>NC_045764.1:117729577-122729577 GCF_008692025.1 Phocoena sinus | reverse complement strand
TATAGCACTTCAAAGTCAAAACGTTTTTTCCATTGGTTTATATAAGTGAGTTTAGAGAAGGAGTTGCTTTTGAAAATATGTCCTCAACATGACTGTTCATATTACAGGAAATGTTTTTAACCTTCTTCCCCGCCCCCCCTTGAGTTAACTTTACTTTGGCTTAAAAATGTGTTTGGTTGATAAAGAAAGCTTGCAATTGATAGTATTCACAGCAGTGTTTGCAATTAGAGTGGAAGCTTGGGGTGAGGAGGCTGGGGAATGTGTAAGGAAGATTTTCTATCTTCTTTTTTCCTCTTTAACTTTTAACTCCAAATCCGATTTTTTTCTGACTTTAAAGTGTTTGAAATTATCTGGCAATCTGAGTTTCTATCACTTAAAAATATTTTTCCTTAATAATCATAAAAATTAATAATAACCAAATATTTGAGCTAGCACATTTTGTATTCTGATGTCTAGCCCTTTTGAATTTAATAGTAGATTAATTTAAGGTTAATCGTACATTTAATTACACAGGATTTGTTATAAGAGACCTTAGATGATGAATTTTTTTCTGAGGACAGATTTTATTTCCTAAAATTTTTAGTGATTCTTGTAAAAGTTTAAGGGAATGGGCATGTTTTGGACAATGAAAGAGTGAAATATAGTAGAGGAATCCTAGTTAATCAGGAATTTGTTCCCCTGCCACCCAGTAGATGCCAAAAGGACCCAAGGGGACCACTTCTTACGAGGACTTCTGGCTTCCATAGTAGTATAGTGAGCAGGTAGGGAAGGGCTTACTTCATTCATTTACTGACATTCTACCTCATTACAAAGACTAAGATGAAGCTGGGACAAGATGCTGGCTTTGAGCAGGAAGATGAGACTTGGGTTGGATCCCACCTTCCTTGATCAACCTGACCAGGCTTTTTGCTGAAGACAGCTGCTCAGGAGTTCTTTTTTTCTAGATCCATGAGAGGGTTATGTAGTCAGGGGCAGGGCTTCCTTTACCTGTGGCTGAGCTCTCTGTTGTATGGGAGCAGTGCTGACAGGGAAAATCTCCAAAGTGGGGTATGACATGGTCCCTCTCCATCTCCAACACACACACACATACACACACATATATGCTGGAGTGGAGAGAAATTTTCCACATTTGGCTCATACACCCAACCCTTAAGGATCTTGGGGCAAATATCCCTCTATCCCAGCCACTGAGGACGTAGGAATTGGGAGCTGGGATACGGAAGTTGGCAGGAATAGCATTAATGAAAAGAACATTTTATTTATGAGGACATAAAATATTTATTAAGGAAAGAGCATGATTGAGATAATTTTCTGAGATATATATCTTTTTTTTTTTTTTTTTTTTTTTCAGTACGCGGGCCTCTCACTGTTGTGGCCTCTCCTGTTGCGGAGCACAGGCTCCGGACACGCAGGCTCAGCGGCCATGGCTCATGGGCCTAGCCGCTCCACGGCATGTGGGATCTTCCCGGGCCGGGGCACAAACCCGTGTCCCCTGCATCGGTAGGCGGACTCTCAACCACTGCACCACCAGAGAAGCCCTGAGATATATATCTTTTATTCTTCCTGTATCGTCTATTTCCTTCCAAGGAGTCAGAGAATGTGCCCTCTTGTGCTTATTGTCTCAGGAGATGGATTGTAGCAGGTCAACCAGCAGAGTGCTGGATGCCAAACATTTCCCTTCCTGGTTTTTGTTTCCTCAAGACTCAACTCCAGAGTTAGGAGAGGATTTGTAGGTATAGATATAGTGTCTCATCCAGGAGGGAGGAGAGTAGAGCTTTCTTCCAATGTCTGCTGTAGTGCCAGCCAGTCACAGAGGATGGGGAGGGGTGAGACTCTGGTGTCCTTAGCCTTTTCTAACATAGCTTGCTGTTAAGATATTTAGCATCCTTGTCTTAGGACTTACTAGTCCAGAAATTCACTTGAGCCTCCAGAATCTTTTGCAAGGTTGCCTGTGGTCCTGTCTGCCTCTCTACTGCACACAACTGTTTTATCTCAGGGACTTTGCTGCTTACCCTAATGGTCCTGCTGGAGAGAGAGCAAAGCTCTTCTGTGCTCTGCAGACCCACAGAGCTCTGTCTCTTTCTGTCTCTATCAGTGTCTGTGTTTCTCTATCTCTCTCTCTTTCTCCTTTCCAAGGAGGAATCCTTGATTTTTTTCCTGGGGGAAATCTCTTTCCCTTCATCTTTCTGGCTTATATACTGTCACTGTTTGAGAGTTCTGTTTTTTTAAACCTTGTCTATGGGGCTCCAAAGCCTAAGCTTTGGAAGATAATAAGAAGATTGTAGGCTACTTTCCTCCTTTTCCATATTTATCTTGAGCAAAGAGCATAGTCTACTTGCTTACTTGAATTAAGGGAAGAAAAAAGGGAAGATTGCAGGGAGAAAAATAATAATTGCAGATTCATATTTAAAAATATTATCCTAGCCAAACAGGGCCTAATGAGGTATGTGTATGAGATGAGCAGAAAATCATAATAAATTTGGTAAATGTTTACTTAACACAACTGTCCAAGAGCTACTGGAAATATACACTTCTCTCTCTTCCCACCTTATATAGTTTTAGTATTTTTCAACTTGGGTGGTGTTGGTGATACTTTAAGCACTTACTAAGTGAATGCAGGTGTTACTACCTTCTACTATCTGTGGAGACAGAACATTATTGCAGGTTGTAATTTATGGTTCTTCTAGTTTTCAAATAATATGTGAAAGGAAGAGGGAAAAGGAATAGTACAGAGAATGGAGGTAGGGGAATGCCATTCCTTCCACATTTTGAGAGGATGTAAAGTTTAATCTCTTCTTAGTGTGAGGGAGCTACTGAGTCATGTCTATATTAACAATCACTTTTTATGAGTGACCTTATAGCCTCTTATCATTTCTGATCTATACTTTCTGTATTTAACTTTTGATTTTTTCCAGTTTTTCTCCATTTTTGAGCTTCTATTAAATCAAAGTTTCACACGTTAATTAGTTTTACTTGAAAGCTTTTGATTCAGCCTTTTACCCGAAGACTCAGCTTTGATGTAAAGCTGTGCTCTTTGTGAAGTCTATTCCTCTCTCATACATACACTCTTTTAGTTTATACCTGGGCATGAAATGTGCCTGATGATCCACTGAGCCATGTAAAGGATCTCTGAAAAGTAGAGAGAATGATTGTGCTGGCAGTTCCTGATGTGCTCCCCCACATTGTGACTGAAACAATTCAAAACCTCCCCACCACACTGACCATAGCTGATGTACCCCCAGGTGGGCTGCCTTCCCAGGAGCTGACACTGGCACCACTAAGGATTGGGTTAATGTGTCTGGATGAGGAGGCGTTGCTATTTTATTCAATTCCTGCTGTATTTTGAAACAGGTGAGGGACCTACTGATCAGTTGGCTCCAGGATGGGGTCTTGCCAAAATGAGTCTACAGGTACTTCCAGCAGAGCTCTTTATGTCTGCTGTGTGCAATGGTCAGGCGCACACCAATCCCAGCGTGCTTTTTAATTGGAATGGATGTTCAAACAGTAAGCACAATTCCACGGTTTCCATTTCCCCTAGCTATACTCTAGGCTTTTGCTCTTTAACAAGGAAAAAAAACAGTTTATTTTAAAATATTGAATTCTCTTTTCTGTTTGAAATAGTCCATAGGATGTTTTAAAGAAGTTCAGGAAAATGGGAATGGTTGACTCAGTTATCTATACTAGGGTAAACTAGAAGATTATAAAAAATAAAAAAGAAACTCTACTGATCCCTATTACTATAGGGTTATCATCATACTACCTTCTCCTCTGAAAGAAAAGATTGCCAAGGAAGCAGAATTTGTTTGCCTCCAAGCATTCAAGGATATTTTAAGAAAAGGGGTCAGTTGAAGGGGTTCTTCGAAAAGAAAGTACAGTGTTCAGTCCTCCCTCCATGCTCACCTCAGGTCTACCTCAGCCTCCTGTAGAAACAACCTTTTGTGGGGGCTAGGAGTTCAAATTCTGACAGTCTGATTCTTCCTGAGTCATCTTGAGCAAGTTGTTTTGCCACTCTGTGACTAGTTTTCACATCTGTAAAATGGGAAAAATGATAATGGATTAAATGTGGTATTACTTGCTAAGAGCTTTGAAAATACCTGATACCGGGTTAACTATGACAACGGTTATCTGCTCGACTTTTCCCTTAGACTGGCTCATAGTCTGGCAGCCTCTCCCTGTGTGATCTTACCCTTGTGTCTCAGATATAGGTGTGAAAGGGGAGAACAATCCAATGTGTTTTAATGATCTGTCTTACAATTTCCTTGAGATTTGTGCCTATTATTACAGATTAGCATTTGTGTAGACTTTATTACTTACAAAGAATTTTCACTCTCTTTACAGAGTTTTATCTTCACAACAATACTGTGATGTTTTGAATTGGTAGGAGGTAATGTCAGCAAAATGGTAGAATAGGAGTTTTTTACTGTCTTCCCTCCATAGAACGTTGATTTTGACAATCACCCACAGATAAGAATACCTTAGTGGGAGTCTGGGAGTTCCAGCATAACTTTTGGAGCAAAAAATGCATTGAAGGTGGTATGAAGAACAGTTTCACTTTACCTATGTCACTCCTTCCTCAAGGTGGCACAGCTCAGTGCCAAGAGAGATCCCATTGTCCTAAGATTTCTTCCATGGGGGAAATTGAGAGCATAGTAATTGAGTACCTAGCTTCCCCAGCTGTGCAGGATGTTTCCAAAGAGATACCCTTTTCCCCCGACCCACCCAGAATACTGAGGTGATCTGCATGCTTGAGGGGCTGAGAGATACTGGGAGCGTAGCAGTCAGAGCTTGGAACTCATCAAAGGGACATGGATAGACAACCACCTATGAGCTGCTGGTGACATCTACCTGCAGATGTCCCCAAATAGTCCATGGTCATGCCCAATGTTCTGCATGCCTCACCCACCATCCCTGTGGCCGGCTCCCTGTGCGTGGGTGGCAAGTGCGAGCCTTTGCAGACAGCTAGTGTGCACATGCAGAAAGTCAGCCTGACTACTGGATTGGAAGAAAGCACACAAGCTTGAACATTTCAGGGTGCTCCCCTCCAACTGAAAGCAAGCAGGAGGCTCTCAGTACTTAGTCTGGCTTTACAGGATTGAGAGTAGGCATGCAATTTTAAGAATTGCCTCTCAAGAGGGAACAAGAACTGTAAAGTGGGTGAATTCATAAAAAAGGACAGAGAAAGCCTCAGAATCCTTAGATAGGCTGATTGGTGATGGTATGTCTCTCCTGAAACCAGTCAGTAGATACTAGAGGGGGTGACTCCTTGTTCAAATGCAAAGACAGCAATGCAAGACTTCAAGGAAAATGAAAATCAAGAAACGTGATACCACTAAAAGATCACATTAATTTCCCAGTAACTGACCCTGAAGAAATAGAGATCTACAAATTATCTGACAGAGGATTAAGGATAATTATTTTAAGGAAGCTCAGCAAGTATAAGGAAAACAAATAAAGTCAACAAAATCAGGAAGACAATTACATGAATAAAATGAGAAGTTCAATAGAGAGACAGAAATCATAAAAAAGAACCAAACAGAAATTCTGGAGCTGAAGAATACAATGGATGAAATGAAAAGTGCAATACAGTGTGTCAATATCAGATTTGATCAAGCAGAATAAAGAATCTGTGAACTTGAAGACACGTCATTTGAAATTATCTTGTCAGAAGACAAAAGAAAAAAATAATTTAAAAAAAGTGAAAAAGCCTAAACGACACATGGGAAATCAAGAGAAACAATTTACAAATTATGAGAATCCCAAAGGGTGAGGAGAGGGAGAAGGAGGAGAAAGCTTATTCAAAGAAATAATAGCTGAAACTTCCCAAATATGGGGAGAGATATAGACATCGTCTCCAACCAGATATAACCAAAGGAAACATATCTTCACTGAGACACATAATAATAAAACTGTCAAAAATAAAAGGCAAAGAGAGAATTTTGAAATCTGCAAGAGAAAAGAAACTCATCACTTGTTAAAGAACCCCAGTAAGTTATTGGAGGATTTCCCAGCAGAAATCTTGCAGACTGGCAAAGAGTGTGATGATATATTCAAAGTACTGAGATTAAAAAAAAAGCTACCAACAAAGAATGCTCTACCCTGCAAAGCTGTCCTTCAAAATGAAAGAGATATGGAGTTTTCCAGACAAGAAAAGCTAACAGAGTTCACCACCACTTGATCTGCCTTACAAGAAATGCTAAAAGGAGTTCTTCAAGCTGAAATGAAAGGACACTAATTAGTAACATGAAAACAGGACAGCATAAAACTCACTGGTAAAGATAAGTATATAGTCAACTTCAGAATATGCTAATAATCATATTCTATAAATCACTTAACTCTAGTGTAAAAGTTAAAAGAGGAAAATAATTAAATAACTTGCTCTAATAATTTGTTAATGTATACACAACATAAAAAATGCAAATCGTGATAACCAAAGCATAAAATGTGTTGGGGGAAGTAAAAGAGTGGAGATTTTGTATGCGATTGAAGTTAAGTTTTTAATCAGCTTAAAATAGACTGTTATAACTATAAGATGCTTTATGTAAGCCACAGGGCAACCACAAAGCAAAAACCTATAGTATTATAGATATATAAAAGATAAAGAAAAAGAAATCAAAGCATGCCACTGTGGAAAATTATCAAATCACAAAGGAAGATAGAGACAAAGGAAGTTTTTATATAATGATAAAGGGATCGGTTCATCAAGAAGATGAAACAGTTGTAAGTATATATACATGCAACATTGAAGCACCTAAATATATTAAGCAAATATTTACAGCTCTGAAAGCAGAACAAGGCATCGATACAATAATAGTAGGGGACTTCAGTACTCCACTTTTAACAATGAATAGATCATTAAGACAGAAAGTCAATAAGGAAACATTGGACTTGAACTACATTTTAGACCAAATGTACCTAACAGACATACAAAGAATATTTCTTCCAACAGCAACAGAATATACATTCTCCTCAAGTGCACAGAGAACAGTCTCTGGGATAGATCACATGTTAGTTCACAAAACAAGTCTTAAAAATTTAAGAATATTAAAACCATGTCCTGTATCTTTTCCAACCACAATGGTATGAAACAAGAAATCAATAACAGAAGGCAAACTAAAAATTCACAAATATATGGAAATTAAAAAAAAACAAAACATGCTCCTGGGCAACAAATGGATCAAGGAAAAAATTAAATGGGAAATTTAAAAAATATATATCTTGAGACAAGTGAAAATGGAAACACACAATACCAATACATGAAACGTAACAATTCTAGGAGGGAAGTTTATGGCAATAAATGTCTACACTAAGAAAAGAGAAAGATCTCAAATAATAGCTTAACTTTTTTTTTTTGGTTTTTAAATTGATTAAGTTTTTTTAAACATCTTTATTGGAGTATAACTTCTTTACAGTAGTATGTTAGTTTCTGCTTTATAACAAAGTGAATCAGCTATACATATACATATATCCCCACATCTCCTCCCTCTTGCACCTGCCTTTCACCTTCTCTATCCCATCCCTCTGGGTGGTCACAAAACACTGGGCTGGGGCTTCCCCTGGTGTCCCAGTGGTTGAGAGTCCGCCTGCCAATGCAGGGGATGTGGGTTTGTGCCCTGGTCCGGGAAGATCTCACATGCCACGGAGAGGCTGGGCCCGTGAGCCATGGCTGCTGAGCCTGCACATCCGGAGGCCTGTGCCTCCACAATGGGAGAGGGCACAACAGTGAGAGGCCCACATACAGCAAAGAAAAAAAACAAACAAAAAAAACAACAAAAAAACACTGGGCTGATCTCCCTGTGCATAAATAGCTTAACTTTAATCTCAGGGAATTTATAAAAAGAAGAACAAACTAAATGCAAAGTAAGCAGAAGAAAAGAAATAACAAAGATCAAAGCAGAAATAATGAAATAGAGACTAGAAGACAATAAAAAGATCAGTGAAATTAGAACTGTTTTTTTAAAAAGATCACAAATTGGCAAACCTTTAATAAGAATGACTACAAAAAGAGACAAGACTCAAATAAATAAAATAAGAAATGAAAGAGATGTTACCAACTGATAGCACAGTTTCATCTACATACAAAGATTCATAAGAGCATAATATATAACAATAAGAGACTACTGTATAACACAAGAGGACTACTGTATAACACTTATACACCAACAAATTGGTTAAGCTAGAAGTGCATAAATTCCTAGAAAAATAAACCTATCAAGACTGGATAATAAAGAAATAGAAAATCTGAAAAGACCAATAATGAGTAAGGAAACAATCAATAATTAAAAATCTCCTGTCAAAGAAAAGTCCAGGACAGATGGCTTCATGATGTGAATTTTACAAAACATTTATGGAAGAATTAATTTCAATCCTTTTAAAAACTCTTCCAAAAATAGAATGGGGGGGAACATTTCTAAACTCATTTTGCAAGGCACACTTTATCTTGATACCAAAGTCAGACAAGGACACCACAAGAAAGAAATTATAAACCAATATCTCTTTTAAACATTGATGCAAAAATCCTAAACAAAATATTACAAACAGAATTCAACAGCATATTAAAAGTATCATATACAATGATGAAGTGAGATTTATTCCTGGTATGCAAGAATGTTCAACACAGGCAAATCAATATGTTGATATGCCACATTAAGAGAATAAAGATAAATATCACATGATTATCTCAATAGATGCATAAAAAATTGACAAAATCAACATTCTTTCATGATAAACCTCTCAAAAAATTAGGTATAGAAGGATTTACCTCAACATAATAAAAGGTCATATATGACATGTGAAAAGCTGGAAGCTTTTCTTTAAGAACAGGAATAAAACAAGGGTGTCCACTCTCAGCACTTGTAGTCTACATAGTACTGGAAGTTTTAGCCACAGCAATTGTGCAAGAAAAAGAAATAAAAGGCATCCATTTTGGAAAGGAAGAAGTAAAACTGTCTCTATTTTCAGATGACATAACTTCACACATAGACAATCCAAAAGACTCTACCAAAACCTCTTAGGACTAATAAACAAATTCAGTAAAATTGTGGGGTACAAAATCAACATAAAAATTCAGTTGCATTTCTATTCACTAACAATGAATTAGCCAAAAAAAAAAAAAATCAAGAAGACAATCCCATTTACAAGAGCATCAAAAAGAACAATAAAATACTTACAAATAGATTTAATCAAAGAGGTAGAAGAACTGTATACTGGAAACTATAAGACATTGATAAAAGTAATTGAAGAAGACACAAATAAATGAAAAGATATTCCATACTAATTGAGTGGAAGAATTAATAATGTTAAACTGTCCACATTATCCAAATCCAACTATACATTTCATGCAATTCCTATCAAAATTCTAATAGAATTTTTTCAAAGAAATAGAACAAAAATTCTAAATTTTTTTGGAACCACAGCAGACCCTGAAGAGCCAAAGTAATCTTGAGAAAGAAGAACAAAGTTGGAGGCATCAACAATTCCTGATTCCAAATTATATTACAGAGGCTATAGTTATCAAAACAGATGTTACTCACATAAAAACAGACACATAGACAAATGGAACAGGTAGCAAGCCCAGAAATAAACCCATGCATATATAATCAATAATCTTTGGAAAGGGTACTAAGGGTACACAATGGGAAATGAAAATTTCTTCAATATATGGTGTTGGGGAAAGTGGATATTCTCATGAAAAGAATGAAACTAGATTCCATCTTTCACCACCACAAAAAGTAACTCAAAGTGGATTAAACACTTAAATATAAGAGTTGTATCTATAAAACTACTAGAAGTGAACATAGGGAAAAGCTCCGTGACACTACTTGTCTTGGCAACAATTTTTTGGATATGGCACCAAAAGTGGAGGCAGTTCAAACAAAAATAAATTAGTAGACTCCATCAAATTACAGAGGTTCTGCATAACAAAGGAAATAATCACTAGAGAAGCAACCTATGGAAATTGAGAAAATATTTGCAAAACATACAATAGGGGGTTAATTTCTAAAATACGTAAGGAATGCATACAACTCAATAGCAAAAAAAAAAAAAAACAAAAAAAAACCCAAACATTAAATAATGGGCAAATGACCAAATAGACATTTTTCCTAAGAAGATATACAAATGGCCAACAAGTATGTGAAAAAGGTGCTCACAATGTCAAAATCACTAATCATCAGGGATATGCAAGTCAAAATCACAATGAGATATCACCTCACATCTGTTAGAATGGCTATTACCAAAATACAAGGCGAAAACAAGTGGCAAGGATGTGGAGAAAAGGGAAAACTTATACACTGTTAGTGGGAATGTAAATTGCTATAGGCATTTTGAAAAATGGTATGGAGTTTTCTCAAAAAACTTAAAAAAAGAACAAGTATATGATCCAGCAATCCCACTTTTAGATGTATAGCTGAAGCAAACGAAATCAGTATGTGAAGAGATATTTACACTCCCATGTTCATTACAACATTATTCACTGTAGAGAAGATATGGAAACAACCTAATGTCCAGCTATAGATGAAAGGATAAAGAAAATGTGATACATATATATATAATAGTATATATAGTATAATAATATTATTCACTGATAACTTGCCATTTGCAACAACATAGGTGAAGCTTGAGGACATTATGCTAAGTGAAATAAGTCAAATATACAAAGACAAATACTGCATAATCTCACTTATGTGTGAAATAAATAAAAGGTTAAACTCATAGAAACAGAGGGTGGAATGGTGGTTTATATGGACTGGAGCATAGGGGAATTGGGGCAATATTGGTCAAATAGTACAAACTTTCAGTTACAAGGTGAATAACTTCTTGGGATCTAACGCACAGTATGGTGACTATAGTTAGTAATACTGTATTGTATACTAGAAATTTTCAAAGAGAGTCGATCTTAAGCATTCTCAGAACAATAAAATAATGGTAACTGTGACGTGAAGTGATGGATGTGTTAATTAACTTGATTGTGGTAATCATTTCACAGTATATATGTATATCAAAACATCACCTTGTATACTTTAAATTCATACAGTTTTATTTGTCAATTATATCTCAATAAAGCTGGAGAAAAATTGGTAGAAGATACCAAGATGTCGTGCTCTGACATGCTCTATGATAAAATTACCATAATACTACTAAATGAGCTATAGATGAAAAATAGCAAAAGGACAAAGCTCAGGACAAAAAAGAGGTGGATATTTTTGCCTGAGCAGAAACATAGTATGGGGCTAACACAATAGAGCTGCTGGGCTCTAGACTCAAAAGGAGAGCAATGGTAGTAGAACTTGGTTTCTGTTGAGAATATGGTCTTACATGCTCTTATGTGAGATGAAGGACTAAATTCAGGCTCATAGCTTAAAAACTACAGGACTGGGGTAGAGCATCCTGCCCATGGAAACAGGCTGAAAAACCCAATGGCCACAACTGCTGCTTGAAGCTATGGCTTGTAAGAAGGCAAGAGACCTAAGAAGAAAACAAAATTTCAGCCTTGTAGCCAGGGACCTAACCAAGCCCCTCCCAGCTTTCCAGGCTTTATGGGCAATATCCCTATACCACAATAGGTCACTGGAAACCTGATATGGAATAGGGGGAGGGTGGAGGAGGTGAGGAAGTGTAGGATGCAGAATCACTTGACAAGGAATAAGTTCACTGGATTGAAAAACAAGAAGACTGTTGATGATCTTAAGCTTAGTAGTTTCATGAAATAGTGGATCCAAAAAACCAGAATAAAATGGGTTAGGGTATTGAGGGTAAAATGAGGGTTTAGAACCTAGTGAGTATAGATACCTTTTTTAAAGAAATATAGACTATGCCTGTTCTCTGGAGAGTCAGATGGAGGGAACACTGAAGGGACTTTGTTGTACGTATGTACAATTGGGAAGGGCCAGTAAAAAGGGAGTAGGTAAAAGTCCAGAGGGTGGGCTGAGGTGGCTGAGACAGAAATGATGGAGCAAGTCCCTGAGAAGAAATCTATGACTCTTAGGGCTAGAAAGGCTGGAAGTGGAGTCTTTTATTAAGAATAACACAGAGTAACACAAGTTATTTTTCCCCCTCACTTCACAGGAGAATCACCAAGATGTTAGTTATGATACAATGGGACTAGACTGGATTGAGATGGATCTTTGGCATAGTGAAGGCTGAGGTCTGTGAGGAGTGAGAGCTCTGAATAAGCACGGGGCAGTGGGTGAAATGCAGAAGAGTGAGGCTGGAGAGAGAAAGAAGCACCGGACTTGTAGCATTTAAGGCCAGCCCAGGTGGAATGGCTGAGGGCGGCAGGGTCCCTGTGGCAGGAAGAAGCCCTACATATTCTATGCCTGTAGCAAACCCAGGTTTTCAAATACAAATTTGTTGCTGATGAGGATAGAGGAAAGGATTCTCAAGGGATTAGATTTTCTGTATGAACAAGTAGAACTTGGAACTAGCAAGATTTGTGTATTTGTCAGTGTGATATTCAAACGCTCATTGATTGGGGGTATTTTAGATATTAATTAGATATTAATTATATATGTGCCCTATATTATATTGTATATTCCTGAATGCAGAGACTATCTTACCTAACATAGTAGGTAAGAATGAAGAATGAAAGAATGCTGTAAAGGGTGTTAGCAAGTACTTCTCAGACAATTAGGTTTGTCAAAACTTGAAAAAATTAACATAAAGACAATATGAAAATCTCCAAATCAAATTTAGCAGTTGGAATTAAATCTTTGAAGCTTTATTTAGCCTTTTGAACAACTGCTTATTCTTAAAATATTTCTAAGATTATATATTTAATGTGATATCTGTTTCATTGGCATTATATACTGTCAGACATTTTCTACATTGTCTTTTTATTACTCTTTACTGTATGATACATAATTCGATATGAGTAAGAGGAATATATTGTAAATTGAGGGAAAGGATATGTACATGATTATAATACTTTTTGATATTTTTTTTGGTACTAAATGAATCATACATACCACAAGGAAAATGAGAAAGTTAAATAAATTACAATACATATTCTATTGCCTGCCATTTAAATGTGATGGTGAATTTTAAAAAAATCTTTATTTTATTTGAAAGATATCTCAATAGGAATTATATTGACCAGAATTTTATATGAGGTGACTTATAAACTTCTTGAATTTAATGAAAGAAAAAAGCCAGTGACCAAGATACGTATAGGTTGTGGGGAAAATATAAATATGATAGTCACCCTCCAAGATGGCCCTCAAATAATCCCTGTGTCCTAATAGTCACAGCTTGTGTAGTCCACTCCCATAGTAAATAGAGCTAATGTGTGTAACTGATAAGATCATGTGGAAATGACAGTGTGTGAGCTTTGATGCAAGGTTATAAAAGTATGACTTGATCTTTTTCACATTACTTGAGTTGGGGGAAGCCAGCTATTCAAGTCAGCTTGAGAAAGTGCCTTTAAGCATCCCTCTGGGAGGCCCACGTGGCCAGGAGTTAAGGGCTCCTGCCAACAAGCAGGACTAAATTGTCAGGCGTGTGAGGGAGCCATCTTGGGTAGTGGCCTCCTGCAGGCCCAGTCAAGCCTTCACATGATTGTAACCCCAGATGACGTCTTGACTGCCATCTCATGAAAGACCCTAAACCAGAACTGCCCCAGCTAAATGGATTCTTGAACCGACAGAAACTGTGAGATAATAAACGTTTATCAAATTTAGGGATAATCTGTTATACAGCAATACACAACTAATACGATGTTATCAGCAAACTTTGTTTCCTCTTTGCTTTTCCACATAATTGTCATGCTTGCTGACATTGCTAGAATCCTTGAAACCACAGGAATTGACACTCCCGTGAGCAGGTGAGGAGTTTGGACAGAGGGAGTTCCTGCTCCTGTTCAGGGCCAAAGCACCAACAGAGGAGGAATATATTTAAAAAACTAACAAACATTAAACAAACATCAGATAAAAACTCTTTTCCTGTTAAAGAGCCTGTTATATTTGGGAGGTGTGTGTTTATATGTTCTGGCTTTCAAATTGTAATTTCTAATTCATCTTCACGAGAAGCAATGTTACAAATTATACATATTCTGTCTTTTAAGGGTAGAAGGTAACTAAAATAATATGAACTTTTGGGGACTAAGTACTAAAGTACTAAGTAAAGGATTCTTATTTCCATTTACAACATCGTTCCTTGTAAGAAGTGTTCTGACTTAAAAGTTATCTTTTGGAACACTGCTTATTTTTAAGTTAATTACCTTTAACTTAAATGGTATCAGCTTTAGTTTTAGGAATCCTAGCTGTTTAAGAAACACAATGCATATCATTCTGTTCTTAATGATTCCATTTCCTGGCGGTGTTGCCACGCATATGGCAGTAGAGTATAACAAAGCTATGAACCAAGAAGTCTTCCCATTGGTTTGCCACATTCCAGTCTGAGAAATGGCATCTTTATTAGTCAGGATGAGCTAAGCTTATTTGGGAGTAGCGTGCAATCCTCCAAATTTCAGCATCTCAAAAAAAAAAAAAGAAAAGTTTATCATTTTTTCCTGCTGCCTGTCTGTTGTGGATTGGCTGCAGCTCTGTTCCATGCCATCTTCACTCCAGGATTCAGGCTAAAAGAGCAGCTTTTCACTTGAAAATTGCAAATTGTTGTGGAAGCAGGAAATGATAGAATGGCAAAGCATGCTTTACTCTGAAAGCCTCTGCTTGAAGTGATACATGTCCCTTCCCACACTGTATTGGCTAAAGCAAGTCATATACTACTCCTGCCTTCAGCAGGGTGAGGATGTTTAATCTTCCCAGAGGAAAGGCAGTACATTTTTTTTGTGAATAGTTACAAAATCTACCACAGCATCAAAACTGTTACAATTTCATAAACGTTCTTGGGAGGAACGTTTTAAAGCTGAGAGTCAGACATTTTACTCACAGAAAGTTATATCAAAACAATGGTGGGAAAGAAAGTCATACTCTGAGCAATATGTTTGTACTTATAAGCAATTTCCCTCACGTATGGTTATTGGAGCATGGTAATTCCTTACTGTTTGTCGAGGTCTGCTCCTCTCAGTAACTCCCCTTTTGCCCTGGTGTCAGAGTTAACCTCCCAGATCCCCTCCCTGTGCACTTAGGGGCTGCAGTGCCAATACATCTTGCCAGTGAGGCCACTGGATCTTGTTGGCTCTGTCCCTTTGTCCTGACCCAGCTCTCACCATGAGCAAAGAAGATAAATAACACTGGTTTAATGTAAAATATTCTACTTAACATGCAGTGTTTTCTTTCTTTAAGGGGTTTCTTTTTACAAACGGAAGCAACTTTTTTCCCTATTTTTCCTTTTTTTTTAACATCTTTATTGGAGTATAATTACTTTACAATGGTGTGTTAGTTTCTGCTTTATAACAAAGTGAATCAGTTATACATACACATATGTCCCCATATCTCTCCCTCTTGTGTCTCCCTCCCTCCCACTCTCCCTATCCCACCCCTCCAGGGGGTCACAAAGCACGGAGCTGATCTCCCAGTGCTATGCGGCTGCTTCCAACTAGCTATCTAATTTACGTTTGGTAGTGTATATATGTCCATGCCACTCTCTCACTTTGTCCCAGCTTACCCTTCCCCCACCCCGTATCCTCAAGTCCATTCTCTAGTAGGTCTGTGTCTTTATTCCCTTCTTGCCCCTAGGTTCTTCATGAAGATCTTTTTTCTTTCTTTCTTTTTATTTTAGATTCCATATATATGTGTTAGCATACGGTATTTGTTTTTTCCTCTTTCTGACTTACTTCACTCTGTATGACAGACTCTAGGTCCATCCACCTCACTACAAATAACTCAATTTTGTTTCTTTTTATGGCTGAGTAATATTCCATTGTATATATGTGCCACATCTTCTTTATCCATTCATCTGTTAATGGACACTTAGGTTGCTTTCATGTCCTGGCTATTATAAATAGAGCTGCAATGAATATTTTGGTATATGACTCTCTTGAATTATGGTTTTCTCAGGGTATATGCCCAGTAGTGGGATTGCTGGGTCATATGGTAGTTCTATTTGTAGTTTTTTAAGGAAGCTCCATACTGTTCTCCATAGTGGCTGTATCAATTTACATTCCCACCAACAGTGCAAGAGGGTTCCCTTTTATCCACACCCTCTCCAGCATTTATTGTTTGTAGATTTTTTGATGATGGCCATTCGACCCGTGTGAGGTGATACCTCATGGTAGTTTTGATTTGTATTTCTCTAATGATTAATGATGTTGAGCATTCTTTCATGTGTTTGTTGGCAATCTGTATATCTTCTTTGGAGAAATGTCTGTTTAGGTCTTCTGCCCGTTTTTGGATTGGGTTGTTTGTTTTTTTGATATTGAGCTGCATGAGCTGCTTGTAATATTGGAGAGTAATCCTTTGTCAGTTGCTTCATTTGCAAATATTATTTCCCTTTCTGAGGGTTGTCTTTTCCTCTTGTTTATGGTTTCCTTTTGCTGTGCAAAAACTGTTAAGTTTCATTAGGTCCCATTTGTTTATTTTGTTTTTGTTTCCATTCCCTAGGAGGTGGGTCAAAAAGGATCTTGCTATGACTTATGTCATAGACAGTTCTGCCTATGTTTTCCTCTAAGAGTTTGATAGTGTCTGGCCTTCCATTTAGGTCTTTAATCTATTTTGAGTTTATTTTTGTGTATGGTGCCAGGAATTGTTCTAATTTCATTCTTTACATGTAGCTGTCCAGTTTTCCCAGCACCACTTATTGAAGAGGCTGTCTTTCCTCTGCTGTATATTCTTGCCTCCTTTATCAAAGATAAGGTGAACATATGTGCATGGGTTTATCTCTGGGCTTTCTATCCTGTTCCATTGATCTATATTTCTGTTTTTGTGCCAGTACCATACTGTCTTGATTACTGTAGCTTTGTAATATAGTCTTTTTGTTGTTGTTGTTGTTTTGTTGCGGTACGTGCACCTCTCACTGCTGTGGTCTCTCCCGTTGCAGAGCACAGGCTTCAGATGTTGCAGGCTCAGTGGCCATGGCTCACGGGCTCAGCCGCTCCACAGCATGTGGGAACTTCCTGGACTGGGGCATGAACCCCGTGTCCCATGCATCGGCAGGCGGACTCTCAACCACTGCGCCACCAGGGAAGCCCTGTAGTATAGTCAGAAGTCAGGGAGCCTGATTCCTCCAGCTCCATTTTTCTTTCTAAAGGTTGCTTTGGCTATTTGGGGTCTCTGGTGTTTCCATACAAATTGTGAAATTTTTTATTCTAGTTCTGTGAAAAAGTGCCAGTGGTAGTTTGATAGGGATTGCATTGAATCTGTAGATTGCTTTGGGTAGTAGAATCATTTTCACAATGTTGATTCTTCCAATCCAAGAACATGGTATATCTCTCCATTTATTTGTATCATCTTTAATTTCTTTCATCAGTGTCTTACAACTTTCTGCATACAGGTCTGTTTGTCTCCTTAGGTAGGTTTATTCCTAGATATTTTATTCTTTTTTGTTGCAGTGGTAAATGGGAGTGTTTTCTTAAGTTCACTTTCAGATTTTACATCATTACTGTATAGGAATTGAAGAGATTTCTGTGCATTAATTTTGTATCCTGCTACTTTACCAAATTCATTGATTAGCTCTAGTAGTTTTCTGATAGCAATCTTTAGGATTCTGTATGTATAGTATCATGTCATCTGCAAACAGGGACAGCTTTATTTCTTCTTTTCAATTTGGATTTCTTTTATTTCTTTTTCTTTGATTGCTGTGACTAAACTTCCCAAAGTATGTTGAATAATAGTGGTGAGAGTTGGCAAACTTGTCTTGTTCCAGATTTTAGTGGAAATGGTTTCAGTTTTTCACCATTGAGGATGATGTTGGCTTTGGGTTTGTCACACATGGCCTTTATTATGTTGAGAAAGTTCCTCTATGCCTACTTTATGGAGGGTTTTTATCATAAATGGCTGTTGAATTTGGTCAAAAGCTTTTCTGCATCTATTGAGATGATCATATGGTTTTTCTCCTTCAATTTGTTAATATGGTGTATCACATTGATTGATTTGTGTATATTGAAGAATCCTTGCATTCCTGGGATAAACCCCACTTGATCATGGTGTATGATCCTCTTAATGTGCTGTTGGATTCTGTTTGCTAATATTTTGTTGAAGATTTTTGCATCTATGTTCATCAGTGATATTGGCCTGTAGTTTTCTTTTTGTGACATCTTTGTCTGGTTTTGGTATCAAGGTGATGGTGGCCTCGTAGAATGAATTTAGGGAGTGTTCCTCAGCTCTGTTATATTTTGGAAGGGTTTGAGAAGGGTATGTGTTAGCTCTTCTCTAAAAACTTGATAGAATTCGCCTGTGATGCCATCTGGTCCTGGGTTTCTGTTTGTTGGATGGTTTTAGTCACACTTTCAATTTCAGTGCTTGTGATTGGTCTGTTCGTATTTTCTATTTCTTCCTGGTTAGTCTCAGAAGGTTGTGCATTTCTAAGAATTTGTCCATTTCTTCAGGTTGTCCATTTTATTGGCATATACTTGGTTTTAGTAATCTTTCATGATCCTTTGTATTTCTGCAGTGTCAGTTGTTACTTCTTTTCATTTCTAATTCTATTGATTTGAGTCTTCTCCCTTTTTTCTTGATGAGTCTGGCTAATGGTTTATCAAGTTTGTTTTTCTCAAGGAACCAGCTTTAGTTTTATTGATTTTTGCTATCGTTTCCTTCATTTCTTTTTTCATTTATTTGTTATCTGATCTTTATGATTTCTTTTCTTCTGATAACTTTGGGGTTTTTGTTCTTCTTTCTCTAATTGCTTTACCTATAAGGTTAGGTTGTTTATTTGAGATGTTTCCTGTTTCTTGAGGTAGGATTGTATTGCTATAAACTTCCCTCTTAGAACTGCTTTTGCTGCATCCCTAGGTTTTGGGTTGTTGTGTTTTCATTGTCATTTGTTTCTAGGTATTTTTGATTTCTTCTTTGATATTTTCAGTGATCTCTTGGTTATTTCGTAGTGTATTGTTTAGCCTCCATTTGTTTGTATTTTTTTACAGAGTTTTTCCTGTAATTGATATGTAGTCTTGTAGCATTGTGGTCAAAAAGATACTTCATAGGATTTCAATTTCCTTAATTTACCAAGGCTTGATTTGTGACCCAAGGTATGATCTATCCTGGAGAATGTTCCATGAGCACTTGAGAAGAATGTGTATTCTGTTCTTTTGGATGGAATGTCCTATAAATATCAATTAAGTCCATCTTGTTTAATATATCATTTAAAGCTTGTGATTCCTTATTTATTTTCATTTTGTATAATCTGTCCATTGGTGAAAGTGGGGTGTTAAAGTCCCCTACTATGAATGTGTTACTGTTGATTTCCCCTTTTATGGCTGTCAGTATTTGCCTTATGTATTGAGGTGCTCCTATGTTGGGTGCATAAATATTTACAATTGTTGTACCTTCTTCTTGCATTGATCCCTTGATCATTATGTAGAGTCCTTCTTTGTTTCTTGTAATAGTCTATGTTTTAAAGTGTATTTTATCTGATATGATACTCCAGCTTTCTTTTGATTTCCATTTGCATGGAATATCTATTTCTATCCCTCACTTTCAGTCCGTATTGAGACCTAGTTCCCCTAGGTCTCAACTGGATCTCTTGTAGACAGCATATATATGGGTCTTATTTTTTTATCCATTCAGCCAGTCTGTGTCTTTTGGTTGGAGCATTTAATCCTTTACATTCAAGGTAATTATCGATATGTATGTTCCTATTACCATTTTCTTAATTGTTTTGGGTTGTTATTGTAAGTCTTTTCCTTCCGTTGTGTTTCCTACCTAGAGAAGTTCCTTTAACATTTGTTGTAAAGCTGGTTTGGTGGTGCCGAATTCTCTTAGCTTTTACTTCTCTTTAAAGGTTTTAATTTCTCTGTCAAATCTGAATGAAATCCTTGCTGGGTAGAGTAATCTTGGTTGTAGGTTTTTCCCTTTCATCACTTTAAATATGTTCTTCCACTCCATTCTGGCTTGTAGAGTTTCTGCTGAAAGTTCAGCTGTTAACCTTACAGAGATTCACTTGTGTGTTGTTTGTTGCTTTTCCCTTGCTCCTTTTTATATTTGTTCTTTGTATTTAATATTTGATAATTTGATTAATATGTGTCCTGGCGTGCTTCTCCTTTGGTTTATCCTGTATGGGACTCTCTGTGCTTCCTGGACTTGATTAACTGTTTCCTTTCCCATATTAGGGAAGTTTTCAACTATAATCTCTTCAAATATTTTCTCAGTCCCTTTCTTTTCCTCGTCTTCTGGGACCCCTATAACTCAAATGTTGGTGCATTTAATGTTGTCCCAGAGGTCTCTGAGACTGTCCTCAGTTCTTTTTATTCTTTTTTCTTTATTCTGCTCTGCAGTAATTATTTCCCTATTTTATCTTCCAGGTCACTTATCCTTCTTCTGCCTCGGTTATTCTGCTATTGATCCCTTCTAGAGTATTTTTAATTTCATTTATTGTGTTGTTCATCGTTGCTTGTTTCCTCTTTAGTTCTTCTAGGTCCTTGTTAAACGTTTCTTGCATTTTGTCTATTCTATTTCCAAGATTTTGGATCATCTTTATTATCGTTATTCTGAATTCTTTTTCAGGTAGACTGCCTGTATCCTCTTCATTTGTTAGGTCTGGTGGGATTTTGCTTCATCAGCTGTATGTTTCTCTGTCTTCTCATTTTGCTTAACTTACTGTGTTTTTGGTCTCCTTTTCACAGGCTGCAGGTTCATAGTTCCCGTTGTTTTTGGTTTCTGCTTCCAGTGGGTAAGGTTGGTTCAGTGGTTGTGTAGGCTTCCTTGTGGAGGGGACTAGTGCCTGTGTTCTGGTGGATGAGGCTGGATCTTGTCTTTCTGCTGGGCAGGTCCACTTCTGGTGGTGTGTTTTGGGATGTCTGTGGCCTTATTATGATTTTAGGCTGCCTCTCTGCTGATGGATGGGATTGTGTTCCTGTCCTGCTAGTTGTTTGTCATAGGCTTTCTAGCACTGTAGCTTGCTGGTTATTGAGTGGAGCTGGGTCTTGGCATTGAGATGGAGATCTCTGGGAGATTTTTGCCATTTGATATTACATGGAGCTGGGAGGTCTCTTGTGGACCAATGTCCTGAACTTGGGTCTCCCACCTCAGAGGCATGGCCCTGAGGCCTGGCTGTAGCACCAAGAGTGTGTCATTCACACAGCTCAGAATATAAGGGAGAAGAAAAAGGAAGAAAGAAGGAAGATAAACTACACTTGTTAAAATAATTATAAAAATTTTTTAAAGTAATAAAAAAACAAAGAAAGAAAGAAAGAAGAGAGCAATCAATCCAAAAAACAAATCCACCAGTGATAACAAGTGCTAGAAACTATACTAAAATCAAAACAAAACAAAACAAAAACAGATGACAGAACCCTAGGACAAATGGTAAAAGCAAAGCTGTACAGACAAAATCTCACACAGAAGCATACACATACACACTCACAAAAAGAGAAAAAGGGACAAAAATACATATATCGTTGCTCCTAAAATCCACCTCCTCAATTTGGGACACTCGTTGTCTATTCAGGTATTTCAGAGATGCGGGGTACATCAAGTTGATGGTGGAGATTTTATCCGCTGCTTCTGAGGCCGCTGGGAGAGATTTCCCTTTCTCTGTTTGCACAGCTCCTGTGGTTCAGCTTTGGTTTTGGACCGCCTGTGCATGTAGGTCGCCTGAGGGCTTCTGTTCTTCCCTCAGACAGGACGGGGTTAAAGGAGCAGTTGATTCGGGGGCTCTCCTATTTTTTCTTAAAATATGCATTCTTGGTAAGGACAGTGAAATGGTAGCTGACAGGTTACTAGTTAGCTGTGGTTCTCTCAGGACTTGGGGAGTTACTTACCTTTCCATGTGATGTGTGATAGGTTCTGTACTAGCTCTGAGCTATTCATACTACATATGGGAAGCAATAGCATGGAAAATCCAAAACATATATTTATAACTTTCAAATGATTTTTGTTTTCAGTACATTTACTTTCTTAACAAAATTTGATGGTACTAGTGTTAAAATTAGTTCGTCTTCCTAGAGGAGGCTAGGTGCTATTGCTGGTGCAGATGTGGTCCACAGCAAATTGTTAACTGTACAGTTTTTCCTCAGCCTTCCCCTCTTGTCATTTCTCCTTTGCAATGAATCAGTTATCACTTATCTAGAACATCCACTGTTATTGTCCACATAAATTTTTTTCTCTCCCTCAGCAACAGTAGATGTTTTGGGTTTTTCCTGTGGCGATATCTGTCCCCTAAAAAGATCTTTTCCAAACCCTCAGAACTTTGTTCTAAATATTTGCTGGTTGGTTACACAAATCTAGTACATATAATAGTGGATTAATGTATTTTCCTCTAGTATAATACATTTGCCTTTGAATGAAGTTTTCTAGAAAACCATGCCTTAAGCCATGTCAGTTCAAAAGTGGAAAATTTGTCAGGCATCAGCTTCTGTGTGTAGATATGGTCAGGACATATCGATTTATTTTTTCCTGATTCCAGTAGAATCCAGTACTTCCATCCACTCATTCTTCATTTATTGAATGCCAAATGTGTGTTCAGTAGAAGGAAAACAGAGAAATCAATAGCTTTTGCCCACCAGAGGATCACAACGAAGTGTGGGAGCAGATACATAAAGAAATTAAGCAACTAGCATTTCAATGCCATGGGAGCACTGATATCTGGAGAGGTCCTGGAAGAATTTCTAAGCTAGCATTGTTGAGCTGAGTCTTGAGGGGTGGGTAAGAGTTGTTCAAGTCAAAAATAGAGGACAGAAGAAGAGGCAGTCTGGGAAGGGATGACACTGTGTCAGAGTGTGGAAGACAGAAAAAGAGGGAGGATTTTTCAGGAAATTGCTTACAGTCTGGCTTGGATGGAGCCCAGTATGTGGAATGGGAGCTGTGAAATGAGATTAGAAAGGCAGAAACCGGATGGAGATGGAAAGCAACTAAAGGATTTTGAATGTGGTAGAGATTAGTGCTTTAGAAAGATCATCCTTGCAACTGTATAAAATTTGCATGCCAGAAAAAAATTGATCTCAGATTAAGGAGAAAAAAAACTTATAAAATCCTAAAACATACCAAACATAGACAATAATCAATGATCTATTAAATTTATCTAACTTTTGGTTAATAGCTAATATTTATCTGAAATTTACTCTGAACAAGGCTCATTACTTGTATTTTCCTTTTTTTATTTTTATTTTATTTATTTATTTTTTGCGGTACGTGGGCCTCTTACTGTTGTGGCCTCTCCCGTTGTGGAGCACAGGCTCCGGACGTGCAGGCTCAGTGACCATGGCTCATGGGCCCAGCCACTCCGCGGCACGTGGGATCTTCCCGGACCGGGGCACGAACCCGTGTCCCCTGCATCGGCAGGTAGACTCTCAACCACTGCACCACCAGAGAAGCCCTGTATTTTCCTTTTTTTAGAATGTAGAATTAAATATTATTATTTTAAATTTATTTTATTAAAGTATAGTTGATTTACAGTGTGTTAATTTCTGCTGTGCAGGAAAGTGATTCAGTTATACATATATGTACATTCTTTTCCATATTCTTTTTCATTATGATTTATCACAGGGTATTGAATATAGTTCCCTGTGATACACAGTGGGAACTTGCTGTTTATCCTAATTTAATTCTCAGATGAACCATGTGGGATAAATAAAGTTATTATCTCCATTTTACAGTTGAGACATATTATGCCCAGAGAAGTTAAATAATTTGCTATGTAAATTAGAAAATGATGGAGCCAAGTGTTCGAATAAAATTCTGACGACCACAAATCCAATGCTCCTGCCACAATCCCTCTTTTTTTCTCTCTGTTTTCAGAATTCATACTCACGACACAGGCAAGGAAATGTATCTGTAGACATATTTCTTTAAAGAAGGATTTTTCTGGGTTAGTGTTTTGTGTTGAGTCCTAGTTTAAGAATCAAACTGTGGAACTTAGATTAGGTGGGAAAAATAAAGTCTCATGATTATAATAGTCTTTTCTGAGAATAACTTATTCATAAGTAGAAGAGTGATTGTAATAGAGATGAAAAAGAATGTAATCTGTGAGCAGACTTAGGAAGTTCATTGATAGGTGCAGAGTAAGTAATGGCACAAATTACACCAGGAAGTTAAAAAGTTTCACATAGTGTTTAATTAACACTAACTGCTCTTATCTGAATAAGATATACCAAAGGAAGAAAGGTAAATGGGAAAAAATGTGACAGAGAAGGAGCTCAAAAGTCCAGAGTGTTATGGGTATGTTTTGGTCATGCCCTAATATCCTATTCAACGCCCACTTGCTTACATATTGTTAGTTTTCTTATTTATTTATTTATTTGGTTGCACCAGGTCTTAGTGGCAGCCGGTGGGCTCATTAGTTGCGGTTAGTGGGTTCCTTTGTTTTGGCAGGCAGGCTCCTTAGTTGTGGCATGCTAAATAACTCTTAGTTGCAGCATGCATGTGGGATCTAGTTCCCTGACCAGGGATAGAACCCGGGCCCCCTGCACTGGGAGTTTGGACTTATCCACTGTGCTACCAGGGAATTCCCCTATTGTTAGTTTTCAAATATGGAAATTTCATTAAATTTTCTATGGCCAATAAAATATTTTTATGCCTGCTCAAACACTTTCTTGATAGTGATATTTATTTAACATATTGAAAATTTATTTTAATTTCAGAAAAATCTTTCTTTTCCCTATCAAGCTGTCATTGTTTAAGATAGTAAAACAATGAACATTTATCATGTATTTCCTGCATTTCTAAACATCTTTTAGACCACTGTGTGAAAATGTATTAATATTTCTTTTATAATGCATTTTGTGGTACATTTCAAGCTGCAGTGAGGTCTAAGTTCCTAGAATGTATCTCTAGCTTTTAGGGTATACTAAAATAAGATGATATAATGTTTTAAAAATTACCTGTTTTTTAAAAAAATTTTTAAATTTAATTTTATTTATTTTTTATACAGCAGGTTCTTATTAGTTATCCATTTTATACATATTAGTGTATATATGTCAATCCCAATCTCCTAATTCATCACACCACTACCACCACCACCACCACCCCCGCCATTTTCCCCCCTTGGTGTCCATGTGTTTGTTCTCTACATCTGTGTCTCTATTTCTGCCCTGCAAACAAAATTACCTGGTTTTAAAAGTCCATAAATACCAACAAAACATTAACCCTATGATAAATATGAATGTAAAAAAATAGCTTTTATTTGCTGTGTAGTTTACACCTTAAGGCAGACGTGAGATGTTATAATATTAATTATGTGCTCTTTACTCATAATTCTACTGATTCCGATTGGGTCATTTAATTAAAGATGTTTACATATTGCAATTGAAGTTATTTTTCCTGAGTAGGACTTTATTCCAAGGGCGATTACAAATAAAATTCTACTTCAAATAATTTTTAGGCATTCATTTTTTTTTTTTTGCGGTACATGGCCCTCCCACTGTTGTGGCCTCTCCCGTTGCGGAGCACAGGCTCCAGATGCGCAGGTTCAGTGGCCATGGCTCACGGGCCCAGCCACTCCACGGCATGTGGGATCTTCCCGGATTGGGGCACGAACCCGTGTCCCCTGCATCGACAGACGGACTCTCAACCACTGCGCCACCAGGGAAGCCCAGGCATTCATTTTTTTAAGGTCTGCTATATTTCATGTTGAATGATGCAAGGTAAAACCTACTAGTCCTTTACTGTTTAAGTAAGGTGATACTTGATTTATAACATGATGAACCACATATATAATAATTTTATTTCATTTAGCTATGGCTTCATACTGTGTTAATGTGACATGTACCTATAATGTTCTGTATAATTTATTTCAATATTCCATAGACTATGAAAATATAATCTTTACTTTGGAAAACTCAGAAACACAGAAAAGATATCTTTCTTTAAAAGATGAAAAGAACATTTAAATTATCCTCATTCACCAGAAGAATATAATGGAACCATTTTTATTTTAAAGGGATTAACTCTAAAGAAAAAAAGCAGACAGGAAATTTCTTGAAAGAAAATCAAGGCTTTGTATTTCAGTGATTTCCAAAATTTTGCAAGAAGATCATATTTGGTGGATAAAATATCAAAATGAAAATCTCCATTGACTACAGTAAGCCAATAACATTCTAAATGGCTTATCCACATGACATTGAGAATAATGATGGAAAACTTTCTTAATTTCTTTTAGTTCCACCATGTAGCTCAGACTATGCCCTAATGCATATACTTACACCCACCAAGAATCACTTATTATGCTTTGTCTGGTAGAAACTTAATTTCTACTTGAAAGGAGAAACTGGTAATTCAACTAATTTCATCTGCTTTTAGAAAAAATCATCTGATGTTTAATTTAATAAGGAAATAAAAGGGGCACTAAGAAACTTTGGAGGGTGATAGCTGTGTTTATTAACTTGGTCATGCTTGTGGTTTCATGGGCATACACATACATCAAAACCTAGCAAAATTTACACTTTAAATATTTACAGTTTTTTGTATGTCAGTTATAACAATACCTCAATAAATGTATTAAAAAGTGAGTGTATTGGCATAACAATAACAAGCTCATACAGAGATTTAACTTTTAAAATCATTTCACTAATTACTGGATTGGGAGATAATTCATGGGTCTTTTGCATCTCTGCATATCTTATGAGCAGAGGCCCTGGCTACTTTTGTTCCAGGCTATCTTTTCAGTGATGCTTGTATAGTAAACAGCCACAGAAGGTAGAAATGTGTCTCCCTCTAAAGCACAGGGCAGGTTTGTTTACTGTCTGGTATGAAAAAGATAATGTGTCCCTCTGGGGCAAAGGGCAGTAATGCTTACCATGCATTATAAGAGATCTGAGTTCCCTATGCTTGGAGCTTCTCTCTGTAATGCAACCCATGGCATATACCTTCTTGACACCACCCTTAGGGACTGAAGTTTAGGACATGGTGCAAATGTTGATACTCTAGCTACTATATTTCTGTGAGTAATAAATTGACCTTTGTCTCTGACACAGGAGTCTTATGTCCTTTGCCAGCCTTTGTGAAACTATGGCTGTCTAACTTGTTAGCTTTCACATACAGTAAAATACCAGATCCTTTAAAGTTCTTGACAGTTTTGGTGATGAGGATGGGATGCTGAAAGAGACATTTCTTTCTGGAAGAGGAAGAATGGGGGCCTCACGGCTCATAAATAGGACTTCAGGGAATTCCATGAAGAATTGATAACAGACATTGAACAAACTGAATGGTCAACTGGGCAATAAATGATCTTCCACTTTACTGCCAACTAATAAGGAGGAATTTGGGAGCTTGTTGCAGGTTGAATACTAGGAAGTAAATTGAAAGTCAGCTGTCTGAATGGTGCTCTGGTTGTTTCTACCTCTCCTTTGGGTGGAAGATTTTCTTGTCAATCTGGTGGCCAATCTCAGGCCCACCCCTTGGGGTTTTAGATG
This sequence comes from Phocoena sinus, assembly GCF_008692025.1. Taxonomy (NCBI): domain Eukaryota; kingdom Metazoa; phylum Chordata; class Mammalia; order Artiodactyla; family Phocoenidae; genus Phocoena; species Phocoena sinus. The sequence goes on along the minus strand of NC_045764.1, from coordinate 122,702,180 downwards.
CATTACTTCCCTTACACTGATACCAGGCACACTCCTTTGGAAGAGCACCCATTATTTTGCTGCTAGGCTGTAGTCAAAACTGAATGTATAACCCATAGAGGCCTTTTGACTCTCTATACTGATATTCCCATTTTGAGGCGGGACAACTCAGATTTAACAACTAAAAAGAAGAGAAGGGCTCCAAGAGTTTCACTTGTCAAATGGAAATGGAATATTCAAGACTGCAGCTGATGTGGTCTGAGCAACATCTTGGCTTTATATGAAAAATTGATAACTATCCCTCTGGGGAATGGGGCTGTCAGTTCACGGAAGTTTTTCTATATGCCTGGGCCTAGTTCACTGATGGTTCATCTAGGCTGAAATTCAAAGGTGTCCACTGAGCTGTGATAGCTGTTCAGCCTCAAGACCAGCTATATAGCACTGAAAGTGGAAATGATTACCCTGCATAGTGGGCAGAAGTCAAGGCCATTCTCGTGCTTCTGGCCAATACTCCTCTTGATAAGCTTGTTATATCCTTACCAACTGTAGGCTGTCATAAATGTCCTAGCTGGTAGTCCGTCACATAGAAAATTATGAGTGGTAAGTTAGAGACATGCCTCTTTGGGCCTGTGAAACTGTGGAAACAAACTAGCTGTTGATTGAACTGTAGGTGTTCACTCATGTAGGTGTCCATGATAAGGTCTCATTCTATTATGAGAACAGTTAGAAATAAGCTATGGATGCTCTGCCTAGATTGTTATCATCGCTTTGTGTATCCATCATTGTCCTGGACATGACAATATATCCACCATTACAGATTGGGTGCAAATGTTTCTGCTGCAGAGACTACTCCTGCACAGAAGACTTTTGACTCTTGCCAAAACTAAAACCATTTGTCCCTCCGTAAGTGAAGCCACATAACATGGGGTTGGGGCCTTCACCCACTTCTGGCAGGTTGACTACATCTTGGGGGAATTTGTGTTGCCTCCCTACTGTTGACACTTATTTAGTTATGAAATTGCTGTTCCTATGTGATTAGCTGAGTCCCGTCAGACCATTGTGACCCTTGAGTAATTCGTGTCGTATACTTGGCTTTCTGGACCAGCTGCAGTCTGATAGCGATGTTCCTTTCATCACAAAAGCTGATCAACAGCGGGTTGATAGTCAAGGTTATGATGGACTTCCTATGCCTCCCACCATCCATAGGATTGTTGAGCACTGGAACAGTCTCTTCAAAAACTGGTTTAAAAAGATTTTGAACTCTACTCCCTTATCACAGTTTGGTTACTGAATGTGGCTCTCCCCAGAAAGGGATTGTCTCCTCTCAGTTGCTTCTGGGTAACAATCAGAAAGAAAGGTAATGGGGGGTTGTATAGATCTATTTTGAAAATTCAGGATTCCCTATGACTATTCCTGTATACGATACTCTTTTCTGTCTCCAAACAGCAACACTAGATCAGCCTTTTAGATACATCTTCTGGGTGGCAGCCCAGGCAAAAGGGGAGCAAGGGGTTTCAAACCAAATTCTGATTCAGCCCCTTGGATTCTCTTGTTTGATCAACGTGGTCCTAGATCATAAGGATGGTGGACACTTTGTTGAATATGTATTTGCCAAGTTTACCTAATATTGGTCTGTATGGATTAAAGTGGGGGACATAATGGGTCTCTTTAAGTTTTATAAAAATCTCCTTATGTCTTTTGCATAAATTCTTCTTAACAGAAGATCTGAGTGTGAGTAGTGGATGATTAGAGAAAAGGGGAAGTTAAAGCTATGAGAATGGGACCTGCCAATTTTGTAGCAGTGGAAGAAGAACAACAGTCCCTGCTCCTGGGCAGGGAACATCTTAGGCATCAAGAAGTAGGAAGGAGGACACATTAATGATTTTTGATTTTCAGAACTATTCCTCACAAAGGAAAATGCCCTGGGACAGCTCTCCCAGGGAATTACAATGGTCTTAGATTTAACTGATTGCTGGGTTTTCCATCCTTTACCAGATGGCTGACCACAATTTAATCACCATTCTTAACCTTACTGAGAAGTCTCTCAGAAACATCAAGACATGGCCCCAACCCTGCACCTCCCATGCAAAATATCTGTCAACACTTTCATATGTCATCCCCACCCCCGTTCCCACAGTGTCGCTCAGTCATTCTTGTTAGTGTGGACAAACAGCACAGGTTGGACTTGCTGCTCTCAGGCGGGTCCCTCCAAAAGCTAGGACTGGATTGAGTTATTCTAATTGAATTGAGAACCTTAAGGTTTACCAGCTGGCCAGGAAGCCATATTTAAGGCATTGTCAATTTCTGCCTTTCTGATTAACATAAGTGCATCTTAGAAATCCCAAAAATTTTGAACAGCATTTTCTTTTCAGGGGCACAAAGTGAGGTCAGGACTGTATATTTATGGAAGAAGCCAGGCATTAGTTTGACTTCCTACCAAAAATACAGTGACCTGTACCTTAGGGGTGATCTAAGAGACCTTCAGATATTTTATGCAATTAGAAAAGGTGGTACAAAATTTTCCTTGACTTTCAGTGAAGTGATCGGTGATACTGTCCTTAACCCTGGAGGCATTCAAGTCAGCCTCAACTCACTAGCCAGGATTGTTATACATATAAAATTTCCTTACTCTTCCTCCTGTACTTTTCTGTTGTGAGATTAAATTATTCTCTGTGAGAAGGCGTTTCGCGGAGGTAGCTTTTCTTACAGCATAGATTTGAGAGATCTGAATCTTTACACATAGAAAGAGATTGCTTTTGTCCATATTGTTTCCCATATCTTTTTTCCTTGCCAAATATGTGTCAACCCCAAATATTTTTCTGTCAATCTGCAAAACATGGAAAGTATAAGCTCTTTTTCTTCTTTGTATATTTTGTGTCATAAATTAGGCTTTGTGGGGCTTCCCTGGTGGCGCAGTGGTTGAGAGTCCGCCTGCCGATTGCAGGGGACACGGGTTCGTGCCTCGGTCCGGGAAGATCCCACATGCCGCGGAGCGGCTTGGGCCCATGAGCCATGGCCGCTGAGCCCGCGCGTCGGAGCCTGTGCTCCACAACGGGAGAGGCCACAACAGTGAGAAGCCCGCGTACCGCAAAAAACAAATAAATAAATAAATAAAATTAGGCTTTGTGAATGTGCTCAGTTACCATGGTGATAGCCACTAAATAAATGTAAAGGAATAGAATTCTCTCTTTTAAATATAATTGTGCATTCATAACACATCAAATATGACTAGATTCATTGGCTTCTTTAGCATCAGAAATACCCGACAATAATGTCAAATTATCACATTTTCTTCTTAAAGAGAGCAGGAACTAATGATAACAAACGTTTTGAGATATGTAATGGAACATGTGCAGATTTAAAAAAAGATGTTTGTGAATTTAAAGAATCTAAATAGTGGTAGGAAAGTATATAGTGTATACCATCTGAAGTATATTATTTCAATTCTAATCTTATGTTTCTGGCCCAAAACCTAAAGAAAATATTCCTTTTAGTTCTTCCTTTAGTAGTCTGCCTTATCAGAATAGACTTTATTTCCTAGTTGGAAATATAACTGAAAAGAAATCAAGATGGATAAAAGTATATATGAATTTAGGATGCTGTTTGACATTTTCTGTGCAATGTACTGTATCTGATATCACCTAAAATAGCATTAGAAGTGACCAAGTACAGGGGCTTCCCTGGTGGCTCAGTCGTTAAGAATCCGCCTGTCAATGAAGGGGACACGGGTTCGAGCCCTGGTACGGGAAAATTCCACGTGCCATGGAGCAACTAACTAAGCCTGTGTGCCACAAACTACTGAGCCTGCACTCTGGAGTCCGCGTGCAGCAATGAAGACCCAACGCAGCCAAAAGAGAAAATAAGTAAATTTATATAAAAAAAGAGCTATGTCTTATACATTTTAAAAAAAAAGTGACCAAGTACAGACCTGATAATAGCATAAAGTATTTTTCATCTCTTTTATGGGGATGAATTAAGTGACTTAGATAAACTATTAGAGAACTAGTAACAGTACCCTAAACTGTCCTTTAAATTTAGTAAAGAAGATTAAAAAATCTTAAATAATAGAATAAGAAGGAAATCTAAAGTTTGGTTAAATAAATTAGCTGTTTTAAGGCCATAACTGAAATTGGTACAATTTTTTGAGCTCACAGAAAGGATGTGCAAAAAGACCACTCAAACCTTCATTATGGTTAAGACAGTGGGGGGCATAGAGTGGGAGACTTTTCTACTTCTGATGCTTCCTTTCATGTGGAGGGAGTTCCCACTAGGTTAACACTCTTGCCCTCTCAGCTCTCCTTCACTGCTCTTCCATAAAGGGAGGGGAGTGACTTAATCTTATTGGTGAATTTGGAAGGGCAAACTGAACATACCAATATTAACCCCCTTTTTCTCTCCCTTCATTTTTGGGAGCTAGCTGACCATAGAAGGTAGGCACACATTCTAGCCTAGTCCTCTGTATTGTTTTACAGTCGTGACTACCCATGTCAGACAGTCTGATGAAACCCAGCGCTATGAATAACTACTGAGTAACCTTGGTTCTATGATTTAGTCTTAAGGAGCCCCAAAGCTTTCAGATTCAAGTCATATTCTACAATATCAGCTTTGTAATAACAATAAAAGTAACATTTTCATCTTCAGGCTTTTCTTGTTACTGCAGCACAGCTTAGCCTAACATGACGAATATAATACATTTACTTGAATCATCTTTCTTAAATACCAGTAGTTAAAATAGCTCTACTTAATGGCACTTAACATAATTCATCTGTGCAATTCCACTATTTAATTTTATTCTTTTTCTTTTCATTTCTGATTCATACTTCCAATTCCTTCTTCCCTGTAGGCAGTCATTCTAATGTGCTTTTTGTATGCCCTTGAATATTTATGCACACTTACAAAATATAATTCATTGTGTTGCATATATTTTTAAAATTTACGTATTATATATAAAAGCTATGTAACTTTTTCCAATTTTTATGTTTTTCTCTCAAAATAATTGTTGCTATGTACATGTGGCTAGAGATGTGTTTCTTTGCAGAACATTTGAACTTTTGATAGACTTGCTTCATGAGAGCAGGGAAATGTCTGAGAACAGATATGTGGGAAAATAGCAAATGCTGAGTGGTACCTCACGAGAGTGTATCTCTATAAGAAGTCTTATGGTTTTGCTTACTGTATGTTCGTCATGTGGTGGACATAAGACAATTAACTTGCAAGTGAGCTGGTTAGGTGAATCTAAACTCAGTTCTAGATTCAGGTAGTTTTATTTTTGCTTTTGAAAGTTTCTTATTTGCTGAACTTGATGGGGAAAGGGAAGGAAAATAAAAACACTTAAGTGAGAGATAGGAAGTTGACACAGTGGATAGGTGTTGGGGTACTGGAAAAGAGCAGGAACTAAGCTTAAAAAGCATCAATTGCCCCCTCCCCCACTTAAAGCCACTGATTGACACATGAAAGAAACTGCCTAGAATATACACAGTTCCTATAGTACCCATGGAACATGACCTTGAACAATGGCTATTTGACTAGAACTAGAAATAAAATCCTAAGATCTTGAGAAGGAATGTTTATATTTCAAAAATAACTCTTGTTTACTGATTGAATACCTTCTATGTTCTATGCATTTAACATGTATTACCACATTAATCCTTATATGGATTCTAAGAAGAAGGTATAATTCTTATTCTCATTTTACAGCTAAAGAAGTTGAGGATACGTTGTTAGTAGAGTCAAGCCCAGGATTTAAAATCTGCCTGTATTGTCTAAAATCCATGTTCTTTCCAGTATGGGATGGTACCTCTCTATTTCAAGGGGAGAAATAGAGGAAAACAGAGGATTTTAGGATTTCTCCTTGCAGTTAGTGTATTAGAGCATTGCTGCTGTGCAATTCACAAGTGAACAACATGGCTTAGAGACAAGAAGAGAGAAAGAAAGAGAGGTGAATCAGCATCAAGCTGGGGACGGTAACCGTTATATACTTGACACAGAGTGGAATTCAATAACTGTTGAGTCAATGTTTGTTAAATAAACCACAACCAGAACCATACCCATTATACCATTTGCAATTTGGTGTGTATTTATATATACCACTTGCTACTTAACCAAAGGCAGTTCTTTCCATTATATGCCTTTAGTTTTCCCAAACTAACAGTTTGTAGATCATTTGAAGTCCCAAGGTAAGCAAACAAACAGTTAATCAGAGAATCTTCTTGGGCATCGTTAAGGAGCAATACCTGAACCAGGTGTACTCAGCTGACAATGACAGCCACTTAGCTATGGCTTCAGCTGAGCAGCGAGGTAAGCAACCACCTAAGAAATAGAGCCAAAAAATGGCTTATGTATTCCAGCTGATGGTCAGGCTTCCTAGTTTCTATGTGAGAAGATACTGGAGTATGTCCAGAATATCTAACAGCCCCATTATTTCTTTAATTTGTTTCTTGTCTGTTTCTCCTTTCCATCTTCCTTTCTTAATACTCTGATCTCTGTTCCCCCTTTCAGAATTTTCTCTTTATTTCAGTAATTAGCAAGTTGCTGATAAATTTTACTAAATGCATTTCTCAGACTCTATGGAAGGGATTTAAAAAATATTCTTATTCTACAAAAGGGGAATAATCATTATGGGACCATTAGGCATGCAAATACAGTATCTAATCAAATTAGATGTTGAATACTAATGTGAGCATGTGGATATAATGTCTGAGGAAGGAGAGAGAATTTAGGTCGGGATATTATGGATTTTTCCCTTCTGGTGAAAATGTAATGGTTTTTCTTTATCTGAATCTTTTCTTCCCTTCTGGAAGGCTTTTAGCAGACTATTTTCTTACACCAAAAGAAGCAAAGAACTGTCTGAAAGTGAACTATTTGTCCTGTTCTTTTCAAATAATATAGGGAGTCTATTGAGACTATCTCACTGAAAAGTTAAGCTTGATGTGAGTCAGAATAATGCCTCATATTAGCCAAAAGAGAAGGTTCCAGACCTGTGTGTTGCAAATGTTTGTACACTTCAGTGCCAAATGTTAGATGTTTAACTTTCAGTTAATTATGAAACACAGATTAGGCATGAGATAGTCGATTAAGATCCTAGATAATTAAAAAATACTACTTTGGGGGCCATGTTTTGTGTCAAAATATAAACATGTGGCATAATTTAAATTTAATTGACAAATTTATCTTTATTCATTTTCTTTTTCTATTTAGGTGGAGTAGAGAATGATTTGTATATAATTTATTGGGAAGATGAAAAGGGCAAAAGTTGCAGCAAAGCTTTGTATCAAGAGTGGGAAACCTAAATATATTGCTCAACCTTCTCTATTTTTTTTTTTAATTACACTGCATTTTGCTATCTATATAAAGTGGAAGAGGGCTTATGGTTAAAAGTCAGAAAACCTACCAAGAACTGAATCAAGTGTTCTTGTTGAAAACAGTATCCATGATTTATTTTTCTTTTAACAAACCCAGAATTTCGTACAGAGGAATTCATGATGCATCAACTTGTATGACTAAGTATCAAAACAATGATGTTTAAAGGAAAAATACTATATACTCAATGACGTTCAAGAAATATTTGCTAAGTAATTAGAGGAAAATGAGTGCTAGAACTATATCTATCACATAGCTACATAAAACTTCCAATTAGGGCTTCCCTGGTGGCGCAGTGGTTGAGAGTCCGCCTGCTGATGCAGGGGACACGGGTTCGTGCCCTGGTCCGGGAGGATCCCACGTGCCGCGGAGTGGCTGGGCCTGTGAGCCATGGCCGCTGAGCCTGCGCGTCCGGAGCCTGTGCTCCGCAATGGGAGAGGCCACAACAGTGAGAGGCCCGCATACCGCAAAAAAAAAAAAAAAAAAAAAAAACAACAAACTTCCAATTATTTTAGATGTTTTGTCAGTAAAATTTGAGTATCCTCCTGAAAAGTTTGTATTATATGTGGATGATGCCTGATTGGTTGAAATTCATGGGCTTTTGCTATTTAATATTGTCTAGTGAAATAAAATTCCACTCAATTCACGATTCTTCCATAGTAGTGGTTGTACTGGGAGAAGGGTGCTGGCAAGAATGGTAATGCAATCCTCTGGGCTTGAAGTTCTGTGTCCAAATCAAGACACTGGCAGGGGAGTTAGAGAGACAGCTATGGAAACAAGAGATTTTACAACTGGAATGGATAGAACTTGGTGGATAGTTGAATGTAGGTGTCTCAGGGAGACTATTCAGGTTTCTGGTTTACCTAACTTGGTGGATAAATTAGAGACAGAGTACACAGCAGGGGCAAGGTTTGGGATCAGGAAAGAAGAGTTCAGTTTTGAACAAGATGACCCTGTTAGTTGACCCACCTACACTTTTCTTATTTTCCTTCATACTTATTTGGGGATCATTCTGGCTGAACTTTAATAATCTATAGGTGTTATTTTGTCAGTTGCTCTTAAGAAATTTTTGTTAATACGATTGTCTTTCCAACTAGATTGTAAACCACTTGAGGGCAAGCCCCTTTTATTTTTTTCTCTTTGGTATACTTCCTTGACTTCTACTAGAATCTTGGTACAGTAGAAATCAATATTTATAATCAATGTAACATTAATTTCCCCATGAGTTATGTGAGCCTTTGCTGACAGACATGGTTCAGCAACTATTCATAATCACTCACATTTAAAAAAAATGAAAAACAAATTAAAACATGGAGAAAATGGAGATGGTTTTGGAGGGGTTATTGGAAGATAGGATACAATTTAGAAATGTTGATACATCTTAATATTATATGCTATTAATTATGAATTCAAAAATACTTATAATAAGACACATTTTTTTCAATTCAGCGAGAAATGAAATACAGACTAGATAAACCGCTCGCTGAAAACTGTTTTTGATTTTACATCTCAATATTTCTTTTCTAAGAATTCTTCCATTTTTGCTATCAAATAGGCAAAAAATTAAAAGTGATGATATTTAGTGCTGGTGAACATAGTGGGAATTCTCATATACTTTTTTTTGGTTATGTATACTCTTCAAAGAAAGCAATTTGGCTCTATGTACTATGACTCCTAAAGTGTTTATTAACTTTGACCCAGGGACTCCATCTAAGTGAAATGATCAAAAGTTTTGATAATGAATTTCTTGCAGAGATGTTCATAACTTTACATAATAATAATTAAAAATTTTAAGTAACAGATGTTCAAACACTAAATTATATTGACTGTACCTTCTCTTCCTGTCCTCATTGTTTCCAGCTTAAAGTCCATTCTTCATTATAATCACTCTTCTGCAAACTCTTCATTAGCTTTGCTCCTTTCTCTTTGCTCTACTCCCTGGCAAAATTCCAGCCCTGGAAAAACTCAGCTACCAGCTTTTTTCATGCCTGTATTGCTGCAGCTAGGAATTATTGGAGAAAATCACTCATCTTTTAAGTTATCTTTCAATTCACCTGGGCCCTAGAAACTGGCAATTCCATTGTCTTGTGCTCAAGAAAAATGATTTCATACCTGTATACCTTCTCCAGTCATTTCAAATCTCTATATAGTATACTATATAGAAAAAGTAGAAGGTGTTACACAGTAACAATAAATCTATTTGCACCAGCCACCCCTCCTTTTCCTTTCTGAGGTAGTATGAAGGATCCCATCCCCTATGAAAGATGAAATTCTCTGTGACTCTGGATTCCATCCTTCCTCATCTTCTCTAAGGCCTTGCTTGAATGGTTATTTTATGTTTCTCCTCCTTTTAACCTTTGCTATCATTTTCAGCATTCATACATGTTTTTGAGTCTCTCATTCTTTAAGACAAAAAAAAAGCAATGTATCACACTTTTCCTTGAGCTCACCTCTCTTTCTGTAATGCTCTTTGTAACCAATATTCTCAAAAAAGCTGTCTACATATGCTGACTTCACTCCTTCATCCCTTCTTCATTCTTACTTGACTTCTGCCTCCCCTTACTTAATCTCCTCTCACTGAGATCATTATGGACTCTACGTTGTTAAACCCAGTGGATCATTTTGTCATCAAAATACTTAATCTCTTGTTAACATGTTGGATAATTTCTTGTCTTTGGAACATTCTCTTTCCTTGGTTTCCTTGATACGACATTACCCTGGATTTTGCTCTTACCTCTTTGGCCATTCCTTTAAAAAATATATTTGCTTAAAACTTTATCTCGTTTTGACATCTGAGTGCCAGCTATATGTCTTTGCTTACCTTACATACTCTTCCTAAAATATCTCAGTGATTCTGAAGACATGAAATATTATCTACTTGTGAATGGCTTCAAAATATAATCCTCTACACAGCTCATTTTCTAAGGACCAAATTCTCTGTGCATCCAACTGTCAACTAGACATCTTCACTTTTTTTTTTTAACATCTTTATTGAAGTATAATTGCATTACAATGTTGTGTTAGTTTCTGCTTTGTAACAAAGTGAATCAGCTATACATGTACATATATCCCCATATCTCTTCCCTCTTGCGTCTCCCTCCCTGCCACCCTCCCTATCCCACCCTTCTAGGTGGTCACAAAGCACTGAGCTGATCTCCCTGGTTTATGTGACTGCTTCTCACTAGCTATTTGTTTTACATTTGGTAGTGTATGTATGTCCATGCTACTCTCTCATTTTGTCCCATCTTACCCTTCCCCCTCCGTGAGTCCTCAAGTCCATTCTCTAGTAGGTCTGCATCTTTAATCCCATCCTGCCCCTAGGTTCTACATGACTTTATTTTTTTTAGGTTCCATATACATGTGTTAGCATACGGTATTTGTTCTTCTCCTTCTGACTTACGTCACTCTGTATGACAGACTCTAGGTCCATCCACCTCACTACAGATAACTCAATTTCGCTTCTTTTTATGGCTGAGTAATATTCCGTTGTATATATGTGCCACATCGCTTTATCCACTCATATGTCAATGGACACTTAGGTTGCTTCCATGTCTTGGCTATTGTAAATAGAGCTTCAATGAACATTGTGGTACAATACTCTTTTTGAATTATGGTTTTCTCAGGGTATATGTCCAGTAGTGAGATTGCTGTGTCATATGGTAGTTCTATTTTTAGTTTTTTAAAGAACCTCCATACTGTTCTCCATAGTGGCTGTATCAATTTACATTCCCACCAACAGTGCAAGAGGGTTCCCTTTTCACCACACCTGCTCCAGCATTGATTGTTTGTAGATTTTTTGATTATGGCCATTCTGACTGGTGTGAGATGATATCTCATTGTAGTATTTTTTTTTTGTTTTTATATTTTTTTATATCTTTATCGGAGTATAATTGCTTTACAATGGTGTGTTAGTTTCTGCTTTATAACAAAGTGAATCAGTTATACATATACGTATGTTCCCATATCTCTTCCCTCTTGTGTCTCCCTCCCTCCCACCCTCCCTATCCCACCCCTCCAGGCGGTCACAAAGCACCGAGCTGATCTCCCTGTGCTATGTGGCTGCTTCCCACTAGCTATCTACCTTACATTTGGTAGTGTATATATGTCCATGCCTCTCTCTCGCTTTGTCACAGCTTACCCTTCCCCCTCCCCATATCCTCAAGTCCATTCTCTAGTAGGTCTGTGTCTTTATTCCTGTCTTACCCCTAGGTTCTTCATGACATTTTTTTTTCTTAAATTCCATATATATGTGTTAGCATACAGTATTTGTCTTTCTCTTTCTGACTTACTTCACTCTGTATGACAGACTCTATGTCCATCCACCTCATTACAAATAGCTCAATTTCATTTCTTTTTATGGCTGAGTATTATTCCATTGTATATATGTGCCACATCTTCTTTATCCATTCATCCGATGATGGACACTTAGGTTGTTTCCATCTCCAGGCTATTGTAAATAGAGCTGCAATGAACATTTTGGTACATGACTCTTTTTGAATTATGGTTTTCTCAGGGTATATATGCCCAGTAGTGGGATTGCTGGGTCATATGGTAGTTCTATTTGTAGTTTTTTAAGGAACCTCCATACTGTTCTCCACAGTGACTGTATCAATTTACATTCCCACCAACAGTGCAAGAGGGTTCCCTTTTCTCCACACCCTCTCCAGCATTTATTGTTTCCAGATTTTTTGATGATGGCCATTCTAACTGGTGTGAGATGATATCTCATTGTAGTTTTGATTTGCATTTCTCTAATGATTAATGATGTTGAGCATTCTTTCGTGAGTTTGTTGGCAATCTGTATATCTTCTTTGGAGAAATCCCTATTTAGGTCTTCTGCCCATTTTTGGATTGGGTTGTTTGTTTTTTTTGTTATTGAGCTGCATGAGCTGCTTGTAAATTTTGGAGATTAATCCTTTGTCAGTTACTTCATTTGCAAATATTTTGTTCCATTCTGAGGGTTGTCTTTTCATCTTGTTTATGGTTTCCTTTGCTGTGCAAAAGCTGTTAAGTTTCATTAGGTCCCATTTGTTTAATTTTGTTTTTATTTTCATTTCTCTAGGGGGTGGGTCAAAAAGGATCTTGCTGTGATTTATGTCATAGACTGTTCTGCCTATGTTTTCCACTGAGAGTTTGATAGTGTCTGGCCTTCCATTTATGTCTTTAATCCATTCTGAGTTTATTTTTGTCTATGGTGCCAGGAAGTGTTCTAATTTCATTCTTTTACATGTAGCTGTCCAGTTTTCCCAGCTCCACTTACTGAGGAGGCTATCTTTTCTCCACTGTATATTCTTTCCCCTTTATCAAAGATAAGGTGACCATACGTGCATCAGTTTATCTCTGGGCTTTCTATCCTGGTCCCTTGATCTATATTTCTGTTTTTGTGCCAGTACCATAATGTCTTGATTACTGTAGCTTTGTAGTATAGTCTGAAGTCAGGGAGCCTGATTCCTCCAGCTCCGTTTTTCTTTCTCAAGGTTGCTTTGGCTATTCGGGGTCTTTTGTGTTTCCATACAAATTATGAAAATTTTTTTTCTAGTTCTGTGAAAAATGCCAGTGGTAGTTTGATAGGGATTGCATTGAATCTGTAGATTGCTTTGGGTAGTAGAGTCATTTTCACAATGTTGATTCTTCCAATCCAAGAAAATGGTATATCTCTCCATCTATTTGTATCATTTTCAATTTCTTTCATCAGTGTCTTATAGTTTTCTGCATGCAGGTCTTTTTTCTCCCTATGTAGGTTTATTCCTAGGTATTTTATTATTTTTGTTGCAATGGTAAATGGGTGTGTTTCCTTAATTTCATATTCAGATTTTTCATCATTAGTGTATAGGAATAGAAGAGATTTCTGTGCATTAATTTTGTATCCTGCTACTTTATAGCAAATTCATTGATGAGTTCTAGTAGTTTTCTGGTAGCATCTTTAGGATTCTCTATGTATAGTATCATGTCATCTGCAAATAGTGACAGCTTTACTTCTTCTTTTCTGATTTGGATTCCTTTTATTTCTTTTTCTTCTCTGATTGCTGAGGCTAAAACTTCCAAAACTATGTTGCGTAATAGTGATGAGAGTGGGCAACCTTCTCTTGCTCCTTATCTTAGTGGAAATGGTTTCAGTTTTTCACCATTGAGGACAATATTGGCTGTGGGTTTGTCATATACGGCCTTTATTATGTTGAGGTAACTTCCCTCTGTGCCTACTTTCTGGAGGTTTTTTATCATAAATGGGTGTTGAATTTTTTCAAAAGTTTTTTCTGCTTCTATTGAGATGATCATATGGTTTTTATTGTTCAGTATGTTAATGTGGTTTATCATATTGATTGATTTGCGCATATTGAAGAATCCTTGTATTCCTGGGATAAACCCCACTTGATCATGGTGTATGATCCTTTTAATGTGCTGTTGGAATCTGTTTGCTATTATTTTGATGAAGATTTTTGCATCTATGTTCATCAGTGATATTGGCCTGTAGTTTTCTTTCTTTGTGACGTCTTTGTCTGGTTTTTATATCAGGGTGATGGTGGCCTCATAGAATGATTTTGGGAGTGTTCCTCCCTCTGGTTGTGCTTTTCTAAGAAGTTGTCCATTTCTTCCATGTTGTCTATTTTATTGGCATGTAGTTGCTTTTATTAATCTCACATGGTCTTTTGTATTTCTGAAGTGTCAGTTGTTGCTTCTGTTTTTTCATTTGTAATTCTACTGATTTGAGTCTTCTTCCTTTTTTCTTGAAGAGTCTGGCTAATGGTTTATCAATTTTGTTTGTCTTCTCAAATAACAAGCTTTTAGTTTTATTTATCTTTGATATCATTTCCTTCATTCTTTTTCATTTATTTCTGATCTGATCTTTATGATTTCTTTTCTTCTGCTAACTTTGGGGGATTTTTTGTTCTTCTTTCTCTAATTGCTCTCGGTGTAAGGTTAGGTTGTTTCTTTTAGATGTTTCCTGTTTCTTAAGGTAGGATTGTATTGCTATAAACTTCCCTCTTAGAACTGCTTTTGCTGCATCCCATAGATGTTGAGTCGTTGGGTTTCCATTGTCATTTGTTTCTAGGTATTTTTTGATTTCCTCAGTGATCTCTTTGTTATTAAGTAATGTATTGTTTAGCCTCCATGTGTTTGTATTTTTTACAGATCTTTTCCTGTAATTGATATCTAGTCTCATAGTGTTGTGGTCAGAAAAGATACTTGATACAATTTCAATTTTCTTAGATTTACCAAGGCTTGGTTTGTGACCCAAGATATGATCTATCCTGGGGAATGTTCCATGAACACTTGAGAAAAATAGGTATTCCGTTGTTTTTGGATGGAATGTGCTATAAACATCAACTAAGTCTGTCTTCTTTAATGTATCATTTAAAGCTTGTGTTTCCTTATTTATTTTGATTTTGTATGATGTGTCCATTGGTGAAAGTGGGGTGTTAAAGTTCCCTACTATGATTGTGTTACTGTCAATTTCCCCTTTTATGGCTGTTAGTATTTGCCTTATATATTGAGGTGCTCCTGTGTTGGCTGCAAAAATATTTACAATTGTTATATTTTCTTCTTGGATTGATTCCTTGATCATTATGTAGTGTCCTTCTTTGTCTCTTGTAATAGTCTATGTTTTGAAGTGTATTTTGTCTGATATGAGAATGGCTACTCTAGCTTTCTTTTGATTTCCATTTTCATGGAATATCTTTTTCCGTGCCCTCACTTTCAGTATGTATACGTCCGTAGTTCTGTAGTGGGTCTCTTGTAGACAGCATATATATGGGTCTTGTTTTTGTATCCATTCAGCTAGTCTATGTCTTTTGGTGGGAGCATTTAATCCATATACATTTAAGGTAATTATCGATATGTATGTTCCTATTACAATTTTCTTAATTGTTTTGGGTTTGTTATTATAGGTCTTTTCCTTCTCTAGTGTTTCCTGCCTAGAGAAGTTCCTTTAGTATTTGTTGTAAAGGTGGTTTGGTGGTGCTGAATTCTCTTAGCTTTTGCTTGTCTGTAAAGGTTTTAATTTGTCCTTCAAATCTGAATGAGATCCTTGCTGGGTAGAGTAATCTTGGTTGTAGTTTTTTCCCTTTCATCACTTTAAATATGTCCTGCCACTCCCTTCTGGCTTGCAGAGTTTCTGCTGAAAGGTCAGCTGTTAACCTTATGGGGATTCCCTTGTATGTTATTTGTTGTTTCTCCCTTGCTGCTTTTAATATTTTTTCTTTGTAGTTAATTTTTGATAGTTTGATTACTATGTGTCTTGGCATGTTTCTCCTTGCACTTATCCTGTATGGGACCCTGTGCTTCCTGGACTTGATTAACAATTTCCTTTCCCATATTAGGGAAGTTTTCAACTATAATCTCTTCAAATATTTCTCAGTCCCTTTCTTTTACTCTTCTTCTTCTGGGACCCCTATAATTCAAATGTTGAAGCATTTAATGTTGTCCCAGAAGTCTCTGAGACTGTCCTAATTCTTTTCAATCTTTTTTCTTTATTCTGCTCCACAGTGATTATTTCCACTATTTTATCTTCCAGGTCACTTATCCGTTCTTCTGCCTCAGTTATTCTGCTATTGGTTCCTTCCAGAGAATATTTTGTTTTATTTATTGTGTCGTTCATTCTTGTCTGTTTGCTTTTTAGTTCTTCTACATCCTTGTTAAACGTTTCTTGTAGTTTCTCCATTCTATTTCCAAGATTTTGGATCATATTTAATATCATTTTCTGAATTCTTTTTCATGTAGACTGCCTATTTTCTCTTCATTTGTGAGCTCTGGTGGGTTTTTAACCTAGCTCCTTCATCTGCTGTGTTTTTCTCTGTCTTCTCATTTTGCTTAACTTACTGTGTTTTGGGTCTCCTTTTCACAGGCTGCATGTTCATAGTTCCCATTGTTTTTGGTGTCTTCCCCCAGTGGCTAAGGCTGGTTCAGTGGGTTGTGTAGGCTTCCTTGTGGAGGGGACTAGTGCCTATGTTCAGGTTGATGAGGCTGGATCTTGTCTTTCTGGTGGGCAGGTCCATGACTGGTGGTGTGTTTTGGGGTTTCTGTGAACTTATTATAATTTTAGGCAGCATCTCTGCTTATGGGTGGGGTTGTGTTCCTGTCTTGCTAGTTGTTTGTCATAGGGTGTCCAGCACTGTAACTTGCTGGTGGTTGAGTGGAACTGGGTCTTGGCATTGAGGTAGAGATCTCTGGGTGATTTTCACTCTTTGATATTACATGGAGCTGTGAGGTCTCTGGTAGACCAATATCCTGAACTTGGCTCTCCAACCTCAGAGACACAGCCCTTATGCCCAGCCAGAGCACCAAGACCCTGTCATCCACACGGCTCAGAATAAAAGGGAGAAAAAAAGAAAGATAGAAAGAAAAAATAAAATAAAGTTATTAAAATACAAAATAATTATCAAAAGTAAAAAAAAAATTAAAAATAATAAAGAAAAAACAGAAAGAAAGAAGAGAGCAACCAAACCAAAAAACAAATCCACGAATGATAACAAATGCTAAAAACTATACTAAAAAAAACCCATGAAAACCAAACAAACAAACAAACAAAAAATGGACAGACAGAATCCTAGGACAAATTGTATACGCAAAGCTATACAAACAAAATCACACACAGAAGCATACACATACACACTCATAAAAAGAGAAAAAGGAAAAAAAAATATATATCGTTGCTCCCAAAGTCCACCTTCTCAATTTGGGATGATTCGTTGTCTATTCAGGTATTCCACAGATGCAGGGTACATGAAGTTGATTGTGGAGATTTCATCCACTGCTCCTGAGGCTGCTGGGAGAGATTTCCCTTTCTCTTCTTTGTTCGCACAGCTCCTGGGGTTCTGCTTTGGATTTGGCCCCATCTCTGTTTGTAGGTCGCCTGAGGGCGTGTGTTTCCGCCAGACAGGACAGGGTTTAAGGAGCAGCTGATTAGGGGGATCTGGCTCACTCAGGCCATAGGAGGGAGGGGTATGGAATGTGGGGCAAGCCTGTGGCAGCAGAGGCCAGCATGACATTGCAACAGCCTGAGGCGTGCTGTGCATTCCCCTAGGGAAGTTTTCCCTGGATCACAGAACCCTGGCAGTGGCAGGCTGCACAGACTCCCGGGAGGGGAGGTGTGGATAGTGACCTGTGCTCGCACACAGGCTTCTTGGTGGCAGCAGCAGCAGCCTTAGCATCTCATACCCGTCTCTGCGGTCCGTGCTGTTAGCTGTGGCTCACGCCTGTCTCTGGAGCTCCTTTAAGCAGCGCTCTTAATCCCGTCTCCTCACGCACCAGGAAACAGAGGGAAGAAAAAGTCTCTTGCCTCTTCAGCAGCTCCAGACTTCTTCTCAGACTCCCTCCGGGGTAGCTGTGGTGCACTAACCCCCTGCAGGCTGTGTTCACGCTGCCAACCCCAGTCCTCTCCTTGGGATCTGAACTCTGAAGCCAGAACTTAAGCTCCCAACCCCCACTGCGGCAGGTGAACAGACAAGCCTCTCGGCCTGGAGAGTGCCGGTCAGCACCGATCCTCTGTGCGGGAATCTCCCCACTTTGCCCTCTGCACCCCTGTTGCTGTGCTCTCCTCTGCAGCTCTGAAGCTTCCCCCTACCCCGCCCACATCCGTCTCTGCCCGCGAAGGGGCTTCCTAGTGTGTGGAAACCTTTCCTCCTTCACAGCTCCCTCCCACTGGTGCAGGTCCCGTCCCTATTCTTTGGTCTCTGTTTTCTCTTTTTTCTTTTGCCCTACCCAGGTACGTGGGGGAGTTTCTTGCCTTTTGGGAAGTCTGAGGTCTTCTGCCAGCGTTCAGTAGGTGCTTTGTAGGAGTTGTTCCACGTGTAGATGTATTTCTGATGTAGTTGTGGGGAGGAAGGTGATCTCCATGTCTTAACTCTTCTGCCATCTTGAAGGTCCTCCCGACATCTTCACTTTTGTGTCTCATGGGTAGCCCAAATTTGTTGTCTTCCTGACTGAACTCTTGATTGTCCCCTTCAGATTTGCTCCTCCACCAGTCTCTCCCAATTTAGCAAGTGAGGTCTTAATTGCTCAGTTTCTCCTGCTGTGAGGCATCCTACACATCAGCCTTTTACTTAGCTCCCACATTGAGTTCATCACCAAGTCCTGTTGATTCTACTTCCAATATATATTTTGAATATGTTGGTTTCTCTCTTTTTCCATTTCTCTGTCTTGATCCTAACCAATGGTTCTAACCTGAATTATTACAATTGCTCTCTTATTGTCTCTCAGCTTCCACTTTTCTCTCCTATAGTTTATTTTCTGCCCAGGAGCCACAGAGGTCTTTTAAAAATGCAAATCTGATCATATCACTTTGGTGTAAATCCATTTATTTGGTTTTGCCTTGCATTTAGGATAAAACCCCCCATCCTTAACATGCCCTAAAAGACCTTGGGAGCTTTGAACCTGACTATCCTGCCAGACTGTTCTCCTGCTGAACTCCCCCAGTCCCTGTCAGCTTCCTACTGTCCCATCACTCTCATCTTTCTGTTCTTTAAACACTCTGGAGTTCTTTCTCAATTTAAGGACTTCACACATCTTGTTTTGTTTGCTTACTTTCCTCTCGTCTTTTTACCAGGCTGACTCCTACCCATCCATCAGGCCTCATCTTAAATTGTACTTCCCCAGAGAACCCTTTCCTGATTTCTCAGATTAGCTGAGCCCCTATATTATTTGCTTTCATAGAACCTTGTATTAAAGAATATTAAAGAATAGCTATCAAAGTATTCATGTATGTAATTAAGAGCTTAGGGTATATATTTCTATTAAGATCCATTCAGAGATGTGTACTAAGAGCTTAGCACAGTGGCTGGTAGACATTAGGTCTTCAGTAAAAATAGTTTAAAATGAAGGAGTTCATAAATTATCATAGAGCTGTCAATGATCATATTTTATAATTAAGGATGTAAGGAAATGTTCATAATTGCCTTCATAAAAAACAAAGAATACAAAACAGCATTTAGAATATAATCTCAGTTTGGAAAAAAAAGTTACCCATTTATTTATTTCCATTTTAAAAAGTCTGGAAGAATTCCTTCTGGCCCACCCTAGATTTTAACATTTGGGGGAGAATTTTAAGTTTTTAAAATTTTACTATTTTGGGCTGTAGGGATTACAGGCGATTTCTATTTTTTATACTTTTCTGTATTTTTCCACTGAAACTTCATCACCTTTATTATCAGAAAAAGTAAAAGTTATTTAAAAAGAAAAAATCAGTTATTGGTACTGTATTCAAATACAGGCTCATTTCAGATCTTTTATATTATTGCCTTCCGCTTCCTTCAGCCTTCGCAAATCTCCATTTTAAAATATACGGTGCATCTTACTCTGGTTCAAAACATCTTTGTGCTCAATGATCAGCTGCATGGAGAGGATATAACAGCTCAAAAGTATGATGCTTGTGAATCATAGGGCACCAGGGTTTGTAAATGATCCGATTAGCCGGAGAATTAGTCAGGGACACTGAACAAAGAAAATTTGTTCAAATATATTCGGTAACTGCTCACTGGAATATGAACAAAAATCCCTTATCTTTGGGAAATGTATGGCTTATTTATTAGTGCAGGTTCTTTGAGGAAATATATAGGTAACAAGCTGTGAAAGTCTTCAGCTGTTTCATTCTTTACAGTACAGTGCTTAACCATTTAAAAAGAAAACCCTAATTTGCAAAGTTACATTGACGTTGTAATTTTTGCATATTTAATAAACCTTAGCTACTTTAACTGAAAAGTGGAATTTTTTATGGAATGCTACCTTTTTCTTTCCTGCATACATCTTAGATTTAATTTGGCATGGGACACATCAACCTTGGCTCTTAGAGACAAGGTTAGAATCTGTAGCGCATGAAAACAAGCTCTTCTAAGCCCTTTTTTTTTTTTTTTTTTGGTTTGCCACACATTCTGTGCCAGCTTTGGAGAGAACACAAAGAATGAGAATGATCCTTTTACTTAGCTTGACAGAAAATTATGAGAGTAGATGGAAATATTTTCCTTTTTAGAATAGAGAGGATAACATTTCCCCACACCCTCATTCCTCTTAGAATGCCAACAAGGTAGGACTTGTCATACTGTAAAGCAAAACAGCAATTGAGGAGGTTTTACATGTTTTGAATAAAGCTGTGATTGTCTAATATATAGTATTCTGATTTTTTAAAAAATGTTTATTTGGCTGCACTGAGTCTTAGTTGCGGCACGTGGGATCTTTAGTTGCAGCATGTGGGCTCTTTTAGTTGTGGCATGTGGGATCTTTAGTTGTGGAATGCAGGCTCCTTTAGTTGCAGCACGTGGGATCTAGTTCCCTGACCAGGGATCGAACCCAGGCCCCCTGCATTGGAGTGCAAAGTTTTAACCACTGGACCACCAGGGAAGTCCCTCTGATTTTTTTTAAGTAGAAATTCAGACTGGTCTCATTATTATCAAGAAGATATTCTTTGGCTTGATATCTAAAAAGTTTTAATGCTATGTTGAAAAATCAGATGTGTATCAAAGCAACTTTTTCGGTTGAATTTAAGATTTGAAAAGATCCAACTCTAAATGATTCATATTATTCCATTTTTTCCTTAGAAAGAAAGATAAATTATCTGCACTTAATGGTGATATATATCCAGTTTACCCATTTACAGGAGACTCAATAAAATTAGCTTTCTTTGAAAAGTTTGCACTATGATTCACCTGAAAAATATGACTTGAATGAAGCTAGAAAAAGTTTAATAAAATTATATAGTGAGGACTCTTCATTGCATGTGATATAATCTGGCTTAAAGGGAAGAAGGAGTTTATTGACTCAAATAACTGAAAATTCCAGGCATAGGTCAGGCTTCAGGCAAAGCTTATCTGAATGCTAAAATAAGGTCCTCAAGACTTAGTCTCTCATGAACTCTTAACTTTTTTCCCCTTACTTTTGCATTAGCTTCATTTCAGACAGGCTAACTAACTGCACTCTCTTCCACCTTTCTCCCCCTTTTAGGGCAAACATTTCTCTTCCCTAAATTTATAACAAAATATACTTGGGATTGAGTTCTTTTGGCCCTGACTGCCCTAGCTTGGATTCCCTAAATTAAATCACTCTGTTCAACAGGTATGCTTCTCTGATGGACAGGACCTGAGGCACCTGCAAGTCCAGAGTCAGGGTGAGATCCATCCACCTGCTCTATATGGACTGAGAATGGGCAGAGGCAAGATATCCCCAATTGCTATTATGTGAATACAGATTTGTTGTGGACAGAGAAAAATGATAGATACCCAATACAACTACATAATTGTTTTTACATATGGAAGTCATAGTGATATAAACATATCTGTATATATATGTATGTATATATGAATGGTCTCAGATTAGGAGAGAGGAAAGCATTGGAAGACATAAAAATTTTGACACCAGTGAAGGCTAGGAGACTATTTTGCCTGATGCCCTGAGACTTATTATTATGGAGGATAAAGAAGAATATGTCTCCTAGGTGATTGCTACTTGCTGGGCTACTGAGGAACCATTGTGAAGGGTATCTTTTGATCAAATAGGGGTTCTGTGGAATTTGTTTGCTCGTGCTTAGATGGTTCCTTTTAACTGAACATATTGATCTGAGTACCTCTTATGAGCAAAACAGTCTTGGGCGTTCAAAAAATACTCAATAATGAAATAGTAGGTCATCTTTGTACTTCAAAGTTATGGGCTTTATATAGGCTTTATATTGCTTATTGCTAATCTAGGGCAGCTTGTCACTCCTGAAGACTATGTTATATTGGAGGCACATAGTATTTGAAATATCTTTAGCAGGTTATCTTCTCTTAAAATTGGCCTGAGAAATCTAAAGAACCTTCAGACCCACTAGGGGTCCTTCCTGAGTGGAATGTATTTATAATTTTATTTAAATATACTCCTTACATTAGGTATTGAATGAAAGTGTTGGGAGGGAGATATTTGCAAGACACTTATAGGATAATGTGTGATCCTTTACAAATTTATTCTTGTAAGTGATACTGGTAATTATATGTTGCTCTGTCTCTTCATTCATATGTCTGTTTGGATGGGCCTAAACATTCTATGTGAGGACAGTCTCTTCGAGTTTTAATTGAAGTCATATTATCTGAGATCTTACAGAGTCTCTTGGAATCCTGTAAGGAGTCCAGAATAAGTATGAGACATCACCTGAGACTAGATTGAGCCTTCTCAAGTGAATCTCACCAAAGATATTTTCCTGAGCCTCCTTGCTCTAAATTCTTCCCTTTTCTCAATTTCCTTTTTTCTTTAAGTTTCTAGGAAGTAAGAAGGTACAGGTTCTGTCTGGCTTGAAATTTAGAGTTCTTTGATTACTGTCTACCTTCACCTTTGAGTCACAAAATGAAGGCCATCTAAGGACTCCCTAAAATGAGCAACATGGTGCTCTGACACCCACAACTGGTGGTTAGCAGGTATCACAATATTAGCATTGAAGAGATAGGGCTGTTTGTGACAATTCAGTTCTCACTTTTGCCCACAATGAAAAAATGCATTATCTCTGCTAGGAATAAATGTTGCATGATTCTTAAACTATGTATTTTGAAAACAAATCATTGCATTTACAGTTTTCTTTCCTTGCTGGTAGCATGGATAAAATGCAATTTATATATTAGGCATCTTGGTTGTTCTGAAAAGCAGTCATAATGAAATGTTTAAGGTTGTTGGTTTCAAAAACAAATTTTAGAAAGAAGTCTGCCTTAGTAAGGTTTTTTAATTTTACCCCTACCAGGAGGAAATTATGTTTCTTGAATAAGAAAATGAACATTTTTCCCGAGCAAATTGGAATGAAGAAAATCAGTAAGGGCTTAGAATTTTGAAAAGGAAATGAAGTGTCAACTCTAGATATGATAGGTCCTCTTTTCCATCTGGTGGTGGCATTGGTGTAAATAAGAAATTTTTGAGCTGGATAATTTAATTGAAAAGCAGATGATGCTGTCTTTCCTACTGACTAGGGTCTATTTCAAGTTCTCATTACCATAGGCACAAAATGTATTGAAGAAAGTAAATAGGTCAATGAACCTCAAGTGCAATTAAGTTCTCATGTGTAGGGCAATAACTTTAGCCTATCTCTTCCAAACTTTTAAAAATACCCCAGTCAACCAACAGCAACTTTTAATGAGACATGAGCAAGGAACACTCAGAATCTGTAAGATGGGAAATCAGATAGCTATGGCGAAATCGTTGCTCTGCTACACATACGTTTACTCCATTTGCTCTTAATGAAACACTGCCACTTTCTGTGTTCCTGCATTTAATTCCACTTTCTGTATGTGCTAGTTTCACCTTCCTAGGGATAAAGAGATGCATACATTCCAAAGAAATGAATCAGTAAAGAGGAGAAACATCTTCCTGGTACAACATTAAAAAAGAGACAAGGGAGAAGAAAAGCAAGCAACATGTATGGTTGAAAGACTGGTGAATTAGGAATCAGAAGTCTTGGTTAATTTAGCTTTAGTTCTGCTTAGGAGCCATGTGGACCTTGGGTAAATTATTCACCTTCTCCTGTTCTCAATTAATTACATTATCTATAAAATTTAAAAAAGTGATTTATATAATCCAACTTAATTTTATACTATGATATCCAAATGAAATTTTAAAAAATGATTTCATAATTTAAAAAAACAACCTCATTTAAAAAATCAGGACCTTTGTCTTTTTTGTTTGTTTTTGAGCTCACTTTTTTTTTATTGAAGTATAGTTGATTTACAATGTTGTGTTAGTTTCAGGTGTACAGCAAAGTGATTCATATATATATATATATTCCTTTTCAGATTCTTTTCCCTTATAGGTTCTTACAAAATATTGAGTATAGTTCTCTGTGCTATACAGTAGGTCCTTTTTGGTTGTCTACTTTGTATATAGTAGTGTGTATATGTTAATCCCAAACTCCTAATTTATCCCTCCCTCACTTCCCCCTTTGGTAATTATAAGTTTGTTTTCTATATCTGTGAGTCTATTTCTGTTTTGTAAATAAGTTTGTTTGTATCTTTTTCTTTAAGATTTCACGTATAAGCGATATCATATGATATTTGTCTTTGTTTGGTTTACTTCACTTAGTATGATATTCTCTAGGAGGAACTTTTGTACTAAAATTGTCATTTGGGATCCACAATTACTTTTAGTTTTGGTGTGTAGGGATAAACATGCAATTTTGAATCTTGGAACAGGAGAAGAGCTTGGATTTGCTTAGAAGCAGCAGGAGAAAAGCCTGAAATTTTGGAAACAGTGGCATTGCACTTCATTAATTTCTACCTGGCCTATTCTCTCCCTATCCTTAGCTTTCTTTCTTGGGGTTAACTCCCTTGTTGAAGCAATTGCAAATTTAGAACTGCATGAATTTCATCAGTTTTATTTTTATTTATTTGTTTGTTTTATTTTAGTCCACCTTTCCATTGGGAATATATATTCCTTGGGAGAGCTCCTAATACTAGCATTGGATAATAGTTTTTGAGGAGTGTACATTTGTTGTCTTTTTTCATTTGATCTTCATAAGGTAGGTGTCATTATCATTATCATTATGTAATGTGTCCAGGGCCACCAAGTTACTGAGAGGCAGAGTGAGGACTCAGACCCTGGTCTTTTCGTTTCTAGAGCCCATCCTGTCTACCTTAGGAGGAAGCATAACACAGTGGTTGCCAATAACAACAATAAGTAAATGCTTATATCATTCTCACTGTGTGTCAGGTGTAGTTCTAAGCCCTTTAGATATACTAAAACCCATAATCGTCATAACAGTTCTATGATGCAGGTCCTATTAATATACCCACGTGACAAATGAAGAAATAGCCACAGGGAAGTTAGGTAATTACCCTAAGATCACACAGATAGGAAGTGCCAGAGCTGGAGTTTGAACCCATGAATGCAGTTCCACAGTCTACATTCTTATACCTTAACACTACCTCTCTATCCAGCTACTACTTTCCAGGAGGAGAATTTTGAAGTTAATTCTTGCTTTTTACAATAGTTGTGTTCCTGGAACATTTCCTGAATTAGTCATTCATTCTCATTTTTTTAAAAAATGAAAAATAAGTTATGTTAACGTAAGAGATAAAGTGACTGAAGTGGGGGAAAAAAAGGGCCTGGGGGTTGTAATGAAGCAAATTATTATGGCAAGAGTACTGCAAGGGGGCCAACTTATCTGGTAGTGCAGGCATAACAAGAATAAAGAGAAGGTATTTTAACTTGCTTGAAAGGTGTTTGTCTGGGGGCTCCGACATGCTTCCACGTTTCTTGGCCCAGGTTATCCCCAGTGTGTCGGCCTGGGTTTGGGGGAGTGTCCTCACTAACTTGAAGGCCTGGAGTTGGGATCCAATTAGTTTCCTACTGGAGTTATCTCTAGCGATGCAGGGCATCAGTATGATTTTCACACTCTCTGTACCATTCATTAGTCAAGAAGATGGGCACATTTTAGCGTGCTTTTGTCAGGTTTGGCAGAAGAAATCAGTGGAAGAAAGGGGCATGTGGAAGGGTTTGCTTTCTATAGGTCTCCAGACTTTATAGATTTTTGTATTGGGGCCTAGGAATTAGTTGTTATCTTGGAGAATTGAATGGAGATATTTGTTCAATAACCATATTTCCTCTTGTTTATACTGAGAACTCCTCAAAGACCCTGGGTTTTGGCTTTATCTTGTGTTCCTTTGTTCTACTGAAGACATACTTCTTAAAGTTCCTTAAAGTAGTGTTGCTGAGGGAGGTGAGGGAGATGAAAACCTCAAAATGCCTTGGTTGGAAACCTTAGTCTGGCTAGAAGTAAGTCTCTCATTAGATCAAATATGGTAAACTTAGTGTGGAGGAGTTTTGTGTGATATAGGACAATGGGTAGTGTTCCAGAATGTGAGGGGTGTGTTTGAATTGGGAAAAATGCATTTTTACAGGTAGAAAAAAAGGAAACTTTTAAAAGTAGAAAACAAACTGGAGCCTATGCTGCAGTCATCTGGGTATGGAGCTTGTGGAGTCATCAGACTTGGAGTGAACACCTATAGACAGGAGCAGTTATCAGAGAGGTCTAAGATGTGAGCTGTTTTTGAGTATGCCAGTGACCATGGACATGCAATTTCATCCCTGAATGGCAGGGAACTCCTAGATACCATTTTATTATGACAGAGGCCTGTAATGTCTTCAAATTCAGCAGGCAGTAGAGGAGCCCTTCATGTTTCCATGTCTGAGTTTTGGGTTGTTCTCACACCCACACATTTCAATGGGAGATTTATATCCTCCAAGACTTTGGGTGACCAAAAGTTTTAGGTTCTAGAGTTAAGGATTTTAAATAGGCCAAAAAAGGATGTGTGCTCCTGGTAGGGATGGAAGTTATAGGAGTGACTGTTTTGGACCAGAATGTAGAGAATAAGAGCCCCAAGCTAGGTAACTTTTTTGTAGGGAAACTATTTGGCTTAGTAGAATACTGTGCTCCATGTCTGAGGAGAGCTGTCCTGCTGCTGCTAGACCCTGCTATGACATGTTGACATGGCAGGCCTACCTGATGTACTCTAGGTGGCAGTGTTGCTGCTGATTTTTAAACAGGGCTGTCCAGGTACCCAGCTCCTTTTCTAGGAGGTACATAGTAGCACTAACACTTAAACAGCCCTCACTATGTTACTTGCAGGGTTCTGTTTTACACATTTTAACTTCTTTAACTGAAAGCATGTGAGGCTGGTGTGCTATTATATCCCCATTTTTAAAGATTAGGAAATTGAGGCACAAAGAACTTATGGAACTGGCCCAAGTTGAGTGGCAGAACTGGAATTTGAACTCAGGCCATGTAACTCCAGAGTTGGTGCTTTGCTGCTTCTTGTGGGATAATTTTAGGGTTC
This sequence comes from Phocoena sinus, assembly GCF_008692025.1. Classification (NCBI taxonomy): domain Eukaryota; kingdom Metazoa; phylum Chordata; class Mammalia; order Artiodactyla; family Phocoenidae; genus Phocoena; species Phocoena sinus. The sequence goes on along the minus strand of NC_045764.1, from coordinate 122,675,073 downwards.
TGGTGAACCCAGACACTGGGAGGGGCATGGGGGAAACCTGATGCAAATTTCCTGCATCCACCAAGCTGGGCACTGTGTTTCTACTTTGTTGGAGCAGGCAACTTTTCCCTAGATATCTGTCTTATCAGATGCTGTGCCCTACCTAGCATGTTTCCTGATGTCTCCTTTAGACACAGAGAGGGTATTTTCTACTTCCAAGTGGAACTCAGACTGCTAGGTGCCTCCAAACAGATACAAGTCATACCCTGCTGGGCTGTGGACATTGTGGACCAGGCACTGGTCCAATAGGCCCAACCGTGCATTAGACTCAAGCATGTCTATGTCCATACTGTGAACACCAACTACAGGTGATTCCTACTGGAGGTGTGGCCTTATTTTAAATTCAAATGGCAGTGATTACATTTGAAACACAATCTTTGTAGAAATGAAGGAAAATGCTGAAGTTTATTGGCCACAGTGAACTGTCTGAAGATGCACATTCTGTTCGACAGCAAATGGAAGAAAATACTAAGTGGCCGTTTTCTCATCTCATATACTGACCCTCAATTTCCACAGCTCTTTCCTTGCTGGAGGGTCCATGGCATGAAATTTTCATGCTTCCTCTTTTTGTCTGAATTTTGTGGTGTGCTTTGCCTTTGTACCCCTCCCGGGTTCTATTCCTTTTGCCATACCCTGGATTTGGGGCCCTCACATAGGGAGATGTTTTCAGATGCAGAACCAGAGTCCCATATTAGGAGAGTGACTGTACAGTTGATACGGTGCCTGGTGTCTCTGTTCCTGCCAGTAATGCATAGCCCTGTGCTTTTAAGCTTGTGGTCCTCTGACCTGTGGGATGGGTGCGTCAGGTCTTCTTTCTGCATTTTGAGGGTGCTGGTACTCTTTGCAAAGAAGAAAAAAATGAGGCTGTATCACTTTGTCAGATGCATCAGCCATAGTGTGGTAACTAACCAAGATTTCTACTCAGTTCCCTAAATCTGCTGCCCTCCTGTAGCCTCTTTCCCATTGAAGGCACCACCATCTAGCCAGCTACACATGCCTGGACATCTTTGCTATCAATTAACTCTTAAGCTGTATTCACTAAATCTTAAGGAGTCTGCCTTTTTACTATCTCTTGAATCTGACCCCTCTTCCCCATTTCCATTGCCCTGTTTAGTTCAGGCCTGCCTTGTTTCTCATCTGCATTAACATAGTAGCCTCCACTCTGAATCCTATTGCTGCCATTCTATTTTAATTTCTACTTCAAGCATAATGATGTCAGTCTTCTGCTTAAAATCCTAAATGTTCTCCATAATATTCAGAATAAAGTTAAACTGTTATGGCGTGGTTCAAAACAACCTTTAATGTCTTCTCCTACTTACCTGTCCTGTCCTATGTCCTTTCTTACTCACACATGAATGATTTGTCAGCCATTCCAACCACTTGTTGTGTCCTGAATTTGTTCTGTTTTGTGACTTTTATACTGTTTTTCTTTGTCCCTGAAATAACTATATCTACTTGCTTCACTCCTGATCTTTGTTTTTCTTTTTTCAGACTCAGCCCAGGTGTCATCATCTGTGGGAAACCTGCCTTGACCTTCTGGTCTGACTTTTTGCTCTTATGTTTTATTCCCAAAGCACATTTGCAGACAAATACACCAGCCATCGTTGCATTGTATTGTAACCGTATGTGTTTTTTGTTTTTTACTTGTCTGATACTTTGCGTGGTATCTTCCTCACCACGCTTTGAGCTTTTTGAGAGAAGGATGATATATCATTCATTCTTCGATTCCCTGTACTTAGCATAGTGCTTGTTTTGTAGTAGATATCTATAAATCTTTGTTGAATGGAAGAGTAAAGAAAGCACAGATCCTGGTGTACTGTCCACATTGCTGACAGGTGGGGCAGAGATTGCTCTTCAGGTTGTGTTCAGTTTACCTGAGAGACTGGGAACTAAACCATCACTGCTGCATCAAAGAAAGAAGATTGAGGGTCTTTGGTATAAAATGGGTGATATATCTTGGCTGAGGTTGCAGCTATTGTGGTAGAGGCCAAGGATTTTACATCTAGCAATCTGTAGGCATTAAGAGAGGAGTCAGGAAATGTTTTGATCCTCTGCATCTGAGAAAATTTATCCTGGACATGGGGGCTGAGACTCTCCTAGAATTGATTATCAAGGGTACCTTTGTTCCAATCTCACTCATTTTGAAACTAAGAAGCAGTAAATCTGGAATTAGGTTGGAAACAATGCCCAGGATTGTTAAGATGATGAAGAATTCCCCATATCCATCTTAGGAGGCTGGGATAATAATTAGAATGGACAGGGAGCCCTTTTTGGGACTAGATAGAAGCTGAATTGCCAAAACTCCTAGTGTCTCTTTGATTTGTTAGCTGGAGGTGGGCCAAAAACCTTGATATAGGCTCTGTATTAATTAGCATACAGGGTATGTTGCTAGAAGAGAGAGACCTCAAAATATTGCCCCTCATGTAACAGTCCAGAAATATGTGGCCAAGGGTAGGTATGGACTCTGCTCCCTGAAGTCATTGACAGGCTTTAGCTCCTTTTATCTCATTGCTTTTATTCCTTAGATCAGAGGTTGGCACATTTTTTTTTGTATATTAGAATCACGTGGTGAATATGCTGGGCTTCATCGCTAGAGTTTCAGATTCAGGTCTTGGGTAGGTTCTGAGAATTTGCCTCTCCAACAGTTTCCCTGGAGACGCTGATGCTGCTGGTCTTGGAATCATACCTTGAGAGCCACTATTCTAAGATGTGGTTCTTGACCACTTGGTTGAAGCTGGCTTGCCTACATCATGCCCATGTTCCAGCCCTGGAGGCAGAGGCATAGAACAAAGAGCAAGAAGTAGAACACTCCCACCTAGCTTAAGGACAGGTCTCGGAGTTGCTCACATCCCTACTGTTCATATTTATTGGCAAGAACTTTTTAACACAACTATCTGCAAGGGATGCTGGGAAATGTAGCTTCTAATTAACAGATCATGTTCCCAGCTAAAACATGGGGACTCTATTATCAAAAGGACGAAGGGGAGAAATAGTGGTCTTCCCTCAGCCTTGCCCACATATGGACATTCATATGCCCTCCCACGGTCTGGGATGTGGAGGCTGGCTACTCTGCAGGTTCAGAGCAGTTCTCCCAGGACTTGAGAAAAGTCCTGAGCTCGGCCAGTTTCCTGGGGAGTTTTCAGAACCTTAAATTTGGCTTGTGGGCCATGGCAGTAGTGACTCAAAACATTGGTTTTCTTCATTTCCCCCGCTACCCTCCTCCTTTTCTTCTCTCTACCTCAGACCTCCCCATCAGGTGGCCCATTTTGTTCACAGCTGATCCTACAGCAATTGTGTTCTTATCCTGCTGATGCTGCTTCCAGCTTTGATAGTGGTTGGATACTTGAGTAGGAATAAAATTCTTCTTGTTCTTCTGGTGGGTAGCTGAACTCTTAAATCTATTGCTCCAACCTGAAGCATGACCTTCAAAATCATGAACTTGTTTTAACCTGCCAGGTTGCCTAGCACAGAGAGTGAAAGAACTGTAATAAAATCTAATAAAAGGATTTATGATATGTAACAAAAGTGGTCCCTAACGTGGGTCTCACTGACCTATGGGTAAAAGGGAATATATTTTCCTTCATTAAAATTCTCAGCAGGAGAGACAACATTTCGTCAACAAAAAGACAGTGAACTTGAAGGTTTTACTCTCTCAGGATTTTGTTAAAACTTTTCTTTCATTTTATTCTCACTTGCTAAGTTTTCATGACCCTAAATTCTATTTCCTTTGAAGATTGTATAGCATCATTCTGTTTAAAAGACATTGTCTGAGAAAGATTAACTTAGTCTATTTCTCTATTGCTAACCTGCATTTTTATAAGCCATAAAAGCCTAGTCTAACATCACACCAATTGAACTCTTTCTGTGGTTCAAAGCTCAATAGACTTTTCCTGTAAAGGACAGTGGCTGAGCTCAGCCTCTGAAGTTCCAATACCTGCCTTCAAATCCTGGCACTTACTGTGTGTACTGGAACTTTTTATTTGAATTCTCTGAGTCTCAGTTTTCTCTCAGGAAAATGGGGATACAAACATACATACCTCATAGGGTGGTTGTGTTAAAGGAAAATTATTCTGACACTTGTTAAAATGCTAAGGAAGATTTTATTCAGGACTACTACAACAGATCATGACTATCATAATAGGAGAGAGAGAGATTGGATTCAAGCCTAAATCCAGCAAAGGCAGCTGGGGATTTACAGCTAAAAAGCAGAGTGAGAGGGTCAGTGGATGGATAATTACTAACAGGGGACATCAGGGGAAGAGGGATTCTTGCTAAACTGGCCTGACAGGATTCTTGCTAAAGGCAAGCCAAGGACTTAAATATCAAAAGTGGGCGATGAAAAACTTGATCAGATATCAGGGTGTGTGGGGGGGATTCTTACTAAACCGATTTAGTAGGATTCTTTAAGAGAAGAAGGGGGACAACGTCAAGGCATAGTTGAGAAGAGGGCTCAGAGGAGCCTGACAAAATTCAGTCAAGGAGGAAGTCTTTGTCAGTTGTGAGGCTTGAGTTAAATAACATTAGGTCACAACATTAGGTCAGTCCCTAGTACCCAGTAAAGGCTGATTAAATGGGTTTTTTTATATTTTAAAAATAATTTATTAATGATAGGCATAAGCTAGCGTTGATTATCCTGAAAATTATTTCTTACAGTGGTACAGTATATTTCTTTTTAAACTTATGTATGCTGAATTCAAGGTGGTATCCAGGATTAGATTCTGAAACAGCAAAGAGACTTTATTGGAAGACAAGTGAAATCCAAATAAAGTCTTCAGGTTAGTTAATTGTAACACAGTGATGTTAATTTTTCACTCTGACCAGTGAACCTGGCTCTATAAGGTGTTAGCATTAAGGGAAACTGAGTGAAGGGCATATGGAAACTCTTTGTCAATACTTCTCTAAATATAAAATATTTTTTCAAAATTTAAAAATGTATTAAACTTATGTATACAGGTAAAAAATGTGTACATTTTCCCTCTCTGGCTAATACAAAAGTGCAAGCTACTCACAAATACCCACTAGAACTATTGTAACAGGGGCGATAGCCTTGATTTGTTATGTTGGTAGAAGGACCATTCCTAGTGCTGGAGAACTTGTATATTTCACTCAGGAGGGCAAATGAGCAATATTTTTCAATAGACATCCATTTTATGGGCAGAAGTGTTGGGTAATATTTATTCATGTGACCTTTGTTCCTAAACCACAGTTACAATAACTGTTTTTAAGGCTGATTTAACGTTAACTAACCTTATTATTAAAATTAACAATGATTATGTCTCTCTGCCATTTTCTGAGTGTATATAAATTGGAGAACTTTTTTTATATCCAAATCCAGAGCAAATGCCATTCATGTGTTCTCATGAATTTACCAGGATGAATATATCCTTTCAGGTTTTTGGCCACTCTTTGGTCTTCCTGATGGGATGGCATTGTGGAAGACAGGCCCAATGACCATATGGCATTTGGGAGTTATATTTGAAAACTAGGGTGTGAGCTAGACCCTCATCTTCTGAGGGAGAATACCAACCATGAAGCCTTGAGAGAGCATGCTGAAGTCAAGCCAGAAACATGTCCAAAGCTGTCTCAATTGTAAGATGAAATTGAGATGACATAATAGTAACTGAATACGGGATTGAACTGGGGTTAGAGGACTACTAGACTGCAGAAAGTATGGTGGCAAATTTAGATAAATACCTAAATTCCACATCCAGCAGGGCCTGGGATATGGTTTAGAACATTCAGATAGAGCAAAGGCAGTGTAGGCTAGATCTAAGTAAATAGCATATAAAAGGACAGATACTGTTCAATTACTTGGGAGCTGAAAATATAAATAAGCTTTGGGTCTGGGGTGCTGAAAGCCAAAGGGCATGATGGATTACCTTTTTAAAATCAGATTTTTTTCCTATTGAGTTTTATGAATTCTTTACATATTTTGGATAATAGTCCCTTATTGGGCATATGGTTTTCAAATATTCTATCCCAATATTTTCTGTAGGTTGCCTCTTCATTTTGTTGATTGTATTTTTTCTGTGCAGAGCTTTTTAGTTTGATGTATCCCACCTCTTTATTTTTCATTCTGTTGCTTGTGCTTTGGTGCCATATCCAAAAAATTGTTGCAAAGACCAATGTTAAGAAGCTTTTTCCCTATGATCATTTCTAATAGTTTTATAGACACAGGTCTTACATTTAAGTCTTTAATTCATTTTGAGTTAATTTTTGTGAGTGGTATAACGGTCAAATTTCATTCCTTTGCATGTGAATATAAAGTTTTCCCACTGCCATTTATTGAAGATCTAACATTTTCTCACTGAGTGTTCTTGATTCCCTTGTCAGATATTAGTTGACAAAGGAGTATGGGTTTATTTCTGGACTCTCAGTTCTGTTGCATTGGCCTATTTGTCTGTTTTCATTCCTGTACCATACTATTTTGACTACTATAGATTTGTAATGTTTAAAGTCAGGAATTGTGATACTACCCCTTAGTTCTTTTTTTCTCAGGATTTCTTTGTCTATTCAGGGTCTTCTGTGTTTCCACATGAATTTTAGTATGTTTTCTTCTATTTCTGTGAAAACTGCCATTGGAATTTTGATAGAGATTACATTGAATCTATAGATGGATTTGGGTAGTATGGACATTTTAACAATATTAATTCTACCAATCCATGAACACAAAGTATCTTTCCATTTATTTGTGTCTTCTTTAATTTCTTTCATCAGTGTATTATAGTTTTCAGTTAAATTTATTCCTTTGGTTAAATTTATTCCTAATATATTATTGTTTTTGATGCTATTGTAAAAGAGATTGTCTTCTCAATTCCTCTTTCTGATAGTTAATTTTTAGTGTATAGAAATACAACTGATTCTTGTTTTTGTTTTTGATGCTATTGTAAAAGAGATTGTCTTCTTAATTTCTCTTTCTGATAGTTAATTTTTAGTGTATAGAAATGCAACTGATTATTGTATGTTGATTTTGTATCTTTACTGAATTTGTTTGTTCTAACAGTTTTTGGTGGAGTTTTTACTCTTTTCTATATATAATATCATATCTGTAAACAGAGACAATTTTACTTCTTTCTTTTTAATCTAAATGCCTTTTATTTTTTTCTTTCTTATGGCTCTGGCTAAAACTTCCAGTACTATGTTGAAAAGAAGTGGGAAGAGTGGACACCTATGTCTTGTTCCTGATCTTAGAGAAAAATCTTTAACCTGTTCCAGTTGAGTATGTTAGCTGTGAACTTGACATATATGGTCTTTATTATGTTGAGCTATATTCCTTCAATACCAATTTTTTAGAGCTTTCATTATGAAGGATGTTGAATTTTGCCAAGTTTCTTCTGTATCTATTGAAGTGATTATATGATTTTAGTTTCATTCAATTAATGTGGTGTATCACATCTATTCATTTGTGTATGTTGAATCATCTTTTAATCCCAGGGATAAATTCCACTTTATCATGGTGTATTATCCTTTTAATATATTGTTGAATTCAGTTTGCTAGTATTTTGTTGTGAAATTTTGTATCTATATTCATCAGGTATATTTACCTGTGGTTTTCTTTTCTTGTAGTATCCTTCTAGAGCTCTGGTATCAGGGTAATGCTGACTGTGTAAAATGAGTGTTCCCTTCTCTTCATTTTCTGGAAGAGTTTGAGAAGGATTGGTAGTAATTTTTCTTTAAATGTTTGGTAGAATTCATCAGTGAAATCATCTGGTCCTGGACGTTTCTTGTTGGAAGTTTTCTGATTCCTTATGCAATAAGAACATTGCATTGTTTGTTTTAGGTCTGTTCAGATTTTCTGTTTCTTTATGATTCAGTCTTGGTAAGTTGTATGTTTTTAGGAATTTATCTATTTGTAATAGGTTATTCAAGTTGTTAATCTGTAATTGTTCATATATTTTCTTATGATCCTTAGTATTTCTGTGTATCAGTTGTGATATCTCCTTTTTCATTTCTGATTTTATTTGGGTTTTCTTTTTTCTTAGTTAGTCTAGCTAAATGTTCAATTTTATCTTTTCAAAAAAAACAGCTCTTAGTTTCATTGATTTTTGTCTATTGTTTTTCTGGTCTCTGTTTCATGTATTTCTGCTCTGATTTTTATTTCCATCCTTCTGCTAACTTTGGGCTTAGTTCTTCTTTTTCTAATTCCTGAGGTATAACATTAGGTTGTTTATTTGAGATCTTTCTTTCTTCTTAATATAGGTGTTTGTTGCTATAAACTTGGCTCTCAGACTGCTTTTGCTGCATCACATAAGTTTTGGTATGTTTTCCATTTTTGTTTGTTTCAAGATTATTTAAATTTCCTTTTGATTTCCTCTTTGATCCATTGGATGTTCAGGAGCATGTTGTTTGAATCTGCATATATTTGAATTTTCTAGTTTTATTTCTGTTATTGTTTTTAGTTTCATACCTTTATGGTCTGAAAAATACTTGATATGATTTCAGTCTTCTCAAATTTGCTAAGACTTGTTTTGTGACCTAATGTGATCTATCCTGGAGAATGTTAACATGTGCAATCGAGAAGAATGTGTATTCTACTGCTGTTGAATGTTCTATATATGTCTGTTAGGGCCATCTGGCCTCAAGTTAGTTCAAGTTCAATGTTTCCCTATTGATTTTCTGTATAGATGATCTAGCCATTGCTGAAAGTAGGCTATTAAAGCCTCCTAATATTATTGTATTGTTTTCCATTTCTCTCTTCAGATTTGTTAGTATTTGCTTAATTATGTAGGTGCTCTGATCCTGGGTTCATTTGTAATGAAATTACAAAATTTATATTTATAATTGTTATACATTATATAATATATTTATAATTGTTATATCCTCTTGATGAATTGACCCTTTAATTATTATATAATGACTTTCTCTTTCTCTTGTTATATTTTTTGACTTAAAATCTTATTTTGTGTGACATAAGTATAGCTACCCTCACTTTCTTTTGGTTTCATTGGCATGGAATATCTTTTTCATCCTTCACTTTGAGATATGGGTATTCATCAGGCTGAGTGAGTCTCTTGTAGGTGGCATATAGTTGGCTCTTTTTTTTTTTTTTCGGTATGCAGGCCTCTCACTGTTGTGGCCTCTCCCGTTGCAGAGCACAGGATCCGGATGCGCAGGCTCAGTGGCCATGGCTCATGGGTCCAGCCGCTCCATGGCATGTGGGATCTTCCTGGACCGGGGCACGAACCCGTGTCCCCTGCATTGGCAGGCGTACTCTCAACCACTGCGCCACCAGGGAAGCCCTTGTTTTTTGTTTTTTTTTTAAATCCATTCAACAGGCACTCTATGCCTTTTGATTTGTGAATTTAATCCATTTACATTTATAGTGATTATTGATAGATAAGGACCTAATATTGCCATCTTACAGTAAGTACCCTACATAAGAACCTTCAAGTTGTGAACTTCCAAAGATGCAAACGTATGTTTACATGTCCAGTCACATAAGTTAGTTCACATGTCTGGCGTACATTGTCATGTGCATGCATCCTCTACAAGTGGTTGTGTTTTTGTGTACTTTACTGTACAGTACTGTATAGAGTATAGTAGAACAGTATCTTTATTTCAAGCACAGGTTGTCTGGAAGCGAGCATAAAAGCTGCGGTATATATCTGATTGTGTTAGTTGGGTACCTAGGCTAACTTTGTTAGAATTAACAAACAAATTTGGACTTATGAACGTGCTCTCAGAGCAGAACTTGTTTTTATGTAGGGGACTTACTGTATGGTTTTCTGGCTTTTTTGTAGTGCTCTTGTTATTATTATCCTCTCTGTCTTCTTTTGTGAATTGGTGATTTTCTGTAGTGGTATGCTTTGATTCTCTTCTCTCTTTTTTTAATCTTTCTTTTTATAATATTTTTAATATTTTCTTGTAATTGACAATACAAAATAACGTTTTATAGGAGACTCAGAGTTTCATAGACTTGGTAAGCTGAGTGTTTTCTTGTAGTGAAAAACATATTCCTTTTCTCCTGCTCTTTCCAGTATAATGGAGAAAATGGCCATTGTTAATGTTTTGAATCTTTTTCTCTGGGCTTAGGTTGGTTTCATTTTCATTTGGATAATCGACATCATTTAACAATTGTACAACGTTCTGTATTTTGCTTTTGTCACTTACAGCCATTTCTCCATGTTGTTATAGTTTTCCAGTTTATTTTTTGATTTTTTTTTGGATTTTATTTTATTTTTTTTATACAGCACATTCTTATTAGTTATCTATTTTATACATATTAGTGTATATATGTCAATCCCAATCTCCCAATTCATCCCACCACCACCGCCCCACCACTTCCCCCCTTGGTGTCCATATGTTTGTTCTCTACATCTGTGTCTCTATTTCTGCCTCACAAACCAATTCCTTTGTACCATTTTTCTAGATTCCACATATATGCATTAATATACAATATTTGTTTTTCTCTTTTTGACTTACTTCACTCTGTATGACAGTCTCTAGGTCCATCCACGTCTCTAAAAATGACCCAATTTCATTCCTTTCTATGGCTGAGTAATATTCCACTGAATATATGTACTACAGCTTCTTTATCCATTTGTCTGTCAATAGGCATTTAGGTTGCTTCCATGACCTGACTATTGTAAATAGTGCTGCAATGAACATTGGGGTGCATGTGTCTTTTTGAATTATGGATTTCTCTGGGGATATGCCCAGTAGTGGGCATTTAGAGAAGAGCTAACACCCATCCTTCTCAAACTCTTCCAAAAAATTGCAGAGGAAGGAACACTCCCAAACTCATTCTACAATGCCACCATCACCCTGATACCAAAAAAGATACCAGACAAAGATACTACAAAAATTACAGACCAATATCACTGATGAATATAGATCCAAGAATCCTCAACAAAATATTAGCAAACAGAATCCAACAACACATTAAAAGGATCATACACCATGATCAAGTGGAATTTATCCCAGGGATGTGAGGATTCTTCAATATACGCAAATCAATCAATGTGATACACCATTTTAGCAAATTGAAGAATAAAAACCATATGATCGTCTCAATAGATGTAGAAAAAGCTTTTGACAAAATTCAATGCACATTTATGATAAAAACTCTCCAGAAAGTGGGCACAGAGGGAAACTACCTGAACATAATAAAGGCCATATACGACAAACTCACAGCAAACATCATTCTCAATGGTGAAAAACTGAAAGCATTTCCTCTAAGATCAGGAACGAGACAAGGATGTCCACTCTAACCACTATTATTCAACATAGTTTTGGAAGTCCTAGCCACGGCAATCAGAGAAGAGAAAGAAATGAAAGGAATACAAATTGGAAAAGTAGAAATAAAACTGTCACTATATGCAGATGACATTATACTATACATAGATAATCCTAAAGATGCCACCAGAAAACTACTAGAGCTAATCAATGAATTTGGTAAAGTCGATTCTCTTCTCTTTATCTTTTGTGTACATCCTATATGTTTTTGCTTTGGTGTTACCATGAGACTTACATAAAACATACATATAACAGTCCATTTTAAGCTGATAACAACTTAACCTAGGTCACATACAAAAACTCATTCCCACCCTACATTTTATTTTAATGTCACAATTTATATCTTTTTAATTTTATATTATTAACAATTATTGTAGTTATAATAATTTTTAATACGTTTGTCCTTTAACCTTATACTAGTGATAAGAGGTTAACACATCACCATTTTTACACTATTTGTGTATTGTGAATTTGACTGTGTACTTTACCAGCGTGCTTTATATTTTTATATGTTTTCATGTTGATTGATTTCAGATTGAAGAACTCTTTTCAGCATTTCTTTTTTTTTAACATAGCATTTCTTGTAAGGCAGGTTTAGTGGTGATTAACTCCTTCAGCTTTTGTTTGTGTGAAAAAGTCTTTATCTTGCCTTTGAAAAGGACAACTTTGCCAGGTAAGTTATTCTTAGTTGGCAGGATTTTTTCTCCTTTTAGTGCCATCAATATATCTCATCACTCTCCTGGTGTGAAAGGTTTCTGCTGAGAAATCTGCTTATAGCCTTTTGGGAGTTCCCTTGTATGTGAGGATATTTTTCTCTTGGCTGCTTTTAAAATTTTCTCTTTGTCTTTGATTTTAGTCAGTTTCATTATAATGTGTCTTGGAGAGATTCTCTTTACATTGAGTTTGTTTGGTGACCTATGAACTTCCTGAACTTGGATGTCTAAATTTCTCTTTAGATTTGGGAAGTTCTCAGCCATTATTTTTTTAAATAAGCTTTTTGCCCCTTTCTCCCTCTCTTTTCCTTCTGGGACTCCAATAATTCATATATTGTTTCTGTTAATGATATTCAGTAGTTCACATAGATTTTCTTCACTCCTTTTAAAATTCTTTTTAATTTGTTCTCCCCTGACTGGGTAATTTCAAATGATCTGTCTTCTACTTCACAGGTTCTTTCTTCTGCTTAAATAAAGTCTGCTTTTCTTGCTATCTATTGTATTCTACTGTATTCTTCAGCTCCAGTATTTCTCTTTGCTTCTTTTATAAATGATTTTTATCTCCCTGTTAAATTTCTTATTTTGTTTATGTACTGTTTTCCTGATTTAATTGAATTGTTTTCTGTGTTTTCTTATAGCTCACTAAGCTTCCTTACAACAACTATTTTGAATTCGTAATCTGGCAAATCATAGACCTCCATTTATTTGGGATTGGTTCCTGGAAAATTATTATGTTCCTTTGGTGGTGTCATGTTTCTTTGATTTTTTTATGTTCCTTGAATTCTTGTACGGATATCTTTGCACTTGAAGGAGTCACCTCCTTCAGTTTTTACTGACCTCTTCAGTGGGTCCAACCTCAGACTGTTTTTGCTCTAATGGTGTGCTGGTATTTCTCCACTTGACTATTGGACCTCTACAGAGGCACTCTCATGCATGAGTAATTGTCAAAATCAGCATTCTTTGTGGGGAAGATGCTAGAAAACTCCTATTTTTCCATTTTGATGACATCACTCTCTGATTTAACTCATTTTTATATCACATTCCTCATGGCTCTAGCTCTTGTCATAAGAAATCTGGGAAGTATGCCTTCCAGAAATGCCAGTACTTCCTCAATGGAAGTTAAGCATTCCTTAACTATCAGAAAGTAAATATTAATGACAAACAGAGAGCATTGCCTCATTTCATTAATAATATCTACCTATTTCTTCCCTTTCATACCTGTTTTGATGTTCTCTTACCAGTATCTCTGCTTTGAGTGCTGCCTTCAGATGGCATAGGTCTGCCTGTTGCTATTGTACTCAGTGTGTCCTCTTTCTGTACTCACTATTGTCCTGTGCCCTGGGACATCTGTGTCCTAGTCCATCTTCACTTAGATTCTCTTGCTATTAATAGGAAGGCACTAATATATTTCATTCTGTATCCTAGTAGGATTATTTTAAATATTTTATTGAAGTATAATGTACATATACATATAGAAAATGTAAGTGTACAGCTCACTGAATTTTCACAAGTTCAACATATCCATTCAACCAGCACCCAGCTCAAGAAACAGATTATTACCAGTGCCTCAGAAACCTCTCTCATGTTAGTCCCCCATCACCATTGCCTGTACCAAAGATAACCACATGCTGACCACTAACAGCACATTTTAGTCTTGCTGTGTTTTTGTACTTTACATAAGTTTAATTACATAGTATATATTCTTTTGGATATACTTCTTTTGCTTAATATGTTTGTGAGATTCATCTATATTATTGAAAAGTAGAGTGTTTATTCTCATTGCTCTACATACTCCTTTGTGTGATTATATTATTTTATTGAATCAGGTGTCATAGGAACATTTGGCATTTCTATATTTTCCCTATTTTGAATAATGCTGCTATTTTTTTTTTAAAAACAGAATTTAAAGCTTTTGCTATTAAAGCTGGGAAGCATATTTGGGAAGTGACAGAGTTACTATTATATGTAGTCTTATTGGTAACCTCAGGGAACAAAACATTATCCACTGTTCCACCTTTATTTATCTTTTATCTTTTATTTATTCTGTTCCATGGCAGTGATTTCCACTATTCTGTCTTCCAGTTCACTTATTTGGTCCTCTACCTCATTTATTCTGCTATTGATTCCTTCTAGTGTATTTTTCATTTCAGTTATTGTATTGTTCAACTCACCTTGTTTGTTTTTTATATCTTCTAACTCTGTGTTAAACATTTCTTATATCCTCCCAGTCTGTGCCTTCGTTCTTTTTCGGAGATCTTGGAGCATCTTTACCATGATTACTCTGAATTATTTTCCAGGTAGATTGCCTATCACTTCATTTAGTTGTTCTTCTGTGGTTTTATCTTGTTACTTTGTCTGGAATAGATTCCTCTGCTGTCTCATTTTGGCTAACTTTCTGAGTTTGCAGCCTCTGTTCCACAGGTTGCAGGATTGAGGTTCCTCTTGCTTTGAGTGTTTGCCCCCTGGTGGGTGAGGCTGGTCTAAGATGCTCATGCAGGCTTCCTGGTAGGAGGGAATGGTGTCTCCCCACTGGTGGGTGGAGCTGGATCTTGTCTCTCTGGTGGGCAGGGCAGTGTCAAGCGGTATGTTTAGAGGTGGCTGGGGGCTCAGGAAGACTTTAGGCAGCCTGTCTGATAATGGGGTTGTGTTCTCACCCTGTTGGTTGTTTGACCTGAGACATACCAGCACTGGAGCTTACAGGCTGTTGGGTGGGGCCAGGTCTTGGTGTCACAATGGCAGCCACTGGGAGAGCTCACACCAATGAGTACTCCCTGTACCTCTGCCACCAGTGTCCTTGTCCCCACAGTAAGCCACAGCCACACCTGCTCTTCCCCAGGAGACCCTCCAAGACCAGCAGGTAGGTCTGGCCCAGGCTCCTATGAAGTCACTGCTTTCTCCCTGGGCCCCTGTGAGCATAAGACCTTGTGTGCACCCTCCAAGAGTGGAGTTTCTGTTTCCCCCAGTCTTGTGGAGCTCCTGTGATCAAGCCCCACTGGCCTTCAAAGCCAAATGCTCTGGGGGCTCCTCCTCCTGATGCCAGACCCCCATGCTAGGGAGTCTGAAGTGGGACTCAGTACTCTCCCTTCTGTGGGAGAATCTCTGAGATATATTTATTTTCTAGTTTGTAGGTAGAAAATAATTATCCGTGGTGGGTATGGGATTTAATTGTATCACAAATGTGCCCCTCCTACCATCTCATTGTGGCTTCTTCTTTGTCTTTGGGTATAGAATATCTTTTTTTGGTAGGTTCCAGTCTTTTTTGTTGATGGTTGTTCAGCAGTTATTCGTGATTTTGGTGTTTTCCTGAGAGAAGGTGAGCTCAAGTCCTTCTTCTTCTCCATCTTGTCTCCAACCTCCTTCACCAACTTCTCCACCTTTAAAGTATAATCAGCCTACATTTAATATTTCAATAGTGAGAAAAATGATAATTTGAATACACCTTGTACAAAATTTCCTTTGGATTTCTTCCCATTTATTAATACTGAGAGTATTTAGCAGTGTTCATCAGGAGATATTTCTTGACAGGAAATCAATAATTTGTTATAAGGTCTTATCAGGAACAGGGAGTGGGCATTGGTATAAGAAGGGAATCAGAGCTTTAAGTGGTTACACAGATATTTTGGCAAATTTCATTTGAGCTAACATAAAAAAAGGGGATTGATAGGAGAATAGTTGAACATTCAAAATTTGTTTTCCAAAAACATGTAAACATTTACTATTTAATCTCCATTCCAAGCTTTTCCCATGGACTCTGCCAAGGGCACTGTGATAAATCACACATAAAAGTTACATATGCTATGATTTTTATGAAGAGGATTCTACATTATTTAGCCATGCTTGTGGTTGTGCATGTCTATACACTAAACATTGGTTATCAGTGATTAATGGACAACATGCTTGAACAATGCTCTCCTACTTGAGCTAATGAACTAAATAGTTTATTTCATGCTCCATTTCCACAAATAAATGGCTGTAATACATAATGTGATAATTCCTGATCTCTTTGCAATGCATTTTCTTGTCTATAATGAACACAAAAAGTTTTGAAAATCAAATTTAGTAGACATTGCATTGTATTTTTGTATGTTGAATAGATTATGAAATGTTGCTGAAATCAAAATGTTTACATTGAAAAGAAGAGTGCTAAAATTGAGCAACAACTTAAAAGGACTCAATGAAGAGCTTTTAAAAAACCTCATAATAGGCTTTTCTTCTATTTTTATTTTAATTATCTCCTTGAGTAAAACTGTAGTTATTCTACATGTTTATGTGTGCTTGTAAATAAACACTATTCTTTCCTTAATCACTTTTGTATGTTTCTATATAGCAGAATTATGATTTAACTTCATATATCTAATGTGCACATCTTCACTTGTGGTTTTGTTTATCTTTCATATGTTCTTGTATAATCTTTGCGTTGAACTTGAACAATCTGTGGGATGGAATCACCAGTCTACCTTGTTTTTGACTCCTCGTGTCTAGACTTCCCTTTAAATCTAACTAAGGAGTTAATTCTTCCCCTGCTCCTGATGAACACTTGGGCATACTAAAAGGCTTCTCTGGTCTCTCTTAGGTAATATATGTTTTACCAGTCACTAAGTGTCACAATTTAGCAACCAAAATGTTCTGTTCTCCATAATAATCAAATATTCGAACTTGCTTTAAAGTTGAGGCTTCTCCTAATTAGCATTTCTACTGCTTCGTCCTCATTTTACAAATGCTGTTTGTAGTCCTCCAAGGTGGGTGGAAGTAGGTGGATTCTCTTTTGATTGGCACTGTCAACCTGGTCTGGTTCTCTTTTGGGTTCAATAGTTGTTTAAAAATGAATCTATTTCTTGTAGGTGCTAGGGTTATCTCACCTAAGACAAATTTTCCTTAACAAGGACAATGCATGTAATTGCCACCTGGTCATTTACTTCTTTTCAGCCCCAAGTAATTTTAGTTTCTTTCTGCTGTGATCTATTTTACCCTCTAGTTGGTTTTCTGGACAGAGCCTAAAATAATTGAGGGTCAGATGTTTTCCCCTTGTTCTTGAAGGAAACAGTTATCTATTCTCTGGGAGTGCAAGTCATACGCAACTCAAGATTTAGTTCCTTGGTCTGCCACTGGGACAGCTAGTCAGAGGAAACCACACTTTAGACTGCACAGATATAAGTAGACAGGCCACTAGAACACTAGGCCCTCTGACTGCAGAGGACACATATTGAATCCTCTGAGTTAACTCATTAAAATTCCTTTCCCTGAAATGAAGGTTTATTTCTTCCTTGCAGAGAGTGGAATGTACAACACAGCTTCAGGTCTCTTTAAAGAAATACTTTCTTCCCTATTCTTCCACCCCAAATCATTTTATACCCTCAATTATGAGTGAGGGGCTTGAGGGCTGTGAATTTTTATGTTAAGTCATGTGTACATTCTATCATCTCCTTTGAATGTGTTTTCTATTGTCTCTCATTGACTCAGCAAAAAATTATTTTTTAACATAGTTATACTTATTTTCATAATGTTGATGAAAATATTAATCATTTGACCTAAGAAAAAAGTGGAAAATTTTATTTGAGCCAAATTGAGGGTTAAACACCAGAAACAGCCTTTCAGGAAGTTCCGAGAACTCTTCTGCCTGTTAGAAGTCAAAGCACAGTTATATAATGTTTTGAGACAGAGGGCTATACATTAAATGACATATTATTGACAATTTACACAATCTAGATCTAAGCCTTAAAAACAAGTAGTGGGTCATGGGTCATCATAGCCCCTTACGAAATTAAGAAGGAAGATTATCTCCTAAGGAGTTGTGACCCTTGATGAGATTAAGAAGGAATGTTATTTCCTAAGGAGTTCTGGCTAATGCAGGTGCACGATACACACTAAAGGGGAGGGATGAGGCCCAAACCGTCAAAAAAATATTTTATGTTTAAATTTTTCTCATCTTGCCATAAAATATGAATTTTATTTCATCAGTAATGTCTTTGCTAAAGCATAGAAACCACTAAACACAAAGAGAAAATAATATATTCTATGACACAGGTTTCATTGAAAGTTAATTAAGTTTTTCATCTATAAAGGAGTAAGACTTCTTCTTCTGCCATGACAGAGTAACAGGACCAGATTTTCCCTCCCAATGTAACCAACAACAAAAAAAGGTGAAATACATAAAACAAGTATTTTCAGACATTGAATAACTGGCAACACTGGACAGTGATTCCTGAGAAGGAAACAAAGTGAGCTCTCCAATTGCTTCTGGATATTTTCTTGAGAGGATTCTAGATTGCAGCAAAAGCTGAAAGAACTCATTATGAGCACACAAGCATTACAATAAATGTA
The DNA here is from genome assembly GCF_008692025.1 of Phocoena sinus. Taxonomy (NCBI): domain Eukaryota; kingdom Metazoa; phylum Chordata; class Mammalia; order Artiodactyla; family Phocoenidae; genus Phocoena; species Phocoena sinus. The sequence continues at coordinate 122,656,765 of NC_045764.1, read as the reverse complement.
CAAGGAAGTCCCTTAGGCAGAAGGACATTGATATCAGATAGAAATATGGATCTAAAGATAAAGAGAGAATTGAAGAGCACCAGAAATTGTAAATATGTGGGTAAGTATATCAGAATTGAAAGCCATCTCCAAAGTCTCCACTTGAACCAAGTGCATCAGTGATATACTGATGAATAAAGAAGAAGAAGAAAAAAAGTATATTAACAACTCTTTCGGAAAACTGACAGATTGTATAGTGCCAAAGTGGCCACAATTTCCAAATCAAACTTAATTTCTGCAAAGTCTTTTAATACTATTTATGCCTACCTGGAAGGGACAAGATCAAAAAGTACTGAAGTGTTGAAGGGGAGATTGGATGAAGGTAGTCAAAAGATACAAACTTCAAGTTATAAGATAAATAAGTACTAGGAATGTGATCAATATAATTAACACTGCTGTGTGTGATATATGAAAGTTGTTAAGAGAGTGGATCCTGGGAATTCTCATCACAAGGAAAAAACTTTTTTTTCTTTTTATTTGTTATCTATGTGAGACAATGGATGTTCACTAAACTTATCATGGTAAACATTTCATGATGTACGTAAGTCAAATTATTATGCTGTACACCTTAAACCTATACAGTGCTGTATGTCAATTATTGTTACCAAACCTGCCTGTGAGTAGTAAAGCCAATCTACCGACGTCATTTTGTGATGAAGGAAAGTGCAATGTTTATTGCAGGAGCCAAGCAAGGAGTTCGGGCAGCTAATGCTCAAAAGACCCAAACTTCCCCATGGGTTTCAGGGAAAGGGTTTTAAAGGCAAGGTGAAGGAGGGAATCTCAGGGTGCATGACCAGCTTGTGCACAATTCTCTGATCGGTTGATGGTAAGGTAACAGGGTGGTGTCACAAGGTTTAACATCATCAGTCCTCAGGCTCCAGTTGGTCTGGGGGCTGAGTGCTCATGGTCATCAGGCAGTTAATTTTTTCCATATGGTGGGGGTTTTAGTATCTGCAAAACAACTGAGGAATGTGCAACAGACACTGTTACCTATGTCCTTCAGGGAGGAACTAAAGATTCTGTGACTGCCATATGACTGATTTATCGTTTAAATTGTTACCAGTTCTCCTGATCCAATTGCTGTTTTTTCTGTTGTTACTACATATTCACATTCTTTCAATCATTAATTTTTGAGCCAGACTTTTGTGACTCAGGGGAGGCCTGGGGGACTAAAGTTTTTCTACAAACAAAAGGCAAGCAGAGGACAAAGGGGTGTCTGTCCTGGAAAGGCCCCATAGGGTCCTGCTTGGTTACATTATATCTCAATAAAACTGAAAAAAAAAAGTAATGAAGTCTTTGAATTGAGAAAGTTCACAACACTGAGATACTCATTACTTTTCAGCTCTGTGTTCTACATGTTTAAGAGGAAAAGAAAAGAACAAAAATCTGCTTTTTGTGTACATTTAATATGTCACTCAGTGAATATTGTAAAATTGTTTTAAACATTCATGATACTCGGCTTTAGGCAAAGTGTCTTTACTATAGGTGACTGGGAGACAATTTGAGTCCATTAGTTGCCTGGAAAGCAGATTGGAGAGATGGAGTTAGTCATTTTGGTCTGGGAGTCAGTGTTCTATGGAGGGAAAAGGACTTAATGCAGGTGGACTTTATAACTGCTCGATGTGGATAGGGCTTCTGGTGCTTCCCAGAAACATCTGTACTCTCCCATAAGACAACAAAGCAAGTAATGTCACCTTTGAAACACTAAAATTTTAGATGATCATGTAAGTCAAGAAAAATTTCTATACTTTCTATAATTACAATCACTGATCCAGTGAACAGTAAAAAAAAAGGTCATTTCTAATTATTGATAAATGTTTGTGTAGTAGACAAATATTCAAATAGCAAACCAATAAATTAAGAAAAAAGCCTCTAAACGGGTTGTTAACAATAGGGCTTAAAAGTTGTTTTTTTTTTTTTTTTTCTAATTTGCAATTCCATTAAAGGGAAAATTTTAGACTTCTTTACATACCATAGGATTGGAGTGTTTTTTGGTTTTTGTGCTCATACATTTACATCTCCCTGAATTTGCTGGTCCATTTTCCAAAAGGTATTCATTTATGTTCGTTACCATAGAAACCAGAAGTGCTCCGTTTGTGTGTAATTCTTTGCACATATTCCCTCCCCTTTCTTGCTTCTCAAGTCAGCTAAATTGCTTTATGTGGCATTTTATGTAGAATAACCTTTGTTTGTTTAAGTCTTTCATGAAACAAAGCTTCTTAACTTCAAATGTGTTACTTTATATTAATCTAAATCATAATTTTGACTTGTGAATTTTGCTGAAAAAATGACTGACTGAATAAAACAGAAATGTTTTCTAAATAAAATAGCACTCACACTTTAGAGTTGAAATTGAGTGGGAAAATCAAGACAACAGTAGTCTGCTTTAGAAAATCTCTAAATGTTACTTTGCTAAACCATGAAAAAAATGTTTAAATAATTGTCATATTCAAAGGGTGAATGTTTTGACAAGCATTACAATAATTTGTGAGTAACTTGTGTGCCCAAGCATTTTGCTGGGTCAAGGGAATACAAAGACTTGGAAGACGGAGTCACTGTTTTCAAGGTGTTTTGAAATTAGTTTGAACACAGAGACTATAGGTTTGATTAGAAGCTGTGGAAGTTAAACACTTTTAAGCCATGTCATTTGAGAAATATGCAGAATATGTGTGCATTTTGCACAATGATTAAACATACTAATGAGCCACTTATGTCCTTTTATTACCCTAGTCACACACGTCCCATAAAAGATGTTCTCCCTACCACTGTTTCTTATGTCAGTGTGTCAGTTTTGATTTCCAGTTGTTTGCCTTTCCAATATAATTCTCCCAATTCTCTAGGAGAGAGTAGCATATAGAGCTGAAAGAATGTTGGATCAGTATCCAGGAAACCAGAATTCAGCCCTGCCTCTGTCGCTAACTATGAATCTCTGTGCCCTTGAGCTTTACTTTACTTTACTTTACTTCATTGGATTTCATTGTTCAAATCTGTAAAGTCAGAGACTGGTTGAGAGTTCTTTAACATCCTGTGTAACTCTAGGAGATGAATTCTGCTTCTGTTATTCTAAAAAGCTCTTTTCAGGGTACTATAAATTCTAAGTGATTTATATGAAGAACCTATTAGAATTCCCCAGAAGTTCCTTAAAGTTTTGCCAGAAGTGTCAGTTGCGTAGGAAGGCAGTGAACAGGCCTTCTCTGCCAGAGCCACCTTGTGGCTTCAGTGTATTGACAGGTGTGAAGAGTGGCCAAATTTTAGAAGAATGGCAGCTGCCATATCGGTAGACAAAGGATGTGTGGCATCAAGCTATCAGACACTGCAGCCGCCCCCAACTGTGCACCCTGAGGGGATTCAGGATGGAGAAAACAGGGTAGTTTTCTGGTCCTAGATAGCTAAGGTGCATATCAAAGGAATGATTTCAATGAGCCCAGACTATTGCATCTTCCCATACATAGAAAAGTGCTAAATTCATTAACTTGAAATGTCTGTTTTTCTTTAATTAACAGTAATCTTCTGATGTTCTGACTCCCTTTGTTATTTTTTTGCAAAAACTCCTACATACTCTGGCTTCTCCCTTACCTCTTCAGAGCAGCCCCTCAGAGCTATCTGAGGCTTAAATCCTCAGCAAGTCCTCCTAATAAAACATAATCCTCAACTTTGGGGTTGTGTTTTTTTTTTTTTTTCAGTTGACACTTCTGAGGTAATTTGTGGTTTACTTAGAGTATTGCTCCACTGAAGAGCCTTTTTAATTTAGATACACCATCAGCTCAGAACCCATCAAAAGTTTCACAGATATGATATTTTATTTTATTTTCTCTAAGACCTTAGTTTAGCTTTCTGTAGACATATTCACTCTCCTAGCAATCATCAAATATTTGGGAGTTATTGGACTAATGCTAGGTTTGCCCACATCTTCACTCTCATAGTGAACGTATGTTATCTTCCAGTTTCACAGTTTTCTTATGAGTAGCAAATAAGCGAGTGGATATGAAAACATTTTATAAACTGGAAAGTGTTATAGAAATATATACATTATTGTTCATAAGTGTTTTGGTGGTCTTACAACCAGGGAACTGTTATCATTATAATCATGATGCTGTTACTTTTGGTAAAAGTGAGGTAGCAAGTGGTAAATACCTCTTTCATACCTCTGTGTCCTCTTTCTCTAAATTGCTCCCATTACCATCTGCAGCACAGCATCCTCAGCCTCTTTTCTGAATGTGGCTTCCATAATTTTAATCTAACTTAAACTTGGCTCCCACTTGAAGACGGATTCCCTCATAGACCTCTCAAGTGGTGGCTGTTTTCTCTTTTATATCATTTATACCACTGGCCTGGAGATGTGGCAAGTGTCTTCTTTGTTCCTTATGGCTGCTTCCACACCTTTTGTCTCTTCTTTTACCTTAACCTCCCACCCCCTGGCTCTTTGTAGCCTTTGCCATTAAACCATACCACACTTTAACAACATGACACTTACTGTGTTCTAATCACTTTATAGATACCCACTTCTTCAATCTTTACAGCAATCCCGTGAGGTCAATATTTTTATTGTCATTATCTCCATTTGACACACATAGCAACTGAAATAGAGTTTAGGTAACTTGCCTAAGATTGTAGAGTTGATAAGAAGCAGAGCTAGGATTCAAACCCTTGCAGTCTGGCTTCACTCTCCATGTTTTTTCTATATTGCTTCTATCTATACTGCCTCTGGCCCTGTTTCTCTCCATCCCCTCAATCTGAATTATTTTCTTTGAAGCACTTTTACCACCTAAAATATTAAATATTTGTCTACTTGTTTATTATCTATCTCCCCTACCAAAATGTCAGCTCCATGAAAGCAGGGACTTTATTCTTTTGTTCAGTGCTTACAAGTGCCGGTAATATAGCTGGTATTTCAAAAATGTTTTGTAAATGAATGAATGAATGGATGAACATTATAACATGACCTGGTTATTTAGCAGCTGCTTCTCCGGTGGAGCTGGGGTGCTGCAAACTGCCTTTCTGCTTTTCAGCCTAGCTGCCTCTATGTTAGATCTGCCAGTAGGGGGCATTAGCAGGAGCTTGCAAGGTTGAAGCGGGAGTGGGGAGACTCACTACTCCCTGTATGTTGCCTGCTCCTGTCAGTATCTCCCCAGCAAAGCTTCTTCATGTCAGCAGTAGCAATTCCTTCCTGTAGCTGCAGTTGATACCAGATTGCAGTTTTCTTGCAGAACCAGCCCTATCATGACCACTCAGAGATGTCCAGCAGCAGTTGAGCAGTAACCTCTCCTCATAGATTTGTTTCAGGTCCATGGGTCCCTTCTCCAAGCATCTAGGTTTTAGTCATTATAACCTTTGTCCCCCTAGCTGTTAAGAGTGGTCCTTGTGCTGTTTCCATGATTCCGTATATGTGTGTCACATCTTCCTTACCCATTCATCTGTCAATGGACATTTAGGTTGCTTCCATGTCCTGGCTATTGTAAATAGAGCTGCAATGAACACTGTGGTACAAGACTCTTTTTGAAATATGGTTTTCTCAGGGTATATGCCCAGTAGTGGGATTGCTGGGTCATATGGTAGTTCAATTTTTAGTTTTTTAAGGAATCTCCATACTGTTCTCTATAGTGGCTGTATTAATTTATATTCCCACCAACAGTGCAGGAGGGTTCCCTTTTCTCTACACCATCTCCAGCATTTATTGTTTGTAGATTTTTTGATGATGGCCATTCTGAATGGTGTGAGGTGATAACCTCACTGTGGATTTTTTTTTAGCATCTTTATTGGAGTAAAATTGCTTTACAATGGTGTGTTAGTTTCCGCTTTATAATAAAGTGAATCAGCTATACCTATACATATATCCCCATATCTCTTCCATCTTGCATCTCCCTCCCTCCCACTCTCCCTATCCCACCCCTCTAGGTGGTCACACAGCACTGGGCTGATCTCTCTGTGCTATGCGGCTGCTTCCCACTAGCTATCGATTTTACATTTAGTAGTGTATATATGTCCATGCCACTCTCTCACTTCGTCCCAGCTTACCCTTCCCCCTCACAGTGTCCTCAAGTCCATTCTCTAGTAGGTCTGTGTCTTTATTCCCATCCTGCCCCTAGGTTCCTCATAACCAATTTTTTTTTCAAATTCCATATATATATGTTAGCTTACGGTATTTGTTTTTCTCTTTCTGACTTACTTCACTCTGTATGATAGACTCTACGTCCATCCACCTCACTACAAATAACTCAGTTTCATTTCTTTTTATGGCCATGTAATATTCCATTGTATATATGTGCCACTTCTTCTTTATCCATTCATCTGTTGATGGACACCTTCGGTTGCTTCCATGTCCTGGCTATTGTAAATAGAGCTACAATGAACACTGTGGTACATGACTCTTTTTGAATCATGGTTTTCTCAGAGTATATGCCCAGTAGTGGAATTACTGGGTTGTATGGTAGTTCTATTTTTAGTTTTTTAAGGAACCTCCATACTGTTCTCCGTAGTGGCTGTATCAATTTACATTCCCACCAACAGTGCAGGAGGGTTCCCTTTTCTCCACACCCTCTCCAGCATTTATTGCTGGTAGATTTTTGATTATGGCCATTCTGACTGGTGTGAGGTGATACCTCATTGTAGTTTTGATTTGCATTTCTCTAATGATTAGTGATGTTGAGCATCCTTTCATGTGTTTGTTGGCAATCTGTATATCTTTGGAGAAATGTCTATTTAGGTCTTCTGCCCATTTTTGGATTGGGTTGTTTGTTTTTGTAATATTGAGCTGCATGAGCTGCTTGTATATTTTGGAGATTAATACTTTGTCAGTTGCTTCATTTGCAAATATTTTCTCCCATTCTGAGGGTTGTCTTTTAGTCTTGTTTGTGGTTTCCTTTGCTGTGCAAAAGCTTTGAAGTTTCATTAGGTCCCATTTGTTTATTTTTGTTTTTATTTTCATTTCTCTAGGACATGGGTCATAAAGGATCTTGCTGTGATTCATGTCATAGAGTGTTCTGCCTATGTTTTCCTCGAAGAGTTTTATGGTATCTGGCCTTACATTTATGTCTTTAATCCATTTGGAGTATTTTTTTGTGTATGGTGCCAGGAAGTGTTCTAATTTTATTCTTTTACATGGAGCTGTCCAGTTTTCCCAGTACCACTTATTGAAGAGGCTGTCTTTTCTCCATTGTATATTCTTGCCTCCTTTGTGAAAGATAAGATGACCATATGTGCGTAGGTTTATCTCTGGGGCTTTCTATCCAGTTCCATTTATCTATATTTCTGCCTTTGTGCCAGTACCATAATGTCTTGATTACTGTAGCTTTGTAGTATAGTCTGAAGTAAGGGAGCCGGATTCCTCCAGCTCCGTTTTTTTTTTCTCAAGATTGCTCTGGCTACTCAGGATCTTTGGTGTTTCCATACAAATTGTGAAACTTTTGGTTCCAATTCTGTGAAAAATGCCATTGGTAGTTTGATAGGCATTGCATTGTACCTGTAGATTGCTTTGAGTAGTATAGTCATTTTCACAAGGTTGATTCTTCCAATCCGAGAACATGGTATATCTCTTCATCTGTTTTTATTATCTTTGATTTCTTTCATCAGTGTCTTATAGTTTTCTGCATGCAGGTCTTTTGTCTCCTTTGGTAGGTTTATTCCTAGGTATTTTATTCTTTTTGTTGTAGTGGTAAATGGGAGTGTTCCCTTAATTTCTCTTTCAGATTTTTCATTGTTAGTGTATAGGAATGCAAGAGATTTCTGTGCATTTATTTTGTATCCTGCTACTTTACCAAATTCATTGATTAGCTCTAGTAGTTTTCTGGTAGCATCTTTAGGATTCTCTACATATAGTATCATATCATCTGCAGACAGTGACAGTCTTACTTCTTTTCTGATTTGGTTTCATTTTATTTCTTCTCCAATTGCTGTGGCTAAAACTTCCAAAACTGTGTTGAATAAGTGTGGTGAGAGTGGGCACCCTTGTCTCTTTCCTGATCTTAGAGGAAATGGTTTCAGTTTTTCGCTATTGTGAATGATGTTGGCTGTGGGTTTGACATATATGGCCTTTATTGTGTTGAGGTAAGTTCCCTCTATGCCTACTTTCTGGAGAGTTTTTATTATAAATGGGTGTTGAATTTTGTCAAAAGCTTTTTCTGCTTCTACTGAGATGACCATATGGTTTCTCTCCTTCAATTTGTTAATGTGGTGTATCACATTGATTGATTTGCATATATTGAAGAATCCTTGCATTCCTGGGATAAACCCCACTTGATCATGGTGTATGATCCTTTTAATGTGCTGTTGGATTCTGTTTGCTAGTACTTTGTTGAGGATTTTTGCATCTATGTTCATCAGTGATATTGGCCTGTAGTTTTTTTCTCTGTGACCTCTTTGTCTGGTTTTTGTATCAGGGTTTTGGTAGCTTTGTAGAATGAGTTGTGAAGTGTTCCTCCCTCTGCTATGTTTTGGAAGAGCTTGAGAAGCGTAGGTTTCAGCTCTTCTGTAAATGTTTGACAGAATTCGCCTGTGAAGCTGTCTGGTCCCAGGCTTTTGTTTGTTGGAAGATTTTTAATCACCATTTCAATTTCAGTGCTTGAGATTGGTTTCTTTATATTTTCTATTTCTTCCTGGTTCAGTCTTGGAATGTTGTACTTTTCTAAGAATTTGTCCATTTCTTCCACACTGTCCATTTTATTAGCATATAGTTGCTGTAGTAGTCTCTCATGATCCTTTGTATTTCTGCAGTGTCAGTTGTTACTTCTCCTTTTTTATTTCTAATTCTGTTGATTTGAATCTTTTCCCTTTTTTTCTTGAGTCTGGCTAATGGTTTATCAATTTTGTTTATCTTCTCAAAGAACCAGCTTTTAGTTTTATTGATCTTTGCTATAGTTTCCTTCATTTCTTTTTCATTTATTTCTTTTTTTTTTTTTTTTTATTTATTTATTTGCGGTACGCGGGCCTTCTCACTGCTGTGGCCTCTCCCGTTGCGGAGCACAGGCTCAGGATGCGCAGGCCCAGCGGGCCATGGCTCGTGGGCCCAGCCACTCTGCAGCACGCGGGATCCTCCCGGACCGGGGCACGAACCCGCGTCCCCCGCATCGGCAGGCGGACTCCCAACCACTGCGCCACCAGGGAAGCCCAGCAGCATGTGGGATCTTCCCGGACCCGGGCACGAACCCATGTCCCCTGCATCAGCAGGCGGACTCTCAACCACTGTGCCACCAGGGAAGCCCCTAAACATCAATTAAGTCCATCTTCTTTAATGTATCATTTAAAGCTTGTGTTTCCTTTTTTATTTTCATTTTGGATGATCTGTCCATTGGTGTAAGTAGGGTGTTAAAGTCCCCTACTATTTTCGTGTTACTGTCAATTTCTCCTCTTATGGCTGTTAGCATTTGCCTTATGGATTGAAGCGCTCCTATGTTTGCTGCATAAATATTTACAATTGTTATATCTTCTTCTTGGATTGATCCCTTGATCATTACCTAGTGTCCTTCTTTGTCTCTTGTAATAGTCTTTATTTTAAAGTCTATCTTGTCTGGTATGAGAATTACTACTCCAGCTTTCTTTTGATTTCCATTTGCATGGAATATCTTTCTCCATCCCCTTACTTTCAGTCTGTATATGTCCCTACATCTGAAATGGGTCTCTTGTAGACAGCATATATATGGGTCTTGTTTTTGTATCCATTCAGCCAGTCTATGTCTTTTGGTTGGAGCTTTTAATCCATTTACTTTTAAGGTAATTATTGATATGTATTTTCCTATTTACCATTTTCTTAATTGTTTGGGTTTGTTATTGTAGGTCTTTTCCTTCTCTTATGTTTCCTGCCTAGAGAAGTTCCTTTAGCATTTGTTGTAAAGCTGGTTTGGTGGTGCTGAATTCTCTTAGCTTTTGCTTGTCTGTAAAGGTTTTAATTTCTCCTTCAAATCTGAATGAGATCCTTGTTGGGTAGAGTAATCTTGGCTGTAGGTGTTTCCCTTTCATAACTTTAAATATGACCTACCACTGCCTTCTGGCTTGCAGAGTTTCTGCCGATAGATCAGCTGTTAACCTTATGGGGAGTCCCTTGTATGTTTTTTGTTGCCTTTCCCTTGCTGCTTTTAATATTTTTTCTTTGAATTTAATTTTTGATAGTTTGATTAATATGTGTCTTGGTGTGTTTCTCCTTGGATTTATCTTGTATGGGACTCTCTGCACTTCCTGTACTTGATTGACTATTTCCTTTCCCATATTAGGGAAGTTTTTGACTATAATCTTTTCAAATATTTTCTCAAGACCCTTTGTTTTTCTCTTCTTCTTCTGGGATCCCTATAATTCAAATGTTGGTGTATTTAATGTTGTCCTAGAGGTCTCTGAGACCATCCCCAATTCTTTTCATTCTTTTATCATTATTGTGTTCTGTGGCAGTTATTTCCACTATTCTGTCTTCGAGGTCACTTATCCATTCTTCTTCCTCAGTTATTCTGATATTGATTCCTTGTAGAGTATTTTTAATTTCATTTATTTTGTTGTTCACCAGTGTTTGTTTACTCTTTACTTCTTCTAAGTCCTTGTTAAACGTTTCTTCTATTTTTCCCATTCTATTTCCAAGATTTTGGATCATGTTTACTATCATTTCTCTGAATTCTTTTTCAGGTACACTGCCTATTTCCTCTTCATTTGTTTGGTCTGGTGGGTCTTTATCTTGCATCTTCATCTGTTGTGCATTTCTCTTCTCATTTTGTTTAACTTTCTGTGCTTGGTGTCTCCCTTTCACATGCTGCTCGTTCCTAGTTCCTTTTACTTCTGGTGTCTGCCCTCAGTCATTGAGGTTTGTTTGGAGGCTGCTGTAGGCTTCCTGGTGCGGGAGACTGTTGCCTGTGTTTTGGTGTATGGGGCTGGATATTGTCCCTCTGGTGGGCAGGGCCACGTCTGTTGGTGTGTTTTGGGGTGTCTGTGAGCTTAGTATGAGTTTAGGCAGCCTGTCTGCGAATGGGTGGAGTTGTGCTCCTATCTTGCTAGTTGTTTTGCATGGGATGTCCTCCTCTGGAGCTTGCTGGCCATTGGATGGAGCTGGGTCTTAGTGTTGAGACAGAGATCTTTGGGAGAGGTTTCACTGATTAATATTACAAGGGGCTGGTACATATCTGGTTGTCCAATGTCCTGGACTTGGCTCTCACATCTTGGAGGCTCAGCCCAACTCCCGGTTGGAGCACCAAGACCCTGCCAGCCACTTGGCATGGAAGAAAAGGGAAAAAAAAAAAATCGAAGAGACAGAACCCCAAGACAAATGGTAAAAGCAAAAAAGCAAAACTCAACAGATGAAATCACACAAAGAAACACACACAAAGTCACAAAAAGAGAGAGAAAAAAAGGGAAGAGAGCAACCAAACCAATTTGCAAACCCTCAAATGAAAACAAACACTAAAAAGTAAACTAAGATAAACATAAAACCCAAGCCAAATCAAATGCAGAAAGGAAACCCCAAGTCCACATTGCCCCTAAAGTCCACCGTCTATATTTCAGGAACACTCATTTTCTATTCAGGCATTCCACAGATGCAGTGTTTACCAAGCCAATTGCGGGGATTTAATCTGCTGCTTCTGAGGCTCCATGGAGAGATTTCCCTTTCTCTTCTTTGTTCGCACAGCTTCTGGGGTTCAGCTTTGGTTTTTACCCCACCTCTGCATTTAGGGTGCCCTCATGCATCTTTTCACTGCCCAGACAGGAGGGGATTAAAGCAACTGCTGATTAGGGCTCTCTGGCTCTCTCAGGCCAGGGAGAGGGAAGGATATGGTAGTCATAATTGGGATGTGGGGAATGTCTGCGGCCGCAGAGGCCAGCGTGAAGTTGCAACAGCCTGAGGCATGTGTGTGTTCTCCCAGGGAAGTTGGCCCTGGATCACAGGACCCTGGCAGTGGTGTGCTGTACAGGCTCCCAGGAGGGTGTGGGTAGTGACCTGCGCTTGCACACAGGATGCTTGGTGGCAACGGTGGCAGTGGTAGTGGTCCATGCCTGCCTCTGGGATCTGAGATGATAGTCGCAGCTTGTGCCCGTCTCTGTAGCTCGCTTAGGCAGTGCTCTGCCATCTGTGGGTACATGGAGCAGGAAGCCCCTCTGCTCGCACACCCCGAAACAATGGTCTCTTGCCTCTTCAGCAGGTCCAGACTTTTTTCCTGGACTCCCTCCTGGCTAGCTGTGATGCACTAGCCCCCTTCAGGCTGTGTTCACGCAGCCAACCCCAGTCTTCTCCCTGGGGTCTGACCTCCGAAGCCAGAGCCTCAGCTCCTAGCCCCCACCTGCCCCAGTGGGTGAGCAGACAAGTGTCTTAGGCTGGTGATTGCTTGTTGGCACTGATCCTCTGTGCGGGGATCTCTCCACTTTGCCCTCTGCCCCCGTGTTTTTGCGCTGTCCTCTGTGGCTCCGAAGCTTCCCCCCATGCCACCCCCCGTCTCTGCCAGTGAAGGGGCTTCCTAGTGTGTGGAAACTTTTCTTCCTTCACAGCTCCCTTCCAGAGGCACAGGTCCCATCCTTATTGCTTTGTCTTTTTTTTCTTTTTTCTTTGGCCCTACCCAGGTTCATTGGGATTTTCTTGCCTTTTTCGAAGTCTGAGGTCTTCTGCCAGCATTCAGTAGGTGTTCTGTAGGAGTTGTTCCACATGTAGATGTATTATTGATGTATTTGTGGGGAGGAAGGTGATCTCCACTGCTTACTCCTCTGCCATCTTGAAGGTCGACTGGTTAATACTTTTTAGATTAGATTCTCTCTGTTCCAATAACTGATATGGTTTCTGTCTCCTGACTGTTTTCTGACCAGTACAAAATTGGTACCAGGAGTAGGATCAGGAAATAGAACCTCAAAGGTGAGATTTGATGATTAGCCTGGTTGTACTTGAGCCTAAATGCAGTGCTGAGTTCTGTGCAAATTTGTAATGGGATGTTAGTAATCCATGGTGTGCAGTGGTATCAGGATTAAATAAATTTTCTTCTGCTGTTGATAGTGTTGAATGACTAATACTCAAGTGCATTGGTAGCTCCTGACCAATATGACAGTAATGATGACTACAAGTTTGTGGCAAGCGATGGCTTCCTTTGAATGCACAGGTATACTCCCAGAAGAAATTCAAGCTCAGATCTTTAAACTCTCAGCCGAAGTCATTATCTGAGAACCAGAGATCTTCTTAAGAGAATCTTTTATTTCTTATAGCTCACTGAAAATCAGGCATAACATTTAATTGTGCCAATTGCAGAAATACAACATAAGTTGCAATATTGCCATGTCTCTTATATAAAAGGGAATTGATTAGGAAGGAGTGAAACCTGGAAGCTTGGAGTGAGAACATCTGAGTGGATTTATACTGAATATGAAGTATTAGTTACTGGATATTTCCATGAAAACCAATAAAAATCAGGAAGAAAAAAATCATACTTTAAATAATTAATAGTGAAAATACAGTATACTTCAATGTTCTTTAGGAGAGAGATCTCTCGTGTCAGTCCAAATGTCAAATTTTCTCTGCCCAATGAGTCACTGTAAATGAGAATGTTTGAGTATGTCAACACTGAAAAATGGTGTCAGTGGACTGTACCAGTAGGTACCATTACTGAAAGCTCTGTTGTCATTCATGGAGTCTGATGTGCTGTAGTAGCCAATCTGCTTGTCATCAGCAGCTGTCAGAATACCTCCTGGCTTCATTGCTCACAACTACATGTGCAAAAGTCCTAGTCTCGCTCCTGCTTTTAGTCACTGTCCTTCTCTTTTATACCATCTTCTCATTCATTCTGAGTTGGAAGGGCGACAGTCTGAACCAGCTGCTTCATGTCTTGATGTAGACTAATACCCTAGTGATGGAATTTTCTTTTGAAATAAATACACGATGGGGAGTTGAAATGTTGAGTTTATGGTAATATCAACCCAGGAGAGAAGAATTATAGTGTAGTAATCGATCAGTAGTCTTTGGAATCAGAATAGTTTTGAATCTTGATTCAGGCACCCACTAGCTAGGTAACTTTGGGCAAGTGATCTAAACTAAAACTCAGTTCCTCCATCCATAAAATAGCAGCAATAATAATCAATTCATAGAATTTTGTGAGGGTTACATGAAATAATGGAATACTCAGTATATTAGTTTCTTACTGATACTCTAACAAAGTACCACAAACTTAGTGCCTTACACAATACAACTTTATTCTTTTACAGTCCTGAAGATCAGAGATCTGAAATGGGTATTACTAGGCTAAAATTCAGGTGTCAGCAGGGCTGTGTTGATTCTGGAGGTTCTAGCAGAGAATCCATTTCCCTGCATTTTCTAGTTTCTAGAGGCCACCTACATTCTTTGGCTGATAGCTCCTTCTTCCACTTTGAAAGTCAGCAGCGTAGTATCTTCAGATCTCTTTCTTGTCTGCCTCACTTTTTCACTTTAAAAGTAGGCTTGTGATTATATTTGGCCCACCCAAATAATCTAAGATACTCTCCATCTTAAGGTCAGATGATTAAAAACCTTAATTCCGTCTGCAGCCTTAATTCTCTTTTGCCAGGTAAGCTAACATATTCACAGGTCTGGATATTAGGATGTAGAATATCATTGGGAGGCCATTCTTCTTCTTACCTCACTCAATAAATATTATTAAACAGCTAATGCATGTGAAGTACTTAGCACAGTGCCTGGCACATGGTAGGTCATTAATAAAGATATTATTCTTCAGGACCATCCAAAATTCTTCAAACACTTTAGATTAAAAAAAAACACAACCACAAGCAATCTGGCGGGACTTAAGCAAATGGTGACTAGTGTATAGATAAACCCATTCTTTGTTGGAAGAGGAAAGGGTTAGTCACCTACTGACTTTCACTGTGGTCCATTTTGTCCTCTCTCTCTCTCCAAGCTTTATCAAAATCATGTCACATGAGAGAGCCCCATATCTTTGAAACTTCTTTTTTCAATCATAAAGTATGTTGACATTCTTTAAAGTTCTACCAGGTGTTCTGATGTCACTAACATCTATCTGGTTGAATATAAAAGTTAAACATTTATTTCATGACCATTCAGAAAAATTGTCAGTATTATTAATCATGCAACTTAATATTGTTGAGTATATTTGCTTAAACTGAGAAATTGCTCTCTGACAAAAGTGTCATTGGTCTAGAAATTATTTTTTCCCTAGTATCTATTCTTTTTACTGTTATATGTTAGAAACTTACATTTTGGTTCAATATTTTTAATGATACATAAAAACACAGAGTATTAGAGGCTTCAGTGTATTAGTGTATTTTTGGATAATGTTCTATAATGAGATTAAACCTTTACAAAATTGTGAAAGAAGTAGTTTATTTTCAGTATCATCCATCTGCTTTTACCTTGTGTCACCTATTTCCCCCCTTTTAAAGATATTTAAGGCCTACATGTTTTCTTCTTTCTTTCTACTACCAAGGTCTGTTCTGAAAAAAAAGAAAAACCACCAAAAATCTCATTTATAAGTATATTGTAAAATTAAATCAATGTTTTTCTTCTCTGAAGGATATTTGCCTGTTAGATTGAATTTTTTCTTATGAAATGGCTTTGCCTCTTTTTAAAGAAACTTTCAGAAGCAGAGTTAGGGAAGGCATTTGTGTTTACTAGCACATGAATATGTAGAATTAAACCACCATACAGGTATATATACATTTTCTGACTTAACCTGAATCCAATCCCATTTTTAGAAATTTAGAAATTTCTATTTTAGCTTTGATGCAACATCAGTATTCAGTTTGTATCAATATACTTGATTTCAGTTAATGCCTACTTGAAATCTCTGCTACAGGTTGAGTCTGTTTTGGTTTGATATCTCTTAATTGACTTGGCAGTCGCTTTAAAGCTACCATTGGAAAGAATTGTTTTACATAGCCCTTTTAAAACAATAGAACACAAAACAGAAAGGCAGTGGTATAGCTGCTTGTTTGCATGATTGAAGCAGAAAACATATTTAGAGTTGAGATGATGCTTTCCAGTTTTTCTAAATACATCATCAAAATTTTTTCTTGTGCTCTGTGGGCTTCATGCTTAGTTGAAGCCATCTAGCCATGCACTGAATGTGCTGTAGCATAATGTCATGTCGAAATACAGGGGAGGAGGGATCCTATTTCCTCAGCCTACTTTTTATTGCTGTCGGTGGTTTCCAGTGTGACTCTTTATGCCAAGTAGTTAGAAACAATGTTATCATCAGAGAACAGTGCGTGGGTTTTAATGCCTTGTAATGCTAGAGCTGACAAGTCATACTTTTAGAATGAATCTCCATATTCACGTGCTATGTTCCATTTGTGTACACAGTAGCCTCTGTTTTGTCCACAGAGAGCTTTGAGCTTTCAAGAGCTGAGCATGTCCAACACAAGGAGTTATGTTCTTCAGCTGAGTTAGAACTTTAGTTCTTTATAAATTCAACCCTTTAAACAAAGGATTATTTCAAATGTCTTCATTTTACCGGATATATTTTTTCTCAGCTGTTCTAATGCTACTTTTGTTATGTGTTTATAAGGTTGTATACTTTTAGGGACAGCCACTGTGGGGATTTTTTTTAACCTACTTGTCACCGTTGGGCTATTTGAAGCAAGCAAGTTCTGGAAGTTAGTTGGGAGTTGCTTTTGCTATAGGCAAAATAGTCAAAGAGCACTCGAGTTCTGAGGCTCAGATATAGTTTGGAGAAAAGACAGCCACACCTCAGATCTTACCACGCTTTTGCAAAGACTCTGGTCTGAGTTGGGCCTCTATCACTTTCTTTTCAAATGAAGGTTTTGTAGGGCACAGAGACAAGCAGATGGGTTTATTCTGGACAGGGCAGCAGATATTTCACAAGTAGAATTTAGTTCACACTCTTTTTCTAGAAACTTCTGGTGGGTATATTTATGGAAATGATCTGCAATAATTCAAGATCTAAAGTCAGAATGGATAGAAAGGATACTCATATCCTTTTAAAGTTCTTTCTCAGCGAGTTCATGATTTGTCCCTGGAGGATACTTCTAAGCATATTTTTCTTGGCATGTTTAAAAACTCTGGTCTTCTTTTTCTAATAAAGAATTTTTAATAGCCTTTCAAATAGCTGAATTTGCATTTTTAATAGTTTCTGCTTGAGCATTTCTACCTCCGTATAATTAGAATATTTCAAAGTAGAACTTATGTGTACTTTTTTGTATTTCTGTGAAAATGATGCTCTATTTTAACTATATAATGTTAAATAAACATTTAAAAAAGTAGTGATAGATTAAATAGAAATTTTTATTCGAACTGCTATACATGGAACAATTAATTATTTAAACAGGCTCATATGTCATTTTTCTAAGGAGTGAGTGAAGTTAGGAGCCCAGTAAGTTATCCACACAGGTATGAAAATTTTCACTAATAGGATTTGACTAACTCTTACATGCTCTAGATGTGGAGAGGTGATATTTTAGATTTAAAGGTGATCTGGAGAGGTAACTTAATGTTTTATTATATTTCATTTTGTCATATTTTTTATATATGTTGGGTTTAATTCCCTTAAGTTCTGTTTGTAGCTAATTATCTCAGGAGAAGAGTGAAAGATAGCAAATGTTAAGTCTGGATAGGAATTGTAAATCTTTAGATTAAAAAAATGAATACTAAGACCTTATATTGACCAGTAATTGCTAGCTACAAGAATGTTATAGTCTTTTGTGTTATAAAAAAGTTTTTCACTAAACAAAAAAAAGTATTTTTAATTTTTAAAATTAAATAATTTAATTTCTATTCTGCGGCGAGCCGCTTCTGACCAGCAGAATGACGAATCACCACACGCTAGATTCTTCTCGCATCACACTTTATTGGAGTACAGCTTGGTTTCGGGCGGATGGAAGGAAGACCCCGTACGCTCGAGCCTGTCTGCTTATATAAGGGCTTAAGGACTCGTGTAAGTCCCTGATTCGTCCGTATGGTTATCGCATTTCGCAAGCCGGGCTTTGGATAGGCCACTGCTTCAAAACCTGATTAGCATATTAGGTGCATACGCCCTAGCGGCATACTTAGTGCATGCGTAATGGCTATCCGGCCGCGCCATACATCTCCCCCTTTTTTCTTTTCGACCATTGCAGCGGACATTGACCTGTACCAGTGCTCATACCGGGGTATGTACACGGTGTACCGGTAGTTTCCGCTTGCATTCGCAGACACCCTCCTGCGTGCAATGCTCGCAATCGAACTGCAGGGTGCAAGGGCTGTCTTCACGTGGCATGGGCTCCTCATGGAGGTGCAATGGTAACGAGACCTCTCCGTGCAGAGGCAGCCCCTAGGGCCGATCCCCTATAGAGGTGCAATGGCGGCAAGGCCCCTCTGTGCAAGGGTGATCATATGTTTTTTAGGGTGGAGAGCCAGGCTGCGGGGGACTCGCCTTCACTGATGGCCACAAGCGCCTGAGTGAGCATTATCCTATCTCGCCGGGTTCGAATGCGAATACGACAGACCAACCAGAGACACAACACTATCCCAAACAAACAGCAGGCTGCGAACAGTCCCACACCCACCCATTCCTTAAAAAAGGAAAATGCTCTAGCTAGCCATGTGGTAAATTCTCCAAGAGTCACTGGATCCACTCTGGTTGCATTCAGCTGCAGGATATTCAACTTCTGCTTAAATATCCCCTGGCAGCCTCTGCAAGATCCTTAAGTATTTTATAATACACCATCTCATAATATCTTTGACGCGTGGCTGGGTCTTCAAACACCGGAAAAGCTGTGGGTACCTGAGACCAGACTTCTCTGGGTATGAATGTACACTTTGGCGGTTCCCGAACCGCAGCGCCAGGGGGGGCGCTAGCAATAAAAGCGGAAGTCTGAGTACATGTTAAAGCTTTTGATTTAGCAGAAGCACAAAATGGCGGACGAGCACCCGCAGAGGCACAAAATGGCGGACGAGCACATGGGGAACTGCCATATCGTCCTCTTTCATATTCGGCAGCTGCTTCTTCCAGATCCGCCTCCTCCTTGGGATTCAACTCATCTTGAGACAAATAAAGCGCTTTAAATTCATCTAAAAGTGGATACAATCCTGGCGTTGCATCCGATTTTTCTATTTGTTTTTCTCTCCTTTTCCTAGGATTCTTAGGCCTATCTACCGTAGTCCCTATATTTTCACTTTCTGACGCACTATCTTGATGTATGCTAAGAGCTTTACGGCCCATCTGTACAATATCTTCGCATTTCCCTTCTCTTAAGCACGAATGTATCATTCTCCATAACGGAAACGTGCCTCGAGAGAGCTCCCCCATTTTGTGACGATCAGCCAAGTCCTTCCCCAGTTTTTCCCAAGATGGAACAGTCAGGCTTCCAGACACCGCAAACCATGGGGCGGCACCATCAATATCCTGCAACAGTTTACTAATAGTTTTATGTGAAATCTTAAGTCCTCGATCGTTCAGAAGGGCTTGGATGGGCTCATGGAATCCAACGGTTGGTTCTGCGGATGAACTATTCCCCATAGTTCACTCTCATATATGAACAACTTGCTAAAGAGGGAAGATCTCTGACCTATCTAATGGCCAGGGGAGACACACTCGGTCGGGCTGATGGCACCGTAGCCACACGCAGACAAAAAGTGCGACAGCTACGAAGAGAACGAAAGCGAAAATAAAAATCTCGGGCTCTATTGCAGCAAAAACATACCTAAACTGGACTACTTAACGGCGGTTCACTCCGTGTGTCGAGTTCTGAATCGGTCCTCCATGCGGGGCGCGCAGATTCCCGGGTTTCGGCACCACTTGCGGCGAGCCGCTTCTGACCAGCAGAATGACGAATCACCACACGCTAGATTCTTCTCGCATCACACTTTATTGGAGTACAGCTTGGTTTCGGGCGGATGGAAGGAAGACCCCGTACGCTCGAGCCTGTCTGCTTATATAAGGGCTTAAGGACTCGTGTAAGTCCCTGATTCGTCCGTATGGTTATCGCATTTTGCAAGCCGGGCTTTGGATAGGCCACTGCTTCAAAACCTGATTAGCATATTAGGTGCATACGCCCTAGCGGCATACTTAGTGCATGCGTAATGGCTATCCGGCCGCGCCCTACACTATTCCATTTCTATTCTGATGTAGTAACTTTTGGGGCTGGACCAAGGAGCAGAACCCATTTCTGGTGAAGAAATTACTGTGTAACGAGTTGAGCCCTGCTTGGTCAAGGGTGGGACTACTGGGTGTGTGTCCTACATTTTCCACACAACTCAGATCTTTTGTAAAAGAGATTAACATGTGGCCCAGTAGCAACTATATCATGGCTGCAAAGGAATTACTACTCTCCTCTCCATTGCTAAATTGTATCCAGTTGTATCCTCTCCATTGCTAAATTGTATCCATACCAAAGGAGAATTCCTGGATCGCTGTAGTAGGACTAGGGAAGGGAATAAGGGAGATGACTTTCGTCACTAAAACCCCTCCCTCTGACCCACATAATGTAGCCTATTTATTAAGAGCTTGATTGTTAAGATAACCAATACTGAATTCGATTTTCCTGTGTGAGTGGACTAAAAAGAATTGGCATTAACTGCTTTCACACTCCTTTATTTCTTTAGCTAAACTTGGGTATGATCTAAAACAAATTACCATTTATCAGAAATATTTAGAGAAAGCAGTGTTTTGGTAACTATACATTCTTATTATTCAGGGTTTATATTTTTTTTTTTTTTTTTTTTTTTTTTTGCGGTACGCGGGCCTCTCACTGTTGTGGCCTCTCCCGTTGCGGAGCAACAGGCTCCGGACACGCAGGCTCAGTGGCCATGGCTCACGGACCCAGCCGCTCCGCGGCATGTGGGATCCTCCCACACCGGGGCACGAACCCGTGTCCCCTGCATCGGCAGGCGGACTCTCAACCACTGCGCCACCAGGGAAGCCCCAGGGTTTATATTTTAAACATTTAAACCACATACCACATAAGGGTTTCAAAGTTTATGATATAATAACATTCTCAGATCCCTAAATTTATATGATATATGTATCATTCTTCACAGGAAAATACAAAATTTAGGTAATTTCAGTAGAGTTTAATAGGGGAACTAATTATAAAGTCTGGGCAGAGTATAAGGGAAATCATGAAGGATAGGGAAATCATGAAACAGTAACATTACTATCCCTAAAGTGAATGGGGCAGGGGAAAATTTAGTGAAGAGAGAGACAGTGAGGAAGAGAGGAGAGAGAGGGAGAGAGAGAGAGAGCAAGAGAGACAGAGACAGAGAGACAGAGGGAAAGAAAGAGAGGGTGGGAGAGAGCTATATGCAAAGGATCTTATAGGATCCGTGACCTTTGGCAGAGAGACTCAGTCAGCTCCAAGCAACTCTTCAGTGAAGGAGCTAGGGGAATCTCACTCTTCTATCTCCTTCAGATCTCCTGCCAAGTGTACTCCATTTGCTAAATGCAACCAAATTTTAAAAAGCAAGGTTACCCATTGTTGCAGTCCATTTGGGCCAGGCTCCTGGGATACAATGTAGGGTACAAGAGTGAAGAGAAGATCTAGAATGGCAAACAAAAGACATCAGAATTATATGTAATTTAAAATTTGAAGATTCAGAAGACATAAATATTTCTGAATGTTTGTGAAAAATCAGCATGACCATTGGTTATCTCTGTATAATATTCTGTGTACTAACTCATTGATATATTCTGGAAATTTCTTTATTGAATTAATCATGTATTTTGTCTATATAACTATATAAATATATATCTTGATTGGCATCTTGTTATAAAAGTAAAGGATTGCAAAAACCTCCGGAGAAAAGACCACTATCCTTCTACCCCAACCACTAGTCATTTATATTTACAGTTGCTATGTGTTTCCTCTAGTAAAATAATAATGACAAAAATAATATCTTAAAAGATCAAACCTGACCTATATACAGTATGTCTTTTTACCATAAACACTTAGTAGAAAGATGAGTGGGGCAAAAATAGTTCAAGAACTTCTGATTAAATAAGGGTTACCAGAATAAGGCATTGCAGTCTGCACCTACAATGGAACACTTTTTAATCTGAGATATTTTGAGAACATTGTGACCAAATATCTCACAATGCTTCATATCCTTGATATGTTTTGCCACAATCCATACTGAACTTTCCCTGTATAATCTATTCTTTTACTCCTTCAAGGCAAAATATTGTACTAAACAAAGTCAAACAGGTAAGGAAGACTTTACTCAAGGCTACTGGAATAGAGGTGAGAGACCAAAAATGCTGTCTGAACTCAACCCCACTGAAACAACGGGCTGGATAATTTTTAAGAGATTGGTTGGGTGAATTTTAGGCCATCTATGATTCTTAAATCTTCATGACAGGGGATAGTTTTACAACTTGGAGCAAGGCACCCACTGCTCACCAAAGCTAGGCTACTACCCTCCCATGGAAGCTAAAAGAGGCACTACCTTCTCTGAGGAATACATTAAAAAAGGATGGCTCCCAGGTCCTTGAGAAAGACAGCCCTGAATTGTAAAACTGGCAAGAGTCTTTAAAAGATTTACATTTCAAAGAGGCAGGGGGAACATTTTCAAAGTTTTCTAAAGAAACTACTCTAAGAAAATGGAGGTCAGAGACTTAGAGTCAGGAGGAAACTTGTCTAAAATTTAGTCAAGCTGAGGGGAGCATTAAGGCCATCTTGGTCATACACTTTTTACTTGTCTCCTCTTTTAATATTTCTTTGATCCCATCCAGTTCAATCCCTTTACTTTGTGCATCTCTCTACCCCGCAATGAAAACTTCCATACATTGTCAATATTTTGATAGCCTGCTACATCCATCTCTTTGCTTTAACTGATGATGTAACTTTCCTTGTAACCTCCTTTAATGGAGGCCCCTTGTTTCCTCAAACCACAAGCACCTTGGGATGGGGAGGAGGAGCCCATGACTGCTTTGATCATTCCCTTAACTGTTATACAAAATGTATTTACTTATTGATGATCTTACTAACAGACTGTGGCAAAATCTATTGCTTCTTGTTCCTGTGCTTGATCGACTTCCTTAATACTTCTGAAAATCACTGAAATCATTGGCTTCAGACTTGGAGTTATTATCCTCATTCCTTGTACTTGGGTCACTCAGTGTTAAATTTCAATGTCTAACCTCAAAATTCCCTGGATTCCTCAAATTTAGAGACTTGCACCTTATTTCTACCCCAATCATATCCTTGGCTTTATTGTAAGCCAACATTACTTTTCCTTTTTTAATCTTAAATTATAGCTTCCCACCCTCTCACCACTTGTTCCTATCTTTTCCATTTTCTCATTCCTTTGCTCCCACTACGCTTGTTCATTGAGCTTCAGTCCCTAGTCCCTTTTATTTTTTCCTTACACCTCAGTTTATACCTGTCTTAACTTCCTATCATATCTGGCCTTATGTTGTAGTTAACCCCTTTGATCCTTTTCACTCTTTGCTCCACTACCCTAGCAAACACAAAAACTTGCATCAATCAAACTCCTACTCTTCTATAAATTTGTGCATAGGTTGCTGAACACAGTTGAAAAAAATTTAAAATATCTTGGCTATTATGAATAATGCTGAAATGAACATGGGAATGTAGATATCTCTTCAAGGCAGTGATTTCATTTCCTTTGGATATATCCAGAAGTGAGATTACTGGATCGTATGGTAATTCTATTTTTAATTTCTTGAGGAACCTCAATATTATTTTCATAATGGCTGTATCAGTTTACAATCCCACCAACAGTGTGAAAGAGTTCCCTTTTCTCCATATCCTCTCCAGCATTTGCTACCTCGTCTTTTTGAGAATAGACATCCTAACAGGTATAAGGTAATGTCTCACTGTGCTTTTTATTTGCATTTCGCTGATGATAAGTGGTTTTTAAAAAAATTGAAGTGTAGTTGATTTACAATGTTGTATTAGTTACAGGTGTATGGCAAAGTGATTCAGTTATACATATATATATATATATATATATAAATATACATATGTATATATATTCTTTTTCAGCTTCTTTTCCCTTATGGGTTATTACAAAATATTAAGTATAGTTCCCTGTGTTGTACAGTAGGTCCTTGTTGGTTGCCTATTTTATATATAGTAGTGTGTATATGTTAATCCCACACTTATCCCTCTCCCTTTCCCCTTTGGTAACCATAAATTTGTTTTCTATGTCTGTGGGTCTATTTCTGTTTTGTAAGTTCACTTGTATAATTATTTTTAGATTCCACATGTAAGTGATATCATATGGTATTTGTCTTTCTCTGTATGACTTACTTCACTTAGTATGATAATCTCTAGTCCATCCATGTTGCTGCAAATGGCATTATTTCATTTTTTATGGATGAGTAATATCCCATTGTATATATATATATATATATATATATATATATATATATATATATATATATAATGGAATATATATATATATATACACACACACACACACACACACACACACATATACACACTACATCTTCTTTATCCATCCGTTGATGGACATTTAGGTTGCCTCCATGTTTTGGCTATTGTAAACACTGAAGTGCATGTATCTTTTTGAATTATGGTTTTCTCTGGATATATGCCTAGGTGTGGGATTGGAGGATCCTATGGTAGCTCTATTTTTAGTTTTTTAAGGAACCTCTATACTGTTCTCCATAGTGGATATATCAATTTACATTCCCACCAACAGTGTAGGAGGGTTCCTTTTTCTCCACACCTTCTCCAGCATTTATTATTTGTAGACTTTTTGATGATGGCCATTCTGACTGGGGTGTGAGGTGATACCTCATTGTAGTTTTGATTTGCATTTCTCTGTAATTAGTGACACTGGGAATCTTCTCATATGCCTTTTGGCCATCTCTATGTCTTCTTTGGAGAAATGTCTATTTAGAGCTTCTGCCCATTTTTTGATTGGGTTGTTTGTTTTCTTGATATTGAGCTGCACGAGCTGTTTGTATATTTTGGAAATTAATCCCTTGTTGGTCTTATCATTTGCAAATATTTTCTCCCATTCTGTAAGTTGTCTCTTCACTTTGTTTATGGTTTCCTTTGCTGTGCAAAAGCTTTTAAGTTTAATTAGGCCCCATTTGTTTATTTTTGTTTTCATTTCCATTTCTCTAGGAGACGGATCCAAAAAGATACTGCTTACCTGTTGACCATTTGTATGTCCTGTCTGGAAAAATGTTATTAAAGTCCTTTGCTCTTGTTTAATTGGGTTATTTTTTGTTTGTTTGCTTTTTGGTTTTTTGCTACTAAGTTGTATGAGTTCTTTACATAATTTTAATATTAATCCCTGATTCAATAAACTGTTTGCATACATTTTTTCCCATTCCATAGGTCACCTTTTCATTTTACTGATGGCTTCTTTTGTTGTGTAGAAGCTTTCTAATTTGATGTAGCTTCACCTGTTTATTTTTGCATTTTTTCTTCTGCTTTTGGTATCAAATCCAAAAAAATCATTGCCAAACCAATGTCAAGGATCTTGATCTCCATGTTTTCTTCTAGGAGTTTCATGGTCTCAGGTCTTATGTTCATCTTTAATCTATCTTAAGCTAATTTTTGTGAGTGTAATTTTGGAATATAGGGGTCCAATTTTTTTTTTTGCATGTGAATATTTAGTTTTTTTCCAACACCACTTATTAAAGAGACTACCCTTTCCCCACTGTGTATTCCTGTTGCCTTGTCAAAAATTAACTGGTCATATATCTTTAGGCTTATTTCTGGGCTCTCTATTCTGCTCCATTGATCTATATATCTTTTTTTTATGTCAATCCCACAGTGTTTGATTACTATGGCTTTTTAGTATAGATTGAAATCATGAAGTTTGACACGTCCACCTCTGTTCTTTCTTAAGAGTGCTTTGGCTATTTTGGGTCTTTTGTGGTTCCAAGTGAATTTTAGCATTGTTTTTTATATTTCCATGAAAAATGCCTTTGGAATTTTTATAAGGATTGCATTGAAGCTATAGATGGCCTTGCGTGGTATAAACATGTTAACAATATTAATTCTTCTAGTCTGTGAACATGAAATGTCTTTCCATTTATTTGTGTCTTCTTAAGTTTCTTTCATCAACTCCTTATAGTTTTCAGTGTACAGATCTTTCACCTCTTCAGCTAAATTTATTCCTAAGTATATTATTGTTGATGCAATTATAAAAAGGGATTATCTTCTTAATTTCACTTTCTAATAGTTACTGTATAAGAATGCAACTGATTTTTTATTTATTTATTTATTTATTTTTTTGCAGTATGCGGGCCTCTCACTGCTGTGGCCTCTCCCATTGCGGAGCACAGGCTCCGGATGCACAGGCTCAGCGGCCATGGCTCACGGGCCCAGCCCCTCCGCGGCATGTGGGATCTTCCCAGACCGGGGCACGAACCCGTGTCCCCTGCATCGGCAGGCAGACTCTCAACCACCGCGCCACCAGGGAAGCCCTGCAACTGATTTTTGTATGTTGATTTTTCTTCATTCTGAAACTTTCCTGAATTTTTAAATTAGTTTTAACAAGGTTTTTTTTTGTGGAATCTTTAGGGTTTTATATATAAAATATGTCATCTGCAAACAGAGACAGTTTTATTTCCTCTTTTCCAATTTGAATGCTGTTTATTTCTTTTTCTTGTTTAATTGCTTTGGCTAGTACTTCCAGTACTATGTTGAATAGAAGTGGTGAGAGTGAGCATCCTTGTCTTTTTCCTGATATTAGAATAACTTTAGCTTTTTACTGTTGAGTATATTATTAGCTTCATATATGGCCTTTATAATGTCGAGGTATTTTTCATCTATACCTAATTTGTTGAGTGCTTTTATCATGGAAATATGTTTTGTTAAAGTTTTTTGTTGTTGTTTTTAAATGCTTTTCTGCATCTTTATCCTTCATTTTGTTAGTGTGCTGTATCACATTTCTTGATTTGCATGTGTTGAACCGTCCTTGCATTCCAGAGATGAATGCCATTTGATCATGGTGTGTTATCCTTTACACATGCTGTTGAATTCAGTTTGCTAATATTTTGTTAAGAATTTTTGCTTATATGTTCATCAGGGATATTGGCCTGTAATTTTCATTTCCTATAGGGGCCTTGACAAGCTTTGGTGATAGGGTTATACTGGCCTCATAAAAATAAACTTGGAATTGTTCTCCTGTCTTAAATTTTTTGGAAGACTTTGAGAGAATTGATATTAATTCCCCTTTAAATGTTTGATAGAATTCACCAGTGAAGCCAGCTAGTTCTGTGCTTTTCTCTGTTTGGAGGTTTTTAATTACTGATTCAATCTCCTTGTCTGTTCAGATTTTCTATTTCTTCATGATTCAGTCCTGGTAGGTTTTATTTTTCTACTAATCTAGTCATTTCTTCTAAGTTATCCAATTTGTTGGTGTAAAATTATTTATAGTAGTCTCTTATGATCCTTAGTATTTCTATGTATAAGTTGTAATCTCTCCTCTTTTATTTCAGATTTTATTTGAATCTCCTCTTTTTTCTTAGCCTAACTAGAAGTTTGTCACTTTTGTTTATCTTTAAAAAAAATCATCTTAATTTCATTAATTTTTTCTATTGTCTTTCTAGTCTTTATTTCTGCTCTGATCTTTCTTATTTTCTTTCTTCTGCTATCTTCGTATTGATTATTCTTTAACTAGTTGTTGAGATCTTTCTTTTTTGATGTAGGTGTTTATTGCTATATATTTCCCCCTTGGAACTTCTTTTGTTGCATCCCATAATTTTGGTATGTTGTATTTCCATTTTTATTTGTCTCAATATATTCTTAACCTCCCTTTTGATTTCTTCTTTGACCCATAGGTTGTTCAGTAATATGATATTTAATTTCCATATATTTGTGAATTTTGCTGTTATCTTCTTGTACTTGATTTCTAATTTCATACCATTGTGGTTAGAAAGATGCTAGATATCATTTCAATTTTCATAAATTTTTAAAGACTAGTTTTGTTAGATAACATATGATCTCTCTTGGAGAATGTTCCAAGTATGCTTGAGGAGAATGTTTATTTTGCTGCTGTTGGAAGGAATGTTTATATATGTCTGTTAGGTCCATCTGTTCAAAAGTGTAATTCAACTCCAATGTTTTCTTATTAATTTTCTATCTGGATTATATACCCATTAATGAAAGTGATATAATCAAGTTCCCTACTATTATTATATTGCTGTCTACTCATCCCTTCAAATCTCTTAATATTTGCTTTTTATATTTAGGTGCTCCGATATTAGGTTCATAAGTATTTACAATGGTTATGTCCAAAATAACAATACCATAGAGTCTCTAAATCAGTGCACCATCAGGCTATTATCTATTTCTTCAGGCACATCTCTTAAATGATTTCCTTTGTTTGCTTTGCCTTTCTTCTTGCCACAGCAGATTTCTTATAGTTCCTAGAACATGGCATTTCTTCCTACTGGTACTCCTTTGGATACTTTCTCAATTAGATGCTATCTACTATAAACCCCTTCTGGTCCTATTATTCTAGGTAAAGTATATTCCCTCTTAACTAATTAAAATTATTTTCACAAATTTTTTACTTATTTATTTAGTTTCTCCCACTAGACTGTGAGAGTCATAAAGACAGGATACAATGTCTTTTTGTATTCTGTTGTTTCCCTAACATGTAGGAATTGTCCCTGGAATAGATAGGTGTTCAGTAAATATTTCTTGAGGGAATAAATATTTCCAAAAATTAAATTTCTTGGAAGCAGAATTGTTGGCACATGGTATGCATGTTTCAGGAACTTTTGATATTTACTTTCAAATTCTCCAGAATAAAGATTGTATCAATTTAATCTCCTGTCAGTAATGTAGGAGACCATCCATTTAATAATACTCTCATTTTTTTTAAGGGAGGGGAGATTACCTTTAAAATAATCTTTGCTAATTTTACATTGATATTATTTTAATTTTAGAAGTAAAGTGGATCTCTTTTATATATTTATTGGTCAGTTATTTTTCCTCTATACGTTTTCTATCCATGTTCTTAAAATTTTTTCTATTGTGTTATTTTTATATTGATTTTCTAAAATCTTTTAGTGTATTAAGTATAGCTCTTTGTGATATTTTACACTTATTTTTTCTTTTTCTTTTACTGCAATTTAATTTTTAAACTTTATAATTCACAGAAATTTTAGTGTTTTATCACTTCTATTTCCCACCCTTCCACTGAAATTGCTCTTACTCAAATTACCAATGACCTTGTAGTTGTCATAGTCAATGGACATTTTTCAGATTTCATCTTATTTGATCTGGTCAGTTTAGAACAAAGCAATATAGGTCACAGTTTAGATATTTAGTCTACATTGATTTGAAATATCTCTGCTATCTAAATCATAGTTTTCAAAGTCATTATAATTATAAATGAAATTAAGTACCAGTCAGCAAATTTGTTTTTGGTAAAATTAAAAGCAAGTTATCAGAGAGAGGCCTTTCAGCAAATCCCTCTGGTTTTATGATTGTAGAAATAGGTCAAACATTGTATAAAACTAAATGCCAAACCTGAGTCAGAAATAAAGAAACTAGTCCTAGAGATTGAGAGAGTCAGAGCTACAGCATGTCAGGTGGGAGTAAAAAACATGGGGCTCTGAAATGTTGTATTGTTTTCCTCAGGCTGCCATAAGAAAGTACCAAAAACTAGGTTAAAACAACAGAAATGTATTCTAGTTCTAGAGGCTTAAAGCCCCCAGATCAAGGCATTAGCAGGGTTATACTCCCTCCAAAGCCTCTAAAGGAGGATCCTTCATTGCCTTTTTCAGCTTCTGGTAATCCTAGGTGTTCCTTGCTTTGTGGCAGCATAACTGTAATCTCAGACTCCATCTTCATATGGCCATCCTCTCTATGTGTCTTTTTGTGTCCAAAGTTTCCTCTTTTTAGGATACCATCTTACCCTGATTACATTTACAAAGACCCTGTTTCCAAATAAGGTTACATTCAGAGGTACTGCAGGTTAGGACTTCAACATATCTTTTGGGGATACACAATTGATCCCACAACAGATGTGAACCAAGTAAAGGGGAGAGAGCTGAATCTTGTGAGATTTCCTAAACAAAGGTTAAAACACCTAACCCAAAATTGATCAGACAGATTGAATAATGTAATTGTTGGTTAGATTAGTGGGACAAAAGGAGCATTTCTGGATCTTAAAAAATATGATGAGAAATTGCTTTATGAAGTCCCTCATAATTCTATTTGGGATATCAAGTAAATTTTTAATTGATTGATTATTTAGGAATGCTAATTTGCCTCTATGAATAAGCTAGTAGCAATAGGCTATTTACTTTGATAGTTTGGTGTGTAATTAAGAAAGATCAAGTTCTTATTTCTTGGAGGGGAAAACAAAAATAGCAAGAATTGGAAAATGAGTTTATATCTATGGAAAAGTTGGCAAAATCTTATTTAAGTTAATGCAGCAAAATTAATCCAGTACATAAAATGTTATATTAACCCAATTAAGGCAATGTTGGTTTGACATTTATTTCTTCTTATGAGTTGGCCCAAAATAGACTTTGAAGATACCACATAATAGACTTTGAAGATACCACATAACGGCATAAACTTGATTGCAAAATACACATGCAATGTTTGACAGATACAATTGAGAGGAACACCAGACCACAAAGTGGTTGATAAACAACCTAGGTTTCAAACTACAGCAGGTCTGATGAAAACTTATGCCAATACTTTTGTAAAATGACTATTGTTTTACTTCACTTTATTAAATCTTAGAAAGATAAAACATAGTGGAGCAGAATAGATAAAAATGAAAGCAGAGCAAGTGGAGATGTAGGACAAGCAGTATGGTTTCTAATCACATTCCTCCAATTACACCCAACAAATATTCACCTTTCCCTGAATAGAGATAGAGGATGCTTTAGGGACTGGGTCAAAGAATGTGTAAAGTGCTTATTTATTTGGCTAAGATGACCTAACTACAATTATGACTAATGCATGTCAGAAAAAGGGAATTATTCAATGATGCTTTTATATTTCATGGGGACAATAAAGCATAAAGAAATTTAAAAATATTCCTAGGTTAATGGAGCCATAATAATTGTTTAGGTATGTTTATTATATTGTCTCTTGTGACTATGTTTTTTAAAGGCTATTTTTCTCTTTAACTGTCCTTAGACTAAAGGAATATGTTTTTGTACATCTTTTGACCAATCTCCATCTTTCTAGTAAAATTTTTGTGTCATGTATGTTAAAGTATTTTTTTAATATTTTAAATCTATTATAATTCCATTTGCAGTCTGCTTAACTGGGATTCCTGTTTTTCAAAGCTTCAATTAAAAGTTTTCATCTTCACTGGGGAATTCATTCCCATGTGGTTATTCAGCAGAGTATATAGTGACTGCATCAAAAATTGCATTTTATTTCACGACATATCTTTACACTCAATATTCTTTTATTTGACAAACTTGGGTGGAATGATTTTCTGAAATAGTTGAAAATTAAAATATCTCAAGTTGTTTGAGAAGGCAAACATGCCATATATATACACACATTGATAGTAGGCTCTTGTGGTTACTGAATACTAAGGACATAAGAAAGGAACTTACATGGGTACGGACCTCAGAACTCAAGTTTTTCAAACAATATTAACTTTCCATCAAATTATATAAACATATATTGATAGAACACTGCCACACATACGTTACCAGTTGTTTACTCCAACAATTGAAAATAGGCTGCAGAATTCTGAATTCAGCATTATAACGGTCTTTGACAGTAGGATGAAATAGAGAGAATTGAAAGTTCAAAAGCATCAATTCCAACTACAAGAAAGCAGCATTACTGGAGTTTACTTCAAATTCCTCTGCTAGACAAACACTTTTTACAACTTGCTGTTTCAAACTGTAGATCTCTCACTTGTGGCCAGCATCCATGAGTGTTTACCGGGTTAAAAAGTTCTGGGTATACCATTGATGGAACCTTGTAGGGACAATTGGCAGTGATGTCATAGACCTGTAGGGAAACTTCTAGAAGTTATACCAGAGACTAAACAGGAAAGATGCTTACTAAGTGAGGTGGGATCCAACAAGAGTGTAGTACAGAATGCAATAATTTATGAATTACTTTTTTCTGAGGTAGTTCAACAGAACAACACTTAATGAGGAAGGCAAAGGCTTAACTATCTGGTAAATTTGTCATTCTTGATGATTAATTACTTGAAGATTGATAAGTTTGAATTCTACCAGTCTTAGAAATGGAAGAAAGTGATGAATCTGATCACCCTATCTCAGCAGGGAGGCAAGAAATTTGAAAGAGAAGATGACCCAGCATTTATCTACCATTGGTAGATACCATTTATCTACCAATGGTAGATAAATCCCAGCAGACTGAAGTGACAGAGAAAAAGAAACACTTGCCTATACCACAATCATCTGGCCCCAAAGGTACCCTTAGTATTGGTAATGTTCCTGGAAGCAAATTCAACTATGAATGTCATAGAGTATCTTCTCAACTTCAGCAAACTTGGACAAAGAGAAAGCATGTACATGATATGACTGATAAATCTCTGCAGACAGAAACTACTGCAGAAGAGAAAGAAGAAGTCAAGTCAGTTTGTGAAACAGTGGTATCTGAAGAAAAGCCAGCTATTGGAGAAGCAGCCCCTGAATTTCCAGAGAGTGTTCAGGAAGTAGAAATTCCACCAAGCAGACAGACACTCAGTTCAACTCAAAACAGACAGATCCCAGCAGACCAGTTGTACTGGAGACTGGACAATGATGAACATTCCTTAAAAAGAAAAAGTAGGGCTTCCCTGGTGGCGCAGTGGTTGGGAATCCACCTGCCAATGCAGGGGACACGGGTTCAAGCCCTGGTCCGGGAAGATCCCACATGCCGTGGAGCAGCTAAGCCCATGGGCCACAACTACTGAGCCTGCACTCTAGAGCCTGCGAGACACAACTACTGAACCCACGTGCCACAACTACTGAGGCCCGCACACCTAGAGCCCATGCTCAGCAACGGAGAAGCCACCGCAATGAAGAGTAGCCCCCACTCGCCGCAACTAGAGAAATCCCGCTCACAGCAACAAAAAAAACCACCCAACTCAGCCAAAAATAAATAAATAGATAAGTTAAAAAAAAATCAAGCTTCACAGCACATAATAAAAAAGAAAAAACAAAAGAAAAAGTAGACAAGGAAGAGCAGACAAACTTTAGTGAATCAGAAATAGTGGTTATTGGCTGGCCAAGTAATCCGTTTTCAAAGTCAAAGGAAGGTGCACAGAAACACAATCCTTAGGGAAGATTTTTGTTACTGAACATCCTGAATTTCAACCCACAACAAGTAACAACGAAGAAATTAGGCAGCAAAGTATTTATCTATTCCACCAACCAAAAATGATGCTCCAGTACTTTTAGAAGATGGGAAAGATGTTCCAGCTGAAGTACAGCCTCCCACTGCAGAAGAGAGCTCTGCTGAAGTGCAACTTCCACTAGCTGAGGAGATTACTGCAGAAGAGGTTCTGCTGAAGTTCAGCCTCCAGCAGCTGAAGAGGCTCCTGTTGAAGTACAGCCTTCCCCAACAGAAGAGGCTCCTGGAGATGAGGCTCCTGCTAAAGTAGAGCCCACCTCAGCTGAAGAGACTCTTTTAAAAGAGCCTCCTGCTGAAGTTCAGCCTTCAGCAGCTGAAGACGCTCCTACACAAGAGGTCTCAGAACTTCAAATTTCACCAGCTGTGGAGTCCCCTGAAGAAGAGGCCCCAGCTGAAATTGAGTCTCCTCCAGCTGAGGTGGCCCCTGCAGAGAAATCCTCTGCCAACATTCAGTCTCCACCCACTGAGGAGACCTCTGCAGAAGAGGTCCCAGAAGAAGTTCAGTCTTCACCAGCTGAGAGGACCCTTGCAGAAGAGGCTGCAGCTGAACTTCAACCTCTAACAGCAGAGGAGGCTTCTGCAGAGGACGCCCCTGCTGAATTTCAGCTTCCATCAACTGAAGAAACTACTTCGGAAATGTTCTCTGTTGACAAACAGTCTTCACTAGCTGAAGAGTCCTTTATTACACAAATCTCTGTAAAAGAAACCTCTGCTGAAGTTCTGCTTCCACCATCTGAGCAAACACCTGCAGATGAAGCTCTGGTAGAGAATGTGTCTAGGGTTTATCAGTCTCCCCAGGCAGCGGATGTCCTGGTGGTAAAATTAGGATCAGGGGTTTTGGAAGATAAGCCAAAATCTGAAGAGCCTTTAGAATGGGATACAGTTCCTGAAGATTCATCTGATACCAAGAATGAAGAGGTTTCGATTAAAATAAAAGGTGTCATCCATATAGAACTGGAATAGGGGCCTCCTCCTCAGCTGTAGTCAGGTCTTAACTAAGCTAGCAATCAAGACAGGCGGCTCTGGGAAGTACATACTTTAGAAAAGGGTAGGTGCTTGCAGGTAGCTTTGTGAAGAGGGAAGTGAAAGGAAATCCCAGCGTGTGGACTGCAGTTTGGAAAATGAGCAATAACAACTAGTGATTTAAAATTACTGTGCTATTTTTATTCAAATCTAAAGTGTATAAAATATGTTTTTGTTTGTTTGTTTTTGCGGTACGCAGGTCTCTCACTGCTGTGGCCTCTCCCGTTGTGGAGCACAGGCTCCGGACGTGCAGGCTCAGTGGCCGTGGCTCACGGGCCCAGCTGCTCCACGGCATGTGGGATCTTCCCGGACTGGGACACAAACCCGTGTCCCCTGCATCGGCAGGCGGACTCTCAACCAGTGCGCCACCAGGGAAGCCCTAAAATGTCTATTTTGAAATGAAGTAAGTTTATAATTGAAATAACTAAAATATACTTTCTACACTAAACCTTGTTGACAAGGGTAAAATATTCTCTTCAGCCATTTTGTTTTTCTCTCTACGTGTAGCTTGTAGTGGAAAAGACTTATTCTTTTCTACAGTTGTCTCATCTACTTTAAATTCCTTGTTTCAGTCACACATCTAAAGTCATGGATTCATGACTTTATTATTATTCATTGTATTTCTTATTCTCTTTCCATTTGATTCCTTCTGCAGAAAGCATTTTTTTCCTGTTTTCACTCCAATCTTCTTTTTTTTTTTTTTTTGCGGTACGCGGGCCTCTCACTGTTGTGGCCTCTCCCGTTGCGGAGCACAGGCTCCGGATGCGCAGGCTCAGCGGCCATGGCTCACGGGCCTAGCCGCTCCATGGCATGTGGGATCTTACCCGACCTGGGGCACGAACCCGTGTGCCCTGCATCGGCAGGCTGACTCTCAACCATTGCGCTACCAGGGAAGCCCCACTCCAATCTTCTTGAACATTTTACATTTCACTGTCTGGATAGGGACACATTTCCTTTGTAAAAATCTTCATTTCAATGAAGATAACTATGGATGAAGTATTTAAAAAGGTGTGTAATCATAAAGAAAAATACACTGAGATGGCCTTGAGGGCATATTCCTATTTATCTTTGTTTCCTTCCAATTTTATTGAGATATAATTGACATACAGCACTGTATAATTTTAAAGTGTATAGCATGATGATCTGATTTACATACATCGTGAAATGATTACCACAATAAGTTTAGTGAACGTCCATCACCTCATAAAGATATAACATTTTAAAAAACAAAAAAATTTTTTCCGTGTGATGAGAGCTCAGGATTTATTTTCTTAACAACTTCCAGAAATAATATACAGTGATGTTAATTATATCATGTTGTACTCCATGTCCCTGGTACTTATAATATAACTGGAAGTTTTTAGTTTTGACCATCTTTATCTAGTTCCCCCTTACCCCACATTCAGCCTCTGGTAACCAGAAATCTGATCTCTGTTTCTAATCAGTTTGTGTGTTTGTTTGGTTGGGCGGCTTTGAAAATATAACTGACTTACAAGACTATGTTAGTTCTTGGTATACAACATAGTGATTCAATATTTCTATACATTATAAAATGATCATCACGGTAAGTCTAGTTACCATCTGTCACCATACAAAGATATAACATAATTATTGACTATATACCCCACACTGTGCATTTCATACCTGTGACTCATTTATTTTACACCTGGAAGTTTGTACCTGTTAATCTCCGTCACCTATTTCTCTCATTCCCCCAATACCCTCCCCTCTGGCAACCACCTGTTTGTTCTTTGCATCTATAACTCTGGTTTTTTTATTCTTTTTTTAAAAAAATTCTTTTATTTTTAATTGAGATATAGTTGGTGCACAATATTATATGTTTCAGATGTACAATACTGATTCACAGTTTTTAAAGGTTATAGTCAATTTATAGTTATTATAAAATATTGGCTATATTCCCTGCATTGAACAACATATCCCTGTAGCTTATTTTATCCATAGTAGTTTGTACGTCTTAATCCCCCACCCTTATCTTGCCCCTCTGCACTTCCTTCTCCCCACTGGTAACCAATAGTGTGTTCTCAACATTTGTGAGTCTTCCTTTTTTGTTATATTTGCTAGTCTGTTTTATTTTTCAGATTCCATCTATAAGTGATCATACAATTTTGTCTTTCTCTGTCTGACTTATTTCACTTAGCACAATACCCTCCAAGTCCATCCATGTTGCTGCAAATGGCAAAAATTTTATATGTATATAACACATCTTTATCCATTCATCTGTTGATGGATATTGAGGTTGCTTCCATATCTTGGCAGTTATAAATACTGCTACTATGAAAATTGGAGTGCATGTATCTTTTTGAATTAGTGTTTTTGTTTTTTCAGACATATACCCAGGAATGGAATGGCTGGGTCATATGGTAGCTCTATTTGTAAGTTTTTTTTGGTTTTTTTTTTTTTTTTTGTAGTACGTGGGTCTCTCACTGCTGTGGCCTCTCCTGTTGCAGAGCACAGGTTCTGGACACGCAGGCTCAGCAGCCATGGCTCACGGGCCCAGCCGCTCCATGGCATGTGGGATCCTCCCGGAGCAGGTGACGAACCCGTGTCCCCTGCATCAGCAGGCAGACTCTCATCCACTGTGCCACCAGGGAAGCCCCTATTTGTAGTTTTTAAGAAACCTTCAAAATGTTTTCCACAGTGGCCACACCAATTTACATTCCCACCAACAATGTATGATTGCTCTCGTTTCTCCATATCCTCACCAACATTTGTTATTTGTGTTCTTTTTGATGACAGCCATTCTGACAGGTGTGAGGTGATATCTTATTGTGGTTTTGATTTGCATTTCCCTTGATTAGCAATGTTCAGTATCTTTTCATGTGCCTGTTGGCCATCCGCACGTCCTCTTTAAAAAAATGTCTATTCAGTTCTTCTGCCCATTTTTCAGTCAGGCTGTTGGTTTTTTTTGCTGTTGAGTTGTATGAGCTGTTTATATATGTTGGATATTAACCCCTTATTGATCATATCACTTGAAAATATTTTCTCCCAGTCAGTAAGGTGTCTTTTCATTTAATCAATGGTTTCCTTTGCTATGCAAAAGTTTTTAAGTTTAATTAGGTCCCATTTGTTTATTTTTGCTTTTATTCCCTTTGCTTTAGGAGACAGATCCAAAAAATATATTGCTACAATTTATGTCAAAGAGTGTTCTGCCTTTGTTTTCTTCTAGGAGTTTTATGGTTTCTGGTCTTACATTTAGGTCTTTAATCCATTTTGAGCTTATTTTTTGTATGTGGTGATAGAGAATGTTCTAATTTCATTCTTTTACATGCATCTGTTCAGTTTTCCCAGAAACCACTTATTGAAGAGG
This sequence comes from Phocoena sinus, assembly GCF_008692025.1. NCBI lineage: Eukaryota > Metazoa > Chordata > Mammalia > Artiodactyla > Phocoenidae > Phocoena > Phocoena sinus. The sequence continues at coordinate 122,619,177 of NC_045764.1, read as the reverse complement.
CTGTCTTTTCTCCATTGTATATTCTTGCCTCCTTTGTAGTAGATTAATTGACCATAAGTGTGTGGGTTTATTTCTGGGTTCTGTATTCTGTTCCACTGATCTATGTGTCTGTTTTAGTGCCAGCACCATACTGTTTTGATGACTGTAGCTTTGTAGTATAGTCTGAAATCAGGGAGTATGTTTCCTCCAGCTATGTTCTTTTTTCTCAAGGTTCTTTTAGCTATTTGAAGTCTTTTGTGTATCCATATAAATTTTAGAATTATTTGTTCTAGTTCAGTGAAAAATGCCCTTTGGGATTGCATTGAAACTTTAAATTGCCTTGGGTAGTATGGTAATTTTAACAATATTAATTCTTTCAATTTATGAGCATAGTATGTCTTTCCATCTGTTTGTGTTATCTTCCATTTATTTTTATTAGTGTCTTATAATTTACCAAGTCCAGGTTTTTACCTCCTTAGGAAGGTTTATTCCTAAGTATTTTATTCTTTTTAATGCAACTGTGAATGAAATTGTTTCCTTAATTTCTCTTTCTTGTAGTTCATTGTTAGTATATAGAAATGCAGCAGATTTATATATATAAATTTTGTATCCTGCCACTTTACCAGGTTCATTGATGAGCTCTAGTAATTTTCTTGTGGCATCTTTAGGATTTTCTATGTATAGTTTGATATCATCTGCAAACAGTGACAGTATTACTTCTTCCTTTCCAGCTTGGATTACTTCTATTTCTTTTTCTTGTCTGATTGTTATGGATAGGACTTCCAATACTATGTTGAATAAAATTGGGGAAAGTGAGCATCCTTGTTTCATTCCTGATCTTAGAGGAAATGCGTTCAGCTTTTGCCCATTGAGTATGATGTTATCTGTGGGCTTGTCATATATGGCCTTTATTATATTGAGGTATGTTCCATCTATACCTTCTTTGTTGAGAGTTTTTAACATGAATGGATGGTGAATTTTGTTTGAAGCTCTTTCTGCATCTATTGAGGTAATGATATGATATTTTTCCTTCAACTTGTTGATATGGTGTATTACATGGACTGTTTTGTGAATATTGAATCATCCTTGCAACCTCAGGATAAATCTTCTATTTATTTTAAATTTTATTTCAACTTAGGATGTGATGAGTCCTTTGGAAGCCTGGCTTATTTTTTTTGTACTCTAAACTTTGATGAAGAGAAACTTATAATAAAGTTAAATTACTATAGTATAAGCTATTAACATTTTTAAAGAGTAATTTTGGATTATTTTAAGATGTCTGTTATTAATGGGTGTCTTGGTTTCTATGGTTATGGCAACTTTTTGTCTAGCTACAATTTAGTTGCAATGTGCTGAAGTATTGAGATGATTCTCTTAAAAATGTTTAATTTGGTTACTGTATTTATGTGTTCAGTGAAAACTCTAGATTGATAATTCCAAAACTTGTTGCATGTTCATGTCCTTTAATTGTGGGATTTTTCATATTCTTTATTATATCTATAACCAAGAACATGTGATATTTTAAGTGAGTTTCTCATAGTTTTATAAAAATTTATGTAAGCATACCTTTTTTTCATACTTGCCAGATTCGAGATTGAGAAACATTATTCTAGACTGATTGAAAATAAGGTTTGATTTTTGGTATTTCCAAGACCTTTTTATTTTATTATTTTATTTTTTTGCAGTAACACTATTTTTTTCCAAAAGAATTTTCATCTCCCACAGTTTTACGTAGAATACTAAATGATCTCACATTAGGAAATTACCATCTTAGCTGAAATTACTGATGCTGTTTCTACTGTCAAGTGTTAAAAAAAAGGCTTTCCCATCATTTCCATATTTTGTCTACTATTCTTTACTCATATCTTTCTTGTTAAAGTAGTAAAGAGGCTGCAACATAGCCTAATTTTCTTTGTAGAATATTTCTGATTATCTGAGCATTTCAGTGACTGAGAGTACCTGATTTGCCTATCACAACCTCAGATTCACTGTACCGTGGGAAGTGTGAATACATTCAGGAAGGATTGAAATTTGTTGTTGAGGATCTTGACTGAGATGCAAAGTTTCCTTGGTCCAGCTGGACACGCCACTGTATTAGAGATTGTGTCTGTCCTGTCAACTAAATGTTTTTTCAATAATGTCTGGTATATTTGCTGAATCCATGAAATGTTTACCAGCCACGTGGTCTCTTGCATTTTCAGTCTCTGTACTTGTAATATGAGGACATGGAGACAGAATCAGTTATGATCCTCTCTTAATATACTTTCTTTTTTCCTTTTTAAAAAATTTTTATTTCATATTGGAGTAGAGTTGATTTGCAATGTTGTGCTAGTTTCAGGTGTACAGCAAAGAGATTCAGTTATACATATACATATATTTATTCTTTTTTCAGATTCTTTTCCCATATACATTATTACAGAGTATTGAGTAGAATTCCCTGTGCTATACAGTAGGTACTTGTTGATTATTTTATATATTGTAGCGTGTATACGTTAATCTCTAACTTTTAATTTATCCCTCCCCCTTTCCCCTTTGGTAACCATAAGTTTGTTTTCTAAGTCTGTGAGTCTCTTTCTCTTTTTTAAGTAAGTTCATTTGTATCTGTTTTTTTAGATTCCATGTATAAGTGATATCATATGATATTTGTCTTTCTCTGTCTGACTTACTTCATTTAGCATGATAATCTCTAGTCCATCCATGTTGCTACAAATGGCATTATTTCATTCTTTTTTATGGCTGAGTAATAATCTATTGTATATATGTACCATGTCTGCTTTATCCATTGATCAGGTATCTCTGGCCTCAGGAAGACTTTAGGCTGCCTGTTTGCTCATGCGTGGGGCTGTGTTCCTGCCCTGTTGGTTGTTTGACCTGAGGAGTCCTAGCACTGGAGCCTACAGTATATTGGGTGGGGGCCAGGTCTTGGTGTCAAAATGATGGCCTCCGGGAGAGCTCATGCCAATGAGTACTCCCCAGTATGTCCGCTACCAGTGTCTTTGTCCTCACAGTGAGCCACAGCTGGCCCGTACTTCACCAGGAGACCATCCAAGACCAGCAGGTAGGTCTGGCCCAGGGTCCTATGTAGTCACTGCTTTTTGCCTGGGTCCCACTGTGCATGAGATCTTGTGTGCACCCTCCAAGGGTGGAGTTTCTCTTTCCCCCAGTCCTGTGGAGTTCCTGCAGTCAAGCCCCACTGGCCTTCAAAGCCAAATACTCTGGGGGCTCATCCTCCTGATTCCAGACCCCATAGACTGGTGAGCCTGATGTGGGGCTCAGAACTCTCCTTCCTGTGGAAGAAACTCTGTGATATAATTATCTTCCTGTTTGTGGGTTGCTCATCTGGCGGGTATAGGATTTGATTGCATCGTGGACACGTCCCTCCTACTGTCTCATTGTGGCTTCTTTGTATTTAGATGTAGAATATATTTTTTGGTAGGTTCCAGTCTTTTTTGTTGACAGTTGTTTAGCAGTTAGTTGTGATTTTGGTGTTTTCATGAGAGGAGGCAAGCTCAAGTCCTTCTACTCCACCGTCTTGTTTCCAACCTCTAGGATCTTTTTATTTTATGTTTTCTGAAATACTTAAAATCCAGTAACACTTCTTTTTCTAAATTAGAAGAGTTTAAAAATGTTTATTTTAGTTTTTTTACTGTGACTTCTTTTCTTAAAACAATTTTTTATTTACTTTTTTCCCTCCAGATTTATTGAGATATAATTGACATATAGCATTGTGTAAGTTTAATGTGTACAATGTGCTAATTTGATACATGTAATTTTGTGAAATAATTGCAACAATAAAGTTAGTTAATACATCTATCTCACATAATTATAATTTTTGGGGGGGTGGTGAGACAATTTAAGATCTACTCTCTTAGCAATTTCAAGTATATTATGCAGTATTGTTAACTATACTCAACATTTTGTCCATTAGATCTCCAGAACTTACTCATCTTATAACTGAAAGTTTTACTCTTTAACGAACATCTCCCATTTCCTCTACGACCCTAACCCCTAGCAATCACCATTCCGCTCTCTATTATTATGAATTTGTAGATTCTATATATCAGTGATATCATAAAATATCTCTTTTGTGTCTGATTTATTCCACTTAGCATAATGACCTCAGGTATGCCCATGTTGTTGCAAATGGTAGAATTTCCTTCATTTTGAAGGCTGAATAATATTTCATTGTATGTATGTATGTGTGTGTGTGTGTATATATATATATATATATATATATATATATATATACACATATATATACATATATATCACATCTTCTTTATCCATTCATTCATTAGTGGACATTACACATATATATCACATCTTCTTTATCCATTCATTCATTAATGGACATTTAGGTTGTTTCTGGCTCCTGTGAATAATGCTGCTATGAACATGAGAATATAGATATTTCCTCAAGATAATAATTTTGTTTCCTTTGGATATGTACCCAGAAGCAGGATTGCTGGATCATATGGTAGTTCTATTTTTAATTTCTCAGGAACTTCCATACAATTTTCATTATGACTGTACCAGTCTCTGCTCCCAACAGTATAAAAGGGTTTTCTTTTCACATCCTTTCCACCATTTGTTATTACTTGCCTTTTTGATAATAAACATTATAACATGTATGAGGTGATATCTCATTGTGGTTTTAATGTTCATTCTCTGATGATTAGTGATGTTGAGCACGTTTTCATGTACCTGCTGGCCATTTGTATGTCTTCTGTAATAAAAGCTATTTAGGTCCTTTGTCCATTTTAATTGGGTTATTAGGCTTTTTGCTATTGAGTTATTTGAGTTCCTTGTATATTTTGGATATTAACTTGTCATAAGATATGTGCTTTGCAAATATTTTCTCCCATTCCACAGGTTGCCTTTTCATTTTGTTGATGGTTTCTTTTGCTGTGCAGAAGCTTTTAATTTGATGTAGTCCCACTTGTTTATTTTTGTTTGCACTGTCAAATCCAAAAAATCATTGCCAAGACCATTGCCAATGAGCTTAACCTCTTTTCGCCTAGAAGTTTTATGGTTTCTGGTCTTATGTTCAAGTCTTTATTTTGAGTTAATTTTTTGCATATGGTGTAAGTTAAGCGCCTAGTTTCATCACTTTGTGTGTGAGTTTACAATTTTCCCAACACTTTATTGAAAAGACTATCATTTCCTCATTGTGTATTCTTGGTACCTTTATTGAAAATTAATTAACTATACATGCATTGGTTTATTTCTGGGCTCTTTATTCCATTGATCTGTGTGTTTGTTTTAATGCCGATAACATACTGTTTTGGTTATTATAGCTTTGTAGTATAGTTTGAAATTAGGAAGTGTGATGCTTCCATGTTTGTTCTCCTTTCTGAAGGTTGTTTGGGCTATTCATGGTCTTCTGTGGTTCCATATGAATTTTAGGATTGTTTTTTCTATTTCTGTGAAAAATGCCATTGCAATTTTGATAGGGATTGTATTAAATTTATAGATGGTTTTGGATAGTAAGAATTTTTTAACAATATTAATTTTCCCCCTTCATGAACATGGAATATCTTTAAATTTATTTATGCCTTCTTTAATTTCTTTCATCAATGTCTTATAGTTTTCAGTTTACAGGTCTTTCATCTCCATGATTAATTTATTACTGAATATTTTACTTTTTTTGATGATATTGCAGATGGGATTGTTTTCTTAATTTTTCTTTTCAGTAGTTTGTTGTTAGTGTGTAGAAATTCAACTGATTTTTTTATGTTCATTTTGTACCCTGCAACACTACTGGGTTTATTTATTCTAACAGTGTTTTGGTGGAGTCTGCAGGGTTTTCTATGTAAAATATCATGTCATTTACAAACAGAGACAATTTTGCTTCTTTCATTTCAATTGGATGACTTTCATTTATTTCTCTTGTCTGACTACTCTGGCTAGGACTTCAAGAATGTTGAATAAAAGTGGTGAGAGTGGGTATACTTGTCTTTTTTGTGATGTTATATGAAAATTTTCAGTTTTTTATTTTTAAATATGATGCTAGCTTTGGACTTGGCATATATGGCCTTTATTATGATGAAGTATGTTTCTTCTATACCCAATTTTCTGAGAGTTTTTACCATGAAAGGATGTTGATTTTGTCAAATGCTTTTTCTGCATCTTTTGAGATGATCATATGATTAAAAGTTGCTGTTTTTTTTTTTTTTTTTTTTTTTTGCTATAGGTCTCTGGAACTCATGAACACAAAGCTTGTTGGCTTTCAGAGCTAGTCCACCCTCTGGTGGCAGCCTTAAAAATTGGAGCACTTGATGTATGATCCAAACACTTCACTCCTCAGGAAGAGGCTGGGAGTTGGAGATTCTCTCCTAATTGTATGGCATCAAAAATGGGGATAGGATTTATGGCAAGAGTGTATCTCAGACTTTACTATCTGTTTTGAGTATTTTTCTCATTAACTGGTTGTGTAGGCATCACTCATCTAGTTTCTGAATTTCTCTCAGAGCAAGTTGCTCTATGTGTAGGTGTATAATTCTTGCATCTATGGGAAGAGAAAAATTCAGGAACTTCCTATGTCACCATCTTGGTCCAGACCCTAATTTGGACTTTTGCTGAGGAAAATCCCTGTGGGAAAGTTTTACTTAAAAATTCTGTTTCTTTAACAGATGTAGGGTTATTTGTGTTATCCATTGTAACATTTCTTTTTATCTTTTTTTATGTTCATAGAATCTGTAATGATATTCTTTCTCTAAGTATAGTATAATTATTGGTACCTATACCAATAAATACTGATAACTGGTGTCTTCTCTCTCTTTTTTTCCCAAGTCAATCTGGGTTGAGGTTTATCAGTTTTCTTGATCTTCTCAAAGAATCATCTTTTGGCTTCATTGATTTCATATATACATATATTCTAGGATTGGTATAAGTTCTTCCTTGTATGTTTTGTAGAATTCCCCAGTGAAGCTATCTGGTCTTGGACTTTTCTTTGCAGGGAGTTTCTATTCTTTCTTTCTTTCTTTCTTTTTTTATTACAGACCTGATTTCACTTCTAGTGATCTGTCTGGTCAAATTACCTATTTCTTCTTGTTTCAGTTTTGGTGGGCTGTTTGTTACTAGAAACTTGTCCAGTTTTTTTAGGTTGTCCAATTTGTTGGCATATAATTATTCATAGTATTCTCTTACAGTATTTGTTTTTTGTATTTCTATGGTATCAGTTGTTGCATCTCCTTTTTCATTTCTTATTTTCTTATTTGAGTCCTCTCACTTTTCTTCTTGGTGAGCCTGGCCAGAGGTTTGTTGGTTTTGTTTACCTTTTCAAAGAACCATCTCTTGGTTTTATTGATTTTTTCATTTTTTAAATCTCTATTTTATTTATTTCTTCTCTGATCTTTATTATTTCCTTCCTTCTGCTGACTTTAGGTTTTGTTTGTTCTTTTTCTAATTCTTTTAGGTGGTAGGTTAGGTTGCTTATTTGAAATTTTTCAAGGAAAACCTATATTGCTATTAACTTTCCTCTAAGAACTGCTTTTGCTGCATCCTACAGATTTTGTATGGTGTGTTTTCATTGTCATTTATCTCAAGGTATTTTTAATTTTCCTCTTTGATTTCATCATTGAGCCATTGGATTTTTAGTAGCATGTTGTTTAGGCTCCATGTAATCTTTTTTTGTTTGTTTGTTTTGTTTTTCTCATTTCTCTTTCTGTGGTTGATTTCTAGTTTCATACCATTGTGGACAGAAAAGATGCTTAAAATGATTTCTATCCTCTTAAATATGTTGAGACTTGTTTTGTGTCCTAGTATGTGGTCAATCCTAGAGAATGTTCCATGTGCACCTGAAAAGAATGTGTATTCTGGGTTTTTTTGGATGTAATGTCCTGAAAATATCAATTAAGTCTAACTGTTCTGTTGCATCATTTTGGATCTTTGTTGCCTTATTGATTTTCTGTCTGGAAGACCTCTCCATTGATATAAGTGGGGTGTTAAAGTGTCCTACTATTATTGTATTCCCATGAATTTCTCCCTTTATGTCTGTTAGTGTTTGTTTTACGTATTTAGGTGCTCCTATATTGGATGCAAATATGTTGAGTATAATATCCTCTTCTTGTATTGATCCTTTTATCATTTTAAGAGAGTCCTTTATCTTTCTTTATGGCTTTTGTTTTAAAGTCTGGTTTGTCTGATATGACTTTCTTGTCATTTCAGTTTGCATGAAATATGATTTCTAATCCCCTCATTTTCAGACTATGTGTGTTCTTTGCCCTAAAGTGGGTCTTTATAGGCAGCATATTGTAGGCTCTTGTTTTTTTCCAATCTGACACTCTATGTCTTCTGATTGGAGCATTTAATTTATTGAAATTTCAGGTAATTACTGATAGATACAAATTTATTGCCATTTCAAACCTTGTTTTCCAGTTGATTTTGTATTTCTTCTTTGTCTCTTTTTCTTTTTCCTTTTGTGATTTGGTAGTTTTCTTCTGTATTATGCTTATGTTCCCTTCTTTTTGGTTTTTGTTAATCTATTGTATGTTTTCGAATTTTGGTTACCCTGTTTTTCAATTATGTTAACCCATTACTGTATCTACTTGCTTTAGACTGGTAGTTATATAGGCTCAAACACATTCTAGAAAAAAAATCTACATCTTTTTACTCTCCTTCTCTACACTTTATGATTTTGATGCCCTCTTTTACATCTTCATTTTTATTCTTTTGCTGTTCATTGTAGTTATCATCACTTTCACAATTTTTAAAAAAAATTTTTATTTTTAAATCTGTGTACTTGCTTAGGTGATTTATTTTCCAATTGTGATTTTCTCTTTCCTATAGATTCTTGCTTCTCCTCTATTTAGAGAAGACCTTTCAATATTACTTTTAGGCTAGGTTTAGTATTGTTGTATTCTTTTAGTTTTTGCTTGTCTGAGAAATTCTTTATCTATCCTTCTGTTCTAAATGATAATCTTGCTAGGTAGAGTATCCTAGGTTGCAGATTTTTCTCCTTCTGGACTTTGAATATATCTTGCCACTCCCTTCTGGCCTGCAACTTTTCTGTAAAGAAATCAGCTGATAGTCTTATGGAACCCTTATGGGGGTTCCCTTTTAGCTAACTCTTTTTCTCTTGCTGCCTTTAGAACTGTGTCTTTAACTTTTGCCATTTTAACTATAGTATGTCTTGATGTAGGTCTGTTTGAGTTCATCTTGTTTGGACTCTCTGGGCTTCCTGTTCCTGGATATCTGTTTCCTTCTTTAGGTTTGGGAAGTTTTCAGCCATAATTTTTTCAAATACATTTTTAATCCCCTTTTCTCTTTCTTCCTCTTTTGGGATCCCTACTATGCATAGATTGTCATGCTTTATATTATTCCATCGGTCTTGTATATTGCTTTCTTTTTTTTTTATTTGTCTTTTTGTCTTCTTTTCTGACTGAGTAATTTCCATTATTCTATCTTCCAGATCACTTATTCATGCTTCTGCATTATTCAGTTTGCTATTTATAGCCTTTAGCTTAGCTTTCCTCTCAATAAATGAGTTTTCTAATTTTACTTGTTTCTTCTTTATAGTTTCTAGTTCCATTTTACAGTAATCTGCATTTCTATCAATAGCCTTTTCTGATTCCTTCATTGTTTTTGAACTCAGTGTCTATTAGACTGAAGAGGTCTGTTTCATCATTTGTTCTTTCAAGGGAATTCTCTTGAGCTATTAACTGGGAGTGGTTCCTCTGCTTCTCGTTTTACTTATTTTTCTCTGACTCTATGTGTTTAGGAGAAACAGTTATCTACTGTGGTCTTGGAAGGCTGTTTTTATGTGGGAGCTTCCCTGTGTAGCCTGAGTGTGTCTAATATTTTTGGTGCGAGGGCTCTTTTTGGTAGGGATGCCTGCTGCACTTTTCCTCAGTGTGTGCTGGTCATTGTCCCTCTGATAGAGGGTGTGGCTGGTGTGGTGACTATCACCTGCACTGGATATTGAGAGAGGCTTCCTCTTTGCTTCAGGGTTGGCTCCCCAGTTGTTGGAGTAGAAGCCCCCAGATTCGTTTCTGAGCTGCAGTGTGAGGTAGGCAGGACTGGAGCTCTCTCCTGCTGGGAGAGAAGCTACTAAGTATTCCTTTGCAGGAACTGTCCACTAGGGAGTGTGCTCTGTGGTGTTGTCTGTCACCCATGTGTGGACTGACAAAGTACACTGTTGTTGGCACTGCCCTCAACTCCATCTCAGCCATGGAAGTGCATGCAGTAGGCCCTAGTGTCCCTCAGGTGCTGTATTCAGAAAGCTACCCATGTAGACCCATAAGCACAGATCCACTGAAGTCAGGTACCAGGACCATAGTAGTCATACACCTGGACCCACCTTGGGAGCTACAGAAGCAGCCCAGACCATGACCCTGCCTCCATGTGTACCTTTAAAGCCCACAGCTGATAATGCTGGACCTGCCTCAGCCACAGGAGCATAAGTACTTGGCTCAGATGTCCCATAGGTGCTGAGTTTACAAGGGCCCCAGTGGTGGGGTCATAAATCTGTGAATTGCACAGCCACGGGGAGAGAGCTCAGATTTCAGCCCTGCTTCCTAAATTGTGTATCCCTTAGGGATCAGCTCGTATTTTCAACCCTGCCTCCGTGTGTGGGCAACCCGCAAGCACTTGCATGTTTCCAGAACTTGTAGAAGTGGAGCTGTGCCCACTGTGAGCAAGAATGAGGCTGCTATGCTGGGCCCTGCCCTTCCCTTTGAGTGCTTGCATTAACAATGAGACTTCAATGGTGGACCTGGCTCCTTCCTGCACACACCCCCAGTTGAGGCTTGGACCATACTCCAGCCCCTTCAGGCTTCAGCCAACCCCAGTCCTTTCCCTGTGTCTGTCCTCTGAAGCCTGAATTTCAGCACCCAGCCCCTGCATCCACCAGCAGACACATGTCTCAGGCTGGGGAGTGCAGGGAGGTGGCATGGACCCTTTGTTCTGGTCTCTCTCTGTTCTGCCTCCTGCAAGCTGGGTGCTGCACTCTCCTCTGAGCCTCTGAAGCTCCCTTTCTGTCTCAGCTCATGTCCCCACCAGTGAAGGGGATTCCCAGGGTGAGGGAACCTTTCCTCTTTCATAGCTCTTTTCCAGGGTGCAAGGTCCCATCCCAATTCCTTTTTACTTTTTCTTTCATCCTTCCTGGTTACGTGGTGATCTTTCTTGTAATTTTGGTTTTATGATATCTTCTGCCAATGTTCAGCAGGTATTCTGTGAGAAGTATTCCACATGTAAATGTATTTTTGATGTATTTGTGGAAGGAGGTGAGCTCAATGTCCTTCTATTCTGCCATCTTGATCTGCCTCTCAGAGCAGATCCCAAGGGTTCTCTGTGAAGTCAACTACACATAATTGAACTGGCAAAACTAGACACATCTCTGTGAATGTGTTATTGTCTCCTTTCACAATAGCATATAAATAAAATTTTTTAATTTGGTTATTAGAATGGCAGTTTAATTCAACATAAGAAACTTCTTTTGAAATACTTTTTTTTTTCTGTTAGGTTTTATCACAGGATTCACATGTGTAATCCCACTTATGCCTAGAAAAAGACTGAAGGAATTGATATGTGGTTGAAATGGCTAATATTATTGTTGATTTGGCTAGACTGTAGTACCCATTATTTAATCAAATACTTATCCAAGTGTCGTTGTGATGATATTTTGTAGATGTGCATAACAGCTGTAATAAATTGACTTTAAGTAAAGGAGACTACCCTTGATAATGTGGGTAAGTCTTACCCAATCAGTTGAAGGGGCTTAAGAGCAAAAATAGAAGTTTCATGGTGAGGAAATTTTGCCTCAATACTGAAGCTTCAGTGCCTGCCTGGGTTTTCAGCCTCAGCCTCCCCTGCAAATTTTGGGCTCAATACTGAAACATCAATGCCTGCCAGCCTACTCTATGATTTTAAACTTGCCAGCTCCACTTTCATGGTAGCCAACTCCTTAAAATAATTCTCTTTATACATATACATGTAGTTATGATAAAAGATACTGTATATATTTGGCTGGCCAAAAAGTTCGTTCGGGTAGCATCTTATGGAAAACCCTGAATGAACTTTATAGCCAACCCAATATCTATCTATCTATCTCCTATTCTGTTTCTCTGGAGAGCTCTGATATATTGGTTAACTTGGAGTTTGGGATTATGGGTATCATTTTTACTTTTTACTTTGCTATTAACCACATTGTCCTCAGTGAAAGTGTATTACTCTCTAAGTAAAAGAAAATAAATTTTGTTTGAGAGCTCTCCAACCATTTAGAAACTGCTAAGAAATTCTGAAAATTAAAATTCAAAAATAAAGGGACAACATGATTTCTGCAATGAGAAATTATAACTTTTGGCTCTGCTAGAGAGATTTTTGCATACAAAGTTGGACCAGCCCGAACTATGTATTTGGAGTTTGAAACAAATCTTGATATTTTTTCCCTAGCTAAACCTGGTTTAAAAATGTCATCATGGGAATTGAGGATCAGAAAACTATGGCACACTCTATGACTATGGGTTTGAACTGGCATAGAGACCAAAAAACAAACAAACAAACACCAAAACAAAAACAACAACAACAAAAAACAAATAAAAAGAAGACATGCAGTATCCAAATAATGTCACAGAATAAATCATATTACCATATTACTGGCTTATTTCCTTTACTTTTGAGGTTTTTGAACTAACAGATGAGGAAATGTGTTAGACTTAGTGTATCCTGACATCAGGATTTGATGAGATTTCTTTTGATGACTGGAAAATATGGAGAACTCTGGGCTGGATATGACTTGATTGAGGTGTTGCATTATTGAGCTTACATGATAAAGTCTTGAATTAATACACTTTTTTTGGGGGGGTGAGAGGGAAATGGATTTGAGATTTATTATGGAGACAAATAATGGCACTGACTCACTTACTGGATGTCAGTATCAGTGCAGAAAGGGGCATTTCACGTAATTTCTAGTTTGGAAATCCAGGGATCAATATATATGTATTTGATTCACTAAAATGGGAAAATAGATACAGAAACACATGTTGGGGAAGAGGAGTTAGAGGCGACAATTTTAGATTTGGATATTCTGATTTTTAGGCACTTGTCGGACACATAGATGGAGATATTTAGTAAGCAACAAAAAAATGTCTTCTATAGCTCAGGAAACACCCAAATGCCTCTTATGATGAGTAACAGCCACATTTAGGTCTAAGCAGGTGTCAAGAATTTTAGTTGTAGTAAATAAGGAGATATTAGTTATCTTAGGGATAAAAATTATTGAATTATTGAGGAATAATTTCAAAATGGGAGAGACTGGGTATATTTATATGGTAAGGGTAAGATGCTGGTAGATAGCAATATGTTGAAGCTATGTCTGAGGGTGTAATAAAAGAGAACATAATAAAAAAGGAAAAGAGAGCTATATCAGAGAGCACGATGATAAAGAATAGCTGAGGGAATGATAGTCAGAGCACCAGATTAACGTGAATAAATGTCTTAGAGGACTTCTTCCTCTAAAACATGAATATATAAGGAGTAAGTATAGATGTTGGGGAGCAAGGAGTTAAAGCAACAAGACTGTGATTCATTTCTGCCCTGTTTACCAGGCTGATGCATCTGAGGGAAAGAAAAAAAGGCAACTTGACCTGGTCTCATCTCCTTATAAAGATGGTAACTTGTCCTTTGTGTAAATAGACTAATATATATTTTTTAGGAGGAGAGTCCTTATTTATGGAATGCCCTTTATAGGCTGTCCCTGGCTTAAAATTGCTTATGGAAATGCATCTGGGATTTATGGATTTATGAGGCACAGATCACGAAAAATGTCAAATAAGTTCTACAGTTCTCTGGAGTATAAAATGGAGATGTTTCATAATTGGACCCTCCTGATTATATAAGGTGAGCCACAGGCATCACTTAGAGACCTCATGTATTCTTCTTGGTCAAACGGCTCCTGTCCAACATGGAAAGGAAGGGCCTAGGGAGCCACACAGGGTATACGAAACTTCTCCCTCTTTGTGCTTCTTGATTGCTTATGTGTTTGACAACAAAAGAAGCTCATCCAAGTTTCATTGTTCAGGTTTTTATCAGGGGCTCCATTACATTGGCACAGTTAACTGAGTGATTGATCACTCATGTGTTTGATCTCAGATGCTAGGTTGCAGATGCCACATGACCCAAATCTCACACCCTAAAACCTGGTTGGTCTTTCTGGCATAGCCAGTCCCCATACTAAGACTGTTGGGTGTGGCCAGCCCCTGCTCTAAACAAAGATACCTCTATCAGGTATGTCATAGATTGTGTCCCAAAAGTTGAGGGCAAAGTCCAGACCTCTCTTTGGGCAAAGCCGAATTCTTTACTACACATATTTGAGCAGTGGAAACCTACTTATAGAGCCTGAGTTTGACATGTATGTGTGTAAATTATTGAGGATTCACTATGCTTCAGATGTTTTCACACATGTTCTTTTTTAAAATCCTTACATCAATTTATAATATAAGCAATAGTATCAGAGGGTCACAAGCACAATGATTTGACCTTATATGTTGTATTATTATTACTATTTTAATTTTTTAAAATTTAAACTTAATTTTAAAGCCTTCCTATTTAAATAGTAGTAGAATTTGCCTGTTATTATGCAACATATGACGTCAATCCAAAGTCTTCCATTTACTGAGACCAATATTTCTCCTATCCCATCCATCACTCAACTAAAAAATTTAATTTTCAAATTAAAAAAATTTAAATTTAACTTAAAATTCTAAATTAACATAAGTAACCTGATCCAAATCACACAGCTAGTATTTAATAAGCCAGGTTTCAAACCTAACTCTTTAGGTCCCATGATTTCCCATTATTCCAAAGCTGTATGATGTCATGGAAGGTAGTAATCATTAGACCCTGGAATTGGCTTAAAGACAAAAATAGCCTTTGGAAAATATTTCCAGTGAATTTGGGAGACTCAATAAATGCTTGGAAAGGCTTCTGGCAGCCTGTCATGATAAAGGAAATTGAGAAGCATGTTGTTTTCGTGTCTAAAATGGAAGTCCATGTGGCAAACCAGAAAATTTGTTTCGGCTAATGGTTCACAACTTTCTTGTTCATTGAATAGACTGTTTTACCACCTGAGTTTGAAAAAAATATGGGTCATGATGGTCCCTTTATTAAAAGAGCACAGTCTTACTGACTTCTTAACTGCCAAGAATAAATTTTTGTACTTCCACTGACACACACAATAACGTTAGGAAGATTATTCTAGTTTATATCAGTATTACAGAACATTTCTTCTAAGTCTAAAAGCTACTAGAACTTAGAGAACCATTTGTGACTTTGAAAAAACCCTTGGTCCTGCTATTTAAATCATGATAAAATTTGCTTATTACTTGTCAGACCAAAATCTATTTCGTTTTACAAGAGCATTGTCTTTGTTTCCTATCCTCTACATAAACTATGATTATTATCTCCTTGTATAGTTTTGTAGTTAAAATTATTATGGCCTATCAGTCCTAGTAGCTGTTCAGTGACTTGAATAGTTTTAATACATGCACAAAAGAGGTTTATTAATGGGCAGATAATTCCTCTAGATTAAGCTGAAAAAAATCAACCATATCACAGTAGTCCCCAAATATCTTAGATCATGAACAATATAGTTAGAAACCTTCCTGGTGGCATGCAAACTGCGCCTCTTTGAAACATCTAATTCTGTAAGTACCATTTATCATAGCCTTTTTAAGAAATAGTTTTCTCAGATAAGCAGGGCTCACTGAACACTGCCACAGGCAAAAGGAGTACATTTGGCATTAATATTAAGGTAGTAATAATAACACCTTATGTTGCATAATTCTTTGCATTTTTTAGAATGTTTTCAAATATATCTAGTCAACAAGAAAGAACAGTAAAAAGTTATCACTCAGACTTTTAAGCTGGTTGTCTTTGATGCCTTGTTCAGTGTACTGCGGTTGTTTCAACGTAGGGACATTTCAGAGAAAAATGTGTTTGGCCTCCTGAAGAGATATTTATTGTAGTTACCAGAAAGCTTGTGCTTTGTATCCCAAATCACAAAATTTTCCTGAGGTCTATTTGTCTCTCACCAGTAAGGAAGAACTTCAGAAAGAAGGAAATATGTAGCCAACAATATCAGTGATCAAATGGAGAGGTAGTCAGGATAGAATACTTCCCTTAGCAGTGGCTTTTAAATTTTGGTTCGGGGATCAGATCCACTTGAATTATATAGGACTCTTACTAAAAGGCATCTGTATTCTATCAAGCTTGTGTTTACTCATAATTTTATTACAAGAACAAAAGGGAGAAAATAATTCTTTAAGAAATTATTGTAGGATGTCCAGAAAACCAGAAAAACAAATGTAACACTACTATCTTTCTTTAAACAGTTTTTTTAAAAAAAAAACAAAACCAAGGAATTTCAAGGGTTTTATTCATGGCCTCATCAATCTTCACAATGTTCCTATAAGTCAGGTAGGTGGTAAGAATTACTATTAAGAGGAGAAGAAATTTAACACATTCATTGCAAGAAAAAGACACATGGAGACAAGAGACTTGCAGTAAGAGCACTTTAGTTTGAAATATTACACGTAATAACAGGGAATAAAGAATTATTCAAGGGAGGAAAAATTAAATTTAACTATTGTAATATGGAAATGTTTTCTCATAATAAGTGAAAATAGAAAATAAATCATAATGAAGATTAAAAATAGAAAAAATCATGACAATTCAGCTAAATTCAATAAACATTTATTGAATGCCTAATGAATTTAAACTTTAATCATTTTCTTTTTCTAGTTATGTTGAAAAATTCTGTTTCTTGAGTGCCAAGTATTAAAAATACTTTTAAAATTCTGAAGAAGTTTCCCTGAAAATATAAGCAGTATATGAAAATGAGCTTTGATAAAGATTCTGGTTGCAAGTGGTTGTAAGGAAGGAGAAGCAATAACAGTTCTTAAGACCTCTGCTGAAGCATTGCATAAATCATAAAAGAGAAAACAAACACAGGGATAGCCTCTGTACCTAAGTACAGACTATGGAAAAGTGTTAAATAATGGATCATGATTAGCTATTCATTTTCACCATGCACAAAATAAATGGAAAAAAAATTAAGCCATAACATGAGGAATTTTTAGTTGATACTTGGAAAGATTTCCCAACAATGATCATTGCCTAATGCAAGCCTGCCTTGGGCTTTTACTAAGGTAGGTTTTGGAACATTTTTTAAACAAGAAAGAAGGTAGACATAAAAGGGTATATAACTCCTAGGGTCCTTAGTGTGTGTGTGTGTGTGTGTGTGTGTGTGTGTGTGTATGTGTGTGTGTGTGTGTGTGTATTTTAAACTATTTTCTAAGAGATTTTTCAGTTCATTGTTTAATTCCATTAATGCATGGATTGCTGTTCGCTTCAACTTATTTCTTCAATTTTTCTGAGTCCAGGAGTCTAGGAAAAAATCTAGGAAAATGTTGTCATGTTAAAGTTTGCTGTTCCTGCCAATCAAAAGTGTGTCCCAAACAATTAATTGAAGATGGAAAATCAATTACTCAATATGTATCGTGTACCTATTGTGAGATGTCTCCAAATTTTAAAGTAGGCCAAGATGCCTTTCCTTTATGTCTGTTAGAAGCCCAAAGCTGTTCAAGCCTGCTGGTTCCTGACTGTCAGGGAAAAAGGTTTTCTAGCTGATAGTGACTTGATCATGTGATAGTATATATCACTTCCAGAAGCATATAGATTTTTAAGAGAAGTTGATGAATAAGGCAATACTTAACCTAAAAGAAAGAAGCTCTAAAATTTCAGCCAGAGGGAGAAGGGAAGTCATTATATTGACAGAAGTTCTTTTAATCACACAAGTGACTACCTGTTCTTAAGGTAGGCATAGGAGCAAGATATAATAAAACAGGAAATTGATAAGTTTACCAGAAGGAAATGACTGGAAAGAGTGAAAGAAATCACAAAAGGGAAAGAAAGCTGAGGACAGAGAGGTGAGCTGGTTATGGAGAAGAGAGGTAAAGAGAATAAAGAGTAAATAGATCTCAAAGGACTATGTCTTGTTCTAAAGTAGCCAAAGGCAGTATCTCTACGTTACTAAACAACCAATTTAGTGTAAAAATTAAAATTGTTGTTTTCCATTGTTTAGACTTAACCTTAGTTACCTTATTAAATTTTTTTCCCACTTCTCAATCTCCTTTCTCACTTCCCTTCTGCCCTGGCATTTCTTCCCATTGGATTCCTGTCTATCTATCTATCTATCTGTCTATCTATCTATCTATCTATCTATCTATCTATCATCTCAGCATCACCATCTCTATGTATTTACTTTGATTCTTATATCAATTCCTTCAAGCTGTCACAGGTTAAAGTTGATTATTTTCTTCATGACAACAGCTTCTTGAGAATGTGAATGTGAGCCTCAAAACTAGTTTAGATCAGTGTTTTTCTAGTGTTTTTCAAACTTTGAAAGAATTATGCATTTCTTAAACTGTAGATCTGTTGATCAAGAATCTTCTGTGATGGTTGTGATGATGATCTATGTGATAGATCCTGTATTTTTAACAAGTTTACATGATGAGTTTTATGCACTTAAAATATTTGAGATGTATTATTGTAAAGATATATAAACTTAAAAGTAATGTTTTTCTGATTTTAGGTATACATCCTTTTTGGAATATCATGCATGTGTTGAGGCCAGAAAAATAAAGCCAGACAGTATTCTGAGGATGAATGTGTTACTGTTTTCTACATTCTTCTTACTTCTGTGAAAATGGAAATGCTGAATGCTTAACTTCTTTCAGTGGTATGCCTCATAAGAATGTCAATACAAATTTAAGAATTTTTTCTTCTGTCCTTTTATTTTTCTGTCATGAATGTCTCTCATCACCCTGCCTAACCCTTTCCCTACAAAATTTTTCTTTCTGAAACTTAAGGTCTGCTTTCATTACTTTTGCCATTATGCAAAAGGTTAGTTTGGAAAAAATCTTTGTAAAAGTTTTACACATTTATTTTGCTTTTGACAATACTCAAGAAAAAATGGAATTGGTTACTGCTATCTCAGTGAAATTATCGCTCTGTAAATACTTCAAAGGTGATTTCCAGGTAATTAACACTGGAGACAAGTTTGATTGCTTATTGATTTCTGAGTATACTAGAACATTAATTAATTAATTAATTCTTTTTGAGGGAAGGGAATGTTTAAATCTGCCTGCAACTAGGTTGTTTTTTCATCTAAATCTTTAAAGTAGCTGAGATTAATGACATTTTCAAAATGCAGGGTCTGGCCAGGTGATGAAGGTGTGGCCAATCAATTTCTCCATAAGTCTGCTAATAAATTAAAAGGGCATTTTTGATGAGCCCTATAATCTTCTCTTGCATTAGATTGAAGGATTAGATTTTCCTCCAATTCTTTTAAAATGATAATTAGCTAAAGAAAAAGTACTAAGGACTGAATTTTTTTTTTTCGGTACGCGGGCCTCTCACTGTTGTGGCCTCTCTCGTTGCGGGAGCACAGGCTCCGGACACGCAGGCTCAGCGGCCATGGCTCACGGGCCCAGCCGCTCCGCGGCATGTGGTATCTTCCCAGACCAGGGCACGAACCCGCGTCCCCTGCATGGGTAGGCGGACTCTCAACCACTGCGCCACTGATTATTTTCATCTTAGAATTCTCCTTGGTTTCCCTCAAGGTAGTCTTCCTCTATTTTGATTTCTTAGGGTTCATTTCCTGATCTTTATGGTGGGCACAGTTGGTGCTCCACTCAGATCCCTTTTGCCTGCCAGCCACTCAGTTCCTCAGCTGCTGTTATTGTTGGCTGCTAATGGCTCACAGCTGACCCTCTTCTTTGAAGACTTGTCTGCACAGAGCCATCTGTCCTGGAAGTCATGCTCTGATCCCTTCCCAGAGCGGCCTGTAGCTAAAAACTCTCTGATGGGAGAAGGGGTCTAAAATACTGGCCCCTTGCCTCAAGGTGGGGCTAAATCCATGGTACTTTGCTGATTCAGTGGGATTAAAGCTAGGCTCCATCTGAGACCACATCCTTGCTTAGCTTTTTCCCCCCTGCATAATCCTGCTTCTTCCACTCCCTTTTTCCTGAGAACACTCCTCAATAAATAATTTGAACAAGAATTCCTATCTTGGACGGCTCCTGGGGAACCCAACTTAAGACAGTCATTTTATTCTCTCCTTACAGCTCTTCTCTAAGCAATCCCATGACTTCAACAAAAGCTAATATACTGCCTTGCAGAATAATATTCTCCCGCTCATATCTCATGTCTAAATTCTAGACCGAGAAGTATAGCTGCCTACTTTTTTAGGTTTTGTTAAATTTAGGATTGCCTCCTTTTGCTGGGAGAGATTATATTTTGATTTTTTAAATTGCACTGAGTTAGAAATTTCAGGATTATACAAGTCTGAGGCCAGCTGAAACCTTCATGTGACCTTTATTTCTATCAAATAGAATGGTCTTGTGAGTGTAACATATTCCTATGGGCATTCAAGATTGTGGGCAGCAGCATAAATCACGTAGACTTAGGTTATGTATAGGTCCTGAAGTTTTTGCTTTCTTGCTAAAGCCTATTGATGTTCAAGAAAATGAAAGTGAGGTTATCATGGGGAGCATCATTGCGCTGAAATTTACAAAACCCCAAATCATGCCAACTTTAATACTTTAATCATTCTTAGCAATAAGTTACTTGCTATAAGCCTCACGATACTGTGCTACAACATAGTGAAGTTAATCTGCCTGACGGAAGCCTTTCTTGAGATCCATGGGCAGAGCTTAATTTGGTGAACACACCTCTGTTACAGTCTCATCATACTGCGTTTCAGTTGTTTGCTTCCTTGTTTGCATACTCTCTAGGCACTTGGGGACACTGATCGTATGTTTTCATCTTTTCTTGATGAATAGTAGATACTCAATAAATGTTGGTTTTTGAAAGAATGTAAAATATGAAGAGGGCAAGAAAAATAGAAAAAGAAGGATTCATAAGAGGGTTGATTTAGCTTTTGACTGTCAGTTATTAATTTATTGCCTCTCAGCTCTGCATGCACCCTTCAATATATTCTTTGTGATAAACAAGGAAATTCCTTCAAGTATATCTCCTTTAAACTGAGTACAATATTAAGCTCTCTCCTAGGAGAGAACACTGGATGGACGTTGCAGGAGGAAGAAGCTGTCTTGCAGCTTCTGTCTTGTGTGGAACCGGGGATTGTTGGTTTGGTGTCAGAACACTGGGTGGCTCTTGCCCTAGCCATAGGCCTAAAACATGGCTCTTCCATGATCTTGCAGCCTCGTCCTGGGCATCAGCTTCCCATAGCCGTCCTGCCATGGCAGCCAGGGCTACTATGTGCCTGTATTCTCTGAAGGCCTCCTCCCCCAACCGGCACCCAGACTCCCTTGCCACTGGTTGCTGTTCACCTACTCTCCCACCTGTATCATGGAAGTTGCCTATTTCTTGCCCAGCACCTCCAGACCAGACAAGACCTAATTGAACCAGTGAAATTCTCTATTATCCAGTGGCCAAACCACACCTTCTCCAAGTCTGAATGCCTTCCAACTTCGTGCTTCTTGGGTGCTCTCCCTCAGCCCTAGGGTGCCATATAATGTTTCCTTATATCTTATGGTTGCTCTTTATCATATGTAATAATTCTTTATATTTATCTTCCCCCCCCCTTTTTTTTTTTTTTGCGGTACGCGGGCCTCTCACTGTTGTGGCCTCTCCCGTTGTGGAGCACAGGCTCCAGGCGTACAGGCTCAGCGGCCATGGCTCACGGGCCCAGCCGCTCCGCAGCATGTGGGATCTTCCTGGACCAGGGCACGAACCCGTGTTCCCGGCATTGGCAGGCGGACTCTCAACCACTGCGCCACCAGGGAAGCCCTATCTTCCCCTTTTAAACCTATTATGTGGTTTCTACCTCCTGATTGTACTCAGACTTCTATAGTCCGTGCTGCAGCATGCCTTTGACAGGTTAGAGTAAGTGGCATACCTAAAACTAGACCCTTGCATTAGTTTGTTTATCAAAATATATTGGAGCCTAAAGAAAAGTCATAAAAATCTTTCACTCTTTCATTCTTGGCCATCAAATTTTTGTGTTTATTTTCAATCTGTTTAGTATTCCAGATTATATACTTAGTATTTTTTTATTTTTACTTAAGACTTATAAAATAACAATTTTGACCTGTGAACCTTAGAGACATACTTAAAAGTAAATGGAGATATGGCATCCACAGGTATAAAACTGAAGATATTTTATTCCTTCTGTTGGAAAGATTATTTTGGAATATTTGGAAAAAAAGACACTATCAAAGTCAGATGTGTATTAATCGTGAACACGAGTAAGAATACACAGAGCCAATCAAAGACATTGAAGAGAGCCATTAAGCATGCTATGAATCTGTCATATTTGACCATTCCAGTTTTTGCTAGCTATAGAAATGATGCTTTCAACTAGCAGATTTAGTCTGTCTCAGTCCCTAAGTATATCAGTTAAGATTCTTTCTGTTGCACGTGATAGAAAATCAATCCTAACTGGCTTAAAAAATACAATAAGGGGAATTTATTAGCTCACATAGCTTGAAAATCCAGGGAATAGTTCCATTTTAAATGTTATTTGGTCAGACAATGCCATGAGCACTCATCCTCCTCTTTCCTTTTTATTTTTTTGTCCTGTTGGCTTTAGTCTTAGTCTTTAGAGGGAAAAAAATGTCACCCAGAATATCCAAGCCTACGTCTTCCTAGGTTAACACAGAAGAAGTGAAAGCAACTTTTTTCTGGGAACTCCCATCAAATGCTGGCCTTCATTCCGATGGAGCAATTTGGATTACACGCCTAACCATGAACCAAAGGACTAGTAGAGCATGGGTTGCATGCCCCCCCCCCTTTTTTTTTTGTGGTACGTGGGCCTCTCACTGTTGTGGCCTCTCCCGTTGCGGAGCACAGGCTCTGGACGCGCAGGCTCAGTGGCCATGGCTCACAGACCCAGCCGCTCAGCGGCATGTGGGATCTTCCCGGACTGGGGCACGAACCCGTGTCCCCTGTATCGGCAGGCAGACTCTCAACCACTGCGCCACCAGGGAAGCCCCATGCCCCCTTTTTGAGGTTAGATCACCATCAGAACCAGACAGAGAGTCAGTAGGGATGATTCTCTAGAGAAATTTAGAGAAATCTTCTCCAAGGTATGGTACCCTAAAGAACAGATAAATGCTTGGTGGGCAAGTAACAAATGTGTGCTGAACTAAATAAATCCTGAACAAGATTTCCTGGCTCTCAGTAGCTCCATAGCAGTCATTTTACTTGGACAAATCTTTTTCCTCTAATCCAAGCATTCAACATGACCAGTATAAGCACGTATATGTCCACCGAGCCACACTCTGACCCTAACCCTTGCCAGCGACACATTCTCTCAGGAACTGGCTGGATTCTTCCATTGAAATATACAGATCACCTGTCAGGTCTTCCAGACTTTGAGTAAAGGTGTCCACTGTGGCCAGCAGTCTTGGTGTACTTATCCCACATGCAGAGGTAGCTTGTGTGTTTCTAAAACCAACCTGTCTTTGTTAACTGCTTTTGATCATTCATTGTGCCTTACAGGGTCTCAAACTTGCCAATCTAAGATGGTAAATGCAGACAGTGGAGGGAGAATGGCTTTCTCTTCTCAACCTCATTTTACCTGTTAATGATAAAAGTAACTTACTTACTGACTGCTTGCTAATAATAAGCATGCTTTATGTGTATGAACTTTATGTATATGAACACTTTATGTATATGAACTTATTTTATCCTCACAATAAACCTGTGAAATAGATACTGTTCTTAGTCTTATTTTAAAAATGAGGAAATCGAGGTAGAGAGAGATTAGATAATTTGGCTAGGTTCACACAAGTAGGAAGAGGTGGACCAGGGCTTCTCCCTCAGGTAGTTTGTCTTTGGAACTTGCCTTCACAACCCCACACAATGCTGCCTCTAGTGCACACCAATAGAGTCATCCTTGCTTCATTTCTAGTAACTTGGTGCTAGATGTGCTCTGGCTATTTTATTAAGAAATTGCCTTATCCAGATCAAACATAGGGACGCAGCTTTCTCATGTCTTTGGCATTTTTGCACAGTTGCTTAAATTTCTCATGCATCTTCTAGGTACATTTTAAATAGGGGCAGAGAGAGTAAGATCCTGTTTAACATACTTTGTTTACCAAGACTTTTTTTTTTAGTTGAAGTATAGTTGATTTACAATGTTTTGTTAGTTTCAGGTGTACAGCAAAGTGATTCTGTTATACATATATATTCTTTTTCATATTCTTTTCCATCATGGCTTATTACAGGATATTGAATATAGTTCCCTGTGCTATACAGTAGGACCTTGTTGTTTATCCATTCTATACATAATAGTTTGCATCTGCTAGTCCCAAACTCCCCATCCAACCCTCACCTGGTCCCCTTCCCCCTGGAAAACAACACAAAGCTTTGAATCTAAAAGTCAACTCCCATGTAGACATATATACAGACTGCTGGCCCCTTGGCACTTCTTGCTCACATTGAACTTCCCATTGCCTCAGCTGTTCTATTAGCACTTGAAGGATGCAGAATAATAAGGCCAATCAGCCCAGGGAATTGGGGATCAGACAGACCTTGGTTCGAGTTCTGACCTGCCAATTCAGATCTATGTGAACTTGAGTAGATTCACCCTCTCTAAGCTTCAGTCTTCTTATATGTAAAGTGGTGAGGAAACTGAACTTATAAAACAGAAAACTTGATTCAGCCTTGGTTAAAAAGAAAAGAAGCTGCATTTCACAAACAATGGTAATGGATTAGGTCTAGGAGGAAAGAATGCAAAAAGCCTGCTGGTGAGATAAGGATTTTTAAATTCTGCGATCAAAGGGACACAGTCAAAAAAGGCTGTTCCTATGAGACTCTTACTCTGGAAACAAACTTCCCAGGGTAACTGCCTGGAAGCATTATATTTTCATTTAATATAATAGATTTGTTATAGGAAATGGAATTTCTTTCTTTATGTTGTAAAAGAACTTGCTGGCTTTGTTTCTCTGTGTAAGTAGTATGGGCTCTAGCCCACATTTCCTGGCCAGCCTGCAAGCAAATAAGAACAACAACCAGGGCTTCCAAATCCAAATATGATGGGAGCTTGGTTTCTTTGACAATAGGAATAATTAATAGTGTTTTTTTCATAGCATTTATTATGAAGATTTAATAAGAAAATACATGCTCAACAAACACAGTCATAAATATTCATTCAGCAGCCCTTACTCTGACCTGGAGCCCATCTTTGTATGTCTCCTCACACACTCCCACCCCCTCTCCCTCCCTCCCTAAACCAGGCTCTAAACTTCTGGTCCATTCTGCAAAAGTGTCAGCAGCATAGATTGTGCAAACAAGTGGCTGAAACCTTATTCAAAATTTAGAGCTCTTTTTGGTCTCAGCAGGATTTGGCTTTCATCTATACCGTCCCCATTGTTTCCTTGCTAGGATCTGATGAGGTACCTGCATTATTCTCAAATACCTACCCCTGAGCAATGGGCTGTATGCTTCCTTTGTGTCCAGTCTAAAATGTAACAGGATCCCCTGGCAGCTCCTGAATCTTGTAAACTGGAAAGACTGATTTCAGTTCTCCCAAATCATTTCCAGGATGTCAGAGCTTAGAATCTTTGCTTCAGCTAAGCAGAGCTGCCTGTGTTTTTTTCTGGTTTCTCAGTGGCAGAAGCTACTAGCCACAGTTTGATATCATTTCTGTACAGTGTCTATAGTCTGTGCTTTTACTAAGTGGCTGCATAATTGTGTGGAATAAATGAATTCCTAAAACATCCATAGTGTAAAATAAGTAAGATCTATATACAAAAATAGATCACATAGAGGCAAACACAAATGTGGCTTTTTGTTATTTGACCTGGGGTGCTTAGCGAAGATTTCTGTTTTACCTGCAGTGTTTTGCTCTCAGTTAATGGATGAATTTTTTCTTCCCTCCAGAGCACCCACCTGTTCTTTATATAACCTTGGATTTCTACTTAATTTTTTTATGTTAGTTAATCCCACAAATGCTCTGCAGTTTCTGAAGACAACATGATGCAACTTAAGCCCTCCTATCGTGGATGAAACAGAATTTTGTGATGTGACCATTGTCATTAGTAGGAAAGAGATCAGTGGGAAATTGAAGTTCAGGCTCATGGTATACTTGGAAAGATGACTTACTATTTTTTTTTAATATGGATACATCGTGAAATGAAATAAGAAAGTCATGTGATAGGAGAGATGGACAGTACAAATCATTTAGACGAAGTTCAAAATCAAGACAGAAATGTCCCTTCTCTGTTCGGTTTTTAAAAATTTTGCTTTTACATTTTGACTCACTTCTATTCTTCACTTTGCCTTAATGAAGACCTCAAATTTAAGTGGACTCAAGCTTTGTTTTCCCTGGTCTCACCTTTCTTCATTTTCTTCTCCCACCATCTTCATTAAATCTTCACATTTTCTATGAGGGCTTTATTAATAACTTATAATTTCATAATTTAATGCAACTTAAAGGGAATCTTTTTGCTTACTTAAGATATATGCATTTTCTGTGGATTAAGCGTTCCTGAAAGTCAGGCTTTAAAATGAAGTTTATATGATACACTTTTTATTGGCATTTGGAAAATGCTTGATTATTTTGGACAGTACATTTTTTAAATTGTTTGACAAATTCCCTTGATATATGTCTCCAATCACTCCCTGATGTCTAATATTGGGTCTCTGTATACATTATATCAGCAGTCCCCAACCTTTTTGGCATCAGGGACCAGTGTCGTGGGAGACAATTTTTCCACAGACCCGGGGGGTGGGGGGGTGGGGGGATGGCTCAGGCGGTAATGCGAGCAATGGGGGGGCGGCAGATGAAGCTTCACTCGCTTGCCGCCGCTCACCCCCTGCTGTGCGGCCCAGTTCCTAACAGGCCGAGTACCGGTACCAGTCCATGGCCCGGGGTTTGGGGACCCGTGCATTATATTACCTTTCTGGATTTTTTCTGAGTTTGGGATTCCTACAGTAGAGAGCTCAGGGATGGTTGATGGGAAAGATGTACATCAGATTTTTGATATTCTTTTTAAGGTGAGTTACACCAATTACTTCCATCTGTCTTACAGTTTAGTTTCTTTAAAAAAGTACAAAATATAATCATGATACTTGCTGACAACTAACAAGTAGCATAGAAGAATTGAGGATGATTATTGGGGCTGCTTTGTATAATACTAAATGAGAAGGCCACAATTTTTCTGAGGTTGGGTATATTTAGTAACAAGAGAAGTTCCTATAATATCATTCTCATTTTTTCTTTTAAAACCAGCTTTATAGTGTAATTTGCACACAGCAAATGCATCCATTAATGTTGCCATTAGATAAGTTTTAACAAAAGTGCATACCCTTGTATCTGCCACCCCAGTCGAGCTATAGAACACTTCTGTCATTCCAAAATGTTTCTTCATGTTCCTTTGCATTTGATCCCCACCTCAGACAACCACTAATCAACTTTGTTACTATAAATTAGTCTCCTTCATTTACATGTTTTTGAGATTCTTCCAAGGTTTTACATATATCAGTAGTTTATACATTTTTTTAATTTATGGAGTAATACTCCATTGTATGAATATACCACAGTTTATCTATTCACCTGTCGATGATCATTTAGATTGTTTCGAGTTTAAGACTATTATGAATAAAGCTGCTGTAAGCATTAGTATCCAAGTGTTTTTCTGACATACGTTTTCACTTCTTTTAGCTAAATACCTACAATAAAATTGTTTAACTTTATAAGAAACTAAATATTTTCCTAAGTGGTTGCACCATTTTATACTCTAATCAGCAATATATCAGAATTCTAGTTCCATCCAGTATGAGTTTCTTATATATTTTGAATATCCACCACTTACTGGATAAAGTTTGCCAATATTTTCTCTGATTCCATAGGTTGCCTTTTCATTTGGTTGATAGTTTCCTTTGCTGTACAGAGATTTTTAGTTTGATACAGTCCCACTTGTTAAGTTTTCTTTTGTTGCCTGTGCTTTTGATGTAGCATCCAAAAAATCACTGCCAAGACCCACATCAAGGAGCTTTTTCTCTGTTTCCTTCTAAGAGTTTTATTGTTTTGCATATATTAAGGCATCCTTGCATCCCAGGGATAAATCCTACTTGATCATAGTGTATGATCCTTTTAACGTGCTGTTAAATTTGGTTTACTGTATTTTGTTGAGGAAATTTGCATTTATGTTCATCAGGGATTTATGTTCATCAGGCTTGTGATTTTCTTCTCTTGTAGTGTCCTCATCTGGCTTTGGTATTAAGGGCAATGCTGGTCTCATAAAATGAGTTTGGAAATGTTCCCTTCTTTCAATTTTTTGAAGTAGTTTGAGAAGGACTGATTTTAATTCTTCTTTAAATATTTGGTAGAATTCTCCCATGAGGCCATCTCGTCCTGGGATTTTCTCTGTTGGGAGGA
Source organism: Phocoena sinus (assembly GCF_008692025.1). Classification (NCBI taxonomy): domain Eukaryota; kingdom Metazoa; phylum Chordata; class Mammalia; order Artiodactyla; family Phocoenidae; genus Phocoena; species Phocoena sinus. Next base: position 122,590,787 of record NC_045764.1, on the reverse strand, counting down.
TTTTAATTTCTGCTTCAATCTCCTTCCTCTTTATTGGTCTGTTTGGACTTCTATTTCTTCATGATTAAGTCTTGGTTGGTTCTATGTTCATTTTTTTCTAGATTATCCAGTTTGTTGGCATAATTTTGATAGTAGTCTCTTATGATCCTTTGTATTGCTGTGGTATCAGTTTTAATGTCTCCTCTTTATTATATTTTCAGGTCTTCCATTTACATCTTTAACCATTTCAAGTGAATTTAAATATGATGTTAGATAAGGATACAATTTCATTTTTTTGCATTTGGATATTCAGTTTCTCAGCACCGTTTATTGAAGAGACTATCCTTTCCCCACTGTGTACTCTTGGTGCTTTTCTCTTTTCATTCCCCTAAATGGCTAATTTCAAAAAACCTGCTTTTGAGTTTGCTGATTCTTTCTTCTTCATGATCAAGTCTGCTGTTGAAGTTTTCTGTTGAAAATTTTAGTACTCTTATTGTATTCTTCAGCTCCAGAATTTGTTTGGCTCTTTTTAATGGATTCTGTTTCTTTATTAAACTTCTCATTTTGTTCATCCATTGTTTCCTGATTTTGTTTATCCATTGTTTCCTGATTTTGTTTAGTGGTTTATATGTCTTCTCTTTCACCTCCCTGAGCTGCTTTAAGATGCTTATCTGAATCCTTTTGTGGGCAATTCACAGATCTTTATTTCTTTGGGGTTGGTTACTGGATCTTTATTAGTTTCCTTTGTCGATGTCATGTTTGCCTGATTCTTCATGATCTGCACAGTCTTGCACTTCTGTCTCTGCATTTGAAGGATCAAACACCTCTTTCAGTCTTTACAGACTGTTTTTGGTATGTAAAGACCTCTCCTGTTGGGTCTCCAGATTGATGGCATTGCCTCCATAATTGCAGTCGAGCGAAGTTGGAGCCAGGTCATGTGTCTGTTGTTTGGTCTACAGTGGGGTCCTCAGTCAGTAGGCCTGGTACTAGGGGCTCAGGTGGGTGTGGTTTCTATCTGGTCTCTGGGTGGATGGGACTGCCTCTAGCACCTTGGTCTGTGAGGCTCGTGATGGGATAAATGTCTACTTCAGTAGACATTTATCTGGGTCCCTGGGAAGGCTCCTGACATGGCACTGGGTGGTCCTCTGGGTGGGCAAGATTGGACCCAACTGCAACTTGAGAGGGGTTGGAACTGAGTCATGGGACTGCTTCAGGGTTCATGGCTTGGACTGAGATCTACAGGCCTGCATTCAGGGGCACAGAAAGGCATGCCTCCTGTCAAATTCTTGGATAAACAGGACTGCTCCTAATTGCTCATGGCTGAGCAGGATGGGATCCTGGCCACAGGGCTGCCTCATGATCTGCAGTTGGACTGAAGTCAGTGAGTCTGCCTTTGGGGGCACAGAGGAATGTTTATCCCACTGAGTCCTTGGACAGGCAGGACTGCTCCTGGACTGTGGATCAGCAGGGCTGGAGCTGAGTCACAGGGTTTCTTCAGGATCTGTGGTCAGACAGAAGTCAGCAGGCCAGCCTTGGGGCACAGATAGATTTGTCTCCCTCCAGGTCCCTGGGTGGGCAGGACTGCTCTCTGATGCAGCTGCAAGGGGCTGGAGCCAGGTTATGGGGCTTCTCTAAGATCTGCAGTTGGACCAAGGTGAGAGGGCCTACCTTGGGGCATGGACAGGCATGTCTCTCACTCTGTCCCTGGGCAGGTAGAACCAGCAGCTAAGAGGGGCTAGAGTCAGGTCACAGGCTGCTTCTGGGTTAATAGCTGGGACTGAGATTGGTGGGCCTTCTACTCAGAATGTAGCCAGGTGTGACTCTTACTCTATCTCTTGGCAGAACCAAGGCCAAATAGGGCTGTAGCTGAGTCCACAGGGTGGGTTGGGGCTCCTTCTGAGTCTGTAGCCGGGATCATGGTCAGTGAATCTGCCACCTGGGTGATGGCTTGCCTTCTCAAAATGGCCCTCCTCAGTCTTTGGCTCCACTGGGGTTTTACATTTTTCTACCTGGATCTTGCAACTCCCACAAAGGCATTTTGACTGTGGATGGCTGCTAAATTATTGTGGCTGAGTGCAGATATGAGTGGGAGTGGTGGCTTCCAATTCTGCCACCTTGCTTGCAAGTCTCATTTGGACATTTTTAGTAACCTAATATTCCTTTCTCAGGCTTAGCTGGAGGGTGAGTTGCCTTCCTCCGTTGCCTTAGTCAGTAGACGAAGAAAATGTTGGCTGGTTATAATTACATGACTCACTCCCCATCATGCCCAAATTACTGCTCTACTATGGAGTTTTGGTCTTGGAGAGTGGGTGCACATCACATTTTGGTCCTCTGGGCTGTTTCAAGCAGGTGAGTTAGGTTAGAATTCCATAAATGTAAACTTAATGTTATATAACAGAATTAACTTTTATTGTCTAAGTTGGAGGACTAGAAAATTCTGCTCTATCAAGTGTGGAAAGATTGTACATTTGGATGTCAGACTAATCTCAGCTGTAGCAACTTAATAGCTATATACATTTTCTCATCTGTGGAAGGTGGGGTAATAATACCTATTTTATAGGGTCATTGAGGATTAGAAATAATTTTGTAAAACAATCTATCATAATTCCCAATATACAGTAGTAGGCAAGTAGTGTTACTAATAACTGTCATCATCATCATTATTATCAGCAGCAGCCGCATCATGATTGGAATTATATAAAATAGATGTGCATGTGTGTGTGTGTGCATGTGTGTGTGCATGTGTGTGTGTGCATGTGTGTGTGTGCGTGTGTGTGTGCGTGTGTGTGTGCATGTGTGTGTGTGCGTGTGTGTGTGTGCTTTTTTAATGCTACTAATCTAGTGCGACTATACTAAGTATTTTAGTTTATATTACAGAATTGGCTATCTTCTTATAACTGAAAATAAAATTCTTCTCAGAAGTATTAACTAATATAGTTGCAGTAAACTTTGATAGCTTTCTCCCAGGTTCTCCCTCCGTCTCCAAACTTTAAGGTAGATGACATTATTTACAAATACCCAGCCCACGGACTATTTGTCGTGGTGATGGTTCTTCATAGACATAACTTACTTTGATCTTAAATAAATCATTTAATTATTGCCTATCTGGGTAATATCAAGTAAAATCTAAAAAATATACCAAGGATAACACTTAAATATTAGTTGCAGCTCAACAACTCTTTGTGCCACTTTTCTCCCTTTATTATTTTCACATGGGCCAGGGAATATTCTCTCTCTCTCTCTCTCTCTCTCTCTCTCTCTCTTGCTAAATAAAGTGACACTGATGTCCAGTTTCTGTCAGCTGTTTTTTTGCCTCTAAACCAGAGGTTGGCAAACTAGGGTCCATAAGCCGCATGTGTCCTGCCGTCTACTTTTGTGAATAAAGCTTCATTGGAACACATGTACTCCCATTTGTTTATGTATTATCTGTGGCTGCTTTGATGCTACAGTGGCAGAGTTGAGTTGCAACAGAAACCACTTGGCCCACAAAGCCTAAAATATTTACTATCTGGCCCTTTACAGAAAAAGTTTGCCAATCGCTTCTCTAAATCAACAAAATCCACATTTTGGAACTCTGCTGCCCCTTGTGGGCCACATTTTGGCCTGCTTCATCTTGACCATTTGTAACCTAGGAGTGTTTTTTCAGAAAGAACATGGAAAGAGTTTAAAATTTCTTTTTAAAATGAACATTGGCATTCCAGTTATATTTTGATTACAAAAAATATTTTAAAATAATGATGAGTAATGTTTTATAGTTTGCCAGAGATACACTCTTAACAAATGCTAACAATGATTTTAAGAAACAGGATGGGGAGAAAAGGAGATAGAGAAGGATAAATAGGCCTATATGTGTGCCCATAAGGATCTGAAGAATTTACACACCATTTGTAATCTTACTTGAAATTGTTTTTAGTTTCCTACCTAATTTTCAAAGCAAAGGACACTGTTTTCCAGAAAAGTCTTGGTTCCCTCAACTGGTACTCTATGCTTGCTGTGGAGTGATAAGAAGTTCATTTTGCAAAGTACGTTCTTGGAGATGCGTGTTGTAACTGTCATCTGTTGGTGGAACAAAAAGCCATTTATGTTGACAGCTTATCTGACTACTGCAATTTTTCAATGCGGAGAACAGACTACTAATACTGTATGATGCTACTTATACTGGCTACATTTGAACTTGTAGGATGAAAGTGGGAAAGCAATCATTATTGGGGAGTTGGGTGGGGGAAGACCAGACTTTCATATTAACTTTAATAACAGTCATGGGGGGACTACAGCAGCATACTTTTTTCCAGGAAGTTTCTCTCTCTTTCTTACTCTCGCTTCTCAAATCTATTTTGAAAAGAGGATGCTCAACTCAGGCAGCTACAAAACACATGCAAACTCTTGATTTTAGTAAATTACCTTAGAGCAGACAGGTGCATGATCCAACAGGTGGCTCTAAACGATATGAAAATAAAATGGCATAGATGCCAAGAGAAATCCTCTCTCAAAAGCCAGGCTCGTTTGAGTTTGTGCCAAGGGTTAGAGCTTAAAAGCTTTACAAAAAGTAATCTTGTTTCCAGTGAAACTTTGCATTGTTAAAGCTCCATTTCTTTTGTATCCATTTGAAATGAATTTTGCATTCTCTGATTCATTTTCTATTTCACAGTGACACTTTCCTTTCTAAATATTAAAACTTTTTCTTCACCTTGCTCTTTTCAAACTTATTAATATTCTCACTCTTTGCTGTATGCCATTTTGATTAAAATAAGCTTTTCCATTTCCTCTTTAATGTAATTCCTTTCAGAAGCTTTTGGGGAAAATATATCCCTGCAGGAAAGGTATCTAAATTTTTAAATGATTTAATTTCAAGATGTATTTACTAAATGCTATTTTATTGTCAAAATACTGTTCTAGGAGTTTTGTGAGATACCAAAAAAAAAAAAAAGGACAAAACATGGATCTTTCCTTAAAATTCTTACAATTTAGGGACATGTGAATTTTTACTAGGTATAAAATTTCTGAAGAGAGATAGATGGATGGATAATAATAAAATAAAATATCATCAGTGTTACAGTGTCTGAGTAGGTCCTAATAATAGTACAGACAAGGGCTTCCCTGGTGGTGCAGTGGTTGAGAGTCGCCTGCCGATGCAGGGCACACAAGTTCGTGCCCCGGTCCGGGAAGATCCCACATGCCGCGGAGCGGCTGGGCCCGTGAGCCATGGCCGCTGAGCCTGCGCGTCCGAAGCCTGTGTTCAGCAATGGGAGAGGCCACAACAGTGAGAGGCCCGTGTACCGCAAAAAAAAAAAAAAAAAAAAAAATAGTACAGGCAAAATAAACTGCTAAGGAGCATTTTGTGTAGTTTTGAAAGGTGCCAGCTCTTCACATGTGGTGGTCTTTACTCTGTCTCCTTTGCTATATCTCCACATCAGAAAGGGTCCACATATCTTGTATGTTTAGTTATTATTTTGTATCAGTCTCTCCTGGATTACAGTTCTTTTGCTCAGTTCTCTTAAATTTGTAGCAACGGAGTGGATCTACTTCTCGTACTTTTTATCCTTTATTCAAGTCAGCCCATGCCTGCACTTGCATTGGCACAGAATCCATGGGGTTATAATTGCTGATCTAGCAACTAGCCATCCCTATCCCCCATCTTCTCTGCCTTAATTCCTATAAGACGAAGTAGTTAACAAAGCAGTCACCTTGTTTATGTTCCCACCTGAGTCATAATAGTAAGAACTGTCATATACTGAAGAGGAATAGTAGAGCCATGGTTGAGTACATAGTCCTTGAACCCATATTGCCTAGGTTCAAAGCCCAGCTCTATTGATTACAAAACGAGCAGTCTGGGACAAGTTACTCACCTCACTGTTTTCTATGTCAAATGGTGATATTAATAGTAGGTGACATACTCAGACGTGAGGATTAAATACGGTTATTTCTATAAACAGTGTAGAAGGGTATTAGATGTAGAGGGACACTCAATAAATGTTAGGTTTTATTATTATTAGAGACAAACAGGCTTTGAAAAAAGATTTCTCTCTTCTACTTTTGCTTTCGAGAGAAAAAAGTTCTATCCACATTATCAGGATTTCATATGTCTGTGGTCAGGATTTGCTGTGAAAGGCCATGAATAAATGTGATGAATTGGGATGACTTTCTGAATGAAGAGGAGTTTGAGTTGTGATTTAAGAAAAAATACAGCAGAGGAAAGAGGAAAAAAGAGATTTCACAACTGTGGGAGGAGGCAGAGGCCAGTATTAGAGAGTGAGGACCAAGCACGGGGTGCTCCAAATCCAAATGTGGCTGGGAGAGTATGTACAGTTTGTGAGGATGCTGACACTTCTAATCTTCAGGACTGTCATGTTCAGAAAGGGAGGTCACCTTGATTACTGCTCTGGAGCTACATGGTGTCTGCTGATGTGAGACCCAGCTGTCCTGGCAGAGCTTGTTCCAAGATGGAGAGCTTCAAAACCTTTGTGGGCAAGTCTGCGCTGGAGAACTTTAAGAGAGGGGACAACAGAGCCCACTTTTCATAAAGCTACAGTATGGTAGCATAAAAGATGTATCCAGAGTTGAAAATTCTGGATTAGATCCAATTGGAAAGTCTGGATTATTACCTGGTGTTATCTCTTTGAAATTTTCTACATGTTGATCATTGGTCTCCTTAACATTTCTTGAGGTCTGAAGGCTCCCTCTATAGCAAGATGATCTATTCCTCTGTTGGACAGTTCTGATTATCTTCAAGGCATTTAAACCTAGAGCTATGGACAGTCTCCTTGTTACTTATCCTTGTGGTGGTATAGTCGCTTTCTTTGGCTCCTACAGCAGTTTGTGTGTATGTCTACCCTGGCAATGACAATACAGAGTACTATAATTGGGTGTTTAGTGCCTGTCTCTCCCATCCGCCTCTGAGTTCCTTGGGGACAAGGGATGTGTCTTTTCCTTTCTTCCTCTAGCCCCTAGCATGATTCTGATTGGATATAAATGCCTACTAAATGTTAATATACTAGAGTTTTACTGACTACGGCTAATCCCTCTAGCAGCTGACAAACCATCAAAACTTTGAGGACAACTGTGACCGTAAACATGTCTCAAGTAATACTTATGCATCTATAAACAATATTATTTATGGAAATACGGTTTGGTATATATTTTTAAGCATTCAGTTTTCCTGTTTTAGTAAATGATTATATTTTATGCTTATTCCAGTTTGTGCACATCTTGAGGGAATCATAACAGTGTTGGCTGAAAGTGCTAGTTACCTCCTTAAGTCACTATTTGAAAGCTTGCTAGTGTCTGTGACTTATCACGGGAGGTTTCGGTATTCACTCCAAACAGACTAGAGTTTCTTTAGCTTCAGAGATGTGCCTTTCTTCTTGGTAGCTCTTGGGCCTAGCACAGTGCCTAGCACTTTGTAAATTTTCAGTATATACCCACTGATGCGTAATTAAATGAATATTTCCACTCAATTATTAAATTCAATAATTTTTCTTAGATAAAAGGAGAATCTATGTTACTTTTTACTTTTCCCCAAAGAGTTAGGGGGAATTTAGGGTTAAGGTTCCCCTGGGAATTTAACATTAGTTGAAATCAGTATGTCTTTAGTATTTTTGCATGTGATTATTTCTTTCATTTCTTGAGTGCAAATTTTTTTTTTTTAAAGGGCTTCAAATGCTTGGCTATTTATTTATTTATTTATTTATGGCTGTGTTGGGTCTTCATTTCTGTGCGAGGGCTTTCTCTAGTTGTGGCGAGCGGGGACCACTCTTCATCGCGGTGCGCAGGCCTCCCACTCTTGTGGCCTCTCTTGTAGCGGAGCACAGGCTCCAGATGCGCAGGCTCAGTAGTTGTGGCTTATGGGCCTAGTTGCTCCGCAGCATGTGGGATCTTCCCAGACCAGGGTTGGAACCTGTGTCCCCTGCATTAGGAGGCAGATTCTCAACCACTGCGCCACCAGGGAAGCCCTCTTGCGTGCAAATTTTGAATTCGTTTCAGAAACTGAATTTTGAAACCCCTGAGCCTTACCATTAACCAAGTCACTTAACAGTATGGAAATGCTTTCAGAGAGATATATTCAGGGTTTCCAGAGGAAATAATTTTCCTTCTCACCACTGACTAGAACTTTGGAAACTGCCTCTTCACCTCATGAAGTTAGTGATAGTGGTGAGAGGTTTCTGTATCTATTCTAAATGCAACTTTCCACAGCAGCTTTATTTATAAAGCTTGCCCTGGCATCTCTGAACAACCTGTTAATTAAGAATTCACAGTCCTGTCTCTCCTTCATTCTTCTCTGTGGCCTGTGCTGTCAGGTTTTGCTCCTCTTCCTTAGTAACGGAAACTGAAATTAGAATTCCGAGTGGAGGTGTCACTCCCCAGGAGACTGAGAATACCATCCTCCTCTGAACTTGTTCTCTTTCAGAGCATCTGTCAGTAGTAGCTCACTTGTTAAAAGGTGGACATTTCACCATTCTGTCACTCACTTAGAAATAGTGTCTACCCTTTGGGCAAGTGGCGTCTCTGCAGAAGGAGTACTAGAAGCCCTCATAGTTAATAAACCATCAGTCTAACCAACCATGCCACAAACAAACATTTTTCTCAAGTTGCCTATTGGTAGATAACTATAACTTAAAGCCTTTTGGGGATAAGTCAGGATATTAATAGCTACCCTACTGGGTTGTTATGACTATTAAATAAGTTAATGTATTTTAACTGGCTTGCACTATGGCTGAAAGATAATAATCAGTCAACATTCAGCTATTACTATTTTTATAATACTAAGTACATATACAACATAAATAACATAAATTGCTGACTATTTGACTGTTTCTAGACAGCCTAGGGAGAGAGCGATAATCTTACTACAATTCAGCCCAAAGATTATAGTCATAAAAATGGAGGGTTAACATGCATTTTATTATATTTTATACATTTCTTTTAAATAAATTAAGTTGACAACATTGTGAATAGAAAACAGATAATTGACAAGAATAAAGGAGCTATCAGATCATTCTTAATGAATGTATGAATGTAAAAGGAGTTTGATGTATCATGATGAAGATGTAAGCTGACACAACCCTGCGCCTTCTTTAGTTCCTTTTTTAAAGCCTAACAGGACTGAGCCTGGTAGCTGACTTTTAAAGGCCATTTCCTTTCTTGACCTCAAGTTTCAGCTTCAGTATAAGTTTAAAAGTTTAATAAATACACAGAGAGCGGCTATGTGTATATTTAATTCTGAATAATATCAATTTTGCTTTTATTTTATGTACTTCCAATTTAATGTGCCCTTGGAGTGATCACTGTTTCTTTCAGTTAGAAGAAACTTGATTATTTCACTTAAATTTCTATTTGAAAGAGCTAGAACAACCTGTTTCCCAAAAATAGACAATCAGTAAGGTGGGAAAGACTTTTGTAAAGTCTGTGGTATTGCTTTAGAAAAGGTAGCACAGTTCAGTTTGTAAACTTGCTAATTATCTTGGCATTTTCTGAGCCTGGAATGGTTTCAAAATATATCCACATATTTTTAATGTCATAGTCAGAATTTCTTTGCCAAAACTGACTTGAACAGACAAAGCTTAGCATGTTTTACGAAAGAGGATTATTTAAATTTATTTTTAGTAATCTGCCTCCAATTCCTCATTTACCATTACAAACTTGCTGGGGCAGACATGTAATTTTCCTGAACCTTTTCAAATTTTTGTGTGAAACTGTAAGTATATAATTGAAGGCAATTCCTTATCTCTCAACTGTAGTCACTCTGTATTTGTTTTTAAAAAAAGATGGGTAATGGGCTTCCCTGGTGGCGCAGTGGCAGAGAGTCCGCCTGCCGATGCAGGGGACACGGGTTCATGCCCTGGTCCGGGAAGATCCCATGTGCCGCGGAGCAGCTGGGCCCGTGAGCCATGGCCGCTGGGCCTGCGCGTCTGGAGCCTGTGCTCTGCAACGGGAGAGGCCACAACAGTGAGAGGCCCGCGTACCGCAAAAAAAAAAAAAAAAAAAAAAAAAAAAAAAATATGGGTAATGAATAGGAACAGGAATATCATTAAAAAAAAAAGAATTACATGTAATTTTTACTCTAAGTATCACAAATAGGGACCACATTCATATGTATACATAGATGAGTTTTTAGAGGTGTTTCATAAAAGTTGACCACAAAAATATTTATACAATACTGCTTGTTGTTGTTGTTGTAGGAATTCAGTCAAGAGGTAATGGTTTTACAATGATCCTGGGAAGTGTAAGGCTTCTGGATATACAGTCATCCTGTGGTATCTGCAGGTGATTTGTTCCAGGACCCCCACTGATACCAAAATGTATGGATGCTCAAGTCCTTTATACAGTCATCTGGTATTTGCATATAACCTAGGCACATCCTCCCATGTACTTTAAGTCATCTCTAGATTACTTAAAATACCTAAAACAATGTAAATGCTATGTAAACACTTGTAAATACATAAATAAAATGTAAATGCTATATAAATAGTTGCTGGTGAGAGGCAAATTCAAATTTTGCTTTTTGGAACTTTCTGGATTTTTTGTTTGTTTGTTTGTTGTGGAATATTTTCCATCTGTGGTTGGCCTAATCTGGGGATGCAGAACCTGTGGATAGGGAGGCTGACTGTTTTTCAAGCACAGAGACCATCGAATTTCCTGGTAGATTGGCTGTAGATTTGAGAGAAATAAAGGAATCAAAAATGGCAGGAATGACCCCCAGGGATTTGGTCTAAGCAACTGGAAGGATGAAATCACCATCCTGTGAGATGCAAAGGCTAAAGATGGAGCAGGTTTTTTGGGGAAAATGTTGTTTTAAAAATGTTAATTTTGAGGTGTCTGTTACATATGAATATAGAATATCTTCCCCTTTTTCTCCAAGATCTTTTCTCTAGTCTTCTTTATTTTGCTCTCTGCCCCAGGAAACTGATATATGTTCATTAAATCAGTGGGATCTCTTTGCTCTTCAGCTTCTGATTATGTTCAGCCAGTGCGAAGCTCGTAGACTAGAGAGGAAAGAGAATGAGATCATGGATCTATTTTCCTGGCTTCTTCACAGTGAGGTTTTACTCAAGTTCTCTGTGTTACCTGATCAGATATTACTTCTGTTCTCCTGGTGGTCTCATCTACACAATTCTGACCTTTCAGTTTCTAGTAACAACCCTTTCCCCTCATCACTTCATACTTATGGGTCTTAACAGCTCTGCTGCTACTGACCCAGAGTCACTGCACTATCTACCATGGTTCCCTTACACTCTGCCCACAACTTTGTGAATGGTCAGCTTGTCAATACACCCTCCTCAAATTTCCTAATTTTTCTGTGCCTGTTTCTATTTCTTATCCGGACCCTGCATGATATAATATCAAAGTTGTGCTGGAGTACAACGTTGATTATACAGGTCTGGAGTTCAGAAAAGAGGTCTGGTTTAGAGATATAAATTGGGATTCATTAGCATATAGATGGTATTTAAAGTCATGAATCTGGAAGAGATTATCAAGAGAATAAATATAGATAGAGAATAGAAAAAGAACAAGTACTGGGTTTATTCTGGAAAAAAAATAGGAACCTGTAAAAAAATCCAAGAAAGAGTAACCAGTGAAGTTAAAGGAAAACCATGAGTGTGGTATCCCAGCCAAATGAAGCCAAATGAAGGAAGCACAGCAAACAGAAGGGGTGTGATCAGCTGTGTCAAATGCTCCTAATAGCCAAGTATTGTCAGTACAGAAAACTGACCATGGGACTGAACAACATGATAGAGATAAAAACCCAACTGAAGTAGTTTCAAGAGAGAATGGGTGGTGGGGACTGGAAACAAAAGAGTACAGACAATTTTTTGAAGAGTTTTGCTGCAATGGGATGTGAAACAGTGGGGTGGTAGATGGTGACAGAGGTGGAGTCAACATAAAAAGAAAGGAGAACTTTCTGTACTTATTCTCTTGGTAATCTCTTCCAGATCCACAACTTTAAGTACCACGTACATGCATACACTTTAATACAGGGATGGAAATAGAATGTGCCAAGATCTGGATCAGAGAGAAATCATGGTGCATTGGGGGAACTGAGAGGTTGCAAGTAGCTCAACATGGCTGTAGGATGCAGCCAAGCAGAGCTGAGGCCCTTAGTCAAATAGCCGAAGAGGCACTGAGTCCTGTTCAACAACCATGTGAATGAGCATGCGAGTGGATCCTCCTTCAGTTGAGACTTGAGTTCTCTGCAGCTTCAGCTGACACCTTGTGCGAGACTCTGAGCCAGAAGACCCAGCTAAGCCATGGCCAGATTCATGACCTACAGAAACTAGGAGATAATAAAATTTAAATCATTTGGTTGTGGAGTCATTAACAAATACAATATTTCAGAAAAATCACTCCAGCTGTCATCAAGGACAGATTAAAGAGGCAAGACTGGAAGCAGTCACTCCAATAAGGAGGCTACATGCAGAAGCTCAGGCAAGAAGTGATGGTTGCAGGTTACTGTATTCCCCTGACACCTTCTGGAATGATCTTTCTCCCTTCTAGTTTTCCCTGTAGCTGTCAGTCCTCAGAATATTTCCCTCACTTCTGTAGGCCAGCCTGATTTCCAGTCCTGGTGTCTCTGACATTGACCTATTCTGCTGCAGTTAAGTCTTCTGTCTGCACCTATATTATAAGAAATACCCTGTGGCCTTGAAAATTCTAGAAAAGAAGATTTCAACTTAGTTTACTTGGCTGCTTAAAATTCATCACATCAATTTTAAGTGCTGTATGTAATTTGAAAGGTAGCATATTATACAGTTTCCGCCCATCAATATCTTAGCATGAATAACTTTATTAAAATAACAGGAACAGGACCCTGAGAGAATAGAACACGGAACAGACGGCTATATTCATGAATGAAAGAAAAGCATACTTACTCCAGTGTCCAGTGCCTGGCACATAGTTGGTGTTCAGTAAATACTGAATGAATAACAAACTAGTATATAAGAGCTGGGATGAGGAGACTTTTACATTCAGGGAAGAATATGAGGGCACAGGAGGAGGCTGGGGTAGTAGTGAGAGGAGAAAGTGAGGCATGAAAAAGGAATTTGGGAGAAGGTACCAACTTCACAGTTTTGTCTAGACCTATCCATGCTTAACTGTTTTTTTTTTTCTCTCAACAGCTGTGAAGTATTCCCTTTATTTTTTTAAATTTATTTTTATTGGAGTATAGTTGCTTTATAATGTTGTGTTAGTTTCTACCGTACAGCAAAATCAATCAGCCATATATATATATTTCCCCTCTTTTTTTTTTGGATTTCCTTCCCATTTCGGTCACTACAGTGCATTAAGTAGAGTTCCCTGTGCTATACAGTATGTTCTCATTAGCTATCTATTTTATACATAGTATCAATAGTGTATAAGTGTTAATCCCAGTCTCCCAATTCCTCCCCTTCCCTTTTTCCCCTTGGTGTCCATACATTGTTCTCTATGTCTGTGTCTCTATTTCTGCTTTGCAAATAAGATCATCTATACCATTTTTCTAGATTCCACATATATGTGTTGATATACGATATTTGCTTTTCTCTTTCTGACTTACTTAACTGTGTATGACATTCTCTAGGCCCATCCACATCTCTACAAATGACCCTAAGGAAAAACAGAGACATCCTGATAAAGCTGAAGATAAGCATATTGTTCAGAGGATCTGAGGCAGTGCTTTCTATTGCACAGAGAAAAAAAATAGTTTATTTTGTTTCTTAAATAGTCATGCAGTAGCTATAGATATAGTTTCTGGAGAAATACACTCGACTTACTCTGTAAATATCAGAGAAAGGTCAATTAAAAGAGGCTTCCAATGTGCTCTTTGATTACAGGTAAAATTCTATTAAATTTCCAGTCTGTGTAATGAAAAGAAATCCTTCTTATTTTCTCCCTCTTTGGTAGGTTTGGAGAGTTTTAGTGTAGGGGTTCTACTGAGCTGTATCTAATGTTATACTGATAGGCTGTGTTTACAGGGACCAGAAGGGATTGTAGGATTATTGTAATTGAAAAAATTCAGCTAATAATGGAAGACATTAAGCAAGAATGCCAAAAAGGATTAAATATTTCTTGTTTCCCATTTCTAATTATACAATTGTCATTTCTGCTTAATTTTAGAATGCTCATGGCATGATTTAACTATGAGTTTAATTTTACTATCATATGGTGAGGATAAAGATTAAGGATTTTGTCTGTATTTTCTCCAAATTTTATTATTTTTCATTGGATTTTCACTTAAATGTGCAAAATAGTGATATGATTTATTTTAACCTTAAGATTAAACAAATGAATTGAGCATGATATTGATGATATTAGAAGTTATTGTGCTTTTTGCTGTTTCTAAATAAAATGGAGAATTTAAATGTACTAGGATCATACTTTGTAATGCAAGAAGTTTTTACATAGTGCCCTGTGTCTAGAATGTAGCTTTTAGTAATTTATGCTTGGGGAAACGAATATGTTAAAATTCCACTCTTTACACCACATGCAGTAGTTATTAGTGAAGTCAACATATTGCTTGACTGTCTTCATTATTACTTTGTTACTACTTGTGTTTAACTAATAGCTTTTTTTGTTTTATCCTTCCAATGTACTGAAACTTCCAGAATACTCAATACAGCTGTTCCATATAATGACACTGCCCATTAGTTTGATGCATTTGAGCATACATACTAATAGGGACAGTCACAAGGAAAAAATACTGTGTTTTGTTCTTCCCTGGCGTTCTTTTTTGAAATAAGAACATTTGCCACTAGTGGATGTGGCAGCCCAAATGTAACCAAAGGAAAAATCTCAGAAAAAGGCACAGATGGTCTCATTGGACTCTGGAGGTACTAGTTTCTATATCAGTAGCACTTTCTCCCCAGCTATCTACCTAACTGTTTGCACAGCATAAAAATTAATTTTTCAGGTAATATTTCCATAGCTATAATTAACATCAATGCTCTAATTTCCTAGTGTGGGCAGATGAAGAGTTGTTCAGCTAAAAATAGATATGCCTAACAGTCTCTAGATAACAGTCTCTGTAGTCTCTTTCTATTGAGATTTTCCTGCAATGCATGACAGCATCCACGTACATGCATTATTCATATGCATTCCTGCTTCAGACATTGTCATGCATCATGAAGTACACCATGGGGTCCACCCTTTTCTGGGGAGGAGGAGGAAGTATGTTCTTCTCAGACAAATCCTAAATTGAATTTTCTGGACCATAACTGACATTGATGGTTTTGTCCTTAATAGACTTGAAAAACAGTTTTATTTTTCCACCGTGGAATCTGATATTTGTTAGAAAGCTATGTCAATATAAAAGTAGAGATTCATGCTATTGTATTTGAAATTTAATGTCTATTCAATTTCACTGAAATGGTTTCTGAGAGTTCCTACGTATATGTACAACATCTAGGAAGTGAAAAATTTTAAGCTGCCAAACTACAGTTGCAGCCAACACTAATCTTTATATATACATATATATTTTAATTGAAGTGTAGTTGACTTATAATGTATTAGTTTAAGGTGTACAACATAGTGATGGATATTTTTAAAGATTATATACCATACAAAGATTCTGTATTGTTTTTTTTTAATTGAAGTATAGTTGATTTACAATACTGTGTCAGTTGCAGTTGCAAAGTGATTCAGTTACATATATATATATTCAGATTCACTTCCATGATAGGTTATTACATTACAACCTTATTATAATAGGTTATTGTTATAGTTCCCTTTGCTATCCAGTAAGTCCTTGTTGTTTATCTATTTTATATATAGTAGTGTGTATCTGTTAATTCTAAACTTAATTCTAAACTTCTAATTTATCCCTCCCTTGCTCCTTGCCCCTTTGGTAACCATAAGTGTTATCTATGTCTGTGAGTCTATTTCTGTTTTGTAAATAAGTTCATTTGTATAATTTCTTTTAGATTCCACATATAAGTGATGTCACATAATATCTGTCTTTCTCTGTCTGACTTATTTCACATAGTATGACAGTCTCTAGGTCCATCCATGTTGCTTAAAATGGCAATATTTCATTCTTTTTAATGGCCAAGTAATATTTGATTGTGTATATATACACCACTTCTTTATCATTCATCTGTTGATGAACACTTAGGTTGCTTCCATGTCTTGGTTATTGTAAATATTGCTGCAATGAACATTGGGGTGCATGTATCTTTTTGAATTAGAGGTTTTGCCTTTTCTGGATATATTCCAGGAGTGGGATTGCTGGATCATATGGTAACTCTACTTTTAGTTTTTTAAGGAACCTCCATACTGTTTTCCATAGTAACTTCACCAATTTACATTCCTACCAACAGTGTAGGAGGGTTCCCTTTTCTCCACACCCTCTCCAGCATTTATTATTTGTAGACTTTTTGATGATGACCATTCTTAATGGTGTATATGATACCTCATTCTGATTTTATTTGCATTTCTCTAATAATTAGAGATGAGTATCTTTTCATGTGCCTGTTGGCCATCTGTATGTCTTCTTTGGAGAAAGGTCTATATTGGTTTTCTGCTGATTTTTTGATTGAGTTGTTTGGGTTTTTTAAAAAAATTGAGCTGTATGAGCTCTTTGTATATTTTGGAAATTAAGCCCTGATTGGTCACATCATCTGCAAATATTTTCTCCCAGTCCATAGGTTGTCTTTTCTTTTTGTTTGTGGTTTCCTTTCCTGTGCAAAAGCTTATAAGTTTGATTAGGTCTCATTTGTTTATTTTTGCCTTTATTTCTTTTGCCTTGGGAGAATGACCTAAGAAAACATTTATGTCAGAGAATGTTTTGCCTATGTTCTCTTCTAGGAGTTTTATGGTGTCAAATCTTGTATTTAAGTCCTTAAGCCATTTTCAGTTTATTTTTATGTATGGTGTGAGGATGTGTTCTAACTTCATTAATGTATATGTGGCTGTCTAGATTTCCTAACACCATCTGCTGAAGAGACTGTCTTTTCTTCATTGTGTATTCTTGCCTCCTTTGTCAAAGATTAATTGACCATAGGTATGTGGGTTTATTTCTGGACTCTCTATTTGGTTCTATTCATCCATATGTCTGTTTTTGTGCCAATACCCCGCTGTTTTGATTATTATAGCTTTGTAGTATTGTCTGAATTCAGGAAGGGTATGTCTCCTGCTTTGTTCTTTTTCCTCAGGATTGTTTTGGCAATTGGGAGTCTTTTGTGGTTCCATGTACATTTTAGGATTATTTGATCTATTTCTATGAAAACTGTCATGGGTAATTTGATAAGGATTGCATTAAATGTTTAGACTGCCTTGGGTAGTAAGGCCATTTTAACAATGTTAATTCTTCCAATCCAAGAGCATGGGATATCTTTCCATTTCTTTGTATTATTTTCAGTTTCCTTTATCAATGTTTTATAGTTCTTTGTGTATATGTCTCTCACCTCCTAGGTCAGGTTTTATTCCTAAGTTTCTTGGTTTTTTTTTATGTGATTTTAAAGGCGATTTTTTTTTAAACTTTCTCTTTCTCATACTTCATAGTTAGTGTAAAGAAATGCAACAGATTTCTGTATGTTAATCTTGAATACTGCTACCTTGCTGAATTTATCAGTTCTAATAGTTTTTTTGTGTGGAGTCTTTAAGGATTTTTATATAGAGCATCATGTCATCTGCATATAATGACAATTTTACCTCTTCCCTTACAATTGGATAAAAGCCTCTGTATCTTGATTCATTAGTAGACTCTGCTTAATTTGATTTCTTTTATTCTTACACTATTAATTTTATTTTAATTTATCTAATTATGCAGAGAAATGAGTACCCAAAACTTAGATATAACAACTGCAAAGAAAGAAGTACACACGTTAGATAGTGACACTGTATCAAGAGATTGCAAATCAACAATATTTAATTTCTTTATACCATTCTTTGGTCCTAAAACGATTTAATGAAAATTTTAAAGTATTATAAAATTTATTAAAGTTAATAGGGGTGAAACATCTAGAAGTAGATTCTGATTTTTTAAATTTTTGTAGACTTTTAGAAGCTCAATATAATCTGTGATAAAGAGGAATGATTATAAAGGAGGTGAAAGGAGAATATTAAGGAATATTTATGTCCACTAGAAGTGCTGCCATGAACAAATGGCAAGGCAAATCCTAATATTCATATTCTCTTCTAATCTAAAAAGTTGTAGAAAGCTCATTCCCCCTGCTGACTTTACCTAAAATCCATTTGGAAATGTTCCTGTAGTTATAATTGGCTTTGTGCAATCCCTGCCTCACCACCACATGGCTCAGTGCCTGGCATGTATTAAGTACTTAGTAAATGTTAAATATTTTATTAGTAGAATGTTTCATTTATATTGTATGGAGCTGTATGATTTTAGCAGAAAATGTTATATTCATGAATATTCTGGATTCAGCTTGTTCCTAATAAATTTATAGAACACTTTAATGTATCCCTGAGGAAAAAAACAAGAGAAAAAATTTGTCCTTACTTTATTATGGATACAGTTCTTGGTCAATTAAGATAACCTTCAAAATGTTTTCTAAATAAGTAAAAAATTGTCCTTTAAAGTTAATTCCTCTGATTCTAACTAAATAAGAGTTTAGAAATAAGATTTAGAATCAGAATATAATATATGTAAACAAGGAGGTGATGATTTGCTTTTTAAACCGGAGAGTATTGGTCCCAACTCCAAAGGCATATGGAACTTAGTTCTTACTTAGAGGCCTAAAAGCCTTTCTTCCTCCCTCCCTCCCTTCTTCCCTCCCTTCCTTCCTTCCTTCCTACTCTCCCTTTCTTTCTTCCTTCCTTCCTTTCTTTCTTTCTCTCTCTCTCGCTCTCTTTCTTTCTTTCTTGTATAGTTGATTTACAGTATTATATTAGTTTCAGGTGTAGGGCATAGTGATTCAGTAGTTTTACAGATTATACTCCAGTAAAAGTTATTACAACATAACAGCTTTAATTCTCTGTGCTATACAATATATCCTTGTTCCTTTTCTATTTTACACATAGCAGTTTGTATCTTTTAATCCCATATGTCTAATTTGCCTCTCCCCCTTTCCCTCTCCCTTTGATAACCACTAGTTTGTTTTCTATATCTGTGAGCCTCTTTCTGTTTTGCATATATACTCCTTTGTATTATTTTTTACATTCTACATGTAAGTGATATCATATAGTCCTTGTCTTTCTCTGACATTTCAATAAGCATAATACTCTCTAGGTTCATTCACGCCTTGTTGCAAATGGCAGAATTTCATTCTTTTTTTATGACTAATATTCCACTGAATATATATATATATATATATATATATATATATATATATATATACTATTTCTTCTTTATCCGTTTGTCTGATGATGGACACTTGAGTTGCTTCCATATATTTGCTATTCTATATAGTGCTGCTATGAACATTGGGGGGCATGTATCTTTTCAAATTAGTGTTTTCATTTTGGGGGGATATATACCCACGACTGGAATTGCTGGATCATGTGATAGTTCCATTTTTAGGTTTTTGAGGAATCTCCATACTGTTTTCCATAGTGGCTGCACCAGTTTACTTTCCCACCAACAATGTACAAGGGTTTCCTTTTCTCCATATCCTCACTATTTGTTATTTGTAGACTTTTTGATGATAGTCATTCTGACAGGTGTGAGGTGGTATCTCATTGTTGTTTTGATTTACATTTCTCTAATTAGTGATGTTGTGCATCTTTTCATGTACCAGTTTGCCATCTTTTTTGAAAAAATGTCTATTCAAGCCTTCTGCCCATTTTTTAATTGAGCTACTTGTTTTTTTGATATTGTATTTTAAGAGCTTTTTACATATTTTGATTATTAACCCCTTGTCAGTCATATCATTTGCAAATGTTTTCTCCCATTCTGTAGGTTGTCTTTTCATTTTGCCAATGGTTTCCTTTGCTGTGCAAAAACTTTTAAGTTTAATTAGGTCCTATTTGTTTATTTTTGCTTTCATTTCTTTTGCCTTAGGAGACAGATCCAAAAAAATATTGCTGTTTTAAATCAAACAGTGTGCTGTTTATGTTCTCTTCTAGGAGTTTTATGATTTCCATTCTTACATTTAAGTCCTTAATCCATTTTGAGTTTTTTTTTTTTTTGATATGGTGTAAAATAATGTTCTAATCTCACTGTTTTACATGTAGCTGTTTAGTTTTCCCAGCAACACTTGTTGAAGAGGCTGTCTTTTCTCCATTGTGTATGGTTGCATACTTCATTGTAGATTACTTGACCAAAAATGCCTGGGTTTATTTCTGGGCTCTCTATTCTGTTCCATTGATCTATGTGTTTGTTTTTGTGCCAGTACCATGCTGTTTTGATTACTATAGCTTTGTAGTATAGTCTGAAATCTGGGAGGGTGATACCTTTACTTTTGTTCTTTTTTTCTCAAGACTGCTTTGGCATTTGGGGGTCTTTTGTTGTTCTGTAAGAATTTTAGTGTTATTTGTTCTAGTTCTGTGAAAAATATCCTGGGTATCTTGGTGGGGACTGTATTAAATCTGTAGATTGCTTTGGGTAGTATGACCATTTAAAAATATTCAGTATTAATTCTTCAGTCCAAGAGCATGAGATATATTTCCACTTCTTTGTGTCATCTTTGGTTTCCTTTATCAATGTTTCATAGTTTTCAGAGTATGGGCTTTTCACCTCATTGGTTAAGTTTATTCATGGTATTTTATTCTTTTTGATGTGATTTTAAATGGAATTGTTTTCTTCACTTTATCTTTCTGATAGTTCCCTCGGTGTATGGAGACAAAACAGATTTCTGTATATTAATCTTGTATCCTGCTACTTTGCTGAATTCATTTATTAGTTCTAATATTTTTTTGGTGGAGACTTTAGGGTTGTCTGTATACAGTATCATGTAATCTGCAAATAGTGACAATTTTACCACTTCCCTTCAAATTTGGATGCCTTTTATTTCTTTTCCTTGTCTGATTGCTGTGGCTAGGATTTCCAATATTATGTTAAATGGAAGTGGCAAGAGTGTGCATCCTTGTCTTGTTCCTGAATTTAGAGGAAAAGCTTTCACCACTGAGTATAATGTTGGCTGTGGGTTTGGCCTAAATGGCCTTTATTATGTTGAGATATGTTCCCTCTCTTCTCCTTTGATGAGAGCTCTAATCATGAATGCATGTTGAATTTTGTCAAATGATTTTACTGTGTCTATTGACATGATCATGTGATTTTTATCCTTCCCCTTGTTAATGTGCTATTACATTGTTTGATTTTCAAATGTTGAAACATCCTTGTGACCCTGGAATATATCCAGCTTGATCATGATGTATGATCCTTTTTGTATCTTGTTGGATTTGGTTTGCTAATATTTTGTTGAGGAATTTTGCATGTTCATCACAGATATTGTCCTGTAATTTTCTTTTTGTTGTTGTTGTTGTGTCTTTGTCTGGTTTTGGTATCAGGGTAATGGTAGTCTCAAATTAATTTGGGAGTGTTCTCTCCTTTTCAATTTTTTGGAATAGTTTGAGAAGGATAGGTATAAGCTTTTGGTAGAATTCCCCAGTGAAACCACCCGGTCCTGCACTTCAATTTTTGGGGAATTTTTAAAATTACAACTTTGATTTCACTACCAGTGATTGGTCTGTTCAAATTGTCTGTTTCTTCTTGATTTAGTTATGGCAGTTTGTATGTTTCCAGAAATTTGTTCATTCTCGGTTGTCCAGTTTGTTGGTATATAGCTGTTTGTAATATTCTCTTATGTTTCTTGTATCTCTGTGGTATCAGTTGTTATTTCCCACCCTTCATTTCTTATTTTATTTGGGTCCTCTTTTCTTCTTGGTGAGCCTGGCTAATGGTTTATCAATTTGCTTATATTTTCAAAAAAAATCTTTTGGTTTCTCTGATATTTTCTCTTTTTTTTTCACTATTCTATTTATTTCCTCACTGATCTTTATTATTTTCCTTTTTCTGTGACTTTGAGCTTTGTTTGTTCTTTTTCTAATTCTTTTAGGTCGTAAGTTAGGTTGTTTCTTTGAGATTTTTCTTGTTTCTTGAGAAAGGCCTGTACTGTTGTAAACTTCCCTCTTAGAACTGCTTTTGGTGCATCCCATAGATTTTGGAATGTTGTGTTTCCATTTTCATTTGTCTTGAGGTATTTTCTGATTTCTTCATTGATGTTTTTATTGACACATTGGTATGTTAGTAGCATGCTGTTTAGTCTCCATGTGTTTGTTTTCCAATTTTTTCTTTTTGTGATTTATTACTAGCTTTATACTGTTGTGGTTGGAAAAAATGCTTGATATGATTTCTATCCTCTTAAATTTGTTGATACTTGTTTTGTGACCTAGCATGTTATTTATTCTAGAGAATTATTGCTGTGCACTTGAAAAGAATGTGTATTCTACTTGTTTTGAATGTAATGTCCTGTAGATATCTATTAAGTTCCACTGATCTATTGTATCACTTAAGACCACTGTTGTTTCACTGATTTTCTTTCTGAATGATCTGCGCATTGATATAAATGGGGTGTTAAAGTCCCATTACTATTCTTGTATTATTGTCAATTTCTCCATTTATATCTGTTAGTATTTGCTTTATATATTTAGGTGCTCCTGTGTTGGGTGCATATATGTTAGTGAGTATAAGATCCTCTTCTTATATTTATCCCTTTATCATTGTATAATGCCCTTCTTTGTCTTTCTTTATGGCCTTTGTTTTAAAGTCTATTTTGTCTGGTATGAGTTATTGCTACCCCCACTTTCTCGTAGTTTCCATTTGTATGAAATATCTTTTTCCATCCTCTCACTTTCATTCTCTCTGTGTTTTTAGCCCTGAAATGAGCCTCTTGTAGGTAGCATATTGAAGGGTGTAGTTTTTTTTTTTAATCCAATCAGCCACCCTGTGTTTTTTGTTGTTGTTGTCATTGTTGGTTTTAGTTCTGTAACTTAAATTTGTATAACTAACATTTATTGTGCATTTGTAACATGTCAAACACCATTCTAAGCACTTTACCTGCATTCAGACTTTGGTTGTCACAACAGGTAAATAATATTATTATCCCCATTTTATAGATGAGGAAAACAAAGCATAGAAAATTTCATGTACAGCTTCTCAAGTACACAGCTAACAAGCATCTGACTCAGGTTTCAAATCTAGGCAGTCTGAGTCCAAAGCCCACACTAATGAACACTGTGCTATCCTGCTTGGCCTGGGTATGAAAAGGTAAATGGACCATGATTCCAGGCATAAAGGAATTCTTAGCCTATGAAATTTAGACATATAAATAATTGTACAACATGGGAATAGTACAGAGGCTTGGATGACACTGGATCCTATTCCTTCATGTGTAAGCAAGGGCATTGCTCCTTTTGTCTCCTGCATGATCAAATTTTCTTTCTCTACTAATATTCTCATTAGCATATAAATATACTATAAAATCTCTCAATATAAAAAACTTTTAATCTATCATTTTCTAGTCACTGCCCTTATTTTCCTGCTTAAAAATAAAAAGCAACAAAACAAAATCAAACAAACAAACAAGTAAAAACCAATGAACTACCCTTGGAGGAGTTCTTTACTATCTCACTTTCCAGCTGCATGACTTGTGGGATCCTAGTTCCCCAACCAGGGCTTGAACCTGGCCCCCCTGCAGTGGAAGTGCAGAGTGGTAACAACTGGACTGCCAGGGAATTCCCCCATTCCCTCTTAATCCCATTTCAATCAGGTTAATCTCTCTACCATGCCTAAGAAATGGTATTCATTCATGTCACCAAAGATTATCATGTTCCCAATGCCAGTGAGCAATTCTCAGTCCTCTTCTGTATTTTCTCTGCAGGATTTGATATTGCAGATCACTCCCTCCTTCTTGCAATCTTCTCTTCCTTGTCTTGCCAGAAACAACATTCTACTTACTTTCTTCCTACTTCACTGGCTGCTCCATTTTAGTCTTCTCTACTGGACTCAGACCTCAGAACTTACCTCTACTATTTTGACACTTTTACTATGTGATCTCAATTTTTCCCATGGTGAGAATACTTGCACATTTGATCAAATCTAAGCCACAAATTGTTTTACCTTTTACATTTCTGGAATGACACATCCTAAAATAGTTGTCATCATCCAGGCAGTGGTCTTGACTTAGTCTTCCTTGCTGACACTGTGAGAACCTAGTCATTGCTGTTAAAATTATCTTAATTCAATAGAGATTTGTGGATTAATGATACTATCCATGTTGGGTTTAATGTTGTTTAAAATGAACTTAAAAATTAATACTGTGATTTGGCATTAAAAGAAAATTATTATTACGTTTGCAGAAAACTATGGAAATAGAACAATGTGAAGGAATATGTACTGACAAAACTTCAATTTCTTCTTTCAAAGCAATAACCAAGTGCATTATAAATCTTTAGAAAGAAAGATGGCTTCAAGAAAAGCTTTTATATATATATACTATATATATAGGAATATAGTTGCTTTATACTTCTGTGCCAGTTTCTTCTGTACAGCAAAGTGAATCAGCCATACGTATACATATATCCCCTCTTTTTTTGATTTCCTTCCGAGTTAGGTCACCACAGAGCACTGAGTAGAGTTCCCTGGGCTATACAGTAGGTTCTGATTAGTTATCTATTTTATACACAGTAGTGTATAAATGTCAATCCCAATCTCCAGATTCATCCCAAACCCTCCCCTTTCTCTATTGGTGTCCATAAGTTTGTCTTCTATGTATGTGTCTGTATTTCTGCTTTTCAAATAAGATCATCTGTACCATTTTTCTAGATTCCATATATATGCATTAATATACGATATTTGTTTTTCTCTTTCTGACTTACTTCACTCTGTATGACAGTCTCTAGGACTGTCCACATCTCTGCAAATGACACAGTTTCATCCCTTTTTATGGCTAAGTAATATTCCATTGTATACATATACCACATCTTCTTTATCCATTCCTCTGTTGATGGACAATGGACAATTGCTTCCATGTCCTGGCTATTGTAAATAGTGATGCTATGAGCATTGGGGTGCATGTATCTTTTTGAATTATGGTTTTCCTGGGTACATGTCCAGAATTGGGATTGCTGGGTCAAATGGTAGTTCTATTTTTAGTTTTTTAAGGAACCTCCATACTGTTCTCCATAGTGACTGTATCAATGTTTATTCCCACCAAGAGTGTAAGAGGGTTCCCTTTTCTCCACACCCTCTCCAGCATTTATTGTTTGTGGATTTTTTGATGATGGACATTCTGACCAGTGTGAGATGATACCTCATTGTAGTTTTGATTTGCATTTCTCTAATAATTAATGATGTTGAGCATCTTTTCATGTGTTTGTTCGCCATCTGTATGTCTTCTGTGGAGAAATGTCTATTTAGATCTTCCACCCATTTTTCTTTTTTAACATCTTTTTTGGAGTATAATTGCTTTACAGTGGTGTGTTAGTTTCTGCTTTATAACAAAGTGAATCAGCTATACATATACAACTATCCCCATATCTGCTCCCTCTTGCTTCTCCCTCCCACCCCTCTAGGTGGTCACAAAGCACCGAGCTGATCTCCCTGTGCAATGCAGCTGCTTCCCATTAGCTATCTATTTTACATTTGGTAGTATATAAAGTCCATGCCACTCTCTCACTTCGTCCCACCTTATCCTACGCCCTCCCCCCACGTCCTCAAGTCCATTCTCTACGTCTGCGTCTTTATTCCTCTTCTGCCCCTAGGTTCTTCATAGCCATTTTTTTTTTTTTTTTTTAGATTCCATATATATGTGTTAGCATTCAGTATTTGTTATACTCTTTCTGACTTACTTCACTCTGTATGACAGACTCTGGGTACATCCACCTCACTACAAATAACTCAATTTCGTTTCTTTTTATGTCTGAGAAATATTCCATTGTATATATGTGCCACATCTTCTTTATCCATTCATCTGCTGTTGGACTCTTAGTTTGCTTCCATGTCTTGGCGATTGTAAATAGAGCTGCAATGAACATTGTGGTACATGACTATTTTTGAGTTATGGTTTTCTTAGGGTATATGCCCAGTAGTGGGATTGCTGGGTCATATGGTAGTTCTATTTTTAGTTTCTTAAGGAACCTCCATACTCTTCTAATAGTGGCTGTATCAATTTACATTCCCACCAACAGTGCAAGAGGGTTCCATTTTCTCCATCCCCTCTCCAGCATTTATTGCTCGTAGATTTTTTGATGATGGCCATTCTGACTGGTGTGAGGTGATACCTCATTGTAGTTTTGATTTCCATTTCTCTAATGATTAGTGATGTTGAGCATTCTTTCATGGGTTTCTTGGCAATCTGTATATCTTCTTTGGAGAAATGTCTATTTAGGTCTTCTGCCCATTTTTGGATTGGGTTGTTTGTTTTTTCGATATTGAACTTCATGAGCTGTTTGTAAATTTTGGAGATTAATCCTTTTTCAGTTGCTTCATTTGCATATATTTTCTCCCATTCTGAGGGTTGTCTTTTCATCTTGTTTATGGTTTCCTTTGCTGTGCAAAAGGTTTTAAGTTTCATTAGGTCCCATTTGTTTATTTTTGTTTTTATTTCCATTTCTCTAGTAGGTGGGTCACAAAGGATCTTGCTGTGATTTACCTCATAGAGTATTCTGCCTATGTTTTCCTCTAAGAGTTTGATAGTTTCTGGCCTTACATTTAGGTCTTTAATCCATTTTGAGTTTATTTTTCTGTTTGGTGTTAGGGAGTGTTCTAAATTCATACTTTAACATGTAGCTGTCCTGTTTTACCAGCACCACTTACTGAAGATGCTATCTTTTCTCCATTGTATATTCTTACCTCTTTTATCAAAAATAAGGTGACCATATGTGTTTGGGTTTATCTCTGGGCTTTCTATCCTGTTCCATTGATAGACATTTCTGTTTTTGTGCCAGTAACATACTGTCTTGATTACTGTAGATTTATAGTAGAGTCTGAAGTCCGGGAGCCTGATTCCTCCAGCTCTGTTTTTCTTTCTCAAGGTTGTTTTGACTATTCAGGGTCTTTTGTGTTTCCATAGAAATTGTGAATTTTTTGTTCTAGTTCTGTGAAAAATGCCATTGGTAGTTTCAAAGGGATTGCATTGAATCTGTAGATTGCTTTGGGTAGTACAGTCATTTTCACAATGTTCTTTCTTCCATTCCAAGAACATGGTATATCTCTCCATCTATTTGTATCATCCTTAATTTCTTTCATCAGTGTCTTATAGTTTTCTGTATACAGGTCTTTTGTCCCCTTAGGTAGGTTTATTCCTAGGTATTTTATTCATTCTGTTGCAATGGTAAGTGGGAGTGTTTCCTTAATTTCTCTTTCAGATTTTACATCAGTAGTGTATAGGAATGGAAAAGATTTCTGTGCATTAATTTTGTATCTTGCTACTTTACCGAATTCATTGATTAGCTCTGCTAGTTTTCTGGTGGAGCCTTTAGGATTCTCTATGTATAGTATCATGTCATCTGCAAACAGTGACAACTTTACTTCTTTTCCGACCTGGATTCCTTTTATTTCTTTTTCTTCTTTGATTACTGTGGCTAACACTTCCAAAACTATGTTGAATAATAGTGGTGAGAGTGGGCAACCTTGTTTTTTTCCTGATCATAGTGGAAATGGTTTCAGTTTTTCACCATTGAGAAGGATGTTGGCTGTGAGTTTGTCATATATGACCTTTATTATGCTGAGGTAAGTTCCCTCTATTCCTACTTTTTGGAGGGCTTTTATCAGAAGTGGGTGTTGAATTTTTTTGAAAGCTTTTTCTGCCTCTATTGAGATGATCATATGCTTTTTCTCCTTCAATTTGTTAATATGGTGTATCACATTGATTGCTTTGTGTATATTGAATCCTTGCATTCCTGGGAGAAACCTCACTTGATCATGGTGTATGATCCTTTTAATGTGCTGTTGGATTCTGTTCGCTAGTAGTTTTGCATCTATGTTCATCAGTGATAGTGACCTGTAGTTTTCTTTCTTTGTGACATCCTTGTCTGGTTTTGGTATCAGGGTGATAGTGGCCTTGTAGAATGAGTTTGGGAGTGTTCTTCCCTCTGCTATATTTTGGAAGAGTTTGAGAATGATGGGTGTTAGCTCTTCTGTAAATGTTTGATAGAATTCACCTGTTAAGCCATCTGGTCCTGGGCTTTTGTTTGTTGGAAGATGTTTAATCACAGTGTCAATTTCAGTGCTTGTGATTGGTCTGTTTATATTTTCTATTTCTTCCTGGTTCAGTCCCGGAAGGTTGTGCTTTTCTAAGTATTTGTCCATTTCTTCCAGTTGGTCCATTTTATTGGCATAGAGTTGCTTGTACTAATCTCTCATGATCCTTTGTCTTTCTGCAGTGTCAGTTGTTACTTCTTCTTTTTCATTTCTAATTCTGTTGATTTGAGTCTTCTCCCTTTTTTCCTGATGAATCTGGCTAATGTTTTATCAATTTTGTTTATCTTCTCAAAGAACCAGCTTTTAGTTTTATTGATCTTTGCTATTGTTTCCTTCATTTCTTTGTCATTTGTTTCTGATCTGATCTTTATGATTTCTTTCCTTCTGCTAAGTTTGGGGTTTTATTGTTCTTTCTCTTATTGCTCTAGGTGTAGGGTTAGGTTGTTTATTTGAGATGTTTCTTGAGGTTGGATTGTATTGCTATAAACTTCCCTCTTAGAACTGCTTTTGCTTCATTCCATAGGTTTTGGGTCATCAGGTTTTCATTGTCATTTGTTTCTAGGTTTTTTTTTTTTTTTTTTTTTTTTGCGGTACGTGGACCTCTCACTGTTGTGGCCTCTCCCGTTGTGGAGCACAGGCTCCGGACGTGCAGGCTCAGTGGCCATGGCTCACAGGCCCAGCCACTCCGCGGCATGTGGTATCTTCCCGGACCGGGGCACAAACCCGTGTCCCCTGCATCAGCAGGCAGACTCTCAACCACTGCGCCACCAGGGAAGCCCTGTTTCTAGGTATTTTTTGATGTCCTCTTTGATTTCTTCAGTGATCTCTTGGTTACTAAATAATGTGTTGTTTAGCCTCCAGGTGTGTATATTTTTTACAGATTTTTTCCTGTAGTTGATATCTAGTCTTACAGCGTTGTGGTTGGAAAAGATAATTGATACTATTTCAATTTTCTTAATTTTACCAAGGCTTGATTGGTGACCCAGGATATGATGTATCTTGAGAATTCCATGAGCACTTGAGAAGACAGTATATTCTGTTTTCTTTGGATGGAATGCCCTATAAATATCAATTACGTCCATCTTATTTAATGTATCATTTAAAGCTTGTGTTTCCTTATTATTTGCATTTTGGATGATCTGTCCATTGGTGAAAATGAGGTGTTAAAGTCCCCTACTATGATTGTGTTACTGTCGATTTCCCCTTTTATGGTTGTTAGCATTTGCCTTATGTATTGACGTGCTCCTATGTTGGGTGCGTAAATATTTACAATTGTTATATCTTGTTCTTGGATTCATCCCTTGATCATTATCTAGTATCCTTCTTTGTCTCTTGTAATAGTCTTTATTTTAAAGTCTATTTTGTCTGATATGAGAATTGCTACTGCAGCTTTCTTTTGATTTCCATTTGCATGGAATATCTTTTTCCATCCCCTCACTTTCAGTCTGTATGTGTCCCTAGGTCTGACGTGGTTCTTTTGTAGACAGCATATATATGGGTCTTGTTCTTGTATCCATTCAGCCAGTCTATGTCTTTTGGTTGGAACTTTTAATCCATTTACATTTAAGGTAATTATTGATATATACGTTCCTATTACCATTTTCTTAATTGTTTGGGTTTTGTTATTGTCAGTCTTTTCCTTCTCTTGTGTTTCCTGCCTAGAGAAGCTCCTTTAGCATTTGTTGTAAAGCTGGTTTTGTGGTGCTGAATTCTCTTAGCTTTTGCTTGTCTGTAAATGTTTTAATTTCTCACTCGAATCTGAATGAGATCCTTGGTGGGTAGAGTAATCTTGGTTGTAGGTTCTTCCCTTTCATCCCTTTAAATATGTCCTGCCACTCCCTTCTGGCTTGCAGAGTTTCTGCTGTAAGATCAGCTGTTAACTTTATGGGGATTCACTTGTATGTTATTTGCTCTTTTTCCTTTGCTGTTTTAATATTTTTTCTGTGTACTTAATTTTTGATAGTTTGATTAATATGTGTCTTGGCATGTTTCTCCTTTGGTTTATCCTGTATGGGACTGTCTGTGTTTCTGGGACTTGATTTACTATTTCTTTTCCCATATTAGGGTAGTTTTCAACTACAATCTCTGCAAATATTTTCTCAGTCCCTTTCTTTTTCTCTTCTTCTTATGGGACTCCTGTAATTCGAAAGTTGGTGCATTTAATGTTATACCAGAGGTCTCTGAGACTGTCCTCAGTTCTTTTCATTCTTTTTACTTTATTCGGCTCTGATGTAGTTATTTCCACTATTTTATTTTCCAGGTCACTTATCCGTTCTTCTGCCTCAGTTATTCTGCTATTGATTCCTTCTAGAGAATTTTTAATTTCATTTATTGTGTTGTTCATCATTGTTTGTTTGCTCTTTAGTTCTTCTAGGTCCTTGTTAAACGTTTCTTTTATATTCTCCATTCTATTTCCAAGAATTTGGATCATCTTTACTATCATTACTCTGAATTCTTTTTCAGGTAGACTGCTTATTTCCTCTTCATTTGTTTGGTCTATGGGTTTTTACCTTGCTCGTTCATCTGCTGTGTATTTCTCTGTCTTCTCATTTTGCTTAACTTACTGTGTTTGTGGTCTCCTTTTCACAGGGTGCAGGTTTGTAGTTCCCGTTGTTTTTGGTGTCTGTCCCCAGTGGCTATGGTTGGTTCAGTGGGTTGTATAGGCTTCCTGGTGGAGGGAACTAGTGCCTGTGTTCTAGTGGATGAGGCTGGATCTTGTCTTTCTGGTGGGCAGGACCATGTCCAGTGGTGTGTTTTTGGGTGTCTGTGACCTTATGATTTTAGGCAGCCTCTCTGCTAATGGGTAGGGTTGTGTTTCTCTCTTGCTAGTTGTTTGTCATAGGGTGTCCAGCACTGTCTCTTGCTGGTTATTGAGTGGAGCTGGGTCTTAGCATTGAGGTGGTGCTCTCTGGGAGAGCTTTTGCTGTTTGGTATTATGTGGAGCCGGGAGGTATCTGTTGGACCAATGTCCTGAACTCAGCTCTCCCACCTCAGAGGCACAGGCCTGACAGCAGCCCAATCACCAAGACCCTGTCAGCCACATGGCTCAGAAGAAAAGAGAGGAAAAAAAGAAAGAAAAAAATAAAATAAATAAGAATAAAATATAATAATGTTATTAACATAAAAAATAATTATTAAAAATAAAAAATTAAAAAGTAATTAAAAAATGAAAGAAAGAATGAAAGAAGAGAGCAACCAAAACAAAAAACAAATCCACCAATGATAATAAGCACTAAAAACTATACTAAAAAAAAAAAGAAAATTAATAAAAAATGGACAGAGAGAACCCTAGGACAAATGGTAAAAGCAAAGCTATACAGACAAAATCACACAAAGAAGCATACACATACACACTCACAAAAAGAGAAGAAGGAAAAAAATATATATATATATCATTGCTCCCAAAGTCCAGCACCTCAATTTTGGAATGTTTCATTGTCTATTCAGGTATTCCACAGATGCAGGGTATATCAAATTGATTGTAGAGATTTAATCTGTTGCTCCTGAGGCTGCTGGAAGAGATTCTCCTTTCTGCTCTTTTTTTGCACAGCTCTTGGGGCTCAGCTTTGGATTTGGCCCTGCCTCTGCGTGTAGGTCTCCTGGGGGTATCTGTTCTTTGCTCAGACAGGATGGGGTTAAAGTAGCAGCTGATTGGGGGCTCTGGCTCCCTCAGGCCTGGGGGATGGTGGTGTACGGAATGCCAGGCGAGCCTGCCTTGGCAGAGGCTGGCATGACATTGCAACAGCCTGAGGTGTGCCATGTGTTCTCCCAGGGAATTTGGCCCTGGATCACGGGATCCTGGTAGTTGCGTGCTGCACAACCTCCTGGGAGGGGAAGTGTGGATAGTGGTCTGTGCTGCATACAGGCTTCTTGTTGGCTGCAGCAGCAGTCTTAGCGGTTCATGCCCATTTCTCGTGTCCGCGGTGATAGCCACAGCTCGCACCCGTCTCTGGAGGTGGTTTAGGCAGTGCTCTGAATCCCCTCTCCTCGCGCACCTTGAAAAAATTGTCCCTTGCCTCTTACGCAGGTCCAGACTTTTTCCTGGACTCCCTCCCGGCTAGCTGTGGTGCACTAGCCCCCTTCAGGCTGTGTTCACGCAGCCAACCCCAGTCCTCTCCCTGGGATCTGACCTATGAAGCTGAGCCTCAGCTCCCAGCCCCCACCCACCCCAGTGGGTGAGCAGACAAGTCTCTCAGGGTGGTGACTTCTGGTCGACACTGATCCTCTGTGTGGGAATCTCTCCACTTTGCCCTCTGCACCCCTGTTGCTACACTCCTCCGTGGCTCCAAAGTTTCCCCCCACCACTCCCCATCTCTGCCAGTGAAGGGGCTTCCTAGTGTGTGGGAACTTTTCCTCCTTCACAGCTCCCTCCCTGAGATGCAGGTCCTGTCCCTATTCTTTTGTCTCTGTTTTTTCTTTTGCCCTACCCAGGTACATGGGGGGTTTCTTGCCTTTTGGGAATTCTGAGGTCTTCTGCCAGCATTCAGTAGGTGTTCTGTAGGAGTTGTTCCACGTGTAGATGTATTTCTGATGTATTTGTGGAGAGGAAGCTGATATCCATGTCTTACTTTTTGTCATCTAGAAGGTCTCCCCCCGCCCCATTTTTGGATTGGGTTGTTTGTTTTTTTGATATTGAGCTGTATGAGCTGTTTGTATAGTTTGGAAATTAATCCCTTGTCAGTTGCTTCTTTTGCAAATATTTTCTTCCATTCTGAGGGATGTCTTTTAGTGTTGTTTATTTTTTGCTTTACTGTACAAATCTTTTAAGTTTAATTAGGTCTCATTTGTTTCTTTCTGTTTTTGTTTTCATAAGTCTAGGAGGTGGGTCAAAAAAGATCTTGCTATGATTTATGTCAAAGTGTGTTCTTCTTATGTTTTCCTCTAAGAGTTTTATAGTGTCGGGTCTTACATTTTGTTTTGTAGTGTCTCAGCCACCCTATGTTTTTTGTTTGGAACACTTATTCATTGACATTTAAAGTAATTATTGATAGGTATATACTTATTGCCATTTTATTACTTGTTTTCCAGGTGTTTTTGTAGCTCTTCTGTGTTTATTTCTTCTTTTTTTTCTACCCTTGTGCTCTGAAGATTTCCTTTAGTAGTATGCTTCTGTTCCTTTCTTTCTAGTATTAGTGTATCTGTTGTAGGTTTTTGATTTGTATTTACCGTGGTGTTCATATATGTTGACCTATAATTATGTCTACTCATTTTAAACTGGTAATCATTTAAGTTCAAACACATTTTAAAAGATCTACATTTTTTACTCTCCTTCCCAAAATGTTGTGTTTTGATGTCATATTTTACATTTTCATGATTATCCCTAAATTCTTTATTGTAGTTATAGTTGCTTTTTCACTTTTTTCTCCATTTAATCTACATACTGGCTTAAGTGATCTCTAATCCATACTATATATATGCCTTTCCTATTAGGGTTTTCCCTTTACTATGGATTCTTACTTCTTTTCCATTTAGAGAAGACCCTTCAACATTTCTTTTAGGGTAGGTTTAGTATTGATGAATTCTTTTAGATTTTGCTTGTCTGAGAAGTTCTTTGTCCCTCCTATTCTAAATGCTAATCTTGTTGGGTAGAGTAACCAAGTTACATGTTTTTCCGTCTCAGAACTTTGAATATTTCATGCCACTCCCTTCTGGCCTGCAAAATTTCTGAAGAAAAGTCAGCTGATAATCTTATGAGGATTACCTTGTATATGAGTCTTTATTTTTCTTTTACTGCCTTCAGAATTCTCTCTTTAACTTTTGCCATTTTAATTATGATATGTCGTTTGGGTTCATCTTGTTTGGGACTCTCTGTGCCTCCTGTACCTGGATATCTGTTTCCTTCTTCAGGTTTGGGAAGTTTTCAGACATAATTTCTTCAGATACATTTTTAATCCCCTTCTCTCTTTTCCTTTTGGAACCCCTATAGTGGGAATATAGAAATGCTTAATGTTATTCAAAACATCTCTTAATTTTCTTTCATTAAAATTTTTTTCCTGCTGTTCTGATTGAATGATTTCCATAATTCTATTTCCAGATCATGTATATGCTCTTTTGTATCACTTAGTCTGCTTTTCATTCCTTCTAGTATGTTTTATTTTTAAATTTCAGATATTGAATTATATATTTTTGATTTGGTCTTTTTATAGTTCCTTGTTAAAATGTTCATTGTTTAAATCAATTATTTTCCCTAATTTAGTTAATATTTTTATTACCAAGTTTTGAATTATTTACCTGGTGAATTATTTATTTTTGTTTCATTATTTAGGTTTTCAGGAATTTTCTCTTGCTCTTTCAATTGAGAGTATTTCCTCTGCCTTTTCATTTTACTTAATTTTCTCTGCCTCTATAAATTTAGGTGAAAGTTACATATTATGGTCTTGAAGGGGTGTCCTTATGTAGGGGCATCCCTGTGCAAACTGTGTGTGCTGAGTGCCTTTGGTGGGAGGTCTGGATTTGATTTGAATGTCTGTCATGGTCTTTCCTCAGGGTGTGCTGGCAGCTATCACCTTGGTAAGGGGTGAAGCTGGAGATGGAGGGGCTAGAGTTGGGTACAAGGCAGCACTTCCTCTCTGGTCATTGGCTGTCACCACCCTGTTAGGGGAAGGGTCTGATGCCAGGTTGCTAGAGCAGAAGCCCTGAGGGTTGGGCTTGAGTTGACGCTTTTCCCTTCAAGTATTTATATTTTCCTCTCTCCACTCCAGGACCTTTGCCTCAGAGGAGAGGACTGCTGTAGCACGTGGCACTCATGTGCACACAGAGACACAATGCACTGCCTGTGGAGGCATCTGCATCTCTGCTCAGACACTGCCCATAGTCAAGTCTTTTTCCTGGTCCTGGCTGCCCCAGATCCAGTGCTGCACTCCGGTGTGGAGTGAACAGGGCTGGAGCATTTGCTCAGCTGGGGCTGGGATGCATGGTGAGAGAGTCGAGGGGAACCTTGGCAGCTACTAGAGCAAATTTCTCTCTCCCTGCCTTGGAAGCAAGCCAGTGTGCACATGCATACTCATCAGCCATGGAGTCCAGGCTTCTCCAGCCTTTCTGTTTGTCCCAGCAGTCCTCCAACTAGCCAAGGGGGCTTGTCTCTTCCGTGTTGGACCCCAGGACTAAGATGCCCAGTCTGTGGCTTGACCTTCTCCCCAGAGTGGGTTTCTGCCCCTACAATCTCCCTTGTCCTCTGAGTTCCCTCCTGATGGCACAGGTCCTGACCTAGTTGCTTTTCTTACCTTCCTACCCACTTATGTGTGTATCTTTCTTACAGCCTTGGTTGTACAGGAATCCTTCTGCCAATTTTCAGTTAGTTTTCAGTGAGAATTATTTCATATGTAGATGTATTTTTGATGTGTTCATGGGAGAAGGTGAACTCCACGTCCTCTTAATCTGTCACCTTGACCTCTTCCCCTAAATGCTTTTAATAAGCATTCTGGGAGAGAAAAGGTGTCCACACTAAAAAGTACTTTGACACCTGGAGCCTTATCTAGCCAAACTGATTTTCAGAAACTAGTTTTTCATCACCCTGCATGACCCACCAGTCATGCCAGGCAGGTTTTCCTAAGGGTGTATTCCTTTATATTCATCAATGTTGAAGAGACATATAAGCTATAAGTAAGTGTGAAATAAATAGTAAAGCATGGTCCAGATGGCTGTAGAGTGATTACTCATTAGGGATGATGAAGAATGAAGTTCAAAAAAGACCCTTTGGATTAAGCGAGATATTAAAACAAGGGAGACAATTAAGAAGCTTGGAATAGAAAATGAAGGAAGCTAAACATCTGTCCACAGAGGTTATTTAAGAAAAGTGACTATAATGAAATAAGCCTGTCTTTCATATTCTATTTATCTATATGGACAAAATGTACACTGGTGTTATAGTTTTTATCAAAATTTGATGTAGTGGGCTTCCCTGGTGGCGCAGTGGTTGAGAGTCCGCCTGCCGATGCAGGGGACACGGGTTCGTGCCCCGGTCCGGGAAGATCCCACATGCCGCAGAGCAGCTGGCCCCGTGAGCCATGGCCGCTGAGCCTGTGCTCTGCAGCGGGAGAGGCCGCAACAGTGACAGGCCCACGTACCACAAAAAAAAAAAAAAAAAAAAAAATTGATGCAGTAGCAGTACTTCATTCTAGTTAAGAATTCAGCCGATTTTTCCATTCTGGGTTTTCCACCTGAAGAATATGTTCACACTTTTAATCTCTTTCTTTCTTTTCTTCCTACATTTATCTGTATATGTTCATTTAATATCTTCATGTAATTTTATTCTTTCAGTTATACAAATAATACAAGAATACATCTAATAAAAAGAAATTCCAAGAGGTAGTTATCAAGCAAAAGGCTCCTTTGAAGGCTACTTTCCTACTTCACCTCCTCACCTTCAAACACACTACTCTATCACCAGGGTTAATCCCTGTAAATGGTATATGTTGATTACTCTCTGTAACTAGTCTGTGTTTATATCTTTTCTTAACATGCTTTTTGAAAAGCAAACTTCTTCCTTGAGAGCATTAGAAGACTCAAAGTTGGTGAGCTGAGATGAATTCTTCCAACACAATGTTCTTTGTGGATTTATAGAAATCTGACCTCTTGATGATTATGTATTGATATTTAATTGACATAAAATTTAAGAGTATTTTTAGTTCTGGTGGGAGAAAAACTTTCTCATACCATACTCTTACATATAACATAAATCTTAGATAAAAGTTTAAAATATTCTGCTTAATATTCTGTTAATACTGCTTTGGCCATTTATATTTATAATATATGAATAAAGTTGGACCAAATTTAATTCTATCCATTGCTTATTGAGTTTTTGGGGAAGAAGTTCCCCATGGCATGCTTTTTTTAGTAAACCAACTTTAATTTTTATGGATGTTTTGTAATAGTTATAATGGATAACTGAATGAATAATGGACAAGAAGATTTCTGCAGTGAACAAGGTCCGCCTTCTGTGCTGGTCGTGGGGCATTGAATGATGAACCTTCCAGTTAGCAGTGGTTGTGCACTGCAGTAGGATTTTCTCATTGACTTTCAATTAAATGGAGATGCTTTTATGACAAGTCATTGTATTCTACCAATCCAGTAAGCCTCATTTGGAACATAGTCATGCCTCTTCCTCCTTCATTGTATGTAGGCAATGTGCTCTGTAATGGAACTTATTTCTACATGATTTTTGTCATGATCAGTCAACTATTTCAAATAAAAAGGTAAAGATAAATGGTAAATGCTTAAAATTCCTTCTCTATGGTCTCATTCTCCAAAATTTAGTAATTCACGCCGATAGCATGCCAAGAGCCAGAAAAAGAATGCTGCACAGTAGTCTTTCCAGGGAGGGAAACACTATAGAGTTCTGATCTGAATTTAAGTTCTAAAGTCTTCAAATTAGCAGATGTAATGTTATCCCTGTAAAGTCACTCTTACTCACTTGCATTGCAAACTTTCTTTTTTTTTTTTTTTTTTACCTCTGAGACAATCACTTTATGTAGATCATGCATAACTTAGGGGACAAGATACTTACTCTTTCTTTTTTTTAACATCCTTATTGGGGTATAATTGCTTTACAATGGTGTGTTAGTTTCTGCTTTATAACAAAGTGAATCAATTATACATATACATATGTTCCCATATCTCTTCCCTTTTGCGTCTCCCTCCCTCCCACCTTCCCTATCCCACCCCTCCAGGCGGTCACAAAGCACCAAGCCGATATCCCCCGTGCCATGCGGCTGCTTCCCACCAGCTATCTACCTTACGTTTGTTAGTGTATAAATATCCATGACTCTCTCTCACCCTGTCACAGCTCACCCCTCCCCCTTCCTATGTTTCTTGAATGGTAAGTGAGCGGAGCTGTAGCCAGAGATGCAGGCATTATGTATGCTCCACAGCCTAGCTTACCATGAAAAAGCCTAACTTTAGCATGAGGTAGCTGACTGTAACTATCATCAATAAAGTGATTGCAAATTATTCTAGTGCTTGTGAGTTGAAAATTTGCAACTATTTATCTGTTCTTTTAAATTTTTCTCATGGATCAAGTTTTCTAGTAACTTAGAAAATGAGATAGATAAAGGAAAGGTAAGTGACATATTCTTATAACAAGTGAAAAAGAGGGTTAGAATGAACATTTGATATAATTATCATTATCAAATCAAAAGTAGACAAAATATGTTGCACATACATATGTATACGATTTATATAGTATATATATATACATGTAGATGCATATGTATACTATTTATATAGTATATATACATATAGATGCATATATACACATTTATGTATGTAGTTATATAAATGGGGGTGGGTTCTTAGAATGTAGAGGAAGACTGTTCCATACCATATTGCTTTGTGTGTGAATTCACTGTGTAAAAAATCTTCAACTGTGATGATGTAATTTATGTATAAGTCCCTTCCTTTTTCTATCCCACAGAGTATGCTTTCAGATGCCTTTTTAACTGGGGGCTGATCTTACTGCTGATCTTACTGTTTCTCCAGCCCAGCCCATGATCTGCAGTGTTGCCTCTCCATGAGCAGAGCTTTTTCCTACATGTTCCAACTAGTATGTTCCACCAAACTGAATATCCTCTGTGGCCCCAATGAGGGTTAAGAAAATCTCTACTGAAGACTTTAGGTAGTGGTCCTGAAGACCTGGAGAGCTGGAGGCCAGAGTGGATTTTGTAAAACTGCCTTGAGTATTGAGAAGAAAAGAATTTTGTTTGCTTTTTTCAATGACAGATTGTCACTAAGGATAAATTAATTATTCCCATCATCTGTCTTAGGATATTTGGAATTTGGCTTCCTAATCTCTAGATTCATAAAGATTGTGTATCAAAATAAAATAGGCACAAATAATAACAACAATGTACAAAAACCTACTAAAACCTGGGTTGATTAGTGTGGTAACATGTGAAATTAAAATTAGCAAAGAGAATCAAAATTATTTTAAACTTAAATTTAAATCCAACTGTAAAATTAAAAAAAATTAGAGATAATACACACATATGTTAAAAATACTAAATATCACTAAAAAAATAAACATTAGCCCGAAGTCCCCTAGTTTCCTTTATTGGTACCATTTTCTTATGTATCTTTCCAGAAATATTAGATTCTATATGTGTATACATCCTCTTTCTCCTTAATTATAAATTTTTCTTCTGATACTTGAGTATAATAAATTCATATGAAAAGAACTGAGTTTAGCTGTTATAAATGGTGTTGAAGACAAATTCTACAACATGGCTTCTAAACTTATGAGTTTACTGGGGGAATTCTAAAATTAATTTATTTGTAAAAAATGAGGAACTCCCCTAGGGCTTCCCTGGTGGCGCAGTGGTTGAGAGTCCGCCTGCCGATGCAGGGGACACAGGTTCATGCCCCGGTCCGGGAAGATCCCACATGCTGCGGAGCGACTAGGCCCGTGAGCCATGGCCACTGGGCCTGCGCGTCCGGAGCCTGTGCTCTGCAACGGGAGAGGCCACAACAGTGAGAGGCCCGCATACCGCAAAAAAAAAAAAAAAAAAAAAAAATGAGGAACTCCCCCCCTCAAATTTATAGACCCCAGGTTCCTTTCTGGTCAAGTCTTGATAATACATCTTCATATTGTATAAGTAATTAAAAAATCAGGCTAGCTACAACCTCAGTGGTGTGTAGGTTTTTCTCCCCAAGCTATCATGGACCCTGATTGTTTTGCCAATTAGAATAACTATCAAATCTCTGAGCAGATCCCAATTGATGGGATTTAGTTTCTTGTCCAAATACCATTTTTATTAAGGACAACTCTACTCCCCTCAAATTATAGATGATTACATTATTTCTTAGATGATCCCATTGAAAATGTTTGCTACTTTATTTCTTGATGCATTAATTTCAAACTTGCATTTTTCCAAGGAACAAGTCCAAGACATTATTATTCCACTATTGACCACTGTCATTTAATATTATGGTTATATTTTGATATATATAGAGATCTCCTTTGATATTATATATATTTTGAGAGAGATATATATATATATATATATAATCTCCTTTGATCAATGTCTCTTCAAGCTCTCTGTGGGTAATTTACATTTAGAGAGCTAGAACACAGCAAAGGCTTTTTTTCCAAATCACTAGATGGAACTTTGATGACTTTGGCTTGGGCCAATGGATAGCTCCTTGTACCCATTTTATTGACAGTAGGGAGAGCAAAATACTTTCTCTTTAAAGAGAGAGAAGAGCCAGTGTAAGCTGCCTATCCCAGGATTTTTTTTTTTCTTTTCCCAGGATTTTTATGGAGGCACCAGTTCTGTCCAGCAGTGGCTCAGACCATCTTACCTCATGTGTTTGGGAGAAAGTTACAAGGGAGGAAAGGAGAGAAGAGTGGCTGGAATTTTTCTCAAAAGGGTAACATTCAACCTTATTTCTACTTTTCAGTCTTTTACAAGCAAGCATGTATAAGAGAAAAAGTCAGCCATTTTTCTGGTCTTTAATTTCCTTATCACAATGAATACCCCTCCCATTAACAGTATGGACAAAAAATATTCTTGGTTTTGAGTAACACTTTACATCCTTTGGAATAGATTGAAATGAAATATCCTTAGAGTCAGGTGGTAGAAGCAGGGTGGAACAAAATTTAGTTCCAACAAGTGGGCATGGTATTTTTGTTAAAATGAATATAGCCTAAAATTGTTATGATCTTATCATGTGCCACTGATCTTTGGTACTTTGATCATCCTTCTATTTCTGAGCAGAAAAGTAATTACTTTTTGGAAAGAATCTTGGCCCTACCCATAGGTACTCCTTTGTTTATCTCCATGTGCAGATGGAGTGGCTTTCTCTTCAAGCATTTGTTCTTGTCAGACTTGTCAACTTTCATAAGAAAATGTCAATCCAGCCTCTGGGTTGAGGAGCTGTTAAAACATATGGCTTTGCACTTAACTGGAAAAACAGAATAGCTGCACTCCAGGTACTTGTCAGGGAATATAATCTTCAACTCACTGCCATTCAACACTTATCAGAAACTCAGCTGGGAGAAACAATATTTATAAATGATCGAAGGACATGCA
The DNA here is from genome assembly GCF_008692025.1 of Phocoena sinus. NCBI lineage: Eukaryota > Metazoa > Chordata > Mammalia > Artiodactyla > Phocoenidae > Phocoena > Phocoena sinus. The sequence continues at coordinate 122,549,717 of NC_045764.1, read as the reverse complement.
GTCTGTCCATTCACTCAGCTACCCTTAAATCTACCCCATCTGAGTCAGACAAGCATAAATTCTGGAAAACTACTCTGGTCCTTATGGGAATGCTTTTACAACTTGTAGAGTGGCATTTTGCCATAAACTTATGCTGAGTGAAGACACAAGGAACAGACCTTTGAAACCCACTGGTTTACTATGAGGCTATGTTAATGATTCTTCACTACCTTACACAGTTAGTTTTCTCTTTATGAGGGTCCACAGGAAAATTTTCTCTCTCATGTCAGTACCAGACATGGATGTGTTTTCCTTTGCAACTGCTTTGTATATAAGCACTTACATAGGCACAAACACTGATTATGCTTCTGCCTCTGAGTTATTTGCTAGCTGGTATAAAGCTAAAGTTGTAATTCCTTTCTGGAAAGCATATAGGAATTCCCAACATATATTTTTGAGGCCTAATTTCATATCTGGCTTCAACTTATCTGACTGTCTAATTTACCCTTGGTACTGGGTAAGACGGGGAAGGGCAAGGAACGTCTTCAAATAAGAACTGATTGGTCAAGTCTGGAAGGCAGTAGTTCTGGATGAAAAAGAGGAAGGAACCCACATGTACAGCACAATGCTTTGGTCTACAGATATATTCATGCATAAATAACATTTCATAGAAATCCAGGTCATATTATTATATCTCACTGATATGTCACTGTCTGTCTGGCACTCAAACATTCTGCCTCTGGTGACCCACTTTATGTCTCTTCTGGTCCTTCATGAGGAGAGAGACCGTCTGGAGAATTGGAAGTATTTGGTAATGGGGTGGGCGAGGAGAAGATGGTGTCTAGCGATGGTAAGAAGATAGAATCCATAGGAATTATGTTGCTTTCAGAGTTCCAGTCAGGAATTGTTTAAGTAGAAACATCTGAGTCTGAAGCTAACCACCCAGATAAAATATTGGCACTCAGCCACGGAGTGAATGTGCACGCCAGGCCGTTAGTCACACAGATGCCTCTTGCACAGCTTGTGTCAAAATCTGTCACTGATTTTGGCAGTGGCAGGTAAGTCACTCTTTCAGGGACATAACTGCATGCTACAGAAATTAGAAACCTTAATTTTCACCAAATGTTTAAAGACCTTTTGCTTCTCTAAAGTAACACTGAAAGCAGTCTTTTCCAAACTTGGATCTATGGAAGATGATACTCATTTTCTTTCCTCAGCCTGTGATGTAAGGAGAACGTGATGTGAGGATAATGCAGGGAGCTTTTCATGAAGCTAAAGCTATTTCATTTAATAGTCTGTTACATTCTGAGATTGTGGACTTCCTATTTTGGGGTGTTCATATGTTCTTTCCTTTATGACATTGTGATAATAGATTTTTTAAATGTCTCCTATTGTTAAATAATAATTAAAATAACCTAAGTGTGTCTCTGGGGTTGGCAAGTATGGTGTTCAGGTTGTTTACTGCATAAGACAGTAAAATTATGTGTGAATTATATATATGGTGATTATCCAAATTCTGGAAACCAGAAATTATGTAAAAGATTATACCCTTTTTCCCCATAGTTAGAAGGTTTAGCTATTGTTTCCCACTAAACATTGCTACTTCATAAATGATTCTTGTGAAAACATTGTGAAGATGAGAAGGTAATTATCCACAGCTTTGTCAAACAATATGGAACAGATTAATATGCTTCACTGATGTGAGGAAAATGACAACTTCCCTTTAAAAGACAGCTTCTGCAACTCAGGATGCTGAAGTTTCCTGTTGTCAATAGCAACGCTTCTTTCTCAGTTGTTGATTGGCACTGAAAAGCACTTGCCAGCTCCTCAAATTTATTTGATACGTGGCAACAGAGTGAAAGTCAGCGGGTTTATATGCAGTGTCTGCTGCCCTACTATGTCTTCAGGAAACAAGCGAAAATAATTTTCTACTAGGTTTCTAGTCATCTTTTTATAAAGACATGTATTGTAGATCGCCTTCGTGCACATGTGTGCTCTCTCACACACAATCTGTGCCATATCTGCCATTTCTGAGCGCAGGGATCAGACGTTATATACAACTGAAATGGAATAGGATCAGATTTATTGAAGGGTGAGGACAACCTGTTACTGTGCACTAAGCACACTGGACAAGAAATGAGCGCTTCACCAGTTTTAGAAATTAGATTCCAGGTCATACATATAACACCACTACATGTCACGGTGTGATTACTACAAGGATAAGGAAACATGTTTTTTTGTGTCATTGAAGTTTCTATAGAACTCTTAATCCTAACTCAATGCACTACACTGAAAAGCTGAATAAACACATCTCACTCAGGAAAGGATTTTGCAAGGTTGAATGACTGCAGGTGATATTTTAAGCAGAAGGATCTTTCATTCTCTTTCTACCTGAAGAGTGAAAATTTACCCAGTGTGGGTAAAATATGCTGTAGAATTTGTCTTCCTTGTAGGATTCAGTTTCCTTGTCATATTGCTATAGGAGATTATTTTCAGAATACAGTAAAAATTTCCTGAATGATTCCTATATTACTGGATTTGTGAATGTATAATGTGTGAGATTAAAAAGTTACTTTGTAGCAACTAATCTCCCTGAGAAAATCACTTTAATAAGGCATGAAGGTTTGACTTGTCCTTCTGCAGTAACATCACTTGGTAAGCTGCTTCTTTACCCTGTGCAGTTGGGTTTCAAAACAATGTAAGTATTTTAAAAGTGTGCACCTTACAGTGCTTTTGAAAAAAAAAACATTTTTAGATATGAACAAAATGTAAGTCTAATCTTATTTGAAATGTCAGTAATGATCTCAATAGGTTATTTTTTCCTTAAAAAATTAAGCATTTGATAATACAAATTGTTCCTGTCCTATTAAAGCTTTCAGGAAAAAGTTGGGTATAAAATAAATATTAAAACTAAATTCTATTAGCTTTCATAACAATACATGTCTTTTTCCATATGCTCCCTCTCTTTCTCTTCTTCCACTTCTCTGCTTTAAATTCTTACCACCTATAACTCCTTTAACTTTTCTCTCCTCTTTGAATATTTTTTTTTCTTCCAGTCACCCAGATCTCTGACTATAAAGACTGCCTTCTTCTCTTGTGCAGTACTGATTGCAAGGGAGTTTGTTGCTAAGGTGAAATGTCTTTTACTGGAAACATTTGAGCCTACCTTTTAAGGAAGTTTAAAAAATGAATGCTACCTGGAAGCAAAGAGGTAACTGTGATTTCCTCATGGGGACCTTTCTAACATGATGATATCACTTTCTATCAAGGAAAGTCTCATTCATGAAAACCCATGCATAGAATCCTTATAATTTCCAAACAAATGAGATAATACTGATAGCAAGCAAAGTAAGATTAAAATGAACTATAAGCCTTTCCTCCTTCTATGAATAGAAATAAGAGATTGTACTATCAGATTGTACTATCATCCTTAGCAATTCTTTTACTAATCCTTTTTATGTTTTTTACTTTTACAATAACATCTGGTTTGGATTTCCTCTAGAGTATTCTAGAATCTTAAAGACCAGCAAAATAGGCAACATATCAGTTTTTTTTAGTAGGCTGAGAAATTGGAATTTATAGCTTTATTTCATGAGTGGTACCAGTCTAGCCTTCTGTAGTGTTTATTCCCTCATCTCCCTTTGAGCTCATTATTTTATTCTTCTTATTTATTTAATAGGTTCTCAAAAAGATTGGTTTGTTCTGGGAAGCTTAAGTGGGGACTTTTAAAATTGACCAGTTCAAAATGAAAAGAAAAAAAGAAATAATATCTCAACATGGCAAAATAGAATAACTTCTGAAATAACTACAATATGTTAAATGTAAACTACAGTGGTAAACATTTATTTTTGATCACAGTAACTGAAATGTTTTCCTTTAAATAAGTTGCTAAAAGGCAAAGTTAGCACAGCCTGATCAATAGTGCTCTTTTAAAATCAGAAAAGCTTGCAACAGGCTTTATAGATGGGTAAATATATTTTCTCCTCAGCACGCTTCAATACTAATAATTTTTCCTTCTCTTTTCTGCTGTGGTTGAGTAAAATAGCCAATAGAAAAACCATTATTTTTTTTCCCTGCTTTAAAAACTTATCTGGTTTAATATACTAACATCAATCAAGGTGATGCTCAGAAGGAAATAAATAGCTGTAACTCTCCCATATGCTTACTCTTTACTGCAGCATAGAAAATGTGAGCTTCATTCCTTACTGTGTTTTAAAGAATTATCACCTGGTTTATAAAGGAATCTGAGGGTGAGGCTTTTTTTTTTTTTTTTGCGGTACGCAGGCTTCTCACTGCTGTGGCCTCTCCCGTTGCGGAGCACAGGCTCCGGACGCGCAGGCTCAGCGGCCATGGCTCACGGGCCCAGCCGCTCCGCGGCATGTGGGATCTTCCCGGACCGGGGCACGAACCCGTGTCCCCTGCATCAGCAGGCAGACTCTCAACCACTGTGCCACCAGGGAAGCCTGGTGAAGCATTTTAAATATTCACGTCCTTACATGTTCTGTAGTTCTAATGAAGTTGATCACTATTCAGTATTATTCTATCACAATGTCTTTTGAAGTGAGGTCCATGAACAACGAGGGTCCTTTAAGCTGCCTATGGAATGGGCTAAAATGCAAGGATCAGTCAATATATTTTAAATTTTTTACAATTTATTTTATTTTTTTATTGAAGTGTAGTTGATTTATAATATTGTGTAAGTTTCAGGTGTACAGTAAAGTGATTCACTTATGCATATATGTATGTATTCTTTTTCAGATTCTTTTCCCTTATAGGTTATTACAAAACACTGAGTATAGTTCCCTGTGCTATACAGTGGGTCCTTGTTGGTTATCTATTTTATATATAGGTGTGTGTATCTGTTAATCCCAACCTCCTAATTTATCCCTGCCCCCCTTTCCCCTTTAGAAACCATAAGTTTGTTTTCTATGTCTGTGGGTCTATTTATGTTTTGTATATAAGTTCATTTGTATCATTTTTTTTAGATTCTACATATAAGTGATATAGTATGATATTTGTCTTTCTCTGTCTGGCTTACTTCACTTAGTATAATAAAGTCCCAAGTCAAGATGGGCAGAGAAGTGGGGCAGTGATAGATTTTGATCTCATTGCAGCCAGTTGATTGCCCTCACATTCCCTGGACTTCATATCTCTTCTTCCACACTACATACCCCTTCCATCATCTCCCTTTTTCATGAAATGCAAATGATAAAGAGTACGAATGCTCTGCTCTATTGGAGAACTGATTTTTAAAGGATCAACACTGTAAGAACTGTTTTGCTGTTAATGCAAAGGCTGGGGGCATTCTGGAGAAATTTGGATTCTAAAAATTGCATCTACTGTTGTAGTAAATCATATTGGAGTTGAAACTACGTGGGAATATTTTGTAAACTGTAAAATGTGTTTATGTTATAAGGTATTAGTTGTCAACTTGACACTAGAATAATTTGATTAATAAATATCATATATACCCATCAACTGCTTATTTAGTCATTAGTTTGGCTGGTTGGTTCAATTTTAACACCGCATTAAAGTAACTTTAATGAAATGTGTGTTCTCCCACATTTCATTAAGGAGAGTCTATTTCTTTTTTAAAGAGTTTTGTACAGTCTTTAATAGTACCACGTTTTCTTCTCATTTAAATGAACCATGGAACTTTCAGGCATTGTCAGTAGGAGAGTGGTAGTCATAAAGTATCTATTGTTCAAATATACCATGTATTTCTAACAAATGTTAAGCACAATGCTTATAGTATAAACCAAGAAAAAAAGTTGGAAACTAAAATTAAACCCAAAGCAGGCACTTACTTAAATAACTACTCATTTAAATAACTTTTTCTTTTTCTCAATGTAAAAGATAATGATTTATAGCATGGGCAATAAAAGTGTATGTATGGGAGTGAATTCCAACATGGTGAAAATGAGAGATTAGAGGTCAAAGGGCAAATAGAGAGAGCAGGCAGTGGAGACTGAGTTTCTTCCCGAATCAGGTCTTATTCTAGTATTTGAATTAAAGAAGGAACTTACATAACAAATGGGAAAATAAACAGATTATTTACAAACATAGTGACATTTTGACTGCATTTAGTAAGCAATTTATGTGATATTTAGCATTGCTGCATAATTTATATCATTTTATATTTACAGATTATGTTCCTTAAGGAGTATGTATCTAAAATATTGGACGTAATTTTAACTCAACAATTTTACATTTAATTAATGTGGTAACATGTTTTGAAGAGTTTTATTTCACTTTTGACTTGGCTTTTTTGATTATCTCCTGTTTCCCACCTTCTCCTCTTACTATATATTTTTTTAATTTCCATTTCTCTAGGAGGTGGGTCAAGAAGGATCTTGCTGTGATTTATGTCATAGGGTGTTCTGCCTATGTTTTCCTCTAAGAGTTTGATAGTTTCTGGCCTTACATTTAGGTCTTTAATCCATTTTGAGCTTCTTTTGTGTATGGTGTTAGGGAGTGATCTGATCTCATACTTTTACATGTACCTGTTCAGTTTTCCCAGCACCACTTACTGAAGAGGCTGTCCTTTCTCCACTGTACATTCCTGCCTCCTTTATCAAACATAAGGTGACCATATGTGTGTGGGTTTATCTCTGGGCTTTCTATCCTGTTCCATTGATCTATCTTTCTGTTTTTGTGCCAGTACCATACTGTCTTTTTTTATTTTCTTTTTTTACATCCTTATTGAAGTATAATTGCTTTACAATGCAGTGTTAGTTTCTGCTTTATAACAAAGTGAATCAGTTATACATATACATATGTTCCCATATCTCTTCCCTCTTGTGTCTCCCTCCCTCCCACCCTCCCTATCCCACCTCTCCAGGCGGTCACAAAGCACCAAGCTGATCTCCCTGTGCTATGCAGCTGCTTCCCACTAGCCATCTACCTTACGTTTGGTAGTGTATACATGTCCATGCCTCTCTCTTGCTTTGTCACAGCTTACACTTCCCCCTCCCCATATCCTCAAGTCCATTCTCTAGTAGGTCTGTGTCTTTATTCCTGTCTTACTCCTAGGTTCTTCACGACATTTTTTATTCTTAAATTCCATATATATGTGTTAGCATATGGTATTTGTCTTTATATTTCTGACTTACTTCACTCTGTATGACAGACTCTAGGTCTATCCACCTCATTACAAATAGCTTAATTTCATTTCTTTTTATGGCTGAGTAATATTCCATTGTATATATGTGCCACATCTTCTTTATCCATTCATCCGATGATGAACACTTAGGTTGTTTCCATCTCCGGGCTATTGTAAATAGAGCTGCAGTGAACATTTTGGTACATGACTCTTTGAATTATGGTTTTCTCAGGGTTTATGCCCAGTAGTGGGATTGCTGGGTCATATGGTAGTTCTATTTGTAGTTTTTAAAGGAACCTCCATACTGTTCTCCATAGTAGCTGTACCAATTCACATTCCCACCAGCAGTGCAAGAGTGTTCCCTTTTCTCCATACCCTCTCCAGCATTTATTGTTTCTAGATTTTTTGATGATGGCCATTCTGACTGATGTGAGATGATATCTCATTGTAGTTTTGATTTGCTTTTCTCTAATGATTAATGATGTTGAGCATTCTTTCATGTGTTTGTTGGCAGTCTGTATATCTTCTTTGGAGAAATGTCTATTTAGGTCTTCTGCCCATTTTTGGATTGGGTTGTTTGTTTTTTTGTTATTGAGCTGCATGAGCTACTTGTAAATTTTGGAGATTAATCCTTTGTCAATTGCTTCATTTGCAAATATTTTCTCCCATTCTGAGGTTTGTCTTTTCGTCTTGTTTATGGTTTCCTTTGCTGTGCAAAAGCTTTGAAGTTTCATTAGGTCCCATTTGTTTATTTTTGTTTTTATTTCCATTTCTCTAGAAGGTGGGTCACAAAGGATCTTGCTGTGATTTATGTCATAGAGTGTTCTGCCTATGTTTTCCTCTAAGAGTTTGATAGTTTCTGGCCTTACCTTTAGGTCTTTAATCCATTTTGAGCTTATTTTTGTATATGGTGTTAGGGAGTGATCTAATCTCATACTTTTACATGTGCTGTCCAGTTTTCCCAGCACCACTTATTGAAGAGGCTGTCCTTTCTCCACTGTACATTCCTGCCTCCTTTATCAAACATAAGGTGACCATATGTGTGTGGGTTTATCTCTGGGCTTTCTATCCTGTTCCATTGATCTATCTTTCTGTTTTTGTGCCAGTACCATACTGTCTTGATTACTGTAGCTATGTAGTATAGTCTGAAGTCAGGGAGCCTGATTCCTCCAGGTCTGCTTTTGTTCTCAAGATTGCTTTGGCTATTCGGGGTCTTTTGTGTTTCCATACAAATTATGAAATTTTTTGTTCTAGTTCTGTGAAAAATGCCACTGGTAGTTTGATAGGAATTGCATTGAATCTGTAGATTGCTTTGAGTAGTACAGTCATTTTCACAATGTTGATTCTTCCCATCCAAGAACATGGTATAACTCTCCATCTATTTGTATCCTTTTTAATTTCTTCATCAGTGTCTTATAATTTTCTGCATGCAGGTCTTTTGTCTCCTTAGGTAGGTTTATTCCTAGGTATTTTATTCTTTTTGTTGCAATGGTAAATGGGAGTGTTTTCTTTATTTCACTTTCAGATTTTTCACCATTAGTGTATAGGAATGCCAGAGATTTCTGTGCATTAATTTTGTATCCTGCTACTTTACCAAATTCATTGATTAGCTCTAGTAGTTTTCTAGTGGCATCTTTAGGATTCTCTATGTATAGTATCATGTCATCTGCAAACAGTGACAGCTTTACTTCTTCTTTTCTGATTTGGATTCCTTTTATTTCTTTTCCTTCTCTGATTTCTGTGGCTAAAACTTCCAAAACTATGTTGAATAATAGTGGTGACAGTGGGCAACCTTGTCTTGTTGCTGATCTTAGTGGAAATGCTTTCAGTTTTTCACCATTGAGGATGATGTTGGCTGTGGGTTTGTCTTATATAGTCTTTATTATGTTGAGGAAAGTTCCCTCTATGCCTACTTTCTGGAGGGTTTTTATCATAAATGGGTGTTGAATTTTGTTGAAAGCTTTCTCTGCATCTATTGAGAAGACCATATGGTTTTTCTCCTTCAATTTGTTAATATGGTGTATCACATTGATTGTGTATATGGAAGAATCCTTGCATTCCTGGAATAAACCCCACTTGATCATGGTGTATGATCCTTTTACTGTGCTGTTGGATTCTGTTTGCTAGTATTTTGTTGAGGATTTTTGCATCTATGTTCATCAGTGATATTGGCCTGTAGTTTTCTTTCTTTGTGACATCCTTTGATTTTGGTATCAAGTTGATGGTGGCCTCGTAGAATGAGTTTGGGAGTGTTCTTCCCTCTGCTATGTTTTGGAAGAGTTTGAGAAGGATAGGTGTTAGCTCTTCTCTAAATGTTTGATAGAATTTGCTTGTGAAGCCATCTGGTCCTGGGCTTTTGTTTGTTGGAAGATTTTTAATCACAGTTTCAATTTCAGTACTTGTGATTGGTCTGTTCATATTTTCTATTTCTTCCTGATTCAGTCTTGGCAGGTTGTGCATTTCTAAGAATTTGTCCTTTTTTTCCAGGTTGTCCATTTTATTAGCATAGAGTTGCTTGTAGTAATCTCTCATGATCTTTTGTATTTCTGCAGTGTCAGTTGTTACTTCTCCTTTTTTATTTCTAATTTTATTGATTTGAGTCTTCTGCCTATTTTTCTTGATGAGTCTGGCTAATGGTTTATCAATTTTGTTTATCTTTTCAAAGAACCAGCTTTTAGTTTTATTGATCTTTGCTATCGTTTCCTTCTTTTCTTTTTCTTTTATTTCTGCTCTGATCTTTATGATTTCTTTCCTTCTGCTAACTTTGGGTCTTTTTTGTTCTTCTTTCTCTAATTGCTTTAGATGCAAGGTTAGGTTGTTTATTCGACATGTTTCCTGTTTCTTAAGGTAGGATTGTATTGCTATAAAGTTCCCTCTTAGAAATGCTTTTGCTGCATCCCATAGGTTTTGGGTCGTCTTGTCTCCATTGTCATTTGTTTCTAGGTACTTTTTTATTTTCTCTTTGATTTCTTCAGTGATCACTTCGTTATTAAGTAGTGTATTGTTTAGCCTCCATGTGTTTGTATTTTTTACAGATCTTTTCCTGTAATTGATATCTAGTCTCATAGCGTTGTGGTCGGAAAAGATACTTGATACCGTTTCAATTTTCTTAAATTTACCAAGGCTTGATCTGTGACCCAAGATATGATCTATCCTGGAGAATGTTCCACGAGCACTTGAGAAAAATATGTATTCTGTTGCTTTTGGATGGAATGTCCTATAAATATCAATTATGTCCATCTTATTTAATGTGTCATTTAAATCTTGTGTTTCCTTATTTATTTTCTTTTTGTATGATGTGTCCATTGGTGAAAGTGGGGTGTGAAAGTCCCCTACTATGAATGTGTTACTGTCGATTTCCCCTTTTATGGCTGTTAGTATTTGCCTTATGTATTGAGGTGCTCCTATGTTGGGTGCATAAATATTTACAATTGTTATATCTTCTACTTGGATCGATCCCTTGATCATTATGTAGTGTCCTTCTTTGTCTCTTCTAATAGTCATTATTTTAAAGTCTATTTTGTCTGATATGAGAATGGCTACTCCAGCTTTCTTTTGGTTTCCATTTGCATGGAATATCTTGTTCCATCCCCTCACATTCAGTCTGTATGTGTCTCTAAGTCTGAAGTGGGTCTCTTGTAGACAGCATATATATGGGACTTGTTTTTGTATCCATTCAGTCAGTCTGTGTCTTTTGGTGGGAGCATTTAATCCATTTACATTTAAGGTAATTATCGATATATATGTTCCTATTCCCATTTTCTTAATTGTTTTGTGCTTGTTATTACAGGTCTTTTCCTTCTCTTGTGTTTGTTGCCTAGAGAAGATCCTTTAGCATTTGTTGTAAAGCTGGTTTGGTGGTGATGAACTCTCTCAGCTTTTGGTTGTCTGTAAAGGTTTTAATTTCTCCATCAAATCTGAATGAGAGGCTTGCTATGTAGAGTAATATTGGTTGTAGGTTTTGCTCCTTGATCTCTTTAAGTATGTCCTGCCAGTCCCTTCTGGCTTGCAGAGTTTCTGCTGAAAAATCAGCTGTTAACCTTATGGGGATTCCCTTGTGTCTTATTTGTTGTTTTTCCCTTGCTGCTTTTAATATGTTTTCTTTGTATTTAATTTTTGATAATTTGATTAATATGTGTCCTTGCGTGTTTCTCCTTGGGTTTATCCTGTATGGGACTCTCTGTGCTTCCTGGACTTGATTATTTCCTTTCCCATATTAGGGAAGTTTTCAGCTATAGTCTCTTCAAATATTTTCTCAGTCCCTTTCTTTTTCTCTTCTTCTTCTGGAACCCCTATAATTCGAATGTTGGTGTGTTTAATGTTGTCCCAGAGGTCTCTGAGTCTGTCCTCAGTTCTTTTCATTCTTTTTTCTTTATTCTGCTCTGCAGTAGTTATTTCCACTATTTTGTCTTCCAGGTCACTTATCCGTTCTTCTGCCTCAGTTATTCTGCTATTGATCCCATCTAGAGTATTTTTAATTTCATTTATTGTGTTGTTCATCATTGCTTGTTTCATCTTTAGTTCTTCTAGGTCTTTGTTAAATGTTTCTTGAATTTTCTCTATTCTGTTTCCAAGATTTTGCATCATCTTTACTATCATTATTATGAATTCTTTTTCAGGTAGACTACCTATTTCCTCTTCATTTGTTAGGTCTCGTGGGTTTTTACCTTGCTCTTTCATCTGCTGTGTGTTTTTCTGTTTTCTCATTTTGCTTATCTTACTGTGTTTGGGGTCTCCTTTTTGCAGGCTGCAGGTTCATAGTTCCCGTTGTTTTTGGTGTCTGTCCCCAGTGGCTAAAGTTGGTTCAGTGGGTTGTGTAGGCTTCCTGGTGGAGGGGACTGGTGCCTGTGTTCTGGTTGATGAGGCTGGATCTTGTCTTTCTGGTGTGCAGGTCCATGTCTGGTGGTGTGTTTTGGGGTGCCTGTGGACTTATTATGATTTTAGGCAGCCTCTCTGCTAAGGGATGGGGTTGTGTTCCTGTCTTGCTAGTTGTTTGGCATATCGTGTCCAGCACTGTAGCTTGCTGGTCATTGAGTGAAGCTGGGTGTTGGTGTTGAGATGGAGACCTCTGGGAGTTTTTTGCTGTTTGATATTCCATGGAGCTGGGAGGTCTCTTGTGGACCAGTGTCCTGACGTTGGCTCTCCCACCTCAGAGGCACAACACTGACTCCTGGCTGCAGCACCAAGAGCCTTTCATTCACACGGCTCAGAATAAAAGGGAGAAAATGTAGAAAGAAAGAAAGAAAGAAGATAAGAGAAAATAAAATAAAGTAAGGTAAAATAAAATAATTAAAATAAAAAAATAATTATTAAGAAAAAAATTTAAAAACAAACCAAAATGGACGGATAGAACCCTAGGTCAAATGGTGAAAGCAAAGCTATACAAACAAAATCTCACACACAGGTATACACATACACACTCACAAAAAGAGGAAAAGGGGAAAAAGTAATAAATCTTGCTCTCAAAGTCCACCTTCTCAATTTGGGATGATTCATTGTCTATTCAGGTATTCCCTAGATGCAGAGTACATCAAGTTGATTGTGGAGATGTAATCCGCTGCTCCTGAGGCTGCTGGGAGAGATTTCCCTTTCTCTTCTTTCTTTGCACAGCTCCCAGGGTTCAGCTTTGGATTTGTCCCTGCCTCTGCGTGTAGGTCGCCAGAGAGCATCTTTTCTTCATTCAGACAGGACAGGGTTAAAGGAGCCACTGATTTGGGGGCTCTGGCTCACTCAGGCCAGCGGGCGGGAGGGGTACGGAGTGCGGGGCGAGCCTGCGGCGGCAGAGGCCGGCATGACGTTGCACCAGCGTGAGACGCACCGTGCATTCTCCCAGGGAAGTTGTCCCTGGATCCTGGGACCCTGGCATTGGCGGGCCTCACAGACTCCCCGGAAGGGAGGTGTGGATAGTGACCTGTGCTCGCACACAGGCTTCTTCGTGGTGGCAGCAGCAGCCTTAGCGTCTCATGCCCGTCTCTGGGGTCCGCGCTGTTAGCCGCGGCTCACGCCCATCTCTGGAGCCCCTTTTAGCAGCGCTCTTAATCCCGTCTCCTCGCGCATCAGAAAACAGAGGGAAGAAAAAGTCTCTTGCCTCTTCGGCAGGTCCAGACTTTTTCCCGGACTCCCTCCCGACTAGCCGTGGTGCACTAATACCTTCAGGCTGTGTTCACGCTGCCAGTCCTCTCCCTGCGCTCCGACGCAAAGCCCGAGCCTCAGCTCCCAGCCCCGCCTGCCCCGGCAGGTGAGCAGACAAGCCTCTCGGCTGGTGAGTGCGGGTCGGCACCGATCCTCTGTGCGGTAATCTCTCTGCTTTGCCCTCCACACCCCTGTTGCTGTGCTCTCCGCGGCGCCAAAGCTACCCCACTCCACCACCCGCAGTCTCCGCCCGCGAAGGGGCTTCTAGTTTGTGGAAACCTTTCCTCCTTCACTGCTCCCTCCCACTGGTGCAGGTCCTGTCCCTATTCTTTTGTCTCTGTTTATTCTTTTTTCTTTTGCCCTACCCAGGTACGTGGGGAATTTCTTGCCTTTTGGGAGGTCTGAGATCTTCTAACAGCATTCAGTAGGTGTTCTGTAGGAGTTGTTCCAGGTATAGATATATTTCTGATGTATCTGTGGGAGGAAGTTGATCTCTGCATCTTACTCTTCCGCCATCTTCCCCCTCTCTCCCGTCTTACTATATTGATTGTGAAGTGTTTACTTAATATCATTGGGATGTCTGTGCATTTTTTCATTCATCATTCAACAAATATTTGTTGAGAACTTGCTATGGGCCAGGCACTGTTATAAACCTTGGGCATACAGCTGTGAAAACAAGAGGTAAATTTCCTATTCTTGCGTACTTTATATTCTAGCAAAAGAGACAGAACATATATAAAAAAGCAAATATAAAAAATAATGCTAAGTGATCAGGAAAGGAATAGAAAGTGATGGAGTGTGCTTTTTTCTTTTTTTTTTTTTTTGAGGGAACAGGCGATCTTTTAAACAAAATCCTAGGAGCTGAGAGACGATCTAAGGTGAAAGTGTGAATGAAGGATTAGAAGCAAGATCAGGATAAAGTGCTCTAGATATCTATTAGGAAGGCAGCAGTGAAGTTCTAAGTCATTAATTCAATTCTAAGATAAATCACAGTTTTTCAAAAGAATGTTTGGTAACTTCTTTTTATTTGTATTTATATTTTACTTGTATTTATATTGTATTTATCAATACATGATTGAAACATCTGTAGTATTGCAAGCTAGAAACATTTTTCATTGAAAAAATCCTTCATCCACTGTTTAGGCAATTTCAGGTTGCCTTTCTAAAATGAACTAGGATTTAATTTTATCATGATTATATTAAGTATGTTAAACTTTGCAACTCATTTAGATTTATGAAGAGAAAGCCACATAATGAATTCTGATATGATTTTACCTAAATTTGGAAGTCAATTTCTCAAGAAATGGTGAAGTGTTACATTACTTAGCTGGGATCACTAAAAGTCAGCCTGGTTTCTTCAAGAACAAGTGATGCCAACTAGCTCCATTTCCTTTTTTTTTTTCCTCTAACATCTTTTTTGGAGTATAATTGCTTTACACTGGTGTGTTAGTTTATGCTTTATAACAAAGTGAATCAGCTATACATATACATATATCCCCATAGCTCCTCCTTCTTGAGTCTCCCTCTCATACTCCCTATCCCACCCCTCTAGGTGGTCACAAAGCACCGAGCTGATCTCCCTGTGCTATGCAGCTGCTTCCCACTAGCTATCTATTCTACATTTGGTAGTGTATATATGTCCATTTCCTTTTTTGACAGAATTGCTAAGTTGGTAGATCAGAAGAAGTATAGATATAAAGCTTATCTGGATTTTATTAAAGTATTTGAAAGTTTCTTTAGACTTGTGAAGTGATATGGGCTTGGTGTGAGTATAGCTATGTTTCTTGATAACTGATAAGGTTTATCTCAGTTTGCCACTTAACAGGTAAACGTTGGCTTGGAGAAAATTTCTGGCAATGTAACTTAGGATCTATTCTTGCCTTATACATTCAACAATTGTACTAGTGACTTAAATAATGAATTAAGTTCTAAGTCAAACTTGATATGTTAGAATAGTGTGTCAGAGCAACAAAATGAAAATTCACAGGAATAAACATAGTTTTATCCTTGGATCAAAAAAAAATCAGCTTGTGACAAGGACAAAATATAGAAAACATGCATGTGTGGAAATGATTATCTTTTAATGTTGGTAAACACTGTAATGTGGCTGCCAAAATTCTCATCTTGGGCTATGTCATTTGAAGGACTCATGTCTGGAACAAGGGTGATTCATTCTTTGCTCTACTTTGCATTTGCTAGACCATATGCCATTTCCAGTTTTAGGCACTAGACTCTACGTAGGAATGTATCAGGAGAAGAGAAAACAAGGTAGCAAATGAACTTAAAAGAATATTATATGAAGAAATATTGTTAAGAGAAGAGGATACTTTGCCTATTAAAAAGAGATGGGACAAGTGTGAAGGGTAGAAAAGGACAAATACATGGAAACCAGATGGATCAGATTTAAGCTAAACATGACTGTAGCTTAGGGATATATTGGTCCAAAGAGTGACTGTTTTAGTTTTCTTAGGCTGCCACAACAAAGTACCACAAACTCTGTGGCTTAAACAACAGAACGTGGTCTTACAGTTCTGGAGGCTAGAAGTCTATGATCAAGGTGTTAGCAGGATTGGTTCCTTTTGAGTGCTATATGGGAGAGTCAGTTCCATGCCTCTCTCCTAGCCTCTGCTGGTTTACTGGCAATCTTTGGCATTCCTTGTCCTGTAGATGCATCACCTTCATCTGTGTCTTCATGTTCACATAGTGTTTTCTGTGTGTGTGTGTGTGTATGTGCATGTGCATGTGTGTGTATCTCCAAATTTCCCCTTTTTTAGTGAGGACACCAGCCATATTGGATTAGGAACCCAGCATACTTCATATGACCTCATCTTAACTAATTACATCTGCAATGAATTCACTTCCCAATAAGGCCACACCGGAGATACTGGGGGCTAGAACTTCAACATATGATAATTTTTAGGGTATGCGATTCAACCCAGCACAGTGAATAATAATTGAATGTCCTCCTAGAAATAAAGGCATGAGATTTTGTCTCAGGGATATTTCTTTCTTTAAACACCAGGATCAAAGAGATAAGATAGGCTGCTTGAAAAATACCTATTACAAATAATTTCTATGATTATGAAGAGGTGGGTAAAAATTAAAGAATCTATAGGATATTTTCTATAGTAAAATCTCTCATATACAACCTCCACTTAATCACTTGCTAGGTAAAACTAGACTGTCCAGTATCTCTGTCAAACATTCTGATGATGAATGGGTGTGCTGAATCACCATGGTTATGGGGGTTCATTTCAAATATGGCTGTTCACTTTTATTCCCTCTAGTTAAGACTTTTTTTTTTGTTTGACAAGATTCAGTTATATTTGCTCCCAAACCTGTACATTCTTGAAATGTCAATATAATTAAGTGACTTAACTATGTGACTTAACTAAATATTACCTAAATTCATATTATTTATGTGGGGAAGAAATAAAGTTGTTGTTTCTATGAAAACAATGTTCAGCCTTTTGAAATACACCATAAAAGCAAATTTTATTTAAAAAAATATTATCAAATAAGATGAAGAGAAACAATTGTAAAAACATGAAAAAAAATTTCAAACTGTGAAAGGATGTACATTCATTGCCTCCTAAATGGCCTTTTTCTTCTTTAAAGAAACGGAAGCTTGAAATTTTAGAAGATAAATTATGAGTGTGATTTATGCAAGAAAGATAATAGAGGATTGTAATCAATTGAGACATTCAAAGAAAGGACTTTGACACTACATCAAAAGACAGGAGTTTAAGTCTACCCTTACACATTTTAAATTAAAGTTAATGTTTATAATATATATTTGTTGTTTTTTTTAAAACAGATTCAGTTACTAAGACAGGAGGGGAGAATAGATGTTGTGTAAAGAATTAGCAAGTCTGTCCTTGTTAGTAGTGTTTTGGTGAATATTGAGCTTCTCAGCTTCAGTAGCTAGCAGCAAGAAGCACTGAATCAGGAAGCATAAACTACGTATACAGCATTCCTATCATGCTCTCCTAAAAACAACTGGCAGAATTCTAGCAAACTGTCTTTTGTTGCTTGCCTTTTAGAATGACAGGCTTGGGATCTGAGTCTTAATTGCCTTTAGCTTTATGACTGCTTTTTACTGCATCAAATGTTTGACCAGGCAAAGTGCATTTCAGTGGACAGCTTTACTCCCTTTTGAAAGAAACTGAAAGTCTGGCTGAAACTCCTCACCAACTGAGTTGGTACCATGATATTCATTTTTTATGAGGCAGTGTGCTCCTTCATTAGGTCAGCTCCGTTTGACATTTCTGGGCTAGAAATACATTTCTGGTATTACCCTTAAAAGTTACACAAAGAGTTTTAATTAAATTGTCCTGCTTGCTTTTGATAAAACTGATTAGAATAGTGATAAGAGCAATCACTATTTAGAATCCTATTTAACAAACACTTCCCATTTATCTAATCTCTAAGGAGAATTTAGGCTATTTGTCTAGTGCAATCCATTTGATATCAGGATTTGTTACAGCCATTCTGTAATCAATCAAGTGCTCCTAATACAATGAATGAGATGAAAAATAATGCTAACACTTGTGTGGTGCCCATTACTTCCAGAACCGGTTATTGTGCTTTATTAACTCACTCAATCTTCCTTGCCACTTTAAGAGGTAGGTACCATTATTATCATCATTTTTTTCAGATGAGGGAACTGAGGCATAAAGAGATTAAATAACTTGTCCAAGATCATAAAACAGGCAAATAGTAGAACTGGGCTTATTAACATCACAATTTCATAAATTACCTGTTATGATATGTGGAGCTAGAGAAATCCTCAAAATAAAGTTTGGTTTAAAAATGGTTACCACCTTGCTAAGAAATTGTATAAATAAATATCGCTGATAAGTTCTTTTTCTCACTAAGCATCATTCACTATGGATAAGGAAACGTGATTATGCTTTAGTTTTATTAAATATTTCAGTGATGATTAACTGATGGGGGAGCTGGTGTCAGATGGTCCAGAGGTCTTTTCAAGCTGAAAGTCTTCTTGCTGTTTTCTCCTGTCCATTCCATATGCTTCTTTCCTCACATGTAGATATTACTACAGTAGTGAATCAAATGCTTTTGATGGGTAGTGTGCTGTATCCCTCAAATGTATTTTAGCTGAGGAAGGTTGAAAGCTACTGAAATGTATTGCTCTCTGTTATTTTCCTAAATCTTTTGATGACTGTTCATTTACATATTGCTTGGTGGCATTATATTTAGAGCATTGTTTAAGAAGTTGCTATTTTATTTTTTTTAACTTTTTTTAACATCTTTATTGGGGTATAATTGCTTTACAATGGTATGTTAGTTTCTGCTTTATAACAAAGTGAATCAGTTATACATATACATATGTTCCCATATCTCTTCTCTCTTGCGTCTCTGTCCCTCCCACCCTCCCTATCCCACCCCTCCAGGTGGTCACAAAGCACCAGCTGATCTCCCTGTGCTATGCGGCTGCAAGAAGTTGCTATTTTAAATCTTTTAATCTGTACGTATACCATGAAGCCATGTAGAAGCTGGTAATGAAGAAGACTGTATGAAATCTGGAATTCATGAATACCACAGTTCTGGTTATCTATGTAACAACCAGTGCCGCCCCCCCCCCCCCACATATAGTGACTTAAAATAACAATTTTTTACTATTTCCCATGATTCTATGGTTGACTGTGCTCAATTGATAGGTTCTCAGTTAGGATCTCTTATGCGGTTATGTTCAGCTAGTAGCTGGGACCCAAGTTATCTGAAAGCTCCACTGGGTGGACTATACAAGATGGATTTTTTCTTGCACGTATCTAGTGCATTTGAGCTCGCTAGCTTCTCTCTTTCCATCCTGCATCTCATCTTCCAGCTTCTCCACATGGCTTGGGCTTCTTGTTGCTCAGTGGTGCAGGGTGCTCAAATTTCTAACATGGGGCCTGACTTTCAAGATGCACAAAGTGGACTCTTCTAGGCCAATTGAAGACTATGCTAAAACTAATATTTTATCACTTCCACTGTATTATATTGGTTAAAGTAGTTTAGGGCCTGATCAGATTCAAGGAGGTGGAGAAATAGATTCCACAACCCAATGAGGGAGTACTAAGATCATATTTCACAAGAGCATGTAGAATGGGAGCTACTGTTGTAGCCATCTTAAGAAATATGATCTGCCACAAGAACTATGGTGCCTAATCAGACATGCTTTGCATGTGACGACAGGGAGATAATAATACAAATATGTTGAAATGTGCTTGTACTTCATTTAACCAGCCACGTGACTTGCTTACATTCAAGATCATAAATTTTGGAGAGTCTAAGAAGAGTGGTCAAAAATTCCTGGTTAGTCGTCTTCCATTATCCAATCCTTCCAACTCACAGAAGACTGGAATGGATATCCTTGGGAGTCTATCAAGAATGGACCAAAATTTCTAATTGGTCTGCTTCCCTTTTTACCTAATCTTTCCATCTTAGAGGAAGCTGGGCACAGGAGCTTAGGCTGTGTGTGTGGTAGAGAGTCAGTATCTACATGTGGAATCCAAATCAAACCTATAGCATCCTAGTCAAATTAAAGGGACAAATGGGTAGAAACACAGGAAACCATGCAGGACAATAAGGACTAAAGTTCAAGAGTAGGAAGGAAAGCCTAAAAAAATTCTGAGTTGAAAGATTAGTAATCCAAATAATCTTATACTAAAATTTGTAATGTTAGGATAAGTCTTATTCTGCTTATAAACAGAATTGGTTCAAGATGTTGGGTTGGGGTTAAGATAGAAGGTGAGGGCTTGCCCCAGCTAGGAGAAGAGGCCAGAGAGAATACCAGGGAGGAACTGACATTCCAAATATTGAGTTTTCTACCTCGCAACTTCTACAGCAATTGATGACTGATTTGTTAAAAGTCAGAGAAAGACTCAAAACTACTATCAATCATTTTGTTAAGTAACTAAAATATTCATAGGATGCTTTTTATAGATGGTCCATATAATTTTGATAAGCTAAACAGTAGGATGTAAAAGTATAAATACAATTTATTGTTTGTTTTATTTATACACTTTTTGTTTCCAGTAACCTGACTTTTCTAAGAACAAAGTTTTACATGTGAAGATAATGTGAATAACATGTACACTTGTAAATATCCTTGATTGCACTATTTTCTACAACTATTGTTAGAACAGTACCAATCTGCATTACTGAAAAAAAAAAATGAACTTAGTTTTGGTTGATTTAGTTCTGATGATTTTATTATCTTGATAAGTGATGAAATCATATCAGTGCATGATATGGTTGATTTTTATACAACTGTTTGTGAGACTAATCAAAAAAAAAAAAAAAAACAACAGGGCAATTTAGTTTTTGAGTTTAAACCCAAGCCAAAGTTTCAAATTCCTACAGAGGAAGTACTTTCTGAATAGGACTGGAATTGTTCTAGCCAAAGAGAAGTGTTGAATGATGATGAGTTTTTCTTAAGCTCAGCTAATCTATTTTTATATATAACATAGTGAATGAGAATCAAATCATGTCTTCTGGGAAAAATGGCAATAGCAATAAGTGGCTATATACATTTAAAGAGTAGCATTTGCATTTGGATAGAACTTTTTTTCAAGTAATGTGGATCATTAGCTAATATTTCAGCTAATTAATTAGAAAATTGTGAATGAAAAACTCTGGTTTTAAAACCTAAGGACAGAAACCTGAATCTAGCCTTCTCCCCATTAAACTTTTTATATATGAAACAGCATGAAGTAATTAAAGACAAAATGACTCACAAAATAATTACAGTATCTTATCTTAGGGAAAAATAATAAGAGGACTTATTTAAGTACTGAGGCTATTAAGAGTGTGCATGCCAAAGAAGTAAACCCAAGTATAGTTAACTCGGTTACAAAAACATTATCCTCAAAAATGAAGAGAATATGGATGTATATATATGTTTTATATATATATATATATATAGTATATTATATGTAATAGTAGAATTAATAAATTTTAACAGTTTATATTTTTAAAAGCCTATATATGTAGACTTTATTGTGATATTGAAAAAGTATTTGAAAGCATTATATCACTTTTACATTTTATTTATTTATAATCTTCTACTAATGAATATGTGATTATACTTGAGCACTGTTACTATTTTTCATTTTGATTTTTTTAATAGGTTTTATTTTTTAGAGCAGTTTTACATTTTGTGGTTTTTATATAAAATTTCTCTATTTTACAATATTTTAACTAAAAAGGCTACATTTACATTACCAGAGAAGTTCTTAAAAGTTTCTCAAGTTTTATAACTTTTGTTTTATCTGCTTTACTTAGAATTTATATCCTGACTATTTCTGAAAATATTTGAAGTGACTTATGAGATTAGGCATAATGCAAAATAAGGCAATTAGGAATAGAATGAAAAGATATCATCTAAATATAGCACAGGGAATGAGGTGAATAGACACCCAAAATGAGGTGATTGTTAGAATTGGGGCACTGATCTTGGGTCTAACTTTCCTGTCAGCCAAGACAAAGAGGATAAACTCATGGATGTACAGAATTTTAATTTCTGAATAGAGAAAGCATTTAGATATTAGGATTTAAAAAAAAATTGGGCCTAAACTCAAGTTGTATTTTGATAACTTAAGAGATACTGTGTAAGGTACAGAGCAGTATTATTGCTTCATTTAAGACAAACACACTTATTCTGTTCAAATATAATCGTAAAATCCTATGCCTTTGTTTAATGCTTTCTTTAGCTGGTTAATTTGAAAAGTCATACATGTGTATGGAAATAAAATTTTAATAACATAACATTAGAAGTTAAAGTATCTTTAGTATCTTTACTTTCTCTCGCCTCCTATTCCTTCCTCAGAAGTAGCAGCTTTTGGCATTCTGTTTCAGGCTCTCGCTGTGGATATCTCTCTAACTCTAAATGATATGGTCACACTTTATTTTTTGATTATCAAGTTAAGCAGTATTGATACTTTCTACTATTGGTGAAGAATGGAGCTTATTTACTCTGCCAACATTTTCTCCTCACTCTTTCTCCCATCTTTATTAGTCATATTATTATATTTTAATTCTTTATTGAGAAGACTTAAAAGTTTAAATTGTACTTAAATTTGTATTTCCTGATCCATCCACTTGAGGCAGTATCTCTTGATTCCTCCCAAACAAAAAGAGATAATCAATGCTGTCACAGTTCCCTCCTTCTCTCTTCTCTTTTTCCAGTTTTGCCAGCTCTATCCTACTTATACATAATTAGTCTTTAAACTATAGAAGTTAAAAACTGATGGCTGGGGGGCCAAATCTAGGTGTTCAGAAGTATTATGTTTGACCCACCTGGTGACTATTTTTAAAGGAAATTGAATTAATAGCTAATATATGAAAATACAGAGATTTCATATGAATATTCTTTATTTTTCTTCTCTAGAAAAGTGGAAGAAGACCTGGTGCTATTGGGCCCACATTTCTGCACGGTTGTAATTGATTGAAGCAGAGTAATAACTGTCCCCTTTAGATTAGGCTTATGTTCATTTCTTCCCAGTTGCTTTGATGAATTTACTTTACCCTCCTGTCCCTCTGTCAGCAACTGAGTTTGTGTGTGGCCTTTAGCTTGCAGTATTTTGTCTTATTCTGTAGTTATCATTAAATGATCCATGCTTTGTTTATAAAATGATTCCTTTCTAAGTTCTGGGGTACTTCCTTGTCTTTTTCTGTTACCTTTTTATTTTTTTTGAAAAAACCATTTCACCAATCACTTTTTTTTTTTTTTTTTTTTTTTTTGCGGTACACGGGTCTCTCACTGTTGTGGCCTCTCCCGTTGCGGAGCACAGGCTCCAGACACGCAGGCTCAGCGGCCATGGCTCACGGGTCCAGCCGCTCCGCGGCATGTGGGATCCTCCCGGACCGGAGCACAAACCCGTGTCCCCTGCATCGGCAGGCGGACTCTAAACCACTGTGCCACCAGGGAAGCCCTCACCAATCACTTTTTATTTAAGCATGAATACTTTGTTATTTTCTGAATGCAATTTATCATTGTAGATTATTCTTGTTGTCCAGATATAAGGGAAATAATCAAAACTTCTCTGATTAGAGGGCTCTTCTAACCATTTTCAGTTTTCCTCTAATTTACTGAATTATGTTTCCTCGAAAGTCAGTTGCTGTCATTGTTCATTTTCATCCACTTTTCTTGTATTAATTGATTATTTTTGGTTGTTCTTTCATATTTGCGAATGCAAGACTGTGACTGGATTAATATCACTGATTCATTGTCTCTTCTCACCAGCTCCTTTTCAGCTTTTTTCTTGGCCCCTTCCTCCTCTGTTGCTTCACAATTAACTACATGGGGCGCCGCAGGGCTCAGTTCTCCCTTGTCATCTACACACCTGTTCCCCAGGTGATTTCATGCATTCCCATGGCTTTAAATAGTAAGTATGCCAAGGTCACTCATTGCTTAAAATCTTCCAGTAGTTTCTTTTTGTGTTTATAATAAAGCTAAACTCTACTCTGTCGTAAAGAGCCCCGCATTATCTGGCTCTGACTTCCTCTTTGATCTCACTTGTACCCCTTTCCCCTCATCTAGTATATTATAGGAAGTATAGCCTTCTTCCTGTTTTCTCAAGCATAGTAGTCTAATTCTTACTCTAGGACTTTATAATTACTGTTAAGTCTTCCTAGAATGTGCTCCTTTTGTTCACCTGTGGTTATTTAGGACTCAGCTTTGGTGCCAAAGCTTTTGGTGCCTCTCTTTTCAGAGAGGTCATTCCTAGATACCTCATCTAAGATGGCTTCCAAGTCTCTTGCACTCACATGGTAATTCACTATGTGGCACTTATTATAATTCTGATATTTTTCATGTTCATTTAAAAATGTATAGTCATTCCTTGTTATTGGTTCCAGGATCCACACAGATACCCAAATCTAAAGATGCTCAAGTCCTTTATATAAAATGGCATAGTATTTGCCTATAACTTATGCACATCCTCCCATCTACTTTAAATCATCTCTAGATTACTTATAATACCTAGTGCAATGTAAATGCTGTGGTACATAGTTGTAAATACAATGTAGTAAGTAGCTGTCAGTGAGAGACAAATTCAAGTTCTGTTTTTGGAACTTTCTGGGTTTTTGGGGGAATATTTTTGATCTGCTGTTAATTGAATTCACAGATGCAGAACCCAAGGATATGGAGGGCCAACTGCATTTATGTCTTTTACACATGAATTAAAGTGCTGTGAGAGCACAGACTCAGTCCAAGTTGTCTTCTGTTGTATCCATAGTCCTTAGAAAAGGTTACTCTTCCAGTTCTCAATACACCTGTACGTTTCATCTCTTTTCTGCTTTGTTATTATAAGATTCAAGGAAATTAGGAAGAGAAAAAAGTCTGTATGCTCAGGATGCCATCTTGAACCAGAGGAGCCATTAAGAAAAGTTTAAAATTAAAAAAAAAAAAGTGACCAAATGAATAGTGAGTTTAGAAGAAAAAAACAATCTTCTTTATGATTCTACTTTTTGGTCTCTAAGTAAAAGATAAATATAGTATAGGTCATTTTTAAGTTCAAGTCTACATTGCAATTTTTCTTTCATATGTAAAAGTTCAGGAAAGATAGCTATAAAAAGATATGTAAAAATGATTATCTGGGTAATAACGGGAAAATTATACTCTCAACTTCTCCAAAGTGATTTTATAAAAGTTATCTCTGGTAATTAAATCTAGTTTTATTTTCTCAGATTCCTCTTAGAGAACTTTTCAGTAAAGAATGACAATCAGCAAGAAAACATTAGTTTCTTGTGTACAACAAAGTGATTCAATTATATATATATATATTATTTTCCATATTCTTGCCCCTTATGGTTTATTACAGGATATTGAATATAGTTCCCTGTGCTATACAGTAGGACCTTGTTGTTCATCCATTCCATATATAATAGTTTACATCTGCTAGTCCCAAACTCCCAATCCAACCCTCTCCCACCCCCCTCCCCCTTGGCAGCCACAAGTCTGTTCTCTATGTCTGTGAGTCTGCTTCTATTTCATAGATAAGTTCATTTGTGTCACATTTTAGATACCACATATAAGTGATATCATATGGTATTTATCTTTCTGTTTTGACTTACTTCACTTAGTATGATAATCTCTAGGTCCATCCATGTAGCTGTAAATGGCATTATTTCATTCTTTTTTATGGCTGAGTAATATTCCATTGTATATAATGTATACCACATCTTCTTTATCCATTCATCTGTTGAGAGACATTGAGGTAGTTACCATGTCTTGGTTACTGTAAAGAGTACTGCTGTGAACATATGTATGCATGTATCTTTTTTTTTTTTTTTTTTGCGATACGCGGGCCTCCCACTGCCATGGCCTCTCCCATTGTGGAGCACAGGCTCTGGACGCGCAGGCTCATCGGCCATGGCTCACAGATGTAGCTGCTCTGCGGCATGTGGGATCTTCCCGGACCGGGGCATGAACCCGTGTCCCCTGCATCGGCAGGCGGACTCTCAACCACTGCACCACCAGGGAAGCCCGCATGTATCTTTTTAAATTATAGTTTTATCTGGATACATGCCCAGAAGTGGGATTGCTGAGTTATATGGCAACTTTATTTTTAGTTTTTTAAGGAACCTCCATACTGTTCTCCAAAGTGGCTGCACCAAGTTACATTCCCACCAACAGTGTAAGAGAGTTCCCTTTTCTCCACACCCTCTTCAGCCTTTGTTATTTGTAGACTTTTTAATGATGGCCATTCTGAGCGGTGTGAAGTGGTACCTCCTTGTAGTTTTGATTTGCATTTCTCTAATAATGAGGTGTTGAACATCTTTTCATGTGCCTGTTGGCCATCTGTATGTCTTCCTTGGAGAAATGTCTATTTATGTTTTCTGCCCATTTTTCGATTGGGTTGTTTTTGTTGTTATTGAGTTGTATGAGCTCTTTGTATATTTTGGAAATTAAGCCCTTGTCTGTGGCATCATTTGCAAATATTTTCTCCCAGTTCATAGGTTGTCTTTTTGTGTTGTTTATGGTTTCCTTTCCTGTGCAAAAGCTTATAAGTTTGATAAGATCCCATTTGCTTATTTTTGCTCTTATTTCTATTGCCTTGCAAGACTGACCTAAGAAAACGTTGCTACAATTTATGTCAGAGAATGTTTTGTCTATGTTCTAGGAGTTTTATGGTGTCATGTCTTATATTTAAGTCCTTAAGCCATTTTGAGTTTATTTTTCTGTATGGTGTGAGGGTGTGTTAGGGTGTGTTCTAACTTCATTGATTTACATGTGGCTGTCCAACTTTCCCAACCCCACTCACTGAGGACACTGTCTTTTCCCTATTGTATATTCTTGCCTCCTTTGTCAAAGATAACTGACCGTAGGTATGTGGGTTTATTTCTGGGCTCTTTATTCTGTTGCACTGATCCATATGTCTGTTTTTGTGCCAATATCACACTGTTTTCATTACTGTCGCTTTGTATTATTGTCTCAATTCTGGGAAGGTTATGCCTTCTGCTTTGTTCTTTTTCCTCAGGATTGCTTTGGCAATTCTGGGTCTTTCATGGTTCCATATAAATTTTAGGATTATTTGTTCTAGTTCTGTGAAAAATGTCATGGGTAATTTGATAGGGATCACATTAAATCTGTAGATTGCTTTGGGTAGTTTGACCATTTTAACAATATTAATTCTTCCAATCCAAGAACATGGGAAATCTTTCCATTTCTTTAAATAATCTTCAATTTCATTTATCAATGTTTTATAGTTCTCAGAGTATAAGTCTCTCACCTCTTCAGTCAGGTATTTTATTTTTTATTGATGTGATTTTAAAAGGAATTATTTTGTGTTGTTGTTTTCTTTTTTTGCGGTATGTGGGCCTCCCACTGCCGCGGCCTCTCCCATTGCGGAGCATGGGCTCCAGACACGCAGGCTCAGCGGCTGTGGCCCACGGGCCCAGCCACTCTGCGGCATGTGGGATCCTTCCAAACCGGGGCACAAACCTGCGTCCCCTGCATCGGCAGGCAGACTCTCAACCACTGCGCCACCAGGGAAGCCCAAAAGGAATTGTTTTTTTATATTCCCTTTTTGATATTTCATTGTTAGTGTAAAGAAATGCAACCAATTTCTGTATGTTAATCTTGTATCCTGCTACCTTGCTGAATTCATTTATCAGGTCTAGTAGTTTTTATGTGGAATCTTTAGGGTTTTTTATATACAGTATCATGTCATCTGCACATAGTGACACTTTTACCTCTTCCCTTCCAATTTGGAAGCCTTTTATTTCTTTTTCTTGTCTGATTGCTATGGCTAGAACTTCCAGTACTATGTTGAATAGAAGTGGTGAGAGCAGGCATCCTTGTCTTGTTCCAGATTTTAGAAGGAAGACTTTCAGCTTTTCACTGTTGAGTATTATGTTGGCTGTAAGTTTGTCATAAATAATAACTTTTATTATGTTGAGCTATGTTCCTCCTATACCCACTTTGGTAAGAGTTATTATTGTGAATGGATGTTGAATTTTATCACATGCTTTTTCTACATCTATTGATATGATCATATGGTTTTTGTCTTTTCTTTGGTTGATGTGGTGTATCACATTGATTGATTTGCATATGTTGAACCATCCTTGTGACCCTGGGATGAATCCAACTTGTTTGTGGTATATGATATTTTTTATGTGTTATTGGACTTGCTTTGCTAATATTTTATTGAGTTATTGCGTTTATATCCATCAAATATATTAGCCTGTAATTTTCTTTTTTGGTAGTGTCATTGTCTGGTTTTGGTATCAGGGTGATGGTGGCTTCATAGAATGACTTTGGGAGTGTTACCTGCCCTTCAATCTTTTGGAAGAGTTTGAAAAGGATTGGTATAAGTTCTTCTTTGTATGTTTTGTAGAATTCCCCAGTGAAGCCATCTGGTCCTGGACTTTTGTTTGCAGGGAATTTTTTTTTTTATTACATATTCTATTTCACTTCTAGTGATCAGTCTGTTCAAATTATCTATTTCTTCTTGGTTCAGTTTTGGTGGGCTGTATATTTCTAGAAGTTTGTCCATTTCTTCTAGGTTGTCCTATATGTTGGCATATAATTGTTCATAGTATTCTCTTATGGTTTTTTTGTATTTATTTCTGTAGTATCAGTTGTGATTTCTCCTCTTTCATTTCTTATTTTGTTTATTTGGGTTCTCATTATGAGCACTTTTGTATAAGTTTTATTTTGTAAATATGTTTGTTTAAAAAACACTTTTTATTGAATAAATACCTGGTAATGAAATTACTGGCTCATGGGGTAGGTATATGTTTACTTTTGAAAGAAATTGTCAGACCTTTTTCCAAAGTGCTTGAATCATTTTACATTCCTGCCAACAAGGTATGAAAATTCTGGTTACTCCACATCCTCACCAACATTTGGTGCTGTCAGTATTTTTGATTTTCGCCATTCTCATGTGTGTTTAGTAATATTTTATTGTAGTTTTAATTTGCATTTACCTAATTATTAATTATGTTGAGCATCTTTCCATGTACTCATTGTCCATTTGCATATCTTTTATGAAGTATCTGATTAAATCATTGCCCATATTTAATTTTTTTCTAGAACCATTTTAGTCCCCATTTTATTGCCCAACTTGAAATATATTTGTTTTATCCTTGAATTTAAAAAGAAATTTAGGCTTATTAGTTTCAAGATTATGAGTAGAGGGAAGAATCTTAACATATCTGTGGAACTTGCATCTGTGGAAGCATGATTTTGTGGTCTTTTGGAGAGCTTGAAATCCCCATGTATAGTTGCCAGAATTATTGGACTATTCCTTTGAGTGTGGTGATAATTTCGATAAAAATATTCCACAACTTCCCTTTTGGAAACATAATTTTAGACTTTTAAAAAGGCTTATCTTAGTTAGCAAATATATAATTATGTGTTCCTAAAAAAGCCCAACAACTCTGTAATCAGTAAATGAGCTACTGCTGAATCTAAGAAAGAAGTACCTGAACCAGTGTTTTCTTGTACCAAGAATTTTTCTCATCAACGCATATTGGTACTTGTTTTTCTGATAGAATGCCAAGAGAAGACTTCTGTAGAGTTTTTAGACATCGTCTATACTTTAAAGAAACTGCTTGCCCTACTTCAAAATATAACATGGGTATTTTTTCCCTCCTCCTCCTCCTTTTTCTTCCTTTTCTAATAGTAATAATGATAATAATAACTGTTATTGTAATTATAATAGAAACTAATAGTTATCAGCTGCTCACTATCCATCAGATAATGTGCTATATGTTTAAAAATATTATGTTATTGTGTTGTATGAGATAGACATTAATTAGCCATGATTTTATAAATGAGGACCCTTAAAAAAGGGTAAGTAGTTATTTGTCTGAAGTCATAGAGCGATAAGTGATGGAATTGGAACCTGAATCTAGCTTTTTCTGCCCCTTATCAACTGTGATGTGCTGCTTTGGAGATCACAGACTCATGAACTTTTGGAATATAAAACATAATTAGTTGTAAGTTATAGTTGTGTAAGTTATTGTGATGGGTATCAGGTGTCTTCTATAGGACATTTTATATGAGTGTTCGTGTATTTTAGGAGCACCAAAATCTTAACTCAATTATCAATTGCAGTCAATCTGGTCTAGGCATATAGTTATAAGGATATCTGAAAGAATTATTTAGTTCAAAGACATAAATATAGCAAATAGGATTACCTAAGAATGAGTACACTATATAGCAAATGGAATGTATAACAGTACAGAGCACCTACTATGTGATTGGTGTTATGTTAGACAAAGTTGAATAGGTAATGAATCCTTGCCCAATGAGCTTACAATATAATGAATGTTACTAAGTTGTGCGCAGAGAATATCTTTATAATATAGTTAAGTGCTATGATAATGACATGCAACAGACTACACATCCTACATCCTTGGTGTTTTAGAGAGTATCTTTTCGTCCCTGCTTGCTAAGACATGGGTGAAATTTGTGGTTAGGATTTCCTGAGGGAAATGTTCACTGATTTTGATTTTGCATTTTATGGTCTGCATACCTAATCTTATTTGGCACTGAAGTGCAGCTAATACTAATATCAGAGACTTCTCTTTTGTCACTACTATGTAAAATTCAGAATTTTTAAAAATACTGATTCTTAAATATTAAGTCTATCTCTTAGGAGAAAAAACACAAAATCCTGATTCTTTTTCTCCACAGCCTTTCACACCCTACCCTTACTGAGGGTTGGTTGTTCTTTTTGCTCTAAACTGCTGAGAAATTTGTATCTTTACATGAGTAGAAACTAAGGTAGAGAATGATCCTGGGGAGTAAGTGGCATAGAGAATATGAAATACTTAGATTTGTTATTGGATTTCATTGGAATAAAGGGCAATGAAACATCCCTTTGTATCTAAAAATGAGAAGCTAACAATCCTTATGTTGCCTATGGTTTATTTTGGGTGCTTGGGAATTTACTATCATAAAGTAATTTAAAAGGATGGAAAATGCAAGGGTGGTGAGGTTGAATGGTCATTTTTGGAGCATTGGATAACTTACAGCATGAAGAGGATAAACTCAGCTTCCAAAATATCTAGCTCAGGGAACAAAAGAAAGACATATGTGACCATGTTTCAGGAATTTATTTCTGCCTGCAGTTGGTGCACTGAAACTGCTGAAAAGAAATGGCAGAAATTGATGTTTAAGATGTATACTTTGCATCATGTTTTAGCACATACCTGTATGTGTGTGTGTGTGTGTGTGTGTGTGTGTGTGTGTGTGTGTGTGTGTAAATAGCAATAAAAGTTTCTAGAAATAATACCAACCCTTATAATGTTCCATTCACTGATACTTTTCATTCTGTCCTATCCTATCCTATTGAGAGAAGAATGTCTTTACAGTTATAAATGTAGTCATTAGACCACTTAGGGGAGGGGATTATGGAAAATTTGGAAGAGAGTATGTTTGAAAGTCAATCATGGGGGTTTAATTTACTAGATAAGTGGATCATAGTATTCTCTTCCATTTCCTTTCTAATAAATTCACTGTTTATTCACTCTTGACTTCCTTTTCTTCCTGTCTTTATTCTCTTATTTACACCACCTAAGTTTCCCTATCACTGGCCACAGCTGATTGGACTATGGGTAGATACCTGGTCCCAAAGAAATCAATCCATAGGCCAAGTTGTGCCAATTAGATGCCTAGATTGTTCAGATTTTTCTAGGGTTCTGATAGATTTGTATCTCTTTACAAGTTCATTTTTAGAGTCAGTTTGAGATTTCTTTTCCTTGTATCCAAACATGACTTGACAGATGTATAGATATTTCCATTGCTGTCATTTAGAGCTTAATCTATCCACAGATGGAACATGCCGTCTTATAGTTTATATTATTATTTATGATTGGTCAATGAACTGTTACTATGCCAATACTCTTTAATACACTGGCCAACAAGTTTTATTCCCAATTAAATTCAGTAAATTTTTATTTTTCTATGTGCTTCATCACCTCTTCACACAGTCAAGCTAATAAGGTCATGTTTTCTCAGAGTCTGATTCTATTTTTGCTGGCTAAGTAGTCAATAGTTTCCATTGAGTGACTGGCAGGTTATAGTCTCTCTTTCTTCAAGTTATCTTGTCTCTTCTTCTTAAGCACTTTTCCCTTAGGGTAATTAGATGGAATCTTTGATGTCCTGACATGTCAGTAGGTTTAACCATGGAAACTATAGCCTGTGCTTTTTGTCCTCATGATGCATGAATTTAGGGCTATTCCATAATCCTAAAGTTTCTTTAGTATTTGAAAAAGTGGCTTATTTTGAGAGTATAATATTAAGCACCTCAAGAAACTTTGAAAGTAACTTTTCTCAAAGTTACTTAGGTGCTTAATGTTTCAAAAGTCATCATTTTTAACTTAAGTTTAATTTTTCAGTTTCTAAGGCCATAGAACTGTTCCATTTGGGTCTGAAGCCAAATATTTAAACACACTGCAAAGGAATCCCATTATGAATCTTTCATTCAATTAGTTGTTTTCAAAGGGCAGAGGAAAATAGAAATTTGTCTCCTTTGTGAGAAGAGCAGATAAGAGTTTTATTTGATAAATGGTTTCTGAAAGAAAATTTTAGATAATTTATGCCATTGGGTTTTATAGTGAATACATTTTTGTATTCAAATCCCTGAGATGCAGTTTCATTTCCCTTCTTATTTAAAAATAAACAAGAGTTGAGCAAGTATACTAATTAGTTAGATTAGAAGACATTTTTGTGGTTATATTTCTATAGAAGTATTAGAGCTAGTGGTTTTCTTCCAGGGAGAGTTGATATGATTTTGTTGAACATTTTATTTGGGGAATTACAGTAAAGTACTGTTTTTGAAATATTTTATATTCAAAGATTTTTCTCTTTCCTCCAACCCTCCCCATTTCATAAGACTAAGAATAAAATAAGTTTCCAAATGAATCCAAATCATACTTTCATTCTCCTGGTGGGAGAGAATTATACATGTACTCATGCTTTACCTTTAAGATATTTTAAAGTCAAGAGGAGAATTTTGTTTCCAGGTGATCTAGAACTAGTATCTCAAGCTTTTCTGATAAGATTTTTTCTAACTCATAGGACAGTGAATTTGTACCTGGGAGAATTTGGGCTATGCATTCTGTCTAATAAGATTATGTATAATTTTCACTTTTTCCTTTTCAAACTTTCTGTATCATCTTATTTTAAATAATAAATACATATTAGTTTTATAATAAGAGAAAATATTGAAACCATTTTCAGCCTAGCTGTTTTCCTTGGAAGATTAATGATAACTTTTTTTTTTTTTTTTTTTTTTTTTGCAGTACGCGAGCCTCTCACTGTTGTGGCCTGTCCCATTGCAGAGCACAGGCTCCGGACGCGCAGGCTCAGCGGCCATGGCTCACGGGCCCAGCTGCTCCGCGGCATATGGTATCTTCTCGGACCGGGGCACAAACCCGTGTCTCCTGCATCGGCAGGCAGACTCTCAACCACTGCGCCACCAGGGAAGCCCCAATGATAACTTTTAAAGGCAGTGATAGGAAGGAACATCATTTGTTCATCTTTACTGTGTTCACTTTGACTTTTAATGTACATTTTCTGTTTTCTGCCCTTACACATAAACATTTCATGAATAAAAATTAAATTGACTGATAGAGGAAGTTTGATTTTGCCTGTGTGTGTATAAAAAAATCCAAGAATACAAAAATTAAGAAAGTAAACCAACTTCTGCCTGCAAATCTTCAAGTGCAAGTGTTGCTCTAGAAAAATGCAGCATATTTATCGACTGTATTTTTTCCCAGATAGACTGCTATAGTTTC
Source organism: Phocoena sinus (assembly GCF_008692025.1). Taxonomy (NCBI): domain Eukaryota; kingdom Metazoa; phylum Chordata; class Mammalia; order Artiodactyla; family Phocoenidae; genus Phocoena; species Phocoena sinus. Next base: position 122,516,245 of record NC_045764.1, on the reverse strand, counting down.
AGGATTAGCCATTTCTCAGGTTAAAATGCAAGGGTTTAGAAGAAAACTGTAAAATTTCTCCTGAAAATTCTAATAGCCCTCGGTATTACTAAGATGGCACATGGAATTTTTCTGTCAGATTTTTAACAGATTTTTAAATCCTAGCTTACAAATGCCTGTAGGATTGGATAATATATTTTTACTCATATTTAACTTCTGCAATTTACTCTATAAGATCCTTCAGAATTCAATTTTATATTCTGTTATTATGGTAAGAGCAACTTGGTTTCTCTGAGGATTTACCCATTCCTCACTTTGTGCAATCTTAGTGGAACTACCAAAGTGTCCTCCACTCTCCTGGTAAAAGAATGGTCATTCTACATAATGAGCCAATCAGAATCTCAGAAAGTAGTTGGATGATTAATCATGGGGTGCATGGTGAAGGAAGTCTCATTAGTTTTTCTGTGATTCCCAGCATTGCCATGTTTCCTATACTTTTTGAAACCTGATCTTTTGAATATTCTTCTGATTATGTTAGCAGGTTTTTTTTCCTTATCCCATGTTCCTTTTTAAAAACTTGATTTTTTTATTTTAAAATAAAACACAGTTACATAAAGCCACACTCACAAAAAAAGCTAAAGAAACTATTATAAAGTGGACACCCTTATAACCATCATCTAAGAAATAAAACTTTGGTAGAAGAAAGGAATAGAACTGCTGCCCTGCCACCCCAGAATTCCCTCTTGCCACCATGTGTCCTATCTCAATCTCAACTGTTTACTTCACAACATAATTGACCACTATCTTGACATTTAAAATAATCACTTCTTGAACTTATCACCCAAGTATAGATCACTAGTTTAGTGTTGCCTATTTTAAAAAATTTCATATGTCTTTTAAGTCTCTTTTGATAGATCTAGTTTTCCACTTTTTGTAATAGCATTATTTGAAATGAATTTCTTATAGTCAGCACATCACTGGGTATTTTTTAAAATCCACTCTGCCAATCTCTGTCTTTTAAGTGGTATATTTAGACAATTTTTATCTAATTTAATTACTGATATATTAGGACTTAAGTCTACCATTTTTTATTTGTTTGTTTTGTTTTCTACTTGTCCCCCTTTTTTTGGTTCCCTGTTATATTTTTCCTGCCTTCCTGTGGGTTAAACATTTTTTTTTAATTCCATTTTGATTTATCTGTAATGTTTTTGAGTGTATCTCTTTGTATAGGTCTTTCAGTGTTTGCTTTAGGTATTATGTTAGATATACATAACATCATAGTCTATTGATTTCATACTGTTTTCACCCAGTGTGGATGTAGGATCAAATATACAACTCTGAGATGTCTAGTCTAGTGCTAATTCAAGCAAAACAAGAGCCTTTTTTGATGCTGTAGTGAAAAATTCAGTAATCCTAATCAAAATTTATGATTAATCATGGTTTGTACAATAGATTTCAATCTCATGCAAATTTTTATATTGTAAAGGTGAATATGAGGCTACTTGTTGTGATATGAAAAGTGCAAAATTAAATCCTGAAATGAGAAAAATTATAAAATAGCACAAGGTATACTTAATATTAAATGCAACTGGATTATTTTTTAAAAATAAATTTTTTAAAAAGGAAAAATAATGATGTTATAAAACCAAGATAAGTTTAAACCCAAGATAATTTTATACTTTCTTGAAGCTAATACAGGTAGACACTGAAAACTGAAATAATCACGTTTGGCATTCAGAAAATTCATGTTTATTTGAAGGCCTTGGCTAATACATATAATATTTTGAATATACAGAACCAAACTGAACAAAATTTCTAGAACAGAACCATTTTAAAGGATAATAAGTAACTGGGATTTTCATGTTCATTTGGTTTTAAAGTTTGGTGTAATCATTAGCTATTGACTTTACAGGAGTGTTTCCAAATCTTATCAATCCAACTTTAAACGGTCTTACATATTCTTATAAAATTGATTTTATGATTTATGTATTAGTTAAATTTTGAGTATTTGGACTCATATTATAACTGAAACAAAAATGGTATAAAAAATGGAATAGAATGAGTCAGAGAGACTACTTGGTATCTAACAAATTGGAGATGATTTCAGTTGCTTCTTAGAATTGAGGAAAATAGAAAATGAGCATCTGATTTCTACTGGACATGGAATAGTGCCTTAAGTCTGTTTCCTAATCCTGCAGACCAGAATAGCTCTTGGCTCTCTCCCTGAGCCTTGTAGTTGTCTTTCTGCCTGAGGACACTCTGATTTGGAAATGCAGCATATTTAAAGTTGACTGGTTCTGCCATTAAGGGTGCTCCTGTTGAATCCTAAACCCTCTGTGTTCAGTGTGGTCTTCTGGCTTACTTTTTCTTGATACCATTTTCTCTACATTTTGCCTTATTGCACAGAGTATTGACTCATAGGCCCCTGGTATGTTGCCAATTTTCCTCTGAGGGACAGAAAATAGAGACTATGACATGTTTTCTTATTGAGAGAGCTCCTGCTCTTCAACATCTATTTTGAGTTGAAATTGAAAATTTAATTATTTATGTCCATAGTTCTTGGCTTGAGGAGTCTTATTGCTATAACCATGGCATAGGTCATGGGGCAAGAGTGGTAACAAGTCCCTGATTCTTGGAGACCCTGGAGGGGTATCCAGCTGGAACAGCTATGATCATGAGTCCAGTTCTCCCCTTTGTCTTCATTATGATTCATTCTGTGTCACATTCAGAAATTTATTGCTAGATATTTATTCCTTGCTAAGTTTTTAGAAAGCTCAATTTTTATATTGTTTAATTGCCTGTTTCCAAAGTTAAGTTCATTTTTTTCTCACTTTGAGACCTTCAAATAGATTTTCCTGTCTTACTTGAAACATCTTTCAAGCTAAGATAAATGAGCCAAAAAAATGACACTCACTGATGTGCCTTCTCTTCTTGCTGGCTTGATGAAAGCCTTTTCTTTCTTTTTGGAATAGACTGTTCAAGGTCTAGTCTGGCAGGAAGGCAGTCTCTGCAATGTGTTCTCTGCTGGAAGCATTGATCTTCATTCTTTTTCTCTTTTCAGTTCTTCTTCTTGATATTGGTCTAGGGACCATAATTCCTCATTATGGCTGACAAAGGTCTCAATGTAAAATATTCCTTTTCTCCACCTGAGCTCTGCATCATCAGAGATCTGCAGCTGAGAAGCTGTCTCTGGAAAGTATCTGTAGTTCTCCTCCACTTATTCACAGCTCACATTATTGGTTTGACTCTCTAACCTCTCTGTGCTGCTGGGGAAGTTTTTAAACTTAGAAACAGGAAGCACTGGGAACAAAACTGGTATAAATGCCTAGCCCATACTTTTTATTGTTTCAAGTCATCATATCAACTGATTGTAGAAGCACTGGTTGTGTTGAACTAAAAATGCTAAAATGAAGTTTCAGCGTAGAGTAATTAATGCCATTCTGGTAGACATAGTTTAACGTGTGACTACAATCCCAGCTATCGACTTGACAACAAAGTAAAGATTGTGACATTTGGATTGACTTAATGACACAGGGAATATCATTACGATGTTGGGGTATTTTAATGATTGTAAACAACATATCAGCTAAACAGGTGGGTTACGAGTTGATAACTTAAAAGGTACTCAACATAGCTTGGTTATAATGGAGAACATATCATCCACCACTTTCACAGATTAAATTGTCAGTAAAGATTTTCCATATAGTGAAAAAGATCAAGATGTCAAAATAACTTGAACATGTATAACTATACAAACTTCTAAGCAACTCTAAATGCTTCTTCAACATAGTAAGTACTTAAATAAAAGTCAATTTCTTCATATCAGTTGCACATAATGTTAGTTTTATATTTGTTCTGTAAAAGTCAATGCTCTGTAAAAAATATATTTTTAGTGTTTGTAGAGGAAACAGTTTCTTTTGGTTTATAACCCAAATCCCTTAAATTTGTAGTTAAATACTCTTTATCAGTCTGTAGGCCTTGACAGAAATGTATAGAGGCAACTTATTTCTCATTAATTTAAGACATTTGACAACTTAAAAATCTATTATATTTTATATCTTTCATTCCCATGTTCAGAAAAAAACATGATGGAAATATTTGCTGCAAAGATAATTCTATGGTATTGTTCATATTACAGTGTTAGATATTCTTCATTTGCTCCTCCAAACCTATTTTTCTCTCTTCCCCACCCTGCTCTGTGACCTTGACCTCTCATTTCCATTGATGTGACCAACAGGAGGTATTGGCAGGAATCAGAGGGTAGAAGAGAGTGCGGGCAATGTTATTTCTTCCCTTCTCTCCTTTCCAGGTCATCAATTGTTAGTGGCTGCTTTTCCTTGAATTGTAGTAACTTCTCTTTCTCTTGACTTTTTAGGCCTAGGAGTGGTAATGGTCTCCTATTCTTCTTTCACCAAACAGGGTGTTTCTTCCTGTCTTGATAGTTTGTCTTAACTCTTGTGGAATCCTTGTCAATTGTCTCTGTACTAATTTCCTAGGCCTGCCATAACAAATTAATACAAACTTGGTAGCTTAAAACAAGAGAAATTCTTTCATGGTTTTGATGGCCAAAGGTCCAAAATGAAAGTATCAGCAGGGTTCATTTCCTCTGGGGGATAGGAGCAGAATCTATTCCATACCTCTTTCTCTTAGCTTCTGGTGGCTGTCAGAAATCCTTGGTGTTCCCTGGCTTGTGGTCCCATCTCTCCAATCTCTGCCTTGGTCTTCCCATGGCCTCCTCTGTGCCTCTACGTATCTTTTCCTTTTCTGTGTCTTATAAGAACACCTGTCATTGAGTTTAGAACCAATCCTGACCTAGGATGATCTCATCTTAAGATCTTTACCTTGATTTCATTGGCAAAAACCCTAATTCCAAATACAGCCACACCCTGAGGTTCCAGGTAGAAATGTTTTGGGGGATCACTATTCAACCCACTATAGTCTCTTCATTAAACTCTCCTCACTTAAGCCTGTTGGGCCCCTGACTAATAGAGGTAATGGTTCTAATATATCAAAATAAGAAAAATTGGAAGATTAAAATGAGGTATTTGAGGAAAGATGATAATTCAAAACAAAACAGTGGCATGGCAAGACTCACACTACAATAAAAACTAGAAATATATTTTCTAAAAAGAACTAGCAAAAATATAATTCTACTGTCTTAAAGGAGCACTTTTCTTTAGAGTCCCTTTAAGACAATATACTTCTAGTTGTCTTTGGAAAATCTATTTTAGAAAAATAAGTTTATTTGATTTATTTGAAGTCATTCCCCCTACTAGAGAGTTTAATAAAAAAATAAAAAACCCCTCAAAACTGGTTTAGGTTTATTTTTCCATCTAACATATATGAACTGTTGGGGTTCAGATATAGGCCTCACATTCCTTAGTCTGAGATGATTAAACAGCATACGTTCCCCACTCCATGATCTTAGAAGTTCAAAAATATATAATTGAATTGCACAGTATTCAACAAAATTCTCTAGTAGAGGAAATCAAGGAAGACCAAGATGCCAATTAGGATGATATTTTTTCCTGATAGTAGCAGAAAACATCCACAGAATATAAAAGAGCCAGTCATAAGAGCAGAGGATAAAGCTGCGGCCCTGAACAACCTGGGCTTTGAGGAAGTAAGACCAAAATCTTTCTATAGAAAATAGAGATGTAGGAAACCTATGTAGGATACGTAGAAAAGGAAGTATAATGAGAGGACCACAGAAACTGGACCCAACCAGAGTCAAGACTATTCTTTCAGTCGTAGAGGGTGAAACATTTTCATCAGTTTATGTTGTCTTTCCCTCCTCCCACTGTGTTACATTTAAAGAATTTGTGCTTATTAGCTTTAGAGAAAAATGTGTAAGTTCTTACTCCTGAGTGTTCAGACATTGTTGATGAATCCTTTGTAATTCTTTTAACCTTGTCAATTAAAGAAACCCTCCAGCCTTTGTTAAAAATAGATATTGAATACATTCTTCTCATCTCTTTAAGTTGACTCTGTTGGGCCAAAGAAAACTAAAACTCTATAAGACCCATCCCTTTCAGAATGTTGCTTTAATAAACTATTTTATAGAAAACCTGGATGTGCTGCACAGTGTGTACAGACAAGGTCTTATTCCTGTCATTCAGTTGAATAAACTAGAACGTTTAAATAGAGGAAGTAATCTCTCTGTTTCTTCATTATTCTTTAAGTAACCTATTTAAAAATGACATTTTCCTTATTGTGAAAAATGCAAATATTTTTATATTTCTAAATGTTTTATTTACATTGAATGATCTAGGAAAAAGTCTTTCTTCTCCCATGGTGGAAATGAAAAATTGTGAAACTGTAAATCTGTATATATTTTCATTCAAATAAAGGAAAATGAAATACCATTTCATGAGGTAAAAATGTCTTGATGGGTAACCGAGATAAACATGGCATGATATAAATTACCTAATAAACAGCTCACAACTGTGACTTTATAGTTGACTCATCCTGCCTGTCCACATTAATGGTTGAACATAAACCATTTTTGTCAGTGAAATTTTATTCAGATTTAAAAAGAATAATGTAGTTTATAATGGATTTAACTATAGTCATCAACTCTACACCATCCTGTTGCTTTCAGATTGTAGATTGAACATATGTTTTAAAAATCTTAATATGTAATACAATCAGAAGTGTTTTATGTTAGTATATAGCTTTGCTCATCTGATTACAGCATCAGAAGTACATTAAAGTTTTATGAGAGTCTTATAAAATTCAACAGTTTGATGGAATACTAAACAGAGTAATCACCATACTTTATGGAACTTTATTCTGAGATGAGTTAGATTTTCTCAAATGATTATTAGACAGAGTGACTCTTTCAGATCATTAGCTTACCACATTCCATACATGAGAAAGGATGGTGCCTGAGTCTAGAGTCCTGAAAGATTAAAAATATCTCTCCAAATATTCACCATATCACCAAAAAGTGACTCACACATTGGAAAGAGAATGCCTTAAGTATGTGATGACAGGCTTTTCTTTTATAAAACCTCAATAATAAATCCCCTGTCCTCTCTATCTCTAGGAGGTCAGAAAACTTTTTCTATAAAAGGCCAGATAGTAAATATTTTTAGTTTTGTGGACCATAGTACACCCTCTTTCTGTCTCAACTACTCAATTCTGCCCTCTAGGTGTGAAAGCTGAGCAGGTAACATGTAAACAAATGGAGTGACTGTGTTTCAATAAAACTTTTATTTATAAAACACAAGGGGCAGGATTGATTTGGCCTATAGGTTATAGTTTGCTAAACCCTGTTTGTAAACTTTTTGGCTAGCTGCACTTTTCTTGATGATAACATTCAGAGACAGGATCAAGGCATCAGGCTGTTCTAGTTTTCTTCGGTTTTTTAAGCCAATAACCAAAGCCACCAGAACAGGAGAATGAGCTTTACCAGTCCCAGGATTTCCAACTATGTGGTCTTATTTACTTTAACTGGTGAAATCAGTGAGTGAAATAACAGGTTTGAATCTGGATCATTTAAGAATTCCCTGCATGAAGTTTCATTAAATTATGTACAATCCCCCCAAACCATTTCCTCTGATATCACACTGTCTCTTAAATATTTCCGAATTTCTTTCCAGACATTTTCTGAAGCTTCAGCTGGCTAAAACTCAAGCAGTTGTATCCCTGATTACTGTTTCTTTCATTTGCACGGAGATTTTCTAATAATAATAACATGGGTGAAGGGGCTCTGTTACCTGCCTTGTAACCTGGAAAGTTCACGTCCATTTTAATCTTTGTGGAGAACTTCACCTCACTGAATTCAACTACTACCATAACTTATTGGCAAATGGTTGTAACTGGCTCTTCTTCCTCATCTCAGTTATGTTGACAGCCATTCAGACTCTTTTCCTTATTTTACCCGCCAGAGCATTTAAAATTCTCTCTCCTCTTTGCCTGTAATCCCATGTGAGTAACACACTTTGTTGTGTATTTTTCTTATTTAATAAACTGCTTTCCTCATTTTATGAGATCCTGCCAACCACAGCTGATCTTGTAGTATGTGGTAGCCACACTTCTGTACCCTTGAGGTCTGATGAGATGCTGACTTCCAGGGAATAGACATTCTTCAGGCAGCATCAAAGGACTCCATCAAAGAATGGGGAGAAGGCAGAGCTTTTTGGCTTCCTCTTTGTGAACTCTTTCCCACTGAGTTGGAGTTGTCACAGGGTCCTACTCTTCAACTGCACTTTGCCTTCCTTTAGGCACTGATTTGTATCAATATTTATATAGTGCCCTTGGAATTGATGGTATTCGGGGAGGTGGTACAAACCATGTACGTATATGAGAGTTGGAAATGTCAAAGCTTATTTTCAGATAATTTATTCATTCAACAAATATTTATGAATAGATTGACCATATAATTTACTGTACACATCACGACCCTGACCTTTCTTTTTTTTTTCTGAAAAGATATAAGATGGAAAATATAGACAAAAGCATGGTAATTGTATTCAATGAATACTTCCTATGTCTGTTCCAGAACCAGAGAAATAGCAGTGGCCAAAGCCTGCCCACAAAGAGCTTTCACTGGAGTAAGGAGAGCAAGCAATAAAATAATAAATAATAATAAGCAAGCAATAAAAAGGTTAACCTTTAAAAATAATTTTTCCTGCTTATATAAATTAAATACATTATTAAAAAAACTAAATTCAGAGACTTTCTGTTGTTACTGTTGCTTCCTTCTTTTATATATTAGTATAAGGGTGATTAAGAAAAGTTAACCACTGGTGATTAAGGAAGTCTAAAAGCAGACTTCCTGGGTTTGAGTCCTGCCTCTCCCAGCTGAGATGCTAAGAAGGAGACTGGATAAGTTAACACATGGAAAAGACTTACAATTGTCCTCAGCACATAGTAAGGGCTCAATAAGTAATATGTTACTTTTATTATTACTTGACAAGGACACTACATTGATGAATCTTCTGAGAACCTGGAAATAAGATTGTCACTGTTTAACTGCAAAATCAATACATCAGAGTAGAGATACACAACTTTTCTCAAAAACAAAGGGTAGTGTTCCAGGGCAAAAGGACTATATTGTAACTTTTTGCATGAATTAATATAGCTAAAACATTACTGTGTCAATCAGCTGTGGGCTTCGTTAGCCATAGATGTGTAGAGAAAGGAGAGCTACAGTGTAAATGTTGGTATTTCCTACCAAACGCTCCCAGGAGGGAGGGAGTCTCAGTCTTAGGTGTCCCTGGAACAAGTTCCCTGGAGCTTATGTCTGAAGAGAAAAATCTCTTTTTTATTTTCCTTCTTTTTGTTGGTTACCAGATAGTCCTCTAAAGTAGCTCAAGCTTGTAGTGGGAGTTTGGCTGATCAACTTCCTTGTAGAGCAGTTGGGATTTAGTTTTCTTTGTTAGGCTTAAAATCTAAATTGGATTTGAGTTGTACTAGGTTATTTTTTAAAGGAATTGCTGTCTTATTTTGGGGATGGAGTACAGAGTCTTTGATTTTATGGCCAGCTTGGATATAAAAGTTCAACCATATGACATTGCCATTTTTGTAGGTCAAAATGGTCCAATATTGGCAATAGTACATGGTTTAGTCGAAAGCCTGGGCAGCTGGATGTAAGCACCTGGTTGTGCTCACTGTGATTCGGCTGCCTGCCTCTGCTTGGCTGGCCACACAGTCAGAGGACTCCAGCCAGCCGGCCAAGTGCAAAGTCTCTCTTCAGGATGGCTGAAAGCCTCAAACAGAGCACATCCTGCCTTGCGGCCTCTTGGCAGCAGGCTGAGAGTGGTTAATGCAAGTGCTGCTACTGCTTTTGCCAGACACAGAAGAACTCAGCTTCCTCGAAGATTGGTGGACCACGGGGGGTGGGGATAAATCTGCCCTCCAGACTCAGCTGTCTATGTGTGCCAGACCCTTTCTGTAGTGATGATGAACTGTATCTCTCCTCTTCAGCTAGGCATCCTTTTCTTGCCTACTGGGTCTTGAGAGCCTGCATGAAAGCTCTCTTTCTTTCATCCACATTGTTTAAGACTACGCCCTGTATGAAGACCCCCTCATCTACGGGATGAGAATCTCCCTCTCAGTCACACTGACACAGCAAGGCTAATTTTGGCTTAGAGATCAAGGAAGGGAGCTGTAGTTGAATATTGCGGTCCTATTGGAAAGATCATCCTTTTGGTTAGAATCTTGCAACAAGATGTTTTCCCTTAATACCATTAAACATTTTATTCATTGAATTCCTTCTTCAGATTCCAGGCTCACCCAACAACCTATCATCCAGCTTCTCATGTAGATATGCCCTGTCACATGGGCTTACAAGTATTCTGGCTTCTGTGACATTTGTTTCTTGTTGTGAATTAATAAATTTGAATTTGGATTTATATCATAGTCTTATGAGTTTAGTTCATGTAAATTTCTGCTTATGAAAGATGTTTCTATTTACAGTGTGCCAACACAATCTGATTTCTAATCCTCTGAGAAAAGAAACCAAGACAACCAAGAAAAGAAACCAAGACAAATTCAACAAAGTATAGAGGCCTTTGAGGTCTATTAAAAGTTGGGCAGAATATCGTTTTCTAGTCAGACAACACGTACCTTATATCACCATGGGGCTGAGCATGAGGAAAAGCTTCTTTTTGCTTAGCAATTTTTACATACACTGTCTGCCCCAACAAAAAAAACCCAAATCTTAATGCAAACACTTTGAAGGATTTCCTGCCTAGCTGTTGTAAATTTCTAACTTGGAAATTTTTAGGATATTAGATATTTTTGGGAAAAAAACATAATAATGTTTATATGCCAATATAATATGCCAATTACATAGACATACCAAAATTTGTAGAACAATACCACTGTGGTTGAATATTCAGGTTTTTCATATATTTTTTTCTATTACAAACATCTCTATGGTGAACTGTCTCCTTGACACATTCTTATGCACATCTATTATCTTTCCCTTATTATAAATTTCTAAAAGTGAGATTCATGAGTTAATATCTATAGTCATTTTAGGCTCTTGATACACACTTTCATTTTTTTCAATGAAAGTATGAATTTACACTCCCACCAACTTTGAAAGAGACTTCATTTCACTGACACCAATATTGGTTTTATTCCTATTTTTGAATCTGTGTTATTGTTATAGGCAGAACATACTACTACATTTTTTTAAAATAAATTTATTTATTTTATTTACTTATTTTGGGCTGCATTGTGTCCTCGTCCTCGTTGCTGCGCGCGGGCTTTCTCTAGTTGCGGCGAGCGGGGGCTACTCTTCATTGCAGCACGTGGGCTTTTCATTGTGGTGGCTTCTCTTGTTGTGGAGCATGGGCTCTAGGCATGCGGGCTTCAGTAGTTGTGGCACCTGGGCTCAGTTGTTGTGGCTTGTGGGCTCTAGAGCATAGGCCAGGAGTTGTAGCACAAGGGCTTAGCTGCTCCGCGGCATGTGAGATCTTCCCGGACTAGGGCTTGAACCTGTGTCCCCTGTATTGTCAGGTGGATTCTTAGCCACTATACCACCAGGGAAGTGCCTACTACTGCATTTTTATAAGTAGATTTTCCATTATTTCTAGTCAGACTGAATTTTTTCAAATGTTTTTGGCAATCTAAATTTTTCTTTAAAAAAAAACCCCCCACACATTTCAACTTCCTGATTGATGTCTGTGAAGCAGGCAGGAAGAGAGAGCGATGATCCTGGGAGTCTGAGGCTCAGAGACTCCAGTTATTTGCTTTCCTCTTGAGCAGTGGTGGGATCCTTGGACTGCAGCTCTTCAGTGGCAGACCCCTGTGACTAGAAGACCAAGCCTATTTCCATCAGAGCTTTTTATTGTGGTAGCTGAGGTTTTTATTTTAGTAACAGATACCTTTTCACACAGTGCTGGAGGCTATGTCATAGGTTACAAAGGAAGCTACTCAATTTTATATACAGTAAATGTACCTTCTAACAATCAATTGACCTAATTCAAATTCTTTTTTTTCTTTTTTTTTGAGGTGTGCATTTCAAGCAACAAACCCAACAGTGGCATTTATTGTATCATCTTGAAGCAAAACATTCTCCTAAAGTCAAACATGGTACACTTGAAAAGCAAATTTTTACCAAAACATGATTTAAAGCAGCACTCCAAAATAATTTGTTTACAGTTGGTGGGCCTATTAAAATGGCCTCCTAAAGCTAATCACCTGGAGAACATTATGGAATTTCTTGCTGAAGAAACCAGTCATGTAAAGGGTATTTTCTGGTGTCCCCCTTGGACTCTCTCTTGTCTCTGGTGCTGGCAATATCTGAAGAAAACCTGAAGCTTGCCTTCCTAAATGTCAAAACCCTTCATCTCAGCCAGTGCTCTTTTCGTTCTCAGACCCAGCTCTTCTCCTTGGGGTAGCACAGAGGGCAAGTCTCTCATCTGCCTCTAGACTGACTGCTCTCACTGGGAACTAAGAACTTTCAAAGATGCCACAACTTATTGTCTGCGTTATGTTGTGTAACTTCCCTTAAACTCCCAACAACCTAATCTGCATCTTTTTCAACTGACCCGCAGCTCTCACTTGGTTACTTATTGGAATCTATTTTTAAGTGATGTAAATTACCATTTTTCAAAACTGTACACATATTTTTGACTTTACAATGTATTATAAAGCATAAGGTGTGTTATACATTCATAATGGTGGTATGTTGCTCCCTTTTTCTATTCACCTTTATTCCTTTTCCTTTTCCATTCCCACAGAAGCTGCTCTAAACCTTTATCACTTTTGAAATTTCCTAATTCAGAACTGGTTCCTTATTCTCAGTACCAGCCACCTTTCTCAACTGAGCAAATAGCAGTTATGAGCCCTCCATCTTGCCTTCTTTCCATCTCTAAATGCACTTACAGATTCAGACCTCCCTCCTAGAGGGGAGTTCTCTCTCTTTTCCAAGCTTTATTCCAGTAAATATTTCCTCTTTCTTAGAGCTTCAGTTTTTATTAGTTTCTTTACCTCATTTAAAAAATAAAGCTAAAGTTTCTCCCTCCTAAAATGTTAATTTTACTTCCCCCCAAATACTTTCATCCAACTTGAAGCTCAGCTTTGTTTACCTTTATCATTAAACTTCTTGACCAACTATCCAACGTTTTTGTTTCCATTTGCTTGCCATTAATTTAAACCTCAACCCGCTGTAATTTGAGGTTTGATTCAATAACTATATTGTATATATTCTAATATATTCTAATTGAATATATTCTAAATATTGAAAGAGTGAGTTTTCTGAGATCATAAATGAATGATTTTAAGTACTAATAAACAGATACCAATTTGGGATCTGTGGTAGGAAGTCTCCAAGGTGGCTCCCAATGATACCTACTTTTGGGGATTCAGGCCTTTGTGAAATTGTCTCTCCTTGAATATTCTGGACCTAGTGACTTACTTCTGACCCATAGAATCCATAAAAAATGGTTGGATGCCATTTCTGAAACTGGATTACAGAGGACTGTGACTTAGGTTTTGCAAAGACTCTGTCTTACGCATTCTCCTTGCTTAATCACTCTGGGGAAGCCACGTGTATGCCATGTGACAGGAAACTGAGGGAAGCTTAGGGCCAACAGCCAGTGAGGAATTGCATCCATATTAATTAATTCCATTAATCAATTCATGTAACGAACTCCATTTCATATTTAGAAAGTCATCACTCACCTTGAGACAAATGTTCACTCACATTTTCTTTAGTCTTTTTACGTTTTTATTTTTACATTGGATTCATTTAGAATTTATTTTAGAATCCTCCTTTTCAAAGTTGCATTTCTTACATTCAGGCCACAATGATCCACCACTGAGAAAACCTTCTAAACTTTACTCAGAGATTCCTGAAATCTAAAGCATTTTCCAAGTGATTTCACTACAGTGGCCCATTTACTCAACTAGTGATTTCCTGAGTTGATCCAAATTCTAACCCTGAAAGTACTCTTAGTCCAAATGTTGAGCACAGATGTACAGGAAAGAAAATACACAGTTCTTAAAATAAATGTTAGCAATCATTCCACTTAGGAGATGTGTGATTATTTCCTCTCCACTTAAAAAAAAAAAATTCAATCAAATTCTTCTGTAAAAGTGTTACTTCCTCCATCTCTATGTGGGGAGCTATAAAGGAATACACTTTACAAATAATTAATACTAAAGGCCACATATAGAATCAGGGATAATGAAGACATAACAATTGACTATAAATTACCACTGCATTATGCATAGCAAAAACCTGACTGTGCTGAAAATCTGAGGTGTTACTTTGTAAAACAGGCTGTACATACAGATCTAGTGCCAGAATAGTTCCATGAATAATTCCTTGTCTAACTTTCAAACAAATTGGAATTGTCATTCTACATGGCATTCTGATGACAACAAAAAACACTTTAGGAAATGCTTTTCTTCAAAATCATGCTGATTGGTACAAGCCAAATTTTGATTTTGGTGCCCCGAGTATTAAGAATAAAGTTTCATGTTTGAAGATAAATGTACTACTGACTGACCAAAAGTCAGCATGTGCATTGAGTTGTCTTCTGGGCAGTATAGTTTGCATAGATTCATCACCTTTTCTAGACTAGTTTCCCAGAAGGATATAACATGTAGCATTGTACATTGTGACTCTTATCGCCCAAGGATTTCAAATCATAGACTTCAAACTTGTGTGTGTGGTTGAGGATTCATTTTCTCTCCCTTGATTAAACAATTTTAAAATGTCTTTGATTATTGTAGTGTATAAATGCACTAATAGCTAAATATACAACTCCAAAGTGAAGTGTTTATATTTAGCAGAATCTTATAAAAATTGTCATTTTTGTAAATTAAAAAAGGTCAAACATCAGCAATTTCATTGAGTTTAACCTAAGTAATAAGGTTAACGAGCAAACAGTGATTAAAGTTCTCCTAGGGAAAGCAAAAATTGGGAACACATTCTTAAATGAGCTGTCTCTTTGTTTTCTTGTTGTCATATCATAGAAAGAATTTATTCTAGATTGAGGAAAACATGGTAGTTGCCTACCCAAACTGTCTTACTATCAGAACCTTGTTTTTGCAAAAGTCAACAGAGTATCCAGCTTAGGAAAAGCCACAGAAAATCGCGGTTTTCAAGAATCTTTGCAGTTGGTTATAGCTATATGGCATAGTTTTATGATGTAAGTGGAACCTAATAAGTTGGCTTTTGGGAAAATTTATAGTTTCATTGATAAAAAGAAAAGAGTCACTTTGCAAGCAGTCATTTTGTACATCTGAAGATGAACACTACATGTTAAGAATTGTGGGTCAGGAAGCTACATAGAACTTAGGTCCTTAATAACTTCCTTGAGCTACCTCGGGGTGCCTATCTCCATACTTGATCTTATGTGACAAAAATAAACCCCCTACTGGGTTAAGTCACAATTAGTTGAGCTTCTGTTATGTGTTTCGTAACTTCAGTTCCTGATGTATTGGCTAGAGCAGGGGTTCTCCAACTTTAATGACCACCTGGAGATCTTGTTGAAACAGATTGCTGAGCCCACTCTCAGAGTCTCTGATTCAGTGGATCTGGAGGTGGATCCTGGAACTTGGCATTTCTAACAGGTTTCTAGCTGATGTTGATCCTGCTGGTCCAAGAACCACACTTGAGAAGGATTTAGCAGGTTAACAGACATGAAAACAACTATAAAATACTATGGAAGCTGCTTTCATTGATTCTATATCAAGTCAAAGGATAAATAAGAAAAATTGCATCTAAATCTTCCTGAAGTCAGAGGAGTGAATGGAGAGAGAATTTGAGTTGAAGAATGATTATGAACATGCTAGGCAAATAAATGGGAAGGGATGGAGAGGAAATAATTGGTGATGGCATGGAAACAGAAAAGCACTGTGGTACTGGAACTGTGGAGATGTTGGTCTATAAGCTAGAGACATGCGTGCCTGTGTGTGCATTCGTGTGTGTGTGTGTGTGTGTGTGTGTGTGCGCGCGTGTGTGTGTGGTATTAGGGTGATTAGGAGGATTCTGTATGTGTATAACTGGGACCACATTTTGAAAAGTTTTATATACTGTGACAAGGAATTTAGATTGTATACTATAGTCAGTGGGAAAACCATTAAAAAATCTAAGTGTAGGGACATGTTCCATGTGTGTGATAAAAACGATGCTATTGGCAGTGTGGAGGACAGGCTGGAGGAATAGAAGCATAGAAGCAGAAGAGCAGTAAAGGGTGCAGTTGTTCAGGTTGTGTTGATTTTCAGTTGAATGGCTTGATTTTAGTGGGAAGATAGATATGAATCTGAGTAAGAGTATCATCTGATCAAGATGGAATTTTCAAAATCCTTACTAGTAGCTGCATAACAGCACTTAATAAAGAAGCACCCCCCCTCCCTCCAGCTGCTATCCATCAGAACAAGGCTAGCTTCTTAACGGTGTTCCTTTTCCAACGTTGGATGTAGAGGTGGGGGTGAGGTTCCTTAATTATCAAGAGAAGATGTGGCAGTTCTAGGACCCAGAACAGTTCTCTAAGATCTCTTTAATATGTTATAAATTGAATCCAAAACATATTACTATCTCAACTGAAGCATTAATAGTCTTGGTTGTCTCTTCAACAGGGATAAAGAAGTTCATAAGTGCATGTCACAGGGGAGGGCCTCTGTCACAGGTTGACACCGGCTTTCCCATATAGCATAGCACCCAAGAGACACACAAGAAGCCTGAAGAAATATCCTCTGTATATTTTTATCTAACCACAAATTTATAAAATTTCATTTTAGCTGGATCTATATAATATTTACATTTACAGTTCTTGTCATCAGTCAAACCAAGAGGCAAGCAGGATAATTTGGCTTTGGAAAAAATGCTAAGATATCAGGGATTTATAAATTGAGCTGCCTCCTTTGTTTCAGTTGACATGTTTAGGGGCGTTGGTAAAGAAGCCAGGAGGCTGGCTTTCCAGGTTAAAATTACTGGCATGTGTAACAACTTGGTAGTGACACCCAGGTGGTTAATTTCTCAGGTTTAGAAACTCATTTTTCTTTTCCTGTTCACTTAGGGAAAATCAGAGTACACAGAATGGTTATATGGTACCCAAAACAAAATAAAACAAAAATCAAAAAAATTTACAAGAAAATGATTTATAAATGCATACCAGCTTTTAATTAATAATAAGGGTCTGTAGGGGTGCTATGGAAGTGTAGTGTTATCCCAAGAACCATCATCATCCTCTTATCTCCTGGGCCCATGCTTTCTTTCATCACGATACTAAGGCAATCAAATGATTAATCAAAAGTGTGCTTGGTGAGCAAAGAGACTTGTGTCATTTTGCAGGACATTTAATCTGGATGGGCTGATGTAGAGGCTGATGACCTTCCTCCAGTACTGTGAACCTTCCTACTGCCTGAATCACACAGACCTCTTAGACTGTCTGTCTTTTGCACAGCCCTGGAGAATCACTCATAAAATGGTCATCTGGCTCTCCAGCTTTACACAAACTACCATATTTCTGTCATGAAACATTTTCTGGACAAATTGGATATTACTATATCATAGGTTACCTTAACAGTAGTTAAATTTTAGATATTTTGATGTCATTTAAGACAAAACTTATTCTTTAAATTTAAGAGATATGCCTTATTCTCATTAGAAAAAATGATTTCTTAGTATGAAATTGCATTTAAAAACACCATATATTGGGGTTTTTTCCCCATTAAAATGAAAACCTAAGTATGATGCAAGAACACAGGAACACAATAAACTAAAAATTTTTTAAAATCTGAACCATTATAAAAATTGAAATATTTTGCTAACATATTGTTTTTCTTATAAAAATGGTAATATGTTGAAATAGCATTTTATGCACCAGATTTTTAATTATATTATGAATATTATGTTTTCCTATGGTAATAAATATTCTTCTATATTTGTATTTTAATTGATGAATATTATTCTACTATATGGAGATATCATAATTTACTACATCCTATTGGTGTACATTTAGATTCTTCCCAAAATTTCAGTAGTATAGATAATGCTCTAATGAAAGCCTCTGTTTAAATATATTTTATTTACATCTTTGATTCTTTCCTTACCATTTCTAGAAGAGTTTTGCCCTTTATATTGCCAAGTGAAGTGTACCACTCTTTCATATGACCATTCTAATCCATTGTATACTGATGTTTTGTCTCAAGTACATAAGGTGGTATTTTCTGATTGCAATCTCAGAATCTGGTAATCTGGTCATTTTGTGAATTTGGAGTCTGTAGTTCCCTGTGTATGTGTATATATGTACGCATGTGTTAAATATAACATACATGGCTAAGAAAGTAAAGTAGATTTTACTTTCTTTGAGTTTAGATATTTGTTTCATTAGCTTCTCTATAAGCTCAAATTTAAACTTTCTAAGTCAGAATTGTTTTTGAAACAAGTGATACGATTTATATTAAGTTCCACTTTGGGACTATAACTAGTTTATTTTGACCAAAAAAATTTGATATGTTGGAAATAACCCGTGCTAAAAATTCTTTTATTCTCATTTTATGTGTTTGTGATTTAAAGCTTTTACAATGGTAGAAGATTCTACTGAAATATTTATATACGTGGCTCTGGATTAAGGGGTGTGTGTGTGTATCAGCATGTGAGTGCATCTGTGTCTATTACGGAAATAGATGTGTGTGTGTGCCTTTGTCTATCACGGAAACATCTATACTTTTGTATATTTTAAAAACATTTATAGCTATTATCTTGGTGTTGCAATATACAATTCTTATATAAGGAGATGGGCATATCTCTCTTTATAAGGAAAAATTTGGCAGAAAAAAATTTAGAGGTTTATTCTTTCTAGATGCTTTAATGGATGTCCAGTCCACTACTTAGATACTAAGTTATAACTAGAAAATGCTTTTTTTTCCACAATAATTATTGGACATATAGTTAGCTTGCCCTACCTTTAAGACAAGCATTTTTAAACTGGGAGCATTGACTCCTAGGAATGCATGAATGGGCTTCACAATGTGTGTGAGCCCACCAAAATTATACAGTCCTAACGTTATGTTTATGTGCATTTGTGCATTTTTCCCTATTGTGAAAATTCTATCATTTAAAATTCCATTCTCCAAAGGCTCTGTGACACTCAAAAGGGTTAATAATCATAGTTATAAGATGTATTAATTATGCATCATAAAACATAATTGAATAGAATATCTATAAATTGGGAATCTAGGGATTTTAGGTTATTCAGTAACATGGTGTTGTGTTTTCATATGTGATTTGACCTGTCAGAGCACAGTTCAATTGTTATTGTGTTGCACAAATTGGGTAGTTGAAACAGACTATATTAGGCACATAAAGGTTTTTTTTGTTTTGTTTTTGTTTTTTTAAAGAGTGAAGATGTTGCAGAAAAAATAATCATAGCAAGTTTTTGGTTGTTCAACTCAAGGTTAATTTGGATAATTGCCTATGGTCTAATCTTGAGTTTATTTGTCATTTATTTATTTGTTTGCTTGTTTGTTTATTTATTTCCGTAAGTGAGGGAGCCAGGATGAAAAGAAATTATGTCAAAGAAATTAATAGTTTTATCATTTGTTTGGCTAACTAACTTATAGTTAATCTTATGCATTTGAACCTATAATATGCAGGGTACTTTGTATAGTGAGGAATTGAGGGTATATGGAGACGTGTAAGAGATGGCTCAAATTTTCCAAAAGCTCACAATCTAGAATGAAAATTAAGTTTATAAGACCAACCACAATCTAAGGCAAGGTACCTTCTGGCATGAGTAACTCAAAAGCAAGACTATATCATGTCTATCCACACTATCACAATTAGGAATAGTTTCTACTTACAGCAGAAATTTGACATGGGACTGTATTTGAAAATGTAGGTTTTATTATTATTCGTGTATGGTGAGGTTAACAGATCAGGAGACGACTGCCATTGAAAGGATAGTTTGTTACAGTTCCCAAGAGGAGGGGGCACACTGCACAACTTGGGGTCCCATTGGGAAGTACTAGAGTTGGTCAGGAGGCAGAGGGAGGTGAGGGAAAAACACAGGCCAGAACCTTTATTGTGGTTTTTTAGAGAAGGAACTGGAGAGGCAGGGTAAGCAAGTTTAGGACAGTTGAGTTGAAATAATTTCTGTGGGCTCTGGGGTGTAGGGGCTGCCCCTCCTTCCTTGATACCTGGCCTTGGTGTGATTACAGAAAGAGGATAGTGGCCCAGAGTGTAAGACCCCAAGAAAGAGGTTGGGCTAGATGGCTTCTAAATTGATTAGTTTGCATAAGAATGGCATGCTCCTGGGTCAGTTGTTTGCTCTTTCTGGGAATTAGCTAGCAGTGGGAGGGGCAGTCTTTCCAAGATTAGCAAGGCCCCAGATGTCAAAACATCAGAAAATATAGAATATAAAAAGGAATGACTGATACAGGCTGTTAACAGATATAAGGCTCTTGAGGCTATTCACTTCCCCATACTATTTTAAAACAATAACAAAGTAGTGGACCTATTTACTAAATGCCAAATAGTGAGAAATTCAGTCCTTTCAGTGGTCCAGAAATTGTTTAGTTTGTAATAAGATTAGTTCTTAAAATGTTTCCATTATGAATTGATATTATATTCATAATATTAATAAAATTATCTGAGGAAAACTTCCGTTAATCCTGGTATTTCCTATTCCTCCCCTCAGCCCGCAATATTATTTCAGGAAAGTTAGCAAAAGGATGAAAATATTGTTGAACTCTTAATATGTAGCAATCCTGTCCAACTGAAATATAATGCTAGCCACACATGTCATTTAAAAAATTTTAGTAAAACTAAAAAGAGTTACCATATGATCTAGTAATCCCACCCCTGGGCAGATATCCAGAAAAGATGAAAACTCTAATTTGAAAAGATACATACACCTCAATGTTCATAGCAGCACTGTTTACAATAGTCCAAGACATGGATGCAACTTATGTGTCCATCGACAGATGAATGGATAAAGGAGATGTGGTATATATACACAGTGGAATATTACTCAGCCATAAAAAAGAATGAGATAATGCCATTTGGAACAACATGGATGGACCTAGAGATTATCATACTAAGTGAAGTAAGTCAGACAAAGACAAATATTACATGATATTACATATGTGGAATCTAAAAAAATAATACAAATGAACTTATTTACGAAGCAGAAACAGACTCACAGACATAGAAAACAAACATGATTACCAAAGGGAAGGGGGGGAGGGGTAAATTAGGAGTATGGGACTAACAGATACACACTGCCATATATAAAGTAGCTGAACAACAAGGATTTACCATATAGCACAGGGAACTATGTTCAATATCTTGTAGTAATCTATAATGGAGAAAAAATAGAAAAAAAAGTATATATAAAACCAAATCACTTTGCTGTACACCTGAAATTAACACAGTATTGTAAAGCAACTATACTTCAATTAAAAAAAGATTATTTTGCAAAAAAAAAATTTAGTAGCCACATAAATATAAAAAGGTAAAATTAATTTAAATATATTATTTATATGTATGTTTAATATATAAAGTAATATATTTTATTTAATCCCATATATCCAAAATATCATTTCAGAATGTAACCAATATAAAAATTATTTATGAGATTTTTTTCTTCTTTTTAATGCTGTATCTTTGAAATCTGGTGTGTATTCTATATTTATAGCACATTTAATTTGGATGTTAAATTTTCATTGAAATACTTGATCTGTATTTAAGTTTCATAAAATTTACAGTTGATTGAGTAGATTTACATATCCAAAATTGTTCCAGATGCACTTAGAAGTTTTCTAGTAATTGAACTGGGTATCAGTTTTAAACATTTAAATTAAGTAAGAGTAAATAGAATTTAAAATTCAGTTCTTCAGCGGTACTATCTGCATTTGGTCAGTGGTTACTGCATTGGACAGTTGAGGTCTAGAGTAATGATTATCAAACTGTGCATTAGAATCAGCCATGAATTATGTAAAAAACACAGTTTGCTGGACTCCACCTGAAACCTACTGAATCAGAATCTACAGGGCATTATATGATCAACAGAATAGTTTGAGGGTCACTGGAAACACCAACCATCCATGTGTCTAGAAACAGAGGAAGGAAGAAAGCTCTTTATGAGAAAGAAGTCTATAAATTCTTACCTAGGGCTTCCCTGGTGGCGCAGTGGTTGAGAGTCTGCCTGCCGATTCAGGGGACATGGGTTCGTGCCCCGGTCCGGGAGGGTCCCACATGCCGCAGAGCAGCTGGGCCCGTGAGCCATGGCCGCTGAGCCTGCGTGTCCGGAGCCTGTGCTCCGCAACGGGAGAGGCCACAACAGTGAGAGGCCCACGTACCGCAAAAAAAAAAAAAAAAAAAAAAAAAAAATCTTAACTAATTGGGTGACCCTTATTCTCCAACCTTACTTCCTACCAATCCCTTCCTAATGTGCTCTTTTCCAGCCACACTGGCCTCTTTGTAACTTTTCCTCTCATGACTTTGAATTCAGTTTCTCTGGAATTATCTTCTCTTCCGCAAAAAGCTTGGCTCACACAGATATCATCTTCTCAGAGAGGCATTTCCTGAGCACATGAAACAACGTATTTCCCACCATACTTTGTCTCCTCACCTTTTTACTTGTCAGTTTCAATAACTAACATTTCATATGTTTCTCTATTTATTAGTTATCTCCCCCTTACTAGAATGTAAATCCAATGGGAAATGGGTCTTTGTTTACTGCTTAATCACCATCATCTAGAAAAGTACTTGGCACTCAGTAAATTGTGTTAAAGAGATAAATATAAAATCTCATTCAGTCTGGAAGACTAGAACCTAACCACTAAATTTGTACAGCTCAGATAAGGTCAATGCAAAGTCAGCTCCAGTGTCTACAATAACCAAGTGCCCCTGATTGATTTAGAGTAGTGAATTTCTGACCAAACTGACTTTTAGACCATATCTTGGGGTGCGTGTTGGACATATATGGACAGTAACAGGCACTAGAGAAATAGGATACCATGGACACTGAATAGACTTTCACATTATGTAGTTGAGAGGATCAGAATGCTCAATGATATTTGATATCTATTCTCAAAGTAAGAAAATAGTTAATAGCAATTGTGGGACTTCCAGCAAACAAGATGGCATAGACCCATTTTCCTCTGCTCTTCTCTGATAAGCATAACTATAACTCTGGTAATGGTGCAAGAGACAATGCAAGGATAACTCTGAAAGGTGTTCAGAAGAGCTGAGCTGGTTTAGGATACCAGGATGTGAGGCACAGCACAGCGGCAGGGTGTCTCGAGTCCCCCTGCCCAACAGAGAATGGTGTTCAGGTCCAGCATTTTCAGATGCAAATGGCAACAGAAGGCAGCCTAGGTATGCTGCCCTCCCCCCCCATCCCCAGGTGGAATGGGAGTACCTCTGACAATATCAGGGGAGCAGGACATTGCCCACAAGGGGATCAACTGTGAGCCCCACCAGAGATAAGCATCCCGGGGAGATACTTCTTCCTCATGGGCCTGAGAGTCTTCTTTTTGCAGAGAGATACTAAGGGGGCAGGCAGATTGGGCGGGGGAGTTCAGCTATAGCAGGCAGCCTGGTTCGGGGAAGCCTCTTGGTCTCCCTGGTGACTCTTCTTCCCCACTCAGAGAGTCAGGACAACCAGGAGCCACTGAAACCCATGGCATTCCTGAGGAAACACATTCAATTTCCTCAGGTGGGGCCAGGTGGGATCAGTGGGAACCCTAGGGGCACTAGATAGACCAAACTAGCCAGAGTAACACTTCTAAGCCTCTGAAAGTTAGACTGCCATTGGAAGCGGAGCCCACAGATGTAAGTTAAGACCCATGGGCTACACCGAAACAGAGTGACTGCTTGCTAAATAAAAGATTCAAATAGGACCCAGAGGCTCCTAACATAGCAGACAATATGTCCAGGATACAATATAAAATCACAACTTGAATGAGAGAAGACAATCAATCCACTGATGTCAACACCAAGGTGAATCAGATATTGGAATTATCTGACAAGGGTTTTAAAGCAGCCGTCGTGAAAATGCTTTGACAATCAATTACAAATCCTCTCAAGACAAATGAAAAATTAGAAAATCTCAGCCAACACTTAAATTTATAAAAAAGAACAAAAGGGAAATTATAGAACCGAATGACACCATAATTGAAATTATAAAAACCCACTAGATGGACTCAATAATTAATTAAGCATAGGTAATTGTTAGAGGATTATACATTCATTTTAAAAATAGTTACTGAGAATTTACAAAGTGTAAACAAGTCATACATGTTACCTGTATAGACTGTCAGTGAAATAGAGGAGTTGGGTGTTAAATAAATCACGGCAGAAATAATTATAATTGTGACAAGTGCTATGAAGGAAATGCCACAGATAAGAAGTACAGACAATCAATCATTCTCAAGGGTATGGAATTTAAAGGAAAGATGAGGAGAGCAGAAGACAATTCATGAGGAGAAAGACTCATTGAAAGGACTTCACTGAGTTTCCTGCAGTGCAGGGTTCATTATGACTTGGTCAGCTCATGTTTGCCTCAGGAGTCTCTGTTGCCAGCTTTCTTGATAAAGCATAGACGATCTGAAATCCTTATGCTTCCTCTGAAAATTAGGATTGTGATGAGGTGAGTGAAGGACGACTTGTAGATTTCGGGTGTGGATGATGGGGTAAATATGGCAACATTATTAGGACTGATTGTAGAGGAAGTGGAACAGGTTTAGAACTGGACAAAAATGAGGTCACTTGAGCTGGAGATGCCTGGTTATCTGCTGCATCCTATTGGCAGATGGATTTGTGGTTTGGAGCTCAGCAGAGATCAGAGTTAGTGATACGGATTTGCCAGTCTTTAGCATGGATGGAGGTTAATGCAAGGAAGGAATGAGGTCATGGGAAGAGAGTATGTAGGATGAGAAAAGAGGGTCTAAGACATAAATGTAGGGATTGGGAGAAGAAGAGAGCCTGCAAAGATGAATACAGAGAAAATAGAGAAAAGTAATAGAAGCCAGATAATGTTAACGAAGGAAGGAAATGTTAATGTCAAGTGTTGCATAAATGTCAAGGAGGTAGGAGGACAAAAACAATTTTCAACAAGAACACTCAGTGCCCTTGGCAGGAGCAGCTTCAATAATTTTTAAATGGAGAAAATGGAAACAGCACATATAGACTCTGTTTCTGGAAATTTGGCAGAGGGAGAGAAAGAAAGACAAAGGGAGGGGGTCAAGGTAAAGATTTTTTTTTTGATTTTGGTATGAGAACAGCAATTTAAATGTTTGTAGGCTCAGTAGAAGGGGCAAACCAAAGGGAAGAGGTTGGGACCCAAATAAGAAAGGGAGTGGCAGATGAGGCAAGGTCCTTGAAGTGGTGCTGGGAGCTGGATGATGGAGCAGAGGAAAGGGCATTATCCTTCATTGGACAGGGGGAGGGAGGGATTCCTTTTCCAATGAGGGAAGGATCATTTATAAAAGGGCAGAAATTGAAATGTTATTACTTAATCCACTTTAATTTCCTTGTCATGTGGAAACAATGTGCCCTGCTAAAAATAAGAGGAGAAGTCATGGGTGGTAAAAGTTTGGAAAAAATATTAGAAATATTAAGAGGAACAAGGAACAAGGAAGAGGTTTTCTGGGAAGCATTGACTTACTACTTGAGGTTAGAGGCACGTGTGTGACAGTCATTTGACTGTTTCTTCAGCAGGTAATTTTTGATCATGACTATCAGCTGATCAATTTTGGAATGAGAGTTTAAGGAAGTGCTGGTCCTTTACCAAAGTCTTCACAAACGAAGTCGAATATTTTGTAGCATTGTTACTGTCAATGTTTATGTCGCGGCACACTTTGTCAATTTACTAAATATATCACTAATTAGTTGATTAAAAACATGTTTTTCCTTTATTTATTATTCTGTAGGCACTTATCCGTTGCCTATGATGTACACAGTACTTTATCAGTCCTAGCGGGGAAGCCTAGAAAAGTCACAATTCCTGCCTGCCATAAATTATCCATTTATTTGAAAGGAAATGATAAATAGCGCAACAATCAGGGAAGATAAGTAAAAATGAAAAGACAACTATTATTTTTGTTAAGGTCTACTACGTATCAGACATTGGACTTGAGTGTCTTATAGATGTTATATCAGAGGCAATATCAGGTAATGATTAAGATTGTGGCCTCTGGAACCAGATTCTAAGTGCCTGATACATGATGGTGATTATTATCATCTAATTGATTTAACAATAAATGCAGGGAGTAGACATTATTATTCCCATTGTATAAACAAGGAAAGCAAAATTAAAGGGGTTAGATAATCTTGCACAAGATCACACAACTGAGGTAGATTAAGATTCCAATTTCTGATTGTGTAGCCTGCATTTGTTTCTGTGGACTCTGCAGCCACTCACCTAGTGTATAATGTTGTACAAACTGCATTTTCCCTAGAAATTATGCTTGCAAAGTGGGGGGTATGCTCAGCATGTGGTGACATTAATCACAGAAAATGGACTGATGAAAATGAGTCTTATGGAGGGCATTAATTAGAGAAACAGAGTTAGAAAGACATTCTGGAAAGAGGAAATAACATAAGTGAAGCAATAGACATGGGAATGAATTTTTTTTTCTTTTTTAAAGGCTGGGAAATGATAGGGAGGTAATTCTACTGGAGTTGGCCTCCATGCATTGTGAGATGAGAGGGTGAGTAACTATATGAGTCATTTTCTAAAAATGATTTGATTTGTAGCTTTTGTTACTTACCTGTCCTTTTGACATTATTGCATTTTAAGAAAAATTAGAAATAATCATTTCTATTCTTTTCAATTTAGGTCAGTCCAGTGGGGGCCTATCCAGTTATGTGGCCTTTCTTTTCCTGCGAATCACTAACACTGAACAGAATACTTGTGCACAGCAAAATTTGTACATTAATACTTTTTTATGGATTGCCACATAAATACCAGCTATATTTCATCTGCATGGTTTTTGTTTCTAGGGTTTCCTAACTGGTTTCTTCATTTCCATCTTGGCCCCTCTGTAGTAAAGGCTTTTCCCACAGTCATGGTGATCCTTGGAAAATCTAAGTCCAATTATGTTACTGCTCAAAATTTCTAATGACTTTTCTATTTTCTCACAATAAAATCCAATGTTCTTACTCTCACCTATACAGTCCTGTAGATCTTGTCTCGTGCTGGCAACCTCTCTGATGTATCTGCTGTGTTTCTTTCTCTTTCCACATTGCCTTGTCCATCATTTCCTTCAACTCTCTGCTCAAATGCCATCTAATCATTGGGGTCTTTCCTGACCACTTTCTCTAAAATTGTCCTGTTCTTTTCACCTCTCCCCACATCTGCCCCAGCAACCTTTATTCTTCTTTACCTTGATTTTTTTCATATCACTCACCACCACCTGACATATTACATATTTATATGTTTATTGTCTGTCGCTTCCCACCAGATATAAGCCCCATGAGAATGGGAACTTTGTTTTGTTCATTGTTCTTGGTATAATAGCAAGAGCATTGGCATGTAGTAAGTTCTAAACAAATACTTATTGAAGAAATGGAAATGAGTGAATAAAACTATTTTTACTAATGCTAATATATTTAACATTTAAAATTTTTTTTTCTTTTTTTTTTTTTCTTGTGGTACGCGGGCCTCTCACTGTTGTGGCCTCTCCTGTTGTGGAGCACAGGGTCCGGACGCGCAGGCTCAGCGGCCATGGCTCACGGGCCCAGCCGCTACGCGGCATGTGGGATCTTCCCGGACCGGGGCACGAATCTGTGTCCCCTGCATCGGCAGGTGGACTCTCAACCACTGCGCCACCAGGGAAGCCCAACATTTTAAATTTATATTGGGGAGAATAGTACCTCTAATATGGGAGCTATGCTGTGCTAAAGTATTTCACAAAATAATTGACCAAAACTTGTCATGCAGTGCCAGAACCCATGCTTATTTTCCTTATCCAAATAAGGGCTATTTTCATTATCCAAATACTATTCAGCACAGTGAAAGCATTTCCTAAAACAGACATGAATACCTTTTTTAAAAATTGAAAGTCATTAATGTACAGCGGATGAGGTTAACAATCCAGGGATTTGATTTGTTGTGAACAAATCAACAACAACAAAATTTGCATTTTTCTTTTGGTGAAGTGGTGACATTGTTGTGGAAAATCTGGGAGGGGTTATGAATGGCAAATCTAACATGAAAATGAATTGTACTTCAAGCCTCTGCTTGAGAGAGTGTAAGAAAGGCTAGAGTGGTTTATCTATATTTGAGATACAGTAGGAGACAGAGAGAATTATTAATTCCTCCTCAACCATCAACACACTTCATGAGCTTGGATAGGTTCCCACACAAGCAATCAAACTCTGCCATTCCCCTTTGGGAATGAGCCAGACTGTCTTTCCTTTTTCAGTAAGGAGTCAGGAATTGCTCTTTTGTCATCATAGTGATCTCTCAGGATAGAACAGGATGACTATAGAACCACCTGAGGCCAAATCAACGTCCAAGTTTGTGTCTATCTGGGTGTCCTCAATCTAATCACTTCAACCTGTTTGTCTATCTGCTAAGGTCAAATGAAAACTGGCAAACAAGAGAGTATTGTACTATTCAACCTCAAGTTTGTATCATTTGATGTCTTCATCTTCTACTTCTTTGATTTACAGATGCCTAGTAGCCTGGTCAAGGCTGAGAAAAATACAATAGTGTGCTAACTGTAAATTATCAAAGACAACCAGACCAGCTAGCCTTCTAGAGGTTTGTGTTGAAGAGATTGGCAAAGTGGCAAATCAGTAAACAGTACAGGCTTGTGGGTTATCATTGGCTTTTATGTGTGCCCCCAGATTTCTTGTTCCGGCATGACAGTCTTTAATAACGATTATATTACTAGTGAAGCTTTCAAATGACGATCAAGTAGATTATAGTAGAAATTATATCTGCATATGTTTGGTTGTCTACTAGACAAAAACATTGTTAGAAGTTCTTTCCTGACACCCAGGTTCTCATAAAAACATGCAAACACAGTGTGCTGCCTCAAGAGACTACAATTACAGTAGTGATATACGTTTTTATGTTTATGTTCTGAGAGATATCTCCCTGATGGTGGAATATATAACAAGTTCTAGCAAACATCCAGTTTGAGAATGGGAGAGGAATTTCTGGCCCAGCACTATTGGTCAACACATAGAATTCACTATGTTAAATGGTGTCAGACATATTGCCTCCAATGCTTGCCAACTTTTTTTCACTCAATAATGCCAACATTTCCACTTCATCATGCAAAGAAACAATCCAAGCCTGAAATATTCTTCTGCAGATGCTAATGACAATTAGCAATCTCAGAGGGAGCCTAGTTCTTGTTTTGGTACTGTTGTACCTCAGACCATCATGTAGCATTCTGCCAATAACAGGTTTTAAATTAAAAGTGTTCAGCTGTCTCAATGACTACAATAGAAGTGTTGGTGGCTGGCCTCTCCGTGTCACCCCTAGGGTATCCAAAGTCACCAGAACA
The DNA here is from genome assembly GCF_008692025.1 of Phocoena sinus. Taxonomy (NCBI): domain Eukaryota; kingdom Metazoa; phylum Chordata; class Mammalia; order Artiodactyla; family Phocoenidae; genus Phocoena; species Phocoena sinus. The sequence continues at coordinate 122,486,821 of NC_045764.1, read as the reverse complement.
CTGGATACTTGGAGAGGAGCCCTGCCTGTTTCCATCTATTCCCTCATCCCATGTCATCCTCTTTTTCCTGTGGAGCTCAAAAGACTTTCTTCCCAATAAGGCAAAACTAGTTCAAATTCGAGTGATGTTATCTTGGTTAGTCATTCACTCACAGGTATTTACATTTTCTGGGGCTCCCTTTGTCCGTGGCACAGTTCCTGCATCTTTGGCATCATTGGCCATTATAACTCAGCCAGGAGACTTGCTACTGCTATCAGAGGAAATGTCTGCCGCCCCTTGAGTGACTCAGTTAAACTTGTTCTCTGCCTTTAGAAGTTTTACTCTGGGACAAGCAACATGGGCATGTCACATGGGTGTGGGTGTGTAGTGGTAGGTATATCATTGTTTTAATTTGCAGTTAGCTGATGATTAATGATGATAGCATCTTTTCATGTGCTTATTTTCCATCTGTATATCTTCTTTGGTGAGATACCTATTCAGATCTTTTGCTCATTTAAAAAAATTGGGATGTTCGGTTTTTTTATGCTTGAGTTTTAACTGCTTTTTGTATATTTTGGAGAGCAGTGCTTTATCAGAATATGCATTTTGAGAAATTTTCTCTAAGTTTGTGGCTTGTCTTTTGATACTATTAACAATGTATTTTGGAGAGCAGAGGTTATTAATTTTAAGAGAGTATAACATCAATTTTTCTTTAAAGTTCATGGATGATGCTTTTGAAGTTGTATCCATAATCTCATTACTAAACTCAGGCTTCTCTAGAGTTTTTTCTGTTTCCTTCTAGACATTTTGTAGTATTGATTTTTTTTTAACATCTTATTGGAGTATAATTGCTTTACAATGGTGTGTTAGTTTCTGCTTTATAACAAAGTGAATCAGCTATACATATACATATGTTCCCATATCTCCTTCCTCTTGCGTCTCCCTCCCACGCTCCCTATCCCACCCCTCTAGATGGTCACAAAGCACCGAGGTAATCTCCTGTGCTAGTGGCTGCTTCTCACTAGCTATCTATTTTACATTTGGTAGTGTATATTTGTCCATGCCACTCTCTCACTTTGTCCCAGGTTAACCTTCCCCCTCCCTGTGTCCTCAAGTCCATTCTCAACCTCTGCATCTTTATTCCTGTCCTACCCCTAGGTTCTTCAGAACCAGTTTTTTTTTAGATTCCATATATATGTGTTAGCATACGGTATTTATTTTTCTCTTTCTGACTTACTTCATTCTGTATGACATTCTCTAGGTACATCCACCTCACTACAAGTAACTCAATTTCGTTTCTTTTTATGGCTGACTAATACTCCATTGTATATATGTGCCACATCTTCTTTATCCATTCATCTGTCGATGGACACTTCGGTTGCTTCCATGTCCTGGCTATTGTAAATAGAGCTGCAATGAACATTGTGGTACATGACTCTTTTTCAATTATGGTTTTCTCAGGGTATATGCCCAGTAGTGGGATTGATGGGTTGTATGGTAGTTCTATTTTTAGTTTTTTAAAGAACCTCCATACTGTTCTCCATAGTGGCTGTATCAATTTACATTCCCACCAACAGTGTAAGAGGGTTCCCTTTTCTCCACCCCCTCTCCAGCATTTATTGTTTGTAGATTTTATGATGATGGCCATTCTGACTGGTGTGAGATAATAGCTCATTGTAGTTTTGATTTGAAATTCTCTAATGATTAGTGATGTTGAGCATCCTTTCATTGTTTGTTGGCAATCTGTATATCTTTGGAGAAATGTCTATTTAGGTCTTCTGCCCATTTTTGGATTGGGTTGTTTGTTTTTTTGATATTGAGCTTCATGAGCTGCTTGTAAATTTTGGAGATTAATCCTTTCTCAGTTGCTTCATTTGCAAATATTTTCTCCCATTCTAAGGGTTGTCTTTTCATCTTGTTTATGATTTCCTTTGCTGTGCAAAAGCTTTCAAGTTTCATTAGGTCCCATTTGTTTATTTTTGTTTTTATTTCCATTTCTCTAGGAGGTGAGTCAAAAAGGATCTTGCTGTGATTTATGGCATAGCGTGTTCTGCCTGTATTTTCCTCTAAGAGTTTTATAGATGTCTGGCCTTACATTTAGGTCTTTAATACATTTTGAGATTATTTTTGTTACGGTGTTGGGGAGTGTTCTAATTTCATTCTTTTACATGTAGCTGTCCAGTTTTCCCAGCACCACCTATTGAAGAGGCTGTCTTTTCTCTGTTGTATATTCTTGCCTCCTTTGTCCAAAATAAGGTGACCATACGTGCGTGGGTTTAACTCTGGGCTTTGTATCCTGTTCCACTGATGTATATTTCTGTTTTTGTGCCAGCACCATACTGTCTTGATTACTGTAGCTTTGTAGTATAGTCTGAAATCTGGGCGCCTGATTCTTCCAGCTCCATTTACCTTTCTCAGGATTGCTTTGGCTATTCGGGGTATTTTGTGTTTCTATACAAATTGTGAAAATTTTTGTTCCAATTCTGTGAAAAATGCCATTGGTAGCTTGATAGAGATTGCATTGAAGCTGTGGATTGTTGTGGGTAGTATAGTCATTTTCACAGTGTTGATTCTTCCAATCCAAGAACATGGTATATCTCTCCATCTGTTTGTATCATCTTTAATTTCTTTCATCAGTGTCTTATAATTTTCTGCATGCAGGTCTTTTTTCTCCTTAGGTAGGTTTATTCCTAGGTATTTTATCATTTCTGTTGCAATGGTAAATGGGTATGTTTCCTTAATTTTTCTTTCAGATATTTCATCATTAGTATATACGAATGCAGGAGATTTCTGTTCATTAATTTTGTATCCTGTTACTTTACCAAATTCATTGATTGGCTCTAATAGTTTCCTGGTAACATCTTTAGGATTCTCTATGTATAGTATCATGTCATCTACAAACAGTGACAGCTTTACTTCTTCTTTTCCAATTTGGATTCCTTTTATTTCTTTTTCTTCTCTGATTGCTGTGGCTAAAATTTCCAAAACTATGTTGATTGACTAATAGTGGTGAGAGTGAACAACCTTGTCTTGTTTCTGGTTTTAGAGAAGATGGTTTCAGTTTTTCACCACTGAGAATGATGTTGACTGTGGGTGTCATATATGGCCTTTATTATATTGAGATAAGTTCCCTCTATGCCTACTTTCTGGAGGGTTTTTATCATAAGTGGGTGTTGAATCTTTTCAAAAGCTTTTTCTGCATCTATTGAAATGATCATATGGTTTTTCTCCTTCAGTTTGTTAATATGGTGTACCACATTGATTGATTTGTGTGTATTGAAGAATCCTTTCATTCCTGTGATAAACCCCACTTGATCTGGGTGTATGATCCTTTTAATGTGCTGTTGGATTCTTTTTGCTAGTATTTTGTTGAGGATTTTTGCATCTATGTTCATCAGTGATATTGGCCTGTAGTTTTCTTTCTTTGTGACATCTTTGTCTGGTTTTTGTATCAGGGTGATGGTGGCCTCATGGAATGAGTTTGGGAGTGTTCCTCCCTCTGCTGTAGTTTGGAAGAATTTGAGAAGGATGAGTGTTAGCTCTTCTCTAAATGTTTGATAGAATTCGCCTTTGAAGCCATCTGGTTCTGGGCTTTTGTTTGTTGGAAGATTTTTTTTTTTTTTTTTGCGGTATGTGGGCCTCTCACTGTTGTGGCCTCTCTTGTTGTGGAGCACAGGCTCCAGACGCGCAGGCTCAGCGGCCATGGCTCACGGGCCTAGCTGCTCTGCGGCATGTGGGATCCTCCCGGACCAGGGCACGAACCTGCATCCCCTGCATCAGCAGGCAGACTCTCAACCACTGTGCCCCCAGGGAAGCCCTGTTGGAAGATTTTTAGTCACAGTTTCCATTTCAGTGCTTGTGATTGGTCTGTTTATATTTTCTATTTCTTCCTGCTTTCGTCTTGGAATGTTGTGCTTTTCTAAGACTTTTTCCATTTCTTCCAGGTTGTCCATTTTATTGGCATAGAGTTGCTTGTAGTAATCTCTCATGATCCTTTGTATTTCTGCAGTGTCAGTTGTTACTTCTCCTTTTTCATTTCTAATTCTATTGATTTGAGTCTTCTCCCTTTTTTTCTTGATGAGCTGGCTAATGCTTTGTCAATTTTGTTTATCTTCTCAAATAACCAGCTTTTAGTTTGATTGATTATTCTATTGTTTCCTTTATTTCTTTGTCATTTATTTCTGATCTGATCTTTATGATTTCTTTCCTTCTGCCAACTTTGGGGATGTTTTGTTCTTCTTTCTCTAACTGCTTTAGGTGTAAAGTTAGGTTGTTTATTTGAGATGTTTGTTGTGTCTTGATGTAGGATTGTATTGCTATAATCTTCCCTCTTAGAACTGCTTTTGCTACATCCCATAGGTTTTGTGTCATTGTGTTTTCATTGTCATTTGTTTCTAGGTATTTTTTGATTTCCTCTTTGATTTCTTCATTGATCTCTTGGTTAGTAAGTATTGTATTGTTTAGCTTCCATGTGTTTGTATTTTTTTACAGGTTTCTTTCCTGTTATTGATATCTAGTCTCATACCATTGTGGTCAGAAAAGATACTTGATACAATTTCAATTTTCTTAAATTTGCCAAGGCTTGATTGGTGACCCAGGATATGATCTATCCTGGAGAATGTTCCATGAGCACTTGAGAAGAAAGTGTATTCTATTGTTTTTGGATGGAATGTCCTATAAATATCTATTAAGTCCATCTTGTTTAATGTGTCATTTAAAGCTTGTGTTTCTTTATTTATTTTCATTTTGGATGATATGTCCTTTTGTGAAAGTGGGGTGTTAAAGTCCCCTGCTATGATTGTGTTACTGTTGATTTCCCCTTTTATGGGTGTTGGCATTTGTCTTATGTATTGAGGTGCTCCTATGTTGGATGCATAAATATTTACAATTGTTATATCTTCTTGGATTGATTCTTTGATCATTACTTAGTGTCCTTCTTTGTCCCTTGTAACAGTCTTTATTTTAAAGTCTATTTTGTCTGATATGAGAATTACTACTCCAGCTTTCTTTTGATTTCCATTTGCATGGAATATCTTTTTCCATCCCCTCACTTTCGGTCTGTATGTGTCCCTAGGTCTGACGTGGTTCTCTTGTAGACAGCATATATATGGGTCTTGTTTTTGTATCCATTCAGCCAGTCTATGTCTTTTGGTGGGAGCATTTAATCCATTTACGTTTAAGGTAATTATCAATATGTATGTTCCTATTACCATTATCTTAATTGTTTTGTGTTTGTTCTTGTAGGTCTTTTCCTTCTCCTATATTTGTAGTATTGAATTTAATATTTAAATCTATGACCCATTTGGAGTTAATTTTTGTGAAAAGGATGACTTGTATATCTATGTTTAGACATTTATTGCATATGGATATCCAATTTTTCCAGCACCGTTTGTTGAAAAGACCATCCTTTCTATATTGTATTGCCTTTGGTCCTTTGTTAAAGATCAGTTGACTATATTTGCATGTGTCTGTTTCTGGCTTTCTAGTTTGTTTCACTGATCTATTTGTGTTTTCTTTTGCCAATGTCATGCTGTCTTGATATAGTGAGTCTTGAAGTTAGGTACTATATGTCTTCCAGTTTTAGTCTTCTTAGTATTGTGCTAACTACTTCACCTTTCCATATAAAAACCTTAAGATTAGATTGCTGATAGCCACAAAATAACTTGCTGGGAAGTTTTGTGAGGATAGTGTTGAATATATAGATCAAGTTGGGAATAAATGACATCTGAACACTGTTGAGTCTTCCTGTATGAACATCAAATATCTCTTCATTTATTTAGCTCTTCTTTGATTTCTTTTATCAGAGTTTTGTAGTTTTCCTCAGGTAGAACTTATAATATTTTGTTAGATTTTTACATGATTTTCCTGATGCTAACATAAATGGTATTATGTTTTTAATTTAAAATTTCAATTGTTTATTGCTGCTATGTAGGAATCAATTGGCTTTTTTTAAACTTTGTATCCTGAAACCTTGCTATTGCCACTTATATGTTCCAGGAGATTTTGGTATAGATAGTCATACCATCTGTGAGCTAAATCCATTTTTTTTCCTTCCGTTTCAATATGTATACCCTTTCTTATTGCACTAGATAAGACTTTCAGTTGCTGTCTCTTGTTTCCTATTTTAGGGAGAAAACATTCAGTTTCTTTCCATTAAGTATAATGTTAGCTGTACATTTTTTGTGAATGTTCTTATCAAGTTGAGGAAGGTCCCCTCTATTCCTAATTTGCTGAGAATTTTTTATCATGAATGGATTTTATTAAATATGTTTTCTTCTTTAGCCTGTTAATGTGGTGGATTATATTAGTTGATTTTCAAATGTTGAACCAGCTGTGAATACCTGTAATAAATCCTTTTTGGTCATGGTGCATAGGTCTTTTTATACATTATTGGACTCAGTTTATTAATATTTTATTGAGGATTTTTGTCAATAGGCAAATATCTTTGATTCCCTTTCCTATGTGAATGATGTCTTGGCTAAATATTTGATTTTTGAGTGGTAGTCTTTGCCCCTTTGGAGAGTAGGGGTAAGAGATGGCAGGTTGTCAGGCCCCTTTGAAACCACTCAGTTCCCAGTTCTCCTTAGCTGCAAAGTCTAGAGTTCTTCTAAACTTTGAGGTAGGAAGGGTGGGAAAGAAACAGTCCATTTTTACAGGGGTAAATTTCCCCAGCCAAGCTTTCACCATTAGTGCAGAGCTTTGATATTTTTCTTAAGAGCCTCTACTTTTGGTCCTCAGGCTGTGGTCAAAAACAATGCACAAGAGAGTTGAGTAAGGACTTCTCTCTCTCTCATTCTCTCTCCCTCTCTTAGGAGAGCCTAAAGCCTGAATCCTTATTCATACCCTCTAGTCTCCCTCTGCTTGCTAAATCTAACAGCTGCAAAACACAAAACTAAGGAAAATTAATTGACAATTAGCTTCCAGTGAAAGGGAAAGAGAGCAAGACTCATGGTTAGAACAATAACTTCCCAGAATCCCTGTGTCACATTGAAATCTATGTAGCTCCTCTTTTTCCACTTCCCAGAATATAATACATTTCATTTCATGCCTTTTAAATGAAATGGTAAAATGCATCAGACGAGCCGTCATTTTTGGTGTCAGCTATACACAAACTTTACACTTACAAAAGTATTTTACATATGGTAGGGGATTCAATTTAAGCCTGAACTTTACTGACATGGACACTACAGACAGAACTGAAGCAATTTCACGCAGCTTAGTTAGCAGCAGAGGCCTTGGCAGAAGTGCGTGGAAGTGAGCTGTCATTGAAGTGGACAAGTGGAAAAGAAGGAAAATGACAGAGTCAAGTGATGACAGACAGGATGAGTTCAGTATTACAGGTGAGACCACTCTCAATATCTCCAAAATAATTCAAGGTTTTTTACACGGAACTGGAGATCTTATGGGGATGGCGATTCAATAGCAAAGCCAGGGAAATCCAGTCATTACTCTTAATATGACCCCTTTTAAACACCCAAGTGTGGCTTAGGTAACTCAGGTCACACAGTAGAAGAATGTAGAGAGGAATTCACTTAACAACTGTATTTAACCAGGAAGTAGATCTGCTGTATCTTTGGACACAGGTCTTTTGTCTTTATTCTAGTATCTTTTCTGTGTGTGATTTAAAGAGGAAAATTAATTAACACCTTTTAATAAATGTCTCATTATTTTCTTGGAGAATATGACTTTATAAATTATGCAGGATAACTTGATCAAGGGAAAAGAATCTTTAGATGGTCAACAACTGCCCATGTTCATTTATAAGGAGGCACAAGCTTTTTCTCTGTTACTGCTACTGTTTTCCTGGCATATCCAGCAGACCTTGACAAGTACAGCACATAAGGCTTATCTCTGTAGTGATAGGAGTAGTGCTCTGCTCCTGACTAAGAAACCTTTATAAGCAAGGCTTCAGTTCCACAAAAAAGAGCTGAGACAATCTTACAGCTTGTTCAAAACGTAACTCAGTGTCCTTGCTTCATTTCACTTGGTTTCTGGAAGCAGCCCTGAGCCACTTGTTGCTCCACGTCATCTCTTCAATTCATCCATCAGTATGGGGTACCATTCTTTTATGGAACACCAGATTGCTTAGGGACCAAGATAGAAGAATTTGAAATCTGGGTCTTTCATGCTTGGGAAGGAGTTTTTGTGCTTTTCCTACCAATAAACTCTCAACTTATATTCATTTAGAGTGTTTTAGTTTCTTTTATACAAAGAATGGATTTTCCACAGTTGATGAGGAAAGTGAAGAAGAGTGTGAATTTTTGCTGAGCTTAGAGCTAACCTGCTTGTGTGACTAGGAGCATCTTAGAAACACACACTGTCAGTTTAAGAATTTGATGTAATCTTCAGGGGAATAGAATATTATTTGGTCCAGGAAAGATGAGATTTGTTTCATTTGATTTGGTAGATGGTATTACATCTGACAGACAGTAGAGTTGGGAAAAATATAGTTTCTTCTCTTCTCTTTTGGCTTGCATAAAGAAAGGATTAAAATAACTATAAAATAATAAATTTTAAATAATATCCTTTTCTTCAGTTATGTAGAAATAGAACTGAGAATGTGAGCTTCATTTGACATTTGACAGCTGAGTTGGAAAATCATTATAACTTTACTAAGATTGATGCAAAGCAGTGTTTCTCAATGTGTTCTGATCAGCATCACCTGGGAAATTGTTAGAAATGCAAATTCTCAGGCTTCACCCCAGGTCTACTCAATCAGAGACTCTGGGGTAGATGCCCAACATTCTGTGTCTTAATAAGTGCTCCAGATGATTATGGTGCATCGCTTACTCCCTCAGCCCCTTGAAGTCTTTGTTCAAATGTCATTTCTCAGCGAGGCTTCCACGTCCACTTTATTATATATTGGAACAGCCCAGCCCCTGCCCTTGGCATTCCCTATTTTTCTTACCTTGTTCTGCCCTTGTTTAAATCCATGCATCTAATCACCTTCTAATATAATATCTAATTTATCTATTATGTTTATTGTTTGTGATCTGTCTTCCCTCATCAGAAGGCAAGCCCCTCGAAAGCAGGGGTTTTGTCTGTTTCCTTCACTATTTTGTCCCAAACACTTAGAATAGTGCATGGCACGTAAATAGGTGCTCGATAAACGTTTATTGAATGGGTTATTTTGTGAAGTCAGAATTCATAACAAATCCATGTCTTTCCCAAAGCTCTGAAGCATTTCACACCAGGAGAGCTGAGATTCCATAGTGACAAGCTCCGCAAGCGCTTCCCCCTGTGCTCTTCTCCTCCCATCTCCCCATCCGCCCCCTGATGCATCCCCACAGCGTCCTAAACCTGAGTCATGCTCAGTCGGGTATGCATGTGTCCCCCCCCCCACACACACACACACTCCTCCACCATATGCTATAGCACCAGCACCCCAACCCCTAAATGGTCACTAGAGACCATAACCCTTTCAGGAAAAATGGTAGATGGTTCACCCCATCCCACAACCCCCTTTAAATTAGTTCTAGTCTCCATTTCTGGTTCTTAATGCCTTTGCTGCTGATTTATTGCTAGGAGCCTGGAAGAAGGTGTTATCGTTCTATTTCACAACATGATATACTAATCAAATGTGTATTTTAAGGATCAGTTTTAGAGATAACGCTGTATCTAATTAATTACTGTTTTAGAGGTAGACCCTAAGTGCTAAAATACTCTGCTTTTCTGGAAGGGTAGATTGGAGTCAAATCTTTTGTGTTGAAAGGGGAAATGTATTCATTTTGTTAATGGAGAACATACATAGTGAATCAAGGTGTAATATTGTAACAGTGGAGATTAGGTTAAACATAGGAGATGTTTTATGCCAGTGTCACATTCTCAGTGAAGCCTAATCCGACCACTGTAGGTGAGGTAGCAAGTTCTTTCTTCCCTGTTCTGTCCATTCTTCCTCCCTATTATCATCTCTGCTTTGTTTCTCTTCCAGAACAAGTAATATAACATTACTTCTGTTATATTATACTTTTCTCATTTATTATTTTTGATATTTATTGTCTCTTCCCCCTCCCCACCAAAGAATGTAAGCTTCTCAAGGGATGGTATATTTTTTACTCTCTTGATCAATGCATTGATATTAGTGATAATGAGATAAGGATAACTAAAACTGTGCCTGACACATAGTAGGTACCCAATAAATAGTTGTGAATGAATAGAATATACAGTGTTCATATTCTTGCCACTATAAGAGTGAAGAGTTGTGGGAATATAACCAAATGGAGAAGATAATTCACTTAAGGTTGATGTGGAGAAGCACTTATGCTGTTTGCCCAAGTTATGGGGTTTCCTTATCATACTAATGATTTTTTTTCTTTTGGCTGCACCTCGTGGCAAGCTCAATCTTAGTTCCCCGACCAGGGATCGAACCCGTGCCCCTGCAGTGGAAGCCCCCTTAACCACTGGACCACCAGGGAAGTCCCACTAATGATGTTATAATGAACCATATTACAGGCAAGTAATGTAATTCTAATTAAGAGTGGAGAAACAAGTGTTCCAGCGGGCTCATACACTGGAGGATAGTTAAAGGGGGAGGTTTAGGAGAATCTTTTTTTTTTTTTTTTTTTTTTGCGGTACGCGGGCCTCTCACTGTTGTGGCCTCTCCCATTGCGGAGCACAGACTCCGGACGCGCAGGCTCAGCGGCCGTGGCTCACGGACCCAGCTGCTCCGCGGCATGTGGGATCTTCCCGGACCGGGGCACGAACCTGTGTCCCCTGCATCGGCAGGTGGACTCTCAACCACTGCACCACCAGGGAAGCCCCATTTTCTTCTTCTTAAATTCCCATCACCTCTACGTGTACCTGAAAGTTACACTCCTGTCCCATCAGTAACCCTTATAAGGAACACATTTTTTTCCCAAGTTATCATTTCTTTTGCTAAAGAGAGTGCTAATTGTTGAAAGGACACGTTTAACTTCAGTCATCACATTTGCAGCCTGAGACTAGCTTATGTTCAGGAGATGTTGCTTCAGTAACTAAAGATAACACTGTTAAAGATAGACAGTGTTTAACACTTAAAATTCACCGTGGTAGATTCTGAAAAAATTAAATGAACAGCGAGCCACCATTTTTTGAAACTGTTTTATGTTTTATCTCTGGGCTTTTCCTGATCATAGCCCAGAAACATAACCATTTTCCCTAAGCTGTGGCTGTTCATCTCAGCTGTCATTGTCCCCCACTCTGGTAAACAAGAATGCACATGAAAGGAGCCATGTTGGCTTCTGTTCTTTGTGAGACTCTAGACACAACTTAGCATCTGGCAGATGAAAAAAAAAAATAGTGGGTGTGTGCTTTACTAATTATAGATTTCTAAAACAATAGCTATATCAGGAAAACACGTGTTATAAAAAAGAACAGCAAAGCATAGCTATCCACAAGTTCCTTCAGAGAATCATTCTCACGTTTTAGCTGTTATACTTGAGTGCTTGCTAAAAAAAATCATTTTTAGCAGAAGCAAAGAAAACTGCATCCATAAACATGTCTGTGTGTGTGCCCATGTGAATGAGTGAGGTGAGAGGGGAAGAGGGAGGAGACAGGGAGGAGGCAGGCAGAGAAGTAGAGGAGAGAGACTTTGATGGATTTCCTTTCCAGGAAGTTTGGTTTAAACTTGTTTTCCTGAAAGCAGAAGCCCACCTAGGGGCAGCAAAGGTTTAGGACTCACAGATCTTGAGTGACAATTTCAAAGTCAGAAGGGGACACTCCAGTTTTCTTTGCTGAAAGAGTAGAAGTGGGAAGCTTGCGCATGGGTTCAACTGTTCGCTTTGGATACCTATTTGCTTTGGATATCTATGTCTCCTAGAACTTAGGAAATGCCTGGATGAGGAATATATATGGAGATGAAAGAGATGTCCAGAATTTTATAGCACTTTTGTAAAATATAAGGGGTTTTCTGTTTCCATATAACATTGAACTTGATCCATATCAATAAGTTGTCTGAATCTTCAAGGAATTAGGGTGTATTTGTACTTGAGGATATAAACAGGGAAATCCATTTCACAGTTGCATATTTTTCTGGTCGAAGCTAACTCAGTGTTAAGTAAAGCAAATTAACAGTGTAAAATATAGCTATTTTCCAGAAATTTATATTTTAAAATGTGATGTCTTTAATGTTATTTATTCTTTTAATTCTTCTGTGGTATAATTTTAGGGCTTGATACATTTCATTAAAATATAACAGCGACCATCAGTGGGCAGTAGCCATTGTATCTAGTTAACGGCTCTGGCAAATTTAACCTTTGGGGGTAAGGGAAAGGAGGTCATTAACAAAATTCGTAACAATTACCGTTATAGACAAAGGCCTCTGAGCACAGGGTGTGCGAGTGTTCTGCTCTAGGGGGCAAACAACAGTGATGTGACTTATCTGTAGAATTTAAAAACAATTATCAAATTAAGTGAAAGTCAGTCTCCTATTTATTATCACCAAAACACTTGGACAACTCTAAATGTCAGTTAATTTAACAGGCCAATTTTCCTAAATAATAGAATCAATCAAGTGGTGCATGAGGACTGCACTCATAATCAATATGCCCAATTGCTTTCCTAAAACACTTTGAATGTTAAACTGCATCAACCTCCCCTTTGCCCCACCATACTTTTTTTCTACTAAGCCAGGTAGAAGAAAATCTGATCAGTTCATAAATTAATTTCTTTCAGATAACTCTGTTCTAGAAATTTTTCTATCCTCTGTAAAGCCTTGTAGCAGCACTTGTGAACGGAAATCAAGGTTCAGATTTTCACTCTCAGAAAGAAAAGTCACTCATACATCTTTGATTTTATTAGATCCTTGTCAGATGTGGTCTTGAATCAAAAGCAGGCATTATAAAGAAAATACAATATTCTGCAATTCTTCTCCAGAATTAGGTTGGGTAGTTAGAGATTGTACTGGTCAACCACCAATGAGAAAAAGGAAGTATGTGTATCTTGCACATAAGGGTAAGTATGACCTTATCAAATGTCAAGGACATTTGGGGATATTTAGCATCCTTAGAATTATGATGGTCAGAGATTTTTCCAGTAGACATTTTTCACAGCCCTGACTGTAAGAATAGTGGTAGATATCTAGGAGATATCTAAGTGGAGAGTTTTGAGGACGCGCAAGTGTGTGTGTATGTGTGTGAACGCACGCATGTGTGTAGAGATACACAATTGATTAAGCATGAAATAATGAGAATATATGAGAAGCAAGTTCCATGGAGTATAATAAACTCTGAGTTAGCTTCAGATCTGTGCTAATAACCTGGGAGCCCAGGCCCAAGGAATAGGATGTGAAAGAAGGGCCCCAGTATTCAGAACAGGGAATGTAGGGTGAAATCCATCCAGAACGCCGGGACCTGGTGGAGTTCCACCTTGACAAAAGGAAGACAGGATTCCTGCTAGTGTGGAAGGGGGCCAGGACTCAGACCACTCTCACAACAATGGTCTCTTCCAGCATAAAAACACAAAACAGTTCAGAGATCAATGGACATTTTTTACCATTTTGTTAACTAAATATCTTTTCACTTTCCCATAAATTTCTTTTCCATGCTTTTGAAACATTGGGTCTTATTGCCTTTCCCCTCAGAATAGAAATGTAATTCCTAATTTCTAATGATCATAAAGGCCACAGGTGGGAACTCCAACTTTCTACCAATAAACACAGATTTGGCTTGGTCTGCACTCATTTTTAGAAATTTCTTTCTTCCTGTTAGAATAAAATGTATCTAGGAATCTCCTAAAGTAATCTTCCCAGTTTTGCTCTAGATCTCATCTCCTCCCTCCTCAGGGAGATTAATGTACTGATCATTTCCTCTTTCCTGTGTCTTCAATTTCTCCCTACCTCCTTCTTTCCAAAAGAATTTAAACAGCCTGAAGTCTCTTACATCATAGAAACACAACAGAGCTAACTCTGCTTTCCTTACCGCCAAATACTCTTAGCCTGCTGTAATATAGCTTTTGTGTCCACTAAGTTACTAAAATTGTTTTCATCAAGGTCACCAAATACATCTTCATTGTTATTTCTAGTGGATACTTTTCAACTCTTTCTAAACCGAACCACTGTCGTTCACTCTCTCCTTTAAATACTTCTTGTTTCGTCTTCTAGATTATACATTGTCCTGGTTTTTCACAGATTTTTCTGATAGCCACTAAACATCTGCTTTGCAGGGTCTTCTATCAGGAATTCCAGCCCCTCCTCCTTTCTTTGCCTTCTTACCTGCACTCCTCCCTTTATCCTCAACACACCTACTCTTCTGAAAATCAGTTTTGTTCTTACATACTCCAAGAAGTTTTTCCTTAATTTTGAAATATGCATTCTGTCCAAGTTTATATGTTTTCATAGCACATTTTCCTCAAGTAGTGCTCACCACTGTAGTGTTGTAATCACCTGTATACACACCTGTGTTCCTCATGTTCTTGCTTCTCAAATTATGGCTCACAAACCCTCAGCATCAGCATCGCCTGAGAACTCCTTAGAAATGCAGAATCTTAGGTCCCGCCGCAGACCTACTAAATCAGAATCCGCGGTTTAATGACATCCCAGGGTGATTCGTATCCACATTAAATTGGGAATCTTGGTGTGGTCATATTAGGCACTTGATAAATATTTGTTCAATGAAATGGAAAAATCCCTGTCTACCCAAGAAATCTGTACAGAAGAAAGCAAATGGGGGGACTTCCCTGGCAGTCCAGTGGTTAAGACTTCGCCTTCCAATGCAGGGAGTGCAGGTTTGATCCCTGGTCGGGCAGCTAAGATCCCACATGCCTCGGGGCCATAAAACCAAAACATAAAACAGAAACAATATTGTAACAAATTCAATAAAGACTTTAAAAATGCTCCACATCAAAAAAAAAAAAAATCAAGAGAAAGTAAATGGGATGGATTGCCTTAAGGCTAGAATGATGTATTTAAGATGCAACTTAACGGTACCGCTGAATTGAGAAGGCTCTTTTGCTCAGGTGTAGAAGACAATTGCACACAGCTGCTCTGTTTCTATTTAATGAAAAGATGCGGGGGTGGGGGTGTGTGAGTGAGTGTGTGCCGGAGAGAGAGACAGAAAGAGATAAAAAGAAACAGAAAGAAGAGAGAAAGTAAATACAGTTTAGCTAGAGAGCTTTGGAAATCTCCATCGGTTAAACTTCCATTGATCGCAGAGCCCCGTGGTGCAGCTCATACGTGATTGGGTAACCCCTGTCTCAAGTGAAGCTCATGGAAGAAGCGGAATTCAGAAGCTCCTCCTAAGGCAACACCAGGTCTGCTGATTTTTTTTATACCATTTAAAAATCATAAGAACAGAGGTTTTGTATTTGGTAAACGTTTGCTGCTACGTACTCTTTTAACTTGCAACATGTTCCACAGCCTAATGATAATTCAAAGGGGTCAAACTAGGCCCCGAGGGGAAAATTCAGCCTGTAACCCATTATTGAATAGCCAAAAAGCTAAGAATGGTTTTCACATTTTAAAAGGTTTTTAAGAAAACAAAGAATATGTAACAGAGACCATAAGTGACCCTCAAATCCTAAAATATTTACTCTCTCTGTCTTTATAGAAAATATGTACTTGTCCTAACTCAAAAATTTACACCAACATCCATAACAGCGTCAGAAGAACCATTTTAGGGCAAAATCGTGCAATGTGGAAACTGTTCAGTAACAGGAAAAGATTTTAAGTCACCACATGCCATCGCTCTGGTGTGAACGTGTACACACACACACACACACACACACTCTCTCTCTCTAATTTATTATCTACCAGAAACTCCTGGATGTGCTTTTTGGCACAATCATCACAGAAAATAAGGAAAATAGAACTTTCCTTAACAATTCCTTGCTTCTGTTTAATGGATAGTAAAATCTATTTGGTTTGAAAAATAGATTTCACTTAAAGTTTTAGAAAGAAATCATTGTTAAGCCAGAATAAAATAACTTTTCAATAAATAAGTGCAGTCATTTCACAGTCTTGCCATTTTTTTGGTGTATGTTAGTTTAAAACAATGGGTTCTGGCTTCACTTCATCTGGAACAAAGTGGTAGCTGTGCTTAGGAAAATACTTTATTCCTACCAAGAGAGTAGATTCCTATTACGATCTGATAATCTGATGTAAACATAGTGGCAGTTTGAGCAAAAGATCCCAAGATTTGACTTTGAGTACATTCAAATTATAGGGTGGAAAGGCCTCTTTATAACCCTGTTTGGGGTATGTAAAGAACTTTGTTTTAAAAGTTCTCAATAGTTTGATCATGGGGTACGTGCGCATATGTGTGTAATTTTTGACACATGACCTATTTGATTAATGAAGTAAAAAATACTTTTCTCAGAAGATTATTTTATGCTATTTTTATCTTTCTGTTTAGTCTGGAAACTGTGGCCTTATATACATGTAAAATTATCTTTCATCACATTTGGTAGGTAATTTTTTGGAAGCACCTATCGGTATTCATAATTTCTTTGGCCTTCACAAGCTAGATAATTCAACATTAAGTAACAGTGATGTTCAGGGGACTTTCTGGAATAAATCCCTTGTATATGATCATATGCAAGTTATGGAGGGAGGGAATACTCATGAACAATTGAAATTATCCCCTAATTTAAATTTCCCAGATATTTTGTCTTTATTTCAACTTCAAAGCTGTGTGCTTATGCATGAAAAAATAACTTTATAAAGTACATGTATCTGTGAATTATTTGAAAAGAGTTTTAATTGCTGGGGTTTCTATGATTAGACTGCAATTGAGTTTATCCCCCTTCTGTTTTATACAACAACATATAATGTGACACAGAGGGTGCTTTTTAAAATTTAAGGAATCATTAATGATGTTAAAAGTTTGATCTTGCCTGTAGGATAGAACAGTCTTGTAAAAAAAAAATATTTTTAAAAATTAGCCTGTGTAACATTCCAGGCTAATTTATTCCCTATTAGGTAGCATCCCCAAAGTTAAGGTTAGAAAGTACTTTTACCATATCAGTTTTAGAGAGGAGCATTGACTTCACATCAGGTATTAATGGTTTTTACATAACATACAAAATGGTCAACTACATTTCTTATTTTTTGTACGTTATCAACACTTAAGTTGTAATGACTTAAATTGCACAGTATCTGTTGTATGACTAAAATATGCACAATACTGTGCAAAACCTGAAAGGTAAAGAAAACGAGCGGGTCATGTCTTCAAGGTAAATTTCATGAGGCCAGGATAATGTCATATGCGTCTTTATTGAGTCAAATCATAATACACAGTCTATACATAGAGAATACTCATTTGATATTGTACATGTTGAATATGAGTGAATTTGTAATGAGTATAATGGGGAATGGATCTAAGAAAAATGCACAGTTAACCATAATACAATAGAAGCATGAGACTGTAAGTACCTTAGAAAAGTTCAAAATGATGTGAGGGTTTCAAGGAGACAGTAATCATATCAGGTTACAATTGGAGAGGAGAAGAAATCTAGGACGGCTGCATGTCAAAGGAATTTTTGAGATGGCATTGGAGTATAGAATAGTGAGAAATGGGTTAAGGAGCTGTCCAGACAGAGAGAACTCACATGAAAAAGGCACAGATGTGGGAACACATGGCAAGTGTTAGGGGACTGGTAACTGCTTTGGATGGGTTGTAATGTGAGGTACAGATAGGGAGGGCATGGGGAGATTGGGATTTAACATGCTGCTCTGGAATAAGAGAAAAAGGAGTAATTTATATCATCTCTCCTTCTGTAGGATTGCCAAAAGTCTCTGCAATCAAGTATTTAAACAAATCTCCTCAAACAAGTTGACAGTGAAAATTATGTAGCAGCTTTAGGTAAATTGTTCCAGTTTTTAAAAGGCAAGGTTATCAGGTGCTTTAAGTTAAGCCCAAATTTGCTTCAGAGGTAGAAGACATAATTTTGATAATCCTTTTAGCAAACACATTGTAAAATTCTCTCTTGTATAAGTTTTACTTTTTGTGAATGGAATAAGCTTAGATATTCTTACATGCTCTTAAAGTTAAATTTATTTTACTAATTGTTTGCTTTCTTCTTAAACCATCAAAATACTGGGCAATAAATTTGGTTCTAAGAAATCATGTATTTAATATACATTTAAATCTTGGTTCCTCATATTTATTTATTCTTTGTTTTTCATATATCATTTGAAAAATTATTTCCTGACCGTACTTTTATAGGGAGTATTGGAGAATATTTCTTGAACACTTGCATTTCCAATATATGGCAATGCTGTCTTCTGGCCATTTGAAATTGTAACACAATCATAATGAAAGGAAGCAGATGTTCATTGCTGAAGAGGAACTCTATGTGATGCTACTTCCAAAGTATACATCTTCCATATCAAAAAGATATTTTTCATTTCTGCCTTTCTCTATGTGCATTGGAATTTCCTATGTATATTATTCACTGCAGGAAATATAATGTGAGAGGGAATATCATAATAAGATTTAAGTGTCATACCAACAGAATAGTTTTGGGAAATTAACTCAGGAGATTTGAACAGCTGCTGATTTCCTCTTTTTATTATTTCTAGGAAGTGAAATTTATAAACTAGATTTTCCCAAGATGGTTTACAGGTAGCTATTATACTAGGAAAAAATAATAAGGTGCAGGAATCCAGGGAGAAGAAAATACTTGTGTCTAAAAAATATGTTTAAAAATTACTTCGAGTGAAATATTGCCTTCACATCTTAATGAACTTTATTAAGAGATATTTTGATATAATGTAACTTTATTAAGAGACATTATTTTTCTAAAACTCACTTGAATAGGAATAGTTTCCTAGAAAGTCCATGGCATTTATTTGGAGTCAGTGTCTGGTCTTTTTGATTCTCATTTAATGAGGCAGGGTTGAGGATCTTCTCAGGACCGTCTCCTGGAGGCTTGCATGTGGATTTCTGTGCATCATGATACTTGGGCAAAAAGCTACAATAATGTAGTAATCTTAAAAACATTGATTGTAAGTTAAGATTAAAAATTTTCCTCATATTTGATTCTCCAATCAAAGGTCAGTTGGTCTGACCTTAGCCTAGCAGAGGTAATAATTAAATAATGATAATACCTTAGATTTAGACTAATATTTACAGGTAACATAATTTACATTAATAATATAAGAACAAAAAGTAACAAGTCACAGAAAATAAAAATAATTCCTTGATATTACAGATAACAATATTATAGGTAACAATTATTTTATTTGAATTTGTGAATTAAGAAAAGAGTGATTAAGTCCCTTAATCTCAGTGAGACTCAGTTTTTTCACCTATAAAACAGACTCTAGTAACCATTCTCTCTTGCTTGAGTTTACACAGCTAATGAGTATGAGAGCTAGGACTCTAACCCAGGACTCTTGAATCCCAAATGATAACAGTTTCTCTTTAGTAAAATGTCAGTTATCCTAGGAAATGACCGTATATGATCTATTCAAAGACTGTTGACTCCAAACCTTCACTTTTCTTTTATTTTCTCATATATTTGAGCTAATTGCATGACAGAAAACATTTGAAAGCTAAAACATTCAGTTAGGAATTCAGACGTTTTTGTCTCTGGGATATTCACCACGTGGTAGATGTAGGAACGCAGAATCAAGAAAGTTCTGAACTAACAATTTCGAGAATATATGATCCAATATCCTCATTCTACTGAAGACAACACTGGATTGATGGCTGTCTTTACAAAACACAGCAGGGCTCTCCATGAACCCAATAAAAAATAGAAATGATATTATAGTAATGATATTTTTGGAGGAAATGGTTTTGCTCTTTTGGATTTTTCATTTAAATAGTCCTTTTTATATTTGGAGACCATTTGTGCAAACTGGAAGGGATGTAATTCCAGGGAGTTAACAATCTTGAAGGAAATTACCATTTGAATTTTTGGCTTATTTTTATTACCAGATCGGTTTAAGAAATTTAATAGACATGACAATGCTGATGTTATGGCCCAACAGGAAACAAGAATATGCTATAGAAACCAGACAGTAAAAAAATAATTGACCTTATTCTTTGTAATGTATGAGTTCTCCACGATCTGCTGGGACTAAAACACCATTGCCTTAGCTCATGGGCTATGCCACAGTCTGAGTCACTGCTCACAAAGAACTAAGAAATGTTGTGAAATGAGATCAACAGAGCCTGGACTCCAGGCCACTAAAAGGATGTGGGGGGTTTCATTTTGTCATATTAAAGTTTTTCCCTTTAATTTACTATATTTCATTGAATCTAAGATGCTACAATGATGCATATTACAGTTTAATGGTGTTAGCTGAAACCTAGATTGCATTCTCTCAACTTAAATCTGTATTATTCTGAGCTGAGTGAATTCTCTCCATAATAATAAAATAAAAATAATCTAGGACAGCAAAATTATTTTTCCAGTTTCTGTCAGTTTATCAATCCTCAAAATATAATTGAGCACCTATTGCTGCTTGGGAAAATGCTAGGCATGACAACCTGGAGCCTGCCCTGAGAGAGCTTACAGTTATACGTGCATTTGGAATACAAAGTGATAAGAGCAATAAATAGTCAAATAGAGAAGAAATTACAGCACCTGTAAGAGCATAGGTAGGGCATGTGGGCCAATAGCAGGGCTTAGGGAATCAGTAAAGGGACAGTTTCAATAATCAATTTTTTATGACATTTAAACTTGTATAACTAGCAACGCTTCTGTTTCTCTCTTCCTTGAATACATTTTTTTAAGTTTATAACATTCTCAATATACAATAATTATTAATAATTGCTAATGATAACGATGCAACATATACTCTTGCTATTATATAATGAATAGTTTCCTGCCCCTTTAGTTGGCATCAGCAATGAAGAATCCTCTCTTTAAGAATAACATTTACTAGTATTTCAGGTTGAATAATATGAAATTGTTGTTTCTATACGTTAAAAACAGCTGAATATTGGCAATTTTATGTGACTCAACCTATTCATCTTGCTAAATGGAAGAAATTTCCAACGTGACTCTTTCATGCTATCATATTTTGCCTCCTTTTTTGTTGTTGTTGCCTAGATCTTACGAGAAATTAAAAATCAATAATTTTCAGTTTTAATGAATCTACCCCTCTTAACAAATATCAGAATTCATATGCATATTTTATTTACATGTGATTGGGAACCAGAGGAAAGAGATTTTGAACTGAAGTAGTAGAATTCTTTTCTTAACTTAATCGCCTCAAAGACAATTCCTAAATTCCCAAGATGACATAAGATACTACCAGATTCCATAAATTAACAGTAATCTTGCCCAAGTTAAGTAATTGTTCTTGGACAAGAAAAACAGTTGACTTGTTTGGCATACAGTCAAAAGGAAGGTTCATACCCTCTTCTGAAAGTGGCCAGCTCCCATCTTAACACTAAGTTCTTTATTGCCATCTTCTTTTATTGAGTTCCACCTGGTACTGAGACATGCATCAGTAAGAAGCACCTCTACATACTCAGCTAGAATGTTCAGAAACTCTTTCTTTAAGAGATGGGATAATTGGAAGTACTATACATATGGATCATTAGCGATTTGACTCTTAGAATCACTTCTACTCCAGTTTCTACTGTAAATTGCCCAATCAATAATCAAGCAGTCTTCTGCTGCAAAGAAATGAAACAAATGATTATTTAAAAATTTTTTAAAAAGTTTGAATCTTTGAGAGTTGTTTTGACTTTTGAGAGTGGTTTAGAAAACCACTAGGTCTTCTGAAGCTAAAGTAGAATGATGAGTATTTTCTAAAAAATGAAGAAAATAGAAATTTACAAAATATATATATTTTATTTCTATCAATTTAGCAAAAATTAAAAATGTCATTATAGTCTATGAATTTCCATGTGTGATAAGATTTCTTTCATTTATCCCTGGTAGGAATGTAAATTGCTACCATATTTTACAAAGGGCCATAAGATAATTAGGTATAATATCATGTAAAAAGTCAAGGTATAAAATTATATAGAAAGTCTCAATTATGAAAAAATAGGAAAATAAAAAATTTCAAGAAGGAAATACATCAAAATATAAATAGTGATTATTCTTGGGAAGTAGCATAATGGGTTATTGACTGGAAAAATAAAAAACCTCACAATGTGAGAGCTATGAGTTTCAGTTTTATTTGGGGACTTACTGAAGACTAGACTATAGTCCAGGAGACAGCCTCTCAGATAGCTTCTGAGGAACTGCTCCAAAGAGGCAGGTGAGGAGCCAGTATGTATATGAATTTCTTTTCTTTTTTGGTCTGGGAAATACATGCAGTCAAACACACATCTTGGTAAAAAGTTACTGTTAGTCATGAGGATCAGATATCTCAGTTAATGATTTCAGTTTTTATCTAAGTATGGGAAGATGCAAGAATCTGGGGCCATTGAAATTCTTCCTTAGATAGGCATTTTAACTATGTAGGGGCTCATATATCCAAAACACAGAATGCTTTATCCTGAACTCCTTTCAGGGTGTACTTGTACATCAGCTATTTCAGTGGCTAATGACTTGATTCTTGTAGAACTGAACGGTGGGCAACCTTCTTTTGTTTACAGGGTGTAGATGAGGAAAAATAATTTTCCCTCTATCCCTCTACGTTCTTGTCTGAGACCTCCTGTAATAAAATGATAGATTAACATGGGAAAAACAAACAGAAGTTTAATAACATGTATACCTCCTGTATATAAAGGAGACACCCAGGAAAACTGAGTAACTCCCTGAAGTGGCCCAAACTACCACCTTAAATACCATCTTCAGGCAAAAGTAAAAGAAAGATGTTGGGGGTAGGGAGAGGCCAGTTATAGGAAATTATCAGAAAAAGCAAAGTGAAAAAGAGTATGATTATTATAACAGATTTAAGTGTCTTCTCCACTGATAAGAGTTTCTAGATATTATTCATCCTCCTCCTCCTGGTACAGAGAGGCAGACACCCTTACAAATGGGGATTTCCCTTATAACTATAAATTTCTCTTGTAAAAGGGTAAGCTCCTACTACATTTTCAGAGCTTTTCCTATGTCTGCTATTTCTTAAAAATAACAAGCTAAAGATAATCCTTATGCCAAAGAGGCATATTTTGGGGTAGTAAATTCTGCTCCCCATTCATGGATAAACTTATACTGTTTCATATTTTCTTTGAATATATATTTAAAATAGGTTTTTTACATTTTCCAAGTGCTAAGCATGCATAAGTTTTATATTTAAAAAAAGTCCAAACGTTTTATTTTTTAAAAATGAAGTAATGGTGATTCCAATAAATGATACTTTTAGGAATAATGACATGAAGGACAGAGACTACAACATAATACTAAATATTCCCTAGAGCTACATATTGGCTCAGGTATGCTAAATTTTAAATAATTTAAAATAAATTCATATTTATGGCTAAATTAAACAAAGTTCAATTTAATTTTTTAGAATTCTCAAACAGAACAGGTGTAAAGTTCAGGGAATTGCACTATCCAGTTACTGTCTCACTGTGGAAAATCTCCCTTTTCCTTTCCTCTCTCTTCCTGCTCTTTCCTTACCTTATATATTTGGTGAGCACTGACTATGTGGGTGGCATTGTGTTAGGTGCAGAGGATATGAAAAGATTAAACAGCTCCTGTCTTTAAGGAGTTTTCAATTAAGGGTATAAACATTCTTGAAAATTTAACTTCATTTGAAGAAAGTAAACTCAAAGAGATTTAAAAGGAGAAAAGTCTTTGTGACAGCACACATTCAAGTTTAATTATTAAGAATCTCAGAAGCAAAATATACAACTGTATTCTTTGTCTAATGTGCTTAAGAGTGACTTTACAATCTATTAGCTCAACTAGGAAAGCTGTCAAGTTGCTGGAATGAAACAGGTAGCCTTGTTTCTTCCTGAATTATAGAGACAGCAAGTGGGAGTGGAAGACCACAGGGGACAGATCTTTGAAACTGTCTCTGATGTCACATTAACAACCACTTTCCTTTTCCTTCTGAAGTGAAAATAAAGCTAAAGGGGTAAAAAAGGGGGAAATAATAGAAACATTTTTATAGTTGCTCTATATAGCACAGGTCAATAATTTCAGGAAGATATTTGAAGAATTTCTTTGTCTTGTGGTTATTTATCTTTTCCAAGTCAAAAGAGTTTAGCAACATGACAACATAATGAACAGTTCAAAAACACTCAGGTGACCATTTTGCAATCAAAACATACTTTATGGAGGAGGAGGAAGGAAGCTGGATAAGCTAGGCCTTTACCCCAGGGCTCGACAAGTAAAGTGAAATCAATCAACATTATCCTCCCTCCCCTCGGCAAGCGAGGATTACTTTCTCCTTGGGTAAAGGAAGAGAACTGAAGCAGGCAGAAAATGCTAAATGATTACAGCTCTGCAGCAACCAACCGGTGTCTCCCACCCCCATGAAGGAACACTTTTTAATTGAATGGACCACCGAATCTATTTTTAAAGGGAGGACAGCAATAATGAGGGACAGGAAAAAGAGCTTGTATATAAATAGATTTCATTAAAAATTTTTCGGGGGACCTTGAAGATGGCGGAAGAGTAAGACGCGGAGATCGCCTTCCTCCCCACGGATACACCAGAAATACATCCACACGTGGAACAACTCCTACAGAACTCCTACTGAAGGCTGGCAGAAGACCTCAGACCTCCCAAAAGGCAAGAAACTCCCCACGTAACTGGGTAGGGCAAAAGAAAAAACAGAGACAAAAGAATAAGGACGGCACCTGCACCAGTGGGAGGGAGCTGTGAAGGAGGAAAAGTTTCCACACACTAGGAAGCCCCTCCGCGGGCGGAGACTGCGGGAGGCAGAGGCGGGAGTTTCGGGACCGCGGAGTAGTGCACAGCGACGGGTGCGGAGGGCAAAGCGGGGAGATTCCTGCACAGACGATCGGTGCTGACCGGCACTCACCAGCCCGAGAGGCTTGTCTGCTCACCCGCCGGGGCGGGCGGGGCTGCGAGCTGAGGCTCGGGTTTTGGTTTTGGACGGAGCTCAGGGAGAGGACTGGGGTTGGCGGCTTGAACATAGCCTGAAGGGGTTAGTGCACCACGACTAGCCGGGAGGGAGTTCGGGGAAAAGCCTGCACCGGCCGAAGAGGCAAGAGACTTTTTCTTCCCTCTTTGTTTCCTGGTGCGCGAGGAGAGGGGTTTAAGAGCGCTGCTTAAAGGAACTCCAGAGACGGGCGCGAGCCGCGGCTAAAAGCGCGAACCCCAGAGACGGGCGCGAGCCGCGGCTGAGGGCGCGAGCCCCCAAGACGGGCGCGAGCCGCGGCTGAAAGCGCAAACCCCAGAGACGGGCGCGAGCCGCGGCTAAAACCGCGGACCCCAGAGACGGGCGGGAGACGCTAAAGCTGCTGCTGCCGCCACCAAGGGGCCTGTGTGCGAGCACAGGTCACTCTCCACACCCCTCTTCCGCGGAGCCTGTGCAGCCCGCCACTGCCAGGTTCCCGGGATCCAGGGACAACTTCCCCGGGAGTACGCACGGCGGGTCGCAGGCTGGTGCAACATCACGCCGGCCTCTGCCGCAACGTCACGCTGCCTCTGCAGCTGCAGGCCCGCCCCGCACGTAGTGCCCCTCCTACCCCCATCCCCCAACCCCCGGCCTGAGTGAGCCGGAGGCCCCGAATCAGCGGCTCCTTTAACCCCGTCCTGTCTGAGCGAAAAAACAGACGCCCTCCAGCGACCTACACGCAGAGGCAGGGCCAAATCCAAAGCTGAGCTCCTGTGAGCTGTGAGAACAAAGAAGAGAAAGGGAAATCTCTCCCAGCAGACACAGAAGCAGCGGATTAAAGCTCCACAATCAACTTGATATACCCTGCATCTGTGGAATACCTGAATAGACAAGGAATGATCCCAAATTGAAGAGGTGGAATTTAGGAGCGAGATCTATGATTTTTTTCCCTTTTCCTCTTTTTGTGAATGTGTACGTGTATGCTTCTGTGTGAGATCTGGTCTGTATACTCTTGCTTCCACCATTTGTCCTAGGGCTCTATCCGTCCATGACTTTTTTTTAAAAATTCTTTTTCTTAATAATTAAGTTTAATTGTAATAACTTTATTATACTTTACCTTCGTTCTTTCTTTCCTTCCTTCCTTCCCTCCTTTAGACAACGAATCACCCCAAATTGAGGAGGTGGTCTCAGGGAGCAGGATTTATGATTTTTCCCCCTTTACCTCTTTTTGTGAAGGTGTATGTGTATGCTTCTGTGTAAGATTTTCTCTGTATAGCTTTGCTTCCAACATTTGTCCTAAGGTTCTATCCGTCCCTTTTTTTTTTTTCTAAATATTTTTTAATTCAATAACTATATTATACTTTATTTTATTTTTACTGTATCATCTTTCTTTCTGTCTTTTTTCCTTCTTTCCCTCCTTCCTTCCTTCCTCCCTCCCTCCCTCCCTCCCTCCTTTCTTTCCTTCTTTGCTTCTTTCTTCCTTCCTTCCTTTCCTCCTTTCCTTCTTTCTTTACTCATACTTCTACTAATTCTCCCTACTTTTTCTCCCTTTTATTCTGAGCTGTGTGGATGAAAGGCTCTTGGTGCTCCAGCCAGGAGTCAGGGCTCTGCCTCTGAGGTAGGAGAGCCAACTTCAGGACACTGGTCAACAAGAGACCTCCCAGCTCCACATAATATTAAACGGTGGAAATATCCCAGAGACCTCCATCTTAACACCAGCACCCAGCTTCACTCAACGACCAGCAAGCCACAGTGCTGGACAACCTATGCCAAACAACTAGCAAAACAGGAACACAACCCCACCCATTAGCAGAGAGGCTGCCTAAAATCATAATAAGGCCACAGACACCCCAAAACACACCACCAGACGTGAACCTGCCCACTAGAGAGACAAGATCCAGCCTCATCCAGCACAACACAGGCACTAGTCCCCTCCACCAGGAAGCCTACACAACCCGCTGAAACAACCTTAGCCACTGGAGACAGACATCAAAAACAACGGGAACTACGAAAGTGCAGCCTGCAAAAAGGAGACCCCAAACACAGTAAGATAAGCAAAATGAGAAGACAGAAAAACACACAGCAGATGAAGGAGCAAGATAAAAACCCACCAGACCTAACAAATGAAGAGGAAATAGGCAATCTACCTGAAAAAGAATTCAGAATAATGATAGTAAGGATGATCCGAAATCTTGGAAGTAGAATGGACAAAATGCAAGAAACAGTTAACAAGGACCTACAAGAACTAAAGATGAAACAAGCAACGATGAACAATGCAATAAATGAAATTAAAATCACTCTAGATAGGATCAATAGCAGAATAACTGAGGCAGAAGAACGGATAAGTGACCTGGAAGATAAAGTAGTGGAAATAACTACTGCAGAGCAGAATAAAGAAAAAAGAATGAAAAGAACTGAGGACAGTCTCAGAGACCTCTGGGACAACATGAAACGCACCAACATTCGAATTATAGGGGTTCCAGAAGAAGAAGAAAGAAAGAAAGGGACTGAGAAAATATTTGAAGAGATTATAGTTGAAAACTTCCCTAATATGGGAAAGGAAATAGTTAATCAAGTCCAGGAAGCACAGAGGGTCCCATACAGGATAAATACAAGGAGAAACACGCCAAGACACATATTAATCAAACTGTCAAAAATTAAATACAAAGAAAGCATATTAAAAGCAGCAAGGGAAAAACAACAAATAACACACAAGGGAATCCCCATAAGGTTAACAGCTGATCTCTCAGCAGAAACCCTACAAGCCAGAAGGGAGTGGCAGGACATACTGAAAGTGCTGAAGGAGAATAGCCTGCAACCAAGACTACTCTACCCAGCAAGGATCTCATTCACATTTGATGGAGAAATTAAAACCTTTACAGACAAGCAAAAGCTGAGAGAGTTCAGCACCACCAAACCAGCTTTACAACAAATGCTAAAGGAACTTCTCTAGACACGAAACACAAGAGAAGGAAATGACCTATAGTAGCGAACCCAAAACAATATATAAAATGGAAATAGGAACATACATATCGATAATTACCTTAAATGTAAATGGACTAAATGCTCCCACCAAAAGACACAGATTGGCTGAATGGATACAAAAACAAGACCCTTATATATGCTGTCTACAAGAGACCCACTTCAGAACTAGAGACACATACAGACTGAAAGTAAGGGGATGGAAAAAGATATTCCATGCAAATGGAAACCAAAAGAAAGCTGGAGTAGCAATTCTCATATCAGACAAAATAGACTTTAAAATAAGGACTATTAAAAGGGACAAAGAAGGACACTACATAATGATCAAGGGATCGATCCAAGAAGAAGATATAACAATTGTAAATATTTATGCACCCAACATAGGAGCACCTCAATACATAAGGCAAATACTAACAACCATAAAAGGGGAGATCAACAGTAACACATTCATAGTAGGGGACTTTAACACCCCACTTTCACCCATGGACAGATCATCCAAAATGAAAATAAATAAGGAAACACAAGCTTTAAATGATACATTAAACAAGATGGACTTAATTGATATTTATAGGACACTCCATCCAAAAACAACAGAATACACATTTTTCTCAAGTGCTCATGGAACATTCTCCAGGATAGATCATATCTTGGGTCACAAATCAAGCCTTGGTAAATTTAAGAAAACTGAAATTGTATCAAGTATCTTTTCCGACCACAACGCCATGAGACTAGATATCAATTACAGGAAAAGATCTGTAAAAAATACAAACACATGGAGGCTAAACAATACACTACTTAATAATGAAGTGATCACTGAAGAAATCAAAGAGGAAATAAAAAAATACCTAGAAACAAATGACAATGGAGACACAACGACCCAAAACCTATGGGATGCAGCAAAAGCAGTTCTAAGGGGGAAGTTTATAGCAATACAAGCCCACCTTAAGAAGCAGGAAACATCTCGAATAAACAACCTAACCTTGCACCTCAAACAATTAGAGAAAGAAGAACAAAAAAACCCCAAAGCTAGCAGAAGGAAAGAAATCATAAAAATCAGATCAGAAATAAATGAAAAAGAAATGAAGGAAACAATAGCAAAGATCAATAAAACTAAAAGCTGGTTCTTTGAGAAGATAAACAAAATAGATAAACCACTAGCCAGACTCATCAAGAAAAAAAGGGAGAAGACTCAAATCAATAGAATTAGAAATGAAAAAGGAGAAGTAACAACTGACACTGCAGAAATAAAAAGAATCATGAGAGATTACTACAAGCAACTCTATGCCAATAAAATGGACAATCTGGAAGAAATGGACAAATTCTTAGAAATGCACAACCTGCCAAGACTGAATCAGGAAGAAATAGAAAATATGAACAGACCAATCACAAGCACTGAAATTGAAACTGTGATTAAAAACCTTCCAACAAACAAAAGCCCAGGACCAGATGGCTTCACAGGTGAATTCTATCAAACGTTTAGAAAAGAGCTAACACCTATCCTTCTCAAACTCTTCCAAAATATAGCAGAGGGAGGAACACTCCCAAATTCCTTCTACGAAGCCACCATCACCTTGATACCAAAACCAGACAAGGATGTCACAAAGAAAGAAAACTACAGGTCAATATCACTGATGAACATAGATGCAAAAATCCTCAACAAAATACTAGCAAACAGAATCCAACAGCACATTAAAAGGATCATACACCATGATCAAGTGGGGTTTATTCCAGGAATGCAAGGATTCTTCAATATACGCAAATCTATCAATGTGATAAACCATATTAACAAATTGAAGGAGAAAAACCATATGATCATCTCAATAGATGCAGAGAAAGCTTTCGACAAAATTCAACACCCATTTATGATAAAAACCCTCCAGAAAGTAGGCATAGAGGGAACTTTCCTAAACGTAATAAAAGCCATATATGACAAGCCCACAGCAAACATCATCCTCAATGGTGAAAAACTGAAAGCATTTCCACTAAGATCAGGAACAAGACAAGGTTGCCCACTCTCACCACTCTTATTCAACATAGTTTTGGAAGTTTTAGCCACAGCAATCAGAGAAGAAAAGGAAATAAAAGGAATCCAAATCGGAAAAGAAGAAGTAAAGCTGTCACTGTTTGCAGATGACATGATACTATACATAGAGAATCCTAAAGATGCTACCAGAAAACTACTAGAGCTAATCAATGAATTTGGTAAAGTAGCAGGATACAAAATTAATGCACAGAAATCTCTGGCATTCCTATATACTAATGATGAAAAATCTGAAAGTGAAATCAAGAAAAGACTCCCATTTACCATTGCAACAAAAAGAATAAAATATCTAGGAATAAACCTACCTAAGGAGACGAAAGACCTGTATGCAGAAAATTATAAGACACTGATGAAAGAAATTAAAGATGATACAAATAGATGGAGAGATATACCATGTTCTTGGATGGGAAGAATCAACATTGTGAAAATGACTCTACTACCCAAAGCAATCTACAGATTCAATGCAATCCCTATCAAACTACCACTGGCATTTTTCACAGAACTAGAACAAAAAATTTCGCAATTTGTATGGAAACACAAAAGACCCCGAATAGCCAAAGCAATCTTGAGAACGAAAAAAGGAGCTGGAGGAATAAGGCTGCCTGACTTCAGACTATATTACAAAGCAACAGTAATCAAGACAGTATGGTACTGGCACAAAAACAGAAAGATAGATCAGTGGAACAGGATAGAAAGCCCAGAGATAAACCCACGCACATATGGACACCTTATCTTTGATAAAGGAGGCAGGAATGTACAGTGGAGAAAGGACAGCCTCTTCAATAAATGGTGCTGGGAAAACTGGACAGGTACATGTAAAAGTATGAGATTAGATCACTCCCTAACACCATACACAAAAATAAGCTCAAAATGGATTAAAGACCTAAATGTAAGGCCAGAAACTATCAAACTCTTAGAAGAAAACATAGGAAGAACACTCTATGACATAAATCACAGCAAGATCCTTTCTGACCCACCTCCTAGAGTAATGGAAATAAAAACAAAAATAAACAAATGGGACCTAATGAAACTTCAAAGCTTTTGCACAGCAAAGGAAACCATAACCAAGACCAAAAGACAACCCTCAGAATGGGAGAAAACATTTGCAAATGAAGCAACTGACAAAGGATTAATCTCCAAAATTTACAAGCAGCTCATGCAGCTCAATAACAAAAAAACAAACAACCCCATCCAAAAATGGGCAGAAGACCTAAATAGACATTTCTCCAAAGAAGATATACAGAATGCCAACAAACACATGAAAGAATGCTCAACATCATTAATCATTAGAGAAATGCAAATCAAAACTACAATGAGATATCATCTCACACCAGTCAGAATGGCCATCATCAAAAAATCTAGAAACAATAAATGCTGGAGAGGGTGTGGAGAAAAGGGGACACTCTTGCACTGCTGGTGGGAATGTGAATTGGTTCAGCCACTGTGGAGAACAGTATGGAGGTTCCTTAAAAAACTACAGATAGAATTACCATATGACCCAGCAATCCCACTACTTGGCATATACCCTGAGAAAACCAAAATTCAAAAAGAGTCATGTACCAAAATGTTCATTGCAGCTCTATTTACAATAGCCAGGACATGGAAACAACCTAAGCGCCCATCATCGGATGAATGGATAAAGAAGATGTGGCACATATACACAATGGAATATTACTCAGCCTTAAAAAGAAATGAAATTGAGCTATTTGTAATGAGATGGATAGACCTAGAGTCTGTCATACAGAGTGAAGTAAGTCAGAAAGAAAAAGACAAATACTGTATGCTAACACATATATATGGAATTTAAGGGAAAAAAATGTCATGAAGAACCTAGGGGTAAGATAGGAATAAAGACGCAGACCTACCGGAGAACGGACTTGAGGATATGGGGAGGGGGAAGGGTGAGTTTTGACAGGGCGAGAGAGAGTCATGGACATATACACACTAACAAACGTAGTAAGGTAGATAGCTGGGGGGAAGCAGCCGCAAGGCACAGGGATATTAGCTCGGTGCTTTGTGACAGCCTGGAAGTGTGGGATGGGGAGAGTGGGAGGGAGGGAGACGCAAGAGGGAAGACATATGGGAACATATGTATATGTATAGCTGATTCACTTTGTTATAAAGCAGAAACTAACACACCATTGTAAAGCAATTATACCCCAATAAAGATGTTTAAAAAAAAAAAAAAAAAAAAACATACTTTATAAATCCCTATTATTATTCCCCCTTGCTTCTTTTTTTTTTTTTTAATTTTCTGTCTTATTCCATTTAAAGGATTTCCTTACTCAACAACACGTCCTTTCAGTAGCTCATGTCTATAAAATCAACTGCCAATGCTAATTGCAGAGGCATTGTACATAGACATTGAGGGGAGACCTTAGGGATAACATCTCTATCTTAAGTTTTATAGAACCTAAGACTGCTTTTATCTTTTAATTCTCTCTGCAGCAGCTGCATTTATCTTTCAGGAACAGATTTGAAATGTGAGGAAAATGCTAACAAATTTGCCAGTATGTAACCTTTCCTTTCCAATATCATTAAGGATTAGGATGAGTGACTCATTTCTTTGTATTATCCATATGCAATTGTGGTCATTACTGACCCCTTAATTATAGCTATTAGATGCCATAAAATTTCAAAACACTTTGCAACCTTCCTATTATTTGCAAACCAAGTCTTTTATTTCAGGGGTGCCAATATTACTGCTCCAATGTTCAAGCATATTTCCTTAATAGTTAAATTTTGTATCCTTCTACTCATGGAGGAAGATAATATTAATGAGGAATATCTCAAATGATCTCCCCACTGCCATGATCCCCACAAAATATTCATTTTTAAAGAATAATAAATAATGTAAAGAAATGTACATTTTAAAAAGAAATGCCTAGAAGTCAAAGTCTGCTTTAGTTAACAGACAAAATCATTGATATGCCTGATTGAAAATTACCATTTTTTAATTCATTTGGATAAGGGTTATGTTGTCAAACTCAAATTCATGTGCCCAATGCACAGTGAGGCCAAACAAACTGAAACGTTGGAGTGTGGAGCAGACAAAGGTTTATTGCAAGGGTCAAGCAAGTAGTATGGGTGGCTCATGCTCAAAAGACCCTGATAAATTTCAGGGAAGGGTTTTTAAAGGCTAGGTGAGGGAGAGAGTCACAGGGTCTGTGATCATCTGGTGCACAATGCTCTGGTTGGTTGATGGTGAGGTAACAGGGTGGTGTCACAAGGGTTAACATCAATTCTCAGGCTCCAGCCAGTCTGAAGGCTATGTGTTCATGGTCATCATGCAGTTAATTTCTACCATTTGGTGGGAGTTTTAGTATCTGCAAAACAACTCAGGAATGTGTATCAGACACTGTTATATATGTCCTTCAGGGAGGAACTAAAGATTCTGTGACTCTGCTATATGGCTGATCTATTGTTTAAATTGTTACCAGTTCTCCTGGCTGAACTGCTATTTTTTGTTACTACATTTCTTCTGTCATTAATTCTTGAGCCAGCTTTTTTGACTCAGGTGAGGCCTGGGAGACTAAAGTTTTTCTACAGTCACGAGGCAGGCAGAGGACATGGGGAGGTAGGGTCTGTCATGGGAAGACCCCATAGGGTCCTGCTCAGTTACAGTCATAATAATAATAATAATGGCAGCTAACATTCAATTTGTACTTACTATGTGACAGCCATTGTGCTGCCTTACTTGGAATATTTCATTCATTCACACAATAATTGTAATATCTACATTTTATAGATGAGGTTAAACACAGGTGGAAACTGACATAACTACGATTCGAACCATTGTTTTCTAGAAACTGCTGCTCCCTCCTCCATACTCACATTAATCACTATAGTATAATTTGTTCTTTGTTTACCTTTCTATCCAGGTGCCTCTAAAGAAGAATGTAAACTAATTTATTTGGGATGCTTAGAGCTATATTTTGCATGATACTGATTTTCTTTCTATCCTTCAAATTGCTACTTTATTTTCTATCCATAAGGTCTATGCATTTTTATGTAATTGTTTTTTTTTTCTGAGAACATGGTTGCTTATCTCTGTATTCCCTGTGCATAGCACAGTTAGCTCCTGGCAAACAGAAGACACTTAGTAAATATTTACTGAATGAGTAGATCTGCATATAATTTTTATTTAAAAAATTGATCAATCTATGCATGTAATTTTGCTAAAACTTATTATCCAATAACGGTTTCAGAACACCAATAAGGAACATCATCCTAAGTCAATAAGTCCACTTTTGATGCACTAAGTAACTCTGACTAATTTTTTAAGAAATAGCACTACTAGGTCAAAGGGTTTATACATTTTCAAGTTTTGGTAGACATTGGCAAAATTCCAAAAAGCTACACCAATTTACATTCTCATCAAAGAAGTAGAGGTAGAAAAAAAGCATGATTAGATAAAACATGACTTGATTTACTGCTACGACAGATTACTACAATATTCTGAGCAAGCCACCTGAACTATGTGTAAGAGTTTCTTGATAAGATCCTAGATGGAGATTTCATTGCCTCTTGTAATTACAATTCAAAAGTAGTCATAAGATGTATAAAAAGCGCTCAAAATTCAAAAATAAGAAAAGAAACCACCCAATTCAAAAGTAGACAAAATATTTGAGTAGACTTTTTACCACAGAAGATATGAGGATGGCAAACAAGCACATGAAAAGATGCTCAACATAATATGTCATTAGGGAAACAAAAATTAAAATTACAGTGAGATACCAGTACACATGTTAGAATAGTTAAAACAAGACAAAACAAAACAACAAAAAGCTGACATTAGCCATTCCTGGTGAGGATGTGAAACAGTTGGAATGATTGTTCATTGTTGATGCAAAATGGTACAACTACTTTGGAAAACAATTGAGCAGTTTATTATAAAGTTAAATGTATTTGTGCCATATGATTCAGCAGTCTCACTACTAGGTATTTACCCAAGAGACACAAAAGTTTATGTGAACATCAAAACCTATAGTGCATGTTTATAGCAGCTTTATTTATAATTGCCCCAAACAGAGACAATCAGTATCCTTCACCATGTGAATGGATGAACCAACTATGGTATATCCATACAATGAATCATTAATCAAATGGAATAAACTATTGATACAAACCAATAACATAGATAAATGTCAAATGAATCATGCTAAGTGAAAGAAGTCAGACACAAAAGGCTATTGTATAATTCATTCTCTTTCTTCTCTCTCTCCCTGTATAAAGATATGAGATAAAGTTATTTTTAAGGCAGGATAAGAAAATTTTTGAATATAAAATTCTCTCTGCCCATTTGGGCCACTATCTCTCTTTAGTGTGCATTGTGCATCTCCATTATACATTAACTAGACCTCCTTAGAAGACACAGGAATGCCTGCTCAACTGAAAAGAGCAATTCTCCTGGTGCCAGCAAGGTAACTCCTTAAGAGATAACATTCCTTTCTAGATCCTGTAAGGGGTCACGATGACCCACGACTCGCCTTGTATGTGCAGATCTGGACTATGTAAACTGTCAATTTGTTACTTTGATGTGTGACCCTTTGTTTTGAAAACGCGTATAACTGTGCTTTGACCTCTAACCAGTGGAACAATCCTCAGGGCTTTCTGAAAGACTGTCTGCCAGGTTATAACCCTCAGGTTGGCTCGAATAAAATTTCCTACTTCTTTCTTAGATTGACTATTAATTAATTTTTCATCGGCAGTATAAACATTCTGGAAAAGGCAAAACTATAAGCACAGAAAAGAAATCAGTAGGTAGCAGGTTCTAGGGATTGGGAGTGTGTGAGATGTTGACCACAAAGGGGCAACATGGGAAAATTTTCTTTGACTGATAGAATTGTTCTGTTTCTCGATTGTGGTGGTTGTTCTAAGACTTTATGCATTCATTAAAACTCATAGACTTCTACACCAAAAAAGAGCAAATTTATTGTATGTAAATTAAAATTAAAAGACATAAAAATTCAAATGAATAAAAAATAGAGGAATTACAGAAGCTCACTTTGACACCTGCAAGGTATTGAGAAGGCATGGTGTAGCCCGGTGTGTGCAGGTGTCTGTGTGTGTGAGTGTGTGTATTTTTTATTGTTGTTGTTGTTATTATTATTATCACTACCATTGCCTTGTAGTACCCAGATTTATTTAGGCAACAAGAGATGATTAGGCTTGTTTTCTTCTCTATCGTTTCCAATTTGGACCCAGAGAGAAAATTATTGCTAGATTTGCATTTTGTTGCTGTGAGAGTTTGTCTTGATTTACCCCTCTCATTTTATAAAGAGATGCTCATTTAGATTGATCAAGGGGACGGATATAAAATCATCCAACTTACTTTGGAATCAGAATCTGAAATAGATCTAGCTTATTTGTTTATATTCCTATTTAATCAATTTCCCCATTTTAGCAAGGTTA
Source organism: Phocoena sinus (assembly GCF_008692025.1). NCBI lineage: Eukaryota > Metazoa > Chordata > Mammalia > Artiodactyla > Phocoenidae > Phocoena > Phocoena sinus. The sequence goes on along the minus strand of NC_045764.1, from coordinate 122,450,543 downwards.
TATACTAATATAACTCCTCATGTATTAATGTTGCTCATAGCTTCAGTCTTTGGAAATCTTGGGTATTTTGTATTGCTGTCATATACTTTTGGAAGTTAAAATTGTCCTTCAGTTAAGTAAAGACAAGATTACCTAACTGCAGCATTAATAAAATTGCAACTAGAAATTCATTTAAGTTCCTCTGAAGAAAATACACTTTTAAATTAAGGTCATATAATTACCATTTTACTCGCCTTAAATTAAACTAGATCAATCCATGTACAAAAAACATTAGAAGTAAAACCATGAATCACTCTTTACTTTAGATGTTTCTTACTTAGATTTTGATTTTTGATTTGACTTTATATTTTGAAGTGTTATAATATTACACATTTAGATTGTGGAGTTTTGTCAAAGTTGGCTGAAAGGTATACCAAAATCAGATTTTTTAGAAGGTGAATGTCTGCTCATCATATAAAAGGATTAGAATCCTGTTTTTGTGTTCAAATTGAGAAAACATTCTTGAGATATGGACTCAGTTCAGGTGTTATCACAGCTGGACAATCTACTTCCCTGGACATTTATTAAAAGTAAAATACTGTGGAGAGGGCAAACCTCCATAAAGGAGTAGAAAAATGGGAAGAAGCTTAGTCAGTGTCATTAATGTTTATGATAATACTAAGGTGACAGTGAAGGAAGAGAGGTGAGAATAGCATCACCCAAAGTGATAGTTTTTCCCCTTAGAAAATGTTTTCCCTGTAGAAACATTTTAGTAATTATTATTCCATTGCAATTTTGCTTTTTGCCTTTATTTCCAATTAAAAAGATAAAATGTAATCATATAGCTTTTTAAAAAAATGAACAATCTGAACAAGTTTTAAGCTATGGCATTGAGTCAGTTACTAAATCTAAAGCATTATTGAAAAATAAAGGGATTTATCCCTCAAATTATACTTATTGCAATTATAGTTATTCCAACAGCAGAGGTTATTTTACTTAATATTAGTGAGTTTTAACTTTGTTAGACAAAGTAGCTTTAGCTATGCTGAGGGGAAAAAAAAAATCAAACTCTTACCTCAGTGGCTTTAACTTCCTGCTAAGGCTATAGCAAGTTGCAGTTTGAGCTGCTGTCCTGCACAGCTCCTTTCCAGGTAGGGGCTAAGAGACCCAAACCCTTCCATCTTGCAACTTTGTTATCTTGGAGTCTATTCCAACAGCATGGAAGGAGAACACAGAGCACAGAAAAGGCGCACCTGATCTTTACTTCCTCAGGCTACAAGTGATGCAACCCAGCTGCTCACATTCTGTCAGAGAGAATTGTCCATATGATGGTCTCTAGATGCAGGGAGGCTGGGAAGTGAAGCTTAGCTGTGCTTGTGAGAATATGAAATAATTGGGTGAATAAATAGCATTTTCTCTGCCACATATTAAAAAAAATGTTCATGGCATTTTCTAGTTTCTATTAACATAAACATATCCATTTACTTTGAAAAATGAAGTAAATAAAGTGGCCTGATTTTTTTGGATGCCCAACCACCATTTTCTAAGAATAGTTTCAGAGCTAAAATTTGGTCAAAGAATTTCAGACACCTTTGTTTTAGATCCAGTACCTTTTTACCACGGATAATTTAGGAGCTGAGTCATGCACTTGATTAGGAAGGAAGAAATGAGTTCTGATTAACAGTATCTCTGAGATAGTTAATTATTAACATATATACCATATATATCTATATATCTATATTATATCTGAAAAGAAAATAAATCCTGAAAAACAATGTGCTTATATGAAAGAGATGTGAATGTTGGATTTCTGTGAAGCCATAGGATACCTTTATTTGTATTAAATCTATTTATTATTTTGTTTATTTATCCTTTGATTCATTCATGGACTCAGTAGAAAGTTATTGAGTCTCTAAACATGGGCCAGACACCCTGCAGAGCATAAGGATAAAGATGAAAATAAACATGTTCCCTCCCTTTAAAGAGCTTCTAATCTAGTTGGGGAGAGTTATTTCTCACTACTTAAAAACAAAAACAAAACATAAACTATAGGGTCAAGCAAGCACTTTTGAAATAGAAAGAATTTGTTCTGCAGGGGAGGAAAATTTGCCACCCTAAAATATATCTCTTTAGCATATTAATCGTTTTTAGCTGGTTACATTCTGAGAAGTGGCACTCTGAAAGGCTCTGAACACCAAGTAGGAGTTGCCCCTTTGTAAGAAACGTTTACATTTGTAAGGGAAATTCCCATTTGTAAGATGGGAAGATGACCAAGTCTCTCAAAAGTCTTATCAATGGAGAAGGCAAGACTTAAATCTGCATCACAGTCACCCAGTTGCCAATACTGGTAACCTCCCAAAGTTGACTCTCCCCACCCTAGCATCCTCTTTAGGTGAGGAAAGTATTTAAGGTAAGGACTTTGGCCATTTTTGTGATTTACTCAGTTTTCCTGGATTTCTTAGGTATATATGTTATTAAACTTTGTTTGGTTTTCTCCTGTTAATCTGTCCTATGTCAAGTTAATTCTTAGACCAGCCAGAAGAACCTAGAAGAGTAGAGGAAAACTTTTTCCTCCCTGACAGTTCAAAGTGCCACTGGGGACAGAGATGAGGGTGCTACTAACTCTGCTTGGGAAAGAAATCAGATTATATTCTTACTGAGGGATGGGCCTATGTTTAAGATTGTTGTATATTTTCTATAAAAGTTTTGGAAAGCTGTCACTGAATTTGTTTAGAACTGAGTAGGATGATAAGTGGTCTCACAGTATATTTGAATGAATAGTTCACCAACTTCAAAGACCATTTTGGGAATAAACAGATTTTTCTTTCTGGCTTTGGATATATGCTCCTATATTGTAATTAGGCATACATGACTAGGTAAATATAGATTTATATAATCTAATTGGGGTATTATTTATTTTCAAAAAATATTTTATTTAAAAAGTCTTTGAGATAAAACATGGATATATTTCCATTAAGAATAGAGCAATATGACAGCACTTATGTAAAATCTCATATTTTTCAAAGTCAGTATTCCTTCAGAGAATGTGAATCATGAAATGAACATGAACATGCTGTTCTTTTGAATTTAATAGCATCACATAACTTTTCTACAGAAAGTTTGACATTTAAAAATCATGTTAGTAATGGTACTTTTGATGCCAAAAACTCAGCCTCTGTGCACTGGTGCTGAATTGAATATTGAAGACAGAGTTTTGGGTGAAGTAGAAAAGAATAGCTTTATTGTTTTGCCAGGCAAAGGGGGACACAGCAGGCTCCTGCCTCAAAAATTGTGTGTTCCAATGTAGGAGGAGTTTTATGGCAATGGTTCAAGGGTGGGGTTGCTGATAAGATTAGGGTGTGTGTAGGACCTGAACTCCTTTAATCTGGCCTCAGGTGGTCTTCTCTGGAATGAAGAATGCTGACATCATCCATTTGTTGGGGGTTTTAGTTCTGCAAAGAGCTCAAAGATATTGTTATGTGTATCCCTTGAGGTGGAACCAGGACGCTGTCCCAAGCCTGCACTATTGTTTTTTTGGCTACTCCTCCTTTGTCGCTGCATCCCCTCCCTTCCTTGTAGCAACTGTTCAAATCTGCCCTTTGGGACTTAGGGAAGGTCATGGAGGCTGGAGTCTTTTCCCTAAAGATAAGGAATGGGGCACACAGAAAGGCTTCCATGCCCAGGAGCCCCAAAGGGTCCTACTCGGTTTCACTTACAAAGGATAAAAAGTTACATTAAATTATATTGTCATTAGTTGAAAAACACTATTTCTGCATTTTTGCCCTTGCTGTTGTCTTCTCATATACTCTCTTTCTGCCCCCCTAAATTGTATATGTGTTCTTTCTCAGAATTAAAAGTTTTCTTAATATCATTATATTTTATAGATATTATCAAAATTCTTGCAGTCAGGATAGGCCTATTTAGGTCAGGTTATGGGGCAAATGGCATAAGACATATTGAGAAAACAGTGGTTCTGGGAAATGACAGACCTAAAGGGTATGACATGTTGTTGGCTTAAACAATAGTCTAGAGTGACGAATACCTATTAATATGTGTTCTGAGGGCATATGAAAAGTGAGGTGACAGAATATGTTATAGTTTGAACTGGACAGGGCAGGTAAGATACAGAGGTCCAGCAGTAATAGAAGTTAGCATTATAGCATTAAGCTGAATGAGAATAAAAGGCATTACATGGTAAGAATAGTTAGATTTTGTTCATTTACTTGTGTGTGTGTGTGTATACGTGCATGTATGTGAATGTGTTGAGTGGGTGTGAATTTATTTCCTGACTTTATCAAAAAAGGATTCAAATCAATTATAAAACACACATGCTAAGACCTCTGCTTCTGGTCAAGATGGATTAACAGGGACAGAGTAGGATGCCTGAAACAAATGCAAGACAGGATAAAATGATGTAACCAAAAGCTGGTTCTTTGAGAAGACTAATAATATTGATAAACATCTAACTAGATTAACCAAGAAAAAAGAGAGAAAACACAAATTAGGAATAAAGAGAGATGACATCACTACAGATTCAGTACATATATTTAGGGAATATTATAAATAACTCTATGCCAATATATTTGACTACTGAGAGAAAATAGATTCCTTGAATAACATAAACTATTAAAGGCTCACTCAAGAAAAACTAGATAATCTTAAAAGCCTTATATCTATTAAAGAATTGAATTTGCATTGAATTTGCATTTCTTAACACAAAGAAAACACCAGGAAATTTTACCAGACATTGGGAGAAATAATATTAATTCTACATAAACTTCCCTAGAAAACTGAAGAGGACTGAATACTACCCAATTCATTTGATGACACCAACATTTAAAAATAAACAAAAAAACAAAAAAGAATAAAACAGCTACGCAGTATTCTTTAAGAATATAGATGAAAAATGAATCCTTAATAAAATGTTAGCAAACCAAATCCAATAATACATAAGTTGAATATATCATAAACAAGTGGATTTTATCTGAGAAGGAAAGGTTGTTTGCACATTTGATAACTAACCAACATTCAGAAAAAAAATACATGATCATCCCAATAGACACACAGAAATGCAATTGACAAAATCCAAACTCCATTGCTGATAAAACTGCCAGCAAACTGGGAATTGAAAGAAACTTACTTAAACTTGATAAAGACATCTACAAAACTCCTGTTGCTACAGTCATTTTCACGATATTGATTCTTCTAATCCAAGAACATGGTATATCTCTCCATCTGTTTGTGTCACTTTTTATTCCTTTCATCAGTGTCTTATGGTTTTCTGAGTACAGGTCTTTTACCTCCTTAGGTCTTTTACCTCCTTATTCCTAGGTATTTTATTCTTTTTTTGCAATGGTAAGTGGCATTGTTACCTTACTTTCTCTTTCTGATCTTCCCTTGTTAGTGTATAGGAATGCAAGCGACTTCTGTGCATTAATTTTGTATCCTGCAACTTTACCAAATTCATAGATTTCTATGTAGTTTTCTGTGGCATCTTTAGGATTTTCTATGTATAGTGTCCTGTCATCTGCTAACAGTGACAGTTTTACTTCTTCTTTTCCAATTGGATTCCTTTTATTTCTTTTTCTTCTCTGATTGCCATGGTTAGGACTTCCAAGACTATGTCGAATAAGAGGGGCAAGAGTGGACAACCTTTCTTGTTCCTGATCTTACTGGAAATGCTTTCAGTTTAACACCATTGAGAATGATGTTTGCTGTGGGTTTGTCATATATGGCCTTTATTATGTTGAAATAGGTTCTCTCTGTGCCCACTTTCTGGAGAATTTTTATCATAAATTGGTGTTGAATTTTGTCAAAAGCTTTTTCTGCATCTATTGAGATGATCATATGGTTTTTATCCTTCAATTTGTTAATATGATGTATCACATTGATTGATTTGCATATAGTGAAGAATCCTTGCATCCCTGGGATGTCCCACTTGATCGTGGTGTATGATCATTTTAATGTGTTGTTGGATTCTGTTTGCTAGTATTTTATTGAGGATTTTTGCATCTATGTTTATCAGTGATATTGGCCTGTCATTTTCTTTTTCTGTGATATCTTTGTCTGGTTTTGATATCAGCATGATGGTGGCCTTGTAGAATGAACTTGGGAGTGTTCCTTCTGCAGTTTTTTGGAAGAGTTTGAGGAGGATGGGTGTTAGTATTTCTCCAACTGTTTGATAGAATTTGCCTGTGAAGCCATCCAATCCTGGACTTTTGCTTGTTGGAAGATTTTTAATTGCAGTTTCAACTTTATTACTTGTGATTGGTCTGTTCATATTTTCTGTTTCTTCCTGGTTCAGTCTGGGAGGCTGGTACCTTTCTAAGAATTTCTCCATTTCTTCTAGGTTGTCCATTTTATTGGCATATAGTTGCCTGTAGTAGTCTCTTATGGTCCTCTGTATTTCTGCGGTGTCAGTTGTAATTTCTCTAATTTTATTGATTTGAATCCTCTCCTTTTTTTTCTTGGTGAGTCTGGCTAAAGGTTTATCAATTTTATTTATCTTCTCAAAGAACCAGCTTTTAGTTTTATTGATTATTGCTATTGCTTTTTTCATTTCTATTTCATTTATTTCTGCTCTGATTTTTATGATTTCTTTCCCTCTAGTAACTTTGGGTTTTGTTTGTTCTTCTTTCTCTAGTTGCTTTAGGTGTAAAGTTAGGTTGTTTATTTGAGATTTTTCTTGTTTCTTGAGGTAGGATTGAATTGGTATAAACTTCCCTCATAGGACTGCTTTTGCTGCATCCCATAGGTTTTGGGTCATTGTGTTTTTGTTGTCATATATTTCTTTGTATTTTTTGTTTTCCTCTTTGATTTCTTCAGTGATCTCTTGCTTATTTAGTAGCATATTGTTTAGCCTCCCTGTGTATGTGTTTTTTATAGTTTCTTTTCCTGTTATTTATTTCTAATCTCATAGTGTTGTGGTCAGAAGAGATGCTTGATACTATTTCAGTTTTTTAAAATTTACCAAGGCTTGATTGGTGACCCAAGATGTGATCTATCCTGGAGAATGTTCCATGTGCACTTGAGAAGAAAGTGTATTCTGCTGTTTTTGGGTGGAATGTCCTATAAATATCAATTAAGTCTGTCTGGTCTAGTGTCATTTAAAACTTGTGTTTCCTTATTTATTTTCTGTCTGGATGACCTGTCCATTGGTGTAAGTGGGGTGTTAACGTTCCCCACTATTATTGTGTTACTGTCGAGTTCTCCTTTTATGGCTGTTAGCATTTGCCTTATGGATTGAGGTGCTCCTATTTTGGGTGCATAAATATTTACAATTGTTATGATTTCTTATTGGATTTATCCCTTGATCCTCATGTAATGTCCTTCCTTGTCTCTTGTAACAGTCTTGCCATCCCTATCAAATACCAATGGCATTTTTCACAGAATTAGGACAAAAAAAATTACAATTTATGTGGAAATACAAAAGACCCTGAATAGCCAAAGAAATCTTGAGAAAGAAAAACAGAGCTGGAGGAATCAGGCTCCCAGACTTCAGACTATACTACAAAGCTACAGTAATCAAGACAATATGGTCCTGGCACAAAACCAGAAATATAGATTAATGGAACAGGATAGAAAGACAATAGATTATCCCACATACCTATGGTTACCTAATCTATGACAAAGGAGGCAAAAATATACAGGGAGAAAAGACAGCCTCTTCAGTAAGTGTTGCTGGGAAAAATGGACAGTTACATGTAAAACAATGAAATTAGAACACTTCCTATCACCATATACTAAAATAAACTCAAAATGGAATAAAGACCTAAATGTAAGCCTAGACACTATAAAAATCTTAGAGGAAAACATAGGCAGAACAATCTTTGACATAAGATCACAGTAAGATCTTTTTTTGACCCACCTCCTAGAGTAATGAAAATAAAAACAAAAATAAATGGTACCTAATTAAACTTAAAAGCTTTTTCATAGCAAAGGAAAACATAAACAAGATGAAAATACAACCCCCAGAATGGGAGAAAATATTTGCAAATGAAGGAACTGACAAGGGCTTAATCTCTAAAAATATACAAACAGCTCATGCAGATCAATATCCATAAAACAAACAACCCAATCAAAAAATGGGCAGAAGACCTAAATAGACATTTCTCCAAAGAAGATATACAGATTGCCAACAAACACATGAAAGGATGTTCAACATCACTAATCATTAGAGCAAGGCAAATCAAAACTACAATGAGGTATCACCTCACACCAGTCAGAATAGCCATCATCAAAAAATCTACAAACAATAAATGCTGAAGAGGGTGTGGAGAAAAGTGATCCTCTGGCACTGTTGGTGGGAATGTAAATTGATACAGCCACTTTGTTGAAAAGTATGGAGATTCCTTAAAAAACTGAAAATAGAATTACCTTATGACCCAGCAATCCCTGTACTGGGCATATACCCTGAGAAAACCATAATTCAAAATACACATGCACCCCAATGTTCATTGCAGCACTATTTACAATAGCCAGGACATGGAAGTAACCTAAATGTCCACCAACAGAGGAATGGATAAAGAAGATGTGGTTCATATACACAATGGAATATTACTCAGCCATTAAAAGGAATGAAATTGGGTCATTTGTAGAGATGTGGATGGACCGAGAGTCTGTCATACAGAATGAATTAAGTCAGAAAGAGAAAAACAAATATTGTATATTAACGCATATATGTGGAATCTAGAAAAATTGGTACAGATGAACCTATTTGCAGGGCAGGAATAGATACACTGACATAAAGGATGGACAAGGCGGGGGGTGTGTGTGTGAAGGGGGATGTGGGATGAACTGAGAGATTGACATTGACATATATACACTATATGTTTAAAACAGATAGCTAGTGGGTACCTGCTGTATAGGGCAGGGAGCTCAGCTCAGTGCTCTGTGACCTAGATGGGTGGGATAGGGTGTTGGTCGGGAGTTCCAAGATGGAGGGGATATATGTATACATATAGCTGATTCATCTTTTTGTACAGCAGAAACTAACAGAACATTGTAAAGCAACTATACCCCAATTAAAAAAAAAATCCCACTGCTAACATAATACATCATGATAAAAGAAGGAATGCTTTTCCCCTATGATCAGGAGAGAATGCTTTCCCCTATGACAAAAATCAAGGATGTCTTTCACTATGTCTATTCAGCTTTATATTAAAGCTAGTAAATAAGTTTATCAGGCATGTAGAAACAAGATCAATACATAAGAATAATTGTATTTTGAAATTACTAGCAATAAATATTCACACATTGAAATGAAAAACTATGTCACTTATAGGATCAAAGTTATTAAATACTTAGAGGTAAATCTGACAATATGTAAGATATATACATTAAAATTATAAAATGTTACAGAAAGAAATTAAAGAAAGCCTAAATAAATGGAGAGATATACCATACTCATGGTCTGAAAGATCAATACTGTGATCAACAAATTCACGATCAGAATCCTAGCAGGATATTTGTTTTGGTAAAAATTATTAAGTTGACTTTAAAATTCATATAGAAATGCTATGGAATGGTTATCACAAAATTGGGTTTGCCTCTTTGTGGGAGTCGAGCCAAAAGACACAACCAAGTGAAAGATCAAGAGAAGGAAGGAATTATTACTTGCAGCAAGTAAGGAGAGCACCAGGGATCTTTCCCAAAGCAACATCTCTCTGAACAGCAAAGTTGGGGAAGTTTTAAGCTAAGGGTACATGTATATTCACGAAGGGACTCATATTCAGAGTCTAAGCTTTAGTTGATTGAAGTCAGGAGGGTCAGAAAAGGTCAACATCCTCCTCCCTTAATTTCCAGTTGATCTGGTGGTTGAGCACTTCATGCTAATCTTTAACATTGAAATAGAACTGGGAGTCTTTACAACTGATATATTATCTTTACTATTGTTACTGTTGTTGCCTGATAACAGTCCTTTGTTCCTACATTCTTTTGTTCCCTTAATGTTATTAATTGCTGGGACCTGTTCAAGGACAAGCATTGTGACCAGGCTTAGATCACGAAATGTCTTAGGGCCAAAAATATCTTCTCTTATGTCAAGAAAGCTATGCTTGATTTTCTTTCTCTGGGGACCCTCTACCCTATCTGCATACAGAACTACATGTAGCCCCCAGATTTAAAGATGCTTAACAAAGAAAAAAAAAATGAATGGCTAATACTACTTGATATCGAGGTTTATTATAAAGCTACAATAATCAAGACAGAGTGGTATTGGCATCAAGCTAAACAAATAAAGCAACAGAATGGGAGGAGTCCAGAAATAGACTCATACATATGAAAAACATATTTGACAAAAACACAAAGGCAATTAACTGGAGAAAGGGTCATTGCTTTCAAGAAATAGACTGGGATAATAGGATACCTATATGTCAAAAACAAAACAAAGCAAAGAACATGAACTCTGATCTTTAGCTTGCATTATATAAAATATTAACGCAAAATGGATTATAGACCTAAATATAAAACCTAAAACCATAAAACTTCTAAGAAAATAAGTCAGTTTGGCTGGAGGATTTGGACTTTTTTTTTTTTTTTTCCATTCTGCAACTCAATGTGTTCTTCTGAAGTACCTGCATGTAGGGAAAACACACTCCTTTTAGCTAGAGAAGGTAATAACAAAGAACCTAAAAACACTGGAGACAAACTTGTTCTAAATTATAGTCTTGATTAGGACACTATATTTACATTCAAATGTAATCTCTAAGGGGGAGCATTCATTTTGATAGTGCCTAAGATAGGACCTTGCAAAAAGTTGGCAATTAATGAGTACATTTCTTGGATAAGGTGAAAAATTTTATAAACGGTGTCAAAGAAAAATTGTACTGGACAGAGTTAAGCAGGAAAGAAAGACATTATTCGAGGCTATTGCAACAGGGTAGAGAGATTAAACCGAATTCTGGGGAACAAAAGGCCAGAGGATTTTTAAGCCCTGGGGCAAGCTGATGGAAAAGTACTAGAGGACTTCAGAGGAGGTTGGTCAATGTGTTAGGCCATCTGTGTTTGCTGATTGGAACTTACGGAAGATAGGCTTCTATCCTCCCACAAAGACTGGGAGATAGTGTCCCTATCTTTCTTGATGATTACATTTCAAAGGAATGGCTCCCAGGTCCCTGAGAAAGACATTCTTGAGTTGTAAAATGGACAAAAGGCTAGGAGAAAATTTATATCTCAAAGGGACAGAGAAATAATTTATGATTGAAAGCTTTCTAAAGTACTTGATCTAAGAAAAGGGAGGTCAGAAGTTTATAGTCTTAAAAAAAAAAACCTGTTTACAATTTAGTCAAACTGAGGGGAACTTTAAAGGTCTCAGGCCATCTTGGTCAACAGATTACTGGGAATATCACTCAGAAGTCTAGCCTCCTTAACCTTTGCTGTTTTTGACAATTGTAGATTTAACTACTCAAAAGAGGATGAAACTGATTAACATAAATCCATCATCGTGATGGAAAACAATAACTTAGAGGACGGGTATATGGTATCTTTTTATATTAAAATACATGCAATTTTACTTATTTTAAGGACCTGAAATACTGCAGCATAATGCAATGTAATAGTTCTACTTGAGGCTCATTACTGTGATTTATGATGATTTGGGTTTTGTAATAATGATTCTTTTTTCTGACAGCTAAATGGATTCTAATTTTTTATCCTTTTAATATATCTGACTTTATTCAACACAGTTGGCTTTACTATGAATATATTCAAAAATTATAAAATATTTTATTTTGTGGATTTTTTAATGTATAAAATTACAAATTATATGTTAATCTCAAAATTTTATGCCACATTTTGCTAAATTATCATGTTGAAATAATATATTCTGAAAAGAGTAACTTAAAGTTTTGTTCATTCTTCTAACATAGGGTAGAAGAATAAAAAATACATACTGCATGTTACTTTCTTTTTTTTTAATTTATTTTTTAATTTTTATTTTATTTTATTTATTTATTTATATTTTACTTTCTTTTTTAAATTAATTTTTATTGGAGTATAGTTGCTTTACAATGTTGTGTTAGCTTCTACTGTACAGCAAAATGAATCAGCTATGCATAAACATGTATTCCCTCTTTTTTGGGTTTCCTTCCCATTTAGGTCACCACAGTGCATTAAGTAGAGTTCCCTGTGCTATACATTATGTTCTCATTAGTTGTCTAATAGTACTAATAGTGTATATGTGTTAATCCCAATCTCCCAGTTCCTCCAACCCCCCTCCCCTTTCCCCCTTGGTATCCATACATTTGTTCTCTCCATCTGTGTCTCTATTTCTGCTTTGCAAATAAGATCATCTATACCACTTTTCTAGATTCCACATATATGCGTTAATATACAATATTTGTTTTTCTCTTTCTGACTTATTTCACTCTATATGACACTCTCTAGGTACATCCATGTCTCTAAAAATGACCCAGTTTCGTTCCTTTCAGTGGCTGAGTAAAGTGCATGTTACTTTCAAGAAAAACATTCATTTTTGGAAATATTTGCATTGATTAGGTATTGACTGAAAAAAAATGCACAACCTAAAAGTTGAGAATTATGTTTTATTTGGCAGACATACTGAGGACTTAAGCTGGGGAGATAGGCTCTCAGATAGCCCTGAGGGACTATTCTGAAGAGGTAAGGGAGGAGCAAGAATATACAGAAGTTTTTGCCAAAAAACAAACAAACAAACAAAAAAACCAGGTAGTTAGAACATGAAAAGATTACTATTAATTAAAGAAACACCAGAAGTCTCATGTTCATGAATTTAGTGCTTTTCTATGTATGGGAAGATGCAAGAGAGTCTGAGCTCATTGAAATCCTTCCTTTGATAGGCACCTTAATTATCTAGGTCCAGTATTCTGCTTTCTCCAACCTGAATCCCCTCAGGGTGTGGGGCCTGCTGCAGTGGCCAGTGGCTCGATGGCTGCAAAGTCTATTGTTTTTGATATCACAGGCAACATTCTTTGCCCACAGAGGTGAATTTAAGAGATATCATTAATTATAGGAAATGCTGATTATGTACAACTTTTGTTGTATTATATACAACTTTGTTGTTACTATGGAGGTTACAGTACTTGTGGTAAAAGTGATTTAGAAGGAAACAGAGTGACCCAAAGCAGTCAAACCCAGGCGATCACCTGAATAAGTGAGAATTATTCCCAAACCCTGTAAAAGACTGGAGAAAAATTTACTAAAGAGGTTGGTGATGGGATCAACATTTATCATTTCCTGAGCTGAAATTTCTGCAAGAGTTCATAGGATCAGTTTGGAATCCTCCACAAGGAAAAAGAAGCTACTATAATGAATTTAAGGATCAAGGCGTAACACAATTATTACTTCTTTCATATTCACTTTGCCACAAATTGAACAGAAACACAGAGCCTGTGAGCAGCGAGGTCCAGGAACAGTTTCAGCCTCCCCACTGCCATTGCTCAGAGCCAGCAGGACTCCTCTCCATCCACCACCATCCACTTCTGGCACAAGCTTCCAGTCACGGATGAAAACATGCTGGTGCAGAGGCCAAACTGAGCAAGGAAGCTGAGTGATATGTTGACATGGCAGCCTGCATGAAGTCTGTAACTGAGCAAGAAGCCAAATTAATTTTCTCTCAGTAGCTTATGAAAATGTTCTGGAGCCCATAGATCATCTTGGAGGGTTGTCTCAAGTACTGAGAAAATGATGGAAGGTTCCAATGGCTTGAGAATACAGAGAGAAAATTGAAAGTGATCCGAGATATCTGAAAATGATTTACTGTCTCTTTTGGAAAAAATTCTTCATCCCCAGTGTTTCACAAACCCAGAAGCAAAGTCTTCTACTTGAAAATGAAAGGAGACTACTACTGTTACTTGGTCAGTTTACTGCTGGTGATGACAAGAAAGAATTATGGGTCAGTCACATCAAGTCTACCAGGAAGCTTTCCAAGTCAGAAACAGAAAATGCAACCAAATACATCCTATCGTATTGGGTCTGGGTTGCAAGTTCTCTGTGTTCTATTGTGCGACTCTAAACTTCCTGGAAGAAGCCTGCTCTCTTGCAAAGAGACCTCTTTTCCCCTCCAGTTTTATTTAAATATAATTCACATATAACACTATATGTGTTAAGGTGTACAACATAAAGCTTTAAAAAATGTATATGTTGTAAAATGATTATCATAGTAAGTTGAGCTAACATCCATCACCTCACATAATTATAATTTTTTTTTCCTTGTGATGAGAACTTTTAAGATTTACTGTCTTAGCAACTTTTAACTATACAGTACTGTTAACTATAGTCATTGTGTTGTACATTATACCCCAGAACTTATTTATCTTACAACTGGAAGTTTATACCATTTGACCATTTTCATCCAATTATGCCCCCGCCCCCAGCAACCACAATTCTGACTCTGTTTCTATTAGTTTATTTTAGATTTCACATATAAGTGAGGTCATAGGATATTTTTCTTTCTCAGTCTGACTTATTTCAGTTAGCATAATGCTCTCAAGGTCCATCCATGTTTTTGCAAATGGTAGAATATCCTTCTTTTTAATGGCTAAAGAGTATTCCATTGTATATGTATACCACATTTTCTTTACATATTCATCTGTCAATAGACTTAAGATTGTTAAGTCAGCTTTTGATGAAGCCATTGCTGAACTCGATATGTTAAGTAAAGAATTACACAAAGACAGCATGCTAACAATGCAGTGACTGAGAGGCAGCTCGACATTGTGAACATTGGATGCCCAAGTGGACAAGGCTGAAGCAGGAGAAGGAGGGGAAAATTAACCAGCCTCCCACCTTTTGTCTATCTCATTCTGAAGTTTACACATTTGTTATCCATACTTCCCCACAAATAGATTTTTTTTATGACAAGTATGTAAATTTTATTTGAATTTCTATTTTTTCCCATAAGGTTTTTATGTTTAATGATAGGGGAATAGAGTCAGTTAACATTTAGAAATTTACCTGCTTTTTCCCTTTTCTTTCCTTCTTTTTAATGTAATTTAATTTTATTTTTTTGCTGTACGCGGGACTCTCACCTCTGTGGCCTCTCCCGTTGCAGAGCACAGGCTCCGGATGCGCAGGCTCAGTGGCCATGGCTCACGGGCCCAGCCACTCTGTGGCATGCGGGATCCTCCCAGACCGGGGCACGAACCCGTGTCCCCTGCATTGGCAGGCGGACTCTCAACCACTGTACCACCAGGGAAGCCCTTCTTTTTTTTTAATTTTACATTCAGACTTGCTTTGTTTTTTCATTTATTCAGCTCTTGTTTTAACAAGGTATTTTATCTTGCTGAAATAAATTTTGTTGTTTCTTCATATAGGTTTTGAACTTTTGTTACCTTTTCCTAGCTGTGTTATCATTTGGCTATTGCCAATTAGATTTTTTTTTAAATTGAGATATAATTGACATATGACATTAGTTTCAAGGTGTAAAATATAGTGATTTGATATGTATATATATTGTAAAATAATTACCACAGTGTCTAGTTGACATTCATCACCACATATAATTTTTTTTCCTGTGATGAGAAGTTTTAAGGTCTACTCTCTCAGTAACTTTGAAATATACAATACAGGTATATCTCAGAGATATTGTGGGTACAGTTCCAGACCACAGCAGTAAAGTGAACATTACAATAAAGTGGGTCACATAAATTTTTTGGTTTCCCAGGGCATATAAAATTTATGTTTTTTTTGCTGTACGCGGGCCTCTCACTGTTGTGGCCTCTCCCGTTGCGGAGCACAGGCTCCGGACGCGCAGGCTCAGCAGCCATGGCTCACAGGCCCAGCCGCTCCGCGGCATGTGGGATCCTCCCAGACCGGGGCACGAACCCATGTCCCCTGCATCGGCAGGCGGACTCTCAACCACTGCGCCACCAGGGAAGCCCCTAAAAGTTATGTTTATATGATACTGTAGTCTATTAAGTGTGCAATAACATTATGTCTAAAAAAATAATGTACATACCTTAATTAAAACATACTTTATTGCTGAAAATGCTAACCATTATCTGACAATGCAGGATTGCAACAAACCTGCATTTTTGTAAAAAATGTAATATCTGTGAAGTGTAATAAATTCAAGTGCAATAGAACAAGGTATGCTTATACCATATTATTAACTATAGCTGCCATGCTATATATTATATCCCATGACTTATGTATTTTATAACTGGAAGTTTGTACCTTTTGGTGCCCTTCATCCATTTCACCTGTCCCCCACCCCCTGTTTCCCTTTTGGAAACCACCAACCTGTTCTCTGTATTTATGCATTCATTTTTGTTGTTGTTTTTTGTTTTTTAGATTCTACGTATAAGTGAGATTGTATGGTATATCTTTCTCTGACTTATTTCACTTAGCGTAATGCCTTCAGGTTCCATCCAGGTTGTTGCAAATGGCAAGATTTCCTTCTTTTTTAGAGCTAAATAATATTCCATTGTATATATATATATATACCATATTTTCTTTGTCCATTCATCCATTGATGGACACTTAGTTTGCTTCCATGTCTTGACTATTGTAAATAATGCTGCAGTGAACGTGGGGGAGCAGATAACTTTTCAAGTTAGTGTTTTGTTTCCTTTGGATAAATATCCAGAAGTGGAATTTCTAGGTCATATGGTAGTTCTATTTCTAATTTTTTGAGGGAACGCCATACTGTTTTCCCTAATAGCTGCACCAATTTACATTCCCACTAACAGAGCACAGGGATTCCCTTTTCTTTATATCCTCATGAACACTTGTTATTTCTTACATTTTTGATAATTACCATTTTTTTGTGAGTATGTGTGTGTTGGCTGCTTTATTTAAGGGCCGGTGACTGACAACTATCCCCGACCCAGCCCCTCCCTCCTCTACAAAAGTGGCCAAACATGAAAACAGGCCGCTCTGCCAGGGGGCCTGTGGGGCTGTGGCTTGAATCCCAGGCCACAGGCCTTGGAAGGCAGGGAAGGAGGATGGGCAGTCAGTCCAGTTCAAATGGACAAGTGCTGGCGAGGTGGGGGAAGATGCTGGAGAGTCCTGAGGCAACCTCTGCTGGGCTTGCCCTCACCTAGGATGTCAGGACACAGGTCCCTGGAGGAGCCAAGACCCCAAAGCCAGGGGGCCAGGTGCCAGAGAAGGGAGCAAGTCAAAGGCTTTTGGAGCCAAGGGAGGCAGTTCAGGACCCTGGAGCCCAGCAACTCTTCAACACTACCCCATGCTCACGAGGACACCGCCAGAGTCACACCTGCAGCCACACCCGCACTCACACCCACACCCACATCCATGCCAATTGCACATACACACAGGGCTGCAAAGGCCCTGGACCCACCCTGGACCCTGGAATGTCTCTGGATTGGTACCCAGCGGGTGAGGCTGCCAAGGGGGTGGGTCCTCTGCGTTGCTAGTGATTGGCTGCCTCGCAGGCCTCTATCCAATCGCTGTACACGTCCAGTGGTTCTGACAGATAAGTGATGGGCGTCTGGAATTATTCTAGACACATGGTACAAGAGATGACTCCAGTATTGTGGGCTTGGTCCATTTTCATGTCACAAGACTTCTCGTGGTTGCAGAAGGGTTAGGTGAACTGGGCATCTAGGGAGACTGTCATTTTCTTCTTGGGGGGTGGCTTCTGTTTTGACTTTCTGCACACCACGTCTGCAGGAGGGCAAACCTGCATTTGCCGACACTTGTTCCAACAGCCTCGTTCACCTGGGAGACAGTGACTTCCAGCTCCCGGCAGAAGCGGATAACAACCATTTTGACAGGTGTGAGGTGATACCTCATTTTGGTTTTAATTTGCATTTCCCTAATGATTAGTGATGTCAATCACAATTTCATGTATCTGTTGGCCATCTGTATGTCTTCTTTCCGAAAATGTCTATTCAGATTCCCTGCCCATTTCTTTTTTTTTTTTTTAAACATCTTTATTGGGGTATAATTGCTTTACAATGGTGTGTTAGTTTCTGCTTTATAACAAAGTGAATCAGTTATACATATACATATGTTCCCATATGTCTTCCCTCTTGCGTCTCCCTCCCTCCCACTCTCCCTATCCCACCCCTCCAGGCTGTCACAAAGCACCGAGCTAATATCCCTGGGCCTTGCGGCTGCTTCCCCCTAGCTATCTACCTTACTACGTTTGTTAGTGTGTATATGTCCATGACTCTCTCTCGCCCTGTCAAAGCTCACCCTTCCCCCTCCCCATATCCTCAAGTCCGTTCTCCAGTAGGTCTGCGTCTTTATTCCTGTCTTACCCCTAGGTTCTTCATGACATTTTCTTTTTCCTTAAATTCCATATATATATGTTAGCATACGGTATTTGTCTTTTTCTTTCTGACTTACTTCACTCTGTATGACAGACTCTAGGTCTATCCATCTCATTACAAATAGCTCAATTTCATTTCTTTTTAAGGCTGAGTAATATTCCACTGTATATATGTGCCACATCTTCTTTATCCATTCATCCGATGATGCCCTGCCCATTTCTTAATCAGATTATTTGTCTTTTTTGCTATTGAGTTGTATGAATTCTTTATATATTTTGGATATTAACCCTTTATTGGATATATGATTTGCAAATATTTTTTTTCCATTCCATTGTTTGCCTTTTCATTTTGTTGGTGTTTTCCTTTTCTATGCAGATGCCTTTTAGTTTGATGTAGTACCACTTGTTTATTCCTGCTTTTGGTATCAAATCCAAAAAATTGTCACCAAGACCTATGTCAAGGAGCTTAAAGCCTGTTTTCTTATAGGAGTTTTATGATTCCAGATCTTATATTCAAGTCTTTAATCCATTTTGAGTTGATTCTTATGTATGCGCTAAAATAGTGGTCCAGTTTCATTCTTTTGCATGTGGCTGTCCAGTTTTCCAAACACCATTTATTGAAGAGACTGTCCTTTCCCTATTACCTATTTTTGGTTCCCTTGCCATAAATTAATTGACTGTATATGTGTTGGTTTATTTCTGAACTTTCTACTCTGTTCCATGGATTTATGTGTCTGTTTTTATGCCAGTACCATACTGTTTTGAGTAATATAGCTTTGTCATGTAGTTTGAAATTGCAGCACATAATGCTTTTAGCTTTGTTCTTTCTCAAGGTTGCTTTGGCTATTTGGGGTCTTTTGTGGTTCCATAAAAATTTTCAGATTGTTTCTTCTATTTTTGTGAAAAATGCCATTGGAATTTTCATAAAGATTGCATTGAATCTGTAAATTGCTTTGTGTAGTATGGGCATTTTAACAATATTAATTCCTATAGTCCATGAGCATTGAATAGCTTTCCATTTTTTTGCATTGTCCTCAATTTCTTTCATTAATGTCTTATAGTTTTTCGAGTACAAGGCTTTTACCCCCTTGGTTAAATTTACTTCTAGGAATTTTATTCTTTTTGATGCAATTGTAAATGGGATTGTTTTCTTAATTTCTCTTTCTGATAACTTGTTATTAGTGTAGAGAAATGCAACTGATCTTGTATATTGATTTTGCATCCTGCAACTTTACTGAATTTATTTATTAGTTCTCAAGAGTTTTTTTGGTGGAGTCTTTTGGGTTTTCTATATATAATATCATGTCATCTACAAATAGTTACAGGTTTGTTTTTTTTTAAAGAAGATGTTGGGAGTAGGAGTTTATTAATTAATTTATTTTTGCTGTGTTGGGTTTTCGTTTCTGTGTGAGGGCTTTCTCTAGTTGTGGCAAGCGGGGGCCACTCTTCATCGCGGTGCATGGGCCTCTCACTATTGCAGCCTCTCTTGTTGTGGAGCACAGGCGCCAGATGCGCAGGCTCAGTAGTTGTGGCTCATGGACCTGGTTGCTCCGCGGCGTGTGGGCTCCTCCCAGACCAGGGCTCGAACCCATGTCCCCTGCATTAGCAGGCAGATTCTCAACCACTGCGCTACCAGGGAAGCCCCAAATAGTTACAGTTTTACTTCTTCCTTTCTAATTTGGATGTCTTATACTTCTTTTTCTTGTTTGAATATTGTGTCTAGGGCTTCCAATACTGTGTTGAATAAGAATAGTGAGAGTGGGCATCTTTGTCTTGTTCCTAATCTTAGAGGAAAAGCTTTGATGTTAGCTGTGGGCTTGTCATATATGGCTTTTATTATGTTGATGTATGTTCCCTCTATAACCACTTTGCTGAGAGTTATTTTCATCTTGAGGTGATCAATATGGAGATGTGAAATTTTTATACATAGTACTTTTGCTATGTTGTGGCTTTGCAAGGACTTGTGTTAAAACTGCTTCTATGTCTAAGGAAAGAAAACTGCCTGCCTATTGGTTTGTCCTGGTGCGGGATAGGAGATAAAATTGGTTCCTATCAAAGATTTGGTTGTTATGATTTAAGATTTGGAGAAATTATAGGACTATAGTAAAAATAGATTCCTAATGGATATTATTACCAAACATGTTTGTTTTGCCTGATGCACATCAAGCCAAAAGGCTGAGACACTGAGGTTTGTAGCAAAGAGAGAGTTAATTGGTAAGGCATCCAAGTGAGGAGATGGGAGAGCAAGCCTCAAATCTGCCTCCCCTAAGGCAAGGCGGTTGTTGTATTTGTGTATAAAGAATAAAGCAGGGTGGTCTGAGTCATGGGGAGTGTGGGGAGCTTGGGGAAATGTGATTGGACAATAATCATTGTTCTGCACAGACGTAACTCAGCTACAGGCCTCTGCACATTCAAAAGGTCACTGAGGGAGGGAGGGAGAGGCAAGAGGGAAGACATATGGGAACATATGTATATGTATAGCTGATTCACTTTGTTGTAAAGCAGAAACTAACACACCATTGTAAAGCAATTATACCCCAATAAAGATGTTAAAAAAAAAAAAAAAAAAAAAAAAGGTCACTGAGTGGACACTCCTGCACGTCCAGCTGGAGGGTCAGTGAGCCTATTCAGTCTTAACCAGCTCAGCTGGAACTTGACACAGCTGACTCTCAGCTCAGCTTGTGCTAGACATAGGTGACTGCACATTCCTGGAAAATAACTCAGGCAAACATCTTATTGTTTGGGCTATGTGCAGCTTGGAGGACATATAAGTCTTAAAATGACCTTAATTGGTAAGGGCAGATGAAATGGATTTAACCCAAGATATCATTACATTTTGAACCACATGTATCTGTGGAGTACAAAATCTCATCATGCATACCTTTGACTACAGATGCAGAAGTGTTCCTTTAGACAAAGTTGTGATCCAGTTTTGTCTGGAGAAGGGCAGAAATTATTCATATTCCATTGTTTGTAAAGTTACCTGTTGTTTTCTTTCATTAGTTTGGTAACACTCATTTTATTTGCATTTAAATATTTTAAGCAACCTAAGCACAAATGTACAAGTAAAGATGTGTTAAAATGAATTTCTTGATATCCATTATTTCATGGATATCAAGCAGAAAAGTAGAACAAAAACCCCCAAAAAGCAATAAATGATTTTTGCTTTTGTGATTTCTTTGAAACTTATCTAACATGCATGTTCTGTAAAAACAGTGAACAGTGGAATAACTTGATATGGTGGCTAGATTTATTTAATATTTTATGGAATCTTTATGAACAATCCAAGTATAATTGTTCAGAACATGTGTATTAAGTTGATGTAAGTGGAATAAAAGTTTTATGAATGAAAAAAATGCTAGAAACATGAACTCCCAATTTTTCTTTTATTCCTCAGTTTAATATTAAGGAAGTACATTTTATGTTTTTTTGTGTCAACATTTATCTTAGAAGATGCTTTCATCGTTTTTCTCATGCTTTCAGGTTGTTCTTTTGAAACATGACTGATTTTAACATATACTTTCCACCACTCTTTGCATTTGTTGTATTTATCGATTTACAATGCTTTATAAATTTTAGTTATTTGTTCTAACAAAAATAACTTTAGTATTGCTCATATAGGATCCAAAAATTGTCTTATTCATTGGTGAGGAAATGAACATGTGAATATCTTAGAATATCTTTTTTGTTTGTTTGTTTTTTTGCGGTACGCGGGCCTCTCACTGTTGTGGCCTCTCCCGTTGCAGAGCACAGGCTCCAGACGCGCAGGCTCAGCGGCCATGGCTCACGGGCCCAGCCACTCCGCGGCACGTGGGATCTTCCCGGACCGGGGCACGAACCCGTGTCGCCTGCATCGGCAGGCGGACTCTCAACCCCTGCGCCACCAGGGAAGCCCTAGGCATAAGTTTTTTAATTGCACTTTGCTTTATTGTGCTTCACAGATACTGCATTTTTGACAAATTGAAAGTTTGTGTCAATTCTGCATTGTCAGACAATAGTTAGCATTTTTTAGCAATAAAGTATTTTAAAATTAAGGTATGTACACTGCTTTTTAGACAAATTACTATTGCACACTTACTAGACTACAGTATAGTGTAAACATAAGTTTTATATGCACTGGGAAACCAAAAAATTCATGTGACTTGCTTTATTCCAATATTACCTTTATTGTGGTGGTCTGGAACTGAATTTGCAATGTCTCTGAAGTATGCCTGTATTTACTGACTGATTAACAACCTTAGCTTTTTATTTTATGAGATGTTGGGGGAAAATCTCTGAGTTGTATTTGAAGAATTTGATCTACTTTAAGAGAAAATTCATACCTTACAGTACATTTTAGTTGGTAGGTAAGATATAAATAAATATCAGAGGGTTTTAATAAATTAAAGGACAGCTTTTACTATAGATTAATATTTGACCTTATAGTAGAAATAATTTTATAATGAAATACATATATATCTGTGAGAGGCTGAATATACAAATGGAATATGGCCAGGCCATAACTAAAACATAGAACTCTGATCCACATCCTTAGTAGCAACCAGGCAGGGAAGCCAAACCACAACCTCTGTAGCAATCAGCCCCCAAAGGCAAAACTTGATCAATAACTGCCAACTTCCCTAATTTTTGCCCTGCTTCTAACTTCAGACCAACCAGAGGAAATGAAACATGCTTCCCTAGCCAATCACATAGGGTGCCCTTCTTCTAAGTTAGCCTGTCTCCAGATTCCTCATGCTGACAGCTTCCATTCAGGGTATACCTGAAGACTTTTCTTTTTTCCACTTTAAAGCTTTACACTTCTGTTACTGCCTTTAAATCCCTATGAAATGCAAGTGATGGTAATGGACTCTAGTTCTGAATAAAAAACCTTTGCTTGTTCACATACAGGTGGTCTTCACTTATTTACACAACTGGAAATGTAAATGTATGGAATACTGAGAATTATAAAATCCAAACTATATCATCTAAGATTTTATTTTTTTTTATTTTTTATTTTTTTTAAACATCTTTATTGGGGTATAATTGCTTTACAATGGTGTGTTAGTTTCTGCTTTATAACAAAGTGAATCATCTATACATATACATATGTTCCCATATGTCTTCCCTCTTGCGTCTCCCTCCCTCCCACTCTCCCCATCCCACCCTTCCAGGCTGTCACAAAGCACCGAGCTAATATCCCTGTGCCTTGCGGCTGCTTCCCCCCAGCTATCTACCTTACTACGTTTGTTAGTGTGTATATGTCCATGACTCTCTCTCGCCCTGTCAAAACTCACCCCTCCCCCTCCCCATACCCTCAAGTCCGTTCTCCAGTAGGTCTGCGTCTTTATTCCTATCTTACCCCTAGGTTCTTCATGACATTTTTTCCCCTTAAATTCCATATATATGTGTTAGCATACGGTATTTGTCTTTTTCTTTCTGACTCACTTCACTCTGTATGACAGACTCTAGGTCTATCCATCTCATTACAAATAGCTCAATTTCATTTCTTTTTAAGGCTGAGTAATATTCCATTGTGTATATGTGCCACATCTTCTTTATCCATTCATCCGATGATGGGCGCTTAGGTTGTTTCCATGTCCTGGCTATTGTAAATAGAGCTGCAATGAACATTTTGGTACATGACTCTTTTTGAATTTTGGTTTTCTCAGGGTATATGCCCAGTAGTGGGATTGCTGGGTCATATGGTAATTCTATCTGTAGTTTTTTAAGGAACCTCCATACTGTTCTCCACAGTGGCTGAACCAATTCACATTCCCACCAGCAGTGCAAGAGTGTCCCCTTTTCTCCACACCCTCTCCAGCATTTATTGTTTCTAGATTTTTTGATGATGGCCATTCTGACTGGTGTGAGATGATATCTCATTGTAGTTTTGATTTGCATTTCTCTAATGATTAATGATGTTGAGCATTCTTTCATGTGTTTGTTGGCATTCTGTATATCTTCTTTGGAGAAATGTCTATTTAGGTCTTCTGCCCATTTTTGGATGGGGTTGTTTGTTTTTTTGTTATTGAGCTGCATGAGCTGCTTGTAAATTTTGGAGATTAATCCTTTGTCAGTTGCTTCATTTGCAAATGTTTTCTCCCATTCTGAGGGTTGTCTTTTGGTCTTGGTTATGGTTTCCTTTGCTGTGCAAAAGCTTTGAAGTTTCATTAGGTCCCATTTGTTTATTTTTGTTTTTATTTCCATTACTCTAGGAGGTGGGTCAGAAAGGATCTTGCTGTGATTTATGTCATAGAGTGTTCTTCCTATGTTTTCTTCTAAGAGTTTGATAGTTTCTGGCCTTACATTTAGGTCTTTAATCCATTTTGAGCTTATTTTTGTGTATGGTGTTAGGGAGTGATCTAATCTCATACTTTTACATGTACCTGTCCAGTTTTCCCAGCACCATTTATTGAAGAGGCTGTCCTTTCTCCACTGTACATTCCTGCCTCCTTTATCAAAGATAAGGTGTCCATATGTGCGTGGGTTTATCTCTGGGCTTTCTATCCTGTTCCACTGATCTATCTTTCTGTTTTTGTGCCAGTACCATACTGTCTTGATTACTGTTGCTTTGTAATATAGTCTGAAGTCAGGCAGCCTTATTCCTCCAGCTCCTTTTTTCGTTCTCAAGATTGCTTTGGCTATTCGGGGTCTTTTGTGTTTCCATACAAATTGTGAAATTTTTTGTTCTAGTTCTGTGAAAAATGCCAGTGGTAGTTTGATAGGGATTGCATTGAATCTGTAGATTGCTTTGGGTAGTAGAGTCATTTTCACAATGTTGATTCTTCCCATCCAAGAACATGGTATATCTCTCCATCTATTTGTATCATCTTTAATTTCTTTCATCAGTGTCTTATAATTTTCTGCATACAGGTCTTTCGTATCCTTAGGTAGGTTTATTCCTAGATATTTTATTCTTTTTGTTGCAATGGTAAATGGGAGTCTTTTCTTGATTTCACTTTCAGATTTTTCATCATTAGTATATAGGAATGCCAGAGATTTCTGTGCATTAATTTTGTATCCTGCTACTTTACCAAATTCATTGATTAGCTCTAGTAGTTTTCTGGTAGCATCTTTAGGATTCTCTATGTATAGTATCATGTCATCTGCAAACAGTGACAGCTTTACTTCTTCTTTTCCGATTTGGATTCCTTTTATTTCCTTTTCTTCTCTGATTGCTGTGGCTAAAACTTCCAAAACTATGTTGAATAAGAGTGGTGAGAGTGGGCAACCTTGTCTTGTTCCTGATCTTAGTGGAAATGGTTTCAGTTTTTCACCATTGAGGATGATGTTTGCTGTGGGCTTGTCATATATGGCTTTTATTATGTTTAGGAAAGTTCCCTCTATGCCTACTTTCTGGAGGGTTTTTATCATAAATGGGTGTTGAATTTTGTCGAAAGCTTTCTCTGCATCTATTGAGATGATCATATGGTTTTTCTCCTTCAATTTGTTAATATGGTTTATCACATTGATAGATTTGCGTATATTGAAGAATCCTTGCATTCCTGGAATAAACCCCTGTTGATCATGGTGTATGATCCTTTTAATGTGCTGTTGGATTCTGTTTGCTAGTATTTTGTTGAGGATTTTTGCATCTATGTTCATCAGTGATATTGGCCTGTAGTTTTCTTTCTTTGTGACATCCTTGTCTGGTTTTGGTATCAAGGTGATGGTGGCTTCGTAGAAGGAATTTGGGAGTGTTCCTCCCTCTGCTATATTTTGGAAGAGTTTGAGAAGGATAGGTGTTAGCTCTTCTCTAAACGTTTGATAGAATTCACCTGTGAAGCCATCTGGTCCTGGGCTTTTGTTTGTTGGAAGGTTTTTAATCACAGTTTCAATTTCAGTGCTTGTGATTGGTCTGTTCATATTTTCTATTTCTTCCTGATTCAGTCTTGGCAGGTTGTGCATTTCTAAGAATTTGTCCATTTCTTCCAGATTGTCCATTTTATTGGCATAGAGTTGCTTGTAGTAATCTCTCATGATTCTTTTTATTTCTGCAGTGTCAGTTGTTACTTCTCCTTTTTCATTTCTAATTCTATTGATTTGAGTCTTCTCCCTTTTTTTCTTGATGAGTCTGGCTAGTGGTTTATCTATTTTGTTTACCTTCTCAAAGAACCAGCTTTTAGTTTTATTGATCTTTGTTATTGTTTCCTTCATTTCTTTTTCATTTATTTCTGATCTGATTTTTATGATTTCTTTCCTTCTGCTAGCTTTGGGGTTTTTTTGTTCTTCTTTCTCTAATTGCTTGAGGTGCAAGGTTAGGTTGTTTATTCGAGATGTTTCCTGCTTCTTAAGGTGGGCTTGTATTGCTATAAACTTCCCCCTTAGAACTGCTTTTGCTGCATCCCATAGGTTTTGGGTCGTTGTGTCTCCATTGTCATTTGTTTCTAGGTATTTTTTTATTTCCTCTTTGATTTCTTCAGTGATCGCTTCATTATTAAGTAGTGTATTGTTTAGCCTCCATGTGTTTGTATTTTTTAAAGATCTTTTCCTGTAATTGATATCTAGTCTCATGGCGTTGTGGTCAGAAAAGATACTTGATACAATTTCAGTTTTCTTAAATTTACCAAGGCTTGATTTGTGACCCAAGATATGATCTATCCTGGAGAATGTTCCATGAGCACTTGAGAAAAATGTGTATTCTGTTGTTTTTGGATGGAGTGTCCTATAAATATCAATTAAGTCCATCTTGTTTAATGTATCATTTAAAGCTTGTGTTTCCTTATTTATTTTCATTTTGGATGATCTGTCCATGGGTGAAAGTGGGGTGTTAAAGTCCCCTACTATGAATGTGTTACTGTTGATCTCCCCTTTTATGGTTGTTAGTATTTGCCTTATGTATTGAGGTGCTCCTATGTTGGGTGCATAAATATTTACAATTGTTATATCTTCTTCTTGGATCGATCCCTTGATCATTATGTAGTGTCCTTCTTTGTCCCTTTTAATAGTCCTTATTTTAAAGTCTATTTTGTCTGATATGAGAATTGCTACTCCAGCTTTCTTTTGGTTTCCATTTGCATGGAATATCTTTTTCCATCCCCTTACTTTCAGTCTGTATGTGTCTCTAGTTCTGAAGTGGGTCTCTTGTAGACAGCATATATAAGGGTCTTGTTTTTGTATCCATTCAGCCAATCTGTGTCTTTTGGTGGGAGCATTTAGTCCATTTACATTTAAGGTAATTATCGATATGTATGTTCCTATTTCCATTTTATATATTGTTTTGGGTTCGCTACTATAGGTCATTTCCTTCTCTTGTGTTTCGTGTCTAGAGAAGTTCCTTTAGCATTTGTTGTAAAGCTGGTTTGGTGGTGCTGAACTCTCTCAGCTTTTGCTTGTCTGTAAAGGTTTTAATTTCTCCATCAAATGTGAATGAGATCCTTGCTGGGTAGAGTAGTCTTGGTTGCAGGCTATTCTCCTTCAGCACTTTCAGTATGTCCTGCCACTCCCTTCTGGCTTGTAGGGTTTCTGCTGAGAGATCAGCTGTTAACCTTATGGGGATTCCCTTGTGTGTTATTTGTTGTTTTTCCCTTGCTGCTTTTAATATGCTTTCTTTGTATTTAATTTTTGACAGTTTGATTAATATGTGTCTTGGCGTGTTTCTCCTTGTATTTATCCTGTATGGGACCCTCTGTGCTTCCTGGACTTGATTAACTACTTCCTTTCCCATATTAGGGAAGTTTTCAACTATAATCTCTTCAAATATTTTCTCAGTCCCTTTCTTTCTTTCTTCTTCTTCTGGAACCCCTATAATTCGAATGTTGGTGCGTTTCATGTTGTCCCAGAGGTCTCTGAGACTGTCCTCAGTTCTTTTCATTCTTTTTTCTTTATTCTGCTCTGCAGTAGTTATTTCCACTACTTTATCTTCCAGGTCACTTATCCGTTCTTCTGCCTCAGTTATTCTGCTATTGATCCTATCTAGAGTGATTTTAATTTCATTTATTGCATTGTTCATCGTTGCTTGTTTCATCTTTAGTTCTTGTAGGTCCTTGTTAACTGTTTCTTGCATTTTGTCCATTCTACTTCCAAGATTTCGGATCATCCTTACTATCATTATTCTGAATTCTTTTTCAGGTAGATTGCCTATTTCCTCTTCATTTGTTAGGTCTGGTGGGTTTTTATCTTGCTCCTTCATCTGCTGTGTGTTTTTCTGTCTTCTCATTTTGCTTATCTTACTGTGTTTGGGGTCTCCTTTTTGCAGGCTGCACTTTCGTAGTTCCCGTTGTTTTTGATGTCTGTCTCCAGTGGCTAAGGTTGTTTCAGCGGGTTGTGTAGGCTTCCTGGTGGAGGGGACTAGTGCCTGTGTTGTGCTGGATGAGGCTGGATCTTGTCTCTCTAGTGGGCAGGTTCACGTCTGGTGGTGTGTTTTGGGGTGTCTGTGGCCTTATTATGATTTTAGGCAGCCTCTCTGCTAATGGGTGGGGTTGTGTTCCTGTTTTGCTAGTTGTTTGGCATAGGTTGTCCAGCACTGTGGCTTGCTGGTCGTTGAGTGAAGCTGGGTGCTGGTGTTAAGATGGAGGTCTCTGGGATATTTCCACCGTTTAATATTATGTGGAGCTGGGAGGTCTCTTGTTGACCAGTGTCCTGAAGTTGGCTCTCCTACCTCAGAGGCAGAGCCCTGACTCCTGGCTGGAGCACCAAGAGCCTTTCATCCACACAGCTCAGAATAAAAGGGAGAAAAAGTAGGGAGAATTAGTAGAAGTATGAGTAAAGAAAGAAGGAAAGGAGGAAAGGAAGGAAGGAAGAAAGAAGCAAAGAAGGAAAGAAAGGAGGGAGGGAGGGAGGGAGGGAGGAAGGAAGGAAGGAGGGAAAGAAGGAAAAAAGACAGAAAGAAAGATGATACAGTAAAAATAAAATAAAGTATAATATAGTTATTGAATTAAAAAATATTTAGAAAAAAAAAAAGGGACGGATAGAACCTTAGGACAAATGTTGGAAGCAAAGCTATACAGAGAAAATCTTACACAGAAGCATACACATACACCTTCACAAAAAGAGGTAAAGGGGGAAAAATCATAAATCCTGCTCCCTGAGACCACCTCCTCAATTTGGGGTGATTCGTTGTCTAAAGGAGGGAAGGAAGGAAGGAAAGAAAGAAAGAACGAAGGTAAAGTATAATAAAGTTATCACAATTAAACTTAATTATTAAGAAAAAGAATTTTTAAAAAAAAGTCATGGACGGATAGAGCCCTAGGACAAATGGTGGAAGCAAGAGTATACAGACAGGATCTCACACAGAAGCATACACGTACACATTCACAAAAAGAGGAAAAGGGAAAAAAATCATAGATCTCGCTCCTAAATTCCACCTCTTCAATTTGGGATCATTCCTTGTCTATTCAGGTATTCCACAGATGCAGGGTATATCAAGTTGATTGTGGAGCTTTAATCCGCTGCTTCTGTGTCTGCTGGGAGAGATTTCCCTTTCTCTTCTTTGTTCTCACAGCTCACAGGAGCTCAGCTTTGGATTTGGCCCTGCCTCTGCGTGTAGGTCGCTGGAGGGCGTCTGTTTTTTCGCTCAGACAGGACGGGGTTAAAGGAGCCGCTGATTCGGGGCCTCCGGCTCACTCAGGCCGGGGGTTGGGGGATGGGGGTAGGAGGGGCACTACGTGCGGGGCGGGCCTGCGGCTGCAGAGGCAGCGTGACGTTGCGGCAGAGGCCGGCGTGATGTTGCACCAGCCTGAGACCCGCCGTGCGTACTCCCGGGGAAGTTGTCCCTGGATCCCGGGAACCTGGCAGTGGCGGGCTGCACAGGCTCCGCGGAAGAGGGGTGTGGAGAGTGACCTGTGCTCGCACACAGGCCCCTTGGTGGCGGCAGCAGCAGCCTTAGCGTCTCCCGCCCGTCTCTGGGGTCCGCGGTTTTAGCCGCGGCTCGCGCCCGTCTCTGGGGTTTGCGCTTTCAGCCGCGGCTCGCGCCCGTCTTGGGGGCTCGCGCCCTCAGCCGCGGCTCGCGCCCGTCTCTGGGGTTCGCGCTTTTAGCCGCGGCTCGCGCCCGTCTCTGGAGTTCCTTTAAGCAGCGCTCTTAAACCCCTCTCCTCGCGCACCAGGAAACAAAGAGGGAAGAAAAAGTCTCTTGCCTCTTCGGCCGGTGCAGGCTTTTCCCCGAACTCCCTCCCGGCTAGTCGTGGTGCACTAACCCCTTCAGGCTATGTTCAAGCCGCCAACCCCAGTCCTCTCCCTGAGCTCCGTCCAAAACCAAAACCCGAGCCTCAGCTCGCAGCCCCGCCCGCCCCGGCGGGTGAGCAGACAAGCCACTCGGGCTGGTGAGTGCCGGTCAGCACCGATCGTCTGTGCAGGAATCTCCCCGCTTTGCCCTCCGCACCCGTCGCTGTGCACTACTCCGCGGTCCCGTAACTCCCCCCTCTGCCTCCCGCAGTCTCCGCCCGCGGAGGGGCTTCCTAGTGTGTGGAAACTTTTCCTCCTTCACAGCTCCCTCCCACTGGTGCAGGTGCCGTCCTTATTCTTTTGTCTCTGTTTTTTCTTTTGCCCTACCCAGTTACGTGGGGAGTTTCTTGCCTTTTGGGAGGTCTGAGGTCTTCTGCCAGCCTTCAGTAGGAGTTCTGTAGGAGTTGTTCCACGTGTGGATGTATTTCTGGTGTATCCGTGGGGAGGAAGGCGATCTCCGCGTCTTACTCTTCCGCCATCTTCAAGGTCCCCCCCAGGCTCACTGTTTTGATGTTAAATATTTGTTTCCAATGAAAAAGTGATGACAGTAGATAGTAGTTGTGTTGATGGTGGTGGGTAGTTCTTATAACTTTACTTGGTGAAAACACTCTGTGACTCTTTCCCATTCTTTTTAATTTTAAATTACATTCATATCTAAAATATAAGTGCCATTGATTTAGGTCACAAAAATTATAAATCTAAAGGAAGTGTTAAGGAATTATTACACTAACCTCCTAGAATTGGTATAAGGATTAGTGAGTTCATACCTATAATGTGCTTAGAACAATAATTGGCGCATAATAAACACTATATGTGTTTGTATTTATCACTTTTACAAAGGCTAGGAAAGGTTGAAAACCACTAGTGAATCCTTGGATTTCCCAACTGAAATACACATTACCAGGTGTTTTTTCATTTTTCTTTCTTCTTTAAAAGCCCTCCAGAAACATTCTTACGTTATTGGCTATTATAATTTGTGTTTGAACATAGCTAAATAATAGTCCAGGAGAAAACTCCAGGGAGATTTTTATAAAGTTAAGTCTTCTTATATTTAACAGAACAAATTTAATGTATTAGTTAGCACAATAATTACTTTAAAAGCAATAAATATGAATGCAATAGTGTGAGTTTATGGATCTCAAGGCAGATGAAATTTCTTGAAGTAAAATATATACTTAAAAACAGAATTGGTTTAGGTATACGTTGAAATGAAACAGCATAGTGCCTCTGGCTCTCTGACTCTAATCATCTTGGCTTCTATGAAAAGAAAATTGAATTTCTTATCTAAATATTGGATATTCCTTACCAACTAACTGAAAGTCAAAATTCTTTTCTGGATAAAACTTTAAATCACCAGGTATTATTCTGGGTTAATGAATCAAAGGACCACTATAAATTATGTATTAAAATAACTTTCAGATGATCTCAGTTAATTTTATAAGTGTGGATCTGAAAATCCATATTTCAAAATCAAGAAATTGTTGGAAAGCTAGTGTGTAAATTAGAATTGACTGCTTTTCAATTTCTAGCTGAGAGTCAGCAAATTTTTACCATCATGAGATTATTTAACTCGAAGTAATTTATACCCTGAAATTGTTATTTTAAAATCTTAGGAGGGACCTTGAAGATGGCGGAAGAGTAAGACGCGGAGATCGCCTTCCTCCCCACGGATACACCAGAAATACATCCACACGTGGAACAACTCCTACAGAACTCCTACTGAAGGCTGGCAGAAGACCTCAGACCTCCCAAAAGGCAAGAAACTCCCCACGTAACTGGGTAGGGCAAAAGAAAAAACAGAGACAAAAGAATAAGGACGGCACCTGCACCAGTGGGAGGGAGCTGTGAAGGAGGAAAAGTTTCCACACACTAGGAAGCCCCTCCGCGGGCGGAGACTGCGGGAGGCAGAGGGGGGAGTTACGGGACCGCGGAGTAGTGCACAGCGACGGGTGCGGAGGGCAAAGCGGGGAGATTCCTGCACAGACGATCGGTGCTGACCGGCACTCACCAGCCCGAGTGGCTTGTCTGCTCACCCGCCGGGGCGGGCGGGGCTGCGAGCTGAGGCTCGGGTTTTGGTTTTGGACGGAGCTCAGGGAGAGGACTGGGGTTGGCGGCTTGAACATAGCCTGAAGGGGTTAGTGCACCACGACTAGCCGGGAGGGAGTTCGGGGAAAAGCCTGCACCGGCCGAAGAGGCAAGAGACTTTTTCTTCCCTCTTTGTTTCCTGGTGCGCGAGGAGAGGGGTTTAAGAGCGCTGCTTAAAGGAACTCCAGAGACGGGCGCGAGCCGCGGCTAAAAGCGCGAACCCCAGAGACGGGCGCGAGCCGCGGCTGAGGGCGCGAGCCCCCAAGACGGGCGCGAGCCGCGGCTGAAAGCGCAAACCCCAGAGACGGGCGCGAGCCGCGGCTAAAAACCGCGGACCCCAGAGACGGGCGGGAGACGCTAAGGCTGCTGCTGCCGCCACCAAGGGGCCTGTGTGCGAGCACAGGTCACTCTCCACACCCCTCTTCCGCGGAGCCTGTGCAGCCCGCCACTGCCAGGTTCCCGGGATCCAGGGACAACTTCCCCGGGAGTACGCACGGCGGGTCTCAGGCTGGTGCAACATCACGCCGGCCTCTGCCGCAACGTCACGCTGCCTCTGCCGCCGCAGGCCCGCCCCGCACGCAGTGCCCCTCCTTCCCCCATCCCCCAACCCCCGGCCTGAGTGAGCCGGAGGCCCCGAATCAGCGGCTCCTTTAACCCCGTCCTGTCTGAGCGAAAAAACAGACGCCCTCCAGCGACCTACACGCAGAGGCAGGGCCAAATCCAAAGCTGAGCTCCTGTGAGCTGTGAGAACAAAGAAGAGAAAGGGAAATCTCTCCCGGCAGCCACAGAAGCAGCGGATTAAAGCTCCACAATCAACTTGATATACCCTGCATCTGTGGAATACCTGAATAGACAAGGAATGATCCCAAATTGAAGAGGTGGAATTTAGGAGCGAGATCTATGATTTTTTTCCCTTTTCCTCTTTTTGTGAATGTGTACGTGTATGCTTCTGTGTGAGATCCTGTCTGTATACTCTTGCTTCCACCATTTGTCCTAGGGCTCTATCCGTCCATGACTTTTTTTTAAAAATTCTTTTTCTTAATAATTAAGTTTAATTGTGATAACTTTATTATACTTTACCTTCGTTCTTTCTTTCTTTCCTTCCTTCCTTCCCTCCTTTAGACAACGAATCACCCCAAATTGAGGAGGTGGTCTCAGGGAGCAGGATTTATGATTTTTCCCCCTTTACCTCTTTTTGTGAAGGTGTATGTGTATGCTTCTGTGTAAGATTTTCTCTGTATAGCTTTGCTTCCAACATTTGTCCTAAGGTTCTATCCGTCCCTTTTTTTTTTCTAAATATTTTTTAATTCAATAACTATATTATACTTTATTTTATTTTTACTGTATCATCTTTCTTTCTGTCTTTTTTCCTTCTTTCCCTCCTTCCTTCCTTCCTCCCTCCCTCCCTCCCTCCCTCCTTTCTTTCCTTCTTTGCTTCTTTCTTCCTTCCTTCCTTTCCTCCTTTCCTTCTTTCTTTACTCATACTTCTACTAATTCTCCCTACTTTTTCTCCCTTTTATTCTGAGCTGTGTGGATGAAAGGCTCTTGGTGCTCCAGCCAGGAGTCAGGGCTCTGCCTCTGAGGTAGGAGAGCCAACTTCAGGACACTGGTCAACAAGAGACCTCCCAGCTCCACATAATATTAAACGGTGGAAATATCCCAGAGACCTCCATCTTAACACCAGCACCCAGCTTCACTCAACGACCAGCAAGCCACAGTGCTGGACAACCTATGCCAAACAACTAGCAAAACAGGAACACAACCCCACCCATTAGCAGAGAGGCTGCCTAAAATCATAATAAGGCCACAGACACCCCAAAACACACCACCAGACGTGAACCTGCCCACTAGAGAGACAAGATCCAGCCTCATCCAGCACAACACAGGCACTAGTCCCCTCCACCAGGAAGCCTACACAACCCACTGAAACAACCTTAGCCACTGGAGACAGACATCAAAAACAACGGGAACTACGAACCTGCAGCCTGCAAAAAGGAGACCCCAAACACAGTAAGATAAGCAAAATGAGAAGACAGAAAAACACACAGCAGATGAAGGAGCAAGATAAAAACCCACCAGACCTAACAAATGAAGAGGAAATAGGCAATCTACCTGAAAAAGAATTCAGAATAATGATAGTAAGGATGATCCGAAATCTTGGAAGTAGAATGGACAAAATGCAAGAAACAGTTAACAAGGACCTACAAGAACTAAAGATGAAACAAGCAACGATGAACAATGCAATAAATGAAATTAAAATCACTCTAGATAGGATCAATAGCAGAATAACTGAGGCAGAAGAACGGATAAGTGACCTGGAAGATAAAGTAGTGGAAATAACTACTGCAGAGCAGAATAAAGAAAAAAGAATGAAAAGAACTGAGGACAGTCTCAGAGACCTCTGGGACAACATGAAACGCACCAACATTCGAATTATAGGGGTTCCAGAAGAAGAAGAAAGAAAGAAAGGGACTGAGAAAATATTTGAAGAGATTATAGTTGAAAACTTCCCTAATATGGGAAAGGAAATAGTTAATCAAGTCCAGGAAGCACAGAGGGTCCCATACAGGATAAATACAAGGAGAAACACGCCAAGACACATATTAATCAAACTGTCAAAAATTAAATACAAAGAAAGCATATTAAAAGCAGCAAGGGAAAAACAACAAATAACACACAAGGGAATCCCCATAAGGTTAACAGCTGATCTCTCAGCAGAAACCCTACAAGCCAGAAGGGAGTGGCAGGACATACTGAAAGTGCTGAAGGAGAATAGCCTGCAACCAAGACTACTCTACCCAGCAAGGATCTCATTCACATTTGATGGAGAAATTAAAACCTTTACAGACAAGCAAAAGCTGAGAGAGTTCAGCACCACCAAACCAGCTTTACAACAAATGCTAAAGGAACTTCTCTAGACACGAAACACAAGAGAAGGAAAAGACCTATAGTAGCGAACCCAAAACAATATATAAAATGGAAATAGGAACATACATATCGATAATTACCTTAAATGTAAATGGACTAAATGCTCCCACCAAAAGACACAGATTGGCTGAATGGATACAAAAACAAGACCCTTATATATGCTGTCTACAAGAGACCCACTTCAGAACTAGAGACACATACAGACTGAAAGTAAGGGGATGGAAAAAGATATTCCATGCAAATGGAAACCAAAAGAAAGCTGGAGTAGCAATTCTCATATCAGACAAAATAGACTTTAAAATAAGGACTATTAAAAGGGACAAAGAAGGACACTACATAATGATCAAGGGATCGATCCAAGAAGAAGATATAACAATTGTAAATATTTATGCACCCAACATAGGAGCACCTCAATACATAAGGCAAATACTAACAACCATAAAAGGGGAGATCAACAGTAACACATTCATAGTAGGGGACTTTAACACCCCACTTTCACCCATGGACAGATCATCCAAAATGAAAATAAATAAGGAAACACAAGCTTTAAATGATACATTAAACAAGATGGACTTAATTGATATTTATAGGACACTCCATCCAAAAACAACAGAATACACATTTTTCTCAAGTGCTCATGGAACATTCTCCAGGATAGATCATATCTTGGGTCACAAATCAAGCCTTGGTAAATTTAAGAAAACTGAAATTGTATCAAGTATCTTTTCTGACCACAACGCCATGAGACTAGATATCAATTACAGGAAAAGATCTTTAAAAAATACAAACACATGGAGGCTAAACAATACACTACTTAATAATGAAGTGATCACTGAAGAAATCAAAGAGGAAATAAAAAAATACCTAGAAACAAATGACAATGGAGACACAACGACCCAAAACCTATGGGATGCAGCAAAAGCAGTTCTAAGGGGGAAGTTTATAACAATACAAGCCCACCTTAAGAAGCAGGAAACATCTCGAATAAACAACCTAACCTTGCACCTCAAGCAATTAGAGAAACAAGAACAAAAAAACCCCAAAGCTAGCAGAAGGAAAGAAATCATAAAAATCAGATCAGAAATAAATGAAAAAGAAATGAAGGAAACAATAGCAAAGATCAATAAAACTAAAAGCTGGTTCTTTGAGAAGATAAACAAAATAGATAAACCACTAGCCAGACTCATCAAGAAAAAAAGGGAGAAGACTCAAATCAATAGAATTAGAAATGAAAAAGGAGAAGTAACAACTGACACTGCAGAAATAAAAAAAATCATGAGAGATTACTACAAGCAACTCTATGCCAATAAAATGGACAATCTGGAAGAAATGGACAAATTCTTAGAAATGCACAACCTGCCAAGACTGAATCAGGAAGAAATAGAAAATATGAACAGATCAATCACAAGCACTGAAATTGAAACTGTGATTAAAAACCTTCCAACAAACAAAAGCCCAGGACCAGATGGCTTCACAGGTGAATTCTATCAAACGTTTAGAGAAGAGCTAACACCTATCCTTCTCAAACTCTTCCAAAATATAGCAGAGGGAGGAACACTCCCAAATTCCTTCTACGAAGCCACCATCACCTTGATACCAAAACCAGACAAGGATGTCACAAAGAAAGAAAACTACAGGCCAATATCACTGATGAACATAGATGCAAAAATCCTCAACAAAATACTAGCAAACAGAATCCAACAGCACATTAAAAGGATCATACACCATGATCAAGTGGGGTTTATTCCAGGAATGCAAGGATTCTTCAATATACGCAAATCTATCAATGTGATAAACCATATTAACAAATTGAAGGAGAAAAACCATATGATCATCTCAATAGATGCAGAGAAAGCTTTCGACAAAATTCAACACCCATTTATGATAAAAACCCTCCAGAAAGTAGGCATAGAGGGAACTTTCCTAAACATAATAAAAGCCATATATGACAAGCCCACAGCAAACATCATCCTCAATGGTGAAAAACTGAAAGCATTTCCACTAAGATCAGGAACAAGACAAGGTTGCCCACTCTCACCACTCTTATTCAACATAGTTTTGGAAGTTTTAGCCACAGCAATCAGAGAAGAAAAGGAAATAAAAGGAATCCAAATCGGAAAAGAAGAAGTAAAGCTGTCACTGTTTGCAGATGACATGATACTATACATAGAGAATCCTAAAGATGCTACCAGAAAACTACTAGAGCTAATCAATGAATTTGGTAAAGTAGCAGGATACAAAATTAATGCACAGAAATCTCTGGCATTCCTATATACTAATGATGAAAAATCTGAAAGTGAAATCAAGAAAACACTCCCATTTACCATTGCAACAAAAAGAATAAAATATCTAGGAATAAACCTACCTAAGGATACGAAAGACCTGTATGCAGAAAATTATAAGACACTGATGAAAGAAATTAAAGATGATACAAATAGATGGAGAGATATACCATGTTCTTGGATGGGAAGAATCAACATTGTGAAAATGACTCTACTACCCAAAGCAATCTACAGATTCAATGCAATCCCTATCAAACTACCACTGGCATTTTTCACAGAACTAGAACAAAAAATTTCGCAATTTGTATGGAAACACAAAAGACCCCGAATAGCCAAAGCAATCTTGAGAACGAAAAAAGGAGCTGGAGGAATAAGGCTCCCTGACTTCAGACTATATTACAAAGCAACAGTAATCAAGACAGTATGGTACTGGCACAAAAACAGAAAGACAGATCAGTGGAACAGGATAGAAAGCCCAGAGATAAACCCACGCACATATGGACACCTTATCTTTGATAAAGGAGGCAGGAATGTACAGTGGAGAAAGGACAGCCTCTTCAATAAATGGTGCTGGGAAAACTGGACAGGTACATGTAAAAGTATGAGATTAGATCACTCCCTAACACCATACACAAAAATAAGCTCAAAATGGATTAAAGACCTAAATGTAAGGCCAGAAACTATCAAACTCTTAGAAGAAAACATAGGAAGAACACTCTATGACATAAATCACAGCAAGATCCTTTCTGACCCACCTCCTAGAGTAATGGAAATAAAAACAAAAATAAACAAATGGGACCTAATGAAACTTCAAAGCTTTTGCACAGCAAAGGAAACCATAACCAAGACCAAAAGACAACCCTCAGAATGGGAGAAAACATTTGCAAATGAAGCAACTGACAAAGGATTAATCTCCAAAATTTACAAGCAGCTCATGCAGCTCAATAACAAAAAAACAAACAACCCCATCCAAAAATGGGCAGAAGACCTAAATAGACATTTCTCCAAAGAAGATATACAGAATGCCAACAAACACATGAAAGAATGCTCAACATCATTAATCATTAGAGAAATGCAAATCAAAACTACAATGAGATATCATCTCACACCAGTCAGAATGGCCATCATCAAAAAATCTAGAAACAATAAATGCTGGAGAGGGTGTGGAGAAAAGGGGACACTCTTGCACTGCTGGTGGGAATGTGAATTGGTTCAGCCACTGTGGAGAACAGTATGGAGGTTCCTTAAAAAACTACAGATAGAATTACCATATGACCCAGCAATCCCACTACTTGGCATATACCCTGAGAAAACCAAAATTCAAAAAGAGTCATGTACCAAAATGTTCATTGCAGCTCTATTTACAATAGCCAGGACATGGAAACAACCTAAGCGCCCATCATCGGATGAGTGGATAAAGAAGATGTGGCACATATACACAATGGAATATTACTCAGCCTTAAAAAGAAATGAAATTGAGCTATTTGTAATGAGATGGATAGACCTAGAGTCTGTCATACAGAGTGAAGTAAGTCAGAAAGAAAAAGACAAATACCGTATGCTAACACATATATATGGAATTTAAGGGAAAAAAATGTCATGAAGAACCTAGGGGTAAGATAGGAATAAAGACGCAGACCTACTGGAGAACGGACTTGAGGGTATGGGGAGGGGGAGGGGTGAGTTTTGATAGGGCGAGAGAGAGTCATGGACATATACACACTAACAAACGTAGTAAGGTAGATAGCTGGGGGGAAGCAGCCGCAAGGCACAGGGATATTAGCTTGGTGCTTTGTGACAGCCTGGAAGGGTGGGATGGGGAGAGTGGGAGGGAGGGGGACGCAAGAGGGGGGACATGTGGGGGCATATGTGTATGTGTGGCTGATTCGCTTTGTTGTGGAGCGGAGGCTAGCACACCATTGTGGAGCAATTGTGCCCCAATAGGGATGTTTGAAAAAAAAAAAAAAAAAAAAACTATAACAGGATACCACTGAATACCCACTAGAATGGCTAAAATTTAGAAGACGAATAAACATGTTCTGGCAAGGAAAAAAAAAAAAAAAAAAAATAATTTAATAAAGTATAATTTATGGCAATTGTTTTTTTTTTGGAACATCTTTGTTGGGGTGTGGTTGCTTTGCAATGGTGTGTTGGTTTCTGCTTTGTAGCGGAGTGAATCGGCTGTACATGTGCATGTGTTCCCATGTGTCTTCCCTCTTGCGTCTCCCTATGGTAATTGTTTTGAAGTAGAGATCATCGATCTATTTAATATTGACTTTTTTTAGGTCAATATTATTGCCAGTGTATGCTGATGTGTTGTGGACTATAAAATAATTTATTCTTCTCAAAAAAAAAAAAAAAAAAAAAGAATTTAATAAAGTATAATTTATGGCAATTGTTTTTTTTTTGGAACATCTTTGTTGGGGTGTGGTTGCTTTGCAATGGTGTGTTGGTTTCTGCTTTGTAGCGGAGTGAATCGGCTGTACATGTGCATGTGTTCCCATGTGTCTTCCCTCTTGCGTCTCCCTATGGTAATTGTTTTGAAGTAGAGATCATCGATCTATTTAATATTGACTTTTTTTAGGTCAATATTATTGCCAGTGTATGCTGATGTGTTGTGGACTATAAAATAATTTATTCTTCTCAAAAAAAAAAAAAAAAAAAAAAAAAAAAAAAAAAAATAAAAACAGTGAGCCTAGGGTGCTTCCCTGGTGGTGCAGCCTGCGCTTCCCTTCCGGAGCCTGTGGTCTGCAATGGGAGAGGCCACAACAGTGAGAGGCCCGCGTACCGCAAAAAACACAAAACAAAACAAAAAAAACAGTGAGCCTAAACTCAGAGTAAAGAGCACTCTTACTGAAAAAAAAAATGCTTTATGGAAAGCTCATTTTATTCCTTATTTTTGTCAGATGTTTACATGGATCAATAAAAGCTTTATTGACAACCAAAGACAATCTGTGGTTTTACTTGAAAAATATATTAGAAATTTTAAAGGGTCTGACTAGTTGAAGCCAAAAACAGTCAATCCTTTGTGAATGATACTAAAAACAGTCAAATTTCCCAAGTTTTGTGTGAATAAATTATAAATTAATTGGCTGGTTGAATTCTTTTTCCTTTATTTATTTATTTATTTTTGGTCTAATGACTAAGCAGTGTGAACAGTAATAGAAAAAAATAAAGCCACACAAAGAAATGAATGCTCATCCATGCTCATTTATCTGTAAAATTGTGAAATAAATGTGTTTTGCATATTGAGCAGTCAGTTTATTTTCCTCATGCCTGCCATTAAGTTATATGGTTTCTTGATCTGTGAGTTAGCACTTGGTTTTCCAGGGTCCTCTACTTTGACTTTAATGTCACTACATCCTTGGGAATAGTAAGCATCACATTTGAAGCTCCAGGGATTTGGTGCCTGTCTGTAGAGCATACAAAGCATAACTCAATGTTTTTTTTTTTCAAGGGTTTAGCTTTCAAGCTGTGTTAATTTATTTGGTTGCCACACTGATTTTTTTTTCTTTTATTAATTATATCTTCGGCTCTTTGGTTGGTCTATAATAGGGATATATTGATTATTCTTGTGGATGAGTAATTGAAGTATAATAGTTCCAAATTCTATATCCAGAAATCAGGAAATAGCTAATAACTTGAATTAGTGTCAAACTGTACATTATTGGTTGAATAGAGTTGGATGATAATTCAACTCTGCAAAGGGATAAATGATCACTTGAGAATAACATTAGTGCTGGATTAATGTCTTATTGATTTCTGAGAAAGAATGGAAATGCGGTCATGTTTTCTGCTTTTAAAGAGGATATTTCTTTTGTGGAGGTTATTTTTATCACATTAACACCTTAATCAAAGTAATCAGAAAGTGACATGGTTATGTGGCTATCAACTAGCAAACTGTTACTCAAAAATAACTGAAACAATATTGTGAGTGTGACTATGGAAATACCAATTAGGACAAGTGGATTTGGTTGGTGATTCATATATAGAGTTCATAGAGGAAAACATCCTAGTAAAAATAGTTTTATACCACATAGCAATATGTTTGATCTCAGATATTTCATTTTATTTGAAAAATTAGTTTAAAATAATTTGTAATAAAGCATACTGTAATGGACTGAATTGTGCCCCCCCCAACAAAAAAAAGATATGTCCTAACCCTAATGCCCAGTACCTGTGACTGTGAATTAATTTGGAGAAAGGATCTTCACAGATACAATTAAGTTAAGGGTCCCAAGGTGAGAGCATCCTGAATAACCCAGGTGGACCCTAAGTCCAATGAAACATGTCTTTCTTAGAGACACAGGGGATAAAGCCATGTGAAAACGGAGGCAGAGATTGGAATGATGTGTCCACAAACCAAGAAATGCCAAGCAATCCTGCAGCAACCAGAAGCTAGGAGAAAATCATGGACAGATTCTCCCCCAGAACTTCAAGAGTCAGCCAATCCTACCAGCACTGATTTTGGGCTTCTGGCCTCTAGAACTGTGAGAGGATATTTTTTGTTTTTTTAAGCCATCAAAATTGCTGTAATTGGTTGCAGCAGCTCTAATAAACCAATACATACACTTATGCAGAGACTAAAATGTCAGAAAATTGAAAAACTAAAATAGGAAAGTAGTTATATCATATTGATTCAACAAGAGCTAAGTAGAGAATTAACTCTGAGTCATCCCAACTTTTATCTCATATCTATATTAACAAGCTTAAATAAAATTAATTGAATTTGCAACAACTCATGATTTCATGTTACATTCCAAAATCATTAAAGATAGAGGAGTGATACAAATGAATACAGTGAAGTCCAAATTTATAAGCAGAAACTGATTAAAAATGAAAATTAATTTGGAATCTAACCATTTAAAATATCTAGGGAAAATACTTCCTGAAACAAATATTTAGGGGGAAAGTCATTTGGAAAACCTTTAAATGCTTAAGCAGGACATGAAAAATATTAACCAAATGTGATATTAATTGCTGTGAGGTTAAATAGCTAACAGCAGAACAACGATCTTTATGCACAAAGTCTTTCTAGTTTTCAGTCAATTATTGTTTGTATAATTAGTAAGCAATTTCATCATCTATGTTATAGTTATTTAAAATCAAGTCAAAAATAATTCCATTATAGTTTGGGGAGATGTTCTTATGCCTTAAGTTAGGCTGACTCATAAAAAAATGCTCCAAAATTTATCTATTTAGACTTAACCAAATATGTTTTTAAAAGAACAACTAACTGACATAATTTAGATCATAATCCTCTTAAAAATATTTTAGAAAAGGGTTACGTTGCATTTAAAAAAACTTTATCCAAATTATATAGAATCTGGATGGTTACTGTCATTGCCAAGTATTATCAAAATAATTGTATTCATATAAATGCCCGAATTTTAAATTCTTCATAAGCTTCACAGAACATAGAGTTCTCACTAAACAAACAAAATATGGCATCAAGCCAAGGGAATGAAGAGAATTGAAATCTTACTTTGGATAAATGTGTAGTTAATTACTGTTGACTGATTAATTCAACCCTTTTATTTCTATTCTAAGCTTTCCTTATTTGATATTAGAATATATAACAAATGGAGTTTCAAGAATATATTTTGAAAGACACTGTGTCAAAGTAAAGGTTATCTCCTGATGAGATTTTTAATTAATTAAAGTTCGATAGAAGTTTAATATGAAAAAAAGTTACTGTAAATATGTTTGGTAATGCTACAATTTGTTCTGATGTGCTACTGAGTAAAATAAGTTTGTAAGGCGATATGAAAATATGTTTTAATAACCAGTTTTCTTCATCACCTTGTATTAAGCATATTCTGTAAAAGTTTTTAAGTTTTATAAATTTTTATTGCAGATGAAAGTAGGTATTTAGAAAGGGTATTGGAGAGATATGTTTTAATGGTTTATCAGTTTTAGATTTGATTCCTTGTCCTACAACCTACAATACTGAATAAGATAATCAATGTAATCACATACTAAATGAAGCAGATTAGGTACTCAATAAAGGCTATTTATTATTTATTTTTTAAAATTTATTGAAGTATAGTTGATTTACAATGTATTAGTTTCTGCTATACAGCAAAGTGATTCAGTTTTATGTATATATATATATATATATATATATATATATATTCTCTTCTACATTCATTTTCATTACAGTTTATTACAGGATACTGAATATAGTTTCCCATGCTATACAGTAGGACCTTGTTGTTTATCCATTCTATATATAATAGCTTGCATCTGCTAATCCCAAAATCCCAATCCATCCCTTCCCCACTCCCCCTCCCCTTTGGCAACTGCAAGTCTGTCTTCTATGTTTGTGTATCTGTTTCTGTTTCATAGATAAGTTCACTTGTGTCATATTTTAGATTTCACATATAAATGATATCATATGGTATTTGTCTTTCTCTTTTTGATTTACTTCACTTAGTGTGATAATCTCTAGGTCCATCCATTGCTGCAAATGACATTATTTCATTCTTTTTCAATGGCTTAGTAGTATTCCATTGTATATATGTAGCACATCTTCTTTACTCGTTAATCTGTCAATGGACATTTAGGTTTTTTCCATGTCTTGGCTATTGAGAATAGTGCTGCCATGAGCATAAGGGTGCATGTATCTTTTTGAATTATAGTTTTGTATGATTATATGCCCAGGAGTTGGATTGCAGGATCATATGGAACTCTATTTTTAATTTTTGTGAAGAACCTCTATACTGTTCTCCATAGTGGCTGACCAATTTACATTCCCACCAACACTGTAGGAAGGTTCCCTTTTCTCCACACCCTCTCCAGCATTTATTATTTATAGACTTTTTAATGATGGTCATTCTGACTGGTGTGAAGTGATACCTTATTGAAGTAGGTTTGATTTGAATAAATGCTATTTCATTTTTTCTTTATTCATCTTTCCTAGATGTTCTAAGTTTTTTGGAGTTGTACCCATTCTCTCCTTTTAATGTCTGAAAAAAATTGAAG
The DNA here is from genome assembly GCF_008692025.1 of Phocoena sinus. Classification (NCBI taxonomy): domain Eukaryota; kingdom Metazoa; phylum Chordata; class Mammalia; order Artiodactyla; family Phocoenidae; genus Phocoena; species Phocoena sinus. Next base: position 122,405,930 of record NC_045764.1, on the reverse strand, counting down.
ATATTAGTGGATTTTAATAAACCTATTGATTATTAAAAATATATATCATATCTTTTAAACTTTATTTATTAAGTAGAAAATTGGCATGGATTAGTGTTCATGTGTGCTCTTAAGTAGTAGGATAAATAGCTGGGTATTTCTGATATTTTCCTGACTGATGTCAACATCAGGGTGGAGACATTTATAAATATCTTTGCCTTAACATTCCTGACCTCTTGAACTCCATTAACCTTCACCTTCATGCAATCTCAACAGCCCAGTCCCATGAACACACAATGAATTTTGTTATCTTTTAGAATTGCTATTTTTCAAAATTTTTAGAAACATAGTGTTTTTTTGCCTACCACTTTCACCACTGTTGCCCCACTTAATGGAATCTTTGACCTCATGGAGACTCCTAAGTCCTTAATCACCTGACTACTTATTTATAATTATTTTTACTAATTTTGGGCCTTTCCTGCCTTCACTTTCTTCTCATATTAAAGCATATCATATGCTCAATATGAGCCAACGCTGTTTTTATTACAATCAGTAGAAAAACAGTTAAGTCTTTTTAAGGCAAAAACATTAATAACTACAGGAAAGGCAAGGTTTAGCTGGTGCTCATGGAGCACTGGAAATGGATGGTTTATTCAATAAATGGTTCTAAAACAATTGGCTAACCAGGTGGGAAAACAAACTAAAATATTAATTTAATTTATATTTTATTTTTTACATGGAAAAACAAATTTATAACTCTAAAAGGAATTACAGAAACATTTTAAAAAATAAAATCAGGGTAGAGAAGAATTTCTTAAAGGACAAAAAGGGAAATATTTCACAACCTTAAATTTTTTAATTTATATATATCTGTACCACAAGAAATATTATAAACTCAGTTCAAAGCAAGCTGTAGATTAAACATTTGTAATGCATACAAGTGATAAAAAGTTGATAACTAGAGTATGAAAATAATTTCTACAAATCAATAAGAGAAAACAAAAAGAATGGAAAATGGGCTAAAGAACATTGTATCAGTCAGGGTTCAATAGGAGTCATATGGTACATTCAAAAGGGGCTTTGACGAGAGTTCAATACAAGGACTGTTTACAAAGGTAAGGGCATGATTTTGTAAACCAACTAGGAATAGACTGATTCTGTAGGGCCAGCAGAAGAAGAAAGAGAAATGAAGGGGGAAAGAGAGAAGTTATCAGAACACAAAAAGAATAAGAGGGTCACCTGACAGGAGCTGCAGCCCTTGGCAAAGGAACACAACCAACCCATGGCAGTCTGCAGGGAGAATGCCAATGGGACAAATATCCAATATCACTCCCTTCCTAGTCTCTGAGATTTTTGCTAATGGCTCCGATGGGCAAAGCCACCTGGAAGCCAGAGGGCATGGAAGCCAGCACCTAACTTGCACAATTAAATCTCCAATTAAGGATGTGAAATCTAAGTTTCCAGCAGCCTAAATTTTTGCCCAGATGGGTGATAAGAGGGATTCTGTTACAAATAGGTTTTAAATCAAAGGGACTGATTTGGGTGTATGTCGTTAATAGGGTGTCAGGTTGTTTGCCAATTAAAATATCCGTGGCTGAGGATATTACAGAGTTCCAGAATTTGCCTATAGGCAGGCCCTCCAATTGGACCGGTTACTATGGGCGCTTTGCTCCAGTACTTAGTTTGTTTGGTGATCGGCAAGCCAGCAAGATCTCTGAGTGTTAGAGATTATATTAACTAAACTGAATGAAATGGAGAGAGAGAGAGAGAAGAGAGAATTTACCATAAGCTAGTTAGGTTGAGAAATGAAAGGCTATAGAGTGGTGAAAAAGAAAGACATTTTTTCTCATTGACATAGGACACATTTAAAATGTAATAGAGAATGTGTATCCCATATGTAAGCCTTATGAATTTGGTTCATGACACAGACATTGGCTATTCTGAAAAGCCTTACATTATATTCTATGTTTATAAGCCACATCCAGTCTTGCTGCAAATAATGGTGTCAACCACAGATAAATTAGTGAAACTCTTGGATGCACTGCTGATACCATGTTGCCATAGTATCACCATGATATGTGATCTACGTTATTTTTTCCTACTCATGTACCATGGGATCTATCATATGCATTACACACAGTGGTTTGATGTCTGAGAATGTTTCTGAACTTATGGGATTTTGAATGACCTGGACCACTATCAACCCCTGTGATGAAGACTGAGTCTTGTGTGGAAGCACCCAGTTTCAGTAGGGAACAATAATAAAGTAGTACCTCATTGGCCAGGTAGTAGTAACTGCCTTTGTTTAAAGAAAGCTGCATTATAGTGGAGGTAACCCTACGGCTTCTTAGTTACCTGATTGATAGGCATGCCTGTGAACAGTGCACTTAAAACACTTGGAAGACACTTTAGCATCTTAGTGCAAAATCGTTCCATAAAATATTTTTTAAATTAAATCTTAACATGGTACTCTATAGAGATTTTTCCTGTGGCTGATTAATTATATAATCTGGGGGACAGAGGAGCAGTTTCTTTGAATAGTGGTAAGCATGTAAAAATATTAGCTGTGCCTTAGACTTTTCTTTAATTGCTTAGAGTACTATCAGTTTGTGTGACACAGAGGGAAACAAAGCTAGAGATTTGCTTTAAAACAAACAACAAAAACAAATCTTATTCCTCCATGTAAAAAGCATAATATGAGCCAGAATTAGCATAAAACTTGCCAACTGCCCTAAGAAGAGAACTTCCCCAGACTATAGTAAAATCAGATTGGAGTAAGTCATTCCATCTGCAGGACTTGCTTAAGATATCAGTGGAGATTTCATCTGTTTTGAGAGAGAAAGGGTAGGCTTCTTTCACAGGGTTTCTTATGAGAACCTTATGAGTGTTCTTCAGCCTCTGTTTTAAGTTGGAGGTACAATAAAAGAAGAAAAATTAATAACTATGCTACTTAGTGATATGCTAGTTAGTGTTGACACTAGTTAGTGACGATACTAGGGGGTAATAGTATCCATTAGTAACCCCAATCTCCTCCATGCTATTACAGATATAGAGTGTTTCAATTATTGGACTTGTTACAGAATCTTAAGATTGGAAAGGGCCTTAAATGATCATCTAATCACACCAACAAGTTGGTGTTTGAATAATTTCTATAAAATTCCTGATGGGCACAGCCCAACCTTTGCTAGAATACCTACTGTGAAAGGGCATTTATCTATTACCTTCCAAAATTGCCCACTCTTATCTATGAATAGGTTTGATTTTAGATGCTCTCTCTTGTGCGTATGTCTCCTTATGACTTCTATTTAGTGTTCTTGGTTTGATCTATATGAACCATAATAAAAAATGTCAACTCTATCTTCCACAGGAAAGCCTGTCTATATTTAAGGTATCATGATTTTTGAGATTTCTTTTCATCTTGGGCTGAATCTTCTGTACCACATAAGAAGTGAAGCTTATGGGTAGGGCGTGCCTTTAAAAAGTTGTTTATCAGGTAGTATTTGTCTTTAATAACACCTTTCTAGAGCATTTACACTGGTACATCTTCTTCATCCCAATAAGTGCCATGTTCCACTTAAGGTACAACCTTATTGCCACTTCTCGTCAACATCTCCATCCATCCCAGCATTCACTGAGCAGTGAGATGGTAACATCCTTTTGATACTAATTCTCCTATCATCAATTATTATTATTTATTTTATAGCTGTGCTTGTGTTTCTATTTTACATTGAAAGGTTTTAAGAGTGGGGAAAAGCTGTATTTTTATCTGTATCATCCTCAATAATCATCTTCATCATTGCAATAGCTAACTGCTTACTGTGTGACAGACCATTTTCTAAGCCTTTACATGTATTAACATTTCAATGTAGGTACTAGTGTTACCCACATTTTACATATGAGAAAACTGAGGAATAAGAAGGTCAAGCAATTTTCTCAAGATTACATGCATCATAAGCGTTGGAACCATTATTCGAACCTGTGTGGTCTGGCTTCAGTGTTCAGCATCATAACCACTCTGTTACACTGTCTTCTACAATCTAAAACCTTCATTGGCTCTCAACAGACTTTCCTTGGATGAGTTCATCTGTGCCCCTGTGTTTAACTATCACTTAGATACTGGATCTATTATCTTTTGTGCTTCATATCTTTATTTTGAACTGTAAAGTGTGCGACTCTATATGGAAGCACTATGTCCAACTTGATTTTTCCTAAAATGTGTTCATTATTTTGCATTCAAAACCCTGCCTTCTCTTGTGTCCCCTCCTTTCATTAAATGGAATCATCATATATCAGTTTGCCCAAGCTAGAGATTTAGGCTTCCTCATAGATTCCTCCTATTCTCATGCTCTACCACTTCCAATTAATCTCAGAGTCCTGTAAATTCTAGTTCTTTAATATCTGTCTGATCAGCCCTCTCCTCTCAATTTTTACTGTGATTACTTTTGTTCACAATTTTTCACTTGGAGTATTGTAACTTTAGCCTCAGAAGAGTCCTCTACTCAAATGTTGCTCCCTTCTAGTGGATTTACCACAGCACAGCCAGGGAATTTCATAACATAAAGCTGATACTGTCATGTATCTGTTTAAGATGCTTAAATGCCTCCACCTCCCCCTTTCAGGATAAAAGACAGATTCTAGCAAGTCAAAGAAACCCTTCATATTCTGGCTTTGTTCACCTTCCAGTCTTACACGTTGTCATATATTCTTAAGCAACCTGCTATACACTGTTTTCTCTGCCTAGGATGACCTGACCCTCATGGCCTGTCCTGGACCAGTTCCTGTCTATTTTCTGAAGATTAGTTCAAATGTCACCCTCCCTTGGAATTGTTCCCTACAGACATCTCCACTCCAATATCTGATTAATTTCCCTCGTCGCTCTGTTATGTACATCTATGCTTTTTCTATGTGATTTCAGCAGCATAGTAATGGTTGATTTTTACATTTTCATTCCGTTTACCTCATAGCCTGTGAGTTCCTTGAGGGCAAGTATTACATTTGCTGTTGTTGTGGTCCTAGTATTTAGTGCCTGGGAAATAGCAGACCTACAACAAAACTTAGCTGGATGAAGGTCAATAATGCCTCCCAGTCTATTAACAGAAATGAGAGGGCCTACGTCCAGGATGGGAAAAGGTTCATCTGTGTGCTAGTTCTCATTGTTTGAGGAGCTGCCTGGAGCATAGTACTGACATGGATTCTAAGGTGACGTTTAGGCTCAGTGGAAGTGTATTAGAATTTATTACTGGTATTTATTATGGGGGATACGGAGAAGTGGCATTTGCCTATCTTGATACCGATCTAACAATATTTTTCATTAGGATTTGCCTTCAGATAGGAAATACTCAAAGCCTATGGAGACATTAATATTCCCTGGAGTTAATTTTTAAAAATAATGACATCTTTGGGACTTGTTCCAAGGGCTGGAAACTTGCCTTTGTCCTTCAAATTATACCAATTCTTCCAAAACTAGGAAGCAGCATAGTATGGTATTTAAGTCCCAGGGTTGGGACTTAACTTGAAGCTCTATTTTAAGCTCATTAGATTGAAGCTCTATTTTACTACTTATTACTTGCTTGACCTTGAGCAAGTAGCTTAAACCTTTCTGGCCTCAGTTTCCTCATCTAGAAAATAAGAGTAATAGTGCTAATATCTACTGTTATTATAATTCTACCAAACTCTACCAGAATAGTTCTAAACAAGTGTGTCCTATATAGAGACTTAAACCAAATACAGAGCATTACAGTTTAAATCTAATTACATGTGCCATTGGTAAGTATACTCAAGTTATATAGTGTAGGACTTCACCAGTGCCTTTATGTAATGCAGAGTGTAATTGATTCACAGTAGAGCTAAGTAATTCTAAACAAGTCAGTTTATACTCTGAAATAGGCAAATAATGGTAAGTATCACTACTGAGTTCCTTCTGAATGCTGGGTATTATTTAGGTCCTTTATACATCTGCCGAAATATGTGTAAAAGTCTTAGAAGAGTGTTTGACACATTAATAAATGTGCTACTAATAGTATTATTTATAATCTTCACAAAAACTAAAGAGAGAAGGTGAATTTATTTGATGTTGAGATATATGTTAAACTATTCACTATAGTTAGCGAAGGTAGAGTCAATCCTTGTATTTACTGAACAATTCATATGTGACAGATACTGATTCTAACTTTAATAATCTCTAGATAATATCTTACCCCATGTAACCATTATGGGACCATGTGATATTTTCAAACATTGGTGAATGACCACAGTAATAGTGCTCGGGTTTAGTTGAATATAATGACATGTTACTAAGAAGAGTTAATAATGCAAATGCTTTTCCAAGGAGGAACTTTGGGGATACAAGCTTACTGTGGAAATCTCATCCTGTGGCCACTATCCTAATACTGGGTTATATAATATTATACTATTACTAATTTCTCACAAAGATCAGGATTTTAAGGGAGTGTGAAATTATTAGAAGGAATGTATTTCTTACCAAATTAGATAAGATGATAATTTCTTGATTTTACCTGGAGAGAGGAAAAAGACAACTTTAGGAAACCTGAACCTATCCTTTAAAGCCAAATTTCTACATAACTGAAAGTTACCCTTGAAAGGGTTTGGCCTTAAGAAAAGCTGAACATTTGATCATGCAGACACCAAGCCCGTGATGCCTCACAACGCAAGTGTTTAAACCAGGCTTCTCAAAACAATAATGAAGTGTGTTTAACAGCTCTTTCATTTCATTTTGGAGTTGTTAAAAGAATATTAAAGTCAAATCATGGAAATGAGATTCATCTGTATAAGTACATTTAAGTCGGGATTACACAGAGATGAGTTTTCTAAAAGTATCTCCACTTCTAAGCGTTTGAAGGTGGTTCTTAGTCACTTACCCCAAGTTAAACTTCATTGCATTGGGATCAGGCTTTTATCCTTTATTTTTAATAACAAAAATCACACCCAGCAGTGTGACAGCTAAGGCAGCCCTGGAAATTAAGCATTTTGCTGAGGAGAAGGAAAACCTTGTAAGTAGCTTGGTTAAGGTTTTTTTTAAGCTTATTTTTTTTGTAGCTTTTCGTGGTTTTAGGACTACTGGGCCGTGCAGCTGAATGTGCTGCAGTGGCTAATTTAAAGTTCTAAGGGAGTTTAAAGCAGCATGCATTTTTCATCACAGATAGATTAAAAGGTTTTTAAAGTATTCTACTTATTCATAGGCAGCTGGAATCCAGTAGGATTGCATATCTGCTACGACTTCAGCAAATATCATTCCCAATTTGGCCCTTAAAGGACAGCACTAGAAATTCTTTACACTTTTCCTACCTAGAAATAGATGGCAAATTCTGTGGCAACTTTAGCTGTGAACTCTTCATTTCAGGGCTCTACATCTTTATTTTAATATGTATTGCTGTTCTTTATTTGTGTGCCTAAGAAATACTAAATTCATGGTGGCTGTGAATGATATGGATCATTGTAGCTCCCTTTAAACTGGGACTACTTATAGCATGTAAGAACTCGTGACCACAAATTACATTAGTGTAGTTTTCACTACTTTCAGTTCTCCATATAGGCCACAGTAGATTGATTTCTACAAAAAAAAAAATGTACTTTTGGTGGTCTCGCTGCCATATATGAATATGCATCTGATAAGTGTATTGTCTAGGCAGTGCACTGTATTGATATCAATACTGCCTCTTTATTCAAAATGAGAATGGTTTAACAAATGTAGGCATGTGTAAGAGGGAAAAAAAGATGTCACAACAGAGGGGTCCTTCATATAGCAGAGACGTTGCTGTCCTCTGATGTCTTATATAAATCCTGCAGCCTCAGACCTACTGTAGATATATAATGACATGTTATCAAAACCACACCATTGAGTTAAAATGGTCGATGTCAAACTAATTCTGCCTCACCGGGTATTTCTTCCCATTTATAATACCCTTTTTAAAAGAAAAAAGGGCCCAGCAATTCAGATGGGTATATAATAGGGATGATATACAATTGTACTTCAAGCTGACTGCAAGCAACCTGTCAAAAAAACAAAGCTAAATTCTGAGTAATAAAATCCATCACATGATTGATATCTTGCATTAAGTGTAAGTTGAAGAAAGCAATTTTGTTTACGGGGAACGTCTTGGCTTGGCACGTTTTTCATGTCACATAAAGATGGAAATCTTACCTTATGGTTGTAGATTACAGTTATATTTCAGCTTCTGTCATTGTAAAAGGACACACATCTCTTTTAAAATAAGAACCATTTTCTTCTGATAAAAATGAGCTCATTTTAATATAGTTCTTTCTTCCAGTACATATCATGTTCTCCTTTGCTTTCATTCCCATGTTAACTCTTTTATGATATTGATTTTACTGTGGTTTAGTAAACGAATGCATCGTCTAAGAATTTTCAGAGTTTCCAATTGCTGTGTGTTTGTGGGCACTTCATGGCAGAAACAATGAGTTACAGATAAAGAATTTACCTAATATTTAAGAATACTGCGAATTGAAGAAAACTGGGTCAATGTGTTCTCATTTTTCTGTGTAGAAGAGAAATGAGTGGTAATATTAAAAATCTTGTATAATTTTGGAAATTTATCAATTTCTGATTTCTTTGTATTAAATACTTAAAAATAAAGCTTTCTAAAAATGCACAGTATTTTATAGTTTACAAAATGCTAACACAAATATCATTGATCTTCATCTGTCCTTTGAAATAAGAATTAATATTGTTATGATTTTTATCTTCTTGTTTTATATACCAGAAAACTAAGGCTCTATGAGGTTAAATAATCTGCTCAAAGCTGACCCTCTAGAATTTAGCAAACTCTAGTATTTTGATGTAGTAGAATTCTAAATGATTTAAGCTCACTTGACTTCTGACTAAAATATGGGTACACCAACTCTAGCATTGGTGTTAACCTACTTTGGCTAAATTAGAGCTAATCAAAAAAGTTTTAAATCAAAAGTTTTGTTTTTGTCTTTTTGTTTTTAGAGGTATAAGAGAACGGGAATCGCTATTGAAAGGGATGAGGAAGAGAATTCTTACTTCTGAAGTAGTAAATGTTTGCAATATATAGTTAATTAATGCTTAATAAATATTGAGGAAAATAGAAGTATCAATGCTACATCACACCTGTGTAAAATTTGTGAAAGCTGAGCTGTGTATTCTCTCTTTGGACTATCTTTGTATATCATGCAAAAGTTACTTTGTTAGGAGACGGAGATTAGCTAAATCTGGATTCACACCAGTATTATTCAGGTCTGCATTTCTCTTTCTGATAGTATCACAGCTGCATGTTCTTTTCTGCCTTTCTGATTCCCTATGGGGTAGGCTGGTTCTAACATAATTCCCAATGATCAAATCCAGACTTCTGGTATTCACATTCTTGTGTAATGCCCTCCACTTCTGTGTGGGCTGCTCCTAGGGACTTGCTTCTAATAAATAGAATATGACAAATGACAGATGTCATTTCTGAGATAAGGCTATAAAAGATTGACTTCTGTCTCTCCCTTTCTCTTGGTACTCCTCCCAGTTTGGCTGACTTCGATGAAGCCAGCTGCCATGTGAGCTGCCCAGTGGAGAGAGCCATGTGGCAAAGGACTGAGATCCTCAGTCTACTAACCCACAGAGAACTAAATCCTACTCACAACCACCAAGTAAGCCTGGAAGCAGATTCCACACCAGTCGAACTTTGAGATTACTGCTGCTTTGGTGGACACTTGGCTGGCAGCCTAGTGAGAGACCCTAAATTGGAGGACCCAGCTAATCTGGGTCCAGATTCTTGACCCACAGAATATATGTGTATTGTTTTTTTTTTTTTTTTTTTTTTTTTTTTTTTTTTTTTTTTTGCAGTACGCGGGCCCCTCACTGCTGTGGCCTCTCCTGTTGTGGAGCACAGGCTCCGGACGCGCAGGCTCAGCAGCCATGGCTCACGGGCCCAGCCGCTCCACGGCATGTGGGATCTTCCCAGACCGGGGCACGAACCCGTGTCCCCTGCATCGGCAGGCGGACTCTCAACCACTGCGCCACCAGGGAAGCCCCTGTGTATTGTTTTAAGCAGCTACACTTTGTTGTAATTTATTACCCTCCTAGATATTCTATGTCACATCATCTTATATTATTTCCGTGAAAACTCATCATTATTTGAAATTATCTTTATTTATTTGTTATTTATTCTCTCTCTTCCTCCAATTAAACTATAAATCTTATAAGACTTGGGACTTTGTCTATCTTGTTCATCTTTAGTTCCCCACAGTGTCTAGAAGAGCACCTGGCACATAATTACTGGTACTCTATAATTATAGGTTGAATGAATGAATAAACAAATTTTACTTAGAGTTTTATTTCTAGGCCCTCATTTTTGCCTCCCTCTAAAATAGTGAAATAGCTTAAGACAAGAACATTTGATTTTTCTTTTTATCTGTACCTACAGAAGGATTATTTCTCAAATATTTTTTAACCTGCTGCTAATCTTACTTCTAACAGCTGTCTCACTATTCTCCATGTCCAAAGGTCTTCAAGAACAATATTCTCATCATTTTTACTTTGCATAAAATTAGGTAAAAACAAAAAAATTGATTCTTTGATATACAGTACATTTTCAAATTTGATTTTCTTTGGATTCTGAGCTTGTGTTCACTAGAATTTTGATGGAACAATATATTATCTGCAGTATTAAAATTGTTTCATTTTCCATGTGAAAGGTGTTGGCTTCCTGAGTAAAATTCATAAAAGTGAAAATAATTACCGTCTCTCTCTCTCCGTCTCTCTCTCTGTCTCCTTGTAGCTCTTTCGCTCTTCTTGTTTGTCTTTCCTAGAATATTGTTGGTTTCATAAAATAAATTTCTGGCTTTTGGACCAAATTCGGTCCTTGGCTTCATTTCATCCAGTTCTCAAAGCCATTTTGCTGTTGTCACTGATGTAGAAATTTGTAAAATAAAGGACTTCCTTATTCTTTCATTTATTGTAAAACCTCTTAGGATTTAAAATTACAATAGTAAAATAGTTATAAACAGTAGTTCAAGGTTCAGAAAGTGTTGGTGGTTGTGTTCTAAAGTTGGACCAAACATAGATATCACATGTATTGTTACCTATCTTTTGCGCATGGTTCCAGGAGCATGATAAGGGGTACATAACTAATCCCATGCTCCTCCCTGTTTAACGGTGATTTCTACTGATGATGATTTTAGCCTAAAAAACCAAAGTATTCAGCTGTCAGTGAGGTAAAAGCAATTAAAGTTTACAGTCATCAGTTGCCTAATATTATATTTAACTACTTTGAAATTTAAAGTAATTAAAAATTCCAGTCAATAAATTTAACACATGTAGTCCTGTGTTAGGTCAATGTATGTTTGGCCAGTTAAGGGAGAGTGTAAGAGGGGAAGCAAGTTGGGAGAAGAAGACTGATAGAAAGACATAGTCCTAAAAGTCTTTTTAATCATTTTCAATAGACTAATTTCCTAATAGTCTTCTAGTGAGTTAGGAGTTGAAGAATTCACTTTACAGAGGAAAAAGACAAAGTATGGGAGAAAGTGATAAAACTTACAGGGTATCTATGATATGCTGGATACTAGATTAGCCACATCATGTACTTTATCTTATTAAACACTTACAAGAGTCTTACAAGGTACTTTCACCATCCCTAAGTGAATCCAACTCTCTGTCTTCCAACACAGTCAGAGCCGAAGTAAACGATACATGATCTTTCTATAACTTCAACCTCAACCAGGCCCTTAGCCAACTCTGAGTTATTTTACTTTCCTACTTACCCAAATAAGATTTCACACATTCTGTACTTTCTTTAAATCTCTCACTCTACCCTTTCCACAGCACTCTCAGTTAGTGATTTTGTATCTTCAGAGAGGAAATAGAAGCCATCAGACATTGCCTATTTCATTTTCCTATCCCTCTCCCCTGCTACTAATTTACTGTCACCTATTCTCTCCTCCTTCTCCCCTGTTAACATGGGGGAATTATGTTTCTTTCCATGATGTGGATTAGATACTCTCTTGCCTTTTCAGAAACTAAGTTATTAAGTACTCCCTTTCTCTCCTTTATCTTTAATATATTCCTCTCATCTGAACCCTTCTTATTAGCAATTAAATATTCTACATGTGAGTATATTTTCAATTTTAAATGTAATATTTAAATATGTGTTATACAAATATTTATACATTGTATTATATGTTAAGTTTATTAAATATGAGTCTATAGAAAAATTAATAACTATTTTCCTCTCTACTGAGGAAAATAATCATTCCCCTCCTCATATGAGCATACTGTTATTTTTTTAATCTAAAACCACCTTCTCTTTGCCCATTTCTACATCCAACTGTTACTCTATTTCTGTCCTCCTTCCAGAGTAAAACATTTGGAAAGAGTATTGTATGCACCTGTTTCTAATTTTTTTCTCTTCTTTTCTCTTATCAAGTTTCTTGTATCAAGATCACCAATAGACGTTATTAAATCCAGTAGTCACTTCTCAGTTGTGATAGTTCTTAAAATTTTAGCAACATTTTCCATGGTTGATAATTCTTTTCCTTGAGCCACTTTCATCTTTTGGCTTCCAAGATGTCTGGTTTTCCCACCAATTCTCTGGCTTTTCCTTCTCATTGCTCTTTGCTGAGTCCTTCTCATCTTCTTGACTACTAACATGGGATTGCTCAAGGCTTACTACTTGGACTTCTGCTCTTCTCTATTTAATCTCGCTTCTTTGGAATTCTCATCAAGGTTCAGAACTTTAAATATAAGCTGCCAACTCCCAAATGAATACCTTCAGCACAGATGGCTTCCCTGACTTCCAGCATCACATAGCCACCTGACTACTTGTTCCCTCATCTTAAATATGTAACATGCATCATAAACTGAACATGTCCCAAACTCAGCTCTCACAGTGTTCTCTAATGCAGTAAATGGCAAATTCACTGTTCTAATTTCTCAGGACAAAAATCTTAGAATCATCTTTAATGTCTCTTTTCCTCCTCACACTTGGTATCTTAGGCTCTTATCTAAGACACAAATTCTTATGCCTCCAGTGTCATTCTACCCTGATCAAAATCATAAAGTCTCTTAATTTGTCTCCCAACATCTACCTTCAATCTATGAAGTCAGAGTAAACGTGGTGAAACCCAAGGTGGATCATGCTCAAAATCTTCCAAAAGTTTCCCATTCTAATCTGAATAAAAGTCCAAATCCTCATAGTAATCCACAGGACCCTACATTATTTGTTCTAATTTCAAATTACCTCTATTTCATCATCTCTAACTTCTCCTTCAACCATAATAGCTCTTTAGCTCTTCAGCTCATCCTAAACATGTCAGCATATTTGGAACTGAGACTTTTCCACCTGGTATTGCTTCAGCCTGCAATGGTCTTTCCCCAGATATGTTTACCTTACTACTTTGATCTTTTCATTACAGAAGATATGCTTTATTTATTTTGTTTTTGTCTGTCTCCCCCTATAAAATATAAGGCCCATGTATTGGCTAGAGTAACACTAGCTGTTGCAACAAATAAACCCCCCAATTTCAGTAGGCGAACATAATACAGTTTATTTTGGGCTCATATAGGTGTTCAAATATTTTTAAAGTGAGTAATTTGAGAGGGTGCTTTGCCCCACTTAGTCATTCAGTGACCCAGGCTTGCAAAAACCCTGTCATTTCTAATGTCATCATCTAAGGCCATTCTCAGGTCACTCCTGTTTCTTAAAGGCCATAGCACAGAAATGACCAACTTTATTTTCATTCCAGTTTCAATGAAGATACCAAGTAAGATAGCCATATCTGGAGGAAAGCATGTGGGGAATGTAGCCCTTGATTGGGCAGCTACGCTCCTATGGTAAAAAAGAGCCTGAATATTTGGTAAATGCCTAGCTGTCTATGCCACATTCCATAAGAGCAGTGATTTTTGATTATTTTATTTACTGCTATATGCCCAACACCTAGAAGAGTTAAATGAATAACTGAAGTATAAGCAAATAAATAAAACAAATAAACAAACCATTTATGGATCTGTAACCCCTGTCCTTTCCCTTCTCAGGCTTATCAAAATGGCAGTCCAGATGTCCTGCTTCACTCTAACTTTCTAGTCACTCATCCTACTCCAATCTGAGTCCCAGCAAACCTGAGCTTCCTCCTTGTAAATAGATTCACTAGAAAATGTGGCAGGATGATATTTTTGAGATATATATATATATATATATATTTTACATAGCAGAAAAGCATACTTGGAAATATGTCTTTTGCATTTTAATCTAAACTATAGAGTAGACACAGTGTGATATGGAAATGGTTTCATTTCACTCTGGAAGGAGGTGACAAATTGTCCCTTTGTTGCAGTGGGAGTATAGTCTGGGGTGGGGGGCATCTCATCTTGGGTTTTCCAAGAACTGAGGCTGTGATAAGGATTTAACATGTAACTTGTTTATTTGGAGAGGTAATCGTCAGGAACAGAAAGAGGAATTGGTGTGAGTGCGATAGAGAAGCTGACAAAGCCAAAGTGTATTATTGAAGTTCTTATTGTGAGCAATAGAGATTTTATTTTGCTGGAACCTCCTGAGAAATCCAGAGACTGCCTTCTAAGACTATCTTTCCAAGGATGGGAGACAGAAGCATTTTATTCATTAGCTCCCATCCCAAACTGGTTAAGATTTACTTCTGAGAGTGTTAACTTTCTTGTTCTTCTGAGCTATATATAACATTCAGGCTATCACAACACTAGAAAATGTCCTGGAGGAGAAAGCGTAAAATGTGGCAGTGTGTCTTAGTAGTGGGATGCCAAAGGCATGAAGGGATTTAAAGCCATTATGGAACTTTCTACTCCTGTTATGACTGAAGTGAGATGAGGCCTTAGGGATATGCACTGGACACCAGAGCGTCTCATATAGAGAGATTCTGAGGTGATATGACAGACATTTAAAATTCGTAAAGGACCTTACTAATTTTTGCCCTTCCCAGATTTTTGGACTAGAAGAAACTGGAGTTTGAAGTTGGATGGTCATACTGTACAAATATTGTGCAAGTTAGGCATGGAAGGGACTGTGTATATCAGCAAGTGCATGCCATCCCAAGCAACAAAAATCAGGCAGGACAAGCTATACAATAGCTGGAGGACATTGAAGGTCTGAGAGCTATACAGTTACTAGACCCTTGACATTAGACTGCCCCAAGCATGGATAAAGGAGAGAAGGGCACAGGGTGAGAACTGTGAATTTGACTGAGTACTTGACTAAAATAATGTTTGTAAAAGGGAATTCACTTCATACTTCCAAAGTTTATTCACCACCTCTGAAACAAAAAAGAATCAGGAGAAATAGGAGCTTATGAATAAGCTAAATTCTATTACGGAGAAATAAAGGTGTATTTACATTTTGATCACCTGAGTTATACTTTCAGAACTAAAATCTAGAACTCACTAGAATTCTTTTATCTCCATCAGCATTAAACTAACTTGGCCACTGTTGCTTGCAACCAAGGAAGCCTAACTAATGCAAAAATTGCTTCCATAGAATGAATTAGCTGTCTATACAATTCTCCTGGAAATGGGACTTGGTATTCTGATACTATGAGATTCCACTTCACATTCTGGGAAGGGGAACTAATAGCCCATGAGACAAAAAGGAACCATGAGAGTGAAGCTCTGAGATCCAAGCAGCTATCACCATAGAATAATTTTAAGAAGAGTGTGAATTCCAGAATCACTGTGTATGATGAGTGCTTCTGACAGCACTGGCTAACTTAAAGCAGATGAGAAGCTCAGATCACTAAATTGTCACCTTGTATCATGGAATGAAACCTATGAGCTTTCTGACTCTGCTGAAAGACATTTTTTCTTTTTATAGCAGAAATGCTGAAGTCACTAATGAATCATTGATTCTGAAGATTCAGTTGAATTCATAACCTCATCAGGTCTCTTGTATGAGAGTTAGGGAACTAATCAATAACTGATCAAGATTTGACTATGTGAAAAAAATATCTTCTTAAAGGATCCGGATATGGAGCTTGCCCATTTGGAAGTCATCTGAAACTCCCTAATGACCTGCTATTCACTAGGAAAAAACCCTCCTCTGCTAACTGGAGGAAGTAACAATTCCCTTTATGCCCATGCCGTTACTTATGAGTAGCCCGAATCCAAAATCCTCATTGCCAGGACACTGAAATGCAGAGTCAGAGGAGGGAATGAAAGGTACACAGAGACAATCTTGAAAAATTTGCCAATTTGATGAATCAAAAATCTGAAAAAATTGAGGGAGTTAGTTTAGAGGGTAGATCAACTAAGGCAGGTGTAGCCAAATTGTAATTATGCCTTATTTATTGAGATGGCTACCCTTTTCTGAGATTATAAATTTAATGGATTAGCCAGAGTTACAGCCGTGATTCTAATGATTTCTGGGCTGAATAGTAAAAACCTGAACTCAAAATTGGCCCATGCTAAAAGACATGAATTGGCCAGGAATCCCTGTGCATCATTCAGAACAGAGGTTGCAATCTGGGAGACTGCAGCCTGGATCTGGCCTGTTGACATGCTTTGTTTGGTCCTCATAGTTTTGGCCCACACAGTGTTTTTAAAACAGTTGATTTAAATGCCAAGAAACCTACATAAAAACTTTGATTCCTACCCTCCTTTTAAAAGATCTGGCAACATTGAGCTCATATTCCTATGTGGCAACAATTTGCTGCCGTCTACTTAAGACGGGGCAGGTATACATTTTTCTATAGGTTCATCACTTTCTACAGCAACTCTCTTCCAGTTGACTGCACTAGTTTAAATTTGATTTTGTGATCCCTATTAATAAGGAAGGAATAAAAAGACTTTGAATAATAGAACTCTGATTAAATGTGCCCTATATCCTACCTACCCACCCAGAGAGGCCTGGAAAAATGGGTTGATGAAGAAGAATCTACTTAAAAAATATGTTTAATGACTCTCTAGGCCTGGAATACTGGTGAAAGTGTTACTGAACAAACTTGGGTCCACTCACCCATGCACAATAAAGCCAATTTCCTGACACGGGTTGTGGTGAAGGAAAGTGCAGCATTTATTGTAAGGCACCAGGCAAGGAGTCTAGAGCAGCTAGTGCTCAAAAAGCCAGAACTCTCCGGTGGGTTTCAGCAAAGCATTTTTAAAGGCAAAGTAAAGGAAGGGAGTCCCAGGGTATGTGAATAGCTCTTGCACAATTCTCTGATTGGTTGATGGTGAGGTAACAGGGCGGTTACCTTATCAATCCTTAGATGCTAGTACGTCTGGGGTCTACTGTGCTCATGGTCATCAAGTAGTTAATTTCTTCTGTTTGGTAGAGGTTTTAGCATCTGTAAAACAACTCAGGAAATATGCATCAGATACTACTATCTAGGTACTTCAGAATGGAACTAAAGCAGAGGATATGGGGGAAGGTTCTGTGATGGGAATGCCACATAGGGTCCTGCTCCCTTAAAAAAGGGCCTGCAATTGAAAGGGGCTCAGATTTTAGCAAGAATGGGGAATCTCACAGTGGCAGAGCCCAGGGTGTAGCAGTAGAGTAACAGAAGAAAAAACAGAATATACCTAAGAATATGACCTAATTCAGAAAAAGGGTATTTGCAGATGTATTTAGTTAAGATGAGGTCATACGGGAGTAGGGTAGACCCCTACTCCAGTATCACTAGTGTCCTCATAAAAAGGGGGAATTTGGACACAGACACGTACACAAAGAGACGTCATGTGAAGATGAAGGCAAAGATTGGGGTGTTGCAGTAGAAGCCAAAAAACACCAATGATTGCCAGCAAACCACCAGAAGCTAGAAAGGAGACATGGAACAGATTCTCCTTCATAGCCCTCAGAGGGAACCAACCCTGCCGAAACCTTGATCCCTTACTTCTAGTCCCCAGAACCATGAGACAATACATTTCTGTTGTTTAAGCCACTCAGTTTGTGGTACTTTCATTTCAGCCTTAGAAAACTAGTACAGTTCTAATACTTGGTGAGAACAAGATCTTCAGCTTTTCCTTCCATTTGTTATCCAATATTCTTTGAATTATTTCCTTTTTTAAGGGGAGGAGGCTTAAGATAAAATCTGTTTTGTCTTCTTTTTATTTTTTTTCAAAGGCAGTAACACACACACATACATATATCCCATAATGCTATGAATAGGTCACTGTGGACCTATTCAGTATCACTACCCCTTACTCATACTTACAATCCCAGCTAAATCAAAGAAAGGGGAGAAGAGAAATCATCACACACACACTAGCTTAGCACTCTGTGTTTTTCTTCTCTAGAAATATTTTAATTTTAATGAAAAACAATTATATAAATATACCAATGTATATCTCCCCACTTGACTGAGATCTGTTACAGCAAGCAAGAATTGTGTTTTATGCCTACTTAGTAGTATCTGGAATACAGTAGGCACTCAAATATTTGGGAATGAATTAAATATTGTTTGTCTTATTCTTAAAGTCAATAATAGTCACTAAGTATAATTAACAATGAAAAATCTCTAATAATTAAATTAAAAAGTTTAGTATTTGTGTTAGAGTTCTTAAAATATCTGCCATTATTGCTTTTGTGCTAGAATGTAATAGAATTGTTCAGAATTAATTTAAAAAGGTTATTTCTCCTCTGGTCCTCTATTCCTTTCATGTGTGACTGTGACTATGCAATAATATAGAATATATTTACATATTATCAAGTTGAGTTGTCTGGAATTAAATGGAAGCTCCTTTTAGTGATTTAAAAGTAGAAAATAGCATTAATTATAACTGAGATGAAAAAGCTATAAACCATTTGTTTCCTGATTGGAGATCACTCAAATTTAAATTGATTTATCCATCTGATAACTTACTGTAAAGGAAATTGTCAAGATTACCCTTTCCTTGTCAAAACCATGTCGATGGAGAGTTGAACATAATTGAAGGAATCATTTTCAAATATAATATTAAATGCTAGTAAAAAAATGTTCAAATGCTGGTTTCACACCAAAAGAAAAAAAAAAAACCAGCAACAAACTTATAAAACAGCTCTCTTTTATAATGATATTTCTACATATGTATTTATCCAAGTGTCCACCTGACACCGCTACTTCAATGTGTAATAGGCATTCCAAATTTACATGTCTAAATAGAACTCTTGATTTCCCCTGCCTTTCAAAGGTGTTCTTATCTTTTTTTGTTTGTTTGTTTCATAATTTACCCAGTGTCTCAAGACAAAAATCTAGAAGTCAACCTTGTTACCATGCTTTCCTTGATCTTCACATCCAAACCAATAACAAGTCCTATTGATTTTAGTTTCAAAATGTGTATTTAATATGAATACTACTCTTGATCTCTTTTGCCACAACCTAAGCCTATACTATTATTTTGTTAGGCCACATCAATAGCCCCCTAAGTGGTCTTCTGCTTGTACTCTTTCCCTCTTAAAATCCATTCTTCACACAAGAAATCATCTCACCATTAATGGCTTCCCATTGTATTTAGATTAAAATATAAACCAATTACTACAGTCTTTGTATCAGTTGGGTCCTTGCTGAAATAGTTAAGAATGCTAAGGTTTTGGGGGAGAAACATTTTTGAAAGAAAAAGGGACAGAGCAGGATTTGGTAGAGATAACAATGAAAGGCAATGCAGATCTAAAATGTCTCTGCATGCCAAACAGCTTTCTGTGGAGCAACAGTTGTTCCCTAAATGAGTCCTGCAATAGGTGGACATGGCTATGGCCAGGGCTTGTACTAGATTCTTGCTCAGTCACTGGCTGAGACCACCCCAAGAAAAGAATGCCATTAGCTTAAGAGGTGAAGTGGATCTGAGGGTGCTTGCTGACAGCTTGAAACTGTCAGTTAACCACATTCCCTTGCAACTGGGCAGGGAGTCATCTCTCTATCTCTATCTCTCTCTCTTTTTTTTTTTAATTTTTATTGGAGTATAGCTGATCTACAATGCTGTGTTAGTTTCAGGTTTACAGCAAGGGGTTAGTTTAGGTTTTAATTTTTATTGGAGTATAGCTGATCTACAATGCTGTGTTAGTTTCAGGTTTCTACAGTTATACATATACATACATCCACTCTTTTTTAGATCCTTTTCCCAAATAAGGCATTTCAGAGTACTGAGTAGAATTCCCTGTGCTATGCAATAGGTTCTTATTAGTTATCTATTTTATATGTAGTAGTGTGTATATGTCAATCCCAATCTTATCCCAAACTTATCCCTCCCCCGCTTTACCCCCTGGTAACCATAAGTTTGTTTTCTACATCTGTGACTCTATTTGTGTTTTGTAGATAAGTTCATTTGTACCCTTTTTTTAGGTTCCACATATAAGCTATATCATAAGATATTTGTCTCCTATAGATGAATTTAGCTAGTAAGTTTCTGTCCCTGCTTTGTCTTAAGGCCCTAGGTGCTTTGGGTCCTCATTCAAATCTTGAAACTCATCTCATGGCACCCTACTTTGCAGTCACTGCCTTCTAATTTTCTTGTACACACGAAACCCTTTCCTGCCTCAGAATCTTTGAACATTTCATTTCCTCTGGAGTATTTCTGATATGTATTAAGTTACTTAATTCTAACAACAAGCCTATCAGGTGGGTATGATGATTATTACCATTTAACAGACTAGGAAACCGGCACAAAGAGGCTAGGTAACTTCCCCAGGGTTCCTCACCTAGGATATTATAGAGCAAGGCTTCTAACCCAAGAGTCTGTCTCCAGAAGCCTTGCTGTTAATGATTATACTTCACTGTCTTTACAAATATTACAAATATTCTTATGGCTCAGGTTTCAGCTCAATGATTACTTTCTCAAGGAAGCATCCACTGACAACCCTAACTTTAGTAACACCCACCCCGGTTCCTATTTGTAATTCCTACTATATTTTCCTAGACTTAACACAATATAAAATTATCTTTTTGTTGTTGTCTTTCATATTTAGTTTGTCTCACCATATGAGTATGTACACTCCTTGAGGTCTGGAACCATGTCTGTCTTCAATTCATTGTGTTCTCCCTAGTACCCATAAAAGAGCCCTGACCATCAGAGAAGCTCTTTAATTTTTTTTTTTTAATGAATGAATTACCAAAGCTTTCATTCTCTAGAAAAAGGAATATTAGGGGGCACCCCTGGTGGCGCAGTGGTTGAGAGTCCACCTGCCGATGCAGGGGACGCGGGTTCGTGCCCCGGTCCGGGAGGATCCCACATGCCGCGGACCAGCTGGGCCCGTGAGCCATGGCCGCTGAGCCTGCGTGTCCGGAGCCTGTGCTCCGCAACGGGAGAGGCCACAGCAGTGAGAGGGCCGCGTACCGCAAAAAAAAAAAAAAAAAAAAAAAAAAAAAAAAAAAAAAAAAGGAATATTAGGCTGTATTCATCTTGGAAATGAATTTAGCCATTATATTGAATAAGTAGATATTGAAATCTATTATATTTCCTTTTTCCTCTTCTCTAAGAAGGGTTTCATGTTAATTCATCTCTGAAAAACATCATATTAAAAGGGAAACCTAGAAAATATTTGGGCTGTTGAAGGTAATATACGTATCTCTCTGTTTTTTTTTCCAATTATCTATCATCTATCACCTCTCTCTCTCTCTCTCTCTCTCTCTCACTTACCTATTTACAGACACATGCACACACACACACACACACACACACATCCTACAAAGGAGCTGCTTCACTAAAATAGAAAAATCTTGGTCAGTGAGCATTAACATAACTTGAGGTGCTTTACTGGAGATTCATAACTTCTTATCCATTTCTCAATAAGCCAGTTTGCATTGTAGGAGACTCTGATTGAGAGTGGTGCCAGGTCCATGAGAAAGGACCATGAACCGTGGTCCAGAGGTATAACACCATTGATATTCCCTCAAGCTTATCCCAAAGGGTCCTGTGGCTTTTAGCCACATTGGAAAAAAGAAAAAACAGACATTTCAGGGATTATTGGATTAGATTAAATTAGATCTGAACTAACACTAATCTTTATTGGAAATAAATTCTGTGTGGTTCACCAGCCAGAATGGTGACCTATAGATCAGACCAAATCCAGCCCACATTGGGTTTAATGCTGTCACAGAACCATCCTCAGAATGTATAATAATAATTGATATACTAAGTAATTGGAAGAACTCCAAAATTAGTTACATGATTCATGGAGTGAAGGCCATTAAGTTAGGAAATGTCAAATAAGCCCTAGGATTTCCCTTCTATTTTTCTCCCACCCCTCAAACCCCAAGATAGTGAAGTAATACTGAATCCTTGGGGAAACTGAGAGTTTAAATGCACCAACAAAGACTTGAAAAATGCAGGTTTAACTTTTTTGTTGGGTGAAAAACTAGGTAGGTCTTAGAGAATGATTGTGGATTATTACAGATGGAGATACCAGATACAGCTGTAGTTCCAAATTTGAATTCTTTATTGGAGGAAATAAAACTATTCCCTGCACCTAATATACAGTTATTACAAATCTTTTCCCCCAACCTTATCAGTAAAATAATCAGAAACATGGTAGAGACAGCAGATTATCTTTACTGATTTCCCATAAAGCTATGCCAATTCTCCTGCTCTCTATCATATCTTTTTCCTTTAAACTTTCTAGAGTATTCATACCCATGTTAGTGTCTTAAATAAAATGTGTGTGTTCTTTCCTTACTATAGTTATCTTCAGTAAAACATTGATATTCATCTGAACATCTTTAAATGACGCATGTCTTCTAAAATTATATTTCTTAAATAATTAGGAATAGTTATATCTAGTTGAGGTGTTACTAATTAAAATATTAATTGTAATTTAAAAACACATAATTCAGATTATTAGGAGTCTTGACAATTTTTTACCATCCCACTAATTGAAGGGCTCAAAAAATTTAGAGAAGATAAATTTTATGGTACAAACTGTAATTATAATATCCTTAGTATTTCTCCCTGTGCAATTCATGCCCTTTAACCCTAGGACCCTAAGGTAGATCAATTCCTAGGCTGTATGTATACTCTGTTGTCTCTGGAGATGTAACTCATCAATTCTGGTGCCTCCACCTTTTTCTAGATATCATGGTACAGTTTTCTTTAATTTTTAACTAAATGGGATACTGCACAATGGGGTTGCAAGTGAGGAAGATATTCCGTGTTTGTGTTTTAAAAAAACAAAAATTAAAAAAATATTATACCGAAGAGAATTTTGGGAAAATGTAGTAGCAGTGGCAGCATATGTTTTGGATCTTCCCAAATCTTGTTGCATAAAAACAGAGCAACCAGAAAACAAAACCAAAAATCCATGGATAATATTTTCAACCAAACTACATATCTCTTCAGTTCCCAAAATGAGTTGGAAGAAAGTACCGATAGCTACCAGACATGCCTGTTATCAACATGTGTGCAAGGAAAAGCAGAGGGAGTTACCCTTTTGGTGGGAGAAAGTTGTTTTGTTTTGTCTCTTGTCTTTTCGTGTCTCATTTCATCTTTTCCTAGGCTGGGCTTTCATATGTGTGTGCAATTAGGGAGCAGAGAGCTGAGAGCTGTAATGGAGTAGGAGGTAGTTCAACATCTGCTTGGCCAGTGGCGTGCTTTCAAGTCTGATGGTGGCTGAGGCCCACCCCTTGGGTTTAGGTGGATAGAGCCCAGGGCACCAATACTAGATTAAATTGGGGGCTTTAATTCCTAAAACACAAGCTCTGTTGGCCCAGGGACATCCAAGCCTTAGGGAGCTGCAGGGAAAAATGAAAACAGAAGTGTCCTGGGTCTGGTCTGAGGCTGGCTGCCCCCAGGCATGCATCTGTGTGGTGTGCAGTTCTGGGAGTCTGGTACCTCTGCCCAGAGCAGGAAAACTCCAACATAGTCAACTTGAAAATGAGTGGGAAAACATTAGGACAGCAGCTGCAACTGGGGGTGGGTGTTAACACTCTTTAAAGTGAGTGTAAGGGATTTGTGTTCAGATCCATAGGGTATGGAGCAGTATAGTCCCAGGAACTTTCTAAACTGATGTTCTAGGGCTCTTTTTCAAGGTAGGTCTCTACCATGAGGGGAAAATACTGACATCGGGATGTAAATTGACAGAGACAGGAGTAAAAAAGGAAATATAATTAGAGGATAGGGCAAAGGCATCAGAGAATCTCAGAAAACAAGGTGCCATGTTTTTAACACTATACAAAAGCAAGAGAAGAGAGGGCTTTTTTTTTCTTTTTTCTTTTGCGGTACGCGGGCCTCTCACTGTTGTGGCCTCTCCCATTGTGGAGCACAGGCTCCGGATGCGTAGGCTCAGTGGCCATGGCTCATGGGCCTAGCCGCTCCGCGGCATGTGGGATCTTCCCAGACCTGGGCACGAACCTGTGTCCCCTGCCTCGGCGGGCGGACTATCAACCACTGCACCACCAGGGAAGCCTGAGAGGGCTTTTTGACATTAGAAAATACCTGAATAAAAGTCTACTAAGAGTGAAGAAAAATGAAATTTACACAAAAATGAAATACATAAAAATGATCAAATCTCAGATACAGTTGCCATAGGAAAAATGAGTATAAGGAGAAAAGAATATTTCTACAGAGATTAAAGTCTGTCAGTAAGGTTTGTTCAAACTGCAGATCAAAACTGTAATATAGGGCTTCCCTGGTGGCGCAGTGGTTGGGGGTCCGCCTGCCGATGCAGGGGACACGGGTTCGTGCCCCGGTCTGGGAGGATCCCACATGCCGCGGAGCGGCTGGGCCCGTGAGCCATGGCCGCTGGGCCTGCGCATCCGGAGCCTGTGCCCCGCAATGGGAGAGGCCACAACAGCGAGAGGCCCGTGTACCGCAAAAAAAAAAAAAAA
Source organism: Phocoena sinus (assembly GCF_008692025.1). Taxonomy (NCBI): domain Eukaryota; kingdom Metazoa; phylum Chordata; class Mammalia; order Artiodactyla; family Phocoenidae; genus Phocoena; species Phocoena sinus. The sequence goes on along the minus strand of NC_045764.1, from coordinate 122,381,219 downwards.
AAAAAAAAAAAAAATGTAATATATTATCTTAAAATAAGCCAAAAGACATTAAGAAAATGATTAAAAACTTTAAAGAACAACATAAATCTGAATTAGAAAGCCTCAGAAAGGGAAAAAGAATTCAAGTAAAATTAGAAACAAAAGAAAAAACGTTTTAGAAATGAAGACTAAACTAGAAGAAATATAAAAAGAAACAAATATTGAAGACAGGCATGGTAGGTGAACAGTGTCCTTGCTTCTCTCCCCTCATTGCCCCCCTCCCCCAAAGGTATCAGGTCTTAATCCCTGGAACCTATAAATGTTACCTTATATGGAAACAGGGTCTTTGCAAATGTGATTAAGTTAAGGGTCTTGAGAAATCAGGAGATTATCCAGGATTATCAGGGTAAATCCTAAATTCAACCACATGTCTCCTAAGAGGGATAGAAGGGAAGATTTGATGATACATAAAAAAGAAGGCAATGTGGTAAAGATGAAGGTAGAGATTAGAGTGATGTGGACACAAGCCAAGGAATGCTGGCAGCCATTAGAAGTTGAAAGGGTCAAGGAAAGGATTCTCCCACAGAGCTTCTAGAGGGATGGTGGGTGGCCCTGCTAATACCTTGATTTTGATCCAGTGATACAGATTTTGGACTTCTGGTCTTCAAAATTGTGAGAGAATAAATTTCTGCTGTTTTAAGGTACTAAGTTTGTGGTAATATGTTACAGCAGCCATATGAAACTAATATAACATACAACTAACACCACATGTGGAAAATAGGAGTCTAAAAAAGAAACTCAAAGCAAGGAGAATATAGCAAATACTAAAAACTATAATTCAAGAGAAACTTACTGAAATAAAAAAAAAGTACATATTGAAAGTATTAAAAGAACACACCATATATCTGATAGTATTAACCTAAAATGACTAACACAAAGATATATTTCAGTAAATTTACTGGACTTTTAAGAAAAGGAAAAGAAATCATTTGGGCATCCACCCACAAAAGGTACATGTAACTCAGAAGAAAAATAAAATGGAATCATCATCAGTCTTTCTGATAAAAATTTTTTGTGCCAAAGAAAATATAGTAATATATTTAGGGAAAGCATATGTGAGCCAAGGATTTTTAGCCAGAAAAGCTGCCCTTCAGATAAAAAGGAAACACACACATTGTTATCATTATTCAAGAAATCATGGAGTATTATTTCCATAAGTTATTTCTAAGGAATCTACTACAAAATTAATTTCAGAGTATCAAAATTAATTGAGATATTGATATAAGACTGGAGATAATCATGTATGTTTTTTGGTAAAACTAAGATTAAATGAGAATATGAAGAGAAGGATATTATAATATGCAATATATAGTGGATATATGGTTCAACAATATAAACATAATATAATCATAAAAATGAAGAAAGTGTGGAGATGATATATGCCAAAAAAGTAACTGCCTCTATTATTTTATAATCAGTGGTTGTCCTGTTAATATTCTTATTTCTGAAACATTTGTATTTTTAATATGGGATAAAAAAATAATTATGAGATAACCTAATTTCATCATCTGTGTTCTTGAGAACCATAATCCTCAGTATGGAAGAAAGGAGATAGAGTAATGTAGATGAATTTAGGCAAGAACCCTGTAATACTGTTTTTGAATTGGAAATATTATTAGCTCATAAGGTATTTTATCTATCAATATCTATCTATATTTATCTATATCCCATTCTGTCCACTGAAAAGGAAACAATGACCAAATCATCAGGAATGAGCATGCTTTGTACAGATTGCCAAACTGAAATATTACTTCTCATTAAAAGGAGCCAGGGCTTCTTGGATAGATGGCTGATTTTAGAGTAAGAATTGTAACAGATGAACCTGGAACATGTTGACATATAACTATCAAACATACTATGGTCATATCAAAAAGACTTAGGAGCTGTTTTAAAGAATCTTTCACTAGGTGTAGATTTCACAATTTGAGGTTAAAAAAAGATAAGCATTAAGACTGGATTTAAACTCATAAACTTTTTCATCCATGAGTTTATAATATTTTTTAAAAACCCTAATTTTTTTACATTTTGAAAACTAGAGAGAACCAATTCTTTATCTTGAAAACAGGTTAAATAAAAGTAAGAACTGAGCATTTACATAAGAACCATTCCACTATATAACCACATAGAAGTGTCTTATTATAAAATTATTGCAGATAATACATGAAAAAAATGATAGAATTAGAATATCACCTTTTTACAACCTCACTGAATTGATGGATCCAGTCCTGAGCATCAACCTATGCTAGCATCAGAAAGGAAGTGACCTGATATAATATGCATCCTGATGACAGAACCCTTTTCCTTGTCAAAGGGATCGAATCTGAGTTTGGTCAAGCATCTTAATCCAGATGCCAATTTGCAGGAAATTCAGAGAATAGGTCGAACTGCACTGTGGGTATACAATTAGCAAAACAAATACTGTGGAAAATCTACCTGTCAAATGGCCCAGGTTCTTCAACATATGAACAAAATAATGAAATAGAGGAGAGACAATTGTTGCCTTAGGCTTTCCTTTCACACCATCATCCCATCTCTTTACTGTCATATTTGATTAAATGTTTAACTGGATATAAAATCCTAGGCTGACAATAATTTTCCTTCAGTATTTTGAAGATATTGATCCATTGTCTTTTATCTTGCCATGTGACTATTGAAAAGTCAGAAGCCATTCTGATTCCTGTTCATTTGCTTTTGAGTCTTTTAACTTCTCTCTCTGAAAGTCTTTTGGATATTTACTTTGTTTTCAATATTCTTAAATTTCACAGTGATGAATTTCAGTGTGACTTACTTATTCCTTATGTTGGAAATTCTGTGGAATTTTTAACTTGAAAAATCATATCCTTCAGTTCCATAAAACATTTAAATATAATATTTGATGTTTTCTTCTGAGAAAATCCTATTACTTTAATGTGGAAGTTCCTGGATCAATCAAGACATTAGCAAGTTAAGTCCAGTGATATATAAAACAAATGTATCATGACTAGATGGGGTTTATTCTAGGAAGGGATGTTGGTGTAAATTTGATTAATTTGCCACATTAACAATGCAAGAAGAAAGCCATGAGATGGTCTAAATAGATACAGGAAAGGCATTTAATAATTTCAATATCCATGCATGATAAAAATCTTTCAGCAAACTAGAAAAACAAGGCAATTCCACAAACTAATATATCCCCAAACTTGCTGGTGACCTCAGACCCCTAGTTCCTCTGCATCCACAGATTCAACCAACCAAAGACTGTGTAGTACAGTAGTATTTAATATTGAAAAACGTTTGCATATAAGTTGACTGGTGTAGTTCAAACCCACACTTTTCTGAGTCAAATGTATAAAACATTGAATACTTTAGAGTTTTGGAAAATGACAAGTTATGTAGACCCACTCCATTCCCAATTCTTGTTCCTTTCTCATATTCTAGACACAGATTAGCTTTCTCCTAAGATTTATCCAATTTGGGAGAAATTTCTCCAATTCTCTTAGGAAGCCTAAGAGTCTGCTTCCTCACATGGGTTCAAACTTCCAAAAGTTTCTGTTTCTTGTCAATTATTTTCTTTTTTCCTGTGTTGGTTTTATTTATCCTTATAGTTTTTTTCCCTCCCTGTACTTAAAAATAATCTTTTTTTCTGTTGTTGTAATGGGGTTTCAGGTGAGGCTCCAATGTGCCATGATTAGTGGAAAATCCAATAAGCAGTCTTCTAACTTTGTTTATGGCATATTTTATAGTAGATAAGTTTAAAATTTTTGAGGTTTAAAATGTCAGTCTTTTCATACAGATCATTGAAGTTTTTGTGTTTGCTTAGAAAGTTCATTTCCAACTCAATATAATTAAAATATTTGGAGTCTAATGCTTTACTAATTACTTTAATGTTTAACCCTTTAATCAATTTGATGTGTGTATGTGTGTGTGTGTGTGTGTGTGTGTGTGTGTGTGTGTGTGTGTAGGGATAAATAGAATGGGTCAGGGGTCTGATATGATTTTTGCATGGATAGCAGATTGCCCAGTGTAATTTCTTAAATGATCTATTCTTTCCTCACTAGTGTCAATGCCACTTTTATTTAGACTAAAGTTTTATACATGTGATTTTATATGACACCTATATTGTGCTCCCTTTATATCTTCATCAATTCCAGTGCCAGTTCATACTGTTTCATTTACGATTTTTTAAAACATTTTTATTGGAGTATAATTACTTTACAATGGTGTGTTAGTTTCTGCTTTATAACAAAGTGAATCAGCTATACATATACATATATCCCCATATTTCCTCCCTCTTGCGTCTCCCTCCCGTCCTCCCTATCCCACCCCTCTAGGTGGTCACAAAGCACTGAGCCGATCTCCCTGTGCTATGTGCCTGCTTCCCACTAGCTATCTATTTTACATTTGGTAGTGTATATATGTCCATGCCACGCTCTCACTTAGTCCCAGTTTACCCTTTCCCTTCCCCATGTTCTCAAGTCCATTCGCTACCTCTGCATCTTTATTCCTGTCTTGCCCCTAGGTTCTTCAGAAACATTATTTTTTTTAGATTCTATATATATTTGTTAGCATATGGTGTTTGTTTTTCTCTTTCTGACTTACTTCACTCAGTATGACAGACTCTAGGTCCATTCACCTCATTACAAATAACTCAATTTCTTTTCTTTTTATGGCTGAGTAATATTCCATTGTATGTATGTGCCACATCTTCTTTATCCATTCATCTGTCGATGCGCATTTAGGTTGCTTCCATGTCCTGGCTATTGTAGATGGAGCTGCAATGAACATTGTGGTACATGACTTTTTTTGAATTATGGTTTTCTAAAAGTATATGCCCAGTAGTGGGATTGCTGGGTTGTATGGTACTTCTATTTTTAGTTTTTTAAGGAAACTTCATGCTGTTCCCCATAGTGGCTGTACCAATTTACATTCCCACCAACAGTGGAAGAAGGTTCCCTTTTCTCCACCCCCTCTCCAGCATTTATTGTTTGTAGATTTTTTGATGATGGCCATTCTGACTAGTGTGAAGTGATACCTCATTGTAGTTTTGATTTGCATTTGTCTAATGATTAGTGATGTTGAGCATCCTTTCATGTGTTTGTTGGTGATCTGTATATCTTCTTTGGAGAAATATCTACTTAGGTCTTCTGCCCTTTCTTGGATTGGGTTGTTTCTGTTTTTGATATTGAGCTGCATGTGTTGCTTGTAAATTTTGGAGATTAATCCTTTGTCAATTTCTTCATTTGCAAATATTTTCTCCCATTCTGAGGGTTGTCTTTTCGTCTTGTTTCTGTTTTCCTTTGCTGTACAAAAGCTTTTAAGTTTAATTAGGTCCTATTTGTTTATTTTTGTTTTTATCTTCATTCCTCTAGGAGGTAGGTGAAAAAGGATCTTGCTGTGATTAATGTCATAGAGTGTTCTGCCTATGTTTTCCTCTAAGAGTTTTATAGATGTCTGATCTTACATTAAGGTCGTTAATCCATTTTAAGTTTATTTTTGTGTATGGTGTTGGGGAGTGTTCTAATTTCATTCTTTTACATTTAGCTGTCTGGCTTTCACAGCACCATTTATTGAAGAGGCTATCTTTCCTCCACTGTATATTGTTTCCTCCTTTATCAAAAATAAGGTGACCATATGTGTGAGGGTTTATCTCTGGGCTTTGTATCCTGTTTCATTGATCTATATTTCCGTTTTTGTGCCAGTACCATACTGTCTTGATTACTGTAGCTTTGTAGTATAGTCTGAAGTCTGGGAGCCTGATTCCTCCAACTCCATTCTTCTTTCTCGAGATGTTTTGGCTATTCGGGGTCTTTTGTGTTTCCATATGAATTGTGAATTTTTTTGTTCTAGTTCTGTGAAAAATGCCATTGGTAGTTTGATAGGGATTGCACTGAATTTGTAGATTGCTTTGGGTAGTATAGTCATTTTCACAATATTGATTCTTCCAATCCAAGAACATGGTGTATCTCTCCATCTGTTTGTATCATCTTTAATTTCTTTCATCAGTGTCTTATACTTTTCTGCATACAGGTCTTTTGTCTCTTTGGTAGGTTTATTCCCAGGTATTTTATTCTTTTTGTTGCAGTGGTAAATGGGAGTGTTTCCTTAATTTCTCTTTCAGGTTTTTCATCATTAGTGTATACGAATGCCAGAGATTTCTGTGCATTAATTTTGTATCCTGCAACTTTACCAAATTCATTGATTAGCTCTAGTAGTTTTCTGGTAGCATCATTAGGATTCTCTATGTATAGTATCCTGTCATCTGCAAACAGTGACAGCTTTACTACTTCTTTTCCAATTTGGATTCCTTTTATTTCTTTTTCTTTTCTGATTGCTGTGGCTAAAACTTCCAAAACTATGTTGACTAATAGTGATGAGAGTGGACAGCCTTTTCTTGTTCCTGATCTTAGAGAAGATGGTTTCAGTTTTTCACCATTGAGAACGATGTTGGCTGTGGGTTTGTCATATATGGCCTTTATTATGTTGAGGTAAGTTCCCTCTATGTCTACTTTCTGGAGGGTTTTTATCATAAATTGGTTTTGAATTTTGTCGAAAGCTGTTTCTCTATCTATTGAGATGATCATATGATTTTTCTCCTTCAATTTGTTAATATGGCTTATCACATTGATTGATTTGCGTATATTGAAGAATCCTTGCATTCCTGGGATAAACCCCACTTGATCTGGGTGTATGATCCTTTTAATGTGTTGTTGGATTCTGTTTGCTAGTATTTTGTTGAGGATATTTGCATCTATGCTCACCAGTGATATTGGCCTGTAGTTTTCTTTTCTTGTGACATCTTTGTCTGGTTTTGGTATCACGGTGATGGTGGCCTCGTAGAATGAGTATGGGAGTATGCCTCCCTCTGCTATATTTTGAAAGAGTTTGAGAAGGATTGGTGTTAGCTCTTCTCTAAATGTTTGATAAAATTCACCTCTGAAGCCATCTGGCCCTGGGCTTTTGTTTGTTGGAAGATTTTTAATCACACTGTCAATTTCAGTGCTTGTGATTGATCTGTTTGTATTTTCTATTTCTTCCTGGTTCAGTCTCAGAAGGTTGTGCTTTTCTAAGACTTTTTCCATTTCTTCCAGGTTGTCCATTTTATTGGCATAGAGTTGCTTTTAGTAATCTCTCATGATCCTTTGAATTTCTGCGGTGTCAGTTGTTACTTCTCCTTTTTCATTTCTAATTCTATTGATTTGCATCTTCTCCCTTTTTTTCTTGATGAATCTGGCTAATGGTTTATCAATTTTGTTTTTCTTCTCAGAGAACAAGCTTTTAGTTTTATTGATCTTTGCTATTGTTTCCTTCATTTGTTTTTCATTTATTATTGCTCTGATCTTTATGATTTCTTTCCTTCTGCTAACTTCGGGGTTTTTTTGTTCTTCTTTCTCTACTTGCTTTAGGTGTAAGTTTTGGTTGTTTATTTGAGATGTTTGTTGTTTCTTGAGGTAGGATTGTATTGCTATAAACTTCCCTCTTAGAACTGCTTTTGATGCATCCCATAGGTTTTGGGTCATTGTGTTTTCATTGTCTTTTGTTTGTATGTATTTTTGGATTTCCTCTTTGATTTCTTCAGTGATCTCTTGGTTATTTAGTGCCGTATAGTTTAGCTTCCATGTGTTTGTATTTTTTACAGTTTTTTTTCCTGTAATTTATATCTAGTCTCATAGCGTTGTGGTCAGAAAGGATACTTGATATGATTTCAATTTTCCTAAATTTACCAAGACTTGATTTGTCACCCAGGATACGATCTATACTGGAAAGTATTCCATGCGCTTTTGAGGAGAAAGTGTATTCTGTTGTTTTTGGATAGAATGTCTTATAAATATCAGTTAAATCCATCTTGTTTAATGTCTCATTTAAAGGGTGTGTTTACCTGTTTATTTTCATTTTGGATGATCTGCCCATTAACAAAAGTGAGGTGTTAAAGTTCTGTACTATTATCGTGTTACTGTCGATTTCTCCTTTTATGACTGTTAGCATTTGCCTTATGTTTTGTGGTGCTCCTATGTTGGTTGCATAAATATTTACAATTGTTATATCTTCTTGGATTGATCCCTTGATCATTATCTAGTGTCCTTCTTCGTCTCTTGTAATAGTCTTTAAAGTCTGTTTTTTCTGATATGAAAATTACTACTACAGCTTTCTTTTGATTTCTATTTGCTTGGAATATCTTTTTCCATTCCCTCACTTTCAGTCTGTATATGTCACTAATTCTGAACTGGGTCTCCTGTAGACAGCATATATACGGGTCTTGTTTATGTATCCATTGAGCCAGTCTATGTCTTTTTGGAGCATTTAATCCATGTAGTTATTGATATGTATTTTCCTATTACCATTTTCTAAATTGTTTTGGGTTTGTTATTGTAGGTCTTTTCCTTCTCTTGTGTTTCCTGCCTAGAGAAGCTCCTTTAGCATTTGTTGTAAAGCTGGTTTGGTGGTGCTGAATTCTCTTAGTTTTTGCTTGTCTGTAAAGGTTTTGATTTCTGCATCGAATCTGAATGAGACCCTTGGTGGGTAAAGTAATCTTCGTTGTAGGTTTTCCCTTTTCATCACTTTTGAATTTGTCCTGCCACTCCCTTCTGGCTTGCAGAGTTTCTGCTGAAAGATCAGCTGTTAACGTTATGGGGATTCCCTTGTATGTTATTTGTTGCTTTTCCCTTGCTGCTTTTAATATTTTTTCTCTGTATTTAATTTTTGATAGTTTGATTAATGTGGGTCTTGGCATGTTTCCTTATGGATTTATCCTGTATGGGACTCTCTGTGCTTCCTGGACTTTATTGACTATTTCCTTTCCCATATTAGATAAGTTTTCAACTATAATCACTTCAAATGTTTTCTCAGTTCCTTTTTCTCTTCTTCTTCTGAGACTTCTATAATTCAAATGTTGGTGAATTTATTGTGGACCCAGAGGTCTCTGAGACTGTCCTCAATTCTTTTCATTCTTTTTTCTTTATTCTGCTCTGCTGGAGTTATTTCCACTATTTTATCTTCCAGGTCACTTATCCGTTCTTCTGCCTCAGTTATTCTGCTATTGATCCCATCTAGAGTATTTTTAATTTCATTTATTGTGTTGTTTATCATTGCTTGTTTCATCTTTAGTTCTTCTAGGTCCTTGTTAAATGTTTCTTGCATTTTCTCCTTTCTATTTCCAAGATTTTGGATCATCTTTACTATCATTACACTGAATTCTTTTTCAGGTACACTGCCTATTTCCTCTTCATTTGTTTGTTCTGTTGGGTTTTTACCTTGCTCCTTTATCTGCTGTGTGTTTCTTTGTCTTCTCATTTTGCTTAACTTACTGTGTTTGGGGTCTCCTTTCCGCAGGCTGCAGGTTCTTGGTTTCCGTTGTTTTCGGTGTCTTCCCACAGTGAGTAAGGTTGGTTCAGTGTGTTGTGTAGGCTTCCTGTGGAGGGGACTGGTGCCTGTGTTCTGGTAAATGAGACTGAATCTTGTCTTTCTGGTGGCAGGACCATGTCTGGTGGTGTGTCTGTGACCTTATTATGATTTTAGGCAGCCTCTCTGCTAATGGGTGGGGTTGTGTTCCTGTCTTGCTAGTTGTTTGGCATAGGGTGTCCTGCACTGTAGTTTCCTGGTCATTGAATGGAACTGGGTCTTAGCGTTGAGATGGAGACCTTTGGGAGAGCTTTCACCATTCGATATTATGTGGAGCCAGGAGGTCTCTGGTGGACCAATGTCCTGAACTTGGCTCTCCCACCTCAGAAGCACAGGCTTGACACCCTGACAGAGTACCAAGACCCTGTCAGCCACACAGCCCAGAAGAAAAGGTAAAAAAAAAAAAAGAAAGAAAGAAAATAAAATAAAGTTATTAAAGTGAAAAATTGTAAGATTATTAAAAATAAAAAAAATTGAAAAGTAATTTAAAAAAAAAGAAAGAAGAGAGTAACCAAACCAAAAAAAAAAAAAAAAAAAAAATCCACCAATGATAACAAGCACTTAAAAACTATACTAAGAAAAAAAAGAACAAAAAAATAACCAGACAGACAGAACCCTAGGACAAATGGTAAAACAAAGCTGTACAGAGAAAATCACACAAAGTCCATCACCTCAATTTTGTGATGATTCGTTGTCTATTCAGGTATCCCAGAGATGCAGGGTACATCAAGTTGATTGTGGAGTTTTAAACCACTGCTCCTGTGGCTGCTGGGAGAAATTTCCCTTTCTCTTCTTTGTTCACACAGCTCCTGGGGTTTAGCTTTGGATTTGGCCCCGCCTCTGCATGTAGGTCGCCTGAGGGCATCTGTTCTTTGCTCAGACAGGATGGGGTTAATGTAGCAACAAATTAGGGGCTCTGGCTCACTCAGGCGGGGGGAGGGAGGGGTACAGAATGCAGGGCGAGCCTGTGGTGGCAGAGGCCGGCTTGACGTTGCAACAGTCTGAGGGCGCCGTGTGTTCTCCTGATGAAGTTGTCCCTGGGTCACAGGACCCTGGCAGTAGTGGGCTGCACAGCCTCCCAGGAGGGGAGGTGTGGACAGTGACCTGTGTTTGCACACAGGCTTCTTGGTGGCTGCAGAAGCAGCCTTAGCCTTTCATGCTTGTTTTTGGGGTCCGTGCTGATAGCCGCGGCTCGTGCCCTTCTCTGGAGTTTGTTTAGGCAGTGCTCTGAATCCCCTCTCCTCGCGCACCCTGAAACAGTGGTCTCTCGCCTCTTAGGTACTTCCAGACTGCTTTCCCAGACTCCCTCCCGACTTGCTGTGCTGCACTAGTCCCCTTCAGGCTGTGTTCATGCAGCCAGCCCCGGTCCTCTCCCTGGGATCTGAACTCTGAAGCTGAAGCCTCAGCTCCCAGCCCCCACCCGCCCCAGCAGATGAGCAGACAAGCCTCTCAGGCTGATGAGTGCTGGTCAGCACTGACCCTCTGTGCAGGAATCTCCCCTCTTTGCCCTCTGCACCACTATTGCTGTGCTCTCCTCCGTGGCTCCAAAGCTTCCCGCCCCTCCAAGCCCCCCACCCCCCACCCCCCGTCTCTGCCAGTGAAGGGGTTCCTAGTGTGTGGAAACTTTTCCTCCTTCACAGCTCCCTCCCACTGGTACAGGTCCCCTCCCTATTCTTTTGTCTCTGTTTTTTCTTTTTTCTTTTGCCCTACCCAGGTAAGTGGGCAGTTTCTTGCCTTTAGGGAAGTCTGAGGTCTTCTGCCAGCGTCCAGTAGGTGTTCTTTACGAGTTGTTCCACATGTAGATGTATTTCTGATGTCTTTGTGGGGAGGAAGGTGATCTCCACGTCTTACACCTCCACCATCTTGAAGGTCTCTCTCATTTACAATTACTACATATTTTATTTTAATAGCTGATGAGGCAACGTTTTATTGACTGTATTTGCTAATTTTTTCCCATATGCACTTTACAATTAGATTTTAATGTTCCATAAGTATTCTGTTGAGATCTTATTTGAGAATACTTTGAATTTCTAGATGTATTGTGAGATAGTTAATTTTCATTCTCAGTCCGGTCAGTTTAAGACTATCAGCTTTCTGAAGGTTGTGATCATGTGTGTTTGGTTCATGACTTAATCCTCATTGCCTAACCTGGTGTAGGGACCCAATAATATATTTATATGTAATACACTATGTGTAATAAATAAATTTTAAAAATGTGTAACCTTTCTTTACAACTGATATACTATTCACTGCAATAAAAATGAGATATCGTTAGCTAACACCAGGCCCACTGAGGCAAAAATATCTCCCATCATTAAAGCATTATCTCACTGAATTCAGAAAATCTCAGGTAAGCAAGAAAAAATAACTTGCTTTATGTATGTTTATGAACATACATTTATGGTGATTGTGCACAACATAATAAAAAAGCACGTTTGGTTTTATTTAAGAATTACTGCTAATTACACGGTTTGGACTAATGCCAGTAATAGTAATAAAAGTATTTAAAATGTTAGCTGTATGCTGCTTTGTGACTTTAAAATTTAAGTAATCAGGCTTTAAAAAGAATCTGTTATAAATTTGACTTTGTTAACTTTGTTAAGGCAAATATCTGTCATATATTTCATATTATTACTTAGGTAGGGTTGTGTGTTTGTTTAAAAATTTTAGCCTTGGCTCTTAAAATGAATATTCCTTTATTTCACCCAAAACACTAGAGGATACTTTTTCTTTCTCCTCGTTTCACTTTGTTGACAGATTGCTGTATGTACTCCAATCTTACGATAGATTTTTCTGTATTCTCTGTACATCTATCTCTCTAAGAGTTGGGAACACAGAACTACCTGGCTTTGGCATTGTGCCTCTGGCTGCTGACTATAAAAACAAAAGTACCTCATGTGGTACTTTTGACAGGGCCCTGATTTAACAAATGGAGGATTCCAAGTTTACAATTCATTCAGACTCTCATTATGTAAGACAGGGACCCTAAAGCTGCAAAGATAATAAAATAAAAAAATTAGAAACCGTTAGGAACAGATGAATTGCCTTCCTTATGTTATCTGAATTGCTGTCTGTTAATCTTTGGGAGACGTTTATTAACTTCATATATTTTCGAAGTGAAAGGGATGTTGGTACATTTCCCTTTTCTGATCTAGATGTTGCACATGAAGTAAATGCTTTGATAAAAAGCCATGAGGGAGAGTATGTTTTACTATAGTGTCAATTCTCTGATGTAAATATTATTTGAATTTATTGATATGTTAAGCTCCTAGCCCCTGGGTTCATATCAGATCAATGCAGGGAGGTATTGAGAGGCTTACCTATGTAAATTTCTTTCTGTTGTATTGTTTGACAGCATGCCAACTTAAATCTTTTCCACTATTTATTTTAAATTTTTAAAATATTTTTGTTCATGTATTTTAGGCTACAAAAGAACTTAAACAGTACTTTGCTCTTTAGCAGCTATTTGCACACACATTAAGGACAATGAAATAAAAGTAAGGCAAAATCCTTTCCAACTGATTAAGAAACAATTTAATAGAGCTGTTTCAAATATATGTTACATTAGGTTTTTAAAAATATTATGAGTTTCTTTAAACTAACTTGAGATTATTATGTTTTTTTAATGAATTTTTTTCACTAGTCATAATTGTTAAAATTTACTAGTTTACTAAGTCTTCTTAGAAAATGTAAGCCCTTGTTTAGAGCTGCATAATATTTCATATTGTGATTGTACAGTGGTTTATTTAGTCATTCTCTTATGGACTGAATTGTATCCTCCCATAATTCTTATGTTAAAGCCCTAACGCCCAATGTGACTGTGTTTTGAGATAGAGCCTTTAAGGAGGGATTTAAGGTTAAATGAGGTTATAAAGGTGGAAGTCCTAATTCAGTAGGACTGGCAAGCTTATAAGACAAGCAAGAGTTGCCAGAGCTCATTCTCTCTCTCTCTCCACAGAGGAAAGACCATGTGAGGACCCAAAAATGGAGGCACCATGAAGGGTAAGGAGAGAAGCCTCACCGAAAATCAACCCTGATAGTGCCTTGATCTCAGACTTCCAGCCTCCAGAACCATGAGTATAAAATTTCTGTTGTTTTAGTCACCCAGTGTGATATTTTGATATGTGATATTTTGTTATGTGATATTTTGTTATTTTGTTATCACACCCAGTGTGATATTTTGATAGTGTGATATTTTGTTATGGCAGCACAAGCAGAATAATATATCCTGTTAGTGAACATTTACTATTATATTTTGTTTTGTTTGTTTTATATGTTTTACTATTTTGCTATTATATATTACTATTATATTTTACTTTACTAATATATTTACTATTATATTTTATAATATAGTGACTAAATAGTAATTTTATATTTTTTACTGCAATGTTTTACTATTATATTGATGCAATGGGAATTCTTGTCATAAATATTTATGTATATCTAGTAAAATTCAATGTGTGGCAATGCTGAGCCAAAAGCTATATATTTTGGGTCAAAGCTAGGGGAAAGTTTTATCAAAAATTTTTGTACAAATGTGTTTTATACAAGTTTATATGGCCATCAGTTGCATATGAGAGCTCCTTTCATCACAGGCTTGCCCAAACTGCATTTTAACAAAAAAAATGTTTCCTGAAGTAAAATGTAAAGAGCTTTTTTTCTCCTTTGAATATATATTTCTTTGATTATTTTTGAATTTGATATTCTTTACATATTTATGGGTTAATTTTTATTTCTTCTATACTGGATTGCCATTCATGTTCTTTGCCCATTTTTCTGGGTGAGTATCCTTTGGATACTAATGATAAAACTGATGAAGCTATGCTCAAAAAAGAGGTCTCCCGTTTTCATTTCTTAGTACAGAATTGATGTACGGCATAAGGAAAAAAATAACTACCTATGTTGCATCTCCAATAGACATTTAAAATATTCATTTATTCACCTATCATTTGATGAATATTGAATGTCTTCTATGTGCCTGGCAATTCTCTATGCCCTAGTATTAGAGAACTGAGAAAAATACTGTCTTTACTTTCTGAAATTTATGTTCTCATGAAGAAGTGACAGGAAGAAAGCAATGTGTTGGATGGTGTTAAGAGCATAGAACAGAGTAAAGGGTATAAGAAGGGCTGGGAGTGGGGAGGGTAGTTGCTATTTTACAAAGGTGTGTCAGGGATGGTCTCTAACAAAGTGATTTTTAAGATCTGAAGAAATTTCGAGAGTGAGCCAAGTAGCTGTCTGGAGGAAAAGCTTTCCCTGAAGTGGGAATTGCAAATGCAGAGGTCTTGAAGCCAATGTGTCCTTGTATGATATCAGTTTTTAAAAATTGTATATTGTTGTTAATGTTGGAGAGGGGAAATTTCCTGCTCTTGAGTTCTTGTGGCTGGACTGATAATAACATTGACATAAGGCAGATTAATAGGAGAAAAAAAAAAAAATTTGTGCACGTGGAAGTCTCATAGGAATGGGACCTAAGAAGTGGCCAAAGCTGGTACCTTTTATACTTTTCCACAAAGACAATGAATTTGTGAGGAATTGACAGGACAAAGAAACTTAGGTTTGGGTGCTTAAGTAGTACAGAATCTAAACAGAATTTGGACTTGGAGTACTAAATTAAAGAAGTAACAAAATTTGTTTATATAGTCTTCTCAGTCCAAATTCCCTAACTCTGGTGATAAGGGTGTCCTTCCACTCCAAATACAGAGAGTGCACCTTTCACATGACAGGTGCCTGCTTTCAGGGAGACAGAGAGGAGGATCAAAGTGTCCCTCTTGCATTAGCTGGCTCTTAAGTAAGTTTAATTCAAAATAATCAATATGCCACTGAGGGAGAAAAGAAAGTCTTTTCGGCAAAGTGGTGTTGGGAAAGCTGGACAGTGCATGTAAGTCAATGAAGTTAGAACACACGTTCACACCAAACACAAAAATAAACTCAAAATGGTTTAAGGACTTAAGTATAAGACATGACACCATAAAACTCCTAGAAGAGAACATAGGCAAAACATTCTCTGACGTAAATTGTACCAATGTTTTCTTAGGTCTCCTAAGGCAATAGAAATAAAACAAAAAATAAACAAATGAGACCTAATCAAGCTTATAAGCTTTTGCACAACAAAGGAAACTATAAATAAAATGAAAAGACAACCTACAGACTGGGAGAAAATATTTGCAAATGATGAGACTGACAGGGCTTAACTTCCAAAATATACAAACAGCTCATACAACTCAATAACAAAAAAACAAACAACCCAATCAAAAAATGGGCAAAAGACCTAAATAGACATTTCTTCAAAGAAGACATACATATGGCCAGCAGACACATGTAAAGATGCTCAAAATCGCTAGTTATTAGAGAAATGCAAATCAAAACTACAGTGTGGTACCACCTCACACTGGTTCAAATGGCCATCATTTAAAAAGTCTACAGATAACAAATGCTGGAGAGGGTGTGGAGAAAAGGGAACCCTTCTACACTGTTTGTGGGAATGTAAATTGGTGCAGCTACTATGGAGAACATTATGGGAGTTCCTTAAAAAACTAAAAATAGAGTTACCATATGATCCAGTGATCTCACTCCTGGGCATATATCTGGAGAAAATGATAATTCAAAAAGATACATGCACCCCAATGTTCATAAGAGTACTATTTACAATAGCCAAGACATGGAAGCAACCTAAGTGTCCATTGACAGATGAATGGATAAAGAAGATATGGTATATATATATACAGTGGAATATTACTCAGTCATAAAAAAGAATGAAATAATGCCATTTGAAGCAACATGGATGGACCTAGAGATTATCATACTAAATGAAGTAAGTCAGAGAAAGACAAATACCATACAATATCACTTACATGTGGAAACTAAAATATGACACAAATAGACTTATTTACAATACAGAAACAGAGTATTTTCATAGGCATAGAAAATAAACTTATGGTTACCAAAGGGGAAAGTGGGTGTGAGAGGGATAAATTAGGAGTTTGGGATTAGCAGACACAAACTACTATATATAAAATAAACAACAAGGTCCTATTATGTAGCACAAGAAACTATATTCAGTATGCTGTGATAAACCATAATGGAAAAGAATATGAAAAAGAATATATAACTGAATCATTTTGCTGTACACCAGAAACTAACACAACATTGTAAATCAACTATGCTTCAATTTAAAAAAATGCCATTGAGGCATATTTTAGGGTGGCCTGCCCTTGGCCCCAACACTCTTATTGTATTTTTAAGAGCCTTCATTCTCTATGAATTTAGTATTAAATAGATGATTCCTCATTTAAGTACTAAAGATGGTTAGGATTAGACTTACTAGTATGTATTCTCTCTGGTTAATTGTTCAACCATTATTTTTGAACTGGGCCATTTCTCAGGTACTTGGGCACATAACTGAACTAACAGATACAACATTCAATACTTTTTGATTAGGACTGTATGTTATTGCTGTGTTGAAATGATGGTGGAAACTATTGCTTGAGTTCATATAATACTTGAGATATATATGGCAGCAGTTCTAAGCATGGGTTCCATGGAATGCTATTTGAGAAATTTTAATATCTTTCTAAGAAAATATTCTTTGTCAAATAGATTTTAGAAATGCTACATATCCTTCCCTTTTCTGAAGAGCTTTCCACTAATGAATTGCAAATGCAAGGGTCTTGAAGATTCTGTGCTTGTATTAGCTTACTAACAGCTGTGTAAAATCCAAAAGAACCACGTTTCTGATGAATATTTATTGACATGATATGGGAAAACATCTTGTGAAACACTAGCTTTAATTATTAGATAAGTACATTGAACTTCATTTTTTTCCTCCTGGAAACCAGACAAGTATTATATCAGAAGATAAACTACCTTCCCAAACCATAGTTTATTATTATAAAATTATCTTTCTTTTAGTAGTTCTGAATTAAACCCAGTTATAAAATAATTTGGAGTAATATAACATCAAGACCCTGTATTTAAGAAGATACTTTATTAGACTGTCTTTCGTGACCCAAAATCTCTGACTTCCATCTGAAGATAAGCCACCAATGGAAAATCCTTACTTTGTGTAGGCAGATACACCCTCTTGAGTGGCTTCACTTCTTGGTAAGTGTCCTTTTTCTTCCAGTGCCTTGTAAAGCTTTTCAATTTACTCTAAAACAAGGAATCACATACTTCACCTTTTAGTGAGCTAATTGATATTTGTTTCACATTGAATTTTCACTCAGTGGATTATAAAACTAGAGATATTTCAGTCTTAGATTTCTAACAGCCTAGCTCATTGGAAAGGGGAGGAGAAAAAGGTGATACCTCTTTCCTGGACCAGGAGGTTAGATGTCCTTTCTGATGGAAAATATTCAGAAGGCCCAATCTGGTCTGTCTTATTGCAGAAGTTAATAACTTGGAACTAAAGCATTCACATACTAAAGCCTTGACCACCTATCGTCTTGTGCATATGATTGTTATTTCACTAGATACCTAGTAATAACCTCATATTTTAAAAGGCAACTCAATATGAAGGTGTCATTATTCAATGCAACAATATATTTATCAAATATTTTTACTATTCATAAAATATTTTGATTAGTTTGGCTTAGTTAGATACATCTATCATATTTTTTTTTTTCAGAAGGTATATGTAAGGAGTATACTTTCTATAATTCCACAAGTACTTATGTGCCTGAGAGTTTCATTCATTTACTTTCAGATGAGAATAGTAGCTTGGATGGGTTGATTTTTGAATTGAAAGGTTTTCTCTTTGAAGCTCAAATTTAGGATTTTCCCTTATTTTTGAAATTAGAATAAAAAAGGGATATATTTAATATGCTTCCTTTTCATTAATAATGCTTGGTACCAGGAAATGTCTTTTCTTTTTTTTTTTTTTTTTCCGATACGCGGGCCTCTCACTGTTGTGGCCTCTCCCGTTGTGGAGCACAGGCTCCGGACGCACAGGCTCAGCGGCCATGGCTCACAGGCCCACCTGCTCCGCGGCATGTGGGGTCTTCCCAGACCGGGGCACGAACCCGTGTCCCCTGCATCGGCAGGTGGACTCTCAACCACTGCGCCACCAGGGAAACCCAGGAAATGTCTTTTCATCTGAAAAACTGAAGTTCTTCAGGTCATTAAAAATTTATTATATTATTTCTTTATTTTTTGCATATTTTCACCTCATTTTAAAAAATCCCTTTTTAGTATTGGTATAACTATATCTTTTGGATACAGTTTTCTGTATAAGTTATCTATTAAATTATAGCAAACCACTTCAAAACTTATTTTTATGAGTTTAGTTTTATTAAGATACCACAAAAAGGTTTTAATTTTGTTAGTATGTTCATTCAGTTTAGCTAAACACAGCTGAATTCATTGTTAAAAAAGAAAACATGTGATTTGCCATTATAAATACTTTTTTGTTATGCCATACAGTTTAATTTGTTGTCTTTTTTATCTATCTTTAGAATCAACCTTAACTTGGCTAGCATTTTCACCTTTTGTTGTTGTTGTACATAAGCTAAGTTAGCTCTCAGGAATTGCCCTAGGATTGTCATCAATATTCCCTGGTCACGTCTTGATTCTTGCTGCATTGGTGACCAGTTGTGTGGACACTGACATTGCCTTCCAGTGGGCTTGTGTTTATCAACACTGTGATTATATGGTTTGTCCTGCTACCTATGAAACTATTTTCAAACTAGGGCGAAGTATAAAGAACTTGAATAGAAAAAGCTACCAGTAGCTTACTTACATAGTGAGCTTCAATGAAACCTGTTGCTTTCCTTTCAGAGTTACTTAAATAAAAGTAACCATTATGAGACATTGTATATGGTAGGAGCTCAATAGATATTTCCTTCCCTCTCCACTTCCTCCTTGTGTTTTTCCTAATCCACTCTTTTGCTAGACTGTGCAGATCATCTCATCATTAAGGGGTACGTTTACTGAGTGAGTATAAGAATGGTCCTCATATAAAGAAAAGAGTGTCTTTTTCACATATATGTAGGAGAGTTGAAGGAAATAGGACTAGACTGAATACCCAAAGCCATTTCTTTTAGATATGTACGTATATTTACTGTGTGTGGATATTTACAAACCTTTTACACTGCATATATTTATAGTTTGTAGAGCAAGGCTGATATTACAAATAGATGAATAGTTGATTACTACTCAGTGTGATTTGGGGGCAGTGATTTCTTTCAAGTATCTTTACTGCCTTGTACTATAAGGAGTATAGCCTTGAACTGTCTTCTCTTGTATTTTTCATGCTGAACTTGGCTGACTCTTCATTGAGTTTAGTCTTGGGGGGTCTTCATATTTCCCCCCAAATGATCTTTTTAAAATTTTGTTGATAATCTTAAAAATTATATAAACATATTCTGAATCACCTGAGGCAGAAAGAGTCAGATCAAATATGTGACTTAAAGTTGTTTATCATTCTGTTCTGAAAAATAAGTTTTTGATATAGAATGCTATTTTATCAGTAGGTAAAAAATTTTGACTTAAACCAGACATTATGATATATAATAATTCAATCAATCATGTATTTATTCAGTCATTCAACACTAACCAGTGAGTGCTCAGGAGTAATAAAGGCAAGCCTTTCTCTTATAGTCTAGTAGGCAGACATTAAACAAATGATTATTACATATTTAATTATATCTGCCCTAGTGTATTTATAGAAATTCAAGCTCATTGAAATTCACTAACAGATATTAATATTTCAGAAGGCAGTTACATGATAAATGCTCATTATACAATTGTAGTTAAGAACTGAATTAATACATTTATCTGTATTTCCTTCTGGGGTATTCATACTTTGCCTTAAAATGATAAAACAAGTTGCACGTTTACTTTTGTTTGGTTGAGTATAAGTTTTGTTTATATTCAGCTGCAATTGTACTAAACTTTTGAGGCTATAAGCTTCTGAATAGGTGTGCATGCTACTTCACAGCTGTATATAGTAATTAGTAATGTAAGGCAAGACCTTAGATGAAAGTGATAATGGTAATGTTTTATTTCTCTAAAGAAATGTGGATGCTAAGGAATGTAATCAATTTAGAAGATGATGTTTTAGTTGGAAAATTGATGACTACACTATAATAAATTGTTAAAAGGAGATATGAATAATCTTGCCATAATGGAAGCATAGATCAAAATATTCCTTTTTTATGGATAAAAATAATTTTACCCCATAATATATATTTTTAAATCTCCACAGGAAATGAACCATTTAAATAGAAGATAGGAGAAACTTAGATAATGGTGTTTTCCAGTTGTAAGCATGTATATCAGTGGGCAAAATGGGTTGCTTCAATAAAAATATTTATATCATGTCATCACCATTCATAGTCAATGTGTATGTGACTTCAAAAATTACAAAAAAACCCTTAATATATATATATATATTTTTTTTTTTTGCCAGAATGATGTCAAATTATCAGCTTGACATTTTAAATAACTAAATCAATAGGGTTTTTGAATGGATCCAGTAAACTGCTCTTACAGATTCAGATATATACAAACCAGGTTTAAGATGATATTTCTAAGAGGGGTGGGATGGGGAGGGTGGAGGGAAGATGCAAGAGGGAGGGGATATGGAGATATAAGTATACGTATAGCTGATTCACTTTGTTACACAGCAGAAACTAACACAACAATGTAAAGCAATTATACTCCAATAAAGATGTTAAAAAATATTTAACCCCCACCCCCAAAAATGATATCTTTAGGGATTAGTGAATGTCTCTCTTCCACCCTAGCAGTTTTAATATAGAAAATTATCCCAAAGAGTGGGTCTAATTCTACCTCCTGCATGTGTCTGGAGGCTAGCAGTACATCCTTCAGGAACTGCAGGAAACCTACTTGCTTTCTTCTGAAATGATTCCCTTGACACACATTCAAATAGGACTTGAGTAAATAATCTCCAACATTAGTGGAGGTCAATTATTTAACCACTGCTAAGACAATTACATCATATTCTTCAAGAAAGTTGCAAGAAGCTGCAGTTGAAAGAAGTGTGTGTGTTTGTATGTGTGTGAGAGAGAGAGACAGAGACAGAGAAACAGAGAGAGAGATTCTGCTGCTGCTGGTATTTTGCTGTTTATCTTTGGTAATAAAAAGAGTAAATCTTATTGCTGAGCTGCTTGCCACGTGGTGTCTACTTTAGGTTCTCCCTTCCGTACTCCTTGCCATGACCCTTCTCCAATTATGGGTCAGGAAAAAGAACTGCTTCCTGTCATTGTTTAAAATGGATTCAGCCACAGAAATTCTGTCTGAAAGTTTACTCTATTCCCTCATTGGGAAAGCAGTTTTTAAAGCACAAGATTTTTTTAAATGGAGTTTTTAATGTTAAAACAAAGGGAAACACAACTTTGGAAATGTTGTGTTCCTAATGAATTATTATTCCTTAAGGGGGAAAGGTTTTCAAAATGAGTTTTATATTTTTAAGAGGAAATTATGTTTTTTCCTCTAGTATATTTATAAAATAAATGAATAAACCCAAAGGGTTTCATTTTGATTGTTGTTCTTCTATTAATATTGCAGCTTTTGTTGTACATTTTTAGCAAGTTTCATTAAAAAATTTTTGGAAGATTTGGTTATTTATGTAAGGCTTAACATATCACGCTTTTCTAACAGATAGAATATTTAACTTTTTGCCAAATGAACACTTCACAAATTACTAATTTGTCTTGGGTTAAGTACAAGTAATAAGTTTGGGGTAGCATATCTGTTACATAGCTTCTAGAGCTAGAGACAAGTTCAACTGTTAATGTATGTCTCTCTTTCCTTCATTTCACAGTATAATTGCCTTCCATGGTGGATTCTTTTCTATAGAAACCTGTCAAAAGAATTGTTTCCCTTTTCTCCCATGCCACAATGTTTTTTCTTGGCAATGAATTTTTAACTTATTTTCGTTTTTTATTGTGAGGTATTTATTACATATGAAAGTAATACTATATACTAAAACAAATAATAAAGTGATTACTACTGTAAACTATTCAGGTTATGAAACCAAACATCACTAATACCATTAAAGCTACTCCTCCTCATTCTGTAATCTCATTACTCCCCACCAGAGGTAAGTGTTTCATGAAACACTCTGTCACTTGGCTTAGGGCCTTTTCACTTGATTTTGTCTTACCCTTTCTTTTTCTAAATCTTTGCTGGTTTCTTCTCCATTTCCAGCTGTTGTATCTTTACTGGCATAAACAAGCATAGCCACTCGTACCTTATATGAAACTGTTTCTCTAGCAAATACTTATTCATCCATCTATATCGTTAAAGAAAATCAAAATCATTTTACTCTCATATGACAGTGACAAAAGTATATATTTCTTGACTCAGGGCCCCATCAACTCTGTTGCTTTCTATCATAATATAATCTGGGAATAACTTGATAGTGATGACATCCCAGAGAATATCTGATGATGTTATGCTAATTAGACCTTTCTTTGGTTATCCTCTTACTGCATAACAAATTACCCATTACGTAGCAGCTTAAAACAATCATTTTAATTTTGTTCACAGCTTTGGAGATAAGGAATTTGGGAAGGACTAGAACACATGATGGTTGCATTCATATTTTGGTTGGGGATTTAGTCATTTGAAAGCCTGTCTAGGCTGGACATCCAAGATGGTTCATTCACATGGCTGGCCTTGATATTGGCTATCAGCTGGGAACTCAGCTGGAGCTATAGACCAAACACCTCACATGACTTTTTCATGTGACCTGGACTTCTTACAGCATGGCTTCTGGGTTTTGAGAGGGAGTGTCCAAGAGGCAGTGACAAAGAATGAACATTTCAAAGGTTCAAGGCGGTGAGTCTCCAAGTCTTTTGACTTAGCCCTGCAAGTCCTGTGGCATTACGTCTATTGCCAGTCAGTCACTAAGGCCAGCCAGATTCAAGGGGAAGGGAATTCAATTTTACATATCGAGGAATGTCAAAGCATTTGTAGTTGTCTTTATCCCACTACAGACCTGGTGAGTTTAAAGAACTAAGGACCCTATTTGCCTTAATAAGAAACATGAATTCTAGAGGGTAGATTTTATATCTTTTTTTTTATTATTATTTTAAAATTTATTTATTTTTGGCTGTGTTGGGTCTTCGTTTCTGTGCGAGGGCTTTCTCTATTTGTGGCAAGCGGGGGCCGCTCTTCATCGCGGTGCGTGGGCCTCTCACTATCGCGACCTCTGTTGTTGCTGAGCATGGGCTCCAGACGTGTGGGCTCAGTAGTTGTGCTTCACGGGCCTAGTTGCTCTGTGGCATGTGGGATCTTCCCAGACCAGGGCTCGAACCCGTGTCCCCTGCATTGGCAGGCAGATTCTCAACCACTGTGCCACCAGGGAAGCTCTTAGATTTTATATCTTATTAAAGCTCAGGGGCCTGTCACATGGATGAAATTTCTAATGTTCATTTATTTGGGCCATGTTAAGACATCCCTTCTAAAGTGAGAAAAAATTGTTGCACTTTACCTTGCCTGCTCTAAAGAGAGACACGGTAGTAAGTAGGTCTCATAAGATCTGGAAGACAACATGTAACAACTCGTGGTGAGCTGCACTGACCCAAGTTCTAGATCTACCATACAGCTCCTAGCCTAAAGTGAGAATAGAGCAAGATCACCTGTAGCACAAGTCCCCCTTCTATTTGGGTCTAGGACCTAGTATTGGGAGGA
This sequence comes from Phocoena sinus, assembly GCF_008692025.1. Taxonomy (NCBI): domain Eukaryota; kingdom Metazoa; phylum Chordata; class Mammalia; order Artiodactyla; family Phocoenidae; genus Phocoena; species Phocoena sinus. The sequence continues at coordinate 122,357,147 of NC_045764.1, read as the reverse complement.
TCTATGGCAGACAGAGATGTATCTGTCAAGTGACTTAGAGAAAGCACAATACAACCTCTAAGGTTTTTAGAGAAAGGCCATGCCCTTCTTTACTGGCAAGTATTCTCCATGGGCCATGGAAGACAACTCAACAGCTGACCGTGGTACTCTAAGCCTGGATTGCCTCAACTGGTTATTATGTGATTTAATGAAATATGTAATTGGAGGGACACAATAGAATTAGATTGTGAAATGGAAATAATATGTATAAGGCTGAGGCTAAGTAGATATTAATAAACACAAGGCATTAGTAAACAATATAAGCTGGTGGCTCAGAATCCAATCATAACTGCTTCTAAAACCTCTCCCTCGACTCCTGTTTCTTTTTTTCCTTTCTACCTACCTGCCTGTTGTTACTATATATAAAAAAATAACTTTTACTTTATAACAAACTAACTTTTTAAAAATAATATTAAAAGAAATTCAATCTTATTAATTCTAATCATTTCTCTCAACAGTTATGCAGACATATACATAATAATGACAGTTTCTTAAAGTACTTTTCAAAACCATATTATTTGTTTCTTTTACTTTCTTATGGTACTAATAGTTAAGTTAGATTTAACCAAAGTGGTATTAGTAAGTATGTAATATAATCTATTTCTTCTGATATCAATAGAGCTATGCAAGTTTCCATGTTTTCCTTTTGTGTCTAATTTGTATTGTACATCTTTAAAAATCCTTTTTTTCTTATAATACAATTTTTGGATGCAAAGTTCTATGTGTGTTCATTAAGTCAAAGTTATTAATGATAATGTTTTAGTATTCTATATCTTTACTCATTTTTATCTGCTTGATATTGCTGATAAAATATTTATTTGAAAATTTATAAAATTTTATACTATAAAATTTGAATGTACATGCCCTGTTTTATCAAATTCTCTTGAACATGGACAGGACCAGTGAATATGATGGGCTAATATTCCTGTGATTAAGTTACTAATCAGTTAACTTTGAATTAATCAAAGAGGAGATTGTTCTGTGTGGGCCTGATTTAATCAGATGAGCCCTTTAAAAGAAGTCAAAGCATCAGAGAGATGCTATTCTGATGGTCTTGAAGATACAGTTTATGACTTCTACAACTGCAGGGAAATGACTCCTGCCAATAACCACATTAGTTTGGAAGAGCCTCTCATCTGAGCCTCAGATGAGACCCTTCCTCCAGCTGTCACATAGATTTCAGTCTTATGAGACCTGGAGCAGATAATCCACTTGAGCCCTGTCTGTACTTCTGACATACAGGAACTGTGAAGTAATGAATTTGAATTATTTTAAATTGCTAAGTTTGTGGTAATATTTTATGTAGCAATAGAAATGTAAAACAGCCCCCCATTTTTTAAAACATATTTATGAAGTCTCATATCTTTATCTCTTATCATGTTGTCTACTCTACCACTAGCCTAAAAAGGTAATCATTCTAATATATTTATTTTCTATCCTTTTATTATATGTGTATTCTTGAAAAATACATGCTATTTTTATAGGTATGTATTTTTACTTTATAAGCTGTTATGTTATAGGTCTCATTTTTATCTTATAATTTTTACACAGCCATGCTTCTAGGAACTATTTAAATTACATTTACATTTAGCCTATTGCTTCTTATAGCCTTCCAGTATTCCATGGTTTGCATCCACCATGTTTTTATGTCCATTCTCCAGGAATGGTCCTCCAAATTGCCTCCAGTTTCCCACCATGATAAACAATGCTGTAGTAGTCTTCCCTTTTGGACCTGGGGGCAATTTCTCTAGGATATATGCTCAGGAAAAGGAATGCTACTTCTTAAAGTATTTATATATGTAATCTGACTGAGTACTGTCAGATTGCTCTCCATAATAGTTGCACATTCTAAATTACCATCTGTACAACATGAACATTCCCATATTCCCATGATCTATCCAACAATTTATGCTACCTAGCATTTTAATACTTGTTAATATTATGGGTATGAAGTTATATCACATTGTTTTAATTTGGTTTTCTTTTTTAAAAATGAGTTTAAGCATTTCTTCATATCTTTATTAGTTATTCATGTTATTTCTTCTGTGATTGTAATTTTAATTTTTGAAGTTAATCAATATTTATGTTTTCTCCTTCACAGAAGAGTTATTTATCATGCATTCACATCATGTTGGTGTTTATCTTACTCTTCCAGCATGCTGATATTATCTGTAACTTTGTGACTGGGTGGTTGTGAATGCTTTTACTTTTTACATTATTATTTTTTTAAGTATGCCTGTGAGAATTAATCATGAATATGTTGACATTTACAAGAAAAGCATACGTCTCTTTTTAGTGCTGGACTTATTTATTATACTCATAGAACCTCCAATGTCCACACAGATTTTTGCTCACCCAGGTATCCAAAGTTCATTTTATTTTTTAAATTCACTGTGAATAGTTAGTGCAATGAATTAATGGCCTTATGAAATACCAGGAAGAATACTCCCATGTCAGAACAGAGTTTACCAAACATGGGAGGACAGTTTTTTTTGTGTGTGTAGGAATATAGGATTTTACATGAAGAGATACCAAAAGGGGAAATGTAATAGACTGAAAATATCACTGATTCCTGTATGTCATTGACCTTAGAATAATACTAATAAGAAAATGTTAAATGTTCTTACAAATATAAAAATTTCACTTGCTTTTTATGTATCATTATACACTGTTTACCACCCAGTGCCAATTTAACGAAAAGGCAAAAAGAAATAATAATATTCATAGCTAACCTTTATGTATTTTTGCTCCTTTACTTTATTCAGTGCTTTACTTGCAATATCTCATATAATCCTCAGAAAATTCCTGAGATTTATACTCCTTTTATCACTGTTTTATGTATGAGAATCTGGAGGCTTATTGTAATCAAGGGGTCAAAAGCTTAAGTGTTTTACTGTGTAAGTTCTATTATGCTAAGCTGCCTCATCTTAAATTAATGTTCTTGTCATAATGTAAAATATGTAGGGCTGGTTCGAATCTGAGTATGGCTTATTAGAGAGTATGTGTGTGAATGATGCTGATATCTTAGCACTGTTGCTGACACTAGTTCTTTGCTAAGCAGGCTCAAAGTTGGAGTGGCAGTACATGTAGAACTCAATAATATCCAATCAAAATGCATTTTTAAGATTTAGTGGTTCTTTGTCTTTTCAGTATTGGTAGCTCTTATTTCCTTCAACCCTTTGACTTTTGGGCAGAGCTATACTTAATATTATAAGGAAAATAGCACTAAAAAAACAAGTATGCTGCACTATTTTTAGTTACTGGAGAAACAAAATGCTGACATGGTAAAAAAAAAAGGCTATATACATACTATTGCTGTTATAACACAGTTTCAAGATTACTAGATGAGAGTGGTCATTAAGGCATTGCTTAGAGATTTCTGCTTATGTGACATTAAACATTTGTGTTTTAAGTAATGTGGTGGTTCTGAGTACAAAGAAACCTGAATACTGGAAAACGTATGGTTTTATATATATATATATATATATATATATATATATATATATCAGACATATATTGAAGTTCTATTTATAAGTACTTAAACTTGGGATCCTCTATTTGACTCTTCATTTGGATATGGTTTTCTACCCTAAGGAAAAAAAATGAAGCTTAAGTTGTATCATGTTATAGGTCAGACAGTCAATATGATAGACAAAGAAGTTGAGTCAGTAATATCCAAATCCTTCTCCTTCTGACTGAGTTTTGAGAGCAAAAATAAATGAGAAATATGCTCCCACATTCAAAAGGGGGAGCATTAGGAAGAGAGGAGAGACACTATTAAAGTCCAAAGCCCAGAGCATGGACTAGTGCTGCTAGAGATACAATTACATTCATCTTGCCTGGTATTCACACTTTAGTTTTAATTGAGACAGCAAAAGAGGGATGCATGAAGCTGCAGTATGTCCAGAGGAGCCATGGAAAACATGTAAGTGCATTGATTCTGAGTGGGAGACCTGTGTAAATCTTCCAGTCAGTTTTTGATACTTAACATTACTTCTACTTTCCCCTTTTGTTCATGTGCTCTCTAAATAGGCTTATTTTCCTTTCAAGTGCCTGCTGTTAAGAAGTGCTTATTTGGTTTGAACTATGTGGGAGGGCTGGGACAAAGTGGACCAGATTGAAAGAAAATTATTGAAGTTAACCCAGAGAAACCATTCTGAGGCGGTTGGAAAAATTTCAGTTGCTCACCATATGATATACTCCTTTTTACTTTTAATCCAGATGTTTTGGATACTTGTTGACCTAGGATGCATTTATAAACATTCTGCTTTTACTCAGTGGACCTCTTACCACAAATAATTATGTATACTTAGTATTTGAAATTAGCTTTAAGCAGTTTTGTCACAATGTAGCAGCAGTCATCTATTTTCTCTGCCAAAAATTTATACACAGCTGGCCTTCCCTATCAGATTGCCAACTTTCAATGCTTAGATAATAGTATAAATAAATGGCCATGGCAAACAAAATATGGATGCCTTCTAGATGAATGTTAAAATAATAATTGTGGTTGGATGATTCTTTTGTTTAAGAAAGTGGCCACCATCACACTGATACCAAAACCAGACAAAGATATGACAAAAAAGGAAAATTACAGACCGATATCACTGATGAACAGATGCAAAAGTCCTCAACACAATACTAGCAGACTGACTCTAGCAATACATTAAAAGGATCTTACACCATGATCAAGTGGGATTTATTCCAGGAATGCAAGAATTTTTCACTATCTGTAAATCAATCAGTGTGATACACCACATTAACAAACTGAAGAATAAAACCCATTTGATCACCTCAATAGATGCAGAAAAATCTTTTGATAAAATTCAACAATGATCTATGATAAAAACTGTCCAGAAAGTGGGCATAGGGGGAACATACCTCAACATAATAAAGGCTATATATGACAAATCCACAGCCAACTCAATGGTGAAAAGCTGAAGGCATTTCTTCTAAGATCAGGAACAAGACACGGATGCCCACTCTTGTCAATTTTATTCAACATAGTTTTGGAAGTCCTAGTCACAGCAATCAGAGAAGAAAAAGAAATAAAAGGAATCAAAACTGGAAAAGAAATAAAACTGTCACTGTTTGCATAATGCTATGCAAACATAATGCTATACATAGAAAATACTAAAGACCCTATCAGAAAACTACTAGAGCTCATCATGAATTTGGTAAAGTTGCTGGATACAAAATTAATATATAGAAATCTGTTGCATTTCTAGACACTAACAACAAAATATCAGAAAGAGAAATTAAGAAAACAATCCCAATTACCATTGCATCAAATACTTAGGAATAAACCTACCTAAGGAGGCAAAAGACTTATACCTGTACTTTGAAAACTATAAGACATTGATGAAAGAAATTGAAGATGAAACAAACAGATGGAAAGACATACCATGTTCTTGGACTGGAAGAACCAATATTGTTAAAATGAACATACTATCCAAGGCAAGCTACAGATTCAATGCAATCCCTATCAAATTACCAATGACATTTTTTACAAAAAAAATTACAATTTGTATGGAAACACAAAAGACTCTGAATAGCCAAAGCAATCTTTAGAAAGAAGAATGGAGCTGGAACAATCAGGCTCCCTGACTTCAGACTATACTACAAAGCTACAGTAATCAAGATAGTATGGTACTGGCACAAAAACAGAAATATAGATCAATGGAACAGGATAGAAAGCCCAGAGATAAACCCATCCACTTACAGTCAGTTAATCTATGACAAAGGAGGCAAGAATATACAATGGAGAAAAGACAGTCTCTTCAATAAGTGGTACTGGGAAAACTAAACAGCTACATGTAAAAGATTGAAATTAGAACATTCTCTAACACCATATACAAAAATAAACTCAAAATGGATTAAAGACCTAAATGTAACACCAGATACTATAAAACTGCTAGAGGAAAACATAGGCAGAACACTCTTTGACATAAATCACAGCAATATTCTTTGAATCTGTCTCCTGGTGTAATGGAAATAAAAACAAAAATAAACTAATGGGATCTAATTAAACTCAAAAGCTTTTGCACAGCAAAGGAAACCATAAACAAAATGCAAAGGCAACCTACAGACTGGGAGAAAATATTTGCAAGTGTTGCAACTGACAAGGGATTAATTTCCAAAATATACAAACAGCTCATATATCTTAAAATCGAAAAGAAAAACAACCCAATAAAAAATGGGCAGAATATCTAAATAGACATTTCTCCAAAGAAGACATACAAATGGCCAATAGGCACATGAAAAGATGCTCAATATCGTTACTAATTAGAGAAATGCAAATCAAACTACAATGAGGTATCACCTCACACTGTGAAACATTGTGAAACATTTGAAAAAACATGTGAAACATTTCAAAAACATTTCAAATGTGAAACATTTGAAAAAACATGTGAAACATTTCACATTTCATCTGAAATGTCTACCATTAATGAATGCTGGAGAGAGTGTGGAAGAAAGGAACCCTTCTACGCTATTGGTGGGAATATAACTTGGTGCAGCCGCTATGGAGAGCAGTATGGAAGTTCCTTAAAAAAATAAAAATAGAGTTACCATATGATCCAGTGATCTCACTCCTGGGCATATATCTGGGGAAAACTATAATTGAAAAAGATACATGCACCTCAATGTTCATAACAGCATTATTTACAATAGCCAAGACATGGAAGCAACTTAATTGTCCAACAACAGATGAATGGATACAGAAAATGTGGTATATATATATATATATATATATATATATATATATATATATACAATTGAATATTACTCAGTCAAAAAAAAATGAAATAATACCATTTGCAGCAACATGGATGGACCTAGAGCTTATCATCTTAAGTGAAGTAAGTCAGATAGAGAAAGACAAATATCATGTGACATCAATTACATGTGAAATCTAAAAGAAAAAAATGATTCACATGAACTTATTTATAATACAGACCCACAGACATAGAAAAACTTATGGATACCAAACAGGATAGTGATGAGGTGGGGGATGGAGAGATAAATTAGGAGTTTGGGATTAACATATACACACTACTATATAAAAACTAGATAAACAGCAAGGACCTACTCTATAGCACAGGGAACTATATTCACTATCTTGTAATAACCTGTAATGGAAAAGAATCTGAATGTGTATATATTTATATATATACACATATATATGTATATATATATATACATACATATATATATACATGTATATATATGTGTATGTGTGTAACTGAATCACTTTGCTGTACAACTGATACTTACACAACATTGTAAATTAACTACACTTCAATAAGAAAAAGTTTTAAAAAAAAGAAGCACTTTGATGGATTTTTTTCCCACCTCAACCACAGCTCCTAGTCCAGATAAAAGAGGGTAGGGGGACCTTGAAGATGGCGGAAGAGTAAGACGCGGAGATCGCCTTCCTCCCCACGGATACACCAGAAATACATCCACACGTGGAACAACTCCTACAGAACTCCTACTGAAGGCTGGCAGAAGACCTCAGACCTCCCAAAAGGCAAGAAACTCCCCACGTAACTGGGTAGGGCAAAAGAAAAAACAGAGACAAAAGAATAAGGACGGCACCTGCACCAGTGGGAGGGAGCTGTGAAGGAGGAAAAGTTTCCACACACTAGGAAGCCCCTCCGCGGGCGGAGACTGCGGGAGGCAGAGGGGGGAGTTACGGGACCGCGGAGTAGTGCACAGCGACGGGTGCGGAGGGTAAAGCGGGGAGATTCCTGCACAGACGATCGGTGCTGACCGGCACTCACCAGCCCGAGAGGCTTGTCTGCTCACCCGCCGGGGCGGGCGGGGCTGCGAGCTGAGGCTCGGGTTTTGGTTTTGGACGGAGCTCAGGGAGAGGACTGGGGTTGGCGGCTTGAACATAGCCTGAAGGGGTTAGTGCACCACGACTAGCCGGGAGGGAGTCCCGGGAAAAGCCTGCACCGGCCGAAGAGGCAAGAGACTTTTTCTTCCCTCTTTGTTTCCTGGTGCGCGAGGAGAGGGGTTTAAGAGCGCTGCTTAAAGGAACTCCAGAGACGGGCGCGAGCCGCAGCTAAAAGCGCGAACCCCAGAGACGGGCGCGAGCCGCGGCTGAGGGCGCGAGCCCCCGAGACGGGCGCGAGCCGCGGCTGAAAGCGCAAACCCCAGAGACGGGCGCGAGCCGCGGCTAAAACCGCGGACCCCAGAGACAGGCGGGAGACGCTAAGGCTGCTGCTGCCGCCACCAAGGGGCCTGTGTGCGAGCACAGGTCACTCTCCACACCCCTCTTCCGCGGAGCCTGTGCAGCCCGCCACTGCCAGGTTCCCGGGATCCAGGGACAACTTCCCCGGGAGTACGCACGGCGGGTCGCAGGCTGGTGCAACATCACGCCGGCCTCTGCCGCAACGTCACGCTGCCTCTGCAGCTGCAGGCCCGCCCCGCGCGTAGTGCCCCTCCTACCCCCATCCCCCAACCCCCGGCCTGAGTGAGCCGGAGGCCCCGAATCAGCGGCTCCTTTAACCCCGTCCTGTCTGAGCGAAAAAACAGACGCCCTCCAGCGACCTACACGCAGAGGCAGGGCCAAATCCAAAGCTGAGCTCCTGTGAGCTGTGAGAACAAAGAAGAGAAAGGGAAATCTCTCCCGGCAGACACAGAAGCAGCGGATTAAAGCTCCACAATCAACTTGATATACCCTGCATCTGTGGAATACCTGAATAGACAAGGAATGATCCCAAATTGAAGAGGTGGAATTTAGGAGCGAGATCTATGATTTTTTTCCCTTTTCCTCTTTTTGTGAATGTGTACGTGTATGCTTCTGTGTGAGATCCTGTCTGTATACTCTTGCTTCCACCATTTGTCCTAGGGCTCTATCCGTCCATGACTTTTTTTTAAAAATTCTTTTTCTTAATAATTAAGTTTAATTGTGATAACTTTATTATACTTTACCTTCGTTCTTTCTTTCTTTCCTTCCTTCCTTCCCTCCTTTAGACAACGAATCACCCCAAATTGAGGAGGTGGTCTCAGGGAGCAGGATTTATGATTTATCCCCCTTTACCTCTTTTTGTGAAGGTGTATGTGTATGCTTCTGTGTAAGATTTTCTCTGTATAGCTTTGCTTCCAACATTTGTCCTAAGGTTCTATCCGTCCCTTTTTTTTTTTTTCTAAATATTTTTTAATTCAATAACTATATTATACTTTATTTTATTTTTACTGTATCATCTTTCTTTCTGTCTTTTTTCCTTCTTTCCCTCCTTCCTTCCTTCCTCCCTCCCTCCCTCCCTCCCTCCTTTCTTTCCTTCTTTGCTTCTTTCTTCCTTCCTTCCTTTCCTCCTTTCCTTCTTTCTTTACTCATACTTCTACTAATTCTCCCTACTTTTTCTCCCTTTTATTCTGAGCTGTGTGGATGAAAGGCTCTTGGTGCTCCAGCCAGGAGTCAGGGCTCTGCCTCTGAGGTAGGAGAGCCAACTTCAGGACACTGGTCAACAAGAGACCTCCCAGCTCCACATAATATTAAACGGTGGAAATATCCCAGAGACCTCCATCTTAACACCAGCACCCAGCTTCACTCAACGACCAGCAAGCCACAGTGCTGGACAACCTATGCCAAACAACTAGCAAAACAGGAACACAACCCCACCCATTAGCAGAGAGGCTGCCTAAAATCATAATAAGGCCACAGACACCCCAAAACACACCACCAGACGTGAACCTGCCCACTAGAGAGACAAGATCCAGCCTCATCCAGCACAACACAGGCACTAGTCCCCTCCACCAGGAAGCCTACACAACCCGCTGAAACAACCTTAGCCACTGGAGACAGACATCAAAAACAACGGGAACTACGAAAGTGCAGCCTGCAAAAAGGAGACCCCAAACACAGTAAGATAAGCAAAATGAGAAGACAGAAAAACACACAGCAGATGAAGGAGCAAGATAAAAACCCACCAGACCTAACAAATGAAGAGGAAATAGGCAATCTACCTGAAAAAGAATTCAGAATAATGATAGTAAGGATGATCCGAAATCTTGGAAGTAGAATGGACAAAATGCAAGAAACAGTTAACAAGGACCTACAAGAACTAAAGATGAAACAAGCAACGATGAACAATGCAATAAATGAAATTAAAATCACTCTAGATAGGATCAATAGCAGAATAACTGAGGCAGAAGAACGGATAAGTGACCTGGAAGATAAAGTAGTGGAAATAACTACTGCAGAGCAGAATAAAGAAAAAAGAATGAAAAGAACTGAGGACAGTCTCAGAGACCTCTGGGACAACATGAAATGCACCAACATTCGAATTATAGGGGTTCCAGAAGAAGAAGAAAGAAAGAAAGGGACTGAGAAAATATTTGAAGAGATTATAGTTGAAAACTTCCCTAATATGGGAAAGGAAATAGTTAATCAAGTCCAGGAAGCACAGAGGGTCCCATACAGGATAAATACAAGGAGAAACACGCCAAGACACATATTAATCAAACTGTCAAAAATTAAATACAAAGAAAGCATATTAAAAGCAGCAAGGGAAAAACAACAAATAACACACAAGGGAATCCCCATAAGGTTAACAGCTGATCTCTCAGCAGAAACCCTACAAGCCAGAAGGGAGTGGCAGGACATACTGAAAGTGCTGAAGGAGAATAGCCTGCAACCAAGACTACTCTACCCAGCAAGGATCTCATTCACATTTGATGGAGAAATTAAAACCTTTACAGACAAGCAAAAGCTGAGAGAGTTCAGCACCACCAAACCAGCTTTACAACAAATGCTAAAGGAACTTCTCTAGACACGAAACACAAGAGAAGGAAATGACCTATAGTAGCGAACCCAAAACAATATATAAAATGGAAATAGGAACATACATATCGATAATTACCTTAAATGTAAATGGACTAAATGCTCCCACCAAAAGACACAGATTGGCTGAATGGATACAAAAACAAGACCCTTATATATGCTGTCTACAAGAGACCCACTTCAGAACTAGAGACACATACAGACTGAAAGTAAGGGGATGGAAAAAGATATTCCATGCAAATGGAAACCAAAAGAAAGCTGGAGTAGCAATTCTCATATCAGACAAAATAGACTTTAAAATAAGGACTATTAAAAGGGACAAAGAAGGACACTACATAATGATCAAGGGATCGATCCAAGAAGAAGATATAACAATTGTAAATATTTATGCACCCAACATAGGAGCACCTCAATACATAAGGCAAATACTAACAACCATAAAAGGGGAGATCAACAGTAACACATTCATAGTAGGGGACTTTAACACCCCACTTTCACCCATGGACAGATCATCCAAAATGAAAATAAATAAGGAAACACAAGCTTTAAATGATACATTAAACAAGATGGACTTAATTGATATTTATAGGACACTCCATCCAAAAACAACAGAATACACATTTTTCTCAAGTGCTCATGGAACATTCTCCAGGATAGATCATATCTTGGGTCACAAATCAAGCCTTGGTAAATTTAAGAAAACTGAAATTGTATCAAGTATCTTTTCCGACCACAACGCCATGAGACTAGATATCAATTACAGGAAAAGATCTGTAAAAAATACAAACACATGGAGGCTAAACAATACACTACTTAATAATGAAGTGATCACTGAAGAAATCAAAGAGGAAATAAAAAAATACCTAGAAACAAATGACAATGGAGACACAACGACCCAAAACCTATGGGATGCAGCAAAAGCAGTTCTAAGGGGGAAGTTTATAGCAATACAAGCCCACCTTAAGAAGCAGGAAACATCTCGAATAAACAACCTAACCTTGCACCTCAAGCAATTAGAGAAAGAAGAACAAAAAAACCCCAAAGCTAGCAGAAGGAAAGAAATCATAAAAATCAGATCAGAAATAAATGAAAAAGAAATGAAGGAAACAATAGCAAAGATCAATAAAACTAAAAGCTGGTTCTTTGAGAAGATAAACAAAATAGATAAACCACTAGCCAGACTCATCAAGAAAAAAAGGGAGAAGACTCAAATCAATAGAATTAGAAATGAAAAAGGAGAAGTAACAACTGACACTGCAGAAATAAAAAAAAATCATGAGAGATTACTACAAGCAACTCTATGCCAATAAAATGGACAATCTGGAAGAAATGGACAAATTCTTAGAAATGCACAACCTGCCAAGACTGAATCAGGAAGAAATAGAAAATATGAACAGACCAATCACAAGCACTGAAATTGAAACTGTGATTAAAAATCTTCCAACAAACAAAAGCCCAGGACCAGATGGCTTCACAGGTGAATTCTATCAAACATTTAGAGAAGAGCTAACACCTATCCTTCTCAAACTCTTCCAAAATATAGCAGAGGGAGGAACACTCCCAAATTCCTTCTACGAAGCCACCATCACCTTGATACCAAAACCAGACAAGGATGTCACAAAGAAAAAACTACAGGCCAATATCACTGATGAACATAGATGCAAAAATCCTCAACAAAATACTAGCAAACAGAATCCAACAGCACATTAAAAGGATCATACACCATGATCAAGTGGGGTTTATTCCAGGAATGCAAGGATTCTTCAATATACGCAAATCTATCAATGTGATAAACCATATTAACAAATTGAAGGAGAAAAATCATATGATCATCTCAATAGATGCAGAGAAAGCTTTCGACAAAATTCAACACCCATTTATGATAAAAACCCTCCAGAAAGTAGGCATAGAGGGAACTTTCCTAAACATAATAAAAGCCATATATGACAAGCCCACAGCAAACATCATCCTCAATGGTGAAAAACTGAAAGCATTTCCACTAAGATCAGGAACAAGACAAGGTTGCCCACTCTCACCACTCTTATTCAACATAGTTTTGGAAGTTTTAGCCACAGCAATCAGAGAAGAAAAACAAATAAAAGGAATCCAAATCGGAAAAGAAGAAGTAAAGCTGTCACTGTTTGCAGATGACATGATACTATACATAGAGAATCCTAAAGATGCTACCAGAAAACTACTAGAGCTAATCAATGAATTTGGTAAAGTAGCAGGATACAAAATTAATGCACAGAAATCTCTGGCATTCCTATATACTAATGATGAAAAATATGAAAGTGAAATCAAGAAAACACTCCCATTTACCATTGCAACAAAAAGAATAAAATATCTAGGAATAAACCTACCTAAGGAGACGAAAGACCTGTATGCAGAAAATTATAAGACACTGATGAAAGAAATTAAAGATGATACAAATAGATGGAGAGATATACCATGTTCTTGGATGGGAAGAATCAACATTGTGAAAATGACTCTACTACCCAAAGCAATCTACAGATTCAATGCAATCCCTATCAAACTACCACTGGCATTTTTCACAGAACTAGAACAAAAAATTTCACAATTTGTATGGAAACACAAAAGACCCCGAATAGCCAAAGCAATCTTGAGAACGAAAAAAGGAGCTGGAGGAATAAGGCTGCCTGACTTCAGACTATATTACAAAGCAACAGTAATCAAGACAGTATGGTACTGGCACAAAAACAGAAAGATAGATCAGTGGAACAGGATAGAAAGCCCAGAGATAAACCCACGCACATATGGACACCTTATCTTTGATAAAGGAGGCAGGAATGTACAGTGGAGAAAGGACAGCCTCTTCAATAAATGGTGCTGGGAAAACTGGACAGGTACATGTAAAAGTATGAGATTAGATCACTCCCTAACACCATACACAAAAATAAGCTCAAAATGGATTAAAGACCTAAATGTAAGGCCAGAAACTATCAAACTCTTAGAAGAAAACATAGGAAGAACACTCTATGACATAAATCACAGCAAGATCCTTTCTGACCCACCTCCTAGAGTAATGGAAATAAAAACAAAAATAAACAAATGGGACCTAATGAAACTTCAAAGCTTTTGCACAGCAAAGGAAACCATAACCAAGACCAAAAGACAACCCTCAGAATGGGAGAAAACATTTGCAAATGAAGCAACTGACAAAGGATTAATCTCCAAAATTTACAAGCAGCTCATGCAGCTCAATAACAAAAAAACAAACAACCCCATCCAAAAATGGGCAGAAGACCTAAATAGACATTTCTCCAAAGAAGATATACAGAATGCCAACAAACACATGAAAGAATGCTCAACATCATTAATCATTAGAGAAATGCAAATCAAAACTACAATGAGATATCATCTCACACCAGTCAGAATGGCCATCATCAAAAAATCTAGAAACAATAAATGCTGGAGAGGGTGTGGAGGAAAGGGGACACTCTTGCACTGCTGGTGGGAATGTGAATTGGTTCAGCCACTGTGGAGAACAGTATGGAGGTTCCTTAAAAAACTACAGATAGAATTACCATATGACCCAGCAATCCCACTACTTGGCATATACCCTGAGAAAACCAAAATTCAAAAAGAGTCATGTACCAAAATGTTCATTGCAGCTCTATTTACAGTAGCCAGGAAATGGAAACAACCTAAGCGCCCATCATCGGATGAATGGATAAAGAAGATGTGGCACATATACACAATGGAATATTACTCAGCCTTAAAAAGAAATGAAATTGAGCTCTTTGTAATGAGATGGATAGACCTAGAGTCTGTCATACAGAGTGAAGTAAGTCAGAAAGAAAAAGACAAATACCGTATGCTAACACATATATATGGAATTTAAGGGAAAAAAATGTCATGAAGAACCTAGGGGTAAGATAGGAATAAAGACGCAGACCTACTGGAGAACGGACTTGAGGGTATGGGGAGGGGGAGGGGTGAGTTTTGATAGGGCGAGAGAGAGTCATGGACATATACACACTAACAAACGTAGTAAGGTAGATAGCTGGGGGGAAGCAGCCGCAAGGCACAGGGATATTAGCTCGGTGCTTTGTGACAGCCTGGAAGGGTGGGATGGGGAGAGTGGGAGGGAGGGAGACGCAAGAGGGAAGCCATATGGGAACATATGTATATGTATAGCTGATTCACTTTGTTATAAAGCAGAAACTAACACACCATTGTAAAGCAATTATACCCCAATAAAGACGTTTAAAAAAAAATATATATCAACAGTAAAAAATAAAGAAATAACATTAAAAAAAAAAAAAAAAAGAGGGTAAATCAAAGGTTGACCACAATTGTTTTGCATAATCAAGAAAGAAGAATTTGAGTTTCTCCCTAGAGGGATATGATGATGACGAGAAATGTAGGGATGGAAGAAAGAGGAAAATAAAAGACCTAGTAAGGAGGTAATATTAGGCTGGTAAGATATGTCAGCTGATAAATTTCTTGGTAGTGAAAGTCTGGTACGGAAAACATTCTTTGCTTAGTGGGTTTTTTTTTGGAAACAAAAGAAGAAAATAGTTTTTATTGTGTGACAAAAAGTTGTAGAAACAGGATGTCATCAAAGGAATCAAGACCAACAATAGAGCGAGGTGAAAACAAAGAAACATAGAACACATACATAAGTCTAAGATGAGAGGTGTTTGAGAGTTGAAGAGGGCTTTAAAATTCCAAAATCTACCTACATTTTTATGTACGTATGCATGTATCTTTTAGTGAGCTTGTGACTCCAGGGATCAGGAGATTATGTAAACCTTCAGACTGATGACATCCTGAAACTGTTAGATAAAAGATTAATTTCCTTATTTTTATAGAAAGAAACATTTTATGGACCTTGAAAACTTGCTTTGCCTACTCATCACTGCCTTAAGATGAGAAACCAAAATGAGAAAGATGGGTCCTATTTCCAAGTGGTTTTAACAAAAGAGCTAATGGTAGACAAGGTTATAGCTGAAATGAGCTCATTAGATGAATTCTTTTTAGTAATACACTTTGCATACCAATTAATAAAAAATAATTAACCTTTCAATATATCAGGATATTTTCCAGATTTTAAAATATGGACTCCATTTGTTTTTATCTTTGTGTATTTTAAGACCCATGGTAATAGAAAAGAGTCATGCCGAGACCTCCAAGACTAAAGATGGATATTAGGACTGGGTTTAAATAGATTTCTGTGGTTCCTTAGGTCTTTTTTTAAACTCTTCCCCTTGCCCTTTCAAAAGAGCTTCACCACAGATTGAACAATTTTAGACTGAAATTGGGGAAACATTATGTTCGTGGAGGTGGAAAACTCATATTATTTCAAAAGAATGGAAGATGATAGAAGGTTACTTTGAACCTCAAAATTTCTCTTCTTGGCAAATGGGCTATAAAATGACTTTCTCAAAATGAGCCCAATATAGCACAGTCCTAAGTTTCAATGACTTCTTCTAGATTTTTGAGGTTAAGAAGAATCGAAAAGTGGGTTCTCTGTGATTATCTCCTATAGAGATTCCATGCCTGTGATCCAAAAATAATATGAGGATGTCAGCATGTTTGCTTTTAATCTTGGCAGTGTGCCAAGAAAAATATGTGTGATAAAATCAGTTACAGCAAACATACTAAGTTGCTTTTTATTTTGTTTCTGGTCCGTTATTCACTTTTTCATCACAGTTAGAATTGAAACAAGCTAATCTATTTCTCATCAGGAAAACTTATACTGTGTTTGGAAGAAATGAAAATCAATAGTAATAGTTTTAAAAGCACTCTAGTTGGTTTGGAATTCTTTTTTAGTAAGTTTTTAAAATTGACGTGAGCTTAGTTGATTTTACACAATAGCTGAGTAAGGAGCTGCCTGGAGTGACATAGAGGGGGAGCTTCTGAATGGATCTCATATACTACCCTACATAAAAGTTGGAAATCTCAGTAGGAACTCAGTTCTTTAAATTAAGCTATTTTTGTCTATTTAAATGTCCTATAGCCACAATTTCTTATAACCCACTTTTGTTTAATTACTTCAACTACATTCTTCACTGAACTCAGAGGATGCCCATTCCTTGTTATATTTTCTTTTTATCTATTATTAGCATCTTTATTCCTCACTTTCTCCCTCAGTTTTAAATACCATTTTCATCACTTTAATAGTTTTCTCACTGATATCCTCTGAGATCTTGTATCATGATTCCATTGCACTAGCTTAGAAAACACCAACCCTAGCTGGATTTTAGTTTTTCTGGGTAGTTCTTAGACATCTAAACACTCCGCAGAAGTGTGGCAGATTTTTAAATCATTGTCTCCAAATTCATTTGGTCTCTCAATGTGTCCCGAAAGTTTTCTATGTATTATCTAAGCACATCTCTTTTTTTTTTTACTATCTTAGTACTTCTCAACTTTCCTCAAACTGGGATCTCTTCCCATCTTGCCTTTTCACAGCCCCAGCTATCCTCATCTCTTCACTGAAAAAAAATCCCTCAACTCCTGTTTCCCTGCTGTGAAATGATAGAAAAAATATGTGTTAATCTCTGCTTCCAAGTTCCTGGCACAGAGCTCCTAAAATCCTTGTAATTTCCTAAGTGATGAGAGCACTAAGAATATCTTTTGTTCTAATATTTGGTCTTTGACCCTGGTTGCTGACACAAAGCTCCTAAATCCCTTGAAATTTCCTGCGGGTATAGGAATATCTTTTGTTCTAAAGACATGACTCTTTATGGGCTCCTAGGTAGCTTCAGGATGGGGGCTAATCACCAGAAAGAACAAACCATGATTAGAACTTTTAGCCCCACTCTGCATCCTCTGGGAAGGGAAGAGGGGCTGAAGATTGTGTTCATGATTGATCATGCCTGTGATGAAACCTCCATAAACATCCCAGAAGTGTGGAGTTTGGAGAATTTCCAGGTTGGTGAGCACATATATGTGTTGGGAGGGTGGCACACCCTAACTCCACAGAAGCTTCTTTGCCTAGGACCTTTCCAGACCTCATCCCATGTATGTCTTCATCTGGATGTTCATCTGTATCCTTTATCATGTAATCAATTAGCACATGTTTTCCTGAGTTCTGTGACATGTTCTAGCAAATGATTGAATTCAAGGAGAGGGTCTTAGCAACCTCTGATTTGTAGCCAAGTTGGATAGAAGTTTTGGGTAACCTGGGACCTACTAATTGCGGTGGATGTCTAGAGATGGGGGCAGGCTTGTGGGACTGAACCTTTAACCTGTATGGTCTGCACTAACTCTAGGCAGATAGTGTCAGGATTTCTTGGTATGGAAAACCCGTAGGTCTGGTGTTGTGAGTGTGGTAGTGTTGTGAGTGTGGTAGTAGTGTAATAGTTAAGGTAAACAGTGAGTTTTAATTTTTAACCCACTTATTTACTTACCTGCACCTGTACCCAATGTTTCCTCTTGACCATCAATTATAAAGAAAAATGTGTTCCTTTACACTGAAAGAGAACTCTTCCATCTCTACTCTGAACTCCATCTCATCTCAATTTTTTAGGGACCTCATTCTCTGGATTATTCCTTCTGTGTGTTCAATATGCTCTCCTTAACAGGACTTTCACATTAGATTAGTATTTTAACATACTCAGTTCTCTACTCTCTCAAAACAATAATTTTCTTCTCTCCCAAATTTCCTTAAAGTTGACAGTTTCTTTTTACCCTCAGGATTCTTTAAAGGGTACTCACTGTCTTTATTTCTTTCTCTGTCATTCCCTCTTTGCCTTCATTCCTTTCTAATTTTATTAGTCAGCTTTGCTGCAGTAAAAAATTACCCCCAAATCTCAGTAGATTATAAAAATAAACACTTATTTTTACAAGTCAGCTACTGGTGGTTTGCTGTTTTGGCTCTTCTCCCTGTGTCTTATTCTGGGACCCATTCTGAAGGAGAAGCCCTTTGGCAGTTGCTATTTTCATGGCAGAAAGCAAAAAGTAAGAGCTGGTGAAAACATTTGATGCCCCTTTAGCTGTTATTTGGAGCTGGTTAAGCTCTAATCCACAAACTTTTATGATATTTGGATACATTCACCTTTTGTATAATTGGTATAAACTAAGAGATGCAAAAAACCATTTCCTTGGAGCATAAGTCAAGTTAGTAATGAGAACAAAAATTTAGGGGTACAGTTTGTGTTGTCAGTGCTGAGCAACAGATCCCAAGAGATGGAAGTGTGCTTTAACACATTTATTTTTTGTGTGTTCCTGATATGTGAAGCCCAGAGTGGGACTCTTTCATCTGAGCCTAAAGGTGGTTTTCACTTGGATGTTCCATATTAACATTTAATGAATGAATTTTTGGTTTCAGATCAGATCCTTCTCTTGCGGTATGAGGGCAGAGATCATGTTCTTTTTATTCAGCATTAATCCTAATGCTCCAATTTGCCTCATACTGTTACTGATCCTCTTTCTAAACCAGAAATGAGGAGATAAGCCTCAGTTCAAAGCTCAGAATCTTCCCACTCTCACAATATAAAAATCCCAAAATCCTGTTTAGCCACAGCTTGTGCTCCTTTCTCCTTCTATCCCCTATGCTATCCATTTTGGCAGTTTGAACTAGTAAAATGTGTACTCTTGCCTCTGCTGTTTTTTCCAACATGTGTCTATCACTAACTTATTTACACGTCAGCCTCCTATTCATCAACTAGGTCTCCACTTAGACATTACCTTCTCTATTGAACCTATGTGATTGCCACACACAGATTTTTGTATGCCTTTCTTTGTGTTTCTACTGCAATCCTATTACATAATTATGACAATGAATACATTTAATTATGCTGTCGTATATAATTTGTGGCACATGGCCTGAGTAATATATATATACATAAGGGTAATATATGTGTATTACATATATTGCATATTATACATTGTATACAGTTATTATCCATTTATTATACAATTGTATACATTGTATACAATTATATATATTACGTATATGGATCTATATCCATATATATGTATATGTATATAACATATGTTTCATATGTTATCTATATATGGAAAATAAGGGAGCAATACACATTTACTAAATAAATAAAATGTTCTTGTCAAACACATTTTTCCTAAACATTAAGAGATAATCTTTGTTAACTTTGAAATTTTTCTGAAGTAGCCAATCATGGTCCAAAATAAGGAATTCTGCCTTTTTAATGTATCTTTCCTGGCAAAGTAATTAGTTTCAAGTGGGAAAACTGATATATAAAGCATACACATGCCTGAAAATTTCAGATTCTTCTCCAGCTATTCAAAGTTACTAGAGATATATTCCTAGGCTATGTCTGACTCTGCCATTTATTTCTATGTGAATTACCTGAATTGCTGAACAATTTAGGAGGATTGGTGAGTCTTAGCAAAACGTTTATAATATGTTGCTTTTATTCATTTATAGTACTTTGGTTTCCCAACAAGTTTTATCTGAAACATTGCATTTATCTCTTAAACTGTTTCCTTACCTCCAATCTCCCCACTTTCCCAAATACAGTCTTCAGGATGATATTTTAAAAATACAAATCTAGTCCTTTTACTCTTTAGTTAAAAACAATCAATAATTTTCTATTTCTTATATTCATTATAAAGACCTCCATATCCTTCATTCTTTATGCCCATTCAATCATCAAGTTTTATAGATTCAGCTTCTGTATCATCTATCATACCTAGCCTTTCTTTTCTATCCCTAGAGCTACTGATAATTAAAGCATCTATCATATTGTACGTGAATTACTAGAATAGTTTCAAAAGTAGTCTCTCTTCTTTGGGTTTTGTATTTCTCTTAACAGATTCTCTGCTGCCAGATTGATTTTTTTGGAAATTAAAATCAGATCATATTAGACACAGGCTAAACTTCATCATAATATTAGCACACAAAAGCTCTGCTTTTATCTTCTGATTTTTCTTTTTTTGTGCTAATAACGTTGGTCTTTCCATATGGAAAACTCTTTTGTACTATCCTTCTGTAAAACAATTTCAACACTGAGTTCGATCAACCTTGTCTGTAAAGTCTTTGCTGTACATTTTACTACCTCCCTAGCAAAGAACCCACCATTCCATTCCATTCTTGGTGCCCCTTTTTTATTTTGTTAATAAATATCTTTCTTTCATTTCTTTCTTTTTTTTTTGCCAATCTGATATTTGTGATATGCCCTCAAATTGGTAAAAATATAATTTGCATTTTTAGGATGATTAATGGGGTTGAACAATTATATTTATGTAATTTGTATTGTCATTTCTACCAATATTTTTATTGTTATGTCTTCATTTTTCTTTTAGGTTGTTTGCTTTTCTCTTATTTATTAAAAAAATTTTCATATATTCTAGCTACAAATATTTACTTCGATAGTATATATGGCAAGTATCTTCTCCAAGTTGCTGTTTTGTCCTTTCACTGTCTTTATATAATTTTTAATTGACAGCAGTAATTTTTAACCCAGTAAAAATCTTCTCTGCTCTCATTATACTTTAAATTTGTTCAAGTATTATGATTTTAAGATCATAAAGATATTGTTATATATTGTCTTCTAAAAGTTTTGTATTTTTGTTTTTCACATTTAATTCTTTAATTCACTTGGGCCTGGTTTTTGAGCTTGGTGTGATATAAGGAAATCCTTTTTTTCTCTTAAGGATAGTAAATATCCTCACTCTTTTAATGAAAAGTCAATCTTTTCTCCATTAATCTACAATGGAATAAATCAAGTGTCCAGCTATGTATGGATCTATTTCTGCACTCTCTATTTGATTCCATAATAAATCTTGATATCTAGTAGTACAGTTTCTTATTATTTTCTCCTTTAAAAATATGTTTTGGCTATTATTGCAATTTTACAGTTAATTGTGAATTTTAAAATCAGCTTCACAATTGCACAATAAAATGCTTTTGTGTGAAATTGATTAAATTATAGATCAACTTGACATCTTTACAAAACTGAGTCCTCTATTCTACAGGAATGGAAAGTTCCATTTATTCATGCCAGCTGTAATGTATTTCAGCATACTTTTATGGTTTTTCCACAGAATATTTACACTTTTTACATTTAAGTACTTTTTCTTTTTTTGTGTGGTATGCAGGCCTCTCACTGTTGTGGCCTCTCCCGTTGCAGAGCACAGGCTCCGGACGCGCAGGCTCAGCGGCCATGGCTCACGGGCCCAGCCGCTCCGCGGCATGTGGGATCCTCCCGGACCAGGGCACAAACCCGTGTCCCCTGCGTCGGCAGGCGGACTCTCAACCAGTGCACCACCAGGGAAGCCCAGATTTAAGTACTTTTAAATTTGATTATATATGTTGATATGTGTAGAGAGAAATACTTTGATTATATTAAAAATCTTTTATTTTTATTGTGAAAAATGCCATACAACCAAAATTATGAAAGTATAAGTCTCTTAAAAAATAATTTGAAATGAAGTATTCCTACTGTAACCACCACAATAAGAAAGAGAATGTGGCCTGTCCCTTAAAAAACTCCCTTTGTTTCCCTTCCTGATCATAGGCTTTCTCTCCCTCCAGAGATAATCACTATTCTGAACTATATGATAATTATTCTCTTGCTTTTCCTTATAGTTCATTATCTATGTAAGTATCTCTAAACTACGTAAAATAATTTGGAAATTACATAAAGGGTCATACTACATGTATAATTCTTTGACTTTCTTCTTTCACTATAAGTTACGCTATTGAGATTTATCCATGTCAAACCAGATTATTCTATTGCAGGAAAATACCATAATTTATATGACAGTTCTACTGTTAAGAGACATTTGGACTGTTTCCAGTTTTTGACTATTGTTAACAATTGTGTTATATACATTCCTGTGAATGCTTCATGATTTAGCCATGTACTGAGTATCTCTGGATCCAAGGACTGGAATACTGTGTTGCAAGATATGTAAAGAATTACTGTACCAGATAATACCAAACCATTTTTTAAAAATAGATCATTACTGGAGTATAATTGCTTCACAATACTGTGTTAGTCTCTGTTGTACACCAAAGTGAATCAGCCATATGTATACATATGTCCTCATATCCCCTCCCTCTTGAGCCTCCCTCCCACCTTCCCTATCCCACCCCTCTAGGTCATCACAAAGCACTGAGCCGATCTCCCTGTGCTATGCTGCTGCTTCCCACTGCTAACTATTTTACATTTTACAACATATATACATAGTATATATGTTGATGCTATTCTCACTTCGCCCCAGCTTCCACATCCCATCCCATGTCCTCAAGTCCTTTCTCTATGTCTACATCTTTATTCCTGCCCTGCAATTAGGTTCATCAATACCATTTTTTTTTTTTAGATTCCATATATATGCATTAGCATATGGTATTTGTTTTTCTCTTTCTGACTTACATCACTCTGTATGACAGACTCTAGGTCCATCCACCTCACTACAAATAACTCAATTTCATTTCTTTTTATGGCTGAGTAATATTCCATTGTACATATGTGCCACATCTTCTTTATCCATTCATCTGTCAATGGACATTTAGGTTACTTCCATGTCCTGGCTATTGTAAATAGTGCTGCAATGAACATTGTGGTATATGTCTCTTCTTGAATTATGGTTTTCTCAGAGTATATGCCCAGTAGTGGTATTGCTGAGTCATATGGTAGTTCTATTTTTAGTTTTTTAAGGAACCTCCATACTGTTTTCCATAGTGGTTGTATCAATTTATGCGGCGAGCCGCTTCTGACCAGCAGAATGACGAATCACCACACGCTAGATTCTTCTCGCATCACACTTTATTGGAGTACAGCTTGGTTTCGGGCGGATGGAAGGAAGACCCCGTACGCTCGAGCCTGTCTGCTTATATAAGGGCTTAAGGACTTGTGTAAGTCCCTGATTCGTCCGTATGGTTATCGCATTTCGCAAGCCGGACTTTGGATAGGCCACTGCTTCAAAACCTGATTAGCATATTAGGTGCATACGCCCTAGCGGCATACTTAGTGCATGCGTAATGGCTATCCGGCCACGCCCTACATCTCCCCCTTTTTTCTTTTCGACCATTGCAGCGGACATTGACCTGTACCAGTGCTCATACCGGGGTATGTACACGGTGTACCGGTAGTTTCCGCTTGCATTCGCAGACACCCTCCTGCGTGCAATGCTCGCAATCGAACTGCAGGGTGCAAGGGCTGTCTTCACGTGGCATGGGCTCCTCATGGAGGTGCAATGGTAACGAGACCTCTCCGTGCAGAGGCAGCCCCTAGGGCCGATCCCCTATAGAGGTGCAATGGTGGCAAGGCCCCTCTGTGCAAGGGCGATCATATGTTTTTTAGGGTGGAGAGCCAGGCTGTGGGGGACTCGCCTTCACTGATGGCCACAAGCGCCTGAGTGAGCATTATCCTATCTCGCCGGGTTCGAATGCGAATACGACAGACCAACCAGAGACACAACACTATCCCAAACAAACAGCAGGCTGCGAACAGTCCCACACCCACCCATTCCTTAAAAAAGGAAAATGCTCTAGCTAGCCATGCGGTAAATTCTCCAAGAGTCACTGGATCCACTCTGGTTGCATTCAGCTGCAGGATATTCAACTTCTGCTTAAATATCCCCTGGCAGCCTCTGCAAGATCCTTAAGTATTTTATAATCCACCATCTCATAATATCTTTGACGCGTGGCTGGGTCTTCAAACACCGGAAAAGCTGTGGGTACCTGAGACCAGACTTCTCTGGGTATGAATGTACACTTTGGCGGTTCCCGAACCGCAGCGCCGGGGGGGGCGCTAGCAATAAAAGCGGAAGTCTGAGTACATGTTAAAGCTTTTGATTTAGCAGAAGCACAAAATGGCGGACGAGCACATGGGGAACTGCCATATCGTCCTCTTTCATATTCGGCAGCTGCTTCTTCCAGATCCGCCTCCTCCTTGGGATTCAACTCATCTTGAGACAAATAAAGCGCTTTAAATTCATCTAAAAGTGGATACAATCCTGGCGTTGCATCCGATTTTTCTATTTGTTTTTCTCTCTTTTTCCTAGGATTCTTAGGCCTATCTACCGTAGTCCCTATATTTTCACTTTCTGACGCACTATCTTGATGTATGCTAAGAGCTTTACGGCCCATCTGTACAATATCTTCGCATTTCCCTTCTCTTAAGCACGAATGTATCATTCTCCATAACGGAAACGTGCCTCGAGAGAGCTCCCCCATTTTGTGACGATCAGCCAAGTCCTTCCCCAGTTTTTCCCAAGATGGAACAGTCAGGCTTCCAGACACCGCAAACCATGGGGCGGCACCATCAATATCCTGCAACAGTTTACTAATAGTTTTATGTGAAATCTTAAGTCCTCGATCGTTCAGAAGGGCTTGGATGGGCTCATGGAATCCAACGGTTGGTTCCGCGGATGAACTATTCCCCATAGTTCACTCTCATATATAAGCAACTTGCTAAAGCGGGAAGATCTCTGACCTATCTAATGGCCAGGGGAGACACACTCGGTCGGGCTGATGGCACCGTAGCCACACGCAGACAAAAGGTGCGACAGCTACGAAGAGAACGAAAGCGAAAATAAAATCTCGGGCTCTATTGCAGCAAAAAACATACCTAAACTGGACTACTTAACGGCGGTTCACTCCGTGTGTCGAGTTCTGAATCGGTCCTCCATGCGGGGCGCGCAGGTTCCCGGGTTTCGGCACCACTCGCGGCGAGCCGCTTCTGACCAGCAGAATGACGAATCACCACACGCTAGATTCTTCTCGCATCACACTTTATTGGAGTACAGCTTGGTTTCGGGCGGATGGAAGGAAGACCCCGTACGCTCGAGCCTGTCTGCTTATATAAGGGCTTAAGGACTCGTGTAAGTCCCTGATTCGTCCGTATGGTTATCGCATTTCGCAAGCCGGACTTTGGATAGGCCACTGCTTCAAAACCTGATTAGCATATTAGGTGCATACGCCCTAGCGGCATACTTAGTGCATGCGTAATGGCTATCCGGCCACGCCCTACAAATTTACATTCCTACCAACAGTGCAGGAGGGTTCCCTTTTGACTACACCCTTTCCAGCATTTATTGTTTCTAGATTTTTTTTTTTTTTTTTTGCGTTATGCGGGCCTCTCACTGTTGTGGGCTCTCCCGTTGTGGAGCACAGGCTCCGGATGCGCAGGCTCAGCGGCCATGGCCCACGGACCCAGCTGCTCCGCGGCATGTGGGATCTTCCTGGACCGGGGCACGAACCCGCGTCCCCTGCATTGGCAGGCGGACTCTCAACCACTGTGCCATCAGGGAAGCCCTGTTTCTAGATTTTTTGATAATGCCATTCTGACCGGCGTGAGGTGATACCTCATTGTAGTTTTGATTTACATTTCTCTAATAATTAGTGATGTTGAGCATCTTTTGTGTGCCTCTTGGCCATCTGTATGTCTTCTCTGGAGAAATGCCTATTTAGGTCTTCACCCCAATTTTTAATTGGATTGTTTGTTTTTTTGATATTGAACTCCATGAGCTGTTTGTATATTTTGGAGATTAATCCTTTGTCTGTTGCTTCATTTGCATATATTTTCTCCCATTCTGAGGGTTGTCTTTGCAACAAGGAAAATTTTTTTTTGTCTTAATCAAAGTAAGGAAATAAATTAGGGACATAGTTAATTGGCTTCTTCCATTTTGAATCTTGGGGAATTTTTCTCTTCTTTCATAAGCTGGAGACATTCTGCTCTCTTTCTGTATCTCTCTGTCTCTATCCCTCTCTCCTAAGTCCCATTTTCCAGTTTATTTTGTTTCTTACTTTTTCTCCTTCTATTCCTTCTCCTCTCTCTTCTTTCTCCTTTTTCCTTCCTTGATTTCTTTCCTTTCCTCCTCATCTTTTCCCCTCTTCCATTATTCACACATTCAACTCTTCTTTGTGGTATTCAGATTTATGTTTTTAATATCATTTCATGAGCATGCCATTATTCCTTAATTTTTCCCTCAGGATTTTTTTCATTATCTCCAGTTTGCTGTCCTGCTTTTTGTCTCTCATCCTTTAGTCAGTGCTGGCATTTGCTTAATGGGCAAAGGACTTGAGTAGACATTTCTTCAAAGAAGACATACAAATGGCCACCAGATATACAAAAAATGCTCAATATCACTAAGCATCAGGGAAATACAAATGAAAATCACAATGAGATATCACCTCACACTTGTTAGGATGGCTTTTATCAAAAACCAAAATAATGAAAGATAACAAGTGTTTGTGAGGATATGGAGAAATTGGAATCCTTGTATATTATTGGTACGAATGCCAAATGGTATAGACACGATTGAAAACAGTATGAAAATTCCTCAAAAATTTAAAACTAGAACTATCATATGATCCACTTCTCGGTATATATCCAAAATAATTGAAATCAGATTTTGAAGACATATCTGCACTTCCATGTTCATTGCAGCATTATTCACAATAGTGAAGAGGTGGAAACAACCTAAATGTCTATTGATAGATGAATAGATAAAGAAAATGTAGTAAGTACATACAATGGAATATTATACAACTTTAAAATAGAAGGAAATCCTGCCATGTGCAACAACATGGATGAACCTGTAGTGTATTATGCTAAGAGTAAGAAGTCAGTCACAGAAGGACAAAAACTATGTGATTCCACTTATATGAGGTATCTAAAATAGTCACACTCATAGAAACAGAGAGTAGAATAATGGTTGCCAGAGTCTGGGGCAAATTGCTGTTTAATGGGAGCGCAGTTTCATGTATGCAAGATGAATAAGTTTTAGAGATCTTCTGTACTACATTACGTCTATAGTTAACAAAACTGTATTGTACACTTAATGATGTATTAATAGGATAGGTCTCATGTTAGGTATTCTTACCACAACAAAACAAAACAAAACAAAACAAAACAACACGAAGGAACAGGAGGAAATTTTGGGAAGTGAAAGATATATTTACTACCTTGATTGACATGGATATATACATGTCAATACTCATCAAATTATACTTATATGTACATTTTTTGTGTACATACACATGTATGTATATTTATGCAATGCCTTATATATCACTTATACTTCAATAAAGCTGTTAAAAAACTAGCATGGGTAGTTTTATCTTGGGTCCTATTCCATTTATCCAAATTATTTCCTTAGTACTTAGGAGGGACATCTGGATAGTAAATATTTATATTAAACTAATGTCCATCAAGAGTTCTGAGGGAAGAAACTGAGATTCTGGGCAGTCCTAGATTTGGAACTTGATCCCTGCTTAGTTTTTCTTTGTATTCCCTGATACCCTGGTAAGCCGTATTCTTTAGCCACAGTTCTTCTCATTCATATCTCTACTCCAGGTACATAGTGTGCTTCTATTCGATGCTTATTTACAGCTCTGTCCTCTCCAGTTCTGGAGGTGTATGCTCTGTCACACCTCTTGAAAGTTCTCTCTTACTTCTGAGTGAAATGAAAAGAAGAGCACTGCCTTCTTTGGGTTTTTGTTTGGAAAGGTCACTTGAATTTTCCTATTAGCAGAGCCTTCTCTGCCTTTTTTAGTTCTTAGTAAGAAAAATAGCTATAGGTACACTGGGTCCATCTTTCTCAGGGCCTATTAAAGTTCCAGAATTCAACTCTACTTTATCATCCACAATAGAGTAATTCTCTACTTCACTTATTTGTGGATCCCCATTCTTTTAAAGAAACAGTGCTAGAGCAAACCACTCAGAGTGGTTTCAAGTTTCCATCTAAAGATCTGGTACGTGAAAAAGTGTATTAAATGTGAATGACTGTCATTCTTTCCTTGGCTTGCTGTAGTTTCTAGATTTCACTTCCCTAAATAAGGGAGTATATAATAGAGATGGCCAGAATTCCTTCTACCTAGATTTCCAGTGAATCTTTGGATTGTCTTTGATTTATAACTGTGTATTCTATACCTGGACGAAGTCTCTCAATATTTGTGATATGAGGTAATAACATTACCTAGGGTTCAGCTTTGGGTTTCCATATTCTTTTTCCACCTGTTCATTCTCTTCTCTGTTCACTCAGGGTTGATTTTAGAGGCCTAAAACATGTTTAGAGGCCTAAAACATGTTTAGAGGTCTAAAACATGATTTTAGACTTATTAGAGGCATGCATTTAAAACTGCTGCCTTTACCAGAATTCCTGTCAATATACTTAAAAAAAATCACTATTATTTTTTGGAATAACTAAACGTTATTTATAAATATTTAAAAATTCCAGAAACAAGGAAAACATTGAGGCCATTCATAAATTTATCCTATTACTTATCCTTTATTTCTAACATTTCTAGCTAAGTCACTCTTTATGCGTTGATTACCATCACTATGAATATGTTCACTGAAATTGGTTCCCTGATGTGAAATTCAGTATAATTCTATTGATGGTTCTACCTGTGGTAAGAACAGAAGATAATGTATTCATTTTCCAATTGTTAGTGCCTGTTTCAGATTTTCCTATGGTAAACATTATTCGTTTTCAGCATGCCCTTTTCCCCACATCCAGAAAAGGGCCAGCTCAACTCTGATGGCTACTTTCCACATTTTTCTGTGTACTTCCTTAGCATATTCAGAGAAAAATCAAAGTCACTATCTCAAATATCCTTTTATTCAGCAGTAAAGTTACTCTCTAAAACTCAGGTATATGTTCAGAGAACAATCTATAACTTCTGTAAGCCATCTGGGATCCATCTAAAACATTCTATAGCAGCAAGTAAGGTATAAATATTACTGTTGTTCTGTAGTGTCGATTGTGGGTTTGTAAATGTAAGAGAAAATTCAGATCTGTATGAGGGTATTGACTATAACTGTGGATCCTTATGTAAGGAAGGGAAAATTCCATTGATTTACTTGTATAATAAAAGTTGGGAAGTATAAGAATTATATTTTCAAATCTCCAACATGATTCAATTTTATATGTCCTTTCATGACATTATGATGCTACTGTAAGCTTAATGTATGTGTTTCTAGTCTCCACAGGATAGTTTTATACACATATTTTATTTCTTTAAAATCATTCAATTGCACTGAAAGTAGTGCACAGTGTTTTCTGAAATGACTATTATATGTGTGTACATAAGGCTTAGCTATATGGTAATAAACTAAATTTTAAAATCTTTATACATAATTTTTTTAATTGTAGAAGAGGTAGGAAAGATGTAAAAAGATGCTATTTAGCTAAAAAAATTTTGAAACCCAATCATTCAGCAACTTGATGTATTTACTTTCACTTACTTTTGCATTTATACATTTAAGCTGTATTACATTATTTGCAACATTTTTTTGGCCTACTTACTTAGTTTTATAATATATTATAACAATTCTGTATATATATTATATGTATATATGTATACTATAATTGCTGCAAGTTCAAATATTTGATTATAGTATTATTTACCTAATAATCAGCCATTGTTAAACACATTTTTTCCCTTTTTTCTTATCACAATCTACACAGTGGTTAAATTCAGCGTTATAGTTATTTTACATCTGTTGAGTGCCTACTACTTCTAGGGCATTAGATGAGGTATCACAGGTAATGATCAGATATTATTTTGGCCCTCAAATCACTTATAATCTAGTGGGGAAGCAGCCATCAATCAAATGATCACCCAAACAAATGTTAATTGGTGAATATCTCAAGTGTTTATAAAGAAAAAAATACCCAGGGCTTTAGGATCTCATAATTATGGCATTTAACTAGGGAGGTTAGGGAAAGGTTGTCAAGGATGAACTAAAATATGGAGGGGTCAGTTAGGTGAGTAAGGAATAGTAAATGCCCAGACTCTGTGGGAAGCAAGTGTGTGGGAGATAGAAAGACCTGAGAAGGTCAGTGTGGAAGTAGTAGTGAGAGCAAAGAGGGTTTCATGTGACCAGGTTGGAGGGAGATTGGAAGGGCAATAACTGCAGGGCCTTGTTGGCCACATTAATAGTTTTAATTTTTTCTAAGGCTAATAGGGTAGAAGGATATGAAATGGCCAGACTCCTATTATGAAAGAGATTGTGCTCCTTCAACATGGATGCATATTTCACCAGTTGTGTGGTTAATGCTGAGGTACAAGAGAACACTGAAGTAACTAGGCATTGGTGGTAAAAATGGGAGAAAAATGAGAGATTTAAAATATACTTGGGGGATAAAATCTTTACTGTTTAGCTCGGGGGATATCAAGGATGATTATAAAATATTTACACAACTGAATGGATGATGGCACCCCAATAGTTCAACATGAGTAAACAGTAATTATATAAGAGAGGAGGGAGAAGTCAAACAGTATCATACATTTGTCTCTGGGTATCATTCATTCAAAAGAATAGTGTTGGGAGACAACTACCCATAGGTCTCTCACATTTCTTCATGTTTGTCAAATGAGACACTGGCTACACTTTGTTTCAGTCTATCTTTTCAAGGATATTTGTACAGTAAAGAGCTTTGAAAAACATGGGTAGCTCTGAAGCAAAGTACAGGTTTTTTTACAGCTTTGTAAAATAGTGATAGTGTCCCCTTCCAGGGAAAGGGCAAGCCTACATACTGACCACTATAAAATATTCAAGTTCCTGAAGCTCAGGGATCCTTTCCTGTAATGCAATCCATAATGTGTGTAGGTGTCATTTGGCCTCTTTATGTCACATTGTAGGAGATGGGATACAGGGAAATAGCATAAGAATGTTAACATTCTGTCTACTATTATTGCTGTGATAATAAATCATTCTTCATCTCTGATTCCAGAGTGTTCCCTCAGCATCAGTAAACCTGTGACAGGCTAACTTGTATGGTAAAATATCAGACCCTTCACAGTCCATGACATTAGGTTCCATTTGACACATAAAAGCAAAGAGTTATATATTAATTTCAACTATAGTACAATTGCTTACCATTAAAAACAAATCAACTCTTCTTTTAGATTTGAGAATTTTAAACTATACATTTTGGTTCTTTCCTTCAGGCATTGATATGCTTATTAATGTAAATGTTCTTCAAATCTGTCTTCACATCATCCTATTCTAAGTTGTTCATAGCACAGACTATTCTTTTTTTTTTTTTTTTTTTTTTTTTTTTGTGGTACGCGGCCCTCTCACTGTTGTGGGCTCTCCCGTTGCGGAGCACAGGCTCCGGACGCGCAGGCTCAGCGGCCATGGCTCACGGGCCCAGCCGCTCCGCGGCATGTGGTATCTTCCCGGACCGGGGCACGAACCCGTGTTCCCTGCATCGGCAGACGGACTCTCAACCACTGCGCCACCAGGGAAGCCCCATAGACTATTCTTAATATTTATAGTCTTAACATTTTTTGATAAATTTAAAACACACATGTATGTGTACATATATATAATTATAATAATTATTATTTAGAAACATTTTCCAGTTGAGTGTTCTCTTTGGGAAATGTACATCATGAACTTTTTATATTTCCCTTTTGTTCATTGTTATACCATTATAATATTCATATCCACATCTGCATATTTTGGAGGCATATATATTATGAAACAAAATCTTACTTTCTTGTTTTTCTTTGTTAGTCTCAACCAGTGAGAAGATGCACCAAGCAGTCAGATTTAGAGGCATAAGTGCTGGTTCCTAATTTTTATTCTAATATGACTGATTATCAATAAAATATGTATGGCATCTTTGATTAGATTTTAAAATTATAAAATTGAATATTCTGAACTTTAAAACTAGTCTTCCTTTTGATCTTGACCAGGTGTTTTAAATATTGTATGCTATTTTTTAAAAGTTCAGAAATGTTATTTTGGAAGCTGCTTCCTGGTTGATCTGTGCCAGGCACTTGTTAATAGGATTTTCATTTTACTGCTTTAAAAAGCTAAGCAAATATACTTATTTTTCCATCACAAATTATAGTGGCATCTTATGTTGCCAACCAGAAAGGTGATCTGGTTCGTGTTATTTGCTAGAATTATCAGTATTCTTTTTAGTTCATTGCTTTGAATATTTTTCAGTCTTATATTTACAATGTTTAACAGTATTCCAATCTAATCAATCAAAACATGCAATTTTATTAATGGTGTTTTGCTTAGGTAAACCATTAATATATTGAAAAATATATTTTTCAGAATATATTATTTTCAGAATATATATATTTTTAGGATCTGTCAGTACAAAGATTTTTCTAATCATTTTAATCAAACCAGAATTTTTAAGTAAAGATAGATTTTTTTCATCCTAATTTACAGAGAGGTTTATTCTAGTTACCTTTCAGGTACTCCAAATGCTGCATGGAGAAATGTTTAAAAGTCTTTTTTTTAGTACAGAAGGAACTCAATTCTGGTTTTCCCTTATCTTTGTGAGAGGAAAGAATGACATTTAATCTTTCTGTTTTTATTTCTTGGTTGTTACTGAACTTTAGTGAATGACTAGAGCTTTCATGAATTTGTAGTAGGAATAAGAAAGAAGGTTTACATATAAAATTTATTGCAATGTATTGTTTTTTCTTGCATGAGAAGTGATGTGAGAATACCAAGTGATATAACTATAATTCAAAATTTATTCTCTCAAAAGTGTAAAAGAAATATTTGGAAATACAATTTATGATGAGTGAAAATGCATTACTTATGTCCTTAGAAACATATATGAATGAACACCAGTCTTAAACCTGCAAACTTACTTTTAAGCATCAACTTATATATTAGGTTACTTGATGACTCCATCAAAAATAATAAAAGATTCAGACTCCATCTACACTCATGACTTTCTTCAGACATATTGCTAACTCTCTATCCCATCTGTTGGCACATTGGAAAATTAATTTTCATCTCCTCTAATCATTTGAATAGAGATAGAAAAAAAAGGTCTAAGTATTTTTTTCAGTGGAGCAAAGACACTGAGGAGAAATATAGAACACAACATTAATTTGGGCCAGGACAAGTGGTAAAAGAGAATGGCATTTCAGGCACCTGCGTTCACAAGTTTTTCTGGTTTTAAAATACGTTCATATACTTCAATGTAGGAGGCAGATGGGAACATTCTGTTAGTGTTTAGGTGTGGTGTGAAAGAGACTGCGCCTTGACCCCAGCATCTATCTTTTGTAAGAGAAAACTGGGCAATATGACCAGCTAGAAGAAAGTATTTCTAGTTTTCTTTGCTGGTAGGTATGTGCATATCTCTGACTTCTTACCTACATGATGAAAGGTTTAACGTTAGGTGGGACTTCAGAGAAGCCTCCATAAATGGAAGGGGCTCAAACCCATTTTTCCTCTTACTTCCTCCTATTGCCTGCCAGAAGCAAGGGTGTAATCACTAGAGATTTAGTAGATATCTTTTACAACGAGGTGACTTTGAAGATAGAAGCTAGGCTCTTAAGGATAGAACTGTGGAAAAGTAGGAGGCTGCATCCCCGATGACCCTGTAAAACTGTATTTAAGCTCTAAACGGCTTTTTTACTGGTGGGAGAATTACCTTTCATCTTTTTTAAGCCACTGACTCTTAACTTGGCTGCAAATTGGAAATACTTGGAGAGTTTTAAATACTTGAGATGTTTGGATTCTATTCCAAGAGATACTGATTTAATTTATGTAGGATGCAGCCTGGGTACTGGGAATTTTCAAAGCTCCCCAAATGATTCTAACATGCAGCAAAGATTGATAACTACAAGTTTAAAATAGTTCTTTTTTTTCTTTGTGTGATAGAGGAGACATTCTGTTTCAGCTGAAGACAATTACTAACTGATGCATCTGTGGTACATAGTTGGATTTAGGTATTATTTTTTCGGTTTACCATAATCTATTTGGTAAGTTTGAATGAACCCACAGGGTGCAAAATACTATGTCAAATTTGCTAAAGCTAAGTTAGTTTCTGTCTACTACTACAGTTAGGAATCTTTGCATAGTTTAGCCTAAGTTACTTATAAATACAAAAATAACTATAAATGTATTTAAAGATTTATGAATATTGTATTAATATATCTGGCAAAATACTTCTGTGGTAAAAGTGGGTAGCAAATAAAATCAAAGTATTTTTGGTGTTTGTTATAAGAAAGATTATTGGTAATAAATAATAGGGAGTTTAAATTTAATAATTTGATTATTTTAACTGAATTTAAATAATGGGGAATTTAAATAAGAATTATGATCTTTTGAAAATATTAGCATTTTTAAAAATCATTAGGACAGAAACTCTCATAATAAAACCAAGTGCTTGTATTTTATGTTAATACTAGAACACTGCTTCATCATTGCCCCAATTTCCTTTTTCTGTAAAATTTTCATTTTGTTTTTGAAATTGTTAAGAATATGAGAGGATAGACTAGGTTTTCTGTATGAGACAGAGTCAAACAACTTTATAAAAGCTGAGTATGGACTAGTGGGCCATTTCAGAATCCTGAAAACTCCAGACAGGAGAGAGCCTGAATCTATTTACTTGTTAGCTTTTTCCTACTGATCTCTGCCAGACACTCAAAAGAGACTGACAACAAAACAAGGAGACATGGAAAGGCACAAGTGAGCAAGACCTGCCAATGTTCAAGGTTTGAGCAGCAGTAGTCAGAGAAGCTCATCCACCTATCCCCCTCTGGACCCTGCATGAACACAAAGAGCTGATTGACCACCTTTGGGTGACATGCCCAAAACCCACCTATACCCCAGATGCTTCTCTGAAGTGAAACAAATGTAATCTGTCATTGGCAGGAGGGTGATGGTGGTGGCAAACAACTTGCTGGTGGCCTAGACCAGACTCTGACACAAGGCAAAAGCCTTGCACCAAAGAATAAGCAAGAGAAATCTACTGGCTGCGGAGGAGCAGTAATGTTGCATAGGCAGGCCAGGGCTACTTAAAGCTTATGGTGAGCAGGTATACTGAGAAAAATTTTTTGGAGCTACAGGCCTCCCACAAAACAAAAGGTAGTAGCAGTCCACTGAGGAGGAATGAAGCCTCTGACGCACCTAAATTAATTCTTGCAACAATGAAACACAAACTCCACTCAATTCCTGACTAAAATGACTCACCTGCCATCCTCTCCACCTGTCTCCCAGGATTCATCTCACAAATGTAGTGTTTCTATACATAATATTATTTACATCAGACTCTACTGTTATTTTATGACCAATGTTTGGTGCCTAATGAAAAATGATGAGAAACAACAAATTATTATCCAGAGAAAAATGCAGACCTGGAGCTGGCCTAGAATGAGATCCAGAAATGGCCCAGAATTTTTTTTAAAAATTAGTAAATTTAGTTATTTACTTGACTTTCTAATAAGAAAGTCTCAAGTTTTTTATTTATAATGATTATATTTACAGGATTGTGATAGGTACTGAGATGTAAACGCAGAGTCCCATTGGCCCCAGGGAAATTAGGAAATTACTTGGTGTGAAACTTCTGTGCATTAAACAGTGATTAAGTGAAAGTTAGCACAGAAAATGCAGAGACCTACCTTCTCCACTTACCTCCTCAAGTTCCTTTCCTAATTTGGCTCAACAACTACATCCTCCAGGCAGAAAATCAGAAGATGCCACTCTTTTGTTTTCTGCATACTTCTTCCTTTAAGAGTATCCTATTATTTCATGCATGCTTGATCTCTTTTTTCCTCTATGATTATATCAGTTTTAAATATATATATAATTGTATATAATATTATATAACATATGTATATAACATATGTACATATAAAATTTTCATTGATTCCTTTTATTGTCTTTGTTTTTCTAGTTTCCTTTTTCCCCTTTGCTCTGATTTCTGATTTCCATGATAACATCATGTGGAATAATTTGATTTTCTATTTATATTTAACGATTAAGCAATACTGGCTGTTTAAAAAGAAATCTGAGACTTTTCAGCTGATGGACTATTTTCATTGGGGGACATGATGCCAGTTATTTCTCCACTTTTGGGGGGGTATTATTTTATTTTAAGTGAGTTTTATACAAGTACCTTGAATGTGTGTGTGAGTGGGTGTATATCAAGGTGGAGAATCCCCAATCTTAGAGTACCTGCCTTAAAATAGGAGGTTTAACTCATTCTCATTTTTACTGATTATTATGCTTTTGGATTTATTTCTGCAATCTCATTTTATGTTTTTCAATTGATTATTTTTTCTTTTTCTTTTTTTAGTATTTCCTTCCTACTATTGGACTGTTTGAGATATTTTATTTTATTTTTTTCCCTCTAGCTGTATGCAGTTGCACATTCTATTACTGTGTTTATGTAGGTTACACTTAAAATTTTAAAAGATATATTTTAGCTTTTATATTTCTATCATTGTTCGGAGTTATTTTATATTTATATCCTGCTGTAATAATACAAAATCCTTCTTGCATTCCTCATCTTTCCCTTTAAAATTATCTCTGATTTTTCTTCCAGAGTTTTGTACATTTTTATGTTATAAATCAATAATTATGTTGAACCTAACTTCAATTGATGTATTTCTCAATGTTGTTTCTTATATTTTATATTTCTATTTATCTTTTTAAAATTTTCTAATTTATTTGACTATGTATACTATACTGAAGATGGTAACATGTCTGAGGATATCACTTTCTAAATTTCTAATTTTTTCCTTATATTTGAATGCTAATGGGGGCAGAAACTATAAGTAAATAAGTATAGTAACTTGTTCATCAACCCAAGGTCCCATTCTGCATATCTCCCTTTTCAGATATCCTTTCTCAGAGAAATCAGACCTTTAGCTTGTCAGCAAATCATGAATCATGGTATCAGCAACTCCTAATTTTTTTCCCTTCCTTCCTCTCCCTCTACCTTTCCTTCTTCCTTTCTTCCTTCTTCCCAATTATTTTCTTTATGCTGGTTTGTGGAGAAGCAGTTATTTTAGGCTCTAGTCTGATTCTCTAGCCTCAAACTGATTCTTAAAATCTTTTCCAGAGAAATCTTTCAATTTTTCAGAACAGTAGTTCTCAATTGTCAGATCATAATACTTACCTGGAACAATAATTAAAATACATATTACAAGGAAGAAACTCCAGAAAAGGAACTTGAAAATGTGAAGTTGTAACAAATACCTGAATATTTTTATGTAC
The DNA here is from genome assembly GCF_008692025.1 of Phocoena sinus. NCBI lineage: Eukaryota > Metazoa > Chordata > Mammalia > Artiodactyla > Phocoenidae > Phocoena > Phocoena sinus. The sequence continues at coordinate 122,319,419 of NC_045764.1, read as the reverse complement.
TAGAAAGTAGTTTTTAGGATTTTAGCCTGAGAGTAAAAGCCACTGTTTCCAGTTATCTAATATATAGGTGGGGGTAGTGAGAACTTCATTGGACCAGTTACTCTTAAGCAATTGTAATTACTTACACTGAAAATTACTCCAGGAGCCCTTTATAGTTAAGATAGTTGTTGATTGCTAGTTTCAAGTTTATCTGGGCTTTGAAAGGAAGGACTGCTTCTGGTTTTGGAGAAGGGCTGTTCTTTCCTCTGCTTTGAATGCTCCAACTGAGGTCAGTGCAACATTTTATGGAAAGAGTGCTGAGAACTGATGAGAAACAAAACCAGTGGTGTCCATGGCAGAGCTAAGAGCAGTGGAAAGTACACTTGAAGTGAAGATGAAGCTGCCAATTAGGAGAGCTCAGGGATGATCAAATGTCTCTATTCTCAAATAGTAGAGAGGAATTTGTCTTAGAAAAGACTAGAGGCTGACCTTTGGATTACTGGTGCAAAATTTATTACCAGTTTATTTCCTAAATAACTAGATACCATATTAGAAAATTTACTCTAGGAATAAAGAAAAAAATAGCAGAGAGAGCATTATTGAATGAGACAACTATCATGCCCCCTCCTCATCTACATCTATAATATCTAGATTAGTAGTCTAAGACTGATTAGTAAAGATAGGTTTCATTACTACTGAGTGAAGAGTAGTAGTACTTTCATTGTCTCTGAGTAGAGAAACAGCTAAAACTAATAACATAATATTATAAAATTAAGCAATAACAGTCTCTTTATTGATTTCCTGATTTAAGATTGAACACATCATCTTAACCTTGGATATTTCTTTACAATATGCTTGCACTTAAGTATTTGTTAGCAAGTAAAATTAAGCAAATATGTTACACTTCAGAGAGGCTGTATTTCTCTTATGAAACATGTAGGATAAACTAAGACCTAGTCTTTATAAAAATAAACTCTTTATTAAAACAGTATTAATGTTACTCAACCTATGTAGGGACCAAAAACAATTAGTAGCTATTTTAAAATAATTTTAAAATATTTGTTTTAAACACCGTAGGGTAGTTTATTCTGGCTTTAGTTATCTCTCAGTACAGGTAGTTGGTTTCCTTTAATGTCAAATTTGTTTTGAAACTCAGCTTGTAACTTTCAAACAGTCAACAGTTCCAGCTCTAGGCCTGAGCTTAGCTAACCTTGCACATAGCTGGCCGCTTCATGTTGGTCAGCTCTTAGCTGATTTGAAACATCCATGTGTCTCTGTGTCTTCACCAAGGGTTCTTTTTTTGGTGCCTCTATTCTGTACCAGAGATAAAATAAACTCATGTTCTCAAGTTTTTCTCTTTCTCTATTCTTACTCTCCAGACCTTTCAGATTTTCTTGCTTAATTTAAGATTCTGACTTCTAGCTGAAGTGTATAGAAAAATATTCTTTTCACCATGGAGCACCATTCTTGATAAATGAACATCATAGTATATTTCTGATTCTGTTTTCATATATCTTCTTAGCAAGGAAGACCTAGCACATATATGCTGCATAATGGAAGCTTAAGTCCCTCTCTTCCCACATGACTATCATCTAGCTTGCTCTAATAACTTTCTTCCCTAAAAAGACCTTTCCTATATATGAACTATTTGTTCTTATTAACATAATCCCCTAATTTAGGGGCAATGATTTTATCTGACCAATTAAAAAAGATTAGAATTTTAAAGACATCCTTAAAACTTATTGAACATATAGACCTATGTTTTTCTACAAACATGCTTCTTCCACAGTAATAATAATAATCTTTGAAATTTCTTTATGATTAAGTAAAAAGATACAGTCATCATTAAGAATTTTTAAGACATAAAATAGTCTTAATGACTCTACCAAGTCCTTTTGGTTTAGTATAGAGACATGGGAGGTAGGACCCTCAAATGAAGCAAATTGACTTTGAAACATAAATACCAGATTGTAAGGTCCAACTTAGAATCTTATTAACAGTCTCTCTGGGTGAAGCAGTTGGAACACAGGATATTTAGCCACCAGAGCGGTTGTAATTAAAATGAATATAAATATAGTGATACAACATTGTAATTAGCTGGTATATAACATTTGAATTTTCAAATTGCAAGTGCAAATAAAAACCAAATCAACACTGCAAATTCTAATTAGTTATCAGACAGCGACATAAGATGAAAGAGTTCAAACCAAAGAATTTTAAATCTCAGCGAATTTAATTATCTTCTTATTTTGATCCTGTACTGGAGGTTATTTTGTGCCATTGTATCTCCTTCCTCCCTTAGTGTTTTTCAATTATTCAATGTTCAGTTCTATCTGCTTTCATAAACCTATGCTTATTTCTTAAGTGACTTATAATGTTTCCTCAGAAAATTACATAAATGCTCATATATACTTAGTTAATACTCCAGTTGTGAAAAACCTCAACATTGGAACCCATTTCCATTTATGATTGTGTAGGGAGGTTATAACTAAGTGTAATGATAAAAATACTGTTCAAATAATATGATTTTATAATGATAGTGTCTGCCATAAACATTATGGCACATATGTGTCACAACACTGGCTGTGGAAGAGTCTTCTGGAAATTACTCATCTATTGTTCTCATCTCTTTCTGGGAACATAGGAGACCTTTGCTTACTTGAATTCTTACAGTTAGTTCGATCCATAACCTGTGATTGCAAGTGACATTGTCATACTCTGATTGGGGCATTTAATTTCTAGTATGAGACCCTTTAGTGCTCTCTTCCCTGACCAGAGTGAAAAGAAAGTCACAAATACAGGATAGTGTGGCTACACACAATGGTGGCGTCTTGCATCCCCTGTGTGACTGTGGATTAGCCCCCCACCTCTACAACTTACCAACCACAAATTGCACATGTATAGAGAAATAAACCTGTATTGCCTTAAACTGATGAGAATTGGAGGTTGTTTGTTAACAGAGCATAACCTAGCCTATTCTGATCAATACATTATCTCATTTTTAATCGCCTTAATTTAAGCAGCCCAACAAATCTGTGAGATGTTATTCTCCTTTTGCAGATGAAGACACAAACTCCAAAAGCTGACCACTTTCTCAGGGATTTTGAGCCTGTAAGAATAATAAATGAGAGCTAATTCTAAGCCTGGTACTCTTCCTACTATTCCAACTGTATTGTAAAGTCAATTGTAAAACAACTGCAGTGTGTTTTCTATCAGAACTGTATTGGTTTGCTGGATTATACAGGGTTACACAAAGAGCAATTGAGGAAAGGCAGGGAACAGAGCTGCAGTGATTTTTAGTATTCAATTTTAGTCTAGCCAAAGAGAACACATCTGCTGTCTTCATTGCTGCTATAGCTGTTAGAAGTGCTCTCCTTAGGTTGATGCTTAGCCTGAGGGGAGAAAACCAGCTGAACGTGCTCGGAAATATTTGTTTTTCTTTTACGTTTAGAAGGTTACATTGGTATATCCTCCATCACAGGGATGGAAACAAAAAGGTAAATGAATATAATATTGCTTGTTGCTTCATGTTACTCAGATTGGGAGACAGTGTTATTTTTAAGATTCTTTTTTTATCACAATTTGTGGTCAGACAATGTTTTGATATTTGATCTAGAGAGAGGATCACTGTAAGCATATTTCAAATGATATGTTAATTTCACTGCTATTGGCAGAGTCCAAGAATTAGAGAGTTTTGAAGGTGAAGTTTATCCTGAGTATTTGAGAATAGTGGCTAGCTATGCAGGATCAGGAATCAGCACACTTACAATGCAGGCAACCTTGGAAAAGTTATTTAACTTCTATTCAGATATCTGTTGAAAAAGGAACAATAGAGCTTGGTGAGTTTTAATGAGATAATATATGTGAAACACTTAGCAGAATGTCTGGGATAAAGAAAGCAATTAAATAATGTTGGAATTAGAAGTTTTTCCAAGTTTTCAACCAATTGAGATACAGACTTTTGTGTTAGATTGGAAATAAATTTATTACCTTTTTTAATACTGGCATTTGAATTGAAGAACTCAACTTAGACAAGAGGCCACCATTGGTATTTTATTTTGTTTTTTTGTTTGTTTGTTTTGTTTTCTTGCGGTACGCGGGCCTCTCACTGTTGTGACCTCTTCCGTTGCGGAGTACAGGCTCCGGACGCGCAGGCTCAGCGGCCATGGCTCACCGGCCCAGCCGCTCCACAGCATGTGGGATCTTCCCGGACCAGGGCACAAACCCGTGTCCCCTGCATCGGCAGGCGGACTCTCAACCACTGCACCACCAGGGAAGCCCCACCATTGGTATTTTAGTTTAATTGAACCAACTCATTGTATTAGTAAGCTTTTGTTAGGTAATATTCTGGTAACAAATTATTCCAAATATCTGTGGCTTACAAAAGCAAAGATTTATTTCCTGTTTCTGTTATTTGTTGGCTGTAGGTCATCATAGGCTCTGCTGTATGTCTTCTTTATTCCAGAATCTACAATGAAGATACAGACACAATTTAGGACATATTAGACTGGTAGCACAAAGAAATAAAGAAATGGCTGAGCCATGAAATACCATTGCTTGGAGTTAGCACATGTCACTTCCACAGATATTTAATTGGCCAAAACAAATCATATGACAAGCCTTATATCAGTGTCGTAGAGATGTATAATCTATCTCTTAGGAAGAAGCCATCAACATTTCTTTTTTCACATCTTTACTGGAGTATAATTGCTTTACAATGGTGTGTTAGTTTCTGCTTTATAACGAAGTGAATCAGTTATACATATACATATGTTCCCATATCTCTTCCCTCTTGCGTCTCCCTCCCTCCCACACTCCCTATCCCACCCCTCTAGGTGGTCACGAAGCACCGAGCTGATCTCCCTGTGCTATGCGGCTGCTTCCCCCTAGCTAGCTATTTTACGTTTGGTAGTGTATATATGTCCATGACACTCTCTCACTTTGTCCTAGCTTACCCTTCCCCCTCCCCATATACTCAGGTCCATTTTCTAGTAGGCCTGTGTCTTTATTCCTGTCTTGCCCCCAGGCATTCTAACCATTTTTTTCTTTATTTTTTTTAGATTCCATATATATGTTAGCATATGGTATTTGTTTTTATCTTTCTGACTTACTTCACTCTGTATGACAGTCTCTAGGTCCATCCACCTTACTACAAATAACTTGGTTTCATTCCTTTTTGTGGCTGAGTAATATTCCATTGTATATATGTGCCACATCTTCTTTGTCCACTCTTCTGTCAGTGGACACTTAGGTTGCTTCCACGTCCTGGCAATTGTAAATAGAGCTGCAATGAACATTTTGGTACATGACTATTTTTGAATTATGGTTTTCTCAGGGTAAATGCCCAGTAGTGGCATTGCTCGGTCGTATGGTAGTTGTATTTTTAGTTTTTTAAGGAACCTCCCTACTGTTCTCCATAGTGGATGTATCAATTTACATTCCCACCAACAGTGCAAGAGTGTTCCCTTTTCTCTACACCCCCTCCAGCATTTATTGTTTGTAGATTTTGTGATGATGGCCATTCTGACTGGTGTGCGATGATATCTCATTGTAGTTTTGATTTGCATTTCTCTAATGATGAATGATGTTGAACATTCTTTCATGTGTTTCTTGGCAATCTGTATATCTTCTTTGGAGAAAGGTCTATTGAGGTCTTCTGCCCATTTTTGGATTGGGTTGTTTTTTTTTCTGATATTGAGTTGCATGTGTTGCTTGTATATTTTGGAGATTAATCCTTTGTCAGTTGCTTCATTTGCAAATATTTTCTCCCATTCTGAGGGTTGTCTTTTCGTCTTGTCTACGGTTTCCTTTGCTGTGCAAAAGCTTTGAAGTTTCATTAGGTCTCATTTGTTTATTTTTGTTTTTATTTCCATTTCTCTAGGAGGTGGGTCAAAAAGGATCTTGCTGTGATTTATGTCATAGAGTGTTCTGCCCATATTTTCCTCTAAGAGATTTATAGTGTCTGGCCTTACATTTAGGTCTTTAATCTATTTTCAGTTTATTTTTGTGTATGGTGTTAGGGAGTGTTCTAATTTCATTCTTTTACATGTAGCTGTCCAGTTTTCCCAGACCACATATTGAAGAGGCTGTCTTTTCTCCACTGTATATTCTTGCCTCGTTTTTCAAAGATAAGGTGACCATATGTGCATGGGTTTATCTCTGGGCTTTCTATCCTGTTCCATTGATCTATATTTCTGTTTTTGTGCCAGTACCATACTGTCTTGATTACTGTAGCTTTGTAGTATAGTCTGAAGTCCAGGAGCCTGATTCCTCCAGCTCTGCTTTTCTTTCACAAGATTGCTTTGGCTATTTGGGGTCTTTCGTGTTTCCATACAAATTGTGAAATTTTTTGTTATAGTTCTGTGAAAAATGCCAGTGGTAGTTTTATAGGGATTACATTGAATCTGTAGATTGCTTTGGATAGTATAGTCATTTTTACAATGTTAATGTTGATTCTTCCAATCCAAGAACATGGTATATCTCTTCATCTGTTTGTATCATCTTTAATTTCTTTCATCAGTGTCTTATAGTTTTCTGCATACAGTTCTTTTGTCTCCTTAGGTAGGTTTATTCCTAGATATTTTATTCTTTTTGTTGCAGTGGTAAATGGGAGTGTTTTCTTAATTTCACTTTCAGATTTTTCTTCATTAGTGTATAGGAATAGAAGGGATTTCTGTGCATTAATTTTGTATCCTGCATCTTTACCAAATTCATTGGTTAGCTCTAGTAGTTTTCTGGTAGCATCTTTAGGATTCTCTATGTATAGTATCATGTCATCTGCAAACAGTGACAGCTTTACTTCTTCTTTTCCGATTTGGATTCCTTTTATTTGTTTTTCTTCTCTGATTGCTGTGGCTAAAACTTCCAAAACTATGTTGAATAATAGTGGTGAAAGTGAGAAACCTTGTCTTGTTGCTGATCTTAGTGGAAATGGTTTCAGTTTTTCACCATTGAGGATGATGTTGGCTGTGGGTTTGTCATGTATGGCCTTTATTATGTTGAGGAAAGTTCCCTCTATGCCTACTTTCTGGAGGGTTTTTATCACAAACGGGTGTTGAATTTTGTCGAAAGCTTTCTCTGCATCTATTGAGATGATCATATGGTTTTTCTCCTTCAATTTGTTAATATGGTGTATCACATTGATTGATTGGCATATATTGAATAATCTTTGCATTCATGGGATAAACTCCACTTGATTGTGGTGTATGACCCTTTTAATGTGCTGTTGGACTCTGTTTGCTAGTATTTTGTTGAGGATTTTTGCATCTATGTTCATCAGTGATATTGGCCTGTAGTTTTCTTTCTTTGTGACATCTTTGTCTGGTTTTGGTATCAGGCTGATGGTGGCCTCATAGAATGAGTTTGGGAGTTTTCCTCCCTCTGCTATATTTTGGAAGATTTTGAGAAGGATAGGTGTTATCTCTTCTCTAAATGTCCATCAATATTTTCCGAATAATATAGTCTCTTCGGGTGTAAATATTTATTACCTTTCCTTCCACAAAGGAAATACACTCACCTTTTTCCCAAATGCAACAAAAATCATGGATGGAATTATGTTCAGGGTCTCTGAATGATCATCTTTGTATCAGCTCTAGCTGTGGCTTTGCTGATCTGGAGTACTGTTGACTATAAAGGGAATGTATCTGCCTCCCATAAAATCTGTTTATACAGTGGAATGGGGAAGGGTCACCCCAATAAACACTGCAATTCAGAAAAAGAAGAGTGTGAAGTGCTCAGCAATCACTGCTCCATAGTAATTTTGAAGTTCTTCTGTGTAGATGTCATAAGGGCACCCCGTACCCAGGACATGTGGAACACACTTGATTAGGCCCCTACTCCCTAAAAGTCTCTTTGTTTTTCAACCTGACTCATAGCTCTTTTGGAGGTACAACTCTCTCAAAAACATGATCAGCTTCTTGTATATTTGATACCATTTAGCTTTTGCCATAGCTACACACATAGTCCTTTATAACAAACACCTGTTTCTTTAGGTTTAATTAAGGCCTACTTGAATCTCCTGTGGGAGAGCCAAACCTTTGGTCTCTTTTCTCAATCATTTTTTCCAACTAAAATGATTTAATAGGCACTACGTTAACCAGTTCAGAACATTTAAAATGAATTTCATAACTTCTCTTTGACTTGGTCTTGCCACTAAGCTGAGGTTTTGTAGACCTTGTATTTTTCAGTTTTACCTGTTTTATGGTTGGATGAGAAAACCAGTTGCACTTTCCAACTGTGAAGGTCATAGAATTTCTAGATTTTCTAATCTCCTTTTTAATCTGTTGCAAAATAGCCAGTTCTTTCCTGAACTCATCTCTTTATTACAGAGTTTTAAAATATATATCAAATTATCACAGAAACTAATCACACCACCAAATTCTGTTTTCCTACTTTACCTAAAGCCACAGGATCTTTAGGTACAATTATTAATAGAAAGCAGTTTCCCCAGATGTTTGCCACTGCAGAGCATGAGTTTTCACCTTTCTTGGCTCTGATAATAGTTGGTCAGATGTCCACTGTCTAGTCCCAGATTCAATGCCACACATTTTAGAATTTTTACTTCAGTGCCCTAATTATAGTTACCACTTGCTGTGTTAGTCACCTTTCTCTAGGGGTAAAGTCCAAAATCTCTTATTAAATCCAATACAATTTAAGTATAAAGTCCTGCCTTTTAGAAATTCATATTCTATTCATTTGCTGTCAAATGTATTTCATACAGATGCCTGGGTGGAGATGAAGGTCTATCAGCAGCAGCAGCTTGGGTTGTATTCCTTCATTTTAAATGGATGAAGTTTGTTTGTATTTATAAAGTTAAATCAACCCAACCTCAAGTCTCTCCTTGGACTCAGTTTTCCAAAGAGTTAGTCAAGGGAACACAACAGAGTATCAGTACACTAGCTGTATTTCCATATGAAAATTTGAAAATAAAAAAGACAGTCCATCGACTCATAATACCACCCAAATTATGCCAGTACACTTTAGAGCCATATTACTTTGGCCAGTCAAAAATTATAGCAGAGGTTTAGTTATCCAGAGGAAAGAAGTAGAGGAAGGGAGAGGACATAGGGAAAAAGAGAGGCAAGGAAAGGAAGAGATTGTGATTTTATTCTTGCCAAAATGGCTCTCAATCTATGTCATTTTTCTTGAATCTACTGCTGAAATCTTATATTAATAGTAATTGGAAGAAATATCCCAATCAAAGGGTACTTATGATTTTATAGTTATGATATATCATACTTTGGGGAAAACTCCAAGATAGTCTTATGGCCTCCTTTTTTAAAGTGTGGTATTTGAATACACCTGTTTTCTTGCCAAATTTTGAAATATGCAGCGGTGACACCTGCAGTACCAGGATTTACTTTAGATTCCCATTTTGCCCTTAGGTTTGATCCTTCATACTTCATATCCCTCTTGATTTTTATTTCTCCTTTGAACTTTGAAGTCCTGATACCCAAACTTAGGATGGGCTTCCTGTTCCCTTTGTGAACAAAGTACCCATATTTTTAATAGCCCACCAGGCTTACAAACCTGGGTCCATAGCCTTGCATTGTTCTTTGTCCCATTCTCTTGAACTCCAACAATATATTCTTTTGGCAGAGTCTCTGAGTTTCTCCATCCTGGAGATGACCATGCTGTACTGAAAAGCCCTCCTTTGCCTCAGAGTTTCTAACTTTACAAATATTGAAGCTCTAGACTGCCCCCATATCATGAGTGTCAGCATTTCTTCACAAAAAATACAGGAGAAGAGGAAACAGGTGATATGTTATGGGCCACTGAGAAATGTAGAGCTAAGAACAAGCATAGCTGCAGATTTTTCCAGACCTTAAGTCAGTCAATACCTTCTGGGATAACTAGAATCACTAGTTTACTGGAGGTCCAGCCCCAGAGTTTGGGGGAGTTATTTTTTATCAGCTCCAAAATAATTTTTAGTCATTTGCAACAGTGACTGTGCTATTGCATCAGATGAAGGAATTCTTAGAGTTATTAATTTTACTTCCTGGGGACAATCTGTCCTTTTGTCTATTGTTTGTCTCAGTTGAGAATCATGGTCACTATCTTTTTTTCTAAGACACTATCTTTAAGATCTCAGTGAGTAGAAACATTTAAAATGTAGATAACTGTCTTATTTTTCTTCATAATTTTGAATTTCCAAGTAGTGGGTACATAACTGATATTATTTCATGCAGTGGTTGAATCACTTCTACTTACCACCTCTTTCTATCTAGCAATGGAATATGCCTTTAGTGTTCTGTTTCTTCTGTATACTCTTAGTCATTTACAATAGTCAATTTGAGTTTTAAATCTTTTGCATGTTTCTTAGATTTTTTATTGTCTGATCTCTCTACCATGTATAAGGCTAGGATATAATGTCTGCATTCCTTTTTTACCCCATTGCTCTTAGGTCCACACATTTGTTTTCCTATTCTCTATACTTTCCCCTGAAGTATGTTCCATGATGAACTTGGACCCCTGCCTCTAACATAAGAACAGTTCCACTTGAGGAATCGTTCTCACGTTAGAGGAATTGTTCTCATGTTAGAGGAATTGTTCTCACGTTAGATATGAAGACACTAAGGCATTATCAACCCTGTGACCATCATATTGGATAATTCTACACAGAATATAACCTAGACCAAGATATTATATATTTTTGTCTATTATGGGTCATTGTAAGATGGTTTATCTTCAGTGTCATTTAGAGATCTAACTTTATACATTTTCTGACCATATTCCCTCAAGAAATATTTAGATATGCTTTCTCAGATAAAAGCAAAACCAAAGAAAACTATCACAAACACCAAAAATAACAATAACAAAAAGTGTTACCTTGAAGCTATCAAATGTTTCTTGAAGTATTTTAGACTGATCTTACTTCTCCCATCTGAAATCTTTCTGAATTTTCTTCAGCCACCTGGCTGTCTCTGTTTTCAAGCTAAGGGTTCCCAGTTGCACTTATTACAGACTCTCTCTCTGCCGTTTTGAGTGCTTTTCAATAGTTTTTTGGATCTGGATTGTCCCTATGAGCATTATCTTATTTTATTTTTTTCTGTGAGCTTGTTTCCCTTTCTTCTTTAAGTCTCTTTGGGGCCCCCACCCTCCATTACTTATTAATAACATAATATACACAAGTCTGACTTTATTTCCTTTTATTGGATTTCACCATCCCACTGTTTTTATTCTGAAAGCAAGATTCAATCTGATTTTAAAACTACTGTGGTTTCTTATTGATATTCTGAGCAAACCTGACTTCTATAGTCAGATAATTAAAATGTATAATCATTAATAATGATTTTATTTTTTATTCTCTCTTAACCTAAGAAGAAGAATATCTCAATCAAAAAAGAGTCTGTGCTTTTCAGCTGACTGACAAAAACAATAACTCCACTATGATGGCTGCAATGCCCAGGTCTCTAAAATCAAAAGCCTTTGTCAGGGCTTAATTTATTAACCATGATGAACCAACTTGAGATTATTGTCTAGGAGTCAGTAGCAAACCACCTGAGTCTCTGAAGTTAGAATCTTTAGTTTCTTCTTTGTTCTTATGTGAAATTCACTACATTTACAAAGTGACAACAATTGAGGCAGTGTTCCAGTGCGTGAAAGTTTAAAAGTAGTGGTAGATTGCAAAATCACCAAATTTATTTACCCCTCACTATATCCACATACTGTTTGATTTTGTAGTTTTCCTCACTATAGTGTAGATTTTATTTGCCCTCTCTTTGAACTTGGGCTTGCCTTTTAAATTATTTTGGCTAATAGAATGTTGTGGAATTAATTATGTACCAGTTTTGAGTCTTGGCCTTAAGAAAGCAACTTCTTGCTCACTTGGACCCCTGCCTCTAACGTGCGAAGAATTCCACTTGAGGGGTAAGAAACACATCTAAGTGAGATGATGCTATTATGGACCAGCCAATAGCGAGCCTATCCCTAAACATGTGAGAGAACCCAGTCAAAATTACCACAGTCTGCCTTATCTATACCTGATACAGGCATATAAGTAAGACCAGGGTGGACTCCCAGCTGACCTCCCAAGATTCTGTAGATTCCTATTAAACCTAATAGTTACTGTTTAAACTTTTGACTTTGGGATAGTTTGTTATATAGCAATATGGTTATGGTTGATAATTAATACAGAGGGTCATGTACCAGAGTTCTATGGTCTGCCAAGGAATATGCAATATGCCCATTGTAATTTAAGCTTTGGGACTATAGCCCTCATTAAAAGTAGAATATGGTAATTTCATGCAGTAATACCTCAAAAACCTGTATACAGAAGCTCTGCAAATTTTGATGTAAGTCTTAATTGAAATAAATGACTACCTGTCTCAGCCTCATCTTCAATGTGAGAAAAGGCCAGATTGTTTCAGGGGTATAGTCAGATGCGTGCCTGATTTTCCAGCAGCTAATGGTTCCTCTTTCTAAAGCGTGCATCTATTGAAACCAGATTCAGGCCTGCAGAAACCTACCATTACATCACAAAAGATGTTTTATTCTTTTCTATGTGTGATTTAGTCCCTTAGTTTCCTGCTTTATCCCTATTTGGAAGGTTTTCTTCCCCATGTTTTGGTCATTCTGACTCAGGCTAAATAATCATATCTCCTCTAAGTACTGAGTCAATAGAACATATGCACAGGAGACAGGTAGGAATTAAGGTATGTCTAGATTGGATACTGTAGCTTGAAATAGGGGCCAAATTCCAAAATTGTACACTTTTTACCATAAATTGGACTTATGTACTCATTCTGTCACTGGCAGAACAGTTGGCTTCCTCTACCGCTTGGGAAAACATACGAACGAAAAAGTTAATATTCAGGAAGTGCCAGAGGGAGCAGACACCACTTGCAAGTAGGCACTTCAGAGAGAGAGAGAACAAATAGCTTAGTAGTTGAGCAATGGCCTTCAACATATGAATCTAGGTAATTAGACAATGGATTCAGGAACTTGTAAGTTAGAGTCACATTTCCTCCCGTGAAGAGGAGATAGTGAACAGATAGAAAAGGACCAAAATTTTTCCTTTGGGCATGCAGTACAAACCCTCTACCCTCCATGAAATGCATGTGGTAGCTTTTTCCCCTTATAAAATATAACTTTTATTAAAGAAAATAATGATTCTTCTTATTTTTGTTCTAAAACTATGTATCTCAAATTGTTCAAAACATAATTTACCAAGCCAACCATTAGATTTTCATCGAGTTACACAAAACATGGTAATGGCATTGAACATAAAATAATATTTTATCATAAAATATAGTTTAATAACTTGTAATTGGGACATGAAGAAAGCCAATATGTGGATGTGGAATTCATTAGTGCTGTTTTCTGGGTGTTGAATTGCACCCTCTTTAAGTTGGGCATAGTTATATGACTTGTTTTGACCAATGAAATGTGAGAGAAAGTGATATGGGCTCCTTCCCAGCTGAAACATTTTAGAGCAAAGTGTGATTCACTAAATCTCTTCCCATTCTTTGGGGCTCCTTGAAGCATGTGAGAATACAGAATTTCTATCTGCTAAGTTCCCTGATGGAGTAAATCCTTCTAATAAATCACATTGAACATGTAACCTGGGTAATATATAAACCTTTGTCTAAATCATGGAGACTTCAGGCTTGTTTGACTTCAGGCTGCATTGTTCTGTTTTGTCATTCCATAAAAATATCTGAAGGCATTATAAATGACTGATACCATATGTTTTTGTTATGTTAGTACTCAGTTATAGTGGTTTTAGTTTCTTGTCATTGGAGCCTGGGAAGATGGCATTCTATGATTTTCAGTGGAGAAGTAGTTGGAAAACTGCAGCTTTGCTGTAACTTGGAAGAAAGAGAATGAACTTAATGAGAATTTAACTAAGCAAATAAGTTTGAATAAAGTAGTAGTGTGAATATATTAGTGCATATTAGTTGTTGACTGCATTTGATAAAGAATTACAAAGAAGAAATGAGCCCAGAATTTGCTGTTATTGTCTCAAAGGTTGGTCAGAGAGGATAGAGAGAGAGCAGAAATATTGGGATTTGTAGGGGTGGAAAGGTAACTAACTTCTTCTTAACCTCAAATAATAAAAGATAAAATGGAGAAATTCTTAGACCAATAAAGACAAATTAAATCTCAGCCACAAGGCAATACTTTGATCAAGAGAATGGCTGATACGTCCATTTTGTTAAAATCTTTCTCTCAACTAAAATGTCTTAGTGTAAAGGCTCAACTAGGAGGGTAGTTTCAATAAATCTTTTTAATTAGAAAAAAAGTACTCAAGGAAAAGAGACTAAATGTGTGGTGCTTCCACTAAACTCTGATGGGTTGCAGAGGAATGCAATAAAATTGAGAAAAAGAGTCAAGGGTATGAGAAAGTAAAGAGATATTAAAAATATCTGAGAAGTCTCAAAAAGATTGTGTGTGCAGTAATTGGTACATGAGATAGTTTTGATTCAACTAAATAAGAAGCCCATGAAGGTTTTAAGAGGATTGTACTGCCAAAGAAACCATGAGGGAGAGTAAGATATTCTAAAATTATCTCTCCAAGACTTAAAATGAATATTGTATCCCCAGCATTTTCCAGGTAGTAAATAGGATGAGAAGGCTGTTCAGCCTACAAATGTGCCTTTTTTTCCCCTAATGCCCAATATATGTAACTAATTAGAATAATGGAATGGAGTAATCACCCAGAGGGCAGAATCACAGACCAATGACCAATCTCAGTAGAACAATGGAACCCTCTTCCTAAGGAGCAGAATTGTGAACTAATTAAGAAATGTTTTCCATCCTACAGGAGGGAGTCCATGAATGTCTACCTTAAAGGATTTCAGGATGTTACAGCAAATGGCTATAGGGCATATTTCCCATTCCTCCATTTTCCAAGTTGATTCTTTATTGTAGTTATACTTTCTCTTCCTCCATTGTATAACAGGTGCATGGGGAGCACTTATTTGGTTTTAGGTCTCCAGAATGTGAATGATCCCATCCTCATACCATATATGAAAGTAACTTCCATGTGAAATAAGTATCCAAACTTTAAAAATAATTCTATTTATATTGGGATCTCTATTTTTTTTGTCCAAAATTCCCAAATTAATAAGAACTTGACTTTGGATGTTTTAAATGGAACATTTTGAGGATAGAGATAGAAAGGATGAATAATTGACTGTTGGGATTAATGATGCTTGCTCACAGCAGTGGCTTGAATGATGTGGTACAGGAAACTAATTAGTCCCTAGAGTTAATCCTAACTCTTTCAGGTGCCAAAATTCATCAATCATTGTTTAAATTCACCAACTAATTTCCAGCTGGGTCAAAAAAGAAGTTGTCCTAGATACTGCATCATTAAGTATGTGTGGAATAGAGTAAAGGGGGGTGTGATATACTTTGAAGCATTTAATATTAAACATCAGGAAGATCTGACTGGCAGATTGAATTTATGTATATTTATTCATATACTCCCAGAGGATTAATTTATTCATATACTCCCAGAGGATGAACTGGCATAGAAGTATGTTTAGAAATAAAATATCAACCAAGATATAGTTTTACAGAAACCATATGGAAAAAAAAGCAAATTTGTAAACACCCTACTAATGACTTGCACACAAATGCAGCTTTAGACTACAAACAGCTGCTTTTGGAAAAATCAACCTTAAAGAGGTTTATGCTTTGACTGCCTGAAGCTAAATTATCTTGCTGCAAAACTTAGGGAAAAAAAATTAAGTTACATTTTGTAGGTATCAGCATAACTTCTGGCACGTTAATCTGGCACTGAGGCTTGAATAAATGTCATTTGATTCTCTGTTGGGGGTTATGATAGCCTTTAACAGAAACATGTTTAGATTAGACAAACCAGAGGACAAGATCATACAGTATGTTGAAAGAGTCTGTTTATGCTGAAAATATTTTCATAAATGGAGTAAAGGTAAGGTATTTTGAGAGCTTAAACCATTCTGTTTTAAGTTTCCTCCTAAGGTTCCTATTACTTTTTTCTTTTAGGAGTCAGAAGAGTTTAAACCAAAAACTTTTTTTTTTCTTTAAGAATAAAAGCATAACTGGGACTTTCCTGGTGGCACAGTGGTTACGAATCCGCCTGCCAATGCAGGGGACACAGGTTCAATCCCTGGTCTAGGAAGATCCCACATGCCGTGGAGCAGCTAAGCCTGTGCGCCGCAACTACTGAGCCTGCGCTCTAGAGCCTGTGAACCACAACTACTGAAGCCCACACGCCTAGAGCCCGTGCTCTGCAACAAGAGAAGCCACCACAATAGAAGCCCGTGCACCACAACGAAGAGTAGCCCCCACTCGCTGCAACTAGAGAAAGCCCGTGTGCAGCAATGAAGACCCAACACAGCCAAAAATAGATTAAATAAAATAAATAAAATTAAAAAAAGAAATAATTAAAATAAGAATAAAAGCATAACCAACATTTAGATATACACTACAAAGTTCACATGACAACTCAAGCCCTGCTCCTTTATTTCCATTTGACCCCACTGTTGTTCTCTCTTTCTTCTTCATCATCAATAATTCTCCTTCTGGAAAATTCCCAATGTTGTACAGGTATGTTATAATATCCCTTAACTACATTTAACATACCGCTTCAGCCACCTCCCCATTTCTTTGCTCACGTTTATGGCAAAATACCTCAAACTGTCTATACTTACTATCACCACTTTCACTTTCCTCAATCCATTTAGGTTTTTATGTCTATCCATGCACAAAAACTGCTGTTCCAAGATCATCAATAGCTTCCATGTTGTTAAATCTAAAGATAAATTCTTAAACTACATCTAACTGGACCTCTCAGTAGCATTTGACACAAATGACTATTATAACTCTTCCTAAAACACTTTCTTCACCTGACCTCCAGAAAATCTCTTGTTTTTCCTCCTCTGTCACTGAGTGGTCTCTTAAAAGAGATACTAAAATATCCTTTTAGGTTTCTTCTTGTGACCTGACTTCTAAATATTAGAGTGTCACAATGCTAAATCCTTGAACATCTTTTCTTTATCAACAGGAATTTTCTAATTGATTTCATTCAGTGATACGCATGTACATCTCATCTGTATTCTGATAGCTCCCCAATTTATGTCCTCAGTAATAACTCTTCTCTGAACTTCAAACACATAAATTCCCCTTGCAGTCTTATAGGCATCTCAAACTTAACGTAATTAAAACAATTCTTTTTTTTTTAATTTTATTTATTATTTTATACAACAGGCTCTTATTAGTTATCCATTTTATACATATTAGTGTATATATGTCAATCCCAATCTCCCAGTTCATAACACCAACACCCCCACCCCCCGCCACTTCCCCCGCCTTGGTGTCCATACGTTTTTTCTCTGCATCTGTGTCTCAATTTCTGCCTTGCAAGCTGGTTCATTTGTACCACTTTTCTAGGTTCCACATATATGCGTTAATATACGATATTTGTTTTCCTCTTTCTGACTTACTTCACTCTGCATGACAGTCTCTAGATCTATCCATGTCTCTACAAATGACCCAATTTTGTTGCGTTTTATGGCTGAGTAATATTCCATTGTATATATGTACCACATCTTCTTTATCCATTCGTCTGTTGATGAGCATTTAGGTTGCTTCCATGACCTGGCTATTGTAAATAGTGCTGCAATGAACATTGGGGTGCATGTGTGTTTTTGAATTATGGTTTTCTCTGGGTATATGCCCAGTAGTGGGATTGCTGGGTCATATGGTAATTCTATTTTTAGCTTTTTAAGGAAACTCCATACTATTCTCCATAGTGGCTGTATCAATTTACATTCCCACCAAAAGTGCAAGAGGGTTCCATTTTCTCGACACCCTCTCCAGCATTTGTTGTTTGTAGATTTTCTGATGGTGCCTATTCTAACTGGTGTGAGGTGATACCTCATTGTAGTTTTGATTTGCATTTCTCTAATAATTAGTGATGTTGAGCAGCATTTCATGTGCTTCCTGACCATCTGTATGTCTTCTTTGGAGAAATGTCTATTTAGGTTTTCTGCCCATTTTTGGATTGGGTTGTTTGTTTTTTTTAATATTGAGCTGCCTGAGTTATTTATATATTTTGTAGATTAATCCTTTGTCTCTTGATTCGTTTGCAAATATTTTCTCCCATTCTGAAGGTTGTCTTTTCCTGTTGGTTGTAGTTTGCTTTGCTTTGCAAAAGATTTTGAGTTTCATTAGGTCCCATTTGTTTATTTTTGTTTTTATTTCCATTGCTCTAGGAGGTGGATCAAAAAAGATCTTGCTGTGATTTATGTCAAAGAGTGTTCTTCCTATGTTTTCCTGTAAGAGTTTTATAGTGTCCAGTCTTACATTTAGGTCTCTAATCCATTTTGAGTTTATTTTTGTGTATGGTGTTAGGGAGTGTTTTAATTTATTATTTTACATGTAGCTGTCCAGTTCTCCCAGCACCACTTATTGAAGAGACTGTCTTTTCTCCATTGTATATCCTTGCCTCCTTTGTCACAGATTAGTTGACCATAGGTGTGTGGGTTTATCTCGGGTTTTATATCCTGTTCCATTGATCTCTATTTCTCTTTTTTTGCCAGTACCATATTGTCTTGATTACTGTAGTTTTGTAGTGTAGTCTGAAGTCTTGGAGGCTGATTCCTCCTGCTCCGTTTTTTTCCCTCAAGACTGCTTTGGCTATTCGGGGACTTTTATGTCCCCATACAAATTTTAAGATTTTTTTGTTCTAGTTCTGTAAAACATGGCACTGGTAATTTGATAGGGATTGCACTGCATCTCTACATTGCTTTGGGTAGTACAGTCATTTTCACAGTATTGATTCTTCCAATCCAAAAACATGGTATATCTCTCCATCTGTTTGTATCATGTTTAATTTCTTTCATCAGTGTCCTATAGTTTTCTGCATACAGGTCTTTTGTCTCCCTAGGTAGGTTTATTCCTAGGTATTTTATTCTTTTTGTTACAGTGGTAAATGGGAGTGTTTCCTTAATTTCTCTTTCAGATTTTTCATCATTAGGGTATAGGAATGCAAGAGATTTCTATGCATTAATTTTGTATCCTGCAACTTTACCAAATTCATTGATTAGGTCTAGTAGTTTTCTGGTGACATCTTTAGGATTCTCGATGTATAGTATCATGTGCAAACAGTCATCTGCAAACAGTGACAGTTTTACTTCTTCTTTTCCAATTTGTATTCCTTTTATTTCTTTTTCTTCTCTGATTGCCATGGCTAGGACTTCCAAAACTATGTTGAATAATAATGGTGTGAGTGGACATCCTTGTCTTGGTCCTGATCTTAAAGGAAATGCTTTCAGTTCTTCACCATTGAGAATGATGTTTGCTGTGGGTTTGTCATATATGGCCTTTAATATGTTGAGGTAGGTTCCCTCTTTACCCACTTTCTGGAGAGTTTTTATCGTAAGTAGGTGTTGAATTTTTTCAGAAGCTTTTTCTTCATCTATTGGGATGATCATATGGTTTTTCTTCTTCAGTTTGTTAATACGGTGTATCACATTGATTGATTTGCATATATTGAAGAAGCCTTGCATCCCTAGGATACATCCCACTTGTTCATGATGTGTGATCCTTTTTTTTTTTTTTTTTTTTTTTGGCGTTATGCGGGCCTGTCACTGTTGTGGCCTCTCCCGTTGTGGAGCACAGGCTCCGGTCGTGCAGGCTCAGCGGCCATGGCTCATGGGCCCAGCCGCTTCACGGCATGTGGGATCTTCCTGTACCGGGGCTCGAACCTGTGTCCCCTGCATTGGCAGGTGGACTCTCAACCACTGCGCCACCAGGGAAGGCCTGTTTGATCCTTTTAATGTGTTGTTGGATTCTGTTTGCTAGTATTTCATTGAGGATTTTGACATCTATATTCATGAGTGATATTAGTCTGCAATTTTCTTTTTTTGTAGTATCTTTGTCTGGTTTGGGTATCAGGGTGAAGGTGGCCCCATAGAATGAGTTTGGGAGTGTTCCTTCCCCTGCAATTTTTTAAAAGCGTTTGAGAAGGATTGGTGTTAGCTCTTCTCTAAATGTTTGATAGAATTCCCCTGTGAAGCCATCTGGTCTGGACTTTTGTTTGTTGGAAGATATTTTAATCACAGTTTCAATTTCATTATTTGTTATTTGTCTGTTCATATTTTCTATTTCCTCCTGGGTCAGTCTTGGAAGGTTATATCTTTCTAAGAATTTGTCCATTTCTTCCAGGTTGTCCATTTTATTGGCACAGAGTTGCTTATAGTAGTCTCTTAGGATGCTTTGTATTTCTGCGATGTTTTTTGTAACTTCTCCTTTTCCATTTCTAATTTTAATGATTTGAGTCCTCTCCCTCTTTTTCTTGATGAGTGTGGCTAATGGTTTATCGATTTTGTTTATCTTCTCAGATAACCAGCTTTTAGTTTTATTAATCTTTGTTGTTTTCTTTGTTTCTATTTCATTTATTTCTGCTCTGATCTTTATGATTTCTTTCCTTCTGCTAACTTTGGGTTTTGTTTGTTCTTATTTTTCTAGTTCCTTTAGGTGTAAGGTTAGATTCTTTATTTGAGATGTTTGTTGTTTCTTGAGGTAGGATTGTATTGCTATAAACTTCCCTCTTAGAACTGCTTTTGCTGCATCCCATAGGTTTTAGATCATCATGTCTTCAGTGTCATTTGTCTCTAGGTATTTTTTGATTTCCTCTTTGATTTCTTACTTATTTAGTAACATATTGTTTAGCCTCCATGTGTTTGTGTTTTTTACATTTTTTCCCTGTAATTGATTTCTAATCTCATTGCATTGTGGTCAGAAAAGATGTTTGATATGATTTCAATTTCCTTAAATTTACTGAGGCTTGATTTGTGACCCAAGATGTGATCTATCATGGAGAATGTTCCATGCGCACTTGAGAAGAAAGTGTAATCTTCTGTTTTTGGATGGGATGTCCTATAAATATCAATTAAATCTACCTGGTCTATTGTGTCATTTAAAGCTTTTGTTTCCTTATTAATTTTGTGTTTGGATGATCTGTCCATTGGTGTAAGTGAGGTGTTAAAGTCCCCCACTATTATAGTTTTACTGTCGATTTTCCTCTTTTATAGCTGTTAGCAGTTGCCTTATGTGTTGAGGTGCTCCTATATTGGGTGCATATATATTTATAATAGTTATATCTTCTTCTTGGATTGATCCCTTAATCATTATGTAGTGTCCTTCCTTTTCTCTTGTAACATTCTTTATTTTAAAGTCTATTTTTTCTGATATGAGTATTGCTACTCCAGCTTTCTTTTGATTTCCATTTGCATGGAATATCTTTTTCCATCCTCTCACTTTTAGTCTGTATGTGTCCCTAGGTCTGAAGTGGGTCTCTTGTAGACAGCATATATATGGGTCTTGTTTTTGTATCCATTCAGCAGGCCTGTGTCTTTTGGTTGGAGCATTTAATCCATTCATGTTTATGGTAATTATCAATATGTATGTTCCTATGACCATTTTCTTAATTGTTTTGGGTTTGTTTTTGTACGTCCTTTCTTCTCTTGTGTTTCCCACTTAGAGAAGTTCCTTTAGCATTTGTTGTAGAGCTGGTTTGATGGTGCTGAATTCTCTTAGCTTTCACTTGTCTTTAAAGCTTTTGATTTCTCCATCGAATCTGCATGAGATCCTTGCTGGGTAGAGTAATCTTGGTCGTAGGTTCTTCCCTTTCATCACTTTAAATATGTCATGCCACTCCCTTCTGGTTTGTAGAGTTTCTGCTGAGAAATCAGCTGTTAACCTTATGGGAGTTCCCTTGTATGTTATTTGTCATTTTTCCCTTGCTGCTTTCAATAATTTTTCTTTGTTTTTAATTTTTGCCAATTTGATTACTATGTGTCTAAGCATGGTTCTCCTTGGGTTTATCCTGTATGGGATTCTCTGTGCTTCCTGGACTGGGTGGCTATTTTCTTTCCCGTGTTAAGGAAATTTTTGACTATAATCTCTTCAAATATTTTCTCAGGTCATTTCTCTCTCTCTTCTCCTTCTGGGACCCCTATAATGCAAATATTGTTGCATTTAATGTTTTCCCAGAGGTCTCTTAGGCTGTCTTCATTTCTTTTCATTCTTTTTTCTTTGTTCTGTTTCACAGCAGTGAATTCCACCATTCTGTCTTCCAGATCACTTATCCGTTCTTCTGCCTCAGTTATTCTGCTATTGATTCTTTCTAGTGCATTTTTCCTTTCAGTTATTGTATTGTTCATCTCTGTTTGTTTGTTCTCTAATTCTTCTAGGTCTTTGTTAAACAGTTCTTGCATCTCAGTCTTTGCCTCCATCCTTTTTCTGAGGTCCTGGATCATCTTCACTATCATTATTCTGAATTCTATTTCTGGAAGCTTGCCTATCTCCATTACGTTTAGTTGTTTTTTCTGGGGTTTTATATTGTTCCTTCATTTGGTACATAGCCCTCTGCCTTTTCATCTTGTCTATCTTTTTGTGAATGTGGTTTTTGTTCCACAGGCTGCAGGATTGTAGCTTGTCTTGCTTCTGCTATCTGCCTTCTGGTGGATGAGGCTATCTCAGAGGCTCTGCAGGTTTCCTGATGGGAGGGACTGGTGGTGGGTAGAGCTGGCTGTTGCCCTGGTGGGCAGAGCTCAGTAAAACTTTAATGTGCTTGTCTGCTGATGGGTAGGGCTGGGTCACTTCCCTGTTGGTTGTTTGGCCTGAGGTGACCCAACGTGGGCTCTTTGGTGGGGCTAATGGCAGACTCTGGGAGGTCTCATGCCAAGGAGTACTTCTCAGAACTTCTGCTGCTAGTCTCCTTGTCCTCACAGTGAGACACAGCCACCCCCTGCCTCTGCAGGAGACCCTCCAACCCTAGCAGTTAGGTCTGGTTCAGTCTCCTATGGGGTCATTGATCCTTCCACTGGGTCCCGATGCACACACTACTTTGTGTGTGTACTCCAAGAGTAGAGTCTCAGTTTCTCTCAGTCCTGTTGAAGTCCTGTGATCAAATCCCACTAGCCTTCAAAGTCTGTTTCTCTAGGAATTCCTCCTCCTGTTGCTGGACCCCCAGGTTGGGAAGCCTGACGTGGGGCTCAGAACCTTCACTCCAGTGGGTGGACTTCTGTAGTATAAGTGTTCTCCAGTTTGTCAGTCACCCACCCACCAGTTATGGGATTTGATTTTATTGCGATTGCACCTCTCCTACCATCTCATTGTGGTTTCTCCTTTGTCTTTGGTTGTGGGGTATCTTTTTTGGTGAGTTCCAGTGTCTTCCTGTTGATGATTATTCAGCAGTTCATTGTGATTCTGGTGCTTTCACAGGGCGAGTGAGAGCACATCCTTTTACTTCACCATCTTGAACCAATCTCTAAAACAATTCTTGATTTTTACTATGAAACCCTCTGTCATTCTCAGTCCAAAAATAGAAGCTCCATTCTTCCAATTGCTCAGGCCAAAACCCTAGAGCAAGCCATAACTATTCTTTTTCTCTCATAAGCCAGTGTAAAGTGTTGTTTTTATCCTTGAAACAGATGAAAATCCTAACCATGTTATCCTGTTTCCAATCCTTGTACCCTCTCCAGGACATCATCATCTGTAATCTAAATTACTACAATACTAATTTTCCATCTTCCACTTTTCTTGACCTACATTCTTGTTCCTTATACTTGTCATGCTCTCCACCTCTCTTTTCTCTGAAAATAAGGGGAAAATCCATATGGCTCAGCTCCTAACTTCCTTCAGGTCTTTACTCAAATATCTCGTTATTAGAAAGAACTTTCCTTACTCCTTTATGTAAAACAACATGGGATTTACTATTACTCTTATCTCCTTACTCTGGTGAAGTCTCACTGTAGCACTTTTGACTTCCTGAGATACCATTCATTCACTCATTCTTTCTGTTTTTGTCTGTCATACCTCATTAAAATATAGACTGAACAAGACAGACAGATTTTCTCAGTATTGTCCACTTTTGTACTTGGAACACTGACTGGCACATGGTGTGTGCTCAATAAATATCTATTGAAACAATCCCAAACTTAACTTGATTTCCAGTGATTTTCAGTAGGGTCTAGTCACACAAAATAATAGCTAAAATTAAACTTATTTTTAACTCTCATTATCCTTTAAAATCTAACTGCCACAATCACTGTTTGTCTTTCATGTGTCTGTTTGCACTGTAACCTTGTACTCTGCTGGAAGGGGTTTATATGGGATGGAATAAGATGACTCTGTGGAGACAGTCATGTAAACCAAACCAAACTGAGTGACCAGTAGTGTGATATGTTGCAGCCAGATCTTAGACAAAACTACAATGAGATGTCTGCAACAATAAAGAATGTCAAACTCTTCTTTATGATTTTTGTTGGGTGAACAAAATGATCAATTATTATAAAAAGAAAGCATTTAAAGAGTTCTCAAAGCCTCTGATAAATATAACTTTATGCAAATATTTCCTCAGAGAGGGGTGTGGCTTTGGTGTCCTTTATTTTTTTAACTTTTTATTTTATATTGGAGCATATTTGATTAACATGTTGTATTAGTTTCAGGTGTAAAGCAAAGTAATTCAGTTATACATATACATGTATCTATTCTTTTTCAAATTCATTTCCCATTTAGGTTGTCACATAATATTGAGCAGAGTTCCCTGTACTATGCAGTAGATCCTTTTTGGTTATCCATATTAAATGTGTACATGTCAATCCCAAACTCCCTATATATCGTCTATAGTTTTTAAGCTGAATATACAGTTGATCAAAATCAGCGACCTATTTTCTTTCTGATTGTTACCTATTCAAAAATCTATGAAAGAGATACTGAATAACGCTTTTTTCCCTCCCTGGAAATCAATTCTTAAAATCAGTTTCTTGAATAAAATACTATATCTTAATTTTTGTTTTTAATCTTTGTAACTACTATTAGTTTTATTCACTGTATCCTTTTCCACTTATCTATGCTTCCACTCTCTACATTTTTCTTTTTTATGGTGACAGCTTTATTGAAATATAATTTGCATACCATATAATTCACCCATTTAAAATACACAAATCACAGAATTATGTAACTATCACCATAATCGATTTTAGAATATTTTTACTACACAACAAAGAAATCCTATAATCTTTAGCTTTCAGTTACTCCCATTTCTCACCTACACTAATCTACTTTCTGTCTGTATAATATGCCTATTCTGAACATTTCATATAAATTAAGTAATGAAATATGTGATCTTTTGTGACTGCCTTCTTTTAGTTAGCATAATGTTTTCAAGATTCATCCTGTTGTAGCATGTATCAGTATTTTATTCTTTTTTTTTGCCAACTAATATTCCAGTTTAGAGGTATACTACTTTGTATTTATCCTTTAAATAGTTAGTGGACATTTGGATTGTTTCTGATGTGAATGCTCATGTACAAGTTTTTGTATGGATATATATTTTTATTTCTCTTGGGTATATATTGAGAAGTGAAATATTGGGTTATATGGTAACTCTATATTCAGTCTCTATGGAAATGTCCGACTGTTTATCAAAGTGTCTGCACCATTGAAATTTCGACTATCAATGCACAAGTTTTCCAGTTTCACTCCATACTCACCAACTCTTGTTGTTATCTGTCTTTTTAATATTCATCCTATTGGGTGTGAAGTGGTATCTCATTGTGGTTTTGATTTCCATTTCTCTGATAGCTATTTATCTTGAGCATCTTTTTATGTGCTTATTGGCAATTTGTATTTTCATTGAAGAAATGTCAGATCCTTTGCCCATTTTTAATTGTTTTTTTTTTGTCTTTGTATTATTGATCTGTAAGAGTTCTTTACATATTCTAGATACAAGTCCCTTATCAGATATATGATTTGTAAATGTTTTTTTCTATTTTGTGGGCTGGCTTTTCACTTATGTGATGATTTCCTTTGAAGCACAATTTCTTTTTAAAAAATTTGACAAAGTCAATTTATCTTTGTTGCATGTGCTTTTGGTGTCATATCAAAGAAGCCATTGCTTAATTCAAGATTACAAATATTTACACGTCTGTTTTCTTTGAAGATTTTTATAATGTGGGTCCTTACATTTAGGTCATTATTCCATTTTGAGTTGATTTTTGTATATAATGTGAGATAAGGGTCTAACTTTTGCGTGTGGTTATCCAATTGTCCCAGGACCATTTGTTAAAAAGACTATTTTTTTCCTTCCTATTGAATTATCTTGGCATTTTGTTAAAAATCAATTGAAAGATGAAAGGAAAAAAACGTTAAGACAGGGATACCACTATGTGTCAAAAATGTCCAATTATGTGGACTACAAAGAGGATCACTTAAAGCATAATGATGGTTCCCTTTTCTCCACACCCTCTCCAGCGTTTACTGCTTGTAGATTTTTAAAAGGGAACCCTCTTGCACTGTTGGTGGGAATGTAAATTGATACACCCACTATGGAGAACAGTATGGAGGTTCCTTAAAGATCTAAAAATACAACTACCATATGACCCAGCCATCCCACTACTGGGCACATACCCTGAGAAAACCATAATTCAAAAAAAGTCATGTACCAAAATGTTCATTGTAGCTCTATTTACAATAGCCAGGACATGGAAGCAGCCTAAGTGTCCATCAACAGATGAATGGATAAAGAAGATGTGGCACATATATACAATGGAATATTACTCCGCCATAAAAAGAAATGAAATTTAGTTATTTGTAGTGAGATGGATGTACCTAGAGACTGTCATACAGCGCGAAGTAAGTCAGAAAGAGAAAAACAAATACTGTATGCTATCACATATATATGGAATCTAAAAACAAAATATGGTCTGAAGAACCTAAGGGCAGGACAGGAATAAAGATGCAGACATAGAGAATGGACTTGAGGACAGAGGGAGGGGCAAGGGTAAGCTGGGACAAAGTGAGAGAGTGGCATAGACATATGTACACTACCAAATGTAAAACAGATAGCTAGTGGGAAGCAGGCACACAGCACAGGGAGATCAGCTCAGTGCTTTGTGACCACCTAGAGGAGTGGGATATGGAGGGCGGGAGGGAGACGCAAGAGGGAGGAAATATGGGGATATATTGTATATGTATAGCTGATTCACTTTGTTATACAGCAGAAACTAACACACCATTGTAAAGTAATTATACTCCAATAAGATGTTTAAAAGACAGGAATTAAAAAAAAGCATAATGATGTAGAAATTTTAAAATAAAGATCTAATAAACACATTCCAAACAAATACTAGTCAAAAGAGAAAAACCTATAATGTTTGTATTAGTTTCATACAAAATACATATTAAAGAGAAATGCAGTTGTTAAGGATAAAGAAAGCCATTATTTAATGATAAACAAGGCCAGGACTAGATGAAAATACTAAATCCAAAGGCATGAAAATGTAACTATATGTATGTGTATGTCTGTGAGTGTGTGTGACAAATATAAGTAGTGTGTGTGTGTATATATATATATATGTATTAAATGAG
The DNA here is from genome assembly GCF_008692025.1 of Phocoena sinus. Taxonomy (NCBI): domain Eukaryota; kingdom Metazoa; phylum Chordata; class Mammalia; order Artiodactyla; family Phocoenidae; genus Phocoena; species Phocoena sinus. The sequence goes on along the minus strand of NC_045764.1, from coordinate 122,292,071 downwards.
AAAAGATAGATTTCTAAATTCAAGATCATAGTGGGAGATTTAAATAACTTATCTCTGAAGTTTAAAAATCAAATAAATTAGTAGAATAGGGATGTCATTAATAAAATAGTCAGCAAACTTCTATTGGACATTAGATATCCATTAAATAGAGTAAAATTATTTTCAGGCACTTATGACATAATTACAAAACTGACCAAGTACCAGCCACAAAAAAGTCTCAAAAATAGTAAAGAATTTATAGCATAGAGAACACATTCTTAGACCACAGTATAATATAATTAAAAAATCAATAACAATATTAACAAAAAGAAAACAAGAATAAAAATAGCATAGGACATTTAAGAAATCTGAATAATTTGTTGAAAGAGAAATCATGAGGTCAATTAAAAAAATATTTCTAACTGAATGTCACAAAGCATCAAGACTGCTTTGAAGGAGAAGCAAGGATGTGCATACTAGCCTTAATAAACAAGAATTTTATAGTGCAGGATAGTTGAGTAAGATAATGGAACAGAATAACAAACATAATATATAGAACTTGGTATAACAAAAGTACCCATAACTGGGAAATTAACAGACTATTCAGAAAATGGAGAAGGGATGGGGACTGTATGGAAAAGGATAAAATTAGATTTCTACTTTATACTAAATATTTAAAGTCTTAAGTTTGAAAAGCTAAACTTTAACATTTTTAGTGGAAATTATCAAAGACTAATCTTAATATATCTGTTTCCTTCAAGGTAAGGGAGAGAATTTTGTAAGTAAGACATGAAAACACAAAATAAAATAGGAAAGATTTCATTGAGTAATTGAGTTCATTAACATTAAAATTCTTTTACTAAAGACTTAAAGAGCAAAGTTAAAAGACAAACCACAGACTTGGAAAAATATTTGTAAAGATTAAATCACAAAGGAAAACTGTAAGAACCCTCATGACTCGATGACCAAGCCTGCAAGCCACAGAAGAAAAATAAATTAAAATAACAATGAAATACCATTTTATACCTCTTAAGTTGGTAAATTTTAAAATTTCATAATACTAAGTGTTGCTAAGATGGGAAATAGGACACTCTCTTATGGAGTTGGTAGGAGTTTAAATTAGAATTACATTTTTGGATGGCAATTTGGCAACTATATTTGCAAAAACATACATCTCAGTGATTTTACTTCAAGAATCTTTTTTTCCATATACAGTCTCTCTCTGTCTCTGTCTCACTCTCTTTGTCTCTATGTCTCTCCATTTCTCTCTCCCATTCTCTCCTGACAGACCCAAACACACACAATCACATATGAATTCTGGTTCATGTTCACAAGGAGACTTATGGAGGATATTTCTTATAGCACTTTTATTATAGTAAAAGATACAAACAACATGTAGGTAAAAGGGCAATGGGGAAATAAGTTGTGGTTCAGTCATATAATTGAATACTATGAATAAGTTAAATAAGATGTTTAAATTTCATAGAAAACTTAAATAATGCTTAATGAAAAAGCAAGTTATAGAATTATATGCATTGTATAATATAATAAAGTTACAATTAAAATAAGCATACTATCTGTTGTAGTAAAAATTAGATGGGTGGTGGCTTTTGTATTTATCTCTTAAATTTTACTCTTAAAAAGAATGGAAATCTGAAGCAAACATAGCAAGATGGTAACATTTACTAAATCTGGTTGATAGGTATGAGTTTCTGCTACTTTTTATTTACTTTTTCCTGAGAAATATTTTGTAATTAGAAGGAAAATCTCTAATGAAAATTGAGTTTTATGTTATCTACTTATAAACCTCTACTGTCTTGCTGTTTAGAAATGTCATTATTATCTGGTCCCAATCTACTTCTCTGAACTGTAGGGCACTTTAGCCATGGTCTGAGACCCCCAATTTATACTCAAACCTAGTCTCTTTTATGCTTAAACAACAAATTGAAGAGGGGCCTATAATTTGTATTGACAGGACGTTGTTTCCCATGAGTTTAGGTAACATGAGCATTTTTAAAGGCAGGACCAGGGCTATGCTCTTTATATTTTTGTATTTCCATTACATATACTTTTTTTTCTTGGTTAAGTGATCAAGGCAGGACTCTCTTGATCTTAAAAGATCAGGGATCCTGGAGTTCATACCAGTTAAAGACCCTGATAGCGATCAGGGTCCTTTAGATCCCTCTAGGGTTTGGGCATAACTGCTTCCCCAGGAAACAGATACCATTATTTGTCAAATTAAAAAAAAAAAAAAGTGTCTGCCATTCCTGTCCTATAATGGCACAGTCACATATTTCAATTTGCACGTTTCAATTTGATCTTTAGCACAGATGTCTTTTCAGAAACTTTTTCACAATCATTCTTGATTTATTTGTACTTCAAGTTTGATTAGAGTCAAGTTCATGTTAGACTTTAAAACTTTCATAACCGTATAATTTTAGAATTTTTAATGGCTTGAATATGAGGCAATGGAATATATACAAACATACTCTGATTATGTTAATTTGTTGTTATGTACCTGCAAAAAGTTTTACTCTTTCAACTTATTCCTAACAAAAATGTCAAAGCAATAATACCCTTCTGGGTCTATCAAATACGAGAGGAAGCAAAAAAATTTTATCTACTTATAAAGTTGTTTGTCCACTTAAAGTATTTATATGCAATGTGACAGTTCATTCACTTCAGATGATTCACCTCAGTGAATAATTTAGTGACTTCAGGATTTGTTTACTTTTCCTGTATTGTACAAATATAATTATAGATATGAGAAGGTATTAAATATGCCATTTCAATTTAATTTACTGGCTTACAGTGGGATTTCAACCCCCCAAAACAAATATTTGTACCCTTTCATAGAAATCTTTAAAATGTTTTACGTTGTAGGAGTACTTTTAAAATGTATCTGTGATATGACCAATTATATAATCTACTTTTTAATATTCAGAATATTAAAATGTATATTAATTTTCTTCTTTCAGATTTTGATTTGTAAAATATCAATATATCTCTTGCTTTTATACTTCATATTTAGGATAATGAGTTGATATAGACTGAAATTTTGCCATTAGTAAAACTGAAGTTCTTCAGTGAGTATTCAAAGGCTCCAGACTCTTAAGTTGTTGTGACATATCTTTCCCCCATTCCTAATTTCAGGTGGTGATAGATTAATTTAGTTTCTAGACCTGGCAGGGAGATAGCATGGAGACACATGCCGTAAGTTATTCACCCCGTGGAGATAACAAATGGCTCATTAAGTATAGCATATTTAATTATGGAATCATGGAGTGGAAGAGAGTTTTGAGAGCTTCTGGTTTAACCTTTCTTCCAATCTAGGAACTTTTGTCAACATGCCAGATGGATGGTTATTTAGCCGCTGCTTAAACATGTGTGGTGTAGAGGTTTCTGCAGCTTTTAAGGGAAACCCCTTACATTTGGGGCTAGGAGAATGATTCAAAAATTCTCACTCATGTTTATCTAACAGATGCTCCTTTTAAAATTCAACCTCTTGGCCCCTGTTGTACAGCACAGTATCTTTAGCTTTTTCTTTTACTTGACAATTTTTCAGATATTTTAGTCTATCTCCTTATATTTTCTGTTCTCCAAATTAAGTTCTAAAAATCAGTTTGTGAAAATAATGTGTTTGATTACATAATGATAAAAATAAACAGAGAGAATCACAACAGGAAAAATACATGATTATAAAAGCAGTACAACAATGGGAAGTACATAATATAGAAAATCTATATGCCATGTTGGTTTCTATGGTTTATCTTCTATCTGGGTTCTGTACTTTCTAGTAATCAAAGTGAAAGCAGATGATATGGTCCCTTACATTAAGTTCTCAGTGTAATCAAAGGTTTTTCACTGACATAAATTCTGAAAGGATATGTTGTGTGGTAATTCATTCATAACTCTCAATGTTTTTTGTTTTTTAAACCAGTTTTGAAATTGAAGTATAGTTAATTTACAATGTTGTGTTAGTTTCAAGTGTACAGCAAGGTGATTCAGTTATATATATATATATATAGATAAAAATTTTCAGATTCTTTTCCACTGTAGATTATTGCAAGATATTGACTATAGTTCCCTGTGCTATGTAAGTTCTTGTTGGTTATCTATTTTATACATAGTAATGTGTATATATTAATCACAAACTCCTAATTTATCTCCCTTCCTCTACCCTGGTTATCCCCTTCGGTAACCATAAGTTTGTTTTCTATGTCTGTGAGTTTATTTTTTTCTTGTAAATAAGTCATTTGTATCATTTTTTTAGATTCCACACATGTAACTCTCAGTGTTTTAATGAACTATGTCCTCACTAACATGCCTTCAGCAAGGGTATTATCATTATTCCTATGGCATTTGTATCTAGAAATTTCATAACCTCTGATATACTCAGGGAAAAAAATTGGAATGTGTCTCTCATTTCCATGTGAATTAGAAAAAATAGACAGTGGACCATTCATTTAATAAATCTTGGCAGGGTGTCTGATATGTCTCACAACATGGGTTACAAGGATGCTGCAATTCTCCAGGATAAGCCATGTCAAGAAATAGGCTTGGTCATCTTTGAAGGACTCAGTAGGGAGTTATCAGCTACTAAGATGTCATTCTTTCTCATAGGAGTAGTAATAATAGGATTCCTGCTGCTCACAATAGCTTATATATCTTCATTAGTGCAATACTGTGTGTAGATGGTACTTCAGAAGGCTCAGTGTTTTCAGAGGGATGAAAATGCTAATTCCAAAAGTTCATTCCAGTTCTATCAAATTAAAAATTATTTTTTTCTCTTTTTATTTTTATCCCTACAATGGGGCCAAAAACTTAAACTGAAAATTGGATGACTTTTTCTTTTCAATAGCTCTAAAGTGACAAAAATAGATTTAAAAATATTTGTTAGGGCAAAACTCATCATTTCTGCATCAGTCTATTCATAGAGTGTGTTTATTCATAACGTGGCTGATTTTGATTGATAGGTAATACAATCATTTAACATCTTGACTGTGTGTCACTAGTAATTGCTGCAAGTAGACATTTCTAAAGGTAAATTATAATCTTTATAACAGTAGTTATTTATTAGGAGACTAAGTTAGACTGTGATGTTCTCTTATCTTGGAAACAGTAAAATGAAAATTATTTGATAGAATATCCTGTTTGATCTAAACAAAACAGTGTTGGAAATCTCAAAATTGCTCTGCATAAAATAGAACAAACACAATTATTTTAAAGAATATTAAATAAAGAATTATTTCGCCAGCTGTATTGCTGAAGAAAATGTAAATAATTAATTGAAAATAACCATGTTAATTAGAAATTCAGTGTAGTTGAGGTTTACAAGAGAACATTGCCATTTTCTTCTTGGTACTTCTGTAGATGGTCAGCACTCACATGAAAGGAGTGATGTGAAATTACATGGTTAATGCCTCCATAGAGACAAATTAGAACATTTAGCCTCCAAAGAAAATTGTTCAGTTTGAATTATGTGATTCATCTCTAATTTTTAGCTGTTTCTACTCATCTGGTCTTTTCACATGCCTTTTCTTCAGGCTAAAGATAATGAGCCCTGACTGTGTTTTTCAACATCTCTGCATGAATAAAGAAACAAGTACCTAGAAACACTTTCTCATGTTTGTAGTGTTTATTATTATGTATCTGATACTTAGTTTTGCAAATGGAAGTCTATTCAAGTCAGTACTATTATTATAAATTTTAGCTAGTCAAGCAATTGTAAAATACTAAGCTGCATAATATGAATTATTCATGCTAATGTTAGGTAATAACAGGACACATTCTGCAGCCATTTTCTGTCACAAGAAGTTTCTCTGATGCTATCCAAGAAGGTATCTGGAGATCAGAGGTTGGAGGGGGGGTCAAACATCGTGGAAGTGTTTCTAATTATGCAATTTCTAGTATGGAGGGGGAAGCATGTAGGCTACAGGCAGAATTCTAAATTCTTTACACTGACTCCTTCCTTTCTGAGATTCCTGCTGCAAAGAGGGTATGTGCCCTCAGGAACCAAACTGAAGTCCCTCTGGTACTGATGCCTTGGAAGCCTTGAGACGAGGTCCCTGAGTGTCCTGTACAGTGCAGACTGACAGAGAGTTAGGAGGAGGAACACAGTTAGAAATGTGCAGTTTCTATATCTGGCAAAAAATTAAGACGTGTGAAAACTGAATATCTGGGTCAGTACATGGTTTGGGGTTTTGACAGATAAAAAGGGAAAATGGAATGAATTCGCTCTATAATATGTCTTGTAAAAGTGGTATTTACTTCTCTTAGTGTCCTTCACTTCAAGTAGTGAATGCTGTGAACAGGCAGTGAATTAGATGCTTTTAAGAAGAAACATATAGTGCACAAAACACAATCAGAGCTGTGATAGATAAGTTCAGATGTGTCTAGTGCTCTTGTTTTATTGGTCCCTCAGGGACTGCCTGGAAAGTACCACAGGAAAGATATTTTTAGGCTGTAGGCAGTGGACTGCTATAGTGAGATCACTTATTAATCTTTAAACAGTACTATCTGCTATGGTGTGTGTGTTTTAGCGTCTAACTTATCTTACTTTCTACTGCTAGTACAGGATATAATGTCACATTCATAAATACAATCAAACAGCACTAAAACAAAAAAGGTGAAGAAAAGCTGCTAGGAGTGTTGATCTTTAGCAAATTGCATAATTATAAATTAAACTAAAGTCCACTATTAGGCTAATAAACTCTTTGTGTGTGTGTGTGATTATGCTACCCTATATTGGAAATATTATCACAGGATAACACACACTTGTATGATTTTAAAACAATATACAGAAAAGTCACTAGTCTGAATATGGACAAAAGCAAATTTTCTTTGGTTAAATTTTTTCTGGTTCATTAAAATGCTATCATGGAGTAAATGTAGATTTCTAGTAGAATTTGAATATCTATGCTATTATACTATGTTATCTAGAAGTTTTTCCATATTATACAGGAGAAAAACAAAGCTGTTACAACTCAAGATTAGATGCATAGTGTACTTGGGTAAGTACTCTGGGTACATACATAGAATTTGTGTGTGTGTGTGTATTTTTGTAAGGAATTTTGTACCTAGTGTGAGGAAATATCATGGGGTGCTATTTTAATTTTTTTATATATCTCTTTTCTTACCAGTGACATGAGGAACTTCTAGAAACTAGTCTGAGAGACAGGCTTTCAGATTTACAAGAGATGCCTCACAGGTTCCTCTTACATGGAAAGTGAAGACTTTTCTGAAGGGGGTCTAAAAGTAAAATGCTACTAAAATTATTAATCATAATAATTCAGATATTATGGAATTTCCTGCAAAATAAGAATGTACTGCTTATATTTGCATCATCACTTATTTTCAGTGGATTATTTAGTTATCTGTTTGGCATTAAGTTTAGCAATGTATATGATGTGATAGGCTATGAGATGCAAAGTCCAAGGAAATCCAAGTGTATTCAGATTATTCTACTAAGTATTTCCATTCAGATTTAGAGATTGTGTCATCAGTCATATCTACAGAAAATTAATGCTCATATTTTTAACTGTAACAAACAGAAGAAAGGTAAGGAAGTGGAAGTGTTTGTATCCAAAACTATCATTACATTATATTACAGAAGATCACATGAAATGAAGTGAAGGTACCAATATAGGACATTACTAACTTGGTTTTGTTTCTTGGGAAATTAGTATATTTCTTTTTTTATCATTTGTAAGAGGATTTATTTATTTGTTTTATTGAAGTATTGCTGATTTACAATATTGTGTTAGTTTCAGGTGTACAACAACGTGATTCAGTTGTGTGTGTATATATATAGAAACACACATACATTTCAGATTCTTTTCCATTATAGATTATTACAAGATACTGAATATAGTTCCCTGTACTATAAAGTAAATCTTTGTTGTTTATCTATTTTATAAATAGTATTATGTATATGTTAATCCCAAACTCCTAATTTATCCCTCCCACTTTACCCTTTGGTAACCATAAGTTTGTTTTCTATGTCTGTGAGTCTATTTCTGTTTTGTAAATAAGTTAATTTGTATTTTTTTTTAGATTCCACATATAAGAGATATAATAATATCTGTCTTTCTCTGTATGACTTACTTCACTCAGTATAATAATCTCTAGGTCCATCCATGTTGCTGCAAGTGGCAATATTTCATTGTTTTATATGGTTGAGTAATATTCCATCCTATACATATATCACATCATCTTAATCCAATCATCTGTTGATGGGCACTTGCATTGCTTCCATACCTTGACTGTTGTAAATAATGCTGTTATGAACATTGGGGTGCATGTATCTTTTCAAATTAGAGTTTTCATCTTTTCTGTATGCCTAGAAGTGAGATTTTTGGATTATGGTAACTCTATTTTTAACCTTTTTTTTTTTTTTTTTTGTGGTACGCAGGCCTCTCACTGTTGTGGCCTCTCCCGTTGCGGAGCACAGGCTCTGGAGGCGCGCAGGCTCAGTAGCCATGGCTCACGGGCCCAGCCACTCCGCGGCATGTTGGATCTTCCCAGACCAGGGCATGAACCCATGTCCCCTGCATCGGCAGGCGGACTCTCAACCACTGTGCCACCAGGGAAGCCCCTTAATTTTTTAAGGAACCTCCATACTTCTCTCCATGGTGGCTGCACCAATTTACATTCCCACCAAAAATGTAGGAGGGTTCCCTTTTCTCCACACCCTCTCTAGCATCCATCATTTGTAGACTTTTTGATGATGACCATTCTGACCTGTGTAAGATAATACCTCATCATAGTTTTGATTTGCATTTCTCTAATAATTAGCGATATTGAGCATCTTTTCATGTGCCTGTTGGCCGTCTGTATGCCTTCTTTGGAGAAACATCTATTTAGGTCTCCTGCTCATGTTTTGATTGGGCTGGGTTTTCTTGATATTGAGTTGTATGAGCTGTTTGTATATTTTGGAAATTAACCCCTTGTCTGTCACATCATTTACAAATATTTTCTCTCATTCCGTATGTGGTCTTTTCATTTTGTTTATGGTTTGCTTTTCTGTATGAAAGCTTTTAAGTTTGATTAGGTCCCATTTGTTTAGTTTTGCTTTTATTTCCTTTGTCTAAGGAGAATGATCTAACAAAATATTGCTACGATTTATGTCAGAGAATGTTTTGCCTATGTTCTCTTCTAGGAGTTTTATGGTGTCATGTCTTATATTTAGGTCTTTAAACTATTTTGAATTTATTTTGTATATCATATGAGGGAGTGTTCTAACTTCTTTGATTTACATGAGGCTGTCCAGTGGGGAATTAGTGTATTTCACCATAGCCCTTAGGTAGAAACATAACCTAACCTTATGAAATATATTGCTAAGTATTTTCCATCATGAAAAAAAGGGACATATACACGAATTTCTTTCCTTAATATTTAGAAATGCCACACAATTCAGACTTTATCATTCTGAATATCTTTAAAGAGAAAGGTAGAAATTCCATGGTTATGTGGCAAACTACTGCTATCTATTTCATGCTACTCTAGAACATATTCTTTCTGCATCTGATTTAGAACAACAGCATCGGCCATTTGGCCACCAAATCCCACTCTGGCTCTAGGTACACTGAAACAATAGACAACATTTCCAGCAGCAGAGATCTGAGCAAAAGACAAGAACAGAAACGTGCCCTTTTTATTGAATTCATCAATCTTATGAGTGTATATGTTGCTGTCTCTAACTGATTACCAGATTTTAAGAATATCTGTCCAGAGAAGTTAATACAGTTCATGAAGATAATGCGGTATGAATAACTATTTCAGTTAATGATGTATTTGTTGTCTCAGTGAAAGTTTGTGTGTTAGGTTTGGTTTTATTTTATCTTTTTTTTTTTTTTTTTTTTTATGCGTTACGCGGGCCTCTCACTGTTGTGGCCTCTCCCGTCGCGGAGGACAGGCTCCGGACGCGCAGGCTCAGCGGCCATGGCTCACGGGCCCAGCCGCTCCGCGGCATGTGGGATCCTCCCAGACCGGGGCACGAACCCGTGTCCCCTGCATCGGCAGGCGGACTCTCAACCACTGCGCCACCAGGGAAGCCCTATTTTATCTTTTTAAAATGGAGTTTGGTTTATGGTTTCAACAAACCCCTTAAAAACTAGTATCTGATTACTTAACTCCTGAACTTTGGCAATCTTATTGATCACTTATAAGCCATCTTAAATCTAATACCCTTTACCAATGAAAGAATGTGATGGCTTCTATCACATGATAAATTGCATATTGCATTTCTATTATACATGTTTGTAAGAAATGTATACTTATATATTGTTTTATTTGTTCACAGTCTGTAGATTTCTTATACTCTGAACTGATAAACGTTGCACATCTTGAACATGTACTGTTTATTTCACAACTAAGTTTTTTAGCAGAAAGTCCCTTTTTAGCTGTTTAGAGACATCATGCCATATGTTGCTTTCTGCAGTGTAACGATGTGATACACCTCCCTGATGAAGTCTGGACTTCTTCCAAAGAAGGAAAGTGATATAATCCTTCCGTTAAACTGTGAAATTCTCCACTTGCACAGTGTCTTACCCAGCAGAAAATGAGCATTCTTCACAGACCGGTTCCTTTAGATAAGGGTCTAAAGGAAAGGAATATGTTGGGGGAATTCAATTCAATGCCGGCTTCAGTGGCGGGTTAATTGCTAGCTCCTTGAAACATTTCTGCACGTTTTTTTTGAGGGGAGAGATTAAATTTTCAGCCACATACTCCAAAGCAATTCATATGTTACATTCTGTTGTTTTCAGTGTTGACATGCTTTTGTTGGCTTCTATAAACACTCCCTGAAGAGTTAGTGCTGTTGTTGGCAGCATCTTTTTAATTACATAGAAATCAGGGTAGGTGCCATGCTTATGGTCACTCTGATTTTCATTGTTTAGCTTTGTATTGATGGAAAAGCCCATGAACATAAGAAATATTAGCTCTTTTGAAATCAGACATATGTAATATGTCTCACACATTTACATTTGTAAGGCTGCTTCATGTGGGATGGTAATTTGAAGGAATATTTCCTGTAAAAATTTTAAAATGAGGTTGAGAATCATACCACACTGCTTCTCAGTATGTTGCATATGTAGTAGAAATAATAGGATACTGGTATCTGATTTAAATAAACCAAGCACTAGTGATGTAAAACATAAAGGAGCAACATACGCTTCATAGCACAGGAGGCCAACTATTGCTAGGGTCACAGCAGCCCATAGGAACACATTGCTGCAGAGAATCCTTTCCAGTTTCCTGGACACTGGTGTTTTCAGAAAAAAATAATGAGAGTAATCCTCCTTGGATATGTTTTCTCTGAAACTTCTATCACAGAATTTTTCAGTAACTAAGAAGCGTTGTGGTGTCTGGCAGAAGCCCAGAGCTTTCCAAAGATTCTCAAGTTCTTTTGTAGGACTATTGGCCATGGTGTTGGGGGATTACAGACCCCTCTGTGCCTTTTACATATTAAGGGATACATACACTTATTTATTTATTTTTTCATTCTCACTTCTGTTTTTCTATGACAGCTCATTTTGCAATTTTTGCCTTTATTTTATTCAGATGGTTTTAGCTAGGAAAGATTTGATTTAAAAGATGTTTTTTAAAGCATCCTTCCTCACTGTCCATTCACTCTTTAAATAGTTTCTTTGTTTACTCCTGTTTTGGCACTGTTCTTTCCTAGAATGAGGTTGGGAAAGTTCAAGCCCTCCAGAGGTAGATAGAACTGGTTTTGAATCTGAATTATGACACTTAATTGTGAGCAATACTTAAGGGTGGACTGCTTATTTAATTAAATTCTTTGTGCCTCAGTGTTTTTAGTTTTAAGTGGGGATGTTAGTGATATCACAAAATTTTTGTAAGGATTGAATGCAATAATTCTGTGGCAGTAATATACCTGACAGAGTAATCATTTCCTAAAGAGGTACTTTTATTATTGTTGCTGAACAACAATTCTAGTGGACTTTCTCAACTGATACTATCATTGCTTACGCCTTTTGGAAAACCTTTCCCTTGCCTTTTTGATGTCATGCAGACTTTCCAAATTATTGCTGCTCCAAATGGCGCACACTCTCTCTCTTTCTCTTGCCTCAGTTCACACAAGTCTCTCCCTATCTCTACGTGCTCCCCCAGACCTAAGTGCCCTGCCCATTGATCTGCTGGTAACTCATTCAGATCTGAGCATTTCGTTGCTTGCATTCTTCGGAGTCTTTCCAGGACTTTCTTAAAAGAATATGTATTTGCCTTTCCTTAGACCACCTCCATTATGGTGCATTAATCAGAAGGGAGTAATTCTTTGCATATCTGTCTCTTCCACTTGATGGTGAACTCTGTGTTTGCTGTGTCCCTGAGGTATAGTGTGCAATGAGTATATGGAGATGGTGCTTGTATGTACATAATATTAATTGAACAGATGTGTGAAGGGATTACTTAATTTTAGCATTCCTTCCATCTCTCTAAGCACTTCTCTGACTCCTCTTCATAATTCCATCCCCAAGTATAGAAAATCTTTAAAGTTTTGGCTTTTAGTTTTTATTCCATGTACTCCATACTCAGTCACACCTGGCCATTGCCAAAGCTTCACATGATGCTCTGTTCTCATTCCCTAATCATCCTGATCTTTCTGGCTCCAGAATTTCTTTATATCTATCTGCTAGATATTTCAGCAGTAATAAAACAACATCATCTCAAGCTCTGTTTCCCCCCTCCAAATTCTTCCGCTTTCTCTGCTGCTCCCATCCAGTAAAAATGTTTTTCCTATAGCAACACATTTCTTCCTTTCACCCCTTCTTGAAGATTATAAATTGAATAATTATAATGTCATGTTATACTTTTGTAGAACTCCATTGCTTACAAAACTCTTTAACAAATGTTATTTCATTGCACCCTTTAAAAACCCTTAGATAATATTATTACCCCAGATTTATTAAAGAAACTATGTCTTCCAATTCTATAAAACTTTCCTAAATATAATTTATAATAATAGCAAGAGCTACTATTTATTCTATGGCCACTTTTACTTTCCTCATATTTTTTAATTCTTACAACAATGCTCTAAAGCTGTTATTTTCCACAGAAGGGCCATCTGAATTTTAGAGGTTGAAAAACTTGAAAGAGCTTCTTAACTGAACTTTTTTCCATTTATTCCTCCCTTCAGTCCTGCTTGATAAACAGTTGCCTGAGTCATTTTCCTACAATGCTGCTTGTATGATATCACTCAGCTCATAGCATACTTTTAGTGAGTACTCACTGCTTACTAATGCTGCCTACAAATAGTGGACATTTCCTACCATGACATTTAAAGTCCAAGATAAAATCGTCCAAAATTACATTTCAAAGCTTATGCCAGATTTTCCAATATTCTGCAAAACATTATATCTAAATTTAACTCTCCACCATAACATCCCCAAACTTTCCAACATAAATTTTTACTCATGCCAATATCTGTCTAAAAGAAATCTTCCCTATATCCTTCTGTCAGCTTCTAGACCTATCTCTAATATACCTTTCACTGAAGAATCTTTAACATATCAAGAAGAAATGGTAATTTCTTCCATTGAATTCCCATGATATTTGTACTTTCTGAAGGTGTTTTGCAGATACTACCTTATCTTTTAGTCTTAAATTTTGCTTGTCTTATTCCCAAACTATTCTCTGAATTTTTGATATTATTAGGTAAATTAAATCACACTATATAAACCTCTGTATAGAAATGACCTAAGTCCAGTAAAATTAACTTTTTAAAAATATTCAGTTAAAAAAATAAAATCCAGAACTTTAGAGTATATATTACCAAAGACTATCTCAAATGTAAGTATTGAAGTGGGAGGAATAAAAATAATGGAGTGAAGTTCCACCTGGAGTTTAGGCACTGGATCTAATCAATAAAGGGGAAGAGAAGAAAAAAGAGTACAAAGCATTTCTAGAGATGGAAAAGAGTGAAACAAGTACCACTCCTCCTCTCTTTTCCCATGTATGTGATCTAATGGGGGTGTATACACAGTACCTACCTGCCAGCAGCCACGTCAGAATTTTCTTAACATTTTATAACCAGATAATATCACTTGCACAATGCAAAACATAATGACATTCTCAGAGGATTTCTTATAAAATCCATGTAAAGTTTTTGTCTTTGTCATTGAAAAATTTCAAATACCCAAAGGCTATGGTACCTTGCTAGGAAATATAGGTACTTTTACTTTTTGATCCCTGATGTTAATATTAATGTAATATCTAGCACACAAATCTACTATGTATAGCCAAATCAAGTAAAAAATGATATGAACACAATTGGAAAATTCACATTTATTTTTCTTATTATAGTCAGAGAACATTATCTCCCCCCACCATATATATATATATATAATATATATATATATATATTATATATATATATATATATATATATGGGAGAGAGAGAGAGAGATGTGTGTGTACGTGTGTGTGTGAAACTGTAGCATCTAATTTATCACCTTTCTTCACAACAAATTTAACAAAAAATACAAATAAGTTCAAATTGAAGTGATATTATTACTCTTCTCTTTGTTAAAAGAACGTAATATCCTCTCATATTGACCTTACATCAGCTGTTTTTAATATTTTTCCAGTTTTAATCCAACCTTATAAAATCTAACCACAATGATTTTCACAAAACAGCAAAATAGCCTAGGGAAGAGAATATAGTGGAAAATGGTTTCGTTTGCCAATTACTCCCCATGCCTACCCCCAAAATAGGATTGGCATAGGAAACTTGTCCAAATTTATATTTTTATTGTTTAGGAAACTGGTCCTTACATTGAACATCCTGTATGAGTGGAATTCTGATGACTTGAACAATAAATTTTGATAGAGTTTAGAATTTAATCTACTTCATGGATAACATTGGGAAACAGTAAACGCCTGCATGTACTCTCCAATGACATACAGTTTTATTTTCTTCTAGATCCAAGGCAAGTTCCCTTCCCAGACTGTAATACCATTTTGCTCTTCTGAGTGTGGAATTATTCTGTGAGTCTTGAAATTAAAGAGAAAGGTCATAATTGAGAACAGCTGAACATTTGTAGCCTACGTTGGGCTCCAATGCATTGGTTCTCGAGTACTGTGCCTCTCTGATGACATTTTCAGCTAATCATGGGCTCTGTATTGGACGTGCATGTGAATAGCAATGTAAAACAATATCCACCTCACAGAGCACCTTGAAAAATTATCTACTTAGGTAGGATAGCTGTCTTCAGATTGATCTTCAAAGGGGTAAGTGGTGGTCCTGGGAGTGCTGTAGCTGCTGCTTTGCCAACCCAACTTCTAACTTGAGCTAGATTTCCTAAATTTATGATTGTTTTGTTTTACTCAAATGTTTTTCTCATATGTTATTATTTTCAGGAATTTTATTTCTGTTTGTAATTCATTTGTGTGAAATAGTCAATTGCTACTTTAATAACACACAATGTCCTAATTATAGACATCAATATGTGAAGAGTATGTCTAAGTCTTCATTCTACTAGTGAAAAATGAGCCTTCTGAAAATTATAGTTGATCAAATTAAAAACAATTTTTTTTTTTTTTTTGCGAGCCACTCCCAGCCCCCATGGATAAATGCAAACACATTGCAGGCAGCATAGGCTCTGGCAGCAACATTAGCAAGAGAGAACTCAGCAGTGATCAAACCATAAGGCACCTTGGCTTATTTTAAAAGCCTTCTGCACCTCTGATTGTTCTCATTGTCCTCCTTGTTCTGCTTCACCTGATTTTAGATGGCCTCAATACATTCTTGCTTTAGGCCAAAGAGCTGGATGTGTTCAAAGCAGCTCAGTATTTCTTTCTGATGACTCCCTTCCACACACTCAGCCCCATGTGATAACCATAATCAGTCCCATTCACTTGCATTTGAATTCTTAGGGATCCATATTCACATGTCATAACTATTATAAAGAAAACCAGTGACATTTGCTCCAGCAACATAATGATTAGAGCTGATAGTACAAATATAAACAGACCCAGATGATAGAAATGCTTAGTGGTGACTGCTCAATGGAGAGCTGCCACTGTGAGGAAGGGCTCTTTGCTGTGGCACTGGAAGTAACACTTGGAGGACAACCACATCAGGTACTTGGAGTGAAAGATTGTAAAAAAAAGAAAAAAAAAGAAATGTACAAATTATTAATATTTATGCAGAATATTGGCAACAAACTAAATTACAAGGGGCTGATTTTATAATCCTCACTTTTATACAATAAAGGGGATATTAAAAGTGGAAAAAAGGAGGAAATTAAAAATGTACCGACACTGTCACCTTAAAAAGAAGGAACTAATAGATAATATAAATTTTAATGTTGATAACAAGAAAAATGCAGGTTTAAGCACAATTATTTCTTAAAACTTAAAAGGATCTACTTATAGTAAACAAAAATTAGTTTAGAAAAAGTCCATAAATCAAAGACCAAAAATAAAGTAATAGAAACAAAAATAAAAAGTAAATAATGTAAATTGATGTGAAAAATAAGAGAAGCCACATCAGTTATGACAATAAATATAAATGGATGAAGTGCGCTTATTAAGAAGCAGGCTTTGAGATTAGGTTGAATATAAGTTCAAAGTAGAGGCTAGCAAAGCAGGTAAAAGTAAAATGATAGGAAGGGGTAAAATGTAGAAAATTGATATATACTATTCAAATAAAAAAACACGGCAATAAAATGATTAGTCAGCTACCAAATCATGTGAAGATAGCTGACTGATCACCTTAAAAAGTTATACTCCCTACCAAAAAATTTAAAAGGAAATCAAATCTCTGAAGATTATAAACTAAAGAATAAGAAAGAACGACTTAAAATGGGAAGATATTGCAAGTAAATGTTTAAGTAATTTTGTAGTGAATTACTCTACCAAACACATTGTAAAAATCAGAAAAGGTACTGCAAAAATAAATAGATTGGATTGTATATGCATATATGTGTGTATAATATCTATAAATATTTCTATAAGCAAAATAAAGTAGTAAAAGCAAGGTAAACATATGAAAATATTTATAGCATATGACTGTTAATCACATATATAATTATCATATGTAAAAATTAGTGTTATTTATAAAGAAAAAAATACTTCAGTAGAAAAATAAGCAGATTAACAAAGCCTGAAAAAAGAAAATGAGAAATATTCAAGAAAAATATGAAAACAGGTTCAACCAAAGAACAATAAAACTAATAATGAGCTTTCCCCACATTAAAGTTTTAAAAATGTATAATGTTAGTATGGTTTTGAGAAACAGGCCCTCTTGTAGGTTTATTGTTACTCATAGGTGTAATATTTCTAAAGGACTATTTGACCATTTGGGTCAATATTCATAGAAGTATTTATGAAATTTGACTCAGAAATTTCATTCAAGAAATTGATCTTAATGAAACAATCATAAATATAGACAAAACTTTACAAGACTATTCATTATTCTGTCATTTCAACGGTGTCATATTGGGAATCGTCTTTATGCTCAATAACAGGAAACTTGTTAAATAAATGTTGATCCATTCACAGATTCATCTACTGTGAAATTATTAAAATATATTTTATTATAATAGTTAATAACTTGGAAATATAAATCATACTTTTAGGTGCTATCAAAAATAAAAGAAAAAATGGTAATATCAACCTTGTCCTTATTTTGTCAGTCCTTTCATATTATTGACAATTTTTAACAGTGACATATATTGGTTTTCACAACTCTCCTGCTATATGAACTCTAGCTTTGTGTAATGAAGAGGATCAGATGTTGTTTATAGACATTTTAAATAATTTTCTTTAGCCCTGAAGTTTGTCTATAATTATAGATGAATAGATAAGATGAAAATACATTAAAAAGGTTTAATTTAATCTCGTAAATTTATTTTAAGGAACCACATAGGAGAAGAATCATTAAGTTATTTGGTAAATTGAAAAAAAAATATGAAAAGGACATAATCCATTTTTTGGAAGCTCATTAAAAGCTCACTAAGAGTTGAAAAAACAGAATTTTATTTGAGAGATTACCTGAAATGGATGATATAATGAAGTAATAAACATATACCACGGGAGAACGGAGAAGTGGTTTATTTTGTCAGTAGGAAGTGATATCCTATTTCTTTGATTCTAAGTAAGTCACATTTCCCCCACCCCCACCCTAATTTAAGTGCTCTGAAATTGGAGTTAAAATGTGGCATTTACAGAATATTGAGCAGAGTTCCCTGCGCTATACAGTAGGTCCTTGTTTGTTATCCATTTTAAATACAGCAGTGTAACAACTTAGTCGGGAAAAGAATTTGAAAAAGAATAGATACATTTATAGGTATAACTGGATCGCTTTGTTGTATACCTGAAACTAACACAACATTGTTAAGCAACTGTACTCCAATATAAAATAAAAAGTTAAGAAAAATAAAATCTGTGGCATTTTACAGTCACCATCAGCCATGTGGAAGTGATGACATGATTGACACACTACTTCAACTTCTGGAAAGATCAAGAAAAAGTTAGCGTCCAAGTTTCTTAGAGGAAATGAAGCTTTGAAGAATGTGTAAGTAGAAATGGTAGGATAAAACATTCTATTCTGAAAGTTGAGAAATTGAAGGTTTTTTCATAGATTATTGAAGCAAAAATGGATCATAGATCAATTAATTTACTTCCCTCATTTTATAAATGAAGACACAAAGACCTGGGGTTGTTAAGAAACTCAGCCAAAGTCATACAGTAAGTTGGTAACAGTTTCATAACTAGAGAAAGAGTCTCTTACTTTTTTTGAGAACTATAAATATTAGACCTGTGTGGCTGTGGCAGAAAGAACACGACTAGGTGAAACTGCAGATAATTTTTGGAAGGTGGGTAGTTAAGAGTAAATGAAATTAATAGTGAATTTAACTATGCAAATTTAACTGGCAGAATGAAAAATTTGCCATTGCTTTCTACCAATTTAACAAACTGATGTAGGAGGAAAATATTTTCTATACGATGGTGGCAAGATGTGGGGAGGATTATGCAAAATCTTTTTCCTATGGATTTTAAGTCAAGATTTGTCTCAGACCCTTTTTTTCTTTGTCTGTGTTATATCAACTATAAACATGATTGACATCTTTTTTTTGTTGTTGCTTTGAAAAGTGGATTTGAAACAAAGTTTAAATTTTAAGAAGAAAACCAAAAGAAATTGGAGGATAAGATTAAAAATGTCATATTCAGAATATACTAAAATAGATTTTTCTAATAAATTATATACAGTATCCTTTGGGGTAAATTTTTAATGTCTCCTAGCTTAATATTCCTCCAGAAATTGATAAGTATTTTCAAAAGTTTAAATGTGATAATAACACCTTTTTTAAGATTTGAAACTTGTGAAATTCAAATTCTAAGTCAATTCTGAGAGTATAAGTGGAAAATATGTTCTACTTAGAAATAGCGTGGGGTAGTGAAGAAAATGCCGGTCTAAAAGTAAATATTGGGATCTATTCTAAGTTCTTCTAACCAATTCTCTAACCTTGGAAAAGTTTAGAAGTTCTTTGTTTTTCAGTTTCCTCAGTTATAAGATACATAATTGGACTTGAATTATGATCTCCACAGTGCTAATAGTGTTTGCTTCCATAGTTTAAAAATCCAATCACATTAAATGAATTAATTCTGTTAGTAAAATTAATTAGAAAAAACGTTGAGATTTCTAATTGGCCAAAATTTGACCAGTAGATATGTTGGTTGTTTATACAGTTTAAACTCATAGCAGTAAAATATGAATTTGCTCACCAAGATTTTTCTCAGACAAGATAAAGAAACAAGTTTACTTTACAATGTCAGCACCCCAAAATGAAAAGAAACAGATATGTCTGACACTGAGACCTGTTATATGAATGTTTGTGGGAGGTGAGGATTTTCCCACACTCTTTATACAAAGAAAAACAGGTATAATAGTTGGTATATCCTTGATAATATTCCTATAATAAATACAAAAAGACTCTGATACCATGGTTTCTCATGGCAGTCTTCAAATGGATGGGTAATACCAAAGAATAATTTTCAGCAAATGTAAATTTTTTGAAGACACAGAATACATCAGATTTCTAAGAAAATTCTTTATTTGATCTAAAAGTAAAATTCAGAACAGCAAGGGAAATTTATATTTATTTCTATAGAAAATTCTCCACAAATAGTATTTTTTTCATAGCTGCACTTTTGATAAAGGTGGTTTTTTTGATAAAAAAAGATTATTTCATCTGTCATGATCCTAAAGCCCCAATATTATTTGTTGCTGATTAAATCAGTCACATATGCTTTGATATTAACTTTAGCAGATTGTAGTTAAATAGCTGAGGAAAATTATGGAACTTAGTCACAGCGGGTACAAGGAACAAGAACAAGGAATGACTCAAGTGCATTTCTAGAGTCTTTTTCATAAAGTTAGTTTGCATTCATCACAACACATGGAAAAATGGGCAATTCTATGCCAGAATTCTTTGCCAAAGATCGTGGATATAACTCTTTTATCTGGAAATGATTCTATCCACATAGGTTCCATTAATGTCCATTGTGAACACAGAAATGTTTCAAATGCTACTTGATTGTCTAATTTTAATAAAAGGAGAGTGAACTGTACAAGAAAGCACATTAAAAAATGTATATCTAGGTTAATGAATATTTTCTGACAGAATCATTAAATCAGAGAGAGTTGATTGGATGTTAGAGAAAATTTATTAAAAATTGATAGGATTTTAGAGTATTTGACCTTAAGCCAGATTCAACTGTCAAGGCCATTCCTCATGCCCCAATTCCCATATCATGTAGCTTTAAGAACATTTACTTTTCTACTCTCAGTACCTGGGGTATATATATACAGTCTATAGTTTCAAATCATTAAGGAGTGAAATAAAAGTAGTGGGTAACAAAATCTATCCCTATTTCATAGTTCTCTGTCTAGAATATTTCTGCTGACCCTGACCTTGATAAGGTGTTAATATGCAGGTTCTACCTGAAGATTAAGTTTGATTTGGAAAGGTTTCACCCCAGAGAGCCAAGGGCAATGAAATTATCAATAAAACTAAAACAAGTGGTTTATTTTATGCCTAACAGGTTTTTTGGCAAACTGACTAAGCAGGGCCAGGAAGGGGGTGAGGAAAGTGAGGCACCTAAGGCACAAAATTTCAGGAGGCATTCCCTCTCAGCTGTGGACAAGTGAAGACAAAAGAGTATGATATGCAGGCCTTCCCGGGCTTCCTTGGTGGTGCAGTGGTTGAGAGTCTGGCTGCCAATGCAGGGGACACGGGTTCGTGTCCCGGTCTGGGAAGACCCCACATGCGGTGGAGCGGCTGGGCCTGTGAGCCATGGCTGCTGAGCCTGCGCATCCGGAGCCTGTGCTGCACAATGGGAGAGGCCACAACAGTAAGAGGCTCGCGTACCGAAAAAAAAAAAAAAAAAAAAAAAAGAGTATGATATGCAGAGGTAGAGATATGGGGCTCTTTTGCCTCACATACAAGCACTCAGTACTTCAGTGGAGGAGCAGAATATTCCATAAGTGAGCTTGGGGGGGCGCAGCATAGGGATGTATTTTAGTGCTCTTTGTATAGGTAGTGGAGGTGGCTTCCACACTATTTTTTAACAGTGCAATTAACTGAAATGAGCACCTAGCAATGCGTAGGAAGGTCTCTCTTTGTAGCAAAGGTTGTGGTAACTCTTCCTTGGTTATTTTGCATTCTTCAAAGCTGTCTGTACAAAGATAAACCTTCTCATAATATATATGTAAGTAAATAGATATTTCAAAAAATTTAGCTAATTGTACAAAAAAGGAGCTTGGACATTTTAATGTTCCATGTTTTAAACAAACTGAAGTGGGATGGAAATCATCATATTTTGTCTTTCCAAGGTAAAAAGAGCCAGGCACCTAAACCTAGAGTTTCCCCCATGTTCCACTGCAAAGAGCCATTCTTTGACATGTATGTGGATGTCTTGCTCTTTACATTTTAGATTCTATATTTTGTGAGCTTATGCCCATGTGATTAGTCACACTTTCCCCAAGGTATCACCTCATAATTTGGATTATTGAGTATGCAATTAATCATAACCCTCTTCTTCATTAGCTTCTAGACCAATAGAAAACTAAACAAAAATCATATGAGAAATACAGGATAAAGCTGGTTTAGATAATAGTATTCCAGCCGAAAGTCAAAAGGTGCCTTCCTAATGCTTCTCCCACCCCAAATCTACGGACCTGGATCTGCAAAGCTGACACTTAGCCAGGCAGCCAGTGGGCAGGACCACACTCTGCCTTACATACCACAAAGTAATAGACTGGGCCTGTAAGGACCTGGACATACCAGCATCAGGTGTGGGAAAGCAGAATCTGCTTTTCTTGCTGGCCATCAACTGAAAGCAAGAGAGGAGGAAAGAAGGAGAGAGTGAGAAATCTGGGTCACACAGGATGGATTTTATATTTCAAGATTATCTATCAATGCTAATCTCATAGAGAAGAGTATTGATAAGTGGAGAACTGAGTAAAAGCCTTTCTCCTAATCCTTCTCTGAGAGGGCAGAAATAGCACTAAATGTTCCTATATTTTATTCAAAGCAGTAACTTGTAGAAAGGGAAAGAAGAGTTTCCCCTGTGCTGTGTACTCTGTACTAGGAAAGCATTTAAAATGTATTATCCCTTTTTATACCTGCAAGAAACCTATGACAGGGGACATTTATATTCTAATTTTACAAATTCAGGACTTGAGGCTTAGAGAGTTTGAGTGACTTGGTCTGTGTCACATGGTGAGTTGAGAGAGAGTTGGGACTCAAACTTGTGCTCTGAAATACTGCATGACATTCTGTCACATATTCTTCTATGGCTCAATCAGAATATCATCTTCCTTTATCCCTCCTATCTGATAAATATTCTACTCTCAATATCTTCATATTTACTTAGTACATCTGTGGGTCTCTAGCCACTCTAAGATTTTTGATCATTTATTTGGGTGCAAATGTTATCTCCTTTACTTGATTTTAAGCCCAGTGGGGAGGGGTTTTTGTCTAAATTATACTGGGGTACCACATAGGATCTTACAAGTGTTCATGTGGTGACTTCAGTTTTGCTCTTGAAAATTTAATAATTCCTTTTGTTTTGGCAGTTTAAAAATAGTGAGAATTTGTCATTGTAGAGAAATTTTCTGTTTCCTTTACCTTAAGATAACATTGATATTTTGATGTGTTGGACTTTATGTTCAGTTGTATACAGAATTAATCTCTCCATATCAACATCTTCAATTTAAATTATCATTTTTTTTAACAAAAAGACCATTTGGTAAGAAATGTTCTTTTGAACTCCATAGCTCTTGAATTAGTGCTGTCATGTTAAAACGTGTAATGCTGTTTTGTACCATTTGAATTGATATGTAAAAAGAAAGCTATTATTAACCTGGAACTCTTTTTCTCAACTGGAATTCTGCCTGAGGTCTGACAGGCTTTATTTTAAACCCTACTTTGTATATGAGGAGTTTGCATGCAAACCCTGAGATTTTGAAAGCTAATCATCATGGCATGTGAATGAAATTTTGAGTCTGTTCTACATCTGTTATCTGTTTGAAAATTCTGACCTGAAGGCACAAAACATTTGAATTACACACCATATGGAACATCTGGAAATTCCTCATTTCCATTTGGTGGGCCATAACTAAAACCCCAACTCTTCCCTAGTTCATTACTTCACTCACTAATGATTAGCGCTACATCAGATCTGTTTCAATTCCCCTTTCTGGCTCAATAGTTCTTTATGCCTTTTATTTCCTGCTGTCTTGAACTCTGCTTCACTAGCTTCCCTCCATCTCATTTGCTATAATAATAAGCCACCCTCCACAAATTATTTTGGTTCAGTGAAGAATCCAGGAAGACCAGACACTTTATTCCTCAAGTTAAATTACCACTTGTCATGAGCATACCTTATTTCAGAGAGTACTTGTGATAGTTTCATTCATAAACCCCATGCTTATGTAAGGGGCTATGACAAATTTTGTCAAATATGTATATAGTATATATATATATATTTACTTTCCAATATGATACAGATCCCACTGCTGTTTTACTCTCATTTATTTAAAGATGACAATATGACAATAAAGATGTTGCCTTTATAGCATTTCTGCATTTTATACTGCTCACGAGTTTTAGGAAGAAGTTCAGAGAAAGAAAAGTTATTGCATATGCAGCAAGCAGCTTCTTCAGAATCCTCCTCTTTTTATTATTTTGTTCATTTGTTTATTTTTGTGCTTCCTCTCCAACATTCTCTTCAATAAAACTTATCTACTTCTGGCCAAGCTTGCATCACATTCACTAGCTCTTCCTTCCCATTAAATATGTGATAAAATTTTAGAGTATGAGTAATGGCTTTGGAGGTAAGAGCCTCTTTTGGAGGAAACAGGGCAGGAAGGTTGAAGAAAACAGTGAGAGTTAAAATGTACGCAAAGACCTATATATAATATATAAATTTGGAAATGAGACTTTTTTCCTTCTCTTTTCCCTTAGAGATGACCTGCAACCTTTTGTTATCAGTGGCACATATAGAAATATGTTTCTATACTCTATAACTCTATGCTAACTTTAAAAGAAAGCAAAACATGTCCTTGATGTTGTAGGAGATTTAGGGCATGCTAACTAGGCATTTTCTTCTCTCTAAGCTATGAACCAACTGAGAACTGACCCAGGAAACTAGAATAAAAATAAAGGTTTCATGACTGCTAAACATTAAAATGCAGCTTGGATCAGAATTCTCTTTCCCCCCACCCCACAATGAACCTTGGGACCCATACTTGGTGAGAGCCATGGAAGGCCCAGGCTTCCCTCACACACCACTGGGAAGGAGGAGGGAGCCCAAGGGAGACCAAGTGAGCTTGGTCAGTACTTGTTCAGAAGAACAACACTGACTGACAGATAGCAGCCTGTCTCCATCTCACTAGCCAGGGAAACCCACCTGCTTTCTCTGGCGGTAGGCACAGGAGAAAGGGCAAGGGCTTCTACGATATTTTTGAGAGGGTTAATCCCTCTAAAATATGACTTGCTAAGAAAATGGGTGGAGGAAGTTCATGGTTCTTACTAATGGCATCTCTATTAAGAAGAAATCCATACTGCTTTCATCTTTACTATTTTGTACACAAGCTAAGTTTTTAAGCTTGAAATGCAATTTTATAAACTAGATACTTTTATATTTTTAAGCGTTCTGACTTACAATTGTTACTAGTTTGCCAAGTAACCATAGATTTCAAAGTGATATTAATCAGGAAAAAGGTTTTAACCTAAAAGTAGTCATCAATCTTGGGGCCAGAGATATGACATGATAAGATTAGAGAGTGAGAATTCCTGTGGCAGAGGCATGAATGGAAATGAAAAAAGAAATTAAACAACGTAAAAGACTACTGTAAGAAAAGGAAAGAAGCAAAGAAATACAAATAAATAGTACAATTTTTTTTACTGGTTTTTATTTTTAAAGCAGTTTTAGCTTCAGTTTTTTTTTTTTTTTTTTTTTTTTTTTTTTTTTTTTTCCGGTACGCGGGCCTCTCACTGTTGTGGCCTCTCCCGCCGTGGAGCACAGGCTCCGGACGCGCAGGCCCAGTGGCCGTGGCTCACGGGCCCAGCCGCTCCGCGGCATGTGGGATCCTCCCGGACCGGGGCACGAACCCGCGTCCCCTGCATCGGCAGGCAGACTCTCAACCACTGCGCCACCAGGGAAACCCTAAAGCAGTTTTAGATTCATAACAGAATTGAGCAGAACGTATAGAAATTTCCCATTTTTCCTTGCCCCTTGACTGTATGCACAGTCTCCCCTACTGTCAACAACCCACCCCAGAGTGGTACATTTGATACAGTCAATGAACCTACATTGTCACATGGTAATCACCCAAAGTCTGTAATTTACATTAGGATTCACTGTTGGTCTTATACATTCTATGGGTTTGGGAAAACGTATAATGACTTGTCCACTGTTAGAGTATAGGGGAGCAAAATTTGCCACCTCCAAATGTGTCTATTTGGCATGAGGATTAATTTAAGCTGATTATTTTAAGAAACAGAAGACTCAAGCAGTTTTTCTTGTTACCTCCCCCTTAATTGCCTAAAAGAATTTAAATAAAGTTTCTAATTCAGGATAGACCTATCACTAGAAATTATCTGGTGATGTAGGTGATGTGGGGAAAACTCTCTGGGTCTCACTGTCTTTGCAAGGCCTAGCAAACCTTTGTTTATCAAAAATTTGCTTTCCCATCTCCCTGTGAATTGCCTTCCTCCTGTTTGAAGACTCAAACCACTACCCCCAATATCCTCTTTTGTCTTTAACTGAAGATGGTATTTGGCCATTTTGGTAAGTTACTCAGTTTTCTTGGGTCCCTCCCATGTATACATGGTGTTAAACTTTTGTTTAATTTTCTCTTGTTAATCTTTCTCATATCAATTTAATTCTTAGACCAGCCAAAGAACTTGAACTTAGAAGGGTAGAAGAAAATGTCTTCCTCCAATAATAATAATACTAAGCCCAAGGGAGAATAGAAGAAGGAGGTTAGTAAAAATACGAGTAACATGTACTTCCCACCTTGAAAAAGTTTTTAGTCTGGTAGAGGAAGACAGACATAAACCATAAATACACATGAATGACTATGGGAATAACATGAGATACATTAATATAAGCTAATTTTGGAAATACCTGATTTGAAGTTTCTAAAGTGGAACACTGGGAATCCAGTGTGATATGATCACTCTTGCTTAGTAGTTAAGGACACACCTTTGAATCAGACAGGTTTAGGTCCTGCAGTACTATTTATTAGCTGTTTTACCTTGGGTGAGTTACCAGGAATACCTTGTTTCATTGCACTTTACTAAATTGCACTTTGGAGATACAGTGTTTTTTTTTACAAATCGAAGGTTTGTGCAACCCTGCATCGAGCAAGTCTATCAGCATAATTTTTCCAACAACATTTGGAAATGCTCTCTGTGACACATTTTGGTAATTCTCGAAATATTTCAAACTTCTTCATTATTATTATATTTGCTATGATCATCTGTGATCCATGATCTTAGATGTTTACTATTGCAAAAAATTATGACTTTCTGAAGGTTCAGATGATAGTTAGCATTTTTTTAGCAATAAAGGATTTTTAAATGAAGGTATGTACTTTTTTTAGACATAATGCCATTGCACACTTAATAGACTACAGTATAGTGTATACATAACTTTTAGATGCACTGGGAAACCAAAAAAGTTGTGTGACTCACTTTATTGTGATATTCATTTTATTGCAGTGGTCTGGAACCAAATCCACAATATCTCCAAGGTATGCCTGTACTTTATTTTTCTAATTTTCACCTTCCTCATTTGGAAAATGCGAATAATAGTAGTAGATGTCTTAAAAGATTAATGTGACAAATAAGAATACTTATTCAGTGCTTAGTATAATATAACACATATATGGTCAATATATGTTGAAAATCGCTCATAGATAATTGTATTATGTTAATAAATCTCATTGTAGTGAATGATGAAAGCTAGAAAATACCTCTGGTTCTAGAATTGTGACGGAATTGGTCTCCTGGACCTGCACTGAGGTCCAGGAGACCAATTCAGATAAGCACAGCCAATAAATAACAAAACCGATACTGAGACTGGAACAGCACAAGCTTTATTCAGTGGCCAAAGAGTGGAGAAGCTAGAACTTAGTTCAAAAATCAATGTCTCAACCTGATTAGGGCTGAAACACCATATATATAGGAAGGTAGAGGTAAAAGGGAAGAAATTGAGTGAAGAGAGGGAGGAATATTCATGACTTATCCGAGAATGGGTGTGGTTTGGACCCAGAACTGAGGCAACACTCCTTTTAGGTCCTTGTTTGGGTTCCTCTTGTTGTTGCCATGGCAACTGTCAATTGTCATGATGCTGGTGGGTGTGTCACTTAGTATGCTAATGTATTACAATGAGCGTATAATGAGGCTCAATGTCCACTGGAGGTCAGGTCTTTGGCCATCTTGGGCCTAGCATTCTAATCAGTTCTTGTTTTCTTTTTGAAGCTTCTTCCTTCAGATAAGAAGAGTTAGTTTCCATTCTGGGGAGGGGCTGGGGTATGATTTTGTGGCAACAGCCTGTTAACAGAAACAGGAGAGTGGGTCAAATATTGAGGGATTTTTTTCTCCTTTCTCTTCAATTCTTTGGTTTACATAACCATAAGGTATCAAAACAGTAATATTTATTGGCATAGAAGTGTTATAAACTGAGAAGTTAAATAATAACATATTTGTTCATACAGCTTTATGTAGTCTAAGGTCTAATTTTAGTGAAAGAAATAAAATCATTTACTACAGAGCACTTTACCTTTTACTGCTAAATGATTTGTAAGTTGCCTTGCTAAGAGATCCTAGAATTGTACACAGATGACTTTCTTCCTACTTTCAGATTACGCTTTCATGTGTAGACTAGAACTTGATCACCTGGTCAGGAATAGAGCATGCTAATTCCTGATTCTGCCATGGACATTTAAAAACTCTTATCAACAGTTTGAAACAGAAATGTTTCTCCAAAAATTTTTATTTGCTTACTAAAAAATTTAAATAATATAGTTTAAAATGTATTTATTTACTTAGCTATATAGTATTAAAGTGAGGTGATAAGTAATTACCTGCTAAATTTAACTGTAATCCCTTGGCTTTTCTTATTGATTCAATTAACTGCTTACTCTGAACCATGAGAAAAGTTCCATAGCATATGGCCACAGTTGTAATTTACCCTAGCCATTTGCTGCAATTTAATATGCATCTATTGATTTTGGCACTTAACTGTTGTAAACACTAGCAGTTTTCATCATTTAGGAGTTATAGTACCCTAGTCTGATAGTTAAATCTGAGGTAGGCATGCTTCATTTGAGTGAGAAGCTTTTTATGTCAATATAAAAAGCATCATGACTTACTTTTACTTAAGGCTACTGGAGTTACGATAGATTAGGGAAACAGCATGAGATTATAAAGCACATCATGTATTCATGTATTCCTCATTTATACTCATTTAGGAGTAGGAAGTATCATCTGTCATTACAAGTTATTTTAAGACATTGAGTATGTTATTAGTTTCAAATTTTCCATGATTACATCTTAGATATACAACAGGGAGAATATAACGATACAATTAAATGCACACTCTCTTTTCTAATATCTGTCACTTAATGAAAAGCAAAAGCTTAAACCATTGCACTTAGCCTGAATGTAATGAAATGAAGTGTTCTTGCTCGAGCAAAAAGAATAACAAAAATATAGTTAGGCAATTAACATCTTTGGTTTTTGTTCTACGCCATACTCCATCATTATGACACCCATGTCTTTATCTCTGAATGGACTAGTAGGAGAAGTTGGATCTAGGAAGCCAGTGAACTGTGGTAGATCTTTTCACATATCATAAACAGTAGAAGACTTGGATGAAGTTTTATTGCCTATATTCTATAGTTCTGTCTTATTGCCTACTCTTCCTTAGAAAATTGTCAACAACTCCTTGGAGTGTGTGTGTAGTGTTTTTGTCCATGTAGAAATGCTAGGTAGATCCAGCTCTTGATGACACCTCCCTATAGTATTGTTTTATGTAGCAGGCTCCTAGCACAGGACTGGAAGGAGGAATGATTGTTCTGAAACACATATTCTAAAACAGAATGAAGTAGAGATTTGTCTGGCTCACACAATAGAGAGGACCTGCCTCAGAGACAAGTGAATATACTCTTCTTAGACTAAGTTTGTCTCCATTTATCAAATGAACAAAATGATTACATAACTCAATTTTTGTACATGGCAAGTATTTTGCTAAAAAAAGGGAATTAAGATAATCAAGTCTAAATAAGTTACATAAAATTAAAAAGGAACCACTTTTGCTTGTCAAGATTTTTTATTTGTTTTGCTTAAATTTCTCATGTATCTGCCTCATGTTTTTCTTTTATGGTGTTATAGTTTCCCTGACCCTGTTAGGAAATAGTCAAAATAAGTTGTTTTACTCATTTTTAAAGAAATCCTGAAAATGAATGTATAACTTGAGGAATAAAACTTGAAATTTTAAGAATCAATTTTAAAACTATTTAATAATTATATCTACATGTCACTAGTTGCATTATACAGGCTCAGTAAAGATTAGGTGAGTAAATAAATATAAATACAAGACTGATTATAAGAATGATTATTAATCCTTTCATATTTCTTTTCAATGATAGTAGACATTTGTGTTGTTTTTACTTTATTTATAATGAAATACAATACTTCTATTCTCCAATTTTCACCTTTGACTACTTTAGAGATTTGTTATTGGTAGATCATATATATTTATAATCCACAAAATAAACATATACCAGTCAAATTGTATTGTTTGTGAGGCATTTTCCTTTGCAGGTGTAGAATATGTTTCTAAGAGACAGAACACTTACTTTTAAACTTAAGTTACCTTGCCTTATTTTTACTTTGGTGAATGTTTGTAGGAAAAAAAGCTCAGTCATATTGATTTCTGATCACTTGCCTCAGGAAATGAAAGTGATGTTAAGTCTCTTCTTATTTCCTACTCTCTTCCCTCTTGAGTAATTATGCTTGAGAATCAGTTTTACTAATGGAAGGCTGCTTAATTTAATAATGCAGAATATATCTGGGGAGAGCAATTGCACAATTGTGAAAAGTAGAATGGGATCTTACTTGTCAGGTTTAGAATTAAAACAATAAAGATAGCCACCTAATGAAACATGTTTTAGGAGATGTGAGAGTGAGGATGGACTTCCCTAAATCACTGACTGGTGAAGTATTACAGGCATAATGAGGCCACAGCAGAGGCATTGTGGCAACTTGGCTTCTTTACATATTTTTATGCCCTTTATCTTTGTGTGCGTGTGTTTTTCTATTTTTCTTTTCCAAAATTAAACATATCAAAGGAATTTTCCTGTTGTTGATATTGAATTCCAGAAATGACATTGGGCACATATCCTTCCAAATTTATATCTGATTGGTTGTATTATGTTCTTGATGCCTAAAAGTGGGACTGATTTACCATAGATGTTCAAATTTTATTTAAATTTTTTAAATGAATATGGAATAAATGAATGAGTGGAAGGGATAGTGGGGGAAAATGGATGCTAATAATGAACCTCAGGTAGGGAAGCCTTCTCGGATGAGATAACACGTGAACAGAGGACAATAAAGTGAAGAAGAGAGCTGTATGGGCACAATGTGGATACGTGTGCTTAGGCAGCAGGAATAGCAAAACCTCCAGTCTCTAAGCTAAAGCCTTAGTGTGTGTTAGAGAAACAGTAAGGAGGCAAAAGGAGCAAAGACAAAAATGGCAGAAGGTGTCATAGGAGAGGTTGCCAGGGCCCAGGTGTAATGAGCCCTTGAAGACTTTTGTAAAACCTTTGGGTTTTACTCTGGGTGACATGAGAAACCATTAAAGGGTTTTTGGCAGAGCAATGACTTAGTTAAATATATATTTTAAAAGTGCACTCTGGCTGTTGTATGGATAATTGATGTATGGAATGCAAGAGGTAGTGCTTGGCTGCAAGTTTGGAAGTGCATAGTTAAGATCAAAGAGGTTGATAGGTTGGACTAGGTCAGGAGCCTGGGAGAAGACACTATGAAGTATCTTTTGATGTACAAAGAATTTGCTGACATGTTGTGTGAAAGAAAGACAGGAATCAAAGAGGGCTACAGGTATGGGGGCCTGAGCAAAGGGAGAATGATAGTGTCACATACAAAGTTAGGGACCCCGGAAGGAAGAACAAGTTGTAATTAGAGATTTGTAGAATCGAGAGTTCTGTTGACTTGTTAAGTTTGAATGGATTTATCAAGTTTGGAGTTGTAAGCAAGTAGCTAGGGTATATGGTCTGGTCCAGTGGAGACAGTGATTGCATGAGAGTCATTAGGGGAATAGGTGTGATCAACAGAAGAATTGATAGAGAAGAGCTCTAAAGACTCAGGTTTGGGGTGGTATAAATTAACACTCTTTGCTTTTGTGTTTTTAACAATGAATAGTCAGACTTGATTAATTTTAAATAATAAATTTAAATTGTATTTATATAAACATATATATTCAATCTGTCAGTATTTTTAGTTCTTTTCTTTTTCCCCCAAAGAAGGATTCTTTGTACTGCTATTTGGGAAGTATAAAGCTGACTGCCTTACTATGAGATTTTTAGGAAGGCCAAGAGAGAAAGGCAGGTAGGAATTTCTTCCCTCTGTATCTTGAGTTCCATTTAACTCCATGCTTTGAGTTTGGTATTTTCACCCCACCCCCTGTCTGGATACACACACACAAACACACACACACCTTTTCTTACTGTTCAAATTCTGGTGTTATGTATGAGTTTATACCTATATCTATATCTCTATCTATATCTACATCTACATCTATAGCTACATCTGTATATCTCCATCCTTTAATGTGCATGTAAATGTGTATTGCTAGGCCTAGGAGAAGAATTTCAGGATCATACAAGATTGTCATATTCAAACTTCAGTAAGTAATCCCAGATTGTTTTCTCAACTGGTTAGACAAATTTATACTTCAGCCAGCACTACGTGAGTGTTACTATTAATTAATTAATTTTTGCTGTGTTGGGTCTTCGTTTCTGTGCGAGGGCTTTCTCTAGTTGTGGCAAGCGGGGGCCACTCTTCATCGCGGTGTACGGGCCTCTCATTATTGCGGCCTCTCTTGTTGTGGAGCACAGGCTCCAGACGCGCAGTCTCAGTAGTTGTGGCTCACGGGCCTAGTTGCTCCGCGGCATGTGGGATCCTCCCAGACCAGGGCTCGAACCCGTGTCCCCTGCATTAGCAGGCAGATTCTCAACCACTGTGCCACCAGGGAAGCCCCGTGAGTGTTCCTATTGATCCACATTTCACCACTACTTATTAGAGAGATATACATACATATGTAATATTTATATAAAATATTCAATAATATTAATATAAGTATATTAAATGTATTACATATATTTAATTTTTGACAATTGGAATGGTGTGAGATTGAATCTCATTGTAGTTTTAATGTGCATTTCTCTAAATTGTGATAAGGTTGTGGATATTTTCATACATTTATTAACCTGTTGTTTTTTCCTCTTGTATCAAATGTTTGTTGTAGTCTTTCGAGTTTATTGTTAATTGATTCATAGGAGTTCTTTATATATTCCAGTTACTAGTGTTTTATCAGTTATATGTGTTACAAAGTCTTTTCTCAGCATGTGGCTTATCTTTTTACTCATGGAATGGTATCTTTTAATAAACAGATGTTCTTAAATTTAATGCAGTTGACTTTGCTAATTTATTTTCCTTAATGGTTTATGACTTTTGGAATCCTACTTAAGTTTCTCTTTGTACCCTAAAATGACTGAAACTATTCTACATTTTCTTTAAAGCTTTTAGTGTTGGCTTCTATACTTAAGACCTTAATTCATCCAGAATTGATGCTTTTGTATAATGTAGAATGCAAGTCAATTTATCAAATTTCAGGTTTCAATATGTATGGAGTTGTGTTCTCTCTTCTATTGCATCTGTCTATTTGTCTCTATGCCAATGTGCAAATATCACACTGCTATTATTTGTATATTCATATTATGTTAATATCTTGTAGAACAAATCCTCTGCCTGATTTATCATCAGGGCTAACTTGGCTATCCTTGAGATTTTCTTCTTTTTTAAGCTTTTTGCTTGATCACATACAGAAATGTGCAGAAATCCTAAACGCACAACTGTACACAAAGTAAAAATACCAATATAAACAGTACCCAAAGAAATAGAGCACTACTAACACCTCAGTATTTCCAATCCCAGACACAAAATAAAACCACTATGCATGCTTGTTTTTGAACTTTATATACATTTACTTCTAAAACTTCACTTCAGCTATATCTCAGGTTTTATTAGGTAGTATTTTCATTATGATTTTGTTCTATAGATTTTATAATTTTCATTACAATGTCTTGCTTAATCCATAGATTACTTAAAATTGAGGTGTTTTATAAAATATACATATTTCTAAATCCATTGCATATTTTATTCACATTGTTATTATTAACTTCTAAATTGTTTGGTTCTATTTTTAATGCCCTGATCATAACTAGTTTTCATAAATTTTCCATCAGTACATGAATAGCTTATATACCATTGTCTTAATTTGTGTGTTTTTTTTTTTCCTGTTTGGTCTATACTTTTTATTTTTCAATTTAATACTTTCTTGATTTCTTTTGATTTTTAACTGTGTTTTGCTTTGCTTCAATCCATTTTTTACCTTTGCTAATTTTCAAGTTATAAACTATATTTATATAATTTTTGTGATTGTAGTAGCCCCAAGCTTTATCTCCTACTTTCCATGCTCTTGAGGTCAATTAAAACCCAGACTCTAAACTAGATTTAGAAGATCCCCTCAGGGAAAATAGCTGCTTGGGTGTCTATTCTCTTGTCTCTTTGTAATCTTGCTTCTTTATCTCCTCTGTCCTCTAGTTGTTTTCCTTATTCATGTTTTGAGATGATATTTTAAATTTTAACACATCATTTGTATTTTTTTTAACTGAGAATGTTTTTTATTACATATTTTACCAAGTTGGTGGAAATAGAAATTAATTCTTTTTTTAAAATAAATATTCTAGCAGTTCAAATAATTTTAGGACATATTAGGAAACAGACATATGAATTCAGTCAGGCACTCTGAGCCACTCAGTTAATTGGCTCTATTTTTTCTGCCTCCTCGAGGGTCCCCAGAGAATGCTCAATGATATGCCTAGTTTAACCTTCATAGAGTGACATGAGATACTGAGATTCTTGAGTTCAGCATTTCTGAGATCTTATCCATATTTCAAGGCAGGCAGTAGAGCATAGAGGCAGAAGAATAAGAACATGGGCTCTATTTTCTGAAGACTCGATGAGTTCAAATAGTAGTAACTTAGTAGTTAGGTGGCTTTCTATACAATACTTCTTTTGGCCTCAGTTTCTGCTTCAGAAAAGGAGAAGCCTAGTATTCAAGTTAATTGTTTTAATGATGATTAATTAATATAATATATATCTGCTAATGTCCTTTTGTCCCTCTGATCCATTCTCTATACTTCTTAACTCCTCTCTGCTCTGGGAGGCCTACCTTTATGGACTACACCCAATAGACTACTCCAGAGGAGATATAGTATGTAAATAACCTGACACAGTGACTTACTTATGAGAGACAGTCTTTAAATATTTGTTGAATAAATAAAGAGTGAGCTTTCAATTACCATTAACTAATATTATGGAAATTAAATAGCTATATTAAATTACGATCCAATAATAATAGTAACTTTTGATGACAGTGTTGTACCATTTTACAAGATCTGTGGTAAATAGTTTTCATGCATTATAGCAGCAGTCAGCAAACTATGGTCTATAATCCACATCTCATCTGCTGCCTGCTTTTATAAATAATTATTGAAACACAGCCACCCTCATTCTTTTACATATTGTCTGTAGCTACTTTCATGCTACAACAGCAGCATCAAGGAGCTGAGATTGGATCTATATAGCCCACACAGTGGAAAATATTTACTATCTGGCTTTTCATGAAAAAAGTTTGCTGACTTTAGCTTTATAGCATTGAATCCTCATAATGACCCCATGGAGTAAATATAATTTATATGCCCATGTCACACCTGAAGAAACTGAGATTGGAAATGTTAATTAGCTTGTACAAGCTACTGTAGAATAGATTCAATATAATTTTAATTGATTTAAGAGAACCAATTATACATTTATCCAGTCTCCCAAGATGTTTTCAATAAATTGTACACTCTTCATACACCAACCCCTACAGAGAAAAAAGAGGCCTACTAATTTGGGCATTATGGATAAAAATGAAAAAGAGAAAAGTGATACGAATTGCTCATACTCCTTTGCTTCTATCCCTGGTCCTGGGAAAGTATTTCTTACAATCTGGGCATCTTCCTTAGAAAGGTGCTGATAAGATATGATGGTCATCAATTGGTTGCTTTAGGGCCTCTATTTTGGGTCACTTAACCAGCTCCTATAGGTATTCTTAAGGGGCTCAGAGCATCATCTGAAGGACAGTGTGTCCTCTAGAAGTCCCAGCCCTGACAGCACATCATCCCTGTTATGCCATTCTCCTCACTTCCCATCCATGAGATGTTGGCTCTTTGCAAGTGGTCCTGCTCTTTTATAGCTGTTCCAGAAGTGGTGGGATTGTTTCTTCCCGGTTTATTCTCTACTCGTGCCTCATTTAAAAGAATGAGACTCTTTTTATTGGTTCTGTTCTTTTTCATTACTTAGGGGGAACAATTTAATAATATTGGAAATCAAAACTTTTCTGTCATATCATATTTGTGAGTGTAAAGCTATTGATAATTTTGAGAGCATTTAAAATGAAAATATACTCACTCTTTGAAACCTAGATATATAGAGTTATTTGGTTTCCAAAAGAGGAAATCATAATAATATTTTATGATTCACAATATAGAAGCTACTTTACCTTTCTTTGTGGTTTCTTGTTGGAAAATCAGAGACACTTAAAAAAATCTCCTCTGTACCAAGGCCCCAGAATTGGAGATTTACCTCACATTGGAGTGATATCAGAGTTTCTGTTATTAAGAACAGACTTTGTTTTCATCCCTGATAACATGTTTGTTCATTAGTGTTATTATTAGTAGTAGTATTAAAATTATTTTATATGTTAATATAAAATAATACAATACAAAATAATACTATAATAAGGTATGTATTAAGCTATTATTTATGCGATCATTATCATTATTGTAATTAGTAATGGTAGTATATATGTGTACATATACCACAAATATTATGTTATATAATATTAATATATGTATTATACTATTATATAGTACACATATACCTATATATTATATATGTTTAATTATATAGTGTTGTATATATTTACCACTACCACAACTATTTTATTATATATGCTGTTGGCTGGATACTCACTGCAATAACCAGTCTAATATATTATCTAACTAAAATCTAAGCAATGATTATCTCAATACTCTTTAAATTAGTAGCCAGTAGTCTAATTGCAGAAAAATTTAGTACAAGAGAAATGCACCTTTAATAGCCTGGAAAACTAAGTTGATAAAGTCATGATAAGTTAAGCTGATGAATGATTTTTAATTTTAACTAACATCTTGACAACTGTCAA
Source organism: Phocoena sinus (assembly GCF_008692025.1). Taxonomy (NCBI): domain Eukaryota; kingdom Metazoa; phylum Chordata; class Mammalia; order Artiodactyla; family Phocoenidae; genus Phocoena; species Phocoena sinus. The sequence continues at coordinate 122,254,955 of NC_045764.1, read as the reverse complement.
AAGGCTTTTATAAACTAAATGATGGTTATTAGTATGCCATTTATGTCTTATTTTCTTAATTATACCTTATCTAGTGTATGATCTTTTACTGACCCATAAAATAAAACTTTAAATTTGATAATTTTTAAAGCAGGCACTATTTAAGTGAGGGAGTAGATTACTCCATTCCTATGTGAATGCATTATCTTATTGAAATATGATAAATGTATGAATAGTCTTCTACATTTCTAAATTATGATTTAATGTTTGAATGAAATTATTCCTTTACACTGCAAAACTCAGATGTTTGAAATTATGACTATTTGTTTACTGGGATTTTTCTTTTTCCTAAAGTTTCAGAGACATATTCCATTTCACTGGTATTAACAACTATGAATTCACATAGTTTTGCCAAAGTTCTATTTAAATGAAAACAGAACTACTACAGCTTTCACAATTCTTCCATTATATAATAGAATGACTAGATGTAGCCAGTGTATCATATATTCTAACAGATTTTAATAGTTATGAATGATTTTGTATTGTATGTATTCAAAGTGTTTATTGTTGTCAATATTTTGCTTTGTAGAGATAACAGTTGGAATGCATATTTTGTAGCATGCTTTTCCACTTTGATTAATGCTTGATAATTTTTTGATCTGATGTTTCTATTTGTTTATTGCTTTTCTATTTATTAATTGTTTTATGTTTCCTTTTATAGTCAACAATTTTCATTTAGATTTGAGACTCTTATTTATTACTCTCTTTAATGATTCATTGACATTTTTTTCCTAGGGATTTTTAGTTTTTAACACATTGAGATATTTTTAAATTTCTTAATTTTTTTGATTAATTAAGTTAATGCTCATATAATATGTGTTATATATAAGATACGTTCAAAATGCATAATTTATACACATACAAGGTTTAGCTGGATAGCTGGATAATTTCTCACTCAATGTTTACATGAATATCTTGTAATCACATGAAAATAATCATGATATAAGCAGTGATAGCTTATTTCTGGAATTTATTTAACCAAATATTTTAAAACTTATCTGGATTTTGTTACCCTTGAGTGTCATTAAAATATGCCATGATTTTTGATGTAAAAGAGATCCTAAGTAAGTATTTTTAAGAATTATATGCAGGTTGAGCATTTATTGCTTTATCAAAAAATCTTATACATTTTTTTGAATATTCCTTTGTTGTATCATCAGAAAAAATAATTTTTCCATAATAAGACATTTAGTAATATAAGCCTACATTTGTGCTTACAGTTTATCTTTTCTAGCCCTTACTTATTTATTCTCCTGAATAAGCATCCCTCACAAACTGGAGAAGCCTTATCATTTACCACTGTGCATTTATAATGCATTTTCCCCCTACTGGATACCAGAAGATAACAAAGAAACTTCCACTCTGTCTTAAGTAATTAAATCAAATACCCCTTTCTCTGTGAAAACTTCCATCTTCCTCAGGCCTAGTCACTTTGCTTTCTGTGATTATATTACATTTAAAAAAAAATCTCTTAGAGCAATTGTTATATTATACAATAATTATTTGAAAATTATAATGAGAACTCGTTGAGTGCACTTAATTTCTCTATGTATTTTCAGTAATTATCACAATGCCTGATATGTACTTGGTGTTTATTAAATATTTGCTGAATAAATTATTCAGTGAAAGAAATGGAATAGAAGTACAATTAGAGTTGGTCAAAGGATATGAGCTAAAGTATTGCTAATTAGAGAAACAAACTAAGATATTTCTGGACAATACAAAAGAGATGAAATATAGCATATAATTTACACAATTATTTAACATTTTAAGAAACTTAAATTTGATATGTTATTATATGTAATTATACTATTGCATATTTATTGTATAATATAGAATATACTGTTGAATACAAAATATTTAGTCCCTAGATTTGTTTCTCAGAATCATCACCTATATTAAAGTTTAAAAAAAAACAAACACTAGAGCATCATTATATTGTCTTCTGTTTAGAGCAAAGTGCATTAAATTTACCTGCTATTCCTAATTTTAAGAATATAAAGGTAAATATTAACATTGAGTATGTAGATCTTCTGGAGAAAATTTCTGGGAAAGCAAGTGCAATAATGAAGAAGCAAGAGCAAGAGGGAATAGGTAAACATTTTATCTGTCAATTTTATTCAATGTGGATTAAAAACTCTTCCATCTGCTTGTGGCTGTAAAAGTCCCCTGGATGCTAGTAAACTTAATGTTATTACCTAGTAATCTGGTATCACTTGCTTCAGCTAATTAGTAATATCTCATATGTATTCAAAGCACACTGCAGTGTATATACTACCATTGGTTGACACATAACAGGCAAATTTTAAATATTTGGTGGCAAAAAAATGAGTGAATTAAGTATAAAAATTCTTAGTTTTTAGAAATAATCCTGCAGTGTATGCATTTAGCAATGACATACCATATCCCTTCACCCCCAATTTTTTCTTTTAATGATAAGCTAGAGAGTTTTACGTTTTGGCATTGACCAAGGCATCCTTAATGTTCCCCTGAGGTTGACTAAACTTTATACAGGTTTCTTTTCTTTTTTTTTTTTTTTACAATGCCACAAAACCTTTATTAACATTTTGAACAGGTTCAGCTATTACTGAAACTGGTCATTTCTAATCTTAAATTGGGGCAAATGGCTAGAGTGCAGAGTGATGCCATCATTGGGTATTATGAATGCAAGACTGAATAATTAACAGCCACCCCTCAGATGGAGGACCAGGTGCAGTGTCGACTCTTTCTAGATGTTGTAATCAGAAAGAGTGTGGCCATCTTCCAGCTGTTTGCCTGCAAAGATGAGCCTCTGCTGGTCAGGGGGGATGCCTTCTTATCCTGGATCTTGGCCTTCATGTTCTCGATGGTGTCACTGGACTCCACCTCCAGGGTGACAGTCTTGCCAGTCAGGGTCTTCACGAAGATCTGCATACCACCCCTCAGATGGAGGACCAGGTGCAGGGTAGACTCTTTCTGGATGTTGTAATCAGAAAGAGTGCAACCATCTTCCAGCTGTTTGCGTGCAAAGATGGGCCTCTGCTTGTCAGACTATAGGCCCCTGACCTCCCTTTTCTTAGAGCATGTACTTTGGAACACTTGCAATTGTAAATTCCTTTTCTGCCTTTTTGAGGTGTAAATTTTCTCCCAGCCTCTTGCAAATTTTGCATCCTAGGAATGTCTTTCTCACGAATTTGGGAGCCATCCCTTTGAAATATAATTACAAAGAAGGATAGGGTCCCTGTCTCCCAGTCTCTATTGGAAGGTATGAGCCTAATTTCTTTAAGTACCAATTAGCAGAGATGGCCTAATCACACTGAACAACCTCCCTTCTCATGTCCTCTAGGACTTTTCCACTAACTCACCTCAGTACTTAAAAACTCTTTGCCTTGAGTTGAATTCAGTCTTTCTCCCCTATGGCAATAATCTTGACCCATATTATAATATTCTTGAGTAAAGTCTTCCTGACCATTTTTTAACAAGTGTTCAGTACAATTTCTCTTTGACAGTATAGAATTTAAATATAACAAGTTTATCTGTATTAGTCATCCTAACAACTAACATTAAAAAAATCAGTTGATGAAACCATGGTTCATCAGTCTTCAGATTTTCTTAACTCAGTCTTCAGATTTTCTTTTCTTTTCTTGGTGTAGGCAGTAGATCCCTGTGATGGTTAATTTTATGTGTCTACTTGACTAGGCCATGGGGTGCCCAGACACTTGGTTAAACATTATTCTGGGAATGTGAGAATATTTCTGGATGAGATTAATTAATTTTAATTGGTAGACTGAATAAAGCAGATTGCCCTCCCAAATATGGGTGGGCTTCATCCAATCAACTGAAGACTTGAATGTAACAAAAATGTTGAATAAGAGGAAACTTCTCCTGCCTGACTGCTTGAATTGGGACTCTAGTCTTTTCCTGCCTTTGGCCTCAACCTGAAACATTCATTCTTCTTCGGTCTCAAACCTGATGGCCCTCAGGCTGGAACTTACATCATCAAATTTCTAGTTCTTAGGTCTTCAGACTCTAGCTGAAATCATGCCATCAGCTCTCCGGGATGTTCAGCTTGCTGCAGATCTTGGGACATTTTAGCCTCCATAACCAAATAATCATAAGCCAATTCCTTTAGGTCATGAAAGGTCAGAGGACCGAGTTCCAGCCCTAAGCAAAGAACAAGGACATTGTTCCAAAACGTTTGAACCCTGTGTTCCAATTTGGCTTTCATTGGAACTGGACTAAGATATATCAATATGTTATCCAATATATATACTGTTGACAATATGTAACCAGAGAGTTCATAGTATCTTTAAGTATTATAAAATGGCTAGAATTTTCATAAAGTGAAGGTACTCAGTAGTTCTCTTCAGATCCTCTTTGATCTCAAAATGTAATTAATATGAGAACCATAACTGTGGAATTTAAACATTTTATTGTCATGGAAATTCAGTAACTTGGTGTCAATGTAATTCTACAAACTGTAGTCTCTGAATGAATTAAAATCATTCAGACAAAAAATGATTTTTCCATAAAATTTCCTCACCTTAAAAAAAAAAAAGAATTCAAACTATATTGCCTCTAGAGGATTCTCTGCCTGAATCATACTTGTGTCTACCAAGGTAAATGGTCAGCTAATTTAAAATTAACATCATTATTTGAAGGGATGAAGTACTGAATATACTACAGTTCTCTGCTATTCCTTGAGAGTTTTTTCTATGTCTAATGCAATATTCTTTTCAACTGAGAACAGAATATTCAAGCCCCTTGCATCTATAAAGGAAACTTCATAGGAGATGACTCTGCAAATGTTTTGGGGTCCTTTTTACCCTGGAGACAAAGGTAATTATGTCAGTCTAAATGAGTGAAAGGGAAGGTAACAGTAAATATTCACATTACTTATAAATTCCTATGAATTGCCTCTCAATTTCCCTCACTCACAGTGATAACCAATGGAAAGCAGGTAGAAATTGGAGGTCAAGAATGCAATTAACTTTCCTGCTGAATTTTGGGAACAATTCTTTAATAAATAATGGTAATGATATAAAAAGTTAATGAATGTTACTGAGAGGGTTGCTTGACTCTGGCCCAAATTGTTGCAAAATTCTCCATGACCCATATTTTAGACCGAAAACTAAATGAAAGAGGAGGATTAATTTTAAAAGTTACGTCATTGTGCTGGCCTCCTTTGTATTTCTTGCACTCAATTCAGCTGTCAGTTACAAAGTTAGTTTTACCTATTGCCACTTTTTGTCACAATGCAACATTTTCTGAATTAAAACAATAGAAAAATATTTCAAGCTCAAAAGAATTTTGGTACGTCTGTCATCTTTTAAAGTTAACTATTTTAATTAAGCAATAATGATTGAGACATAAGACATTTCCAGAAAATTAATAGTTGCTAGAAAGTGCTGATGCATTAGGCTAAACCAACAACTATATTCTCTTGGTAAATACACAGACTTTTAAATCATACTTGCATTTCTGAGATAAAATGAAAAACAAATAATATGGTTCAAATATTTTTTATTCCTTGTCTTATTTTAATTGCCTAAAATGAAGTATTTTTTTATCATTAAGGAAAAATAAACTTATTTTCATAAAGTTTTCTTTTAAAAAAATTTTTATTGAAATACAGTTGATTTACAATGTTATGTTAGTTTTAGGTGTACAGTAAAGTGATTCAGTTATACATATATATATATATATTTTTTACATTCTTTTTCATATCTATTCTTTTACTATGGTTTTCTACTTTATTCTTCAATTCAAATAAAATATATTTGTACATTTACTTAAGGAAAAATACTGTCTTAAGCATAATAGAGAATGTAAATATTGCACTCTCTTTACTCTTCAAAGGCACACAGCTTTGTGAGGATCTTTTCGGGTAAATGAAACATAAAGCCAACTGATACTAGCATTATTCCAAAGTTACAAAATACAAAGGAAGAATGGTAACGATTCTTTAATCACATATAGAGGAATCCATAAAAGCCTTTGGAGAAAGACATCCATAAAGGCCTCTGGAGTAGAAGTATAATTTTTCCCTGATCTGTACATCAATTAGGATAGAATTCTTCTGTGGGTTGCAGTAACCTCTACTATAGGAACTTAGGTAAATAAGAGGCTTAATTTTTTTCTTGCATGAGAGTAGTCTGGAAGTAGGTAGTCCAGAAGCAGTATAGCAACCAAAAACTTCCGTGAAGGAACCAAGAGCTTTCTCTCTTTCTGCTCCATCATCCTTAGTGACAACTGCTATGCTACAGATATAACATATATTCCAGGAAGTTAGAAGGAAGTAAAAAGAAAATATGGTACTTGTGTACTTCTACTTATGGCTTATTGGAAAAATGCTGATGTTCTGCCCCATCTAGCAACATAGGCAAATGTATTTTAGTTTTCCAGTCACTGGAGCAGGTAAGAAAAAGATAAAAATAAAGGAACTGAAATCTGTGTTGAGTGATCCAACTTATATTACCTACAACAATTCAAATCTTTGACTATATAGAACTACTCAGAATTGGAAAGGAAGTGGTATTACTTTCTGTCTTAGTCATTTCTGGCTTCTATATTAAAAATACCATAGACTAGGTGGCTTAGACAACAAACAGTTATTTCTCACAGATCTGATGGGTGGGAAGTCCAGGATCAAGGCACTGGAAAGTCTGGTGTCTGGTGAGGTTTGGGCTCCTGGCTTGTAGAGAGCTGCCTACTTACTGTGTCTTTACTTGGCAGAGGGGAGAGGTAGTGCAGGGAAAGAGTAAGGAACAGATGAGGCATCCAGAGAGAGAGAGAGGAAGCTCTTTCCTGTCCTTATTATAAGGACACTAAGTCTATAATAAGGGCTCCACCCTCATGACCTAATTATCTCCCAGAGACCCCATTTCCAAATACCATCACACTGGGAATTAGGGTTTCAACATATGAATGGAGAGGGGCAAACATGCAGTCCACAATATTCCACCTCTGGATATGCAGAATTCATGTCCTTCAACCATGCCAAATACATTCATTCCATCCAAATACCTCCTAAAGTCTAAATTCATTCCAGCATCAATTCTAAAATCTAAAGTCCAAAGTCTTACCTAAATATCATCTATATCATCTCTTTTTTTTCTTAACTAACCTGGCTAGAGGCTTATAGATTTTTATTGATCTTTTCAAAGAACCAGCTTTTGGTTGTATTGATTTCCTCTTTCGATTTCACTGATTTCTGCTATAATTCTTATTATTTCTTTTGTCCTACTTACTTTAGATAAAATTTTCTCTCCTTTTTCTATCTTCTTAAGGTGGAAACTTAGATTATTGATTTTAGTTCTTTCTTCTTTTCTAATATGTACATTAAACACTATAAATTTTCTTTGAAGTACTGCTTTTCTGCATCCCACAAATTTTGATAACTTGTGCTTTTATTTTCATTTAGTTCAAATATTTTTAAATTTCTCTTGAGATTTCTTCTTTGATTCATATGTATTTAGAAGCATCATATTTAATATCTATATATTTTGGATTTATATAGTTATCTTTCTGTTATTGATTTCTATTTCATTCCACTATAGTCTGAGAGCAGACATTGTATGATTTCTATTCTCTTAAATTTGTTAAGGTATGTTTATGACCCAGAATGTGGTTTGTCTTGGCAAATATACCATGAGGTTTTGCAAAAAATGCATATTCTGCTGTTGTTGGATGAAGTGGTCTATAGGTGTCAATTATATCTAGTTTATTGATGGTGTTGTTGAGTTCAACCACATTCTTACTGATTTTCTATCTGCTGAATCTGTCCATTTCTGAGAGAGGATTGTTGAAGTCTCCAACTATGATAGCAGATTCATCTATTTCTCTTTTCAGGTCTATCAAATTTTTGCCTCACATAGTGTGATGCTCTGTTAGTCACATACACATTAAGAATTGTTATGTCTTCTTGGAGAACTGACTCCTTTATCATTATGTAACGCTTTTCATTATTTCTGAAAACTTTCCTTACTCTGAAGTCTTCTGTGTCTGAAGTTAAAATAGCTATCCCTGTTTTCTTTTGATTAGTGTTATCATAGTACGTTACCCTTCTTCCAGTTACTTATAATCTATATGTGTCTTTATATTTAAAATGGTTTTCTTGTAGAGAAAATATAGTTGAGTCATGTTTTTAATCCACCCTGACAATCTTCGTCATTTAATTGGTACATTTAGACCATTGACATTTAAACTGATTCTTGATATTGTTGGATTAATATCTACCATATTCGTTAGTATGTTCTATTTGTGGCCCTTGTTCTTTGTTCCTAATTTTGTCTTCTCCTCTTTTTCTGCCTTTTGTGACTTCAAGTAAGCATTTTATATTATTCCATTTTCTATTCTTCCTTAGTGTTGAGGGTTTAATTAAGCTTCTCCATGGCATTGCTTCCTTGGCATCTATTCTGTTTGGTCAAGCAGCCTGCAGTGACCTTAAACTGACACTAGCCCTTCATGCAAGTATTGTACATGCTCTAAATAACAGCTGCAGAGTCACAAGTAAATGTTAAGTTCCTGATATGATTTCCCCAATAGCCCTTGTGATCAACAGTCTCCTCTGCCTCCCAGTACCTTCCCCTTATATACCTCTTATATAAGACCTCCACAGGGCTTACCAAAATACCACTCTTTTGGCTTGAATTGACTAATACAAGCCTTAGTGTGGAAACCCCAAACGGCTCCACTCACATACCCTAATAAAGGCATGTGCCCCAGGTCTGTCTCTCCCTGTCTGCACTCTTTCTTGACCGCTCCCTGTGGTCCCTCGAGATTTGTCAGGTACTTCCTCTAAGACTCGTGAGTAATTAATTTCTCTATTTCACTTTCTCTTGCAGTCTATTGTTGAACCATGGCTCACCATCCGGCACCCTGTGCACCACTTGACAAGTGTTAGTTTCACAGATTCATAACACTTAGCATATCAGTTCTTCTCCCCCTACTTAAGTGGTTGCCCTAGAGTTTTCAATATTCATTTACAACTAATCCAAGTCCACTTTTAAATTATACTATATGATTTCACAGGTAGTGTGGGTACATTATAATAACAAAATAATTTTAATTCCTCCTTCCATCCCTTATATCATTGCTGTCATTCATTTCACTTATATATGTGTATATATACATTTATAATATAAAGTCAAATACATTGTTGCTATTCTTTTAAACAAACTATTATCCCTTAGGTCAATTAAGAATAAGAAAAATAAAAATTTTTATCTTACTTTCACTTATTCCATCTTTGATGTTCTTCCTTTCTCTATGTAGATGTGAGTTTCTGATCTGTATAATTTTCCTTGTCTCTAAAGAACTCCTTTTACCATTTCTTTCAAGGCAGGTTGACTGGCAATAATTTTTATTTGTCTGAGAAAGTGTTAATTTCTTCACTTTTGAAGGATAATTTTGCAGGGTATGGAATTCTAGGTTGGTGGGTTTTTTTCTCTGAGCACTTTAAATATTTGGCTCCACTTTATTACTGATATGTTTTCTGAGCAGAAGCCAGACATAATTTTTATATTTGTTACTCTATAAGCAAGGTTTTTTTTTCCTGTAACATTTTTCAGGACTTTTTTCTTTGTCTTTGATTTTCTGTAGTGTGAAAATGACATGCCTAGATTTACTTTATTGGGATTTATCATGCTTGATATTCTCTCAGCTTCCTGGATCTATGGTTTAGTGCCTGGCATTAATTTGGGAAAATTCTCAGTCATTATTGTTTCAAATAGTTCTTTCATTCCTTTTACTCTTTTATTCTCCTTCTGGTATTTCCATTATGCATATGTTACACTTTTTGTAGTTGTCCCATAGTCCTTGGATATTCTGTTCTTTGTCTTTCATCTTTGTTCCCTTTGTTTTTTAGTTTTTGAGGATTCTATTGATATATCCTCAGCCTGACCAGTCTATTAATAAGCCCATTGAATGTATTCTTCTTCTCTGTTAGTGTTTTTTATCTAGCATTTGTTTTTGGTTCTTTCATAGAATTTCCATATTTTAGCTTACATTATCCATCTGTTCTCTTATTTTTTCTCCTTTATCCATTAAAGCCCTTAGCATATTAATCACAGATGTTTTAAATTCCTGGTCTGGTAATTCCAACATCTCTGCCATATATGGTTCTGATGCTTGCTTTGTCTCTTCAAATTGTGTTTTTGGTATACCTTATACTTTTCTCTTGATAGCTGGACATGATAGACTAAGTAAAAGACACTGCTGTAAATAGGCCTTAAATATGTGGTGGTGAGGTGTGAGTGTAGGGGACTTATCCTATAGTTCTAAGATTAGGTCTCAGTCTTTCAGGAAGCCTATGCCTCTGGACTGAGAACTTCAAAAGTGTTTCTCAAAAAAAAAAAAAAAAAAAAAAGCCTTAGGGCTTCCCTGGTGGCGCAGTGGTTGAGAGTCCACCTGCCGATGCAGGGGACGTGGGTTCGTGCCCTGGTTCAGGAAGATCCCACATGCCTCAGAGCGGCTGATCCCGTGAGCCATGGCCGCTGAGCCTGCGCGTCCAGAGCCTGTGCTCCACAATGGGAGATGCCACAGTAGTGAGAGGCCCGCGTGCCACACACACACACACACACACACACACACACACACACACACACACATGCAAAGTGTTTCTCAGTTTCTTCTCCTCACTTAGGTGGAACAGGATGGCTAGTGTGGGCTGGATTTGAGTATTTCCCGTCTTGCCTATGGAATGCTAGAACGAACTGGAGTTTGGTGTTCCTTTTCTCAGGTCAGGTAGGCTCTGATAATACCCCAGCAGGTTAGGTTCTGCTTAATTAGTTTCTGCTGAGAGTAGTCCTTGTTAAGAAGAACAGAGTTCTCTGGCATAGTTCAAAAAGGGCTCTTTTTCCCTCTCCCATCAGGAAGCAAAAAGGAATTTTTCTCTGATATTTACTGTGGGAATCTGGTTGAGCTCTCTAGGTGAATCTCACAACATTGTGGGACCCCCAAGACTGGGTCCCCTTGGAATTTTTAACTATCAGAGTTGTCTGCACTCAGCCTCCAGCAATGTGTCAATTAGAGTTTAGGTTTTTCCACCCCAGCAATTTTTCCTACGGCAGTTTATGATTATGAGGTTCTGCTCCAGAAAGCCATGATTCCCTGTAATCAACTGCCTGTCTCTCCAGTATTGGGGGCAGATATATGTCCTGTGTCTGTTACTGAATCTAAGCCACCTTTATGGTCTTGCCTATACGTGCTTCCTGCAAGATCCCTCAAGTGGTGGTGTATAACATTCTGGTCTGGTACTTAGGAGACCTGGGGCCAAGGCGAGTTCTGCTGCTGATTAACAGCAGACCTAAACATTGTTTCCTTACTTATCCTAACAGAAATTGTATACACACATAAAGTACTTTGTGATGTATTATTTGAGTAGTTTTAATGGTAGGCAAAATAACTCCCCCACCTTCAAAGATGCCCATGTCCTAATCCCCAGAACCTGTGAGTATGTTGTTAAGTGGAATTAAGGTTAATGACAGAATTCATGTTGCTAATCAGCTGACCCTGGGATGGGGAGAGTAGCCTGGTTTATCCAGGTGGGCCCAATGTACACAAAATTCCTTATAAGGGAGAGAGAGCACGAGGAGTAGGTGAGTCAGTAGCAGAGAGGGAGGAAGGGTGCGAGGAGTCAAGGAATTTGGGCAGCCTCTAGAAGCCGGGAAAGGTAAGAGATGCTCCCCTAGAGCCACCGAAAGGAGCTCAGGCCTGCCAATACCTTGATCTTTGCCTCCTGTGACCCCTTTTCAGACTTCTGGTCTCCAGAATTATGATAATAAGCTTGTTTTAAGCCACCAAGTTTGTGGTAATTGGTTACAGCAGCAATAGAAAACTAATACAATTATCATTACAAACCTGTAATGTAGGTATCATTTTGTCTGTTTTGTAGATAGGAAATGAGGCTCAGAGTTTAAATGGCATGCTTAAGAAAACGCGACCATTAAATATTGCTTAGGAAATTAACTCGGGTGTTTGGACTCCAAAACCAGTGAACTTTTTATTGTAAAATGAGGAGGTTGGATAACATACTCTCTAAGGTTGTTCCAGCTCTAACATTTACTGATTTAAAGTATCAAATGAAATCTCAGACTAAAATGGGAGGATTTGTTGGTTGTGTATCTCCTTAGTTCTCGGGAGTGTTTCCAAAGCAAAAAAGGTTTTGGCATCATTTTGCTGTATAGCAAAATACGTGGGTTTTTTGTTTTGTTTTGTTTGTTTTGTTTGTTTCCCAATGCAAGCCTTGTAAGCTTTGCTCCTAGCTCTGAAGTTTAGCTGCTTAGGCTCTTTCACATACAGCACTGAAATAGCTTTTTCCTTCTGTGCTGTTAGGGATTTACTGACAGTTCACCAAACTGACTTTCTGCTGACACAAATAGATTTTTGCTTGACCTGTTTCTTGAATGAAATTTGTCTTTTCAACAATTGAAAACAGTTGAAGAGGTAGGCTTAACTTTGGCATCTATTTTGAAGCATATTACATAAATTTCTTATATACATGGTAACTAATACATGTATTTATATACTGGTACAAATTCCTTTAAAATATTTGTTTTCTTTTCTAAATGTCATTTTTAAGTGCTGGTGTTTTATTTTCAAAGTATCATTTAATAGGATTTAGAGACAAGTGTGTAGAAATATGGTCCATAATTCCACTGACCAGATGATTCTCTGTTGACCTCTCAGAAAAAAGGAATAGTCTATGCACGTACTTAGAAAATATAAACAGACTAGGATGGTGTAAAATGAAAGGAAAAAGGAAGGTTTTAATGTAACTGGTTGGGTTTATGTGCATATCTATTAAATCTGATAAAACTTAATCACTTTCTATAAGCAATGTCACATATTTGTGTAGTATATTATGTAGCCAAACAAGAGAAAGAAAATTCTACATTGAATGCTGCTTACCTGATCTGTCATTCCAAAAAACCTAGATCCTGACTCTATCATATGGGGTACACTTTGCATGGGATTTAGGAAGTGGATTTAAAAATTGCATTCATTGAAATTGAACCCAAAACGTTATAAATAAAGCAACAGATGAACTTGAGAATGACTTAACTCAGGAGTGAAATGCACAATTATTATTTGTACATAAAAGAAACTGCAAATGCTATTTTAATTTTCCATCTTTTCTTAGTAAATATGGACGAAATTCTTTGCTGGGGTAATTAAGTGACTTGTTTTAGTATATTTTCCTTTTTCACTTATTGTCAGAATTCTACTTTGTTCACTGATCTCTCCTATTCCTGTATTTGGCAGCAAAATAATTGCTTCTATGTGCCATGGCTCTTAGTTTTCACTGTAGAGAATTACTGGCTTCTTCATCAGAAATTGTCTATAGTTTAGAGTTATAAAAAATACCTACTTCAGATACAATGTAATTTGTCACAAGTTGCATACATGTTTCTGAGGTCTGAGAGCTCTCTACATCCACGTATCTGTTGTGACTATCTGTTAGGTTTCTAGTGAAAGAACATGATGCTTGGGTTGCAGTGAAGCCACCGCAATCTAGTTTGGCAGAAAAAGATCTTCCTCATTGTCTAAGGGAAAAACAGCCACCTAATTGCAAAAATAAAAGTAAATTATATTATGGAAAGATTTTGTATGCTAGTCTTGAAAATCTCTACTGATTGTAACACTTCAAGTATTTTTTGTTGATTTGATTTTGGTTTTTATTAGAGTTTATTTTTAAGCTCTTCAGGACTTTTATCAAAAAGACTGGTGCCAAGGTGGGCAAGAATATTAAAGAATGTCTCTGCCGTTAAGGTGCTCTTACATTCATTGGAGCAGTAGATTATATATGAAAAGTTAAATATTAGAATAAAATAGAATTCAATGGAAACTACCTAGTGTACGTATAAATAATTTACAAATAAGTCTGTTTTAATCTTTCATTGAAATGCTTAATAGACAAATGTGAAAAGAAATCCTTTTATATGTATGACTTATAAATCATTTGAATCCATGAAATACTACTCATTGAGCATTGTTATATCAGGAACTTTATATACGTGAACATAATGATCACAGCAGTGCTATGGTGTGTTACTAGTTTTCCTATTTTATAGATCAGGAAACTAAGGAAAAAGTTAAATAACATGTTGAAGACTGTATGGCTAGGAAGTCACATATGGAAATATGACTGGGGGCTTCTGATACCAAAGTATGTGTTTGTTCTTCTGTACTACTGACTCTAAATGAATTAGAATTGTCTTGTTTTTCTACTCTGATAATAAACTTATTTTATAAAATTAAAAAGATGATAGCAATATTTTATCAGGTACCAACAGTTCCAAAGCTTATTTGCTACCCAAAGACAGACTATTTGACTTTTAGAAATACCTTCTTCTAGGGCAATAGTAATAGCACTCCAAATGATTTTGAGTGAGTAACTTAGATATGAAAGAGAAACAGTGTTATGAGAAGATCAGTAAATTGTGAAAAATCAAGTGTCTACATAACCATAAGCCATAATATTTTGCATTAATTCTATAGTTCTTAAAATGTTTTCAAATGATTCTTTTTTCCTAGAGTCAGAATGACTGCCAAGTAAGCATTTGTTCTTCCTGTAGTCATTTGTTGATAATGGTAAGGAACCATATGTGGTGAGGCTTAATTCTAGTTGAAGTTATTGTGTGCTTTTGTACAAGGTTATGAATTTCCATTCAATCATATATATCATTCTTAGAATTTATCTGTGACAGAAATGTGGCACAAACTATTAATTAACTCCTCATCCAATGTGAGAATATTATGTACTAAAATCAACAAATTGAACCCCAAAAGAACCCATGCTGAAAGATTTATAACATGAATAAAAATAGATTTTAAAACCAATTTTACAGAGAAGTAATTTAATGATAGTGATTTAAGGAGACATTTTTTAACTGAATGGGCACAATTTAGAATCTAAATTTTAAAGGGCTTAAATTTTGAGTATCTCTTATGACATCTTCCAATATTAAAGCTGATTTAACTGTCATGGATACAAATTATTTGTGAGTGTGCATGTGTGAATATATGTGCATACATAATCTCAGCATAGTGAATTACCAGTTCATACAATTTTATTTTAGTCTACGTTGAAATATATTCATATGTTTATCAATGTTTCAATTGTTGGGAAAACCAGATTTCTTTGGGTATACATTTGTGCTGGTTGACAGTTATAATGTTTTTTTGGCAGTGATGTGAGGTAAAGGGGTTGCAATGAGGATGTAATTTCAATGTGAAATTAGGTAAGATTTTTTAGTCTTTGAGTAAAAAGAGGGAACCAAGTTTAAGTTGGTGATCCATCCAGACTTAATTGACTAGTATGTCACACACATTTTATATTTACAGTATTTCATTCATTCTAAGTCACATTTTTAGTTCACATTTTTCACCTCTGAAATGACGATGCATCATACAGTTGACAGTATTTTACAATTATTGACCAGAAAACAGTTGCAGTTTAATTGCTTTTACTGTGCATGTGGGGACTTGGTCACAGATGTTTGTTTCCAAAACAATTGAGTATATGCATTGTGCTACTGTAAATGTTCAACTTGACATTTAAATGTCAAATAATTTAAAGATAATTTGAGAAAGAAATGGGTACAGTTGAAAACCTTCCATTGATAAATTATAATGATATTAAAAATTATTAAAGTATATAGACTTGAAAATGGTATATAGAAACTAAGGTCTGGTCCAAGGTATTACCTATTGCTAATGGTGTGCCATCTTTATCCAACAGTGAGGTATCTGGCTCTCATTATCTACAATATATTTATTGTTTGTTCAACCCTAGGTTTGAAGAATTGTTAACCCATACCCTGCGAGAAACAAATTTACCAACTAAATTCATTGTTGCTATGCCCTCATTTTGTCTTTCGCTTTATAACTAAAATACTGTTTCTAAAAGTTAGTTCAGCTATTAACTATCTCTTCAGAGAGATTTAAAGAATGAGAAGGACTCAATTCCCCCAGTTGCTGGTTTAAGAGTGGAGAAAGGAGGGCAACAGAAGGAATATAAACTGCCTCTACAAGCCAAAACCAACCCTGGCTGACAGCCAGGAAGGAAATGGGACCTGAATTCAGAAAACCACCTAAATAAGGTTAGAAGTAGACTTTCTCAAAACCTCCAGTAAGGAAAGCAGCTCTACCAACATCTTGATTTCAACCTGTGAAATCTAGAGCAGAAAAAATTAGCGGAGCCAACTTGAATTTCTGCTCCTCTATCGTCTCCAAGATTGGCTCGGCTGATTTTCTGTTGTTTTGTAAATTTTATTTATTTTTGGCTGCGTTGGGTCTTCGTTGCTGCGCATGGGCTTTTCTCTATTTGTAGTGAGTGGGCGCTACTCTTTGTTGAGGTGCACAGGCTTCTCATTGCCATGTCTTCTCTTGTTGCGGGGCACGGGGCTCTAGACATGTGGGCTTCAGTAGTTGTGGCATGTGGGCTCAGTAGTTGCGACATTTGGGCTCTAGGGCACACAGGCTTCAGTAGTTGTGGCACGCGGGCTCAGTAGTTGTGGCTCACGGGCTCTAGAGAACAGGCTCAGTAGTTGTGGCACGTGGCTCAGTTGCTCCACGGCATGTGGGATCCTCCCAGACCAGGGATCGAACCCGTGTCTCCTGCATTGGCAGGCAGACTCTCAACCACTGCGCCATCAAGGGAGTCCCTTGGCTGATTTTCTATAGAGGAGTAAGATGATAAACTTTTGTTTTAGGTCAGTTGGTTTGTGGTAATATTTCATAGCAGAAGTAGAAAATGAACATGGTATCCTACCCAATTATTCATAACCTCTATCATGAGAAAAGATCAGACAAACACACAATATCTGGCCTTGACTCTTCAAAGGTACCAAGGGCATGAAATACTAGGAAGGACTGAGGAACTATAACACTGAAGAGGATTATTACAGTGACAGTGGCAACTCGATGCAATGGGAGTCCCCTGATTTGATCTGAAACAGAAAGAGACATTCACAGGAAAACTGGTGAAATTCAATAAAGTTTGCAGTTTGGTTGATAGTATTCTACCAATATTAATTTCTAAGATTTGAGAATTATACAATGGTTATATGCCATAACTTTGGGAAGAGTCGGGTGAAATTACATGGAAATGCTCAGTGCTACTTTGAAACTCGTTTCTAAGTCTAAAATTGCTTTAAAATAAAGAAATTATGCAAATGGATGTCATCATCTTGGAAGGAAATCTTGGAGACAATAGAAAAGCAGGTTGAGACATGCTGCTTAGTGTGTTTTATGACAGAAAATGTCTAGGAAAATGCACATTGACAATGACAAGTTAAAAAAATAACTCAGGGGAGTTGGACACTGAGTATGAAGGTGATTTAAGAATAAGCAATTTGCTTAGCTCTTTATCACTATGTGTACATAAAAATATACAGTAAATATTAAATTACTTTAAAAAATTACTCTAAGTATGAAATAAGTGATCAGAAAGTATTGTGTCATAGCTTAAGTTGACACATGTACTCTGGTATAGTGGAATGAGGGCATTTTGTAATTGATGTGATAAAAATACATCTTTGTATCACTTAACTCTTGCATCAAACAGGAAATGAAATATTACCATTATTCCTATTTATAAAGGAGAAAACTGAAGTTCAGTGGTATTAATTTGCCCAAACTCATAGTGTTAATAAGAGGCATAGCTGAAATTTAAAGCCGCTCTGTCAGACTTAACAGCCTATATTCTTTATGCAAAATATGCTACCTCCCATAGCAAATGAAAGATTATGCAACAGGGCAGAAACTTGGCCCTAGACTCAGAATATTACTGTTCTAACCCTTTCGGCTGGCACATCTAACATGTAGCATATTCAGTAGGAACTAATTCTATAAATGAAATAATCAAGCTTATTTAGAACTGAGAAATGTTGAAATTTAGAAGATAATTACATGAATTTACTCATTTAGATGTTAACTGCATTCTGAGGCACAAAGTAGCCATAAATTTGAGGGTGGTTTCATTTTCTTTAGATCAAATGAGTGAAACATACACTATTCTGAATGATTTTTAATTATATTAAAATTATAAATTTTAGCCTATTAGACATAGTGAAAACAGGGGTGACAGTGGTGAATATTTCCCTTTAGAAGCTCCTATAGTTTCTGACCCTGAAACACATAACAGCAAATTAACAAATATAAAGCACTAGGCATCATTGTGGGCTTTTCAAAGGTACTTGCTAATTTTTGAGAAAGAATCATAGAAGAGCAAACGAGGAGTTTAATTTCTAGGCCATATTTCATCCTTTATGTCATGCCAGTCAAAACATTTCTGTTTATTTCACAGCTTTCCCAAATGAAACGTTTTAGAATTGACGTTTACTTTCAACACTCTGTGTTTTGAAATTTTAAATAGCCACAAAGCTGAATAAGAATGGAAAAGAAGATGTGCAAGTCCTCGATTTAGGGAACTACACACACTTCTTTGATACTTTTGAAATCAGGTTACTCAAATGAGTCAAACTAATTTGGGTTGTTTACCCCTGTTACCAGAAACTAGATACTTAAGCAAATTCTTATTTTTGGTATTTTTCAAGGTAATAATCTGTTTATGATATATTCAAGATGTTAAAAGAAACCCTACATAAACTTAAAGAAAACCACTCCAGATTTTATTGCACAGAAATAATCATTAATATTAAACATTTCAGATGTAGATTTTTATACATGGAACTAGTTGGTTATGAAGATAATATTTAGAGATATTTCTTTTTAAAAATAGACTTTCACATGTACTGTTTAAATGTTCTTATTCTAATTTTTCTTTAAGTAAAAAATACAGAGGTAAAATTTTAGTAATTCCTAATCTTATACATTTTCACAAAAATGAAATATTAAAAAAAACTCTCTACTTACTTTAGGCTTAAGTTGTTCATCTTTCTTTAAGTTCCTAAGGTGGAAATTTGCATGATGAGTTTTGTATCTTTCTTCTTTTCTAATATACTAATGATATAATTTTTTCTCTAAGCACTCCTTTCTCAGCATCCCACAAGTTATAAGTTGTGTTTTCATTTTCATTTACTTCAAAATAGTTTTAAATTTGAGATTTCTTCTTTGACTCATGTGCTATTTAGAAGTGCATTGTTTAATCTCCATATATTTGGGGAATTTCATCTTTCTGTAATTGATTTCTAGTTTAAATCCATTGTAGTATTCTATTCTTTTAAATTTGTTAAAGTGTGTTATGTGGTCCAGAATGTGGTCTATTTGGGTGAATGTTTCATGTGAACTTGAGAAAAATGTGCATTCTGCTGAAGTCATCTACAAATCCATTATATCTAGTTGATTGAAAGTGTTAAGTTCAGCTGTGTCCTTACTGATTTTCTGCCTGCTGAATCTGTCCATTTCTGAGAGAGGAGTGTTAAAGTCTCCAGCTATGACAGTGGATTCATCTATTTCTCCTTTGGAGTTCTATCAGTTTTTGTTCCACAAAGTTTGGTACTGTTGATAGGTGCATACATGTTAGGAATTGTTATGTCTTCTGGAAGAATTGACCCCTTT
This sequence comes from Phocoena sinus, assembly GCF_008692025.1. Classification (NCBI taxonomy): domain Eukaryota; kingdom Metazoa; phylum Chordata; class Mammalia; order Artiodactyla; family Phocoenidae; genus Phocoena; species Phocoena sinus. The sequence continues at coordinate 122,235,410 of NC_045764.1, read as the reverse complement.
ATTATTATGTAATGTCCTTCTTTATCCCTGATAACTTGCTTTGAAGTCTGCTCTGTTGGAAATTAATATAGCTACTCCTGCTTTCTTTCAGTTAGTGTTAGTGTGGTGTATCTTTCTTCATCCATTTACTTTTAATCTATCCGTATTTTTATATTTAAAGTGAGTTTCTTATAGATCTAATTTTAAAAACTTCAAAGGTAAATGTGTTGGAAATATTTAGGAACTAATAGGAGAGCTGAAAAATAAGAATTAGAACAGAAATCCATGAAATTGAAAACAGGAAATCAATAGAGAAAGTCAATGAAACCAAAAGCTAGTTCTTTAAAAAGATCAGTAATATCAAGAGAGATATGGGAACATGTGTATATGTATAACTGATTCACTTTGTTATAAAGCAGAAACTATTGTAAAGCAATTGTAAAGCAATTATACTCCAATAAAGATGTTAAAAAAAAAAGCCTCTAGCCAGGTTAAGAAAAAAAAGAAGGCAAAAAATATTAATATCAGAAATAAAAGAGGAGGCATCATTACAGATCCCATGGACATTAAAACAATAATAAAGGAATACTATGAACAACTCTATGCCCACAAATTTTATAGCCTAGATAAATTGGTCCACTCCTTTGAAAGATGAAAACTGCCAAAATCACACTTACAAAACTAAACATACTCTTACCGTATAATCCAGCAATTATACTCCTTGGTACTGAAAGGAGTTGAAAAGATACGTCCACATAAAATTATGCACACAGATGTTTATGGCAATTTTATTCATAATTGCCAAAACTTAGAATCAACGAAGATGTTCTCCAGTAGGTGAATGGATAAACTTGAGTACATCCATACAATTGTATACCATTCAGCAACTGAAAAGAAATGAGCTTTCAAGCCGTGAAAGGACATGGTAGAACCTTAAACGCATATGGCTGAAGGAAAGAAGCCAATCTGCAAAGGCTACACACTGCATGATTCCAGCTATATAACATTCCAGAAAAGGCAAAACTGTGGAGACAATAAAAAGATCAGTGGTTGCCACAGGGTAGGTGTTGGGATTGGAGATGAATAGGTGGATATGTCGTTAGACATTTGTCTAAACCGATACAATTCTTCAGAATATTTTTAGAGTTTATCTTCCACTTTCTGAGGCTTATGTGTCTTTCAAAGGTTTTCAGCAAGCTAGCCATTTCTTGTTCATCTGCCCTGATTAGCAAAATATCGATTTGTTGTTCTACAGGTTGTTTGGACCATCCAGATCTCTTCAAACATTATGACAGAGGGTAGGAGAGTTGACATGACTCTGGGGCAGAAATGTACATGTAGATTGTTGTCTCTTGATAATAATTCTGATTGAAATTTAAAAACTCATTGGCCAAATTTAAAAAAAAACAAAACAAAAAACTAATATTAAAAATGAGATTATGCAATAAATTAAGAGGTTGCAGTATTATTTATAATAGCAAATATATGGAAGCAACCTAAGTGTCCATCAACAGACAAATGGATAAAGACGTGAAATATATATAATGAACTATTAATCATAAAAATATTTAAAATTTGCCATTTGCAACACCATGGAGGGTATCATGATTAGCGAAATATGTCAGACACCAAGACAAATGCTGTATGTTATAATTCATAGATGAAATTTAAAAAAATAAAACAAATGAATATAAAAAATCAGACTCAAAGATATAGAGAACAAACTAGTGGTTATCAGTGGGGAGAGGGAAGTGGGGAGAGGCAAGATATAGGGGTTGGGGATTAAGAGGTACAAACTACTATATATAAAATAAGTTACAAGGATATATTGTACAGCACAGGGAATATAGCCATTATCTTGGGCTAACTTTAAATGGAGTATAATCTATACAAATATTGAATGGTGTTGTACAACTGAAACTAATAATATTGTAAATCGACTGTACTTCAATAAAAAAATACCTATTTGAAATAAAAACAACTAAATTGCTCTTTTGTTGAAAATGTCCAATTAAAAAAATCTGGCAATAAATTTAGAAGTAGTTTAGTTCTTACATTTAAAGAGTTGGTTTTCAATCACTTCCTGAAGTGGAGTGGGTACTTAGAATTTCCTACTGAGGCTGCTTGCTAAGGCTTTCGACTTTGTAAGCTTTGAAGTTGTTATGGATAAATCTGACTAGACCATGTTCTTCCTGTAATGTTATTAACTGACCGGAGGATTATGCTTCCTAGAAGTCCAGGGTTGTCTGCCTTTGGCTTTATATCCATATTTATTTATTTATTTATTTTTTTTTTTATTTTTATTTTATTTTTTTTATCCATATTTATTTTATCACAAATACTTCCTTGTGGCCATTTGCAACCAGCTGACCTCCAAGGCCCTGATTGCTTCTCTTTGGTAGTTGATCATTAGACTTATTCTTCTATAAGTAGCTAGTGGGTTTTAAAAGCAGGTTCATATACTTTTCTTTGAATATTTTAACTGATTATTTTGCTAATACTATACACCCTCATTTAATTTCAGTTTTACAAATGGCAAACTAGAAATTCTGACATAAGAGAATTATGCAGAAAGTTAATGCTGAAAGTTAGGGAGATTGAACATTTTTTCCCAAAAGAGAGTCTATGAAATAGATCCCCATATTCCTTCTATAGCTGAAGTCTCTATTACAACACTAAGCCTGCAAGAAAAGGCTGACATTGTGAACAGAAAAACCACTGAGCTGGGCAGCTCAGAAGAACCAACAACCCAAACTTTCCCCTTGACAGCAGTAAGTCCACCCTGGGTTACAATTCAGCTGAATTATTTGTGCATGTTGTCTCCCTCTGTCTGGAACAATTTATTCTCTTTATGAGAAAGGGGGGAATTTATCCAAAATACATTGTCTCCAATTTATGTGATTAATTGACATTAGCCAATGTGTGCAAGCATAATAGGAGAAAGGTTAGAAGAGCCTGCCAGAGAGGGATGCCAGCGTATGCTCCCTCAGGTTTAACTCAGCAGTTAATCAAACAGTTCTTTACTTGCCACTCAGGTTTTCTGCAAAAGAAGTAAAGTGGAAAATCAATAAACACGACATTGGAAGCCCTTTCACCTGCCCTGGAACAAGTATCAAACATTTGTCTTTCATCAAGATACAACTTTAGGTTTCTTCACTTACGTGTGCTAGGTTTCCTCAACACCCTTTTTTAATGAAAGCTGTAGAAAGAGACTCCTCACCCAAAGAGGTGCTTTTCCTGTATTGCTGATGGTGGTGGTGATAGTTTTATTTCTAAATATAGAAGTTGCTATATCTGTTTCATCATGACTATCTATAAAAGTAAAAACAGCATGAGTCAACCAGGGATTATCAATAGTCACCAAGAGTAAAAATCTGTATTTCTTTTGCTTCGCCTGTCACAAGGTTTCCTTGTGTTGCTTATTTCCAGGAAAATGGTAGGAGGCTGTCATGAGAAGACAAGTCACTGTAGAGATTCAAATGGACATGACAGTGATTTTAAATTTAACTTACCCAATCTGACGTTATTGGTATTGCCCCTTATATCCAAGGACCTTTCTAATTGCAAATGTTTCATTCAAAGAATCTGCCCAGTTGGCACTGATGTTAATGGTTCATATTGCTGAATTTCTCTGAAAATATTATTTCCTCAAAATTGTTTGTGTGGTCAGACCTTTAGGTGTTCTACTTCTCTAGCTGTACAATGAAACAATCCTCAATAGCTGACTGGTTCCCCTCTCTTTAGATAGCTTGGTATAAGAAGCTCATCAGCTTTCTTACCACAATGAATTAGTCATTTATGCTGACTCTCCAATATGACATTTGGGGCCTATTCAACTATGGTAACATTATTGAAACTTCAGTTATGAAACTTAATTTCCAAAAATCTAATGGTTTCCTTTTCCCTCATGACATAAATTTTGCAAGATTATCTTTCAAAATAGATGATTCTTGGATCTAATGCAAAGATCCTGAACTTCTCTGATCATTATAAATTCTATTTTTTTATGAATGTAACTTAAAATATTCAGTATCTTTGTTGTTGAGACATAGAATTTTCTGCTACAAATAGGGATTTATCAACTTTGGCAATTACTATTATGTGAGTGGGCGTTTTATGGCTTGCTTGGCAAATTACAGACCATCTCTTTTTAGGTACTCAATAATAGCAGAATTATATTTTAGCACTTAACATTCCTTTTGTCAAGATGCATACACATTGTTAGATGTCTAGTGTTAATTTTTTAGTCTTTCTCTTTTTTATTATATCTATATCTATTAATTGATATTATTTTAGGAAATCTGAATTCTAGCACCATAATAAATCTCTCTCTTGAAATATATATGTTCTTTGATGGTAACATTATTTTTCAAGGGATTACTCTGATCAAATTATAAGATTCATTAAAGATAGTTAAATTGTAGTTGATGGGAGATTTCTTAGCATTATCTTAAAGTTGATATCTGATATCTAATTGACAGATTTCATTTCTTGTACTCGATTCTGTTTCCCTGAAATATTAATAAGCTCAACAGGATGCATCGAAGAATGCAATTGAATGAGGAACTTTCTAGCATAATAGGCAATTTCCTTTTCATAGAGGCTTGCCCCCTACTGCATATGGATATATCACAGGGAGACTGAAATAGCTCTCTTTGTTCCATGCTTAGCATTAAGATCTAAAACTAAATAACTTACTAATTTCATATCATTAAAGTAATTAAAATTTTATTACTTTCATAATTTGTGTATGAAACATCATTGACATTCTTGTATTAATTCACTTATTTTCTTAGATATTTGCAATAAAGATGACACAAGATGGTAGTTACTTGATCAGGAATTGCTATAACAGCTGAATACACTGAGATGGACTTCACAAAACCTAATTTTTTCACTACTGTGTGTGTATGTGTTTCATCTTGGAAATTTAAAAATATTAAGCTATTTCAATTTGGCAGCCTAATATCAATGGAAAATCAATTAATAAAATGAAAAAGTATATAGATTTTATATATTTCTCTCTACAGCTGAATACACTGAGATGGACTTCACAAAACCTAATTTTTTCACTACTGTGTGTGTATGTGTTTCATCTTGGAAATTTAAAAATATTAAGCTATTTCAATTTGGCAGCCTAATATCAATGGAAAATCAATTAATAAAATGAAAAAGTATATAGACTTTATATATTTCTCTCTAGTTCTATATTTGATTAAGTTTCTATGCTTAATATAGAAATAAAGTAAATTAAGAGAAGTACTATGTCTATTATTGAAACAAATATGATAATTAGACCAAAGGTATTACTCATGACTAAGTAGAAGGAAAAATTGTAATTCAATGAGACAATCAGATAACAATTTTATGGGATATCTTAGCTGCAGTGCTCTTTATCAACTAATGTTCTATGTAAATTAACTGACACATAAAGAGATAGAAATGCAATAAAATGATGAGTTTTTGGCCAAAATAAATTTGTTCACAATTAACACTGTAATTTTATTAATATGTATTATTTTGGTCTCAGTGATTTCACACGATTGTGATTTGAAAAATCACGCAAAAATATTTGTTGATTTGGAAATGGGAGTGTTGGCATAGAAATCTCTGAAGGTAAGAAACTGCCAAATTTCTAACACAAGCTAGCATGTATTTTCTATGTATTTTAGCTTAATACAGAAGTTCCCTCAGAAGTCCTTTTTCTAAGTAGATAGTAAATCAGATATGACATTCTCTTGAATAAAGCGTTAAATATTAATATTTTAAATTGAAAAATGACAGTTAAGTATTGACAAGGTTTGAAAGCCAAATTTTTAACATTAATCACATACTGATCTACCATTTGCAATCTAAGATCACCTATTTCAGTTCTACATAGTACAAAAAAGGAGGTGGATTGCTATTTGGGCACAGTACACTAAATACACAATTTGAAGAAAAACATCAAATGCTGTGCAAATTTTGTGGGTGTTAGAACGAAAACAGGGTCAGCTTCTTAAGCAAACTTGTATTATAATTGAAATTTATTTTCAATTAATGATTTACAGGAAATTACAAAGTTGAGAGGTGCCATGTTTTCTTCACCCAGTTTCCACAGTGGTTATATCTTGTGTAACTATAGTACAATATCAAAACTAGGAAATGGACACTAGTGCAATGCGTGTGTATAATTCTATGCCATTTTATCACATACATAGATTCCTATTACCACCACCACCATCACTATACAGAACTATTCTATCACTGCAGAGATCAACTGGTGTCTGTTTTTCAGCTAAGTGTAGAGACCTTACTTTAATCCTGTTATCCACTACTTTTAGTATTATAATTGTCAAATATTTCCACTACATACATATTCTATGCACACACATATATTAAAGTCCACATCAGACAATGTTACATTTTTTTCTTTGAACATCAAACATAATTTAGGAAAGTTAAAAAAAGAAGTAAAGTTTATTGCATTACCTGTATTTTTGCTTTTATTCTTTTCAGATATTCATCCTTAAATCTCACACTTCTTTGACATTTGCCTAACACTTTTAGAAAAAAACAGTTTTTAGGGGTATAGCCAATTATTCCCAAATAAAGCTAGAACAAGAGATACTATTTATTATGTTAGCGTTTCCCAGTATGCCCATTTCTACTTAAGGAAAAAGATCAAACATATCCCTCAGTAGCGGAATTGGAGTTTAGGGTAGTTTAATCATACACAGGAAAAGAAGGAAAATTGGAGTGAAGAGAATAGTATAGAAATCCTTTGCACCAGGGCTAATTTCAATCACACTGTATGACTTGGACTGATTAATATTTCCATTATATTATTGTCTTATGGACTAAAATCAATTGACCAGTTACTGAAGCTAGCACGTGAAAATCAGGGTGATAACCAATTACCTTATTCGATAAATCTTCTCATTACAATTTATTCACTCCTCAAATTTTTCTTTACTCTTACGGAGTATACTTAGGGGTATGCTGTATTACTCTAGGATTTAATATAGGATTTTGAGAAATGCATTTTAAGAGTACAAGATTGATTTATAAGGGACATAACTATTTTTGAGAAGGAAATATTTTCCCCTGTGCTATATTATTTTGTGAAAAGTCATCCATCAAATTAAATAATAAATACTGTTTCTTTCCAAGAAAAGTATTTTTGAATAGTTCTTATATTCACGTATTTCACAAATAAAGGTGCATTATAAAGCAAAAAGTAAATTCTCCCTTGGACCTTCTCCTATATCCAACTAGGATATAATTATCTACACCATAAGTGATTTATTATTTACTTTTACTTATTACCATTATTACTAGTATCGTCTTGCATTTCTATGGAAATACAGATATAGATTCTTATTTTTCACTGTTTATACACCATTATTTTTCTTCTTGGAGATGCACATGTATCATTAATAAATTCCTTATAGAAAAATTTTTATGGTTTTCTATATTTTTCTAAGACAAACAATTATGCAAGAAACAACTTTGTATAAATGTCACCTTACATAAGTGATATACCTATGGATATATACATAAAGGTAAATTTCTGGTAATGTAACTGCCAGGTATAATAAGGGGGCATGTATCATTTTATAATCCCACCAGTAATCCATGAGTCCACACTTTCTACACATCCCTGACAAATGAGTTTGTTGTAGACCTTTTCAACTTTTTGAAATTCAATTTTTAACAGAATTTTCCAATCTGTTAGGTTTAATAAAAGGCTTTTTGATGTAGCTTTGATTGAAATTTTACTTTGTATACATGAGATCATATATTTTTATATACTGCAAATATTTTTCACCTAGTTTGTTGTGTTCTGACATGGTTTGTAGTGGTTTTCCCCTCGTTTAGAACTTGTCATTTCCCTTTAGTTGAATTTCTTAAACTTTTTTTAAAATGGCTTTTGGTAACTGCATTATTGTTCAGATGACTTGTGACACTCCATCTCTCATTTTTCTCCATAGCAGTTATTACTTTCTAGTGTATAATTAATATACAGTTAATTTACTTATTATATGTATTATGTTTCCCTCATAAGATCCTAAATGTCATGAGCACAGAGATTTTATTTCACTACTATATTTTCTGCGCCTGGAATAGTGCCTGGCATAGAGTGATTTTTCTGTAAACACTTGTTGAATGAATGAATGAATGTAGGTTTTCTTGATCAGAGCTTTGTAAAGAGTAACTCAATAATAGTCTAGAGACTGGATTAGGGTTGGAAGGCCAGGTGAGTACTATTGTCCTTGTTCTTTGGGTCATCCAGTTGAAAAATAACTAGGAAAGAGTTCTAATTAAAGATCAATGATCAGGAGCTAAGTAGTGAATGTGTGTCATACTCATGAACTGTGTGTCATAGGAGAAAAAAAAAGATTCATTGTTCATTCTTTGAGAGATAATAAAATGGCTGATTTCTATAAATTACATATACAACATCTTTTTCTGTACTTTCTAGAGAGTACTACTTGAATTACCAGTGGAAGCCATATCAAGGCCCTAATTTTCCTTCAGTGGCTCTGCCTATGCAATATCACCTTATTTTAGATGTGAAAAACCATGACACTTTTGGAGCACCTTAGAGACTACTGAATTAAGGAAAAAACTGACATCATGAAAAATTCCAAAAGAGAATAGAGATAAGATAGAAAAGAGCTGCAAAAGAATAAGTTGGCAGTTTGTGTTCCCTCAAAGGACAGGATTTGAAAATATTTGAAAAGAGACAAACTAGGAATATGAACATGAGTAAAGGCTTAAAAGTGAAGCTAAAATATCTAAAGGTTGGTTTAATATGGGTAGGAAGTAACATATGGATTTGCATGACTTTTGTTGGTGAGACCATGATCAAAGAACCTATTTGTTAAGGGGCCGGTTAATGGTGATTTGAGGGTTTCTCTTTGCAATTTGCACTGGAAAAGCATTGAAGAAATATGATGCCCAAAGTATAAAGGCAAGCTCTTGCCATTTTAGTTATGTTATTTAGAGATAGCCAACAGGGTGGCAAGTTTCTTTACCTTTATTCTAAGCCATTCATGTTCTTGAAAATGGAAACTTAAAGAATATATTTGAATCTCTTAGGTGTGAAGGGCCTACATAGCCACATTGAGAAAGGCATTTGCTGAAGAAATAAACAGTTTGTAGCAAAATTAAGAAGTGAGATGTTATGGGCTGAATTGTGTCCCACCAAAATTCAGGTGTTGAAGTCTTAAGCCCCAGTTTCTCAGAACTTGACCTTATTTGGAAATAGGGTCCTTGCAGATGTAAATAGTTCAGTATAGCTCACACTGGAGTAAGGAGGGCCCCTCATCCAATATGAATGGTGATCTTATTAAAAAAGGGGAGATCTGGACACAGAGGTAGACATGCATACAGAGAAGAAAACATAAATAGGCAAGGAAAAGACAGCCGTCTACAAGCCAAGAGAGAGACCAGGAAGAGATTCTTTTCTCACAGGCTTCAGAAGGAACAAACCCTGTTGACATTTTGATTTTGGACTTCTAACCTCCAAAACTTGAGAAAATAAATTTCTGTTGTTTAAGGCACTCAATTTATAGTATGTTGTTAGAGCCTTTTAATTTACACAACAAAATTGTTCTAAGTTTTAAAGAAATACAAGTTTTCACTAAAGAATAAATATCACTTTATCTGGCATAGGTCTCCAAAAAACTATCCTTATTTTTAATATTGGCCTGTTTTTCTTCTGGACCATTTTCTTACTCTTTTTATGCCTACTAGCAGATTTTTTTTTCTAAGAAATATTTAGGTAAAAGCCCTTTTAATAAAAAGCCACTTTCAGTGAGATGTTTCTTTTAATCCCATATCTGCATGTGAAGATATCCATAGGGTGAAATAAACTCAGGAATGGACTGATATTGGAAAAATGGTCCTTAACTGTCAAAACTATCCATGATGGAGGCATTAAAGGAAAAAATTAACAAATTATAACAGTATCAATAACAGTAAGACAACCACCTATTAAGCACTGCCATATATCAGGTATTATACTAGTATTCTGTTCAGTTTATTACATTTAATCTTCACAATACCTCCAAGATGTATATAGTAATAAGATAAAAACATTAAGGCTTAAAGAAGTTAATATTCAAGTTATTAACCATTTCTGTAAGAAGAGCAGAAAGGCCTTAAACCTGTAGTGTTTATGTTGTGTTACAATGCCTCCCCAGAGTACTGTTGAGAGCTGACAAGCACCATGAGAATATGGGTTCATGTAATCCTTAAGTTTACAAGGGGCTGTTAGATATAGGCAGACATAAACTCCAAAATTTAGGACTAAGAAACATCATTTAAGATGGGATAGTTTTAGACTTCTGAAAACAGAATTTTTTTTGAGAATGAAGATTTCTAAAAATTGGAAATACTTCTGTTTTTTTATTACAAATTATCCAAATAAAGAAGTATCTCCTGATCAACTGAAGAAATCCAATATATGGAGATAGTAAATGAGCACAGATCTGAAAGGATTGTATGAATGTTGGACAAAATGGCTTAGTTAGAATATAGATGTGAAAGTGACATTTATAGTGTCAGGAATACTAAATGACAGACTGGGCTAAAAGCCTGTGCAAATGATTTTTATAAAGGATCATGTATGTCTTTTAACTATGTTAAGAGCAAGAAGACAGAGGCAGAGAATGCTATCACTTGAAGAAGATTTAATATTAACAAAATAATAAAATAATACCATTAAACAGAAACTTAACCTCTAGTCTAAAAATGTTTGCAAAGAAAGTAGATTTAAGGGCTTCCCTGGTGGCGCAGTGGTTGAGAGTCCACCTGCCGATGCAGGGGACACGGGTTCGTGCCCCGGTCCAGGAAGATCACACATGCTGCGGAGCGGCTGGGCCCGTGAGCCATGGCTACTGAGCCTGCACGTCCAGAACCTGTGCTCCGCAACGGGAGAGGCCACAACAGTGAGAGGCCTGCGTACCGCAAAAAAAAAAAAAAAAAAAAAGCAGACTTAAGGAATGGCGCCCAGGATATGAGAACCACACAGCTGATTTAAATGAGTTCAGTATTTTTTCCAGTTATTGAAAGACTTAAAGATATGCTTGCACAGCAACTCATTGTTAAAAACTACAGAGGAAGAAATCAGTTTTTTTAATCTTATTTCAGAAATAATATTCTATAAGGTATAAATGGTAAACCTAATAAAACTGAGCAATTATTAAATAGATGGTTTATAAACGTTTGCAAAAGGAAATGATGCTTGCTTAAAGTCACCATAGGTCTACCAACAAAAGTTCACCAGAAATCAAATTTATTATATTTTTCAACATGCTTCAACAGGTTATAGCTGTTCTTTCTACATTGTTTGTTTCCATTTCTTTTCTTGTAAAAGAACACTGGTTTTCTTTTTTTTTTTTTTTTTAATTTTTAACTTTTTTGGCTGCACTGCATGGCATGTGGGATCTTAGTTCCCTGATCAGGGATGGAACCCATGTCCCCTGCAGTGGAAGTGCGGAGTCTTAACCACTGGACCATCAGGGAAGTCCAACCCTGGTTTTCTTTTGTGGAACTATTCCCACTCTACTCTGTGTTCATGGTGTTGGTATAGCTGCAACCATATAGAAAAAGGAAAGCACTTTCTCTGGCACTACCAACTGGAGGAATATGAGTTTGTAATTTTTAGTGGCAATTTTATATCATGAGGGGAAACTTTACTGAGAATATAGTCAAGACACAGAACTTCTAAGCTGAGAGATGGAGACAGAGTTCTAGCACACGATTTGATTATTTGGAATTTTCAGTTAAGCAAAAACGCTATTCATTACTTATGCCACTCTGAGTTAGTTGAAACTAAAAAGAGTTCTAGTTCTGAAATTACTCCCTGGAAGTGGAGTATTAGAACTGAAAAACTTAAACTGTGGATTACGTTTATTTGCTGAAGAATACAAGATGAGGATTCCCCCTAACCTTGGTTGAGAAGATATTGATACCAGTTATACAATGGAGAAAATTGCTTACACTTCCTGCCAAGTTCATGCAGAATTCACTTGGCTCTCAGATTTTCAGTTCTTTGAGGCTAGGGCTTTTGGAAATTCTGTAGAGAAATGGCAGTATTTTGGAATGTGTTGACAATTTTTTGTGGCTTTCAATAAGTTCTTCTGAGAGAGAGAGATGAGTTTCTTCTAAATAACCTATTTGAAAATAAGAAATAAATACAAACTAGTGAAGAGATGCTCTTTGTGCCTGCAGCCAGTGACATGAGGTGGCTGAGAATCTGATAATCCTCAGTTTGACAGGACTGTAAATCTTTTTTTTTTTTTTTTTTTTTTTGTGGTACGTGGGCCTCTCACTGTTGTGGCCCCTCCTGTTACGGAGCACAGGCTCCGGACGCGCAGGCTCAGCGGCCATGGCTCACGGGATCAGCCGCTCCGCGGCATGTGGGATCCTCCCGGACCGGGGCACGAACCCACGTCCCCTGCATCGGCAGGCGGACTCTCAGCCACGGCGCCACCAGGGAAGCCCAGGACTGTAAATCTTAATACCCTGCCCTAAGCTAGAGTTTATGGTAGAAAAAGCAGCTAAGGAGGTAAGAAGCAAAATGAAGATAATACTTTAAAAACCCTGGAGAAACCACTGTTCTCCCCATGTAGCTAAGTTTTGCAATTTCTGATTGACAAGTGTAAAAATTATTCCCAGTGAAGAGTTTAGTCCACTAGGAAACAGCCTTGAAGAAAGGACTCTATTAGTTCCATTGCTGCAGAATAGTGGTTGAGATGGAATCCATTATACCCAGTACTGGGGGAATGGCAGAGCACCAAAGTCTCTTGTAAAAGGGAAGGAATTCCCACTCAATGGTCTAGATTTGTGGCTGGACCAACTCTCTGGTTTTGGTTATTAGTCTATGAAGTTTTGATTTCCCAATATATATTGCATATGTTGAGTTGGTTTAAAATTTGTTGGCTAACCCTAAGTTTCTGAACCATAAAGAACTTTGCCTAGTAAAGACCAAGAGGTATGCTTGTGCTTGGAGTTACATGCGATTTAACTCTGAGTGAACCTTACCTCGCCGTGTTCTTAATGCCTTAAGAGTTTACTGGATACATCACAGGTTCAAATTCTGTCATGAGGGAAAGTAATTAAAGAAGTTAGATTATCACTCTTTATAACCATGGTCTTCTAGGCCTACAAAGGCTCTTCTCTAAGCACAAACTTAGATCTCTGTATACTGCCCTAAGTGGCCCAAAAAACAGCAGCAATGTAGGATTTAGAGTTATTTATATAGTTAAATTATCTCATCTTAAGGCAGAAGACTAAAAGCAGGTAAAATAATTTTTATTGGAACACAAAAAAGGTAAAATATACATGTTTAGCATTATATTTAATAGGGGATAAAGATACTGTGAAATAATAATTGGTCTCTTAGTCTTTGTGCCTCGAACATTTTGATCTTGGTACATTTAAATAATCAAATTTTCATCTCCGCCATAGATGAAAGGCTGTCATATTTAGAAATCCTCAGATTCTACTACTAAAAATGACCAAAATCTAGGAGAAAAATTGACATTTTAGAATCTAAAATATCTCCGATAATAGAATTATGATTCAAAAGGCATCCATATATTAATTTTTTTATTGTCCATGTATAATTTTTAAAAATTTAAAACATGTTTTTCTTAAAGATAAACTTGTTTCAAAATTACTCACCTCATTATTGAAGGAACCAGTAAAATGGTAAATCTGGTCCAAATGAGAATTAGAGGAATAAGGATTATATAGTCTTTCAAAAAAGGCATTTAAAAATTGAGATTGCTGGTTTAGATACACATATGGTGACTGTCCTACAAGGCAGCGTAACCATAACCTTTGTGTTTTATCTTTTATGCTAAGCAGAAATGTGCAAATTAACATTCACAGAATCAATGCCCTTACTTAATAGGAAATAGCAAAGATAAACATAAGCACATTTCTCTAGATCAGAGGCTAACAAACTAAGCCTGCTGACCAATCTCTTGTTTTTTTTGTAAAATTTTAATGTAACACAGCCATACCCATTAATTTATGCATTGTTAGTGGCTAATCTGAGTAGTTGTTACATAGAGTGTATGACTTGAAAAACCTAAAATACTTTAAGAAAAAGTTTGCCTACCTCTGCCTTAGATAATTAAACGATATTTAAATAAATAACTTATTAACAGTACCCTATTTTGAGAAATAATTTCTAAACAATAGTCTTGATGATGAAAAGGTTGTTCTTTTTATGTGTAGGTAAGGTCTGCTTATTTTATATAGGTTTAGCAAGAGTTGCCTATATAAGCCTCTTTATGCACACAATGTCAAGTCACTTATGAGTCTAGATAATTAAGTTCTTTTCAAGAAATTTTTATTTAAAATCTCATGTGCTTTTAAAAGCCACAACAGTTTACTGTTCTGTACTGATGATAGAAAATCAAGTGAAAGAAGTTCTCTCTACCAGCATTATCTGTAGATTGGGGTGACTTCTTCTCACCTTGAGGTCCACCAGATTTTCTAAAGTTCTGGGCCTGTCATGGAGTCACTCCCTCACCAGCTGGGAGGCTGGGGCCCTGGAATCTGGGTGCCAAGCCTGTTTCCTTAGAAAGATTGGAAGGTGTTGACTCCACATGTAAAGTGCAGTTCTTTGTCATTAATGGTGGGCTTGTTATTATTAAATTGATTTACTACCAAACATGACACTCCAGGTATGATGTTGATTATTGTGTACTTAGTTTGTTCAGTTATATTCTAATATAGAGGAAGATTAAGTCTTATTGTACTTATATGAGTAACAATATTATGGAAAATAAGGAGACTGAATAAAAGTAATTGTTACCAAAATCACTTTTCAGTAGAACAAAATTACTCTTTTCCTTGAAAAACAAAAAGATACACTGTTACTTTGCATACACAGTTATATTTCTTTGCCATTATTATTTCCAGTATATACTCAATCACCCATATTAATTATACATTTACCCAAATTTCAACTAACCACATCACCCATCTTAATTATAACTTTTAGCCAAATTAACTACTGTTTCACAGAGCAAACTGGGAATTAGGTCATTGAAAATTGTCTGTTATACACAGGCATTTCAGCAAAGAAGCAAAGCTCACGAACATACCTAATGACCACCTATAAACACCCACATTATTTTCTCACCAAAGGTGTAAGCACTCTGTGACATAACAAACTAAGAAACAGAACTTTCTAGCTTCTAAACCATACTTTGTGACCAATGTTTCAGTAGTCTATCTTACTTAGGCAATATTAGATATGCAAAGATTTATATGTGAACTCAATATTATCTAAGTTTTTTTTTAAATTAAGTATCTTAAAGGATGTTTAAGCTGACATACTACTGAACAAAATTATCATTAAAATGTTTTTGGAAATGGTTTAATTTAGTAGAAAGTATAACTATGGGTTTTTTTTCCTTTTTTTTTAATCCTAGACATGATGTAAGAGTAATGTTAGCTCATCTGATAGCCAGCATACGCAGTTTAGAAAGTTCAGAATACGTAGTTCTCTATGAAAAAAATTGAGTACTTGTATTACATATTCCAAGATGATAAAATCAGAGAAAGTGTATTTAGTTCTTTTTTTGAATCATATTTTCAAACCCTCTGGTTGGTCTAAGGATTCATCTTGATTGAATTTGAATTCTTATACTACAATTCTGCTGAAGTAGCAGTTTCTATAAGAGGGATTTTTAAAAAAGCTACTATATTTACAGTACTAATAGTTTCATTAAAAAAAACTTATTCCAGACAACTGGGGAGGATATAATGCTTATGTAAACATGTGTTGATCTCTTCAAACCAATCAGAACAGAGCTGTTTATGTTTGAGATTTTATAATCTTATTTATTAATATCTTGCAGAGATAGGAAAATATTTCACACTCAATAAAAGGTAAACGCCTTTATAGCTCTTCAGTCTCAGCAATGGTCAAGATAAAAGAAGCAGAAAAACTCATAATCCAAATCTCAAAGGGCTATCCTTTGAGATCAAGAAAGATTTTCCTAATTGATATGAGGTCATATAAACAAATCTAAAAACCAAAGAAGAAAAAAAATCTTGCAAATCATTTTTTTGTTGTTATTTTTGACTGACAGAAAACAAATTTGTTTTAATTTTATTCTCAATTTCCGAACCTGTTGCCACTGCCATTGTGTCCTCCCTCTGCCTATCACTTGCAAACTGACAGCCACATGGTGTTGCTAGAAAACATCATTCAAGTATTTTTTTCTTCAATCCAAAAAGTAAAGAGCAATTGCACTCTCCCAAAGGTTATATAATATTAGAATGGATAAGAATATTAAAGTTCATTTTTAATAGACAACGTTTTAGAGAAGTTTTAGGTTTAAAGCAAAATTGAATGGAAGGTACAGAGATTTCTCATTAATCCCTACCCCTGATTATGCATAGCCTACTCCATTTTTTAACATTCCACATCAGAGTAATACGTTTGTTAAAAATCAGTGAAACTACATCATTATCACACAGTCTGTAGTTTACATTAGGATTCACTCTTGGTGTTGTACAGTGTATGGGTTTGGACAAATATATAATGACATGTATTCACAATTATAGTATCATACAGAGTAGTTTCACTGTCCTAAAAATACTCCGTGCTTGACTGATTTATCCTTCCCTTCCTCCTAACATCTGGCAACCACTGATCTTTTTACTGTCTCTATAGTTTTGCCTTTTCCAGAATGTCATATAGTTGGAATCATACAGTACATAGTTTTTTCTGATTGGCTTCTTTCAATTAGTAACATGCCTTTAAATTTCCTCCATGTCTTTCAATGAGTTTTCAAATGAGCTTGATAACTCATTTCTTTTTTAGTGATGAATAATATTTCATTATCTAGATCTACCAAAGTTTGTCCTTACACTTACTGAAGGGTATTTTGGTTGCGTCCAGATTTTGGCAATTATGAATAAGGCTGCTCTAAACATCTATGTGCTGGTTTTTGTACAGACATAAGTTTTCAACTCTTTTTGGTAAATACAAGGAACATGATTGCAGGATCGTATGGTAAGAATATGTTTAGTTTTGTAAGAAACAGCCGAAGTGTCTTCCAACATGACTTCATTTTGCATTTCCACCAGCAGTGTATGAGAGTTCCTATTGTCCCACATCCTTGCCGGCATTTGGTGTTGTCAGTGTTCTAGGTTTTGGCCATTCTAAAAGGTGTGTAGTGGTATCTTATTATTGTTTCAGTTTGCATTACCTAGATGACATGATGTACAGCACCTTTTCATGTACATATTTGCCATCTATATATCTTCTTTGATGAGGTGTCTGTTCTATTAAGGTCTTTGGCCCATTTTTTAGTGGGGTTGTTTGTTATTTTTGATAAAAATTATATATATTTCAGGTGTGCAATGTAATGTTTTGATATAGTTCATATACACAGTGAAATGATTTCTACAGTCAAGCTAAGTAACATATCCATCTCTTCACATAGTTACCTTGTGTGTGTGTGTGTGTGGTGAGAGTATCCAAAATCTACTCTTGTAGCAAATTTCCAATATACAATACAGTATTAACTATAGTCACCATGCTGTGCACCAGATCTCTAGAACTTACTCATCTTACATAATGACAACTTTGTACCCTTTGGCCAACATCTCCCAATTTCCCCCACCTCCCTATCCCTAGTAACTACTGTTCTATTCCACTTTTCTATGAATTCAGCTTCATTAGATTCTGCATATAGATGAGCTCATGCAGTATTTTTCTTAATGTGTCTGGCTTATTTCACTCAGCATAATATCTTTCATGTTGTTGTAAATGGCAAGATCTCCTTTTTTAAGGCTAAATAATTTGTGTGTGTGCGTGTGTGTAATCACAACACCTTTATTCATTTGTCCATCAACAGACACTTAGATTGTTCATTTCTTGGCTATTCTGAATAATGCTGAAATAAATATGATTCAGCTGTTTGTCTTATTGTTGACTTTTAAGAGTTCTTTGTATGTTTTGGATAACAGTCCTTTATTCAGTGTGTATTTTTCAAATATTTTCTCCTAATCTGTGGCTGTTTTTCCATTCACTTGATACTGTCTTTTGTAGAACAGAAGTTTTTAATTTTAATAAAGCACAGCTTATCAAGTATTTCTTTCATGGATCATACCTTTGGTGTTGTATCTGAAAAGGCGTATCATATCCAAGGTCATCTAGGTTTTCTCCCATGTTATCTTCTAACAGTTTTGCATGTTACATTTAGGTCTGTAATTAATTTTGAATTAATTTTTGTGAAGAGTATAAGGCCTGTGTCTAGATTCATTTAGATCCCAACTGGTCATGGCATACAATTCTTTTTATATGTTTTTGGATTTGATTTGCTAACAATTTTGTTGAGAAATTTGCGTCTATGTTCATAAGAGTTAATGATCGGTAGTTTTCTTATAATATATTTGTTTGGTTTTGGTATTAGAGTAATGATGGCCTCATAGAATGAGTTAGGAAGTATTCCTTTTGCTTCTATATTCTGGAAGAGATTATAGACAATTGGTATAATTACTTAAATGTTTGGTAGTGAGCTAATTACCGGTGAACTCATCTGGTCCTGGTGATTTCTGCTTCAGAAGATTACTAATTGTTTATTCAATGTGTTTAATATATATAGACCTATTCAGATTGTCTATTTCTTCTTGTTTGAGTTTTGGCAGATTGTGCCTTTCAAGGAATTCATCCATTTTATCTAGGTTATCAAAATTGCGTGTATACATCAAAAATTTTCTACCAGTGTTTTTGCATATTTCCACAACAGAATAAAGAAAAAGGATTTATTTTAAAGAGAAGAAAAATAGTTTTTGCATTTCTAAATGTTTTGAAAACCATTATACGATGAGAAAAATCAATTCAGATAAAAACTGATTTGATTTGACAGTTTTTGTCAGTTCAAAGTATCAATTGAATAACAATCAAAACCCTGTATTTTAGAGACCCAGTGCAGCATTTACCTCTGCTCTCTTGTCTTCCAATTCTAACTTCCTTTGATTTCCAATGCTATTGATTTGGAATAGCAAAATTTTGTTAAATTTGGGGGCTGATATACTGGGCTAAGCTTTGTCTATGAACATCATTCATGGCATGGATTCTGTAAGATGTGGATTTTTGAGTGGTTCATTTAAGACTGCTAAGAAGACTTTAAGCTATTTTTTCTCACTTGGCTAGCCGTCCATGTGAGCTGTAAATATAATATATTTTTTAGGTGATGGCAAGAATTGAGTGCAGTTAGAAACATTTATTTTAGATATTGAACCTAAAGTGTGGCCTCTCAGACATTTCTGACACCCTTCTAAGCAAGAAATTACATGAAAATCTGGTGATCATTGGGATAATGAAATTTGAACTCTAGGAACTCCTAATTATTCTACAATTGTAATTATGAGTATTTGTTATCAAGTACATTTTACATAATCATGACTTTTTAGGATCACAAGCATCAGAGGATATAAAATACTGTGTTTCAAAGCTTTTCTAGCGACCATTTTTTACCCTTTGTTCATATGTATAAGATATCAGATTTGACTTATTAATGGTGTTAATTCAATATAAATTTCCTCTGCGGATTATATTTCCTTCATGGTCAGAACAAAAAGTTCTCAGACACCTGGGTTTCTTTTAAATTATTTCCTTCATTTCACCTCCTGTGTCAAAATTGTAATGATGATACACAGTATTGTATTTCTGGTGTCATCCCCTGCTTACATCAGGTTTTGATTATCCATGTGATTAGGTTACTGATGTTGCTATGTACATCCTGCTTGTTCTGCTAATTTCTTTAGACACATTATCTCAAACAGAAAGACAAGATCTTCTGCATCACAACATTTTTAAAGAATTTCTTTTTATTTTCCTGTAAACTTGTTTTAAAAGAGGATTTTCCTTTGTCCACTTTTGAATAATTTAAATATAAGTTAAGATGCAATTAAGAAAATTTTTAAAAATGACAGATATATAGTGCTTTTCACAATGATTATGAAATGACTGTATAACACATGCAGAAAACAGTAATGTGTGTCAGATATCAACCAGTAAAGAACATTTAATAGGTAAACATCAAGATCATGTGATACAATGCTATCGTGAATGGAGAAATACATACTGTACATTATTGTAAACTAATAAGAAATGTGTGTCTCAATCCAAGAAAATTTGAATATAAGATAATCATTAATTGAATCACAGGTCATTAATTAATTAATTAATTATAAATTCCAACTGAATAACAATATAGATTATGTTTCCTACAGATTGTTTGGTCTTTGCAAAAATTGCAATAAACTTTCTTTAGTTCTCTAAGTATAGACTCTGAAATGGAGATTTGCTTACAGGGAGTTTACTGGGGGGTCCTCTCAGTATTAAAACCTGTGATATAGGTTGAAAGTTTGTGCCCCGCCCCAAATTCATATGCTGAAATCCTAACCCCCAAGGTGGTGGTATTAGGAGGGAGGGGTTTTGGAGTTGATTGTGGCATAAGGGTAGAGCTGTAATGATTGGGATTAGTGCCCTTATAGGAGAGACCTCAGAGAGCTCCCTCACCCCTCTCTGTCATGTGAGATTACAGCCAGAAGAGGGCCCTTTGTGAACTAGGAAGTGGGCCCTCACCTGACACCAGATCTACCAGCCCCTTGACCTTGGAATTCCCAGCTTTAGAACTATGAGAAATAAATTTCTGTTGTTCATTAGCCACATAGTTTGTTATTTTGTTATAGCAGCCAGACTGAACAACCTGTGAGGGGGGAAATGAAGGAAGCAGGATCTGGTACAGGAATTGCAGTGCCGTGTGGAGTTGTGCAGCTATGTGGCCCTCAGAATTGTGAATGAAAGCAAGAGGGCTGGGGTTTTGTATACATGTCTACATCAGGAACCAGGGAGGGTGAAGCAGCTCCCTTAGGCTGATGGCAGTTCTAGGGAAGGGATTCAATTGTGAACTGGCAGCAGGTGACACTCCTAGCAACTGAGGGAATGAGTGCTTTAATCTGTATCATGGGGGTATAGGCAGCACAGCCTAGCATTTACCACTCGCCAATAACCCAGTATATCCTGGTGATGTTCAGGACTTTAATATACTTTTCTAATTATCATTAAAAGGTATGGACCATTTATCAAACCAACAAATGTTAAAAGATGATGCTTATTTAACGAAGGTTTGAATGGTACAGTAATAAACTAAAACTTTCCCAAAAGAGGTGAATATAAAAATAAATTATTCATTGATAAAATATGTTTTAAATGCAGTAGGAATATAGCTTCTTTAAAAACCAGTAAAATTAAAAAGAAAATGTAAAATATGGCAAAGTATTAACAGTATATTTTGTTGTTTTAGTTATGTTGTGGAACATTTTTTTAATACTTTTTTCTATTTTTCCATTTTTTGTCAATGATCCTATATTATTTTGAAATCACCTGTATGGTGATTTCAAGAATTAATAATGACTTTGGGGGGATAGCTTAGTATGTGTAAAATCTCAAAGAGAGAAGTAGGAATCATGACATTATTCAATGCTATACTCCAGTGTAGTTAAGGACAGACAAACAGTAGATGATTTTTGCAAACCTTGGGTTTCTTGACATTGGTTTACTTTCTCTGGACATTCTGATGTTATTTTTAGCATGGTCATTTTGCCCTCTAGGTTGCATATTATTTCTGCTGAATCAAGACCACACTATCCTAAAACAGTATACTACTATATATGTTTTGCTGATAGCAGTTATTTTTCAACTTTGTTATTTTTCACTACATCCTTGAGGAATTTATCCAAATCTCTGAGTGTTTTTTTTTTTTTAATTTTGTTCTTTCATATCACATGTCCAACAGGAACAGAAAACCATAATATTATGTAGGAGACCACTCTATTCCTGGAGTGTTTCTTGCCTAAATACAGTAAACTATAGCAACTTTTCTAGAAAAATGAAACATATAAAGCTTTGCAATATGTGAGGCATTTGGGGAGGAAGGATGTTGGGAGGGAGAGAGAGAGAGAAGAGAATGTAAATGGCAAGAGATGACAAGAGGGAAGCAAACTAGAATGATGAGAGAAAATAGAAAAATGATTTCCAGTTGGTATGTCTGTCTTCATTCCATTAGCAACAGAAATAGCATGTATACATATTATTGCCTCTGGCTGCAGGGCTAACACCATTTCCTGGAGGTGTAGAGGAAAGCTGTGCTGCTTTAATTTCAGCACAAGGACATCTGTGCTCTAAACCTACATCTTAATAAGGTAAATGGTCTGTTTTAGATATCAGATATCTAAACACTGTTCTTTTGTATTAGCTGCATTTCTATGTGGTCAGTTCTCTGGGCTGCAACCCAAATAATGATATGTATATGCATGTATATAAAATCATTGTTCCTATAATTGTGCTGTGCCTGACCTCAAAGCGAATGTTGATATGTTTTTCTGCCTTGGCTTGTTTCTTGTTATTAGAATACATTAGTTCTGAAAACTCAACAGTGAATGTTATCTTTTTAAAGCTTTTTTAATTAACTTCTTATCTACCAGAATCATGAGGGAAATGCCATATTTAAGAAATAAATTAGTATTTCTAAATAATATTTACTGTTATATAGTATTTATTCCTTTCACTATCATAACTGGAAAATACAGGCAACTGGTTCTTCCATAATAAGAGAGAAATGGGATTTATGTGTTGTATGCCAAAAGAAAAAATTATAAAATATCTACAGGAAATGGCAAACTCATGAGGAAAAAGTTAATATAATATTAAAGTGTCAAATCTCTATAACTTTACAAAAGTCCACATGTAAAAAAAAAACAGATTCTGTTAGACATAAGTAGTATTGTTAATAGTGTTCAAAGAGCTTGCTTACATTTTATTCCACAGGTGCCTTTGTCATAGACAGTTTGAAGGAAGGATGTTGTTAATGTCCTCTGTATATAAAGTTAGAGTTTAGTAAAAATTATAAAAGTGAGCTAGTAAACCTCTAAGGCAAAAAATCTATGAACCACACTGAGTGTGGACCAATAACTGATGACTGTAATTATCCTGAGGGAAGTGATTTAATATAATATTAAAACAGACTTGAACATGTAGTGCTTGATTGTGTTTTTATACATACAAGACAGCTAGATACATGAGTATGTAGGGATCATACCAGGTAGCAAGAAGTTCTGTGTTAGTATGTGGTGGTTGTATCACTAGTCATTACTCAAGAATGTAGGAAGGAAACATAAATAAAATAGTTGAGGAATTTAATATTCATTTTATAGATGGATATGAATATATCAACACCCAAATCCCTGATCATTTTGGTTACTCTTGCCATGCTGGCTTCACAGAACTGTAAGTGCCTGGACTGGAAGTTTCACTCCACTGTGAAGAGCTTGAATCCAACAAAAGATGAATATGTGCAATTTGTGCAGGAATGGAAGTGTCAGTTTGGCAGCTCTTTTGATTCAAGCTCAATTTAGCTGTCCCCTCCCCTCCCTTTCTTTTCCTCTATCCCACCCTCTATTATTCTAAACTAAGAGCTACTCATCTAAGATATAGACGAAAAATAGACATGAACAAAGAGCAATGCTGAAGAAAATGCAAATGCATACTTTGAAGCCATGTAAATATGCAGGTTATCCCATAAAATAGCATGAAATGGCCAAGGGAAATGACATTAAACAGTAAATGGAGGTGGATCAGAGTGAATTTGGAAAAGGACAAGGGAAAAAGTCATTGCCAAAAAGCATAAGGTCAATATTTTAATATGACAGTATCAAACTATCACACTTTTTAAAGACATTAAAGCAGGGGTTTTAAAATCCTTGAAAAACTTAGTAAATGCTCATTAAATGTGAGCTGCTAGTATTATTATTATCTGCCATATAGCTTTCTTTTTTTCCCTAAGCATCTCTAATATAGTTTATTTTTACCCCCTTTTTGAAGTTTATACATGTGATACAATGCACTATTTATTTCACTGTGCCTGGCTTCTTTTACTCAACATTATGTCTTTAAGATTCATACATGTGGTTGTGTGTCTCTGTAGTTCATTTCCAATGCTGTATAATGTCTCATAATTTGAATATACCCCACTGTGTTTATTCTATTATTGATGGATATTTGATTGTTTCCTGTTTGGACCTATTTTGAACACTTCACTTTCTATATTCTTTTGCATGTACCTGGAGCATTATAAGCATACATTTATGAGGCTATAGATTCAGGAATGGAAAAGGGTATATGTGTATCTTCAGCTTTAGTCAACACTGCCAAATTTTGTTCAGAGTAGTTTACAAACCTCTATTCCCATCTGCTGTGTATGAGAATTCACTTCCCACCAACATTTCCTTTTGTCAAACATTTTAATTGTGTGGACTCATACTGATATCATTGTGGTTTTAATCTGTATTTCCCTAAAATTAATGAGGTTAGGAACATTTTTACGGATCTATTGGCTCTGTTGACATTCTCTTTTGTGAAGTACCTGCTCACATCTTGTGCCATTTTTTTTATTAGATTCTTTTTCTTGTTGGTTTTGAAAGCATGTACACATTTGGGGTACAAGCTTTAGAAGATGAGTCAAAAATGTATTTTTGACAATATTTTCACAATATGGCTTTCCTTTTCCCTCTCTTTAGTCTGTCTTTCAATGATTTCAAAAAATTAGTGCACTCAAAACTTATCCATTTTTGTAATACTGATAAATGCTTTCTGAGTCTTGTTTTAAAAAATGTTTTCTACCTAGAGAACATAAAGATATTCTACATAATATTACTATCAGCATGAATTGATTTTTTTTTTGTACGTGAAATGAGGTAGAGGTATGTCTCTCTTTTTTTATTTTTCCCTCAGTATGGATGTTCTACCATCGTTTCTTGAAAAGGCAACCATACTCTCCCTGCTCTGCAGGGTCTGCCTCTTTCATAAATCAGGTGTTCATAGATAACTAGGTCTGTTTTTATTCTGGGGCACTTGTTTTTTCTGTCTGAGACAGACCCACACTTTCATTTACATAGTTTTAGGCTAAATCTTGACTTTCAGTGGAGTAGGTTCTCTCACCTTGACTTGTAAAGTTTCTTTGCTATTTTCTGACCGTTGTATTTTTATATAAATTTTAGAATCAGCTTATCAAGTTCCACCAAAATTTTTTTTTTAAGTATTCAGATTTTGTGTGGGATTGCGTTATATCTATAAATTGGGAAGAATTGACAACTTTTATAATATTGAGCTTTCCAATTCGTGAACATGATTTATGTCTCTCCCTACCCCTGCATTGCTTTAGATGTTTCTTTCATTAAAATTTTATAGCTTTCTTTCTTTTTTTTTTTTTTTTGCGGTACGCGGGCCTCTTACTGTTGTGGCCTCTCCCTTTGCGGAGCACAGGCTCCGGACGCGCAGGCCCAGCGACCATGGCTCACGGACCCAGCCGCTCCGCGGCATGTGGGATCCTCCCGGACCGGGGCACGAACCCGTGTCCCCTGCATCGGCAGGCGGACTCTCAACCACTGCGCCACAAGGGAAGCCCTATAGCTTTCTTTGTAGAGTCTTGCATATCTCTTGGGAGCTATATTCCTAAGTATTTAATAATTCATCTCTTGATCCTGTTGCATTCTATGTATATCCAATCACAATAATATAATAGCATTTTAATTTCTTTTTTCAATTCTTAAAACTTTATCACTCTATCTTGTCTTACTGCCTTAGCCAAAACCTCCAATTCAATGATCAACAAAATTGGACATAGCAGGTATTTATTTTTCTTTTTTACCCAAACTCAAGGGAATACATTTTATGTCTCCAATTAAAATGTTTGCTGTAGATTTTTTGTACATACAGTGAAGAAGTAAGCAAAAATTATTAAACAAGAAAGTTATCCATGACTCCTGTCAATCTCTTATACCCTACATTTTACCCGCCAGCACTTCTTACCACCTCCAGGCATCCATATAACTTTCTTGACATAAATCAAGCAGAAGTTTTCATTGGTCTTCATTTTTTATATAGCTAGGCATGTCCATGTAAGAACAACTTTTCCCATTAGAATCTTAAATAATTTTGATGAATCACTTCATTTTTATCATTCTTTTTTGACCACACCGAGCAGCATGTGGCATCATTTTGGTTCCCCAATCAGGGCTTTAACCCATGCCCCCTGCATTGAAAGTGCAGCATCTTAACCACTGGACCACCAGGGAAGCCCATCATTTTTATCATTCTAATGTCAAAAGTTGAAGTTAAAATTCCCTTAATAAATGAATATTTTGTATGTGTCTAGTTATCTTTCATATAGGGGCTTCTTCACAAATAGGCAGGATTGCTGCCTTTTAGTACATCTATTTTTAAATATAAATAATAGGTAATACATGTATCTATTTTAAAATAAGCATTAAGTAAAACCTATTCTGATTTTTTCAAATGGAAAAAGTATCACTTTTATGACCGCCTTAGAAAAATTCAAATAGACGTCCATCTGTTAGCTATTAGAGAACACACTAATGTCAACATTTTCATCCATGTTTGCGCTAAACGCTACTAAAGAGACAAAGTGAATTTAAGGGTCACAATAACTAAGTAGCAGATTTGCAAATATTTTAGGGCTTTTAAAATGAAAAATTTAGACACATGGTCACAGTAATTTTTTTTTAAGATTAATGAAAATATCTTTATTGAACAATATGACTGTTAAATACAGCTATATACTGCTAAATCCAAGTAATGGGGTCATATTTTTTCTTTTTCTTTCTTTTTTTTTAGAAAATGTTCTTGCTCTGTCTGTGTCTGAAGATGAAGGACAAGGAAACCCAAACTAATCCTCTGGCTGTTTTGCCCAAATAAAATCTTTGATAGGCTTCCTTCCAGTTCCTTACCCCCAAACCCTGCTTTCCAGTCTTACCTTCCCCCACCTTCTTCCCTCCCTTTCTAACTTTTTTGAGAACTTCCTATGGTACTATGCTATCTGGGGGGAGGATAATAAAAAAACACATAGTCATTTCTCCTTAAATTGGATTTTTATTCTCCTTCATGTATGAAATGAGAAAAATACTATGTGATCTTGAAGAGTGGTCATAATTGATCACAAAATCATTATTCTCCAACTCCAAAACACATTTTGAACAAATGCTTTAAATATATCAGTTTTCTACAAATATCCTCAATGCAACATTTTTATTTGTGTATTTTAAACTTTTTTCTCTAAATAAGTTATGCTTACTGATTCATCCTTCTCTCACAACAAAAATTCAACAGAATCTTCCAAAATTAATGAAAACAAACATTTTTCATCTCTTATATCCCTAATTTTAATCTTATTTTAACTTATCTGTTGGAAAAATTGTTTTCTATTTTTTAAAAATTAAGGACATGCTTAGCTAATTCAATTATAAAATATAAATATTATATATAAATATAAAAATATATATAATATAAATTTTGTATTAGTATTAAATATATATGATATACATATTATAATATATAGAATACAGATAATAACTAATTCAATTATAAAATTCAATTATGCAATTATATAATTATAATTTTATAAAATTATAAAATATATAATTATAATTTTATAAAATTATAAAATTATAATTATAATTTTATAAAATTATAAAATATATAATTATAATTTTATATAATTATAATTTTATAAAATTATAAAATTATAATTTTATAAAATTATATAAAATATTCAACAATATTAAAAATATTGTTGAACATTTATGTCTTTATTATTTGTTGAGTGCTAACTAGCACTTCTGATTGTCTACATGTTGGAATATTTGGTGGAAAGTCATTACAATCCTCCATATACTCAGTCTATAGAAAGCAGACCAATGCAGAAGTAACCTTTATTGGAAATACTATGAGAGCTGTTCAGCAAAGAAGAGGAATTGTTGATTGGCAGAGTAACAGATTTCATAAACATTGACCCTCCCATTATTGAAATTTAATTGGTGAAATGAGAAATAAACGTAAGAAGGTTAAAAAGCAATACAAGGCTCCATATAATAAGTACAAGCTTAGTACCATGCTCAGTAGATTCTGCAGAAGTTCAGTAGGGGCAATCCTTTCCTTTTACGAAAGTTAAAGAAGGTAAATGGTCTTTATATTAATGAGAGTTGGGTACAAAAAGCCTATTTCAGAATTCATCTTTTTGGAAATTCTAAGGTAACCTTTAAAATTCCCAAGGCAAGTATTATAATGAACTTAACTAATATGGAAGCAGAGTTAAGTTATATAGCACAAGGCTACTTAGTGACAAAGTTAAAACACAACCTGAATTCTGGAATCTCATTTCATTCTTTTTCCTTTATTAAAGCTAAACTGTATGGGCTTGAAATTATTTTGAGCCTTATTGTTGGTGCTTAGTATACTATTAAGCATGAATAAGAAATTATTAAATATTCCTGGTAGTATTATATATAATGCTGGTAATTATATCCAACTTGGAAATTCAATTTCAAAAGTCAATATCTATGACAAAATTATATGCAAAGGGGCTATCTGACTTGATTTCTATTACTAGGATTGTTGATTTATCACTCTATAGAAATCAGCTGATTGCATGTGTTTAACTGTATATAGGAATTATTAAAGTTATATATATGTATATATAAATATCTTTTAGGCTGATTTTCTAACTGCTCAACTGGGCTTATTGGAAGAGAAATTTAGTAAAATACATGGATTTGAATTCAGGGAACAGTTAGGTTTAAACAAAATATTTTTAAAGAGGAATTTTCTTAATTCGCACCATTTAAACTAGGAAAATTTTATTTATCCTTTTGAACATGGCCTGGAGACTCATTCTAAGGCATTTTAAAAATGGTTAATAATTAACATGAATGGGGTGTTTAGAGCATGCAGCAAGGGAAAGTTGAGAACTAATCCATTAAAATAAGGTCTAAACAAAATCCTTTATGGGGCCCTAGAATTTAAGCTGCCTATAGTAGTGGGAAGAATAATTTATTCTCTTTGTATATATATTTATTTTTATATATGTAAATATTTATTCTCTTTATATATATTTATTTATATATATAAAATTTATCATCCTGATTTGGTAGATGTGATTTATTCACAAAATGTTGATTATAGAACTGGTTACAGTTTGATTACAGTGGTCTATAAGAGCGTGAGATGTGGAATTCGTACATGGTGGTTTTACAAGGGGAAAAAATCAAAACTTCTTTGAGATTAATGTATAAGATGACTACAGTATATTCAGTTAAAAACTCTAAAGTTCTGGGCTTCCCTGGTGGCGCAGTGGTTGAGAGTCCGCCTGCCGATGCGGGGGACACGGGTTCGTGCTCCGGTCCGGGAGGATCCCACATGCCGCGGAGCGACTGGGCCCGTGAGCCATGGCCGCTGAGCCTGCGCGTGCAGAGCCTGTGCTTTGCAACGGGAGAGGCCACAACGGTGAGAGGCCCGAGTACCGAAAAAAAAAAAAATTAAAAAAAAAACAAAACAAAAATACTCTAAAGTTCTAAAGTGTCTTATAAATATAACATTAATTAGTGTTCATGTATGTTCCATTCAAATTATAGCAATAAAATTCAGAATTAAGACATATAATTAATTTTTTAAGCTTTTCATTAGTTTTCAAGGAGGTAAACCTTTTCCTCTACCCCTTATGTAGCCTAAATTCATAGAGTTGATTTATTTTAGTTGCAAGGTTTATTGAATTTTATAATAGCTGTAAACTTATTATCTGAGTTATATTCTAGCCTATCAGTAACAGTTGTAAGATCAAGGATCAAGACATCTTCTCTAGTTTTTCATTTGCAACATATCTTTGTTATTAAAAGAATTTTTCTTAAAGCTAATGAATGAAAGACAGTCTGCTGGAGCATTATTGATGTATTTTCATACTTCAGTTTTTAGAAATATGAATACTAATGAAAACCTGCTTTTACACATTAGGATTTTTTAATAAACAAAGATGAGAATTTTTACATCTATTTAATGTTTACAATGGAAATAATACATATATAATTTATAAATCACATAGTCTATAAAAGTATTATGTATTTTATATAAATGTAAAAATACATAATTTTGCAATCTAATCTTACTACCACTTGTGGCTTCTTCCAATTTTACTGTGTTTTCGTTTATGGACTAAAAGAAGAGACACACAAC
Organism: Phocoena sinus; assembly: GCF_008692025.1. Lineage (NCBI taxonomy): Eukaryota > Metazoa > Chordata > Mammalia > Artiodactyla > Phocoenidae > Phocoena > Phocoena sinus. The sequence continues at coordinate 122,205,316 of NC_045764.1, read as the reverse complement.
ATTAAGCAAAATCTATCAGGCTTCCTTGGTAAAGCAGGTACCTGGAATCCCAGGTACTTTTGCAGGAGCTTTTATAGAAATGTGTGAATAACAGCAAATATAAAACAAAAATATTGATCTGAAAAGTTACAAACTTGAGCTCCATTCTCTGTGTGTAATAAGACAAGCTGAGGGGAATTTACTGACTGTGAAAGATGGTCATTTGGTAACTGTAAGAGAGCATCTTAACAGAACATAGATGTTAACCAAGTAAAAGACAACTGGCATATTGACAAAGAAAAGTGGAGGGGAAGGAGGTAGCTTCAGACATGCTGTGGGGCTAATGTCATTGATTCACCCATCAAATATCATGATATTAGTTCTTTCCATCTAATATCAAGCATTCTTAGTTCTTTCCATCTAATATCAAGCATTCTTTTGTAATACTAAAGTCTCAGAAATGTAAAGTTAATTTAAATGCATCCTATAGAAGAGGCAACTGTGTTGTTTCTACTACACTAATAAGTAGATACATATAAGTAGATTATAACTAGGCATTTAAAAAATTTCTCTGAGGCAAGATTATCACATGAGGTAGGAGATATTTTACTTTGGAATGATACCTTTTAAGATATCATTGATAAGCCCTTTTATATACAGCAATATACAGTGCATAACCATAGATGGCATTTTGTTTTACACGTTGATGAGTACTCATTTGTGATGGTAATAAGGATTGAGCTATTAGAATCATCAAGAAGACCCAGTGTTCTTCTACATAAACTAGAATGCAACAGTTGTGTTCATCATTTATTCACATTCTACACTAACCATGTTAAAATATTATATGCTTAATAGTTGGTTCTTAAATATGTTGATGTTCTAGCTTTGAAGCAAACAAATTATTTGGAGGACACACTTCATCTTTGATTTTCCTAGTGCATGGTTTTAGACTCCTAAGATTATAAGGAATTTAAGATAATATGAAGGTCTGAGTTGAATTTAAGGGAGGATAGCCCATAGATCACCCAAACAAGCTGCCCGAGGTAAGGGTTCACTGAAGTGGTCATGACAGAATCCTTTTATTCTACTTCAAGATTTTATTTCCCTGAGGACTAGAATAGTGAATGGAGAATCCAGTTAGAGTAAGCTTTTTGTACCAAAATAAAAATAAAACAAAAACATATGTTTTTTCTCAAACTAGTGAATCTTTTTAAAGACAGGAAGCAGTATACAATCCTGAAGTTTGGTCCCATGACAGCTGGTAATCAACAGAAGCTAGCAATCCCACTGAGGCTCAGTTTAATCTTATTCCTTTGACTCTGAGCTGCATTTTAAGGCTCTACACAAGCTGTTCTTTTAGAAATATGCATTAATACAACATTCTTGCCTTGAGATTTGTTTCCTGCACATGTTAAGTGCCATGAGAGCAGATTGAAAATCTTTGTAGTATTGCCCTCACGGCACATCAATGACTTCCTGTTGATGTGTGACACATTAAAATTTTTGTGACCAGAATATATCCTTAATATAAGTATAGATTTAAATAAAAATGGCCACACTGGAATTTGGTGGCTTATATATTATATTGGTAAAAATGGCACAAAAATTAATGACTCTTGATAAGTCACTTACCTTTTTACTCCTGATTTAATCAAAACAAGGTAGACAAAAATGCTTATGTCTTTATTCAGAAACTCTCCATTACCATCACTTTCTGAGATCAAATCTAGAGATAAAATCCTCTGGGAATTTTCTTAAAAGACTAAATGTTGAATCCTGAAGTAGTGAACAAGAAGAATAAAAACCCTTCTTTTAGGAGAAATGACTTATCTCAATTCCAGGAGATGTATATTTTTTCTTTTACCACATGATGACAAGTTTCTAAGCTAGGTTCTTGGATTATAGCTCCTAAATCCAGTTCTTGAACTTAGAGAGGAAATAATTTAACAAGCTATGTTCATTTATTATCTCTCTGGTTAAAATCTGTTTTTTCCTTTAGAGGTAAACAGAACAAAATTACACTTTTTCACTCTCTTGAACAAGCAGAATGGTTGTTCTCAACAATGTGTTATTAAGATTATAAATAAAAGCAGCAAGAATAATTTTGGCATATTTAAAAATAACTTCTGATTACACTTAGAGTAATGAGTGACATATAAAAGTGAAGACTGTGATCTCTTTTGAGTTAACTTTAAACTTAACATTCACATTACAACAGATAAGACCAAGACATGGCTATATATTTTATTTAGTGTTGTAAAATTGTTTAATATTGAATACACATTGCTTAATATAATAGACATGTACTCAAATTATGTAGCAAGGTATGTAACATTTATGTTAACCAATCAAAAGATGATGGATTGCAATAGGCTGCATGTAAAAGAAATCTGACAACAATAGTTCAGTAGTTCTTTTTCTTATAACAAGAAATTTGAAGATGAGTAGACCAGAGCTAGTGCAGTGATGTTATGAAATCATCAAGGACCCTAGTTTTGTCTGGCTCCATGTGTCACCATCCTTAGCATGTGACTTTTCTCTCATGGTCACAAGTTGGCTGCTATAGATGTCATATCTGTGTCTCAGGCAGGAGAAAAGGAGGACAGAGGCAAAAAAGGCAAAGCAGCTGAGTCTTTCCTTTTTATCAGGAAAACATCTTTTTGGAAACTCATTTAGTAGACATCCCCTTACATCTCACTGATTCAAACTGTTACTTATCCATTGCTAGCTGCAAAGGAGCTGAGAAAAATCAAATCTTGTAGCTGGGCTTTGGGCACCCTAAAGAAAACCAGGTTCCTACTGGTATGGAAGGCAGGGAGAACAGATGCTGTGTAGGCAATTTCAAGGTGTGCCACCATGAGATTAGAAGTCAGCTGGTAAATGTTGCTCCTGCCTCAAAGCACAGAGCAGATGTCTCCCAGGGATTGTTTCCGTTGATTCTAAAAGGTAGATTATTACATAATTAAAAGAATGTTTGTTTAGTTGATTTTTTACATGTGTTTTTCTAGTATAAATTTTGGTAGGAAAAGTAGCATAAGCATTAATTATTTTCATGGGACACATTAAATTTATTCAGAGGACAGTTTAGGAAATTCTGGCCTTAAGTCATAGAAATAACATATTCCAAAAACCAGATATATTTACATTAAGAAAACTCAAAACTTATCTCAAGATTTCTTTAAATCATACCCTCTCTTACATTAAAAACATTTAATTTAATTAAAATTTAAAATCTATTTATTTTTAAATATCTATTTATAAATATTTTAAAATATCTATTTATATATCTCAGCACCAAATTTATTGTATCCTATTTAGGACTACATATTTTCATTTCCAGATTCCAAATGGATAAATAGTAACACATTGTATACTTCCTGGGAAAATTTTCTAAAATGATCATATGCACTTGTTAATATGAATCTGTTTAGTATCTGCTTCATTGTTTTGTCATTGTCCCTGTCAATCACAAAGTCTTCTTCTACTTTTTCTACTGACACTGGTCCATGTCCTGAGTGAAATTAATCCTTTTCTGCACTCAATTTTGAATGACTTCATTTTTAAATGTAAAAATAATATCTATATGAAAATAATACAAGCACACTGTAAAATTTTTTGAAAAATCACAAATATTTATGTCTTAGCTAGCACAAGTTCCCTATCATAGATAACTGTAATGCAATTTATATTTTTGTGGACTTTTGAATGCATGTATATCTAAGGGTTGGAGACAATAGCTCATTGTAGTTTTGATGTACACTTCCATGATAATTAGTGATGTGGAACACATTTTCATATACCTCTGGCTGTCTGTATGTCTTCTTAGGAAAAATGGCTATTTAGATCCTCTGCCCATTTTTTAATTGGATTGTTTTTAGATATTGAGTTGTATGAGTTCTTTATAAATTTTGAGTAATAAACCATTATCAAACATATCATTTGCAAGTATTTTCTCCCATTCAGTAGGTTACCTTTTTCTTTTGATGATGGTCTTCTATGCTGTGCAAAAGCTTTACAGTTTGATTAGATCCTATTTGTTTGTCTTTCGCTTTTGTTGCCCTTGCCTGAGGAGACAGATCCAAAAATATATTGCTAAGATCGTTGTCAAAGAGTGTACTGCCTATGTTTTCTTCTAGGGGTTTTATGGTTTTAGATACCTTAAAAACACTTGTCTTTAATACGTTTAGGATTATTTTTATATATGGTGTGAGAAAATGTTCTAGTTTCATTCTTTTACATACAGCTGTTCAGTTTTCTCAGCACCATTTTTTTGAAGAGATTGTCATTTTCCCATTCTGTATTCTTGCCTCCTTTGTTATAGATTAATTGAACATATGTGCATGGATTTACTTCTGGGCTCTCTATTCTGTTCCACTGATCTATGTGTCTGTTTTTGTACCAATAGCATATTGTTTTGATTACTATAGTTCGTAGTATAGTCTGAAGTCAGGGAGCATGATACCTCCACCTTTATTCTTTTTCAATATTGCTTTGGCTATTCAGGGTATTTTGTCATTCCATACAGATTTTAGGATTATTTGTTCTTGTTCTGTGAAAAATGTCATGGGTATTTTGATAGGAATTGCATGAAATCTGTAGGTTGATTTGTATAGTATGGACATTTTAATAATATTAATATTTGAATCCATAAACATGGGTTATCTTTCCATTTATTCGAATCACTTTTAATTTCCTTCATCAATATCTTATAGTTTTCAGAGTACAGGTCTTTGCCTCCTTGTTTAGATTTATTCCTAGGTATTCTATTCTTTTTGATGCAATTGTAAATGCATAGTTCATTATTAGTATATAGAAATGAAACAACTTCTGTATATTAATTTTGTATCCTGCAAGTTTACTGAATTCATTTCTTAGTTCTAATAGTATTTTTGTAGAGCCTTTAGTGTCTTCTGTATATAGTACTATGGCATCTATACAGAGGGGCAGTTTTACTTCTTCCTTCAAATTTGGATTCCTTTTATTTCTTTTTATTGTCTGATTGCTATGGATAGGACATTCAACACTATGTTAAATAGAAGTGATGAGAGTAGACATTCTTGTCTTGTTCCTGACCTCGGAGGGAAAGCTTTCAGCTTTTCACCATTGAGTATAATGTTAGCCTTGGGCTTGTCATAAAGGCCATTATTATATTGAGGTGTGCTTCCCTCTATACAAAATTTCTTGATAAGTTTTAATCATGAATGGATGTTCAATTTTGTCAATGCTTTTTCTGCATCTATTGAGATGATTATGTGATTTTTGTTCACGTGGTGTATAATGTTGCTTGATTTGCAGATGTTGAACCATCTTTGTATCCCTAGAATAAATCCCACTTGACCATAATGTATGATCCTTTTAACATATTGTTGAACTTGGTTTACTAATATTTTGTTGAGGATTTTTGCATCTATGTTCATCAGGGATATTGGCTTGTAATTTTCTTCTTTTTTTAGTGTCTGTCTGATTTTGGTATCAGAACAATGATGGCCTTGTAGAATAAGTTGTAAGTGTTCCCTCTCCTTCAATTTTTTGAAATAAGTTGAGAGGGATAGGTATTAACTCTTCTAAATATTTGGTAGAATTGTCCTGTGAAGCCATCTTGTCCTGTGCTTTTATTTTTGGGAGTTTTTTGACTACTGATTCAATTTCATTACCAGTTACCAGTCTGTTCAGATTTTCTTTTTCTTTCTGAATCAGTCTTGGAAAATTGTATGTTTCTAGGAATTTACTTATTCTAGGTTGTCCAATTTGTTAGTGTATAACTGTTCATAGTATTCTTTTATGATTATTTGTACTACTGTGAAATTGGTTGTAATGTCTCTATTTTTATTTATTTGGACTCTTTTTTTTTTTCTTTGAGTCTGGCTAAGGTTTATCAATTTTTAAAATCTTTTTTTTTTTTTTTTTTGCGGTATGCGGGCTTCTCACTGTTGTGGCCTCTCCCGTTGCGGAACACAGGCTCCAGACACACAGGCTCAGCGGCTCACAGGCCCAGCCGCTCCGCAGCATGTGGGATTTTCCCGGACCAGGGCACGAACCTGTGTCCCCTGCATCAGCAGGCAGACTCTCAACCACTGCACCACCAGGGAAGCCCTAAAATCTTCTTTTAAAAAAAGCAGCTCTTAGTTTCATTGATATTTTGTATTACTTCCTTGATCTATATTTTATTTATTTCTGCTTTGATCTTTATCATTTTCTTTCTTCTATTAACTTTGGACTTTGTTCTTTTTCTCATTCTTTTAGGAAGAAATTTAGGTTATTTGAGAATTTTCTTTTTTTTGAGGTAGGCCTGTATCACTATAACTTCGTTCTTTAGAACAGTTTTTACTGTGTCCATAGATTTTGGAAAGTTGTGTTTCTATTTTCATTTATTTCCAGGTATTTTTTGATTTCCTTCTTGATTTCTTTGTTGACTCTCTCTCTCTTTTTTGTTTTTTTTAGTAGCATGTTGTTTATTCACTATGTGTTTTTGTGTCTTGTAGTTTTCTTCCTGTAAATGATTTCTAGTTTTATACCATTCTGGTCAGAAAAGATGCTTGATATGAGTTCAGTCTTCTTAAATTTATTGAGACTTGTTTTGTGGCCTAGCATATGATCTATCATAGAGAATGTCCTATGTGTACTTTAAAAGAATGTGTATTCTGCTGCTTTTGTATAGAATGTTCTCTCTCTCTCTCTCTCTTATATATATATATATATATATATATATATATATATATTCATCTGATCTAATGTGTCATTTAAGCCACTGGTTCCTTATTGATTTTCTGTCTGGATGATCTACACATTGATGTAAGTGGGGTATTAAAGTCCCTTACTATTATTGTATTATTGTTTGTTTCTTCCATTATGTCTATTAATATTTGCTTATATATTTAGGAACTCCTATGTTAGGTCCATATATGTTTACAAATGTTACATCCTTTCCTTGGATTGACGCCTTTATCATTATATAATGCTCTTCTTTGTCTTTTGTTGTAGACTTTGTTTTAAAGTCTATTTTGTCTGATATGAGTATTGTTACTACCCCAGCTTTATTTTCATTTCCACTTGCATGCAATATCTTTGTTCATCCCCTCACTTTCAGTCTGTGTGTTGTTTTAGCTCTGAAGTGAGTCTCTTGTAGGCAGCATTATAGATAGGTCTTGTTGTGAAATCCATTCAGCCACCCTGTGTCTTTCGATTGGAGCCCATAGTCCGTTTACATTTAAATTGATTATTGATAGATATATACTTACTGCCATTTTGTTCCTTGTTTTCTGGTTGTTTTTGTGGTTCTGTTCTGCTCTTTTATTGCCTTGGTAGGGGTATTGCCTTGTTGGGGGTATCCTAAAGTTGGAGGTTGCTAGAGGCCAACTCTAGGACAAACCAGGGTTTCTCCTGGGGTGTGCTGGGGACCACCACATTGGTGGGGTGGACTGGAGCCAGAGAAGCTAGAGCCAGAGTCTGGTGTGAGCTACAGTTTCTCCCAAGGTGTGGTGACAGTGACCACCTTGGTAAGGCTGTAGCTAGAGGGGCTGGAGCCAGAGCCTGGTGCATGCTAGGGGGAGTGTTGGGACAGTCTTGGCAGGCCAGCCAGATCACCAAGCACTTTTCAGTCTGCTGCTTCTGTGATGGGACTATGAATTAGCACAACTTTTCATGTACCCTTTAAGAGTAGAGTCTTGCTTTCCTACCGCTCTCATAAGGGCTTGTTTTCAAAACAGCTGAGAGAGTCATCCTCCCAGTGCCAGACCTCACTATTGGGGTGGCCAATATGGGCCTCAAACCCTCACCATTTAGGGAGGATCCCCTAGTTTGTGATGTCCCCCTCTTGTGTTTCACCTGCTGGTGGTACGAGTCCAAACTAGACAGCTTCTCTTCCTCTCCTTCCAAGCTTTGTGCGTGTGTCCATGTGTGTGTGTGTTTTCCTTTATATTATTGGTTGTAGAAGAGCCATTCTTCTCATCTTCCAGTCATTCTCAGAGAGAGTTGTTCTATATGTGGTTGTAGTTTTGGTGTGTTTGTGGGAGGAGGTGAGCTCTGGGTCTTCCTATTCCACCTTCTTGATCCTGCCTCCCAGACTATCAGGTTTAATTGACATAATCAAGGAGACACTGAGTCATCACACTTTATTGTATCATCATAATCCTGTCCTTTTAGGAAATTATATAGCAGAATATTTAGGATATACTGTTTCATTATATCGCTTTTTTCCTGGTTACTCTATTATAATTTGAAACTATACTAGTTCAAAGCAACATTTTATGTGCTCAAAATTTAGACTAAGATTAAAAATACTAATCATCTTTTCAAAGGTAAACTGATATGAGAGACTAAGATAAGGAATAATATTTTTATTCCTTTCACAAATAAGTCCAAGGATTTTCTACTTTATAGCAGAATGTGTGGTTTCTTAGCCCCACAACTCTAGAAGTTAATATCAATATTAAGTTCTGGGCGTTGGCATAGATGTTAAATGTGTAACCAAATGATCAGGTGGCTTTGAGTCAAATCCAGTCTTGATTACTTTGCTTTTTTTTTTTTTTCATTCTTGATTACTTTTCACTTGGACAAATTAATCACCTGAGGCCTTAGGTATCTTACTGGAAAAATATTGGTAAAGTCCTTATCTCAGAGGGTTGCAGTCAAGGTTGAATGGACTGAAACTTGTAGCATATGACTTGGAAGTTAATGGCCTGGAAGGGAAAAAGACCTTGCAAAAAGTAATTTGGGTTATAACGTGGTAGGATAAAGGGATTCATAAAAGAATCAAGGAGTTCTTGGAAAACTAAAAACTTCGGCTAACTAGGCTTTGTAAAGAAAATAATGTGCTGAGCTAATACTTTTTGAAGGATGGATATTGTCTTATCTGCTCAAGGAAGGTTAGCAAAATGTAAATAACATGGGAAAGGCACTAATGGATGAGAATTAAAGTATGCAAATTAATTACTATAAAACAAGGTACAAAGTATAGGACAAGTAAAGAGAGTGCTATGGTTTGTAGAAGTATAAATTATCCTACGTTGGGTTTCCCAAGTCAGGGTTCTTGGAAGCAGTCATATTTGGGCTGCGTCTTAAAGATAAGGTGATCTCAATATACCCATGGTTACTGGTCCCTCTATGTATTTTTTTTTTTTTAGTACTCCTTTTGCCTATGAATCAACTTGCCTAATCCTTTTTTCTTGCCACTGTACAAAAGCTTGTATATTTTTAAAAAATTGGTTCATTGGGCTTCCCTGGTGGTGCAGTGGTTGAGAGTCCGCCTGCCAGTGCAGGGGACACGGGTTTGTGTCCCGGTCCGGGAAGATCCCACATGCCGCGGAGCGGCTGGGCCTGTGAGCCATAGCCGCTGAGCCTGCGCGTCCGGAGCCTGTGCTCTGCAACGGGAGAGGCCACAACAGTGAGAGGTCCGCGTACAGCAAAAAAAAAAAAAAAAAATCAATTCATTTATTTTTGACTAGGTAATGCATGCAGTCGCTATAAAAATTAAAAGCTAAGAAAGAATATACGATAGAAACTACATTTTTTCTCAAATTTTGTTTCTCAATGATTATTGTGAGTTTTCTGTATATTATTTCACAAATAGACTATACATTTCAAGTATATTTACTCATTTTTAATATAAATGAATATAATATGTATTTGAGCATATATATACACACACTGTTTTGTGTTTTTTTCACTCAATAATAATGCCTTACAGCAGTATATAAAGGAATGCATTTTAATTGTATTAACTAATCAATACTGCATTGTATGAATGTGCCATAATTTAGTTACAAGAGCTCCACTGGTGGACATTAATGCGTTTCTGATAGAAATTCTGCATTCTGATAGACATTTACTGCTTTCCCATTTTTTAACTGTTACAGTTTTATAATAAAGGTTTTTTAAATTATATATATATTGAAATATATATTCCTTGTCTTAGGAATATAATGAAATATATTAAAATATTTCAAATAGTGAACCATCCTGAGACTTCTGAAAAATCTAATTTTGGTTGTATTTATTATTTGGTTGCTGTATTCTATAGACTAATATTGGTAGAGTTTTCATATCTGTATTCATGAATGTTATTTTTCTGTGTTTTTTCTCCCCATGGCTATCTTTTGGGTAGTATATTCAGGCATATCTCATTTTACTGTGCTTCACAGATATTGCATTTTTGACAAATTGAAGGTTTGTGGCAATTCTGTGTTCAGCAAGTCTATCAGTACCATTTTCTAACAGCATTTGCTCACTTCATGTCTCTGTATCACATTTTAGTAATTCTTGCAATATTTCAAAACTTTTCTTTATTATTATATTTGTGATGTGATTTGTGATTAGTGATGTCTGTTACCATTACAACTCACTTAAGGCTCAGATGATGGTTAGCATTTTTAGCAATAAAGTAAGCTTAAATTTATGTACATTTTTTTTTAGACATAATGTATTGCACACAATAAACTACAATGTAGTATAAATATAATTTTATATGTACTGGGAAACCAAAAAATTGTGTGAGTTTACTGTGATATTCACTTTATTGTGGTGGTCCAAAATCAAACCCACAAGGTCTCTGAGGTAAACCTGTATTAACATTATTAATGAAAGTTTCCCTTTTTTCTTTCCCAGTGCTTTGAAACAGCATTAAATGTGTCAGCTTCTTAAAGGAATTTTTTTTTTTTTTTTTTGCGCTATGTGGGCCTCTCACTGTTGTGGTCTCTCCCGTTGCGGAGCACAGGCTCCGGACACACAGTCTCAGTGGCCATGTCTCAGCGGCATGTGGGATCTTCCCGGACTGGGGCACGAACCCATGTCCCCTGCATCGGCAGGCAGACTCTCAACCACTGCGCCACCAGGGAAGCCCTTAAAGGAATTTTTTAACATTACCCTGTGAATGTTTTTGTGCCTAGCAGAATTTATTTTTGGAAGGAGAGGTAGGTTGTCTTTGACAAATTTCTCCTTGATTTGTTTTTTAAATTAAGGTACTTGGCCCACAGCAGGCAGAGCACCCTGTCCACCTCTCTGCACAAGCTCTACTTTGGGAATAGCTTCATACTCCACAGGCTGTGTCTGGGACCTGCAAATGAAGGTGTCCATTCTTGACAGGATCCCACTGGTCCATTAATCTTCATCGCGTTTGGCAGCTCTTCTTTATTTTTTTGTGTACGAGTTATAGATATTTCCTATTTCCATTAGGGGTGAGATCTATGTTTCCATGTTAATTTCTCTGCCTTGCTTTGGGGCATAGTTCTAAGTATGAAGAAATCAAGTGCCTTCTCTTTGAAATCAGATACAGATTGTTATGGGCTGAATTATGTCCCCAAATTTGATATCTTCATATGTTGAACTCTAACCCCCAGTATGACTGTATTTGGAGAAAGGGCTTTTAGGGAGGTAATTGAGGTTAAAAGAGGTGATTAGATAGAACTGATATCCTTATAAAAAGAGGAACAGAAACCAGACCTCTTCCTAGCCCTCCCAGAAAGGCCATGCAAGGATACAGTGAGAAGGTGGCTGTCTTCAAGTCAGGAAAATAGGCCTCCCCCAAAACTAACCTTGACAGCACTTTGATCTTCCATTTCCCAGTGTCAAGAACTGTGAGAAAATAAGTTTCTTAAGCCATCCAGTCTGTGGTGTTTTTTTATGGTACCCCCCACAGACTAATAATTAGATTATGTAAAAGAACCATAATTGACAAATTAACAAGAAGTGTTAAGTTCCCTATACTTACCTAATTCATAGTTGTCATATTTTCTTTCTTTCTTTTAGAAGTGAAATAATAATCAAAAAGTTGATGTTTGCCCTTAAAGGGAAGATAGGATGAACATAGATACACAGTTATGTGCTGACTTTTAATGTCTGATAATGTCTAAATGATCCCATTTCTGAAGACATTCTTTTATGTATGATTTAAGCTTCTCATATACAACTGCATTCTATATGAATGTCTGGTGTAATATAACAGCAAATAATGAGATGGCATGTTAAAGTAGCCTGTGTAGAAGCAAGAGTTCTACCTTTCTATCATTTTAAATTACGTTTAACTAATGAATACTTAGCACTGTTATTTATGTATTTAAAATAGTTTAACTTGTTTATGTAGCTGATTTCAATATGTGACTTAAATATTCTCAAGATATTATCATAATATATGTGAATATATTATGTGAATAGTAATTCACATAATATATTCTGTGAATAGTAACACATATATAGCTTATGTGTGTGTGTGTGCATGTGTGTGTATGTGTGTGTGTGACAGAGGGAGAGAGAGAGAGAGGGAAAGAGAGAACAAGAGCAAGATGGAATGAAATATGGTTTGGATTTTTAAAACATTTTAATATTTGGTCTTCTCTTCTTTGAAACAGTATTTTTCTGCTATTTATTACCAATCCTCTACTTTAGATCTGACTATGTATCTAATTCCAGAAAATATATGGTTTATTAACTTATGACCCCTTTTTCATGACTTTTAATTCTTAATATTGATGCCTCTTTTCTTTATTTTACTTATTTAGATTTTACCCATTAATCAAGTTTCAGATACTGTTATAGATTGAATTGTGTTCTCCCCAGATTCATATGTTAAAGTCCTAATCTTCAATATTTAGCATTAGGGTGTTTAGCATTAGGGTCTGTATTTAGCATTAGGATCTTTAGGGTCTTTAAAGAGGTAACTAAGGTTAAAATGAGGTCATAAGAATAGGACTCTAATCTTATGGAACTGGTGTTCTTAGAGGAAGAAGAACAGACACCAGTGAGCTTGCTTGCACCCTTTCCCCCTCCCTCCCTCCCTCTCTCTCTCTCTCTCTCTCTCTGCCTCTGTGCTCTTCAACCCACCCCCCACCTGTGTGCACACAAAGAAGAGTCCATGTGCGCACACAGTTAGATGATGGCTACCTACAAGCCAAAAGAAGAAGCCTCAGAATAAAACCTGCTTTTCCAGCGCCTGATCTTGCACTTCCCAGTCTCTAGAACTGTAAGAAAATTAATTCCTGTAGGTTAAGTCATCGAGTCTATGGTATTTTGTTATGGCAGCCCAAGCAGACTAAGACAGATACTAGCCCAACAATCAGTTATACATGACAGTTCTGTAACTTTGATATCTTTTTCGAAACTCCATTTTGGCTCTAATTAATATAGACATTTATTCATATTTTATTTTTCTCATTTCTTTAAATTTTAAACTCTGAGGGCAGTTTTCATGTCATGTTATTTTTAAAAACAATGTCACCTGTCAAAGGGGTGAATACAAAAACAAAACACTTGTAATTTGATTACGTAGGCATTTTGAATGCTCCAAAAGCTAGAAAAATTTATCTGGAAAATTTTTAGTTTCTTTTTTACTCCTGAGTGTAAAATTTTATGTTTGGATGACTGGATGAACATCTCAAAATTTTTAAAGATAATTATTCTTAATTTAGCAGGTTTTCTGACTTTGATTCAATTTATAAAGGATGAATAATTAAATGAAGGGTTTTTAAAAATCTTACTGTGATCATCACAGTTAATATAGTATTATAGCAATAAAACAAGATGAAATAAATTCATTTGAACCTTTTAAAATGAAGATTTTGTCAATGAACAGAACATAAATTTCAATTAATATCCTATTTTTTGAAGGAAATTTATACATAGATATTCAGTGTACTAGAAGAAATATTTAGAAAGGATTGCCTATGTATTTCAAATAATTGTTTCCAATTAATAATCTTCAGCATATAAGCATAAGACCTGTATTTTTGTCAGAAGTATATACAAACAGAATTTGAATGTGAAAATAAAGAAATTTCAGATTTAGAAGAAATTTAATTTTCCATGGGTAAAATGATGAAAGAATTTCCATAAGTTATTACAACTTTACATCAAACCTGCTGGTTTTAATGCACAGGACTTAATTTTTAGCTGCTGAGCTGAAACTTGGTGTTGGCAGACAAAAGGAAGCTGGTTTCATTTCAAGGATACAACTAACTGCTAATTATAAAAATGGATTTAAAGTTACCAGAAGGAACATTTTTGACAAGCCTTATGAAAAGAAATGCTAGACAATACTCAGTTAATTAAGAAACCAAGAGAGTTCTTTTATTCCTACATTCTATTAGTGCAATATTACTCATAGAAGAGATAAAAGGAGGAAGTTAAACTTTTGATTGCCTGCATTTTAATTTCTGCCTTTTTAAAGCAGTCAGTCCTGCCTTTCCATACTTCGTGTTGGTGTTTTGAGTGTGTTTCCCCAGCTTTGAAAATGAAACATTATAGGAGAAAATAGAGGAAGAATGTTTAGGTGGATAGGTTAAAGAAGATATTGCTATTAATAAGGAAACACGTATGTTTTGCTTTCAATGGCATAAACATTATAGACAGAATGAAACCAAAACTCAAGCACAAATAGGTTTTTATTCATATTTCATTTCTACTGTATTCCATTGAATGGTGAATTGTATTATTAAAAATGTGAAGAATATAAAGAAATGACTGGTCAAGAAGAGTAATAGTCTTAAAGGTCTCATGTTCATTTATTCATTCATTTAATTTTATATGCAGTCCTTTATTACCATTACTGTCCATTAATCTTTCATTTAAATCACCAAGTTCTAACTCTCTCAATTCCCCACCCTATCTTTTCCCCAACTTGTTATTAAAATTATAGGCAGATGCAAAATAAGTTAGTCCAACTTTATGTAGTCATTTATTGATGTTGCTTGGAGCTTTCAACATTTCAGGAAATGAAGTAAAAAGCCTTGATAAAAAATGTTTTTTTAGAGATTAATTTTTCATGACATTTTCCAAGGAGTATATGGTGAAAAAAATACAAAAAAGGCACAAATAAAAGTGAACCAATGAACCAACTGCTGGGTTTTTAAAAACATATGTATTTCTAATTCAATCACAGTCTTTGAATTTTAAACATGAATCTTTCTCAGCCTGTTGCAATAGAAATGGAGAATGGAGTCCTGCTACTTTCTTTTGCTTAGGAAGAGGTCAGTTGGTAGTAAAACTTACGCAGTTTTCAGTGATTTACTTAGGACAAAATCTATTGAAGAAACTTTAAATTAATATTATAGCCACTTAGAAAAATTTTGGAGAAAAGAAATTAGATTGAATAGCATAGTGGTACTTTATCAAAGTCAAGAAGAAAAGATCCCTAGGGGATTATGTATTTGGGAACAGCCTGCCTTTAGCTTTCAACATTAAGTGTTAAAACACAAATGAGAACAGGTATGAAATAAATGTTCACAGAATATAAATTTGCTTATTTTAGGTAAAGAAATAAGAAAGGATACAGCATTATTAACATCTCAAACATGAAAAAATTGTGAGATAAAAAGTTTAGGAATTGACATTATAGTTGTCATTCACTAAGTGATTAAACTGTTAATGAAATTTTACAAGATAAAATTGTGGCAATATTTTGAAGCTGGAGGGGGACAGTATATTTAGTCTTCATACAAATGATAATGGAAGTGGCTGGCTCCCCATTTGCAAAGTTACCTACCTTTCTCCATCAGCAGGACTGAGCAGTCAGGGTAGAAAATATTTGCCTACCTGAGGATTCTCTGCAAGGTTCAATGAATATACACTCCATTGTGCCAAGAAAAGTGTCAGGAGTTAAAGAGGAGTATGTCTAAATATACTTTCAAAATAGTAGAGAATGGGAGTAGTTAATTGTGCATCCAACTTGAGTGAAGCAGGTAGAATCTTTAGAAATCTATTCATTCAACTAATATGTACTAAGTGCCTACAATGTGCATTCACTTTTTTAAAATTAATTTTTATTGGAGTATAGTTGCTTTACAATGTTGTGTTAGCTTCTACTGCACACCAAAATGAACAGGCCATACATATACATATCGCTCCTCCCTTTTGGATTTCCTTCCCATTTAGGTCACCACAGTGCATTAAGTAGAGTTCCCTGTGCTATACAGTATAATCCCATCAGTTGTCTATTTTATACATAGTATGAATAGTGTATATGTGTCAATCCCAATCTCCCAATTCCTCCCACCCCACCTCTTTCCCCCTTAGAATACATGCATTTGTTCTGTACATCTGTGTCTCTATTTCTGCTTTGCAAATAAGGTCATCTATACCATTTTTCTAGATTCTACATATATACATTAATATATGATATTTGTTTTTCTCTTCCTGACTTACTTCACTCTGTATGACACTCTCTAGGTCCATCCACATCACTAGAAACGACCCAATTTTGTTCCTTTTTATGGCTGAGTAATATTCCATTGTATATATGTACCACATCTTCTTTATCCATTCCTCTGTTGATGGGCATTTACATTGCTTCCATGTCCTGGTTATTGTAAATAGTGCTACAATGAACACTGGGGTGAATGTGTCTTTTTGAATTACGGTTTTCTCTGGGTATATGCCCAGTAGTGGGATTGCTGGGTCATATGGTAATTCTATTTTTAGTTTTTTAAGGAACCTCCATACTGTACTCCATAGTGGCAGTATCAGTTTACATTCCCACCAATGTAGTGTAAGAGGATGTAAGAGGGTTCCCTTTTCTTCACACCCTCTCCAGCATTTATTGTTTGTGAATTTTTTGTTGATGGCCATTCTGACTGGTGTGAGGAGATACCTCATTCTAGTTTTGATTTTCATTTCTCTACTAATTAGTGATGTTGAGAATTTTTTCATGTGTTTGTTGGCTATCTGTATGTCTTCTTTGGAGAAATGTCTATTTAGGTTTTCCACCCACTTTTTGATTGGATTGTTTGTTTTTTTTGATATTAAGCTTCATGAGCTGCTTGTGTATTTTGGAGTTTAATCCTTTTTCAATTGCTTCGTTTGCAAATATTTTCTCCCATTCTGAGGGTTGTCTTTTCATCTTGTTTTTGGTTTCCTTTGCTGTGTAAAAGCTTTTAAGTTTCATTAGGTCCCATTTGTTTATTTTTGTTTTTATTTTCATTACATTAGGAGGTGGGTCAAAAAGGACCTTGCTGTGATTTATGTCATAGAGTGTTCTTCCTATGTTTTCCTCTAAGAGTTTTATAGTGTCTGGCCTTAATTTAGGTCTTTAATCCATTTTGGGTTTATTTTTGTGTATGGTGTTAGGGAGTGTTCTAATTTCATTCTTTTACATGTAGCTGTCCAGTTTTCCCAACACCACTTATTGAAGAGGCTGTCTTTTCTCCTTTGTACTTTTTTGCCTCCTTTGTCATAGATTAGGTGACCATAGGTTTGTGGGTTTCTATCCTCTTGGCTTTCTATCCCATTCCTTTGATCTATATTTCTATTTTTGTGCCAGTACTTTACTGTCTTGATTATTGTAGCTTTGTAGTGTAGTCTGAAGTCAAGGAGCCTGATTCCTCCAGCTCCAGTTTTTGTTTTCAAAATTCCTTTGGCTTTTCAGGGTCTTTTGTGTTTCCGTACATATTGTGAAATTTTTTGTTCTAGTTCTGTGAAAAATGCCATTGGTAGTTTGCTAGGCATTGCATTGAATCTGTAGATTGCTTTGGGTAGTATAGTCATTTTCACAGTGTTGATTCTTCCAATCCAAGAACATAGTATATCTCTCCACCTGCTTGTGTCGCCTTTGATTTCTTTCATCAGTACCTTATAGTTTTCTGCATACAGGTATTTTGCCTCCTTAGGTAGGTTTATTCCTAGGTATTTTATTCTTTACAATCATATTTCAAGAAACAAGAAAAATCCCAAATAAACTACCTAAACTTACACCTAAAGCAACTAAAGAAGAACAAACAAAACAAAGTTAGTAGAAGGAAAGAAATCATAAAGAGTAGAGCAGAGCAGAAATAAATGAAATAGAAACAAAGAAAAGAAATCAATAAAACTAAAAGCTGGTTATTTGATAAGATAAACAAAATTGAACCTTTAGCCAGACTCATCATGTAAAAAAAGGGAGAGGACTCAAATCAATTAAATCAAAAATGACAAAAGAGAAATTACAACTGACACAACAGAAATACAAAGGATCATAAGAGAGTAGTACAAGCAACTATATGCCAATAAAATGGACAACATGGAACAAATGGACAAATTCTTAGAAAAGTACAACCTTCCAAGACTGAACCAGGAAGAAAGAGAAAATATGAGCAGACCAAACATAAATAATGAAATTGCGATTAAAAATCTTCCAACAAACACAAAAGTCCAGGACCAGATAGCTTCACAGGTTAATTCTATGAAACATTTAGAGAAGAACTAACACCTATCATTCTCAGACTCCTCCAAAAAATTGCAGAGGGTGGAACACTCCCAAACTCATTCTACAAAGCCACCATCACCCTGATACCCAAACCAGACAAAGATATCACAAAAAAAGAAAATTACAGGCCGATATCACTGATGAACATAGATGCAAAAATCCTCAACAAAATACTAGCAAACAGAATCCAACAACACATTAAAATGATCATATACCATGATCAAGTGGGATTTATTCCAGGGATGCAAGGATTCTTCAATGTATGAAAAACAGTCAATGTCGTACACTATATTAACAAATTGAAGAATAAAAACCATATGATCGTCTCAATAGATGCAGAAAAATCTTGCAACAAAAATCAACATCAATTTATGATAAACACGCTACAGAAGGTGAGCATAGAGGGAAGCTATCTCAACATAATAAAGGCCACATATGACAAACCCACAGCAAACATTATTCTCAGTGGTGAAAAACTGAAAGCATTTCCACTAAGATCAAGAACAAGACAAGGATGTCCACTCTCACCACTATTATTCAACCTAGTTTTGGAAGTCCTAGCCACAGCAATCAGAGACGAAAAAGAAGTAAAAGGAATCCAAATTGGAAAAGAAGTAAAACTGTTACTGTTTGTAGATGACATGATACTATACATAGAAAATCCTAATGATGCTACCAGAAAATTACTTGAGCTAATCAATGACTTTTGCAGAGTTGCAGGGTACAAAATTAATACACAGAAGTCTCTTGCATTCCTGTACACTAACAACAAAAGCTCAGAAAGAGAAATTAAGGAAACACTCCCATTTACCATTGTGCCATTCACTTTGATAACTACAGGAATATAGTGATGAATAAGGAACATACTGTTGCTGTTCCCATGAAAACTATGTCAGCGAAAATATCTGCATCATGATTTTTCCTAGAATCAAAGTTTATTCTAAAATTTTGTTTTATTAAAGCTTGATGGATTTTTTTTACAGTGAGATTACATTATTAGATAGCTATGTTTTTTTGTGTGTTACCACTGCAGTACTTATAATAAAGAGTATAATCATCTTGTCCAAAGGAGCCTTATTGTGACTACTTCCCTCTGCAACCACTACGTAACTTCTCTGGAAACTCTCCATTGGTCATACCTGAATTAAAATCTGGAGATTTTAATTGAACTAATCCTGTAAGAAATATTATGCTTTCTCTAAAGAAAGCAAAAAGACCTTCAGTTTTCTCTTGGTTTTTAATTCTTTTGACAGCAATTTTTCATTTCAATGAGACTATCTGGCCAGAGTGAAAGTCATTTGAGACTCCAACACTGACCAGGTCATCATCTAATTTTGTAGGCTAATTACATTTTAATCTCCATGCTTATTCAGTTTCTTTTCTAAGATGATTTAAAAATCTGTGACCTCATTTTCTCTGATATGCTGAGGTGTTATCAAATGTATAATAGATTCCTCCATCTCTTTGTAAAATACACTCATTTTTTTAGGGCTTATGATATATGGGTTTACATCTACTATTGATTACTGATACCTAATGACCTTTTGGACAGTCTTCTGCATTTCTTGATGATTTTGGTCTTGGCTTCTCAATCTTATAGCCCACTCTAATTTCTACAATCATACTGAGGGATGTTGATGTCTTTGTTGATAATCTTTCCAACAATCTGGCATTTTGGTTCCTTGACCTCTTCTTCTCTAACCACCATTTTGCCTAGCCTACCTCAACCACCCACTCCCACAGTCATGCTCCAGGACCTTTTATTTTTTTTCCTTTTTCTCCTTCATATAAATTGCATTGTAAAACTGTACATGTGAAAAAAATTACTTTGTGCTCCTAACCCCTTTCTGGTGAGATAGAAAAACCAGCATGTCACAGGTTAGAGCTGGTCCTTGATAGAATCAGACAGTTTTGTCATCAAAAATGTGAAGTTATAGAATAATTAATAAAAAAATGTCTTCCTCTGATGATCTTATTACATTTTATTAGTCCAACAATTCCCACTCTGACTGAGGTCCTTTGACCTCAAGAAGACTTTTAGCCCACAGACCCAATTATTCTTTCCCTATTCATGAGTTTTTTCCTTAGTTTCCTCTGTTTCTACCTAACATGCTATGACTTGTCTTTTAATTACATTTTTGTCATTACTATTATCACTTGCATATTTCTCCTTTTGTCATTTTTCTTGGGAAAATCAAACCAAACAAACACAATGTTTAAGCAAGCTGTTTTCTCTCTATGTCTATATTTAAGCAACTAAACCAGGCTTTAGAAAACTACCCAGCTGAGCATGCTGGTGACATCATTCATGAAATATAAACCACCTATATCCTAGGGGCACTAAATACAATTCAGTATTGAATACATTTCCTTAGTTAACTTGCTCCCCTCTTGTCTGCAATGCTGGAAGAATAGATCCAGAAAAACTAAATAAAATTATGAGTTCCACATGGCAGACAAATACATAGTAGAGAGGAACACAGAAAATAGATGGGTACTATTGCTGGTTAAAGGTTGTGTACATTTATAATTTTGATAGCACCTTCCAGATTATTTTCCCTAGAGGTGAAGCTATTTATATTCCCACCAGCAACTGATGACACTACTCATTTCCTCTATGCTTGCCTCTGTTGGATGTTACTAATTCGTTTTGTGTTTCCCAATCTGATGGGTATAAATGGGTATTTCATTCTTATTTTTATTTATATTTTTCTGAGTTATAGTGAGATGAATCGCCTATTAATATAATTTGTTCATCTTTTTATTGTCTTTTTTGTTCCTTTTCAATTTTTCAATGATTTTATTCTGAAAACAATTATCAGATTATAAAAACAATAAAAGCTTATACTTTTACATTTTATTTGGAAAATTAGTAAAGAAGCAGAAAAACTGCCTATAATTATATAACATGGAAATAAATACTTCAGTGTAATGCCTTCCCATCTTTATTATTAAAATAAATGGTTTTTATGAAAAAAATTTATTGCAGTTGATGAACCTACATCATTATCTCTCAGAGTCCATAGTTTATATTAGGTTTCACTCCTGGTTTTTTTACATTCTATAGGTTTTGACAAATGTATAGTGACGAGTATCCACCATTATGATATCATACAGAATAATTTTATTCTAAAAATCCTCTGTTTTTCACCCATTCATCCCACCCTCCCCCCACCTGCAGGCAACCACTGATCTTTTTTTTATACTTTCCATAATTTTGCCTTTTCCAGAATGTCATTAGCTGGAATCGTATAGTACATAGTCTTTTCAGAATGGCCTATTTCCTTTAGTAATGTGTATTTAAAGTTTCTCCAAGTTTTTCCATGGTTTGATGGTTAATCTCTTTTTAATGCTGAATAATATTCCACTGTCTGTATGTACCATAGTTTCTTAATCCTTTCAACCAAGTTCATCTTGGTTGTTTGCAATTATGTATAAAGCTGCTATAAAACATCCATGTGCAGGTTTTTGAGTGGACATAGTTTACAAATTATTTGTGTAAATACAAAGGCATGATTTCTGGATCAAATGTTGAGTACATTTAGTTTAATAAATTGCCAAACTATCTTCCAAAGTGGCTGTACCACTTTACGTTCTCAACAGCAATGAATGAGAGTTCCTGTTGCTCCACATCCTCGCCAGCATTAGGTGGGACTAGTGTTATGAATTTTGGACATTCTAATAAATTTATTTTTCGGTATCTCATAGTTTTAATTTGCATTTCCCTGTTGATATATGATGTAGAGCATCTTTTCCTGTTCTCATTTGCCATTGTTTATCTCTTTAGTGAGGTATCTGTTCAGGTGTTTAGGCCATTATTAATCAGGTTCTTTGTATTTTTGATTTTTAAGAGTTCTTTGTATTCAATATTTCCCTCATTCATTCATTCACTCATTTATTCATTTATTCAACACCAAACTTCCCCTCCCTCCCTGGAGCTGATTTATATTGGCTGTAACTGCATTTGTGCTCATGGGCTGTGATGAGGAGTTGCTGCCTTTTCTTGATGCGTGAATTCTGTCAAAATATTCCTAGCATTCCCAACCCGGAGCAGCAGAAAGTCAGGAAAAGACATTTATTGTTTGGATTGTAGACAAGGTCCTAACAGCAGGGTGGTTTGTCATGCAAGGGACAGATGAGGCCCAGGGTCCACAAAAAAAAGAAAAAAAAATAAAAGTTACTTGTACATATTGGGTAATAGTCCTTTATCATATATGTGTTTTGCAGATACTTCCTCTTGGTCTCATTATCTTGACAGTGTCTTTCCTAGAACAAAATAAAAAAAATTTTTTTTAATGAAGTCTAGCTTATAAGTTATTTATTTCATAGAATGTACGCTTGGTGTTCCATCTAAAAAGTCATCACAATACTTAAGGTCATGTAGGTTTTCTCTGTTATCTTCTAGTTTCATAGTTTTGCACGTTATGTTTAGGTCTATAATCCATTTTGAGTTAATTTTTATGAAGGACATAGGTCTCAGTCTAGATTCATTTTATTTTGAATGAAGATGTCCAGTTGTCCCAGAACCATTTATTGAAAAGTCTGTCTTTTCTCTATTGTATGGCCTTTGTTCCCTTGTCAAAGATTAATTGGACTATTTATGTGGCTGTATTTCTGGATGTAATTTTTTGGTTAAAGTTTAATTTCTTCTATTGGGTCTGCCTAAGTTTATGGACCTTTTATGTCCTTTGAGCTTCCTAAATGTTCAGCTAATTCCTACTTATTCTTCATGTCTTAGATTAAATGCCAGATTGGATTATATGGCTGATGGTTCCTATAGTTTCTTTTTATATAATTTATTATAATTATAATTAATTTATTTCTTTAGAAAATTTGTGTCTTTTTTTTTACTATTATCTGAGACTTTTTTCCTTCTAGTTTTATTGAAATATAATTGATTTACAGCACTGTACAAATTTGTTATATAGCATAATGATTTGACCTACATCATGATGATAACCACAATAAATTTAGTGAGCATCCATAACCTCATATAGATAAAAAAAGAAAAAAAGAAAAAAAAATTTTTCTGTGACAAGAATTCTTAGGATTACTCTCTTAACAACTTTCATGTATAATACACAGTAGTGTTAATTATATTAATCATGTTGTACATTACATTCCTAGTACTTATTGTCTTCTAATTGGAAGTTTGTACATTTTAATCACCTTCATCCATTATGTCACATTTTTAAAATTCTTTAACTGGGGAATGCTATATAGATGTAAAGGAATACCTCTCAGCTATAAATACATGAACTACTGATAGCTACAATAATGTCAATGAATCTCAAATGCGTTATGCTCAGTGAAAGAAGTCAGACTCAAAAGACTACATATTATATTAATGTATATGACGTTTTGGAAAAGGCAAAATGATAGGGACAAGAATCAGAACAGTGTCTATAAAAGATTAGGGTAATGGAGTTGTTGACTGAACGGGGCACAGGAGAAATTTTGGAGGGTGAAGATTCTATTCTATATGTTGATTACATGCATTTGTCAAAACTAGCAGAATTATACATGAGTACATTGTACATTAAGATATATGTATATTTATGAGAATTTTATAGTTTTGTCATAAGTTTTTCAATGTAATATTTTTTTCTAATTCCTAGTCTACATTTTTTTTCTTGAATAGGTAAAACTTATAACTGGCCACTTTAACAATTCCCTTAGTAATTAAAAAATAATGTTATTAGACCCTTTTTAGATCTCTGTATATGCAGTCCTATCACCAGCAAAAGGAGATAATTTTAATTCTTCTTTTAAATTCTTTTTCTGCCAGATTTTCATTATCTGTCCTTTCTGCATTTTCTAGATACTCCAAGAAATATTACATAGTAATAGTGATAGTAACATCCCTGTGTAGTTCCTGTTTCATTTAAAATTATTTGGTTTTTACTTGAAATAATGTGTGGTTGGTTTTTGATTAAACCATCTTTATTATACATAAAGAATTTGTTTTAAAATATTTTACTTAAAACAGCATCATTTATATGGAATGTATGGGATATAGGAAATGCATTACAAGATTTTTAGCGTCAATTTTTTATAATTTTTACGATATTTTGCTACAGTGACTCATAGCTATTTAAAGAAGATATTTGAGAAGAAAAAGAAGGTACTCTTAATTGTGTAAAATAATAACCAGTGACAACTTTGTTAAAAATAGGGGGAATTTATCATCCAGTAATATTTATGTTCCCACTACCTCCTTACTTCTTTAAAATAACCATTGAACCTCTGCGCTAGAGATGGCATCAAGCTCATGTGTGTACTGTATAACAGTTTTAATTTGAACAGTCTTTGGAAGAGGTTATTTTTATATCCAACTTCAAGTTCAGCACATTTTTCTCCCAGGGTATAACTTGTTGTTATGTACTCCAATAACAACAAGCATAACTGCTCGGCTTATGCTGATGAGTTTTGTCATACTGGCTAATTCAGTTTTTATACTTTCTGATTACTTGTATGGTTTATCACACTCCTCTGTTGATTATTCAATTATATAGTTTAATTATTAACAATAGACAGTTATACTCTGAGGAATTTAATGCTTCTTCTTCTATCAAATCCACCTGAATTTATAACATCTTCATAGTTGTCAATCTATTCATGTCACTCTGTCCAAATCTACTTGAACTTCTTATGAAATAGACTCCAATTCTTTAATTACAAGAAAGAAACATTCCTTAGTTTGGTTATATTCTTCTAAATATCAACTCTTTTCGATGTAAATTATGCCCTAGTGGTAGATAAAGTATGCTTAGAAGATATTTTTTATTTAAAATATTTCTCACTAAGAGAAAAAAGGAAATTGAGGCTATTTCAATAGACAGTATATTTAAATCATAAAAATAATGAGCCTTGGAGCCAGATACATCTGACTATAAATCCTACTCACCATGTGAACAAAATAAATAAGTTCCATGAACCTCAGTTTCCACAATTGGAAACAGAGGTATTAAGCATTGCTGTTATGATGAATAAGATAATTTATACAGCAAACTAAAAAATATTATTTACTTGGTTCATAGCAAAATAACAAATATAGAGGTAATTGTTTTTATTAGTAGTAGTATTTTCTGTTTAAACAGGCAATGACATACTGAGTAAAGAGACATCCTGGGTCCTCTTGGTAGATCTCCAGCATATATTTTAGTGAATAGTAAATATCTTCTCTCATCCTGTAAAATTAATAATTAACCTGATGGTGTCAACTTTAAGATTCTTATTTTATTTATTTATTTTTTGCGGTACGCGGGCCTCTCACTGTTGTGGTCTCTCCCGTTGCGGAGCACAGGCTCCGGATGCGCAGGCTCAGTGGCCATGGCTCACGGGCCTAGCCGCTCCGCGGCATGAGAGATCTTCCCGGACCGGGGCACGAACCCGTGTCCCCTGCATCCGCAGGCGGACTCTCAACCACTGCGCCACCAGGGAAGCCCACAACTTTAAGATTTTTGTCCACACCTTGCTTAAACTCATCTGAAATAAATCCATATCCAATGCCAATAAAACTGGTAATCTGTATACTGGAAATATAGGGACTTGAGCTATGCTTGTTAACAAACTTGGAAAAATTTAAGTACTTGAAGATACCTTTGCATTAGCAATAGCAGTAATTAAGTTGATTGACATTAGACTAATGATATGGATGCTATTTTTTACTGCCTTTTCACAGTACACTGATGTTATTTATAGAGCTCCATTTTAATATTTGAGTGCCAGGAAAACTGGTCTCAGCAAAATGAATCCTTTGAATATTATTGCTAGGTCAGCATAAACCATGTGATTAAATGTTCAAACTCAATTATTTTTGTAGCAGAACAAAAACTTAGTTCCAGGTGATAAGGTTTTGTTGTGGTTGGATCCATATGGAATAATACCGTAGCATATCAAAGGAACTTCTAACATAGTGCAAAGAGCCATAACTAGACAATGTTATCATTGCAGAGGACTGTATGTGAAAAGGTGTGGGAGATTAGATTGAATATGCACTGATCCTAAGACATACACTGATGTCATACTCTCATGTCTTTTATCTTTTCCACTCAAAAGCAAAGTACACAAAAAAGTAAATTCTATTCATTAAGGTTTATTCTGCCATTAATAATAAAATAATGAAAGATCATTGACACATTTAACTTTATTTCATCTTAAACATTATCCATATACATTTATTTCTCTGGTCCTTGAAAACGAGCAAAAGATCAAAGAAGATTTGTGTAACTGGAGAATAATTGTTACTGGAAAAAGTCAACTTGAAGAGAAAAATGAAAATTGAAACTCAATATTATGGAAATATTTTTTGAACTGTTATAAAATTTAGATGGGAATATGAACTATAACTTAAAGAATATATCAGATAGTTTTTTAGAAGTTTTAGTCATTTTGTAAGTAAATATTTTTGTGTAATAAGGACTTTTGCCTCCCCAAGAAACCTCATTACAGCCAGGAGTCTAATACTGATAGGATAATGAGGACCCTATATTTATACACATTTTACATACATGCATTTCTCTTACATGAATGCAGAAACACAGTTTTTTAAATGTAGACAATAACATAATAAAATTAAAATGTAAGTAACATTCAGTGAGAATTTAAATGGGCCCGGCAATATTATAAGCACTTTGCACATGAAATGTGTCATTACAACCATTTTGCTAAATAGTTTGCTTACTTGCCCAAGCTTTCAGAGCTAAAAAGTAGTCAGCTGGGATTCATATCCATTTACATGACATTATGTATAGGTACAATACAATCAACAAATTAATGAGTTAAACAGGAATTTATTGTACATCACCTGTGTGCCATGCACTTCTAAGTCCTGAGATACACCAAAGAGGCAAAATCTCTGCTCTCCTGAGATTTACATTTTATTTGGGGATGGAAATATTAGACAAATAAATATACACATTATTGCCAGTTAGAGGTAAATGTTGTGAAGAAAATTAAAGTAACCCAAAGGATGGAGAATTGATGGTCTAAAATGAGCTCTGTGAGGAGGTGACATTTAAATAGAGAACTGAATGCTGTGTGGAATGACCAGAGTAGATACATGGATCAAGGGAGTTCCAGCAGTAAGATGAGCAAGTCTACATGCTTTAGGTAAGCATATGGGTGACATGGTCAAGGAATAGAAAAATGACCAAAGCATGGATCACAGCAAGTAAGAGGAGGAGAAGTAGGATAATTGAGGATGATTGTAAGAGTGAGCTAGGGACCAGATGGTGTATGCCACAATAGGAACTTGGTATTTTATTCTAAAGATGTAGAAAAGCAGTCAGAGGGTTGACACGAAGAGAGTGGCTCAATCTGACTTCTGTTTTATAAGGATAGCTCTGAGTTCTGTGTGGAGGATAGTCAGTATAGCAAGAGTAGGATCAAGGCTTTTACTACTTTCTGCATTGGTCATTGGAAAAGATGATAGGGGTTAAACTATGTGGTATCAGTGGTGGAAGCAACTCTGAATATATTGACTGATAGGCTGATTGGGCTCCTAATTAATGAACTTAAAGTGTTTATTTCTGAAATAATTGCAGTTAAATGAATCTCCTATATTTTCAGTTTATTTATTTATTTTTTCTGTAGAACCAGATGCTGCTATCCTTTGAAAAGCAGAGACAACTGAATAAATGTCTGTTGAATAAATAAATGACAGAAATGTAACTCTTTTCTATTTCTTAGATCTATTTTCACATGCAGTGTTGAATAATTTATTATCACATCATACTCTGGTAAGTTTAGCATGCTTCATAGCTTCAAAGTCTTTAAAAAAATTTTTTTTGCTGAAGTTATCTAAGTAATCCTAAAATGTGGCATGGAGTGTTGGGCTTAAAACTACATAATCTTATGTAATTCTCTACTGAATATCATCTTTTAAATATCACCAATACTAACCTTTATTGTTGTATACTGATCAAACAAATTGCAAATAAATTGTTACATCAGTTTTAACTTTCTTTATGAGATCTGGGATACAGTACATAGAATTATAAAAAAATTGTATTAAATGAGAATGGTTTTTAATGCTGCTATTATCTTTACCCTTTCATGTTTCTGAAGGAGAAATAGTAATAACTTCATGTTCTATATATATATATATATATATATATATATATATATGTATGTAAAGGAAATGAATGAAAATAATGAATAATACATTTTCTTAAGAGACTTAAATTGGCTTTGAAAACTATACTGAACATACAGCTTTTCTGGTGCTTTCCCTCTTCCTTGTTATTCTGAGAACTTTTTTATCTCTGAATCATAGAAGCCATTAGGTGTAAAGATGTAGAATTGTTGGTGAATATACTTTCTGCCATGTGGATAAAGGTGACTTGCAGTGAAAGGGGAAAATGTAGAGGACATACATGCAGACTTTAAGGCAGGAAACACAAATGAGCCTTCAGTGCTCAAGCCCTGAAAATGCTGTCATAAGATTCTTTTAGACACCACAAGTATCTTATCAAGTCCCTTCTTAGCATGAGCTGGATTTGTAACTTAAATAATACAACTGTTTAAAAGACAAGTTCAAAAATACTTGGACTAAATGTATGGCTCAGCATTGTGAATATTTTAGCAAGAACAATTAAAAGGTTCTATAGTTTTGCTTAAAAACAATTTATATTTTCTATATTATTAATCTATAGATTATGTAATCATTTTTTTGAGAAGTTCAGCTATCCCAAAACACTACAAATAAGCAAGGAATAGAAAACTATGTATGTATGGTGATTCCCAAATTTATGTCTATAGGTCAGAACTTTCCACTTGAATTCATACTTATATAGCTTATGCTCATATCTCCACTTAAATATCTTAATAAAATTTGAAACTCAATGTGTTCTTTTCTCATTTAACATGTGTGATTCATCCTCAAATCCTGTTAGCTTTACCATCATAACCTGCCCATGACCTGACCACCCCTCATCACCACCACTGCTATTTTCCTGCCACACCATTTGTTTTGCCAAAAGGTTTCACTACCTTCTAAATCTGTCTTCCTACTTCTGCTGTTGTCCCTTTTAAGAAAGAATGGATATGTTAAGAAGAAAATTAAATCATCTCACTCTGCAGTTAAAAAGCCTTTGATAACTTTCCATCTCTTTTAGAGTAAAAGTCAAAAATCAGAGAGATGACCTACTAGATCCTGGAAGATGTGCTTCATCCTCAATCCCTTCTTTTCTTTGACCCACTTTTTACCATCTCCTCCCTGTCAGTGGCAGCCACACTGTACTCTTTGCTGTGTCATGAGCATTGCTGGCAGCTCTCTCCCAGATAGCTGGACTTGCTGTTCCCATGGTCCAGGATGAT
The DNA here is from genome assembly GCF_008692025.1 of Phocoena sinus. NCBI lineage: Eukaryota > Metazoa > Chordata > Mammalia > Artiodactyla > Phocoenidae > Phocoena > Phocoena sinus. Next base: position 122,175,849 of record NC_045764.1, on the reverse strand, counting down.
CTTTACCTATATGGCCATGAAGCTTGCTTTCTCACCTCTGTAGTATCAGGGTCTAAATATTATTTGTAAACTGTTTTGTTTTTTTTTATAAATTTATTTTATTGATTTATTTTTGGCTGTGTTGGGTCTTTGTTGCTGCTCAGGGGCTTTCTTTTGTGAGCAGGGGCTACTCTTCATTGTGGTGCACGGGCTTCTCATTGTGGTGGCTTCTTGCACAGCATGGGCTCTAGGTGCACGGGCTTCAGCAGTTGTGGCTCGTGGCTCTAGAGTGCAGGCTCAGTAGTTGTGGTGTACTGGCTTAGTTGCTCCGCAGCATGTGGGATCTTCCCAGACCAGGGCTCGAACCTGTGTCCCCTGCATCGGCAGGCGGATTCTTAACCACTGCATCAAAAATAGGGAAGCTCTATTTGTAAACTCTTGAAAAGTATTTAAGAAGAAGATTTAACACATGGAATTGGTTTTACAAGTGATGGGAGTGCTAAGAACCCACGGGTTAGCAGCAGGAAGAAACCATCTAGCCCTGGGCAAGAGAGAGCGAGGAAAGAGGCAGTGTTATCAGAACTTATGTCCTGGAGTCAACCAGAAGAATCCTGAACTACAGTTAGCCTACCCAGTGGGAGTTAGAGCCACAGAAGCAAGGCAGCTGCTGGAGGCACTTCCCAAAGCAGAGAGTGGGGAAATGGGAAACATGGTCTTCTTCCTTCCATCTACTCTTGATTTCTGCCCATTAGCCAGAACCAGCTAGTTACTACTAGCCTAGGTCAGAATCCCTGAAATACCAAGCAGACTAGGGGAAGACTGAGCAGTGGATCTGAGGACCAACTATTTTTTGCCTACCTTTATTTAGTTATTTTCTCAGATAACCCTCTTCAGTCTGGCCTTCTTTGAACTTTCCATCTAAAATTGCATCCCCTCCCCGCCAAACATTCCCTATCCTTCTTTCTTAGGCAATTTTTCTCCATACTATTTAGCATCGTTAAACGTTATACATTTTATTTTTAAATATTTTTCATTGCCTGTTTCTCCCAATAGAATATGAGCTTTTAAAGCTCTAAACCTTTTCCTGTTCACTGCTGATTTCCCAGCCCCTGGGACTGTTTCTGGCACATCATAATTGCTCATTAAATATCTGTGAATGAATGATTGAAGGTGTAAATAAATGGACTATGAAAGTGGTCTTGCACTGAAGAGCATACCTTGAACTGAAGAAGTTTCATTTAAGAGATGTTTAGGCCCTCACACAGGGCTAATTAATTTATACTTCAGATGCAGTTTAAAGTGCTAGCTGAAATCATGTTTCTGCATACTGCAAATTCCAAGTAACCAGTTGGACGTACAAAAATGAAGCATCTCAGGAAGCAGGCACACTCACAACCAAAATAAACAGCCAATGAGCCATCAATAAAGTATTAAAGAATATCAGAAACAAACGTAATAGTCCAGGTTCCATTAAAGTGAGGATAAATAGACCATCACTATCACTTAATGCATGACAGCATTACTGTTCCCTATAAAATCTCATGATCGTGTTGAAGCATCAAAAAAAATTCATGAATAAAATATAACAAAGTGTCTTCAAAAATTGCATGATTTTAGTCAGAGAACATAATTTCAAGTTATGTCCCAAGTTGTTTGACTTTGGGCAAGTTATTCAACTGCTTTGAAATTGAGGTTTTTCATAAAAGCTTACTGCAAGGATTAAATGAAAGAACATCGATCTTTTCAATTACCTAGCACACTGCCTGACACACTGAGAATGTCCTTTTAAGTCTTTTGAAATGCAATTAAATACATCCAAGTACAGTTGAATACGTATGTAAATAAGAAAATTGCATTTAGTTATGATTTTCAGTATTTTAAGTTAGATTGAAATAGAATCTGAAGTACAACTCAAATTTATTTAAGTTTGAGTTTAATTATTCCATTTCTGCCAAAATAGAAATGGAATAATTCTGGTATATGTCACCATCTAGGTATATTATTAATCATTTTTTGAAAACTTATCGTTTTAGAATACTTTCTATAAAATTAAATTTAAAGTTAAATTAGTATTTGGGCTATAAATAGTCATAATGTCAAATGAAAATTCTCATTTTTTAATGTTTAATTTTCATGGATTTATAGTATAGTTCAGTTGCATCTTTTCTCTCAGTTTTTTGGTATGCCTGATATAGACTTGATTAAAAAAAGAAAACTAATCACTCTTTATATCATGATGACCATTTCAACCCAATTGCCTGGAGCAAAATCAATCAGTTGATTATGCGTTATACTTTAAAGGTATGCACTTCAGGAATACATAATTCATTGGTCCATTTATTTTCTCCAAATGCAAGCAATAAAATAATGAAGATGCATTTTTGATTTAAGACATTAAAATTTCTTTTTGTGAAGACTTAAGTATATTTTCCATAGTATCTGATTTTATTATTTGGGATTCTATTACATTAAAGTGTGAAATATAATTACTAATCCCTAGTAATTTACAGAAATATAGTGGAAATCACTCAAATACCATAGATTTCGGGGTTGATGTGATAAAGAGTGTATACTTAAGAAAAGTTTAACTCTTCTACTAAAATTTAATCACAGAAGTGCATCAAAATACTGACCAAGAAATAGAAATAATGTGGGCTAAATGAACTGGAGTGATATTTTTCTGAGTATTAAATCTAAATAGACATGATAAATAATTTCTATAGATGACAGTCTTAGAGGTTAAAGAGGAGTTATGGAGGAGTTGAGTAGACACTGTTACACATACTAGGTAAATAGATAGATATTTTATAGTGGTAATTGTCCATTTATTTATTTAAAAAGTTTTACTGAGCTTATCCTACATACATAGCATTATGCTTTGTGGGAAACCCAAAAGAAATAGAAATTTTATTTGCCTTTATAACTTACACAATAGTAGTGATAAAATATGCACCATAAGTGAGCTATATACTCAATCCCTGCCTGCCCTACTCCACCCACATGCAAGTAATAATAAGTGTGTGTGTGTAGTTCTGTCCTACTTTTCTTCTAGAGAAGCAGGCTTAGGAGAATGGCAAGAATTTCCATTTACTAGTGAGACAAAGAAATAAATAAGTGTGCTCATGGTTTGGGATGCCCCTGGGTGCCTCATCCATACCTGGCTTTAGACTGCTTTCCCTAGACTATGTGCAGTGACCCAGCTAACAGGCCCAGAGCTGAGGTTTCTAGTTCTGAATTTTTACTACCAGGGTGAGACAAGTCCTTATGTTAATCCACACACCAGAATGTTTCCCTGCCTTGATTGATTTTTGCTACTCATCAATAGATTTCAACCTGCCACTTAACCAATGCCACAGTATTCATCCTACTGCAAAATGCTGAGAGAATTTAGTAGTGGAAGAGATTCTAGCTGGGCAGATCAGCTAACACTTTGTGGAAGAATTTACTATTGAACTTGGCTTTGATTAATATACAGGATTTTGGTAGACAAAGCCACAAAGGGAGTGCTTTCTAAATAAAGAACAGTTTTAATAAAAATGAATTAATGAATGAACAAATGCTAGCATCTGAAAAGTATATGTAATACTCAAGGAGTCATAAAAATTCTTGTCTGACTGGAGAGTAGGGTAGAAACTGAACTGCTTATATAGGAGAATGAATGTCAGATTCAGCCTACCACATATCAGGCCCCATTCCAGCTTTTCAGACTGAATACCCAGCCACTTTCTGTTTGTAATCTCTCGGTTGGAAACAAGGAGTGAAACTGCTTAGCATATCAAGAACCTTCTTCCCGAGACCGGTAAGTTTCAGGAACACCTTTTCTAAGTCTCAGTCTGAAATAGTCAACCTTCACATCACACAGTCTCTTGCCATTCTCCAACTTCTCACTATTCTGGAACAGCCAGGTCCCCTATATGACTTGTTTGGCTTAGAATTCTCAAAGTCAGGGTTACTTTATCCCTATGCAGGAAACTAATCAGTAAACTGTGAGGAAACAGCAAAAAAAAAAAAAATCTATCCAAGACAACTTCCTTGTTAATGTCAGCCTGTTTTGAGGGGTCTGGTCTTGTTTCTGGCTTCTTCTGCCTTTCTTCAGAAAAAATGTCTGGAATGACCCCAACTCTAACACACCCCGCCATCACTGCTCTGCACTTAGAAAATGATATCCCAGCTATATTTCCAAGAATGAGCTCCCGCATGGCACTTCCAACACCTAAAATAGACTTGCAATGAATATGCAAAATTTGTACTTGAAATTTGAACTAATAATTTTTGGTGACATGTTACAAAAGTGAGAATGACTAACTTAAACCGAAAAGATAATTTATTAGAAAGATTTGAGAGATATCACAGATTAACAACAACAATATGTAAAAAATCAGGTTTGGGAGAAGGAAGAAAGCAGTGGAGACAGAATATATCAGAATGCGCTGTCACTTCTCCCTGTCCCTGGAGCCTTACACAGGCCTCTATGCTGGATACAGTAGATGTTGCTACTGCCACTGGGTGCAACTGCTGTTCAACCCTCTGCCTTGAGTCTAATCACCCTGTCCATTTTTCTTTACATTATTTGCTTTGGACTCAAACTTCTACAAAGCAGAAAATGGTTAACAATAGGTTATGCCCTCGTCCTCAATACTGAGTGAGAAATTGCATCCTACCTGTCACCAAGATTTAGAAAAGGGAGTATTCCTCCAAAATATAAGGGTTCAAATCCAGGACAAATGTCCACTAGGTCTACCTTTTGACTACTATCCAATATCCACATACATTTTTCTTCCACACATACATTTATAAAATTAAAATGCCCCAGAAATTTTTGAATTCTTCATATTATGCCATATACTCTCAATTGTGTTTAGTATACACTACTCTTGAGTCCAGGTTTCCATAAAGTAGTAAGCAAACAATTTTAATTATTCCTATATTTGTAAGTGAGTATATCTAATGCAGAGTCACTGGTAATGTACCCCTAAAAATTCATCCCATTCTAAAGTTATGTTCCATATACCTTTGGAATCTATTCTCAGATAAAAGACCCAGATTTTTGCTGCTGGAGATTAGCAAAGTCCTGCAGTTCTTTTATGTGGCCTTGTCTTCCATGTTTTGACTTTGCAGTTGGCCACATATAGGTATGTTGGAATGTGATTCCAGATATATGTCTGTAGACTAAAATAGGTCATGAGGAACACTGACTTCCTAAAATAAAAAAGAATTGGTGTTATTATGCCTCATAGATATGGGAATATTACTAATCTGACCAGGGAAGTTCACTGGGCATTGGGAGTTTGGGTTATTCTTGGACTCTGAATTTTCATGTATATCTCCATTGCAGTGTTTGTGTTTTCTCTACTTCCTGGAGAATGCTCTAAATTTCTCATAAGAAATATGGAGATATGATTCAATAGATGTTGTAATCTCACAACTTGAAGAATCAAACTTTGGTTTTGGCTACTATGGAGAAGGAATAAATTCTATTAGAAAGTCAATATGACCCATCATTAGAAGGAATTATTCCATTCCATGTCCATGAAATTCACATGCCCTTCCTACCATTTATACTTTCTTATTGCAGGGTCTTCCCAGACTCCCTAAATATTTTGTTTAATTCATTTTCAGGTGACTATAGGTGATTAATTATTTGTTTCCCCTCTGCTGCTACATTCCAGTCCTTGAATACCAATAAGATCTTCTGCCTTCGGATACCCATGGGTCAACTAATTGGCTTACCCTAAGTTATTTGCCTTTCCTTTGGCTTGTAGGGTATAAGGAGGAGAAAATCTGTCTCTTGGGCTGTCATGGTGGGTAAATGCTCTGCCTCTTCCAGAGACTCATGTTGTGAAGAATTGATAGGTGATTTCAAGCTCTCAAAAGAACATGAGATGAGATGGTGAAAGGCACTGAGCATATGAGTTAATGATCATAAGCCAGCAATGGATTGCTTACTTCTCTGATATAGAATCTAGAAAATAGATTTCTGAAGTTTTAAAACCACTTGCTGAATAGTAAGTAGGAAAAAAACAAAAATATAAAAGCATGTGATTTTTGAAGCTTATTAAACAACTCTAAATCCTCTAAAAAATTCTACACCTCATTAAGATGAAAAAGTGCTGAAAAAACAAACACTCATAGAAATGACCAATGTAATAAGAAAATAGTATCTTATAAATTTTTATTTTTTAATAAAAACAAAGTTAAGGTAATTGTTTGATTTAATTAATTGGGCTTATTAGAAGTGACTTTTAAGGAAATGCTTTTGGTAATTTTCAAAATAAGCAACTGAATTATGGCAATCGGTACATAATCTGTGGAATTTGCCAGCTATTGCAATTTACATAAACTGGTCATAGTTAAAAGTGATCTCGGATGGCCTTGGCCTGAAGCGGCTTGAAGCAGGATTTTGGTTCCCAGCCAGAGATTGAAGTCAGGCCACGGCAGCAAGAGGGCTGAATCCTAACCAATATACCACAAGGGACTAGTGGCCAGTGACAAGGCCCTGGCCTATCAGCTGTGTAGAAATGAATTTCCACATAGAGATGGAAAGTAGCAAAACAAGTGTTTATTAGGAGGAAAAAGGGTACATGTGGAAAGACACATGGGCAGGCTCAGAGAGTCGCGTCATTGTGGTAGTTTGAATCACTTATGTGAGGCATTTCTTCCGGGTTTCCTCTGGCCAGTCATCTTGCTTTGCCTGGCTCTCAGTCCATATTTAGTATATCTCAGTGTCATCCCATGTGTGCACATACATTTCTTAGTCAAGATGGATTCTAGTGAAGAAGTCTGTGGGTAGATTGACATCACTTACTATGAGGTAGTACCCCCTCCCTTTTTGACCTCCAAGGAGCCTTTCTGTGCATGTGTAGTCAGGAAGTTCTCCTTGACCTCGAGAATGAGAAATATTTGGTCTCTTATCTGGGCAGGGCTTAGCTCCTCCTCCTCTTCATCTTGGAGTATCTGTCCACAGGGGACAAACTCCAGCTGTTCAGCCTGGGGCTCATCTATCTCCTGCCTCAAATGGAACATTATTTTTATGATCTTTATAAGGCTATCAAAAATCCATAAATTTATTTAAATACTTTTTCTTTAGACCACTTTCTTATAGCAGAACTACTAACAGCACAGGCCTGCTAACAGAAACAATTGCTCTAACAGAAAACGTTTTCAATATCAAGGTACTTCCATTTGCATTCATTAAAAGCCTGGTAAATACTTCTTTAGGGAGTTCATAACAATCGTCTTTGCTGTGATTTGACAAATAATTCTGATTTATTAAAAGAAAAAAAACCTGGATAATGAGATAATCTAATGGTCCTGTGATCTTCCATTAAGACAACTATCCAAATTGATGCAGAATTAAACACAATTCCAACTTATTTGATTTCACTTTTGTGTAGCCTTAGACTCCTGTGATTCAAGTTTCTCCTTTTTCTAACGTTATGACCAGTAATTTGTGAGACAAATTCAAAGCACAGTGTTATCTTTTATTCATTTCTGTGTTGGGGTCTCCTTAATAGTTTGAACAAATTAAAGATATTTATTATAATTCATCTTTTAATGTAATTCCAACATCTTCTAACAGAATATTTTTGCTAAAATTTGTGTTTAATTAGACCCAACATTAGGAAAGAATTTTCCAGTTTATAGATCTTCGGCTATATACATTCTTCATTAAGATTCATAGTAAACTTTTAAGAACAATTATTAGCTAACAAGTTTCAGAGTGGATGAGTAATCTATATGATGGAGAAGCAAATTCAGATTTTATGATTATAAATCACAAACATGCTGTTTTCACCATTAAACTATTATTTTGAGTGATACCACATTTTAAAAGTTGTTTCCTGTTTATTTGCTTAAAAAGGTGGAAGAGGTTCTACAAAGGAACATGATTGGTCAAATACACTTATTTATTCAACAGTGAATGATACTTCAGTGGATAAAATATTCCAATTTTCTTTCTAGTCAATGATGACACAGTACTAAAATTAAAATAAAATTCTTGCCCTGATAGAGCTTATATTCTATCAAAAATGTGTAAAGAGTGAATAGGTGTATTATGTAATGTTAGGTGATAGGTGCTTTGAGAAAAAATACAAAATGACACTGAGATACAATATAATTTCTGAAACAAAAATGTTGGGTGTGGGGAGGGAGTGTGTGTAGCCCTGTTACTTTAGAGAGAGAGCATAAGCCACTTTAAGATAGAGCAATAGGACCCACACAGTTATCTGCAAGGTAGTGTTTCCAAAAAAGAGTTTCAAAAATGGGGGAATTTGAAAACTTAGATGACACTAACACAAACACAGATAATTTAGCAAATATTGGGTTGGCCAAAAAGTTCGTTTGGATCTTATGGCAAAACCCAAATGAACTTTTTGGCCAACCCAATAGATAAATATTGAACTTGAACTGACACAGAAGAAGAAACACATAAGACCAATAAATGTATGAAAATATACTCGAACTCAATAATAAATGTAGAAATAGAAATTCAATTTCCAATGAGTTTTTTAAAGCTACAAGCTTATTTAAAAATTCTGGTAATTCTAAGTTCTAGGAATAATGTAATACAACAGTGCAATTTACACACTACTAGAAGAGTACAGTTTGGTACATCTATTTTTGAAAATAATTTATCATTTTTGATGGAGTTGAACAAATACAAACACACCCTAGAAAAAGTAACACATAGGCTCAAGAAGAGCTGTTTAAGAATAAACCCTAGTGGCACTGCATGGGATAGTAAAAGCTAGAAACAATCCAAATTTTTTCTGAGAGGTGGGCATTTAAGTAATTTCCTGGTTATTCATGCAGTGGAATGCTATGCACATATTAAAGTATATGAACTATAGCTACCAGCATCACTTAAGATGAAAAGTTGAAAAAAAAGTCACAATACACACAATTTGATATAATCCAATTTACATGAGACTTCAATCTATGCAAAAGTAAGTAATAATTGATGATGCCTACATTTATGGTAAAGCTATAAATAAACAAGGAAGTGATAAATTCAAAATTCTATTACCTCACACTAGTCAAAATGGCTATCATCAAAAAATCCACAGACAATAAATGCTGGATGGGGTGTAGAGAGAAGGGAACCCTCCTACACTGTTTGTGGGAATGTAAATTGGTATAGCCACTATGGAGAACAGTATGGAGGTTCCTTAAAAAACTGAAAATAGATCTACCATATGATCCTGCAATCTCACTCCTGAGTGTATACCCAGAGAAAAACATCATCCTAAAGGATACGTGCACCTGAACATTCATTGCAGCACTGTTTACAATAACCAAGACATGGAAGCAACCCAAATGACCTCAACAGAGGAATGGATAAAGAAGATGTGATATATACAATGGAATATTACTCAGCCATTTAAAAGAATGAAATAATGCTATTTGCAGCAACATGGACTGACCTAGAGGTTGTCATACTGAGTGAAGTAAGTCAGAGAAAGAGAAGTATCATATAATATCACTTATAAGCAGAATCTAAAAAGAAATGATACAAATGAACTTACAAAACAAACAGACTCATAGACTTAGAGAACGAACTTATGGTTACTAGGGGGAAAGAGTTGGGGGGAAGGGATAGTTAGGGAGTTTGGGATTGACACGTACACACTGCTATATTTAAAATGGATAACGAACAAGAACCTACTTGTATAGCACAGGGAACTCTACTCAACATTATATAACAACCTAAATGGGAAAAGAACTTGAAAAAGAATAGATACATGTATATGTATAACTGAATCACTTTGCTGTACAGCTGAAACTATCACAACATTGTTAATTATATTCCAATATAAATTAAAAAATTAAAAAAAATAAAGGGGTCAGCAAACTTGGCATGAATAAAAAAATTCTAGAAAGAATTTATCTCTGGGGAGGAGATGGGATAGGGAGAGAACGTTTAAGACTTCAAGGATACATTAATATTTCATATTTTTATCTGTCATGGATGCATGCAGGGTTTTTTTGTAAATTAAAATAAGATATAATTGACATAACATTAGTTTCAGGTGTACAATATAATGATTCGATATTTGCATACATTGGGAAATGACCACCGAAATAAATCGTTAAACATCCATCACCAACATAGTTATAAAATTTTTAAAAATATGGTAACCATGATCTACATTACATCCTCATGACTCATTTATTTTATAATTAGAAATTTGTACATTTTGACCACTTTCACCTATTTCTCCTACCTCAAACACCCTGCCTCTGGTAAACACCAAACTCTTCTCTGTACTTAGTGCTTCTTGTTTGCTTGTTTTGTTTTGTTTTAGATTCCACATATAAGTGAGATCATGCAGTATTTGTCTTTCTCTCTCTTGCTTATTTCACTTAGTGTAATACTCTCTAGGTCCATGCACATTGTCACAAATGACCATTTTTTATGGCTGAGTAATATGCCTGTGTGTGGGTATCACGTTTTCTCTATTCATTCACCTATTAATGGACACCTAGTTTGCCTACATGTCTTGATTACTGTAAATAATTCTTCAATGAACATGGGAGTACAGATATCTTTTTGAACTAGTGTTTTTATTTTCTTCAGATAAAAACCCAGAAGAGGAATTGCCAGGTCATATGTTAGTTCTATTTTTAATTTTTTGAGGAACCTTCATCCTGTTTTCCATAGTGGCTGCACCAATTTGTATTCCCACCAAGAGTACACAAGGGCTCCCCTTTCTCCACATCATCACCAACAATTGTTATTTATCTTTTTGATAATAGCCATTCTGATAGGTGTGAGGTGATATTTCATTGTGATTTTGATTTGCATTTCCCTGATGATAAGTGATGTTGAGTGCCTTTCATGTACCTATTGGTCATCTGTATGTCTTCCTTGAGAAAATGTCTACTCAGATCCTCTTCCCAATTTTTAATTGAATTCTTTGGTTTTTTTGCTGTTGAGTTATATTAGCTTCTATGTATTTTGGATTAATTCCTTATCAGATACACGATTACAAATATTTTCTCCCATTCAGTAGGTTGCCTTTTAATTTTGCTGTGCAGAAGCTTTTTATTTGATGTAGTCTCACTTGCTTATTTTTGCCTTTGTCTTTGCTTTTGGTGTCAAATCCAAGAAATCACCAAGACTGATGTGAAATAGTTACTATAGTTTATTCTAGGAGTTTTATGCTTTCAGGTCTTATGTTTCAAGTCTTTAATTCATTTTGAGTTTATTTTCGTGTATGATCTAAGATATTGGTCCAGTTTCATTCTTTTTCATGTGACTGTCTAGTTTTCCCAACATCATTTATAGAAGAGACTGCCCTTTCCCCACTGTATATTCTTGGATCCTTTGTTGTAAATTGACCATATATGAGATGGTTTATTCATGGGCTCTATTCTGTTCCATTGATCTATGTGTCTGATTTTATACCAACACCATACTCTTGATTACTATAGCTTTGAAATCAGGAAGTGTGAGCAATTTGTCTCACGATTGTTTTGGCTATTCAGGGTCTTTTTTGGTTCCATACAAATTTTAGGATTGTTCTATTTCTGTGAAAAAATGTTATTGGACTTTCGATAGAATTTGCATTAAATCCATAGATTGCTTTAGGTAGTATGGATGTTTTCACATATTAATTCTTCCAGTCCATTCCAAAAATGGATTATCTTTCCATTTTTTTGTGTTTTTTTCAATTTCTGTTATCCGTGTCTTATAGTTTTCAGTGTAAAGATCTTTCAACTTCTTGGGTAAATTTATTCCTGGTATTTTATTTTTTGATACAATTTTAAATCAGATTGTTTTCTTAATTTCTCTTCTGATAGTTCATTTTTAGTGTATAGAAATGCAACAGATTTTTGTATATTGATCTTTGTGTCCTGCAACTTTACCGAATTAGTTTATTCTAACAATTTTTTTTGTGGAGGCTTTAGGTTTTCCTATATATAATATCATGCCATCTGCACATAGTGACATGTTTACTTTTTCCTCTTTCATTTAAAAACTTTTTATTTCCTTTTCTTGCCTAATTGCTCTGCCTAGGATTTGCAGTAACTATGTTGAAAAAAGTGGGCATTATTATCTTGCTTATGATGTTAGAAGAAAAACTTTCAGCTTTTTACCATTAAGTATAGTGTTAGCTGTGGGCTTGTCATATATGGCCTTTATTATGTTGAGGTACGTTCTTTTTCTACCTACTTTGTTGAAAGTTTTTATCATAAATGGATATGGAATTTTGTCAGATGCTTTTCCTGCATCTATTAATAAAATTATATGATCTTTATGATTCAGTTTTACTAACATGGTATAGCACATTTATTGATCCGTAGTTGTTGAGTCATCCTTGCCTCCTTGAAATAAATCCCAGTAGATCATGGTGTGTGATTGTTTTAATGTACTGTTGAATTTGGCTTGCTAATATTTTGTTGAGCATTTTTGCATCTATGATCATCAGGGATATGGGCCTGTAATTTTCTTTTCCTGTGGTTTCCTTGTCTGGTTTTGTTATTAGGATAATCTGGCCTCATGAAATGAGTTTGGAATTGTTCTTTCCTCTTGCATTTATGGAAGAGGTTGAGGATTGGTATTAGTTCTTTCAGTGCTTGGTAGAGTTTGCCAGTGAGGGCTTCTAAACCTGGGAAGTTGGGAAGTTTTTGATCATTGATTCAATCTCCTTACTAGTAATTAGTCTATTCAGATTTTCTATTTCTTCATGATTTAGTCTTGGAAGGTTGTAAGATTCTAGAAATATATCAGTTTCTTCTGTGTTGTCCAATTTGTTAGGGTACAATTGTTCATAGTAGTCTCTTATCCTTCTGTGGTATCAGATGTAACATCTCTTAATTTATGATTTTATTTATTTGAGTACTGTGTTTTTTTTAATTGATGAGTCTAGCTAAAGTTCTTTCAATTTTGTTTATCCTTTCAAAAAAACAGCTCATAGTTTAATTCATCTTTTTATTGTGTTTTTAATCTCTATTTCATTTATTTCCACTCTGATCTTTGTTATTTACTTCCATATATTAACTTTGGACTTTGTTCTTTTTCTTGTTCCTTGGAGTGTAAAGTTAGATTGTTTGATATCTTTTTTGCTTCTTGATGTAGACACTTACTGTTATGAACTTCCCTCTTAGAAATGTTTTTTGTTTCATACCAGAAGTTTTGGTATGTTGTATTTCCATTTGTCTCAAGGCATTTGATTTCTCTTTTAATTTCTTCTTTGACTCATTGATTGCTTAGCAGTAGATTGTTTAATCTCCACATATTTGTGAAATTTCCAGTTTTCTTCTTGTATTTGACTTCTAGTTTCATACCACTGTGGTCAGAAAACATTCTTGATATGATTCTAATCCTCTTAAACTCATTAAGACTTGTTTCGTAGTCTAACATCTGTTGTTTTCTGGGGAATGTCTCGTGATCTTGAGAAGATTGTGTATTTTGTTACTTTTGGATGGAATATTCTGTGTATGTCTGTTAAGTCCATCTGGTTTAACATATCATCTAAGATTAATGTTTCCTTACTGATTTTCTGTCTGAGTGATCTATCCATTGGTGAAAATAGGGTATCAAAGTCCACAACAATTATCATATTGTTATTTCTTTCTTTAGTTTCATTAATATTTGCTTTTACATATTTAGATGCCTTTGTAATTGGTACATAAATATTTACAAATGTTATATCCTCTTGTTGGATTGACCCCTTTATCATTAGGTAATGACTTTCTTTGTTATTGCAGTCTTTTTTGTAACATCTATTTTGACTCATATAAGTACAGGCATGCCTCATTTTATTGTGCTTCACTTTATTGTGCTTCAAAGATACTGATTTTTTTTTTTTTTTTTTTTTACAAATTGAAGGTTTGTGGCACCTCTGCATAGAGAAAGTCTTTGGTCCCATATTTCCAACAGCATTTGCTTACTTCATGTCTCTGTGTAACATTTTGGTAATTCTCACAATATTTTAAACTTTTTCATTATTATTATATTTGTTATGGTGATCTGTGACCAGTGAGTGATCTTTGATGTTACTGTTGTAATTGTTTTGGGGTGCCATGAATTGTGCCCATATGAGATAGCAAACTTAACTGAAAAGTGTGTGTGCCCTGACTGCTCTATCAATGGCCATTTCCCCATCTCTCTCCCTCTCCTCAGGCATTCCTATTCCCTAAGACAAAATGCTATTGAAATTAGGTAAGTTAGTAACTTTATAATGACATGTAAGTGTTCAACTGAAAAGTTAGTTATGATTAGGCTTAATGAGGAAGTCATTTCAAAAGCCAAGATAGGCTGAAAGCTCGGTCTCTTGTGCCAAACAGTTAGCCAAGTTGTGTATGCAAAGAAAAATTTCTTGAAGGAAATGAATAGTGCTACACCAGTAAACACACAAATGATAAGAAAGTGAAACAGCCTATTGTTGATATGGAGAAAGTTTTAGTGGTCTTAATAGAAGTTCAAACTAATTACAACTTTCCCTGGAGCCAAAGCCCAATCCAAAGCAAGACAAAGCAAATTATTTAATTCTGCGAATACTGAGAGAGGTGAGGAAGCTACAGAAGAAAAGTTTGAAACTAGCAGAGGTTGGTTCATGAGATTGAAGGAAAAAAGCCATCCCCATAACGGAAAAGTGCAAGGTGAAACAAATTCTGGTGTAGAAGCTGCAACAAGTTATTTAGAAGATCTAACTAAGGCCATTAATGAAGGTGGCTAACTAAACAACAGATTTTCAGTGTAGGCAAAGCAGCCTTATATTAGAAGATGCCATGTAGGACTTTCATAGCTAGAGAGAAGTCAATGCCTGGCTTTAAAGCTTCAAAGGACAGGCTGACTCTCTTGTTAGGGGCTAAAGCATCTGGTAACTTGAAGTTGCAGCCAATGCTCCTTTACCATTCTGAAAAATCTTAGGGCCCTTAAGAATTACACTAAATCTACTCTGGTTATGCTCTATAAATGGAAGAATAAAGCCTGGATGAGAGCATGTCTGTATACAACATGGTTTACTGAATATTTTAAATGCACTGTTGAGACCTGTTGCTCAGAAGAAAGATTCCTTTCAAAATAACTACTTCTCATTGACAATGTACATAGTCAACCAAGAGCTCTGATAAAGATGTACGGTGAGATTAATGTTGTTTTCATACCTGCTGGAACAACATCCTTTCTGAAGCCCATGAATCGAGGAGTGATTTTGACTCTCAAGTCTTATCATTTAAGAAATACTTTTTGTAAGGCTATAACTGCCATAGATAGGAATTCCTCTGACGGATCTGGACAAAGTAAATTGAAAACCTTATGGAAAAGAATCATCATTCTAGATGCCATTAAGAACATTTATGATTCATGGGAAAAGACCAAAATATCAACATTAACAGGAGTTTGGAAGAAGTCGATTTCAACCCTCTTGGATGACTTCAAGGGGTTCAAGACTTCAGTGGAAGAAGTCACTGCAGATATGGTGGAAATAGCAAGAGTACTAGAAGAGAACCTGAAGATATGACTTAATTGTTGCAATCTCTTGATAAAATTTGAATTAATGAGAAGTTTCTTCTTGTGGCTGAACAAAGAAAGCGATTTCTTGAGATGGAATCTACTCCTGGTGTATATGCTGTGAAGATTATTGAAAAGACAACGAAGGTTTAGAATATTGCATAAACTTAGTTTTAAAGCAGTGCCAGTGTTTGAGAGGACTGACTCCAGCTTCGAGAGAAGTTCTGCTGTGGGTAAAATGTTATCAGAAAGTATTGCATACTACAGAGAAATTACTTGTGAAAGGGAGAGTCAGTCAATGTATCAAACTTCATTGTTGTCTTATTTTAAGAAATTGCCAGAGCTACTCCAGCCTTCAGCAACCACCATGCTTATCAGTCAGCAGCCATCAACATGAACACCAGCAAAAAGATTACAGTTAGCTGAACACTCAGATGATGGTTAGTATGTTTTAGCAATAAAATATTTTTAATTAAGATGTTTAATTAAGCATTTTTAACACAAATGCTATTGCACACTTAACAGACTACAGTATAGTGTAAACATAACATATGTACTGGGAAACCAAAAAATTTGTGTGACTTGATTTTTTGTGATATTCAATTCATTGTTGTTTTCTGAACCTGAACCTGCAATATCTCTGAGGTATGCTGTAGCTACCCCAGTTTTCTTTGGGTTTTCATTTGCACAGAATATCTTTTTCCATTTGTTCACTTTCAGTCTGTGTGTGTCCTTACATCCAAAGTGGAAGTGAGTCCTTTGTAGGCAGCATATAGATGGATCTTGCTTTTTATACATTCAGCCACTCTGTCTTTTGATGGGAAGATTTAGTCCTTTTAAATTTAAAGTGATTACTGATAGTTATGTACTTATTGCCATTTTGTTAATTGTTTTCTGGCTGTTGTGTTGTTTCTTTGATTTTTTCTTCTTCTCTTGATCGCTTTCTTTGTGAGTTGATGAGTTTTTGCAGTGGTATGCTTAGATTCCTTGCTCTTTATTTTTTGTGTATCTACTGTTTTAATTTGTGGTTACCATGAGACTTACATAAAACAACTTACATTTACACAAAAGTTTATTTTAAGTTGATAACAACTTAAGTCTGAATGCATTTTAAAGCTCTATATTTTTACCCCTCACCCACTTTGCATGTTTTTGATGTCACAATTTACATCTTTTTATCTTGTGTATTCCCTAACAAATTATTGTAGTTGTAGTTATTTTTACACTTTTGTCTTTTAACCTTCTTACTAGTTTTATAAGTAACTAACCCATCAAATTTGTCACATTAGATTACTCTGAATTTTACTATATATTTATCTTTAGTTTTGAGACTTATACTTTCACATGTTTTCCTGTTACTAATTAGTGCCATTTTGCTTCAGCTTAAACAAGTCCCTTTAACATTTCTTGTAAGTATGATCTAGTGGTGAGGAAATCCTTTACATTTTACTTATCTGAAAATCTTTTTCTCTCTTTCAATTCTGAATGACAACTTTGCTAGATAGAGTATTCTTGGTTGGAAGTTCTTTTAGCACTTCGAGTATATAGTGCCACTGTCTTCTGGCCTGCAAAGTTTCTGCTGAAAAATATTCTGATAATATTATGGGGGTTCCCTTGGACCTAACAAGTTGTTTTTCTCTTGCTGTTGTTAAGATTCTCTCCTTGAGTTTACGTTTTTGCATGTTAATTGTAATGTATCTTGGTGTGGGTCTCTTTGGCTTCCTCTTATTTGGAACTCTCTGGGATTCCTCAATCTGAATGTCTGTTTCCTTCCCCAGGTTACGGAAGTTTTTAGCCATTATTTCCTCAAAAAAACTGTTCTCTTCCTTTCTCTCTTTTCTTCTGCTACTCCTATAATGCAAATGTTGGGGTGCTTGAAGTTGTACTATAATGATCTTAAGCCATCTTCACTTTTATTTTTCTGTTCTAATTGAGTGAGTTCTTCTGCCCTATCTTCAAGTTCATTGATCCTTACTTCTTACTTCTACTTCATAGAGTCTACTGTTGAACCCCTCTAGTGTATTTCTCAGCTAAGTTATTGTTTCTTCAGTTCTGTGACTTCTGTTTGGTACTTTCCTATATTTTCTCTCTCTTAAAGTTCTCACTTTGGTCATTTATACTTTTTCCAAGCCCAGTGAGCATTTTTATGACTGTTATTTTGAACTCTTTATCAGGTAAATCCCTTATCTCCATTTCATTAATGTCTTTTTCTAAGGTTTTATCATTTTCTTTTGTTGGGAATATTTTCCTCTGTTTCTTCATTTTCCTTGAGTCTCTGTGTTGGTTTCTATGCATTAGATGAAAGAAAGATCCACCTCTCCCAGTCTTGAAGAAGAGGCCACATGGAGGATATAAACTTTATTTTTCAACCTTGCCCTAGTTCTTGGTTGTCTTTCAAACCTTTGTGATTATCCATGCAGCCCATTTTATTTTAGTTGTTCCTGGTATTTGAGGCTGTACCAAGACCTGTCAGTGTTCCAAAGGGAAGAACCTTGGTCTGTACCTAGATTCAGGCTGATTGGATGTCAGACCCACAGGCAGCAGCTTTTAAACTATGCAAATATATACAGTCCTGTAGGACCACAGGTGTAAGTTCCATTGGCTTCCAGTACCAGGTGATCTAGAAGTATCCCCTGGGTGGCAACGATGAAAATTGGGGTGCCAGACAAGGGTACAAACTTCTTTCTGGTAGATACCAGTGATCTGCAGTGAGGCAGAGGGAGCGTACAAAGATGACAACAACTGGCCTCTGTCTCTGGAGTGCATCTAAGCAAGCCCTTAGATGTGCGCCAAGCCAGAAGCCTGACCCTCAGTGTGATGTTACAGGAGAGCAAATCAGCCTCTGGAAGGAAAGATTGGGGATGTGTTTTAGTCTGTCTGTCATCTCTGCTCTGCCCTGGGAATGGTAGCTGGCCAATTACCGTCTCTCTGTTACAGTCCCACAGGGCCTAGAAATTCAAGCCCTGCTGGCCACCAGGCCAGGTAATCAAGGGGTGTCCCCTGAGGCACCAGAAGTAAAAGTTGGGGCACCGGTTGTATGAACAAGCTCCCCTCTGGGAGATTCAAGTGCTCTGGAGCTCAGCAGAGGAAGAGCACAAAGATGACACCTGTCCTCCAAGGTCTCTGGATAGGATTGCAATTGGCCCTTATATGTGTACTTAATTAAAAGCCTTCCCCTTAGGACAGAGCTATAAAGATGAGCAAATAGGCCTCTTTCACAGAAAGACTGAGTGCCTTAGTTTGTAACCTTTCTGCTGTGCCCTGTGGGTGGTAGCTGATTAAGAACTTTGTCCTTTGGTTATAGTCCTGTGAGACCCACAGGTATAAGCCCTACTGGCCACCAGAGCCAGGCAACTAAGATGTGTACCCTGGGTGGCAGCTGCAAAAATCAGGGTGCCAGACAAGGCTATTAGCTCCTTCTGGGGAGATACCAGCAAGCTGAGGCAAAGATGGCACCCGCTGGTCTCTGTCCCCAGAGAGTATTTCAGTTGGTCCCTAGATGTGTGTTAAATTAGATGCCTGCTCCTCAGGTCAGTGCTTTAGGATAAGCAAGTCTTTTGGTCTTGTTTATGGTTTCCTTTGCTGTGCAAAAGCTTTGAAGTTTCATTAGGTCCCATTTGTTTATTTTTGTTTTTATTTCCATTTTTCTAGGAGGTGAGTCAAAAAGGATCTTGCTGTGATTTATGTCATAGAGTGTTCTGCCTAAGTTTTCCTCCAAGAGTTTGATAGTTTCTGGCCTTACATTTAGGTCTTTAATCCATTTTGAGCCTATTTTTGTGGATAGACCTAGAGTCTGTCATACAGAGTGAAGTAAGTCGGAAAGAGAAAGACACATGCTTTCACATGTGTATGATGACACATATATATGGAATTTAAGAAAAAAAAATGTCATGAAGAAACTAGGGTTAAGACAGGAATAAAGACACAGACCTACTAGAGAATGGACTTGAGGATATGGGGAGGGGGAAGGGTAAGCTGTGACAAAGCGAGAGAGTGGCATGGACATATATACACTACCAAATGTAAAATAGATAGCTAGTGGGAAGCAGCCGCATAGCACAGGGAGATTTGCTCAGTGCTTTGTGACCACCTAGAGGGGTGGGATAGGGAGGGTGGGAGGGAGGGAGATGCAAGAAGGAAGAGATATGGGAACATATGTATATGTATAACGGATTCACTTTGTTATAAAGCAGAAACTAACACACCATTGTAAAGCAATTATACTCTAATAACGATGTAAAAAAAAGAAGATAAGCAAGTGAACCTCTTTCACACAGAAAGTCTGAGTGCTTTTTTGCCTCCACTCTGGTCCCTGGGGATGAGGTGGATGTGTCTACTCTTACAAGCCCTTTAAGAACTGTATCTCAGTTTGCTATAGACTTGTGGGGCTTGTTGACAGGAGCTGTACTGGCTTTCAGAACTAGATGTTTTGAGGGCTTATCTCTCAGGTGAAGGTCTTAAAACCTGGAGCCCCAGCTTTTTAAGAGGTTCAAACCCTTTGCTCCTCAGGGAGAAGCTTGGAGTTTTGAATTCCTTCTCACTTATGGGTTGCAGCACCAGGGGTGGGGTTTGTATCAGGATTGTATCTTAGCCTCTTCTACCTACTTTGATGTGGGTTTTTTATCATTTGTTTGATGTATAGCAGTCCCTCAGCTAGTTTTTGACTTTTTTTTTCAGAGGAAGTTATTCCATATGTAGCTGTAGATTTGGTATGTCAGTGAAGGAATGTGAGTTCAGGATCTTCCTATGTTGCCACTTTGAACTGGAACCCATGTAGGTGTTCTTTTATTTTTATTATGTGTATATTATACAGAAAATTTATTTATACATATTCTTTTGGTTTTTAAGCAATTTACATTAAACACAATTTTCAAGAACAAGAATTAGGTGTAATTAGTGGAAATAAGTATATCCAGCCCTTTCAAATAGTTTTGCTGTAAAAAGAGAAGAGAGGTGGTAGATGGAGCGAATAACGTGGCCAAGGACAGGGTTTTGTATGTTTATCTATATTGAGGATTTTTTTTGTGGTCAGCATTTTTGGATTGGTTGTTTTGCTTTGTTTGTAAATTAATGAAAGTGATCTAGTAGAGAGGAAAAATTGAAGTAGCATGAAGAGATGCCAATTACTTGAACAAAGTCCTAGAGTGGAAGAGATCCACTGATTAATAGGCACTTTGTGCTCCAGCCACACTGAATATTGGCAGTTCTACAGAATTACTGTGTCTTTCACAGCACCAGGGCTGAACACTGTTTACTCTATCTTTAATTCTCCTTCCCCACTCTCCACATGTGAAAGTTTTCTCATCTTTCAAGAATTCAGCTCAAATGTCACCTCATTAATCAACCTTTTCTTACCAACCCAGATGGAATGAGTCATCCTTCCACCAGATTCCACAGTATCTCTACATACGTCTACTGAAATCACATTTATCATTCTGCATTCTGACTTCCTCACTTGTCCTACTCATTTGTGTATATTTCTACTGTCTAGTACTAAGCCCGACATATCATAATTCATCATAAAATATTTAAATAAATGAGTAAAAAATAGAGATTTCACTTAAAAATATTGTATCGTACAAAATGTTTTGAGAGCATAATTAGTTTCTCCTCTCTTTACATCCCAAAGTATGTGAAAGTCTGCAATTTAAAGAAGGTGAAGTAAAGATATTTTAACACACTTTCCTCCAAAAATCTGTAATAACCTACAAAATGAAAAATTGAGAGGGTATAAACCTTCCATACTTAATGAAAAATAAAAATCATACAGAAAAAAATGTATACTTGATGCTACTACAAAATCTCGTTCATAATTACACACATTTTCTATTACCTAAAGCAGAAAACAGATTTCCCTAAAAGGTAGGCTCATGGTTCTGAAGATGCATTGATTAGAATCATATTTCAAAGTTTGTGGCTGGGTCATAAGATTAAAGGACAGTATGGAGACCTAAGTCAGTAACATAGATTAGTAGGGAAGGTGATGTTAAAAGGGAAACCATGCTGACATGCCATCTAAACTAGTTCTCTAGACAGGAGGACTTTAATCAGGAGATATGTTCTAAGTTCTAGGAAAATGATTAATTTTATTAGACAGTAATGATTGTAAGCTTAATAAGACACAAAGCTAATTCAGGTTTACTTTCCTGCCCCTTTCAAAACTATTCCTCAACAAATATCTAGCCCTAAACAAAAATGAATAATAACCTGAAAGGAACCACTATAAAACACTGATACTGTAAAAGAATATGAAACATACTTTTAAATTGACAGGAATTTAAAGAAATTAATAAAACTTTTAAAGAAAGTACTTTGTAAAAGATAATATAACAAAATGTAATCTGAAAAAGATCAGAGAACTAACAAGAATAGAAAATGAAAACATAAATAAATTAAAACTGTATTACAAATGACATTCATAGAATGTATACTACTGAAAACATACTTGGGGAAATCAAACAGAACAGAATGGAAATAACAAAGACAATAACATCTATTTATACCATAAATATTTAAGACGAAAGGATCCAATACACACACATATATAATTTCTTTATCATGTGACAACTTTAGATGCCCATAATATCAATAGCAAACAATGTGGAGGAACAATAACTACCATGTGTGCCTGCTTGAAGAAATTTGACTTTCCAGTTGGATAAATTTACTGAGAAAAGGATAAATCTTCACTTGCCATGTGTGTGCCACTTCAAAAGGAAGGCATGCTTAACAACTTTTTGCTCTCTTACAGAAGAAGAGATTGATAATTTAGTTAATACAATTTTATGAGTGATGGGTATGAGACTAATTATGATGGGCTCAGATGTGTGTACTGTAAAGCAGGACACTGCTACTTGAATAAGCAAAATTGCATCTAAATGACAATCCACACAATGAATAGCTACTGACCATAAAACGTCCTCCCTAATCTTAATCATGCTGAAGGTTGTAACAAGAAAAATCAATTTGATCAAATGGTGGTCACTAAGTAATTTCTTTTCACAGTGATTTTGAAAAGAAGTATTGATTAAAAGCTCCCTTTTGTTTGTCCCTGTGAAGTAAGTTGGTCTGTGAAGGCAATAGGTGCTTGCTGGGGTTTTTTAATTGAGGAATGAGATAAAAACCATTCCTTCATAACACAGAGAATGCCAGTGAAGACCAATCCTATGATTTCAAGTGGTTTTCTTTAAGGACCTATCTCAGGTCAAATCTAGGATGTGTCACATCTCCTCAAATTTCATTGCTCAATCAAGTCTTAAGGCCGAGCCAAATACATGTCGGAAGAGAAAGTAAGGTTCTTTTGGGGGAGGGGTTGGAGGAGTGAATATTGTGAACAATAACACAATATATCATACAAACCAAACACTTTCATTATGATTTTGAATATGAAAAAACTACTTTAGAGAACTAAAAATGTCTTATTTATGTAAGTAAAATTCATATACAGAAATTTGGGGGATATTAGTCCATATGCAATTCTCAGATAATCACTCCTAACATACAACATTAAATAAAATTATTCTACTAATAGGTATTTTTTCCCAATATACATGTATTTGAATTGTTATTAGGCAAAAGCTTGCCTGAAACTGAATATTTTTCCCAATAAACACATCTATTTTAATCAGAACTTTTTTTTTTTTTGCGGTATGCGAGCCTCTCACTGTTGTGGCCTTTCTCGTTGCGGAGCACAGGCTCCGGACACGCAGGCTCAGCGACCATGGCTCACAGGCCCAACCGCTCCGCGGCATGTGGGATCCTCCCGGACCGGGGCACGAACCCGTGTCCCCTGCATCGGCAGGCGGACTCTCAACCACTGCGCCACCAGGGAAGCCCTAATCAGAACTTTTAATAAAAGGCATAGTTAAAGTAATTGGAGATATTTCAGCAAGGATTAGACTTGTGACATAGGTGGAATAGAGAATAGCCTAATGCATATTATTAAAATATTGTTAGTATATAAGACAATTTTTATCTGTGTGGTTCAGGAACGATGTTTAGAAAACACAGAAGAGAGATGTTATGGACTGAGCTGTGACCCCCCCAAAATTTATATTCTGAAGCCCTCACCCTCAGCGTGATAGTATTTTGAGATAGGGAGATAATTTTAGGGAGATAGTTAAGGTTAAACGAAGTCATAAGGGTGGGTGCCTAATCCAGTAGGACTATTACCCTTATTACCAGAGTGCTCTCTCTGTCTGCCATGTGAGGACACAGTGAGAAGATGACTAAAAGCCATGAAGAAAGCTCCCACCATAAACTGAATTTGCCAGCACCTTGATCATGTACTTGCAGCCTTCAGAACTGAGACAATACCTATTGTTTAAGCCACCCAGTCTGTGGTACTTTGTTTTGGCAGCTCAAGGAGACCATACAATAGATTAAGCCTCAATTTGGCAAATACCTTTCTTATAATTAGAGTTTTAAAAAATGAAATGCAGCCCATATAGTAAACATTTATTTGTGGGAAAGAAACAGTAGCTTATACACTTGGACAGGTATTAAACTGAAATAGTTATTTTTGCTATTTTATATTTGTTTTGCATAATACATTAGTAAGTTGTTCATATTTGGATACTGACAGAATTTAATAAAACTGCTACAGAAGTAATCGTGCATTTGAAAATGATTAAATCATCATATATTTCTTTCATCTTGGAGAGTTCCTTAGTGAAGATACAAGGGCAAATTTGTCAGAATAAAACGTAACGAGATGACCCAAAAAAGGTGACAGAATCTCTGATGCTCTTGAGAGCAACAAAACAAAACCCATGACCTTGTGTGAATTTTGCCATATACTCTTCAGTTTCTGCATTTAATTTGCCATATGTTTTCAAAATAGCAGTGCCTTAAGTTTCTTTATCTGTTATATAATATGGTAGCCATGCTCTGTCTATATATCTATGTTCTCTCTCCTAGAGTGGTGGAAAATGTCTGAAAGAGAACTGGGAGAAGTTGCATTAGACATATGGCAAAACAGTGAACTAATGTGACATAAAAAGAGCAATTCCTCAGTCACCAAGGTGCATGTGTCTGTCCAATTCTGATTTTGCAGTTTAAAAAAAATCACTGAAATATGATTTAATACCATCTTTCCTAGAAACACAAAAAGAGTCCATTTAAACAGTTCTTGCATCTTTTATAAACTGTAGTTTAAATTGTCCACCATGATAGCTAATATTCCTTTTACTTGGGTCTGTAAGATATATTTATATGTGAGTGTATTCTCAGAAAAAAAAATCTAAACATTATTTATAATTTTAGGAAATGAAAGCAGACTATAACATCACATTTATCCTCTTTGCAGTTAATTGATTTACAGGCATTTATATTTGTAAATTATAGAAGTTAAGTCATCTATGACAGGGTTCCCCAGCTCCCAGGCTGTGGACCGATAGCGGTCCTGTTAGTCTCAGCAGCAGGCGAGCAAGCAAAGCTTCACCTGCTGCTCCCCATCGCTCTCATTACCACCTGAACCAACCCCCATCCACCCCCACCCCGCTCCCGTCCGTTGAAAAATTGTCTTCCACGAAACCAGTCCCTCATGCCCAAAAGGTTGGGGACCGCTGATCTATGAAACTTACTAGTAACTATTCCTTTTATTTTTTATTTGTTTTTTATTGACGTATAGTTGATTTAGAATATTAGTTTCAGGTATACAGCATAGTGACTGAGTATTTTTACAGATTATACTCCATTCAACATTACTACAAAATAATGTCTATAATTCACTGTGCTGTTCAATGTATGCTTGTTGCTTATCTATTTTATGTGTAGTAGTTTGAATCTCTTAATCGCATACTCCTATCTTGTCCCTCCCTGCTTCCCTCTCCCCACAGGCAACCACTAGTATGTTGTTTATATCTATGAGTCTGGTTCTGTTTTGTTATGTAGATTAGTTTTATATATTAGTTTATGTAGATTGTTTTATGTTTAGATTCCACATATAAATGATAACATATAGTACTTGTCTTTCTCTGACTTATTTCATTAAGCATAATACCCTCTAGGTCCATCCACATTGCTGCAAATGGCAGGAATTTTTCTTTTTTTATAGATGAGTAATATTCCATTGTGTGTGTGTGTGTGTGTATATACGTATACATCTTTATCCATTCATCTGTTGATGGACACTTGGTTTGCATCCATATCTTGGCTATTGTAAATAATGCTGCTATGATATTACAATACATGTTATTGTTTTGGATTAGTGTTTTTTTGTTTTGGTTTGGTTTTTTTTTGGATAAGTAACCAGGAAAGGAATTGCTGGATTATACGGTAGTTCTATTTTTAATTTTTTGAGCAACCTCCATACTGTTTTCTACAGTGCCTTCACCAATTTACATTCCCATCAACAGTATACGAGGGTTTCCTTTTCTCCACATCCTCTCCAGCATTTGTTATTTGTAGACATTTTGATGACAGCCATTCTGACAGGTATAAGGTAATATCTCATTGTGGTTTTGATTTGTTTTCCTCTAATGATTAGCGGTATTGAGCATCTTTTTATGTGCCTGTTTCATTTCTTTTAGGGTAGGTTTAGTACTGATGAACTCTTTCAGTGTTTGTTTTTCTGAGAAGTTTTTTATCTGTCCTTCAACTCTGAATGATAATTTTGCTGGGGAGAGTATCCTAGCTTGCTGTTTTTTCCATTTCAGTGCTTTGAATATATCATGCCACTCCCTTCTTTTCTGCAAAGTCTCCACAGAAAAATCAGCTGTTAGCTTTACAGGGGTTTCCTTGTATAATACTCTTTGTTTTGCTCTTGCTGCCATTAGAATTGTCTCTTTACCTTTAACTTTTGCCATTTTAATTTTAAGTCTTGGTGCGGGCTGTTTGGATTCATCTTATTTGGGACTCTCTGTGCTTCCTGTACCTGGTTATCTGTTTCTTTCTTCAGATTTGGGAAGTTTTCAGCCATAATTTCATCAAATATATTTTTGACCCCCCTTCTCTCTTTCTTCTCTTCTGGGACCACTAAAATGCAAAGTACACTTGAAGTTATCCCAGAGATCTCTTAAACTGTTCACATATTTTAAATTTTGTTTTTCTTTTTGCTGTTCTAATTGTGTGATTTCCATAACACTGTCTTCCACATCACTTGTGTGTTCTTCTGTATCATTTAGTCTTCTGTTAATTCCTTCTAGTGTGTTTTTCATTTCAGCTATTATATTCTTCAGTTCTGACTGGTTCTTTTTTATATTTTCCATTGCCTTGTTAAAATTCTCACTGTGTTCAGCTATTCATTTCCTTAATTCATTAGCATCCTTATTACTAATTCTTTGAATTCTTTACCTGGTTAATTGTTTATTTCTGTGTAATTTATTTTTTTCAGAGGTTTTCTCTTGCTCTTTCAATTGAGATCAGTTCCAGTCTCTCCTCATTTTGCTTAAGTTTCTCTGTATGAGTTTAGGTGAAACATTTACCTATTGCAGCCGTAAAGTGTTGTCCTTATGTGGGAGCATCCCTATATAGTCTGCATGTGTCCAATGGCTTTGGTAGTAGAGCTGAATTTGATGTGAACACAAGTCACGTCTTTACTCAGGGTGTCCTGACAGCTATCATGTTGGTAGGAGGTAGGGTTGGAGATGGAGGGGCTATGGCTGGAGCCAGGTGTGAGCCAGGGCTTCCCCTCTGTTCAGTGGCTGTCATCACCGTACTGAAGGTGGGGTTGAATCCCAAGTTGCTGGAGCAGAAGCCCTGAGGGTAGGGTCTGACCTGGCTCTGTTTCCCTTGAGTGTGTACTCTTGCCTCTCCCAGCACCTGCACCCTTTACCTATAGGGAGCAATACTGTAGCAAGAGCAAAAGCTGTGTTGGCTCTCAGCTTTTGATGGAGCACAGACTGCAGCAGTCCACCCACAAACGGAGGTCCACACTGCTTCTGATGCTGCCTGTGCAAGCTCTATCAATAGCTGCCTCTTCAGGTCTGAGCCTCCTTTGTCCCTCATGTTCGATCTCTCCCCTCAGCCTCTGCCACCCCCACCCTGGTGTAGCACCCTCCCCCATAAGGCTGGCAGGCCTGCACGGGCTCTTGGCATGTGTCAGGGCACAGGCTGTAGTGGTCCAGCTGCCATTAGCTCAGAGCTATTTCTGATGTGTTGCCTGTGTAAGAGCCGGTAATGGCTGTCCCCACCCTACTCAGAGACTGCTTCAGGTCTGAGTCGCCTCTGCGTCTAAGAGCTGAGCCTCTTCCCTCAGTGTGGGGTCAGGGCAGCACTCACTCTAGCATGTGCAACTGCAGTGTGAAGTAAGTGAGGCTGGAGCATTCGCTCTGTTCAGGCTGGGGCACGTGCCAGGGGTGGGGGGTGGAGGTAATTGCATGGAAAATGGGCAGCTATTCAAGGAGTTTTTCAATCCACTTTCTCTACCCTGTTTCAGAAGCCAGCCAGAGCACTCAAGCTCTTCATGAGCAGAGTCCAGGCTTCCCACAGCCCTCCTGTTAGTCTCACCAGCCCTTCAACCAGCCAAGGGCACTTGTCTTTCCTGTGTCAGACCCCAGGATTGGAGTGCACAGTATGTGGCTTGAACAGCTCATTCCCCAGGACAGGTCTCCACCAGTGAAATCTCCCTTCTCCTCTAAGTCCACTCCCAGGGGCACAGGTTCCAAGCTGATGGTTTCTCTTCTTTTCCTACCTAATTCTGTGTAGATCTTACTTATAGCCTTGGTTGTACAGGAGTCTTTCTGCAAGTTTCCAGGTAGTTTTCAGTGAGAATTGTTCCACATGTAGATGTATTTTTGATGAGTTCATGGTGGGAGATGAGTTCTGCATCTTCCTACTCTGCCATCTTGATTGATCTCTTGATTCCATTTAATAATGCAGGTGATCTTTCCATCCATCAAGGTCCTTGCAAGAGAAAGACGCACTCTTAAAACTATTTAATTGAGGATAGTTTTAAAAATTCTGCCAAGGTTTAGGCAGAAGTTAGGAAAATCAATAAGATAATGTGTTATTCAGGGGCTAGCAAAAATAGGAAGCCTTTATTATCCCTAGGCTCCCTACCTAACCTAAATCTCTTCCTAAATTGGGTTCTTCTACCCTCTGATCCTCATATCTAATAAGAAAACAAGAGGGAAAGAACGCTTTCATGAAGTCTATGCAAGTCAGCCTCCAGACATCAGAGAGGAGGATGGTGAATAATAGTAGCTATAAAAGCACAAATAGAGTAAATCCAGCATGATATCTATTTTTGTTATTAATGATACTTTACATTTAATTTACATGTAAAATCATTTAAGAAAAGTTCCTATAAAGTAAATAAAATACTAAAAAATTAATTAACCAAATAAACACTAATATTTATTTTATATTCAAATCATGTATTATGTAATCTACTTCATTAAATAGGAGTATTACAATTATAGTGAAGCTATTTCTAATAACTTGAAGATGGCTAGTAATAATACTTTATCACTAATTATCTCATAGAAATTTCTATTATAATCCTTTTAAAGTGTTTTATATTTTACAAAGAAGCTTTACAACTATTATCTTATTACTAAGAATAACTAAATAGAATGAATGCTAATTTTCTAGATAATACTCATTTACTTGAATGAAAAAAAATCAAAAATCTGAGTTTCATAGTATGCAAGCCAAATATAAATAAAATAGTTAATTGCAGAAAACTGATTTTATAGCTCAGGCTTACCAGGGAAATAAGAAAGTAAAGCCATTCATTTAAGAATCAAAAATAAATATTTTGAGTAATAAAATATAAGATTAATCACACTATTCTATAATAATATTATTTCTGTATAATTTATCAACTTGGGACATGTAATAATATCTTTGATCATAACCAATTGAAGTATATGGAAGATATAAAATCCATTTAAATGACTTAAATGATCATTTTCTGGCCACAATACTGTCTTCCTCTAACACGATCCTATTGATGAAGAACCATTTCCCCCCCCACATTATCTAAAAGCTGCATGAAGTGGCATAAGGAAATCAGAATTTTATACATCAACAAGACAAGTGCTTTTTTGTTTATATGTTGGAAAAATATTTTATTTATTCTGCTAAGGGCTTTAAATTTTTTTTTTAAATTTTAGTTGTTTTTGTGTTTTTTTAAAAATAAATTTATTTATTTATTTATGGCTGCATTCGGTCTTCATTGCTGCATGAAGGCTTTCTCTAGTTGCGGTGAGTGGGGTCATTCTTCATTGTGGTGCGCAGGCCTCTCGCTGCTGTGGCTTCTCTTGTTGCGGAGCACGGGCTCTAGGCGCACAGGCTTCAGTAGTTGCGCACGTGGACTTAGTTGCTCCGTGGCACGTGGGATCTTCCTGGATCAGGGATCGAACCCGTGTCCCCTGCATTGGCAGGCAGATTCTTAACCACTGCCCCACCAGGGAAGCCCAATTTTAGTTGTTTCTTAATGAAAATAATTTTAGTGATTTTATAGTTGAGTCCTTCCAAATTAAATAGTTATAAGAATTGGAAATTTACTCTATACCAACATTTTTGTGTCATTTATCTATGTAAAGTATACTTGTTTAAAAAAATATTGAAAAACTTACCTCCAATAAACACACTTGCCCATTCTCACATGAATCATATGTATCTAGAAACTTGTTCTTAAAAAATGCTTCATTTTATTTAGATTATTACTCTACAAAAAGTCCTCAAAGTAGAAGCTCTTTTAATATGGGCCTTTAGAGTTGATTTGAGATCATATATAAATTATGGCTTTTAAGCTCTCTTCTGCTTATGAAATTTTTTGACAGGAGTATATGCTAGTTAATTTTTTAAATGTGCTTCCACATGATTAAAGGCTAAATACAATCTATTAAAAAGTTTATGCAAAATAGATACTTTGGTGAGTAAAGAGTTTTTTGTTTGTGTTCAATAAGACAATGGTTTTAAAAAATATTGCAAATGATTTTAAAAACAATGTGTCTGTTACCTGCGATGAATTTGTTTGAGCTGTGTTCAAGTGTCACACTTAATAAATAATACAGGTTGAATTCATGGTATCACTGCTTCTGTCCTATAACATCCTTGTGATTAAGGACCAGGAATTGGGAGTCAGTTAATTATGGAAAATTATCATCTTGGTTTTCTTGCTGTTGGCCATAGTTTAGATTTCAAGATGTGGTGTGATAAGTAAGACAGTCTGTTTTATTTCATCACATTCCTATGTATTCCTATGTTTACTCATGTAATTTTTCCTGCATCTGGAAGATGTCCTTCATGCATTTTTCATAGTCACTCTATTTTGTTAGTAAGCATAGAGAATAGCAATTCAGGGGGAGAAGAATAATTTTGGAAGTCTTTCCTTCTTTAGCAAGATTAAAATGAATACTAGGTATAACTTTATTCAGTCAGTATCTTTTTAATAGACAGATTTTCAAAACCCTGTGACCAGCACGTTTGAAGATAAAAGGCAATGTCAGTGGATAGGAGGAAAGGTACTGGATTAAAAACTACCTTCATGTCTGCCAAATTATTAAACAATTAACCCAAAGCATTTCTTTGTAAAATAGCTGTTGTAATCCGTTCTCAGGTATCTTCTACACAACAGTGCTCATCAAATACTTGTTCCTTGCTGAATGTCTTTAGA
Organism: Phocoena sinus; assembly: GCF_008692025.1. Classification (NCBI taxonomy): domain Eukaryota; kingdom Metazoa; phylum Chordata; class Mammalia; order Artiodactyla; family Phocoenidae; genus Phocoena; species Phocoena sinus. The sequence continues at coordinate 122,144,839 of NC_045764.1, read as the reverse complement.
ATATTCTGGTTAACAGTGTTTATCAGTGTACCTTCATCAAAATTAATCAATGGGTAGGAGAACTATCAAAACACTCATCTGTATACCTCAGATGGAAAAGAAACAATCAGAAGTATAGTGCCTGTTACTAAGGTATAGGTAGCTGAGTGAAAGGTTATGGGAATTTTATTGTCAAAAAAAATCTAGATTTAAAGGAGAGACTATTTCAAAAGACTAATACTTAGGGAAAACACTCTGACCACAAGATTTGCAAACATCTCAGAGGGCAAGTAAACGCAATTTTCTTTTATAAGGAGGAGTAAATAAGGCTAGAAAAAATTGGGTTTGGGGAAGTAGGACGAGTGAATGGTAATTTAACTTGAGCAGGAAGTATACGACCACAAATCTTCTTTGTTAGGAATTAGCTAATCAATGTATTCCAAAAATACAAAATTTAATATTTCAAAACTATCTGTATAGTTCTAACTCCTCTCATACTTCAAATCATGTGTTTATGAACAATGACAGAGAACAATTTATTAACTATTACTCTCATCTGTAAGTAAATATGAATGTGGGTAATAACAAAATATGTTAGTTTTTTGAAGCAATTGATTTATCACTATGAAAGATGGAGAATTTAACTCACTAATACTAATTGTACCCTACCCACCTCCATGTTTTGGTTTTGTGTTTATACATATTTTAACGTTTAATTTTTATACATTTTTATTATTATTTTATTTAATATTATTTTCACCATTGGAGTTCTCAAACTTTAGTGTCTGTAAGAAGCAATTGAGGACCTCTTTAAAATGTAGAGGCCTGGGTCCCTCTCCAGACATTTGATTGGGCAGGACATGACATCTGCATTTTAAACTAGCACTCCATCTTCACCATAGCCATGAAAGGTAATTCAAAAGATAGTCAAATAAGAACAAATAAATTGGTAACAAAATTATGGAGGGGCATTGAAGACCTAAGTTGATTTGAAGAACATGGAAAAATGAAGATTTGAAGTGCTATCAACCCAAACCTCCTATTTTTCTTTCTCCCTACCATTTCTTTGTGGACAAGTCAAGAAAAAGAAAGAAGCTGCTTTTTAGAATTGATCCAGAGATAGGTGTTGGTTGAGTGTGACAGAACGAAATAGGTTTGGAGTAAGGACAATGAGCCCATGGAGAGAGTGCTTCAGAGGCTATTTACAGTGAAGGAAGAAGGGCCTAATGAGCTGGGAAAACATGAACTGATGTATGGAAAGGACTTGTAGTATCAATACTGAAGCCAAAGGAAGATGTAGGTAGAGTACAAAAGAGAGACCTTGAATTTAAAATTCAGTGTTCAGCATGTAACCTTTTTTAAATACAAGGAAACAGATGTTTGTAATTATCTAGAATTTACAAGAAAATATGTATATAATACATAAATATTAAGATATGTTTAGAATTTGGTAGTAGTGCATATGTATCCATTTAGAAGTTCAAATCAAGGAGAGACTTTCTGTTTACTGTAGTGCCAAGATGATTATTATCTCCTGTGTAACTGAAATAATGGGAAAACCAAGCTTACAAAAATAGTTTTCCTGATCCTTATGAGACTGTATGCCAGTTCTACCTACTGAAATAATACAGCTTAAATAAATTTGGCATAAATATCATGAGATTTTCCCTGAATATTCTAGAAATAATTACAGATGATCCAACCTGACAATATATAAATTACATTTTTATTGTATACTCTTTAAATTCAATAAATATTCTTTTAATCTATCACTGAAGAAAATAGTCATCATTCATCATTTTTGAATGATGAATGTCTGAAAGATGAGAGTACATAATTAACGTACAATGAGGTAGATAACATGACTCTCATTATTCTCAGTAGAATTTGGATTTCTACTGGAAACAAACCCCAAAACTTTGGTTCTTATGCCTGGAAAGCATAGAAATGAAGAACAAGTTTCTATGCAGCAAACCTACTTTGAAAAATAAAAAAGTAAGTAAGGAGCTTGTTACTGCTTAGAGAAAATAAATTGGTAGCACAGAGAAACAGGGACTAGGAAGAATAATAAATATCAAATATATGGGGCCATATATATCTCAAATAAAGGCTAGAAAATTATAATCTTCATATAAATGCATTTGTATCAAAAGTTCAGTTCTGTTTATTCCTTTACAAGAGGCTTAAAGAGAGTCTGATATCCGGTTAGAAAAAAAGTGGAATCCTGAATGGTGTTATGTAATAGATACTTCCATCTGGAAAGAAAATGTTCATAAATAAATGGTAATTTTTTCTCCTGGAAAAAAGAAAATAACTCCAGTAAGGTATATCTATGGCTAACAACTCTTGGCTCATATTATTAATTGCAAGCAAAAAAAAGATTTACTCTTTATTAAACATTTAATGAATTTAATGTTGAAGAGACTATTGGGCCATTTGAATTTATTTTATATTCAGTTGAAATTTATAATAGTTTGATCAGATGATTTTATTAATTTTGTGTTTGTGTTTGGGATTACATCACAACTAGACATCTACTCTTTTTGTGGTTAAAAAGGAGATAATGATGCTTTATTTATAGGTATTTTCTGAGGTGTGATTCCTTTCCATTGAATTCATAAACTGTTACAAAAGAAAATATGTATTTCTGACTTGATAAATGTGACTTTATTTTTAAGCTCATGATTCCAAACTTTTATTTAAGAGATAAAATAGTATAAAGATAATACTGCTGAATATAAAACTTGTGCACAGTTAGAATTTTTCTCTATAAAAGTCAAGATGAAAGTGGTTTATGTAAAAGCAAAACTGTGGTCCATTGATAGAAAAGGAAAAATCTTTTAAGATCTCTCCCTCATCACTTAAATTCATTTGGTTTCTAAATCCAACCAGTTTTCATCAACATGTCTTTTCAATATATATACCTCTCTAAATGCCCTCGGCCTAGGTCTGGAATGTCGCCATCTTTGCTAGACTTACTGCAACCCATTCTCTCTCCCCCTCTGCTATTCTCATTTCCTCTAGACACATAGTTCTAAAAACAACAATGACAACAAGAACAAAAACACAAAAGTATCCAATCAGTTATTTATCACCTTACTTTAGTGTTGGATTAACTGACAGGGTGATTCTGTCTCCTCGACTTTGCTCTTTCCTTAATTTCTTCCTTTTCTTATTTTTCTTTCATGTTCTCGACACACAGTAAACCACTTTTATTTAAGGTGTACAATTTGATGAGTTTAGATATATGTCTACATTTGTGGAAATCATCACCACAATCAAGATAATGAGCATTTCTCACTAAAGTCTTCTTATGCACCTTTGTAATCCCTCCCTCTTGCCCATCCACAGTGCCTGCTGCCACCCCTCTGGTCTGATCTGGTTTCAGATGCTATAGGTGAAGCTTAATGGTAGTCACACTGCAACTACCTCCAAAGAATATTTCCTTAAATTACCTTCTTAAAATCCATGCCATCTATTTATTCTTGTGAAGGAGAGGTTTTTGAGCTATAATATCAGTTCTCAGATTTCCTTTGGAAAATATGAATCCTAATCTGTGTCAAAGAAAAATTGTACCAGTTGGGTTAAATAGACAAGGAAGATATGTTATTCAAGACAGCAATATATTATTGCAATAGAGGGCAAGACTAATGCTCTAGGGCTGAGAGACTGAACTCTGCAGAAACAAAAGGAGGGGGGTGCCTAAGCTTTTGTATGAACTAGTGGAAAAGTATTGGAGGACATTAGGACAGATGTTGGTCAATGTGATTAGGCCAATTGTGTTTGCTAATGCAAGAAGTTTCGCCCTTAAAATCCCACAGAGACTAGGAGACTGGGGTGGCGCTATCTTTTTTTAAAAAATTTTATTGGAATATAGTTGATTTACAATGTTGTGTTATTTTCAGCTACAGCACAGTGAATCAGTTATACATATACATATATCCACTCTTTTTTAGATTCTTTTCCCATATAGGCCATTACAGAGTATTGAGTAGAGTTCCCTGTGCTATACAGTAGGTCCTTATTAGTTATCTATTTTATATATAGTAGTGTGTAATGTCAATCCCAATCTTCCAGTTTATTCACCCCATTCCCTTACCCCCGGTAACATAAGTTTGTTTTCTACATCTGTAACTCTATTTCTATTTGTAGATAAGTTCATTTGTACCCTTTTATAGATTCCACATATAAGCAATATCATATGATATTTCAGTATGACAATCTCTGGGTCCATCCATGTCACTGCAAATGACATTATTTCATTCTTTTTTATGGCTGAGTAATATTCCATTGTATATATGTACAACATCTCCTTTATCCATTCTTCTGTTGATGGACATTTAGGTTGCTTCCATGTCCTAGCCATTGTAAATAGTGCTGTGATGGACTTTGGTGTACATGTATCTTTTCGAATTACAGTTTTATCCAGATATATGTCCAAGAGTGGGATTGCTGGATCATATGATAGCTCTATTTTTAGTTTTTTAAGGCACCTCCATACTGTTCTCCATAGTGGCAGTACCAAGTTACATTCCCAACAACAGTGTGGGAGGGTTCCCTTTTCTCCACACCCTCTCCAGCATTTATTGTTTGTAGACTTTTTGATGATGGTCATTCTGATCCATGTGAGGTGATACTTCATTGCAGTTTTGATTTGCATTTCTCTAATAATTAGTGATGTTGAGCATCATTTCATGTGCCTATTGGCCATCTGTATGACTTCTTTGGAGAGATGTCTATTTAGATCTTTGGCCCATTTTTTGATTAGGTTTGTTTTTTTGATATTGAGCTACATGAGCTGTTTGTATATTTTGGAAATTAATCCCTGTAAGTTGATTCATTTGCAAATATTTTCTCCCATCTGAAGCTTGTCTTTTCATTTTGTTTATGGTTTCCTTTGCTGTGCAAAGCTTTTAAGTTTAATTAGGTCCCATTTCAAAGGGCTGGATCCCAGGTCCTTGAGAAAGTTAGTCCTGGGTTAACTAGCAAGAGGCTGGAAGAAGATTTACATCTCAAAGGGAAAGAGAAAATGTTTACAGTGACAAGTTTTCTAAAGTAAATGCTTTAATAAAAGGGAGATCAGGGGCCTATAGTTGGGAAGAAACCTGTCTGAAGTCTACTCAAGCTGAGGGGAATGTTAAGGATGTCTTAGTCACCTGGCATCTCACCTTAGTGTTTCATTTCTACATATCTTAGTGCCTCAGTCAAAATTGCAAAAGGTTTTAAATACACTGATGGGTAACGAATGAAGACAAAACATAAATGGCCAATAGGTTCATAAAAAACAAAATGCTCAAATTCACTAGTGATCAAGGAATTGCCAAACAAGCCTGCCTGAAGATACCATTTCACTCATAGTCATAGAAAAATATTTCAAAACCTGAAAATACCACATGCTTAAGAAGATGCGGAAGAATAAACTATCATACACAGCTGGTGGAAACAAAACTTAATTTGGAGTTTCTTGAAAAGTTAAAGAAATCATTCCAAAGAAGCCCTCTTCTATCCCTATAGATATAAATAAGGAAATGTCCACTCACGCAAGGAGCTATCAATAGGAATAGTCACAGAAACACTATCTGTAATAGCAGGAAAAAAGAAAGCAACTAAGAGCTTAAATATCACCAAAATAATAAGTAATGTTACATTCAGTCAAAGACTAAACAGGAGTAAAAATAGATGATCTAAGAAAACCCTATCAATATGGTTAAATCTTCATACATTACATTAAGTGAAAATGAGTTTCAGAAGAATATATACAGGATGACACAGTTTATTCAAATGTTGCAAATGGAAAATAACATTATAAACTATTTACAGAAACATAAAATCATGCATGCAAATAATAAACTCTAAAATCAGGATATAATACACTTCTATAAAAGAAGAGATAGAGATGGATTTCAGGAGATATATTTAGGGGGCATCAAGAGTATGCTGCTGGCTTGTAGGTACATGAATACTTCTTACTTTATACCTCTTGATTTGACTGGCATACTTCATAATGAATTAGAGTTAAGAAAATGTGTGCGTGCGTGCATGTGCACGCGCATATGAAATCATTGTTTATACATATACATATATATTTAATCATTGTTTATTTGAAAGTAAAACAAAATATAATGAAATGAATGATTTTCAGTGTCTGACTATCAAAATATCAATCATTTATAGTGTAGGTCATAAGATTATTGAACTTTCAGTAAACTTGAATTGGATTTTGTTTTAATTTGATATAAATTCGCATCTTAAGTGGAAAAATAAGCAGCTTTAGAGTATCAAAGAACATTCTCAAAAAGAAAATTAATGACATGAATCTACTGTTGATTTTCCAAACAAAAATTAAGGGAGGGAGTCAAAGTCCAGGATCCACAGGACAGAGCTGTTCCTAGGAAAATTCCTCACCCTAAGACATGAAAACAAAATAAATAACAAAAAATGCACTTGATTACCCATAGAGAAATGATCAGTGTTACTTAGAGTTAACATTGGATATTGAGACTGCAATATCATATTATTTAGGTTGATTAAATAGCATATTTTCCCCCTAGTGAGAATGCTGAAGGTTTTTTATGAAGATGTTATACTTCTACATTGTTGTAGGACAGTAGGTCAATATGGCCCTCTGAAAAGTGGATACAAATATAAAAACATGTATAAACTCATAATTGTTTTCTGTTTGACTCAATTTTAATTTTAGTGTTTATTCTAAGGAAATAATCTAAATGAAGGATAAAGCCTATGTGTATATATGTATGTATGTAGATATATGTAATATTTCATATATGTATATATGTGTATATTTAGACACATGTATAGACATCAAAATATGTAATAGTGATGACATTTTATTGTGTTGGGCTTGTTTCTAGAAATAATACATATAGATACTTGAAGAGTTACTTGTAAACTAATAGTCAAATATGTTGTCTTGAATCTCTTCTAATACCTGATAGTTAAGTGTACATTATTGCTGTAAATGCACAATAAATATTTGGAGGTGCATTTTCAGATAATGACAATTCATTTACCCTTATGAATCTTTTGTTTCTAGTCTACCTCCCCGATAAACATTATCATAAATTGGCTATACTCATAAATAAAAGGGGTATAGTCTGCTGTCATTGAAGAGAAAAACATTGATTTACTCACATCAATAAGTAGTTTTTAACAGATATTGTCTTCTGATAATATAACAACTTAGGCCATCTTAACTTCATACCACATATATTTTCAGTAGATTAGTTAAAAACCCCTTAATGCTTAAAGTGCTATTATAGCAATGATAAAATTGAGAGTAATGTTTTCGATTACATGATACTGATAATATAATAATACTGTGATAGCTAATATATATTGAGTAAGTATAGTGGGTCAGGCACTATTCTGACACCTTACATGAATTATCTGACCTAATCTTCACCACAGCCCTCTAAGATGGGTGCTTTTATCATCTATCTGGAGTTTAATATGGAGTCTGGGGCACAGAGCAGTTGTTTAATTTGCCCAAGTGGCACAAACTGCTAGTGACAGAGCTGGGATTTGAACCCAGTTGACACAGTGCATTGTTTACTAGGTATTTGCAAAGCGAGTCTTTGTCATTTTCTTCCATTGAAGAATATTTGAGAATTTCTAAAACTAAGGAGAAAAGTTGACTTTGACTCTTCAACAAAATTCTTTTTATGTGAAGGACTAAAACAATAACACTTCAGCCAGGAACCTGTTTTCCAAGTTAATAGCTTTTCTATTTTTTCCTTAATGTTTTGTTCTTTTTTTCCTACTGTGGAACTTGATTGGAGAAAAATCTCAGTGTGGTAGTCTGCTCTGAAAAGAATACCTACCAAAGACAAAGAACTTTTAAAAGAATAAATCCTTTTGTTCCCTGTCTGACAAAATATAGAAATATGGTACAATGAAACCCTTCAAGTGAACTTGGCAAAGAGGGAAAAGAAATCTTTTAAAAAGTAATGGCTATTTGAATTTTTTCCAAGATAAATCAAGTATATTTCATTTAAAGTGGAACTCTCAGGGGAGTTGTTGGAAGACAGATTGAGCAATTGAGTAATTGGACACTTCCTGCAACATACAGGTAGTTCCATATACATGATCATATGGAAGTCTCTATATACATGATCAATCCAGTCTGTCCTTCACTGAAGCAGTTTGAGAATATAATTCAGAATAAAAATATATTTTATTTAAACAAAATGCAGACGTTACTCATTAAATGTTTAAAGAAAAGTATCATATAAGCAAAAAAGAAAAATGGAAAACATTCCAAATTCAATTAGCCAAAATAACTACACTAATATCTCCATATATATTCTTCTTCACTTTGTATATGTTGTGCACACAGACATAAAAAGAACAAGATGAAATTGTACTATATTTCAGCTATATTTATCATTTAAAACTTATGTTTCCACTTAGTTGTACATGGTGAACAGCAGTAACTATTTCACCATAGGATGACTGCTAATGACTAAATAAAATGTCCTTGTACTATGTGTCTTATTCTAAATAACTGAAATGCTATCATTATCCATTCAGCCTGTTCACTAAAATGAACAATTACAAATTAATGCCGTTATAGCTAAATCATTTAAAAAGTCTTCATTAATATAAGCATATATTGTAACATTTTAAAGATACCACAGAACACTAGCTGCAACAATGATATAAGCCTAGGACTTAATGAATTAGTTATTGATGCCAAAAATACTTTTAGCACGTATTATATGTCAAGCAACAAATGGTTCAATAAAAATGACTTCAGAAATGTAGCTATTTGGAAATACTCATTAATCTAAGCTAAATGCTAATAGTAAATGTGAGGGTAACCTTCTTCATTTTTTTCAATTTGATAAACATTTTGTTGAAATGTTTTTATTCCTTTTGCAGATTTTTATATTCTGTTACCAGATGTGTTAGTAGATGTAGATGTAAGTTAGCAGGTATATTTCATGCATGTAAAATTGAACTCTGAGATCACCTAAACAAGTCTGACTATATCATTTCTATTCATTCCTTTAGTCATTCATACATTCAATCATATTCAGAATTTCACTCACAGACTATACATTCTTTTCTCTGTCCTATAAATATCCTCAGTAACATACACTTTCATCTTCAGTCTAAGTAGCTTGAGATAGACCTAGTAACTCATGTCACCAGATAAAGTGTCCTTTTAGTATAACATCTGATAATAGTTCCTCAGGGGCTTCTTTACACAACTATTATACAGATAATATAATAAGACATAATAAAAGAAGGGAAAAGACTGAACTTCTTTGCTGGAGTAAAATACACAACTTGTTCATCAGGATTTCGTTGATTCCCCTGGGGGCCAGAACGTGTTATGGACAGTGATAGCATTACCAGATTTACACACCTTCTAATCCTTTCTGTAAGTGTACAACTTCTGACATGTGCACAGATTAATAACATTTCAACTATACAAAAGTATTTTTGATTTAGAAACATTTTTTCCTGCAGTTCCTATAAAAGTGTTGAGCTAATTAAGAATTGTAGAACATACTACACACCTAGTAAACACAATTTTAGAAGATTTAATTCAATAATATATAAAAAGAAAAATACATCATGACCAGTGACATTTATCCTAGGAATACAATGTTTGGTTAACAATTGAAAATCAGTTAATACAGTTAAACAGATCAACAAAATATAAAGAAAACCATATGCTCAAAGTAATAGATAAAGAACAGGCATTTGCCAAAATTGAACATCCATTCTTGATAAATCTTTCAGCAAAGTGCTGTTATATAAAAATTCCTCAAGCTGATAAAGAGTATTAGTTTCCTGGGGCTGCCAGAACAAAGTGCCACAAGCTGGGTGCCTTAAACAACAGAAATTTATTGTCTCACTATTCTGGAGGCTAGAAGTATGAAATCAGGGTGTCAGCAGGCTTGTTTCCTTCCAAGGGCTGTGAGGGAGAAACTGTTCCATGCCTCTCTATTAAGCTTCTGTTAGCTTTGGGCATTCCATGGCTTGTAGATGGTTTTTTCCCTGTGTTTTCACATCATCTTCTCTCTGTGCATGTCTGTCTTTGTGTCTATAACAGACATCTAAATTGAAAAAAGAAATAAAACTGTCCTTGTTATAACATGATCATCCACGTTGAAATTCAATGGAATCTATGAAAATAAGAACTAACAAAAGTGTTTAGCAAGGTTGGAGGATATAAGATTGATATACAAAAATCAATTGTATTTAAATATACCAGCCACAAACAATTGGAAATCAAAATTAAACAACCACTGCCATTCACAATAGCTTTAAAAATCTAAAATACTTAGGACTAAATCTGACAAAGTGTGTGTATGACCCAAACACTGAAAACTAAAAAACATTAGTTGAAGAACTAATTGAAGAAGACCTAAATAAAGAGAAAGTTATACTGTATTCATTGATTAAAAAATCAAATGGAAGATGTCAATCTCTGCAAATTTGAAATATAGGTTCAATGCAATCCTAACCAAAATCCCATGAGGCTTTCTCATAGTAATTGAAAAGCTAATTTTAAAATTCATAAAAAATGCAAAGGACCTAGAATAGCCAACAAAATTTTTTAAAGTAAAAGTAATGATATAATGCCAGTATTATCTGGTTTCAACCAGTATTTCTTCTTTATTCTTTTCTTTTTGTATATATTTTATGTATCTTGAAGTTGTTCAACATCTCAATGATTCTCTGATCATTTTTTTGTATATTTCTTTCATTTTGGATTAACTCTATTGTGTCTTCATGTTTGTTATTTTTCTTCTGTGATATATAATTTGCAGTTAATTCCATCCAGTGTATTTTTCATCTATGGCTTTGTAGTTTTCATCTGTAGAGGCTCTATTTGAGTCTCTTTTCTAATTCCCATGACTATACTTGTTCAATATTTTTACTAATTTTTAAACATATGGAATATATTTTAATAATTGTTTTAATGTCCTTTGTTGCTAATTCTAGTAGTTATGTCAGTTCTAGATTGTTTAAATTAGTTGATTCTTCTCATTGTTGTTCATATTTTCCTGAATCCTTTGCTGACTGGAAATTTGGTTCCAATGTCATACATTTTGAATTTTACCTTTTGGTGGTTGGATATTTTTATATTCCTATAAGTATATTTGAGCTTTGTTCTTAAATGCAATTAAATTACTTGGAAACAGGTTGATCCTTTCAGTTTTTTTATTTTAAAATGTGTTAGACAGTACTAGAGCAGCATTTAGACTAAAGCTAATTGTGTCCTAATAATGAGTCCAGATGCTTTATCCAATGCCCTGTCAGTTTTGATGGGTTTTTTTCAGTTTGGTTGGCCCTCTGGGAACATCCACTATTGTTTCCTCAACTCCTTTTAGGTGATTCTTTTCTTGGTCTTTGGTAGTTTACTCAATGCATGTGTTGATCAGTATAAATGCCCATGTGAGACCCACTCCAGATCTTTGCAATTCTTTCTGTTCAGTTCTTTGCTCTGTGGTTCTCTGCCCTAGTCTTGGATTCTCAACTTAGGAAGTCCATCCCTTTCACATGGGTTTTTCTCTTCTATGTCATGACCTGGAAACTCTCTTAAAGCAGTAAGCTGCAGAGTCACTGGGCAGCTCTCTTGTGTCCTTTCTCTCAAGGATCACTGTCCTTTGTTGTATGATGACCAGTGTCTTGAAAACCATTGTTTCATATGTTTCATCTAATTTTTTTGGTTGTTTAAGATAGAATAAATCATATCCCTGTTCCAACATCCTACCTTGAAGCAGAAGTGATCCTTTACTATTTTAGAAGTGAATAATATTTTTTTCATGAATTTACTAAAAAAGTTGACTTCTTCTTAGTTGACACATATTTTGGGGTAAGGAATCAAATCCAATGACTTGCTGGCTGACAATAAGTTATTTGAGATTTAAAAGTAATGTTAAAATCTATATCCAAACAATTAAAATTGGGCTATGCCAACAAAGAGTGACTTTTGAGGTTTTGAAAATGGTGTTAACAAATCTTATCCCAATCTTGGACTTCAGAGGAGTAAAATGTTAAAAGCTAGAAATATTTTTGTCATTAATTGTTTGTTCAAATTTCACCTTAAAAGAAACTTTTTAAACAACTCTGTAGGATATACTCTTATGATAGATTAAAGTCCTCAAAGAAATATATATATACACACATATATATACACACATGTAAACGTGTACATTACATATTTGTGTATATATGTATACATACGTATGTACATATACATACAAATATTATTTGTGAACACATTTTAGATCAAAACTTTTAGCTGACAAAGTGCTAATGTCAGTTGAGATGTGTGTTTGTTTAAAAGAAATCACTAATTTGCATCATTGCTGCTTTTGTCTTTCATTAGCAAAAGAACATTTGGGGACATACATTAAATATAAAACAGGACTGATTTTTAATATCTTTAAAGAGAACATATGTCTCTTTCTTTCTTGTTCTTACTAAAGGGGAGCCAGAGATTTGCATATATAACTAGATAATCCATAAAACTCACCCTGAAAATTTAACAAAAATTAAGTTCAAAAGATCTCTGAGTAAGTACTATGTGTTAGTACTTATTCAATATTCAAAAATACATAAATTACAGTCCCTGATTTTGAGGAGTTTAGGTTTTGGAGAGGAGGGAAATGTTTGAATCATCTGTTGAGTAACAAGCAATAACTGCTTCAGTAGAAGAGGAAAAAGCTTTGGCAGTCTGGGAGGAAGTCCAAGAGGGAAATAATTCCTGAGCTCTTTCTTTAAAAGCACAGGCAAAGGAAACAGGAGGGGATGGGCATACAGAAGGTTTCAAAAGGAGAGGACCTTATGTATAACACCCTTGACTCTCATTAGGAACAAGTCATGTTTAGTTTTCTGATAGTTCTTATATCAGAATGATTTTTAAAACATTTTTCATATTCAAAATTTTAGATTAGTTAAATGAAACTATATAAAATCCCACCTAAGTCTCCAATCCATTATCCATATTGTAGGTAAGATATGTTTGCACACACTGCAATCTATCCATGGCAATCTTCTGCTTAAATCTCTGTAATAGCTATTTCCCCAGTTCCATTAGGAAAAAGCCCAAGGTGTTTAAAATGTGTTCCAAGTTCCTTCATGTTCTATTCATATACTGTCACTTTATCTCAATTTCGTGTCACTTTCCTCATTGAGAATTAGGACCAGCCATATGTATATCTGTGTTGTATTTCCTTTCAGGTTTTAGGCTTTCTCTTGCCAGCAAACATTCCTGTGATGTTTGAAATCTCTCCCTGGCATTTATGTCTCCATCAGAAGGAGTTTACAGAGATTGCTGCAAGCTGGAAATATGATTTTCTCATCTTACACCTCTAAACTTCTGTCATCAGTTCTCAAGAGAAATCTACACCATCTCACAGACAGGCCAAACCTGGATTCGCGCAACTCAGTTTCCAGATCTTTACTTGACAAGGTGGAAGAGACAGCAGGCCCCCACACATATATCCCAACATTTACTGCCTTCAACCATCACCACTGCTCTCACTGTGCACCTGACTCATGTTTGTTAATCACTACGAGAGGCACAGACCTCCAGGTCATTCCTCACTTCCCCTCCACTAAGCCAAAACTGCTTGTTTTCTATATCCCATCACTTTTCTTTTATTCAAGGACATTCCTTCAGTAAATCTCCCCACTATCAAGCTAATCACTGATTTTTCTTTATTATTGAGTACTCTAATCTGCCATCAAACTTGGCCACATTTACCCCTGTAGCTACTTCCCAGTTATCTGTTTCCCTTCAGGAAAGCTGCCTCAGTTTCTTCCTTTCACATCTTATTTTGTTCCCCAACTCTTCACTAAACCCAACCTTTTCTAAGTTACCAGTGATCTCCACGTTGCTGCATTCAACGGTCAATCCTCATAAAATTATGTTGACCTTTTGGTAGAATTCACCAAAACTGTCATTTCTTCTCTTTGAAACATGTTCTTTATTGGCTTTTAGAAAAAATTATTTCCCTTGTTTTCCTCCCATCTCATCAGTCTGTTTGTCAGTCTCCTTTGTAGGATGTTTCTTATCTCTGAGAGTATTAACAAAGAAATGTTCCAGACTTAGTCCTTGGTTGTCTCTTCTTCTATGTACATATTCTCAATCTGTTGGTGATCTCACTCTCATACATAGATTTAAATTCACATCTCCATTTGCTCCACATTATTTGACTCCTTGTTTCTTCCCTTGACTCATTTCCAGTATTCTTCTTGACCTCTCTTTATCTCTCCACTAGATTCCTTGCTGGTGCTTGAGGTCTGTTATGAATACTTCTACTTTTGGAGCTTTGCATTCGCTGTTCCTTCTGCCTGGAATGTCTTTCCCCCAGATATATTTAGGACTCTTTCCCTCACCTCCTTTAAATACACTACCAAATACAACTTCTTGAACAGTTTCCTAACTAATCTTTTTTAAATTGCCCATCGCTTTTACCCTGGCACCGACTGAACACTTTCCCTGGTTTATTTTTATCCATAACATTTATCACCTAACTTATTATATATTTACTTATTTTTAATTTCTGTGTCTACCCAATATAATGTAAAGTCTATAAGACAAGGGATTCTTTCTTTCTCTTTTGTTCAGTGATCTCTCTCTACTGCTTAGAAAAGTTCACAGTAAATGGTAGGTACTTATAAATACTTGTTGAATAAATAAATTAATGAATGGAGCCCTTGTTCAGTTTATCTACATCTTAATTTTCCTTTAGAAGTCAGTATAGTTATCACTTTTTCCAGCAAGTTTTACCTAATCAGGTCTCATGATGTGCTTTCCTTATAATAAGAATTATTGGGCTGCATGCATTGTTATTGCTTTTCTAATTGTGTGTCTTCCTCCCTGAACCTGAATTGTAGGCTAAAAGAGGTGAGGGACTAAGTCTTATTTGTTGAACATATTTTACTAAGTATTTAGAAGAGTTCCTATGAAAATTAGGTATTCTACTCAACAGATTGTTGATATATGTCTTGTGACTGCTTTAAAAAGTACATGAAAAATACTTTCAAAAGTTGTTGAAATAGTTTGTAGTTTATATAACTTCTCACAAAGTATTTGTTGTGGTTGTTAAAACTAGTACTTACAAATATAGGATTTTTTGTATCCCCTATTTTCCTGAACCTCCCAAGCAGGCATTAGGAAAGCCAGGTCTCATATCTTACAGAACAGTGGGAAGAACCACTGCCTCCAGTCACGTGCAGAGTTTGAGTGTGGGCAACAGAGTTGTCGTGAATCCTGCCATGGAGGCCCACGGAGGCCAGGCTGAAGCCTGGCCTTACCACAGGTGATATGGGGCCAGCTGCCTTTGTGGCCTCATCTATTAAGCAAGTAGCCAACACCTGAGGAGCGGGTGAAGCTGAGCCAATCCCAGGGAGGCACATGAACTGAGTCAGAAGTGTGCAAACATTAAACATCTTTGTCAACATTATACAGACTTTCAGAAGGATAATGAGACATACATTTTTCACCCATAGAACAAAATAAAGGATGATTGTAGGGGCAAAGTCTTAGGCTTCTTTGTTAAGAGTATTTAAATTGAAAATTAGGGAATGCAGTCATGCAAAAGAAGTTGATGTTTACATTTATGACTACTTAAAAGACTGCTCTGGCAATCTACACAGTTCTTAGTACATAGCTCTGGAAATGAAGTTAAGGAGGGATGTTTTATTGAAGTCTTTTGACAGTGTAGTCCACTCTCAATCGAACTATTATAATTGGGATTTGTTATCAAAGAATTTACTAATACATCAGTTGGTCCAATTTTAACAGTTTTAGAAAGTAATTAGTCACAGTATTAATGCTAAAATTATATCATTTCTGTCACTAGATTCAAGTTATTTTATTTTATTTATTTTGGCAATGCCACACAGCATGAGGGATCTTAGTTCCCTGACCATGCCCCCTGCAGTGGAAGCACGGAGTCTTAACCACTGGACCGCCAGGGAAGTCCCAAGTAATTTTTTTTTTTTAAAAGAACAAACCAAAAATGCTTTAATATTTAAAATAAAATTACTATTGAAAAAAATTGATTAAAATTCTGGATGCTCACTTAGGGGTTCTAACATTTTGTGCCTAAGTTGAAATTGAGATTTTATTTAAAATATAAATTATAGGGCTTCCCTGGTGGCGCAGTGTTTGAGAGTCTTCCTGCGATGCAGGGGACGTGGGTTCATGCCCACATGCCGCAGAGCGGCTGGGCCCGTGGGCCATGGCCGCTGAGCCTGCACGTCCGGAGCCTGTGCTCCACAGCGGGAGAGGCCACAGCAGTGAGAGGACTGTGTACCACAAAAAAAAAAAAAAAAGAAAGAAAAATAATCATAATCTGTTTATAATATCTTAATTTTCACACATTATAACCAAGATAATACTAATATAATATAATATTCTCCATAAATATTAAGTAACACTGTGGTTAAAAAAGGTGTATTATTTTTGCATCATAACTAAAAAGAGACTTTTGTGACCATTCTCTTATTAAGGTAATTTTAATATAATCTATAGGAACTATTTTTCAGACACTTGACCTAATTCAGAATTGGTGCTTTGGAAAAGAGTTCCACTATAAATGCGGATATACTTGAATACTTTCATGATGTGAAGAATGAGAAATACTAAAAGTTTTTCCCATCATTTGGACTTTTATAATATTCTAACATTTATCCATATCAGTCAAGGAGTACTTATGCCCCACTTGTGTTTTAGATTGTGTAATACAAAAGTTTCTAATATTGTCAAACAATATTTTCCTGAACTTAAGATTGTTTTATTTCAATCCTTTAGTAAATGTCAAAGTAATCAAGAGAAATGATTGCATCATACTGGATTTCATTTAAAGCTATTAATAATTTACCTGAAGGTTATCATTATTAAACAAAACCTTTATGGGCATAGACATATTCCTATGCTGGAGTAAACTTTTATTTTGAAATCTTTGTGCCTTAGATTATACGAATTTATGTGCCTAGATAATAATATTCAAATTAATATCTAAAATAAAAAATGTAGTCATTTTCAGGGCAAACTTAATTGTATTAAATTTTTTAATGTCATTATTAACTGAGTCCAATCTACAAATTATACATTCAGCTTCTATTTTGCCCTCTTTATTTCCAACATAAGCTATAGTAGAAATTAATTTGATGAGACAAAATGGAAGTTATGCCATTTAATTCTCCTTTAACTTGGAAATTTCCTGAGTAGGGGCAAAGGATGAGAATATTGACCAGAGAAGCTACCTTTGGTTATACAGTTTGCCCACTATTCAAGTACTGTCTTATAAAGTAAATACCAGCTAAAACGTTATACATAATTAGAAATATAACCTTTCCTCAATTAAACCAGAACTTCTTTCTGTACCAGCACCCTGGCATGTTCATATTATTGTGATGGGAATGTTTATAAGTGGTTGAACATTCTCTGTTCATCACAGGTTCTTTTTCTCCCCTAAAATTCAGAAAATTTTAAAAACTGTATTGATCTAAAAGCACTTTCTTGCAGCACATGTTGCTCTCTCTGTAAGTGTTACTGCCCACTAATTGCTCTTGTATTGTAGCCATTACAAGTAACTCCTACTGTGGTCAATTATCATACAGTATAATTTAGAACAGGGGGGACTATCTGTTAATATGATTCTTTGATCAACTCAAAAAATATGAAGACTTTTGAGAATGACACCTAATACATGTGGGTTTCATTTTGTACACAAAATAAAGCCCGATGTAAAATGCCAACAATTCATGAGGACCATCATACTAAGAAAAATAAGTGCAGCAAGGCATTTAGCATGCAGAAAGAGACAGCATATTTTATTATACTTTGTCAAGGCAATGCAGTCTAGTAGGTACTTTTCCTAGAGCTTTCTGGCTGTCTACAAATCATAACATTATTTAGTGTGATATGAAGGGCTACTAAAAAATCCCTGACTTCACAGATTCTCATAATATATAGACCCCTGAGTTAAACCTTGGTAATTCTAGTTAAAATTAAAGTATGATTTCAGCAAAGGATAACACATCATACCTTAAGGCAATTTATGACAAACTAATCATCAGATTATGATAGTGGATGCCAATGAGGCAAAAAGAGGGATTTTTGTTTTGTCTCCTGGTAGAAAAGATAAGAACTGTACATTGTGAATGTCTGCACTATCCTTACTCATTTTCCACCTTCCTCCTTTTGCTTACCAATCTACCATTGCATTTGGCAGTAATTGTGTATAACACAAAAGATCAAGTGTAACCTATGGCTAGGCATATGAACAGCTTCATTGTTCCTCAAGAATACAGAATCAGAAAGAAACTTGCATAGGCCCTAGAAATGAACATAGTCAATTTGAGCAGATAGTCCAGTGTCTTAGAATCCAGAGCATGGCCTAGACTAGGTAAAAGGCTTAATGTGGGCACATCCCATTGGCTGCATTGACTACTCACCCAGTGGGGAGAGGCATGGCCAGGGTAAGGTCAGAACTGGAAACTCTAAAGATGGGGTGCAGAACAGGAGCCCCTGTTTTCCTAGGTCTACAGTAGAGCTGTTCTTTTTCTTTAAAATGTTCTGCTAATCTATACATATTTCCCTTAATTTACTGATTTGTTTTTTACTACTAAACTAACAAGAATATTTTAACAGCTAATATTTTTCTTCTTGAATATAATAAAATTACTTTCTCATCAATATTATATATATTTATTTATATATGATTATATATAAATATATAGCATCAGTAAAATATTTTCTTTTTTAAATGTATGTGTTTTAAAATTAAGCCTATAAGTTTCACATGATAGTATTATATACCTATTGATGAGTATTTCATAAAAAAATCATAATTAGATTAATTGAGCAAATGCATCTCCTAGCATTGCATAGTAGTCAAGATGTGATTGTCAATGGAGTAATACTTTATTTTTATCATTGTAATGGTTGTGAGAAAATACATATATTTCATTTCTTGAAATTCCTTCAATTATACCACTATGATTCTGAGTTCTTTGATTTCATTTTGAGTTTGACTTTCATTAACCTAAATTTTGCTCACCTTTTGCTTCACCTAAATATCTAGAAATATTAGCTCTTTCTTGCTGCATAATTGTCTTGATCATTTTAGATTTTTGTAGCTAAATCTAGAGACTTCAGTATTGAGAAAAATTAGATTGGTTAAAAAAGAGCTTAATTATTCATAAGATGAGGAATCTAATTCCATGATGCTTTGCGGTTATATGGTATTAAAAGGTAAAGACGTCTGGATATCAAATGCCATCAACAATATTTCTCATAAACCTAGAGGAAATTAATTTTAAATAACAAATATATATGGCTTAATTTTGAGAGAAGATCATGTTTATTATAAACTAAGTTCATGTTTATTATAAAGTCCCAGTAGTTTACCTAGATGGTAATAATTCATTAACCTAGATGGCACGAAGACTACTCAGCACAGGAAAATGTTCCCAAATAGGAAGACATGTGCCTTCTCATATGACAGAGCATGGTAACTCTGTGCTGCCCCATGTTAACATAGTAAATTGTGGAGCAAGATTCTCAGCTGGGTCATAAGGTGAAACTGTTGCAATAGAAAGGTCGATGATCTACCTTCTCTACTAAATAAAGACTATGATTAATTCTCTCTTGACTTAAAAAGAGAGAATTAAGTAATTTCAAAGGGCATCTCATGCTCCCCTATCCTTGTCAATCAGATTGAACCTCCTATATTAACAGTAGCATTAAAAAAATAAAAAGTCTACTGATACCAAAGCAATATGTAAGATTTGACCTTATTTAAACTGATAACAACAGAAAGCCCTTTAAAATATGAAATACTTTCATTGAACTATAGACTACTATTAGTCCAAATTTTGTTCTGAATTTTTTACCCAGGGTAATGTTGGTAAAATTGTGTACTTTTGAGAGTCATGAAAAAAAATCTCATTGTTAATAATTTTAAATTATTGTTGAGAAATAGCATATAGTATCATAAAATAGCCTGTTAGAAAACATTGTTTTTATTATTTTTGCAAGAGAATTTGGGCTGGGAATCAAGAGATGTGAGATTAAGTTCCAAGTCTTTCAATAATTAATTGTGTAACATTTACCTTTTCTACCTGATATCTTCATGTGTTAAACTGTAAAACCTAGTAATATCTAGGCCTCTTTCAGCCCTAATATTCTGTGATACTTATTTGCAAGATAATAAGGAAAGAATTCCCTTTTAACTATAAACTATACACATTTGTGATATTATACATAGATTTTTCATGTATGAAGCATTAACATTTGTAATAAATTTGAAAGGTACTAATATGTTTTCCAAAACATTCCATTCAATAGTAATCTTCCTAACCTAAATGTTCTTTGTGGATCGTACTTATGGGAATACATATGGTTTGGTAGATAATAGACTCAGTACATTTTTGTTGAATGAATGAACTCTACAGTTCATAAATCTTTATATACTTTATCTATTTTAATCGTTTGGGAGAAAATCACATTGAGCTGTATCCATTCATTTAGTCAACACATTCCCTAAGATGACAGAATAAAGGTACCTTGGTCTGTCAAACAGGAAAATATCTGGGCCTACCCAGAGTGTTGACAAGTGAGGAAATTGCTAGGGAGCAAGAAGGAGTAAGAAATGCTTGAAAGAGACAAAGTCACCAAGACAGAAGATACAGCCCAATATAGAAGAGAAATTGTTCTTCCCAGTTTGTTGAAAGACAAGCTCAAGACATGTATTTCAAACAAAGTTATTAAATGGTGGGAGATGTATTTTTGTTTTCATGACTTCTATTTTAGAAATCAGGTAGAAATGGTAATTTCCTTTGTCAGCTTAAAAAATTCACGTGCTTTGTGTCACTGTATATTGGTGTATATACCTGTAATGAAAGGCCTATTCTGGGTCTTTGTATTCTGGCACTATAAATTGAAACTATATACAATAAACTATTTTTTTAAGTAGTTATTGAGCCCTTAGCCCTGATATACTTAGAGTCTACTAATTGCACTTGTCACATCCTTGTCTGGGAAACTTGTCTAATTCCAGTACATTTTAGAAAACTGGACATGGGATGGAAAGAATCAAGGATCTGGTATCAGGGTAAAGCAAATCAAGGAACTTTTATTCATTTCTGAGACAATTTGAGAAATTTAGGTAATTTCAAAAACATTACTGAGATTTAAGACACCTAGATCCATTGCAAAGTGAACTTGAATATCAAAATTTATCCTCAGGCTAGTCCAGCTGCCTACAGATTGTATGTAAGCCAGGCTGGTCCCTTGGGTCCTGATCAGACACATATTGTTTCTGAATGTTGAGAATCTAGAGCCCTGAGCATTACCTGGAAGCTAAATGTCTTGATTAGACTAGACTTGTTTTTAGGAAATGTCATAAACTCTTGGTAATCTCTTTCCTTTTCTTTGCTTCCATAAAAAATGGAAAAGGTGTTTCTTAAAATGTTCTTTTCATTGCTTTCTATAATGAGGTGGGGTATAAGAGTTAAAATCGGGTAAGAACAAAGAGGGGGAAAAAGCATTCAAAATATGTTTATAGATTAACCCATTCCTGTGGGATGAGATGTCTTCAACTAGCTGGACCTCAAACACAAAAACAAAATAAAACACCCATAAATCTTCTAAAAGAGAAATCTGCCTTCACTCCTAAGTCAGTATGCAGTGAAAAAGTGTGAAATCAGAAGATGAATGAGAAAGTGTCCAGGGGATTGCTGTCAAAATACGAATATTGGACCTACTAAAGTAAAACAAACAAAGATGCCTAGGTAATTGTTTTATTTCATCTAAGTATCTAATAAAATACTCTAGGAGGGTGGTGATTGTCTCCATCTCAGTAACAAACAAGAAGCTAAAAGTTTAAAGTACAGCGGAAAGAATTTGTGTAAGTCATAACAATTATTTTTTCTGACTTGTATTGTAAACCACTGGAAAGATTAAGCAAGAGTAATTTTTGAAATTTCTAGTTTTTTTGCTAGAAGGAAAATTATAATGTATCACTTTTGGGTCTTAAGGAAGACTTGAGGCTAGAAATTTTTTTGACATTTGTAATCTGTAATTATAGCCATATCTATATAAATTATTTTTATGCTTTTTCATAAAATTTCAAGACCAAGATTTAACAAGAGTTCATTTGTTTTAGTGCACTCACTGGTACAAATAATTTTTAGAGTCTCTTTTATTCTCTTGTCACTTTTCAGGATAAAGTATATGGAAAGTATAGAAGATGGAATATGGAAGAAAATGTATCTGTTCCAGGAAAACTTTTAACGTTTTCTACATTGGCACATGTCTTTAGAGAATAATTTAAATTATTTTCATCTTAACAAACAAGTGGAGAAAGGCTTAACTTGCAGCAAAAATAATATGAGTTAGACATAAAATGCCTTTTAGTTCCTACTTTGCTACCCAAACATAAATCTATTGTAAGGTGTTCCCTCCCACCAACCTTCTCACTTTGTTTTCTAAATGCCTCAGAGAAATAAAAATAAAAATAATTTAAACTGTTGAAAACATGAAAGTTAAATATACATGAAATGAGCTACAAAAATATACCAAATATGTTGTGATTCCATTAATTTTCAGTGAAAATATGAACTAAAAAACTAAAGAATACATGTGCACCAACTTTAGAAAAGATTCACTAGCTTATGTACTTGCCCCCATAACTACTTTAGTAACAGTATATCATAGTGAAACAAAAGGATTGACAAAATGAGATATTGAAAGACTTTTTAGGGGAACATTAGTTGTTCCCTTATTTGGTGTGTGTATGTATCAGAGGTGAAGGGGGAAGGAGGCACAGGTATGGTAAAGAAATTTCTTGGTATGGATGATAGAACGAACACTGTAAGTCACTTCTACCAACTAGGCTGGTGGAAACTGCATGCAGGTATATAATAGCCCTTATTAAAAGGTATTACATTGAAATGAAAAGTCAAAAATTAGGAAATGGAAAGTAGCAATAGGAGATTGATTATTCACAGTTCCCTTAGACATTTATAACAGAGAGCTGGGAAACTCAGAGATTGGAAACAAAAGAAGAATCAATGAGAAAGAAAGGATAGAGCACTTTTTAATGAATTACCCTATTCTGTCTTAGAACCAAATAACTAAGAAGCTGAGGATATCCTGGCTAGAATAGGAACTGTGTATTGCATTTATGGACTTTAGTTCAAAAGTGAGTTCTAATCTTTGATGCAGTGAATATCTTGAAAGAGAGGTGGAAAGTAAGCCTGTAGTGGATATGAGGTTGCCATGTTCTTTCTCTTTATGGAGCTAAAAGAGCAATTTTGCCCTAAAGTTGGAATAATTCTTATAGTTTTCAGTGACTCTTTATACATAAAATATGTGAAAATATAAAAGCAAAATGGGAGTTACAGGAAGGTCATCTTGAAAAAAAAGCATAATGAGATTTACAGATTTCTTGCAAATTGACATCACTGCACTAACAAAGTTTGACTTCAAGTTACTTGATCTTGCCCTTGGATGACCTATTCAGCAGGAAGTCAAGAAAAAAACAGTATTACAATACAAAAAAATTGTTTCTTTTCCTTTCCAGTAGAAAGGTCATTATAGTATTTATTCCATTATTGAAAGTAAATTATACCATTCTGAATTATTAAAGTAGTTTGAGGATGAAATATAAAAGTATAAAAATTGGGCTTAGTACTAGCATATAGCTCTCATTTTAAAGAGAAGACCTTAGTTCTGCATTTCCCTTCGTTGTGCTTGCAATCGTTTGTCTTTTCCCGAGAGAATAAACTCATTAGGTTTAATATACATAAAAGAGTTATTTGTACACTCTTGAATGGATATAAATTTTCAATATGGTTACTCATCCAGTATTTGTGGCCTCCTCTTAAATTTCTTTATTTGGCACTATTATTATGGAAAGGCACTTAGCTAGGCTCCCATTATAGATTTACAAAGTGAATAAGTCAGAAACACTATCATAACACATTTAGAAGTAAGCATAATTAAAGTCTTCCTATGGTAGCTGTCATTAGGGGTATACTTTAATTATTGTTATCCTGAGGAGAAGGTAGCCTTTAATTGTAACTATAGGATTCTGGGAAGGCTTAAGAGCAGAGCTGGTGTTGTAGCTGATTCACAAAAGATGTGTTGAAGGTAGATTGTGGAAAAACTAAAAAGTAATCTAAGAGAAATCTTATGAGCAAACATTGAGAAATAAGAAAATTCATAGCATAGTTTAATTTCACTCAGTTCAAGAAATATTTTCTTTCTTGATCCCATGCATGAGGAATGGTTAGAAGCTGGAAATTTGTAATTCAAGGTGAATCTCAGACATTCAGCTGATACACAACGATACATTCTGGGTGTTAAAATATTAAAATGTTGTGATTTCATCTGATAAATAGTCACAGCCCTAGACCTTCAGATATGTCACTCTGCTTCGTCCAGCTTGGGACAGTTCTTGGGATTCAGTGTACCTCTCAGGATCTAACAGTGAAAGGAAAACTTGCCTGGCATAGCAGAGGATCTCAAAGAGCCTGGTTCAGACCAAAGATGTCTAGGATCAATTTTTAAATTTATCATAGCTGTTATATATTTTGAGTTTAACCCCTGGGTACATAGATTAGAATGGAAGGTATATCTGGAAAGAAAAATTAAAAACATATTGTGAAAAGCCTTGACCATGCTACTCAGGATTTGGGGGGAATTTATTCTTTTTATGAGAAGTAGGTGACATGATCAAATACTGTAATTATTACTTTTTTAAAAAGTAACTCTAATGTTAAAGTAGTGCATGGATTCGTTATTTGATGTAAGTGTCCAAAATGGCTAGGGGAAAATTATGATTATAATAGAGCAAATGAAATCACATGGATACTATCTAATCTTTGAAATCTATTCTTGTTCCTCTTATATATAAACTATATGATTTCTAATTCCATTAAGTGGAACTTCTTTTCACAATACTTATAAATTTATGTAAAACACAGGGATAACTGAGGGAGATTGTGTTCAAGTGAAACAAATGCAAGTTAAGTCGCCATGTCTAAGTTCATTTGCACTCTCTAGGGTTATAGAAGGACCAAGACAGAAAAGAAGAGGAAAGAAAGAAGAGTGTTCCATAGTGAATTCCTCCTCTCTGTTCCTTTACTAATAGATCCATGTCCAGTATCCAAGATTTTACCAGTTAAAGTTCCAAGTGAAGCCCATCCTCGTAAAGATTCCCACAATTTTCAAGATTTAGTGCTTCCAGAACAATTACTTTTCACAGTTCACGAACTACAGCAACCTAAGTTAAGATAGTATTAATTTCATTTGATTGCTTCACTTCATATTACTGTACCCTCTATTGGCTCTACAATACTTGAAATTATAATTC
Organism: Phocoena sinus; assembly: GCF_008692025.1. Classification (NCBI taxonomy): domain Eukaryota; kingdom Metazoa; phylum Chordata; class Mammalia; order Artiodactyla; family Phocoenidae; genus Phocoena; species Phocoena sinus. The sequence goes on along the minus strand of NC_045764.1, from coordinate 122,119,478 downwards.
ACTTTGCAATTATGCTTTTGCAGATTCAGTTCTTCCTCCTTTTAACAGTCCATCTGGGAGTTATTTGCCTATCTTCAGCAACTACCTGCAACTATTAGAGCAGTGATCAGCTTTGCTTTAAGCTGGTGGATTGACAAGCCTTTGGAGAATAACTCCTGCCCAATCTATTTCATACTTATTATGTCTTTTGGGGTAGGCTGATTAATTTAAGGAGCTGACACTGCCATCTGTGTGATGAACAAATCTCAGAGTGATGTTATGTTGACATATTGAAAGTAATATTGCATGCTGAAAGGGAACATTGCCAGGGCAATTTTAGTTAACTAGCTGGATTCCAAGATACTTCACAGGATATTACTATGTCAGTGAATTTAACTAAGTCTGGTCTGAAATTCCACCTTATAGGTCTAGGAACAAGATTTTATCAGTGCACCCAGATGCCAAATACAAAGAATAATCCTTGGTGAGCAAGGTATTAGTCTCTTGAATGATAGTCTTGAGAAATATTTTGATTAGGCCAGTGGTTTTCAAGGTGTATTCTGTGAAACTCTAGAACTTCATTGTCCAATATGACAGCTTCTAGCCATAAATAAATATTGAACAATTAAAATGTGGTGGGTGAAATTATGGAACAGAAATTTTTATTTTACATAAAATTTTAATTTTGTTAGAATTTTAACATTACTTAATTTAAGTCAAAAGTTAAAAATGGCTAGTCAATTTAATTTCAAAAACTTATGTTTAGAAGAACATGGGTATGTAGAAGATGGCAGAGTTGAAGGCTGTGCACTCTCTCCCTCTTGTAAGAGCACTAGAATCACAACTAACTGCTGAAAAATCATCGACAGGAAGACACTGAAACTCACCAAAAAAGATACCCTACATCCAAAGACAAAGGAGAAAATGCAATGAGACAGTAGGAAGGGCACAATCACAATAAAATCAAATCCCATAATTGCTGGGTGGGTGACTCACAAACTGGCAAACAATTTTATCACAGAAGTCCACCCACAGAAATGAAGGTTCTGAGCACAAACTCAGGCTTCCCAAACTGGGAGTCTGGTGATGGGAGGAGGAATTCTCAGAGAATCAGATTTTGAAGGGTAACTGGATTTGACTGCAGAACTTCAACAGGATGGGGGAAAAAGAGACTCCACTCTTGGAGGGCACACACAAAGTAGTGTGCACATAAAGACCTGGAGGAAGGAACAGTGACCCCTAGGAGATGGAACCACACCTGCCTGTGAGTGTTGGAGGGTCTCCTGCAGAGGCAGGGAGTGGCTGTGTCTTACTGTAGGGAAAAGACACTGGCAGCAGAAGTTCTGGAAAGTACTCCTTGGTGTGAGCCCTCCTAGAGTCCACCATTAGACCCACCAAACAGCCTGTAGCCTGCAGTGCTGGGTTGTCTCAGGCCAAACAACCAACAGGGAGGGAACTCAGCCTCAACCATCAGCAGACAAGAGGATTAAAGTTTTACTGAGCTCTGTCCACCATAGCAAAACCAAGCTCTCCAGTCACTCCCATCAGGAAGCTTGCACAAGCCTCTTAGATAGCCTCATCCACCAGAGGGCAGACAGCAGAAGCAAGAAGAACTACAGTCCTGCAGCCTGTGGAACAAAAACCACATTCACAGAAAGATAGACAAGATGAAAAGGCAGAGGGCTATGTACCAGATGAACGAACAATATAAAACCCCAGATAAACAACTAAATGAAATGGAGATAGGCAATCTTCCAGAAAAAGAATTCAGAATAATGATAGTGAAGATGATCCAGGACCTCAGAAAAAGAATGGAGGCAAAGATCAAGAAGATGCAAGAAATGTTTAAGAAAGACCTAGAAGAACTAAAGAAAACAAACACCTAGAAGAATTAAAAAACAAACAGAAATGAACAATACAATAATTGAAAGGAAAAATACACTAGAAGGAATCAGTAGCAGAATAACTGAGGCAGAAGAACAGATAAGTGACTTGAAAGACAGAATGGTGGAATTCACTGTTGTGGAACAGAATAAAGAAAAAAGAATGAAAAGGAATGAGACAGCCTAAGAGACCTCTGAGACAACATTAAACGCACCAACATTCACATTATAGGGGTCCCAGAAGGAGAAGAGAGAGAAAGGAACTGAGAAAATATTTGAAGAGATGATAGTCGAAAACTTCCCTAACATGGGAAAGGAAATAGCCACCCAAGTCCAGGAAGCACAGAGAGTCCCAGGCAGGATAAACCCAAGGTGAAACGTGCCACGACACATAATAATCAAATTGACAAAAATTAAAGACAAAGAAAAATTATTAAAAGCAACAAGGGAAAAATGACAAATAATGTACAAGGAAACTCCCGTAAGGTTAACAGCTGATTGCTCAGCAGAAACTCTACAAGCCAGAAGGTAGTGGCATGATATATTTAAAGTGATGAAAGGGAAGAACCTTTCAAGATTCTCCACCAAGATTACTCTACTGGGCAAGGACCTCATTCAGATTTGACAGAGAAATCAAAAGCTTTACAGACAAGCCAAAGCTAAGAGAATTCAGCACCACCAAACCCACTCTACAACAAATGCTAAAGGAATTTGTCTAAGTGATAAACACAAGAGAACTAAGGGACCTACAAAAAGAAGCCCAAAGCATTTAAGAAAATGGTAATAGGAACATACATATTGATAATTACCTTAAATGTGAATGGGTTAGATGCTCCAACCAAAAGACACAGGCTCATTGAATGGATACAAAAAAAGACCCATATATATGTTGTCTACAAGAGACCCACTTCAGACCTAGGGACACATACAGACTGAAAGTGAGGGGATGGAAAAAGATATTCCATGCAAATGGAAATCAAAAGGAAGCTGGAGTAGCAATACTCATAACAGATAAAATAGACTTTAATAAAGAATGTTACAAGAGACAAGGAAGGACATTACATAATGATCAAGGGTTCAATCCAAGAAGATATAACAATTATAAATATATATGCACCAAACATAGGAGCACCTCAGTAAAAAAGGCAAATGCTAACAACCATAAAAGAAGAAATCAACAGTAACACAATAATAGTGGGGGACTTTAACGCCTCACTTACATCAATGGACAGATCATCCAGACAGAAAATTAATGAGGAAATAAAAACTTTAAGTGACATAATAGACCAGATATATTTAATTAATATTTATAGGACATTCCATCCAAAAACAGCAGATTACACTTTCTTCTCAAGTGCGCACAGAACAATCTCCAGGATAGATCATACCTTGGGTCACAAATCAAGCCTCAGTAAACTTAAGAAAGTTGAAATCATATCAAGTATCTTTTCCCACCACAACACTATGAAATTAGAAATAAATTATAGGGAAAAAACCATAAAAAACATAAACACATGGAGGCTAAACAATATGTTACTAAATACCAAGAGATCACTGAGGAAATCAAAGAAGAAATCAAAAAACTACGTGGAGACAAATGACAATGAAAACACAATGATCCAAGACCTATGGGATGCAACAAAAGCAGTCCTAAGAGGGAAGTTTATAGCAATACAATCCTAGCTCAAGAAACAAAAAATATCTCAAACAATCTAACCTACACTTAAAGGAAATAGAGAAAGAAGAACAAACAAAACCCAAAGTTAGTAGAAGCAAAGAAATCTTAAAGATCAGAGCAGAAATAAATGAAATAAAAACAAAGACAAAGATCAGTAAAACTAAAAGCTGGTTCTTTAAGAAGATAAACAAAATTGATACAACTTTAGCCAGACTCATCAAGAAAAAGAGGGAGAGGATCCAAATCAATAAAATTAGAAATGGAAAAGGAGAAGTAAAACGGACACTGCAGAAATACAAAGCATCATAAGAGAATGCTACAAGCAACTCTATGCCAATAAAACTGACAACCTGGAAGAAATGGAAAAATTCTTAGAAAAATATAACCTTCACAGACTTAACCAGGAAGACACAGAAAATCTGAACAGACCAATCACAAGTAATGAAATTCAAACTGTGATTAAAAATCTTCCAACAAACAAAAGTGCAGGACCAGATGGCTTCACAGGTTAATTCTATCAAACATTTAGAGAAGAACTAACACCTATCATTCTCAGACTCTTCCAAAAAACTGCAAAGGGTGGAACACTCCCAAACTCATTCTATGAGGCCACCATCACCCTGATACCCAAACCAAAGATATCACAAAAAAAGAAAACTACAGACCAATATCACTGATGAATATAGATGCAAAAATCGTCAGCAAAATACTAGCAAACAGAATCCAACAACATGTTATAAGGATCATACACCATGATCAAGTGAGATTTATCCCAGGGATGCAGGGATTCTTAGGTATATGCAAATCAATCAATGTGATACACCATATTAACAAATTGAAGAATTAAAAACCATATGATCATCCCAGTACGCACAGAAAAATCTTTTGACAAATTTCAATACCCATATATGATAAAACTCTCCAGAAAGTGGGCATAGAGGGAATCTACATCAACATAAGCAAGGCCATATATGACAAACTCACAGCAAACATCATTTTCAATGGTGAAAAACTGAAAGCATTTCTTCTAAGATCAGGAACAAGACAAGGATATCCATTCTCACCACTATTATTCAACATAGTTTTGAAAGTACTAGCCATGGCAATCAGAGAAGAAAAAGAAATAAAAGTTATCCAAATTGGAAAAGAAGAAGATAAACTGTCACTGTTCACAGATGACATGATAATGTGCATAGATAATCCTAAAGATGTCACCAGAAAACTACTAGAGCTAATCAGTGAATCTGGTAAAGTTGCAGGATACAAAATTAATGCACAGAAATCTCTTGCATTCCTATGCACTAACAAGGAAAGATCAGAAAGAGAAATTAAGGAAAGAATCCCATTCACCATTGAAACAAAAAGAATAAAATACCTAGAAATAAACCTATGTAAGGAGTTAAAAAACCTGTATTTAGTAAAGTATAAGACACTGATGAAAGAAATCAAAGGTGACACAAAGAGATGGAGAGATGTACCATGTTCTTGGATTGGAAAAATCAATATTGTGAAAATGACTCTACTACACAGAGCAATCTACAGATTCAATGCAATCTCTATCAAATTACCAGTGACATTTTTTACAGAACTAGAAGAGAAAAATCTTAAAATTTGTTCGGAGACACAAAAGACCCTGAATAGCCAAACCCTTTTAAGGAAACAAATGGAACTGGAGGAATCAGACTCCATGACTTCAGACTATACTACAAAGCTATAGTCATCAAGACAATATGGTACTGGCACAAAGCAGAAATACAGATCAATGGAACAGGATAGAAAGCCCAGAGATAAACCCATGCACCTATGGTCAACTAATCTATGACAAAGTAGGGAAGGATATACAATGGAGAAAAGATTGTCTCTTCAATAAGTGGTGCTGGGAAACTGGACACCCACATGTAAAAGAATGAAATTAGAACACTCCCTAACACCATACACAAAACTAAACTCAAAATGGATTAAAAACCTAAATGTAAGACAAAACACTATAAAATTCTTAGAAGACAACATAGGCTGAACACTCTATGACATAAATTACAGCTAGATCTTTTGGACCCACCTCCTAGAGTAATGAAAAAAAACAAATAAAAATAAACAATTGGGACCTAATGAAACTTAAAAGCATTTCATGGCAAAGGAAACTATAAATAAGACAAAAAGACAACCCAGAATGGGAGAATATGATTGCAAGTGAATCAAAGGACAAAGGAGTAACCTCCAAAATATATAAACAGCTCATGCAACTCAGTATTAAAAAAAAATCCAATTAAAAAATAGGCAGATGACCTAAATAGACATTTGTCCAAAGAAGACATACAGATGGCCAAGAGGCACATGAAAAGCTGCTCAACATCACTTATTATTAGAGAAATGCAGATCAAAACTATAATGAGGTATCACTTCACACTGGTTAGAATGGGCATCATCAAATATACAAACAACAAATGCTGGAGAGGGTGTGAAGAAAAGGGAACCCTCTTGCACTGTTGGTGAGAATGTAAATTGATACAGCCACTATGGAGAACAGTATGGAGGTTCCTTAAGAAACTAAAAGTAGAACTACCATATGACCCAGCAATCCCACTACTGGGCATATACCCTGAGAAAACCATAATTCAGAAAGACACATGCACCCCAATGTTCATTACAGCACTATTTACAATAGCCAAGTCATGCAAGCAACCTAAATGCCCGTTGGCAGACAAATGGATAAAGAAGATGTGGTACACATATACAATGGAATATTACTCAGCCACAAAAAGGAATGAAATTGGGTCATTTGTAGAGACGTGGATGGATCTAGAGACTGTCATACAGAGTGAAGTAAGTCAGAGAGAGAAAAGCAAACATCATATATTAACACATATATGTGGAATCTAGAAAAATGGTACAGATGAACCAGTTTGCAGGGAAGAAATAGAGACAAAGGTGTACAGAACAAACGTATGGACACCAAGGGGGGAAAGTGGTGGTGGGCGGTGGGGGGATGAATTGGGAGACTGGGATTGACATATATACACTAATATGTATAGAATAGATAACTAATAAGAACCTGCTGTATAAATAAGTTTTGAAAAAACCAACAACATGGGTATGTAAATATACTTTTTCAACTCTAATTCTTCTGTAATCTTTAAACGATTTACATATTTTCATTAAAATTAAGCATATGAATTGAGATGCACAGTAAGTAAAAAATGCACATTAAATTTTAAGACTTAGTAGAAAAAGAATATAACATATATCATTAATTTTGTTAATTACATATTAAAATGTTTTTATGTATTAGGTAAAATAAAATATAGTTATAAAATTAATTTCAACTCTCTTAAGATGGTGGTTCCTAAGCGATTTGAAATAACACATATAGCTCACATCTTGGTTTTATTGGACAGAGCTGTCCTAGAATATGGGTGTGTACACAGAAAGTCCACAGTGTTATCCTTCCCATATCAAACTTCCCTTACACAAGTGCAGCTCTTCTATTATACATTCTTATGTTTTACAGTTGAGTTTCCATCAGATTTAATCTCAAGAAGGCACTCTTTTTTTTTTTTTTTTTTTTTTTTTTTTTTTTTTTTTTTTTTTTATGCGTTACGCGGGCCTCTCACTGTTGTGGCCTCTCCCGTTGCGGAGGACAGGCTCCGGACGCGCAGGCTCAGCGGCCATGGCTCACGGGCCCAGCCGCTCCGCGGCATGTGGGATCCTCCCAGACCGGGGCACGAACCCGTGTCCCCTGCATCGGCAGGCGGACTCTCAACCACTGCGCCACCAGGGAAGCCCGAAGGCACTCTTTTTGAAAATGTTTAGAAACCTCTTTTTAGACCAGAATGAGGATTAATACAGTAGTGTGATGCTATTTGTTTTTGGTTTTCTTCTATTTGAATATGATATGCCTAGATGTAGATTTTTAAAATATTTATCCTGCTTGGTACTTTCTGAGCTTTCTGGATGAATGGTCTACTATTAATTTTAGAAAAAATTTGTCCATTTTTACTTCATTGATTTCTTTAACTCTGTTATGTGCTCCTTCTCTTTCTGGTATTCCAACCATGTGTATGCTACACCTTTTGTAATTTTCCCATAGTTCTTGAATGTTCTGTTTTTGTCATTGTTTTTCTATTTGCATTTCAGTTTGGGAAATTACTATTAATTATCTTTAAGATCACTGATTCTCTTTTCTGTATATTGTTTTCAAACTGTTAATATAGCATCACGCTGAGATTTGTTACATACCAACTCTTTAGGTATGCATATCATTTTATTCCATTCCAATTAAGAGATATTAGGCCTCCTTTCATAGGTGCTAATTAAATTAAATCTCATTTGGCTACCTTTCTCCTCATATAGAGCAACTTAAGAAAAGCTAATATTCACGTCTTTTTTTTTTTTAAAACAAATCATAGACTACTGAATTTTGTGCTGTTAGAGTTACAAAGAATGATCAAACAGAATTTAAGCCCAAGTGAAGCTTATCGTGTTTATGCAGAGACAAAGCTGATCTTCTTGGGACAACTAAAAAAACATTAGCTACTGATGAAATTTGGAGAGTAAAGAATGGCTTCTAAAGACACTTCAGTATAAGAAATGGTGTACTTCAGAGTCTAGATAAGCATGCAGAGCATGTGACCAGGGCAAAAAATGAAGACATTTATTAAATTGTCTTATTTTATAAATGAAAAAGAACTGACAAAAACACCTTATAGTTACCAGTGTAACTGAGAATAGCTTCTAAGTTTTCTAACAGTTTATTGATTTATTTAACAAATGTTTTAGGATTAAAAAAATTAGTCATTGTTACACCACCTGCATGCATGCTAGCATTTTCAGATGGTTTTTCTCAGCTAAATGACCACAATTTAGCAGTATCATTCAGTAGTAAATATTTAGCAGTGACTCTCGTTAATAATGGGAGTTCAGATTACAGCCCCAGTCTTCATCAGGCTGACTGACATCATTCTGAAGTGTGTGATACTGACTCTGGAAACGAATAGTTTCTTACATATGCACTTCCAAATAACAGTTGTTAGCAAATAGTAGTTCCTAAATTATATTTACAGTAATTTTTTTTCTCTGGCAATAGCATAATCTGTTACTCTTAATTTTTTTTCTTGTGGGAAATTGCAAGATTTCAAGTAAGATTTAAATACTGGGTGTCTTTTTTTTTTTTTTTTTTTTTTTTTTTTTTTTGGCGTTACGCGGGCCTCTAACTGTTGTGGCCTCTCCTGTTGCGGAGCACAGGCTCCAGACGCGCAGGCTCAGCAGCCATGGCTCACGGGCCTAGCTGCTCTGCGGCATGTGGGATCTTCCTGGACTGGGACACGAACCCATGTCCCCTGAATCAGCAGGCGGACTCTCAAACACTGTGCCACCCGGGAAGCCCTAGAAGTTTTTTTAATGGAAGATATGTTCAAGATATTTATTTCATGCTATTGTAATAAAGTAATAAAATATGTAACATTTAAAATCGCAGCAGTAATTATCTTTAATTTCTTTTAAAATTTATATTTATGGGTTGGAATAAACTTCCTGTAACCCTGAGTCAAGCATTAATAGATGAGGAATTTAAATGTGGGGAATTTTATGTTATGTCCTAGTGTGAAAATATAATTTATCAAACCTTACCTTTTACTACTTGCTAATATGCAGCTTCTGCTCATTTATACCTCCTCTTCTTATAGTCCCATCCTCGAAACGCAGTGTAAAGGGGTCATTAAAAATGTAGACTCTGAAGCCTACATATAAATCTGAATTATAAGTCTTATTAGGTATTGACTGTGGTAAAGGCATTTAATATTTCTGTGTACAGTTTCCTCTTAGCACAATGGGGAATGCTACCTATCTCATAAGGTTTGGAAAGAATTAAAGTAATGTTTATTCACTTAATATTTGTAAACTAACCACTATGTGCCAAATCCCATTGTAGATTCTGGACATACAGCAATGAAGAAAATATAGACAAAATCCCTGCTCTTATAGAGATGAAATTCTAGTGAGAAGAGATAAATAATAAAAAAAATACATAGCATTAGAGGCAGTAATACATTGTCTAAAGGAGAATAAGGCAAGGTAAAGGCATTGAGAGTAAATGGAACTGCTATATTAGATGTAGTTATCATGGAAGATATCTCTCAGGAGGTGGTATTTGAGAGAGGAGTTGAGACCCAATAAAGTGAAACTAGCCAAGTGGTTATCATATGGAGAAGAGTGGTGTTTTTTTTAGAGAGACTAATAAGTGAGTACAAAAGCCCTAAGGCAGGCGTGTGCTTGACAGATTTAAAGAATAGCAAGGAGGCAACCGTGTCTGGATCAAAGTTGGCAAAAGAACAGTGGTCAGTGACTAGATTAGAGAGGTAGCTGAGGGGATGGGGGGAGTGCCAAGCCTTCTGAAGCCATAGGAAAGATTTTAGATTTTACTCTTAATCAGGAAGAGAAGCCATTAGAGAGTTTTGTGTGGAACAGTAACGCAATGTGCCTTGGGATTTTAAGAAATTGTTCCTCTGGCTTCTTGTGGAAGAAGAAACTATAGGAGAGGAAGGGAGGGTGCAGTAAGACCGACTGGGAGACTGTAGCAGTTGTCCAGGAGGGACATGATTGTGGGTTAGAGGAGACTACTTGTGGTAGATGTGATAGAGAGTGCTAGACTCAGGATATATATTGAAAGCAGAGCCCATAAGATTTGTAGATAGCTAGTCCTCCCAAAATTTTACCTGAGCACCTATAAGAATAAATTTGACAATTTTTGAAATGAGAGAGGCTAAGACAAAGGGTAGGACTTCAGTTGCAGAGGGGCATGGACTGGGTATGACCAAGGATATAACCTGTCTCATCCAAAGAGCACAGTACATATTAGCTCTCCTTTTCCACCACACATGCTAATCTCTTCCTGTGTACCTTTAACTTTGCCCTTGCCCTTGAATTTGCCCTTGCAAATTCTTCCTTTCCTTTGAAAGCCAGTTTGAAATTTATCTCTAATCTCACCCCAATAATCCTTCCCTTCTTTCAAATCTTAAATGTGAGTAACCTGCATAGATTTTCTCACACAGATCTATGTTGCTTTGCGTTTTTCTATAATTCAAGGAAATATAACATTGTGAGTGTGTGTGTGGAGGTGCATTAAGGCATCACATCTCATATCTCTAAAACTTTCAGAGATTTTGTGTCAGGCATGCCAAAAATTAATGCCTTCAGCAGAAAAAGGGAACAGGTGCTGTGAAATAGTCATTACAGGATTTTCTTTCCCTTTGAGAACATGTATAGACATTTAGGTGTTGAGTGTGTCTATAATTACAGGTTCAAATGTCTACCAAACAAGGCTCTAAGTTCTATTGGAAAAGCATGCTCTTCTTTGTGGGGACATGTTTGTTATGTATTTCTGATATATGTTCTTATGGACTGGTTGCTTATTGTCTCTTCTACTCGAGATGTTTTCTTGTTGGAATTCACATATGCTTAAAGATCTTCACATTTACCCACTCCCATCCATCCATCCATAATGTCTCTTTCCCAGAACTCCTTGCCCTCCATCTTCTGATCTTTCTTCTTTAGGTCGCTGGACAAGTGACCAGTCCGTTTGCTACTATTAGGGACACTCCTAAAACCAGCTATTTCCAAATGAGAGAATAGACCTTGTGTGCAAGAAATCTGCTGGTTACAAACAAGAAGGGGATCTAGAAAGAATGACACAGGGAAGGAGAGAAAGCTATTCAAGAATACACCATTCAGCTGGTTACCACTGAGGGTGATTGGGCCTCAACCCAACTCGAGGCCCTCTATTCAGCATTACATCTTTGCCTGAGACATGAATGAGGGACTATTTGTATTGGCTCCATTCAGTTCCCCCATTTGTCAGGGGTTGGTTACCCTACGGAGCGTAAACACGTCATACCTCCAGCTTTGTCTTATGCATGGGCTAGAATGTTTAATTGAGCTACTGAATCCTGTATGATGGTGGTGGATATGCCCCAGGGCAGAAAACAAGACGTCCAATCATATTAGCTCAAGCTAGGTGAGGTTGGGTTGCATTTGTGTACAACTGTGTTCCACAGCAATGGCTGAAGCAAAAAAGATGAGCCTAACTGATGTGAGAAGAGGCCTAAGAAATGTTCTACACACAGAACGTATATTTTCAATGATAAGTACATGGTTCTTCTATTAAAATAGTTCATTGACCACTGTTCATAAAATAGATTTCATATGTTGTCCTACATATGGTTTATTTTCAGCTAACTTCTATCAAGCTTTTCTTAGTTTTTAAAATTAAAGTTGTGCTTCTGTTATCAGTGTTCTGATGAGGCAGCTGTCTCCTAAAGCTCGTTTCCTAGTGTTTTACTGATTATCTGGATGGCTTGTGAGGAAGTGGATTAAGGTTTTAAAAGTATAATTATTGTAGTTGACTTAGTGTTCTATGTGTCAGCAAAGTTTCTTCTAGCAGGAATAGCCTATGTCAACACTTTGAAATCACCAGGGCTTCATTTACTTTTAAGGGATATAATTGTCTGCATAGTTTGGCGACTTTAGAGGGAATAAAAAGATATCCATGACTTTACTCTCTATACTGCATTCCATTTCCCAAAAGAGCTCTCCCTATCTTTCCAAGGTCTAAATTCCATAATTTAAATCCTTTTCTGAGACCTAGGCTTTTTGCCTTCTATTAAAATGTATATAATACATTCTTTATACATTAATGTATTTGTGTATTAGATCCTCACCTGAAATCCCATTTCGATGTTGATAGTTAAGGATGACAGGGTAAATGGGAAGACACTCGTATTATAAGTTATGAGTTGGACTTGATGGAAAAATGTCTGCCTATGTCTTAATGTTTTCTAGAGTTCTCTTTCAAAGAAAGAAGTATTACCTCAGTTGAAGAAATGTTAGAATAAATTGCCCTTAAGAGGGTGGAGGAAAATGGGAAAAATCTTCTGATGCAGTTTAGTAATGAACCTGAAAAAATGAGGGTAAGGAGAAACATCCAATTCTTGCTTTGCTGATTTATCCACCCAAAATAATTGAGTGTATTATTGAGCAGTCACGTTTGGAATAAGAAGGAGCAACAATGTTGTGCGTTTGCCAGCCTGAGACTGGATAACACAGGTTCTCTTTCAGATTGGAAATATCTTCCTGAACCAAATCAAATATACTATGAAGAGTGCAAGTCTATTCCTGTTTGTGATTTTAAACAGCTTCACAGATGGTTTTAATAACAGTGAGTCTTGGCTTTGAAGGCCCAATAAACTGATATTTTGAATGAAGTTGCTAAGTCTTAAAATTAACATGTCTTTGATAACAATTTTGATACATAACTCTCCTTATAAACGTTAGCACTGTTTGGAGACAGAACCATTTTGAAACCACAGCTTTGCCCCCCCCCCCCCGCCCCCCCGCCTTATTAACTTGGATAATTTAGCCAGGTTCTGGGAACCTCATTTTCTGTATCTGTAAAATGGAACAAAAAGCACTCATTGCTTTAAAGTTATTATGAGTAATATATTTTAGCAAGTTTTATTATAATTTTCATAGCAAGAATAGGAATTTTATAAAACCCTAACATATTTATAGCAGTACAGAATATATTATTTATAGCTCAATAATTACAGTAGTACACTTGAATGTCAGTGTTCATATCAGATAAACCAAAGGAATCAAAATATATTTTACCAAGTTTATCTAAACTGATTAGCATGCCTCACCGTATTCTCTTAAGACCTGGGTGCTATCTGAAAATAAAGATAAATATTTCAGATAATATCTTTTTTTTTCCTTTAATATATTAAAAGGTTATATCTTGGTATTGTGGGAAAGTTAACAATTTGCAAAATCCCTAGCTCTCATATTGTTTTGTTTTGTATGTTTACTTGTTCAGAATCTGGCTATAAAATTTAGTCATTATTTTGTATTCCTATTCAGTAGAAAGACATTTCTTGTCTTGGGGGTAATATGAACGAAAGATATTCCAGGGCTCTCTCACCAGGATTGTTTTAATCATCTCACTGTGTCCAGTTTCACTTTACTTCAGTCCTTTTTAGCCTTTTCCATGCATGCTGCTTCCTTTGGGCTCCTAAAGGCTAATTATAATCTTGTCTTTTCTATAAAAGTTTTCAGTAATTCGACTTGTTTCCTAGGTTTTGAGTTCACTGTTTTCCATGCCACTATCATCTGGCAAAGCAGAATTATTCACTGCTTCCTTGTAATTCCCACAACTTTCTGATTTTATATGTGGGTGCTCATGTTTTTCACCTTCGAGGAATGCTAATCCTGCTCCATTTCTATAGCCCATCTTTTTTTTAATTTTTTATTTATTTATTTTTTTGCGGTACGCGGGCCTCTCACTGCTGTGGCTTCTCCCGTTGCGGAGCACAGGCTACGGACGCGCAGGCTCAGCGGCCATGGCTCACGGGCCCAGCCGCTCCGCGGCATGTGAGATCTTCCCGGACCGGGGCACAAACCCGTGTCCCCGGCATCGGCAGGTGGACTCTCAACCACTGCACTACCAGGGAAGCCCCTATAGCCCATCTTTGACATCAGCTCATAACGCAACTGTAAAGAGGAGAACAGGCTACCCCTTCTCCACTGCCATCTTATACCAGAGCAGGACTGTCTGCAAAGGGAGAAGTTTTCAAGGTTAATCTTTATATTAAGTGGACCTCATGACTTTAGAAAAAGGACCAGTTGATTTGTTAACTGATAAAACAAAAAATTTTAATAAGGATGTAAACTGTATCATCCATGAAAATTAATATTTATACTTGGAAATGTACATGTGCATAACTGAACAGAAACTTTAAGGGAACTGGCATATCTTTACCTGACATGGCTGGGAAAATAGAGATCCTGACCAGATGATCCATAAAACCCTTACAGAAGGGGCTCTAGAGTCCCTGACTCATTTGTAAACTTGGGGAGCAACAGACATCATTGCTGAAATTCAGGGATTCCTTCTGATAGACCAACTCAAATCTAGTGCAGGAAGAGAACACGATTTCCTCTTGTCAGGAGAAGAAACTGTGTTTCCAGGAGTGTAGGTAGAGATTTGGATGAAGAGACTTGAAGAAGGGAAAGCGAGAATAAAGCCGAGGAAGGCGAACCTAGGTAGAGAGGAGCACATGGATTAGAAGAACTCTCAAAGATTCCTTTCCTTTGAGACCTAAGGTGTAGTCTACAGTAGGGAGAGACTAATTTCTTACTCCTCCATTGTACTTTCCCTTTGGAATTGTTCCATTTTTCTGTACAGCATGGTTTGATAATCTCAGAGGAGACTGAAGGGTCAGAGAAGCATAGAATTGGAGGTCCTTCTCACTTCATCTCCTCACCGACTCCAGTAGAATAGTAGTTAATCATGAATCTGGGTTCTGTCTGGTGACCAGACATACAGGAATGTTGTTGATGAAAAATTTGGTATCACTGGCAAAAGACTATCAGTGCTAAGAAGGATTCTGAACTAGATGAACACAAAAGCTGTCCAATCTTATTTCCCTGCTGTATGTCAAAGGGAACTTCCCTTGGGCAGGAGGAAAGAAAAGTTGGAGATGTGAGTTATGGCTTCTGTACTATATTCTTCTATCTTCCAGCAAAGTATCCTCTCTCCCTCTTTCTCTCTCACTTTGAACTGACATGGCTTTTTATCTGACTTATGGAATGTATCCCTTTCTAAGTTATATAATAAAAATATTTATACAGTAGTGGTCTATTTACAAAGCACTGTCATTTAAATCACACCATTGGATCCAGTCATATCATGATTTATAACCAACTATCTGGGAGAGGATAAAAGATGTATTTGCATTGATCATATAGTCTTTGTTTATCAGAACTTAGCTTTTTTAAATAAATGGAAGGCACTTAACATTTGTATAGCAAATTGCTGAGGATTGATTACAACTGATAAAATAAGAGGCTGAAAATTTCAAAAGTACTTATTTTATTGCTTGAGCCATTGATCATTCATCCATCTATTATCTAGCTATCTACCATACAACTTTTTCTTCCCCCAAAAACAAAGCAAATAAGTATACTCAATAAAGTAAAGGAACATAAATTAACTACAGAGAGTTAAAGTTACTGTTTTTTATGCTTGTCACACATTCTCATGCCACATAACTTTCTCTCTCTCTGCCCACTTCTCTCTTTCTCTGTTTCATTTGGCTAATTTTATTTGATGAAGGAAGGTGATGACTATGGCTATAAAAGGGTAGCACAAAGGATTCTTGTGATGGAACTGTTCTGAATCTTATGTGGTGGTGACCCCATAAATCTACATATATGATAAAATTGCATAGAGCTAAATACACTCACACCCATTAATGAATGTAAAACTGGTGATATCCGAATAAGGTCAATGAATTTTTTTCAATGTCAGTTTCCTGGTTGTGTATTGTACTACAGTTATGCAAGATGTTAACACTGGAGAAAACTGAGTTAAGTAGAATAGGATCTCTCTATATCATTTCTTACAACTGCATGTGAATCTATAATTATTTCAAAATAAAAAGGTTTAAAAAATAACCTTCCCAGATGGCCATAAATATCTGTATTATTTGTGTGACATTAGCACTGTTTATTAAAGAGATTGCTTCTTCACATATGCATAAATAAGTTATAGACAGCGGTATAGATTATTAATCTCTCAACATAAATCTCTACTAGTCGTAGGTCTAGTTAAATTCCTTAACTAGTTCCTAAAACTTGCTGAATCCAGTGGTCAATTATCTTTCCAAACAGTTGACATCAGAACAAAAATTTCATCCTATTTGAAATATATATCTTAAATATAGGATTCCATGAAAAAAAGTAAAATAAATTCTTGTTTGTTTTGATATGACTGGCTATTCCTTCTTATTTTCCTTTCCTGGATTCTCAATCTCTCTTGACCTGTACATGTTGGCTAGTCCAAGATGTTACTCTTTTTCTCTTCTTTATATTTTTAAAAACTGTGAAGACTCTGACGTTTTACCTTAATTGCAAGCTAACAAATTGGCTTGCCAAAATTCTATAGATGCTGGCAAAAGACACCAAACTCCTGAGTCATAGACAAAGGACTTTATTGCTCATGATATAACAGGTAGCAGGAGTTTCATGTGTCCATTATTTTCCCCTTTCCTCCAAGGCCCACAGGGATAATGCAGAAGTGACCCAGGTGGATGCTATTGTAAAAATCCACCACATGTTCAGAAAACCCCTGAACTGATGTTTTAAAGGCTACTAGCCAATATGCCCAACTTCTGTCTGGGATGGAGTCATTCTTTTTATTATCTGGGTCAGGAAGCAAATTTAATCTCTGCTCCAGGTTGATACACTACCTCTATCTTCCAAGGCAATTTACTTCACAAACATCCTTGAAAAAGTTACAAACAAAAAACTAAAGAACTGTCTTGGAGAATTATTTCCCAGCACTTTGTTTCCCTGGTGGTCTCATCTGGTTCCATGGTTTTAAATATCATTATATGAATGATTCTCAATTTATAAACCTAATCTTAACCTCTCTCTTAAATTTATACCAACTTTTAAAAACACATATATAAGCACTGCAAACTTAATAATATCAAAACAAAAATTATGGATTTTCTCTCTGACCCAAAATCTGTTTTTTCCTTCTCAATTTTAATGTTATTTATAGACACCCATTTTCTCAGGTCCAAAACCTGGAAGTTACCCTAATTCCTTGATTTCTTCAATTCTCATATGCACATCACTACTAAGTTTTGTTGACCCTGCCCCTAAAACATATCCTGATTCCAAACTACATTGCCAAGATGATGACTATTACTACTACTGTTACTATTACTTCACTTGTAACTAGAAGTGCCTGTATAATATGTAAATAGAAGTATTGTGTGGTAATTTAAGAAAGGCTATTTAAGGGTGCTGACTCAAAAAGAAATAAGGCTTTTGAGGATTTTTTTTTCTTCCATCCTCCTTCCTCTTTACTGGAATACAAAATAGGAAGCCTGAATTTCTAGAAATGTTAAGCCACTTACAATGCCAAGGATTGAAGAAAGCTGAGGACCTGAAACTCTGTTTATCAGCCTATTTATCAGAAGACTAGAGACAGTCTGTCTGGAATTGTCTTCAATCTCATAAACTTGAGGAATTGGCCAATCTTAAATTGTTTCCTCTCTCTAATTATGAGAAACTGGCCAGTGAGGATAAAGCTTAGGAGGATGGATGATGGAATCATATAGAATCTAAACTTTATAGCATCTAAGAAATTTGTGCTCATTGATAGATTACTTTCTGTCCTGATATCAAAGAGCTTTTTCCTTTATTTCATTCACTAGTTCCTCATCAGAAGGACACATATGCCTGATTTCTTCTTTCCTATTATGTCCTCTGGGTCTAAAACTAAGAGGGTAATAAAGGGGCAGTAACTCCTCATCCATCTTTCAATACCAAAAATGGACCTTGTTAAGAGTTAAGTGCTTATTTTAATTGACCCAGCAAATGAGGATGATAAGGGAAAATTTTACTGAGTGCTAAAAGCAATGACTTTACTTTAGGGACTGGATACTAGCTTGAGGGTATTGTATCACAACTACTCAGTTCAAATGGTACTACCTCTGGGAAGCTTTTCCAGATAAAAGACTGAGACTGAATTAAATGCACCTTCCTTGTGTTCTAATTAGAATCGAGTGCATGCCACTATTACAGCATTTATCTCCCTGCATTGCAATTAGGCTTTTAAATTGTCTCTTCCAATACATTGGAGTCTTTTAAGGCAGGATTTGCCTCTTATACTTCTAGATCTTGAGAGCAAGAACTAGGCTAAATAGATACTGTATGCTCAATAAATATTGATTGATTGAATAAATGAATCAATGAATAATATAGGGAAGAAAGAATGGGTAAATGAATTATAATTTTCTTAGGACAGGTACAATAGCACAGAGTAGTTGTGAATTGCTTAAGGCTATACAATGATTGATCATAGAAGCAAGACCTTGATTATTATTTGACTGTTAAATCAGGAAGCCTGTGCATTTTATGAAGCTCTGCAAAAGCCCTAGAAACGGAGTAACGAAAGCTTGTCCAGTAACCCTAGCTTTCTAAGCTATAAAATTGTCATTATTTTATCTATATTAGAGAATTGTTATTGAAATAAATAATAAATAAAATTTTTAATATATTCCTTCAATTGTAGTAAGTGATTAATAGTTATATTAAAAAATCATATTCACATACCTTAAGTAGTCGCTCTTTTTAGGTTACGTAGGATTAAATAAACATTTGAGGGCTTCCCTGGTGGCGCAGTGGTTGGGAGTCCGCCTGCCGATGCAGGGGACACGGGTTCGTATCCCGATCCGGGAGGATCCCACGTGCCGCGGAGCGGCTGGGCCCGTGAGCCATGGCCGCTGAGCCTGCGCGTCCGGAGCCTGTGCTCCGCAACGGGAGAGGCCACAACAGTGAGAGGCCCATATACCGCAAAAAAAAAAAAAAAAAAAAAAAAAAAAAAACATTTGATATAATTTATTCCTGATTCATAGGCTTATGTATAAATGTATTCTAATATCTGATCTTAGTTTTGACAATGGGGAATAAGAAACGTGATGAATAACTTGTATACAAATTGGTTTTAGACAATAGGTGCTATCTTCCTTTGCAGAAATTATGTCAAAAGTTTTAAACAGTTTAAACCATCTGCCTACTTCATTTGATTTTCTTTCTGTTAAGGGATGGTAACATATTTAAAAGGTGAGACATACAAGCATCAAGCATCAATATTACGTTTTATCCATTTGGGTGGTTAGTGTAGTTCAATTATTTGCTCGTTTAGTAGGAAGAATGTATTAAAACTCTAAGAATTCTATAGTAAAAGATATACTCTAACAATGAAAATTGTAAGAATAAGAAAGAAAGCTGTGCTTCCAAATGCATTTTCCGAACTCTTTCGTAAATTCATGCTCTCAGTGTCCTGTGAACCGTGGATGGTTGGATAGATAGTTTGGAAGAAAAAAATGTAGAAAAAAGCTGGAAGTGGAAATGAAACTTTATTGATCCCTAGCAGGTTTATTCTTATTACAAACTTTTCAGCTGGTCCGAAAATCTGAGCCAATTGAAGTGAATTCAGAAATGACACATCTGGTGGGTTTGCTTTATTCAGTAAGAATAACAAATGAGAGCATTTCTTCTAACCTGAGTTATAGAATGACACGTTGCTTTTTGTTGATACTGTATTTTTAGTTAATGTTGGAGATAAGCATCATCTTATACTTTATGGGATATAATGGGAAAAGTATATTCTGTATGTGAAAGAATAAAAAGCCATCATGTTAATTCAACAAAATTTATTGAACTTCTATTATGCGTATCACTTTATGATTCACAAGTCTATAGGGATAGAAAGCTGTGAAATCATGATTCTCAGCTTCAAGAGCTTACATTAAATTAGAAGAGACAAGGAACAGTAGAAAAGTAACAGGAAAAAGCTACTGAAAAAATGTTTGTAGAAACAGAGAGAGGTTATTGTCTGAGAGATCTATTGATTA
Organism: Phocoena sinus; assembly: GCF_008692025.1. Taxonomy (NCBI): domain Eukaryota; kingdom Metazoa; phylum Chordata; class Mammalia; order Artiodactyla; family Phocoenidae; genus Phocoena; species Phocoena sinus. Next base: position 122,099,457 of record NC_045764.1, on the reverse strand, counting down.
ATTGGTAGAGAAATATATAGATACAGGTAGATATAAAATTTTAAAACGTACCTTAATAAATATTTAGTTGCATGTTGCTATAGGATTTTACTGCTTCAAAATATTTTCAATATGTTATTTAAGTAAAATAACAACTGTGCCTGCAGGATTGGTATTTTTGTTTGTTTCACTCTTATAGATAACGAAATGAAGCTCATAGAGGTCATGTTCACAAATTAAGAAAAAGCATGCATGTCTCTTTATTCCAAATCCTATAACAGAACTGCTTTCAAATGTAAATCATTATTTTGACATGCATGTTTAATTACATGTATAGTAGTATGAGAGGCTGTATAACCCTGTATTTAATAGGTTAGGAACTGGAATCAGACATAGTTTGGTTTTGATACTTACCAGCTATGTGACCTTAGTCAAGTTGCCAATTCCTTTTATGACTACATTTTAAAAAAGAATCTGGATGATAGAAATAACAACAGTAATTGCCTCACAAGGCAGTGTATCAGTTAAGATACTTTCAACTACAAATACCGAATGGTGGCTTATATAACATAGACACTGATTTTTTTTAAGACTTTATTTTTTTTTAAGAGCAGTTTAAGGTTCAAAGTAAAATTGAGGGGAAGGTATAGAGATTTCCCATATAAGCCCCTGCTCACGCAGGCTTAGTCTCCCCTATTATCAATATCCTCTACCAGAACACTACATTTGATATCATTGATAAATCTACAGTACATATTGTAATCACCCAAAGTCCCATAATTTACATTACAGTCCAGCCTTAGCTTTGTGCGTTCTGTGGGTTTGGACAGACGTATAATGACATATATCTATCATCACGGTATAATATTTTCACTGCATTAAAAATCCTCTTTGCCTATTCATCCCTCCCTCCCCTTCAACTCCTTGGCAACCACTGGTCATTTTACTGCCTCCATATTTTGCCTTTTCTAGAATTTCATATAGGTGGAATCAGACAGTATGTAGCCTTTTATGATTGGATTCTTTCACTTAGTAACATGCATTTGTTTCTTCCATGTCTTTTCATGGCTTGAAGACTCATTTCTTTTTAGTGCTGAATAATATTCCATTGTCTAGATGTACCACAGTTTATCCATTCACCTACTGAAGGACATCTTGTTTGCTTCCAAGTTTTGCAATCATATCATGAGTAACATTACTATAAACATCACTATGCAGGTTTTTTTGTGTGGACATGTTTTCAACAACTATGGGTAAATACCAAGGAGAATAATTGCTGGATCATATAGAAGAATATATTTAATTTTGTAAGAAGCCAACAAACTGTCTTCCAAAGTGGCTGTATCATTTTACTTTCTCACAAGCAATGAGCGAGTTTCTGTTGCTCCAAATCCTTGCTAGCATTTGGAGTTGTCAGTGTTCTGGATTTTGTCCATTCTAATAAGTGTATACTGGTACCTCATCATTGCTTTAATTTGCATTCCCCTGGTACATATGTTGTGGAACACCTTTTCCTATGCTTGTTTTCCATCTGTTTATCTTCTAAAGTGAGGTATCTGTTAAGATTTTGGGCCCTTTTAAATTGGATTGTTTTCTTATTATTGAGTTTTAAGGTTTCTTTGTACATTTTGGGTAACAGTCCTTTATCAGATGTGTCTTTTGCAAATAGTTTACTTCAGTCTGTTGCTTACCTTCTAATTCTCTTGACATTACCTTTCCAGAATAGAAATTTTAATTTAATTTTAAAAGTCCAGTTTGTCAATTAGTTCTTTCATTGATCATACCTTTTTTAAATTGAATCTAAAAAATCATTGATATATCCAAGGTCATCTAGGTTTTCTCTTATGGTCTTTTCTAGGAGACGTTGATTATTTTCATGCAGATAATTTGTAGGTAGGTGGTTCCGGTTTTGGCTCTGCAGCTCAGCATTGTCCCCAATATCCCAGGGTTATTTTATCTGCTTTCTGTGCCACTATTAGGGTTTTTGTGACATCTTTCCTTCTGGTCTAATATTTGTATGATGCTGGTTTCCTTCTTGTCTGATGTTTTTATGTGCAAACATCATGTCCACATAGAACTGTGTGGAAGGGGTTGTCCTGCATATCTCTCACTTGCCCTTTCAAATCCCTTCTCAACCCTCCTCTAGCCATTCTATGGTACAGGAGGCTAACAAGAATGGGCTTCTTCAATCAACTCTGATTTCTGGTTTATTTCAGCTCATGAAACCAGGAGGTTGAAAGTAGGAAGGAGAGTGATATTGGGGTATTCATTTCCCGTTGCTCCCTCACTGCCAGGTCAGTGTGGGTTGTTTATCTATGACATTGATATTCTTCTCAACAGAGCTACTCTCACACAACAACTACTTACCACACCAGTGGTTTTGTGCCTATATATACTGGACTGTTAGTGATCTGTATGTGTATGATCTTACAAGTTATTACATAGGCAATTTCGTTTCAAAATGTTATACAATTTAGCAGACTTCTAACTTTTTTTTTTTTTTTTGCGGTACATGGGTCTGTCACTGTTGTGGCCTCTCCTGTTGCGGAGCACAGGCTCCGGACGCGCAGGCTCAGCGGCCGTGGCTCACGGGCCTAGCCACTCCATGGCATGTGGGATCTTCCCGGACCGGGGCACGAACCCGTGTCCCCTGCATCAGCAGGTGGACTCTCAACCACTGTGCCACCAGGGAAGCCCTAACTTTTTATAAGATACCCATAAATAGACATATAAAAAGAAAACTCTCTACAACAATAAAAGCAGTAACAGGCAACCTGTGATATTGTGATTTATAACAAGAAATAATATGTTTTGCCTTTGTGTCTATTCCTGGCACAGAGCTCCTAAAACCCTTGGAATTTCCTAAGAGATAAGAGCAATAAAGTTGTCTATTGTATTGTAATGAGGTGACTTTTGGAAAGTTCTTAGGCAACCTAAGGACTGGGCCTGGTTGCTAGGGGAAGCAACCATGTGATTAGGGGATTGGAACATTCAGTCCCACCCCTTGACCAGCTCCAGGAGGCGAGAGGGACTGTAGGAGATTGAGTTCAATCATCAGTAACCAATGAGTTAATCAATTATGCCTATGTCATGAAGCCTTAATAAAAAATTCAAAGGGACAGGGTTTCGAGAGCTTGGTTCACCAGGCTGGTGAACCAGAACACATCTTATTGCTAGGAGGGTGGTGTACCCCAAACTCCACGAGGACAGAGTTCCTTGTTATAGGCCCAATGGGACCTCACCTATGTATCTTTTCATCTGGCTGTTTATTCATATCCATTAATATCCTTTGTAATAAACCTGTAATCTAGTAAGTAAACAGATTTCCTGTGTCCTGTGAACCACTCTAGCAAATTAATTGAACCTGAGGGAGGGGGTCATGGGAACCTCTGATTTTTAGCCAGTTAGTTAGAAGCACAGGTTACCAATCTGTACTTGTGATTGGCATCTGAAATGGAGGTATTCTTGTAAGACTGAGCACTTAACCTGTGGGATGTGACACTATCTCCAGCTAGATGGTGTGAGAATGCAGTTAGATTTGTAGGACACCCAATCAATATCTGCTAAAAATTGGAAAGTTTCTTGTTGGTATTAAAAAACCACATCAGACCACCTAATTATAGAATCAGGAATAATTCATAACTATGATAGAAAATAGGTTTAAAAGATCTTTTTTTAACATCTTTATTGGAGTATAATTGCTTTACAATGGTGTGTTAGTTTCTGCTGCATAACAAAGTGAATCAGCTATACATATACATATGTTCCCATATCTCCTCCCTCTCTCATCTCCCTCCCACCCTCCCTATCCCACCCCTCTAGGTGGTCACAAAGCACTGAAATGATCTCCCTGTGCTATGCGACTGCTTCGCACTAGCTATCAATTTTACATTTGGTAGTGTACATATGTCCATGCCACTCTCTCATATTTTAACTCCTGGAATTGATACTTTACAATATGAAATAAACCAGACCTAAGAACACAAAACGTGCTTTGTAACTTTCCACCATGGTCTCTGTGATTCAGACTTTTAGGGCCTAAACAAACTTAAAACTGCATTGCCCACTCACTTTTCTGAAGAGTTGCTTTATAAAGTAAACAGAATGCTGTTTTCTCTATTCTATTTGCCTTGAGAACTGATAGCAACATAATTTCCTGTCCCTGAACTAAATACTACTGTGACCTGGCAAAAACAATTTAGCAATTTGCCCTAAAAAGTTCTTGTTTCTAGAAGATAATTTTGGGAGAAGAACTAAAATACCTTACTTTTCAAACCTTTTTGCTGATCATCAAGGCTCACTTAAAGACACCTCACCATGAGTCTTAAGCTAAAACTATTACGGTGTAAACTTCCTAACTGTGAGTTTACCACCTTGCAAAATCCACCTTAAAAATCATTCAACCTAGTCCCTAAGTATACTCCTGTGACATCACACTTCTGAGATACTACTAAGATTCAGTCAAAATAGCATCCCCCATACTGCAGTAAGCCTACTACACAGCTTTTCTTGGTCAGCAGTCTTTTCTAGTGATCTTTTGGAGACATTTGGCATCTGACAGCTGCCACCTTACCTTCAGCTGTGCTAAAATCTTACTGCACCCAGATGGAGACCGCAAATCTTAGACTATAAGTGAACATGAAGAAAGGATTGTGAGGGAGATGGATTGATACAATCTATGGTTTTAGATTTTGTGAGCCAAGTTCGGTTGGGATTGTCAGATAGAAAGAGAACAGGGTAACAGTTATACTTGAAAGCAGTTTTCAATGTATTACATTGTCTTGGAGCATCAGACCACCAGGAGGTTAGGGATAGGAAGAAGATACTACCATATCTTACTAGAAAAGGAGACTAGGACTAAGTTATGTATACCTCAACTGGACGTCCAATTCCAGATCTAAGAATATTCACCTCCTCACAGAGTGGAGAGTGAGTGATCAGAGCAATCTGCAATTCCCTCACACTTTTGCCACACAAACTAATTGAGTTTAGGTACCTATTACTTGCGAATGAATAGAGAGGGGAGAAAATCAACCAGTGGATTTTTTTAAAGACTTTTTACTAGCATAGATTAGAATCTCAATACTGAAATCACCTAGGAAACTTCTAAAACATAACGAAGACTAGGAGACCCTATTAATGGGGATTATGATTTAATTGATGTTTAGGCCCTAGTTCCAATATGCAACTAGGATTGAGGAGTACAGGTCTAGAACAGAGGCTGGAAAACTACTGCTATGGGCAAAATCTGGCTCACTGCCTGTTTTTGCACAGCTCACAGCTAAGACTTGTTTTTACAATTTTAAAGAATTGAAGAAAAAACAAAGACTATTTCAGGACACATACAAATTAATTATAGAATTAAATTCAGATTATAGTGTTCATAATAAAGGTTCATGAGAACACATTCACTCTTGTTAATTCAGGTATTGTCTGTGGTGGCTTTTGTATTGCACAAGCAGAGTTAAGTTGTTGGGATAGAAACTGTATGGCGTGAAAAGCCTAGAAATTTTAATATCTGTACCTTCACAGAAAAAGTTTATTGATTCTTAATCTAGAAGATTCAGAGGAAAAGTATATCTCTAAGAAGGGGCTACTGCACAATTCAGAATAAAATTTTAGGCAATTTTATATATTAATACAACATAACTTAATGATTAAAAATTTGATAACATAATTATGTAGAGATAACACAATTATATGGAGAAAACATAATCAGTATCAAAAGGCAGAAGAAAAAATGAAAATAGATGAAGTCGATAAGGAAGTCAGGTAAGTGAATTGCAAGAGTAATGCTGGACCTATTCCTGTCCATACCTTTATGAGGGCAAATCAAAATTTTACTCTTCTTCACAATGGTTTCCATTTTACAACAGCAGAAGTATAGAACTGGAAAGCCCAAATAATAAAAAAACACACGTCCAGCTGGCAAACAAGCTTGTATTCTCTGATGCAATTGCTTCTGTGAAGGGTCTAATTTTCAGAAAGCTGAAGCCATTGTCTGTGTTGAAATTCCTTGAGTTGTAACTTGCCTTATCCAACTAAACTCATATGTATTCTCCATGATCTGCATTAAAGAAATGCACGCTATTGCATTTCTATCATTATTGTAGCAGTGGACAAGAGTGCATTAGGCTGCACTGGACTGGTTTTCACCAGCAACTCTATGTGGATGAACAAAAGCAATGGCAATGAACAGCAGTTCATGCTATATAGATTAGGTATCTTTCTTCTTGACATTCAGCAAGGGATTTTTCACTTTGGTGATAAGGCTGAAGTACATGAACAATTAGAGGTGGGTGAGAAGCAAGAAACTTTATGAAGGAATAGTAGATCTACTGTTATTATATGGAAGTGTAATTTTAAATATTTTTTAATGAAAAAAATCATACAGGTCAAAATCTACAAAATTTAATAGTATGCCATTTGGGGACTGAAAAGGAACATGGAAATTATTAGCAAAATTTCAGAATAGCAGACATTTCTGGGTAGAGAGAGAACAATGCTTTTCTGAAGGTACACTTATGGAGTTCAAAGTTAATGCTATTCACTTGATTTTAGTGGGTACATGATTGTTTTATTATTTTTTATATATAAACTGTCCATATTACTTTATATAAGTGTATGGTTATGAAAACTGCAGTATAAAATAGTTGGATATAAATAATGTATGATTGAACTTTGGCAGCTTTAATAGATAAAATAAAATAAATTTAAAATCATGGACCTTTTATTTACTTGTATTTGAGGTTTTGTGCCAATATATTTCAGAAATATAAATCTTCTTTTATGTCAAAGCTATCAGAATAACAAAAAAATTCACCACAACCTGAGAATCTGACTTAACTATTTAGTATTAAAAATAGTAGATGGCTATCTATGTATGTAAAAACATGAGTTTTAAACTTAAGGTACATTATAATAATAGAAAGATAACCCTCTAAACTAAAATCAGAAAACATGAATATTTTTCAGCCAAATTTCAATATTTAAATCTCAATGTATGGAGTGAATTCACGTACTAATTTATTTTGTGCAGAAAAATTTTCACATTCTATTTCCAAGACAATCTTGTAAGTGAGGCATTTGTCTTTCATAGCTTTTGCTGACCTTATGCTTTCCATTTGTGAGAGAGTGAGTATAAATATTTCATAATACCAAAGTATAAAATATGTAAATGCTACATTTCATACTACTATATATATATTTTTTAAAAGATGGTTCAGAAATGCTTTAGTGATAATGTTTCCTGGAATGTTTAATATATATGTAGGAACAGTGTTTTTTAGGATTATTGACAATTCCCTTTGATCATGTAAGTTTTACACATTTCATAATATAATATTAAGTTAGATGTTTTGGAAATGAATGACTTCTGAATGGAATCATGATATCAATTGTAAAATAGATTTTTACTACACACCTTAAAACATTTCCTATATTTACCATATTTCATGAAATGTTAGTTGCAGTTTATAATAACACAAGCCATTATTTTATGTACCACCAAGAAATAAAGAATGCATCCAATTATCAATGAATTGTGAACTATAAGAAACCAAATGTTTTCAGAGATGTTAAAATATAAAAACAAACACCTAGGTCTTAAAATTCATGACAATAATATAAAGTACTTAATCAATATTTTAGGCATGATCTACTGCCCAAAATTCTCGGCACTTGTTTAGCACCTTTTATTTTTGAATTTATTTTCCTCTGATATTCTGATTAGCATTATATATTGCATCTTATACCTCAAAGCAGGATCTTATATTTTCTTCAGCTCCACATGATAGTTTCCTTCAACAAACTTTCTTGTTGAGAGAAATGAAGGGTTTATTCTTTAGTTACAATTATATTTTAACATGCCTGATACATTTTACTGGATGGTAAACAGGGAGTTTTTCTATAAGACACATTATATGAAAACTGTAAGCATGACTGGCTTCAAGATAGAGCAGATGCTTTCCTTTTTCTAGATTATTAGTGTTGAAAGATATTCTGTAAAAAAGTCATTCTATAAAAAGGTATTCTGTAAAAGATCTCTGTACCTTCCTTTCAATTTTGCCATGAACCTAAAATTGTTCTAAAAAATAATGTGTGTATGTATATATACATACATACATATATGATATTCTGAATGATAGTTTTAAATTTGACTCTGAAACAACTAAACAAAAAAATGTAAAGTTCTGAGAAAAGGACAGAATAGATCACATAGAAAAAGCATTTAATCTAATTTATAAATTAAGTAACATCCAGGAGTGATTTAACCATTGCACCAGTAGCATAATGACTATGCCATTTCTGCATGATACCCATAGGGGCAATTCATACTCTGAAATTAGATAAAGTAAGATTTAGAGCTTCTGGGTATTCTGTATAGAGAGATCTAATCATATATGTACTGAACATCAGTGACCTATACAATGCTCTGCTGGCAAATCTAGACTTCCTAACATCAGGGAGTTTACAGGTTTGTAAAATGGAGAGGATTTTGAGTGGGTGTTGGGAGAAGGAAACTGAAATTCTCTGGAAAGGAAAATTCATTGTGAAAAGTGATAGGCTATGATTTTCTAGTGTAAGAAGGGGTGGGGGAAGAGATTCCAACTGGGTTTTATCTTACAGTAATTATTAGAAATAATTCAATATGGAATTGAAATTTAAAAGATGTTTAGGTAGACAGGAATGTTTCACTAGGAAGATTAAGGAGACAGTGAACTCTTTCTGTGTTCCAGATCTAAGATAAAAGAGGCAGGAAAAAGGAGGTAGAGATGAGCATGAAAAGAAAGAGATAACTGTAAGAGATATTTGTTTTAAAAAATTGTAGGATTTTAAGACCAATAAAATTATAGTGACACTGTAATATAATTGAAAGGGTGGTCAAAGAATATTTTTAGAAACATTCCTGTTTTACCATGCTTCCTTCACATTACACAGCAAAATCCTCATTAAGAAATACAAGCTATCTATTGGTGTTATTGAGATGAAGAACAATTACAATATGTCCTGGATATATATATATATATATATATATATATATATATATATATATAATATGTTGATTTCTAAACTATCTTAATATTTATTTTTAATTATACTACAGTTTTGAAGATACAAATGTTATTCAGTGATGAATTCATGACCAAACAACCTGTGACTTGTGATACAAATTTAGAGTAGGCATAAGACAGAATTGTGTCTGGTCTGAGAGCTCAAGATGCCACTTGTGTAACACGAAGTTGAGAAAGTAAGCTCAGACATATAATGTCCTTAATGGTGAAATGAGATTGAGTCAGTAAAAGAGACTAGCACTTATATAAAAAAAATGCCTGCTTCAATATTATTTCAAAAGTGAATTCACAAAAAATTTCAATTATGGGTAATTCATTAGAAATCACATCCTCTCAGTAAAATGTAAATATAATTTTCATGAACAAATGACCAAATCAGAATTAGGAGTGAAATTCATTTGCAGTGTTCTAGTCAGGTTTGGCTCATTTATGCTGTGACAATAAACAACCCCCAAATCTTTGTAAATTAAAACAAGGATGAACTTATTGCTCACACTGTAGATTCATCTTGGCTTAGTTGATGTTCTGTTCTCTGTTGAGCTCACTCATGGAAGCAGACTGAGCCTTCATCTTGAACACTGACTAGCATAATGGCAATGGAAAGAGCAAAAATCATGCACTGGTTCCTAAAAATTTTGTCTGGAAATAACACCTATCGAATCCACACACAACTCCTGACAAAATCAGAGCAGGGTCAAGGGCACAGTAGGATTTCCTCTCCATTCGCCATTAATAGAAAACCACTGGTACTCATATAGGTCCCAGAGGGCAGATAGCTTTCTCTGGCTTTGTTATATAAATGGGCTAATTGGTCCATGCATATTGATCTCTATATTGTTTACTTCTTCATAGCAGGCTAGGACTGTTAGCTCAAAGCCCACCAGCACCAAACTCAAATCCTACACATCCAGCTGCTTTAAATATAGCTCAATTAGAATATTTTTAAATCAATTTAGAGCCTGCCTGCTTTTCATGCCCCATGAAACTGCACCCAACATCTGCTAGCCATAGATTAGATAAATTCCATAGCTTTAAAATACCCCCAAACCACTGTTGTCCTTTAGCACTCTTCTCACCTTGCTGGCAGGTGACATTGCCTAGACAGGTAAACTCCATCTCATAGTTCTCTTTCCTCAGGGGGTTTTCTTCCCCACTTCTCCTCTTAGCAGTCAGTGGAAGACTATGTAAAAGAGTTGGCAAGCAGGTATGTACAGAGTTAACCTTGTTTCTGGGTTTCCCAGAGATTTTAAACTTTCATACTAGCTTCCACTTGGCCTTTCAGAATTTTTAAAAAATTCAGCTGTTTTCCTACGAGCCTCTATTATGGCTACCCCTTCTTTTCATGTTCTGCCGAGATGAAATAATCCATATGAACCATATCTGCATGTCACTCCTCGGACTTTAGTTCAAGTGACCTTGCATTCTAAGCTCTCTGATGGACCAAAAAAATACGATTTTATAGATTATCTAGGTGGTTCTTGTTGTTAGATTGTTCTTTGTTAATGACTTTTTCTTGAGGCTTAATACTACCAAAGTAGAAGTAGATGATGCTAGATTTTGAATTTGATTTAGTTGAAGTGACTTTGTGTTTTCTATTGATTGGAAGGGGATGAGTTTCTGTTGTTTGAGGACGACTTTTGATTCATCCTGTAAATTTCTGATATTCAAATATAATTGATATTACATTGAAGGAAGAGGCCATGACTATTTGAGTTAGTAAACTATTTTAAAGCTAACATTTACTGAGTATTTGCTTTGTGCTCAGAAATGATTATAAAAACAAACTTACATGGTACATACCCAATTTTATGGTTGATGTAGCCTAAATATGTTATATAACTTTTCCAATGTCAACATTGCTGGTAATTAATATAAATTTGACTCCAAACTAGGGCTCTCCAAAACCTAGTCTTTTATTAATGTGTTATCCTGCTTCAAATCATGATTTTTAAAAAAGGCTGAAATTATAATGAGTTGCAATGTAATAGCTTAAGATTCAAACAAAAATGTAATTCCTTTTTAAATGACAGAAGGAAACTAAAAATTCAAGTATAAATTAATGATTGGTCATTATTTTCATTCATGAGATGTATTTTAGTCATGAATATATATATTCATATTATTATATTATATGAATTTTGAATTTTATGTAATTTTTATTACCCCAAGTATATAAAGCTCCAAATTGAACACATTTATTTGAAAGAATAATAGCTAAATATGAGATTACATTACATCAGTGATTTAGAAGAATCATACTTAAAGATAGAGATGTGTTAAACTGCTCAGTTTTCACTAGACAGTCATCACTGTACACTTTCATGGTACTGCTGCTAAAGCCAATCTCTGTAGAGTTGGAAGTGGTTAATGTATCACTAGGAAATAACATTGTGCTTTAAACTCAGGCAATTATTTGTTATGTGTGTCCTGGGTCCTAAAGTCAGCATTTCCAATCAGCATGACTGTAAATCCATCCAAATTTTAAAATTTTACTGACAAAGTAGAAATTATTGAGCTCACAGAAGAGCAAATAATTTTTAGAAGTTTGACATTGAACTCGAAGACCAAAATTGATCTTGGAGTCAATCTTACCAGATTATTATTTTTTAACATTTTAATAATTTTAGTGTATGGATATGGGAATTTTTCCAAAACTGAAAACAGATAGTGTCTTACACCATAGTCATATGTTAACATCAGAATTATTAAAATGATGAAAGTCAAAAACCAAAAGCTATTCACTATAATGATTATTTCTGTATTGATCTACTGTTTGATAGTTATATTTAGATAAATAAAAGAAAAAATATAGATAGAACAGAGTCTATGTAGATAGCCCATGCCTTGTTTCTTGTGTTATGTACTTACAAATTGATACTCACTTAGAAATTTCAGTGTGAAATTCTAAAGTCACAGATGATTGAATTACTCTCATTTCTTTTTTTTCCATATGTAAAGTGTGTTTTTTTTAAATTTTTTATTAGAATATAGTTGATTTACAGTGTTGTGTTAGTAAAACATCAACTCCTCCTTCGAGCCGGAATCGAACCGGTGACCTAAAGATGACTATACTGGGAAGTACTACAGTCCTCCACAGTACCAGCTGAGCTGTCAAAGGGAGTGCTCTCATTTCTTGATTAGCAACTAGATTCCAAAGTTATCTATAATTTTACACTGTTCCAAATTAATACAATTTATTTATTTTAAAATGCTCTCTTTGGCAAAATCTTATTTACTTTGGTACCAGCCTGCCAGATGATTTTAGCTATTCTCATAGGACACTGCACATACACAATACTTAGACTTATTCTACTATATTATCAGTTGGAAATTTTGGCCTGTGCCTGCCACTGAGACAATTGCTCTCTGGCAATAAAACTTTGATTTTCTGTGATCTTCAGCCCATGATGTAATGTTCATCACGTGACAGATATTAAATAAGTATTTGTTAGGTATTGAATGAATATAAATCCAGAGAAACAAAGCCAGGTCCAACTGAATTATATATCTATATTTTCTTTTTACAATTTTTTGGAATAATTTTTCAAAGTGCTTCATCTTAGCTATTTGATCTTTGCAGGATAACTCCTACCAATAGCATAAGTTTATGTTCACTTACCCAAATATTCCAACTAACTTTAGAAATATGAATCTATTTAATTTATGTGCTTAAGAAAAGAAACAAACTGGTGTTTTGAGGATAAGAATTTGATTTTAAGGTGGAAGTGTTGTCTGAAAATAGACATTATAATTATACAGTATCATTATTATACTGTCATTAGAGATTAATTTAGAATATAATTAACGAGAAGGATGATGCATATAATGCATGAAGCATCACTGTAGTTGGTACATTTATACAAAGGAAATAGAAAGTTAATAAGTACTTTAAGTTAATGAGAATTTCCATGAATTCCACTACTCTTTCTCTGACTGATTTAAATTTCAGTTGAGTCAGTCATCTTTTCATTTTGTAGAAATCCTCAGTTTGTGACATTTCTGAATTAAAAAGGAGATGAGAATTTTAGACCATCTAATGCAATATTTTAGAACATGTTAAATTGACCTTCAGTTTCTTAAAAACAATAATTGTCACTTTCTACTGCTTAATATGCATACAATTTTATAATATTCAATTGATACACAGATTGAATGCACAGAGGTTTTTAAATAAAATAAATCCTAATTAATTAAAGTTGAAATGTTGAATTAGGAGCAACTAAGTAGTAGAATGCAATATGGAGAGCACAGTAGCAAATTCAGAAATTATTTGAGTTACTAGGTACTATATAAAAAGTGTTAAGAAAGCAGATCTTATAGAGTTGAATGACAGTTTACTTCACTCCTTCAGTTTCCACATCCATAAAGTAGATTAAACAAAGAATACCTATACATTACTTTGCAGCTTTAAAAATTGTATTCAATATGTGGGAAAATGAACTCCTATAAGTGTTCCAAAGCATAGATTATTAAAAATTAACAAACATTCAAAAAACCTCTAAAAACCCACATTATCTTTTAAGGAAGAAGGACCTCATTTTGTTTACTCTTTCTGTTTTGTAGAAGTTAAAAAAGTACATTGCTAGTATGGGAGTCCTCATCTATAGAATGCTTTGAACAGGATGTACTTGGTTTAGGGATTGCTTATGATAATAAAACCCAAGCTCTATGGATTAAGGTGGCATAGCTCCCTGACAACTGTCACATAAACTAGGTGAACATGTAGATGTAAAATGGACATGTTTCACATGCTAAATACTCTCCACTTTGTGAAATGACCTGCAAATCTCATTTAAGATGTCATTTATGACTCTGGGACATAGACAGTGATCTGAGGAGCCATGTGTCTTAACGCCTCTCTCTACTTCATCTGTGCCTCTTGATTTCTTATATACTTGAACTTATTATAAAGCTTGATACTGTCAAAGTCTGAGTTAACAATTCATAGTTTGTGTTCACTCACACATACTAAAGGAAACTGAGACAACTTAAAGTATGACTGAAGCTATCAATCCTACACAGATCTCCAAGATAGGATAAATAGGAATCATTTTCTCTGCATCTGTTAGATGAGTGGAAAGGGAAAGAATGTTCATCCCTATGGCTGGGATGAAGATTTGTAATTTTCTGACTATCTGAAGGAGTTTTGCATTTGGAAACCTATGGTTACTTTTCAGATATGAGGTCTGCTGGAACTGTGAGGGTATGGGGTGAACCCGAGCTACTGGTGTATTATGTATTACTTCCAATCTATATGCCTCAGAAATAGGACCATTTGAAAGACCATTCTTTTTTTTTTTTTTTACATCTTTATTGGAGTATAATTGCTTTACAATGGTGTGTTGGTTTCTGCTTTATAACAAAGTGAATCAGTTATACATATACATATGTTCCCATATCTCTTCCCTCTTGCGTCTCCCTCCTAGGCTGTGTACTTTAGATAAACTCACTCTGAGCTTCCATTGGCTGAACCCAACTTTAAGGTTTGAATTCTAAGGGCTAATGGAGTTACCCATTCTGATTCTATACCACACATCAGTATTTCCTGCCCAAATGGCCTTGGTCCCATTTCAGGGTCCTATGTTGGTTTGGAGGCCTATATTTCTGGGTCTGTCCTCCAAAATACGGACTACATGGCTGGTGTGCACACCCAAGGAAGTTTATAGGGCTATGAAAAAATCATGGACCCGCAGGCTGGACTGGGCCTCAGCAAGGATGAGGTTTCTCAACACTCAGAATAGCACTAGATTCAAAAGTAAAAAGAGTAGAGAAGCCAGGGACCAGGCATTGGTGGTAGAGCTGCAGGGAGCTACAAAACTCTAAATGTAATATGGGTGCTTATTTTTCTTTGTCAAAATTAGGAGAAGGAGGCATATATTTACTTTCTTTTTGAAGATACAGAGATTTCCCTTATAATCCCTGTTTCCATATATGCATAGCATTATCAACATCCACAACCAGAGTGGCACATTTGTTACAGCTGATAAACTTTAATTGATACATCATTATGAACCCAGAGTCCATAGCTTAAATTAGGACTCAGTCTTGGTGTTGTACATTCTGTAGACTTTTGCAAATATATAATGACATGTATCCACCATTACAGTATTATACACAGTGGTTTCAGTGTCCTAAAAATTCTCTGTGCTCTATCTATTCTCTTCCTTCCAACCTCAACCCATGGCAACTACTGATTATTTTACTGTCTCCATACTTTTGCCTATCCAGAATGACATATGGTTGGAATCATACAGTATTTAGCCTTTTCTGATTGACTTCTTTCACTTAGAAATATACATTTAATTTTCCTGCACCTCTTTTCATGGCTTGATAGCTTATTTATTTTCAGTGCTGAATAATATTACATTGTCTATATGTACTACAATTTATTTATCCATTCACCTACTGAAAGACATCTTGGTTGCTTCCAAGTTTTGGCAATTATGAATAAAGCCTGCTGTACACATAAGTGTGCAGGTTTTTATGTGAATATAATTTTTAACTTCTTTGTGTAGATACCAAGGAAAACAGTTGCCGGATTGTATGGTAAAAGTACATTTAGTTTTGTAAGAAACTGCCAAGCTGTCTTCCAAAGTGACTGTATGTATATATTTATTCCCAATTTTGTGTAGTATTCCACAATGTGAGCATAATGGGAATTATTCATTTATTCTATATCTGATGAGCTTTGGAGTGGTTTCCAGACTGGGGATGTTAAAATATGAGTTTTATGAACATGTACATGAAATTTTTGTTTTAAGCATGTTAGTTGGTTATATTTATAGAAGTAGAATTTGGGGTATAGAGTATGCATATATTCAGTTCTAGTAGATACTGACAAACATTTGTCTAAAATGTTTGTCAAATTAAGTACCCCCCACCAGCAACAGTATATGAAAGTTTTCATTAACCCCAGTGCTCCCCAGCACTTGGTATTCTCCATCATTTTTCCCTTTAACCATTCTTGTAATTGGTGGTGGTTTATAATTGTGGTTTTAATTTACATTTATCTGATGCTTAATGTATTATTTGTTGTTGTTTCTAAGTTATGAACTTTTTCTCTTGGATATTTTCTCATAAAACCCTTTTTGAAGGGTTTGCCAGTTATTTCATCTCTTAGTTTCCTAGTGTGTAAAGTAAGGTGATCACAGAGAAGGACCTTTGAGTTACATTCAGTTTTAAATACCTTATTCAACCTATATGAACAAATGAATTTCTATAAGTACATAAAACTATAAAAACATAGTGTTACTAACCAAATTGACATGTAGAATTAGCTAATTGGCAGTTGACTTAGGAAAAGATTCTCTTCAAAATTGACTTCAGTGGGTTGTTTTTAGTGTTAAGAATTTGGAGGACGACAATTCCATTTATCATTCAAGTCAGAAAGAAAAATATAAGAGGAAGTCATATATTTGAGGAGGATCTTTCTGTTTAAGCCCATATTGAAGTTCAATACTGAGAGACTTAAAAATACACTTAATTGATTTTTCCCAATTCTATTTATACACACAATGTGAGATATATTTTTATATATCAATATACCTGATGAATTTGAAAGGGAATCTTTTTATGTAAAAAGATTAAATTAGTTAATTAATGCCAAAAAGAGTGAAGAAGATGTGAAATAGAGTTTTTAGATAAAAAAGAGATACAAAACTGAGAGTTTAAAATGAAATGGGGACAAATATGATTGAAAGAATGATCTGACAAAAAAAATTATCTGAAGAAAAACACAGTTGGTATCAATATGAAAACCAGATTATAAATGTGCAGTAAAGGGTTAATTCAGCAGGCCTGTGTTACTCAAACCTTGTACATTTCAAGGAAAAGAAGTAGAACTTGATAGAACTCTGAGCCTTGGGATATTCTGCCTGATAAATGCTTTTGTATGTCTGAGGACTTGGGCCAAGCCTGAGAGTTTATGCTAATAATATGGTTAATGGTGAATGCCTGTTTTTGTATGCTTGAGGTTTTGTGCCAAGCTGTATCAGCTTGACCCTTCCACTCACAGTCAAGGGGTCAATCATCTTGAACATCTAAGAGAATGGTCCAGTATTCTTCCCTGATTGGTAATACCTGTTGTCATACATTGCTGCTCAGAGAAATAAACACCATCTCTTTGACTCCATAAGTTTGTTCTTGATTACCCATAATTTCACTCAATGCTTTTTTCCTTTTCTGACTTTAATGAATTTTTTTGTGCAGTAGTAAACCATATCTGTGAATGTAACAGCTTTTCTGATTTCTGTGAGTTAATGTGGTTTTGGAGACCCCTGACACAATATATATCTAACCATTACACTACCTAAATAACCTACCTATTTTTTCTACCTAAACAGACCTACACATTGAAATATTTTAAAATATTGAATGTGATATAAATGAAAAATATAAGAAAATTTTATTTATAGTAAAAATTATTTCGCATGCTATAACTGAGCAGAAATGTAGGTCCTTTAGAGTTGGTTTGTAGATAATTTAAAAATTATATCATGTAATAGTCATATACAAATAAGAGTGGAGCTCTCCTTATATCTGTTGCTTCAGTACATGTGGTAGCACCCTATTTGCTACCAAAACCTTTCTGCTATTGCAAAAGCACCTCAAGGTCTCTGAAAAAGCAGATTCTGAAAATGAGTCATTCATGTTAAGGTAGGAAAAATAATATCAAGTCAATAGTTTGGTTTTTGATAATTGATGTGATGAGAAGCAAGTGCTGCACAAAAGTCAATGTCGAATCTGAAATAAGGGTGATAGTGTCCAATCTGATTCCAAAATTTGAGAAGTCCTACGGCGCCCAACAATTGCTTACATACATCCCAGTAAGTAACAGATGTTAGTTAACAATGATATAAAAGATTACTTTTATCTCGATTTGTATTCTTTTTTTTTAAATGGTTATTAAGTTTTTAGGACTTAAATACTTATTAAGTAGTTTAGACCTAACCACTCAATAAACAAGTGGTTATGTATTTCTTTTGGCCTGAAGGTGCTGTGGGTTAAAACAAAATAAAACACTAAGGGTGCTGAGAATAGAGAAAGTTAGGGAATATCTTATTTATGGCATTTTAATAATTAATCCCAGGCTTTCCTTATCTCAGATTTATTGAACCGGAACGTATGTCTTATAGCGACTAATCAGAAGTTTAATAAGCCTTTAATTCTGATGATTTACAGCTATATTTTCAGAATCATTCTTTTTTTCTTTTCAAATTTTTATTGAGAACCTGTTATTGACCAGACACCATTTATTTATAATGAACATTAAAGAACACTATTTGGTTAATAAAGTATGATTTTTTTCTTACAGATACTGGTAAGAACACTTCAAAGACGTGAATGGGATTAATTCAGGGCTGTTGCTCCTGACAGATAAGCCCGTCTACCTGTTGTTGAATGATGTGCAAAAAAGAAATTGGGTAAGAAGAAAGTTATTTGAATAAATTTTTTATTGCATTTGTAGAGTGCTTTTGTTTCTCAGGTTTTTTTTTTTTTTTTTTACATCTTTATTGGAGTATAATTGCTTTACAATGGTATGTTAGTTTCAGCTTCACAACAAAATGAATCAGTTATATATATACATATGTTCCCATATCTCTTCCGGCTTGCGTCTCCCTCCCTCCCACCCTCCCTATCCCAACCCTCCAGGCGGTCACAAATCACCGAGCTGATCTCCCTGTGTTATGCGGCTGCTTCCCACTAGCTATCTGGTAGTGTATATATGTCCATGCCTCTCTCTCGCTTTGTCACAGTTTACCCTTCCCCCTCCCCATAGCCTCAAGTCCATTCTCTAGTAAGTCTGTGTCTTTATTCCTGTTTCACCCCTAGGTTTTTCATCACATTTTTTTCCATATATATGTGTTAGCATACGAATCATTCTTTGTTACTGCCTGTGATTGTTATTTGCCTTGTGATTGACTATAGATCTTGCAAAGTTCAGTTTAATGATATTGTTCATATTCATTATGGTCAATTGATAAAGTGTTTTATATTAATGTTTTTGTTATTATTTTTATTATTGTATGTATATGGACATTATTTGCAGCAGCCCACAAGTTTCAAAGAAACTGTAATCTTAAGACCTCCCATTGGAACCAATTATCACTTAAAGTGTTTATCATGAAAATTCTAATTGTTCCTTAATACATGCACTCTCAGTTAAATTTTAATGAGGTTATTTATTTAGTTCTTTTCACAATAGACCTTTATATTCTACATGTGCCTTTGATGGTGAGTATTAATGAGCTAGTATAAAATAGTTCTGGAAAAAGACTTCCATAAGATTCTTTGATCTATGGAAGTGTTACAATTTTGTCACTCATTAACCTACAAATGTTGAGAGTAAAGTGCCCCATTAACTCTTGCAGGAAGGCTTACCTCTGGCCCAACTGTGGAGAAATAAAAAGATTGTAGAAGACTGTTGACTAAAATTAGCTATACTGATTAATCATTATAAGAGATGCTATGAGAAAGAAAGTTTATACAATAAAATCATTTGGAGAAAGAGGATACTGTGTTTTCATGATCCATGGTTCACATTTTCATATTAAGTGCTCTGAGTAAGCACTTCTATAGTAAATAAATAGTTGAACCTTGTTAAATTCAATGATTAGCTTCCAAACTTTTTTTTCAAGATAACACCCATTATTAGTCCAAATAATTAGTGTTCCTAGCAAGATATTTTCAGAAGTGCTATATAAGAAATGTGTTATAATATTCAACAATACTCAATGAGTGTTTATGAAATGTTCATTATATATCAGTCACTGCTACATGCTGATGTTGAGGAGGAAGAAAATTTCCTCTACCTTTTAGGTTCTTCTGGCTGGTCTAAAAATTGACATGAGACAAATTAACAGAAAATCAAACAGAAGTTTAATAGCATGTATACAAGGGAGAGACCCAGGAAAATTGAGTAACTTGCCAAAATGCCTGAAAACCTTACCTTAAATATCATATTCAGCTAAAGGCAAAAGATGTTAGGTGTAGTGGTTTGGGACTTCAAAGGGGAAGAAAACAATTGACATGGAGACTGAAAAGCAAATGTTTAGTAAATAAATGTTTGCTTGGCCATACAGAGACAGTGGGATGCAGAGAGGAATTTTAACCGACTTTGCTAGGTTCTTCCCTATCTACATGCCTAGTTCATATTGTAGTTATCCAGGGTGATAGCTTCCTTCATGGAAAAGGCCCTCCATCTACATTCTTTAGGCAGTTAGGGGGAAGGTCAAAGGTTCTTCCTAATTCTTTTGGACCTCAGTTGTTTTCAGCTCAAAACAATCCGTATGTCAAAGAGACATTTTGGGATGGCAAATTATGCTCTCCTGCACTGGGCATGCAATGATGCAGACAGGTCTACATCATTTCTATCTTCCCGGAGACAGTCAATTCAATAAGCTTCTGAAATAAATCGTGAGCATGTTTTATTGCCATAGTGTGATTTGACATCATGTGCCAGGTGCAAACTGATTCAGTCTGAAGTGACCAGAAAAGGATTTTTAGAAGAGAGCTAAAGTAAGTTCTGAAATATGAGTAGGTAGGGATGTGTGTGTGTGTGTGTGTGTGTGTGTGTGTGTGTGTGTTTGCAAGTGAGACAGAGGCAGAAAGAGAGATACACACATGTACACAGAGGGAGAGAGAGAGAGAGAATGACTGGCTCAGGGGAGGTAAAGAGGTAGAGGATATTCCAGCTTTGGAAATATCTTTAGAGACATTGCTTTTAGTTATTTATTTACTATCTTTTCCCACCAGACTGAAAGTTTTATGAAAACAGAAACAGTGTTTGCTTTCCCTTCAGATGTTGCTCCATATAATGAGAATGTTGTCTAGAACATTGTAGCTGCTCCAAAAAACAAACAAACAAAAAAAACTCGTGAAATAAAAGGAACATGAAAATATTTACTCAAGTTGAGCATAGACTGAAAAAGTTTAGCATAGAGAGAAAGACTGTACAGCAGAAACCAGCTCTTGATTCATTATATGTATTATGGACTGAACATGTCTCATTAAAACTTACATGTTGAGGCCCTAATCCCCTGTGTGGCTTTATTATGAAGTAATTAAGGTTAAATGAGGTCATAAGTGTGGGACACTGATCCAATAATATTAGCGTCCATATTAGAAGAGGTACCAGAGAGCTGATCTTTCTCTGGTAGACATGCATGGAGAAGAGTCCATGTGAGGATATAGTGAGAAGGTGGCCATCTATATACTGGGAAGAGAGCTCTCACAAGAAACCAAAATTTCTAGTACTTTGATCGTGGATTTCTAGCCTCCAAAACTGTGAGAAAATACATTTCTGTTGTTTAAGCCACCCAGTCAGTTTTATTTCATTATAGAAGCCCAAACAGACTAAGACACCATGCTTTATTATTTAGTATATATTCTATGCTAAATGGGGAAGCATTTAAAGAATTTAAGCAAGAGTGTTAGAAAATTACTCTGGCTGCAAACTGGAAGATGGTGGTAGGCTATTGTATTAGAGTGTCAGTGAGAAGGTTAATTATATTTAAAGATGTAGATTGACAGAATTTGATATCTAGTTATATAACAGAATGAATGAATTCTTGTCTTAAATTTATAGATTAAATTTATTGTGACATTCAAATTAGGGAAGTCTGAATGGCTCATTGTTGTCATGTTGAGTTTGATGTTGTGAGATATTCAATAAAGACATCCAAGAAAGAGGTGGATACATATGTCTGGAACTTGGAAGGAAGGGTGACCTAGAGATATAGAATTGCTCTTCATTGAGATTTATGTGTGAATTCAAGCCATGGGGAGAATTTATAAAAGAAGTGGAGAAGACCTAGAAGAGAGGCCTAAGGAATAAAGCAATTTAAAAAATTAGAAGAGACAAAGAGCTTGCAATGAAATATGTCCACTCACATAGTGGAAAGATAAATCGAGGAGATTTTTGAGGAAGAATTAGTGAAAAGAAATTTTTAACAAAGGGAATATGATAAATGATTTCAATTGGACATAGTATATTTCTTCCAAATCTAAAGTATATTTCTTTCTCCTGAGTCTGTTATGAAGAGCAAGTTTTGGGTGAAGGTGGTCAAAAAGCACAAACTTACAGTTATAAGATAAATAAGTTCCAGGGATATAAAGTACAGCATGATGACTAAAGTTAACAATACTGTTTTGTTAATTTGAAAGTTGCTAAGAGCATAGATCTTGACAGTTCTTATCAGAAGGGAAAAACAAATTTTGTAGCTATGTGAGGTGATGAATATTAACTAAACTTACTCTGGTAATCATTTCATAAAATAGACAGATTTTGAATTATTTTTTGTACACCTCAAACTTATACAATGTAGCATGCCAATTCTATCTCAATAAAATTGGGAAAAAATGATACTTATTCCACATATCACTATATAATTTCAAAGACAGAAAATAAAGCCTCTATAAGTACCCATCTAGCTCCCTCTATGTAGAAATCCTTCTAAGATGAGATATTATTTTACTTCTCAGTGTGCATTCTTCATCCAAAGCCTTCTTAGCTTACAATATTGACACCCTTGCTAAGCATGGCTTTACTAGCCCTATACAAGTCATTTACAAGAAGTCATTTATTTACAAAGAATATCTAATGTGTATTATATAAAATATTGTTGTGTTTGACAAAATGTTTCCCTATTGCAAAAATATAAAGATACAAGAAATAGTTCTTTGTATAGATATTAGAGTGGGAATGAAAGAGCATTTAATTAAAATAAATGGTGAGCTAAGCATTGATCCTAAGATCCCTGTCATGTAATTAAACTAGTGAAGAGAGAAAAATGACAGACTTTCTAATAACAGTATGGTGTTTAGAATATTAAAATTTAAACTTCTGATTATTTTAATGCATTTTATTTTATAGTTAAATAATTTAATGCATTTTATTTTATAGTTAAATAATTTATGTAGACTATTTTTAAATGCTTTCCTGTGAAATTCAAATGTATCTTAAGTCATACCCCTGAGATGATGAAAGAAAATACAGAGAAATCCTCCTATTTCCATTTAAAATGAGATTTCTCATTGTCACATATCTCTGGAGATGAAAGCAAAACAATGATATAGGCAATGAACAGCATTGTCTCATATGAACTCTATAGTAAACAAAAGAAAAAGTTTCAATGGAACACAAGAACTTTGAGCAAAAGAGAGGAAGACTTACAGAGCAGTAATGTTCTTAAGCACTATGATTGTCTAACTAGAGTCAACCTATTTGGGGACATTTAAAAAATTCTACCCATTTTTTGTAGAGTGACTTACTATTTAAAGGTACTTTTTTGTATTATATAAACCATATGAGTTTATGATTTCTTATATAATAGGATTTGTATTCATTATGTAGTACTCAAAATGATAACAAGAGAAACAACTTTTTACAAAAATTGAATGATATCCCTACATTTGTTAAATTATCTTTCATAAATATTCTGCTAAACTTATTTTTCAATCCACACAATTGCACAGAAATTTAGGGTTCTTTTTTCCCCTAACCCACCTAGCTTCTTGGGAAGCTCTGCTTGCTACAAGCAATATGTGAGTTTTTTTTACATAGTGGACTCTCCGCAGGACAAATGAGAAACTTAGTAATGCAATTTCCCAGACATTTATGTTTAGGAGAATGGCAATAGACTTGCTTTGGAAAAATTCATAATTTCTAAAAATATTGATCTAATTGTTCAAATATGAAGATTAATTTTTTAATAAGGGCAAACCAGGTGTTTTGGAGCATAAAATTTTTATAATTTTAATATCTCTTTTAAAAACAAGATATACAATTATAAATAATAAATTTGGTAATTTGTTTCCTTATTGTTATTACACTGAGAAATAAAATGGCAACAAATTACAAACTGTAAAATATTTATTATATTTATTTTACCACAAACATCATATAATCCAGAAAAAATATTAATCTCCTGACACAACTCTAACGGTCCCCATATTTTTAGCTTACACATTCAGATTTCCTCTTCATGTGACCACAGTTCTGTAATAAAATTTTCCATAGAAAAAATTAAAAGGTAATTCAGTGTTTCCTCCATTATAGTTGATCAAAATTTGTTTATTATTAAGATTTGACTCCACACGTGGGCTTGTCCATTGTTTGTAGCACCACTACAGGTGTGTGTTATACAAAGTGGAAATTCTGATAATTTATTTTGCATGATTCCCATCAGATAAGATTAAAAAGTTCTGTGTATGCGTAATTCCATATACATTATCAAGTATATGACTGATAGGAGAATTTGACTAGGAATTGATTAGAATTGAATCCTCCACTTTAATTTTGCATGTTTGGAAAGCTTTCTATAACTTCTTACTCTGTTCATTTCAAACCTTTTTTCTCTTCCACTCTGTAAATACATACATCCCATACAGTGGATTTACCATGGGGCACATTGTAACAGCATCTGTATCTTTGTGTTGTTATGCTAGGTAAGTTGGCAGAGTGGAACTTATCTCTATGGTAGATGGCTACCAATAAACTATCTAGACACTGAAATCACTGTAATTTACATAAAGACACTCCTCTACAACCCAACTAAATATAACACAGATTAACCTTTCCCTTTCCTAGATCCCCAAAATTCTCACAACCATTCCAGCAACATATGACTGTTTATAAAATATAGGACTTCTGTTGATTGAAGTTAAAATATTACTCTTGCCATTTCTTTTAAACATAGGATCACATGAACACAGTGCTAGTGTTTCTTCCAAGGTCCAAGAAGGGGCCCATGAAGGTGAACAGCCCTGAAAGTTAAGCTTCATTAGCTTCACATTTATCTACTTATAGGCTTCTATTCTTGATCACACATTTTATAACTACTAAAAATGGTATCCCAGTATTAAAACTAATATGATATATTTCAGTGACTGGGAAGGTGATTAATTATAGGATGAAATCTAGGTTCTTCTTCATAAGGAAATAATTGCTACAATTATCTTTAGACCTGATATGCATTTAAATTAAGTGTTTTTAAAGGAATGGTCTAATTGTCTTGATTTTGTAAAATTTCCAAATCTCATTCTTCTTATGGAAATCAGTTCTTGTAATACATGAGCTCTTAAGATAAATCATTTTAGTGATGACTAATTAATAGAATGTCAAAGATATTTGCACTTTATATTTTCCATTTATAAATAACATTCCCTTTTTTATTGTGAAATGTTAAAACTATCATAAAAATCATAATAAAACACCCATGAGTTTTATTAAAAAATGGAAAGTATTAGCCTTCATTTTTTTATAAAAATGGCTTTATTTTATGTGAAATGATGAAGGCTCAGCTGGTTATAATAAATAAAGTTTAAAAAGAGAAGTCATTTTGCTTGAAAATAAAGTCTCTGACAGTTTCAATGCAACAAAACCTATTTGTCTATTACCACTTTCATGCACTTACTTTTATAAATAAGTAATGGGAAATGAATCCATACAGGTTACAAAAGGACTTTTGATAGCACTAACATGTAAACGGATTTTTAGAATTGGCACCTTTTGGATGTAGCAAACCGAAATAAATCCTTAGTGACTTGACAAACACTTTCACTTCAGCATTGAATTCAGTGAAGTTTTCTCCTCTGATAAGTTTTGAGTTTGGGCTTAGTTGTTCATTTATTTCTATTCCACAGTGAATACTGAGAGCCATTTTCAGAAATCAGACTTGCATTCTCCAAGGAGAAACATTCTAAATAAACACAAGAAGCCTTCCAAGGAAATCTGTGGGCTCTTAACAACTAGTCATGTAAAAGCAGACACTATTAAACCAAAACTCACTTCTATTGAAGATTTTTCTTTGAATCTCTGATGACCTTCTCATTGTGATTTATAGTTTAAAAATATGTCTAAAACTGGAACAGAATATATTACACAGGATAATTCTTTTTTGAAATTCAACAACAGTGTCCAGGCTTTCTCCATAGTGAAGGCTGTGGCATTGGGACATGATTTCTTTAATATGAAGAATTCTTAATATAATTCCAAAGATATGCAGTTATATCTAAACACTATATGAATCTAAAGTAATCCACATTCTAGGAAATGCACAACAGGCATTAAAATTGATTCATATTTACAAGTACTCAAAAGGTATAGAAAACTGTTAATAAGAAATGCATAGCATCCAAGAGTTTTCTTTAATAATTTATTTATTCCTTTTTTAAAGCTAAAGTTGGTCTTATGTTAGAAAACTCTTCCACTAAAAGAAGTTGACCCCAATGTCTTTATTTTATAAAATATCTGTGTTTACATCAACTGATTCCTAACTTCATAAAGTAGAAACTTAGATCATTAATTTTAAATATAATTTTCTTTTCCTAATATATGCGTTTAAACTTACACATTTCCATTTAAACAGTCCTTTAAGTGCATCTCTTAGATTTTGACATGTTTTTATTTTCAGTGAGTTCAAAATATTTTCTCACTTTCTCATTTTTTTCACCCATAGATCATTTAAATTTTGCTGTTTAACTTTAAAATGGAGATTATTTTCATATGTCTTTTGTTATTGACCTCTTATTTCAGTGATCAGAGCAAAGCCTCTCTATGATTTCAAACATTTTAAATTTTGACACTGGTTTATGTCTACTCCCTCCATGATAGTGTATTTTAGTGAAAGTTTGATGTGTTCTTCTCTCCACCCCCAGCTTTATTAAGATATCATTGATATAACATTGTGTAAGTTTAAGGATGTGTTCTTAAAAATATGCATTTGACTATTATGGGGATAGTGCTCTATAAATATCAATTAGATCATTGATTTAATAATGTTCAAGTCTTCTATATTCTTTCTGATTACCAAATAGAGAGAGAAGAGTGTTGAAAACTTTAACTCTAATTGTAGATTTGTCTATCCACTGAGTCCATTAGTCTTTCTTCAGATATTCTTAAACACTATTATCCTCCACATACATATTTAGTATTGCTGTCTTCTTGAAGAATTGACCCCTTTATAATTGAGAAAACCAAAGGCAATAATTCTTATCAATAAGACAGAAGAATTCTCAACAAAATATTAGCAATCAAATCCAACAATGTATAAAAAGAATAATATGTTGATATAGTCTGAATGTTTTGTCTCCCCTAAAATTCAAATGTTGAAATGGATCTGATAGCTTAAGGCAATCCCATGGGTAACTCTGAAGCTGGAGCCATCCTTCAGAACTGCCTGGAACTGAAGCAAACAGGTTAGGTCTTTATATCCCTGGAAAGACCAGTTAAGAGATGTGGACTGCTTCTGGGAAGGGGACAAGACCTCAGACAAAGCAGTTTTCTTCAGCCAAAGTCAATCCTCAGAGAGCTACTTAGTTTAGAGCTGTCCTCCAACACTCCCAGCATTGGAGGAATGAGTGTAGTGTCATTGTCCTGAAAGCGTAGGATCTGGGTGGCACACCACAGTATCCACTACTGAAAGTAAGAGAAAATTTTTTCACTATTTGTAGACGGAGTGATCATGTACAACAAAATGTAAGAGAGACAAAAAAGAAAAGAAACTTTTAAATAGAATTTAGCAAGTTTTTCAGATATGCGATCAACACTCAAAAGTCAATAGCATTCTTAAATCTCATTAGTAGCCAAGTAGAAAATATTCTGGGAATTTACTATTTATAATGGAAGTAAAAGCTATGTATCTACATACTGTCATAACAAAAGTGCACAACTTTATAAATCCATAAACCAAGAAATAATTGATAGTGATGGATGAAAATTTTTAAAATATCAATGATCCCAGGGTTTATCTACCAATTAAATATAATTCTACATGAAATTTGAGTACCATTTTGTAGAGAACTTGACAAAGATACTAATATATTTAAAGAAAAATACAAGTTGAGAGATATTTAAAATAACTTTTAAAATAGAGCAAAACTGTAATGAGGATATAGGTGGATTCGTCAGCGCATACAAATAGTCCAATTAAACCAATATGTGTAGAAATCAAAATATGAGAGAAGCAACATATAGATGAGTAAAAAAAATATTGTTTATTATTGGTGTTGGGAAAGTTTCCTTAATAGTTAAAACACTGCCTCATACTATGAACAAATAAAAACAGGAAAGTTTAATGTAAATGTTCAAATAATAAAACTAATATAGTTTGGGAAAATTTTCTTCTGAGTTTTATTTGCACAAGGATTTTTTAAATAGACCACCAAGAAGTCCAAATTATAAAGAGGAGAAGAAATTAATAATTGATTTCAGTGCCTTCCATGGACAAAATTATATATTTTTTTAAAAAGCAGACTATGCATGGTTTGCATAGCTTAAACTGATTAGAGCTTAGTAACTTGGTTGCAGAAAGCATTACTAAAGTTCAATAACAGAAACAGAAAATACAATAAAAAATTAAAAGATGGAAATTGGGTAAACCTGAATAGTTAAGAAATATAGTTAGAAATTATTAACTTTATTAATAGTTATAGAGTAGAAATTAGAAGCTATAAGGACTATTTGTAAACATCAGGTTGTTAAAAAGTAGAACATCAGGTTGTTAAAAAATAGAACATCACATACAATGAAATGCCAGTGGGAATCTACATGCACTACTGACAGGAGTGTGGACCGGTGCCAGAGTTCTGTCATTCCTCAACAAAATTGAGTGTCCTTCTTTTATTTCTTTGTAGAAACATGGGTAATCTTATTTATTATATCAGGGTGACAAAGGCCTTTCTCATCAAGATATAAACCCCAGAAACCATGGTGGAAATTTTGATAAATATGCTTACAAACAAATTATAAATTTATCCGTGACCACAAAGTCAAAAGAAAAGGCAATTTTGAAACTCTATTTGTAGCAAGTGGTAATTTCCTTCTTTCAATAAGCTCCTACAAATTTGGGTGTTTGTTCAGTAGAGGAAAACCAGTTTATAATTTCGATTTTTTTTTTTGAGATTGCATTGTTAACGTATAAGGTTATATTAGTTTCATGTGTACCACATAATGAGTATTTTTCAATCTTCTCATTGCACTCCTGAGTATGGAATTGCTTGGATCTCTTTCCTTAAGGTAAATGTATCAGAGTTCTCATTTCAGTAGTGATGGTAGTAGCAAAGAGTTGGAAGCAAACTATACTTATTGATAACCTGAATAACTAAATTATAGCATATGCATACAAATGGTGATTATAGCTTGGTGCAAATAAGAAGGCAATGGTATTGTCAATGTATTCCAGCCAAAGACTACCAGGAACACACCTATGCTGACTGACAATGTAATGTGCCATGAACCCAGGAGTCTGATTAAACTTTAGCCCTGTCTTACCATTCACACACATAATGTTATTTAAAGAAAAGAAATTGAAATTAAACTGTCTGGAACAGAAGAATCTAACAAACTGCTAAATGTAAAATCTAAGTTGTCCTTAGAGTTGGTCTTAGAGCTGTCCAGCAGAGGTGGTCTCAGGAGGGGAAAAAAAACAATATAAAAATTTTACATTTTCCTTCTAGTTTGACCAGTTTCTCCTTTGCTTTTAGTATTCATTATTCCTGAAGAAAAATCTAATGTCAGTCTGATCTGTGTTTTACTATAGGCAACAAATTTTTATTCTCATGTTGCTAATGTTACATTTGTCTCTTTTCCTTTGTAAAATGTCACCCTGATAAATAAGTGGCCTTCCCTTTCTTCATAAACCTGCTGGAAGGTGGCAGTGTGTGTTTTTCTAATTTTCATTCTCATTTTGTCAAGGGATAACTCAATGGGTCATTTCAATCTGGAAATGCATATACTCCATTTCTGTGAAATTTTCTTGCATCATATAAAAATTCTTTCTACTTTTCATCTTTTTCATTTCCCCCTTTATAATTTATATTAATCATATGCTGAACCCTCTAAATTAAGTAACTAGGTTTTCTTAACTACTTTCCAATCTTTCTACAAGTTTTTAGATTTTAGCAAGCATTTTTTAAAATTTTCTGGTCTTTTTCTTCCCACTTTATGAATTGTCTTCTCTTGCTCTGAGGTTAGTATTTGAAGTTTTGTGAGGTGTTATATTTTCTGTAAAGGTTTGTTTGTGTTCCCTTATTTATGCTTTCTTTCTTTCATGATACATATTTTTATTTGCTCATTTTCTATTTCACATGAGAGTATTTCTCAAATATGTGGACAATGGTCCTTGACTGTCCACCTATGGTTTAAAAATTTAAAAAGCAAAACAAGAAAGCACGGTTTGGGGCTCTTAGTTTGTGTGCATCTTATTAACAGATAGACTGAAGATTGAAATTATGAAGCAGTTATACTGAGTTAACCCTAAACATCAGTGTACACTATGTATTGAAATCATTCTCTAGCACAGAATACTCTTTTTTTCTTTTGCTTTCCTTTATTTTTTTTTAAATTTGGTAACTACCAGGAGTTTTGTTTAAGAGACATTAGGAGGTAAGGAGTGTTGACTTCTTTACATAAATATTTAAACATATTACACAATTTTTAACCCTATTATCATGTCCAACCACTATACAAACTGGTATTTCTAATTCCTAATCTTCTCAGGGATTCTTTTGGCAGATCTGCCTTGAATGGATATCAAGTTTACATATTTATAGTTTTCAAAATCCATGTATTTTCACTCTCAAAAAGTTGGAACAACTTTTCATAGTCTCCAGTTTTCATCAGCTCTTGCTCATTCTATAATTTCTCAAAGATTATCAGTCCTATAGTTTTTATTTTCTGGAGCAGTCAGTACCACAAATTAAAATATATGTAGACCAAGAGCTTTTAAGTTAAATTAAATAAATTCAATTTGTTCAGATCTTTTTACAATTCCTCTACCTTTCACTGGTTTCTGCTATGTATTATTATTATCACTGTTCAGTTAGTACATTTTGAAGGCAGATTTTGGCATCCGTCAGACTTATACTATGACCTTCTTCTTTTGTTTCTCTTTCTTCTTTTATGATAGTAGTATGTTTACAAGCTTTATTAGAGTTTTTAGCATTCACATCATTTCTTTAGCTCCATGGTGCCTACTTTCATCAGTATTTTATCATGTTTCTTTTTGTCTATTGTATAAGTGTCTCAGGTCTGAGATAATTCAAGTTTTCCATGTAAATCAGTCAATTTCTCCAGAGGTCCCCTTTTTTCTCATAGAGCTCATTTGAGATTATGCTGTCAGAATTGCTTATTGGAGACACTTTCAGCTGTCTTGACTCATATTTTAGTATTTAATCACAGAAGTTCTATAATTGTATGAGTTTCTCTCTAACTTTATGAAAAAAGGAGTATCATACTGTAATGAAAACGTTATAGATTCTTTTGTTTGTTTCAGAGGGAACATGATATAAATTTCCACTCTACTACTTACAAATTTACTTCTTTGAGTTTAAATGTCCTCTCCTATAAAATAAAGGTGACAATATCTGGGATTGCTAGAGAAAATTTCTATGGATGAAAACATCATATACACTTCTAGATTTTAGTGACCAGTAAAAGTCAGGTAGCATTTCACCTGTGTAAACTTAAGACCATACCTTTATCACAGTAATGTAGGTACAAAATAAATATGGGGGTTGGGAATTACATTAATATACAAAGTGTGACTTATTCGGAGTAAAAAAAAATAAGTAAACTATTGATAAATTATCAAGGAAGTAACTATTTGGCCTAGATATAAATCTGTTACTAATTGGTAAATAGTATAGTACTGTAAGTTATACTAATGAGAAATCTCAGTGAGAAGATTTCAATGACACAATTATTCTCTCCAGTAAAATAGCAATTAGTTTGTCCAGTATTGTACTAATTGTTATTAACATAGAGTATTGACAATGTTTAAATGCTAAGTATTGAGTCACTTCAGAAAAAAAATCTTTTATTATAAAACTATTTCACACATACAGAACTGATTATCTTGCTAATGCTAAAAAGAAATATTAATTAAAAATTTCAAAACTTTTAAAATTAATAGACATTTGTTTTGAACAGTTTTAGATTTACAGAAATTTTGAAAGATGATATAGAGGGTTTCTATTTGTCCTCCCTGCTTTCCTACAGTTTCCCCTGTTATTTACATCTTACCTTCATGTGGTACATTCATTAAAATTGATGAATCAATTTTGATATACACTATTGACTAAAGACCATAGTTTACATTAAGGGTAACTCTTCGTATTGTATGGTTCTGTTGGTTTTGATGAGTGTATAGTGTAATATGTCCATCATTACTGTATCATACAGAATAGTTTCATCACCCTAAAAATCTCCTGGATTCAACCTATTCATCCCTCTTCCCCTCGCCCTGAAACCTTGTCAACCATCATTCTTTTTACCGTCTCTATAGTTTTGCCTTTCCCAGAATGCCATATAGTTGAAATAATAATGCTTTTCAGACTGTTTTACGGTGAAATCTTAAATGTATATTTATAAGTGAAAGAAAACAGTCTGAAAAGCATTAAGATTTCACCGTGTATTTTTTTGTGACTTGATAGACCATTTATTTTTATCATGGAATAATATACCATTGTATAAATGTACCAAAGTTTATCCATCTACCCACTGAAGGCCATCTTAAATGCTTCCAGTTTTTCACAGTTATGAATAAAGCTGCAATAAATATTCATGTGCGTGGCTTTTTAAAAATAATTTTTCAATTCATTTGGGAAAATGCCATAGGAGAGAGATTGCTGGATTGTATGGTAAGAAAATGTTTAGCCTTGTTAGAAACTGCCATACCATATTCCAAAGTGGCTGTGCCATTTGCATTTCCAGTAGCAATGAATATGTTGCTCTACATTTTCACCATCATTTGGTATTGTCCAGTTTTGCTTTTACCATTCTGATGTGTGTATGTGATATCTCGTTGTTTTAATTTGCATTTCTCTAATGAATATCTTTTCATATGATTATTGGACATCTGTATATCTTCTTTGGTGAGGTGTCTGTTAGAATCTTCTGCCCATATTGTAATTGTGTTATTTGTTTTCTTATTGTTGATTTTTAAGTGTTGTCATATATTTTGGATATAAGTCCTTTATTAGATACATGTTTTACAAATACTTTATCTCAGTTTGTAGCTTGTTTTTTTTCACTTTCTTAAAAGTGTCTTTGCAGGGCACACATCTTTAATTTTAATAAAGCCTAACTTATCAACTTATTTTTTTCATGGATTATTCTTTGGTGTTGTATCTTAAAACTATTTATCAAACCCAAGGTCACGTATATTGACTTCTATTTTATCTTCTAGTTCAGTAACTTTGTGTTTTACATGTAGATCTATGATCCATTTTGAGTTAATTTTTGGGAAATGTGTAAGGTCTGCATTTAGGTTAATATTTTTGGGGGGGATTTGGGCATCTAAACTTTTTAGTACCACTTAATTAAGCCTATTTTTTTCCCATTGAGTTGTCTTTGCTTCTTTGTAAAAGATCAGTTGATTATATTTGTGTGAGTCTATTTCTGGACTCTATTACATTTCACACACACACATACACACACACACACACACACACATATATATATATATTTGATAATTTATTTTTTCCAGTTTTACTGATAAACAAGAGACATACAGCACTATGTAAGTTTAAGGTATACAGCATAATGATTTGATTTACATATATTGTGAGACCTATATGTTTATACTTTATAAATATTATATTGTACTTATTACAGTACTTTTATAATAAACTTCGTGCTTGGCATTGTCAGCCCATGAAATTTGGTCCTTTTCCCTAGCACTGTGTAGCTATTTTGGGTTTCTTGCCTTTAGATGTAAACTTTAGAATCAATTTGTTGATATCCACATAACAACTTGTTGAGCATATGATTAAGATTGCATTGGATCTACAGATCAAGTTGGGAAAAACTGACATTTTAAAAATATTGAGTTTTTCTAACCATGAACATAGAATGTCTCTCCATTTATTTAGACTTTCTTACATTTCTTTCATCAGAGTTTTGTAGTTTTCTTCATATAGATCCTAGAGATATTTTATTACACTTATACCTAAGTATTTTATTTTCTTGATACTAATACAAATGTTATTGTGTTTTTAATATTGAATTCCAATTGTTAATTGTTGATATTTATGAAAGAAATTGACTTTTATAGATTTGTGATAACTGCTTATAAGTTAAAGGAGAATTTGTCAATTCATTGTGATTTTCTTTATAGATAATCATGTTATCTATGAACAAAGACAGTATAGTTTCTTTCTTTCCAACCTGTAGACTCTTTACTAGCTTATTTCCTTTCCTATCTTATGCATTAGCTAGACCTCCAGTACAACATTAAATAGGAGATTTATGGTGTCTGGGCTTGCATTTAGGTTTTTAATCCATTTTGAGTTTATTTTTGTGTATGGCATTAGGGAGTGTTCTAATTTCATTCTGTTACATGTAGCTGTCCAGTTTTCCCAGCAACACTTATTGAAGAGTCTGTCTTTTCTCCATTGAATATTTTTACCTCCTTTGTCATAGATTAGGTAACAATAGGGGCATGAATTTATCTCTGGGCCTTCTATCCTATTCCATTAATCTATATTTCTGTTTTTGTGCCACTACCATACTGTCTTGATTACTGTAGCTTTGTAGTATAGTCTGAAGTCAGGGAGCCTGATATCCCAGCTCCATTTTTCTTTCTCAAGATTGCTTTGGCTATTAGGGGTCTTTTGTGTTTCCATACAAATTATAAATTTTTTTGTTCTACTTCTGTGAAAAATGCCAGTGGTGGTTTGATAGGGTTTGCATTGAATCCATAGATTGCTTTGGGTAGTATAGTCATTATAAACTCTTAGAGGAAAACATAGGCAGAACACTCTTGGACATAAATTGCAGCAAGATCCTTTTTGACCCACCTCCTAGAGTAATGAAAATAAAAACAAAAATAAACAAATGGAACCTAATTAAACTTAAAAGCTTTTGCACAACAAAGGAAGCCATAAATAAGACAGAGAGATAACCCTCAGAATGGAAGAAAATACTTGCAAATGAAGGAACTGACAAAGGATTAATCTCCAAAATATACAAGCAGCTTATGAGATAAAAAAAAAAAAAAAAAACCCAATAAAAAATGGGCAGAAAACCTAAATAGACATTTCTCCAAAGGGGACATTCAGATGGCCAACAAACACATGAAAAATTGCTCAGCATCACTAATTATTAGAGAAATGCATATCAAAACTACAATGAGGTATCACCTTATACCGGTCAGAATGGCCATCAACAAAAAATGTACAAACAATAAATTTTGGAGAGGGTGTGGAGAAAGGGGAACCCTCTTACACTGTTGGTGGGAATGTAAATTAATACAGTCTCTATGGAGAACAGTATGGAGGTTCCTTAAAAATCTAAAAATAGAATTACCATATGATCCAGCCATCCCACTACTGGGCATATATCCAGAGAAAACCATAATTCAAAAATATACAAGCAGGACTTCCCTGGTGGCACAGTGGTTGAGAATCTGCCTGTTAATTCAGGGGACACGGGTTCGAGCCCTCGTCTGGGAGGATCCCACACGCCGCAGAGCAACTAGGCCCATGAGCCACAACTGCTGAGCCTGCGCGTCTGGAGCCTGTGCTCTGCAACAAGAGAGGCCACGATAATGAGAGGCCTGTGCGCCGCGATGAAGAGTGGACCCCGCTTGCCACAACTAGAGAAAGCCCTCGCACAGAAATGAAGACCCAACACAGCAAAAATAAATAAATTAATTAATAAACCCCCAACATCTAAAAAAAAAAAAGATACATGCACCCCAGTATTCATAGCAGCACTATTTACAATAGCCAAGAGACGCTAACAACCTAAATGTCCATCAACAGAGGAATGGATAAAGAAGATGTGGTACATATATACAATGGAATATTACTCAGCCATAAATAGGAATGAAATTGGGTTATTTGTAGAGACCTGGATGGACCTAGAGAGTGTCATACAGAATGAAGTAAATCAGAAGGAGAACAACAATTATCGTATATTAATGCATATATATGGGATCTAGAAAAATGGCATAGATGACCTTATTTGCAAAGCAGAAATAGAGATACAGATGTAGAGAATAAACGTATGGATACCAAGAGGGAAAGGGGAGGGGTGGGAGGAATTGGGAGATCAGGATTGACACATATACACTATTGACACTATGTATAAAATAGACAACTGAGTAGGAACATACTGTATAGCACAAGGAACTCTATTTAATGCACTGTGGTGTCCTAAATGGGAGGGAAATCCAAAAGGGAGGGGATATATGTATATGTATGGTTGATTCATTTTGCTGTGCAGTAGAAGCTAACACAACATTGTAAAGCAACTATAATCCAAAAAAAAAGAAAAAAAAACATTAAATAGGAGAGGTGAAAGGAGATATCCTTGCTTCATTCCCTATAATTAGTGAAAATTATTCAATTTCTCGCTATTGATATGATGTCAGCTCAGGCCTGCATAGAATTTTTTTTTAAATCAATTGTGGAAATGTCCCTGTATCCTATATTCCTAATTTACTAAGAGTTTTTATCCTGAAAGAGTGTTGCATTTTGTCACATGATTTTTCTGTACCTATTGATAAGATCATATGATTTTTCTTCTTTAGCCCATTAATGTGATAGATTACATTTATTGATAATCAAATGTTGAACCAGTTTTGCATACCCAGAATAAATTTTACTGGGCTGTGGTGTATAAATTTTTTCGTATATCATTAGATTTAAGTCATTGATATTTTGTTGAAGAGCTTTTTCTATGTTAATTAGATAATGATTAGTAGTTTTCTTTTCTTGAAGGTTTGTATCTGGTTTTGGTATTAGGGTAATGTTGGACTGATAGGATGAGTTGGGAAGTCTTCACTTTTATTTTATGAAAAGGATTGTAGAGAATTGGTGTAATTTCTTCCTAAAATGTTAGATAGAATTCACTAGTGAAACTATATGGGTTTGGTGTTTTCTTTATTGATAGCTTATTAATTAATTATTGATTCAAATTATTTGATTGAGTTGGGCCTACTGATATAATCTGTTTTTCCTGTGTGAGTTTTTGCAGTTTGTGTCTTTCAAGGAATTGGTCTATTTAATCTAGTTATCAAATTTGTGGGCACAGATTTGTTCATAATGTTCCTTTATTATTATTTTACTATCCATGGATTTAATAGTGATGATTCCTCTTTCATTCTCAGTATTGGTAACTTGTGTCTTTCTTTTTTTCATGGTTATTCTGAATAGTGTCTTGTCAATTTTTACCTTTTCAAAGAAGCCCTTTATATTTTCATTAATTTCTCTATTGTTTTCCTGATTTCAATGTAATTGATATCTGATCTAATTTTTATTTTTTCTTTTATATTGCTTGCTTAGACTTATATTGCCCTTTCTCTAGTTTTCTGTGGTAGAAGCTGCAGTTATTGATTTTAGACTTTTCTTCTTTCCTAATACATTCATCCAATGCTATAAATTTCCCTCCAAGTACTACTTTTGCTGCATTCCACAACTTCTGTTAGTTGTATTTTCATTTTCATTAAGTTCAAAGTAGGTTTTAATTTATCCTGAAATATCTTCTTTAACTCATGTATTATTTAGTATTATGTTGTGTATTCTGAAATATTTGGGGGTTTTTCAACTATGTTTCTGTTATTGATACCTTGTTTAATCCCATTATACTTTAAGAGTATATACTACATGATTTCTATTTTTTTAATTTGCTAAAATTTATTTTATGGCTTAGAATATGGTCTGTTTTGGAGAATTCTCCATCTGAGCTTGAGAATAATATACATTCTGTTGTTATTGTATGTAGTATTCTACAACTATCAATTAGATTCAGTTGATTGATGGTGATTTTCAGATCAACTTTGCCCTTTCTGACATTCTGTCTGCTAAGTCTCCAATTCCTGATATAAGGGTGTTGGGGTCTCCACCTATAATAGTGGATTTGTCTATTTTTCCTTACAGTTTTGACAGTTTTTACCTCATATATTTTGATATTGTGTTGTTAGATGAACACATGTTAAGAAATGTTATATATTCTTGGAAAATTAGGTCCTTTTACATTGTGTAATTCTCCTTTTTATCCTTGATAATATCTCTTGTTCTAAAGTTTGCTTTTTTTTTAAATTAAAATGACTTCTTCAGCTTTCTTTTGATTAATATTAGTGAGGTATATCTTTCTCCATTTCTGTATTTTTAATCAATCTGTGTCTTTATATTTAAACTAGGTTTCTTGTAGACAATATATTGTTACTGTCTTTTCTTTTTTCTAATCTGGTAGTATTTGCCTTTTAGTTGATGTATTGACAGGCATATTACAGGAAGAAATTGACAGATCTATCAATAAATAGAATATTCAAAAAAGCTATGTAAGGTAAAAAAAGGTTCTCAAAATGCTTGATTTAATTGACATATATAGACCTGCAGCTAATAATTCTTTTATTTAGGAAATAACTTGTTTTCCTTAAGTAGATATATAATATTTTTAAAAATGACTTCACCTAGACATAAAATGAGTTTTTCTAAATAAAACCAGAATTAGATAGGTATTTCAAAGAATGTATGTAAAACAGACCATGTCATCTGACTAAATACAGTTAAGTTAGAAATAAATAAAAAATAAATTTCCAACACTCAAGAATTAGGAATAACACATAGTCCTATGTAACTCATGGTTCAGTAAAAATATTAATGTAAAGGAAAAATACTAGTAAATGAATAAAAATACTAGTTATCAAAACTTGTGTAACAAATTGAAGTAGACTCTTTAAGGGAAATCTGTACCCTTAAATGCTTATAAAAAAGAAAATCGGCTAAATATAAATGATTTAAAAATTTAAATTAAAAAGTCAAAGGTAAAATGAGTAATAATTCCAAAAAGAAATGGAATAAGTACAAAAGTAAGAATATAATAGCCATAAGGCATTGTTAATAAAACTGAAAACAAAAATACAAGACAGAGAGGAAACAAAACAAAAAGTTGGTATTTTAGAATATAAATAGATGAAAGTCTTAATGAGATAGATATAAGGAAAAAAGGCAGAAATGAAAAATTTTGCTGAGAAAAATGAAGCAGGAAAAGCTATTAATAGTAAGATCAAAAGTTTGAAATTTAGACAAAAGTGTAAAATTGCTGGAAAAATTAAATTTGACAATCAATTCAAGGAAAAATAGCCCACCAGAGAGAAAAGTTTTTAAATACATTTGCAGTAAATTGATGTCTTAAGTCTCAAAAATTTTTTCTGAAGGATAGAAAATGAACACTTTCCCCCAAATAGTTGCATGAAATTCAATTCAAAATACTAAATTCAAAATATCAAGAAAATAAAATTATATGACAAACCTTAAATTATAGGCCACAATTCAACAACCTTTAAAGAAGATATATCGTATCCAATTAGATTTACCCTACAGAAACAGGGGTAGTACCCTTAGAAAATCAATTTAATACATTACCAGATTAACAGGGAAAAGCTATAGTGTAATTTCAATAGATGAAGGAAAAAAAAGATTGAAAAGTATCATCACGCATTTATTTTTTTAAAACTTAGGAAACATAGAATAGAAAGGAATATCCTTAATTGGAAAAGCTAAAAATAAAAGCAAGTTTAGCATCATCCTATATGCTGACCCTTTTAACTTAAAATCAAACTCTACAAGCATGCCAGTTATATCACCCCTTTTAGTCAACATTGTACAGTGGTCCTAATCAGGGCAGTAGGTAAGCAAAAGACATAAAAGATATAAAGATCAAAAAGAAAGAAACAAAATTTTTATTGTCTGTAAATAATGCAGTTGTCTACATACAAATACTCATCAGGAAAACAATATTTTAAAAGGGCAAAATGTCATCTGGATATACAAAATAAATAGTATTTCTATACACAAGCAATAAAAATTATATTTATGCTGAAATACCTTACATCTTTATTGCTAGTGTTGTATATTTCAAATTAATATTTTTAAGAAAAAGATGTAAAAACTTTACCAGAAAAATGTTAAAATTTCATGGAAAACATTGAAGATAACATGTACATGGATAAGAAGAGTCAATATTTTAATAATATCAATTCTCCTGAATCAGGTCTTTATATTATTATTTGTAATAAAAATACCAGCAGGGTATTTTCCTGAGGTATGATAAAATACATGTAGATGTGAAAGACCTAAAATTCACCTGAAAAAGAATAAGGAGGTTGAATTTTCCTAAGATACCAAGACTTATTACCAATATATGATGATTCACATAGTAAGTTGTTTGTGTTGTAAATGTATAAATGTATATACATGTATATAAATATATCATTATATGTATTTATATATTTGCATTAGTATATATATTATATATGTTAAACAATATATAAATTTACATAAGAATAGATAAATTGAAAAATGGGCCAGAGGAGAGAGTTCAAACCAAGTGTGTGTGTGTATGTGTGTATATATATATATATATATATATATATATATATATGTATGTATATCACAAATGAGTTTGTCTTAATGTAAAATAAGTTCTTTATAATTTGGGAACTTGGCTTTTAAAATTAATAAATTTATTGTAAAACACAATAATGAAATATAAAATCATAATCCTACTAGCAAGAGATTTATATCTGAATGTGAGACAACCACTGTGTCTATTCTTTGAATAGAAGTCAACCATGAATTTCTGTGCAACACATGACAGAAAACTTGTATTTTCTATTATATAAGAGAAAAGCCATTCTATTCAATCATTATCCAGGTCTGAGGCTATACTTATTTTTTTTAATTGATGATATAAACAATTTACCAACCTAAAAAACATGATATAAAATACATTGTATCAAATATAATTTCTGGAACTAAATGAAAAATATTGGTCAATGTTGTAGCAAAAAAAGCAAGTTAACATCGATTAATATCAGTATTGTAAATAAATTACAAAAAAGTTTGGGAAATGCATTCCAATGTCTTTATATAAAGGTCATTGGAAGATTAGTACTGACTTAAATTTTACCTGGCTTTCTGATATTGTTAACAGGAAAATAGAATTATTTGAACCAGATATGCTTAAAATCCTTTTCCAAAAGATATTTTAAAATAGATAAGTGATATATTTACATTCATTACAGTTATATGTAACACTATCAGTTTACATGTTTATTTATTTGCTAACTAGTATTTTTGGGTGTGAGATGTGGGAATTTATATTTTTACAAAACTTGCCATGTGATGTTAGTGTGTAACTATAACAGTGAAGAGTGGGCAAAATGTTTGGAGAAAAAATCCTGACAATATCTTTTTTTTTTTTTTCCAAATGGATTAATCCCACTAGTTTAGAAAATTAAAACTCTTTTTGAATGTTTAGTAAGGTGTGTAGGAGTTTGGGCAAATAAATGCAGATTTGCAAATCCCTTTAATGAACCAGCACGGTTTTATTAGTTCGAGACTGGAGAGTGCCTATAGGAGGGGAAGCATGATGATTAGAGAGAAACCAGGCCCTCTGAACCCTTGAAACTTAGTAGGAGATAAGGATGATTTGGTACCATGAACCCTGTAGTACCAGGAGCTTCTTAATTCCTCTCACTATGTTCATTACATATTTTGAGGCTTTTTATTTTTATTTTTTTTCATATTGATGATAAGAGATAAACTGTCATGTAAGGACAATGAAAGAAAAAAGGAGTAAAAGCCTTTCACTTTCTTTCGTGGAGATCTGTACCATTCTGGCTGTAGATTAACGTCTCACCCATGCAAAACTAGATTCTCCCAAGCAGTTTAGTGCTCACTTCTGAGCTCAGATGCTAATTTTCTTTCTTTCTTAGGCTATCCTCATATGATATTGAAACTGTCTGAATGATGGGTTTCATGGAATTTGGGATTCTAAAAATGTGGATATATGACAGAAAGTTTGAAGCTGCTGAGTCAATCACATATGTGGTCCCTGCAAATACTGGCACCAATTAGGAATGAAGGTTTGAAAAAAAATGCACAGGGGGATTATGCAGCACTAAGAAAGAGAGCAGAGAATCTCCAGAGCAGAGAATCAAACTTTCCTTCAGTGGAGCTAAAACTAAATCAAATCTGCTTAGGTGGGCATTGCAATGCCCAGTAAAAGGACAGCAATCACACATGGTTTTGTCCTGAGAGTGCAATACTGAAGGTCTTAATTATGTGCTTTTCACCATCTGGGCAGAGGAAAAATAATCTAGAACAAATGAAGTGTACTTCTTTGTTTTTTGTTTTTTCCCTAAGATAGTCATCAATCTCAAGTACAAATGTGAATTTTGTTTTCCAAATACCAAGGGCCAAATGTCTATACAAGCAGATAATGATAATGTTGGTTGAGAAAATCTGAGTCTTCCAATCAGGACTCTGGTCCCTACTTTGATTAAAAGATGTCTATCACACAGATTCTGAGATGTCCAGTTATGGAGGTCTGTTATTCCTTGCAAGTTGGTGTAGAGAGAGGGCTAGTTTATTTACATTTTTCAAAGTATTTATATTGAAATTATATTCCCAAAATGTCAAATCGACATTAACAGAACAGCTGCATTTCTGGTCTCCTTTTATGACAAGATCATGACAGTATTTTATTCTGTCAAACATAACTGTTGACCTTCATTCATGAAATCAAAATGGAATTTTACAATACAGAATGGCCAAAACATTAACTTGTGCTCTACTTTTGTTCCTATACCAATTTTCAGACTTTTTCATACTTTTCTACTCAGCCTCTGATAATCTTCATCTGTCTAACCTGCTCTTTCTAAAACAAAAATAGGATTCCAGCAGACAACATGGCCTCAACCTTTTTGTCAAACTCTGGCCACAGAAAGTATAACTGAGTGTTATGGACTGAATGTTTGTGTCCTCTCAAAATTCCTATGCTAAAATCCTACCACCCACTTTGATGATATTAGGAGTTGGGGCCTTT
The DNA here is from genome assembly GCF_008692025.1 of Phocoena sinus. Lineage (NCBI taxonomy): Eukaryota > Metazoa > Chordata > Mammalia > Artiodactyla > Phocoenidae > Phocoena > Phocoena sinus. The sequence goes on along the minus strand of NC_045764.1, from coordinate 122,056,563 downwards.
AGGAAGTAACTAGGCCACGAGGGTGGAGCCCTGATGAATGGGGATTAGTGCCCTTATAAAAAGAGACCTTAAAGAATTTCCTAGCCCTCTTTCTGCCATGTGAGGGTACAAGGAGAAGTTGGAAGTCTGCAGCCTGGAAGAGGGTTCTCACCAGAATCCAACCAATATAGCACCCTGATCTTGGACATCCAGCCTCCTGAACTATGAGAAAGAAATTTTTTTTTTTTTTTGCGGTACGCGGGCCTCTCACTGCTGTGGCCTCTCCCACTGTGGAGCACAGGCTCCGGATGCGCAGGCCCAGCAGCCATGGCTCACGGGCCCAGCCGCTCCGTGGCATGTGGGATCCTCCTGGACTGGGGCACGAACCCGTGTCCCCTGCATCGGCAGGTGGACTCTCAACCACTGCGCCACCAGGGAAGCCCGAAATTTTTGTTTTTTATAAGCCACTCAGTCTACGGCAATTTGTTATAGCAGCCCAAAGTGAGTAAAATACTGGGTAACATGGATCACTTAGTGTTGCTATACCCTTATATCAGCTGTCAAGAATTTTGTTTCTGTAGCATTCATGGTAAAAATACAATCGAATTCTCAGGCCTAGGTCTAGGAAGATGGTCTAGGAAGATATATGGCCAATGAAGGGCAAAGCTGCTCAATTTCTACTACCCATTGACTCTGCCAAGCAGGTATATTTACTTGGCACTGAGGTTATTAAGAGACAAACTGCTTATTCATTGCTCTGCATCCAATCTTTATTCGAACATGAGGATAGTTACGGTTAAAGTCCAAGTGGCTGGAGTTCTACACATTGTAGATAGTGCCTTCTTATGAAAGAGCAAGGAGAATAGATTCTTGTTGTATGTGTACCAGAAAATTCTATTTCTTGGTATCAATAAGTTTAGTGCCACTAATTACTCTTCCTTGCAGTATTATTATGTTAAGAAATAGTTAATTACTTTGCTAATGAACTGGATTCTTTCCCAAGGTTTCCAATTTCTAAATGCCAATCTACCATCTTATTCAGCACTCATTGCTTAAGTAATGACATGGGAAAAACAAAAATAGTGAAATTTGGAAAGGATATAGTATGGTAGTTTCCCACACCATCACCTACAAAATGTTTTTTTTTTTTCCTTTCAATCACCACTCACCATTACAGCAGTTAATTCTTAAGGCACTCACAATAAATTCTCATCCAGAGAGCTCTCCTTATTAATTTTCTGAAGAAACCAAGATGTCTGTGTTGATCAGTATTTTACCTTGTCTAGACTATTTATTAATATCAATACAAAAGTCCATGAGCTGTAAAATCCTGAGGTTAAGATTAAGCAGCTATTACAAATGTACCTTCTGCCCTAAGTGAAAGGCTCAGAGAGTAAATTACTCTCCTGCATATCACTACTTAGTGATTCCAGAGTGATTATTTTTTACTATTTAATAAGATCTCATGGAAGCCTCTTCATATTTCTTATTACTTTCCTTGCAGTAAACTGTGGGGGAAAAAATAAAAAAAAGAACAAAAACTTCGCTCTGAATAGAATCTGTTATTTTTTATCCTCTGAAGATTTATACTTCTACTGAAGTTTTTCTTTCAGTACAGGAGAAAAGATGCACTTCATATTTCACAACATTCCCTTTACTGTTATTCTAAGCACCACTTTTTTGTAGGAATAAAAATAAGATGAGGGATACTTTGTCTCTTTGTATTTTTCCTTGATGTAGCCAGTTTTCTTTGCCGTTGGCCAAAGAATTATATGCAAACTGTAGTTTCAATATGCAGGACAAAGAATGTCAACATTAAAAATTACTCCCTTGATAAAGGTCATAAAGCTTTCCTAATAAATAATCAAGACCCTTTTCTCAGTCCTTGCATCAATTTAATGTTCTTACTATTCTCAGTGAGTATTTAGCTATTTTCTTCCTTAACCTTTCGTGGATTTGTGAGTGTAAATCTGCTATTGTTTGCTGTCTTGAAGAAATTATATAGTCTCAATTTCTGTTTGTCCTTGAATTGGCTAGCAGCCAGTAGATGAGCAGCTTCCCATATTTACTATTGAGAATCTCTTGTCCTGTGTAATGGAAATGGTGTTGGTTTTAAAATAAACCCATTTTCCACATGTACTGAAACTTGGAACTGCCTTGACTTCCTTGATATCAGTTCCACCTGAATGCTGAAGTTACACTTGCTTACAAATGACTAAGTGTCTACCTGAGCATCAGGTTTCCTGCCGTAGAAAGTAAATATCATCCTGCTCGCCTGACGCCAGTTCTCTGCTTATGTCTGGTAATGTGCTGCTATCTTTTGGGTTAATTGGAACTCCATTTTCTATAAATATATCATACTTATTGTACTAGTTAGGGTAACTAGCAGCTGTAGCAACATAAGACCCAAACTGAAGAATGTCTCAAACAGTGCAAGTTGATTTTTCGCTCACAGAATAGTCACAAGTAGATGGCACTGGCTTTTGTGTGGTTTTCCTTGTGGTGATTCAGGGACCCAGTCTATTTCTGTATTTTTGTTTCACCATTGTCGAGGGCAGCACAGGCCTATAGAATTTTTTGCAATGATGGATATGTGATAGTAACCATTAACTATGTGGCTTTTGAGTGCCTGAAATATGGCTAGTGTAACATGAGGAACTGAATTATAATTATATATAATTTTAATTAATTCAAATATAAATAGCCACATGTGACTGGTGACTGTCATAGTGGACATAGTGTAAATCTAGGGTCTTGTTGTTGTCTTCATCTAACTAGAAAAGGGTTGAGAAAATATGGAGGAAACACAACCACTTCATAACTGTCTTGATCTGGAAAAGACACACATAGTTCTACTCACTATTCATTACCTAGGGTTTAGTAACCTGGACATACCTAATTGAAAGAAAGCTAAATTTTGTAATCCTGGTGTGTGTCCAGGAGGAAGAAGAAGAGGACCTCATAGACAGCAGTGAGCAGACTCTGCTGCACTGAGCAAAGAAATATGTCTATTTAGTATCTGAATATCAAAATGGAATTTATTTTTTAAATTTTGGGTTAAGTAATTAAAATATCATTACAGAAGAACCAAAATTCCTTTTTTTTTTTTTTTTTTTTTTTGCAGTATGCAGGCCTCTCACTGTTGTGGCCTCTCCCGTTGTGGAGCACAGGCTCCGGATGCGCAGGCTCAGCAGCCATAGCTCACGGGCCTAGCCGCTCTGCGGCATGTGGGATCTTCCCGGACCAGGGCACAAACCCATGTCCCCTGCTTTAGCAGGCAGACTCTCAACCACTGCGCCACCAGGGAAGCCCCCCAAATTCCTTTTTAGTTATTTGAACACCTCGGTATTGAAGAGAAGAAATGTCAACCTTATTTATTAAATACATATTTAATGAATAAATCTAGCATTCAGCTGAGGCAGGTGAAACTAAAATATGCCTTTCAAACTTCACCTGGTCCTTTTCATCTGGACATATATTTCTGTTGATCGTATAAAAACAGCCATAAACTGGGGGCAGGAAGAAGAAAACTGCCTCATTAAATCATGACTTCTTGATACCAACATTCTCACATGCCTTCTATTATGTTTCTTCAGCTTTTTTGGACTTTCCAGTCCCATTGCTCAATGGTGTGGCAACCCTAGTGCCCAGTTCTCTCATGATGCAGTTTCTTGCTAATTTTATAATGCTGATTATACCTGTGCTGGCTGTGATTTTTCCTGGCCAGTCTCATAGCTGACTCTTACCTGCCATGAATGCCGACAATCATATTTACCCAGATATTTGCTTTTCTGACCAGTTACTATTTATGGCCTATACCGATCTGAGTTAACCTTACTAACCCCATGTGTGATTGACTTCCAAATACTCAGACAGAAAGCTGAAGAGCCTTCTGGGTAATGTAATCTTTTAATCTGACATGACTTGGTCCCTTGATTCTTTCTTTATTCTTTTTTATTTTTATATAGGCTTTCCAAATATCTTTAATCACCTGTCAGGACTGATAGTAACTATCAAACTGTATCCTAAACATACATGACAGGAATAGTGTGTATGTGCATAGGTGTATTTTTCCTGAATTTGCATTAATGAATTTCTATCCACTTTGTATGTTTCTCTACCTAGCTTTACCTGCAGGTAGTATTTTATTAGGGACCTGAATAGAAGAACTTCAAAGAAATATGTCAGTTTAAAAAAATTGGTCATAGGAAGTGATCAAAGACAGTATTTCAAAACTTTCCTTTTTAGGATACCTTTAAATTGCCACTTTTTTCTTTTGGCATTTTTGAATTGTGTTTCTTAAACGTACAGATGTTGCTTTGTACAAATATACTAAACGTCTGAAATGGGACAAGGAGATTTCTTGACAGATTCATGAATAAAAAGACATGTCACTTTCTGACATTTTATTCTCTTAAATTTTGTAGCTGCCCATTTAACTTCTTTTAAGAAATCTGTTTCTTTCAAACTATTACCAAGAATTTTTGTTCAGAAATTTCATCTAGATGACATAAATTTTAAGATGCCTTATGTTAAATTGCCAAGTATATTGGTGCTTTGGAGAAAACAGACTAATATGTAACTTTTTTTGAGTTAAATCAAGAGTTAATGGGATCGGCTTATTATGTAAAGTTATGTATATACATTGTAGTAGTTTTGAATAATTCACTCAGCAAATATTTTCAACATTTACTTTTTTTTTATCATTTTAGGTGTCCAGCAAAGTGATTCAGTAATACATATACATATATCTATTCTTTTTCAGATTCTTTTCCCATACAGGTTATTACAGACTATTGAGTAGAGTTCCCTGTGCTATACCATAGGTCCTTGTTGCTTATCTATTTTATATATAGTAGTGTGTATATGTTAATCCCAGCCTCCTAATTTATCCCCCCCTCACATTTCCACTTTGATAACCATAAGTCTGTAAGTCTGTTTCTGTTTTGTAAATAAGTTCATTTGTATCATTTTTTTAGATTCCACATATAAGTGATATCACATGATATTTGTCTTTCTCTTTCTGACTTCACTAAGTATGATAATCTCTAGGTCCATCCATGTTGCTGCACATGGCATTATTTCATTCTTTTTTATGGCTGAGTAATATTCCATTGTATATATGTACCACATCTTTATCCATTCATCTGTCGATGGACATTTAGGTTGCTTCCATGTCTTGGCTGTTGTGAATAGTGCTGCTGTGAACATAGGGGTGCATGTATTTTTTCGAATTGCAGTTTTCTCTGGATATATGCCCAGATGTGGGATTGTTGGATAAATGGTAGCTCTATTTTTAGTTTTTTAAGGAACCTCAATAACGTTCTCCAGCACCAATTTATATTCCCACCAACAGTGTAGGAGGATTCTCTTCTCTTGACACCCTCTCTAGAATTTATTGTTTGTAGATTTTTGGTGATGGTCATTCTGACCAGTGTGAGGTAATACCTCATTGTAGTTTTGATTTGCATTTATATGTGATGTTGAGCATCTTTTCATGTGCTTTTTGGCCACCTGGATGTCTTCTTTGGAGAAATGCCTACTTAGATCTTCTGCCCATTTTTTGATTGGGTTGTTTGTTTTTGACATTGACCTGCATGAGAGCTGTTTGTATATTTTGGAGATTAATCCCTTGTCAGTGTTATCCTTAGCAAATATTTTCTCCCATTCTATGGGTTGTCTTTTTCTTGTTGTTGTTTATGGTTTCCTTTGCTGTGCAAAAGCTTTTAAGTTTAATTAGATCCCATTTGTTAATTTTTCTTTTTATTTTCATTACTCCCGGAGATGGATTCAAAAAATCTTTCTATAATTTATGTCAAAGAGTGTTCTGCCTATGTTTTCCTCTAAGAGTTTTATAGTATCTGGTCTTACATTTAGGTTGTTAATCCATTTTGAGTTTATTTTTGTGTATGGTGTTAGAGAATGTTCTAATTTCATCCTTTTACATGTGGGTGCCCAGTTTTCCCAGCATCACTTATTGAAGAGACTGTCTTTTCTCCAGTGTATATTCTTGCCTCTTTTGTCTTAGATTAATTGACTGTAGCTGCATGGGTTTATTTCTGGGCTTTCTATCCTTTTCCATTGATCTATAAGTCTCTCTTTGTGTCAGTACCATACTTTTTTGATTACTGTAGCTTTGTATTATAGTCTGAAGTCAGGGAACCTGATTCCTCCAGTTCCATTTTTCTTTCTCAAGATTGCTTTGGCTATTCAGGGTCTTTGGTATTTCCATAACAATTTTAAGATATTTTGTTCCAGATTTGCAAAAAAATGCCATTGGTAGATTGAGTGGGGTTGCATTTAAACTGTAGATTGTCTTGGGTAGTACAGTTATTTTGACAATATTGAGTCTTCCAACTGAAGAGCATGGTATATCTTTCCATCTTCTTGTGTTATCTTTGATTTCTTTCATCAGCGTCTTACAGTTTTAGGAGTACAGGTCTTTTGCCTCCTTAGGTAAGTTTATTCCTAGGTATTTTATTCTTTTTGTTGCAATGGTAAATGGGATTGTTTTCTTAATTTCTCTTTTTGATCTTTTGTTGTTAATGTATAGAAATGCAGGAGATTTTTGTGTATTAATTTCATATCCTGCAACTTTACCAAATTCATTGATGAGCTCTAGTACTTTTCTGGTAACATCTTTGGGGTTTTCTATGTATGGTATCATGACATCTGCAAACAGTGATAGTTTTACTTCTTCTTTTCCAATTTGGATTACTTTTATTTCTTTTCTTCTCTGATTGACACGGCCAGGACTTCCAAAACTATGTTGCATAAAAGTGGCAAGAGTGGACATCCTTGTCTTCTTCCTGATCTTAGAGGAAATGTTTTCAGCTCTTCCTCATTGAATATGATGTTAACTATGGGTTGGTCATATATGGCCTTTATTATGTTGAAGAATGTTTCCTCTATGCCCACTTTCTGGAGAGATTTTATTATAAATGGGTACTTAATTTTGTCAAAAGCTTTTTCGCATCTATTGAGATGATCATATGGTTTTTATTTTTCAGTTTATTAATGTGGTGTTTCAAACTGATTGATTTGCAGGTATTGAAAAATACTTCCATCCCTGGGATAAACCCCATTTGATAATGGTGTATGATCTTTTTCATGGATTGTTGGATTTGGTTTACTAGTATTTTGTTGAGGACTTTTACAACTATGTTCATCAGTGATATTGACCTGTAATTTTCTTTTTTTGTGGTTTCTTTGTCTGGTTTTTGTATCAGGGTGATGGTGGCCTCATAGAATAAGTTTGGGAGTGTTCCTTCCTCTGCACCTTTTGTTGTGGTGAGAAGTGAAGAGTTAATGAGACTGGCTTATTATGTAAATTTATGTATATACATTGTGGTAGCTTGGAATAATTCATCACTCTTAAAAATTAGTAAATCTATACTACTAGCTTCAAGGTTAACATGTGTCAGAGAAAATGAAAGAAAATGGTATGTAAAGATACCATTGAATTTTACAAACTGAACTGAAATTTTTTACTAGACAATGAGGGCAAAGGACTAAGTTGTATTTATTGTTTTGTCCACCAAAATCTAGTTCAGTCCATGGCACATAGTAAGCATTTCATTGATGTTGTTTTGATTAGCCTTAAAAGGAAGTTTCTACTTAAAACTCTGTTTTTAATGTTATCTAGCCAAGGAAAAAAATTATAATACTTCTAATAAGGTGTATTAGAGAACAATTTTATTGTGATAATAATTCAATTCACAAACCTCATCCCAAAGCTTACTGCCCCAGGTACATCATGGAAGAGTGAATAACATCCATTTCTAATAAATGAAATAAAGCCATCCAGTGTCTTTACTAAATCAGGATAAATGACAAGGCTATGGAACAGAAAAATATCAATTAAGTCCATTGATATTGTTTTAGCTCACCCAATAATTATGACAAAAATACCATGAAATCAAAAATGTATAGCTATTAATGCCTTTAATTTATCTAATTTTATTCTGAAAGGGAAAACAAGAAAAAAAAAAAAAAACCTGCTTCATAAAACCACTGATGCAAAAGCAATAAGAAACTTGAATTTCCCTTAAATGAATTGCCAAACCCCTATTCTTTGCTTTGAGACTCTCCCTAAAGTATTTATGTAGGAGAATAAACCAATTTTCATGGCTTGGTTAATATTATTTTTAGAGGAAGGAAGTTCACCTACTAACATAGTGAAACAAATCCTCCCATTGGCAAAGAAAATAATTCAAAATTCTGTGCATTATAGACATCTCTTGTAATTGCCATTTACTTTCTTAAGGTAGTATTTTAATTAATGCCTTATTAGATTATAGTTCTGGATGTATATAGGATATATGGAAGGCTCAACCTGACCTACTTTGGAGGAAGAAAAAGCAATGTTGATCAAGTATATGATGAGAATTCACTTTCATACATCAACCTTAACCGGTAGACAGTACTGGACCTCTGAAGAGCTTTTGTGCTAGCTTTATAGCTTATTGCCTTCACCCATTATTTCAGCCATGCAGCATTTATTCTGTTTCATCTTCAACAAGCTTTATTTGCATACCTGGTACCTCTTAATTCCTGCCCTAGGTCTTCTCCGAAGACATGGTATAAGGAGGCAGCTGGGAACTTGCAGAAATTGCTTGATCCTCATGAATGTACCCCTTGAAAATGTGTGTTAACACTTCATAGGGTGACACATTATCAGTGGGGGAGAGGAGCCAGCAGATAGCTAAATGCTTCCTTCCTTTGTCCCCTGGGTGGATAGTATTGAGGTATAGTTTCTAAGCCTCCTTAGAAATTCTTGGTGGCATCAAGTGATGAGTCACCCTTAGTTGCAGTCATTGTCATATCCATCTTTCTATTGGTTTTTCTCCTTTCCTCACTCCAACTTGCTGGTATTCCAAAATAAACTATCTGACTTTAGGTCTTGGTTTCAGGCTCTGCTTTTGCCAAGAGGGTTGGTAATGGTATTAGCCCTAGAAAGCATACCTACAGGATAGGATTTGGGAACTGTATTATTTACTAGTCATCTGACAACAGGGGCCTATTACTGATAGGAAATACTGCTGGACAGCACCGCCATGTGAGAGCTTTCAGAATCCTGATCTCTTAGCATGGCACCTGCAGAACATTACATTGGAACAAGAGACTCAATTTATAATGAGACCCTACAATATGCACAAAACCAGGGGACCCACTGGTCTTCCCATACATCTCATCATCCAGAAACATCTAGACTGATAGAACCGTAGATTGACCTCATAAAATTTCAGCTAAAATGCCAGCTCAGGGACTGCTACTGAGGGTTAGAGTTCTACCTTCTAGAGTGTGGCATAGATGTTGAACCAATGATTGGTATGTTGTGCTACATCCTAAAAAATACTCAGCTGGTAACCAAGAAGTAGAACTAAGATGGACCCCATTCATCCTAACTTCTGTTGGCCTGCACTTGCAGAAACCAAGGCCTCAAGAGGGCAAGACAGTTGAGGGATTCCTTGAGGGATGGTCTGAGTTACATCACCAGAAAAAAACACTGGAGCAGCTGATAGGAGAAATGAGAGACCAAGAAATCTAGAACACATGGTGGAGAAGGATAGGAGGAAAATGGTGCATATTAATTAAGGACTCAGAGTGAGTTGGAGGAGCAGGGTCTACAATTAATCATAATGACTGTCTTTCATGAAACCTCATACAGTTTGGATTTGGCTGAACAGGATTAGGATGGGGATTAATGGAGAGTAAACACATATCTACATGTCTGAGTGGGGCATGGGTTGGATTGTACAAAATGCCTCTTTAAAGCACCTCAAATCCTCTTGGCTTCATCTCATATACTAGCATAGCTGTGGCAACTAATTTTGAGTGGGTAAAGCATGAGAGTTTGTCATGTCAAGCATATATTCTGAACGTCTTGCTTCTTACCCAAGTTCTTCTCTGATGCCTTGACATTAGAACTTGCAGGAAACTTATGTCTCTCACACATACACAATTTGGAAGTACTAAAGAGTTTATAACCCAGAAGCAATCTTTTATTCCACTAGGAGAAAGAATGACAATAAAGCTTCCCTTTTTTATCCTTGGAGGGAATGGTTTGGAGATACGTTTTCTAAGACTTTGCAACAGGTCCCAGCAACGCTGAATTGATCACACACACGGTGATGGCTAAGTCAATAATACACCAAGACATTAACTTCCCCTCCTTCCCTGTGCCACTCTTCCAGTCTTTCATTTTCTGTTCCAATAGACAGGCTTTTGTCTCAGACATTGATATATGGGTACCTAGCTTAAGAAAAACCATTAGTAAAGAAAGTATTGTAATTGCAATTCATTCTGGTGTTAGAGGGGAAAAAAGCAACAGCTAGATCTAGACAAAATTTTGAAGTAGAAGAATTTGCCTTTCATGTTTGCTTGTTTTCCTCTTGAGAATCATTCTGTAATTATTCTCATTAATGTGCTGGGATCCCATGCTCTGCATTTCATTGCTACTGACAAGTAAATGACTTACCTGTTAACATATTTTGTAGAAAATAATATATAGGTCAGTATGCAAAATGACTTTAGTTTTCATGATATATCACTATTTTCTAATACCTACCTATAACTCAACATTGATTTAAGAAATTTATTCCTGGGTTTGCCTAAAAACTACATTAATTTGTCATTGAAATAGAAAAATCATGTTTTCTGATTTTTATATTGGTAATTTTTGCTCTGATTTAGTAAAATTGGAAAAGTTCATTTCATTATTCAGCCTAAGTTGTTTATGCTTAACTGTCTCTACTACAACACTGTTTTTTGGGGTTTTTTTTTGCGGTACACGGGCCTCTCACTGTTGTGGCCTCTCCCGTTGCGGAGCACAGGCTCCAGACGAGCAGGCCCAGCGGCCACGGCCCACAGGCCCAGCCGCCCCGCGGCATGCAGGATCCTCCCGCACCGGGGCACAAACCCATGTCCTCCGCATCGGCAGGTGAACTCTCAACCACTGCGCCACCAGGGAAGTCCCCTGTTTCGTTTTGTTTTTTTAACATCTTTATTGGAGTATAATTGCTTTACATTGTTGTGTTAGTTTCTGCTTTATAACAAAGTGAATCAGCTATATGTATACTTATATGCCCATATCCCCTCCCTCTTGCGTCTCCCTCTCACCTTCCCTATCCCACCCCTCTAGGTGGTCTCAAAGCACCAAGCTGGTCTCCCTGTGCTATGCAACTGCTTCCCACTAGCTATCAATTTTACATTTGGTAGTGTATATATGTCCATACCACTCTCTGACGTAGTCCCAGCTTACCCTTCCCCCTCCTCCTGTCCTCAACTCCATTCTCTACGTCTGGGCTCTTTATTCCTGTCCTCCCACTACGTTCATCAGAACCTTTTTTTTAAAATTTTGATTCCATATATATGTGTTAGCATACGGTATTTGTTTTTCTCTTTCTGACTTACTTCACTCTGAATGACAGATTCTAGGCCATCCACCTCACTACAAATAACTCAATTTTGTTTCTTTTTATGGCTGAGTAATATTCCTTGTATATATGTGCCACATCTTCTTTATCCATTCATCTGTCAATGGGCACATAGGTTGCTTCCATGTGCTGGCTATTGTAAATAGTGCTGCAATGAACATTGTGGTACATGACTCTGTTTGAGTTATTTTATTTCTTTTTACAGCTGAGTAATATTCCATCATATACATGTGCCACATCTTCTTTATCTATTCATCTGTTGATGGACACTTAGGTTGCTTCCATATGCTGGCTACTGTAAATAGTGCTGCAATGAATGTTGGGGTACATGTCTCTTTTTGAAATATGGTTTTCTCAGGGTATATGCCCAGTAGTGGGATTGCTGGGTCATATGTTAGTTCTATTTTTAGTTTTTTAAGGAACCTCCATACTGTTCTCCATAGTGGCTGTATCAATTTACATTCCCACCAACAGTGTAGGAGGGTTCCCTTTTCTCCACACCCTCTCCAGCATTTAGTGTTTGTAGATTTTTTGATGATGGCCATTCTGACTCATGTGAGGTGATACCTCATTGTAGTTTTGATTTGCATTTCTCTAATGATTAGTGATGTTGAGCATCCTTTCATGTGTTTGTTGGCAATCTGTATATCTTCTTTGGAGAAACGTCTATTTAGGTCTTCTGCCCATTTTTGGATTGGGTTTTTTGTGTTTTTGATATTGAGCTGTATGAGCTGCTTATATATTTTGAAGATTAAACATTTGTCAGTTGCTTCGTTTGCAAATATTTTCTCCCATTCTGAGAGTTGTCTTTTTGTGATCTTTATGGTTTCCTTTGTTGTACAAAAGACTTTTAAGTCCCATTTGTTTATTTTTGTTTTTATTTCCATTTCTCTAGGAGGTGGGTCAAAAAGGATCTTGCTGTGATTTATGTCATAGAGTGTTTTGCCTGTGTTTTCCTCTAAGAGTTTTATAGTGTCTGGCCTTATATTTAGGTCTTTAATCCATTCTGAGTTTATTTTTGTATATGGTGTTAAGGAGTGTTCTAATTTCATTCTTTTACAGGTAGCTGTCCAGTTTTCCCAGTACCACTTATTGAAGAGGCTGTCTTTTCTCCATTGTATATTCTTGCTTCCTTTATCAAAGATAAGAAATAAAAGATGATACAAACAGATGGAGAGAGATGCCATGTTGTTGGATTGGAAAAATCAACATTGTGAAAATGACTATACTACCCAAAGCAATCTTCAGGTTCAATACAATCCCTATAAAACTACCAATGGCACTTTTCACAGAACTAGAATAAAAATTTTCACAATTTATATGGAAACACAAAAGACCCCGAATAGCCAAAGCAGTCTTGAGATACAGCACTCTTTTGTTCTAAATCCAGTCATTAAAAATCTAAGGATAGTGCTGTGCAACTATGCATATACAAGCATTTTTTGTTTCTTCCATTTGCCTGTATTCTTTACATCATTTTTTTATAATATGGAATAATTTTCAAGTTGGAAAAGATAAGACTAAAATAGAATGTGAAAATAAAGTGCCTATGGCTGCTCGGTGTGAGAGTAACAATCATAAATAAGAGTGAACATTTTCTGCCATTTGATTCATTTTTATGATTACTCATGGTTAAATAGTTGTGTTTAAAGTTGTAGATGCAGGAGTTCTGCCTCTAATCTTGTAGAAGTGACAATGATGAAGTTTGTAGTAGAGAAGTAAATACTTTCACAGAACATAAAGAAGCATAAAGAAGAAAAATAAAATATAATTGGTTAATACTTGAGGCTATAGGGTGTACCACCTATCTTTTTATCAATGTTCTAAATCTTTTTACATTTGTTGGCTCTATGTTCCTTTCATTTTTTCATTCTTTTTATTGAAGTATAGTTGATTTACAATAACAGTTTCAGGTGGACAGCATAGAGGTTCAATATTTTTACAGATTATACTCCATTAAAACTTATTACAAGATAATGGCTGTAATTCCCTGTGCAATGTATATTTGTTGCTTATCAATTTTATGCATTTTAGTTATACATTATAGTTTGTGTCTCCTAATCCCACACCGTAACGTGCCCCTCCCCACTTCCCTCTCCCCTTTGGTAACCACTAGTTTGTTTTCTATATCTGTGAAAACAAACTGTTTTCTATTTTTGTTTTGCATATACATTCGTTTGTATTATTTTTTTTAGATTCCACATACAAGTGCTATTGTACAGTATTTCTTTCTCTGTTTGACTTATTTCACTAAACAATTTGTTTCTAAGCAATTTATTTCTCTAGGTTCATCCATGTTTGCTGCCAGTGGCAGAATTTCATTCTTTTTTATGGCTGAGTAATATTCCATCATACATATATACCACATCTTCTTTATAGATTCATCTGTTGATGGACATTTAGGTTGCATCATATCTTGGCTATTGTAAATAATGCTGCTATGAATGTTGGGGGTGCATGTATTTTTTTTTTGATTTAGTGTTTTCATTTTTTTCTAGCTATATACCCAAAAGTGGAGTTGCTGGATCACATGGTAGTTCTACTTTTAGATTTTAGAGGAAGCTCCATACTGTTTTCCATAGCAGCTGCACAAATTTACATTCATACCAACAGTGTACATGGGTTCCCTTTTCCTCACATCCTCGCCACTAATCATTTGTAGACATTTTGATGAGAGCCTTTCTGCAGGTGTGAGGTGATACCTCATTGTTGTTTTGATCTGCATTTCTCTAATAATTACTGATGTTGAGCATCTTTTCTGGTGCCTGTTAGCCATCTGTATGCCTTCCTTGGAAAAATGTCTTGGCCATGTTGGGTCTTTGTTGCTGTGCGTGGGCTTTCTCTAGCTGCAGCCAGTGGGAGCTACTCTTTGTTGCGGTGCGTGGACTTCTCATTACAGTGGCTTCTCTTGTTGCGGAGCATGGCCTCTAGAGTGCAGGCTCAGTAGTTGTGACACATGGGCTTAGTTGCTCCATGGCATGTGGGATCTTCCAGGACCAGGGATTGAACCTGTGTCCCCTGCATTGGCAGGCTGATTCTTAACCACTGTGCCACAAGAGAAGTCCTGGGAAAATGTCTATTCAGGTCTTTTGCCATTTTTCGATTGGATTGTATGTTTTTTTGATACTGAGCTGTATGAGCTGTATTTTGGGTATTTTGGGTAGTAACCCTTTGTTTGTCATATCATTTACAAATTTTTTCTCCCAGGTTCTTCTTATTTCATTTTCATGAATTCCTTTGCCTTGCAAAAGCTTTTAAATTTAATTCGGTCCCATTTGTTTAGTTTTGCTTTCATTTCTTTTAGCAGCCAGATCAAAAAATTTTTGCTATGATTTCTGTAAAAGAGTGTTTGCCTATGTTCTCTTCTAGAGGTTTTTATGATTTCAGTTCTCACATTTAGTTCTTTAATCCATTTTGCATGTATTTTTGTATAAGGTATGGGGAAATGTTCTAATCCCATTCCTTTACATGCAGCTGTCCACTTTTCCCAGCACCACTTATTGAGGACTATCTTTTCTCCATTGTATATTCTTTATTCCTTTGTTGTAGATTAATTGACCATTGGTATGCAGGTTTATTTCTGTGCTCTCTATTCTATTCTGCTGATCTACGTACCTGTTTCTGTGCCAGTACCATACTGTTTTGAATACTGTTTGTTTGTAGCTTTGTAATATATTAGTATAGTCTGAAGTCTAGGAGCATAATACCTCCAGCTTTGTTCTTTTTTCTCAAAACTGCTTTGGCAATTTGGGGTATTTTGTGGTTCCATCTGAATTGTAGGAATATTTGTTCTAGTTCTGTGAAAAATGTTCTGGGTATTTTGTTAGGGATTGCGTTAAATCTGTAGATTGTTTTGGGTAGTATGTTCTTTTTAACAATATTAATTCTTCTAATCCAAGAGCATGTGATATCATTTTATTTTTTGTATCATCAATTTTCTTCACCAATGTTTTGTAGTTTTCAGAGTATAAGTCTTTCACCTCCATGGTTACATTTATTCCTAGGTATTTTATTCTTTTTGATGAGATTTTAAATGGGATTCTTCTTTTTTTTTAGTTTCTCTTTCTGATATTTTATGATTAATGTACAGTAAAGCAACAGATTTCTGTATATTAATATTCTGTCTTGCAACCTTGTTGAAATCATTGATTAGCTCTAATAGTTTTTGGGTGGAGACTTTAGGGTTTTCTATAAAAAGTATCATGTAATCTGCAAAAAGTGACAATTTTGCTTCTTCCCTTCCAATTTGGATGATTTTATTTCTTGTCTGATTGTTGTGTCTAGGACTTTCAATACTAAGTTAAATGGAAGTGGTGAGAGTGGACACCCTTGTCTTGTTCCTGAATTTAGAGAAAAGGCTCTCAGCTTTTCACTGTTGAGTATGCTGTTAGCTGTGTGTTTGTCAGAAATGGCCTTTATTATGTTGAAATGTATTCCCTTTATATCAACTTTGATGAGAACCTTTATAATGAATGGATGTTGAATTTTGTCAAATGCTATTTTTAGGCCTATTGAGATAATAATGTGATTTTTATACTGCTTTTTGTTAATGTGGTGTATCACATTGACTGATTTGCAAATGTTGAACCATCCTTATATCCTTGGAATAAATCCCACTTGATCATGATATATGACCACTTTTATATATTGTTGGATTTGGTTTGCTGATATTTTGTTGAGAATATTTTATCTATATTCATCAAAGATATTGGCCTGAAATTTTCTTTTTTTGTAGTGTCTTTATTTGGTTTTGGTATCAGGGTAATGGTGGCATCATAGAATGAATTTGGGAGTGTTCCCTTCTCTTCAATTTTTTTGAATAGTCTGAGAGGATAGGTATTAGTTCTTCTTTATATGTTTGGTAGAATTCCCCTGTGAAGCCATCCAGTCCTAGACTTCTTTTGCTGAGAGTTTTTTGATTACTGATTCAATTTCATTACTATTGATTAGTCTATTCAGATTATCAATTTCTTCCTGATATAGTCTGGGAGATTGTATATTTCTAGGAATTTATCTACGTTTTTTCTAGGTGTGCAATTTGTTGGTATATAACTTTTCATAGTATTCCCTTATGCTTTTTTTTTTTTTTTTTGCGGTACGCGGGCCTCCCACTGCCGTGGCCTCTCCCGCTGTGGAGCACAGGCTCTGGATGCGCAGGCCCAGCGGCCATGGCTCACAGGCCCAGCCGCTCCGCGGCATGTGGGATCCTCCCGGACCGGGGCACGAACCCGCGTCCCCCGCATCGGCAGGCGGACCCCCAACCACTGCGCCAGCAGGGAAGCCCCCCTTATGCTTTTTTAGTTATCTCTGTGGTATTGGTTGTTATCTATCCTCTTTCATTTCTTTTTTTTGGGGGAGGGGTCCTCTCTCTTTTCTTCTTGGTGAGCCTGGGTAAAGATTTATCAGTTTTGTTTATGTTTAAAAAAATTCATGTTTTATTGATATTTTCTGTAGTTTTTAAAAGTATCTTTTATTCATTTACTCTCTGATCTTTATTATTTCCTCCTATCTGCTGACTTGGGGCCTTCTTTGTTTTTCTTTTTCTAATTCCTTTAGATGTTAAGTAGGTTGTTTGTTTGAGATATGTCTTGTTTCTTTAGGAAGGCCTGTATTGCTATAAGCTTCCCTCTTAGAACTACTTTTGCTGTATCCCATAGATTTTGAAGTGTTGTATTGCATTTTTTGTCTCAAGGCATTTTCTGATGTCATCTTTGATTTCTTCATTGACCCATTAATTTTTTAGTAGCACATTACATCTCCTCATACTTGTCATTTTCTCATTTTTCTTTCTATAATTGACTTCTACTTTCATATCGTTTGGCTGGAGAAAATACTGATATAATTTCTGTTTTCTTGAATTTGTTGAGGCTTATTTTATGGCCTAGCATGTGATCTATACTGAAAAACTTTCCATGATGTGTATTCTGCTAGTTTGGATGTAATGTTTTGTAAATATCTATTAAGTTCATTTGATCTATTGTGTCATTTAAGACCATCGATGTAAGTAGGGTGTTAAAGTCCCCTATAATTTTTATATTATTTTCAATTTATCACTTTATGTCTGTTAGTATTTGCTTTATTTACTTAGGTGCTCCTGAATTGGATGTGTATATGTTAATGAGTGTAATATCCTCTTGTATTGCTCCCTTTATCATTATAATGCCCTTTTTTGTCTTTTGTTAAAGCTTTTGTTTTAAAGTCTATTTTGTCTGAGTGTTGCCACCCATGCTTTTTCTAGTCTTTTCCATTTGCATGAAACATCTTCCATCCCCTAACTTTCAGTCTGTGTGGTTCTTTATCACTGAAGTTTAGCTCTTTTAAGCTCTTCTAAGGGTCTTTTTTAAAAAAAATCCAATCAGCCACACTATGTTTTGATTGGAGCATTTAGTCCATTGACATTTAATGTAATTATTGATAGGTATGTACTTATTATCCTTTTAGTACTTGTTTTCTGGTTGATTTGTAGTTCTTCTCTGTTCATTTCTTCTTTTTGTTTCTTCCCTTGTGGTTTGATAATTTTCTTTAGTAGTATTCTGGTGTTCTTTTCTTCTTGGTTTTTGTATTTCTATTGTAGGATTTTTTGACTTTTGGTTACCATGGGGTTCATATATGTTGAACTGTATCTATAATTATTGTTTGAAGCTAGTGGACATGACATTTAAGTTAAAACACATTCTAAAAGATATATATTTTAAACCCCTCCTCCACCTTTTATGTTTTTCATGTCATATTTTATATCTTCATGCTTATTCATTAACTGTTTATTGTATTTATAGTTACTTTTACAATTTTTGTCTTTTAATCTACATACTAGCTTATTTAAGTGGTTGATCCTCAGTCCTTACTATATATTTGCCTTTCCTAATGGGATTTTCCCTTTCCTATAGATTCTTGCTTCTTTTCCATTTTGAGAAGACCCTCTAACATTTCTGTCAGGGTAAGTTTAGTATTGATGAACTCTTTTATTTATTGTTTGTCTGAGAAGTTCTTTATTTCCTCTTCTATTCTAAATGGTAATCTTGTTCTGTAGAGTGTCCTATGTTGCAGGATTTTCCCTTTTAGCACTTTGAATATATCATACCACTCCCTTCTGGCCTTCAAAGTTTCTGCAGAGAAATCAGCTGATAGTCATATGGGGATTCCCTTGTAACTGACTCTCTGTTTTTCTCTTGCTGCCTTTAGAATTCCCTCTTTAACTTTTGTCTTACTAATTGTGATATGTTTTACTATGAGTCTGTTTGCATTGATCTTGTTTGAGACCCTCTGTGTTTCATGTACCTGGATATCTGTTTCTTTTTCAGATTTGAGAAGTTTCCACCATAATCTCCTCAAACACATTTCAATCCTCTTCTCTCTCTCCTCTCCTACTAGGACCCCTATAATACAAATGTTGGAATGCTTAATGTTATCCCAGAGATCTCTTAAATTGATTTCACTTTTTAAAAAAAAAATTTTTTTTTTTTTTGCTCTTCTGATTGGGTGATTTCCATTATTCTATCTTCCAGATTACTTATGCATTGTTCTGTATCACTTAGTCTTCTATTAATTCCTTATACTGTGTTTTTTATTCCAGCTATTGAATTCTTCATTTCTGATTTAGTCATTTTTATTTTCTAGTTCCTTGTTAAAATGTTCATGGTTTAGGTCAATTCTTTCCCTAATTCAGTTAACATTTTTATTACCAGTGTTTTGACTTCTTTATCTGGTAAATTGTTTATTTCTGTTTCATTATTTATTTTTTAGGTGCTTTTTCTCACTCTTTCAATTGAGAGTAGTTCCTCTGCCTTTTCATTTTGCTTAACTTTCTCTGCCTCTATGAATTTAGGTGAAACTGTTACCTATTGTGGTGTTAAAGTGGTGTTCTTTTGTGGGAGCAACCCTATACAGACTTTGTGTGCCCAGTGCCTTTGTTAGGAGATTTGGATTTGACATGGACATAAGTCACATCTTCCTCAGGGTGTGTGGCGTTTATCACCTTGGTAGGGAGTGAAGCTGGAGATGGAGGGGCTAGAGGCAATGCCACATATGAGATGGGACTTCCCCTCTGCTCAGTGGCCATCACCATCCTGTCCAGGGTGGGGTCTGACCCCCAGTTTCTGAAGCAGAAACCCAGAGGGTCAAGCCCGAGATGGCTCTTTTCCAGTTAAGTTTGTGCTTTCCCCTCTCCCTGTACTGGAAACTTTACCTCAGAGGAGGGGAGTACCAAAGCAAATGTTGCCTGTGCACAGATAGAGGTACAGTGTATTGCCTGTGTAGGCATTCATGGCTCCATTCACACACATTCTCAGGTGCAATTTCCCTTTGTCCCTCACAGCCAATCATTTTCCCCTGCCTCTGATCTCTTACCCCGTTGTGGAACTACTCAGTGTGGCTGGCAGGGGCCTGCATGTTCTCTTGGCATGTATTGGAATGTTAGATGTGGTGGGGCATCTGCCATCAGAGATGTGGATGGTTTCTAAGGTGCAGCTTGAGTAAACTCTAATAATGGATACTACTGCCCCAGCTGAGCCCCATTTCAGGACCAGGTCACCTCTGTCTCACAGTCAAGTCCTTTCTCTGGCCATAGCTCCCCCAGATCCAGTGCTGCACTGTGGCATGGAATGAGCCAGCCTGAAGCATTTGCTAGGCTCAGGCTTGGATGTATGGTGAAGTACTTGCAATAAACACGGTGGCCACTAGAGCAGACCTTTCTCCATTCTGTCTCAGGGTCTAGCCAGCCCATGCGTGCCCCTCATGAGTGGAGTCCAGGGTTTCCCCAGCTATTCTATATGTCACAGCCTTCCTCCAACCAGCCAAGGGGCTTGTCTCCTCCACCCAGGACCCAAGGATGGGGACACATAATCTGTGGCTTAACCTGCTCACTCCTCAGGGCAGGTGTCCTGCATGGAATTTCCCTTTTCCTTTGAATCCTTCCCAGGGGCACAGGTCCTAACTTGATCACGTTTATTCCTTTTCTACCTGATTATGTGTGTCTCTTTCTGACAACCTTGGTTGTACAGGGGTCTTTCTGCCAATTTCCAGTTAGTTTTCAGTGAGAATTTTTTCATATGGAGATACATTTTTCATGTGGGAAAGGTGAGTTCCACATCCTCTTACTCTGCCCTTTTGATCTCCTCTTAGGTCTGTGTTTCTTGAAGCTGTGGGAATTATAAGTTCACATTAGTTTGGCAATTAATATTTTTCAGGTGTCTTCAGATAGTTTGCATACATTGTCTCATTCCTTAAAAAGCACAACAAATACATGTTAATAATTGTGAAAGCTGGGGATCAATTAGATTATGTGACTCTACCTAAGGACTCAGCCCCTATTCAATCAGTGAATAGCTAACATCAGTGTTTTTTTTGTCCTTCCTGTATGTAATTTGCCTCCATTCACTTCATGACCAGAGTAATTTAAAATTTTTTCTTATTTACATAGTTCACCATTGTCCTTTAATGAATGCAAAAAAAAAAACCAGTTGAATACATTGTAATTTATTAATGAGCTATGTGTATCCCTCTATGCATATTCTCAAAATTGCTAAATCAGTGGGTTTAATAAAGAGAAGACAGTTATGGTCAAGGGGCTGATTCTCTGGTGAGACTAAAATTATCAGAGCTTTTTCAAAATCAAACATGAGTTAAAATATCATTATTCATTTATTACATAACTGTGCTGAAGAAATATGAAAAGAGTGGGTATATTTATTATTAATAGACATAATACACGAGATGGTTTGATAAAATTTGGAATTAAACCAACACTAAGAAAACCAAATGTCAAGACACAAAAAGGCAGTCTATCCTCAAATATTACTACTGACACGAAGCACTCAGAGACTAAATAATAGTCCTTTATCTTTAACCATCTCATTTATTGACAGCTTCATCTTTCTAATTCTTCAGGCAAAAAAACTTGCATAATTTTTGACTCCTTCCTCTCATAACTTACATGTAATCCATTATCTACCCCTGATAGCTCTACATGCACATTTTATGCAGAATCCAGCTGTTCTTCATCTTCATTGTAACTACTCTAATCCAAAAATCTAGCAGTCTTTAGCAGTTTTCTTGATTCGACCCTTGCCCCCTTTAGCCACTTCTAAACAAAGGAAGGCTGTTAAAATGTGTTAGATAATGTTACTTCAGCTCAAAACCTTTGGGCAACTTCTTATCTCATGCAGAGTAAAAGCTAAATTCATTAAAATGGGATACAGGCCCTAGATGATATTGGTCTCTTGCCTCTCATACACAGCTCTCTGTCTTATCCACTGTTACTCTCTTTCCATTTCACTGCATTCCATCATCCTGTCCTCTTCTCTTCTGGGACGTATCAAGCACACTGAATCCTCAGGACCTTAGCATTTTCTGTTTGCTCTGCCTAGAATCTTCTTTACTCATGTAGTATGGCTCATTACCCCAGCTTCTTTAAGTCTTCATATAAATGCCACATTCTCATTAAGGCTTGACCTTATTTAAAATTCCAAAATCCCCTGTCAACTCTGTTTATTGCCCTTCCTTTATCTTACCCCATTACACTATCACTAGCTTACATATAATATATATTTTACTTATATTTTATAAACTTATATATAAGTATATATATAAATATAATATATACTTATATATAATATTTACATATAATATGTATTTTACTATATTCATCTTGTTTATTCTCTGTATCCTTC
Source organism: Phocoena sinus (assembly GCF_008692025.1). Classification (NCBI taxonomy): domain Eukaryota; kingdom Metazoa; phylum Chordata; class Mammalia; order Artiodactyla; family Phocoenidae; genus Phocoena; species Phocoena sinus. Next base: position 122,034,479 of record NC_045764.1, on the reverse strand, counting down.
CATTGTAAAAATGAATAAGGGAAATTTGTTTTCTTCAGTGTTGTCTTTACTATCTGACATATGGTAGGTGCTCAATAAATATTTGTTGAATGGAAGAATGAATAGCATAAGAAAAAGGCCTTCTAAATATTTTGAGGGTAGAATGTTTTCCTCATGGTTGAGCACTTAGAAATTATGAAGGCCTGATCTGAATTCTCCAATTAAATTATATTCATTTGTGGTGGATGAAGCACCTCAAAACTACTCAATAATGAGATTTTTTTATAGTTAAATCTATTTTTCATTTTCTTAACCTGTATCATCATCTTCCTCTTATTAGTGTAGTGGTGATCTTTACTATCACTAACTGTCACTTCATAGTGTTAATGTGTATGTAAAAAGAATGAAAAATTGAGTTGGCAAAATGATAACTGCAAAGAGAACTATACAGTTCTTAGCATAAGTTAGGTGGTCATTGTTTGGGGCTATAGTTGAAAGAATGTAACCTGCATTTAATTTTGGAACTTCTTAGAAAAATCATGAAAATCCTCTGACTTTCTGTCTTTTAAACTGTACAATAGGAATGTTACTGGTTCTATTCCATGGACTATGGAAGGAGGGAGGGAAGGAGGAAGGAAGGAAGGATGGAAGGAAGGAAGGAGGAAAATTTTAAAACTGAGACTGTTTATGGCAACTGGGTTTTGAGCACCATTTTTGGGGTTTGGAGAATATGCCAGCATACACTCTTCCACAGGATTAATGTAAAATGTGCTTTTCTCTCACACTGCATTATGCTTACACAGCAGTAGTAACTCAATTACCTTTAGCAACCCAACAATAATTTTTGTTATTAAAAGACTGTAGACATGAGTATACTATCTTATATAGTTATAAAATCTACTATAATCTGTTCTCAATTGTTTTCCCTGAATACATTCAATTCATTCCTTTAATGCTGACTCTGGACTATGTCTTCATTTTGATTACCATGCCTTGAAATATTCTCAACATTTCAACTGCATATGGACCCCAAGAATCTTAAAACAAGTTCATTACTAGGGAAGCATCTCAGCACTATTATTCAGTGCAGCATGGTTGAATGGAATTTTCATTATCTTTATATAAGCCTTAAGGAACATAAATACCTTAGAAGAAAAGAGCACCCTGAAACTTGGACACTTTTCTCTACTATTTATGACAAAGTTTCTTTCTAAATCTGCTTTGTTTTTTGATCAGGACAAATTTAATTTTATGGTACTTTCCAAGTCTTGGTCTTATTTTAAAGAACATTTTGACTTATGTCCTTTATATAGTAGTTCCCAAACAGCATTAAAGTGAATGTGCAATGGTGAAATTAGTTCATATCAGTGAGCAAGTATTGCTTCAGATTTTATTCTTTGCACAATTTTTTTTTCAACCCACAAATTTGTCATTTTATCAAGTGGAAGATATTTCTTCCCTCAAGCAATTCCTTGACTACCTCCTCAGTGCTAAGTGCATGTTCTAATAATTGGTCTTCCTCTACTGAGGAAATAAACACGACACAACTATCACTTTTTTGGAAGTCCTCTCCATGTGGTTTTCTACTCCTCTTTAATCTGAAGATCCAGTCAGACATTGAAAACATTGATATTAAATATTCTTTCTTTACTCTAAATGCTGCCATCACACTCACTTACTGCAAGTCTCATGTGGATGTTTTATTCAAACACCGTTTTCTAGGTATTTCCTAAGTAACTTGACTCTCTGTGTTACTCACACCCATGGTGATAGCCTAAACCTTGTCACCTCCTAGTACAATTACAGATCAAAAATCTTAACTTTCAGCTGCTCTCTTGCTGAAAACAATTTTCCCACCCAGACTTTTCATACCACAACACACTGTTACACCCACTCTGTGAAATTCTACAATCTTTCACTGTATTTATCCTCATATTTTTTCAGGGTCTAAGAGGGGCTTTCTTATTTTCACTTTTCTAGACAGTCTATGACTCTTGATTCATCACCTGAAGCACTTTTCTGCCATCACTCTCAAATCTCTCCCATCTCCAGTCCTTCTACTACACCCATCTGACAAAATAATAAATAAGTAAAAGCCGCTTTAACCTTGAATCAATCTTAATATTTATTTTTATTGCTTCTAAGCTTCTAAATTTGGACTAGGTAAAACACCTCAGCCATGTACACTGTTAACAATAGAAATTCAGGGAACCCATTGTCTTTTTCCCTAAAGCGTTTCTTCTTCTCTTATCTCAGTTAGTAGTACACCTAAATATCCAGTCACCTAGACTCTAAGGAGACAATCTAAATCCTTTCTGTCTCCAAATCTTCATGTCATTGTACTCATGAAATTCTAATGATATTTCTTTAAAGGAGTTTGACATTTTAACAGATATTTTATTTTTGTTTGCTTTTGTTTTGGCCATGCGGCACATGGCATCTTAGTTCACCGACCAGGGATCGTACCCGCCTCCCCTGTATTGGAAGCACAGAGTCTTAATCCCTGGACCACCAAGGAAGTCCCTCTAATGATATTTGTCTCCAAATTTTCTTGTTTGTTTTGTCTTTTTTTCCCCAGGCTTCTACCACTGGCCTATTTCATCCCTTAACATTTCTTGTCTAGATTATTGTAAGAGATTTTGAAGTAGTTTTCTTGCCTCTAGTCCTGAAGCTTTATGAACAACACATTCATAACTATATCACTTCTCTGCTTAAAAACCATCAGGTGCCTCCTGTACTGCATTTAGGACTGAGCTAAAAGTACCTTTTCTATGTGTCAGCAATATTTTCATCTGTATCATAGATCTAAGTATATTATATTGTTATTTTATTCTATAGGATTGCTTATTCCCACTAAATGCAAGTTCTTTGAGAGCTATGATCCTGTCTATTCAACTGTAAGCTGTTAGCAGAACTTCTAAAAAAATTTTGGGTGGTTAATAAGTATTTGATAAGTAGAATAAATCATCCAGGAAACTAATAGCAGAAACCAACCAACTAATATTGCAAGGTATGAAACAAAATGCTAACTCATAAGATTTTATGAATATCCATATAAGTGTGAAAATACAGTGCATATTCAAAATATTATGTCTTTGTTCTGAGTACTTAAGCTTAGATACTTCCATTTGGGTGGATAGTTTGTGTAGGTCAGGGGTAAATTTTGCTTTCTTTAACATATTACTAAATCCAATCACAAAGACGTTCATTTGACCCTGAATATGTTGTGTCAGTTTATATCTATTAAACTATCAAAAATGTTTACTATGAAAAGAATGTAGTGGCAGTGTTTACAGATTCTGAGTTTCTGGCTCTTTTATATTTTCTCATTTTCCGGGTAAATATGCATTGGCACTCTCATGGATTCCCACATTATTTACATGTCTCCTGCATGATACATGGGTCAATGAGTGATTATTGCCTATCTAAGTTAAAAGTCATTATACAATTTTCGTTTCATCTTTTTAATCAGTGGTTATCAACAGTTTTGTCTCCTCTCCACCCCAGAAGACACTGACAATGTCAGGAGACATTTATGGTTGTCACAACTGTGTAGAGGGAGCTAGGAGCTGGGAGCTACTGACATCTAATTGATAGAACCCAGAGATGCTGCTAAACATCCTACAGTGGACAGGACAGCCCCAAACAATATCCAAATGTTCAGTGAGATCTTTAGGAAAGCCCAAAATGTCAACAGTGCTGGGATTGGAAGATCTTGGTTTAGATATGCATTTTCCACTTAATACTGACTTATAGCACATTGTACTAAGTGTTGTTGGGAACCAAAGAAAGAATTCTATAAGAAACCTGCTTTCAAGGAACATATAATCTAATGTAATAAGAGAAGAAACCATTATTAGTTAATTATAGTTACTTATACATAGTTACACATATAAAATGGAGATATTGAGGAAGGAAATTTGAAATTATATGGAAGTTCAAAGAATTATTTCAATTGAGTAGGAATCTAAAAATCCTTTGAAGGAAACATTATTTTCATTTCATCTTAAGGGGTTAGTAGGATTTAGACATACTAAGTCGGGGATAAGAAATTTCCAAACTCTGTAAAAGGAACTGTGACATCTTCTATTCTTACTTTCTTCATTATTTTTCTTCTATCTCTACACTACATTTCATTACGCATTTTCATACTACTTAATATGATTAAGTGGCAGTATCCAATGGAATTAGCTTAATTGAAATTACTCAGTAACTTATTTTTCAAACATGTTGCTAGACCCACAAATTCAACAATGATTTTTTTAGATGTTTAAATATATATATGGATATATATGTACATACATACATATGTATATATGTAAATGTCCATGGAGCAGAGATGAATGAGCAATTCATTTATTTTATAGGAGAACATGAGAGACAAACACCCAGAAAAGATAAAATTTGGATTGAACTCTGTTAAATGAGTGTGAATTTGAGGACAGAGGAAAGAGAAGATACCACAGAGCAGGAGTAAAGGCAGAGGTGTGAATGTGCTTGTTTTTTGGAGAATAAGGCTGGATAACTATCTTGGGATCAGGGAGTAAATGGGCTTATGTGCATACTTAATTCACCTGTGTACTCTATAAACAAAGGTTTCATTAAACATTTCATTTAAATAACAGGGTAACCCAATATTAATTATTAGCATTTTATTTTGCTTTCAAATTCAGTGCCAGTGAATATCACATTTAGCACTCCATTTTATGTATGTGCATGTGTGTGGCGGGGGTTGTTTTTGTTTGTTTGTTTTCTTTTGTTTTTGGTATTTGTAATAGTTAACTCTGCTTTTACTTTTTCTGCCCACTTAAGACTTCCCTTTGAGACTGAGATCCTGGGACGCCTCCCACGCTCCAAATCACGTTTAATAATTGGTCTTCCTTTGACACTTGGCACCAGTCAGAGACACAGTGCTGTGTAATCACAGCAAAAAATAGATTTTAGGGAGATGATCAAGGATCTGGCTGCGCTAATTGGACAACTTTACCTTTTGTGAGGTAGAAGTTTGCAATGAGCCTCATTTTATTATTTCTTCTAAGCTTATTCTCAGAACATATAGAAATTTTATGTGTCAGAGAAAAATCAGGTGTCCCAGACTCCTTGCTCTTCCTTCTCTCCAAGTCTGATCAGTTATCACTGATGACTGATGCCTGCCTTCTCGAGTCTCTCTAATTCACTCCTCCTCCCAATTCCTATGTCAAATTCTCTGTTCTTGCTTCCACAGGGCCTTCTCCAACAAGTCCTCAATAATGGCCCTGAATTCAGGTTTCATTGAGTGTTGCAGAAAAGATTTAGGATACAAATTTGCTTCCAGTGCTTCCTTACTTAAAACTTTTCCATGGTCTCCACTGCCTATGGGATAAGACCCAAAGTCCTCAAAGAGACGCACTAAGACTATTCAAGTCTTGGCTCCAGCATCATCACTAGCCTCATGCCTGTCCTAACAAGTGCACCCTAGATGTATATGGAATAGAGACATTTGCTGTGTATACCATGCATGTTGGTAGCAGACAGGGAATCCTTTCAAGGGAGGACTGTGGCCAGCTATACCTCCTTCATGTCTGCCTCTGCTTTTGAGCTGAGTCATGCTCTTCTCAGAGTGCCTCCAGCCAATGGCTGAGTAAGACTATGGTCCTACTGCCCTACTACTTCTGCCCATTGCAGGACCCTCTAACTAGGAATCTTTGCTCCAGAGCCCCACATGGTGCTGCCAGAGCCATTGCCAGGCTTATATTATGGTTGCAATTTCCCCTGCCTGATACTGATCCCCCTCTTTTCTTTTCACAGGTCTGACTCTCTAATAAACTCATTACTTTGATTTAGTTGCCATTTCCCAGAGGAACCAAGTGAAACAAGGTTGCATGTGCCTATGCAAGCTGGCCCTCAGCAAAGGATACCTACTCTGTCCTTTTCATGGAGTTCCATCTTGTCCATTCAGACTTTCCCTTTAAACTGAAGTCCAGCAGTTCCCTTCTTCACCATCATTGAACTGTAATTGTTTGTTTACTTGTCTCTCTCCCAACACCTAGTCTTCCTGAGGAGATAGATTCCCCATGCCTTACTTGACTGTATAACTTTAGTGCCTAAAATTATACCTGACAGATTTATTCACTTTCTGATTTAACAGAGTTTTAATTTAGTGTCTATTCAGTGAAAGGCCCTGTGCTGGAAATACAGATGTAAATAAGGAAAATAGGTTTTGTCCTTATTCAGTATACATATCCATGGGAAAACTAATTACACAATTATTTATCTTTACTACTGAATAACTGCAAGGAAAGAAAGTTAGAAGATTATAAAGATATAAAAAGCAGGATGGACCTGACATAGCTTGAAAGGTTTGGAAAAATTGCTTTGAGGAAATGTAAATGTAAGCTGAATTCTGAAGGCTGAATAGGAATTAATTAGCTGAAGTAGGAGGGAACATGATAAATGTTTATTGAATGAATAAAATAACGTACTTTATGTTTATAACACTATACTCCAGAGACAAATACAACAATTTTTATTAGCCACATCAGCTCTTTCTTTATTGTGACCAATTACATTTAATATATTTTTTCTTCTAGGAGATAGTCACATCATAAATACTGTCTCCATAAAGCTATTTACATGTACTTTTCTAGTTGTAAATATGTCTAGTTTCAAATTTCAAGGTATCATCAGTTGATGGTGTAAGCAGCTATATGAATGGAGTATTAGAGCTACCATTTCCCATGATTTCCCAAATATCATTTTTTCCCAAATATAATTTATTTTTAATTTCTTCAACAAACCCTCTAAACAGGTATTTACCAACAGAATTGATTCTTACAAATGTTATTTATAGCTTATGGCCAAGAGTATACTTATACATTCTGGCAACAGAATCTTCAATTTTAATGGCATTTCTTTAAAATATATTAAATAAATTTTTCCTTCTAAACATCTTCTAATAGTTCTAGGTTGATAGAAGTTACTCATTTGCAATATGTTTAATCGAAGAGAATTGAACTGCTGAAATGTAAGAAAAATAAAGTAATAATTTTGGGGAAAAAACGTTACTGGAAATTTGAGAGTACAGCTTTTTGATACCAGATAGCTGGTTAGATTAATTTTTTATTTCATCACCATGTTGTTGGCCCCGTGCAGACACAAATCTATTTCTTTCGTTTCCACTTTCACTTCACTCCTTATGCCTCATTAGGCTTGCAGTAGAGAAAAGGCTAGCACAAAATAAAGCTTAGATCAATCATTCCCCTATTGGCCAGAGGAAGCAAAATCAATCACTGTCCATTCAAGTGGTTCTCAGCTATTGACTTTAAACTTTCCTGATCTTGAGGTTACTGTACTGTTAATTGCACTGAAGTTGAGTGTCTGTGCTTCAGCATATTTTTAAACTATCTTTAGAGAATATACACTACTATATTGCTATTAATGTCTTACGTGAATAGATGAAGGTTGGGATCTATAACCTGTGATTAGAAGCCTGACAATAACACCCTAAAACAGTTATGAAAAGCTCTTGTGTAGAAACTGTTACTAGTTTGCTGGAGAATTTATAGCTTTTAGTTTCAAATTGCATAGTATATTGATTTTTTTAATCTCTATATATTCATTATTAATATATTCACACAAGAAAAAAATTAGTCCTAAAACATGAAAATAAAAATTTAAAATATCATGTGAAAATATATGATTTGTGTTGTTTGATACTTATTTTTAAAACTTCATTTTTCCTACAATCACAAGTATTAAATCTAGTGGTTGATTATTAATATAAAATTATTTTTATAGTAATAATCATATATAATTTCTTACTTCACACACAGTAGGCAGTAGGTGTTACAACTTTAGACAAGTTGCTTTTGAGCATGAAAATTGTTCAACCATGACCTTTGCTGAGAAAGGTAATTGACATATGCCCCAAATACAGTCACATGACTATATTAAAATGTGACCAACACCCTGATTTTCCATCTAAAGCCCCAGAGATTTGAAAAAGATTAAATTTAACAATGACTGTGAGCATATTTGCATAAAAACATAGTATCTAGAAGAAAGTAAAATAATTCAACTTATCAATTAAATGTTTGGTAAATCAAAAGCTAAATGCATAGTGAAATAGAGTATAAAGTGAAGAAGCACAGAAATTATGTGCATGCTTTTAAAATACCAAAGATTGAAAAAGAACATAAAAAAATGAAAAGTATAGCTATAAAAGGGGTCATTATAAAGGATTTTCTAAAAATGTATAAGTAAAAATCAAAAACAAAAGTAGTGTATTTTAGTAAATATATATTTATTCATATTTATATATTTAGCCAAATTTTCCCACAAAGGAAGTTTTTATTATATTTCTTTCTGTCATTATCCATGACATTCATGCTTTAATTTTTTTCAGTCAACTCGTATTTATTAAGAAACTGATTTAGGGCTTCCCTGGTGGCGCAGTGATTGAGAGTCTGCCTGCCAATGCAGGGGACATGGGTTCGTGCCCCAGTCCAGGACTATCCCACATGCCGCAGAGCGGCTGGGCCCGTGAGCCATGGCTGCTGAGCCTGCGCGTCCAGAGCCTGTGCTGCGCAACGGGAGAGGCCACAACAGTGAGAGGCCCACGTACAGCAAAAAAAAGAAACAGATTTATTTTATCTTTTATATTATTTCTAGACAGGGATTTATACGCTTTAAACAAACAAAATGAAATTTTAAAATGTTATTGACAGAGGACCTTCAAGATGGCGGAAGAGTAAGATGTGGAGATCACCTTCCTCCCCACAAATACATCAAAAATACATCTACATGTGGAACAACTCCTACAGAATACCTACTGAATGCTGGCAGAAGACGTCAGACTTCCCAAAAGGCAAGAAAATCCCCACATACCTGGGTAGGGCCAAAGAAAAAGAAAAAAAAGAGACAATAGAAGAGGCATGGACCTGCACCTCTGAGAGGGAGTTGTGAAGGAGGAAAAGTTTCCACACACTAGGAAGCCCCTTCAGTGGTGGAAGCAGGGGTTGGGAGGGGGGGAAAGCTTCAGAGCTATGGAGGACAGTGCAGCAACAGGGGTGCAGAGGGCAAAGCGGAGAGATTCCTGCACAGAGGATTGGTGCCAACCAGAACTCAACAGCCTGAGATGATTGTCTGCTCATCCACCAGGGCAGGTGGGGGCTGGGAGCTGAGGCTTGGGCTTCAGAAGTCAGATCCCAGGTAGAGGACTGGGGTTGGCTGCGTGAAGGTTGGCTAGTGCACCACAGCCAGCCAGGAGGGAGTCCAGGAAAAATTCTGGACCTGCCTAAGAGGAAAGAAACCATTCTTTCGGGGTGCGCGAGGAGAAGGGATTCCTTTCCTGTCTTCCCGCAGAAGGCAGAGCACTGCCTAAACAAGCTCTAGAGACGGTCGCAAGCCACAGCTATCAACTTGGGCCCCAGAGACGGGCATGAAACGCTAAGGATGCTGCTTCAGCCACCAAGAAGCCTGTGTGCAAGCACAGGTCACTATCCACAGCCCCACACCTGGAAATCTGTGCAGCCCACCACTGCCAGGGTCCCTAGATCCAGGGACAACTTCTCCGGGAGAAAACATGGTGTGTCTCAGCATATTGCAATGTCACACCAGCCTCTGCCTCTGCAGGCTTAGACCACATTCCAATTATAACTACCATACCCCTCCCTACTCCCAGCCTGAATGAGCAAGAGCCCCCTAATCAGCCACTGCTTTAACCCAATCCTGTCTGGGCAGGGAACAGATGCCTGAGGGTGACCTACACACAAAGGTGGGGCCAAAACCAAAGCTGAACCCCAGGAGCTGTGTGAACAAAGAAGAGAAAGGAAATTTCTCTGTGCAGCCTCAGGAGCAGCAGATTAATTCTTCACAATCAACTTGATGTACCCTGCATTTGTGGAGTACCTGAATAGAACAAATTGTCCTGTAACTGAGGTGGTGGATTTGGGGAGCAACTGTAGACTTAGGGTTTGCTGTCTGTGACTGATTTCTTTCAGATTTTTATGTTTATCATGGTTTAGTTGTTAGCACTTGTAATCATTGGTGGATTTGTTTATTGGTTTGGTTGTCTCTTTTTTTATTATTTATTTTCTATTTTAATACTTTATTTCTTGCTTTTTCTTTCTTTTTTTCTCTCTTTTCTTCTGAGCCATATGGCTGACAGGGTCTTGTTGCTCTGGCCTGATGTCAGGCCTGTGCCTCTCAGGTGGAAGAGCTGAGTTCAGGACACTGGACCACCAGAGACCTCCTGGCCCCAGGTAATATCAATCAGCGAGAGCTCTCCCAGAGATATCCATTTCAATGCTAAGACACAGCTCCACCCAATGGCCAGGAAGCTCCAGTGCTTGACGCCCCATGTCAAACAACTAGAAAGACAGGAACACAAACCCACCCGTTAAAGAGGCTGCCTAAAATCATCCTAAGTTCACAGACACACCAAAACATGCCACTGGATGTGGCACTGCCCACCAGAAAGACAAGATACAGCCCCACCCACCAGAACACAGGCACCAATCCCCTCCACCAGGAAGCCTACAGAAGACACAAAACCAACCTCACCCACTAGGGGAAGACATGAAAAACAATAGAAACTATGAACCTTCAGCCTGTAAAAAGGAGACCCCAAACACAGTAAGTTAAAAAAAAAATGAGAAGACAGAGAAATAGGCAGCATATGATGGAGCAAGGTAAAAACCCTCCAGACCAAACAAATGAAGAGGAAATAGGCAGTCTGCCTGAAAAAGAATTCAGAGTAATGATAGTAAAGATGATCCAAAATCTTGAAAATAGAATGGATGAAATACAAGAAATGTTTAACAAGGACCTATAAAAACTAAAGAGCAAACAAACAATGATGAACAACACAATAAATGAAATAAAAAATTCTCTAGAAGGAATCAGTAGCAGAATAACTGAGGCAGAAGAATGGTAAGCAATCTGGAAGTTCAAAGAGTGGAAACAACTCAACAGAGCAGAATAAAGAGTAAAGAATGAAAAGAATTGAGGACAGTCTCAGAGACTTATGGGACAACATTAAATGCATCAACATTTGAATTATAGGGGTCCCAGAAAAAGAAGAGAAAAACAAAGGGTCTGAGAAAATATTTGAAGAGATTATAGTAGAAAACTTCCCTAACATGGGAAAGGAAATAGTCAAGTCCAGGAAGAGCAGACAGTCCCATACAGGATAAATCCAAGGAGAAACATGCCAAGACACATATTAATCAAATTATCAAAACTTAAATACAAACAAAAAATATTAAAAGCAGCAAGGGAAAAGCAACAAATAATATACTAGGTAATCCCCATCAGGTTAATAGCTGATCTTTCAGCAGAAACTCTGCAAGCCAGAAGGGAGTGGCAGGACATATTTAAAGTGATGAAAGGGAGAAAACTACAACCAAGATTACTTATCCAGCAAGGATCTCATTCAGATTTGACAGAGAAATTAAAACCTGTACAGACAAGCAAAACTTAAGAGAATACAGCACCACCAAACCAACTTTATAACAAATGCTAAAGGAAATTCTCTAGGCAGGAAACACAACAGTAGGAAAAGACCCAAAAAACAAACCCAAAACAATTAAGAAAATGGTAATAGGAACATACATATCGATAATTACCTTAAATGTAAATGGATTAAATGCTCCAACCAAAAGGCATAGACAGGCTGAAAGGATACACACACAAGAACTGTATATATGCTGTTTACAAGAGACCCACTTCAGACCTAGGGACACATACAGACTTAAAGGGGATGGAAAAAGATACTCCATGCAAATAGCAATCAAAAGAAAACTGGAATAGTAATTCTCATATCAGAAAAAATAGACTTTAAAGACTATTACAATAGACAAAGAAGGACACTACATAATGATCAAGGGATCAATCCAAGAAGATATAACAATTGTAAATATTTATGCAACCAACATAGGAGCACCACAATATATAAGGAAAATGCTAACAGCCATAAAAGGAGAAATCGACAGTAACCCAATAATAATGCATTACTATAATAGTGTGTTACTATTAACACAATAATAGTGTGTTAATAGGGGATTTTAATACCCCACTATCACTAATGGACTGATATCCAAAATGAAAATAAATAAGGAAACACACCATTTAAATGAGACATTAAACAAGATGGATTTAACTGATATTTATAGGACATTCTATCCAAAAACAACAGAATACACTTTATTCTCAAGAGTTCATGGAATAGATCATATCTTGGGTGACAAATTAAGTCTTGGTAAATTTAAGTAAATTGAAATCATATCAAGTATCTTTTCTGACCACAGTGCTATGAGGCTAGATATCAATTACAGGAAAAAAACTAAAAAGTACAAACACATGGAAGATAAACTATAGGCTACTAAGTAACCAAGAGATCACTGAAGAAATCAAAGAGGAAATCAAAAAGTACCTAGAAACAAATGACAATGAAAACACGACAACCCAAAACCTATGGGATGCATCTAAAGCAGTTCTAAGAGGAAAGTTTATAGCAAACAATCCTACATCAAGAAACAAGAAAAATCTCAAATAAACAGCCAAACCTTATACCTAAAACAATTAGAGAAAGAAGAACAAAAAAAAAAATCCAAAATTAGCAGAAGGAAAAATAAATAAAGGTCAGATTAGAAATAAATGAAAAAGAAATGAAGGAAACAATAGCAAAGATCAATAAAACTAAAAGCAGGTTCTTTAGGAAGATAAACAAAATTGATAAACCATTAGCCAGGCTCCTCAAGAAAAAAAGGGAGAAGACTCAAATCAACAGAATTAGAAATGAAAAGGGAGAAGTAACAACCGACACTGCAGAAATAAAAAGGAATATAAGAGATTACTGCCAGCAACTATATACCAATAAAATGGATGACCTGGAAGAAATGGACAAATTCTTACAAAACCACAACGTTCTGAGACTGAACCAGGAAGAAATAGAAAATATAAACAGACCAATCACAAACACTGAAATGAAACTGTGATTAAAAATCTTCCAACAAACAAAAGCCCAGGGCCAGATGGCTTCACAGGCAAATTCTATCAAACATTTAGAGAAGAGCTAACACCTATCTTTCTCAAACTCTTCCAAAATATAGCAGAGGGAGGAACACTCCCAAACTCATTCTATACGTCCAGCATCACGATGATTACAAAACTAGAAAAAAAGTCACAAAAAAAAGAAAACTACAGGCCAATATCACTGATGAACATAGATGCAAAAATCCTCAACAAAATACTAGCAAACAGAATCCAACAGCACATTGAAAGGATCATACACCATGGTCAAGTAGGGTTTATCCCAGGAATGCAAGGATTCTTCAATATATGCAAATCAATCATGTGATACACCATATTAACAAAATGAAGGATAAAAACCATATGATAATCTCAGTAGATGAAGAAAAATCTTTCAACAAAAGTCAACACCCATTTATGATAAAACTCTCGAGAAAGTAAGCATAGAGGGAACCTACCTCAACATAATAATGGCCAAATATGACAAACCAACAGCCAATGTTGTTCTCAATGTTGAAAATCTGAGACCGTTTCCTCTAAGATCAGGAACGAGACAAGGTTGCCCAATTTCATCACTATTATTCAACATAGTTTTGGAAGTTCTAGCCACAGCAATCAGAGAAGAAAAGAAATATAAGCAATCATAATCAGAAAAGAAGTAAAACAGTCACTGTTTGCAGATGATATGATACTATATATAGAGAAACCTAAAGATGCTACCAGAAAACTACTAGAGCTAATCAATGAACTTGGTAAAGTAGCAGGATACAAAATTAATGCACAGAAATCTCTTGCATTTCTATATACTAATGATGAAATATCTGAAAGAGAAATTAAGGAAATACTCCCATTTACCATTACAACAACAACAACAAAATACTTAGGAATAACCTACCTAAGGAGACAAAAGACCCGTATGCAGGAAACTATAAGATACTGATGAAAGAAATTAAGACGATACAAACAGATGGAGAAATATACCATGTTCTTGGAGTAGAAGAATCAACATTGTGAAAATTACTATACTCCCCAAAGCAATCTACAGATTCAATGCAATCCCTATCAAACTACCAATGGCATTTTTCACAGAACTAGAACAAAAAATTTCACAATTTTATGGAAACACAAAAGACCCTGAATAGCCAAAGCAATCTTGAGAATGAGAAATGGAGCTGGAGGAATCAGGCTCCCTGACTTCAGCCTATACTACAAAGCTACAGTAATCAAGACAATATGGTACTGACACAAAAACAGAAATACCGTTCAATGGAACAGGACAGAAAGCCCAGAGATAAACCCACCCACATATGGTCACCTTATCTTTGATAATGGAGGCAAGAATATACAATGGAGAAAAGACATCCTCTTCAATAAGTGGTGCTGTGAAACTGGACAGCTACATGTAAAAGAATGAAATTAGAACACTCCCTAACACCATACCCAAAAATAAACTCAAAATGGATTAAAGACCTAAATGTATGGCCAGACACTATAAAACTCTTGGAGGAAAACATAGGCAGAACACTCTGACTTAAATCACAGCAAGATCCTTTTTGACCCACCTTCTAGAGAAATGGAAATAAAAACAAAAAACAAATGGGACCTAATAAAACTTAAAAGCTTTTGTACAGCAAAGGAAACCATAAACAAGATGAAAAGAGAGCCCTTAGAGTGGGAGAAAATATTTGCCAATGAAGCAACTGACAGAGGATTAATCTCCAAAATATACAAGCAGCTCATGCAGCTCAATATTAAAAAAAACAAAGAACCCAGTCCGAAAATGGGCATTAGACCTAAATAGACATTTCTCCTAAGAATATATATAGATGAGCCACAAACACATGAAAAGATGCTCAACATCACTAATCATTAGAGAAATGCAAAGGAAAACTACAATGAGATATTACCTCACACTGATCAGAATGGGCATCATCACAAAATCTACAAACAATACATGCTGGAGAGGGTGTAGAGAAAAGGGAAGCCTCTTGCACTGCTAGTGGGAATGTAAACTGATACAGCCACTATGGAGAACAGTATGGAGGTTCTTTAAAAAACTAAAATTAGTACTACCATATGACCCAGCAATCCCAATAATGGGCATATACCCTGAGAAAACCATAATTCAAAAAGAGTCATGTACCACAATGTTCATTGCAGCACTACTTACAGTAGCCAGGACATGGAAACAACCTAAGTGTCAATCTACAGATGAATAGATAAAGAAGATGTGGCCCATATTTACAGTTGGATGTTACTCAGCCATAAAAAGAAACAAAATTGAGTTATTTGTAGTGCAGTGGATGGACCTAGAGTCTGTCATACAGAGTGAAGTAGGTAAGAAAGAGAGAAACAAATATCATATGTGAACCCATATATATGGAATCTAAAGAAAAAGAAAGAAAATGGTTCCAATGAACCTAGGGGCAGTACAGGAATAAAGACACAGACATAGAGAATGGACTTGAGGACACAGGGAGTGGGAAGGGTAAGCTGGATGAAGTGAGAGAGTAGCACTGACATATATACACTACCAAATGTAAAATAGATATCTAGTGGAAAGCAGCTGCATCACACAGGGAGATCAGCTCGGTGCTTTGTGACCACCTAGAGGGGTGGGATAGGGAGGGTGGGAGGGAGATGCAAGAGGGAGAGGATATGGGGATATATGTATACATATAGCTGATTCACTTTGTTATACAGCAAGAACTAACAACATTGTAAAAAATTATACTCCAATAAAGATGTTAAAAAAAAAGATTATATGTAGAGATGCCATGTTAACTCTTATAGGGAGGAGAAAAAATTCGTCTTCATTCTTGCCATTCAAAATATCCTAAATTGATACTTTAATTTAGTTCCTTATGGTGTATTTCTCTTTTTGACAGAAGTTTTTCTTTAATTATATCATATACAATCCCTATTTTATTTTGGAATTTAAACAGTTGGTATCCTCTAGCAGTAAGATTAGCGCTAATATTTATGCTCTTCATTGTGATTTCTCCAAGATTCAATTTTCCCTTGAAAAAAATATATTATCAGATTACCACAGGTTCCTTAAATATAAGTGTAAATATGTTTAAAAGGCAAAAAGAAGTATCATCACCTGTATACCTTTCAGCCTGTCACAAACACCATTAGTAATTTTATAATTTTCATTCTACTATTTGTATTTGAATTCATTAATTACATTAAGCTTTTGTAAGTTTTCACATAGTTTGTAGATCCATGACTACCTTTGTTCAAGCAATAAATAAGTCTCCTATCTGAAAACCATTCATCATTTATCCCTTACAATATGTATTAAATGAGACTTGCATTTATTGAATTACACTTATAACATTAGGTTCTCCTTCATAGAGCTAGAAATACAATTCACATAGAAAAACATGAAAATCCAGACTTACATATATTTTAGTGTTTCTCCAAACCAAATGTACTGGATGTATTCTTGATACATTTTACATTATGCTGGTTAGCAAATGCTTTCCTTAAATGCGTTCTGATATTCCAAATAGATTTTCACTATAGTTCTCTCTTCCTGACACCCCAAAAATATAGCTCTTTCATATCACAGATAAATGATAATCTTTTAGTGAGCACCTATTCTGTTACTATAAAAAACATTTATAATATTTGAGCAAATTTAAAATTAGAAAAATATATAACTTTAAGATATTTTATTTTTTGTGTTCTCAGAAGGAATATATTATCTTGCAGTGCCAAAGACAACATCTCTTAGTTTTGTATAATGAACATATAAGTAATGGGTTTCTGTAACTTTGGTGATATTCTTAATTGCTTTTTGATTTCCTCTCAAAGTATGTCTCTAAGTATAGAAAACTAAATTTGTTCTTAGTCTGCTTGATGTGCAAATTCAAGAACAGGTTTTCAGTTTTCTTTTTCTTTTATATTTTTATGGTCCTTTTATAGTTCATGAATTTTCTCAAGATCAGCTGATATGTAATTTTCACCTTACTCAGGTAAATTTGTTCTAAAATAAGCTTGCTTAATTATAAGCAGTAATTAGTATAGTAAAAATTTCTAGCTTTCTGTAATCAAAATGTTTATTTTTTAAAGATACAGAAAATGTTTTTCCTAAATGGAATACAAATCAAGCTCAAACTGATGAGTTACAAAACATTCCGTAGAGATATTTTCTCTTTTAAATTAATTTTAATCCATCATTTGCATGAATTTATCATAAATAAAATATATATGAACTCGTGAATCTTATAAACAATACTTTGTTAAATAAGAATCTCTTTAAAAAATGTCTTATTTATTCTTGACCTTTTTATTACTCATTTTTTACTTATTATTACTCATTTTTTCCCCTCTTCTTAGTGATAATTCTAACTCCTGTAATATGAGAAGTAGAGGACACTTGATTAGAGGGTGAAGTAGTCATTGGAATTTGTGCAGATTCAGAGTTTATCCAATTCTGAGATTTAGTTCAGAGTCTGATGAAGATGTTCACACTTCCTATATGGGCAGTACCTTTCTGTACTTATACACCCTGAATTTAACTCACTGAATACAACAATTTTTTTCATGTGCTAGAGAGCCACTAATTTATATCCTTGCAGTTTTAATCTATCATTATTTTTCTACTATAGTCTTAATGATAGAAGGTTAAGGCAACTTTACAGTTGTGCCTTCATCTTCTAAGAACTTGAGTAAGAGTCAAAAGATCTGAACTATTTTAGTCTTTTTAATGTCTTCCAGGGGGCTACAAGCATTAGTAATCTAGTCCGTGCCTATAACATTCCTGGGTTGAAATGAGCACACATGTACAACCTTACCCTAAATGAACTAATGAAAAAGCAAATATCTTTTAAAAGTTCAGTGCCCTATCAATTGCTTGTTTATTTTATTTTCTGTTTTTTGCTTTCTTTCTATTTAAAAGAAATAGGACTAATGACATTGAAGAAGAGTCATAACCTCACCTTCTGGATCTTTAAAATGGTGAAAATAACACCGTAGACTAGCTGTAAGAATTAAGTAAGATTTGCTATGTACAGCACCTTATAGAAGAATGCCTCAGCATAGCTCATACTTGATAACATTTGCTTAACTTGATAACTATGAGAAACTCCATGCAAACACAGAGTTAATAGGATCAAAAACTAAACTAAGACTATCTAAATTGACATTTTACTTTTTCAGGAAATTATTGCCTATGAATATTATATATTATTTGTTTCAGAAACTTCCTGAAAATATATTTATGTAAATAATAGACTACTCCTTTGGCCTGCCTTCTCAGGGCACTGGCTCCCTCAACCAGGGAAAACATTCTCTTATCAGATGAATGGTCATTCATCAAGACATCTTCAAAAACTTCATCACTCTCTGTCTATCTATTCTCAATTATATCATGAATTTTGGACAGCTGCATTAAAAGACCCACCATAAATCAGAGCAGAATTCCTATACCTACTTGCTAACTACCTTTTAGAGACACTGCTAAGACTCTGTCAAGGTGGTGTTGTCTATTATTGTAGTAAGTAGCAAATACATCTTTGCTTGCCAACTGGTTATCTTGGTGGAATGTCAGCAGTTAAAAAAGAAGATGATAGTAACATTTATGCTTTTGTATAGTAATTTGTTTTCTCTAGCCATTTTCAGAATCAGTATGTGCATTTTTACCCTGTTATAAATTGGGAGTTTTCTGTATTCATTTTACATATGTTTTGTGAAGTGAATGTCATGTAAACAAGTAGCTGAGTTGAGCTAGAATCCCTACTTTTTGGATTTTCTGTCTAGTGCTCTATTATATTTTTCTTATTTTAAGTGTCCTTTGTAATAAGTTATTTTCTACAGTCATCTTCACTTTTTAAAATAATTTTAAAGTATAAGGCCAAAATGAAGATCACACAGGGCCATATTTTTCTTAGCGATATTATTTGAGCTAAGTGATTGTTTGAAGTCACTGTCTATTTCTAAACCACAAGGGTCAAAAGGACCTCATACTCTACCACTCAAAGCTGCACTGGTGATTTTTCACAAAATATTCCCCTTTTCATAAATCTTGTTAAAAGAATTGCCTCTGTCAGGTACTTGAAAGAACTTAGCTCATGTAAATTCATCTTTTCTTTCATAATAAGTGTACCTAAGAAAGGCCACCTGCTTACTTGGTAGAGACTTTATTTACAGAGTCTAAAACTTCTTATGAAAGATGCAAGTGCTTGCAAGGGGATAAGGTTTTCTGTAAAGAACTAATTGCTTTACATACATGAATATAAGGAGGTAATAAAATTTGTGGAATTCCTCTTCAGAAGTGCATAGACATGCAGGCTTTGCTAAAATGTCTGTTTTCTGTTACAACCCCAATTACCAACTATTTACTGACCTCCTAGAAAAGAGCATGTCAAATTTTGTGTCATGTAGTTTCTGTCACAAAACAATGAATGCATTTTACAGATGCTGATTAAAAAATAATTTGGCTCCATTTGCAGACTCTGCTGATTCTTACCATGATTAATTCAGTTATATATGTAACCATCACAATCTTGGTCATGAATTAACTAAATAAAGTCCTGGACCACTCCATAGTAACTCTTGTAGGAGAATATTTAGTAATATTAAAGAATACATTTTACAGTAACAGTCAAATGTGAGTCCATTTTCAGTTCATACTCTGAAGCAAGAAAAGAGCTTTCAGTACCATCCTTTTGACAGGGCAAGGGGAGAGAACTCAACCATCTAAGAAGACAATTGCAGATTTTGGTAGAAAGAGAGTAGAAACAATGTTCTTAGGTTAGAATTGCAGATATGGGTAATCATTTCTGGGTGGTAGTTTATAAGGAAAGTGGAAGAATCCCACAGAGCACTTTGGGCAAGTGCCTAATCAAAGGCAATCTTCTTAATAAAAGCCAATAAATGGCTTACAGAAAGCACCAGCCCAGTCAGCCATTCCAACCCAAACCAGTTCTTGGAAAATATGGAAGTGTTTCAGGTTGAATTTGCAAAGAGTCTTAATTCTCACTCTACCTCCACCACCTCTCTGGTTCAGGATGAACATAAATCCCTTACTGAGGCAGAATTGTAGACACCAGAATCAACTAGTTTTATTTATGTAGATAAACATATACATATATAAAATCGATGTAAATGTATATCTACATATATAGATTACGTGTTATCATTACATAAAGTTCATTATTTAAATCAAATTATAGGTTTATCATGATAAACTCTTACTATATTTTCTCCACCCAAAACAACAAAAGCCTAAACTGATATCTATTACCTGTCCATTAGAGTTAAGGTTCCAGTTCCCAGAGTGAGCAAAAACCAAGAAAAGTCTTGCAGGGTTCCTTCCTGAAGAAACTTACTTTTGCCTGTAATGATATGAAGTATAATGTAACTCTTAGATAAATGTCTTTTTGGAATAGCTTGGTAACACTTACTGAATGGTCTCGTCATTAGCATTTTCACATTCCAAGCTGTTTTGTCCTTCAAAGTAAAATTTGCCACATTCCCCTCTGCATAGGCTTGCCAAATTCTAAGCACCTTCAACAAACTCAGTGTCCTGCTATGCATATAACACATGTCAATTCTTGATGGACAGCTTTACACAGGCTGCTCTCATTCCCTTTAACCATTACAGTGTTTTCTGGCTCATATTATTTCAATCTGACTTTTTTTCACATATTTAAGCTCATTCTTTTCCAGAACCTTGTATGTATTGCCAAGAGGAGCAGTTTATGTTAATTTCATGGCTGTGTATTGTAAGCTCTGCAGACACAGAATCTGGTATGTTTGGAAAGCAAAAGCTAACCTTTTAAATGTTTGGATTGAGTCAATAATTAGCTTGGTAATCAATGATAATCAGACTTTTGAATATCAGTATATCTCTCATATTGTACTCATTCAACAATCAGTTAACTTCCCCCAAATGATAATTGTTAATTGAAAGAGCTAAAATAGCTACAGAAATATATATGTCTAATGTCATGCATATCCTAGGTGTCTTTTTTCCCCTTCACTTTAAAAGGGACATTGACTTGTACTTCATATATGAAAGGGGTTCATTTGGCCTCTTTGTACTCTTTCCTATGATTCTATGAGATTAGCTAGTAAAGAACACAATGTATCAGTCACTACCTTGAAAAGATTAGGGAGACTTCAATAAATAATAGGTAGAATGCCATTTAATGCACTTAAGATGTTAACAATCTAGCAGAGGAATCTGAACACTGTTGTTTCTCATCTGGATACTGTAAGTCTCTTAAACTGATTTTCCGGTATCTAGTGTTTCCCTTCTCTATGTTATCCTTCTTGTTGCCAGCTTGTATTTAAAACATAAATCTGACAATGTCACATCTTTCTAAAATCTGCCAGTGACATCTTTAGGGGAAACATCAAATTCTTGATACTATACCCATGATTTTTCTTATATTAATCTTCTCTACTCTTCTATCTTCACCCATTGCAATTTCTAGATCCACATACCATGCTTTAGGTATACTGAAAAAATTATTATTATATTTTTAATCCTCAACTCGCCTATGCTCTGTGGACTAAATACATGCTATTTAATTTACTTGAATTGCCCATTAGCCATTTTCTTCAATCGGCTTTCTTGTACCTACTATATAAGCCTATCTAAAATGTCACCTACTCCAGGAAATCATCCATTTACCCCAACTCAGGCTGTTCTAGTTGCTTGCAGGGATACTTGAGCAGCATTCATTTGTAATATTCCGTATTACATTGTAATTAGTTGGCTTACATAACTAATTTGCAGTACAAACCACATATGTTAAAGCAGAAAAAATAATTTGTCAAATAACAAAAAACAATGAGGTGTAGTTATGAGTTGATGCAGTTCTCTTTTTATAGTTTTGATGGGGTATATTGACATACAGCACTGTATAAGGCATACATCACATTGACTTACATATCTTCTTAAATGATTACCACAATAGGTTTAGTGAACATCCATAATCTCATATAGATACAAAAAAAGAAAAAAATTTTCCTTGTGATGAGAACTTTTAGCATTTATTTTCTTAGCAACTTTCAAATATACCATACAGCAGTCTTAACTCTAGTAATCACGTTTTATATTACTTCCCCAGTATTTATTTATCTTATAGGAGTTTAGGCCTTTTGAATACCTTCATACCTTCATACTTTCCTTCTTTTTATGGTAGAATAACATTCCAATGTGTACATATACAGTACCACATTTTCTTTATCCATTCATCCATCAGTGGATGCTTAGTTTGTCTCTGTCTTGACAATTGTAAATAATGCTGAAATAAACATAGGTGTGCATGTATTTCTTCAACATAGTGTTTTCATTTCCTTTAGATATATACCCAGAAGGGAACTGCAGTATCATGTGGTATTTTTATTTTAAATTTTTTGAGGAACCTCCATACTGTTTTCCATAGTGGCTGTACCAATTGACATCATCAAAATGTTCATATATAGGGGACTCACTGTATCTGTTGGCCATTTGTATGTCTTCCTTGGAAATATGTCTATGTCCCTTGCCCATTTTTTAAATTGGATTATTTGGGTGCTTTTTTTGCTGAGTTGTATGTTTTTTTAAGTGTATTTTAGATATTAGCCCCTTATCAGATATATGCTTTATAGATATTTTTTCCCATTTTGTAGGTTGTCATTTTATTTTGGTTTTGTTTTGTTTTGTTTGTTGTTTTTTGGGTTTTGGTGGGGTTTTTTTTGTTTTTTCATTTTTGTTTTTGGGTTTTATTGTGGGTTGTTTTGGGGTTTTTTGTTTATTTTTTAAAATTTGTTTTGGGTTTCCTTGTTTTGTTTTGTTTTGCTGTGCAGAAGCTTCTTAGATTGATGTAGTCTCAATCATTTATGTTTTATTTTGTTGCTCATCCTTTAAATGTCTTATCCAAAAATGATTGCCAAGACTCATGTCAAAGAGCACTTTTCTGGGCTTCTCTGATGGCTCAGTGGTTGGGAGTCTGTCTGCCGATGCAGGGGGCGCGGGTTCGTGCCCCGGTCCGGGAGGATCCCGCCTGCCACGGAGCAGCTGGGCCCGTGGGCCGTGGCTGCTGGGCCTGCGCGTCCGGAGCCTGTGCTCTGCGGTGGGAGGGGCCACAGTGGTGAGGGGCCCACGTACTGCAAAAAAAAAAAAAAAAGCACTTTTCCTATGTTTTCTTTTAGGAGGTTTATGGTATCAGGTCTTAAAATTAAGTCTTTAATCCATTTCAAATTAAATTTTGTAAGTGGTGTAAGATACAGTCTAGTTTTATTCTTTTACATGAGAATTTTCTCAGCACCCTTTATTGAAGAGACTCTCTTTTCTCCATTGAGTATTAATGCTCCCTTGTCAAATATTAGTTGACTATATATGTACACATGGGTTTATTTCTGGGCTGTCAATTCTGTTCCATTGGTTTGTCTATTTTTATAGTACTGTATTGATTACTATACCTTTACTGTATAGCTTGAAATCAGAAAGTGTGATGCCTCCTGCTTTGTTCTTCTTTCTCAGGATTGCTTTGGCTATTTGGGGGTCTTTGTGGTTTCATATACATTTTAAGATTATTTTTTCTACTTCTCTAAAAAATGCTACTGGAGTTTTGATAGGGATTGCATTGAATCTATGGATGGCTTTGAGTAGTATGGACATTTCAGCAACATTATTACTTCCAATCTATGAACACGGGGTACTTTTCCATTTGTTTGTGTCTTCTTTGATTTATTTCCTATGTGTTTTATAGTTTTCAGTTTAGAGATCTTTTACCTTCTTGGTTAAATTTATTCCTAAGTATTTTATTGTTTTTGATGCTATTGTGAGAGGCATCATATTCTTTATTTTTTCAGATAATTTGTCATTAATGTATAAAAATGCTAATGATTATTGTATATTAATTTTGTATCTTGCAACTTTACTGAATTTTTTGAGCAGATCTAATATTTTTTGGTGAGTCTAAGAGGATTATCTATATATAAAATCATGTCATCTACAAATAAGATAATTTTACTTCTTTCTTTCTAATTCTGATGCTTTTTGTTTCTCTTTCTTTCCTGATTGCTCTGGGTAGGACATCCAGTACTATGTTGAATAAGAGTGGTGAGAGTGAGCCTCCCTTGTCTTGTTCCTGAACTTAGAGGAAAAGCTTTCAACTTTTCACCATTGAGAATGATGTTAGCTATGGGCTTGTCATATATGGCCTTCATTATGTTGAGGTAAGTTCCTTTTATAACCAATTTTTAAAGAGTTTTTTTTTTTTACCATGAACAGACATTGAATCTTGTTTAAAATGCTTTTTCTGTGCTTATTGAGATGAACATATGATTTTTTCCTTTTATTCTATTAATATCAAGTATCACATTTGTTTATTTTTATATGTGCAACCATCCTTGCATCCCAGGGAAAATTCCCACTTTATCATGGTGAATAATCCTTTTAATGTGCTGCTGAATTTGGCTTACTAGTATTTTATTAGATATATTTACATCAATATTTATCAGGAATATTAGCCTGTGACTCTCTTTTCTTGTAGTGTCCTTTTCTGGCTTTCTGATCAGGGTAATGCTGGCCTCATAAAATTAGTTTGGAAGTATTTCTTCCTCTTTGATTTTCTGAAAGAATTTGAAAAGGATTTGCATTAATTCTTCTTCACATGATTGGTAAATTTACCAGTGAAGCCACCTAATCCTGGGTTTTTCTTCATTGGTAGACTTTGATTACTGATTAAATCTCCTTGCTAGTCTATTCAGAAATTGTTTCTTGATTCAATCATGGTAAGTTGTATGTTTCTAAGAATATTTCCATTTCTTCTTTTGTTGCTGTGTACTTATTCACAGACGCCTCTTATGATTTTGTATTTCTGTGCTATCAGTTGTAATGTCTCCTTTTAAAAATAATTTTGTTGATTTGGATCCTCTCTTTTTTCCTTGGTTAGTCTAGATAAAGTTTGTCAATCTTGTTTTCCTTCTCAAAGAACCCACTCTTAGTTTTGTTAATCTTTTGTTTTCCTTTTCTTTATTTCATTTATTTCTGCTCTAACATTTATTATTTTCTTCCTCCTGCTAACTTTGGGCTTTGTTGATTCTTCTTTTTTATTTCCTTGGGGCATAGTGTTAGGTTGTTTATTTAAGATCATTCTATGTCATTTTGTTTTCTTTTTCAGAATCCCAAAGGGATTTTATTTTTATTTGTTTTACATCTTTATTGAAGTATAATTGCTTTACAATGTTGTGTTAGTTTCTACTGTAGAACAAAGTGAATCAGCTATATGTATACATGTATCCCCATATCCCCTCCCTCTTGAGCTTTCCTCCTACCCTCCCTATTCCACCCCTCTAGGTCATCACAAAGCACTGAGCTGATCACCCTGTGCTATGCAGCACCTTCCCACTAGCTATCTATTTTGTATTTGGTAGTGTATATATGTCAGTGCTATTCTCTCATTTCATCCCAGTTTCCTCTCCCCCTCTGTGTCCTCAAGTCTGTTCTCTATACTTGTGTCTTTATTCCTGCCCTGCCACTAGGTTCATCAGTACCATTTTTTTACATTCCGTATATATGCATTAGCATATGGTATTTGTTTTTCTGACTTATTTCACTCTGTATGACAAACTCTAAGTTCATCCACCTCACTAAAAATAACTCAATTTCATTCCTTTTTATGGCTGAATAATATTCCATTGTATATATGGGCCACATCTTCTTTATCTATTCGTCTGTTGATGGACACTTAGGTTACTTCCACGTCCTGGCTATTGTAAATAGTGCTGCAATGAACATTGTGGTACATGACTCTTTTTAAATTATGGTTTTCTCAGGGTATATGCCCAGTGGTGGGCTTGCTGGGTCATATGTTAGTTCTCTTTTTAGTTTTTTAAGGAACCTCCATACTGTCCTCCATCGTGGCTGTATCAATTTACATTCCCACCAACAGTACAGGAGGGTTCCCTTTTCTCTACACCCTCTCCAGCATTTATTGTTTCTAGATTCTTTGATCATGGCCATTCTGACCAGTGTGAGGTGATACCTCATTGTGGTTTTGATTTGCATTTCTCTGATGATTAGTGATGTTGAGCAGCTTTTCATGTGTTTGTTGGCAATCTGTATGTCTTGTTTGGAGAAATGTCTATTTAGGTCTTCTGCCTATTTTTGGATTAGGTTGTTTGTTATTTTGATATTGAGCTGTATGAGCTGCTTGTATATTTTGGAGATTAATCCTTTGTCTGTTGCTTCATTTGCAAATATGTTTTCCCATTCTGAGGGTTGTCTTTTCATCTTGTTTATGGTTTCCTTTGTTGTGCAAAAACTTTTAACTTTCATTAGGTCCCATTTGTTAATTTTTGTTTTTATTTCCATTTCTCTAGGAGGTGGGTCAAAAAGGATCTTGCTGTGATTTGTGTCATAGAGTGTTCTGCCTATGTTTCCTCTAAGAGTTTTTTAGTATCTGGCCTTACATTTAGGTCTTTAATCCATTTAGAGTTTATTTTTGTGTATAGTGTTAGGGAGTGTTCTAATTTCATTCTTTTACATGTACCTGTCCAGTTTTCCCAGCACCATTTATTGAAGAGACTGTCCAGGAGAGTGTTGTTTAATTTTCATGTATTCATTAGTTTTTCAGTCCTCTTCCTGCTATTAATTTCTAATTTCATACCATTTTGTTCAGAGAAGATACTTGGTATGCTTTCAGTCTTCTTGAGCTTGGTAAGATTTGTTTTGTGGCCTGACATAAGGTCTACTCAGAAATTGTTCTACATGCACTTGAAAAGAATGTGTGTTCTGCTTTTGTTGGATAGCATGTCCTATGTACATCTGTTAGGTCTGTTTGGTCTATAGCGTTGTTCAAAACTGCTGTTTCCTTCTTTATTTTCTGTATGATCTATCCATTATTGACAGTGGGATATTAAAGTTTCAGCTATTATTGTATTGCTTTTTTATTTATCCTTTTAGTTCTCTTGATTTTTGTTTTATTTATTTAGGCATTTCTAGCATTTCAGGTTGATTTTTTGTTTTGATGGTTTCTAATTCTTTGCTGACTTCTCGTTTTGTTCATACATTTTTCTCCTAATTTTGTTTAGTTGTCTGTATTTGTGTTCTTGTAATTTACTAAACTTCAAGAGGATTGTTCTGAATTCATTGTCTGAGATTTTATAGGTCTCCATTTCTTTAGGGTCAGTAGTGGAGCTTTATTAGTTTCCTTTGGTGGTGTCATGGTTACATGATTTTTTGCAAAACTTGATTACTTGCATTGGTATCTGTGCATTTGAGTAAGCAGTCTTATTTTCCAGATTTTATAAGCTCATTTTGTTGGAGAGTTTTTTACCAGTCTGCTCAGCTTTGTGTTCTGGTAATGTCCTTTGGCAGTTGGGACTTGCTATCAGGGTCTATTTTAGGGTGAGACCACTGCCTGTGCTCTGAGGTTGGTGGGGTGGGGGAGGGTGCTGCTGGCTAAGAACCGTTGGATATGCCTGCTGGCTTGGTTCCCTGCCCAAGGGAGGCTGTACTGTGGTTGCCTGTGTTCTCTGGTCAGACTTCCTAGATGATAGAAACTACTATACTTAGCAATTGTTGGAGCTATGAACTTTCTTCCCTGCCTGAAGGGGCAGCAGAATGGATTCCAAAGCATGAACTGCTCGTGGTTTGGGGACCCAGATCAGGCTAGATTGCATGCAGAATTTCCTGGCCAGATGAGGTCACCAGTTTTGCTCTGCATATGGGGAAAGACACAGGCTGTGCTCTATGTTCAAGTGTCACTGTAAGTAAGGCTGTATGATGGGCCACAAAGCTTCCCATGTGTTCTGATTAGGTCCACTGGGCTGGCTGAAGGTTATATTCAGCAGTGGGTAGAGCTATAAAATAGTTTCCTAACCCAGAAGGGGCTCCATATAGGCCCCAAGACTGCCAAGGCTCTTGTTTGGGGATCAAATTAGGCAGATCTATGCACCAAGTTCCCTGCCCTGACAGGTCACCATCCTAGCTCTGCAGATGGGTAGAGTTGCCCACAGAGTTCTCCACTCAAGTTCCACTA
Organism: Phocoena sinus; assembly: GCF_008692025.1. NCBI lineage: Eukaryota > Metazoa > Chordata > Mammalia > Artiodactyla > Phocoenidae > Phocoena > Phocoena sinus. The sequence goes on along the minus strand of NC_045764.1, from coordinate 122,006,496 downwards.
AAATCAGAGTTGCAAGATGGGCTACATGAATTCCTGGAAGCTCTGGTTAGGTTTCCTGGTTGGGTCAGGCTGGACACTGTATTTGGCCTTTGGGTGTGGCTATAAATTAGCTTCCCTGCTTCATTAGGGCTACAGAACAGACCCCTGGTCCAAAAGGTTCTTCCTTGGGGAACAAATTAGACACCTGCTCACTAAGCTCCCTGGACAATTGAGGCCACTGTCTTAGGTCTGCAGGTGTAGAGCCACTGGTTGGGTTCTCTGATCAAGTGCTGCCATAATTGAGGATGCATGGGGGGGCTACCAAGATTCCCAGGAGCTCTGGCTAGGTTTCCTGGTTAGCAGGAGCAGTAGACAGAGCTACCAAATAGCTTCCCTGACTAGGGAAGGGTTGCAGAGCAAGCCCCAAGATTGACAAGACTCTTGTTTGGGGAGCTAACCAGGCTGACCTATACACCAAACTCTCTGGGCAGACAGGGTAGCTGGCTTGTCTCTTCAGATAGGTAAAACCACTGGCTACACTCTCTGCTTGAGTGCTACTGGGCCAGTCATTTCCCAGGTACTTAGGCCAGACTTCCTGGTCAGGCAGGTTTGGAAGTTACCATCAGCAGTGGTAAAGCTATGAATCAGCTCCCCTGCCCAGCCAGGTATGGTGGCAAAAATGGCTCCAAGACCAGTATCTTTGTTTGGGTTCTTGACTCAAGCAGAACTGTATACCAAGTTCTCTGCCTGAATGGGGCCACTTGCTAAGCTTTGCTGATAGGCACTGCTGCTGGCCAGGTTCTGTACTTGAGTGTTACTACACTATGCAGCTTCCCAGGTATTCAGGCCAAGCTTCTTAGTTGGGTGGAGCTGAGAGCTATGCTCAGCTGTGGACAAGGCTATGAATTAGCTCCTCTCCCCAAGTAGAGTGAGAGAGCTGGCTCTAATCAGCCTACCAGGTGGTCCAGTCCAGCTTTCTGGTTGGGCAGTGCTAAGAGCTATACTCATCAGTGAGTGAGGCTATTAATTAGCTCCCCTGCCCAGGCAGGGTGGCAGAACCAGCTCCAAGGCCAGGAAAGTTTGTGGTCTTCACTCAAGCTGACTCATGCTCCCAAGTTCCCTGGCCAAAAAGTGATACTGGATTTGCTCTGTGGTCAATCAGCTCTGTCTGCTGGACTCCTTGCTTGAACATTGCTGGATTATAGCTTCCAGGTGCTCTGGCCAGGGTTTCTGGTCAGGCAGGGCTAGGTTCTCCATTTGATATCCCAAATCAGGCAGATTTGCACCCCACCAAGTTCCTTGATCAGACTGCACCACCATCTTGGCTCTGCAGATAAGCAAAGCCACTGGCTGGGACTGCTGCTTGGGTGCTTTAGGTAGGCACTTGGTCTACCAAGATCAGGGTGTTAGTTGTTGCAAGGCTCTATCCCCTTCTCTCTCAAAATCAGATTCCCAGTCAAGCCCTGCAGATTCTTCTGCAATTCACATGGGGTAACACTGGAGAGGGAATTCCCAAGAAGTGACCCACAATGCTTGGGGAACTGGATGTCCACCCTGAGTACTTTTTCCCACTGGAGCAACTGTAGGCTTAGGAGAGACTTTTCAGTATGGGGCTGCACTGGCCTGGGGGAGGGGCAACACGGTCAGATCTAGCTACTAATCTTATCCTTCTAATGTGGTCTGTCTCAGTCTCTGTGGTGCAGGGGAATGCTTCAGTTTCACCCTGTGTTCTAGGATTTCCTTAGTGGTGTCTTCTCCAAGAATAGTTGTTAATTGTTCTTATGAAGAGCGAAGTTAGGAATGACGTATGTTGCCATCTTGGTGATATCACTCTTTTATGCAATTCTTGAAAACTAAGTTAAATCTGGATTTAATCTAGTAGGTAATAGGGAGCCAACATCACTTATTGAGCATTGCAAAAAAATAAATAAATAAAGTTTACCCATAGTTTATGGAATTGCAAATTAAGACAATAACTAAACACCAGTATACATTTGTTCAGATAGCTATAATCCAGAACACTAACAATACCAATTCTGGTGAGGATGTGGAGAATCAGGAACTCTCATTTATTCCTGATAGTATTATTCCTGATAGTAATGCAAAATAGTACAGCCACTTTGGAAGACAGCTTAGAAGTTTTTTACAAAACTAAACATACTCTTACCATATGATCCAGTAGTCGTTCTCCTTGGTATTTACCCAAATTAATTGAAAACTTGTGTCCTCACAAAAATACGTACACCAGTGTTTATAACAGCTTTATTTACAGCCCTACCACAGAGATATTACCAGTTCAGTTCCAGGTCACTGAAATAAGGTGAATATTGCAGGAAAGCAAGTCACACGCATTTTTTGGTTTCCCAGTGCATATAGAAGTTATATTTACGTTATACTGTAGTCTATTAAGTGTATAATAGCATTATGTCTAAAAAAGTTCATATCTTAATTAAAAATAATTTATTGCTAAAAAATCCCAATTACAATAGTAACATCAGAGATCACTGACCACAGACCACCATAACATGTAAATAACAATGGAAAAGTTTGCAATATTGTAAGAATTACCAAAATGTGATACACAGGCACAAAGTGAGAAAATGCTGTTGGAAAAATGGCACTGACAGACTTGTTTGATGCAGGGTTGCTATAAATTTTCAATTTGTAAAAAACTCAATATCTGCAAAGTGCAATAAAGTAAGCACAATAAAATGAAGTATGACTGTATAATTGTCAAAATATGGAAGCAACCAAGATGTTCTTTAGTAGGTGTATGGGTAAATAAACTGGTATGTTCAGAAAATGGAATATTATTTAGTAATAAAAAGAAGTAAGTGAGCAAGCCATGAAAAGACATGAAAGAAATACATATTACTAAGTGAAAGAAGGCAATATGAAAAGGCTACAAGTGTATATTTCAACTCTGTAACATTTTGGAAGAGGAAACACTATAGAGACAGTAAAAATGTTAGTGGTTGCCAGGGTTTGGGATGTGGGAGAGAAGAACAGGCAGAGTATAGTATATTTTTAGGGCATGAAAACTATTTTGTATGATACTACAGTGTTGGATACATGCTTGTCTAAACCCATAAATTTGTCCAAACCCTCAGAATGTACAATAACAACAGTGAACTCCAATGTAAACTATGGACTCTGGGTGATAAGGATGTATCAGTGTAGATCCATCACTTGTAGCAGATGGGAATGTCAACAGTGAGGGGGAGTGTGCATGTATGGATACAAGGAGTATATGGGAACTCTCTGTACTTTCCATTCAGTATTGTTGTGACCCTAAAACTGCTAAAATAAAAAGTAGTTTATTAATTTTAAAAATTAAATAGAATAATTAATTAACAGCAGAATACACCTTTTTCTCAAATTCCCATGGAACATTCATCAAAACACATCTTAACATATTTAACAAAATAAAAATTATATAAACTATGTCTGAGGGCCACAATGACATTAAACTAGAAATCAGTAAGGGAAAGAGTGCTCAAAATCTCCAAATATTTGGAAATTTAACAACACACTGCTAAATAACACATAGGTCAAAGTCTCAAGAGAGGGCTTCCTTGGTGGCGCAGTGGTTGAGAGTCTGCCTGCCGATGCAGGGGACACGGGTTCGTGCCCCAGTCCGCGAAGATCCCACATGTCGCGGAACAGCTGGGCCCGTGAGCCATGGCCGCTGAGCCTGCGCGTCTGGAGCCTGTGCTCTGCAATGGGAGAGGCCACAACAGTGAGAGGCCCACATACCGCAAAAAAAAAAAAGTCTCAAGAGAAATTAAAAATATTTTAAACTTAATGAATATATTACTTACCTAAATTTGTGGGATGCAGTGAAATTGCTGCTGAGAAAGTTATAGCATTAAACATGCATATAAGAGAAGAAAAAAGATCTAAAATCAATAATCTCAGGATCTAGTTTAAGAAAACAGATAAAAATAAACTAAACCTAATTACAAGAAAGTAAGACATACTACAAGAAAACTACAGACAAATGATTCTCATGAACATAGATGCAAAAAAACTCAATAAAATATCAGCAAGTCAAATTCAAGAATGTATAAAAATTATCATATCCCATGATAAAATGGGATTTATTCCAGTTTTGTGAGGCTGAATCAAAATTAAAAAATCAAACAATAAAATATGATACATGAACAGACTAGAGAAAAAAATCATAAGATCATATTAATAGATGTGGAAAAAGCATTTGACAAAATTCAATACCCATTCAAAATAAAAACTCTGGACAAATTAAAAATTAAGAAGAACTTCCTCAACATTAAAAAAAAGATAGCTAATGTCACACTCAATAGTGAAAAAACTGGATATTTTCCCCTTAAGATTTGCCATGAGGCAAGGTTATCCTCTTTTAGCACTCTTACTCAAAATCTCACTGGAAGGGAGATGAGAAAAAGAAAGGGATTACATAGATTTGAAGGGATTCAATAAAGGTATTTTTATTCATACATAACATGATTATCTATCAAGAAAATACCAAAGAATCAAGAAAAAACTTCCTGGAACTATTTACTGAGTACTGCAAGGTTGCAGGATGCAAGGATAATATACAAAGTCAATTGTTTTTCTGTATACCACAAGTGAACAATATGAGTCACTAAATAGAGTAGTATTGGATTATAAACAAAAGTATAAAGTAAATATCCATGAGTACATATTGATATAAATACATTTCTGTAAAATGGATAATTGGGGAGAAAAGAAAAATCTCCTACGTAGAAGAATTTCTAATAATTTATGTAGGTATTCTGCCTCCAAGGAGGTGTAGCATAACTCCCCACCATTAAGTTTGGGCTGTCCTTTGTGACTTCCTTATAAAGAGCACAGTGTGGAAAGGGAGAAAAAAAAAAAAAAAAAAAAACGTTAGGTGTGGAAACCTGACAAATACTGCTCCAGTGAGGAGATTAAGGTCAACATCTACAATGTTAAGTCATTTTGATCCTATGTACACGTGATATGCTGTAATGAAAAGGCATGGTCTTCCTTCCAGAAACCCATACCCCATTCTGAAAAAATCAGACAAATTCCAAAGGAAATCTGAAAAAAAAAAAAATCTTAATGTTTGTGTAAGATGTTGCAGAAAAACTTGAATGAACTTTTTGGCCAACCCGATATTTTGAAAACTCTAGTAAGTCTAGATGCTAAAAGTGGAAACCAAGGTTATGGGTCCTATATTCTTTTCATAAGTATTTTCTTTGTTATTGGAAGCTGAACTGTTCAGAGTCCCACAGTAATCTCATATGGCAATTTTGGAGTTTTTTTCTACTCTATGCTAGATATATATTTTTAGAGTTACAAAACTGTCAACACAGAACTCTAGTTATAACTGTACTTTTATTGCTTAAAATATCTACACTATAAAACTATTGCATATAATACACTTCTGGTCACATTTCTAGAGCATTAAAATATTTTAGAGCATAATTTATGTTAAGTTACACAGAATTTTGAAGGATTTCACTTCTATTTGCTTGAATTCAACAAACTGTTACTGTCAAGGTGGTAATTTTGGTATATACAGGTTCTTTTTTAATATATGAAACAATTTACTACTGTATTGCACTTTTTAAAATTTGATTCACAGTTAAAAACAATGTGATTTTTCATACTTGTATCATTTTCCTTTTATGTCAACATTTTTCTCCAAAATTATTTAATACAGTATGGGGATTTTTGCTTTAGGTTAAGTTGTTCAGTTTAGTCATATGCTTTAGGGAAAATTTTTTTTTTTTTTTAATTTGCGGTACGTGGGCCTCTCACTGTTGTGGCCTCTCCCGTTGCGGAGCACAGGCTCTGGACGCACAGGCTCAGCGGCCATGGCTCACGGGCCCAGCCGCTCCGCGGCATGTGGCATCCTCCCGGACCAGGGCACGAACCCGTGTTCCCCGCATCGGCAGGCGGACTCTCAACCACTGTGCCACCAGGGAAGCCCTAGGGAAAAATATTTTTAAAATAATATTCTATAAAATGCATTTTCCTTTGCTACATAAATCATTTAAACACTGTTCTAACATTCCTATAAATTAGTCTTTCTTTCAACCTAATTTGAATTTTAAAGCACATTTTTATCACTTCTCAAGTGATATAATACATTTTATTTCTGTGAGGTCATTATTAGAGATAACACTTTCTCGCCACCCATATTATATTTAATCCTATTTCTATCTGTATTTTAACCAGAAATATGATATTTTTACTCAGGAAGAGCAATTCATTTGAGAAACAAAAATATATTTAACTTAGAAAATCTACAAGAATTTATTTCAATGATAGATGTTACTCCCTCATTTTGTTGTCTCTTATCTCCATACTTAAGAGGCATTACCATTCATGTCAGTTAGAATATTTACTCTTGGAGTTAGGGCTGTTACTGCTAATTGTTCCCTGAATTGCTTAGGATTTAAATCTAGCATTAAGCACTCCACAGTAAGCTACTTTCTAAGATCACACTTTGACGAAATATGGTCAACAGAAAAATCAATTATTTAGGGCCTTAATATTACTATTTGAAACACACTGGCTTGGATTCTATTTTTTAAAAAAAAGGATTAAGAAGGGCTTCCCTGGTGGCGCAGTGGTTGAGAGTCTGCCTGCCAATGCAGGGGACACGGGTTCAAGCCCTGGTCTGGGAAGATCCCACGTGCCACGGAGCAGCTGGGCCCGTGAGCTACAAATACTGAGCTCTGCGCGTCTGGAGCCTGTGCTCCGCAGCAAGAGAGGCCGCGACAGTGAGAGGCCCGCGCATCGCGATGAAGAGTGGCCCCCGCTTGCCACAACTAGAGAAAGCCCTCGCACAGAAACGAAGACCCAACACAGCCAAAAATAAATAAATGAATAAATAAATTTAAAAAAAAAAAAAAAAAGGATTAAGAAAAAGATCTTTGCACTATCCACTTGAAACTTGTTATGTCAATTTTCATCCTCTTATGCTCTAATCAAAATATTTAGTGGGGTCCAGAAATGAATTTTCTGTCCTTCCTGGCTAATCTTCCCATGCCCAAGCTTAAAACCAATTAAATGACACCAGAAATCCATTCTGAAAACTTAGGAAGAAACTTAATATGATTATTTTCCAACCAGAGAGCAGGAATTTTTAAATATAGTACAAAAAATACCCATGAAAAATTCTGTTTCAAAGATCCTTAAACTCAGTCTTTTGTAGGCAGAATAATGGCCCCACCAAAAGACATCACCATCCTAATTCCCAGGAGATGTGACTTTGTTACCTCACATTGCAAAGGGACTTTGCAGGTATTATTACATTAAAGACATTGAGATGGGGAGAGTATCCTGGAGTATTCAGTTGGGTTTAATCTAATCACATGAAACCTTATAAGACAAGAACCTTTTCTGACTGTGGTCAGAAGGAGCTGTGATTATGGAAAAATGGTCAGAGATATGCAACGTTCCTGGCTTTGAAGATGGAGAAAGTAGATCATCAGCCATGGAATGTTAGATACCTTTACAAGCTGAAAAAAGTAAAGAAATGAATTTTCTGCTAAGAGCCTCAAGAAAGGAACACAGCCCTGCCAACACCTTGGTTTTAGCCCAGTGCAACTTGTGTTATACTTCTAACCTCTAGAACTTTAAGATAGTAAATTTGTGCTGGATTAAGGCAGTAAGTTTATAGTAATTTGTTAAATCAGCAGTATAAAACTAATACACAGACCAAGATAGAATCTATGGCTTAACACTCAAACCAGGCCCTCTCACACTGTTCTTGTCTTTATCAAAGGTATTCCCACACAAGCATACCTCATTTTATTACACTTTGCTTTGTTGTACTTCACAGATATTGAGTTCTTTTATAAATTGAAGTTTTGTGGCAACCAATGTTGACCAAGTCTATCAGCACCATTTTTTCGACAGCATTTGCTCCCTTTGTGTCTCTGCATCACATTTTGGTAATTCTCACAATATTTTAAACTTTTTCACTATTGTATTTACTATGGTGATCTGTGATCTTTGATGTTACTACTACGACTTGCTGAAGGCTCAGATGATGATTAGTATTTCTTAGTAATACAGTATTTTTTAATTAAGATATATACATTTTTGACATATGCTATTGCACACTTAATAGATTACAGTATAATGAAACATAACTTTTACATGCTCTGCAAAACCAAAAAATTTGTGTGACTCACTTTATTTCGATATTCAATTTATTGCAGTGGTGAGGAACTGAACCTGCAACATCTCTGAGGTATGCCTGTATTTTTGATATTTATTTTCTCTGCTATATTATAAATTTCATGAAGCAAGACCAATTTGCTCACATTTTCCCCATTTGACCTTAGATGAGGCATATAGTGTATTGACCTCATTTGCATTATCATAGCTGTATATCTTAGTTGTTTGAAGGCATCAGCCTGAAAATAGACTTTAAGGAAACTTTTAAGGCATTTGAGATATCTGTTTACATGTTAGGGAAATTTAGTGAGGTAAAAATGTGTGTTTCTGTATTTCTCCCTATTTCCTACTCCTCCTTCCAAGCATATGCCCAGGTCCCTTGCATTTCTTTACTTTAGATTACTTTGGCTTGCCTGGAGCCTTTATTTCTGACTTTTGTAGAAGTCTAAACTTATTGAGGGGGTTATTCTGGGAGTGTATTCTTACTTCCCTACTCTGGAGGGCAACAGAATTGGAAAAGGATAAAGCTTATAAAGACAAAAAAGAAGTTGAAAATTGAGAGGTGGGGAGGGAGTAATGAGAAGTGTGTCTACAAATCTGTGGTACATATTTGGGGTGATAAGACTTGGAGTAGAGGAGAGGGTTGACTCTGTGATGTGCCTTCAGAGGCTGGATTATGGGCACAGAGGTTAGAAGCTGGTTTGAAATCAACAGAGGTAATAGACTATAGGTTTTACAGACTGTACATTGGGTATCTCAGCATAAGCTAAGGGGGATTGCTGTCAATCACAGATTCTTCCCTGACATAATGCTTCTATGTAGAACTTTAGGATAATTCTGGAGTAGCAGTTTGAATAACTCACTCATCTGGCAGAATAAGGACTCAGAATTGGACTTAAACTGATATCAAGAAAATAACAATACATCTAAGACACCGTAGCAACTATATTAAAATCTGACATGTTAGGGACTTCCCTGGCAGTCCAGTGGTTAAGACTTCGCCTTCCAATGCAGGGGGTGTGCGATCGATCCCTGGTTGGGGAGCTGAGATCCCACATATCTCGTGGCCAAAAAAACCAAAACATAAAACAGAAGCAGTATTGTAACAAATTCAGTAAAGACTTAAAAAAAAAAAATGGTCCACATCAAAAAAAATCTTTAAAAAAAATCTAACATGTTAAATTATAGGAACATTTTATATTTCCCTCATATATAGGATCGCTGCATATTGGTTTGAAGTATTTCAGTACTCAATTTGCTTATCTATAAATGATACTTCTGATGAAATATATTCTAATGATCTCATTTTCTTCAAAAGATATGACTAAAATATATCCAAGAATGCAATGAAATAAAATAGCTAGACTGTAGAGAACTACCACATACAGTAAATAGCTAAAGGATGGGAATTTGAATAAACAGAATGCTGGATTCAGGTAAACTAATAAAAGTAGGTGATGATTTTGAATTAAATAAAACACTTTTCTAAGTGAGAGAATGAAGAGATGACAACTGTAGTAACTATCTCCAATTCACATTTGAGGGCAGGAACTAGAATATGGGTCAGCTGGATTGTGTTGAACATTTTGAAGAAAATATTATTAACAAGGTATAAATCAGGTTTTGGGGGAATGGAGAAAACAAATAAAGCAGAACCACAGGTTAAGACTTTCATAGAGTTGTATTTCTACTTTCCAAAGATCTCAGAAAAATTACTGAATTTAGGAGATAAAAAGTTTTATGATAGTACATTTTATTTTTTTAAAAAAAGCAATATTTATAACAATCATATAATTTAAATGGAAAAACTGAAAAAAGCTCTCTGTGATAGCAAGTAGCAAAGGTATGAGCCTATAACGCTTTCTCCTTTCAAATTGATTTTTTTTTGTATTCATGCTTCATACCTTCCATTGCTTCCTAGGATATCCATTTCTAGTTGATTGCCTCCTATCAAAAAGTATTTTTCAATAATTCCCATATGATGTAACCTTTCATTAGCTTCAAATGTAGTTTTTGTTCTTGAATGTTGCCCTTTAAAAATAGAGTTGTCCGATTTATCTTATTCATGCCTCTGAGAAGCATATTCCACTAATTTTTTTCCTGCCTTCTGAATACATAGTTCTAAAGAGTTCCCATAAGCATAACATTGTGGCTATTAATTCAAGTGAGCTAAATGGCTTGTGATGACCTGTGTTCATATCCTTACTCTGTTCACCCAAAATTTGAGCATTTCTAGAGAACTGATAGGAAGCCTTCAAATAGAGTCTGTTCTAAGGAGTGTCTCTGTAATATATTAAACCAAGAAAAAGTAGACTGTTGGTAGAGTAGTTTAAGTTCAAGAAAACAGGCTAGCTTAAGAGGAGGAGTGATTATTAGTACTGAACTCAGATAGTCTTCCTAAACCAGTTACCAGGACTTCATGGCTGAGTAGTAGGGTGAGAATTATAAAGTACATGTGTGAGTAACAACTAAACAACGTTTGTCATTTTATTACTACATTCACCAAGAAACTTTGAGAATGCCAACTGTCATGATCATTGGTAATCACAATTTATCAGTGTTACAAGACAGCAATAAATTGATCTGTCACATAATAAAAAATCTTAGCCCTGTAGGGGGAACTCAATAAATTGATTTTCCTGGACACTTGCCTTCCAGCTGGGAAGGCATTACTACACTCAGTTGTAAACAGGGGATACAAAATAAGTTATACTTCTAAATAATTACTTTAACTTGTCTATGTATACCAAGTGAATAATGTTGGGCAGTGCATATAAAACTGAATAGAGGTAGAATACTGGCAAAATCCTAAAACTGTCTTTCTGAGTAAGGATGAAAATATACTCACAGCAAAGGGCACACCACTGAATAAAATGGTTTGTAGATTATTTCTGCTAATTAGGAGCCAGGTGTAATTCTAGGTGTTTCTGCCAATCCAATACTTTCCTAAAATTTCCTTCACCTTTAATTTCTTGATAAACCTCCTTACTCAATACCCTGTTCTTTAATTAAATTATACCTTTTATTATTATTATTATTATTCAGATTTCTTAAGCAGGCAAGTGCTTTTTTACATATTTGGAGGATTGTACTCACATTCAGCTCTGCAACAATGGAAAAATAGTGGTTGAAAATAGGTACCTGCTCTTTGCACTGTTTGTCACAGGTTTTGCACCCGCAGGCAGGCAGTCATAGTTCACAAGATACATTGAGCCCTTTCATATGCATCCTGCAACTCTCAGGACTCTACATCCAAGCACTCACTTTACATGGAATCTAAAGGAGGATGTATGGTTGTTTCAAATAAACTTCAATGGGACCATAACTCTAAATGCCTTCCTTTAGTGAAATCCACTGGATGAAAAGTAAAGTTGGATGGACAAAACCCAGTAATTCCTGGATTATGTACTAAATTCTTCTGTTTATTCAGGTAAATCTGCTACTTTAACACCTTTTGCTTTAGAATCTTCCACCAAGAATTCTAATTCTGGAAATACTCTTAACTCCCTCTACCCCCACTTCAAGCATTACATTGTATAATAATGAAGTAAATTATGACTCGTGTAATTATGCCTAATTTTTGCATGAAGTATTTCGTTTTGAAAAGCCATTTTCTTTAAAAGAAATGCACATTTATTACTACATCTATTTCAATAAAATATCAAAGGCCTTTTTATATCTTAGAAAGTGCTTTAAAATTATAAGCATGATGTAGATGTGCGTGTTTATATTTATATGTATATTTCCTGCCTTATCACCATTCTCTTCCACATGCCAATAACTTTGCAAAATCTTGTATATTCTATCCTCCCTCAAATCTCCCATAGCCTCCTCCTCTCCCCTTCTTCTGGTTAATCTCATTTTTAATTTTGCTGAAAATGTCCTCATTTTGTCACAATTGAATTTACCAAAGTTCCTTCCTCAGTTCTATTTTTGCTCCCAGTATGCCTGACATGCAGCTTCCTTAGGTATCTCCTTTTCTCACTCAGATGCAATGGACAGACCTCCAGACTCAGAACATAGTAACATTAGACACTGATACGTTTCTAATGCGTGATTTGTTCAGATATAGGTAAAAATAGTTCAAGTAGTGCAGTACTAAACCAGTGAAGTCTCTTTCGTATTTTTTTTTCTTGAGCCAGTAGTAAAGAAAAATCAAGCTAGTGTTTTGCCCTGGAAAAGCCTCTTCCTAATATGTCTCCTTAAATTTTCTTTCTAATGTGACGAGCATTAAACACAGATACACATACACTCACAACTCCCAAAATGCATATGCTCTACAAACAAACAAAGAAAGAAAGATAAACACACACATACAAAGCTTTTGGGGTCAGTCTGTCAGCCTAAACTAAAAACATTTTTTGGAAAGAAAAACTGTTATAAGAAAATATTCATAATAAAAAAACCTATAATATGCCTTGCATTATTGGAAATAGAATCTGTCCCTCTTTGTTCAGTGTTATCTCAAAAATGATAGATGGACTTGAATTATATTTAAATATAGTCACAAAACTATTTTTTATGAAATAGCAGCCCAACTCCCCAAAGCAAATCCATCTTTCCCTCTAAAATATATAAAGTATGTTTTTATGCCACCAGATGAGGATAGCAATGATGATGATGATTATAATATAATGCTAGCTGATACTCTAAAATATAGGTATTTTTTAAAATTGAAGTATAGTTAATTTACAATATTAGTTTCAGGTATACAGCATAGTGATTCAGTATTTTTAGAGATTATACTCCATTAAAAGTTATTACAAGATATGGCCATAATTCCCAGTGTTATACAATATGTTCTTGTTGCTTATCTATTTTATATGTAGTAGATTGTATCTCTTAATCCCATATCCCTAACTTGCCCCTCCCCATTTCCTCTCCTCACTGTTAACCACTAGTTTGTCTTCTGTAGCTGTGAGTCTGTTTCTGTTTTGCATATATACTCATTTGTATTTTTAAAAAATATTCCACATATAAGTGATATCATATAGTATTTGTTTTTCTCTGACTTTATTTCACTAAACATAATATCCTCTAGGTCCATCCACATTGCTGCAAATGGCATAATTTCATTCTCTTTTATGGCTGAGTAATATTCCATTATATATGCATACCACATCTTCTTTATCCATTCATCTGTTGATGGACACTGGGTTGCTTCTATATTTGGCTGTTGTAAATAGTGCCGCATGGGGTGCCCTGTACCTTTGCAAATTAGTGTTTTTGTTTTTTTCCAGATATGTACCCAGGAGTGGAATTGCTGGGTTATATGGTGGTTCTAGTTTTAGTTTTTGAGGAGTCTCTACACTGTTTTTTATAGTGGCTGCACTAATTTACATTCCCACTAACATTGTACAAGTGTTCCCTTTCTCCCACATCCTTGCCAACATTTGCCATTTGTAGACTTTTTGAGTATAGCCATTCTGACAGGTGTGAGGTGATATCTTATTGTGGTTTTGATTTGCATTTTATAGATTAAAAAATACTAAAGTACAGATTATTCAGTAACTCTTATCAAATCATACAGTATACCAGGGTATTCATTAAATGATTGTTGAGCTATGAGTAGGTTTATAATAAGAAAAATATTGAATGTTTTTTATAAACATAGATCAGATTAAATATAGATAAAATTCTGTGAGAGCCAATGAGATTGCTCCCAACCTTATATCCTTATTTTACCTTTTGCTGTATTACTGTTTCCTCAGTATTTGTTTTGATTTCTAAATATTTTATTCCCAAATATTATTTAGTAAAAAAAATCAAAAATATCATAAAAGGAAACCTTCTCCAAATAATAAATTATGTCCCTAATTATAAGGAAAAATATAGAAGTCAGTATAGACAATTTTCACCTAAACAGTTTATGTTGGACAATTTCTATAAGCCCATAAGCTATGTAACATTTACAATATTACTTGGTATGTAAGCTCCAGAATTAAGTTAATACTCTAACTGAAAACTCTTTACACAGTGAAATTCATAAGTGTGACTATAACCAGTGGCTGGGATAGTATTTATCAGCTGTACTTTAAAAATCACATAATTTTACAGACATCACCCAACTATTTTATGGAATTTCTAGCCACTCTTGGGAAAAAGCCATCTTTATTTTGTTTCTATGAATTTAGTAAAATGACATATCATGTGAAATATTTTCAGTTTCATTGCAGTTGAAGGGCTAATACACAACCATTTTTCATGAACAAAATACTGAGTAGCAGACATTATGTTTGACAACAGCCATTATCTCCCTTTATAATTGTAGTCTCAAATAAGTTTGAGGTCTTCCCTCTCCCCCTTCTTTTACTCAGAGCTAATTCCAAGTTTGAAGGGTAAATCATGGGTAATCTAAGAAGCCAGTTTTTGTGGCTCATTCCTGTTGCCAGGCATTGGTTTAGTTTGGTCTTTTGATGCAATCCTGGCTAATGAGATAAATAAAAGCATTTATTTTTTAAATTGAGAGCTGCTTGAATCTGTTTCTTAAATCTTATAAAGTTCAGTAATAAAGAGAGAATCCCTCTTTCTCTGAAGGACGTTGTCATATCTGTATCCTATGCTTGTAACTGCACCTGTGATCTGTGATCTCATGGTAATAATAGGCAGCCTAAGGACAAATTCAGCCATTGAAGGTGGCAGGGTGGAGAGATGGTAATAATTTGGAATCACGATATTATGATTGTGCTGTTAAATTAACCAATTCTGGATTGTACTTTGCCTTGAATCTGGTTATATGAGCATAAATTGTTCTTTATTATTTGAGCCCAGGGGAGTTGGAGTTGCAGTCAAAATATTGGAATAGCTATATGAATGCTTCCATCCCAAATTTTACATTTTATTTGCAATCCCTAAACTCATTACTAATTTTTAAAAATATGGTATCATAAATTCTATATTTGAATATGTAACAATAAAAATCAATTCCAATTTACATTCCCGGACTCAGATTTACCATAACAAAATATGAATTACACATATATAGTATACATATATGTAATAAGTTTATGTGTGTAGGAATAATTTATTAAATATTTTTAGGAATAATACAAGTTTAGTCAATGGTACTATAGACTACAAAAATATATGTGCATTCTTCCAAAATATCTTGCATGTAGTATATATATATATATAAGTTAACCCCAAAGCAACTTTTTTTTATCAAAGAAATGCATACTATATTGCTCTCTCTGAGAGGTCTAGAATTTGTAAGGATGTGAGAGGATCAGTTGTGGCCAATTCATGATATTTAGTATAAATATTTAGTACTATTCAATAAATAGTATCCATTTATTCCTAAGGCATTTTGTATAGTCCTAGGATAGTGGTTAAGAAATGATCTGGGCAAATATAGCCTTGCCGTACAAACTCATTGGCTTTGTGACGGAGACCTGATTGCTTAATTCTTCTAAAGCTCATATTCTTTTTTTCTGTGGTGGATAGAACTATATTCCTACCTCTTAATTTTCTCTTGTGATGTTTAAATAATAATTAGTATCTAGCATGTGTATAATATGGTACATAATAAATGTGTTATTTTGAAATGCATATTGGAAAATGGGCCATACATTTGATTATTTTTGTGTGAGATATTCATAATACAAAAATATACCTCCTATAGAGTTTTAGTTTCTGATTTTTAATGTATATTATATATATTTACATACATGCAAATATGTGTGTATTACATATTTGCATATGTATATGTATAAGATACATACATATAAAATTTATTTTGTGGCTTTAGTAAATTATTTTGCTTCTGTATCAAATAGTATTATGTGTTCTTTGGTGGTATAGTAGTGAGCATAGCTGCCTTCCAAATAGCATTCAGGTGAATTGAAAATCTTATGTATCACACACACAAAAATTATCACTCACATTTAACTGCTGAAAATATAGAGTAGAATGACACAGTAACACTATCAATCTTTCAAAGGAAAGGACATACTTATCATTTATTCTAGTCTCTAACGTTATTTACACAATGCCTAGCATACTATAAATTTTTTTAATTTCCATGAAGAAGTGGGAAAATGAGATTCAAGATGAGAAAACTAAACATACTCTAGAAACAAATCCACAGATGGCCCTGGTATTGTATTTTTCAAACAGGGGATTTAGAATAAGTATAATAACTATACAAAAGCATACATGAAAGGTGTATGCATTAGTCAGCATTCTCCAGAGAAAAAGAACCAATATGATACATACATATATGCACACACACACGTGTGTGTCTATATACACACACATATACATACACATATGTATATATAAAAGGAAATTTATTATAGAAATTTGCTCACATGTTTATGGAGACTGAGAAGTCCCTAAATCTGCCACCTACAAGCTTGAGAACCAGGAAAGCTGGTTGTATAATTTAGTCTGAATGTGAAGGCCTGAAAATCAGAGGAGTGGATGGTGTAACTCGCAGTCTGAGGACAAAGGCCTGAGAACCAGGGAGCCGCTAGTTAAGTCCCAGAGTCAGAAAGGTTAGAGAATAAGGAGCTCATATATCCAAAGACACTAGGAAATAGATGTCCCAGATTAAGGGTGGGGGGAGAGAGAGAGTGGGAGAGAGAGAGAGAGAGAGAAGATGAATGAATTCACCCTTCCTTTGCTTTTTTGTTCTATTCAGGCCTTCAATGGATTAGTGATGCCCACTCACACTGGTGAAGGCAGATCTTCTTTAATCAGTCTACTTATTCAAATATTATTTTTTTCTAGAAACACTCTCACAGACAGCCAGAAGTAATGTTTTACTAGCTAGTAGGGCATCCCTTAACCTATTCAAATTGACACATAAAATTAACTGTCATAGTGTACAATATGCATAAACAGGTGAAAAAATTTGGCAGAAACCTGGAAACTATTTTAAAAAAATACCCCAAATAGAAATGCTTATAATAAATATATAAATATACTATTTTTAAGAAGAATTCACTTCAGATCTTAAAGTAGTCACTTGATCCTCTTCTTGAGTCAGCAGAGGAAAGATTAAAACTGAAGATAGTCCAAACTGAAACATAAAGATAATAAAAAGTGAACAAATTATGACAGGCTGTCTGGAAATATATGGAACAATATTAAATGTGTGTTTATATGATTATTGGAGTACAAGATAAAGAGGAGAGAGAAAATAGGGCAGAAAATTATTTGAAAAGATAGTGGACAAAAATTTTTGAAAGTACATGAAAAATATCACAGAGGCCCAAAAAGATGAAAATATCTCAAGTACAAAAAATGCAAATAAAACCAGATTAGTTCTATCATTCTAATTGCTGAAAACCAAAGATACAGAGAAAAATCTTAAAAGCACCCAGTCTAAAACAAAATGCACTAAACAGAGAGAAACAATAAAAATAACAGCTGCTTCTCATCAGAAATAATGAAGGCCAGAAAAGAAAAGACATCGTTAAAGTGTAAAAATGGGGGAAAAATAAACCCATCTACTTACAATATTGCATCATTGAAAACATTGTGTAGATATGAAAGCAAAAAATATTTTCTGAGAGACTTTATCTTCAGCAGACCAGCACTGTAAGGAATACCGAAAATTCTTCAAACTGAAAGAAATGATTACATACAGAAATTTGGCTGCAGGAAAAAAGAAAAAGAAGTCAATATCTGGGTAATTATGAAATACCTTTTACAAGTTAACTTATGAACAAACTCATAACTATATAAGTGTATGGGAATATATATATAATATATGTATATAATCACTAGTTACTTAAGAAAATAATTTTATATCATGGGATTACTACATATGTAGAAAACATAATGATAAATAAGAGGTCAAAGTTCATGAGAAGAGTAAATGGAACTCAAGTATTACAAGTTTTTACCTTTAAGTTCATAAAGTTAGTCTAATATTTGAAAATAGACTGCAAAGTTAGCATGAATACTGGGATTTTTACAGCAATCTCTAAAATAATTCAAATACCTTTAACTAAAAGATCATAGAAGGGTGACTTCCCTGGTGGCGCACTGGAGAGGAATCCACGCTTCCAATTCAGGGGGCCCGGGTTCAATCCCTGGTCAGAGAACTAGATCCCACATGCATACCGCAACTAAGAGTTTGCATGTCACAACTAAGGAGCCCACATGCCTCAACTAAGGAGCCCTGGAGCCACAACTAAGGAGCCCACCCGCTGCAACCAAGACCCGGTGCAACAAAATAAATAAATATTTAAAACTTCAAAGAAGATATAAACTAAAATATAAACTAAAATATAAAATATTTTTAAAATATTAAAATATTTTATATATTTTATAAAGAAGATATAAACTAAAATATAATTGATTAAACAAAAAAGCCAGGATATAAGAAACATGGAAGAAAAGAGCAGATGGAAAAATAGACACATGCAAACATAGTAGATTTAAATGTAGGTGTATAAACACTTACATCGTATGTAAATGGACTAAACACTTCCATTTAAAGACAGTTTGTCAGATTGGATTAAAAAATAAGATGCTGTTCAGAAGAAATACTCTCTAAATTAAGACACCAAACCAGTTGAAAGTAAAATAGTAGAAAGCTACATTTTATGCAAACAATAAATATTTAAAAATTGGTATGCCTATATTAATGTCAAATTAAGTAGACTTGAAGGCAAAGAGACTAGGGAAAAGATATTTTGTAAGACAGATGAGTGAATTTTATTAAAAAATTTATAACTTTCTTAATAATCTATGAACCTAGATGAACAACTTCAAAATATAGGAAGATACAACTGACAGAAATATAGGAAGACAGAAAAATCCACAATCATACTTAAGAATTTCAAAAAGAACAAGATATGATTACTACCCTCGAGAAGTCTTCAATCTGGTAATAGAAGTGACACATAAAATCAACAGTAATTTACCTCAAATATGACAGTGCTAAATCAGAGTTACAGAATATATGAGGAAACAGAAAAAAGTAAAACTCAATAAGTTTCAGTTGGATGGATGTAAAGATGAGTGTTCTAGGTGAAGGCAATAGTGGCAGTAGCAGACACATGGTAGAAGTTCAGGATGTGTTTGAATCTTTACCACTACTTTGATCTGCCTGGAGAATATAATGTTTAATGAGCAATGGAATTAGAGCTGAAAATATATTATAAATAAATATATTACTTTAATAAGAAACCAGACATTTATACTTTATTGTTTTGTTTTGTATGAATATAATTATGAAAAATTATAACTTACATATATTTTCCACCTCAAAAATAAACAATGTTCTATGCTTATGCAAAACAAAATTGAAGTTATAAAAGATACATTATACACAATGTTGGAAATTAAAATATACCTCCTAGAGTCCATGTATAAAACTAGACCATTGAAGAAAACTTCTGTAGAAGTGGAGACAGTGTTAATTTGACTACCAGGTGTATTCATAATCTATCAAATCTCTTTTATCCTCTATGAAACAACTTGTATTTCCAAATTATGTATGTTAACAAGTAAATTGATTTAATCAGCATTTAAAGACATGAGAAAATCAGAAACAAAGTCCCGCCAACATTACACTACAAACTGGAAAGAAAAATTGCCATAGTTTGTTAAATCTAGAAGCAATAGCAAGATGACACTGAAAGGTAGTACATACTTCCTTAGTTCACAAGCAAGATAGAGATTTTTCCAAAAATTGTGGTTGTACTGACCATTATATCCAATGATCAAGGTGTTGGGATCTATAGTCACATGAGAACAACAGCAGGAACCCATATTTTCTTACAGTGATTGAAGTCATACCTACCACAGGACTACACAAGAGGTGAAGCTCAATGGGGAAGTCTGCTTACATCACATTATTATTACTAATTATTATTATCATCATTATTATTTATCATTATCCAGACTTAACCTCCAATCTAGGGAAGAGTATTAGAAAGGAGAGAAGAATGACAAAACTGTTAGCTCCAGCAGAGAGCATGTAGATTACACGGATTTTCTACAGGCCTTTCTCATCTCCCAGAGAATAAAAACTCTACAGAAAGATGCCAACAAAGTAGAAGACAAAACAGACTTGGAAAGAGGACATTAGATTCCATACATCCAATGGAAGCTGTGCTTTAACTCAGTCCCTCCTCCCATAACCATATAATTATTTTTTTTTATTTTTATTGGAGCATAGTTGATTAACAATGTGTTAGTTTCAGGTGTACAGCAAAGTGAATCAGTTATACATATACATATATCGATTCTTTTTTAGACACTTTTCCCATATAGGCCATTACAGAGTATTTAGAGTTCCCGTGCTTTACAGTAGATCCTTATTAGTTATCTATTTTATATATAGTAGTGTGTATATGTCACTCCCAATCTACCAATTTATCCCTCCCCCACTTTCCCCTCTGGTGACCATACATTTGTTTTCTACATCTGTGACTCTCTTTCTGTTTTGTAAATAAATTCATTTGTACCATATTTTTTAGATTCTATATATAAGAGATATCATATGATATTTGTCTTTGTCTGACTTACTTCACTCATAGTGACAATCTCTAGGAATTCTTTTTTTTTTCCTTTAGCATCTTTATTGGAGTATAATTGCTTTACAATGTTGCATTAGTTTCTGCTGTATAACAAAGTGAATCAGCTATGTGTATACGTATATCCCCATATCCTCTCCCTCTTGTGTCTCCCTCCCACCCTCTTTATCCCAACCCTCCAGGCGGTCACAAAGCACCGAGCTGATCTCCCCGTGCTATGCAACAGCTTCCCACTAGCTATCTATTTTACATTTGGTAGGGTCACTGTTACTCTGTCACTTCGTCCCAGCTTACCCTTCGCCCTCCCTGTGTCCTCTCCATTCTCTACATCTGTGTCTTTATTCCTGTCCTACCCCTAGGTTCATCAGAACCATTTTTTAAAATTCCATTTATATGTGTTAGCATACGATATTTGTTTTTCTCTTTCTGACTTACTTCACTCTGTGTGACGGACTCTAGGTCCATCCACCTCACTACAAATGACTCAATTTCGTTTCTTTTTGTGGCTGAGTAATATTCTATTGTATATATGTGACATACATTCTTTTTTTTTAACATCTTTATTGGAGTATAATTGCTTTAAAATGGTGTGTTAGTTTCTGCTTTATAACAAAGTGAATCAGTTATACATTTGTTCCCATATCTCTTCCCTCTTGCGTCTCCCTCCCTCCCAACCTCCCTATCCCACCTCTGTTGGTGGTCACAAAGCACTGAACTGATCTCCCTGTGCTATGCAGCTGCTTCCCAATAGCTATCTATTTTACATTTGGTAGTGTATATATGTCCATGCCACTCTCTTTGTCACAGCTTACCCTTCCCATCCCCATATCCTCAAGTCCATTCTCTAGTAGGTCTGTGTCTTTATTCCTGTCTTACCCCTAGGTTCTTCAAGACATTTTTTTTCTTAAATTCCATATATATGTGTTAGCATATGGTATTTGTCTTTCTCTTTCTGACTTACTTCACTCTGTATGACAGACCCTAGGTCCAACCACCTCATTACAAATAGCTCAATTTCGTTTCTTTTTGTGGCTGAGTAATATTCCATTGTATATATGTGCCACATCTTCTTTATCCATTCATCCGATGATGGATACATAGGTTGTTTCCATCTCCGGGCTATTGTAAATAGAGCTGCAATGAACATTTTGCTACATGACTCTTTGAATTATGGTTTTCTCAGGGTATATGCCCAGTAGTGGGATTGCTGGGTTATATGGTAGTTCTATTTGTAGTTTTTTAAGGAACCTCCATACTGTTCTCCATAGTGGCTGTACCAATTCAGATTCCCACCAGTAGTGCAACAGTGTTCCCTTTTCTCCACACCCTCTCCAGCATTTATTGTTTCTAGAGTTTTTGATGATGGCCATTCTGACTGGTGTGAGATGATATCTCACTGTAGTTTTGATATGCATTTCCCTAATGACGATGAGCATTCTTTCATGTGTTTGTTGGCAGTCTGTATATCTTCTTTGGAGAAATGTCTATTTAGGTTTTCTGCCCATTTTTGGATTGGATTGTTTTTTTGTTATTGAGCTGCATGAGCTGCTTGTAAATTTTGGAGATGAATCCTTTGACAGTTGCTTCATTTGCAAATATTTTCTCCCATTCTGAGGGTTGTCTTTTGGTCTTGTTTATCATTTCCTTTGCTGTGCAAAAGCTTTGCAGTTGCATTAGGTCCCATTTGTTTATTTTTGCTTTTATTTCCATTTCCCTAGGAGGTGGGTCAAAAAGGATCTTGCTGTGATTTATGTCATAGAGTGTTCTGCCTATGTTTTCCTCTAAGAGTTTTATAGTTTCTGGCCTTACATTTAGGTCTTTAATCTATTTTGAGCTTATTTTTGTGTATGGTGTTATGGAGTGATCTAATCTCATACTTTTACATGTACCTGTCCAGTTTTCCCAGCACCATTTATTGAAGAGTCTGTTCTTTCTCCACTGTACATTCCTTCCCCCTTTATCAAAGAAAAGATGACCATATGTGCATGGGTTTATCTCTCGGCTTTCTATCCTGTTCCATTGATCTATATTTCTGTTTTTGTGCTAGCACCATACTGTCTTGATTACTGTAGCTTTGTAGTATAGTCTGAAGTCAGGGAACCTGATTCCTCCAGCTCCATTTTTCGTTCTCAAGATTGCTTTGGCTATTCGAGGTCCTTGGTGTTTCCATACAAATTGTGAAATTTTTTGTTCTACTTTTGTGAAAAATGCCATTGGTAGTGTGACATGCATTGCATTGAATCTGTAGATTGCTTTGGGTAGTAGAGTCATTTTCACAATGTTGATTCTTCCAATCCAAGAACATGTTATATCTCTCCATCTGTTTGTATTATCTTTAATTTCTTACATCAGTGTCTTATAATATTCTGCATACAGGTCTTTTGTCTCCTTAGGTTAATTCCTAGATATTTTATTCTTTATGTTGCAATGGTAAATGGGAGTGTTTTCATGATTTCACTTTCAGATTTTTCATCATTAATGTATAGGAATGCCAGAGATTTCTGTGCATTAATTTTGTATCCTGCTACTTTACCAAATTCATTGATTAGCTCTAGTAGTTTTCTGGTAGCATCTTTAGGATTCTCTATGTATAGTATCATGTCATCTGCAAACAGTGACAGCTTTACTTCTTTTCCGATTTGGATTCCTCTTACTTCTATTTCTTCTCTGATTGATGTGGCTAAAACTTCCAAAACTATGTTGAATAAGAGTGGTGAGATTGGGCAACGTTGTATTATTCCCGATCTTCGTGCAAATGCTTTCAGTTTTTCACCATTGAGGACGATGTTGGCTGTGGGGTTGTCATATATGGCCTTTATTATGTTGAGGAAAATTCCCTCTATGCCTATTTTCTGGAGGGTTTTTATCATAAATGGGTTTTGAACTTTGTCAAAAGCTTTCTCTGCATCTATTGAGATGACCATATGGTTTTTCTTCTTCAATTTGTTAATATGGTGTATCACATTGATTGATTTGTGTATATTGAAGAATCCTTGCATTTCTGGAATAAACCCCACTTGATCATGGTGTATGATCCTCTTAATGTGCTGGTGGATTCTTTTTGCTAGTATTTTGTTGAGGATTTTTGCATCTGTGTTCATCAGTGATATTGGCCTGTAGTTTTCTTTCTTTGTGACATCCTTGTCTGGTTTTGGTATCAGGGTGATGGTGGCCTCGTAGAATGAGTTCTGGAGTGTTCCTCCCTCTGCTATATTTTGGAACAGTTTGAGAAGAATAGGTGTTAACTCTTCTCTAAATGTTTGATAGAATTTGCCTGTGAAGCCATCTGGTCCTGGGCTTTTGTTTGTTGGAAGATTTTTAATCACAGTTTCAATTTCAGTGCTTGTGATTGGTCTGTTCATACTTTCTCTTTCTTCCTGATTCAGTCTTGGCAGGTTGAGCATTTCTAAGAATTTGTCCATTTCTTCCAGGTTGTCCATTTTATTGGCATAGAGTTGCTTGTAGTAATCTCTCATGATCTTTTGTATTTCTGTGGGGTCAGTTGTTACTTCTCCTTTTGCATGTCAAATTCTATTGATTTGAATCTGCTCTTTTTTTTCCTTGATGAGTCTGGCTAATGGTTTATCAATGTTGTTTCTCTTCTCAAAGAACCAGCTTTTAGTTTTATTGATCTTTGCTATTGTTTACTTCATTTCTTTTTCATTTATTTCTGATCTGATCTTTATGATTTCTTACCTTATGCTAACTTTGGGGTTTTTTTGTTCTTCTTTCTCTAATTGCTTTAGGTGCAAGGTTAGGTTGTTTATTCGAGATGTTTCCTGTTTCTTAAGGTAGGATTGTATTGCTATAAACTTCCCTCTTAGAACTGCTTTTGCTGCATCCCATAGGTTTTGAGTCGTTGTGTTTCCATTGTCATTTGTTTATAGGTATTTTTTGATTTTCTCTTTGATTTCTTCAATGATCACTTCGTTATCAAGTAGTGTATTGTTTAACCTCCATGTGTTTGTACTTTTTACAGATCTTTTCCTGTAATTGATATCTAGTCTCATAGCATTGTGGTCAGAAAAGATACTTGATACAATTTCAATTTTCTTATGTTTTCCAAGGCTTGATTTGTGACCCAAGATATGATCTATCCTGGAGAATGTTCCATGAGCACTAGAGAAAATTGTGTATTCTGTTGTTTTTGGATGGAATGTCCTATAAATATCAGTTAAGTCCATCTTGTTTAATGTATTATTTAAAGCTTGTATTTCCTTATTTATTTTCATTTTGGATGGTCTGTCCATTGTTGAAAGTGGGGTGTTAAAGTCCCCTACTATGAATGTGTTACTGTTGATTTCCCCTTTTATGGCTGTTAGTATTTGCCTTATGTATTGAGGTGCTTCTATGTTGGGTGCATAAATATTTACAATTGTTATATCTTCTTCTTGAATCGATCCCTTGATCATTATGTAGTGTCCTTCTTTGTCTCTTCTAATAGTCTTTATTTTAAAGTCTATTTTGTCTGATATGAGAATGGCTACTCCAGCTTTCTTTTGGTTTCCATTTTCTTGGAATATCTGTTTCCATCCCCTCACTTTCAGTCTGTATGTGTCTCTAGGTCTGAAGTGGGTCTTTTGTAGACAGCATATATATGGGTCTTGTTTTTGTATCCATTCATCCAGTGTGTGTCTTTTTGTGGGAGCATTTAATCCATTTATATTTAAGGTAATTATTGATATGTATGTTCCCATTCCCATTTTCTTAATTGTTTTGGATTTGTTATTGTAGGTTTTTTCCTTCTCTTGTGTTTCTTGCCTAGAGAAGTTCCTTTAGCATTTGTTGTAAAGCTGGTTTGGTGGTGCTGAACACTCGCAGCTTTTGCTTGTCTGTAAAGGTTTTAATTTCTCCATCAAATCTGAATGAGATCCTTGCTGGGTAATCTTGGTTGTATGTTTTTCTCCTTCATCACTTTAAATATGTCCTGCCAGTCCCTTCTGGCTTGCAGAGTTTCTGTTGAAAGATCAGCTCTTAACCTTATGGGGATTCCCTTGTGTGTTATTTGTTGTTTTTCCATTGCTGCTTTTAATATGTTTTCTTTGTATTTAATTTTTGTTTGATTAATATGTGTCTTGGCGTGTTTCTCCTTGTATTTATCTTGTATGGGACTCTCTGTGCTTCCTGGACTTGATTAACAATTTCCTTCCCTATATTAAGGAAGTTTTCAACTATCATCTCTTCAAATATTTTCTCAGTCCTTTTCTTTTTCTCTTCTTCTTCTGGAACCCCTATAATTCGAATGTTGGTGCATTTAATGTTGTCCCAGAGGTCTCTGAGACTGTCCTCAGTTCTTTTCATCCTTTTTTCTTTATTCTGCTCTGCAGTAATTATTTCCACTATTTTATCTTCTAGGTCACTTATCTGTTCTTCTGCCTCAGTTATTCTGCTCTTGATCCCTTCTAGAGTATGTTAAATTTCAATTAGTGTGTTTTTCATCGTTGCTTGTTTCATCTTTAGTTCTTTTAGGTCCTTGTTAAATGTTTCTTGCATTTATTCTATTTCCAAGGTTTTGGATCATCTTTACTATCATTATTCTGAATTCTTTTTCAGGTACACTGCCTATTTCCTCTTCATTTGTTAGGTCTGGTGCATTTTTATCTTGCTCCTTCATCTGCTGTTTGTTTTTCTGTCTTCTCATTTTGCTTATCTTACTGTGTTTGGGGTCTCCTTTTTGCAGGCTGGACGTTCGTAGTTCCCGTTGTTTTTGATGTCTGTCTCCAGTGGCTAAGGTTGTTTCAGTGGGTTGTGTAGGCTTCCTGGTGGAGGGGACTAGTGCCTGTGTTGTGGTGGATGAGGCTGGATCTTGTCTTTCTGGTGGTCAGGTCCACGTCTGGTTGTGTGTTTTGGGGTGTCTGTGGACTTATTATGATTTTAGGCAGCCTCTTTGCTAACGGGTGGGGTTGTGTTTCTGACTTGCTAGCTGTTTGGCGTAGGGTTGTCCAGCACTGTAGCTTGCTGGTCGTTGAGTGAAGCTGGGTGTTGTTGTTGAGATGGACATCTCTGGGAGATTTTCGCCATTTGATGTTACGTGGAGCTGGGAGGTCTCTTATGGACCAGTGTCCTGAAGTTGGCTCTCCCACCTCAGAGGCACAGCACTGACTCCTGGCTGGAGCACCAAGAGCCTTTCATCCACACGGCTCAGAATAAATGGGAGAAGAAGTGGAAAGAAAGAAAGAAAGAAAGAAAGAAAGAAAGAAAGAAAGAAAGAAAGAAAGAAAGAAAGAGGATAAAAGAAAATAAAATAAAGTAAGATAAAATAAGGTTATTAAAATAAAAAATAATTATTAAGGAAAAAAAAATTTTAAGTAAAAAAAAAATGGATAGAACCCTAGGGCAAATGGTGAAAGCGAAGCTATACAGACAAAATTTCACACAGAAGCATACACATACACACTCACAAAAAGAGGAAAAGGGGAAAAAATAATAAATCTTGCTCTCAAAGTCCACCTCCTCAATTTAGGATTATTTGTTGTCTATTCAGGTATTCCACAGATGCAGGGTACATCAGGGTGATTGGGGAGATTTAATCCACTGCTCCTGAGGCTGCTGGGAGAGATTTCCTTTTCTCTTCTTTTTTTGCACAGCTCCCGGGGTTCAGCTTTGGATTTGGCCCCGCCTCTGCGTGTAGGTCCCCGGTGGGCGTCTGTTCTTTGCTCAAACCGGACAGGGTTAAAGGAGCCACTGATTCGGGGGCTCTGGCTCACTCAGGCTGTGGGAAGGGAGCGGCACGATGCAGGGCGAGCCTGCGGTGGCAGAGGCCAGCGTGATGTTGCACCGGCCTGAGGCACACAGTGCGTTCTCCCGGGGAAGTTGTCCCTGGATCCTGGGACCCTATTAGTGGTGGGCTGCACAGGTTCCTGGTAGGTGAGGTGTGGGCAGTGACCTGTGGTCACACACAGGTTTCTTGGTGGTGGCAGCAGCAGCCTTAGCATCTCATGGCCGTCTCTGGGGTCTGCGCTGTTAGCCGCAGCTCGCGCCTATCTCTGGAGCTCCTTTAAGCAGTGCTCTTAATCCCCTCTCCTCGTGCACCGGGAAACAAAGAAGGAAGAAAAAGTCTCTTGCCTCTTTAGCAGGTCCAGACTTTTCCCCAGACTCCCTCCGGGCTATGGGTGGTGCACTAACCCCTTCAGGCTGTGTTCACACCGCCAGTCCTCTCCCTGTGCTCCAATCAAAGCCCGAGCCTCATCTCCCAGCCCCACCTGCCCCAGTGGGTGAGCAGACAAGAATCTCGGGCTGGTGAGTGCTGGTCGGCTCTGATCCTCTGTGCAGGAATCTCTCCACTTTGCCCTCCGCACCCCTGTTGCTGTGCTCTCCTCCATGGCTCCGAAGCTTCCCCTCTCCGCCCCCATGGTCTCTGCCCGTTAAGGGGCTCCTTAGTGTTTGGAAACCTTTCCTCCTTCACAGCTCCCTCCCACTGGTGTGGGTCCCATCCCTATTCTTTTGTCTCTGTTTATTCTTTTTTCTTTTGCCCTACCCAGGTACGTGGGGAGTTTCTTGCCTTTTGGGAGGTCTGAGGTCTTCTGCCAGCATTCAGTAGGTGTTCTGTAGGAGTTGTTCCACGTGTAGATGTATTTCTGATGTATCTGTGGAGAGGAAGGTGATCGCCGCGTCTTACTCTTCCACCATCTTCCCCCTCTTGACACATATTCTTTATCCATTCATCTGTCGATGGACACTTAGGTTGCTTCCATGTCCTGGCTATTGTAAATAGTGCTACAGTGAACACTGTGGTACATGACTCTTTTGGAATTATGGTTTTCTCAGGGTATATGCCCAGTAGTGGGATTGCTGGGTCCTATGGTAATTCTATTTTTAGATATTTAAGGAACTTCCATACTGTTCTCCATAGTGGCTGTATCAATTTATATTCTCACCAACACTGCAAGAGAGTTTCCTTTTCTCCACACCCTTTCCAGCATTTACTGTTTGTAGATTTTGTGATGATGCCCATACTGACTGGTGTGAGGTGATACCTCATTGTAGTATTGATTTGCATTTCTCTAATGATTAGTGATGTTGAGCATCTTTTCATGTGTTTGTTGGCAATCCGTGTATCTTCTTTAGAGAAATGTCTATTTAGGTCTTCTGCCAATTTTTGGATTGGGTTCTTTGTTTTTTGATATTGAGCTGCATGAGCTGCTGTATATTATGGAGATTAATCCTTTGTCAGTTGCTTCATTTGCAACTATGTTCTCCCACTCTGAGGGTTCTCTTTTCATCTTGTTTGTGTTTTCCTTTGCTGTGCAAAAGTTTTTAAGTTTCATTAGGTCTCATTTGTTTATTTTTGTTTTTATTTCCATTCTTCTAGGAGGTGGGTCAAAAAGGATCTTGCCGTGATTTATGTCATAGTGTGTTCTGCCTATGTTTTCCTCTAAGAGTTTTATGGTGTCTGGCCTTACATTTAGGTCTTTAATCCATTTTGAGTTTACTTTTGTGTATGATGTTAGAAAGTGTTCTAATTTCATTCTTTTACATGTAGCTATCCAGTTTCCCCAGCACCATTTATTGTAGAGGCAGTCTTTCCTTGATGGTATAGTCTTGTCTCCTTTATCAAAGATAAGGTGACCATATGTGTGTGGGGTTAACTCTGGGCTTTCTATTCTGTTCCATTGATGTATATTTCTGTTTTTTGTGCCAGTACCATACTGTTTTGATCACTGTAGCTTTGTAGTATAGTCTGAAGTCAGGGAGCCTGATTCCTCCTGCTCCATTTTTCTTTTCTCAAGATTGCCTTGGTGATTCACGATCTATTGTTTTTCCATACAAATTGTGAAATTTTTTGTTCTACTTCTGTGAAAAATGCCATTGGTAGTGTAATATGGATTGCATTGAATCTGTAGATTGCTTTGGGTAGTATACTCATTTTCATGAAGTTGATTTTTCCAATCTAAGAACATGGTATATCTCTCCATCTGTTTGTATCATCTTTAATTTCTTTCATCA
Source organism: Phocoena sinus (assembly GCF_008692025.1). Taxonomy (NCBI): domain Eukaryota; kingdom Metazoa; phylum Chordata; class Mammalia; order Artiodactyla; family Phocoenidae; genus Phocoena; species Phocoena sinus. The sequence goes on along the minus strand of NC_045764.1, from coordinate 121,976,917 downwards.
GTGTCTTATAATTTTCAGCATACAGGTGTTTTGTCTCCTTAGGCAGGTTTATTCCTAGGTATTTTATTCTTTTTGTTGCAATGTTAAATGGGAGTGTTTCCTTAATTTCTCTTTCCGATTTTTCATCATTAGTGTATAGGAATGCAAAAGATTTCTGTGCATTAATTTTGTATCCTGCTACTTTACCAAATTCATTGATTAGCCCTAGTAGCTTTCTGGTAGCATCTTTAGGATTCTCTATGTATAGTATCATGTCATATGCAAACTGTGACAGTTTTACTTCTTTTCTGATTTGGATTCTTTTTATTTCTTTTTCTTCTCTGATTGGCTAAAACTTCCAAAACTATGTTGAATAAGAGTGGTGAGAGTGTGCAACCTTGTTCCTGATCATAGAGGAAATGGTTTCAGTTTTTCAACATTGAGAACGATGTTGGCTGCAGGTTTGTCATATATGGCCTGTATTATGTTGAGGTAAGTTTCCTCTATGTCTACTTTCTGGAGAGTTTTTATCATAATTCGGTGTTGAATTTTGTCAAAAGCTTTTTCTTCATCTATTGAGATTATCATATGGTTTTTATACTTCATTTTTTTAATATGGTGTATCACATTGATTAATTTGTGTATATTGGAGAATCCTTGCATTCCTCGGATAAACCCCATTTGATCATGGTGTAAGATCCTTTTGATGTACTGTTGGATTCTGTGTGCTGGCATTTTGTTGAGGATTTTTGCATCTATGTTCATCAGAGTTATTGGCCTGTGTTTTATTTGTGTGTGTGACATCTTTGTCTTGTTTTCGTATCAGGGTGATGGTGGCCTCAAAGAATGAGTTTGGGAGTGTTCCTCCTTCTGCTATATTTTTGAAGAGCTTGAGAAAGATAGGTGTTAGCTCTTCTCTAAATGTTTGATAGAATTCGCCTCTGAAGCCATCTGGTCCTGGGCTTTTATTTGTTGGAAGATTTTTAACCATAGTTTCAATTTTAGCGTTTGTGACTCGTCTGTTTATATTTTCTATTTCTTCCTGGTTAAGTCTCGGAAGGTTGTGCTTTTCTAAGAATTTGTCCGTTTCTTCCATGTCGTCCATTTTATTAGCATATAGATGCTTGTAGTAATCTCTCATGATCCTTTGTATTTCTGCAGTGTCAGTTGTCTCCTTTTTCATTTCTAATTCTGTTGATTTGAGTGTTCTCCTTTTTTTTCTTGAGGATTCTGGCTAATAGTTTATCATTAATTTTTATCTTCTAAAATAACCAGCTTTTAGTTTTATTGATCTTTGCTATTGTTTCCTTCATTTCTTTTTCATTTATTTCTGATATGATCTTTATGATTTCTTCTGCTAATTTTGGGGTTATGTTCTTTTTTCTCTAATTAATTTAGGTGTAAGGTTAGGTGGTTTACTTGAGTTTTTTCTTGTTCTTAAGCTAGGATTTTATTGCTATAAACTTCCCTCTTAGAACTGCTTTTGGTGTATCCCATAGGTTTTGCATTGTTGTGTTTTCATTGTCATTTGTTTCTAGGTAGTTTTTTTTTTTTTTTTTTTTTTTTTTGCGGTACGCAGGCCTCTCACCGCTGTGGCCTCTCCCGCTGCGGAGCACAGGCTCCGGACGCGCAGGCTCAGCGGCCATGGCCCACGGGCCCAGCCGCTCCGCGGCATGCGGGATCCTCCCGGACCGGGTCACGAACCCGCGTCCCCCGCATCGGCAGGCGGACTCCCAACCACTGCGCCACCAGGGAAGCCCTCTAGGTAGTTTTTGATTTCCTCTTTGATTTCTTCAGTGATCTCTTGGTTATTTAGTAGTATATTGTTTAGCCTCCATGTGTTTGTATTTTTTACAGCTCTTTTCCTGTAATTGATATCTAGCCTCCAAGCATTGTTGTCGGAAAAGATACTTGATACAATTTCAATTTTCTTAAATTTATCACGGTTTGATTTGTGACCCAAAATATGGTCTATCCTTGAGAATGTTCCATGAGCAGTTGAGAAAAAAGTGTATTCTGTTGTTTTTGGATGGAATGTCCTATAAATATCAATTAAGTCCATCTTGTTTAATGTGTCATTTAAAGCTTGTGTTTCCGTATATATTTTCATTCTGGAAGATCTGTCCATTGGTGGAAGTGGAGTGTTAAAGTCCCCTACTATTATTTTGTTACTGTGGATTTCCCCTTTTATGGCTGTTAGCATTTGCTTTATGTATTGAGGTGCTCCTATTTTGGGTGCATAAATATTTACAATTGTTATATCTTCTTGGATTTATCCCTTGAGCATTATGTAGTGTTCTTCTTTGTCTCTTGTAATAGTCTTTATTTTAAAGTCTATTTTGTCTGATATGAGGATTGCTATTCTAGCTTCCTCTTGATTCCCATTTGCATGGAATATCTTTTTCCATCCCCTCACTTTCAGTCTGTATGTGTCCCTAGGTCTGAAGTATGTCTCTTTTAGACAGCAAATGTATGGGTCTTGTTTTTGTATCCATTCAACCTGTCTATGTCTTTTGGTTTGAGCATTTAATCCATTTACATTTAAGGTAATTATCAATATGTATGTTCCTTTTACCATTTTTTTGGGGGGGGTTGTTTTTGTAGGTGTTTTCCTTCACTTGTGTTTCCTGCCTAGAGAAGTTCTTTTAGCACTTGTAAAGCTGGTTTTGTGGTGTTGAATGCTCTTTGCTTTTGCTTGTCTGAAAAGGTTTTAATTTGTCTGTCAAATCTGAATGAGATCCTTGCGGGGCAGAGTAATCTTGGTTGTAGGTTTTTCCCTTTCATCACTTTAAATATGTCCTGCCACTCCCTTCTGGCTTGCAGAGCTTCTGCTGAAAAATCAGCTGTTAACATTATGGGTATTCCATTGTATATTATTTGTTGCTTTCCCCTTGCTGCTTTTAATATTTTGTCTTTGTAATTAATTTTTGATAGCTTCAGTATATGTGTCTCAGCATGTTTTTCTTTGGGTTTATTCTGTATGGTACTTTCTGTGCTTCCATGTACTTGGTTGACTATTTCCTTTCCCATGTTAGGGCAGTTTTCGACTATAATCACTTCAAATATTTTCTCAGACCCTTTCTTTTTCTCTTCTTCTTCTTGGACCCCTATAATTCAAATGTTGGTGTGTTTAATGTTGTCCCAGAAATCTCTGAGACTGTCCTCAGTTCTTTTCATTCTTTTTTCTTTATTCTGCTCTCTGGCAGTTATTTCCACCATTTTATCTTCCAGCTCACTTACTTCTGCCTCAGTTATTCTGCTCTTGATTCCTTCTAGAATATTTTTAATTTCAGTAATTGTGTTGTTCATCACTGTTTGTTTGCTCTTTACTTCTTCTAGGTCCTTGGTAAACGTTTCTTTTATTTTCTCCATTCTGTTTCCGAGATTTGGGATCATCCTTCGTATTCTTACTCTGAATTATTTTTCAGGTAGGTTGCCTATTTCATCTTCATTTATTTGGTCTTGTAGGCTTTTACCTTGCTCCTTTGTCTGTGACATTTTTTTTTTCGTTTGTTCTTCTTTTCTCTCTCTCTCTCTTTTCATTGTGTTGTGCTATATTCCTGTCTTAATGTTTGTTTGGCCTGAGATGTCCAGCACTGGAGTTTGTTGGTGTTTGGATAGAGCCGGGTCTTGGTGCTGAGATGAGGACTTCCAGGAGGCCTCACTCCGATCAGTATTCCCTGGGGTCTGAGTTTCTCTGTTAGTCCAGCTTCTTGAACTCAGAGCTCCCAGCACAGGTGCTTGGGCATGCCCTCTGGCTTGGAAACCAAGATCTTGCAAGCTTCATGACGTGGTAAAAATAAAGGAAGAAAGAAAAAAGCAGCAGTACAATATCAAAGAATAAAAAACAAAATAAAATTTGAAATATAAAATATATATTAATGGGCTCCCTGGTGGTGCAGTGGTTGAGAGTCTGCCTGCCGATGCAGGGGACACTGGTTCGTGCCCCGGTCTGGGAAGATCCCACATGCCGTGGAGCAGCTAGGCCCATGAGCCATGGCCATTGAGCCTGCACGTCCAGAGCCTGTGCTCTGCAATGGGAGAGGCCACAACAGTGAGAGGCCCAGGTACTGGAAAAAAAAAAAAAAAAACTGGCCTGGTCCTTGGGGGTTCCTCCCATCCCCTTAGATATCTGTTGTCCCCCACCAGTGCCTGGTAAATGTTCTAGTTTTGAGAAGATGCGAATTCCACATCCTCCTAGCCACCTTGACTCCGTCCCTCTAGGAATTCTTAACTCAACATTAGCTTGCATATAATAGCCTCCTTTCAAATCTCAGTAATATCTACAGAGCATTAAGCATGGACTTTATACACAAGTTTTTACAAAGGGAGGTAAGCAAAACCTGAAAACATTTGGCAAATATCTGCTGTAGGCCTACAATTGTACTCTACTGGTCATATACAGAAGTATATAAGATGTGATGAAGATTCTTATTTGGTATGTCATGGGAATTAACATTTTTCTTGTGGGAAATTGAAAATTCTGGAAAGCTTTCAGCAGAATAATTAATTAAATAACATTGAAGTGTTTAGATAATTATTGACAGAGAATAGAGGCATGTAAATCTGTTCCAGAATATCCAGATTGCACTGCATAAAAATATAGTCTATGTCAGTGACATGAGAAAAGGAGAAACATTTGGGGGAAGAGAAAACAAAAATGCATTCAATACATGCTATGTGTTATGCTTTTCACATGTTTAAGTAATTCTTACAGAATTCTATTATTTAGAGGAGATTTTCATTGTATCAATAAGGGAATTGAGATACAAGGATTTTATTTGTCCTGTTAAAGACCACACAAGTTATAAGTGGAGAAACCAGGATTTGAAACTGGTCGAAATTGAATTTTCTCTCTGATTCTATTTGAGGTTTAAGGAAGAAACAGGAGAGAAAGTTAACTATATAGTTGTTATGGTGGATACTGTGACATTTACCAAGGAAGAAGAGTGTTTTAGGGTCAAAAAATTCAAGTTTGTATATAGTAAGCTTAAGATGTTCACATAGTTTGAAAGTGAATACTTCTAAAATCATGTTGGAAATATATGTATGACATTTAGGAAAGATGTTAACAGAGCTTCTAGAAGGCAGAACTATATTTAGTCTATCTTTGTATACCTAGCAACTTGCACATTAATATAGTTTGGTACATTACACAGTGAACTCATGGAAGTTGATGAGAATGTCTACAGACAGAAAAATGTAGTGTGCTTAGAACAGAAGGGCTAAGGAAAGGGAATTCAAAAGAGAACTCAGATTGGTCAAAGAAGAATCTGGAAAATGCAGTACAGTAATTCTCCTACATACGAACCTTCAAGTTGCAAACTTTCAAAGATGCAAACGTGTGTTCGCACGTCCAATCACGTACGTTAGTTCATGTGTCAGGCGTACATTGTCATGCACGTGCATCCTCTACAAGTGGTTGTGCTTTTGTGTACTTTATAGAGTACAGTAATATAGTATCTATCTCAAGCTCAGGATGTCTGAAGCAAGAGTAAAACAGCAGTGATGTGGCTGGTACTAGTGTACTTTTCAAGGAACTGTACTGTAAGATTAGAAATGTTTTCTTTATTTTTTGTGTTTGTTTTTTATGTATTATTTGTGTGGAAGGTATTATAAACCTATTACAGTACAGTACTATATAGACGACTGTGTCAGTTGGGTACTTAGGCTAACTTTGTTGGACTTACAAACAAATTGGACTTACAAACAAATTGGACTTACAAATGCGCTCTCAGAATGGAACTTGCTCATATGTAGGGACTTACTGTACCACAAACTGTACCAAAAATCAGAAATTTTAAGGAATAAAAAAATCTGTCAAATGTTACTAAAAGATCAAGTGGGTGAGATTTTAGAAGATATCACTCGATTGATTGTTTTTTACAAGTAATAGGAATGCCAAAGAAATAAATATAATATTTTAGTGTTCTAGAATTCCAAGATTACAAGTATTGAAGTATGTTGACCTGATTGGCACAATAGAGAAAGTCATTTGCAATGGAGGGGAAGGTTAGGGATGGTGAAGCTAATGAAAGTCATCAATCCAAAGAAAGTATTTTCAAATGTTGGTGTCATGTCTCTGATTGCACTTGAGATATGAACAATGTTCACTTGTTAAGAGTATATAGGGCCTATGAGGGTTGTGCAAGGTTGGCTGTACCTGAAATTGATTATTTCTAGAGAAAATAGTTTGCTCTTAGAAGTAGCTGTGACTAAATGAATTTGTGATTCATGAGACAGCAGAGATATCTCTTTGAATTTGATTTTGTACCTTCAAACTAAAAAAAGTTCTTGACATAACTATATACATTTAAAAAGTAATATGGCATTAGTGCAAAAAGGTTATATGTGTATAAATGGATATTTATTTGATGTAGTTGATTGGAAAAATAATTAAAAACTTGAAAGATTGTCAGAACCTAATACATTGAAAAACATTTTTCAAGTTTGAAAGAAGTTGGTAATCCAGGAAGTATCTTTTGACTATGTCCCTCTGTGACTACCATATCATTTTAGAGGCTGTGCTTACAATTTGTTCAAAATATGTCACTTCTTAAAGGAGTAAATTCCTGGTAACTTTTACCTGTTGACTTGGATGTTTCTGCAAAGCAGATATGAAGCTCTTTCTTACCTTTGTTTATCAGTGTTTCTCAACATTTTTTTCATTATCACCCTCCACAAAGAGCCTTTTTAAGTATTTTTTCCCTAATCACCTCCATGAAATGTTAGTATCACAAATATACTATATATTTGTTATGTACTGTATAAATGTCTGTGCATTATATATAAAATGAGTACAATTTTTTTCTATTTTATTTTATTGTATTCATTTTCTATTGAGGTATAGTTGACTTACAGTATATCAGTTTCAGGTGTACAACATAGTGATGCAGTATTCTTATAGATTATACCTTATTAAAAGTTATTACAGGGCTTCCCTGGTGGCGCAGCGGTTAAGAGTCCGCCTGCCAATGCAGGGGACGCGGGTTCGTGCCCCGGTCCGGGAAGATCCCACATGCCATGGAGTGGCTGGGCCCGTGAGCCATGGCCACTGAGCCTGCGCGTCCGGAGCCTGTGCTCCGCAACGGAGAGGCCACAGCAGTGAGAGGACTGCGTACCGCAAAAAAAAAAAAAAAAAAAGTTATTACAAAATAATGGCTATAATTCCCTGTGCTGTAAAATATATCCTTGTTCCTTATTTATTGTATACATAGTAGTTTGTATCTCTTAATCCCATACTCCTATCTTACCCTCCTACACTTCCCTCTCTCCACAAGTAACCATTAGTTTTTTTCTGTATCTGTGAGTTTACTTCTGTGAGTCTATTTCTGCTTTCCTATGTACATTCATTTTTTATTTTTAGATTCCACATATAGGTGATATCATACAGAATTTTCTCTGACTTATTTCACTTAGCATAAGAATCTCTAGGTCTATCCCTGTTGCTGCAGATGGCAGAATTTCATTCTTTTTTATGGCTAATATTTTATTATATGTATATCACTTCTTCTTTATCCATTCTTCTGTTCATGGACACTTGGGTTGCTTCCATATCTTGGTTATTGTAAATCATGCTTCTGTGAACATTGAGGTACATTACCTTTTTGAATTAGTGGTTTTAATTTTTCCAGATATATACCTAGACTTGAGTTGCTGGATCATATGGTAGTTCTATTTTTAGTTTTCTGAGGAGCCACCATACTGTTTTCTAAAGTGGCTGCACCAATTTATATTCCCACCAGAAGTGCACAAGTGTTCCCTTTTGTCCATATCCTTGTAACATTTATTATTCTGGGGTGATATCTCATTATTATTTTGATTTGCATTTCTCTAATAATTAGGGATGTTAAGTATCTTTTCATGTGCCTGTTGGCCATCTGTAAGTCTTTGGGAAAATGTCCATTCAGGTTTTCTACCCATTTCTTTATTTCTATTTTTTATATTGAGTTATATAAAGTGTTTATATGTTTTGGTTATCAACCCTTTTTTAGTCATATCATTTGCAAATATTTTCTCCCATTCCACAGATTGTCTTTTTATCTTATTGATGAATTCCTTTGCTGTGTAAAAGCTCTTAAGTTTAATCAGGTCCTATTTGTTCACTTTTGTTTTTATTTCTTTTGCCTTAGGAGACACATTCCAAAATATATTGCTATGATTTACATCAAAGCGTGTTCTGTCTATATTCTCTTCTAGGAGTTTTATAGTTTCCGTTCTTACATTTATGCCCTTAATATGTTTTGAGTTTATTTGTGCATACAGTGTGAGGAAATGTTCCAATTTCATTCTTGTATATGTAGCTGTCCAATTTTCCCAGCACCACTTATTGAAGAGATTGTTTTTTCTCCATTGTATATTCTTTTCCCCTTTGTCTTAGATTAATTGAACATAAGTGCATAGGTTTATTTCTGGGCTCTCTATTCTGTTCCACTGATCTGCTGTGTCTGTTTTTGTGCCAGTACCATGCTGTTTTGAATACTGTAGCTTTGTAGTATATTAGTATAGTCTGAAGTCTGGGACGGTGATAACTCCAGTGTTGTTGTTTTTTTCTCAAGATTGTCTTGGTAATTCAGGGTCTTTTGTGGTTTGATGTAAATTTTAGGATTACTTTTTCTAGTTCTGTGAAAAATGTCGTGGGTATTTTGATAGGGATTGCATTAAATCTGTTGATTGCTTTGGGTAGTATGGCCATTTTGACATTAATTCTTCTAATCCAAGAACATGGGATATCTTTCCATTTCCTTGAATCGTCTTCAATTTCCTTCATTAATGTTTTATAGATTTAAGATTATACATCCTTCACCTCCTCGGTTGAGTTTATTCTTAGGTATTTTCCTCTTTTTGATGTGATTTTTAAATAGGATTCCTTTTAACTTTTGCTTTCTGATAGTTAATTATTAGTACATAGAAAAGCAACAGATTTCTGTATATTTTCTTCAATTCTGCAACTTTGCTGAATTTATTTGTTAGTTCTATTAGCTTTCAGATGGAGACTTTAGGATTTTCTATATAAAGTATCATGTCATCTACAAATAGTGACACTTTTCCCTCTACCCTTCTGATTTGAATGTTTTTTTATTCTTTTTCTTTTCTGATTTCTGTGACTAGGACTTCCAATACTATGTTAAATAGAAGTGGCAAGAGTAGGTACCCTCGTCTTGTTACTGAATTACCAGAAACTCTCATCTTTTCACTGTTGGGTATGCTGTTAGCTGTGGGTTTGTCATAAATGGCTTTTATTATGTTGAAATATGTCCCAGCTCTACCCACTTTAATGAAAGTTTTTTAATCATGAATGGATGTTGAATTTTGTTAAATGATTTTTCTGCATCTATGGAGATGATCATTTGATTTTTATCCTTTCTTTTGTTATTGTGGTGTATCACATTGATTGATTTGCAAATATTGAACCATTCTTATGTCTCTGGAATAAAGTCCAGTTGATTATGGTGTATGATTCTTTTTATATGTTGTTGGATCTGGTTTGCTAACGTTTTGTTGAGGATATTTGCACCTATATTTGTCAATGATATCAGCCTGTAATTATTATTATTCTTTGAAGTGTCTTTGTATGCTTTTGGTATGAGGGTAATGGTGGAGTTGTAGAATGAATTTGGAAGTGTTCTCTCCTACTCAATATTTTTGAATAGTTGGAGAAGGATAGGTATTAGTTCTTCTTTATATGCTTGGTAGAATTCCCCTTTGAAGCCATGTGTTACTGTACTTTTGTTTGTTGGGAGTTTTTAAATTACAAATTCAATTTCACTATAGTGATTAGAATGTTCAGATTGTCTTTTTCTTCTTGACTCAGTCCTGGCAGGTTGTATGTTTCAAAAAGATTTGTCCATTTCTTCCAGGTTGTCCAATTTGTTGGCATATAACTGTGTGTTATTCTTTTGATGATTTTTGTATCTCTGTGGTATCAGTTGTTGTTTCTCCTCTTTCATATTTTATTTTCTTTATTTGCATCTCGTTTCTTCTTCTTGGTGAGCCTGGCTGAAAGTTTATCAATTTTGTTTATCTTTTTAAAAAAGCAGCTCTTGGATTCTTTGATATTTTATTTATTTATTTATTTATTTCTCTCTCTCTCTCTCTCTCTCTCTCTCTCTCTCTCTTCTTCTCTCTCTCTCTTTCTTTCATCTCTATTTGTCTCTGTCTTTATTATATCCTTCCTTCCTTCTGTTGATTTTGGGCTTTCTTTGCTCCACTTTTTGTAATTCTCTGAGATAGTAGGATAGGTTGTTTATTTGAGATTTTTCTTGTTTCTTGAGGAAGGCCTATATCCCTTTAAACTTCACTCTTAGGACTATTTTTGCTGTATCCAAGAGATTTTGGAAAGTTGTGTTTCTATTTTCATTTGTCTCAAGGTATTTTCTGATTTTCTCTTTGATTTCTTCATTGACCCACTGTTTTTTTTAGTAACATATTATTTAGTTGCCACGTGTTTTTTCTTTTTCCATTTTTCTTTCTGTAATTGATTTCTAGTTTCATACTGTTGTGGTTAGAAACAGTGTTTGATATAATTTCTATCCTCTTAAATTTGTTGAAATTTGTTTTGAGGCCTAGGGTGTGACCTATCCTGAAAAACCTTCCATGTCCACTTGAAAAGGATGTGTATTCTGGTGTTTTCGTATGTAATGTCCTGTAGATATATCTAAAGTCCAACCAGTCTATTGTGTCATTTAAGACCACTGTTGCCTTATTGATTTTTCTGTCTGGATGATCTGTCCATTGATGTAAGTGGGGTATTAAAGTCACCTACTATTATTGTCAATTTCTCCTTTTATGTCTGTTAGTGTTTGCTTTATATATTTAAGTGCCCCTGTATTGGGGTGCATATATGTTAATGAGAATAGATCCTCTTCTTATATTGATCCTTTTATCATTATATAAAGCCCTTCTTTGTCTTTTGTTATAGCCTTTGTTTTAACATCTATTTTTTCTAAGTATTGCTACCCCCACTTTTGTCATTTCCATTTACATGAAATATCTTTTTCCAGCCCCTCACTTTGTCTGTGTGTGTCTTTAGCTCTGAAGTGAATCTCTTGTAGGCAGCCTATAGATGGGTCTTGTTTTTTTATTCAATCAGCCACCCTATGTGTTTTGATTGGGGCAGTTAGTCCATTGACAATTCAAGTAATTATTTACAGATGTGTACTTATGGCCATTTTTATTACTTGTTTTCTGGTTGTTTTTGTAATTCTTCTCCATTCTTCTTTTTTTTCTTCCTTTGCAGTATGATTATTTTCTTTAGTAGTGTGCTTGTATCCCTTTCAGTTTTTGTGTATCTATTGTAGGTTTTTGATTTGTGGTTATCATGAGGGTGATATATGTTGACGAATAATTATATCTACTTGTATTAAACTGGTTGCCATTTAAGTTCAAACACATTCTAAAAGTTCTATATTTTTTTCTCCCCTTCCCCACATTTTGTGTTTTTGCTGTCATATTCTATATCTTTGTGTTTATTCCTTAATTGTTTAGTTATATTGCTTTTACAATTTTTTTGTCTTTTAATCTTTATACTGGCTTATTTAATGGTTGATCCTCTGTCCTTAGTATATATTTGCCTTTCCTTGTGGGATTTCCCTTTCCTATAGATTCTTCTTTTCCTCTTAGAGAAGACCCTTTAACATTTCTTATAGGGTATGTTTAATATTGATTAACTCCTTTAATTTTTGCTTGTCTGAGAAGTTCTTTATCTCTCTTTTGATTCTAAATGATAATCTTTCTATGTAGAGTATCCTAGGTTGAAGGTTTTTCCCTTTCAGCACTTTGGACATATCATGCCACTAATTTCTGGACTGGAAAGTTTCTGCAGAAAAATCAGCTGATAGACTTATAGAGAGTCCCTTGTATATGAGTCTTTGTTTTTCTCTTGCTGCTTTTAGAATTCTCTTTTATTCTTTAACTTTTGCCATTTTAATTATAATATGTCTTGGCATGGATCTGTTTGGGTTTCTCTTGTTTGGGACCAACCCTCTGTGCTTTCTGTACCTGGATATCTGTTTCCTTCTTCAAGATTGGGAAGGTTTAGCCATAATTTCCTCAAATACATTTTCAATCCCTTTCTCTCTCTTCTCCTTTTGGAACCCCTATGATGTTGATGTTAGTATACTTAGTGTTATTACAGAGCTCCTAATCTCCTCATTTAAAAAAAATTTTCTTTTTATTGTTCTCATTGGGTGATTTCCATTATTCTAGCTTCCAGATCACTTATGCTTTCTTCTGTACCACTTAGTCTTCTATTCATTCTTTTCAGTGTGTTTTATATTTTAGCTATTAAATTATTTATATTTTGGATTGGGTCTTTTTCATATTTTCAAATTCCTTGTTAAAGTTCTCACTGTTTTACTCATTCTTTTCCCTAATTCAGTTAGCAATCTTATTATGAGTGCTTTGAATTTTTTATCTGGTAAATTGTTTCTGTTTTATTATTTATTTTTTCAGGGGTTTTCTCCTGGTATTTCAGTTGAAACCAGTTCCTCTGCCTTTTACTTTTCTTTAACTTTCTCTGCCTCTATGAATTTAGGTAAAACAGTTACCTGTTGTGGTCTTAAATGTGTGTTCTTATGTGGAAACATCCCTATACAAACTGTGTGTGCCCAATGCCTTTGGTGGGAGAACTGGATTTGATTTAGATGCTATTCACATTTTTCCTCATGGTATGCTGCACCTATCACCTTGATAGAGAGTAAGACTGCAGATAGAGGGGCTACAGCTAGCACTTTGAGTGAGGCAGGACTTCTCCTATGCTCAGTGGCCATCACTACCCTATCAAGGGTGGAGTCTGATCCCATGTTGCTATAGCAGAAGCCTTGAGGGTCAGGCCTGAGATGGCTGTGTTTTCTTTGGTTGTTCACTTTTCCCTCTCCCTGTTGTGGGACCCTTGTGACAGGGGAGGAGCACCAAAGCAAGTGGTACATGAAGCCTCTTGGCCCATGTCAGCCACAGACAGAGGTCCGTGCCATCTCTAATGCCTTTGCAGGCACCAGCAATTTCCACTCACACTGCTAGGACACAGTCCTGAGTCCAAGTCCCCTTTGTCTGTCACAGACAATCACTCCCCACAGCCTCCATCACCCTCAACTGTTGTGGAACCACACTGCAGTGCAGGCAGCATCTGCATGGACTCTTGCTGTATACCAGGGCATGAGCTGTTGGGGAGTAGCCACCTTCAGAGTTTTGGACTGCTTCTGATGCACCGCTTGAGTAAGTGCTAAGGATGGTCACTGCTGCCCCGTCCAGGTTCTGCCTTGGGACCTAGTTGCCTCTGTGTGTGTGTCCCATGGTGGAGTTTTCTCCCCAGATCCAATGGCATGCTGTGATGTAGAATAAGCAGGGCTTGACGGTTCACTAGGATTGGGCTGGAGCCCACACTGAGTAGGTCACCAAAAATGAGTCAGCCAGCCATGCTGTTTCAATTTGCCCTTCCTGACCAGCCTCAGGGGTAAGCCAGCTTGCATGCAATCCTCATGAGCAGAGTTCAGCCTTTCCACAGGCCTTCAATTAGTCTCAGCAGTTCTCCACTCAGCCAAGGGGACTTGTCTCTCCTGTGTATGACCCCAGGACTAGGGCACCCAATCTGTGACTCTCACTGTTCACTCTCAGGTTTGGTCTCTACCCGTGTATCTTCTCCCTTTCCTCTCCCAGGGCACAGGTCTCTACTTGATCACTTTCTTCCCTTCCATCCTGATTATGTGTGGATCTTTCTTATAGCCTTGGTTGTACAGGAGTCTTTCTGCCAGTTTCCAGTTAGTTTTCAGTGAGAATTGTTCCACATGTAGATGTATTTTTTCTGTGTTCATGGAGGAAGATGAGTTCCACATTCTATTCTCCACCATCTTCTTCATTCCCTCAAAAAGAGTAAGATTTTTTTACCCTCACCCAAAATGATTTTCCCCCTTAGGAGTGATCTTGTGCTATTGAGAATGCATGATACACCTAATTCAAAATAAACAATGTGTGAGGCCTTGGTGAAGGTGTCTTATTAAGAAGGCTATAAAATTTATTAGTACTCAGGGAGTTTTATTTTTATGGAGCTAAGTCAGAAGTAAGCATAGTGTGACCTAAAAAACTAAAAAAAACAAACTTTAGCACAGTTTCTCTTTGGAAAGGTTGGTTTAAATACTTACTGAGTCTGATGCATGACTGAAAAGCAAAGTGTTATGAAATGTAAACAAACATACTTGCAGAAGCTTAAGTGTAGAATTATAAGCATTTTTTATAAACATGAGATCTAAAGCAAAGAAGAAAATTAATTTTTCAAAAATATTTGTCAAATGCTGGGAACTCAGTGTGGCTAAAATGGAAACAAGCCTGACCTCAGGAGACTATGGCCTAAATCAGGAGACTATGGCCTAAAGGGTGAAAGAGCAGCCCAAATCAGTTTAGTAAGCATAAAGTTAAAAGGTAGAGAAAACTATGAAGATTTAAATTGAAACTGCCCACAGGCAGACCAGATGGCAGAGAGGACAGTTGGCAGGCTATAACAATTCTATGGGCATGGTGAATTCTGACCCTGAGGTGTCAGAAGTGAAGAGAAAAAGGCATAAAATCTGTTCCACATAGGAAAGCAGTTGGCAAATGTCAAATGAGATCAGTAAGTAGTGAAGATTTCAACAAGGCAGGCTGGGTCAGATACAGATTTTTTTTTAAAGGAGGAAGGAACACTTATGGGGGAAACCATTAGTAGTGAAAAAGAGAGAAATAATTCAAGACACAGGCTGAGTCATAAAGCAGTGGATATTCAGCCACAGGCACCTGGGCTAACAGAAGAGGGAAATAAAGGAAAAGAGTTTAAGCAAGTGTCTACAAATTAAAAATACACAAGAAGAGACAAAGAGGAAAGATACAGGTAGCACTAGCAACAGCAGAACAAGCACTGTTAGAGGATTAGAGACCAACTTCCTTCACCTCTTGCTTTACATTTCCTAGAATAAAACACTTGTGAACAGGCGTAAATAACAGATCACCTGAAAGGCAGACAGTTGATTGTAGCCATACTTTTAAAGGAAGACTTTTCTGGGGGTCCCAAAATCCAACTCCTTTATCATTTTGTCATGTAAATCCCCAATACTGAAGCAACATTGTTACAAAACGACCAAGGAATTATATTGGTATATAACACTATCAAATTTAAATATACTATAGGTTTTGGGTCGTGGTGATTTCACTGTCATTAGTTTCTAGGTATTTTTTGATTTCCTCTTTGATTTGTTCAGTGACCTCTTGGTTAATTAGTAGTGTATTGTTTAGCCTCCAGGTGTTTGTATATTTTACAGATTTTTCCCTGTAACTGATATCTAATCTCATAGTGTTGTGGTCTGATACAATTTCAATTTTCTTAAATTTACCAAGGTTTGATTTGTGACCCAAGATATGATATCCTGGAGAATGTTCCATGAGCACTTGAGAAGAAAGTGTATTCTGTTGTTTTTGGTTGGAATGTCCTATAAATATCAATTAAATCCATCTTGTTTAATGTATCATTTAAAGGTTGTGTTTCCTTATTTATTTTCATTTTAGATGATCTGTCAATTGGTGAAATTGTGGTGTTAAAGTCCCCTACTCTTATTGTGTTACTGTCAATTTCCCCTTTTATAGCTCTTTGTTAGCATTTGCCTTATGTATTGAGGTGCTCCCATGTTGGGTGCATAAATATTTACAATTGTTATATCTTCTTCTTGGATTGATCCCTTGATCATTATGTAGTGTCCTTCTTTGTCTCTTGTAATAGTCTTTATTTTAAAGTCTATTTTGTCTGATATGAGAATGCCACTCCGGCTTTCATTTTGATTTCCATTTGCAAGGAATATCTTTTTCCATCCCCTCACTTTCAGTCTGTATGTGTCCCTAGGTCTGAAGTGGGTCTCTTGTAGACAGCATATATACGGGTCTTGTTTTTGTATCCATCACTAATCATTAGAGAAATGCAAATCAAAACTACAATGAGGTATTACCTCACACTGGTCAGAATGGCCATCATCAAAAAATCTACAAAATAAATGCTGGAGAGGGTGTGGAGAAAACGGAACCCTCTTGCACTGTTGATGAGAATGTAAATTGATACAGCCACTATGGGGAACAGTATGGAGGTTCCTTAAGAAACTAAAAATAGAACTATCACATGACCCAGCAATCCCACTACTAGGCATATACCCTGAGAAAACCATAATTCAAAAAGAGACATGTACCACAATGTTCATTGCAATAGCCAGGACATGGAAGCAACCTATGTGTCCATCAACAGATGAATGGATAAAGAAGATGTGGCACATATATACAATGGAATATTACTCAGCCATAAAAAGGAATGAAATTGAATTATTTGTAGTGAGGTGGGTGGACCTAGAGTCTGTCATAAAGAGTGAAGTAAGTCAGAAAGAGAAAAACAAATACCATATGCTAATACATATATATAGAATTTTAAAAAATGGTCCTAATGAACCTAGGGGTAGGACAGGAATAAAGACGCAGACATAGAGAATGGACTTGAGAGCACGGAGAGGGGGAAGGGTAAGCTGGGATGAAGTGAGATAGTGGCATGGACATATATACACTACCAAATATAAAATACATAGTTAGTGGGAAGCATCTGCATAGCACAGGGAGATCAGCTTGGTGCTTTCTGTCCACCTAGAGGCGTGGGATAGGGAGGGTGGTAGGGAGACGCAAGAGGGAGGAGATATGAGGATATATGTATACATATAGCTGATTCACTTTGTTATACAACAGAAGCTAACACACCATTGTAAAGCAATTATACTCCAATAAAGATGTTAAAAAAATTTAAGTATACTATCTAATTTCCCCAAATATGATAAATTTCCTCATTTCTCTATCTCAGGCATAAACCTACAGTCAGAAACTTATTTTATATGTTCCACAATACCCTACATTTCATGTTTGTGGTAATAATCATCCCACTTCTATGTTTTTGTCTCCAATAGAGGTCTGGTGTTGATGTCATGGGGCCGCACCTCTCTGGTTACCACTATTTCTTCAACACCTATTACAGTGCACAAAACATATAATTATCTGTGTCAGAACAGAGTATGCAAGAGTAGAAGAGAACAACATCAGAGGAGGAAAGAGGGAAAAAACAAACCAAAAAATGAGGTAAAAAAAAATCCTTTCCCTTAGTGTTAAGAAAGTATTATTTCTTCCTCAGAACTGGCAACTTAGGGGAATGGTTCTTACCTGACATGTTAAATAAATACGGGTATTAAGATAAGTACGTATCCTATTTATTTTTATACATTCTAAATGTGTATTTAAGGAATCTATATTACAAAAATTATTTGATTTAATCACATTAATGTGTCAAAGACAAACCTATTTAATTATTTGAGAATTAAAGAAATCATTTGGCCAGATGTTATTTTTCTTCCCAGTTGTAAAAATCTTAAGAAACATCTCCTAGATAATGATTTAACGAATATGAGAAGCTTCCCAAGCAAGATTTAATGCCATTGTAAAAAAAAAAAAAACATTAATAGAGAAATATCAGTAAAACAATATTCTTTAGGATCATAAATATAATCCCATTTTTTTATAAGGCTATTCCACATGTTTTAATTAAACTCTCTTATAAAGTGTTATAACGAGCATTGATTGCTATTTAGAAAACTTTTAACAGGCTCTTAGAGGATCTGCAATGCTTGGTTTTCTCTGCCCAAGTCTGCCCCAGATGATCACCACTACAGCCAGCAGGATCCTGTGGGTATGTCCATCATCAGCTAGTGATGTGTATTATTGGCAACCTTACTTGGAACTTACTTAGAATACAATTTAACCATATATCTGCTAGGGTACAAAGCATTAATCAATACTAGATTTTATATATTTTAAGGATTGTGTTAGGCATCTGTGGCTTATCTTTGATGCACTAATCATTGCTATATATTTTGAGAAATAGATTCAGATTTCCAAGGATCAATTTACAAATGAATTTTTGGCAGAAAAACTGTCAATTGAGCTATATCCATAGTTTCGTAAAATATATTTTTTTACACTTTGCTTATGGCAGCCTAGTTAAGCCCAATATACTATTGCTGCTTCAAAAAAGACTCTCTCGGTGGTATTGGCAAGGCTTTGCAATATTCTAAGCCAGTGTGCAAAGCCTCAAACAAGCATACATATCTGTGTTTAGGCAGCCTTAATTTAGATCCCTTAAACTTGTTTCAGATTTTCTTCTGCTCTATGTCAGAGTACATTTAGTAAAAGCCAAATCTCTGGCCAAATGAGCAAAACTCTCCTAGGTAGTCTTTCTTTAGTCACTATGTCAACCTTCTTGGGATATTCAGGTGCTTTAATGGCTGCTTAACCAGACAGATTTTA
The DNA here is from genome assembly GCF_008692025.1 of Phocoena sinus. Taxonomy (NCBI): domain Eukaryota; kingdom Metazoa; phylum Chordata; class Mammalia; order Artiodactyla; family Phocoenidae; genus Phocoena; species Phocoena sinus. Next base: position 121,958,593 of record NC_045764.1, on the reverse strand, counting down.
GGAATTGTATTCTCAGCATTACCAGTTTTTCTCTAGGACTTTTTTTACCTCTTGTTTTTGTGGGCCTGTTTGATAATACTTACTTTCCAAAAACAAATGTCTAATCTATTTTACAGGTTGTTTTAGGGAGCAGCATCTTAAAGAATGATACACTAATTGGGCTCCCTTTTGGGAAACATAAAGCAGTTTTTTTCAGGTGTAGTACACAGAAATAGATGACATACTGGTAGGTTTTGTTCTTAAAGAAAATACTTATGGCTGAAACAGATGTTGCAAATTAAAAATCTGACACAAGAATTCTGATAGAGCTTTGGTTGATACCATTATATAAATTGCTTATAAATGTATTATTTAGAGATACTTCTTTTTAAAAAGAGGAGAAATATATTTGCCTAGTCTTAGTTTAATATGCTTGAAATGACTGTTCTGAATAATCATTTTTCTCTGATGCCTCCAATAAGGAAAAAGAAAAATGATTATATATGATTGGAGGTGTAACTCTCACAATTTCCTCTCCTCTCAGGATTGCATTAACACCATGTTACCTAGAGGCAGTGTGGTATAGAGTCTTAATTGAGTAATTCCCTGACTTTCTCTCTAACCACTTATGTAACTTTAGACCCATCATTTAAACTTTCTAAGCTTTCATTTTCTTATCTACAACATAAACTTAATGATGTATTAGAGAGTGATTGAGAGGCATCATTGGAACAGCCAGCACTAATTATGTGCTAGATTACTATGTAATAAATACCAGCCTCTCATTTCTTTGAATTATCTTACTTATTTATTGTCATACTGTATATGTTGCTTTGCTAATAATAAACTACAAGCCAAGGTTATTCCATTTTTGTGTGTTCATCACACACACACAAATACACCCAGTAGCTACAGGAATTCTTCCTCTCTGCTGTGGTATATGAATAAGTACTCACCTTCTATTCAGTATCCTTTCTTTCATATCCTTAGAAATTGCAATCACTTAATTTTAAATTAGTAGTCCATAAAATAATAATTTTAGCATCCATGATAGATATTTAAAAACTTTATCAATGTTAAATGTTAAGTATCTAGGTGAAAAGATGAGGAAGAAGTGTGACTCGTTATTTTTATATTGAAATCGCTAAAATATCTTGAAGCATTTGAGATAGAGATTGATTCATCTTTGAGGTCTCTATTGTCAAAGTTTATTATAGATTATTATAAAGTCATACTTATAAAGTCATACTTAATGGGTTGATGATATTAGAAAACAATGTTTTTTGTACTAGAAAAACAGGCAGTAAAAGCCATGGAGACAGAATAAAGAGCCCATAGATGAGCCTAAACTTACATGGGCAATTAATCTAGGGCAAAGGAGTCAAGAATATACGATAGGCAAAAGATTACCTCTTCAATACTTGGTTTTGGGGAAATTGTACAGCTACATGCAAAAGAATCAAACTGGACAACTCTCATACCATGTACAAAAATAAACTCAACTGAAATGTAAGACCTGAAACCATAGAATTTCTAGAAGAAAACATAGGCAAAACTCTTTGACATAGGTCTTAATAATATTTGGGGGGATATGTCTCTTCAGGCAAGGGAAACAAAAGCAAAAATAAACAAATGGGACTTCATCAAACTAAAACGGTTTTTGCACAGCTAATGAACATATCAACAAAATGAAAAGGCCACCTACTAAATGGGAGAAGGTATTTGCAAACTATATATCTGATAAGGCGTTAATATTCAAAATATAAAAAGAACTCATACAACACAAGAAACGAACAACCCAATTAAAAAATAGGCCAATGATCTGAATAGACATTTGTACAAAGAAGACATACAGATGGCCACCAGGCACATGAAAAGATGCTCAATATCACTATCATCAGGAAAATTCAAATCAAAACCACAATGAGATATCACTTCAAACCTATCAGAATGGCTATTATCAATCAACAAATAACAAGTGTTGATGAGGACATGAAGAAAAGGGAACCCTCATGCACTGATGATGGGAATGTAAATTGGTGCAGTCACTATGGCAAACAGTATGGAGATTCCTCAAAAAATTAAAAATAGAACTACAATAAAATCCAGCAATTCCACTCCTGGGTATTTATTATCCAAAGAAAATGAAAATTCTAATTCAAAAAGATATATGTACCCCTATGTTCTCTGCAGCATTATTTACAATAGCCAAATACAGAAGCAACCCAAATGGCCCATCAATAGATGAATGAAGAAGATGTAATTTACACATATAATGGAATATTAGCCATAAAAGAAATGAAACCTTGCCTTTTGGGACAATATGGATGGACCTAGAGGGTATTATGCTCAGTGAAATAAGGCAGAGAAAGACAAATACTGTATGATTTCACTTATATGTGGAGTCTAAAAAACAAAACAAATGATCATATATAACAAAACAGAAATAGACACAGAGAACAAACAGGTGGTTGCCAGAGATGAGGGGGTGGGTGGAGGGAAGAAATAGGTGAGGGAGAATAAAAGGTACAAACTTCCAGTTCCACATCAAATGAGTCACAGTTATGAAATGTACAGTGTGGGGAATTTAGTCAATAATATCTTTGTATGGTGACATATAACTAGATTTATCTTGGTGATTATTTTGAAATGTATAAAAAAAATCACTATGTTATGTAACAGGAACTACCATAGTGTTGTAGGATAATTATAGTCACAAACATACACACAAATTCATAGAAAAAGACATCAGATTTGTGGTTACCAGAGGTGGAAGCTGGGGGGAGGGGGAATTGGATGAAGTCAGTCAAAATGTACTACAAACTTCCACTTATAAGTAAGTACTAGCAATGTAATATACAACATGATAAATATAATTTATATTTATACACATTTAAACACTGTTGTATGTTATATAATAAAATTGTTAACAGAATAAATCCTGTGTTCTCATTGCACACACATTTTTTCTAATTTTATATATAAATGATGGATGTTCACTAAACTTGTGACAATCATTTCATGAGGTATTTAAGTCAAATAATTATGCTATACAGCTTAAACTTATGCAGTGCCATATGTTATTATATCTCAATAAAACTGGAAGAAAAAATGATACAATAAGGGAGAAAAAAAGCCATGGAAAATGTGATACATTTATAAGAGCAATAAGGATAGGCTCATATGGTCTCCTTTTTAAACTGAGTATTAAGAGTGTATGAAAATGCCACTCAGATTCATAACTTTTTAAGTTGTACAATATGAATAGAAAAATTGTTTCTAAACTATCTAGGTTTTAAAAATTCAAAAATATCAGAATTAACAGATCTCTAGGAATAAGTTCATCTGAACTAATTTGGCCTCACACAGAACCCAATGGGGAACTTCCAGTCTCCTGAGCACTGTACTTAAGGTAGCAGAGGCTAAGGAAGTTTAAGTGAACTTCACTCAGATAATAGCCCTTCTATGAACCGGCCCAAACAAGGCCTGATTGAATAGCAGTCTCTATCTTAAAAATCATCAGACTTAATGCCTGAAAATGGGGAATATGATCCTGAATTAGAAATTAGCTTAGTAGAAATGTCTCTGAGTTACACCAAGAAGACAGCTCAGCAGTGCTAATTCTTATAAAGCTACTTATTCTAAAGTCCTATGAATGGGCTCCATCTGTAGCCTGTCCTTTTATTTTAAAAAATACCTTAATTAGAGGATTTTGTACAAAGAAAGATACCATATATAAATTAAATATATAGGTGATAGAATGAGATTATATGTAGTGCCTAAGGAAAAAAAATCAAACACCTAGAATACACTAATAATACACTCAAACCAGAAATAAAAAGACAGCAACCTCATTGTAAAAATAGGCAACAGATATATACAGAAAAAAAAAATGTGGAAGTCCAACAAGCACACGAAGAGATGCATAAATATGCATTAAGAATGCAAGTTAAAATGATATATGATTTTATACCTAGTATAGGGGGAAATCTGGAAGATGGTTGTGAAGTATCAAGAAATATTTGCCAGCTGCTGGAATGAGAATGGTATAGCCATTTTGGGAGGTACTTTGGTGCCCCCCAAACATACAAGCAAAAAGGCTGTACATATATATGTGCATACATATGAGAGGTTAGACCAAGGATGTCTAGTTGGAATCATCAGCTCAGAGGAGGAGCCATGTGCTCTAAAATAAGGCATGGCAGGCAGCTGAGATGTGATACTCTATAACCATGTACCTTCCGTGAAGTATAAACGAACACTGGAATAAACAGTGGTAGCTCCAGATTTTGTGAAAACTGAGTATTTAAAATTTTGGTTGCTGTTTTTAAAAAAGAATACACAATTAAAAGTACAAATTCACATAATAAGTGCCCATTTAGAATTTTTTAAAAATCACTACAAATTAGAATTTAAGAAAAAAATCTCTAAATTACCACAAACTTGAAAATAATAAACTGCTTGACATACCATTCAAACATGGTTTTCTCTAAAGGTTTGGATGCATTATCTTTGACCACTTCTTCCTATATTCTTGTCAGGAGAAAACTTCTGGTTGGACCATGCTTCAAAGAGAACCAAACATTCTGCTTATGACTTTTCACATGTGATTACTTAAGGAATTTTCCAAAGATTAGCTTTTTGCTTTACTGATTTCAAGTGTGTTTTTTTTTGGATATATTTTGGGATTGTGTGTCACAGACTCTTTTACATTTCAATAAGGTATATCTTGTCATGATATCTAATGTATTGGCACAGAGGGAGATAGAAGATGGAAGTCATTCCTATATCAGAATGACTTACAAAGGCAACTATGAAACACATAAATATTTCCCACTATGGCCAAACTCAACACCCCCTTATCTAGATCCAGGAAATGTCAGAGACCATGCCAATCCCACTCAGAAGAAAGGGAATTGTAAATGAGAGCAATTTAAAGTGTAAAAAGACAAAAGTGTTAAACTTTTACAATAAAAATATTACTTTCCAAAACTGTCCAAAATACACAAAAATGTGAATACATTTCTAGTGTTTCTTACAGTGTAACTAAAGCACCCTAAAGCTTAAGTATTATTAGTTTCACTTTCTTTTGATTAAATACCAAATGTACCTTCTTTTGATTAAATACAAAATATAATGTGCTTAGTGCTACCTTGGGAATGAGGAAGCAATGACTCTGATAATGAAAATTTTAATTGGTAGAACCTTTTGTGTATACTTTTGACAACACTGAGGTTATTGGTGCATTTAATGATTGCAACATCTGTGGAAGTTTAAGGATAGAAACTATATTGTAGTACAGAAGTAAAGGGAATTTGGTAAAAGGAAAGAATCAGATGCAGGGGGGAAAGTAACTTTGAAAGTGTCATTTTGTTTTGACTTGGTGTTTTAAACTGGACTGAATTGAGCATATGTAATTGCTAATGGAAGCAAAATAAGATTATGTAGAAGTTTAAAGATAGAGGGTTAACTGACAGCTCAAAGATACTGAAAAGTGGAAAAAAATGAAGGATGCAAAACATAAGAAAAATGACCAGCTTCATTTCAAGAAAAGAAATAATTCCATTATAGTAAAAAAGAATGAAAGAGATGAGGCTGATGTAAAGAGGATAATTCATTACACCTGTCTATGTTATAAATTGTTTTACAGTAGGAAAGTATTACCTCTACTATCCTAAAGTACACAAACTTTCAAAAGAGAAATACAAAGGAATTGAACAGGATATGCCTCATTTACTAGTTAATGATTTTAAAACTATTTAAGAAACATGTTAGTACTTCAATTATTTAAGAAACATGTTAGTGCTTCAATTGTAAAATGCAATATGACAATTTAAACAAAGATATTGTGATAAGCCCATTTAAAAAAATTTAGATATTTGTAGATTCACATGCAGTTGTAAAAAATAACACAGAGATGTCCATGTACACTTTACCCAGTCTCCCTAATGGTAACATCTTGCAAAACAATAGTATAATATCTCAACCAGGATATTGACAGTCCAAATAGCTTTAGAATCGAACAATACAATAACTGAAATGAAAAATACACTAGAAGGAATCAATAGCAGAATAACTGAGACCGAAGAACAGATAAGTGAGCTGGAAGACAGAGTGGTAGAAATCACTGCCATGAAACAGAATAAAGAGAAAAGAATAAAAAGAAGTAAGGACAGACTAAGAGACCTCTGGGACAACAATAAACTCACCAATATTCACATTATAGGGGTCCCAGAAGGAGAAGAGAGTGAGAAAGTATCTGAGAAAATATTTGAAGTGATAATAGCTGAACATTTCCCTAACATGGGAAAGGAAACAGTCACCCAAGTCCAGGAAGTGCAGAGAGTCCCAGGCAGGATAATCCCAGGGAGGAACATACCAACACACATAGTAATCAAATTGACAAAAATTATAGACAAAGAAAATATTAAAAGCAACAAGGGAAAAGAAATGAATAACATACAAAGGAATCCTCATAAGGTTACCAGCTGATTTTTCAGCAGAAACTCTGCAGGCCAGAAGGGGGTGGCACAGTATATTTAAAATTATGAAAGGGAAGAACCTACAACCAAGAATACTCTACCCAGCAAGGCTTTCATTCAGATTTGAAGGAGAAAGCAAAAGCATTACATACAAGCAAAAGTTAAGAGAATTCAGCACCACTAGACCAGCTCTGCAACAAATGCTAAAGGAACTTCTCTAGCCAGAAAAGACCAGAACTAGAAACAAGAAAATTATGAAAGAAAAACACACCAGTAAAGGAAAATATACAGTAAAGGTAGGAAATCATCTGCACACAAATATGATATCAACAAGCAATTGTGAGGACAGCACAAATGCAGGAAATTGGAAATGCATTTGAAATTAAAAGAATAGCAACTTAAAACAATCTTGTTTATATATAGACTGCTATATCAAAACCTCATGGTAACCACAAACCAAAACTCTATGATAGATACACACACAAAAAAGAAAAAGGAATCCAAATAAAACAGTAAAGTCAGTCATCCAATCACAAGAGAACAAAAGAGGAAGGGAAGAAAAATTACCTACAAAAACAAATCCAAAATAATTAACAAAATGGTAATAAGAGCATACACATCAATAATTACCTTAATATAAATGGATTAAATGCTCCAACTAAAAAAGAATAGCTGAAAGGATACAAAAATAAGACCCATATATATGCTGCATACAAGAGACCCACTTAAGATCTAGGGACACATACAGACTGAAAATGAGGGGATGGATAAAGGTATTCCATTCAAATGGAAATCAAAAGAAAACTGGAGTAGCAATACTCATATCACACAAAATAGACTTTAAAATAAAGACTGTCACAAGAGACAAGGAAGGACACTACATAATGATCAATGGATCAATCCAAGAAGGTATAACAATTGTAAATACATATGCACCCAACATAGGAGCACCTCAATATATAAGGCAAATACAGCAACAAAAAGAGAAATTGACAGTAACACAATAATAGTGGGGAACTTTAGCACCCCACTTTCATCAATGGACAGATCATATAGACAGAAAATCAATAAGGAAACACAGGCCTTAGACACATTAGACAAGATGGACTTAATTGATATTTACAGAGCATTCCATCCAAAAGCAGCAAAATACACTGCTTCTCAAGTGCACCTGGAACATTCTCCAGGATTGATCACATGCTGGGCTACAAAGTGAGCCTCGGTAAATTTAAGAAAACTGAAATCATATCCAGCATTATTTCTGACCACAATGCTGTGAGATTAGAAATCTACTACAGGAAAAAAAAACTGTAAAAAAAACACAAACATGTGGAGGCTAAGCAATAAACTACTAAACAACTAATGGATCACTGAAGAAATTGAAGAGGAAATCAAAAAATACCTAGAGAAAAAATGAAAATGAAAGCATGAAGATCCAAAACCTATGGGACACAGAAAAAGCAGTTCCAAGAGGGAAGGTTATAGAAATACAATCTTCCCTCAGGAAACAAGAAAAATCTAAATAAACAACCTAACCTTACACCTAAAGCAACTAGAAAAAGAAGAACAAACAAAACCCAAAGTTAATAGAAGGAATGAAATCATAAATATCAGAAATAAATGAAATAGAGGTGATAAAAACAATAGAAAAAATCAATGAAGCTAAAAGCTGGCTCTCTGAGAAGATAAACAAAATTGATAAAACTTTAGTCAGACTCATGAAAAGAAGGGAGAGGGCTCAAATCAATAACATTAGAAATGAAAAAGGAGAAGTTACAACTGACACCACAGAAATACAAAGGATCACAAGAGACTACTACAAGCAACTTATGCCAATAAAATGGACAACCTAGAAGAAATGGACAAATTCTTAGAAAGGTAGAACCTTCCAAGACTAAACTAGGAAGAGACAGAAAATATGAACAGACCAATCACAAGTACTGAAATTAAAACTGTGATTTAAAAATCTTCCAACAAACAAAAGCCCAGGAGCAGATGGCTTCACAGGTGAATTCTATCAAACATTTAGAAAAGAGTTAACACTTACCCTTCTGAAACTCTTACAAAAAATTGTAGAGGAAGAAACACTCCCAAGCTCATTCTACGTGGCCACCATCACCGTGACACCAAAACCAGACAAAGATATCACACACACACACAAAAAAAAGAAAATTACAGGCCAGTATCACTGATGAACATAGACACAAAAATCCTCAACAAAATACTAGCAAACCAAATCAAGCAATACATTAAAAGGATCATATAAAATGATAAAGTGGGACTTATCCCAGGCATGCAAAGATTTTTCAAAATCTTCAAATCAATGTGATACACCACATTAAAAAAACTGAAGAATAAGAACCATATGATCATCTTAATAGATGCAGAAAAAGCTTTTGACAAAATTCAACACATTTTTATGATAAAGACTCTCCAGAAAGTGGTCAACGAGGGAACACACCTCAACATAACAAAGGCCATATATGACAAACCTACAGGTAATATAATACTCAATGGTGAACGACTGAAAGCATTTCTTCTAAGATCAGAAACAAGACAAAGATGTCCACTCTTGCCACTCTTATTCGACCTAGTTTTGGAAGCCCTAGCCATGGCAATCAGAGAAGAAAAAGGAATAAAAGAAATCCAAATTGGGAACAAAGATGTAAAACTGTCACTATTTGCAGATGACATGATACTATACATAGAAAATCCTAAAGATGCCACCAGAAAACTACTAGAGCTCATCAATGAATTTGGTAAAGTAGCAGGATACAAAATTAATACATAGAAAAAAGTGCTGGCCAGTATCACTGATGAACATAGACACAAAAATCCTCAACAAAATACTAGCAAATCAAACGAAAAGTGCATTTCTATACACTAAAAATGAAAGATCAGAAAGAGAAATTAAAGAAAATATCCCATTTACCATTGCATCAAAAAGAATAAAATACCTAGGAATAAACCTACCTAAGGAAGCAAAAGACCTGTACTCCAAAAAACTAAAAGACACTGGTGAAAGAAATCGAAGATGACACAAATAGATGGAAAGATATACCATTTTCTTGTATTGGAAGAATCAATATTGTCAAAATGACTATACTACCCAAGTCAATCTACAGATTCAATGCAATCCTTATCAAATTACCAATGGTATTTTTCACAGAACTAGAACAAAATATCTTAAAATTTGTATAGAGACACAAAAGACCCTGAATAGCCAAAGCAATCTTGTGAAAAAAAAATAGAGCTGGAGGAGGTTCCCTGCCTTCAGACAATACTACAAAGTTAGTCGTTAAAACAGTATGGTAGTCATTAAAACAGCAGAAAAACAAATATAGATCAATGGAACAAGTAGAAAACCCAGTAATAAACTGACGCACCTATGCTCAATTAATCTGTGACAAAGGAGGCAAGACTATACAGTAGAGAAAATACAGTCTTTTCAATAAATGCTGCTGGAAGACTGGTCAGCTACATGTAAAAAAAGAAATTAGAACATTGTTTAATACTGTACACAAAAACAAACTCATAATGGATTAAAGACCTAAATGTAAGACTGGATACTATAAAACTCTTAGAGGAAAACATAGGCAGAACATACTTTGACATAAGTCACAGCAATATCTTTTTTGATATGTCTCCAAAAGTAATGGAAATAAAAACAAAAATAAACAAATGGGACCTAATTAACCTCAAAAGCTTTTGCACAGCAAAGGAAACCATAAAAAAAACAAAAAACCCACAGAATGGGAGAAAATATTTGCAAATGATGAGATCGACAAGGGGTTAAGCTCCAAAATTTACAAACCGTTATGCAGGTCAATATCAAAAACAACAAACAACCCAATCAAAAAATGGGCAGAAGACCTAAATAGACATTTCTCCAAAGAGGACATACAGATGGCCAAGAAGAACAAGAAAAGATGCTCAACATTGCTAATTATTAGAGAAATTCAAACAAAAACTACAATGAGATATCACCTACACCAGTAAGAATGGCCATCATCAAAAAGTCTACAAACTATAAATGCTGGAGAAGGTATGCATGAAAGGGAACCCTCCCACACTGTTGATGGGAATGTAAATTGGTACTGTCACTTTGGAGAACGTTATGGAGGTTCCTTAAAAAACTAAATATAGAGCTACCATATGATCCAGCAATCCCACTCCTGGGCATATATCCAGAGAAAAACACAGTTCAAAAGGATATATTCACCCCAATTTCATTGCAGTTCTATTTATAATAGCAAGACATGGAAGCACCCTAAATGTCCATTGACAGATGAATGGATATAAAGATGAGGTGGTACATATATGCAATGGAATATTACTCAGCCATTAAAAAGAATGAAATAATGCCATTTGCAGCAACATAAATGGACCTGGAGATTATCCTACTAAATAAGTTAGAGAAAGACAAATATCATATGATATCACTTTCATGTGGAGTCTAAAAAAATTTACATAAATGAACTGACCTACAAAACAGAAATAGTTACAAATGTAGGAAGCAAACTATGGTTACCGGGGGGAAGGGTGAGGGGAGGGATAGATTGGAGGTTTGGGATTGACACATACACACTGTTATATTTTAAATAGATAACCAACAAGGACCTACCGTATAGCACAGGGAACTCTGTTCAATACTCTGTAATTACCTAACTTGGAAAAGAATAGATACATATATATGTAAAACTGAATCACTTTGCTATACACCTGAAACTAACAAAACACTGTTAATCAATGATACTCCTAAGTAAAATTAAAATGTTAAAAATAAATAAAAGCATTAAACAAGAATAAAAAGAAAAGCAAAAAGAGAAAAGGATAGGGAGAAAAATCACAACAGAACATCCAGTATTGTAAGACAATTCAAAAGTTGAATATATTATTGGATAGCAGAAAGAAAAAAGATATATTGATACAGAAGAAATAATTGAAGTAATAATTACCACAAATTTTTCAAAATTAATGACAGACACTGTGATTGTCAATTTTATATATCAATTTTGCTAAGCCATAGTGCCTAGATATTTGGTCAAATATACTGGATGTTTCTGTGAAGGTGTTTTGTGGATTAGACTAACATTTAAATGCACGGCCTTTGAGTAAAGCTAATTACTCTCCATATGTGAATGGGATTCATCCAGTCAGCTGAAGGCCTTAATAAAACAAAGACCAACCTATTCTCACGACAGAAGAATCCTGATAGTAGATTGCTTTTGTATTCAAAGTGCAACTCTTGCCTGAGTGTCCAGTCTGCCTCCCAATCCTGCAGATTTTGGACATAACCACCACAAGCATGTGAGCCAATGCCTTAGAATAAACCTCTCTCACTCTCTACACCCTCCCTCTCTCTCTCATATGATGCATGTTTGTGCGCACGCGCGTGTGCACACGTGTGCACACACACACACACACACACACATTCTATTGGTTCTGTTTCACTGGAGAACTTTGACTAATAGAGACACCAAAACAGAGATATAGGATTCTTAGCTAACAATCACCATGAAGGATAAATAACAAAAATACTGCACCTAGACATATCATATTCAAACTGCAAGAAACGAAAGGCAGAGAAAATCTTGGAAGCAGCCAGAAAGGGAAAAAAGATAAGCATCTTATGGGAATTCCCTGGCAATCCAGTGGTTAAGACTCCATGTTTCCAATGCAGCAGGCATGAGTTTGATCCCTGGTAGGAGAACTAAGATCCCACATGCCATGTTTTTGGCCATGTGGCCAAAAAACTTTTTAAAATAAATTTAAAAAAAATTTTTAAATTTAAATTTAAAATTAAAATTTAAATTTTAAAATTTAAATTTAAAAAATTTTAAAAAGCACCTTACTAGAGGAGGAACATGATAAGAAGTAGAGTGAAATATTTAAGCTGTTATTTAAATATTTAAAGTGAAATATTTAAGCTGTTAAAAGAAAAAAAAATACAACCACCACCACCAACCTAGAGGTCTTCAGAATTTTACTTCTAAAATGAAAAATACAGGAAGGCTTTTATAAACAAAGAAAAATTAAGGGAATTCATTACCAGTAGATCTTCTCTGCAAAAAAATGTTAAAGCAAGTTCTTCATGAAGAAAGAGAATTATATAGTCAGAAACTCAGATCTACATAAAGAAAGGAATAGTGTCAGAGAAGGAATAAATGATGGTCAAATAAAATATTTTATTTTCCTATCCTGAACTAATCTAACAGAAAACTGTTTATTCAAAGTAAGAATGACAACAGTGTATTGGGTGATTATAAAATATGGGAAAGTGAAATAAATGACACCCACATTATAAGGGATGGGAAGGAAGAATTGTGAATAATTTGTTATTAGGTTCTTGCACTCCCATAAAGCTGTACAGTGTTATTTGAGTATGGACTCAGATTAGTTGTAACTGAATCCTGCAAAATTTTTAGTGAAACACTAAAAAAATGTTTAAAAGAAATATAATCAATATCTTAAGAGAGGAGATAAAATGAAATTATATAAATGCACTATAAAAATCAGTGAAGCCTGTAAAATAGAGGAAAAAGATAATTTAAATGAAGAGAAAACAGTTACAAATATGGTACAGATTAAACAATTTCGGTAATCACTTTAAATATGAGTGTGATAAATACACCAAATAAAGGACAGAGAATGTCAGAGTATATTAAAAAAAAATACACCAACATATGTTGTCTATAAGAAATTCTCTTTAATGACTCAGTTTAAAAGTAAAGGGATGAAGAAAGATATACTATGCTAACGCTAACCAGAAGAAAGTTTAAGTAGCTCTAATGATTTCAGACAAAGCAAACTTCATAACAAAGAAAATTATTACAGATAAATAGGGAGATTACATAATAATAAAGGGGTTAATTCTCTAAGAAGACATAATAATCCTTAACACTTATGTACATAGCAACAGAGTGTCAAAATACCTGAGGTAGGTAGGTAAATAAACAATTAAATAAAATTATAAGGTGAAATAGATGTAGTGTTATAGTTAGAGATTTAAACATTCCTCTTTCAGTAACTGATAGATTAAGCAGGCAAATAATCAGTCAGGATATATTTGACCTGAAAAGCACCAACAATCAACTTGCTGTAAATGACATTTATAGATGCTTCATCCAACAAATGCAGAATACACATTCTTCTCAAGCTCACATGGAACTACGTTACATGATAAACTACATTCTAGGTAATAAAACATATCTGAAAATAATTTAAAATAATAGAAATCATGCAACATATGCTACCAGGCCACAAATATGAAACCAGAAATCACTAACAAAAAGATAATTGGAAAATCCTCAAATACCCAGAGATTAAACAGCACACTTCTAAATAAAATATGGGTCAAAGAAGTTTCAAGAGACATATTAAAATATTTTGAACTTAATGAAAATTTGTGGTATGGAGCAAAACAGTACTTATTGAGATATGTATAGCTTTGAATGAACATATCAGAAAAAGAGAAAGATCTAAAATCAATAATTTGTTATTGAAAAGAAATAAAATTGGCAAACCCATAGCCAGAAAAACCAAGAATAAAAGAAGATATAATTACCAATATTAGAAATGAAAGAAAAATCATCACTACTGATCCCAAGGACATCAAAAGCATAGTAAAGGAATATTCTGAATAACCCTATGGACATAATTTCATAAATTAGATGAAATTGAACCAACTCTTGAATACACTAATAACTGAAACTCACATATGGAAAAAGAATCTTAATAGGTCTATATATATTAAAGAAATGAAATAAATAATAACACCACAAAAAAAAAGCATCAAGCCCAAATGGTTTCAATAATGAATTCTACCAAACATTTTAGGAAGAAATTATGCCAATTCTTTATAATCTCTTGCAGAAAACATAAGCAGGGTGAACACTTCTCTTATGAACTGAATTGTGTCTCTGAAATTCATTTGTTGAGACCCTAATACGCAGTGCCTCAGAATATGACTGTATTTGGAGATAAAGTCTTTAAAGATGTGGTAAATTTACAGTGAGACTGTAATAGTAGACCATAATACAATGCGACCGGTATCCTTCAAAGTAGAGGAAATTTACGTACACATGCAGACCAGGGATGCACATGCACAGAGGAAAGATGATGTCAGGACGTAGCAAGAAGATGGCCATCTACAGGCCAAGGAGCAAGGCCTCAGTAGAAACCAAACCTGCCAACATCTTGATCTTGGATTTCTAGCCTCCAGAACTGTGAGAAAATAAATTTATGTTGTGTAAGCCATTCAGTCTGTGATATTTTTTTACTTTGGCAGTTCCAGCGAACTAATCCAACTTTCCAGTTCATTCTATTAGACCAACAGTAATACCAAAACCAGATAAAGACATTAAAAGAAAGAAAAACTATAGATCAATATTTCTCATGAAAAAAATTAAAATTCTTAAAGTATTAGCAAGTCAAATCAAAGAATATATGAAAAATAGTATACTCCATGACCAAATGGGGTTTATTCCAGATATACAAAGCTGATTCAACATTTAAAAAATCAATTAATATAATCTACTACATCAGTGGATTAAGGAAGAAAAATTTATCTGATTATATTAATTGATGCAACAGAAGCTTTTGACGATATCCAAAAACCATTTGTGGATAAAAATATCTCAGCAAAATGGGAACAGAGAGAAACTTTTTCAACTTAATAAAGAACATCTACAACAAACCTACAGCTAACATTTAACCTCATGGTGAGAAATTAGATGATTTCCCCCTAATACAAGGAACAAGGCAAGAATGCCCTGTCTCACCACTTTATACAACATTGTATCAGAAGTCCTAGCTATTGCAAAAATACAAGAAAATGCCATAAATGGTACACAGATTGAGAAAAAAGAGATAAAAATGTCTTTGTTCTCAGATATCATGATTGTCTATAGAAAATCCCAAAGAATCAATAAAATTCTCCTGGAACTTGTAAATAATTATAGCAATGTTTCAGGATAAATGGTTAATAGACAAAAGTTAACTGATTGCCTATATACCAGTAATGAACAATTGGAATTTGAAATTAAAAATACAATTGCAAGTAAGATCTAATGATAGCTACGCATATAAGCATGTGAAGAAAAGGGTTGGGATCTTATTGTTGAAATATGAAGGCATAGATTTTTTTTTGTTTTATATGTATAGAAAAATAAATTGAAAAGAATACATGATTCATTCATTTAATAATTAGTTACTAAGCAATGAGGTGATACAAAGTTGAAAAAGACATAATTGCTTCCCTCAGAAAATTCTAATCTCTAAGAGATTATAGAGTAAATGTTAAATATTTATCATGCAAGGTAACATAAGTGTTTGAAAAGATATTAAAATAAAATGATATAGAGTTCAGAGGAAGAAAGTTTATAAATGCATAGTTCGATTAAAAATAGTGACTTTGAGAGGGAGTGATGTCAGCCAGATGGTAGAATAGGAAGCCTCAGACCCTCCCTACTAAGATTTCAAATTAAAAATACACAGAACAACTCCCTTCGTGAGAAATTCAGAAACCAGTTATGAGGTTCCTGCATCCCAGGTGAGTGTGAAAACAGCTGCATTCAAGCAGGAAGGAAAATTCTGGCACCCACTCTCTACACCCTCTCCCCTCAGCATAACACAGTGCAATAGAGAAGAAAATTCCAACTCTTAGGTTCTCGTAGAGACAAAGAGAGAAGAATGGACCATACATCCAAAGTTCTGACTTTTCAGAAGCCTGCTGGAGGGACAGGATTCTATTTTTCCTGAATCTAGAGAAGAAAAGTGATGGTTTAGAATACCAGGTATGCACCCACCAGTGCCCCTCCCACATGGAAAAGCACAAAGCAATCAGTAAAAAACCCAACTGTTGGTTATTCCCTGTGAGGAGAAAAAGTTGGAGCATACGTCCAACCTTCTGGTTTTGGGGGGATTGAGGGGGTGAAGGCTACCCTTTCATCTGGTTTCTGTATCGCCCGTCTGTGAGTGCTGATGGGATCAGCATATTTTAGATGCCTGAGAGCTAATGAGAACAAAAGAGAGGAGGGAAGCTTGCTTGAGGCTTGTTCCTGCTCTGCAAGACCCATGGTACAACAGACAGAGATCAATTATGCTTGGTGAATTCTACCTCTGGGAAAAAGGAGAACAGTTGTACGCTGTGTGTCCAACTTTCCAGTTCTGGGGGAGAGGACTGCCCAAGAGACTGGTTTCTGTCTTTCCCAAATCTAAGAGCTGAAAGGAAAGGGTATCAAGTTGGGAGATACTGAGAACAAAGGTGGCAATGGAATACTATGTACACATGTATACACCTGCCAGAGCCCTTCTCCCCTGGCACAACATGGAGCAAACAGGAGTAAATCCCCAGCTCCTGACTTCTTGGAAAGAGAGATAGCTGAAGTACACATCTAATATTCTGTCTTTTTAGGGGGCTGTCAGAAGGACTGGTTTCTGTCTTGCCTACATGGGAGCATTAATGGCACCCAGAAACTCCAGATCCTGGGGCCAATAAGAACAAAAGAGGGACAGGCCACTTAATTGTGGCCTCCTGCTGCTCCACAAAACCAGCAGTACCACAAATCAGCACAAAAGAGAGCAAGATATTGCAAGCTTCTGAAAAGAGAAACTGGTAAAGACTATAACTGGAAATTTACATGCACATGTCCAGAGAAGACACATCTACCAAAAAGTTATGAGAAGCCCCCAGAATTTCTAGGAGGTATTTCCCATAGGAACTCAGTCTATAAAGACTGGGAGAGATGGCTGTTTTTTAAAGTGCACAGATACCAGCACAAAATTATGAGAAACATGAACAAACAGGAAAACATAGACCATTAAAAGTAACAAAATAAATCTCCAGAAATTTAACATATAGAAAGAGGTCTATAAATTATCTGAAAAAATAATTCAAAACAATTATCATAAAGATGCTTATTGGGTTTAAAAAAACAATGCATGAACAAAATGAGAATTTCAACAAAGAGATAAAAAATAAAAGACCCAAAGAGAAATTTTGGATTTCAAAAATAAAATAACTGCATTGAAAAGTGCATTAAAGAGAGATTCAAGAACAGACTTGATTTAGCAGAAGAACGAATAAGCAAATTAAAATACAAGTCATTTGAAATTATCCAGCCAGAGGAATAAAAAGAAAAAAAGAATGAAGAATAGTGAAGAAAATCTAATGGATGTATGGGACACCATATGTACTCATTATACATATATAATGAGTATATACATTATACATATGATATACAATATTGTATCTCAAAAAGTTAAAAGAGAAAGAAAGGGAGAGAAAACTCATTTGAAGAAATAATAGTTGAAAACTTCTCAAATCTGGGCATTCAGGATCAAGAAGCTCGGCAGACAGAAAATAGGAGGAACCCGAAGAAATCCACAATGAGATATATAATCAAACTGTCAAAATCAAAGACAAAGAGAAAATTTTGAAAACAAGAAAAATTGACACTGTGTATGAGGGAGATCCTAATATGACTATCAGTAGATTTATCAGCAAAAACATTGCGGATCAGAAGGGAGTAGTATAATATATTCCAAGGGCTGAAAGAAACAACAAAAATAATCTAACCAAGAATACTATACCTAGCACATCTGTTCCTCAATAATGAAGGAGAAAAAGACATTCTCCAAAAAACAAAAACTAAGGGAGCTTATCAACCACTAGATCTGACTTAGAAAATGTGCCAAAGGGAGTCCTTCATGTTGAGAAAAAAGGATGCCTTATAGTAATATGAAAGCATAAGAATGCTGATAGGGTAAATATATAGACAAATACAGAATGCTGTAATACTGTAATGATGGTATATAAATTACTTTTAATTCCTGTATAGAATTTAAAAGAAAAATCTATGTAAAATATATTAATGAATGCAGGGTAAAACAAGGAATAATTTGTGACATCAATAGCATAAAATGTGTGTGGAAGAGGAAGAAGCAAAAGTGTAAAATTTTGCGTATGATTGAAATTGTTATCATAAGCTGAAAATAAATTTTTGTAACTATAATAGGCTTTATATAAGTCCTATGGTAATCACAAAGAGAATACCTAGAGAAAATTCACAAAAGAAAATGAGAACGAAATAAAAGCATGTCACAACAAATATAATGAAACACAAAGGAACACAGCAAAAGAGAAGAAGACAAAGAAGCTACAAGACACACAAGACAATTAAAAAGATGGCAATAGGGCTTCCCTGCTGGCGCAGTGGTTGAGAGTCTGCCTGTCGATGTGGGGGACATGGTTTCATGCCCCGGTCCGGGAGGATCCCACTTGCCACGGAGTGGCTAGACCCGTGATCCATGGCCACTGAGCCTGCACGTCCGGAGCCTGTGCTCCGCAACGGGAGAGGCCATGGCAGTGAGAGGGCCATGTACCGCAAAAAAAAAAAAAAAAAAGACGGCAATAGTAAATCCTTCCCTGTCAGCAAATATTGAAAGAACAGAAGGGAGAAATAGATAACAATGCAATAATAGCAGGTTACTTTTTTTCTTTTTTTTTTTTTTGTTGTACGCGGGCCTCTCACTGTTGTGGCCTCTCCTGTTGCGGAGCACAGGCTCCAGACATGCAGGCTCTGCGGCCATGGCTCACAGGCCCAGCTGCTCTGCGGCATGTGGGATCTTCCCAGACCAGGGCACGAACCCGTGTCCCCTGCATCGGCAGGTGGACTTCAACCACTGTGCCACCAGGGAAGCCCAATATCAGGATATTTTAATACCCATTTTCATTATGGATAGAACAATCAGACAGAAGAACATTAAGGAAACAGAGGACTAAACCCTATAGATCAATCAGGTCTAACAGACATAAAGAGAATATTGCACTCAACAGCAACAGAACACATACTCTCCTCAAGTGCATATAGAACATTCTCTGTGACAGATCACATATTAGGCCACAAAATTAAGAAGACTGAAATAATATCAAGTATATCCTCCCATCACAGTGGAATGCAACTAGAAAGCAATAGCAGAGGGAAAGTTAGAAAATTCATAAATATGTGGAAATTAAACATCACACTCTGAAACAACCAAGTCAAAAAATGAATTGAAGGAAATTAGAAAATATCTTGGGACAATTTGCAAACAAAAATATGACATGCCAAAACTTATAGCATGCAGCAAAGTAGTACTCGGAGGATATTTAAAGCAATAAACACCTACATTAAAAATGAAGATTTTAAACAATTTAAATTTACACAAGACACTAGAAAAGAAAAGGCTAAGCACAAAATTAGCAGAAGGAAAGAACTAATAGAGATTAGAAGTAAATAAAATAGGAACTAGAAAGACAATAAAAAAGATCAACAAAACTTAGAGTTGTTTTTTATTAAAGACAAACAAAATTGATAAAACATTAACTAGACTAGTCAAGCAAAAAAGAAAGAGGACTTAAATGAATGAAATTATAAATGAAAAAGGAGACATTGCAACTGATACTACAGAAATACAAGGCTCATAAGGGTCCACTATGAACAATCATATGCTAACAAATTGGGAACCTAGAAGAAATGGATAAATTCCTAGAAACAACAACCTACTAAGACTAAGTCTCAGCAAGGAGATCAGTAATCCAAAACATCCCAACAAAGAAAAGACCAGAACCAGATGGACTCATTAGTAAATTCTATGAATTATTTAGGGAAGATTGCTAATGCTTCTCAAACCCTCCCCAAAAAAATGAAGAGGAGGGAATATTTCCCAACTTATTTTTATGAAGCCAGCATTGTCCTGATACCAAAGCCAGAAATAGACACTATAAGAAAGCTACAAAGCAATATCCCTGATGAATATAGATGCAAAATTTCTCAACAAAATGCTAGCAAACTGAATTTATCAGCACATTAAAAGAATCATACACCATGACCAAGCAGGAGTTATTCCTGGGATACAAGAATGGTTCAACATACAAAAATGAATCGGTGTGATACACCACATTAACAAAACAAAGGATAAAAATTATATAATCATCTCAATAGATGCAGAAAAGGCATTCGACAAAATTTAAACCTTTTTCATTATTAAAAACACTAACAAACAAGGAATAATGAAAATTTCTTAAACATAATAAAAGCCGCAGCTAAATCATACTCAACAGTAATAATAATAATAATAACCAAAAGACATCTCTCTAAGATCAGGGAACAAAACAAGGATACCCATTCTCACCAACTCTTTCCAACATAGTACTGGAACTACTAGTGAGTATAATTAAGAAAAAGTAATAAAAGGCATACAAATTAAAAAGGAAGAAGTAGAATAAAATAGGACCCATATTTTACACAATACAAAAAATTCAACTCCAGATGGATTAAAGACTTAAATGTAAGACCTGAATTCATAAAACTCCTAGAAGAAAACATAAGGAGAATACCATTACATTGGTCTTAGAAATGATTGCTTGAATTTGACACCAAATCACAGGCAACAAAAGCAAAAACATACAAATGGAACATCAAAGCACATCTGTGCGGGAAAGTAAACATTCAACAGAGTGAAAAGTTAATCTGTGGAAAAGGAAAAAAAAAAACCTCAAATCATATATTTGATAAAGAGTTAATCTCCAAAGTATATAAGAATCTTCTACAACTCAATAGCAAAAACAAAACCAAGCAAACAAACAAAACAGGTAACTTGATAAAAAAAATGAGCAAGGACCTGAATAGACATTACTTCAAAAAAAGACATACAAATGACCAATGGGTATATAAAAAATGTTCAACATCACTAATCATCAGGAACATGTAAAACAAAACTACAATGAAATATCACCTCATGCATGTTAGGGTGACCATCATAAAAACCTAAACAAAACAGATAACAGCATAACCAGTGGGGTTGAATAACAATAATTGGAGCCCTCGTGCACTCTTGGTGCATCCCAGGTAAAATACCACTTGGTCATAATTTATAATCATTTTAATGTGCTATTAAATTTGGTTTGCTAGGATTTTGTTGAGAATTTATGCATCTATATTCATTAAGGATATTGGTTTATAGTTTTCTTATAGTGTCATTTTCTGTCCAGATAAGGACACTACAAGAAAAGAAAACTATAGGCCAATATCCATGATGGACATAGATGCAAAAATCTTTAACAAAATATTAGCAAACTAAATTCAACAATATATTAAAATGATGACACAACATGATCAAGTGGGATTTATTCCAGGGATGCAAAGGTTGTTCAACAACTGTAAATCAAGCAACATGATATATCACATTAACAAAATGAAGAATAAAAGTCATATGATTATTTCAATAGATATATAAAAACCTTTGACAAAATTCAACATCCATTTATGATAAAACTCTCAAGAAAGTGGGTATACATGGAATTTACCTCAACATAATAAAGGCCATATATGACAAGGCCACAGCTGACATCATACTCAATGGTAAAAAACTGAAATCATTTCCTCTAAGACAAGGGACAGGACAAGACTATCCACTATTGCTACTCTTATTAAACATAGGATTGGAAGTTCTACCTAGAGCAATTAGGCAAGAAAAAGAAATAAAAATCATCCAAATTAGAATGGAAGAATTAAAACTGTCACTGTTTGCAGTTGACATGATATATACGAAAACCCTAAATTCTACACCAGAAAAACTATTAGAATTAATGAATGAATTCAGTAAAGTTGCAAGATAAAAATGAATAAACAAAAATCTGTTGCTTTTCTATACACTAATAATGAATTATCAGAAAGAAAAATTACTAAAACAATCCTATTTACAATTTTATTCAAAAAATAAAATAACTAGAAATAAATTTTTCCAAGGAGGTGAAAAACTTGTACCCTGAAAACTATAAGACATTGATAAAAATAAACTGAAGATGTCAAAAGTAAATGGAAAGATATTTCATGCTCAGAGGTTGGAAGAATTAATATTATTAAAATTTTCATACTGTCTAAATCAAACAACAGATTCATTATAATCCCTATCAAAATTCCAATGGCATTTTTAATAGAGAACAAACAACTCTAAAATTTATATGGAATCACAAAAGAGACCATATAGCCAAAGCAAACTTAAGAAGAACAAAGCTGGTTGTATCACAAGTCCTGATTTCAAAACATATTTACAAGGCTATAGTAATCAAAACAGTATGGCATTGGCATAAAGAGACATATAGTTCAATGGAACAGATCTGATAGCCCATAATAAACCCACACATATATGGGCAATTAATTTATGACAAAGGAGTCAAGAATATACAATGGAAAATGGATAGCCTCTTCAATTAATGATGTTTAGAAAACTGGACAGCCACATGTGAAAGAATGAAACTGGACCAATATCT
Organism: Phocoena sinus; assembly: GCF_008692025.1. Lineage (NCBI taxonomy): Eukaryota > Metazoa > Chordata > Mammalia > Artiodactyla > Phocoenidae > Phocoena > Phocoena sinus. The sequence continues at coordinate 121,935,814 of NC_045764.1, read as the reverse complement.
TACACCATACAGAAAAATCAACTCAACATGGAATAAGGACTTGAATGTGAGACCTGAAGCCATTAAACTCCTGGAAGAAAACATAGGTGGTAAGCTCCTTGACATTGTTCTTGGTGATAATTTCTTGGATTTAACACCAAAAGCAAAGACAACCAAAGCAAAAATGACTAATTGGGACTACATCTAACTAAAAAGCTTCTGAACAGCAAAGAAAACCATCATTAAAATGAAAAGGCAACTTATGAAATGGGAGAAAATATTTGCAAATTGTATATCTGATAAGGGGTTAATATTTAAAGTACATCAAGAACTCATACAACTCAACAGCAAAAAAAAAAAGGAAAAAAGAAAAAAAAATCTAATTTAATTATGGGCAGAGGATCTGAATAACAATTTTTACAAAGAAGGCATAGAGATGGTCAATAGGTACATGAAAAGGTGCCCAACATCATTAATCATCAGGGAAATACAATCAAACCCACAATGAGATATCACTTCACACCTATTAGAACAGCTATTATCAAAAAGACAAGAAATAACAAGTGTTGGCACAGATGTGAAGAAAAGGGAACCCTCTTGCACTGTTACTTGGAATGTAGATTGGTGCAGCCACTATAGAAAACAGTATTGAGGTTCCTCAAAAAATTAAAAATAGAACTACCATATGATCCTGCAATTCCACATGTAGGTATTTATCTGAAGGAAATGAAAACACTAACTGGAAAATATATCTGCATCCCTATGTTTATTGCAGCATTATTTACAATAGCCAAGATATTGAAAAAACTTATGTGTCCATCAATGCATCAATGGGTAAAGAAAAATGTTGATACATACTCACATACACAATGAAATATTATTCAGCCATAAAAGAAGGGAATCCTGCCATTTGCAACAACATGGATGGACCTTGAGGGCATTAAGCTAAGTGAAATAAATCAGACAGTGAAAGACAAATACCATATAATCTCATTGAAATGCAGAATCTAAAAACTAAAACAAATTGAACTCATAGATATAGACAGACTGGTGGTTACCAGAGGCAGTGTGGGGTGGATGAAATTGGTGAAGGTGGTTAAAAGTGTACAAACTTCCAGTTCAATACAAAGTAAATGCTATGTAAATAGTTGCCAGCTAGGGACAAACTCAAGTTTCACTTTTTGGAACTTTCTGGGATTTTTTTCCCCATGTATTTTCAATCCAGATTTGGTTGAATCCACAGATGTGGAACCTGCAGATATGGAGGGCCTACTGTACTGCAGTAAAGACACAATTGCAATGACTTTTCATAAGAAGCTCTCACTGGTCTTTTCCATTTCCTTAAAGACAATAACAAAAGGGGTCTTGTTGCTCTTGGTTGTTCTCAAAAAGAACATCAATAGTACTATATAATACCTAATGTTATTGTTAGAAATATATAGTTTTAAGAAACTGTCCATAAATCACACTTAGATGATCTTAATCTCAAACTTAGAAAAAATTTTTGGCCTCTCCCTTTCCTTCTCTGCACTGAATGCAATCATGCATTGCCTAGACGAAGACTTTTATTCCCCTGGAGCTAACAGCTCACAACCTAAGCCCCCAATGCCATCACACTGACTTTACTTCAAGGATACTCCTAGGGTCAAGTTCAAAGATTGGTCCATGCCCAATTCTGAACTTCCATCCTAGCTTCAGAGGTCCTTGTCATATTGAATGACCTCTGTTTAGACTACATCAATAACCCAACCTCTTCTGTAGAATCCTGCCTCCCTTTATTCCTGCATTGGGTGATTCCTAGAGCACTCCCAAATGACCTTTGTGTACACACAGCTCTGCCACAAGATCTGTTTCCAGGGAAGCTTAACCTATGACAGTCTCTTTATTTAAATTCATTCAATTATTAAAATCTGCCATTTATCTCATATACAGCTCTCTTTCCCATCCTCACTGCTATTACGTTATACCAGACTTACTTAACTTCTTTTAACTGTTTTGCTTCTATTTATTTTTCATTAAACCCATCCTTCAAACAGTTATAAAATTATCTTTTAAAATTTCAAAACTTGTAAGCCTCTGCTTATCTTAAAATTATTCTATTTCTGGAAAAAACTCAAACTCCTTAAGAAGACATATTATGTTCTGTAGCACCTAATCCTTCAAACCATTCTTCTCACTCCATACTTCAGCAATCCTGGGAAATGTGTAGTTTTCTGTGTATTTGATGCTCTTTCACTTCTTCATTGATTGATATATGCTCTTCTTTCAATCTGAAATTAATTTCATTTTTGTGTATCCCTAAATTGATATGCATCCAACAAGGATCAAATCAATTTTTACCTCATCTAGGAAGACTTCTACACGCACAATTCTACCTCTTCTCCTAGAACTGGTGTATATATTTATTACATAATTTATTGCATTCTTTTTTTTTCTTAGCCATGTGAACTAAATTTGGAACTTTCAGGCACACATTGTTTTATTTATCATAATAAAATATCATCAATAACACAAAATAATGGTGTTTTATTTATCTTTTTTCCATGGAACCTGATTAAATAAATTACTGAAAGAAGTGGCATTAATTACAGAAATGTTGCTGATGGGGAAAAACTTGCATTGCAATTCTATTTTATGACTCTGTAGGATTTTTTTGAGAACATTGAAATGATTCTACACCAGAGGGAAGTCTTCCTTCCCTCCAGATGTTCAAACAATTAAAAACCTATTGCTTAACTAATATTTTGAATTCATTAGAAGAGAGACCATTGGCAGATAATCAAGAAATAAGATATTGTTTTTGCCCTAAGGAAGTCTCTAATTTGAGGAATAAGACAAAGAGATTAAATGATTATAAAAATAGAACATGTTCCTAATGCATATAAAATATATTTTTTAAAGAATTTTAAATAGAGTCAGACAAGGCCTTGGGATCTAAAGGGGAAAAAAGGAAATAACTATAATTATTAACCAACTACAATTTCCCTCATTAGTTTATATAACACCACTTTGAGTTTGCTAATATTTTCTCCATTTTACACAAGGGAACTGTTCCTGCCAATGCCGGCATTAAATGGCTTTAAGGACTTGAACCAAGGACTTTGTGACTCCTGAGTCAGGAACTTTCATTCAGTGGACAGTCTATTTAGCTTTTCTAAAATTCTCTTCACTTCATTGAATGCCTATTTACTCAATGATATCTCTATTATAAATTAAATTGTTTTCAGCCTTTCGTCTAGGAAAACATCCATTTTTTTCATGGGTTTCTTGTCTTTCATTGACTACCTTCCCTCTTGCTTTTTTTTTTTTTTGTCCCAAAATGCCTGATCAACTGAGCATGTCTCCTAGGTGTTTTGATGACTAAAGAACATATCAAAACCAGAAACAATGTCTGGGGAACTATCCATCTGATCCATAATCTTCCTTTCTAAAAAGTTACTGGCCTGCTCCAAAATATAAAGAAAACAAATTATAAAATTCCATAAGGGAATCTGGCCAACTATTTGATGCCAACAGCACTAGAATTGATGACATACCCCCAAACAGACGCTTTGACAACAGTAAATAGCTGTGCAGTTGTGTGCTCAAAATGAAAGGAGGCTAGGATTGGGAGATACAACTAAGCAGATAATCACAGTTTGACATGTTGGAGTGGACCGATGATGGGTTATTATGTGGCCAGTTTCTGGAAATACATAACTATACAGATGCTATATTCAGGGCACTGCCACTTGGCATCATTATAGGCAACAATAATATGGAGGAAAATGTGTTCAAACGAAAAACTGCATTGTGTGGGAAAAAGCTTCTCTTGGAAAAGGAAAATTAAAACATGTTTTATAAATACTTAGCATGTCAAGTTTACTTGTTTAGATCTGTATTACTACATCATGAATAAAACTGAAATTTATCCAGACATTATTACCTTAAGAAAAAACACGTAGAATAATATATAGTGCCATTTGATGAGCCGTTAAAACAGCAAGTGGAGCAATAAGCCCATTCTTAAAACCCTGACATTTAAAAATTTCCCTAAATTTTTAAGTGTTATTCATATACATTACCTATAGCTTTTCCTGACACATTAATTTTCTTGAATACACCTTAGTGAGGTCTGACCAATATGTTGAGTTTGCAAACATTAATAAGAATAAATCATGAATAATTGAGGAAAAGTAGGTATTGTTCAGCATAGTGAGATTAATTCAGGGCCACCTGACCTACATGCTGGACTATTCTGACACTTACATAGGTAATCTTCAGCTTTACCCAGTGAAAATCAGCATATGTGAAGCCTTTAAATGGAAACGCTAACTTCCACGTGTCTAGGTCTCTTCTCATTAATCCAGCTAGAAAACTTTTTACACCAAAATTGTTTCCTTAAAATAAATTGTTATGTCTTGCCTAGGGGAGATTTCTAGCTGATAGTAAATGATAACTATTGCATAAGTAGAGCAAAGAGTTTGCAGAATGAAGAGGGCAACATCTTAATTAGAAATCATATTTTGTGTGTAAGAATTGCTATTCCTGTTCTAAATTGTTCTTACTCTTAATTTTAGTCCTTTCAGATGTCAGACCAAAGAGAGATATCTAATATAAGTATTACTCATTGGGAGAAATAATACTGAAGTAGACTAATAAAGACATTGTAAGAGCATTAGTTTATAAACTTGGACTAGATCTACTTTTGTAAATGTCTAAAATTTGGTTCAAAAATTCAGTCATTTTCCTTCGTTCACAAAAAAGGTGACAAATATATGTGTATGGGTTAGTATGTTTCCCTCATATCCATTCCATCAATCAATTTATCTATGGTCACTTTCAATTTTAATGTGGAAATTTTAGGCATCTTAAAAATTGACAACCTTAATTTAACAATTTTAGCATTTTCAATGGAAAATAGCACTTGATGTCTCTGAAGATAAAGGCTTGTGAAAGCACTTTTTGAAAAGCTAAAGTAGAAATTTGAAGTACCGGTACTAATGTGAAAACTTTCAATCACAGAATTTGCTGTAATCTCTGCTTTTCTATATGAAACTTTAGCTAAGTTGTAAGGAAATCACAAAAAAGATTACAAATTTGAGTTTATATTGATGTTATATGAATGTGAGTTTGTTGTGACAAAAACACCATTCCTTTAGTTACTTCAACTACTTGGACAATAGTGAACTTAGGACTTGACTTTATTTCTATAAAACCAACTGAACATGTGACTGGGATCCACAATACATGCAACAGCAATTATAGACAGAAAGATAGATATCATATGTATTACATATATTAGATATGATATACACTACATACATATATAAAATATATGTATATATATGACAAAGATATTTAATAGATTAAAAGAGCAACCTTCTTTCACTTTCTTTTCTATTTGAAAAGTATAAATAGAAAAAAAAATTAGATGCTTCATGTATTTGGTAGATATATTTGTTATTGTTATTACCACAAGTAATACCATATGGCAAATTTATTGTTGATTAAGTTTCCAGTTGGCAATGATTTTGATTTAGAACAACAAATGGAACCAGCAGATGCTGGTTGATTTTTGGCAGCTAGGAGTTTGAACAGCTGAAAGACATGACATTTTGAAGCAGGGTGGAAGAACAAGAATATTTGGCACAAGCTGAACAGTTTACAACAGCAGTATTGCTTTCTGAGTCACTAATGCATAGTATAAGCACAATATTAGGGTTGGTAGTGGGAAAATAACTATATATATAGTGTTAACCTTCTGAATTCAAATTCAACATCTGTAAAAATTACTTAGACTATTTGAAACATTTCTTCTAAGTGAATTTTAAAGCACAGAGAAATAAATGTAATTTTAAAAACCCTTATGTTTTTAATCTAAATCGAAATATACACATAAGCACTGTCTCAAGGTTACATGTTCAGGAATAACATTTCAGTGTTCAGTAACAAAGTCATAAACCTAGTAGAAAACAACAGAACATCTTAGAATATATAAAATTTTGTCATGAGGTTTATTCAAGGAATATATCCAATGTACTTATTAGTTCTTATTCAGAGTTTCATTAATTCTCATTAATATATAACTCTTAAAATTAGTTATTTGGTATCAGACTATAGCCCAATGGAATAGAACACTAGAATGAGACTCTTAGGGACAGGTAAAAAGTGAGCTAGCTGACAGTCCTAAGATTGAATGAAGACAAAATGAGTTCTTCTGGAATGATATTGCCATACAGTAAAAGGATAAAAGATTGTTATGAGACTGCTGAGTCATCAAGTAAAGTCTGAATTATGGTCAAGTCAGCTTATGAAGCAGTAAAAAGATAAAATAAATTTTAGGGAAAAAAATGACCAAAAAATGGGTAAAATTTTAAAAGACAATGGTGCTTAAATAGGCAGAAATCAGATGGATGAAACATGAAGTTATGGGGATAGCCTTTTTCCCTCAGTAAAATTAGATGTTGTTATAATATCTCATGTATTTAGCAATCATTCATTGTAAACAATAGAGAAAAATCTTTTAGATATTTAAATCTCTCATATAAATCACAGTTTGTTGTAAGGTACACATGCATATATAGGAACGTGTATATGTGCATACCTATGTATATATACATGTGGATGTGTACCTTACCCCAAACTGTGGTATGTGAGAGGGAGTTGTAGAGGAATAAGTAAAAAATACTAACAAAAGGAGAGTAGGGCATTTCTCTACTAGGGGTTGGAGATAATCAAAAAGTGTTTCACAGAGTGATAATTAAGCCGAATCTCAAAAAGTAGTAAGAGTTATCACATGGATTATGTAGGAAAGCATATCACCATCATAAGAAATAGCTTTGGGAAAACTATAAGTACTCTGCTAAAGAGTGGTAAAAAGTTTAAGAGTATAATTTATTGAAGGAAGTTATATAATGAAGTCAATATACTGGAGTTTAAATTTTCTTTTCTAGGTCAGGCATCATCACATTTTCCTCTGAAAAGGGTAAGATAGTACAGTAAATATTTTAAGCTTTGCAGTCAAACAGTCTCTATCATAACTACTCCCCTCACATTCTTGGGCTCTGACATCCCAGGCTGGACTCTAACCACCCTCCACCATACCACCCATACAATTGCTCTCTCACCCTGGTAGGATTCCAATACCTCGTTAAGGTCATCCCCAGCATGGATGTTCCCCTCATCCAGCTTCAGGTCTTGTAGTAGGATTCCTCCCTGGCTCCCACCCAGACACCCTCCTCCCTGCACTTGGGTTCTGTCACCCCAGGCCATGCGGACCCAATGAAACTAAGACTCCCCTCATCAGACTGCTGCCTTTTATTGACATTTTTCACCATATTTGGGCTCCTCTGTCCTGGCCATGCCTCCATGGGATTACATCTTCACCCACCTTGGGTCCTAAACCCATGAAGATAGAACAACCTGATACTGACCAGTGTTCTTGGACTCTAATCAATAGAAATTGATAAGAGGCCAGATGAGGAATTCAGGCAAGGCTTTATTGGGACTCATGCTGCAGCATGAGGGAGTAAAAACAAGTAACAGGTTCCTTTGCTCACTCCCCAAGTTGGGGCAAGCTGGTTTCTTAAATGGGGTGAGGATGGGAGCTGATAGGTGGATCAGACAGGAGGTAGTACAGGGATCATGCATGTTACCCTGCTTTTGCTTCCAGGACCTCAAAAATGGCAGTTGGGTTTTGGCCTTTTTTGTATCTTATTGTTCATACTTTTCCCCAACTGCATATGGGTTCAGTTATTTTCAGTCCCTTACAGTTTCTTTGTATTCTGTTACTGGAGGACACATTTGTCCAGGTGCAAGCACTCTGGTAAAGGGTCCCAGGTCCCAGGTCCTCGCCTGTCTCAAAACCGTTCAATGTATTAAGCATGGTGGGGGCTAGGTATCTCATGGTGAGTGAGGAGAGTTACTAATACATACACAGATTAAACATTCCCACCTCCAGAAAATACTTACTACAGAGGGAAGACAACATAAAGACAGAGAAAAGACAGCCATCGACAAGCCAAGGATACAGGCCCTCAAAAGAAATCAACCCTGCTGACACCTTAATCTCAGACTTTTAGCTTCCAGAATTATGAGAAAACTAACTTCTGTTGTTTAAGCCACCTAGTCTGTGGTACTTTGTTATGGCAGCCCTAGCAAACTGCTACGATAGCTATGTGAAAGGCATCTAACATTATCTAATCATGAGGAAACATCAGACAAAACTAAACTGAATGACCATCTACAATTAAGTAGCCTGTAATTGTCAAAAGTAGCAAAGTCATGAAAACCTTAAGCACTTTCACGGTTTGCAAACAAACCTCTGCTTAGCTTTGCTAAGGGACTCTGTCAGCTGCCCTAAAGTCTAAATTACCAGAACCAAGATCTGCAAATTTTGGGGGGAAAAAACTGAGTTTTTTCCAATGACAAAAATAAGGAGATAAACTCAAAGTCTTTCTCAAGGACCTCCCTACAAGTGCGCTCTATCAGACAATGGGATTCATCCCCCAGACTCATCCTTCCCACTCAAACGTAGTGCTTAGTTGACCACAAGTTTTCATTAAATTGAGAAAGAGGGGCATGAACTGAGAAGAAAAAACAGTAAATATATGAGATACTTTGTATTTAAAAACTATATTTAGATGAGAATTTTGGCTTTGGTAAATTACACTTAGAACTTTCTGACAGTAAATCGTCCAAAATTTAAGTTTTTCAGTAAATATATTGCCCAAGAAATCAAAAAGTGTCCTCCAATACCTTTGACACTTCAACTCCTAAAACAACTTGTAACCTCTTTGCCCACAACTTTTACTCAAGAAACCAGGCTGTAGAAGTTGTGTCGTTGCAGAGGAGGATACATACTTACTCCAGTGTCATTTGACATGACCATGAAGGATAATGGATTGATAAGAAGCTCCTAGCAAATCCAGAATCCAGAAAGGACAATGGACATGTTTGTTTGTTTTTGTGTATTTCCAAAAAAACTAATAGTAAAGGAGAAGCCCCTATGCCCAGTCAGTGAGTCTTTAATTCCCACCCTTCAGATTTTAATAACTGCAATGAAAACTAACTCTGTCCCCAACATGCCCACCACATTCTTTTCTTTTAAAAATGGATATTTTAAGAATGGGGGTTCTACTGAAGTCATCCAGTTCCTATACCAGTAGTGTACATCAGCTGCATGTGTGTAGGGGAGGAACTTACATTTTAGTTTATAGGCCACAGGAAAAATGAAGATCTATATCTGGACCTGGTGGAGGAGCCCTGCACATCTGCATATTACTCAGAAATCATGGGTTTACAGCTGGATATGAATCTATGGATGTCCCTTTAACACTGTCCTCCTTTTTGAGGAGGTGTAAGTATTGTAAGACGTATATCCTTGGATATGTTGGTGTTCAGAGGGATGGAGTTGTTCCTTAATGTCACTTATCCCTTTCTTCCCTTTTTCTGAGCATTTAACCACCTACCCACAGACTATATTTCTTTGCAAACAAACAGAAGAGAACAACTATCCCTGGTGAGCCTCATCGGTTTCAGATGATAACAGTAGCATAATGAACAGTAAAGCAAAACATAAATTTAATAATAAAAATTTAAAAAGGAGAAGAAACTTATGGTCCTTGAATGACCTCATGAAGTTTAATTACCCTACTAAATCTAGAAAACCAACCTCTGTCTGGTCTGTTCCATGAGAGTTAAAAAATAACACAGTATCATTTAATCTTCTCACTATTGCAGTTTAGTCTAGGACTTACCTAATAAAATAACCACGATTAGAGTAATACTGATTATATTCAATACATTTATTCATTAAAAATTTTGTGTCAGGGCTTCCCTGGTGGCGCAGTGGTTGAGAGTCTGCCTGCCGATGCAGGGGACATGGGTTTGTGCCCCGGTCCGGGAGGATCCCACATGCCATGGAGCAGCTGGGCCCGTGAGCCATGGCAGCTGAGCCTGCACATTCGGATCCTGTGCTCCACAACAGGAGAGGCCACAACGGTGAGAGGCCCACGTACCGCAAAAAAAAAAAAAAAAAAAATTGTGTGCCAAACACTCTGCTCAGTGTTTTAAAAGAATCTTCTAATTTTCCTTACATTAAAAAAAAACTGCAGTTCATATACTATTAATTTTTTCATTGTAGAGATGACAAAAAAGATTTGGTGAGTTTAATAATAATGATCTTTATAATATTAAAAAATGCCAAAGAAAATGGTTAAACAGTTATAGAAAGTCATTTTATTGAAATATTTTGTTGTTATTAAAACAGTTGCCAAATACATGTGAAAATATGACAGAACACTTGTTATATTTTGTGAAAAAAGGACTGACAATTGTATGCAGAATATTGGTACATCTATCTAAAACTATTACAAACTAAAAAGCCATGTAAAAACAGTGAACAAGTATATACCATTATACCATAAAATTAGTTGTCTTTTTTGTGGGTTGTTGAATTTTAATCTTTTAAAAATTGAAAATAACATACTTATTATCTTCCCTAATAAATTTACATTTTTTCTATTAATAAGCCTAGATATTTTTTTCCCTGAATTATTTCAGATGATTTCATATATCTCAAGAAGTTGGCAGATATTTTCAAAATTTAAAAAAATCACTTAAACTCAATAAAATGTGTGCTATATTGCCTATGACTCATATTTAGAGGTAGAATTTCAAAACAAAATAGTTGGTAATACCTGATGATCATAGATTTCTAATATGCAGTGTCTTAAACTGTTATTTGTCCATTTATTTAATATATTTTGAAACCTATTGATTCCATTGTTTAAAACACTTCTATTGAGTGTCTTATGTGTTCTGGGAACTGTGATGAGTACTAGAGATATAAAGATGAAAAAGATACTGTCCAGTCTCAGAAGAATTCTTTGTCCAATGGGATCAATTATATTTAAAGAAAAATACATTAAACCACGTATTGAAACTTTGAGTTTATTACCACTGTGCATGGATTATTTATTGATCTTATCCTAAGACATTAATTACAGTGCTTCTTTCTAAATATTTAGTACTATTAAAATTATAAACCACATTTATCTTGAGGACTTACTTAAAATGCCCAGACATTGAAGGTTATTGAACTCCTGTAGTATGTTCTGTGTTTTAGGCACTGGGGAAACAGACATAAATGAGACACATTCGAATGGCGTGAGGTTGCAAAAAAACCCCACTAATTCAGGTTTGATTCCACAGATAGCAATTAAGGCAAAAAAAAATCTGGTAAATAATTTAATGTAGAGAGTAAAATTGAAATCAAAAAAATCTGATCTACTTCCCTCAGTAATAAGTACTTTTAAATATTAGGAAGTGTATGATATTGCAACATCATGTTATCTTAATTTAAAATTTATTCAGATACTTAATATAATTTTTATAGTATGAAGCACTTTGTCTTTTTAATACTCTGTAGACAATTAAAAGATTTATGTACCACCTCCCACCCAGGTGAAGCACACTGTGGGAAAAGATGTGACTGCTTCTCCCTTCAGATCCTACTCTCCCAACAAAGCCACTGGGCACACAAAGACTGTGCAGGGACACACAAACACAAGGACACCTCTTCAAGACTTCAGTAGGTAACTGCTTCATCTAATGTCAAAGAGACAGAGAAAGTTAAGCAAAATGAGGAGACAGAGGAATTTGTTTCAAACGAAAGAACAAGAAACAACCCTGAAAAAACTAATGCAAGAGACATAAACAATTTATCAGATAAATGTATTCAGACATTAGTAATAAGAATGGTAACAGAACTATGGAAAAGAATAAATGAACACAGTGAGAATTTTGATAGGAATGAGAAAATATAAAAAAGAACCAGGCAGAGCTGAAGAATTCAATAATTGAAATGAAAGACACTAGAAGGAATTAAAAACAGACTACGTGATACAGAAGAATGCACACTGATCTGGAAGATAGAATAACGAAAATCACTCAGTCAGAATAGCAAAAGGAAAAACAAATTTAAAAGAGAGAGAGAGAGAGAGAACTGTTGAAGGAACCTCTGGGAAAACACCAAATGTACCAACATTAGCATTATAGAGATCCCAGAAGGAGGAGAGAGAGAGAAAGGGGTCAAAAATGTATTTGATAAAATTATGGCTGAAAACTTCTGGAACCTGTAGAAGAAAACAAATATCCAGGTACAGGAAGCACAGAGTCCCAAAGAAGATGAACCCAAAGAGACCCACACCAAATTATATCATAAATAAAATGGCAAAAGTTAAAGGTAAGGAGAGAATTCTAAAGGCAGCAAGAAAAAAAGCCATACACAAGGAAACCTCCATAAGACTATCAGCTGATTTTTCAGCAGAAACTTTACAGGCCAGAAGGGAGTGGCATGATATATTTAAAGTGCTGAAAAGGAAAACCCTACTACTTAAGATACTCTACCCAGCAAGATTATCACTGAGTTGAAGAACAGATAAAAAACCTTTTCAGACCAACAAAAAATTAAAGAATTCATCAATACTAAACTGACCCTAAAAAATGTTTAAGAGTCTTGTCTAAGTGGAAAAAAAGAAGGTTACAACAAGTAATAAGAATTTATAGGAAAGGAAAACAAATCTCACTAGTGAAGGCAAATATATAGTAAAGGCTGTGGTTTACCATGTAAAAGCTAGTACAAAGATTAAAAGAGAAAAAAATTGGAAAAGCAACAACCACAATAAATGGTTAAATGATAAACATGAAAATGTAAAATATGACACCAGAAACACAAAATGTGGGGGAGGGAAGTAAAAAAAGTAGATGTTTTAGACTGCATTTGTACATAAATGACTACCAGTTTAAAACATGTATATAGTTATAGGTCAACATATATGAACCCCATTAAAACCACAAATCAAAAACCTACAATAGATATACAAAAACTAGAAAGGAAGGAACACAAGCACACCATTAAAGAAAATTATCAAACTTAAAGGAAAAACCTATAAGAAGAAAAAAAGAATAGAGAAGAACTATTAAAACAACCAGTAAGCAAGTAATAAAATGGCAATAAGTACATACCTATCAATAATTACTTTAAATGCTAAAGCACTAAATGATCCAATCAAAAGACATAAGGTGTCTGATTGAATAATAAACAAGACCCACCCATATGCTGCCTACAAAAGATTCATGTCAGAGCTAAAAACACATACAGATTGAAAGTGAGGGGATGGAAAAAGATATTTCATACAAACGGAAATGACAAGAAAGGTGGGGTAGCAATACTCACATAAGACAAAATAGACTTTAAAATGAAGTCTATAACAAAAGACAAAAAAGGGCATTACGTAATGATAAAGGGATCAATACAAGAAGAGAATGTATAATATATTCATCAACATATATGTACCTAATTTAGGAGCATCTAAATATATAAAATATATATTAACAGACATGATGGGAGAAATTGAAAATAATACAATAATAGGGACTTTAACACCCAATTTACATCAGACAGATCAAACAGACAGAAAATCAATAAGGAAACAGTGGTCTTAAATTATTCATTAGACCAGTTGGTCTTGATAGCTATTTACAGAACTTTCCATCCAAAAGAATATAATAACAGGCCAATATCTTTGATGAATATAGATGCAAAAATCCTCAACAAAATATTAGCAAATAGAATTTAACAATTATAAAATGGATCATATACCATGATCATGTGGGATTTATTCTAGGGATGCAAGGATGTTTCAATATCCACAAATCAATCAAGGTGATAGATACACCAAATTAAAAAAATGAAGAATAAAAATAACATAATTATCTCAATAGATGGAGAAAAATATTTGACAAAATTCAACATCCATTTATGTTAAAAATTCTAATCAAAGTTGGTATAGAGGGAAAATATCTCAACACAATAAAGGCTATTTATAATAAACCCAAAGCTAACATCATACTCAATGGTGAAAAGCTGAAAGCTTTTCCTCTAAAATCAAGAACGAAAGAAGGATGACTACACTTCTATTTAACATAGTATTGTAAGTCATAGCTACAACAATCTGACAAGAAAAAGAAATAAGATTCATCCAGATTGGAAGGGAAGAAGTAAAACTGTCATTATTTGCAGATTATATATATACGTATATATTCCTGTATTCTCCACCAAAAAATTTAAAACTAATAAATGAATTCAGTAACGTTCCAGGATACAAAATTAATACACAGAAATCTCTTGCTTTTCTATACATTAATAATGAACTATCAAATGAGAAAGAAAGAAAACAATCCTGTTTAAAAAGAATACCTAGGAATAAACTTAACCAAGGAGGTGAGAGATGTACACTTTGAAAACCATGGAACATTGATGAAGGAAATGGAAGATGATACAAAGAAATAGAAAGATATCTTGTGCTCATGGAATGGAAAAATTAACATTGTTAAAATGTCCATACTACCCAAAGCAATCCACAGATTTAATGCATTCCCTATCAAACATCCATGACAGTTTTTCACAGAACTAGAACAAATAAACCTAAAATTTATATGGAAACACAAAAGACCCCAAATAGCCCAAGAAATCCTGAGGAAAAAGAACAAAGCTGGAAGTATCACATTCTTTGACTTCAGACTATATTACAAAGCTACATTAATCAAAACAGTATGGTACTGGTACAAAAAACAGATCCACAGATAAATGGAACAGAATAGAGTCCAGAAATAAACCCATGCACTTACGGTCACTTATTATATGACAAAGGAGTCAAGAATATATACTGGAGAAAAGATAGTCTCTTCAATAAGTGATACTGGGAAAAATGGACAGCTCATATAAGAGGATGAAATTAGAACATTTCCTTACACCAAAAATAAACTCAAAATGGATTAAGGACATAAATTTAAGACTGGAAACCATAAACTCATAGAAGGAAATATAGACAGAACAGTCTTTGACATAAATCATACCATTTTTAAAAAAAATTTGTCTTCTAAGGCAAATGAAACAAAAGCAAAAACAAACAAGTGGGGCTTAATTAAACTTAAATCTTTTGCACATCAAAGGAAACCAACAACAAAACAAAAAGACTGTCTGCTAAATGGGAGACAGTATTTGCAAATGATGTGACTGACAAGGGGTTAATACCCAAAATATATAAACAGCTCATACAACTCAATATCAAAAAACCAGACAACCAAATTAAAAATGTTCAGAAGACTTGACATTTTTTCAAAGAAGACATAGAGTTGGCCAACAGGCACATAAAAAGGTGCTCAACTTTGTTAATCATCAGAGAAATGCAAATCAAAACCACAAGTTATCAACTCACACCTGTCATAATGACTATCATAAAAAAGATGAAAAATAACAAATGTTGGTGAGGATGTGGAGAAAAGGGAGCTGTAGTACACTGTTGGTGGGAATGTAAATTTGTGTAGCCACTTTGGAAAACAGTATGGAGGTTCATCAAAAAACTAAAAATAAAACTACCATATGATCCAACAATTCCACTTCTGGTATATATACAAAGAAAAAAATACTAATTCAAAAAGATACACGTGCCCCAATTTTCATAGTCATGATATGGAAGCCATCTAAGTTTCCATTAATAGATGAATGGATAAAGTGTTATATATATGTGCAATGAAATGTTACTCAGACATTAAAAACAATGAAATTCTGCCATTTACAGTGACACAAATGGACATAGAGGTTATTATGCTTAAATCTATAAATCAGAGGAAGACAAATCTTCTATGTTATCACTTACATGTGGAATTTTTAAAATATCCAAATAAGTTGAACAATACAGAAACAGACTCACAAATATAGAGAATAAACTTGTTGTTACCAGTGGGGAGAGGGAAGGCGCAGGGGCAAGTTATGGGTATGAGATTTAGAAATATGAACTACTATGTATAAAATAGATAAGCAACAAGAATATATTGTACAGCACAAGAAATTATAGCCATTATCTTGTAATAAATTTAAATGGAGTATAGTCTATAAAAATATTGAGTTACTATTTTGTATCCCTGAAACTAATATAATATTATAAATCAACTATACTTCAATTAAAATAAGACAAGAAACAAAAGTAAAAAGAATGCAAAATATGGTAAAACTGAGACATAAAACTTTGTGAAAAATTTCTTGGAAGGTACTGTGATATGTAGTTTATGCTTTTAAAATGGTGGGTTATAACCTCTAGTGCAACATGGAATCATCTTAGTGTTTCAGACAACCTTTTCTAACAGAATAGTATGAAAAAATATATACATCTCTGAGTTCATCACTTTTAGAAAGATTAAACATTATTCTTCATGTAACTTTTGTTTCAATTTTGTATTATGTCTCTATGAGTGTGTGTGCACACGTGGGCATGCCTATCTGTTCTTGATATAATGTACTATGTATAGTAGGACATGGGCAAAACATTTGAAAGTCACTGCCTTATCTCACTTAATTCACCACAAAAAAATTATATATTAAGCATGATTAACAGTGCCAACTTACAGAAGGAAAATTGAATTTCATATTTGATATGTAACTTTACCAGATTTACATTTAGTGTGTGGCAGAGTTAAAGCTTGAGCGTGAGATTCAGAGCATATCAGGGTTCCATTAGATTCTTCTTTTTCTGGATATCTGCTCTTTCACAAATTTCCTGGTTTTTAACCTCTTAATCACTCTCAATCTTTCTCTCTCAATCTCCCTCCCTTGCTTCCTCTCTCTGTCACCCCACCTTATGATCTAGAATAATTCTGCTCTTAGTTTTAATCCTTTCTTGCATACCAACTTCTGTGAATTCCCATCTTTCACAGAAAAAAACAAAAAAAACACAAAAATATTTTTTAATATAATTTTCTCTATTATCAATTTGGAAATCATCTCATATGAAAAGATTTGCAGTTATACATTTGAAATTTTTATGAATTTATAGACTTTGTTGATCTCTCTCCTGTTCTTCCAGGGTTCCAGGAGAACCACATAAACACATGAGTCTTCAGCATTTTATACACACACACACTCAAATCTATCTAGGACATTATTTATGATAGTATAGCATTCTAGATATTATGAAAAGCAAAATATTTAGGAGCTGGATATACTACAAGAAATGTATTGCCAAGCTTTTAAGCACTTATAAGAGAAACATACAAGAGAAAAAAACAAACATACATACCCCTACAATAAAACAATGTATCTGATTCTAGAAAGTAAAAGGTAAGTTAAAAGGATGAATGAATGCAGAAGATGGTGTTGCTCCCCCAGGGCGAAAGCCTAGCACAGCAAATCAGAATTTGGAGCATTCTGACCACACAGACACAAAAGGTAACTATGTGAGATAATGGAGGTGTTAATTAACTTGATGTTGTGGTAATCATTTCACAATGTATATGTATATCAAATCATCCCTTGTATTCTCTAACATTTACAATTTTACTTGTCAATTATACCTCAATAAAGCAGGAAAAAAAAAAAGAATTGGGGGCATTATAGTTCTAAAGGAAAACTGTACATTGGTCTTAGAACCAAAGTCAAAAGACAGAGCTGGTGTTTCAGAGAACTGGAAAACCTATATAAATGATGCTTTATTTCATTAGTCATCTAGGATGCTCTGCTTCATTTGTCATATAAGGAATGCAAATTGTTTAAATGGCTTTATTGAAGTAGAGTCGACATGAATATATTTAATGTGAACAATTTGGTAAGTTTGATGTATTAGTAAACATGAAATCATCACCACAATCAAGATAATGAAGATATCTATCACGTCCAAAAGTTTCCTTATGCCCCTTTTTAATTCCTCTATTCATCCCACCACTTTTCACCTCTATGTCCACCCCCCTCAAACTCCCCACACCAGTCCTCAGTTAACCATAGTTCTATTTTATGTCATT
The DNA here is from genome assembly GCF_008692025.1 of Phocoena sinus. Taxonomy (NCBI): domain Eukaryota; kingdom Metazoa; phylum Chordata; class Mammalia; order Artiodactyla; family Phocoenidae; genus Phocoena; species Phocoena sinus. The sequence goes on along the minus strand of NC_045764.1, from coordinate 121,917,994 downwards.
ATAGATTAGTTTGCATTTTCAAGAATGTTACACAAGTGGAATCATTAGTATACTATCTTTATTTGGGGGATGAGGGTGTGTCTGGCTCCTATTACTCAGCTTAACTATTTTGAAATTGATTCATATTGCTACATGTACCAAAGTTTTTATAGCTGTTTATGTCTAGGTGGTATTTCATCATAAGTATAAAGCGCATTTTGTTTTTTGATTCACCAATTGAAAAAAATTTATGTTGTTTATAATTCTGAACTATTACAAATAAATTCTTGGTGAAATTTTGCATAGCAATCTTTGTATGGACACATTCTTTTATTTCTCTTGAGTAAACACCTAGTAATATAATGCCACAGTCATGTGGTAATCATAGGTTTATCTTTTATGACACTCCAAACTGTTACCTTCTCCCTCATCCCAAAGTGATCGTACTATTTTAGGTTTATGAGCGTTCTTGTTGCTCAATATGCCCACACACTTGATATTTTGTTGTTGTTGTTGTTAATTAGAATTTAAACCATTTAATAGGTGTTGATGAAATAAAATTTTGTATTCTAAGGCAAATCAAGGAAAATTTAAACATAAAAATTTTTCTCTGCCCTTTGGCCTCCTCTCTCGCCTCTACTGTGCATTGTGTATCTGCATTATGCATTGACCAAACCTCTCTATCAGCAGAAATACCTATTCAGCCATAAAGAGCAACATTCTCCCACATTGACAAGGTAACTCCTTAGGAGATAATCTTGCTTAATCTTGTAAGGGGTCACGATGACCCATGACCTACTACTCACTTTGTATGTGTAGTCCTGGATTGTGTAAACTGTCAATAATACCTCGTTTAATGTAGAGCTCTCTCTCTCTCAAAACTTTATATAACTGTGCTTTAGGCTCTAACAAGCAGAACAGTTCTCAGAAATTTCTGAGAGGCTGTTCCTGGGTTATAATCCTCAATTTAGTTCAAATAAAATTTTCCACTTCTTTCTTTGAACAACTGACTAAATTTTTTCATTGACAGTATAAAATGGAGCCTCAGTGTACTATAACTGACATTTCCTAATGACTGATTTTGAAATATTCCTGTGCTCATCTGGCATCTGTATATCTTCTTTGGTAAAGTATCTGACTAAACCTTCCACTCATTTAAAAAGTAAGTTTTTTATTTTCTTGCAGTTGAATTTTGAGAAGTCTTCATATATTCTGAATATATGTATTTTATCAGATTTATTACTTGCAAATATTCTCTCCCATTCTGTAGTTTGCTTTTCATTTTCTCAACAGTATCTTTGAGGAGCAAAATTCTTAATATTTATGAAGAACAATTTATTCATTTTCACTTTAGTGATTATGGGTTTTGTGTCATATGAAAGAATTTTTTTGCCTAACAAAAAGCCACAAAAATTCCCATTATGTTTTCTTCTAGAAGTTTTATAGTCACGGGTTGTGCACTATTTGTTGAAAAGACTATTCTTTGTCCACTGGAGAGTATTTGTACTTCTGACAAATATAAACTGACCACATATGTATGGATCAGTTCTGAACTTTATATTCTGAATTATGGGGTTCTAGTTTTGAACTCTATATTGATTTGGTTTTCTATCTTTATGCCAATACCACATGCTAATTATTACAGTCAATTTACATTGTTATAACACACATCTTCCAACTTTGCTATTTTATGAAAGCTGTTTTGGTTTCTGTATTAATCAGGGTTCTTCAGAGAAACAGAATGAACAGGATGTGTGTATATGTGTGTGTGTGTATATATATGTATGTACGTGTATATATATATATATATATATATATATATATATATATATATACTGACAAGTCCCAATATCTGCATGTTGATTCAGCAAGCCAGAGACTCCAAGGCTGGCAGGCTTGATATCCAGAAAGAATCACTGTTTCAGTTTGAGTCCTAAGGTAGGAACAAAGGTAATATCCTAGTTCTAAGGTAGTCAGGAAGAATTCTCTCTTACCTGGAGGAAGGTCAGTCATTTTGTTCTGTTCAGGTCTTCAACTGATTGGATGAGGCCTACCCATATTAGGGAGAGTAACCTGTTATATCCAGTCTAACAGTTTAAATTTTAGTCTCGTTCAAAACACCTTCACAGAAACACCCTGAATAATGTTTGACAAAATTGCTAGCCCCCTGTGGTCTATTCAAAGTGACACATAAACTTAACCATGACAGTTACTCTAGGTCCTTTGCATTTCAATATGCATTTCAGTTGGTTGACTTCTACGAAAATCCTGCTGGAATTTTGATTGGGATTGTATTGACTACAGATCAGTTTAGGAAGAATTGAAATAATAAATATATTTGGGTTTCTTGATCCCTAAACATTGTATATCTCACTATTTACTTAGGTTTCCTATAATGTATTTAAGCAATGTTTGTAGTTTTCAGCAAATAGTCCTGAGAATTTTTTGCCTGAAATGTTTCTAACTAGTTTGTATTTTTGGTGCTATAAGTGTCATCACTCATTCCTTATATTTTTAATTTATGTCTTCTCTCTTTTTCACATAAGTCTTGACAAAGGTTAACTGTTTTATTAATTTTTTGAAAGAAATAACTTTAGTTTTCATTGAGATTTTTTGTTGTTTTCTGTATCATTGATTTCTACTCTGATCTTTTTTATTTCCTTTTATTTGCTTACTTTATGGTTCATCTACTCTTATTTCTCTAGTTTCTCAGGGTAATATCTATACACATTGATTTGAAACATTTATTTCATTCTAATTTAGTTTACTGCTATAAATTCCCCTTTAAGTTTAGCTGCATCCAACAAATTAGGTGTGCTGTGTTCTCATTTCCACAAATTTCAAAATGTTTTTAAATTCTCTTTTGATTTCTCTTTTGACCTATGTGATATTTAGAGGTATGCTATTTAATTTCAAATTTTTTGGGATTTTCCAGATATCTCTCAATTATTAATTTTTAATTTAGTTCCTTCATGGTCACAGAACTTACTTGGTAGACTTGAATCCTTTTGAATTTATTGAGCTTTGTTTTATGGCAAAGAAAATAGTGAATGTTCTTGATAAATGTTCTATGTGAACTGGAGAAGAATGTGTATTTTGCTATTATTGGATGAAGTGTTCTATAAATGTCAATTTGATTAACTTGTTTAATAGTGTTGTTCAATGTTTTCAATCCTTACTGGTTTATATATTTGTTCTCTCTATTCTTGAGAGAGGGGTTTTGAAATATGCAAGTACTATTATGGATTTGTCTTTCTCCTTTTAATTTTATCAGTTTGTGCTTAAGTATTTTGAATCTTTGTTATTAGGTGCAGAAACATCTAGGACTGTGGGGAGGGGTTTTTTTGTTGTTGTTGTTGTTTTTGTGTGTGTTACGCGGGCTGCGGAGCACAGACTCCGGACGTGCAGGCTCAGCAGCCATGGCTCACGGGCCCAGCTGCTCCGCGGCATGTGGGATCTTCCCAGACCAGGGCACGAAGCCGTGTCCCCTGCATCGGCAGGCGGACTCTTAACCACTGCGCCACCAGGGAAGCCCGGGGTTGTTTGTTTGTTGATGAATTGATCCTCTTGTCATTACTCTCTTTATACTTTGCTCTGAAATCTATGTTGATACTAGTAGACCACCACTATCTTTTTTGAAAGATGGTATAGTTTTCCATTATTTTACTTTTACTTTTTCTAGTTGTATATTTAATGTGGTTTTCTTGCAGGCAGCATGTAGTTGGGCTTCACTTTTTATTTTATACATTATTATAAATTCTGTCTCTTAACCTGAATATTTAGCTCATTTACTTTATATCGATTATTGATATTGCTGGGTTTAAATCTACCATTTTGCTGTTTGTTTTCTGTGCACCATCTGTTCTCGCTCCATTTTTCCTCTTTTTCTACCTTGTTTTAAACAAATTTAGTACTCTTTTACAATCCCATTTTATCTCCTTTGTTGACTTGTTAGTTTTGTTTTTTATGGTTGTTTTAGGATTTATATATATCTTTAAATTAGCACATTTTACCTTTAAGTGATATTATACTCCCTTATGAGGTCCCTTAAGAACCTCATAACTGCATACTTCCATTTCTCTCTTCCAAGGCTTGCTGACATTTTTGTTGAAAAAAGTAAAAAAAAAAAAAAAAAAGAAAGAAGAAGCCCCTGCTATCCAGAACCTAGTCTAATGCTCATAGCTAAGCCTTGATGTTATTACAAAATGATCTAATGCTTACAGTTTTGTCATTTTATTTTACTATTGAACATAACAATGTGACAGAATATCTGTATCAGATGAGATTACTCTGTGATAATGATATGTCACTAGAAAATTCATAAAATACTAAATGTCCCTAAGTATCTTTACCAATTACAGTTTTATCCTCATTTTGGTCTGCCTTCTTATAGAAAACATTTATGGAAATGCCCAATCATGCAGTTGTCCCACTTTCTGACAGCACCCAATCTAGAATGAGCCCCTGCTTCTTTAGTACCTTCCCCAAATTTCCCAACGAAAGCCTAAACACTATAATAGGATTTTTCTAACAACCTCTTACTAATGCACTCTACAGTTCTCAATGCTATGTGTTCTACCCCATTGCAATAAGTAATAAACTCAAGGTATTTTATTGCAGGTGCTTTCCTTGTGGTCATTAGTTAAAGGCCATTGACATTTTAATATATTTTCTTCTATATATGTTATAAAACAAGATTATCATGTAAAGATGTGGAATAAATAAAAACAATACTCAAATGCTCACTTGTGAATGAAAAAAAGTCTAATCATTTGGACCACCATTTTGGTATTATCTTGTAAAACTGAGAAGATAAACAATTTATGACCTATAATCCTTGATATATATTCAACAGACTTATGCACCAGGCAACATCTCCAATATGCCCAAGCAATTCTGTTTATAATAGGAAAAAACTGGAAACAATTTGTTTCCATCAATAGGGAAATGGATAAATAAATTACAACGTGTTCATAGAGTGAACATTAATGAAATACAGTTGCATGTATCAAAATGGATACAGTTCCTACTCAGTCAGAGAAGAAAATAATCAATATGATAATGCTAAATATAAAGAGCAACCCATACAAAACTAAACAGTATGTGGTTGGGCATGTGTAGGTTTGCACAAAAACTATAACCACAAAATTATAAACACAACATTCTGGTGATTAGTTTCCTCTGGGTGAGAAGAGAGAGAGCTGGAATCAGTGATTTGTATTAACAGGATTCAAAAATATACTTATTTTGCCATTTCCTGATACCTAACTTAGATTGTGAATTAATGGGTTCTTACTATATCTTTATTATGCATGAATTGTGTGTGTATGATTATTTGTCATAGTAAAAGGAAAGATATCCACTAGTATATGTTAATAAAAATTATCTAAATTTAAACTAAGATAAAAAAATAACTACGTAATCTTTAAAGACTATACTAGAGCATTTTCTAACAAGGCTGCCTGAGTGATTGAGGCTGCCTCACTCTTTGGAGGAATGCAACTTTGAACAATTGCTTGGGGCTTGTATAGTTTATAATTGTATACAACTAATAAAGCAGGATGTTTTTTGTCCAATAAAAGACAATAGCCCTTCAAAAGTTTATCAAAAATCAGTTGTTTGTAACTTATTGATCTACCTTTTTCCTTTTCTTCACTGACTGTATAAAATGTCAGTTCTCAAATCCTTTTTGAACTAGCCTTGCATCCTGCTGGTTCCCTTATTAAGCAAATGAAATTTTGATATATACATTTTATTTGTTTGAGCATTATGTTTTTAACATTTTGAGAATTATAACTGACTCTTATGGAAGTCCCACTGAGATGTTACACTCGCTGGATTAGAAAACAGCTCATGGATCAAGGAAATTACAAGTGTAACTTTGAAACCTCTGACCTTCCTGATCAGTAAGTTCTTGCTGAGTTGTGGCAGAATGGCCTTATTTTCAGAGCTCCCATATGTTAATATCTAATGACCTAATGTGTCTTTATCTTCCAGAAGTCAGAAAATAAACCTATAAGTAATGACTGACAGCTGATTAAAAGATGGTCAATTCCTCATTAATCTATTATCTTTCAAATAGGAGTTTGAAATATTTAGTCTGACTTGGTCTTGGAGTTCATGGCGGCATTTTTTTTTCCTCTAGAGTCAGAGCCTTGTATATCTGGCTCTGCTTGGACACCTATCTTTTTAGTTTTGCAACTGGGATACTGTCTGGGATGCCACTGCTTCAATGTGAAAATCTGTGAAATCTTCAAATGGTGAAATAAAATAATGAACTTTCAGATGTCTGTTAGTGTCTCTTTTGTTTAAGGAACTTCATGGCTTGGGTGGGGCAGGTGGGGGGTTGTTAGAATCACAAAGTAAGTGGGAAGGAAAGTAGTGGCCCACAGGAGCCTGTAGGTCTTATAATTGAAGAAAGAGTAAAATATACATATATTTTTATTAGAGTAAGAAATTACCATTTTTTAAAAATTTGCCTATTGGAAAGCTTTTTTTGGATTTTCTGTGGGCTTTCTTTGGTCCATTTAACCCTAGAGGAATTGTTTTCATGTCTTTTTGTGCCTGTATTTTATTTCATCTATGAAAAAAAGTTGTAAAAGGGAAGTTGCAAAGCTCTTTGTGATCTTAGGCATTTTATCTATAAAAGAAAAGAGCCTTTATTTCTTATTGGGTTAATATTATATTAACATGAAATCTTTTCCTAAGATATAACATATTAAATTATAAAGTTTCTTAACATTAAAGAAGTTCCTATTCTGATTGGCTAATAAAGAATAAATGAATCTGATAGAAATGCTCATGAGATTCAATTTGGGTGTACAAAAAGAAGAAAGAAGCTAAACTTCTAGTACTTTAAATATAGTAGACTTTTCAGAAGAATGCCTTCTTACCGAAGCTGCTAAAACAATAACTAATTTTGAAAATTTTGTATAGAATATAATAAACGTGCATATCTAAAATTTTTAAGGATTTGGTTTGTTTTTCCCTGGAAATCTAGTTAATAAAAAAGTCCTTGAACTTCCCACATCAGCAAGATTGCAGGATAGGAACTCTCAGTCCTCAGTTGCCCACAAAAATCACAATTTAACAATAGAGAAGCAGAGTGGAGATTCTTCTGTTGGCTTTGAAGATGTAAGATGACATGTTGTATGAGAGCCTTGTGGCTAAGACCTGAGGGCAGTTTCCAGGAACTAAGAGTGACCCCTAGTATCAGCCAGAAAGAGAATGGAACCTTAGTCCTACCGTCACAGGGAACTTATGCTAACAGCTGGCATGGATTTTGAAAAAGCCCCAACTTCAGTTAAGATTAAAGTGCTGTCTGGATTTCAGCCTGGTGAGACTGAGCACAGAACTCAATTAAGCCATGCCAAAGCTCCTGAGTCATGAAAACTGAGATAATAAATTAGTGTTAATTTAAGCTGGAAAGATGGCAGTGATTCCTTATGCAGCATTGAAAACTAATATAGTATCAATGCTATATCTTTTCTCACTTTAAGACATGTAAATGGGCATGCGTGATTGGAGGGGAACATATACCCTTCTCCCTATTTTCTGTATGTCCATAAGAAAAATCATTGTTTCAGTTCCAATTAAAATTAATATAGATTAATATAGATAATCAAGACTCTAATAGAACCAATGATATTAAAGGAATGCAAATGTGCATTGAAGATAGTGTATGTGTGTTTTAATCTTAATTATTAAGAAAAAGAGAGAGAAACAAAGACACTATTTTCTTAAAGTAAAAATGTGTGGTTGTACCAGCAGGTGAAAGAAGATATTAAAACATCAATTTGCAGGAATATAGAAAGTGGTAGAAGGTTTAAGGGAAAGTGAACTTGATATCTTTTGGTTTAAATACCTGCAAGTAATGAGTCTGAAAAGAAACAATGAAATGTGCTAAAATTTTGACAAAGTTGACTCTGTTTGGATTGGATTATTTAAAGAAAATCAAATCTTATGAGCTCTTTACTGCCATTTTTTATATTACTCAAGACTAGAATTTTGTTTTCTTTTTGTTCAAGTGACGAATTGGTTTGGAATTACACAGTTTGCTCTTAAGGAAAGGTAATGTAGTCTGCCCAGCCATGAAAACTTTCTTGCCATACTAGAATAACTTTATGTGCTTTTGTGCTGAATTTGTCTTGCCCATAATTATTTTTAAAAATAACAAATGACAGAATTTCTTCACTCCTTAAACAGTTTAAAAAATCCTTATAATTGTATTACTTCTGCTATATTTTAAAAGAAGCTATTAACATTCAGAGTAATAGGTTGCCTGATCTGACAGAATGAGAATTAATTATGTAGGACTGAGTAAACGATTGAGAAAAATATGTTTATTTTTTATTATTATGTATTATGGTTAGATTTTTGAACATTTTCTTATCTGACAGGCCTATAAAGAAGACTTTTCTCTTTCTTCTTGATCTATACTTAACTCTCATTTTAGTAGATTAGGGTTTTGAAAACCATAACAAAACATTTGAAAAATTGTATCCTGTTCTTGACAAACCCTTAGGATTGAGAAAGAAATACTTTTAACTAGTCTCTACTTTGAATGGCTACATAGTTATTTACATGTGTTCAATAAGAAACTGTCCTCCTTTTTACTAGGATATAATTAGACATACTGATTGTACAAACAAGGCCATTCCTAGAGTTTCATGCTTGAGAATAGATTTCATTTATTATGGAATGACAAGCCTGCCATTAAAGTTCACACTTCATATGTGAAAGCAATACTTGCAAAACCCTTCTAGGAAACTGGTCTGTTACCTATTCTTTGACTTGCCGGGTCTTTGCTGGTAGTTTAGGAAAGTTAGTAGATTTGATGGGTGGGAATTCAAGGTAAAAGGAATGCACCCAAATTTATAGGTATGAATGAATTTCTTGGTTTTCCTGTATATACTTAACAGTGTCAGCAAAAATGTGTTTGCCCTTGCTGAGAGTGATTTGGTAGCTGGTACCTCAAATAAGGAGTAACTGTTTAATTCAAAGAAATAGCCTGAAGATATTTAATAGTTCAATGCTTAACAGGACTGAAAGGTAAATTTGCACACCTATCAATTCTTTTGCAAAGAGCTATGTCAGAAGATTTTGCCATAGCTGCAAAATAGTTCTACTCCGTGAGCCATTAAGGTAATGTGGAATGAAACAGTGGAAAGTGCATTACAGGAAAATTGAAATATTTAGTAGTATCTACCATCTCTTAAGTGCCTTCTTTATTCTAGGCACAGTGCTAGGCACTTTAGATGTTATGTTATATAATCCTTAACACAATTTTTAAAATAGAATCTCATTCTATGTTACAAATGTCAAACTGAGATTGGTAACTTTCAATAACTTACCAGAGACCACACAGCTAGTTGAGTTGCAAAGTCATGAATCAAAACCAGGTTTGTGTTGCCAAAGCAAGTGTCCTTCCCCCTGAATACTTAGTGTAACTGAGTTCTCCATTTCCAGTGAAAACATTTTAGGCATATGAATGACAAATTAACCATTTCAGTTTCTTTCCCTCCCCTGTGTTGATTTATGTACATTTTAAAAAATGTAGATCTTATGTAGACAGGTAGACCTTAAAGTGGAAGTAGACACCAAAATTAATGAAGAAACGTTCTCTTCTGGAACTGTGGTCCAGTGAAAATTTGAGGAATCTGTAGATTACTTTGCGTAGTATGGGCATTTTAATAATATTAATTCTTCTAATCCATAAGGACAGAATATCTTTCAATTTATGTGTGTCTTCCAGTTTTCAATATACAGGTCTTTCACTGCCTTAAATTTATTTCTAGGTATTTTATTCTTTGTGATGCAATTATAAATAGGATTATTTTCTTAATTCTCTTTCTGATAGTTTGTTATTAGTGTATAGAAATGCAACAGATTTTTGTGTATTTATTTTGTATCCTGCAACTTTATTGAATTTATTAGCTCTAACAGTTTTTGATGGAGTGTTTAGAGTTTTCTCTATATAATATCATGCCATCTGAAAGTAGTGACAGTTTTACTTCTTTCTTTCCAATCTGGATGCCTTTATTTATTTTTCTTGTCTAATTGGCCTGGCTAGGACTCCTAATACTATGTTGAATAGAAGTAGAAAGAGTAAATATCTTTTACTTTTTTCTGATCTTAAAGGAAAAGCTTTCAGCTTTTCACCATCTAGTATGATGTTAGCTGTGGGCTTGTTATATATGGCCAACCACAAGTATCTTATATCAAACATCTTTTCTGACCACAATGATATGAAACTAGAAATTAATTATACAACAAAAACTGGAAAATTCACAAATATGTGAAGATTAAACAACATGCTGCTGGACAACAAATGGGTCAAAGAAGAAAACAAAAGATAAGTAAAAAATGAAGAGATAAACAAAAATGGAAATATAACATACCAAAATTTATGGAAACAGCTTTAAGAGGAAAATTCATAGCAATATATGCCTTCCTCAAGAAACAAGAAAAGTTTCAAATAAACAACCTAACTTTATACCTCAAGGAACTAGGAAAAGAAGAACAAAGCCCACAGTTAGTAGAAGAAAGGAAATAAAGATTAGAGCATAAATAAATGGAGACTAAAAAGACAATAGAAAAAAACCAATGAAACTAAGAGCTTGTTCTTTGAAAAGATAAAGTTGATAAACCATTAGTCAGACTGTCAAGAAAAAAAGAGATTGCCCAAATAAATAAAATTAGAAATGAAGGAGGAGAGGTTACAACTGATATCACAGAAATATAAACAACTATAAGAGAATTCAATGAAGAGTTATATGTCAACAAATTGGACAACCTAGAAAAAAGTGAATAAATTCCTAGAAACATACAACCTATCAAGAATTAATCATGATGATATAAAAAATCTGAACAGACACATTACTTGTAAAGACATTGAATCAGTAGTCAAAAATCTCTCACAAAGAAAAGTCCAGGACCAGATGGCTTCACTGGAGAATGCTACCCAACATTTTAAGAAAAATTAATACCCATCTTTCTCAAGCTCTTCCAAAAGATCAAGGAGGATGGAACATTTGTATCGTTTTATAAGGCCAGCATTACCCCAATACCAAAACCAGACAAGGATGGCACAAGAAAAAATAATTACAGGCCAATATCATTGATGAACATAGATGTAAAAATCTTCAACAAACTATTAGCAAACTGAATTCAACAATGCATTGAAAGTGATCATACACATGATCAAGTGGGATTTATTTCTTGGATCCAAGGATGGTTCAACATCCACAAATCAGTCAATGTGATACACTACATTAATAAAAAGGATAAAAGTCATGTGATCATCTCAATAGATGCAGAAAAAGCATTTGATAAATCTATAATATATTGAACTTCATTAGGCACTTTATTTCAGCTGTTTCAACATTTTTAAAATTATCACTTTTGAGTGTGCTTATGTGGGTTTTTAGTATGATGAGATTATGATATTCACCTTAGATATAATCTTTATGATTTTGTTTTGGTCTTATTTTATTTTTTGCATATTGCCTCACTAACATGTCTAGGGGCATTATAATATTTTATAAGAAGCTAATATTTTACAGTGGCACTGTAAAGATAAATCAATTTCCATTCTCTTTAAAATAAAGTCAGATCTGTTATCTTTCTCATCCCCATCCTCATTACTTTTAGGTCACCATCATGACCTTTTCTTTTCCTGAAATCCTCACCACTGATGCTTTCTTTTTGCTATAAGCCTTGCAAATGCTGATACTCCTATCTTTTTTACTTAACTTTTTTTCAAGTCTCAGCATATTAGGTATGTGTTCTTACACTGTAACTCACATAGCACAGGTCTTCCCTTGCTTATAATTATTATTACACTTTCTGTTTTTGCTCTTTTTATTATCTGTATTTTTTGTTAGACTAGAGCTTGGTGAGAGCAACACCTATGTCTACCTCAGGCCCATTCAGCAGGATTTTGCAGTTCATATACTGAACAAAGTTGCCCATTCAAGGGTGAATGTTTTGTTAGGGTTTATGTTCCACTCTTTACTAAGCCATTTGCTCTTTCTGTCAGTTTCCCACCAGATGGGGTACAGTTTTGCAGTTAATTATCAGGTTCTTTTTAAAATTCTTCCAGAGGTCTTGTATGTACAAATGGGCCCCTGGGCTAGCTGTTCATAATTGTATCTCTAGGATAGATTCAGTGCCTCGCAAAGATAAGTACTTAAAAAATGTTTGACTAGTTGAATGGCTTAATTGTTGTTAGCTCCCGATAACTGGTGTTTCTTCCATTCAGTAACAGTGCTTTAGTTTTATGTCATCTTAGGAAGTAATTGATGTAGCTATTAGAACAATGAATTTGGAGCTCCTGAGTTTATTATTCCAGTTTCACAATTTACCAACTGTGTGACCTTGGGAAAGTTACTTAACCTCTCTGATTTTTAGTTCCCTCATCTGCTAAGTGAAAATATTAATAGTAGTTACTGCATAGAATTACCATGGAATTAAATGAATGAAAATACATAGAGTTTGAGATGGTGCTTGACACATAAAAATGCTATTTAAGTTCTTGTTACTGTCCTTACTGTCAGAAGGAACCCTGTAAAATTCATTGTTTGATTACTTTAAAAGTATTTATTACATCTTTCATTAGATTACTCAAATTTCTTAAAAGTAAAATTTCCCTCTGGCTTCTGTTATAGGAATAGTGTTGATTCTGCTGAGAAATGGGTTATCTAAAATTGATCATGTTCCCATGTTTGTATTACTGCTCGAGTATTCAAAGCTGAATGTGCAGTCACTTGCAGCAAATTAATAAGATTTTACAATATGTAATGCATATACTAATTTACATAGGTCTTGCTTATATATTACCTTTAGATTGTATTTCTATTATCTCAAGTTGATTTAGGAAATTAATGTTTCATGTCAAATAATCACTTGGCAAAATATAAGACAGTGAACCTAATTTTCTACATAATTTTCATCGTCTCTTAATTTTCCAGTATAGTTTTCACTTCTATCCAACTAATAAAACCTGTCAAATGGGAAAATATGAGGATATTTTGTATAATATGCTTTCTGCATGTAAAATAGTTTTATTTGTATTATGTATTCTTAGAGGACACATTATCAAATGGTAAATCAGAATATAGTTATTGTAATTCGATTTACGTGCTGCCCTAAAGTATTTACTGCTATATTATGTCTTTATAATACACATATAAGGAACCATATATTTTGTGGAAGATGACTTCTATAGACTTACTAACCTGAAGTGGCTATATTAAGGAAATTAAAAATCTCCCAAGAAAGGAAAATATGAAGCAAACAGACAAACAAAATCCCCTGGTTATTTTAAAATCAGAGTGAAAACTTTAATATTTGATTCAAAACTGCTCTAATATCAGAGGCATTAATAGCCCCTGGAGATATTGTTTAAATTGTCATTATGTGAAGACTGGAATAATTGATATTTTGTGGTTGTTAAACACTTGCATGTACTTCTTTAAACAATTTCTAATTGTCAATAATTTAAAAATATGTTGACAGTGTTCTGATACAATCACAATATGGGAAACATATGGGGTGCTTATACATTCTGAATTTAAAATCCCATTTTACTTTAATTGGGACAGAAAATTGAGCTTCTAAGACATGTATTATTCTGATTTTTTTCTGTGCTGTAATATGACTCCAAAGTTAGCTTTCAGTATTTTTTCCTCTCTTTATACAATCTTCTTAAGGTCAAAAACTTGTTGTACCATATTTTAAAATGACTTCTAGAGAAATACTATACTAAATTGATATTAACAGTTTAAAGTAAATTTACCCAAGAGATCTTAGTATCCTTCCAGAGCAGGTGTCTTAGCAAGTGAGGGTTATGAACTTTATTCTATTTTCCATTCTCTTATCAAAAATTCTCATACAAATACCCATAGGCAATAGTAAAAATAACACCTTTAATGGCCTAGGTAATTAAAACTCAAGAAAACTGCCTGAGGGAATAGCCTTGTGAATCTTTTTTTTTTTTCTTCACAAACCTTTTAAGAAAAAAGTAAGTAAAATCCCTGAAATCATTGTATATATAATCTCCTCGGTGCTGTGCCTTCCTGTATCCTTAGGAGACATATTTAACTAAAAGGTAAAAGACCAAAGAAGGAAAATTTGTGCTGCCAATCCCATTGGGCAAAATAAACTGTGGAATTGAAGAGCAGGAGGTCCCTTTTCTAATTTAACTTTGATTGATTACATGGTCCTGTTACCAAAGGTTACAAAACTTCCTCAATGTCATAAAGTTAGTTATCAGCACAGATTGACTATAAGAAGGCAGTTCTATCAAGTCAGTCTGTATTTGGTTACTTTCCTCTTACATGGTTAATGACATTTGTTTTGCAAGGAATGAACACAAATATTCCAATGTTAATGAAGTTCCTTAAAGCTTGGATTTTGTACCTTTTGACATGAGTTATTAGTGACAGACTTTAAGCAACCAAATGACAAGAAACAAGTCTAAATTCTAAAATAGTCACAGTGATAAGAAAGTAGATAGAGAAAAAAGGATCAGTAAGAGGCTATTATTATGGTCCTGGCCAGAGCATGACAGAGCACTTGACCAATGATAGAGAATCTGGGAATAATTTGAAAGGGAAAGACCATGTAAACATTTGGGAGATAAAAACCAAAGACTGGGATTGAACCTGAGTGAGAGGAAGACCTTGAGAATGATACCCATAGCCTCTATCATGTATGAAAAGAACTAAGCATAAGGAGTGACTGTAAGGGAGCAGAACTTTTCACCTCAAAATGTTTTTGGCATGTGGATTTTCTTAAGCTGAAAACAATCAAGGCCCAGAGAGACTCAGGAAGAACTTTTGACCTTCCCCCTAACTGCCTAAAGAATGTAGATAGAAGGCCTGTTCCAGGAAGGGAGATATCACCATAGATAACTATAGTATGAGCTAGGCATGTAGACAGGGAGGAACCTAGCAAAGTCTGTTAAATTCCTCTCTGTCCCACTGTCTCTGTATGGCCCAGCAAACATTTGTTTATCAAACATCTGCTTTTCTATCTCCATCTCAATCTCTTTCCTCCCCTCTGAAGTCCCAAACCACTACTCCCAACATTCTCTTTTGTCTTTAGCTGAAGATGATATTTAAGGTAAGTGTTTGAGCCGTTTTGGCAGGTTACTCAATTTGCCTGGATCTCTCTCAAGTATACATGGTATTAAACTTTTATATGATTTCCTCTTGTTAATCTGTATCACATTAATTTAATTCATAAACCAGCCAGAAGAACCTAGGAAGATAGAGGACAATTTCTTCCTCTCTGACATGAAAAGAAGGCCTTCACATTTCCCTCAGCCTAACTAGACTTGGCAAAGGCTTCTTTGTGCCTCTAGGCCCCTGATTTCCTTCTCACCCAGGCCTAACCACAGAGGTCTTCCTTTTTCTTAGAACATTTATTAGAAACACATACTTGCAATTTTTTGCGATTCTTTTTCTGCCCCTTTGAGATATGAATCATTTTAAAAGCCTCTTCCCAATTTACAGAAACAAGGCTATCTTTCTCGCAGACCTGAGAACTTTCTCTTAGAAATGTACTCATTAGGGAAGATAGCCTTCCTATCTCTCAGTCTTTGTGGGAGGGTAAGAGTCTAACTTCTATTTGCAAAACTCCCTCTTGGACTAAAGATATGAGAAGTTTATTTTTCTTTTGGATAAAGCAAATTAGCCAACTTAGATGGTCACCTCAGTTGTTTTGTTTTTTTGTTCGCTCTCAGTTCTACCTTGACATTCACTTCTCTGAAACTGTATTGATTTTTATCCTTGATACAATGCATGAACTAAGAATTCAGTAAAATGTTTCTTGTTTGAGGAACTCAGTTAAGACTAAGCATTTCTATTAATCTTTGCCTTCTCAGCATCAGTTTCTAACTAGTTATCTAGCACAAATATTTTAAATTTCAAAGGGAAATTACATTAGTTTTCTGAGGCTGCTATAACAAGGTACCACAAAGTAGGTGGCTTAAAATAACAGAAATTTGCGGTCTCACAGGTCTGGAGGTTAGAAGTCCAAAATCACAATCTCATTATGGCTCTCTGAAACCAGCAAACCTTGCTATTCCATGGGTTGAAGGTGTATCAATCTAATCCAAATTCCCCTCTTCTCGTAAGGACACCAGTCATATTGGATTAGGGGATCTCTCTATTCCAATATGACCTCATTTTAACAAATTTGATCTGCAATGACTCTATTTCCAAATAAGGTCATATTCTGAGGTACTGGGGGGGTTAAGGCTTCACCATATCTTTTGGAACGACAGTATTAAATCCTTAACAGAGATTAAAGGATGATTACCATGCCTTCAAATTCAAAGTCCTTAATGAAGCTCTTAGAGTACTTACATCTAATCACCTTCTGTTTATCTTGGGTACTTTAAAACTTGATGGAATTTGAGTCAACCCAACAAACTGGGAAGAACAAATACCAAGTCCTTTTATCATAAACAACTTAAATATGAATATTTTTGGAAAAGCATATATCATTAGCTACTGCTAATTTCACCTTCACAACGGGTTTGATGATTTCTCAGCAAATATTAAAGATGATATAAAAGACATATTTGTGAAATTACAACAAACTCTGACAATGCAATTCAGAAACTACCACTTGGTGGCAAGATAATGCTGCTGTTAATGTGCTTAGCAATGACCTAAATGCTTGCTCTTTTGAATTACAAATCCTTGATAAATTTAAAATAGGTTTGTAAAGGGAGTCAGGCTAAATCATTGATACTTTTTTTAAAAGAAAATAATTTGCATAATAAAAGTGATTCTGGTAAAATACATACGTAAAATCCAATTCAAACAATGAGCTAATTTTATTGACTATCATTAAAAAGATACCTAAAATGAAACATGAAAATTAATGAGAAAATAATTATTCCATAGATATATTTTATGTCTGTATGAATCTTTAAAAGTCCTAGCCTAAGGTGTGGTGTCATAAATATTTTTTTCAGTTCTAACCCATTTGGTTGAGCATAACTATGTAATCCAGTATTTATATTTATCTCCTGGTAGAACTTTAGAATGCCTCCCTGTATTATTGAACTTCTGCCACATTTTACAAGAACTAATGAAGCTTCTGGCAGAGCAAATGGATTCCTTATTTACTTCATCAACGGCATGGTATCAAGTGTTATACTTAGAAAATGTACAAGATCTGCTTAATGAACCTAGTCTTTCTAAAATATAGGAGCATAACTATCTCCAAGGACTCTCTGTTTGAGGAGAAATACAGTAATAATAAGAAAAGCCTCTTCATATTGGTGAAGGACAATGAAAAGGGATAATTAGAAAAATGTTTGTGGGAAAGAAATTACGTGGTTATAGAGAGTACCAAAGGTTAAATAATATTCTTGAGGAAAGGGGATTTCACATAATTAGTTGCTTGTTTTGTTGTCAAATGATTGACCCTTTCAACACTTAGTTTCTTCATAGTCATTTTGGGGTATATTTAAAGGAAAGGAGTAGACTCTCTTTGGCATATGAGAGACAAGAGTTTGAATTTTTATATTTTGATGTTATTTTGAGGCAATGTATTATAGTAGTTAGGTAAGCAAGATTTGGCATTAGACTACTTGGTTTGAGCCTCACTTCTATCATCTACTAGCCATGTAGTCTTGAGCAAGTTACTTAATTTCATTTCACCTCAGTTTCATCACTTGTAAAATGGGGGAAATAATAGTATCTACCTCATAGTGTTGTTTTAAGAACTAAATAGAATTATCCATTTAAGGTGCTCAGCATAGTACCTCTTATATTGCAGACATAAAGCATTCTGTTTCTTATTATTTTCCCTAAGCATCCATGGGTACACAATTCTCTTAAGATATTTGAGAATAGTGAGTATCTTGGAAGGATCTCAGGAAAGATGTTTCTACCAAATTTCCTTCTCCCAAGTCTTTTCACAGCTTACTAACAGTTTTCAAGTAGGGAAAGATTATGGGGTCATTTAGGTTGCTGACAGAAGATCAATTTTTCTTACTCTTTTTGACCTTTGGTGCTCTTCTTTGGCCGGCAATCAGAATTCAAAGAATGCCTAGAGGTGTCGCATTTTCTGGTAAAGTGCTGAAGCCCTGTTGTATTAATGCTGACTGTAGTTCCAAGACGAGCTTTTCAACTTCTGTGCCATGCTCTTTAATGAATATTGCCAGGGGCTGCCAACTTTTAAACTTTTTCTTTTTTCTCAGAATTTTTAATCTCTTAACATATAGCCAAAGCAGATATAGAGGGAGATATCACAATGTCACTCAAGGTGCTGAAATATTCTACTCCATGGTTATTGCCACTGGCAAATGGGTAACTCTATATCTAAGCAAAGGATCCTAAATGCACTTGCTGTACCAATTAGGTCACAGAGGAATGCTCCTTTTTGTTAAGTTTAAGGTTGGCTATTTGTTAATTTAACATAAGCAACCTGGGGATAAATAAATCATCTTGGAAAATTAAGTTTAAATGTTAAGAAAGAATATTTTTATAGAAATATGTGGTATCTCAGGACTTCAGAGTTTGTTTTCACATTTACAGGTATTTTTTGGTGTTAGTGAAACAAATAAGCTACAGCAAACAATATTTCTGTCAGAGTTACCTCCTATCACGGAGTATTAGTAGCAGCAAAGACCTGAGGGAATCAAAGAGCCCTGGATTATCTCTTATACAATACAGTAGACAGAGATATAAAAATAAGCAACTGGCCATTTTGGGGGACAGAATAGCATTTCTTCTTCTTACCTCTTTCTACTCAAAATACACAGAAATGTAAAATCAAAACAAAAAACATAGTTGTGCTTAAATACTTGCTGTTGTAGCCAAAACACAGACAGCATGTTTCTAGCTAAATAAAAAGTCTGGTCAGTTCAGTGAAAATTCTGAAAATAACAAAAGGTAGTGGTGGGGATAGAAATAATTAAAAATTCTGGTTAAAATTCCATGCTTATTCATTGGGTCTTGAGGTGTATTCCTGTACTGTGGAGAAAGATTCCCTCCAAAAATTTTTGGCTCAGACAGTTAGAGGCCCAGTTCATCAAATAGTTTAGTACTTTTCCTGACTATTGCTAAAGTCAGCCACAGAAGAACACAGAAGAACAGTACATGATTCCACTTATACGAGATATCTAAAATAGCAAAGTTTATAACAATAGGGAGTAGAATGGTTACCAGAGACTGGGGGGAGGGGAAAATGAAAGTTGCTGTTCAATGGATATAGTTTCTGTTATGCAAAATGAGTAAGTTTTAGAGACCTGCTGTCCAACACAGTGCAGGTAGTTAACAATACTGTATTGTGCACTTAAAATGTTGTTAAGAGGGTATGTCGCATGTTAAATGTTCTTACTGCAATTAACACCCCCCAACTGTCATCTATCTTCAGTGTTTAAAAGATAAATAAATAAATGCCGTTTCCTCATTAAAATGAAACAAACAAAACTTAGAATCAGTTGAGAATATTTAAAACATTAGGGCAGGTTAGTATATTTAGATAATAAAGCATATTTTTATTGGGAGCTGGGGTGACATGGTATACACAGGAGATTGTACTCCATAGCTGACGTAAGAGTTATACTTTTCAAATTGAAAGGAAATTGAAATATTTTGGAGAACTGGACTTCACAGAAGAGGACTTTCTGCAAGATCTCTCACGATCATAAAATTGATACAGAAAGGCAGATGGACTATCTATTTGGCACTGTGTCCCATTTGGGAGTGAATCCCTTAGCACAGATTATAGTTTGCTCTGTTTAGAAACAGATCAGAATCTGCCTTCTTTGTCCTGGTTGAATATCAATTTGTATCTTGCCCTGGTCCTACAAATTCTCTACTTTTCCTCTCTAAAACCCAATTTATGTTACCCTGCTTTTGATCACCACCATAAAATGTAATCTCCTTCTCCTCTGAAGTCCCACAACATTAATTGATATTTGACCATCTACTGCTTTGAGACACCTCTCATATTATTGTTTTGAATTGTTATTTGATTAACTTTATTTACAATGAATAGGAGAGCTTCTGAAATTCACCACCCCCCTACCCCACCACCAAGACATAAATACCTTGGGATTTATTTGTATTCTCCACCCTTCTCAGTTATACAGAGTGATTTTCAATAGGTTTGTTAATGACTACTATGAGCTTCATAACACTGTTCCAATTCTAACTTATACCTTCCAGAATCCCCAAATATTTTATTTTTGGCATACAGGATTGCAATAAATAAAAAGACACTCTAGAGCCCATAACATATGTATGCTCTAGATACTGAAGTGAATGAAGAATTAGCTGGCATCTAGGGCAAGGCCTATTAGGGTAGAAGTAATTAACCATGGGTCTCAGTTCTATTTTTACCATGTATGTGCAAAAACTCAATTAAGCTTCTTAACTCCACTTGAATGCCAACAGGTGTGGACTGGTTGTATTTAACTACATTCTGTTTTGTTTTTGGCCATGCCACATGGCATGCAGGATTTTAGTTCCCAGACCAGGGACGGAACCCATGCTCCCTGCAGTGGAAGAACAGAGTCTTAACCACTGGACTACCAGGGAAGTCCTTAAATTCTTAACATTATAAAAGAATGATGAATAAACTATATGGTCAATATACCAACATTTCACTAGATCATTCCTTTATAATTACTGAAATTTTTCTGCCCTCTATCCAGGGCACTTCATTTCTAAAATTGTAAAACCTAAAAAAAAACTGGAATAAAAAATCAGAAAGTTGTTTTGGTGAACATGCCTGAGCGAAAGGAGGTGAGATTATCACAGGTACAGTGAACACTTTGTGTCACATAGCAGTGATCACCTCCCAGAATAGAGTGTTCACAATACTAGCATCCCTCAAAACTGGATGGGGGATACATTGAATAAATAGTGTCAAACTGTTGCTCTCTCATCACTCTATTTTCTAGGTATCTCAATTGACCATCCTTGTTACAGTAATATATTATTTTTGATATATTAATACTGTTGATTACATTACAACTTCCTTCACATCTAAATGCTTTTGGCCTCTCACTGTTGTGCCCTCTCCCGTTGCCGAGCACAGGCTCTGGAGGTGCAGGCTCTGCCGCTCTGCGGCATGTGGGATCTTCCCGGACCGGGGCACGAACCCACGTCCCCTGCATCAGCAGGCAGACTCTCAACCACTGCGCCACTGGATAAGCCCTAAATGCTTTTTTTTTTTTTTTTTTTTTTTTGCGATACCCGGGCCTCTCACTGTCGTGGCCTCTCCCATTGCGGAGCACGGGCTCCGGACACGCAGACTCAGCGGCCATGGCTCACAGGCCCAGCCGCTCCACGGCATGTGGGATCCTCCCGGACCGGGGCACGAACCCGCGTCCCCTGCATCAGCAGGCGGGACTCTCAACCACTGCGCCACTAGGGAAGCCCCCTAAATGCTTTTTGATTGGACTTTAAGAACCTGTTTTTCTCTTTGACCAGATTGCCTGTCATTTTTTTCCCTTGTTTTGATAAGAAAGGCTTATCTTTCTTTTGTTTGTTTTTGAGTCATTTCCCTACAGCTTAAGTACTTCAGGCATCACTTTATTTATTTTTTTTACTCGTAGAACAATGACTGAAAGTCATTGTTTATTTATTATTATTCTTAATAGTAAAACAGAAGTAAAGCTTCCATAGAATTTATGTGTTAGACATTCTTCTAAGACCTTTACATGCATTAATTCATTTAATCTTTTTTTTTTAACATCTTTATTGGGGTATAACTGCTTTACAGGGTTGCATTAGTTTCTGCTGTATAACAAAGTGAATCAGCTATATGTATACATATATCCCCATATCTCCTCCCTCTTGCGTCTCCCTCCCACCTTCCCTATCCCACCCCTCTAGGTGGTCACAAAGCACCGAGGTGAACTCCCTGTGCTATGTGGCTGCTTCCCACTAGCTATCTATTTTACATTTGGTAGTGTATATATGTTCATGCCACTCTCTCATGCACCATTTATGAATGCTTAGGAAATGATTCATAAAAGAAACTACAAAAGCATTTTAAATCACTTATGAAAAATATATATTCAATTCCAAAGGGAAATAAAATTAAGAAATTTAAAATGTTTAAAAACTCACCAGAGGGGGGTTTCCTTGGTGCCGCAATGGTTAAGAATCCACCTGCTGGGCTTCCCTGGTGGCGCAGTGGTTGAGAGTCCGCCTGCCGATGCAGGGGACACGGGTTTGTGTCCCAGTCCGGGAAGATCTCACATGCCATGGAGCGGCTGGGCCTGTGAGCCATGGCCGCTGGGCCTGCGCGTCCGGATCCTGTGCTCTGCAACAGGAGAGGCCACAACAGTGAGAGGTCCGCGTACCACCAAAAAAAAAAGAATCCACCTGCCAATGCAGGGGACACAGGTTTGAGCCCTGGTCCAGGAAGATCCCACATGCCGCCAAGCAACTAAGCCCGTGCACCACAACTACTAAGCCTGCGCTCTAGAGCCCGTGAATCACAACTACTGAAGCCCATGTGCCACAACTGCTGAAGCCTGTGTGCCTAGAGCCCGCTGTCCACAACAAGAGAAGTCACCATAATGAGAATCCCGTGCACCAGAACAAAGAGTAGCCCCTGCTCTCAGCAACTAGAGGAAACCTGCATGCAGCAGCAAAGACCCAATGCAGCCAAAAATTAAATAAATTCATTAAAAAAACTCAACAGAGGTAAAAAAAACAAAACAAAAATGCAAAAAAATTATGTCTCATAAGGACGTAGATAACATGACCACAAAATATTCAGAGTATTAATGTGTATGACTTCCTTGTAGTTGTTTAGGATTTTGTAAGTTATTTCTTCAAAAAGATTGGGTTAAAAGTTTTTATTAATTATAGAATTACCTGATCACTAGCTGACTTTTTTTCAAATCATTTGTGGCAAATAGAAATTATCCGTGAAAATCAGTATTTTCACTATAATGCTTTAGAAACCAAGTGAAATTTTATTAAGATATACTTTCCTTATGAATCCATCTGAATTGTAGCTATCACTCTAGTTAATTTTTATCCATTCTTTAAAATTAAAAAATGATAGCATGGAGATTTAGATAGTGAGGAAGGGGTTGAGAATGAAGAACAATAGATTTTATTCTTTTCAGACAGAGGTGGAAATGTAGTTTAAGAAAAGCTAGAAATATTAATTCTGTTACATTGTTTTTCTAAATAAATTTTAGGCAAAACTGACAGATGAATTACATGTCTCTATTTGGATAATATTCTCATCTGAACATATAAAAACAAGAAATTTGGGAGAAGCTATAGTATTTCTTTCAAATAAAACTACCCTGGATTTTCACATCTAAATCTAAATAACTCCATATATAATAAGTTTAATGGCAATAAATCAGCCAAGTTTGGGGCTTATGTCCACAATTTAGATCTTTCAATAAAAAACTTAAAACAATTGCTAGAAGACATTGGAACTTGAGTAGAGTTGACGACCAAAGATTAGGTATGATTGTAGGCGTAATGAGTCAGGGAAAAATCTATGCGTGTATAGTTTCTTTAGTCTCAATGGAAAAGATTGCTGAAGAGTTTATAAACTATATTCTAGCAAATTAGAATTCCTTGAAAAATAAGATACTGATTCACAAATCTTGTTTTAAAAAATGCTATTTTAGTGCCTAAAGACAGCAGTTTCACTAGTAAAATTTTTCAAAAACAATTAAATAAATTCACTGATGTATAAAAAAGTTTCTTGTTTTGAGTTTCACCTTCCTGTGATAAGCAGGGTGTGAAGACAAGTGGAAACTCTGAGGATGATTGCTATTAACACACAATTTCTGGGCTACAAACACCTGCTAGCACATATCATGGACTTTGGCCTGGATGGATAGATACATTGTTCTGGCCTGATTGAACTACCTGAGGAAACACTGCAGGGAACTAAAGATAGGAGTTGTACAACACTTCTTCTCTTCTTCCTATCTGAGAGTCACATATAATCATGTTTACCTGTTAAGTATTTATAATCCTAACTTGGAACAGAACTTAGTTCTGTGCCTGGTTCAAAGTGCTCAATTAATATTTGTTAAATATTCTTACTGCATGATTAGTAACGATTAGTTACTGTAACTATCAGCTTCCTTCCCTGTGCTTATTCCTTCTTTTGCTCATGTGAACATATATGCATTTATATATGCTTATGCATCCAACTCTTCTCAGCTAGCATGTGTTCATCTCTAGTGATCATTTTAAAACAAAGGATAAATAAAGAGCCCTCTCCTTAAAAATGTCTTTAATCATCTTTATTAATCACAATCTCATGCATTGGAAAACAGTAGTACTTATATGTGGATGATGTTATTTATTCAGTCTCCAGGAAAAAATGTGTTCCTTGTATGAATTACAGATCCCTTGCACTGACTCTTTAGCCTCCTGCGTGCTCTAGAGTGACTAGCACAATGCAACCCACTGTACCGACTAAATAACTGTTTGAATGAAAGAGAACGGAATTAATATAATTTTAACTGTGAGATATACACATATGAAATGCAGGAGGATCAAATTAATCACAAGAAAATCAACATTAATAACAGGAGGTACACATTCTCCAATCCCTAGTATGCATATAGTATTTTACATACATTATTTTAGATATTTCTAGTAGTTTGGAAAAGTCAATATTATCACTCCCCTTTTACACAGGAAGAAACTGAGATGGAAAAAATTAACCTGTCCAGGATCACCAAGTAGACAAGTAGCAGAAATCTTTCTATTATTTCACACTCCCTCCTTAATTATGGAGACCTTGCCAAAATACTAACTTGCATTTTCTTTGAAGCTTTTATTAGTGGAGACATTATTTTTATGAGAATATAATAGGGGCTAGATGCCTTAACAACTCTTCCTTCTCCATTCTCCTTTACCTCACCTGCTTACCATACAAGGAAAAAATGTTTTCCAACTTGTCCTCATTGTTTCCTCCATTCACTTCCTATATGACTTTCCTGAAAGATACTAGTGATAAATGGTTCAGATCTAATGATATATTTATGAGCTTTTAAAGTGAAATGGAACATTATAGAGACATATTGCTATAAACATTTAAATCCATTAAACTGGTTAGAAAATATGTTCAAAATTGTGATCAAACTTCCGACTGAATCTGCCTCTCCATCTTTAAGCATCAGCATTTAGTTTTATAAATTAAAAAAAGAAAAGAGAGGCATTGTTCATCTTTAAACTTTTTCTCTTTTATTCATTTAGCTATGCTGCCTCAAGTTGTTGTTTTTGTTTTTAATCTTTTCTACAAAAGCCGAATGTTTCAGTTTCCCTAGAAATTAAATAGGTATTTGTGGTTTTGCCTCAGAACCTTTTTACTGAGACCCACAGTGGACTAACTTAGCTTCTGAGCAATCACAAAAGTAAAACTGTGAAATGTGAAAATGAAGAGTAAAACTTCTCAGACACCCCAGTCAAGGCAATAAACATATCCATCATATCCCCAAACTCACCAAATTGTATCCAATAAATATATTCAGTTTTTTAAAAATATCATTTATACTTCAATAAAGCTGTTTTAAGAAAGTAAATTTTTTTCAAAACATAGAATATGTGTTCAGATAAGGAGAACATGAAAAATGCTGTCCTAAAGAACAGAAATAGAAGAAAACAAATTAAAAAAAAGAGAGAAAATTTAAAAAAGCTACAAATAAGTCTTTCTATTATGTCCCTAAGAGAAAACAAATTAGTACTAAAATTTGAACATTAGCTAAAGGATGTACTCACTAAAGCAACATACATTTTTAGGTTAAATATTATTTATGTATTAAAGATATAGTAAGTGACGGCATGAGGACTTTCATTTCCAATATTATGGCAGACTAGTTTATTCAGACAAACCATCTTGCTAGAAAGGAATAAAAATGCTCAAAGCAAATTGTTTCTCTCTGGAGAAATAAAACTTCATCCTAGGACTCAAAGTATTTTAATAAAATTTTTTCAAGAAAAACCTGAAGCTTAGAATAAAAAAATAAAAGGATACCTAAGGAAAAAGCACCATGAGTGATAATCAGCTTTTAAAAACAGATAGCAAACATAGACCTACGAAACCTTAAATATAATAAATATCAGACACACAAAATAGCTCTGCTTACTTTAATATTTCTAGTCTTCAAAATTTCTATAGAAAATAGACACTACATACAGTGACCTCGCTGATTTGGGGGGAAAAAAGGAAAGAGAAATTGAGTAAATTAAATATGGAGTAATCTAAAAGAAAAACTGAGTAAATGGGTTTACAAGCTGATTAAATACAGTTCATAATACAACAAAGGACCTCAAAACTAGAGCAGTAAAATTATCCAGAATACAACAGATAGTGACAAAGACTGGAAATGTTTAAAATAAGTTAGGCAACATGGTGAATAAGTAAGAAAGCCTCACCATAGTAAAAGAATATCAAGAATGTGTCAGATGCAAAAAAAAAAAAAAAAAAAAAAAAAAAAAAAAAGAATGTGTCAGATGCAATATTGAAGAGATAATGGGTAAGAATTTTCCAGAATTAAGGGACAGAAGCCACAGATTCAAGAAGCCCAATGAATCAATCCCAAGCTAGATAAATAGAAAAACATTTACATTTGAGGATGACAAAGTGAAACTGAACAATAAAAGAAAAATTCAAAGAGAAAATCCTAAAACCTGTCTAAGGGAAAAAATATTCTTCAAGGAGTGATAGTAAGACTGATAGCTCACTTTTAAACAGCAACAATGGAAGCCAGGATACTGAGAAAAAAAGTTTTAACCTAGAAATCTATACTCCCAAAGATGTTTTCAGACCTATACAGAGCTTGCCATTATTAAAGGAAATTTGAAAGGCTGTCTTTCAGGCAGAAGGAAGGTGATCTCAGAAGGGACGCCTGTGATACAAGAACAAATGGAGCAAAAATAAATTGGTAAATTCGAGAATAAATCTTAATAAATGTCAATTGTATTAAACAGTGATAATTATATGTGCAGTTAAAAAAACAGATAGAATTACAATAATGATACTTTTTCAAAATCAACTGAGAGTATAGTAGTGGTGTTAACATTTCTAAGATCCTTTTGTTACTAAGGAATAACTTGCTCAAAGTATTGTTAATCATTAGGTTTTGATAAATTAAGTGCATATGTAGTCACTATCATGTAGTTGTTAATTTCTGTAATATGTGAATGTATTTTATATTTTAAAAATTATGTTAAATGCCCTCTTCCCTCTCCTAAACACAAATATTACAAACAAGTACTGGAGAATCCAAAATGTCTTGCTAAATCCCAGTAGTTACTCTTCTATAGTAATATTTGCTTAATTCTGAACGCTAAGTACATAAAAGTGTTTCTTGTATGTATGCCATACATTTTCTCAAAATAAGATTTTATGCATAGAATAAGAACTACATTTCAATAATGATTAAACGTTTTAAAATATGGTCTATAATTGTAGTTTTTACTGTCTTACTATTGTTGGTGAGAAATTGAGTAAGCCTATATGCAATTGTAAACAAAGCCTTAGAAGTATATGAAAGCATATACATTTTTCAGAATAATTGAAAAGAATATTCTTCTCTATAATACTTTAATAATAGCTTTTAAGCATATAGTACGTATTTATTTCTATTCATTTTATCATAATGCTAAAATGAATTTGCTCATGGTGGCATATACCATTAGAAATTAATGTTGAAGTTGTTGTATTCTGTTAATAAAAATACAAAGGGGAATTTTTAAAATTAAAACTGGTAATAATTTCTTCTTCCTTCTAATGTTTATGCATAATTAATTGTATTAATAGAAATAATTTTTCTACTGCTTCCTTTCACGTATATTCAATAGTGGAATAGAAAAAAAATGGGTAAGATCCTGAATAGATGACCATCCTTTAGGGGAAAATGTACATACTTATGAATTTTGGCTATTCTCAGGGAGGCTAAGAGCTCCACTGTGGAATTGAGTTCTTCCTTTGGAGTCCATCTGATCGGACCTACAGGAAGAGAGAGAATACTCTGCATAGGAAAATCAATGGGTTCTCTCTGTCAATTTCTCTCTCTCTCTCTCTTTCTCTCCCTCTCTCCCTCCCTGTGTGTGTGTGTGTCTCTCTCTCTCCTGTCTCTCTCTTCTGTCTCTTCTCTCTCTCCCTTTTCCCCTCTCTCCCCACCTCGTCTCTCTCTCTTTCCCATCCTCCTTTCCTTTTCCCTTTAAAAGCTGAGATCTCAGTTGACAAAAATATTAGAGAGATGTTTTAGAAACAAGGAAGGCTAAATTTACGCTTCACCTCATCTTTCCATATTGCTAATCTTCAGTGAAGTGTACTAAATACACAGACACTTATATACTTGATTTGTTTTTATCTGGGGGGAAAATCAAAGACTGAAGCTGTTTTCCATGGTATCTTTGTCTCAGGATGTAACAGTGAAAGCATCTATCATTTTAATTAATTCAAAGGAAGTAGGACAATTGAATGGAAGTAAAGAAAGTATATGTCATCTCTAACCACTAAAAATCTTTGGGATATTTAAAAGAATAAGGAGCTCCCACAAAACTTCATTTATGTTTAGATCAGAAAACAGTAGTCTTGAGCTATTATCTGAGATATATTATTTAAAAATCACTATGTTACAAATTCTTAATCAGATGTTATGTAAATTACTTATATACTTATTATTTT
This sequence comes from Phocoena sinus, assembly GCF_008692025.1. Lineage (NCBI taxonomy): Eukaryota > Metazoa > Chordata > Mammalia > Artiodactyla > Phocoenidae > Phocoena > Phocoena sinus. Next base: position 121,889,344 of record NC_045764.1, on the reverse strand, counting down.
ACTTTGTCATTTTATATTTCTAGGAGTATATGAAAATAATAAAATTAGAGGAAATATATTTTCTTTCACGTAATATCCTGCTCCCTATAACTGTTTATTGTATTTACCCATTTTGGAGGAGTGGGGAGTAAATTTTACATGAGTATTCCACATGCATACAGGAAAGTGTACACATTATAAGTTGATGAATTTTCACAAAGTGAATATATCCATGTAACCATAACCTGGGTCAATAAATAGCACAGAAGTAGCATCCAGAATCCAGCAACCAGATGCAGCCCACCCACTACACCACAGTTTAGTTTAGACTATTTTGGAACTTTACAAGAATGGTATCATACTGTACTTTTTAATTTTGAATGGCTTCTTTCAATATCATTTGGTTTGTCCAATTTTCCCATATGGTTGTCACTGCCAATAAACTAATTTTTTGCATTGTATTATATTCCACTGAATGAATATATGATGATTTATTGATTCTATTATTGGACAATCTAGGTTATTTCTAGCTTTTTCATACTGCAAATTACACTGTTATGAATATATGTATATGTGTTCGGTGAAAGTATGTACACATTTCTGTGTCATATGTAAACCAAAAGTGTGATTGCTGGGTCACACGGCATATCTGTTCAGCTTTAGTATTTAAATTACCTATAAACCACTGTCACATCAATGGGACCAATGTAGTGAGGTGAGGGTGTTTATTTGAGATTTTTCTTGTTTCTAGAGATAGGATGGTATTACTATAACCTTCCCTCTTAGAACTGCTTTTGCTGCATCCCATAGGTTTTAGATCATTGTGTTTTCATTGTCATTTGTTTCCAGGTATTTTTTGATTTCTTCTTTGATTATTTTAGTGATCTCTTTGTTATTTAATAGCTTATCATTTAGAGTCCTTGTGTTTGTACACATAAAGCAATTAGAAAAACAAGAACAAAAAGACCCCCAAAGTTAGCAGAAGGAAAGAAATCATAAAGATCAGATCAGAAATAAATGAAGAAGAAATGAAGGAAATGATAGCAAAGGTCAATAAAACTAAAAGCTGGATCTTTGAGAAGATAAACAAAATCGATAAACCATTAGCCAGACTCATCAAGAAGAAAAGGGAGAAGACTCAAATCAACAGAATTAGAAATGAAAACGGACCAGTAACAACTGACACGGCAGAAATATAAAGGATCATGAGAGATTACTACAAGCAACTCTATGCCAATAAAATGGACAACCTGGAAGAAACGGACAAATTCTTTGAAAAGCACAACCTTCAGAGACTGAACCAGGAAGAAAGAGAAAATATAAACAAACTAATCACAATCACTGAAATTGAAACTGTGATTAAAAATCTTCTAACAAAAAAAAGTCAAGTTCCAGATGGCTTCACAGGTGAATTCTATCAAACATTTAAAGAGCTAACACCTATCCCTCTCAAACTCTTCCAAAATATAGCAGAGGGATGAACACTCCTAAACTCATTCTATGAGGCCACCATCACCCTGATGCCAAAACCAGAGAAAGATGTCACAAAAAAAGAAAACTACAGGCCAATATCACTGGTGAACATAGATGCAAAAATCCTCAACAAAATACTAGCAAACAGAATCCAACAGCACATTAAAAGGATCATACACCATGATCAAGTGGGGTTTATCCCAGGAATGCAAGGATTCTTCAATATATGCAAATCAATCAATGTGATACACCATATTAACAAATTGAAGGAGAAAAACCATATGATACTCTCAATAGTTGCAGAAAAACCTTTTGACAACTTTCAACATACATTTATGATAAAAACTCTCGAGAAAGTAGGTATAGAGGGACTTACCTCAACATAATAAAGACCAGGTATGACAAACCCACAGCCAACATTGTTCTCAATGGTGAAAAATTTAAACCATTTCCACTAAGATCAGGAACAAGATAAGGTTGCCCACCCTCACCACTATTATTCAACATAGTTTTGGAAGCTTTAGCCACAGCAGTCAGAGAAGGAAAAGAAATAAAAGGAATCTAAATTTGAAAAGCAGAAGTAAAACTGTCACTGTTTGCAGATAACATGATACTTTACATAGAGAATCCTAAAGATGTTAACAGAAAACTACTAGAGCTACTCAATGAATCTGGTAAATTAGCAGGATAAAAAATTAATGCACAGAAATCTTCTGCATTCTTATACACTAATGATGAAAAATCTGGAAGAGAAATTAAGTAAACACTCTCATTTACCACTGCAACAAAAAGAATAAAATATCTAGGAATAAACCTACCTAAGGAGACAATAGACCTGTTTGCAGAAAACTGTAAGACACTGATGAAAGAAATTAAAGATGATACAAACAGATGGAGAGATATACCATGTTCTTGGATTGGAAGAATCAACAATGTGAAAATGACTATACTACCCAAAGCAATCTACAGATTCAATGCAATCCCTATCAAACTACCAATGGCATTTTTCACAGAAGTAGAACAAAAAATTTCACAATTTGTATGGAAACACAAAAGACTCCAAATAGCAAATGCAATCTTGAGAAAGAAAAATGGAGCTGGAGGAATCAGGCTTCCTGACTTCAGACTATTCTACAAAGCTACAGTAATCAAGATAGTATGGTACTGGCACAAAAACAAAAATATAGATCCATGGAACAGAATAGAAAGCCCAGAGATAAACCCACACACATATGGTCACCTTATCTTTGATAAAGGAGGCAAGAATATACAATGTCAAAAAGACAGCCTCTTCAATAAGTGGTGCTGGGAAAGCTGGACAGCTGCATGTAAAAGAATGAAAGTAGAACAATACACAACCATACAAAAAAATAAACTCAAAACAGATTAAAGAGCTAAATGTAAGGCCAGACACTATAAAACTCTGAGAAAAACATAGGCAGAACACTCTATGACATAAATCACAGCAAGATCCTTTTTGACCCACCTCCTAGAGAAATGGACTAAAAGCAAAAATAAACAAATGGGACCTAATGAAACTTAAAAGCTTTTGCACAACAAAGGAAACCATAAAGGTCACAAAAAGACAACACTCAGAATGGGAGCAAATATTTGCAAACGAAGCAACTGACAAAGGTTTAATCTTCAAAATATACAAGCAGCTCATGCAGCTCAATAACAAAAAAGAAACAATCCAATCCAAAGATGGGCAGAAGACATAAATAGACATTTCTCCAAAGAAGATATACAGATTACCAACAAACACGTGAAAGGATGCTCAACATCACTAATCATTAGAGAAATGCAAATCAAAACTACAATGAGGTATCACACCCATCAGAATGGCCATCATCAAAAAATCTACAAACACTAAATATTGGAGAGGGTGTGGAGAAAAGGGAACCCGCCTACACTGTTGGTGGGAATGTAAATTGATAGAGCCACTATGGAAAACAGTACGGAAGTTCCTTAAAAAACTAAAAATAAAACTAACATATGGCCCAGAAATCCCACTACTGGGAATATACCCTGAGAAAACCATAATTCAAAAAGAGACATGTACCACAATGTGTATTGCAGCACTATTTACAATAGCCAGGACATGGAAGCAGCCTGGGTGTCCACTGACAGATGAATGGATAAAGAAGATGTGGCACATATATACAGTGGAATATTGCTCAGACATAAAAAGAAATGAAATTGAGTTATTTGTAGTGAGGTGGATGGACCTAGAGTCTCTCATACAGAGTGAAGTAAGTCAAAAAGAGAAAAACAAATACCGTATGCTAACACATGTATATGGAATCTAAGAAAAAATAAAGGTTCTGAAGAACCTAGGGGCAGGACAGGAATAAAGGCGCAGACTTAGAGAAAGGCCTTTAGGACACAGAAAGGGGGAAGGGTAAGCTGAGACAAAGTGAGAGGTGGCATGGACATATATACACTATCAAAGGTAAAATAGATAGCTAGTGGGAAGCAGCCACATAGCATAGGGAGATCAGCTCAGTGCTTTGTGACCACCTAGAGGGGTGGGATAGGGAAGGTGGGAGGGAGATGCAAGAGGGATATGGGGATATATGTATACATATAGCTGATTCACTTTGTTATACAGCAGAAACTAACACAACAATGTAAAGCAATTATACTCCAATAAAGATGTAAAAAAAAAAAGAAAATAGTGAGGTGAGGCAGATTAACTATTTACTTTAAAGTCAGCTTGAATTTAGTCCTGTTCACACAACTTTTTTTACTATTAATATTAAGAATATTATTTAATTTCATTGACAGCCTATATAGCTGTAAAAAGCATGAATTACTATACCATACATTCTTATAAAAATATTAAATAAAATAATATATGTTGAAAAGTATGTAATAAAATGAGTGTTTGATATTCACTTTTTTGACTTGGTGTTAGTACAGTTAAATTATATGTGAATCAGAACAGTTGCTTGACAATGGCCTCAGTGCTAAGTATTTTGTTTTCCCTCAATCAGTCTCATTTTATCCATTTGGAGTAGAGGGGCTAGAACAACCACACAGAGCCTTCCAGAGGCTTTCAGTAAGCAAGGCATCTGGTTGGATAGCAGGTGAGCACCAGGGTTCAAATCTGCACACAAGAGCCTTAAGAAAGTGGATTAGAGACTGAGCCAAATCAAAGCAGGATGGCCTTAGAGCAATTGCAGCTTCCTAAGTGGTTTTTATATTGTATTTGCATATAGCCCTAGGCAGGAATATCATAATTTCAAGGACAAACTAAATATCCTCTTACCTACAATCTGCTTCCGCCAGAGGAATTGCAAAGTGAGGCCAACAGACCATTTCTGCATAATGTACATACTTTCATTTAAGAATGTTTGAATGCAGACTTTCTATACACATATTACCTATATAATAAAAATGTATGAGTATACATATACTCATGCATATACTCAATGCATGAGTATATGTCATGCATGAATATGGCGTTTTAGAAATCTTGAACCCATGCTTCTAGTTCACATAAGCAAGGACTATGAGAGTCATTTGGCAATCTCTGCTCTAACCCATGTTGTCCCTTGCCACATGTTCCTACTAATTTCATCGGTGCTCCATAATTTTAGTGTGCACAGTTGACACAGTAACTAATACTCATGAAGAAAGAATTTATTAAGTGACAGGTATGTGTTCAGCATTGCTGTGTGCTATATGAAGGAGGTGCAATAAGCACAATCTTCATTTCCTTTTCCTCAAGGTACTCAAATACAAACTGCAGAGGCTCAGGAAATGTTTTACAGGATAAACTGGAATCTGACTACATTATAAAAGCAGTGAAATCCCCTGCTTCATACTTCTTCCACTTGGCTGAAGTTATTAAACTGCAAAATTTAAACACGAGAGCATGTAAAGTTTGAAAGAAAACCTAAGATATGTCTTTTTTACCAGTCAGCCATATATAACTTTTAAAAATATTTTAGAGGATAATTTTTTCAAAAAGAGTTGTATAGAGTCTTAGTATTAATGAATTTTTCTACTAATTTCTAATAAGTACAGATGAATAAATTCTTTACAGCAAAAGGGATAAGAATGTTAAGATTAACAAAGGCAGTTGTTCATCAGGACTGAGATTCTTAAACAGGTTTTGCTCTTCTGTTAATCATTGTTCAGCTCTAGAGAGCAAACTATCAGAAGCAAAACAGTTCTGTTTGTAAATAAGTCTGGCAAATAGAAGTTAATTATAAACAATATGGTTTTTTTCACAGTAAGAAATACAATTCATGGGCTTCCCTGGTGGCGCAGTGGTTGAGAGTCCGCCTGCCGATGCAGGGGACGCGGGTTCGTGCCCCGGTCTGGGAGGATCCCACGTGCCGCGGAGCGGCTGGGCCCGTGAGCCATGGCCGGTGAGCCTGCGTGTCCGGACCCTGTGCTCCGCAACAGGAGAGGCCACAACAGTGAGAGGCCCGCGTACCGCAAAAAAAAAAAAAAAAAAAAAAAAAAAGAAAGAAATACAATTCATTATTTTAATCATAGGCTGAGTGTTATATGTGACCATGATGTTCTAATATTATTTTCTTAGATTAATGGTTTATAATTTTAAACTACAAAATTTAATCCAATGTCCTATTTCCCTAAATGATTAATTTGAAAATATGCTTTCATAAAAATAACATTAATATGGTCTTAGCTCCAGTTTAAAATATGTTATATATATTACATATCAGATATTGTGCATGGCCCTGTCAGCAAGGAATTTGGAATTTTATAGGAAAGATAGACACATGCAATAATTAAAGTATTTTCAAGTTGCAGGAGTACTGAAGAAGTGAGAATGATACATTATTGTTGTGTGAGAACTGAAGAGATTACAGAACAATTATCAGTGAAGGCAGAACAGGAAAGATAATTACTGACTGGATTTTGAAATGTAACAAGGGTTTACTAGACCTTTGTAGGGTGGTGGTGGTATGGTAAATGCATATGGCACCATATACACAAAGACGCAGATGGATTATTTAGCATGGCATGTGTGTGAAGCACTAAAATTGTTGGTGTTTTTCGGAACATTAAGAGTAAATGGAGATATAAATGAGTATGAGTAGAACATAAAATAGGTGACGTAAATAGGAACTAAATCATAGAAGGCCTTGTATATTTCTATTTATACTCTGGAAGTTAGTCTTAATTTGCTAAACTAGTGGTTTTCATATTTCTAAGTGCATAAAACATCCTTGCACTTCTTTTAAAAATGAAGATTCCTAAGAACTCTGCTACCATCAATTCTTCTCCCCAACTGATTCATTTTGGTAGATGGAAGACTCACAGAATTTGAATTTTTAAGGTTTGCACTGGGAGAAAAACTGTTTTAGGCATTAAAAAACATTGAAAGCTGAAAAGTAGAAGACAGATATTGTCATATTTCTAGCTTTTAGAAGTAGTTTGAGAGCAGTTAGCTCAGGCTGACCGGTGAGGAACTACTGGACAAGTACCAGTGAGCAATGATGGAGTTTTGAAATGTAATAGTGATTTATGACAAAGGTAGCAACGTAGTGCATTAAGAAATGATGGTCTACTTAATAAATGGTTATCAATAAGCAAAGTAGAGCTCTTATTTTTTGTCTTTTCCACACACAGAATTTTTATCTTACATCAAACACAAAAATCCCAGTTGTATTGAAAACCTAAATTTGATAGGTAGAACAATAAAACTTCTAGAGGAGAATAACTTTATGACTTTGGTTTAAGTATCAATTTTAAAAATGGTGTATAAAAAGCTTGAAAAGAAAAAAATGATAAAATGGACTATGTTAATATGAGTATTTCTTATTCTTTCAAGACTTGATTCAGATAGTGACAGGGCAACCTACAGAGTATGAGAAATTATATTTAATATATATACCCAGAATATATAAATAATTCTTTAAAATAATAAGAAAGAAAACTTTGAGATATGCGTTAAAGACTAACTTTTGAAAAGTGGATATCCAAATGGCCAACTAACATATGAAAAGCTGCTCACAACTAAGACAACAGGAAAATGCAAATTAAAACCACAATGTGATACCACTCCATACCCAGTAGAATAGCTAAAATTAAAAATGATTTAAAAAATTAAATGTGGACAAGGATCTTGAATAATCAGAACTCATATACTACTTGTAGGAATGCAAATTGTTACATCTACTGTGGAAAATTATTTAGTTCCATCTCCTAATCTGATAAATGAATACCCTATTAATTCTATCCCTGTTTATACACCCAATGAAAATATATACACAGGTCCAACAATAAACTCTATAATATTCACAGAAGCACTTTCATAAGGGCCACAAACTAGATACAATCCAAATTCTAATCCATAGCTGACTTAATAAATTGTGGGACATTCAAAGAATGGATACTAAAGTTTCCAATTGTCACATGCTGCCTACAAAACATTCCAAATTTAGTAGATTAAAATAACAAACATGATCACAAGTACTATGAATCAAGAATTGGAATTGGTTACAGTGAGAATGGATTTTCTCTGTTCTATGATGTGTAGGTCCTCAGCTAGAAAGATTCCAGTAACTGGGAATGACTACAGTGTCTGGGAATCAAAAGTTTCTGAAGGCTTCTTCACTCACATGTTTAATGTCTAATTGACATTACTAAGACTATCCTCAACTAGAACCTCTGAATGTGGCTCGTGCTCCTCTCTGAGCATTTTTGGTTCATTCTAAGAAGGTAGAGTCCCTAGAGAGAGTATTCAAAGAGGTAGTGTTTCAAGAAACCAATGTAAAAGCTAAAAAGTTTCTTCTGCCTTAACCTTAGAAGTCACAAGTCACACACAATCCCTTAAGCCACAAAGTATTGATTACAAGCAAGGGATTAAGGTCACCCTGATTCAAGGGGAGAGGAATTAGAATCCATCCTTTGGAATTGGTTAGCCCATTTTACAGAAGACTATGTGGTCTGGGATATACTGCTCTGGCCATCTTTGGAAATGCAATCTATCACAAATGCACTGATGTAATTGACAATTCTACCCATCAATATAGATGAATCTTTCAAATGTTATGTTGAGCTAATGAAGCTAGACACAAAAGAGTACATATTAAGTAAATACATTTATATGCAAAATATTAAACCAATTTATACTTCTATATGTCAAGATGGTCGTTACCAAATGGGATAGTGATTGAAAGAGCAACAAAATGGTTTCTGAGCTATCACTTATTTTATATTTCTTTTGAGTAGTACGAGTTACAAGGTTGTGCTTATCAAGTGAAAATTCCTCAACTGTTTGCTTATGGTATAAGAATTTTTCCCTGTGCATGTATTATACATCAATAAAAACTTAAACTAAAAAGAAAAACCTTTTCAATTTATTTACATTTAGTATATATGGTCTATGTCAATATTTTAAGATCATTTAAAATTTTTTTCTCACTTTTTTTTTCACTCATTTCTTTTGTACTTTCATTCATTATACATCTGTACAAAACTTTTACAAACAAGCATCCTACCTTGCTAGAAATAATACTTGGATTTTCCAAGATGGAAGAGGAGTAGGAGTAGGTAGAGTTTATCTCTCCCCACAAACACATCAAGAATCCATCTACAAATGGAACAATTCTCACAGAACACCTACTGAACACTAGCAGAGGACCTCAGACACATAAAAGGACAAGAAAAATCCCCATGTAACTGGGTAGGATGAAAGAAAGAAGAAGGGAAAAGGAAGAGGGGAGGAAACAGGATGGGACCTGAGCCCATGGTGGGGAGCTGGGAGGGGGGAACTGGGGAAGTCCCTCACTGGCAGAGAGATCAGTTAGGACAGAAGGGGAGCTTTGGGGGCTCAGAGGAGAGTGCAGAAACCAGTCTGTGGCAGGCAGGACAGACTGAGCCCTACACAGATGGTCCATGCCACAGCCCTGTGTGCCCCAACCCAAGATGGGTGACTGTGGGTGCGCACGGGTGCTGGGTGCTAGAATGTGGGGTTTGGAGAGCAGACCTGGGGAGGGGACTGTTGTTGGCTGTGAGGAGACAGCCTGTAGGGATGGGATTCAGGAGCTCCACAACCAGATATGCTCATGGAGGAAGCCCGGACTGCCACAGAAGCAAAGCACCATTGCTGAGTGACATGCAAAGGCAGGGCTGCCATTGCAGCCTCTCTCCTCACATGCCAACCCCTGCCTCCACATGCACTATGGAGAGTTCCCACCAGCTCACACACCCCTGCCATCACCTCCTCCACAGCCCCCCTGACCTGGGCAACCTGCCAGTCCTGATCACTGCCTGACGGGCATGCATAATCCAATTGATACCCCAGCATATCCCGTCTGGGCAGCCTGCTCATATCAATCACCACCTTGGCTCCTTCCTGCCTGACAGGCTCATGTGCTCCTGCAACCTCTGGAGCAGACTCCAGTGGGAGGAACACATGCAGAGGTGAGGCAGAAAACACAGCTGAGCCCCAGGGGCTGTGTGACTAAGGAAGAAGAGTTGAAAACTCCTTGTGGGTACATGAACAGTGGAGTTACACCTCCACTGATGGCTTCCTATATTCAGCACCTGTGAAACATCTGGAAGGACAAGTGTTCCTGCAGCTGGGACAGGTATGGCTTTAGCAGCTGTGGGCTTTGTGAGCACATAAACTTGGGGGTTGGGTCAGGTCAGAGTCTGAGCTGCCTCCATAGCTCCCAGAGTGGGTCCAGGTGCATGATTACTGCAGTCCTGGGACCTGACCTCAGTGGATCTGTGCTGGTGGCCTGGTGAAAGCAATGCCCTAGAGTCACCTGGGCCAATTGCCAGCATACCCACAGTTAGGGTGGGACTGAGAGCAGTGCCAGCAACAGTATACTTTGTAAGCCCACACAATGTGTGACATGGGACACAACAGAGCACATTCACAGGTGAATGGCTTCAGAGGAGTAATACTCAGTGGCTTCTCTCCAGATGGGAGTGCTCCAATCAACCTACCTTGCACCACAGATTACAAACACAGCTAAGAAACAGATCTGGGGGCCTCTACTCCAATAACTAGGGAGCAGACACCACCCCTGACAGGGCGGTGACAACCACAGAACAAAGGGGAGGCCCTGCTCAATCTCTAAGGCAGGCTCTGGTCACCACAACACCAGTCAAACTCCCTATCAAGGGGATAATGGCACAAGCCTCTGGACCAAACTCACCTACAAGGGTGCAGACACAAGAAGCAAGAGGAACTACAATCCTGCTGCCTGTGGGAAGGAGACCACAAACACAGTAAGTTAGACAAAATGAGACAACAAAGAAACATGTTGCAGAACATGGAGCCAGATAAAAACATACAAGAACAACTAAACGACAAGGAGATAGGCAATCTATCTGAGGAAGAATTCAGAGTAATGGTAGTAAACATGATCCAAATCTCAGAAAAAGAATGGAGGCATGGATCAAGAAGAAACAAGAAATGTTTAACAACAACATAGAAGAATTAAGAACAAACAAACAGAGATGAAATATATACTAGAAGAAATCAATAGGAGAATAACTGAGGCAGAAGAATGGATAAGTGAGCTGGAAGACAGAATGATGGAAATCACTTCTGCAGAACAGAATAAAGAAAAAAGAATGAAAAGAAATGAGAACAGTCTCAGAGAACTCTGGGACAACATTAAACACACCAACATTCGAATTATAGGGGTCCCAGAAGAAGAGGAAAAAGAGAAAGGGCCTGAGAAAATATTTGAAGAGATTGTAGTTGGAAACATCCCTAATATGGAAAAGAAAGAGTCACCCAAGTCTAGGAAGCACAGAGCGTCCCATACAGGATAAACCCAAGGAGTAACACACTGAGACACATATTAATCAAACTAACAAAAATTAAATACAAAGAAATAATATTAAGAGCAAAGCAACAAATAGCATACAAGGGAATCACCATAAGATTATCAGCTGATTTTTCAGCAGAAACTCTGCAGGCCAGAAGGGAGTGACATGATATATTTAAAGTGATGAAAGGGAAGAACCTACAATGAAGAATACTCTAACCAGCAAGGATCTCATTCAAATTTGATGGAGAAATCAAAAGCTTTATAGACAAGCAAAGGCTAAGAGACTTCAGCACCACCAAATCAGCTTTACAACAAAAATGCTAAAGGAACTTTACTAGGCAGGAGGAAAAGAAAAAAAAAAAAAAAAAAAAAAAAAATGGCCAAAACTAGAAACAAGAAAATAACAAATGGGAAAGTGCTCTGAAGACAAACATAGAGTAAAAGTGGGAAACCATCCAAACACAAATATGATATCAAAACCAACAACTGTGAGGAAATTACAAATGTAGAAAATGAGAACTGCATTTGAAATTAAGATACCAGAAACTAAAACAAGCTTGTATATGTATGGACTGTTTTATCTAAACCCCATGGGAAATGCAAACCAAACAACTACAATAGATAAACACACACAAAAGAAAAAGCAACCCAAACACAACACTAAAGATGGTCACCAAACTACAAGAGAATAAAAAAAGGAAGGGAAGAAAAAAACTTACAGAAACAAATCCAAAACAATTAAGGAAATGGCAACAGGAACAGGCATATTGATAATTACCTTAAATGTAAATGGATTAAATACTCCAACCAAAATACAAAGAATGGGTGAACAGATACAAAATCAAGACCCATATATATGCGGTCTACAAGAGGCCCAATTCAGACCTAGGGACACATAAAGACTGAAATGAGGGGACGGAAAAAGGTATTCCATGCAAATGGAAATCAAAAGAAAGCTGGAGTAGCAATACTCATATCTAACAAGATAGACTTGAAAATAAAGACTATTACAAGAGACAAGGAAGGACACTACATAATGATCAAGGGAGCAATACAAGAAGAAGACATAACAATTGTAAATATATATGAACCCAACGTAGTTGTACCTCAATACATAAGGCAAATCTTAACAGCCATAAAAGGGGAAATCAACAATAGCATAGTAATAGTGGGGGACTTTAACACCCCACTTACACCAATGGACAGAACATCCAGAGAGAAAATTAATAAGGAAACACAAGCCTTAAATGACACATTAGACAAGATGGACTTAATTGATATTTATAGAGCATTCCATCCAAAAGCAGCAGAATGCACTTTCTTCTCAAGTGCACAAGGAACACATCTTGGGTCACAAATTGAGCCTCAGTAAATTTAAGAAAACTGAAATCATATCACACATGTTTTCCAACTACAATGCTATACAGGGAAAAACTACTGTAAAAAAACACAAACACGTGGAGGCTACACAATATGTTACTAAATGGATCATTGAAGAAATCAAAGAAGAAAGCAAAAAATACCTAGAGACAAATGACAACAAAAACATGATGATCCAAAACCCATGGGATGCAGCAAAAGCAGTTCTAAGAGGGAAGTTTATAGCAATACACTCCTACCTCAAGAAACAAGAAAAATCTCAAATAAACAACCTAACATGATACCTAAAGCAACTAGAGAAAGAAGAACAAACAAAACCCAAAGTTAGTAGAAGGAAAGAAATCATAAAGATCAGAGTAGAAATAAATGAAATAGAGATGAAGAAAACAATAGTAAAGCTCAATGAAACTAAAAGCTGGTTCTTTGAGAAGATAAACAAATTGATAAATCTTTAGCAAGACTCATCAAGAAAAAAAGGAGAGGACTCAAATCTAAGTTAGAAATGAAAAGGAGAAGTTACATTGGACACCACAGAAATACAAAGGATCATAAGTGAACACTACAAGCAACTATACACCAATAAAATGCACAAGCTAGAAGTGGACAAATTCTTAGAAAGATGCAACCTTCCAAGACTGAACCAGGAAGAAATAGAAAATATGAACAGACCAATCACAAGTATTGAAATTGACACTGTGATTAAAAATCCGCCAACAAACAAAAGTGCAGGACAGGATGGACTAAATGTTTGGTCTCTAAAACATTGAGAGAAGAGTTAACCCCTACCCATCTGAAACTCTTCCAAAAAATTGCAGAGGAAGAAACACTCCCAAACTCATTCTACAAGGCCACCATCACCCTGATGCCAAAACCAAAGATGTCACAAAAAAAGAAAACTACAGGCCAATATCACTGATGAACATAGATGCAAAAATCCTCAACAAAATGCTAGCAAACAAAATCCAACATCACATTAAAAGGATCATACACAATGATCAAGTGGGATTTACCCCAGGGATGTAAGGATTCTTCAATATACACAAATCAATCAATGTGATACACCACATTAACAAATTGAAGAAAAAAAACCATATAATAATCTCAATGGATGCAGAAAAAGCTTTTGACAAATTTCAACACCCATTTATCATAAACACTCTCCAGATAGTGGGCATAGAGGGACCCTACCTCAACATAATAAAGACCATATATGACAAACCCACAGCCAACATTATTCTCAATGGTGAAAAACTGAAACCATTTCCTCTAAGATGAGGAACAAGACAAGGATGTCCACTCTCACCACTATCATTCAACATAATTTTGGAAGTCCTAGACACAGCAATCAGAGAAGGAGAAGAAATAAAGGAATCCAAATTGGAAAAGAAAAAGTAAAACTGTCACTCTTTGCAGATGACATGATATTATACACAGAAAATCCCAAAGATGCTACCAGAAAACTACTAGAGTACATCAATGAATTTGGTAAAGTTACCACATACAAAATTAATGCACAGAAATCTCTTGCATTCCTATACACTAACAACAAAATATCAGAAAGAGAAATCAAGGAAACAATCCCATTTACCACTGCATCAAAAAGAATAAAATACTAGTAATAAACCTACCTAAGGAGGCAAAAGACCTGTACTCAGAAAAATATAAGATACTGATGAAAGAAATAAAAGACCACAGAAAAGATGGAGAGATATACGGTGTTCTTGGATTGGAAAAACCAACATGGTGAAAATGACTATACTATCCAAAGCAATCTTCAGATTAATGCAATCCCTATCGAATTACCAATGGCATTTTTCACAGAATTAGGGTAAAAATTTTACAATTTGTATGGAAATACAAAAGACCATGAATAACAAAAGCAATATTGAGAAAGAAAAACGGAGCTGGAAGAATCTGGATCCCTGACATCAGACTATATTACAAAGCAACAGTAATCAAGATAGTATGGTACTGGCACAAGAACAGAAATATAGATCAATGGAACAGGACAGAAAGTCCAGAGCACCTTTGGTCATCTAATCTATTACAAAGCAGACAAGAATACATAATGGAGAAAAGAGAGCCTCTTCAATAAGTGGTGCTGGGAAAACTGGACAGCCACACATAAACTAATGAAATGAGAACACTCCCTAACACCATATACAAAAACAAACTCAAAATGGATTAAAGACCTAAATGTAAGCCCAGATACTGTAAAACTCCTAGAGGAAAACATAGGCAGACATCTTTGACATAAATCACAGCAATATCTTTTTTGATTCACCTCCTGGAGTAATGGAAATAAAAACAAAAATAAACAAATGTGACTTCATGAAACTTAAAATCTTTTGCACAACAAAGGACACTATAAACCAGATGAAAAGACAGCCTTCAGAATGGGAGAAAATATTTGCAAACAAAGCAACTGACAAGGGATTAATCTCCAAAATATACAAATACCTCATGCAGCTCAAATTGAAAAAACAAACAACCCAATCAAAACATGGGTAAAAGATCTAAATAGACATTTCTCCAAGAAGACATACAGATGGCTAAAAAGTACATGAAAAGATGCTCAACATCACTAATTATTAGGGAAATGCAAGTCAAAACTACAGTGAGGTATCAGCTCACACTGGTCAGAATGGCCATCATCAAAAAAATCTACAAACAATAAATGCTGGAGAGGGTGTGGAGAGAAGGGAACCCTCCTACATTATTGGTGGGAATGTAACTTGGTACAGCCACTATGGAGAACAGTATGGAGGTTCCTTAAAAAACTAAATATAGAGCTACCATATGATCTAGCAATCCCACTTCTGGGCACATATCCTGAGAAAACCATAATTCGAAAGCATACATGCACCCCAATATTCATTGCAGCACTACTTACAATAGCTGGGACACAGAAACAATCTAAATATCCATCAATAGAGGAGTGGATAAGAAGATGTGATACATATATACAATGGAATATTACTCAGTCATAAAAAAGAACAAAATAATGCCATTTGCAGCAATATGGAAGGACCCAGAGATTGTCATACTGAATGAAGTAAGTCAGACACAGAGAGACAAATATATGCTATCACTCATATGTGAAATTTTAAAAAGGGTACAAATGAACTTATCTATAAAACAGAAATAGAGTTACAGATGTACAAAACAACGTTATGGTTACCAAGAGGTAAGGTGGGAGAAGGATAAATTAGGACATTGGGATTGACACATACACACTACCATATATAAAATAGATTAATAAGAACCTGCTGTATAATAGTACAGGGAACTCTACTCAATACTCTGTAATGATCTATATGGGAATAGAACCTAAAAAACAGTGGATATATATCTAACTGACTCACTTGGCTGTATACTTGAAACTAAAATAACATTGTAAATCAACTATACTCCAATAAAAATTAAAAACAAAACAAAATAAATAAACTAATAATACTTGTAAAAATAATGCTGGTATAATTGCTCATTGTTTACTTATCACAGAATAACTTATTTCCAGAAGTAAAGTTAGGCTCACCATTATGAGATTCTCTTTGTTAAAAGTAATAAAATTTATTGAAAAAGACGTGAAGAATTACAATACATGAAACAATTTTTATCTTGTTACATTATTTATATATACATGGAAATAGCCATTTCCCCTAGAAATTTAGAACTTGTCATTTTTTTTCCTAATAGATTAGATACTTTTTCTCAGACCCACATCTAATGCATCAGGAAATCCTTTCCTTTCCATTTTTGCTTTAATACATATCCAGAATTCAACCATTCCCAACCACCTCCACTGTTACTGCTTTGTCCCAATTGTTATCTACTACTTAGATTTTTCAACAGCATCCGAATAAGGCCCCATTTTGCCTTTGCCCCCTTGTATTCTAATTCACAACACAGCAGCCTGAGTGATCTTTTAAATCTGTCAGATCATGTAGATCATTGTTGCTCTTATTCAAATCATCCTCCAATGGCTTTGATCTTGGAGTAAAAGCGAAAGTTCTTACCAAGACCTACAAAGTCCTACAATACTTCAGCTCCTTCTTCTCTCCCAACTTGCTCATTTTGCTTTAGCTACTTGGCCTTTTTGCTTTTATCAAAAACATCAGGCAAGCTCTCATCTTGTGTGTTTGTATTTCCATTTCCCTCTGCCTAAGCCAGTTTTCCTCTAGATCCATGAATGGTTTATTCTTTCATTTCCTTCTGGTGTTTGTTCAAATTTCACCTTTTCTTTGAAGCTCTTTCCTGATCACTCTTAACATGTCCAACCTCTTCCTATCCCCATCATTCCCATCTTATTCAACCCTTCCCCACTTATTTCTGTTGAAAGCACTGATCAACTTTACATACTTATTTTGAATTGTTTCATTATTGTAAGTCTCTTCTTCCTCACTTTCACCCTTAACAGAGTGAGTCCTGATTCCACAGGCCAGAATGTGTGTGTGTATCAAGGAGATTTTACCCATTGTTTCCTCTTTCTCAAGCAATCTTCTCTATTCCATTGTTATTTATTTGTTTTTCAACATTCATATTATGTTTAAATGTTGTCTCCTCAGGTAATCTTTCTCTGATCATTCTACAAAAAGTAGTTTGACCTTCTACCTATTATTCTCTATCATAGTTCCTGGTTTATTTCTTTCATAGATCTTTAGCATTATATAGTTATTTTGTTCATTTAATTATTGATTTATCTTCCTAACTAGAATATAATCTCAATGAGGAGAAGACGTCATTAAAGAATGAATGTGTGAATAGATAGCAGATTTTACCTGGCCACTGTTTTTTGTTTTTGTTTTTGACAATTCCTCTTATAGACAAAGCTTATACTTTCAAGTATAATTTTTATTGTTTTAGTATAGCTAAAAAATAGAGCTTAATAATATTTTTATTTGCCAATATATGAAACTCTATCTTATTTCTAATTTGGTGAGTACTCTCTTTTTTTTTCAGGTTACCATATTTTCTTCATAGAAAATGGAAAGCTTCCTTCATCTACAGGTCGAGGGAGGAGCCTGATAAATCCAATGGTAATCCCTAAACCAATTAACTACAAAATCCCTTTGCTTCTAGGATTGGCATATGGCTGACTCTGAGACAAAGAGGTGAAATAGGGGTTTGCTGAGGGCTAAAGATAAAGAAGTTTTCTATTTCCTAAAATAAACCACCAGAAGATATAATTTCTCAGTCTGGTAATTTTGTGCTGTGTGATTGTGAAGCTTTGACATTCCGTAGTTGTTTTGTTCTCACGAAGGACACTACCTTAGGAATGAAGACAGATGAATTCATAGTTTGGGAAATTGCAGAGATACAGACTAGATCCAATGGATTTAGCTAGATTGAATCAATTGCACCTCTGGACTTCTAGTTGTTTTATCCATTATAGTTGGCTCTACTATACTTACAGCCAAAAGCAGTCTCACTGAAATTCAGAGTTTTGATTTTACCATCACTTTATACTATTGTACTCAATTGGAAGATTCTACATATCACCCATTGCTTTGGACATATATTGATTTGCACATCACTGTAGCTATTTGAAGAGGCATTTTATGGCAGAGAGCTTGTGCCTATTACCTTCACATTCCTTTGAATATAGAGAATATTTTTTAGTGAACTTCTGAACGTGAGACCCTAGTTCCTGTCATCATAACTGTTATTGATTAGTTTAGTATCTTCTAAAAACTAAAATCAATTACAAGTCAAAGGTAATGCTATTTTATTCTTCATCCCACAGACTGTACACTAACAGGAGTTTGTTTCAGGTAGTAAGAGACTAATTTCAAAGTTTGTCTGCTTCTTTCAAAGATGTATAATCTTTCATCAGTAAATATTGATTCATTTTCACTCAGGTTGGAAACGTTTTAGAGAAACTCTCAGTACAATTAACCAGTCTTACCAGTCAGTAATATCTAAACTGCTTGGACAGAATTCCATATTTCCAGATGATTTGAATTTTTTTCTCTTGTGTTATCCCTTGTATGCCACATTATCTTTGTAAGCATGTGGAGAAAGTATAATTTTCCCTTTTGCAAAAAAGAGATAAACAAAAGCATACAGTAATAATTTTGCTATGATATCATGATAGTTCAATTTATTTCATGAAGAACATGTAAAATTGAAAAGGTATGGAATATTTTCCTTTATGTTATTATCCTTCTGTTGTAGAGTCTCAAAAATTCCTAGAATACTGGCTCTTAGGTTACATACAGACAAAAATACATTTGAAATTACTGTGGTTATTATTTATAGAAAAATATGTTTTTCCCAGTTATAATTTTGAAATGTTGAACTCAGCCAAAACTAAATGACTTTTTAAAGAGAATAATACAGGACACTTCCATATTTTAAGATGTTATAAAACTGAAAACTAGGATTTTCTATGAAAAACATGGATATGTTACTACAAATATGAAAATGTATTTCATTTGATACCTTTCTAAAACTGATTTCTAGATATATAATATACCACAATCCCTTAAAATAATTTATTAAATCCTATTCTACAGAATATACATTTTTTTTCTTTTCCTTTTTTTCTAAACATCTTTATTGGACTATAAGTGCTTTTCAATGCTGTGTTGGTTTCTGCTCTATAACAAAGAGAATCAGCTATACATATACATATATACCATATCTCCTCCCTCTTGTGTCTCCCTCCCACCCTCCATATCCTACTCCTCTAGGAGGTCAAAAAGCACTGAGCTGATCTCCCTGTGCTATGTGGTTGCTTCCCACTAAATATCTATTTTACATTTGGTAGTGTATATATGTCCACGCCACTCTCTCACTTCTTCCCAGTTTAGCCTTCCCCCTCCCCATGTCCTCAAGTCCATTCTGTACTTCTGTGTCTTTATTCCTATCCTGCCCTTAGGTTCTTCAGAACCATTTGTTTTTGACTCCATATATATGTGTTAGTATATGGTATTTGTTTTCCTCTTTCTGACTTACTTCCCTCTGTATGACAGTGTCTATGTCCATCCACCTCAGTACAAATAACTCAATTTCATTTCTTTTTATGGCTGAGTAATATCCCATTGTATATATGTGCCACATCTTCTTTATCCATTCATCTGTCAATGGAAACTTAGGTTACTTCCATGCCCTGGCTATTGTAAATAGAGCTGCAATGAACATTGTGGTACATGACTGTTTGTGAATTATGGTTTTCTCAGGGTATTCACCCAGTAGTGGGATTGCTGGGTTGTATGGTAGTTCTATTTTTAGTTTTTTAAGGAACCTCCATACTGTTTTCCATAGTGGCTGTATCAGTTTACATTCCCATCAACAGTGCAAGAGGGTTCCCTTTTCTCCACACCCTCTGCAGCATTTATTGCTTGTAGATTTTTTGATGATGGCCATTGTGACTTGTGTGAGGTGATACCTCATTGTAGTTTTGATATGCATTTCTCTAATGATTAGTGATGTTGAGCATCCTTTCATGTGTTTGTTGTCAATCTGTATATCTTCTTTGGAGAAATATCTATTTAGGTCTTCTGTCCATTTTTGGATTAGGTTGCTGGCTTTTTAAATATTGAGCTCCATGAGCTTCTTGTCAGTTTTGGAGATTAATCCTTTGTCAGTTGCCTTGTTTGCAAATATTTTCTCTCATTCTGAGGGTTACCTTTTTGTCTTATGTTTTCCTTTCTGGTGCAAAAGCTTTTAAGTTTCATTAGGTCTAATTTGTTTATTTTTGTTTTTATTTGCATTTCTCTAGGAGGTGGGCCCAAAAGGATCTTGCTGTGATTTATGTCATAGAGTGTTCTGCCTATGTTTTCTTCTAATAGTTTTATAGTGTCCAGTCTTACATTTAGGTATCTAATCCATTTTGTGTTTATTTTTGTGTACGGTGTAAGGAACTGTTCTAATTTCATTCTTCACATGTAGCTGTTTAGTTTTCCCAGCACCATTTATTGAAAAGGCATTCTTTTCTCCACTGTATATTCTTGCCTCCTTTGTCAAAAATAAGGTGACCATATGTGCATGCGTTTATCTCTGGGCTTTCTAAACTGTTCCATTTATCTATATTTCTGTTTTTGTGCCAGTACCATACCGTCTTGATTACTGTATGTTTGTAGTATATTCTGAATTCCAGAAGCCTGATTCCTCCAGCTCTGTTTTTCTTTCTCAAGATTGCTTTGGCAATTTGGGGTCTTTTGTCTCACCATACAAATTGTGAAAACTTTTGTTCTAGTTCTGTGAAAAATGCCATTGGTAGTTTGATAGGGTTTGCACTGAATCTGTAGATGGCTTTGGGAAGTATAGCCATTTTCACAATGTTAATTCTTCCAATCCAAGAACATGGTATATCTCTCCATGTGTTTGTATCACCTTTAATTTCTTCCATCTGTGTCTTATACTTTTCTGCATACAGTTTTTTGTCTCCTTGAGTAGGTTTATTCCTAGGTATTTTATTCCTTTTGTTGCTATGGTAAATGAGAGTGTTTCCTTAATTTCTCTTTCAGATGTTTCATCATTAGTTTATAGGAATGCAAAAGATTTATGTGCATTAATTTTGCATACTCCTAGTTTACCAAATTCATTGATTAGCTCTAGTAGTTTTCTGGTAGAATCTTTAGGATTCTCTATGTATAGTTCATGTCATCTGCAAACAGTGACAACGTTACTTCTTCTTTTCCAATTTGCATTCCTTTTATTTCTTTTTCATCTCTGATTGCTGTGGCTAAAACTTCCAAAACTATGTTGAATAACAGTGTTGAGAGTGGACAACTGTCTTGTTTCTGATCTTAGTGGAAATGATTTCAGTTTTTCACCAGTGAGAATGATGTTGGCTGTGAGCTTGTCATATATGCCCTTTATTATGTTGAGGTAAGTTCCCTCTATGCCTATTTTCTGGAGGGCTTTTATCATAAATGGGTGTGAATTTTGTCAAAAGCTTTCTCTGCATCTATTGAGATGTTCATATGGTTTTTATTCTTCAATTTATTAATGTGGTTTATCACATTAATTAATTTGTGTATATTGAAGAATCTTTGCATTCCTGGGATAAACCCCACTTGATCATGGTGTATGATCCTTTTAATGTTCCCACAGCCAACCCCAGTCCTCTCTCTGGGATCTGACCTCCAAATCCCCAGCCTCAGTTCCCAGCCCCCACCCATGCCAGTGGGTGAGCTGGTGAGTGCTCGTCAGCACCGATCCTCTGTGCAGGAATCTCTCCACTTTACTCTCTGCACCCATATTGCTGCGCTCTCCTCTGTGGCTCTGAAGTTTCCCCACTGCCTCCCCTGTCTCCGCCAGTGAAGGGACTCCCTAGTGTGTGGAAACCTTTCCTCCTTCACAGCTCCCTCCTAGAGGTGTAGGTCCTGTCCCTATTCTTTCATCTCAGTTTTTTCTTTTGCCCTACCCAGGTACGTGTGGAGTTTCTTGCCTTTTGGGCAGTCTGATGTCTTCTTCCAGCATTCAGTAGGTGTTCTGTAGGAGTTGTTCCACATGTAGATGTATTTTTGATGTATTTCTGGGGAGGAAGGTGATCTCCACGTATTACTCCTCCATCATCTTGAAGGTCTCAGAATATACTCTTAATATAACCAGAAGTGTTTTTCTGTTCCACACTGGTTTGCTACTCTTTAAAAATATGTTAGGCTGCTATCCTTAAACATATTCTTAAAAAGTAATCTATCATATTACAACAATGCTCATGTGTAAAAATATTACTATACCTCACTGTAATACCACTTAGATTCATTTTGGTACACTAGTATTTCTTTCATTATTGTGCTAATAGATTACTATTATAGGAATATAGTTAAATTTGGTACATAATCAACCATAGGAAACCATCTTGGAGTTAAAAAGTATGTTTGAAATTTCAAATTTTTATTTTCTATACTTGAATCTAGAACAAAATAAAAATTAAATCCCATATTCTGGGATTTTTCACAGAACTAGAACAAATTATCCTAAAATTTATATGGAACTACAAAAGACCCAGAATTGCCAAAGCAATCCTGAGGAAAAAGAAAAAAAGCTGGACACATAACTCTTCTTGACTTAAACAGTACTGCAAAGTTATAGTAAGCAAAACTGTGATATTGGCACAAAACCAGATATATAAATAAATGGAACACAATAGAGAGCACAGAAATAAACCCACACACCTACAGTCAATTAATTTATGACAAAGGAGGCAGAAATATACAATGGGGTAAAGACAGTCTCTTCAACAAGTGGTGTTGGGAAAGCTGGAGAGCTTTATGTAAATCAATGAAATTAGAACATACCCTGTAACCATATACAAAGAAAACTAAAAATGGTTTACAGACCTAAATATAAGACACAATACCATAAAACTCCTAAAAGAGAATCTACTCAAAATATTCTTGGATATATATTGTAGCAATATTTTCTTAGATCAGTCTCCCAAGGCAAAAGAAATAAAAGTAAAAATAAAGAAATGGGACATTATCAAACTTAAAAGCTTTTGCACAGCAAAGGAAATCATCAATAAATATTTGCAAGCAATACAAACAACAAGGGTTTAATATCCAAAATATACAAAAAGCTCATACAACTCAATATCAAAAAAATTCCAATCAAATATGGGCAGAAGACCTAAACAGACATTTATCCAAAGAAGACATACAGATGGCCAACAGGTACATAAAAAAAAAAAAAAAAGTTCAACATCACTAAGTATTAGAGAAATGCAAATCAAAACCACAATAAGTTATCACTTCACACTGGTCAGAATGGCTATCATCAAAAAGTCTACAAGTAATAAATGCTAGAGAGGATGTGGAGAAAAGAGAACCATCCTATACCATTGGTAGGAATATAAATTAGTACAGCCACTATGGAAAACAGTATGGAGGTCCTTAGAAAAATAAGAGCTACCATATGATCCAGCAATCCCACTCCTGGGCATGTATCTGGAAAAGACAAAAAGTCTGATTCCAAAAGATATATGCACCCCAGTGTTCATATCATCAGCACCGTTTAAAATAGCCAATACATGGAAATAACCCAAGTGCCTATCAACTGACAATTGGCTTAATAAGATATGGTATATATTACATACAGTGGAATATTATTTGTCCATGAAAAAGAATTAAATATTGTCAACTGCAGCTACATGGATGGACCTAGTGAATATCATAGTAAGTGAAGTAAGTCATACAGAAAAAGACAAATATTATATGATATCACTTATATGTAGAATCTAAAAAATTAATACAAATGAATCTATATCCAATATAGAAACACACTCACAGACATAGAAAATAAACTTATGATTATCAAAGGGGAAAGGGAGAGGGGAGGGATAGATTAGGAGCATGGAATTAAAAGATACAAACTACTATGCATAAAATAGATAAGCAACAAGAAATAATTGTATAGCACAGGGAACTATATTCAGTATCTTATAATAACCTATAATGTAAAATAATCTGATAAAAATATATATGTATAACTGAAACACTTTGCTGTACACCTGAAACTAACACAATACTGTAAATCAACTACACTTCAATTAAAAAAAGCATGCAATACATGGGGCAGGGTGAGAAAAATATTTACTATAAATATGTCTAACAATTCTCTATAAAAGAACTATAAATTAATAAGCAAAAGGTGGACAACCAAATAGAAAAACAGACAAAAGATTTGGTCAGATACCTCTTGAAAGAGTTTATGATATTTTTAAAAAGCCACTTGAGTGGGAGTTTCAAACGAAATAGAAAGGATACATAAAAACTGATTCTGGATGAGGAGAAATAGGAGCCTTAAGAAATGGTGGAAGAGTAGTTCTTAGATGAGAGAAAGAAGAGTCTCTGGATTTTAAGAGGGAGGCAGGGAAGGAGAAGATGGAACTCAGTTTCTAAGACTGATCTGCAGACAATGTTCAGAAAGTTCTCGCTGAAGAGTTTCTCTTCTCTTTGTAAAGAGGGAAATGTCTTCTGAGGAAAACAAGGATTCAGAAGTAGCAGAAGACAGAAGTCTAAGGAGAGTGAAGATTTCACTGTGGAAACCAAGACTACATTGAACAGAAAAACTTAGTAAGAATTTTGGGAAATATTTCTGGTCCATTTGAAGTTGGTAGCCTTTTATTAATTTATAAAGCAACTCTAGGATCAGTTGGCTGCATTTTATGAACCCAGCTCTCAATACTTTCCCCTAATTTTCACCTAGTCTATTTGCTTCCAATCTGTATAGCATGTCTATTTCCTTTGAAATTTTCCTACTTAATTAGCTTTGATTCTAAAATCTAGATTATGGCTAAACATAAAACTCATGCATGACTTTGAATGGGTTATAAAAGTACATTAATTTTCCTCATGCAACAAAATATTTGGAGGTAAAAACTTGAGTCCCTCCAGTAGTGAAATAATATCAGGAAGTTGGTGTTTGTGCAAATTTTTTGGTATTTCTTTAATGGTGAGAAGAAGAATCCTGCAGCCCCAAACATTGTCCCCTCACTAACATCTCATATAAGAAGGAAGAAAAAGGACAGCCAAAGGGTGTTCCTATTGTAAAAAAGAAAAAATGTTCCCAGAAGTGTCCTCTCCCCGACCCCCATCTTGATTCATCTTCTGGTGCTGCTTCCAACTAAAAGAGATTTTGTTAGTAAAAAACTGAGGAAAGTGTACTAGGTAAATAACTACAGTATTCGCTACAGTTCACCATTTAATAGCACTTTTGCCAATATCTTAAACTTTCTTGCCCTTCTGTCGCTTTGTCACATCCATATGTAAAACTCCAAAGTTGAGTACTTGTGAAAAATTGAAGAGGTTGTGATCAGAAGCGATATGTTTAAATATAGAGAAATGACAATATAGAAGATTTATTCATGAGAGCTAGTAAATTAAGTGGAGGAGAAGGTCATTGGTGATGAGAAAGTCAAGGAATTAAATATAAAATAGCACACTGATTACTGGGCAGCATAAGACAGAAATTTAAATGGAATTTTACTTTTTTCTCTTAAAAAGTAATCCTTGCATGCTTTAGAAAACTTGAAATATAGAATAAAGGAAGAAATTGAATTTAAAGAAGCTTTATTATCTCTAGTTATATGTTTACCATTCTAGGCACAGTTCACGTAAAAGTGATTATGTCCTATAACTAACTCCTTAGGTTCACACAGTCCAAGAGATATACAAGCATAAATACAGTAAAAAGTTTTACATTGCAGAAGTTTTCAACTAGGAAAGTTTATCATGCACTCTTTTACCATCAGATTTAATTCAATACAAAAATAATAATAAACCACTAATATATGTCAGAAAATCCAATAGAGATCTCATTATCCTCATAAAAACTATTTCTGGTTTTTAAAAATAATGTTCTTATACTGAATCTTTTCAAACATGAAGAAGATACATAGAATAATATAACATACATCTGTTTGTCCACTTCCCAAACACATCTTCATGCTCTCTTCAGAAGTAACCAATATCCCCACTATTGTACTTACTATTTCCCCTGCGTGCCTTTATACTGATATTAAATAAATATCCTCAAAGTATTCAGTTGTGTTTTATGCTAGTGCCATATTATGCTGTATCTATCTTCAGCTTCCTTTTTATCACTCGTTCATGTGAGATTTATCTATACTGATACCTAAAAAATGAAATTGATTTTTTTCTGTTGTAGAGTATTAAATATTTTCTACTTCTCCAGTGGGAGAATTATATGTGTCCTGTTGATGTCAGAAATGGCCATAAGATTTGTTTTAGACAATGAAATGTGAAGGAAAGTGATGAATGTCAGTGGTATGACTTTGTGATTTCTTTCTCTTTTCCATGTAAAGCTTGATGATCCTTATAGAAATATCTCTGTCAATTTTTTTCCAGAGTGCAAAGGTCGGAAAACAGGACAGAGGCTAATCTATGATGTAGTGGGAGAGAGTAATAAACTTTATTGTAAGCCACTGGGATCATTTGTTAGCACAGCATAAGTATAGGTTAAGCTGACTGATGTAATTTAGTTTCATTGCTATTGAATATTTAACTGTGTATATAGACCAAAAATTTTTTATTTATTTGGTTGATTGTTATTGACGGAAATATGCCCCCCCAAATTCATACATTGAAGCTATTACCCCCAGTGTGACTATATTTGGAGACAGAACCTTTAAAGAGGTAATTAAGGTGAAATGATGTCATGAGGGTGTGCCCTAATCTGATAGCTGGTGCCCTTATAAGAAGAAGAAGAGATACCAAGGAAACACACAGAGAAAAGTCCATGTGAGGACACAGCGAGAAGACAACTATCTGCAAGCCAAGGAGAGTGTCCTCAGGAGAAAGTAAACTGCCGAAATTTGATCTTAAACTTTCAGAACTGTGAGAACATAAATTTATGATGTTTAAACCACTCAGTCTGTGGCATTTTGTTATTGCAGCCCTAAAAATACTATACATTGATGAACAGTAGTTTTAAATTTTTTTCTAGTACAAACATTGGTATAATGAACATCCTTGTTTGTATTTCTTTGCATACAAACTTGAGAATCTATCACATAAGCTAAGTGTGAAAAAAACTTCTGGATCAACAGAAGCTGTATCTTCAACCAAGATTTTGATGAACGAACTTTGATGGTTTATACACAGCAGTTTATATGAGAATTTTCATGTTTCATACCATTACTGTTATTTAGACTATGGTTAGCTCTTCACAAATATGTAGTCACTCTCCGATTTTAGTTAAGCTCATTAAAGGTAGAAGAGGTACCAAACATTGTTGTATTTCTTTAACACATATGTAATGAACATTGCTGGTAAATATTTCTATTCTATGAGGAATACATTAACATATTATTATTGTCAAACTAAATAAGAGAAAACATGATTACCAGATGGAA
The DNA here is from genome assembly GCF_008692025.1 of Phocoena sinus. Taxonomy (NCBI): domain Eukaryota; kingdom Metazoa; phylum Chordata; class Mammalia; order Artiodactyla; family Phocoenidae; genus Phocoena; species Phocoena sinus. The sequence goes on along the minus strand of NC_045764.1, from coordinate 121,861,906 downwards.
TGTGAACAACCCTTAGATTAACTATTAAAATGTAGTCAAGTCTGAGTATTTTGTATTTTTATTCCAAAATTATCTGTTGAAGAGATAGAGAAGATTTAATTTATGTATTTAATAAAAATGTTAACCCTTGATCACCAATAAAAATATAATTTTCTTCTAAATACTAGATATATACATATTATTTCTTTCAATATACAGCAATCATCTCAAGGTAAAAGCTAAATAACATGATCTTACTTGACGTACATCAGGAATAATTTGCCTTTTTTACATACAAGATTGCTTTAAAAAACTATTGAAAATCCCAATCAAAACTTATGGTTAAAATAGTTTCATTACAGAGGTAATAGTCCAAACAAGAAAAATCTTATTTCCAATATTTTTATTCAAAATCATCAAATGAAATAATAATTCCCTGGAATAAATCAGGTAGTTTCTACTTTCCTTACTACCATGCTGGTTTGGTACTTAGTGACCTGAAAGTTAGTGCTCCTGAACAGCTGGTGTATTTACATGCCTGTCCTTCCCAAATATTTAGGATGAACAAAAAAGCCCAAACTGTATACCACGCAAATCTACATTATTTAGGAATGTGAGGGAGAAAAGCGATTTTCAACACGTAGCATATTACAAACATAAATATGTAATTTAGTTTACAGAATGATTTTTAATAACAATGTAACTTATGGTAAAGTTTCCTTAGCAGAAATAAAAGAAAAAAAATTACAGTTGTTTTCTGAATGTAGGATACTTTACATAATCCCAATTAGCTGATGTATGTTCTCAAAAGTTAGCATAAACACCATAAAACTGCAGAATTAGCACGTTACCATTTACAAATTAAAAAAAAAAGCAGTAAAATTTAACAAAGCTGAACTAGTTCAGCACTTGTAAAAATACCAAGTCAAAATTTATCTTCCAGTTTCACATCTATTATTTATGGTTGGTGCTAAACCTATGAAATATGGTATCAAAAATAGAAATACCACAGGGCATTTTACTACTGCCAGCAGGCATTACTTCATCATGTAATAGAATCACGGATAAAGCTGTTGAGGCCTAGGAAGAAAAGAATCCATTAAGCAAGCTGAGGAGATTCCAATGGAAATGCAAACCAATTAATCCTAATAAAATCCATGCAAAAGTAATGCAATACAAAGTGATATACACTCTCATGTGACAAAAAGGAAAGTGATTTATAGTCTGTAGTTTAATAAAATTCCTTAGGCATCCAAATACAGGAGAAAGAAAAAAAGTGATAAAAATACTGAAAGAACAATAAAGGAAATGTGAAATTTTATGCTGCCTTTACATCTAAATATTGTTTTATTATTTTGACTAAATAAAATGTGTCGCTGTGTGTGTGTGTGTGTGCGCGCGTGCACATGCTCGTGTGTGGGTGTTAATGTATGTTACTGCTATTATACTCTTGATGCAGAAAAAAAGTTGTAGTTATTTTTTCCCAGCCCCATCTGGGCCAAATAAAATATTTTTTTTTTCACAATATAGTATAATGTTGCTAAAACTGTTACTGAAAAATCAGTAATCTAATGATTACTGAGCACACAAAGTGCAAGACAGATGTTAAATTCTTTAGGAAATAAAGTCTACCACTGAACACGCCTTCAAAGCCTTGGTAGTATAGTTGGCAAGATAAAATGTGCAAGTATTTAAACATAAATTTAACTTATTTCTAGACAATGAAGTATAGACTGTAAATATTTTTCTATCTTCTTCAAAGGAATATGAGTTAAATAGGGCTTTTGATAATCTGGACTGTACATAAATTTATGTATACTGAAGAAAGAGAAGAATAGAGAGATCATTTAGAAAATGTTCAAATTATGTACATGTGAGGGAAAGGGCCATGAAATATTTGGTGAGAGTGTCTGGAATAAATAAGAACTAATTTAACTAAAAGAAGAATCATTGAATTGGTTATCAAACATCTTTGAGTGTAAAAACTATAATGGAGGATAACTATTTCTTTAATTTCTGAGAAGATATTATTAATAAAAATAAGATTTTAATTAAAATAATTAAGTCAACAAAACAATTTCCCCTCAATTCTCTAAATTAAAGCTAATATTAAAAATTTAACACAATTTAATCAACTAATCAATCTGAGAAATTCTTCTTTTGTAAATATATTTGATTAAAATTATGTTCAGCATTAAACATACATTAAAATCCTAAAATGCACAAGACAGTTCCCCACACCAACAAATTATATGGCTCATATTTTCAATAATATAGAGGCTGAGAAACTTTGATCTAGACAGATATTTTATTGATGGAGCTATAACTAGGTGATGTTATGGTAAACATAACCATATTGGAAATTTTTCATCTTAATATATTTTTAATTTGACGTAACTAAAAAGACCACATATTTAAGCAAAATTTGAATTTTGTAGTACATACCAAAGTGACTTTAAAAGGCAAGAGAATGGTTCAACATATGCAAATCAATCAATGTGATATACCACATCAACAAAAGAAAAGACAAAAAACACATGATCATCTCAATAGATGCAGAAAAAGCATTTGATAAAATTCAACATTCATTCATGATAAAAATTCTTGCCTAAGTGGGTATAGAGGGAACATATCTCAACATAATAAAAGCTATTTATGACAGACCCACAGCCAATATAATAGTCAATGGTGAAAAGCTGAAAGTCTCCCACTAAAATCTGTAACAAAATAAGTATACTCACTGTTACCACTTCTATTCAACATAGTACTGGAAGTCCTAGCCACAGCAGTCAGACAAGAAAAAGAAATAAAAGGTATCCAAACTGGAAAGGTAGAGGTAAAACTGTCATTATATGCAGATGACATGATACTATGTATAGAAAACTCTAAAGACTACACACAAAAACTACTAGAAGTGATAAGTGAATTCAGCAAAGTAGCGGGATACAAGATTAAATACAGAAATAGGTTGTATTTCTTTATACTAACAATGAAATATCATAAAAAGAATATAAAGAAAAAAATCCCTTTTAAAATCCTCCCCAAATAAACAAAACAACAAAAAAACTTAGGAATAAACCTGACCAAGGAGGTGAAAGACTTATATGTTGAGAACTATAAGATATTAATAAAGGAAACTGAAGATGATTCAAATAAATGGAAAGATATCACATGCTCTAGAGTTGGAAGAATTAATATTGTTAAAATGGCCATACTACCCAAAACAATCTACAGATTTAATGCAGTCCTATCAAATTACCCATGATGTTTTTCACAGAGCTAGAACAAATAATCCTAAAATTTATATGGAACCATAAGAAATCCCAGAATTGCCAAAGCAATCCTGAGGGAAAAAAACAAAGCAGGAGGCATAACTCTGAGATGTGAGACAGTGCCATGCTGATGGTATTGGCACAAAACAAAACAGCATGGTACTGGCACAAAAAGAGATATGTGGATCAATGAAACAGAGAGCCCAGAAATAAACCCACACTGAAGGAGGCAGGAATATACAATGGAAAAAAGACATACTCTTCAGCAAGTCAGGTTGGGAAAGTTGGACAGCTGCATGTAAATCAATAAAGTTAGAACACACCTTCACAACCATACACAAAAATAAACTCACAATAGGTTAAAGACTTAAATATGACACGACACCATAAAACTCCTAGAGGAGAAGACATGCAAAACATTCTCCAACATAAATCATACCAATGTTTTCTTAGGTCAGTCTCCCAAGGAAAAACAAAAATAGAAATAAAAAGCAAAAATAAACAACTGGGACCTAATCAAACTTACAAGCTTTTGCACAGCAAAGGAAACCATAAACAAAATGAAAAAACACCCTACAGACTGGGAGAAAATATTTGTAAATGACATGGCTGACAAGGGCTTAATTTCCAAATTATATAAAATCTCACACAACTCAACAACAAAAAAACAAACTACCCAGTCTTAAAATGGGCAGAAGACCTAAACAGACATTTCTCCAAAGAAGACATACAGCTGGCCAACAGGCACATGAAGAGATGCTCCATGTTGCTAATTATTAGTAAAAGGCAAATCAAAACTACAATGAGGTACCACCTTATACCAGTCAGAATGGCCATCATCAAAATGTCTACAAGTAACAAATGCTGGAGAGGGTGTGGAGAAAGGGAACCATCCTCCACTGTTGGTGGGAATATATGTTGGTGCAGCCACTGTGGAAAACAGTATGGAGTTTCCTCAAAAAATTAAAAATACAGTTACCATATGATCCAGCAATCCCACCACTGGGCATATATCCGGACAAAACTGTAATTCAAAGAGATACGTGCACCCCTACCTATGTTTGTAGCAGCACTATTCACAATAGCCAAGACATGGAAACAATCTAAATATCTATCAACAGATAAATGGATAAAGAAGTTGTGGTACATATATACAATAAAATACTACTCAGCCATAAAAAAGAACAAAACAATGCCATTTGCAGCAACATGGATGGACTTACGGATTATCAAAATTAAGTGAGTCCGAAAGATAAAGACAAATACTATCACTTATATGTGGAATCTAAAATATGATACGAACCTATTTATGAAACAGAAACAGACTTACAGACATAGAGAACAGAGTTGTGGTGGCCAAAGGAGAGGGGAGAGGAGGGAGGGATGGAGTAGGAGGTTGGGGTTAGCAGATGTAAACCACTATATACGGAATGGATAAACAACAAGGTCACACTGAATAGCACAGGGAACTGTATTCAATATCCTATGATAAACCATATGGCACATAATCTAAAAAACAATGTTTTTATATGTATAACTGAATCACTTTGCTGTACAGCAGAAATTAACACAACATTGTAATACCCCAATTTTAATAAAAGCATAAAAATGGTAAGAGAAATTGAAAGAGGTGGACATTTCAAAATCACAATGTATATCTAGAATAGTAGTTTTATTTTATGTCTAGTAATTAATAACTTTTAATTATGCTTAAGACAGAATTGGAACAGCATACAGACTTCTGAGAAACAGGAATTTGTTGTAATTAATAAAATATCATTTTTTAAAGTTCTGGGTGTTATATTCAGAACTGGAAATCATACATAATATGCAAGTGCGAAAGAGGTGATTAATGAATGAGAATATTCACCAACATGATACTCATTCCCAGGAATGGAGAAAATGTGGATACCAAAGATGAGAGCAAGTCTGTATCTTCCAGCAGCATGTTTGTTACAAGGCTGAACATTCTACTTACTAGAGAGAGAGTTTTTAGATGATAAAAAGAGAGAGAAAGAGAAAGAGATAAGAGCCATCAGGTTAAGAGCAAGCATGGTGGTTTGCTTTGAGTTTGTCATCTGAAAACAATTAGTGCCACCATCTTCACTATGTCTTTCTGATGATCTTTTACTGTCTCAGAGCACTTCCATAGGAGCAGTGCATTCTTTGACAATGAAGAGGGTATGGAAAAACAAGGTTGCTAAATTAAAATTGGCATCACACTTGTTGCCCTACTCAAAAAAATATCTGGAGAGAAAATGGCGGAAGAGTAAGACACGGAGATCACCTTCCTCCCCACAGATACATCAGAAATATATCTACACATGAAATTGCTCCTATAGAACACCCACTGAATGCTGGCAGAAGACCTCAGACCTCCCAAAAGGCAAGAAACTCCCCAAGGGGCTTTGCTGGTGGTGCAGTGGTTGAGAATCTGCCTTCTAATGCAGGGGACACGGGTTCGAGCCCTGGTCTGGGAAGATCCCACATGCCACGGAGCAACTAGGCATGTGAGCCACAACTAATGAGCCTGCGCATCTGGATCCTGTGCTGTGCAACAAGAAAGGCTGCAATAGTGAGAGGCCTGCGCACCGCGATGAAGAGAGGCCCCTGCTCGCCACAACTAGAGAAAGCCCTTGCACAGAAATGAAGACCCAACACAGCCATAAATAAATAAATAAATAAATAAATAAATAAATAAATAAATAAATAAAAAGCCAAGCATCTGAAGCCCTTAAAAAAAAAAAAAAAAAAAAGAAGAAGAAGAAAAGAAACTCCCCACGTACCTGGGTAGGGCAAAAGAAAAAAGAGAAAACAGAGACAAAAAAAATAGGGACGGGACCCGCACCAGTGGGAGGGTGCTGTGAAGGAGGAAAGGTTTCCACACACTAGGAAGCCCCTTCCCAGGCGAAGACTGTGGGTGGCGGAGGGGGAAGCTTCGGAGCCACGGAGGAGAGCACAGCCACAGGGGTGCGGAGGGCAAAGCGGAGAGATTCCCGCACAGAAGATCGGTGCTGACCAGCACTCACTAGCCCGAGAGGCTTGTCTGCTCTCCTGCCGGGACGGGTGTGGGCTAGGAGCTGAGGCTCGGGCTTCGGTCCGATGGCAAGGAGAGGACTCGGTTTGGCGGCATGAACACAACCTGAAGGGGTTAGTACACCACGGCTAACAGAGAGGGAGTCCGGGAAAATGTCTGGACCTGCCGAAGAGGCAAGAGACATTTTCTTCCCTCTTTGTTTCCTGGTGCGCGAGGTGAGGGGATTAAGAGCACTGCTTAAAGGAGCTCCAGAGGCTGGCTCGAGCCGCGGCTATCAGCGCGGACCCCAGAGATGGGCATGAGATGCTAAAGCCGCTGCTGCCGCCACCAAGAAGCCTGTGTACAAGCACAGGTCACTATCCACACCACCCCTCCTGGGAGCCTGTGCAGCCTGGCACTGCCAGGGTCCCATGATCCAGGGACAACTTCCGCAGGAGAACACATGGTGCGCCTCAGGCTGGTGCAATGTCCTGCAGGCCTCTGCCGCTGCAGGCTCACCCCGCACTCCATACCACTCCCTCCCCACCGGCCTCAGTGAGCCAAAGCCCCCAAATCAGCTACTCCTTTAAGCCAGTCCTGTCTGAGCAAAGAACAGACGCCCTCAGGCGACCTACACGCAGAGGCGGGTCCAAATCCAAAGCTGAACCACGGGAGTTGTGCGAACAAAGAAGAGGAAGGGAAATCTCTCCCAGCAGCCTCAGGAGCAGCAGATCAAATCTCCACAATCAAACTGACGTACCCTGCATCGGTGGCATACCTGAATAGACAACGAATCATCCCAAATTGAAGAGGTGGACTTTGGGAGCAAGATACATTATTTTTTCCCCTTTTCCTCTTTTTGTGAGAGTGTATGTGTATGCTTCTGTGTGAGATTTCGTCTGTATAGCTTTGCTTTCACCATTTGTCCTAGGGATCTGTCCATCCATTGTTTTTTCTTTGTTTTCACTTTAAAAGTTTTTTTCTTAATAATTATTTTTTATTTTAATAACTTCACTTTATTTTATCTTTATTTTATTTTATCCTCTTTCTTTCTTTCTTTCTCTCTCTCTTCTTTTCTTCCTTCCTTCCTTCCTTCCTTTCTTTCTTTCTTTTCCTCCCTTTTATTCTGAGTTGTGTGGATGAAAGGCTCGTGGTGCTCCAACCAGGAGTAAGGGCTGTGCCTCTAAGATGGGAGAGCCAACTTCAGGACACTGGTCCAAAAGAGACCTCCCAGCTCCACGCAACATCAATGGCAAAAATCTCCCAGAGATCTCCATCTCAACAACAAGACCCAACTTCACTCAACGACCAGCAAGCTATAGTGCTGGACAACCCTATGCCAAACAACTAGCAAGACAGGAACACAGCCCCATCCATTAGCAAAGAGGCTGCCTAAAATCATAATAAGGCCACAGATATCCCAAAACACACCACCAGACATTGACCTGCCCACCAGAAAGACAAGATCCAGCCACATTCACGAGAACACAGGCACTAGTCCCCTCCACCAGGAAGCCTACAGAACGCACTGAACCAACCTAAGCCACTGGGGACAGACACCAAAAACAATGGGAACTATGAACCTGAAGCCTGCAAAAAGGAGACCCCAAACACAGTAAGATAAGCAAAGTGAGAAGACAGAAAAACACACAGCAGATGAAGGAGCAAGGTAAAAACCCACCAGACCTAACAAATGAAGAGGAAATAGGCAGTCTACCTGAACAGGAATTCAGAATAATGATAGTAAAGATGATCCAAAATTTTGGAAACAGAATAGAGAAAATGCAAGAAACATTTAACAATGACCTGGAAGGGAAACAAGCAATGATGAACAACACAGTAAGTGAAATTAAAAACACTCTAGAAGGGATCAATAGCAGAATAACTGAGGCAGAAGAATGGATAAGTGACCTGGAAAATAAAATAGTGGAAATAACTACTGCAGAGCAGGAAAAAAAAAAGAATGAAAAGAACTGAGGGCAGTCTCAGAGACCTCTGGGACAACATTAAACACACCAACATTTGAATTATAGGGGTTCCAGAAGAAGAAGAGAAAAAGAAAGGGACTGAGAAAATATTTGAAGAGATTATAGTTGAAAACTTCCTTAATATGGGAAAGGAAATACTTAAGTCCAGGAAGCACAGAGAGTCCCATACAGGATAAATTCAAGGAGAAATACGCCAAGACATATGTTAATCAAACTGTCAAAATTTAAATACAAAGAAAACATATTAAAAGCAGCAAGGGAAAAACAACAAATAACACACAAGGGAATCCCCATAAGGTTAACAGCTGATCTTTCAGCAGAAACTCTGCAAGCCAGAAGGGACTGGCAGGAGATATTTAAAGTGATGAAGGAGAAAAACATACAACCAAGATTACTCTACCCAGCAAGGATCTCATTCAGATTTCATGGAGAAATTAAAACATTTACAGACAAGCAAAAGCTGAGAGAGTTCAGCACCACCAAACCAGCTTTACAACAAACGCTAAATGAACTTCTCTAGGCAAGAAACACAAGAGAAGGAAAAGACCTACAATAACAAACCCAAAACAATTAAGAAAATGAGAATAGGAACATACATATCCATAATTACCTTAAATGTAAATGGATTAAATGCTCCCACCAAAGACACAGACTGGCTGAATGCATACAAAAACAAGACCTGTATATGTGCTGTCTACAAGAGACGCACTTCAGACCTAGGGACACATACAGCCTGAAAGTGAGGCGACGGAAAAAGGTATTCCATGCAAATGGAAATCAAAAGAAAGCTGGAGTACCAATTCTCATATCAGACAAAATAGACTTTAAAATAAAGACTATTAGAAGAGACAAAGAAGGACACTACATAATGATCAAGGGATTGATCCAAATAGAAGATATAACAATTGTAAATATTTATGCACCCAACAAAGGAGCACCTCAATACATAAGGCAAGTACTAACAGTCATAAAAGGGGAAATTGACAGTAACACAATCACAGTAGGGGAATTTAACACCCCACTTTCACCAATGGACAGATCACCCAAAATGAAAATAAATAAGGAAACACAAGCTTTAAATGACACATTAAACAAGATGGACTTAACTGATATTTATAGGACATTCCATCCAAAAACAACAGAATACACATTTTTCTCAAGTGCTCATGGAACATTCTCCAGGATAGATCATATCTTGGGTCACAAATCAAGCCTTGGTAAATTTAAGAAAACTGAAATCATATCAAGTATCTTTTCCGACCACAATACTATAAGACTAGATATCAATTACAGGAAAAGATCTGTAAGAAATACAAACACATGGAGCCTAAACAATACACTACTTAATAACCAAGTGATAACTGAAGAATTCAAAGAAGAAATTAAAAAATACCCAGAAACAAATGACAATGGAGACACGATGACCCAAAACCTATGCAATGCAGCAAAAGCAGTTCTAAGAGGGAAGTTTATAGCAATACAATCCTACCTTAAGATACAGGAAACATCTCAAATAAACAACCTAACCTTTCACATAAAGCAATTAGAGAAAGAAGAACAAAAAAACGCCAAAGTTAGCATAAGGAAAATCATAAAGATCAGATCAGAAATAAATGAAAAAGAAATGAAGGAAATGATAGCAAAGATCAATAATACTCAAAGCTGGTTCTTTGAGAAGATAACCAAAATTGATAAACCATTAGCCAGGCTCATTAAGAAAAAAAGGGAGAAGACGCAAATCAATAGAATTAGAAACGAAAAAGGAGAAGTAACAACTGACACTGCAGAAATACAAAGGATCATGAGAGATTACTACAAGAAACTCTATGCCAATAAAATGGACAACCTGGAAGAAATGGACAAATTCTTAGAAATGCATAACCTGCCGAGACTGAACCAGGAAGAAATAGAAAATATGAACAGACCAATCACAAACACTGAAATTGAAACTGTGATTAAAAATCTTCCAACAAAGAAAACCCCAGGACCAGATGGCTTCACAGGTGAATTCTATCAAACATTTAGAGAAGAGCTAACACCTATCCTTCTCAAACTCTTCCAAAATAGAGCAGAGGGAGGAACACTCCAAAACTCATTCTACGAGGCCACCATCACCCTGATAACAAAAGCAGACAAACATGTCACAAAAAAAGAAAACTACAGGCCAATATCACTGATGAACATAGATGCAAAAATCCTCAACAAAATACTAGCAAACAGAATCCAACAGCACATTAAAAGGATCATACATCATGATCAAGTGGGGTTTATCCCAGGAATGCAAGAATTCTTCAATATATGCAAATCAATCAACGTGATACACCATATTAACAAACTGAAGGAGAAAAACAATATGATCATCTCAATAGATGCAGAGAAAGCTTTTGACAAAATTCAACACCTATTTGTGATAAAAACCCTGCAGAAAGTAGGCATAGAGGGAACTTTCCTCAACATAATAAAGGCCATATATGACAAACCCACAGACAACATCATCTCCAATGGTGAAAAACTGAAAGCATTTCCACTAAGAACAGGAACAAGACAAGGTTGCCCACTCTCACCACTATTATTCAACATAGTTTTGGAAGTTATAGCCACAGCAATCAGAGAAGAAAAATAAATAAAAGGAATCCAAATTGGAAAGGAAGAAGTAAAGCTGTCACTGTTTGCAGATGACATGATACTACACATAGAGAATCATAAACATGCTACCAGAAAACTACTAGATCTAATCAATGAATTTGGTAAAGTAGCAGGATACAAAATTAATGTACAGATTTCTCTGGCATTCCTATAAACTAATGATGAAAAATCTGGAAGTGAAATTTAAAAAACACTCCCATTTACCACTGCAACAAAAAGAATAAAATATCTAGGAATAAACCTACCTAAGGAGACAAAAGACCTGTATGCAGAAAATTATGACACTGATGAAAAAATTAAAGATGATACAAATAGATGGAGATATATACCATGTTTTGGATTGGAAGAATCAACATTGTGAAAATGACTCTACTACCCAAAGCAATCTACATATTCAATGCAATCCCTAGCAAACAACCACTGGCATTTTTCACAGAACTAGAACAAAACATTTCACAATTTGTATGGAAACACAAAAGACCCCGAATAACCAAAGCAATTTTGAGAAAGATAAATGGAGCTGGAGGAATCAGGCTTCCTGACTTCAGACAATACTACAAAGCTACAATAATCAAGACAGTATGGTACTGGCACAAAAACAAAAATATAGATCAATGGAACACGATAGAAAGCCCAGAGATAAACCCACGCACATATGGTCACCTTATCTTTGATAAAGTAGGCAAGAATATACAATGTCAAAAAGACAGCCTCTTCAATAAATGGTGCTGGGAAAACTGGACAGGTACATGTAAAAGTATGAAAATAGAACACTCCCTAACACCATACACAAAAATAAACTCAACATGGATTAAAGACCTAAATGTAAGGCCAGACACTATAAAACTCTTAGAGGAAAACAGGCAGAACACTCTGTGACATAAATCACAGCAAGGTCCTTTTTGACCCACCTCCTAGAGAAATGGAAATAAAAACAAAAAGAAACAAATCGGACCTAATGAAACTTAAAAGCTTTTGTACAGCAAAGGCAACCATAAACAAGACCAAAAGACAACCCTCAGAATGGGAGAAAATATTTGCAAATGAAGCAACTGACAAAGGAGTAATCTCCAAAATTTACAAGCGGCTCATGCAGCTCAATAACCAAAAAACAAGCAACCAAATGCAAAAATGGGCAGAAGACCTATATAGACATTTCTCCAAAGATATACAGATTGCCAACAAGCATATGAAAGAATGCTCAACATAATTAATCATTAGAGAAATGCAAATCAAAACTACAATGAGATATCATCTTACCCTGGTCAGAATGGCCATCATCAAAAAATCTAGAAACAACAATTGCTGGAGAGGATGTGAAGAGGGAACACTCTTGCACTGTTGGTGGGAATGTAAATTGATACAGCCACTATGGAGAACAGTATGGAGGTTCCTTAAAAACTAAAAATATAACTACCATATGACCCAACAATCCCACTACTGGGCATATACCCTGAGAAAATTCAAAAAGAGTCGTGTACCAGAATGTTCATTGCAGCTCTATTTACAATAGCCAGGGCATGGAAGCAACCTAACTGTCCATGGACAGATGAATGGATAAAGAAGATGTGTCATATATATACAATGGAATATTACTCAGCCATAAAAAGAAACGAAATTGAGTTATTTGTAGTGAGGTGGATGAACCTAGAGTCTGTCATACAGCGTGAAGTAAGTCAGAAAGAGAAAAACTAATACCATATGCTAACACATATATATGGAATCTAAGAAAAAAAAAAAAGGTCATGAAGAACCTGGGCGTAAGATGGGAATAAAGACACAGACCTACTAGAGAATGGACTTGAGGATATGGGGAGGGGGAAGGGTAAGCTGTGACAAAGTACGAGAGTGGCATGGACATATATACACTACCAAAAGTAAAGTAGATAGCTAGTGGGAAGCAGCTGCATAGCACAGGGAGATCAGCTCGGTGGTTTTGTGACCACCCAAAGGTGTGGGATAGGGAGGGTGGGAGGGAGGGAGACATAAGAGGGAAGAGATATAGGAACATATGTATATGTATAACTGATTCACTTTGTTATAAAGCAGAAACTAACACACCATTGTAAAGCAATTATACTCCAATAAAGATGTTAAAATATATATATCTGAATTCAGAACATACCACTACGGGCAAAACATCCTGTTTTTAATGTAATGCCTTTCCATAACAGAAATATTTCTGAGACAGGGAAAGACATCAAGGCTGAATTGGTGCATGCTGCCTTGATCAGGAGGCTTTATAAACATCAATCTCTCAAGTTATCTTTCCTTTGCTGTTTTGGAAGTTTTAACACCTTAATACATGCTACTTAAATTCAAAATGGGTGAAAAATATTATTTTCAGCTTTTTATTTTTTTTTCGGTATGTGGGCCTCTCACTGTTGTGGCCTCTCCCGTTGCGGAGCACAGGCTCAGGACGCGCAGGCTCAACGGCCATGGCTCATGGGCCCAGCCGCTCCGCGGCCTGTGGGATCTTCCCGGACCGGGGCACGAACCCGTGTCCCCTGCATCGGCAGGCAGACGCTCAACCACTGCGCCACCAGGGAAGCCCTATTTTCAGCTTTTTTTAAGTGGGAGAGGAAAAAGAGAACCTCACAGTTTCTTGGCTGAAGACAGATGTTTGGTAGATCAGTTTTAAAATGGAATTCATGGAAGTTAGGGATCTGTCAAGTAATTCCTTTAAAGCTCTTCATGTCATTTTAGTGTGTGGAATGAATATATATATCTATACCTATAGTTATAAATCTATCTCTATCCATAGCAGTTTTAATCCTTTTTGTTTCTCTAAGAATTGTCTGTTCATATGTCCTGTATGGTAAATGTCCTGTTTACTTTTCCTAATGAACTTTTCAATGAATTGTAACATGGATTAAGAAGAGCATGAATATCATAAATGAGTAGGGTTGCAAATTTTCACATACATGTAACCAAGCACTTGGATCAGGAACAGAGATTATAATATCAGAAGGTGTATCTCTTCATTAAATGTAGGTTTTCTCTACTGTCTTCCAGAAAATTTTTTCTAGTTTGCAGCACAGAGATTTTGCATGTCTTTTTATAGGCTTATATTTGATGATTTTTGATGCTATTCTAACAGACACTTTAAAATTTTAATGTTATATTAGTTTGCTACTAGTCAATAGAAATAAAAATTAGTTTTATAGATTGACCTTGCATGTAGTATCTTCTCTTTTTCACCCTTAAATTCTATTGCTATGTGGATTCTCTTATATTTTCACATACATATCATAATAAAATATGATTAATAAAGATTAATAAAATAATCTCAAATGAATAGGAAAGAGGCCTAAGGAATATATGCAAATGAAGCATGTGTGGGAAATACAAAAGAGAGGGAAAAGATAGTAAGGATATAGTGAAAAAGTCTACCTTAATTGTATTTGGATAAAAGAAGAATAAGCAAGAGACAATGAGGAAGAAGCAACTTGAAACCACATTTTAGTAAAAATTATGTCAACTCAAAGGCAATAATCTTAAAACAGAGAAAAAAGGCAGATCACTTTTAAAGAAGTAACAATAATGAGATCAATGAGATCATGTTATTCAACTGGACAATGGAACATAGAAGACAATAGAATCAATTCCTCATGCTTAAATATAATGTGACAGCCTATAATATTATACACAGTAAATATAACTTGAATGTAAAACTGAATCTAATTTCAGTAAAATAAATCAGAGAATTTGATACAAACAGATCCACCAGGTCTAAGAAAAATGACAAAATACTTATAAAGAAAAATTTGAAAGATAAATATACAGGCAAATATACATACAAATGACTTAGCAAAAATACCAGTAATGGCTTGGCTGTGCATGCATGTGTATGTGTGTGTGTGTGTGTGTGTGTGTGTGTGTGTGTGCACATACATATACATATATGTGTAAAATATACACAAAAGTGGCACATAAATTGGGAAAGAATTAAAGTTAAAATATGCTAATATCTTTGTGTTGTTTAGAAGAATACAAAATAATAATTTATATAGACTAATTTTGGGGTGCATAATATAATCTCTAGTGTAAAAATTAAAATAACAATAAAGAGTATTCATAAAAAGTTGATAGAAATGAAATGTTAAAATTAAAACTAACAGATAAACAGACAACCCCCCTCACATCAGTCCAAAGGAGGATAAGTAAAGATAAAAGAACAGCACAAGTAGGAATTATAGCAATACTAAATGCTGTATTGAAATAAAAAATGTTTCAATAATTGCATTAATTATAAATCTATGAAGAGATAAAGTATAAAATGTAACTATATGCCACTAAAAGCAGAAGTAGAAAACGTCACAGCCACAGAGTAGCTATTCCCAGTATCTGTTACCCTCTTCATTTTGACTTAAGATATGACATGTGGTCAAATGAGAGAGAAGAGCACATAATCTCTTTGTAGCAAAGTAATATCACGGCTTTTATACAGAGACTCAGATTATGCTAAAGATGAGTTTACATTTCTCATGTATACCAGATAAGTATTAGGGGACAGAAATCAACAATTATTAATAAATACTGATAAAGAGATATGAATAAGTTTTAAATTCACTCTTATACAACCAGCCACAGGCCTGAGTGGGAACTCTCACATGATATGATTATTTCTTAAAGAAGAAGTTATAGATTCCTGGGGAAGTGGACAGTTTCATAATACAAAGAGGGAAGAGTTTAAAGGGTAACAAGAAATATGCATTACAGATGATATAACCAAATTCAAACAAAGTGTGATTAATTCCTACAACTTAAATCTCATGCCCCATGAGAAGAAAAATGAAGAGAACTACCATAGCAATTTAACTGACTTGATTCTCCTTTTCCCTCAACCCATGAAGAACTACTGCCTGAAGAGAAGGGGATAATTATTGCATGAGGATGTTGAGAAATAAATTTGTATCCTGCACCTAACATCATGCTTAGGTTTCTGAGATATAGTGTCCAATGGACAATCTAGCCAAATAAATATTCTATACCCTGAATAAGAATTTAAAGAATAAATAAACTTCTAGTCTGTTCTTCTGGTCTCTATCCCACTCATTTACACATTTTCTCTCTCTCTCTCTCTCTCTCTCTCTCTCTCTCTCTCTCTCTCTCTCTCTCTTTTTCCCCTCATGTAGCCAATATTTGCTAAATGAATGCTCTGAACCAGGCTCACACAATCACTATAAGCAATGTATTTCCTTCTCTCCTGGGTTCACCCTTGGAAACTTTTGGTTTTGCAGAGTAAAATGCTCCCTAATTCTTGCCATTTATGAATAATACATGAGACATGAGACTTATGGAGAGAACAAAAGTGCTTTTATAACCCTGTTATTTCTTCTAAAATATTTTTCTCTCCAGGTTTAAAATTACCATATGTTCAAATATAAAAGGAAAGAACCACCCAGTAATTTTTACTAATATCATTTAAGAAAGGAAGCCAGAAAATATAGATTTAACAATCATATATTCTGGGATTTAAAATCTTACATGCTATCAATAGACTGCATATGCCATTATTTGGTTTGGAATTGATACAAATATGGCCACTGTCACTATGAATCCTATAGCTGGCAAGTTGATAACACTATACATTTATGAACACTAATATGAACTGAGGTCTCAGAATTGCCCAGAGTTTTATTTTGTCCTCATTTTTCTAGCTTCTGAAACAACTTCACGTGTTTTCTACCTTTAATCTTAAAGCTCTCCCTCACCTACCTGATTCCCAGCATAAAATCTTATTTTACAGTTCACCTAAAAAGTAAATGTCATCAGCTAAGAGCTTTCTTATCTTCCTGACATCAAATCTCTAAACTCATCTGTATCTGTAGCGGTGTTCTTCTTCTACGTTGGGTTACAATGGATGAAATGTCTTCTTCCTGCCAAGAACCAATCACTCTGTGTGTGCCATGGATCCTCATTACGAATGATGTCTCAGAGAAGTTACATGAGTTGTTATAGACTTTCCTGTCTTCAACCTCTACGCATCTACATCAGTCCTTGAAATCACCAATTGTCACCCTGATCTTACGGCCAATATACTCACCTATCCCCTTTCAGAGCCAAAGATTTTGTAGGAATTGTCTGGATATGCAGTCTCCTATATATTTTCTAGTCTTCTTCTTTTTTTTTTCCCCAGTCACATTTCCATCCAACCTAAACTGGCTTTTACTTCTACAGTGCCACCTAAATTGGACTTTTTTTTATGATCAGTGTAGGAAACATCAAGTGAGATAGATACAGGCTCATTAAGATTCCTCCAGTAAAAATTTCTTTCGTCCTTCTGATATCTCCTGGGTAGGGCTGATTAAAACAAGTGCAGAGGCAGCTAAACCAAACTGAACTACTTATAAATCTTTAAATAAGATTTAAACAGTTAAATAGTGAGATATAAAAACTAAAAACTATTATTGATCAGTCCTCCCCAGAAAATGTCCATAAGATCCTCCTACTGAAAGGCCTTGGGACAGCTCATGTTTCTATCATCCTTGACCTTAGATACTCTGCTCTTGTTTTACTCTGATGAACTCTTCTGTTAAGCAAACATAGTTTATAGTCCAAATCATGACACTTTTGAGAGTTAATGGGGATGCTATTAATTATTACATTTAGATAGCCTGCATCACCAGGAATCTCCCAACAAAAGGAAGTATGATAACTTTCCGTTTTTGCTCGTCAGTCATTTTCTGTTGTATTCTATTAAAGATATTAACTGAATCACTTATAATGACTTTCATGTTGCTAAATACAATGGATGCTTTAGTTATTATCTGAGTTTTTTTCTCAACAGCATTTGCCACCACAGACTGCTTTTTCCTCCTGTTAACACTCTCTCTTGGCTTCTACATTTGTTTTTTTCTTGCTTTTTCCAAGTGTCCTTTGCAGTCTCCTCATTGTTGAGAGACAATTCTTCCTGGGTCTTTTGCATTTCTGCACATCTTATATGAGGCACTAACTTCTTTTTGTTTCACTCTACCTTTACAAGGATATGTGTATAGCAAACAACCTTGGAGGATCAGGATGTTGTCTTAATCTGGAGGTATGCCTATTGTCCAGTATAATAAAGGTATTGTCTCCCTCAGAAGCAAAAGGCAGGAAGACTTTATCCTTTATAAAAGATTCGGGTTCCTAATCTCAGGGTTTCTGACCTTTAACCCAGCCCAATGCATATGTGGACATCAATATGGGCCCATTCTCATTGACCTGTGGGACTTAGGGGTAAGGAGAACTGCTGTAAATATGCTGACACTCATGGTACTTGCTGAGACATGGATAATAAAGTGTATTTTTATAGACTTTATAGAGTCAGAGTCTCATGTTTTCTATTGGTATTAATGAAATTCTTTCAGGCTAAATATTCAGCTTGTAAGTGGGGCAAAATCTCGGATCCTACATAGTTGTTTTTTTTTTAATTGATGTATAACATTGTGTAAGTTTAAGGTATGCAATTTGTTGATTTGATACATTTATATATTGCAATATGATTACCTAGTGTAGTGATAGCTAACACTTCCATCAAGTCACATAATTATCATTTTGTGTTAAGAACATTTACAGTATAGTCTATTAGCAACTTTGAAGTACAGTTGACTCTTAAACAATGCTGTGGTTAGGGGCACCAATCTTCTGCAGTTGAAAATGTGTCTATAATTTTACAGGGACTCTCTGAATCCACAGTTCCATATTCTTGGATTCAACAAACTACAAATCATACAGTACTGTGTTACAGATTTTGTGAAAAAAATTTGTGTATAAGTGGACCCTGCAGTTCAAACCTTCATTGTCCAAGGGGCCACTGTATATAACACAGTATTTCTGACTATAATTACAATGTTATGCATTTGATTTTCAGAATGTATTCACCTTTTAACTGCAAGTTTGTACACTTTGACTAAAATCTCCCCAATTCCTCCATCCCTCAACTCCTAGTAACCACCATTCTTTGTTTCTACGAAGTCAACAAAAAAACCTGTATGATATCACTTACATGTGGAATCTAAAAAAACCTGCATAGCTCTTGACATTCATCCTTTTTGCCCTCTCTACATGGTGGAGTTCCTCAGGGACCTATTCTCCTCTCACCCTGATAGCTCCTCAGTGATTCCATTCACTCATAAATTGTAAAGTCTTTTCATGTTATTGATTCCCAGTTTTCTATCACTCACCTTCATTCTTTTCCAAGTTCCAGATGCATATATTCATCACAAAAATAAGATGTTCAAGATTTACCCCTTGATTCCCTTGAAAATCTCTGTATATGCTGTTTCTCTACACATATTCATGGAATACGCCAAACCTTTTCCTATTTCCAGGACATGCACATGTTTATCCTACTACTGGAAAGACTGGTTATCAAATCTTCACCTGGCCATGCTCTACTATCCTTCAGGTTTTCTTGGAGAATGACTCTCCTGACACTCCAACATAATTCAAGTATTTCACTTTTTACTCATTTTTTTTCACAGAATTTATCATAATTTGTCATTGTATATTTATTTATGTGTGGGAAAATTGTCATGGTCACCATGCCTCTTTGGTTTTTAAGCTGAATGAATTCAGGAAACGCATGTTTTCTGTCTCAGTGCCAAGCATAGTGCTTGACATAGAATAGCTACTTATTGTTTGTTGAACAAATGCAGGCAATAACTGTTTTTCACTAAAATTCTTCTAAGATAAGCCTATTCTCCATTATTTATAGGAAATGGATTTGTTGTCTACTTTGTCGCCTAATTTTAAAATACTTTTATTTTCTTTGTGTTAAAGCAATTTATTTCTGGGTCATTTAAAAATACATAGAAGAAAAAAATATTTGAAAATCTAAAGGAAAGAAACTAGTCACCATTTCTCCACTCAAAAAACACAAATTAGGTAAAAACTGTTGTCACAGAAATTCAATTATCATCAAAGTCAAGATCTCTAAATTTATCCAGGGTAAAATCTATAGCATGAGAAAGACTTATTAAGAAAATGTGTTGTCATTGTCACTCACTCATTAGGATTGCCTCTTTTGTATTAGAGATCTTCAGTCTCATTTTTCTCAATTAGTTGATGATGCCATATAGAAATTATAATTTTTTACATTTAAAATATTGGAGGTTCTTCCATATAGGCAATAACACATATATTAAAAAATACTCATTGATTTTTATTATTCAATATTATTTTCTCTTACACATATCATTTTATTTTTAAAGGCAAACAGATCATACCCTACTTAAGTTATATGACCCAATGGTATATTCTAGCATAAGAAAAAACTTAAATAATTTAACATATTTTTACCTAACCAGAGAAAAAAAATCTAAGAAAGCAAAAATCATGAAATGTAACCCTGTACTATTAAAGTCATAAACTGTTGCTTTGAAAGACTAAAAAAGTATGATGATGATCTTATGTACATGATTGCTCTACTCTTATACTTCCTTGAAGATTGAAAAATTAAAAACTGCAAAGCAGTTTACACCATTTAAAAGTAGATTATGTATAACAGCAACTTAAGTTGCAGAAGTGCTACCTGTCATTATATCTCCCACACCACTGAGAGAAATTAGGTGCTTGAAAAGCTATAATGTGCCTTTTACTTGGAATACTCAGGCTTTAATTCCCTCTCTGTGGAGTAACTCTGATGTGATGATGCCTGACTCAGTTCAATCTGAATATGATACTCTTTTTTTATAAAAGTAAAATATAAAACCCTAAGAAATCTTTTTTTTCTATTTGCATTTTTGCTGTCTATTAAAAATATAGCACTCCCAACCATTTCCATTACATACAAAAATATGCCAGTTTCCTGCATTTTAAACCTTTATAACAGGACATTAAAAAGGACTCATTCTTCCTCAGTTTCTTTTGAAATGTCAGTGAGACAGAATTAGATACCAAAATGATTGTGAGACCAATATGCATATGGAGCTTTTCAGAGAAAATGATCCACCACTTTTGAGTTCTAGCACCTCCACCAAGAATATAAAAGAGAGATCAAAATTTGAGAAGGGGAGATTTTGTAAAATTGCCCTATGAGGCTGTTACCCTACTCATCAGGGTTTGGAAAAATGAGAACATGTAAATATGTCCATTGCAGTCTAGATCAAGGACTCATGGCTGAGCCACATTTTAAAATACTATAGTGGAATTATGTATGGATGTCAGAATTCCAACCCCTCACCTATTCCCTCAGGAATTCTAGGGTGGAGATGAAATATTACATGGCTCACTGATTTAGAAACAGAGCCCAGATAACTTCCAGAGTTTGTTGGACTGTTGAATGTTTCCATTGTATCTTTTGTCCATGGTGGGGTACCATGGACCATTTTCAATAAGGCTAAGTGAATCTTAGCAAAAAGAGCCTGGTTCCAACACAAAGAAGTTTTGTTCCACCAAACCACCCAGTAGGTCACAAAGGGGAATGAAATTACATCTTAGAATAAAAATACAGGCATTCCTATAAGGAAACTGCTGCAGAGGTAGTCCAGGAATGAACTGCTGAAAAGCTACAACATGCTCATGAATGAATTAGCACAATCTTGTCCAGGCAATTTAGGGATACCTAAATTGCATCAGACCCAAAGTGCTCTGGGTACCTAACCTAAGGATTACTGTCCTACCTCTGACTTTTTACTCTCCATCTACTCATAGCCTGGCTGAGAGTAAAAGAGCTCTAGTGAGTGCAGGAGAGTTGTGTAGGGAGAGGAGGAAAAGAAAAACTTGTTGGGATCCCTTTTCCACTTCAGATGTACCACATAAAAGAGCACAGCGAAGGAAAATAAGAGATAATTCTAAATCTCTTTATAACATCAACATGTAAGCATACGTGTGATAGAATGTTCTAATTACTGGCTTGAGATGTATTTCAGTTTATTATTAAAAGGGCTTTTTGGGCTTCCCTAGTGGTGCAGCGATTGAGAGTCCGCCTGCCGATGCAGGGGACACGGGTTCGTGCCCCGGTCCGGGAAGATCCCACAGGCCGCAGAGCGGCTGGGTCCGTGAGCCATGGCTGCTGAGCCTGCACGTCCGGAGCCTGTGCTCCGCAACGGGAGAGGCCCACGTACCAAAAAAAAAAAGGGCTTTTTAACACCTATGAATTATCAGGGGGGTTATTGTCCTGTTCTAGGCTACATTAAAGGGCAGGGGAGTTTACAGCAGTAAATGTATTTGAAGGAACTGTTGGAGACCAAAATAAAGTTGTGTCTTGATGCAAAATTTTAGTTACTTTATACATATCTATATATTTACATATACTTGTTCAACATGTAAGGTAAATGTAGTCTAATAAAATACATTATACAGTTTTGTTTTGTAACACAGGAAGAATTTATTTATTGATATTCTTTTCCATCCAAACCTCTCCATTAAAATTCAATAGCATGGAACTGAAAATTAATTTAAAGAAGAAGCATCAGTTGTTTGGCAGCCTTGTTAATGAAGATTCTTTTAAATATATTTCTCTAAGATATCAATGAATAGGGAAGCCTCACAATTGTTTATAACATTATTATTATTTTTTCTTTCTTGTGTTCAAGAAAAATCTTTATATTTTTTTGACTGTTTAATGTGTCCTATTCAATATATCCTAGTAGTAGACTGAATAAAGGTCACCTAAAGATATTAGGTCCCAACCCCTGGAGCTTGTAATTGTTACTTTAAAAGGAAAATGGGTCTTTGCAGATGTGATTTAATAATGGGTCTTGACAGAGATTTATCTAGGTGGGCTCTAAGTGTAGTCAAACGAATCCTTACAGGAAAGAAACAGAGGAAGATTGATGCACATAGAAGAGGAAGAGGTAGATGGACAAAGTAAGGAACAGATTCTCTCCCAGGGTTTCCAAAGGGAGCTAGGCCAGCTGACTTAACTTAGCTCAATGAAACTGATTTTGGGCTTCTGGCCTCCAGAAGTGTGAGAGGATATATTTCTGTTGTTTTAAGTCACAGAAGCCACAGGAAACTAATGCAGCTCTTCAACTTTTATTCTTTCTCTCTCTCTTTTTCTTTCCATTTTCCTAAGATTCAAAGCTGAAATGGACTTCTGTGGGTATTTATTCCAGTGGCATTTTTACATTGAAGTATAGTCAATTTACAATGTTCTTTTAGTTTCAAATGTATAGCAAACTGATTCAGTTATATATGTATCCTTTTCAGATTATTTTTCTGTTATAGGTTATTACAAGATATTGAGTATAGTTCCCTGTGCTATACAGTAGGTCCTTGTTGTTTGCCTATTTTATATATAGTAGTGTGTGTGTGTATATATATGTGGTGTATATATATATATATATATATATATATATATATATATATATTCATCCCAAACTCCCAATTTATCTCTCCCCCCTCAGTGGCTATTAAATTTATTAAATTGTGTTCTCTGAGGCCTACAGTTTCTCTGAAGCTAACTAAGGGACCACTGCTTGAGGCTGAGCGAAAAGACCTGTTTTTCATTATTAAATGATAATAATAATAGAAGTCCAGGAAAGCCACTTGGCATCTCAAGTTTAATACTGTTGATAGTTTACACAATAGCCCTTCCCTCCCATCTTTCATGTGAGCAGAGCCCTGAGTGTCAAAGGTGTCCATCCTTTTCCCTCAGACTCATTGTTAGATCTTGAAAACTGCAAGCCAATCATTCCTTCTGGAAGTGATTGGTTTTGGGGGTGATAAATGACTTAGTTCCAGTCAAGAATGCATGAAAGAAGCAATGCTTGGGATAAGAAATAACAGGAGGGAATTTTGAACAAAGCATTTTGCAGAAAAAAAATTATAATTCAGAAATAATCTCTCTACTTTCATTTTGTTCCTAGATCTGCTACAGTTACCCTGTCAAGAGGGGAGTTACTATGAGGATCAAAGGTGATACACTGAAGATGGCAGAGCAGAGAAATGGAAAGAACATGGTCCCATGATGACATGACTGAGCCAATGAATTAATGTACTTTGGGAGATATACACTTAATTTTAAGCCATTAGGAGTTTGTTTCTTTGTAAACATCTAGGCAGTTGAAACAATAGCAAATAGAGATATATCATGACCAAATTATCTCTGAGTAAAACATACAGTTGCATATCAGAGCTGAAACAGAGTTAGCTTGTGCCAATATGAAAATAGTCAGGTGATGCAGTTACTAAGATGAATATGAACAGAGGATAGAATGAGGGTGGGCCTAGAGAGCAAGTTGATGTGAGACCTCTGTTCTATCTGGGATTATAGATTTAGGGAATCTTCTGAGACTTATATTTTATTTTAATTTTTCATTGTTGAAATGGGAAGAACTTAATTTTTATGCCTAAATAAATTTAACTAGTAAACATAATATAAATTTAAAATTAAATTAATAAATATAAAAATTAGTGTTAGCTTTTATTCATTTATGCAAACAGAATTTAATCAGTATCTATTGTATGTATGACAGGAGCTGTTACGTGCTATGGTAATAACAGGTGCTATTCCTAAGTATTTTAAACCACTACTGCATCTTATTCTCACAAAAACACTATGAGTAGGGGCTCATAGTTATCATCTGCCCCATGTTGATGATGGGTCATCTGCTCCAGATAACAAAACTGAGGCCAAAATTCATTAATCACTGTAACTTGCTCAGGGTTACACAGTGTAAGATTTGAAATTTGAAACCAGACAACCTGACTGCAGAACCCAGGCTCTTAGTTTCTTACATTATAAACTTATGGCAGCAAACGAGACAGACAACTAACAGTATCTTTAGTACTAAACTGTTACCCTATTTGACACTTAAAAAAACCCCAAACCCTTAAATGTTATATCATTGTTCTTCATTCAGATGAGGAAATTGCAGTTTAGAAATATCAAGTTGCCAAAGATCTAAAAGTAATTGGCAGCACTAAACTTGAATTGTGGTCCCACTAAATAAAACCTGTCTCCTTAACTAGTCTTATATTTATTGTCTGACTGAAACATTTAGACAAATTTCCCTAAGTTCACATCGTTAGAGGACATTTTAAAAGTTATGTTGTTTTTTATATATATACGTATATATATGGTATATGCATATATATTACTAAATATCACTCTTAAAATTTCTTCAATCAATAAGAATATTATTTTAAAATAGATGTGTATGTATAAAACATGAATTAAATAATTAGAGTTAAAACTAAGTCATAGGAAAAAATTTCCTTTTAAGGGTTTTCAGGGCATTAATATTTATACCATCATCATATTAACAACTATTATCCTAATATTTGTTGAGTATACACAAATATAGAGTGCAAAGGTAATACAGTATATAACCTTTATTAACAAATGAAGGGAGAGACATAGAGGACAAAATGTGTATTCTATATAAAATATATATGTGATGTGAAGAATCACTGTTCAGTGTTTAGTGTCCTGGAAATAAAATGACTAGAAAATAATGCAGCTTCACAAAAAATTTTTTCCTGCTCATTTTTATAGTATCTTTTCTTAGAAGCAAATGACAAATGCTTGAGACATTTGGGAAAATCAGTAATGTCTCCAAGGCAGCAGCATTTTCAAAACTGAAAAAAAAAAAAAAAGTATAAAATCTTGCAAGAAGATGCTCTGAAAAATTATATATAATAATAAATTACTTATAATATTAACAATACATTTTTTCAAATATGATTTGTTTACAGCTTTTATTGAAGGAAGCCATATTCATTTTAAAGATATATTAATCTTTAAGTACATGATGCCTTTTTATAAAAGGAGTGGTAAGGGAAAATTAAGTTTACTGATAAATTTACTAATTTATCTTCCCTTATGTGGGAATAAATTAACCTGTTGTAGAATTTTTTTCCCTAGAGAAGAAATGTTTATGCAATAATAAGTCATATCAAGGTCTTTCTGGTATTAGGTACATGTATATAATATATATATGTAGAGACATAAAGCAATCAATTTTAAGAGAATATTATTTCATAATATTAAGCAAACAAGTTGTAGCCAAGTTAATTAAAAATGAAATGATTGGACTGTTAAAAGGGAAAATAAATTGAGTATGATTTTATTTTAAAAGATTTTATATATGTTTGCTATCATTATAGCATCTGATTATGCTTGTCAAAATAAAAGAACAACATCCCCATGCTTCCTAGCATTTGACATGCTATGTGACTTTGGTGTTAAAATGTGATCAAATTTTGCTGTAGTAGCTACATGTAAAAGAAAGAAATTAGAACACTCCCTAACACCATACACAAAAATAAACTCAACATGGATTAAAGACCTAAATGTAAGGTCAGACACTATAAAACTCTTAGAGGAAAACATAGACAGAACACTCTATTACATAAATCACAGCAAGATCCTTTTTGACCCACCTCCAAGAGAAATGGAAATAAAAACAAAAATAAACAAATGGGACATAATGAAACTTAAAAGCTTTTGCACAGCAAAGGAAACAATAAACAAGATGAAATGACAACCCTCAGAATGGGAGAAAATATTTGCAAACGAAGTAACTGACAAAGGATTAATCTCCAAAATATATATGCAGCTCAATATCAAAAAAACAGAAAACCCAATCCAAAAATGGGCAGAAGACCTAAATAGACACTTCTCCAAAGAAGATATACAGATTGCCAACAAACACATGAAAGGGTGCTCAACATCACTAATTATTAGAGAAATGCAAATCAAAAGTACAATGAGGTATCACCTCACACTGGTCAGAATGGCCATCATCAAAAAATCTACAAACAATAAATGCTGGAGAGGGTGTGGAGAAAAAGGAACCCTCTTGCACTGTTGGTGCGAATGTAAATTGATACAGCCACTATGGAGAACAGTATGGAGGTTCCTTAAAAACTAAAAATATTACTACCATATGACCCAGCAATCCCACTACTGGGCATATACCCTGAGAAAATTCAAAAAGAGTCATGTACCAGAATGTTCATTGCAGCTCTATTTACAATAGCCAGGGCATGGAAGCAACCTAACTGTCCATCAACAGATGAATGGATAAAGAAGATGTGTCATATATATACAATGGAATATTACTCAGCCATAAAAATGAAATGAAATTGAGTTATTTGTAGTGAGGTGGATGGACATAGAGACTGTCATAAGAGTGAAGTAAGTCAGAAAGAGAAAAACAAATACCATATGCTAACACATATATATATGGACTCTAAAAAGAAAAAAAAAAAGATTCTGAAGAACCTAGGGGCAGGACAGTAATAAAGATGCAGACATAGAGAATGGACTTGAGGACATGGGGCAGGAGAAGGGTAAGCTGGGATGAAGTGAGAGAGTGACATGGACATATATACACTACCAAATGTAAAATAGATAGCTAGTGGGAAGCAGTCACATAGCACAGAGATCAGCTCGGTGCTTTGTGTCCACCTAGAAGCGTGGGATGGAGATGCAAGAGGGAGGAGATATGGGGATATATGTTTATGTATAGCTGATTCACTTTGTTATACAGCAGAAACTAACACACCATTGTAAAGCAATTATACTTTAATAAAGATGTTAAAAAAAAAGAAAAAGAAAACTGGTCTGGGTTAAACTATTTTCAGTAATATAAAAAAAATAAAAAAGAAATGCTTTCCAGAGTGAACGAAGTCTGTTCCTTCTAATATGAATTCTCAGATTTTCCACATTTTATTTTAAGGATAAAATCTTAAAGGGATTTAAATTCTAATATCTGTTTGATTACAATGCTTTATATTTTTATCTACAATTTATATTACTGGTTTGTTCAGAGTATCATGCTATTTTTAGAACTTCAGTACTACTGGGTTAAGAAGAAACTGAAAGTTGTTTTGATATTTTACTTTTTTGTCCTCCTTTAACTCCTTAATTTCCTATCTAATTGAAGATATATGTAGAAACATACCCATACATAAATATGACTTAATAATAGACTTTCAAGGAAAGTTAATGTTTTAATTATACATAATCTTTTAATGAATAAACTATGGAATGTATTTCTCACACACAAAATTTTTTGTTGTTGTTGTAATGCTCCCTATGGATAGCACTGTTGTGTGACAGCATTTGTGGTTGTATATGAAATGTCTGAACTCTTATTTTCAGCAGGGATTTTCCTGGTTATCCCCAGGAATTAAAAGATGGGTATGTGATAATTGGAAACTTAAAAGAAGCATTTGAGTAAAATTTTCAGTTTTGACATCAAATACCTACGCTATGGCTTTACTCGCAAAGAGGGAATAAAAATGCATTTGTTTCGTTTCTGAGAGGGTAAGTTTGGTAGATTAGAAAGAAAATGGGTTTTGGAATCTGAAATTATCTCAGTTCAAATTCCAGACCCACTACTTAATATCTAGTGATTTAAGATTTCTGGACTTCAATTATCCCATTATACAATTTATAATAACTAACTGAAATATGTCTTGTGAAGACCAAATAAGGACTTATGGATCAGAATGGTACAAGTGAGTTCTTGTCTCAATTCAAAAAATTCTTCCTACTCTAGACATATAGACTAAAAGACAAAAATTAAAAGACAGCATAGCTTAGAGAAAACTTCTTCATGTACCAGAAACAGCATGCCCTCACAAAACAGTGAGACTGGTTGAGACTATATGTATGTGGGAATCAAGATCATGACAGGTGGTCATATGGAGGTGCCTAAAGAACTCCTCTGAGTTCCTCAGTTCTGAAACTGAGCTCTAGAACCATGTTTACAGACTGAAGCCAGGGATTTCGGTGACGTGTAATCCAAACCCACTGTGAAGTACAGCTGAGAAGAGCAGGAAGGTGGGAGGCAAGTCTTGCTACCAGAACCTGAGTTAACATGCTTTTGAGTCTGCCATATTCCCAGTATCTGGCAGTCACTCAGAAACACTATCTGAGATACATTTTTGGAGTATGATATGAGCCTACTGCGGTAGCTACAAAACAAGTAATCAGGGAGAGATAAAATAGAAAGGGGACATAGCTGATGGAAACGAAAGGAAGGGAAGGGAACAGAAGGGAAGGAATATGGAAAGAATGATGGAAGGCAGAGAGAGAAAGAGAGAGATTCTATGTAAAATGAACTTAGAAATAAAAACTCCAAACTGCATGATAAAATCTAATGCTAAGAAGGTTAGCTAGCAAAATCTAAAATTCAAAAGAGAATTTTCAGACAGTAAATTAAAAATAACTATCTTAGTATGTTTACAGAGATAAATAATATAAAGAAATCATCAAACCAATTAAGTCAAAAATGAAAAAGTAATATTCAAGTAGATATGAAAATTTTAAATACAGTTATTGATATAAAAGAGAAATAGGATAAAATCAACTAGATACAAGAGGGAAATGAGGAGTTGCTGTTCAATGCGTATAGTTTCAGTTATGCAAGATGAATAAGTTCTAGATCTGCTGCACAGCATTGTACCTATAGCTAACAATACTATATTTTGGAACCACCATACTGTTTTCCATAGTGACTGTACCTCAAAAAATTAAAAATAGAACTACCATATGACCCAGCAATTCAACATCTGGGTGTATATCTGAAAAAAATGAAATCACCATCTCAAAGAGAATACTGCACCCCCATGTTCACTGCAGCATTGTTTACAATAGCCAAGATATGAAAACAGCCTGAGAGTCATCAATGAAAGAATGGATAAAGAAAATGTAGTATATACATTTGTGTGTGTATATATATGAAATCTCATATATATATATAGTATACAAATATTTGTATATTATGTATATGATATAAAAATATACATAATGGAAATTTATTCAGCCAGATAAAGAAGGAAATTCTGCCATTTGAAACATCATGGATGAAACAGGAGGGCGTTCTGCTAAGTGAAATAATCCAGAAAGAGAAAGACAAATTCTGTGTGGTATTACTTGTACATAGAATCTGAAAAAAAAAAAAAAAAAAAGCCAATATCACAGAAAGAGAGAATAAAATGATTTTTGCCAGGAGCTAGCAGAGAGGGAGAAATGAAGAAATGTAGGTTAAAGTGTACAGAATTTCAGTTATGACTATGTACTGAGGATCTAATATAATATATGGTTGCTATAGTTAATAATACAGTTTTGTGTTCTTGAAAGTTGCAGAGAGTATATCTTTAATGTTCTTACCGCACCCCAACCCACACAAGAGTTAACTGTGTGAGGTGATGGACATGTTAATTATCTTGATCTTAATAATAATTCCACAATGTATATGTACATCAAATCATGTTATATATATATACTTTAAATAAATATATATTTGTCAATTATTCCACAATTACATTGGAAAGAAATTTTAAAATACTGTGCTGTGCCCTTAAAATTTGTTAATTTAGATCTCTTGTTAAGTGTTCATACCACAATGAAAAAATAAAATAAAATGAAACAAAATTTTTAAAAAGTGAAGTAACTTTGAAAATTAAGAGGACATGTAAATGATTTAGAAAGTCGAAATAAAAGGATTTTTAAAACATGTGGATAGCCTTGAAGACGGGTAGAAGATATTTGGAGAATCCATAGCAGTAATCTAAGGAAAATGCAGTTGAAGGAAATGAGAGAATGGAGCAAAATCAATGTTTAAAGACATATTTGAGAATTTTCTAAAACTGAGGAAACAATGGAGATTAAAGACCTGAGTACAAAGCTTTAAATATAAACATTAAGTGAGGATAGGCATTCTGATTAATTATAGATTTCATTTGGCCCATTTAAGCGGCATTCATAGCTTAAGTTTGAAAAGAAATGCAATATAGTGCAATTTGGCCATCATAATAATGTACATAATAATTTAATACAATACTTAATAATTAAACACTATACTTAATCTCTAGACCATCAAGATTTATAATGAAATCTTGAAAACTTCCAGAGATAAAGGATAAATTTCCTACCAAAAAATGACATTTTGATTGACATAGAAATTTTTACTAAGATCAACAAAGAGAATGATAAAGTAATAGGTTAAAATGCTGGATAAGAATGTCTATCATTCTAAATTTTATAAATCAGGCAAGTCATATATCATGAGTGAGGGAAAAAAAAAGATTAAGATCATAACACCCTCAGTCCCTCCCTAAGTGAAATTTTAAAGAATGAATTTCATTATTAAAGAAAATAGAACCCAGAGGGAAATCATGGAGCCAAAATATTAATAGTGAGCCAAAGTATTAATAAATTTTAGTAAATTATTGCTTAATAATAATAATAAACAATTTCATGTGTCTACTGACAGAATAGAATGAAAATTTAAATATTAATAATATGTTTGGGGAGCATAATGTCTAATTGATAATAAGATTCTCATCAAAATTAAGAGTGAGGATAGGTATACTGATTATCTGTAGATTTTATTTGATCCATTTAAGGTGTACTATAGATTAAAATTTGAAGACAAATATATAGCAATTTGAACATTAAATATATAATAATACAATAGTAACACTGAAAACATGAGTTCATGATATAAATGAATGAATGAATGAAAAATAAATAAATTTAAAAATAAATAAGGAAGAAAGGAAAGCTCTTCCATGAATGTTGATTACGTCAACTAATAAATGTTGAAGGAACAGTGAAGTCAGGAACTCAATTGTTTCTAAAAGCAGTAAGTAAAATTTGATGAGTGAGCATACATTTAACTAGTCTCAAAGTATCTCATTGCAAATTGTTTATTCATTACAAAGAGAAAAAGAGTAACTTATTATAAATAAACCTGGTGGACAGACTTGTAAGTCAGTGGTAAAGTAAAAATCACTGATATGAGAGCAGACCAACATCTGGCTCCTGATACGATATACCAAGGACATAACATCACTTTTCTGATATTTCTACTGAAAATTTGTAAGCTGAATCTAATTATAAGGAATGATCTGACAAACTCAAATTGAGTGAAAGTCCACAGAATAACTGGCCTGCATACTTTTCAAAAATGTTAAAGAAAGACAAAGAAAGTTTTAGTAATTTTTCCACATTAAATTAAATAAAGGAACATGAAAACTAAAGGTAATTTGTGATCCTGGATTACATCCTGGACTGGGAAAAAGTTAACAGAACACTATTAAGACAAATGACAATATTTGAATATGAATTTTGAACTATTTAATAGTATTTTATTAATGTCAAACATCCTAATTTTGATGCTTGTTTGTACTATGTTTATATAAGAGAATATCCTTGATCTTAAGAAATTCACACTGAAGTAGTTAGGAGCAGAGAAGTACAATGTCTCCAATCACCTCTCAAATAGCTAAATATATATATGTGTAACATACATAGTTATATATCTTATAAAATATATACACTATAAGTTGTAGATAGGTACATATTTATACATAATCGGAGAGAAAAAAGAGACAGAAATTAAGGAGGAGTTCTTACAGATGAGAAATTTAATCTACAGTTTCCATACCAATAGAGGGATGATAAAGAAGAGAAAAAAAATACTTAGGTTAAGATGAAAATAAAGAGGTAAAGTAAAAGAATGGTAAAAACAAAACCCAAAACATGATGATGTTAATAAAGAAAATAGAGCAGAAAACTTCATAACATAGATGCAATTCAAACCCTGGATTGTAAGCAACTGGCTTGGACTTAATCACTGATTCACGTTCCAGAAAATCATATATACACTATGCCTGTCAGTGTTTCTCAATGCAATGTTTCCCTAAGTCTTCAACAGATGTTTTTCAACACAGGAAACCCAAAGTGGGCATCATTTTCAAAAATTTTGGATTATATGCTAGAGGTTAACAGTACCTCATTTTAGTTATGCCTTTTTCCTTTTTGAGAGTTTAAACTATTCAATATATGCATATAGAAATTATTGAATTATCAAAGCAGGCTCACACAAATCATAGGTTTTAGCAAACACTGCAAATAACTAAAACTCTACAAGAAAGACATAGATACAAACATAGCGTGTTTTACTGAGTGGGCTCTCATTCTGTCATATGCAGCTTCCATGTTATCTCTTTTTCTGTTCTGGGATTTATTTTGGTTTCAAAGTAACAGATGAGTGCCTAACAATGTGTGCTGAACACTGACCTCCAAAGTTGCTTTATGGCTTCTTAGTTTTATCTATGGGTCACACATATGGAAAACGAATGTGTAAATAGTATCCACTCTGCATTCAACCATGTCCCAAAATATAAACTCCAGGTTTATTTACATTAGTTAATTTGAGCAGCCTAAAATACCTCGCTAAGAAGAAAGTTTTAAGGCAAAGACTCCTAATGTCTTTACATTATTAATATTATTAAAATGAATATAATAAGGTTGCAGGGAGATCATTCATTCTCTTGGGCATTTCCAATGCCACTCGTCACTTTAGGCACCTCCAAGTAGGGAAGGAAAATGTCACAGGCCATTTATCATGCTTTCCTTCCCACACAGCTGAATAAGTATCAAATTATCCCTAAAACATTAGAAAAATTCTATTATTTAAAGTAAGGGAATGATATGTGGAGAATGATTCAAAATGGCAGAATGTGTAGAATGATATTTAACTTCATATTTTAGTTTAGATAAGTATAAAAATCTAAAAATTTTCAGGAATTTCTTATATATTCTTCTTTCAATTCTAGATAGGGTCACTCTAATATTTTACAGTTCAGGGTATATTGTTATATGTCAGATGACAATTCTTACAATTATTACAAGTAAAGGATTATGGGGTACAGAAAGATGAGCAGTTGAATAAGGACATATTACTGACGCTGATATCTTAAAACATGTTACCTCCAGATAAGTCTATTAAGTTTGTATTTTGTTGTTCACTATTCAAGAAAATTTTCACTAACATTTAATTTCTTAGTAACTTCAAATCTACATTTAATTATGTTTATAGAAAGCAAAAAAGTATGGAATTTATGGTTTAGTCACTACTGATAATTCTATTTTTTATTAACTTAAAATAATCCTACCACTTTCCCCATATTTCCCACTTAAAAATAAAGTACCTAAAATGTAACATTCAGTAACCGGATTTTTTAGTGCATTCTATTGTGATAACTATGTGATTTTCTAGTTATTAAAACCTATGTGGCAACGCAAATATTTGTTGTAGAAAATTGTTAGTTGTATATCAGTTGAGATTCATTCAGGAGATCAAAATTAGTATATTATGGGACAAAGTTATTATGGGAATTAGAATTTATACACTTGGGAAAGGAAATAGGAAAGTGGAGGTCCACATAAGAGAGGAAAATCAGAGGATTTGTCAAGTCATCACTTTGAGATGGCAAGCCTATCCAGATCCCAAAATGTGATGTGGATGAGGAAGTCTACAGGAAGATATTGCCACTGTGTAGATTCTGCCTCTGTCTGTATACAGTCAACAGTTTACTTGTGGGCCAGTGGCAAGTGTTCAACAAGCCCCCGGTAGTCAGACAGAAAAATACACAGAGAAGAGAAGACTAAGGTCCTAGATGAAATGCACCTGTCTCTGCATCTGTCTGTCACTGCATCACTTTATGTGACTGCAATGTTCTTTAGAGAGCAATGACCACTGCTCAACTTCTCCCTTTCAACTCTCATGTAAATTCCTCTTTAGGTCAATTCTAACTGAAAGTAGAGAGAAAGGGATTCTGGGAAATATAATTCTAGAATACACACATAGTCCATTGGTCACAGCAGTTTAGTCTCAATCAATAAGTAAACAATGTACAACAAAAAGTTAGAATAAAAAGTTAACATTAAGAAACAACAAATATCTTAAAGAACCTAACTCTAAACCTCAAGGAACTAGGAAAGAAGAAGAAAGTTGAAAGTTAGTAGAAGGGAAGAAATAAAGATCAGAGTGGTAATAAATAGAGACTAAAAATACAATAAAAAAGATCAATGAAACTAAGAGTTACTTTTTGAAAACATAAACAAAGTAGATAAACTTTTAGCTAGACTTGACATGAAAAAAAGGGGGAGGACCCAAAACCAGAAATGAAAAAGTAGATGTTACAGTGATACCACAGAAATAGGATAATAGGAAACTACAGGGAACAATTATATGGTCACAAATTGGACAACATAGAAGACATGGATAAATTCCTAGAAACACACAGCCTACCAAGACTATTGAACAGACCCATGACTAATAAGGAGATTGAAACAGTAATCAAAAAACTTCCTAACAAATGAAAGTCCAGGACCTCATGACTTCACTGGTCAATTCTACCAAAAGTTTTAAGAAAAAATAATACAATCCTTCTCAAAGTCTTCCAAAAACTAGAGAAGGGAACACTTCCAAATTCATTTTACAAGGACAGCATTACCCTGATACCAAAACCAGACACGGACACTACAAGAAATGTTATAGGTCAATATACCTATTGATGCAAAAATCCTCAACAAAATATTAGTGAACTGAATTCAACAGTACATTACAAGTAATCATACACCATGATCAAATGAAAGTTATTCCTGGGGTGCAAGGATGGTTCAACATCTGCAAATCAACCAGGGTGATATACCACATTAACAGAATGAATGATAAAAATCATATGATTATGTCAATAGATGCAGAAAAAGCATTTGAAAAATTTCAGTATTCATTATGATGAAAACTCTTAACAGAGTGCATATAGAGGGAACATGTCTCAATATAATAAAGTCCTTTCATAACAAACCCACAGCTAAAGTTATACTCAATGGTGAAAAGCTGAAAGCTTTTCCTCTAAGATCAGGAATAAGACAAGGATGCCCACTCTCACCACTTTTATTCAAAATAGCATTGCAGGTCCTAGCCAGAGCAATTAGGCAAGAAGAAGAAATAAAGTCATCCAAATTGGAAAGAAGAAGTAAAAATGTCTCTATTTGCAGATAATATGATATTATAAAGAGATAATCCTAAAAACTCAACCAAAAAACTGTTAGAATTAATAAATATATTCAGAGTTGCAGGATATAAAATCAATATACAAAAACCTGTTGTATTTCTATACACTAATAATTAACTATCAGAAAGAGAAATTAAGAAAACAATTCCACTTACAATTGCATCAAAAATAATAAAATATCTAGGAATAAATTTAACCAAGAAAGTGAAAGACCTATACTCTGAAAACTGTGAGACACTGGTAAAAGAAATTAAGGAAGATACTGATAAATGGAAAAATATTCCATGTTCATAGATTGGAAGAATTAATATGGTTAAGATATCCATACTACCCAAAACAATTTACAGATTCAATGCAATCTCTATGAAAATTTTAATGGCAGTTTTTCACTAAAATAGGACAAATAATCCAAATTTGTATGGAACCACAAAAGACTCTAAGCAGCTAAATTAACCTAGACAATGTAGTACAAGCTGGAGGCGTCTCACTCACTAATTTCAAACTGTATTACATGGCTATATATAGTAAGCAAAACTGTATGGTATTGGCGTTAAAACAGACATATAGATCAATGGAACAGAATAGAATGTCCAGAAATAAATGCATGTATTAATTAATTATATCAATTAATATTTGACAAAGGAGCCAAGAATACACAAGGAGGAAAGGAGAGTCTCTTCAAATAAATGGTGTTGGGAAAACTGGACAGCCACATGCAAAAGAATGAAATTGGACCACTATCTTAGACCATATACAAAAATTAACTCAAATGGATTCTAGACTTGAAAATAAGATATGAAACTCTAACACTCCTAGAAAAAAATATAGGTGGTAAGCTCCGTGACATCAGTCTTGGTGATTTTTTTTTTTGTGGGGGGGTGGATTTGACATCAAGAGAAAAGGTAACAAAAGAGAAAAAACAGGGGGCTTCCCTGGTGGCGCAGTGGTTGAGAGTCCGCCTGCCGATGCAGGGAACATGGGTTCATGCCCCAGTACGGGAAGATCCCACATGCCGCAGAGTGGCTGGGCCCATGAGCTGTGGCCGCTGAGCCTGCACGTCCGGAACCTGTGCTTTGCAACGGGAGAGGCCACAACAGTGACAGGCCCACGTACCGCAAAAAAAAAAAAAAAAAAAAAAAAAAAAGAGGAAAAACAACAACAAGTGGGACTATATCAAACTAAAAAGCTTCTGCACGGCACAAGAAACCATCAACTAATGGAAAGATAACCTACTGAATGGGAGAAAATATTTTCAAATCATATATCTGATAAGGAGTTAATATTTAAAATATATAAAAACTCATACATCTTATTAGAAAAACAAAACAAAACACAATCAATTAAAAAATGGGCAGAGGAACTCAATAGGCATTCTTCCAAAGAAGACATACAGATGGCCAACAAGTACATGAAAAGGTGTTCAACATCACTAACCATCAGGAAAATACAAATGAAAGCCACAATGAGATATCATCTTTCACCTCACACTTGTCAGAATGGCTGTTTTCAAAAAGACAAGAAGTAACAATTGTTGATGAGAATAAGAAGGACAAAGAACCCTTGTGTACTGTCAGGAATGTAAATTGGTAGAGCAGGTGTGGAAAACAGAATGTAGATTTCTCAAAAAAAGTTAAAAAGAAGCTATCATATGATCCAGCAATTCTACTTCTGTGTATTTATCCAAAGGATATGAAACACTTTGAAAAGATATATGCATCCCCATGTTCATTGCAGCATTTTTACAATAGCTAAGACATGGAAGCAACCTAAATGCCCACTGATGCATGAATGGATAAAGAAAATGTGACGTATGAATACAATGGAATATTATTTAGCTATGAAAAGGAAGGAAATTCACTATTTGTGACAACATGGATGTAACTTGAGGATATTATTCTAAGTGAAATAAGTTAGACAGAGAAAGAAATACTGTATGATTTCACTTACATGTAGAATCTAAAATAACAAAACAAAAAACCAAAAACAAACATAAATACAGAGAACAGATTGGTGATTGCCAGAGGTAGGGGTCGGCGGTGGGCAAAATGGGTAAATATGCTCAAAAGGTACAAGCTTCCAGTTATAAAATCCATAAGTCCTGGGAATGTACATCATGTATAGCATGATGACTACAGTTAATAATATTATATTGTATATTTGAAAGTTGCTAAGAGAGGCGCATCTTAAAAAGTTCTCATCACAAGAAAACAAATTCTGTAACCATGTGTGGTAATGGACGTTAACTAGACTAATTATGATGATCATCTCACAACATGTAGAAATACTGAGTGATATGTTATACATTTGAAAGTACTATGATATTATATGCCAATTATATCTCAATTTTAAAGGTTAAATGAGTAAAAAAGTCACAAGATAAGTTATATAATACTATAAAATTTGACATAAAATTAACATTAAAAATGAAAACATAACCAAGGTATTTGAATCTATATTTTCCCATAGAACAGGTAGAATTACTCTAAAACACATTATAAACTTTATTCAAAGAAACTACTTTGAGAAACCAGCCTTTAAATATGTAGTGAATTATGTAAACTGTATTTACAGGTGTATCTCATATTTTACAGGTGTGTCTCATATTTTAGTGGCTATTGCCTAATAGTAACTTTATTATTATTGTTATTTTTCCTTCCACTTTTATTGAGATATATTTGACGTACAGCAATAAATAAGTTTAAGGTGTACAGCATAATTATTTGACCTATATACCTCATGAAATGATTAGCACAATAAGTTTAGTGAATGTCCATCATTTCATAAAGATTTAAAATTAAAGAAATAGAAAAAAGTTGTTTTTCCTTGTGAGGAGAACTCTTAGAATTTACTCTCTTAACAACTTTTATATATAACGTATATTGATAGCAGCATTAATTATATTTATCATGTTGTACATTACATCCCTAGGACTAATTTATTTTATAACTGGAATTTTGTACCTTTTGACTGCCTTCATCCAATTCCCTCTCCCCTCACCGAGTCCCCCACCTTTGGTAACCAGAAATCTAATCCCTTTTCTATGAGTTAGTGTGTTTGTTTGTTTGTTTTTGAATTATGATTGACCTATGACACTATGCTATCTCCTGTTAAACTACACAGTGATTCAATATTTCTACACATTTCAAAATTATCACAATAAGTCTAGTTACAATTTGTCACCATACAAAGACATTACATTAATTACTGACTATATTCCCCGCACTGTACATTTCATACCTGTGACTCATTTATTTTGCAACTGGAAGTGTGTACCTCAATCTCTCTCTCCTATTTCTCTTTATTATTGTTATTGTTAATTTAGACATTCAACTCAGACAAAATTGTACTGAATCATTTAGGGCTATAGTACAGAATAAAGCACACTAAAATACCAAGATATATCAAACAACTTATGATTATGATAGCATTTTATGTTTTCTATTTGGTTCTTAGTCATGCAGAAAGACTGCCATAAATCATATTTTTAAGAGGAAATAATTTCTACCTTCACTAACATCCAAAAATGTTTATCTCTTACTCCTATATGGCTCTTTCCCCATGCATTTTTTTAATTCATCTCGTGTTATTACCTCCTGCAAAGAAGCAAGTTTCCTGATAGTAGGCATGTTCCTTGTCTTATTCACTACAGGCATAACTTGGAGATATTTTGAGGTAATTCCAGACTACTACAATAAAGTGAATATTGCAACAAAGCAAGTCACATGGATATTTTGGTTTCTCAGTGCATATGAAAGTTATGTTTACACTATAGTATGGTCCGTTAAGTGTGCAGTGGCGTTATGTCTAAAAAACAATGTGCATGACTCAATTAAAAATATTTTTTTCTAAAATATGCTAACCATCATCTGAGCCTTCAGTGGGTCATAGTAGTAGGTAACATCAAAGATCACTCACTGATCACAGATCACCAATAATAAATATAATAGTAATGAAACAGTGT
Organism: Phocoena sinus; assembly: GCF_008692025.1. Taxonomy (NCBI): domain Eukaryota; kingdom Metazoa; phylum Chordata; class Mammalia; order Artiodactyla; family Phocoenidae; genus Phocoena; species Phocoena sinus. The sequence goes on along the minus strand of NC_045764.1, from coordinate 121,822,285 downwards.
GAAATATTACAAGCATTACCAAAATGTGACACAGAGACATGAAGTAACCAACCACTGTTGGAAAAGTTGTGTCAAGGGACTTGCTTGACTCAAAGTTGCCACAAGTCTCCAATTTGTAAAATCTTCTAAGTGCAATAAAGTGAAGTACAATCAAATGAGGTATATTTGTATTTCCTTTTCTCAGTGCCTTTCAAAGGATGGATATTGATAAAAAATTATTAAAAGACGAGACATCATAAAGTGAAGTACCAACCGACAAAACATTAATAATCACTTATTTGAATTATGAAATTTGAAATGTATATAATATGAGAGATATCTAAACAAATAGATTCTGAAACAGTAGTCAGCAATTTTAGGAAAGTAACAGTAATATCACTGAATTTCACAAGTCTATTTTTAAAATTGCCTGATTGAATTAAGATTTTTACTTAGTTTCTTTTTTTTTCCTTCAATATTATCTTTTATGGTGTCTTTTTAGGGGGGTATTATACCTTTAATCACTATTTACTTTGTTATATGTGATAAGCAAAATTGTTCTAGATGTACATGTATCTCTGAACTTTATTACATATGATAAATACTTTAAAGAAGATTTAATATGTAACTCATAAATGGTCTTATACTTCTTTGTTTACCTGTTCATGTATGGCATTTACTATTACAATTTTCATGGTTTAGTTTATATAAAAGGATGCAATAGCTGAGTTTAAGTATGCCAAGTTTATAAAAAACTGAAGGAAAATAAAATTCTCCAGATCATAGAATAAAACATTACATAATGTTCAATTCTTCCTTTGACTTTGCTTATGGATATTCAGACTTGGTTACAGTTGACTGTATTTTTCAGTCTCAATATTCCAAAGAGATTTTAGAGTGATTTATTTTATAAAATTAGAAGAAATTGGATTTGAATTTATATTGACCCTTCCTTCATATTTGGATTCCTTTGTAACCTTATCATTTACTATATGAAGGTGAGATTACTCAGTCGTGTTCTTCATGACTTCCTGCAGGTTTCCTGGCCTGTCACCTTTAGATCATCATCTTGGTTAATGGGAATTATATGAGATCATAGGCTCCCAGGGTGTAATAAAAGTTAATGAGGAGGAGGATGTTTTTAAACTAAGTTGAACTCCTTTTGGGGGAAAATGTTTTTCTCTATTTTCCCTCTTAAAACAGTACTTCTTTTATAGAGACATATGGATTTCTGTTGTTCCCTGTGGCAGAAAATTGTCTGTGAAATATTGTTTTATAATGGTAAAATATTTATCTGTAGTTAAAATACAAAATACTTCAACAAAAACAAAAAAACCCTCAGAAGTATAAAAAATGACATGAGAGAATATGTGAAAGTGAGTCAGAAATAAAACAGCATATAATACTTAAAACATATATGAGAAGGAGATAACCAGGCAAAAATAAGTGACACTATTAAAGGGCAAAAGGACATGTTAATGCAGAAAAGCTTCATATTGCCAAGGGTCTGAATGATCCTTTAACCTCAGTATTCATCGGAAAAACTAAAAGGTCACGCAGTACTTGCAGACCATATGATGAATCTGTCTGAAGACAGGCATATAAAACAATGAAATATGTTTTAGCAGAAACAGATTTTTAAGAACTCTTTTAAAAAAACATTTGGAAGGAATGCATATTTCAAAGTCAATTCTTTGGATTTGCTTTTGCAATATCTTTATTGTATTTCTAATTTTGGGCTCAATTATTTTTCCTCACCATGTTTGTGATTAAAAATTGAGAGGGCATTTTCACTATGATGCCAGAAAACTAAAGTGGTCTGTGACATGATGTGCTGTAGAGAAATTCAGTATTTCCCATAAAACTGCCCTCAGTGTATCAAAAATAAAAGCTGTTGTGACATACTGAGAAAGTAGGAAAGCAAAGACTGTAACTACTTCTGGTAAGGTGCAAAAACCTGACACATATTCAAATTATCTGCAACATTTTATTCTAACTGTGTAAGCATTGCTAAATAAAATAATTTACACTTAAAGCCAATTTGTAGCATGGTCTTCCAAATTTATTTACGGATTAAATATGTGAAGAAACAACTAACATCATGTCTTCTAGAACATATACTTTTTAAATATAAAGTACAAATCCCTGAAGGCAAATTATAAAATATCTTTGTTATCTATAGTTATCTATCTATCATTACTTTTAACATTTATTACGCATAATAGAGGAACTTTTCCCTTCTTCCCTCACTCCCTCCCTTCTTTCCTTTCTCTCTCTCTCTTCATATACATATATAAATATATATAAAGAAATATATGTGTGTACATGCATGTTCATGTTTATGATGACATACAATTAAGCTATTAACATGTTCATAAGTAGAATTGAAGGACTTTTCCATGTTCTCTTACTACTTATAAATATAGTATGATGTTAATACTTTTATTGTACTTCACTATAAACAGGGACAATAATTTAACTACTTAAAAATTAAGTCATTTTAAATGCTTAAATATTATGAATAATGCCCTGATGAATATACTTGTAAAAACAATTTTGAGGACCTCTTTGTTTATTTCATGGCATTTAATTATAGATGCATTTGATATTGTACAATGTATTTATAATTATTCACCACTATAGAACTAATGCACTATAATAATTTTTATTAAATTTATTAAATGTTATTTAATAAATTATTATTTAATTAAATATTTAATTATTTTATTTATTTATTAAATGTTAGTAAATGCATAAATACATTCTATGTATTGTTCTAGAAGCAAAGATATAAAAATTAAAAAATCTCCCTTGACTTCATGGATTTTATATTGCAGAAAGGGAGGTAGATAAAAAATAAGTATAAAAATTTATAGTATACTAGAAGCCCAGTTTTCTATAAAGGAAAATAAAGTAGAAAAGACTAGGTAGTGATAGAGGAGAGAATTTTCTAGTGAGAAGTTAGTACTTGAATAAAGATATACAAAATACAGAAAAATGGGTCATACAATTACCTGGGAAAAAGGACTTTCAGCAACAGGGAACAACAAGTGCAAAGGATTTGAATCAGCAGTGAAATACAGCAAGGAAACCAACATGATGGGAATAGGAAGTGGTGGCAGAGTGTCAGAAGATAACCTTGGTGAAGTAGCTGGGATCGCAGATGATGTAGGGCCTTGTAGGCTTTTAAGACTTTGTATTTTATTTTGAGTGATACCAGAAACCTTGGAGTCTTTTGAGTAGGGTGGTAAAATCTCCAATTTGCTTTTTAACAGGATAGCTCTGGCAGTTGAGATGAAAATCAACAGAAGAGGACAAAGAGTTACATCAGGCTTTAAAAGGCATTTGCCATTTCCCAGGTGAGAGATGTCTGTGATTTGAGATGATGGTAGTGGAGGTATTAAGAAGAGGTAAAAGTCTAGTCCTATTTTAAATGTTGAACCAATAAAATATTGTTGAAGGATTGGAAGTCAAAAAGAAGACAAGGAAAGTGTTCTAGGTGCCTCCAAAATTTGACCTGAGCAATCAGAAAGATGGAACAACCATGAATTAATACGGAGAGATTTTGGAACTTGCAGTCATTGGGCCAAGATTAGAATTCACTTTTAAAAATGGTGAATTTGAGATGCAATTAGTGTTTGGATGGAGTTGGAATTTGAGATGAGAATGGTGAGGAGATATTGAGTGTTTGCTTAAATGTAAGTGTAATGTTCATGTGCAAGGTCAAGGAAGGAGATGTGATTTTGGGATTCCCCAGTGGGTAGATGGTTTTCAATGCCATGAAACTGGATGAGATCATCAAGAGATTAAATGACATGAAAGTGAAGAGACTCAAGATTGGAAACCTGGAGGCACCAGCAATAAAAATTTGGGGAGATAAGTAGGAATAAGCAAAGGTAATTAAATAAAGGGTCAATAAAGGCAAAAGAAAATGAGGAAATCATACTATCCTAAAAGCCTCATAAATTTTGGAGAGGTAAGAGTGATCACAGTCTTCAAATTCTACCCATAGATCAAGATGAGATTTGAAATATAGTTGGATGTAAATGATTCAACAATCATTTGACTAAATTTTCATCAAATGCTCACTAAGGTTATGTCTAAAGGAAGAATACATTTGCCAGTGTAGAATTATTTTAAATAAAATGTAAAGGCTTATAAATAACATTTTAATATGTATAAAAGGAAGAAAATATAGGTTATTTTTTAAATGTTAGGTAAAAAAAATCAGTATCTTGTCACTTTGACATAAAAATGGAAAAATATATTTCATCTTGGCTCTTAGCAATAATGTCCAATAAAGTAAAATCTTGTTATCTTTAAATAACAAATGTTAACACATTTTAATTACGTGGATGTACAAATTATCTGCCAGGACACATTATGTAAACTATGGAATCTGAATTAGCCTAATATATTAACATATGAACAGACTTCCCGGCCCAGTAAAACAAAACCTACATTATAGAGATCACCAAGTTTTAATCAATGCAAGTTCTCAATTTGAAATAACATTTCTGATTGTTCTGATTCTGAAAGGACTGTAGTTATTTTATAGTGACTTCACAATCCGACTCTAACCCACATGTCCAACTTCATCTTCCTGCATCTCTCTGCCTAGGCCATCTACATTTTACATTAAACTTACTGTCTTCTGAGCATAACCTTTAATAAATCCATTTTTAAAAATCTGCTTTTGTAACATGATCCCAGCTAGCTTTAAAAAACAAGCAACTTATTCATCACCTTTTCTCATTTCCTCAAAAATTTCTTGAACACACTTTTACTTATCTAACTCAGACTCTGAGTATTAAACATTCATTGTCAGCACTGTGAACTCTCTTCTTGGCTTACATAATCCAAACCCTTTTCCTTTGTTCTCAGTGATCTTAGGTTTCATTGCTTTTTGTGTTTTTTGTCATTATTTTGTTGATTGAGAACTTGTCCCCTGCCCTGTGTTACGCAGAACCACACGTTCTGTGGAGGGCATAGAGGGATTGGATGCTAAGTTAAGTTCTTGTTTTTTGTGGGCTATGCATGAGATCGTGGTGTATTATCTTGGTTTTATTGAAGGTCTTATTCAAGGTCATCTTGTAGTTTCTTCCTGATTCATGTCTATTTTATGGATTTCCTTCAACTTGATATAGTTTTGGATTGCCCCTTAATGACTTACAAATGAGGCAAGCATTGAGTAAAACTATCAAAATATTAAAGTAATACATATGTCTAGTAATGTAATGTTCCACCCTGTTCTCTCTAGTGGGTCAGTACACCCATCCTCCAGTTGCTATGAATGCAGATATTCATAGCTTATGGCTGCCCTTCTTCTACAATGGATTGCCCATTGGACTTGGCTAATTGAAGTTGTTTCCTCAAGGAAGTTACTTCCTCCCTTTCCTCAGGATTGATTGACACTGAGGTATAAAGAGTCAACCCCCTCCTCCTTTTTTGTTGCTTCATTGAAGGACAACTCCACTGGCTGAGTCATATTCCAGAGCACTCTCCCTCTACTCCCCAATTTCCAAACTCTACAATATGTACATATACAGAATAGTAATACATAATAGTGAAAAAACAAGAATAATGTGTATGTTATGGGACCATTTTTGTAAAAGACAGAATATAAACATTATGTTTCTGTAAACATAGAGTATTTCTAGAAGTATACACAGGAAGAAAAATGTAGCATACTCTACTTGAGTGTTTGAGGTATTAAGAGAAAAAAAAATTAAGGAAGAAAATTTATTCTCTTTTAAATGTTGTACTATGTGCATGCATTACTTATTCAAATGTTTTATTATTGTTTTCATTTTCAAAGTTGACTGCTTTTTTCAGTAGATGCTTTCAATTTTTGTGGAAGGCTAGACACTTGTTAGGAAACAGAGATAATTTTGTCACAAAAAATCAAATTGTGACCTCCTTTGGTCTGAGACAAATAAAGGAATTTGGGAAGGAATAAGTCTTGGCTATAATCAAGTCTCCTGACGGGTTGGAAGGCATCACAAGTTCAGATCAGTACTTTGGGGAGGTCGGGTGTGGGTCTGGCAGTTGTGTTGCACACTACACCTGGACTCTACTTCTTTTATGAATCTGGGACATTGGAACCTATCTGCTCCTTGGAACCAGCTTCAGTATTCAGGCAGTTAGTCAGGGTAGAGCTATTAGTTTGGCAAATGGCTGACTGATGAATTATATATATTTCATGAATTATATTTTTATTGAATAGTTCATACTTATGCTTGTATAATGTGAAAAATAACTTGCAACTAAGGGAAATATATAGTAATGATTCTGTGAAGAGGAGAGATACATCAGATAAACAGGAAAATATTAAATTTAAAAAATTTAAATCACATGTTGAAACATAAGCAAAATTAGGTTTATTTAACCAAAATGTATCAAAAATAAAGATTGTGTAAGTGATTCAGTCAGCATCTAAGATTTTCGAGGTATTTACTGAAACCCAAATTTAGCTATCTTGGAAAGACAGCAAAGTTAAATCACTATATATTCATTTTGCTTTGTTTTATAAGTACTGTCCAAGCCTTGATGTCCACTGTGTCATTGAACAATGGGGCTGAGATTAATAGCTATGAGCAATGTCACCTGGATAGGGATTTGGAAAATAATTTTTAGATATGTGAGATTAGATTAAATGCTATAAAATTATCGTTTGTAACCTTAAACATCCTGAGAGTAATTGTTTAGACACCTTCTGTGATAAATATCATATATTATGTTATCTATTCCTATTAGATTCATAGAATAGAGGCTCTGAATATATAAATGTCTTCCATCTCAAATATTTTGTTAAAATAGCTTTTAACTTTTTAACATTCATTTATAGGGCTCTACATATAAGGACATTTTACATGCCAAATATGTATCCAGCTCTCTGCTAAGGCATATAAATGTGTAAAATATTATTTTTAACAAAAGAGCTTCATAATCTAGAAGGGAATAAGACATACTAATACAAAAGAGCGTTATGAAGTCATTATTCTTGATAAAGAATGTAAATTTTGCATCATGTTACTTAGAGATTGTAAAAGACATAATGCAGAACCCTGATTACTGGTATTTTATATAGAATGTTAATATTAGTATACTTCAAGGGACAGAAATTTAAGAAATTCTTTTTTTGGCCTGGTTAGCTAAAAAGTTCACAGTGTAAAACATAAATGTGTTTGAAACCACTGTTTTTGCATCATGATTTTATAGCACTTTTTATTACATGTTCCATGCTATTATAAGCAGAGGGAGATATTATTTTATACAGAAGAATAAAAACTGCTAGCACCATCTTCAGTGAAAATGAAGAGAGCTAAAAACTACAAAACACAAATTAGGTGGCAGAGCTGCCAGAACAGAGGAGATAAAACAAGACAAATGGAAGTGGAAGCAGAGAGAGGATTTCTGGACTAGGATCTCAGAAAAGAGCTGGAATAGTACCGTTTTCAAAAGTGAGGGCATAGCCTATGTTTAAAACAGATGTGGGTATTGTCTCCAGGAGATTTTCTGATGCTATTTTGGCCTAAAATGCAGCAGAAATGGACCTAAATAAGAAACACCGTAGGCAGGCCATATTTGGTTCATAGGAAATATCTGTTCCTACAGTTGAGAGAAAAAAAAGACTGAATTTTGAACAGCCCCACAGCTACATAACTTAGGTAATTGGGTTGGGGTTGAGCTAAATGCACAATAGGCTTACACAGCAAAACTCCTGGGCATAAGAACAATGCTCATTATCTAACTTAAAAAACAGCCCCCACTCTCTTCCTACCTCATACACACACACACACACACACACACACACACACACATACACTTCTGTCTTACAGCCAGCCCTAGAAAATACTCAACTATTTCAAAGAATATATAATCTAAAAAGGAGCCAGGATAAGATCTATACTAATATATTATACTAGAAAGAGAGAGGAAGGAAGGGATGGGGCAAGGGGGAAGTGGGGAAGGGAGGAAAGAAGGAAGGAAGGGAGGGACAGAAAAGAATACTTAGTAGAAGAATATTGCAAAGACAAGAAACCTGAAAAAGGCATTACTAAAACTTTAAAATAAAGAGCAGTAACATATTGGCCTGTATGCAGCTAGAGTACAAATTAGAAATAACTGACAGGGAAGAAATATTGAGGTAACAGAAAGAGATGTATAAAGTGACAAATCAAAGCCTTGGGAAAAAAATAAACAGTAAAAAAGAGAAAAATTTGGAAATGCACAAAACAGTGATGCTTCTGTAATCACTGGAAATGAAGTATAGGGAGAACAAAAATTTTAAAATAAAGTAAAATGATATGGGAAAAAGTAAGCATTAAAGTGATTAATAGGACAATTATAGAGACAAACAAATACAATCTAGTATATACATAATTGACCTCTCCAAAAAAGCAAAATAATAAATTTAAAAATATAATTTAGCAAAACTTTCCAGATATAAGATGACATATCTTCAGATAGAAAAGATACACCATGTCCCAGAAAAAACTAGTTAAGTACATTCAACATCAATACATATGGTAATAAATTACTAGACTTCAAATATTTTAAAAATTCAATTAAAATTTTAACCATGTTTTATGATACAGGATTTAGAGGATTCAAAAACCAGAGATGTATTTAAGGACTATTTTGGACCTTTCTCCACTGGCACTATTAGAGCCTACATCCACACTGATTTGGGATGATCATATTAAGAAATGAACATGAAAGTTTCTTGTTTGCCATTTCACTACAACATACGGTTTCTGATTAGGCATTCAATAAACATTTGCTGAAGTTACGAATCAATAAACAGTTTGGTTAATTAATTTACTCTAAAATGAATTGGATAATTTTAGTCCTACTCTTGTCTGATAATTATCAAAGCATATGTACCTGCTTTTAATCTATAACACAGAATTTCTGCAATTCAATGAATTGTTGGATAAAACAACCAGGAATGCAACCACCCATCTAATCAAAACACCAATTTAAATAACTAGTATAGAGATTTTTCATAAAGGATACGCATTTAATATTTTTTAACTTATAATCTTACATTTACCTTTTAATCAGGTAAAATAATTTGATTGCCTTATACATGTTCTGAGTTTGGTCCCTTGTAGTGCTTATAGAAGTTTATTCTGATATTGATGCCATAAGTCTTTAGTTAAGGGTGTTATAAGAAAGGGCCCTTTATTTGATATTAAAATTATAGTGTCCATTGCTTAGGGAAGAACAAATGAACATTTCTTAGGTCTTCTATTAGGAAATAATGTATAGAGCTGAATGCAAAAGAAATCGGATAGAGACAGTTTAAAGTTAGTTGGGTACTGACAGAGATCTTCAAGAGCAGATAGAATTTGAACTAAGGCTTGAGGAAGGAATGCATATTAACCAATACACCTCCAATGACAAAAATTTTTTTGCACAACAGCTTGTAGTGAGGAATATTTCCACTTATATTAGGTTGTTTGTCTAATTTTGAGTAGCAGATGTTGAAATGTCTGGACATTAATGTCTGTGAGCTTCAGATCTGCTGGGATGCCTAATCTAAGGCATCTTATGAAAACTCCCAAAAAACAATCTGCTTCTTTCATCAATACTGTTTGGTGAAAGTGCAACTTTGTCCACAGTCTTACATTTTCATCAACATGGACAAAAGGCAACCCCCTACATTTGTAATTTGCATCCTCTGAATCTAGTCATGCTGGATGTATGTCATAAACAACATTTTAAACTTTGTTTTCTATTTTTTTCTCTTTGTCTCTCACTTTCTCTCTCTTTCAAATCATCTCCATCTCTCTCTCTCTCTCTCTGTCTCTCTGTCTCCCAACTTTTTACAGTTAAATGTCAGTAACAATAGCTTAGTGTTAAGGGATTTTGCAGGATGTTAAGATTTCTGTGGAGCATATCAACTTCCCACCAGGCAAGCACTACAGTGTGCTAGGGCTTGCAAGTCTTAGAAAACAATGGAGGTTGTTAATGAATAGTGCTCTAAGGCTGAGAGGTGAGGACACAACTGATGGAGAAGGCAATGATTTATGGGTATATGTTGGAACAATATTGCTTGAGCCTTTACAGGCTTCTTTAACTATACAGTGCACTGTATTTAGTCCACATATTTCTAAATCCTTGATTATATGATTACCCAATAGCCATTTGGACCTCATGGAGGAAATCATACATATGTATTCATCTTTTTTGAATTATTTCTTTTTAATTAAAACACAAATCACAAGGAGATAAATAATAAGTCCATAGAAATGAAGAAACTGAAGCTGAGAAAGAGTCAGCGCTAACATTGTCCATGTTTTAAACTTTCACAAATAGAGAAATAACAAGGTTGAATAAGTAAACTATTTTAATAACCCTTTGAATTACAGACTGGTGTAAACTTAAAGCCCTAAGAGGGAGACTCTCCTAATATATACACAAAAGTGACAAATGATTTCATGTCACACTGTGATAGGTATTATATTAAGGGAAGTGACAGTTATGAAAAAACAGGGGAGAGGGGGTGGTAGGTATGAAAAAAATCAATACAAAAATAAATTTTAAAAAGGAAGGAAAGGAGAAATGGGAGATAGGAAGGGATGGAGGAAGCAAAAAAGGAAAGAAAGATGCTGCTTAAATTGGAATTTATAGACTTTAAAAATGAAAAGGAAGAAGAGATTAACTTTGGGCTCATGTGATAACAAAAGTAATGGAGGACTGAAAATTTATGGTGATTTAAGGATTGTAAGTAGAACAAGGTGGTTAAATATAAAGGTTGCAGAAGGAAAACTACAGTTAAATACAAGAGCTAAATTGGAGCAAGTTATGAAAGGCTGTACCAGCTATGTAAAAGCTCTTTGTTGTACTTGCAGCAGAAAATGAAGTAACATTAAATGGCTTTAAACAGAGACGTGATACCTTATTTACTATTTATTTTTATGAATATCAATAATGTGTTCCTATTTATTTGAATATACTATTAATGAAACCCTATATAAAACAAAAAACATTCTGTGTTGTTTTTTTATTCAAATACCTTCTTATACACCCACCAGCATTTCTAGCCTCTCAACTGGTTTCCCTGACTCCATTCTTGATCTTTTCAAATTCATCCTCAAGAATTCAGTTACAAAATTCTTTCTAAACTAAAATATTCCATCTGATCTTTAAAAAACTTCAGTGGCCTTTCTTTGCTTCCACAAAGCAGTACATGCTACTTTTAAAACTGTAAGTTTCATTAGACTATAAAGTTCACTCTAATCTCAAACACCAGTTCCATCTGCTACTCCATTCCACAGTGCTACGCTCTGGGTCTAAGCTCCAACTCTACTTATCATTTCTCAGTATTTTTAACTCACTTATTCTTCAGTTTCCTGATCTTTGTCTGAAATACATTACACACTCTTTACTTTGCCCCATTCAATTATCATAAAAAAATTTGACACCCCCCCCATTATATAGATGACGAAATTTAGAAACACATAACTTAGTAACTTACCGAAATCACAAAACTAAATGAGGATCAGGATCTGAGGCTGAGGAATTTAGCTCCAGAGTCTGTACCAGAACAGTGAAAGGAAGTTTCCAGGAAATTTTCTGAAACGGTGTCCCAGCTAGCTAAGTGTAATAGGAAAACACTCCACCTGAAGTGGGAAAAGAGTAATACACACTTATTAAAGTTTAATTCTACCCAATGCATCATTTGTTTGTATTTGTCACTTACAAATACAAGTATGTGTAAGTGAAATTTATCTCAGTGCTCTCCTATACTACACTAATTTCAATATGTTCTAAAACCTGTGTTCTTTATATCACAAGGTCTCACTCTTTCCATAAACTGTGTCTTTGAGCTAATGGTTTTGACCCATAATAACTGATAAAAGACTTGCAACTGATAGTGCCGGACTAGTTGTGAAGAAATAAAGGGTGTCATGCTGGATATTAAAGTGCAAGGTTTACAATGGTTTGGGGATACTTTCAAGGAAACACTCCAGGTAACACAGAATAGTTATCAGCTGGTAAGAAGGTGGATGTGCTTTGCTGTTCTGGAGGGATTATAAACAGCCATTGCAGTCAGGATGTTGATCAAAAATTGCATGAATATTAGCATGGTCAAAATCAAAGCATTGCATTGATTTCAGGGGCTGTGGAGAGATGTAAAAAGGAATTTTTACATAAAATGGGATGTCTTAAAACTTCAAAATTAAAAGAAAAAACACTCTAAAGACTTAGCCGTTTGCTTTTGTTTTGTTTTTGTTTTCCAGTGAGAACCCCTTAATTACTTTAACTTATTTATAATTATCAAAAAATGAAGTAACAGACCATAGAAGCACCTCAAAAGCTAAAAGCTGGGACTAATGGTTTCCAGTAAGGCATTTAAGAAGCTTGGAAATTGTCACTCTGTCCTAACAGCAAGTAAAAAAGCTAACCTGAAAAATCAACAACTCTTAGATCCATAAGAGAAGTAAGCAAAAACTTACCCCACCCCCTCAAATTGGAGAGACTGACGGTCAAATACAGAGAATCATAACTTACCTGGGCAGAAATCCACAAGCTGAAACCTTAATGGAAACCAGCGCTGGCATAGAGAAACCAGAACTGCAATTGATGAATTCTGGAGGCTCAATGTGGAAAACTCCAGGGGGGCCAAATCATAGTGGGGGGGGACCCACACATTTGTGAGTTTTACCAGGTTCTCACAGTGAATAGTGGAGAAAACTACCCTCATGCTTCCAGCAGGAGGAGAAAAGGAACCATTTTGAAATTTTCTAGGACGCGCTGTTCTTAACAAGGTATGCTCTCAGGTGAAAGTATTTAACTAGAGTCTGACCCAGTAGGGATTTATCAGAGCCTAATTGACCTGAGGGAAGAGAAATAGCCAATTCTACGTGGGTCTAGCCTTCCACATAGAGGAAGGGACATACCCAAATCCAGCCTACTCTCACCATCCTGTCCCACCTAAGGGGGAGGGAGTACCGAGAAGCACATGTCAAGTTCACAGTCCAGGGACACAGGCTCGCTAAAAGACTGAGAGCTAATAAAACAACTATAGCATACTTCCCCTCCCCCAACACTTTATCACCCATTACTAAAGGTTTATTTACATCAGTTCATTTTACCTAGTACATCATATTTGGCTATCAAGAAAAACATTAAAAGACAGATTAAAGGCAAAAATATATTTGGAAGAGACATAGCAAACGTGTGTGTGATGAGAATGCTTAAGACTTTCAGCAAACTTCAAGTATACAATACTGTATTATTAACTATAGTCATCATGCCATTGGTTAGATCCTCAGAACTTCTTTATTTTATAACTGAAAATTTGTACCCTTTGATCACCCATTCCCCCACCCCTCAGCCCTGGCAACCACCATTCTCTCTACTTTTGTGAGTCTGACTTTTGTTATGTTTTAGATTGCACATATCAGTGATACCATACTGTACTATCTTTCTCTTTCTGTCTTATTTCACATAGCATAATTCCCTCCAGGTTCATCCATGTTTCAATAAATGGCAGAAGTTACTTCTTTTTTTAAGGCTAAATAACATCTCATTGATATATACCACATTTTCTTTCTTTTTTTTGATACCACATTTTCTTTATCCATCCAATTTGCATTCCACTAATACTGTACAAGTGTTCCTTTTTCTCAAAACCCTTGTCAACTCTTGTTATCTCTTGTCTTTTTGATAATCACCATCCTAACAGGTGTGAGGTGATAGCTCATTGTGGCTTTGACTTTCATTTCTCTGATAATTAGTGATGTTGAGCATATTTTCATGTACCTGATAGCCATTTGTATGTCTTCTTTGGAAAAATGTCTATTCAGGTCTTTTTCCAACGTTTTAATTAAACTGTATGGCTTTTCTGTTTTTGCTTTTGTTTTTATTTTGTGCTGTTGAGTTGTTTGAGTTTCCTATACACTTTAGATATTAACCCTTTATCAGATATACAGGATATATATCAGGATATATATATCATATATATATGATATATATCTATATATATAGGATATATATAGATATATATCAGATAACAATCAACAAAGTAAAAAGGCAATATATGGAAATTTTCCTCCTATTCCATATATTGCCTTTTTATTTTGTTGATTGTTTCCTTTGCATGCAGAAACATTTTAATTTAATGTAGTTTTACTTGTTTATTTTTGAATTTTTCAGTTTTCCTCCTATTATTGATTTCTAGTTTCATACCATTGTGGTCAGAAAAGATATTTGTTATGAGTACAGCCTTCTTAGATTTGTTAAGACTTGTTTTGTGACCTAAAATATAATTTATCCTGGAGAATGTTCCATGTGCACTTGAGAAGAATATATGATGCTATTTAATGGAATGTTGTTTATATGTCTATTAGGATATTTGATTTATGGTGTTATTTACATCCACTGTTTCCTTATTAAATTTTTGTATGGATGAACTATCCAGTATGAAAGTAGGGTAATTAAGTCCTCTACTATTATTGTATTGCTGTCAATTTCTCCCTTCAAGTCTATTAATATTTGCTTTAAATATTTGGGTTCTTCAATGTTGCGTGTGTATATATTTACAATCATTACATCCTCTTGATAAATTGACCCCTCTACCACTACATAGTGTCTTTCCTTGTCTCTTGTGACTGATACTTACTGAAAGTCTATTTTATCAAGTATAAGGATAGCCACTTCTAATTTCTTTTAGTCACAATTTGCATGGAATTTCTTTTTCCATCCCTTCACTTTCAACCTATGTGTGTATACTTAAATCTAAAATAAGTCTCTTGTAAGCAACATGTTATTGGATCTTGTTTCTGTTTGTTTCTCTATCCAGCCACTTTGTGTTTTTTATTGGATAATTTAGTTCATTTACATTTAAAGTACTTAGTGATAGGTAAGGACTTTCTATAACTGTTTTGTTAACTGTTTTCTGACTTAAAAAAATGTTTTACTTTCTTTTACTGCCTTCCTTTGTAATTTATTTTTTGTAGTAGTATGCTTTAATTCCTTTCTCTATATCTTTTGTTTAACTATTATAGATTTTTTCTTTGTTGTTACCATGAGGCTTACATAAAACATCATATATGTAAACATATAAAACTGTTTTAAGCTGTTAATTACATGCAATTGAACACAAAAGTCTACACTTTTACTTCTTCCCCACATTTTATGCTATTAATGTCACTCTTTACATCTTTTTATATTGTGCATTAACAAATTCTTGTAGCTATATTTATTTTTAATATTATTAATTTTTAAATTTTATACTAGAGATCAAAGGATTTACACAGTACCATGACAGTATTAGGGTATTTTTAATTATATCATATGTTTACCTTTACCAGTGAGTTTTATATTTTATATGTTTTCATGTTGTTACTTAGTGTCCTCTCATTTCAACTTGAATAACTCCTTTTGAGATTTCCTGTAAGGCAGGTCTAGTGAACTTCCTTATCTTGTGTCTGTCTGGCAATGTCTTTATCTCTTCTTCATTTTTGAAGGACAGTTTTGTTGGGTATAGTATTCTTGGTTGGCAATTGTTTTCTTTCAGCATTTTGGAAATATCATCCCTTCATTTCTTCTTTGCTGTATTACCAGCACCTAGCACAATCAATGTTATATAGGAGGCATTCAATAAATATTTGTTCAATAGTTACTGAATGAATGATCAATAAGTGTTGGCAGTTTCAATTATCCCTGGAAGAAACAAGAGCTGTCTCTACAGGATCCATATTTAACTCCAGAGAGTCGCAGAAGGAGCTCCTAAGATTCTGTGGACCTAAAAATCCTTATCCCCTATTCCCATCTGATCCCAATCTGCTGCAAATGAAGCAAGAAGACACAAGGATCAGTTTTCAGCTACATTTCAGAAATAAATGTGCCACCACAAAGATCTTTGAGCAATTCTGTTCAGTTTCATTGATTTGCTCCCCAGAAATGGGACAGCATTCACCTGACTTTTAGCTTTCTAGTATAATTTATTTGCTGATGCTTTAGCTCATACCTAAGTATAATTTTTTAAGGAAAAGAGTAGGCATATTTAAAACTCTCTTCTTTTAAACAAATAAGCAAACAAAAACCAAAAAACCTCTACAACACAACCAACCAGTTTTGGTATCAGGGTGATGGTGGCCTCATAGAATGAGTTTGGAAGTATTCCTTCCTCTGCGATTTTTGGAATAGTTTGAGAAGGATAGGTTTTAAAACTTCTCTAAATGTTTGGTAGAATTCACCTGTGAAACCATCTGGTCCTAGACTTTTTGTTGGGAGTTTTTAAATTACTTATTCAGTTTCATTACTGGTAATTAGTTTGTTCATATTTTCTATTTCTTCCTGGTTCAGTCTTGGGAGACAGACAATATTACAAAGCTACAGTAGTCAAAACACTATTGTACTAGCACAGAAACAGACACATAGATCAATGGAACAGAATAGACAGCCCAGAAATAAACTCATGTACTTATGATCAATTAATCTACAGTGAAGGAGGCAAGAATATACAATGGAGAAAAGACAATGTTTTCAACAAGTGATGCTGGGAAACTGGACAGCTACATGTAAAAGCACAAAATTAGAATATTTTCTAACACTATACACAAAAATAAATGGAAATTGGATTAAAGACCTACATGTAAGACTGGAAATCATAAAACTCCTAGAGGAAAACTTAGGCAGAACACACTTGGACATAAATCATAGCAATAATTTTTTGATCTGTCTCTAAAAGTAAAGGAAATAAGAAGAAAAATAAACATATGGAACCAAACTAAACTTAAAAGCTCTTGCATAGCAAAGGAAACCATTGACAAAATGAAAAGACAACCTACTGAATGGGAGAAATATTCGCAAATGATATGAGTGATAAGCGGTTACTATCCAAAATATATAAGCAGCTCATACAACTCAACATCAAAAAAACAAACAACCCTGGGCTTCCCTAGTGACACAGTGGTTGAGAGTCTGCCTGCCGATGCAGGGGACATGGGTTCATGTCCCGGTCTGGAAGGACCCCACATGCTGTGGAGCAGCTGGGCCCATGAGCCATGGCCGCTGAGACTGTGCGTCTGGAGTCTATGCTCCGCAACAGGAGAGGCCACAACAGTGAGAGTCCTGTGTACCGCAAAAAAAAAAAAAAAAAAAACTCAATTAAAAAATGTCCAGAAGACCTGAACAGACATTTTTCTAAAGAGGAAATGTAGATGGCCAACAGGCACATGAAAAGATGTTCAACATTGCTAATCATCAGAAAAATGTAAATCAAGACCACAATGAGTTATCACCTCACAACTGTCAGAATGTACATCATCAAAAAGAACATAAATAAGAAATGTTGGTGAGGATGTGGAAAGGAAACTCTCCTACACTGTTTGTGGTAATGTAAATTGGTGCAGCCACTGTGGAAAAGAGTATGGAGGTTTCTCAAAAAATGAAAAATAGAACTACCGTATGACCCAGGAATTCCACTCCTGGGTGTATATCTAAAAGAAACAAAAACACTAATTCAAATAGATACATGCCCCCCAATGTTCATAGCAGCATTATTTACAACTGCCAAGATATGGAAGCAACCTAAGTGTCCATCAACAGATGAATGGATAAACAAGATGTGGTGTGTGTGTGTGTGTGTGTGTATGTGTGTGTGTGTGTGTGTGTATATATATATATATATATATATATATATATATACACACACACACATACACACACAATGGAATACTACTCGGCCATAAAAAGAATGAAATTTGCCATTTGCAACAACATGGATGGACTTGGAGGGTATTATGCTAAGTGAAATAAGTCAGGCAGAGAAAAACAAATATTGTATCAGTTATATGTAGAATCTAAAACATACAAAAAACTATTGAATATGATGAAAAAGAAACTGACTCACAGATATAGAGAACAAATTAGTGGTTACCAGTGAGAAGATTGAATGGGGGAGGAACAGTATAGGAGTAGGGAATTAAGATGTACAAACTATTATGTATAAAATAAGCTACAAGGATATATTGCACAACACGGAATATAACCAGTATTTTATAATAACTATCAATGAAGTATAACGTTTAAAAATTGTGAATTACTATATTGTACACCTGTAGCATATAATATTGTATATCAACTATAATTCAATAAAAAATAAAATAAAAGAGTAACCAAATTTATTGCCTTATAAATTTGCTAAAAAACTTCATTGGAATTTTGGTAGAGATAGAATTGAATCTGTAGATTACTTTGAATAGTATTGACATCTTAATGATATAAATCTTCCAAGGTATGAACATGGAATGTCTTCATTTATTTACATGTTCTTTAATTTCTTTCAGCAATATTTTGTAGCTTTCAGTGTATACCTATTTCATCTTCTTGGTTAGGAAAAATATTTATTCCTAAATATTTTCTTAATGCTATCAAAAATGGAATTATTTTCTTAATTTTCTTTTTGGATTATTCACTGTTAGTGTGTAAACTACAACTGATTTTTGTGTATTGATTTTGGATCTTGGAAATTTGCTGAATTGTTCATTATTTCTAACAGGTTTTTTTTTTTGCATGTGTTCTTTGGGGTATTTAATTTATTTTCAATAAACATTCATATTCAAGTCAAAGGGTACAAAAGAATACATTGTATAAAGGCTCATTCCTTTCCTTTTCCTTCAAGCATTCGCCTTACTTCTCCAGATTATCAATTTCTTTTGCACTGTCCCAAATACATTTCTTAGGTTATGAGCAATTAATATATCCTTCTATTCATACTACTATGTACTTTTCTTTTGTCCACTTTCATTATATCATAGCAGTATATAAAATGCTTCCTTATTCTATGAGGCAGAAAGCTGCTTTTTTGGCAGCAATGTGGTATATTTGTCATATTTTATTCCTTTCTATTTAGTTCATTCGTGCACTTCAGAAAGACATCCCTGAATAGCAGTTTAATATGTTTTTTAATTTTGTCCTTTACCTGCCATGATATATATAAGGCTAGTAATATTCGCAAAATGGTTCTCTATTTTATTTCCCTTTTCTTAATGACCTGTACTGGTAACATAATCTTGTAGATTTTGTCTCAGGGGATCTGCACAAAATATTCACTAGTGACAATGAATCTTATCTACTTTCAATTTCTTGAATTGAGAAATGTCAACCAGCATCAGATCCAGATCTGGGCTCAATATATTAATTTACTTCCTGATACTGCCCTCATGTGCCTCCCCATTGTTCTTTAGAGTATTAATTTCAGGAATTACTTTGGACTTTTTTCTTAGGGGATAGGCAATTGCTGTATTCATTTAAAATACTTGTACAGCCCTGGAACTCACTGTTCAATACTTTGAGTTAAATTTATTTTGACTTTTGAGAGTGTTGGTAAACTACATGCTCAGAAATCCCTCATGGTTTAAATGGAGAATGGATTTTGCAGACAAACAATCTATAAATGCTTAGCAAGGCCTGATATTAACTATTTAAAGCTAGAACTTCTTAAGTATTCCATGGTACACTCAGAACTTAGGTGTCTTAAAATTCTGAAGGAACAAATTTCTAGTTCCTATTATATGAAAGACTTATATGTGGAAGATTCTGTTCCCTATAATTGAGACAGGAAAAGCTACAAGCATATAATTAATTCATGGTCAAGCACCAGTAGTCTGCATCCTGAAGCTATTTGAGCCTGCTAAATCCCACCCCTTTTGTGGAGGCCTGCCTACATGGAATTAACTTGCCAAGTCTCTTGTGGTTGGCACTTGTTGAGGTTACACTGACACTTCAAATTTGCTTGAGTCAACCTCTAGCCACATTCAAACATGTGTCATTCTTTTGCCTTTGTTGATGTCTGTAGGTCTCCTGTGATTGCTGAGACCCATGACCATTTATTTATGGTCTGACACATGCAGCCTAAATATTGAGAAACAGTTATGACCCAGAGAAATAGCCACTCACTTGGGAATAAAGCATCAATAAGCTGCAGTGACCTGCCAAGATAAAACATTAAGAAGCCTAAGGCTTCCTATCTCTTGCCCAGGCAAACCTGTAAAAGTCAATTGTAACAACCATACATTTATACCGTTGTGAAAACCAGCCTAGTTGCTTGAAGTAGGCATCTACAAACAGCAGATTCGAAATGTTCTTCCCAGATAAAAATAAGTTCTGGGCACCACACACGTACCTCATCTCAACAATAATCTTTCTGTAATGTTCATTTTGCTTTTCCATATTCTACTGCTGACATATTTCAGCCATGCACTACATGTTGAGGTAAAAGGAGGCTCAATTAATAGCACTACCCTCCTCTACCCAAATGCTAAACTAGTTGAGAAACAATGACAAACATGTATATTGAAGACAAAGCAGATATTGCTGAGTGGTTTTCCTAGTACTGAGTTTTATGCTTATGACTGGCATTCCCAGCAGACTTAGGTTGTTACAGGCATCTCTTTTTAAGGATAGATCCTACACTTGGAGGAGAAAAGCAGACTCATATTCCCTCTGGGTAAATCACTACTGAGAGTAATGAGAAAGTGTCTGGTCAACATATGCCCTTCCTTTATCCTAAATTTACCAATTGCATAAGCCATTTAATTTTTCCCCCTTTGTAGTGGGTAAATGAATGGATCTAAGTCAGTATTGTTACATAAAGGTAGCTTCTTCTACTTAAAAAGAGCATTGGAGTGTGGTAAAAGCATCATTCATATATCCTTCAATCCCTGAACTTCCCTCCAAGATTCCCACCAACACATTGCATTCAAAAATACTTCAAGCTACATCTTTCAGCTAAGTATAACATGTTTCTCTAGATTTATGTCTCTAAAACTTTAATAAATCCAGGCCTGTATTCATTTTGAAGAAAAATGGTATTGAAGGGAAAAAAATGGAAGATGTGTTTTAACTGAGAAGAAGAGAACTTTGTCTTTTCTATGGCTACAACCCAGGAGCTACCTTCTTCTAATATCTGCCATCAATGACAATATAGGAAGATGTCAATTTAGCTGTCTCATTGTTATGTCATGCTTCTTCAACCAAATAACTTGTGGAAATGGGTGATATTTGTGTATATATATATATATATATATATATATGCATATATATGTATATAAGTTATATACATAACTTGTGGAAATATATATATTATATAATATATATATAATATATTATATATATAATTGACCCATGCAATTATGAAGTCTCACCATCTGCTACCTACAAGCTGGAGAACCAAGAAAGTCTGTGGTGTAATCCAGTCTGAGTCTAAAGGCCTAAGAAGCAGGGAAGCAAAAGGTATAAGTCTAAGTCTAAAGGCCCAAGAAGGAGGCACCGATGGTGTAAGTCCTGGTCTGAGTAGGAAGGTTGGAGAACCAGTAGTGTCAGTGTCCAAGGGCACAAGAAGATCGATGTCTCAGCTCAAGCAGAAACAGTGAATTCACCCTTTCTCTACTTTTTGTTTTATTCAGGCCTTCTCTGGATTGGATGATGCTCACTTGCATAGGTGAAGGCAATCTTCTTTACTCAGGTTACCAAATTAAATGTTCATCTCCTCCAGAGACACTCTCACAGACAAACCTGGAAATAAGCTTTTATTGGCTATCTGGGCATCCCATAGTCTAGTCAAGTTGACACATAAAATTAACCAACACAGAGGGGTAAAACAGATTGTGAGGATATGCTATCTTTTCTATTTCTTCTCCCGATGGCATTTTTTCCAAATGTCAATTTCCCTTTATCCCCTTGTCAAGTATTCTCCTCTACCTGCAAACCATGCAGTCCCTTTTAGACTTCATGAGCTGGGTAAATAGAAGGATCTTTTATATTTTTTAAAACATTCCAAATATGTCATTCCTATCATTGTTAGAGACATTTCTTCACTATTTCCAAAGTAGTAAAATGACAAAAAAAAAAGCACAAATAACTTTTTAGCTTAGTCTCTCATAAAATTTCTCTAAAAGTTCTGCCTGTTATGAAAATGAAAAGGAAGAATATTTTTATATAGAAAGAAAAAGATGACGAGTGACATGCTAAACAGACTGCTGGCTGGACTCACACTGGAGCTGTCCAGAAGGAAATCTTAGGTAAGAATTGCTTGCTCCTTTTCCTTTAGAGTGCAAATAATGCCATACTTCTAAATTTTCTTACACTTAACTAGTGTAAGTTTCTAGCACTAACATACACAGATTGGTTGAAATTCCATTCTCCATCTTTTGGATCTCAGAGTGGAAGTTGGGCAGGGTGGGAGATTAGAAATCCTAAGAGGAGCCCCCAGAATTCCAGCTGTTGATGAAGAATTTGTAATGAGTGTTGCCCCTTGCCGACTGGTCATGAAGCCTCCTGGTTCAGTCATCTGTCTATGGAAGCAAGGCCTTTCCATGGAAAGTGTCTCTGTAGTGACTCCAGTTCTTCTATACTAATTGTTAGCACTAAATATAGATACTAACCATGTTTCTTCTTGATGTTTTTATGATAGAGAAAATAAATCCACCTTACACATATATACACTATAACTTTCTAATAGGCTATATTATATCCTCAGTAAATTAATGTAGTGACTCAGTTTTTTTTTTCAGACTTTGAAAATAAAACTAATTTTGTGCATCAAAAGTCATATATTAATGATTCCAAATAGTTTAATTTTTCTGAGATGTGGGAAGCCATAGTTGAGAAGGCACAATTGTGTTTTTTTATTTGTTTTTTCATGTACTCATTATTGTCATAATATCTGCCTTCCTCTCAATTTTGCTGTGAATATGATACTGCTCTAAAAGTCTTTGAAAATATATACTTGTTAGGCCTTTTCCCCATTTTTATTTCATACAAGTTTTCTCAGGACAAAAGGAAAAAATAATTCCACTGTGTCATTTTCCTTAGCAATCTACACGTCTGTTTTTACCTATTGTTAAATGTATCATTTTAATTCTAAATGATTAGATTTTATTTATTCTTGTTCCACATTTAGCTAAACCTTACTTATATAGATTTTAAAAACAACTGAAATGCAATAATGTCTTCTCTTAACATTGAATTGAAAAAATATATATACTGAAAAGAATCATGATTTACACATGTGCATAAAAAGATATTCTAGCCTTTGGTTGTGTCATTAGCTAAACATCAGTTTCCTGTGAAATGGTATATTTTCTTTTATGTTGTGAGTTACTTTCTGCAATAATTCACTAGTGTTAGGATTTGTGATATAACTGGTTATATATTTTTAGAGGTTTGCGGATTTCATGTTTATCTAATTGCACTAGTAAAAATGATAACTAATAGACATTTAATTCCACTGTATCTTGAAAGCTAACCCTTCCTCACTAAATAAAATATCTCTAAATTGCAGTCCCATGCCAAGCATTTTCTATTATATATGTTCCTTGTGAATGTGTCAACAAATTTTTTCTTCCTTAGTCACTTAAAAGAAAATTTTCAAATAAGAAATTGCCCCCATTGGTACAGAGTTATAACTGTTACATTGATGCAAGCTTTGATACCAGGAGTATGAAGATTGGTGAACCCCTGGGTTCACTTAGGAAGGCTGCTGAATTAACAGAGTCTGCAAGGTTAGACCTTCCTTGCATGTAATTGGAATTGGCCTTCCAGACCTAGTTATGTGGACTCATAAAGGATATAGAATGAATACCTAAACTTAAGCCATTCTCTAGCATTCTCTTCAAAGAATAAAGTATTTGTGTTCTTATGTGAGGAGGATTAACAATATTAGTTTTCCCCAGGAGAGGAAAGCTTCTACTTCCTCCTTGGAAAGAAAAACATTTCTATGGACTCTCTTTCTCTGTTTTTGACAAAATAGTTCAACATTGTGTTGTTGGAGAGGATCAGCAGTGAGCCCTTTTGACATCGAGTGGCCCTTCGCAGCTCTTAAGGATGTTACTCTATCAGGCACCGACTTTGATTAGAGTGAAACAGAAAATGGATCTTGGTGAGGTAGATTATAATTTTTTTCATATAAAAATGGAATAAGAGGGAAATTGTGGTGAGTGCATTATAAATATCCCATCATGCATATGATAGAATTATACTGTAGTCCTTTTTTTCTCCTCTCATGGAGGTTTTTTCCTTCTTAAGCATCAGTTTATGGGTGAATGCACCCAGACCTAAGCAAATATTTCTCACACTTCTAGCACCTATGGGATGTGCTACATTGTGTATAAAGGATCATGTGCCAGGATCTGCATGGAATCACTCTCCATCTGCTGCCCAGCTGCTCTGCTCTGGGTAGAACTTTATTACCTTTAGCCCTCTGACAATATTAGCACCTGGATGTTTTTTAGCTCCAGTCACTAGGATGTATTTTAGGCAGAAACCTGACAGGAAGGAAAACATATTGTGGGGAAGTTAAGAGTATTTCACTTTTCTTTTATGCTTAGGAGAGTGGTAATACAAAGCTTTACTTGCTGAGAATTTGACCTTCAATCTAAACACAGGATTTCTATAGTTCTTGTCCATGTAATAGCTACACTGTAGAACAAAATCTCCTCATTATATGGTATTTACAGGATATTGCAAAGCTCTCTGCAGCTGACAGTTGAGCAATAAAAGGGCTCCCCAGCGTTGCTTGCAGACTTGACTGGGGTCAATCATAACACTGACCCTGGTGAGCTGAGTCAGGCTAAATGCTCTCCTGGGCTCCATTATAAATGGCGTCAGCTTTGGGGGGGTTTAAATTTCCAGTGCATCTCCCTTCAGGATACATATATGCAAAGTCTTTTATTTGCTGGAGGCAATTTTTCTCTTTGTTAGATAGGAACACACATTTAATCTAAACATTTGAGTTGAGGGTCCTAAGGAGGTATACTTGTGTGATTCAACATTAAGTGAGGCTTTTACATATGGGTGATTATTTTTGACAAGGATTTATAAGATAGGTGTGAGTTTGCTCCATAATACTCACATATGTGTAATATTACTTTTCTTATTTTGGTAAATCAAATTAAAGTTGATGGTGAATGCTAACAGTGAATTTTCAATATGCTCCTCTTTTTTCCTTTTGAGGTATTAGTTTTGTATTTCTGCTGTAACAACTTAAGATAAACTTGGTGATTTAAAACAACAAATTATTACCTTACACTTTTGTAGGTCAGATGCCCAACACAGGTTTCATGGGTCTAAAATCAAGGTGTTGACAAGGCTGCATTTCTTGCAGGAGAGAAATGTTGTAGCGGAGAATTTATTTTCCTGCCTTTTCCAGATTCTGGATACTGCTGGCATTCTTTGGTTCATAGACCTCCTCCATTTTCAAAATCAAGAGCAGACTGAGTTCTTTTTACATCCCATCACTCTGACCCTGATCATCATCTCTGCCTCCCTTTTCTACTTTTAAGAAGCCTGTGATTACATTGGATCCACCTGGATAATGCTGGATACTCTCCTTATTTTAAAAACAGTGGATTGCAACCTATACATCTATTTACAACCTAATGCTCCTATGCCATGTAAAGTGACATATTCATAGTTACCAGGAATCTGGATGTGGGCATCTTTGGAAAGAGGGCAGTTTTCTGCCTACAGCCAGATGTATGGAATCTCAAGATCTTAGACAAGACGGGCTTAGTATTTAGGCTTAAGTGGTTGCTGTTATTATCAGTATTGATGCTGCCAGCTGAGAATGTTTTCCATTTGTTGGGCATTGTGCTTTCCACTTGCTCCTTCACAAATGTACTCAAGTTCATTGGGCTTTAGGACCTGCCACCTCTTGCATGCACACATCCTCTCCCCAACTTGGAGGCACTTGGTGGGAGTGTCTCAATTCCTGCCAATGGCAGAATCATGGGATGTTTCTCCTGGTCTTGGAATTGTCCACTCCTGTAGAGTCCAGTCTAAGGAATCCTCCCCTAGGGGCTGACCATGCCTCCTCCTCTCCCACTCAAGTCACCAGCCTCTCTTCTTATCCTCATCCACTACAGGAGCCTGATTCTTTATGGAGTTAATCTTAAAACTCAAAGGCAAAAGGTGGTGTTGGGGGATGTCTTTCATTGTCCATTGACCCAGGGTGGTTAGAAGAGCTTGTCTTTAGAAAAATAAGGCTTAGTTATTGCTCTATGAAGAAAAATGTGTGAGAAGAAAGTTTCCAACATTTCTTTCCTTGAATTTGCTCTCCTTTTCTTACTCTCTTTCCCCCTTTCCCTTCTGGTCCTTTCAGCATTTCTTGTCCTTAACTGTCTTCTGGTATATAGAGAGGAGAGGGAAGATATCCTAAGATAGATGATTTGTTCCTATAACATTTACTCTTATATTAATGGCATGTATACTTCTGAAATTGTCTCCACCTGCACACGCTAGTTCTTTTCTCTGGGAAAAAGAGAACATATTTTATGTATTGCAGAGAATTGTGGGAACATAAAAGATGCTTTGTTTCCTGTAGCAAACAGAGTAAAATTATTAAAGTGGAAAAATATTAGGTATATACATAGAAAATGTGTATAGTAGTATAGACAAACTACGGGCAAAAAATCTTTTGAGGCCTTTAATGAGAAACCTAAACCATAAGTGAGATGATAAAGTCAAGACAGAGTGATAGTAATCAATGAGTATGAAACTAAAAATGCTAATAAAAAATAAAAAGAGGGAAGAAATCAAGTGGAAAAGAGAGAGAGAAGAAAGAAAGGAAGAAGGGAGAGAAAAAGAAAAGAAAGAAAAAAATGGGTGAAAGGAAAAGAGAAAATTCTAAAGTCAAATGATATTTTCACAAAAATATATTTGTCTTTAAAAGGGGAACATTTTCTCTGAATAATGAAATAAACTCCTTGTGCCATCTTACTGACATGACCACATTCCAGAATAAGCTTAGAAAAGTAATACCAAGCAGGGAGCTGACAAAATGAAGAAAAGTAGTGGCATCAATATGAAAATGATTAGTGCAGTATTCAAGGCACAGGCCAGGCAATTGCTACAATACACAGTACAAGGAAATCCATTGTGCACTACATATAAATTTAAAATTGAGCAAGGTTTCAATTTTCAGATACCAAAGATGCTTTCAGTAGTGATTTGCTTTAGTAGTATTGCCTTAGGATACAGTATTTTAAATATGATGATTACTCTGTAAAATTTATAGCTATGACCAAATTATTTTTCTTATCTTGCCTTTTTTCTTTCTTAGTGATCTGTAATTGTGATCTTAATTTGCAGTGATCGATAATTTGCAGCGATTCAACCTGAGATATTATACAATATAATGAAAAAGTTCTTGTTATGTTGATTGCCTCCCTGGTAAAAAAGGAATGTCATGACCTAGTTTCCTATCTCTTGGGTACCTTCAAATCTCTTGAATTACAGCTTTTTTACAATGTTATTTAAAAATCAGGAACTTGACATCAATTACAGGAAAAAAAAACTGTAGAAAATATAAACACAGGGAGGCTAAACTATATGCTACTAAATAACCAAGAGATCACTGAAGAAAACAAAGAGGAAATCAAAAAATACCTAGAAACAAATGATAATGAAAACACGACAGCCCAAAACCTACAAGATGCAGCAAAAGCTGTTCTAAGAAGGAAGATTATAGCAATGCAATCTTACCTCAAGGAACAAGAAAAATCTCAAATAAATAACCTAATCTTACACCTAAACAATTAGAGAAAGAAGAACAAAAAAAATCCAAAGTTAGCAGGAGAAAAGAAATCATAAAGATCCGATCAGAAATAAATGAAACAGAAATGAAGGAAACGATAGCAAAGATCAATAAAACTAAAAGCTTGTTCTTTGCGAAGATAAGCAAAATTGATAAACCATTAGCCAGACAACAAATGGGACCTAATGTAACTTAAAAGCTTTTGCACAGCAAAGGAAACCATAAACATAACGAAAAGACAACCCTCAGAATGGGAGAAAATACTTGCAAATGAAGAAACTGACAAAGGACTAATCTCCAAAATTGACAAGCAGCTCATGCAGCTCAATATCAAAAAACAAACAACCCAATCAAAAATTAGGCAGAAGACCTAAATAGACATTTCTCCAAAGAAGATATACAGATTGCCAACAAACACATGAAAGGATGCTCAACATCACTAATCATTAGAGAAATGCAAATCAAAACTACGATGAGGTATCACCTCACACCCGTCAGAATGGCCATCATCAAAAAACCTACAAACAATAAATACTGGAGAGGGTGTGGAGAAAGGGGAACCCTCTTGCACTGTTGGTGGGAATGTAAATTGATACAGCCACTACGGAGAACAGTATGGAGGTTCCTTAAAAAACTAAAAATAGAACTACCATAGGACCTAGCAATCCCATTACTGGGCATATACCCTGAGAAACCATAATTCAAAAAGAGTCATGTACCACAATGTTCACTGCAGCTCTATTTACAATAACCATGACATGGAAGCAACCTAAGTGTCTATCAACAAATGAATGGATAAAGAAGATGTGGCACATATATACAATGGAATATTACTCAGCCATAAAAAGAAACGAAATTGAATTATTTGTAGTGAGGTGGATTGATCTAGAGTCTGCCATACAGAGTGAAGTAAGTCAGAAAGAGAAAATCAAATATCGTATGCTAACACATATATATGGAATCTAAAAGAAAAAATTGGTTCTGAAGAAACTAGGGGCTGGTGAGGAATAAAGATGTAGATGTAGAGAATGGACTTTAGGGCACAGGGAGGGGGGAAGGGTAAGCTGGCACGAAGTGAGAGAGTGGCATTGACTTATATACACTATCAAATGTAAAAGAGATAGGTAGTGGGAAGCAGCCGCATAGCACAAGGAGGTCAGCTCGGTGCTTTATGATCACCTAGAGGGGTGGGATAGGGAAGGTAGGAGGGAGATGCAAGAGGGATATGGGGATATATGTATACATATAGCTGACTCACTTATTTGTACAGCAGAAACTAACATAGCAATGTAAAGCAATTATACTCCAATAAAGATGTTAAAAAAATATCATGAACTTGTTCTCTGAAAATTCTGCTAAAGTATTATGCTACTTGCAAAAAGTAAAAATTGTTGAAAACATATTTTCTTTTATTGTATATATATTGAAATGAGTTTTACAGTCTGTAATTGTAGGACATGACAAACAGTATCTCTCGATTTAAATAAAAAATAGCATGGTCTGCTAAATGTCTATTATTTTGCTTTCTCTACAGTGGAGCAACTTATCCTTTACACTGCTGTATACACAAACCTCCTAGAAGACAGCCTGGCACATAATACGCTGTTAAAAATAACTTGTTGAATGTGAGAATATGTAATATTTCATAGTGTCTCCAATTTAATAAATCACTGGCAAATTTTTACATTTATCTACATGTATAGTCATGGGGGGAAACTGGGAGTTCATGTCTCACTAATATAATTAGATTCGCTCTTAGCTTTACTTATTTTTTATTGTAAACAAGTTTCTTTATAAATCTTGGAAGATTACAGATTGAATATTGTTATAATACAATCTCTGAAATTATGAAGGGGGAAATACTTCCACATTTGTGTATGCCTATGAACAGAGAATATATCCAGAGGAGTAAACCACCCTCAGAACCACGAGTTAACAGGAAAGATTTGTACAGGCAGCCAGGAATGATGATTTTGTACCCACGAAATCTAATGTGTGGCCAGCACCCTCTGGGTGTTTGCTATCTCACAGTTCTAGTTGAAAATCTTTAGTTCCAGGATCTAACATGGGATTTCCCTCCTCTTTTATTCATTAATTTTTAGTATCAAAGGATGTAATGGTAAATAAGGTACAGTCCTTGATCTCGAGTAGTGAGAGGTAAAGGGGGAATAGAGAACAGAAAACACACCTTCGTTGCATCAAGCACGTATGTTGAGAGTGGATTTATAGAAACAATTTTGAGGAGCACTGAGGAAGGGCACCAGGTTTTTATGGAAATCAATTTCCTAGGCAGTGAAACAATGCATCAAATCTGTTTCACACAGAAAAGCTAAAGTAGAATACCATTTTTCCAAAATCAAATGTTACAACTTTTGTGTAAATACTGGAAAGAAATTCAGTTTTTCTGGCTTTCTATCACTCCTTCCCATTATTCAGGGTGATTGGAAATAAAGAGAGATAGTAAAATACTGAAGATTATTTTGTCATTTTGTTTACCACTCCTAAAATTATGTTTCCTGGAAGTTCCCCATACAATTTAAATCAATTACTCTTATCATCAAAAAACTATTCAGGTTATTTGTTTGTATGTTTTTAACCTGAAACATCATGATCATAAAAATTAATTTCTAGAGTTATATTTACCTACTAGTTCTGGTCTTCTTCAACTCTAAATATTCCTATTTTCTGCTTTCCCCTAATTTCTTTTATTGTCTGCTTCCCACTTGTGCTGTCGTGCACATGTACTCCTTTTCTGACATCTGCAGCCTGATTTTTCTCTGCACCTTGTCTGTCATACCCTAATTCTCTCTGACTTACAATTCCTTGTCACTCACATTGTCTCATAGACATGTTATCTTTTAAAATAGCCTGTCTGTTACAGTTCCTCTCTTCTACATATTCCTTCTGCATCACCACATACCTGTACTCACTATTATCTGCCTCTCAGACATATTCTCAAGTTAATGTCTAGATCAACAAGGTCAAGTATTCTTACATTCAAAGAGTCAGTAGTGCCAGTGCACCACATCTCAACTACAGAGCTGTATCTCCAAGTAGTGACCTAGAAACACTCAACTTCTCCAGCATTAAGAAAGTACTCAGTGAATCTCAACATTGACCCTCTATCACTTATGTATGTGCACACGCAAACCCACACCACACACACAGATGCCTCCTCCACATACCTACACCCACATATACCCACCCCTCCAACGGCTGTAAACTCCATTGTTCTCTCTAGCTCAATTTCTCTCAGTGACTTCAACTGTTAGTGGTATTGGGGGCACAGAAGACAGATGAGATGGCCTGAATTGCGGTGCATGGTACATGAAAAAAAGGGGAACAACACTGGGAATCATATTAGTTTGTGAGTCAAATATCCTTGGGGAGAAAATAAAAATATATATATAAAGTCTGTTTGACAATGGAATGAAGGGCTAACTGGAAGTGTAGTGCCAACCATCTATGTATATGTCTTATATTGCTATTTCTTTTAAAAAGACAGGAAGGTATCAACAAACTTTATCTGGAATTATTCTTATTCAAGAGAGATTACATGAATATTTTTGCTGGCAAAAGTTCAAAGTGCAATCTCTAATTTACAACAAATGAACATATATTTTCACACTTGAAGATAAATTTTAGAATAACATTGTCATTGATTATTGTTCATTGGAGAACATGGTGTTTTTATCATGTTTTCTTATAAATAAGATGTTTGGAAGAAACACATATTTCTCCAAGTTCTATGTGAGCCACAGAATTAGCTATAAGAAAAGTGAGGCACAGATTCAGCGTTTCACTAGACCAGAACAGTAAAAGTGAAACCATGTTAAGTCTAAAGGGGAGAAAAAAAGGTTGTCTAAAACCAAATTAACATAAGTTGAAACAAAAATTTACCTTTCTGGTTCACCCTTGAAAGATATGGGCAGAAACTCTTAATTTTTTTCTAATTTTCAAAAATTCTGAGTAATATATTATGTTCAGATACATACTACACATCAAACAGAACACAGAAAGCATCTGGTATTATTCAAAGACAGCTCAGAAGTATAATTAAACAGATTTTGTATCTTCAGGCCTGAACATGCATTAGGTCTCTTCTGGTGTATTTTCTCAAAGTAATTGGAATTCTTCATCTCATCTTGTATTGATACAACTGCTAAAATCATTCTTCTATGTAGGATTTTGTTGGCCCAGAAGGTATATAAATAGCCAATAAGCACATGAAGTGATGCTCAGCATCACTAATCAATAAGGAAATACAAATCAAAACCATAATTAGATACTATTTCATACCCATTGTTACAGCTATTATCAAAAATTAGAAAATAACAAGTACTAGAAAGCATAGAAGAAATCGGAACACTTGTGCATTGCTGGTGGGAATGTAAAATGGTGAAGCTACTATGGAAAACAATATGATAATTCCTCAAAAAATTAAAAATAAAACTACCATCTGATACAGCAATTTCACTTTTAGTTATTTACACAAAAGAATTGGAAGTAGGTACTCTAAGACATATTTGTACACCCACGTTTACAGCAGCATTATTCACAAGAGCCAAAATGTGAAAGTGTCCATTGACTGATGAATCAATAAACAAAATGTGGTATAAAAATACAGTAAAACATTTTTCAAGCTTAAAAAAAGGAAATTCTGACAAATGTTACATGAATGAAACTTGAAGACATTATGTTAAGTAAAATAAGTCATATATAAATGGTAAAATATTGTATAATTTTACTGATTGAGATGCCCAGGGTAGTCAAATTCATAGAAACAGAAAGTAGAATGGGGATGCCCAGGGGCTAGGATGATGGGGGGAAGGGGAAGTTAGTGTTTAAAGGTATAGCATTTCAGTTTATAAAGATGAAAAAGTTATGTATATGAATGATGTGATGTTTGCATGATAACCTGAATGTATTTAATGCCCCAGAACTGTACACGTAAAAATGGTTTAAATGGTAAATTTTGTGTTATGAGTATTTGATCACGAGAAAAATAAAAGAAAAAAAAGATGATGGTAGTGCTAAATTTCATCAAATGTAGCTCTGACAATGCATACTACAAAGACGCATGAATGACTATTGGATTTGACAAAATGAAGACCTGAATCCTGACAATAGCACAGTCAGTAATACATTTATGGACTGGACTTATAAATTTATATTTAAATTCTTATGTTTGCGCATGTCTTAGCTATATAAAATTTTTCATTTGATAGATAGCTAATTATTTGTGTCCTCAATAGTTCCTCACACAGCACAGTGTACTTAATAGGAGTGCAAAATTATTTATGGAATTGAATTGAATTGGGTTGATACCTCACAAAAGAGAAAAATTAGTTTTGAAATTCACAAAAAGATACTAATATAAATTTCTGAAATGATATGCCCTTGAAATGGAGCCTGACTTATTGAATAATGCATGTTTTTTTTTCTCATAAATCAAGTTGTCACTTTTCTTATATTTTAAAATCCCATAGGAGATTATGCGACTATTCTATTTTCTGAATTTGTTCCACTGACCTTTCTAATTACATGACTATGCCACACTGTTTTATTTATTTCAGCTCCATAGCATAATAACTCCAGCATGCTTCATTGTCTTGATTATTCTCATTACTTTTTTTTGAGATTTTTATTCTAGATAAGATTGCTTGTTTATTTTTCTATAGAAATTTACCTAGTTGTAAAAACATCCTATTTTAATTTTCTTCAGATCATGTTTATATATTAGTGTTATGTAGCTCAAGCCCTGATGGTTGTTTTTTTTTTTGTTATACAAGTGCTTGACTTAAACTTTGATTGCTAAGGCATCCACTTCAGAGACATCCACCTCCTCTGCCCATTTTTGAATCAGGTTGTTTTTGTTGTTATTGTTGTTGTTGAGTTGTATGAGTTATTTATATTTGGTTATGATATAGGATATATAGAAGTAGAAATATAATGTTGTACACATGAAACTTGTATGTTATAAACCAATGTTAATAAACAAAACAAAAACAAAGAGGCATCTACTTCAAAGATGGCTATCTCTAAAACACACATGCCAACCACACAACTAGATAAAAAGCCAGGCTGTATCTCATTCCCTTCCCACCAATATTTCCTTTGTTTTAGGGATCTGGTTGATTCAGATAACTGACCATTTGGCCACTTGGGTATTTCTTTTTTTTTCTTTACTTCGCTCACTTTAATTCCCACTCTTATGTTTTAAATTCACCAGTGAAGAGTGAATGTGCAAAACCATAGGCCCCACCTTTAAACTCTCAACCTTAGGCCTCCACTCTCTCTCTTTCTTTACTGGTAACTTCACTCTGTGGCCCCAGGTGTGCTGCATACCCCCTCTAGGACTTGTAAATAATAAACCTTGTTTGTTTGTTTTTTTTCAAAGTTCCCTAATGGTTATTGCTAAGGGTATCTTGCAGTCATAATAAGAAACACACGGGTTTGTCCAGCAACACTGGTTATTGACAGGCCAGAGGGGTACAAAACTTTTTACAATTGACCCTTGGACAACCATGGTTTGAACTGTGAGGATTCACTTATATGCACATTTTTTTCAATAGTAATAGTACAGTACTACACAATCCAAAGTTGGTTGAATTTGCAGATGTGAAACTTCAGATATGGAGGGCCTGACTATAAATTCTAGGCAGATTTTCTACTGCATGGAGGGTCGGTGCCCCTAAGCCCCACATTGTTCAAAGGTCAATTCTACTTTGGTGGAAATTGGTGTCTTTTTAATGTTTCATTGTCTGCCCAAGAACTTGGTACATGTCAGCTTTCCACTCATTAATGTGATGTCATTTTATAGATTTAGGAACATATAGCTCTCTTCATATAGAATTCACTTATTTCTTGTTAATTTTAAGGTGTTTGGGTTTTTTTTATTGTAGTGGGTCTTTTCTTTCAAATCTATCCATTTTTTTATGTGAAAGCTACTGTTTTAACTAGTTAATTTTATAAACAAACACATTAAAGATAATTCTTGTAAGTAGTTTTGTGACAGTTGGGCTGCCTTTTGGAAGAATAAATGCAGTTGGACGCCTACCGCTTACCTTTCATCGGGATATACACCATATTGATCAAATATTTATAAATGAAAACTAAAATCATGAAAAGCACTAAGCAAAACTGTAAGAAAATTATTTTCTTAATTCTATTAAATACTGTAGTGTGTAAAAGTCTTTAGAAATTTAATGTAATCCCAGAAGACATAAAAAATTAATAAACTACAGGAAGACACATTCTGCAAGTAAAGGTGAATGGCCATAAAAGAAAGATTTGGCAATTTATATCACAGAAAAAAAGGCCATTTTTCCCAATTGATAAAACATTTCTTCAACTAAATAAGGAAAAAAAAGTCTAATCACCAAATAAAAACACCTCAAATAATATTAATTCATAGAAAAAAATCCTAAATATATAATAAAAGTACTCAATATCTCTTTAATTTGAGAAAATGCATATACAAATTTCATTGATATCATTTTTTAACTTATCACATTGTCAGAGCTCAAGACGTATGATAACACTCCTCTTTGTTGAGTTTATAGGGGAAAGGTCACTCTCAAGTATTATTGATGGAAGTATGAGACAATATAATTTCATTGTAGGGCATTTGGAAAATTAACCCAAATTATCTGTACATTCCTTTGATCAGAAACAAATTCTACTTCTTAACAGTTTTATATATGCTCTAGTCATTATAGCATTGTTTATAATACATAAAAATTGAAAACAACATAAATGTTTCCCCAAGGGCGTTTAACATAAATGTTTCCCTATAGGTGCTATTTAAAGAACTTAGAGATCAAAATTACAATATACTGTTATGCAATGTGTATTTGTATGACATTATTTCAAAGATAAATTTTTATTTAAAAAATTGCAGAAAAAAGTGTAAACTATGCTACCATATGTGCAAAAGAGGGGAAACATAGAATATGTTTGAAATTAGATTTGTTTGTCATCTTTGCTTGTTAGAACCTTGAAAGCATATGTATGAAGATTTCCTACTTACATATAAGTTGTTTACTTTGAACTGGCTTATATAATTCAAGGTGACTTCTTTCTCTCACTGTAGCGTTTCATTCACTTTTTAGTTTAAGCCCCTTCAAATACCATGACAGTCAGGCTATTATCAGGAAAGAGTCAGCTTATCACTACAAACTTGGCCCCTGTTTCAGATATTTGTCCTGGTATGTCTCTAGATAACTTATCATGAGGAACGTTCAGATTCTTGGTATTTAGGATGACAACTTAATATTTGCATCCTACACCCCTGTCAAACTTCAGACAAAACCCCCAAATCTGGTCACCCCTAAATATCAACTAGGTAGTTTTATTCCTAGGTATTTTATTCTTTTTGTTGCAATGGTAAATGGGAGTGTTTCCTTAATTTCTCTTTCAGATTTTTCATCATCAGTGTATAGGAATGCCAGAGATTTCTGTGCATTAATATTGTATCCTGCTACTTTACCAAATTCATTGATTAGCTCTAGTAGCTTTCTGATAGAGTCTTAGAATTCTTTATGTTCTTTATGAACCAGAATTCTTCCTGGTTCAGTCTTGGAAGGTTGTGCATTTCTAAGAATTTGTCCATTTCTTCCAGGTTGTCCATTTTATTGGCATAGAGTTGCTTGTAGTAATCTCTCAGGATCCGTTGTATTTCTGCAGTGTCAGCTGTTACTCCTCCTTTTTCATTTCTAATTCTATTGGCTTGAGTCTTCTCCCTTTTTTTCTTGATAATCTGGCTAATGATTTATCAACTTTGTTTATCTTCTCAAAGAACCAGCTCTTAGTTTTATTGATCTTTGCTATCGTTTCCTTCATTTCTTTTTCATTTATTTCTGATCTGATCTTTATGATTTCTTTCCCTCTGCTAACTTTGGGGTTTTTTTGTTCTTCTTTCTCTAATTGCTTTAGGTGTAAGGTTAGGTTGTTTACTTGAGATGTTTCTTGTTTCTTTACATAGGCTTGTATAGCTATAATCTTCCCTCTTGGAACGGCTTTTTTTTTTTTTTTTTTTTTTTTTTTGCGGTACACGGGCCTCTCACTGTTGTGGCCTCTCCCGTTGTGGAGCACAGGCTCTGGATGCGCAGGCTCAGCAGCCATGGTTCGCGGGCCCAGCCGCTCCGCGGCATGTGGGATCTTCCCGGAATGGGGCACGAACCCGTGTCCCCTGCATCGGCAGGCAGACTCTCAGCCACTGTGCCACCAGGGAAGCCCTAGAACTCCTTTTGCTGCATCCTATAGCTTTTGGGTCGTCATGTTGTCATTTTTTTCTACATATTTTTTGCTTTCCTCTTTGATTTCTTCAGTGATCTCTTGGTTATTAACCAGTGTGTTGTTTAGCCTCCATGTCTTTGTATTTCTTACAGATATTTTCCTGTAATTGGTAGGTAGTCTCATAGCGTTGTGGTCGGAAAAGATACTTGATACGATTTCAGTTTTCTTAAATTTACCAATGCTTGATTTGTGACCCAAGATATGATCTATCTGGGGAATGTTCCATGAGCACTTGAGAAGAATGTGTATTCTGTTGTTTTTAGATGGAATGTCCTGTAAATAGCAATTAAGTCCATCTTGTTTAATGTATCATTTAAAGCTTGTGTTTCCTTATTTATTTTCATTTTGGATGATCTGTCCATTGTTGATAGTGGGGTGTTAAAGTCCCCTACTATGATTGTGTTACTGTCAATTTCCCCTTTTCTGGCTGTTAGTATTTGCCTTATGTATTGAGATGCTCCTATGTTGGGTGCATAAATATTTACAATTGTTATATCTTCTTCTTCGATTGATCCCTTGATCATTATGTAGTGTCCTTCTTTGTCTCTTATAACAGTCTTTGTTTTAAAGTCTATTTTGTCTGATATGAGAATTGCTACTCCAGCTTTCTTTTGATTTCCATTTGCATGGAATATTTTTTTCCATCCCCTCACTTTCAGTTTGTATGTGTCCCTAGGTTGGAAGTGGGTCTCTTGTAGATAGCGTATATACGGGTCTTGTTTTTGTATCCATTCATCTGTCTATGTCTTTTGGTTGGAGCATTTAATCCATTCACATTTAAGGTAATTATCGATATTTAGGTTCCTATTACCATTTTCTTAATTGTTTTGGGTTTATTGTAGGTCTTTTCCTTCTCTTGTGTTTCCTGCCTAGAAAATTTCCTTTAGTATTTGTTATAAAGCTGGTTTGGTGGTGCTGAATTCTCTTAGCTTTTGCTTTTCTTTAAAACTTTTAATTTCTCTGTCAAATCTGAATGAGATCCTTGCTGGATAGAGTAATCTTGGTTGTAGGTTTTTCTCCTTCATCACTTTAAATATGTCCTGCCACTCCTTTCTGGCTTGCAGAGTTTCTGCTGGAAGATCAGCTGTTAACCTTATGGGGATTCCCTTATGTGTTATTTGTTGTTTTTCCCTTGCTGCTTTTAATATTTGTATTTAATTTTTGATAGTTTGATTCATATGTGTCTTGGCATGTTTCTCCTTGGATTCATCGTGTATGGGACTCTCTGTGCTTCCTGGACTTGATTAACTATTTCCTTTCCCATATTAGGGAAGTTTTCAACTATAATCTCTTCAAATATTTTCTCAGTCCCTTGACTTTTCTCTTTTTCTTCTGGGTCCCCTATAATTCGAATGTTGGTGCGTTTAATGTTGTCCCAGAGGTCTCTGAGACTGTCCTCAGTTCTTTTCATTCTTCTTACTTTATTCTGCTCTGCAGTAGTTATTTCCACTATTTTATCTTCCAGGTCACTTATCCATTCTTCTGCCTCAGTTATTCTGCTATTGACTCCTTCTAGAGAATTTTTAATTTCATTTATTGTGTTGTTCATCATTGTTTGTTTGCTCTTTAGTTCTTCTAGGTCCTTGTTAAATGTTTCCTGTATTTTCTCCATTCTATTTCCAAGATTTTGGATCATCTTTACTATCATTATTCTGAATTCTTTTTCAGGTAGACTGCCTATTTCCTCTTCATTTGTTAGGTCTGGTGGGTTTTTACCTTGCTCCTTCATCTGCTGTGTGTTTCTGTCTTCTCATTTTGCTTATCTTACTGTGTTTGGGGTCTCCTTTTCACAGGCTGCAGGTTTGTAGTTCCTGTTGTTTTTGGTGTCTGTCCCCAGTGGCTAAGTTTGGTTCAGTGGGTTGTGTAGGCTTCCTGGTGGAGGGGACTAGTGCCTGTGTTCTGGTGGATGAGGCTGGATATTGTCTTTCTGGTGGGCAGGTCCACATCTGGTGGTGTGTTTTGGGGTGGCTGTGGCCTTATTATTATTTTAGGTAGCCTCTCTGCTAATGGATGGGGCTGTGTTCCTGCCTTGCTAGTTGTTTGGCATAGGGTGTCCCGCACTGTAGCTTGCTGGTCGTTGAGTGGAGCTGGGTCTTGGCATTGAGACGGAGATCTCTGAGTGATTTTCACCATTTGATATTATGTGGAGCTGGGATGTCTCTTGTGGACCAGCGTCCTGAACTTGGCTCTCCCACCTCAGTGGCACAGCCCTGACGCCTGGCTGGAGCACCAAGAGCCTGTCTTCCAGGCTCTGAAAAATATAATAAAATAATGTAAAATAAAATAAAGCAGTTATTAAAATAAAAAATTATTAAGAAAAAAATTTTAAGTAAAAAAAAAATGGACAGAACCCTAGGACAAATGGTAAAAGCAAATCTATACAGACAAAATCACACACCAAAGCATACACATACACACTCACAAATAGAGAGAAAGGGAAAAATAAATAAATATATATATATATATATATATATATATATATATATATATCTCATTACTCCCAAGTCCACCTCCTGAATTTGGGATGATTCTTTGTCTACTCATGTATTCCAGACATGCGGTACAACAAGTTGATTGTGGAGATTTAATCTGCTGCTCCTGAGGCTGCTGGGAGAGATTTCCCTTTCTCTTCTTTGTTCGCACAGCTCCCGTGGTTCAGCTTTGGATTTGGACCCGCCTCTGCATGTAGGTCGCCTGAGGGCGTCTGTTCTTCGCTCAGACAGGACAAGGTTAAAGGAGCAGCAGATTAGGGGGCTCTGGCTCACTCAGGCCGGGGGGAGGGAGGGGCACGGATGCAGGGAGAGCCTGCGGTGGCAGAGGCCGGCATGACGTTGCACCAGCCTGAGGCACGCCGTGTGCTCTCTCGGGGAAGTTGTCCCTGTAACATGGGACCCTGGCGGTAGTGGGCTGCACCAGCTCCCAGGAGGGAAGTTGTGGATAGTGACCTGTTCTTGCACACAGGCTTCTTGGTGGCGGCAGCAGCAGCCTTAGCATCTCATGCCTGTCTCTGGGGTCCGCGCTGATAGTCGCGGCTCATGCCCATCTCTGGAGCTCCTTTAAGCGGTGCTCTTAATCCCCTCTCCTCGCACACCAGGAAACAAAGAGGCAAGAAAAAGTCTCCTGTCTCTTTGTCAGGTCCAGACTTTTCCCGGACTCCCTCCCGGCTAGCTGTGGTACACTAGTCCCTTCAGGCTGTGTTTACGCAGCCAACCACAGTCCTCTCCCTGGGATCCCCGAAGCCGCAGCCTCATCCCCAGCCCCCGCCCGCCCCGGCGGGTGAGCAGACAAGCCTCTCAGGCTCGTGAGTGCTGGTCGGCAGCGATCCTCTGTGCGGGAATCTCTCCGCTTTGCCCTCCGCACCCCTGTGGCTGTGCTCTCCTCCGCAGCTCAGAAACTTTCCCCCTCCGCCACCCACAGTCTCTGCCCGCAAAGGGGCTTCCTAGTGTGTGGAAACCTTTCCTCCTTCACAGCTCCCTCCCACTGGTGCAGGTCCCATCCCTATTCTTTTGTCTCTGTTTTCTTTTTTCTTTTGACCTACCCAGGTACTTGGGGAGTTTCTTGCCTTTTGGGAGGTCTGAGGTCTTCTGCCAGCGTTCAGTAGGTGTTCTGTAGGAGTTGTTCCACATGGAGATGTATTTCTGATGTATTTGTGGGGAGGAAGGTGATCTCTGCATCTTACACTTCTGCCATCTTGAAGCTCCTCCCCATTATTTGATCTTAAATTCCCTACAGTAATGTTTTCTATGACTATATTGCTTTTTATATTTATTCCTTCATTCTGCAAATATTGGTTAAATATTTTTACTGTATTGGGGGTCCTTTGATAGGTGTCAGAGACATCAACATCTTCAAAGAGCTTAATGTTTAGTAGAAGTAGCTGGGCAAATTAAACAAAAGTGTCACAATACAGTTTTATAGATACTGTGTGGATATCTATGTGGGATCCTGTAGAAGGAAGAACAAAGGAGAAGTGCCCCATGGTATCTAGAGTTAGGCCATGATGAATGATGAATGCCACTGAAAAGTTGGGGACTTTGACTAGAATCCCCATCAAACAAAGACAGAAGGGAAAAAACTTACTGATAAAACTTTATTAGGGAGTACTATTCTCAGGAAGGAGCAAAAAGGAGACTGAAACAAGGAAGAGGGGAACACATAAAAGCTGGCCACACCTTTCTGATAAGCTATTTTCTCTATTTTCCAGGATATCTTCACAAAGGCCCTGTGAATGGTCTGTGGAGCAGAAGGAGGAGAAAGGCAGACACATTTTTCTACTGGCTCTCATCTTTATTGGTAAAAATTTGCCACCATGAGCAATAATTCTCCATCATTTCCAGGCATTCATGCTGAACACCTGTTCAGTCTTGCTACTTGTCATGCCAGATCAGAGTGATGCCCCAGACGTGGAGGCAAGAGGTGGCAGGAGTATTTGTGTCCATAGGCTGTGCCTGAAAGCAAGGAGAGCGATCAGGAATAATGGCCTAAGAGATGCCTCAGGGGCAGTAGCAGCAGCAGCAATAACGCACATGACCATGAGAATCACTGAAGTCTATGCTAGGGCAGATCTGACCAGACAAGAAGGTAAGTGTGCAGATCTGGGATGATCCATAAACTGAATCTTGTGTATGCTGCTTGAAGTTAGTCTTGAAAAACAACTAGATGTTCACCAAATATATATGCAATCAGAAGGAGAATCATAAGAAAATGCATGATTGTCTGTAACTATGACTCTTGAATTATATTACTCTTGAATCCATCCTTGTCTGTTCATTGATACAGCCACAATCTTGTCCTCAGTCTATAAATTAATAGCTTATTAATTAATAGCCTTTTAAAAATCACTGTCTAATTAATCTGTCCATATTCACGCTTTCCCCTCCCTTTTATAGATCCATTTTTCATCATCCATTGCAAATCTAGTTGTGGGATTTCAAGTCTTAAAATACTTCAATGAATTTTCATTCATTTAAGGTAAAATCCCCAATCTTTAACATGGGTTACCAAGATTTTCTAGCAACAACCCATGTTTTCTCTTAGGCCAAACCTACTGGCTCATCATTTCCCTCACATGCTGAGATCTTTCCCATTCCTGTATCTTCAGTACCTAGCAGAGTGTCTGACCAATATCTATGCAAATAGGAAGCGAAGGAAGACAGTGTCTCCCTTTAGAAGCTCCATTGAGCAGGAGAGGCAGACTAATGGATGTGTCAAAGATTGGAATCATATCTACAAAACATTTCATGGAACTTTTTTAGTTTTTTCTTGTGTTGTGTTGTGTTTGGAGAGGAGAAAAGCATTAGAAAACCTTTAGTGCAATAGCTCCTGAATGAAAAATAGGAGTGGATATCTAGGTATTGACTGCTATGTATTCTAGGGGAAAAATACTATAGCAGTGTTTGGGATTGTAAAACACTTAGGCATGATCAGAGGAAGGGGAGTAATCTCTGTCACTGGCACATGGGGTGTGGGATGAAATAACTGGACTGAGACTGGAAGAGGAGGCTTTTACTTTCTGCAGTCTCACATTTATGTTTTTCTGTAAAAGTATGTATCTTCATGACAAGTTACTCTTCACTCTGTCAAGTCCATTTGTGTATGAATTTACTACGGGATGTTTTTTGTTTTTCTTGTTTTTTTTTTTTTTTTCCATTACGCGGGCCTCTCATTGTTGTGGCCTCTCCCATTGCGGAGCACAGGCTCTGGACGCGCAGGCTTAGCAGCCATGGGTCACGGGCCCAGCCGCTCCGCGGCATGTGGGATCTTCCCGGATCGGGGCACGAACCCTTGTCCCCTGCATCGGCAGGAGGACTCTCAACCACTGCGCCACCAGGGAAGCCCTGGGATATTTTAATTGTAAATCCTATCCCATTATACCTACTATGACTGTAATATTATATTTACCTTCTTGTGTTGAAATGTCCAGGGCACTTGATTTCTTATTCAAATCCAATGTTTGGCCTAAAGCTGTATAAGTTCAAAACTACTGCCTCTTACTTCCCTGTGATTTTCTTGATTTTTTTTTCAATCAATGCATCCAGCATTATTCTTTCTATGTCAAAGTACCTGTTCACTAAAATATTTTCTTTCAGTTTTATTAGCCCTTGTGAACCAGTCAGT
This sequence comes from Phocoena sinus, assembly GCF_008692025.1. Taxonomy (NCBI): domain Eukaryota; kingdom Metazoa; phylum Chordata; class Mammalia; order Artiodactyla; family Phocoenidae; genus Phocoena; species Phocoena sinus. Next base: position 121,779,330 of record NC_045764.1, on the reverse strand, counting down.
GAGTCTCTTGCCAAACATGTGACTCACATTCCTCTAGAGACATTTTGTTGTTATTTTCTTTCCTTCTGAATAGCTTTTCTTCCCTTCTCAATAGCTTTTCTTCCCTAGGATCACAAGCAATGACCTGACAGAAGAGATCCTGTTCTTTGACACTTTCTATAAATACAAGGTCCTCCCTGCTCTACTGTCCTTTTTATCTAAATGCAGAGACTTCAAATAAAAATAAAGATGTATTGATGATCTGTAAAAAAAATTAGGCTTTAGGGCTTCCCTGGTGGCGCTGTGGTTGAGAGTCCACCTGCTGATGCAGGGGACATGGGTTCGTGCCCCGGTCCGGGAAGATCCCACATGCCGCGGAACGGCTGGGCCCGTGGGCCATGGCCGCTGAGCCTGCGCGTCTGGAGCCTGTGCTCCGCAATGGGAGAGGCCACAACAGTGAGAGGCCCACATACTTCAAAAAAAAAAAAATTAGGCTTTATATCTATGTTCTCTACTATTCAATATAAAACACATTTCTTTTATCTATTACAGGAGTAGTATCCAGGGCTCAAAGTAACTAGAAATACAGAATAAGCTTCCCTAGGCAATAACATGTTGAACAAGAGCCAAAAATAAATAAAAGTAATAATAATTATAAAATGGTAATAATAATATCAGGGAACTCTTTTCCAAACACTCTTCTAAGCACTTTGTATAGATTATTTCAAATCTTCAAAACTCTCTGTGATGTTGATAATAACATATTCTGTTTAAGTTCATAGTCATTAAATTAGAGAGATCTTTAGGAAAAAAATAAATGTTTATTATCCAATTATGTAACCCCATTGTGCAGGTAGTAATAATGTCACATGAACATAAAATTGCCAGAGTTTACATGCTCATTAAGTCATACCTATAAGTAGGATCTCAATAATATTTCCATCAATTTGTAGTTGACCTTTGCATCTAGAGACATTTTAAAACATGTGTTTGGAAGAATAGCCACTCAGTTTGGGTCTCTAAGTGCAAGGTGTGGTGACAGTAGTAGTGGTGTGGAAATCAGCTTATGTATATTATTAATCACTCCCCCACACCCACTGTGTACCTGGATATAAACATGAGAAAGGAAACAATTGCTTACAGGTATTGACACTTTTGCAAATGGTAAGATCCAGATGTAATTTTATCTGTGACTTTAAATTCTTTACATTTGTTCTTTTTATCTTTGTGAATTGAAAAAGTCAAATGGGAAGCTATTGTCTTAACAATATTTTGTGCATATAAAAATAATTATTTCTGGGCACTTAAAATAAATGTTCAGCTTCTATAAAACATCCTTAAAATCTAAATTAAAAAATTTAATTAAAAAAGTCACAAAGAATATAAACTTTTAAAATACATAGTCACAATAATGGCTTTTGAAATATCTGATTTCAAGTCACAATTCAAAAGCAGTAATGTGTAATTTGTAAAGCATTTTGCATTGGCAGTTGTGTTTGCTAATTACTTTTGTTATTTCTCCTCAAAACAAATTAATAAAAATAAAAATATTTTTCAGTCTGAAGTAAAAAATAAAATAAAATAAAAAATAAGTGGTCAGCCTCACATTACCTTCTTTATGCCTTAATACAGAGGCCCTGCTAGGAAGAGCACCCAGGTCTTATAATGTATCCTACTAGCATACATTAATTTTGGATTTAAATTTTAATTATCCTTACTCATTACTTGTTTCTGTACATGATGTTAATTATATACCTGTTTATTCATTTTAATGTACTTTATTGCCTTGTACTGATAGGGAATTTCTTCTCTTAATGTACACACAACTTAACTTTTCGGAAAATGTGCATATTTAATCAACTCATAGTCTCCACTTAAACATTTGTTGACAATTTTTAAGGTGCATTATACATGTGTCTTTTCCTGGAAAGTCTAATGCAACTTGAATAATCATAAAAATCATTCTAGGTATGTGAAGTCATATTTGTTTTCATAACTTGATTCCTTAATCATTACTTAATTTATAATATACTTAGTTTACAGGGAACAATGAAAAAATCCTATGAATCTTTCTTGAGATTAAGTGCAAACTTGGATCTATTAACCGTTATTTTTTTCCAGGTAGTTTAACTATATACCTGTTTATTCATTGTAATCCTACTCCAAAGTCTATGAAATTCTAGTAAATACTGAGTAAATGGTAGTTGTTATTATGTGCTGATCTCAAGTCTTCTAATTGCTTTTGAATATATATTCTCATTTATATTCATAATATTATGAGGTGGTATTATTGTTATTTCCATTTTTCAGATGAGGGAAATGGAAGAAAAAGTTAGGGTAAGCTTTCTCAGACAGCTAGTTATTTCATTCCCAAATCTGAATGCTTAACCAAAGAGCTATTAGTGCCTCATCCGGGTATAGACAAAGTTCTGTCTTACTGTCACCAAAACATGGCACAGTGAAGAGCATGGTTTTAGTGGCAGACAGATATAAGTTTGAGTCCTGATCCTAGACAGTCTAATTAACTTCTCTGAGCCTCAGTCTTCTCTTCTATGAATTACAGAATTTCTCTGAGGACCTGAGAAACTACCTATATGTTGAGTGCTTTGTAAACAGTAGTTCTTATATTATTAATTTTAAAAACAATATTATTATAATGAACAGTTGATTGATTTGGAATAGGAGGATAAAGAATAAGTCATTTCAAAGAAAAATATATATTGGTTGTGAGTTAAGAAAATGCCATTTTCATCGCAGAGGAAAAGCCATTTCATTTTGTAATTCATATAAGATCTAAGTTTTCCCAAGAGGGAGTTTGAGTACAGCCAAGGTAATAACAGCCTCAGTTACTCAGATTATCTTTGACAAAGTCCACAGATAAATCCCTGAAAATTGAAAAAAGACTTGGTGTTCACAATACTAAATAAGCTATTTGACATTCTTTATTCTCCATGGAATAAGAACTGTTTGTTTGTATTGATTGTGTCTGTATCATTTAAACACAGATGTCTTCTCTATTAAAAATCACCAAATTGTTTTAGCATAGTAAGATAGACTTTTCATTGTCCTAAGGGACAAGAGGAAAAACCCATATTCAATAGGGAGAATCAGAGTAGCAGAGCTTAATATTATCAATAACTTCCAAGTTCTAGGGACCTAGGATTAGATACTCTCCAACTGTTGCAGAGTGATCCAGGATACTTTACACTTGAGATCTTGCCCCTTAAATATGTATCCCCAACATGACACTCTTTTACCAAAAGGGGAAAAGGGTAGAAAAATGTCTCTCTTCTACAATAATGTATTACAGAATCTAGCAAGTACCAGGTATGTGGTACCATATTCCTAAATTCACCAATATTTATATCATATTTACTTTAATCTCATTTCCTGCTTTCCCTCCTTATAACTTCCTACTTTTGTACACATCTTAAGGCCATACCCATGAATATGTCTATAAAATTGGGCAAAGAACTACAATCAAGTGGTGGATTAAAATAATTATGTGAAGAAATTATCTTGATTTCTTAAAGTAACAAAATTTCAGTAGGTAATTATGTCAAAATTATCTTTCTTGATCTTAAATTATGCAGATAATTTACCCAGACTGCTATTTTATCTGGAATATAGAAATTGATATGTTTCTTTCAGAATATTAAGAATATTAATCTTTATGAAGTATTTACATAGCTTAAATCTCCCTTTTTTAGGAAACTATAGTCCTGGTTAATGTTTTACTAACCATGTCTATAAAAATAATACAGTACAGAGTATATGATTTATTTAAAACAAAAACAACTCATTGTTTTAACATATTTTGAACACATTAAAGGTTCTAAATTGACCCCAATAAGATTTCACATATTTTTGATTTTTTTGAAGTAAATTAGAAGTTCTATCCTGTAAAAAATGATTACATTCTTTGCCAAATTCTTTTTTTTAAAGATTTTGTGGGAACTCTCCTTGCAAATATTTGAAAAATGGTTGAATTTAATGCAATTTCATGATATCAGTAAAGCATACCAGAGACCAATTGTTTAGAATTATTATTAAGCATCAGAATCACCTGAGGACTCTGTTAAAAATGCACATATCTGAGTCCTCTAACACCTGTTTAAAAAAAATCTCCAGGGGAAAGGTCTGCACATCAATATTTTATATAGCATAGATTCTAGTGATTCTGACAATGTATTGTAATTTGGAAATTACTACTATCAAAAATATATTTATCCTGTATGGAATTTAAGACTATACTGAATCTTCAACTAGCTTGCAAATAATATTTTACAAATATCTAAAGTGTACCTAAGGTATCTTTTTTCATGATCATTTCATGTTAAGCTTCGTGCTTTCTCTCTAAATTGAACTGTCTTAGAAAATGCACTTAGGTAGAAACAATGTACAGACGCCCCTTGAACACCATGAGATTTAGTTGTGCAGGTCCACTTATATGTATTTTTTTTTTTCAATAAATAAGTACAATACTACACCATCTGCGGTTGGTTTAACCACGGATGTGGAACATCAGATGTGAGCTTGGAGTATAATGTTATGTGCGGATTTTAAACTGCTCAGTGGGTCAGCGCTCTTAACTCCCATGATGTTTACAGGTCAACTGTGTAATATATATACATACACACATACCTGGGATAGCATATTTGGAAGCTAATGTACACTACTTTAAACAAATATCAAACAATCCCACTAAGACAACTTAATAGACATTTATTTAAACTATTCCAGGTGCACTGATATTGGCAAACATATTCAATACAAAAAAAGAGTTGATATTTTTATAATTTACAATAAAAGTCATCTTTACTATTTTTGGTTCATCCTTGTATCTTTGGCAACTAGAATAGGATTGGGAAAGGGTTAACATTTAAATATGTGAGGAGTTATTATGTGAAATACAGAGTTATTGACTTGAACTGAAGAATTTGCCTTTGATTTCTAGAAACGTAATATTTTATAACTGAAAGATACTGATGTATCTATGATTTCAGTAAAATTTAAGTTTATACCACTTATGATAGTTCTTTTTAGCTCTCATGATACATTATAAGACTACTTAAGGTTCCAATATTTTTACTTAATTAACCTTGTAATATATAATCTGCTACTTCCAAAACAAGATAAGTAAATGCCATTTGTAATTAAAAGTATTTTCTAACATACTAAATATTGTTTTAAGCTTCATTCATTAACAATCACAGTAATATTTTATTTTTGTCATTTGACAGTCAATGAACCACAAGTTCCAGGTGAATGGTATTTGAAGTTTGTATAACAGTATATTGAATATGATTACTTGTGTTAATGACTTACAAGGACTTGAATGTAAATACCTCATAACAACAAGATTTAGATTATTGAGATTCCAGACAGTTTTAATTCACAAACCTCATTAACAATCATGTATTATTTTTTGTGGACCCTTGAATTTATTTGAATGTGTTTGAATTTTTACTGTGCCAGTAGCAAAGTTCAAATAATTGATAGACATTATAAAGAGCATGGTAGAATATTATGTCCTTATTATCTTTGAATGAAAAAATAAATAGTGATGCACAGAAAGTTACTAAATTTTAATGGCTCTTCTTTTGTCTTGATGTACTAAATCAACATATAAAGTACATTAGAATAGGATTCTCTTGTGCTTAAGTTTTGGAATCACTCCCTGATAACTCCCTTACCATGAACAAACTCCCTTTCATTTTTTTCTCTTCATATACAATCTCTCACTAATTGTAAGCTTTTCTAGTCTTTTGAGTTGCTCTTCAAAGTAAGCTGCTCTTCCTTCCAATCTTTTTTCAATACTCACGACTTTAGCAAAAGAACAGAATATGCTTTGGTTCTCTCTTCCCCTAGAACTTCTGTCTCCTAACAACCCTGTCTGAGTGATTTATATCCTGATACCACTTTTACCATCTTTGTCACTGAGGTCATTTACCAAACTCCATGACACTCATCCACTTCTTTCAATGATTTCAGCTCATAGATTACAATTTTCTTATTCAACTTATCCTCTGTCATCATTTTTTTAATCTTAAAAATGCACAGTGAAGACTCTTCTAAAATTCTGGTCTCACTGTTCTTTAGATTTTTTAAATTATAATAATCTTCACTGTATTTTAGGCAGCCAAAAAATAACTAACATTAAACTGTGTCTTTATCATAAATGTCCTATTTCTTATATTTTCAATTCTGAAATAGTTTTTCTCACTATATACTCAAGCCTTTCTACCAGTCTCATTCCCATTAATTTTATTTATTGCAAACCTTATTAACTTGTCTGCCACAGATGTCAGTAGTTTTCAATATCCTTGTGGCTTCCACTCATACTTTACCCAACCTAATCTCTAAAGTCTTTCACAGCAAGGTTCACAAAAACCTAGATATTTTTCACCTTTTTTCCCTGTAGTTCAAATATCTTCCAGTTGTTGGACTTTGGTGAGTCCACTATCTGTTACCTTCATTATCTGTTTTTATTATGCAAAATCACAGTATTTTTTTCCTAAAATTGGAGAGATGTGGTATAACGTCATCTAATCTCTCACCATATTTTGGCAAATTTTATTTATCACCTGATGCTAAGTACCCATTTCCTGACCAGTCACCATCAGTAAAGTAAAGGTAGTCCCATCACCTCCACTTTTGTTATTTCATTGAATGTGCCCATATTTTCCCCAGGTCAACTGAGCAGCATCCCACCTACCTGAAGAAGAGCCCTAATAGAATGTCAGACTGGTGTGAATCTCACCCTGCACTTTCACCCTCACTCTTGATTTTCTCCAGACTCTGAGAATGTATCTTTCTTTGTACTTGCTAACACAATCCCATTGCCTCTAAATCCTTCAATTCCAGCCTCTTCAAAACTTTATTCTAATTGTTAGAGATGATCTTAGATGTTCGCAAAACCCATAAGGCAAAGTCTAGATATAGACATTATCAGGATATATTTACTTCTAACACATATAATACAGAGTAAAGGTAACCAGGATAACACTCTCTTCTAAAATAGAAGCCCTATAATCTGTAAGACAAGCTCAAGTGTTTTTAAAACAGTGATATCAAAGAAACACTAACAAATTAGAAAAGACAATTTATCGGCTCCAAAGACAGCTTTGTAATTGGGACCTATTTTATAAAATGTTTATTTATAAAATATTTCATTATATGTTCAACTCTGCCACCCTTCTCTACATATGAGGCAGGGACACTATGTCTCATGTGAAGTGCTGAGTCAATAGTGAACGGCAGCATTTAGGATCAATTTTAAACATATAGTATTGCTGAAAGTATGAAGTAGTGATATAGGTAATAATGGCAAGCCCTTGGTTATTATCTCCTTTTGTCTACCATGCAGCTTCTAACCTTCGTAGCATCTCTCAAAACTTTAATCGTCTCAACTGAGAAAATGGTGAAACTAATATAAATTACTTCATGGTGTCCTTGGGAGAATGAGTTAATATATAGAACACATTTATAATAGTGCCTTTCACCTTGCATACACACACACATACAAAATGTTAATGATATTATCCTCACTAAATATTTCCTTGCAATATTACCTCTGATCCCTACCGACACTTCTGTCTAAACCTCCTAACCAATTAGCTACTGACAACAGAATTCAAAGATCTTACATTAGTTAGTCCTTTCTCACTCACTTCCTGAAGCATTTGTTGCTCCTTACCTGCCTGGCCTACTTGTGAGGCTTGGAGTTTCTACAGCACTACACAATACTGGTAGGTATTCTGTCCCTCTGATTATTACAGTTTACCGACGCTCATTCTATGTAGAAATTCACTCTCCATTTATAAGCTCTCCTCCATGATTTCCAGCTCAATGGCTCTGTTAGTCTGATTAGCCTGTAACAAGCTCTATTTTGGCCGAGCAGAGGCATTCCTGATATGTAATCATTGCAGGCAGCTCATTCCAGACTAAAATGAGGTAATAGACTTTTTTCTAAACCTTGACTCACCTTCCCTATCTTCTCTCCCAGTTCAATACTCAGCTCAAATGCTAGCTTCATGAAGAATTTTTTGTACTCTTACTTTACTTAACCTCCTTTAGTTTTGCCCCTGAAATAGTTCATTTTTTACTAACTCAGTCAAATATTATTAGCATTTTATCATGTTAATTTGTCTCCTCTTTCTCTAGACTGGAGCAGTTTGATAGTAGAAAATGTACTTTACCAGTGTAAGCCTTGCAGATCCTAGCAGAACGCTTTTGACTTGGTAGGCACACAGTGTAATTTGGTTGAATGGACTAAATAGAGCAAACATACGTCTGACTGAAATAATAGTAATGAGGTAAAAGACCTGCAGAGTTCTCTGAAGTCATCCATGCCCATTTGTGGCTCTAGGAAAAATTATAACCTGCAAAAACATGTAATAAATAGAGTTCTACACTTTTTTGTGTATAATGACTAATTACTAATAGGTGAAGATTACATATTATGCCCCACTGCCACATCCTGATGGCATGATGAGACAAAGCCATCTTCCTTAGCTGAAAACTATAAACAAGGGAAGCATCCTCACTATGCTCCTTTTTCTTGCCAGTCTTTCTTTTCTTTAATGCTTTATACCCCTTTTATTCCTTCCTTCCCTTTCTTTATTTCTTCCTTACATTTTTTTGTTTCTTTATAATAATTCTTGACTCTAAATACATTGAATTTCATTTATTTTACCAAAGTTATACATGCACATAATTTAAAGCATCAGTTGGTTTTCCACAGTGCATTATGGGATGGGCTACGGTCCTAAGAACAGCGCTAACTTCTTTAGCTATCCTCTCTGCCACTTTACAGTTTTGTGCCTAAAATAAACTTTATTTTATTATGAATTTATCTATACACTTAAAAGGAGATTTTATTATGTCAAACATTTCTAGGAATTTGGTAACAAAAGATTTTTCTTTGATGTATACTATGCCATATTGCTAACGTTTGAAATCAATTGTCTTCCTAGAAATTTCAGGTTTAAATCTGATTTTAATTTCTTTGCAGTTTGTATTCTAAAAGTTGGACTAGGTATTTGATTCAATTATTTTGACTATAAATATAAACATTCATTCATTTATTCAAACATTCATTTATACATAATTGGGTAAATATCTATCAGGTGCCTACCATGTACCAAACCTGATTATAATTGTGGGATATATGCAATAATGTATAAAATAGATGAACAACAATGACAAAACTATCTCATTTAGCTGACATGCTAGTGATACCATCTGCATATCTGACTATCTGAGGTTTGGAATCTCATATTTATAATTCACAAATACTTAGTACATTTTATGGTTTAATTTAGAAACATGCAGGAAAATATTATTATTTCAACTGAAAAACACTACAAGCTTTCATATTTGTTCATGGTTTTACTTCCAGTGAGTGATAGGTTATTATATGATCTATTTAAAGGTATTTCTATATATTTTATTATTCTAACATGAAGAATAATGTTGAATTGATTTTCCTCCAAAAATTAAGTTTACATAATGAAACATGGAATGATAAACGCAGATACCACTCCAATTTTAACAGTCAAAAATATATAAATTTCAATATTGGCATAAATGTTTGGCTTTATGTTGACACTATTTAAGTACCATTTTAGCCTGGGATATTCATTTTTATGAATTTTGAAACAGACCTGCTATGTCTTAAAAATGAAACACTATTCTTAAAATAATTTAATAATGTGGAAATTTTTTTGAAATTTGATTTTACTAACTGTAACCTTACGATATTTAATACTCAAATGATGACATCCAGTAAGTGTAACATCTCATATAACTTCATATTCAAGTAAGAATAAATGCAGAGTATAAATGTTTCTGTGGTTCACAGATAATATGTTGTGAAATCTAAGAATGAATGCAGTCAAGAGAAATATATTACTTAATGCAGCATATTTCATATATCTGAATGCCTTATTAAGACAAAAAATAATTAAAATATTAATATTGGTAATTATGTGCTGACACTCAAAAGTCCCTTGTTTTAAATCTAATAAACTATATTTTGTATTTGCCTTATATGAATTTTGTAAATCATATATTCTCCTTTTAAATAGACTAATTTTTTAAAACAGATTTAAATTTACAGCAAAATTGAAGAGCAAGTGCATATTCCCTCTGCTCCCATGCGTGACCAGCTCCCCACCACTATCAACATCTGTACCAAAATTGTACATTTGTTACAACCAAGAAGATACATTGACACATCATTATCAGCCAATGTCCTTTACTTTTGGTGTTGCATGTTCTATGGATTTGGACGTATGTATAGTGACATGTGTCCATCATTACAGTATAATACAGAATAGTTTCATTGCCCTATCAATCCTCTGTGTTTTGCCTATTCATCACACCCTCCCCCTTAACCCCGGGCAACCACTGATCTTTTTACTGTGTCCATAGTTTTGCCTTTTCCAGGATGTTATGTAGTTGGAATCATACAATATGTAGCCTTTTCAAATTGGCTTCTTTCACTTAGTACTATGCAATTAAGTTCCCTTCATGTCTTTTCAATGGCTTGATAGCTCATTTCTTTTTAGCATGGAATAATATTCCATTGTCTGAAGTACCACCATTTATCTGTTCACCTACTGAAGGACATCTTGGTTGCTTGCAAGGTTTAGCAATTATGAATGAAGCTGCATGTGCAAATTTTTGTGTGGACTTAAATTTTAAACTCATTTGTGTAAATAAATACCAATGAGTACAACTGCTGGATCATATGAAAAGAGAATGTTTGTTTTATAAGAAACTGCCAGACTGTCTTTCAAAGTAGCTATATAATTTTGCATTCCTACCAGCATTGAATGAGAGTTCCTTATGCTCCATATCCTCACCAGCATTTGGTGCTGTCAGTGTTTTGGATTTTGGCCATCCTAATAGGCATCTAGTAGTATCTCATCTTTGTTTAAATTTGTATTTTCTTAATGACTATGATATGAAACATCTTTTCATATGCTCATTTATCATCTATATATCTTCTTTGATGAGGTGTTTGTTCAGGCCTTTTGACCATTTTTAATTGGGTTTTTATCAGGTTGTTTGTTTTCTTATTTATGAATTTTAAGAGTTTTTTGTATATTTTGGATAACAGTCCTTTACCGATATGTTTTTTGCAAATACTTTCTCCCAGTCTGTGGCTTGTCTTCTCATTCTCTTGTCAGTATCTTTCACAGAGCAGAAATATTTAATTTTAATGAAGTCCAGCTTATCAATTATTTCTATCATGGGTCGTGACTTTGATGTTTATCTAAAAGGTCATTGTTGTGACCTAGTTCATCTAGATTTTTCCTCGTTAACTTTCAGGAATTTTACAGCACTGTGTTTTACATTTATATCTGATCCATTTTGAGTTAATACTTATGAAGTGTGTAAGGACTGTATCTAGAGTCATTATTTTGTAGGTGAATGCCCATGTATTCTAGCACTGTTTGTTGAAAAGACTGTCTTTTCTTGATTGTACTGCCTTTCTGCTGTACTGTACTGTACTGCTCCTTTCTCAAAGATTAGTTAACTATATGTGAATCTATATAAATCATTTTAACATTTGGTATTTAATACTTCCTATACTTTCTTGTAAACATTATTGGTATTCACACTTTATCAGATTGTCTAAAAAAACACATCTTTCTTTTTTGTATTAATATTCTTATTTCAACTGACAGTCATGTTTCTTTCTGCTAATATTCTTAGGTGAAGTATTATAATTATTGGTTCAAGTGTGCTGTTTCTACATCGTCAACATATTGTATAACTCCTTGTGACAGCTTAGGTATTTATCAGAACATGCATAAAACTCAAATATTACTAGTCATCTATTTTCTGAATGACTCTGATATACTAGGCACTAGTCTAGCTTCTGTAATATCTTATTGTATATTCAGGTAGATTTGTATTATATATAAACATATATAAGTGGATGCATTTGTGTGTATATATATATATTTATATTTATTTGTATTACCAAGATAATTTATTTCCACAATGGAAATATGTACACAATACATATTGAAGCAGAGGATAATCCATTAATTATTTATGAGAAAGAAGAGAAGATATTTTAACCAGATCATTGAAAAGTTATTTAGGGGTGGCTGCTGCAAGGGTGTAAAGGAAGATAATATTCAAGAAACCGCAAGTAGTTCAATACTGATGTAATATAAAATGTGAAGCCCCATGTCAGTAAGTGTGTCTGGATGGGTATGTGGGTACAGTACTGTTAAAAGTCAGATATGGTTAGAAAATGATATTTTTATCACGGTACAAATAACATAAGTAGGTCATGCTATGATTATATTTTTATTTGAAAAGAATATACTGATAGAACTGTGGAGAAAGGACTTAAAAGAGTAAAAAACCAGAGACAGGGTATTGGTATTTCAATGGCTGAAATGAAACATAAACCTGAGATCAACTCAACGGTGGTGAAATGGAGAGGAGGAAGTTGTTCTAGGGAATGGTTAAAAAGTTGAATAACAGCACTTCATGAATGTTTGGATATGCAATACACAAAAATGAGAAACTTAAGCTCACTTTTGGTTTCTAGCTTTGGTAACTGGATTCATGGCAGAGTGATTTTCAGAGGCACAGAATAAGGAGGTAAAGCTCAAGTTTTGAGAGGTGGAAAAATTAGATTGTTTTGAAAATTTTACTCTAGAAGAATCATGCCTGTAGAGATGTTTATTTATTTATAGGTAGGATAAATCAGTATAGAATTCAAAACAAACATCTGATACGGAGATAAACAGTTGAGATTTATAAGTGTTTAGGAAATGCCTTTGATGATCTTGAGAGAGATCTTTGATTATTCCTTTGTTCACAACTGCAAATTTTACCTATAGCTTGTCAATATTAACTATCCTCTTTCGGATGTTCTCTTTTCTGTTCATGGATTTATTTCCCTTGCATTAGATTTCTTAAATGGTTTCTTCTTTCCTTTAGCAAAAAACAAACATAAAATGCCTTTGGTAAAAGGCACTAAGCTTCAAGGATAAACTCACTAATAAATGAAGTGAGTTTTAGTTTATGATAATTAAAACAAAAAGTTAATATTTTCATTTTGCTTATATCTCTAGTAAATAATGATTCATAAATACTGTCTATTGTTTATTAGGGATATTTTGTTAGGAATACATTAATGCCAATTAATTTTCACAAAGTAGACTCCAAAAATATTGCCTCCAATTTATATTTACTCATAAAAGCACTTATTTCATTTAATAATTGTGAAATGTGTCAGACAAAACTCAGAGGAGACTTACAAAAATTAGTAAGTCTTATTTAATAAGAAATAGTGTACATATTTTATAAATATTAGTATTTGTAAGATTCTACAGAATCTTTTTTTTTTCTTGATTTATACTAAAATATAACAATCTGAACCTTGAAGAAAAAAAAGAGAAAGAATGCATTTGATCATCATTAGATAACACAGAACTGCACAGTAACTACCCAGTATTAAGTGAATTTTTAATGGCTGCTCTTTAGCATGCAATTTAGTGTATGTGTTTAAAGTGTTAAAATTTTCAATATTTTTCCTCTGAAATCTTGAAAGAAGCAACCAAAATATGCATTTTTCTTTCATAGTATGCTAAGCTTAGAGAGCGTTTTGACACTTTGAGACATTTTGCAAATGAAGAAACATTCCCCAAGATGTTATATATACTGGAAATGGGAAAGTCTGGCTACTCTGACATGAACAATGGTGTGACTTACACTGGCTACATGGTGCTCTCCCAAAGAAGGCAAAGAGCTGGGTGTAGTCCAAGGAAGTTGGTTGATTGAGAGATGGTCACTATGACTTCCTTCCCCGGGAGACTCGAATAAGAACTGATAGAAATGAGCATCATTTCTCCACATAGATGGACATGTAACATGCAACTTGAGATCTGTTAATCATTATATTTTCCAAGATGTGGAAGGCAGAAGCAAATGCTCAAATCTGTAGTGACAAGAGGATAAGTAAACAAAAGACAAAGGGGAAATAATGAAGTTCTGAGTTTCCTCTGGTTGATGTGAAGAAGCATGTTTTGAAGACAAAAAAATTATGAGTCAGCACCAACCTTCCTGATTCCTGATAACCAAAGACTGATTTCCATATGTATCTTGCATTTATATTTATAAATTCCCTAATGAACACTTTTTTTCTTTCTTCAAAGATTGGAAGAAAAACTTTTCCACATTGTGTTTTATACTCTTCACTTATTTTATTGCATAGTAATTATTTCATTGCAAAAAGAAAATAAATACCTGCTGGAGCAAGCTTAAGAAAATTGTATTAATTCTAATGAAAATACAAGTTGTGTTAAAAACAAAACTAAGCAAAAACAAACAGTGACACCTATAAGGTTTTTCTCACTCTAACCTCTGTTTCTCTCTGCTTTATTCTTCTCTTTATATGCAGACTTGAAACTTAAAGCACGATTTTTTCCCTTCTCCTTTCTATACTTGAGAGATGATGGATATCAACAGTTTCTATGTTTGCATATTACATATTCTTCTATCCAGAGAGATGTCCTCTCTCATTTTCTCTTTCCCTTCCAGTTTCCCAAGGAAAGGAATTTTATTGGCTCATGCCTAGACCAATCATATATGACCAGGGAAGAAAAATCATGCTGTACAAAAACAACAGAATTCCCTACTGAAGAGGCCATGTGTTTAAATGTGAGGTGAGGACAGCAGTGTCTTGAAAATTGCTATTAACTTGGGAGCCCATTATGTAGTTCTCCTTTATGTCTGTCTGCTTTCCACTTGTATTGGGATGTAAAGTGCCTACCCACACAAAATGTTCATCTTACTTCCCTTACCCATGACAGACATTGTTAATTTGCTGTTATGCCTTTATCATGAAATTCAAAGGCAGCCATTAAATCCTGCAAGACAGAGGGCTACAGGAACCTCTTTTAAATCAAGTGGCATGCAAGGTAAATCTAATTTCCCATATCTTTCCTCTCACTTTCTCATTATATCTTTGATCCATTCTATGAATATTATGAAAGGTACCCTTCACTGTGTGAGTAGTACCATAACTACAGTTCCCTCACACTAATCTGAGAAGATGTTTTGGAGAAACAAAAAGTTAAGGAAAATATATAAACATTTGTATGTTACGTTGTCTTAAAGAACATTAACATTGCTTACCAGGATTTTTATTTTCTAAAGTTTCAAAAATTTCTAAGACCCAAAGATACCCTAAATAAACCTCAGGCCTGAATTTTATTTTTAAAATCACTAAATTCTCTGAACATTGATTATATATAAATGTATCCTGCTTTTAAAATGGATTTTCATGCTTAATGGAATCTCCATGTCAAATGCATATAAAATATTTTAGTTAAAATAATCAATGCTATTATACATTTTAAAAAACAAAGTATCATGACTTTAATTGTAACATATTAATGAAGATTTAAATGATGTAATAGTATTTTGGTATAGTAAATTCATCTTCACAAAGGATAAGTATTTGGGGGGATATATCATCCACTTCCTGTTTTCTGAAATCAATGAAATTATGTTATTTTAAAATGTACATCATTTTTATTTCAATTTTAAAGAGTAATTCACTGGTCACTTTTCCTTATTTATATCCTGGGTCAGACTAAGTCTTAAAATTGGTCTAAATACATTTTCATGTTGTTTGCTTATATATTGGGTGCTGGAAAGAGAAAAGTAGAGAGAACTGTGGTGTTCTTTTCTAACTTTCCTACCCTGACTTTATTTCATGTTCACATTCCCCCTCTATCTTCTTTCTTTCTTTTCTCTTCTTCTCTTTTTCCTTTCCTTTTCTTTTTCCTTCCTTCCTTTCTTCCTTCCTTCCTCTCTTTCTTTCTTTCATTTTTCTTTTTCTTCCTTCCTCTTTTCTCTCTCCTTCCTTCCTTTCATTCCTTCATCTGTTCCTTTGTTAGCTCTGTTTACCAGTCTTTCTTTATTCTACTTGTAATTATTATTCCTACCTTCTCACAACATAACCTCTCCTCTAATCATCTAATGAGTGCCCCGCACTCATTTTTTTCTGGTCACAGAGGGGCCAGAGAGAAGCTAGGAAATCAGGAACTTGGACTACTGTAGTTCTTGTGGAAGACAGCAAGAGTATGTTTTTTGTATCACTATTTCTATGTGTGAAACAGCACATGTTTTCGTTATGGAAATGGATGTATTGGAGCCAATGCATTAATTAAAAAACGTATACTTGATAGAGAAGTATTGATGATTATATAACATGATAGCAAAATACAGAGAAAAAATAAAATATTGTACTAGCAACTCAGTGTGTTACTTTGAATAGTCTTGGACTCTGTATATCACAATACTACAGAAGCTAGGAAGATTCTTCAAGAAACGCAGGGCTAATTGTGAAGATAAGAGTAAGAAAATCTCTTTGTAGCTTTCAAAATTGAAAGTAAACATAACCTGAATCTGAATTTTTATCATAGAATTTAGATATTATAGTTAAAATTTTCTAGCAAAGTTTATCATTTTAATATGTTTTCAAGAAATAATTTTATTATCAGACTAAATATTTCTAGCCACTATTTTGCCTATAGTAACAATTTTTTGATAATGTGAGTTTTTTTTAAGGAATACATGTGAAGACTAGTAGGTATTGCCACATTTATGTTTTGTCAAAGTTACTTTTATTTAACTTTACCTCTTGTACTTGAAAGCAAAACTTTTCGAAAGATATTTTTCAGTAATTATTTTTTCTCTTTTATTCCTTTCTCTATTAATCTATTTTGTGTTTCCTGTGGCGTGTTTTCATTGTAAAAGGCTTAAGTTTGTCAATTATAGGGCTTTTTCCACATTGGAAAATAAAGTTACATCACATTCTATGTTCTTTTACTCATATTTCTGCATTAACAATTTTCTAAAAATTAACCTTGCTCAGGTGGTGGATTTCTGCTGAAACATAAAGGCACTGCTGCAGAAGCAAAACTAAACTAAATAGAAATATGCTTGGCTATGTGTTTATAGCATTTCCTACAGGCTTTTCCATAAAGATAATTCCAAAAGAAAGTATAAAAGTGAAACTTTTGTTACTATAAAACAAGGATAAGATTTTCCTCTTTTGTGGGTTATAAACACTCCCTAAGATCAAAGCTTGCCTTAGCAAAATTTGAAAGAAATGTACGGATAATTCTTTTGAATCCTCTCAGCCTCAACATCCCCTTTTTCTTTCTACTCGAACTCCCTTTCTCAGTTAGATTTCCTTTCTTCATACTCCCTTTTGAACCTAGTCAGATAGTTCTTTCCCACAAAGAGAGAACCAACTGACACCCTCCCTTCTTGTCTTCTAGAATGATCCAAGCTCTAGTTCCCTTCACTAGGGGAGATGTGTTCTCAGTGTTAGGTCCGAGTTTCAGTAGTACCCAATGTGTTAGGAAAAATCAAAAAGTGGACATACTGGAGCTCTTACTTGTAACATAGGGTTTGCAAAACCAGAGTAGAAGTGAAACTCTGACAGAGCTTAGGTTTCTGGCAATCAATAAAATAACACAAATGCCACCTAGCATTTAATGAAATTTTACTTGTGACAAACAAATAATAATTCTTACTCCATAGATAATTTCTAGGTACCCTGCCTTAATCTGCAGAAAATTGTCAGCATCTCTTCTCATCACATTTTTATGAGATACATGGGGGTAAGTTTTGTTTTTCTGTAGGAAATGACCTTTTGTGCCTGGCTTTCCATCCAAATACATTTTAATATTAGGAATCAAAGTTTTGACTCATATCTTGCCTTCTTAACTATGCAGAGTTTCCAACATTGTAGTTTAGCATGAATGTTTGACACTAAAAAAACAGACAAAAGTTTGAAACAGAGTAAAGTTTTGGTTGACACCTCCCCAGGACGTGGGTTTTAGGGGCTTATCTCTGTCTAATACAACTTTATGATGTACATACCCTAAAATGCTCTCACATTCTGCATCAGCTGCCTTCTTCCTCTCAATTTTAAAATCTGTGTTTATTCTTCTTCCCCATGCTTTATGTTTCCCCTGCTTGCTTGTGTGCAAAAAAAACTAATCTACATAATATTAGGCAAAGAAACAAAGCTCAAGGTTCTAAGAGTATGGATCAGATTATGAAGAGAAAATGTGCATAATGTTGTTCCTTAAGTCATTTGTTCAATCAGGTTTTGAACATAGACACAAAATCCCCCTACTCTCACCTCAAAACACATAGTCATGCTCAGAAGTTTAGTGCATTTTTATCTCAGTTAGGCAAACAAAGGAAAGGCAAAATACTATAAAAGTTTGATAGAAAGCACATAGTAACAGATCAGCAATAACACTCCTACCCTTAATTTCTTCCTCAGGATTAAGTGTGTTTATGCACAAATTATGGTATGCTAAGAGCTTGTGGTGGTATAGAAAACAATGCCACATGAACACATTTTGCAAGAGGTAACTTTTGTATAAGTTAAAATTTCAATTAAAAGTATACCCATACAGTTCTTGCTTTCACCAAATTCAGTTTAAAAATATTATTTTCATCCAGACAATATTTTTATGGTCCACATCAAAGGAGCCTATCCAGTAAATCAAAATATGTCATTGTTTTTTAAAGTTTTAAAGCTTCCAGCAGGACTGAGGCTAGGTTCTGTTAAGGAATAGAAAAAGTGTAGGAATGACTTGAAAATTGTTCAGAAATTCACTCTGCCTCTCATTAAATACTTGGAGTCTGTACTGAATTGTGTACGGACAGCAGGCCAGATTAAAGAAGGCAGGGAGATTCTAAAGGGCACAAATGAGAGAATCCAGAGAATGAGACTAGAATCTGTGTGTGTGTAAAAGTGTGTGTCTGTATCTGTGTGACCTAATTATATTCCTTACGTGCTACTTCATCAGCTGATGTGCATCCCAGTAAGGATTTAGGGAGTTCTGAAAATCTGGCATTGCTCAGATGAGTCACATGCTGTGGTTTCTCCTGCTTTGGGAACGTCTAGGAATGTTACATCATTTGTCATTAACAAATATACGTCCTTCAAACGTGTCTGTTGACATCTTTATATGAACCACTTAACCTTCTCATTTTGATGCTGAGATTCATCAGACTCATTTCTAATATGTTAATAACATTGCTGCTATCCATTTCTAGGCAGAGTTTTGATTCCCAGACAGAGTGAAAGAGCTGCAATATGACATATGCTTGGTCCACTCTTCATAATACCACCACAAGGCCAATGTGACCTCAAGTCATTGGGGGAAAAGAAAGTGCCCTGTATACAAATTAGCAAGGGACTGTGATTTACATGATAGCAACCTGATCTGAATAAAAAGTTCATTTTAAATATTTATTTTGGTTTCACACCAACACTTCTCGACTGCTCTGTGCGCTAAGGCTAGTTGATAATATAAAGATTTTAATAGAAGCAAGGGTTAAAAAAAAAAGGACAAGAAGGAATATATGTACTTAAATTCAAAGTAAACTTTGAAAATCAATGTGGCTGACATCAGGGAGCTAGCAGAAAGACTTGAATGTTTTACTATGCCAGAAGAGTTGGAATAATTTTAATTGAGGCCTCTGAGAGAGATTTTGGCTGTTTCAGGTGAAACATATTAAAACACTAGAGACTAATGCTCAGTAAAATCTATGTTTTCAAATATATCATTATAAGAAGATGGTGTTTTCAACTATGTATTAATTACTTGAAAATACATTTAAATACCCTAAACAGGTAAGCTCTAAGCTCTATCGGTAAAAATAACTTTGTGAAACACATAAAATTAGACTGTGAGGAATTGCTTTCTTTCTATCTTTAGAACAGAAGTATTAACTTTTAGTGCAGTTAATTCCTAGAAATCAATATACTGGTTCAGAGTAAAATCTTGTTTTGCCACTTCCACTGTGTATACATAAGGAATTTACCCACTTGAATTATATTGTTCTGTTGCATTACATCAAGTAAATTTTAAAATGCTTCATGTACTAAGGGTAAAAGCTTTCTAAATGGCAATTCACGTGTATGAGATCAATTAAAGGTACTAGATGATTTACTGTAGTCAACACAAATTATGAAGTTACTGGAAAAGCATAAGCCATTGTGCATTAGAAGCTTGCATACGTGTAATATTTGTCTGTAATTTAATTCTACACGACAGATTTAAGAAAGAAAACCATAAATGAGTAGATGCTGCTTGAGTGCTGGAAAGTGGAATGACCTTCACTTGGTATATTGTTTAATTTAATTATACATTTTAATAAAACTTATTTTAAATCAACTACCTCATAGTTTAAGCTGGTTGTTAAATTTGAGGAATGTTTTAGAAGTCAATGTGAAACAAAAAGACTAAAATGATCCTTTTTTAATAAAAAAAATGTGTTTCGTTATGTAGTGTAGCAAATCATTAAGGACATAATTATGTTACCAAAGACATATATGCATTATTTTCAGAAAATAATAATTTAATAACCATCTTTCTAAAAAGGTCATAGTGACTGGAATTTCCAAATTAAGCATTGCTGTTCTGTTTAAAATGAATACTTAAGATTGTGCCGCATGTAATATGCGCTTAAAGCAAAAAATTAAAATATTTAACTGTTTTTAGCATATATCATGTATTCTATAAGTGTTTGTTAAACAGATTTAGAATATTTAAATTCTATTCATAAAATTATTTCCATTTAAATTTAAAAATATTCAAGGTTGAAAAATATGTAAATTTATTTTTTTAATTGAATTGATATCTACATGTAACATTTGTGATCACCAACAAAGGACTGAATTTTGTAAATACATGATTTTAAATATGAACTGCTTGCTTTTTTTAACTACTAATTCAAGAGTCTGCTGTGGTGGGAATGATGGCATTTAATGATAGATTAAATAGGCAGATTGTTAACTTTCTAACATATTTGTTTTAGTGCTGTTTATTCTTTAGCTGTGAAAATGTATCTACAATCATAGTATCACTCAATATAGTTGTGGACAGTGAGGTACATTTCAACTCCTCAATTTAAAACAAAACTACAACATAGTATCAAACATGTTGAGATGATTTATAAATCTGTAATTTGTAATCATTTCTCTTCCAGTGGGTTTGGCAGTATATACATTCAAGCCATTTAGGCTCCACGAGGCTTAAGAGCACCTAAAGGGCTAGTTGCATTTTTATCTCAGAGGGAAGAGACTGATCATTCTCTGAGCCTACTGGGCTTCCTCTAAGTATACAACTTTTGTTTTGACTAATTAATATATTTGAGTCATAAAACTATCTGTGATTTTAAATTCTTCTCATATGGTTAAAATTGCCCATTTTCCTTATCTACAAGACCATAAAAGCTTTTCTTACCAGTCCCTCATGCTTAAAACATGAAACAAAACTCAGAAAGCATGTATTTTTCATCATATTTTCTTACAAAGCCATAATATATTTTGCTATATTTGAGAAATGTTGACCTCTGCCACTTTGGTGAGCCTTCCAATAAACTCTGCCCAATTCCCCTTCTGAGCTAAGATAACAGGAATGTCCACACACACAAAAGTACTATCTAGGTGAGAGGATGAGGCAAAGTACCAGTTGAGATTCTAAGAATGGACAGTGCCCATTATTGAGAACATAATCACCAATTCTAAGGCTAAATTCAAAGAGAACCTGGTTATTGATGTGCCCACTTCCACAAACCCAGGGAGGGACTAAAGATTTTTGGACTGGTTTGAAAACCTTGTAGAAGAGAGATCGGGGTGTGTGTGTGGGGGTGGATGGGAATGGAGAGGGCAAACATAAAAAGAAGATTTTTCTCTTGGCAACCACATTTCATTATTTACCATAAGATGTTATCCTTTCACCATTTCTTGTCGTGGAGGATGGATGGAGGCACTAGACTGGTTCTTCTCCCTGAAACTGAAGGCGGAAAGACAAAAGAATTTTGATATGAATATTTGTGAGAAGAGAAGGCTGTCACTCTGTGCCTCAAACTACTGACTGTTTAGCCACCAGACTTACTATCTGGCTGGTATAGGAAGTGTTCCAGGGAGAACTGGTACACAGATATTAGTCAGATAATTCGTACTTGCTCATGTTCTTGGTTCTAAAGAGATATGTAAGATAAGTGTGAGAGAAGTATCCCTGCTGAGGGGACTCAAATGTATGAGAAATTCTGGGCTATAGACTTGGAAGGTACAACAGTAAAATGTAGGGGGAGAAATGAAACAAGCAAATTGGATAAGATGGGGATGAAGTCAGCTGATAACTGTTGAGGGCATGTGTAAAATTAAGTTCATAACAGCCACACATTCTGTGGTTGATGACCAAAAGAGTGAGGACAGCAACCTTGCTACTACTTACTAGATGCTGTTAATATTCCATCCTATAAAGAAACGAGCACTGCCAACTCATATGGGGCACATGTAGCTGCATTTAACTCTTGACTTTTCCCTTTTCCATTCTCTGGCGCCAGAAGCATAATTCAAGAAGAGAAGATACGGAGAGCGTGG
The DNA here is from genome assembly GCF_008692025.1 of Phocoena sinus. Classification (NCBI taxonomy): domain Eukaryota; kingdom Metazoa; phylum Chordata; class Mammalia; order Artiodactyla; family Phocoenidae; genus Phocoena; species Phocoena sinus. The sequence continues at coordinate 121,756,880 of NC_045764.1, read as the reverse complement.
GAAACATATTACAAAATTTCTTCTCACTAAGACTCTGGGTGATGCCCATTTCAGAAGTGAGTGAGGGTGACACTTTGAATCAAGTAACATTGAAATGTTCATATAGATAGGTTTAAGTCTTAATAATAAACGTTGACTGAAATAATAACTTGCTATCCAGGGAACTCATTACCCAGAAGGGAAGTTTTTTGAACAGAGTATATCTAGAAAAGCAAAATAATTTCATGTATCAAAGCATTATTTTCAAAATGTTTAAACATGCCTCTCATAAAAATATAGACTAGTTAATTGAAGTTTGATTTAACTCATTAAAGAGAGAACTTGCAAGATGTGAAGCTATCGTACCATTTGAGAAATTTTTCATAGTCATTTGAGAAAAATTTGCTAAGTTGGAAAATAGATTGATTTATGTCCCATAGGGCAATAAAACCTAAACGTTGGGGTCACCTTCTCTACTCAACAGACATCATTTTCATCTCTCTTGACAAAAACCTACATTTTAGCCTGTAACTTTAAGAAACAAACCTCTAATAAATAGTCAACAGTAAATCAAATAAAGGTACATCCCATAGAAAATTAAATGATATATGAGTAAGACTGATAGGCCAGGGGTCATCAAGTTTTGCATGTGTGTATGAAAATTCAGATAATAAATGTTTTAGGCTTTGTGATATATATGGTTTCTGATGTAACTACTCAACTTTATCATTGTAGAGCAAAAAAGACATAGATAATAAAGAAAGTAGCATAGCTATTTTTCCATATGATTTTATTCATGGACACTGAAATTTGTATTTCATACAATTTTTATGTCATAAAATAGTCTTCTTTTGATTTTTTCAATCAATTAAAAATGTGAAAAACAACCTTAGTCCATAGGTCATATAAAAACAGGTGATGGACCAGATTTGGTCCCTGTGTTAGTCTATGATATTTAAAGGACACATGGTCATCCTTTTACTTTATATCCAAATTTTCTTAATATGTGATTATATATCAATTAGTTGAATCTTTTCACACCTGTTCTACCTACAATTGGAAGTTCTCAGTTTAAAATGGTTTAAAGATATTGGACCTTAACCAGAAAGACAATGGACCCTAAGGCACATTGAGAAATAGTTTTTCTAGCTCTAACTTTATGTAACCCTAGACAGGCAAGTTCTTTAGATACTTTGGGCCTCTCATAACCCAGATACTTGAGCTAAATAATTTCTAAGATTATTCTTAAGTATAAGACTATTTGCTACAGGTATATTTAAAACAAATGAAAATTATTTAGGAAAATATTTTCTCTACATTTTTTTTTCACACTTGTAGAGAAATTTATGCCGAGTGAAAATTGTATTCTCAAACACATGTCAACATTATCTACATTTTATACAGCTTAGTGTGCAAAATGATTTGCATTTAGAGTGACATAATATGCTTAGTTTCATGAGGATTCAAATCAACAAGTATATGAGCCCTAGAAGCATTTAGAAAGCTAAGCAATGTTGTGCGGGGGAAGTATGATCAAAATGAAGTTGTATGAGGCTTCCCTGTTGGCGCAATGGTTGGGAGTCTGCCTGCCAATGTGGGTTCGTGTCTCGGTCCGGGAGGATCCCGCGTGCCACGGAGCGGCTGGGCCCATGGGCCGTGGCCACTGGGCATGAGCGTCCAGGGCCTGTGCTCCACAGCGGGAGAGGCCACAACAGGGAGAGGCCCGCATACCGCAAAAAAAAAAAAAAAAAAGAAGTTGTATGAAATGTTGGTAATTACCATTTTATTATAGGACTCTGAATGATTAATCCACAATAAGTAGGAAAAAGGCATTCAGGCCAAAGTGAGCTATCTAAAATAGACTCTAGTTCTATACAAATTTCATAAGTAAAATTATTTCAAAGGAGAGAATCTATGAAAATTATACACAAATCTTTCAAACACATCAGAAACATGAAAACGTACGGCTCATTTTGTCATCTGAAACTATTTAGACTCACGCGTACTCCAGAGAAGAAATGAATTTTGAAGATAAGGATACTTCCTTAATTGCATAAATGATATGTATTAAAGAAAATGTTTTTCAATTACATCACTGTTAACTAGGTTGGTAACACTATCATAGAAACATTTTGTACTGTGATAATGGACAAGAGAGTATTTCTAACTATCTTTTTTTATCACATTGATTCTTATAGAGAGATAACCAACCCATCCAAAAGTTACAATTTGAATAGCTTGTAAGAATTCTGTGTTATGTGTTTAGGATAGAAGGCAGGTGTGGGGGGAGACCAAATAATCTGAATATTTTACTTAAAATAAAATTTGTATGGAAAGCTTATTATTCCAAAGTACTTTTTCTTCCAAATTACCTTACTCCTCTTCTCTCCTCATCTATTCAATTAGAAAATGCTCAGTTAAAGAAAAGCAGCCTACTAAGCCGCCCAAGTTTAGTGACATTATTATTTGTGTAAACATAAAATGAATAAAAAATGTTTATGTTTTTTCTTTATTCAACTTTTATGTTTGTCACACACAGCAAGAAAAATCATAAGTCGACTAAGAAAGTGTTTAACACGCATTAATATAAATAAGAATTAGAGTTGTATAAAAATAATAGAACCCGCCTTGATTACTGCAACTCCTGTTAATTATATTTTCACATTGTTTAAATCACTGCATTACTCTCATTAATTATGTGTCTATTATGTTTCAAACACTGTACTAGATAGAAACTTTTTTGTTCTTTTGTTCTTCCTTAATAGCAAAGGAAGAGACACACAGACAGACAATTACTAAATGGGAAGAATGTAGTCAAATGTTAGAAAATTAACATTGTAGGACAGTTCAAGAGATAGAAGAAAAAATCATAGAAAACATCATTCGTTATAAAGCAAAGTAAGTGTTTTTTTGTACATATCTTGGGAATAATTTATATTAAAATCCCTGGGGTATTGGTAAAAACATTTCATGTAAGTTAACCTAGATTTTAATAAAACATATATTAAAGGAAGACAAAAAGAGTGCAAATAATATTATCATTAATAATTATAATTTTTTCAGCTAAATTTTTATAAATATAAAGATTGAAGAAATATGTGACAAAATTTATGGGACTGAAAACTATTACATTTTAGATTAACAAAATATAATTTTAAACAGTACAAAAAACTATATAGTTAATAAGTCAGAGTATTATAAAATATTAAGATAAAGTTTAAAACATATTTTCATTGCTTTTTCTCCTTATATATATTTTCAACATCTTTATTGGAGTATAATTGCTTTACAATGTTGTGTTAGTTTCTGCTGTATAACAAAATGAATCAGTTACATGTACACATATATCCCCTCCCTCTTGAGCTTCCCTACCACCCTCCCTATCCCACACTTCTAGGTGGTTACAAAGCACCAAACTGATCTCCCTGTTCTATGCAGCTGCTTCCAACTATCTATTTTACATTCAGGAGTGTACATATGTCATTGCTACTCTCTCACTTCATCCCAGCTTACCCTCCCCTCACCCTGTGTCCTCAAGTCTACTGTCTACGTATGCATCTTTATTCCTGTCCTGCCCCTAGGTCCATCAGAAACATTTTTTTAAGATTCCATATATATATGTTAGCATATGATATTTTTCTTTCTGATCTGTATGGACTCTAGGTCCATCCAACTCACTACAAATAACTCAATTTCGTTTCTTTTTGTGGCTGAGTAGTATTCCATTGTATATATGTGCCACATCTTCTTCCTTCATCTGTAGATGGACACTTAGGTTATTTCCATGTCGTGGCTATTGTAAATAGTGCTGCAATGAACATTGTGGAACATGTCTCTGTTTGAATTATGGTTTTCTAGGGTATGTGCTCAGTAGTGGGATTGCTGGCTCATATGGTAGTTCTATTTTTAGTTTTTTAAGGAACCTCCATACTGTTCTCCATAGCGGCTGTATCAATTTACATTCCCACCAACAGTGCAAGAGGGTTCCCTTTTCTCCACACCCTCTCCAGCATTTATTGTTTGTAGATTTTTGATGATGGCCATTCTGACCAGTGTGAGGTGATACCTCATTGTACTTTTGATTTGCATTTCTCTAAAGATTAGTGATGTTGAGCATCATTTGAGCATCATTTCATGTTTGTTGGCAATCTGTATATCTTCTTTGGAGAAATGTCTTTTTAGGTCTTCTGCCCAATTTTAGATCGGGTTGTTAGTTTTTTTGATATTGAGCTGCATGAGTTGCTTGTATATTTTGGAGATTAATCCTTTGTCAGTTGCTTCCTTTGCAAATATTTTCTCCCATTCTGAGGGTTGTCTTTTCGTTTTGTTTATGGTTTCCTTTGCTGTGCAAAAGCTTTTAAGTTTCATTAGGTGCCATTGTTTATTTTTGTTTTTATTTCCATTTCTCTAGGAGATGGGTCAAAAAGGATCTTGCTGTGATTTATGTCATAGAGTGTTCTATGTTTTTCTCTAAGAGTTTTATAGTGCCTGGCCTTACATTTAGGTCTTTAATCCATTTTGAGTTTATTTTTGTGTATGGTGTTAGGGAGTATTCTAATTTCATTCTTTTACATATAGCTGTCCAGTTTTCCCAGCACCACTTATTAAAGAGGCTGCCTTTTCTCCATTGTATGTTCTTGTGTCCTTTACCAAAGATAAGGTGACCATATGTGTGTGGGTTTATCTCTGGACCTTCTATCCTGTTCCATTGATCTATATTTCTGTTTTTGTGTCAGTAGCATACTCTCTTGATTACTGTAGCTTTATAGTATAGTCTGAAGTCAGGGAGCCTGATTCATCCAGTTCCATTTTTCTTTCTCAAGATTGCTTTGGCTATTTGGGGTATTTTGTGTTTCAATCAGAGAAGAAAAAGAAATAAAAGAATTCAAATTGGAAAAGAAGAAATAAAACTATCACTGTTTACAGATGACATGATACTATACATAGAGAACCCTAAAGATGCTACCAGGAAACTACTAGAACTAATCAATGAATTTGGTAAAGTAGAAGGATACAAAATTAATGTACAGAAACTTCTTGCATTCCTATACACTAAAAATGAAAAATCTGAAAGAGAAATGAAGGAAATACTCCCATTTACCGTTGCAACAAAAAGAATAAAATATCTAGGAAGAAACCTACCTAAGGAGACAAAAGACCTGTATGCAGAAAACTATAAGACACTGATGAAAGAAATTAAAGACAATACAAACAGATGGAGAGATATACCATGTTCTTGTATCGGAAGAATCAACATTGTGAAAATGAGTATACTACCCAAAGCAATCTACAGATTCAATGCAATCCCTATCAAACTACCAATGGAATTTTTCACAGAAATAGAACAAAAAATTTTACAGTTTGTATGGTAATCTCCTTATATTTTGATACTAATTTCTTTCAGGTTAATATCCCTGCCTTAAATCACTTTTCTCTATACGTTTTATACTTATTATGTACAACACGTGGTTTTCAAGTATCAGTAAGAATTGCTTTTGGTCATATTGTATGTTCTGCTTACAGACATATCTAGAAATGTATATTTTTCTAAACCAGATGTGTAATTTAAATGAAAACATGTCTTAAGTTTCACAAATTGCTTATCAAAAGTGACATATAGTGACAGTGAACTATAGAATATATATGAATTTGAACAACGTTCACACCTATATCTACTTATGCCTCCATGACTTTGGCAGAGCACTTATAAGAAACTTTGAGAGGTGATGCATGCATTTTTTAAAGTTACTTACAAAAATACACCTACACAAATGCATTGCATATCAAATATATCCCCATTGGGTCTAGTAGTTTTAATGTGAACTTTTATTGGAGTTATTTTAACATGAACACACCAGTTTTGAAGAAATACCTATATACACACAAATCTACTAATGTAATATACACAGTATAAACTATTAGAAGTGAACATCTTCAAAGAATGTTCTAAAAATAAATACATAGAGGAATCACAATATTTTCTTTCCGTATCCATTGGTGTAAGTTGTTCTCCCCCTCTGGAGGCCACTACTGTAACTCAATATTTTGCAGCTCAGGGATGGGGAGGGTAGGTTTCCTGCTACCAGAATGTGGGGGTAATATATACCAAAATTTGGGGGTTGATGGTAGGATATATGTTTTAGAAACAGCTTAAAAATCACTGGTCTAGGAGAAGAAACTGGCAAAGTCTGAATCCCAAAGATTTTTCCTCCTATTATGTATCTAAGTATCCTTTTCTCTGCAAACTTCTTTCAAAGAATGAGAACTTTGCCACAGAGGAAAAGGGAATTAGAGAAGGGTCATGTCATTTAGAAATTATGCCACATCACATACCTAATGGTCAAATCTGAATCCAATAACTAGGTTTGTCTAAGAATTTTTACATATCATCTAGGTACTCAGAGAAGAAGTGTAATCCCTAAAATAACTAAAGCCAATTTTTACATTTGTAATTTGTCAGTAATAAATTTTAAAACAACAGTTATTATTCTGCATATTAATTCATGGGAATGGTGTGGTTTCTTCCAAACAAAACAATAATACATAAGGAGCTGTAGCCATGAGAAATGGGAATGTATTGTATATAACCAAGGAAGAAAAGCATTTAACCTGCACTACCAAAAATGCTACTATAATGTCTAATGTAACTTTTAGAAATCAATTATGTTGTCTGAGCTGCTTATATATTTTAGATATTAACCCCTTATCAGTCATATCATTTGCAAATATTTTCTCTCATTCTGTAGGTCATCTTTTCATTTTGTTAGTGGTTTCCTTGTTCTCTGCAAAAGCTTTTAAGTTTAATTAGGTGGCATCAATTTATTTTTGCTATTATTTCCTTTGCTTTAGGAGACAGATCCAAAAAATAATAATAATAATGCTACAATTTATGGCAAAGAGTGTTCTGCCTATGCTTTCCTCTAGGAGTTTTATAGTTTCTGGTCTTACATTTAGGTCTTTAATCCATTTTGAGTTTATTTTTGTGTATGGAGTTAGAGTTCATAATGTGCTAATTTCATTGTTTTACATATAGCTGTCTAGTTTTCCTGGCACAACTTATTGAAGACATTGTCTTTTCTCCACTGTATATTTTTGCTTCCTTTGTCATAGATTAGTTGACCATAGGTGTGTGGGCTTATTCCTGGGCTTTCTATCCTGTTCCATTGATCTATAGCTCTGTTTTTGTGCCAGTACCATACTGTTTTGCTTAATGTAGTTTTGTAGTATAGTCTGAAGTCAGGGAGCCTGATTCTTCCAGCTCTGTTTTTCTTTCTCGATTGCTTTGGCTATTCGGGGTCTTTTGTGTTTCCATACAAATTGTAAAAACAATTGTTCTAATTCTGTGAAAAATGCTATTGGTAGTTTGATAGAGATTGCATTGAATCTGCATATAACGTGCTCATACAACTCAACATCCAAAGAACAACAACCTGATTAAAAAGTGGGCAGAAGGCCTGAATAGACTTTTTTTTCAAAAAATGACATGCATATGGACACCAGGTACATGAAAAGATGCTCAACATAACTAAGCATTAGGGAAATGAAAAACAAAACCACAATGAAGTATCACCTCCCACCTGTCAGAATGGCTATCATCAAAAAGAACACAAATAACAAATGTTGGCAAGGGTGTGGAGAAAAGGGAACCCTTGTACACTGTTGGTAGGAATGTAAATTGGTGCAGCCACTGTGGAAATCAGTTTGGATGTTTTTCAAAAAACTAAAAATAGAATTACCATGTGACCTGCAATTCAAATTCTGGGTATATATCCAAAACAAAAACACTAATTTAAAAAGATACATGCACCCCAATGTTCATAGCAGCATTTTTTTACAACTGCTAATATATGGAGCAACCTAAGTGTCCATCAACAGATGAATGGATAAAGAATATTTGTCATATATATATATATATATACACACACACACACACACACACACACACACACTACTTAGCCATATGGAAGAATGAAATTTTTCCATTTGCAGCAACATGGATGGACTTGGAGCATATTTTGCTATGTGAAATAAGTCAGACAGAAGAAGATAAATACTGTATAATATCACTTATATGTCCAATTTAAAAAATACAACAAACTGTTGAATACAACAACAACAAAAAACAGACTCACAGGTATAGAGAAGAAATTAGTGAAATTAGTGGTTACCAATGGGGAGGGGAAATAGGGGAAGGGCAATATAAGGATAGGGAATTAAGAGGTACAAATTATTATGTATATAATAAGCTACAAGGATATATTGTACAACAAGTGGAATATAGCCAATATTTTATTATAACTATAAATGAAGTATAACCTTTAAAAATTGTGCATCACTATATTGTACACTGGTAACGTATAATATGGTACAGCAACTATAGATCAATTAAAAAAAAGAAATCAGTCATGTTACTCAAATGTTCATAATGACTTCAAATCATTCCTTAAAACTGAGTCGGTTTTACTTTCCAAATGCATGTTCTCTGGGCATCTCAACACATAAAATGTAAATTGGCGAGCTTGACTTAAATGCCCAGGTCAGTTGATTAAAATTCTAATGAACAGTTTTAATCATCTTAGTATGTAGTTAATGACTTCCATCTCTGCCTTGGTTCACTGGTTAATAATGAAGAAATAGAAAAAGTGGTATGTATAAGATAAATTAGCAATATGATTTTCCATCAGAGCCAAAGATTGTCTCTTTGTAGGGTGTCTGTGCACATAACAGAAAATAAATTCCTTCAGGAAAATTTGTATTTATCAAAACTATATTTATTCTCTTAGGTAAAATATGGATTCATTTAGTGACCTACAATGACACATTATTTATTTATTTTAATTCAGGCTAAGAGGCTAAATGTTATAATTAACATAAAGCCCTTCTCACCTCCTATTTATGTATAACACACACGTCGGGGTCTGAAAAGTGGGTTGCAGTAACTCTAACTCATTCTTGACTAGGATGAATCACTCATTAATTTTCTAAGCAGTAGAGCTCAAAGCATATTTTCTCTTTTCAAGTATTGGAAAGTAGGTTTGCAAGTCTTGTGGGGTTTCCTTTACTATTCTAGGTCAAGCATCAGATTCTTTGATATAGAATGAATGTCGCTTCTGAAAACTGCTTGTGAGAAGGACTGCATGTCTTTTAGAAATGTCAGGTTTTAGTCTACCACATATCTCCAACATTGCTCTCTTCTTTGCTCAATGATATGAACATCCTAACAACTAAACTGTGAACTAACCAAAAGGAACTGAAATATATTTTTTTCTAGTAGTAAAAATGTCCCTGTGAGATATGGAATAATGTCTGAATATTTTCACTGAAGAAATTTTATCAATTTTCTCATTAGTTCACTCGTATTCTATTATTTAAGCAGACAGAAGGCTGAGGAGAAAAAAAATAAATTGTGTTGAACAAGCCCTTGACTTTATAGTGTTATAAAAATGGTACAGTGACATAAGGGATCAGTAATAATAAACAGCTTCAAGGTGGCCACTGAATCATTTATTTTATAAATATACCCCATTTGCAAATGTAAAAGAATATTAAATAATAAGGATTAAAGAAGATTCAATTATATTTATGTTCTTTTACTTAAAGGATAACATGGGAGAGGAAATATAACATTCATTTTTATACCAATAAAATTTAATAAATAATGGAGACTATTTGTATATATCCCTAATGGCTTTTATGGGCTCCATATTGCAAGAGGCCTAGAAAAGATAATCTCAAATTCCTAATTTTGTGGCCTGGCATATTCCAAAGCACTTCAAGTTTTCTATGAACTTTTAAAGACTTGAATTTTTATGGCTTCCTTTGTAGCGGGAAATAATACTTATCACTTATGACAGCTTTGGAAATAAACAAAACAAAACAAAACCCTCTAATCCACCTCATGATTAGTTTTCCTAGCCAATGTCTGAGTTCAACAATATTATTTTTCCTTTCTGGAGAAGGGTTTTATATTTGTAGTCACATTGCACTAGATCTAGCCTACTTCAGTCTGGAATCTATAGGAACGTGATTTGTTTCCCTTCCTGACCCCTTCGGTATGAAAAATTTTTCTTTCCTCATGCTTCATGTCTCTGTTACCCTATATTGTACTATTTTTCATTTTTTTCCAAAACACCAAATTCTTTCATTCACATGTTAACAAGGTGCCTCACCATTTTTCCTCTTTATTCCTTTATAGCTAAGGCAGATTACCAGATTACTATTGGAACTGTGACACAACACACAATCTGCCATCTCCCTTTCCCTGCAGCAGACAAGTGGATGGTATCCTTTTTGCACTTGAACAAATCCACACACCTGGCCCTGGCACTGACCAGCAAATACAAGCCTTGTTTCTCCTTATTCAACAGTGTTGTTACAGAAGTGCTGCCCATCACACTCTATGAAAATTTACATTCTGAATATTTTGCTTTATAACTGCAGGCATTTACACAACTCAAGGTGAGACTTATAAGAGGTATTATTATTAATACATAAATGAATGTGACATGGGGTACTTATTGCAGGACTTAAAATTAAAGAATATAAGAAGTGATACAGGAGACAGATGGAAATAGTGAAGTTATAAAAAATTGCTGTTTTTATAAATTTAAATGTTCACACAGTAGTGTTTTTAGTAAATTCTCTAATTGAACTTTCAAAATCCAAAATTTATTGGCAAAATGAGTTTATTGATATATCCAGTGTTCTGCTTATAAAATTCTAACTGATTGGATATCCCACACTTTTTAAAGTTTGACTAAAACATGTTTTTATTATTTTTCTTCCCATTTATTGAGATATATTTGACATACAGCACTGTATGTATTTAAGGTGTACAGCATTCTCTTAACAATTTTCATATATAATATACAGCAGTGTTAATAATATCAATCATATTGTACACTACATCCCTAGCACTTATTTATCCTATAACTGGAAGTTTGTACCTTTTGACCACCTTCTTCCAATTACCCCTTTCCCACCTCTGATAACCACAAATCTGATCTCTTTTTCTATGAGTTTGTTTGTTTTTGAAGTATAATTGACCTACAACACTATGTTATTTCCTGGTGCACAACATAGTGATTTGATATTTCTACATTACAAGATATCCCCACAATGTCTAGTTACTATTGTATCATCATACAAAGATGTTTCATTATTATTGACTATATTCTCCATGCTGTACAGTGTAGATTTTCCATATTTTATTCAATATGTTGGCACTCTTTAGCCTTATTGTCAGTCAAAAGTAGTTGCCAGAGCTGACTCCAGAGGAACCCAGTGAGGACCTTCAAGATGGTGGAGGAGTAAGACATGGAGTTCACCTTCCTCCCCACAAATACAATAAAAATAATCCCCACAAATACAATAAAAATACATCTACATGTGGAACAACTCCTACAGAACACTTTCTGAACACTGGCAAAGACCTCAGACTTCCCAAAAGGCAAGAAACTCCCCACATACCTAAGTAGGGCAAAAGGAAAAAGAAAAAACAAAGACAAAAGAATACGGATGGGACACGCACTTCTGGGAGGGAGCTGTGAAGTAGGAAGAGTTTCCACACACTAGGAAGCCCCTTCACTGGCAGAGACGGGGTGTGGGCAAGGGGAAACTTAGGAGCTACGGAGGAGAGTGAAGCAACAGTGGTGTAGCGGGCAAAGCAGACAGATTCCCATGCAGAGGATCAGAGCCGACCAGCACTCAGCAGCCTGAGAGGCCTGTCTGCTCACCTGATGGGACAGGTGGGGGCTGGGAGCTGAGGCTCCAGCTTCGGAGGTCAGATCCCAGGGACAGGACTGGGGTTGGCTGCGTGAACGCAGCCTGAAGGGAGCTAGTGCACCACAGCTAGCCGGGAGGGAGTCCAGGAAAAGTCTGGAACTGCCTAAGAGGCAGGAGACCATTGTTTTGGGGTGCACGAGGAGGGGGATTCAGAGCACCGCCTAACCGAGTTCCAGAGACCTGCATGAGCTGTGGCTATCAGCATGGACCCCAGAGATGGTAATGAAATGCTAAGGCTGCTGCTGCAGCCACCAAGAATCCTGTGTGCAAGCACAGGTCACTATCCACACCTCCCCTCCTAGGAGCCTGTGCAGCCTGCCATTGCCAAGGTCCCGTGATCCAGGGACAACTCCCCAGGAGAACACATAGCATGGCTCAGGCTGGTGCAACATCACGCCGGCCTCTGTCACAGCAGGCTCGCCCCACATTCCATATCACTCCCTCCCCATGGCCTGAGTGAGCCAGAGGCCCCTAATCAGCCTCTCCTATAACCCCCTCTTGTCTGGGAGAAGTAAGGACGTCAGAGAGTGACCTACATGCAGAGTTGGGGTTAAATCCAAAGATGAACCCTAGAAGCTGTGCAAAAAAAGAAGAGAAAGGGAAATTTCTCCGTGCAGTCTCAGGAGCAGTGGATTAAATCTCCACAATCTACTTGATGTACCCTGCAACTTGTGGAATACCTGAATAGACAATGAATCATCCCAAAATTGAGACAGTGGAATTGGGAGCAAATGTAGACTTAGGGTTTGCTGTATGTGACTGACTAGTTTCTGATTTTTATGTTTATCTTAGTATAGATTTTAGCACTTGTTATCATTGGTGGATTTGTTTATTGGTTTGGTTGCTCTCTTCTTTTTTTTTTATTACTTAAAAAAATTTTTATTTAATATTTTAAAAAAAATTTAATAACTATTTTATTTTATTTTTATTACTTTCTTTATTTTTTTTTCTCCGTTTTCTCATGAGCCATGGGGCTGACAGGGTCTTGGTGTTCTGGCCGGATGTCAGGCCTGAATCTCTGAGGTGGGAGAGCCGAGTTCAGGACAATGGACCACCAGAGGTTTCCTGGCCCCACGTAATATCAATTGGTGAGAGCTCTCCCAGACATCTCCGTCTTGATGTTAAGACTCAGCTCCACCCAATGGCCAGCAAGCTCCAGTGCTGTACGCCCCATGCCAAACAAGTAGCAAGATGGGCATACAACCCCACCTATTAGCAGAGAGGCTGCCTAAAATCATAAGTTCACAGACACCCCAAAACACACCACCAGATATGGTCCTGCCCACCAGAAAGACAAGATCCAGCCTCCTCCACCAGAACACAGGCACCATCCCTCTCTACCAGGAAGCTTACACAACCCACTGAACCAACTTTAGTCACTGGGGGCAGACACCAAAAACAACAGGAACAATGAACTTGCAGCCTGCAAAAAGGAGACCTCAAACATGGTAAGATAAGCAAAATGAGAAGACAGGAAATATGCAGCAGATTAAGGAGCAAGGTAAAAACCCATCAGACCAAACAAATGAAGAGGAAATAGGCAGTCTACCTGAAAAAGAATTCAGAGTAATGATAGTAAAGATGATCCAAAATCTTGGAAATAGAATGGAGAAAATACAAAAAAAGTTTAACAAGTTTAACAATGGAGAAAATACATAAAAAGTTTAACAAGGATCTAGAAGCACTAAAGAGCAAACAAACAATGATGAACAGCAGAATAAATTAAATGAAAAATTCTCTAGAAGGAGTCAATAGCAGAATAATTGAGGCAGAAGAACGGGTAAGTGACCTGGAAGATAAAATAGTGGAAATAACTACTACAGAGCAGAATAAACAAAACAGAATGAAAATAATTGAGGACCGTCTCAGAGACCACTGGGACAACATTAAATGCACCAACATTCAAATTACAGGGGTCTCAGAAGAAGAAGAGAAAGAGAAAGGGACTGAGAAAATATTTGAAGAGATTATAGTTGCAAACTTCCCTAATATGGGAAAGGATATAGTCAATAAAGTCCAGGAAGTGCAGAGAGTCCCATACAGGATAAATCTAAGGAGAAACAAGCGAAGACACATATTAATCAAACTATCAAAAATTAAATACAAAGAAAACATATTTTTAAAAAGCAAGGGAAAATCAGCAAATAACAAACAAGGGAATCCCCATAAGGATAACAGCTGATCTTTCAGCAGAAACTCTGCAAGCCAGAAGGGAGTGGCAGGACATATTTAAAGTGATGAAAGGGAGAAACCTACAATCAAGATTGCTCTACCTAGCAAGGATCTCACTCAGATTCGATGGAGAAATCAAAACCTTTACAGACAAGCAAAAGCTAAGAGAATTCAGCACCACCAAACCAGCTTTACAACAAATGCTAAAGGAACTTCTCTAGACAAGAAACACAAGAGAAGGAAAAACCTACAATAAAAACGTAAAACAATTAAGAAAATGGTAATAGGACCATACATATCACTAGCTACCTTAAATGTAAATGGATTAAATGCTCCAACCAAAAGACATAGACTGGCTGAATGGATACAAAAACAAGACCCGTATATATGCTGTGTACAGGAGACCCACTTCAGACCTAGGGACACATACAGACTGAAAGTGAGGGGATGGAAAAAGATATTCCATGCAAATGGAAATCAAAAGAAAGCTTGAGTAGCAATTCTCATAGCAGACAAAAGAGACTTTATATTAAGACAATTATAAGAGACAAAGAAGGACACTACATAATGCTCAAGGGATCAATCCAAGAAGATATAACAATTGTAAATATTTATGCACCCAACATAGGAGCACGTCAATACATAAGGCAAACACTAACAGCCATAAAAGGGGAAATTGACAGTAACACAATCATAGTAGGGGACTTTTAACACCCCAATTTCACCAATGGACAGATCATCCAAAATGAAAATAAATAAGGAAACACAAGCTTTAAATGACACATTAAACAAGATGGACTTAATTTATATTTATAGGACATTCCATCCAAAAACAACAGAATACACTTTCTTCTTAAGTGCTCATGGAACACTCTCCAGGATACAGCATACCTTGGGTCACCAATCAAGCCTTGGTAAATTCAAGAAAATTGAAATTGTATGACATATCTTTTCCAACCACAATGTTATGAGGCTAGATATCAGTTACAGGAAAAAAATCTGTGAAAAATACAAACACATGAAGGCTAAACATACATTATCAAATAACCAAGAGCTCACTGAAGAAATCAAAAAGTACATAAAAAAATACCTAGAAACAAATGACAGTGAAAACAGGGCAACCCAAAACCTATGGAATGCAGCAAAAGCAGTTCTAAGCGGGAAGTTTATAGCAATACGATCCTACCTCAAGAAACATGAAAATTTCTCAAATAAACAACCTAACCTTACACCTAAAGCAATTAGATAAAGAAGAACAAAAAACTTCCAAATTTAGCAGAAGGAAAGAAATCATAAAGGTCAGATCAGAAACAAATGAAAAAGAAATGAAGGAAATAATAGCAAAGATCAATAAAAGTAAAACCTGGTTCTTTGAGAAGATAAACAAAATTGATAAAACATTAGCCAGAGTCATCAAGAAAAAAAGGGAGAAGACTCAATTCAACAGAATTAGAAATGAAAATAGAGAAGTAGTAACTGACACTCCAGAAATACAAAGGATCATGAGAGATTACCACAGCAAATATATGCCAATAAAATGGACAACCTGGAAGAAATGGACAGATTCTTAGAAAAGCACAACCTTCAGAGACTGAACCAGGAAGAAAGAGAAAATATAAACAGACTAATCACAAGCACAGAAATTGGAACTGGGATTAAAAATCTTCCAACACACAAAAGCCCAGGACCAGATGGCTTCACAGGTGAATTCTATCAAACATTTAGAGAAGAGCTAACACCTATCCTTCTCAAACTCTTCCAAAATAGAGCAGAGGGAGGAACACACCCAAACTCATTCCATGAGGTCACCATCACCCTGTTACCAAAACCAGACAAAGATGTCACAAAAAAGAAAACTACAGGCCAATATCACTAATGAACATAGAAGCAAAAATCCTCAACAAAATACTAGCAAAGGGAATCCAACAGAACATTGAAAGGGTCATACACTATGATCAAGTGTATGCAGGAATGCAAGGATTCTTCAATATATGCATATCAATCAGTGTGATACACCATATTAATCTATTGAAGGATAAAAACCATATGAAAAACTCAATAGTTGCAGAAAAAGCTTTTGACAAAATTCAACGCCCACTTATGATAAAAAGCCTCCAGAAAGTAGGCATAGAGGGAACTTACCCCTATATAATAAAGGCTATATATGACAAACCCACAGCCAACATCCTTCTCAATGGTGAAAAACTGAAACCATTTCCAGTAAGATCAGGAAGAAGACAATGTTGCCCACTCTCACCACTATCATTCAACATAGTTTTGGAAATTTTAGCCTCAGCAATCAGAGAAGAAAAAGACATAAAATGAATCCAAAGAGGAAAAGAAGAAATAAAGCTGTCACTGTTTGCAGATGACATGATACTATACATAGAGATTCCTAAAGATGCTACCAGAAAACTACTAGAACTAATCAATGAATTTGGTAAAGTAGCTGGATACAAATGTAATGCACAGAAATCTCTTGCATCCCTATACACTAATGATGAAAAATCTGAAAGAGAATTTAAGGAAACACTGCCATTTAGCATTGCAACATAAAGAATAAAATACCTAGGAATAAACCTACATAAGGAGACAAAAGGCCTGTATGAAGAAATCTATAAGATACTGAAGAAAGAAATTAAAGGCGATACAAACAGATGGAGAGATATACCCTGTTCTTGGATTGGAAGAATCAACATTGTGAAAATGAGTATACTACCCAAAGCAATCTACAGATTCAGCACAATCCCTATCAAATTACCACTGCCATTTTTCACAGAAGTAGAACAAAACATTTCACAATTTGCATGGAAACACAAAAGACCCCAAATAGCCAAAGCAATCTTGAGAAAGAAAAACGGAGCTGGAGGAATCAGGCTCCCTGACTTCAGACTATACAAATATTTACAAATATTTATTTGTAATCAACAAAGACAGTAAAAAAAAATACAACCCAGTGTTTCTTCAACTTTGTTATACCCATATAATGGAATACTACTCAGCAATAAAAAGGAACAAACTATACACAAAAATATATTTGACATTTGATGGGCATATATCTGGAGAAAACTATAATTCAAAAAGATACGTGCACCCCAGTGTTCATTCAGCACTATTTACTATAGCTAAGACATGGAAGCAGTCTAAGTGTCCGTCAACAGATGAATGGATAAAGAAGATGTAGTATATATATAATGGGATATTACTCAGCCATAAATAAGAATTAAATGATGTCATTTACAGCAACATGGATAGACCTAGAGTATCATACTAAGTGAAGTAATTAGCTAGAGAAAGACAAATATCATATGATACCACTTATATGTGGAATCTAAAAAAGTGATATAAATGAACTTGTTTACAAAACAGAAAATAGTCCCACAGACATAGAAAACAAACTTATGGTTACCAATGGGGAAAGGCAGGAGGAGGGATGAATCAGGAGTTCGGGATTAACATATATACACTACTATATATAAAATAGATAACCAACAAGGACCTACTGTATAGCACAGGGAATTATAGTTAGTATTTTGTAATAACCTATAAAGGTGTATGAAAAAGAATATTATATATATATGTATATAAAATGGAATCACTTTTCTGTAAACTTGAAACTAACACAACAGTGTAAGTCAACCATACTTCAATTAAAAAAAAGTTGTATGCTTAGAAAAAAAAAGTATATATATAGGTATATATATATATATATATATATATATACCTATATATGTATATTTTTGAGTCTCAAGTGCATTTTGCTAAGTGAAAGATCTCAGACTCTGAAGTCTGTAAAGTGAATTATTCCATTTATATGACATTTTGAAAAAGCAAAACTATTGTAACAGAAACAGATAAGTGCATCCAAGGTCTGGGAAGGAAAAGAAATGGCTACAAAGGGATAGAAAGTTCTATTATTTGTGGTAATAGAATTGATCTTTGTCTTGACTGTGGTCACAAGACTGCATGAGTTTGTCAAAGCTCATAAAAACCATACAAGAAAAAGTTATTTTACATTATGTAAATTATATTTCAATCATAAAAGGAAGTTACTGGAGAAAATAGTAGGATGTGATCTCAAAGGAAATTTTTACTAAGAAAAGGAAATTGAGACTCCTAGATATCTGTAAATAAAAAAGAAAAATAACATTTTGAACATTTCAAAATATCTTGCTTTCTCATTAATGATGTTACCCCATTGAACAAAGGCAATCTTGATCACAAGCTCTGATATTGTTACATAATAATATAGAACATAAGAATTCAATTTATCTGAGCCTAAGGAAAGTGTTATTAGTATCCAAAGTTTTAATAATGTAACTGTCATTAGAAATAAATGGTCTCATGGTTTTCTTTAAGAAACAGGGAACCAAGGCCAACAAGGCTGACGTACTGATTCAGGTTGGTGCAGCCAAACAGTGTCAAAGGCTGGAATCAATATGGACCCCCACACTATCAGTTTATCACCTTTTCCACTACAATATGTAATTAAATATTTTGCTGAGATTTACTTATTAAAAATATAAATAATTATAATTTATATCTATATCAGTTGACAACATGGTTACTCAAATTGCAAACTACTAAATTCTGAGATGGATCTAGTTATTAGAGTTGTTACCAGTTTTTTGGCAACAAAAATACTTTTGATACTGTTTCTGTAAGAAAAATTATAAAGTCAAAATTACATGTAAGAACACTCATTCAATATTTATATCTAAACATACATGACTATATAAATAAGGAGCTAAGCCCTCTTTTGGTCTTGAATTAGATAAATTATTAGGAAATATCAAACAGAAAGGCATATTTACTCTCTAAAATCTGTTATGCTGTTTAGCCTGCCTACTGCTAATGCTAGACACTTAGAACTCAAATTAACCTTAGAAAGTAGAACTTATAGTGTAAATTTATTCTAAAATTATTTTTTACAAGTTTTATAGGGAATGAAGTAAGATATTTTATTGACAAGCTATCTGAAGTAACTGTGTTTCTTGTGGTGTATATTTATTTCAATTACTGATTTGTTAAATGAAAATTAAACTGAAACTTTTCATGTGTTTTTTTTTTTTTTTTTTTTTTTTTTTTTGCGGTACACGGGCCCCTCATCACCGTGGCCTCTCCCGGTGCGGAGCACAGGCTCTAGACGCGCAGGCTCAGCGGCCATGGCTCACGGGCCCAGCCACTCCGCGGCACGCGGGATCCTCCCGGACCGGGGCACGAACCCGCGTCCCTTGCATCGGCAGGCGTTCTCCCAACCACCGCGCCACCAGGGAAACCCCTTTTCATGTTATTTAATGTATTCTCAAACCTTTTCCTCTCAGTTACAACTGTGTTTCACGTCTATATTTGATTTATTTTTAATCAGCTAAAATATTTTTTCATGAAAGGTAAATTGATTCTATCTCTCTGAATTATTGTGTGTTCACAATATTTTTGTAACATCTTTGACTCAATATTTTAAAGATACTCTTCTACTATTTTCTCACAATATGTGTAGTAGAGAGGAAATGTATGATTAGCATGAATTTTGGTTCTTTGTAGGAATCTTGCTATTTTTTCCCTTTCTGATATTTATTGGGATTCTTTCTTTATAATTCAGATATTTCTCCCAGGAAACATAAAGGTTAGTTCATTTTTTAAAAAATTGCCTACATGTTGAGCACATTGCCAGTGCCACAGCATTTCCACAACTGCATTTTCATTTTATTCTATTATGTTGATTTTATTTTATCACCTTCTTTCATTTTCAAGCCTGCCTATTTCCTTCTCTTGGTGAGAAGGCTTCTCGCATATAACTTTTACATCTTTTTCTTGATATGTCTGCACATTACAATATTTAATATTAATCTAAATTTGTAGTATATTTTAGTTTTTATACGCTCTTCTTTTCTTATCCAGTCTCTACATTAGTTTGTTCTTTCAGCCAGATTTTTAAAAAAATTATCTTTTCTTGTCATGTAACCTCACTTTTCATAATTTATTATCTGTATGTTCTAGATTTTATTGAGAAAAGAGATGTTCTTTTACATCCTATTCTGTTTTCTAGAGCAAATCATTTTCAAAGGAATGCTTTCATTTTTTATTTTTGAATGCTACAGCATAAATACAGTAGAAAATTTTTAGAAACACTGTTAGATTTTTCTCCCCACTCCCCTAATTTTTCCCTAGTTTCTTCATATATAGAAATGGTCACTTGTTTCTGTGAGAGCCTCTTCTCAGTGACTGAGCTTGCACACTCAGAGCTATCCATTGCTTCTACTTCAATTTCTGTTTATTAATCCTTTAACTGAAAATGCAATCTGAGAAGCTCTCTTATTCCTGGCATTTAATTATCTGTAGTGTTATTTATTAATTGATAATCTAAAACTATGTGTAGTTCTTTTCTGGGCAGAACTTGAGAAGACACTTCCACATCCCTTTCCTTTGCCTAACTTAAAAATTTATGGTCCCAGAGTCAAGTCATTATTGCCCTTCTCTTCTGCCCCAAGCTAGGCTGCAAGGCCAGGGATTATAGAAGTGATGTGGCTATCTACTCAGAGACATTTATAATGGGAGTATGAAGAAAATATGTCCCGTCTGTTTTAGGAATCTACTTTCATACATTAAGGCAGTGGTTCTGAAACGTTTTATTCTCAGTCTCCTTTGCACTATCAAAAACAATTGAGGAACCAAAACACTTTTGCCTATTTGGATTTTAAACTTCAAATTTACCAGATCTATCATCTATCTAATGTATTTTTTTGTATATAAAATGTTTATTTATTATAAAATTTATTTTAATCTATTCAAAAATATTAGTAAGAAACTTTTTTTTTATGGTTACAAATTTTCTTTCTTTTTTTTTTAACATCTTTATTGGAGTATAATTGCTTTACAATGGTGTGTTAGTTTCTGCTTTACAACAAAATGAATCAGCTATATATATACATATGTTCCCATATCTCTTCCTTCTTGCGTCTCCCTCCCTCCCACCCTCCCTATCCCACCCCTCCAGGCAGTCACAAAGCACCGAGCTGATCTCCCTGTGCTATGCGGCTGCTTCCCACTAGCCATCTACCTTACGTTTGGTAGTGTATATATGTCCATGTCTCTCTCTCGCTTTGTCACAGCTTCCCCTTCCCCCTCCCCATATCCTCAAGTCCATTCTCTAGGTCTGTGTCTTTATTCCTGCTTTACCCCTAGGTTCTTCATGACATTTTGTTTTTCTTAAATTCCATATATATGTGTTAGCATATGGTATTTGTCTCTCTCTTTCTGACTTACTTCACTCTGTATGACAGACTCTAGGTCTATCCACCTCATTACAAATACCTCAGCCATAAGAGAAACAAAATTGAGCTATTTGTAGTAAGAAACTTTTTAAACCTAAAACACCACATAAAAATTAGATTTTCCAAAACAAATAAGAAATAGTGAGAAGAGTAGCTCAATTTTACATGCAATTCTGGCTTAATAGAAGATATTTGGATTTCATATCTAGTTCTGCATTCACTCATATCATGCCATGAGTTTCTGAAAATTCTTACTGTACACCTGTGAGAGAATGAGTATTAAAAAGATAAAAAAATGTTTTATTTTTCATGAAAATAGTTCTCATCTTGCAAACTTCCTCAAAGATTTGCAAATGTACCTACTGATCGCCAGGTCACACTGAGAATTTGGGCATGCTGGGCCACTGGGAAGATGTCTTCTTAACACTCTTGAGAGGCATAATTAGAATCAGGTTAAGTGCATGGGTCACCAGGGTTTTATTCACAGTTCTGCCACTTACTAGCTCTATGTGTCAGGACAAGCTGCTTCAAATCTCTGTGCCTCTCAGGTTTTTCATCTCTTAAGTGAGAATGAAACTAGTGATTACTTTTTGGCATGTCATGAGGATTTAAACAAGTTATTCTTAGTAAAATGTTTATATATCTCATCCCCTGAGATGTAGTAATCACTCAAAATTATTATTCTTCAGAATGAAACAATACATTTTTCAAGTGGCAGATCTGTGTCAGCTGAAAATTGTGATTTAAAATCCATTCCACAGAACATAGAAATTGATGGATATTCATCCTAAACTTTGAGAATAGGCTAAATATAATTGGGGGGTCTCCTTTTTTTTCTCCCTAAATCTGAAAGATATGTCAGAATTTGGTTGAGTAAGGCTTTGTCAGTGACAGCTTGCCCTCTGTACTCTTGGTACTTAGCATTGACTCCTAAATGTTTTGTTACATTCTCAAATTAAAACATTGAGAGTCTAAGTCTGGGAAGACTCATCAAGAAATGCAGGAAAAGCTACTTACCTATTTGTCTAAGAAACAAATGTGTTTTGAAACATTTCTGACTTATTGTGGAAAGGAAAAAATGGACATATAAGAAAGATATTAAAAATCACTCTAGGTTATAAACACTATTAATACATTTCTCTAAAAATTCTTATTTACATAAATATGTTATATTGTAATATATTACACAAATACATCATACTACTATTTCAAATATTATTTGCCTGCATTATATATAATATTCATTATAATATGCATATATATACTGCATATACATATATAATATGGGGAGATGACATATACATGTTATATTTATGCATGTGTACATATGATATATATATACATATGCCCACATGCACACACAGGACTTTATATGTGTGTCTGCATACTTATATATATGTATATATGTATATACATTTCTATGCATATGTATACACATGTATATATAATTGGATATCACTCCTTTTTCCTCATTTAACATTTTCTCAAATCATAAAATTGCATTTATAATTTACCTTAATGTTTTGCGGTACGCGGGCCTCTCACTGTTTGGCCTCTCCCGTTGCGGAGCACAGGCTCCGGATGCGCAGCCTCAGCGGCCATGGCCCACGGGCCCAGCCGCTCCACGGCATGTGGGATCTTTCCGGACCGGGGCACGAACCCGTGTCCCCTGCATCAGCAGACGGACTCTCAACCACTGCACCACCAGGGAAGCCCTACCTTAATGTTTTCTTAATCAGAAGTCAACTTGTCAAAGCCATTAAAATGTAACTTATTTTCTATATAATACCGTGGAGGTACTGAGGGAAGAGATGCCTTGGAATTTTCCTCTACTAGCAAGTGAAGAATTTAGAAATCACTAGAAATAAGTTCCCATGATCCTCCCAGTCACTCTTCTTCTTTCATCGAAGATGTCAAAATCCAAATCAGTGTTTTAATCCATACATGGTCATATTGCTATCCATGGTGAATTTAGTATCCACATAAAAGGCACATAAATCAAATATATCTACCAGTTTCTTGAGGTCCTAATTGCTAAAAACACTTTCTTGCCTTTCACCACAATCACTCACTCACAGATTGTATCTTGATTATTATTTGCTGGGAGATAATCTCCATCGATATGATATCACTTTTCTACCCATCTTGTGAGCAGAGGCACTGGCTACCTTTGTTCTGGACTATCTTTTCAAGGATATTTGAATAGTGAACATCCTTAGGAGACAGATATAATATCTTCCTCTAGAACAAAGGACAGGAATGCTTAGTTACCATATGAAAGTATCCAGGTTTCCTAAACTCAAAGTTCCTGTCTTGTAACATAAATGACTGTGCCCTGAAGGGTTACTTGGCCCTCTCTATGTAACCTTGTGGGAATTGAGGCTTAGGGAACCAGCACAAGAAAATACTGATATTCTGACTATTGCTATTGCTGTGAGTACTAAATTCATATGTCAGTGACCCAGAATTGTTGTTTCTTCTACCACCCTTCATGAAACTGTGACAGACTAACTTGTTAGCTGTTAAGGGAAGCCTTTCTGGAAGAGGAAGGAAGAGAAAGGATGTTAATCCAGCCAGTTAACAAGATTTGAGTGAGTCCATGTGAACTGGTAACGAATATTTTGACTAATTTTGTGGTTGACGGGGCAATAAATGATTCTACACGCTACTACCTGTTAATAGGGATGAGTAAGGGAGGGGGTTGATTGCTGAGTAGTAGGAAATAGATTCAAAGACAATTGCCCCCAAAACATCTAATTTGTTGCTAACTCTCCCCTGCACAAGGGAAATTTTCTTATCAATCTGGTGATCAGTCTCAGGTCCACTTTATTGTAAAAACTAGTACCAAGATTCATCCTGAATGGGCAGAAGCAATGTGTCCCTGTCTACTATGACAAAGAGTCCTCAAACTGTCAGTAATGATCACACTTCTGCCAGCTATAAAGCTTTGGGTGGGCTGAAACCATGGCAAGTTTGTTTGGTTGAGCACCAATAAATGACCACCGCAGTACTCAAAAAAAAAAAAAAAATTTCTTCTTTACACCATTTGATCGCTTCCCTCCCCCACTATCTCTACCTCAGCTGTTTTAAGAAAGTAACTGAATACATCTGAGGCCAAGTTCTCTTGGAACCCAAGGGGGACTGGAGAGCAAATGCATGCTCTTTTAAGTATGCAGAGGAATTTGGGGAAGAGAAAGCAATCAGACTTTTATGGCTGTGTTTGATATATACATCCAAGTCACCATTTTACTGCATCCCATGCAGTACAAGAGGTGTGAAAAGTTTTATCAAAATTAAACTGATAATATTTCAGCAGCGTTCTCAGTGGAAAAGAGAATTTCACATGACAGTTTGAGTGTCTTACCAGCCAATTCAATGGACTCTTCTTATTTCTTCTACATATGAATGTACAGTAGGAATTAATGTGTTATATGCTTATGCTTCTTGGCCCCTTAAATGACAGAGGGGAGTCTCCTAATTGGGAAAATCCACATATAAACAAGTGGTAGTACATTTGGTTCCTACCACACTAATGATGCCTTCAAGATACAAGTCTCTATGAATGCTGACTTTGCTGATTGACATCTATAGAAAAGTGAGGCAGACTTCCTCTAGAGATACCACGTGAGGTTTTACATTCATCACCTTTTTCATATAGCTACTAGGTACACTGATTTTTAAAAGCAGCTGTTAGATTGCTACTGGTTTCTTATTGCATCTGAATGCCTTAACCCATGGAGGCTAACTCTCTGGCCTGATATTTTCATTACAGGTGGATCAGCTCATATTCAATTACCAATAAGGTGGCCTGGAGCCAAAAAATCTTGCTTGTAGAAAATAAACGGTATGAGTGAAGGATCTGCCAGCTTGTTCCTAACGTTATATTGACTATACATGAGAAAGTAAACAAAGTGACAGCTATCTTTTGGGGAATCTTTATCTCCCTCTTTGCCATCTGAAACAAGCTTGCTGCTCATTGAGATCTTCAGTCATAGATATTCCCATAAGTGCCTGGTAGGGGTCTAGTGATGGTTCAGCTAAGCTGCAACCAGATGGTATCCATTATACTGGTATGGCTATTCAAACTCAGTGCCAGCTTTGCAGAACTAAAAATGGGTGTAAATGCTCCACTCATTGGTTATAACTCAAGGGATTATCATAGGTCTGACCAATATTTCTTGATGAACCTTGTTTAATTTTACTAATTCTTTGTTTGTTAACTGTAGCCTAGTCTGCCACTTGGACAACTACAGATTAGCACATTAAAAAAATCCTTCTTTGGGGCCACACATTGGGAAGGCAAATCCAGCTGCTGATCTAATCATCTGGGTCACTCAAGTAATGTACATGCCCATTGTCTGATGAGGCCATCTGGAATCTAACTGCTGATTGAGCCTATACCCAGCAGATTGCAAACATTTTGCTTGAACCCATCATCACACAAGATTTGGCAATGCATCAATATCATAGCCTGGACACAAAATAAAGGACTCTGTGTTCCTAATACAGAGGCTATGACTGAATGAAAGTCTTATGACTTATGCCAAACTTGACTTTTTTTGTTGTATGGTGAAGGAGGCAACAACATACTGGGCATGGACCCAGACTGACTACATTGAACCTTTAAACCAGTCTCAGGCTTATCAATGGTATCATACTGCTATTGATACTTGTCAAAATTATAGTGTTGCTATTATGGTTCAATCAGCTGATTCCGGCCACATACTTGTGATTCTTGAAACTAACCTGTGTTATGTTTTCAGCATGCCTTTCCTTTGCCCCAAAGAGAGACGCTATCTCTCTTTGAAATCTCTAAGTATACCTGGCCTTTTTTCTAGAGGGAGGCACAAGGATATTCTCCAAGGATGTTTGTCCAGAACAAAGACAGTCAGTGTCTGTTTGCCAGATGTGGAGAAATACAAGAGACACATGGAGACTCATCTTCAATACATATTCCTGTAAGGCCAACTGGCCCGAGGCAGGGGAACACAATCAGATTCACAGGTTGCATCAGACCGAAATTCTCCGGACCACCCAGTTCCAGACACTGCCCTGGAGACATTCCGGACCACCCAGTTCCAGGAACTGACCTGGGGACTTTGCACCCGGCCCAGCCTTCCCGCCTTTCGAGGGGCGGGACTAACGGTCCCCTAGGATAACAGAAAAGACCACCAAATAAGGAATACCCTGCGCCCTCCCAGACTCACCACACCCCTTTCCCTTCTTCCCCTATAAAATCTTGCCCAACCCTCACCCGGGTGCGACTTCTCTGGCCCCCTTTCTCTCGGACCAGTGAACCTCGCCCGGGAGCGCTCCCTAATAAAGCTCACTTGAAGCTTTCCTCTGTTTCGCGGTGCCGTTTGTTAAGATCCGACCTTACAATTCCATCTCTCCATTCTCAGAATTCCTCTCCTATAATAAACTCTATTACATGTTCAGGTGTTAGATGACCTTTCAAATGCCTTGTGGGAATAAGAGCTAGAAGAATCAACATTATGATACCCTGACTAGTGCTATTGCTATGAGTAATAAACTGTCCTTCTGTGATCGAGGAATCTTGTGTCTTCTGTCAGCATCCATGAAACTATGACAAGCTAACTTGTTTGCTTGAAGGTCTGATAAAATCTTTCAGTTACTAACAGTTTATACCAATAACACTTACAGATATTCTTGAATTCAAAACTCTATCATTACAGGCCACTTGGTTAAGTACTTCTACTTTTAAAATTTCAATCTCATTGTGTATACTACCTCAAGCCATTCAAGCCTGCTTCTTGGATTTAGTAAAGGTTTAAAGTAAAGAAAATGAAACTCTCACAGAGAAAAAAAATTTTTCTTGCTCTCATCATATTTCTTAATGGCATTCTTCCAAAAAGGGTACCTTATTTCTCCATAATAGTAAAGGGTGATGAAGTTAGAAAAAGGAATAAATAAATAAATAAATAACAGAATGAGGAATTGGATCTATCCTTTGGCCCAAATATCAAGAACATGGGATGGGGTCATAATGTAGCAAGAGGGTTGGGATCTGCCTTGTGAGGTTACAACAGATTCTTTTCAGTGTGGAGGTAAGAAACCTTAAAAGAGAAATCTTGTGAGCATTAAGGAAAGAGAATATGTGGCTTGTCAGAGGGATCAGAGATTTTAATTGGGAGATGTATCTCTGTTTTCCTTGCTGTTTACTATTAATTTGGATTCAGTCTCCATAAAGTTAGATGTGATCTGCAGATTTTTGCCCTGTAAAAAGTTAACCTCATTGATTATGTGTTATTATGTTTTAGCCTATAATATTTGAACATCTCTCCTCTTAGAACTTTCCCCCATCTCTCCATTCTCTTTACCCAGTGCTTCTCATTAATAGACCAATGAATTAGGAATGGAAAATCTTGCTCTCCCCTGGTCTGAGTGAAGAATGGTCCCTGCTCACCTATAAATGAGGGTCCTGTGGATCCTCTACTTCTCAATCTCCATGTACTTGTCTCCCCTCCATGTTAACACCACCAGAGCAGCCTCACCACGTGGGGCAAGGTGTGTAGCTATCCTGCTTTTCTGCTATGACTGACTTTAAGTATTTTCAGGCAGGGTAAGAGGGTAAGAATTATTACTGGCTTCAGCTAATAAAGCTAGTTTGTTACATATTATTGAATTTTTCCAGTTGGTTTAGAATCTGGCGAGGAGATAGAGGTTATAAAAAAATTATCAAATACCTAGACATATGGAGAAAGGTGGTTGTGTGTCTTCTGAATGTCATACAGTAGCAATGTCTAATAAGCCTGCCCAAAGAGATTTCAATCCTTTAGGTGATACGTCTCTCTTTTACCTAATATTTGTATTTATTAAGGCCAGTCTCCATGAAGTTAGATGCCAACTTGTAGAGTTTTGTCCAATGGAAAAGATAAACACAATGTGTACGGCTTAATTTATATTAGCTTGTTTTATACCTAAGCTAATTCCAAAATTTTTAACAGCACATATAAATACTCAGTTTGTCAAATGCTCACTGAAGTAGTTGTACCACCTCAAAAGTTCTCACATTAAGGGATTTAAGAAAACGTTGATACCTTTTCACTATTTATTTGTCTTATTTTTATCTTCCTTGGAAATTATACTTTCAAAGAGGTGTAATTAATTTGTACCCTGAACTCATAAGACATTGAGCTTAACAGGGAGAAAAAAAAGCTAAACTGAAATGCAGTGGTATGTACTACACTAGATGAAGTACAAAACCATGTAATGGGAAAAGCACCCACAAAAATGGAAAGAATAGAGCACACTGAGAATCATTTAAAGGTAGGCCAAAATGGCTTGCAAATGGGGAAAAAACAACAGCAAAACAACAAAAATTGTTGTAATAACTAGGTGAACAAATAGCTGAATGATGAATAAATTCAGAAGGAATGCCTCTAAAGTTTACCAATAACCATGATAAAGAAAGACGATTTTTCTAAAGCAAGACTGAGACAATACCTGAGTTATTGTTTATTCCTGAGTAGAAATTTGTTACTGTCTCTTCAAATTATATCCTTTAAGTCGATCTCAATAAATAGCCTTTTTTAAACTGCCAGTAAGAAATCCTGACAAAGTCAGAATTATATAAAATCTGATTGAATCTAGGCCTACTTATTCGTTAAAAAGAAATAAAGTGGGTAATTTGTTAAAATTTACTGAATAGGACTCAGTTTAGCTATTATATATAAGTTACACAGAACATAGAAAAAAAAAAAAAAACCCTTTATTTATTTATTTATTTTCTTCCAGGAATAGTTTATAACATTCCTTTAAAGCTGAAGTAAATAAATTTCAATACCAAGTTCTGAAATCATATTACAGAGCTGGTTAAAAAATATTAGAAAGGAAAATATATTCTATTGGGAAGAAACAGAAAAATGTTGATAATTATTCTTTTAAATGGAAGAAAAGAAAGTGATCTCAAGTGGGAAGCAATAAACTTAAAAGTAACTCAAAAAGAAACAAAGGCTGAATATTTTTATAGACCTAAAGAAAAATTTATAAGAATGAGGCAAAATAGATCTTAGAAAATGGAGATATGAAGGGAGAAAAAAGTGAAAGATAGAACTATAGAAATAAAAATTCAATAAAAGAAAAGTAAAAATCCAAGAGATGCTGACAATAATAATGATACCAGCAAAGATAAATGGTTATATTTAAACATTTGAATACTTTGGTACTAAGGAAGCAAATTGCAGTTGAAAATGATCTCCTATTAAAATTTACTAAAATTGCTTAAAAAAGGCTGCCCAGGACCATTACTTACATTTAAGCAATTTAAGCATGCTTTTTTTTTTTTAACTTTTTTCCAATCTTTATTTCTTGAAAATATTTTCATGTACTCTAAAATGTTTGAACAATAAAAGCCAAATAAGTGACAAATATAATCTTCATGACTATAATTAGAGGAAATCTTTCTAATACCCTCCTAATTGATCAATCAATCAATTAATTAAAATCCTAACTATTCTTTTAAAAATCACATATACATACTGGAGGACCATAGTAACACAGGTCATAGCAATAGAGAACATTTTAGAAAACATATTAAGGTGTTGAAGTGTCTTGGCTACTCTCATAGTCTTACATGTAAGATAAAGATAAGAGCAGAAATGAAAAAAAGCTTTCTCTTCGTGTGGTTTGGCATATGGTCTAATATTTAAAGTTCATGTAAAATCTGATGATTGTGACCCTTGCAAGATTGTGAAACCTGAGTTGTCTGTTCCTAATTAGTAGAAATTAGCAGGAGTCCTAGATGGATATATTTTGCTTTTGGCTTATTATTTTTCTTGCCATCCTCAGATGAAATATACTTTAGTTAACATTCATTTAGGTGATTGGCCAGGTTGTGTGCAACTGCGATCATGTTTTCTTCCTAAATTATCTGCATATGTATATATAAATAGGGTCAATGTATTTTACGGTAATACAGTATCCCTTTCATTTCTCCTTGCTTCTTGGGTGGGTCTTGGAATGCTTTAATTTAGAAAGTGATAGTGGTTTAAGTATAAACTACTCTCATAAGGAACATTTGTATTTTACAGAGTGCCATCAGGAGGAAAAATAATTATGATAAGAATTTTGAGCTCACAATGAAAGAAAAATAATGAAGACACTTGTGATAAGTTAGCATTTGAAGACCTTTGGAATAGAATTGATTACCCTAAATAACCTTGCTTAGGATCAATCCTACATTCCACAAGGCAAAAAATAAAATTTCCACATAGCTTAGGAATTTACTCTGGTGAATGAGTGGATGAGGCCCTGCCTTATAGTTCATTTGGGGATAGAGTAAATAAAGGGCTAGCAATTAGAATTTCTTAATGTGTAATGAAAAAGATCCTGAATAGGTTTTCCTCTGTTTAGGAGACCATCTTAATGGTTTTGCAATGTTTGGGTAGGCCAAAAAATAGTTTGGGACCTAGGGAAGAAACTGAAAATATTTTATACATGAAATTAATGAAAGTTCAAGACGATGCATGAGAGAGGAAAAGGGAAGGATCTTGTGAGGTGTTTGAGGCAGGTGTATGTGGGGGGGTGAGGTGGGGAATAAAGAGAAATTCAGTAAGAGACAAAGAAAATAGTGACAGACTGATGCAGAAGTGTAAGACATACACAGCTAGTTGGAAGGTCTTCATGATGAGGGTCTTTAAGACATGGATATATAATATTCAGTTTTAAGTTGAAGCCTGTACTGAGCAGTGATTTAATCCTCTGGAGTTTCTCCAAACAAGAATAACAAACATGAATTTATTAATTAAATAAAGATGGAGAAGGAGAAAAAAGGTAAAACTCCTTGGGATGACGATGCATTTATAAGAACTGAGACTAAAACAGAGATGTAGAGCTCTGTAGAAATAGGACACGGAGCAGAATAGGTCTGGGAGAAACAGTTTTCTGAGAACCTGTGTACTCAAGGTGAAGAGTAGCTCACTGTCACTAACAGATTGTTCTAAAAAGGCCGAAGATACTATCCTTAAATATTAATGATATGAAGGACTCAGGTAATATGAACTCAGGTAAAGCTTAGGGTTTAAACTAACTAGGTGAATATAAATTTGAAAATTTCCCTTTTATTACTATTCATTTTTAATGCCTATTTATAATTATCTGATTTGTGTTAGCTGAAATTTCATCTGTCTGGCAGTATTATTTAATTAACATGGATCGTGTTCCCATTGTCCTCTATAAGACTCCTGGACATAGAAATGTATATTTTCAGTAAGATAGAAATAAGACCATAATGTTTTTAGAAATGAGTATCCAATGCCGTTTTAATCCAAGTTTATCTTACTCATGTAGATAAGCTCAGGTGTAGCATAAATCATAAATGGTATAATTAATAGCCTTTTTATTTCAGGATAATAATTTGTCATTTCTCCAGTCACTACGTTTATCTCAGTTCCCTAGAAAAGCTTACTGCTATCACATGTGATGAGGCTATTGTGTAATCTATTAGAATGGATAGAGTGTCTGGTTAAAAAATTATCTTTCTTAAAGTTCTATTCTTCCATGAAATCCGTTAGTTATTCTTATTGTCTGATTTGAATAATGTGACAAGTCCAAAGCTTGACAATACGTAGTGCAAAAATGCTCTCACTTTTATCCTGCAAGAGTAGTGAGATCATAGAGGAAAAAAACATCCTTTAGCTTTTATGAGTTATTCTTGCATGACTTTTGACAATGCAAGATTTCATTCTACATTTGACCCCCTTTTCACACACACATGAACTATGCTATATTAGAGGAATGATATAACACTAGGAGACAAATGATGGAGAAAGTGGAAATTTAAACTTTTTAATTTTATAGAACAAAAACAGGATCTGAGTATCTACCAGTGTCATTAAGGGCTCAGTCAAGAAACAGAAGTCCCTTAGAGTAAGTATATTACTTAGCTACTTAGACTTAGTGGGTTAATATAGGGACATTATAACTTAATAACTTTTAGAAAACTGTAGAAGCTTAATTCAGGAATTTTGCAGGGAATGGCGGAACAATGTTTGCATGAAGTTTTCACTTGTCTCAGTTGCCTGTAAGGCCAAAGAGGTCTTTGTAGACCCCTTAGGATTCTGGGTACAATCTCTCAAAGGCCATTTGCTGAAATACACGTCCTTGCCTTAGCTGCTTGGCACAATAATGACTTCTTCCATTTTCTAAATCTTTTGTGTATACCTTTCATTGATTAGAATGAAATAGAATCCTATTAGAAGCCAGATCTGCACTATAAACTTCTAAGATTTATTTTCCAGTAGTAGACGATACTGAATAGCAACAAATAATATCTGACATCTGAGTAAAATAGCATGTTTCATATAGGTTTATATTTTGAATAGGAAATACAAAAACACTCACAAGGTTTAAAATAAACCAAGTAAACACTCTTATGGTAGTCTAGGGGCTGAATAGTTTGTAGAGATCAGTATGAGAGAATTTTTCAGTACAGTCTTTCTTAAATTTTAAATTTTTTTCAAACTTTGTGAATGTGAATTTATTTCCAAGTTAAACAATAAACATTTGAAAGAGTATGATTTTTTCAACATTGGTAATTTTTTCCCTGGTATAAACCTCATTCACAAGGACATGTCTATAGGATAAATTCTTATAAGTGAAACTGAGTCTGAGGCAGTATTATTTAAAGAGTAATTTGCAAAGAAGCAACATTAATAATATCTGGAAAGTTGTTAGAAGTGAAAATTATTACTCTCTACCCCAGATCTACTGAATCCATATATCCATAGATGGGACTCAGGAATCTGCATGTAATGAGCTTGATAGGTGACATGTGTGCTAACCTAAAAAAACATTTTTATATATCATGGGCAAATCTTCCTCTTTAAGGTTGGTACCAATTTATATTTTTTCAGCAAGATATTTCCTATATAAGGCAAGGCATTATCAAACTTTGGGATTTTTACCAAGTTTATAGGTGAAATATAATAGCATTGTAACTCTTACTTGTACTATTACTATTGAGGTTATATATCTTTTCTCACTATTAAAAGGCACTCATATTTCTCTTTCTACATTCTAACAGCATAGATTTATTAATACTTCATGTAAATGGAATTATACATCATGCATATATTTATGTCTGACTTATTTTGTTCAACATAACATTTGTGAGAATCATCTATATTGTTGTGTATGTTTGTAGATCATTGATTCTCATTTATCTAAACTGGTTATTCATTCCTATCAATGTACCAGTATCTATTTATCTATTCAAATGATGAATGGTTTTAGGGTACTTTGAAGTTTGGTGCCATTATAAATAGTGTAGCTGGGCACATTCTATTATATGTCTTTCGTTAAATATATGAGAACAGTTCTATTGGGTATATATCTTAGACTAGAACTGTTGAGTCATTCAGTATGCATTCATTTAACTTGGTAGATATTGCCAAATAATATTTCAAAGTAGTTATACAAATTTACTCTCACATCTGCAGCATATAAGATTTCTTAATTCCTTCACATCCTTGACAACCCTTAGCATGTCAGCCTTTTTAATTTTAGGCATTCTGGTGTGTGCTGGTATTTTGCAAG
The DNA here is from genome assembly GCF_008692025.1 of Phocoena sinus. NCBI lineage: Eukaryota > Metazoa > Chordata > Mammalia > Artiodactyla > Phocoenidae > Phocoena > Phocoena sinus. The sequence continues at coordinate 121,723,113 of NC_045764.1, read as the reverse complement.
TTTAATTGCATTTACCCTATGACTAATAAAGTTGAGCACTTTTCATGTTTAATTTTAATATTCTTTTTAATGAAGTATCCTTTTTCCAGGGGAAGCCTATAACCAATGACTGGATAATATGGAGTATACAAAGACTTAACTCCATTATCTCAAGTCAGATACAACTCTGGTGATATTCCAGCTCCAGCATTCTCCATGAGATTGAATAAGGCCAATGTTGCAATTGCTTCCGAGTTCAATATCTACCTCTGATGAATCCTGTTTCTTTCAGTCTCTTGCTGTTGTATTTAAGAGTATTTCCCAATATACCATCTGCTCAGTTTTATCTCAGAGCCTCTTTCCCAGGAATTCTAACCTATTGCCAACTTATTTTAGATTTCAGAACAGGATCACTTGTTGGTCAGCTCTCAACAAGGACCGCATAACTGGTGTTGTTAGAGTACTGATAGAAACAAGAAAGTTGTAGTGGTACAATTGTTAAAACTTTCACTGGAGGTGGACTAAGGTTAGATACTGATGGATGAAATGCACACGTAAAGCTGTATCTCAGCATTTTTGAGGTGGTTGGAAAGTAAATGTAAGTACTTTTGAATTAGGTGGCTGATGCTGATTGTAACAATGCATTGGAGGAAGCCAATGAAAGGCTGAGGGTGATTACTCACCAATTTAAGAAGTGTGAAATTTAACGGCTCTCCTTAGAAGTACCTTTTAAAAGCCCTCTTCTCTCCTACAGTTAGAGGACAGAAGAAGCTAAGAATCTGACCCAAGACTTAATTATTAGTGTACTAGAGAACCATGGAAGTTTGTAGTCTCAATCTGGGAAATGCCCTAGAGCAAAGGCAGGCCTGGGTTGGATAGACTGGGATCTTGAGACATGGGATACAGAAATATGGGTCAATGCATGTAATAACTTTGAAACCCCAGCTCTCTCTGAACTCCCTGAGTCTGAACAAATATCTCTCACTTCTTTTCATGGGCAAGCTCTCCATGTTTGAAGATAATACAGTAGCTTCATCCTTGTGAACCAATGTGCACTCACCTAAGAACCTAGTCTACATTCCTCGCAAATGCTTAATTAAGCCAAGTCACAACATAATACAATTATGGAAGATCTCTGGTTGCTAAAGGAAGAAAGGAATTATAACCTTTGAAGTACCTGCTGGACTAGCCAACATATTCTGGCAGTATCAAAGAGTGTATGCATAGGACTAAGATGTTGAGAGTGATAAAATGTAAAGTTGGATCAGAGAATATTTACCAGCATGGACATACTCCCCTGTAAATATGATTTAATACCTTAGCAACATTCTCAGAAAACAGGGTTATGATGGTTAATCTTATGTGTCAACTTGACCAGGCTATGAGGTGTCCAGTTTTTGGTTAAACATTATCATGGATGTCTCTGTGAGGGTGTTTCTGGATGCGATTAACATTTGAAATAGTAGACTAAGTAAAGCAGATTGTCCCTGACCAATGTAGATGGGCCTCATCCATTGAAGGCCTGAATAGAACAAAAATGTTGAGGAAGGAAGAACTCATTCTCTCTCACTGTCTTACTGTATTCAAGCTTGGACAATCTCCTGCCTTTGGATTCAGGCTGGAACTTACACCATCAGCTCTTCTGCTTCTAAGACCTTTGGACCCCAACTAAAACTATATCATCAGCTCTCCTAGGTCTCCAGCTTGTTGACTACAGAGATCTTGAGACTTCTCAACCTCCATATTAGTGTGAGTCAATTCCTTAAAATAAAAAAACAAACATCTATTTGTTCTGTTTCTCTGGAGAATCCTGTAATGGTCCACACTAAATGAAGAAGAGGAAGAAGGAGGTGGGCAATGAAGAAGTGAAGCAAGAAAGATAGCCCACATTAAAAGATAGAGAAACCCCAGAATTATAATAGCAGAGAATTGGAGAAAGAGATAGAAAATATTAGATAATCAGTCATTATTAGTATGAATATATTAATTAAAGCTGGAAACCACCACTTGAAAATATCCACAGGACACAAAGGACTCTATTTATCAAAGAGATAAGGAATATGCTAGTGAAAGGGCACCAGGAGAATCTCGGTAGTAACTGCCCTATTTAGGCCAGGGCTGATGATCAGATGTGCTATTACACAACTGAGCTCTCTTTTAGCAATAGGGGTAATAGGATCCTGAAATAATGGAGGTCAAAACATGGTACTCAATCATCAGGAGGTATAAAGAAGCAATTATTATAATGGGTTTCAAGTTCAAAGTGGCAGCCAGAGGAGAATGACCTACAGAAAATTAGGGAAAAGGTTAATAGAAATGATGAATTTAGGAAAAGAATAGATTGGCAGCCAACAACGTTCTTATTTAATTTACAAAATATAAAGAAATCAAGAATGTGTGATCAGCCACTTGAGGACAATTACACTATTAAAGTTATCTCATAACTCATTTCTGTGGTTTAGCCATTTATGGACCTGTAAACCTTTGACTGAAGCCCTTCTATATGGTTATGATACTATCAATTTTTTAAGGCCATTTATTTGGGTAATTATATCTGGAAAAATGGAAATATCCTGACATTCTGAGAATTATTGGAGACAGGATTCAAGTTGGCATTAATTCCCAGGGATCTGAAGTATCATCATGTCCCTCTCCCCAGTAGAGTAAGAGTATATTATATGTAGGCTAAGAGGTAATTGGAGCCTTGGCACAGTTCATAGACTCACACAGTGGTCATTTTCCTGTTCTGAAAATGTGAAATTAGAATGTACATTTTGTTAGTTAGTAAAAACTAGTCCTTGGCATGTGAGATAAAAGCTACTGTAGTGGAGAAAGTCAAATGGAAGTTTCTGATTTTTATCCTCATTCTGGCCAAGAGAATAAGTCACCAAAACAAAGGAGAGAAATCCCATCTTCTATCATTGTCCCTTGGTGCCCTCTTTGACAAAACTTAACACCATGCCAGCTAGCAAAGCAGAAGTATTTATTGCTCCATTTTTTCTTTTTTTCAGAGAAAGCAATGTAAGGTATATCTGGAGTTGAGAATCAAAAAATTAATAAATGACACTGTACACTTATTTGGATACTCAGCTTCTGTGTGTACACTTCTGCCTAATTTTGAACTTCTGTACATAAATAAAATAGCTTTATATTTCCAAAATAAGAAACAATTATCCTTCTAATAAGTGAAGAAGTTCTCACTATTTCTCCCAAATGAGGAAATTCATAATCCCAACAATCACTGTTCTGTTTATACTAATCATGCATCAGATTCATTGCAATCCCACTGAATATTGTGTTACCAAAAGACTAAATCTCCAACAACTTCTATATTAAAAAAAGGAAGAAGAAAGGAGATGAAAAAAGTGGTTAGTATAGACAAATAAATACAAACATATAGTAAGCAAAGAGAAAGTATGCTAAACTACTACAATCTTTATTTTTGTATTTAGTCACAGGCTGTAATTGATAGCTATGGCTTCCTCTGTTACCCATTTGATGTTTCTCTACTCAGTCAGAACCTCAGTTCTTTTATGTGATAGAGTGACCCAAAGCCACTGAGTCCTCAATTGTTCTTTTTTTTTTTAACTGTAGTTTTCTATTAACTTTAGGCTGTGGAAGTACTAGGATTTGCCTCATAGAATTCCCTGAGTTTCAGAAATAGTCCCTGATGCTCTCATTATATGGAAATAACCCAATGTCCCTTGATAGCTGGGATCAATCACCTGAGCCTATAGAATAACCCCTGTTTCTGCCTGTTGGTTTAGTGGCATAAAGAAACACAAAAGCCCAGGTGGCAGTCTCATCTTCCAATTCAATGGATCTAATGCTATGCCTCCTTGTTAAAATATTACTACTTTGGAGATTAAGAACTCCAAGCCATCAGAGTTCAATTTTGCCAGAATGGGAAGCAAAAATTCTGTGAGTAATTGAGTTTAATAGTAGAGGAGCCACTTCTATTTTGACTCCATGTATTCTGGCTATGGGTGAGATATGGCTATATGATGGTCTCTGATTCAAAGCATATACTCTATCCTGTAAGATGAATCCCCATCTTTAGGGGGGTTTTCTCCCAACTGGCAACATACCAGAATCTTCAGTAAGCCACATTTTAAGTAGATGAACAGGTAACTGCTCAATCACTTCGTTGTAAAATTAGCTCCTTGTCAGTATTGGTATGGTGGATACCACGATGATAGATTGTGTTGGCAGAAGCAGTCAAGCAGGGAAGAAAAATCCATATAAAGAATCTGTGTCCATCCACATGAGGAGGAATTTTAATCCCCTCTATGATGAAACAGGTTTGATGAAGGTCCAGTGGAGGTGCTGGACTCCCAAGTGAATGGTGCCATGTCAAGGTTCAATGTTGATCTCTGCTTTTGATAGAATAGCTGCTTTAGTAATATTAACAAGGTCAGCCTTGGTAAAGGGAAGTTCATGTTGTTGAGCCATGTGTAGTCTTATGCCCATCACCATGGTCACAATTAAGCTATTTGAATCAGTGGCCCAGATCCCTATCTCATCCACAACTATTGCTTAGAACATTTCCCACAGGTCATGCATATAGTTGCAAAGGTGGTCCCTTATACAGATTAATGAAGGAGGAAAAAGGCCAAGTTTGGTACAGAGGCAACAATTTTTCTTACAATTATGACATATATACATATATAAAATACGGAAATTATATGTGTATTATATATATTATAAATCATATATATATAAATATATCTAACAAAATTAACATTTATTTCAAATGTGTTTGGAAAAATTACCAAAATGACCATATGCTGAGTCCATAAAAGAAAATTTCTATAAATTTAATAGCTTTGAAATTATTCAGAGAATATTCTGTGACCATAATTAAATTATCCTGGAAACACATTTTAAAAAATAAAGAGAAAATTCCCAGCTGTATAGAAACAATGCAATTCTAAGAAATCCATTGTTCAAAGAGGACATTAGAGCATAAATCAGAAAATGTCATTAACTGAATAAAAGTATAGAAGTTACATATCGAAATCTTTGGGAAGATGCCAGAACAATATTTAGATGAAAATGTGTAAACATAACTTCTATGTTAGAAGAGCAGAAAAGCTGAAAGCTAAAATGAATGATTTAATCTTTCTTGTAATAATGCTAGTAAAAGAACAGAACAGCCTAAAGAAAGTAAAAGAATTAATAAAGAGAAAGGCAGAAAAACTGAAATAGAATATAGATGCACCTAGTGAAAATCTACAAAGACAAAAGATTAACTAAATTGTAAATACCTAGTAATAATTATCAGGAAAAATAGAAAACATTAATTGACAGTATTTAAATTTCTTAAAAAATAAAGTGCCACTACAGATACTACAGATATCAAAAAGGCAATAATAATATTAAAAAGTCTTCAGCATTAAACTTTTTCTATGAAATAGAAAAAATACTTAAGGATAAAATTAAACAGAGTTAGAAGTGGACAAAAATTGAAAATCTAGATATCTGGATATCTATTTTAAAGAAATCCTAAATGCAGATGGATTCACCAATGGACTCACCAAATCATTTTAGACAGAAATAACTCAATCTGGAAATATTCAAAGAAGGTGCCATGTTATAACCTAGTGTAGTTTACTGTTCATGTACGATGTTACTTCAATATTGGAAAAGAAATTTACATAATCATTAGGCTAGCAGGACTTTTCTATTCTTACTGATTTAATTTCTATGTTTTCCACTCACTTTTAGAGAAATTTGTTAAAATTTACCATCACTGTTTTGGAATTTTCCCTTTTTACTCTTCTTTTTGCAACTTGCTCTATATCTTTGGAAACTATGCTCTTGGGTGTAAAAATATTTTTCATGTGTTTTGTAAGCATGAATTTTTTTTCCTAATCCAGTTTATCAATCTTACTATTTTATGTGTGTATGTATTCTATTTACATTTAGTGTAATAATTGCCAGAGTTCATTTTGTGTCTACTTTCTTTTTATTTTTCTATTTGGACCATCTTATTAGTACCCCTTAATAAAAACGTTTTTCTTGTGTTCCTTTGGATTGATAAAAATATTTCAGTTATTTATCATTTATTAATTTCTTTCAGCCCCATAAATATTATATGCCTTTCTCATTTGGATTCAGTCATGTCTTTGGTGAGGTAATTTTCAGTTTTATTGTTGTTCCTTTGAAGATAATGTGTCTTTATTCTCTAGATGACTTTTTTTTTTTTCATTTTAAGTTGCCTTACTGTGATACTTCTAGATGTGGTTTTCTTTCTTTTTATATTTGTTGATTTTATAGTACTTCTTGAATCTGTATCATGATGTCTACTTTTAGTGTTTCAAAAACTTTGGTCATTATCTCTTCAAGAATTGTTTTTCTGCATTCTCTTTTGCCTATTCTTCTGAGGTTTCTATTGTTGCCCTAAGAAAATTTTAAAAATTTGTCTCATATGAATTTTTCTCTTTCTTGTATTTCTATCCATTTTTCTTTTTCTGCTTCAATCTGGTAATGACCTACATTTTATTTTAGCAGCTCTTTCTTCTGAGTCTAACTTGCTTATTTATTAAATTCTTATTTTGAGAAAATACCCATTTATTAAATTCTTAATTTGAGGTTTTTTGTCTTATAATTTCCATTTGATATATTAATTTTCAGTTCTCAGATAAAATGGAAAATTTTATCTATCCAATTGAACATATTATTCACAATTATTTTAAAGTCCATGTCTGAAAGCCTCATTATATCACCTGTAGTTATATTTCTATTTGTGTCTCTTGTTCCTGCCTCCATGTGTATACTTTATAATTTATTATTTAAGGCTAGGCATTCTGTATTAAAAACTGTAGAAGCTCTGCTTGATGTTAACTTCCTAAGCTGTGTGTTGTTTTTCTACATTAGGCATTCAGAGTAAGGGAAGACTACTCTTAGCATGAGATTTGAGCTGATTTAGAGCTAAGTTTCAGTCTTTATGAAATCTATTCCAGTACCAATTAGCCATTACTCCTGTAGCATAGTACTTGAGTATTCCCAACCAAAAGCCTGGGTTTTACCAGTAAGTGACACATGCTTTGGTGTAACTTAAAATCCAAATTCTGTCACCCACTATTAGGAGATAGTCAAAAGTTCTGCTTGGCTTCTCAACATTTTATCAGCTGCTTACAAATAATCAGATATCTCAAGGGGAAACTGACACTGAATGTCAAGATCACTTCTCTATGCTTATTTTTTCCCACTGTATTGGCCTCACAAGTCCTATCTGCCTCAAGATATCTCATTTCTAATTTTTGTCTCTCTAGCTCCATGAGAATATCAAAATCTTTATTCAGCCTCCAGCCATTTAGCCCACTGCTTTGTGCTCAGCTTCTCAGCTTCTAGGCAGCAACCTTTGAATCAGAAAACACCTGCAGGAGAAAAGCTTAGCACAGTGTGAGGTTCAACAATGTATTTTATTTCTTTTCAGTTCCCTTGGTCAATAAAGTTTTAGTTTCCTTGGTAATTCTCAAATGATTTCAAAAAACTCAATTTTTCTGTATTTTCTCCATCACTTTTTCTTGGTGGATAGTTTATCTAATATAGGTTTGTAAACGAGGCCAGACAGAGCTTTGCATTATTGTTGGAAAACGCTTAACTCTGCTACTGTTAAGTTTTTTCATCAATGAGATCTCTCACTGTGTGTTTTTTCTCCAATTCTTCCTATTATCACTGCTTTAATTTGAGCTGCATTTGCAAGCTTTAATATATTTTGGCATCTTAAGATCATACTTTCTCCTATAGTTTCTGTAAATGAAATATAAAAATAAATAAATAAATAAATTATATATATATATATATATATATATATACACATATATATATATATGCACACTACTGCTTTTGGACAACTTCTAGTAAGCAAAGTAGAAAATGCAATTTAAACAGTCATCATCCTACAAGTTCAAGGTATACTTTTTATGGTGGTTCATATATTTGTCTTTGGAGGTGGTAAACTTACTGATGTATTTTATATGAAAAAACATAGCATATCAATACATAAATATTGTTTATGTACATAAATAAGACAAAAATACTTAATATATGTTTTACTTAGATTGAAATAATGGCACAAAAAGGTATCATACATATCTACTAAGTATATACTATTTGCCAGAATCTGTGAAAACAAATATGAACAAACTCTACCTTAAAGCATTACAATGTGAGAAACATATAAATATTTACATTAAGTGTATACAGTCTGATATATACAACATAGCAAGGTGGTGGGTTTTAGCATAGAGATTTGACTTCAGAAATATCTGATTCAAATACTGATTATATCACATGCTAGTCTTGTAAATTTATCTCTTTATTCTCCCTAAACTCAAATTTCATCATATGCAAATGGAATTAATTGCAATAATGTATATAAAATTCATACCACAGTAAATTCTTTTTTTTTTTTTTTTTTGTGGTACGTGGACCTCTCACTCTTGTGGCCTCTCCCTTTGTGGAGCACAGGCTCCAGACGCACAGGCTCAGCGGCCATGGCTCACGGGCCCAGCTGCTCCGCGGCATGTGGGATCTTCCCGGACCGGGGCACGAACCCGTGTCCCCTGCATCGGCAGGCGGACTCTCAACCACTGAGCCACCAGGGAAGCCCCCACAGTAAATTCTTAACTTTAGAGCTCAACAATGTATTTTACCAGCATTGTTATAATATGTTCATGTTGCAGGAGGGTAATCAAGTAGTTCTTATGATATGGGGAATGCATAGAAAGAATAGGGATTGAGCTGAAATATGAACATTTTGCAAATATTCTCCAGCTATAAAAATAAGTGTTGGAAGAATAATCTAAGTAGAAGGGAGAGAATATGCCAATCTTATGGGCATTGGACTCATTGTGCATTTGGAGGACTGTTCAAGATGACTGGCATGGAGTCTCTGTTATGAAAATGAAAGGAGTTGAGCCTGGGCATGAGGTAGAAGCAGATAATGAAGAGGTTCATAAATCATTTTAATGCATTTGGATTTGATCCTGTTGGTTGATGGGCAGACAATAAAACATTTTAGATTAGAGTAATCAGATTTTCATTTAAGGAAAAATATTTTGGCACAGTTCAAATGGTGAAGTTTGTGGACAACATATACAGCTTGTGCTTTTCACTAGTGTTGGAGCAAAATTCTAAATGTTATTGCTTGGAAGCACATAATAGGACTCATTATAGACAAATGCTTTTACTAATTGGATTTACTTTAAAGCAATTCTAAGAGTTATTAGAACTAATAGTTAATCAGCTCTCAGAATTATGTTACAATGCCAAAGTAAACATCTGTTTATTAGTTTGCTCAATAAATAGGCACTGCATGTTCTATAGACATTTCAGAAAAACATTCAATGATCTAATCAGTTCTTTGAGACATATGATTTATTGCAAAGTTTACCAGTTACTTTGCTTGTTACTTTTTCATTATTACTACAGCCACTCTTTGTTGTGTGACTCTGAAGAAGTCTTCTAATTAAATTGTGAAAGATTTTAAAAATCACTTGATTTAGTAACTTTAATTTGTAGTGGAGTTTTATGATATTTACATTACTAATATGATTACCCAGAAATAGTATATGTATTCAAGTAGGTTTCTATTAATGTACAAAAATTGTAATGTTTCAGTGTGGAAAACTAGATATTTTAGAGTATCTACTAATTGTTCACTTACAAATAGATTGGAACAATTGATTAGCCAGAGACTAATTCACAAACTTTAAAAATGATTAAGTATAGTTGAAAAAGTAAAAGACATAATGATTCCTATGAATTACCCCATAACTCTTAAATACACAATTCAGTATAATGCTGATACTTCAAACAGATTATCACTTCTTTATAATAATTAGGAATATATTAAACATTGAACAAAATATTGAAGTATCATGACACACGTTATTTTATGAATGATAGGTTATAAATTTGGAGTAGAAATTCAAGGACCCATAATTACTTTTTTTCTTGAAGCTGAATGTTATGATCAAGACTAAAGGATACATCTTTTCTTCATTAATTCCCACTTTGAATATCATGAAGCAGGCTCTTCCACTAATGTAAGCAAATAGAACTCAAATTAAAAATATGCTTAAGCAAAAATTAAGAATTATATTTTTATTTTGCTTAAGTCAAGAACTACCCAAGCTACCTGATTTTCTAGTTTATTATACAGACATATATAGATATTATATGAATCTTAACGATCTCTGTATAATAATCTATTATTATGGAGATTCTTAGGGGTTAATTTCTAGTTTCAGATAGAATTTAAGCTTTACAAATGTATAATATCATTTGATCACAAGACGTTTGTTTTCCTTAGAAATACTTTTTTTAAATGTGGTTTGAAATAATGAAAACTCCACATGAAAACTAAAATACTTTAGTATTCTTCTTGAAACAATTCTTCTATCTCAAAACAATTCTAAAGCTGTACAGAGTGATAAAAATAGTCAACCATGTTCAGAAGACATTCTGGAATTAAACTTCTACGTTATTCAAAATAAGACATTTCAAGCCCTTGTGCACAGGTGTACCATCAAATTGAAGCAGAAGGAAATTACTAAACAATTATGATTATGTGGAATTAGCTCAATGATCTGTTTTCCACTTTTACCAAATATTACTTAATGTAAATATTTTTTGACTAAGTATAATTCCAAATCTCCAGGGTAGTTACTCATTAAATCTTTAGGTGTGATGTAGCATGTGTGTGTGTGTGTGTGTGTGTGTGTGTGTGTGTGTGTGTGTATGTTTGTGTGTGTGAAAATTAATATGAAGTGATGGGGCTTTGAGTTCAGGTGTGTGGAGTGAAATCAAGAGGGTATACATAGAAAGAGGTGAGTGGGGGAAGAACAAAGGTTGAGAAGGTAAACAGAGAAGTAGTGGTTTGAGGTAAGTTTATATGAATATTTCCAATATGGGAGGCCCCCGCTGAACCCTCAGTATCCTTACTTTCAAGCCACAACTATACATCTTATAATGTATGTGTTTGTGTGTATATTTGTTGTTGATGTTATAAGTGACAACTATCTCAGAATACTTGTGTTTCAGAGATGAATAGGTACCCTAGTAAAACTCCTGTTACTGCTGACACAAATGCACGTTCTTCTGTAACCCATAATATTGATGATTGTTCATGGTAGAACATCATTTTAACCACTCAGATGTGCTCACATGCTTCTGGATGGCTGTTTTAAAAATTATTAATTTTGAATCTCTGTAATAGCAACTAAACTTTTGTTTGAGCTAACTGTAATTGTATTTTTTACCAGGAAAATGTGAATTTTGATTGACTTGAGACTTTGTCATATTAAAAGTGCAAGTTAAAAATTCTAGGGTTTCCCTCGTGGTGAAGTGGTTGAGAGTCCGCCTGCTGATGCAGGGGACACAGGTTCGTGCCCCGGTCCGGGAAGATCCCACATGCCACGGAGTGGCTGGGCCTGTGAGCCGTGGCTGCTGAGCCTGCGCGTCCGGAGTCTGTGCTCCGCAACGAGAGAGGCCACAACAGTGAGAGGCCCGTGTACTGAATTAAAAAAAAAAAAAAAAGAAATTCTCAAAGATAACCATGGAAAATGTAAAAGAAATGGAATAAAGGAGATCAATTCACAGGAGTAAAGGAAAGGAAGCAAAAGCAAAGGAAAACATTGAAAGACTAAAAAATACAATATAAAATATCATTTAGTATTTTTATCAGTAGAAAAAATCAGTGAAAAGAAAACAGCAGAGATAAATCCTTTTTTCATTACAGTAGAGTCTCAGTTTGGTAAAACATGTAATAACTAAAGTATAAAATCCAGCTGCTGTATGCTCTTTACAATGATAACTACAGGTAAGCTCCCAAACCAAACTCTCAAATTAGACAACTAATAAGACAACTGGATAAGATAATCATTATTAAAAATAGAATTGGGTATAATTTTTATTTCTCAGAAATGAATGCAAGGGCAGATAATTAGAAAAATATTGAGGAATTGAACAAAAATATTAAAAAGTCGTATTTGTAGAAACCTAAACCCATATTCATATTTTATAAAGCACATGTGAAAGATTAATAATTGACTATATAGTAGACAGAACTATTCAAAGGGTCTAAGTCTTTGATTAGCTGAAACAAAGCCGGGAAGTGTCTCTCTTAAATCTTGTTTTATAAGGAAAATGAACAATATTGATTTATAAGCCATTGTTAATTGAGTTTTCTGATATTTTCAGCCCAAATATTCCTAATACACCAAATTCAGGATAAGACATATTATTTTGCTACTGCCTGTGCTTCTTTAAGTCCTATAGCAATGACTTTAATAGATCTTTCTAAATATGTTAATATTATATTGAGGTTGTTAATTTTTGCCTCTAGTTACAAAAGTTTTAAGTGATTTTATCCTGAAAGCATAACCCTTTTAATATCATGTAAAATACTTATGCTTACCTTGGTATAAATGGATTTATTTTATATAGAATAGCATGTATTTGTTTCATATACAATCATTGTATGAATTATTTTGTTACTTATTTGTCCTTTTTTTTTTTCTAATACATGGTAGCTCACTTTATATTTTCTCTTTTCTTTCAGGTTTTGTAACACTGAAAAAAAACTGATTAGGTTAATGAGACCCAAATCATTTGGATGAGACTTTTTTTTGTTTGGCACTTGGTTGATGCTTCTTTTTGTTCTCTTTTTAATCTTAGAACAGTTCCACTAGATTTTTTATATTTGGTATAAACATTTTGAAGAGTCCAGGATAGTTGTATTGTAGAACTATTCACATTGTTTCCTTTGCATTGTTTTTAAGTTAATCGGAATCTTTTATTCATTTTCTTTTCTTTCTTTTTTAACAAAAGGGAGGGTTTTGATATAGTCCCGAATTTAAGAGTATCTGCCCACATTTTTTGTTTCTTGTTCCTCAAATACTGTTTTATTAAGGTATAATTCACATAAAATATAGTTAACCTATTTAAAATATACAGTTCAGTTCTTTTAGTATATTCACAGAGTTATGCAGCCATTACCATTATCTAATTTCAGAATATTTTCGCCATCTCAAAAAGAAACACCAGACTCATTAGTAGTCATTCATATTCTTCCCAGTATTAGATTCTGGCAATTGTTAATCTATTTTATCTTTCTATAAATTTTCTTATTCTGGACATTTCATATAAATGGAATCATACAATATGTGGACTTGCATTACTGGTTTCTTTCAATTAGCATAATGTTTTCAAGATTCATCCATAATGTATCATGTTTCAGTACTTCATTCCTTTTTATTACCAAATAGTACTCCCTTGTATGGACATGCCACATTTTATTTATCCATTTTGTTTAGTTGATGGGCAATTGGTTTACTAATTTAGTAATTTTTTACTAAATTAGTAAAAAATTACTAATTTAGTAATTTTTAACTACTATGAATAATAATTCTATCAGTATTAGTACAAGTTTTCGTCTGAACATATGTTTTCAGTTCTCTTGAGTGTATACCTAAGAGTAGAATTCCTGGGTCATATGGTACCTGTCTATTTAACATTTTGATGTACTGCCAAACTGTTTTCCAAAGTGACTGGATTGTTTTACAATTTGAAACCAAGAGCTTCAATTTCTCCATATCCTCGCTGACACCTGTTATTACTTATTTCTTAGACACTATGCATCCTAGAGGGTGTGAAGTAATATCGCATTGTGGTTTTGATTTGCATTGCTCCAATGACTAATGATGTCTATTTGTTTACTTCTATTTATATTTTTTTCTTTGAAAAAATGTCTATTTAAATTATTTTCCCATTTTTAATTTTTTTGTCTTTTTATTGTTGAGTCACAAAACTTCTTTATATACTTTGAAAACTACACCCCAATCAGATACATGATTTGCAAAATTTTCTTCCATTCTTGAGCTGTCTTTTGTTTTTCTTGATAGCGTTTTTTCAAGCACAAAAGTTTGGCATCCTGATTAGTTACAAATTATATATGTTTTGTTTTGTTGGTTATGCTTTTGATGTCTTCGTTAATAAAATATCAAATCCAAGGTCTTGAAAATACTCTTAAGTTTTCCTAAAGAGTAGCTTTGACATTCTGATATTTGATCTATTTTGAGTAATTTTTGCATTTGGTATGAGTAAAGGTCCAAATTAATTATTTTACCTGGATATCTGCTTTGTACAACTCTTACATATATTTGTGAAATTTATTCCTAATTATTTTATTATTTTTAATGTTATTGTAATGGAATTGCTTTCATAAAGTTATTTTCAGATTGCTTATTCCCAGTATATAAAAATACAACTGATTTTTGTCCACTGATCTTGTATTCTGCAACTTTGCTAAACTCCTTTATTGGTTTTCATACTTTTTGTGTATGAATTCATTAGGATTTTCTGCTTATAACATTTATAACAGGGGATTTGGATTAAGGTGGTGGAATAAGAGGATGTGGATTCCACCTATATCCACAAACACATCAAAAATACATCTACATGTGGAAAAATTATTACTGAAAACCAACTGGAAACTGAAAGAAGGACTCCTTTATGGCCAAGGCTATAAGAAAGATAAACAGGTAGGAAGGGAAGAAAAGCAATCAGCTTGAGACCTGTGTCCCTGGGACAGGACTCAGAGGAAAAGGGAGATAACACAGGTGGACACCCACCTAAGGGATGAGTGGTTTGTGCCACAGATTGGGCATACGAATCCTGGGTTCCTATGCAAGGTAGACAAGCCCTCTTAGCTAGTTGGAGGACCACTGAGACTAGCTGAAGAGTGGGTGGGAAGCCTGATCTCCACTCCTGTGGAGCAGGAACATGCTGGCTTGCCCCTGAGGCAGAAAGAAGAGAAGTCTGCTCCAGGGGCTGACTGGTCTCCATGACTGACTCACCATAGCCCCTGCCCAAGCCAAGTGACCCCTTCAGCTCCACTCACTCCACATCACAGAGTGCAGCACTGGATCTAGGGTGGCCATGACTGGGGAAAAGACTTAATCGTGGGACTGAGAGGTGACCTGGTCCTGAGGCAAAACCTTGGTGCGGAGTGGCATTCATTGCTGGTGCTTACTCAAGCAGCACCCCAGAGCAGCCCAGATCTCTGACAGTGGCTGCTCCACCACAGCTCTCCCCCAGCCATACATGCCAAGAGGTCACAGGGACCCCACCTGCTTTAGCACTCCCTCACTCTGGGGCAAAGATCCTGGTGTGGAGAGAGGGAAAAACACACACTTAAAGGGAACAGAGCTGCAGCTCAGGCCTGACTCTCCGGGCTTCACTCCAGCAACTTGGGATCAGACCATGCCCTTGAGAGGGTGGCCATAGCCACTGAGGAGAGAGGAAGTCCTGTCTCACAATCACCTCAAGCTATAGCCCCTCCAACTCCAGCTCCACCCCCTACCAAGGTAATAGCCACCAGAACACCCTAAGATGTGACTTGCATTCATGTCAAATCCAGCTCCCCCACTAAAGATATTGGGCACACAAAGTCTGCATAGGGATTTCCCACATAAGATCACCACTTTAAGACAAAAATAGGTAATTGTTTCACCTAAATTCATAGAGACAGAGAAAGTAAACCAAAATGAAAACAGAGAGGAACTACTCTCAATTGAAAGAGCATGAGAAAATCCCTGGAAAAATAAATAATGAAAGAGAAATAAACAACTAACCAGAAGAAGAATTAAAAACATTGGTAATAAAAATGTTAACTGAATTAGGGGGAAAAACTTGATGTACACAGTGAACACTTTAACAAGGACTAGAAAACATTAAAAGAAGACCCAATCAAAAATAAAGGATTTGATAGCTGAAATTAAAAAAAAAACAAACACACACCTGAAAGGATAAATAGCAGACTAAATGATACAGAAGAACACATAAGTCATCTGGAAAGTAGAATAATGGGAATCACCCAATCAGAACAGCAAAAAGCAACTCAAATTTTTTAAAACTGAAAATAATTTAAGAGATTTCTGGGAAACATTACGCTTACCAACATTTGCATTATACAGTCCCCAAAGGAGAAGAAAAAGAGAAGGGTATCAAAAATGTATTTTTGGAAATTATGGCTGAAAGCTTCCCAAACCTGAAGAAAGAAACAAATATTCAGGTACAGGAAGCACAGAGAGTACCAAACGGAATGAACCCAAACATATCCACACTAAGACATATCATAATTAAAATGGCAAAAGTTAAAGTTAAAGAGAGAATTCTAAAGGCAGCAAGAGTAAAACAAAGAGTCATATACGAGGGAATGCTGCTGCTTTTTCTGCAGAAAGTTTGCAGGCCAGAAGGGAATGGCATGACATATTCAAAGTGCTGAATGCGAAGAACTTGCAACCTAGGATACTCTCTACCCAGCAAGATTATCATTTAGAATAGAAGGAGAGATAAATAACTTCTCAGACAAGCAAAAACTAAAAGAGTTCATCATTACTAAATCTACCCTAAAATAAATCTTAAAAGAGTCTTCTTTCAGTGAAAAAGAAGTAAGAATCTATAGGAAAGGGAAAATCACACTAGGAAAGGCAAATATGTAATAAGAACTGAGGATCAACCAATTAAATAGGCCAGTACCGATATTAAAAGGCCAAAAATTTTAAAGCAACTATAACTATAATATAAACAGTTAAGGGATAAGCATGAAGATGAAAATATGACATCAAAAACAAAAATGTGGGGGAGGGGTGTAAAAATGTAGATTTTTACAATGTGTTTCAACTTAAATGACTACCAGTTTCAAACAAGTCTATATAGTTACAGGTCAACATATATGAATTCCATGATAACAACAAATCAAAAACATACAATACATAAACAAAAGCTAATAAGAAAGGAACATAAGCACACTACTAAAGAAAATCATTAAATGACGAGAAGGGAAGAAATGAACAGAGAAGAGCTACAAAAACAACTGGAAAACAAGTAATGAAATAGCAATAAATACATACCTATCAATAATTACTTTAATTGTTAGTGGAGTAAATGCTCCAATCAAAACATAGTGTGGCTGGTTGGATAAAAAACAAGACCTGCAAGATATGCTGCTTACAAGAGACTCACTTCAGTGCTAAACAAACACACAGACAGAAAGTGAAGGGATAGAAAAAGATATTTCATGCAAATGGAAATGACAAGAAAGTGAGTGTAGCAATACTCACATCAGACAAAACAGACTTTAAAACAAAGGCTGAACAAAAGACAAAGAAGGGCATGGCTAACGTGTACAGGAAGATATGCTCAGCATTGTTAATCATTAGAGAAACGCAAATCAAAATAACAATGAAATATCACCTCACCTGTCAGAATGACTACCATCACAAAGTCTACAAATAACAAATGTTGGTAAGGATTTAGAGAAAAGGGAACCCTTGTATACTGTTGCTGGGAATATAAATTGGTGCTCCCACTATGGAAAACACTTGGAGTTTCCTCAAAAAACTAAAAATAGAACTACCATATGATGAAGCAATTATACTCTTGGATACATATGCAGAAAAAATAGAAACACAAATTTGAAAAGATACATGCATCCCAATGTCATAACAGCATTATTTACAACAACCAAGATATGGAAGCAACCCGTGTCTACCAACAGAGAAAGGGATAAAGGAGATGTCATTTAAATATATTTATATATATCATATATAATATAGTATATTACTCAGCCATACAAAATAATGTCATTTGCAGCAATGTGGATGGACCTAGAGAATATGAGCTTAGGTAAATACAATGTCAGACAAAGAAAGACAAATACTGTATGATATCACATATATAGAATCTAAAAAATAATACAAATCAATGTGTGTAGCAGAACAGAAACAGACTCAAATATAGAAGACAAACTAGTGGTTACCAGTGGGGAGAAGGAAGGGGGCAGTTGTACGTTAAGAGACAAAAACTACTGTGTATAAAATAAACAAGGATATATTGTATATACCTGGAATTATCAACATTATCTTATAATAACTTTTAATGGACTATAAGCTGTAAAAGTACTGAATCACTATGCTGTATCCCTGAAACTAATATAATATATCAATATACTTCAATAAAAATTAAGGTTATAACATCTGTGAATAGAGATAATTTTTGTTCTTCCTTGTTAATTTTATTCCATTTTGTTTCACTTTCTTCCCTGATTGCCCAGTCTAGAACCTCCAGGTCATTGTTGAATAATAGTGGTGAGAACAGACATATTTGTCTTACACAAGACCTTTAGAGGAAAGCACTATTAAGTATATATTAAATGGGAATTTTTCATAGATACCTTTTATCAAGTTTGAGTGTTATTATCATGAAAGTGTGATTGATTTTGTCATATGCTTTTTTTCTGTCTATTGAGATGAACAAAGTATTTTTCTTCTTTATATATGGCACATTACAGTGATTGATTTTTGTATGTTAAACCAAGCTTGCATTACTGAGATCAATTTTGTTATGATGTATTGTCATACTATTTCATTATGGTGTATTATCATTTTTATATACTGCATTATTCAGTTTACTAGTATTTGTTGATGATTTTTATACTTATTTTTGTACAGGAAATTTGCTTATAGTTTTCATTTCTTGTGGTATCTGTCTGGATTTGGTATCAGGATAATACTGGTCTCATAGAATGAGCTGGGATGAAGCACCTCTCCTTTTATGTTTTGGATTAGTTTGTGAAAAATAAGTGTTAATTCGTCTTTAAACATCTATTAGAACTCACAAGTGAAGCTATTTGAGCCTGGATTTTTTCTTTATGGGAAGGTTTTTGATTATTAATTTATTTTAACAATATTTGTGAGGGATCTTATTACTTTTACGGTGAAGCTAATTTTTATTCTGCTATTCTGGAAGTGTATCTTTCTTGGATGTCATTTAAAAGCAAATATTTTATATGAAATCCTCACTTGTAATGGACATTGATAGTTTCAAACAACCTCTCCTTCTAGATTTTAGGTTCTTATTAGTTAATTTTTAGATTAACCTTTAATCTAACTTTTCACATATATTGAAGATATGTATGAATACAGCACAGGGAAATTTAGAGATAATGGTGAAATACAAATTGAATACATCAATATCTCATTGAAAGGGATAGAGCATTTAATCTATGAATGTTGTGTTCTAATATATTTGAGTGGGTGCCTTGGTCTTCATTAGCTACCTCATTTTTGTTAAGATCTCTCAAGAGATCGTATTTTTGGTTTGAATTTAGACTTCTTTGTTTTAATGAACAGAGTATTTGAAGAAAATTATATAAATGCATCTTTTGATGTGGACTTCCTGATAAATTCCAGAAAAAATAGCCCTACCTATGATTATTCATATAAATATGTGTGGATATGGCCATACTTCTCTGTCTATTCTGGGTCTGGTGTTGAGTTACAGTCATGTAGCTCTACTGTAGATGATGTAAAGTGAAAAATATTTACAGGTAATACTATTGTTGTTTTTCAGGGAATTTTAAAATATGATATGGGGGCTTCCCTGGTGGCGCAGTTGTTGAGAGTCCGCCTGCTGATGCGGGGGACACGGGTTTGTGCCCCGGTCAGGGAAGATCCCACGCGCTGCGGAGCGGCTGGGCCCGTGAGCCATGGCCGCTGGGCCTGCGCATCCGGAGCCTGTGCTCCACAACCGGAGAGGCCACAACAGTGAGAGGCCCATGTACCGCGGAAAAAAAAAAAAAAAAAATGATATGGAACTATTTCACTACAATACTAAGTCAGGATACTGTTCATGCAAATGGTGCCTACTGGATTTATTTGCCACTTATTCATGACGACCTGAAAGAATTAATGTTTTCATAGTGAATCTCAACATGCACCTTCAATAATTTTTTGAAGGAGAATTGGGGCAAGTTTATAGAGCTCATGAAGTTGTAATTGATCAAATAGAATTCTATGCAAATTAAGAATAAATAATACGTCAAATTGTATGTAGAATATATAGAGATATAGAATAAGATATAGAACAATTACTTATGCCACTATTTTTCACAAGTTACTTAGGATAAGCGTATACAATTTTTAAAGCTACATCACATTTATATTTTAAACATAAATTGTTTATATCCTCCCCAATTTTTAACACCAAGTACTCATGTGTACAAACTACAGTCTTGTGATAAATTGTTTTACATTTTTGATGTCTGGATTCTTCACTTCATATTTCCAAGGTTCTTTCCTTTAAGTTTTGAACCATTAAGAAAATTGGAGCAATTCGTGAGTGACTCAGTCACTCTCCTCCCAACAAGGTGGCTCAGGTAAAATAATCATATATATCTGACCTTTAAAATGTAATACTCCAGTGATTGAAACAAGGCCAGTTCGATGCTTTACTGCACTGCTGCATTTTCACATGTAATACTCAGGAGCTGACATTTATAAAACTGCTAGTGCACTCTGGAGACATCCTGATAGCTGAGGTGTTTTATGAATCTATCTTTATCAAGATAATGGATATGTAAGTGTGTTAGAGAATAACAGTGAGATCTTTTGAAAGAAAAGAGAAATTTTATCATTTAGTTAATTGGATAACTTAAGAATCAATATAATTTAATAAAGTTGTTATTTGCTGTTAATAGACAAATTCATATTCATTTTACTCAGAGTAACAATTTAAGTAAATCAGTAAGAAAAATATCATATAAAAAATGTCAAAGAAAAATGTAAAACACTTTTTAATAATCCACAACAGTTATTGCTTTTTTTCACTTTCCCTATGTAATATCACTGATATAATGTTTATTTGGCAATAATTTTCCTCATAGAAGGCAAATGGGAGATATTCTATGTGCAGCTAAAAAATAAAAACAAACAAAAAACTTTACTGAAATGATTTTTGTGGGTTTTGTCAAGATGAATTATTTCTAATATAGTTCCATATTTTAATAAATTCAAATGAGAAAATAAGTGAATATTGTTTAGAAATATAATGAATGTTTTTAGCAATCATATCCAACTTTAGAACATTTAAGTCATCAAATACATGTATTGTGCATAGGTTAACCATCCTGGTGAATTTCTTCAAGATTACAATCGAACAGAAATTAACTTTGGGATATGCAATTTTATATCTATATTTTAATGTGCTTTTTAAAAATTGTAATATCTATGTCCAATTATTTACATTATAAGCATCACATTATATTTCTCATGTTTAAAATTTTATAGACTTATAATTGATAGAAATGGTATTTTCAGTTAGAAGATTCTTCTTGAATTCAACTAGATATTTATATAATATTTATATTCATAATTACATTTATTATTTTAATTTAAATATACTTTCAGAAAACATGCAAGATCACATTTCATTAACTTTAAAAATCAGTGACATTTACTGTCATAGAAAATATTTGTGAAAATTTTGGTTTCACTCACTCTTTGTACATAGACCAATGATACATTTTTGAATAGACAACCACATAAACGCACTTACAGAAAAATATATTTTAAAATTAATTCAAATTGTATTGTACACCTAAAGGTAAAAGCTAAAACTATAAAAATATCTAGAAGAAAATATGGGAAAATCATATGACATTAGTTTACTTAAAGCATAATTCATAAAATATAAAACATAAATTGGATTTTACTGAAATTAAAACTTTTAAGAAAATCTCAATTCAAGCACAAACTGGGAGAAAATATTTGATCTATCTTATAAAGAACTTGTACACACAATATATAAAGAATACTCAAAACTCAATAATAAACAACTAACCTAATTTAAAAAATTGATCATATACTTTACTAGAGAAGAAATATATATGGCAAATAATCATATTAAAAAATGCTCAGCATCATTATTCATTAATGAAACGCAAATTGAAACACACTTATTAGAATGTCTTTACAAATATAAGCAATACTAAGTACTGGTAGAGGTTGGGGGCAATTGGAACTCTCATATCATTGGGGGAATGCAAGTTTGTAGATCCCTTTAGTAACAGTTGGGCAGTTACTGATAATGATAAAAATATACTCATCATATAACCTAGTAATCACACTTCAAGAAATTTGACCAAGTAATATGAAAACCTACATTGACACAAACCTGTATGTGAATGTGTACAGAGGCTTTATTAATAATTATGTTCCTCAACTGTGAAATGAGTAAACAAACTATGATACATCCAAATCTCCACAATAGAATTCAAAGTATTCTTCCACAATAAGGAATAGACTATGGCTACATGTGACAATATGCATGAATCTCCAATACATTTTGCAAAGTGAAAAAATCCAGACTCAAAAAATTACATATTGTATGATTTCATTTATATGACATTCTTTCAAAGGCAAACTTTAAGAATAGATAACAGATCAATTGTTGCCAGAGTCTGAAGTAAAGCCAAGGGGTTGACTACAAAAAGACATGAGAAATATTTTAAAATGATGTACTGCTCTTATCCTGAATTTAGTGGTAACTATAGGTCTGTATACATTTAAAAAATTCACAGAACTGAGCACTTAATAGTGTGAATTTTACTGTATATAAATTATGGCTTCAATTTTAAAATGAAAAAATCTATAGTTAGCACTTCACACAAAGCCTGGCATGTGGTAAGTGCTCAATCAATATAACCAAATAATACAATTGTCATTGATTGCACAAAAAATATAAAAATAAAGATGTAAAGATTAAAAAATAGAGAAAAATCATCACACAATTTCGATAAAAGTTACTTTGCTGTCCTACATTTTTTCTTAAAAACCTCCTTTGTGGACAAAATTTCTAAAATTGAAGAAGAGTATTTCTCTGATGTACATTTTAATAAAAAAATTCATACCTTGCCATTTGAATAAAACATCATACCTTGCCCCAGGCATATAAGCTGTCATAAGTATAAATTTATTTAAAATATATCAACATCGAATGTGAATGCTAGTGTTCAATAAATTGTACATACGGTTTTTTGGAGTTACATTTACTAGAGATGGGTTTCTTTGCCTTATAAATATTCTTTTAATATCATATCCATTGTTAAATAAAAATACTCCTAGAAGAATTAACTTGTGAATTAAATCTAAAAGTAATTGAATGTTCTTTAAAACATCTTCTTAAGTAATATTTAGAATCATTTAGTCTTTAAATGAAAGCTGAAATAATTATTAATGTAGTAAGTTTTCTCAAAGTATGGCACAAATGTTAAAAGTAATATTGACTGGTTTTACTCAGTTTCCAAATCTTTTAATAAAATGTAAGAAACCTCAAAACAAATGTTCAATAGTAGTAAAAGTTACATAAATTTGCTATAAAGTAATTATAATTTCTGAATGTGCAATCTATAGCAATAACAGAAAAAATTTTATTATAATGATAAACCTTAAAGTAAATTTTAAATGCATTTTGAATAGGAAGGTGCTTTAGTGTTTTTATTAGTGTTATTATGGTATATCATTCTCTGCCCTTTTGTTTTTAACTCATCTAAGTCTTTAAAGTGAGTTTCTTATTTATGACATATAGGTGGGTCTTTGTTTATTCATTTTGGCATCTGTTTTTCAGTTGGTGTCTTTAGAACATTCTTATTTGATACAGAGGATTAATGTCTATCATATTTGTGTTTGTTTTCTACTCATTGTATTTTTTGTTGTTTCTCCCTTCCCCCTTTTTTTTTGCCTTTTCTGGTTTTAACTGTGTATTTTATATGATTCCATTTCTCTCCTCCCTTAGCATATATATCATTTATATCTCTTTTTAAAAAATGTTTAGTAGTTGTTCTAGGGTTCAAAATGTATATTTCAAAACAATCTAAGTTCACCTTTGAATAAACACTATACTGCTACACATATCACTACTGTACTGCTATACATGTAGTGCATGTACCTTGCAATAGAGTATTCCCATTCTTCCCTCCTATCCTTTGTGGCATTTATTCATTTCACTTATCCATAAACCATAATCACCCAACACATGTATACTATTATTACTTTAACGAAGTGTTATCTTTTAGAACATTTAAAAATAAGAAAAAGCTATTTTATTTTATCTTTACTTATTCCTTCTCTCGTGCTCTTGCTTTATTTAGATCCGGTGTCAGATCAATGGAATTTTCTTTCTCCCTGAAGAACTTCTTTTAAAATATCTTTCAAGGCAGGTCTGCAGGACAGATCTGTTTTAATTCATATGAGGAAGTCTATTTCTCTTTTACTTCTGAAGGATAATTTCCTGGAGATAAAATTCTAGTTAGTTTTTTCCTTTTACTTTCAACACATTAAATATTTAACTCCCCTCATTGCTTGCATATTTTGTGTAGGAATTCCACTATAATTCTCATCCTTGTTCCTCTCTAAGTAAGGTGTCACACATCTAAGTAAGGTGTCACACATCCTCTCCTGGCTTTTAAGATTATCTCTTTGTATCTGGTTTTCTGTATTTAAAAATAATATGCCAACGTATGGATTTTCTTTGCAGAGGAGGTATTTATCCTGTTTGATATTCCCTGATCTTCCTTGATGGGTGGTTTGTTGTCCGTTGTCAATTTTGGAAAGCTCTTGGCCAATATTTCTTTAAATATTTCTTCTGCTCCATTCTCTATACTTCTTATACTCCACTTATAGGTATGTTACATCTTTGGACATTGTTAAGCAATTCTTGGATGTTCTTTTTTCTTTTGTTGTTGTTTTTAAAATCATTCTTTTTTCTTCTCTTTGTATTTCAGTCTATAGAGTTTCTACTGATCTTTCTTATTCATCACTGATTCTTTTTGGCCATGTTGAGTCTACCAATGAATTCATTAAAGTCATTCTTCATCTCTATTACTGTTTATTTGATTTCTAGCATTGATTTTTTTCAATTATTTCATAGCTTGAGTATTACCTTTTGATTCTTTCATAGCTTTTCATCTTTCTGTTTACACTACCTACCTGTTCATATATGTCTTCTCTTTGCATTAGATCCCTTACCATGTTAACCATCATTATTTTTAATTTCTTCTCTCACAATCCCAATATCTATTTAATATCTGAATATGGTTCTGATGCTTGTTTTATCTTTTCAGACTGTGCTTTTCCTTGACTTTTGGCATGTTTTTGAATTTTTTGTTGACAGTTGGATAAGGTTTATCAGGTAATAGAATGAAGTACATAAATCTTTAGTATGAACTTATGATAATTTGGCTAGTACTTGGGTTGTGTTATTTAATTGTTAATATGTCTAATGTTTATTTTAGCTTTAGTTACAAGAAGCTTCAACTTATTTCTCTAGTGTGCTTTGGTTTTGTCTTCTTTTTTGGCTTTGGGGATTTCCTATATGCTGCTCTTGGAGAGAGTCTGTGTCTTGTAACTCTTTCATCTGTAATCCATTGTAATGAAACTGGAGGCCTGTTGGAGTGGTGGTAAATTGTTAGTTAGTAGGAGCATTCTATAAACTTCAGATTTAGTATTCATCTTTTAATGGCCATGCATCACAGGACTGTGGCTTTCACAAGTGCTTCTGTTCCTTATCCTCACACCCTACTCCTTTCTCTAACTGCAGAGTTCTCAATCTATTTTTTCAAAGTCCTATCCCCTAATGAGAATTTTGTTGTTTTGTTTTTTCTCCTCCAGGAAGATGGGAGATGATGGAACAAGGAGAAATCAACTTGCCCCAGTAGAATGTGCTTCCAGAATTGCAATCTGGTGAAGTTCTTTCCCTTGGAGTATAGGTCACTGTCATTGATAACGTGCTGCTCATCTTTCACAATGATTACATTTTCCTTTCCTCTTCCAGTGCCATGAAGGGATCTTTCTCAAATCCTCACTATGAGAATCTGGTGAAATTCTCAGAGAGAAAATTCACACAAGATAGGGCTCCCGCTAAAATAGCCTCCCCTCACTCCATCCCACAAGACTGAGGCCTCTTGATGTTTCTCATTCTCACACTGACCTTCACTGAATAATTTCTTGTCCTCCCAAGTCAGCCTCTTGGTGGCGCCAGATGAGTTCTAGTAGATATCATAAATATTTCTCCATGAAAATATTCATCATAGTAAAGACAAATTGGTTACTATCTCAAAGCAACTGGGAGACTTTAATAATACATCTGAGGCTATTTTTATCATCACCTGTCAACAACATAATCCTGGAAAACCTGTAAAGGTGGGACATTGTCAGGAAGCAAATCTTCAAGGGCTATTTGAGCAACCTGAAATGGCTTTTATCCAATTTCCCTTCACGATGGGATTTGAGTATGTTTTAGTTACTTTATGTCTATTTTCAGAATAGATTGAAGAACTCTTTTGCTAAAAAGTCACTGCCCTAACAAGTCACTAAAATGCTGCTTGACCTTATGTTCCAACCTGGGGCATTCCAACATTTATATAATGTGTCCAATGTACACACTTTATGGAAACCATTATAAAAGAACTCTATAAGATGTTATCTCTTACTCAAAAACCACACTGTCCTTACCACTCACAATCTTCTTGAAAGGTTGAAAACCTCAATGGCATCCTTAAATTAAAATTAGTAAAATTTTGAAAACCCTTTAATTTCTTTGGCTAAAGGTACTCCAATTAGCCCTAATGGCCATATAGTCCTCTCACTCACAGACACATCAATTTACCCTCTATGAATTGGTAACTGAGATGTCTATGCATTTAGAGATTTTTCTCTTTTATACTAGCCTATGCTCTGCTACATGCAGTCAAGGCAAAATATTGCAAGGGACTTAAGTACTATAGCCTGCCCTATCACCATCAAGTTAAGATTGCCTTTCTTCTTCAGATCTTGAACAAGGAGCTTTCATGTGTTGGAAAAGACATCAGAGAAAAAGCTGGTCTTGAACCTTGTTGAAATCAATGTTATCAGGTTCTATTAACAACAAATAAAAAATTTCAGGAAGTCAATGCTTAGGTTTACCTTTCACAACTAAAGAAGCAATGTAGAATTGTACACAGTTGGATAATACTCCAATAGGGGACCTCAAAGTGAAGATTCACAGATATCCTAAAGAAGCAGCTCATCTTCCTAAGAACAAAGCTGACCCAAGACCTCCAGAACAAGCAGATGATGTCAGATAGTGGACTGCTTTCACTCAAGATGTCAAACCTAAGTCTGTTTGACACCTGAGTCCTGTTTTGTTTCTTACTTTCTCATTTATAATCATTCTTCTTATTTTCAATAGATTCCTCATTGTTGTTCACCTATAAGGCCCTTTTTCTACTTTCTTTCCTCTTTATTATACTTTTTAGATCAAAACATAGACATTTTAAATAATGTATAGCATGGAAAATATAAAATGGGATAAAAATGTATAGCATGGAAATTTTTTTAAAAATACACATTCTAAGACAATTCTTAGATTATCCCAAATGTAGTTATTGCCCTCAATTTTACCTACTATTGACTATACCATGTATCACCAGACCCTCATGATAAACATTTGTGGCCAGTTCTGCTTTCATCAAGTGACACTTCAGGGAATTACAACTGGATAGTGTTTTTACTTGCAACTATATGAACAAGTGACCATAAACAAATGAACCTGTGACTTTGCTAGTGCCACTCCATCCCAGAAAGAAAAAAAAGCATTACAAATCTATTGATCACATGACAGGTAATTCTAAATTTGAATTCAACAATCTTCACAGAGCAATAGGCCAAGTACTTGCCACCTGAAAGAGACTAATAGAGATCCAAATTTGTAACCTAGCTAACGTAAGGCTTTGATTCTGACTTTGTGTTGTGGACAACTCCTTTGTTTCTCTGCATCTTTGAGTTCCCCTAGCAGGTACTACTTTATTTGTAGCCAGGGTTTCAGGTCTTGTTTGCCTCAGACAAATAACTCATGAAATTTAGGAATAACATTTAAAGATTTTTCTATACACAGAGACCCTAATTCTATAAGAACTAAGTCTGGAAATTCTGACCCAGGCACAATATCCAAAAAAAGGCCACTCTTGATTATTCAAACATTTTACTCATACAAATTACTGATTCATTTTTTAATATGAAAAATCAGAGCAGTGTCCCCACTGGTGCTAATCTTACACATAGACGAAAGTGAAGGAAACTTATCAATAACTCTGATAGAAGTTATTAAAGATATTACTTCTGCCCTAGGTGGAATATAGGTCAGTCTGAACTCATTGGCATGACTAGTGAAATTGCTCTCAATTTCTTGTTGGTAAATTATAATGATGTCTGTGCCATTGCTAATACTTCTTGCTATATTTGGATGAATGAAACAAGCAAAGTAGAATAGGCTACATATTATTGCCTTAAGGAAGAAGCTACTTGAATGTCTAAGTTTTCTCCTTGTGGTCTATGAGACTTGTTCTTTGGCCTGAGTTCAGAAGGTTGGGCTCCTGGTTCCAAGCATCTTAAATGAAGTATTAATTATTGTTACTTTGTGTTAATTTTAGTAGTCAGTATGCTGCTCCACTACATTATATCCCTGATCTTATATGCTTCTATGCAGCTGCTCTTTTGTCAGATGATTACCATGATAGTACAACAAAAATGCCAAGAATTGTTTTTCATACAGTTGCATAAGGACACAACTGAACAATCCTAAAGCAGTGAAGACCTGGATCTAGCCTTTACTCAGCTGGTCAACTTCTTGCAAGGGACAGCATGATCAGAATGAGGACTGAGAGACAACAGATATACAAACAATGGCCAAACCATATATGACAATTAGAACTCTTACCTACAACCTCTGAAGGAACTAACCCATGAAGACAAACCACTACCTGTGCAGACATTGACCCCGAATGGTCAAAGACATTTGGCTTCCTGGTTGTTTTCTCCTGTTTCCAACTAAGGACCAACCAGTGAAAGTCAAGTTAACACAAAAGATTATGGTTTGAGAAGTTTAGGGGAGAAGTGGACCATACTTAATACAAAATGATTTTGCAGCAAGAGTGAAGGAGAAGCAACTCATTCCTAATACATAAGAATGAAAGTCCAAGTAGCAGGAAGTAGGTAACTTACAATTAATGTATTTTATTAAATAAATCATTTACACATTGCTTCTTATTCATTTCAATTTGCCTTGGCGCTACTTGCTTGCAATAACAGCTGTGACTAAAGCTTCCTATACACATCTCAGCAATAATACTCTTTCCAGTCTAGGTATTTCATTTTGTTTTGTTTTTGCTTTTGGCATAATTTCTTTCTCATTTAAATAAATTCAACTTCTCAAGACACAAGTCATTCAGCTTTAAGTGTTAGCCTCCACTTTTTCCTCAAGCTGAGCAAAAGGCAAAGTCTTGCATAGTATGGCTGCCTGCCCTATTCCACTCCCCAGTAAAGAAGAGGTCAAGGGCTAGGAGGCAGCTTTTTTCATAAGGCTGCCCTTTCTGTAACATCCATATCCAGCAAAATGTAGCCAAGCAATTTTTGCTTACTGAATATGAGTGTATTTCAGGAAATATGCTGCCAATTGGTTCTGAAAACCTAGAATTGTTGTCATAAAATATTATAAGCCCCAGTTATTACTAAATATGGAAGATCATATATCCATTACTATTTTGAAAGCTGTTAGTGCTGTGTTGGTGAGGTTGCTATCCCCCACTGAGTGGGCATCAGGAGAATAAGGGGATGGGGGCACACTGGGTCAGTATCATGGCTTTGGTATTTGTCTTGGTCTCAGTAAGATTTCACTATGTAACTGTACAGTCTCAAGGTTACTCACAGCTTGAATCTAAGAAGCTAAAATCTAGGACTGTCCTCTTTGAGTGAAGTACTAAGGGTTTTGGACTCTGGAGAGAAGTGTGAGATAATTGCTCAAGTCCATGCTCATTGGTCAATGCCATGGGTTTGGAAGGGCTATGGCTACCCAACTTGGCTGGTCTAGGTTGGGGCTGTGTCAGTGGGTGTTTGTGAGGTTGTAAAGGACAGGCTCTGGAAGTACCCCCAGGGCCCAGAGAGCTGGAGACAGTGGAGGGCTAGCCTAGAGCCTGCCCTGTATGTTGACTGCAAGGAGGATTTGGTGAGAGACTGGTTAGATGCTAAGATATTCTTGGACAACTCTGGCCCCCAGGGTAGCCAGAAGGTGGTTTTCCTGGTTTTAGGTGTGCTGGAAGGATTTTTAAGTGCTGGAAGGATTTTTAACAGCTCAGAGCAAAGTATGAGTGCTAAGATCAGAGGAACTGTGAGCTGTACCAAAGCTGATGGGACCTGGCAGCTGCCTGAGACTGGCTTTGGCTAATAGTTATCTGACTCCAGTTCCTCAGCCCCTGTTCCAATGTGTCTATAAAGTAAGGGCAGTCTTATCCCCTTCACTGCTTTCAACCGTAGAGCTTTGGGAGGGTGCTCTGGGCCCACTGAAGCCAAGGTGATGTAATCTGCAGATGGGAGAGGCAGGTAGAAAGCAGGGGATATATGCTTTCTTTAGATTGCTACCCTAGAAGTCCATAAGCTTCATATTTAAGTTCTCCTTCTTAGCCAATTCTCCTTCCATCTCCACCAAACTGGCAGGCCACTTCTTCTGCAGGGTCCCCGAGTTTGTCATTTCCAGTGTGGGAAGAGTGATGGAATTTGTGTGGAGATGTACAAATGCTCCGATACATTACATTTTACCTTTATAGTGAAGAACCAGTTGTCATACTGAATGATTTGTTCAATCACCATAACCACGTGAATGGATGTGGCTACAGCCATTTCAGCAAGCATTCCTTCATTTTTGGCCCATAACAAGTTAGGCACAAATATGATTGCAGTGCATTTTGTTAATGCTCCTGGTATAAGCAAGCTCTGAAAGGAACTTAATTAAATACCTAAAGTTAACGAAATTTTGTGGTGACAACTTTGGACCTGTTCTCCATAAATCTTGAAGTTTTTTTGTCTTAATCCCACACACTTGCAACTTGTGTCCATTATTCACACAGATTAAAAGTCATCAAAATTTAAGGCAATTTCCATAATTAGGACTTTAAATCAACAGCTTACAGAATTGGGGGTCTGAATAGAACTCATCTAGGTTAGAGGTAGAGCAGTCTAAAACAGCTCTGTTTCTTTAACTTGGAGGCCCCAATATCAATTTAAAAATGCCCTTCTCTATGTGGTTCTCTAGGAGGAGCAATGACACAGGTCTCAACCAGAACCACCTCTATTCTTTCAAAGGAGTCCCCAAAGCTGGTTTTCCACACACCTACCTTGATGGGCTCACATTCCAGGGAGGGCCCTTCCTAAGACTGCTAAAGCTTTTTGATGGTAATCTGCTTGGGCTTCTAATAATGAAACAAAGAATTTGTTATACTGCCCTTCTTTGGCCATACAGTTGCTCATGTCTGCTTGCAAATTGATCTTTGCAGTGTTCTACTTGATTTCCAGCTTCAACCATCTCTTAAAGTATCTATTTTTTATGGAAGCCCCTGAAAGTTGACTTCTGAAGTTTTGTGAGCTTAGTTCCGCCTAGCTCTAACCAAATCCCATTTTATTGAGCTATTTCCTCTGTTTCTCTATATTTAGGGATCTCCACTTCTGTTTATGTCATGCAGAAAGTCCACAATCTTTTCTTCAACAAAGAAAAGCACTCCATCATGCTGAGAGAGTTTAGAGCTAATCGATTCTCAGCATCCCCACATGTGTCCAGCATCTTCCCCAAGAGAAATTCTTCTAGCTGAGCTGATGCATTTTGAATATTTTGAGTTTTGAAAGGGTTTTCTGTACCTCCTGGCATCGGTGCCACACTGGCCCTGGAAGCACACCATCAGGCTCTTGTGGGGATGGTGGTACATTGACTGAACAATGTCCATGCACAGCTTGAATTGTAACAGATCTTCACAGAGGACTTCTGTTTTCTCAGCTCTAGCCACAGTTTGGTTGACCAGCTGCTTCATGAAGTTGAACTTCTTCACTGTTGCAGTGGTGGCCAGGCCTTAGGGACTTGGGCCTGAAAGGGCAGGGCAGCAGCATCAGTGGTTCTCCAGGCTCACCTTTGGCCATGTCTTGTGTCACTCGCGGTGACATAGCCCTACTTTCTTTTTTATGTTTCTGTTTCTGCTATCTTACCTCAGGTTGCTCTCTTATAGGATCTCCAGGTTGAATTTGGCTAAATCGTCATGTCAGTTGCACAAAATTCGTGGAAGCCTGGTCCTTCTATCAGATGAAATGTGGAAGTGTGGAAACATATGGAATGTATATGATACTACTTTATTTTGAAATTGATTGCATAATGCAAATATAAACACTTAATATTCATACAGTTTGAATCTTTGTGGGAGAAATTCTTCTTTGCAGGATGTATTGTTCTTTCTTGTAAGAAATAATTATACTGCCACTTAATTGCCATTTCTGAAAAAAAATTAATTTTAACTTGGTTGTTGCTGAAGTGTGACCTTGAAAGTGACTTGTCTCTTTAACAAAGGAAATGGTGAAATATGTACTACCAAATACAATTTACTCTGCCTTCTTTTAAAGTTGCTTCTGAAAATACCCCATACATACTGTTTACATAAGCATCATATTAAAATGGAAGTTAAGGGAGTTTGTGTCTTCTATGTACTCTATCCAATATTGAAAACCAAACAGTTTTCAGTTAATACTGTCTCTTAATTGCTCTAATGTTGCCACCAATGTCAATACTTTCTGCATAAAACAAAGAGTGCTTCTTAGTGTTAGTTTCAGTCCTTACATGATAAAGAGTTTGAATAGTCAGTATGCAGTGTAGTATTAATACACTTTAGACACACTGAATTTAGAAGGCAATGATATGGCTGCAAATTTGCAAGAAGATTCAGAGTTTGTTTATATTTTGCAAGTTCAGCATTGCTGAATAATCAATGTTACTGAAAGACAGTTTATCAGTCAGAATCCTTCAAGAATGAGGAATGGACAGTTAAATTGGTAAAGTCTGCATAAAAAAAGAGTAAATTATTAATCTACACACCAAAGAAGAAAGGCATCCTGAAAAATATTTTCTAAGTAAAATTTTTACTGGTTCTCTCACCAGTCATCCTAACTATCAATTCACAGACCACATACTAATAACATAGATTTTTTATTGAAAAAGAAGTCAATAGCTGCATTATTTGTCACTTCCTACCTACACATCTGACATAATTCCATAGAGTATTTTCTTTCAGTTAACTATTTTTCCTGAACAAATTTTGGCTTCAATTTTCCTACAGTCAAATCGGTTCAAAAGTTCAATGTCATTTTGTTAAAACCACAGGCAATTTTGATGAATTTTATCACAGATAAGATAAACAACTATTGTCCCTATGTCAGTTCTTCTAAGGAAAAAAAATGTATTACAGTTGTGTAAATAATGATTTGTGTTTGTCAAGAAGCATAAATCAGTCAGAGTTTTATGAAGAAAAGTGATAATCATCCTTAATATAAAGGAGCTATTGTTTGAGAACAAAGTGCATATACTCATGTTTGAATTTGATCAAATCTCTAATAGGGAATGTATGAGGAAAATTTCAAAGGTGTACGGAGATATTCAAGTATGTTTAACTTTTATAAAATCAGAATCATGTAGTTGAATCTCATTATATTGGGCAACTCCAGATAGAATGTTTCAACTCTGCTCTGCTTTGGTATGATATGAGCATCATTGACAGACATTCTGTAACATATTGCTATGATTTTTGTAATGTAAGAATGTTTATAATAGCCATAATAATATAATTATAATATAATACCCATCTTACATTACTATTTTCTCTGTTAGATGTTACTAGGTTTCACAATGTTTTTCATGGTTTGTGAATTCACTGTACTACACTTGGCTATTAGCTGCTATATAGCTGTGACTGAAAGTGGAGCTCTTCCATCAAAAGTGCAGAACCTCAGTGCACACACAATGTGTACAAGACTCACTCAACTTAGTTTACTTTTGTTTTTCTTGTTCTCTTGGTTTGAATCATTTCAGCTAGAACTATTGTGTAATAAATCATGTATTTAGAATGAGACAAGGAATAAATGAAAACAATACTGTCAAAAACACTAGAGCTGGTAGTTTACATAACCATAGAGAAAAATTACAGGAACTGCTTAAGCAGTTTTCATTATAGACCCAGGTTTTATGTTGATGTTTTAAAATGTCAGTTATTTTTACCTTGAGACATCTTGAATGGAAGGTAGCTTGTATCTTGTTGCTACTTTTCCACTAGGGCAGTGTATTTTATTTTTAAGTACTTATTTATTCCTTCTATTAGATTCAGTGGTTTTTCTTTTATTAGTCTGCCATGGGCATTAAACACAACTACGTATCATGTTTTAATAATGGTTATTTGCCATCGCCATCATCTTCATGATGAATATAATTATGACTTCATCATCTGAAATATCACCACTAGAGCAATTACAAAATATAAAATGTTGCCAGTGGATGAATTGAAGATTTCCATATATTCTTTTTGCATTTATTTATCACAACAACTCTAGGTATTAAATTTGGCTTATTTAAAAAATGTGACTGAGCAACGAATGTTAAGTAGCCATCTGATTCTAAAACATCATATAAGGAATACAGATCCTAGTTAAAGAGATGCTAGAAACCAGTTTTATGACAGTGTATCTGTTTTCCATATTGAAAGTACACACATACTCTTAAGAAAAGACTCAATGTTCCATGGTAGCTATCCTTTATTTTACCATCTATAGTATTTTCACCTAACCACCCCTTATATTCCTACTTTATCCTATGTGCTCTTCTTTAGCCAAAATATTTTAATATTTGGTTGGCTTTAGAAATATAATAATCAAAATAAAAGTTATAAATGAGTTTGAAGTGAACTAGGAGTAGAAGGAAACTTTCTTAACCCAAAAGGTCATTTATAAGTTCTACAGTTAACAACATAGTTTATCTTCTTGTTGGTGAAAACATGAATGCTTTTCCCATAAGGCTGAGAGTAAGGTAAGGATTTGTACTTTCAACCTTTTTTCTTGAGATCCTAGAAAGTTCTGCAATGGAAAAAATGAAATAAAATGTATACGGTTTACAGAAGAAGGAATAAAACAGTTTTATTCACAGTAAAGATAATGTTCTACATATAAAAGCCTAAAAACTATAAAAATTACTAGAATTAATTTGATAAGTTCACTTTTTATAATAACATTTTCTAAAATTCAATTGTGTTTCTGTATACTATCAACAAACAGCTATAAAATGAAACTAAAATGAAAATATCATTTACAAAAGAGCTGAAGAACATAAAACATGCATGGATGAATGTAACAAAACATATATAAGACCTCTACAATAATACCTAAAGAACTTTGGTGACAGAAGTCAAAGAAGACTTAAACAAATTGAGATTTATACAATGCTTATGGATTCAAAGACTCAATACTTTTATATCAATTATCCCAGAAATTATTATTAGAATTAACAAATTCTAACAAATTTCTGAAAAACATTGTTTTTGGAATTTGATGAAATTATTCTAAAATTCATGTAGAAATTCAGAAGATCTAAAATAGCCAAAATAATTTTGAAGAAATAGTTTAAACATTTTGAGAAATCATACAACTTTATTTCATAATCAAGACATATTGTGGTACTGACATAGAAATAGATTATTAGATCAATTGAACCAAATTAAGTGTCCAGAAACAAATATGTATTTATAAGGCCAATGGATTTTTAAAAATGTACCAAATCCACTTAATGGCAAAAGAAAGCCTTCAAGAAATTGTTCTGGTACAATGAGCTATTCATATGTGAAGTAAATGAACCACTATCTCATACCATACACAATTTGAGATTGATACTTGACCTTAGTAAGAAAGCTAAAAGTACACACCTTCTACAAGAACACACAATATCTCTACAATCTTGGCATAGTCAAGATTTCTTAGAGAGGACCCAGTAAGCCTTGACAATAAAGATCTTTATTTAGAAAAAAATGTTCGGCTTCCCTAGTGGCACAGTGGTTGAGAATCGGCCTGCCAATGCAGGGGACACGGGTTTGAGCCCTGGTCTGGGAAGATCCCACATGCCGCGGAACAACTAGGCCTGTGAGCCACAAGTACTGAGCCTGCGCGTTTGGAGCCTGTGCTCCGCAACAAGAGAGGCCGCGATAGTGAGAGGCCCGCGAACCGCGATGAAGAGTGGCCCCTGCTCGCCGCAACTAGAGAAAGCCCTTGCACAGAAATGAAGACCCAACACAGCCAAAAATAAATAAATAAAATACTGAATACATAACTACTTAAAAAAAAAAAGATGTTAAGCAACAGACATAGGTATGAAAATTAACAGGAAGCCACAGAGTGGGAGAAAATAAATGTTATACATATGTGTTTGGCAAAAGACTTGTTTCCAGAATACATGAAGACTTCCCACAAATCAATAATGAGCAAATAAAATCAGCAAAATAATAAAGACTTCAAAAAGGAAGGTATACACTTACCCATAAGTTAATAAAGAAGCAATCAGCATCATCAGTTACGAAGGGAGTGGAAATTCAAATACAGCACTGTGGGTGAGGAGTTCAGCTCCTGTTCAAAAACCTATGTATGATTTTTAAGGCCTGACCATGGGCAACTATAGAGGCTTTACCTGGCAGGCCTCTTGGGGGAACCTGCCCTCCCCACACCAGAATTGGTGCACAGCCAGTGCATTGCAGTCTCTGAATAGAGTTTCAGTCAAGGACTCAGGCTCTCTCTGGCTGGCCATGCTCTTACTAAGATCTGCATTTCTAACCCAGGCACTTACTCCAAAGACTGTATGAATAGGATCATCAGAATGATTGTGTCCTGTTTCAGACGATGTATTAGGCTTAATTCACTTAAAGACAATTGATTTTACTACTATTTTCAGTAAAACCTTCATTTAGTCAACAGGTAATTATTAGATTCATCCTGTTGCCCTGCACTGTATAATGCTTATGATATCCTGAAAAAGACAATCATTAAAAAGGTTTATCAAACGTGCTGAGTTTCATGACAAAAAAAAGCAAGTGGATTCATTTGCAAGAATATTTTCTTAAGCAAAATATAAATACATCCTGAACAATTCTCTGTTTTTGGATGAATAACTGAAATATCCAGAATAATTTTTAAAAATTGTACACTCTTTAGTGCTGTGTCATACTTAATAGTTTGTATTCCTTTTTAAAATAATAGATATCAAATGCAATATCATTATTAACTATTATTATAATTGTTACAACAATTATAGAAAATATTTAAAGAGCACTTATTATGTACCTGACATTGTTTAAGTACTTTATATGGATAAACTCTTTTATTTTTCAAAAATCATTCTGTGAGACAGGTGCTAATGCTGTCACCATTGTAGCAATTTTAGTGTCTATCTATAAGTTACCAGAGTATTCAAGCTTGCAAAATAAATGTTGACTCTTAATAAGATGATAATAATTAAATTTGTACATTTTTAATAAATTCATGATTTTAGGAAGATATGAAGAGATTTTGAAAAATGCTTATTTGACCAATTTTTCTAGGAATTTTGGCAATACTACATGTAATTAGACTGTGAAGTAACAAAGGCAAAAACTTCACTATGGTTGAAGTTGTAATTCTTTATTGAGATTTTTATTTTGTTAAAGAGAAAAATATGACTTAGGACCAAAATTTTTAGAGGAATTGTGCTTTTTATTTCAGCATATTTCAGGAAAAGATGGAAACTCTAATTTGAAAAGATACATGCACCCCTATGTAAATAGCAGCACTATTTACAATAGCTAAGACATGGAAGCAATGTGAATGTCCATCAACAAAGGAATGGGCTCAGCCATAAAAAGATGTCATTTGCAGCAACATGGTTAGACCTAGAGATCATCATACTAGGTGAAGTAATTAGCCAGACAGAGAAAGACAAATATCATATGATATCACTTATATGTGGAATCTTAAAAAATGATGCAAATTAACTTATTTATAAAACAGAAATAGACTCACAGACATAGAAAACAAACTTATGGTTACCAAAGGGGAAGGGAGGGGGAATAAATTAGGAGTTTGGGATTAACAGCTACACACTACTATGTATAAAATAGATAAACAACAAGGTCCTACTGTATAGGACAGGGAAATATATTCAATATCTTGTAATAACCTATAATGGAAGAGAATCTGAAAAATAGATATATACATGTATAACTGAATCACTTTGCTGTACACCTGAAACATTGTAAATCAACTATACTTCAATTAAAAAAAAGTAATTGTGCTTTTTATACCCTTGTTTACCTAGATGGGTCACTTTCTCTAAGCACAAATTATGACATCTTTTATCTTCTTTATTCGCTCCACAATAGACTGACATACTTAGTTGTTAAATCTGGAAAAAAATCACTGAACTTAATCTACAGAGCTGATTCTTCATCTTTGCAATTTCTTGTTCAGTACTGGGAGGCCTGCCCTAATTACAGCTGCCTGTAACTGGGTGGGTAAATCAGCTTATTTCTGGAGTTCCGTATTAGAACTGCTACTTCATCTAACCTAAGATTTAGTGTGAATAACATTGACTATATTGATCTCCTTCTACCATTCCTTTGTATTTAAAAAAATTTTTTCAGACCCTTATGTAAAAGAGATGTTATTCATTAGATACAATTGAAGAACCTAAGGTACACATTAGTTTTACACCATTATCTTCTTTGAAATCCATTTACCAAATAACTATTAAATTATTTATACTGTTGTATCTCTGATGCAGTTGAAGTTAAATTATTAAGATTATCTTAGTGTAGACCAATGTGCATTCCGATCATGTTACTTTACATCTAAGAATGATGTCAGTTGATTTTATGATATGAAAAATTGAGGGGTAAATTAAGTACAAAATCTTAACTTTTATCTGAGGGCTTCACATTTGAATGGATAATAAATTTACAGCCAAGTTCTGAAATTTAAGCATTTGAATTCAGGCATGAACACAAAAATGATGGGCAAGTCCCAATACCTTACAAATTACAATAACGATTT
Source organism: Phocoena sinus (assembly GCF_008692025.1). Lineage (NCBI taxonomy): Eukaryota > Metazoa > Chordata > Mammalia > Artiodactyla > Phocoenidae > Phocoena > Phocoena sinus. The sequence goes on along the minus strand of NC_045764.1, from coordinate 121,684,327 downwards.
GAAGTTTCCATGAGTAGGCTGGGGAAATAAGTTATGCACTGACTGACTTTCACAGGAAACCCTTATAAATTGGACACTGATTGAAGATATTTCTTCTCCTAAAATGGTTAAAAAGCTGCTTTTATAAAAATTCAATTAGCACTCTTACTTAATGATGCTAGTATATATGTCATTTATGAAATCTTCTTCGGGAATATTCTCATCTTAAGGTAGATCAAATTCACTCTTAATAAGATCTCAATTAAGATTTATTAGAAATTTCTTGTGATGAAGCAAATTAAGGATTTGTTGATATAAGCAAATGATTTATATGTTGATTTACTTTGCACAGCACATAGCTGCTTTCAGCAGTATGGTTATTTAAAGAGCTAAATTGCTCTGCAGGGTGTAGATGGAGCCAGGCAATGAATGGCTCCAATCAAGCCACCCACATTCTGGCGGGATGTCTGTGACTGTGGCATCATAGATGCCATTACCCAAAATGTGCTGCTAATTGTAATTTCCATTCTGAATCCAGAATTTAAATTGTTTTTGTCTGGTAAAGTCTTAGAGCAGTGTTAAATCTCTATAATTTAACTACATCAAGGAATCTCTTTATTCACATTAAAAGAGTATCACAAGACAGCTGACTATACTATATACATATGCACACACACAAACACAGACATCAAACATTGGGATTCAGACATATTTCTTGCTACAACTGGGAGACTTGAGACTTAGGTCCTTTTGTATGAAAACTGAGTATATACATCATTCTGCGGGAAGAATCCAGGAACAATAGGCTTAACCCAATGTGAACCTTTACTCATTATCGGAAGTAATAATTTGTCATAGATCATATTGTCTGTCACACCAGTTGTTTCCAGGGTCAGGGCCTAGGACAAGAGAGTGCTATAGGTAATTCATGAAGAACTGGGACACGCCCTACTTTGGGAATCCTGTAATAAAACTGAAGCCAAAGGTAAAGAGGTACTGATTCCATCCCCTCACACTGCTCTTTAATGGTCTGTGAGCAGCAGTCTGAGTGGGAACTGTGCTACACAGAAGAGTGGGAAAGTGATCATGCAGAACGGAGAAAAGATTAGAGGACACAACGTGGCCTTGTCAAGTGCAGCAGAGTCTGGCTACACTGAGGTACCCAGTGAAGAAGTGACACTGGCTTTCTTTGCTGATATAGAATTACAACCACACATAGTAGGAAAAGTTGTCATAATAGGAATTATCAAGGCCTACTCATAGAGGACACATACACAAACGCTTGTAAAGCACCCTCTACTAAGTCCTGGAAATGCTTTGAGAGGACTTCTACAGGAGCCAAGATCCTCATTCTGCAGGTGGAGGTTCCAGCTGATGGAAATTTCCCATTTCTTTCTATGTGAGATAAAGTCAAAGAGACTTTGTAATGCATATAAACACTATGTAGTTTATTAATAATTAATGGAAATGGAGAAAAATAAACCAGAAAATATGCAAACCTTATTTTTATTTCTTGTAACTAGGACAATGTCTATATATGACTTTATATATGTAAATTAATTATTTTTGAGGGGGTTAATAAAATTATGTTCCTGTTTATCCCTATTTATCTTCTCTTTTATTTCTTATTTTTTGGATGCATGCTCATTTCCAGTTACCTGAGGCTACCTGAAGTGAGATTAGCACACATGCAACACAAATGTGACAGTGCAAGCTTTGAAATGAGACAAACCTCTATTTGAATTCAAATTTCATCAATTTGAACTATTATCACCATATATAGAGTAATTATCACCAGTAATCATCATTCATGATTTCCCTATCTTAATTATATTATATATATATATTAAAATAAGTAACTCACATGTTGTTTGTGAGAATTAAATGAAATAATGTACATAGAGTACTTTTAACAACGACTGACATATATCGACTTCTTGATGAATATTAGTCTTACCCCTTATGCACCTTAGAATTTGCTGTGAACTAGTTTTCTGGCTTGTTGCAATTAGAGTCAACCAAAATCCACATATATATATTTCAAACCTATTTCACATTCTGGAGCTCATCTTGCCAGTTAAAGGTTTAATAAAAGGAACTTTATGCTCAAATCTCAATGACTCAGCATTAAAATTTCCCTCATTCAATTCCCAATTTTAACTTCCATCTTATCGTCAATAAGTGAGTATTTGTTTCTTTTGATTCCTGTGTCTCATCTCACAATTGAGTTTTGGGGTTTCTGCTTTGCCTCAGATGTTTTTGATTATTGTGATGATTGGTATCACCCATTCATTAACGATGCCCCTATATAAACTTTCACAAAATCCTGCAGCAATCCAAGTAAATTTAATATTATTTTCAACTCCATTTCACAGAAGAGAGAATTGATATACAGAAATGCTAAGTAACGTCTTTGAGGTCATCAGGCTGTATGTGGCAATATGGGATTGTTAACCTTGGCTCTCTGGCTTCAGTGCTTCTACTTTTAATCACTATGCTATGTCATTTCTCATAAAATACTTAGCATAGTCCCTATCACTTAAGGTACTCTAAATGAATGTAGCCACTCTTTTCCCCATTTCATGTTTACTAGTCAAGTTATTTTGATGCTCTCCATAGTCTTTCTAGGGTTGCTAATCTACATTTGACCCTATGATTACCTTACCTGATTTGACTTCCAGTCTTCACTAGATGACAGACCCCTCACTACTGCTTTGGACTTTGGATTATCATCTCTTCCCAAATTATTATTTCCGGATTATTTGGCTATCTATTGGAGATTTGATTCTAGTTTGTTTCTTTTCCATGTAAACCAAGAACTAGTTGTGTCTTTTCAAGTCATCCGTAAGGCTGGTTTTACTCTTGGTGTAAAAGTCTTCTCTTAACCTATACAAAGCAGTTATTTCTTCTGTACTTAGGATCACAACCATTCTTTCTTTTCTAGGACCCAGCTACTGGAATTATTGTTGGAAGGCAGCCTTCAGCTGCTCCTACCTATAACGACTGCCTCAGTTCTAGACATCCTTGCCTCAAGATACACTGATTTCCAGGCCAGCTCACATCTAATAACTGATCTGTGCAAGAATATGATGACCTAGCCATCTTAGCCTAATTTGGGACGATTATGAAAGGCCTATACCTATAGAATTCCTAGTGAAATTGCTTGAGGCTATTATTGGGTCTGTATCTCAGCTGATGTCTCCTTCTGCACAATTCATCTTCTTTCCACAGGTGTCTATCCCATGGGTAGTCCTTAATAAACATCCTACCTTCTAAGTTTCATCTTAGAGGCTCCTTAATGGGGCAACCCATTGTACAACATAATCAATTCATTACCTTATGTCTTTCCTGAGACTTTGAGCTTTATAGGTTTCTTCTAGTAGTATTTACATACATTCAAGTCAATTTTATATTCCAATAACAACAATGATAAAAACCCCTCTCAACTTCATACCATGATAATCTCTCTTAATTTTGGCGAGACATAGTATAATGCTTGAGTGGTTGTCCACATTAACTATCTGCATTATTTATTTTAATCTCACTGCCTTCTTAATGCATTGCCATATGTTTGCAAACATGTCATTTCACAAAAACTGCTTTTGTCAAGATTCACAATTCTTCTAAATCCTATATACACTTTTCCATTTACTATGTTTGAATTAGACTCTTAAGTAAAAATTTTCTCCCTCAAAAACCATGTATTTTTTAGCTTCAGGAATACCCCTCATTCGATTTCCACTCTAATTCTCTAGCTATCAATTTTCTGTCCTTTTTGGGGTTCCCCTTTAATGATTCTGATCACTATTTACAATGTGGAGTGTCCCCACACACCAAGCAATTCTCAGACACCAGCTGCTTATGCCACAATTGAAATCAATTCTGACACTATCTATCTGGAAATATCATCAGATCCCACAAGTTAAGGTCTCAGTCCTACAAGATTGCCCACCTCTTCTACTTCAGATGCCAATCATAAGTCCAGATTGTCAATGTCACCTGTGCTACCTGACTGGATACAGACCAGAAGTTCCAATGATCTCCTCCTCAGGTTTCATTAATTTGCTACAGCAGTTCACAGAACTCAAAGAAACATTTTACTTACTAGATTGTTGGTTATAATAAAAGGAACAGTCAGATGCAAGAGACACATAGGGAAAAGCATGTGGAAAAGGCATGAAACTGTCATGATCTCTTTAGGTATACTCCTCACCTTAAACCTCTCTCTACATGTTTACTAACCTGAAAGTTTTCCAAACCCTATCCTTTAGGGTCTTTGTGGAAGCATCATCACATAAGCACGATTGATTGATTAAATCATTGGCTATTGATGACTGAACTCAATCTCCACTCCCTCTTTCCTCCCAAGAGGTCAGAGGTGGGACTGAAAGTTTCAACCCTCTAATCACAAGGTTGGCTCCCCTGGCAAATAGTCCACATCTTTAGGCTTCCTGGGGGCTTTCCAAAGGTTGCCTCATTAACATAACAAAAGACATTTTAAAGCTCTCATCACCTAGGAGATTCCAAAGGTTATCTGTGCTTTTTACCAGAAACAGGGATGAAAACAAATATATGTTTCTTACTATAAATCACAGTATCACACTCTTCTTCTTCCCAACATTTATTGTTGTTACTATTTCTTGTCCCATGCTGTCCTTGCCTTAATTCTCATTATTTATATTATTTTTGAATCATCTATTTATCTAACTTCAAAAGACTATGTGGATACTATTGTTGACCTTAAACAAACAGACTGCCAGGTATTTCTCCAACAAAGATGGGTTTGATGAAATAAAATTCAGGTTGGATTGGGAGTTTGGGACTAGCAGATGAAAACTATTATATATAGAATGGATTAACAAGGTCCTATTGTATAGCACAGGGAACTATATTCAATATCCTATAATAAACCATAGTGGAAAAAATATGAAAAAGAATAATAAAAAAATAAAATTCATATTCTATAGTAAGACAAGAAGAATTTAAGCATACATTTTTTCTTTGCCCATTTGGGCTTCCTCCCTCCCCTTTAATGTGTATTGTGCATCTGCAGTAACCAGACCTCCTTAGGAGATAACCTTCCTTCTTAATCTTGTAAGAGACCAGGATAACCCATTACTTGCTCTGTATGTATAGGTATGGATCGTGTAAATTGTCAGTAATATGTCATTGGACCTATAACCTTTTTTCTCAAAACCTTATATAACTGTGCTTTGACCTCTAATGGACGGAACAATCCTCATAGCTTTCTGAAAGACTCTCTCAGTGTTATAATCCTCAGGTTGGCCTGAATAAAATTTTCCATTTCTTTCATAGACTGTTGATTAATTTTTTTCATTGGCAGATTTATTTGGGATCAGCAGAGAACTGCAGTTCAGGGTCTGCAACCATGGTTAGTCATGTACAAGTGCCCACACTGCAAGGGAAGGAGAACGTTTTTATGGAGGGGAAGAGAAATTTGGGAGGGGTATAGTAAACAAAGAGTCCACGGCTTCATTGGCTGAATCCTTGCCAGGAAAGAAGAGGCATCTTGCTTCTTCTTGTTGAACTCTGCTATCTTTGCAGAGCATGAAAGCTTCCCCTTCTGACCTCCTGACTCTATGTAATTGAGGTTTTTGCTTTTTAAGTTTTTACATTATATTTCACAGGAAAAAATACTTGCTGAATTAAAACATAATAAACAAGCTTAAACCTTATGGGGAATTAAAAAAAACAGAATTTGGGGAAATTATTTTCCAAAGATATAATGGCATAAAATTTTCTAGGAATGACAGAAGACAAGTCTTCCATATAATACTCACAGGTCAATATAGTATTTTGAAAATCCTAAATTACAAAAAAGAAAAAATAAATCTTAAAATCATAGAAGATAAAAAAGGAAATTGCAAAGCACTTCCAAAAGCTAAGACTTACACTGACAGTCTATTTCACATCATCCACATACATGCAAGAACTCAGTGGTATAACATATTCAAATTGCCATGGGGTGGGGAGCAAACAACTGCCAATCTAAGCTATGCCTGAAGAATGGGGATGAAGAATCTCAGACAAGTAAAATATTATTAGAATATGTCTTCTTTCTTGTGCCTGAAATATTCTGAACTATTGGATGTGTTGGTATATAATTTATATCAAATTTATAAAGTTATTAGTCATAATTTTTCAAATATTATTTTCAGTTTCTCCACCATGTCTTCTCTGGGGATTCCTATTACACATATATTAGACTGCTTCAAGTATTCTGGCAGTCAATTGAAGCTCTATTAGTCTTTTTTTTTTTTTTCCTTTTTGTGTTTCATTTTGAATAGCTTCTAGCTGTGTCTTATCTGCCATTAACATCATCTGGTGTATTTTTCATCACATTCATTATAGTTTTTATCTCCACAACTCAATTTGGTTCATATTTTATCTTCTATGTCTCTAATTATCTTTTTGAGTATATGAATTATAATAGTTATGTGAAATATTTCAAATCCTTGTCTGCTAATTATAACATCTGTGTTAATTCTTGGACTGTTTTAATTGATTTTTCTGAGTTTTCTACTCATTATGGGTTATATTTTCCTACTTCTTTGGTAGTCTGGTAATTTTATATTGTATTGGAGACAGTTTTGGTTTTTTTACTTTGTTGCATGCTGGATATTTTTATAATCCTATAAAATATTCTTGAGTTTGGGCTTCCCTGGTGGCACAGTGGTTGAGAGTCTGCCTGCCGATGCAGGGGACGCAGGTTCGTGCCCTGGTCCGGGAAAATCCCACATGCTGCGGAGCGGCTGGGCCCGTAAGCCATGGCTGCTGAGCCTGCGCGTCCGGAGCCTGTGCTCCGCAACGGGAGAGGCCACAACAGTGAGAGGCCCGTGTACCACAAAAAAAATAATAAAATAAAAAAATAAAATTAAAATATTTTTGAGTTTGTTCTAGGGTGCATTTAATATATTGGGTTGGCCAAAGAGTTCATTTGTTAAGGAATACGTTGTTCAATAAATGTCTTGTTGAAAATGAAATATGTGCCTTTTATTTTTATTTAAAACTGAATGAACTTTTTGGCCAACTCAATACTAAGAAAAGAGGTAGATCCTTTCAAGCCTTGCTTTTAAGATTTGCTAGGCAGGACAAAATCAGTGTTTCGCTTAGAGCTTATTATTCTTTACACCTAAGGCAAGACTCTTCTGAGTACTATAACAAGTGCTCAGTAATTTATGAAATTTTCCAGTACAATCCTTTGGGAACAGGTATTATTCTCAGCCCTGTGTGAGTGCCAGATATTGTTACTTTTAATTCTTTCAGGTAGTTCTTTCCTCAATATTAAAACGTTTTCTTGAGGCCATGTGCTGATCAATACCCTGTTGAATATTTGAGGGGGACCCTCTGCAGATCTCCACAGTTCTCTGTCTGTGAAGCTCTTTCCTCTTTGATACATCATCCACAAATTCTAGCTGTCTTTATCTCCTGGAATCTCAATTCCATTTTCTTAATTAGGAAGTAGGTTTTCTCTGCCCTCCCTCACTACTGCCACCTGGAAACTTAATGCAGTAAGCTTAGGCAATTATAAGATTCACCTTGTTTGTGTCTTGTCTCACAGGGATCACTGTTCTTCATTGCCTGATGTTCAGTATCTTAAAAACTGTTGTTTCAGATATTTTGTCTGATATTCAGTTATTTCAGGAAAGAGGTTACATTTGTTCCATATTATTTAAAATTGGCTGGCAATGGAAGTCCTGGATAACATATAAGTTATATGTTGCTGGTTCTTCCTACATTGATTTACTAGGTGGTATTGTTTGAATAATTTCCATTAAGATCATGTGCTATTTGTCCTACTGGGAAAGTCTGTCTAGAGTCAGAAAATGTGAGTAAACCAATACTTTATATAAATTGTATGTATATGATATAATTATATTTGTGGTTAGAGGAATGGGATGTAAAAATCATCAGTAAGAAAAAAGTTATGCATAAAGCTTGATAATTTATCTTGTAAAATATTAAACTGAACTTCAAAATATTTGTTTATTGAGAAAAAACTCACTATGTTTTCACATGTTTAGCTAGGGTCTTTGGCTGTGAAAATACATATCTATATCTATGTATAGATATCACTGTATACATATTTCATTACATTTGTAATTCATTATATACATATAAGTTTTCTTGTAGACAGAATGGACTGATTAAATTTTAATTAATATCAAAGAGTATCTGAGCTATTTAAACAAATTACTTTTCAGACTATTGTCTAAGATTCAGAAGGATTTAAACAATTTCTACTGTAAACAATTTTCCCTGTAGCTTTTTTTTAATTTAATGATAAATCAGATTTACTATAATAAATAAGATCACTGTATGCTTCATACTGAGAAATCTAAAATCTAAAAATTGAAAGGTGAATATTTCAGGGCTCTAAAATAAGTAAAAATCAGTAAAAACTGTACTGCAGATTTATTATTTCTAAATCTCTTTCATGAGCCTCTGTGTCTCCTGATGTTCCTGTGATATCATTCTTGATGTCCAGGCCTAGACTCTTTCATTGAAAAGTATAATATCTGTTATAAAACCTACTATGTTGATTTTTATACATACTTTTAACACAGTATTGTTTAGGTTCTTATGTTTTCAATTAAAGATACTACCTTGCTAACTTTATCAAATTTATTTCTTGCATTCTTTTTCAGAACAAGTACTGATAAATTATACATCTACTAATCTGTCACAGAAGATTTTATTCTCCTCATATTTTGATATGTACCAGATTTTAAATGCTACTTGATATCACATGCTATTATTATAAACAGATGTCTTATATTACATATTATATTATATTGAGTATGAAGGACACTCCTAGAAGTCATTCAAATGAAATTTTCGCTCTCTCTCTGGGCCATAGATGGTGATTCTCATTATTTAGAAGTCTCACTGTATATCATTCTCTCCAATCCCTGACTTTCTTATTCCAGTTACATATGATTATACATCAGGAAAAACTATATTAAAAAGAGATAATCACTTACAATAGTAACTATGGCATTTATGTCACAAATTTTTTTTTTTTTTTTTTTTTTTGGTACGCGGGCCTCTCACTGTTGTGGCCTCTCTTATTGCGCAGCACAGGCTCTGGACGCGCAGGCTCAGCGGCCATGGCTCACGGGCCCAGCCGCTCCGCAGCACGTGTGATCCTCCTGGACCGGGGCACGAACCTGTGTCCCCTGCATCGGCAGGCGGACCCTCAACCACTGCGCCACCAGGGAAGCCCCACAAATGTTTTTATGTAGGGAAAAACTGATGATTAAATACCCTCTTGAAGAAATATTAACAAAGTTAAAATTGATAACGTTTATCTCTTTACTGTTTCCTTTCATATTTATCCTTAGACTTCCATGAAACAGTATTATATTGAGATTATAGGCAGTGGTGACATGGCCATGACAGGTGAGATAGGTGTCTCATAGAAAACTAGTCTTTTGAACCACTGTAGTGTGTAAAAGGGCCTTTTGTGGAAATATTTGATGTCTTTGCTATTGCTTTTGTTTTGGGAAAGTAAATCTATTAAAAACTTAATCAGCCAAAATGAGATACCACCACAGACCATCAGATGGCCACTATAAAACAACAAAAAATAACAAGTGTTGGCAAGGATGTGGAGAAACTTTAATCCATGTGCATTGCTGTTGAGAATATAAGAAAGTATATCCACTGTAGAAAATAGTGTGGTGCTTCTGAAAATAATTAGAATTATCATATGATTCAGCAATTCCACTTCTTGTTATATGCCCCAAAGAATTGAAAGCAGAGACTCAAATAGATATTTATATACCATTGTTCATAGCAGCATTGTTCACCAAAGCCAAAAGATGGGAACAATTCACGAATCTATCAATAGACGAATGCATAAACAAACTGTGGTATATACACACAATGGAATAATGTTTAACTTTAAAAAATGAGTAAAATTCTGCTCCATTCTACAATATGAATGATTTTGAAGAAATTATGCTAAATGAAATAAGCTAGTCACAAAAGGACAAATATTGTACAATTGCACTTATATATGGTACCTAAAATAATCAAATTCATAGAGACAGAGGTAGAGTGGTGGTTACCAGGGGCTGGGGAGAGGGAAGAATGGGTTAGTATTTAATGGGTACAGAGCTTCAGTTTGGGTTAATGAAAGGGTTTTGGAGACAGTGGTGATGATTGCACAACATTGTGAGGTACTTAGTGCAACTGGACTGTATAATTAAAAATAGTCATATGGTAAATTTTGTGTTATGTATATTCTACAACATTAAAAAAAAGACTTTACAGGACTATCCACATTCTGTCACAGTTGTAATAATTAGCTATTATCATCTACAAACTCCAGGGATTATATAATATTTCCTTTAGAGTGTAAATTTCAAAACCTTATTAACAGGAACTATTTAAGGAGAGCACATGAGCCTTTAGCTGAGCAACACATGCATTGAAATGAGGTCTGTGTTACTGAATAGCCAGAGAAGAGTGACATAATAAATTACTTTTCACACCAAATAAAAAAGAAATCATTGACTGGCCTTTACCAAGATTCCTGTAACTAGGCTTCCATTACCAAAATGCTTATGGCAACTGGACATATAAGAATTTATATATATATATATATATATATATATATATATGTGTGTGTATATATATAATAAATATATAATATAAAAGTATATAAACATATAATTTTCTTCTAAAAATAGTGCTAATAATGATATACAAGTTTATTATATTAGGGTATTTCCATTTTTTAACTTGTTAAAAATGACTTGTTAGTCATATTGGAGTATACAGGGCCAGATAAAATGTCACAACTTTTCTTTGGAAACGTTTTGCGGTTGTGTGTTTCTAGAGCTGTTGATTTACAAACATTGCCAGGGTTGAACAGTTCTAGTATATCTTTGCTGAGGCACAGCAGAGCCAACTACTATCTTTTAGTAGGAAAATATATGGACCTTTAATCCCTCTTTATCTAAGTAATAAAGAGGATCAGTTCAGCCAAGTGTAGAATTTTACTCAAAGAAGAGTTAACACTGGGATATGTAGAAACATGGTACAAAATGGTTGCAAGGGGAGACAATGTTATCAAATGATGGGAATGTCATCTGGATATACTTTACAGATGAAATAACTTTCCTAGGACACTTAAGCATTTTAATTATATTTAGGCATATAGAGATGGTAAACAATTATTTACAGACTCTAGTAAACTCAAATAGGTTTAAGGACATTGTAGGGAATCTAGTTAGAAAATTATATTATGTAGCCATTTCCTGAAGAAAAAAATAGGTGAAAGCAGCACAGACAGTAATCAGCTGTCTTCTAGTACACAATATTCCTTTGTGAAGAACTGACTTCCATTCTTTACAACTCCATGAATTTTCTTTCAAAAATCGAAACCCGCTCAATTTGTTTCTCTGGCAGAAATCTTATATAGGTCCCTACTGCCTATAGAAGATTTCTACATTTCTTAGAATGGCAGATCAGGAAGTTCTTTAATGATTTGTACTTAGGAAAATCTAGCCTCCTTCCCTCTCTTCTTGATCCTCTCTTTCCACCTCCTTTGCTTTTGTCTATATGATATCAAACTTGTTACCCTAAATATCATACTTTCTTCCAAAACTCTACATCATTTCACATATTTCTCCTCTACTAGGATGTGGTAGACATCTCTGCTTAATAAGATACGAGAGGGTACTATTTCTGATCAATTACTATCTTAGGCATCTAGCAGACAAATTAGCTATTTCTAGTGTGTCTGGCTTGGGTGAGACCGTTAAAAAAGCATACAGTTCATAAATAAATACACTTGGAAATTTTGATCAATTTAAGGACAAATTTGGGGAAGGTAACTGTAACTCCACCCCTTTTGTGTCACTTTTACAATGAAAGACTTAGTACATATAAACATTTATAATATTTATACCTGTTTAATGAATATTTATAATATTTAAGTGGCATTTAACTTTATTTTACAAGCATAAATTAGTCAAATAATTTATTGTGTTTTAAATTAAAAGCAATGAGCTATTCACTGTTAAAAATATAGTTCTGTTGGTTTAACATTTCAACAGTACTCCTTTAAATAAAATATCCATCTTGGTCTATAATGAGTACTAAAAAGAACAAATTTGTTGAAGACAAAAAAAAAAAAAAAACCTAGCCAAATGGGGAAAATTAAAATATACAGTTGACCCTTGAACAATGTGGGAGCTAGGGTCGCCGACCTTCCCTGCAGTCAAAGATTCAGGTATAACTTATAGTCAGTCCTCCATATCTGTGGTTCCACACCTGAATATTTAACCAACAGGGGAACATGTAGTACTATAGAAATGAAAAAACTCTGCATATAAGTGGACCAGTGCAGTTCAAATCCATGCTGTTCAAGGGTCAACTGTAGTAATTTGATACATTTGAAAGTTGGAAATTTGTCACAAATTGTCTCAACCACACGAAAAATAAGATCGTTTTTGCTGACAAGATTTTCTGAATCTGCTTCAAAACAAAACTTGACACAAACATCAACTTAATCTTGTTAATGGTGTAAGAAAGTACTTAATAATGTATTCTCCTTAATTCAACATATAATTTTTGGTAACTGAGAAGTCAGTAGTAGCATGAAGGAACATCGAGGACCCTTAGGGTGGAGAAATTCCCAGGTTTTCTACAAACATACATTAAAAAAGTAACTATTCAGAGAGTGACTAGTTATGGTGATCTAGGATACTTCCTTGAAACTACAAATTTCAGATGTATTAGCATTTCAAATAAGTAATATATATGCCTTCTGTATTTATTTTTATCATTCTTTGCTTATTTTGACAAATCAAAGTTACTTTCTCTACATTCAGCATTTAATGACCATTTAATCAATGCATGTTCTCAAATAGTTGTGATATAATACAATTTTTCATTTTCAAAATATGCTAGACAATTCTATTGTAAGTAATCATACTTTAAGTCACTATTGGATGGGAAAAGGAAGACTTTTTAAAATTATTTTTATTGTTAAGAAAAATAAAATTTTTTTCTGAACTACTGTGAACATTGTCACATATCAAGAATAAGTATGTGGCTATAACTTTTTCTGGAATACCTATTGTGTTCCACTTGTCTATTTTTCTACTCTTGTGTAAAATCCATACTTTTTGTCATTATAATTTTCTAATACCTAGAAGTGTTTAAGTTTCATTGCCTTGACTAGTCTCAGACGTTTGCATTTCCCCATAACTGTTAAAATAGGCCTGCCACTTTCAATAGAAAAATCTGCTAAGGTTTTTACTTACTGCAATGTCAATTTGAGAACTGACGTCTTTCTATTATTGTCTTCCAATCCATGACCATTGTATAACCCTCCATTTACTTTGACATTCTTTAATTTCTTTCAGTAATGATGTGTTGCTTTTGGTGTTGAGGTCTTTCAAGTCATTTAGTAAACTTATTCTTGGTTACTTGAATTTTTAAATTTCATCAATATACATGCATATGAGTGTGCATCACAAATGTAACACTCTCTGAATTCTGACACTTCAGGCATACCCCTTGAATCTTTGTAACTATAACTAACCTTCATGAAACAAATCAGAATGGTACTAACAACTGGAAAGAAAGCCAGTGGGAAAATGTGTTGACAGCAGATGGAGGAATTAGAGGACCTCATGGGATATATAGGACACGTAGTGTAGCTCAGGACAGGCAGGGTAGCTCCATGGGGAGAAGAAAGCTTTGAAAACACGTTAATGTGAAGTCAGTGCTGAGAAAAGCCAAGGTGCTTCCTACCTGGACCCTCACTCTGCTGTGTTCTGTACGACTCCACCACTATAACTGCAGTATTGACCAGAGGTTCCTAGGGCTTCAAAGACTGCAGGGCTCATAGGTGTGTCCTTAGCAGACTTCACAAGACCACAAGATAAATACTACTGTAACATTTAAGAGTATTTACAGACTTTTTTCTATAGAGATGAAATCATATATGATATATTATTTAATCTGGCAGGTTTTGCTTAAAGCTATGGATGTAAGAGCTATTGACTTTTTTTAGTAATTATAAATGTTTTTTCACACTCATTATATTAAATTGTACCAATTTTATTATTTAAAGTAATTTTATTATTTAAAGTATTAAAGTAATTATAAAAACGTTTATTTCATTATAGAAACCTTTATTTACAACTATTTCTTCAAATAAGAAAACAGGATCTCAAAATACTACAACAAAATATTTGTGATTACTATATAAACATGGAGTATAATTATAGATGAAAATCATCATATAGGCAACTGTGTAGAAGGATCAGTGGAAAAGTTAGAGGGAGCCAAGATCTATACACCATACATCTCTCAAAATACAGTGAAGCTACAGAAACTTGAGACAGCTGTATGTCTACTGACAGACGGCTGGTCAGATTTTAGTATAGTTTCTTAGAGTAGCTTAAAGAATTCTATTGAATTTATTAAGTAATAGCTTCCTTTAGAAGGCACAAATAAGTAATGCATAAATATCTAATTTATACACTTTAATTATAATGATACGCTACGAAATGTGCCAACATTTAAATTTTAGATTATACTACAATAACTCAAAATTACAAGATGATCAAAACCCAAAACTTTTTTTTTGTCCCATTTGAGAGCTTTTAGTTCTCTAAAGCTCTCTTTTTTAGTTCTCTATAATCTTTACAATGGAGATGAGTTAGAGCAAGATAGTTATTTTGTTTTATGGAACTTTAGAATGCTGCTGAACTTACAAGTGTTCCATGACATTGACAATGTGAACAATGTGTCATCCATACCATGAATAGTGTGCTTATGTATTTCCAGATAAAATTTAGGGATAGGAGGTGTTGCAAAAAGAAAAAGTTGGGACTCTATGTCTAGATTATTTTCCCATCACTAGATTATTTTTGTATTATTGAAAATTATTAAGTTGGAGTCAAATTGTGACTTATTGAAAATCTTGCTTACACACACACACACCCCTTTTCATTGGCATTAAATTTATATGCCACTCTAATATAAATATTAAAGACAGAGGGAGACAGATTCATTTAGAAATTCTGATTGTTTCAGTCCCATTTTCCATAAGGAAGGATCATATGAAAAAAACAAAAATAATCAGGAATGTTCCTGACTCTACCCTTATTTATAACACTTTATTAGAGGGGTCCATATATCTAAGAACACAATGCATGATTTTACACCCTAAACAAGAGACTGGATCTTCAGATAGAATTTAACTGTTCCAAATGACTATGCTTTATATGTTAATTATAGGATTTCCAACATCAAGTGATTATTTGGTTTTCTAACCGCAGAACTGGCCCATTTAAATCTGCATTTGTAATGATTTAAATAACACTAACCTGCTTATATTTTGTAGCTGTTTTTATTTTCACATTCACTGGTAACTAGACATTTATCCTGGAGCTGGCTTTATTTCAAACCACTTTCTCTATGGTTTATTTGTCTCTCTCCCTTGAGACATTTCCTTAATGGAGATTTGAGAAGTCGATAAGAAAACTGCAGAGGCTATTGAATTTAATAGTCAGTCACCTGATGGGGTTTGATCACTATGACCTTCTCACCCCAATATTCCTCTCTGAAAAGGAGACAATCTGCAGTGCTTATCTTCTCTCCAGAGACACTCAGGAATTTATCTGATTCACTTTTTCTCACCTACACTGTATTGCTCTGATCTAAGTTCAATGTTGTGTAAAATGATTTTTTCCCTTCAGAAATACTAAGCTGTTCAACCACTTTTCCTTTACTTACTAAATAAATCAAATGACTTGGTTTCTTCTGGTCTTGACATTGCCATGTTCTGTTACTTTACTTTAAAAATTACATATTGGGATATTTGCAGAATATTTGAAAATGACATTGGTGATTTCACTAGTATGTTGTCAAATAAATGGTACAATTATACATTTATATAGAGCTTAGTTTGGTTAGGTATTAAAGAATCACATTTAATTCATCATTTACTGACTACTACCTAAGAATAGTTTTCAGAGGTATTTGAGTCAGCAAATTGTTAGATATGGAACAAATTTTAGTGAGAGAAAATGGAGGAATTTTTTATTTCTGAAACTCAGAAGCTATTGAACAATTATTAGTAATTCCAGAGGGTGACATATCAATTCTCTGAAGAATCACACAGGAATGAACAGAAAACTTGATCTGAGATCTTAAGTGGCATTCATAGGAAGACCTTGAGAAAATATCCCTTGTATAAACAGGCCATTACATTTTATTTTCACATCATTCATATTAGTGGAAATTTCCAAGACTGTAGTCTTTTTGATCTGACTTCTTTCACTTAGCATGTTTTTGAGGCTTATCCATGATGCTGCATAAATCAGTAATTCATTCATTATTATTGCTGAATAGCATATAAGGATAAACATTTTGTTTATCACTAGTTGGTTGACTGAATTATTTCCTGATTTTATCTAGTATAAATAATGCTGGTATGAACAGTCATGTACATGTAACTGTATGGACATAATTTTATATATTTGAAGGTATATATCTACAAGTAGAAAAGTTGGTCATTTGATATTTATATGTATAATTTTTAAGGAATTGTCAAACTCTATTCTAAAGCAGATGTACTATTTTACACTCCCATCATCAATGTCTGAACATTCCAGTTTCTCCACATCTTTCCCAGAATGATATATTGTCAGTCTTTTATGTTGTAGACCTAATAACTGATGTTGAACACCTTTTTTTATAATAAGCACAAATCATATATTTTATAAGGGCTGGTATACATCTTATTTGGTTAAATGCTAATTATCTTTTTGCAATTTTTAATGGATTATAAGAATTCTTAGTATTTATTAAAGATAAGTCGCTTTTCAGATGTATGGTTTGCAAATATTTTCTTTCAGCTTATGGGTTTCTTTTTTGTTTGTTTTTTTCTTTTGTTTTTGTTTTACTTTCTTAATGGTGCATCTTGAGGAGCATTCAAAAACTTTCGATATGCTTATTACTTTTTAAAATATATGCGGTATTCTTGCTGTCTTAAGAAATATTTGCCTAACTCAAAGTCACAAGTATTTCTCCTATATTTTCTCCTAAAGGTGTTATAATTTTAGCTCTCAAATTACTATAATAAATTTGTGAGCATAAAGTTGTTCATAATATTCCTTTACTGTTATTTTTAAATGTTATGGGATTATTAGTGATGGACACTCCCAACTTGAGATTAGTACTTTTTGTCTTTTCACATTTTTCTTGGTTATCCTGGCTCGACTTTTTACATAAATGTTATTGATATTGTCAAAAGAACCGCTTTGTGCTTCAGTGATTTCTGGTTTCCATTTCATTTATTTCTGCTCTAAATTTGATTATTTCTTTCTATTTGCTTTAGGCTTAAATTTCCCTTGTTTCTCCTTCTCTAACTTGCTAAAATAGATTTGATTGTTGATTTTAGATCTGTCTTTTCTTATAATACATGCATTTGATGCTATAAATTTCCCTCTAAACACTGCCTTCACAGCATCTCACAAATTTTGATAGATTCTATTTTCATTTTCTTCAAAGTATTTCTTAAATTCTTTTGAGATTTCTTCTTTGACCCTAGTGTTATTGGGAAGTGTGTTTTTTACTCTCCAAATATTTTGAGATTTTCTGTTATTGAAAACATTTTGTAATTGAATACAATTTTATTTTGTATTCCATTGTAGTCTGAGAGCATAATCTATATAATTTCTATTTATTAAAATTTGTTTAGGTGTGTCTTATTGGCCCATAATGTGATCTATCTTGGTAAATGTTCCATGTGAGCTTGAAAAGAAAATGTATTCAAGTGCTGTGGGATGAAGTAGTCTATAAATATCAATTAGATCCAGTTCTCTTCAGTTATGGCCTTGATGATTTTATATCTGATGGCTCTATCAATTGCTTAAAAATGGGTGTTGGAGTCTCAACTATTGTGGTGTATTTATGTATTTCTCCATGTAGTTCTATCACTGTTTGTCTCACTTATTTAGATGCTCTGTTTTTACATGCACACACATTGTAAATTGTTTTGTCTTCCAGCAGAATTGATTCCTTTATCGTTATGTTGTGCTACACTTTATCCTAGATGATTTTCCTTGTTCTGAAGTTTGCTTTCTCTAAAATTAATATAGTCACTCAAGCTCTCTTTTGATTAGTATTAGCATATTAGCATGTTATCTTTCTTCATCTCTTTACTATCTGTGCCTTTATATTTAAAGAGGGTTTCTTGCAGAAAGAATATAGTTGGGCTTGTTATTTTAACCACTCTTAAGAGTCTCTGTATTTTACTTGCTATATTTACACCATTTAAAGTGATTATATAGTTGAAGCAACGTTTACCCTGTTTATAACTGTTTTCTATTTGTTATACTTGTTCTTTGTTTCTTCTGTTTTTTACTATTCCCCACTTTTTCTAATTTCTGGGGTTTTAAATGAGAATTTTGTATTAGTCAATTTTCTCTAGTCCATTAGTATATGAATTATATATACCTATTTTAAATTACTGGTTACTCTGGAGCTTACAATATACACCTTAAGTTCACTTTCAAATAACAGTATACAGCTTCAGTGACAGGGTAAGTAATTTTTAAAGGAGAATTTCTAATTCCATCCTCCCTCCCATTATAACATTGCTGTCATTCAATCCACTTTTCTGCATGTTACAAATACTCAAACATTGATAATATTATTAGTTTAAATAGGTACCTATCAGATCAATTAAGAATAAGAAAATAAAACATTTTATTTTACCTTCATCTCTGACACTTTTTCTTTATGTAGATCTAAACTTTTGATCCATATAATTTTCATTCACTGTGAAGAACTTTTAATATTTCTTGCAAGCCCGGTCTACTGGCAACAATCTCCCTAGGTTTGTTTGCCTGAAAACGTTTTTATTTGTCTTTGGATTTTCCTAAGAACTCCTTCTTAAATAAAGATTGTGTCTTGCAGATCTTTCAGTTGTGATTCTCTGTTGTTACACTCGAGCCCTGTTGAAATGGATGATGGTAGGGTGTGTGGAGGGAAATTGTTCTATAATCTTATGACTATTTCTGTCTTTTGGTGGGCCTGTGTCCCTGGGCTGTGACTTTCACAAGTATCTTTTAGCTTTTTCTTCTCCCTTCCCTGGGGAGTGTGGGGGTGTGGTTGGAGTTACCTAATTGCTCTTCCCCTGATAATGCTCTCTAGTAATATATTTTCCCTTGGAGTGTCGATCCTTGTTGTGGAGAATACTCTAGGAATATTTTGCTTATTTTCCTCTTCCTCTGCCCAGAATGTGAGGGCATTTTTATTGGATCTTAAACATGAGAACCTGGTAGGATTCCTTCAGGTAACATCCGCAAAAATTTGGACAATTTCTCAAGGTAGTCCACACTCAGTCTCAGTCAATTCGTCAAAATGACCACATGTTTTCTTACCAGTTTATGACTCCAGAGGTAGTCAGGTAAGCTGATATAGACTGTTAATCACTGTATTTGCCTGCCTCTCCAGAGTCTTGATGGTAATTTTTCCACTGACCTCAAATTTCTGATGAGTCTAATAGAAGTCACTGCTTTTCATTTTGTTCAGCTGTTTTCCTATAATGATGAAATGATAACTTCCAAGTATTATACAGGCTGGGCTAAAACTGGAAGTCCTACAATCACATTTTAATACCAAGAAAGTATTTTACAAGTTATAAAGACAAAAGCTGTAATTTATTCTGGGTAGTACATATCTAATGACACTAGAAATGGATGAGAAATTATCTTTGTCAAGCAATACTTATTAACTTGAAAACCAATTATTTGACAAAAGTTTCTCTAAATTAATTTCTTATTCATTTTTCTGCACTTTCCCCACAGTTTTCAGCATGAATATGGATTATATTGTCAAATAATTTAAGTGGAAAAAGCACTGTAAAAGGCAGTTTTGTAAAGAGTAATTTTAGGTATGCAAGGTAGATAATTGTTTAAGAGCAATCCTTTTTCCATACAAAGGACGTTATTACTTTATTTGTTAATTAATTGTAGTGCTTTTGATATAGGGTTGAATTCTCAAGCATCAGAACTGATATTCCTGAGTATATTCAGAATGCAATGGCACAGTTTTCCAGCAACGTAAATGATGTGCACTGCCTACTGCTGAAGAGGTGTGTGTGGTTCTCTTTTACCTTTATTCAACGTGAAACCTCTGGGATGCCTCCAAGGGTGTTACTGGCATGGAAAAGTACTGAGCATTGGTCATCTACTAGATTTAATAAGTTATTTGAACTCATTCTTTGAAATGGGTGCTTTCTGCAGTTTTTAAAATGGTATCTACAATGGTCAAATCAAGAATAAAGTTAACTGGGAAGTGTAACAGTGAAAACCTGACATGAATTGAAGAATGATATAAGATAGTGATAAGATTCTAATGAAAATAACATGACCATTAATGTGAAGAATTTGTTCAATGTTCTTTCTTCATAACTTTTCATCAGGGATAAAGTGATCTCTTTATTAGTGAAAGGTATGACTTATTTGTCAGTACAATTTCACTTATGGATGTAAGTTTTTAAAATTAATACTTTACATTTTAATAAATATATCAAGTGCAATATGGATTCTCAAGGGCTCTAAATGTCATCATTCTTGAAAACCAACCTTTTTAATTATTTTCTCTTCATAATCTATTATACCCATGGGATTTTGCCCTGCTAATTTGCATAGTATTCTATTACTTCCACATCATTGCTAATATATAGGGCCCAAATCAGGGTATCTGAGAGCTGGAAAGTAACCTATTATTTTAATGAGTGCATTTCCTATGAAAATAAGTGTTTCAGCTCATATTAATTCTAATATTTAACAAATGTTTTAGCAGTTTTCATTGGTTATTTGTAGTAAAATGTTAAATTGATTAGGTTATTTTTAGATTATGTTTATAGAATATTGAGGACTGCAAATTAATGACTGAAAATTTGACTTTTCTGGGAAATCATTTATTTAACCTATTTTTTTAAAAAGTATGCTGATTGCCTCATATGTATTGGGTTTAATATTTTGTTTTATCCATTTTCCCTGGCATTAATGCTATTACTTCTCATAAATAATTATTATAGTTCTGAGTAATATTATCATCTCAAACATGAAATGGTATTTGATAGGGATGGGAGGTCACATAGTGAACAGTATATAAATGACTAAATATTCAATTTTTGGTTATCAAAAACTACAAATATGTATAATCCCAAACAAAAGAAGTCAATCAAGTCAACACAGTCTATCACTTACTACAGTTCTAACTATCATTGTTTGAGGAAAGAAAAATGATATAATGAAATGCACTCAATACGTGGTCTCTATTCCTAACCATTTGAAACATACTCTTTGAATGTTAATGTCCTTATTTCTAAATTAATGATGATGATGTTTGGATGGTTTAGGTTTCATATCCAATTAAGGATATGAAAACTCCTTTATAAATATTAATATCAACTTAAAACTAGTATTTTTGCTCACAGTATTTTTTTTTCAGCTATCAGCAGCTTGAATTCAAATAAGGAAAAATACATTGATAGTGTTATTAATAACACTTGACATATCTCTAATTTATTTATTTCCCACATATCTCAAGATATTATGCATATGCTATTTCATTTTTCTGTGGTAATGTTAAAGCTAAATGGAAATTTTCTTTAAAGTTGTGGTTTTAAGAAAGTTTATGATTAAGTTATAGTGGCAATTTTCTACCAAATAATTAGAAAAGGAGCACATTTTATGTGTCTATAACATATTATGATAAACACTAGAGACTAAATAATGAATAAACTCTGCTCCTTGCCCTCATTCTTATCTATTGATAGTGGTTTCTGTTACAGGGGCCATACTCGAGATTTTTTTTTTTTTTTTTTTTTTCTGGTACGCGGGCCTCTCACTGCTGTGGCCTCTCCCGTTGCGGAGCACAGGCTCCAGACGCGCAGGCTCCGCGGCCATGGCTCACGGGCCCAGCCGCTCCGCGGCATGTGGGATCCTCCCGGACCAGGGCACGAACCTGCATCCCCTGCATCGGCAGGCAGACTCAACCACTGCGCCACCAGGGAAGCCCATACTAGAGATTTTTGACTAGCTCAATTTTCAGAGATTACCTCTCTCCAAGAAGAATCCTATATGCTTCCTTCTCATTAAGTTTCTGGCTTAAAAACTGGTATTAACATTCAGTTTCCTTTCATTCTATCTTTATATCTATCTGCCTATCATTAATTTTTAAATATTTTCATTTTCCTCTTATCAATAATTATGTACTGATTTGAGGTATGTGCTCTAGGAATTACAAATAGTAATTGTAACTGATTATTATGTCAAAGAGATTACAGTCTTGGTTGAGAGATAAAAATGTGTAAGTAATAAAGAAATATGCTAAGACCAAGGAGCAGTTTATTTCCATGATTTTGTGAGTATCGTTTAATCTGACATAAAAGAAATGAAAATAAATTAATATGGGGTCCTAGAGATGTGAGAACATATTTTGAGTAGTGCAATAAAAGGTGGCTTTGTGACACTGAAGTTTAGAGAGACACAGGAGATAGACACATTTTTTATGCTAATACAGACGTTGAATTTTCAGTCAACATTTGTTCATTGCATAGAACTATTGTGTTCTTCAACGATATCTACAAGAAAACCCACTTCTCCTGCGTGTCTCTCCTTTACTCTCACACTACTCCACACTCACAACACATCTGACACCAGATGTGTGAGAATTTTTCCCCACACCAACAAGTGGTTATCTGTGACACCAGCTGGGTGTTGTACAATTTAAATAAATTCTGACACTATCTACCTGGAGATAACATCAGATCCCACAGGTTAAGGGCTTGGTCCTAAGAGACCACTGACCCCCCCACTTCAGATGCCAACCACAAGTAGTAGGTCCCCAGATTACCCACAACTTCTGTCCAGTTGGGCTATAAACCTGAGGTTCCCATGATTTTCTCCCCCTTGAATTTGATTATTTGCTAGAACAGCTCACAGAATTCAGGGAAAGACTTATGTTTACCAATTTATTATGTAATAAATGATATGAAAAAAGATGCAGATGAACAGTCAGATGAAGAGATACATAGGGGGAGGCCTGGGAGCTCCTATACTGAGTATAGGAGCTTCTGTTCCCATGGATATGGAGTGCATCTCCTGCCTGGTAGGTAAGATGTGTTCACCAAACTGGAAGCTCTCCAAGTCCTATAATTTTGGGATTTTTATAGAGGCTTCATCATGAAGGCATGAATTGATCATTAATACTACTGCCAGCTCCTCTCCCCTCTCTAGAGAATTGGGAGTGGAGCTGAAAATTCTAAGCCTCTAATCATGGCTTGCCCTTTCTGGTGACCAGACCTCATCCAGGAGCCCACCCAGAGTCACCTCATGAAAACAAAAGGCACAGCTATCACCCAGGAAATTCCAAAAGATATAGGAGCTCTGTGTCATTAACTTGGGATGAAAAATCATATATTAGAACAAAGGACGCTCCTAGTGCTTCACTTAGGAAATTACAAGAGTTTTAGGAGCTCTGTGCCAGGAACCAGGGGCAGAGATCAATGTATATATTTTCTATTCTCTTATAACATCTAATGTCAATTTTACATAAAAGTAAAAGCTATTTAGAGATGAGATAATGTATAAATACTCCACTTTAATATTAGCTTAACCTCAGATAGAAGGGGAAAGGAAGAAAGAATAATTATGTGGTACAGCAGAAAAAAGAATAAAATAAGTTCTAAAAAAGTATAATGCTACTATGTGAATGTCATCCTCTCTGAAATGTGATGTTCTCATTTATCATTGCCTTTTCTATTTCACATGGTTTTGAGAGAATCAGAAGAGATAATATATTCTGGATTGAGAAACATTTTTTAATTTATTATTTTACTTTCCCCCAGTACTATACTGTACTGGCAAAGATACTGAAAGACTTTCATTCAAAGTAGCAAATTACTTTGAAAATAAGGCATCTTGCTGTCATTCCTCATATCCTATTGTCATCTATAATGACTAAGAGCTGAAGGATATGGAATTATGCTTCTACCAAAAAGAAAAAAAAATCAATAGTAAGAGTCTTCCTTTTGGAACTGAGAGGACTCTAAGGATATGTGGAGCATAAGAGCTTGTCAATTCATTTTATTTTATTTTTTTAGAATGATGTATGTTGAATGAAATGCCACTGTGTAGGAAACGACCATTGTATAAGTAGTACAATTTCCTTCACCTTTTATTTTTTAGAAAATAATTGAAGTCACTTTTCTCTGTGACCAATCCTTCTTTTAGAGTGAGGATTAAAATGTTATTCCATTGTTCACCTGCATGAAAGCAGTTGTCATGCACATTTATAGCAAGTGCCAGAAATGAAATGGAATATTTCAATACCACAGAGAGTTTCATACTCTGAAGACAGCCATCAGCCATTACATTATGTGAGCAAATCTACTTTCCTTTAAAAATCTATTGGAAATGATGTTATATCACTTTATTTTATCACTATATTGGCAATGTAATTGTATTTGCCTTAACTTAGTTTATATGATGAATTCTGAATCGACATATTTCTAAATTGCAATTCAAAAGGTAATATAATACTTGAAGAAAATTCAAATTAATCAGTCAATCATTATAATACATAAAGCTAAGTACAAGTTAATGTATAAAATATGTTTTATATTTGCCATTTGAAAAATGTTTACTAAATCACATCACTCTATGAAACATATATAAAGATATACAGGCATGAAACAGGATACCTAGAAATTTTTTACATCAAGTACAAGTCAAGGAGTATTATAAAAGACAGTTAAAATGAATGCTTCAGGGTTTTTTTTTTTTCAATTTTACTTAAAGGCAGGAAAAAATATTGTTAATTGTGGTCATAAAATGAGAAAAATATCATGCTAGAAATTTTATGTGCATTTAGTCAGAACATCCCTGTGATGCAGACATTATTAATCCATTGTGTGTGTGAAAGTGTGTGTATCTTGTTCAAAATCAATACTTAGCTACTATTCAAAGCCAAATAGTCAAATCTGATATGCCACTGACGTTCACTCAGAAAAACTATTTATGGATTTGATATTATAGAGTTTATATTTCCTTTTAATGATCATTTTCAGTATGTGTGTGATTTTTTTTATTCTTTGATGTCTTTAGAATGTAATTTATTTTTTAACATATTCATTGGAGTAAACTTGCTTTACAAGTTTGTGTTAGTTTCTGCTGTATAACAAAGTGAATCAGCTATACATATACATATATCTCCGTATCCCCTCCCTCTTGTGTCTCCTCCCCACTCTCCCTATCCCACCCCTCTAGGTGGTCACAAAGCATCGAGCTGATCTCCCTGTGCTATGCAGCTGCTTCCCACTAGCTAGCTATTTTACGTTTGGTAGTGTATATATGTCCATGCCACTCTCTCACTTTGTCCCAGCTTACCCATCCCCCTCCCCGTGTCCTCAGGTAGATTATCTACCTCTCTGTCTTTCTTCCTGTCCTAGGTTCTTCTGAAATATTTTTTTTTATTTTTGTTTTTAGATTCCATATATACGTTAGCATACGGTATTTGTTTTTCTCTTTCTGACTTACTTCACTCTGTATGACAGCCTCTGGGTCCATCCACCTCACTACAAATAACTCAATTTCATTTCTTTTTATGGCTGACTAGTATTCCATTGTATATATGTGCCACATCTTCTTTATCCATTCATCTGTTGATCGACACTTAGGTTGCTTCCATGCCCTGACTATTGTAAATAGAGCTGCAATGAACATTGTAGTACATGACTCTTTTTGAATTATGGTTTTCTCAGGGTATATGCGCAGTAGTGAGATTGCTGCATCATATGTTAGCTCTATTTTTAGTTTTTTAAGGAACGTCCATATTGTTTTCCATAGTGGCTGTATCAATTTACATTCACACCAGCAGTGCAAGAGGGCTCCCTTTTCTCCATATCCTATCTAGCATTTATTGTTTGTAGATTTTTTTTTTTTTTTTTTTAAACATCTTTATTGGGGTATAATTGCTTTACAATGGTGTGTTAGTTTCTGCTTTACAACAAAGTGAATCAGCTATACATATACATATGTTCCCATATGTCTTCCCTCTTGCGTCTCCCTCCCTCCCACTCTCCCCATCCCACCCTTCCAGGCTGTCACAAAGCACCGAGCTAATATCCCTGTGCCTTGCGGCTGCTTCCCCCCAGCTATCTACCTTACTACGTTTGTTAGTGTGTATATGTCCATGACTCTCTCTCGCCCTGTCAAAACTCACCCTTCCCCCTCCCCATATCCTTAAGTCCGTTCTCCAGTAGGTCTGCGTCTTTATTCCTATCTTACCCCTAGGTTCTTCATGACATTTTTTTCCCTTAAATTCCATATATATGTGTTAGCATACGGTATTTGTCTTTTTCTTTCTGACTTACTTCACTCTGTATGACAGATTCTAGGTCTATCCATCTCATTACAAATAGCTCAATTTCATTTCTTTTTAAGGCTGAGTAATATTCCATTGTGTATATGTGCCACATCTTCTTTATCCATTCATCCGATGATGGGCGCTTAGGTTGTTTCCATCTCAGGGCTATTGTAAATTGAGCTGCAATGAACATTTTGGTACATGACTCTCTTTGAATTTTGGTTTTCTCAGGGTATATGCCAAGTAGTGGGATTGCTGGGTCATATGGTAATTCTATTTGTAGTTTTTTAAGGAACCTCCATACTGTTCTCCACAGTGGCTGAACCAATTCACATTCCCACCAGCAGTGCAAGAGTGTCCCCTTTTCTCCACACCCTCTCCAGCATTTATTGTTTCTTGATTTTTTGATGATGGCCATTCTGACTGGTGTGAGATGATATCTCATTGTAGTTTTGATTTGCATTTCTCTAATGATTAATGATGTTGAGCATTCTTTCATGTGTTTGTTGGCATTCTGTATATCTTCTTTGGAGAAATGTCTATTTAGGTCTTCTGCCCATTTTTGGATGGGGTTGTTTGCTTTTTTGTTATTGAGCTGCATGAGCTGCTTGTAAATTTTGGAGATTAATCCTTTGTCAGTTGCTTCATTTGCAAATGTTTTCTCCCATTCTGAGGGTTGTCTTTTGGTCTTGGTTATGGTTTCCTTTGCTGTGCAAAAGCTTTGAAGTTTCATTAGGTCCCATTTGTTTATTTTTGTTTTTATTTCCATTACTCTAGGAGGTGGGTCAGAAAGGATCTTGCTGTGATTTATGTCATAGAGTGTTCTTCCTATGTTTTCTTCTAAGAGTTTGATAGTTTCTGGCCTTACATTTAGGTCTTTAATCCATTTTGAGCTTATTTTTGTGTATGGTGTTAGGGAGTGATCTAATCTCATACTTTTACATGTACCTGTCCAGTTTTCCCAGCACCATTTATTGAAGAGGCTGTCCTTTCTCCACTGTACATTCCTGCCTCCTTTATCAAAGATAAGGTGTCCATATGTGCGTGGGTTTATCTCTGGGCTTTCTATCCTGTTCCACTGATCTGTCTTTCTGTTTTTGTGCCAGTACCATACTGTCTTGATTACTGTTGCTTTGTAATATAGTCTGAAGTCAGGGAGCCTTATTCCTCCAGCTCCTTTTTTCGTTCTAAAGATTGCTTTGGCTATTCGGGGTCTTTTGTGTTTCCATACAAATTGCGAAATTTTTTGTTCTAGTTCTGTGAAAAATGCCAGTGGTAGTTTGATAGGGATTGCATTGAATCTGTAGATTGCTTTGGGTAGTAGAGTCATTTTCACAATGTTGATTCTTCCCATCCAAGAACATGGTATATCTCTCCATCTATTTGTATCATCTTTAATTTCTTTCATCAGTGTCTTATAATTTTCTGCATACAGGTCTTTCGTATCCTTAGGTAGGTTTATTCCTAGATATTTTATTCTTTTTGTTGCAATGGTAAATGGGAGTGTTTTCTTGATTTCACTTTCAGATTTTTCATCATTAGTATATAGGAATGCCAGAGATTTCTGTGCATTAATTTTGTATCCTGCTACTTTACCAAATTCATTGATTAGCTCTAGTAGTTTTCTGGTAGCATCTTTAGGATTCTCTATGTATAGTATCATGTCATCTGCAAACAATGACAGCTTTACTTCTTCTTTTCCGATTTGGATTCCTTTTATTTCCTTTTCTTCTCTGATTGCTGTGGCTAAAACTTCCAAAACTATGTTGAATAAGAGTGGTGAGAGTGGGCAACCTTGTCTTGTTCCTGATCTTAGTGGAAATGCTTTCAGTTTTTCACCATTGAGGATGATGTTTGCTGTGGGCTTGTCATATATGGCTTTTATTATGTTTAGGAAAGTTCCCTCTATGCCTACTTTCTGGAGGGTTTTTATCATAAATGGGTGTTGAATTTTGTCGAAAGCTTTCTCTGCATCTATTGAGATGATCATATGGTTTTTCTCCTTCAATTTGTTAATATAGTTTATCACATTGATAGATTTGCGTATATTGAAGAATCCTTGCATTCCTGGAATAAACCCCACTTGATCATGGTGTATGATCCTTTTAATGTGCTGTTGGATTCTGTTTGCTAGTATTTTGTTGAGGATTTTTGCATCTATGTTCATCAGTGATATTGGCCTGTAGTTTTCTTTCTTTGTGACATCCTTGTCTGGTTTTGGTATCAAGGTGATGGTGGCTTCGTAGAAGGAATTTGGGAGTGTTCCTCCCTCTGCTATATTTTGGAAGAGTTTGAGAAGGATAGGTGTTAGCTCTTCTCTAAACGTTTGATAGAATTCACCTGTGAAGCCATCTGGTCCTGGGCTTTTGTTTGTTGGAAGGTTTTTAATCACAGTTTCAATTTCAGTGCTTGTGATTGGTCTGTTCATATTTTCTATTTCTTCCTGATTCAGTCTTGGCAGGTTGTGCATTTCTAAGAATTTGTCCATTTCTTCCAGATTGTCCATTTTATTGGCATAGAGTTGCTTGTAGTAATCTCTCATGATTTTTTTTATTTCTGCAGTGTCAGTTGTTACTTCTCCTTTTTCATTTCTAATTCTATTGATTTGAGTCTTCTCCCTTTTTTTCTTGATGAGTCTGGCTAGTGGTTTATCTATTTTGTTTATCTTCTCAAAGAACCAGCTTTTAGTTTTATTGATCTTTGCTATTGTTTCCTTCATTTCTTTTTCATTTATTTCTGATCTGATTTTTATGATTTCTTTCCTTCTGCTAGCTTTGGGGTTTTTTTGTTCTTCTTTCTCTAATTGCTTGAGGTGCAAGGTTAGGTTGTTTATTCGAGATGTTTCCTGCTTCTTAAGGTGGGCTTGTATTGCTATAAACTTCCCCCTTAGAACTGCTTTTGCTGCATCCCATAGGTTTTGGGTCGTTGTGTCTCCATTGTCATTTGTTTCTAGGTATTTTTTTATTTCCTCTTTGATTTCTTCAGTGATCACTTCATTATTAAGTAGTGTATTGTTTAGCCTCCATGTGTTTGTATTTTTTACAGATCTTTTCCTGTAATTGATATCTAGTCTCATGGCGTTGTGGTCGGAAAAGATACTTGATACAATTTCAGTTTTCTTAAATTTACCAAGGCTTGATTTGTGACCCAAGATATGATCTATCCTGGAGAATGTTCCATGAGCACTTGAGAAAAATGTGTATTCTGTTGTTTTTGGATGGAGTGTCCTATAAACATCAATTAAGTCCATCTTGTTTAATGTATCATTTAAAGCTTGTGTTTCCTTATTTATTTTCATTTTGGATGATCTGTCCATGGGTGAAAGTGGGGTGTTAAAGTCCCCTACTATGAATGTGTTACTGTTGATCTCCCCTTTTATGGTTGTTAGTATTTGCCTTATGTATTGAGGTGCTCCTATGTTGGGTGCATAAATATTTACAATTGTTATATCTTCTTCTTGGATCGATCCCTTGATCATTATGTAGTGTCCTTCTTTGTCCCTTTTAATAGTCCTTATTTTAAAGTCTATTTTGTCTGATATGAGAATTGCTACTCCAGCTTTCTTTTGGTTTCCATTTGCATGGAATATCTTTTTCCATCCCCTTACTTTCAGTCTGTATGTGTCTCTAGTTCTGAAGTGGGTCTCTTGTAGACAGCATATATAAGGGTCTTGTTTTTGTATCCATTCAGCCAATCTGTGTCTTTTGGTGGGAGCATTTAGTCCATTTACATTTAAGGTAATTATTGATATGTATGTTCCTATTTCCATTTTATATATTGTTTTGGGTTCGCTACTATAGGTCATTTCCTTCTCTTGTGTTTCGTGTCTAGAGAAGTTCCTTTAGCATTTGTTGTAAAGCTGGTTTGGTGGTGCTGAACTCTCTCAGCTTTTGCTTGTCTGTAAAGGTTTTAATTTCTCCATCAAATGTGAATGAGATCCTTGCTGGGTAGAGTAGTCTTGGTTTCAGGCTATTCTCCTTCATCACTTTCAGTATGTCCTGCCACTCCCTTCTGGCTTGTAGGGTTTCTGCTGAGAGATCAGCTGTTAACCTTATGGGGATTCCCTTGTGTGTTATTTGTTGTTTTTCCCTTGCTGCTTTTAATATGCTTTCTTTGTGTTTAATTTTTGACAGTTTGATTAATATGTGTCTTGGCGTGTTTCTCCTTGTATTTATCCTGTATGGGACCCTCTGTGCTTCCTGGACTTGATTAACTATTTCCTTTCCCATATTAGGGAAGTTTTCAACTATAATCTCTTCAAATATTTTCTCAGTCCCTTTCTTTCTTTCTTCTTCTTCTGGAACCCCTATAATTCGAATGTTGGTGCGTTTCATGTTGTCCCAGAGGTCTCTGAGACTGTCCTCAGTTCTTTTCATTCTTTTTTCTTTATTCTGCTCTGCAGTAGTTATTTCCACTACTTTATCTTCCAGGTCACTTATCCGTTCTTCTGCCTCAGTTATTCTGCTATTGATCCTATCTAGAGTGATTTTAATTTCATTTATTGCATTGTTCATCGTTGCTTGTTTCATCTTTAGTTCTTGTAGGTCCTTGTTAACTGTTTCTTGCATTTTGTCCATTCTACTTCCAAGATTTCGGATCATCCTTACTATCATTATTCTGAATTCTTTTTCAGGTAGATTGCCTATTTCCTCTTCATTTGTTAGGTCTGGTGGGTTTTTATCTTGCTCCTTCATCTGCTGTGTGTTTTTCTGTCTTCTCATTTTGCTTATCTTACTGTGTTTGGGGTCTCCTTTTTGCAGGCTGCAGGTTCGTAGTTCCCGTTGTTTTTGATGTCTGTCTCCAGTGGCTAAGGTTGTTTCAGTGGGTTGTGTAGGCTTCCTGGTGGAGGGGACTAGTGCCTGTGTTGTGCTGGATGAGGCTGGATCTTGTCTCTCTAGTGGGCAGGTTCACGTCTGGTGGTGTGTTTTGGGGTGTCTGTGGCCTTATTATGATTTTAGGCAGCCTCTCTGCTAATGGGTGGGGTTGTGTTCCTGTTTTGCTAGTTGTTTGGCATAGGTTGTCCAGCACTGTGGCTTGCTGGTCGTTGAGTGAAGCTGGGTGCTGGTGTTAAGATGGAGGTCTCTGGGAGATTTCCGCTGTTTAATATTATGTGGAGCTGGGAGGTCTCTTGTTGACCAGTGACCTGAAGTTGGCTCTCCTACCTCAGAGGCAGAGCCCTGACTCCTGGCTGGAGCACCAAGAGCCTTTCATCCACACGGCTCAGAATAAAAGGGAGAAAAAGTAGAGAGAATTAGTAGAAGTATGAGGAAAGAAAGAAGGAAAGGAGGAAAGGAAGGAAGGAAGAAAGAAGCAAAGAAGGAAAGAAAGGAGGGAGGGAGGGAGGGAGGGAGGAAGGAAGGAAGGAAGGAAGGAGGGAAAGAAGGAAAAAAAGACAGAAAGAAAGATGATACAGTAAAAATAAAATAAAGTATAATATAGTTATTGAATTAAAAAATATTTAGAAAAAAAAAAAGGGACGGATAGAACCTTAGGACAAATGTTGGAAGCAAAGCTATACAGAGAAAATCTTACACAGAAGCATACACATACACCTTCACAAAAAGAGGTAAAGGGGGAAAAATCATAAATCCTGCTCCCTGAGACCACCTCCTCAATTTGGGGTGATTCGTTGTCTAAAGGAGGGAGGGAAGGAAGGAAAGAAAGAACGAAGGTAAAGTATAATAAAGTTATTACAATTAAACTTAATTATTAAGAAAAAGAATTTTTAAAAAAAAGTCATGGACGGATAGAGCCCTAGGACAAATGGTGGAAGCTAGAGTATACAGACTAGATGTCACACAGGAGCATACACGTACACCTTCACAAAAAGAGGAAAAGGGAAAAAAATCATAGATTTCGCTCCTAAATTCCACCTCTTCAATTTGGGATCATTCCTTGTCTATTCAGGTATTCCACAGATGCAGGGTATATCAAGTTGATTGTGGAGCTTTAATCCGCTGCTTCTGTGGCTGCTGGGAGAGATTTCCCTTTCTCTTCTTTGTTTTCACAGCTCACAGGAGCTCAGCTTTGGATTT
This sequence comes from Phocoena sinus, assembly GCF_008692025.1. Lineage (NCBI taxonomy): Eukaryota > Metazoa > Chordata > Mammalia > Artiodactyla > Phocoenidae > Phocoena > Phocoena sinus. The sequence continues at coordinate 121,651,871 of NC_045764.1, read as the reverse complement.
GGCCCTGCCTCTGCGTGTAGGTCGCTGGAGGGCGTCTGTTTTTTCGCTCAGACAGGACGGGGTTAAAGGAGCCGCCGATTCGGGGCCTCCGGCTCACTCAGGCCGGGGGTTGGGGGATGGGGGAAGGAGGGGCACTGCGTGCGGGGCCGGCCTGCGGCGGCAGAGGCAGCGTGACGTTGCGGCAGAGGCCGGCGTGACGTTGCACCAGCCTGAGGCCCGCCGTGCGCTGTCCCGGGGAAGTTGTCCCTGGATCCCGGGAACCTGGCAGTGGCGGGCTGCACAGGCTCCGCGGAAGAGGGGTGTGGAGAGTGACCTGTGCTCGCACACAGGCCCCTTGGTGGCGGCAGCAGCAGCCTTAGCGTCTCCCGCCCGTCTCTGGGGTCCGCGGTTTTAGCCGCGGCTCGCGCCCGTCTCGGGGGCTCGCGCCCTCAGCCGCGGCTCGCGCCCGTCTCTGGGGTTTGCGCTTTCAGCCGCGGCTCGCGCCCGTCTCGGGGGCTCGCGCCCTCAGCCGCGGCTCGCGCCCGTCTCTGGGGTTCGCGCTTTTAGCCGCGGCTCGCGCCCGTCTCTGGAGTTCCTTTAAGCAGCGCTCTTAGACCCCTCTCCTCGCGCACCAGGAGACAAAGAGGGAAGAAAAAGTCTCTTGCCTCTTCGGCCGGTGCAGGCTTTTCCCCGAACTCCCTCCCGGCTAGTCGTGGTGCACTAACCCCTTCAGGCTATGTTCAAGCCGCCAACCCCAGTCCTCTCCCTGAGCTCCGTCCAAAACCAAAACCCGAGCCTCAGCTCGCAGCCCCGCCCGCCCCGGTGGGTGAGCAGCAAGCCTCTCGGGTTGGTGAGTGCTGGTCGGCACCGATCTTCTGTGCAGGAATCTCCCCGCTTTGCCCTCCGCACCCGTCGCTGTGCACTACTCCGCGGTCCCGAAACTCCCCCCTCTGCCTCCCGCAGTCTCCGCCCGCGGAGGGGCTTCCTAGTGTGTGGAAACTTTTCCTCCTTCACAGCTCCCTCCCACTGGTGCAGGTGCCGTCCTTATTCTTTTGTCTCTGTTTTTTCTTTTGCCCTACCCAGTTACGTGGGGAGTTTCTTGCCTTTTGGGAGGTCTGAGGTCTTCTGCCAGCCTTCAGTAGGAGTTCTGTAGGAGTTGTTCCACGTGTGGATGTATTTCTGGTGTATCCGTGGGGAGGAAGGCGATCTCCGCGTCTTACTCTTCCGCCATCTTCAAGGTCCCCCCCGTTTGTAGATTTTTTGATGATGGCCATTCTGACTGGTGTAAGGTGATACCTCATTGTAGTTTTGATTTGCATTTCTCTAATGATTAGAGATGTCAAGCACCCTTTCATGTGTTTGTTGGCAATCTGTGTATCTTCCTTGGAGAAATGTCTACTTAGGTCTTCTGCCCATTTTGGGATTGGGTTGTTTGGTTTTTTGATATTGAGCTGCATGAGCTGCTTATAAATTTTGGAGATTAATCCTTTGTCAGTTGCTTCATTTGCAAATATTTTCTCCCATTCTGAGGGTTGTCTTTCATCTTCTTTATGGTTTCCTTTGCTGTGCAAAAGCTTTTAAGTTTCATTAAGTCCCATTTGTTTATTTTTGTTTTTATTTCCATTTTTGTAGGAGGTGGGTCAAGAAGGATCTTGCTGTGATTTATGTCATAGAGTGTTCTGCCCATATTTTCCTCTAAGAGATTTATAGTGTCTGGCCTTACATTTAGGTCTTTAATCCATTTTGAGTTTATCTTTGTGTATGGTGTTAGGGGGTGTTCTAATTTCATTCTTTTACATGTAGCTGTCCAGTTTTCCTAGAACCACTTATTGAAGAGGCTATCTTTTCTCCATTGTATATTCTTGCCTCCTTTATCAAAGAGAAGGTGACAATATGTGTCTGGGTTTATCTCTGGGCTTTCTATCCTGTTCCACTGATCTATATTTCTGTTTTTGTGCTAGTACCATATTGTATTGATTACTCTAGTTTTGTAGTATAGTCTGAAGTCTGGAAGCCTGATTCCTCCAGCTCCGTTTTTCTTTCACAAGATTGCTTTGGCTATTCGGGGTCTTTTGTGTTTCCATCCAAATTGTGAAATGTTTTGTTCTACTTCTGTGAAAAATGCCATTGGTAGTTTGATAGGGATTGAATTGGATCTGTAGATTGCTTTGGGTAGAATATGCATTTTCACAATGTTGATTCTTCCAATCCAAGAACCTGGTATATCTCTCCATCTGTTTGTATCATCTTTAATTTCTTTCATCAGTGTCTTATAGTTTTCTACATACAGGTCTTTTGTCTCCTTAGGTAGGTTTATTCCTAGGTGTTTTATTCTTTTTGTTGCAGTGGTAAATGGGAGTGTTTCCTTAATTTTTCTTTCAGATTTTTCATCATTAGTGTATAGGAATGCAAGAGATTTCTGTGCATTAATTTTGTATCCTGTTACTTTACCAAATTCATTGATACAAACAAAGTAGAGAACGTGGTGGGGTGGTGTGTCTGAGGATTCATCAGCATCATTGGGAGCATTGATGAATGAATATTAAGAGACAGTTGCCATTGCCAAAGGACTGAATTATCTACATGTTTGCCCAGCTTTATTATTCTCCTAATTAAGCTTTATGGTGAGGATGACTATCTAATTAATCTAATATAACTGGAGAGATGAGTTCTTACCTTTACATTTAGTAAGGTCATTATTATTTTGTTTATTGTTATAAACTTTTGAGAGTAAAATATACAAGTTTAACAAAAGACAAGGAAGACAGTTCCTTTTTTATTGAATTGTAGTTGATTTATAATATATTAGTCTCAGGTGCACAACACAGTGATTCAATATTTTTACAGACTATACTCCCTTTAAAGTTATTACAAAACAATGGCTAAATTTCCCTGTGCTGTACAATGTATCCTTGTTGTTTATCTATTTTATACAAAGTAGTTTGTATCTCTTAATCCCATACCCCTATCTTGTCCTTCCTCACTTCTATATATGTCTGTTTCTGTTTTATTATATACATTCACTTGTTTTACTTTTTAGATTGCACATATAGTGATAACATACAGTATTTTTCTTTCTCTGTTTGACTTATTTCATGAAGCTTATTATTATTATGTCCATCCCTGTTGTTGCAAAGTGAAGATTTCATTATTATTATAGCTAGGTAATATTCCATTGTGTGTCTGTATGTATATATACATATGACATATATATATGACATGCCTGTATATATATATATATATATATATATATATATATACCTGTGTGTATGTATATATATATACTACTCATATATATATATACTACTCATAAAAGAATGAAATTTTGCCATTTGCAACAACATGGATGGACCTAGAGATTATCATACTAACTAAGTTAGAGAAAGACAAATAGCATATGATAACACATATGTGGAATCTAAAAAAAACAAATGAACAAACAAAAATGATACAAATGAACTTATTTACAAAACAGAAAGAGACTCACAGGCATAGAAAACAAATTTATGGTTACCAAAGTGGAAAGGTGGGGGAGGAACAAATTAGGAGCTTGGGGATTAATAGAAACACTACTATATATAAACTAAACAACAAAGATCTACTGTATAGCACAGGGAACTATATTCAATATTTTGTAATAAGTGGTAATAGAAAAGAATCTGAAAAATAATATATATATATATATTTATAAAAGACTATATAGGGCTTCCCTGGTGGCGTAGTGGTTGAGAGTCCACCTGCCGATGCAGAGGACACGGGTTCGTGCCCCGGTCCAGGAGGATCCCACATGCCGCGGGGCGGCTGTGCCCGTGAGCCATGGCCGCTGAGCCTGCGCGTCCGGAACCTGTTGCTCCACAGCGGGAGAGGCCACAACAGTGAGAGGCCCATGTACCGCAAAAAAAAAAACCAAAAACAGGGGCTTCCCTGGTGGCGCAGTGGTTGAGAGTCCGCCTGCCGATGCAGGGGACACGGGTTCGTGCCCCGGTCTGGGAGGATCCCACATGCCGCGGAGCGGCTGGGCCCGTGAGCCATGGCCGCTGGGCCTGCGCGTCCGGAGCCTGTCCTCCGCAACGGGAGAGGCCACAACGGTGAGAGGCCCGCGTAACGCATAAAAAAAAAAAAAAACCAAAAACAAACAAAAAAAAAAAAGTAAAGAATATATATGAGAAGACATATATATATATATATATATATATGTACTTTGCTGTGTACCTGAAACTAACAGAACATTGTAAATCAACTACATTTCAATAAAAGAGAACCATAAATTCAGAAAACTGCACTTGCATAGAATGTCTCAAAAGACCAGTGCAAAATTAAGTAGTAAATGCAGCAAATTCCCAATAAGATACATTTGAAAGTTTATTCAAATTTATTTTAAAGTTTCAGCTTTGAGAATTTTTCCACAATTAACTTCTAATTTTATTTTTCTTTCAATTAGAAGCACTAAAGTAAACTTTTAATTTTATAATTTTGTTTCAATAAGAATAATGTTGCTAGATAAAATATAGAACTCTTGTGTAAATTTGAATTTCAGATAAAAAGTGAATTTTCTTAGTATAAGTATATACCATGCAATATTTGAGACATGCTCAGAGTGGAAAAGTATTCATTGTTTATCTGAATTTCAAATTTATCTGAACCTCTCATATTTCTATTTGCTAAATTTAGAAACTGTAAATCAGAGGGGCTGAAACAAATAAACAATTTAATACCCATTCAAAATTTTTAAATAATTGGAAAATACATGCAAATGAACTTTCATTTTTTTTCTAAGTCTTTAGTATCTATACTACCGACATCTATACGCTACATAAAACTGTTAAAAAACCTTTGGGGTGCTGTATAGACTATTTGGTAAATGGTGCCAAGGCAAATTTTTATATCTATGGAAAAATACATCTACTACTCTTCATATGAAAAAAATTAATATGTTTTAAAGGCTAAACTGTGGAAAGTCACATTTTATTTATTAGAATAACTTAGAGAAAGCTCTATTCATCTTGGGGTTGGAAAATATTTTTAACCAATTCATAACAAAAGGAAATAAAAAGTTGGTGATTTTGAGAGCATTAATATTAAAAGTATCATATTACTTTTACAACACCATAATAAGAATAATTGGGCAAGCCGTGAGTGGATATTTGTAATAAATTATTATATTTATATGCAAAATATATAAGCATCTCTGCCATTTCAACTGGTAGAAGGACAAACAAGCCAAGCAAATAATTGCCAAATGTCATGAAGAAGCATTTCACAGGAAAGGAATCACATGTGGCCCATAAACCCATGAAAAATATGCTCAATCTTGTAAATAATCTAAAAAACTCATTAAAATTCAACATTTTATACCCAATAGCCTGATAAAAAGTAAAAAGTCTGGCAATGCCAAATCTTAGCAAAAATAATGCAGACTCTTCTCATAAAAGCATAAATTGGTACCACCATTTGTAAATCATTTTAATAGTAGCTTTTAAATAAATGATATTTTATTTGATTCATGGATTTTATTTCTCCCTATGCATCCTAAAATAATTATTTACATATGTGTAAAAGAGATGTAGAAGAATGTTTACTGCAGCATTGTCTTACAATAACAATAAAAACTATTGACACAACTTTTTAAATTAAGCAGTATAATGGAAAAATGAATTATGGTAGTACAGAAACAATATAGCAGTGAAAATGAATATATTAGACAAGTCAATGTATAAATTATGAAAACATATTGATAAAAAGAAATTGTAAAATATATCGTAGTATTTATATAAGGTATATTTTACAGATACTTACATGATTGGTAATAATATAAAACCATGTAAGGAATGGCAGATACCATATTCAAGAGCGTGTTTACTTATCTCTGGGAGATGAGGGAGGAGTAAGGAGGTTATTTAAACTTATCTGTATTTTTTATTGATTGTATTCAAATACTAAGTTTTAAGAAGCAACTGAAAGTAGCTGTTAATGCTCTGGAATTAGATGATTGCATTCAAATTCTAGCTTGCCATTTGCTAGCTGTATGACCTTAGATGTTATTTAATTTCCCTGTGATATTTCCTCATTTATAAAGGGGGTTGGTAATAGTGTATTCCTTATAAGGTTGTTATGAATACTACACGAGTTAATATTTAAAAATTGCATAACAACCATATGTTGGTGTTTGAGAAGGTAAAATTAATGAGATGGGTATTGTGTATTTGGTTGTTAACTAAATAGTTCTTATAAAAATAATTTATGTGATTATTATAATGGCAGTTTTAAAGCAGTTATGTGACCAAAAACAATTTAACAAACAAAAGAAAAAACAAGTGTCCATTTCTTAAAAGAATCTTGGCTATAAAAAAGAAAAGTGGTAACTCTATGGCCATGTGGCCATGAGAGGAGTTCTGCTTCTATACAAAACCAGACCAAGGTGAAAGGTTGAGTGGACAATTCTGGAGAGAAGAAGTGAGACTAAGGCCAGCTACTAAAATTTGGGAGCTGGTTTAATCTTGAGCCTAATTAAAGTCTTATTTTTGGTGAGGCTTAGGGGTACTTCTTAGGAAAGAGCCAAGGGAAAAAATAAACAGAAAATTTTAAATTTTATTAATTCAGGAAAAGAAAGTGACAGAGTTCCTAACCACACACCTCTGTTTCTTGGGCAATAGGATGTGTGATTAATTTCTGACAACCACAAAGGAGATCCTTGAGGACAGTCGTTAAAATCTAAAGGGAGAAGTAATAGTGATGAATTAGGGTCAATAGATAGTGGCATCTCAAAATCACTGTTTTATATCTTCCATCAGAATTATAGAACATAGCATTGAGCAGTAAATAGTAAAGACCAACTGATGAAACTGTCTATATATTTGCTTTATTGAGGAGCATATAGAGTGAAGATTGGAGTGGGGGCTCTGGTATTGAAACTCCAGGGTTCCCATTAAGACTCTATTCTTTGCCAAGGCATTTAAAGTGTCTGGATTTCTGTTACAATATCAGTAGAATGGGCACAATAATAAAGCTTACATCACAGAGTTGTGTTAAAGTACCTAGAAGAAGTAACTAAAACATAGCTAATGTATGATAAATGCTATCTATCATAATTACTTCTATTATTATTACTATTGGGTACTATGATCAAATTCTGAATCTATGCCTCAGATTATTCTTTATGAACGAAGATTGTTTTAGTTTAGGTTTAATAAAGTATGCACAGATATAAAGAATAAACTACCTCAATATAGAAGTCTGTATGCATAAATCATACTGATTTCAGGATAGCAGTTTTCTTGGAGAATGGAAGAGATTAAATGGACTAGAGGAAGTTCAAATGTATCTGTATCACTTTATATTTCTAACCTTTTTTTTTAAAGTCTGAAAATACATTTTTAGGTATAAAAAATTTCTAATAATAGTCACCTTTTTCAGCATTTTCCATTTGTCAGCAGTGTGCTAAATTCTTTGCATTATGCATTCATTGTTCTTTATATCTTATGCCTAGTTTATATATATTGTTTCTGCTTAATATTTACTAGGAACATTTAAAAATCAAGTGATGAAAGAAAATAAGAGGAAAGTGAGAATATTCTTTTTCAGAATATTTTTTGAGCAAAAGCTGCAAGACACTGCCCTTTGGGACACTTTGAACGAACTGCTTGGCAACATTTTTGTATAGTGAAAGCACATTGCGGCAGAATGCCGGGATGTTGCTTGATCCAGAGGTTGTAATCATAGCCAAGGAATAAATTGAGAACTGGTTAAGGCTTGATAAACCTAGAGAGTTAGAGAGTATTTGTTTTACAGTTTCACAGAGAAGATGCTGATTGATCCTTTAGAAAGTACAGTTCTCCAAATCAGACTACCTTAGGGAAATACCAACCTGAATTAGGAAGAAAAAGTAGTTGTTTTGGACAAAAATTATAATAATGATAAGTTCTCTTGAATGAGAACTAGTTTTATTACTATTAATTAGTACTGATGCAACATGCAATGCTTATGGCCAATAAAGTCTCTTTTGGAAAGAGAGCAAGATATATGTGTAGTAAAACAGATCTTTGTTAAATGAATTTGCATTCATGTTGCACCTAATTTTAATGCTATATATCATTTTTACCATCTTGCTTTGATTACCAATTTCCTTAGTATGACCTTTACAAAATTTTATTAACTAGAAAAATAACAAAAACTGAAATCTATTGAGTCCATGCAATGGACTAGAAGCTCTGCTAGTACTTTATACACTTTAACACTGTTCAACACAAGTTTTCATGCCTCCCCCTCATTTCACAAATTAGAAAATTCAGGCTTAGCTAGCAAGTTACTGTTAAATAAAAGAAAACGATGTCAGTTCCAGAACTGTCTATATCAAATTCAATGTTTTTTCACTACTTTTCAGTGGCAGTCACTTTTCATTTCATAGAAAAGCACAAACTAACAGAGCTAAAATACATGACATTTGATTCTAAAGCATACTATTTGTGTACAATTTCCTGTTATTCTCACATATGCTGCACAACATCACTTTCTCTAAGAATCCCACATCAAAAAGTGTTTTGTAGTTTTGCCAAATAATTTTATGTATGATTTTATCATTTGTTTCTCAAACAACCCTGAGACATGGCTTGTACAATTATTGTAATTTTGTGAAGAAATTCAGAAGTGTACTCAGCTTGCCCAAAGTCACAGAGCTAGTATATGTTTAGAATTTGAACCCAGAACTTTTGATTTCCACAGCAAGTAAATTTCCACAACTGTCAGCTGTTTTTCTAACATCAAAGAAATGTAATGTGCTTGGAATTTGACAAATACATTGATATCTTATCATTAGATTGATCATCTTATACCTGTGCTAATACTATATCTTCTCTTTCTACCTCTCAGATATCAAAAGGCTAGTTATTTTATTTATTTATTATTTTGGAAATTTTTAATTTTTAACTTTTCTAAAAAAGTTGTGACTCAAGATATACAGTGCACAGCCTTTGTTAAAATCTGATGCAAACTCAACAAAAGATTTAGTCTCAACACCATTTTCCCAAAGAAATACAATAAGAAGACTGTGGAGATTCATAGGAGAGGTCATATTACACGGAACATAATTTTTTAGTAGAAACTTAAACTACTGGGCACTACTTCTTCCTTTTTATTTCTACCTACCACCCACCATAGCCTCCTTACCCCTTCTTTAGCAAGCAGAAGAAAAAAAAAAAAGAACATAAAACAGCTTCACTAAAGGTATGCAGAACTTGGCCCTGGGTATGGATACTGATGTGGCCAATTGGCTGGCTCTATCCCTCTCAGCTGAACTCCAGGAGCCACTGGGTTTGGAAGACTTACCCACCAGATAGAATCTATACCAACCTGAGCCCTGGAAACAAGCAGACCCCACTGCAGACTCAGTGACAGCCTTTTAACTGGCTCCAACTCATCTAGACTGCAGTTTTAGAGGTAATCCCATCACCCTGGGGATCTGAGAGGAGAAGGCCTTTACCTGCTAAAACCACTGTGTAAAGACTAGAAGAGATGTTTGCTACTTCAAATGCACAGACACCATAAGGCTACATGGATCACGAAGAATAAGGTAAATATGATACCGTGAAACTAATAAAGTTTGAGTAACCTACACTTAAAGAAATTATGATTGGCCTGGCAAAAATTCAAAATAATTATCTTAAAGAAACTGAATAAAATGCAAGAGAACACAGATAGACAACTAAACAGAATCAGGAAACAATGCATGAACAAAATGAGAAATTTAATAAAGAAATAGAAACCATAAAAGGCCAAACAAAAATCCTGGAGCTAAAGAATTAAATGGCAGAACTGAAAAATTCAATAAATTCAACAGACTTGATCATGCAAAAAATATAATCAACCAACTTGAAGACAGATCACCTGAAGTTAGCCATTTAGGGGTACTAAAATCAAAAAGAATAAAAAAGAGTGAAGAAAACCTACATGAGTCATGGGACACTATCAAGAGAATGAATAATGCAGTTTGGTACTTTTGTAACATTCTGCATTCCATCCTAAAATCCTCAAACTTCTAAATGATTTTTTTTAATTACATATTTCAGGGTTGTATCTTTGTGCTGTGAAGTTTTATGGGTTTTTTGACAATGCTTAATGCTTTGTATTTACCACTATAATGTCATACAGAACAGTTTTGCTGTTCTAAAAACCCCTTCTATTCAATTCCCCTTCAATACCACTCTCACTCAAACTCTTGGCAAATGTAAATCTTTTCACAATTGCTATAGATTTACTTTTTATAGAATGCTGTATAATTGGAAGCATATAGTATGTAGCTTTTTAAGACTGGATTCATTAACTTAGTAATATACATTTTAAGATTCATCAATTTCTTTTGTTGCTTGCTTTTCTTAAAAAAGTGTTTTGCTAAATATCCCACTGAATAGATATACCACAGTTTGTGAACATATTCACCTATTGAACAGCTGATTCCAGCTTTGGTGATTATGAATAAAGTTGCTATATACCTTTTCATACATGTTTTACATGGCTGTAAGTTTTACAATTAATTGTGTAAATATCTAGGAGTGTGATTGTAAATCATATGGTAAGATGATTATATATTCTTAGTACTGCTGTAACGATTAGCACAAACTTGGAATCTTAAAACATCAGAAACTTATTTTCTCACAATACTGGAGACCAGAAGTCTAAAGTCAATATGTCAGCAGGATAGGGTTCCTTCCGAAGTCTCTGAGAATCTGTTCAGTTCCACTCTCCTAACTTTTGGTGGCTGCTGGCACATCTTGATATGCATCGGCATGTGGATACATCACTCCAATCTCTGCCTCTGTCTTCATATAGCTTTTCCCTTTAAGTATCTCTGTGTCTTTTCCTCTTGTGTCTCCCATAAGGGCACTCACAATTGGATGTAGGGTCCATCCTAAATCCAGGATGATCTCATCTTGAGATCCTTAGTTTAATACATCTGCAAAGGACTAATTTCCAAACAAGGTATATTCTCAGGTACAAAAGGTTAGGACTTAGAGATATTTCTTCTCATATTCCTGCACCATATGTTAAAGAAGTTATTATTCTCAAATATCTTTGTGTCCATCCCATGTGCAAAATACACTCACCCAAACCAAACATCCCCCAAATTCTCAAAATATTATTACAGGGTTTCCTTGGTGGCACAGTGGTTGAGAGTCCGCCTGCCAATGCAGGGGACACGGGTTCGTGCCCTGGTCCGGGAAGATCCCACATACCGCTGAGCAGCTGGGCCCGTGAGCCATGGCCGCTGAGCCTGCGTGTCCGGAGCCTGTGCTCCGCAACGGGAGAGGCCACAATAGTTAGAGGCCCGTGTACAGCAAAAAAAAAAAAAAAAAAAAAAAAAAATATATATATATATATATACATATATATATATATTATTACAGCATCAACCCTAAATCTAAAATCTTATATAAATCCTAAATCTCATCTGTTAAATTATCTTAAATCATATAAATCAGGTTGAGTGAGACTTTGAGTATGATGACTCCTGGGGCAAAAATCCTCTTTGTCTGTGGAGCTGACGAGCTAATAAAATGGTTACCTGCTTCCAGATACAATGGTGAGACAGGCATGACATGGTAATTCTTCATATTCCAAAAGGGAGAAAGTGGGCATGTTATTCCTAGTGTAGGGGGGAGACATAAAACAAAAATAAAAGCAAAATACTTGTGGGAAAGGAAAAAGGAATAAGGAGTGACTTAAGAAAGTAAAATAGTAACAACAAAAACAGAACAGTCAACCAGATGAAATTGGGACAAGATTGAGCTTATTATGGTAAATAATTGTATCATACTATTAAATAAAACATAAAATGATCTAGTCATAGGCCAGAGTCAATAAAATTAAATATACCTGACTGTATTTCTTACAATAATAAGATATTTAGAATGATTATATAGATGAAAACCTAACTTCAATGTATGTAGGAGCACAAGCAGATCTGGAGGCATGCAACTTAATTGAAGCTTGTATGTCACCTTCAATGTCTACTTACTTAAAGATGTCAGTTTTAACTAACAAATGTCATAGAATATTTTTATGCTAAATCCACCCACAAAGAAATGTTGAACAGGTGTCTGAGTGCTGCACACATTGCTAAGTCTTTTTAGGTGAACATCTTTTTCTTCATGATTAGAGAATTAAACAGTCTCATTATTATGGATTAAGAGTAGGATTGACATAGAAGCTGGCTGGTTAAAATGGAGGAAAATTTCAGAATAAATTAGGGCTGTCATTTGTTTTTTGTACATTGGAAGAGTGGGAAAAAAAGCCCAGGTGTCCATTTAATAAGAATAACATTTTACCCATCAACTAAGAATGGTTGTCTTCTGTAATTAGTAGAATACAAGCATGAACATGTGATATTCAAATTATCCTAAAACTGAGAGCTAAACTGTGTGATTATTCTTAAGAATATCATACAAAAAGAAGCACTTGTTTTCTGTATTCCTTTTTATCCTTGAATTCTTTTTGTATTTATCATTGTTTTTCCCTTTTACAAGCTACATCAAAATCATTAGAAAACAAGCAGCCTTTTCTTTAACAAAAGATGAAGAATCACTGACAATCAATACAATTGGTCAATATTTTGTTTTTTGTATAACTTTACAAATGAAATGTACTTTAATTTTTCATAATATAACATATATATGTGATACCTTGGCATTGCTAATATGTTTTTGTACATAGGTACCTGAAAATGTACATTTTAGAATGTAAAATCAGGAACAAATACATGGAAATATGTAGTTTTTTTTATATGTTATGTTTAAAACTTTCTCAAAGTACATTAAATTAAAGTTTGAAGTTGATATTAACATTCCTTCCTGTAAACTTCAATAAGGGTAGAGAAACAAAATATCCTGGTTTAAAAAATCAAAACAAATCAGTAACAAAACAAGGAAATTGCTAATAATATTTCTGCATATGAATGGTTTTTACAAAGAAAACATTGACATAGCCAGATTAAAATTTCCTTGATTTAGACTGAGTAGAAAGGAAAGCAAATTATTTTGATAGATGCTCTGATGATTTCTTCTCCTTAATAAGTTCCTTTGATTGTTTGATTTTACTCCTCTCCCTGCTCCTTGTACATGGAGAAAACAGTGGCTTTCCATAACTCTGTGATAGCAGAGGAGAGAGGCATCCACATACCAATGTCTGGTCCACTGGTTCCTTCTAGTATCCACTGTGGAGGGGCTGGTTTGAGTTGCTCCCTGGATAGGAAGAGCTGAGATAAGACTGCTCCTTTCCTGGATGAGATACCAATTGCTCCTGAAGCCCTTGGCTGCTTTAACTCATGATCTGGTCATTCTTTTGTCTTGCTTAAGGCCCACTAGGCCTCTATAAAAACCTCTGAGACATTTTAGGTCTCCTTCCCCCCAAGCTCTTTAAGCCTCTTTTACATTCTCTCCACAGGCTCTGGCCCAGGATTTCTATGCCACATCCTCTGCTGTGGTATCAACTCACTGACTACTAGGATTGGTGGTGGCGATTTAAGGACATTTAGATCTTACTGACAGGCTTTCAATTAGGCTGACCTCTGTTAATCATCAAGGAAATGTAACAGATCATGTGTGCTGATGTACTTCAAGCAAGGTTAGTGAAGTTTGGGACTATTAAATAATCCCTGTCTCTGCTTATTCACTCTATACTATCCTCTTTACTTGCTGAGACCACCCCTTGTCAGTGCAAGACCTCCCCAGTTGAAAGGTTTCTTCCCAGTCTCAAAAGGAAAGCAGGGCAGTAAGAGCCTTTCTTGGTATTTCTCTTCACTCATCAACATACCAAACACCTCCTCAAATTCATCAGCATAGGGAGTGTTCAATCTTAATCTTGTTGCTTTCCTCTCCTACCTCAGACTCTTATTTTCTTGTTTTTCTTCCTTCCACAGGTCAGCAAAATTCTTAATTTATCTTGAGTCTTTGAATTTATTCCTACACTACGAAATAGTTTGTAATCCGGTTGGTTGTCCAGGTCTCACTCTTGGTTTGTTACTACATGTTAAAGGATAAATTTACTTTTCTCTTATAAATAATTTACCAGGCTTTCCAGACTATTATATTACTGCAAAATTAAGAATCCAAATTTTATGTCTTTATCTATTTCTGATATAAGAGTTCTAATTTTTAACCATCTCTCCCCCACCCCTTGGAAGAGCACACTCCATTGCCTAGACAGAAACTCTGGCCAAATAGAATTCTATGAACAAAAAAACAGCAAAAAGACAGAAATGCATTCAGATATTTCATATGTCTTATAAGAAACAAAAATGAAGTGGAAGGACAGCCCTATCACACATGCAAAGAAAATACAAAAAATAATTAAGGATCTAAACCCCACTCTATCACTAATATTCTTCTAAGGCTATTTATTTTTCATATGAGGAGAGCTATCATGACCTTATTTTCTGAGCATCCTCAACTATTGTCCTTTTGATGTCTTTCCAAGTATTTATTCATCCTGTGTACATTACTCTGTGTGTACTGAAATTCTCCAAACGCACTATAAAATTATTAACCACAATCATAAATAATGCAACCCAGCTTTGTATAAGTATGTGACACAAAACAATTGCATTTTTACATATTATTGCATAGTGAGTTCAAATGGCATAGATTCAATTATTTTTTCTAATACTACCTATTTGACTTTGAGGCACAAAAAGTAACCTCTTGGGTCCTCAGGTTCTTTATAATATTTTAACAATAATTATACTGTTATATTTTTTATGTAGTTAAGAATTCTATGAAGTGATGCATGCAAAGGACATTTTATTGAAACTGAAGATGCTTTAATAGCCTGTTGAATGTTACTGAATTTGATTTTCTTTTCTTTCACTGTTAGTAACTGTCACTGGGAGGGAATACTATATAGGACAGTCCAGCTAAATTTAATTTTGTTATCTTAGACTTATCATTCCTTCTTATCTATATATTTTATGATATATTGATAGATTTGACACAGGTATGCTAGAATAATCTCTCATTTACTTTCACTGGCAAATATTATCAGCACTTATACATGTAATAAATGACATGGCTGAGTATGAACTGAGGAGAGAATTCTATGTCTAGAGACCTACTTATAATTTGACAATAATACATTGTTTCTGGTCGCACTACTGACTGGTTTTCTTGACCATATTTAACTGATACTTTTTTTTTTGCAGTACGCGGGCCTCTCACTGTTGTGGCCTCTCCCATTGTGGAGCACAGGCTCCAGACGCGCAGGCTCAGTGGCCATGGCTCACGGGCCCAGCCCCTCCGCGGCATGTGGGATCTTCCCGGACCGGGGCACAAACCCGTGTCCCCTGCATCGGCAGACGGACTCTCAACCACTGCGCCACCAGGGAAGCCCCAAACTGATTTTTTTTGTTTGTTTGCTTAGATATTTTCACTTAAAACAAAAGGTATAGAAAAGTGAGCAATATGGAAGAAGAAAAAGAAAGAAAAACATTTTGTGTTTTTTTAACCCTGTGACTATGGAGAAGCTGGAAGAGGAAATATTAGTAATCTGTAATAATTTCACATAAACCATTTTAGGGGAGTGCAATTATGCAATAATTTGTGAGGATTAAGATACTAATGTCTTTTTATCTGTGGGGGGCATAAGGGGAGGTTACTGGTTTTAACTCCAACATGTAAAGACCTAGATGTCATAATTTTCATCCTAACAATGAGAAAAAGAGGGAAACACTAAAAATCAATGACTTTTCTTAGACCCATTCAAGAACTGAGATTGTAAATCACTACCCAAACTCTAGAGACATAGATGAATGCAGAGAATCCAAGCTGCAATATGTTTTGCAAAATTAATACAAAAATTATTATACACTACAAACAAGATCTATCCCATTAATGCAATTAATTTCAATGTTTAAAGTGCAATAAATGTAACCCAGTATGTCAATAAGCTAAAGAATAAAACTCATATGAACATATTAATTGAGGTTGAAAAAACATTTGACAAAATACAATCCTTATTCCTGTTAAACACTCTCTGCAAAATAGGAATAGAAGTTAATTTCCTTAATTTGATAAAGGGCATCTACTAAAATTTTACAGCTACCATTACAGTTTGAGTTGACAGACTGGAGAAGTTTTCCTAAATTCAGAAAAAAATGCAAGGATGTTTTTTCTCATCATTACTAACTAACATCATACTGCAATTCCTTGAAACTATACGAACTGGAAAAAGAGAAATAATTGTTTCAGTTTATTTTGTTTTGCAAATGACATGAGCATCTATGTAGAAAACTCCCAAAGAATCTACCCAAAAAATACTGGAAAATAAGTCAGTATAGCAAGTCACAGCATGCAAAACCAATATACAAAAGTCATTTCCTTTCAAATATACCAGTATTAACAGAATTTTAAAAAATACTATATAAAATTACCAATAAAATACTGAGATATAAATATAAAAAATAGTACATATAGGATAGATCTACAAAACGCAGATTAAAGTAATAGGGAATTCTAAACAGATTGAGAAATATCCCATGTTCATGCACTGGAGGACTCAATATTATAAGATGTCAATCTTCTAGAATTTGATTAATACATTGAATCCTATATCAACTAAAATCCTAGTGACCTATTTTGTAGAACTCTACAAAATGTTCTAAAATGTACAAAGAAGGACAAAAGACCTAGAATAGCTTAATATTGAAAAATAACATAGTTGAAGGACTCACAATACCAGATTTCAAGATTTACTTTAAAGTTACAGTACACAGACAAAGTTGTATTAGCAAAATAACAGACACCTAGATCAATGGAACAGAATAGAAAGTCAAGAAATAAAACTAATGATAGAAAGTCAAGAAATAAAACTAATGATAGACAAATTGTATCACACATTTGTCAAAATTCATAGAACATTACAGCACCAAGAGTAAACCATAGTATATGCAAATTAAAAAAAAATATTTAGGGCAATGAAGTATCACAGGACAGAATGCAGATTTAACAAATGAATCTTTTTTACAAATATATGAAATGACCTCACTGAAAGGAGAGAAAAAGATGCTAATCTAAGTAACTTTGAAAATAAATTTAGTCTGTAAAACTAAAGGAAAAATAAACTGCACGTAAGCACTGTTCGGTAGTTGATAAAATTGATTTCCATGAGGGTATGGGTTAACAATCCTGAAAACACTATTCATGTACTCTGGAATTGAAACATTAAGTAAAGGAATCAGAATTTATCACTGTTGGAGTCTGGGGTTACAGACAAACAAGGGACTAAGCCATATATGATACATGTGTTAAGAGATTAGAGGTCAAGACATCATTATGAACCCATGTTTAGTTTAATATCAATACAGGTGGATACACACATTATTACGTAGATAGAGAGATAGATAAATAATATGTACATTCATGGGTCAGTATATACACATATATATTTTTTATCTGTCAATTAAGAGGGCCTAGAATCTATGGCCCCAGTAATAATGAGCACATCTATTTTCTAGATCTTGATTTCTAATACCTTTTCTTCAATTAAAGGAGCCAAGGCTGTTTGGAGAAATAGCTGATTCTCAGAATGGGGTAATAAATATGCATGATGAACCTGGGACACCTTAGAGTACCAGAAAATAAGAGCAAGGTTAAAAACAGAAAACACACACACACACATAGATACACATATACACACAATGATAGGGATATATAAAAGGGACCCAGGATCCAACTACAGAATTCCCATCGACCAAAGCTGGAAAAATCTGATTTTTAAAAGTATTATTGAATCATAACCTAAAATATAAATTGATACCTATGAGTCCACACTTACATAATAAATAAATGATTGACAAATATTTTGTGCAAAGTAATTCTAAATTTATGTAGTTACTTCACCCTCATGATGGTGATGGTTAACTCCCCATTCCTTAAGTGTAGGTTGTGCAGAGTGACTTCCTTCCTAAGAGTACAGTGTGGAAAGGGGGAAAAAAGTAACTTTACTCTGTTGAAACTTAACCAATATTAGTCAGGTGACCAAGGTTAGCATCAACAATGACTGCATGTTGATAATATGTACCCTTGATATATTGTGAAGATGACACTTTTTCTCTGAGATACCCCTCTCAAAAACCCCAGTCTAACCAAGAAAAAACAGAAAAAAAAAAAAATGAGAGAGGCATCCTACAAAATATCTGACCAGCATTCCTCAAGACTGCCAGGATCATCAAAAACGAGGAAAATCTAAGAAAATGTCACAGCCAACAGGAGCACAAGGAGCCAAAACAACGAAATGTAACATGGTATCCTGGATGGGATTCTAGAACAGAAAAAGGAACATTGGGCTAAAAACTAAGGAAATCTACTTAAAGTATGGACTTTAGTTAACAACAGTATATTAATATTGGTTCATCTATTGTGACAAATATATGTACTATACTGAAATAAAATGTTAATAGGGGAAACTGGGTATGGGTATATGAGAACTCTCTGCCTTCATAACATTTTTTATAAAACTGTTCTAAAATAAAATATTCATTTAAAAATTAAATAACAAAGCCAAACCAAAAAAACATCCCACACTTCAGCTTCTCCTTTCAGACAGAGATACTGGACACATATGACTCTCCTTCCTGAAACCTTATTGAGACTAAAATGTAAAAATAGATAAGAATCAACCTATAACAGGGAATTTCTTCAAATGATAAGTTAGATGGAGCATATTTATTGGCTGAAATTCATAGAAAGTTACTGTTTAATGTAAGCTATGAGGATGTGCAAGAGAAATTGCAATGCAGTCCTTGCACTGACACCCTAACGTGGTCTTGGCTCTGATTCATCAAGTACAAAATTGTACAAGCGTAAAAGTTAGGAATGAAAACAGAGCTCACCTCCAATCCCTTTCTTCCACTCATTCGTTATACAGAATCGAGACAATGAGAATTGACATTCAGGAAAACTAGCAATGCATTTTTCTTTAATGCAATTGATTAAAGAATCTGGAGAAAGCTGAAGATCTAGTGTAGATTTTGTCTCCTAGAGAAAAACCTTCCTCATTCCAGCACTTAGAAAGTTGACTTCCTTACAGAAGCCTCTCAACTAAAGCATCATAATTGAAGACTCTCAACTAAATGTATCATATCCCATTCTATCATTCCTTGAGCTCCTTGTCAAATTCTGACCTATAGTAGTGATTAATCACTATTATAAATCTCTGTCTTTATCCTCTGACTTTAAAGGAGCAAATGATAGGATTGCAATTTGTGGCCTTCTTATGGTTGAATGTGGCCCCTGTCACTGGTTCTAGACAATTAGCACCACTTCCAGGTTGCAGCATTTAACTGTTGACAGAGGAGTCATTACTGCTATCTTTCTTTCTGCCATGATGACCAATAAAAATCCAAATAGTAACTGCTGTGGCAGCACTAGTCCCAAAGTGAGGACAATTTAAAACAAACCTTAGACAGAAACTGCAGATGGAAATTTAACACGAGCAAGGAATAAATCTTTGTGTCAAGCTACTAAAATTAATGCTTGTCACTACAGCATAATTTAGCTTACTTCTCTTGATGAACCACCTATGGAAAAATATATCAAGAAACAATCCTACTAATCAGACAGCACAGGAAACCCAGCCAATTATCCATTTCCTCTCTTTTAAATATAAATATCGATGATAATAATTAGACTTGTGTAAGAAAAACATATCAAAAGGAAGATAATTTCAAAAATAAAGAACGTAAGTGATTTAATAAGCATTGTAGGAAATGAAGAAAAAAATAACAATACAAATAAAAACCCCTAACAAATATGCTAAAAGTATCTGAGAGGAATTACATCCTTAAAATAAAAAAAAATATGCCATATAGAGTATAAAGGATATGAAAGAGCCTTTTGAAATTAAAACCATGATGAAAAAATATTGGAAAATAAACACCAACAAAATATATTGGAAACCTTGAAAATATGTTCAGATACTTGTACAGCCTTTATAGCAAACATGGCAAAGAAATTAAAATTACAGAAAGGTTAGGAGACAAAGAGGTTCAATCTAAATTTGATCATTATAATAATATGGAGAAATCTCGGGAGTCTACTTTTACAATAAAATTGAATTTCAAATCTAAGTGTTTCACTCTTTTCAACTTTAATAATTCATATGTTGCTCAGCACTATTTTTGTCATGGGGAGTTTTTTCTATTTTTCTTTTCTTTCTTTTCCTTCCTCCCTCCCTCCTTCCTTCCCATGCTTCCCTCTCCTCCTCTCCCCCTTTTCCTTGTGCATTATGATAATATGGAGAAATCTCAGAAGGAGTCTTATTTTTACATTAAAATTGAATTTCATATCTGTTTCACTCTGCAACTTTAATAGTTTATATGTTGCCCAGCACTATTTTTTGTCAAGGGAGTTTTTGTTATTTTTCTTTTCTTTTCTTTTTTCTTTCCTTCCTTCCTCCCTCCCTCCCTCCCTCATGTCCTTCCTTCCTTCCACCTTTCCTTCCTTCCTTTCTTCCTTTATTCCTTTCCTCCTTCCTTCCTTTCCTCCTTCCTTCCTCCCTCTCTCCTTCCTTCCCTTTCCTTCTAACCCCCTCCTTTCCCCTCCCCTTCCCTCCCCTTTTCTTTCTTTCTTCCTCCCTCCCTCCCTCTCTCTCTTTTTCTTCCTCCCTCCCTCCCTTCCTTCCTTTCTTTCTTTTTTCATAGTACCTATCCACTGAGTTCGGAAAACATGTTCCTCATGTTTACAAAGCATGGGCAAACGTGTCCTCCATGGGATCAAACACAGAAACCCTGAGATTTTTTTTCTCTTTAACTAGTTTGGAAATAATGCCAAATTAAAAAAAAAAAGTAACAGGTAAATGTAAAGGAAAAAAACACAGATAAATATCTTATTCTCTTTTAATTATCAATTACAATTAAATAAAACTTGACTAATAAAATTTATCAAATATAATTGACGTGGAAAATTCAAAACAAAGGCTGTTTTCTAGTCAGGAATATATGTACCTGAGCAATTAGCCCAAAACAATGACATCTTTATTACCTTTATTTACTGAAATTAATTAAACCCTTTAAGCTTAAATGAGTAGTTGTAATTTAAAAATGTATTTTCCACATGTGAATTATCTCTGAGGATATTATGTCTTATGTAAATTTCACTTCTAGAAATCAGGAAAATGGAGACATAATTGTAACAACAGTGGCCATAATATAGATGCTGTAATGTATGCATTTTAATATTGAAAGACATATTTACCTGCCATTTGTAGCCATGTTATCTTTCCATCTTCCTGTCTCTTTAATACTAGTCTTGGCAGGTACTAGAAGGCTCATTGAGATTTCCTGTGGTTTATGACCCAAGTTGACAACTGTGACTTCTTTTTTGTGGCATTCTGATGGTTATGTCATATAAGAATCACCTTATATCATTTGAGAAGGTGCTGACACAGAGCTCCGGTTTGATGGATGACCTGAGCTGTCACTATTCTCGTCAGAGGTAAGCAGCAAGTTTTAGAGTAAATTATTGGAGGAAGATACAGTGACGGGGAGAAAAAGAAAGTAATGTGTGTTGCATGTAGACTGACAAAATGATTTGCTTACAATGCCAAGCTGGCATAGCTGAGAACAGCAGTGAGGGAAAAAATGTCTCGTCAACATTTAAATAGCTGATCATAAAACCAACTTGACAGGCCATTTGTAAGTGGAAATTATAGAGCAGAACTGTAAGCTATGGGGGTCACTCTGCCCTCACTTGCACTTTTCATATTTCAGGTTTACATAAAGCACAAAATAAAAGAAATGAAATTGTTTTATGTTTTGATACCAGTGATTCTCAAACTGTGTTCCCCAGTAGCAGCATTAATGTGAGAACTTGTTAGAAGTGCAGCTTTTCAGACCCCACTCCAGATGTACTGATTCAGAAACTCTAGGGTGGGTTTAGCCATCTATGTTTTAACAATTCCCCCAGATGATTCTGATGCAAGCTCAAATTTAAGACCACCACCTTCTCAAATCAACATGTGCTGTCTTGATTTCCAAACATGTAATATCCTGTGCACACATCTTTGATTTTCTTGCAAGATTTGTATAATTAATTTATAAGAAGAGAAAATAACACCAGCAAGATTAAATTAATTCAACTCTATTACATGTAAATACACAAACACACATATGTGATATGCAATGCTGCTAATAACTTGTAGCAATATAGTTATTACTTTAGAAATATGGTCACAGAGTCACAGATTTGAAACCTTGAAAACACACACCAAGTTTAGAGTAGATTAACTCTCCATAATCAAGATCATAATCCCATTCCTCCATGTCAAATGTCTTACATGTTTATCCAGTTTGCAATTTAGCATTCCTGGTAACGGGAAGTTCACTACATTGTAAGGCAGTTCAGTTGTTTGCCAGTGCTCCTGTGGCAGGGGAAAAAGATAGCTACATTACAAAACATAAGCACAGCTTTCAAAGGCTTCTGAGAACTACGGAAGGAATGGGAACCAGATTTTAAAAATCCAGAGAAACAAAAACATTCTTAGGTGAGCAGAAAATTACCAGCATACTTTTCCCCTTAGTACATTTGCTGATTCTGGGTGAAGATTCTGGGCCTCTGACAGAGAAAAGAAAGACCAATAGAGCTTTTAGTGATTCTTTTGAAAAACCAGGAAAATGCAAGTGCCTGAAATGTATGGTCAGTTTTTTCACAGAATAGTGCTAAATTCTGAGCAATACAGAGAATGGGGAACAAGGCCAAAAGCTTCTACAAAGCCAGGTAAATTTTTCTGTAGGCTTTCAGTGTCCAGTAAACAATTCTAAGGATTTGTAGAGGGGAGCAAAATAGGAAGGGAACTTTCCTGAAGTAATACTGGATTTCCAGTATCACTGAGTTTCCTTCAGGAAAACAGAAAATAATCTAGGCACATTAAGCAGAAGGAGGTTCCATATCATGAATTAGAGGCTTAAAAAACAGTTGAAAGAGCTGGGGGAATAAAGTTTAGAGACACATTTGCTAGTATTCAGGAATTCAGAAGGTATGGAATTGCTGAAAGTTGCGTTCAATGATCCCAGCTGCGTATAGCACAAAAATGTGTAGTTCACAGGAAGATAAAACCCTACTTCTTCCATGTGTGGAAGCCCATTTGCCTGACTAGCACTGCTGGAGCTATAATGGTCTCTTCTTTACCCGCTACATTCCACATGTTCTTCTTGCTGGTAAGTCCTAAACTGTAAATATTCTGGCAAAAAATTTAGTTTCTAATCTTCCAACTGCTGTGACACTGGGGAAGGCCTAGAAAGAAATAATAATTGTGGTGAAATATCAACAGACTCTCTGGTACTATTCACCTCTTAGACTGGTTTCATTCTTATCCATCCTCCTAAACCACAGCATCTTATGTCTGCCTAATAAGATCTAAATATCCCTTTTACAAATGAAGACACATCTTATCCCCAAAAAGGAATGATACAGTTTCACTCATCAATATAGCGCCTCACAATTTCTGTAACTTGAATCCATTTTGGGATGATATAATTCTTCTTTAGTACAGCCATAATCTCACTTGAATATTGTGTACTCTAATAACCAACCATTCCTAATACCTTTTACAAAAAATAGTAGAGACAGAGGACAGGGGAAAAGGGTTAATGAACACAAATATGTATATAACAAAGCATATTTGCTATATTCCTCATTTCTATAATTGTTCATAAGGTATTTATATCTCCTGCTATTTATAACTTCTACTATCCATTCCATATTCCCTTTCTCCTCAACCAGAAGTATCTGGATGTGTTTCTAACTTGGCAGGACTATCCAAGTTCATTCTTGAATAGTATAAGTGAGCCCTTAATAGCTCTGCTTGTATTTGTTTTGGCTTGCCAATAATTTTTATCACTGCACAGGAAAGTAGCTCCTGAGAATTAATGTTTGGCCAGTGAATTTTTGGAAATTTCTCCATTATTCTGGTCCTTGGTAGCACCTGTGCTCCAGGAAGCTGAGAGGCTTGTGAAGTACCAAGAGGCCAGTGGTCTCCCCATCATGAAATTCAGCTGCTTCAGTTCCAAAATATCTAGCTGCTGGGGGTTGAGGATGGATCAATTGCCTAGTGGGGCTCAGAAAGCACCATCCTCCCCATCCCCATACATCATCCTGCTCTCCCCTCACAGTACCTAAGTAAGGGTACTGTAAGTATTAAAAAAAATCCAATTATTTGGAACCTTGCATGTTTGAAAATATTGTTCATATGTAACTGTTGAAGAACCTGAAAAGATCATAACCATTCAGTCTCGACTGCCCAACACGCAGTCAGCATGACTCCTCATAGATCTTTAGTATGTGGTACTGGTGTTAGACCCAAAGCCAAATGGGGCTGTGGCAGTCCACAGAGATATGGAGAAGTTTCCATTTCTGTAGC
The DNA here is from genome assembly GCF_008692025.1 of Phocoena sinus. Taxonomy (NCBI): domain Eukaryota; kingdom Metazoa; phylum Chordata; class Mammalia; order Artiodactyla; family Phocoenidae; genus Phocoena; species Phocoena sinus. The sequence goes on along the minus strand of NC_045764.1, from coordinate 121,627,496 downwards.
CAGGACCATGGGTGGGCAAGCCAGACATTTGGCTGTAAGCCTGACTTCTCAAAATGTCCCTCCACAGTCTTGGTCTCTACACTGAGGTTTCACAAGTCTACCTGGACTCCAAAGCTCCCAGGAAGCTTTTGTGAATGTATGTCAAATTATTGCTGTTGGGGAGGAGTACATGCAACAGAGTCTTATTCAGCCATTGTGATGACATCACCAGATTCATATCTATATTTCTTAATATGTATCCTTACAAACTGATAATAAAAGAAATTCTCAGATACAAAAAAAATGTTGTTACAATTTTATAATAAACTTAAGTAGCATATTGCATCATAGTAACATTTTAAATAATTTGTGGTAGTAACTTTGGAGGTCTGAATTATTGAGTGACTTAATAAATCAGTTTATTAATAATACCAAATAATTGTGTGAAAGACCAAATTCAAGACAATTTTGGATTACAATCTCTAAAGTCTACCTACAAAGCATAGAGTAATATATTAAAAATCTTGTTAGGTGAAATAAACATTTTTAAATGTCTCATATTAAAAACATTTACAAATTAGAATGAAGGTAAACATGAAAACAAAGTGAGGAAGCTCAGAAATAAGGTCATTTAAAAGTAATTCATGAGCTAGATGCATTAAATGAAGATGGGTACACTCAACTATTAAAAGAAATGGTATACAAAGGAGATAGTAGATTTAATATTCTTCTAGAAATAATACTTAAGTCTAAATCTGGGAGTTAGGTAAAGGCAGACTTTGGTTCAAGTTAAACTATGAACCTAACTGCTGGACACTGGACTTGTATCATAATATGTTCTTGATTACCAGAGATTTTCTAGCAGTAGATAGAGGACTCTCTTCCATTTGCAGGATAGTGAGTATACCTATATTGGGTCATGAATTAATAGGTATTTTGTATTATGATGCCTTCTAAATTAAATATTCTACCATTATATGATTTTTCTTGATAAATACCTCAGTGTATTATTATAAATCAGGGGTTACATCATTTATATAATTCTTTTCCAGATGTAATTCTCAGATTAGGTTTGACCAAGAAAAGAGTATTCTTGAATTTTTCATGAAACAACATAACCTAAAAATAAGTTACTTCAAATAAACTTGCCATTATTGAACTATGATAGAAGGATCATTTGTATCATCATAGAATGTGATTCATTCTTCTAACCAAAATATAAGCAATATTGTGAATCAGTGAGGTTATAATTTTTATTGTTCTTTTTTGCTTTATTTTCTTTCTGTAAAAATGAACTAGAAACTAAAGAGTACTTCTAAGTAAAAAATGCTTATGAAAAAGAAATTGTGCCTTATCGAATGCATCAGCAGCTTGTATTTCACCTCTTTAGAACTGAAATAATCTTAAAATGTGTGTTTACTTTCCAATGAGTAGATGACAAATACTGAAACTTTAATAGCATTGTAGGTGGTAACCTTTTAATTTCTAAAAGTAAAGCAGATACAAAATGTCTAATAATTTACCACTTTATGTCAATTGCATTGTAATAAATAGAAATTATCCTGAACTCTCAGCCCAAATTCTAGTTTTCAACTTTCTTTTTCTCAGATAAAATTTGGTTCTGAGACAAAATAAATACAAGAGTAATTAGGTTACTTTTTATATTGCTAGTGTATCGTGTAATTGAATGATGGTTCAGAATATTGAAGACATTGAGTTTGGAACCTACTACAGTATTGTCATTTATTTAATGATAGCATTCTCTCTCCTCTCTGTCTCCCCTTGTGATTGAAATTAACTTTATGGGATGAAATTGCCTTTCAATAATGACTGATTTTGTTTCCACTGTAAAAAATTTAGTACTCTCATCCTCTACCTTTTTAACTATATGAAAGCATTAAAAATATAAAAAAATAATTTTCTACATATTCTGTGAACTGACCAGTTTAAATAAGAGATGTAGCATTTTATCCCATCATTTAGTATACATGTAACCAATAAAGCAATTCATTAGTCTCTGTTTTTAAAAGATATTTTATTGCTCCCTCATGCATTTCTTCTCTCTTGTCATAAACTATAGCCATATAAATGATACTTGTGTTCATTTCGGAGAGCTCAGATGACCCTATATTTCATTTCTACTGATGCCAGTTTCTGGATTTCTTGTTGAAGAATACAAATACATATATACAATACACAAAAAACTTTAAGAAACGAACACATTTTCTAATTGTTGCAAGGATACAATTATATTACATTATAATTACATGAAAGCTTTACTAAAAATAAAGATATATTGATCAAGAATGCAAAGAGTTTGTAGTATTTTAAAATTTATAATGATGATTTGATTTCCATAATATTTTCATCTCTGATTAAATTTTGTTGTTTTCCAGTGAATTTTACATGTTCTTTTCAAAGGTCTTCTCTCCATGTTATGTGTCAGTAGGGCAATGACTTGATTCAAGTAGCAGTTTTTCTATTATTCTTTAATGCATGAATATGAGATCTACATTTTTCTCTTAGCCCAATCCATTGATGCGTATGTAATCCAACAATTGAGAGAAAATTTGAATATGCTTAACAACTAATTTAATTTTGCTTATATTCCTAAATTTTCTATAAAAGCTATTATAGACACTTGTATTATAATTTCTGCCTTATTTTATATGCATTTACCCACAATGCAAAGATAAATTAAATTAAAAATTGAAATATATACCAAATTCTAAATGGGATACGTATATATTAACTCATCAACTCATAAGGATATCTCATTTAAACATATTAGAGACTTCCCTGGCTGTCCAGTGGTTAAGACTCTGTGCTTCCAATGCAGGGGGCACGGGTTCGATCCCTGGTCGGGGAACTAAGATCCCACACACACACAAAAAACATATTAAATGTACATAGACCAATTCTTTCTCATGACTCTAAGTGTTTATAGGCTCTAAATGTGTTAATTTCTACTTGAGCATTGATTGTTAAATTTTATAGTTTTATGCAACCAGGCACTTAATTAGGAAGTTCTTGGGAAAAAAATGCTTGCTAGAAAAGGATGGAATAGGAATAATTTCTTGCCACTAATTTTCATTTTTACACTTGAAAGATAGGATACTGTGAATTCTAAAATATTAGTTACCTCTAATTTCTCTTATAGAAAGGATATGAAATAAATGAATATAACTGAACCCACTCAAAAAAATAACTAAGCTATTTTGATATGGAATGTGAAAAGCTGTGAAGTATTAGAAAAAGTGATGCCGACAGCACTCATAATCTGTCTTGGAGAATTATCTTTTCTTTGAAAGACAGGAAGAATGCCCATTCTCTCCATATTTAGAGGGAGATTATTTTACTTCTCTTCTTATCATCCTTCTATGTGAAAGCACATAATAAAAATTAATGTATAATTGAAAGTGGCTCTCCTCCCTCACAACCAAGAATCAGGTTGATTAAATGAATAAGACTTTGAAGTAAAACATGAAAACTCTCTGTAAAACTTGAAATGTTTTAATTTTGTATTCAGAATTTCAAAACCTCTAATAGCAGATTCTATGCTATTTAAAACTTGTCAGCACTGTAGTTATTCTGATGAAATTACAATAAATGTCAGTGAAGAGGAATTTTAATAAGTAAAATAGTTTCTGAGTTAAGCATATTTTCATCCCCTCCAGAATTTTACCACCTGCTCAAGCAGCACATTATTCTGTCTCAGAATAAAGAATATTCATATTTCTTCAAATGTTACAATTAATATTAGTTGAATGTTAGAGTTGTTTAAAGCAGCAGTCCCCAACCTTTTTGGAGCCAGGGACTGGTTTCATGGAAGACAATTTTTCCACTGACGGGGGTGGGTGGGGGGCGGGGGGAGGCGGGGAGGGCGGGGAGGGGGATGGCTCAGGCGGTAATGTGAGCAATGGGGAGCTGCAGATGAAGCTCCCCTTGCTCTTCTCGCCGCTCACCTCCTGCTGTGCAGCCCAGTTCCTAATAGGCCTCAGACAGGTACCAGTCTGAGGCCTGGGGATTGGGGACCCCTGGTTTAAAGCATCAGGTTAGCATTTACCTAAGATCAACAAACCTTGACTTAGCCAAGATAGTCAAGATAGCATAAAGGAGTGGTTCAGGTGCTCTGGGAATATGCTGACCATATTAATATTGGATAATTGGTATCTCTGATTTTAACATTAGATAAGTTTTCTTAATAACTCCTTGCTTAATCTCTCACTGAATCTATACAAGGGAAACACATGTAATTGCCTAAATTCATTAGCCCTTAGAATAAATATTTTAATGAGGAAAAAAGTCATCAATTATCAGCAAGTATTTAGAATAGTATACTTGACATAGAGGGTTGGCACTTCCTTATTTCCTTTTTGCATTCATTTGTCACTAATGTTTAAGACAAAGGTTTTTTCATTTGTTACCTATTGCTGCATAAGAAATTATGCCACAATTGAGCAGCTTAAACATTTATTATCTCACCATTTCTGAGGGTCAGGTATTTGGGAGTTGACTTAGCTGGGTGTTTCTATCTCATAGGTGATTGCAATCTAGATGTCAGCTGGGACTGCAGTCAACTCAGGGCTTGACAAAGCTAGAGAACCTTTGTTCAAGGGGGTTTTCACATATGGCTATTAAGAGGAAACCTCACTTCCTTAGTGACTCTTAGCACATGGTAGGAGTTCCATGTCACATGGGCCTCTGCATAAGGCTGTTGAGTGTCCTCATGATATCTCCACAGTGAGTGATTCCTTAGAACACAAGGTAGCATAAGGGTTTTGATTATCTGGTCTCAGAATCGCACATCATTTTTGCAATACTCTATGGATTACACAGGTTGACCCTATTTGATTTGGGAGAGGATTATAGAGGAATATGAATACCAGGAGATGAGCTTCATTAAGATCCATATTGGAGACTATGTTTAATAATTAGCTTTATTAAAGTAATATAAATAAATGAATAAAAATTATTGCTATTTTATGCACATGCACTTTTTCAGAAGCTCCACCATTAGAAGTTGCTGCGATAGGCTCTGAAAGAATTTCAAAATATCCTTTCAAAATTATTTCTCATATTTCCTAATTAAACGGGTTCATCAAGTCCAGAGAGTTATCTCACACGCTTTACCCATTTTCTTCTTTACAGTCAATGTTTCACCCACTGTTTCATATATGCACCACTTTTCTGGTATATGAGTAATTTCCATCTTTCCAGACCTCATTAATGTCTCACCTAATTGACTATGATACCACCAAAAACTCTAATGTACTTTAACAATTCTAACCATACTGTGGTATGGTTAGACACGTATTGTGTTTTTCCATTATTAGCAAATGGTTTATATTTGAAGGTGCTTTTTCTTAAGAAGAAAATAATTTTCTTGAATGGATAACATATTATACTCTTTCCTAAAATTCCTCATTACATCACTCAGGACAATCTGAGCACAAAATAATATTTATGAATTTGAATCAAAGGTAACTGTTGATAGCATCTCAGACAATTCTCTGTGCCAAAAGTATTCCAACTTATCTGCCCCTTGAGGGAAAGAGGGACACTCCAGATGAGTGATTACTGTGCTGCTATGGCTCTTCAGCCAACGTTATTCTATTTGCTGTCATTAATTCATTATGATTTTCCTGAAAAATAATAAGTTCCTGTTGATCACAATAAGTTAGAAAAATTAAGTTCTAGTATATATTTTATAAAGCTACTCTCCAGATAGTTTTATTTTCTTGTTAAAAGATTTCTTTTAAATTTGAACTGCTATTTTAAAAAAATCTTCATCCTGGGGATTTTGTCATAACTCAATTAGAACTGACAGCACATTTCAAATTCCACTTTTACTTGAACAAATTATTGTACCAAACTTCCTTCAGGCTGTACTTTGATTATTAATTAGCACACATATCATGTAGCTAAAGGAAGATAGGCATTTTATGGCAAGAGTTTTTGCCTAATTAAGCATAACAGCTTATTCATTTCCGGTGACTTTGAGGTTAATTTTTTTTTTTTTTTTTTTTTTGCGTTACGTGGTCCTCTCACTGTTGTGACCTCTCCAGTTGCGGAGCACAGGCTCCGGATGCACAGGCTCAGCAGCCATGGCTCACGGGCCCAGCCACTCCGCAGCATGTGGGATCTTCCCGGACCGGGGCACGAACCCGTGTCCTTTGCATCAGCAGGCGGACTCTCAACCACTGCACCACCAGGGAAGCCCTGAGGTTAACTTTTAAAAATCATTTTTAAGTCCTTCTTTATTATTCTTAGTTGTAGAGGACATAAAACTAAGAATTTCGTTCTAGAAAGGCAGCTTCCCTTTATTTGGTTATTGTTGCCAAGTATATCAAAGTTTACACTGCTCTATAATAAGTAGATTTTTTGAATTACAAAAAAAAATTAATATGAGCCTTCTTAGCCATCTTTTGGAGAAGATAGGTTTCATGAATTAAATATACACTGTAGGAACTTAGGAAGATTCTACTAACTTTATCAGTAATGAATGTATTCTACTCTTCCAGTTTGAGCTCCGAAGTATTTTACAGATGGTTTTCAGTCTCACTTCTCCTATAATGTTCTCCTCTCCTGCCTGACTTTCTGCTTCCTATGACAATTCAAGGAGACACCTGAATCCTGGCTCCTATTCAAAAAATCAGTCATGCTTGTTCCTGTTTTGAGCCTGGAGTATTTCACAACCACCAATTGTGCTGTGCCCCCTGACTTGGAGACAGCTAAGAAGAAGTTTCAAGAAATGCTTCACTGATGACCACTGCTACCTCTGTCACCTGTAGCACACATTGTTTCTCATCCAATGAGGCTGCAGCAGTCTCCTCTAGTCACAAACAATTACTGTAAATGATCACCACCTCTATAGTTTGTCAAAGTGTAAAAGAAAGAAAAAAATTCTCCTTACCAGTCATAGAGTGGTATGATTAGGTGAGAATGTTCATATAACACTTGGCCTGACATTTCAACCTAGTTCTATTTAAGTTTAAACTCCCACAGGAAGGCTTGGACTATGCTAGATCCTAGTGTTGACCACGTCGTAGATGTAGATTCATACTCACAACTGTTAGTCTGTTTCTGCAGGATCAAGTCCATGGGTTTCATTTGTTTTTATATTGTGATTTTTCTATCAGGGGACTCATTACTGAGCAGTATGGTTCATACTCACATGCTTAAAGAAATAAACATTTCAGGAGAAAGGTAATGTCTTTGTTCTTGCCCTCTAGGAAGGCATCTTGGTTCTCTATAAGTAATTTTCTCCACTGCTCCTCGGTAATCATTAAGTGAATATATTTTTCATGCAGAGGAAAAATAAGTCCCTCCTCAGGAGACAAACTAATACATGTCTGAGAATATGTGTATGGATATGCACTTGCATTAGTTTGTTTGTATGTATGTATGTATGTATGTATATAAATATAGTTTGGGGTTTGGGTTTTTTTGTTTTGTTTTCTATTTGCTTCATCCTTCATCGAAAATTCTAGGTACATACTGGAAACATATATTAAAATATAACTGTAAATAGGGAAAACTTGAGCAAGCAGATAAAAGCAAGAGTTTTATTTTTCCCTATTGTGTATTGATAGCACTCTTTTGGATACAAGCACTCTACTTATAGACAGAAATAAAAATAATAACAAAGAAAACTTACATAACTGTATGTTTTAAGAGATGAAAGTAATGTTTTATGGACTCTCCTGGAGCTTGAAATATGATCACTTTGAATCATGTTCTTTGTAAAATGGTAGGTCAAGCACCTATAAGAACAAATTTTCCTGTAGTTTACCTCCACTGCTATAACTTTACCTTCCCATGCCTTTATTATGCATTTATTAATGACAGAAACCTGTTACTTTTGCTATTATAGATTTCAGATCATTTTACTTCAGGGGGTTGCTCACTGATGCTATTTCAATTTGCAGTCTAGTGGTGGATTTAATGGACCACTTAAAATACAGCAGATTTTCATCTCATCTATAAGTTTAACTCCCATATAGCAAAGTCTGTTGTTGGCCCCCAGGTATCATAAGCAAAACACAACTAGCTTCTCTCAGTATTTCAAACAATCTATGTAAAATACACTAATCACATCTCTCAGTCATCAGACTGCCACAGAGTTGTATGTTTATGAACCAACCAATTACATTTAAACTAATAAATTTAATAATTACTGCATATCTCACTATCTACAACAGTTGATCAGTACTGGTAGATATTTAGAAGTTTAACACTTAATGGGTTAATATAATTAAGATATAAAGTTGAAAACCAATGAAACAGTGATAAGATGAATTACAAGAAAGGTATTATAAATTATTTACCAATTACACCAAGTGAGTGACAGATTAAGTGAGAAAACTGATGAATCTTATAACAGACAGGCTTTAAACAGAAAGGTCACCTCATAGTTTGTCTAGATAATTCTGTCATTGTAATGGCTCAAATAAATCATCATTTATCAATCTTTTCAATATTTAATTGCCTGGACATTATGAGTATAGAAAAGCATAATGCTAATGAAACAGTATCTGAGTTGATTTACTTGTAAAAATAAAAATGGGCACAAGGAATATGTCTACTCTCTTATCCTGCTTTCTTGAGGACTTCCACCTAAGAATCATGTCACTTAACAGGAATAAGGAAGCAATGAATCACAATTCATGTTTACAATCATGCTGGTCACTTTGACAATGGCCAATGAAGTCTCCAAGGATTAATTTCACTTTAGAGCCAAAATCTAATCTAAAACTAGTACTATTTGTTTATTTTCATAGGTTTTTAATGATGTCTTGTTTTCTTTCCAATAATTTATTTTAATGAGATATAAATATGGTAAGATGCACAGATAAGTCTATAGATCAATGAGTTTTGAAAAATGCATACAGCCATGTAACACACACCCTTTCAAGATTGTTCTTTACACCCCTTCCAGTCAATCCTCTACACCTTCTGCTTCCAGATATTATTTCTATCATCATAGATGTGTATTGCCTACTCTAGAGCTTCATAATAATGGAATCAGATGGTCTGTTCTTTCTTGTGTTCCATTTCTATTTCTCACCAAAATGGTTTTCAGTGATATCTCTGCATTTTTATTGTTGCATGTATCAACAGTTTGTCCTTTTTATTGCTGAGTAGTATTATATTTTATTAATATGCCACAGTTTATCCATTCTTCTGTTGATGGATACCTATTGTTGGTTATTTCCAGATTTTCCCTCTTACAAATAAAGCTACTAAGAAAATTCTTATTTAAGGTGTTTAGTGTTCTTGTTTTTATTTCTTTTGGATAAATAACTAGAAGTGAAATGCATGGGTCATAGTTTTAAGAAACTGTCAAGCTGTTTTGTAAAGTAGTTTATGGTTCCATTAGCAATTTATGAGTCTCAGTTGGTCTACAACTTTATCATCACCTAGCATTGTCAGTTTTTTTGAATTACTAGTTTAGTGTATGTGCATGTTATATTATTGTGCTTTTAATTTTTCCTTCCTGGTAAATAATGATGTTGATTATTTTTATGTGTTTTTTTGCCACTTGAGCATCTTCCTTTATGAACTGTTGAAGACTGTCTTGCATAGTTTTGCTCAATATGTTATAGCAGAAAGAGGGAGAAGGCTAAAAACAGGAAAATATTTCTGTGCCTATATAGTCATGTCCCAATCTTCTATACCTTTGAACTACAACTATGTTCCTGGCTTATCTAACCTTTGTAGTTACAAAAAAATAAAATATTCTCTGTAAGTTCCTCCTCTTTTTTTATGTGTGTGTGTTTTCCCAATGTATCATTCGATGGGAACTATTCCTCAGATTTCAATAATTTAACTATATTTTTCTATTAAATTAATATTCCAAATAGACATAATTATTTATCATTTTCTTTCTATAATACTTGTACAGTGATAGTTTATGTCATCATGATTTAAATTATGAATTATCTGATTCCAATACTATGAATTTCATGATTATACATTTGAATTACACTATCTTTGATTAATAAAAAACTTAAGTAATATTGATATCACTGTATTAATTGCATAATATTTAATGTTGCATTCAAAGCAGCAAGATTAATGCATTACACATATACTGTTAGTCATTCTTGAAAGCTGACATTTGATGTTTTAATCATTCATCACTTCTAAAATGCTTTCTTGTAGTACCTCAAAATGTCAGGTGAAGAGAATACTCAAGAAGTACTTTCTTTATACAGCTGAGATTTCTGTTCGTGCAAATAATGCTGGCAACCATATCTGTAGCTATGTGGAAACAACTGTTGGGAGAATATGATGCCAAGAAACAGCGATGGGAAATTGAGCTATGGAGGTTTTTAATGTTCTGTGTTGTTATCTCTTGGTCCAGATGCATTCAGTCCTTGATGTGAGACAATGGCTTTCTGTTCTGCCTACATTTTCCCATACGTTTTCTGCTAAATTTATGTATCTGACAATCACATATAGAATATTTGCTATGGACTGGGCATGATAAAAGCATTTTTCAAGCATTGACCCAAGACCAACTTATGAGGTGGATACTATTATTTCTCCGGTATTACAGATAAGAAAACTAAACCTCAGAGAATTTAAGAAATCTGCCTTTTTCAGTTATCTATTGCTGCATAACAGACCACCCAAAACTTAGAAAGAAAACTGTTTATTGGCGTATGATTCTGTGGGTCCGCACTTTAGTCTGGGCTCAACTGGGTGGTTCTTTTATCAGTTTCACCTGGGGTCACTCATGCAACTTCAAATACCTGGCATCTCTACTGGGACCACACGGTCTCAGATGGTTATATATATATAACTGTCAGTTGATTCTGGCTGTGAACTGCAGCTCCTTTGTTCTCCTCTGCAGGACACTCATCCCTAGGGAGCTAGATCTAGTTTTTTTTTTTTTTTTAAAGATGGATTGTCTCATGGAAGTGTTCCAACATGATGAGAATATGAACCACAGGTCTTCTTAAGACTTAGGCTCTGCAACTTGAGCAATACCACACACTCTATATTCTGTTGTTCAAAGCAAATCAAAATGCAAATAGAGATATAAGGGATGGGAAAATAGATTACACCTTATTACAGAAGGTGTGGTAAACCTACATTGTAAGGAAGTGTGCATTTAAGGAGAGGGGCATTATTGTGGCCATTTTTGCAAACAACAAAGTCACATAGATGATGAGTTGTTGCAGCCATGTAGTCCCTGGTTGTACTACACTATGCTGCTTTTCATATAAAACAAAATCCTAACTTAATAGGCCACATATCCACCTTCATAAAAAGAATGTAAAAATTTTTCACCTTTCTTTATATCTCAGGGCATAATATAAAGATTAAGTTATAGTGTATAATTACTAAATTATAAAATAAAAATTATACACACTCATACATATATACACACGGAGTGATTTACTATTTTATTCATTCCCTATATTGAGCTTTTAAGGCTAATGTGCATTTACATTAAATTATTGTATTATAAGAATTTTTTGTTGCATTCTTTCAAGTACTATGACGAAGAGCATTTCTTTACAGAAATCACTGAAAAAACTAAAGGTATGACATAGATGAAAGGAAAAGCTATCTTATGGCTAGATCTTCAGGGATTCAGAGATCACACTGCATTACAGTCTAAAGTTTTATTTGTTTAACAGAAGTAAGTATAAAGTCAACTTCTGGAAATGTTTTTTTATAATATGTCAAGGCAGCAAATGCAGTAAGTAGTCTTTACAATGACTTTCTTAAACATTTTATTGCGTCAATTTCTTGAGCCAGACTTCATGTTTTTGAATCCCAGTTCCACTGTTTACTAAATGGGTGAATTTGAGCCGTTACTTAGCTTCATGAACCCAAATAGTCCTCATCTATAATTGACACAGAACTTTCGCAACTTTTAAATAGACATTTTCCTTAAAGTTTCTTTTTAAGATAATCTAAGAAGAACACTTAGAAGACAGGTTAGCATAAATGCTCATCATTGTTGGCCATTTGTTTAGCTATTTTTGAAGATGCCAAGCAATTTCTAGGCTAGCGATAATACTCCTTAGTGAAACTTCTTATGACTAATAAAAACCTCTATATTTAATGTTAAGATTAAAATGTTTATAGAGATGCTGGACTTAGGTTTAAAAAACCTTTCAGGCACACTGTAGTGGTCAAATTATGTTTCTAGTACATTCACATTTTTCAAGTTGTCAACATTATAAGTTGGTTGTGATCAATAAAATAAATAACAGAAATACAATAGAAAAATCAATGAAAGCAAAAGTTGTTTCTTTGAAAATATCAACAAAGTTGACAAATTATCTAGAATGATCAATAAAATGAAAGAGAAAATACAGTTTTACAAAATTGAGAATAAAATGGGGAGGAGAATCTCTAAAAATTATAAAAATATAAAAAAGCCTAAGGAAATATATAAAAACTTTATGCCAATAAAATAGTCAACTCAGAGAACAGGCAAAAATTTCCAGAAAGAAGTAAAATACCAAACTGAATTAAAGAGAAATAGAAAGGCACCTATCTTTCATAAACTCTTCCAGAAAATAAAAGAGGAACACTTTGTAACTGATTTTATGAGGCCAATATTACCCTGATACCAATACCAGGTAAAGTCATGTTAAGATAACTAAGGACTAATACCTATCATGACAGAAGATGCAAAATCCTTAACAAGCCAAATTTAGCAACATATAAAAATGATTATATACCACAACCAATTGGGATTCATCCCAGGAAATCGAGGCTGGTTTAATATCCCAGTATATATGCATACTATTACCAGGTATATCTAGTATGAACTATCATATTATGTTTTGTTACGTTATGTTCTAATATAATAATAAAAGAAACTAGACCTGGACTTTAATCTCTGGGAATTTATATTTTATTAGAAAGAGAAAGACAAATGAAGAAAAGATCTTTTCAGATAGTGATAAGAACTTAGAAGTTAATATAACTGTTCTAGGGTTAGAAGGGAGAGAAGGTCTACCTTAGATATTATGATCAGAGAAATCCTCTCTGATAATAGTTTTTCATTATCTCACACAATTCCTAGTATACATTATGTAGGCTAAATGTCTTTGCTAAATATTAGAATTCACAAATAACTTAAAATATTTTATACTCAAGTAATTTATAAGGAGATAAGTAGATACCCAATTAATGTAAATGAGACTATGAAATTTGAAAAGCAGTATTTCAATTAACAATAACTAATATAAACAACTTAATAGATTAAGAGTTCATCTCAAGACAGACAATGTTCTGAGTAAATTATAGGCATTATCCCTCTCATTCATTTCTCACAAACCTCTATTATCCTTTCCAGCAGATGCAGAAGCAGGACTTAGAGAAAGCACTTGACTAAGGTCCTACTGTCCAGAAGGGGTGTATGTGGGTGTGTAACCCAATTCCGTCTCACTTTAACATCTGTACACTTTTCAATAAGTATTCTGTATTCTGATTAAAAACATGAATAAGGGGCTTCCCTGGTGGCACAGTGGTTGAGAGTCCGCCTGCCAATGCAGGGGACACGGGTTCGTGCCCCGGTCTGGGAAGATCCCACACGCCGCGGAGCAGCTAGACCCGTGAGCCATGGCCACTGAGCCTGCGTGTCCAGAGCCTGTGCTCCGCAACGGGAGAGGCCACAGCAGTGAGAGCCCCGCGTACCAAAAAAAAAAAAAAAAAAACACATGAATAATAGAGCAAAAGAGAATAACATTTCTAAGGTGAAGGACAATACATACTGGATGATGCAACAAAAGCATGCCAAAATAACACAGTAAATTTAAAAACTTAAAGCTGTAATTTAGTAACTGTTTCTGGTATAGTTTAGTAAACAAACAAAAAAAACAATTAATTTCAAAATATCAGAGTAGGATTTGATTTCCAACACTGTTTATAAACTATATAGCCTTCTTATCTTTTTGTCTCTGTAAATACAGCATGTTAACTAATATTATAGAAAAAGCTTTAAGGCCCAAGTATGAAATATATACATTTTTATACTTTTTAAATGAATTGACAGGTGAACTTGATGGCCCAAATGTCACTTGTGCTTAAGAATCAGAACCTATTACCATTCTCAAAGTGGATTTTACTGTATGCTGGACTTAATATTTTTTCACTTTGTGATTTCACAGAAAATAGCCTTGTGTCTTAAATATATATCTATATCTCTATATTTCTCTATATAGCCAAATCCCTATCTATCTGTCTATCTATCTATCTACCTACCTACCTACCTATATATCTATATATAATTCTCAGAGTTGAAGAACAGTCATGAAGTATAAAATGTAAACAGATGATGCAGAGGAAAAGACAGAATTGTATGACAGAAGCCTAATCGTGAAATCTAATTCTAAATTCAAAGTCTGATGACTTTATTAATTGGACTACAGTTTCCTCCAGTGCAAAATAAATACATACAAAACTAAATCTCTAAGTCATTACTGTAGAAAGTTTATTCAGTTATTTTTGAAAACTCCAATTATTTAAATAGTTTAATTTTAAAGATTCTAATGAAAATGTGGCTCTCTGCATTTTTGTGTGCTTACATGTCTACATTTAATATGAAGTTTTTATTCTTGATATTCTAGATATTGTGGATTGTCTTTCTCAATTTCCATTTGTCCTTTCCTTCTTAGAGAAGTGGGAAAGCTACAACTTTATTTCTCATATTCTCTTGCAGCTTTGGGTCTGGATATAAGAAAAATCCACAAATTAGTAACATGTGCATAAGGTTTGGGAGATAAAAATGAAGGAGAGGCCAATATCCTGAATATGTTTGTCTTTTCTGGTGGCAAACAGGGTTGTATACAGTTGAAGATTTCCATAGCCACCATTCAGGTCTCTTCATCCAGCTTCCAGTGTGTTAAGAGACAACTGTGGTATCACTAAGTGGCAGCTTCTTGATACTGGGTTTTTCATTCCTTGAACTTCAATTTCAGGGGTGTATGCTTGATGTCATGGCTCGAGTTCTCAGTGGTAGTAAGAGAATTCTGTGGTAACTAGAAGTTATTCCTTATTGGTATCCAAGAACCTGCTCCTTCAGTGCTTATGATTTGTGACAGAACCTGTTTAAAACCACCTGCGTAGAATGGTTTCTGTTTCCTGTACTTGACTCGGCTGATACCATAAGTGGATGCAAAAACAGATGCTCAAGGATGAGCATCTGGTTTCTGTTTTGTTCTGTTTTGTTTTACCTGGCCTGCTTGTATACGAGTTGACCTGGCAGTTACAATTGGAGAATGACAGTTGTACAGTCCATGAAAAGCAGTGGCAGAAAAAGTGCTAAGGAAGATATGGCTTCAATAGAGTCACTTGAATAGAGTTACTGCTACAATAGAGTATTACGGTGAAGATGAGGAATGCAAGCACTGGGAGGTGGGCGAGCTGCCTCTGACACTAGAAAGCTTTAAGAAAGACAATCGCACGCTCTGGGGTTTCAATTCACAATTTAAGGTAGATTTTTTTCTGTATTTAGCAGTGTCAGGGTAATAAAAACACAAATCAGATGCACGGTTTTATCCAGTTATGGAATTTATAAATTTGTTGGTCTCTTATGTGAAGGCTGGAACATTGATTGGGAAAGAACGGAGTTGGAGAATTGTAATGGGGTCATTTATGTGAATTTATCTGGCTATGAATTGTGTCTATCCCTAACCCCTGAGCCTCTCCTGGCTCATGGCTGTGCATGTTTTGGTGGAGATCTTTTAGTCATTCATCTGAGCTCATTGCTTTGGAATGGAATACCAATTATTCTCACTGCACCACTCCTACTAACTCATAGCCTCTAGCCAAATAAGGTGGTTCTGAAAGTATTTTGTCCCAGGGGATAAATAAAAGTAGGATCAAGATAAATATACTAGATGCCAAATATTACACTATTTCACCATTTATACTGGCAAAAACCTGATAAATTTAGGTGGAGCTGCATTCTAAGTGTGCCAGAAAGGAAAGGAAATAATACATTAGATTAGGGTAACTTAATCAATATTGCTATACTTACATAAGATTCTAACTGTAATGTGCCATTGTGAGCAGCCAGGAGTAGTAGTTCAAGCAGTTTGTTTAGTTGTTTGACTAAATCCAGTCTTACAGGTAGCTCACACTAAATGAATATGAGACACCAGACATTTATTGGCATAATTTACAGGTGTAACTGGTCACTGGCTCCAAAACAATGTTAACTTCTGTAGATCTGTAATACCACTGGGTTCTACCAGAGGTAAGGCCTATAGTAAGGTGATAGAGCTTTGGACTGAGTCATTTTCAGAGTGGATTCTGTTGTTAGCAGAAGTTAAGGATTTGCCCTGAAACCTGCCCCTCCATATCAAAAGAGAATAACAGAGGCAGCACTGGGTTCCTGGGGGAACTGCAGAGATTCAGGGTGATTATTCTTAGCACAATTCCACTTAACATGTCTGTTTGGCCTTTGCAGATGAAACATGGCAGGAATGGGAGATAACCACATAAAATCTGATGATGACTCCAATTGTTCCAGGTGTAGTCTCTTTATAGGAGCAATTAACTTTGCCCCAGCACCTATCAAACTACCAAAAGATTTTGCTTTCTACCAATAAGTAGAAAACAGCAGCAATTTGCTGTCAACTTGCAATGATAGCACTAAAACTCTATTATCTCTTTTCTCTTTATAATTCTCTCTCATAATTTAGTTTGAGGAATCTAGGTTAACCCAACATATCAAAAGACATTATGTTGGTCCACCACATTAATGTCTACATATTGACAGGATAGACATAGTTGATATTCTCTAACATTTGGCAAGAAAACTGCTTGTTAAAGGGAGATAAAACCTATCAAATTTCAGTTTTCCAGCAGTTATGATTGTTGGTGTTTCCTGGCCTGAATCAAATCAGAATTCTCCTTTAAAGTAAAAGGCAAGGATGATGTCCATTGTACTCCCTAGGACTAAGAAAGTGGTACATGGCTCATTTGTCCTCTTTTGACTTGAGAGGTATATGACAAATTGAATGTGCTGTATTTTGCAAATTAAATTTAAAGGGTACAAGGTTTTGAATTTGGGATCCAGCCCTTATGAAGGCTCTAAGAGCTGGCCTAAGTTATAGTGAATGCATCTTTGCCCCATATGTCCTGGCAGAACTAAGAACACTCAGAATTTCTATAGCATATGAGGAGGTGCATTCAGTCTACTGCAAGTTCTCAGAGAGAATTAGAGAGTGGACTCTTAGGGTTTGAATTAGACAGTGGACTCTTAGGATTTGGAGAAAATCCCCTTTAGGCTCTAGGGAAAATTAAACACCACTGGCCTACAAGTGAGCATGCACAAATGAATGGGCTTTATCTAATCCACCAAGTCATAAATGTGTGAGCAGTATTCCTGTACCATCAGGTGAAAATGTCATATAGGAGAATTGCCTCAAGTCTGTCTCAAAAGTACAAGTAAGTTGCCCAAGCTAGTGGATCATGCTCCTAGAGCACCTACTCCTGGTACACTGCCACTCACCCTCAACTCACCACCATGGTCTTATAGGGAGTTTGCTATGATATGTTAACTGTGGAAGGCGACATTTTAGTCTGCTTTACAGTTGGTTCTGCATGATAAGTTGTCACCAGCTGGAGGTGGAGCACTACAGAATTAAAATCTTGTTTATGAAAATAACTGAACTTAGAATAAGAGGAGAAACACTGGGCTGAGTAGCACAGGTTTTACTGCTTTTCCTCTCTATCCCAGCCACCATTAGCATCTGGCCTTTTAGAATGTTAGAGTGACCTTCTGAAGAATGCAGAGTCCAAGTACCAACTGGAGACAGGTATGGCATTTTTATACATCTTGTAATCCACTCATAAACCATTATTATTCCTGTCCATAAGACATTGGACATCAAAAGTTTAAGAGTTTTCTTGGATGTTTGTTTTTTATAGCTTTATTGTGGTATAATTTTTTTTAATTGGGGTATAGTTGTTTTACAAATGTTGTGTTAGTTTCTACTGTACAGCGAAGTGGAATTCCCTGTGCTATACAGCAGGTTTTCATTAGTTATCTATTTTATACATATCAGTGTATATATGTCAATTCCAATCTCCCAATTCATCTCACACCCCCTTTTCACCCCTTGGTGGCCATACATTTGTTCTCTACATCTATGTCTCTATTTCTGCCTTGCAAACGACAAATTCTTAGAAAGGTATAACCTTCCAAGACTGAACCAGGAAGAAATAGAAAATATGAACAGACCAATCACAAGTAATGAAATTGAAACTGTGATTAAAAATCTTCCAATAAACAAAAGTCCAGGACCAGATGGCTTCATAAGTGAATTCTATCAAACATTTAGAGAAGAGCTAACACCCATCCTTCTCAAACTCTTCCAAAACATTGCAGAGGGAGGAACACTCCCAAACTCATTCTATGAGGCCACCATCACCCTGATACCCAAATGAGACAAACATACTACAAAAAAAGAATATTATAGACCAATATCACTGATGAATATAGATGCAAAAATCCTCAACAAAATACTAGCAAACAGAATCCAACAACACATTACAAGGATCATACACCATGATCAAGTGGGATTTATCCCAGGGATGCAAGGATTCTTCAATATATGCAAATCAATCAATGTGATACACCATATTAACAAATTGAAGAAGAAAAACCATATAATCATCTCAATAGATGCAGAAAAAGCTTTTGACAAAATTCAACACCCATTTATGATAAAAACTCTCCAGAAAGTGAGCATAGAGGGAACCTACCTCAACATAATAAAGGCCATATACGACAAACCCACAGCCAACATCATTCTCAATGGTTAAAAATTGAAAGCATTTCCTCTAAGATCAGGAACAAGACAAGGATGTCCACTCTTGCCACTACTACTGTGGTATAACTGATATACAAAGAATCGCGCACATTTAATGTGTACAATTTGATGAATCTGGACATATGCAAATACCCATGATACCATCACCATAATCAAAGTAATGGTCATATCCAGCACTGTCCAAAGTTTCCTTATGTCTCTTTTGTGGGTGTGTGGTAAGGACTCTTAACACGAGATCTACCTTCTTAACAAATTTTGAAATGCTTAATAGCATATTGTTAACTAAAGTCACAGCCAATCTCTAGAATTTATTCATTTAGCATAACTGAAACTTTATACCTGTTGAACAACTACACCTCATTTCTCCCACCACTCAGCCCATGGCGACCACTACTGTATTCTCGTCTTCTATAAGTTTGACTATTTTAGATATCTCATGTAAATAGAATCATGCTGTATTTATCCTTCTGTGTCAGCTTATTTTATTTAGCATGGTGTCCTCCAAGTTAATCCACGTTGTGTCAAATGGCAGTATTTCCTTTTTTTAAAGGAAAACAATATTCTATTGTATGTATTTAACACATTTTCTTTGTTCATCTCTCGATAAACACGAGTTGTTTTCATATCTTGGCTACTGTGGATAATACTGCAATGAATGCAGGAGTGCAGTTATCGCTTCAAAATCCTGATTTCAATTATTTTGGATATACACCCAGAAGTGGAATTGCTGTATCAGAGCATGTATATGGAAAGATACTTAACATAATTAATCATCAGGGAAATGCAAATAACACTACAATGAGATATCTCCTCATACCTGTTACTATGGTTATCGAAAAACAAAAGATCACAAGTGTTGAGGATGTAGAGAAACTGGAACCCTTGAACACTGTTGGTGGTAATGTAAAATGGAATTGTGTCTCCCCAAAATTCATTATGTTGAAGCCCCAATCCCCAAGTGATGGTATTTGGAAAGGGAGCTTTGGGAGATGATTAGACTTAGAAGAGGTCAAGAAGCTGGGGCCCTCACGATGGAGTTCATGCACTTACAGTAAAAGACACCAGAGCCTACTTGCTCTCTTACTCTTTAATCTGAGTACACAGCAAGATGACAACCATCTCTAAGCCAGGAAGGAAGCTCTCATCCGACCATGTTGGAACCCCTGATCTCAAATTTCCAGCCTCTGGAAACGTGAGAAAATACATTTCTCTTTTTTAAGCTAAATATCGATGATATTTTGTTATGGCAGCCCAAGACAACACTACCCATTCTTTCTCTCTCTCTCTTTCTATATGTGTGTATATATATATAGACACACACACATATATGGTCTTCATATATATATATGTATATATATATGTATATGGTCTTTTCATCTCTTATTTTTATATGTGTTGGTGTGCTGGTGGTAGTGAATATGAACATTTATTTCCTGGATTAAAGGATATCAAGGTTGTACTAGATTTTGACAGTTACAGAAAACAAATGAGCACCACCAACATTCTGCTGAAATTCACTGGCCTCCTTCAGTGAGAGTCTGTTTTTGCAGCAGCAAAGCTTTCTTCATTCTGATTTTCTGATCCTTTTCCCATAGCTATGTGGTTGGAACACACAATTATATCAATTACCTCAGAAATAGTACATGTCTTAACGGGTCCATTTTCTGTTGCTTAGAGGGACATTCCTGAATTCCAACCTAAAACTTGCTTCTTCTGCCCTTCAAAATATTTCATTTGCTCAGGGAATTAAAAAAAAAAAAGTTTCCTGCTTAAAAATTTTGATTTTATGCTTTGAACCATGACTGAAAAACTAAATGTGCTAATTTTGAAGAATCTGACAGAAAAAAATATATATAAAAGCAAAGAAATTGAAATCACTCAACATTCTACTATCAAGGGATAGCAAGAGATAAGCAATCACTATTAATAATATTTTGTTTAAGTGTCCTGATGATGTGTACTTATGATATTTTCAACAAATATTAGACTCTACTTTAAATGCTGATAAGTACCACAGTGCTTAAAAAAGACATTTTCTAAGTAATCTCTCTTTGCTTTTAGGCAAGGAAGCCTATGGAAAATATGTCAGTTAAAATTTTTTTAACATCTTTATTGGAGTATAATTGCTTTACAATGTTGTGTTAGGTTCTACTGTATAATAAAGTGAATCAGCTATATATATGCCTGTATCCCCATATCCCCTCCCTCTTGCATCTCCCTTCCACCCTCCCTATCCCACCCCTCTAGGTGGTCATAAAGCACCTAGCGGATCTCCCCATGGGATGCAGCTGCTTCCCACTAGCTATCTATTTTACATTTTGTAGTGTATATATGTCAATGCAACTCTCTCACTTCGTCCCAGCTTACCCTTCCCACTCTCTGTGTCCTCAAGTCCATTTTCTACATCTGTGTCTTTATCCCTGTCCTGCCCCTAGGTTCTTCAGAACCATTTTTTTCTTTTAGATTCCATATATATGTGTTGGCATACAGTATTTGTTTTTCTCTTTCTGACTTACTTCACTCTGTATGACAGACCCTAGGTCCATCTACTGCACTACAAATAACTCAGTTTCGTTTCTTTTTATGGCTGAGTAATATTCCATTGTATATATGTGCCACATCTTTTATTTTTTACATCTTTATTGGATTAAATTTGCTTTACAATGGTGTGTTAGTTTCTGCTTTATAACAAAGTGAATCAGCGATACATATACATATATCCCCATATCTCCTCCCTCATGCATCTCCCTCCCACCCTCCTTATCCTATCTCTCTAGGTGGTCACAAAGCACCAAGCTGATCTCCCTGTGCTATGCAGCTGCTTCCCACTAGCTATCTATTTTACATTTGGTAGTGTATATATGTCAATGCTACTCTCTCACTTCGTTCCAGCTTACCCTTCCCCATCCCCATGTCCTCAAGTCCATTCTGTACTTCTGTGTCTTTATTCCTGTCCTGCCCCTAGGTTCTTCAGAACCATTTTTATCCTTTTGATTCCATATATGTGTTAGCATATGGTATTTGTGTTTTTCTCTTTCTGACTTACTTCACTCTGTATGACAGACTCTAGGTCCACCTACCTCACTACAAATAACTCAATTTCGTTTCTTTTTATGGTTGAGTAATATTCCATTGTATATATGTGCCACATCTTCTTTATTTATTCATCTGTCGATGGACACTTAGGTTGCTTCCATGTCCTGGCTATTATAAATAGAGCTGCAGTGAACATTGTGGTACATGGCTCTTTTTGATTTATGGTTTTCTCAGGGTGTATGACCAGTAGTGGGATTGCTGGGTTATATGGTAGTTCTATTTTTAGTTTTTTAAGGAACTTCCATACTGTTCTCCATAGTGACTGTATCAATTTACATTCCCACCAGCAGTGCAGGAGGGTTCCCCTTTCTTCACACCCTCACCAGCATTTATAGTTTGTAGGTTTTTTTTTTTTTTTTTTTGCGGTACGCGGGTCTCTCATTGTTGTGGCCTCTCCCGTTGCGGAGCACAGGCCCCGGATGTGCAGGCTCAGTGGCCATGGCTCATGGGCCCAGCTGCTCCGCGGCATGTGGGATCTTCCCAGACTGGGGCACGAACCCATGTGCCCTGCATCGACAGGCAGACTCTAAACCACTGCGTCACCAGGGAAGCCCTGTTTGTAGGTTTTTTGATGATGGCCATTCTGACTGGTGTGAGGTAATACCTCATTGTAGTTTTGATTTGCATATCTCTAATGATTAGTGATGTTGAGCATCCTTTCATGTGTTTGTTGGCAATCTGTTTATGTTCTTTGGAGAAATGTGTATTTAGATCTTCTGTCCATTTTTTAATTGGGTTGTTTGTTTATCTGATATTGAGCTGCATGAGCTGCTTGTATATTTTGGAGATTAATCCTTTGTCAGTTGCTTTGTTTGCACATATTTTCTCCCATTCTGAGGGTTGTCTTTTTGTCTTGTTTATGGTTTCCTTTGCTGGACAAAAGCTTTTAACTTTCATTAGGTCCCATTTGTTTATTTTTGTTTTTATTTCCATTTCTCTTGGAGGTGGGTCCAAAAGGATTTTGCTGTGATTTATGTCATAGTGTGTTCTTCTTACATTTTCCTCTAAGCGTTTAATAGTGTCTGACTTTACATTTAGGTCTTTAATCCATTTTGAGTTTATTTTTGTGTATGGTGTTAGGGAGTGTTCTAATTTCATTCTTTTACATGTAGCTGTCCAGTTTTCCCAGCACCACTTATTGAAGAGGCTCTCTTTTCTCCATTGTATATTCTTGCCTCCTTTATCAAAGATAAGGTGACCATATGTGGATGGGGTTATCTCTGGGCTTTCTATCCTGTTCCATTGATCTATATTTCTGTTTTTGTGCCAGCACCATACTAACATGTGATTATAAAAGTTTAAAACATGAAGAATTACCTTGACTTTTTTTCTATTTTTCCTATTATTCTGTTCTTATTGATCAACACATTTACCATTTTCCCCTAGATTCCCTTTTGCTTCATTCATAAATACAGCTATCTTCCTGTTCTCTCCTGTCATTAAAAAACACTTTATGTCTTTATTTCCATATTTTTTCCTTTTACCTGAGCTGATGTAGGTTATTTCTTTTATCACATGTTTCATTCTCTATGGAGCCATAAGAAACTGAGCCAGCTAAAAATCTTCAATATGCAATATTCTTAAAATGATACATTTTGTCTCCTAAATAATTCAGTGTCAGTATTAGAATTTCTTCAGAGCATTTATAAAATAATGATAGCAAAGCTCCTGACATTTCAATATTATCATGTGTCAAAACTAAAGAAACTCTAGATAGTGAGTAACAAAAGCAAGGGATTCTGACCTTCCCCTTTATCCACAGACCTTTTACTCAGCATAAGTGCTGAAAATATGCAGCAACATTGCTAAATTTATTAGATAACCAAGTGACCTTAAATTAATTTATTTTCAAAAATTTAAAACTGTAAAATATCTACCACCTTACCCAGGCCTCAAATATTGGTAAATATTGATTTAGAGTATGACAGTGATGAGATAACCAGGCATTAAACATATTTTATTTAAAAAAACAAAAACTGAATTTCTACTTAAAAAGATTCATTTGGACTTTACCAAAGAAATAATTATAATCAAAATGTATTAAACATTTCTATTATAAATATATTTTAGTACTTAAGAAATTCCTGTATGTCCTAATATTAAGCATCAACATTTTCAGATTAATTTAGTTATCTGCTTAGTTAATACCTTTTGTAACTCTGTAACAATTTATCATCAAAATCTTAGTTCCTCTTAAAATTTATTTTATTAGATATATAAAATTTGATCACTTTGTCAAAAAGTTTAGGAAACAGACTTATTTAGATGTTAAATATATCAATGGTATAATGTAAAAACTCAAGCAAGATTCATCAAATGATTTTATGAGATTATGCCCTTAGCATGATATATTTCTAAATAGCAATTATAACTATATAATAAAATGAGAATGATCATGATACAATGCATAACTATTTTCTTTAATAAATCTATTTCTCATCAGGAGATTAACAATTTATGGAAAGTGTCCCCAAAATGAATTAACTAATGTGCGACATCATAACACTTCCAGAATTAAATATTTTTTGTGCTGTTTAATACTTTTTGTGTTTTGAAACTGAAAGATAGTTCAACAAATGGCTAGAACAATAGTATTACAGATTCCTGATGACTTATAGATCCTTTTGCAGTATTGTTCTGAAAATGGCAACTGTCTCCTTGGATTTGGGCTCAATGTCGTCCTGTGCCTAGTTTGGCTTTACACTAGGATCTCTCTCAGTGTCTGCTTATTTATATTGACAGATTAATCTCCCTGGGATAATAAGAGTCTCGTTATCTGTAAATACATATGATTTTCCCATCTTGTGCTCATTCACATCAATACAGAATAATTCCAAAAGCTGTTTTATTCCCAAGGGTAGAGAAAACAACAAAAGGGCTACTTGCTTATATAAAAAGAGAGTCAGTTTCACCTTAATATATATATTAACAATGTAATTCCAGTAAGGGGGACTTTTTCAGACTGAAATATATTCCTTACTAATGCAATTTTATTTTAATAACTAGTATAAATATTACCAGTTTTGAGCCCCTTAGATATTAGGGCTATTTGATGTGGTAAATATTTAAAATATTCTTCTTGTGCAGCTATACGCTTTTTATGTCCTAGAACTAAGTTATATAAAATATGTGGGGAAATTCTGAAGACAAGCCAGAGGCAGAGCTGATTATGAAGGAAGATGAAAAATAAATAAAATAAAAATTGGTCTCTCACTAAAACTTATACAAAGATAAAAAAAGGGGGAGGAGTGGAAGAGAAATGAAAAGAAAAGGGAAAAAAACAAAAACAAACAAAAAAGGAAACCTGACTGTTTCAGATCGAGGGAAGAAAAATCTCATTTTTTTTCTGACAATATTTAAATCTGATTACATGCAAATAAAGCTATGCAAAATTAAAAAGCAACCAGAATGTTTATATTAAGCCAGTAACTAAAATATAAAATGTTGTTGATCCTGAAATTTAAAGAAAATTGAAATAAGAACTGAGGATAAAATATTAGCAATTTTCTAAATCTAGAACTGAGGTTTGAGTCTTGTAATTCTTTTTTCATCTCTTTATTTCTGATGTTCATCACTTTTTTTGGTTCCCATTTACAGTTATTTTCTACCTCATTTCAAACAAACATTTTGTTCCTGCTTTATCCTTTAAAATTATAGCCTGTGATCATCCCTCATCTCCCACCACTACTGAATGTACTGACTTCCTTATGAGTTTCAAATGCATCTGATACACTTTACACATAAAGAAGGTAAACATTAAGTTTTATGGGTCATGATTCATTTAGATGTAAAAGTTTGAGCCATATTTTCAACTAAGATGTAAAGCTAACTCTGCAAAACTACTTTTGACTTGAGCAAGTGGCTTAAGTAGACTATAATCGTGTCATTGAAATTTGATTGATCCATTATAAAACACTTAATAACATTAACCACATCTTTAATATATGCCTTTCTCTATTTGTGTTAAAAAAATAAAGTGCCCTTTACAAACAAATCTCAATGTTTTTGAAGAGGATGGGTTAAAATGTTTGGTCCTAATGTAAGAGAATTAAAACAGAAATGTGTAAATCTGTGCAGGGACACAAAATTCACCTTAATTACCTTGTCATGACTGAAAGTAAGAATTAAATTATTTAAAGAGTTTGAGGCGCTATTGGAGCCCAAGTGACAGAGTTGATTATGATTTTGTTTGTACCAGGGCTGACAAACATTTTAGCCTGTGAAAAATTGCTATTATACACATAAGAAATTTATGTTCTTCCCTTTAATATTTCCCAACTTAAATATATATACATGCATACTGTATATTTTGTATATAATATATATCTAACTATATTTTTCTTTGCATTAGAAAAATAGCATTAAAATCATCTTACTGCTGTGTTAAATGATCTTTGCTATTTTTAAAAATTTGCTTAAAATTATTTGTTTAAGTTGCTTTGACATTTAATTGAATTTTCAAAATTGAAAACTTTAGTTGTGAAAGTATTACTGTTTAATATTTGTTTGTTTAAGAGCTATTAACTTTGTTCAACTTTTAGGACATACTAAAATTACTTAACATATTTGAGGTTTAGTTTCCTTTGGTGTGTAAAAAAACAAACAAACAAACAAGAAAACCTTACATCCATGGGCTATTGTTGGAATTATGTTTAAGAAAGGTAGGATTATTTTTACAATGGCTGGCACAAGGTCATTTGCCTATATCTATGAAACAAAAGCTGTGTCCTTATAACCTAAGAAATTAGTCTATAGATACACTTTTAAAAGTAAGCCAATATATGGTATAAAAGGAGAATAATTGCATTATTTGCAATAACTAATACTGGAAACAACTTAATTATACTTTAATACGTGTTAAATTATAGTTCTATTCGTTATACATATAAATGATAGAATAACTTTCTAATTCCATGCCTTTAATTTATGGGTAAAGTACGGTTAATTTATGGTATAGTTGTAAAACAGAATACCATGCATCATTAGTGAAGAAAAAAGCTCTATATATACTGATATAGGAATATCTCTATCACATAAGCAACAATAGTGAAGAGTAGAACCATGGCCACCATCATACGTAGTTTCCCAACTTGTAAACTACACAAATTCAGGGAACTCCAGGTAAGGTGAATTGCTCCCCATGGAGTTCTGATCTGTGTAAATAAAATGTTCTTTTTATTAACATACTGGATTACTTTTCTATTGCTGCTGTCAGAAATTGGAAAAAATTACCAAAAAAAAATGTGGCTTAAAACAACAAATTTATTTCCTTATATTTCTGGAGGTTAGAATTTCAAATGGTTTCACTGGGCTACAATAAAGGTGTCAGCAGTGCTATATTATTCTTCCTAGACATTCTAAGAGATAATCTTGTCTTTTCCAGCTTTTAAAAGCCACTTGTATTTTTTGGTTTGTGGCCTTACTTCTCAATATCCAAAGCCAGCAACAGTAGATCAAATCTTTATTATGCTGTCACTCTGGTTCTCCCTCTTCTGCCTTGCTCTTCCACTTGTAAGGACTCTGTGATTATACTGAGACCACCCAAATAATCAAGAAAATTTCACCATCTTAGAATTCATCCATTTCTATAGGTTGCCCATTTTATTGGCATATAATTGTTCGTAGTGATCTCCTATGATTCTTTATATTTCTGTGGTGTCAGTTGTGACATCTGTTATTTCTGCTTTTATCTATTTGGATCCTCTCTTCTTCTTGATAAGTATGGATAAAGATTTACCAATATTGCTTATATTTTCAAAGAGCCACCTCTTTGTATTGATCATTTTTAAATTGATTTTCTTATCAAGATTAAATCAGGAAGAAATACAAAATATAAACAAACCAATTACCAGTAATGAAATTAAATCAGTAATAAAAAAAACTCGCTACATAAAAAAGTCCAAGACCAGATGATTTCACAAATGAATTCTACCAAACATTTAAAGAAGGATTAGTGTCAACCCTTCTCAAAATAGTCCAAAAAATTAAAGAGAAGGAAATGCTTCTGAACTCATTCTACAAGGCCAGCATCACCCTGATACCATACCAGACAAAGATACCAAAAAATAAATAAATAAAGTAAAATTAAATTAAATTAAAAGAGAGAAAATTACAGGCTAATATCACTGATGAAAATAGATGCAAAAATCCTCAACAAAATATTAGCAAACTTAATTCAACAATACATTAAAAGGATCATACAACATGATCATATGGGATTTATCCCAGGGATGCAAGGATGGTTCAGCCCCACAAATTAGTCAATACGATACAGCACATTAAAAATTTGAAGAATAAAATTATGACTATTCCAATAGATGCAGAAAGAGCTTTTGACAAAATTCAACATCCATTTATGATTAAAACTCTCCACAAAGTGGATATAGAGGGGAATATACTGCAACATAATAAAGGTCATATATGACAAACCTACAGCAAACATCACACTCAATGGTGAAATGCTAAAAGTATTTCCTCTAAGATCAGGAATGGGACAAGAATGCCCACTCTCAACAATTTTATTCATCATAGTATTGGGAGTTCTATCCACAGCAATGAGACCAAAAAAAAGAGAAAAAGTATCCAAGTTACTTTTTCCAAGGAAAAAGTAAAATTGCCACTGTTTGCAGAAGACATGAATATATATATATATATATATATATATATATATATATATATACCTTAAAGACACCATCAAAAATCTATTAAAATTGATCAATAAATTTAGTAAAGTTGCAGGATACAAAATTAATATTCAGAAATCTGTTACAGTTCTATACACTAATAATGAATTATCAGAAAGAGAAATTAAGAAAACCCCATTTACAATTGCATCAAAATAAAAAAACCAAAATACCTAGGAATAGGTCTAACTAAGGAGGTGAAAGACCTGTACTAAGAATGCTATAAGACACTGATGAAAGAAATTGAAGATCACACAAACAAATGGAAAGATATACCATACTAATGGATTGGAAGAACTAATATTGTTAAAATGACCATACTCCCCAGGCAATCTACAGATTCAGTGCAATTCCTATCAAAATACCAATCTCATTTTTCACAGAAATTGAACAAATAATTCTAAAATTTGTATGAAAACACAAAAGACCCCATATAAACAAACTGTAGAGAAAACAAACCTGGAGATATCACATGCCCCAATCTCAAACTATACTACGAAGTCACAGTAGTCAAAATAGTATGGTACTGGCATAAAAAACAAACACGTAGACCAATGGAACAGAATAGAAAGCCCAGAAATAAATTGACACTTATATGGTCAATAAATCTACAACAAAGGAGGCCAGAATATATAATAGGGAAAAGGTAGTTTCTTTAATAACTGGTGTTGGAAAAACTGGACAGCTGCAAGCAAAAGAATCAAACTGAACTGCTTTCTCATACCATATGCAAAAATAAACCCAAAATGGATTAAATACTTAAATGTAAGTCATAAAACTGTAAACTTCCTAGAAGAAAACATAAGCAGTATGCTCTTTGACCAATATATTTTTGGATATGTCTCCTCAGGAAAGGGAAACAAAAGAAAAAATAAACAAATGGAAACTACATCAAACTAAAAACCTTTTGTACAAGGAAGGAAACTATTAACAAAATGAAAACCCCACCTACTAATGGGAGAAGATATTTGCAAACTATATACCTGATGAGGGTTAATATTTTAAATATACAAAGAACACATATAATGCAACGTCAAAATAAAAACTGATTAAAAATGTGTAGAGACAGTAACTGAATAGATATTTTTTTTCCAAAGAAGACATACAGATGGCCAACAGGCACATGAAAATACATTAAACATTACTAGTCATCAGGGAAATGCAAATTAAAACCGTAAAGAAATGTCACATCACATTTGTCAGAATGGTTATTATCAAAAAGAAAAAAAATAACAACTGTTGATGAGTATGTGGAGAAAAGGGAACCCTTGTACACTGTTGGTAAAATGTAAATTGGTGCAGCCACTATGGAAAACAGTATGAAGTTTTATCCAAAAATTTAAAATAAGATTGCCATAAGATCCAGCAATTTCACTTCTGGTATTTTTCCAAGGAAAACAATAACACTAATTCAAAAAGATACACATACTCCTATGTTCACTGCAGCATTATTTACAACAGGCAAGATATGGAAGCAACCTAAGTGCCCATGGACAGAGGAATGGATAAAGAAAGTGTTACACACACACACACACACACACACACACACACACACAGACACAGTAGAATATTACTCAGCCATAAAAAAGAATGAAATCTTGCCTTTTGCTACAACACTGATGGATCTCGTGGGTATTATTCTAAGTGAAATAAGTCAAACAGAGAAAGACAAATATCTTATGATTTCACTTATAGGTGGCACATCTGAAAAACAAAACAAAGGAACAAACAAAACAAAAAAGCAAGGAGTAATAGATACAAAGAAAAAACAGGTGATTGACAGAGGGGAGCTAGGATTAATGAAATAGGTAAAGGAAATTAAGAGGTACAAACTACAAAGTAAATAAGTGAGGGGGATAAAATGAACAGTGTGGTGTATATAGTCAATAGTAATGTAATATTTTTGTTTGGTGACAGACGGTAACTAATTTCATTGTGATAATCATTTTGTAATGTACAGAAATATTGAATCACAATGTTGTGCACCAAAAACCTACTAACCGACTTAGTGTTATAAGTCAATTATACTTCACAAAACAAACATATTTATAGAAAAAGAGATTACATTTGTGGTTATCAGAGGTGGCGGTGAGGGGATGGGGAATTTGATGAAGGTGGTCAAAACGAACACATTTCCAGTTATAAATAACTACTAGAGATGTAAGGTACAACATGATGAATATAATTAACACTGCTGTATGTTATATACGAAAATTATTGAGACAAATCCTGAGTTCTCATTACAAGGAAAAAATATTCTTTCATTTTCTTTTATTTTGTATTTATATGAGATGATGAATGTTCACTAAACATATTGTGGTAATCATTTCATGATGTATGTAAGTCAAATCATTATGCTGTACACCTTAAACTTATACAGAATGGTATGTCAATTATATCTCAATAAAACTGGAAAAACATAATTTCATCATCTCAAGGTCAGCTGATTAGCATTCTTAATTGGATCTGCAACCTAATTGCTCTTTTTTCATGTTAATGTAACATATTCACAGGTTCTGGAAATTAGGGCACGGTGTTTTTGGGGTCCATTCTTTTGTCTACTACAGGTCTTGTTAGCACTGAATTATTAATAAATAAGATAGTATTATTGGTGGATGCTTTAGTGGAAAGGAGAATTCTTTTTTATAACTTTATCTTTCCATGGTGTTTGAACACTTTTATCACTTTACATGCATTTTTTATTAAAGCAGATTTAAAATGTAATATTTTTTTGCTTTGACTGATTTCAAATGTTCAACTAGGTATAAGAAAATCTTTTTATTTATGTATATTAGCTCCCCACCTCCAACTAGAAAATGAGTGATGAGACATAGTTGCTGATTGAGGTTTTCTTTTGGGCTTTCCCTGATTGAGTGAGCAATATATTTAGAAATCCAGCTAACATTGGCAAACCTAATGAGGTACTGGCATAGAAAATGGGACAACAATATCAACTATACGTTAGTATACGCCCATTCTAAGTGTCCATGGAAAAATATGAAATGACGTTATAAAAACACATTAAAGTAGATGCTAAGTTCAGGATAGGAATATTTTTTTAACAATATAGACTTGATGAGAAATGAATTGCAGGCAAACATGAATATTTTTATGAGAAAGCAAAGTTTGAATGAATTGTGTCGAATTTTTATCAGGAAATGATATATAAAAAGTTATTTGAAGCTCAATCAATTTCCTTTGATAATAATTAATACTCCCTTTAACTTAAGGGACATACATTACACTACATAAACCAATTTAAAACTCTGGTTGATTTTTTTGTAATTTTGTGTGAATTCTTGTTACCTGAGTAATAAGCTATGTGCATGCTTGTTTTATAGTAATGTTGGCGGGAAATACAAATATCTATTAGGCTAAGTGAATTGGTACGAAGATTAAGTTAGCTATGAGTATGCCACAGTGCTGGATAAGAACTAGTCTGATACTTGTTTACATATTGATAGTCCACTTGTACTAAGATGCACCCTCTTCTTTTCTTGCCAGTTCTTTGAAATAGCACAGATGCTATATATTTAATGT
Source organism: Phocoena sinus (assembly GCF_008692025.1). Taxonomy (NCBI): domain Eukaryota; kingdom Metazoa; phylum Chordata; class Mammalia; order Artiodactyla; family Phocoenidae; genus Phocoena; species Phocoena sinus. The sequence goes on along the minus strand of NC_045764.1, from coordinate 121,595,380 downwards.
TGTGTTCTAAACTTTCATGTAATATTATAACCCATTCAACTTTTCATACTTATATATTATCTGTTATATATATATAATGATTATATGTAATCTTTTCCCTGTATAAAAATATTTTATGAACTTTTAAATTGAAAAATAACATATATATGCAAAAGTGCACATAACATACTACAAATTATGAAGATATTCTCCTGACATTGTTTTCTTCTCACATTTAAATGTACATCTGGAATTGTCTTTGTATAAGATGTGAATTATGGGTCAAGATTCTTTTGTTTTTATAAACCTATAGATATTTAATTGGCCCAGGTCATTTTGTCTAAATCATTTTGTCATATATGTGTGCGTGTATATGCATCTATATGTAAGTCAGTTTCTTGACTCTGTATTTTGTACCATTAGTCTTATTTGTTTATCCAAGTAATATCAGACTGTCTTACCATGGATGTACAATTAGTACTAATAGTACATAGTAAAAATCCACCGCCTTCTTCAGTAACATCTCAGATGTCCTTGGACCTTTGTATTTCCATATAAAGTTTAGACTCAGTTTAAATGCACATACACACACAAAATATACTGGGATTTTGGGTGAAACTGAATCTATGCATTTACTTGGAGAAGTTTCATAATAGTGTACCTTTCAATCCATTAGTATGGCATAACTCTCCTATTATTTAGGAGAGTATTATGACTCTCAAAATACTCTCAAAATGTATTATGACTTTTTAAAATGTAGCTTTCTTTGTGTATCTGGAATCACTTTTCTATTGCCTGAAATAACCCCTTTATAATTTTCTTTAGTAATGATCTGCTAGAGCTAAGTTCTTTTAGCTTTTTTTTCCTAATTTTAAAAATTTCAACTTCATTTGTAAAATGTATGTTTTGCTACATAAAGAAATATATGTTAGTTATTTTCTTTCTTTAGAAAAGTCATTCCAAATTTTCTGTCAACACTTGCTGCTTTTGAGAAGTCAATTTCAAACTCATTGTTGCTCCTTCAAAGGTAAACTTGTCTTTTCTTTTGGCTATTTTAAAGATTCTACCTTGTCTTTAGTTTGCAGCCATTTTCATATTTTGTATTTATATGTGGTTTCATTTGTTTCTGTCCTATTTCTGGAACTTCATTTAAACAGATATTGCTTTTTTTTTTTTTTACTGTATTTCTTGAATTATTCTTGAATTCCTTTCAGTACTTGTCACCATATTCTTTCTCCATGTTTCACTTTGCACATTTTTTGAGCTGTATTCTAGTAACTGATTATCTCTTCAGCAATTTCTAACAAGCCATTAATGAGATTAAGTATAAGCACAGATATAATACTAATATGTATTCTACAAGTTCCACTTCTCTGTTATTTTTCCATTGTCATTTAATTTCTTGAACATATTTAAAATTATTTTAAGTTTTCTATCTAGCAATATCTGCATCTGCATTTTTGTGGGTCCACATATATTGTCTTTTATTGTTTTGGGACAATTATTTTCTTTTTAATAACTAGTTATTTTTATACTTGCTTTATTTTTATAAAGTGACAGAATATCAAATTTTATTGAAAATAATGAAGGCTCTGGGTGATATTATGTTCCTCCAGAAACAATTCTGCTAGAGGCAAAACTGAGTGAAAGGAAGGCTTCTTTCCTTGTGAGGTCTGGTTCTTTCCTGTCCTCCCTTACTTCTAGGGTATAGCAGAAGAGTCCTGGCTATTTATCAGGTCCTTCCTTTTTGGAGTCCAGCATTGTTGACTTGTGTTCTGACCTAATAATCTTAAATTAGGCAAACCTAATCTAAATTTATCAGTCCTGCTTCTAAAATCAATCAAAGAAAAACTAAAAGGGTTTCAATACTTTACATGTAAAAAAACTATGTCTATATTGCTATTGATTCAATAGTGGAATTCATATTAATCTCTCGTCTTCTACCCACATTACTCATTCAACTCATTGACATGGGTCTTGGTTTTCCGCCTTCCTTCGATCAAATCTAAAATGAGCCCCATTGCATTTTGGACATTTTATGATGATAAAATAAATAAATGAATAATACATTAGCTGGTCATTTTACTCCCCTAAACAGTCTTAGACCATTTACTAATAAGTGTAGTCTCATAAAATATTAAAAACTCTAAGTTATTTAGAATCTCTCTCCTCCAGTTTGAACTTGGTCCAGGCTACACACCTTTTTGTTGTTTTATTTTTCTGTTTTCTTGGACTAGCACTTTCACTGTTCAATAGCCTGCTCCTAGTTCCTTTAATGCTGAAGTGAGAAAAGAGAAACATATAAAATAGGAAGTGTCTTTCTCAACTAGCACAGGTATAAAGTGTATTTGGTTCTTTCATTCTTTGAAAATATCTAACAATGACTCTCTCTCTTTTGGTATGCTCAGTGAGTCTTTCATAATTTCCTCCTAATGCTGAGATTCTCTAAACTGTCTGACTCTTGCTGACCACTTATAAATCTTACATTTCCCATGGTTTCCCAAAGCTTATTGCCATAGTCTTTGTGAACTTCTAGTAACTTTCCAGTAGACTCCTGGTTAACTCTGTCTCTTGAATCAACTTTTGGCCCATTATCTACTCTTTAGTACATATTTCTGACCAACCGTCTATTTGTATGCAGTCTCCTAACATTCCAGGCTGTTCTGTTATTATAGGTTAATTTAGCTAGATGTTCTCTCCCTTTAAAAAAATTTTTTCCTCAGGTGTAAGCCAGATTCCCATTCATCGTGTTCCTCAAATTTTAGGAGGAAATTATTATACACCCCAGTGATCTCCTTCTAAGCTAGAAGTCATGGGGCATCAACTCTGCTCCTCTTCTATGTGGATTGGGTTTTTCAGGAAAATACCTTCAAAAAAAGCATGCATCCTCACATAATATTGGTTAAGTGATGGACCACAGGCCAAAACAAATTCTTGGACTTCTTCTTAGCATAGATAATGTAGACTCTCAGTTTGGAATGTGGTAACACTTAGAATTTATGTAAAAAAGGGGCAAAGTTCTCCATTTAAAAAAAGAGTTACGTGGGGCTTCCCTGGTGGCACAGTGGTTAAGAGTCCACCTGCCGATGCAGGGGACACGGGTTCATGCCCCGGTCCGGGAAGATCCCACATGCTGCGGGGCAGCTAGGCCCGTGAGCCATAGCTGCTGAGCCTGCGCGTCCGGAGCCTGTGCTCCGCAACGGGAGAGGCCACAGCAGTGAGAGGCCTGTGTACCTCAAAAAAAAAAAAAAAAAAAGAGTTATGTTTATGTTGGACATATCTTCCACCCACATGCCTTTTGTAATTTATTTATTTATACTGAAGTATAATTGATTACAATAGTATATTAGTTTCAGGCGTATAGAATAGTGATTCAGCATTTTTACCTTTTATACTCCATTAAAAGTTATTACAAGATAATGGCTATAATTACCTGTGCTATACAGTATATCATTGTTGTTTACCTATTCTATACATAGCAGTGTTATCCCTTAATCCCATATGCCTAATTTGACCCTCTCTCCTTCCCTCTCCCCACTGGTAAACACCATTTTGCTCTTTTATATCTGTGAGTCTGTTTCTGTTTTGCTATACACATTCATTTGTTATTAATTTTTAGATTCCATATATAAGTGATGTCACACAATATTGTCTTTCTTGTCTGACTTATTTCACTATGTATTATATTCTCTAGTTCCATCCATGTTGCTGCAAATGGCAGAATTTCATTCTTTTTTATGGCTGAGAAATATTATTTTATATATTTTATAATGTATATATATACACATACATACATACACCCACACAACGCATCTCTTTATCCATTCATCTATCGATGGACACTTGAGTTGCTTCTATACATTGGCTATTGTAAATAGTGCTGCTATAAACATTGGGGTGGGTGTATCTTTTCTAAATAGTGTTTTCATTTTTTCCAGATATATACCTGGAAGTGAAAATTCTGGGTCATATGATAGTTCTATTTCTAGTTTTTTGAGGACCCTCCATACTGTTTTCCACAATGGCTGGACCAATTTACATTCCTACCAACAGTGTACGAGGGTTCTCTTTTATTCACATCCTCACCAACATTTGTTATTTTTGTTGTTTTTGATGACAGATAGCCATTCTGACAGATGTGAGGTGAAATCTCATTGTGGTTTTGATTTGTATTTCCCTGATGATGAGTGATTTTTGAGCATCTTTTCCTGTGTCTGTTGGCCGTCTGTTTGTCCACTTTGGAAAAATGTCTACTCAGATCTTCTGGCCATTTCTAAATCAGGTTTTTTTGTTTTGGATGTTGAGTTGTCGAGTTTTATGAATTGTTTATATAATTTAGATATTATCTCCTTGTTGGTCATATCATTTGTAAATATTTTCTCCCATTCTATAGATTGCCTTTTCATTTTGTTGATGATTTCCTACATTGTGCAAAAACTTCTAACTTCAATTAGGTCCCATTTTCTTTTTTTCTATTTTGCCTTGGAGGACAGATCCAAAAATATATTGCTAGGATTTATGTCAAAGGCTGTTTTGTCTATATTCTCTTCTAGGTGTTCTATATTTCAGGGCTTAAATTTAGTTCTCTAACCAATTTTGAGTTTATTTTTGTATATGGTGTGAGGAAGTGTTCTAATCTCATTGTTTTACATATGGTTGTCCAGTTTTCCCAGCACCACTTATGGAAGACTGCCTTTTCTCCATTGTAAATATATATTTTTAAAATTCTTCCATAGTTACATGTTTTATTAATCACATCTGAGAAAAGTCATTGATTTTCATTTTGTACAGCATTATCCTGTAAGGACAAGATACAGTGACAACATCCAAGCTTTTTGCATATCAGAGCTGAAACTGAAAGTATCTCCACAATTGAATTTTCACTTCTTTTTTTTTTCTTTTACATCTATATTGGAGTATAATTGCTTTACAGTGGTGTACTAGTTTATGTTTATAACAAAGTGAATCAGTTATACATATACATATGTTCCCATATCTCTTCCCTCTTGCGTCTCCCTCCCTCCCACCCTCCCTATCCCACCCCTCCATGTGGTCACAAAGCACCGAGCTGATCTCCCTGTGCTATGCGGCTGCTTCCCACTAGCTATCTATTTTACGTTTGGTAGTGTATATATGTCCATGCCACTCTCTCACTTTGTCACAGCTTACCCTTCCCCCTCTCCATATCCTCAAGTCCATTCTCTAGTAGGTCTGTGTCTTTATTCCTGTTTTACCCCTAAGTTCTTCATGACATTTTATTTTTTCTTAAATTCCATATATATGTGTTAGCACATGGTATTTGTCTTTCTCTTTCTGACTTACTTCACTCTGTATGACAGACTCTAGGTCCATCCACCTCATGACAAATAGCTCAATTTTGTTTCTTTTTATGGCTGAGTAATATTCCATTGTATATATATGCAACATCTTCTTTATCCATTCATCCGATGATGGACACTTAGGTTGTTTCTATCTCCTGGCTATTGTAAATAGAGCTGAAATGAACATTTTGATACATGACTCTTTTTGAATTATGGTTTTCTCAGGGTATATGCCCAGTAGTGGGACTGCTGGGTCGTATGGTAGTTCTATTTGTAGTTTTTTAAGGAACCTCCATACTGTTCTCCATACTGGCTGTAACAATTCACATTCCCTCCAGCAGTGCAAGAGTGTTCCCTTTTCTCCACATCCTGTCCAGCATTTATCGTTTCTAGCTTTTTTTTTTTTTTTGCGGTACACGGGCCTCTCACTGTTGTGGCCTCTCCCGTTGTGGAGCACAGGCTCCGGACGCACAGACTCAGCGGCCATGGCTCACAGACCCAGCCTATCCGTGGCATGTGGGATCTTCCTGGACCAGGGCACGAACCCGTGTCCCCTGCATCGGCAGGCGGACTCTCAACCACTGCGCCACCAGGGAAGCCCTGTTTCTAGCTTTTTTGATGATGGACATTCTGACTGGTGTGAGATGATATCTCATTGTAGTTTTGATTTGCATTTCTCTAATGATTAATGATGTTGAACATTCTTTCATGTGTTTGTTGGCAGTCTGTATATCTTCTTTGGAGAAATGTCTATTTAGATCTTCTGCCCATTTTTGGAATGGGTTGTTTGTTTTCCTGTTATTGAGCTACATGAGCTGCTTGCAAATTTTGGAAATTAATCCTTTGTCAGTTGCTTCATTTGCAAATATTTTCTCCCATTCTCAGGGTTGTCTTCTGGTCTTGTTTATGGTTTCCTTTGATGTGCAAAAGCTTTGAAGTTTCATTAGGTAACATTTGTTTATTTTTGTTTTTATTTCCATTTCTCTGGGAGGTGGGTCAAAAAGGATCTTGCTGTGATTTATGTCATAGGGTGTTCTGCCTATGTTTTCCTCTAAGAGTTTGACAGTTTCTGGCCTTACATTTAGGTCTTTAATCCATTTTGAGTTTATTTTTGTGTATGGTGTTAGGGAGTGATCTAATCTCATACGTTTACATGTACCTGTCCAGTTTTCCCAGCACCACTTATTGAAGAGGCTGTCCTTTCTGCACTGTACATTCCTGCCTCCTTTATCAAAGATAAGGTGACCATATGTGCGTGGGTTTATCTCTGGGCTTTCTATCCTGTTCCATTGATCTATATTTCTGTTTTTGTGCCAGTACCATACTGTCTTGACTACTGTAGCTTTGTAGTATAGTCTGAAGTCAGGGAGCCTGATTCCTTCAGCTCCTTTTTTCGTTCTCAAGTTTGCTTTGGCTATTCGGGGTCTTTTGTGTTTCCATACAAATTGTGAAATTTTTTGTTCTAGTTCTTTGAAAAATGCCATTGGTGGCATTTTTTTCATATTTTAGTTTTTAATTCAGGTGGGATTTTATTTTGTGTATTATGTGAGGTGAGTACCTAATTCTTTTATTTTCAATATGTAAGTCTAGTGATTCTTACTTTTTTAAGCTTTTGCTTTTTGTATTGCTTTGGATAGCAGAGCTTTACATTCTGATTTACAATGTCATTTTAGAATAGAATACAATAAATATCCTTATCACCACGCATATATTTCTGGGTTCTCTGTTTTGATAATAAATCTACTCTTACCACCGAGCAAATATGAAATGTTTTGTTTGCTATGCTTTTCCGTAAGTGTTGCTATGGCAATTTCTCCTCCTCCTTCCCCTCTTCCTTCTTCCTCTGCTTTTTCTCCTCCTTTTACTCCTTCTCCTTTTTCTAAACTAGAACTCTGTCCCTTGAATGTCCATCACTTATTTCACTCACTCCCTCCACCCCTCTCCCCTCTGGCAACTGCATATTTGTTTTCTGTATCTACGACTCCTTGCTATTTAATGTTTGCTCATTTGCTTGGTTTTTAGATACTACCTCTAAGTGAAATCATACATTATTTGTCTTTCTCTGTCTCAGCCTAATACCCTCTAAGTTGATCCATGTTGTAGCAAATGAAAAGATTTCATTCTTTTTTATGACTAATATTTCATTGTATATAAGTGTATATACATATATATATATATATGTATGCCACATCTTTTTTATCCATTCATCTACTGATGAGCAGTTAGGTTGCTTCCATATCTTGGCTATTGTAAAAAATGCTGCAGTGAACACAGGATATGTATATCTTTTCAAATTAGTATTTTTGTTTGCTTAGGAAAAATACCCAGAAGTAGAATTGCTGGATCATATGGTAATTCTACATTTAACTTTTTGAGGAACCTCCATACTGTTTTCCACAGTGGCTACACCAATATACATTTACACTAACATTGAACAAGGAAGATTCCTTCTTCTCCACACTCTTGTCATCACTTATTTGTTGTCTTTTTGACAACCATTCTGACAGGTGTGAGATGATATCTCATTGTGGTTTTGAGTTGCATTTTCCCGATGATAAGTTATGTTGAGCATCTTTTCATGTGTCTGTTGGCTATCTGTATGTCTTCTTTGGAAAGATGTCTGTTGAGCTGCCCTGTCCATCTTTTTTTTTTTTTTTTTTTTATCTTGTTGTTTGCTTTATTGATGTTGAGTTGTAGGAGTTCTTTGTATATTTTAGATATTAAATCCTTATCAGACATATAATTTGTAAATATCTTCTACCTTCCAGTAGGCTGCATTTTTGTTTTGTTGATAGTTCCTTTGCTGTGTAAACCCTTTTTAGTTTGGTGTTGTCCCATTTGTTTATTTTGCATTTCTCTTGCCTGAGGAGACATATCCAAAAAAGCATTGTTAAGATCAATGTTGAAGAGCATACTGTCTATGTTTTCTTCTAGGAGGTATGGTTTCAGATCTGAAATTTAAGTGTTTAATCTATTTTAATTTATTTTTGTAGATGGCATAGAAATTAGTCCATTTTGCTTCTCTTGCATGTAGCTGTCCAATTTTCACAACACCATTTATTGAAGAGGCTGTCTTTTCCCCATTGTATACTCTTGCCTCCCATGTTGTAGATAAGTTGACCATAAAAGTGTGGGTTCATTTCTAGGCTTTCTGTTCTGTTTCATTGATCTATGTGCCTTCTTTTGTGATAGCACCATGCTGTTTTGATTATTGTAGCATTGTAGCTTTGTAGTATAGTTTGAAATCATGGAGTGTGATACCTCCAGGTTTTTTCTTCTCTTTATTCTTCTTTGTAAAATACTGCCTTAGCTGATCTTGGATTTTTACTTTTTTTTTTTTTTTTTTTTTGTGGTACACGGGCCTCTCACTGTTGTGGCCTCTCCCATTGTGGAGCACAGGCTCTGGATGCACAGGCTCAGTGGCCATGGCTCATGGGCCCAGCTGCTTTGTGGCATGTGGGACCTTCCCAGACCGGGGCACAAACCCGTGTCCCCTGCATCAGCAGGCGGACTCTCAACCACTGCACCACCAGGGAAGCCCGAATTTTTACATTTTTATATAACCCTTGAAATTTTCCAAATTACATTAAAAACTGTATGCTCTGATTATTTAAAAGTGCATATATGGAAAATTCACTTCTTTATGATATTAAGTTTTAATGTCAACTAACATGGTATGTTAGTTCCAATTATATAAATCTTCTTTTATGTAATGTATTTTTCCAAAATGATATTATGAAAGGTTTCTAAAATTTATCCCTAAGTGCTTTAGAATGTTTATCATTGAGTATTTTATTTTCTAATGGTGGGAAGTAACAGTAAGCAGTGTCCACCATATATTTTCTCCTTTTACCAGTGGGAAAAATATAAGTTACACAAAGTAAATGTAGTAATATATGGCTTAGAAGGGAGAAATGAGGTCAAGGCTAATGTCCTACCTTTTAGTTGTCATTATGATGGCTAGAAAAGTTATGGAGATATGAGCCTTTTCTGCAGCAACTTTTAATTGCATATTCTCCATATTTATTGGTATCAAGAGGCAATTGGGGTCAGATGGGTCATATTCCATGTTCCATTCTCCACTTTTGTGAGTGTTTCTAGACCTCTTATGAAAATGTCAGGAAGACTCAATCAATCTGTTCATGGGTATCAAAAAGCAGTCACAGTAGCAGCAATAGCTGTAGCAGGAGTATGCTTTTTTCTCCAGTTTTTAGTTCCAGTACAGACTTCAGATGTGAGAGTATCAGTGATAATTTAGAGGGAAATTCTTAGAGACCTGGCCTAGAAACCACTCCTCCAACCCATTAAACATTTCTGTAAGCACTGATTTTCCAAGTTGAATAAACTTAATTTTGTTAAAACACCCAGAGTATTTTCTGTCTTTTACACTAAATAATAATGAATTCAGCATTTGGTATTAGAAGTATTTTCATGATATTCCACTGTTGGGAATGAGTTAAACTGCCTAAATGGTTGAATTGGAAGGCAATGATTATCAGGTGGCCTAAGGAAAATGCGACCCTAGTAATTTCTGTCACACTATGATAATATAGTCACTTAATGAGTACCTAAATTTACCTGGAATGCAGTACCCATTCAAGGGAAGACTCCAGTAATGTTGATGGTTGCTCTGATTGACTATTATGAAGGGAAGGAGGAAATCAAGGTATGTTAGGGTAGACTAGTTAGTTCTATCTATTTATTATTATATAAAGGCATTAAAGAAATCTACCAATTGTTGAAAAGGACAAAATAGGTTTCAAAAGGCAGAGTAAAATGTTATTTTGTTTAGGTTGTGAACTCAATCAAGATGACTTTTTTCATATATTTTTCACTTGAGTTGAGACAGGAAAGGTGAAAAGAAATTAACTGAGTTTTTCTGAAATGAAGAGTACTTTAGACATCAGGATTAAATTAAATATAATTAAATTACATTATATAAAATCCTGGTAGGTGTTCAATAAATACTCATTAAATTTCCCCCTTCCTTTTTCTACACTAACTTACTTTATACACATTTATCCAGCATGAATTTACTTCTGAGATCTGAAAAAGAGTAGATATATGTATATGTATAAGTAAATCACTTAGCTGTACACCTGCAACTAATACAACATTGTAAATCAACTATATTCCAATATGAAATAAAAATGAGAAAACATTAAAAGTACTTTTGAGAAATACAGGAAATATTCCCTACATTTTTTTCTATTTTTCTGAAAATTTGTGGTATTTTGGATATATTTAAAGATAAAGGGAGGAACAAAATTATTCCATGGTTTACAAAAATGAGGAAGGAGGATGATATGGTAACTTTGTCTTCAACTGTATAGATATAATCTATAAGATTCTGTTCAATGAAATTTGTCTGGAATATACGATGGTCTTATTGTCATAATTTTCTCAGAGGTTGGAGAAGCAAAATATAATTGAGTAATTGCCTAGATGCACTTTTTATCAAGAAGAATTTGCCTACTGAAATGATGATGAAAGCAAAAGCCTTATGAAAAGTTACATTATGTCAGAGTTTGCAATAACTACAGAAAAATTTTATATAAAAAGAAAATCAATTTTTCTATATTTCGGAAGAAATATAGGCATTATCTCATGGCTCTAAAGTTGATGACTTCAGAGAGATTCAGTGTCTTCAAATCAAAACTCAGCCTGTCAGTTTTTCTAAGGCAATGAGTATGTTTCCCTTGTGTCAATCCCAGTTCTCAGTATTTGTTTGAAATGAAAAAAATAATTTCATTAATTAGTATCCTAATTAGAGTGTGAAAAAACATATAAGGAGGTCAATGTAACTTTTGAAGTCTTTAAAAAATATTCACAGAATATAAAAGTAAAGACATGTCACTGATCATTGTTTCAAACATAACAAGCTATATGAATGCATTTAAAAAGTTTATAACCATGAACATGATACCCATTAAGACTTAAAACAATGAGATTAATCTTACAATGATAGCAAAAAGGGATTATGAGAGTAAAGAACAAAGTTAGACAAACCTCAGTGCCAGTGATAATGTTCTTAACATTATAAATTACATGGAAAAATGATTGAATAAATCAAGGCAATAATAAAACATCACCAATTGAATTAACACAACATTTTCAAATAAAATTCACATTTTACTGAGATCAATATGGATTAGATTCCAAAACAGCCAAGGTAAACTGCTCATATTGCAGCTAAGATGTAATGAGAGTGAAAGGATGAGTTTTCATGGGCTTTTTTGAGATAGCCAAGAACAAAAGAAAACACAACATGTTTTTACAAAATGAAAAATAGGACAATTTTGAATTTTTCTATGGAAATTTTAAGTCAGTTATAGCCACAGAAAAACTAACCATGCAGACGCTGGTGGAAGGCAACAGAAAAACAGAAAATTTCCAATATATTAGTTATATAATTTCAACTCCACCTGAGGTGTCAAATAATGAATTATGTCTAAGAATACAGAGAATATTTTCAGAAAAGCAAACCTTCAAAAAAGAGGAACTTGAAAGATGTGACCAACTCTGAAAAGGTCACCAAGAGAGAAACAACATGAATCTTACCAACAAAGAATATTCTAAGAAAAGAAGATTTTGTTTCCTTTTAAAGCAAATATTCTAAGAAGAATTTATACTTGGGCTATCAGAACTCAGATAGTGAAGTCAGCAATTATTTATCTACCTATGAGCAGAGGTCATTGCAAAAAAATAGAAGCAAAAATATCTTCAGACTTCTGAGGGATATATTTAACATATTTGGTTTATAGCTATAAGGAACGAGGTTGGAAATCTAACTGTGCAGGTAAAGAAGAAGTACCGTATAGCATTAAAAAAAAAAAAAAGCCAATGGAGAATAAAGAAACTACTTAAATAATCTCAAGGCAAGTGCAAGGAATATTTGATTTCATATCAAGGATACATGTTGTGCTAAAAAAATAAGAATAATAATTCCTAAGCTATTTCAACATAAGTGCATGTGAACCCAGCAGATTCTGTTTTCTTCCTTCTTACCATAAGCATTTAATTCCATAAAAATATATTGTAGATGGCTAGAATGTCAAGGTCATATGAAAGTGTCAGGAAATGCAGAGGGCACAATTCTGTATTTCAAAGCTCATTCTTCAAGTTTAACATTTTCTTTTAAGTTATATAAACTGCACCTAGTTTATAGTCTCAAATCAAAGTTGGAAATAACATTATTATTGAAATTAACTGAATTTAAAAAATTTATTCTATTGACATTAACTTAATTTTTAGTTTTCCACATCTTTATCAATTTGTTAAATGCTTAAATATTTTCTTTATATGCATGTGTTCAGAGAGCTGACTTCATTAAAACACATGGAAAATAAATAAGATTTTGAACTTAATATTATGTTAATTTATAGTCAGGTAGATAGGTAACTTACATGTTGTAAATAAAATAGAATTTGATCATATTTTTAATGTTCAATGGTACTACTAATAATACAATATATAATACAGATTATATTCAAGGATCTGTATAGTCATACAAAATTTGTCCAATATATCAGACACATTATTTTATTTTATTTTACTTTTAACTTTTTATTGTATATTGGAGTATAGTCAATTATCAATGTTGTGATAGTTTCAGGTGCACAGCAAACGGACTCAGCCATATGTACACATGTATCCACTGACACTATTTTAAAACAGAAAATTTATAAATAGTGATGTGTACATTTTGGGGGTATTCTACCTTGGAAAGATAGTGAAGCTTATTTGCTATGTATTTTGGCATTTTTAGTTAGTATTGATTGAATGTTTCCATAAGTATTTCAAAACTATATTTGAATGTGTAAATAGTATATTGAGTTACCCTAATTTTAGAAAATAATATAGCAAAAAAAGGAAAAGGAAGGTAACTCTTAAAATGACTTATTTTATTCAAGATTATAAATGTCTTATTCTGACACCACTTAATATATAACATGGATATTGCTATAAACTACAAAGTGAATAATATTTTGTTGTTCTGTAGTTAAAATGGAAGCCATCGTGTTCCTTCTAATGACAGTATTACATAAAATGTTAAGATGTAGCTCTGAAAAATATGTCAAAATGCATGCAAGTTACCTTTTAAAGGAAAACTTGAAAATTTTACTTCTAATTTCAAATCTTAGTACAAAAACTTTGATGTCAATAAACTCCTTATAGGCAACATTTATTGAATGTCCATATTAAAAACAAAACATGTGTCATTACAATTCCTTAAGTAGCATAAGTAGTGTCATTGCATATATTTGAATAAATTGCTTTTAGCAGTTGATTTACATAAAGAGATCCATATTGTTACTTTCCATTTTTTACAATGTTATATTCTTGATAATTCACAATAGCTCTGTCTGACTTTCTCCAACCTAATTTTGACTAAAATACTAAGAAGATATCAAATAGGGAAACTTGGCCACACCTCCAGAGTCTAGGAGTAATGCTATATTAGTTAGAATATGCATGTAATTTATATTCAGCTGTAACAGGTACATAGAATAAGAGAAAAAAAAATTTAAAAAGATATTTCACACTTACATAGAAGTCCAGGGCAGATACGGCAGCTAGGCTGTGTCTTTCTTTGATCCACGTTACTTCTAGCTTCCTCCTCCCACACTGAAGGTATTGCCTTTATCCTCCTGATACAAGATGCATCTCAGCCCATCACATCTAAATGTATAAATAATCACATTAATTTTAAATGTCCTAAACCTAATTAAAAGGGAGAGACTATCAGGAAAGATATAAAAGCAAAATCCAACTCTTTGATGTCTATCTGAAACCTCATTTTAATATAAAAGCACAAAGACGTTAACATTTAAAATATATGATCATCTCTATTGTTGCAGGAAAAGCATTGTACAAATTCCAACAGCCATTCCCTACAAGCTTCACTAAACTAAGGATAGCAGACAAATTCCTCAGTACGATGAAGGGCAATTTCAGAAAAGCTCACTAGATCCTGACTGGTATGGCTTCTATTAAAAGTCATGCTGAACATTTACTCTCAAAAGTCATAATATTTAACTATTGCAGCATAAATTTTTAGAATTAGGTGAATCATAGTATAAAATCAAATGATATCTGATGCTTCTTTAAATCACTTCAAATTCCTTGCCTTCTGAGAAAAAAAAATCTCATATTTCTGGGTAAACGTATTTGATTTTTTAAAATTCCTTTACATCTCAAATATTTTCACAAAAGGTATATGTTAGAGCATAAATGATTTTTTAAGTGTTACTTAAAACTAGGAGGTATGTTTTTCCCTTTGCTTAAATACAAAAAAAGAGAAGATGCATCTAAGTTTTCGCAACTACAGGTATGATCTTACATTGCAAAATGTATGATTTCTCTCAACTATAGTCAGCAGGAAACTATAAACCTGACATCTATTTGACTGCCTCTGTGTCATTTGCCTGAATTCTCCATAAGAAGAGTTTAGCAATAAGAATCAAAGGAAGTATAAGAAAATAAGCCAGGGGCTCTAGAATTTGGTAGTAACATTTTCATGGTCCTGTTAAACTCAAAGTAATATGTTATATTTATTTAAGGATTATAGTCTTCCACACTGGGAAGATATTCCTAACTAAAGTTAACTGGACTAGTATATGAATAGATTGTATTTATTCTGTTACTTGGGTATATTTTTGGCTCTTTATACTCAATAAAATATAAGCATACAAATACAAAGTTGGAAATAAACAAAATGGCTGAATGCTGTATGGGAAATATTTAGGCTGGCCCACAGAATTAGCTTAAAGGTGCTTCAAATTAATGACGTTTTTAAGGAACTTTGAAAGTATAAAATGCTTTTCTTTAGGGTTTATTTGTGATTATCTAAATTTCAGTTGGGGAAAAAAAAGGTGTTGAAGCTTCTTATACCAGTCTGCATATGGCAGTTTTCCTGTACAGATGGTTTCCTTGGTAAGAGAAGAGCCAAGGTCATTTTAATGTTTAGCATTCTTATGGCAAGTGTATTTTGGCTCATTATGTGTCATGAATCAAAAATAATGTTTTGCTGGTCAAGATGATCCTGACAGAAATTTTTTTAAAATAAACTGATCTCTCCAAGTGATATAAAATAGTTGTGCTAAACATACTTAGATTGTCGCTCTTCCTCTGATTCCCGAAAGCAAATAAGTCAAGGAGAGAAACTATTCCTTTGACCCACATTTTCAGGAAAGAAGTGTGAACATTATGAAAAATGAGTAAACTTAGAAATACAGAGATAATGGAGTTTGAGCAAAATGGACAATTTTTGCAAATGTCTGTATCCAAATCTGCTCTATTAACTTGATATTCTGAGTCCTAACATTGTTACTACAGTTCTACTAGGATTGGAGAGATAAAGCCACGTGCACTCATAGTTCAGGAGAAAAGTTAAACCTATGTAGCTTAAGCCTTCCATTCCAAGGGTGTACATGCTGAGAGTCTTCTTTCCACAGGGCAGAATGAGGAGAATTGTTGTCCTGGGTCTTCCCAGGATCAGAAAGCCCTTACTTCTTTCGCACATGCCTTCTGTTAAATGATGCTTAACCTATTTATCCACAGGAGGATTGAAAAAATCTGCCTAAAAAGTTAATGAAGTTAACACAAACAAATCATTCTGTATGCATAAGGATTTCTATGCCTCAATTTAATCTGATAACTGAGAATACATTCATGAGATTAAAGTTCATTTTAGGTTGTGCTTGAGAGTACATCTCTTAGATTTAACTGTATTCTTTAAACATTCTCTGAGCTGTGCTGCAGTCTCCTCTGGAAAAAAGTAACACCTTAAATGCCCCCAGAGGATTTAACAAAAACTATACTACAGCTCTTTAATGACAATTCTATGATAACTCAATCCTTAAAAAATATTTGTTGAGTTTCCACTGTAAGAAATATGCATCTTTGTTTCTGAGAATTCAGAGATAATCATGGTATTTTGTTCTAATTTTATAAATGCAGTTTCAATTTGCTCAATGTTACATATCTACCAATTGTGGAACTGAGATTTAAGTATAGGTTTATCTGATTTCAGAATGCCATGTGCCTTTATACTTTAACTTCCCAATATAATTCCCAAGTAGAAAAGCTTAAAGTCATGTGGGGTTTGGGAGAAACAGTGTAAGGGAGAAGACATTTATGCAAAACAGAACAAAATGAAACTAAAAGGTGAAAACACAATTAGACAAATTATACAAAAATTTATAAGTTCTCTGGTTTACTGGGAAGATTTAAAGTAAAAAAGGTGTTACTTTTTTCCAGAGGAGACTATAGCACAGCTCAGAGAATATTTAAAGAATACAGCTAAATCTGAGAGATGCACTCTCAAGCACAGCCTAAAATGAACTTTAATCTCATGAATTTATTGTTATCAGATTAAATTGAGGCACAAAAATCCTTAGGTATTTAGAATGATTTATTTGTGTTAACTATAACAGAAATTCCTTGAAATCTCTTTATATATATTTAAAATGTGATATGGCTGTGTCAAAGAATGCTTTCCTTCTTATAGTAGATGATGTTCCTGTTTTATAAGTAATGAACTCACACAAGGATCAGGGGACAACCTGCTGGTTGTGGTCATACTTTTTATAATTGTGGTCATATTTTTTAAAATTGTGAAGAATTGGGCTTCCCTGGTGGCGCAGTGGTTGAGAGTCTGCCTGCCGATGCAGGGTACACAGGTTCGTGCCCCGGTCCGGGAGGATCCCACATGCCGTGGAGCGGCTGGGCCCGTGAGCCATGGCCGCTGAGCCTGCGCGTCCGGAGCCTGTGCTCCACAAAGGGAGAGGCCACAGCAGTGAGAGGCCTGCGTACCGCAAAAAAATAAAAAAATAAAAAAATAAAAAAAAAATAAAATTGTGAAGAATGGATAGGGATGCAGGCCAAATTACACCAGAATGCTATTGTGGTGAAAAATAAAATACAAATAAAATGATGTCTGTTAAAGTTATATAGAATTTGGACAGAATTATGCCAATTTCAGGATTTTAATACTTTTTAAACACATTTATACTTCTATACAAAGTCTGCTAATACAACAGGATTTATATGATCATATCTTGAAGAATTAGAAAGCTATAGCCTGGAAAAGCGGTTGATTTTGAAATAATGATAGAGAGAAAAATAGAATAAAAACTTCAGAAAAAGACTCACAAATGAAAGGATACTTATTTTTGACAAATTTGGCACTGCATAACACTGGAGAATTTTATCCTTTTCAATAAAATGTGCTGGGTCTAGTAGGTGTCCAAATAGACAAAGTATCCCATTATCCTACCTCACCCCTTACATAACATTAAACTCTAGGTGGACTTCCAATCTAAATGTGTAAATAAAACAGAAATTTTTCTTGACTTTGAGTTAAAGAATCATTTTTAAAATCAGTACCCTGCCAAAAAAGAGAACCCAGAAAGTGCCCTAATCATGAAGAAAAAGTCTGTGAATTTAGGCTACATTAAAGCTAGAGAATTTTGTTAATTAAAGTAAAAAACGTCTTTATCAGTGAAAAGGCAAAACATCTTTAGCAGTGTGAAAAGGCAACTCAGGACACTAGTATAAGTTACCATATAGTAGCAAGTTCTTATATCCAGAATATATTGATAATGAAAACTCTGCTAAGCTTCAGCAATATGTAACTCCCTAAGGAATCTTAGGCCTGCTGGCTCTTAAGCAACTCATACCAGACTTGTTTGAAACCAGATTTCCCAGCATCTGTGATGTGAAAATTGAACATGTCCAATCAGTCACAAAGAATTTACAGTTCACCTTGTGAGCTGAGGCTTGCATTTAGAATCTTGTCTCATTTCAAATGCATGCTCTTTTTGCTATAGCCCTTTCACACTTCTACTAGGAAAAGATCCCTGAACTTGCATATGGTGGCACTGTGCAAGTTCTACCTTACCAGATAAAAATAAATTCCACTTAATTTTAGAATCTTACTGGGGCAACTTTTTTGCTTACCTATTAACAATATAAATTAATCCAAAATAAATACAAAAGAAGTCAACTCAAAATGTACAAAAAAAAGCACATGCAATTGGCTGGTAAAAACTGAAAATGTGGTTCACCTTCCATAATGATACAGGAAACACATATTAAAACAGTATAGGGATGCAAATTTTTACCTCTACCATCTTAGGTTTTTTTTTCCTGAGCCTGATAATTAAATTGACAAAAGACAGGTCAACAGGAGAAAAAGCACAGAAATTTATTTAATGCAAGTTTTATGTGACACAGGAGCCTCTGTAAGGAATGAAGACCTAAAGAAGCGGCAAAACCAAATGCTTTTATACCAGGTTTAATAAAAAGAGGCAATTGGGGCTTCCCTGGTGGCGCAGTGGTTGAGAGTCCGCCTGCCGAGGCAGGGGACACGGGTTCGTGCCCCGGTCCGGGAAGATCCCACATGCCGCGGAGCGGCTGGGCCCGTGAGCCATGGCCGGCCGCTGAGCCTGCGTGTCCGGAGCCTGTGCTCCGCAACGGGAGAGGCCACAGCAGTGAGAGGCCCGCGTACCGCAAAAAAAAAAAAAAAAGAAGAGGCAGTTGTAGAAAAGTAATCTATTTAAGGAGGCTGAAGGCAAGTAAAAATTATTTTATCAAGGTTTATACAGAATTCTCTCCATCTTAACTTGCCAGTTGGTGTTAAGAATGTTACTTTCCTTCTGGCATAGGGTGGATTGCCCGTCAGATAGAAATTTCATCTCCTAGTTTAAAAAAAAAGGAAAGTCAGAGTGTTCTTC
The DNA here is from genome assembly GCF_008692025.1 of Phocoena sinus. Taxonomy (NCBI): domain Eukaryota; kingdom Metazoa; phylum Chordata; class Mammalia; order Artiodactyla; family Phocoenidae; genus Phocoena; species Phocoena sinus. The sequence goes on along the minus strand of NC_045764.1, from coordinate 121,576,341 downwards.
TTGCATCTGATGTTTTTCAAGTGCCTTTAACTCAAAATAGTCAATATGCCAGAGTGGCATATTTTGGGGTAACATGTTCTGAACTCCTTCAACAACAATGTGAGGTAACTACACATCCACTGGCATAAATCTAATGAGAGAGAATAAACTTACTGATGTTTGAAAGGATGCACGAAAATAGTAATCCTTGTGTATTGCTGTGGGATGGGGGAGGTAAAACTGCTACTTTGCAAAACTGATGACATCTACTAGAGTTAAATACATGCATGCCCTACCAACAAACAACTCTCTTCTAGATATATAACCAGCAGAAACAAGTATATACTTGGACAAAGGAGAAGGAAAAGTGTATTCACCACAATATAATCTGTAGTACTTTACATTGAAAGTAATTTGACAAGAAAATGAACAAATATACTGTGGCACATTAATAAAAATGTAATGCTGTACAGAAGTAAAAATGAATGATGAATGAATACACAAAACAATGTGGTGATAAAGAATATCACCAACAAAATGTTAAAAAAAATGACAAATCAGGACACAAAAATACATACTGATTCCATTCATTTAAAGTTAAAGATAAAATAAAAACCATAAAATCTTTGGAGATAAAGGTGAGAATAGTGGTAATCTTTGGGGATGTGTAACAACTAGGAAGGTTGGGGGAGACTTCCGTGGTGACGGTAACGTTCTATTTCTTTTTTTCAGTAGTAACTGTGTAGTTGTCTTGACTCTGTAAGAATTCAACATGTAAGCTTATGATGTGCACATGATTCTGTATGTAAGCAATATTCAATTTAAAAATTCTTAAAAAAGAAAAAAAGAAGGAAAACTCTAGGAAACAGGTAGATAGAATTTTACATGCCCTTCCTTGAACTACTCCTTGTCTAGAATAATATACTGATAAAGAATATGCTAGTTCTGCTTGGAGGGTGACTTTAAAATGTAAATTCTGAAATCTTGTGGGTGAAATGAACTTCTAAGCAGCTGTGTTGAAGACAGATGATTATCCAACTTTCAGAGGAAGGCTGACTGATAGGAATCTATGGATTCTCTTAATAACAGTATTAATAGCTAACATGTTGAGTACCAGACATAGTTCTAATAGATTTACATATATTTTCTCATTTAAAATGAGAAATGATGCACCCATTGCTTACTGCCAGTGAGCTTTGGTAGAGCTTCCACATTTTTCAGATATTACAAAATGTCAAGGTGTTTGCAGTGGCAAGGTGAATTTCTCCTAGTCATTTCAAACTGGAGAAAATTGCTTCTTGTAGCTGGAGGGATCGGGGAGTAGAGAAATTCCACCTCCTCTCCACTCTCAGCAACTCAGCAGAATTGTAATTGTTTGCCAAAGTTTTGGCCCCTGACTGTGTGCCATTCTTTTTTACTTCTGTACGGTATTATTTTATTAATATGCCACAGAAATGCAGGACTCTCAGAGGGTTTCCATCTTCCTTTTTACCCAAAGAAACCAATGTTCTGCTATATGCAAGTACTGAGGGAATTGACCACCTTGAATATGAAAGAAAAGTTACAATTATTTTAAGGTAGATTCAGCAACTTAAAAACATCCTCTCTTATTTATATTAAAAATTTAGATGAGTCAAAAGGAAATCTGACAAGAGTGACAACTTTTCTGGCGATATCATGAGTGGAATAGAAAAACTTTCTGAACTATACAGTATCATAAAAACAATCTTCATAAATGAAAATGACAGCAGATCAACAAGAAAGAGTATGATCAACACTTAAGTCTAGAAGACCAAGTGGAATATTTTACAAGAAAATTGATGGTAAATATGAGTGACAGTGTAAGAGACTTGGAAGACAAAGGTGCCCTATGTTAAATAAATAAAATATTCTTCCACTTGTTAAAAGGGTAAGGGAGACTTTAATCAGGACTATCGAGGAAGGTGTCAAGAGTATCACATTAGAGGAGAGAGATCAAATACAACTCTAAACACAGCAAGGAAAAGTGGGTATTTACTGTCAAAATAGAATGAGGGAGTCAGGGGATGGGAACTTACTAAGAAGAGACATCAAGGGTAGGGAGATTCTTGCCAAACCAACTTAACAGGTTTCTTGCTGAAGGCAGGCCAGGCTGATCAGATATCAAGGATGGGGAGATTCTCACTAACATGACTTAGCAGGATTCTTGTTACAACTGGGAATGTAAGCCTAGCAAGGAAGTGGGCTAAAGTGTAGACCTAGCTCAGAAGAAGGCTCAAGGGAGCTTCACTCAAATTGGGTCAAAGAGTCTTTGTCACCTATAATATGAAAAAATGTACCACTGCAGAATGAAGGGGGAAAAAAAGAACAGAAAAAGAAACCAAAATTAGTAAATGAAAATAAATAATAGAATTAAATATCACAAAATTGAAGATAAACCTGTATTTTCAAAGTGAATATTTTAATTAATCACCAGTAAGATTGTTTTTAATCTTATTTTAAAAATTTTAGCCCTTTTAGCCCATTCAAATGGTATTTTACTTTATAAGAATTATTTCAAGGTTTTATGTTGAGTATGTTTTGTTGTTACTATTATTTTAAAAGTTAATGTATGTATATAGATACCACTTTTTACACTAGATTTCCATGATAATACCCAGAAGCAAACTTGTTGATTATTCTTGGTTATCTTTCCAAAAAATATTTTTTCCAGATTTATTGAGATATAATGACATATAACACTGGGTAAGTTTAAGGTGTACCACATGCTGATTTGATACACTTATATACTGCAAAATGACTACCACCATAGCCTTGGCTAACACCTCTGTCTTGTCACATAATTACCATTTCTTTTTTGTGGTGAAAACATTATTTAATCAATCTTAGCAACTTTCAAGTATATAATACAGTATTATTAACTATAATCACAATGCTGTACATTAGATCCCCAGAGCTTATGCATATTCTTAACTGGAAGTTTATACTCTTTGACCAACGTCCCACCATTCCCCAGCCTCTGGTAACTACTATTCTACTCTCTGTTTCTACAGGTTCAGCTTTTTTAAATTTCACATTTAAGTGGTATCATACAGTATTTGTCTTTCTCTGACTTATTTCGCTTAGCATAATGCCCTCAATATCCACCCATGCTTCCACAAATGGCAGGATTTCCATCTTTCTCATGACTGAATATCTCTGTGTGTGTGCGTGCGTGTGTGTTAACATTTTTTATGTTCATTCATTCATTGATAGACACTTAGGTTGTTTCCACATCTTGGCTATTGTGAATAATGGTGCAACATACATGGTAGTGCAGACATTCTTAATTTTTTGAGGAACCTCCATACTGGCTGTACCAATTTACATTACCTCCAACAATGCACAAGGGTTCCCTTTTCTCCACATCCTTGCCAACACTAGTTATCTCTTGTATTTTTTATAATAACCATTTTAAGAGGTGTGAGGTGCTATCTCACTATGGTTTTGATCTGCACTTCCCTGATAATTAATGATGTTGAGTATCTTTTGATGTACTTATTGATCATTTGCAAGTATTCTTTGGAAAAACATCTATTCGGTTCCTCTGCACATTTTTAATTGGATGTTTTTGTGTTAATGTTGTAAGAGTCATTTATATATTTTGGATATTAACTGGTAAGATTTTTTTATATGAAACACTTGGAATTGGAGAAAATATTTGCAAACCATCTATCTGATAAGTGGTTAATACCCCAAATATATAAGAATCTCCTACAAGTCAGTATCAAGGAAAACAAGTAACCCAATTTAAAAATGGGCAACGTACTTGAATAGACATTTCTCCAAAGAATACATGGTTTTATGCTACTGAATTTTAATGGGCAATGTTCTTTCCTATTGTCAAACCACTATGATAAATTATACTCTTGTTCTTTGACCTACAGAATTTTGTGGATCACATATGGAAAAGAAGTTGACACTGTTGTAAGAAACCATGGGGTATACATACCAGATTATCTAAGATTCAACAATTTTTCAGTGGTGTTTATTTCAAGGAAATCTGCTTATAAGCAATGATATTAAACATATTTTTAAAAAGTCTTTAAGGCTGGTATTGTCTAACTACTGAAAATGCAAGAGTCAGACTGCTAGAGGTTAAACTTTAAGTCCTTTACTAGCTATGTGATTTAGGCTTTTGTTTGTTTATGTGTGGCTTAGTTTTTTCATCTAAAAAAAGAGATGATATAAAAGAGATGATATTTGTATGTTTCTCTTTGTGTGAGTTAGGTAAAATGTTTATTGCCTCTAAAGTATTCAATGTTTGCCACATAGCACTGCTGTAACAGTTCCCTACATTTGCCCCAGAGTTCCACACCAACTATGCACTCTGGTCTCCCACCTGCCACTTTCTTCAAAGCTGTGAAAATCTCCTCTGTTCAACACTGGTACACTCCAAAAGTGTGGGAGATTTGATAACTCCAGAAGGAACAATTAACACATAGAGCATATAGGGTGGTAGATAAATTCTCCAGGTTTCTTGCTCTCTCATGTAACAATTCTAAGATGCATTCCACAGTTAACCAAATGGTCCACAGAAAGAATAAGTCTACCCTTTCCGTAGTTATTACCACATTAACAAACTTTTAAAAAAATTTTATCCTTTCTCTGTTTCACTTTCACTCCCTCAAATCTGTTCCCAGGGGTTACCTTCCAAGAAAGCTAGCTGTTCCCACAACCTGGATTTAGATAAGTTTTACATTTCCTCCCATTTTGTGAAAATATGTTCACAATTGATTACACTGAGATATGATGTTTTTTAAAGCTGTAAGTTAGGAAACAGCTGACAAACAAAACAAGTTAATACACATAGAATAATTAATTCTAAATACATGATGCAACTCAGAATCTAGCCTTTCATTTTATTTCAATATTTAATATTGATGAGGCCCAGAGAGGCCATGGGACTGGTCTAAATTATATACCTAGTTCAACTTTAAGGGGCCTGTTTCATTACAATTAGCAACCCAATTTGACAGTGAACTTCAGAAAAAGGAAGAGGGGAGAATCCATAGACATTAATTCAAAGCAACAAACACCCAGATACAATTCCATAAAGAGAACTAAGACTTGATATGTCATCATGGCTATCTATTTCTTTTTTTTTTTTTTTTTTTGCGGTACGTGGGCCTCTCACTGTTGTGGCCTCTCCCGTTGCGGAGCACAGGCTCCGGACGCGCAGGCTCAGCGGCCATGGCCCACGGGCCCAGCCGTTCCGCGGCATGTGGGATCTTCCCGGACCGGGGCACGAACCCATGTCCCCTGCATCAGCAGGCGGACTCCCAACCACTGCGCCACCAGGGAAGCCCTCTATTTCTTTTTATATTCTGAGAAAACAATAACTCCTTGGCCACAAAATTCCATACTTCATAAAATTTTAAATTTCACTTTAAAAATTTTAGATTTGGAAACCATGAAAAATACTTCCTTTTCTAAATGCTACAGAATAGCTGTAGATACATAATGATCCTAATTATAATAACTAGAGTAAGTCAGAAGAGACTCACATATTTGCATTCTGTTGGCTAATATTTCCAGTAGACAAGACAAATTATCTGCTGATTCAGAATAGACACAAAGTAATGCTTTTCAGAGGTTGCTTAATGGCAGAAACTATACACTTACAGTCTTATGATCTCTGAGATATATATTATTTGCCTTACGTATGAGGAAGCGGATGCTAGGAAAAGAGACATGCCATAGGTCCCAAGGTCAAAATTTACATCCCAAGTCTTTCTGATCTTAGTGAACATGTTATTCTAAACATGAATTCTGCTATCTCCCAGAAAAGTCATTTTTATGACATATAACTGATTAAGTTTGGGCTAGTGTTATTTTAACTATCTGCTTTATAATGAGCTATACTGGATATGAATCAAGACATTTATCTATCTACATACTTTATTTTTTAACAGTATTTTTTAGGTTCACAACAAAATTGAATAGAAGGTAAGAGATTTCTGATATACTTCATGACCCGCGCATGTACAGAATTTCCCACTATCAGTGTCCCCCACTAGAGTGGTAAATTTGTTATAATTGATAAACCTACACTGATACAATATTATAATGTAAAGTCCACAGATAACGTGGTTCCACTTTGTTATTGTGCATTCTATGGGTTTGAAAAAAATTATAATGACATGTATCATACAGTATAGCTTCACTGCCCTTAAAATTTTCTCTGCTCTGACTATTCATCCCTCACTCTCTCTAACCCCTGGAAACCACTAATCTTATTTACTGTCTCCATAGTTTTGCCCTTTCCAGAATGTCATACATTGGAATAATACAGTATGTAGCATTTTCAGGTTGGCTTTTTTTTCTCTTAGTAATATGCATTTAAGTTTTCTCCATGTACTTTCTGGGCTTGATAACACATTTCTTTTTAGCACTGAATAATACCCCATTGCAAGGATGTACCACAGTTTACTTATCTATTTACCTACTGAAGGACATCTTAGTTGCCTCCAAGCTTATGTAATCATGAGTAAAGTTGTTATTAACATCATGAGCAGGTTATTGTGTGGACCTAAGCTTTCAATTCCTTTGGAAAGTACCAAGGAATGCACTGCCGGATCATATGATAAGAGTATATATAGTTTTGTAAGAAGCTGCCAAACTGTCTTCTAAAGTGTCTGTACCATTTTACATTCCCTTAGTAATGGATCAGAGTTCCTGTTGATACCCACCTCACAAGTATTGGGTGTTGTCAGTGTATCAGATTTTGGCCATTTTAATACACTCATAGTGGCATTTCATTGTTGTTTTAATTTACATTACCCTAATCGCACACGATGTGAAGCATCTTTTCACATACTTATTAGCCAAATATAAATCTTCTTTGGGGAGGTGTATGTTAAAGTATTTTGCCTATTTTTTAAAAATCAGGTTTTGTTGTTGCTGTTGAGTTTTAAGAATTCTTTGTACATTTTGGGTAACTGTCTTTTCTCAGATATGTCTTTTGCAAATATTTACTCCCAGCCTGTTGCTTGTCTTTTCCTTCTCTTTACAGTGAGTTTCTCTGAGCAGAAGTTTTTAATTTTAATAAAGCCCAGCTTTTCAATTCATTTTTCGTAGATCATGCCTTTGATATTGTATCTAAAAGTTGTTACCAACCCCAAAATTACTTAGATTTTCTTCTATGTTATCCTCTAGAATTTTTACATTTTTGCAGTTTACATTTAGGTCCTTGATCCATTTTAGTTAATTTATTTTTCCAAGCTCTAGCTCTTTAATTTTTTCAAATTTTCTTTCACCAATACTTTTTTTAACTTTATTGGAGTAATTGCTTTACAATGCTGTGTTAATTTCTGCTATATAACAAAGTGAATCAGCTATACGTATACATATGTCCCTATATCTCCTCCCTCCCACCCTCCCTATCCCATCCCTCTAGGTGGACACAGAGCACCAAGCTGATCTCCCTGTGCTATGTGGCTGCTTCCCACTATCTATCTATTTTATATTTGGTAGTGTATATATGTCCATGCCACTCTCTCACTTCGTCCCAGTTTACCCTTCCCCCTCCCCGTGTCCTCAAGTCCATTCTCTACATCTGTGTCTTTATTCCTGTCCTATCCCTAGGTTCTTCAGAATCTTTTTTTTTTTTTAGATTCCATATATATGTGTTAGCATACAGTATTTGTTTTTCTCTTTCTGACTTACTTCACTCATGATAGTCTCTAGGTTAGTTAATTTTTTGAAGGACGTAAAGTCTGTGTCTAGATTTATTTTTCTACATAGATGTCCAGTTGTTCCAGAATGATTTGTTTAAAAGGTTATGTTTTCTTCAGTGTATTCCCTTTGTACCTTTGTCAAATATCAGTTGATTATATCTATGTGAGTGTAATGCAGAGCTTTCTATTATGTTCCATTGTTCCATGCATCTATCTATCCTTTTGACAAAACACACTGTCTTGATTACTGTAGCTTTATTATAAGTCATGAAGTTGGATAATGTCAATCCTCTGACTTTGTTGTTTTCCTAATCTGTGTTGACTATTTTGGGTCTTTTCCTTCTGAACATTAATTTTAAAATTTGAATCTGATCTGTAGATTTTTTTGATTGGTATGGCATTGAATCTATAGATCAAAGTGCAGAGAATTGACACATTACAATATTGAATCTTACCCCTGGAACATGAAATACCCCTCCATTTATTTAGTTGCTTGATTTGTTTTATCAGAGTTTTGTAGCTTTCTTCATATAGATCTTGTATATATTTTATTAGATTTTCACCCAATTATTTCATTTTTAGTTTGCTCATAAATGGTTTTGTGTTTTTAATTTCAAATTAGTATACTAATAATAGCTGTTTCAAATTCCTAGTCTGACAATACCAACGTTTCTGTCAGACTGACGGCGGTTTTAATACTTGCTCTGTCTCTTAAAACTGTGATTTTTTTTTTGTGCGTGTCATTTTTGCCTTATAATTTTTTCTTGATAAATGGACATGAAATACCAGGAAAAAGGAACTACTATAAATATGCCTTGAATAATGTAGTGGTAAGTTGTTGGGAGAGATGAAGTGTTCTAAGTTTCTCCATTTATTTAAAAACTTTTTCTTCCTAGTTTTATGGAGATATAATTGACATACAGCACTATTGTATAAGCTTAAGGTGTACAATATAATTATGTGACATATATATCACGAAATGATTATTACAATAAGTTTAGTGAACACCCATCATTTCAAAAGATACAAAATTGAAGAAATTAAAAAAATATTTTTCCCTGTGATGAGAACTCTTAGAATTTACTCTCTTAACAAATTTCATATATAACGTACAGTGGTATTAATTATTTTAAGCATGTTGCACATTACATCCCTAGTACTTATTTATCTTATAACTGGAAGTTTGTACCTTTTGACCACCTTCATCTAATTCCCCCTGCCCCACAAATCTGATCTCTTTTTCTATGAGTTTCTTTGCGGCGTATTACTGCCTACAACACTATGTTAGTTCCTGTTACACAACACACTGATTTGATATTTCTATACACTTCACAATGTTCACTGCGGTAAGTCAAGTTACAATATGCACATTTATTTTTTACAGAATATAATGTTGGAAAACTTGACTGAAAGTAGCAAGTTTCTGTTTATTTGGTTTGTTTTACTTTATGCAGAGATATATAAAAATAGGACTTTGACTAGGTCAAATACATATTTCTGAATTACTAAAAATGGAGATTTTTATCAGCAAAGTTTTCCTATTTAACTCATAATAATGTTACCTTGAACTTTGTATTCTTAACTCATAATCTACACTTTTTGTATCTATAGTTAATTCATGATCATTTTATATGCACTTTGTTTCTAGTAATAGTTTTGTATTTCTGGCTGAGATTTTAAAATAAAGTGATTTTACACACTGCATACAATTCAGACAAAAACCAGGGAAATCTCAGATGTCACCATAGTTCTAATTTATTTTCATGTTTCTTTTTTGAGAATGCATTTCTCTGAGAATATCTTGATAATTTTTCACATCATGTTCGATTTCCTTTTTGAGCTTAAAGATAAACAATGATTTACTAGGAGTATGTGTTTCAGGCCTAAGAAGATGAATGTACTGAGACATGTTGACACAAAAGATGAATTCTCCTCTGCTAGCATTTCTGTCCACTCTCTAATCTTGCTTTATAATTAATTAGCTGTCAGATCTGCTAAACTTCCATGAAGAGATTACACAGATGTCATGGCAAATTGTTCCTGAAATTAAGAGCTGAACTGGGAATGTTCTTCTTCCTGATCTTACAATTCTCTTTATTGATTTTACTGTCATTTTCACCTGTTCAGAACAGAAAGAAATGGAATGGTGTTTTATTTGTTTCTAAGAAGGAAATGTCATGTAATAATTGAAGAAATAGTTTAGTGTTTATCTCAAAAATTATATATATATGTGTGTATGTATATATCTTTGAGTAACTACTCGGCACTGAAGTGCTGAAGTTACAACATGAATGTAAGTCAATAAATTTTGCAGTTTAGATGATATTTAATATTTAAAATGGATTTGTAAAATAAAATCATTGCAAAATCAATTGGAATAAAGTATTGAAACAGTATTTGTCAGCTCCCTGTCACTCCATATTATTTAAATATGTATTTACCTCATTTATTATTTGTTAACAATTTATTGATTTTATTTGTATAGAAAACAAGTAAAACATTAACATTCCTTACGCAAGTTCCAAAGCACATTTTGGAGTCATCTGAGAAATAAAATGTTCTCATTGCACTGGAATATTTTAAAATAATAAGAAATTATTAAGTTTTTGATAAACCAGCATTAAATGAAAAATATGTAATATATTTAAACATATATTGGTGTCTATAAATATCTGCCATATTTTTAATATCTCACTGTAATTACACATTCTTAATTTTCCCAATGAACACTAAATATTTAGAATGTTCTGGTGGCATTAAAAGTTTCATGTAAGTATCATTTTTTATAGCATATAATTCCATTGTGATAATTACAGTACACAGGTGTGATAATCACACAATATTTAAGTATTCAATATCTATAGGGGCATTGCAATGTTAAGGGAGGTGTTAACGCCTTCTTACTTAAATAATTGTGCATTTAAAAATTATTCCTTTAAAATATTTTCTGAAACTGAGTTGCTGGCAAGAACCTTGGGTAATATAAAACCCTTCATTCAGGGAAATGCATAAAGTTACCTAAAGAAGCGTATAAGTGCAGCTACGTGACCTCCAGCTTCCAATTGACGGGCGCCTCACCGATTCTGACCCGCGCCTGCCTCTTCCGGGGACGGAGCGTCCAGTTCCCGGTTCTCGCGAGCTTACGTCGAGGCTCCCGGTAGCGGATATGGGTAGCGTAGCCCTGATGCTGGGCCGGAAGCACCGAGTAGGGGCGAGTGTAGGCCGGCAAGTGAACGCGCGCGAGCGAGGCTCTGCTACTTTCCGCCCGCCAGAAGGATGTGTGCAGAAGGTGGCCTGCAGGGGCACCCTGTCACCACACGGCCACAGAAGGCCAAGCAGGCTGCACACGGCTGCTATTCCTCCTGAGAGCCCTGTGGCAAGTGGAGTCCCAGGGACAGTCACTGGCCAGGCGGACCTGTTGGAACGTCTGCAGTACGGCCACCCAGCACCGTACCCGGCTTGAGTTCACCCTCTTTATTGACAGTGTCTACTGCCATCTTTCACTGCTCTCCTTCCATACCAGTGTTTCCTTCAACCTACAGAATAAGCTACTCAAAACCAGGTAGGAGGATACGTTTCTTAGCTTACTCGCCAGCACTAAGATATATTTTAAAATATTTATTTACTTGCACAAATGGCATAGTTTAAATCAGTTAGTTGAATGTAAATGTGAAGTCTGGGGCTTCCCTGGTAGCGCAGTGGTTGAGAGTCTGCTTGCCGATGCAGGGGACACGGATTCGTGCCCCAGTCCGGGAGGATCCCACATACCGCGGAGCGGCTGGGCCCGTGAGCCATGGCTGCTGGGCCTGCGCGTCCGGAGCCTGCGCTCCGCGGCAGAAGAGGCCGCAACGGTAAGAGGCCCGCGTATCGCAAAAAAAAAAAAAAAAATGAAGTCTGAAGTGTTATTCTGTTGGTGTATTCATGTCAGTGGTAGAGAGAACCTTTTAACTCTTGGTAGTTTGGGGCTTGCTGTTGTTTAAATAATTTCTAGGATAAGAGATAACTAAGAAAAATGGAGGGTGTTTAAAACTAAAATCTGTAGGAAGATATCAGAAAACCGTCAAAGCAGAGAGGATATGATGGGTCGAGATCCTGGAGTAAAGAGGAGCTCTTTGGACTAAGTACAACTTATGATGTGACTTTTCTCCTTGTGCCATTTGCCAACTTGAAAACAGGGCCTTATAAGTCTGAATAGGATTTTCAGTCATCATCTGGGGCTTGGAGAATAAAAGTTGGAGTTCAGGATCTGCTGGAAAAGGGCACAGCATAGAATTAATAGTAAACCATACAGTAGCATAACTCTCACAAATATTGAACTTAAGCTTTAAATCAACTCAATCATTGATGGAATAAGTTTATCTGACCCTGCATACCTGATGGTCAAAAGAAAATATCACTCCTATTGGAAAGCATATAACGTCATTCAGTCTTTAACAGTACACATGTTTAAACAAAATGTTCAGCAACAGATAAAAATAACCAGGTACACAAAAGACTAAAGTATAAAAAGATATAAGAGAAACAGACCCATATAGGACCAAATATTTGAGTTTATTTAGGTAGACTTTAAAACACATGTGTTTTATCTGTTCAAAAGAGCAATTAGAGAATTTCAGCTGAGAACTGGAAACTATAAAATAAATAGACATAAAAAAGAAAAAAATATGATAGTAGAAGAACTCAGTAGACAGATTTAATAATATATTAGACAAAGGTGAAAAGCGCCTTAATGAGCTGAATGAAAGATGACAAAAATATCCAAACTAGAACAGTGAGAAAACTTATAGAAAATTGCAAAAAGGGACTTGGAGGATAGTTTTAATACTGAGACCCCAGAAGAATAGGAGAAAATAAGTGGTCAGAAACAAGGTTTTAAGTGATTATGGCTGGAGAAATTTTTTAAAAAGATAGGATACTTAGCCACATATTCAAAAACATTGCAAACTCAAAGCAGAATAAATACAGAGAAAACTACGTGTAGACACATAATAGTAAAATAGCTATAAGTTAAATTTTAAAATCTTAAAAGTAACTAGAGCAAAAAGAAAACCTTTTATGTATTGATATTTGTAGAAATATTAAATATTCATATTATTTGTATTAAAATTTTGGTACCCATATTGTGCCAAAATCATTTATACGTATTCAGACACACATTGCTTCTGTGTGTCATACTGATTGCTATGAGATAACTGTCGAAGACATTGCTAATGCCCCACCTCTAGTCCCAGCAACCTGACAACTAGAAGCAGCTGCATTTCTTTCACTGAGCTCTTTAGATTGTATGTGCCTGGGATTTAATTTGTTTTAGGGACAGTCCACAATCGAGGACTGACCCGAAACACCAACTCCCTTGCCCCTTGGAGAAAGTTTTTAAAAAGATAGGTGAGTGCTCTAGTCTCTAGTGACTCCTGGAGTTTTTCCTGCAGTTATAAGTTCAGACACCCAGAGTGGTACCTGACTTGATTCCACACCCTTTGTTGCCTGTGTCTCCTGACTTCTTTCAGTATTCGCCTTTCCTTTATGTAAGTAATAAACTATTCACTCAAAACCAGGTGAGTGTGTACTTCTAGTATACTAAGTAAACTAAGACAAGGATGATTCTTCTTTATTGTATCAATAATAAGGCAATCTGAAGGACATACATGTAGCATTTTTGCTATTCTGATGTCAAATTACTAGTCTAGTGATAAATAAATGATGCCTTATTAAAAGTTTAACAGTGGTTGGACTTTCAGTTTGAACTGATTTTAATTTCAGTTCTAATTTATCACAGTGATAATGATACCTATAAATGTGATATCTTTACTTTTGGCTTATAGAGTAAAAACAGCTATGTAGAAGTTTTTTCTCATTAATAATTTAATAATAAACAATACATTATCACTATATATGTATATACTGAGATATATAGAGATATATACACATAGATACGTGTATATATATATTTTAAAATGAACTAGTGCCATGCAACCAGTGTTTCTCTATTAGCGTTGTAATTATTCCTCAATAATTTAAATTTATGCTTTACATTATTTTTTTAAACATTTCATTGGAGTATAATTGGTTTACAATGTTGTGTTAGTTTCTGCTTTATAACAAAGTGAATCAGCTATATGTGTACATATATCCCCATATCCCTCCCTCTTGAACCGCCCTCCCACCCTCCCTATCCCACACCTCTAGGTGGTCACAAAGCACCCAGCTGATCTCCCTGTGCTATGCGGCTGCTTCCCACTAGCTCTGCTTTACATTTTTAAACATTATTTTTTCAGTATGCTTTTAATGACTACACAATCCTCAAAGTAAAGCAATTGCTTTTTTCTACTACTTTTACCCAAATATTTTGTCAGCTATTTATGTACACATAAAGAAATATTGTCTCAGTAGTTTTTTAATACCTTATTACATTGGACAAAAAGTCTAGAGATATATGAAATTGATATGATTATAGAGACACCCTTTTCTCATTCCAAATGATATATTAAATATTATACAGTATTTTGTTTGATCATTTAATGTATTTTTATTAATGTGTATTTTTATAGAGTTTTAAAAATAAGTTATGAAATTAAGTCACTGAAATGCCTCTTTGGCATAATTGCTTTTACAAATGGTATGAAACTACTATGAAATATTCATATTTCATAAAATGGTTATGTAAAGGCAATATACTGTACAGGAGTGGTGTACAGAGTCTAGTAGTATAATACAGAATAAAAAGCAAATTTAGAGCTTTGTTCTGATAATCAAAACAATCAATTCTCCAGAAAAGTTAGTGAGAAAATTGTATTTATAATGAAACAATATAAAGTGCGCTGACAATCTTAATATCAGTTATAGTGCATCAACATATTTTCACTTTTATTAAACAGAAGAAATGAAACTCAGTTTGGGAATTTTGAGTTCTGTACCTAGGTTATATTTACTAAACAGAACTTTGTCTTTTCCCCTCAAGAAAATTTGATCCACAGTAAAGTCTTTTATAAGCAAAGGTTTGATTAAGGTACATAGATAGATTAATTCTTTCTGGGATAGAGGGAAAAAGACTGATCAACCTGTCTTTGCTTCAGTTTCAGTAATGTGCACCACTGAAATACCACTTCAGTTAATTTATAATAAAATCAAATAACAGGGGAAAAATGAAACAATAAAAGTGTCATCATTTGATTATTTGTCTCAAGTCATCAAACATTTAGCTCTGTGTGGAGTATTTTATTTTTTCTATACATCGTGAGCATGAAGTTTTTATTTTTTCTCCCCTTTTTTTCACAATCTTAAAATCCCTTAAAATCAATTGTTTATTTCATTCGTTTCTTTTAAGTAAATTAATTTTTAAAATTTGTATTCCTCCTACAACTTAAACTTAATTTAAAATTAAATTTATTGGGCTTCCCGGGTGACACAGTGGTTGAGAGTCCGCCTGCCGATGCAGGGGACACGGGTTTGTGCCCCGGTCTGGGAAGATCCCACATGCCGTGGAGCGGCTGGGCCCGTGAGCCATGGCCGCTGAGCCTGCGCGTTCGGAGCCTGTGCTCCGCAACGGGAGAGGCCACAACAGTGAGAGGCCCGCGTACCACAAAAAAAAAAAAAATTAAACTTATTTTCTTTCCTTAAAAATAAAACTATTATCTAGCACAAATAATCTGTGAATCCACTGTTAGGTGATAATGATGCACTGAAAATTTCCCAAAGGTAAACCAGTTAAAATTGCAGTTTCAAGATATGACTTCCAAAGTTACCAGCTAAGTTTTATATCAGGAAAAGAAGGGTATTTGTAGTGTTATAATTTTTAAAATAATTTTGAATCCTCTGCTAAAGATAACATTTAATTTTGTATAGTGTCTCTAATTATATATTTAAGGATCATAAATGAAGAATGATAATATATGATGAGTCATCAAGCATTCAAAATATGCTTTATCCAAAAAGTAATAAAAAATGACATATAGTTCAGAGGTATATCTTTTTTAGTCTTTAGGAGTATGTTGGGTATCATATAAAAAAATATTAAATGTCTTTTGTATGTATTAATGGCAGATGGAGGCTATAAATTCTAATAGAAAACTATTATCTTTTTAAATTATGGGAACATGACTTCTGTAAAGTGAGAATAACCAGAAAAATTGTCAACTGACCAATAAAATAAAAAACAAAGCAACGTTTTGAATAATATTGTCAAAATATGCCTAAGATTCCAGCTAAAGTTTATTGAAATTCTAGATTTTTTAACAGCTTTATTGAGGTATAATTGACATATAAATATTGTATATATTTAAGGTGTACAGTTTAATATTTTAATATGTGTACATTGTGAAATGATCATATAATCAAGAAAATTAATATATCTGTCACATTCATGCAGTTCTTCTTTTCTTTTTCTTCTTTATTTTGTGGTGAGAAGACTTAATTTAAGATCTACCCTTTAAGCAGATTTGAAGTATACAATACAGTGTTGTTAGCTATAGGTACCACAATATACATTAAATATTAAGAATTTATACATCTTGCATATCCGAAACTTCGTACACTTTGACTAACATCAGCCCATATCCACCTCTCCCCAGGCCCTGGAAACCACCATTCTGTTCTGTGATTCTATGAATTTGACTATTTTAGATTCCACATATAAGCAAGATCTTGCAATATTTGTCTTTCTGCATCAGACTTGTTACACTAAGTATAATGTTCTCCAAGTTCATTCATGTTGTTGCAAATGGCATCATTTCCTTCCTTTTTAGGCTAAATAATATCTCATACTATTACAATAAATTTATATAATATTTAATAAAATATTATATAATATATAACAAATAAGATATAATACATAATATAGCACATTTATATAATATGATAAATTTATTATATAAGTAATATTCCATATAGACCACATTTTCTTTATCCATTCATTCATTGATGGATATTTGGATTGTTTCCTTATCTTAGCTATTGTGAATAATGCTGCAGTGACCATAGGAGTGCAGATATCTCTTGAAGACCCTGAGTTCAATTCCTTTGGATAAATACCCAGAAGTGAGATTGCTGGATCATATGGTACTTCTTTTTCAATTTTTTAGGAAACTCCATACTGTTTTTATAGTGATTGAACAGGTTACATCCTCACTGACAGTACACGAGGTTTCCAATTTCTCCACATCCTTGTTAACACATATTTTAAAATTTTATCTTTTTAAATAGTAGTCATCCTAACAGATATAAGATGATATCTCATCGTGGTTTTGATTTTCGTTTCTCTGATGATTATTGATGTAGAGCATCTTTTCATGTACCTGTTGGCCATCTTATATCTTCTTTGGAAAAATGTCTTTTCATATCTTCTGCCCATTTTTAAATTTACTTTTTGCTATTGAGTTGTATATATATATTTTCGTTATTGGCCCATTTTCAGATATTTGATTTGCATACATATTCTCCTGTCTTATAGGTTGCCTTTACAATTTGTTGATTGTTTCCTTTGCTGTGCAGAAGCTTTCTAGTTTGATGTAGTCCCACTTGACTATTTTTGTTTTTGTTGCCTGTGTGCTTGGTGTCATGACCATGAAATCATTGCCAAGGACAATCTCATGAAGTTTTTCCCCTAGGTTCTCTTCTAAGAGTTTTCAGGTTTTTTGGTGTTAAAGAATATTATTAAATACTGGACAGTCTGGGAAACTACTGAATGCTGAAATAATAAAACCAATGAATAACATTCCGTGTTTCTTATTACTTGATTTTTATTTCATTTAGTAGTAATTTCTCAGGAAACTTCATTATATTGTGTTTAGTTCAATAATCACTAAGGCTTCATGTCATTATAACAATCCCTCATCAATTAGAACATTAAAGTTGAAATAGCCTGAATTCTCCTCTGTACTTACAAGGATGGTAAAAACAGCAATAACACATCTTTCTGTTGTTAGAGTGGCAAAGCAACTCTTCTGGAGTGTTAAGACTGTTAGAACTTTTTCAAGGATCCTATGGACATCTCATCCCTCAGTTATTTTTCTTCTTGACTACCCTCTTGTTTGCCCAGATTGGTATTAGTTTCTGAGGCAACTGATTGTTTTTGATAAATGCTCTGAGGATAGGTTTTTGATAAATGCTCTGAGGATAGGTCTTTTGCATCAGAGGTAACTCTCCTGAGGCAGATCAAATAATGATAAGCCCAGTGAATGGGGTCTTCCAGGGAACTTCAATACAAGTCAGGGAGTGAGTGACAGTATTCTGGAGATGGAGTTTTTGGGAAGCTGCAAACCATCGTCCACCCTCCAGTGTGTGCTGAGCTTTTGGCGTATAGGCTACTATATACCTGAAAACAAGGAGGATAAGAGATAACTAAGCTCATTGTTTAACTGAAAATCAGCAGATTTTTGTAGTTATATAATCCTTGGATTGTTGCAATCCTTTGGTAAATTTCCAGAGTTTTGAATAGGTCAACTTAACAAATTTTCCCGGTGTTGTTGCTTTTGTGGAGGAGCAGATTTTCAGTTTTTACTCTCCCATTCCAAAAATGTTTCTCTGTGATTATATTAGGATATAGTTAAGCTGTTAAGGAGAGGTGATACTAATGAATTCGTTTTAATGTCTCACATCTTAAATTTGCAGTTGTTTGGGCAGAAAGAAAAGCATTAAGGGTTAATTTACCCATTTATTTTTTCTTTTACATAAAACAAAGTATAGACATACATTTCTGAGATTCTGGTTAAATAGGTGTTGACGAATTTGAATAGCAAATGAGAAATCTCATCATATTAGTATCATAATTGATTTAAGTTTATTTTGTGGGTGAAGAGAAGTTTTAAAAGTTACAGTGTTCTTTACTTATGGAATGAAAAAGAACCCAAGCATCTACTTATTTATTCATTTCAGCTGGAAATTCTGTGACAGTTTTATTAGATTCTAAAACTCCTGAAGGAAAACATAGATATATAATGAATACATAAATATTCAAACAATCCCTTGTAAACACATGAAATATTAGTGTAATTTAAATATCCAAAGCACACACGTTCTATATATAGTACAATAATAACAAAGAGATCATTACAATTAGATGCCATTTTTTCCTAAAAAAATACTACTAACATTTATCCATGTATGATGTATTTTAATTTTCTTGGTTATAACCTGGATTCAGTATGAACGTAAGTAGGGAGAATCTGGAAAATCAAATCATCAATAAATAAGTACTTGAAAGAACATTAATAGTACTGACAATCTAGATTATTATGAAATAAAAGTCTGTGAGAGCAGTTTATAATTTGGAAGCTATTTTTTCCCCTAGCACCAGAATCCTTCAATAATCAACTAGCCTACAGAAAGTTGATTTGGTTTGCCATGCCACATCAGATATGGATATGGCTTTATGTCCCCCTTACTCCCAAATGCCTTTTCCCTACCTGCATACACTTTTTAAGAAACTTCAGAGCTTTCCAAGTTACTGAATCTCATGGATAATTTTCTCCAAGACAGTATAATGCAATCTTGAAAATACATTACAAATGCTATAAACGTATACCAGGTACAATATGTGATATATGTTTAATTCTTTATTATCAGCCCTTTTTCACAATTCTTTTTAGCAATAGCTACATGCTTAAAAATCCACTAGTGTTCCTTTTCCAGTCAAGCATTCATTTTGAAACTAAAATTCATCAGCAGTCTAGGATTCTTTCTTTTCCTGAATGGAAAGGTCTTCAGCAAGTCAAGAGAAATATGAAACATAGTGTGAATTAACATTACTCTATGTTAAAATCTATATTATGTTTTAAAATATTTATTTTAAATGTTTAAAAATATTTTACATATTATTAGATTGATCATTAGTATAGCTTCAAATTTATATTTCTATTTAGTTTAAGATATTTAAATCATATACACAGAAACATACAGACCTATACAGTTGAAGTACTCTTTTATATCCATATATATAAAAATTTGTCTTGCTATTCTTACATCATAGCAAGTATTTAGCATTTCCTTTTTATGTATTTTTTAAAAATTAGTATAAAGTAATATATTAAAAAATCTTTGTGGCTTTTGAAACAATATATTTGGTTAGTGGGTTCCCCCATGTTTATACTAGCATTTAGGGCATGAACTGAATGGCTACTTGATCAAGACACAGAAGATTTAAAAGGTCACTGTTGTATAATGGTGAGAATCACCTCATATAGCTTTTTATCTCAGAGATATTTTCATGAAATAACTTGTAAATTGACAAAGCAAAAAAAATTCAAGGCAAATATTTTCCTGCATTAAATATTGAAAAAAACAAAGCAATATAAGACAAACATTATAATGAAGAAGTGAAAATATATAATGTCTTTGTTTTAGGCCACATACTCTAGAAAATAAGTAGACTTATTTTCTACTTGGAGTATGTTTTCTGATTTACACATAAAACTTCAATCATATCACTCGATCATGAAATCATTTTACATACAGTATTTACATAAATAATTTAAAGTAAAATATTGTGTTATGTGCTTGCAATACATAAATTTGTGTTCCACAGTGCCTTGTCAAAACTTCAGAAATACAAAAAGCTCTGAAAATTATGTATTCTTTTCCATAGTTCATTTGGTAACTAAATCTAATCTCACCTGAGATTAGACCACTTATAATCTTTACTTACCCACTTAGGGTGCACATTCATAAACTTTGCTGCAGAAAAATTAGTTGGTTTATTTAGCGGTAGCTCTCTGAGTTCCTGATATATCCATGATTTATATATATCTGAATCACTGTGCTGTACACCTGAAACTAACACAACATTGTAAATGAACTGTACTTCAATAAATATATATATATACCAAAAAGCAGTATGCAGGAGTTCAGATTTCTTCATATCCTTGGCAGCAGTTGTTTTCTTTCGTCTTTTTAATAGACACTCTAACAAGTGTGACGTGATAGAGATAGCTCATTGAATCTTATAGTGCATCATAAGTATTATACGGACTCTTTATGCTATTGTGAGACACTGATGCTCCTGCTTGTATCAGCAGTTAATTTTTATTATTGATATAGCCTGTAGACATGATGATTTCTCAACTGCCTCCCCCACTGCCATTAAATCGGAGCACTTTAAAACCTATGGAAATTAGAAAGTACTTCTATAGGTATCTCAGAAAAGCAGCAGGTGTCTGTTGTGCTGAATGTCATTCAACATTTCTACAAGTGCCTAGAAGTTCTGAAATAACCTCTTCTTACTTTTTTACCTCTTTAAGATTTGGCTTTTACTAACCTGGAAAATTCAAGATGTTGTTTATTTCATTATAAATAAGAATTTGAGCAAGATAATTTGAAATTATACAAATGAAACCCCATCACATTTTTAAGTTACAGTAAAAGAATTTATAAGCTTATCCATTTGCCAAAATTCACTGTGGTATTGCTTAACTCTTTGACGTATTCTTGGGTTTTCTCTATTGTTTTTCTCCTCAGAACTATGTAATTCTAATTAGGATTCTTTAAAAGGTGGGGGGGGGGAAGTTATCACCATTGCCTCATTTGCATTTTAGAGTGAGTAAAGGGGACATCCCATTAGAATTACAAGTATTTAAAACTTCATGGACAAATCCGAATACATTATCATCACTAGTAAATCATAAGGACAGCTTTAGGTTACCGAATGTTTTCAGATTGTTATACTTTAAGTTGTACTTTCAGTAATATCACTGGAGCCCAGCCTAAATACTAACTAACTCACCTTTACTTCAGGATTTTACTTTTTAAAAAAATACTTTATTTTTTTACAGGAGTTCTAGGTTTGAAACAAAATTGAGAGGGAGGTACAAACTTTATGCATATATCCCCCCTACTGTTTCCACTTTTTGGGGAATTATGACTAATGCTTCTATAAACATTCTAGAACAGATCTTCAATTGTGAACATATATTTTCATTTCTTTTGGGTGAATATCTGAGATTAGAATTACTGGGTCAATGGTGACTTCATGTTTAACTCCATAAGAAACTACAAGGCTGCATTTCAAACTTTATATTATTTTATATTTCTGCAAGCAATGAATGAAAACTGCACCATGTTCTACACCATTGCTTTATATTATTAGCTTTAAAATTTTAGCCACTTAGCAGTAGTATTTCAATGTGGTTTAATTTTTATTACTCTGATGATTAACAAGGTTGAGCAATTTTCGTTTGTACATCTTCTTTTGTGAAGTATCTAATTAACACCTTTGCCCATGTTTTATAATGTTGTGTGTTTTGTTATTGTAACATATTTAAAAATACATTCTGAATGAAATTCTTTATCAGATATTAGTTTAGCAAGTATTGTTTTTTCTTGTATTTTTATTTTCTGATGAGTATGTTTTAAACAGCCAATTTTTAAAATTTTGATGAAGTCTAGCTTAATGTATATATATATACATATAACTTTCTGTTTATGTTATATAATTGGTATATACTATTTAAGAAACCTTTGACAAACTCAAGGTCACAAAGATTTCTCTCAGGTTTTCTTCTAAAAGTTTTATAAGTTTAATGTTCACATTTAGGTCTATGATTTATTTTGATTAAATTTAGATTATTTTGTTGAATTTTGATGTTAGGCAAGGGTAGAACTTAATTTTTCTTATAGATGTATATTCAATTTTTCAGCACCACTAGTTGACAATATTTTCTTTTTCTCTTTGCATTCCCATTATATCTTTCTTGGAAACCAAATGTTTGAGGACCTATTTCTTTACTCTCTCTTTTTTTTCTCCATTAATTTATGTCTGCTTTTATACCAATATTTCATTATTTGCTGGTTGCTTTTTAATGAGCCTTGAAATCAGGTAGTGTGTCATCCAACTTTGTTCTTTATTTTCATAGCTTTTTGATATTCTTGGTCTTTTGTGTTTTCACATAAATTTTTCAATTAGCTCGCCAATTTTTAAAAAAACAATTTTTTTGGTCTAGATTTTTACTACGTTATATAATGCTGTTTTTTTCTCCTTTATAACTGCAGTTACATAGGGTCTGTATTCATCCTTCCATTAACATACTCTACTGTCTCTATCTAAATACTCTCTCTATGATATTTTACTCTACAAAGCCTTTATTCATATATCTGCAGTTTATATCCCCTGCCTGTATCTATTTCTAAAAACTAGATTCATATATCCAGTTGTCAAAGTCACATGTTATATGCCATATGTCAAAATTTCAACTTAGTTGTCTCATAGGAATCCTATCTTTAACATGTTCAAATTGAATACTGTTTCTCTGTGCTTCAGTCTATTACATTTCTTGTCCATCTCATCAGAATTAATGGCACTTCTGTCTATCCATCCATCCAGATGTTCCTGCCAAATAAATATCTTTCTTTTTTTTTTTTTGCGGTACGTGGGCCTCTCAGTGTTGTGGCCTCTCCCGTTGCGGAGCACAGGCTCCGGACGCGCAGGCTCAGCGGCCATGGCTTACGCGCCCAGACGCTCCGCGGCATGTGGCATCTTCCCGGACCGGGGCACGAACCCGTTTCCCCTGCATCGGCAGGCGGACTCTCAACCACTGCGCCACCGGGGAAGCCCTAAGTATCTTTCTCGATTCTCTCCTTTGACTGATGCTGCTTATTGTCTTGTTCAGCACTTATTCTGAATTCATTCCTGGTCAGCAGAGGCTAAAAAGCTGTTACAGCTGTGT
Organism: Phocoena sinus; assembly: GCF_008692025.1. Taxonomy (NCBI): domain Eukaryota; kingdom Metazoa; phylum Chordata; class Mammalia; order Artiodactyla; family Phocoenidae; genus Phocoena; species Phocoena sinus. The sequence goes on along the minus strand of NC_045764.1, from coordinate 121,553,015 downwards.
CTCTAGATATGTTTTGTCAGGCTTTGAAACCACTTGTTTAGACAATGTGCCTATATAACTCTTCTGTGAAGACACTGCAGTACACTCATGTGAATGGGAATTAAAGATCTGATAAATTGGATCAGCTTATCCATGGTTTCTTCGTACTGATCATGCATTGTGCTCTAGAATTTCTCTAATTTCCTGATGTTGGCCATATTTCTTACATATCCCTCTCTCCTCAGTCATATTCTCTCATATGTAGCTGAATATTTTAAAATGCTGTGAAGGAAAAGAGCAAGATAAGTTAAGTGTTTCTGTAGAATTTTGTTCACTGTTTATATAAGTATTTTTTCAGAAAATAATAAAGCCAGTAAACATGTTATACTAGATTGACAGTTTAGAGATAGGGCATCAGAATATCTAGACAACTTTTTTCATTATGAAAATGAGAAAAAGTATTTAAACTGAAAGGAGGCATGGGTAAAGAGGATTTTTTAGGGTGCTTATTTAATTGACTACATATTACATATCAATAAATATTGATCATATTTAAGTACAGATAAAATAGAGTTAAGAAATAAGAGAAATTTATAAAAGGGAACTTTCCAAGTTTCTAGAAACTAAACCAGAATTGTTCTCTTTTATACTCATAATTATCCAAGAATGCTAATTATGAAAGAGAACCAACCCTGACATAATGGATATCTAACTGGGACAATCAAGCCAGGAAAAGCCTGGAAGAAAATCTTCAGATAACTCTGTGATATCATAATAAAAACTTACATGCACACAAATATCTTGTGTCTATAATCATCATTCCTTGCCTTGAGAGACTACAGGATTTACCTATGCATCAATACTTCTGCTTTTAATAAAGGTAAATGTGTGTTATTAAGAACTTGGGTTTGAAGGCCTTTCTCTACCATGCATTAATTTAGCCAATTCTTAGTTTGTTCATCCATAAAATAGTAATTATACAATTACCTTCCTCATATGTTTAGTCTAGTGATTAAATAAATACTTAGAATAGTTGCTGTTACATAGTCATTACTTAATAAGTGCACATTTTTAGGTAATATTATTGATATTTTTCTACCTTCTGCTAAAAAGTCTGTGAGATAAATGTTCTTTTTCTTAGTATACAAATGAAGTATTTGAAAGTCAAAACTGTCAAGTGACAGAGTTAGAATTTTAAAACCATGTGTTTGTTTTTGAAAACTATTCTTTGGGCAATAATTATAATCTAGTAGGTCAGAATAAAATTGTTATCAACAAACTAAAGCAAAGCAAGGATAGTATATATTTTAAGATAGGGAATTACATATGTGTGATGTATATGTGTGTCTGAAAGTGTGGTTAAACCAAGGTAGGTGATTCTACTAATCCATGAATAAAGAACTATACACAGATGTTTTATACTTAAATATAACTCCAATTTGGGATATTCGTTTCACATTTGTTTTTGTTTAATGTCATTTGTTTCCTTGTAATAATCTGTCTTTTCTGCTAATTCTCCTAATGGGAAAACAACAAAATGAATGAATGTTTCAAAATTTTATTTACTAAAATTTGATATTGAGAATCTTTACTACAAGAAGTAATGTTTTAGTACTGTATATTGTGAAGACCTAAAAAATTAGTCATGGTAAAATATCGTGTCTTATCTCTACAGTACTACTTTTAATTCATTTCAAAAGAGATCTTCACTTTCTCTTCACATCAGAATACAAGTAAATTACTGTATGACAAGAAATTGCTATTTCCTTTTATAATCTTGGATGCAGTGAATATGCCAAGGTGAATGGAAGTGCCATTTGGAAAGTGTTTATGAATGCATTATTAATTCATTCATATGTGAAATTTCAAAGCTCTTTATCATAAATACAAAATGTGAAATATTTTCCTAAAATGAATGATAAAATGCTTTTTATCTAGGCAGTGCTACTTGAAGATTATAATTTGAGATAATGCCTCTGCAGTTTTTATTTCACAGTTTATTGGATGCTTGCCTTGAGTCATTACAGTTTGGAAAGATACATTTTCAGCAGTTAAATTGTACCATACTGTTTTATGAAAATTTAGCATGGATTTGGAAATATTCTTATCCATTATCTTTATAATCATAATTGTATTCTTGTAAAAGTTAAACTTTATGTGACATTTCATCCAATACACCCAAAATCAATATAGACCTTATAAACACATAAAACCTGCTAATTTAATGTATAAAGACTAATAAATATTTATTTTTCTATTTTCTATAGCTCCAATATGCAATTACAAGAGCAAGAAAAGTCTGGCAGAAAATCTCCAATGTGCAATTATAAGAGCATTTTGTAGAATATGTTGGGATGAGCACTGCATTCGTGGGATATTTTTACATTTTGATTTAAAAATTTAGATCTATAGTCTAATAATTTTCTACATACAAATTCTTTACCACCAAATTTATTCATTTCTTAAGATATTTTTACAACTTATTTAATTTCATCTTATGTAACTTCTTCCATTCTATGATATGGCCATTCAGGCTGACCTTTTTTTTGTATCTGGGAGTTTGTTCATGCTATTTTTTCTATCCATAACCCTATTCTAAAAAATTTTCAAGTGATTATCTCTCCTTCATCTTCTGCTAATCAGTTTACGTGTCATTTTCTCAGGAAGGACTTCTCTATCACTGAAGTATACTGTGAAGCCCCTCTGCACATAGTAGTATTATTTTTACATCTGTACTTATATTTCACTGTCCTTAGCATATTTTTAGTTGTTTATATTAATTTAAAATGGAGAGAAAATGAATATTTTTTAAAAATTGGTGGATCGAACAGAAAATACTTCAGGAAAACAGTATGATTTTCAGAAAATATAAACTGCAAAACACAACTGTAGGCTTCTATCAAAAGCATTATGTTCAAGATAAGGACATGGAAAATTTTAAAAGTAAAGAAAAATAAATATATAAACACTAGACAAAACAAAGATACTGTAACTATACTAATAGTAGTCAAAGTACATTTCAAGCACAAATGTGTCACTAAAGGACAGAGGAATATTTTGTAATTTAGAAAAAGAAACCCAACAGGAACATATCACATTTCAAAAGTTATATGCAAAATAATATAGATTTTAAATATTTAAAGCACAGGTAGAAAGAAATATATTAGATATATACATACATAAAAATATATTTTTTATTATATACCATACACATATGTATTCAAAATTCATGGGAGATATTCACATACCACACATTTAACATTTATTGTATGATAGCTAATATAACAAAGAAAAAAAAATGCTATAGTAGGTATGTAAGCACAAGCAGCAAATTGGCAGTAATTTTTTTTTTTAATATCTTTACTGGAGTATAATCACTTTACAATGTTGTGTTAGTTCCAGCTGTATAACAAAGTGAATCAGCCATATGTGTATGTATATCCCCATATCCCTCCCTCTTGAACCTCCCTCCCACCCTCACTATCCCACCTCTCTAGGTGGTCACAAAGCACCAAGCTGAGAAGCTTAGGCTTTGCAGCTGCTTCCCACTAGCTATCTATTTTATATTTGGTAGTGTATATATGTCAGACTACTTTCTCACTTCGTACCAGCTTCCCCTTCCGCTGCCCCGTGTCCTCAAGTCCATTCTCTACATCTGCATATTTATTCCCATCCGGACCCTAGGTTCATCGAAACATTTTTTTTTTTAGATTCCATATATATGTTAGCATATGGTATTTGTTTTTCTCTTTCTGACTCACTCTGTATGACAGATTCTAGGTCCATCCACCTCACTACAAACACCTCAATTTCATTTCTTTTTATGGCCGAGTAATATTCCATTGTATATATGTGCCACATCTTCTTTATCCGTTCGTCTGTTGATGGACACTTAGGTTGCTTCCATGTCCTGGCTATTGTAAATAATGCTGCAGTGAACATTGTGGTACATGACTCTTTTTGATTATGGTTTTCTCAGGGTATATGCCCAGTAGTGGGATTCCTGGGTCATGTGGTAGTTCTATATTTAGTTTTTTTAAGTAACCTCCATATTGTTCTCCATAGTGGCTGTATCACTTGACATTCCCACCAACAATGCAGGAGGGTTCCCTTTTCTCCACACCGTCTCAGCATTTATTGTTTGTAGATTTTTTGATGATGGCCATTGTGACTAGTGTGAGGTGATACCTCATTGTAGTTTTGATTTGCATTTCTCTAATGATTAGTGATGTTAAGCATCCTTTCATGTGTTTATTGGCAATCTGTATATCTTCTTTGGAGAAATGTCTGTTTAGGTCTTCTGCCCATTTTTGGATTTGGTTGTTTGTTTTTATGATATTGAGCTGCATGAGCTTGTATATTTTGGAGATTAATATTTTGTCAGTTGCTTCATTTGCAAAAATTTGTTTCATTCTGAGGGTGGTCTTTTTGTCTTGTTTATGGTTTCATTGCTGTGCAAAAGCTTTTAAGTTTCATTAGGTCCCATTTGTTTATTTTCATTTAAATTTACATCACTCTAGGAGGTGGGTCAAACAGGATTTTGCTGTAATTTATGTCATAGAATGTGCTGCCTATGTTTTCCTCTAAGAGTTTTATAGTGTCTGACCTTACATTTAGGTCTTTAATCCATTATGAGTTTATTTTTTTATTTTTTATTTTTATTTTTTTCAGTACTTGGGCCTCTCACTGTTGTGGCCTCTCCTGTTGCAGAGCACAGGCTCCGGACGCGCAGGCTCAGTGGCCATGGCTCATTGGCCTAGCTGCTCCGCGGCACGTGGGATCTTTCCGGACCGGGGCACGAACCCGCATCCCCTGCATCAGCAGGCGGACTCTCAACCACTGCGCCTTAGGGAAGCCCTATGAGTTTATTTTTGTGTACAGTGTTAAGGAGTGTTCTATTTCATTCTTTAACATGTGGCTGTCCAGTTTTCCCAGCACCAGTTATTGAAGAGACTGTCTTTTCTCCATTGTATATTCTTGCTTCCTTTGACAAAGATAAGGTGACCGTATGTGCATGCGTTTATCTCTGGGCTTTCTATCGTGTTCCGTTGATCTGTATTTCTGATTTTGTGCCAGTACCATACTTTCTTGATTACTGTAGCTTTGTAGTATAGTCTGAAGTCAGGGAGCCTGATTCCTCCAGCTCCGTTTTTCCTTCTCAAGATTGCTTTGGCTATTCGGGGTCTTTTGTGTTTCCATACAAACTGTAAAATTTTTTGTTCTCGTTCTGAGAAAAATGCCCTTGTTTGTTTGGTAAGGATTGCATTGAATCTGTAGATTGCTTTTGGTAGTATAGTCATCTTCACAATGTTGATTCTTCCAATCCAAGAATATGGTATATCTCTCCATCTTTTTGTATCATCTTTAATTTCTTTCTTCAGTGTCTTATAGATTTCTGCATACAGGTCTTTTGTCTCCTTAGGCAGGTTTATTCCTAGGTATTTTATTCTTTTTGTTGCAGTGGTAAATGAGAATGTTTCCTTAATTTCTCTTTCAGATTTTTCGTTGTTAATGTATAGGAATGCAAGAGACTTCTGTACATTAATTTTGTATCCTGCTACTTTACTAAATTCATTGGTTAGCTCTAGTAGTTTTCTGGTAGCATCTTTAGGATTCTCTTTGTGTAGTATCATATAATCTGCAGACAGTGACAAGTTTACTTCTTTTATTCCAATTTGGATTGCTTTTCTCTTTCTTTCTCTGACTGCTGTGGATAAAACTTCCAAAACTATGTTGCATAAGAGTGCTGAGAGTAGGCACCCTTGTCTTGCTCCCAATCTTACAGAAAGTGGTTTCAGTTTTTCACCATTGAGTATGTCGTTGGCTGTGGGTTTCTCATATATGGCCTTTATAAGATTGAGGTAGGTTCCCTCTGTGCCCACTTTCTGGAGAGTATTTATCATAAATAGGTTTTGAATTTTCTCAGAAGCGTTTTCTGCATCTATTGAGATGATCATATGGTTTTTATCCTTCAATTTGTTAATAGGGTGTATCACATTAATTGTTTTGCATATAATGAATAATCCCTGCATTTCTGGGATAAACTCCACTTGATCATGGTGTATGATCCTTTTAGTGCTGTTGAATTCTGTTTGGTAGTATTTTGTTGAAGATTTTTGCATCTATATTCAGGAGTTATATTGGCCTGGAGTTTTCTTTATTTGTGACATCTTTGTCTGGTTTTGGTATCAGGGTGTTGATGGCCTCGTAGAATGAGTTTTGGAGTATTTCTCCCTCTGCTGTATTTTGGAAGATTTCGAGAAGAACAGGTGTTAGCTCTTCTCTACATGTTTGATAGAATTTGCCTGTGAAGCCATCTGATTCTGGGCTTTTGTTTGTTGCAAGATTTTTAATTAGTTTCAATTTCAATGCTTGTGATTGTCTGTTCATATTTTCTATTTCTTCGTGGTTCAGTCTTAGAAGGTTGTAGTTTACTCAGAAATTTTCCATTTCTTCCAGGTTATTCATTTTATTGGCATATAGTTGCTTGTAATAGTCCCTCATGATCCCTTATATTTCTTCAGCGTCAGTTGTTTCTTCTCCTTTTTCATTCCTAATTCTGTTGATTTGAATCTTCTCATTTTTGTTCTTAATGAGTCTTGATAATGGTTTATCAATTTTGTTTATCTTCTCAAAAAACCAGCTTTTAGTTTTATTGATCTTTGCTATTGTTTCTTTCTTTTCTTTTTCATTTATTTCTGACCTGATCGTTATGATTTCTTTCCTTTTGCTAACTTTGGGGGTTTTTCTCTAATTGCTTTACGTGTAAGTTTAGGTTGTTTATTTGAGATTTTTCTTGTTTCTTGAGGTAAGATTGTATTGCTATAAATTTCCCTCTCAGAAATGCTTTTGCTGCATCCCATAGGTTTTGGGTCATCTTGTTTTCATTGTCATTTGTTTCTAGGTATTTTTTGATTTCCTCTTTGATTTCTTCAGTGATCTCTTGGTTAGTTAGTACTGTATTATTTAGCCTCCATGGGTTTGTATTTTTTACACTTTTTTTCTTGTAATTGATATCCAGTCTCATAGTGTTATGGTTGGGAAAGATACTTGATATGATTTCAGTTTTCTTAAATTTATCAAGCCTTGATTTGTGACCTGAGATATGATGTGTCCTGGAGAATGTTCCATGAACACTTGAGAAGAAAGTGTATTCTGTTGTTTTTGGATGGAATGTCCTATAAATATCAATTAAGTCCATGTGGTCTAATGTGTCATTTAAAGCTTGTGTTTCCTCATTTACTTTCATTTTGGATGATCTGTCCATTGGTGAAAGTGGGGTGTTAAAGTCCTCTACTATGATTGTGTTACTGTCAATTTCCCCTTTTATGGCTGTTTGCATTTGCCTTATGTATTGAGGTGTTCCTTTGTTGGGTATAAATATTTACAATTGTTATATCTTCTTCTTGGATTGATCCCTTGATCATTATGTAGTGTCCTTCTTTGTCTCTTGTAATAGTGTTTATTTTAAAGTGTGTTTTGTCCAATATGAGTATTGCTACTCCGGCTTTCTTTTGATTTCCGTCGGCATGGAATATCTTTTTCCTTCCCCCCACCTTCAGTCTGTATGGTCTGAAGTGGGTCTGAAGGTCTGAAGTGGGTCTCTTGTTGACAGTATATATATGGGTCTTGTATTTGTATCCATTCAGTCAGTCTGTTTCCTTTGACTGGAGCATTTAATCCATTTACATTTAAGGCAATTATTGATATGTGTGTTCCTATTACCATTTACTAAATTGTTTTGGTTTTGTTATTGTAGGTCTTTTCCTTCTCTTGTGTTTCCTGCTTAGAGAAGTTCCTTTAGCATTTGTTGTAAATCTGGTTTGGTGGTACTGAATTCTCTTAGCTTTTTCTTGTCTGTAAAGGGTTTAATTACTGCATGGAATGTGAATGAGATCCTTGCTGGGTAGAGTAATCTTGGTTGTACGTTTTTCCCTGTCATCACTTTAAATATGTCCTGCCACTCCATTATGGCTTACAGAGTTACTGCTGAAAGATCAGCTGTTAACCTTATGGGGAATCCGTTGTATGTTATTTATTGCTTTTCCCTTTCTGCTTTTAATAATTTTTCTTACTTAATAATTTAAATAATTTTAATTTAATTTAATAATTTTTATTATTTTCTTATTTTATTTATTCAAAAATAAATTTAATTTTTGATAGTTAGATTAATATGTGTCCTGGCGTATTTCTCCTTGGGTTTATCCTATATAGGACTGTCTGCACTTCCTGTACTTGATTAACTATTTCCTTTCCCATATTAGGGACGTTTTCGATTATAATCTCTTCAAATATTTTCTCAGTCCCTTTCTTTTTCTCTTCTTTTTCTGGGACCCCTATAATTTGAATGCTGGTGCATTTAATATTGTACCAGAGCTCTCTGAGACTGTCCTCAATTCTCTTCATTGTTTTTTCTTTATTCTGCTCTGCAGCAGTTTTTTCCACTATTCTATCTTCCAGGTTACTTATCTGTCCTTCTGCCTCAGTTATTCTGCTATTGATTCCTTCTGGAGTATTTTTAATTTCATTTATTGTGTTCATCATTGTTTGTTTGCTCTTTAGTTCTTCTAGGTCCATGTTAAACATTGCTTGTATTGTCTCCATTGTATTTCCAAGATTCTCAATCATCTTTACTATCATTACTCTGAATTCTTTTTCTGGTAGACTGCCTATTTCCTCTTCATTTGTTTGGTCTGGTGATATTTTACCTTGCTCCTTCATCTGCATATTTCCGTCTTCTGATTTTGTTTAACTTACTGTGTTTGGGGTCTCCTTTTCTCAGGCTGCAGGTTTGTAGTTCCTTTTATTTCTTGTGTCTGCCCTCAGTGGGTGAGGTTGCTTTAGTGGCTTGTGAAGGCTTCCTGGTGCGGGGGACTGGTGCCTATGTTCTGGTGGTTGGGGCTCGCTCTTGTCCCTTTGGTGGGCAGGGCCGTGTCTGGTGGTTTTTTTTTTCTGGGTGTCTGTGAGCTTAGTATGACTTTAGGCAGCCTCTCTGCTTATGGGTGGGGTTGTGTTCCTGTTTTGCTAGTTGTTTGGCATGGGGCATCCAGCACTGGAGCTTGCTGGCTATTGGGTTGAGGTGGATCTTAGCATTGAGATGGAAATCTCTGGGAGAGCTCTCGCTGATTAATATTACATGGGGCTGTGAAGTCTCTGGTGGTCCAACATCCTGGATTTGGCTCTCCCAACTCAGAGGCTCAGGCCCAGTACCCAGCTGGAGCACCAAGACCCTATCAACTGCACAGCTCAGAAGAAAAGGAAGGAAAAAAAACCAGACAGAACCCCAAAACAGATGGTAAAAACAAAACTAAACAGAGAAAACCACACAAACATACACACACACACTCACACACACAAAAAAAACAAAAAAATGAACAGACAGAACCCGTAGACAAATGGTAAAAGCAAAACTAAACAGAAAAAATCACACAAACACACGCACACACACTCACAAAAAGAGGGAAAAAAATGGGAGAGCAACCACTAAACAAACCCACAAATAAAAACAATCACTAAAAAATAAACTAAGATATAAACATAAAGCCAAAAGCAAATCAAACTGAGAAATCAAACCCCAAGTCCACAGTTACCCCCAAAGTCCACCGCCTCAATTTTGGGAACACTTGTTTTCTATTCAGGTATTCCAGACATGCAGGTTTTATTAAGCCAACTCTGGGTATTTAGTCCCCTGCTCCTGAGGCTGCACAGAGAAATTTCCTTTTCTCTTCTTTGTTCGCACAGCTCCTGCGGTTCATCTTTGGTTTTGACCCTGCCTCTGTGTGTAGGCCGCCCTCAGGTGTCTCTTCTTAGCCCAGACAGGAGGGGGTTAAAGCAGCAGCTGATTAGGGGTCTCTTGCTCACTGAGCCTGGGGACAGGTAGGGGTATGGTAGTCACAATTGGAACGCCTGTGGCGTTCCTCTGCCTGTGGCGGCAGAGGCCGGTGTGATGTTGCAACAGCCTAAGGCATGCCATGTGTTCTCCCGGGGAAGTCTTCCCTGGATCATGGGACCCTGGCAGTGATGTGCTGCACAGGCTCCCTGGAGGGTGTGGGTGGTGACCTGCACGTGCACACAGGATCCTTGGTGGCAGCGGAGGCAGCATTAGTGTTCTGTGCCTGCCTGTGGGGTCCACGATGGTAGCAGTGTCTAGCGCCCTTCTCTGGAACTCAGGTGGTGCACGGTCCTCTGTGGGCACACGGAGGAGGAAGCCCCTCTCCTCGTGCACCCCAAAACAATGGTCTCTTTCCTCTCCAGCAGGTCCAGACTTTTTACCATACCCCCTCCCAGCTAGCTGTGGGGCACTAGCTCCCTTCAGGCTGTCTTCATACAACCAACCCCAGTCCTTTTCCTGGAGTCTGACCTCTGAAGCCCGAGCCTCAGCTCCCAGCCCCCACCCACCCCAGCAGGTGAGCAGACAAGCGTCTCAGGCTGGTGAGTGCAGGTTGGCACCGATCCTCTGTGTGGGGATTTCTCCGCTTTGCACTCTGCACCCCTGTTGCTGCGCTCTCCTCTGTGGCTCCGAAGTTCCCCCCACCCCGTCCCTGCCAGTGAAGGGGCTTTCTAGTGTGTGGAAACTTTTCCTCCTTCACAGCTCCCTCCCAGGGGTGGAGGTTCTGTCCCTATTCTTTTTTTCTTTTTTCTTTTGCTCTACCCACATATGTGGGGATTTTCTTGCCTTTTTGGAAGTCTGTGGTCTTCTGTCAGCATTCAGTAGGTGTTCTGTAGGAGTTGCTCCACATGTAGATGTATTTTTGTTGTATCTGTGGGGAGGAGGGCGATCTCCACGTCTTACTCCTCCACCATCTTGAAGGTCTCTGACCTAGTTTTAATGAAGTAAACCTGCACCCAACCAAGGCAACACACATTATCTTCAAGTGCAAGTGGAAAAGTTATCAAAATTGAACGAAGTATTATAAATCAAATATTAATAAATTTTAAAGACTACATATCAATTTTTTTCTGTTCATAATGTTAAGGTAGTAGTCTATATCATAAAGTAAACTAGAAAATTCTCAACTATTTATAAAACAATTACTCCTAATTAATCGACATCTCTAAAAGAAATCATAATGAAAACTATAAAATATGTTTACGAATATATGGACATGTTATATAAAATATTAAATTTTTAAGGTACAGACAAAATAATGTTTAGAAGACATTTCATAGTTTTTAATGCACATATTAGAGAATAAGTGAAATGTATTAATGAATGATAGATTGATAGCATCATTATAATTGAGTAACATCACCCAAGGGAAAGAAAAGGAAGGAAACAATAAAGAGCAGAAATGAATTTAATAGAAAACAGGTGATTGATATTGAAAATAAAGAGTTAAAAGTGGGTTCTTTGAAGATATGAATAAACTATGACTCCTTGCAAGACTGAACAGGAGTGGGAGAAAATTGAATGAGATAAAGCCACTACAGATCCAACAGAGAATTTTTTAAAGAGGAAATAAGGAATTCCGCTTGAGTACATAAACGAGCGGGTGGAAATTACTTAACCTACCCCATTAAATGACTGGGAAACTTGCAAAATGTAAAAATAACTGTTTTCTGACACTGAAAAAAAGTACGGGATCATCAACATTGAAAAAAGAAAAGCAAATGAGATGCACTGTACAATTGCCTCCAGAATTCTCCTTGGAGTTACTTTATGAAATATGATACAGGAAAGGGAATCCCAAGAAGAACAGAGTGGTGTTGCTGAGTTAAGGTGAAGTTAGAAAAGCCTTGCATATTAAACCCAGCATAAACAGAAGTATCAAAATCAGTGTTCCCACATTGATCTATAGGTCCAGTACAATTTCAGCTAAAATCCAACAGGCTATTTTTTTTTAGAAATAGGTAAGATGATCCTAAACTGTATGTGAAAAGAGAAAAAATATATATTTATTTATCCAAAAACATTTTAGAAGAAAAGATATCAAGCTATAGCAGTTATGCTCACTTATTTCAAAGCATACTATAAATCTATACTTGATATAAGTAAATGGAACAGAATAGATAGTCCAAAAATAGACCTACCCATATATGGTTCATATTTTTACTTAAGTTGCCCACGTTATACAATATGGAAAAGAGCTTTGAAAAAAAAATCTATATGTTTGGTTTAATATGAAATTAATTCTGGTCTCTTAAGATGAGATAGGCAGTGTTTCCTTTTATTTTCTGGAAGAGGTTGTGTATAATTATTTCTTCCTCATATCAAATTATATACCTAAAGTTAAAGACTAAATATATGCACCGTTTTAGAAATAGGAAAAAATGTTTGCAGTTATTATCCTGCAAAGATTTCTAAGTAGGGTACATAAAGCGTGAATCATGAAAGAAATTGGAGAAACAATGATAAATTCGACTCCATCAAAATGAAAAAGTCTACTCTTCCCCAGTCTCTGTTAAGAAAATAAAGACGTAAATGACAAATAGAAATTACTTGCGGTATATATATATATATACACACACACACACACACACACACACACACACACACACACACACACACATAACACAGGATATGTACCCAAAGTATATAAATAACTCCTATAACTCTAAGAAAAAAAATAACCCAATCTATATTGCCAAAATATTTGAACTGATACTTCAGGGGGGAAAGAAGATAAAATTAATAATAATTACAAGAACAGATGCCAAACATCATTAGTCATCAGATAAACCCACAATAAGTTATTACTACATACACCCTAGACTTGCTAAAATAAAAATAAGATCAAATGTTAGGAGGTTGTGCAACTGAACTCTCATAATTTGCTAGTGGAAATGTAAAATTGTGTAATTACTTGGGGCAGTCATTTTGCAGTTTTAATAAAATGAAGCCTAAAATTACTATATGACTGGAACTGAATTCCTATGTATTTTCACAAGATAAATGAAGTAAACATCTACATAAATTCCTTTGCATGAATGTTTGTAACAGTTTTATATACAGCCCCAATCTGGAAACAATCCAAATGGCCATCACCTTGTGAATGGAGAAATACATTGTGATGTCCATTCAAAGGGATATCATTAACTACTGTTATAAATGTGTGTGACATTGAAGTGTTGCAAAATTGTTTATAACAGGGACACAATAAAGCTTAGCTATGATAATTAGACCAGATTCTCTAAACACTGAAGCCTTGGTGATAGTACTAAGCTAGCTCAAAGGCTGCTTTTTCTCTTTCTTACTACAGGCAATGAAATCATGCCAGAAAGACACGCCCACAAAAAGATCAAACATCTATTTTAAAATCAGTTAAAAGTCATTAAGAAAATGATACAAGATAGAAGAAGAGCAAAAATATGTGAGATTTAGACAAAACTTAGAAGTGAGGTTACAGAATTTAGGAAAGAATGATAAAATAAAAATCATATCAGCATCAAAGACTAAAGTGGACTTACTGGAAAAGGAACGTGAAACAGGATTATTTTAAAAATAAAGATGAAATGAAGAAAGAAATAATAAAGCCTCAAGCAAGTGATAAATACTGAAAGTAGCTAAGGCAGATAAAATTTATGATTAAAATTTATGATCTCCTGAAGCTGAAAACCAAAAGAAGAAAACTGAACAAACACTAAAAACTGTAATTTCAGAAAATACTTCTAAATTAAAAAATAAAATTTGAAATATGTATAAAAAGATGACAATTCAGTTTTGAGGTACTATGCAATGAACATTATAGAACAGTTTCTGAAATTTAGAGAACAAATAAAGAAAGAACTCTGCACATCTAGGATGAAAGATCAAGTGACTTATAAAAGATAGAAATTGGATCACAATCAGCATTTTTAAGAATATTACTCTATGCTAGATGAAAATGGGGGTCAAGAATGTACTTGAAAGTCAAGTTAATTTTTAAGAAAAAATGTCAGAAAAAAGTTACTAACATGCAAATACTTAGGGAGTTATGTTTACATGAGATTACCCTGAAAAATCTGCCAAAATGAGCTTTAAATGGGAAAAACTATTAAAGGCACAGCAACGTAAGAACTAGTAGTGATCAATAAATATCTAGATTTTGTAAAACAAGGAACAAATGAAGTCAAAATAAAGAGTATATAATGCAATGTCTATTGGGTATGGAATTTTACATAGAGTAGAATTTTAAACAGCATGAGCTATACTGATCCAGCAGTCCCACTCCTGAGATATGTCCAGAAAAGATAACAATTCTAATTAAAGAAGATACATGCACCCCAATGTTCATAGCAGCACTGTTTACAATTGCCAAGACATGGAAGCAACCTAAATGTCCATTGACAAACAAATGGATAAAAAAGACAGAATATTACTCAGCCATAAAAAAGAATGAAATAATGCCATTTGCAGCAACATGGTTGGACCTAGAGATTATCATACTAAGTAATGTAAGTCAGAAGGAAAGACAAATATATCACTTATATGTGAAATCTTAAAATATAGAAATTAACTTATTTACAAAACAGAAATAGACTCACAGACATAGAAAACAAACTTATGATTACCAAAGAAGAAAGGGGTGGGGATAAATTGGGAATTTGGGATTAAAATGTACATACTAATTTATATATAATAGATAACTAACAAGGACCTACTCTGTAGTACAGGAGACTATCTTCAAAATCTTGTAATAACCTGTAATGGAAAAGAATCTGAATCACTTTTCTGTACACCTGAAACATTGTAAATCAACTATACTTAAAAACATGGGATATGCAAAAATATCTCTTTTAATAATATAATTAGCAGTTGTACTATTAGCACTGGTATATCAGGACATCTATAAGTGTAATGTGGTCAAAGCAAAATGAGTAATTTTAAGGTATTCTATCATCCTCTCATTTTTTGAAAATCTGAGTTTGAAATGAAAGAGAAACCTATCTAATAAAAAAGTAAGTAAAAGCTCTACAGTTCTGAATTTTAATTAGAAGTATCAGTATGGAATATTAAATACTTTGATATGTCAGATAGCAAGAAAAATGTCAAAGAATTCTAGGGTCATGATAAAACGTTAAGAAATAACCTTGAAGGCCCTCCCTCTGGCCAAAGATGGGATAATAGGCAATAGGCATAGTGCTTGCAGTGGCTTGAAACCCACCAAATATATTTAAATTCATAAGTTAATAATTGTATTTTCTCTCTCTCTCTCTCTCACACACACACACACACACACACACACACACATGCACACACACACACACTAGTATCAAATCCTTATAAGCATGATAGGGAAAAAAAAATTACCTTAAAATCTGATAAATAAAGGGAAAGAATCAGGCATTGATCCTACCTTTTCCATTTGAATTGGGAATCTGAAAAGGTAAGATAAAACATAGCCTATGTTTTTATATTCTATTTTTGCAATACATACTTCTGCATTCCAGTTAATAAATGAAAAAGAAATGAAGAGCAAACTAGAAAATCTCCATTTTGCAGCCATCAGTGAACTGATGTATCTAGACATTGAGAATCAAAAACTGCTCACATGACAATGAAGAGAAAACCAGAAATATTTGCTTCATTTTGAAAGAATGAGATAGCTCCTATGTGATTGGTCAACAAAATAATGCCTCTGTAGATCACAGGAACCCCTGAAGATGTTACTTTACATGACAGAGGGGATTAACAGATATGATTACTATTAGAAATTTTGGAATGAGCAGATTATCCTGGATAATCCAAGTGGAGTCTATCGAATATGAATTCTTAAAAGCAGAGAACCTGGGCTTCCCTGGTGGTGCAGTGGTTGAGAATCCGCCTGCCGATGCAGGGGACACGGGTTAGTACCCTGGTCCCGGAAGATCCCACATGCCGCGGAGCAGCTAGGCGCATGAGCCATGGCCGCTGAGCCTGCGCGTCCGGAGCCTGTGCTCCACAATGGGAGAGGTCACAACAGTAAGAGGCCCACATACTGCAAAAAAAAAAAAAAAGAGAACCTTCCCTGAGGGAGATGAAACTAAGGGAAAACTGTCAGAGAGGGTCAACACTGCTGAGTTTGAAGGTGGAAGAATGGGGCTATGAGGTGAGGAATGAGTGCAGACTCTAGAAGGTGGGAAAGGCTTGGAAATGGATTTGCTACCCCCAGAATAGAAATTAGCACTGCTGGAAATTTGACTTTAGCCCCATGAGACCCAAATACAACATCTGCCCCCCAGAACTAAAATTTGTAGTGGTTAAGCCACTAAGATTGTGGTGATGTGTTCCAAAATGAATAGAAACTAATGCGACCTGTAGTTCTGCCAATTAGATTGAAACTACATTTAACCAAGCCTTTGTATCTAGCTGCCAATATTCAAGATGGAGGAACATGTATATCTGGTACATGAAGATGCAATCTGCAAAACTCAGGCTATAAAAAGTTCTGTAGGCCCAATGAATCACATTTTAACACTAGGTAAACTGTAAGAAGGAAAAGGATTTTCTGTAAGAAAGAAAAGCAAAATCTGTGGATTAAAAATATTAAAAGAATGATCAAAAATGGGCATGATTAAACTGTAGAGGTTAATAGTGTAAACTTGAGTGCTAATATTAAGAAATGCAAAGAAGGGATTACTATAAAAGGCAAGAGAGTGGTTAATTACAGGTGAAAAGAGGAGGTGAGGTCAGACATGACATGTGGAGGGACATCAGAAATGGCTGGCGAAGTTCTCTTTCTGGATGGTGGTTACAAGCATGTGTGCCTAAATCATTCACTAAATTTACATTCATTTTTATGTGGTTTTATTTTACAGCTTAAAACAAAATGATTGACTTAATTTTCAGTAGTTCATTTTTATAGTACATATTTTCTGTGCTTTACAACATCCAATGTGTTTTGCAGTAAATAGGTCTTCAATAGAAACTTGTTGAATAATATGTTATCCTTAAACTTTAATATTTCTATGGTATTTTTAATAATTCATTTGCTTTCATCATCTTTCAAACTTTTTTATGATCAAACACATTAATACTTATACAGTGACACAGATGAACATTCACATTAGCTGGGATGTGGAAAAACCGTACATAGCTTTAGGGCCCCCAGTTCAAAGTCACCACAAAAGTTCAAGTCAGTTTGGTTTGCTTCCAAATGAGTTCCACAACAAGCTTGTAGTTTTCAGAGTTTTCTGGATTTCAGACTGTATAGTAGGGATTGTGTGGCTGTGAACTATTAAAGAGCTCTAGGTTAGGATTTCTCTAACTTATTTCACTTAGCATAGTGCCCTTATGGTCCCTCATGTTGAAAGTGGCGATATTTTCTTTTTGGATGAATAACATTTCAGGGTGTGCATGTGTGTGTGTATCACATTTTATTTATTCATCTGTCGATGAACACATAAGTTGTTTGCATGTCTTGGCTACTACACATAATGAAGCAATGAACTTGGGGGTACAGATATCTTTTGGAGAGTGTGACTTTGTTTCCTTCTGATATATACCCAGCAGTGGAATTGCTGCATATATGGTGGTTCTATTTTAGTTTTCTGACGAAAAAAAAATTTCCATAGTAGCTGTTTTCCATAGTGGCTGCACCAATTTACATTCCCACCAGCACTGCACAAGGGTTCCCTTTTCTCCACATTCTGCCAACACTTGTTTTATTTTTAGGATAATAACCATTCTAACAGGTGTCAGGTGATATAGTTCATTGTAGTTTTGATTTACATTTTCCTGATGATTAGTGATGTTGAGCACCTCTTCATGTAAGCCAATTTTGTATCTTCTTTGGAAAAATTTCTACTCAGTTTCTCAGTCCATTTTTTGATCAGAATATTTGCTTTTTTTTTTTGATTGATTTCTATGAGTGCTTTATATATTTTGGATATCGACCTCTTATCAGATATATGATTTGAAAGTATTTTATCCCATTCTGTTTGTTGATGTTTAATTTTGTTTGTCGTTTCCTTTGGCTATGCAAAAGCTTTTTAGTTTGACGTGGTCTCACTTGTTTATTTTTTCTTTTGCTGTTTTTGCTTTTGGTGTCAAATCCAAAAAATCATCACCAAGACCAAGATCAAGGTGCTTACTTCCTATATTTTCTACTAGCAGTTTTATGGTTTCAGGTCTTACATTCCATTGATCTATGTCTGTTTTTATGCCAGTACCATGCTGTTTTTTATTACTATAGCTTTGTAATATATTTGAAATACATTTATTTGGATATTCAGTGTCTTTTGTGGTTCCATACACATTTTAGGATTTTTTCCTTCTATTTCTGTGAAAAAAACATTGGGATTTTGATAGGAATTGCACCAAATTTATCGATCAATTTGGATAGTATGGATGTTTTAACAATATTAATTCTTCCATTCTATGAGCATGGAGTGTCTTTCCATTCATTTGTGTACTCTTCAATTTGTTTCATCAACATCTTATCATTTTACAATGTACAGATTTTTTATGTCCTTGGTTAAATTTATTCCTAGGTATTTTATTTTTTGATGCAATTATAAATGGGATTGTTTTCTTAATTTATCTATCTGATAGTTTGTTATTGCTGTATAGCATCATCCTTTTAGCTTTTAATTACAGATTTCATTTTCTTGTGCTGAATGTCTTATTGGCAATTTCCCTCTTTCCTCACTTAAATTTCTGCATGGTTCGAACACAGAAAATTTATCAGCTTATGGTTTTCTCCTACCTTAGCTTTGATTCTGAGTGTGCCAATTTACCTAGCACAGTAATTCATTTTGAAGTATTCATATGTTTTGTTTTCATTTGCTGGTGACAGTTTTTTTTTTTTTTTTGGTCAAAATTACTTGCTTTCCATTCTTTAGACATTTATTGTGGCTAGGAAATAATATTTGACTCTGTGTATAAAGAAAACAGACACATTTTAACAAAATTTCCCCAAATTAACAAAATTTCATTAATAGAAAAAAGTGGACTCTGATTTTTCCTTAAAATATTTTATTAAAAATTTAATAGTTCAATTACAAAAATAATACAATATTTTAAGTAATATATTTCTGCATTAGGGTATTCTTGTCCTATATGTTTAAGGGTTGGAACTGATTGGCAGATGCAGGGAATCCTAAACCTGAGAATAATGGTTAAAAAAATTCTTGGGCTAATAACATATTTTGTGTTATAATGGCACCTTACAGTTGATAATGATTAATTTTTTTATCTCTGGTGCTTCCTAATGGTTAAATAGCATGCAAAGAAACCTACATTACCAGAGGTGGTATGTGAATAACATGCCTTCTAACTGCAAAGCCTCCCTTGCACTATGCATTGTGAGAGACAGAAAAAAAAAAAAAAAAGAGAAAAAGAAACTTGTTTATCTGTTTGAAATATTTTTCTTTTCCATTATCTTATTGCAGTATCATTAGTTTTGGGGAAGATAAATATTTGAAAGAAAATTAATGTCAATAAATAGAGAAAATTAGAAAAATTTTAAGTAGCAGATACCTCTATTATAATAACAGTTGTATTAATGACCAATGTACATGTTCTCTAGAAATTTCTAAAAGTTTATATAAAAGTAATTTTTCATAAGAGTTATGTTAATAATTATGTTTACAGAAAGTGGTAAGGGATATTATAAAAAAGCAACACTTGAGAAATACACAAGCATACATCCTACTAGTTGTGGTGACGTATTACTTCTCACTATGCTGCTGCTTCTATTTTCTCCTTCAACATCCTTGCAAGGATTCATTTGAAGTCCTGAAATTCGTAGAATGAAATTTTCCAGACCACTGATCCAAAATATGATAAAAAGATAGCAGTATGCATGAAAATGTGGTTAGACCATTAAAAACTCATCTATGATATTGTATATTAATGTCCTGAAATCTGAGGTTTGTTTAATGTTCGGCATTTAAAATATTTCCAAAGATCATTAGTCTCCCCAGTTTAGGAGGTAATGGGTTTGGGTATTGCCTTACATTTGTAAAACATGGAAGTAAAATGAAAAATACTCATTTGTGGTCCTATAATCATTTAGTCTCTGCAAGCAGTCTAAAAACTTCTTTCAGGTAAATATGATTAATGTTTCCTAGATGATGTGCAACAACATATGTGCATGGACAGTTTGTTTCCAGAGTTTCTAATTGTAATTATAACTAATTTGAAGTTTTCAGTTAGTTGATAAAAATAGAATATTTTAAACACTAGTTTTTAGAACAAAGTTTTTAGCTTTTATTTCACATTTCAAATTTGATTTAAGTACATCATATTTGTATTGCAATTTTAATAAACTGAAATAGGATAGTAAATAAATGAAAAGGATAAATTGTATACTTGTGAATTATGGCTACATTCTTGTATTTGTGTTAACATTGTAAGCCATACCTTCAAATATAGTCACTAAATACCAATCAGTTCTGTGTACTTTCCTTCATTTTGCTCCCTGCACACAGTCTCCTTTTCTTTTCCTCTATGCCACAGAATCTACCTGAGCTTCATGGCTTTTGCAGTAACTCTTTCCAATGACTGAAGAGTTAATTCCCCCAAATATTGACTTTGTGAGAACAGGCTTATCATTCAGTGCAATACCATAGCCTCAGAAAAATTACTGCCTGTAATTATAGTCTGTTTTACCTCCTTCATTTAACTTATCACTACCTGAAATATTATTTATTATTTTGCTTGCATGTTTACTATATTCTTCTAGTATAAGGCATGTGAGCCAAATACCTTACCAACTGGAAACCATGTAGCTCTTGTAATTACCATTATATTATAGATATTGAGAGAAAGAAATGGAATAACTATAAACTTTATTTGGCATGCAGTCTCTACTATTAAAATTATTCACTATCTCTTCATTCTTCCACAACAAAATAAGACCTCTGAACTTCTTATCTCTAATTGTATCCTCATATCAAGTATGCTACAATTTAAATTTTTGGTTGTATTTTTATCATGTTTAAATTTAGATATAATTATTATTCCCTTATTAAAATTTTTTCAGTACCTAGTATATGTGCCAGGATTATTAAAAACACTTGCAAAGCATTGAGTATCCTTGTTTGAGAAGTATGGGAGTCATGGCATTGTGAACAAACACATAAAGAAATATAATCATGACAAACTTTGTCATGATTGTGAACAATATATATTGATAACAATTGGTAACATTTATTGATATTCATATTTAGGAATCAAAAGTAGGCATGAGGCAAATAAAGTTGTGATTTTAAAGACAAATGTGACTTTATCAAGCTTTTTAATATAAAAGGGAAAATAATGCTAAAATACTTATTTCTAATACAATTTTTAAAGTTTACAATTAGAATTTATATTAAAATATGTAATAAAATTTTAAATATTAAAATTAATAAAAGAAAATTTCATCTCTTATTTCAGACATATACTGTATGATAGAATGAAAAATAAATCTTAAAACGTATCTCTAATATGTAACTACTAGTGCTTCTTGGTTATAAGCTTGTTAATTTTTTACATATATATGAATAAACATAAAAATATTATTCTCTATACTTACTTTTTCCTAATTTCCTATATTTCTACTAATACTTTGTGGAAAATATGGGCTATTGGTACATATTCTGAATATTTAGAGTTCTAGAAATAGGGGGAAAGAAAACCTTTTTATATCTCAGATTATAATTTAATTGTTTTCTCTGGAACAATCTAAGATCTTTAAAATTTTTCTGTGTTCATTGTGTATGCACATATTGTATGTAAATTTTCCTCTTAAAATTCAGGTATCTTAGATTGAATATCTGTTTTATAATGCTCAACTTTTTTCTCATCAATTTTACTTTCATTTTTCTATCAACATTATAATGATACCATTTATTTGATCTCTATACCACTTCTGTAGTTTCCTATAAATTATTTGCACGTGGTGGTGATGATTTAGTGCTGGCCCAGCATTTTTTGAGATTCTTGGAATGGTGACTAAATATCAATCATTTATGAGATATCAGTCATCTGCTATCAATAATTCAGAAATTGGAAAACTACTCAGATTTTGGCAAACAGTATTTGTTTCATTTTTTTTCCTTGATTTTTTTGGACCGATTTTTAGTATTTCTGAGTTGTTTTGGGTAATCAAATAATGAATTTCACTGAGACATTTTACTATCATCAAACCTGCTGATGTGCTTAAGAAGAAATTTATTATAAAATTAATTATATCTGTATGTCATTGTTCTAACCACTTAAAATCATATTGCTTACAATTTCCCTAGTCATCCTTTTTATCATAGAGCTTAGCACATAATAAGAATTTGGTAATTTTTTTAGTGAGTGCATACATAAAAGATTTACATATATAGCATTTCATCATTTTCAGTTTTATTACTATGATATGCAGTATTTAGTACTGTTAGAAAATATAACCAAATTTGCTAGATGGGGATGGTTAATTGTACAAAGTAATAAGATTAAAGATATTTGTCATTCAGCTTATGTAATATAAGCAAACAAGTCTAAATAAACATATTACCTATTTCAGTTAACACTCTATTAAGATTAAATGTAGAAAATAAGTAATTTTATTTTCATAATGTCATTATGATATTAATATTGATACGATAGAAATTAGTATAAAGAGACATAATGGCTTTCATGTTTTGAAGGTTCTGGTTGTATAAGGTTACAGATTTGTATGCCAGAGCTGTAGAATGCATTTTAAAAATCCAGAACCTTAATCTTTAAAAGTACTTTATACACGTAGTACACAATATTTTCCTGAGTTAACACCTGAAAATTTCATCTAAAAATCCAGTAACCTAGCTAAAATTTATTTTTCTATTTAAATATAAATGAGACATAATAATAAATTTCAGAAATACATTGGTAGAAAAGTGTCTATTCAGGTCTTTTGCCCATTTTAAAATCAGATCATTCATTTTTTGCTCTCTAGTTTTATGAGTTTCTTATATATTTTGGTTAAAAATCCCTTATCAGATATATGTTTTGCAAATATTTTCTCCTAGTTCAGTGCTTGCCTTACCATTTTTTATTGTTTCCTTTGTTTTGTACGTTTTTAGTCTAAGTCCAGCTTGTTTTTGCTTTCGTTGCCTGAGCTTTTGGTATCATATCCAAAAATAATCTTTGACCTTAGTAGACATTTTTCCAAAGCAGACATACAAATGACTAAAAGGTATATGCAAAGATGCTCAACATTATTAATCATCAGGGAAATGCAGATCAAAACCAAAATGATATATTACCTCACATCTGTTACGATGGCTATTTTTTTTTTTTTTTCTTTTTTTTGTGGTACGCAGGACTCTCACTGTTGTGGCCTCTCCCGTTGAGGAGCACAGGCTCCGGACACGCAGGCTCAGCGGCCATGGCTCACGGGCCTAGCCGCTCCACAGCACATGGGATCTTCCCCGACTGGGGCACAAACCCGTGTCCCCTGCATCAGCAGGCGGACTCTCAACGACTGCACCACCAGGGAAGCCCAGAATGGCTATTTTTATAAAAAGAAAGAAATCAAGTGTTGGCAAGGATGTGGAGAAAAAGGAATCCTTGTACACTGTTGGTAGGAATGTAAACTGGTACAACAATTATGGAAAACAGTATGGAGTTTCCTCAAAAAACTAAAAATAGAATTACCGCATGATCCAGAAATTCCTCTTCAGGGTATATACTCACAAGGAAGTGAAATCAGCACCTCAAAGAGATATCTGGGCTCCCATGTTCATTGCAGCATTATTCACAATAGCAAAGATATGGAAGAAAAACCAAAGTGTTCATTGATAGATGAAGAGATAAATTATGTTACATATGTACAATGGAATATTATTTATCCTTAAAAAATAAGAATATTCAACCATTTGCAACTACATGGATGAAGCTGGAGTACATTATGCTAATTGAAATAAGTCAAACACATAAAGAGAAAAAAGCACATGGTTTCACTTATATATGGAGTCTAAAAATGTCACATACATAGAAGCAGAGAATATAAACTTGGTTACCAGGGCCTGGAACATGAGGAAAGCAGGACAAGGTTGGTCAAAGAGTACAAAGTGGCAGTTATGTAGGATGAATAAGTCTAAAGATCTAATGTTCCCCATGATGACTATATTAAATAATACTGTGTTGAATATTAGACATTTGCTAAGGTAGTAGATTTCAGGTGCTCTAATTAAAAAGAAAAGCAACCAAATGAGATATGTAATTAGCTTGCCTGTAGTAATCATTCACTATTTATATGTATGTCATTTCATCATGTACACCTTAAGTATATATATATATTTTTTGTTTTGTTTTGTTTTGCAGTACACGGGCCTCTCACTGTTGTGGCCTCTCCCGTTGCGGAGCACAGGCTCCGGACGCGCAGGCTTAGTGGCCATGGCTCACGGGCCCAGCCGCTCCGCGGCATGTGGGATCTTCCCAGACCGGGGCATGAACCCGTGTCCCCTGGATCGGGAGGCCGACTCTCAACCACTGCACCACCTGGGAAGCCCAAGTATATATTTTTTATTAAAAAAAGAAACACATTGGTGGAGTTAAATATTTCTGTTGTCTCTAAGTATTTTTGGTAGACTTTTTGAACGAGAATAAATCATGGTAGGTGTCATAAAAGCACACACACATTTGAATAAACAAATTGTACTCTATTCTTTTTGAAGGATACTCTAAATTATGGGTACACACATATTCTCATCTCATAGCAGGTCTTGCCTCAACAGGATGCAAATGTGTTATTTGACAGGTAATGTTAAAACAAAATTGCTTCTCCAGAATGCCATATTGATTGATTATTCAGTATTTTTAACTTTTAAGGAATGAGTGATGAAGAAATTGAGTCTAATTTTGACTCCAGACAGTGGCAGATCTCAGGTGACTTATGTGAATATTTACATCTGTTGATAAACTTAATGTCAATCACATTAATACAGGAAATAAGTAGATCTTTGTTTCTTATGAGTTGGTCAATTCTGTTGACATATATTACAGAGGGCAGTACAACAGTTTTAATTAATTTGATTTTTTGAAATATCAGTTATAAGTGTTGCATCAAAACAACATTGACTTGCACTGTGCAAATAGTTATTCATTATGTTAGTCAAACAAGAAAGACTAGAGTATGATCTGAGTTTCCATTCTTAAGCTTGGGAATGGTTTTGATCTTATCTCTGCTTCTGATGTGTGAGAAAAGTAAATTCAGCTCTTTTCTCTTGTGATCTCTCAATTCCTGAGGTAATTTCCTCTTGTTGCATGGAGTTGCTTCTCTCTGGAACTTTTCAATATTTAAAATTATGAGGTCCAGGCCCACAGTAATGCAACCCAGTTTCAGATGAAACAAAACAACAAAAAGTTTAACAATGTGAACATCTGTATTACTTGCCTATGATCCTTACATGAGATAAAATTTACTAGTTTACTCATAATTTATGTTCTTTCTTATGGTTTCTTTTCCCCATATCTCAACACTCATTTAAAATCCCATCTCCCAAACCTACTACTGGACTACTGTGCTGCTTTTATTCCAGTCTGACATGTAGTAATAGGTGTCTTGGGTCACATAGCCAATATTTTCAGCCTATTCACACAAATAGGATAAAGAAGGTTATATTTTCTCTAGAGAAGTAGAAACTGCTATTTCTACTATTGAGTTGATCTCTTTAACCTCTCCATCTTTTCATCCACTAATGTTCTTAGAAAGAAATATATCATTTCCAGATCTGCTACATTTACCACAGGGGGGAAAAAGGTGGAACATTATTTGAGCTGTAAGAGAGGGTTTGGACATGCAAATTGTACTAAGACCCAAATCTCATTATAATTCTATACTTTCATCCAAGCTACTATAGATTTTTAAAGAATATTCTTGAGACGACTCCTCGGTCCTACCCGTTTCTATGCAATTTTGGTATAACACAAAAGCACAGGGTAGTTGGAGAGCAAGTGAGGGGAGAGATTTGGTAAGATATTAAATGGTTGAGAGTTGTGGTAAAAGAAAGGGGAGATAGAGAAAAACTAGAAGATAAAATCTGTGTGTGATAGTCATGATTATCAGTTGTATAAACTGCAAAAGTTGATTTCTCACTCATTTAGAGGCCAGTGAGTTAAGTAATATGGGATGCTTTCATCTTGTTTCACCAAAATCTCATATTGAAGTCTGCTTGGATACCATAACTGGAAAACAAGTAAAGAGTTGCATAATTAAAATTTAGTTTTATCTAGAAGTAACATGTGTTGTCTTTCTTAAAAGCCTATTAGTGAAACTAGTCAAATGGCCTTTCCGAAATGAAATGAGTCTGGGAAACAGGGTCTGCCAAGTGCCACAGAAGTAGGGTTGCTGGAAAAAAATACAGGATACTCAGTTAAATTTGAATTGTACACACAAAAACTAATTTTTAAGAATAAAAATGGTACATACTTATACAAAAATATATCTCCTGTTTGTTTGAAGTTCAAATTTAACAGGTTGCTAAATTTGGCTGCCCTATCTGAAGTCAAAAAGCACTGGATATTGACAGATACCATTAATGTCTATCATAGTCCATTTTTTCATAACAAACTGTTTGGTTCACTCTCTGTCTCACACATTGAACACACTCAGTCCCCACGGCAGACAACCCAAATCCTATACAGTCACAGTTCAAAGTCCTGGGTAGTGGAAGAGGTGCCACTGTCTCTCCATCAGGTACATTTCCTTCAGACATACACCCCAAAAAGACAAGCTATCTGTCCTACACGCACCCAGTATGCAATGGTGGAACATGGATACACCAAATGCAAGGAACATTCTCAGGTAGAAAAGAGAAAAATGGGTGACATGGTAATTACCAGTTCTGACATCACTAGACAGACTATAAGACTGCCTATCTTGGGATGAGGATATTCATTAATTATTAGCTGACACTGCTCTCTGAAGAGTTGCAGTGTGCACTATGCACTGTTTTGTTGTTGTTGTTCATTTTCATTCTCAGTCTTTTCAGTGTTTCCTCTTTCACCATATTTGAAATAAATGGTGAGTCTACCCTTTTGAGGGCTTCATAATGTTAATAGCAATATTCATAAATATTCAAGTATTGAGGCAAGGGTTATTTTAAAGCTCAACATTTTATTTGTATTTGTATGCTATATATATACAACCTATGTACAAACTATGTACAATATGTGTGTATTGTTTTATTTGTACAATAGTATCAACTTTTAACAAGCAGTTTTTTCAGGCATTTGCTGCCACTACATACAGTTCTCATACCTTTTTTTTTTTCTTACATGATTCAGGACTGTCTCTAATAACTTAATGATGGCCACATTTAGTATGAGTGGCAAAGTGACTCCCAAAGACTCAAATTAATACAAAGTAATGATCAAAGTAATACTTTGCTAAAGAGAGCCAAGAGTAAATAAAACACACTAACATTCTGACTTTTCCCAATCAGTTCCCCCACAGCTAAACACTTAGTAGGTACCTGGTATGCCTTCTAATTTCTTGCAGATGAAAGTTCTGGTTTTTTTGATTTTTGTTTTTGTCTTCAGTCTTTTTTCCTTCAATTTTATAATATATTGTAGAGGAAATTGCTTTGGAAATAGAATTACTATATGCCATTTTGTAAGATAAGTGGTTTCATATTCAGATATTACCTAGGAATGTATATAAGATCTAATATATAGAAGTACAAAAATGACAGAAGACCAAAACTTCCTGATTGGTGATATATTTTGATATTTTTCTTGATGAATTGAGAAATTAGTATTTTAATAATTGTTCAGAAGTTGAAAACCCCAAAATTTGCTTCATATAGTGACAAATCCTACATATAGTGACATTTTCAGGAGAAAACATATCTAAAAAAACAAAGGATTCACTCCTTTGTTTTGTCCCCACAAAGGGACACTCCTCTTTTTAAGTAGGTAGCATTAACAGAATATTTTTATTTTATAATTGACTAATTGCCCACCTGAGGAGAATGAAAGTCTTTTAGATTTGACTCATTAAGATTATCATGTTTGTCTGATGGAACTTATATTGCAGCACTTAAATGCAGTTCTTGTGGGAAGAGCAAGTTTCACTGAATAATTTACTGATAACTGTTATGCTCCTATTAAATGTATTCCCTCTGCGATTTAATTGTTCTCATTTGAATGTATTTTCTCAGTTGTATACAGAATGACATTATTGTGGATGGCAGTGGAAGAGACATGTTAAATATGAGCAAGTCAATAAAAACGAAATGAGAAACATTTGGGGAAATTCAGATGAATATTTACTAGAGTACATATATATTGTGTGTGTGTTTTTAACATCTTAAAAGTACTGCAAGAAACCACAGAACAAGAGTTTTACAAGTGATGAAAGTACTTATAAAGGGTTATCTTTATAGCTGCTTTCAAATTATGCAAATTATATAATTCATAATGTAGAAAAGCCTGAAAGATGCTTGTCTCATTAGTTTTTTTGAAATGGAACCTTCTTCCAAAATGTGTCTCTATTCAATTAAAACTTCAATTAGGGGCTTCCCTGGTGGCGCAATTGTTGAGAATCTGCCTGCTAATGCAGGGGACATGCGTTCGAGCCCTGGTCTGGGAGGATCCCACATGCCGCGGAGCAACTAGGCCCGTGAGCCACAACTACTGAGCCTGCGCATCTGGAGCCTATGCTCTGCAACAAGAGAGGCTGCGATAGAGGCCCGTGCACCGCGATGAAGAGTGGCACCCGCTTGCCACAACTAGAGATAGCCCTCACACAGAAACAAAGACCCAACACAGCAAAAATTAATTAATTAACTAATAAACTCCTACCCCCAACATCTTCTTTAAAAAACAAAACAAACAAAAAAAAACCTTCAGTTCGTATTTTCAGGACTTGGAAATTTTATCTGGCTATCATTGAACCCTAATCTGGAAAATGGCAATTACCAAAATGTCCCATGTTTCCATACAAGTTTCTGGTTTAACGTATCCTTAGAGAAATATTTTCTAGTTAATATTTAATTTTCAGAATTAGAACTGCTGAAATCATTTAAAATTACTTGGAAAACAGATTGCTATAAATTGCTAAAATCAGGCTAT
This sequence comes from Phocoena sinus, assembly GCF_008692025.1. NCBI lineage: Eukaryota > Metazoa > Chordata > Mammalia > Artiodactyla > Phocoenidae > Phocoena > Phocoena sinus. The sequence continues at coordinate 121,524,106 of NC_045764.1, read as the reverse complement.
CCCTTTATTGCTCATATTGAGTTGGGGCTTTAACAAGATTGATTCTGAGATAAGATTATGAAAAGAAGATCTTTATATTCTTGACAATTTTGTCAAGTTTTGTGCAATTGTAAAGACTTATTGTGTATTACTCCCCATATCTGAGTCTATTCTTGAATTTTCCATTCAGTACCATTGATTTATCTCCACTATTATGTCAACAGCTCCACATTGTGTAAATTATGGTGGATTTCTGACATCTGAAAAAGCTAGCATCCCCTCATTCTTTTTTGAGAACTACTTGTTAAATGTTACATGTATATTTTCTGCCTTGCTTGCTTGTTTACAAAAATAGCTTTGTATTTTTTATTGGAATCAGGATCACATATAGATTAATACAGTAAAGATATCTGAGAATTGAATTTTTATCTGAATATTTGTATCTTCATTTCTTCAAGGCTTTGCTAAGAGTATGTTAATCTTTACATACGTGTTAATGTTTTAAAAATCATTTATATCCATTTTTAATTTTTGTTAAGTGTAATCTTTAGTTTTATATTTTTTTCTGAAGAGAAAAACAATTGATTTTTACAAATTCTCTCTAGCTTCATTAGTATTTTTTAAAAGTTTTGTAATATTTCTAGTGTTCTTGTAGATTTTTCAACTGTAAAACTCTATCATCAGTAAGTACTATCTCTAGATAACAAAACATTTAAACCACCTCTTAAACTTTTATGCACTGTGCCAGTTTCCTATTGCTGCTTTAATAAATTTTCACAATTTTTGTGGCTTAAATAAGTAAAACAAATTTATTATCTTACAGTTTTGGAGGTCAGACATCTGAAATGTTCACCTTGGACTAAAATAAGATGTTGATAGATGTGAATTCCTTTCTGGAGGCTCTAGGAAAGAATCCATCTTCTTGTCTTTTCCAGCTCCTAGAGGCTGCCCAAATTCCTTGGCCTATTGTCTACTTCCATTCTGAAAGCCAGCAGTGGCCAGTGAAGTGCTTCTCATGCTGCACCATTCTAATACTAACTCTTTTCTCTCCAACTTTCACATTTAAAGGACCCGCATGATTGCAGTGGGCTCACCCAGATATTCCAGAATAATCTCCTTATTCTAAGGTCAATGGAATAGCCACCTTCTTTCCATTTTCAAATTTAATACTCCTTCCCAGGTAATATAGTCGCAATTTCCAAAGATTAGGACATGGACATCTTTGCGGGGGAGGGCATTATTTGTCTACCACAAACAAGTATTATTTTATCTGGTCTATTTATGCTGATAGGTAGATCCAATCAATGTTAAAAAATATGGTGTGAGGGCTTCCCTAGTGGCGCAGTGGTTGAGAGTCCGCCTGCCGATGCAGGGCACACGGGTTCGGGCCCCGGTCCGGGAAGATCCCACATGCCACGGAGCGGCTGGGCCTGTGAGCCATGGCCGCTGAGCCTGCGCGTCCGGAGCCTGTGCTCCGCAACGGGAGAGGCCATAGCAGTGAGAGGCCCGCATACTGCAAAAAAAAAAAAAAAAAAATGGTGTGAAAGGATACTCTTTTATATTTTTTTCATGTATGTGCATATTAAAATGTAAGAACATAGCCTATAATTCTAATTTTATTATGAGTCCTATTACGAGTCTGTGTTGAATTTTAACAAATATAACTTCAGTATCTATGCATCTAATCCTTTGATTTTTTTCTTTGAATCTCTTAATCTGAAAGTTATATTGCTAGGTTTCCTAATGTAGAGCTATATTTTGTTCATGCAAGAAACCTGTTTGATTTTGTAATACTATTTCAAAGATCCGATTTATATTTTGTTAATTTTATTTGAGATTTTTCGCATCAGTATTTACACGTGAGACTGACCAATTGTTTCTGTTTTAAAACCATCTTTGTCAGTTTTGATAACGAAACTTACTTTTTACTTACTTTTTAAATAGAACATACAGGCAAACCTTGCATATCTATTTTTTATATTAGTATAGGTATTCCTACTAGTGTGATGTTTTAGACTTGGATTAATTTAGAATTCTCTGCAGAAATGATTCTGTGATTGCGGTCTAATACATTGGTGACTACTATTTTTAAACCAAAGCTCTAAAATCTGAATTTTATGAATATGTAATTCATTTATTCATTAATTCATTTATTGGTGTATTTATGCAAGTATCACTTTAAGGATCATTTCTTTAGCATGCATCCTTTCCCTTTAGAATTATTTTTAATTAATTTTTATTAATTTCTTACAGTTTTATTGAATGACAGTTTCATATCTGTGTCTAATTAAACAAAGTTTTCTTGGATTTCATATAATTAAGGTTTATCTAACTCAAAATGTATCCCAATGATTCCATGTCCTGGTCTTTTTACATAGAAGGAAATTCAGTCTGAAAAGTGGCAAGGACTATCATTTGCTGTTTTTAGAAATTACCATTTAAAAAAACTATAAATTCCATCAGCTCCAGGATATTTTTATCTCCATCTCTTTCTACAATTTTTATCATGTTTCATAATGCAATACTCATTTGCTTGCCATCTCCCTCCTCTGGCCACTCATTATACCACTGACTTAGAGGTATCTAATTAGCAGTATGATTTAATAACCATAATACACTGTAATATAGAAAGATATATTAATTCAATATTAATAACAGAAGTTACTACTTTAGAAATTATTCATTGAAAACATTTTCTCCAAATATAGAAGGGATTATTAGAAATCCTCTAATAGCTTCTTGATTGGCCCTGTATTCTTTTGCCTCAGTCCATTGTGTTTTCAGTTAATTTAGTTTTGCCCCGTGGTCTCAATCCCTCAATTTTTTGTTGTTAAATTTTACACCTAACTCTGTTATTTCAGTACAAATTTGGCAGGTGGGGAATTTTTTGACACTTAACTTTCTATTTTAAGTAGGAATCCCTTATCTCCTTATAGTACTCTTAACACTTAGAATTCAGTAATATGCTGATTCTCCTCCTACCTCTCTGATTATTTCAGTTTCTATTATTTCTAGCATTCTGTTCTTCCTTAGAATCTTTCTTAAAATTTTCATATTATCCAAACTTAGATCTTTTACATCATTCTTATACTACACATCCCCTCTTTAGATATTTTTCTCTACCAGTGACTTTAATACTACCTATTTGCTCTTGACTTTTACATCTTTATATGCATATACATACTAAACTCTCTTACAAACTTCAGATACTTATATGCAACTACCTGATAGACATTTACCAATATTTCAAAAACCAGTGTGTGTGTGTGTGTGTGTGTGTGTGTGTGTGTGTGTGTGTGTATAAATATATATAAAATCATTTATACCATTTATATATATATATATTTCATACAATTATACCATTTAAATATAGTAGCTCTTTGGACCATATGGAAAAGAGTGTATGTGTATGACCATTTTGTATGTAAAACAGGATTTATGTTTAGAAGTTCTATTACATATTTGAAGCATTTCTACATGTATAATAAATGCATAAAATCACTGAAGTCTTTTTTTAAAAATTAATGATTTGCTTTTACAATGTCATTTACTAGCATAATGCATTATATTTAATATATATCTTATCATTTACAATGATTAAATATGTCAAATCTCTATTTTTAAAATGGATATTTTCATATTTATTCTCCTATTTTTTAGAAAGTTTTAGAAGAATTGGTGTGTTCCCAAATAACCTTGGTCAAGCTCAGACAAATTTCTTTCTACAAATAGGTTTTTGGTGAATTGTTGGTATGTACTTTTTTAATGCAACTTAAAATTCATTGAATTTAGAATTCACTTAATAATGATTTTGTTCACTGTGACTTCATAACCATAATGCACATTAATATGGAAAGATACATAAATGCAATATTAAGGACACAAATTGTCACTTTAGAAGTTAACTTTTCAAAACAAATCTCTCCCAATGATGCCAAAAAGTATATCTAATCTACTTCAATTAAAAGGTAATATCTCAGTAAATATGACTAGGCTTATGGTACAAACAATGTGGGTTGCAGCTTCTGAAACAGGCAAATGAAAAAGAAGACAATTCAGAGTACTTGCCTGGAAAATGAATGGTTCTGTCAGAAAAAAAATTACTGAAGTGCAAAAATGAAAGTGGGCATCAAGAGAAAATGCAAATGGATAAACAAAGAACTCTTTAAGGCAACAAATATATTCAGAATTTTAGTTATGATGAATTTTAGTAGCAAATATATTTAGATATGCTTATCATCATTATTTAATAAAATATGAGCATCTGTCATATGCAGTAGAGACTGTAGAATGCCATATGCTATCATAAGCATGTTTAATTTAAAGTAAGCTACAAGATGGATGGGTTTCTATTTTTTTTTTTTTTATAACAAGGTTCAAGCAAAGGATAGCTTCGTAATTACTCATCTGAATATCAGTCTTGAGGAAGCAACTCACCTATAAAATTTTAATGTAATTTTCTCCTGTCTTAATATAAAATTATTTTTTATTCCATCATACTTAGGATATATTATGGTGACTATACATTTTTTCAGTACAGCTAAATACAGCAAAAAAGAAAAGAAAAAAACTAAACAGAATAACAAAAATCTAATCTCTTCTCAGTTTTCATATAGATAAGAACTTCCACGTTGTTAATATATGTTCATTTTATGCTGATGTTTTTTAAAAGTATCAACTGAATTCTGTAAAGTTGGCTTTTTGGAACATTGTGCAAAAAACCCCCTGCATACTTACTATATGAAGGAAAAAGTATACCATAGAATTTGTGAGATGAAGAAAAAGAGGAAATATATATGACTATATTCGAGCAGGCAAGTCTTATAGAAGATTTAGAAATATACCATAATTGAGAATGATGATATTGGATTAACACAGTTTTAGACTAATAAATTTTAAGTAAATATTTGCTAGACAATATTGGGTGATTAGCATTGTATATTTCTGACTGAGGGAATATATTCATATTCGGAAAACAGATTAATATATTAAAGGGTTTCTTTATAAAATTTGAAAAATCTAAAATTTTCTCTTACAAGGAAATTACACTTTACTTTCCAGTTGTAACTTTTCTTAACACCAGCATCATTACTTATTATCATTAATTTCATCACAGTGGAAGGAATGGCTAATATTTTTAATGAAATCAAATTTAATATTTCAATTAGTTTTGACAGGTCTAAAATTCTTATCAAGGTGAAGATACTTCAATTCTATATCAGAGTTGAGTTACAATGTATATTTAATAATCAAGAATTTTTTTCAGGATAATTAGGATTTTAGACCTGCAATAAAAAGAGAGTGGGGTATTAAGAATAAGGGTCAAAGAAAAACTTTATTGGTAAAAAAGTGTAGCTATAACCAGATATCATTAGGAAAATGAAGAAGTGCTTTATTATGAGAAGGATAAAGGCCTGAGACCATCCTCAAATTAGATCTCTCAAGAATAATCTAAGGGCATACCTCTTATATAAGATATTGAGAAAAGCTAGAGAATGGAAATCCCATAACTCTCCCTATCATCCCAGAAGTATAGCATTAAGGAAAACCAAAGGCGCTTTATCAAATAATCAGTGTCTACTTTAATGATTTTTTTTAAACAATAAAATAATATTATATCTTGTTAGTTGTAATTTGAGTAAAATGTACTTTTTCATAGAAGGAAACTATGTTTTACTTTCTAAATTTAACTTTCATATTTTAAAGTAAACTATATCACACTGACATTAATTATTGAAATGAATTTATCACAATACAGACAACAAATTGTAGTTTAATTATTTACATACTGTTAGATTGGTCTGAGCAATTTTAGGTATACAACTTGATGAGATCAACAAATGTATGCAGTCATGTAACTGCTCCCACAATAATGATGTAGGTATTTATAACATTTCCATCAGTGCTCAAATTTCTCTTATAACCGTGGCAATCAGTGTCCTTCCCTGAGCCCTGATTCCTGCGAAACACTAATCTCTTTTCTGCCTTTAATCTGTGAAACCTGTCTTCCCCATGCTCTGTGGACAATGACATCTGTGCTCAGTTGATTTTAATTATTATTTTAATTTTTTTTAAATTTTGACTTTATATAGGTCATTGCTATGTCTGCAAAACTTAGGTGTCAGTCACTGATTGGTCAAAGGTTGTGATTAAACACCTTGAGCCAAGTAAAATTTCTACATTTTACCAATGGATCCATGTATAGATCAGGTTTTACATTCAAATTTTAAGCAATTTTCAGTTCTACCATGAATTTTATATTTTGCTGAATCTTCTCCAGTCTTCCCTGTGCATGCTTCCAACTCATTCAGAAATGTGTGGAAAACTTTGGCCATTTTGTGTCTTCCCTGTTCCTAAGTGCAACCAGTCAGCTGTGGGTTTGTGGAGAGCTTGGGTCCTTTCCTTTGAATTCCCCCGTGTGTGTAGCTTCTTCAGCAGTCAAGTTAACAACATATGATAGTTATCAGCCTTTCTCAATGGCTCTTTCATTTCCAGGATCTGCTTGTTATATTTCTTGCTAGTTCTGCCATTGCCTTACTGGGACCATAATCTCTGGTTAAGGGAGCTGCAGGCTTCCCCTGTTTGCTGCTTTTGCAGGAGTATGGCAGTGACTTTTTAGATACAACACTAAAGGCAGAATTAACAAAAGAAATAATTGATAAGCTGGACTTCATTAAAATTTAAAATTTCTGCTCCACAAAAGGCAGTATAAAAAGACTATCATAATCCCCATAAATGTATGTGTCGATGCAAAATAATCAGTACGTATAGTGGCAGTTCTAAAGTACTGAGGTCTTTTAGTGGATTCATTTTTATTGGATTATTTATCTATTTATTGACATATCTATAAAGGTCTTTTTTACAGATAATTAAATTTAGGAATCCTAGTATTCAGTACAGCTACATAAGTTTTAGCAGTTATATAGCAAAAAGAACCAGAACATAAAATAAAACAGAATATTTACTTCACACCAGAAAATTATCTCCTGCCCCTTTTCAGTTGATCCCTGTCCCCAGTTTAGGTAAACATCTCACTTCTAACACCATGAATTAGTTTTGTAGAAACATAGAAATGTTTCATGCAGAAACATTTTTTTTGGGGGGGGGGAAATCTGGTTTCTATCATTTATTACCTGTTTATAGTTTCCATTTATCTGCTGAAATTGTCCATCTATTCACACATATTTTTCTTCCAGTTTTACTGAGATATAATTGACATATAGCACTGTGTAAATTTAAGGTGTACAGCCTAATGATATGACTTACATACATCATGGTTACCACAGTAATGTTAGTGAACATCATTCAGACATGTTTTTAATATTTTCCCATAGATCATTTAGTATATTTTCCCTAATTATGTTAAATCCTTTGTATAGTAGTTCTAATAGTTTGGCCACTTATGAGTTTATTTCCATTAACTATTTTTTTACCCTCTTGGATATAGTTAACACTTTCCTGCTTCTTTGAATTTCTCATTACTTTTTATTATATGAGATATCATAGTCCAAAGAACAATGGAGAATTTAATTTAATTTTCTCAGAAAACAGCATACACCTGTCTATGATGTTGATATGGGAAGAAAGCATGATGAGCCAATCAGATCTGTAGTGAAATCTGGGTTTTGTTGCAGCTTTATTTATATTTAGTTCAACACTGGCATTAAAAATTTTGAGGACGGGATCATTGCTTCCCTTTAAGCTGGGTCTGCGGCTTTGCAGTGGTGAGATTCCACAGAACTCTTTGTATTTTATATCCAAGCTACTGTATACTGTACAACCAGTTTGTTCTCGGGATTAGAATCTCTCTCTCTCGTATACAGGATGACATCTAAACTTTAGAGTTCTTGAAGAATTCTCTTTACACAGACACACCTTGAACTTGCTGGTGCTTTGGTGATTTCTCTTTGTCTTGCTGTCTTCCTCCCTCACCCCACTTGTATTTGTCCATGGCAGTTTGCTTTATGAAAGCCTAATGTACCTTGGAGGAATGTCTCTCATTTCTCCTCTCTCATTTTCATCCTTCAGATGAGATGAAGACTCCAGGTGCCTCAGGGACAATTTTCGTCAGCTTTCCTACCAGCCTCAATCCTTTACATGTCCACAGCCTTGTATTCAGTAGAAGTACTGTGCACCTTATAGGGAGATTCTCTCTTAGCTAGATCTCCTGCACAGTTTCCAGCCTACAGAGGTTACACCATATGCTCTGAAAAGGCCAATGGAAAAGAGTTGGCATGTGCTGGCTCATTGTGTAATTATGGCTCCTTGGTATTCCAAGTCATCCCTCCAGCACTCTCACAGTGGTTAAAAGTTGGGGTGATTTCTCCTTACCACTATTTATGTTGTATTCGCTCCCCTTCCTGCTGACCTTCCAAGGCTTGAAAATAGCCATAGGTTGGTTATGTAATGGAAACATATGATATTGTTCAAAACTTAATTCATTAGTTTATTTATTTTTTGGAGTCTTTATCACCATGTTTATTTTTAGATACTGAAGTTTTTTAATTTATCTGACTTGTTGTCATTGGTGAATGAAGTGATGGTCATCAGTGAAGTTCTGCATTCTAATTGAAAATGGAAAGCCATGAAATCTGCTCTTAATTATTCTTTACATTAAACTTAATTTTGAAGTAGACTAAGAAAGGACACTCCTGAGTTACAGTGGATGGAAAAAAAATTCACTGCCATCTGTTTAATGATACTAGTAGCCATGATCACTTCACTCTCTCATGTATATCAAGTGTAATAAAATAAAATTATGCTGGGTAATGCACAGATGATCTCTCTTTAGATGATTTCAATTGAATAATGTGCAAAATCAATTTTCCTCATAATAAGCATATAAAATGTCCATTAAATTATTGCCATATAGCAAGGGACTGCCTAAGGGACTAGATCAAAAGAAAACCTACACACAGATATTTAAGAAAGAAAACAAGAATTCCCACCACATATATACAGTATTTAGCCGATTCTATTTATAGATATTCAGAAAGCTAAAATATTTTGAAGGACTTCTTTGCTGTTTAACAATAATTAATTAAATATTATATTTTTTAAAGAATGTTGAACATTTCTCCATTGGTATTAGGTTTGCCATTTAGGCTTTTTGTTGTGATTAGCCAGACAGTGCTGTGGATAGGACAGAAGCAGTATTCCTAGAGGAAAATGGAATATACTTTTCAGTATACTCTGAAAGAAAACGGGAAGAACACATAAATCCTTTCTTTTTGTCTGGAGGGAAAACACTTATATAATTGTTTGAACTGTAAGCTGAATTAACTGAGTTTTTGTTTGTTATATTTTACATAGAATATCATTTTTACTAAAATGAAAATGTGTGCTGATTCACATTTGGATTTTGGCAGATATTTTCTAGAAAATGACTGATGTGGGTCATTTTCAGGAAAACAATTGGCACTATTTGTTGCCAATAATAAAATTTGAGTGTTAAAGTGAAAATTAAAATTTTGGAAAACATACATGGCACTGTGTGCTTGTAAGTTTGCCAATTCTTAAACTATTTTAAAATGAGATTGTCAGTGATTTTTAAAAATGTGATTATATCAAATAATAAAATGTCAATGTATGAAAGCTCTGTACAACTTAGTGAACTAATATTTTCCAAATGACCAATGCATGCTGTTGGATAATAATACATCAGTTAAAGACCTATTCAAAGTGCAAGATAGACTAATAGGCTATATTTAATCAGTATAGTTCCATTTTCTATACCTCAATAACCTTTAATAAATGACCACTTGTCAAATTTTGTGTATTATCTCAGTATAGTCACAATCACCAGGAAAAGCAACTAACATATTCTATGCTTTTTCAACTACATAGTTATTTTTCCCCACCTTTATTGAGGTATGATTGACAAATAAAAGTGGTGCGCAGTCTGATGTTTTGATATACATCTACATTCTGAAATTGCCAATATCAAAGATATACTTAGTCTTTGATCAGAAATCTCACTCATGGAAATCTGTTTCAAAGTTACACTGACAAAAATACAAATATGCAAGTCTATTTATTATGCCATTAATTATTTTATAATGAAATTTTAATGTTAATGTAAATATAACATATTACAAGATAAAGCAAATGAGAAAATATTTATTGTAGCTGGGATCTTAGATTTTGGTATGGGGGAAAGGAGAAAGATATATAAATTTAAGAATAAAAATCTTGTAGTCTTAAGTTTGGATTGGAAGTGTCTTTGTAAACTCATGAAAATTGATTTTGTAAAAAGTTAGGTTTTTGCTTTTCTTTTAATAACCACCAAACCAGCCTTGTCTTGGGGGCACATCTGTCTCAAAGGCTGATATCTCTAAATACCATTGCCTATTTGTGAATTAGTTGATTTTTAAAGCTGGAACTACAAACATTCAAGATGAGCCTGTAATATTTTGTAATTATCAAAAGCAAGTTGCTATTAAAGACTGTTAAGCATTTATCAGGTTGACTCAAGAAACAACTTGAAATGGGTCCCTGGCCAAAGATGGGGAATTTTAACATTGATAAGTTAATTGCAATGGGCTGAGCACTTTAAATATGTAAAATCCATTATCCAAATGGAAAATTTATTTAAAAAAATAAATAGCTCATTTTCATCTCTGAATTATCCTAAGAAACCAAATTTATATTTTCAAAAGTAGCTATAAAGGAAAATAATCAGGACTCTATCCTAAAATTTATATAGGAATTTTTATCAAATTGTTAATAAGGGAAAGTGTCTGTTAAGGAAGTACCTGGCTAATAGATAAAGAATAGCAGAGTTATAACATTACCATTTTTTTCCACTAAGAATGAAATGATAAATCTAGGCCATGGTCATCAGTGATTGCATTTCAAAATATGGAATACTCAGGCATTCTATGCATGCTGACAGAAGCACAGAAAACTGAAATGAAATATCTTGACACTGAGTCACAATAAGTCTCTAGATCTGTTGAAAAGATTATTCTTTCTCCATTGAATTGTCTTTGCTCCTTTGCCAAAGATCAGTGGACTTTATTTGTGTGGGTCTATTTGTGGACTCTATTCCGTTCCATCAATCTATATCAGCAGTCCACAACCCCCGGGCTGCAGACTGGTACCAGTCCGTGGCATGTTAGGAACCAGGCTGCACAGCAGGAGGTGAGCAGTGGGCTAGTGAGCAAAGTTTCATCTGCCGCTCCCCATCGCTTCCCATTGCTCGCATTACTGCCTGTACCATCCCCCTGCCCCCTGTGCGTGGAAAAACTGTCTTCCATGAAACTGGTCCCTGGTGCCAAAAAGGTTGGGAACCACTGATCTAGATGGTCCTCTTTCACTATCATGCTGTCTTGATTTCTGTAACTGTATAGTAAGTCTTGAACTCAGGCAATGTGAGTTCTCTAAATTTTTTTCTCCTTCACTATTGTGTTGACTATTCTAGGTCTTTTACTTTTTCAGAGAATTTTTAGAATTAGGTTTTCAGTATTTATTAATAATTTGGGGGTGATTTTTAATAGGATTTCACAGATTTTATAGAACATGTTTGGGAGAATTGAAATCTTAACAATATTGAACCTTCGAATTCATGAACATGGGATATCTCTTTTATTTAGATCTTCTTTGTTGTCTTCAGAGATTTTGTAATATTCTGCGAATAGAGATTGCTATATATATTGTTAGGTTTGTACCTAAGTATTTAATTTTGGGGGGCGCTATTGTATTTAGTTTTCAGTGTTCATGTTGTTATTTCTAACATATAGAATGCAGTTGATTTGTGAATGTTTATTTTTTGTCCTGTAACCTTCCTAAACCAACTTGTTAGTTGTAGGGTTTTTTTTTTTTTTTGGTTTCTTTAGGATTTTATACATAGACAAACATGTCTTTGTATAAAATAAAACTGTAAAGACGGTTTTATTTTTCCATTTGAATATGTATGCCTTCTATTTCCCTTCCATGCTTCATTTTTACTGGCTAGAACTACCTCCACTTTGTTGAATAAATGGTTAGAGCACACATCCTTGTCATGTTCCTAATAGGAGAAAGACATTCAGTCTTTTATCATTAAATATAATGTTAGCTATAGCATTTTTATAGATGCTTTTTTTAAAATTTAAATTGAGGAAGTTTCCTCTATTCCTGTTTATTTGTTTTTTTCTGAGGTTTTTTTTTTTTTTTTGTGGTACGCGGGCCTCTCACTGTTGTGGCCTCTCCCGTTGCGAGCACAGGCTCCGGACCCACAGGCTCAGCAGCCATGGCTCACAGGCCCAGCTGCTCCGCGGCATGTGGGATCTTCCCGGACCAGGGCATGAACCCGTGTCCCTGCATCGGCAGGCGGACTCTCAACCACTGCGCCACCAGGGAAGCCCTTCTGAGAGGTTTTTATCCTGAATGGGTCTTTCTGCATTTTAAATGACATAAAATATGTTTTGTTATTTTATGATAAAATACATTTTAAAGTCACATGATAGAATAATGTAAATGTATGCTTTCTTGGACTTGTTTCAAGTTAATTTAGGTTTGGGGAGATGGTCAAGCAGATGATTGACCATAGTTAAAAACTTTTTAATTTGGGTGATGGGCCTACTGTGGGTCATTATGCCTGCCTCTCTACTTTTTAACATATTTGATTTCTTAACATAAAGTTTCATTATCCAAATTCTCATATCAGTACCTTATAGCTAGTTTATAATTTATTGCTTAGGATTGTATCAGGTCACTTGATGCTAAATGATATTTGTTGTTTATTTGTTTGAAATGCAAGGCCATTTATGAAATAATTTTCCACTTTACTCCTTTTTGTGAAATTCTTTTCTAAATGTATTCAACACAGTTATGGGGGGAAAAGCCATATGGCATCTTTCATGTGTTTTTATTTTTTTTAAAGGCCATTCTATTTCTTCTCATCTGCTGTCACTATCTTTGAACAGAATAAACATGATAGATTCATGGTTGGAGAACACAGGAAAAACAACTTGTCGGTCATTCTCAAAATTCTTGTATCAATACACAGAAGTGGCTGAATGGGTTGTGAAGATTCTTTTGTTAATATTATTAAATATTATTTGCTAATTTTTGTATTTTAAATATATGTTTAATATTTTAATTAGAAATATTCAAATTATTCTTATATGATTTGAAATTTTTATCTAAATTATATTACAATACATTTAATTTATTGTTTCTCTTTTTCAAAATACCTCAAACCTATAGACTGATTAAAGGAATAAAAACTGAGCAGAGAATGAGTAAAGGAAGTTGGGGTATAGTCCTAACTCAGCCGACCAAAATTTGTGTTTCAGCAAAATGACTTAAACCAATACTTTTCTCCATTTCTTTACTCCACTCTACCCACACATCCCAGGGTAGTTGTAATAAATAAATATATAATAATAGCGAACAGGACAAAAGAAATTACTGTAAATGAGAAGAAGTCTTGACATAAGGATATAAAATAAAAAGAGGATGATTGAAAACAATTAGAATATAGGACTAGGTTAGTAAGAAATGCTTGCCAATTTGCCAATATTTTTGGACATTGAAGCTGTTCGATTTACCTGCTTAAACGTAACTTACATGACTTCATTTCAAAATAACCATAAACAATTGAAAGGGTCAAAGTCAGAAGGCCATTATGGTGGTAAACAGGCATAAATTATAAAACAATGAATAAGTTACCTATCTTTCAGGTAAAAAAGTGAAATTAAATTTCTACAAATGGATCAGGCACTGAAATTGTCAGGTTTCTTTTTCTTCCTCTTCAGCTAATTATTGCATGCATCTAATAGCTACCATTTGTTTTGTGGAATACATATATATAAACAGATAATAAAATGGAAAGCATACTGGTGACTTTTATTTAACAGGCTTGCCAATATTCCTTGGAAGGAAAAATTTTTTAAACTCAGTTTAGTTTTAACTCTGTGGTAAATAATCTTGAGAACCAAATGTTTCATCAGTATTGCAAGTTTCACCCAAATATATAAATAACAATAATTATTATAATGTAATTTACATAATTATTTTAGGCGTATATATAGGAAACTTATTGTGACTTTACTGAGGGAATGTGACTAAACATATATATATTTAATTTCATAAATTTATATAACAATATAAATTTAAAAATATAAGTATTCGTCGTGATCTCCATTTTTATTACCATACTAATTACAAAAGACTGTAAGATCGATGTGGGAAATATATATATATATTTTATAGCATAAAATATATATAATGTAAAAAATATATAAAATATATTTATAATATAAATATATATAATTAATATTTTTACATGTAACAAATTTATATATATTAATTGATATACATAATTATATAATTTATCAGAATATCCTGAAGCTTAATACAATGCCAAATATATAGTAAGTGATTAAATATAATTCAGATAGAATAATATAGTTCTATAAATACTACTTTTAAGTTATTTGAAGCCCCAGAAATCATTTTTGAAACAAGGAGGTATGTGTATGTTTGTGTGTGTATGTGAGAGAAAGAGTGTGTATTTCTGTATGTCTTGTGTGTATGACATCGTCTCTCTACTGTACTTATGTAAAAGTTTACTAACTACTCTCACTTTTGATCTGACAATATAGAAACCAAGTGACTTTCAAAATGTTAAGCATATAATATTACTCTTGTCCTTCACAGCTTTGGTGTCAATTATAATGGCCAGCACATTCTTTCATGAATTGACACTCTTTTATCTGTTGGCAGGAGTGCAAAATGGATCAGCTCCTTTGGAAATCAGTTTGCCAATTTCTTAGAAAGCTAAACATACAACTACCATTTGACACAGCAATTCTATGCTTCTTAGTTATCTCCCCATGGGAAATGAAAATGTATTTTTATACAAAGACAGTGATACAATTGTTTGTATCATCTTTATTCCTTAATCACTAAAAACTGAGAAAAACACAGATATCCTTTAACCAGTTAATGGATAAACAATGGTAGTACATCTGTGCAATAGAATATTAATCTGCAATATCAAAAGAACAAACTGTTGATGCACACAACATGGAAGAACCTTAGAAACAGTCTGCTTAAAAGAACCCAGACCTCAAACACGTTGTGTAATTTCATTTCTGTGACATTTTGGGAAAGGCAAAAGTATAGGAATGAAATAAAAGATCAGCGATTGTTAGGATTTGAGAAGTAGGGGCAGGGATTGACTACAAAGGGTCAGTACAAAAAGTTTTGTTGTGAAACAAATGTTCCATACAGTTCTGTAACTGTAGAGAATGCAGATAGTCATGGTTGCATGGCTCTATGCATTTGTCCAATCTCATAGATCTTTATACCACAAAGAGTAAATTTTAATTGATGTAAATTAAAGAAAAACAATATGTGAAAGTACCCAAGGTTCACTGAAGATTCTGACAAATGAATATAAGTATATTACAAATAAATCACTAACTTTAAGGGTCTTAGGAAGAGACGAGCTGAAGTAACTTTGGAAGACAATGCTCTTACAGGATAGTGAAGGCAAAGGTCAAGATAAACTATCCACACATTGTGCTTTAAGTGGTAAAATTGTTTTTCAGAATGTATGAGTTAGCGATTCTAAAACTAATTTACATGTGTAATAGTGTTGAACAAATGCATGTACATGTTATTGTAGAGACTAAGACCCACATTTCTGTCTGTAACAGAAGGAAGTTACAAAGTTATAAATAAAGGGAAATGGCTAGAAGAAATCATGTGGTGCAGGACTGGTGTTGGAAGTATTATTATAAACTCAAGTTTTATCAATGTAAACTCATGTTTGTATGAGTTTATATTGTTACCAATATAAACTCTATTAGCCCTGTCTGTTGAGAAGGGCTAAAAGATGTGACACCACAGTAGCAATTTGTACACCTAGTGCCAGATCTTGGTTTCTTTTTTTTTTTTTTTTTTCACATCTTCAATTTTAATAGACATTGCCAAATGAGCACTCAAAAAAGCTGTTTCAATAGTCACTACTCAAAAGTGAACAGAGCCACCTAATTGCTCAGATCCTTATCAAAACCTGATAGTCTTAAACTTTTTCATTTTTGCCAGACTGATGAGAGGGAAGAAACGTTAGCTCACTGATTTAATTCACAGTCTAAAGAGCCTACAAGGGGGGGTGGAGGGACAAACAAAAAATAACGCCTTGCAAATAATGAATGCAACAAACTATTTTGGAGACAGGTAAGGCACAATTAAGAGTGATGCCGCTTACTGGGTGCCTGTTTTGTGCCAGGAACGAAGCTTGACAATTTACAGGAGTTACCTCTGGCTCTTGCAGCACCAGGGCACTGGTGTGCCCCCTTTACAGATGCAGAGATAAAGGTTCAGAACAGTGAAGTAACTTACCAAGTTCATATCACAAGCAGGGAGCTGGGATTTAGAGAGTTACTCAACCATCACCACATTCCAGTTTTCAAATCTTTCCATCGCTCCAAAACGTTCTGTCATGCCCACTTGCTACAGATCCCTGCTCCCAGGCAAATACTGTTCTGCCTTCTGTCTCCATAGATTTCTCTTTTCTGAATATTTCATACAATATGTAATCTTTTGTATGTGGCTTCTTTTGCTTAGTGTAATGTTTCTTGAGGTTCATCCATGCTATAGCATATTATCAATAGTTCATTCCCTTCTATTGCTAGTAGTATTCCACTGGATGGATTCAACAGTTGATGGACATTTGGATTGTTCCCAGCTTTTGGCAACCATGAATAACACTGCTATGAACATTCACATATGTGTCTCTGTGTTGACATATGTTTTCATTTCTTTTGTTTTTTAACATCTTTATTGGAGTATAATTGCTTTACAATGGTGTGTTAGTTTCTGCTTTATAACAAAGTGAATCAGTTATACATATGTTCCCATATCTCTTCCCTCTTGCGTCTCCCTCCCTCCCACCCTCCCTATCCAACCCCTCCAGGTGGCCACAAACCACCGAGCTGATCTCCCTGTGCTATGCTGCTGCTTCCCACTAACTATTTTACGTTTGGTAGTGTATATATGTCCGTGCCACTCTCTCACTTTGTCACAGCTTACCCTTACTCCTCCCCATATACTCAAGTCCATTCTCTAGTAGGTCTGTGTCTTTATTCCCGTCTTACCCCTACGCTCTTCATGACCTTTTTTTTCCTTAAATTCCATATATATGTGTTAGCATACGGTATTTGTTTTTCTCTTTCTGACTGACTTCACTCTGTATGACAGACTCTAGGTCCATCCACCTCACTACAAATAACTCAATTTCGTTTCTGTTTATGGCTGAGTAATATTCCATTGTATATATGTGCCACATCTTCTTTATCCATTCATCTGTTGATGGATACTTAGGTTGCTTCCATGTCCTGGCTATTGTAAATACAGCTGCAATGAACATTGTGGTACATGACTCTTTTTGAATTATGGTTTTCTCAGGGTATATGCCCAGTAGTGGGACTGCTGGGTCATATGGTAGTTCTATTTGTAGTTTTTTAAGGAACCTCCATACTGTTCTCCATAGTGGCTGTATCAGTTTACATTCCCACCAGCAGTGCAAGAGTGTTCCCTTTTCTCCACACCCTCTCCAGCATTTATTGTTTCTAGATTTTTTGATGATGGCCATTCTGACCGGTGTGAGATGATATCTTATTGTACTTTTGATTTGCATTTCTATAATGATTAATGATGTTGAGCATTCTTTCATGTGTTTGTTGGCAATCTGTATATCTTCTTTGGAGAAATGTCTATTTAGGTCTTCTACCCATTTTTGGATTGGGTTGGTTCCTTTTTTGTTATTGAGCTGCATGAACAGCTTGTAAATTTTGGAGATTAATCCTTTGTCAGTTGCTTCATTTGCAAATATTTTCTCCCATTCTGAGGGTTGTCTTTTGATCTTGTTTATGGTTTCCTTTGCTGTGCAAAAGCTTTTAAGTTTCATTAGGTGCCATTTGTTTATTTTTGTGTTTATTTCCATTTCTCTAGGAGGTGGGTCAAAAAAGATCTTGCTTTAATTTATGTCAGAGAGTGTTCTGCCTATGTTTTCCTCCAAGAATTTGATAGTTTCTGGCCTTACATTTAGGTCTTCAATCCGTTTTGAGTTTATTTTTGTGTATGGTGTCAGGGGGTGTTCTAATTTCATACTTTCACATGTAGCTCTCCAGGTTTCCCAGCACCACTTATTGAAGAGGCTGTCTTTTCTCCACTGTATATTCTTGCCTCCTTTATCAAAGATAAGGTGACCATATGTGCGTGGGTTTATCTCTGAGCATTCTATCCTGTTCCATTGATCTACTTTTCTGTTTTTGTGCCAGTACCATACTGTCTTGATTACTGTAGCTTTGTAGTATAGTCTGAAGTCAGGGAGCCTGATTCCTCCAGCTCCATTTTTCGTTCTCAAGATTGCTTTGGCTATTCAGGGTCTTTTGTGTTTCCATACAAATTGTGAAATTTTTTGTTCTAGTTCTGTTAAAAATGCCAGTGGTAGTTTGAAAGGGATTGCATTGAATCTGTAGATTGCTTTGGGTAGTAGAGTCATTTTCACATTGTTGATTCTTCCAATCCAAGAACATGGTATATCTCTCCATCTATTTGTATCATCTTTAATTTCTTTCATCAGTGTCTTATAATTTTGTGCATACAGGTCTTTTGTCTCCTTAGGTAGGTTTATTACTAGATATTTTATTCTTTTTGTTGCAATGGTAAATGGGAGTGTTTTCTTAATTTCACTTTCAGATTATTCATCATTAGTGTATAGGAATGCTAGAGATTTCTGTGCACTAATTTTGTATCCTGCTACTTTACCAAATGCATTGATTAGCTCTAGTAGTTTTTGGTAGCATCTTTAGGATTCTCTATGTATAGTATCATGTCACCTGCAAACAGTGACAGCTTTACTTCTTATTTTCCGATTTGGATTCCTTTTATTTCTTTTTCTTCTCTGATTGCTGTGGCTAAAACTTCCAAAACTATGTTGAATAATAGTGGTGAGAGTGGGCCACCTTGTCTTGTTCCTGATCTTAGTGGAAATGGTTTCAGTTTTTCACGATTGAGGACAATATTGGCTGTGGGTTTGTCATATATGGCCTTTATTATGTTGGGGAAAGTTCCCTCTGTGCCTACTTTCTGCAGAGTTTTTATCATAAATGGGTGTTGAATTTTGTCAAGAGCTTTTTCTACATCTATTGAGATGATCATATGGTTTTTCTCCTTCAATTTGTTAATATGGTGTATCACGTTGATTGATGAGATGCAGCAAAAGCAGTTCTAAGAGGGAAGTTTATAGCAATACAATCCTACCTTAAGGAATAGGATACATCTCATAAACAACCTAACCTTGCACCTAAAGCAATTAGAGAAAGAAGAACAAACAAACAAACAAAAAAAACCAAAGTTAGCAGAAGGAAAGAAATCATAAAGATCAGGTCAGAAATAAATGAAAGAGAAATGAAGGAAATGATAGCAAAAATCAATAAAACTAAAAGCTGGTTCTTTGAGAAGATAAACAAAATTGATAAACCATTAGCCAGACTCATCAAGGTAAAAAGGGAGAAGACTCAAATCACTAGAATTAGAAATGAAAAAGGAGGAGTAACAACTGACACTGCAGACATACAAAGGATCATGAGAGATTACTACAAGCAACTTTATGCCAATAAAAGGGACAACCTGGAAGAAACTGGCAAATTCTTAGAAATGCACAACCTGCTGAGACTGAACCAGGAAGAAATAGAAAATATGAACAGACCAATCACAAGTAATGAAATTGAAACTGTGATTGAAAATCTTCCAACAAACAAAAGCCCAGGACCAGATGGCTTCACAGGTGAATTTTATCAAACATTTAGAGAAGAACTTAACACCTATCCTTCTCAAACTCTTCCAAAATATAGCAGAAGGAGGAACACTCCCAAACTCATTCTACAAGGCCACCGTCACCCTGATATCAAAACCAGACAAACATGTCACAAAGAAAGAGAACTACAGGCCAATATCACTGATGAACATAGATGCAAATATCCTCAACAAAATACTAGCAAACAGAATCCAACAGCACATTAAAAGGATCATACACCACGATCAAGTGGAGTTTATTCCAGGAATGCAAGGATTCTTCAATATACATAGATCTTGGTTTCTTAATATCATTTTCCAATAAAAGAAATTTTGTGGTTCCCTGAGAAAGTGGTTGATTCTAAGGATGGTATAGGGATAATAGAAGATGATCCTACATCATCTTATATTGCCAGAAAGCAAGGAAATGTTCAAAACAAGACAGAACAGAAAAGGATGAGGGCATGTCAAAAGAGCATACAGGAGCCTATCTGAAGATCAGAGTGGTGGAAGCTAAGACAATTTGAGCAGCAAAATAAATAACAGTTGAATTGGATTATAGCTTACTTAATTAAATATCCTTAAGTCCTTCCTGATATATTCTGAGGGAGAAAGGACAGCATTCTTATTGAAGGATAATTCTAATTAATAAGTGTTAAAGAAATGAGTAAAATAGAAAGCTCCCTTTTCAGAACATTATAATAATAATCACTACTGGCAAGATCCACTGGTGGTTGATGAAATCATTTGGTACATAGTTAAGGAGAAACAGGATCTTTGTATATACTCAAAGTATCTTCTCCAAAACATTTATTGATTAAAAATGGAAAATAGAATATATACAATGTAGAAATTGGAAAGTTTAGCATCACCAATAATAAGACATATTGATATTATGTCCCCTTGATGTCGTGCACAGAGAAGGGCAGATTACCTTGTGGTATTCTTCCCAGTAATGTATACCCTCAGAGTAATCATGAGAAAACATCAGAGAAACACAGACTGATGGACATCCTACAAAATATCTGACCAGTATTCCTCACAAATCTTAAGATCATAAAAGCAAGGATTCCATGCACAAACTAATCTATGGTGGCAATGATCAAAATAGATATTAAGTCTGAAGGGGAAAATTGACTTGGAGGGATTAGAAGGGAGACTTCTAGGGTTCTGGAAAGGATAGCTAGATAGCTGATAGGTATAGATAGATCTGAATTATAGTTCAATGTTTCATATTTAAAAATTAATCAAATTATTTTCTTAAGATTTGTGGATTGTAACAATATGTAAGTTATACCACAATAATTTTTAATGTAATGAAAGAAAAATAAAATATCTTTTGTAAGATCCAGAGGACCTGTGACCAATCTGTCTTCTAATTTTTACTTAACTCCATCCTACTGATTTGGAGAGCCTTAGTTTTCAGGAGGAAGTGTTATGTACATATCATTAATAATCTACCACTGCCTGGCTTGTTTAGATTTATTTTCTACTCCTTGTCTCTTATGATATAATTTGCATTTTAAAATGTTTAAAAAATAGTTTACCAAATACATTTAAAAGGTATTTCTGTACCTTACCATTCAATTATTCATTTGACAAAAATTTACTGAATATTTGTTTCTACAGTCCAATTACTGTTCTAGGCACTTGGGGTATAGTTTAACTAGACTCACAGTCTTCTTGTAACTTTACATTCTGGCGATGGGAGAAAAACATAATAGCTGTGATGGAAATTAAATAGAGCAATATGGTAGTTATTAAATAGATTATTAGGGTAGATGCTGGAAAGAGGTCTCTTTAAAAAAGTAACATTTATTTTGAATTCCAAATGATGAGAGAAAGGCAGCTGACACCACGTGGAAGAGCACTGCAGGCTATAAGAATGGCGACTGTAAACTTTGGAACAATCTTAGCAAGGGAGAGGATTCTAAAGACAAGTGTCTAGAGCAGAAAAGGAGCAAGAGAAAGTTGTGTGGTAAGAAGTTAGCAGTGCTATATCACACAGCATTTTGTAAGATAAGGAAATAAGACATTTTTGTTTATGTTTTGTCTGTTTATTTTTATTAATTGTAAGTGTAATTTGGAATAAACTGAATAATTTTAGGCAGGGAGGGACCACGATCTACTTTATATGTTTAAATGCTTTCTCTAGCTACTGTTTGGAAAGATTATTTCAAGGTAGACAGAAAAGAAGTTAAGAAACTTGATAGAAAGCTTTGGCAGTATGCTAAGCACTATGTGATAACTGTGGCCTAGAGGAGAAGAGGTGGAGATGACAAGTATAAATTTTCCAGCTTTATTTTTAGAGGTAGAGATGACAGAGCATATTAACGAATTAGATATGGAGGTATGAGATACAGGGGCATTAAATATACCTAATTTCATGGTTTGAGCAACTCTATGGATGACATTGCCATCTATTAAGATGTCTTTTTATGTGATGCTTCCTAATTATACTTCTGATAAACTCTTGTTATTCATCAGACTGGACAATATCCTCCCAAATTTAAATTGATGCTTATCTAACCAATGCTACCTCTCATACCTGACATATACCTTATGTACCTATAAATGCATTTATTTCACTGTTTTGTGCATTTTTAAATGACTTTTTATTATGAGGATGAAATCATGTTGAGGAAAGGGCAGATTAAAAAAAAAAAGATCTGTGTTTCTGTATCTTCCAGTCTTTGCAAGATTTCATGACACATAGTACAGCTATACTGTATAATATACTAGCCACTAGTCACATATAGATAATTCAATTTAAATTTCAATTAATTAAAATTAAGTTCCTTAGTTACACAAGCCAGTTTTAAGTGCTCAATTGCCATGTGTGGCTAGTGGCTATTATATCTTTGACAGAACATGTATAGAAAAGTTTCAATTAAATAATGAGGTTAATTGAGTGTCAGTAAATAGATGGTAAAATGAAATTAAGTAGAATTGTCAAGTTGTGGCACAGCACTATTCTCTAAGAAATCTGTAATTACCTTACCTCTGTAATCATAAATTACCTTATAAAGTGTGTTTGGTTTTAATGGTCAACCATGTCTCATTTGTTTATTATAAATGCTGCCATTTGTAACAGTGTGAAAAATTTATAAAATAGTAATCATAGAAAATACATAATATAAATGTGGGTATATGTATGTGTATATTTAGTGAATTTTCTCTGTGAACTATATAGACATCCAATTTAATTTCACATATACGTATAGATAATTAAAGAAAATGGCAAATCTGTCAATTTGGAATGTAGAAAGGCCCACATATTTCCATTTGTCACACTTTACCAAGTCTGAAAAATTTAGTCTTTCATTAGGAATGGTTTACTTATATTTAATGGAATTATTGAAATAGCTGACTTTACATCTGCTATCGTACTGTTTGTTTTCTATATGAACCACTTTTATGTTGTTCTTATCTATGTTTTGTCAATATTATTTTGTGAGCCCATTTTTCTTCCATAAACTTGTTAATTAAAAAGTCTTTCTGTTCTTTTAGTAGGTACTTTAGTGATCACAACATGTAACCTTACCTTATTTCAGTCCACCACAAAGTATTGCTCTTATTACTTCCCTAATAACCATAGAAACTTATAATACTTATAACTTCATTTATTCACCTCTCATCTTTTACAGTATTATTTTCATGCATTTAGTTATATTTTAAACCCTATGATCCCTTATTATTGTTTTATACAGTTAATGTTTGCCCAACATTCATTATATTTACCTTTTTGGTGCTCTTTATTCCACCCCACATGTCATTTTTCTCTCCTGTCCTAGCAGAAGGAAGAGTAAATCCCGCTACACTTCTTGAAGGAAGAAAGCATCATCTGGAGTCTCATTTCTTTAATAGACATGCTAAAAGGCAAAACCACATGTTCAAGAGTATACAGAAAAAAGAAACACAGATCATAAAAGCTAATACATTGTAATCCAGATAATAGAGGTTATTAACAAGGCCTTAAAAGTAGGTCTTAATAATATATTATAGAAAATGGAGGATAAAATTAACAAAATAGATGAGAATATGGAGCACATCACCAGATAATTGAAATATATAAAATAATCATATTAAAAGTTTAGAATGTAAAATGCAATATCTAAAGTTAATACCTCTTTAGATAAACACAGCAGAACTGAAAATGCTAGAGGTGTGATTAGAGAATTCAAAAACAGGTTGATAGCCAATACCTAAGATGAAGTGCAGAAAAAGTAGGAATTTAAAATACAGAAAAGAATGCTAGAAACCTTTGGGATAAAGTCAAAATACCTACCATGCTTGTAATTGGATTGCCAAAGAGAGAAGAGATTGAGTGCCAACAGTTCCTCTCAATGCAGATAAAGACTACACAGTTTCAAGCCTGGTTATCAGTCCAGGTAAGGTTGAAGCTACCTTGGCTTCACTTTTTGTCCTCCAGGATTGGCCACTAAAACACTCATCTATTTTTTTTTTTTTTTTCTCACAGGAGTGCTGTTAAAGTCTGTTTTCTAGAAAACTTTTTGATTAAATATCTGGTGTCCAGATTCCTCCACCTCCTGAGGGAAAAGCAAGCATATGCTTCAGACACCCACAGTCCCTGTCTAAATTTTATTTGTCATCCAGCAACAGCTCCCTGTGGCATAGTCTGAACTTTCACCCTCTTGATTGTGTAATGTTTTAGCTTTCTATTGAGGCCATAGCAAATTATCACAAATTTTGTAGCTTAAAACAACACAAATTTTTTGTCTTACAATTCTGTAGGATAGAAATCAGACACAGGTCTCACTGGGATAAAATCAAGGAGCTGGCAGGGCTGTGTTCCTTTCTAGAAGCAATAGGGGAGAATCTGTTTCCTAGACTTTTCTAGCTACTAGGGGCTGCTTTTCTTTCTTTCTTTCTTTTTTTTTTTTTTTGGCGGTACACGGGCCTCTCACTGTTCTGGCCTCTCCCATTGCAGAGCACAGGCTCCAGACACGCAGGCTCAGCGGCCGTGGCTCACGGGCCCAGCCGCTCCACGGCCTGTGGGATCTTTCCAGACCGGGGCACGAACCTGCATCCCCTGCGTCGTCAGGCGGACTCTCAACCACTGCGCCACCAGGGAAGCCCTGCTTTTATTTCTTAACTTATCGCATGCTTAGTTCATCTTCAGAAGCAGTGTCATAGCATCTCTGTGACCCTTCTTCCAACTTTACTTCCCCTTTGACCATATTCAGGAAAGTTTCTCTGTTTTTAAAGACTTAACAGTTTTGGGCCCACCTGGATAATTCAGGATAATCTCTCTATTTTAGTGTTAGCTGATTACCAGTCCCAAATGCATCTGCGACCTTATTTCCCCTTCACACATTACAAGGGCTATTATTTTACCTTGCTTGAGTTTGGGCACATATGGTAGAAATAGGTCTTATAGGCAGCTATTTGACATAAAAGCTAGAAAACTCAGTTGTCCCTCTGTGTCCTAAAATTGTTTCCCAATTGTGGATCCCTGAATGGTTTTTTGAAAGGGAAAATAAAGGCTGGCTGGCCACCACATTTCTCTAACAATATTTACTAAGACATGCCCAGAATTGCCACACGTCCCCCGGTTAAGTCTGTAAAAGTTAGTTCACCTCACTGGGGTCTCCCCTCTTTGGTGTCTTACCTCCTCAAGGTCTCCACCTTTTGAGTTCTCTATCTTCGGCCAGTTGATCTCTGTTTTAAATATATTTTTTCTAGTGGTTTTGATAGGAGTGCTAGTGCTCTGCTAGCTAATAATTCCTCGTAGAAGTTGAAGTCTTCCTTTATCATTTTTTCAACCTAAAAATATGTAACACAATCTTTTAAATTTGCAGTTGAAAAACAAGCAAAGAAAACAACAAAAAGTCCAACAACGGCCTGTCGGCTACTGTGGAGTTTAGGTGATAAAACTAGTACACTCTTGATGTTTAGATTGTAACTTTTCACATTAGAACATTCTGACAAAAATAACATAATTCAGTCTTTGCTTATATAAAGTGCTCAGAAAATTAAAGAGCACTTTATAAGTTACTACCTAAAAATTCCACAAGTTCAGGACATTCATCACTGGTCAAATAATTTTTCCTGTAACAGATGCCTTAAAATATTTTCTTTCTATTTTAAGTATTCCGTAAGTGAACAATACTAACTGGAAATTAGATTAGCAATATAACTATATTATCAGATTATATATTATTTATAGCTCAGGTAATAAAACACTGTAGAATTTTTTTAAATCTGAAAGCCCTTAAGAATTTAAATTTTTGCGTAATATGTATAATAATGAATACAACATTGGCTTAATATTCTATTTTCTTGAAATGTCAGTAGCTAAAGGATAAGAGTCATGAAGAGTTTAGATCAATAATTTAACTTTTCACAGAAGCACAAACAATCCTGAAGTGCCCAGATGATGATCCTCAGCTCAGCTTTATCCTCACAATTCAAGCCTTTGACATCCCTTTAGGAATTCTCTAATCATTTCTATAAACCCTTCATATGATCAAGTTATTTAAAATTACTATTATATCCTTAATGTGAATTTATATTCCGTTGCTTGAAGTTGGGCCAGTGTGGTAAAATGGGCCTTTTAGGCAGCCATTTGAGATAAACACCAGAAAATTCAGTTGTCCCTCTTTGTGTCCTGAATTATTGCTCAATTGTAGTTCCCTGAATGCTGGGTTTTTTTTTTAGAAATAAAACAGGTTCTTTACTGGATCTTAAAACATAGAGGTATATAAAATAAAAGGTGAAATGTCCACTGTTTCTTGGAAGTAACCATTTTTAAACAGTGTATGTGTTTAGTAACATATGAACAAGTGTTCATATATCTTTATATTGATATTTATTTTTTTAACAAAACTGTTGTCATACTATTATATATATTATTTTCCAATTTGCTTTTGTTCCCACTTACTAGTATATTTGGGATATTTTCCTAAGAGCACATATTCCCTTCATTTTTTTTTTTTTTTCTGAGTCAACTTCTACTTTTTTATTTTTTTAGCATCTTTATTAGAGTGTAATTGCTTTACAATGTTGTGTTAGTTTCTGCTGTATGACAAAGTGAATCAGCTATACGTATACATATATCCCCATATCCCCTCCCTCTTGCATCACGCTTCCACCCTCCCTATCCCACCCCTTAGGGTGGTCACAAAGCACAGAGCTGATCTCCCTATGCTATATGGTTGCTTCCCACTAGATATCTATTTTACATTTGGTAGTGTATATATGTCAATGCCACTCTTTCACTTCGTCCCAGCTTACCCTTCCCCCACCTAGTGTCCTCAAGTCTATTATCTATGTCTGCATCTTTATTCCTGTCCTGCCGCTAGGCTCATCAGCACCATTTTTTATTTTAGATTCCATATATGTGCGTTAGCATACGGTATTTGTTGTTCTCTTTCTGACTTACTTCACTCTGTAAGACAGACTCTAGGTCCATCCACCTCACTACAAATAACTCAATTTCGTTTCTTTTTATGGCTGAGTGATATTCCATTGTATGTATATGCCACATCTTCTTTATCCATTCATCTGTCGATGGACACTTAGGTAGCTTCCATGTCCTGGCTATTGCAAACAGTGCTGCAGTGAACATTGTGGTACATGACTTCTTTTGAATTATGGTGTTCTCAGGGTATATGCCCCGTAGTGGGATTGCTGGGTTGTATGGTAGTTCTATTTTTAGTTTGTTAAGGAACCTCCATACTGTTCTCCATAGTGGTGTATAAATTTACGTTCCCACCGACAGTGCAAGAGGGTTCGGTTTTCTCCACACACTCTCCAGCATTTATTGTTTGTAGATTTTGTTAGTTTGTTTGTTTTTGTTTTTAACACATTTTTTTAATTTAATTTTTTTAACATCATTATTGGAGTATAATTGCTTTACAATGGTGTGTTAGTTTCTGATTTATAAGTGAATCAGCTTTACATATACATATATCGCCATATCTCCTCCTTCTTGCATCTCCCTCGCACCCTCCCTATCCCACCCCCCTAGGTGGACACCAAGCACTGAGCTGATCTCCCTGTGCTATGTGGCTGCTTCCCACTAACTATCTGTTTTACATTTGGTAGTGTATATATGTCCATGCCACTCTCACACTTCATCCCAGCTTGCCTTTCCCACTCCCCATGTCCTCAAGTCCATTATCTGTGTCTGCGTCTTTATTCCTGTCCTGCCCCTAGGTTCTTCAGAACCATTTTTATTTTTTAGATTCCATATATATGTGTTAGCATGCGGTATTTGTTTTTCTCTTTCTGATGTACTTCACTCTGTATGACAGATTCTAGGTCCATCCACCTCACTACAAATAACTCAATTTCATTTCTTTTTATGGCGGAGTAATATTCCACTGTATATATGTGCCACATCTTCTTTTTCCATTCATCTCTCGATGAACATTTAGTTTGCTTCCATGTCCTGGTTATTGTAAATAGAGCTGCAATGAACATTGTGGTACATGACTCTTTTTGAATTATGGTTTTCTCAGGGTATATGCCCGGTAGTGGGACTGCTGGTTTGTATGGTAGCTCTATTTTTAGTTTTTTAAGGAACCTCCATACTGTTCTCCATAGTGGCTGTATCAATTTACATTCCCACCAACAGTGCAAGAGTGTTCCCTTTTCTCCACACCCTCTCCAGCATTTATTGTTTGTAGACATTTTGATGATGGTCATTCTGACTGGTGTGAGATGATACCTCATTGCAGTTTTGATTTGCATTTCTCTAATGATTAGTGATGTTGAGCATTCTTTCATGTGTTTGTTGGCAATCTGTATATCTTCTTTGGAGAAATGTCTGTTTAGGTCTTATCCCTATTTTTGGATTGGGTTCTTTGTTTTTTTATATTGATCTGCATGAGCAGCTTATATATTTTGAAGATTAATCCTTTGTCAGTTGCTTTGTTTGCAAATATTTTTTCCCATTCTGAGAGTTGTCCTTTCACTTGTTTATGCTTTCCTTTGCTGTGCAAAACTTTTAACTTTCATTAGATCCCATTTGTTTATTTTTGTTTTTAGTTCCATTTCTCTAGGAGGTGGGTCAAAAAGGAAGTTACTGTATTTTATGTCACAGAATGTTGTGCCTATGTTTTCCTCTAAGAGTTTTATAGTGTCTGGCCTTACATTTAGGTCTTCAATGCATTTTGAGTTTATTTTTTTGTATGGTGTTAGGGAGTATTCTAATTTCTTTCTTTTACATAACTGTCCAGTTTTCCCAGCACCACTTATTGAAGAGTCGGTCTTTTTGCCATTTTATATTCTTGCCTCCTTTATCAAAAATAAGGTGAACATATGTGCATGAGTTTATCTCTGAACTTTCTATCCTGTTCCATTTATCTACATTTCTGTTTTTGTGCCAGTAGCATACTGTCTTGATTACTGTAGCTTTGTAGTATAGTCTGAAGTCCAGGAGCGTGATTCCTCCAGCTCCGTTTTTCTTTCTAAGATTGTTTTGGCAATTCGGGGTCTTTTGTGTTTCCATACAAATTGTGAAATTTTTTGTTCTAGTTCTATGAAAAATGCTATTGGTAGTTTGATAGGGATTGCATTGAATCTGTAGATTGCTTTGGGTAGTATAGTCATTTTCACATTGTTGATTCTTCCAATCCAAGAACATGGTATATCTCTCCATCTGTTTGTATCATCTTTAATTTCTTTCATCAGTGTCATAGTTTCCTGCATACAGGTCTTTTGTCTCCTTAGGTAAATTTATTCCTAGGTATTTTATTCTTTTTGTTGCAGTGGTAAATGGGAGTGTTTCCTTAATTTCTCTTTCAGATTTTTCATCATTAGTGTATAGGAATGCAAGATTTCTGTGGATTAATTTTGTATCCTGCTGCTTTACCAAATTCACTGATTAGCTCTAGTAGTTAGAAGACTTTAGCATCTTTAGGATTCTCTATGTATAGTATCATGTCATGTACAAACAGTGACAGTTTTACTTCTTCGTTTCTGATTTGGATTCCTTTTATTTCTTTTTCTTCTCTGATTGCTGTGGCTAAAACTTCCAAAACTCTATTGAATAATATTGGTGAGAGTGGGCAACCTTATCTTGTTCCTGATCTTAGAGGAAATGGTTTCAGTTTTCACCATTGAGAATGATGTTGGCTGTGGGTTTTGTCATATATGGCCTTTATTGTGTTGAAGTAAGTTCCCTCTGTGCCTACTTTCCAGAGGGTTTTATCCATAAATGGGTATTGTATTTTGTCGAAAGCTTTTTCTCCATCTATTGAGATTATCATATGGTTTTTATCCTTCAAATTGTTAATACGGTATATCACTTTGATTGATTTGCATATGTTGTAGAATCCTTGCATTCCTGGGATAAACGCCACTTGATCAAGGTGTGTGATGCTTTTAATGTGCTTTTGATTCTGTTTGCTAGTGTTTTGCTGAAGATTTTTACATTTATGTTCATCAGTGATATTGGCCTGTAGTTTCCTCTTTTTGTGACATCTTTGTCTGGTTTTGGTATCTAGGTGACAGTGGCCTCATAGAATGACTGGGAGTTTTCCTCCCTCTGCTATATTTTGGAAAAGTTTGAGAATGATAGGTATTATTTCTTCTGTAAATATATCATAGAAGTTGTCTGTGAAGCCTGGGCTTTTGTTTGTTGTAAGATTTTTAATCACAGTCTCAATTTCAGTGTTTGTGATTCATCGGTTTATATTTTCTATTTCTTCCTGGTTCAGTCTCAAAAGCTTGTGCTTTTCTAAGAATTTGTTCATTTCTTGCAGGTTGTCCATTTTATTGGCATATAGTTGCTGTAGTAATCTCTCATTATCCTTTGTATTTCTGCAGTGTCAGTTGTTACTTCTTTTTGATTTCTAATTCTGTTGATTTGAGTCTTTTCTCTTTGTTTCTTGTTGAGTCAGCCTAATGTGTTATTAATTTTGTTTATCTTCTCAGAGAACCAGCTTTTAGTTTTATTGATCTTTGCTATTGTTTCCTTCATTTATTTTTATTTATTTCTGATCTGATTTTTATGATTTCTTTACTTCGCTAACTTCGGGGTTTTTGTGTTCTCCTTTCTCTAATTGCTTTAGGTGTAAGTTTAGGTTGTTTATTTGATATTTTTCTTATTTCTCGAGGTAGGATTGTATCACTATAAACTTCTGTCTTTCAACTGCTTTTGCTGCATCCCATAGGCTTTGTGTTGTCGTGTTTTCATTGTCACTGTTTCTCGGTATTTTTTTATTTCCTCTTTGACTCTTCAGCGATCTCTTGGTTATTTAATACTGTATAGTTAAGCCTCCATGTATTTGCATTTTTTACATTTTTTTCCTGTAATTGATATCTATTCTCATAGTGTTGTGGTTGGAAAAGATACTTGATATGATTTTAATTTTGTTAAATTCACCAAGGCTTGATTTGTGACCTAAGATATGTTCTGTCCTGGAAAATGTTCCATGAGTACTTGAGAAGAAAGTGTATTCTGTTGTTTTTGGATGGCATGTCCTATACATATCAATTAATTCTATCATGTTTAATGTGTCATTTAAAGCTTGTTTTTCCTTATTTATTTTCTTTTTGGATGATCTGTCCTTTGGTTAAAGTGTGGTGTTAAAATCCCCTACTATGATTATGTTACTGTCTATTTCCCATTTTATGGATGTTAACATTTCCCTCATGTATTTAGGAGCTCCTATGTTGGGTGCATAAACATTTACAATTGTTATATATTCTTCTTGGATTGATCCCTTGATCATTTAGTGTAGTGTTCTTCTTTGTCTCTTGTAATAGTCTTTATTTTAAAGTGTATTTTGTCTGCTTTGAGAATTGCTACTCCAGCTTTCTTTTGTTTTCCATTTGCATGGAATATCTTTTTCCATCCGTCCACTTTCAGTGTGTATGTGTCCCTAGGTCTGAAGTGCGTCTGGTTTAAACAGTATATATACAGGTCTTCTTTTTGTATCCATTCAGCCAGTCTGTTTCCTTTGGTTGGAGCATTTAATCCTTTTACATTTAAAGTAATTATTGATATGAATGTTCCTATTCCCATTTTCTTAATTGTTTTGGGTTTTTATTGTTGGTCTTTTCCATCTCTTGTGTTTCCTGCCTAGAGAATTTCCTTTAGCATTTGTTGTAAATCTGGTTTGGTGGTGCTGAATTCTCTTAGCTTTTGCTTGTCTGTAAAGTTTTTAATTGCTCTGTCAATACTGAATGAGATCCTTGCTGGCTAGTGTAATCTTTGTTGTAGGTTTTTCCTTGTCATCACTTTAAATATGTCCTGCCACTCCCTTCTGGCTTGCAGAGTTTCTGCTGAAAGATCAGCTGTTAACCTTATGAGGATTCCCTTGTATATGATTTGCATTTCCCTTGCTGTTTTTAATATTTTTTCTTCGTATTTAATTTTTGATAGTTTGATTAATATGTATCTTGGGGTGTTTCTCCTTGGATTTATCCTGTATGAGACTCTCTGTGCTTCCTGGACTTGATTGACCATTTCCTTTCCCATATTAGGGAAGTTTTCAACTATAATCTCTTCAAATATTTTCTCAGCCCCTTAGCCCCTTTCTTTTTCTCTTCTTCTTCTGTGACGCCTGTAATTCAATTGTTGGTGCATTTAATGTTGTCCCAGGTGTCTCTGAGACGGTCCTCAATTCTTTTCATTCTTTTTCTTTATTCTGCACTGCAGTAGTTATTTCCACTATTTTATCTTCCAGGTCACTTATCTGTTCTTCTGCCTCAGTTATTGTGCTGTTGATTCCTTCTAGAGAATTTTGAATTCATTTATTATGTTGTTCATCATTGTTTGTTTGCCTTTAGTTCTTCTAGGTCCTTGTTAAACATTTCTTGTATTTTCTCCATTCTAATTCCAAGATTTTGGATCATCTTTGCTATCATTTCTCTGAATTCTTTTTCAGGTAGACTGCCTATTTCCCCTTCATTTGTTTGGTCTGGTGGGTTTTTACTTTTCTCCTTTCTCTGTTGCATGTTTCTCTGTCTTCTCATTTTGCTTAACTTACTGTGTTTGGGGTCTCCTTTTCCCAGGCTGCAGGTTTGTAGTTCCTCTTATTTTTGGTGTCTGCCCCCAGTGGTAAGGTTATTTCAGTGAGTTGTGTAGGCTTCCTCGTAGAAGGGACTGGTACCTGTGTTCTGCTGTATGAGGGTGGATCTTGTCTTTCTGGTTGGCAGGACCACGTCTGTTGGTGTGTTTTGGGGTGTCTGTGACCTTATTATGATTTTAGACAGCCTCTCTTCTAATGGGTGGGGTTGTGTTCCTGTCTTGCTAGTTGTTTGGCATTGGGTGCCCAGCACTGGAGCTTGCTGCTTGTTGAGTGGAACTGGGTCTTAGCATTGAGACAAGGATCTCTGAGAGAGCTCTCGCCGATTGATATTACATGAGGCTGATATTGATATTATGAGGTCTCCGGTGGTCCAGTGTCCTGAACTCCGCTCTCCCACCTCAGTGGTTCAAGCCTGACACCTGGCCAAAGCACCAAAACTCTGTCAGCCACACAGCTCACAAGAAAAGTGAGAAAATAAAGAAAGAAAAAAAATAATAATAAAATAAAATTGTTATGAAAATAAAAAAATAAAAAAAATTAAAAAGTAAAAAAAAAGAAGAGAGCCACCAAATCAATAAACAAATCCACCAATGATAACAAGCGCTAAAAACTATACTAAGATAAACATAAAAATCAGAAACTAGTCTGTCGCCTACAGCAAACCCAAAGTCTACAGTTGCTCCCAAAGTCCACTGCCTCAATTTTGGGATGATTCGTTGTCTATTCAGGTAATTCCACAGATGCAAGGTACATCAAGTTGATATCGGGATTTAATTCGCTGCTTCTGAGGCTGCACAGGGAAATTTCCCTTTCTCTTCTTTGTTCTCACAGCTCTTGGGTTTCAGCTTTGGATGTGGCCCCGCCTCTGCATGTAGGTCACCCTCTGGTGTCTGTTCTTCACCCAGATAGGAGGGGGTTAAAGAAGCGGCTGATTAGGTGGCTCAGGCTCACTCGGTGGGGGTGGGGGGGAGGGAGGGGTATGGAATGCGGGGTGAGCCTATGGCATCAGAGGCTGGCATGACGTGCAACAGCCTGAGGACTGCCGTGTGTTCTCCTGGAGAAGTTGTCCCTGGATCACGGGACCCTGGCAGTGGCGGGCTGCACAGGCTCCCGGTTGGGGAGGTGTGGATAGTGACCTGTACTTGCACACAGGTTTCTCTGTGGCTGCAGCAACAGCCTTAGCGTTTCATACCTGTCTCCGGTGTCCGTGCTGATAGCCGCAGCTCACGCAGGTTTCTGGAGCTCAGTTAGGCGGTTCTCTGAATCCCGCTCCTCGCACACCCCAAAACAATGATCTCTTGCCTCTTATGCAGTTCCAGACTTTTTCCTGGACTCCCTCCCGACTAGCTTTGGCGCACTAGCCCCCTCAGGCTGTGTTCATGCATTCAACCCCAGTCCTCTCCCTGGAATCTGACCTCCGAAGCCTGAGCCTCAGCTCCCAGCCCCCACCTGCCCTGGCAGGTGAGCAGACAAGCCTCTCAGGCTGGTGAGTGCTGGTTGACACCGATCCTCTGTGCAGGAATCTCTCTGCTTCGCCCTCTGCACCCCTACTGCTGCGCTCTCCTCTGTGGCTCCGAAGCTTCCCCTCTGCCACGCCCCCTCGCCCCCCGCACAACACCTCCCCCCCCACCCGTCTCCACCAGTGAAGGGGCTTCCCAGTGTGTAGAAGCTTTTCCTCCTTCACAGCTCCCTCCCAGAGGTGCAGGTCCCATCCCTGTTCTTTTGGCTCTGTTTTTTCTTTTTTCTTTTGCCCTACCCAGGTACGTGGGTATTTTCTTGCCTTTTGGGAAGTCTGAGATCTTCTGCCAGCATTCAGTAGGTGTTTTGTAGGAATTGTTCCACATGTAGGTGTATTTTTGATATATTTGTGTGGAGGAAGGTGATCTCCACGTCTTACTCCTCTGCCATTTTGAAGGTCCTCCTCCCCAGAATGCTTTTTTTTTTTTTTTTTTTTTTTAAAGCTGTACGCGGGCCTCTCACTGTTGTGGCCTCTCCCGTTGCGGAGCACAGGCTCCAGACGCGCAGGCTCAGTGGCCATGGCTCACGGGCCCAGCCGCTCCGTGGCATGTGGGATCTTCCCAGACCTGGGCATGAACCCGTGTCCCCTGCAAAGGCAGGCGGACTCTCAATCCCTGAGCCACCAGGGAAGCCCCCAGAATGCTTTTTTGAAAGAGATAATGAAGGGTGGCTGAACACAACATTTCTTTCACTATATTTACTAATTCTTTTCAAATGTACTACCTTGGAGATGCACAATCTTCAGTCTTAATCTGTCCCTTTGTGAAAAGAATGCCGATAAAAATCTCATTTTCTGAAAACAAAACAAAGACAGTGTTGCTGATTCCTTCCGATATTGTATTCTGAAGGTTTAAAAATTCAGATTGTTCCCGATA
The DNA here is from genome assembly GCF_008692025.1 of Phocoena sinus. Lineage (NCBI taxonomy): Eukaryota > Metazoa > Chordata > Mammalia > Artiodactyla > Phocoenidae > Phocoena > Phocoena sinus. The sequence goes on along the minus strand of NC_045764.1, from coordinate 121,488,930 downwards.
AAGCAATAGAGAATAATGCATAAAAACAAAGAGGCTGGAAGCCAGATAGCATATAATGCAATCCCTGCACTCCATCTATTGATTGTGTGACTTTGGCACATTTCTTAACTGCCCAGTTCTTAGTTTCTCCATTTGTGAACAAGGTAACAATAGTAACTTATTTCATTGGTTTATTGCAAGAATTAAATAATTTAAGATTTTAAATCCCTTATTACTTAACACATAGTAAGTGCTCAAGAAGTGATAGTTGTTTTCTGATGTATGGTGCATGCTTGAAAAGCTGCTGACAGCACATCAGCAGTGCTTCTCCACCTTAGCAAAGGCACTGGGTAGCACCACCTAATTGAAGACGACTTCTTTGATGACAGACACCAAATATTTAATATCATACATATACATACACACATATTTACACTTTAATGTTGTATGACCTTTATGCTACATATATATGTATACAGTGTTTAAGCCATAGTCCTCCTCCTCATCATCATCATCTTTATCCTTGCTGACAAATATTGAATGCTTGCCATGCTTACCATTTGCCAAGCACTGTGCTAAGTGTTTTGCATTAATATCTGTTTTTACCCTAAGAACAACTGTTTGAGATGGGAGCTATTATTATGACTATATTAATGAGGCATAGAGAACTCAAGTAACTTAATTGTCATATATCTAGAAATAACAAGGCAAGGATTCAAACTGAGTCCCTACCTGACCCTAAAGCCAGTTCTCATAACCATTTCACTGACTAGGCAATGGAAAGGTCAGTTTATACAGAAAAACAGTTGGATTAATTAAGTGGAAAAAGTTAACCTAATTGTTAAAAGTCTTATAAGAAATTGTATTCTTCTGCTGCTAATGAAAAAAGTACTAAATTATAATTTCCAAAGAGCAAGGATGTTTTTTCCACTTCTCTTTGACTAACTTGGACAAAATGTATTTGATAACTACTCCCTAGTCTTACTTTGGCAAGCTAATTTTGGCTTTTTACACTTGCATTTATCCATATTTTTGGAACTTATGACAAAGTTTGGATTTTTTATACCATTTACTCTGCAGAAATCAGTTTCCAGGGTAAAATAAATTGCTATTCCCTCTCACATTCTCTTCAGCTTTTCACAGGTACTGTCTTTCTCAACTTGTTTTTCAACTCTGAGCAGCACTTGACATATATTGAAAAATCAATTTTTTTCTTTTAAGCAAAGAGACTTGCTGGCAGTAGCATTAAAACCTGCAAATCAAAAAAAAAAAAGAAAAAGAAAACCCTGCAAATCACCAAAGAATTCTGAAATTTTACACTCTAAAGAGACAGACTTTATTTACCTAGTTAATAACATGATACTTCATGGCTCCTCCAGAAAGAAGATTGGTTGGGCTGGACTACATTTTATTGATACTGACACAGATAAAATAAATAAAAAGAAAACAATGAAGAGTATCATATTCTATCTTCCAAGTTAGTATTTACAGAAGGAATGATAATCAAGTATTTTCTCCACAAAATAACTTACTAAAATTCATTTTAATAGTTTTAGAAAACCTTACATTAACATTCTATACTAGAAGAAATTATACAGTGTGATAAAATGACACAGTGATATACATCTTCTAAAGAGTAAAGGAGAAACTGATTTGAGATTTATTTATTCATTTATTTATTCACTTACTAATTTATTGTCTAATATTTACTTATTTATTTATTTATTTTTTGTGGTACGCGGGCCTCTCACTGCCGTGGCCTCTCCCGTTGTGGAGCACAGGCTCCAGACGCGCAGGCTCAGCGGCCATGGCTCACGGGCCCAGCCGCTCCACGGCATGTGGGATCTTCCCGGACTGGGGCACGAACCCGTGTCCCCTGCATCGGCAGGCGGACCCCCAACCACTGCACCACCAGGGGAGCCCTATTGTCTAATATTTAAAGTAACCTTGGGAAATGATCTAATCATCCTGGGCTCCATTTCTTTTTCTGTTAACATAGACTGCCCTAGAATATGTTCTATATATTCCTGGCTCTTCTGATTCCTTTCCTTCTGTGCATGAAACATAAATGCCATAGCATTGTGGTTAATTAAGTGTTATATGGGCAAGAAGCCCTTTGCTTATCACATAATCAGGTAAGGTGAAAAACTGACTACACAGCAGACCTTTTAAAATATGTTACTACAATCCTAATATAGCACTTACGGGAAGGAACCTTTAGAATGTGGAATTAAAATCAACATTTGTGAGTGAAGCAAGCAAAAATCAAGGAATTACAGACAGCATTAAGCATCTGTCTAAGAAGCTCATTCTAAGAAAAAGCTGGAGAATCTGTGGTTGGTGAAGATTTTGCAATAATTCAAGACAGTGTACTCAGATGCAGGTTTAGGAATGAACTACAATTAAAGACCTGGATGAAGAGTTTAAGATGGATGGATTTCAGCATCAAATAGACCTGGATTCAAAACTTAGCATGTTCACCTTCCCACTTCATGGAAGGTTAAATTTGTCCAGTAGAGTTTCCTCTGTAGGTGATTTTTTTGTCTATTTTTATTCAAATGTGGACATCAGTTTGTCACAAGTCCCATCACTCACTGGAGCCATGTGTCTTGCCTGGAACACTTAACACTTTCAGTTAACCATATTTTGTGATCCATGCAGGGTCACTGCCTCACCTCCTCTTAATCTTCTAGTTACTAGTATGAATGAAGTTAAGAACACTAGAAAAATAATTAAGTAAACATATTAAGATTCATATTTAGTCCACTTTAACATAATTCTGAAAGAGGATATTAGATTGGAAAATATACTCTGTTCATATGTTTATGCAATTTTTTCTTTTTTTTTTTTTTTGCGGTATGTGGGCCTCTCACTGCTGTGGCCTCTCCCGTTGCGGAGCACAGGCTCTGGATGCGCAGGCCCAGCGGCCATGGCTCACGGGCCCAGCTGCTCCGCGGCATGTGGGATCTTCCCAGACCGGGGCACGAACCCGTGTCCCCTGGATCGGGAGGCCGACTCTCAACCACTGCGCCACCAGGGAAGCCCTGTTTATGCAATTTTAATACATCAAAAGTTTTTTAAGATGTTATAGGAGAAATACATTATTTCAAAAAGATTCAGACTACTCAAAAATTAGTACCTTGCTTAAAGTCTTGCATGATGTTGAGGGAATTGTAAGACCCTCTGAAATAGAAAGTACATTTATTTATTACGGAATCTTTAATGAGATGGCAAAATGTAGGTGCTCAAAACATAAAAGAAAACTTAAGTAATTAGTAATCTCATCAAATCATTACCTAATTTATCTATTTCTAATATGTAACCACATTCCAAAATATTATTTCAGGGGCCTATAAAATTCATAGAATAGAATTAAACATACTGGTAAATTAGAGGGAACTACTACAACCTGGAGAGTCATATCAGGATGGATATAGTTGATTTGACCAAGAGTAGAGCTATGTTCTTAAGCACAGCAACTGGCCAGGTAGAAAATGGTAACAGACATAGGATCTTTGAAATGAGTTAGCATTCTCTGGGGATTACCTGAGAAAATGAACAAGGAGAACCTAGTATACTTGACTTCCTAGAGCTAGTCGGTATTCTGTAATAACCTAAATGGGAGAAGAATTTGAAAAAGAATAGATACATGTATATTTAAAACGTAATCACTTTGATGTACACCTGAAACGAACACAAACACTATTAATCAACTATACTCCAATATAAAATAAAATTTTTTAAAAAACTTAAATAAATGGAAGTGTCACATTGCTAGATGGAGAAATTGGAAGCCAATATGTTATGAAGGCATGCCTATTTGAAAATGATTTTATTGGGCTTCCCTGGTGGCGCAGTGGTTGAGAGTCCGCCTGCTGATGCAGGGGACCCGGGTTCATGCCCCGGTGCGGGAGGATCCCACATGCCGCAGGAGCGGCTGGGCCCGTGAGCCATGGCCGCTGGCGTCCGGAGCCTGTGCTCCGCGGCGGGAGGGACCACGGCAGTGAGGGCCCCGCGTGCCGCAAAAAAAAAAAAAAAAAAAAAAAAAAGAAAATGATTTTATTATAATAGGAGATAACATGTCAATATCTTCTTGTGTAGCTCATTATTTATAAGTCTGTGGTACGTTGTATAAAGAATAATAGAACAATCTTATAGAAGGTGATCGTAGTATTAAGTGACTAATTGCAATTGCAAAGTTCCAGACATTGCTCTTAATCCTTTGCATATATTATCTCATTGAATTCTCACATATATTTCATCAAGTAGGTACTCATTATACAGAGGGTAAACAGACACAGAGAAAAATATGTGCAAGGTCACAGATTCAGACAGTGGTGGTGCCGGTACCTACTAAAGCTTTATCTACTAAAGGCAATCTTTCCTAAAGCTATTTCACTCCCTGGTGTATACCAAATGGTAATGAGTGCTTCTGTTCACCAGAAGATTTTAATAGTAAAACTTGTAAAACTCATAACTATATATGATACATTAAAACAAAATGCCACAAGCAATGAAAAAGAGCAAACTGTTTCTGTGTATAATAACATGAATTTGTTAAAGGTAGATGGTGAGTTTAAGAATTGTTCTAATGAAATCATCTATATTTTTCTAAGTGCTTTAATTTTTTTCTGACAGTGATAGTAAATATTATTTAAATTACTTTAAATTGACAGATTATTAATATCTTGTTATTTGTCATTAAATATTCCCATCAATTCTCCATTTTTTCAATTCTTCTTTTATGTCCTCATATCCTCAAAAATGTATTTGAAAGTCCTAATTGTGAGTAATTTATGTGTGTGTATTTATATATATATATATATATATATATATATACATATATAGTCTCTAATTAATTCCAAGAAATATTTCTGGGTCAAATGAGATCTGTTTAGTCTTTTTATAAATTTTGCCATGTTACTTTCATGGATGTTGTACCATGAAATAGTAACAATATACTGTGATTATCATAGCAATATACAGGGAACCTAATTTCCAACTTAATATGCTACCAAACAATTAGAACTTAGTTTCTCTAGCTGGCTGAAAATATATTTCAGTTTTTTAAAAATATTCATTTCTCTTTCATAAGTGACATTATTATCATATCATATTTAAGAGCCATCTTTGCCTCTTAGTAAATTTACTGTTTAAAACCATTTTCAACTTGTTATTCACTCATTAACCTTTTTTTATTGATTTCAAATTCTTTATCATTTAGTGAAATTATCCTTTTTAGTGTATGTTGCAAATGTTTTTCCAGTTTGCTTTTGTCTCTTACTTCAAGTATTGTGGTGTGACTTTTTTTCCCCATATACAATTATTTTTAAAATATTATATATTAAAATTTTCAATCTTAGAATTTCTGTAATTTTTTAAAATTTTTGTCTAGTGAGAAAAGCCTTTCACATTCTGAGATTAATAATTTTACTATGGTTTCTTCCATATTTTTAATTATTTGTCTTCTCCTCTCCTCTTTCTTTTCCTGTCTTCTTCTACAGTTCTCCTCCTCTTCTCCTTCTTTTCTTTAACATTGCTTTTATCTAATTAGAATTTATCTTAGTTTGGGGTTGAGATATGTATTCACAATATCCTTTTTGTTGAATTAATACCCAAAAGGACTTACCCCATTTTTGTAAATGTTTCTTCATTTCCCATTGATCATAAGCATCAACTTTATCATATATTAATGGCTTTATTCATCTAGAGATACTTAAAATCTTTATTCTTTAGCTTATTAATCTGTCTATTCATGTAAGAGTATCACGTGATTTAATTATTATAGCACTATAATATATTTTGTTGTTTGCTATGACTAGCATTGCTTTATTATTCTTAATTTTCAGAATTTTCCCAGATAGTTTTACTTGGTTTTATTTTTCCCACAAAATTTAGAATCATCTTTTCTAGTCAAAAACTCTTCTGTAAGTTTCATTGGGAGTACATTAAATGTATTAACTGATATAGGGAGAATTGTTATTTTAGTTGTTTTGAATCTTTCTGTCTATAAACCTGATTTATGTACATCTTTGTTCTGTTCTTTATTTTAGGAGATATATAAAAATCTATAATAGACATATAATTTTATTTATTGATTTATTCCTTATATGTATTTTATCCTTTTTTGTTTTATTATTATAAATAAAATTTTTATTTTATTTTCTAATTCGTGGTTGTTTCTACATGAGAAGCTTGTTGATTCCTGAGTTGTATTATTTTTTAATCAGCCAGCTTCCTCTAGTCTCTTAATCTTTTTTTTTTTGAATTGTTTTAGTTAATACTCTTTGATTTTCCAATTATCAAAAAAAGTACAGGCAAATAATAAACATTAAAACTCTTCCTTTCCAACTGTTATGTCTCTCATTGCATTGTCTTGACAGACGATACTGTCTAGGACTTCCAGGGCATTGTTGAATAATAATAATAATGGCTGCAAAACATATCTAGGTTCTAAATTCAATGGTACTGTTTCTAGTATTCTAATTAAGCATGGCATTAGCATTTTTGTTGTTGCTGTTGTTAAATTAAATATGTTTTCTATTTTTAAAAAAGCATTCTTCTGTTATTATTTTACTTAGCTTTTTCTTTCTCATCAATAACCTAATGAGGGATAATAAAAAACGTCTCTCCAGAATATATAGAAATAGAGCACATATGGTTCTCTCTTCTCTTTAGAATATTTGTCATGTCCCATTTTCTGACTCCTTAGTATCTTTTGATACTCTCATTTGGGGGAATTCTCAGTCTTTATGATAGCCATCCCCTACCATATTAGAATCCACAAGACTTAGTTACTTAGTGAGGACCAATTGTAGGTCTAGGTCAAACAGAACCAAGAATTCATCAATACACCTACTTCCAAAGACTTTTCAGAGGTCAGCAACTTGAATATTCAGAATCTCTGTATATTTTGTTGGCAGAAGTACCTAAGTTTCAGTATCAACAGTGGTAGAAGAAAAGAAGTCATCTTATCAAGGCAATTTCATAGCATTGTTTTGGGTATTATACATGGTAGCTAAATTCAAGCTTTCTACTTCAGCTTTCCAGTGATTAAACAAGCTACTCAATATCCTTTTCTGTTTAATTGGCTACCACAAATGATATATGTTTATTAAAGTTAATTACTCTGGATCTATTTAATTTGGTGACAGGTATGAATACAAAGTAACTCACTCTCATGGTACTTTTGGAGGTCTGGAACTGGCCTTCTGACCTACTTTGGAATTCTGTCACTTATAAACGTATTAAGTTACGTGCCTCATGGCAACCCATGGCATGCATCAGCAAGTAACTAAATTACCATCTATGGATAACTGGAATAAAGTCCAAGTGAAGCTGTTTCCATAGAAAAATATAAAGGAGGAATCCAAGGAATGTGTGTGCTGAGCTTTCCTTTATTTATACTGGATCTTAAAGAAAGAGAATGTTTAGCCATTGTTAATTACAGAAATCATTATATCATGTTAAACTTAGATTACTAATAAAGTATATGAAAGAGTATAAACATGAAAAGAGAAATGACTGCACAGGGGGGTAACTAGATTGCTGGAGTACTCCAAAGCCCCACCAACCACACCTCCCTTGTCAGCAGAAGCATCCTTACCTCCCCAGGGTCTCATGAGACTGTTTTTGCCTTGTTGAAGACTCTAAAACAATCCCTGGAGCAATCAAACCTTCTCATGCACAACTCCACTAACTCTAATTTTATCATTTTATCCAGATCTGTAATGAGACAGAATCTAGCATTCCCCAGGGGGCTGGTTATAGTTAACCTGGGAGAAAAAAAGTAAAAGCATTGGAAAGCTTTGTTAATTTATATTGGATGAAATCCATGCATAATATTTGTGTGTATGGATTCTAAGAGCATTTGACCAAAGAGAAAGAAACATAATTTTAGTAAAGCTGATTTTTTAAAGAGTACATTGATTGAGAACTTTATATTCCACCTGGAAACGGGAATGGTTCTAGCTGTTTGTTTACTGTTCTTTGAACTCAAAGTTATCTCTCACTAAATGAGGATGAGATGCTAGAAATTCCTCGGTCTACTGTAGTGGAAGAAATAGAAAAATTGATATTTATCAGTGTCAAAATAGATTTAAGATGTGCAATCTACTCCTAACTAGTTCCTAACTAATGTCCCCAGAGGTGGTTCATCAAAGCATTAAGAACTGTATTTTTATGAGAATGATAATATTGTTGAAATGTATTGTGGTGGTATTTCTGTGAAAGTCAGAGATGTTGTTAGTAGATTCTACTTTTTAAAATAGATTCCCTGATCTTTGGGATGAAGTAACCACAGGGTAATAGATGCCAAAAAACTTCATATAAATGCAAAAACTATTAAGCGATTATGGAGTTCCTGGTACTGAAAGAGGCAAGACATTAAAGTCCAATTGGATTATAAGAGTAAAGAGTTGTACAAAAATAAACAAAATAAAACAAACAATATAAATCTAGATCTGGCAACCAGAGGTTTATTCTGAATCAATATAATAGTAACTTAAAGTATCTTAACCAGTTCTCAAAAATGTGTCATTTCACAATCTGAGGTCCTCTTTAATGTAGTTGAATCTAAGTAACAAAGAGAAAGGGTCCTACACTAGCATAATAAGTATATATTATAATTCTTCATTTTTGCCTTTCCCAAAGCGACCTGTCAGTTGTGTACCATTGTAATTGTTAGGGATTTCAGGGATTGTTGGACATATGTCCAAGTGAATGCAAATTCTTGGGACACAGAATAACATTGTGTTCCACAGATAAAGATAGAGGGTTAGCACAGTCTAGTGATAGAGTTTTACTCATGCTTGATACATAGTTGGTCCACAGAGTCTCAAACATGTTCTTTGATTACTTTTTCAATGCTTGAATACAGAATTTTAATAAATTCACTTGGTAATTGGTATATTGTCCATATTAGCTTACTGATTTCTGGAGCAAGGGCTATTATGCTATGAAGGAGCTTATGCTCTATAGGTTAGTTTATCCCTCCAAGATCCCTGTTTAGTTTACTATGGAACTATACAGAATACGGATAGAGCTTGGGAAACACCTTGGATTATAATACATTAATTGAGTGGTAGTCCTAGTTGAAGCTTCCATCTGGATGTATTCTATATTGTAGTAAGTTAACACAGCCAGTATTATTTACTTTATTGCTCTGGAAGTTACCTTGTTACCTTGTTTTTTCCTACTAAAATAAGCTAAAATTCCTTTGGTGGACTTATATTCCTAAAGCTTCTATAAATTAGGGGACATTTTGCTCAGAAAAAAATTATATATGTATATATTAATATAGAGTTGATAAGGCATCTTTCGGGGATATGTAAAGAGCTATATAATTGAGGAGTCCTGAAATTAAGCTTCATTAGCTTCATGAAAAATCTGTCTCTGAGCTCATCATCACTATTTTGCTTCAGGACTCCATGAACTCTCCTGCTCTCTTACACAGTGTAGTCTGAAGGAGCCTTCCTGTAACAGGGAAGAGCCAAATCTGACTACATGTTGGACCTGTTTCTTTTACTTTAACCTTTGTTTTCTGCTGCTTTTGTTCACTAAAAGGATACTGTCTATACATAATGTCCTGTCTCGGGGAACCCTGCCCCTCTGCCTGAATGTTAAACCAAAGTGCCTTTGTTCAGGGAAACAACCAGACCCTGTCCACCTGTGGATGGCTGCAAGAAAGAAGAAATGAACACATCTCCTCCCTGAGGCTGGCCATTCCAGGGGACATTTGCGAATCTTATGGCCTTCTTACTTTACTTCATCTCCTCCCCCCTCTCTGTTCTATAAAAGAAACTGGCATCCAAACCCCGATAAGAAGGTTATTTTGAGACATTATTCTGACATCTTCTCGGTCTCCTGACTTTCCAAATAGTCATATTCCTTGCCTCAACACCTCGTCTCCGATTTATTGGCGTGTAGTGCGGCAAGCAGAGCAAGCTTGGACTCGGTAACATTCCTAATCTCCATATTCTGTAAAACATAATGGAGGCCCAGTAAGTGATGATCTGATGACATTTTGTGGGTAGATCCTTAGGGAAATGAAGTTGGTATTTTGATGAGAGACCTGTATGCTCAAGTTAGAAGGTAATTCCCAAGGAAATGCTCTATTTGAGCTTGTCATCTCAACCAAATTCTGGAATTCTGTGGCTTAGGACATAGTTGATAACCCCTCTAAAGGATATTTGCAATACAATTATGAATGCAGAGTCACTATGCATGGTAGGTATAAGTAAAGATAAAAACAAACATTTCTCCTCTTCTCTTCTCTCCCAGTGTATATGGGCCTTAATTTTGCCTTCGTCTAATTATTAGAAACCTGAGAAAAGTAGAATTTCAGCTGTTTCACCAGGCAACATTGTTTAGGACACAAAAAAAGAAATGCTGACTACTAAACCACATCTAGACTACGGGACTTAAAAAACAAACTAGTAAAAATCTGGGTGAAGCCATAGCTTTGGGTTTTCCTCAGCTTGGCGATTGAGTCTGTTCCTCTTTTGGTAAATTGGAAGCTAAGCTTATGAAACTGTTGGAAGAGAGATTGATTCCTATATGGAGCTCTCAGAATTTCTAAGTCATTGTGAATCCCCCACACCATTCCATGGTCTCATTCCCACACACTGAGCTGTCAGTTTTTAAGGCTAACAAATAGCTCCTGGGAATTTGCAAGGACTGTCAGAGAAGCACTGCTCTCGGTGCTGGCGTGCTGGGTTTCCTGTTCTGTGTTTTTCTATAATCTGAGAAATCTAGTGCTGGATATGACCTCTTTTAATCTTCTGAGTCTGAAATTTCCAATTGAACCTAAAATTGTCAAGATTGGCTGTTGCAATTGACATTTCAGGAATTTGAGGGTAATATATCACATCTGGGAATACTGTTCAGAACACTGTATTGAACAACCAGCAAGACTGCCAGGTTTGAATGCGGTCTAGAGGGCAGAGGCTCTTCGCTGAATAGAGACTATAGTGTGTCTATAACTTGCTACTTTATCCTTTTGTTTCAGCTGATCAAATGTTGATATGTGTGTGGAAAAGGAAGGGGCTGAATGAAAATGTGCCAAACGCTAATAAGAGAGGTACCTAGGAGACCTTTAGGGTACTGGAATGATGACCTCTTTGGTAAGTAACTTTCCTCATTTTGAAACACATATATGTTTGCTCTTGGATTAAGTGACTAGTTAATCATGGTTTGCAAGGTTATTATGGTGGTTGAGCTACCAATTATAAACTGTATGTTATATAATCCACTGACATCTACTCTTACTTTCATAAACCCCTTCCTTTTGTTTCCCTTACCCTTATTCTGTTGTTCTTTTCTAGTATCTTATATTTGATGTTTAATATAACTATATTACTTGATTTATTAATACACAAGGCCTTAAGTTGTCTTTTAAACACTAATTTAACTATGTCAAGATTCTGATATTCAGGTTTTCATATTATTCTAGCTCTTGTATTTTTTAAAATATTTTAACTTTGACCCAAAATATGTATAGGAGGGAATTTAGTTAATCTGTTTAATGTAACTTCCTTGAGAGAGGGCCTTTTCTGATTTTTGGTTTTTCTCTAATTTTGTGATATTGTGATAAGGTAATATCATCTACACGTACAACTTTTCTTTATTCATTTTAGTTTACAGCCTAATATATGATCAATTTTCATGAATATTCCTTTGCCACTAAAAAGTTTTATTCTTTTTTTCATTTGTGTTATCGATGTCTGCCTATTTATTTTGTGATTTAGCTTCTTTATATTCTTACTTAAATATCTTTAATTTTTTAGTTCATCTGTCATTTACTGAGAGGAAATTGAAGTCTACTATTATAGTATTTGTCTACTCCAACTCCTGCATTTTTTGCTTTTTAATATTTGTTATTATTAACCTGAAAACATATTAATTAATTATATATTTTTAATAAACTGTTCTCCTAAGCATCATAAAGTAATAAACACCTTTCTGAGTCAGAAGCTCTCAGTGTATGGCCCAACAGTCTGTGTTTTAATACTCTTTTGGCAATTTCAATGTAAAATAAAGTTTGCAAATCACAGCCTTAAGGAATTGCCCTTGTTGGCATGGTTAAAATTGGCCCCCTGCCTTATCCAAATTCAAGCTTAGAGTTAATGGCAAATACCCAATGTACAGCAAAAGTAGATTGTCTTCAATCTGGAGAGCATCCCCAAAGTGCACACACTATCTATTGCTTATAATCCAATGGTTCAAACTTATACGGTCATATCTAGTTAACTAAAAGGAGACTTACTGATATGGACTGAATGTTTGTATCCCCCCCAGATTCATATGGGAAGCCCTAACTCCCAATGTGATGGTATTTGGAGATGGGCTTTTGTGAGGTAATTAGAGTTAGATGAGGTCATAAGGATGGCACCCTGACCCCATGGATTAATGTTCTTATAAGAAGAGACACTAGAGAGCTTGCTCTTTTTCCATGTGCACAAAGAAGAGCTCACGTAAAGACATAGTGAGGATGTGGCCATCTGCCAGCTAGGAAGAGATTCCTCACCAGGAACTGATTCAGCTCTGCCTTGATTTTTTTTTTTTTTAAATACATCTTTACTGAAGTATAATTGCTTCACAATACCGTGTTAGTTTCTGTTGCACAACAAAGCAAAGCAACCATATGCATACACATGTCCATATATCCCCTCCCTTTTGAGCTTCCCTCCCATCCTCCCTATCCCACCCCTCTAGGTCATCGCAAATCACCGAGCTGATCTCCCTGTGCTATGCTGCTGCTTCCCACCAGCCAACTATTTTACATTTGGTAGTGTATATACATCAATGCTACTCTCACTTCGCCCCAGCTTTGCCCTCCCACCCCATGTCCTCAAGTCCATTCTCTATGTCTACCTCTTTATTCCTGCTCTGCAACTAGGTTCATCTACCTTGATCTTAACTTCCCAGTCTTCAGAATTGTGAGAAAATTTTCTGTTATTTAAATCATCCAACCTGTGATATTTTGATATGGCAAACTGAGTTAACCAATACACTTAGAAACGTAGAATCTAGTTAGACTTGTGGCTAGTCAGAGTCACTGTGTGTGACTACACACCTTGGCCAACATTGCATATAATCTGTAGTCTTAAAATTAACACTATTCAAGTTATACACCACAGTTGCCCTGTGGTAGGAATAAGATGATAACTGATCTGAGGAAACAACTAGCGGTCCACAACAATTAGTTACAGTACATTTTAGTGTCTTTTTTCTTCTAAATATGAAAACATATTCATATATATGTACATATATACACACACACATGCACATATGTTCTTGACTTTATAGGTCTAAATAATACCTTTCAAACTAAAGAGTAATGGTGAGGAAAGCAACATGGACAGTTTTCTGACCTCATTTCCCATCAATCTCCAGCTTGTTCACTCTGCTCCAGGCATACCAGCCCCTTGTGGCTTCTCAAGGAGTTCAGGGATGCACCTACCTTAGGATTTTTGTTTTCCTTGGTTTCATTGTCAGAATGCCACTCTTGCAATAATCTGCTTGGAAAATTCACTCACTTCCTTGGTGTCTATGCTCCTGTCTCACCTACTTCATCACACTTCCAGCCAACCTTATCCTGATATATTGACCTTGTTTTATATATTGCTTCTTGCTTTCTTACATAGTACATCATTTATATATTTATTATCTTTCCAGCTTCTCTCTATCTTATCAACTCCATCACAATAAGGGTATTTGTCAGTTTTGTTTCCTGATGTATCTTAAGTTGCTCAAACAATGCCTGTCATAGGATCTCAGCAATTGTCTGGTAAATAAAATATTTGTTGAGTGAAATAAATTCACTTTTTTCTGAGCTCATTCACTCATACATTTTAAATCTCTATGACTTCACTATTTTTTCTTGAGTTCTTATGTTTCTGCTTTATGCTGGTGATTCATAGGGATGGTGACTGTATTAAGCATATGATTTTACTTCTCCATTTTGATCAACATGTAACAAAATATTTTTAGTAACTATTTTTTGTCTATTTTCTTAAAAGTTGTCTTCCCTTGTAATATCTTTGTACTGCCTGTCTGAACACTCATTGTCGAAGGAGGGGAACATTCCTTAGGTTATATATTTGTAGGAATTCCACGTAGGAAAATGATTAGAATCGCTAGTATCAAGGTTAGTTGTTATTTATTTATTTATTTTTGCCTCAGGATTTTGAAGGTAAATTTGTTTATCATTTCTTCTCACCAGTCAAAGAGGATAACAACTCTATGCCTCTGACATGGAGACAGGCTTCAGCCTGAATACATGGCCTTCCTGCATGATTCCTTTGCCTCCTATTTCTAAGACGCAAACTGGTTCCAGAGAAGTTCATGATGCTATATGCCATTGTCTTTCCCTGATAAACAAAAGGGATTCACTGTAGATTTGGCCATCACCTTTTAAAAAGCCTATTTTTCTGATTACTTCTGAGATTGATTGCCATAATTCTTTCTGTTTCCTAGAACAGTCACTACTATTTGAAGCTTATTGCATTTGGCTGTGTTTCTACTCACTTTTTAATATTTTTTCAGGGCCATTTAGCTGTGTCTGAATTTTTCTGTAAATGAAAGTTACATTTCTATTTCTCATTTTCTTATTACTTTTACACGTTTTCTAAGGAAAAACTGCTTTCTTCAAATCATAGTATTTCTAGCTTCCTGAGTTGAAAAATATAATTCATTTAATCTAAAACTTCGTTATTCTTTTTTCTAAGCACCTGTATTTAATTGTTTTTATTTAAGTACTGCTTTAGTGGCACCCTATAATATTGATACACAACAAACAGATTTTAAATCAGTTCTAAATAGTGTATTAGTTTTCTATTTGCTGCAGTAACAAGTTACCATAAACTGGATGGCTTAAAACAACACAAATTTATTCTCTTACATTTCTGGATGTCAGAAATCCCATACCTTTCTCACTAGGTTAAGATCAATTGTCTGCAAAATTTTATTCCCTTTTGGAGGCTGTAGGGGAAAATTCCTTTCCTTGTTTTTTCCAGCTTTCAGAAGCTACCCACTTTCCTTGGGATTTGGCCTCCTTCCTACATTTTTAAAGCCAGCAAAATAGCATCCCTGTTTCCATTGTCACATCTCTTTCACTGACTCTGACTCCTTTTCTGCCACCCTCTTCCATTATTAAGGAAACTTATGATTACATTGGGGCCACCTAGGTAATCCAGGATAATGTCCATATTTTAAGGTCAGCTGTTTAGCAAACTTAATTTTATTGGCAACCTTAATTCCCCTTTGCCATGTAATTTAAAGTAGTCACAAGTTCTGAACTTTAGGAATTAGGCATTGTGGAGAGGAGGGGCAGAATTATTCTGCCTAGAACAATAATTTCTTGTTTTAGTTGGACTTGACATATCATGCATGTCTTTAGGCATATACTTTCAGTTTATAAGCATATAGTATTTTGCTGAATACAAAATTTAAAAACTCAAAATTAATGCAAAAAGTTCATAATGAACAACTGTAAAGTGAAAAGTATAAAAATTTGAAATAAGGACAGAGGGTTTGTTTTATTACCTCAAATTATTGTGCATTAGTAACAATCTTTTCAATAATCCTGTACTTCTGGATTTACGAAGGTTGACAGTGACTAGAGAATGGATTGGGCAGCATGGAGCTTTGTATATCATAATGTTTTCTGATTAGCCAGTATTAATTCACTTTTTCCTCTTGGTCAAACTGTAGAGAACATTTTGCTAAGTGTACATCAGGGCACGCATTTTCCTTTTGCCTCAGGCACTAATAAGGCTTGGCATGGTCCTGTCCTGCTATCTCACCCCCAGGCCTGAATGGGGGCTATGTTTTGCAATGTCTGTTTGCTTTTTAGTCCTCTTTCAAAAATGAGAAGAACCTTCTCATACCACTTTTATCCTACCCTCCATCCCTTGATTTCAAAAAAGGAGAGTAGATCTTATTTCTTATCCTCACTAAATTTCTGCATGCTTCTACCTACTTCTGTAATGAAAGCAAAGCAGAAGTGGCTTTAGCACTGATCACTGTGGTATATTCTGATGTCTGGAAATATACATCTTGATTTGGAGCCCATCTCTGTCATTTAATTTTCTATTTTTATAAACTTTATGAACCATTTCTATATGTTTGGAAGAGAGGAAACACATGAAGAATGAGAACTTACTGGGTTACTTTGATCAATAGTCCATATTTTTAACACATGGTGAAACTGCATTCTAGATACATTATAGTTTTTGTAATGAAGATGCCAGTGATGGTATATCATGTCGCATCTTTTACTTCTCATACATGTTTTTACTCAGGCTTCTGCTTACTAGAAGCTAATTAGAAATTACAAAGAAATAATACTAAAGCAAATGTAACTCGGGCAATTTGCTATATCTCTGACTGTCCTTCTACTATCAAGAATTGAATACTTTTACAAGGTTATTTTTCCCCTTGTGGTAGTTGATCTGATTATACAAACCTATAAAGGAAAATGTTATTTATTAGGTGTACATTTCTTTCTACTTTCCTCCTGCAGTGTGGTTCCTGAAGTAGAGCAACACTGGCATAGCTTTTCTATTATAAGAAACTATTCATATATTTGGTTCTTTTCTCAGTTTGTTATAAAAGACTGAAAAGTAGCTTCTTCCATTTCAAATATTTTCCTTAACTTGAAAAAGTTAAAATGACAATGTTTATCTTAGGTGTGCCTTAAGTTAATATTTAACAGTTCATTAAATGCAAAATAGTTTGAAACATATATCATGCATATATATGAAAATCTTTTAGTGTAAGTTCATGGAAAATATGTTTACTTTCATTATTTTTAAGTTTAGAAAAAGTGATAGTCTGAAGAAACAAGGCAATTTTCTAAGTAATGTATAGTCTAAAAATACCATTTTGGCCATTTTGGTAAATGTAGCTTGGTGTTTAATTTTTTGTTTTAAGACAAGAAAGATTGTCTAAGTTTATAGACAGTAAGAATGCTGTCTTTTTTTGTAGGAAATGCCAATTTCCTACAAAGAAAACTGAAGGAAAGTTATTAAATTTTAAATAAGAATAGAAAAAAATATGATTAGCACTGTTAATATTCATTTTTACCCGTCATATTATGACAGCTGTGATCCTTAAAAGCACTTCACCATGGCTTGTGGTACTGCATGTTTTTTAGGTTAAGCTATAACTCAAGTGCAGTTAGCATTCTAAAGAATACACATTTTCATCAGAGAGTCTATATTCTGCAGGACATGGTTCTATTTTCCTTACCATGATCAGTGCTTTCTTAATTAGCATGGTGAATTTGAGAAATGGGTTTTAATGGTGCAAATAGTGAACTGTTAATGAGCATGTTGAATATTAGAAATGAGCTCTCATTTGTAAAGTCAGTGAAAAGTGCAGTTTGGGTAAATTATTTTAGAGATACTCCCTGCCCTTGGCTGAACAGACGATACAGCAGTAAAACCTATCCCTATTACCGTTATAGATGATATCCTAGGCTAACCTCGGAATGGCCCTGTGCCAGCCTTGAACTTGATAATTCTAGATGCCTGATTCTTGTTAAGAGAGTAGTGAAACTCTGCCTTTGGAATTTTGGTGTGTCTGCTTTGAGTGAACATTTACATAGGTAGTTCTCTAAATACCTGAAAGGACAAGAAGCTGGGACTTGGTTGAAGTTTAATGAAGAGGTTGCAGGAAGTACTTTAGTGATTGCCTGCTAGTAAATGTTCAATTAATTAAATGTATGATTATTGGCAGAATAGTCTGAGACTCACTTTCACTAAAAATTTTTAGAGGGAAATAGCTAATTCTAAAGATCCTCAAAAATTTTCTGTGGCTGTAATATTAGCACACACACAAAAAAGTAAAGTTGTGTAAGACAATATTGGCTCAGGTCAGTTCACTATGTGACAACTTTTATTTATTTCATAAACATATATTCATTATTTATCATTAGTACAAAAGGCTGAGAATAGGTTGAAGTAGATAAACCTGACAAAGTTTAAAAGAAAACATAAACTTTTTCAAATGTTGATCATGAAAGCAGATGTATTCCATTTGCCTTTAGGCATATGTATCAATGTGTATTATTTTAGAACCTGTTTGATACAAAATAAAAACAAGCATTAATTATTAATGATGATGCAGATACATAAAACTTTCATCCCTGTGTCATAAGTTTTATATAGTAATATTGACCTACAATGTTAATTTTGATTTTTCATGGCTAATATTATATGCTTTTAATTATACTTTTAGCATTTGTTTACAAACAATTGATAACAAAAAACTGGTCTTTCAGAAAAATTGAGAAAACTTTTGAAATGTTGAAAATGAAATTTGGAAATTTAAAATCTTGATTCACTTATCATAGACCCTGCTTCATATGTCATCTGAATATATGTGGTTCTGTTATTCTTGCAATTTGATTTGATCTATACTATTCTCTTCTTCAACCTCATTATTCAAGAGCATATCAACTTGGCATATAATTATTACCCTAATCCAACTGGTAAGTGCAAAATCTTTGCACAGTGCTTTTCATTTAATGAACACGTAGGTACATTGTGTGAGTCGCATTAAAAACCAAATGTTTATCCCATTGTAAAATTTTAAGTTTGTCTACAGAAATTTAAGAACAGCTTTAATCCATATTTCTGTTCATTCTTTCTACTGTTTTTCCTATCATTAAGAAAAATTTAAAAATTTATTTAAGGACATGTTCTAACAATTCCTTTATTAACATAATTTCAATGGAATCTCCTCAAATTAAAAGATCATTTTCTCATTCAATCATTAGCTAAATGCAGGTATTTTCTGGAAACACACTAAGTAAAAGAAACAAAAACAAGACTGGCAACAAGGCTGGAATAAGTCCTTGCCTTCCCAAATTCTACCCTTTGAATATGTGAAGTTAATTTAACCTATTTAACGTATTATGTATCTGGAAAATGGCTATAGTTGTAAGTTTTAAATGATATAATGCATATGAAGCATTAAGGACATTGTTTGGCATTCAAGTAAAGCCCTCAATATCCATTATCTGTTTCTTTTAGGCATTTTACTGTTACATCAAAACCTCTTCCTCTATATGTATTTATTTGTATTTATCCCTGAGTGAAAGACCCCAGGAGGGTACACTGTGAGCATATTGACTTTGATAATGTTCAAATTATTATCTTTACTGAGGTATAATTTACATACTTCTGACTCACTTATTAGTATACAATGTTGAGTTTTGACAGGTTCACATAGTTGTATAACTATCACCACAAACAAGATATTGAACCCTGCATCATCCCCAGAAATTCTCCATGTCCCTTTGTAATCAATACCTCCCCATCCAATTGCAGTCCCTAAAAACACTATTCTGTTTTCTATTCCTATAGTTATGACATTGCCATGAGGCCACATACATACAAATGTGTAGTATGTAGCCTTTTGAATCTGCTTCTTTCATTTATGGAAATAAATTTGAGATTAATCTGTACTGTGCATAGCACTAGTTGTTACTTTTATTACTGAGGAGTATTCTCCTGTGTGAGAAAAACAAATTTTGTCTCTTCACCAGTTGGAAGACTTTAGGTAGTTTCCCATCATTAATGATCATGAATAAACCTGTTATACATATGTAACAAGTTGAACATAAGTTTTAATAACCATGACAGCAGTTTGAGAGAAAGAGGGAAAAATGTGTGTTTCATTCTGCTTTATTGTCTTTGTTATGTAAGAACTCTGAGAATTTTTCAGTGGGTTACTCATATTAAGGAAGAGAATAGTCTCAAAATCAAGGCATCACAGCCTATGCATTCATTTCTTTTGATTCAAATATTTAAAGAATAAGGAGGGCAGGAACAGTTGAATATTTGACAAACTGAACTAAATGGAATTAAAAAGAACTGAATTATCTTTCTGCACATTTTAATTAAGTAATTCATAACTACTGATTTTATTAGGAGACATATGTTGATGAAAGTATCACCAAACCATCACTCGTGAAGATCATTGCCTGCCATTTTTCACAAGAAGTTTCAGCCTTATACATAAAATGTTTACACATAACAGACAGAACCAGCATTACCACAATATACATCAGTATTTATAGTCACAATACGGACATAAATGTCAACATCTATCAAATAATGATAATTAGATATCTATGTGAATATCATTTTGCTTGTATTTCTTTCTATTATTAGACATTCTAAATAATCAGCTAATTATAAAATAATAAATGGGACAGGCAAAATGCCCCCAATTTCTCCTAGTTATAAATTAAGGAAAATACAGTCACGATAATGCTGTATACTAACAGAAAAGAAATAGCTGTTCATGAATAGTATCATATTCAGCCAGTGGGCTAGGAAGGCAATGGGATTACAATATTAGATAGCTAAAACTTCTACTCTGATGAAAGACAGTTCAGAAATATTACCTCTGTTATAAAACCTCAAATTCTGTTAGATTTCTTATGGTTCAGGTTTTATGATAGGAAAAAATAATATGAACTGTAATATACTTTTGACTTTGGGAAGAGAAAGAAGGTAGAACATGGCACAGAGTAAAAGTGGCTTTCATATTTCTTCAGAGAAGCTGTACGCTATGAAAATCTGTGATATAAAGCACTAGATGATAAAGAACCCAGCTTTTGTTAAAAGGAAGTAAAACTATTTCAAAGGTTCGAAGCAATCCAAAAAATATTAAATTTGATTTGAGAATTTTTTCATTTCCTTCCTATAGTACGCTTTACCACTTTTTAAATAACTGCAAGAGGTGAGTTGAGTCATTTTCTTTCTTTTTTCCTTTGATGAGGTTACTGTCCACAGCTTGACAAAGTTCAAACCTTGCCACTGTCAAGAGAAGGGCAAAACTTAAGCACTAAACGAGCTGCTCCTCTTGCCAACATGGAGAAGGCTCTGGTAAACAAAATATCCCTGCAAGGGATCTCCCAAAAGCCTATTGGTTGGCGTTATGCTTGTATTTCTCCCACAAAATTGGCAATTGAAATGCAGATTGAAAAAAAATAGTCCTAAAAGTCACCATCAACTTAAAAGCTGTTTTAAATATCCTTTTCAAATTATATAACGTATCATAAAGTTCTAAGTCTCATATACCCGGAACATTTAGCAAAACAGAAATCACTTTGTCAAGAAAAGTTTTTCTCAGTTTGTTCTGAATAAGAAAAAGGAATATTTTAATATGAAATTCTAAGGAGACAGTAAGTTATAATTTAAAGTGAAGTTTCATTTAACTCTTTATTAGTCTCATCTGATGGCATGGGATTAACTTGGATGTGATAAGGTATGATAGATTGCACCTGAAACTGTTCCTTATCTTAAATCTTAAAATGCAAGGAAGGGGATATTAATTCAGTTTTACCAAAGTTAGAAAATTTAACATGCTAAACATTTAAATTCATCATAATTCAAATACTAAAATACAAAACAAAGTTATGAACATGTATTTTGTTGTAAAAAAATGTATGTTCAACTTTAGTACTGTACTCAACACACATAAACCTCAGGCATTTGAAGAAAGAAGTAGCTATATCACTTTCTAAGTAATAGTTAAAATTGTTTTTCAAATGCACACATTTGAAAACCATAGTTGTAATACATTACAGTAATTTTCTCTTATCGCCAGTCCATGAATCCACAATGTTCCCTAAATATATTTGTGTGTTTCAATTCATTTAAGAGCATATTTCCTTTATGACCATAATGTTTTATTTTTACTTTAAGTATCCTTAAACTATAATATTTTGGACCACAGCTGTCATCTAGTTTATAGTTTCTTATTATTCTGCTTACACATAAGAAACACCATATACTGGTATTGAATATAAAGTGCATTTTCCCCATGAAACAGCATCCAAGAAACATTGGAGAAATGGACCTCAACATAAGGTTACTGTTTGCTGATGTTTATCTCAAAATGTGTACCCCATTGATAATCCTCATTTTTCTGTCCTTGTCTCAAACCTAGGCCCTAACTTTTGCTGATTTAAGTTCTCCTGAATTCTGGAGTTGTAGTGGATAATATCTCTTTTCCACTGATTTTTCCTGGACATGATATCTTTACATGATAGCTAGTTATGACAGCTTAACCACCTGTTTGGCTCTGTCCTCTTGGACTTCTTCTAGGTAAATTTTTTCAGGACTCTCTAGTGACAACAGATGGCAATGTCAGGGGAAAGCTGTGGAGAGGATATTTGGCACTAAATTGATTAATCTTTGGGATTTTGCTTAATTCAGCTCAATTTCCCCAAACTTAAGTAAAACAAACAGAAAAAACCCTTTAATTACAGTTGATTTATGGAGCTTGATGCACAAGTGAAACAGTAACATTTAAGATTTTTGTGTTCTGATTTGTTGAGAAGTATATGTTGTTCTTTAAAGAGATGGATTAAAAATTGTTCTATAATAAATCTACATTCCAGAGGGCCCCTATTCAGATTTATACTGTGTTATTAATATGATATCCAGAATGTTCCCTTAAAGCATTATCTGAGCTGTATTAATGTACAGATCTGTCAAGTAAACTGTTACAAATACTAAAAACTAAAACCTAGGATATTTATTTTGCCTTTTGGAAAGTCTCTATTTTAGTAAAATAAATTGATTTAAAAGTTAGTGAATATTTTTGAAATTCTGTTTGGGAAAATATTTACATAAAGGATAGCCAATATAAGGCAATAGTTTTATAACAGTTCTAAAGATATATGTTTAATAAAACCACTGCAATGTTTGACCTGTAGTTTGCTGTAACAGTAACTGTATAACTCTGAGTATCTATAAATTCTGAATCATTGTATTAAATTTTGTTCTCCTTCATACATAATTTAATCACAATAAGGAATATTAGGGCAGCTTGGGGCTACAGGAAATTCAAGCAAACTAATAAATTTGATATTTCATGAAGATTCATATTGTAACAATTTGCAGGGCAAGATAAATAGAAGTTAAAAGAGACAGAGGAGATAAGTAGACAAGATATGCTCTTATCACACAAATCCAGAAATAAATTGATAGCATTTTAATTTTGACTTCGATTTCAGTATTTTCACATAACAATATACTGACTCTCCACATTTTTCTCCATAGTTTTCATGAATCAGACTTCTGCTTAGAACCTCTCTAATTTTCTTGCTCACTGTTTAAGTTCAGAATTGCTTACAGCTCATGTTTCCTTCCCTTACTTTAAAATTCTCCTCCAGGCTATTTTTTTTGTAAAAAGTCAACACCACTTATGTCTTAACTCCATAATTGCCAAGTTTTATTCTTACATTCTGAATATAGTAGTTCCTTCTCAAATCACAAAAGTGAAAGGCTTTGAATGTTGCATTTCTTATGGACTTGGGTAATCATGCTTAATGATGAAGACCCAAAATGACAGCCCAAAGCAGTCTATCTCTCTATAGCATAATGGAAAGTACAATACAATACAATATTTTTTATTTTACATTAGGTTCAGATTGGACATTTGATTATAGATTTTAGTGGCACTTAAAACATTAAAGGAGCCATGTGAGGAAAAGTGTATTAATCCACATAGAAATACAAAACTAGACACTGCCCTTTCTATGACTTATAGAACCAAGAGTGGGCACATGTACCTCAAAAAGGTTGATCATATTCTCCCAAGTCAGGATTTATAATTGGGATTCAAAGATGTTAGTCAGATTCTACGGGTCACAAACGAGAGAGATGTGAACTCTGGAGGTGTAGGATGGCCATCTTCTGCCACAAACCCAGAAAAAAGAAACCTTTTTGAAGAAATAAAAGAATAAAGGAGGCATATAAACAAAACAGGAGGTGGAGGGTGGGATATGTCATAGAGGTGTAGAGGGAGTGAGGAATTTTGGGACTTACTTTTTTTTTTTACAAGTTTCTGTTTTCAGATCTTAATTTTTTCTGACTGTATCTCCTCACTTAGGGTTCTATAGAATATCCTTGCCTCCTTTTGATAAATTATACCTTTCCTATTTTTCCTGCTTACATTTGTGTAGTTATAAACTTGAAACCAAAAGATCCTTGATTAAAGCCTCAGGCTGTCGTCAGCCACACAGATGCCAGCAGAGGCCATTGTTCCTGGGATGGCCAGGTGTTATACAGTCCAGAAAAATGAATCAACCAGGAAGTTCAGTTTCCAGCTTCAAGGCAGGAAAATTGAATGCTGTGAACCATGAGCAAAGCTAAGGCTAAGATTCAGGGAGAACAAATCAGCTTGGAGTCCAAAGGAAAGAATCCCAGAGAATTTCTGAAGTGGCTTATTTTACAGGGTTACTGTGAAGTCAGGGAAACAATATACATAAAAGTGCTTTCTCCAGAATAAAGGATTATCTAGTTCAGTAGTTTTAGGGCACAGATTCTACAAACTCCTTGAGTTTAAAGCTTGGTTCTTCTGCTTTCTGGCTGGATGACCTGTAATCAGTTAAATTCTCTTTGTCTTAGTTCCTTTAATCTGAAAATTGGAAATGAGAAAGATCTTTCCTATTTCATAGGATTACTTTGTTGATCAAATGAGTTAGTACATGTAAAGCACTTAGAACAGCTCTGGGGACTTGGTAAGTGCTGTTGAGTCTATGTAAGTGTTTGCTGTTATTATTAGTGTTTGTAGAACTACATTGCTGGCCTTCTCTGACACACAGACGTTGTGATACTTGATATATAAATAACTATGGCATTCTATACAGAGGCTTTAGGTGCTTGACCGGGCACAAACACAGTTACTCCTCAAAAGAATAATACCAACAATTACAAACTTCTGTTTAAAGTAAAATAGCCAGTTATAGTTTCTTCCCTGAATGTGGTTTATGTGACTGCTGTTTGTTAAAGATGATAACTGACACACTGAGAAATGTAAAGATAGAAAATATCATGATTCTTACAAAAACATCTTCAGCAAACTATGTTCCCAGTTTCTTTCCAGCAGAGCATTGTGTGGTGTGTGAGTTTAAACTTAATGAAGTGGTTGAATCCCTTTGTATTTACCTTTGACATCAGACCTTGATATTACATTAGATAGTTGTCAAAGACAGGTAAAGAATGTCATTCTTGGCTAACACTGCCTTATGTAACTAATGAAACAAATATACATACATTAAATCAGAACCTCCAACATATAAATGAATCTTTTAATTTAGCAGTAATTTTCTTTAAGGCAATATCAAGGTAACCTTTGTTATAAAAATAATAAAAAATTTCCTTTGTTATACCGGTTTGTGAGAAAGTACAAGTCTACCATCCTTCGATCACAGTGATGGAAGAAGAATTTCTGCTTTCTTTTCTCAGTAGGTCTGGTAATAGCACCTCAGTATATAGTTGACTCTCACTGTCCATGGTAGCTACACTCTATAACGTCACCATGAACACTGAATTAGCAAATACTGAACTACTGTACTTAGGGAAAATACTGGGTTAGATTCTTGTAAGCCTCTGGTCACAACATTTTCATCAACCAAAATTCCACATGTGTTACACAGATTCACTTAACAAAGTCCTAATAAAATAAGCTAGATTGATCAGCATTAAAAATCTGTTCTTCCATATAACCCTTCTCCTATATAACATTTAGCAGGCATTTAAAAAAATCATTTTGTAGTCTCACGATCTACAGAATCTGCCCAGCCTACAGGTTTATTTTGTGCACAATGTTGCCTTTTGAAACATAAGAATCAGCGAGCATTGACCAAGAAGGGGCATTTTTTTGACCTTTGGTAATGTGACTGTGTATTTTTTGGCCTTCAATCCCACGACAGTACTGTTCAGTATACTTTTTTATAGTTGCCATTTCTTGAATTCACAAATTTAGTAGCTTTTCTATCTTTTCCAGAGTTTCATCATGCACTATAGATGTTGTTTTAGCACTTTACAAAGTGGATTTATGTACATATTGGTGAATTTTCTCTTTCTTTTTCTGGATGTGCATATTATTGGTTCATTAACATCAAACTCACTAAAACTCATGCCTGAACGAAGCTTGTCTAACACTTGTGTTTCTCCCTAGGGTACCCTTGTGTTTAAGAACATTAGATAGCACTTCCTCACTATGTCTGGAAGCCATTATAAAAAGCAAAAGCAAAATTTTCCCTTCTAATAGCAATAATAGCAATAATATACACTATCTGTAGTAAGATATTTATTTAGCTGTCTACAGTACTTACAAATTATATTCTCAGATGAATTTCTGGCTCAGAGTATTTTAAATTGCAAACATACCTCCCATGACAAACACAAACACAGCCACAAAATCTCTGTGTATTTCATTTTTCTGTGGAATATTTACAGCTGGCTGGCATAACATATATTTCACTCATTTGCGTGTTATGTGGTTGATATTTTTAAAGTCAGGTTTATGAAAGTATAAATTACATACTCTTTGTATCTATACTATTCACTGATTTTTGATAAGGTGCACAATTACATAACCACCACCCCTATTATCAAAATACAGAATATTTTGATTATTTCAAAACTTACCCTTTGATCCTATTAATCTTACATCAAGTTTCTGGTCACTTCTCAGAAGTTCCTATATAATTTTGACTTTTAATGGCTATCATTTAAATGGCATCAAACAGCATTTAGACTTCCTTGTTCATTCTTTAAGCATATTATTTTTTTGAGATTCATGAATATTCTTGCACATATTTACAGTTCACTTGATTTTATTGCTGAATAAAATCCTATTATATAGATGTAACACATATTTATTTGTTCACCAGTTGATGAACATTTGAATTAATCCATTGTTCATTTTTATAAATAAAGCTGCAATAGGCATTCTGTGTAACCAAATATTTTTATTCTTCCCTGGTAGAAAACAGAAAACAGTAATTGTTGTTTCTTAAATAATTAAAAATAGAATTATCATATTTCCAGCAATTCCACTTCTGGTAAACATATATTGTACATTAAGTACATTAAATTAATGTGCAAATTATATATCTGCATATAACACTTTGCAATTTTAATTTTACGCTCTTCAAAACCTTGCCTCTTTCCCAGTGACTAAAGTAGTACTTGCCATGTAGTAGATATGTACATTTATTTGTTAAATGAGTAAATGAATTAATATATGAGTTAATGAATGATCTTTCAGTTTCCTAACTTTTTAAATGAACTTTTGTTAGTTTATATACACATAATTAGAAAGAGCTTGATTTTCTTGACAAAATGTGTGGATCGTTGAAGATTTAATTTCATTGATTAATACCAGTTACCAATTAATATAACAAATCATTTTTCTTAAATACTTTCTAAAGATAAAATGGAATTAAATAAAACCTTAATCTAGAATTAATTTGCTTTTTTGTATAACTTTTATAAGAAGATTGTTTTATTTTTCTAACAAGAATTGGATAAATTTTCATCAGCTTTAGGTTTTTGTAACCTCTGGAGAAGTAACCATGTAACTCCAAAGTACTAGTTTATAAATAAAAAGATTATTTCTCTGGAGTTAATTAAAACGTGAGAAGCGGGCTTCCCAGGTGGTGCAGTGGTTGAGAGTCCGCCTGCCGATGCAGGGGAAACGGGTTCGTGCCCCGGTCCGGGAAGATCCCACATGCCGCGGAGCGGCTGGGCCCGTGAGCCATGCCCGCTGAGCTTGCGCGTCCAGAGCCTGTGCTCCGCAACGGGAGAGGCCGCAACAGTGAGAGGCCCACGTACCGCGAAAAAAAAAAAAAAAAAAAAACACGTGAGAAGCTAAAATATAGGAAGTGCAGAATCTGGAACACATGTGATAAAGCCCTCTATGGAACAAACGAGATGCAGAAGGATACAAAGGAAAAGCAGTGTGTATTTTAGTGAAATTGACTCTATTGCCATTGGTTTATACAACTAGTTCATAATATACTTATCAAAGTCATATTCCAAATTGTAGCATGAAAAGTTTAAGATTAACTTTTTCCTTCATATCTCCCTGTCTCATACATCATCTAAGGTAAGATAATTTCTAATATAAAACCTGAACTCCCAAATTTCTTTCCCATTATAACCCCCATTTTTGAAGAATAATATATACTTACCTTTTGGATTCAATTTCAATTCATATCAATGTAAATATAGTTCCCTTAACATTTTTGGTATCCTGAACCTCCAGAAACCTGACCTATTTCCAGAACTAAATAAGAGAACACAAAGCTACTTGAGTTAAGTAGATAAAAATCATTGGGATATGGATAGTTTGCTCTATCTAGTCCCCTCTCATTTCTCACCCTCTCAACTCTTGTATTTCTCTGCTACCCATATTAATGTTGACAGCCCCTTCCATCTATTTTGTTACTACCTTTCTTTGCATTTCAAAATACTACACATCTATCTACATAGCTTCGATAGAAAGATGCTTTGAGCTTTTGCTTAGCTGAATCTAGTTATGTTTAAAAAAAAATACAAACCCTTTTCAGTACTAGCAGTTGAACAATGTATGCCATATGATTTTCTAGTAGTATTGGGATTATGACACCATTTTCTGGAAGCAAGACCTTGCTCATATACTTTCCTGAGGAAAAATAAATAGGATACTATAACATGACTGATAGGGAAAAAGACAAAAATATAGTACAGTGCACAAAAAAATAGAGAAAAAAAGGGAGAATGTTCTACAGAAAGATGTTAAGAGAAATCAGGAAAAACTCAAACTACTATACATGTTGTAGGGGAGAAAAAGACAGTGAAGAAATATGAATAGTATAAGAAATAGCAAGAACTGATCTGTTTTTATTGGAATAAACAAGTTGTTTGGTTATATACGAACTGCCTGTTTCCTTTTCATACATTAGCAGAAAAGATATAACTCCATATAATTCCTTTATATTATTTTGCATTAATCAGTCATTTTCATTACAAATATGGATAGGGTTCTTCTTAACATAGAAAACATTATATAATTTGTTGCACAATGTTTATAATTCTATTGACTTTTAAAAGCAAAGACCAATTTAAAAAACCATGTTTAGTAACTTTTATCGTATGTATATATGCTATATGGATGTATTCATAATTTATAAACATGAATGAATATAAAGAGAGTGGAATGCTTTCTTCCAATTTATTTACATTGGAACTCCAATAGGAAAATGGTAGCTACTTAGTTTAGAATCTTGCCACTTTTCCTAGAACCCACTCAGATAAAATAAAATAATGGAGGAAAAGTGTTAATTTTCAATTACTTAAAAAAATTAAATGTAAAATTTAAAAAATGAATAAATAACTCCCAGAAAACCATAATTAGCTGCTGTTTAAAAACAGCAGTAGCTTAAAGCAGCAGAGCTATATATGAAGCCACTTGATACAGTTTTGGTGGGAAGAACATAGAAGAATGGTGATTTGAGATACAACCTATTAGGAGCAGATCACTAAAAAACACAGCAAAAAATAACTTTCCAGAAGAAGTCTCCACCTGCAGCAAGAAATACTTGGAGTAGATCTACAGTTAAACTAAGAGCTAAGCACTTGGGGAGATTGAGAAAGAAGAGACATAAGGTACCACAGAGTGTTCAGAGTCATCACTTCAAAGTCATCACTTTAAGGGCCAGAGGAGTTAGTTCTCTTTGTGGAAGAAACTGGTAAAGGAAAGATGTATTATAGGCCTCATGAGAGAAGCCATTCAGAATAAAGTAAGGTTTTCATAGGCGTAAAAGTTGTGACCAGATATAGGTACAATATACCAAAATAATCTGTCAAGGTAATCATAATGGAGTGCGTTCTTGAGCTAAAATACTAGAAGGTCAAACCTTTCACAAGAAGACAGAATATATGTTAGCGATTCTTTTGAAAAAGCATAAACAGAGAAAGTACCAAGCAAATGCCACAAGCTTATGGAAAATGTAACCAAAAATTCCACCATGAAATTAAAACCAACAAGCTTATGAAGCAACCAGAGCTATGAAGAAAGCCCATATATCAGACACAGGAACTCAAGGAGATAGTCAAACAGTAGGTGACAATGCCACACATAGGAAATAGCAGACCTTAGAATGAAGATGGAAGAAAGAGACAAAGCCTTTTGATTTCATATTTAATTTAATTTAATTTATTTATTTATTTTTGCCGTATGCGGGCCTCTCACTGTTGTGGCCTCTCCCACTGCGGAGCACAGACTCCGGACGTGCAGGCCCAGTGGCCATGGCTCACGGGCCCAGCCACTCCGCGGCTGCGGGATCCTCCCGGACCAGGGCACGACCCATGTCCCCTGCATCGGCAGGCGGACTGTCAACCACTGCACCACCAGGGAAGCCCTTATTTTAATTTAAAAAATTTTCTTTTATTGAAGTATAGTTGATTTACAATATTGTGTTAGTTTCAAGTGTACAGCATAGTGATTCAGATATATGTATATATATATATATTTTTTTCACATTCTTTTCCCTTATTACAAAATATTCAGTATAGTTCTTTGTGCTATATACTAGGTCCTTGTTTGTTATCTATTTTGTATATAGTAGTTATAAAGAATTTTTTAAAATGAAGACTAGATTAGAAGATACATAGGAAGAACATACACAAGAGAAAGCACGATAAGAAGCAGAGATAATAGGAATGAGAAAAATGAAGAAAATAAGGTAAAAATAAGAGTTTTTTTAAGTATGTTGGAGAGGACACGAGCATAGGAAATCTGTCTTGTACATAGTTGGAGCCCTTAAAAAAAAGAAGAGAACAAATGGAAAAATAAAATATCTAGAGCTTCTGGAAAAGAAGAACAATTATGAAATATTTAAACTACCATGTGTCCAGGCATATAAGAAAGATACAATAATTCACATGGTTTGGTATTGGTACAACAACAAACAAATCAATGAAATAGAGTAGAAAGTCCAGAGAGACCAACGGATATATAGTCACCTTATTTTGTTTTGTTCTTTCTCAGATTTACCAAATTATAATCTGCCTGCAACAAAACTAATCCTTTTAGTGTACACTCTGGGTTTTGATAAGCATATACAGTCTAATAACCAACACAAAATCAAGATATATAGAAGTTCCATTACCCACAAAAATAAACTCATGCCTCTTTGTAGTCAACCCCTGCCCAATTGCCAGTCTCTGGAAAACACTAATCTATTTTTAATCCTTATAATTTTGCCTGTTTCAGAAGTTCTTATAAATAGAACTATATAGTATGTAGCTTTGGGAGTCTGGATTCTTTCACTTAGCATAATGCTTTGAGATTCATTCATGCTGTAGCATGTATTGTCAGTTTATTACTTTTTTAGTGCTAATTAGAATTTCATTGTATGAATGTATCACTGTTTATCCATGCACCAGGTGAAGAAAATTTGGATTATTTACAGTTTTATAAATTATATACTAAGACACTATCATTATTAGTCTACATATTTTTATTTGAACATTTTCCTTTCTCTTCAGCAAATACTAGGACTAAGGTGATTATGTTTAACTTAAAAATAAATGATTAAAAAGAAAAAAAGTAACCAAAACTGGGGCTTCCCTGGTGGCGCAGTGGTTAAGAATCTGCCTGCCAATGCAGGGGACATGGGTCCGATCCCTGGTCTGAGAAGATCCACATGCCGCAGAGCAATTAAGCCCAGGTGCCACAACTAATGAGTCTTCACTCTAGAGCCCGCAAGCCACAACTACTGAGCCCACATGCCACAACTACTGAAGCCCACATGCCTAGAGCCGGTGCTCTGCAACAAGAGAAGCCACTGCAATGAGAAGCCCGCACACTGCAATGAAGAATAACCCCCACACGCCACAACTGGAGAAAGCCCGCGTGCTGCAACAAAGACCCAATGCAGCCAGAAACAATAAATAAAATAAATTTATAAAAAAAAAGAATAAAGTTGTTAAAAACAAAAACTGGTAGCCAGTATATATAAAGAAAACTTATAAACCAATGTAAGTGAGCAACTCAGTTTCCGAAAAAAAAAAAAAAAAAGGCAAATGATTTAAATATAGTCTTCAACAAAGAAAATAATACATATGAAAAGTGAGCACATGTGCAAGTGATCATCATTAATCATTAGAGAAAAATGAAGTAAAACAATAAAATATCACTATACACAGCTATTGGAATTTCTAATGTTAAAAAGACCGAGAGTGTTAAATGATTATGAGGATATCAACAACTTCATCTCTCATACATTGCTGTTTGAAATATAAAGTTGTACAGTCACTTCGGAAAACATTTGGGAAGCTTCTTATATAATTAAACATACACTTACCATATAAATTATCTTGAATCAATTGATTATACATTTTATATATTTTGAATATATATTTTAAATAATATCATTTATTATAGAAGAAAATATGATGAAGTTATCAGTAATAAATCTGGCAAAATGTGCAAAACCCATGTTTAAGTAATAAATACATAAAGAAGATAATTTTATTGCTAGAAACTCAAAATTATAAAGTTGTAAATTCCTCTCAAGTTAATCCATAGTTTTAGTGCAATTTTTATCAGTATACCTACAATTTTTTCTAGGTACTAGAATGTGAATTTTAAATAACTCAAGATAAGCTAAAATGCATCTGAGGGAGAAAGCTTTGGAGAAATTGCCCTACCACATATCAAGACTCACTAAAATATTGTAGAATTACAGACATTTGTGGATTCTCACAGAGGAGACAAATTTACCAATTTAATAGAACAGAGAACAAACCAAGAGGAATTAACATTTACCAAAACTTTATTTATGACAAATATATTACAGTTCACTCAGTAAAGAGTTCAATACATAGTCAGTAAATAACGCTGGGGTAATTAGTTTACCATATAGAGGATCTTGCCTGAAAACTAGGCAAAAATTTTTAGATGGATTAAATAATTAAAATTAAAGGTCAAGATTTTAAAGCTCTTAATAGACTATAAGGAAAAATGAACATTTTAACTGTAGGTAGGGACAATTATTTAAATAAGAAATAAAATATATTATCTATAAAATAAGATAAATTTAAATTCAGATGAAATCAATAATTTCTGCCCATCAAAGATCACCTAAAATGTGATAAAATGCAAATTAAAATTAGAAAAAGATATTTTTAAGACATAGATTAGCTTTCTGAATTCACAAAGATATACAAATCACTAAGAAAAAAAGAGAGACTTAAATAAAATGCCCATTTAGGGGAAAATGAATGACTAAATTGTGTTATTTTAATAAGATGAAAGTCTGTATAGTGCTAAGAAAAAATGGATTCTAGTTATATGAATCAACAGTAATATTTTTGAAAAACATAATGTCAAGAGAAGAAGGTATTTTTATGACTTCATACATAACACAGAGCTCAAAAAACAAGAAAATATAAACAAAATATTGTTTGAAGATATATACACATGTGATGAAATTAAAAATATAAAAAGTAAAGTATGGGTTAATCACAACATTCAGATTAGCGGTAAGCTCATGAGTTTGGGGAAATTTAACAGTGAAGTAATGAGGAAAATATGTAGATTAATGATATTTGTGGTATTCCATTTCATGGAGTTATTTTTTTAGATGTTTATTTTATTATTATACTTTATAACTTATATACATTTGTAAAATGATTAAATGGAATGTTTTAAGTGTCATGCTGACAGTGTTGACTTCATATCATCCTTAGCTAAAATATCAAGTTTCAATATTTACTTGCAGCATGTCATTGCTAACACTAGTAGATTATACAAAATCTGTATTACAAGTAATCTTTCTGATAATGTTGAATGCTTTATCTCACACTTTTGAGATTTCAGTTTAGATTGTCATTATTTATAATCCCATAATATTTCTGAGAAGAGCACATGAAGGAGTTAGCACTATCAGCTCTGTTGGGTTTTTGTGTGTGTGTTATTTCCCCTTGTGCCAGCATCATCATTACATTCAGACCTCAGTTTCTAAACAAGACTCTGTTTAATCTACTTATCTATCATATGAGAGTAAATATAAGTATTCTAGGTAATAGACCCTATAGTCAATTTAAGCAGTTTTATGGAAAGTGAAGAAACAGGTAAAGGTTCCACTGCAATGTCCAGTTTGTAGATCTTTCACTCTACTTTCAGGTCATTTCAAATGTCAGAGCTACCATGGAACCATCTGTTACTATTTATTAATGAGTTAATTTTGATAAAGTTATTGCTTTTCTTATTTCTCAGATAACAGATAAAGATAAAAAAATAAAATCTCCAACATTTTATTCCTACCACCAAGTGAATCATCTTGAGCACCCTATCTTAGAGGACACTGATGTAGCAGACTAGCTCTTTTATTTATCAGAGTATTTTCATAGGTGATTTTCTCTGTCTTCATTTCTTCTCCTTTCTGACTCCATCTCAGTTTTCAGGACTGAGGATGAATATCAATTCTGTCACAACCTTGCTCAGATTTACCCATCTAGTTATCCACTAAGATAGTAAGTTTTGAGTACCATCTCTGAATAAGCCATCTTCATAGATAATAGAGATATTTTAAATGTTATGAAAGAGCAGTTTTTAGTCTAGTGCATTGGTTGATACCACTTGTCTTTCCAGGAACAGTCGAAGCCTAGCCTTACAGAAAGCTGAGAATTTGGGACATATTCTCACTAATGCATTTTTTTAGCTTATAATAAATATAAATATGTAGGGGAATGGCTTGAGAAAATATTAAACATTAAGCTTTAAATTTCTCTTGAATATTCATAGGAAAGGATTTAAAAGCCAGATTCCTTGAATACTGTTCACACAATAATTTTATTTACATTGTCTCTGAAACATGAGCAGAATATTCCACATACTGTGAGATCCATGTGAGCAGTGACCATGTTCCTTTTACATTCTCATCATTGTAACTGCAAAATCTAAACAGGGCTTCATATATAGAATATTCTCAAATTTTCTTGAATGATTTAGTGAAAAAATTATTTGAATAAATGAATTAAAACAATATTCAACTGAAAAGAAACCTGAGCTTGTACAGTATTTACAATAGATAAGGTTAATTAAACAAATAATTTTTTGTGTGAGAAGAATTGAACCACAAATATTTTGAAATCCCCAATAATTGTTTTTCTTGCTATAGGGAATATTTTATAAATACAAAATTAATGGAAAACAAAGGGCAGTTTTTAGTAATTTATATACTGCTAGGACTTATACATAAAAGACTCACATAGGAACTATATACTCTGATGTAGTGGTTTTCACAAATAAAATAGTTATTTTACAGCTTACTATAATAGTCCAATAACAATATTTACCTTTTATAATTTTACATCCTTTCCTAAAATATGATGTTTTCATTTGCTGATTGCCATAAGGCTGCAATTATGGAATCAGAGCTACTGTTTAATTCATAGTCATTAACTGTATCATCACCAAAACCAAATTTGATTCTAGGCAATTAATAAGTTATTGCTGAATTAATTGATTCTATCTAAACAGAAATAAACTATCTTGAATTACTTCATCTTCTTCCTGGTCCCTGAAAAGTCTACATTAAATAGATTTTTATTCCTTTTCTTGTGATTTTCTTCCATTCTTTTCTGCTTCTGTTTCAAAATACTCAGCTTACTAACTTCAGCTTGAAATTAATATATTAGAATATTCAACTTTTTGCAGGGATTATTTGTTTTATTCAGGCAATATTCAAGGAATACTGTGCATGAGAGTATTCAATGTGCTTAATAGTTCCATTGGGAAGTACCAAGTTAAGGTCTTATTTAAACATTGCAATAATTATATTTTGGTATCTCTGCAGTTAATGGTCACTTTAGAAGTCAGGTCACAATTTTTCTATCATGAAAATAAAATGTAATTGCAAGGAGTAAAATAGCCAAAAAGATGAAACAGTTAGATCTGGCAGTTAATAGAGATAAATATTCCTTTATACTTTATTCAGCATGAAAGTATTTATCCAGTTCATTAGAAAAATTGTCAATTCTTATGACATAGTAGGATATAGATATGCTTTTCAATTGCTTTTATTTCAAATTAAAAAATCTAAAATTATTGCCATTATTGCAATTTGCCACTCATGAAATAATGCAATTTTTTCTTTTTCTCTCCTTATTTTTATTCTTCCTTTTCTTCCCTCCCTTTCTCTTTTACTCTGAATTACCTCATAGAGTCAGAGAAGCGTACCTCATGAAGTCACCTCCTATAGTGACTTGCCTCAAGAAACATCCCATGTTAAATATCTGAAATGATCAAGTAGTTTCTTAAACTTTTCAATGAGTTTCTTAATCAAATATACTTATTAAGTCTTATATTCAAACCAAAGTAAGAAGCGATGAGGATGATCATTGAATATTTTGTTTGTCATCCCAGCATCAATTTTAGCCCACCCATGTTATAGAAGTTTTGAGATCAGATTGTATTAAGCCATACCATTGATTTGAAGCTAGGCACTGGCTTTTCTAAAACATTGATTGTCAGTATGAGGCAATACTTCACCACCATCTACCACTTCATCATGAGTGTCAGATTTGGGGTCCCTCGCTTAGAAGAGGTCATGCTTGGCTTAATGCTCTGTTGTTACCATCTTGAAATTCTTAATGCTATTTTAACATAGAGCATGCATTTTCATCTTGCACTAGGCCTTGAAAATAACATAGCCCCTGAAGATGTTTAGAACGTGTACTCATATTTGGCTTTCACAATGACCAAAGGTTGCTAGTGATGTTCCAAACCCAGAAAGCAGAAATGCTAAATGTTCTGAAATGCACCATTTCAAATGCTAAAAGCATTATAGAGAAACACTAGTGTAAACCAATCAGGATAATCCCCGTCGTCTTTGCAAAATTGATTGGGTTGCACAAGAAATGTATGGCTAAACCAAGATCGTGGCATATCTTTACCAGATTGACAGAGTCACAGATTGTGCAAGGAATGAATCTTTGTATTTATGCTTAATAATGCTGGGATTTGTTATCTTTTCTCTCTCTCTCAAGCTAAGCAATAAGGTATTTAGTGTCAGTGGCTACACACACACAGAGCAGAGCTTATGAATGGAAGATGACTGAGCTGAGAAGACCAAAGGGGGGAAAAAAAAAGAGGCATGACCCAGATTCAGACACCTAACTCCTAACATTTTTTGGTGTAATATGAGCAACTTTAATATATGCTGAATATGTCTTTTGGCTCCCTGTATTCAAATATTCCTTACTATTAGAATTTAATACCAGGAGTACAGTTTTCAAAGAAAGAAACACTAACAGGAAAACTAGCTGATCTGAAGATGTGGAACAGGGAACATTGACATCACCACTGCATAGGGTTAGAACTTTGGCAGTCATGGTTATATAATGGAGTAATAGTTTGTTACTGTTTCCTGTTGTCCCATACAGCTGCAACCCATGTTGACTCTTTCTGTAACATTAGAGCACTTTGTTGAAGATATCCAAGGTTTGAATTTCCTCTGGCCTTCAATAATTTCTTAGATATAGACCTGAATAAAGTCAGCAAATGAAGCAAATATGTTTAAATCAATCAGTAGAATAGTCATTCCTCTCGTTAACAATGGCTTAAATCAATAGAAACTTATTTCTCAGTCTCTTAATATCTGATGCAATTTGTGTGACCCTCCTTGATTTATTACTGGATTGTCTGGAACATTTGTTCCCTAAAGACTGTGTGCCAGAGGAAAGGGGAAGGGATGAGGCACACATATATTACTTCAACCCAGGGGTCACTGGTCACACCTAAGCCTGTGGTCCCAAATCATATATAATAAAGTTTGAAATATACAGGAAAGCATACTAAATATTTGACTGGGATTGTCACTGCTATATAGATTTTAATCAAATTATAAAGAAGTTTTATGAATTAGCTAATTTAAAATTAGTTGTAAATATCAGTAAGTCAAAATATTATTGCTTCAAAGAAAAGAGACTAATTTGTTGCCCATGTATATATCTTTATATAAGTAATCCAAGGCTAGTATTAGTGCCATTTCTCAAAGTTCTCAAGGATCCAAGCTTCTTCCAGCTTACTTCACAACTATTCTGGGCATTTGGCCAAAGTCACCAAGATCCAAGATGGTAACATCCAAGTTTCAGGCCCTAGAAGAGAGAAAAGAACAAAGCAATAGCGAGAAAACTGTGAATGCCAACTAGTTCTTAAGAAAGTGTATGGAAACTGATACATGCCATTTCTCTTTCATCCTACTGTCCACCATCTTGTCACATGACCAAGTCCAGCTGCAAAAGGATTTGGTAGTCATGTTCTCAATCGAATACTAACATTATATAGAGGTCAAAATAGATACAGGGTGAAATCAAGCAATCTCTGTCATCATTACCATAAATTAGTTGAAAATGTAGGACTGAAACAGAAGGCAGAAAAAGCAAGATATATACTTTTAATTTCTGGAAAAAAGTAATGTTAATTTTTAAATGTTCATTAACAAACAGAATTTTTAAATACATAATTTTATATATTTTACACTAACAACCAAAGAGATTTTTTCCTTATATCCACTCTCACATATGGTCTCTTGTTTTTCTTTGATTCTAAGAAATGGATATGTGTATTAGATACTTATAATTCTCTTATTATTCTCTATATCTTGAAATTATCAAATTTTATCTTAGGTCTCTATTTCAATTTATTTCTGCATTTTACTTTCAGTATTTACTCTTTAAAATAGACAAATATTTATATAAATGCAGTCTTTCCATATTTTTGAGTAAATGCATTATCTTGAAAGAGCTACTCTCAAAATAATATCACTGTGCAAAACCAGTTGAATGTAAAATTCTTCTTTTAAATAATGAATGAAAGTAGTTTATTATGAGTCACTTCTAAATAGGTCACAGTTCTGCCAGAAAATAAATTATGTTGATTAGTGTTACTTTCTCTGTTTAACAAACATTGGACGCATTGATTATAGAAAATTTACACTGAAGAGCTGCTATTGCTATTATCATAGTTGACATTATGACAGCAGTTCTATTTTACTGCTTTATTTTCAAAGGATAATTAGTCTAGAAAGTCATAGAAATTGTCAAAGTTTTAGAGTGACACATGAATGCAAAAATTATTATTTAGTAATTATCTGAACCAAGAAATATTTCTGCGCATAAAAATAATGGAGAATGTATAAAAGATGATGGTAGCAAATACACATAGCACTTACTTTGTTCCAGCCACTGTGCTAAGTACTTTATATGTATCAACTCATTTAACACACCCCATATGGTAGGAAAATTAGGATCTCTTATTTATGATAAATTAAAGCATAGGTAGTATTGATATAAGTAACTTTTCCCAATTACACAGCTAATAATAAAGGAAAGGATGAATAAATTTGAGAACATAATAGTCTCATCTTTTAGGTAACAGAATATCAGAAAGAATGTGAAATGGCCATCAATTGGGAAAATGGTTCCAAAATTATACAGCAAAACAAGTCTGTGTGTGTGTGTGTGCATGTAATAAGACTTATCTTCTGAACATCCAGATATTATCACTGAGAGTATGAAAAGGAGGCAATGCTTGGGAAAGCAATTGAAAACTATGGTAAAACAGTATTATATAAAGAATTCTAACACCAAAAAGATAAAGTTGGTCAAAGATGTGAGCAGTCAATTCTCAAAAAATTAAAGACAAAATGTTAGTAAAAAATAAGTGAAAATTTTAATATTACTAATAATGAAGGACATATGAAAATGCTGAGATTTAAACATGTTAAATTGAGAATTAAAGAAAAATGAAAACAGACAACATGAGCAGGAATTACTAGAGTTTTGCAAATTTACATAGTGCTAGGATGAAATTTTCTTACAAACATCTTAGAAATATATATCTTTTATTGACTATTTCAACTTCTAGGAGTCTAATGTAGACATTCACTAAATATGTGGAAACAAAAAGATTTATAAATTTTCAGTTGTGATATTAATTGAAATAATTATATAAAATCCAAATATTCAGAAACAAGGAAATGAGTAAAGAAATTAAGCCCCAAACAATTGCTTTATATAGTTTTTAAAATACTTTACTTTACCTTTAATAATTTATGAAAATGTTTTAAACACATTAATATTTTTCAAAAGGCAAATGGACTTCTAATTAAGATAGTAAA
The DNA here is from genome assembly GCF_008692025.1 of Phocoena sinus. Taxonomy (NCBI): domain Eukaryota; kingdom Metazoa; phylum Chordata; class Mammalia; order Artiodactyla; family Phocoenidae; genus Phocoena; species Phocoena sinus. The sequence continues at coordinate 121,448,957 of NC_045764.1, read as the reverse complement.
GAAAGTAAGAATGACTCACTCATAAATAAGTAAATGATAGGTGGACATATGACTAGAGATAGATAGAAAAATATATCGATGAGGATAGTAATAGGTAGGTAGATAGATAGATTTATCTCTAATTTTTTTCTTTAAATTTTAGAGTTCAATTGATATGAATACAGAATATGGTTTAGTCATCTACCAGAGGCACTGTGAAAGTTCTACAACAAATATGCAAAACATGTTCAAGAGAAAAGAAGGCTGCTTTTGTAAATACAAAATCATACCCTCCAAGGAAAATGGAGATTCCCTAGAAAATAACTGAAGGGGACACACACTATTAAATATCTGACCCTGAGATTTAAGGATTGAAATATTGCTAATATCAGTCCTTACTAATTTTCTATAAATCCTTTCATGTATTTCTGGAAATGTTCCCGTTATATAACTCTATATCATGCAATTCATTGTATATAAGTCATTAATGTGTATATATTTATATGTATACGTGTGTTGGTATGTGTATTTTTTCTAAATCCACAGCTCCCACAGTACAGACCTCTTTAAGAGTATTTGATATTATTTTCAAATAATATTTAACTTAAAAACATCATTATGTCTTGTGTATTTCGGTATGTCTTTTATCTGTATTCATGAAAAAACGCTTGATTGGCAGCCAACTTTGCTAATGATTACAAATATCTGGTTCTCCTTTTGTTTCCTATGCAGACAGATACTCCCCAGCCCCCTTTACAATTACATGGGGACAACTGATTCTTTCTGACCAAGGAAATATGTTGGACATAATATGTATCTTTGTCAGTCTTAAACTTTGAAAAATCCCTGTGGGGTACTCTAGGTTCTTCTACTATAAACATAGAGGCCGGACTTCCCTGGTGGCACAGTGTTTAAGAATCCACCTGCCAACGCAGGGGACACGGGTTCGAGCCCTGGTCTGGTAAGATCCCACATGCTGCGAAGCAGCTAAGCCCGTGCGCTAAGCCCGCGCACCACAACAAAGAGTAGCCCGCACTCGCCACAACTAGAGAAAGCCCACGTGCAGCAATGAAGACCCAATGCAGCCAAAAATAAAATTAATTAATTTTTTTTAAAAAGAGGTGACATTTTAAAAAATAAAATAAGTAAACATAGAGGTCTTATGGCTGAACATAGATGGCTAAACCATTATCAATACAAAATGCACAATAAGTAATGGTATGAGATTGATTATTTTCTTTTCCAACTACCGTAGAACAGCACAGTCATTCAAAATGATTTTTTAGCACCCACATAATAGTAGGTCAAGCTCTGTCAAAATTGTTTCAAGATTGTCCCTTTCATTTCCCCTCTTTTTTCTCCTCCATAGATACTGATCATGTTATTGAAATTATTGTTTGCTCTCCAGTTGTGTCCTCATCACTCAATATTTCCTATATACCACTGTCAAAATGAACACTGATGTTAAGGTGTTTGTCCCATACTCAAAAACTTTTAGGGCTCCTTATTGACTATAGTATATAATTCAAATCCTCAAGTATTCATGACCTTCTCAGTATGACTCCAGCCTACATTTCCATTCTTATAATATTAGCTTTACTCCCTCCATGTCCAGCCACCATAATGTTTATTTGAACCACACAAGAACTGTGTCATATTATTGGAAATTGCTTTGCACTAATAAAATTTCTAACCTTGTTATTATTTTACCCAAGATGCTCTTGTCTCTCTGCTTTACCAGTAATAATTCTCATATTCAATCAATTGCCACCTCTTCGTTAACTTTCCAAGGCCTCTCCTTCCTCTCTAAAAATCAGTTTAAAGGATGTTCCTGGTAGTCTGTATATTTAAGAGGTGTACATAGTTGAAAGGAGAGCAAAAAGTAAGATTCCATTTTTAGATTATGTTGAAAGATAAAATAAAATTTCTGAATTATTTTAAATAATACAATAGATTACTGAGACAAAGATTAATTTTGTGTATAAATTCAATATGTAGAAAGATATAGAGTGAAGAAATTCTAACAAAAATAAAGACTGTGACCAGACCCTGAATGGTAGGATAAAATAATGGCTTGAATTTATTATATAACAAGAGAGAGCTTTATCATAACTTCCAATATTGTATTACAAAAAATAAGTTAAACATTGAAAATTTAAAGATAAAATTATTTCAGGAGTATATTTATAATGAAAAATACTCTGTATAATATAAGCCTCTCTGAATGGGAGCAATAAGTCTTTATGCTTGAAAGAATCCTTACTACATTAAAAGCTGAGAGATTAAGGGAATATAAATATTTTACTTGTTTTTAACAATCATTTCAGATCCTGTGCTCCTAGGACATTGTTTGTCATAATATGGGAGGTGGCATGAAATATAAAAGAATTTGGCTATAAGAAAAACAAAATTTGGTATAATTTCCAGTTTAGCAGCTTTTTTACTTGGTAACTACCTACCTGTTGTTTTTTGTTTGTTTGTTTTGTTTTTTTTTCAAGTACCACATTTCACAGCGAGTAGTCCTGTAACACTGCAAAATTTCAAGTAGCTTTACTTTTACAACTCTTTATTTCAGAGTCCTTTTTGGCTGTCTTAACAGTCCTTACAAGCTTTGTAATGCTTTTAAAGAAAACAAAAACAACAACTTTGGAATCACTTTAAGGAAATTGCTTATTCTTAAAATAATGCAGACCTTTGAATCTGCTCTTTAAATAAAAGAGACAAATATTTTTGATATAATAAAATGCCTACAAAATTGAATGTAGGTTTATATTGTTGTTAGAAAAAATACACTTATGGGCATTTCATCCAAGATAGTGAAAGGAAAGTTCATGGAAAAGTTTTCCAAAATAGAAATTAACAGCTTGCATTGCTCACAGGCACTCGATGACACTTCCTAGAGTATTGCTTTGTAGTCTTTGTCAAAATGTTTGGATACTGGTGAAAATAGTTCAGTTGTTTGTGGGAAAACTTCTTTTGTTTCCATTGAACAAGTTTACACCAGTGAAATAGGTGAAGATAATTGTAATGTAACATAAGAATATTGCTTTCTTACTCTAATTTATTGATCCAAGGTAATTACATGATGCAGATTCTTAGCTTAAAATATATAAAGTGGCGAAGGTGAATAGAAATGCTAAGATTTCAAAAGTCATTCCCTCTATTTATTTCACATACCTAATGTTGTATAAAGGCGTATCCTTGATTTACAACTAATTTCAGGCACAAGCACCAGTGTATCATAGTTTGAACTAGTAAGAAGAAAACATACATGTCATTAAATTGGTATGTAGAAATGAGATGTTAGAAAAAATATGACCTGTTTTAATACTACATTGATATTTAATTCCTCAGTAAGTAATTAAATGTAGAAATGTCATGCATAGTTTATTTTCAACATAGATATTTCTATGTAATTTCATCCCACTATTGAAAACTGTAAATATTTATTTCTACTAGGAAAATAATGGTGTTTATTATTTCCATAGGAAAAGCCATATGCTGAATGATATCCAGGGAGCAAAGAAATAAAGACAGTGCTTTCACAATAGTTTAGGCCTGTATTCTCCTTTCTGAAATGACATGATTACACCCTACCTTCTTTAGTTTCAAAATCCTTGGTACATTGCTCAAAACTTTCAATGGTAGACCACAATTTTATTTTCCATCCTCATGACTTGTAATCACAACATACAACATATATTCAAACAGTGTTTGAATCAAATTAATTTATCTAAACCAATATGTGTTGAGCATCTACTGTGTACAGCATACCTGGGAGTACAAAGTAAACAAGACATCTTTATATATACAGAGACATATCTAATAGACATCTACTCCAACTCCAAATGATTATTATAAAATTATATGTGTTATAATGAAAATATATTTTAAAACCCAGTAGGAGTATAAAAAAACAGTACCCTAAATTAAATGTTGAAATTTATGCAATACTTTACAAAAGAGATAGGATTTAAATTGAGACTTGAAGTAGAAGTGGAAATTTCTGAGGCATAGGGACAGCTAGTGTATTGAGGAGGGATTCCCATGAAGCACAGATGCTTATACAATGACTTGATAGTATCAAAAAGTCCCATATTCTCAAATTGCTGGAGTATGCACTGCACTTGAGGGGCACATTGTAAGGATTAGTCTGGATAGGAAGATTAGAACAAATACATCTACTATTTATTCAATAAACTTTATATTCATGAACACTAATATAATTGACTTCTACTCTTCTCTGGCCAAACTTTCTTAAAACATGCAAAGCTAATTCCTATCTCAAGAACTTTGCATTTGTAATCTGCATCTGAACTGTTCTTACACCAGATTATCACGTCTGGCTCTTTGTCAGTATTCATGTCTCTTACACGACATATCTTCTCTAGCTTCCCACTGGCAATCATTTTAAATTACACTAATTTTTTACATTTTCTTAAGAATCTCTTCAACAACAGATATTATTCAGTGATTTGTGTATGTGTTTATGTCCTCTTCTCTCTAAAATATATGCTTAGTGTCAGCAGATGACTAGTTCACCTCCTTGTCTCCAGTACTTGTCATGTATACTAGGAAGGCAAAAGTTTCCATTGAAGACATCTTGAACAAAATAAAACCAATATTTTCAGTTGAATTTTTAAGAGAATAAATGTTAAAATTTACTTTTTAATAATAAATTTTTATTATAAGAATAAATTAAATGAGAATAAATTTAAAAATTAAACACGTCATTTTTGATCATTCAGTAAGTCTTTATTTTTAATCCATAAACAGCATAAAAGGACTTCAGCTAGTGTTTACTAAAATGAACAATGTAATACATAATCATTAAAATATAATAAAATAAAAATATGGATTAATTAATAGAAGATTTTTGAGATACTTTAAAACATTTTAACTAATTTTCAGGGCAAAATTAAAACACAGCTCTAACAAGCTTTTAATTTTCCAATATGTGTTAACATTTTTATTTTATTATATATGAGTAATCATGTCTGATACTATTTTACACATAAAGAGTTATCAGGAAATTGAAATTCAGAACAAAAATATGTTTTCTTCCTTATGCTGATTTAAATAATAAAATCACAGGAAAACATTTATTCCATGTATGTTCTTTCTTCCATCTATTAACATTTGCGTTGATTAGGAAGATTTTACATTTTTTACTTTTAAGTAAGATTTGTGTATATTAAATATCCATGGTAACAGTCTCAAAAATTATGGTAAGAATTCCTGTAGTTGAAAAATAAAAAAAGAACTCCTGTAGAAATCAATGATCTTTTTTACAATTTACAGAAAGAATAAGAGGCCACATTTTCCTTGAGTGTTAAACTTAGCTGAAGAAATAAATACAACATCATTATATCAAAACGTCATATAAAATTGTGAGAATAAATTTTAACATATGTGTTGAAATATCAGACAAAGAAGATTTATACATTTAAACATCTATTAGATTAATTCACACAGAAATAATATAAACACTACAAATTCAAAACAGAAAGGAGGGCTTCCCTGGTGGCGCAGTGGTTGGGAGTCCGCCTGCCGATGCAGGGGACGCGGGTTTGTGCCCCGGTCCGGGAGGATCCCGCGTGCCGCGGAGCGGCTGGGCCTGTGGGCCATGGCCGCTGAGCCTGCGCGTCCGGAGCCTGTGCTCCGCGGCGGGAGAGGCCACAACAGTGAGAACCCCACCTACCAAAAAAAAAAAAAAAAAAAAAAAAAACAGAAAGGAACTACATGAATATGATGGTGGTGATAAATGAGTCCTATATACTCAGCATCGTTCTGAAAACTGCTTTTTTACAATAGGCATTTTTACAACACTTCTTTTCTATCTGGGTACAATGGGGGATTTGAGTAATTCAAAAAATCAGACTTCCAAATGCTTCTACTGATAAACCCAATACAGTCCAGCTGATTCTGTATGGTTATAAGAGGGAAATTTGTAACATAATGATGAGTTTTATTAGCATACATCCCTCTGTTTTATCCACCACATACTAAATGATCTAATATGATAGGCAATTATTACAAATAAATCTGCTTTTCCTTTTGTATATCTCACCACAGGGCTTTGAATTTACAATATCTAGGCTCTGGGCAGGATCATGAAGTTATCTTATTCATTCCTTTGCCTTAGATGAATGTTCACTTAGATCGTTTCCATGAAAAAGCGAAAGGTACGTTATCACATATCTACTCATTGCTTTACCCCTTATTAGCCCCTATCTCAGTTCATTCTTTTTGCTTTATAAACAAAATCCATTACCCACCAATTTCTGATGTTTCTTCTATTTTTCCCATTTAATAAATTCTGTTTTACCCTTTTTTATGTGAAAACATTGATAAAAGCAATAAACCCCACACTGTTTCTCTTCTTTTAACTCAAGTTGTCACTGCCATCTTTCATTCAAATAATAACTATAGTCATTATGATTCAGCAACACTGTCCCATTGTGCTAGTTATAAAAACATTGACAAAGGAAATCATAGATTATTAGATTCAGAGTTAGTGTTTAGATAGGTAGAATAGTTATATCATTTTTCCCCAAATTGATTGATTGATTAGGCACTTTGTAGTTGAATTAGAGCCTAGTCACATTATTTCTCTATAAATGTCATTTTGTTTAGAGAATTATTTTTAAAAGGCTTTTTTTATAATTAAAAATAGACAAAACAACAAAGCAAGCCCTATTCTTCTTACAAGTCCTGGAATAAAATAGTGTTTAGTAGGGGCTTCCCTGGTGGTGCAGTGGTTGAGAGTCCGCCTGCCGATGCATGGGACACGGGTTCGTGCCCTGGCCCAGGAAGATCCCACATGCCACGGAGCGGCTGGGACCATGAGCTATGGCCGCTGAGCCTGCGCGTCCAGAGTCTGTGCTCCGGCAACGCGAGAGGCCACAGCAGTGAGAGGCCCGCGCACCGCAAAAAAAGAAAAGTGTTTAGCATATAATTACAAATCAATTAAATGATTTTTTTGTTATAATTTGTATGTATTTTTTCAGTATTTACTGTGATTATTAATAGTTTAATCAGAAAATTAAAATTATTAAATTAATAAGAATTATTGCCTTTTAAAATGTTTTCAAAGTTCCATTATCAGGTGATTTTCTGTGCTCTTTTCGTAAGTCATATTATGCAATAACCCTGTGAGGTAGGTGTTCTTATATTATTTTGCAGATGAGGAAACTGAGGAAAAAGAATTAAAGAATTTGCCACAAATCTCCCAATGTACAGGTGACAAAAGCTTGACTCAAACCCAGGTAAACTGTGTACAGAATCTAAACATAAAAACTGGGCAGCAGTAGGGGTCACTGGTCAGTTGTAATTTTTAAGCACAATTTTTCTCAAATACTCAAAAAAAATTGTTTGGCATTTTTAAGAAAGTGATGACTGTTGTCCTGTGCCATTCTTTCTATAAAAATATGCTTGATCATTAAAGAATTGAGAACATAAACTGGAAGTATAGGCAATTATTGATGAAAAATATGGCAATTACAAATTATAATTTTGAGTTAATTGTCTTTGGTAGTTTTCTTTTTTTTTTTCACAGCCGTGTGGTCAAGTAAGGCACCTAGGAGACCCCTCCCCACAAAGCGCCACTGGCTACCCTCCAGCCAAACCTTTGGTTGTTTTCTAGTTGAGACAATTATCCATGTTTCTAATGCAGAACTTAATGTGTATATGTATCACATAATATAAGAGGATTTTCATCAAATTTTCTTTGATTCTAAATAAAACATAGTAGCCTTGAAGAATCGTGTTTGGTCAAAATTGATTTGAGTACATCTCTGAAATGATCAAGCCAGTTTTGTTTCTGGGAAAATATTAGCTAATTTAGTTATGTGATGGAAAGTGTTGATGGAGTAAAAAGAGAAAACTAAGACATTAAATATTTTATATTTTCCTAAAGGTAAGAAAGAAATTTAGTCTGGGAAAGAATGGTTAAGACAGACTGCAGACAAGTTACATTTTAATTTTTTCGATATTTAAAGGATAGAAAATCAACTTAAAATTATTAGAAACTATGTTAAGCAGTAGGAAGGACACAGATATTTGCACCTTTAAAATGATCTCTATAAGTAGCTTGAGATACCTAAAAATCAAATATAGAATAGATATGGAGTTCTTGATTAGATTTTTGTCTTAATGTTTTCTAATGGAAACATAGTTTTTCCCTCCCTCTGGCATGTGTTTTGTCTTGATGAACTAATCTTTTTTCAACAAATACTAGTTGAGTTCCCATAAGATTTTAGGTATAATATTAGGCACTATGATAGTATACATAATTTTTGCTCTCATGGAGCTCACAAACTGGTTGAGAAGTTATAAAACAGGTAATGACTGACTGCAATAGAAGTATAAAACATACATACATACATAGGTCAGTCTATAAATATCAAATAAACTTCTTTAGAAGCCATATCTGGCTAAGTTTATAAGTATCTACGGTAGTTAGCCAAGTAAAGATGGAGACTAAGGATAAGTATGCTCCAAAAGGGGAAAAAAAGAACTAACCCTCTTTGAGGGACAAGGCACTGATAGTGACTACAAGTAATTTTTATTCCCAGCTCTATTGAAGTATAATTGACATAAAATTGTTTAAACTTTCAGTGTTCAAGGTAATCATTTGCTACGCATACACATTGTACAATGATCACCACAATCATGTTAACACATCTATTACCTCCCATAGTTAATTGTGTCTGTGGCGAGAATTCTTAAGATCTACTCTCTCAGAAAATTTGCAAGTATAAAATACAGTATTAGTAACTATAGTTACTATCTGTTTATTACATGCTCAGAACTTATTCATCTTATAACTGAAAGTTTGTACCTTTTGGACATCTCCTCATTTCCCACGCTCCCCAGGTCTTGGCAACTACCACTCTATTTCTGTAAGTTCAACAGTTTTTTTCTTAGATTCCATGTATAAGTGATACTCCACAGTATTTGTCTGTCTTTATCAGGCTATTTCACTTACATAATGCCCTCCAGGTCCATCCATGTTGTTGCAAATAACAGGATTTTTTCTTTCTCACGGCTGAATAAGATTCCTGTATATAGATATAGATATGTTGATCTATATACATATATATATGTAGAAATATTTATTTATTTATTTAATTATTTGTTCATCCAGTGAAGAACATGTAGGTTGTTTCTATATCTTTGCTATTGTGAATAGTGCTGCAATGAAAGTAAAAGTGCAGATACCTCTTTGGGATACTGATTTTGTTTCCTTTTTTTTAATTTAAAAACTTTATTGGAGTATAATTGCTTTACAATGGTGTGTTAGTTTCTGCTTTATAACAAAATGAATCAGCTAAACATATATATATATATATATATATATATATATGTATATCTCCCCATATCTACTCCTTCTTGCATATCCCTCCCACCCACCCTACCCCAACCCTCTAGGTGGTCACAGAGCACTGAGCTGATCTCCCTGTGCTATGCAGCTGCTTCCCACTAGCTATCTATTTTACATTTGGTACTGTATATAAGTACATGCCACTCTCTCACTTGGTCCAAGCATAGCCTTCCCCCTCCCCATGTCCTCAAGTCTACTCTCTACGTCTGCGTCTTTATTCCTGTCCTGCCCCTAGGTTCTTCAGAACCTTTTTCTTCTTTTTTTTTTTTTTTTAAGATCCCATATATATGTGTTAGCATATGATATTTGTTTTCCTCTTTCTGACTTACTTCACTCTGTGTGACAAACTCTAGGTCCATCCACCTCACTACAAATAACTCAATTTCCTATCTCTTTATGGCTGAGACATATTCCATTGTATATATGTGCCACATCTTCTATATATGTGTCCATCTGTCAGTGGACACTTAGGTTGCTTCCATGTCCTGCCTATTGTAAATAGAGCTGCAATGAACATTGTAGTACATGACTCTTTTTGAATTATGGTTTTCTCAGGGTATATGTGCAGTAGTGGGATTGCTGCATCATATGTTTGCTCTATTTTTAGGTTTTAAGGAAGCTCCATACTGTTCTCCATGATGGCTGTATCAATTTACATTCTCACCAACAGTGCAAGAGGGTTCCCTTTTCTCCACACCCTTTCCAGAATTTATTGTTTGTAGATTTTTTGGTGATGGCCATTCTGACTGGTGTGAGGTTGTACCTCGCTATAGTTTTGACTTGCATTTCTCTAATGATTAGTGATGTTGAGCATCCTTTCATGTGTTTGTTGACAATCTGTATATCTTCTTTGGAGAAATATCTATTTAGGTCTTCTGCCCATTTTTGGATTGGGTTGTTTGTTTTTTTGATATTGAGCTGCATGAGCTGCTTGTATATTTTGGAGATTAATCCTTTGTCAGTTGCTTCATTTGCAAACATTTTCTCCCATTCTGAGGGTTTTCTTTTCATCTTCTTTATGGTTTCCTTTGCTGTTCAAAAGGTTTTAAGTTTCATTAGGTCCCGTTTGTTTATTTTTGTTTTTATTTCCATTACTCTAGGAGCTGGGTCAAAAGGAATCTTGCTGTGATATATGTCATAGAGTGTTCTGCCTGTTTTCCTCTAAGTGTTTTACAGTGTCTGGCCTTACATTTAGGTCTTTAACCCATTTGGAGTTTATTTTTGTATATGGTGTTAGGGAGTGTTCTAATTTCATTCATTTACATGTAGCTGTCCAATTTTCCCAGCACCACTTATTGAAGAGGCTGTCTTTTCTCCATTGTATATTCTTGCCTCCTTTATCAAAAATAAGCTGCCCATTTGTGTATGGGTTTATCTCTGGGCTTTCTGTCCTGTTCCATTGATATATATTTCTGTTTCTGTGCCAGTACCATACTGCCTTGATTACTGTAGCTTTGTAGTATAGTCTGAAGTCAGGGCCTATTTGGGGTCTTATGTGTTTCCATACAAATTGTGAAATTTTTTGTTCTAGTTCTGTTAAAAATGCCAGTGGTAGATTGATAGGGATTGCATTGAATCTTCAGATTGCTTTGGGTAGTAGAGTCATTTTCAAAAACGTTGATTCTTCCAATCCAAAGACATGGTATATCTCTCCATTTGTTGTATCATCTTTAATTTCTTTCATCAGTGTCTTATAGTTTTCTGCAAACAGGTCTTTTGTCTCCGTAGGTAGGTTTATTCCTGGATATTTTATTCTTTTTGTTGCAATGATAAATGGGAGTGTTTTCTTGATTTCACTTTCAGATTTTTCACCATTAGTGTTTAGGAATGCAAGAGATTTCAGTGCATTAACTTTGTATCTTGCTACTTTACCAATTCATTGATTAGCTCTAGTAGTTTTCTGGTAGCATCTTTAGGATTCTCTATGTATAGTATCATGTCATCTGCAAACAGTGACAGCTTTACTTCTTCTTTTCCAATTTGGATTTTTAAATTTCTTTTTCTTCTCTGATTGCTGTGGCTAAAACTTCCAAAACTATGTTGGATAATAGTGGTGAGAGTGGACAACCTTTTCTTGTTCATGGTCTTAGAGGAAATTATTTCAGTTTTCCACCCCTGAGAACGATGTTGGCTGTTGGTTTGTAATATATGGCCTTTATAATGTTGAGGTAAGTTCCCTCTGTGCCTACTTTCTGGATGGTTTTATCCATAAATGGGTATTGTATTTTGTCAAAAGCTTTACTGCATCTGTTGAGATGATCATATTTTTTTCCTTTCAGTTTGTTAATACAGTGTATCATATTGATTGATTTGTGTATACTGAAGAATCCTTGCATTCCTCCAGCAAACCCCACTTGATCATGGTGTATGATCCTTTTAATGTGCTGTTGGTTTCTGTTTGCTAGTATTTTGTTGAGGATTTTTGCGTCTGTGTTCATCAGTGATATTGACCTGTAGTTTTCTTTCTTTGTGACATCTTTTTATCTGTTTATGGTATCAGTGTGATGGTGGCGTTTTAGAATGAGTTTGGGAGTGTTCCTCCCTCTACTATGTTTTGGAAGAGTTTGAGAAGGATTGGTGTTATCTCTTCTTTAAATGTTTGATAGAATTCACCTGTGAAGCCATCTGGTCCTGGGCTTTTGGTTGTTGGAAGATTTTTAATCACAGTCTCAATGTCAGTGCTTGTGATTGGTCTGTTTATATTTTCTGTATCTTCCTGGTTTAATCCTGGAAGGTTGTGCTCTACTAAGAATTTGTCCATTTATCCAGGTTTTCTGTTTTATTGGCATACAGTTGCTTGTAGTAATCTCTCATGATCCTTCGTATTTCTGCAGTGTCAGTTGTTACTTCTCCTTTTTCATTTCTAATTCTGTTGATTTGTGTCTTCTCCCTTTTTTTCTTGATGAGTCTGGCTAATGCTCTATCAATTTTGTTTACCTTCACAAAAAACCAGCTTTTGGTTTTATTGATCTTTGCTATTGTTTCCTTCATTTCTTTTTCATTTATTTCTGATCTGATATTTATTCTTTTGTTCTGCTAACTTTAGGGTTTTTTTGTTCTTCTCTCTCCAATTGCTTTAAGTGTAAGGTTAAGTTGTTTATTTGAGGTATTTCTTGTTTCTTGAGGTAGGATTGTATTGCTATAAACTTCCCTCCTAGAGCTCCTTTTGCTGCATCCCGTAGCTTTTGGGGCATCATGTTTTCATTGTCATTTTTCCTAGGTAATTTTTGATTTCCTCTTTGATTTCTTCAGTGACCTCTTGGTTATTAAGTAATGTATTGTTTAGCCTCCATATGTTTGTAGTTTTTACAGATTTTTTCCTGTAATAGATATCTAATGTCATAGCGTTGTGGTCAGAAAAGATACTTGATATGATTTCAATTTTCCTAAATTCACCAAGGATTGATTTGTGACCCAAGGTATGATCTATCCTGGAGAGTGTTCCATGAACACTTGAGAAGAAAGTGTATTCTTATGTTTTTGGATGGAATGTCCGATAGATATCAATTAAGTCCATCTTGTGTAAAGTATCATTTAAAGCTTGTGTTTCCTTATTTATTTTCATTTTGGATGATATGTCTATTGATGAAAGTGGAATGTTAGAGTCCCCTACTATGATTGTGTTACAGTTATGGCTGTTAGCATTTGCCTTATGTATTGAGGTGCTCCTATGTTGGGTGCATTAATATTTACAATTATCATATCTTCTTCTTGGATTGATCCCTTGATCATTATGTAGTGTCCTTCTTTGTCTCTTGTATTAGTCTTTGTTTTAAAGTCTCTTTTGTCTGATATGAGAATTGCTACTCCAGCTTTCTTTTGATTTCCATTTGCATGGAATATCTTTTTCCAACTCCTCACTTTCAGTCTGTATGTGTCCCTAGGTCTGAAGTGAGTCTCTTGTAGACAGCGTATATATTGGTCTTGTTTTTGTAACCATTCATCAGTCTATGTCTTTTGGTTGGAGCATTTAATCCATTTATATTTAAGGCAGTTATCATTATATATGTTCCTATTACCATTTCTTTAATTGTTTTGGGTTTGTTATTGTAGGTCTTTTCCTTCTCTTGTGTTTCCTCTCTAGAGAAGTTCCTGTAGCATTTGTTGTAAAGCTGGTTTGGTGGTGCTGATTCTCTTAGCTTTTTGCTTGTCTGTAAAGGTTTTGATTTCTCCTTGGAATCTGAATGAGATCCTTGCTGGGTAGGGTAATCTTTGTGGTAGGTTTTTCCCTCTCATCACTTTAAATATGTCCTGCCACTCCCTTCTGGCCTGCAGACTTTCTGCTGAAAGATCAGCTGTTAACCTTAGGGGGATTCCCCTGTATATTACTTTTTGTTTTATTTTTCCATTGCTGCTTTTAATATTTTTTCTTTGTATTTAATGTTTGATAGTTTGATTAATATGTGTCTTGACATGTTTCTCCTTTGATTTATACTCTATGGGACTCTCTGCACTTCCTGGACTTGACTATTTCCTTTCCCATATTAGGGAAGTTTTCAACTATAATCTCTTCAAATATTTTCTCAGTCCCTTTCTTTTTCTCTTCTTCTTCTAGACCCCTATAATTCGAATGTTGGCATATTTAATGTTATCCCAGGAGTCTCTGAGACTGTCCTCAGTTCTTTTCATTCTTTTTTCTTTATTCTCCCCTATGGGAGTTATTTCCACTATTTTATCTTCCATGTCACTTATCCATTCTTCTGTCTGTTATTCTGCTATTGAGTCCTTCTAGAGAAATTTTAATTTTATTTATTGTCCTATTCATCATTGTTTGCTGTTTAGTTCTTCTATGTCCTTGTTAAATGTTTCTTGTATTTTCTCCATTCTATTTCCAAGATTTTGGATCATCCTTACTCTCATTACTCTGAATTTTTTTTCAGGTAGACTGCCTATTTCCTCTTTGTGTTTTTGGTCTGATGGGTTTTTACCTTACTTCTTCATCTGCTGTGTGTTTCTCTGTCTTCTCATTTTGCTTAACTTACTGTGTTTGGGGTCTCCTTTTCACAGGCTGTAAGTTCATACCTCCTGTTTTTTTTGGTGTCTGGCCCTGGTGGCTAAGATTGGCTCAGTGGGTTTTGTATGCTTCCTGCTGGAGGGGGCAAGTGCTTTTTTTCTGGTGGATGAGGCTGGATCTTGTCTTTCTGATGGGCAGGACCGCATCTGGTGGTGTGTTTTCGGGTGTCTGTGACTTTACTATGATTTTAGGCCGCCTCTTTGCTAATGTGTGGGGTTGTGTGCCTGTCTTGCTAGTTGTTTGGCATAGGGTGTCCAGCACTGTAGCTTGCTTGTCATTGAGTGGAGCTGGGTCTTAGTGTTGAGATGGAGATCTCTGGGAGAGTTTTCGCCATTTGTTATTATATGGAGCTGGGAGGTCTCTGGTGGACCAGTGCCCTGAACTCAGCTCTCCCACCTCAGAGGAACTGGCCTGATGCCCGGCTGGAGTACCAAGACCCTGTCAGCCACACAGCTCAGAAGATAAGGGAGAAAAAAGAAAGAAATAAAGAAAATAAATGAAAATAAATTTAGTAAAATAAAAAAATTTATAAAAAACTAAAACATTAAAAAATAATTAAATAAATAAACAAAAAAGAAAGGAAGAAAGAAGAGAGCAACCAAACCAAAAAACAAATCCACCAATGATAACAAGTGCTAAAAACTACACAAAAAAAACCAAAATACAAAATGGACAGACAGAACCCTAGGATAAATTGTAAAAGCAAAGCTATACAGACAAAATCACACAAAGAAGCATACACATACACACTCACAAAAAGAGAAAAAGGAAAATATATATATATATATAAATATTTTTAAAAAGGAAGAGAGCAACGAAATAAATAAACAAATCTACGAATGATAATAAACTCTAAATATTAAACTAAGATAAACATAAAGCCAGAAACAAATTAGATTCAGAAAGCACACCCCAAGTCTACAGTTGCTCCCAATGTCCACCCCCTCAATTTTGGGATGATTCTTTGCCTATTCAGCTATTCCAGAGATACAGCGTACATCAAGTTGATTGTGGAGATTTAATCCACTGCTCCTGAGGCTGCTGGGAGAAATTTCTCCTTCTCTTCTTTGTTCACACAACTCCTGGGGTTCCGCTTTGAATTGGCCCAGCCTCTGCATGTAGGTCGCCTGAGGGCCTCTCTTCTCGCCTGGACAGGACGGGGTTAAAGAAGCATGTGATTAGGGGGCTCTGGCTCACTCAGGCTGGTGGAGGGAGGGGTATGGAATGTGGGGTGAGCCTGCAGCAGCAGAGGCCAGCATGATGTTGCACCAGCTTGAGGTGCACCCTGTGTTCTCCTGGGGAAGTTGTCCCTGGATCCCGGGACCCTGGCAGCGGCAGGCTGCACAGGCTCCCAGGAGGCGAGGTGTGGATAGTGACCTGTGCTTGCACACAGGATTCTTAGTGGCTGCTGCAGCAGCCTTAGCATTTCATGACTGTTTCTGGGGTCCGTGTTGATAGCCACGGCTCTCTGGAGCTCATTTAGGTGGTGCTCTGAATCCCCTCTCCTTGCGCACCCTGAAACAATGGTCTCTTGCCTCTTGGGGAGTTCCAGACTTTTTCCTGGACTCCCTAACATCTAGCTCTGGTGCACTAACCCCCTTCAGGCTGTGTTCATGCAGCCAACCCCAATCCTCTCCCTGGGATCTGAGCTCTGAAGCCAGAGCCTTAGCTCCCAGCCCCTACCCGCCCTGGTGGGTGAGAGACAAGCCTCTCAGGCTGGTGAGTGCTAGTCGGCACCTATCCTCTGTGTGGGAACTCTCTGCTTTGCCCTCTGCACCCGTATTGCTGCGCTCTCCTCTGTGGCTCTAAAGCTTCCCCCCGCCCCCGCCAACCCCTGTCTCCACCAGTGAAGGGTCTTCCTAGTGTGTGGAAACTTTTCCTCCTTCACAGCTCCCTCCCAGAGGTGCAGATCCCATCCGTATTCTTTTGTTTCTGCTTTTTCTTTTTTCTCTTGCACTGCCCAGGTACATGAGGAGCTTTTTGCCTTTTGGGAAGTCTGAGGTCTTCTGCCAGCATCCGTAGGTGTTCTGTAGGAGTTGTTCCACATGTAGATGTATTTCTGGTGTATTTTTGGGGAAGAAGATGATCTCCACGTCTTACTCCTCTGCCATCTTAAAGGTCTCTCTGTTTCCTTTTGAGAAATACCTAGAAGTGGGATTGCTGGATGACATGGTAGTTCTAGTTTCAATTTTCTGAGGATCCTCCATACTGTTATCCATAATGGTTGTACCAGTTTACATTCCTACCATCAGTGTAAAAGGATTCTCTTTTTCCTCGCCCTCACCAACACTTACCTTATGTCTTTTGGATAATAGATATCCTAACATATGTGAGGTAATACCTCATTGTGATTTTGATTTGCATTTCCCTGATGACTAGAGATATTGAGCTCCTTTTCATGTACCTATTTGCTATTTGTATGCTCTTTGGAGAACTGTCTGTTCAGGTACTTTGTCAATTTTTAAATTGGATTATTATTATTATTTTTGCTATGAAGTTCTATGGGTTCCTTATATTTTTTTAATATTAACCCCTTTTATATATATGTTTTGCAAATATTTTCTCCTGTAGGTTACCTTTGCATTTTTTTGATTGCTTCTTTTGCTCTGCAGAAGCTTTTTAATTTGCTGTAGTCCTACTTGTATATTTTTGTTTTGGCTGCCTGTGTTTTTGGAATCATATCCAAAAAATAAATTTTAAAGATCAATTTTAAGGGGCTTTTTCCTTATACTTTTTTTTCCCCTAGGATTTTTATTGTTTTTATTGATTTTTATTGTCGTATATATGCCTTTAATTCATTTTGAATTAACTTTGTGAGTGGTGTAAGATAAGAGTCCAGTTTCATTCTTTTGCATGCTGATATCCAGTTTTCTCATCACATTTATGGAAGAAACTATCCTTTCCTCATCGTGTGTTTTTGGCACTCCTGTCAAAGACTAGATGACTCTGTATGCGTGGGTTTACTGATGAGCTCTCTATTCTGCTCTATTGGTCTATCTTTTTTTAATGCCAGCACCATACTGTTTTGATTACTATAGCTTTGTAATATAGTTTGAAATCAGGAAGTGTGATGCTTTCAGCTTTTTTCTTCTTTCCTAAGTATACTTTGGCTACTCAGGGTCTTTTGTGGTTCCATATGAATTTTAGGATTTTTTTCCCATTTATGTGAAAAGTGGCATTGGAACATTGATGGGGATTGCACTGAACTGAATCTGTAGATTTCTTTGGGTAGTCTGGACATTTTTACAACACTTATTCTCCCAATCCAAGAACATGGTGTACATTTCCATTTGTGTCTTCTACGATTGCTTTTCATTAATATCTTATAGTTTTCAGCATACAGATCTTTCACCTCTTCGCTTAAATTTACTTCTAAGTATTTTACTGTTTTTGATGCCATTGTAAATGGGTTTGTAATTTAGGCTGACTGAATCATATAGTATAAGAAGAGAAGAGGTGAGATGATACAGTAGATGTGAAAGATCTCTATCATAGAGGTACTTATAGTCATTACTGAATAGATTCAATTGATACTGAATAAATCAGAAACATTGAAGAATTTTAACAAGGTTTAATAATAATCATTCTTGTATTATATTCCAATCTGGAAGTAGTATGGAAGATAGAATCGTATGAGAAAGTGTTAAAAAGGATTATTCAGGAGTCTGGAAGATCAGTTAGGAGGCTCACATGCTAATACTAGTGAGAGAGGATCTAATGTTGCTAATTTGGAAATGGGTTGAAAAAGATTAGTTGGATTCCGGTGATAATGAGGTGTAAAAATAAAACAGAGGTATCATCACCTACATTTTTTTTAAGAGGGTTGAGGAGTCATTTTTAACTACCAGGTTTCTAGATTGGACAAAAGTGTGAATTGTGTTTTCCCCATTCCCATTCTTCCCAATGCTATGTAAGTTTTAATTTGTTCATTTTAGAAATGAACTAAAATGTGGGATATGAAGTGAAAGGTTTAGTAGGCAAATGGAATGTAGATCTGAAGTTTAGAAGAGGAATTGGACTGGGGACATAAACTTCAGAGACAGTCACCCATAGGAGGTTGAATACAAGGGCACTAATAAATTATTCCATGACCAGAGTGAAAGAAATGAGGAACAAAGGGATAATGTCAGAGGCCTTAAATTTAAAGAATAAATGGGGAAAGAGTAAATCACAAAAGAAGAGAATATGTAGTAACTAGAATAGCAGGGGCACCCCCTCACAAAAATATTTTGAAAACTAAAGTAAAATTATAATGAGAAGGAAGGAATTGACAGTATAAATTGATGCAATGAAGTCAAATGAAATAATAACTGTGAAACTGTTCATTTAATTTAATATAGGGAGGGATGTTATTCATTTAGGAAAGGCTAAGTTTTTTAGTTATATGGAACATTTATTGTAGTAGACAGAGAAATGAACAGAAATGGAAATGGGTACTTTGGACTATTTTTACAGAGGAAATGGCTGAAAGTAGTACATGGAGAACACAAGAAGTTATTGGAATTTGAAAGTAGGCTGGTGTAAATACAGACATACTGGGGTTGTGGGAAGCAGGAGAAAGCTGAAAATTTCAAATAATCATTATAGAAAATTATGGAGGATGGTAGGTAGGGGCAACATAAAGCTTTCCTAGGTAACCTTAAGGCTCAGCTGAAATAGAAAAGCACGCATGTAGGAGAAATATGGCACTAATATGCAAGGTTGAGTTCATTTATTTATTCTCATTTCTTCCATGATTACTTAGTATTCTCAGTGCACATTCTAAAGTCAGAGAAAAACAGAAATTTAGTAATGGAAGTATGTTGGGTATGTATGGAGGCAGGAGGTGGAATGGAGCAATCTGCTCCTCATAATATCTAGCTACAATACCAGCTTTTCTTTTGTACCTCAAGTTACTCTTATTAAAACACCAAATAGATAGTTAGGAGCCTTATTTTCAGTCTTGAAGGGGAAAATCGGATTTTTAGACAACTTTGTCATGCAAATACGTAGCTACTCCAACAATCCTATTTTTTTTTCCATAAGAAAATACAAGTAGGTACAGTAATTAAAAAAAAAAAAGTCTCCCAGGTAATTTTGAAAAAAGATTTTCATATCCCTTAAAACCCCCACCTGTATTCTAAGAAGGGATGACCATAAAGAAGCAATGGAGACTGGGATTTCAAAGCTATGCAGCAATGGAGACTAACTGGAATTTCTGGAGACTGACTGAAATTTACAAGTTTTTGAGAATCATGCCTAATCTCACAGATTCTGATGAGAATTTTCACCATTCTCGGGATTAAATCACCAATTTTTTCCATACCAAGTAGTCACCTTTTGAATTAAGGAAATTCCTTGGCCAGGGAAAAGATACACACACACATAAACATATATACATGCATGTATACAATGCATTTCGCTAACATCATGTTTACTTTTCTGTGTGTAATTATTTATTTCTCTGAAAGGGTAAAATTCAATGATCATCATTTTCCTTTCTCTATTTTTAAATGTCCTGCTTAAATATTGGACTTTATAACACCATGGAGGTTGAGTAAAATTAAAAAGTAATGCAAATCTGTCTTATCTATGAAGACTCCTCTGATTTCCCTATTGTTTCTCTATTGTTTCCCCTTCTCACATATGTCAGCACTCTTTTGTACTTCTCTTTTAGTACATCTTATGTTGTATGCTGTAATTACTTGTGAACATGTAGTTGACAGTGTTGTAGGTTATACAGCATCTTTGTAAACATGGAAATTTGGGGATAAGGTCTATTTTGGGTTTAAAATTTAGAAATAATAGGTAATGAGTCAAACCAAAACATGCAGAATAACATTAGAGACAAGTACAATCCAACAAGTTTGAGACTCTACAGTAAACAAGCTATGTCAAAAACCTAACTTTAAGAATTGCATTAATCAGAGTGAGAATGTTGATCAGAAATGGCAATACAATAAAAATTATCAAAGTAGTGAGGCAGAGACTAGATTGATAGAAGCACCTCTTAGGGAATAGGAATCTCTGGCCCAAGGGCTCTCTTGATTGGAAATATTACATTTCTGGACATATGTTCATCCAGTTGATTTAGCCAGATACTGGTAAGCATGTAAATTATAGAGCAAAATCTCCTAATTTTGATTTTATGTGCAGTGAGCAATCTTCTATTTATAACTTAGTTTTCCACACATGATATGATTTCGTAGAGAAAATATTTAGAAGAGATTTAATTTCTGCTTCTTTGCCAATTATATTTTACTATTCAATTAGTAAATTATTTATAGTTATTATTCTTGTAAGTATGGGTCATATCCTGTCCCTGATGACTTCCCAGCAGCATTCTGACAAGCTGTATTTTTATGTCTGCAAAAACAAGGTGAATGCCCTTGAAATATTTTCGGAGACAATCATTTGGCTTTTTCTAAAAACTCTCTGAAATCATTGTGGGCCATACATTTACTCCAATATCAGTCTCTCTGAATTTGTTTATGTTTCATCTCTTGTAATACAGTTACCAACTACTTGAAAGTACAGCTAGTTTCTTATTCACTTTGGATTCATTCATTCTCCTATTCAATAAATATTATTTGAAGGCTTACTATATTCCAGACGTTCTTCTGGATTAGCTGTGAATCAAAACACAACAAAACAAAAATCCTTGCCCTCAAGAGCATACATTATAATGTATGTCATATACACCAGTGGTCCCCAACCTTTTGGGCACCAGGGACTAGTTTCGTGAAAGACAATTTTTCCACAGACGGGGAGGGAAGGGGAGACGGTTCAGGGGGTAATGCGAGCCATGGGGATCGAACGGCAGATGAAGCTTAGCTTGCTTGCCTGCCGCTCAGCTTCTGCTGTGTTGCCCGGTTCCTAACAGGTCGTGGAGCGGTTACCGGTCTGTAGCCTGAGGGTTGGGGATTCCTGATATACACTCTATGCAATAGACATATTTAACATATAAGTGATTTACTAGGTTAGGAGATGAAAGTAAGAGAAGGAAGACAGTAATGATTTCATTTTATAAGGTGGAAAATCAATAGGTGTTTCCTCTAATTGATGGATCATGGAACAAGAAATTGAGGTGCAAGTATATTATTTAAAATTACAGAGGCATAGAACTTATAATTTCAGCTCTGACACTTAAAGAGTCACTCTCATTTTTACAACCAGAAAATAAAAATGAACAAATAAAAAGATGAAACTCAGTGGTTTTTCTTGAATTTATCTAATAGCTGATGTTGCAGGACAAACTGCCACCTAAAAATCTGGAGAAACAAAATCTGGAGAAACAGAGGACTTTGTTAGTCACTGCCAAAGTCAGCTAACCTGCAGCAGAAGGAACTGGAAATGTGAACTGTTGGGCTTATTTAAATGCTAATTTTGGTAATTTGCTGGAGACTAAGTGTAGAGTGACATAAGACTAAAACATTTTCTAAGAACCACAGTCTAAGGGAGGCCCCCACTTTCACGGAGTTTTACCTCCAAGAACCTCACCAAGTTCTCACAGTGAACAGCCAAGAAATATCCTCTGTTAGCTGTGGCATGGGAGGGGAAATAAATAGTTGAGAAACACAATACACCAAGAGCATTTTCCATTTAAAAAGGACTATGCTATAGGGGAAAAGACTTCACCAGAGCCTTATCCAACCTAGGAGAAGGCACTGTCTTGACTCTAGGCCTTCCCCAACAGGTCTTCTGTCTCACCTAAGGAAAGGGGAGCTAAGAAGCACTGGTAAAAGTCACAGCCCAGGGACACAGGCCCATTAAACACTAAAATTTAATCATAAGCTCACTGAATGCTTTCTTTGCACCACACCTTACCAGCATTCCAACAAAGCCCCAGTATTATAAAAATAAGATGTAGCTGAAAGAGGTGCATGGCAGACTCCACCTAAGGACAAGTTCTTAAGGAAGCACAAAGACAACAGGAGATACAAGAAAAAGGACATTAGAGGAATTTAAATGCTCTGGCTACAGAAAGCATTAAACATAGCTCAACTCCTACCCAAAATAACATAAAACCTCACACTGCAGGCCTATTAACTTTAGTCCCTATTATCCAATATTTCCTTTCTGAGTTAAAGCAAAAAATTACAAAGCATACTAAAACGCAAGAAAAAAAATTTGAAGAGACAAAGCAAATATTAGAATGAGACCTAGATAAGACACAGATTTTGGGTCTCCGTAAAGTGTAAAATAATCAGGATGAAAATGTTAAGAGCTCTAATGAAAAAAGAGACACTGTGCAAGAACAGATAGGTAATGTAATTGGAGAGATGGGCACTCTGAGAAAGAATCAAAAGGAAAAACTAAAAAATCAGAAACAGTGTAACAGAAATGAACATCTTTGATGGATCACTGGTAAGATGGACCCAGCTGAATCAGTGAGCTTGCACATAAAGGAATAGAAAGTTCCCAGGTGGAAGGCAAAAAGAAAAAAAAAAGAATGAAAAAAAAAGAGCTATGAAGTTACAAAGAAGTTCCTCACCCTGATTTCCATTTAGTCATTCAGCAAACATTTATTAACTACTTATTATGTGTCAGGTCATTTTTCAGCATTTAAGTGAGTTAAAATAGTGACATGTTTGCTATCCTTGAAAATCTTAATTTCTAGAGTGACAGGGAAAAAATAAGTGTAAAATCTACATCTCAGATAGGTCTAAGCACCTCTTAAAAAGAGAAAATATACCTAGTCGTTAAGATCAGGATAGTTTTTCCTGAAGCATAATAATTAAAATAGCCACTACTGACTCTTTACTGTTTATCTGGTACTTATTCTGCATTCTTAGCCCTTACCATGTATTAATTCATTCAATACTCACAATCATTTTATGAGGAAAATAGCATGAATTCCCCATGTTACAGATTAAGAAACCAAGGCACAAAATGTTTGAGTAATCCGCCTAAGGCTCCACCAGATTATATGCTGGAGCTGGGATTCTAACTCGGTCTTGGATTTTATGCCCTACTATCTGTTAAGGAAGTGATGTTTGACCTGATTATCGAAAGGTACTTTATTGAAAAATAGAGCTTTACTAAGTGGAGTAGAAAGGTTGACCTAGTTCTGGTTTTCTAAACAAGAGGAGACAGTATGTACAAAGGACCTCACAGAGAGGGGAACAGATCAAGCAGAGTTCCTGGGCCATACTAAAGATGTTGTTCTTTATTGAAAGGACAGTGGGGAAATGGTGTGGAGTTTTAAGCATGGAAATTATATCATTACATTTGCATTTGAAATAAAACACTTTTGGTTTTCAGAGGATAAGTGGTTGTGGAAGAAGCCACAGGGATGGCTTTGAGAAATGAAGAAATTCATGGTGAGAATTACAGACTGTTACAAAACACAAAAAAGCAAACTTCTCTTTCCTGGCTTGCCTTCCTATAGTGTAAAGACAAGCAACCTAAATACTATTGGGCTAGCCAAAAAGTACCTTCAGTTTTTAAGTAAAAATAAAAGACACATTTTTTATTTTCACCAAGAATTTTATCGAACAATGTATTCACCCTTTTTTCCACTATCTTCTGCCATTTTTCAGGCAACTTCATAATTCCGTCTTTGCAAAACTTTTAATCTTTTTTAGTAAAGAACTGTTCCAAGTGCCTTTTACAGTCTTCCAAGGAATTGAAATTTTTTCCTTTAAAAGAATTTTGTAAAGACGGAAATAAATGGAAATCCGAAGATGCAATGTCTGGTGAATACAGCGGATGAATCAGAAGTTCTCAACCAAGTTGTAACAGTTTTTGCCACGTCATCAAAGAAACAGGCGGTCTTGCTTTATCCTGATGGAAGATTATGCGTTTTCTGTTGACTAATTCTGGACGCTTTTCGTCGAGTGCTACTTTCAGTTGGTCTCATTAGGAGCAGTACTTGTTGGAATTCATCATTTGGTTTTCCAGAAGGATCTCATAATAGAGGACTCCCTTCCAATCCCACCATATACACAACATCACCTTCTTTAGGTGAAGACAGGCCTTTGGTGTGCTTGTTGGTGGTTCATTTCTCTTGCCCCACGATCTCTTCCATTCCACATTATTGTACAGTATCCACTTTTGAGCACCTGTCACAATTTGTTTTACAAACGGAACATCTTCATTACGTTTAAGTAGAGAATCACATGCGGAAATACGGTCAAGGATTTTTTCGCTTAACTTATGTAGAACCCAAACATCAAAGTGATTAATATAACCAAGCTGGTGCAAATGATTTTCAACACTTGATTTGGATATTTTGAGTATGTCGGCTATCTTCTGCATGGTATAACATTGATTGTTCTCAATGTGTCAGTTTGATTGCTATCAACTTTAACTGTCTGTCCAACCATGGAGCAGCGTCCAGTGAGAAATCTCCAGCACGAAACTCTGCAAACCACTTTTGACATGTTCGATCAGTCACAACACCTTCTCCATACACTGCACAAACCTTCTTTGAGTTTCAGTTGAGTTTTTACCTTTCTTGAAATAATAAAGCATAACAGGCTGAAAATGTTGCTTTTTTTCTTTCATCTTTAATATTAAAATGGCTACACAAAAATTCACCAATTTTGATAAGTCTTTTTTTAAATTCACACTGATGTGACAGCTGTCACATGCAACCTCACGAAATTGTTTCAAATGAAATTAAAGACAAATAAGTGCTACTAGAGCCATCTAACTGAAAAAGACAAACAAAACTTTTGGCCAACGCAATACATTCCTCATGTTTACTTGCATTTAGGATTCTTGTGATCAAATTTTCATGAAGCAGATGTACTTGTGAGAAACTTGAATGGATGGTAGAATAATAATTTTGTTTTCAGCATTGTATGATTCCACAGAATATGACTCTGGGTGGGGGGGTGTTAGCTATAATCGGACTCCTTGCAGTGCAGTAAGGCAGCTTTGTGAGGAGTAGAAGCAATATGTCAGTATACTCAGTTTGCTAAATTCTCAGTAGTATTGTCACATTGATTCTTTGGCAACAATGTCAGTGTTTTTTTGCACAGATATATCTTAGGATCAGCAAACAACTGTGGATCTTAGGTTCATTAGTATGTTAGGTTTGATGGTATCCCCTTACTAGGAGCCCATCTACATTTTATTCTGTTAATTTAACCCAGTAACTGATTACTATGCCTCATGTGGACTAATGTCTATCCAAATTTAGTACATTGATTTGGAAATTCACACACTGATTTAGAGAAAATAGTTGTTTGAAATGCATTACTGACTTCTCCTAGATGTGTCTCAGTCTTCTGATATCATTAGTCCATTAATTCTTCTTCTTGGTCTTTGTTGTTTAATAGGTTCCTCAACATGAAAATCAAAGCTCTACTCTTAGATATTGGAAGCATGCAATTAAATGTGCATAGATAACAATACTGAGGACTCCACAAAGCATCATTACAACCTTTTTGAATAATCTAATGTTTACTTAAGTATTTATAATTTATACATTATATTTTAGTACTTTATATTATTCCTTTTTGACAACATATTATCTTTTAAGCACATACATGTGTTTCAGTGTTATAAATAGATATTACAGAAGCATTATCAATATATACAATTTTATCCTTTTTTGAGTTTCTACACTTAAAATGTAACTGTCAGGGCCATATTTTACCTACGTTCTCATCATGATCACATTCACTAACTGAAGTCACTGAGCTCATAAAAGCATCTAAAAATATGGAAATAATTATAAGGAAAAAAATATACATATATACACATGTATGTAAACACACATACATCACCTTGAACATAGTAAGAACTCAACACACATTTGTTGGTGGATAAAGTGAAGTTGTGAAGTAATAAACTGTTAATTAGTGCCTGCAGAAAAATAATGATAGACTCCAGAGCATATATATATATTTTTTCAAAATATTGATGGTACATACATTTTTAAGTCTAGCTTTATTTTACCTCAGTATTTTAATATTTCTTTGCATATAGTTTAAATAAAGTTATGTAATTAATAAATTACTAAAAAATGCAAAATATGTAAAATACATATGTAAGAAAAATTCCAAAATATTAGAATGCATAATAACTAATATATTTAGTTTTATATTCAATTATATTCCTTTTAAAATATAATCACTTGTAGAGATATAAATGGATTGTGTTTTAGAAAGAAATGTTTCTATAGAAAATAAATTAATAAGCCTTTGGAAATGTTGCCAAGTCAAAATGTTTAAACTTTTTGTTGACTCTAGCAAAGTTTTAATCAGGCTTTCTGGAGTTATTGAAAATGCCTGAATTGAAACACTTAATGCTTTTTATAATCAGAGGGCAAACAATGGGATGAAAAAGGCAAAATAAAAATCATGAGGTTTTGTCCTATTTTGTTATTTTTTTCCATTATATAAAATTCATTAGCAAAGTTTTTCAAACAAATTCCACAATATATGCTATATATACAAATAAGATTAAATTTGATTATATATACCTCATAAATTTCAATGTGTTTATTTTCATGACGG
Organism: Phocoena sinus; assembly: GCF_008692025.1. Classification (NCBI taxonomy): domain Eukaryota; kingdom Metazoa; phylum Chordata; class Mammalia; order Artiodactyla; family Phocoenidae; genus Phocoena; species Phocoena sinus. Next base: position 121,422,130 of record NC_045764.1, on the reverse strand, counting down.
GTACTTTGCAACAAAAAAATTAAAAGTAAATTACTATTAATTTTTATTTCATACAATAAGAAAATGAATTATGCAGCTTATCTGAGCAGATAACAAAGGCTACAGTTTATAACTATGAAAAAAGCATCACATGAACCATAATTTTAGTAATACTATGTGGCAGAGACCACTTTGGGGACTTCAAATATGTTTTAAAAGACCTTGTCATTTATACCCAGTATGGTTCTACAAGAGGTTTTTTTGATTTATTATTTGTTTGTTTCATTTAATCAGATTCTCAGATACTGGCGGGTATATGATTAAGAATGTTAAAACTGCTTAAAATAGGAATTGCTGATGTTTAAAAAAAAAACAAACCTGGAGGAAAATGTGAAGTGGGACAAGCTCTTTCAGTACCCTTGTATCTCCTTTAGTTTTTCTGTCTCAGACATCAGTGCCCTTGGGCTGCTGCCCAGCTCTCCAGGATACTCAACTTCAGACATACTAAAACTTTCCATCACAATAATTCTTTTTTCTCTAGCTTAGTTTATACAAACTATGTTTGTCACATACCCTATTAACTTTGGGTTTCTGTTTCCTAATAGTGAACTGAGATACATTCTTTAAGCCAGAAATATTTCTTAATTCTCTACTAACTGATAGACTGATAGCTCCTACATATGGCCATAATAAATATAAATAGACCTCAAATAAATGGATAAAACTAATATTAATTGGCATCATGTTAAGAATTGAACAACACCAGTAAAGCACAAAATGCACACACATATTATTCTAATTATTTTTAAAATTAGTTTTTCCACACTTTTCATATGTATGAAATTATTACTTTCATTTAGAAAAAATGCTTAGTGTTTTATAACAATTGGAATTTCCTATGGCATAGATTAAATAATAAACATTATGAAGGAAAGTACTTTCAATACAAAATAAAACTGAACTTTTAGAATTTAATCCTTTTATGGGTGTTTTGTTGTTTTGTTTTTTGTTCTCTTTTCATAGCTTATTTCTTATTTGAGAAACAGGAATATTTTGTATTTGAACATTTTCCTTTTTGTGTGTGTTCTAACAGTCTCAACTTTTTAAATGTTTGAGGTAACATAGAATGAAATAGTCAAATATATTCTTACAGATGAGATATTATTTTGTCAGATCAGATTTTCCTTTCCTCTGCTTTTTATTTTTATAAAAATTCCTTAGATGGAGGGCATATTCAAATTAAAAAGTCATATATTAAAAAATCTTTAGATGATTGGAGTATTAATGTGAATAACAGTTCTTTTAATCATGTAGTGATCACCCAGGGATGAAATCTTACTTTTATCATGAGTCCCAAGGAAACATGCTACAAGTAAATACTCCTATCTGAATAGCAAGTTCACACCAGTCAGAATCCCAATGGCTTTTCACCTGAAAAATGTGGCTTCCAAGGGGGAAAAAAGTTAATGACAATGTAATTTATTTTTCTAAATACTTCCTTACATTTTTAAATATGTGAGTGTAATTTGGGTACATTTTTTTCTTCCTTAGATAATTTTTATTTTTGACTTATGTTTATTCAAAAATTTAAAGGTAAGGAAAATACCTGTTTTTGTTCCCTGAGATTTTCACAATAAATTTCTGTTCTCACTCAGTGTAATATGGCTTGGCAAAACTGAATACAGTGCTATACACAAAATATATAAATTAAGCAGTAGTTGGCTGTGAAATGTAGCTATTATTCAAGATCAAGGGCACTGGGAAAAATAGTCTGTGTTTTCCTTCATTGGTTGTAAAAGATCATTTTTCATTTCATATTACATTGAAGAGACTGACTTAAAAAATAATGTTTATTGTTTTTTCTCACAAAAGAAAGATAAAATGTCATATAGCTCATTTCTAGGACGTTATCTAGTTTCTTATAAAGATCTTGCTGTAAGTTTCTAGGTAAGAATAATCTCATATACCTATCTCAAAACATTTCAATCACAACCTTTTTTTGTGGTCAAATGCTCGCACATGGTAAAATTAAAAGAATAATTAGAAACTTTTATTAAGTAACAATTTATAATTTTTTTTTGGAATTGAGTCAGGAACCATCAAAAGGAGTTGCTATGAGGGAAGTGTTAAGGGAAAGAAACTGTTGCCAGAGATCAGCAAGACCTTTAGTCAGGGCAGAGGGACTACCTGATATCAGCTATGACCTTCATTTGAAAAATGCTGACAGTGGCCAATAATGCTAGTCAAAGAAGCATAAAGACAAACAGATAATACTTTGATTTCATTTTCTCGTCTGGTCATCTGACCTAATGAAAATGGACATGGAGGTCAGGCTGATTTACTGCATGAAGGGCAAGATCCAAAACCCAATTACCGCAAAAATGTGACAAATGGATCTAGAATGGGAAAAGGAGGAAATACAACACAGCACTTTATATGCTGTTGCAGTTTTAAATACAATTAAATGTTACTTACAAGTTGGGCAAAAAACACATAAGGCATTTCCTTTTCTAACCATAAAGGAATAACTAGAACTGAAATTGCCTCCTGCTATTAAGTAGACAACTACTTGGCATTCTGCTTTAAGTCATTATGTATACCACAGTACAGGGAATGAGACTCATAATAGAGGATAGCAATTGCAACTGATTGAGTCAACTGGAATTTGCTGGTTAAAGTAATAAAGATGAAGTAGTGATGAACTTAGAGAAAATTTAAAAACAATGAATTAATGACCCACAGGATACTATCAAGCAATCAAAAATGTGTGCAATTGGAAGAGAAAAAAAAATAAATGAATATGATCAAATGTTTTCAAAATTTTATGAAAAAATAAACCCACAGATACAAGATACTCAAAAAATCTAAGGATAAATCCAAAGAAAACCATAGAAAAATCACATTAAATTCAAATTGCTGGACTTCTAGTTACATGTAACTAGATCCTACGTGTAAAAATGTTGGAAGTTGTCACTCCCACCCTTAAAAAAAGGAAATGCTGAACAACTTTAAAGTAATGACTTTTCTTCCACCCATCAGAGAACTGGGGTTTCAGGGCAAACTACCACACTGAAATCTGGAGAGTCAGGTTACTTACTAGGTGAATCCAGAGTCACAGCCCAGATCCACTTACCTGGAACAGAAGCAGCTGAAGGCATAAACTGGTAGGAATACTTAAGTGGTAATTTTGGTGACTTGCTGGAACCTGAGTGTAGACCAGAATGAGAATGACAGACTACTTGGGGCCACAGTCTTGGAGACCCTACACTTTTGTGGATTTTACCTCCAGGAACCACATCAGGTCTCACAGAGCTGGAAAATGTCTCCCATGTTTATAGCAGAAAGATGGGCAGAATAGTCATTGTAAAATATTTCAGAGCATTTTGTACAACCAGCAGCTACTTTTCAAGAGAAAACTTTACCAGAATCTTATCCCATCTGGGGAAAGGGCATTTCTCCCACTCTGCTTCCTCTAGCTTTCTTTTTACGCCTAGGGATGGGGGGAAAACTAAGAAATGCTTGTGAAGGTCATACCCAAGAAACACAGGCACATTGAAAGACAGATTTAATCATGCAATTTTAGAGTACATGCCCATTCTCAATCTTCACCACCACATCAACAAGGCTCCAGTATAATAACAATGAATTATGGCTACAAGATAAAAGACATGAGCACTCTTTGTGGAGAAGTATTCAGGAAGCCCAAAGTCAACAAGGGAGATACAAACAATGACATTAGATGAATATGAAGCCTTTGACATCTACAGTTACAGCAAACATTAAACATAGCCCAACTCCTCAGCAGATTAAAATAAAACCTCTCACCAAAAGACTGTGTACCTCAGTTCCTATACATCCCATCTTGTTTTTAACAGAAAATCATGAGGAATGTTAAAAGGCAAGAAAAATCACAGTCTGAAGAGACAAAGCAAGTATCAGAATGAGACTCAGATATGGCAAAGATGTTGGAATTATCATACAGGAAATTTAACATTACTATGATTAATATATTAAGGACCCTAAAGTAAAATGTCAAGAGCATGCAAGCATAGATGGGGAATGTAAGCAGAGAGATAGAAACTCTAAAATAAGGATAAAGAAAAATGCTAGGAAAAAAAAAAACTGAAACAAAAATGAAAAGCACCTTAGATGGGCACATCAGTGTACTAAAAATTGCCAAAGAAAGAGGAGTGAGCTTGATGAAAGGTCAATAGAAATTTCTCCTGCTGAAATGTGAAGAGGAAAGAGAATGCAAAAAACAAAACAGGACATCAAAGTACAGTGTGACAATTTAAACAGGTGTAACATATACATAGTTAGAATACCAAAATAGAAGAAAGAGAAACTGGAGCACAAGAAATATTTGAGGTAATAATAGCCAAAATTCTTCAAAGTTAATACACACCAAACCATGGATCCAGGAAGCTCAAATAACACTAAGCAGACTAAAAGCAAAACAAAACAAAACACTACTCATAGGAATACTATATCCAAACTGAAATAAAATCCAGACAGAGAAAGTATTGTAGTGGGCTTCTTGTCAGTAACTACAGCAAAGCTGTTTAAAAAAAAAGAAAACACTAGAATTATATATCTATTGAAATTATACTTCAGAAATGAAGAAGAAATAAATATACTCTCAAGAAACAAAAATTGAGGGAATTCTTCTGCAGATTTGCCTGTGAAAATATTAAAAGACATTCTTCAGACAGAAAGAAATAATATACAGCAGATACCTAGATTTATATGAATTTTGTCACATAGGAGAAGGAAAAAATTGGGGTAAAATAAATCTTTTTCTTTTCTTATTCTTCATATATCTAAAAGTAACCACTTAAAGCAATAATAGCAAAAACTTACTGGGTTATGATACCATAGGAGTAAGTGAAGTGAATGATAGTAATATCATTCATAAAGATTGAAGGAAGGATTAGAGAATGTTCTCTTATACAGTATCGCTACTACATCTGTCTATTTCTTTCAGTTCTTGCAGAACTGGCCATTCTAGGGTTTAGGCCAGAATTATCCAAGATATACATGGAGCATCTTTCAGTGCCAGAAAGTAAGGAAGTGCTAAAAAATAAAATCAATGACAGTATGTCAAAGAGACACAGGAGCTCCCAATGGCCAAAGCTGGAACAATTTGAGTAAGAAATTAAATATATTAGTATTGCATTATAAACCTTTAAGTATAAAATATATATCCATATTGTTTTGCCCACCCTTGAGAAACTTTTGCACACCCTGAAGAGATATTCAAAAATTTAAATTTATTTTGGATGTTGCAACTGATGATACAGGCCAAAAGCATATGAAACAGTTTGTGACTGTTTCATATGCTTACATAATAGAGACTGTCTGGGGAGATCAGGGCAGGCCTCTCAAGCAGATCCAAAATAGCTTGTGAGAACCAGATAAGGAGACTGGCTCTGGGCTTTTATTGTGGTTAGGGGATGGGGTCCACTGAGGGTTTGGGGCTGTGGACTGGGGCTTGCAAGATTTGAATCTTCCAACTGAGCCAAAAAAAGAGTACCTGGGCTTTCTTAACAGCTCCCCCTTGTGGGGAAAGGGAGCACAAGGAGAAGAGGAGGAGGTGACTTTAACGCTATCAGCAGTCACACATCAAAAAATGAAATCAGGGCTTCCCTGGTGGCGCAGTGGTTGAGAGTCCGCCTGCCGATACAGGAGACACAGGTTCATGCCCCGGTTCGGGAAGATCCCACATGCCACGGAGCGGCTAGGCCCGTGAGCCATGGCCGCTGAGCCTGCGCGTCCGGAGTTTGTGCTCCACAACGGGAGAGGCCACAGCAGTGAGAGGCCCGCGTACCGTAAAAAAAAAAAAAAAAAAAAAATGAAGGAGAAGAGACAAATCTACTATGTACAAGAATTCCAAATACTCTTGAAGATACTTCACCTCCAAGGAGGTAGAGCATAATTCCCCACTCCTTAAGGGTAGAAGAAAGTGTGGAATTTCTTCCAAAGACTATATAGTATGGCAAGGGAGAAAAAAGAGAACCTTTACTGTAGAAAACTTTAGTATTACTTTAGGTCTGTGATTAAGTTTAACGTAAAGAGTGGAAAGTCATATTGATAATATGCACCTTTGATATGATTTGAACAGAACAGCATTTTGCTTCTGTGGTCTTTCTCCCTACAATAGCCCCAATCAAATCATGAGAATAATATCAGACAAAACCCAATCGAGGGGAATTCTGCAAAACACAAGCACACCTCAAAACTGTCAAATTTATTGAAAGATGGAAGGAATGTCTAAGAAACTGTCACAGTCAAGAGGAGCCGAGGGAGACAATGGTTAATCATGGTGTCCTGGATGGGATTCTGGAACATGAAAAGGACCTTAGGTAAAATTTTGAATATTTTAATAATGCTTGAACATGAGTTAATAATGACATGTTAATATTGGCTCATTAATTGTAACCAATATACCATACTATCATAAAATATTAATAATAAGGGTAACTGGGTATGGGGTATAAAGAAACTGTATTTTCTAAATTTTTATGTAAATATATAAGTTTTGAAATGAAAAAGTTCATTTAAATAAACACCAGAGTTCTAAAAACTTGTGATAAGGAGAAAATCTTAAAATGACTAAAGAATAAAACGTTATTTATTGTACTATTCATCTCTAGAAGTTCCATACTTTAATCTGTCATCTCCCATTATTTATGCATTTCACAATAAATACTTGAACATATTTACAGTAGCTCTTTTAAGGTCTTTATGTGTGCTAATTCCATGTGCACATTTCATTGTATCATATCTGTGCTTGTTTCTATTGACTGTCTTTTCTCCTGGGAAAGCAAGACATATTTCCTGTATTGTCACATTTTCCTGAATTGGATGCTGGATATTATAAATTTCACATTTTTGAGAGCTGTATTTTATTATCTTAAGAATCTCAGAATTTGGCAGATCCGTTATTTGGAGATCAAATGAATCCTTTGAAGTTGGCCTTTTAGGCAGTATTAAGGCAGTTACAAATTGCTCTAAGGTTAAGTGTTGTAGAATGTCCTCAGTGATTAACAAGGACTCCCCACTTAGGCTGGTTGAACATTAAAGGTCTCTTGTCCTATGTGGTATCTGGATATTTTTAAGCAGATAGATTTCCAATTGGTTCCATGACTCCAGTGGAGTTTCATCCTAAGTATACACAGCTTGGTATTTAGCCATAGACTCAAGAGAAACACTACACAGATTTCTGGAGTATTTTCACTACATAGCTCTTTTCTGTCCTGCACGCAGTACTTTATATTCCAGAACTTCAGACATCTAGAACTCTAATTCTTTCTATTCAAATCACCAAGACTACTAACTTTTGCTTGGACCCTATACTATGCACTGCATTACTAATTGTGAATACTGGAAGAAATTTGGATCAATCATGAAATTGACATCATTTGTTTTATTATTATCCCATATCAGGGATCATAATCTTATGCAAACTATTGTTTAAATTCAAAACAACCAAAAAACAAAAAACAGTTGCCTTGTGTACTGTGTACAGTGTTCTTTCTGTTTATACATGGAGGATAATATAACTAGTGCTAGTTATATTACTATGGATGAGAGCAGAAATCCATCTGATTATGCTTTATTCAATATTCATAAAAATTATAGACTGAACTCTTCATTTACTTTTAAATTTCATTTTCATGCTTCTTGAGAGATTTGGTCACAACTTCTTCAAGTGTTATAATAGAGGAGTAACTAATCAGTTGTAAATTCTTTATTTCCCACAATGACCTTCTTAATATATCTTACCTTCTCAGAATAAATTATGTTGTTATTGATGTATTGCCATCTTTAATATTGTCCAATTTGTGTTACTAATGTTATGTTTAAGATTGCTGTATCTATATTCGTGAGAGATATTTGGAAACTTCTTTCCTCTGAAGTCCCTTTACAGTTTTTATACCAGTGTTACTCAGGCCACATAAATTGGCTGGGTATGTGTTCTTTTTTTTTTTTTTTTTTTTTAACATCTTTATTGGAGTATAATTGCTTTACAATGCTGTGTTAGTTTCTGCTTTATAACAAAGTGAATCAGTTATACATATACACATGTTCCCATATCTCTTCCCTCTTGCGTCTCCCTCCCTCCCACCCTCCCTATCTCACCCGTCTAGCTGGTCACAAAGCACAGAGCTGATCTCCCTGTGCTATGAGGCTGCTTCCCACTAGCTATCTATTCTACTTTTGGTAGTGTATATATGTCCATGTCACTCTCTCACTTGGTCACAGCCTACCCTTCCCCCTCCCCACATCCTCAAGTCCATTCTCTAGTAGGTCTATGTCTCTATTCCTGTCTTACCCCTAGGTTCTTCATGATCTTTTTTTTTTTTCTTAGCTTCCATATATATGTGTTAGCATACAGTATTTGTTTTACTCTTTCTGACTTACTTCATTCTGTATGACAGACTCTAGGTCCATCCACCTCACTACAAATAACTCAATTTCTTTTCTTTTTATGGCTGAGTAATATTCCATTTATATATGTGCCACATCTTCTTTATCCATTCATCTATCGATGGACACTTAAGTTGCTTCCATGTCCTGGCTATTGTAAATAGAGCTGCAATGAACATTTTGGTACATGACTCTTTTTGAATTATGGTTTTCTCAGGGTATATGCCCAGTAGTGGGATTGCTGGGTCATATGGTAGTTCTATTTGTAGTTTTTTAAGGAACCTCCATACTGTTCTCCATAGTGGCTGTATCAATTTACATTCCCACCAGCAGTGCAAGAGTGTTCCCTTTTCTCCACACCCTCTCCAGCATTTATTGTTTCTAGATTTTTTGATTATGGTCATTCTGACTGGTATGAGATGATATCTCATTGTAGTTTTGATTTGCATTTCTCTAATGATTAATGATGTTGAGCATTCTTTCATGTGTTTGTTGGCAATCTGTATATCTTCTTTGGAGAAATGTTTATTTAGGTCGTCTGCCCATTTTTGGATTGGGTTTTTATGTTTTTTTGTTATTGAGCTGCTTATAAATTTTACAGATTAATCCTTTGTCAGTTGCTTCATTTGAAAATACTTTCTCCCATTCTGAGGGTTGTCTTTTGGTCTTGTTTATGGTTTCCTTTGCTGTGCAGAAGCTTGTAAGTTTCATTAGGTCCCATTTGTTTATTTTTGTTTTTATTTCCATTTCTCTAGGAGGTGGGTTGAAAAGGATCTTGCTTTAATTTATGTGATAGAGTGTTCTGCCTATGTTGTCCTCCAAGAGGTTGATAGTTTCTGGCCTTAAATTTAGGTCTTTAATCCATTTTGAGCTTATTTTTGTGTATGGTGTTAGGGAACATTCTAATCTCATACTTTTACATGTAGCTGTCCAGTTTTCCCAGCACCACTTATTGAAGAGGCTGTCTTTTCTCCACTGTATATTCTTGCCTCCTTTATCAAAGGTAAGGTGACCATATATGTGTTTGGGTTTACTCTGGGCTTTCTATCCTGTTCCATTGAACTATGTTTCTGTTTTAGTGCCAGTACCATACTGTCTTCATTACTGTAGCTTTGTAGTATAGTCTGAAGTCAGGGAGCCTAATTCCTCCAGCTCCATTTATCGTTCTCAAGATTGCTTTGGCTCCTCAGGGTCTTTTGTGTTTCCATACAAATTGTGAAATTTTTTGTTCTAGTTCTGTGTAAAATGCTATTGGTAGTTTGATAGGGATTGCATTGAATATGTAGATTGCTTTGGGTAGTAGAGTCATTTTCACAATGTTGATTCTTCCAATCCAAGAACATGGTACATCTCTCCATCTATTTGTATCATCTTTAATTTCTTTCATCAGCATCTTATAATTTTCTGCACACAGGTCTTTTGTCTCCTTAGGTAGGTTTATTCCTAGATATTTTATTCTTTCTGTTACAATGGTAAATGGGAGTGTTTTCTTAATTTCACTTTCAGATTTTTCATCATTAGTGTATAAGAATGCCAGAGATTTCTATGCATTAATTTTGTATCCTGCTACTTTACCAAATGCATTGATTAGCTCTAGTAGTTTTCTGGTAGCATCTTTAGGATTCTCTATGTATAGTATCATGTCATCTGCAAACAGTGACAGCTTTACTTCTTCCTTTCCGATTTGGATTCCTTTTATTTCTTTTTCTTCTCTGATTGCTGTGGCTAAAGCTTCCAAAACTATGTTGAATAAGAGTGGTGAGAGTGGGCAACCTTGTCTTGTGCCTGATCTTAGTGGAAATGTTTTCAGTTTTTCACCATTGAGGACGATGTTGGCTGTGGGTTTGTCATATATGGCCTTTATTAAGTTGAGGAAAGTTCCCTCTATGCCTACTTTCTGCAGGGTTTTTATCATAAATAGGTGTTGAATTTTGTTGAAAGCTTTCTCTGCATCTATTGAGATGATCATATGGTTTTTCTACTTCAATTTGTTAATATGGTGTATCACGTTGATTGATTTGTGTATATTGAAGAATCCTTGCATTCCTGGGATAAACCCCACTTTATCATAGTGTATGATCCTTTTAATGTGTTGTTGGATTCTGTTTTCTAGTATTCTGTTGAGGATTTTTGCATCTATGTTCATCAGTGATATTGGCCTGTAGTTTTCTTTCTTTGTGACATGTTTGTCTGGTTTTGGTATCAGAGTGATGGTGGCCTCGTAGCATGAGTTTGGGAGTGTTCCTCCCTCTGCTTTATTTTGGAAGAGTTTGAGAAGCATAGATGTTAGCTCTTCTCTAAATGTTTGATAGAATTTACCTGTGAAGCCATCTGGTCCTGGACTTTTGTTTGTTGGAAGATTTTTAATCACAGTTTCAATTTCAGTGCTTGTGATTGGTATGTTCATATTTTCTATTTCTTCCTGATTTAGTCTTGGCAGGTTGTGCATTTCTAAGAATTTGTCCATTTCTTCCAGGTTGTCCATTTTATTGCCATAGAGTTGCTTGTAGTAATCTGTCATGGTCTTTTGTACTTCTGCAGTGTCAGTTGTTACTTCTCCTTTTTCATTTCTAATTCTATTGATTTGAGTCTTCTCCCTTTTTTTCTTGATGAACCTGGCTAATGGTTTATCAATTTTGTTTAACTTCTCAAAGAACCAGCTTTTAGTTTTATTGATCTTTGCTATTGTTTCCTTCATTTCTTTTTCATTTATTTCTGTGTTCTTTCTTGAATTTTTTCCCTTTAAGTATGTGTAAAATATTGAGGTTATTTATTTCTTACGTACCTGGAATAATTTTAAGTGAAATCATCTGGATCTGGATTTTCTTTTTAGAAAATATTTACTAATGGATGTGATTTTTTTCATACCTCTACTTATTCAGTGTAGCAGATATTGTGCTGTGTCAGACAGTTTCCCCTCATGACAGAATGACACACCTGCCTTATGTGCTTCTGTCAACCCTTAGCTGTCAGCCCTCTTATGATATTACCCTCAGCTAAAGAGAACTGCTTCTCTCAATCTCATCTCTTCTTCCCAAGGGCAGCCTGGATTTAATGCCTGTTCAATGCCTGATCTATTGCCCCAACTAGAACAAGTGCGTAGCACAATCCCTACTGCAGAACTCCCTTAGCTCTTGTCTAAGGACTTGTGACTATGTCTCTTCCTGCCCAACTTTGCTTTCTTCTTTCTCAGCACAGATGTTGTTGGTCCCAGCATAACTGGGCAAAACTTGTCCTGCCCACTAATTTCCACCTCTGAGTCTTCTTTCTGAGGTAACTGAAGTCCAGATGTGAGTATCCCAGTGGTCTGAGAAAGTAGACACTAAAATGGGATTTTGGATCTGTACCACTTGTTGCTTTGTGGTGATAAGGACTATATCACTGGTAGTAGGTCAATTACTGATAGTCCTTGGCATAAAATAAGAATTCAATTGTTAAAATTCTCATTTATAGTGAGATGAGTTGTTATAGTAATGGAAGCAATTGCACTAGTAAATCTATGTGATTTAAATAATGAGGGAAATAGTAATTACAAGCCCAATAGAATAGCATGGTCATTGCTAGGGTCATCTGGTGTACTACAGAAAAATTTAAAAGGGCTGAAGTTGATTACTCATTAAGTAGACTAAATGTGAAAGCCAAAGGGTCCCCTTGGCCACATAAAAAATATCTTATTTCCTGCAGCCAAAATACAGAGAAGCCTTGAGCACCCATACCAGGACTTAACCATAAGAACAGCAAAGTTCTAAAGTGGTCTAAATTTTTCAAACTAGTCAAGACACGTATTTCAACTATATATGTCCAGGGCTAGGAAACAATGAAACCGTAATACATGGGATGAGGAAATTTAGGATGTTTCACTTGAAAACCTTGAATCTCCATAATTCTATGAAACTTCTGTGCCTGCAGAAGTAATCTTTCTCCCTAGGTAAAGACAGCAAAACCCCTTGCTTTAAGATGACTCAGGAGCATCTCTCCTGCTAGGAAAAAAAAAAAAAATTGTGACTGTGTCCCTTTCTCCACATCTGAACTCTAGACCAATAACTTAAGGGTTAGTCACATCATAATCCATCCAGGAAAGTGCTGGACATGCTAAGGTACGAAAAGGAATATATCCTGAAGTTAATGCAAGACCAGCATCAGCCATGATACTATGCATGGGACTGGATAATGAAAGTCCCAGATCGAGGGGAGTGGAATATAAAGTTGGGCGATTAAGAGTTTACTGATATGGGGGCCTTCTCCTCAGATTCAGAATTTAACAAATGGGCAAGAGCCCTAAGAAATGATATGAACATCCTGCCAGAATGGCTCCTAGGAACTTGGAGAAAGTGATGAAATTTCAACAGTAAGGAAGGAATACCCGAATTGCTGTCTGTCAATGGCAGTGAAAGGAGGAATGGGAAAGTCAGAGAACTGGTCATGGATATGCAATGTAAGGCTGGAAATCCCACAAATAACTGTGCTCTATAGGGGCCCATAGAGAATATTCTGTTTACTAAAGCAATAAAGAATGTACTTGACAGGGGCTCCAGAATCACTATCAAGGTAAATGAGGCTTTCATCTGTAGGCCAGGGCTGACAGTAGGAGTCACCTTTGGAGAAATATAGAGCTGGGCTCAGTGATAACAATGGAGATGATGGGATTCTCCATAACAGAGGTCGGTTGACACAACTATCTCCAAGAATTTGGGTGAAATCATAAAAATAAGTTTCCAAACCAAAGAAGCCAAAAGATTTTGAGCCACAGCACTGTGGAAATTATTTTAAAAACAATTCTAGTAAATAGAACCTTTTTTTCCCTGCTGTCTTGCCTTCTTTTGGATTAATGTTATTTAATATTATTATATTTTCCACTTACTAATTTAATCATTATACATTCTTACACAAGTCTTTTGGTGGTTACAGTAGAAATTACAGCCTTCAATTACTGTTTTATTGAAGTCAAGTATTTGTTTTTTTGTTACTTTTTATGGTAAAATACACATAACATAATATTTATCATTATCTATTTTTAGATGTACAATTCAGTGGCACTGAATACATTCACAAAGTTTTATAACCAGTACCATTATCTGGATCCATAGTTTTCATCATACTCAACATAAACTCTGTACCCCTTAAACAATAACTCCCCTTTCCTTCCTCCTCCAACCCCTGTTAACCTCTAGTCTATTTTCTGTCTAAATGAATTTGCCTGTTGTAGGAATTGCATATAAGTGAAATCATACAATATCTGTTCTTTTGTGTCTGGCTTATTTCACTTAGCATAATGTTTTCAAGGCTTTTTCATATTGTAGCCTATAAAAAAATTTTATTCCTTTTTATGGCTAAGTAATCCCATTGTATTGATCCATTCATCTGTTGATGGACACTTCCGCCTTTTGGCTATTGTGAATGATGCCACTAAGAACATGAGTGTACAAATACCCTTTGAAGTCCCTGATTTCATTTCTTTTGTATGTACACCTATAAATGATTCATCACTGGGTCATATATTAGTTCTATGTTTAACTTTTTGAGGAACTGCCAAACTTTTTTCCATAGGGGCTGCACCATTTCTTGTGTAATGCATGAGAGTTCCGATTTCTGTGCCTTTTTGTCAGCACTTGTTTGTAGTTTGTTGTTGTTTGTTTGTTTTGTTTCATTATTGTAGCCATCCTAGTAAGTGAGGTAGTATCTCATTGTGGTTTTCTTTCCATTTTCCTAGTGATTAATGATGTTGGGCATCTTTTGAAGTGTTTATTAGCAAGTAGTATATCTTTTTTGGCAAATGTCTATTCAAATCCTTTGCAAATTTTTGATTTAAGTTTTTTTGTTGTTGTTGAGTTATAAGAATTATTTATATATTCTGAATATTAATCCCTGATTGGATATATGATTTGCAGACCTTTACTCCTGTGCGTAGGTTGTCCTTTCGCTGTCTTGATAGTATCCTTTAATGCACAAAGGTCTTAATTTCGATAGTGTCCAATTTGTCTGTTTTTTTTTTTTAATTTGTTGCCTTGCTTTTGGTGCCAAATCTATTAAATTGTTGTGAAATCCAATCTCACGAAGATTTTCCCTGATACTTTCTTCTAAACGTTTTATAGTTTTAGCTCTTAAATTTAGGTATTTAACCTATTTTGAGTTAAATTTTGCGTATGGTATTAAGTAAGGGTCCAACTTCATTATTTTGTGAGAGGGTACCCAGTTTTTTGGCACCATTGTTGAAAAGAACTGCCCTTTTCCCATTGAATTCATGTCATCATTATCAAAAATCATTTGACCATATATATACAAGGGTTTATTTCTGGGTTCTCTATTCTATTTCATTGGTTTTGATATGTTTATATGGTATTGTCCTTATGTCAGTACCATACTTTCTTTAAAAATGATCTGTCTATTGCCAAATTTTCATTATAAATCATTTACTATCTTTGTAATGAGAAAAATGCAAAATAAATAAACATAAAAACAACCCTTCTTTGACCCATTTCTTCATCTAGATTCTTGCTTTCCCTTTATAGTCACTCTCCTCAATTGGATATTCTACTCTTAACCTCTCAATACTTTTAATAATGTTTGCAAAAAGCTTCTATTAATAAAAAAATAAAGGAAAAATTTAAAAAACAGGTACCTGATATGCAGGCGTTCACAAAAATGGGAATGCAACTAGCCAGTAAATCAAGTAACTGATATTCAATATTACTAGAATTTAGAGAAGTGCACATTAAAAATTTAGGAATAAGCTAATCTTACAATCTGGCAGAAACTTAAAGTAATATGCTGGTAAGGTGTAAAGTAAAGAAACACTTATTTGTCCCTAGGAATGTGTGAATTACTGCTACTACTTGGAACCAAAATGGCAGTCATTAAGTTAAAGCATATAACATTTACTCCTCAATCACAATTTTGGCGATCTTTCCTACATAATTAACATTGTTAGCATGTAAGGGCAAAATTTTCTTGATGTCAGTTAAAAGAAATAAATCCTCATTTTTAAATTAATGTATATTTATACGTTAATATAGTATATAAAGTTATATTAACTTTAAAAGTATTTTCCCTTTGGGAAAAGTTAGTCTCTTTATATAAGCACTTTACCAATGATAATTTATATATGTGATAACGATTCTGAGAAGAACAGAAATTACACTAAACTACATCAATGTTCAGAGGCCCTTAAACTAAAACCATAAAAGATTTGGTGTGCTATTTATTCATTCATTTGGCAGATAGTACTACAAAAATTGAACATAAAGGAAAAGCAAATATGTTAATATTTCTTAAAGCTGTTGAGTGCTGACAGTTCTCAGAGAAGACATTTATGTAGTTTCCATTTATTTTGAAGATAAGAAAATTAAGCTGAAAGCCTTTAAATATAACTCAGCTTAAAAATTTCAGCAGGCAGGCTTCCCTGGTGGTGCAGTGGTTGAGTCTGCCTGCCAATGCAGGGGACACGGGTTTGTGCCCCGGTCCGGGAAGATCCCACATGCCGCGGAGCGGCTGGGCCCGTGAGCCATGGCCGCTGAGCCTGCGCGTCCAAAGCCTGTGTTCCGCAATGGGAGAGGCCACAACAGTGAGAGGCCCGCGTACAGCAAAAAAAAAAAAAAAAAAAAAAAAAAAAATCAGCAGGAATGACTTTGCCAACTTATCAAATTGATGCAAGAGATATGTGTATTTTTCATATGATGTTATTACATGAATACATACATGTTATTTGTAGATATATTTATTTTATGTAATTTTAATATATAATAACTAAAACAGAAGCTAAATAGAAACTAAAGAGAAATGTTATCATTAATAAATAATAAAATTTATTTATTTAGAATGTACCCCATACAGAAGAAGGTATGCATATGTAATCAAGAAAAAATAAGCCATTTGATGTAGAAAAATAAACAATAGTCAGCAACTTAAAACAATAAGAAAAATCTTCAAAGGATGTTTATTAATTAGCAAATTTTGTTGAAACACACTCTGTTCAGAAAATATGTGTAACAATATTGTCTGCACGACAAAGTAAAAAATAGAAATGACCCGAGCAAACATTGGGGTGTGTAGTGACTTAAGCTAGGAAATGCAAGGAAAAAGGCAACTTTTAATGGAAAAACATAGATAGTTTTGCACAGGAAAAGATCGAGATGTTAAAAAGGTATTAACTAATTTTCTGTTTCGGTACTGATATGTAAATAACTTGGCAGTTATCACTACCATCCTTCCAATTAAAAAAAAAATCAGAAAAACTGGAGATCAACCACTTTCTTGGACCCATGAGGCTTGTGGTCTCAGGGCAAATGGCCACTTTGCATTCTGGAGGAACAGGTATGTTCATTCAGTCACAGCCAATATCTGTTTATCTGAAGCACAAATGGCTAGAACTATAAACTTATATGAACATTTAAATGGTAATTTTGACACATAGCCAAAGGCTGGGTGTGGGGTAGCATGAGTGTGAGAAATTCATGTGGTCCAAGGTCTTAGGCACACCCCAAGACTTTCCCTGCTTTTACCTACGGAAACATTACCACATTCTCAAAGTGAAGTTCCAAGAAAAGATACCCTTAGGACTCTGGCAGCAGGAGGAGGAAAATAACCATTGTGAAACAAGCACACCATCATTTTTATGGCAAAGGCCTACCCTCTGAGGGGTAAGGAACTTGTCAGAGTGCAATTCTGAAACTTATCCCACCTGGAGAAAGGGGATTTGTCCCTGTTCCATCCTTCTCTAGCCTTTCTGTCTCATCTTTGGGAAAAACAAAATTAAAAATCATAGTCAGAAAGGACTGGGGTTTCATGGAAATAGAATGCAAATATTCCTACAGGGAAGTAAACCAAGATATTTCCTGCAGAAACACAGAGTTGTGAAAATCACAAGTCTGACGCACAGGTCCACTAAAACACTGACATTAAGTCAGAAGGCTATAGTATTCTCCCCCATCCCCTGCACCTTACTACCACAAAGGTCACAAGTATAAGTAAAGTGGATTGTAGCTGAAAGAGATACAAAACACAGATTCTCCCTGTTCTGGAGTACAGTCAATAGGGGAGACAAAAAAAAGAACACTAGAAAAATTTAAAGATTCTTATACCTAAAGTTGGTATTCTTATACCAACAAACGTTAGGCACAGCTGAATTCCTAGCTAGATTAATGTGAATCTTCACATTATAGGCCTATTCACCCTAGTTCCAATTGTCTGATATGTGTTGAACTTTCAACAAAAAATGCAAAACATGCAAGAAAAATAAACAACAAAAAATAAAATGCAGTCTGAAGATACAAAGCAATAATCAGAAACAGACTCAGAGGTGTAACATAGATGTTGGAATAATCAGATAGGAAATAAAATAATTATGATTAACATGTTAAGGTCTCTATGGCAAATGATACAATGTCCAAGAACAGATGGGTGATGTAAACAGGAAGATGGACACTCTATGAAAGTATAAAAAATAAATAGTAGAAAAGAAGTTTGGCTTTGATGAGCTCATCATTAGACTCAGTACAGTGAGGATGCAATCAGTAAATGTGAAAATAGATCAATGGAAACTTATCAATATGAAATAAAAATAGAAAAGAGAATGGAGAAAAGAAAAAACCAAAAACAGAGTATCCAACAACAAGGGGAAAATATTGTTTAAAGTGCAAGTAATTGGAATACAAAAGAAGACAGAGAGAGAGAGAGAGAATGGAGTAGAAGAAATATTTGAGATAATAATGGCCAAGAAGTTTCCAAAATCAATGACAAATATCAAGCAATAGATACAGAAAACTCAGAGAACATCTAACAGGATAAATACAAAAAACTATCAACCAAAGAATGTTTGAAATGGAAAAGGAGTCATCTGATCCCAAGAACATCAGATAATTCTGAGAATAATATGAACAGCTATATGTCCGCAGATTTGATTATTTCTTAAAAAAATAAATCATTAGAAACTCACACAAGGAAAAATAAACTGCATAACCCTGTAATTATTAAAGAAATAAAATAAATAACTTAAAACCTTCCAAAAAGGAAAGAATCAGACTCTGATGGTTTGCTGAAGTCTACCAACTTTTGAAGAAGAAATTATACTGATTCTCTACTTTGTCTCCCTGAATATAGAAGCAGAATGAATATGCATTCAATATTAACTCATTCAATATAAGATTAGCATCACAACCCTACCAAACCTAGATAAATACAAGAAAAAAATTACAGAACAGTATCTTTCATGAACAAAAAGGCAAAAATCCTCAATAAATATTTTCAAATAAGATCCAAAAATAAATGAAAAAAAAGGTGGAAGTGGTTCCAAGTATATGAGGATGGTAGAATATTTGAAGGTAATCAATGTAATTAACCATGTAAACCAACTAAAGAAGAAAAATCATATGATCATATCAATTAAAGCAGAAAAAACATTTAAGAAAATCCAACACTCATTCATGATAAAAACTCTCAGCAAACTATGACTAGATGGAAACCTAATTAACTAAAGAATATCAATAAAAACCTATAGCTAATACCATACTGAATGCATTTTCCCTGAGATCAGGGAAAATTCAGGGATATTCTATTCCTAGTCTCTATTATCCTGGAAATCTTAGCTAGTACAATAAGGAAAAAATAAAATGAAAATGAAAGATATACTGATTGTATAGGAAAAATCAAAACTGCCTTTATTTGTAGATGACATGACTGTAAAAAAAACCCTAAAGAATCTATAAAGGAACCCATGGAACTAAGAAGCAAATATATCAAGTCACAGAATATGAGGTCAATATAAAAAAGTTTATTGATATCCTGTATATAAGAAGTGAATAACTGGAATTTGCAATTAAAAATCAGTACCTTTTACAATAGCACAAAATTTAAATACTTAGGTGTAAATCTAACAAAATAGGTACAGGGTGTACCTTTACAAAATAGGTGTATTATTTTCCTATTGTTGTTATAACAAATGATTGCATTTTGTGGCTTAAACAATACAAATGTATTCTCTTACTCTTCTGGAGGTCAGAAGTCTAAAATCAAGGTATTGGTAAGAGTGCCTTTCTTCTGGTGCTTCAGGGAAGAATTCATTTCCTTGGATTTTTCATCTTCTAGAGGCTTCCTGTATTCCTTGGCTGTGGCCTTTTCCTCATATCACTCTAACCTGTTGCTTCCACTGTTTCGTCTACTATTCAATCTGATCCTTTTTCCTTTTTCTAATAAGAACTCTTGATTACGTTGTGTCCACCATATCCAGGATAATCTTCCCATCTCAAGAGTGCTTTACTTTGTAAGATGACATATTCACAGGATCTGAGGATTAGAACATGAACATCTTTGGGGGTAGTTACTAAGCCTAACACATCTATATGGAGGACATCACAAAACTCTGGAAAACAAATCTGTGTGTTTTGGGGTTTAGTAATGAGTCTTAGATACAACACCAAAAGCATGATCCATGAAAGAAAAAGAAAAAAAAAAAAACTTAGACTTTAATTAAGTTAAAAAGCTGCTCTGTGGAAGACGTTGTAATATAATAAAAATACAAGTCACAGACGCAAAAATGGTTGTAAAACATACTATCTGATTTTTAAAAAACTTGTATCAAAAATATACAGACAACTCTTAAATCAACAAAAAATGGGCAGAATATCTGAACAGACACCTCACCCAAGAATATATACAGATAGCAAATAATATATGAAAAGATGCTCAAGAAGTTTTCTTATTAGGGAAATGCAAATGTAAAGTATAGACACATAAAAATGGCAAGAATGCAAAAACTGTCAGTGCCAACTTTTGGCAAGTTTCTGATGCAAAGGGAACTCTCATTCACAGCCGGTGGGAAAGCAAAATGTACAGTCCTTTCAGAAATCTGTTTGGATGTTTTTAATACAGCTAAACATAGTCTTACCGTATGATCAAACAATCATGCTCCTAGATGTTAACCCAACATATGTAAAAATACATATGTATATAAAACCTGTAAATAAATACTTATAGCAACTTTATTCATAATCATCAAAAATTGGAAGTAACAAGAATATCCTTCACTGGGTGACTGAATTAACAAACTGTCATACATTTATGTAATGGAATACTATTCAGTGATAAAAAGGAGTGATTTATCAAATCATGCAAAAGCATGGATGGAATTTAAGTGCATATTACTAAATTGGATAAACTAGTCTGAAAAGGCTACATACAGAATGATTTCATTTATATGACATTTTAGAAAAGGTTAAATATAGAGTCACTAAACAAATCAGCAATTACCAGTGATTTGGAGGAAGAGTAGGGTTGAATACAGGAAGCATGGGCAATTTTTTTAGGGGCATAAAATTATTTTGTATGATGCTGTAATGGGGGGGTACAGACACCATGCAACTGTCAAAACTCCTAGAACTTTACTATACAAAGAGTGGACATTAATATATGCAAACAAAATCATTTAGGGGATCAGCTAATCCCAGTGTGGAATTCAGAATGTGACAAAATAATACCTGTTACAAGTAAGGAAAAAGTTTGGGGAAAACAAAAATCCTAACTTAAGTGACTTTGGAAGTGTGGGGCGTGGGGACGGGGATGTAAGACTAAATTTAAAATGAACTCTATATAAGGAATGTACTCTAGTTGATAAAGTTGTTTACCACAAACGTGGGCCGAACAATTATGAGACCACTGTACATGCTTAGTGAAATTGAACAATTAAGTAAATGGATGGCAGATGGTGAGAGATTGTATCTCACTGTTGGAAAGGGGGGTTAGAGACAAGCAAGAGGAGTCTAAATGATCCATGTGGTACTGGATTAGAGTTGGAGAATTCACTAGGACTTTATGGATAGCTTAATATAGATAGAAATTGATACATATAGAAAATGTTTAGATGTGTGTATATATATATGGGTGTGCACACATATATTTCCTTGCTCTGCTGGATGAACGTATATGGAAGCAATGATACCACAATAGTAATGGGGTAACTAGTATCCCATTTTTAGTTCCAAATACTATTGTCCAATAAAAATATTCAGGACTTTTTGAAAAATGGCTGATTCTAGCACCCTGTCAGGTAATATACATGATGAGCCTGGAGTATCATGTAGTACCAGAAAGTAAGATAATACTCAAACAAATGAACAAAAAAGAAAATACAAAAACAAATTTAAGAAATGGACTTACATTAAAGGGACAGAGGAGCCAGATGAAATAGATACCAATTGTCAAAGCTGTGATAATTTGAGCAACACCATAAAGTAGTACTAGATTATAATCCAACATTTAAAGTAAATACAGTTGACCCTTGAGCAACACAAGTTTGAACTGTGAGGGTCCACTTATACACAGATTCTTTTCATTAGTAAATAGTGCAGGACTGCATGCTCCTCGGTTGTTTGAGTCTGAGGATGCAGAGGAACCACGTATAAGGAGGGCTAACTATAAAGTTATATTAGGATTTTTGGCTACATAGAGGGTCAGTGCCCTTAACCCTTGCATTGTTTGAGGGTCAGCTGTATTCATGAATCCATGTAATATTAATAACTGATTGGATTGATAAATAATAGGGGAGAATAGATACATCTGCTCTAGAGAAAAATTCCAAATAATCTATGCAGAAATCCTCCACTTAAGGAAGGAGAACATAACTCTCCACTCCTTAAGTATGTGCTATGTATAATAACTTCCTTCCAAAGAGTACAGTATGGAAAGAGGTTGGAAAGGAATAACTTTACAGGGGACAAAGCTAGCACTACTTCAGCCATGTGATCAAGCTCAACATAGAGTGATAAGTCATTTAGATAGTAGTATCCTAAGTATGATGTGATGAGAATGACACTGTACCTCTGTGTCTCCCTCCTCAAACTTCGTTAACCCAGTCTAATCACCTGAAAAACATAGATATGTTAATTACTTAGGAGTGGTTAGTGCTCTATATGCTGATGAGACAACCAATATATGCTCCTGAACCTTAGCTATAAAACATTTCCTCTTGGAGTTGGTTCTGGATTCTAAAGCATGCAAATTGTCCTTTAATCAGTAATAGAATAATAGAAAAATAGCTGATTTAATAATTTAGTCTATAAAATGTTGTGCTGATAAAAGGGCATTAAAAGAAAATTGATAATCCAGGAATCCAAGGGTGAATATTTCACTAAAAATCCTAGATGTATACTTGCATTCAGGATTGATTACTAGAATCCTACTTAACTGTTTCACTTTACATCAATACCCACATAATTATCTTTATTTTAAATTTATTTGACTGTATGTTTCCTTCTCCTTTCCGTGGTTGAATGCCTAAAAAGCTGTTGAGGCAGACTACTAAAATTGTTTTACAAGCTTCTTCATAGTCAACTTTAGGAAACAGGGTATTTGTTGGAGAAAGGAGAAAAAAGAATAGATTGAGCCACAATTATATAAAGGTCCCCAAATCAACCATGTAATTTATAAGCTGCTTTGTAAATAACCTGCTTCACAATAAGTATTAAAACCATCAGCTGTTAGTTTGAACTTAACATTAATAAAATATTTCTAAAAGCTTATGACAAAAACAAATTTGGGGATGATATATAGTTTTTACTTTCATGGAAATAAAGTGAAAAAATACATTTACAGAAGATAATGGCTAGAAGTATCATACAAAAGAAAAATTGGAGTCTTTTTCATGATTGTATTCCTAGTGTTTAGTATAAAATGTGTTTTTTAATTATTAAACACTCAGCAAGTATTCTTCAAATGAGTTATTATTCCAAACACTTTGTCCTATACTTTTATTACATTTAATATATCTTTAAATATAATAATATTTGTATTTATTTCCATCATCTCTACTAGGTTATTCTTTGGGCTTTTTAAGTAGGTAACAAAATCAGAAATATGCCTTTAAGAAAACAATTATTTAATAAATATTACAGGGACTTCCCTGGTGGCACAGTGGTTAAGAATCCGCCTGCCAGTGCAGGGGACACAGGTTCGAGTCCTGGTCCGGGAAGATCCCACGTGCTGCGGAGCAGCTAAGCCTGTGTACCACAACTACTGAGCCTGTGCTCTAGAGCCCACGGGCCACAACTACTGAAGCCCGTGCGCCTAGAGCCTGTGCTTGCAACAAGAGAAGCCACCGCAATGAGAAGCCCACTCACTGCAACAAAGAGTAGCCCCCGCTCGTGGCAACTAGAGAAAGCCCGCACGCACTAACAGACCCAAGGCAGCCAAAATCAAATAGATAATTACCTGGGACACATCTTAAAAAAACGTAGATTCTACAGGTCTAAAATGAGGATTAGAAATCTTCATTTTAAATAGGCTTCCCTGGTCATTCTTAGGCTCAATAAAAAACTTGAGAGCCAATGCTAGGGGATATAGATTCACATTTAGCCCTGGGGTATCTTAAAGAAGCTAGGTACACTATTACATAATACTGCATTAGAGATCTTAGCTCTCTGATAATGAATCTGAAGTTCACCAATTAGTGTGGGCCCTGAATTACTGAGAATCAAAAGATCAAAATATCTCTGGATATTAATGGATTTATAAAAACCACATTGTTGTTGAGTCATACCTGTGATAGGCTGAGAGTTTTTGGCATTCTTTGCTGTCCTTTGTATGCCAGTAGTATAAACAAAAGTATATTAAATCTGTCACTTTCTCCTAAACCATTTTGATTATGACTTGCCGCCTTCAACCTCTTCCTTATGCAATATTGCCTGCATACCTGCCTTTTGACCTTAAGAGACTGCTTTTATCATATCACTTATTTGTTTAAAATTCCATTAATGGTTCATTGGTAATTCCAGAATCAAGTTCAGTTTTAAAGGCATATAAGGTCTCCTCCATAGATTCCTTTATTCCCCCTTCCATTATGATCTCCCTTTTTTTTTTTTTTACTGAAATGCTGTGGTGAGCATGTGTCTTTAAAAATCTTAATTCACAATTCTGAAGCTGGAATATCCAACCTTCACCTCCCAGCTTTTCACAATTATAGCTGTCCTTTACGGTTCACAATAAATCTCACTTTTACCTTTAAGTCTTAATCTCTTTCCTTATCCATGGGACTGTCCCTTCTCTTAAATCTCCTATGGCTTATGTTAACTTTTACTCACTTAGTATTTTTCATTTATTGCTTTTATCATATTTTTTCATGGTTGTATGTGATTTCTCCAGTTGTATTGATTAAATACATACAGACATATATACATACATAGATGGGGGGGGTGTCCACACATACATATACTCCAGGGGCCATAGATCATCTTTAGCAGATATTGAAGTAATGGAATTGTTTTCTTTGCCTTCTATGTGATGGAATTAAAGTAATGGTAAAGAGGTAGGGCTACTTTATTGCTAAGAGTACTTTTTCTCATTACATTCACAGCAGAAAGCACCTTGTTTTATTCACTATTCATAAGATGAAGGTGTGTAAACTGATTTCTCTATCAGTTTGAAACTTTATATAATGCCTCTATGTCCTAATTGTTTTAAATGGTTGAAGAGAACAATTATATAATGTTGCTTAATGTGAAAAATGTTATCAAGTGGAATAAAGACTATTTGATGTTAAAGAAAATCAATTTGGGGGAATTTAATTGAAAACAAAACTACAAGTATTTTGAAGCCATTCTTTATCATGTGTTTCTTAACCATGATCTATGGAGTCAATTTTATTTAATTCTTGAGACCTGTATAAAAGGAAACCCTGTTTTTTCCCAACTCTGAGTATACTAAAATTAAAGAAGATACATTTAAGGACATTTTCCTCAATGTAAAGAAAGTATTTGCTAAAGTAAAATTCTCTTTCACATTAAGTTGTGGATACTTAGTTGATATACCTTTCTGCTTATGCACTGTGAATGTTAAATCCACATCCTAAATTTAAAATATTTGTAAGTCCTTCATGAGACTATTTGTAAATGTTTTACATACTACAGTCTTGATTAAACATTCAATATTATATTAAAAAATAAATATTACACTTTATCTTTATAATAATTATCTTTATAATAAAGTATTTATATTATGATCAGTACACAAATATATGTAGAAAAGCGGCAAATATGATAATGATTTAAAGCACAATTTTCAATTAGTTTTTCTCAGACATTTTGAAATGCTTCTGTATACTAAAAATTTTTCTTTTATGTGTTAACCACAAGTTAGTTGGTATCATTAGACTTCCCTTGACATTTGCTACCTCTGATGAATTTAGCCTTTGATTTGAAAACCAGCTTTCTTAGATTTTTCAGCCTATTTTTCTTTTCAATCTAATGTGAGTCTACCTATTTCAAAATATACTTTGTTTTCTATTTCTACATAATAAACTTAACTAAGAGATTAGTTTTACTATCCTCATGCTTTTTTTTTTTTTTTTTTGGTATATATAGAATTTAGCATAAATAAGAATAGGGCATGTTTCTTTCCTTATAAGCACTATTCTACTTTTATTGAGATTCTTAAAAAGGGTCCATGTTTTTGTTTCATAGTATTATATATTTTCATAATTCCTTATGCATGTATATTTATAGTTATCTTTAAACATAATGTAAGCTTCTAATTGATGGTGTGAAATTTCCAAAAGAATATCATCCAAGGTATTTTCTTTAGGCAGATATTAACATTTCTGGACTAATTTCCAGTTGAAATAAACACATTGCTTAATAATGTATTGGTTGCATCTTTATTCCTGTCCTGCCCCAAAGACACTGACGTAGAGAATGTACTTGAGGACACAGGGAGGGGGAAGGGTAAGCTGGGACGAAGTGAGAGAGTGGCATGGACATATATACACTACCAAATGTAAAATAGATAGCTAGTGGGAAGCAGCCACAAAGCACAGGGAGATCAGCTCGGTGCTTTGTGACCACCTAGAAGGTTGGGATAGGAAGGATGGGAGGGAGACGCAAGAGGGAAGAGATATGGGGTTATATGTATATGTATAGCTGCTTCACTTTGTTATAAAGCAGAAACTAACACACCATTGTAAAGCAATTATACTCCAATAAAGGTGTTAAGAAAAAAGGTTACTGAATACTTTGTGGGCCTCTCTGAGGGCCGTTTTGTCTGTTCCTTCTTCCATCAGATGACTCTCAATGTATATACTTAAAGGCAGTTGCTTTCCTACTACTGCCTTCCTCCTACTTTGTTCCCATCATAGATTTTGGAGTAGTACTACCTGTTCATCAGGGAGAAACAGAAAGGGCCTTGAAAATTTGGGCTTAAAGAGAGTCCTTCCTCTCTTTATCTATGTGCTATAGCCTCCCCAATAAAAATAAATAAACAAAACTTTCTCTGCTAAAAAAAATAATGTATTGGAGTTTGAATCATACATTTTGAAAAACAGAGGTTTCATTGGTTTATATTTTATTTATATATGTAACAGCTTATAAGTATTATTTTTATCATACCAGATTTTGTTTAGATTCATACAATGAGAATTTAATTTAAAGGAAAACAGAACATACTTCTCATAAAAGTTGAATAGGTAAGTTTCTATTCTTATTGGACTATGTAATATAAACAGAAAATGAAATCTGAAATGGAGTCAGAAGCCAGCTTACCGCATATTATGTCTTGGATGAATAAAAACAAAATATAATAGGTTTTAATAGCATTGCCACGATTTACATCTCCAATATTAATTTAGTACATATTTTCAAAATAGTTAGTGATAGTATGGAATATAGCATTTTAAATTCTCATCAATTTTTGTCTCTGTCTTTGCAATTGTGGTATAAAATACCTAGTATGGAAAATAAAATCTCCCACAAATATTCAAACAAGGGTTTCAAAGTGCAATGTAAGGTATATTCTCTTTGGTAAGTCCTAGTGAATTACACTATTGTTTGAGTCTTATAATAGTCTAAGTATTTCTTTTCTGAACAGATAACAGATGATTTTTAAATTCCTTCTAGGAAAGTACTCTTTTTTTGGTAAATGTATCAAGATATGCTTATACCAGCAAAGCTATCAGTTTGTAATAAAAAATGTTCTATTATTCACTGAATTCTTAACTGTGTGAATTCAGAATTTCTAATGTAATTCATAATAGTACTTTCTTGCCAATGTATATTCTTAAATGACTTAAATTTTACCAGAAAAATTGCTATCTACAATACTGTAGAATATATGACTTTTCCAGCTTTATATCCTGCTTATCAGACTCCAAAGAGATAGGAGTTTGCTTGTGACCAAGCCCAAACAATCATGACCTAGATGTTTTACCTGAAAAATGCCTACATATCCCTCTGTCCTCATTTCTACCACTATAGTTCCTTTCTCTAATGACTATTGCCTAAATTCTCACCTGATTTCTCTAGTCTTAATCTTGTACATTTCAAACCATTTTCTACACAACATTTTGGATTCTGTTTTTAAATTACAAACCAATACATGTCACTTCTTGATTAATCTTCTTTTATTGCTTCTCATCATGCTTATAATAAAACTCAAATTCTTTACTATGATATATGATGTTATAGAGGATCTGAGGAAGCTACACCACATAACCTTCTATTTAAATACTTTTTTCACCTCTTTTTTTGGCCAGGAGAAAACAATGAAAGAATGGAGTGGTTAAATATATTGGCAAGTGAATAGTTATAGTGCTGACCTAGGTAATATGAACTGGAGCTAAGTACTTCATTACTTGTGTGTAAAGTCCGTATGGTGATGGATGTTTGAAATGGAGATTTTGGAGATGGTACAGATATTGCTGATTATGAGGTCTAAGGTGACAAGATGTAAGTGGTTTTTGAGGTGGGATAGAGGAAGAGATGGTTGGATCTGAGGAGGCTGAGGTACTAAGAGGCCAGGCTACTAAATGAATCATGTATGTGGAAGTTGTTTAT
Source organism: Phocoena sinus (assembly GCF_008692025.1). Lineage (NCBI taxonomy): Eukaryota > Metazoa > Chordata > Mammalia > Artiodactyla > Phocoenidae > Phocoena > Phocoena sinus. Next base: position 121,393,916 of record NC_045764.1, on the reverse strand, counting down.
CTCAACAACAATGATATGAGCATTGATGGAGGGAGGACAGTGAGCCAGGTAGACAAATATCTGGATGTTCAGAAATGATAAGAACAAGCAGAGCTTACTGGCAGTATTGTAAAAAGAGGTGTTTTGTTTGTTCTTTTAAAGAAGGATAATAAAAATGGTTCAAAAGTAGAACAAGAAGCAATAAATTTATATCCATACCCCTGGCATATGGTGTATTGAACAAAACAAAATCTCTTCTTGAGAGGGCAGCATAGGACAACAGTTTCCTCAGGTAAATGTTGAATTTCCATTAAAGCATGGATGTGAAGGGAACTCGGAGAAGAAGCTGAAAATATCAGCATTTTGCTGATTAAAACTTAAATTTCTGTAGGCTAGGTGGAATATTTTTGTGTTCAGTAACAAAGAGTGGTTAGAGTGATTATCAGATGAAAATAATATTGTGAGGATAAGGATATATTTTAACTGGTTGATATGAAAGTTCCTATTCTGATGAAGATTGAGATAAAGAAGGGATGCATGCATAATGGAATCAGTCTACATGACTATTAGAGGAATAAAAAGTTCTTAAAAATTAATATTACTTTTTAATTAACGGATAATTTAGCAGATCTCCAATCCTATGTACAGGTATGTTGGTCAGGAGAATGCATATAATTTTTCTCTGTATTTTTTCTTTGTCTTACTTATGCCTTCTCCATGAAATCATGGTTATAAGAAGGCAAAAAAAAAAAAATTACTTTCACCTACTTTCACTCTCAAGCCCCAGTTATTGTTGAGTACAACTGAAGAATGGAGATGGTTAAGGCAAATTCCCTTCTGAATCACCCACAATAAATAAAACATCTTATTTCATCTAACTTCAAAACTAAAACTGAAAGAGTGCCTTTGGTCCCAACAATGTTAAGATATTGTTCATGAAACAGTTCAGTTACTTTCAAGAGTTATTTTATTATAATTCTATAGACATAGAGAGGAAGACTATGTTCTTCCTTTTTCTCTTTAATTTTTGTTTGATAAATTTAATTTAAGGAATTATAAATAAATTCATCGTTCTAAAAAAAACATTTCAAGTAGTTATTGATGAGCAACTTGAAGTCATGCTTGAGTTGGTTTTCTACATTTGAAAACCCAAAGACCATATAAATGGAGACAATCCAAATTAGAAAGCATTACTACTAATAGCATGATGTGAGACAGGGAATAGTTAAGAAATGTACAGTCCTACTTAGCAATATAAAACCAGGTAAATGTTATGGACAGAATGCATATGTCCCCCAAAAGTCATCTGTTGAAGTCCTAGCCTGCAGGGTGGCTGTATTTGGAGTAAGGGCGTAATTAATATTAAATGAATTAATAAGGGTGGGGCTCTTATCTGATAGAATTAGTTTATTACAAGAAGAAATATCAGAGAGTTCTCTCTCTTGCTCTGCACCCAAAGAGAAGGAAAAGGCACATGACAACATGGCTGAAGGGCATCTGTCTGCAAGATAGGAAGACAGCTGTCACCAGAAACCAACTCTGCTGGACCTTGACCTGGGACTTGCACCTTCCAGAACTGTTGGGAAATAAATTTTTGTTATTTAAGCCATGCATTTTGCTATCATGCCCCAAGCAAACTTATATAGTTTAATATGTAACTTTAGATATATTAACTCACACATGTCATTAATCTATGCTTACATACATATATGTTTAGTATCTTAGTAAATTATGTACCTATTTTTAAAACATAAACAGGATGTATCTCAGAATTAAGTTACCATCAGAAAAAAAACTACTCTGATACTTATGAATCAGAACACATATCAACAAATCACTATCTTTTTTGGAGGATCTATAAAAAGTATTCATATTGAGGTTATTCTAAATTTTTAAGTAAATGAGCTATTTCATAGTTTCTCTCTGTAGATATTGAAGTCAAGGGAAATGCTATCAAAATGGAAGTCATGTAAAATGTTAACAATAGCTTCACAAAGAAACATGTATTGAAGGAACAAGAGAACATTTTCCAAATATATTACAATTTAGTTTGAAGTATACTCTGATGGATTTCACATATCATTTGGTGAGTCTCTTTAACATGTTAATGTACACTGTTATTTTTTAAATTTTACTTTATTTGATCAATTTTGCAAGGATAGAAATCTACAGATAGGATTCAGTGCACTGATAAGGATAAGAAGATGAGAAGACAATTGTCAGATAACTTTACAGGAAAATCAGCTAGGGCTGAGATGAGAATTTCTCCTTAAAGAAGATGGATGCTTCACTTTTATCTTCAGAGAAGTAAAGGACAGAAACCGCATAAAGTAACCACACATATACTTCATGAATAGCAGAATTGTTAGATGGAACTTGGTAAAATAGCACTTAAAAACATGTATATGCATTCCTTACGATAATAGATATGAAAATACCTCACATAAACACTGATTTTAAACTCTTCTTAACTAGAAAATAGATGTGTAATTCCACAACCTAAATAATAATTAATGGAAAAATACTAGAATATGGTCTACCATGAGTCTCAGTCCACTGAGGTTCTGAAGGTCCTAGCTGAGTAAACAGTTCAAACAAACAACGTCTGAAAAATTAAAGTTACATTGTCCCTATTTAAAAGGACATTATTATCTGCATAGTTATCCCAAGTGAATCAATAACTAGATAAATCAGTATAAACATACAGTAAATTGACATAAAATTAATGTATTTCTAAAATAAGCAATAACCAGTTTGAAACTAAAATTTAAGACTAGATTTCATAGATTATTAAAAATATGAAATAGAATACCAAATAACTATGTTGGAGTTTCAGAAGAAAACTATAATATTGTTCTCACATCATACATAAAACAACAGAAAATAGAGAAATGTGCCATGTTTCTGAAAGGAGAAAAAGCTAATTATACACACACACACACAAAATCTGTGAAAATTTAAGCATTAGTTGTTTCTAAATTCTGGAGAAGTAAATAAAGATTTTGGGGTGAGATGAAGTGGTTAGCTCTATCACCTTGTTTTTATGTCTACTGTCCTAAATTATTCTGAAACAATAAAGAAAGGATGATAGCTTGGATTGAAAGCCTGTCCCCACTACACACTGAAACATGTTTAATAGCTCTAATACCAAAATAAGCATGCATACCAGAAAAGAACAGAAAAACAAAATATTTTAAATGTACAAATCTTTATAAATGTATATTGTGCAAATATTACTGTTTTTTGAATCAACTTTTTTTGAGGTATAGTTGATTTAAAATATTATATTACTTTTAGGTGTATAAAATAGCGACTCAAAATGTTTATGTACTCTACTCCATTTAACATGATTATAAACTATTGGCTATATTCCCTGTGCTGTACAATATATATTTTAGCTTATTTATTTTAGGTATAGTAGTTTGGACCTTATTTTTCTTTTCTTTTGTTATAACATCTTTATTGGAGTATAATTGCTTTACAATGGTGTGTTAGTTTCTGCTTTAAAACAAAGTGAAACAGCCATACATATATCCCGATATCCTTCCTGCTTGTGTCTCCCTGCCACCCACCCTCCCTATCCTATCTCTCTAGGTGGTCACAAAGCACCAAGCTGATCTCCCTGTGCTATGTGGCTGCTTCCCACTAGCTATCTATTTTACGTTTAGTAGTGTATATATGTCCATGGCACTATCTAACTTCATCCCAGCTTACCCTTACCCCTCCCTGTGTCCTCAAGTCCATTCTGTATGTCTGCGTCTTTATTCCTGTCCTGTCCTAGATTCTTCAGAACCATTTTTTTCCCCCTTAGGTTCCATATATATGTGTTAGAATATGGTATTTGTTTTTCTCTTTCTGGCTTACTTCAGTCTAAATGACAGACTCTATGTCCATCCACCTCACTACAAATAACTCAATTTCGTTTCCTTTTATGGCTGAGTAGTATTCCATTGTATATATGTGCCACATCTTCTTTATCCATTCATATGTCAACGGACACTTAGGTTGCTTCCCTGTCCTAGTTATTGTAAATAGAGCTGCAAAGAACATTGTGGTACATGACTCTTTTTGAATTATGATTTTCTCAGGGTATATGCCCAGTAGTGGGATTGCTAGGTTATATGGTAATTATATTTTTATTTTTCTAATGAACCTCCATACTGTTCTCCATAGTGGCTGTATCATTCCCACCAACAGTGCAAGAGTGTTCCCTTTTCTCCAGACTCTCTCCAGCATTTATTGTTTCTAGGTTTTTTGATGATGGCCATTCTGACTGGTGTAAGGTGATAACTCATTGCAGTTTTGATGTACACTTCTCTAATGATTAGTGATGTTGAGCATGCTTTCATGTGTTTCTTGGCAATCTGTATATCTTCTTTGGAGAAATGTCTATTTAGGTCTTCTGCCCATTTTTGGATTGGGTTTTTTGTTTCTTTGATACTGAGCTGCATGAGCTGCTTGCAAATTTTGGAGATTAATCCATTGTCAGTTGCTTCATTTGCAAATATTTTCTCCCATTCTGAGGGTTGTCTTTTTGTCTTGTTTATGGTTTCCTTTGCTATGCAAAACCTTTTAAGTTTACCTAGATCCCATTTATTTTTATTTTTATTTAGATTTCTCTAGGGACTGGGTGAAAAAGGATCTTGCTGTGATTTATGTCATAGAGTGTTCTGCCTATGTTTTCCTCTAAAAGTTTTATAGTGTCTGGCCTTACAATTAGGTCTTTAATCCATTTTGAGTTTATTTTTGTGTATGATGTTAGGGAGTGTTCTAATTTCATTACTTTATATGTAGCTGTCCAGTTTTCAAAGCAGCACTTCATTGAAGAGGCTGTCTTTTCTCCATTGTATATTCTTGCCTCCTTTATCAAAAATAAGGTGACGATATGTGTGTGGGTTTATCTTTGGGGTTTTCTATCCTGTTCCATTGATCAATATTTTTGTTTTGGTGCCAGTACCATACTGTCTTGATTACTGTAGCTTTGTACTAGAGTCTGAAGTCAGGGAGCCTGATTCCTCCAGCTCCATTTTTCTTTCTCAAGGTTCCTTTGGCTATTCAGGGTATTTTGTGTTTCCATAGAAGGTCTGAAATGTTTTGTTCTAGTTCTGTGGAAAATGCCATTGGTAGTTTCATAAGGATTGCATTGAATCTGTAGATTGCTTTGGGTAGTAGAGTCATTTTCACAATGTTGATTCTTCCAATCCAAGACCGTGGTATATCTCTCCATCTGTTTGTATCATCTTTAATTTCTTTCATCAGTGTCTTATAGTTTTCTGCATACAGGTCTTTGTCTCCTTAGGTAGGTTTATTCCTAGGTATTCTTTTTGTTACAATGGTAAATGGGAGCGCTTCCTTAATTTCTCTTTCAGATTTTTTATCAGAGTATAAGAATGCAGGAGATTTGTGTGCAGTAATTTTGTATCCTGCTAATTTACCAGATTCATTGATTAGCTCTGGTAGTTTTCTGGTAGCATCTTTAGGATTCTCTTTGTAAAGTATCAAGCTATCTGCAAACAGTGACAGTTTTACTTCTACTTTTCCAATTTGGATTCCTTTTATGTCTTTTTCTTCTCTGATTGCTGTGGCTAGGATTTCCAAAACTATGTTGAATAAGAGTGGTGAGAGTGGGAAGCCTTGTCTTGTTCCTGATCTTGGTGGAAATGGTTTCAGTTTTTCACCATTGAGAATGATGTTGGCTGAGGGTTTGTCATATATGGACTTTATTAAGTTCCCTCTGTGCCTACTTTCTGGAGAGTTTTTACCATAAATGGATGTTGAATTTTGTCAAAAGCTTTTCTGCATCTATTGAGATGGTCATATGGTTTTTCTCCTTAAATTTATTAATATGGTGTATCACATTGATTGATTTGCATATATTGAAGAATCCTTGCATTCCTGGGATAAACCCCACTTGACCATGTTGTATGATCCTTTTAATGTGCTGTTTACTAGTATTCTATTGAGGATTTTTGCATCTATGTTCATCAGTGATATTGGCCTATACTATTCGTTCTTTGTGACATCTTTGTCTGGTTTTGGTATCAGGGTGATGGTGACCTCATAGAATGAGTTTGGGAGTGTTCCTCCCTCTGCTATATATTGGAAGAGTGTTATATATTGCTATATATTGGAAGAAGGATAGGTGTTAGCTCTTCTCTAAATGTTTCATAGAATTCGACTGTGAAGCCGTCTGGTCCTGGGCTTTTGTTTGTTGGAAGATTTTTAATCACAGTCTCAATTTCAGTGCTTTTGATTGGTCTGTTTCTATTTTCTATTTCTTCCTGGTTCATTTTCAGAAGGTTATGCATTTCTAAGACTTTGACCATTTCTTCCAGGTTGTCCGTTTTATTGGTATATGTGTTCTTGTAGTGATCTCTCATGATCCTTTGTTTTTCTGCAGTGTCAGTTGTTACTTCTCCTTTTTCATTTCTAATTCTATTGATTTGAGTCTTCTCCCTTCTTTTCTTGATGAGTCTGGCTAATGGTTTATCAATTTTGTTTATCTTCTCAAAGAGCCAGCTTTTGGTTTTATTGATCTTTGCTATTCTTTCCTTCATTTCTTTTTCATTTATTTCTGATCTGATCTTCATGTTTTCTTTCCGTCTGCTAAGTTTGGGGTTTTTTTGTTCTTAGTTCTCTAATTGCTTTAGGTGTAAGTTTAGGTTGTTTGTTTGAGATTTTTCTTGTTTCTTAAGGTAGGAATATATTGCTATAAACATCCTGCTTAGAACTGCTTTTGCTGCATCCCATAGGTTTTGGGTGGTCGTGTTTTCAATGTTATTTTTCTAGGCATTTTTTCATTTCCTCTCTGATGTCTTCAGTGATCCCTTCGTTATTAAGTAGTGTATTGTTTAGCCTCTATGTGTTTTTTTTTGTTTTACAGGTATTTTCCTGTAACGGATATCTAGTCTCATAGCATTGTGGTCAGAAAAGATATTTCATACGATTTCAACTTTTTTAAATTTACCAAGGTTTTATTTGTGATGCAATATATGATCTATCCTGGAGAATGTTCCATGAGCACTTGAGAAGAAAGTATATTCTGTTTTTTTTGGATGGAATGTCCTATAAATATCAATTAAGTCCATTCTGTTTAATATATCACTTAAAGCTTGTGTTTCCTTATTTATTTTCATTTTGGATTATCTGCCCATTGGTGAAAGTGGGGTGTTAAAGTCCCCTGCTATGATCGCGTTACTGTCGTCTTCCCCTTTTATGGCTGTTAGCATTTGCCTTATGTATTGAGGTGCTCCCATATTGGGTTCATAAATATTTACAATTGCTATATCTTCTTCTTGGATTGATCCTTTGATCATCATTGAGTGTCCTTCTTTGTCTCTTGTAATAGTCTTTATTTTAAAGTCTCTTTTGTCTGATATGAGAATTGCTACTCCAGCTTTCTTTTGATTTCCATTTGCATGGAATATCTTTTTCCATCCCCTCAGTTTCAGTCTGTATATGTCCCTAGGTCTGAACTTGGTCTCTTATAGACAGCATATATATGGGTCTTGTTTTTGTATCCATTTAGCCAGCCTATGTCTTTTGTTTGGAGCATTTAATCCATTTACATTTAAGGTAATTATAGATATGTATGTTCCTCATATCACTTTATTAATTGTTTTTGGTTTGTTATTGGAGGTCTTTTCCTTCTCCTGTGTTTCCTTGCTAGAGAAGTTCCTTTAGCATTTGTTGTAAAGCTGGTTTGGTGGTGCTGAATTCTCTTAGCTTTTGCTTGTCTGTAAAGGTTTTAATTTATCTGTCAAATCTGAATGAGATCCTTGCTGGATAGAGTAATCTTGGTGGTAGGTTTTTCCCTTTCATCACTTTAAGTATGTCTTGCCAGTCCCTTCTGGCTTGCAGAGTTTCTGCTAAAAGATAAGCTGTTAACCTTATGGGGATTCCCCTGTATGTTTTTTGTTGCTTTTCCCTTGCTCCTTTTAATATTTTTTCTTTGTATTTAATTTTTGATAGTTTGATTAATATGTGTCTTGGCATGTTTCTCCTTGGATTTATTCTGTATGGGACTCTCTGTGCTTCCTAGACTTTATTGACTATTTCCTTTCCCATATTAGGGAAGCTTTCAACTATAATCTCTTCAAATATTTTCTCAATCCCTTTCTTTTTCTCTTCTTCTTCTGGGACCCCTATAATTCGAATGTTGGTGCGTTTAATTTTGTCCCAGATGTCTCTGATACTGTCCCCAGTTCTTTTCATTCTTTTTTCTTTATTCTGCTCTGCAGTAGTTATTTGCACTGTTTTTTCTTCCAGGTGACTTATCCATTCTTCTGCCTCAGTTGTTCTGCTATTGATTCCTTCTAGAAAATTTTTAATTTCATTTATTGTGTTCATCATTGTTTGTTTGCTCTTTAGTTCTTCTATGTCCTTGTTAAACGTTTCTTGTATTTTCTCCATTCTATTTCCAAGATTTTGGATCATCTTTACTATCAGTACTCTGAATTCCTTTTCAGGTAGATTGCCTATTTCCTCTTCATTTGTTTGATTTGGTGGGGTTTTACCTTGCTCCTTCATCTGTGTTTCTCTGTCTCCTCATTTTGCTTAATTTACTGTGTTTGGGGTCTCCTTTCACAGGCTGCAGGTTCATAGTTCCCATTGTTTTTGATGTCTGCACCCAGTGACTAAGGTTGTTTCAGTGGGTTCTGTAGGCTTGCTGGTGGATAGGACTAGTTCCTGTTTTCTGGTGGATGCGGCTGGACCTTGTCTTTCTGGTCAGCAGGACCACGTCCAGTGGTGTGTTTGGGGATGTCTTTGACTTTATTATGATTTTAAGCAGCCTCTCTGCTAATGTGTAGGGTTGTGTTTCTGTCTTACTAACTGTTTCGCATAGGGTGTCCAGCACTGTAGCTTGCTGGTCATTGAGTGGAGCTGGGTCTTAGAGTTGAGATGGAAATCTCTGGGAGATTTTTGCCGTTTGATACTACATGGAACTGGGAGGTCTTGGGTGCACGAATGTCTTGAAGTTGGCTCTCCCACCTCAGAGGCACAGGCCTGATAACCGGCCAGAACACCAAGACCCTGTCAACCACACGGCCAGATACATGGGAAGTTTCTTGCATTTTGGAAAGTCTGACATCTTCTGCCAGCGTTCAGTAGGTGTTCTGTAGGAGTTGTTCCACATGCAGATGAATTTCTGATGTATTTGTGGGGAGGAAGGTGATCTCCACATCTTGCTCCTCTGCCATCTTGAATGTCTCCCAGTTTGGACCTTTTAATGCCCTACTCCTATCTTGCTCCTTCTGACTTCCTGAATACCACTGGTAACCACTAGTTTGTGTCTATATCTGTGAGTCTTTTTCTGTTTTATTTATTTATTTATTATTTTTTAGATTATATTGGATATAAGTGATTACAGAGTATTTGTTTTTCTCTGACTTATTTCACTAAGCAGTATATACTCCAGGCCCATACATGTTGTTGCAAATGACAAAATTTTATTATTTTTTATGACCAAGTATACTCCATTATATATATATTCCACATCTTCTTTATCCATTTTTTTGTTGATGAACTCTTAGGTTTGCTTCCGTATCTTGGGAATTGTAAACAATGCTGCTGCTGTGAACATTGGGGTACATGTATATTTTCAAATTAGTCTTTTCATTTACTTAGAAATATACACAGGACTGGAATTGCTGGATCATATGGTACTACTTTATTTAGTTTTCTGAGGAACCTCCATACTGTTTGCCATAATGGCTATACCAGTTTAAATTTCCTCTGGCACTGTACAAGGGTTCCCTTTTCTCCACATTCTTGTGCACATTTGTGGTCTTTTTGATGAAAGCCATTCTGACAAGTGTAAGGCAGTAGCTCATTGTGGTTTTGACTTGCATTTCCCTGATGATCCGCAATGTTGAGCCTCTTTCATATGCTTGCTGTCCATCTACATGTCTTCTTTGCAAAAATGTCTGTTGAGGTCTTTCACCCAATCTTTAATCCAATTATTCTTTCTGTTGTTGTTGTTGCTTTTTTTTTTTATTGAGTTGTATCAGCTGTTTACCTATTTTTGATAATAACCCCTTTCAGTGATATCATTTGCAAATATTTTCTCTCAGTCAGTAGGTTGTCTTTTCATCTTGTCAGTGGATTCCTTTGCTGTGCAAAAGCTTTTATGTTTAATGAGGTCCCATTTGTTTATTTGTTTTTTTCCTTTTTTGTCTTTTGCCTTAGGAGACAAATCCAAAAAATTTTCTACAATTTATGTCAGTGTTCTGCCTATGTTTTCTTCTAGGAGTTTTATGGTTTCCAATCTTACATTTAGGTCTTTAATTCATTTTGCTTTTATTTTTCTACATGGTGTGAGAAAATGTTCTAATCTTATTCTTTTACGTGTAGCTGTCCAGTTTTTCCAGCACCGGTTATTGAAGAGTCTGTCTTTTCCCCATTTTACATTCTTGCCAACTTTATTGTAGATTAATCTTAAGTGTGTGAGTTTATTTCTGGGCTGTCTATTCTGTTCTGTTTATTTATATTTCTGTTTTTGTGCTAGTACCATACTGTTTTGATTATTGTAGCTTTGTAGTATAGTTGGAAGTCAGGGAGCATGATTCCTCCAGCTCTGCTCTTGTTTCTCAAGAATGCTTCAGCTATTCAGGGTCTTTTGTGTTTCCATGCAAATTTTAAAAGTATTTGTTCTAGCATGAAAAATGCCATTGGTATTTTGATAAGGGTTGCATTTAATCTCTAGCTTGCCTTGTGGACTGTCATCATTTTAACAAAATTAATTCTTCCAATCCATGAGCATGATATATCTTTCAGTCTGTTTGTGTCATCTTCAATTTATTTCATCAGTGTCTTACCTCCTTAGTTAGATTTATTGGTAGGTATTTGATTATCTTTGAAATGATTGTAAATGGGGTTGTTTTCTTACTTTCTCTTTTTGATAGCTTGTGGTTAGTGTATAGAAGTTCACCAGATTTCTGTGTAATAATTTTGTATCCTGCAACTTTACCAAATTCATTTATGAGCTCTAGTAGTTTTTTGGTGACATCTTTAAAATTGTGTATGTATAGTATCATGTCATCTGTAAACAGCTGCAGTTTTACTTTTTCCTTTCCAATTTGGATTCCTTTTATTTCTTTTTCTTGTCTGATTGCTGTGTCTAGGACTTCCAATACTATGTTTAATAAAAGTGGAGAGAGTGACTCTCCTTTTCTTGTTCCTGATCTTAGAGAAAATGCTTTCAACTTTTCATCGTTGAGTAGATTTTTATCTATGCTTTCAACTTTTCATCATTGAGTAGATTTTTATCTATTGGTTTATCATATATGACCTCTATTACATTGAGGTATGTTCTTTCTATACTTTCTTTGTGGAGAATTATTATTATAAATAGATGCTGAATTTTGTCAAATGCTTTTTCTATATCTTTGAGATGACCATATGATTTTTATTCAGTTTGTTAATATGTTGTATAACATTGATTGATTTGCACATATTGAACCATCCTTGCATCCCTGGGATAAAACCCCATTTGATCATGGTGTGTGATCATTTTAATGTATTAACAAACATTTAGTTTGTTGACGTTTTGTTGGGGATTTTTGCATCTATCAATATGTTATTAGTGATATTGGCCTGTAATTTTCTTTTTTTATGATATTGTTGCTTTTGGTATCAGAGTTATGCTGGCCTTGTAGAATAGATTCTGAAGCGTTCCTTACTCTGCAGTTATTTTGGAGTATTTTGAGAAGGATAGATGTTAACTCTTCTTTAGATGTTTGGTAGAATTCAGCTGTGAAGCCATTAGGTCCTGACTTTGTTGTTATTGGGAGTTCTTTTATTACTGATTCAATTTCACTACAGGTCGTGGTCTGTTCATGTTTTTTATTTCTTTCAGATTCAATCTTGGGAGACTTTACATTTCTAGAAATTTGTCCATTTCTCTTGGTTGTCCATTTTATTGGTGTATAGTTCTTTGTAGTAATCTCTTATGAGCCTTTGTATTTCTGTGGTGTTGGTTGTAATTTCTTTTTCATGTCTGATTTTATTGATTTGGGCCCTCTCTCTTCTTTTCTTCATGAGTCAGGCTAATGGTTTATCAATTTTGTTTATCTTTTCAAAGAACCAGCTCTTTGTTTCATTAATCTTTTCTATTGTTTTTTGAGTCTGTTTTTCATTTATTTCTGCTCTTATCTTCATGATTTCTTTCCTTCATTAACTTTGAGTTTTATTATACTGGTTCACATTTTAAAATATATATTATATATAATGACATTGGACAAAGGGAGAACTATTAACATTGCCTTTAGATATAAAATAATTGTTTAAAAATCAAATTTATGTACATTATTTATTACAGATATAAATAAGGAGTGAGAACTTAGATGGAACTTAATATAACATTAAAAATAAATAAGTATGAAATGTCCATAAACATGCAAATGTATAAAACTTAAATATAAGAAAAAAAGTTAAAAGTTGAATATATGTTTTATCTTGTAATTTAAGTCTTATCAATTTAATAGCAAATAAAGAAATTACAATATCTATGGAATGTCTTACATTAATATAAATATATATAGACTATATATGTACATATACACATATACCTATATTTAGACACATTATTTGTGGTATTTTTCTGGCAAATCTCTGAATTAATATAAGATATTCTATATATAAATATACAAATATAGTATTTGAGGGTACAAAATATCATATATATATATATATATATATATATATATACACACACACACACATGCACACAAACAAATTTTAAGAACAGGAAACATTCAACTAGTATTACAAGTAGTTACTGTGATTTATATATTATATGTAATTTTATATTTCCTCCTATTCCAATATATAAGTAGATAGTTTACGTGAATATAGGTTTCCCAAAAGAAAAACATGTGAAAAACATTCATAATATTAGTGAGTTCAAAATGCAAGCAGGGGCTTCCCTGGTGGTGCAGTGGTTAAGGACCCACCTGCCAGTGCAGGGGACACGGGTTCAAGCCCTGGTCCAGAAAGATCCCACATGCCGCGTAGCAACTAAGCCCACAAGCCACAACTACTAAAGCCCACATGCGTAGAGCCCGTCTCTGCAACAAGAGAAGCCATCGCAATGAGAAGGCCTCACACCATAACAAAGAGTAGTCCCTGCTCCCACAACTAAGGAAAGTCCACACACAGCAGTGAAGACCAACACAGCCAAAAATAAATAAATATAAATAAAATAAAAAACAACAAAAAACAAAATGCAAGCAAAACTTGAATAAAATGCTAAACATTATTTAGCATTCAACGTAGAGAATAATTGAGGTTTAAGTGATAACTGTACTTTTATAAACTGCTGTTTGGAGTATAAATTGCTACTAATTGTTTGTGCTATTTTTTCCCAAATAATAATCTAAATTTTTAAATAGTCCAAAAGTCTTATATTTATTTTTCACAAAATGACTATCTCTCACTTTGAAGAATAAATCTATTGGTATAAAGATTATTTGAAATGTAATATCTACAAATTATAGCCCTTTACCTTTGAAAATTTTAAAGAGAGATACACTTAATTGGAAGAGAAAACATTTCAATAGATTTAAGGAACGTGTCTGTTTTCCAATTAATAGAAATTAGGGTTCTTGGAGAAATAGGTGATTCTATTGCTGGGGCAGGGAAAATACATCATGAACCTGCTCTGGTAGCAGAAAGTATAGAAGTGCTCAAAACATATTGAGGACATTTCAGAAGGACATAAAAGTCAACTTGAGGAGGTTCCCATTGGTATTAGTTTGAGTAACTAAATGAATAGTGTTAATAATTAATTATATAGCACGTTAGATTCAAAAACAAAAACAAGAACTACATGTCCATACCTATACAAAAATATAAATACCTAAGTAGATAAGAAGGAAAGTAGATAAAAACAGAGAGAGACAGACAGACAGTAGATAGATGACACAAAACACACAGACAGATAATAGATGTAGATAGACAGTGGTAAGAAAGGAAAAATATTGTTTACAATCAAATTTTTGCACTGTTTTGCAATAATTATAATAATATTGTTTTAGAGATTAATTAACAGATGCTAAAATAATTTGCTGCCAGTTCCATGGGGAACAGCTATTAACACAATTTAAAAATCTCTCTAAATAGATTCTATATCAATCACAAAGGTTAAACTCTACTTTTTCCATGGAGTAATCTGGACTTTATTAGATCAAGATTATTTTAATCAAGTGATCAGATTTAATTTTACCAATAATGAGACAAACTAATAGCTCATGCCTCTTGGTGTGACCACTGATAAAGGCAATATATCCATTATGTAATATTACTGCCAAGAATGTATAATCTGAAACTCTTCATGAAGAAACAATAAGTTAAACCCAAATTGAGGGTTATGAAATTCATTGCTTACGAATGCTGAAGTCTGGAAAGACAAGGGAAGAATGAACAGCTCCAAATTAAATGAGACTAAAAAGTTATTACAACTAAATGCAATGTTTTATTATGTTTTGAATCCAGAATCAGGGAAGGAAAAAAAAGTATTACAAAGGGAACTATTATTATGAATGGTGAGGTTGATTCTGTACTATATGTTAGATAAAGCTATTGTGTTGATGTTATATTCACTGACTTTTAAAATCTACTAAGATTATTAAGTGAAATATTAGGAAAGATCTGCTGAAATAGGTTAGTGATCATGATATCTGCGACTTGGTCTCAAATAGTTTGGCAAAGACTACACACATAAACAAACACAGACACAAACCTAAAATTCAAAGCAGCTATGCTATATTAATGTAAAAATAAATATCATGTAAACACGTATATAATGTAATGTACCATCAGATAATTATGTAATGCTTTGTATATTGATATATGTTAATATATTATTACATTAATATATATCTCCTGTGGTGTAAGTTATGTACCGAATTTTATAATGTTATATACTTTATAAATAAATATAGAAACAAATATGACAACTTATAATCTTAGGTTAAAAACATACAATATTTTATCATAATCTTTCAGATTTTCTGCTGATATGAAAGGATTATTTTCAAAATATTTTATAAATAGGTCAGGAGAGAAAAGGAAGAGTTGAATTATAAGTGGAATATTGATGAAGATTTCAGCTTTTTTATAAGTTTTGTTATCTTCAAATTTTCTGAAATATTTACATATTACTTTATTAAAATAGTTTTATGAAAGGAATAGTTTCTCTCTTTTTATCATGCCTAAATTATGTCTGTTTCTATGCATCATCAAATTTCCATAAAAGTAATGTTATATGCAGTTTCAAATTCCTTATTTTCTGTTGTCTCTTCATCCCACTGCACTCTGGGTTCTGCCTTACATATTCTGCTTAAAATGCTCTCACTAGTTCTTATAAGTGACCTCCTATCACTTCACCCAAATTGCTTTCCTAGTTGGTATAGTAATTTCAGATGCACTTTCCTCCATCAAATCATATGACTTGTATTGGATAAAATAAACATATTTCAGAGAAAAGAAAATTAGGGGAAGCAATTTGATGATATATAAATATATGTGAATATTATACATACATACATATATACATATATGTATGTATATAACGTATGTATACATAAACTATAGTGTCAAATATTTTGAATTTAGAAAACAATTTAATGAACCTAATTACTGATATTAAATAATTACCAGAAGAGGGTAAATCATCTTTTGTATTTACAAGGTATATTATACATTTTCAAGCAAAATATAAGCCAGTACGTTTTGTTTAACATTTTAAATGAGCAAAAGCAATTAGAAGGTAGTTTCAGAATGTGGATTTGTTGTGCTTCCCAATTACAAGAGACAGTTTTATTAGGAAAAAGCAGGGAAAATAATATTACGGAAGAAACTTTTAGTTTTCAGCCATAAATTTGCTGTAAAAAATTTGGTGTATTATCCTTAACATCTATTCTTAAAAGCTAGATCTATGTTTGCCAACATTTAATTTAAATTATATTTAGACTACTATATGATTTTTTATTACATATACCATTAATTAATATAGTTAACATAAATAATAATTGATTGTCTTTTATTGGAAGTTATGCAAAGTTCTGATGTGGATATTCAAAATTGAAAAAAAATGTTAAAGTCCACTATATTTGCTGTTTCTCTTTTGACTATGAAACTTTGCCAAAAGTATTTTATATTTTATCACAATGCAAATGAAAAACTAAAAATATATAACAAATGCAGAATCACAAACATGTCAAGTAATCATTCCCCTGATTCCAGAAACTATAGTATTATTTAGTTGCTATTACCTCCCACTGTATATGTCCATTCTGTGAACATGTATTACTTCATGTGGTGGGCCTAATGGAACAATTGTTAAATGTTCTATAATGTCAAATGGGTGAATTTCAATGTTATATTATTAGGGGAAACAGCCTTTGAAGATGTCTCAGAAATGATAAATAATATTCGGCCTGTATTGGATACATTATGGAGTCTACACATTTCAGCTTTAGAACACTGAATAAGAAAGCCAAAGAGTAGTTTTGAACCCCATATGGGCTGCTAATAACAATTTGTTTTATATTCCAAGTTGAAGCCCTGACCTAAACACGACATCTCAAGTTTATTCCACAAGTAGATAGACACAATGGGATATAGTATGTATTCATTTCTTATTCCTGCCATATCTACTTGCCACAAGCTCAGTGGTCCCTGATGTCACTGTTTCCATGCTGGCTGTCATCAGGGGGCTATCCTTAGCACCAAGAGCCTTCTCACCCTTTTTTGTGTTTTGACACTACATCTCAGAGCCTGCAATAATTCATCAAACCTATCTCAAGATAATTATACCTAAATTCTGTGATGTATTGTTACCAAATATTTCTTTTTATGAAAAATTTGCTGAATTTACTAGTTTCTACTGTTTATACATAAATATCAAACAAGGCAAGTGAATGAATTTTTAAATTTTTTATGAAAATGTTCTTTGTAAAACAAAGGGTGTATATATCATAGAGTATATTTTAGTTAACAAATTAATTTTTTAAAAGTATAACTTCATTCTGCTTCTGGCAAATATGGAGTAACAGGGACAAGATTTACATTCCCACCTGAAAAAATATATATATGAAGCAATAATTTCCAAGATATTAAACATCAGGCAAAGAAGGACATTGATAGCTGAGTCACAGAAAGCAAACAAATCATGGCCATGATTTCATCACTTATGTATTAGATAGTCCAGGCACAGCCAAGAAATCATCCTGAGTTGAAGAGATGTTTCTGAGAACCTTGGGGAGGCCAAGAAGATAGAGCTTGCATGGGAGAGTAATAGGAGGAAAGAGTGGTGCATAGAGAATCCTTTACAATTCTGAATGGGTTCCCTCCTTCTTGATTTTAGTTAATTAATTATCAGTGTATGTATGTAAAGAAATCACTCAAGGCAGGGGATAGAACTATCTGAAAGGATTAGAGTAAATAATCTGTAGAGCTTACTCAGTGCTGGGAATAGTTACTGATCTCAGCAGCCTGATGAAAATCCTCTTAATTCCTGGGGCATCAGGTGGAATAATGAGCATAGTTTTGTCTCAGCATAAAATTGTTCAGAGTAAATATTCCTCTGATCTCACATAATAAACGTTAAGAACAATACTCCCCCCCAAAAAAATTAAAATTGATCCAGAAATAAAACAGGTGACAGAATTAGTATACAAAGACATTAACACAGTTAAAATAAGTTCATTTGTACACTTTTATTCCCACATATAAGCAATATCATATATTTGTCTTTCTCTGTCTGACTTCACTCAGTATGACAATCACTAGGTCCATCCATACTGCAGCAATGGCATTATTTTGTTCTTTTTTTTTTTTGCGGTATGCGGGCTTCTCACTGTTGTGGCCTCTCCCATTGTGGAGCACAGGCTCCGGACGCACAGGCTCAGCGGCCATGGCTCACAGGCCTAGCAGCTCCATGGCATGTGGGATCTTCCCATACCGGGTCACGAACTCGTGTCCCCTGCATCGGCAGGCGGACTCTCAACCACTGTGCCACCAGGGAAGCCCTATTTTGTTCTTTTTTATGGCTGAGTAATACTCCATTGTATATATGTACCACATCTTCTTTATCCATTCCTCTGTTGATGGACATTTAGATTGTTTCTATGTCCTGGCTATTGTAAATAGTGCTACAATGAACATTGGGGTGCATGTATCTTTTCGAATTGTGGTTTTCTCCAGATATGTGCACAGGAGTGGGATTGCTGGATCATATAGTAGCTCTATTTTTCGTTTTTTAAGGAACCTCGTAATGTTCTCCATAGACGCTGTACCAGTTTACATTCCCACTAACAGTATAGGAGGGTTCCCTTTTCTCCACACCCTCTCCAGCATGTATTGTTTATAGACTTTTTGATGATGGCAATTCTGACCTGTGTGAGGTGATCTCATTGTATTTTTGATTTCCATTTTGCTGATGATTAGTAATGTTGAGCATATTTTTATGTGCTTTTTGGCCATCTGTATGTCTTCTTTGGAGAAATGTCTATTTAGATCTTTGCCCATTTTTTGATTGGGTTGTCTCTGTTTTTTTTTTTTATTGCGCTGTATGAGCAGTTTGTATTGTATAAATCCCTTGTCAATTGCTTCATTTGCAAATATTTTCTCCCATTCTGAAGTTTGTCTTTTCATTTTGTTTATGGTTTCCTTCACTATGCAAAAGCTTTTAAATTTAATTAGGTCCCATTTGTTTATTTTTGTCTCTATTTTCATTACTCTAGGAGGTGAATCATTGAAAAAGATCTTGCTGTGACTTACGTCAAAGAGTGTTCTGCCTATGTTTTCCTCTAAGAATTTTATAATACCCAGCCTAGTTACAGATGTAAAAAACAAACTTATGGTTACCAGGGGGCAAGGAGGGTGGACAAATTGGAAGATTGGGATTGACATATACACACTACTATATATAAAATAGATAATCAACAAGGACCTACTGTATAGCACAGGGAACTCTACTCAGTACTGTGTAAAGAGCTAAATGGGAAAAGAATCTACAAAAGAGTGGATATATGTATATGTATAACTGATTCACTTTGCTGTACACCTGAAACTAACACAACATTGTAAATCAAATACTTCAATAAAAATTTTTACAAAATTAATAAAACAGTTAAAATTATCATATTCTATATGACCAAGAGCTAAAGGAAGATTAAATATAGAGTAGGTACCTGAATATATTTAAAAGATCTATATCTTACCTTAGAGATAAAAAGTTTTGTTTGATGTGAAAAACAGATATGTAATAAAATTAATTACATATTAGATATTTCAGAGCAAAAGATTAGTGAATCTGACAACATGACAACAAAAACCATACACAATTAAAAATAGAAAAAGAGACTGGAAAAAAAATGAACAGAAATTCAGTGAAATGTGAAGACAAAACATGTAGACTAAGGTAACTGGAGTCACAAAAGAAGGTTGGGGACTGGAGGAGAAGCAGAAAATATACTAAAGAAAATAATGGCTATATTTTTTCCGTATTTGGTGAAATCTTATAACCCATGGATCCATGAGCTCAATAAAATATGAAATAGGGCTTCCCTGGTGGCACAGTGGTTGAGAGTCTGCCTGCCGATGCAGGGGACACGGGTTTATGCCCCGGTCCGGGAAGATCCCACATGCCGCAGAGCGGCTGGGCCCGTGAGCCATGGCCGCTGAGCCTGCGCATCCGGAGCCTGTGCTCCACAACGGGAGAGGCCACAGCAGTGAGGGGCCTGCGTACCGCAAAAAAAAAAAAAAAAAGACATAAACTAAAGCTAGGCACTTCTTAATCAAATTGCTTATAACTCATAATAAAAATGAAATTTTAAAAGCAACCAGAAAAACAGAAAGACACAAGACACATAGAGGAACAATGAGAATGAAAGATTGTTTCTTATCAGAAACAACAGAAACCAGAAAACATTGGAGCAATATCTTTAAAGAACTGAAAGGAAGAAACAAAAAGAAGTAAACAAAAAAAGTCAACCTAGAATTGTATACCCAGACTTTTATAGGTATGCAAATGACAAAATCAGTAGCCACCAGTCATTCTACAATTTCTGTATGAAAAACATAAAGGAAAATCCTTTAGGCAGAAGGAACATGGTAACATATTGAACTCTGCACCTACAAAAGAAATGAAGAATTTCAGATTGTAATTATGAGTATCACTATTAAAGACTATTTTTTTAAGAATTATAAAAAATCATATAAAATTTAAATTGTCTAAAAAACTAAACTAAAAGCTATAGATTGTTAGATTGGATTCAAAATATGCAACTCTCTACAGAAAATAAGACTTTCACTTTGTAAAAACAAAGAGCTTAAAGTAAAGGATGGATAATGACATACTGATAATAATTATATTAATCTAAAGAAAACTGATATTAACCGAAAGAAAGCTGAAGAGGCTATATTAACACCCAACAAGTTTTATTTTAGAGAAAAAATATTACCAGAGATAAAAAGTATCATATAATAATAAATAATGTGTCAATTCATCAAGTGGATGTAACAATTCTAAATAATATGCACATAATGACAGAGCCTCAAATTATGTGAAGCAAACACTGATAGAATTTCAAGGAGAAATACATGAATCCAAAGTTATATTTAGTTTTCAATACTTCTATTTCAATAATTGTTAGAAAAAGACAGAAAATCAGTAAGAATATAGGATGCATGAAGCTTACTATCGACAAACATGATGATGTTTATAGGAAAGTTCATTTGATTATAGTAGAACACATTATTTTCAAGCACAAATGAAACATTTTACCAAGATATACCTAACTGAGGGTAGTAAAACGAGTCTCGGTAAATTTAAAAATAATCGATTCATATAAACTATATTCTTTGAACACAATAGAGATAAATTAAAAATCAATAACAGATATGTATCTTTAAAATTCCCAAATATTTGGAAACTAAATAATATACTTAAAATAGCACATGGGTCAAAGATGAAATACATATATGAGAGAATTTAAAATATTTTGAGTTGAATAAAAATAACATTACAAATCAAAATTTACATTATGCAATTAAATGATTACCTAGGTGAAAATGTGTAGCATTTAACATATAAGAAAAGTGAATAAAAAAAGTCTCTAATTGGTGACCTTATCTTCTGCCATAATGAACTAGAAATTTAAAGAAAAATAAATTGAATCCAAGTTAAATAGAAAAACAAAATCACAGAAGTCAATGAAGTAGAAAACAAAAAGTGAGTACAGAACATTAATGAAACCAAAAGCTAGTTCTTTGAGAAGATTGAAAAACTACCTATACATGTACATACATATTTGTAAAAGTTTATAAACATAACACATGCACAAACACATTATATATACATTTGTGTGTAAACCTAATATGTAATAAGTGCTTAATAAATTCTTATTGAATAAAGAATTGAAATTTTAAAATACTTTAAATCTGATCCAGAATCCTCCAGCTTGTCTCATGATCTTCCAGTATATTGTGGGATTCCCTCACTTCTAGCTTCATTTTATACTGACATTAGAGAATTGGCCCTCCTGTCCACTGTCACTGATCTTGCATCTTTCCACTATTTATTCAGACCGTATTAGGTCCTTGTTCTGTTTAGGTGCTTCTTCCATGACTATCTCAGAAATATTAATTGTGGATATCCTTGCTATTGCCAGATAAATTCATTATTTCACACTGTTTTAGCCTAGCACCAGCCTTCTCATTAGAATGACTTTTCTCTGTAAATTGACAGTTTCCTAAAGTTTCTAATTATTTCCTTACTTATGTCTTATATTTAATATTTTGACTTTATTGAATCTGAGTACTCCTAGGACTCTGTTATGTGAGGCAGGGGACATATGTTTCACCATTTTCCTCAAATTAAATAGCTCATTCTAAGTGGGATGGCTGAAAGAACTAGCACATTAATGTGAAGAACCACTTGTTCTTCTACCACATTTCTCTAGTGGAGCAGTTCATTCCTCAAATAAGGATATGCTTTCACCACTAAACTTCACTAAAGGAATAGATTTTTGCTATTCTCTTAGTTAACATCACAATTATTTTTTTATACTTGTTCTTTACAGAAGCAGTCCCCAACCTTTTTGGCACCAGGGACTGGTTTTGTGGAAGACAATTTTTTCACGGACTGGGGGTGGGGGGATGGTTCAGGTGGTAATGCAAGCAATGAGGAGCGGGAGATGAAGCTTTGCTCCCTTGCCTGCTACTCAGCTCCTGCTGTGAGGCCCAGTTCCTAACAGGCCGTGGACTGGTACCTGTCCATGGCCCAGGGTTTGGGGACTCCTACTTTACAGCACCAACTCCTAAAAACATAAGGTCTAATGTTTAATGAGTTGTATTAAGTTTGATAACGGCAGTAGTAACAACAATAGTAATAGTCACTTTATACTCTCTCCTCACAGAATTAAGGGCATGAATATGCATTGCAGTCTTCTTGTAATCTGGGATAAACCATTGTCTTCTATACCTTAAAATTTTGTAAAATGGAGAAAAAATGAGGAACATGAGTTTATATAAAAATATGTTGAAGAAGAAATATGAGATGATACCATGATACCAGTGATTTGATCTGTAATACAAACACAGCATAATGGGGAGAAAAAACAGTTCCCATAAGATAGGTTCTGAACCAGGAAGTGATGAAATTCTACTGTTCTTTTTTTTTTTTTCCTTCTGTTTCAGCTGGGGAAGAAGTACTCTTTAAGATTTAAATCTGAATCTATTTAAGAGACTAATAAATTAAATTTCCAAACATCAGATTTGTATTATTATTTTTAATCATGTATACATATCTTTTGCTTACCCAAAATGTCATTTTTGTTAGTGTTGTTAAAACAATAACAACAGCAACAACAAAGGTAAGGCTAGGTTTGGGAAGGTGAGTTTTACATGCAAAACAGAGTCAAATTTGACAAGAAGTTTTTTGGAATTTAACTACTAAGAAAAAAGCTCAGGGATCATGGATTTCAGTGGAAAAACAAGCCTAAGCAAATGGCAACAGAATGAGGCAAAAAAAATATTGATAACATATACTTTACCAAAGAAGATATGCAGACATCAGTTAAGCATATGAAAAGATGGTGTATTATATGTGTCATCAGTGAAATGCAAATTTCACACTTATTATAATGACCAAAATCCAGAACACTGACAATATCAGATGCTGGTGAGGATGTAGAACAAAAGCAACTCCCATTCATTGTTGACGGATATGCAAAAATGTACAGCCACTTTAGAAAACTATATAACTGGACTAAATATATGAGGCCAATTCTGATTCTTGAAAAAACCTATATTGGATAAAGTAAACCCTATTATTGCTACAGCTATCTGTGCTGAAGTTACTTGCCTGCTATGGTAGAGGCGCTTGAGACCAAGTAGAATGGTAAACTCACAGAGATGAGGTGGTGGAGACTGGAGTTGTGGGCTGCTGGTGGAGCTTGGATTTTAAGGCAAGGTGTCAGGGAAGAGACAGTCCTACACGGATAAGTCTTAGATATCTCTTTGGTGGTTTATCACAAGATCTCAGCCGGTACTGGCTATATAGGTGGAAGACTGGAATCTACAAGTCCTAGAAGAGATTCCTGCAGTGGTGTAAGAACTGAGCAGTAATATCAGAGGTCATACAGGGGTGACACTGAAGTTCCTGCTTCTTCTGAGTGTCAAGAATTCACTGAGAATCCCAGACTTTCAGGTAAAATCCCAGTAAAGTCAAGGCTTAGGAGTAAAGACCACTTTATAGACCATAACACTAAATTCAAAACAGGAATAGACTTGTTTGAACAAAAATTGAATGTAAAGGATGAATCAGTAACTTAGAAAATCTAACACCATTTAAAGGAACATTAGAAAATACAGCATTCAAACCAAGCATATAAACAAGTTTAGTATAAAATCAGAAATTACTAGATATGCCAAGAAGCAGAAAAATGTGACCCATGACAAAGAAAAAAAAAAGTCATCAATAGAAATATACTCTGATAATTCAGCACTGGTTAGCAGAAAAATATTTATACATATATTGTAAATATATTCAGTAACTTAAAGGAGACATTCATGGTGAGTGAAATGATGAAATATTTCAGGAGAAAAGGAAACTTTAAAAAATAAATTCCAGAACTGAAAAGTATAATATCTGAAATAGTTTTCCAGATGGGTTTAACAGATTAGACATTCTGAGGGTAAAATGTATTAGTTAAATTGTAGACAGATCAATGGAAATGATTAAATCTTAAGAATAAAGAGAAAAGGGATTGAAAATATGAATAGATTGAATTGAACTCCAGTGACCTATGGAACAACAGCAAGTGAATTAAAATGTAATCCATTATGTTTTAAAATGTAATAGAATTATAATGCATAATAGATTCTCAGAGAAATATGAAAGAGTAGTGGTTCACTTATAATAATTAATTTATAAAATAATGCCTTAGCTTTTACAATATTAGGTGGAATAACATCAATTTGCAAATCCAAAATTCTCAC
The DNA here is from genome assembly GCF_008692025.1 of Phocoena sinus. Taxonomy (NCBI): domain Eukaryota; kingdom Metazoa; phylum Chordata; class Mammalia; order Artiodactyla; family Phocoenidae; genus Phocoena; species Phocoena sinus. The sequence continues at coordinate 121,369,430 of NC_045764.1, read as the reverse complement.
TGAAACCCATTCAAAAGAAATGACTTATAGGCATCTCATAGTATAACTGACAGCATTCATATATAAAGACAAAATATTTAATGAACCAAGAGAAAAATAGGCATATTACAAAATGAATGACTTTTTAGTAGAAACAATGAAATTAAAAAGACAAATGGGGGGCTTCCCTGGTGGCGCAGTGGTTGAGAGTCCGCCTGCCGATGCAGGGGACACGGGTTCGTGCCCCGGTCCGGGAAGATCCCACATGCCGTGGAGCGGCTGGGCCCGTGAGCCATGGCTGCTGAGCCTGTGTGTCCGGAGCCTGTGCTCCGCAACAGGAGAGGCCACAACAGTGAGAGGCCCATGTACCGCAAAAAAAAAAAAAAAAAAAAAAAAAAAAAAAAAAAAAAAAAGACAAATGGAAGGAAATGCTTAAAATAATGGGGAAAATAAAATTTGTCAACTCAACATAGAAGAGTGATATAAAAACAGTTTTAGATAAAATAAAGCTGAGAAATTTTATATTTAGCACACTTGTACCATATTAATTAAAGAAAACTCTTTAGACTGAAAATAAATGACAAAAAAACATGGAAGCTTGGTTCCGAGGAGCAATAAAAATGGTTAATATTTGAGAAGAGGTTATAGACATCATTCTTTTTTTTAATTACTTTATTTGAAAGAAAACTAACTTTAAAACAAAATTAACAGTACTTTGAGCCATATCTTACAAAAGTAGACATAAAGTATAAGAAAACATTGTATTATCCTCTCAGGTATGGAGTTGGTTTTAATATCAGCCAAGCCTTTGTTAGCACTACTACACAGGGACAAACAGAATTTCTGGTACAGAGGCAAGGAATCTTATATAACGTAGAATTCATCCAGAAGACTGACATCAGAGGAAAGACGTTCCTTAGTGGATCCATTGGTCATCCAGAATAACTCTTCCTGATATAGCAATGGAAACTGCCATAGAAATCAGTTTTGAAATGGCAGCTAAGGAAGAAATTCTTGGAAAAGATGGATTTCATTTTTCAATATGCACTATGCATTATAGGTCCATTGTGCTATGTAAATACACATGTGTCTGGAAAACAAGGGGAGGAATTCTTATTGACCTGCTGGGATTACAATGTTGGAAGTTCTGATTTCCAAAGTTGGCATGTATTTGCCAGTGGATACAAAAAGCATTCCATTGAATTACAAGATACAGCTTCCATCTGGGCACATTGGACTTGTATCCAGGGACCAGTAGTTGAAAGAGGAGTCACCATTTTGATGGACATAATTGACCCTGATCAGCAGGAGGTTATAGACTATTTACACACAAAGTGAGATGAAGGAATATGAGTGGAAGCTAGTTAGTTTCACTTGCACTACTTTTGTATCTCTTTTGTCTAATTTTAACTTTGATTCTACAGGTATAGCAAATGTGGATTGAGATTACCAAATGAGATCAAAGTCTCAGACTCTAGAAATGAGGGTTTAGGTCACACCAACAGCCAATACCTTCCAAGCTGATAACCAGGGGGAGGGAAATTTAGAATGGATGATGCAGAAGACAGTCATAAGTATCAAATGCTGAGACCAGTTGCAACAAAAGGGGCTATAATTATCCTTATTTGTTTCCCTCTTCTAAATTTCTCCTCAGAGAGATAGCTCCACAGGAAGTATTGATGAGCTCCTCCATGAATCTGTGTAGAAAGGGGTGGACTTTATTGGCCATCGAATGTGCCCTACTCAGATCTTTTTTCAAAAGAACCTACTTCAAATAATGTTGATACTGGAGTCCACCGACATCTAGCCAGATTATTTTCCATTGAATTCATTGAAAAGTTGACAGCATATATGATTGTGAATATATTTGAGAAGAGCAAGTTTAGAGAAAATAACAGGGTAAGTAGCTATGGAGCTCCTATAACCCATTCAGTCAGGAAGTGATTAATATCCACTACAGGTCGGTGGGTGTAGTAATGAAGAATAAAGTGTGCATCTAGTTTATCAATGACTTAGAAAGAAAGCAAATTAAATGTGGGGAAGTGTTCATTGAAGTGCCTATTGCAACATCATATATACTACCAAAATACTATCATGTTTTAAAACATAGAAAGGTGACAGAGGATCCATATCTGAGAAAAACGAAGATATGGAATAAATTTAGGAAACAAAATTTTGGAGTTATAAATGACTGTAAAAGTTCAAGGAAAATAAATAATACTCATCAATATACAAAGTTTTGCTAAACTATAACATAATGGAAAGTGAATTAAAGTCTCCTAAACCTGATTATTGCTAATAATGGCAGGACTGTGATGTGTTTGGTGTGCAACAGAGGAGTAAGGTTGGGGTAGAAAGAAAAGCACATAAAATGGTATAGTGATTTATCTTTATCAACACCTAGGAAGACAGCAGATTACAAATAGCTAGCTCATATTGCAAGCAATTTAAACAATTCCCTAAATATAATAGCAGTAAGATGAGTTTGTTTGAAACCTCAATTCAAAGATCAAATATATAGACAATCTATCACAATTATTTATGTCACAATCGTCTTTTATGTTGACATATGCTGAAGACCTGTTCCCTAAAGTGATCATTCTGAACAAAATACTTCAGAGCCAGCCAAAAATAAATGTACCTGCACTGAGTATTATGTTATATATTCCTTCCAAAATGTCTTTTGAATTGGGAAGTAGTAGAGCAAGAGAATTAGCTAGCAGTTTGGCCTCTTGGGTCTGAAATTTTCTTTCAACTTATGTAATTTAACCACTTAACCTCTGAGCTTGTCTTACCTCGTTTGTAAGCTGGAAATAATAGCCCTGCCCTGAAAGCATTTGGAAACTAAAGGTTTCATCATAATTAATGTTATTCATTTTAATATTGTTGAATTAATGCAGCATGCCACTTAACATTATATTGAATTTTACCTAATTAAATTTGGCTAGGAAAATAACACAATTTAGTATATAAAATTATCCTTTCAAACTGACAGAAGAGCATGTCCATTATAAGAGTCTCTTGGTCTGAATCTGAGGCATGCATGAAATATGTTATATTCATAATATATATCTGTATATATAGTTATGTATTATATATACAAATGTGTGTTGAAATTAAATATGGAATGAATTAAAATGTATACAAATGTATAAGAATAATATCAATATGAATACTAAAAAAGCCTGAGCTGTCAAAGGAAAACAATTAAAAGTACCTTTAAATATTATTTTTATGCCATTAGTAAGAGTACTGAGTTAGGTATAATTGCATTTGGGTAAGTTGAAAAAACAAGTATGATGTTTGGGACTTAACCTCTGATAAGTTTCCTCACCAGAAAAATAAAAAGATGAATATTTGCTTCAAGAACAAGGGAATGACATAGCATCTGAAAGCTTCAAAGACTGATGTGTAGTTGGCAATCAAAAAAGTTAGCTTCCTGGGCTTCCCTGGTGGCACAGTGGTTGAGAGTCCGCCTGCCGATGCAGGGGACACGGGTTCGTGCCCCGGTCTGGGAGGATCCCACATGCCGCGGAGCGGCTGGGCCCGTGAGCCATGGCCGCTGAGCCTGCACGCCCGGAGCCTGTGCTCCGCAACGGGAGAGGCCACAACAGTGAGAGGCCCGCGTACCGCAAAAAAAAAAAAAGTTAGCTTCTTTTACCTCATGTTAACTTAAGGAAACGTAAAGATGGAAAGTTTTTAAAGGTTATAATGGACTTCACCAAGAAGATGAATTACCTTATATTATCTTTTAACAATAAGGATCTACAAATACTTAGAAAGAAAATTATTCACTGTAGGAGGAATTGCTTTAGAATAGTAATTATCAATGCTCTTAGACTTTATAAAACCACATAGTGCGGTGGGGACGTGGATTTTTTCACCATGTACCATAGCTCTTCTCTCCTGCCTGCCTTTTTCTTACCATCTTATCCATCTTACCTACTTACCACCACTGCTTCACTGCCATCTGGAAAATTTTTTGACCAGTCAGGGTATTACATGCTTTGTTTTACTGCTTTGGAATAAGCGTCAACTCCTCCTCCAAAAAATAAAGACTTTTCACCTTCCAATTGATAAGTTTCAGAGACAGCTCTCGAAGGAAGGCGTTTCCTTTCTCTCTCTCTTTTTTACACCATTCTTTTTTAAACCATTTCTTTTTTTTTTTATTGAAGTATAGTTGATTTACAATGTTGTGTTAGCTTCAGATGTACAGCAAAGTGATTCAGATATATATATATATATATATATATATATATATATATTCTTTATCAGATTCTTTTCCCTTATAGGTTATTACAAAATATTGAGTATAGTTTCCTGTGCTATATAGTAGGTCCTTGTTGGTTATCTATTTTATATATAGTAGTGTATATACGTTAACCCCAAACTCCTAATTTATCCCTCCCCCACCTTTCCCCTTAGGTGACTAAAAATTTGTTTTCTTTGTCTGTGGGTCTATTTATGTTTTGTATATAAGTTCATTTGTATCGTTTTCTTTTAGATTCCACATATAAACAATATCATATTATATTTATCTTTGTCTGGATAATTACTTCACTTAGTATGATAACCTCTAGTTGCATCCATATTGCTGCAAATGGCATTATTTCATTCTTTTTTTATGGCTTAGTAATATTCCATTGTATAAATATACTACATCTTCTTTATCCTTTCATCTGTTGATGGACATTTAGGTTGATTCCATGTCTTGGCTATTGTAAATAGTGCTGCAGTGAACATTGGAGTGCATGTATCTTTCCAAATTATGTTTCTTTTCCAGCTATGGAAACACAAAACACCCTGAATAGCCAAAGCAATCTTAAAAAAGAAACATGGAGCTGGAGGAGTCAGGCTGCCTGAGTTTAAACTATACTACAAAGCTGCAGTAATCAAGACAATATGGTACTGGCACAAAACAAAAATATAGATCAATGGAACAGGATAGAAAACCCAGAAATAAACCTATGTACATATGGGCAATTAATCTATGGCAAAAGAGGCATGATTATACAATGGAGAAAAGACAGCCTCTTCAATAAGTGGTGCTGGGAAAACTGAACAGTGACCTGTAAAAGAATGAATTAGAACATTCTCTAACACCATACAAAAAATAAACTCAAAATGGATTAAAGACGTAAATGTAAGACCAGATACTATAAAACTCCTAGAGGAAAGCATAGGCAAAACACTCTGACATAAATCGCAGCAATATATTTTTGGATCCATCTCCTAGAGTAATAGAAGTAAAAACAAAAATAAACAAATGGGACCTAATGAGACTTAAAAGCTTTTGCACAGCGAAGGAAACCATAAACAAAACAAAAAAAATCACCTACAGAATGGGAGAAAATATTTGCCAAACCTGCTACCTACAAGAGATTAATCTCCAAAACATACAAATAGCTCAATATTAAAAAAAAGCAAACAACACAATAAAAAATGCTCAGACGATCTAAATAGGCATTTCCCCATAGAAGACCTACAGATGGCCAAAATGCACGTGAAAATACACTCTACATTGCTAATTATTAGAGAAATGCAAATCAAAACTGCAATGAGGTATCACCTCACACTGATCAGAATGGCCATCATCAAAAAGTTTTTTTTTTTTTTTTTGGTGGCTCACATAGCTTATTATTCTCCAAAAATATTTTCTGTATTGAGCAGGTCTATGTCTCTTGACAATATTTGAATTCCCACTACCTGATTAGTTTGGCACTGCCTGTTAGTTGGCAGGTTGGAGCAATTTAAGCACCTTACAAATATTACATTTTCTCTTGAATGGAAAGATAAATTCTAAAAAAGATCCTTCTTTCTTTTTGTTTTCTTTACTATATTAAAAATAAGGAAATCTAAAGAAAGTATGCTTTATCTCTCTGGTGCCTTAAATAAATCTGAATTTGGCAGTAAATATCTTGATACTTATTGTACATTTAAATAATGCTTTTTTCACACACTAATTTTAATCTACATTAACTTGAAAAGATTTAAATTGGAAGGTCAACTTTAATTTATGGATCAGTAAGTGGATCTGACAACTTTGATTACGACATTTAACCTGCAAATGGATAACAGAATCAGGGACTAAGATGATAAATGGTTCACTACAAACAAATTACAAATGTTTTCACAACAGTTGTGTTAGAGTGGTATTCCTTGTCTCTTTTGTCAAATTGGAAAACCTTTTTAATTACTTCTGACTTTGTATTATGCTCCATTGTACACAGATGTCAAGAGTGCTCTGATAAAGTTTGGTTGTGTTTTTTTTTTTTTTTTTTTTTTTTTTTTGTGGTACGTGGGCCTCTCACTGTTGTGGCCTCTCCCGTTGTGGAGCACAGGCTCAGCGGCCATAGCTCACGGGCCCAGCCACTCCACAGCATGTGGGATTTTCCCGGACCAGGGCACGAACCCATGTCCCCTGCATTGGCAGGCAGACTCAACCACTGCGCCACCAGGGAAGCCCCTAAGTTTGTTTTTAAATATGGCATAAAGGAATAGTATGGCAAAGGTTTTTAAAGTTCAAATTCTATTTGTTTTAACACACGAATTTTCCTCAACGTATGATGGGTTTATCAGGATATAACTGATAAGCCCATCGTACATTGAAAGTATCATAAGTTGAAAATGCATTTGATACACCTAACCTGCTGTACATTATAGCTTAGCCAGCCTACCTTAAACATGCTCAGAACATTTACAGTAGACTACAGCTGGGCAAAATTATCTAACACAAAGCCTATTTTATAATAAAGTGTTGAATATCTCATGTAACTTATCGAATACTGTACTGAAAGTGAAAAATAGAATGATTGTAGGTATATCAGCTGTTTACCCTGTGATCACATGGCTGGGTGGGAGCTGTGACTCACTTTCACATTGATGAAAGCATCAAAAGAGAGTATTGTAGTGCATATTGCTAGCCCAGGAAAAGATCAATATTCAAAATTCAAAGTATGGTTTCTGTGTAATGCACATTGCTTTCAGACCATTGTAAAATTGAAAAATCATAAGACAAAGCACTGTAAATCAGGGAATTTCTGTATATGCTAAAAAAATAAAATCTTGTCACAGAAAAAGAAACATGTATAAAACAAATTAAACTTGCAATACAAAAGGCTTCATATAGCGTAACTTATTTTCCTCATTATTGGAAAGCACTTCAACAAACATATTCTTCAATATTTGTCATGCAAAGTGGGTGGAAATAGGCACATCAAGTGTTTCTCACAATTTAATATAATATATTGAGCATGGACTTCCCTGGCGGTCCAGGGGTTAAGACTCTGTGCTTCCAATGCAGGAGGAGCAGGTTTGATCCCTGGTAAGGGAACTAGGATCCCTCATGCCAGGCAGCCAAAAATAATAACAATAATAATATATTGAGCAACCTAAAGCACAATTTTTACATATGGACATCTGATAGCTAAATGTGAAACCTATTAAAATTTATACTAATTATCATAATATCTAGTGTATAAAATACATCTATTGAACTATTAAATGAGGATTTCTAAAATGCATGGGTATGCCCACAGGAAAATTATTTGCTAAAAGAATATTATATGGTCATAATTTATTGGGCTTAATTTTTCAATTATGAAAATAAATAATATATAACATTTTCTAGTAATCATTGCTATATATGCCTATAATATTTTCTCTTAAATAAAAATACTTTCTTTTCATGTTGGAACCTGTCAAAAACATGATGTTACTTTGTACATGTAATCCAATAGAAATTTAGCCTCTAATTTTCAGTGTGGATATTACGTGGGTTTATTTTTTATTAAGTTAATCCTCAATGATTGCCTTTTATAATATACAATTTCTAATTTATAATTCTAATTTCTAATACAAATTTTAATTTAAATCTCTTGTAACCGAGTCCAAGCTCATATACTGTTTTCCAGGACAGGGTAATATGTCAAGAGACAAAGTGTAGTGGCAAGGAAAAGTGACTTTATTTGGAAAGTCAGTAAACCAAGAAGATGGGACACTCATGTCTTAAAGAACCATCTTCATTTGGGGTAGAATTCAAGCTCTTTTATGCTAGGGATGGGGGAAGCAGGTGGGGGTTAAGATCAGAAAGTGATAGACAACTGCATCTATCTGGGCACCAGCAAGGGTCTGAGGAAGGTTGTGAAAACTCATCGTTCTTGGTCAGTTGACTTCAGCTGACTTGAGTCTGATCATGATGTTCCTATGAATCTTGACTAGACAATCCTTATTTTTGTTCATACTTCCTTATCTCCCCATGGGAGGCAAGTTTCCAGTAAGGAGTCATTTGCTCAAATCTTAAGCTGTAAGCAAAATTCCTTTAGCGGTTAACATGTCCATGTGCAGGGCTAAGCAGAGGCTTATGACTCAGAGATTAGAGGAGCAGAAGACACAGATACAATATGGAGTCAGAGATGCCAAGCTTCTTCTATGAACAAGAGGCAGGTAGGGGATACAGGGATTGGGGGAGTGGGGGGAGGTCTGTCTCCAGGAAAGCCCTGCAGGATCCTCTTGGTTTCACTTTTTCTACAATATCAACAGTTCTATGTGTTATTTGACACTTGCATACAATAAATTTATACTTAAAATATGTATACTTCTTAAATAAACCCTTTTGGAGAAATTCTGTTTCAAAATGGAGACATAGGAGCCTCCTGAACTCACCTTCTACCACAGATACATCAAATCTACAGGTATACATAGAGCAATTACCCCTGAAAGAAATCCAGAAACTAGCTGAGTGATTCCTGCACATTGGGCTAAGGAGAAAATCCCCATATTACCTACATCAAAATGGGGCTGACTGCAATCCTAACCAATAACAGTGAACTATCAGAGAGAGAAATTAAGAAGAAAATTCATTTACAGTATCATCAAAAAGAATAAAATATTTAGCAATAAATTTAACCAAGGAAGTGAAAGATCTATACACAAAAAGCTATAAAACATTAATGAAATAAATTGAAGAAGACACAATTAAACAGAAATATAAACTCATAGATTGGAAGAATGAATATTGTTAAAATGTCCATCTTATCCAAAGTGATAAGTGTAGATCACTTATCCAAAGTGATCTACAGATTCAGTGCAATTCCTATCAAAATTCCAAAGCCATTTTTAACAGAAATAGAAAAAGAAATCCTAAAATTTGTTTGGAATCACAGTAGACCCTGAAAAACCAAAGCAAACTCTAGGAAGAACAAAGCTGGAGGGATCACACTTACTGATTTCAAAATGTTTTACAAAGCTATAATCATCAAAATAATATGGCATTTGTATAAAAGCAGACACTTAGATGAGTAGAACAGAATAGAAAGCCCAGAATTAAACCCATGAATATATGGTCAATTAATTTACAATAAAGGAACCAAGAATATACAGAATTGTTTATTCTGTATACTATTCTGAATAGTCTCTTAAATGAAAGAATAGTCTCTTAAATAAATGTTGTTGGGAAAACTGAACAGCCATAAACAAAAGAATGAAACTGGACCCCTATTTCACACTATACACAAAAATCAACTTAACATGGATTAAAGACACAAATTTAAGACTTGAAGGTGTAAAGCTTCTGGAAGAAAATGTAGGGGGTCTTGGCAATGATTTTTTTTTTTTTTGATTTTGCACCAAAAGGGAAGACAACAAAAGCAAAAAAAAAAAAACCAAGTAGGACTACATCAAAATAAAATGCTTCTGCACAACAAAGGAAACCATCAACTAAATAAAATGCAACCTACAGAATGGGAGAAAACAATTGCTAATCATATATCTGATAAGGGGTTAATATCCAAAATATATAAAAACTCATGCAATCTAATAGCCAAAAAACAAACAATCCGATTAAAACATGAGCAGAGAAACTGAATAAACGTTTTCCAAAGAAGACATACAAATGGCCAAAAGGTACGTGAAAAGGTGCTCAACATCACTACGGTAATCTTTAAAGAAGTGCAAATCAAAACCGCAGTGACCTCACACTTGTTAGCATGGCTATCATCAAACTAAATACAAGAGATAACAAGCGTTGGTGAGAATGTAGAGAAAGGGAACCCTTGTACACTGTTGGTGGGATTGTAAATTGGTGCTGCCACTATAGGAAGCAGTATGTAGGTTCCTCAAAAAATTAAAAATAGAACCATCATATGATCCAGCTATTCCACTTCTGGTATATATCCAAAGGGAATGAAAATAGAATATAGAAGACATGAGTACGTTTCCATGTTCATTGCAGCATTATGCACTGAGAAATCTTACTCAGCCATGAGAAAGAAGCAAATTTGGCAATTTCCTACAAAGTGGGTGAACCTTGAGGGCTATTATGCTAAGCAAAATAAGTCACCCAGAGAAAGATAGATACTACATCTTAGTTATATATGGAATTTTTTTTAAAAGTCAAACGCTTAGAAACAGAAAGTAGAAAAGTCGTTGCTAAGGGCTGGTGTGCGGGGGAAATAGGAAGAGTTTGATAAAGGGTGTAAACTATTAGTGTCAGACCAATAAGATTTGAGGATATAATGTCTAGCATAGTGATGTAGTTGATAACACTGTATGGTATAATTGAAATTTGCTAGGAAAGTAGAACTTAAATGTTTACACATATATATATGACATAATAAGTATGTAATTACCTAGATGAAAGACACGCTTTCACAATGTATGTGTTTATCAAAACATTACAATGTGCACTTAAAATAATCTTACAATTTTATTTGTCAGTTACACTTCACTAAAGCTAACAAATTATCCTTTTGTAGTTCAGGAAAACTAAACTCCAATTATGTTATATGTATTGGTGTGCCTGTGTCTAGTAAAAACATTTTTGAATAACAAAAATAACAAAAATAACAAAAATTCCTTACTGACAGAAAATATTCCTAAACTAAAAAAATTTATTTTATAGATAGTGTTGGATTTTTTACATGATTAATTATTGATATTTTAAAACTATAATGTTTATATTTATGGTACTTCAGATTATGAGTAAATATATTTATGAAATTAAACATAATTATTAATTAATGGATTTTTAGCTTCATTATCAATTACTTATGGAGAGATAAAGTTTTTAAAATCCATACCTCTATATAGGAAGACTACCTAGTAATTATGTCAGATAACTCAAATTTAATTTAAAAATTCATTGCACTCTCAATCGAAATAATAATACAATTTCTTAAGTGATATGATAATCTTTTCAAACTCATATGGAAAGAAAAGTACAATAATATCAAAAATTGATAGAAGATAATAATGAAAGATAGATTGAACTAGCAGAATAAATGCATTAGTAACTGTGAAAGGTATAGTATAAGAATGAACAATAGATGATTTAAACTGAAAAATTATGTAGAATTATGAAGTTAGTTTTGATAAAGATGGCATTTATGATAATGAACTAGTCCCCAATTTTGAAGGAAACAATGTTAGTCACTTACATATAAATATATATATAATATAAAAATATAAAATATAAAAATAGATGTATTCAAAAGTCACATATATGTAGACTATATATACACACCTATTTATAGACTATTTTTCTAGCTTATATTATGTGAGTATATAAAGTTTTCCTAAATCATTTATATATATTTGAACAGCAAGAAAATAGTTTTTTTTTTTTTTTTAACTAAATATGTTTAAGAATCTGCTATGGAGTTTGTTAAAACTGCACAATCTCATATGTCACTTCACTGGACCATGCTCTTCTAAGGCTGGGAGCCCAGAGTTCACATATTGTACAAACATCTCTAGCGAATAGAAAGAAAGTGATATAGAGCCCATTTTGAAAATTAAAAACATTTATTGAAAAAAGGAGTTGCAGAACAATGGGTATTAAAAGATTCTTTGTGTGTATGTGTTTTTTTGTGTATATATTATAAAAATTTATATCCATAAACACATGGGAAAGACATTCAAAACACACACCACAATGTTACCAGCAGTTAGAATGTTTGAGTGGGGGCTATCATAATTTACTTCTTATATAATTTAAACTGCTTGACACTTTTATACAAAAAATCTATTCAAGAAATTGTATGTATTTTTCATTACTTGTATTTCTATTTGATCTGTTTATTTTTCTTCCTGAGTTTAAAATATCTAGTTACATGCTCCTCTTAAATCTCACAGTTTAGATAAATAATCAAACAAACAAATCTTATTTTTATAAGATAAGATTATTTCTGTAGCATGAAATAGCAGGTGCTATATAAATTTCACAATGAATCCCTAAGGGCCATGATTTCACAATCATATAGGTCACTGGAGTAAGATTTAAGGCTTAGTATGTAACATCTCAGTATGGATTCAATAATACTATGTGTCTCTAATGGAAAGAAAATAATATAAAATGATGTTTCACATTTTTTCTGTAATTTTTCGTAAATGATGACAAATTTTTTTTAGCATTATTTGTGATCTGAACAATGGGGGTAACAAATGGCCCTGCATTTGATTTCACTGGTATATTGTGTCAACCAATGAGGGCGTTTTTGGATGTACACAAGCAGGAAGCAGGCAGATTGAATTTGCTCAAACGACATTTATGTTTGTGAAATGAGACAGCATAATCTAAATAAATGACCTTCCCATGACAGTTTAATAATCCAGGAGGAGAATGGTGTGCATCCAAGGGAAAAGGAAATCCTTTTTATAATTGAAAAGTTTAAAGGTTCTTGGAAATAATGGAAGTTTAAAAGTAGAAACTGGTTTTTTATTTAAAAAAAAAATGCTCCAGAATTCAATATGCATAGTCATAGTGATGCTACATGTCCTATTTAAATTAGTTACAGTAGCCTTAGATCACAGTTAAGATCTACAGTTTTATAGTACATATTTTGCTGTAAATTTAAATATTGACAGGGTTAAATTAATTCCAATGAAAATTTCCAAAAGCAACTTATTACTTTTTACCTAATTATTATGTATTCTCATAATTCATATGGAATTCCTTTTATTTGGTAGTGAAATAAAAATACCATGAGAGTCTTAATTACCCCTTCAAAACACATGAAAATTTTGATACCCTGAAATTCTTGTCTTGGTCTGGTGTGTATCTCCCATAGTGACTTAGATGGAAATTCATGAAAACTGAATAATTGTTTGAGATTTCAATTTCTTTCATTTAAATTATAAATGTAACAAATGCACTTGATACCAAAAAGTTAATGTGAAAAGTTACAATAAATAGTTGAAATCTCTATTCTTCTACACCTAACTCTGGGTCAACTCAAATATGAGCAGGCTTTTATCTCTTTTTTTACAGTTACACAAATAGAAATAACCTAAACATATTCTTATGCAGTTACATTTTACACTTAACGATGTATCTATTACACATAACAGTACAGTTGACTCTTGAACAACACAGGTTTGAACGGCACGGGTTCACTTATAAACAGATCTTTTCAATAAATATATACTACAGTACCACAGGAGCTTCCATTGGTTCAATCTTTGGATGCAGAACTGTTGATACAGAGGGCCGACTGTAAAGTTATATGCAGATTATGACTGATTTGAGGGTTGGAACCCCTACTCCTGAGTTGTTCAAGGGTCAACTATAAATGCATTTTGGACATTTATTAGGCTTTAAATATTTAAGTCATTCCCTTTAAAACTTGTGTATTTTATTGTATAGATACATCATGTTTTACGTATTCTATCATTGATTTAAATTGTTTCCAGATTTGTTTTAGCTATACAAACTATATTGCAAGAAACAAATTTCAAAGTACATCTTCGTGGACATATGCATATACATCATTAAATTAAATTGCTACCAGTAGAATAGGTGAGCCAATGGTTTTGAGTGATGTTGCTAAATTGCCATTTGAAAATAATCTCACTGTCTACTACCATTAATACTATATAGGAGATTCTGTTTCCTTCTCTCCAATCCTAAATTTAAAACCTAATTAGACTGCCTCAATTTGGTGTCCTAGTACCTGGTATCATTATAAATCATCACACGCAGATCTCTCATACCTCTATAAATATCAACTCAGCTTCATATAGCAGAAAGGAACTCTCAATTAATAACTGAGTTTTTAACCATTCATTATTTCTGCAACGTGGGACTACAGAAGTGGTTATAGCAGAGGGAATTACAGCCTAGAAAATATGGACAGATGGAGATGTTAATAATTTTAAAGACAGTCATCAGTCAAATGTTTTGAAATAATATTTAACTGAAAATCTGCTGATAGAAGAAATTAGAGCAATAATCGAGAAAGTTACAGGAAACAGGTTAGTGTGTGCCAAAATTCAAAAGACATAAAAGATTTATATTTTCATACACAATTCTTAAAATCGAGTACTATAAACTTTATCACCTTCTTCATCAGACTACTTACTCTCTTTTTTTAATGATTTTTTTAAACATCTTTATTAGAGTAAAATTGCTTTACAATGGTGTGTCAGTTTCTGCTTTATAACAAAGTGAATCAGTTATACATATACATATGTCCCCATATCTCTTCCCTCTTGCATCTCCCTCCCTCCCACCCTCCCTATCCCACCCCTCTAGGTGGTCACAAAGCACCGAGCTGATCTCCTTGCACTATGCAGCTTATATATACTACTTACTCTCTTTTATCTTTCTGCAGTCTAACTCAGTTAAAAATATAAATAAGATCAACAGAATGACACTGGCAATAGATGTCCAGTAAAAATTTTTGATAAGATTTGATTGCACTGAGCCTCTACTTTGGGACTACCTTGTAAGAGAGCCTGACTGAATACTGTACTATTCAGAGAAGAGACTTCCCCGTCAGTAACTAGAGAAGACACTCTCCATATTCCCTTGACCCTTACTGTGTCCCTGCATGTCAACCCAAAGACTTTCAATTTTAAGTACTTGAAATTCTTTGCTTGATGATTTCTCTGATCATTCCATTTTACTTCCAAGGGCAGTTAATACTTTCCAGGAGAAGGTCTCAACAAATGACTGATACTATTTGGTATATGAATAATTTGGTTCCCTCTAGTGAGATGACTGAATGTACATGTTCCCTCTCAAAGTTCCCCCAGTAGCAGTGTGCTTTGCCGACCATGTGCCCTTTATTGGCTTCATTTCCTTTCTTTTCACTTGTGGACACTCAAAAATGGGAATTCAATTTCTTATGTCAATGTTTTTTTCTGTGGGTAACTCAAGTGAAGAGAGAAACTTTCCAGGCATTTATCATACTTATCATATCATAGCCATACCCAAGTAACAAACAGGATTAACTCTGATTTATAGCACCACAACTGAGTTTCAATCCCATCCTACCTGTATCAAAAATAGAACTTAAACTATATATATATATGAAACAAACTTCACTGCAGTCTAAAGTAAAGAAATGGGATAATATGGTCACAACAACAGCAGTTAAAATTCTCGGGTTAGGTGTGTTAAATTAAAATGTACGTATCCTTATTTTAAACTCTCCATCTCAATCTTTATTAGGCAATAAAATCAGTAGCCTGCTTTGTTGGGTAGTCATATCCATTTCACCTATAATGTATCATCTACTGGAGAACGTAATTAAATTTGATAGAAATATTGTTCATTTAGAAACTGCCCTCAATCCTTTGCTGCAGAGAAAAATCATTAAGTTTAATTGCTATAGCGTCTAATCAGAGATATATGGTGCACCTACGTATGATTACAGTAGTAATAGAAACAGAATCTTTCAAGTCAATGTTAACGGCAATATTATAAAGTAACAGCAAAACAATTTATATAACTTCCTTTTAGAATTTTGAAATTCTGCATAAATATCTATATTCTAAAATAGCTCGATGCCAACAAAGTTTAATAAAGTCAGTGTTCAAAATCATGATCAACTATAGTACAAAAAATAATATTTTACTAAACAAAAACATTTTGTTGAAACAGTTCTTCAACCATCTCAAGGCAACTAAAGCCTTCATAAAATAAAATATAAAAGAGATAATTACAGTCCAATATTTAAACATCTTTTCTTTATAATTCAAAGTGCCATTGTAGACTATGGTATTATTAGTAAGAATTTCTATGGGCACACAACTTACATAGAATAAATTAAGCTTTTGGCTTCATGGTTAAATAAGTTACATTTAAATCTCCACAATGGGGATTTAATAAGTAATGTTCTCCACAGGTCATACACTGATATCTACAACTCTTAACATTATAATAGGTAATTATAATGGTATCTATTAACATTTCCTGAAAATAATGTTTTCTGAACAGCTTAGGAAACACTCATCTAATTTTGCCCAAATATTTTGTGATCAATTTATACCAAATAAAAACTTTTCTTTTAGCATGACTGTTCTGCTTATTTCAGTGAACATTATATCAAGTGAACATTTTTACTTTGAATGAAATTACTGTTTTTAAAGACACTCAAGGGCTACACTAAGAGAACAATGTCTGAATATATGTAGACATCAAAGAGGATATAATATTGTTCAAATTTCATTTTAATTAACTGGTTTTTACATAAGAATGCCAATTAGAATCAGAGAATAAGATTGTCTAAATACATCTTTCTGCTCCTTTCTCTGTGACAAGAAGTTTATGTAGGCATGAACCTGGGTAGGCATGTGTTAGAACCTCATGCTAGAACAACAGAAACTGATTGACTTGCTTAGGTGCTTGCAGAAACTAAGTATTAGTAGAAGAATGGGCCTCAGGAAGGACTGGAGCGAAAGTTCAAAAATGGCATTACTCTCTTCTCTGTTCCAGGGACTATGGGGTGACATTGTACATATAATGGTCAATAAGTAGGCCTCCTTTTTTTGTTCATTTCTGTTTCTATGTTTGCCGTAATTTTCATTCTCTCTTATTCTATCTTCTGACAGCTCTTTCTACTCCTCTTTTCCTCCCCAACCGTTTTTGTCTTCTTTGTGCCTCCCTCCTCTATTTCTTTTTTTTTTTTTTACATCTTTATTGGAGTATAATTGCTTTACAATGGTATGTTAGTTTCTGCTTTATAACAAAGTGAATCAGTTATACATATACATATGTTCTCATATCTGTTCCCTCTTGTGTCTCCCTCCCTCCCACCCTCCCTATCCCAGCCCTCCAGGCGGTCACAAAGCACAGAGCTGATCTCCATGTGCTATGCGGCTGCTTCCCACTAGCTATCTACCTTACGTTTGGTAGTGTATATATGTCCATGCCTCTCTCTCGCTTTGTCACAGCTTACCATTCCCCCTACCCATATCCTCAAGTCCATTCTCTAGTAGGTCTGTATCTTTATTCCTGTCTTACCCCTAGGTTCTTCATGACATTTTTTTTTAACATCTTTATTTGGGTATAATTGCTTTACAATGGTGTGTTGGTTTCTGCTTTATAACAAAGTGAATCAGTTATACATATACATATGTTCCCATATCTCTTCCCTCTTGCGTCTCCCTCCCTCCCACCCTCCCTATCCCACCCCTCCAGGCGGTCACAAAGCACCGAGCCGATATCCCTGTGCCATGCGGCTGCTTCCCACTAGCTATCTACCTTACGTTTGTTAGTGTATCTATGTCCATGCCTCTCTCTCGCCCTGTCACAGCTCACCCTTCCTCCTCCCAATATCCTCAAGTCCGTTCTCTAATAAGTCTGTGTCTTTATTCCTGTCTTACCCCTAGGTTCTTCATGACATTTTTGTTTTCTTAAATTCCATATATATGTGTTAGCATACGGTATTTGTCTTTCTCTTTCTGACTGACTTCACTCTGTATGACAGACTCTAGGTCTATCCACCTCATTACAAATAGCTCAATTTCGTTTCTTTTTATGGCTGAGTAATATTCCATTGTATATATGTGCCACATCTTCTTTATCCATTCATCCGATGATGGACACTTAGGTTGTTTCCATCTCAGGGCTATTGTAAATTGAGCTGCAATGAACATTTTGCTACAGGACTCTTTTTGAATTATGGTTTTCTCAGGGTATATGCCCAGTAGTGGGATTGCTGGGTCATATGGTAGTTCTATTTGTAGTTTTTTAAGGAACCTCCATGCTGTTCTCCATAGTGGCTGTACCAATTCACATTCCCACCAGCAGTGCAAGAGTGTTCCCTTTTCTCCACACCCTCTCCAGCATTTATTGTTTCTAGATTTTTTGATGATGGCCATTCTGACTGGTGTGAGATGATATCTCATTGTACTTCTGATTTGCATTTCTCTAATAATTAATGATGTTGAGCATTCTTTCATGTGTTTGTTGGCAGTCTGTATATCTTCTTTGGAGAAATGTCTATTTAGGTCTTCTGCCCATTTTTGGATTGGGTTGTTTGTTTTTTTGTTATTGAGCTGCATGAGCTGCTTATAAATTTTGGAGATTAATCCTTTGTCAGTTGCTTCATTTGCAAATATTTTCTCCCATTCTGAGGGTTGTCTTTTGGTATTGTTTATGGTTTCCTTTGCTGTGCAAAAGCTTAGAAGTTTCATTAGGTCCGATTTTTTATTTTTGTTTTTAGTTCCATTTCTCGAGGAAGTGGGTCAAAAAGGATCTTGCTGTGATTTATGTTATAGAGTGTTCTGCCTATGTTTTCCTCTAAGAGTTTGATAGTTTCTGGCCTTATATTTAGGTCTTTAATACATTTTGAGCTTATTTTTGTGTATGGTGTTAAGGAGTGATCTAATCTCATACTTTTACATTTACCTGTCTAGTTTGCCCAGCACCACTTATTGAAAAGGCTGTCCTTTCTCCACTGTACATTCCTGCCTCCTTTATCAAAGATAAGGTGACCATATGTGTGTGGGCTTATCTCTGGGCTTTCTATCCTGTTCCATTGATCTACCTTTCTGTTTTTGTGCCAGTACCATACTGTTTTGATTACTGTAGCTTTGTAGTATAGTCTGAAGTCAGGGAGCCTGATTCCTCCATCTCCGTTTTTCATTCTCAAGATGCTTTGGCTATTCGGGTCTTTTGTGTTTCCATACAAACTGTGAAATTTTTTGTTCTAGTTCTGTGAAAAATGCCAGTGATAGTTTGATAGGGATTGCATTGAATCTGTAGATTGCTTTGGGTAGTAGAGTCATTTTCACAATGTTGATTCTTCCAATCCAAGAACATGGTATATCTCTCCATCTATTTGTATCATCTTTAATTACTTTCATCAGTGTCATAGTTTTCTGCTTACAGGTCTTTTGTCTCCTTAGGTAGGTTTATTCCGAGATATTTTATTCTTTTTGTTGCAATGGTAAATGGGAGTGTTTTCTTCATTTCACTTTCAGATATTTCATCATTAGTGTATAGGAATGTAAGAGATTTCTGTGCATTAATTTTGTATCCTGCTACTTTACCAAACTCATTGATTA
Organism: Phocoena sinus; assembly: GCF_008692025.1. Classification (NCBI taxonomy): domain Eukaryota; kingdom Metazoa; phylum Chordata; class Mammalia; order Artiodactyla; family Phocoenidae; genus Phocoena; species Phocoena sinus. Next base: position 121,350,158 of record NC_045764.1, on the reverse strand, counting down.
GCTCGAGTTGTTTTCTGGTAGCATCGTTAGGATTCTCTATGTATAGTATTATGTCACCTGCAAACAGTGACTTCTTCTTTTCCGATTTGGATTCCTTTTGTTTCCTTTTCTTCTCTGATTGCTGTGGCTAAAACTTCCAAAACTATGTTGAATAAGAGTGGTGAGAGTGGGCCGCCTTGTCTTGTTCCTGATCTTAGTGGAAATGTTTCAGTTTTTCACCATTGAGGACAATGTTGGCTGTGGGTTTGTCATATATGACCTTTATTATGTTGAGGAAAGTTCCCTCAAGGCCTACTTTCTGGACGGTTTTTATCATAAATGGCTGTTGAATTTTGTCAAAAGATTTTTCTGCATCTATTGAGATGATCATATGGTTTTTCTCCTTCTATTTGTTAATATGGTGTATCACATTGATTGATTTGCATATATTGAAGAATCCTTGCATATATTGAAGAATCCTTGCATTCCTGGAATAAACACCACTTGATCATGGTGTATGTCCGTTTAATGTGCTGTTGGATTCTGTTTGCTGGATTTTGTTTGTTGAGGATTTTTGCATCTATGTTCATCAGTGATATTGGCCTGTAGTTTTCTTTCTTTGTGACATCCTTGTCTCGTTTTGGTATCAGGGTGATGGTGGCCTTGTAGAATGAGTTTGGGAGTGTTCCTCCCTCTGCTATATTTTGGAAGAGTTTGAGAAGGATAGGTGTTAGCTCTTCTCTAAATGTTTGATAGAATTCGCCTGTGAAGCCATCTGGTCTTGGGCTCTTGTTTGTTGGAAGATTTTTAATCACAGTTTCAATTTCAGTGCTTGTGATTGGTCTGTCCATTTTTTCTATTTCTTCCTGATTCAGTCTTGGAAGGTTGTGCATTTCTAAGAATTTGTCCATTTCTTCCAGGTTGTCCATTTTGTTGTCATATAGTTGCTTGTAGTAATCTGTCATGATCTTTTGTATTTCTGCAGTGTCAGTTGTTACTTCCCCTTTTTCATTTTTAATTCTATTGATTTGAGTCTTCTCCCTTTTTTTCTTGATGAGCCTAGCTAATGGTTTATCATTTTTTTTTATCTTCTCAGAGGACCAGCTTTTAGTTTTATTGATCATTACTATTGTTTCCTTCATTTCTTTTTCATTTATTTCTGCTATGATTTTTATGATTTCTTTCCTTCTGCTAACTTTGGGGGTTTTTTTGTTCTTCTTTCTCTAATTGCTTTAGGTGCAAGGTTAGGTTGTTTATTCGAGATGTTTCCTGTTTCTTAAGGTAGGATTGTGTTGCTATAAACTTCCCACTTAGAACTGCTTTTGCTGCATCCCATAAGTTTTGGGTCATCGTGTCTCCATTGTCATTTGTTTCTAGGTATTTTTTTATTTCCTCTTTGATTTCTTCAGTGATCACTTCGTTATTAACTAGTGTATTGTTTAGCCTCCATGTGTTTGTATTCTTTACAGATCTTTTCCTGTAATTGATATCTAGCCTCATAGCATTGTGGTCGGAAAGGATACTTGATACAATTTCAATTTTCTTAAATTTACCAAGGCTTAATTTGTGACCCAAGATATGATCTATCCTGGAGAATATTCCATGAGCACTTGAAAATAATGTGTATTCTGTTGTTTTTGGATGGAATGTCCTATAAATATCAATTAAGTCCATCTTGTTTAATGTATCATTTAAAGCTTGTGTTTCCTTACTTATTTTCATTTTGGATGATCTGTCCATTGGTGAAAGTGGGGTGTTAAAGTCCCCTACTATGAATGTGTTACTGTCGATTTCCCCTTTTATGGCTGTTAGTATTTGCCTTATGTATTGAGGTGCTCCTATGTTGTGTGCATAAATATCTACAATTGTTATATCTTCTTCTTGGATCAATCCCTTGATCATTATGTAGTGTCCTTCTTTGTCTCTTCTAATAGTCTTTATTTTAAAGTCTATTTTGTCTGATATGAGAATTGCTACTCCAGCTTTCTTTTGGTTTCCATTTGCATGGAATATCTTGTTCCATCCCCTTACTTTCAGTCTGTATGTGTCTCTAGGCCTGAAGTGGGTCTCTTGTAGACAGCACATATATGGGTCTTGTTTTTGTATCCATGCAGCCAATCTGTGTCTTTTCGTGGGAGCATTTAGTCCATTTACATTTAAGGTAATTATTGATATGTATGTTCCTATTACCATTTTCTTAATTGTTTTGGGTTCGTTATTGTAGGTCTTTTCCTTCTCTTACGTTTCTTGCCTAGAGTAGTTCCTTTAGCATTTGTTGTAAAGCTGGTTTGGTGGTGCTGAACTCTGTCAGCTTTCTCTTGTCTGTAAAGGTTTTAATTTCTCCATCAAATTGGAATGAGATACCTGCTAGGTAGAGTAATCTTGGTTGTAGGTTTTTCTCCTTCATCACTTTAAATATCTCCTGCCAGTCGCTTCTGGCTTGCAGAGTTTCTGCTGAAAGATCAGCTGTTAACCTTATGGGGATTCCCTTGTGTGTTATTTGTTGTTTTTCCCTTGCTGCTTTTAATATACTTTCTTTGTATTTAATTTTTGACAGTTTGATTAACATGTGTCTTGGCGTATTTCTCCTTGAATTTATCCTGTATGGGACTCTCTGTGCTTCCTGGACTTGATTAACTATTTCCTTTCCCATATTAGGGAAGTTTTCAACTATAATCTCTTCAAATATTTTCTCAGTCCCTTTCTTTTTCTCGTCTTCTTCTGGAACCCCTATAATTCGAATGTTGGTGCGTTTAATGTTGTCCCAGAGGTCTCTGAGACTGTCCTCAGTTCTTTTCATTCTTTTCTCTTTATTCTGCTCTCCAGTAGTTATTTCCACTATTTTATCTTCCAGGTCACTTATCCGTTCTTCTGCCTCAGTTATTCTGCTATTGATCCCATCTAGAGTATTTTCAATTTCATTTATTGTGTTGTTCATCATTGTTTGTTTCATCTTTAGTTCTTCTAGCTCCTTGTTAAATGTTTCTTGCATTTTCTCTATTCTATTTCCAAGATTTTGGATCATCTTTACTATCATTATTCTGAATTCTTTTTCAGGTGGACCGCCTATTTACTCTTCATTTGTTAGGTCTGGTGGGTTTTTATCTTGCTCCTTCATCTGCTGTGTGTTTTTCTGTCTTCTCATTTTGCTTATCTTACTGTGTTTGTGGTCTCCTTTTTGCAGGCTGCAGGTTCGTAGTTGCCGTTGTTTTTGGTGTCTGTCTCCAGTGGCTAAGGTTGGTTCAGTGGGTTGTGTAGGATTCCTGATGGAGGGGACTAGTGCCTGTGTTCTGGTGGATGAGGCTGGACCCTGTCTTTCTGGTGGGCAGGTCCACGTCTGGTGGTGTGTTTTGGGGTGTCTGTGGCCTTATTATGATTTTAGTCAGCCTCTCTGCTAATGGTTGGGGTTGTGTTCCTGTCTTGCTAGTTGTTTGGCATAGGGTATCCAGCACTGTACCTTGCTGGTCGTTGAGTGAAGCTGGGTACTAGTGTTGAGATGGAGGTCTCTGGGAGAGTTTTGCCATTTGATATTATGTGGAGCTGGGAGGTCTCTTGTGGACCAGTGTCCTGAAGTTGGCTCTCTCACCTTAGAGGCACAGCACTACTCCTGGCTGCAGCACCAAGAGCCTTTCATCCACATGACTCAGAATAAAAGGGAGAAAAAGTAGAAAGAAAGAATTAGTAGAAGTATAAAGAAAGAAAGAAAGAAAGAAAGGGAGGGAGGGAGCAAGGGAGAGAGGAAGGAAGTAAAAAAAGAAAGAAAGAAGATAAAGTAAAAGAAAATAAAGGTAAAATATAATAAAATTATTAAAACAAAAAAATAATTATTAAGAAAAAAAAATTTTTTTAAATAAATGGATGATAGAACCCTAGGACAAATGGTGGAAGCAAAGCTATACAGACAAAATCTCGCACAGAAGCACACACATACACACTCACAAAAAGAGGAAAAGGGGAAAAAATCATAAATATTGCTCTCAAAGTCCACCTCGTCCATTTGGGATGATTCGTTGTCTATTCATGTATTCCGCAGAAGCAGGGTACATCAAGTTGATTGTGGAGCTTTAATCCGCTGCTTCTGAGGCTGCTGGGAGAGATTTCCCTTTCTCTTGTTTGTTCTCACAGCTCCCGGGGTTCAGCTTTGGATTTGGCCCCGCCTCTGTGTGTAGGTCACCGGAAGGCGTCTGTTCTTCGCTCAGACAGGACAGGGTTAAAGGAGCAGCTGCTCCAGGGACTCTGGCTCACTCAGGTCGGGGGGCGGGAGGGGCATGGAGTGCGGGGCAAGCCTGCAGCGGCAGAGACCGGTGTGACGTTGCACCAGCCTGAGGCGCGCCGTGCATTCTCCCGGGGAAGTTGTCCTTGGATCCCGAGATCCTGGCAGTGGTGGCCTGCACAGGCTCCCCGTAAGCGGGGTGTGGATAGTGACCTGTGCTCGCACACAGGCTTCTTGGAGATGGCAGCAGCAGCCTTAGCGTCTCATGCCCGTCTCAGGTCCACGCTTTTAGCCGCGGCTCGTGCCCGTCTCTGGAGCTCCTTTAAGCAGTGCTCTTAATCCCCTCTCCTCGCGCACCAGGAAACAAAGAGGGCAGAATAAGTCTCTTGTCTCTTTGGCAGATCCAGACTTTTCCCCAGACTCCTTCCCAGCTAGCCGTGGTGCACTAATCTGCTGCAGGCTGTGTTCACGCTGCCAACCCCAGTGCTTTCCCTGCGCTCCGACTGAAGCCTGAGCCTCAGCTCCCAGCCCCGCCCGCCCCAGCGGGTGAGCAGACAAGCTTCTCGGGCTGGTGAGTGCCGGTCGGCACCGATCCTCTGTGCGGGAATCTCTCCGCTTTGCCCTCTGCACCCCTGTTACTGTGCTCTCCTCCGCGGCTCTGAAGCTTTCCCCTTCGCCACCTGCAGTCTCCGCCCGCGAAAGGGCTTCCTAGTGTGTGGAAACCTTTCCTCCTTCACAGCTCCCTCCCACTGGTGCAGGTCTCGTGCCTATCTTTTTGTCTCTGTTTATTCTTTTTTCTTTTGCCCTACCCAGGTACGTGGGGGAGTTTCTTGCCTTTTGGGAGGTCTGAGGTCTTCTGCCAGCATTCAGTAAGGGTTCTGTAGGAGTTGCTCCACGTGTAGATGTATTACTGGTATATCTGTGGGGAGGAAGATGATCTCCGTGTCTTACTCTTCCGCCATCTTCCCTCTCTCCTCTATTTCTACTTTCTATTCTCCTATTGTCCTGTTGAGTAGAAAATAGGATTATTGCTGGGCCTGAAAAAGTTTCAGATTTAACCACCCAAAGGAGAATTTTTGAGGATTTCCCCCCAGATAAAGTAACAAAATGTTAGAGGAAGAGAGTGTGTGGCCAGCTTGAGCTGCCCTTCTCTGTAGGCAATCAGTTGTGTCTGGTGTGTAGTATTGAGAGCTGAGGGCTACTGGAGTTTACATTGTAATAAATGATTCTTTTGAAGTAAATATTTAGATGATCAAAGTACTAGGTATAATTACTTGAAAACAGTCAGTGCACCTCCTGTTAGGGTCCATTTTGTGAATAGCAAAGAAAACAGAAACTTTAACAAAGTATTTTTGTTTCCAGTTCATTCACTGATGTAGTTAAGCACAGTATACACCATGGAAAATTGTAAAGGTGATAGATTATCTTAAGTATCACACTTTTCCAACATGTACATTGACCTCCTGTGTATACCATGGCAATATAGGGTCTTCACTATGTCTACTACACAAAGGTTTGCTACTTGCTAATATAATGACTATGCAGTCATCTAAGAAAACATACCTTTTATTTCTCCAAACCCCTCTTATAGAAAAAGTGTGGAAGAATCTCTTTAGCACATTCCCAGTTAGAACAGAGAAATGACTAAGATGTAAATAAAAGCAGTTTTGGGCTTCCCTGGTGGCGCAGTGGTTGAGAGTCCACCTGCCGATGCAGGGGACACGGGTTCGTGCCCCGGTCCGGGAAGATCCCACATGCCGCAGAGCGGCTGGGCCCGTGAGCCATGGCCACTGAGCCTGCGCATCCGGAGCCTGTGCTCGGCAACGGGAGAGGCGACAGCAGTGAGAGGCCCGCGTACCGCAAAAAAAAAAAAAAAAAAAAAAGCAGTGTTTTCCACCACAAATAATGATTCATCCAATAATATTAATGTAGAAATTTTGAACTGGTATTATAATAGGTATCAATATTTTCAATTATTTTCTAGAATCAGATACCAAGATTGTGCAATAGACTTAATCAGCAATATTAAGTTTACTGGAATATTTTTCTTTTGAAGTATATCTGAAAGGTTTTCTTTATAAATGATTCCAAAAACCTTTGAGCATTCCACACCTCCTAGCTCAAAGCTGAATTAAATTTGTTGCTAAATTAGTGCTTGTTGAATGAAAAATTTTATAAAAAGAAATGGCAAGATAATGATTTTACAGGAAAAAAAAAACAATTTCTCTGTTGACAATTCCACTTTAGAAAAAAGTTACCATTTTGTGATGTTACGGACACTTCCAGGTTAGTCCCCAACAAGGGTCCCTCTGCCCGGTGTTGCTAGCACCAATAGAACAAGACAGGGATCTGTTTAGACGCAAAGAAAAACTATTCTTTGATCAGAGAATGGAGAGGTGCAAACACGCCCACTAGAGTCCATGCTCTCGCCAACATGAGCAGGGCTGCTCTAGAGGGATCTGTCATTGGGGAGGGAGTGGAGTTCTCATGGCAGCTGGCACAGCTGTGTTGGTAAAGGCTCCAGATCACAGTGCAGGTGCAGCGAGTGCGCTCAGTCTGCCGCCGCCATCTTGAATTGAAGTGTGTGTGGCGCTTAGCTTGCACAAGCTGAGGTGTCTGCCTAGACGTTTCTCAAGAGGAACTCTGATCTGAAGTGCTGAGTCCAAGGCCTTTGCACGCGGCACCCTATGAGTAAGCAGAACTAGAAAAAGCACAAAGGAAAAGAAAGAAGTTAGACTTTGTTTTATTACCCAGATTCTATTTTTAATTGTTAATGGGCTTTGCTGGTGACAGTGACTCATGCATAAAAAATATCTCTCTTAGAAATTCATCCTAAGTGTGGCATACAGAACAGATTCCTGGCTGTCTGGAGAATTTAGGGAATATTAGCTCATATTGATTGGGAGACAACGGTAGCCCTAGTTACCAAATCAGCTTTTGCGGCTTTGGTGTTTCCTTAGAAAAACATATTCAATTATCAGTCGTGCCACACTCGGCTTCTTAAGAAGTATTGTATTATGTTACGCCTGTTTGGATGCACCCCATTGCCTCTGCTCTGAGACTCTCACTTGGAGGTATAGTAACAAAAAAGTCCTGCTAACCTTGGAAAGGGCATTCCCAAGTATTAATGTTAACAACCGTTATTCTGCAACAATTGAAAATTATTACCTCTATTCAGACATCAATCCCTCGAAAATATACTTTGACACTTGGTTATTACAACTGAAAATGTAAAGATTTAATAAAAAAAGAAAAAAAGAAGACCCGTTAAATTGAGTTTTGCCTTTCTCCGGGCAATGGTAAAGTTGAAAATGTTGAAACATATTCTTGAATATGACAAATAAAATTCTGAAGACCACTACATTATGAACACTTAGGTTATTATTTTTCGTGGCTGAATGCAGCTACATTACATCAGTGTCTTTCAGGTTGATTTACACTTAAATATTTATTGGGAGTTAACCTTGTATTTATGTTTGCTTCCAAATTAGTATGAAAAATGTCATCTGGTTTAGTATTATAAAAATTCATTTTATTGTAAGTAATTTTTACACTGCTATTTTATTTATAGGACAAGAGTTTCAAAAAGTGCATGTGAAAAACCATCACCTGGGATCCACTTTGCTGATTCTGATCAAATAAGTTAAAGGTGAGGTAAGTTCAAGCTTATGAATAGCACAAACATTTACAGCGGATACTAATTCATGAAAGATTTTGGAATCATACTGCTTTAAATTTTCATTTAAACTGGAACATTTAAAAAAATTCTATGTTATATAAAACATTTTATAATTATTAATGATTATCAATGACCTTTTTGTTTCTTTCAGATTTACACAGTCCATATATCACTATAATCTAGAAGAACTTGAAATTTTAGAGCATAATTTACTCAAATTAATTCCATTGGGTAGAACAGTTGTCCCAGGTGGTATTAGGAATATTAAATATTTGACATTGTAGTGGCATTATTAGTAGTTGAATTCCCACACAGCTCCTTAAAAAACATGTAATACCAATTTTTGTTTGTTTGTTTTGACTGCATTGGGTCTTTGTTGCTATGCCGACTTTCTTTAGGTGCCAAGAGCGGGGGCTACTCTTCGTTGTGGTACGTGGGCTTCTCACTGCGGTGGCTTCTCTTGTTGCAGAGCATGGGCTCTAGGCATGCGGGTTTCAGTAGCTGCAGCACGTAGGCTCAGTCGTTGTGGTGTGTGAGCTGTAGGGTGTGTGGGCTTCAGTAGTTGTGGCTCACAGGCTCAGTAGTTGTGGCTCGCAGGCTCTAGAGCGCAGGCTCAGTAGGTGTGACACACAGGCTTAGCTGCTCCGCAGCATGTTGGATCTCCCCAGACCAGGGATCGAACCCGTGTCCCCTGCATTGGCAGGAGGATTCTTAACCATTGTGCCACCAGGGAAGTCCTGTAATACGCTTGTTTCAGAATTACTCTAAACTAAAGAACAAATGATGAAATCTTCCCAAATTATTTATAAAAGTAGCATAACAATATCACAGGTAAATATTTATAATAAAGTATGGGGATCTATAGGACAAACTCCACAAAAAATGTGTAAGTTACTCTAAATAAAATGTAAAAATTGAGTAACATAACTAATAATACTAAACCTCCACGAACTTGGGTTTATCCCTGAAATTTAATAGTATCTGTTAGTAAAAAAATTGTTAACTAGTTTATTCCCCCCCAAATTAAAGAAAATAAGGCAAATAGTCATATCCATGAATGTCAAAAAGTAGAAAAGAAAATATAAATAGAGGGAAATAATTTATAAAAGCTTTTGATTTTAAAAAATCAAAAGAAAATTTCATTTCAAATAAAAATACCAAATTTATTTTAATAACATTAGGTAAGAGAGTAATTCTTACCATTAAAATTATTTATGATTGACTTAAAGGTATAATTTCAGACAATAAAATAAAGCACATGGAGAACAGTATGATTTCATTTTATCTATAATAGGTTTTATATCTGCTGTAAACGTCTACTCAAATACTCTGAGTATAGATCGGCATTTGAGATGATTTTGTAAAATGTATATTCTATACTGAAATATATTCTATACTGATATAAATGTGTAAAAATCAATAGCTAGTGTTCCTCCATAGCAATAAACACATGGAAATAAAGGGGGGAAAATGCTCTTTCACAATAGTTACAAAATTATGAAATGTCCAGATATAAAATGCAAAAGAAAGCTATAGCACCATATTGAAGAATATAAAACAAGATGTGAAAATAAAAGCAAAAATACAGTATTCTTGGCTAGGAAGATTTATTTTCTAAAACTGACAATAATCTATATATCGATATTTAAATATAAGTAATTATGACCAAAACAGAATATTTTATTTCTTAATTGTATACAATAATTTTACAGTTCATCAGAATAATGAAAGATTTGAAAAAGTTCTGGAAATTATACATAAGATAGGGGAGTGGAGAGATAATTTCTGTAATGTAGCAGAAATGGTGTGTACATACCAATAGATTATTTAGCTAATCAAGAAATAGATCCAAGTATATATATGAGCTGGTAATATATGAAAACAGTTGTGGAGACCTTCTTAGTTGAGAGATGGATGTACTTGATTATATGACAGTCTTTCTTATGGTTGGAAATTAATGTATGCCATGTATAAAACCAAAGCACCAGTGATAGAGTTGGAAAAACTATGTTTGTAATGCACGTACCAAGTACCTTTTACAAATTTACAAAAACAAATAAATATATAAAATATCCAATAGGATATTTGAAAAATATATGAATAGGGAATTTATATAATAATAAATTAAAATGCTGCCAACATGAAAATTTGCTCAAGCATACAGACAATTTGGGAGAAGCAACTTAGAAAAAATAGGTAGCTTTTATGATTATGTTTATGTAAAAAAAAAAACAACTTCCTATATAATCTCTCTGTATATATATGAAGGAAGGTGTGGAAGGGTACACTGTGATTTAAATGTGATTAGCTCAGGGAGGTGGGGATTGAAGAAGTCAGGGTTTCAGGTGAGATGATTAGCACTCTGTTACATATTTTGTACTGTATTCATTTAATAGGCATTTATTGATTCCTGTTATAAGCTGGTTATTCTTCTAGTTGCTAAGAATATGGCAGTGAAAAAAAGGTAGAAATTACTGCCATCAGTGATAACTATAACACGGTAAATCATAAAATATATAATTTTAAGCATTCATGCATTATACAGTTGTAATATAAAATATGAGGGGAAGATTAAACATAAAATTTTATCACAAAATTTAAATAGCAAAATATGTGTCAATTTAAAATATGCTTTCATCATTTTCTTTTACCCTGCTGGATAAGCAGTAAAAACTTGTAAAAAAAGAAAAACACAAAACAGTGTTCATTGCTTCTCAACATTGACCATGGATGATATTTTCCCATAATGTTAATATAAGCTAACCAAAAGAGTATTAGGGTTTTAGTTGCCTGTACAAAGCCAGTGCTGTGTTTTATAACTAATTCTTCTGAATCTTGATTCCTTTAAACTATCATTGCACATTGGCAGTTGAAAACAAGGCTGAAAGCTTAGCAGAAAGTGTTTTGAATTAGGGTTTGTTTGTTATCATAAGGAGATAAAAAGCAAATGAGGATTTGCTTTGCTTTTGGTATTCAAAGTTGAAATAAAGAAGAGATTGCACCTATATATTTTAATTTACACAGTGTAAAATGTCTTCATAAATTTTTTTAAACGATAGGAAGAACTATAATTAAAGACCTACATAAGCAAGTTATATTTTTTAATAATATAAAAGTATGTATATCAAATATATTCGTACATAAAAAACACATGCCTTACTCTTTAATAATTGGTAAAATAATACATTTTACAGCATTGCATAAGAGTGAAACAAGCATTACAATGGTACCATGCCAGTTCATAATGTTTCTTTCCTTATGAAATATTATAGGGATGGTTGGAGATTCCAAACCTAGGAGTTTCCTTGTCATGTGCTCTCATTCATTTCACTTACCACAGTTCATATTATATATTTGTGTGATGTAGTATAGGTAATAGTGGTCTCAACCATTAATCTTTATGTTTGATGAAGGCAAGTTCCTTTTTGTGTTCTGATCAATATTATATCTCTTGCAGCCTACAGTGTCTTGGTAAACACTATTTTTCCCCACTATGAAAGAATGATATAAACTCTGAGAGAGAAAAGGTTTGGGGACAAGAAATGTTTTTCATTTGCTCTCTCATTTTACTATTCCTAATTCTAAGCCCCTTCAGCTAAGAGAACTTTGTACAAAAAAAAGAGAGATTTGCAATAAATCTTGGGCTGTTAAAACCAGTTATTTCAGAGGAGATTTACTCATGTGTCTTTTTTGTGCTATACTTGGAAACTTCTTTCTGTTGAAGAGAACGAGTTTCTTTTAAGTGTTAGATTATGTTTCTAATTCAAAATATATTCACATCAGTAGAGAATTAATGAAGAGTAATATATTAATGCAAATTTAATTATGGTAATTGAATGTCATAATCATTTCTTCTTGCTTTCTAAATAAAGTCAGAAAAGAAAAAAGAGATTAATATTTATTTCTAATGTTCAGTCAATTAATGAATCTATTTTTATGGCTTGCCAAGATTCACTGTAGGTTTTGAGATTAAATTAGTCTTTAATTTGTAGTACAAATTTGATACAGATGTTGTTTGTACCCTAATGGAAGTTTTAGCTTAATTATATTTATGTGCTTAAGGCCAATCATAGAATGACTTTGTATTCATGTTTTATTATACTTTGAAAACCCATTTTTAATGAGAAAAGTGGAAAAAGGTATGTAGGTCATGGCTAAAACTTAGTAATAGAAATGAGTAACTGGAAAATTAATTGATATAAGTCTATGTATCTCACTTGTGAAGTTTAATTTTTTTCATGTTGAGCATTCTGCTCTCTCAATATAATTATTGTGTATTAATAGACTTATCTTGTCTTTCACAGCAGGAAGCCATACATATCATTTTCAAATATTTCCAACTTGAAATCAAAGCCTAGAGTTTCACTGAGATAAACAAAAGTATTTGGAAGCAAAATAACTTCCCACATTTTATTATTATTTCTACTCACATTTTTGCTATTTATATATAAGTTATTGCATAGAAAAACAGAATACGACTGAAAATGTACAAAGATTTATGTATATATTGAGTAGATGTTGCATTCCATAAGTATACTATAAATACAAAAATTGATTCTGGTTTTGTATCAGTTATAACATTGGCAAAGATGAAAATATCCCTAAAGTATCCCTATGGACAAGTCTGGAAAATATGGAAGACTATTAAATGGGAAGATATTTAGGTCATGCTATCAGTTTGATAGTAAACCTTACCAAAGGCAAAAAAAAAATTGTTTTTGGTATTTGTATTATAATGCTTATATTTTTTGTTTGAAAATAAAACTATCTCTATAGCATCAAATTGAAATTAACACATATTTTATTGGTATTTTTAATAAATCAATAAATGATATAATTTTAGCTATTAATGATATTTGTGAAATGGGTGTTTAATATTACACTTTTAAAATTTGCCTTTGGGTAAATTTATTTATTGGCAATAACCATATTCTGAAATAAATTAGAGATTTCTGCTCAGCATTTCGATATAATAGAAGCTACTTTGTGAAAAGAACCTCAGCAATTGGTAGTTTTTATCAAACAGATAAAACACTGGGAATTGAACACATAAAAAACTTGCCTATAAACACAGCCAGGTCAGTTAAGCCAACTAACTAATAGACATATGTGAACTACATGTATAATTTGAACTTTCTAGGAGCCACATTTATCAAAGTAAAAAGAAATAGGTGGGATTAATTTTGAAAGTCTATTTAACACATTATATTCAAATTATTTTAATTTTAGTATTCAACCAATATAACAATTATTAATGTGTTTTACATTCTTTTTTCTACTCAGTCTTTAAAATCTGGTGTGCATTTTATATTTAGAATACATTTAATGCAGATTCTAAATTTCTTGCAGATGTAATTTATCTGTATATAGTTTGACATATGAAAACTTTTTCAAACAATTTAAAAATTTTCAAATAATTGAATCATCAGTTTTTAAATTTGTTTAAATTAATTACAGTTGAATGACTTTTAATAAAATGAGGTCCTCAGTCACACTAGTCATGTTTCAGGCCTTAAGAGTGTGTGTCACTGGTGGCTGCCAAGTAGAACAGTACAGATCTTTAGGATGTAACTATTTTGTTACATAGGTGGGATTATTTTTTCCTCCAAGGTGAATTGAAATGCAATCAAAAGTTATTTGTGAAATTTGAAATGCTATCACTCTAATTAAAACATATTCTATAAATTTTATTTATTTTTAAAAAATTTATTTCCAATTGAATAGCTCATGTTATAAGGTACCTCACGTTATAAGGTACATTTAAGGTTTTAGGTTAACTATACATAATAAAAATTGCAACAGTGTTTCGACAATTTCGACAATTGGAGATATTTAAGCCAAATCTTTATTATTCCCTCTGAGACAATTTTATGCAATTCAACTGCCAATTGAATCCAATATTTTATTCAAAAGGTCTACCAAAAAATAAAAAAAAAACTTTTAATGAGATAAAATATAGGATGTGTTTTTTTTATCTGAGAAGGAATCTAACTTTAGTAATCATTACTATTTAGTAATTCCATCTTAAACTTCTATTTGATGTATAACTCATTCTTCTAGAATTGCACGTATGTCAAACTTGTAGATCAATATTAGACAATGATAATTTAATACATGTGTTAAAATATGCAAAAAATATTCATTCCATAGATGATTTTAAATGAAGAATAAATAGAAATTAAAGAAATGCATGCATGGATCATGATGTGGTAGACAGGATGTGCAGTAAACTTCTGTTTTAGTTTTTTCAATCAGAAACAACGACATTAATCATAGCTTATAAAAAAGTCTGACTCTTTCACAGGGACTTTAAATGATTTCACCAATACTTGAAGTTATTCAAAGTAATTTGGAATTATGCTAAGTGAAAGAAGCCAGTCACAAAGGATCACGTATTGTATGATTCCATTCATATAAAACATCCAGAATTGGCAAATCTATCCAGACAGAATGTAGATTAGTAGTTTCCTGTGGCTCTGGAAGGAGTAGAGGAAGTGATAAATGGGGAATGACTGGTAATGTGTATGGGATTTTGGCAGGGGGTGGTGTGGTAAAAATGTCCTAAACTTAGATTGTGGTGATGATTACACAACTCTGTAAATATATAGAAAGCACTAAATGTACATTTTAAATGAGTGAATTATATGGTATGTGAGCTAAACCTCAATAAAAGGTGAAAAGGAAAAACACCAAAAAAATAGTTTGGGAAATAATATGTTATTCATATTTATGTTGTTAATAGGAACTGACATGTAAATATTACCTCATGTGTTACCACAAAATTTCATTCAATTTAGCAATATCGATTACATACTCATATTTTTGGAGTTGTGAAATATATGGAAAAGAGGATTTTGGCAGAAAAAAATATAAAGGTATAAAAGGTCACGTTGGGTAAAGGAAAAATCAAAAGCAATTATATCTAATCTAGAATTCTAGAATATAGCATCACGTTGGAAGTCTAAGCTTGTTAGTTATTCTTCTGATATTTGGGGCCCTTGGCCAACACGTATCTTCAAACTATGATCAGTATGCAGAAATTACCAATATATTTTGGCTTGAGTTTTGAAACATTAAAATGAGAGGAAATCTATCAAATTAATAAGTTAATAAAACCAAAACTTTAATATGAGATACTAGTATATACATTTATATACAATAGCATCCTCAATTTGAAGTAAACCTATTTTAGTAAATTGTCATATTATAAATAGGTCGGCTGTGTCTGTAACTGTTGTAATAGGAAGACAATTGAATAATGGATGATGTGCTTTATTTCCATATGTTTCTCAGGTGTCAGTCTTGGGACAGAACAATTATTATTAAAAATGAATGAAACTAAAACTGACTTAGTAAAAGGGAATGAGTCTTATTTTATTTTTCAACATAAAAGGGAAATATTTAACACCAAATGTATAGTTCAGGAATTGAGTAATTTTTACTTGACATAAGTAGCTAAAGTAAAATGATCACTTTATCTATTTTGCATAAACATGTAGTACATTAGCATATATAAACGTCCATTTTTGCTAAGGAGTAGGTGCACTGACAATGTTAACGTATGGAATTTACAGTGGTTATGAAGAAAAATGTTTCTGATTATGCTACCATTATAGAAGAATGTTGCTGGGCAGTTATCACCTGAATGTAGTTACCTTGAGGAATTCAGATTAAATTAGCAAGGTTTGCGTAATTTAATGCAGTTTATATGTTTCTTCTTGATATTGAGATTTAATGACTTAGTAGGAGAGCATCTGAGACTGCTGCAAATTACCTGGTGTACGTAGGTTATAGAAAATGCTAAACATGACTTCAGGGGAAAAAAATGTGTTTATTCCTCTTTGTTGTACTTTCCCCAGGTGACTCTGGTTTTCCATCCATTCTAACATAAATGGAAATTTAAAATTTTCAACATATTTACAGTAAAATAAAAATATTCTGGTAGAATATTATTTTTATTATCTTCATTGCATATTAAACAATAGTTTGGTTTGGAAACACTTTGCAATTGCATGCAAACACATAGTAATCCTAACAATATTCTTGTAAAGTTGAGAAAATTCATCATGATACTACTGATAAAAAATGCGCAATTAGAAATTATACAGGGGTAGGCTTTACCTAAAAAAGAAATGAACATATAAAAGCATAAGACTGGATATTATTTTAATTTATATTATTCATATTTGGTTATATATCTTAAAATTCAGTTATAGAAATGTTATTATCATCCAGGTGTTTAGAAAGTCAATTATCCAGATTCTTAGCATACGAAACTCCCTCAAATACACATCCACATCCATACACACACCTAAAGCTTACCTAAAAATACATCAAAACACCTTGTTTTAATATTGGTAAGACTGTTTCATTTCTGTTTTAATCTTATATTAGATATTATGTCCTTTTGTTTTAAATGCAATAGAACATAATTAATGACATTCAACTCTCTGTTAAAATTAGTAGAACATTTTAACAACTGTGCCAGAGAATCTAGCAAAATCTTTCCATTTTCAGACTGCCAAGGTTTTGTTTTATTCAGTCTTGAGTCTTGAAATATATAAACATAGAGTAAACATTTCATAGTGAAGGAAAGCAGAATACGCCAGCCCAAAACATGCTATTTTGGCATATTGATCATTTTGAGTTAAAGTTACTTGAAAAACAGCCTGTGCAAGGACGCTCTGACCCTTCTTTGTCCTGATGAAAGCAGGAAATCTTACATGTGAAAAGTGCCCTTCCTGTACCAAGAAGGTAAAAGGCACCCTTATCACCAGATGCAGGGAATTTAGGGCTGAGAAGATTATAAACTAACCTTGTCACTTCTTCACTGATTTACTACCCCAAGACCAAACCCCTTTGTCTTGTCAGTTCTTCACGTAGGTATTGTTCCTTTTCTAAAAAGTGTAAAATGTACATGTGGACACAGGGCGGGAAGGGAAGGGTAGGACAAAT
The DNA here is from genome assembly GCF_008692025.1 of Phocoena sinus. Classification (NCBI taxonomy): domain Eukaryota; kingdom Metazoa; phylum Chordata; class Mammalia; order Artiodactyla; family Phocoenidae; genus Phocoena; species Phocoena sinus. The sequence goes on along the minus strand of NC_045764.1, from coordinate 121,333,332 downwards.
TGGGAGATTAGAATTGACATGTATACACTAGCATGTGTAATATAGATAGCTAGTGGGAACCTACTGTATAGCACAGGGAGCTCAGCTCCATGTTCTGTGATGACCTAGATGGGTGGGATGGGGGGGAGTGGGAGGGAGGTCCAGGAGGGAGGGGATATATGTATACGAATTGCTGATTCACTTCATTGTACAGCAGAAACTAACACAACATTGTAAAGCAACTATACTCCAATTTAAAAAAAAAAAACTTCCTGCTTTGGATACTTCTTTGAGTCTCATACTTTGGTAGGACCCTAATATGTACAAATTTAAATTTCTTTTTCCTCCTGTTAATGTGGTTTATGTCAATGTAATATTAGGCCAGCCAAAGAATGTATAAAGGTAGAAGGGACATTTTTTTCATTTCTACAACAGTGACACAAAGGGATTGTTTGTAACAGCGTCTAAGTGCATTACTGATTCAAGTTAGGCTTAAAAACATAGTAATATATTCCAGATACCATACACTTGAACCACAACTACAAGAGCAGCTAACCAGGTAGAAAGGCTTTTTCTCACACTACTCTTTCCTTATGTTAGAATCTAATTGGACAGACTGGAAATCCAGTTGTATGTTTCCACTTATCCAAGAATTAATCTTTGAAGTAGTCAAGGTCATTAGCATCAATCCTTTCTTTTTCAATGTTATCATACAATAAAATCCCTAAAAGCAAAGCACCTGGGCATAGCCATGGGCAGTAGAAGATTGAACCTTTGAGTTTTTATTATTCAACTCATGTGAAGCTTGAAAAGAAGAGAGAGAGAGATTCTCAGAGAGAGTGCATGACCAGAAATGTATTCTTCCATTAGTCTGGAAGTCCAAAAGTAATTTTAAAAATCTCCTAGTCATTGGCAATAATATATGGTGAACAAATTGACCTGGATTTTGTACTCCTGAACTTTATGGTGTAACTATTATTTGCCGAAGTGCTTATAAATTTGCAAGTGTGCAAAGTGCTCCCAAGTTCAAAGTGCAATAAGAACAAATCACTGTGAAACATAGCTTAGACTCCCGAGTTGTGAAAGGTTTCTCTTAGGAAACACTTTTAGAGATGAAATCTGGAGACTAAGAGGTAAAAACTGACTCATATTCAATCATGTATATTTATCTTACAGTAAAGTCAATGAGGCAAATGAAATTTTTACATTTGTTCAGCAGGGACACACTAAATGAATGCAGTCTAGTTTCTTTACACTTTTTAAGGAACTGTGCACAATAACACGCCAGCCATTCAAGAAATTATTAAAAATATTTCACCAATAACAAATTAACAGTAAAGTGAAGGTTATTACTCTGCTTGTTAGCAACTAAAATCATAGTCAATCTTGCCATTAACATTTGGGAAAATAAAAAGAAAATGCAGTATAAGGACATTAGCTTATTTTTCAGATAGAGAGGCAAAATTATAGCATTCCTAATAATTAATCATTATTACTTTACTCTGTTAAAAGCTATCTAAAAAATAGGTAGAAAAAAAAATAGGTAGAAATGATTACATTAGATTTGATTAGAGAGAAATGATTACATTAAAGTAAAAAATAAAACAAGATGATTCCTGTAGTGTTCTAAAAGTTTTTACCTATTTTATTAGAGGAAAAAATATAAATATTAATTGGGAATATGATATTTATAATAGTAAAGGTGACATGTAATATTTATGAAATCGATTGAGAAAAAGTGGTTATTCTAATAAGGACATATAATAAGCTTGCTGAGTGATCGATAAATATGCACAATTAGCAATTAAAAATAGGAAATATCTGAAAATAAATAAATAAAACATATAGAAAACACACAAATACTACATGGAGTATAAACCTAGTAGGATTTGAACTTTTTGTTAACTTGATAAAAATACTTTAAATGTCATTTGTCATATTAAACCACTGAGTTTTTCCAAGAAACATTGAAAAGAGAAAGATGTAAGTGAATTCAGTTAAGAAGCTAAATAAATTAAAAAGCCATGGCAAATAAAATTATTTTTTCTCTAAGTTATAGTTAAAAACTTAATTAGAAAAAGTTACTTAATAAGAAACATTTAAAAAACAAGGATCTAAGCTTCTGGAACCTCTAATAGCTTGAAAAAGATCAACTTAAATGAAAAGTAAAGAGTAGAATGAAATCATAAGTCTAATCCTTATAAAATGTTTGAAAATGAAGAAACAGCAGGAAAAACAACTAAAAGAAAATGGAGTTGTAAAATCAACAGACCTAAAAGTATGATAAGCAAATATTATATAATATTTAATGTCAGAAAATCTGACAACTTATATGCATTAGACATTCTTAGAAGACAATGTCACTCAAATTTATATGAGAAGAAAGAGAAAATCTGAAATGCACCATATTCCCTGAAAACTTTAATTCATACTTAAAAACCTTGTCAGAAAGAATACTCTAGTTCCAGTGACTTCACTGGTAAAGTCTGTTATTATGAAGGAATACCAATAGTATGCATTCTTTCAGAATATTAAAGGGAAAGGGATATTTCTAGCTCATGAAGCACCATTACCCTGATACCAAAACCTAACACACATTACCAAAACCCACAGACCTTTATCCTTCAGGATGTAAATATAAAAAGCTTTAACAAAATATAAACTGTTTGACCTCAGCAATATAAAAAAGATAATACATCATAATCAAGTTGATTTTTTGTTCAGGAATGCAAGTGTGTTTTAACAATTTCAATTAATCATGTAATTTATCATATATATATATAAATATATATATATTTTTTTTTTTTTTTCAGTATGTGGGCCTCTCACTGTTGTGGCCTCTCCCGTTGCGGAGCACAGGCTCCGGACGCGCAGGCTCAGCAGCCATGGCTCACGGGCCCAGCCACTCCACGGCATGTGGGATCTTCCTGGACCGGGGCACGAACCCGTGTCCCCTGCATCGGCAGGCGGACTCTCAACCACTGCGCCACCAGGGAAGCCCTTTTTTTTTTTTTTTTTTTTTTTTTAATTTATCATATTAAAAGAATAGATGAGCAAAGTCTTATAACCATCTCACAAAATATGAGAAAAGTAGTTCCTAGAATTTATCACTAATCTATGATGAAGAAAAATAAATTTTCTTCATGGGAATATAAACTGGTACAGTCCCTATGGAAAACAGTATGGAGATTCCTCACAAAATTAAAGATAGAACTACCATATGGTCTGACAATTCCACCTCTGGGTATTTATCCAAAGAAAACAAAAATACTAACTTGAAAAGATATATGCTCCTCCATACTCCTTGCAGCATTATTTCAACAGCCAACATAAGAAGCAACCTAAGTGCCCATCAATGGATGAATGGAAAAAGATAATGTGGTATCTTTATTGATGGAATATTATACAGCCATAAAAAGGAAGGAACTCTTGCCATTTGTGACAAACATGGATAGACCTTGAAGGCATTATGCTAAGTGACGTAAGTCAGACAGAGAAGTCAAATACTGTATGATCTCACTTATATGTGGAACCTTTTTTTTAAATTGAAGTATAGTTGATTTATAATGTTGTGGTTAGTTTCAGGTATATAGCAGTGATTCAGTAACATATATATATATATATATATAGTCTTTTTCAGATTCTGTTCCTTTATTGGTTATTATAAATATTGAGAAGTGTTCCCTGTGCTATACAGTGGGTAGGTCCTTGTTGGTAGTAGTGTGTATATGTTTAATTTATCCCACCCCCCACTTTCCCCTTTGGTAAACATAAACTTTGTTTTCTATGTCTGTGGGTCTATTTCTGTTCTTTATATAAGTTCATTTGTATTATTTTTTTTTAGATTCCACATATAAGTGATATCATATGATATTTGTTTTTCTCTGTCTTGCTTACTTCACTTATATGATAAACTCTAAGTCCATCCATGTTGCTGCAAATGGCATCATTTCATTATTTTTTATGGGTTAGAAATATTCCATTGTGTGTGTGTGTGTGTGTGTGTGTGTATATGTACATATATATGTATATATATATATATATATATATGTATATATATATACCACATCTTTATTCATCTGTTGATGGACTTTTAGGTTGCTTCCATGTCTTGGCTATTACATATAGTGCTGCTATGAACATTGGGGTGCAGGTATTGTTTTAAATTATAGTTTTCTCTAGATATATGACCAGGATTGCAGGATCATATGGTAGCTCTATTTTTAGTTTTTTAAGGAACCTCCATACTGTTCTCCATAGTGGCTGCACCAATTTATATTCCCACCAACAGTGTAGGAGGATTCCTTTTTCTCCACACTATCCAGCATTTATTATTTGTAGACTTTTTGACGATGCCATTCTGAACGGTGTGAGGTGACACCTCATTGTAGTTTGGATTTTCATTTCTCTAATAATTAGTGATGTTGTGAATTTTTTTCATGTGCCTTTTGGCCATCTGTATGTTTTCTTTGGAGAAGTGTCTGTTTAGATCTTCTGACCATTCTTTGATTGGATTGTTTGTTTTTTTGATGTTGAACTGTATGAGCTGTTTGTATGTTTTGGAAATTAATCTCTTGTAGGTAACATGTTTGGCAAATATCTTCTCCCACTCTGTAGGCTATTTTTTGGTTTTATTTATGGTTTTCTTTGCTGTGAAAAAGCTTTTAAGTTTAATTAGGTCCCATTTGTTTGTTTTTGTTTTTATTTCCATTACTCTAGGAGGTGACCCCAAAAAGATACTGCTGTGGTTTATGTCAAAGAATGTTCTGTGTGTATTTTCCTCTGAGAGTTTTATAGTATCCAGTCTTATGTTTAGGTCTTTAATCCATTTTTAGTTTATTTTTGTGCATGGTATTAGAGAATGTTCTAATTTCATTCTTTTATATGTTGTTGTCCAGTTTTCCCAGAACCACTTATTAAAGAGACTGTCTTTTCTCCATTGTATATTGTTGCCTCCTATTTCATAGATTAATTGACCATAGATTTGTGGGTTTATTTCTGGTCATTTTATCCTGTTCCCTTGATCTATATATATGTTTCTGTGCTAGTACCATACTGTTTTGATGACTGTAGCTTTGTAGTATAGGCCGAAGTCAGTGAGCTTCATTTCTCCAGGAATCTTAAAAAACAAAAACAGAAACAAAACAAGCTCAGAGATACAGAGAACAGATTGGCGGTTGGCAGAGGCAGGGGATAGGGGGTGGGTTAATGGGGTCAAAAAGTACAAACTTCTAGTTATAAAACAAATAATTCATGGGGAGGTAATGTATAGCATGGTGACTGTAGTTAATAATACTGTATAGCATATTTGAAAGCTGCTGCTAAGAGAGTAAAATTAAAGGTTCTTATCACAAGAAAAAAATTTGTAAGTATGTATGGTAACAGATGTTTACTAGGCTTATTGTGGTAATCATTTTGCAATATATACAAATATCATATCAAATTATTATTTTGTACACCTGAAAGTAATATAATGGTATATGTCAATTATACCTCAATAAAAAAAATCCAAATTCCTTAGCATGACCCACAATGACCAATATGATCAGGCTCTGAAGACTTCTACAGACTCATCTCTTGCCAAATCCACTATGCTTCAGTCCCTCTGGCCTTCTTTCTGTCTATTGTATTTATAGTACAAACCTTCCTTCCCAGGACATTTGCATCTACAGTTCCCTGGCATGCTCAAAAAAAAAAAGGGGGGGGGGGAGTTTTCATAACCCAGTGAAGAGCACTTAAGGAAACTTCTAAGATTGCAACCAAAAAGTGTTCCCTCTCAAGTCTTTTATCAATGTTGTGCTGAAGGTTTTTTAAATCAATTTCAATTAATTGAGATGAAGAAATAAATGGTATAAAGAGTAAAAAGTAAGAAGGAAAATTCTGTTTATTCACAGATGATCTTTTATTTATTTTTCTTCAAGTTACATTAGGAATCTTTAAAAATGATAGCTACTTGTCTTTATTTTTTAAACCACTTATTGTGATGTGATTAAAATACAAAAAGTTGTGCGTATTTAATGTATACAACTTGATGAGTTTAGCGATAAGTATACACAAGTGACACCATCTCTATAATCTATGTCATAAACGTATCTATCACTTCTAAAAGTTTTCATCCTCTTTCTTATCATTATTATGTGTGTATGATAAGAACACTTAAACATAAGGTCTTCCCTCTTAACAAAGTTAAGTATACAATACAGTATTGTTAACTGTAGACTCTGCGCTGTGCAGTAGATCTCTAGGGCTTATGTATTTTGTGTAACTGAAGTTTTGTACCCATTGACTAATAACTCACTGTTTGGCCTCCCTCCAGGGCAAGCAACAATCATTGTAGTCTCTTCTTCTATGAGTTTGACTATTTTAGATTCCTCATATAGTTGATATACTATAATATTTGATTTTCTGTGTTTGGCTTATTTCACTTAGCATGTCTTCCAAGTCCATCCATATTGTTGCAAATGGTAGTTCCTTTTTTAAATGCTGAATAATATTCAATTGTATGTATATAAAACATTTATTTATTCATCCATCAGTTGATTGACATGTAGGTTGCTTCCACCTCTTGACTATTGTCAATCAAGTCACAATGAACATGAGTATGCAGATATCTCTTTGTGACACTTTATTCAATTTATTTTGCATATATATTCAGAAGTGAGATTGCTAGAACAGACATGATCTTTTAAATAAAAAACCCTAAGAGAATCTACAATAAGGTGCTACTAGAATTAGTAAGTTTAGCAAGCTCACATACAGAAAAATCAATTTATAATAGCATAACAATATTTAATATTAAACTTAAAATATATGCATGGACTATATTCTAAAAACTATGGGGATATTGCTGAAAAAATTAAAGAAGATTTTAATAGAAGGAAAGAGTTATAATTTTCATAGACTGGAAGTTTCAATATTTTTAGGATGTTAATTCTCCCCAAATTGACAAACTGACAAACTGAACCAACAAAATCCAAGTAGAACAGGACTTTTTTGAAAAAATGTATATGAGAATGCAAAGGACCCAAAAAAACCCTCACTAAAACAGTGTGAAAGAATGGTAATGCCATTCTTTATCCTATCTCATTCTTTCATTAAGTACTAACTTTTATTAAGCAGTTATGTTTTGGGCACAGGAAATACATCATAATAAAAATAAATGGATGAATGAATGAATGGTAAATTATCTTACATCAAGGGGTTTACAGTCTTGTGAAGGGGATATATGTTACTGAAAAATCGCATAATAATTATAAAATTACATCTGTAATATGTGCTCTTATAGCATCATCGTGTGCTATGCTATAATAACCCTATATAGATAGAAATTGAAAATATTATCTTTTAACAGGTAAACATTCCTGTACGAATGTTGATTGGACTAAGATTTAAGAGAAAATGTGTATAACCTGGACTGAAGTTGTCAAAGTGTGATGTAATTGAAAGGGCCTTTTATTAGGGCAGAGAGTGAAAGTTACTTGATATAAGATTAAGCCAAAAGTTGTGTAGATTAATTAATAATTTAAATAATTTATATTGCTCAATCTTTATCTTTTAAATTCAATAACTAATCATACTTATGGTTTAGATATAAAATATAAATATAGAAACAGTCTCTATAGAAAAACAGACAAAATAAATATCAATTAATTGTTTTTATTTTTTTAACATCTTTATTGGAGTATAATTGCTTTACAATGGTGTGTTAGTTCCTGCTTTATAACAAAGTGAATCAGCTATACATATAAATATATCCCCATATCTCTTCCCTCTTGCGTCTTCCTCCCTCCCACCCTCCTTATCCCACCCCTCTAGGTGGTCATAAAGCACCAAGCTGATCTCCCTGTGCGATGCAGCTGCTTCCCACTAGCTATCTATTTTACATTTGGTAGTATATATAAGTCCATGCCACTTTCTAACTTTGTCCCAGCTTACCCTTCCCCCTCCCTGTGTCCTCAACTCCATTCTCTAGTTATTAATTGTGTTTAAAATGATCATTTAATTATACTTTTAAATGTCTGGTTTACTCAAAATTATTTTTCAGAAAATTATAGTGGTAATTAACATAAATATGTATGTGTATATTGTTATATTTATAATAATTATATTTCACATGTAATTATCATTTTAATAAATCATATTTTATTATGAAATAATCTTATTATAGAAATATAAAATATTATGACCTTATTATAATTTTATGTTAATATAAAATATATACCTGGAATTAAACTAATCATAAATATTCATAACTGAATTTTAATAAATTAATATTACATTATTTAGAGACTCACATCTTATTTTATAAAGAACCTGATTCTGATAAAGAAGAATTTATGTTTTCAAAAGGAATGTGACACAAAGAAACTTATGACTATCATGGAAAACAGTATTCTAATAATGACAAATGTTATAAAAGACATTGAAAAATCAGGATGCCAAACAAAAGACTAAATACAGCCAGAAGCTATATTAGGCATTTAATTCTTTTAAATTAAAAGAACAAAAGTGTCAAAATAGATTGATTTGATAGTTCTCATTCACTGAAATCATTTCATGAATCCAATAACATGATAGTAACATAGATGGGAAAATACCACAATTGCCATAGGAAATGAGGCAGCTAAATATTCTTATCTTTGTAGGACCCTTGGGGTAGAAAACCATCAGAGGCAACTGAAAATGCAATGTCAACAAGCTGCAATATATCCACAGGGAATCTGAGGCAACGGAGAAAAAAATGAATAGGCAATAGCAGATGTTTTCCCCTAGGGACAATTATAGAGCAATAATTAAAAATCAAGACAGTATCTAAAAAAGAGCATAATAATACTAACAGAAGGAAGAAATTAAGAGAATGATGAAATCATTTTATAGCAATTACACCACTGTTTTCTACAAGTTGATTATCCTAATCAAAAAACAGACACACAAACAAATAAATGAAAAAATACTTGAGCAGTCCAGCAACATTGCTTCTATAGAGCATAGCCATGATTTATTTCACCAGTGATTTTAGGGTCAAACAATAATTTACACAAAGCAATTTTTTATAGTTAGAGAATTTATATATTTCTCTTTATCCAATTAATCCTGTTGAGGATATGGAACAAAATAATCCAATTTAGTTTCTAGTCTTCCCTATGCCATTAACCTGCATTGCTCCTGGATATAGTCTCTGATATTCTTTGAGATTCATTTTTTTAAAACTATGGAATAAATTTGACACAAAACGATCTACAACTGCCTTTGTCTAATCTAACATTCCATAATATATCTTGTTTGATTTTGAAATATATTCACTAAAAGGTCTTATAATACAGATATTTCCAAGGCAGGCAGATTATTCTTGGAAAACCAAATAAATTTTTACAAACACTACATCTGACTTTATTGCTGTTTATCATAATGACAGAAACCTGAAGATATCTGGCAATTTAACCATTATAATTTAGTTAAATCTATTTTTTAAAACATCGACCTTTAGAGTCTGTTACATAATTAAGTCAAATTAGAAATATTTATATTCTGCTTCTGTTATTAAATATTATTTATTTTGACAAAGTCAAAATTTAATAGTATTTTTAAATATATGAACTAATTTAGAAGATAATAATCAGTTATCTTATTATCACTTTAGTTATAATGCTCATCACTTTGTGTAGAATAGGAAGTTTTTGAGGATAGACTTTAAACTTTTCTTGTAGCATAGTATATAAACACTTGGTCCAAGAAAGAAGGAAAGAGGGAAGGGAGGAAAGTGTTACTGGCTGGAGCTGGAACCAAACTGAGGTTGTGCAGCTCATTGCTCAAAAGTCAGTGTTCCAGAGAAAAGGGGTGGTGGAGAAAGAAGGATACTTTATTCAAGAAGCTGGGAACCTGGGAAGATGACAGACTAGTGTCCCCGAAACCACCTCTGAGTTACCAGTTAGAGGACAAGAGTATTCAAAGGAAAGTTTCAGAGGTATACAGGTGAGGCTACCTGAGGTGCAGCATACTCAGCTCCTATAATCATCTGGAAATTGATTGTGGGGTGATCTGTTCAGCCTCATCTTGATTGAGTAAAGAGAGCAGTAAATCTAAAGCTGCAGGGTTTAAATGTCCTGTTGTTCCTGGAATTTCTCAAGCATGCAATAAGGTATTCTTTAAGCATTTAATCATATTGCAGCTTATTCAGGCCTAGGTCATAGGTTTTTCTCAAAATTGAACTGGGACTTCCAATATGGAGTCACCTTCACTAAGGTAGAAGCTCAGCTTCCTTTACCTAATTCCTGAGCGAGTGTTTCAGAGCCTGGTTTCAAAAAGAAAGAAAAATTGGTTTATTTAATTCAAACACAGCTTCAATTTATCTTGTCTAAAAGTAAACTACACGCCCATATTCTCCCTTTGGAAGGAAAACTAACGAAAGTCATAAAATTCATGTGTTTTATACTGAAGATTAGATGGTCACATCTAACTCTTCTGTTTAATCTACTTTAGTAGAATACATACACATCTGCTTTACTTTGACAGAGTCAAGTCTAAAATTTAATAGTACTATGTTTTTCTTAAAGTAGAGTTGAGGTACGTTATTATATGTTACAGGTGTACAAAATAGTGATTCATAATTTTTAAATGTTACCTTCCATTTTTAGTTATTTTAAAATATTGGCTGTATTCCCTATGTTGTACAATATATCCTTGTAGCTTATTTTATACCTAATAGCATGTACATCTTAATCCCCTACCTGTAAATTGCCCCTTTCCCCTTCTCTTTCTGCACTGGTTATCACTAGTTTGTTCTCTGCATCTGTGAACCTGCTTGTTGTTTGTTATATTCACTAGTTTGTTGTATTTTTTAGATTCCACATGTAAGTGATATTATACAGCATTTTTCTTTCTCTGATTTATTTCACTAGGATAATATCCTCCAAGTCCACCCGTGTTGTTGCAAATGACACAGTTCCAGTGTTTTTTATGGCTGAGTAGTGTTCCATAGTGTGTGTGTGTGTGTGTGTGTGTGTGTGTGTGTGTGTGTGTATAGTCTTTGTCCACTCATCTATTGGTGGACACTTAGGTTGCTTCCATATCTTGGCAAGAGTAAATAATGCTACTATGAACTTTGGGGTACATGTATCTTTTAGAATTAGTGTTTTTAACTGTTTTGGGGGGTGTATACCCAGGAATGGAATTGCTGGGTCATATGGTAGTTCTATTTTCAGTCTTTTGAGAAACCTCCATACTGTTTTCCAAGGGCTGCCACACCAATTTACATTCCCATCAGCAGTGTACGTGAGTTTTCTTTCTCCACATCTTCACCAATATTTGCTTTTGTATTCATTTTGATGATAGCTATTCTGACAGGTGTGAGCTGCTATCTCATTGTGGTTTTGATTTGCATTTCCTTTATGGTAAGCTGTGTTGAGCATCTTTTCATGTACATGTTGGCTATCTGCAAGTCATCTTTGGAAAACTGTCTGTTCAAGTGTCCTGCCCATTTTATAATCAGGTAATTTATCTTTTTGATGTTGAGTTTTATGAACTGTTTCTATATTTTGGATATTATCCCCTTCTGGGTCATATCATTTGTAAATATTTTATCCCATTCAGTAGGTTGTCTTTTTGTTCTGTTGATTTTCCTTTGCTGTGTAAAAGCTTTTGAGTTTAATTAGGTCACATTTGTATTACTTTTGCTTTTATTTCCATTACTCTAGGAGACAGATCCAAAAAATATTGCTACAATTTATGTCAGAGAGTGTTCTGCATATGCTTTCCTCTAGAATTTTTATGGTGTCCTGTCTTACATTTAGGTCTTTAATCAATTTTGAGTTTACTTTTGTATGTGGTTTGAAAGGGTGTTCTAATTTTATTCTTTTACATGTAACTGTCCAGTTTTCCTAGCACCACTTATTGAAGAGACTTGTCTTTTCTGGTATATTCTTGCCTACTTTGTTGTACATTAGTTGACCATAAGCACCTGGGTTTATTTCTGGGCTCTCTAGTCTGTTACATTGATCAATGTGTCTATTTTTGTGCCAGTACCATCTCTTTTGATTACTATACCCCTATGGTACAGTCTGAAGTCAGGGATTATGATTCCTCCATCTCTGTTCATTTTTCTCAAGATTATTTTGGCTATTTGGGGTCTTTTGTGCATACAAATTTCAAAGTATTTGTTCTAGTTCTGTGAAAAGTGCCATTGATATTTTGATAGGAATTACACTGAATTTGTAGATTGTCTTGGATAATACAGTCATTTTAACAGTATTGATTCTTCCAATCCAAGAGCATGGTATATCTTTCCATTTGTTTGTGTCATCTTCAATTTGTTTCATCAGTGTCTTATAGTTTTCCTAGTACAGGTCTTTTACCTCCTTAGGTAGGTTTATTCCTAGGTATTTCATTCTTTATGATGCAGTGATGAATGAGATTGTTTCCTTAATTTCGATTTCTGAGATTTAGTTGTTCGTGTATAGAAATGCAACAGATTTCTTTATATTTATTTTGTATTCTGCTACTTACTGAATTCATTGATAAGCTCTAGTAGTTTTCTGATGACGTCTTTAGCATTTGCTATGTATAGTATCATGTCATCTGGAAACAGTGACAGTTTTACTTCTTCCTTCCCACTTTGATTTTTTCAAATTTCTTTTTCTTCTCCAGTTGCTGTGGCTAGGACTTCCAATACTATGTTGCACAAAAGGAGCAAGAGTGGGCATCCTTTTCTTTTTCCTATTATCAGAGGAAATGCTTTCAGATTTTTCACCATCAAGAGTGATGTTGGTTGTGGGCTTGTCATAAATGGCTTTTTTAATGTTGAGGTATGTTCCCTCTGTGCCCACTATTTGGAAAATTTTTATTATAAATGGATGCTGAACTTTTATCAAAAGGTTTTTCTGAACCTATTGAGATGATCATATGGCTTTTATTCTTTAATTTGTTAATGTGGTGTATCACATTGATTGATTTGGGGAAATTGGAAAATTCTTGCATCCCTGGGATAAATCCCACTTGATCATGGTGTATGATCCTTTTAATCTATTGTTGGATTTTGTTTGCTAATATTTGTTGAACATTTTTGCATCTATGTTTATCAGGGATATTGACCAGTAATTTTCTTTTCTTGTGATATCATTGTCTGGTTTTGGTATCAGAGTGATGCTGGCCTTGTAGAATGAGATCAACAGTGTTCCTTCCTTTGCAATTTTTTGGGAGTAGTTTGAGAAGGAGAGTCTTAAGCCTTTTCTAAATGTTTAATAGAATTCAACTATGAAGCTATCTGGTTCTGGACTTTTGTTTGTTGGGAGTTTTTTTTTTTTTTTGAATTACTGATCAATTTGATTACTGGTAATTGGTCTGTTCGTATGTCCTATTTCTTCCTGGTTCAGTCTTGGGAGAATTACATTTCTAAGAATTTGTTCATTTCTTCTAGGTTGTTCATTTAATTGGGAAGTAGTGATTCTTTGTAGTCTCTAACGATGCTTTGTATTTCTGTGGTGTCAATTGTGACTTCTCCTTTTTCATTTCTGATTTTATTGATTTGGGCCCTCTTCCTTTTTTTTCTTGATAAGTCTGGCTAAAGGCTTATCAATTTTCATTATCTTTTCAAAGGTCCAGCTTTCAGTTTCACTGATCTTTTCTATTTTTTTTTTGTCTCTATTTTATTTCTGTTCCAATTTTTATGTTTCTTTTCTTCTACTAACTTTGGGTTTTATTTATTTTTCTTTCTCTAGTTCCTTTAGGTGTAAAGTGAGGTTGTTTACTTGAGACTTTTCTTGTTTCCTGAGGTACGTAGGTATTGCAATAAACGTCCCTCTTAGAACTGCTTTTCCTGCGTCCCATAGGTTTTAGATCATTGTTCTTTTGTTTTCATTTGTGTCAAGGTATGTTTTTATTTCCTCTTTGATTTCTTCAGTGATCCCTTGGTTGTTTCATAGTATATTGTTTAGCTTGCACAAATTTGTGTTTTTGTAGATTTTTTCTTGTAGGTGATTTGCAGTCTCATAGAGTTGTGGTTGGAAAAGATGCTTGGTATGCTTTCTTTTTTTTAAATTTTATAATATAATAATATATGTGCTTATCTTTTAATTTAAAATATTTTTTATTTTCTAAAATTTTATTGGAGTATAGTTGATTTTTTTTAAACATTTTTATTGGAGTATAATTGCTTTACAATGTTGTGTTAGTTTCTGCTCTCTAACAAAGTGAATCAGCTATATGTAAGCATATATCCGCTCCCTCTTGCATCTCCCTCCCACCCTCCCTATCCCACTCCTCTAGGTGGTCACAAAGTGCCGAGCTGATCTCCCTGTGCTATGCAGCTGCTTCCCACTAGTTATCTGTTTTACATTTGGTACTGTATATATGTCAATGCTACTCTCTCACTTCATCCCAGCTTACCCTTCCCCCTCCCCGTGTCCTCAAGTCCATTCTCTACATCTGCGTTTTTATTCTTGTTCTACCGCTAGGTTCTTCATGACCTTTTTTTTTTTTTTTTTTAGATTCCATATATATGTGTTAGCATGCGGTATTTGTTTTTCTCTTTCTGACTTACTTCACTCTGTATGACAGACTCTAGGTCCATCCAGCTCACTACAAATAACTCAACTTTGTTTCCTTTTATGCCTGAGTAATATTCCATTGCATATATGTGCCACATCTTCTTTATCCATGCATCTGTCGATGGACACTAGTATAGTTGATTTACAATGTTCTTACTTTCAGGTGTACAGCAAAGTGATTCAGTTATACATATATATGTATTCATACTTTTTCAGATTTTTTTCTCATATATGTTATCACAGAATACTGAGTAGAGTTCCCTGTGCTATACAGTAGGTCCTTGTTAGTTATGTATCTTATTTACATTAGTATGTGTATGTTACTTCCACGCTCCTGACTTATCCCTCCACCCCATGTTTCCCCTTTGGTAACAATAAGTTTGTTTTTTTTTATATTTGTAAGTCTGTTTCTGGTTTGTAAATAAGTTTATTTGTATCATTTTTTAATTTTTATATAATTTTAATTTTTTTTTTTTTTTTTTTGGCTGCATTGGGTCTTTGTTGCTGTGCATGGGCTTTCTCTAGTTGTGGCAAGTGGGGGCTACTCTTTGTTGCAGCGTGTGGCCTTCTCATTGTGATGGCTTCTCTTGTGAAGCACAGGCCTTAGACGTGTGGTCTTTAGTAGTTGTGACTCATGGGCTCGAGAGTGCAGGCTCAGTAGTTGTGGTGCGTGGGCTTAGTTGCTCCGTGGCGTGTGGAATCTTCACAGACCAGGGATCGAACCCATATTCCCTGCATTGGCAGGCGTATTCTTAACCACTGCTCAACCGGGGAAGTCCCACATTTTTGTAAAATTAAATTCCACATATGCATGCTATGATATATTTGTCTTTGTCTGTCTGACTTACCTCACTTAATATGATAATCTCCAGGTCCATCCATGTTGCTGCAAATGGCATTATTTCATTCGTTTATGACTGAGTAATATTCCTTTGTATATATGTATCACATCTTCTTTTTGCATTCATTAGTCAATGGACATTCAGGTTGCTTCCATGTCTTGGCTATTGTAAATCATGCTGCAGTGAACACTGGGATGCATGTATTGTTTTGAATTATGGTTTTCTTCTGATATATGCCCAGGAGTAGGGTAGCTGGATCAAATGGTAGCTCTATTTTTAGTTTTTAAGGAGCCTCCATTACTGTTCTCCATAGTAGTTGAACCAATTTACATTCCCACCAACAGTGTAGGAGGGTTTTCTTTTCTCCACACCCTCTCCAGCAATTCTTTTCTGTAGATTTTTTGATGATGGTAATTCTGACCCATGTGAGGTGATACCTCATTGTACTTTTATTTCCATTTTGCTGATAACTAGTGATCTTGAGCAGCTTTTTATGTACTTTTTGGCCACCTGTATGTCTTCTTTGGAGAAATGTCTATTTAGATATTCTGCCCATTTTTTGTTTGAGTTTATTTTTTTATATAGAGCTGCATGAGCTATTTGTACGTTTTGAAGATTAATCCCTTATTAGTCGTTTCGTTTCCAAACATTTTCTCCCATTCTGTGGGTTTTATTTTTGTTTTGTTTATGGTTTCCTTTCCTGTACAGAAGTTTTAAGTGTAATAAGTTCCCCTTGTTAATTTTGTTTTAATTTTCATTACTCTAGGAGGTGGATAAGAGAAGATACTGCTGTGATTTATGTCAAAGAGTGTTCTGCCTCTGTTTTCCTCTACTAGTTTTATAGTGTCCAGTCTTACATTTAGGCTTTTGATCTCTTTTGAGTTTATTTTTGTGTATGGTGTTAGAGAATGTTCTAATTTCATTCTTTTACATGTAGCTGTCCAGTTTTCCCATCACCACTTATTGAAGAGACTGTCTTTTCTCCATTGTATATTCTTGCCTCCTGTGTCATAGGTTAATTGACCATAGGTGTGTAGGTTTATTTCTGGACTTTCTCTCCTGTTGCATTGATCTATGTTTCTGTTTAGAGCAAGTACCATACTCTTTTGATGACTGTAGTTTTGTAGTATAGTCTGACATCAGGGAGCATGATTCCTTCAGCTCCGTTTTCTTTCCCAGGGTTGCTTTGGCTATTCAGGTTCTTTTGTGTTTCTATACACATTTTAAACTTTTTTGTTCTAGTTCTGTGAAAAATGCCATTGGTAAATTGGTAGGGATTGCATTGAGCCTGTAAATTGCTTTAGGTACTATAGTCATATTGACAATATTGATTCTTCCAATCCAAGAACATGGTATATTTTCCATTGGTTTGTGTTATCTTCAAATTCTTTCATCAGTGTCATAGTTTTCAGAGTACAGGTCTTTTGTCTCCTTAGGTAGTTTTATTCCTAGGTATTTTATTCTTTTTGATGTGATAAGTGATATTCTTTTCTTGATTTCTCTTTTGGATCTTTCATTGTTAGTGTATAGGAATACAAGAGATTTCTGTGTATTAATTTTTTATCCTGAAAGTTTATTGAATTCATTAATGAGCTCTAGTAGTTTTATGGTAGCATCTTTAGGATTTTCTATGTGTAATATTGTGTCATCTGCAAATAGTGGCAGTTTTACTTCTTCGTGGGTTTGTCATATATGGCCTTTATTAAGTTGAGATAAGTTCCCTCTATGCTCACATTCTGGAGAGTTTTTATGATAAATTGGTGTTGAATTTTGTCAAAAGCTTTTCCTGCATCTATTGAGATGATCATGTTGTTTTTATTGTTCTGTTTGTTAATGTGCTGTATCACACTGATTGATTTGCAGATATTGAAGAGTACTTGCATCCCTGGGATTAAAACCCACTTGATCATGGTGTTGATCCTTTTATTGTATTGGTGGATTTGGTTTGCTAGTATTTTGTTGAGGATTTTTGCATCTGTGTTCATCAACGATATTGGCCTGCAATTTTCTTTTTTTGTGGTATCTTTGTGTGGTTTTGGTATCAGAGTGATGGTGGCCTCCTAGAATGCATTTCGGGGTGGTCCTTCCCTTGCAGTTTTTTGGAAGGATAGGTGTTAACTCTTCTCTGAATGTTTGATAGAATTCTTCAGTGAAGCGATCTGGTCCTGGACTTCTGTTTGTTGGAAGTTTTTAATCACTGTCTCAATTTCAGTTCTTGTGATTGCTCTGTTCACATTTTCTATTTCTTACTTCTTCAGTTTTGGAAGGTTGTACCTTTCTAAGAATTTGTCCATTTCTTTTAGTCCATTTTATTGCATATAGTTGTTTGTAGTTGTCTTTTATGATCCTTTATATTTATATGGTGTTCATTGTAACTTCTTTTTCATTTCTAATTTTATTGATTTGCACTCTCTCCCTTTTTTTTTTCTTGCTGAGTCTGGCTAAAGGTTTATCAAATTTTGTTTATCTTTTCAAAGAACCAGATTTTAGTTTCATTGATCTTTTCTATTGTTTTCTTTGTCTCTATTTCATTTATTTCTGTTCTGTTCTTTATGATTTCTTTCCTTCTACTGACTTTGGCTTTGTTCTTCTTTCTCTAGCTGCTTTAGGTGTAAGGTTAGGTTGTTTATTTGAGATTATTCTTGTTTCCTCAGGTAAACTTATATCACTATAAACTTCCCTCTTAGAACCACTTTTTCTGTGTCCCATAGATTTTGGATTGTCATGTTTTCATTGTTATTCCATTGTTATTTTCATTGTTATTTCATTGTTAGAACCACTTTTTCTGTGTCCCATAGGTTTTGGTTTGTAATGTTTTCATTGTTATTTCATTGTTAGTTTCATTGTTATTTCATTGTTAGAACCACTTTTTCTGTGTCACATAGGTTTTGGATTGTCATGTTTTCATTGTTATTCCATGAAAACATGTTTTCATGTTTCATTGTTATTTTCATTGCTATTTCAGTTTTTTTATTTCTTCTTTGATTTCTTCAATGATCCAGTGGTTGTTTAACAGCATATTATTTAGCCTTCACATTTTCATGCTTTTTGTAGTTTTTTTCTTGTAGTTGGTTTCTAGCCTCAGCATTATTGTTGGAAAAGATGCTTAATGAGATTTCAGTTTTTTTTAAAATACACTGAGGCTTATTTTGTGACCCAGTATGCGATATATCCTGATAAATGTTCTATGTACACTTGAAAAGATTGTGTATTCTGTTGCTTTCAGATAGAGTGCTCTCTCTATATATGTCAATCAAGTCCATCTGGTCTAATGTATCAAGTCCAGCATTTCCTTATTGATTTCCTGTGTGTTTGATCTGTCCATTGACGTAAATGGTGTGTTAAAGTCCTCTACTGTTATTGTATTACTGTTGATTTCTCCCTTTATGTCTATTAATATTTGCCTGTGTAATTATGTGCTTCTATGTTGGGTGCATATATATTTACAATTGTTATATCTTCTTGGATTGACCCCTTGGTCATTATGTAGCATCCTTCTTTATCTCCTGTAATAGTCTTTATTTTAAAGTCTGTTTTGCCTGATATAAGTATTGTTACTCCAGCTTTTTTTTTTAAATTTCCATTTGTGTGGAATACCTGTTTTCCATTCCCTCACTTTCAATCTGTGTGTGTTTTAGATCTGAAGTGAGTCTCTTAGGCAGCATATTTATGGGTCTTGCTTTTTGGATCCATTCAGCCACTCTTTGTCTTTTGATTGTAACATTTAGTCCATTCATATTTAAGGTAATTATCAATAGTATGTACTTATTGCCATTTTGTTAATTGTTCTGGAATTGTGTTTTTAGGTTTTTTTTGTTCCTTTATACTTTTTCTGTCTTCTCTTGTGACTTGATGACTGTCTTTAGTGTTATGTTTGGATTCCTTTTTCTTTTTTGTGTGTGTATATCTATCATATATTTTTGGTTTGCATTTACCATGAGATCTATATATAGAAAGTTCTATATAGATATATACACATGACTGTTTTAAATTGCTGATCTGTTAATTTCAAATGCATTTTTAAAAGTCTGAGTTTGTATTCTTCTGATTAGTATTTTTGATATTGTGCTTTACATCTAATTGTTTTGTGTATTTGTTAACTGCTTTGTGGATATAGATGATTTTACTACATTTGTCTTTTAACTTCCTCCTAGCTTTGTGCATGGATGATTTCCTAATTTTACTGTATGTTTGCCTTCACCAATGTGCTCTTTCATTTTGTAATTGTCTTGTTCATAGTTTTGGCCTTTTCTTTTTCTCATGGAAAAATTCTTTAACCTTTGTTGTAAAGCTGATTTGGTGTTGCTAAACTCTTTTAGCTCTTGCTTGTCTGTAAAGCTTTTATCTCTTCATAATACCTGAACAAGAGTCTTGCTGTGTGGAGTATGCTTGGTTGTAGTTGTTTCCCTTTCATTGCTCTAAATGTATTGTGCCACTCTCTTCTGGCCTGAGAGTTTCTTCTGAAGAATCTGTTGATAGCCTCATGGGAGATCCTGTGTATGTTATTTGTTGTTTTTCCCTTACTGCTTTTAATAGTCTCTCTTTATCTTTCATTTTTGTCATTTTAATTACAATGTGTCTTAGTGTGTTCCTCTTTGAGTTAATCTTTATGGGATTCTTTGTACCTCCTGGACCTGGGTAACTGTTTCCTTTACCAGGTGAGGGAAATTTTTAGCTATTATATTTTCCAGTATGTTCTCAGCCTCTTTCTGTCTCTTTTCTCCTTCTGGGACTGCTGTAATGTGAATATTAGTGTGACTGATGTTGTCCCAGAGATCTCTTAAACTGTCCTAATTTCTTTTCTTTATTTTTTCTTTTTTTCTGTTCAGCATCAGTGATTTCCACTACTCTGTCTTCCAGCTCACTGTTACATTCCTCTGTATCATTTATTGTATTGTTGATCCATTCTAGTATATTTTTCATTTTAGTTACTGTATTTATCTCTGTTTGGTTTTAATTTATATTTCCAAACTCTGTGTTAAAAACTTCTGACTTTTCTTTCTTTGCATCCATTCTTCTCCTGAGTTCTTTCATCATCTTTATGATTATTACCCTGAACTCTTTCTCACATTGATCACCTGTCTCCACTTCACTTAGTTTTTCTTCTGGGGTTTTATCTCATTCCTTTATGTGGAGTGTGTTCCTCTGCTGCCTCATTTTGCCTAAGTTGTTGTTTTTATTTTTATGTATCTGGTAGGTTAGTTACAATCTCCAACCTTGAACAAGTACCTTCTGTAGGAGATGTCCTCTGCATCCCAGCAGCACACTACCCTCTTGTCACCCTAGTTATATGCTCTAGGGGTTCTCCCTATGAGGGCTGTGTGGGCCCTTCTGTTGTGGCTGGCTATATGGGCAGTCTGGTAGGTTTGTGTTGGCCCCTAGTCTTGTTGGTTGCCAGGCCTTGCCTTGTGAGGATTCTGCTAGCTACTGGTTGGTTGGACCTGGTCACAAAGCTGTTGACTGCAGAAATACAGAGGGCCCCAGAACTAGTGTTAGCTCACTGGTGGGTGAATTCAGGTCCTGGGATTAGTGCTAGACTATTGGCAGGCAGAGCAATGTCCCAGAGTCTTACTGCAGTGCCCAGGGTTCCAATAACTGGTGTCAGATCACTGGCGGGAGGTGGGGGGGCTGATTCCTTATTCCTGACACAATTGGTTATGGCGTCTGGGGTATCCTGAAGCTTGTTTTAGCCTGCTAGTGGGCAGGGCCAGGACCCATCTGCTCCCAGGGCAGGGTCTCGCCTGATTTGGGAAGGCTGAGTCCAAAGACTGTGAGATTGTGATTTTCTTGCAACAGGAGTCTGCTTCCTGGTGGGTGAGGCTTGTCCAGAGGCTAGAGCAGGCCTCCCGGAGGGCAAGACCAGTACCTATCTGCCTGTGGATGGAGCTGTGTCCCAGCTCTATGGTTTGCCAGTCTATATCTAGAGGCATGTCTAGAGGTGGCTGTGGGCTCAGGAAGTCTTTAGGCAGCCAGTCTGCTGTTAGGTGGGGCCAGGTCTTGGTGCTAATGAGCTAGACAATAGATTCCACAATGGCACCCACCAACACCAGTGTCCATGTGGTAGAAGGAGCTCCTAAGAATAGCTGCCACCAGTCTATGCCCCCACATTGAGCCACAGCTGCCCCATGCCTTTCTTGAAGGCTCTCCAAGACTAGCAAGTAGGTCTGGCCCAGGCTTCTATCAAATTACTGCTTTTTGCCTGGGTCCTGGAGCATGTGAGATTTTTTTTTTTTTTTTTTTTTTTTTTTTTTTTTGCGGTACGCGGACCTCTCACTGTTGTGTCCTCTCCTGTTGCGGAGCACAGGCTCCGGATGCGCAGGCTCAGCGGCCATGGCTCACGGGCCCAGCTGCTCCGCGGCATGTAAGATCTTCCCGGACCAGGACACAAACCTGTGTCCCCTGCATCGGCAGGCGGACTCTCAACCACTGCACCACCAGGGAAGCCCTATGTGAGATTTTTGTGTACACCCTTTAATAGTGAAGTCTTTATTTCCCCCATTCCTGTGGGACTCTTGAAATTAAACCCCACTGGACTTTAGAGCCAAATGCTCTGGTGACTTGTCTTTCTGGTGCAGGACTCCTGGGCTGGGGAGCCTGATGGGGGACTCAGAACTCTCGCTTCTGTGGGAGAACCTCTGTAGTATAATTATTCTCCAGTTTGTGTGTCATCCACCCAGGGGTATGGGACTTGATTATATCTAGAGTCTGCCCCTCCTACCCATCTCCTTGTGGTTCCTTATCTCTTTACTTGTAGAAGATCTTTTCCAGTGGGTTCCAGTCTTTTTCATTTATGGTTGTTCTACATATTGTTGTGATTTTGGGGTGCTCATGAGAGGAAGTGAGCTCAGGATCTTTATACTATACCATCTTACATGAAGTAATTTAGAAGATAATAATGAATTGTCTTATTGTCATTTTAGTTATAAAGCTCATCGCTTTGTGTAGAATGGGAAGTTTTTGAGGACAGACATTTTAATATTTGTATAGCATTATATTTCATAAAAGGTGGACACACGCACACGCACATTTAACACTACCAATCTTATTACTTCTTGAAAAGTGTCTCAAAATAGACTTTCAAAAGTCATTATTAACCAGTTATTAGCTGTGTTTTGCATGTCCAATTCTACTATACTGAAGACTGTGATTTTCTTATTATGGAATATAATAATGGACTATATAATAAATGACCATTGCTATGAATTTTCTTTAACTGAGTATAGACCTCATCATCACATCCTATGCTCAATTTAAAAATTTGAAGGTAATATATTTATGTTTACAACACTAGATTTTTTTTTAATTTAACACCATTTTTTACTGAGTTCATGAATAAAGAAGTTGTGTTTTAATTCTCCCTACTGGACTTTGGAATACTCGGTGACATAAATTGAAAAACCCAATATTCAGACTATGGTAATTGACCCTGTGATGAGAAGATATGAAAAATTACCTCTTCAAAGAAGTAGGTTAAATAGATGTATTCTAAATGGCTTATATTATTGTAATAGACAAGAAAAATATATAAATGTAATGCATTTGAATACAAAGTTCTAAGGATAATTTTAGAAATGAGTCCAAAGAAAACTTTCTGAAGGAAATAAGCTTTGTAAATAAACGCTGTTTACTCATAGTGTTATTTTTCAATCCTATAATGATAAATGCTTTTCTGTTTGAGTAGGTAACACTGCAAATATGACAATATGAATACCTAGTTCATGGAATATGCCTGTTTTTTGCATGATGAAAACTTAGATTTCTGAAGAAATTTTTTCAAATTTATATTGGGCTTTATTTATGAAACCAAGCTTATGAAATTAAAAATATATATGCTAAAAATTAGATCTATCTAGTAAAAAAGAAGGTTTAGGTGAATTATTCTGAGGTGGTTTTAGTCAGCTTGATTTATTTAGCAAAGATCATCTACTTTAAAAGTGCTTGCAGTGTAAATTCTAAGTACTTTGTAAAAACTCCAAAATTCCCAGGTGTTGTTATCTCTGAGTGTTATATTAAGAAATGAAATAACCCTGTGTCATTTGGAAAATTATTTGAAAACAATAAGCTTGCACATCAACTTCTTTCAGTAAGAACTTAACTCTAGCCAGTGTTTTTAGTAGCAGCGAAAGAAATGGCAAAACGGGGAGAAATGCAACTTTATTGCCAGCATTTCATTGTTAATGCTGGGGAGATGGTTACATCAATGTCAGGAAAATGGATCAAAATTGAAGAATAGGGCTTCCCAGGTGGCGCAGTGGTTGAGGGTCCGCCTGCCGATGTAGGGGACACGGGTTCGTGCCCCGGTCCGAGAAGATCCCACATGCCGCGGAGCGGCTGGGCCTGTGAGCCATGGCCACTGAGCCTGCGCGTCCGGAGCCTGTGCTCCACAACGGGAGAGGCCACAACAGTGAGAGGCCCACGTAACGCAAAAAAAAAAAAAAAAAAACTGAAGAATAATTGAAATTTCAAGTCAAATAACTTGTCTTTAAGTCTGTTAGAGAGCAATAATGAACAGAGGAAAAACAGTACATTAAATTCTTGAGACAGTGAACAGCTTAAATGTTATTAAATATATTTAAATGTGCTCTATCTCATTGGTAAAATTAGTGATTAAAGTGATTATTTTATCACTAAAATTTTTATGTAAGAATCTCAGAGATGATTACATATACTAATTTGCTAGTGGAGTTACTATGATACTTTAGGTTGGATTTGAAAAAAAATAATAGAATCTATGAACTATTAGGGGAAAAATGAATGAAATAAAACAATTGGCTGAGTTTTCACTCGACCCTTTGACATCTTTTTACACAATAGGACAAGCATTTCTTTTGTAGCAAAATTTGAGTTATATGTTGCCCTCCTTTATAGATGCAAACCTTACTTTACAGATAGATGCTATTTTTTGCAACCATATATTGCTATGTTGCTTGCTTCAAATCAGTAATAAAAATTAAGAAAATAGGACTTCCCTGGTGGTGCAGTGGTTAAGAATCCGCCAGCCAGTGCAGGGGACACAGGTTCAATCCCTGTTCTAGGAAGATCCCACATGCCACAGAGCAAATAAGCCCATGTGCCACAACTACTGAGCCTGCGCACTAGAGCCCGTGAGCCACAACTACTGAGCCTACATGCCACAACTACTGAAGTCTGCGAACCTTAGAGCCCGTGTGCCACAACTGCTGAGCCCACATGCCACAGCTACTGAAGCCGGCGTTCTCTAGGGCCCACATACCGCAACTACTGAGCCTATGTGCTGCAACTACTGAAGTGCACGCACCTAGAGTCCGTGCTCCACAACACAGAGAAGCCACCACAATGAGAAGCCCATGCACCACAATGAAGAGTAGCCCCTGCTTGCCACAACTAGAGAAAGCCCATGCACAGCAACAAAGACCCAACACAGCCAAAAACCCCCCCAACAAAATTAAGAAAATATTGTAAAATGTATTATTATACAAGTTAATGTTGTTTTCCAGATGCAATGAATGCTAATGAAATAATGTTTAATAACATTATATTTTCATTTGAAAGCATTTTCTGGTTTCTCTTGTTCGAAAGAAATTATTTTGCCATCTTTTTAGCTTTGCCACATTTATTTATCAAACCTGTGTGCATTGTAGTTATCCAAACCATATGGGGTTAAATTTAAGAATGCACAATTGTTTCATATCATATCTATATTAATTATAATATAGATACGATATTGACTTTCAATGCCTAAGTACTACATGTAGCAGTTTTCAAAGGAAATATCCACACAATTAATATCTCCAGCTATAGAATTTGTTCCCTAACATTTATATTCATATCAGGAAGTTAATCTCTATATAAATACATTTTAAGAGCCTTATTATTTTTGAGTCTATTCATTTCAAGGACATTGTATGTGAATGAGCTGATAATTTTACTGATATCCACATAACTGTTCCTAAAGTCTAGTATATGAATAATTTTATCCACAGTGCTATGTTTCAGGGAATTATTTGTTGTGAAAGCCTTTATGTCTTAAATATAGAAGAACAATTTTGATTTAACAGATAGTAACAGCTAATGAAAAGCTGGCAGAATTAGGGCTCCAAATTATAGCAGCTATGTGAATATAATTATAATTAAAAGTCATTTTTGAAAATGTAGCTTTTAAATCATAATCCACAAAATAACAGGTTATGTGAGTAAATGACAGCTATGTAAGGTAGGATACTTTTAGACATTCATCATTTCTCATTCAAATATCCACTATTTCTAGCCTATAACAAGTTTTGTTGCATCTAATGTGACTTTACTGCTTTGTATACTAATAGATATTTATATCTCACAAAATTATCTTTGTAAAAACCATGTCATGTTTACCTTAATATTTTTCTTTCATAATCCTATGCTTTATCAGGGATTTCATCAATCAATCCAACATGAAAATAAATACACATCTGGTTATTCATTCTCTAGACTTCTGTGGAACTTTTGTTTCTCAATTGTAAATGTCATTTGCACATGGAGATAAATAAAAATCATTTTATATTAATTTTGCTTTTCATTGAAACACAAAAATAACTTGTTTTGGGACATGTCACAAAAAATTGCCTGCTAAGAATCAATATATGTAGAATCCATTTAACCCCCTTCAGAATATCCTTATATTTGATCCTGTGATCAGGTGTGTCATGTATTGACAAAGAGCTGTGGGCCATTCCTGATCAATGGAAATGTTTATGTGTAAAAAGTACACACTTGGGAGATGAGATAGACAGAGAGAGAGAGAGAGCGAGAGTGAGAGCGAGTGTATGAGTTTTCTTGGGTAAAATGATGGCAGGAGAAACAATCTCCAACATGGATAACAAATGACTTATTATTTTCATTGAGTTATCCTATTCCTGCTGAGCTTAACATATAAATATCATAATTTCTTAAACTATCAGGATGTATATATTGTTTTGGGAAAAATCTAGTTTAAGTTTATGATACTATCTGCTATACATTCCTGCCTTCATCTTTACAAAGTGTAAATTGAGAAATAACAGCGAGTCTAATGTAATGAAAATAATTATGATGATCAATAATGGGCTTTCTTCCATGACAGAGGAGGAACAATCAGGATTAATCAATAGGACTGCTTTAATGATAGACCCTGTTATATTCAGACAAAGAACTTTTCCTGATCAAGAGGTTGCTTTAGTGTCATTGGGGTCATAGAATATAGATCTGTAAATTAGTTCAACAAAAAGTCCTGAAGATATTATGTCTGACAAATGATAGAAACTTGGGGGAGTCCCAAAGAGCATATTTAGGCAATTCTTAAATCTTATTTTTAATAAAGTATATTGATTTTCTCTTATAACAAATAAAATTTTGATAAAAATATAGCATTTGCTTAAATGATATGTGGTCTGAAATGTGACCCTTCTTAGTTTGAAACATATGGAAATACAAAAATATCAATCAACAGCGCTTTCAGGACTTGAAAAACTCAGAAAAGTGAGCCCAAGGCTTAATTGTTTGCAGCATTGCATAGCATAACATCTTTGTTTTTTAATAGAAATGAAACTATGTGTCCCAAAACAAATACTGAAAATAAGGCAGTTTTGATTCCTAAAATGTTTTGAAAATATGGTATTATTTTGACAAAAAATTTACCCTATTATCAATAAGTGTTTTCCTTAAAATTTGGGGGATACCCTCTGGTATTGAGAATGGTTGATTCTTGTTTGGCAATTCGAGGATATCCTGGGGATCAAATATCTTTTTATCTAGTATTTTCCACTATTTGCCTATAAAAAGTGATGTGGTATTGCAGATATGGATAATAATTCCCTCTGGAGAGATTAAAAAAAAGACTATTGATTTTTTTCCTTTATTCCTTTTGAGTTCTTGAAAATAAATATTTCATAACTCCACTGATAGTCAACTGGCTGTCAGTCACAAAAATATTAAAGGAACATTTATTATGGGCTTTGAATTTCCAATTTAAGCAAACTATGTTTTGGCCAATTTTCTTATACTAGGGAAGAAAAGAAAACTAATAACTAATCAAAAATAATTGATCTAGAGGCAATTTTCAATGAAAACTGAGGCTATCTTCACAGCCTAAAGTTAAAAAGAATTAGATACTCTTCTAAGGAAGGGTATATATGTTTAATTAATGACACTTTACTAAATATTTATTACATATTCATCATACCTTTATTACATTTGTCATAAAATATTAACTAGGAGTCTTCTTTTCCCCGTGTTCTGGGAATATAGAAGTGACATATAATTCAAAGTCCCTGCCATCATGAAATTGGCCTTTTAATGAAGGATGACTAAAAGTAGACAAATAAGCAAATACATGTAATGTTAAAGAATATAAGTGAATATGTAAATGAAAAACGATAAGGGGAAATGGAACACATGGGCAAGAAAGTTCAATTTTACATAAAGTTTTCAAGGAAGACCTCCCAAATTAATAGACATTTGAGCTAGATGGAATCCAGACGAAGTGAGGAAATAGTGAGGATAAGGATAAGTGTGATAATAGTATACTAGGATAAAAGAAACAGGACATGATAAAGACAGGAGCAGGAGTCAGCTTGTTTGGAAGAAATTGGGGTTAGAAATTTAGTTTGATGCCAAATATTTGATAAGTTTAAGATATCAAAGCATGTCTTAATGGCCCTGTAATATGATCAAGGTAGTAATTTTTTATTCCTATTTGTATGGGTCACAGAGTGGTCAATATCTAAGAAGTGTTGATTTTATATCCCTCTTCTTTTGGGGGATGTCCCTACTTTTGTATCCTCAGCTCTTACCTGAGGCCCTGATACAAAATAGATTCTGTGTATATACTTGATAAGTGGAACTGAACTTGCTAGCAATAAAATAACAGTGCCTGATGAGTTCACAAGGAAAACAATCATTTACTTACAAACTGTAGTATAATCTTCACTTTTTCCAACTAAAAGGAGAAAAACAGAAGTGATTTTCCTCACTTGTTAATATGGTTTCATGAGAAAGTAATTATAGAAATTTGCCCACATGCATTGAGAAGTTAGTTCAATACATGAAAGACCCTGTAGCTAAATTGACACTCGTTCAATCAAGATTACTATGCTTAGGTAAGTAAAGCCTAAATATCATCCTGACTCTTCAAATAATAGCCACAATTTCCAAAAAGTCTTATGAGTGGCATGTTTAGAGAGATTATTATATAGTTGTAGATTTTATTATGCTATCAGAATTTCCAATAAAACCCAAAAACAGTGGTTTGCAAACTGTTAACATAATCATCTGTCTTTGTGTTAACATAAGCATGGCTGTGTTAACATAATCATCTGTCTTTATATATAGTTATATATCAATTCTTAGGGCTCATCCCAGACCTACTGAATTAGAACATCCGGGACTAGAGCCTGAAAAATGTACTTTGTGGAGGTTTCTTAATGATTTTGTTGCCTCTATTTTTTAAATTGGAATATAGAAGCTACATTCAACCACACAATGCATCCCCATACTTATATCCTGTTAAGTTCTAACTATGCAAAATTCACCATGCTAAGCACTGATATGTCCACACAAAACCTTGAAGAATATATGTATCTGTATATGTTAGCTAAGCTTGTCTAGGCTTCACTAACAGTGTCTCTAAATTGTAGTAATTTAGGCAATTAAAGTTAATCTTTCACTCATAATTTCCAGACAGGTGTTCAGATTAGAGGCACATCTCCTTTCCATTGTTATTCAGGGATCCATAACTGGGTTTTCTATCACAGTCATCTGGAAAGGGGAAGGGACATGAAAAAGTATGTATTGGAGATATCAATAAGCTAGGTCCAAAAGCAGTAAACACTACTTCTGTTCATTTTCCAGTGAAGGAAATTTAGTTACATCATCATACCTAATTATAAGGGAGACTAGGAAAGATAGTCTAGCTATATGCTCAGGAAAGGGAAGAATAGGTTTTATTGGACATCTGGCTGTTTTGACTTTAGTGTGAACATTATAGTTTAGAGATGAGTACTGGTCAGTAACACACAGAAAACAAATTTTAAAACCCTTTCAAAAACAGTATGTACTTCTGCACAGTAAGATGACTATAGAGGGAAGAATGTATTTGGTTGTAATATCAAATTATTGTACCACTGTGCTTGCATGGGAAAGCTGAGTTTAAACTAGCTAGGATATAATTTTTTGAAAACAGAAAGTAAGGTACAGTTTTTTTTTTTTTTTTCTCACAGTTTTCCTTTTTCTTTAGCTACTTGAAGGGAGAGAAATTTTATCAGATACATCACTTGAAAAATAGAGGAACACAGTCACTTGGGAAAATTTAGCCCTTTAACAAAATGATTGTAGTCTGGAGCTTAAAAAGGAAGTTGCACTTTTTATAAGAATACATATATATATATATTCATTAATATATATGTATGTATATACACACACATACTGGGGGAAAGACTGAGATTCAGGAAAGGTGATTTTGATATTCAAATTTTAGCTTTTTGTGTTTTATTAGGTGCTATTATGATACCTCTAAAATTTATACACATTCTGTTACATAGAATATTGTTTGTTTCTGGCTCCTGAGTGAATGAGTAAGGGGACATACTGGGGAGAGATAGACAATAGGGATTTGGAACAGCATGGATGGTTATTGATAAAATGAGAATAGCACAACAGGAGCAGATAACTAATCAATAATAATAAATTGTGGGGAAAGCACAGGGTTTTCAATAATAATGGGGGACTAATAGTCCTGTTATTTTCCTCAGTATTAAAAAAAAGTACATCGATAGATGAATGGATGAAGAAGATGTGGTACATATACACAGTGGAATATTAGTCAACTATTAAAAGGAACAAATTGGGTCATTTGTAAAGATGTGGATGGACATAGAGACTGTCATACGGAGTGAAGTAAGTCAGAAAGAGAAAAACAAATATCGTATATTAACACATATATGTGGAATCTAGAAAAATGATACAGATGACCTTATTTGCAAAGCAGAAATAGAGACACTGATGTAGAGAACAAACATATGGACACCAAGGGGGGAAATGGGGCAGGTGGGATGAATTGGGAGTTTGGGATTGACATGTATACATTGTTTTATATGGAAGAGATAACTAGTGAGAGCCTACTGTATAGCGTGGGAAACTCTACTCGATGCTCTGTGGTGACCTAGATGGGAGGGAAATCCACAAGGGAGGGAATATGTGTATACATATGGTTGATTCACTTCACTGTACAGCAGAAATTAGCACAACATTGTGAAGCAACTATACTCCAATTAAAAAACCTAAACAACTCATAGAGAACAGTATAAGCCCATAATTTAGTCAAGGGCGGGCGTCTGAACTTAAGGCTATCACGTCTATGCAAGTTCTAAGAAAGTAAAGATTATTTTATAGTAAAAAAAAAAAAGGTTTACCTACTTGTTAGAACTTTATAAGTTATGCAAATATGTATTTAAGTACATAATTCAGTGGGATAATGATATGAACATGGCATTCTAAGGAAGGCAAATAAGAGGGACATTTCATCCAGAAGAGGACATGCAAGTCTATTTAAAGGAAGTACCATCTTAGATGAGATATGAAAAATGAGTAGGATCAAACCACACAGGATGTAAATGGGCGTATTTCAAGAAAAGGGAATAGCATATGTAAAGGACCCAGGTCTAAAGAAAGCATGTGCTATCACACCAATTGAATTCATATCTATGGAACTGGAGAGAGGGCAGGTGAATTTGGTTATAGGGGAAGAAATGGAACAGAGACAGAAGCAGTAAGAAGAGAGAGCTAGGCAGGAGCTAAATACAACTAGGCTGTATAGGCTATAATTTATATTTTGGACTTTAAGAACAACAATTATTGAGTGCCCACTATATTAGTAGTAGGGAAAGTTTTGTGGCAATCTATTGAAAATCCAGTTATAGCTTATGTGCTTAAAAGCAAGATTGGTAGAAAGATATATTATTGCTAAAAATAAAAGCATATGCAAAGGTTAGGAAGACTAGATTTGAGAGAGTATTGTGTAGGAAGTGATGATGAAGTCATCGTGGATGAGATGAGCTTCTAATAAATATAATATATAGAGGTAATGTAGAAAATGAATTTCTTCCCTTCCTTCTTCTATCCATTGTTTTTTTTTCCTTCTCTCATTTAATCACTCTCCTTATTTTCCATAGGAATGGATTTTTTTAAAAGGAAAATGTTACTCTTAAACTAAGAAAGAATGAACTCTTTGGGTGACAAAAGTGAAAAAGAATATCAACATTAGAGTGAAGAATAAGATCAAAGAGCTCATAAATAGAATAGCTGTATTACTATTACTAATAGCTGATATAACTCCTAATGTCTGGGAGTTAGGGCTTAGGCTCTGTAATAGAAAGGCTATTATGAAAATAGTTTCCTCCTTGTAGAGAACCAGACTAAACTAGATAAATGAAGCTAGGAGTCATGAAATTGTCTACGGTTTGAGACATTGAAACCAGAAAAACTTTATCTCTATACCAGGAGGCAACAAGCAGATTGGCTATCTGTCCTGGGCTGTGAGTAGAACAGTAATAATCTATAATAAATCATAATCATAAGATTGCATGGTACAAACCATTATGAGGTTGCCCTAGAATGATGTGGTTGGAAATAACTGAAAAATCAACATTCAAACGTATTTGGCCTGAGTAAAACTATAAGGCTCAGAAAGAGAGAAACTCAAAATAACATTATAACACTACATTCAGATTCCAGGGCACATGGTTTCTCACAGATAACATCCACAAAAAATATATTTAACATAAGAATCATTGTAAATCACACGTATAAATAAAACATCTTGAAGGACAGTCAGCGAGGCAAAACAAATAGAACAATATGCAGTCTAATAAACAGAGATAGCATGATAATAATAAGGGTATTTCATATCAATGAATGAACTGATCATAGATATTGAAAAGGAATGTAAAATATGAGCCAAGACCAGGATGTCATGGAATATGTATAGGCACATTTGAAAAATTACAAAAATTGAAACTGAAAACATAGTTTTATAATATAACCTAATGTATGGCTAGGAGAGCACAATAGACCATCTGTAAAGATAACTGGTAATTTTAAAGATATATTTGAAAGGAAAAACTGGATTAGACAGAGAAATAAACACATTAAAAATATTATTACAGAAGATTTTAAAAAGGAAGGATAGCATGAAGTCTGGGTACAGTGATGGTCTTTAAGCATATACCTAGAACCAGAGTGAGAACTCTTAGCTTATGCATGTCCTACATCTAGCTTGGAACTCTGAGAATGGGAACATAAGACAGAAGTGAGGAATCTGCACTGCATAAACAGTGCTCCAGGTTTAAGACATTTATATATAGGACAGCCTTAGAAATGAGGCAGGAGATGACTTGAATTAACACATTTAGAGAAATTTTCCTACAACCAATACAATTAAAAGTGGCAGAAAACAGCATTGCTTTATTTGTCATTTCACCTTCTGTTAATGACAATTGCCTACCTAAGATCTTATTTTTGGAAGTTAAATCTGGGTCCCAGTCCAAGAAATATTTTCTAACACATAACATTTATTTGAATGCAGCATAGATTGAAATTATCCGTAGACATCTTTTTCATTAATTTTATTCCAGATTTTTTTTTTTACCAGTAGTCTTACTATGAAGTAGGCATGCATATTTGAAATACAAAGCAGGATGAAATTCTTTTACATGTAGCTGAAAGAGTATAAATAATCAGCAACTATTAAAACTTTAGAAATGTATTAGTATTGAATAGGGACTTAAAATTTTCACAGGTCTTCAGAAAACTGTATCTACTTGATTATATTTATGATAAATAATCATGACTATCTCCAAAATGATAGAATATGTAATTTTTTAAAAAATATATAAACAGTCTACCAGTGGGAATTAAATTTGGAAAGTGACCAAAATCAAATTTGGCTAATCTATTTTATTCTGTGAAATACCTCTTTATTAAATTTTCCAAACCTGTTGTGTTATTGCCAACAACTGAGTTAATAAAAATTACTGTAGAGGACTGAGAATTATTTACCTAGGAATATTCAGATATACAGGATTTACCTAGAATCTCATGCCAAGTTGGAGAATGAGAATCTTCTTAATTGCTGGCAAATGAAACACTTTTACGGAATAATTTCATATTTTTTCAACTATGCATTTATCTGGAAAAATAAAATTTCCTAAAGACTTGGAGGTCAATTGACTGGTGTGCTAAGAATTCCCAGGAAATTCTGAGGAGCAAATTGATGTAGGATTGATTAGGAACAGGAATAAAATAAAAAAGAATTATTGACATGAATCAAAATTGTGGGGTGGAATATATAGTCCCTCTCTATAACCCCAGAAAGCATCAGCAATGTTTCTCAAACTCACACTCAGATAAAAAACAAATTGTGACTTAGGTAAGGAGAGACTTTATTCAAATGCATCTTATTTTGCAAAAGGGGGTAAAAGGACTATTGTAATAGGGGAAGGGGTACTACTGTGATAAGGATAATATTCTGACCATGATATCTGCAAGCAACTCAAAAATTAGCTGAAAAGGAGCTTTTAATTTACCAATATTCACTGAAAGTAATTTATTTTTTTTAATTTTGGAAATGAAATTGTGGCTTAGATTCTCAGTGAGATTTATTTGGTGTAAGATAAATATAGACAAAAGGCTAAAGAACTATAGTATTAAGTGGCACTGAGGTTGTAACAGAGGAAATTTGCAGAAATCTTCAACAAAACTATAGAATTTCCATGGACTATGTAATTAGTATAGATTCCATTATAATTAATCTCTATCTACAACCACTAACATTTACTTGTTACTATTTTTTTTTTAATTTATTTTTGGCTGCTTTGGTTCTTTATTGCTGTGCGCAGGCTTCTCATTGTGGTGGCTTCTCTTGTTGCAGAGCATGGGCTCTAGGCACGCGGGCTTCAGTAGTTGTGACACACGGGCTCAGTAGTTGTGGCTCATGGGCTCTAGAGTGCAGGCTCAGTGGTTGTGGTGCACGGGCTTAGTTGCTCTGCAGCATCTTCCCGGGCCAGGGCTCGAAGCTGTGTCCCCTGCATTGGCAGGCGGATTCTCAACCACTGCGCCACCAGGGAAGCCCTAGTTGTTACTATTTTATAAAACCCTCTTTCATCAACACTCTGAGGTCTATTTTGTGATGTTTTTATTTCACCTGGAATGAATATAAGTAAACTTGAGATCTAAGCTATATTGGTTTGGTAGAGATATTTTTATTTTAGGAGCATAATGTAAAATAGCTAAATTTTTATCTTCCATTAGAGATAAGGTTATATACAAAAGTCTACAATTTAAAAATAAATACAAAACAAGGTGCTATGCTATTTAAAAACATGAAATTAAACACAGAAAAGAAAGTAAATAAACAAACCAAAAAGCTGATAAGATTTAAATTGGCTTGACTTGGGAAAACAGGAATTACAGTGGGGAGTGGTATGACAATGGCCGCCATTTTAGGTTTTTATTTCATTTTTAAAAGATACGTTACCTAAAATTAATGTAGATTAAATGAATTTAAGAGTAACAACTCACTAAAATTCTTTCCCTGGAAGTTCCTAAGAATCAATTGATATTTTCCTTTGTGCCATTTTAACCATATTTCTTAAGTTGTCCTTTGATGAGTAATGAATGGGGAGTGTGAGGAATGAGGGCATGGAAGAATGAGTTGTTAAATCTAAAACAAAATTCTCAAGGAGTTTTATTTTGGTTGAGATATTCCTTGCTTAGAAGTCTAGAAAAGACGATAGGTTTATAGATTTTTTTCTAACCTTCGAAGTGTAAATAACAGTGTAAGTGTATTTTGCAAGGGTGTTAAGAGAATAAATTATTAGCGATAAACCTGGCACTCAGTATTTTTACAAATTTGTACTTCCCTTGATACTCGCCATACTTTGATTTTTAAAAGCTTCAAATTTCATAGAAATGACATCCAAGGGAAGGGATTAAAAAAGAGGTGAGATATTTATGTCAAAATCAGTGTAATCTTAAACCAAGAAGATATTTAGGTCTTCCCAGGCGCTGCTTTACTTGTGATAGGATCCTCTCCATTTAAGTCAGCTCAAGCAGTTCATGAACGAGTCCTCTGCAGTAGCAAATGCGCTTTCTCCTTTTGCCAGCTGTGGCTACCCACTGGCTTCTGCTGCTTTATAAAAATGGTTTAAATCTGAAATAAAACACACAATTAGAAGTTCGTGTACATACAGTATTTTTATTCACTGAACGGACTTTGTACCATGTTATACACTAAATGGCATCTTTTCCGTGTTCAAGAAAATGTAAACATATGGGGGTTGGTTAATTACTAACCAGGGTAATTAAGTAGCTGTGTACACTACTTTCTTTGCAGATTTTCATGTAACTCACAGTTGAAAATTCAAACCTGCGTTTCCATTAAACTTAAGAGAATTGTAAACACTGTTGATTTTCCCCTAACTATTCTTTGCAAGGAATAGGCAATATACAACAGGAGAATATTGCAGTTTATTTTTATCAGAGCCTTGACTCCTAGAGTTGTTTTACTTTATGTGAAGATTTCCATTACAGAAGATTTCCATTGTCTTCCTTTCTAAGGTGTTTGCTATTTGGTCATGAGTCATTTGAAGAAAAAATGGTTTAAAATTAAATGTGCTTCGTAATGCAGATAATTTTCAGTGATTCTACTGTTATTTGTACTGAAGACTTCCATGAACTTACTTATAGTATTTCTAAACTACCATTAATGGAAAAAAATATTGCATTTAACGAACAGTCATCCCTTCTTGTGCTCTGACGGCTCTGAAAGAAAATGAAATAAAAATGCCCTAAATATTTTCTAAAAATGAAGTTACAATATAGTACATATGCTGCCAGCCCTTTTGAACTAATAGAGCACCAGAAATTGTGAAATAGAGTAAAATAAATTTAAAAATATGCTTCAAAGTGCAGGTTATAGGCAGGGAGCAGTGATTTTTGGAAACTCAAACAGCTGTGTTTTTGTGGCCCCTATTCAGGCATAATACTAGTGTCACTAAATAAAAATAGCACCTTTTTCATATCCCATTCATATCCCTTGCCCATCCTGGTAAGGGAGATTTACTGGTTAAGAGAACATTCTTAATATCCCTTCCATGGAAGAAATTATGCCAGCTTATGCTCAGGCCCATGGGGACACTCCCCAGAACCAGGCCTGTGTTCCTGAAAAGGTTTGCAGTAAGCTTCTTACTCTTTTCTGTTCTATGTGAAAATGATCCCAAAAAACTAGACTTGCATTGTATACTTACACATGGCTCACCATGCATGATAACACTAATGTTTGTTGAACCTCATTGATAGGGTCACGTCATCAAAATTAACACAGCTGGTTTGTGTACCTTCTAGTTTGATCCATATCCATCATGAAACCAAGTAAAACTGAAACATTTATATTTGCCACTCACTCACGTGAAATATTAAAGAGTTTTTAAGGAAGACATGTTACTTAATGAATCTTAATCATTTTAGTAAGTTAATTCTTGAATGTACATTCTAATAGCTGAATCAGTTATTATCAAATATGCCCCTCTGCCAAGCTGAGGCTTATTGTATCCTTTTCCACTACTCAGCAGAATGAACTCCAACCCTCCATTTGAGCATTTATCATATTCTATCTTATGTCGCTTATTGTTTGCTATTTTTTATTGTCTAAATGAACTTTTGTTGAACTTTGCATTCAGCTATATTTTTTTCTACAGCTAGATTGCTGTGTAACTCATAATCAGCAGTAAAGGGATTAAGATCTTTTCTACAAACATCTCCACAAACAATAAAAAGCATACCTTGAAACCTTCTTTTTTGATAACTGATAAGGGAATTTTAATAGAATATAAAAAAAGGGAAAGTAATAGAGCCAAAATCTGTTTGCCTACTTCCATGTTTGCCTTCCAGTCTGTTCCTCCAACTCATCCCATTTCAGGTTCCTCATAGTAGCTCTCACTCTAAAGTACAAATTGTGTCATGGCTCTTCTTTGCTTGAAACCCTTCAGAAATTTCCCTTTGACCTACAAAAATTTGAATCTATGAATGGCTATCCACTCACCTCACTCAAATGTTATAATTAAAGCAAACCGCAGCCCAAATTCTGTCATGCATACATACATGCATTAGAAAAACATTCATTAGAAAACAAGCACAGACAGTTCATGAACCTGTTCACTAAACTCTCTGTCTTTTTTCATGTACTCCTGCCTCTTGTATGTAAAGTTCTATCAGGGCATATGGTACAACAACCCTTGGGTTGGGTTCTGTAGCCTTGTAGCTGGCCTAAGGCAACGGCATTCACCCCAAACTCATAGCAAGATACAGGCTGATTAAAAAACTATGATTCACTGGTAAAAATTTATATCTCATATTTATCATACCACTTGGCAAAACCTCATATATTGACAAAAATAAGGCTCACTGAAGGGATTATAATAGTGCCTCTGAAGTGTGATCTTTCTGAAATAATGTCAGTTGACTACCCCTCTGTTGTACATTTTCTCTAAGGATAACTTATTACCTTGATTTGAAGCTTGAATTAACTAGGACAATATAATATACTTTCTAGGCTGAAGTATACAAAATTACAGACATCTTAAAATGATTTTGACTATTTTCTGTATTCAATTTTATTCATGAAAGTATTACATACTTTTAATTAAAAACTCAAAAAGTAAGAAGAGTATAAAATTAAAACAAAAGTTCTTTCTCAAAAGTGATCCTCTTAGTTCATAGAAATGGAAGACCAGTGTCAAAATGTATAGAATTCAACAGTTGGAGGAAAAGGTAAGTTGTCAACAATAGGAACATTGTGTAAAACATGAGAATTTAGAAGATTTGGAAAGCAGAAGATCACAGAGAAGAGGAAGATTGCTACCCATATTTTTAAGTCAAGGGCTGAAAAGCAACCAGCATCTGGATTTAATAGGTAATGAAAAACAGCCACCACTCATAGATTTAATTTCAAAGTGTGTTTTCAATCACATGGATATGTTTTGGTACTATGACCATTGTCAGGTTAGCCATGATTGGCCATGATAAAAATAAAAGTGGTGAATATATTCTTGCTAAAAATTTGGACAAGTTTTAGTACTATGAATATCAGCTAATGCTATAAAATAATTTTATTCATTACCAAAAGTACCAGAGAATAAATAATTTTGAAAAATTCCATAATGTTAAGTAATTCTTAGAGAAAATATACGTAGAAATATATTGAATTGAATTGCTCCTCACTGTAATGGCTAAAAAGGCATAGTTTTACCATCTTTCACAAGAATCTATTATTGTGAGAGATACAACACACAGAGTAATAAAGTGCTCCTATATATATATATTGACCACCTTTATCCATCTGATGGTTCTCTGAATTTTGATTCCCATTGGAAATTCCTGGTGATATTATGCAAATATACATTCTTACAGGGGAAAATTCTTTATTGATAGGATTTAGTGCAAAACAATTTCATGGAATTATGTTACCAAAATCTCAGCTAATTCACAGTGTAAATTGTTAAAGTCAAAAGATATTAACAGAAATCAAAGAGGAAATCAAAAAATACCTAGATACAACAGACAATGAAACCACGACAACCCAAAACCTATGGGATGCAGCAAAAGCAGTTCTAAGAGGGAAGTTTATAGGAATACACTCCTACCTCAAGAAACAAGAAATATCTTAAATAAAAAACCTAACCTTCCACCTAAAGCAATTAGAGGAAGAAGAACAAAAAAACCCCAAAGTTAGCATAAGGAAAGAAATCATAAAGATCAGATCAGAAATAAATAAAAAAGAAATGAAGGAAACAATAGCAAAGATCAATAAAACTAAAAGCTGGTTCTTTGAGAAGATAAACAAAATTGAAAAACTATTGCCAGACTCATCAAGGAAAAAAGGAGAAGACTCAAATCAATAGAATTAGAAATGAAAAAGGAGAAGTAACAACTGACACTGCAGAAATAAAGGATCATGAGAGATTTCTACAAGAAACTATATGCCAATAAAATGGACAACCTGGGAGAAATGGACACATTCCTAGAAAGGCACAACCTTCTGAGACTGAACCAGAAAGAAATAGAAAATATAAACAGACCAATCACAAGCACTGAAATTGAGACTGTGATTAAAAATCTTCCAACAAACAAAAACCCAGGACCAGATGGCTTCACAGGCGAATTCTATCAAACATTTAGAGAAGAGCTAACACCTCTCCTTCTCAAACTCTTCCAAAATATAGCAGAGGGAGGAACACTCCCAAACTCATTCTACAAGGCCATCATCACCCTGATACCAAAACCAGTCAAAGATGTCACAAAGAAAGAAAACTACAGGCCAGTATCGCTGATGAATATAGATTAAAAAAATCCTCAACAAAATACTAGCAGACAGAATCCAAGAGCACATTAAAAGGATCACACAACATGATCAAGGGGGGTTTATCACAGGAATGCAAGGATTCTTCAATATATGTAAATCAATCGATGTGATACACCATAGTAACAAATTGAAAGAGAAAAACCATATGATCATCTCAATAGATGCAGAAAAAGCTTTTGACAAAATCTATACACATTTATGATAAGAACTCTCCAGAAAGTACACATAGAGGGAACTTACCTCAACCTAATAAAGGCCATATATGACAAACCCACAGCCAACATCGTCCTCAATGGTGAAAAACTGAAACCATTTCCTCTAAAATCAGGAATAAGACAAGGTGTCCACTCTCACCACTATTATTCAACATAGTTTTGGAAGTTTTAGCCACAGCAATCATAGAAGAAAAAGAAATAAAAGGAATCCAAATCAGAAAAGAAGAAGTAAAGCTGTCACTGTTTGCAGATGACATGATATATACATAGAGAATCCTAAAGATGCTACTAGAAAATTACTAGAGCTAATCAATGGATTTGGTAAAGTGGCAGGATACAAAATTAATGCACAGAAATCTCTTGCATTCCTATATACTAATGATGAAAAATCTGAAAGAGAAATTAAGGAAACACTCCCATTTACCATTGCAAGAAAAAGAAGAAAATACCTAGGAATAAAGCTACCTAAGGAGACAAAAGACCTCTATGCAGAAAACTGTAAGACACTGATGAAAGAAAGTAAAGATAGGGGCTTCCCTGGTGGCACAGTGGTTGGGAGTCCGCCTGCCGATGCAGGGGACGCGGGTTCGTGCCCCGGTCCGGGAAGATCCCACGTGCCGCGGAGCGGCTGGGCCCGTGAGCCATGGCCGCTGAGCCTGCGCGTCTGGAGCCTGGGCTCTGCAACAGGAGAGGCCACAACAGTGAGAGGCCCGCATACCGCAAAAAAAACAAAACAAAACAAAAAAAAAGAAAGTAAAGATAATACAAACAGATGGAGAGAAATACCATGTTCTTGTACTGGAAGAGTCAACATTGTGAAAATGACTATACTACCCAAAGCAATCTACAGATTCAGTGCAATCCTTATCAAACTACCACTGGCATTTTTCACAGAACTAGAACAAAAAATTTCACAATTTGTATGGAAACACAAAAGACCCCGAATAGCCAAAGCAATCTTGAGAAAGACAAATGGAGCTGGAGGAATCAGGCTCCTGGACTTCGGACTGTACTACAAAGCTACAGTAATCAAGACAGTATGTACTGACACAAAAACAGAAATACAGGTCGATGGAACAGGATAGAAAACACAGAGATAAACCCACCCACATATGGTCACCTTGTTTTTGTTAAAGGAGGCAAGGATATACAATGGAGAAAAGATAGCCTCTTCAATAAGTGGTGCTGGGAAAACTAGACAGCTACTTGTAAAAGAATGACATTAGAACACCCCCTAACACCATACACAAAAATAAACTCAAAATGGATTAAAGACCTAAATATCAGGCTAGACACTATAAAACTCTTAGAGGAAAACATAGGCAGAACACTATGACATAAATCACAGCAAGATCCTTTTTGACCCAGCTCCTAGAGAAATGGAAATAAAAACAAAAATAGACAAATGGGACCTAATGAAATCTAAAAGCTTTTGCCCAGCAAAGGAAACCATAAACAAGACAAAAAGACAAACCTCAGAATGGGAGAAAATATTTGCAAATGAAGCAGCTGACAAAGGATTAGTCTCAAAAACTTACAAGCAGATCATGAAGTTCAGTATCAGAAAAGCACACAACCCAATCCAAAAATGGGCAGAAGACCTAAATAGACATTTCTCTAAAGAAGATACACAGATTGTCAACAAACACATGAAAGAATGCTCAACATCTCTAATCATCTGAGAAATGCAAATCAAAACTACAATGAGGTATCACCACACACCAGTCAGAATGGCCATCATCAAAAAATCTACAAACAATAAATGCTGGAGAAGGTGTGGAGATAAGGGAACCCTCTTGCCCTGTTGCTGGGAATGTATACCTTGATACAGCCACTATGGAAATCAGTATGAAGGTTCCTTAAAAAACTAAAAATAGAGCTACCATACAGCCCAACAGTCCCACTACTGGGCATATACCCTGAGAAACCATAATTCAAAAAAAGTCATATACCAGAGTGTTCGTTGCAGCTGTATTTGCAATTGCCAGGACATGGAAGCAACCTAAGTGTCCATCAACAGATGAATGGATAAAGAAGGTGTGGCACATATATATAATCGAATATTACTCAGCCATAAAAAGAAACAAAATTGAGTTACTTGTAGTGAGGTGGATGGACCTAGAATCTGTCATACAGAGTGAAATAAGTCAGAAAGAGAAAAACAACTACTGTATGCTAACACATATATAGGGAATCAAAAAAAAAAAAGGGGGTCTGAAGAACCCAGGGGCAGGACAGGAATAAAGACACAGACATAGAGAGTGGACTTGAGGACATGTGGAGGGGGAAGGGGTAAGTTGGGTTGAAGTGAGAGATTGGCATGGACATGTATACACTACCAAATGTAAAATAGATAGTGAGAAGCAGCTGCAAAGCACAGGGAGATCAGCTCTGTGCTTTGTGAC
Source organism: Phocoena sinus (assembly GCF_008692025.1). Taxonomy (NCBI): domain Eukaryota; kingdom Metazoa; phylum Chordata; class Mammalia; order Artiodactyla; family Phocoenidae; genus Phocoena; species Phocoena sinus. The sequence goes on along the minus strand of NC_045764.1, from coordinate 121,290,945 downwards.
CACCTAGAGGGGTGGGATAGGGAGAATGGGAGGGAGACCCAGGAGGGAGGAGATATGAGGATATATGTACATGTATAGCTGATTCACTTTGTTATAAAGCAGAAACTAACACACCATTGTAAAGCAATTATACTCCAATAAAGATGTTTAAAAAAGAAAAGATATTGGGCTTCTCTGGTGGCACAGTGGTTGGGAGTCCGCCTGCCGATGCAGGGGACACGTGTTCGTGCCCCGGTCCGGGAGGATCCCACATGCCGCGGAGCAGCTGGGCCCATGAGCCATGGCCGCTGGGCCTGCGCGTCCGAAGCCTGTGCTCCGCAACTGGAGAGGCCACAGCAGTGAGAGGCCACTGTACCGCAAAAAAAAATAAAAAATAAAAAGATATTAACAATGTAATCAAATTACCATATCTCTGAATATAGGAATAGGATGAGAGTTATGCGTATTCCCTATCCAACATTATCTGATATGAGGAGTAGGGAGGTGACAGCAGTGATCAAAGAATCATAAAAATATCACCACCCAAAACCAGTTTTCCCTTTAAATTATAAGCCTTTTATACATGCTTATAATTCAAAAACTGTATTTTGTTATTTTGAAAAGCCTACTGAGCAGCTCATAAACCCTTGTCCCTAGATTAACCAATCAGATCAATATCCTCCACCCTTCTCTCCTATTCTATCAAAGCTGAAAAGCAGTGCAAAATCCCGTGAGAACAGCCCCAGTTATGAAAGCAGGCCTAGCTGTATAGCTGAGAGGAATCTCATAAGGGCTCGTGCAAAATATTTCATACAGAAGACATTTCCATCCTCAGGTAACTTATTTTTTATTAGGACATTTTTGTGGTTCGGTTTCTTGTTCCTCTAAACATCATTACAGTGAGTTGAGTCATTTATGCTGCTTTAGAGAAAACTGCACCCTATGGGAACTGAAGTCCTGAGTATGTATTATCTTTCTAGCATGTTTGGTTATTGTTTTCTAATTCCTGACTTTCAGTTTTAATGATTCATTGTCAATGCAATTTCAATTTTCAGGAAAAAATTCCTTGTTTCTACATTTAAAAGGTGGAAATTACACAATATCACATTTTAAAACGACAAGGAGTTGTCACATCCAGAAGTGTTTGCCATTTAATCCGTAAATGTATTTCTTAAACAGAAAGCCTGTTATCTTTTGCCCTTTCAGGATAAATTTTTGACAGTAAAGGAAGGGCATTTAAGTAAGATCAAAGTTCAGGTTCTTCCTCTACAAAATTGTTCAATAATTTTGGAAAAATAAATTAAGCTGTCTATGTTTCAGTTTCGCTGTTCACTATGCTGAGAGCTGTAACTATCTGTATTTTCTTTCACTATAGACTTATGATTAAATATGATATGAGTTCAGCTACTCCAAAAACTTAAACTTTGCGCAAATAAGGTATTATACCCATTTTCCAATTACCATGTCTTCTACCAGTAGATTCACCCATAAACGTCACAAACAATACTATTGTTCACTGGGCAAATACTGAATTTCACACTCATCTTTCCTTCTCTTTCAACAAAGTAAATAAAATAAAACTATATTTTTAAAAAATCTTGAAATAGTATTTAAATATTACTGATTTGAAGGGAAAAGTAAAAATTGAATAGATAATACCTGACACAGAGTACATAAATATAATAGGGCAACTTTTCAAATGGAAATTTAATCAAAATTTCATATAATTAAAAATACAGAGATTTAAGAAATCCATGCTCTGTAGTAATACTATCTTGCCCAAAAGAGTAAGTAATGCGCTGGGGCTCAAAAATGTGTTTATTGCTCTACAAATGCTAACAGGTGCTTTATTTGTTTTGATTTTGTGTGTATGTGGGTGAATATCTTCTTGAAGAAGAAATCTTTAGTGTCTGCATTTGCTTCCTCTTGTGATTCGTGATTTATGAGAAATGAATACAGCTCCAAGTAATTTTTTCTATTAAAGTACAATACACATATGGAAAATAAACATTATCATAAGCATCAAGCATAGTAGTTTACTATTTAAAAATATGCAACATTTACTACATCTATTAAGTGGTTATTTTAGTGTCAAGAAATGTGAAGGGTTTGAGATTTTACCCTATCTTCAAGTTAGCAAGTTAGCATACCACCATTTCATGGATGCTGGCAGAAATCATGAGACTCCTGAGGAAAAAGCAAAGGGCAGTTTATTTTTGGCAGCAATAGTAGTAGTTAAAATGTGGTCATTTGCAATGTTTCCTGAGCCTCAGTTTCCACCAGGTTGTGCAACAAGGCCCAGTGACATCTGCACATGCAGTGGGTTGTATTAGAGGAGAGGAGCTCTGAACTTAGGGAAACCCAATTTTTTTATAAGGGGCTACATGCAAACCAACTAAAATTATTTCCTAGAGAGAAGCATTATCTTTATTATACTAATCAGGAAAAAAATATTCTCTCCACCCTGAAGGGTACTATTTCTGTATCTTCCAAGCCCATTTCTATATTAACATCTCTGAAAAGATAGTCTGGAACAAAAGGCAGCCAGTGCCTCTCCTTACACAACATGCACAAATGCAAGGGACCCATAAAGTACTGTCTCACAACTAAGTTACATTTCAATAAATATTTTGCATACTAAACGCACCCATGTAACTGGCAGTCAGATCAAGAAAAGAACATTGCCAGCAACACTGAAACCCCTCTCGTTTCCCTTTCCATCCACCCCTCCCCCACCAAGTATAATCACTGTCCTGAAATCTAACAGAATTAATTAATTTTGCCTATTTTTTGTACTTATAAATATATAAATGTGTATATATATATGTAGTGTGGTGTGTACTTGACAGGTCTGGCTTCATTCAAATTATGTTCATGAGATTCATTCATATTGCTGTGTGAAGTTATAGATGTTTGTTTTCTTACTGAGGTATAATTGACAAACATTATATTTGTTTCAGGTGTACAGCATAATGATTTGCTATTTACATATATTGCAAAATGATCACCACAGGAAATCTAATTAACATAGGTCACCGTACATAGCTTACCATTTTTTTTTTCCTTGTGATGGGAACTTTTAAGATTTATTCTCTTAGCAACTTTTAAATATGCGGTGCAGTATTATTAACTATAGTCACCATGCTGTACATTACATCCCCATGACATATTTATTTTATGACTGGAAATTTGTACCTTTTGACTCCCTTCACCCATTTCACCACCACCACCCCCATGCCCTGCCTCTGGCAACCAACAATCTGTCCTGTGTATATAGATGTAGATTTTCATTGCTGTATCAATATCCTACTTTCAATATGCATTTTGTAGTTTCTAATTTTGGCAATTTTAAAAATACAAGTAATTGTGTAGCATTCAGAGATCATTTGGCTATTGAGTGTTCATTCTCTTATCACCATATAATAAAACAATATTTCTGATTGTAAAAAAAAATTATATATGAAAACACTGACTTTAATTTCAATAACAACCAACACATAATGTAAAATTACCTTTATTCTTGAACTTTAATAGATCTTGGGGTACAAATAATTATTTTGGCATACAGTTAAGAGATGCTAACCAACCACATCCTATTCTGAGATGATTTATTTTTTCTTAAAGCAAACATATAAGACTGTTAAGAGAGAATATTCTGTGACTACTCTGCATGGTAAGATTGTGACCCAAATATTTGTCACAGTACAATGTAATTAATGCCCATGCTGCACCATAAATAATGATATGTGTTGAAAATATATGCTATTGATATTCTGTTCATCACCGAGACCATTAATACAAAAAAAAAAAAAATCCCCAGATTTAAATGTCAAGACTAGAGTCAAAATCCTTATGAAAACATCATGGTATATACCACAGAAACTGTGATATGTCTTAAATATGTAATTTTCAGGACTTATTAAATTATCTTTTGTGAAACCCTAATGTCCTAAAGTTTGTTTGTTTTTGTAGTTGTTTTTTTTTTTGATATAACCAAATATCACTTATAGTAAAACAGGATGGGTAAAGCCCTATCAAAAGATCCTGCTATAAACAGGAACATCAACATACAGACATTGTAAAATAGATATTGACTTAAAATATGCCTTATTCAGAGACCATTATTTAGATGCTATTCTTTAATTTTTTTAATCCATTTTAGATATCAGAATCTTGATAATAAACCAATTAAGTTAGAACAGATTGGTTCAGATGCTTTCCTTTCAAAATATTTGAAGTGGTTCTTTAAAATGGGGACTTCATTAATAAAAGTGATTAGTTTCAATGTTACCTTAAGTGCTAAAGTGATTTGGCTTATAACATATGCTGTATACTCCAGGTCCTGTTGATATATCCTTCTGATAAGTTCTAATGCATGACTTTTTGTATTTACCAGTTTTGGCTAATCTTAGACTTCTTATTGCCATGTCCCATGTACCAACAATGGGGAACTCTTTTCTTCTAGACACCCTTACACTTACTGTTGGCCTGACCTATTATGTTTATCTCAATCTCTGTATACACTTTTCCCTTTCTTGGCCTACAGTTAGATAAATTTACATTACAATCCGCTCCATATTATTGAGTGTGTTAGCTTTATAGTCATGTTTCTTACTTTTCTATTACATCTTTAACCATGTCAGAATATATGACAGTATTTTTTAAGGGAACTGGATAAGAAAAGAAGCATTTGAAGTATAAAATATATTATCTGAAATTTTCTAGTTTTGAATTTATATCCACAACTTGTATAAGAAATAATTTTTCTCTTAATATCATTAGTTGGAAATATATAAACCCATGTACTTATAAGAAAGGAAATTGAAAGAAATTGAAGCAGTGTCTCTTTTTTAATTTATTTTTTATTGAAGTATAGTTGATTTATAATGTTGTGTTAGTTTCAGGGGTACAGAAAAGCGATTCAGTTATACATGCATATATATCTATGTTTTACAGATTCTTTTCCCTTATAGGTTATTACAAAATATTGAGTGTAGTTCCCTGTGCTATACAGAAGGTCCTTGTTGGGTATCTATTTTATATATAACAGCACTGTATATTAATCCCAAACTTCTAATTTATCCCTCCCTCCCTTTCCTCTTTGGTAACCATAAGTTTGTTTTCTATGTCTGTGAGTGCATTTCTGTTTTATGTATAAGTTCATTTGTATCTTTTTTTTTTTAGATTCCACAAATAAACAATATCATATGATATTTGTCTTTCTCTGTCTGGCTTACTTCACTTGGTATGATAATCTCTAGGTCTGTCCATGTTGCTGCAAATGGCATTATTTCATTCTTTTTTATGGCTGAGTAATATTCCATTATATAAATATACCACATCTTCTTTATCCATTCATTTGTCGATGAACATTTAGGTTGCTTCCATGTCTTGGCTATTGTAAATAGTGCTGTAGTGAACATTGGAGTGCATGTATCTTTTCGAATTATGGTTTTTTCCAGATATATGCCCAGGAGTGGGCTTACAGAATCATATGGTAGCTCTAGTTTTAGTTTTTAAGGAACCTCTATACTGCTCTCCACAGTGGCTGCACCAATTTACATTCCACGAACAGTGTAGGAGTGTTCCTTTTTCTCCACACCCTCTCCAGCATTTATTATTCATAGAATTTTTGATGATGGCCATTCTCACTGGTGTGAGGTGATACCTCATTGTAGTTTTGATTTGCATTTGTTTAATAATTAGAGATATTGAGCATCTTTTCATGTGTCTTTTGGCTATCTGTATGTCTTCTTTGGAGAAATGTCTATTTAGGTCTTCCACTCATTTTTTTGATTGGGTTGTTTGGTTTTTTTAATATTGAGCTGTATGACCTGTTTGTATATTTTGGAGATTAATTCCTTGTTGGTTGCGTCATTTGCAAATATTTTCTCCCATTCTGTGGGTTGTCTATTCGTTTTGTTTATGGTCTTTTTTTTTTTTTATCTTTTTTTTTTTAAATGAAAGCGTCTTTATTTATTTTTGGCTGTGTTGGGTCTTCGTTTCTGTGCAAGGGCTTCCTCTAGTTGCGGCGAGCGGGGGCCACTCTTCATCGCGGTGCATGGGCCTCTCACTATCGCGGCCTCTCTTGTTACAGAGCACAAGCTCCAGACGCGCAGGCTCAGTAGTTGTGGCTCACGGGCCTAGTTACTCCGCGGCATGTGGGATCTTCCCAGACCGGGGCTCGAACCCATGTGCCCTGCATTGGCAGGCAGATTCTCAAAAACTGAGCCATCAGGGAAGCCCTATGGTCTTATTTTTAATCAATCACTCAACACAGGTTTAAAGTAACCCTTCTATTTCAAAGTGTGGTAAGTGGTAGGAATAAAGACAAGTTTGTCATCATACATGAACCCAAAAACCTAACAGACTAGAGGAATAGGCACTAAATTCTCGTAATGCCTCACATTCCACTCACACTTTCTTGTAATTAAAATCAGTATCACAAACTGTGAGGAATTGTTACCTTTTTCATTTCATTTATGAGAAAATGGAGGCTTAGAAAGTGCACATATTTAGTCAAAAAGAGACTGTCATGAGTCAAATTTCCTTCATCTGACTCAAAATTTCATTATTTTTCCTCTAAAACAAACAAGTAAATAAACAATAATAAAGAAACAAGGCCATGTTGGTTCCACAAATGCCTTCTAAATGGTGGAGATCTTTTCCTATCCTCAGAAAATTTGACCTTATTCCTCCTTATTGTTACCACTGATATTGTTTTCTTTTGTTTTGTTTCCTCACTTGCTACCTTTCGATACTGGCTGCAGTGATTTCAAGAAATGTAGAGAAGACATCCTGAGTATGTCCATAAGAAAGAGAGAATGCTTGGTGTTCAGTCTGTCTTTTTGTCCAACTTTAAAATGATACCCTATGTAGAAATTACAGCGTTCTGGGAAGAACTAAAAATTAATTATTTTTGAATCCAAAAGTCAGTTAAATTATATGATATTGACTAAAGAGCACTTTAATGTTCGACTGCTTCTAAACAGTCACATTATTATTAATGTCAAATTATAGGAATTGCTAGAATCAAAAGTAGAAAAGGCTTAAATTCATGAATACTAAACCCTAGTCCAGAGGTGACTCAATATCTTTAATGTTATTAATAAGAATTAATTGGTTAGAAGGGAAAATTGACAGACTTATTTGAATGAAATATTTTAGAGAGAAATATTATTTTACATGTAAGTAACTCAAGATAAAAAAAAGAGTTCAGAATGACTGCCTCAGGAGGAATATAATTTATACAAGAATTATTAAAATGCAGATTTATTGCACATTAGCCAGTTTTCCTTAGTATGTATGCTAAATTTCATTTGAGTTTCATTTAGTAGAAACAAATTGCCTCTGATGCTTTCTACTTTAAATTTCATTTCAGGCACTTAATAGAACCAGTTATCTTATACTTCTTCTTTTCTATGAAGCAGATATAAATCTTCTTCATTCTGTAGATCTCACGAAGGACCATTTTGGTGGGACTTATTTATATGTGTAACACATCATTTTATTTAACAGTCTAGTAACTTGCTCAGAGAAGTTAAATAGTTGATTTAAATCTCAGTTTTTATGTTACTTCTCTGATGAAACCTTCCCTGATTCTCGCAGGTAAAAAATCTCGCACATGGCTCTGTTTTCTTACTCTGTCTACATTTTTCTAGAAGGCAACCTGGATTGTATCTAGTGTTTTATTTATGCTCCTTTACACCATTAACTGTTAAAAGGGAGAGTTTGGTCATTATTTATTATATTTTGAAAACTTCTTCTGCTTGTTATTTTTTAAAGGAAATGGATCCAACATTAATAATTCTCAATATATAGGTTAATTATTACTGCATAACAAATTACTCCAAAACATAGTTCCTTAAAACAAAACAACAAAAAATATTATGTCATCATGTTTTCTTTGGATCAGTAATTCAAGATCTGTGTAGTGGTTGGCTCTGTTCTGCGTGTCCAAGAAATTTGCAGTCAACAGATCAGTCTGAGATACAGCCATCAGAAGTTTCTGAGATGACTCATTTACATGGAAGTTAGCAGGAAGCCTTGGATCTTGGTTAATATGGCTCTGCCGACTGGCTTTCCCAAAAGTAAGGAAGCCGCAATGACTTTTATTACCTAGTGCCAGAGACGCCATTTTACTTTCATTAGAAGGTAGTCATTAAGTCCAACTCACGCACTTATAGGGGGTAGAGTGGGGTGGATTTGGCTCTAAATTTGTAGGGAGTTGTTATAGTCAGGATTCTCCGGAGAAACAGGACCAATAGGAGATATAATAGGATATATATACATATATATATGTATATACATATATATATGTATATACATATATACATATACATATATAGATATATATACATACATATATGTATATATACACATATACATATATATGTATATATATATAGAGAGAGAGAGAGAGAGATCTGTATATCTATATATGTATATCTAGAGAGAGAGGGAGGGAGAGGGAGTTGATTTTTATTACAAGAATTGGCTCACATAATTATGGAAGCCCAGAAATCCCATTATCTTCCTTCTTCAAGCTGGAGAACCAGGAAAGCTGGTGTTGTAATTCAGTCCAGGTCCCTTGCCAGGACTGCCAATATCCAAGCACAGAAAATTGGTGTCCCACATTCCAGCTCAAGCAGAGAGCAAATTCATCCTCCCTCTGCCTTTTTGTTCTATTTAGGCTCTCATAAAATGGGATGATGTCCACTTGCAATGGTAAAGATGATTTTCATAAGTCAGATTCAAATGCTAATCTCTTCCTTAAATACCCTCACATGCATATCCAGAAATGCTTTACCAACTGTCTGGTCATCCCTTAGTCCAGTCAAGTTGACACATCTAACTAACGATCACAGAAGTATCAACTAATTTGTGGACATATTTTAAACTACCACACCCACCAACCTCCTATTATAGATAAAATTTTTTGTTTCCAAGGATCATTTAAGGACCTTCAGCTACTTATTTATAACTGGTGTTCTTTATAGCTATACTAGGTTAGGAAAGTATAAACACATGGATATCTTTTACTTACACTTAAGTTTAAAAATTGATTTGAATACTTCACTAAGCCTCAGTTACTCTTTTTGTGATATATAACAGTAGTTATTTCATAAGAATTTTGTGAGAATTAAATGAAATAATGCACATAAAGTGCTAAACACTGTGACTGCTACATAGTAAGCAATTACTATTAGATGTTAAGATCACTGGCATTATTGCCATCATTGTGATCATAAGCAGACATGAAGTGCCTCCACCATGTGTTTTTCTTTGCTGAGATCCTGCCTGAGTTGTTTTGACTCATCACATAGGCAAAAGGGATGCCCAGTTCATGTAGAGCCCTAGTTTTCTTCCACACTGGGTGAATGAAAAATTAAAGAGAACATCATGTGGAAAAATTGAACTTTCATCAGTTTAGTTATCCCATTGGAAAATAGACCTCTTATTTTAAGGTTTCCATGTTGTGCTTGACAGGGAGCCATACATTCCTTTTTGGTGAATAGGAAGGAAGGGAAGGTGAGCACCCCATAAACATTAGAAGTTTTGCAGGATAGTTAACATAGTGCCTGATATTGTAAAATCTCAAGTAAAATGCATTGCCTTAATTCATATAGGAATGATATAGTTTAGGAATATCATAGAGCCGCATATTAATATGTAGTATTTTACTTGAATAAATGGTTGCAAAGTACTTTTTTACCTCAACATATTCTTTGATGGCTGGATAAAAGAAAGAAAACATGGAATTTGGGGCTAAAAAGTTGCCTAACTTACTTTATTAAGTGAGCAGTGAGCCTATTTATTTCCCAGATAGCTGCTTTAGTCTAAGTTCTCAAAATAATCACTAATTCTATTTTATTTTGCCAATTTAGAGCTGTTTCTAGGATATAGTAAGAGAATAGAGATAAAATTTGTTGCCGTTATTTTCCTAGTCTTACTAGGGGTGAAATTAAAATACACGCAGAATTATATTTTTCTCCAAAGGAAAATTATTCCCATTTATTCTCATTTAGAAATATCCTGAACACAATTTTTAAAACTACTTTCTTCAAGTCCTGTATTGTTAACTAATGAAAGGTTAAAGCATATGATGTACCCTACAAAGAGTAGTAGCAATCAACCCAGGGAGCCAAAGTTCTTTCCATTTCCCTTCTCTTCCTTTATATTACAACATGAACAGGTCAAAATTTAATAAAAGGCAAAATTGCACAACAACTGGCAAAATGGCATCTTTCAGCTAATTACAGAAAGTAAATTTTTATTTTTATTATCTGCATTTTCAGGAAGTACAAGGTTTTAGTTCAGAATGGATATCTGGCAGTAGTCTGGGTTTGTTCCATGCAAAATAATTACATAAGGTAAAAATAGGTACTGGTCAAAATATTATTTATTTGAAAATAAAGTATGAATAATTCTTCTGACCTTGTGATGGGAAAAGCTAGGTTCATTGTTAATCTGCTCTTCACTCTCTGTTCCCATCTGCCTTTCACTCCACATCCTCAACCTACCATGTCAAAGCTGTAGAAATAGACATTCAAAATCTACATGCCAACATTCACACAAAAAGAGCCTTTGTAGAAAGTTCAGAAACTTCTAGGGACATTCTCTAAGACCCTACCTTAAAATTTTGGTTTCTCTTCAGACTCATAACTATGAGTTCCTAGTATAAGTTCCACATTAGAATTTTTCCAAAGTGAATTCATTTTATTCCATTCACTCTTACACGAAGGGTATTCATAAGCCTACTGAGCTTTGCTTTTGAAAGAACCCTGTTTTTAAGACAGTAGAATGAGAGGAAGAAGCAAAGGTGAGGCCATTTGTCAATTTTGGAATACATTTTCTTCACTGGTTTCCTTTTAAATAGCTTGATTGTCAAGACTACTTTTGTTATAATTCATCCACTCTGCTTATAAATAGTAATTGAAATAACAATTACAAAGTAAATAGGAGACTGAACCTGAGAAAATGAGGTAGAGAAAAACCAATACATTTTAAGAAGTTGATGGAACATCTCAGCCAAAGAGCATAGTCGAAGAATATCCTACACATTTAAAGGATAAATTTGGAAGTACTGAACCAAACTTTAGGGGAGTAAAGAAGTGAAATGGAGTTAAAGAGAAAAAAGAAAAAAACTCAGAATTCTGCCCATACCTATCCTATGATAAGTTATTGTTTGAGTTTTACCTTATTAATAGTGTGTATAAGTGCTGTGATTATAATCCCATCTGACTGAATCATAAATGTAAAGAAATTTAATGTTGATTTATTTTTCAAAGACAATATAAGGGAGTAGATTTATTATGAATGCAGCTGTTTGGAGATCATTAACTTAGAAAATTTTTAGTATGTTTATAACTTTGCATCAAAAACTATTGAGAAACTTGCTATACTACAAAACAAGTCAGGTAGCTACATTCTTGGGGTGAATCCTTTGATATCATTAAGAACTCCCACAGGTCAGATAGTTGACAGATGTAAGATAACATAGGGGTGAATAACCTGGGAGGGCAATCTCTGACAAACTTAAAAATATCTAATCTGATGAGTACTGTAGAATAAATTAATTTGCATAAACAATGTGGCACACACAAATTTTGCTGTTTTTTCAGGGCTCAGCTTAGTGTAAGATGATGCATGTTATGATTTGAAACCTATTAGTAAATTCTAATTCCATTACTTGCTTTCCATTTATTAAATCTTTCAACAACAACAAAAAAATGTTGAATTTCAAACTATTAATGATGTCCCTATGAAGATGATTTTTTCCCTTTCTGTTTCCACTTAGTGTATACAGAAAGCTGAAAAGAGTTTATCTCCCAACCTAACAACAAGAAAACTCAGACAGAATGCAAATTTATAATTCATCTTTAAACTCTCAGAAAGTTAAGGTTGCGGTATAATCAACTAGCCTGAAATTCAAGGAAAGAAAGGTACCACCAAAGAGATATGAGTTTCAAACACTAGATAACCTAGGATACAGCACAGCATTAGTAAGATTTCAGCTAAAATTTTTAAACAATTGCTAAGATCATGTGAGTTAATGTGATAGTATAGAATCCCTGGGAGTTTTAGAAACAAGGCAAATTTGTTCTCACTTGCAACCTCTCTTCCACAGATGTCATTACATGCATTTAAGAAGGATTAGGGCCAAAGGAATAGTGTTAAGCCTGGGTAGTGGAATGACCACTATGATAGAAACAACAAAAATCCTTGCCTAGAACTTCATATCTTAAGGAAAAAAAAGGCTTAATCCCTTGATAAAAGGGCAGCAAACACTGAGATTCCAATGATAGCTGAAGAGCCATAGCAACTGGAGGAGAAGAACAGAGAAAAACAAACAAAAACCACTACATCTGGGAAATGGCAGGAAAATGTACTGGGCACAGGTAATTGGACACCTAATGCTGGGGGAGGAGCAAGATCACTGTAAAGCCCCACAGCAGAGATCCAGGGATATAGGCAATGCTTACATCAGTGCAAGAGACAAGGCATCTCCATATCCTGAACACAAGCTAGAAAATGTTGAATGTGTTAGTTTGATAGAGCTGCCATAACAAAATATCATAAACTGGGTAGCTTAAACAACAGAAATGTATTTTCTCACAGTTCTGGAGGCTGGAAGTCCAAGATTAAGCTGTCAGTAGCTCTCTCTTTGGCTTGCAGATAGATGCCTTCTTGCTGTGTTCTCACATGGTTTTTCTTCTATATGTGCACAATTCTGGTGTCTCTTTATGTGTCCAAATTTCCTCTTCTTTTAAGGTCATATGTTAGATTGGATTAGGGCCCACGCTAAGGGCCTCATTTTAATTTAATCAGCTCTTTAAAGGTCCTATCTCCAAACATTGTCACATTGTGAGGTACTGGAGGTTAGGACTTCAACATGAATTTTGGGGGCACACATTTAGCCATAGCATTGAGTAACCAGTAAAACAGCAGTCTACCACTGGGGGAGAGGCAAGAGGGTGGAGAGAGACCTTCTGTGAGTAATAGGCACATAGAAAAACTCCAAAGCTGAAAGTGAACAGGAACAGTGAGAAAATTACTCCAGGAACCCAGTCCCCACACTGAGCAAAAGGTAACACTAGAGAAGTTTGAAGCCAACGTTAAGTGCGTGGAAGGGAACCATAAGCACAACACCCAAATCCATTGCACCTTTTAACCCCCTCACACACACTAAAGTTCTAGCAAAGAAGAGGCGTGCCCATTTTCTACTATAAATATCATTTACCTCAGTCTTTACTTTCCTGCACAAGTTTTGCAAAATCAAAAAGTACAAAACAAAAAGCATAAACACACAGGTGCACGCACACACACACACACACACACACACAAATATGCACACATACACATTACAAAGAGACAAAATAATTAGAACCACTAGGATGGGAAATGACCTAGATGTTGCAATTCTCAGGGAATGTAAAGTAACTATAATTAATAAGTTAAGGGCTTTATTGCCTATAGTGGATAACATGAATGATCAGTTGGGGATTTCAGTAGAAATATGGAAACTAATAAGAAAGAGTCAAATGGAAATGCTAGAAATAAAAACAAATAAATAACAGAAAGATAGACAATGTCTTTGATAAAATTATCAGTAAATTCAACACATCTGAGGAAAGAATCTGTGAACTTGATATATATCAAAATAAATTACTGAAACACAATTGCAAAGTGATAAAAGAATAAACAAACAGAACAATCAACTAAGATCTGTGAAAATAAAAAACAAATGGAAAGCAACTCTGAAAATTCCCTAAACAGACAATATAAGTCTAGTCATACACACAAAACTTAATTTAGCTTATTTTGCAGGACTAATTTGATGCTGGGTCATTTCTTGTTTATGCTTCTGGAATTCATAAGTGAAACTTGAAATGTTTCCCCCAAATTGATATGAGGTAACCAGTAACCAATTCTCTATATCATTTAAGAAAATTCTAACATTATGACCAACTACTGAGAAGAAAAAAGTCATTGCTTTCTCGCTATGTAAGCTGCTTTACAACAAAAGCCTAAACTCACTCCATGTTTTGGTTTGAATGTTCCTAGTTCTGTCTTTTTGGTGTGTATACAATAAACTTTTACAATACTACTCTGGTTATTCATTGACAGGACCTTTTAGCAAAGCTGTGGGATAATATCAAATGATGCCTGTGTAACTGGAACCCCAGAATGGTAATGGAGAGTAATCAAGAAAAGTAGGACTTATTTTGGGATTGTAAGACATGTTCAACATTCAAAAATTGATCACTGAGATGCATCACATTAAACACTAACAAAAATTAATATGATAATTAATAGATTTATAAAACATTTGACAATATTCAATCACTATTTTTTTTTCTTTTTTTTTTTCTTTTTTTTTGTGGTACGCAGGCCTCTCACTGTTGTGGCCTCTCCCGTTGCGGAGCACAGGCTTCGGATGTGCAGGCTCAGCGGCCATGGCTCACGGGCCTAGCTGCTCCATGGCATGTGGGATCTTCCCAGACCGGGGCACAAACCCGTGTCCCCTGCATCGGCAGGCGGACTCTCAACCACTGCACCACCAGGGAAGCCCCTCAATCACTATTTTTGATTTTTTAAGGGCAGTTTAGGAATATCAAGGGAATACTTCATCCTGATAATGGTCATCTATAAAATTTATCTATATTTATGACCATATTTATTGGTGAAAAACAACAAAAATAACAAAAAAAATGATACGCTGGGCTTTATCAAAGTTAAAAACTTCTGCTTTGCGAAAGCTGTTAAGAAAATGAGAGAAAAAGCCATAGACTACGAGAAAACATACCTGTTAAAAAAAAAAACTGGAGGTTGGCATTTAAGTCTGACCCTTTATAACTGGTGAAACTGATGAGAGTTTAAACATTTAGACTAATTTAAATACATATGCTTATGTATAAAAATATGCCATCTTAGAAGGACTATTAAATGTCTTTGTTCGTAACAAAGTATTTACCTTCATGGAATCTCCAGATTTTGTTTTATCTTTTTCATTTCTCATTCTTTTTCTCTCTCCTTTCTCCTCTTTCTCCACATTTCTGCTTACTGGTTTTCCTTTTCTTTTCTATCTTTCATTTTTTTCAACAGAGAGTAGCTTTCACTACCTCTTTTTGCTATTCTTTAAATAGCCACATTACACAAACTCATTCATGGCCTCTGTACTTGTTTTTTCCCTCTGCTTGAGCCATTATCCCTCTTGTTAACTGCATAGCTCATTCTGTCATAGCATTTACCTAAATACAATTTTTCTTAGCAATTCACCCTAACCACCATTTGAAATTACATCTGTCCATTTAATTTGCTTTATTTTCTCCATCACACTTATTACCTAACATATATGTATTTTATTTATGTTGTCTATTGTCTCTACTTCCCTCATATTAAAGTATAAGCTCTAACTATGTATTCAGTTTTGAATTTGGTTAGATGATTTCTACTTTAAGCTAGTTGAGGGCAGAAATGAAATATTGTTCACTACAACCAATAATTTAGTACTTTAAATGAAACAAATGTCTATTACTTATTGTTTCCCCATATTAATTTCCTAAAACAAAATTTAGGTTGGAATATAATAAACATGAAACATAGTTTAAACTATGTCTTGGATGGGGTCTAGTAGAAGTGATTAGTTATTCTTTTTGTGTGTTTGAATCTTTCTCTATTTGTGGATGTGGTAGTGTTAAGGCCACTGATGCATGTTGAAGCTAAAATCAAGAGAGTGTGAATATTCAGGAGGAGCTTCAAGATGGTGGAAGAGTAAGATGCGGAGATCACCTTCCTCTCCACAAATACATCAGAAATACATCTACATGTGGGACAACTCCTACAGAACACCTCTGAACGCTGGCAGAAGACCTCAGACCTCCCAAAAGGCAAGAAACTCCCCACGTACCTGGGTAGGGCAAAAGAAAAAAGAAAAAACAGAGACAAAAGAATAGGTACAGGACCTGCACCTCGGGGAGGGAGCTGTGAAGGAGGAAAGTTTTCCACACACTAGGAAGCCCCTTCGTAGGCGGAGACTGCGGGAGGCGGAGGGGGAAGCTTCAGAGCCACGGAGGAGAGTGCAGCCACAGGGCCACGGAGGGCAAGCGGAGAGATTCCTGCACGGAGGATCGGTGCCGACCAGCACTCACGAGCCCGAGAGGCTTGTCTGCTCACTCCCCAGGGTGGACGGAGGCTGGGAGCTGAGGCTCTGATTTCAGAGGTCAGATCCCAGGGAGAGGACCGGGGTTGGCGGCATGAACACAGCCTGAAGGGCTAGTGCGCCACAGTTAGCCAGGAGGAAGTCTGGGGAAAAGTGTGGAACTGCTGAAGAGAAAAGAGACTTTTTCTTGCCTCTTTGTTTCCTGGTGGACGAGGAGAGGGGATTAAGACCATCGCTTAAAGGAGCTCCAGAGACTGGTGCAAGTCGCGGCTATCAGCGCGGACACCAGAGACACGCATGAGACGCTAAGGCTGCTACTGCAGCCACCAAGTAGCCTGTATGCAAGAACAGGTCACTATCTACAACTCCCCTCCCGGGAGCCTGTGCAGCCCCGCACTGCCAGGGTCCCGTGATCCAGGGACAACTTCCCCAGGAGAACACACGGCGCACCTCAGGCTGGTGCAACGTCACGCCGGCCTCTGCCACCGCAGGCTCACCCCGCACTCCGTGCCCCTCCCTCCCCCTGGCCTGAGTGAGCCAGAGACCCCGAATCAGCTGCTCCTTTAACACCATCCTGTCTGAGCAAAGATTAGACGCCCTCAGGCAACCTACATACAGAGACGGGTCCAAATCCAAAGCTGAACACCAGGAGCTGTGTGAACAAAGAAGAGAAAGGGAAATCTCTCCCAACAGCCTCAGAAACAGCAGATTAAATCTCCACAATCAACTTGATGTACCCCGCATCTGTGGAATACCTGAATAGACAATGAATCATCCCAAATTGAGGAGGTGGACTTTGGGAGCAAAGATATATATATCTTTTTCCATTTTTCTCTTCTTGTGAGTGTGTATGTGTATGCTTCTGTGTGTGATTTTCTCTGTATAGCTTTGCTTTTACCACTTGTCTATGGTTCTATCTGTCTGGTCTTTTTTGTTTGTCTGTTTTTTATTACTTTTTAATTTTTTTCTTAATATGTTTTATTTTAATAACTTTATTTTACTTTATATTACTTTATTTTATTTTATCTTCTTTCTTTCTTTCTGTGTTTTCTCCTTTTTACTCTGAGCCGTGTGGATGAAAGGCTCTTGGTGCTCCAGCCAGGTGTCAGGGCTGTGCCTCTGAGGTGTGAGAACCAAGTTCAGGACACTGGTCCACAAGAGACCTCCCAGCTCCACGTAATATCAAATGGCAAAAATCTTGCACAGATATCCATCTCAACACCAAGACCCAGCTTCACTCAACGACCAGCAAGCTACACTGCTGGACACCCTATGCCAAACAACTAGCAAGAGAGTAACACAACCCCACCCATTAGCAGGGAGGCTGCCTAAAATCATAATAAGGCCACAGACACCCCTAAACACACAACAAGACGTGGACCTGCCTAACAGAAAGACAAGATCCAGCCTCATCCACCAGAACACAGGCACTAGTTCCCTCCACCAGGAAGCCTACACAACACACTGAACCAACCTTAGCCACAGGGGACAGACACCAACAACAACGGGAACTACGAACCTGCAGCCTGCACAAAGGAGACCACAAACACAGTAAGTTAAACAAAATGAGAAGACAGAAAAGCACACAGCAGATGAAAGACCAAGGCAAAAACCCACCAGACCTAACAAATGAAGAGGAAATAGGCAGTCTACCTGAAAAATAATTTAGAATAATGATAGTAAAGATTATCTCAAATCTTGGAAATAGAATGGAGAAAATACAAGAAACATTTAACAAGGACATAGAAGAACTAAAGGGCAAACAAACAATGATAAACAGCACAGTAAATGAAGTTAAAAATTCTCTAGAAGGGATCAATAGCAGAAAAACTGAGGCAGAAGAATGGATAAGTGACCTGGAAGATAAAATAGTGGAAATAACTACTGCAGAGCAGAATAAAGAAAAAAGAATGAAAAGAACTGAAGACAGTCTCAGAGACCTCTGGGACAACATTAAACGCACCAACATTCGAATTATAGGGGTCCCAGAAGAAGAAGAAAAAAAGAAAGGGATTGAGAAAATATTTGAAAAGATTATAGTTGAAAGCTTCCCTAATATGGGGAAAGAAAGAGTTAATCAAGTCCAGGAAGCACAGAGTCCCATACAGGATAAATCCAAGGAGAAACACGTCAAGACACATATTAATCAAACTATCAAAAATTAAATACAAAGAAAAAATATTAAAAGCAGCAAGGGAAAAACAACAAATAACACAAAAGGGAATCCCGATAAGGTTAACTGCTGATCCTTCAGCAGAAACTCTGCAAGCCAGAAGGGAGTGGCAGGACATATTTAAAGTGATAAAGGAGAAAAACCTACAGCAAAGATTACTGTACCCAGCAATGATCTCATTCAGGTTTGATGAAGAAATTAAAACCCTTACAGACGAGCAAAAGCTAAGAGAATTCGGCACCACCAAACCAGCTGTATAACAAAGGCTAAAGGAACTTCTCTAGGCAGCAAACACAAGAGAAGGAAAAAACCTACAATAACAAACCCAAAACAATTAAGAAAATGGTAATAGGAAGATAAATATCAATAATTACCTTAAATGTAAATGGATTAAATGCTCCAACCAAATGACATAGACTGGCTCAATGCATACAAAAACAAGACCCATAAACATGCTGTCTACAAGAGACACACTTCAGATCTAGGGACACAAACAGACTGAAAGTGAGGGAATGGAGAAAGATATTCCAGGCAAATGGGAATCAAAAGAAAACTGGAGTAGCAATTCTCATAACAGACAAAATAGACTTTAAAATAAAGACTGTTACAATAGACAAAGAAGGACACTACATAATGATCAAGGGATCAATCCAAGAAGAAGATACAACAATTGTAAATATTTATGCACCCAACATAGGAGCATCTCAATACATAAGGCAAATACTAACAGTCATAAAATGGGAAATCGACAGTAGCACAATCATAGTAGGGGACTTTAACACCACACTTTAACAAATGGACAGATCATCCAAACCGAAAATAAATAAGGAAACACAACTTTAAATGATACATTAAACAAGATGGACTTAATTGATATTTATAGGACATTCCATCCAAAAACAACACAATACACATTCTTCTCAAGTGCTCACGGAATATTCTGCAAGATAGGTCATATCTTGGGTCACAAATCAAGCCTTGGTAAATTTAAGAAAATTGAATTCATATTAAGTATCTTTTCCGACCACAACGCTATGAGACTAGATATCAATTACAGAAAAAAATCTGTAAAAAATACAAACACATGGAAGCTAAACAATACACTACTTAATAACCAAGAGATCACTGAAGAAATCAAAGAGGAAATCCAAAAATACCTAGAAACAAATGACATTGAAAACACGACGGCCCAAAACCAATGGGACGCAGCAAAAGCAGTTCTAAGAGGGAAGTTTATAGCAATACAATTCTACCTTAGGAAACAAGAAACAACTCAAATAAACAACCTAACATTACACCTAAAGCAATTAGAGAAAGAAGAACAAAAAAAACCCCAAAGTTAGCAGAAGGAAAGAAATCATAAAGATCAGATCAGAAATAAATGAAAATAAATGAAGGAAATGATAGCAAAGATCAATAAAACTAAAAGCTCGTTCTTTGAGAAGTTAAACAAAATTGATAAACCGTTAGCCAGACTCATCAAGATAAAAAGGGAGAACACTCAATAGAATTAGATTTGAAAAAGGAGAAGTAACAACTGACACTGCAGAAGTACAAAGCATCATGAGAGATAACTACGAGCAAGTCTATGCCAATAAGATGGACAACCTGATAGAAATGGACAAATTCTTAGAAATGCACAACCTTCCGAAAATGAACCAGGAAGAAATAGAAAATATGAACAGACCAATCACAAGAACTGAAATTGAGACTGTGATTTAAAATCTTCCAACAAACAAAAGTCCAGGATCAGATGGCTTCTCAGGCAAATTCTGTCAATCATTTAGAGAAGAGCTAAGACCTATCCTTCTCAAACTCTTCCAAAATATAACAGAGGGAGGAACACTCCCAAACTCATTCTACGAGGCCAACAGCACCCTGATACCAAAACCAGACAAAGATGTCACAAAGAAAGAGAACTACAGGCCAATATCACTGATGAACATAGATGCAAAAATCCTCAACAAAATACTAGCAAACAGAATCCAACAGCACATTAAAAGGATCATACACCAAGATCAAGTGGGTTTTATCCCAGGAATGCAAGGATTCTTCAATATATGCAAATCAATCAATGTGATACACCATATTAACAAATAGAAGGAGAAAAACCATATGATCATCTCAATAGATGCAGAAAAGCTTTTGACAAAATTCAACATCCATTTATGATAAAAACCCTGCAGAAAGTAGACATAGAGGGAACTTTCCTCAACATAATAAAGGCCATATAGGATAAACCCACAGCCAACATCATCCTCAATGGTGAAAAGCTGAAACCATTTCCACTAAGAAACAAGACAAGGTTTCCCACTCTCACCACTCTTATTCAATATAGTTTTGGAAATTTTAGCCACAGCAAACAGAGAAGAACAAGAAATAAAAGTTAACCATATTGGAAAAGAAGTAAAGCTGTCACTGTTTGCAGATGACATGATACTATACATAGAGAATCCTAAACATGCTACCAGAAAACTGCTAGAGCTAATCAATGAATTTGGTAAAGTAGCAGGATACAAAATTAATGCACAGAAATCTCTAGGAATCCTGTACACTAATGATGAAAAATCTGAAAGTGAAATTAAGAAAACATTTCCATTTACCATTGCAACAAAGAGAATAAAATATCTAGTAGTAAACCT
This sequence comes from Phocoena sinus, assembly GCF_008692025.1. NCBI lineage: Eukaryota > Metazoa > Chordata > Mammalia > Artiodactyla > Phocoenidae > Phocoena > Phocoena sinus. The sequence goes on along the minus strand of NC_045764.1, from coordinate 121,269,986 downwards.
ACCTAAGGAGACAAAAGACCTGTATGAAGAAAATTATAACACACCGATAATTTAAGTGTCTTAATTTCTTTAAGAAATTAAAGATGATACAAATAGATGGAGAGATACAACATGTTCTTGGATTGAAAGAATCAACATTGTGAAAATGACTATACTACCCAAAGCAATCTACAGATTCAATCCAATCCCTATCAAACTACCACTGGCATTTTTCACAGAACTAGAACAAAAAATTTCACAATTTGTATGGAAATACAAAAGACCCCAAAGAGCCAAAGCAATATTGAGAAAGAAAAACAGACCTAAAGGAATCAGGCTCCCTGACGTCAGACTATACTATAAAGCTACAGTAATCAAGGCAGTATGGTACTGGCACCAAAACAGAAATATAGATCAATGAAACAGGGTAGAAAGCCCAGAGGTAAACCCACACACATAAGGTCACCTTATCTTTGATAAAGGAGGCAACATAGGCAGAACACGGTATGACATAAATCATAGCAAGATTGTTTTTGACCCACCTCCTAGAGAAAATGGAAATAAAAACAAAAATAAACAAATGAGACCTAATGAAACTTAAAAGCTTTTGCCCAGCAAAGGAAACCATAAACAAGACAAAAAGGCAACCCTCAGAATGGGAGAAAATATTTGCAAATGAAGCAACTGACAAAGGATTAATATCCAAAATTTACAAGCAGCTAATGCAGCTCAATATCAAAAAAACAAACCCAATCCAAAAATGGGCAGAAGACCTAAATAGCCATTTCTCCAGAGAAGATGTACAGATTGCCAACCAACACATGAAAGAATACTCAACATCATTAATCATTAGAGAAGTGCAAATCAAAACTACAATGAGATATCATCTCACACCTGTCAGAATGACCATCATCAAAAAATACTAACAATAATTGCTGAAGAGGGTGTGGAGAATAGGGAACACTCTTGCACTGTTGGTGGGAATGTAAATTGATACAGCCACTACGGAGAACAGTATGGAGGTTCCTTAAAAAAGTAAAAATAGAACTACCATATGACCCAGCAATCCCACTACTGGGCATATACCCTGAGAAACTATAATTCAAGAAGCGTCATGTACCAAAATGTTCGTTGTAGCTCTATTTACAATAGCCAGGACATGGAAGCAACCTAAGTGTCCATCAACAGATGAATGGATAAAGGAGGTGTGGCACATGTATACAATGGAATATTACTCAGCCATAAAAGGAAACGAAATTGAGTTATTTGTAGTGAGGTGGATGGACCTAGAGTCTGTCATACAGAGTGAAGTAAGTCAGAAAGAGAAAAACAAATACGGTATGCTAACATATATATATGGAATCTAAGGGGGAAAAAATGGTCAAGAAGAACCTAGGGGCAAGACGGGAATAAAGAGACATACCTACTAGATAATGCACTTGAGGATATGGGGAGGGGGATCGGTAAGCTGTGACAAAGTAAGAGAGTGGCATGGACATATATACGCTACCAAACGTAAAATAGATAGCTAATGGGAAGCAGCCGCATAGCACAGGGAGATCAGCTCGGTTCTTTGTGAGCACCTAGAGGGGTGGGATAGGGAGGGTGGGAGGGAGGGAGACGCAAGAGGGAGAGATATGGGAACATATGTTTAACTGATTCACTTTGTTATAAAGCAGAAACTAACACACCATTGTTAAGCAATTATACTCCAATAAAAATGTTAAATAAAAGGTGTGAATATTGAGAAATGAATGGGATAAGCAAATCTGTAATCCACAAAATGTGAGAGTAACTGAGTCACCAAACCAAGGAGTAGCAGAGAGTATCAAAAGTATAACCTGCTGAAAGGTAGGAACTTTATTCCTATCACTTAAAAATGTGCCTCACACATTAGAAGTACTCAAAACATATTTGTGGAATTTATAAATTTATAAGTTTAGAGTTAGAGGTAGGAGGACTAATTGTGAATAAGAATCAGTGAGGTTAGGAGACTGTATCTTTGGAACAGATTTGAATTAATATTTATAATCTCATGATATGATGCACTGGAGGATCGGTTATATTCAAATTCCAAAAATGGCATTTTTTTAAACATAAACTGAATGATCCTTATCATGATTTGTCACCATTTATACCCTTAAAACTAGGTACCAAATAGTCTAACCTCAGTAGCGTGTGTTTGCTTCAGGCTATGTTTCATCAATTTTGTTTAGCTAGTTCATTAAAGAGGACTGAGAAATTTTATTTCAATTCTGAATGTTAATGGTCAGATACAAAATATTGCCTTCTTATTTGTGAAATTATATTGTGTTAACAGATAATAATCAAACCCATATAGAAGTAATAACAATAAAACAAAAACAAAATTAATATTATATATGTTTGAATGACTTAGTCAAAATAATTTATAGAATCATTATGATTTCTTGTGCTGTTTTACGTTCCTGATGTTTGGTACTGATAATATTTAAAAGGAATTTTAAAAGAAGCAGATAACATACAGGTAAACATTTATATATTAATGTAATTTTAGGTATTCTTTTGAACAAGCAATGCATTGTAAACTGCATAATTCACAGTCTGTAATTATTCATCACATCCTTTTCCCATTGAAATTGTCTTAATCTCACACTGTAGCCCTTAGAAAAAGTGAACAGATGGTAATTTGTTGCCTTAAGAATGCATTTAAAAAAAAAAAAAAAAGAATGCATTTAATTTAGTATGACTTAACAAATTCGGTGTTTTTCTGTAAATTGTCTTCCCAATTTTCATTACATAATCAGGGTAATGGGGCAGAAATGATAATCAGTTTGGTCTTGGTTCAGTGAAATATAATAAGATTTAAGTAAGTTTTTAACAACTTTTTGTGTAAGTGAATTAGATTGTTTTATTTAAGGAAACTGCATATTATGTGCAATACCTATTATTTCTATGAATGTTCTTAAACAAAATTAAAAACTAGTTCACATAAATAATTTCTAAGTGCCTATAACCTACTAGGTAGTCCCCATTCAAAGTGGTAGGGAGTCAATTAGTATATAAGACACAATTCATCCTCTCATGGTACCTTTCTTCTTCAGGGAAAAAGATCAACGAATTAATGTATGAGACAGGTGATGAAAAACAGTAATTGCTAAGTATTAAACTGTATTTTTCTCGTGATTCCTTCCCCAAAGTTAATTACTCTCATATAAAGGCTTTTGAGTGCTATCTTAATTCTTTGAGAAAAACTCTGGGATAGAAACTAAAGCAGTACAGGTGGTAACCTCTAAGTAAATTAATAGATTTTAACAACATTTACAGTTTCTTTTCCAGCTTTATTGAGACATAATTGACAAAAATTGTACATAGGGTGTACAACATGATGATTATATATATGTATATATACACGTATATACACATACACTGTGCAATGATTACTGTAATCAAGTTAATTAATTAGCATGTTCATCACCTCATATAGTTACCTTTGTTTTCTGGTAAGAACAAGATCTAATAATAACAAATTTCAGTTATACAATACAGTATTATTAATTGTAGCCAGCATGATGTACATTAGATTCCCAGATATTTTCATCTTATGCCTAAAAGTTTGTACTCATTAACCAGTATCTCCCCATTCTCCCTACCCCGTTGCCCCTTGCTGCCACCATTCTATTCTCTGGTTCTGTGAGTTTGACTATTTTAGATTCATTATGTAATTGAGATCATACAGTATTAAGTTTTTTCTTTATTGTTTTTCCTTTGAAGAATAGATTTCAGGGATTTATGACTACAGGCATGCCTTAGAGATATTGTGAGTTCAGTTCCAGACCACTGCAATAAAGTGAATATTCCAATAAAGTGAGTCACATGAATTTTTTGGTTTCCCAGGGCAAATAAAAGTTACATTTACACTATACTGTAGTCTGTTAGCTTTATGTCTAATGTGCATACCTTAATTAAAAAAAGTAATGCTGTTGGAAAAATGGTACCAATAGACTTGCTCAATGCAGGGTTGCCACAAACGTTCAACTTGTAAAAAAAAAAAATAATAATACATTATCTGTCAAGTGCAATAGCAAAGTGCAATACAACAGGGTGTGCCCATATTTCCATAAGTCACTTAGTACTCATTTAAAAATAATATGCAAAAGATAAAGAAAGAGTTAAAATAACTTCATACACACACACACACACACACACACACACACACACACATGCACACACACACATTTGACAGGCAGGAGTTGCAGTTTGAGTCCAAATGCAGTTTGCTGTAAGAATTCCTTCTTGCTCAGGATAGGTTAGTCTTTGTTTTATTAAGGCCTTCAGCTGATTGGATGAAGCTCACCCTCTTTGAGGAGGGTAATCTGCTTTACTCAAAGTCCACCAATTTAAATTTAATCTTATCTAAAAAACACCTTCATAGAAACATCCACATTAATGTTTGACCACATATCTGGGCTCTGTGGTCCATCCAAATGGACACATAAAATTAACCAACATAATACATTATATATATCCTTACAATTTTTTATTTTGTTTTTAAGACTGTTACTAAACACTGATTTAGAACTTATTATAGAAAAGGAAAATAAGACATTTCATTAGTTAGCTTATTTGTTTAATGTCATCTTCTTTGCTACCATTAGTGATCTATCAAATTACCACATCTGAAATTGCTGATATGATGCTGTTTTTTAAAACAGAAAAATGCTCACTTTTCCTCTTTGACAATTGTGGTGTTAGTATTCAGTAGAAAACCCCTGGATAATATATTTTATATATGATAAAGCATGAAAAAGTCATGAAAAGCACAATACAAGTTTGCAATGATATAACCATCTTAAGATGAAAATTTCATTTTGTGAGTCAGATATAATTTTAGCATTTATAGAAAGATGTGTAAGAACTAGTTTCATTATTTAAGTGAAAATTTAGTATAACATCTTAATCTTAAGCATGCTTTCCAAACTGTAAACATAGCAAGTGAAGCTCTAGAAGTTGCCACTCTTAGATTTCAACAGTGATTATCTAGGAGACAGGATTACAGTCAATTCTTATTTTAGCCTTATATATTCTGAATTTTTTAAAAAATAGAAATATAATTCTACAGTATCAAGAAATATTTATACAGTCATCCATCCGTATCTCTGGGGGTCTAGTTCTAGGACAAATGTGGAACCTGCAAATATGGAGGGCCAATGGTAATATACTGTTTTTTTATGCTATCTCACTGAGAAAAGAATAACTCCCTTTCACAACTGCTTAATTAGCAAACATTACCATGTATCAACGCAAGTTGAGTGAAGCTATTTTTTAATCTTTCTAGACCCAGATAGTAATTATTATAAGTCAACACAGGCTCTTATTTTCAACAAATGATAAGGAATTTAATGTAACCATTGTAATTAATTTAGCTGCACTTAGGAAAGTAACTGAAAATATATGAAATGAGACTACTATTAAGTACAGATAATGTTGAAGTCGTACAACATCTGCCAATTAAGCATTCAGTATTTATTAAGAATTTTATGGGAGTAGGTAAATATTCCTTGAATAGTTAGTTTAAAGCCATTTGCTATCATCTGCACCTTTAGGGTCAAGTATTGTAGCTGTGATGCAATTGATTTCTTCATGACTTTAGCAAAATAGCATGAAATAGCTCAATAAATGTGTAGAATATCTTCCAGTAGCGTATATTCTTTGTTACGGCCTTGCCAAGTTGGGTTTGAATTTATATATGAGATTCTAGATTGGCTTCTTTTGTACTATAGAATGAAAACTTAATAGGGATATAAAATCAGTGTGTTGATCCATAAGCATTTGGTAAAGCTAGAAATTCTAATAAAGTAAACCACAGAGGCTAAAAGACAAGCTGTTTGCAATATCAACATGAGTGCCTAATGACTTAATTTTTAGAGCTATTCCTTTTAATACGATAATGATATGACTAATTATTTCTCCATAACTTTCATCAGGTAGTTAATAGTGAATGGAATCTACATTTTAAATTGACACAACAGCCTTTGGAGAAATTCAGAAAATGAAATGTGACTAATATAATTTGGTAAATGGTTTCTTATTAATTCTGTTTTAAAAGGGATTAAGAAGCAGTTAGAGTCTATAACAGATATTTGAGAGAAAGTGGAAAAGAGTATTTCTGTGGTGTAACATGTGTTCTAAGTTAAATCCATTCTGTGATAACAAATAATATTTTAATGAAGTAATATGCCTCAATATACAGAGTTGGTAACTATTTTGTAGCATATTCAGTTTGTTAGGAAGTCAAAATTGTGGATTATAAACTGTCATTTGGAATGAACTCTAGCCACATGAAGAAATGTTAAGTGATTATAATCAAATAGTCTATTCATTTAGAGAAAACATGTTTCATGTTGTCCTATGTAAATTGATACCTACCTATTTATTTGCTTTATGTAAACAAACTATTTGCATCAAACTCAAGCTCTAAAGCTTGGATGTTATGGCTTACTCTTACTTTATCTGAACTTGTGGTTAAACCCTAGATAGTTGAAATATAGTTAACACACCCACATAGTACCTCAAAATCCTATATATCTAATTTCTAGGAACATTGTTTCCAACCTCATTCAAACATATGATATGGGAAAAGGTATAATCTATGAAAAGTTTTTTGATAATAGCCTTCAGGCTTGGAAGGCAGGGTCACATTCCTTTGCCCTTTGCCTCAATCTATCTTAATATGTTTCTACAGGTTAAATTGCCAGCTTAATACCCAAAAACTTGGGAAAAATATTAAATAAATTAGAATAATTATTGGCTAATTATTGTATCTATTTAAGATGAATTATATCCTTTCCAAAAACTATCATAATTTTACATGCAATACATTATTGGAATAACATTAAATTTATTAAAATCTATAAATCAGTCCTTTTAGGAAAGTATTTTTTTTTCCATTTTATCATGATCTGTGGTAAATACAAATGTGAATTTTTACTGTAAGCTGTACACATACTTACATAGTCTCTAGATCTATCTATCTATAAATTAAAATATAGAAAAATTTTAAAGTTTAATGCAATTCTTATACATTACTCATGGTGTGAATTCTGGAATTTTCTACTTTATTCTACTTTTTTCTGCTCCACAGTCCCCACAAGGTTTCTTCATATAAAAGTTTGGCATTTGTGTTTCCTCTATTACTAGAGAGTAAATCTAAAATGTGCCCCCCCAAAAAAAAGAAGTGGTAATTATGTGACATGCTGGAGGCCTTGGCTAATGCTATGGTGATAATCATTTTGCAGTATATCAGTATATCAAATAAACATGTTGTACACCTTAAACTTACACAATGTTATATGTCAGTTATATCTCAGTAAAGGTGGAGGGGAAAAAAAAAAGAATGTTATTTGAACCTATCACCACATGGCTTCCTTCTTCTCAGCATTCATGACATACCTTATATCTTTCCTCAGAGAAGATTTCCTGGGATACCTTTTTTTTTTTTTTTTTTTTTTTTTTTTTTTTTATGCGTTACGCGGGCCTCTCACTGTTGTGGCCTCTCCCGTTGCGGAGGACAGGCTCCGGACGCGCAGGCCCAGCGGCCATGGCTCACGGGCCCAGCCGCTCCGCGGCATGCGGGATCCTCCCAGACCGGGGCACGAACCCGCGTCCCCTGCACCGGCAGGCGGACTCCCAACCACTGCGCCACCAGGGAAGCCCCCCCGGGATACCTTTGATGAAATCTCTGTCTCTCTCTCTGTCTCTCTCTCTCTCTCTGTGTTACACACACACACACACACACACACACACACACACACACTCCCCACCGTGGCCCATTATTTCCCACCATTCTATGTCATATGTGACAAAACAGTTTTGAGTACATACATTTGTCTTATTTGGCTGTTTTTGTGTTTCTTATCTTTCTTGCCAAGTAAGTTTTATAAAAGTATCTTTTATTAGTTACTTCTGTAATTCCCAGTACTTTTATGATAAAGGATAAAGGAATGTTTGCTAAATGAATACGTAAATTAATAATTGAACTGAATATTTAGTAAATTCTATGAGCTACTTTAGTAAATATCTTGATAGTTTACTACACAGACCAAAGAGCAAAGAGATTTGGCTAAAGGCTGCTGAGCACATAACTGAAACCTCTTATGCAAGTAGTGTAGACCCTATACAAGAAGTATAATAATAGGCAAATATAAGAGCTTTTTCTGGTTTCAAAAGTAGTTAAAATTCCAAAATATGGTTTTTTTTGTAATTCTTAATTCAAACGCTTTTTATTTAGCACTATTGTTAATACTTAAATGCAGAGATTGTTTCATGGTATATCCCTTCAATGTATAGTTTCCAAACATTTGCAACAAGTTCTATGGATATTATCATATCTCTGCCTAGATCTATATTAGTTTAAAAGGAAGAATTTCAAAAAAAAACATATAAGTTTTGGACTAGTGACAATTTCAGAAATACTAGCATCACAGTGAAAATATACAAAGTAGCTCTAGGTTATTCACCAAATATAACTTATATTTCATAAAATTTCTTTTTATGAAATTTCATATTTTCTCACCCTCTGGCTTGCTAAACATTACATTAGTTTCTAGCCAAAGCTATATGTAATAAAAATAAGTACCAACGGAATATTTCTTTGCAATTTCAATGCATTTTTTTCTCTATATAGAAAGAGAAGATTAAGCCTCAAGTGTTTCAATCAGAAATTAGTTTGGGGTATTTGTGTTACTTGGTTTGGTAATGGATAGAAAGAAGACTTCAAAAATCTTTAAGCTATTTTAAACATGTTCCCAACTTATATAGGTTCCCTTTTTCCAAAGCTTCAGTGGACTCTTGAAGTAGAAATACTATGGAAATAATAGTGATTTAAACAAATCATGATATATTGGTCTCTATACAACCCATATTCATCTGAATGGTTTTTAAAGCTGACAACCAGAGACAGAGTCTAGCCATCAAACAGTGTGTACCTCTTTACAGCAAGACAATTCCACTAAATCATATAAATATAATAATACAGTTTTAATGGAAGGTGAAATTGGTACAAAATTTGAACTGCCACTATTATTGACTATTCCCCTTTATCTTAACAATCCCTTCTGGCAAACCATATGCAGTATACAGTAAGGATGCTTATTTATAGGAGTTCTGATATGTTTACATGCCTTTTCACTTTTTTATACACAATAACTTAAGGATTTAAGATGAATAAAACGGGAAAAAAGGTAATTTGTAAACCCTCTTCCTTAAAATGACATAATAGTTTTCTATTTTCTTCTGACATAAAAGAAAATTCATTAGAATGTAATTAACAAAATATGTTAAGAAAAAGAAAGTAAGGAAACAGTGTGTGATATGGAGTAAATAGATCTGACTATGATTAAACTATTTGGAAACTGTAGTTGTACTTCTGAACCAAATCCTTGTGTGATTTTAGGCTAGAAACTTATACTTAAGCCTCAGGTGCTTTTATAAATAAGAATATTTTACAAAATAGCATCATATAATTTAAAAAAATAGTTTATTTTAATTCCATTAAGACATTCTCCAGTAACATTATAAGAAAAACATTTTGAATAAGAAAGAACTTTTAAATTTCATAATAATTATTTTGTTCTTTTAAATATGCAAACAATTATACTTAAAGCTTGAAGTGGCCTGAGATATAACCAGTCTTTTAGTGTTAATAAAAAAGGAACACAAAATAACACCGAGTAAAGCAAATAGCAGCAACTTACATTAAGTACTTATTGTATTACAGGCATTGTGCTGAATAAAATAGACAGATGAATAGAAAATTTTTCTTTTATGTGATAGATATTGTAAACCTTTTATACCAATAATCCAACATGCTTGAAAATTTTAAGCATCTTACTTAAGAATAAATGATTCATAGAAAGTTTAATTTAGTGTTTTTGTTATTATATATAATCGGTGCTTTAGATCACTATGCAACACACTCTTTTATGTACATGTATTCTCCCTAGTCATGCCAGAGATTGCCTCTATGACTTTCCTTTTCCTAAAATTCCAGTTCTGATGAGCAATCTACATTAACATTTACTTTGGACTAAAATTTATTATGAAATTCTGGTACTTAGGCCTTGAAAAGTAAATTTATTTCCCTTATTGCTAAAAATAATGATTACAGTCAATTATTCCTAAAATTTTAGAATGAGGTTGACTGCGAGCAACAAAAAATCATACATCACAGTGCCATAAGCAGTATAGAAGTTTATTTTAGTTTTTGTTTTGTTTTGTTTTGCTTTTTACCACCTAAATCAACCAGGAGGCAAGCTGTCCAAAGTTAGAATAGTATCTCTACTTCAGGAAGTTCTCAAGGACCCACAGCTAACTACTCCACCAATCCTAAGACCTGGTTCTAAACTGTATGACACTAGATGTTGCATCAGTTTTATAGGTAGTCAAATGGAGGGCCAAAGAAGAAAGTGTAAGTATGTCTTAAGGTAGGGAGCTGATAGAAGTCACTTAGGCTTACTTAACTTTGCCCAGAATTTAGCTATGTGTCCACTTTTATCTACAAGGAGTTTTTGATCATTAGTTACTTAGTCTAGGAGATCCTGTATCTTACTAAGTGTATTTGATATGAAAAAAATGGGGATTATCTCTGTTGCATCTCATAACATACCAAAAATAGGACTTTAAAAAAGAGAGGGAGGTCAGAAGATTTCAAAAATTTGTATATTGCAATTTTTTTTTAGTGCAGAGATTTGGGTGGAGTTGCTATGTGCCAAGAGTTCTGCAGTTTTCATTGGTAGGAATGCAAATGGCATAGCCATTTTGAATGGTAGTTTGACCAGAACACCAGATCGCATTAGTCACCTCCTCTGAAGTCCCATGGATACCCAAAGATATTAATGGACAAAAGGAATGACTTCATTAGAAGCTATTTCATGTTGTGAAAATCTCATGAATTTCTGGAAACAAAGGTCATTACTACTGAACAGGATATGCTCAGATATGATGTTAGAAAGACAAATTTGAAATAGAAAAACATAGCAAGAGCAATTAATGACACTGTCAGATCTTTTCAAAAGCACAGTAGCAGAATGACAATCCTGTTTTCGAATTTGTGCCGATGATATTAAAACAGATGTGATTCATGGGGATTTTCCTGCATCTTGATCTGCAGGTCAACAAAAATTTCCAAGAAAGTGAGTAGAATATCGATATCATTGATCCTGTCTTTGTGGCATTTTAAGGGAAATATGGATGAAATTTTACTTTCCGGTACAAAGAACTGATTTGCTTTTTCTATATTCCGTTTTTATGAGTTAGCCAGTGCCAACAAACCTGTCATTTAACAGTCTTAGGCAGGATGATGAGATGAGAACAATCCTACTTCTGAGGAATAGAATAACTTTACTGAGTGGTATAACCATCACCACAAATCATTTCTAGAGCATTTTCTTCTCTCCAATAAGTTCCTTCATGACTCTTTACAGCTAATTCCCACTCCTCCCCCCAGTTTCCAGCCACTAATAATCTACTTTAATTCTCAATAAATTCATCTTTTCTGGGCATTTCATGTAAATGGAATCCTAAAATAGTCTCTTGTGTCTGGCTACTTTCTCTTAGCATAATGTATCTGAGCCTGTGTCAGTACTGTGTACCTTTTTTTGTAACTAAATAGTGTTCTATTGAATAGATGTAATAGTTTGTCCATATGACCTGTAAACACACAGACACACAACTGTATATATGTATGAAATATATAATTACATATTTTACACAAACACACACACACACACACACACATATATATATAGTTTTCATTATTCATGGCAGTTTTGTTCTATAAAGTCTCCATGAACATTAAATTAGTGAATACTGAACTACTGTTCCTAGGGGGAAATATATATATCTGTATAATATCATGTATTTTATATATATATATATATATATATATATATATATACACATAATAATTTTAAATCCTGAAAAGAACTTATCCTAGCAGATTCTATTTTCTTTATTTTACAAAGGAGAAAATGATACTCAGAATCAGAAATATTTTGTGACTTGCCTGAGGCTACCCCATTAACAGGTGGCCAAGTTGGGGTTCAAACTTCTTCAAATGGCCCTGGAGCTAGAAATTCTTACACTGCATTGCACTCCTGCCTGTCATCACTATTCCCTAGTCTTCTGCATAAGATAGAAACAAGATGACCAACCATCACCTTTTTTTTGCTTTAGCTGGGAATTTTCACATCTAGCAACTCTAATTATTTGCTATGCTGCAAAATATTTTTATATGGAAATGTTCACATATATAAGTCATATACAGTCAATCCTCATTATTTATGGATTCCATATTTGAAAATTTGACTCCTTGCTAAAATTTATCTGTAAGCCCCAAATCAGTACTCAGGGCACTTTTGCAGTCACTTGTAGACATGTGCAGGACTGTGAAAAATTTGAGTGCCTGGACATTCAAGTTCCCAGCTGAGGTTGAACAAGGCTGCACTCTACCTTCTTGATTTCAATGCTCATATTGAAAAAAGTGTCCTTTTCACTCTCTCTGGTTGCTGCATTTTTCATATATTTGTGCAAGCACTGTGTAACATTCTTAAGCACAAAAAAGATGTGCTTCACCTTGTGAAGAAAATACCTGTGTTAGATAAGTTTCCTTTGGGCATGGTTATAGTGCTGTTGGCTGTAAGGTCAGTGTTAGTGAATCAATAATATGGTATATCCAGAAAGAATAAGAGGATATTCGTTGGTCTCTGCCTGAGGCCATTTTGGAAAGTGCTAGAGTAACGTCTATAATGAGTAAGGAAACTGGAAAAGATGTAAAAGCATCTAAATTTGTGATTCATTAGATGAACACTGAATTTTTAGAAAGTGTAGGGCACAGCATTGTAATGAGGCTGAAAACTTACTCACGAGTAAGTTAGACTAGACTTCGTACATAAAGTTCTCAAGTTTCCAAGAATATGAGAGCAGAAGGTGCAAGGCCTCATGTCCTAGGTTCCAGAATTCATACATCTCTTCTGCCACATCATATTGGTCAATGCAAGGCTCAACCAGTCCAGATTCAAGATTATGAATAATTATTTCTTCATAGGAGGACCCACAACTGTTGTATTGCAAACATGTGTGGACACAGGGAGATGTTATTCACTGTGATGCATTATGATAATTATTTACTACACTGGGTATCAGTTTTCTAGAAAAGGGCAGAATCTTTTCCATATCATCTGAAAACATGCTACAAGCAGTACAAACTGAACTTATGTAAACTGGTCTGAATTTCACATACCCTTTGTGAAATCCAAACAACCTAGGTTCTTATCTTTACTTTGTAGCATAAAGTGACATCTGACTTAAATATTTACTCATTCTATGAAGCAAGTATATAACTATAATTACATAATATAAAACTGAAAAGGCTTCTAATGATCAAAGAAGTTAAATCAATGGATAAATATCTGCCCACAATAAATAGCCATAGAATAATTCCTATACAAAATCTTTTAAATAAGACTAAAATAAGGATATTCCCCAATGAATTATATGATTCAAGAAAATTAATGATATACAGTAATCAAATGGATAATTAAAATTCAGTCACAAACATGAATGTAGCTGCAAAAATCATACACAAACTATTCCTACCCACTATGAATAAAGTGATGGATGAAAGCATAATCCTTTAGAAATGATGAGGTTTAGTCTCATCACTCTTAGAAAAAATAGCTATAGGAAGAAATGTTGTCCCACAAAATCTACAAAATGATAGCAGTAACCTAGACATGAACTTTGCATCTTTCACAGAAATTGATTCAAAATGGAATATAGATCTTAAAGTAAAATGTGAAACTATAAAACTTCTAGTAAACAACTTAGACGAAAATCTAGGTAATGTTGGGTTTGGTGATGAGTTTTTAGATGCAACACCAAAAGCAAAATCCATGAAAGAAAAAAGTGATAAGTAGGGCTTTATTAATATTAAAACCTTATGCTTTCCCAAAACCACTGTTAAGAAAATACAAAGAAACCACTGACTGGGAAAAAATAGTTGCAAAACACATACATAATAAAGCTCCTGATATTCAAATTAGAAAGAATTCATAAAACTAAACAGCAAGAAAGAGAATCCCCAAAATGGGTAAACAGAACAGATACCTCACCAAAGAAGATATACAAATGGCAAGTAAATATAGATTATTAACATAAAATATCATTAAGGAATTGCAAATTAAAGCATCAAGATACTAGTAAATACCTATTAGAATGACCCAAAGGCAACAATCCTGGTGAGGATGTGGAGCAACTGGAACTCTCACTCGTTATTAGTGAGAATGCAAAATGGTGCAGCCACTTTGGAAGAGTTTGGCTGTTTCTTACAAAGCTAAACATAGATTAGCAACCAGCAGTTACACACTTAGGTATTTATCAAACTGATTTAAAAACTTATGTCCACACAAAAACCTGCCCATAAATGTTTATAGCAGGTTTATTCATAATTGCCAAAAAGTGAAAGCAACATTATATCCTCCAATAAGTAAATGGACTTCAGGAAACCTGTGTGATATCTATACAATGGAATTTTATTCAGCAATAAAAATGACTATCAAGCCATCAAAGACATTGATGAATGTTAAATGTATATTACTAAGTAAAAGAATTCATTGTGAAAAGAGTATGTACTGTATGATTTCAATTATATACCGTTCAGGAAGAGGCAAAATTATAGGCAGTCAAAAGATCAGTGTGTCTAAGGTTGGGGGGTGGGAAGGGGAAAGTTGGAAAGGGAGAGCATAGAGATTTTTCAGAGATTAACCTATTCTCTGTGATACGTAATTGCAGTTACATGACATTATGCCTTTGCCTAAACCTGTTGAAATTTAATGTTGTAAATTTTAAAAAATATATTATTTTGGAGTTTAAGGATTCCTAGAATAAAATGCAGAATGACAAAATAAACCACCTGCATCTCAAATATATTTAACAAACTTACTCACTGTCTTAGTCCATTTTGACTGCTATAACCATAGACTAGATGGCTTATGAACAGCAGAAATATATTGTTCATATATCTGGAGACTGACAGTTCAAGATCAGCCAGCATGATCGAGTGAGAGCTCTCTTCCGGGTTGTAGACTTCTTATATCCTCACATAGTGGAAGGAGATGCTCTGCAGGATCTCTTTTATAAGGTCACTAATCCCTTTCATGAAGGCTCCTTCTTCATGACCTAATCACTTCCCAAAGGCCCCATCTACAAATATTATCATGCTTGGGGGTTAGGATTTCAATACATGAATTTGGAGGGGCGCAAATTTTCAGACCATAGCACTAACTAAAGGGGGTGGAGGAAATTGTGCTGACCTGGAAAACTGTGTCATGGAATCTTTCAAACTGAAGACAAAAGAAATTGTACATAAACATTCTAATTTAGTTTTCTAGATGATAAAGTTTTTCCCACAGGGATACAGGTTAATAACTCTGATTGTGCTATACATGTATAGGAATTGAACCATTAAGTAAATGGATAGCAGAAGGTGAAAGTCAGCTTTTTCATTTTTAGAGTGGGCATTTACACATAATCATGGGAATGAGACTATAATGACCCATGGGATAATGGATTAGAATTGGAGAAATCAGTATGAACACATGTATATGGATGGTTAGGTAGAGAAATATTTATAGATACATGCATACACATGGGTTGCTCCATATATATATTTACTTGCTCTGTGAGCTGAAAGGGCCTAGAAGCAATGAAACTCAGTAGCAATGATCATGGTTGGCACCTAGATTACAGTTTCTAATACCATTCTCCAACAGAAGAATCAAGGTCTCTTGATTGTAGACTGGTAAAGAAAATACACAAGATGAGCCTGGAGCATCTTGCAGTGCCAGAGGGTACTATAGAGCTTAGTACACAAGTCATGCACACGCACAGAGGCATGCACACACAATGGTGGTGGTATGTCAAAGGGACATAGATGTCAAATGAAAGGGCTTCTGATGGCCAAAGCTATAGCAATTTGAGAAACAAAATAACACATACATTTGAATTGGATTAAAATTCAAAATAAAAAAATAAATATTATTGAGTCCATAGCAATATAAATAAATTATTGAATAAATAAATAAATGGGAGAGAAAAGATAAATCTTCCATGCAGATATATTCCAAATAATGTATATAGACACTTCACCCTGGAGGAGATGTATCATAACTCCCCACTACTTAAGTGTAGGTTGTACTAATTGACTTGCTTTCAAAAGTGCAATGTGAAAAGGGAGATGGGTAATAAGGGTCAATATCAACAGTGTTAAGTCTAGCTGATGGTATGTACCCTTGATATATCATAAAAATGATACCTTACTTAAGTGGTCTTACTCTGAAAAACCAGTAACTCCAGTCTAATTATGAGAAAAGTATCAGACAAATACAAGTAGAAGGACATGGTACAAAACATCTGTTAAATTAATTAAACAAGGAGTCCATTAGGCTGAAGTGGCTCTAATGCTTTGGTGGCCTATGTAAGCAAAGCAAAATCTAAGCCTGTAAATGCCTCAAGGTTAAGAAATCAAAATCTAGGTTCAACAAATCACAAACAGTCAACTAGGCTTTATACTCAATCAAATAATTTTCTTTCTTTTCTTCTATAACTTCTCTTTCCCCTAGCTCTCCTCAGCAGAGCACTCCTAACCACTTGCAGTTTGGCACTGCACAATTCTAATACACTTTTGCTCAAATAAACTTTTAAATGTTTAATATGCCTCAGTTTATATTTTAACACACCTTACCAACATCTCTCAAAACATTAGAAACATTAAAGTCTAAGAAACTGGCACAGATGAGAGAAGCTCAAGGAGACATGACAACTAAATGCAATGTGTTATCCTGGATGGGTCTCTGAAGCAGAGGAAAAGGGTAAGAGCTAAAAACTAAGGAAATCTGAATAAAGTATGGACTTTAGGTAATAAAATTGTATTAACATTAGTTCATTAATTCTAGTTAATTTACCATAGTAATGTAAAATGTTATCAGTAAGGGAAAGTAGGTACAGGGTGTATGGGAAATCTCTGTACTAAATTTGCAATTCTTCTGTAAATCTAAACCTGTTCTAAAAATATGTACTTAAAATTGCAGCAAGTATTATTCTAAGTAGGGAAATATTTGAAATACTTCTTTGCAATCAGTAATAAAATGTTTCCTATTATTAATACTTCTGTCATTATTCAGAGGATCTAGGTAGCACAATTAGACATAAAATCAAGTGAAAATATATAACATTTTGAATGTGGAAAACAGCACTCTGTTTATATGCACATGCCAACATTGCTAACATTTAAAATAAATTTACAGAGCAAGCATTAGAATTTTTAAGTGAATTTCAAAAGATGGTTGGCCAATAAATAGAGTGAAAAGGCAACCTATGAAATGAGAGACAGTATTTGCAGATCATATATATGTTTAGGAGTTAATACTCAGATTATATGAATAACATTTCCAACTCTCAATAACAAATTACAAAAAAACAACACAATTTAAAAATGGACAAAGGATTTTAATAGACATTTCACCAAGAATGATATACAAATGGATGAGCATATGAAAAGTTGCTCAATATCATGAATCATTAGGGAACTGTAATCAAAACCACAGTGACATACCACATCACATTCATTAGGATGGCAACTGCTAAAAAAAAAACAAACAGAAAATAACATTTATTGGCAAGAATATAGCAAAATCAAAACTCTTGTGTACTGCTGTGGGATTGTAAAATGTTTTGACTGCTATGGAAAACAATCTGGCAGTTAAAAAATATTAAAAATAGACTTAAAAAAAATTAAAAATATGATCCAGCAATTCTACTTCTTGGTATATAATCAAAAGAACTGTAAGCAGGGTCTCAATTAAGTGTTTATATACCCATGTTCATAGCAGCGTTTTTCACATTAACCAAAATTGGAAGCAACCTAAGTGCTCATTGACAGATGAATAGGTAAGCCAAATGTGGTATATACAGTGGGATGTTATTTAGCATTACAAAGGATGAAAGTTCTGACATACGCTACAGTATGAATGAACCTTGAAGTCAGTATGCTAAATGAAATAAGCCAGTTGCAAAAAGACAAATTACCACTTATAAGAGATACCTAGAGTAGTTAAATTCATAGAGACAGAAGGTAGAATTGTGGTTGCCAGGGGCTACTAGGGGTGAGGGGAATAGAGAGTTGTTGTTTCATGTGTATAGTGTTTCAGTTTTTCAAGATGAAAATAATTCTTGAGATTTATTGTACAACAATGTGAATGTACTTAAACTACTGAACTGTATACTTTAAAATGGTAAGATGGCAAATTTTATGTTATGTGTATTTTACCACAATTAAAATTTTTAAATTTTGAAAAACTGATAATTGGGTAAAAAATCATATAAAATTAATCATTCCTTTATATTAGTAAAATTTTTAAAACTTAATTTTAAACAAAAATAATACTATTTATAATTACCACACAATTTTAAGGAAATTAGAAATGCACATAACCAAACTAATACAAAGTTATGTTAAAAATATTGAAATACATACAAAGACACCTAGATATATGAAAGGGTAAATTTAATATAGATGAATCTTTGAAATTTAATATGAAAAATAAAAATTCTAAAATTACCAAATTACATATGGTCATATCCTAGAATTTGTAAACAAGCACGCATGATTAACATGTTATTTAAAAGTGTGTGTAGGGGCTTCCCTGGTGGCGCAGTGGTTGAAAGTCCACCTGCCGATGCAGGGGACGCGGGTTTGTGCCCCGGTCTGGGAGGATCCCACGTGCCGCTGAGCAGCTGGGCCCGTGAGCCATGGCCGCTGAGACTGCACGTCCGGAGCCTGTGCTCCGCAATGGGAGAGGCCACCACAGTGAGAGGCCCGGATACCGCAAAAAAAAAAAAAAAAAAAAAAAAAAAAAAAAAATGTGTGTGTAGTAAAACTTTTTCAAAAGAAATAATACATGCGCGGTTTAGTCTGGTGTTTATCTCTGGTTTAGAGGGTGGGAAGATGGGCAAATGGAGGAGAATGTAAGCAAGTACAAAGTACAGGTAGTGTTCTACTTCTTATGTTGGATGTTGGGTTTACAGCTATATATTTTAAAGCAAAGAAAAAAATGGAAAAATTTAAATAGAAGAAAACCAAATCAATTTGTCGGCAGTCCATGCCTTTATAGCAGCCACTTTTAAATTTTCAGTAGAAAGACTGGATCTGGGAATTCAGATAGTTTACTTGAAAGAAGAAATCCTACATGTGATATTCTTTTAGACAAAAAGATGAAACATAAATAAATTCTATGTACTCAGAAGGGGAAAAAGTGTCAGCATTTCTCCTGTTTTCTGTAATTCTTTAGATATATTGTTATGTGGCTACAAGCACGTAATGCATGTGGGTTCTGGTACTCCTCCATTTTACCAGCCATCACAAAGTGGAATCAGTCTATCTGAGGACTTGTTGCAGCTGACTTTATTATCAATCGCTTAAATATCATCTTCCTTTGCACATGACCAGCCAGGAGGGAGTACGTCAAATTTCACACTATTAGAATAGCTACATTCTGGATTTTTATGCTGTCATACATCATATTGAGTATGATCATTTTATGTAAATTTGATATAGAAGTAAGTTAAGAATAGTGGTGTTTAAGATGATATAGTAGAGTATATGGATATAGAACACCTTAAAACATGAGCCAGCTGATGCAGTCAAATATTCTAAGATCATTTTAAAATTGACATTTGAGTTTCTAAAAAGGCAGTTAAGTTAAATAAATTTATTCAGCTCTAATGAATATTTGATTGGTTTTTAGAGATAATTGCCCTCTATCAGGGTCATAGCATTAACATGAAAATTAGCCATTATCTTCTTTATGAGAATTGGAAAGAAATTCCTATTAAAGTTTTTGAAGGAGATTTTCAATGAAATAACTTTGCTTACTGATGGCATTGTATAATGATTTGAAAATGTCTCTCCAAACCTTTATATATTGATTCTAAGTCATATTTTATGTTAGTGGAAAATGGCTTTAAAAGCATAGGTATAATAAATATCTTTACATATTTCTTAGTGCAATGGTATTAATATAGGGGAATTAGAAAGGAAAATAGACTTATTCTTTCTGTTGGTATGTCCATTATACATTATTAGTTATTCACATTTAGCAGTTACTAAATTAAGTTGACTAAAATACTTCTGGGAAAGTAATTTTTAAAATTAAGCCATAAAAAGTGAATTTTTATTGAAAATAATCTAACGACTTTTGATATTGTATAGCTGAAAAGATATAGATGAGGGCTTCCCTGGTGGCGCAGTGGTTGAGAGTCCGCCTGCCGATGCAGGGGACGCGGGTTCGTGCCCCGGTCCGGGAGGATCCCACGTGCCGCGGAGCGGCTGGGCCCGTGAGCCATGGCCGCTGGGCCTGCGCGTCCGGAGCCTGTGCTCCGCAACGGGAGAGGCCACAGCAGTGAGAGGCCCGCGTACCACCAAAAAAAAAAAAAAAAAAAAGATATAGATGACCATAAGAAATTAGATATTTCTCTTGAATCTGATCATGGTTTATGGAAACTACATGTAGTACTTACATCTCACCAGTAAAATTAATGTGCTGGAGTTCCACATCAAACTATAGTAGAAAATCTCCAACTGTGACACAGAGGATGGAGGAATTAGGAAGAATCATGCATCTAAGATACATTTGCTGTAATACTCTTTGAGTAAATGGCTATACATTACAAAAATAGAATGCCTGAAAACTTTCAAAGGATCTCTGGAATTTGCTAGAGATATATGTCAATGTTGTAACAACAACAAAAGAAAAGTGAAAGATTGAAAGCTAGTAGCTAATGGAAGTTTGTAAACTGTTACAACACAGATAAGAAAGGCATGAAATTATCCCATTAAGATTAAAAATTATTGTTTGAAGAAATAAAAGTTAGAACTATTAAAATCATGACAAATACAAAGAGTAGCACTCACTAACATGGAATCCATGAGGACAAATCACAATTACGGTAACACATTTTACCACTGTATCACTGCAGGATTATATAATTTAGGCACGGAAGAGTGATATTATTTTCTTTGCTTATGTGTGCTGCCATAAAATTCCCTACCTATTCTTTATGACATATATTAGATATTACTTATTTATGACATAGCTTAAATATCCTCTCCTCTGTTCTCCCAAGAAAAATCAGTCTTAGCTACTTCTATTTTCACTTTTTCCTCTCTCTACCACTTAATAGAGCATTTATCACATTGATGCTGGTATTGTATTGCACAAATTCTAAATGCATATTTTTCTATATTATAATACCTATAAAGTCTGGATGTGTGTTATAATTGATGTGATAAGAGAGGATTAGATCAAGTTTAATTGACGTCACTTTTTCTTTCTTAATAGTATATAAAATAATTGTTTTATAATCAATGGCAACTTAGAGCTGCTGATATGCAGTAATAAATATACAGTGAGTCCTCAAGGGGTGAGATCCATATCTTACTCCTTTATGTTTCTTAGAGCCCCAAAGAGTTCCTGTTACATAATAGATGAGCAATAAATGGTTGGGTGATGTATCTCATCATTATCAGTCTGATAACTATTGCTCCATTAAAAATAGCAAATCTTCAGAACTTTTTCTATAAGGACATATAGCCAAAAACAGGTGAAATAAAGACAGTAACAGGTCCTTCAGGTGCAGATTATTTACACCACCTGCCTCAGGAAGAATTGGGTTTTTTCAATACATTCATAAATAGAAATATATGGAGCAGGTTCATGTGAAATAGGGAGATCACATAAATATATAAGTTGCTATTAATTTGTGTAACATTATCTTTAAAGAATATATATTTTTATATTTTTTGATTACTCCCTGATTATTGGCAGTGGTGCCAATATAATATTGGCCAGGGTTACAAAAATATGCATAAGCATAACCAAGAAATTTAGCATGGACCATAGGCCTAATGAAACTGAATTTTTTTTCTTCAAACAAATTAAAACTGAGACAATGCAAATTATTATCATCTCTCAATTGTTCTTACAGTTGCATCAACCTAAATTTAATATTTTCTTCTGAAAATTTATCTCTACATTGTAAAATATAGAGATCAAGCCATATGCAACATAAGTGAATTATATTACAATATACAATTATTAGTTTTTCAAGATACTTTGTAAGGAAAAAAATGGTGATAGAGTTAAAAATGAGATTGCTTTCAAAACGACTCCTAGTTTTTATGCCTGCATAATTGACAATGTATAATAATTTTTTTCTCAATTTTTTTGTGGATTACATTCAATTTCAGTCAATTCAGCTTACAAACACTGTGCTCTTTGTGCATTACTTACAGTGGCATTATAATCTTGAACCCTGTGTAGTGTATTTTTCAGCACAGGGAAGTGAAGGGAAGTTGAATTCAATGTTGATAAGTGAAATGAAATATCTATTTTCACATTCAGTATAAAATCTCCCTTATTTGCTTCTAGAGCAGATAGACCTGAATGGCCTTTATATAATTCATCCTTTAAGCAAATAAAAGAATTGCTCTTACCCCTTTTAATATTTAACAGAAAGGTGAAACTATGAAGCAGAATACATAGCTAATAATTTTCATCTAACAAGATTGGAAATGTATTCATATAGTGATTAGGATATTTTACTTAGAAGAAGTGATTACAGCTTTATTGCCTTTAAATTATAAGGAAATACCATTATTCTGTCATATGTTCTAAATTCTGTCCATCAAATTTAAACTCAGTCTGTTAACACTGGGTTATGCCTGACTTCACTAAGCTTACACTTTACTGCTTTAAAATAGAGTATTTATACCTTGACATTCTAGAATCTAACTATTAATTACAGTGCATTGTAATTGGCAGAGACTGGTTATTGTCACCTTTTTCTTGACACACAGCTAGATTCCATTTCCTAGTTTTTCTTGCAGTTAGGTGAGGCCATGTGACTATGTTGACAAATGAAATGTGAGAGGAAGTAATGTGCATCACTTTCAGGTCCAGCCCATAAAAATCTCCCACAGATCATATTTCTTGCTCTTTTCCCTTATAGCTGGATGGAATAGAGAAAGCTCCTAGAATAGACTCAGTAGCCATGTGGTGAAAGATGGAAAGACCCCATATGGAAGGAGCCTGGATCACATTATCACAACTAGGAGGAATGTTGTCCATTCTGCAACATCAACGTTGAATTGTGAGGTAAGGGAGAAATAATGTGTCAACTATGTAAACTTTGGAGATTTATTCATTTCAATAGTTAACTTTAACTAATTTAATGTAGTCCGTGGAAAAAGTACTGAGCTGACAATGAGGAAACTTGATTACTATGAATGCCTCTGGTCTTCAACAAATAACACTGTGAACTTAAGAAAGTTCTATACCTCAGTTTATTCATCTGCATGATGCTGGAGATTTATTAGGTATATATGCACTTGATCAGTCAATATTTACTTTATTCTTTTATGTTCCATGTACTCCTAGTAGGATAAGGCTGACAAAGTGCTTGTACTCTTGGATGTCAGTCTTCATGGCACTATAAATATACATATTATATAATAAGTCTGAATTATGCTATGAAAGAATGCGCAAGTGAGTCTCAACCTACTCTAAAGTTTAAGGAAAGCTTGACTCTGAAAATCTTTTTGAAACTGAGACATATATAATTAACATGCCAGCAAAAAGTGAGAATTAGTGTTTCAGCAGAAGGAAACATACATATGAACACCACAAAGAACATAATCTATTTTAAAAAATAAAGCAATTCAGTGGATTGCTGACATGGAGTCATAATGTAGATGGGGGATGCAGTAGCTTGAGATGAATATACAGAAGCAGGTAAACTTTATAATGATATTTATATAATATTTACATTATCGCCCTGGCATTGGGAAGCAATGTTACAAATGTTACTATCGAAAATTCAGAGATAAAAATACATATGGAGAGATGTAGAATAAAGAAACTTAATAAATAAAATAACATTGAGTCAAGATTGATATGGGGGAGTTGGACTATAGAGAGATGGGAGAAAAAAGTCATACCACTCTTCCGGTTTGTGCAACTGAGTAAACTTCAATGCCATTTAATGAACGAACTATGAAGCACAATAGTAGCAGATAGAGGGAGTTAGAAAATCAGTTTTAGAAATATTAAATTAGAGATGACTCTAAGATATTCAAATGGAAATATTTTAATCCTAAAATATATTTCTCCACTTATTTAGGAAGGTTTGCATGTATTACCAAAAAATATAACATATGACCCATATATTATATATGCATGTATATATAGATTTTATTGAAAAATACTTTTCATTATATGTTCTAAGTTCAAATCTAGAATATAAGAACACTACTGCTTTTACTAATTTAAATATATTATTTTCTTCAAGTGTTTGATGTGTTAGAATTTATATATACGTAGCTGTGAAACCATTAAGACAATCGAGATAATGAAAATACCTATCACACCAAATGTTTCCTATTGTTCTTCTCTAATCCCACCCTTCCTCACCACCACATTCATCTGCTTTTTGTTACTATAGATTAGTGTCCATTCTCTAGAATTTGTTATACAAAGGGAAACGTAGTAAGTACCTGTAGTTCTGACTCCTATCACTCAGTATACTTTATTTTGAGATTTACCCATGCTATCATGTATATCAGTAGTTCATTCCCATTTTTTAAGATTAGAATTTCATTATATTGGTATTTGTTTATTCATTTATCTCCCGGTGGATACTTGGGTTGCCACTAGTTTTGGGGGCAAGATTTTGTGTGTTCATATGTATTCATTTATTGTGGGTAAATTTCTAAGAGTGAAAATGCTGGGTCATATGGTAGATATATGTTTAACTTTTTAAGGAACTTCTTAATCATTTTATGTTCCCACTAGCAGTGTATAATAATTCCATTTGATCTAAGTCTTTGTTAACACTCTTTATAGTTAGGCTTTTATATATTAGTCATTCTTCAGGTAGTACAGTAGTATCTCACTGTGGTTTTAATTTCCTTTTCCCTATTAGCTGATGATCTTGAAGAACTTTTAAGTGCTTATTCCATTAATTTTACCTTCTTTGATAAAATGTCTGTTCAAATCTTTAGCAATTTAATATGGGTTGTTTGTCTTGTTATCATGTTCTAAGCATTTCTTCTGCTTTCTAGATCTAAATTAAAAGATATGTGATATGCAAGTATTTTCTTTCAGTTGATGGTTAGCTTTTGTTATTTTCACAACTGAATTTTGAAGAACAGATATTTTTATTTTGATTATTTTTAATTTTTTAAATCCTTTAATAGTTTGTGGTTTGGGGTCATTTAAAAAAAATTAGCTAGACAACGTTCACTAAGATTTTTCTCCTGGATTTTCTTAGAAAAATTTGGAAGGTTTATCTTGTACATTCCACTCAATAATCAATTTTGAATTACCATTGGTGTTAATGTAATTCTCTAATATAACGATGGAAGTTTATTGTTTCTGCAGATGGCTATCCAATTGTAACAGAATTATATATTGAAAGGATTATCTTTTTGCCATTGAATTGTATTGGCAACTTTGTCAAAAATCATCTGACCACGTAAAAATGAAAATATTTCTATATACTATTCTGTTCCATAGATCCAAATCTGTATCTTTGTGTCAGTGCCACATTCTTAATGCCTGTAGCTTTCTAAGTCATTTTGAAATTGAGTAGTGTTCTGCTCTTATCTTGTTAAAAAAAGTTTTGTTAATCTGCTCTCATTCTTGATATTGGTTAATTGTATTTTTGCTCTTTATTTTCCTGATAAATTTGGCAAGAAATTTATCAATGTTATTAGTGAGATCAATGAACAAGCATTTAGTATTATAGCTTTTCAGTACATTTTGTTTGTTATTTCATTGATTTCTACTCTGTAAATTTTTATTCTGCTTATTTTATATTTCATTGAATGTCTATTTTTTAAGGTGTAAACAAGTCACTGATTTGAGACTTTCCTCTTTTCTAGCATAATCATTTCATGCTATAAATTCTCCTTATCGTACCATTACCTACGTATTCCATAAATATTGAAATGTGTTGTTTTAATTTTCATCCAAGTCAAAATGCTTTCTTCTCTTATGATTTCTCCATTAACCCATGTGTTATTTAGAAATGGATTTTTTAGTATCAAAATGTTTGGGGGATATTTCATGTACCTTTTTGTTATTGATTTCTAATTTTTTTAATAGTGGTCAGAGAATATACTTTGTATTATTTGAATTCTTTTAAATTTACCACAATCCAGGGTATGTGGTATATTGATGAATAATTTCTATGCACTTTAAAGAATGCATACTCTACCATTTTTGTTGAAATGTTTTATATAAAGTAGTTATTTCAAGTTGATTTTCAGTATTAAGACCTTTAAAAGTTACTCATATTCTACTTTATTTATCAATAAGTGAACATTTGTTGAAATCTGACTGTGATTATGAATATATCTAGTTCTCTTTTCAATTAATCATATACTATGAATGTTTGATATTAAGTAGATGAACATTAATTTCTTAATATCCTGTTGATGAAATGTTAGAAATATTAATATTAGAAAAATTAGGATTGGTCTTAAATGCTGATTTATAAAAATGAAGAGCATTTAAAAAGCCTGTGGAAAAAGATCTCATTTAAGCTTTAAGGTAACTAGAAGATGGTGAAAGACCGAGAACAGCATAGCCATGTTAAGGAAAGCATTTTACGTACGAATTGGTTAAGACATGAACTTGGGCCATAGCAGTGGAAACAATATTTGTGACAGGTCCAGGCAAATGGCTTTGAAATACTTGTAATATAGATTAGAATTTGAGCATAAATGATAGAGGAGGTTCAAGGCATCGTTCCGACAGACTGAAATGCTGTCTCAGTAGTAGATGGGTCTTTCAAAGATAGTTGGTTTTTGAATGGACTATTATATTACAGTTAATATCATGGCTGGTGTTGTTCACTTGGAATTTTTAAGGAAGAAAAGAATAGAGAATAAAAGAAAGGGAACGAAAAGAAAAAAAGGTACTCTTTGGGACCTTAACTGAGAGGGAAATTTTGTAGAATCTGATAAAGAAATATGAAAGGGAATGTTATTATAGGCCTGGGGAAGTCATAACATATGCTGCACTAAATTTCAGTATTTTCATGAATTTACAAAGTCTTTTAAAAGTGTATTTGAGGGCTTCCCTGGTGGCGCAGTGGTTGAGAGTCTGTCTGCCGATGCAGGGGACACGGGTTCGTGCCCCGGTCCGGGAGGATCCCACATGCCACGGAGCGGCTGGGCCCATGGGCCATGGCCGCTAAGCCTGAGCTTCCAGAGTCTATGCTCTGCAGCGGGAGAGGCCACAGCAGTGAGAGGCCCGCATACCCAAAAAAAAAAAAAAAAAAAAAATTGTATTTGAAAGACATACTTTAAAAACTTAATCTTTAAATATCTAGGAATCCTTTTTTTTTTATAATACATGCCATATTGGACTTCACAGAAGCTAGTACTTCACAAATGATTAGAGGATTAATGCAAATGTACTGAAAAAGATTTACTTAATATACATGGCTCCTTTTACCTGATTATTTAGTTATATTTAGGAGAGGCAGGTGTTTCTCAATGGCTCTCTCTGAAACAGAACGTTGTTTTGGTTTGATGCTTTTAAATCTGTTTACTGTGAGCATTTAAGTTGGTCATTTCATAATATGTAATCTTTTAATAATAAATGTCTGAATCTAAAAATTAAAGTATGTGAGCTATGACAATAATGAAACATTCTACCAAGTTTTAAAATATCGACAGTAAAACCAATTATTTAAATAATTATGACTCTACATTGTTGAGGGAGAGTAAAAGAGAAAATTGACCTACAAAAACAAATGTTACTTAACCTGTCAAAGTACGATATCCAGAACCTTGTATAATTTATAAAATATTTCAGATTCTTATTATTTACATTTAAAAATTAATACCTTAGCTTAAAACATTTACATGTGAAAACACAAACAGTATTTATAAAGACCTCACCAAAGAAGAAAAACAGATGGCAAATGAGCATCCGAAAAAATTCTCTGCATCATATGTCATCAAGAAGATGCAAGTTAAAACAAAAATGAGATTCCACTAAACACCTAGTAGAGTGGCCAAAATCCAGAACACTGACAACACCAAGTGCTCAGGAGAATGTGGAGCAACAGAAACTCTCATACACTGTTGCTGAAAATGCAAAATGGTACAGTCAATTTGGAAGACAGTTTAGTGGTTTTATACAAAACTCAGCATACTCTTACCATACAGTCCCACAGTTGCGCTCCTTAGTATTTACCCACAGGAGTTGATGACTTAGGTCCACACAAAAACCTGCACGTGGACGTTTATAGCAGTTTCATTCATAATTGCCAAAACTCGGAAGCAACCAAGATGTCCTTCAGTAGGTGAATGGATAAATAAACTGTGGTACATCCAGACAATGGACTGTTATTCAACACCAAACAGAAATAAGATTTCAAGACATGAAATGACATTGAGAAAATTTAATTGAATATTACTAAGTGAGAAAAGGCCAATCTGAAAATGCTACATAATGTATGATTCAACCAAATGACATTATGGAAAAGTTAAAACTATGAAGATAGCAAAAATATCACTGGTTGCCAAGGTTTGTGAGAGAGGAATGAACAGTCAGAGCACAGACTTTTAGGGCAGTAAAAATACTCTGTGATATTGTAATGATGGATACATGTCATTATACAATTTTTCAAAACCCATAGAATGTACAATATCAAGAGTGAACTCTAATGTAAATGTTAATGGACTTTGGGTGATTATGATGCATTATTGTAGGTTCATCAGTTGTAACAAATGTACAACTCTAGTGGAGGATGTTAATAATGGGAGAAGCTATGCATGTGTAAAGTCAGGATGCATATGAGAAACCTATCTTCCTCAATTTAATACAATTGAATATTAAATAGTTAAAGTCTTTAAAAAAGTGTTTATTTCAGCATTTTAATATCTGTGTATCCATTGGAACTGGTAAATGGAATCTGTGATATCTAAATGCTGCTGACCATGATATTTTAAGAAAACTAGGTTTGCCATTACTTCTTAGGAGAACTTGTAAGATATCTTACCACATCAAGTTTAGTAAGACTGCACAATCTCTAATTAAGGATACAATTTCATATAAACTACCAGAGATCTTTAGAACATAAGACCATCTGACAAGATTTTTGAAAGACATAGTCTTCCCAAATTCATTATATCTATGTCTGTATCTATATCTATATATCTTTTTAAATTTTACTTTTTTCCACTATTATGCCTCCTTCTCACTACCCCAGCTTAAAGCAAGTTGGGTTTTTTGTTTTGTTTTGTTTTGTTTTTTACCTTAAGTCTAGATTTCATTCTGTTACTACATTTATCCAATGATAGACAAATGCCCTCATTTGGAAGTATCAGATTTCTCCAAACCCTTACCTTTGATAGAGTTTTGCTTGCTTCTAGGTTTCCCCTTCTAGATACCTTGGTTTCAAATTTTTGTGTTGATGAGTCACTTAATTCTCATCTGTCCTTTCCAGCATTCCCATATTTTGTTTACATCTCTCATCTGCTTTGCTTTCATCTCTTCTCCTTGTGGATTTATGCCTATGTATGGGGTATGGGGCATGGGGTGGAGGTAGAGGTGTACATTCCCATGTGGTAAACTATTAATAAACAAGTGGCATTTTCCAATAAAATAAAAAAGTATAATCACCTATGATAAACTGGAAATCCGGTATTTGCAATTTTAAAAAATGTTCTTCTACTTCCAATGACTCCAGTTTATAATAATGCTGAGGAATAACAAAAAATACAATTTATAGGAATCTGTGGCTAGTGGTTGCTAGAGGCATAATCATAAGAATTTACAGTTTTAACTGAGACAAATAAAGGAAGAAAACATATCCGTTTCTTTTTTTTTTTTTTTTTTAGTTTAAGTGTAGCTGATTTACAATGTTCTGTTAGTTTCAGGTGTACAAAAAAATGATTCAAATATATATACATATATATGCATACATATGTCTGTATATAAACATATTTTCTTTTTCAGATTCTCTTCCATTACTAAGGTTATTATATACAAGATACTGAGTATAGTTCCCTATGCTATACAGTAGGTCATTGTTGGGTATCTATTTTATATATAGTAGTGTGCCTCTGTTAATCCCAAACTCCTAATTTATCCCTCCCCGCCCTTTTCCCTTTGTTAACCATAGTTTGCTTTCTATGTCTGTGAGTCTGTTTCTGTTTTGTAAATAAGTTCATTTGTATCATTTTTTTAGATTCCACATATAAGTGATATAATATGATATTTGTCTTTCTCTGTCTGGCTTCACTTACTATGATAATCTCTAGGTCAATCCATGTTGCTGCAAATGACATTATTTCATTCTTTTTTATGATGGAATAATATTCCATTGTGTATATACCACATCTTCTTTATCCATTCATCTGTCGATGGACCACTTAAGTTGCTTCCATGTCTTGGCTATTGTAAATAGTGCTGCTGTGAACATTGAGATGCATGTATCTTTTCAAATGAGTTTTTGTCTTTTGCAGATATATACCCAGGAGTGAGATTGCTGGGTCATATGGTAACTTTATTTTTAGTTTTTTAAGGGATCTCCATACTGTTCTCCGTAGTGGCTGCACAAATTTGCATTCCCACCAACAGTGTTGGAGGGTTTCCTTTTCTCCACACCCTCTCCAGCATTTATTATCTGTAAACTTTTTGATGATGGCCCTTCTGACTATTGTGAGGTGATCCCTTATTGTAGTTTTGATTTGCATTTCTGGAATAATTAGCTCTGTTGAACATACATCTGTTTATTGATGGAAGGCGTAAATAAGTATTTATTTTAATATAGAGAATATTTTCTCAGAACAAATTCATTAGATTATATTTTCTTAATTCTATTTGTTTAATAGATTCAGTATAAAAGTAATTCTTGATATTAGAAACTAATTATAACAAGCAAATTATATACAGGTTAGATCTGTATTCTTTCTAACAATTTTTATGTGCTCGGTTTTGTCCTACTCATACCTATCTAGTTTTCTTCAAGATATAATGTAATTTGTAATAATAAATGATTCTAAACATTGAAGTTTCTCTTATTCAGAACATAGGGAAAATATACCTTGTGTGGTACATATCCTTCTCAAATACTACAGATTTAACTTCATACTGTCAGAACAGAAGAGCTCAATACATACGGGAAGAGGAAATGATCCAATTTCTGTATTCTTTCTTCTTAAAGAAATGCAATTATTATCACAAACACTAACTGAAAAGATTGGTTAATATAGCTTTTCCCAGTAATTGACCCATCTCATTTAAAGTACTGAGATTAATTTTCTTAGTAATTAAACTTTATCTTTCTCTCTCTCTTTTTTGTTTTTTTTGGTATTATTACAAAATATTTATATCAATAATAACAATGAATAAATAATACACTATCAATGAACTAAGATACAGAATAAGCATTTTCAGTGTTTTGCTAAAAAAGTAGTAGTGTGATACTGATATTTCTTTCTTGCCTCCTATTTTAAAATAGAGAGGATAGGCTAAGTAATTTCTAATGTGTCATCTATAAAATTGTGTAACAGTGTATGTTGCCATTGACCTAAAACCTCAGAAATATGTTCATAAAAAGAAAGTAAATAGAATTTGATTTCAGAGTGGGATGTAGAAGGTAGTGGCAGGGCATAGGGAAGGTTAGGGTTAGGTCTAGTATTAGGGTTAAGGTTAAGTTTAGGGTTAGGGTTAGGTAAAGGTGAAAGAGACCAGGAGTGTGAAGGGAAAATTTTCAGACCATCATGCTGATCTGACTCTTTTAAATGAGACGAAAATGAAGGAGGAACGTGTAGGAATATCCTCAGACTGTGATGTACGTCTCAGGAAGTCTCAGCCAGACCAACATATAGCCCCAGAGCAAAGAATGGCCCAGTGAGCACTGGTACACTGCAATGCTCAATCCTCATGGGGGAGCTTCTGTGAAGAACATAGTCTTGGCTCAAATGCACTGGCAGTTCCTGAAGGTGTTTCTGCTGGAGGCTCTAAGCCTATACTTCTCATAGAAGAGTCTCTCATGAGGGAAGATCTAAGCAATGGATCTCTATGTCTGACACAGTTAGTTATTCCTAAAACTAACCATAGACCTATCCTGTGACCTATCATTGCCATTTCTCATTATTATCCAAGAAAACTTAAAAAGTTATGTTATAAGAAGACTTCTACAAGAAGAGCCAACTAGAAATAATTAAAGTGCCTGTTATCAGAAGAGGAAATAAATATATCGTATTATATTGATACAATGGAGTATATTCATTAAAACCAATAAGTAAATATATACACAGATATAAATAAATAAACTGACACAAAAAGCTAAACCCACACACATAAGTTTAAAAAGTGCCAACTACTAATATTCAGTAGTAACACGGATGATTAACTCTCCAGTGCATTATACTGAGTCCAAGAAGCCAAGCTCAAGAGTAATCTGTGGTGATCCAAACTCAAATAGAGACTCTGTACGAGGGGGAGAGGTTGGTGATTGATGATTGCCCAATGTCATGAGGGATCAAATATCTTAGAATTACTAAAGTTTGCCTGAATATAATCAAGAAATATATATAAAACAAGGGAAATGAAGGTAAGGACCTACCTTATTGGATATTAGGAAATAATAATTATATTGAAATCAAAATATGTGTGTGTATTTGTGAGTGTGTGCACTTGTGTGAGTCATAGAAAAATGGACCATTGGATAAAAATAACAAAGCAAAAATAGAGCCAGGCACAGATGGTAATGGAATGGGCATGTGTTTGTGTGTGTAGTTACACAAACATGCAAATAAAGATATATCACTGCATAATAGTAAAAATATGAACTCTAGATCCAAACTATGTCACTTTGAAACCCAAGTCTATTATCTCCTGACTAGGAAACATTAAGCAAGCTCTTAAACTCTCTATGGCTTAGATTTCTCATTTACATAATGAGAATAGCATATTTTTTCAGTTTATTAATTAAATAAATATGTGAAAACCATGTAGAATAGTGTATGGAAACCAGTAAGCTCTTAATAAATATTGCTTACTATTATTACTACCATTTTCTTGTTATTACAATTATGTGATGTAAATGGCGTTTCAAGAAATAGAGAAAATTATTGCTTAATAAATTAGATCATACCTTCATTTGAACTTTATTATAATAAATGTAAATGTAAATTTCAGGTGGTTAAATATTATACACACATGGAGAGAAAAGAAAATGTAATCATTGAAATCTCACAATAAAATCTGAGAAAATAGGTGTAGAAATTCTTAGGAAAGAACATAAGTACCAGAAGGCATACAAGTAAAGCTAGATATACATCGATATCTAGCTTTAAAATTTTTAGAAGAGAAAAATATGTAAAGAAATAACCCAACACTAAAACTAAGTGTTAAATAATAGTAAATAATAAAGGAAGACCTCCTTCAAATTTATAAGAAAAAAATAATCCACCAGGAAGGGGAATAAAATACGTGAAGAGAAAAGTAACAGAGGATGAAATACATGAACATATGAAGGTATAAGCAATTCACCAGTATTTATAAATATGCAAATAAAGTAAAAACAAATTTTTAGTGTAAAATATATTGCAAAAAAAATAATAGAGCATTTATCGCTGGTAGGTGAACAAGATATGGTGTATACTTATATATCACTTGTGAAAATGTGAACTGTTATAAAGCCTTTCCAGAAAGCAATGTGATAATATCTCCTAAATTTAAAAATACTTATACTATTTAATTAAACCACCCTACTATATATAACTTACTTCATAGAAAGCAAAAGTATATTAACTACAGGTAAAAATGTAATGATTCATTTTGCACTATAATTTATAGTAGCTAAAACTGTAAGCAACTTGTCTGCTAATCACTGAAGAATGGTTGAATATATTATGGTTGAGTCAGCTATGCAGCTATTATACAAGAAAGAATTAAAGCTCTACCAGTAAACTTGGAAGAATTTGTATGAGGTATTGGGTGAATAAAGCAGGATTCAGAGTAATGCATATAGTATGCATCCGTTTTGTAAATCAAATTTTTCTTTCTAAAATTTCTAAAATTTTCTTTATAGAAAATATTTTTTCCTATATAAACATGGATAGATGTGCATTATTATATAAATATGATTATAAAGTAGTTATGAAAGATATTTAATCAGCTGTTAACCCAGATTACTTAGGTTGGATTACAAGTAAGTAGAGGGAAGAGGTGATGTGGTGTGGTGACAAGGAAAATAAGGAAAAAGGAAAAAAAAGATAAATGTGTATATGTATAAACTCATGTCCCATTTGTATTAAGTTATATATTGTATGCATGTATATGTACCTCATAATAAAAATATTTTAAATTTTCATTAAAAATTTAAAGATAAAAAATGTTTGTTACATAAATTCTAATGTTCAATATAAAGCCATGATATCTGAGTTCTCAAACCATTAATAAATTGCCAATCCTCAGCTCTCAGTATACAGTGTAATGACATGTTATTAAATGATATGTCCAAGTTGTTAACTTCGCTCATTGCTCCACTGTAATAACTGATTTTAACATTTGTGAGCACAAAATATGAAACTTATTCCCAAGTATGTATGTGTAGATAGAGAGGTAGGTAGGTAGACAGATAGGTAGATTGAAAAGACTACATATCTTAAGATATCATGATAAAAAGAAAAGTCACATAACTTCTCTGAGTCTGTTTTCACTTGAGTTAAAAACATTTGCAGTAAACACCAAAATTCTTGAATATTTGTCAATATCAAATGATAAAATATATGAAAAATGCACATTAAGACAGAATATTCACATACAAATTTGATATATATTTACAAAGGAATGATATTTTACATTGTCCAAAAAAAGAATATAGATTAAGTTATGACCATACATCTTATTCAAGAAAATATTTTCCATCAATTCAATTGTATTTTCACACAACTTAAATCAAATGTATTAATACTTTACCCTACATTTGATTAACCTGTAATAATGTGATACAGATACAAATCCACTGCATAAAATGTATTAAAGTCTAAATATAATTATCTTGCTTGGCAGTAATTTGCTTTAATTAACTTATTATTCTCTCATAGTTTACTGCCTTTGGCATGGGGCTCTTTAAAACAAAGTTAGTAAATAGTATCAGTCAACCATGCAAATAGATGAAAAATATTTACCAGCCCACGAAATGTTTTACCAGCCCTTCTGCTTTTGTGACATCCCAAATGTTGTAAAATTAATGTGATTAGAATCCTTTATGACTCACGCAGCAAAAGCTCTTTTTTCCTCTGAATCCATAACTAATGGCTAATTTCCAAATATTTATCATTGTTTCTGAATTATTTACAACTTGAAACTGTGAATATAAGGCCATGACCTAATAATGTCTTGAATATCACTAAATAAAATAATTCTTCTATAACCAATATTGAAATATGTTCATGTATATTTTCAAACCTGAATATTTAACAGAATAGGAAAGAAGAGTGAGAGTATAATTGGCAAGAAATTTTTGAACAAATATTTCTCCTGTGATGACTCTATGCAGATAATCACTAAGCACTTTCCATAAAAACTAAATTCATTTGTTTGAGAGGAAAGCTGTAAGGTTTTTGCTTCAATCACTGTACTCAGCAGTTCCTTTTGCATTATTCCTGGAGAGATCAATGACTGGGAATTGACAACAGGAAGGAACAGATGATAAAAGGTGACTCATGCAGATCCCTGTGACCATCTTAGACTTTTAATGTTTTGCCAGTTTCCCTGGCATCTAGTTGCTGAGTGACAATTGGTATATGACTCTAGAAACATGATTCTTCTCTCACCTCTATCATTATTATTCATTGTGGGGCCTAAGCTTTGTCATTTAAAAGCTTGTTGGACTCTGATGTGCCTAATGTTAGAACAGGATTACAGAATTAGTTAGATAATTTCTAAGCCCATCTGGATCATTAGAATGTTGCACCATTGCCTGACCTGTTTAGATCAGTGTGACATGGCATATCTACTGACAGGTACATCCTCAAGGCCACTTTGCTTAACATATGTGTCATTTTTAAATTCATGAAAATGAATTATTGGTAACTACACATTAATCGATCAACAAAAGGTGAGCATCATCTATCCTAGGCAACTAAGAAAGGTGTAAAAGAAGTGAAAACAATATCTAGCATTGAAAAAATTTATAAAACATGAAAAATAAGAGAGCAAGAATGTATACTTACAGGTATAAGCTGGTAGTAGTCCATGTAGAAGGATTTTCACAAAAATTAGAGAGTTCAAAAGGTACAGAAATGGCAGAGCTTGAAACTTTAGGGAAACTGACCTATACGGTCCAGACAGGAAACAGAGCACCCAAAAGAAACAGAAGAATTATAGCACTGGTCAAAAATTGGGAGAGTTTATCATAGATATCAAGGGGAGAGAGAGTTCTGTGATTAAAGGAATCATCAAAAATGCTAAATTCTCCGTGCACCACAACTACTGAGCCTGCGTGCCACAACTACTGAAGCTTGCGCGCCTAGAGCCTGTGCTCTGCAACAAGAGAAGTCACTGCAATGAGAAGCCCTCACACCACAAGAGTAGCCCCCACTCGCCGCAACTAGAGAAAGCCCACACTCAGCAACAAAGACCCACCGCAGCCAAAAATAAATAAATTTATTTTTTTTTAAAAAGGAAATCCTGCCATTTGCAACAATATAGATGAAACTTGAGGGCATTCTGCTAAGTGAAATAAATCAGAGAAAGACAAATACTCTATTATCTCACTTATATGTAGAATCTAAAAAAAAAAAACAGCTCCTAGAAACAGAGGTTGGGGGGTAGGGGAGATTGTGGGAGAATTGGGTGAAGGAAGTCAAAAGGTAGAAACTTCCAGTTATAAGATAAATAAGTTCTTGGGATGTAATGTACAGCATGGTGACTATAGCTAACAATACCGTATTGTATATTTGAAAGTTAAGAGAGTAGATCTTAAAGTTCTCAATACAAGGAAAAAACTTTGTAACTACGTGAGGTAATTGGATGTTTACTAAACTTACTGTGGCAGTCATTTAATAATTTATAATATATAAAAACATTGTGTTGTATGCCTGAAATTTATACAATGTTATATATCAATTATATCTCAATAAAACTGGAAAAAAAGAAAAAAAGAAATTGGAATTTCAAAAAAAAAAGGAATATATATATTAAAAATATTCAGCACCCAACAGAAGAAAGAAAAAAAAAGCTAAATTCTTCCAGGGGCTCAAGTGTTCATTAGATTGTCAACAAAAATGGCATTGGTGACCCTAGTAAGGACAGGTTTAGAATACCTAAAGTCCTTCTTTATAGTCACTTGCCTTCTCCAACTGCTTATAAAGCTCCTATTTGCTCCTAGACTCATGGGCAGAAAGAAGGCTCCCTGAGGCATAATACAGTTTGTATAGGTACACAGAAACATCAAGTTGGAGGTTGTCATACCCTTTTTGTATCTGTGTTGCTCTTTTACATACCCTTTTATATTTCTGTTTGATCTTTTTGTTGCCAACTTTTAACAATGTGACTGTAATTGGTAGGTTCGATAAATGTAAAATGAGTTATATCCCTTTATATCTATAAAGAGATTATTCTAAATTTACAGTGCCTTCTATTTTGTGAACTTACGGAATTTGTTTCAAATTTCTTGAGAAATTCAAAGAACTCTATGATGCAAATAAAGTGACCTAGGTAATAGAGTAATTTGGGGCTAGATCTACTTAGATTTTTTTTTTTAATTTAAAGTAGTATATTTACCAGCAAATTCACACATGCTGAAGTGATGTAATCCTCACCCTCATTGTGTATGCTTATTCACAAAATTGGACTCGAAAATTTTCTAAGCCTTTTCTTTGTTTTGTGCTCAGTTGTCCATTTTCTCTGCATTTTCCTTTCAATATAGAATTGTGACATGGGATTTTGATCCCTTTTGATGGCTTTAGTTACATATGAAGCTGTGAACTGGACAGTCATTTCCAGCAGGTTCACTATTTATAAAATAGATCTCTGCATGAGGCAAAAAGTTTAACCTAAACATTTGTCCTCAATAAAGCCAAAAGAAGAGAGCTCCTAGGATTTGGCCCCAACATTACATGAATTTTTTACTTTTTTCTAGTCATACCTATGAGAAGCCTTTTTTGGGGCGGATACATCCCTACTGGTTCAATTGTTGCGATCTCTTCCTGGACTTGATGAAACAATATCTTAGAGATTTCCATTCGAATGGGCTCTATTGTTAAATAGGCCAAGTCAGGGCAACCTATATTCAAAGTCCACTCTTTTCATATTTCACACATTTTCCAGGCACTCAGGACTTTTTGTCTAACCACTGTGGCATTCGACCCTTTACCTCTTCACAGTTTATATGGCTCAGTTCCTCAGTGATTTGTTAACTGACAAAGTGATATTAATGAACAGCACTCTTTTACTTCAATTGGATCTTAAATAGGGAAAAACATGACCTATATAGGAATTCAGGTCCTACAAATGCAGTCGGGGAACATGAGGGACGGGGAACATTCTGAACCACACAAGTTATTCTTTTTTCTAGTCTACCCTCCTTCATGCCAGAGAGTTGTCCATCCAACCAAAAGATCCTAGTCATGTTGGTTACTTTGTAAAAAAAAATTTCTATTGATTCTTACTGACTGCCAGTTAACAGCCAAGCTATTAAACACATCATACATGGCTTTCCAAGATTTGATCACATTTCTTTGCAGTTGGTTCCACATACTATAGTGCAATATTATGAAGAGTAAGGATATCTCTTGAATGTTTTAATTGAAATAAACATTTAATTTGTTTAAGATATATTTAATATGCTGATACTTATGGGAAAATAATTAGTCCATATGTTAGCTTTTATCTGCACATGAGGGAGAAGTCCATCCCAATAGAGAGGGTGTTAGTATTCTCTAAATTCTCCTGTTTTCATATAGTGTTTTTAGTTTATATGTCCAAGGTATGTGAATTCATAGAAACAAAATATCTAATTTTAATCCTCATGAGATCAAGTATCTGGAAAAACAAAAGCTCCAGGAAGAATATAATCCAGATAACGCAAGTAAGAATAGTAAGTAAACGGAAAGACACAAATAGACCAACAGCTATATTACATGTTAGAAACAATACTATTAACTCAAATTTGACAAGAAATTGCCCCCAAAAAACACTGGAATTTGCCAAAAAAGCCAATTTGAAATACAGATTTGTATCTATTACTGTTAAAAATAAGTTTCTCCCTTGGAACACAGTGTGCTAATATTACTAATAAGGCATAATTGCAGACAGTTACAAACTAATACCTAGAACACAGCCAAAAACTCTTCTAGTAGAACAAAACTTGCAAAATGTCATTTACTTCATATTTACTTATCCTTTAAAAAATGTTCCGTAGTGTATCACTAGAAATACAATAGTGAATGTATGTCATTTATAAATATAAAAATATGCCTATATTTTCATAGAGGTTTCATATTCTTTTTGTCTTTCTTTTTGTATTAGTGCATTCAGAGCTTCAGCATTCAGGCATTAATTACAGTATGAATGCACTCCTTCACATTGTGCAATACAAAGACTCTGGATGTATCACTAAAAGAGGTAAAATACCATTCAGGCACTGTTTCTGGTCACATGTCTCATTTCCCTAGGCTATGAATTCTCCAAAGAAAATATATATATATATATATATATATATATATATATATATATATATATATATATATACTTTTTTGTTATATGTGTTTGTATCACAGTGCCTTAGGGGATATGTATATATAACTGCATCAAGTCCATCTGCCAATCACCCCAGGGTTCTGGAAATCAGATTGTGTGATATTTTTCAGTAACTATAACATAACATATTCTCATGAAACTTATTTAATATTTGAAGATCATGGTGCTGATAAATCAGAGGTAAAAATAGTTTTGTGGGTTTTTTCTGTTTTTGTTTTCTTTTCAATGATAACTTGAGTAAAATCCGTTTACAGAAATAAAAATGCTTAGAGTGACCTTGGCATGTGGTCAGTTAGAGAGCCATCCTGCCCACATTATTAAACACTCATTTTAACTATAACTAAGATTTGTGGTAAAGAGAATCATTTTCCTTCATTAGCCTCTACTGTACAATATCAAAAAGAATGGAAGAGAATAGCAGATAAAATGTTCCAATGACCTTATTCAAATGTGTCTAGAAAAACTTCTTATACTTTATATTTTTGAAGTACTTTAATACAAAATATGTTTCACTGAATATCTAAAACTCTAGAACATATCATGAATGTTTATTATAGAAACTAGAGAAATTATGGAAAAGAAGATGAGTAAAACTTGTCTAAGTACACAATCTACAGAAAATTACTACTAAAATTGTGTAGTATTTATTTCTTATTTCTATTTTATGTATACGTTGTGAGGTTTAACAGAAAATCTTTAATATTAAAAACTAAAAAGAGTTTAAGAATGCTTTTTTAGGGTATTAATTTCATATAACTTTTCTTTTTCACTTTTTTCTTCTTATGTAACTCAGGTCCATAGAAATGAAATAATCAAGGTTATTGGTTCATGGATGCTCCTTTCCTCTCTAATAAAATAGGTTTATTTTAATAAGTCAATAAGTAACTTTGAAATCACCATCCAACATAACCTATGACTTTGGCAATAAATTTTATCTAGCTCTGTTGAGCTGCAGAATTCCACTTCTGTTTATTACATAACCTTCCTGAATCCTATTGTTATCAATCCATTGTTTTTCTTTTTATGCAGTTTAACTTCATCAGTTTGTATTCCTAAAAGCCTTCTTTTTGGTGTGCTTGTTTTTTAACATCAAAGGAGTGTAATTCAACTTTTACCACATAAGTTAAATTTATCAACTCCCTTGATTTGTTTATTAATTTAAAATTTGTATGACCAAGTATGTCCTTTAAGATAATTTAAAATTTTCTATTAATGAGGTTTATCATACAAATTAAAATAATTTTCTTATCTCCAAAGTAACATATATTCATAGTAAACCCTTCAAATAATAAAAAAAAAATCCATAAACTGGAAAATAAAAGTTCATCCAATCTCAACATCAAAAAGAAAGCCATAGCTAGAAGTTTGATATAAATTTGCCCAAACATAAATATCTCACCCAATTTTGAAGACATTATTCCAAGTTGGTATACATAGAGCTACATCAATTTTTGTAGATATAATATAAAATGTAAATGTGTCTAATTTAGGGTCATTTATACCAAATCTGATTCATAATCTTTTAATTAATTTATTTGTATATATCATTATTATTATTGTACATCTCTGTACATGTTTCCAAAAGAGACACATTTAAAGGTGAAGAATATTAAAATTTTGAGTTATAAAGAGATTGCCTCACATCACGGGGTGTTCTAATTCACACTCTCACAAACATTATCTGAGAGCCTGCTTAACCTCATTTGATAATAGTGGTAATTATTAAGTCTTTTCATTCTGTTGTACCATATTAAAAGGTAAAAGCAATCATCAAAGTGCCGTACAGAGAAAAAATAAATTTCTGAATTCTGGGCATTTTCTTTATCTTTAAATAAAGTGCACTTTGGATACATATTCAAAGCTACGTGGAAAAACAAAACAAAACAAATTTCACTCTTTGGCAAACATATAGCTTAGTTTCTGTTTGTTAAAACAGGAATGTATCCAGAAAAGAAGGGTTAATCGTTGTTGGCCCAATTAGTGCAACTTGAATGAACAACTTTTTTTTTTTTTGAGAGCTTGAGGGTAAATTAAGACATTTAGCTGTGCTTCATATTAGCTGTGCATAACTTCCCCCAAGAGCCTAATTAGCTCTGTCACACTAAGTGTCTAATCCATTTACACAAGAGAACATTTTCCTTCCCCTTACATTTTGTCATGTAGTAAATGATTGCAATACTGAATTTGAACTTGCTTTTAGAGTAGTGATATGAAGTTTGCTGAAGGTTACATTTCCTGCAACTAAATGGACATTTTTGAAATTTTTTTTCTTGTGACCCTTGGGATATTGATCTAATATTAAAACTGGACATATACCCTGAGAAAACCATAATTCAAAAAGAGTCATGTACTACAGTGTTCATTGCAGCTCTGTTTACAATAGCCGGGACATGGAAGCAACCTAAGTGTCCATCGACAGACGAATGGATAAAGATGTGGCACATATATACAATATAATGTTACTCAGCCATAATAAAGGAACGAAATTGAGTTATTTGTAGTGAGGTGGAAGGATCTAGAGTCTGTCATACAGAGTGAAGTAAGTCAGAAAGAGAAAAACATTACCGTATGCTAACACATATTTATGGAATCTAAGAAAGAAAAAAAAAAAGGTCATGAAGAACCTAGGGGTAAGATGGGAATGAAGGCACAGACCTACTAGAGAATGGACTTGAGGATATGGGGAGGGTGAAGGGCAAGCTGTGACAAAGTGAGAGAGTGGCATGGATATATATACACTACCAAACATAAAATAGATAGCTAGTGGGAAGCAGCCGCATAGCACAGGGAGATCAGCTTGGTGCTTTATGACCACCTAGAGGGGTGGGATAGGGAGGGGGGGAGGGAGACACAAGAGGGAGGAGATATGGGGATATATGTATAAGTATAGCTGATTCACTTTGTTATAAAGCAGAAACTAACACACCATTGTAAAGCAATTATACTCCAATAAAGATGTTAAAAAAAAAGTAGCAAAGTCTCCTCCTGTCTATTTTTTTTTTTTCCATGTAGCCATTATACTCCACATTTGATAAAAATTTACTTTGGTGATTAAAATGTATCTGCTACCCTTTTAATAGTTGTTTATTGGGAAGGAGAAATGAAAAAAGTGAGGGTGTAAATAAGGTTGGGGGAAGGAGAGAAAAGGAAGAGAAAGCTCATTTAATATAGTAAAACAAAATTGTGTGACTTTTATATCAAATATGTAAAATTTGACTTATATTTTAAAATTTCAATCAAGATAATGATTAAGTGTAAGTCACAGAGGGGCACATGCCTATCAGTTGATTTTCCAAGACTGCCCTTGATCTCTTGCAGAAGGTCCTTTGCCCTGTCTGAGAGCTACAGTGGGCTTGCCCCTCCTCTGATTGTACCTTGCACCTGCGATTGAGAAAACCTGAGGCCACAGGGACGTGCTCACCAGGAAGCTAAACACTGTCTTCCAGAACTAGCTCCCTTACTTGTGACCTTGGAATTAACTGTCGAACAAGCCCTGAGAAACTTATAATTTTGCCTTTTTAGGCCCAAGAGGTGGCCAAAGGACAGCATTTATGAAGTTGGGTGCTTGCACTTGAGGCTGGAATGTGCACACACAAGTCTTTGCCCACAAAAGCTTGTGCACACACAAACAAGGCCCTTCACATGGCAGGAAGGATGGACAAGGCCATGGGAGATGAGTAGGCAGTGCTTGGGAGGCCCTCTGCTTGAAGCCCTATTCAGGTTCAGGCTCTGAGCTTCTAGGAGTCAGAGAAGTCTGATTGAAACCTGGCCTTTTGGAACATGAATGAATCCTTTTGTTAGTTCTGTTTGTAAATTTTAAACTTTCACATACATGTTTACTTCCACCTGTACCCTTGGCCCCAAGCCCTATAAATGTTAAGAGGGATCTTTTCAAAATAATTCTAAAACTTCAAGCTGGCAAGGAGTTAACTACCAGGAAAAAAAAAAAGTATCAGAGTTAAGATATAAATTTTATATTAGGCCTTATATAGAAAAAGCAGAGACTCACCACAGATTCTCATCCCATCCCATCTCTTTTCAGTAATCAAGGTTCAAAGTTCACACTCTACATCCTCATTTGCTTCATCCTCATTATAGAAGGCTCCTAATCTCCAGCTCTCTAAATCCATTCTTAATTTAGCACCAAAATGCCTTTTTTGTAGATCCCACATCCTCAGATACTAGTTTCTGGTTAATACCTTTCTTCTCTCTAATTTCAGCTTTTTCCTCTATTGTCTTTTTCTTGTCCACATATCATGTTACCATTAAAAACAAATAGCAAGGAATTCCCTGGTGGTCCAGTGGTTAGGACTCTGTGCTTTCACTGCCGAGGGCCTGGGTTCGATCCCTGGTCAGGGAGCTAAGATTCCACAAGCTGCACAGCACAGCCAAAAAAAAAAAAAGCAAAATTTAGAGAAATAGTTTTTCTTATGCCACTTTTTCCTTTAGATATTTTCTACTTACCTCCATTTAAATCCAAATTTTTATAATTTTTCCTTAGTATAACTTTGACTAAATTATTCTCCATTATTATGTTTCTTGTCCACCTATAATGATGTCTCTATCATTATAATTGCTTAATCACCTGTTTTCTCTACACTGTAGGCTCTGAAATGGGAAGGGTTATATTCTCTTTCATTGTGATATAATAGGTGGATTTAAGTTAGGCCTAGCATGTTTCAGTAAATGTCTGTTGAATAAAGAAAAAAAAATGAGTGTTGATACCTTTTTACTTCTTTGTTTAAATATGTTGTAGATGGATATACAAAAAGACACATAGTAGTATATATTATTAAAGTAAACAATATTATGGAAGAATTTATAATCAAGAGCACAAAGCAGACTCCAGTTCCACCCTGTTCTCACTATAATACCACTTTTCAGGGTCATCAAATGTAACCAGTATTGCTTATTGCTCACATGGTAGCTAATTGCATGCCTCTAAATAGTATACTATTCTGCTTTTTCTGAGATTATCATC
Source organism: Phocoena sinus (assembly GCF_008692025.1). Classification (NCBI taxonomy): domain Eukaryota; kingdom Metazoa; phylum Chordata; class Mammalia; order Artiodactyla; family Phocoenidae; genus Phocoena; species Phocoena sinus. The sequence continues at coordinate 121,225,133 of NC_045764.1, read as the reverse complement.
ATTAATACTGTCTACTGAATTCTTGATTTGATAACAAAGCAGGTAACTTTCTTTTCCAATTCTCTCTTCTCTCCCTTTTCCAATCTTTTCTTGTTACACCACTAATTTTTGCTTCTTTCACTATCTTGCTGACTTCATAAAAACCTGTATATCTATTTTTTGTCCTAATAGCTTTTATAGAATTTCCTGTCCTTCATTTTGCAAAGGAAACAATTGTCACTCCTACCTTTTCATTCAATTTTCCTCTCATTTCTATTTATATTTACTTTATGAAGTACATTAGTACCCCTTATTCACAGTTTCCCTTTCTGCAGTTTCAGTTACCCTTGGTCAACTGCAGTCTGAAAATATTAAATGGAAAATTCCAGAACTAATTTGTACACTTTAAATTGCACACCATTCTGAGTGGTGTGATGAAATCTTATGCCATCTGCTCCTTCCCATTTGGGATTCCCAACCATTGGCATGGTGTGCTCCTGACATCCAACCATTGACATCACCATGGCTTGATGATTCAGGATCACTTGAAGCAGATGATCCTTCTCTGACATATTGTCAGAAGATCAATAGTAGCCTAATGTTACCTCACAATGCCTATATCATTCACCTCACTTCATCTCATGGTGTAGGCATTTTATCATCTCACATCATCACAAGAAGAAGAAGGGTGAGTACAATAGATATTGAGAGAGGCTGTTACTGAGTTCACCTGTAGTCATTCACAGGTGGGCCTTGTCAGGATGTTTCTTGTGAGCTAAATAAAGGCATTTAGTTTAATACTCATTACCTGGGAGGTAGGGTTCCCAGAGATGGACCAATATGTATAATTTAACCTTATAGGCAACATCTCTTTAGTGTTTAACTTGTAATAGAATATAAAGGTTCTTCCCTATTACAAGGCCACATTCATGTAGCCTGTATTACAGTATATCGTTATATTTGTTCTATTTTATACTTATTATTGTTAATCTCTTACTTTATTTAGAAAACATGCTACCACATTCTCTTGCTATTAGTTCATGCATATTTTCATTTCTGTTTTTTTTTTTTTGAGAATACCACTGGCATTCTATCTTCATACTTATGCTAGAAATCCATCAAAGTTTAAAATTTTATATGTAAAATTTTATTACATAAAAGTTATAATAATGTTCTTTACAAGTTTTTTCAAAGAACTGATTAAAGGTATCCCTTAGAAAACATTCAGTATGGAGATGGCACTAAACATCTATGTCTTAAAGCTCTTATTCCCTAGGAGTTACGGGAGCTAATTTTCAAAAGAAAAACAATATAAATGACAAACTATCAGCACTGTTAATTATTTGGGAGACCAAATAAGAAAAGTGGCTGTTCTTTAAAACAGAGTCACAATATATATACTGTTCTTGAAAACTGAATTATGGCTGTATGACCTCTCATTACTACTGGCATTTTCAAAGTAAATGTCAGAATTATACTTCAAAGAAAACCCACTGTGCCATGTCAGTTTCTATATTATAGGTCTGTCGACCATGAGATCACCATCACCGTAGCTTATGATACAAGTAGAAGTAAATGCAACTGTCTATATTAAGTACTTTGGACATGTACCCAAAAGAACAGATGTCACAGTATAGTTTTGCTATTATAGATTTAGATTTCTTTGCTACACAGATTCTTAATATGTACATTTCAACAAAATTTTTATTTTAATAAGTTTTAACTAAAATGTCATTGTTATTATCAAAATAATTCATTATTAGAAACTTAATATTCAATTATTCAGAAAGCTAACATTTCTAAAGTAATTTTTAAAAGGCAGAGAATATAAGGCACAATTCGATTCTTCTGTGAGGCAGTTAGCTTGACTCTGTTTTGTGATCACCAGTTGTACTGCACCCTTGACTGACCTCAGTCTTAAGTGATAAAAGCAAATGTCTTTGCAGTTAAAGTTGCATAAGATCAAAATCACACCCGCTATGTATTATTCATTCCTCCAAACATCTCTAGAAAGTTTCTTAGCTGAAATAAATTCCAACAACAAAGTCAACAACTGTAAAATCAGCCTGACTTTAGCCTCCAACATTTTCCACTAACACAGATTAATTTGTCTGCTTAGCAAGATGCCAAGAGAGATAACATTAGTTTAATGTCTACCAAAACTCAATTACCATACCTGTATTTTCATGTCTCTTCTTTAATCTCCACAGCTATACTCTGAGCTAGGAAAAATTATTTCCATTTTACCAAAGAGTTAATTGAGGTTCATTTCTGGTAAAAGGGTGTTTCTAAATCAATTCTCCAAAAAGTGGGGAGGTTAGGATTTAAACCTGGATAATTGAGATGTCAAAATATATGATGTAAATCAACTATACCCCAACAAAAATTAAAATATATATGATATTTCAGTGCAGATTAATAGAAATACACAATAGAATCATAAATTTTAGTAAGAAATTAAAGTATGAGAGAGGAATGGGTCCTGAGAAGATAATTACTGTAAACTAGGAAGCCAAAGGGCAAACCTATCTAGTCTCAAATTGTTACCTAGGACTTCATGTAGTTAATGCAAACAGAAAATAAGGAAATAATACTCTGTCAATATATAAAAAGAAACAATGAAATGAGGAAGAATGAAGAAAGGAAAGGATTAAAATAAAAACAGGAGAAAAAATGTAGTGAACTTGATACAATATATGTGAGATATAGAATGTGAATGACAGGTATGTTATTTTCATGAAGAATTCATTTGCTTATATTTTGCAAGGTAGAAAAATACTTGTCTTTACTTATTGTCTGCTAGTTTGATATGTACTCATTTATTTAGAGTATATGTATGTATATATATATATATAATTAGCTAAGATGAAATCTCATCAGAAACTGTAAATTCAGAGATGACTCTAACTGGTATGTTTTGACTTGATTATCTTTTCTTGCTTTTGAAGATTCCATAAAAGTTTTAAATGTATATATAATAATTAGATCAAGCAGTGAAGTGTTCATAATTATAATTAATTAAAATATATATGTATATATTGGTATATCTGTTGTAATGTCTAAGTAGTCAATAAATATGTGGTAGAAAACAACATAAATTAGGTTTTCACCTTTTGCATATATAGTAGCTACATTTATCACTTGGTTCTTTAGCTATGAAAGAAAAATTATAAGAAGATTGTATGAAATAGTCTTCTTTTCCTTTGCATTGTACATAATTTAACAGTAATCTAATCCTTTTGCAGTTTAAAGGATTTTTATCCTGAACAGAAAGCATAGTGCAAAGTACACTTCAGTGATGTATCTCCTCACATGGACCCCTGGCTGATTAGGGACATATATAATTTGTCACCATTGCTCTGAAACACAGTGTATGTATGGTTTCCTTTGAATACTGTAATTGAAGGAAATTATCCTCAAGAGAGGATTTACTTGTCTCAAAACATCAGGGTATTTTCAGATAGATCTGACTTTGAGGAAACAGATAAAGGAAAGTTGTAATTATCCATCGGAATTATCTTAAGGATTTTCTAGCACATGTAATGTGCTTGTCATGGTCTTGAATTTAAAATAAATGTTTCCCTTTGTTGTATTCTCTACTGCCTTTCAAGCTAGACCATGATGCATGATTCTGGTTCCTTTTTCAGTGATACTGGTAGACACAAAGATGTAAAAATGTCAGTTTATCTATGAATTTATTCCTGTTAAGCAGTGAATGCTAACTCTTGTCCTATAAGAAGTATGTTTACTAGTATGTCTGTACTAGATTACAAAATACACTGGAATCTGGACTGATTTCAAAATGTTCTAAAATACATATACTTTAGATGGCTTGTCTTCTGTTGACTCTTCTGTTAGATACTGTGTATCAATTAGGTAAGACCAGTTTATGCTCTAATAACAAACAAACAACAGCAACAAAAACCCTAGTTTATAATCCAAGTGGCTATAGAAAGAAAGATCTGTTTATTGACTGTGCCAAATGTATATCACAAGTTGGCTGGGAACTCTGCTGATAATAATCTGTAAGGAATCTAAGCCGAACAAGGTTCAATCTTCAAATGTACTTCCATGACCACTGAGTTAGAAGGATGAGGATACAGTGGATCTAAGTTTCAGCTCAGAAGTAATACACATCACTTCACTTCTGTATACATTTTATTGTACAAAACAAATCATTAATCCAAGTGCCTGAGGAAGTGCAATCCTGTGATATTCCAAAATAGAAATGAATACTTGGTGAAGAGGGCCAATGAATAAACATAGTGCCTTTGTTGTTTTTCTAAAGAGTTTTCAATTTCTCATAATCTCTGCATACATTCTGCTGTTATGTGAGTTACAAGTACTTACTTAAATTTAGTCATTTCATTTTACAAATGGTATTTTCTGTGCATGTGGAAGTATTTTATATTCATTATGTAATGGTTTCTGATTTGGGGACTATTGTTGGAAAGATCTTCCCTACTCCAGGGGTAAAATATATGGTCCAATTATTTGTCTATTTTAGATTCATTTTTTTAACATCAAAATCCTCCATATATGTTGATTTTATCTTAGCACATGGTGGAGGGCATTAATCTAAATGTATTTTGAAGATGTCTACTCAAATGACCCAATATTTAAATAGTTATATTTTCTAAAATGAATTAAAATGCTTCCTTTATTATCTACTAAATCACCACATGTAATAGCTATATTATCTGTACTTTCTATTAAACCTAGTTTTAAAAATAAATTTAAAAGATTTAGCCAGTTACTGTTAAATTGAGGGAAATTGGAAAAATGGTAAAAGGACTGATGAGTATAATTTATTTAAAATAGACCTAAGGGGCTTCCCTGGTGGCACAGTGGTTGAATCCTTCTGCCAACGTAGGGGACATGGGTTTGAGCCCTGGCCCAAGAAGATCCCACATGCTGCAGAGCAACTAAGCCAGTGCGCCACAGCTACTGAGCCTGTGCTCTAGAGCCTGCGAGCCACAACTACTGAAGCCTATGTGCCTAGAGCCCGTGCTCCACAAGAGAAGCCACGACAATGAGAAGCCCATGCACCGCAACGAAGAGTAGCCCCCACTCAACGCAAACAGAGAAAACCCACGTGCAGGAGCAAAGACCCAACACAGCCAAAAATAAAATAAATAAATTTATCAAAAAATTAAGAAATAAAAAAAAAGACCTAAGGTAAATCTAAACATATGGGAATTTTAGGTATAAAACGGTAATGTTAATGCTACAAACTGCACATTGTAGCATTAGAGGACTAAAAACAATTGAGGTAGGGAGGCAGAGAAAATTGGAATGAAAATACTAATATCCCTATATTAAATAGCTGGGAGTTTGTCAAATCTCCTGAAAATTAAATCATATAACTAGGAAACTAACTTCATCTTCAACATACATTTATTTGAATTAAAAATATGTCAATTTCTTTTTTTAATCTTAAATATAAATAAAAATAGGCATAATTTATTTTAAAGATTTAAATAGCACCCCAAAGTAAAATCTCATAACAAAAGTATTTGTCTACTCATACCTATATATAGAAAGATATCTGTATAAGTTCAATTAACTGTAACAAAGATTATTATAGAACATTAAAATTACTTTATAGTTTTTATCTGTGGCCCTTTCTGCTTTTTTTAATGATTGATAATGAACACATATGCTTTACCAAAAATTTTTTAGTTTTTATAAAAATGACTAAAATAAAATATGTCAAATAGTTAATAATGGTTACTTCTGGGCAATGGATACATTGTTAATTTCCATTTTCTTCTCTATACTTTTCTGTATTTTTCATTTTTTAAAACTAATCTGTATGAAGGTAATCTTAAGAGAATACTTTTCAAATAATTTTATAATATTTCAATTGATTGCCAGTTTCTGCAAGGGTTGGCCATGCTTTGTTATTCCTTTGCAGAATGACCCCCTTATTGGAAGTGTTCATGGTAATCCATTTTCGATCTCTTCCATAGTAGCAAATAGACTAAATAATGTTGTAGCTTTTTGACATCAGCCAAAAAGATATCTTAAATAAAAGTCATTGTTATCAAAATGTTAGTCTAAAGCATGTTAAACTAAGGGAGTAACCTAAGTAAAGGTATTCTCAGTAAGTTAAAGTATGAATGAACACATTGGCATCAAATTCTTTTGAAAGTATACTTTACATTACTAACAAACCAGCTAACTAACTAGCTAGCTAAGTAAATTAGTAAATACACTTCCACCCATATTTAGTCAGGTACTTTGAGTTGTCTATAGAATAGCAGTAAACTTTTCTAGAGTAGAAATAAGAGATCTTCTATGCTTCATTTACTTGACAAAATAACTATAAAGGTGATGAACTGAGTGTGTTTCTGTATGATCCAGTGATTATATTTCTGGGTATATACCAAAAAATCAGTGAAGGAAGATACTCAGACAGGTTTTTATACTCATGTTCATTGCAACATCATTCACAGTAGTCAAATGGTGGAAGCAACCCAAGTGTTTATTGACAGATGAATGGATAACCAAAATGGGGTAAATAAAATTTGAGCCTTAAAAAGGAAATTTTGGCACATGCTACAACGTTGAAGACATTGCACTAAGTGAAATGTCAGTCACAAAAGGACAAATATTGTATGACTCATACAAGGTTTCTAGAGTAGCAAATTCATAGAGATGAAAAGTAGAATGGTGGTTAACAGGGGTTAGGAAGGGCTGAATGGAGAGTTAGTGTTTAATAGGTACAGAGCTTTAGTTGGGGAAGATGAAAACATTCTGGAGATGAATAGTGATGATGGTTGCAGAACAATGTGAATGTACTTAGTGCCACAAAATTGTACATGTAAAAATAGTTAAAATGATAAATTTTATATTATGTATATTTTACCACAAAAAAAGAAGGAATGCCTCTGATGAAGTTGCCAAATCTCATGTCAGTAGGCAAATTGTATTGCAAGGTATTAAATAGAGCCTCTGATGCTAATGCAGATTGATATAAAGTGCAATTAAGTGAATACTCTCAAATGTTCACAAATCATTTCAAGTCATGAAGGTCCTCCATTTATATAGGGAGTCTAGATTTCTTTTGCTGTTGACATTGTACTGGTTATAGATTTTTTTAAATCAAAGGTAATGGATCTGTGACATTTCCAAAAAGGCCCCCCCCAAAAAAAATAGAAATCCTTTTCTGTTGATGATGACATTTGGGTTTGACCTTGCAAAGAATTGTTAAAGTGTTATCTTACACAGTGAAGCAAATAGCCTAATTTTCAGTTCTTCAAAGAAATGTGTTGAAATGTAATAAAAATATGTTAATGATCTGGGTCAAATGGAATGCCATTGTTCTTTTTTTTTTTCTCTTTGTTCAGTAATAGTGTTCTGGACTATTTCCAGGCTTCGTCACATCATTCCCTCTCTATTAGTATTCATCATATCATATATTTAATAGGAAAATAATAATAGTAATAATAATAACTGATATTTCTGGAATGCTGAGTATTTGTCAAATAAAAGATACCTAGGACATTATGTTAATTATCTCAAATGAACCCAAAAATATACCTACAATATAGGTAGTCATACATCATTCTTTAGAGTAGGAAATTGAGGCTTATATAGCCTGAAAAAAATTGCCTGATATCATTTGAGATCAATCTCAGAGAGAGGCAGAATTTAATTCTCTATATGTATGCTTTTGTGTGTATGCACAAGTGTGTGCTCTTAACCAAATATATGTATTGTGAATCAATAACAATTCTAGGTTTTCATGACCAGACTTTTCTCTTCTCTTGGAAAAAGCTCAAGTTCCAACATTTTCAAATTATCTTCCTTTTTGTGTGTGAAAAACGATTTTTAACTGTGGATTTTTAAGATGGACTGACATACATAATTCTCAAGGTGTTTTGGTAAGAATGTTATTTCCATTGGCAAAGGCATCACTTCTTCAGAGACTCTGGATGTTGGTCTCAATATGCTAGCTTATAGATGGGTGTCGGAATAAAGGTAGTGAAAACTTCTTTATGCTCATTTTGTTTGATATTTTCTATCCTTAATTCTAATGTAGCCAAAACTAATATTCATATTCTAACCATAATAAACTACCTTATATGACAATTTACATTCATAACTTAGCCACTTGACACTTGCTACAGAAGTATACATTTTAAAATACACTTAAAAATTGTACATTGTAGTTTAGCATTTTTAACAAAGAGGATTTTTTAAACAACATGAAAAATGCTTGAAAAGAAATGAGGCTCAGATCTGAGAAATTATTGCTTGTTTGAATTTGAGATTAATTAGGGATATTAAAAATTATCAATGATGATGTAGCAAAATGGAGAAATAAACATTTATCTCTATACATCAGGTAGAAAAAAATGAATCAAGAATACATAAGAATTACTGTGTGTAATCCTGTATGAAAAAGTAACTGATTACTAATATAGTTGCAATAAATCCTAATTTAAGAGAGTGGATTCCTATCCTCAATAAGGAATATGAACATTTAAGTCACTAGAAAGATATATCCTTCTATTTTGCATTCAGTTTACTTTCCATTCATCAGTCTTATGTAAATTTTCTTTTTATGACCTTCACTGAGGTCTACTAATTTCTAAGTAGACAGATAAAAATAATTTTTAAGTGTAAGATGGAGGACCAAAGCTCCATGTGACAGTAAATTAACCATATTCATGCCTTTCCATAAAGTAATTCATCAGCCTTTTGCCAAGCATTTTCTGTGAAATGAAATGCCATGATTTCACATCCTTACTGTACACAGAAAAAAAAATGGTGAATTTTTCAACAGCTCTCTTACTAAAATCAGGTGTTTTTGGTTTTTTGTTTCTTTGGCTTTTACACCTAAGGTGCAATACTTCACTTTAAGAGCAAACCAAGTAACCATTCAAATTACTGCATGTGTGTGTGTGTGTGTGTGTGTATGTGTGTATACATACACATACAATATATATACACATATATTACACATAATGTATCCATATATAGAACTTATCCATATAATATATATTGATAGGTGGACAGATAGAGAGAATGAAGGCTTGAGGTCCCACAGGTAATAATCTCATAATCTTTTAAAATATCTGCTGAACCCCATAATTTGATTGTACTCTTTTATTCTGATATTAAATTTAAAAAAGCTTTTCCATAAAGATTCAATTGTTGTAAATAGAAATCAATCCAATTAAGTTCACGGTAAAAGAGAAGTTCCTACATATTGTTGGTATACTAAAACTGGGATACTATTATTAATGTATTTGAACACATATTATATTAACAGCTTTAAAATATTCTACATTTTTTTTAATCTGAAAATTTTACTTTGGATATTCTGTCGTGAAGAAATAAAATCAAATACAAAAATTACAAAAAGTACTATGATTGAAGTTATCCATGTAATGTTATTATAATTGTGAAAAAATGGAAATGACACAAACATCCAAATATATGACATGGTTAGGTCACTAATAGAGGATTAATCAATGAAATGTTATATAGCCACAAGAATTATGTAATATATTTAGTAATTGGTAATAAACTGGAAATTATTTTGTGCAAAAAAGCAAATAATTGAGAAACAGAGAGCACAAAATATTGATTTCATCTTCTCAGCAATATTACCATTGTTACTATTCTATCTCTAATGGTAATACTAGATACTCTAAAGAACGTTAATTTTCTCTCTGAATTGTTCATTGGAGAATTCCTGATTTAGTTTTACTCTAAGAGATAAAATGTGTATCTCCCTTTCTTTTAGTAAAATACATATTTTATATTTTATAATCACTTTCAATTACCTTTATCCTTATAATTATGTGATTCTGAAGTAATATCTTCTCATATTTATTTACTGAAATAAACATCTATTTAATGAGAAAATATCACAGTATATATCGTTTCATCCAATTTTCCTTCCTGACAACTATCAATATATTTGTAGCAGTTGTTCTCAGTTGAGGTGTGGGCAATTCTGTCTCCCGTGAAGCAAGTGGCAATGTCTAGAGACATTTTTAGTTGTTATTGCAAATGGAAATATGGTTCTGGCACTGGTGGATAAAGGCTGATAAATATCCCACAATGAGTAAGACAGCTAGCCCCTGGCTCCCAGTAAAGAATTATCTAGCCCAGCATATCAATAGTGCCAAGGTGAAAGAATTCTGATTTGTAGTTTAGTTATTTAACACTTCTTAACAAAAGCAATTAGAACAGAATCTGGCTAATTTATGAAGTTAGGTAATTTTTTAAAGGATGCTTCGAAGATCACAGGATCAACGAGAGAGCCAAAGATTTAAGTTCAAAGATGAAACAGCCAGGAATACTGACTGTAGATTATGTTGCATAACTAATCTGATATACATACCACTGTCACAGTCAGTAGCCCAAGACATTGAGGTTGCACAATACTCCCCTCCCCCATAGTTGGACCCTGCAATAAGAATTACCTAATGATTATACTAGGTATTATTAGCGTTGACATCCCTCCTGCCTCTAGAAACTGAGTGAAGATATATAGGCATACCTCGGAGATATTTTGGGTTTGGTTCCACACCACCACAATAAAGAGAATATCACAGTAAAGTGAGTCACACAATTATTTTTGGTTTCCCAGTGCATATGTAAGTTACAGTTATGCTATACTGTATTCTATTTAGTGTGCAACAGTATTATGTCTTAAAAATGTACATACCTTAATTAAAATGTATTTGATTGCTAGAAAAATGTTAACTCTCAGTTTAGCCTCAAGCGAGTTGTAATCCATTTGGCAGTGGAGGGTCCTGCCTCGATGGTGATGGCTGCTGACTGATCAGGGTGGTGACTGCTGAAGACTGGAGTCGCTGCGGCAATTTTGTAAAATAAGACAAAAGTGCAGTTTTCTGTATCTCCTGACTTCCTTTCATGAATGATTTTTTGCAGCATGCAATGCTGTTTGATAGTATTTTACCCACAGTAGAACTTCTTTTAAAACTGGAGTCAATTCTTTCAAACCTTGTCACTGCTTTATCAACTAAGTTTTTGTAATATTCTAAAACCTTTGTTGTAATTTCAGCAGTCTTTGCAGCATCTTCACCAGGGATATAATCCATCTCAAGAAGCTATTTTCTTGGCTCATCCATAGGAAGCAACTCCCCATCTGTTAAAGTTTTATTATCAGATTGCAGCAATTCAGTCACATCTTCAGGCTCCACTTCTAATTCTATATTCTCTTGCTATTTCCACTACATCTGCAATGACATTCTGCACTGAAGCCCTGAAGCCCTCAGAGTTATCTATGAGATTCAAAATTAATTTCTTCCAAACTCCTATTAATGTTGTTATTTTGATATCTTCCTGTGAATCATGGATGTTCTTAATGGCATCTAGAATGGTGAATTCATTCCAGAAAGTCTTCTGTTTACTTTCCCCAGATTCATCAGAGGAATCACTATGTCAGCTCTAACCTTACAAAATGTATTTCTTAATTAATAAGACTTGGAAGTTGAAATGACTCCTTGATCCATGGCTTGCAGAAGGGATGTTGTGTTAGCAGGCACGAAAACATTCATCTCTTTATATGTCTTCATCAGAGCTCTTGGGTGACCAGGTACATTGTCAATGAGCAATAATATTTTGAAAGAATCTTTTTTTCTGAACAATAGATCTAAATAGTGGGCTCAAAATATTCAGTAAACCCTGCTGTAAACACATGTGCTGTCATCCAGGTTTTGTAGTTCATTTACAGTGCACAAGTACAAGATTTAGCACAATTCTTTTTTATTCTTTTAGCACAATTCTTAAGGACCCTAGGATTTGTGGAATGGTGAACGAACATTGGGTTCAACTTCAAGTCACAAGCTGTGTTAGCCCCTAACAAAAGAATCAGCCTATCCTTTGTAACTTTGAGGCTAAGTATTGACTTATCCTCTCTAGCTATGAAAGTCCTACATGGCATCTTCTTTCAATAGAAAGCTGTTTCATATACATGGAAAATCTGTTGTTTAGTGCAGCCACCTTCACTGATTATCTTAGCTAGATCTTCTAGATAACTTGCTGCAGATTCTACGTCAGCATCAGCACTTGCTACTTTACCTTGTACTTTTGTGTTATGGAGAAGGCTTCTTTCCTTAAACCTTATAAACCGACATCAGCTAACTTCAAACTTTTCTCTGCAGCTTCTTCACCTTTCTCAGCTTTCCTAGAATTGGAGAGAGTTAGGGCCTTGCTCTGCATTAGGCTTTGGCTTAAGGGAATGTGGCTGGTTTGACCTTCTGTCCTCCATATCAGCAATAATGCTGTTTGTCTTTCCTATGATTCGTGTGTTCACTGGAGCAGCACTTTTTCCTTCAATAACTTTTCCTTGGCATTCACAACTTGGCAAACTATTTGGCACAACAGGCCAAACCTCTTAATAAAGAGGTTAATGGAAATAAATATTTTGAAAGTTTCATTATATCTACAGAAATCAACCACTTAAAAAGACATAATGGGGAACTTCCCTGGTGGTGTGGTTAGGAATCCGCCTGCCAATGCAGGGGGCACGGATTTGATATCTGGTCCGGGAAGATCCCACATGCCGTGGAGCAACTAAGCCCATGCACCACAACTACTGAGCCTGCGCTCTAGAGCCCGCGTACCACAACTACTGAATCCCATGTGCCTAGAGCCCGTGCTCCACAACAAGAGAAGCCACTGGAATGAGAAGCCCGTGCACTGCAATGAAGAGTAGCCCCTGTTCACTGCAACTAGAGAAAGGCACACACAGCAACAAAGACCCAAAGTAGCCAAAAATAAATAGATAAATAAATAAATTTATTTTTTTTTAAAAAGCTAGACAAAGATATCACAAGAAAATAAATAAAATATTAAAAGACAATGGGAAACACTCATTTATAATAACAGTACTTAGGAATAAGTATAATACAAACTAAGCAAAATATTACAATATAAAAATGTCTCATTCCTGATCCCCCACTTCAAATGTGGAAAATAATAGAAAGGATTCCAGGTATTTGAGTAGGAAGAAAATCTCATAAATATATCAATTCTATTTATGTTAAACTATACATTTAATACCATGACTTTTTAAAGTAAGCTGATTTTAAAAATCCATTTGAATAAATAAAAGTTCCATCTTTGCTAATTTTTTTTCAAAAAATTAATAATAAGGTGGTATGAGCCTACCTTTTCAAGATATTAAAATATATCTAAAAACTATATTGTAGTACTTCACAAAAATAGACTGAGACATCTATGGAAAAGAATAGACAGTCAGAAAATACACCTAAGTAAATATGAGATTTATTATACATTAGAGATAGCATTTTAAATAAAATGACAAAGGAAAAGTTATAAGTAAATTGTTCAGAAATAACTTTAGAGCTACCTAAAAAATAAGCTGGATTCATCCCTCAAACCTTACACCAAAAGAATTCCACATTTCAAAGATACAGATATATAAAAAGACTCTAGATGTGCTAAAATAACTCATGAGATATTTTTGTCGTCATTAATAATATTGAAGTTGAGACAGCTTTTCTAAACATATTATAAGTTGCTATAATAATAAAATTAAACATGAATAATTTTTTTTTTTTTTTTTTTTTTTTTTTTTTTTTTTTTTTGCGTTATGCGGGCCTCTCACTGTTGTGGCCTCTCCCGTCGCGGAGCACAGGCTCCGGACGCGCAGGCTCAGCGGCCATGGCTCACGGGCCCAGCCGCTCCGCGGCATGTGGGATCTTCCCGGATCGGGATACGAACCCGTGTCCCCTGCATCGGCAGGCGGACTCCCAACCACTGCGCCACCAGGGAAGCCCCAAACATGAATAATTTTGACCAACCAAACATTAAAGCAGTTTTGTCTGGCAAAGTGATTGAAATAACTGGGAAAAAAGTTCTATCTCATAGGACGAGTAGTAGAGTGATTTCCTTAACATATACAAGTTTCTTTTAAACAAAAAGCAAAAAATATAATATATACAAAGTAGGCTATAAAAAACTTCACAGAAACAAATATGTGTTTCTTATGCTTATGGAAAGACGATGCATCCACTAGTAATAACAGAAAAGCAAATTACAACATATTGAGATATAAAGTTTCACCTTTCAAATAGGAATAGAATTTTAATAATTTGTAAAAGTCTTGTGTAGTTGAATGCTGAGGAAATAGTCATTTTCATATATTGCTAGGGCAATAGTAAATTGGCAAAATTCCAACTGGAGGGCACTTTAATAATGTATCCCCCAAATTATAAATGCATTCTCATTCATACATTGACCCATTAAATCTACTCATGAGAATTCAACCTACAGATATACTTCCATGTATATGAACTTGCTTTTCAAAGGTCATTCATTACAGCATTACTTATAATAGCAAAAAACTAAAACAACCAAAATCCACCAATAGAAATTAGTTGTTATAATTTACTCATATAATGAAATAATTTAAAATTTAAAATCACAAGTTCTTTCTGTATTGATATGGGATGAGTTATATGAAATAAATTGTAAAACAAACTATAATATGTAGAACACACTACCTTTTGTATAAGAAAATTATATGTGTTTATCTTTGTACAGGTGTAGGGTTTTTCTAAAAGCTGAAAACCTTGCCTGGCCACCAGGTAGGGAAACTGAGTGGCTGGGTGTTAGGAAGGGAGACTTTTCATTATATACTCTTGTAATGTTTGAATTGTGTATAGGTGAATATATTACATATTCAAAGAATAAACGCACTTAAAAATAACTTCTTCTCTAAAGTCAGACCATAGTTATTTATTTTCTTGTTCCTCTTTCTCTCTTTCTTCTCTACATTCATTTTGGAATAAGTTAACATTATTGATTCTATACTGCCTCTCTACTCCTCTTGTAATCCCAAGAAAAATTATGTTCTTTTTTATGTGATTACTTATTCTTACTCCTGCTCAGCTTTTGTGTTGCTTTAGAATTGTATTCTCTTTAAAAGAAAGAAAGAAAAAAACATTTGAATTTTCAGCCTCTCTTTTATTATACTTATGCATTGAGAGTTAAACAAAAGAACTTTGGACCTTATCCAAAATGAAGAAAATTACGTGAAATATTGAAACAAATATCTTTTAAATTCAGTTTAAATATTGTTGACATTTTCAGTTTTCATTCCATGCTAGTATTTTCCAGTGCCTAAAAATCTAGAGTAGCCTAGCTGGAATTTCCTGCTTTCTAACAGAAGCCTAAGAGGAACCAATATGAAACTACTACCAATACTACTAATAATAACAACAGAAACAATTATTATAATAACCCAAACAGAAGCCCTAGAAATGAAGAGAAAGCATTCAGTAAATTACATTCAACCATGGTCAGGGTCTGATACATAGGGTAGCTATGTCTATTTTCCTAGTACTTGTAAATACTTAACTCAGGATTGAAAGATTAATGCATAACAAATTTTATTTAGGTTAATTTATCTAAGTTGATTGTTCATTTTCCTTTTATAAAACATTAAAATGTGTAGAAACTAAAAATTCAAGAATACACTATTTGAAATATTGACATATTAATTTTAAGAATATAATTAATATAACTGAAGATAGGAAACAATAAGTCTGAGGAATATTGTAAAAAATGTTCATAGTAAATTCTAATATATAAGGTTTGTAAATTAAATGCTCAGAAATTTACAACAGAGCCAATTTCTAAACAATATATAGTATTTTACAATGCATTACACAGGAAACATAATGAGGTGACACACTCATAAATTTATTGCTTCTGAGGTTAAAAATGGAATATCATGCTGTTCAACCCCTTCAGCAGTTACAGAAGTTAGTCTTTATTCTGAAGAAGATGTATTCATGTGTATCCAATGAAATATGACCAAGAAGTCTTCACCTTTATTTTGGTGGTTAACTCCCACTCAGTGATTTTCTCAGAACAGCTTGCCTTAGGTTATAGCAGTTTAATGGCATAGTTGGCCATTTTTACCATCTCCTTGAACTCACAAATGAGAAAATTTAAACATCCCACATGGGATTTTGCTCCAATTGCCCTCAGAATAAATGCATATTGATAATGATTATCATAATTACCATGTTAATATGAAAATAGGCAAATCTACTAAAATAATTAACAGTCTAAACTGGTAGGAGGATGAGGTGGTAGTTGAAGAGAGAGTAACCCCAATCTGAAATATGAACACACCACATGAACATAATGAATTGCATTAATGTTGTTAAAATGTAACATTCTATTTCTGTATTTAAACAATCACAAATTTTATTTTATGTCATCCATCTTTGTCATTGAGATTTTTCAGCAGCAGAGACTCCTGTCTGGAACTTTAGATATCTGCACTGATCAGCACCTCTTCTTCTGGCTATCCTTCGTAGTCCATCTTCTCAGTGAGGCTTTTTCTAAACCCCTATTCAAGATGACAAGGTTCTTCCACTCTCTCTGACCTGTTCATGGTTTACTTTTCCCCCAGCACTTATCACTATATGACAACATATACTATAATCTTTTTTTTCTTTATTATCTCTCACACCTAACTAAACAGGAAACTCAGTATGATCTAAGTCACTTTGACCATCATATTCACTGATATATTCTTAGCGCTGGAACATTGTCTGGAATATGGTGGGTTCCACAGATATTTATTAAATAAATTGATGAATATATGAAATAGAAGGAGATGAATAAAGAGTAGGAGTCTTTTATTGATATTGTATTTTAGATGTTGATATTTTATAATTTTCAATTGTGACAAACCACTCTAAATTTGAACTATATCAGTGATGCAAATTTTAGGTGAAATTTCAAAGGTAACTTAAGCATCTTGCTAAATAGAATGTGTGGATAGACAAAACATAGTGTGGAAAGAAGTACCAAAAATGTAAAGGATTCTAGTACATGGTATGTCTACTATTTTAATTTTAGCCATTCTAATAGATGCATAATGGTGTTGTATTGTGGTGATTATTTGAATTCCCTATTGACAGATCTTTTCATTTGCTTATCATATGTACCATTTTTTTATTAGACTGCTGGCTCAAACATATTGTCCATTTTAACTCTTGTTTTTCTTGCTATTATTAAGTAGTAAGAATATTTCCATTTATACAGGTCTTTAAAAAAATTATATATATATAAATTATATATATATGTAATTTCAGCCTAGAAATTGTATACATATTTAGTTAAAATTATGAGGATATATTGGTTTTGATGCTGTAGTGTTAGACTTATAATATACCTTTAATAATACTTAATTATACTACTAATAATATTATCATATAAAGTATATCTTACAATGTATTATACTAATTATTGTACATCATATCAATACCTTGTACTACATGACAGTATTTTTTATATTATTTTCCAGATGTTCATTAATAGTGTGTGTATATACATTTATATATAATTTTATTTTTATATAGTGAATGTATATCCTTATCTTACAAAACTCTTATTAGTTCTAGTAACTTACTTGTAGATTATTTTAAACTCAATACAAAAAAAGGTAGGAAGAAATATGAAACAAAATAAAGCAAAAGCAAATAGAATGCTTAAAATGTACTTCTCTTCTATTTCTTATGCTGGGTACTCATGGCTGCATGTTTTTTAAAAATTACACCTTACATATGGCTTACAACTTTTCATATAGTCATGTATGATTGACTATTCTTTTTTATAGAAATTGCATTTTCAATTCATGTCCATTTTGTACTATGCAATCTATTTTTACTGCTTGGTTTAAACACTTTACGTGTAGTATTAAAGAAATCAAATACCTCTCTGTCATATATATTGAAAATATTTTTACTCAATGTAGCAGTTTGCTTTTTAACTTGTATTTTGTTTTTATATTCACGTTCAAAATGTTAAATATTTATGTAGTCAAATTTATCAAAAATTTTCTTTATGCCTTCTGTAACTTTATGTCTAGCTGGACATGATTTTTCATTCTGAAAACATTTATTCATGCTTTGTGAAGTTTTATGACTTTTTTTTGCTCAAATACTTGATTCATATAGAACTAATTTTGGGTATAAAGAATATATTAGGAGATATAGATAGATAGATAGATAGATAAATTTCTCTATATATATATATTTGGGGAATGGTGGTAATAAGTTGCCCAATTTGTCTCAACAGCATAAACTGCACTGTATAAGTCCTCTTTTACTCACTATCATAAAGTGAAGTCTTGTATGTATGCCTATTTTTAGAATTTTATCCATTTAATTTATATTTAATATTATCTCTTCTCCAGAATTCAATAATCATAATTACCATGAATTCATGGAACATTTTACTATCTGGAGTATTGGCCAAATATGTTTATTTTTCCCTCTTACTTTGTAAGTTTCCAAAGCAAATTTGTTGTCATTTTAACTGGGAAAACAATTTATTGCATAGTACTGCGTTTTCAGTACTTTGTCAGTCTTAATTATTATTAATTCAAGAGTCAGACTCCCATCCTTTAGCCCAGTTTTATACCCAGAGCACAGTGGATCCAAGGTGCCTGGGTTGTAGCTATCTGTTCCAGTTCCTATCTAGCCCAATGAGAAAAGAAAAAAAATAAAACCTGTAATTTTATTGTAACTATATATTTTAATTAAAACAATAACTGTTGTTTTTTTTATTTTAAAGACTTTATTTATTTTTTTTAACTTTTTATTTTATATTGGAGTATAGCCAACTAAAAATGTTCTGATAGTTTCAGGTGCATAGCAAAGTGACTCAGCAATACATATACATGTATCCATTCTCCTCCAGACTCCCCTCCCATTCAGGCTGCCACATAACATTGAGCAGAGTTCCCTGTGTTATACAGTAGGTCCTTGTTGGTTATCCTTTTTAAATATAGTAATGTGAACAAACAGCTCATGGAGCTCAATATCAAAAAAACAAACAACCCAATTAAAGAATGGGCAGAAGACCTAAATAGACATTTCACCAAGGAAGACATACAGATGGCCAAGAGGCACATGAAAAGATGTGCAACATCACTAATTATTAAAGAAATGCAAATCAAAACTTCAGTCATGAAGTTTGCAAATGCAAATCAAAACACCGATCAGAATGGCCGTCATCAAAAAAATCTAGTTACAATAAATGCTGAGAGGGTGTAGAGAACAGGGAACCCTTTTGCACTGTTGGTAGGAATGTAAATTGATACAGCCACTATGGAGAACAGTATGGAGGCTCCTTAAAAAACTAAAAACAGAACTACTATATGACCTAGCAATCCCACTACTGGGCATATACCCTGAGAAAACCATAATTCAAAAGGACACATGTACCCCAGTGTTCATTGCAGCTCTATTTACAATAGCCAGGACATGGAAACAACCTAAATGTCCAATGGTAGATGAATGGATAAAGAAGATGTGGTACATATATACAATGGAATATTACTCAGCCATAAAAAAGAACAAAATTGGGTCATTTGTAGAGATGTGGATGGACCTAGCAGTCATACAGAGTGAAGTAAGCCAGAAAGAGAAAAATGAATATCGTATATTAACGCATAAATGTGGAATCTAGAAAGATGGTACAGATGAACCTACTTGTAGGGCAGGAATAGAGATGTAGATGTAGAGAACAGACATGTGGACACAGTGGGAAGGGGAGGGTGGGACGAATTGGGAGATTAGGTTTGACATAAATACACTACCATGTTAAAATAGATAGCTAGTGGGAACCTGCTATATAGCACAGGGAGTTCAGCTCGTTGCTCTGTGACTACCTAGATGGATGGGATAGGGGGTGGGAGGGAGGTCCAAGAAGGAGGGGATATAGGTATACATATAGCTGATTCACTTCACTGTACAGCAGAAACTAACACAACATTGTAAAGCAATTTTACTCCAATTAAAATAAATAAAAATAAATGGTTAATACACATTAGAATAGTGCCCACCCCATCGTATGTATTATAATATGTAAGAGCTAGCTCTTATTATTGCTGTAATAATTGTTATTAAACAAAAACTAGAAGAGTTAGTTGAGATTATCAGAAAATTTCAATAAAATTTTACACTTCCCATTTTCCATACAATAAATAAATAAATATAGCAGTGTGTACGTGACTTTGTTTTTTTAGAACAGTTTTAAGTTCACAGCAAAATTGAAAGGAAGATACAGAGATATCCCATATACCCTCTAAACTCACACATGCATAGCCTCTCCACTATTTATTGTTGTTTTGAGAGTGGAAAGAGAAGTTTGAAAATGGATCTCACAGTGCATTTTGAGTACTACCTGGTAATACTGAGTTTCAAAACTATTTTAAAACTTTTCTTATGAGAAATCTGAACATAGCTCAAGGTTAATTCACATACAAAATAATCAATACCTAAAAAGTAAACAGAATAGAAAGTAAATGGTTATGATGTGCTTACCTCTGAGTGATCTCTAAGTTCTAAAAAGACATTTGAATTTACCACTACTATCCCAAGACTGATCAAGCAAATATGCTATAACTTCATAAGGTTTTCAATATTTATGATTTAAATACTAGTTCTTTATAAATACCTCCCCCTTAAATTATCATTACTTTAAAAAATATTCTAAACAATTGACCAGAAAAACTACTTTCTTAAAGAGAGTGAAAATAAGAAGCTATATTTCCAAGCATGAATATACCTACACCAGAGATAGTTGTACTTCTGTGCTATGTTTATACATCTCCTGGGAGGGATATTTCAGATTTCTTCCTTACTCTTTCTTTTGTTTCTCTAACAACTTAAGCACTTAGACTTTGGGGACTGGTAAGAGTACAAAATAGCTGAATTTACAACATGCCTAGATTTAAAATGACATTGCTGTTTCCTTGGTAAAGCTACATCTTACAGCTAGGTGAATTAGTTGTCAGAAAAGTGGCAGTGATGATCTATTCGTAAGCCAGGAGCAAGTAGCAAAGATCTAAGGAAAATACTGGTTCTCTGGAGAAATTGAAAAATTGATTATGCTTGCTAGTGTTAAAGCCAACATTCCCTAGGTTCCTGCTTCAACTGATGGGGAAACAAGAATCATGACATTTTAAATAAAATAGGAAGGTGAATTTGGATTAGGTAAATTATGTTAAGCATCCTGTGAACAAACAGTACCGATAAAAGAAAGGAATAATTGTTGAGATAAAATCTCTGTGAAAAATTAATTGTGCAGTCTTTCAATTTACTTAAAAAGCAAACAAAATTGAAATGTGTTTATATTAAGCTGTAAAATATTCAGCAAATATTAAATGTCATTGGAAATTATTACCAATTTTGTTTATTAGGTGATATTTACATTAGAAATAAATTATAATGCCAAAGCAGCAACATGGATACATATTTACTCCATGTGTATGCATGTGTATTTGTGTAAATCAGAAACAAAAACAATGTGTAAATATATACACCATATATTTTGAATATACATGATTGTGGAGAAGAAAAAATAATTAGAATGGGTATGAAGTTTGCAATTCACCAAAGGAGGTAAATGCAGTAAGAAAAGTTAAACCAGAGATTATAAGAATAAAGCACAGAAAACCAGGAATACTACAATGAAAAAGTAGTGTCAACAGTGAGAGGAGGGGGACCTTGAAGATGGCGGAAGAGTAAGACGCGGAGATCGCCTTCCTCCCCACGGATACACCAGAAATACATCCACACGTGGAACAACTCCTACAGAACTCCTACTGAAGGCTGGCAGAAGACCTCAGACCTCCCAAAAGGCAAGAAACTCCCCACGTAACTGGGTAGGGCAAAAGAAAAAACAGAGACAAAAGAATAAGGACGGCACCTGCACCAGTGGGAGGGAGCTGTGAAGGAGGAAAAGTTTCCACACACTAGGAAGCCCCTCCGCGGGCGGAGACTGCGGGAGGCAGAGGGGGGAGTTTCGGGACCGCGGAGTAGCGCACAGCGACGGGTGCGGAGGGCAAAGCGGGGAGATTCCTGCACAGACGATCGGTGCCGACCAGCACTCACCAACCCGAGAGGCTTGCTGCTCACCCACCGGGGCGGGCGGGGCTGCGAGCTCAGGCTCGGGTTTTGGTTTTGGACGGAGCTCAGGGAGAGGACTGGGGTTGGCGGCTTGAACATAGCCTGAAGGGGTTAGTGCACCACGACTAGCCGGGAGGGAGTTCGGGGAAAAGCCTGCACCGGCCGAAGAGGCAAGAGACTTTTTCTTCCCTCTTTGTCTCCTGGTGCGCGAGGAGAGGGGTCTAAGAGCACTGCTTAAAGGAACTCCAGAGACGGGCGCGAGCCGCGGCTAAAAGCGCGAACCCCAGAGACGGGCGCGAGCTGCGGCTGAGGGCGCGAGCCCCCGAGACGGGCGCGAGCCGCGGCTGAAAGCGCAAACCCCAGAGACGGGCGCGAGCCGCGGCTGAGGGCGCGAGCCCCCGAGACGGGCGCGAGCCGCGGCTGAAAGCGCAAACCCCAGAGACAGGCGCGAGCCGCGGCTAAAACCGCGGACCCCAGAGACGGGCGGGAGACGCTAAGGCTGCTGCTGCCGCCACCAAGGGGCCTGTGTGCGAGCACAGGTCACTCTCCACACCCCTCTTCCGCGGAGCCTGTGCAGCCCGCCACTGCCAGGTTCCCGGGATCCAGGGACAACTTCCCCGGGACAGCGCACGGCGGGCCTCAGGCTGGTGCAACGTCACGCCGGCCTCTGCCGCAACGTTACGCTGCCTCTGCCGCCGCAGGCCGGCCCCGCACGCAGTGTCCCTCCTTCCCCCATCCCCCAACCCCCGGCCTGAGTGAGCCGGAGGCCCCGAATCAGCGGCTCCTTTAACCCCGTCCTGTCTGAGCGAAAAAACAGACGCCCTCCAGCGACCTACACGCAGAGGCAGGGCCAAATCCAAAGCTGAGCTCCTGTGAGCTGTGAGAACAAAGAAGAGAAAGGGAAATCTCTCCCAGCAGCCACAGAAGCAGCGGATTAAAGCTCCACAATCAACTTGATATACCCTGCATCTGTGGAATACCTGAATAGACAAGGAATGATCCCAAATTGAAGAGGTGGAATTTAGGAGCGAAATCTATGATTTTTTTCCCTTTTCCTCTTTTTGTGAAGGTGTACGTGTATGCTCCTGTGTGACATCTAGTCTGTATACTCTAGCTTCCACCATTTGTCCTAGGGCTCTATCCGTCCATGACTTTTTTTTAAAAATTCTTTTTCTTAATAATTAAGTTTAATTGTAATAACTTTATTATACTTTACCTTCGTTCTTTCTTTCTTTCCTTCCTTCCCTCCCTCCTTTAGACAACGAATCACCCCAAATTGAGGAGGTGGTCTCAGGGAGCAGGATTTATGATTTTTCCCCCTTTACCTCTTTTTGTGAAGGTGTATGTGTATGCTTCTGTGTAAGATTTTCTCTGTATAGCTTTGCTTCCAACATTTGTCCTAAGGTTCTATCCGTCCCTTTTTTTTTTCTAAATATTTTTTAATTCAATAACTATATTATACTTTATTTTATTTTTACTGCATCATCTTTCTTTCTGTCTTTTTTTTCCTTCTTTCCCTCCTTCCTTCCTTCCTCCCTCCCTCCCTCCCTCCCTCCTTTCTTTCCTTCTTTGCTTCTTTCTTCCTTCCTTCCTTTCCTCCTTTCCTTCTTTCTTTCCTCATACTTCTACTAATTCTCTCTACTTTTTCTCCCTTTTATTCTGAGCCGTGTGGATGAAAGGCTCTTGGTGCTCCAGCCAGGAGTCAGGGCTCTGCCTCTGAGGTAGGAGAGCCAACTTCAGGTCACTGGTCAACAAGAGACCTCCCAGCTCCACATAATATTAAACAGCGGAAATCTCCCAGAGACCTCCATCTTAACACCAGCACCCAGCTTCACTCAACGACCAGCAAGCCACAGTGCTGGACAACCTATGCCAAACAACTAGCAAAACAGGAACACAACCCCACCCATTAGCAGAGAGGCTGCCTAAAATCATAATAAGGCCACAGACACCCCAAAACACACCACCAGACGTGAACCTGCCCACTAGAGAGACAAGATCCAGCCTCATCCAGCACAACACAGGCACTAGTCCCCTCCACCAGGAAGCCTACACAACCCACTGAAACAACCTTAGCCACTGGAGACAGACATCAAAAACAACGGGAACTACGAACCTGCAGCCTGCAAAAAGGAGACCCCAAACACAGTAAGATAAGCAAAATGAGAAGACAGAAAAACACACAGCAGATGAAGGAGCAAGATAAAAACCCACCAGACCTAACAAATGAAGAGGAAATAGGCAATCTACCTGAAAAAGAATTCAGAATAATGATAGTAAGGATGATCCGAAATCTTGGAAGTAGAATGGACAAAATGCAAGAAACAGTTAACAAGGACCTACAAGAACTAAAGATGAAACAAGCAACGATGAACAATGCAATAAATGAAATTAAAATCACTCTAGATAGGATCAATAGCAGAATAACTGAGGCAGAAGAACGGATAAGTGACCTGGAAGATAAAGTAGTGGAAATAACTACTGCAGAGCAGAATAAAGAAAAAAGAATGAAAAGAACTGAGGACAGTCTCAGAGACCTCTGGGACAACATGAAACGCACCAACATTCGAATTATAGGGGTTCCAGAAGAAGAAGAAAGAAAGAAAGGGACTGAGAAAATATTTGAAGAGATTATAGTTGAAAACTTCCCTAATATGGGAAAGGAAATAGTTAATCAAGTCCAGGAAGCACAGAGGGTCCCATACAGGATAAATACAAGGAGAAACACGCCAAGACACATATTAATCAAACTGTCAAAAATTAAATACAAAGAAAGCATATTAAAAGCAGCAAGGGAAAAACAACAAATAACACACAAGGGAATCCCCATAAGGTTAACAGCTGATCTCTCAGCAGAAACCCTACAAGCCAGAAGGGAGTGGCAGGACATACTGAAAGTGATGAAGGAGAATAGCCTGAAACCAAGACTACTCTACCCAGCAAGGATCTCATTCACATTTGATGGAGAAATTAAAACCTTTACAGACAAGCAAAAGCTGAGAGAGTTCAGCACCACCAAACCAGCTTTACAACAAATGCTAAAGGAACTTCTCTAGACGCGAAACACAAGAGAAGGAAATGACCTATAGTAGCAAACCCAAAACAATATATAAAATGGAAATAGGAACATACATATCAATAATTACCTTAAATGTAAATGGACTAAATGCTCCCACCAAAAGACACAGATTGGCTGAATGGATACAAAAACAAGACCCTTATATATGCTGTCTACAAGAGACCCACTTCAGACCTAGAGACACATACAGACTGAAAGTAAGGGGATGGAAAAAGATATTCCATGCAAATGGAAACCAAAAGAAAGCTGGAGTAGCAATTCTCATATCAGACAAAATAGACTTTAAAATAAGGACTATTAAAAGGGACAAAGAAGGACACTACATAATGATCAAGGGATCGATCCAAGAAGAAGATATAACAATTGTAAATATTTATGCACCCAACATAGGAGCACCTCAATACATAAGGCAAATACTAACAACCATAAAAGGGGAGATCAACAGTAACACATTCATAGTAGGGGACTTTAACACCCCACTTTCACCCATGGACAGATCATCCAAAATGAAAATAAATAAGGAAACACAAGCTTTAAATGATACATTAAACAAGATGGACTTAATTGATATTTATAGGACACTCCATCCAAAAACAACAGAATACACATTTTTCTCAAGTGCTCATGGAACATTCTCCAGGATAGATCATATCTTGGGTCACAAATCAAGCCTTGGTAAATTTAAGAAAACTGAAATTGTATCAAGTATCTTTTCTGACCACAACGCCATGAGACTAGATATCAATTACAGGAAAAGATCTGTAAAAAATACAAACACATGGAGGCTAAACAATACACTACTTAATAATGAAGTGATCACTGAAGAAATCAAAGAGGAAATAAAAAAATACCTAGAAACAAATGACAATGGAGACACAACGACCCAAAACCTATGGGATGCAGCAAAAGCAGTTCTAAGGGGGAAGTTTATAGCAATACAAGCCCACCTTAAGAAGCAGGAAACATCTCGAATAAACAACCTAACCTTGCACCTCAAGCAATTAGAGAAAGAAGAACAAAAAAACCCCAAAGCTAGCAGAAGGAAAGAAATCATAAAAATCAGATCAGAAATAAATGAAAAAGAAATGAAGGAAACAATAGCAAAGATCAATAAAACTAAAAGCTGGTTCTTTGAGAAGATAAACAAAATAGATAAACCGCTAGCCAGACTCATCAAGAAAAAAAGGGAGAAGACTCAAATCAATAGAATTAGAAATGAAAAAGGAGAAGTAACAACTGACACTGCAGAAATAAAAAAAATCATGAGAGATTACTACAAGCAACTCTATGCCAATAAAATGGACAATCTGGAAGAAATGGACAAATTCTTAGAAATGCACAACCTGCCAAGACTGAATCAGGAAGAAATAGAAAATATGAACAGACCAATCACAAGCACTGAAATTGAAACTGTGATTAAAAATCTTCCAACAAACAAAAGCCCAGGACCAGATGGCTTCACAGGTGAATTCTATCAAACGTTTAGAGAAGAGCTAACACCTATCCTTCTCAAACTCTTCCAAAATATAGCAGAGGGAGGAACACTCCCAAATTCCTTCTACGAAGCCACCATCACCTTGATACCAAAACCAGACAAGGATGTCACAAAGAAAGAAAACTACAGGCCAATATCACTGATGAACATAGATGCAAAAATCCTCAACAAAATACTAGCAAACAGAATCCAACAGCACATTAAAAGGATCATACACCATGATCAAGTGGGGTTTATTCCAGGAATGCAAGGATTCTTCAATATACGCAAATCTATCAATGTGATAAACTATTTTAACAAATTGAAGGAGAAAAACCATATGATCATCTCAATAGATGCAGAGAAAGCTTTCGACAAAATTCAACACCCATTTATGATAAAAACCCTCCAGAAAGTAGGCATAGAGGGAACTTTCCTAAACATAATAAAAGCCATATATGACAAGCCCACAGCAAACATCATCCTCAATGGTGAAAAACTGAAAGCATTTCCACTAAGATCAGGAACAAGACAAGGTTGCCCACTCTCACCACTCTTATTCAACATAGTTTTGGAAGTTTTAGCCACAGCAATCAGAGAAGAAAAGGAAATAAAAGGAATCCAAATCGGAAAAGAAGAAGTAAAGCTGTCACTGTTTGCAGATGACATGATACTATACATAGAGAATCCTAAAGATGCTACCAGAAAACTACTAGAGCTAATCAATGAATTTGGTAAAGTAGCAGGATACAAAATTAATGCACAGAAATCTCTGGCATTCCTATATACTAATGATGAAAAATCTGAAAGTGAAATCAAGAAAACACTCCCATTTACCATTGCAACAAAAAGAATAAAATATCTAGGAATAAACCTACCTAAGGATACGAAAGACCTGTATGCAGAAAATTATAAGACACTGATGAAAGAAATTAAAGATGATACAAATAGATGGAGAGATATACCATGTTCTTGGATGGGAAGAATCAACATTGTGAAAATGACTCTACTACCCAAAGCAATCTACAGATTCAATGCAATCCCTATCAAACTACCACTGGCATTTTTCACAGAACTAGAACAAAAAATTTCGCAATTTGTATGGAAACACAAAAGACCCCGAATAGCCAAAGCAATCTTTAGAACGAAAAAAGGAGCTGGAGGAATAAGGCTCCCTGACTTCAGACTATATTACAAAGCAACAGTAATCAAGACAGTATGGTACTGGCACAAAAACAGAAAGATAGATCAGTGGAACAGGATAGAAAGCCCAGAGATAAACCCACGCACATATGGACACCTTATCTTTGATAAAGGAGGCAGGAATGTACAGTGGAGAAAGGACAGCCTCTTCAATAAATGGTGCTGGGAAAACTGGACAGGTACATGTAAAAGTATGAGATTAGATCACTCCCTAACACCATACACAAAAATAAGCTCAAAATGGATTAAAGACCTAAATGTAAGGCCAGAAACTATCAAACTCTTAGAAGAAAACATAGGAAGAACACTCTATGACATAAATCACAGCAAGATCCTTTCTGACCCACCTCCTAGAGTAATGGAAATAAAAACAAAAAATAAACAAATGGGACCTAATGAAACTTCAAAGCTTTTGCACAGCAAAGGAAACCATAACCAAGACCAAAAGACAACCCTCAGAATGGGAGAAAACATTTGCAAATGAAGCAACTGACAAAGGATTAATCTCCAAAATTTACAAGCAGCTCATGCAGCTCAATAACAAAAAAACAAACAACCCCATCCAAAAATGGGCAGAAGACCTAAACAGACATTTCTCCAAAGAAGATATACAGAATGCCAACAAACACATGAAAGAATGCTCAACATCATTAATCATTAGAGAAATGCAAATCAAAACTACAATGAGATATCATCTCACACCAGTCAGAATGGCCATCATCAAAAAATCAAGAAACAATAAATGCTGGAGAGGGTGTGGAGAAAAGGGGACACTCTTGCACTGCTGGTGGGAATGTGAATTGGTTCAGCCACTGTGGAGAACAGTATGGAGGTTCCTTAAAAAACTACAAATAGAATTACCATATGACCCAGCAATCCCACTACTTGGCATATACCCTGAGAAAACCAAAATTCAAAGAGAGTCATGTACCAAAATGTTCATTGCAGCTCTATTTACAATAGCCAGGACATGGAAACAACCTAAGCGCCCATCATCGGATGAATGGATAAAGAAGATGTAGCACATATACACAATGGAATATTACTCAGCCTTAAAAAGAAATGAAATTGAGCTATTTGTAATGAGATGGATAGACCTAGAATCTGTCATACAGAGTGAAGTAAGTCAGAAAGAAAAAGACAAATACCGTATGCTAACACATATATATGGAATTTAAGGGAAAAAAATGTCATGAAGAACCTAGGGGTAAGATAGGAATAAAGACGCAGACCTACTGGAGAACGGACTTAAGGATATGGGGAGGGGGAAGGGTGAGTTTTGACAGGGCGAGAGAGAGTCATGGACATATACACACTAACAAACGTAGTAAGGTAGATAGCTGGGGGGAAGCAGCCGCAAGGCACAGGGATATTAGCTCGGTGCTTTGTGACAGCCTGGAAGGGTGGGATGGGGAGAGTGGGAGGGAGGGAGACGCAAGAGGGAAGACATATGGGAACATATGTATATGTATAGCTGATTCACTTTGTTGTAAAGCAGAAACTAACACACCATTGTAAAGCAATTATACCCCAATAAAGATGTTTAAAAAAAAAAAAAAAAAAAAACAGTGAGAGGAAATTTTTTTTCTCTTTTTAGTCTTGTTTTTTTCATATATGGTCACATATACACAAAATGTATTGACATAAATGTGCATTTAAATACAAATACATGCAAATTATAGCAGCACTATATTAGCTGCAAATCACTTCACATAATACACTATTTCAGGTATATTATCATCACAAAACAACTCAGCAGTATAAAGCAATGATATATGCATATTTTGAAACTAAGTATGCTAGATATATTTTGCATCCTTCCAGAGCCACTCCAGAATCACATCTAAGAGTTAGTTCATATGTCCCTTGCCTTCCTGTTGGGTTAACCAATGAGAAATCATAAAGGAGGACTCGAGAGTTTGAGGAGAGAGAGGTCAAGGTATGCAGTTCCCTGTTTCCCACACTGTGAGTCTACCCTGTGCTTGCCGCATCCCTTCACAGAAGGGTGCTGTTTCTCCCATAATGACCTGTTCTACAGAATTTTCCTTTCTTTTGGAATTCTAAGTCTCTTCCTCATCTCTACTATTTGGAGATAGAGGTGATGATAGTTGTATTGATACTAACCTCAAATCTGAGCACTATTCATTATGGTTCCCCCATATACCTCCCAAACTTTTGAAATTATTTTTTGTGAATAAAGCCTTAGTTATTCAAATTTGTTGGTGCCATCTGTTTCACATTGGGCCCTGACTAATACAATGAGAAAATAAAGTTGATAATGAGAAAACAAAGTTGGCCAATGGAAACAGTAGGAGTAGCAAAGCTTCATATAGAAAATACATCTGAATATGTACATAAATATCTGCAAATTGTGTTGTTCTATATAAGTGGTAACTTAAAGAAAAAAGAATGAGAAGGACGCTATCAACTATCATTACAATGCTCTCTAATTAGAATATCCTGTAGGTGTTCCTGATTCTCAAACTTCATTTTCAGTGTAATTTAGAGGAAATTGTTAAGATTCTTAGGACCTCGCCATAGAAATTTTGGTTTAGCAGATGAGGAGTGATTCATAAAACTGCATTTTAAACATCACCACAGGTGATTATACTACAGGTGTTCCAAAGAGTGGGGTTTGAATAAAACACATGGACATAAATAAGATTATATTCCTTAAGAACAAACAAAAAATAACACTGCAAAACACTTAGCTATTATAACTGCAATATCTCACTAAACACTTGCTTGAGAACTTTAGCCAAACCACTCCTGCCTTCTTTATAAAGTAATATAAACAAAAGACTAGAACAAAATGGTTTCAGGATAGGTTTTTAAAGAATATGCCTTTTGCTGGTCAAAATAGTTTATCTGATTTCGCGTATGACAAACCCTTTTTCTATGGTTACATGAAAGAAGCACTATGTTCAAGATACAATAGATTTAAATATATGTCCTGAATTTTATTTCTGTGATTATTTAAAGTCAAGACTGGGGGAAAGAGAAGTAATTTGAAGACTGGTCTTGAAATCAACATTTGTTGATAATATAAAGATTGCATTAAAACATCAATAAACGGGCTTCCCTGGTGGCGCAGTGGTTGAGAGTCCGCCTGCCTCAGGGGACACGGGTTCGTGCCCCGTTCCGGCAAGATCCCACGTGTCGCGGAGCGGCTAGCCCCGTGAGCCATGGCCACTGAGCCTGCGCATCCGGCGCCTATGCTCCGCAACGGGAGAGGCCACAACAGTGAGAGGCCCGTGTACCGAAAAAAAAAAAAAATCAATAAAAAACCATAGCGTCTTATAAACTGTGAACTTACCTAAGTTAGTAAGCAACAATGAACTCAGAGGATTATATGGTTAGATTTATAGCTAATGTAGCCTCTTTTTTTGTGGCTATCTAAAATAACTAAAATATGTAAAATGACTTTTGATTAAGATTATTCTAAAACATTTAATAGATGTCTTGGCAACACTCCTAAAAATTGAATCTTCCCTATACAACTTGAAAATGTTGTCATATCTATATACCACCTTATTAAATATCCATGTAGTGTTTTTCTGTTAATGAATTTTAAATCCATTCAGTTTTTTAGACATGCTCTAGAAATAATATTCATCAAGCCATTGATTTGATATTTGTAATGTAAAATGGTTTGTCAAGTAAATGATTTACCAGTGTGACAGTTAAAATAATTCTCCATATTATCATTGTTATACATATTATATCTTGTCAGGTATTAAAATGTCTATATAATATTTTCAGATTCTATTTCTCTAACTCTGGGAATTTATCAGGTTCTTTGAAAATTTATAATTTCTTGTCTAGTTTTGAGTAGGTCAGTATTGCACTTGGCCAAATCAGGTACTATTGAATAAAGAGATTTTTCTTATTCTTTTGCAATTAATTGGTTAACTGTTATCTTAATTTTAGCTATTATTATGCCCCAAACTAACTGAAAATTGATTTTTCATTTTCAAGAAATGGCTAGAGACAAAATATTTTAAGTTTATAATAACCATATGCAGAAGACAAGATTGATGCCTACTAGTTATTTTTTTAATAACCAATCCCAAACTTAGATTCTGATTCTCCACCTTCTAGAGGAAGAATGTCTTACTGAGTAAAATCATAAGATTGACAACATTTAAAGAGAAAAGAATATCTTTTGTGTTTATATCTCAGAAGACGAGGAAAGATTCATTAGGCATGCTAGCTAACCATAGATGTTGGCACTAGAGAAGGTCCCTGGTGGTGAGGTTACATTAAACTGGAGTGTTAAGTGACAAAAAGGGATACTATCAGAAGTGTAAATATGCATTCCAGTATAGGAGGAATCTCCAGGTCACCATCATTGGCATAGGCTAAGGGATGAGGACCAAAGGTAACAATGAAAGTAAAAGATAACAAACAGGTCAGGAAACAAAAATTCAATGGAATAAAATTAACAATATAAGGATATATTTTATCAGTTATATAATTGACATATTGTATATTGAAAGCATGTTACAGGTGTGGGTTGGTTATTATAGACTCACCTAAGAATAGACTGCACATTCCTTCTTGAGCCCATCAAGTCTTGATGTAACTTGCCTCTGTCACTTCTCCAAATATATCTTCTGTCTTTGCCTTCCTAATTCACTACATGCCATGCCTGCTGGCATTTTTTCTGTTCCGCTAATATGCCCTATTCCTGTTTCCCAGACTTCAGATTTTCTGTAAACTCTGCCTAGAAAACTTGTGCCCTCAGATCTTCATATTGTTATTTTCTTCTTGTTATTCATATTTCAGCTCAAAATTCACACTCCTTAGACATGCCTTCCTGGTAATCATATTCAAATCCTAGAATTACCTAGGACCAAAAACCCACTGTTATATATCATCAGTAGTACCTACCACTCTCCAAAATTATCTTTTTATTTGTTTATTTGTTTTCTCCCGCAAGAATGTAAACTTCATGAAGGGGAGGAAGGGGATTGCCTGTCATGCTAACAACTCTACTTCAACATCCTAAAAATGCCTGGTACATGGTAGGCAAAAATATATATTCACTAAATGTATCTATATTAGTCAATTTTTATTAAAATTTTCTGTAGAAACAAGCACCCCCCAAATCTCATAAGGCTATTTCTTGCTTATGTTTTATGTTTGCTGCAAGTTTACAGCCAACATGCTCCAAAAGTTTTTATTCTAGGACTCAGAATGAAGGAGCCACCTTCAGCTGGCCATGACATTGTTGTTGCAGAGGGAAGATAGGGAATGGAAAAAGAGTTCAGTGACACTTAAAGTATGTCTTTTCCATTCACATTCTATTGTCTTATCAAGCGACTTGACCAAGTCAGATTTCAACGGGAATTGTTGCAATTCACATGGCAATGGTCAGGGTTGTACAATTCTGGCAGCATTTTATAGGTGTAAGTTGATTAAAGTGTATTATGCTAGAATAAATTATACACTATTCTGTGCCTTACAGAGAGGGAAACCAGATAATTATGAATAATAATTCAATTTATCATAGTATTAGAATTAATAGAAGGTGGGTGTAGCAAAAAGCCATAGAGAACATTATTTTCTGAGTGAAGCTAAGTTAATTTTAGGTAAAGTTCAACCTGTGACTCAACTGTCAAGCACAATTAACATGTTGACCTAACTAACACTGGAAACTCCTTCTAAAAAATGTATGTATTTCATGAAACTAAGTTATCAACCATTCTAAGATAACACCATTATTTTATGTATACCTATGAAAGAAAAAATAGCCAATGAAATAGACACAATGTTAAGAAGCATTAAGCAGAGACAGTAAAAGGAGACTAACACATAGATATTAAAATCAATAAAAGATGGTGGTGCTACATATTAGAAATTAATTATTCAAATAATTAATAATTTGTATTCAATATTAATTATTTAAGCTTATGGTACTTTTCCACAAGCTGAATATGTATTTATTTTTGACTGAATAAAGAGATTAACTATGCAAATTAACAGATCAAATATACTTGTGGGAGCATATTTAATCTGCTTAATGTTCTTTAAAAATAATCACCTATTAATTTTGATCTATAAATGATTATTTCTAAGAAAATATTATCTACATGTCAACTGGACAGCTGTTGATACTTCAATTTGCAAAGAATACTAGGAAGCAAGATAGAAAATCTGGTTCTTATTGCCACTTAACGAGCAATACTTCTTTGCAAATAAAAGTTGACCTCAGTGAGTCTCAGTTTCACATTCTATACAATAGGAATGGATTAGAGCAGCTATTTTCAAGCTGTACTTCATGGAGTCTTACTTGATGGTATTCAGGGACCATTAAGGGATGGGAAATGTGGAGGAAGTAGGGGTAAAAAATCTCTTTACCTCTTCCCTAAATAGATAAGTTCATTTTTAAATCTATTCTATATAATGAAGTATCAAGTAACATTTCATATAAAAATTTAAAAAAGAAAATGTCTTTCTGACAAAAAGTTGAAGACTAGATAATTTCTATGAAAATACGTGTAAAAATTAAAACGAGAAATCACATATATAAATTTCATGATTCCTGGGCATGTCAAGTCTTAGAGACTGAAACAGACTAATATGTTAAGGTCTATCAGAAAGTGTAAGTTTTATACACTCAGGTTCACTTCACAGTGTCAACTAAAAAGTGTATAAAATGCTTTCTGATTATTAAAATATATAATACCGTGATTGCCAATTCTGGCAGGTCTGGAATTGTCCTGAGCCATTTTACTGAAGTGAGGCATGTATCTGTATGACACTAACCCCTAGTCAAGGCATAGGTTTACCGATTAATACTGTTGCCGTATAAAGAGCTTAAAAACCAGTTTAAGCTTAGCAGCATAGTTTATTCACAGTGGAGATAAATGACTCGCATGTGGTCTCAGTGAGACCCACAAGAGGGCGCTGCCATTGCAGTAGGTTACATAGAAAAATTAAGCCTATGTGACCTGCAGGGTGTAAGTCTGGGCTTATTATACTCTATTGTGGACTCCCTGATTCCATGGTACTCCATGCACAAGATAGTGATTCCTGACCCCCAAAAGAAAGCAGATCATGGTTCCCCTGCAGAGGAAGGATGATTGGAGATTGTATGCACATTATTTGAACCTCATCTATGAGCCAGCCTTTGAATTGTGATTATTTCTGTAATCTTTGCTATATGGTATCATTTTCCTGTTAATGCAGGATTTGTAAAACTTATCATTTTAGTCCTGTGGGTCATCTTCTGCAGCAAATGAACCCTGTCTAACTGCCACCATTAATGTGTGTGTGTATGCACATGTACACACATACATACACCTACATTTGCTAACTCTTTCCTAAATGATTTACTACACCTTTCACCTACCTCATGTCATTTGGGAACTTATTGGATGACAATAAGAAAATTAATGGATACTGATGAGATAGGATGAAAATATGAATGGTATCCTCAACAGACAATTTACCTTCCTGTGAGAAAAAGAGTGTCCAGAGGCAGCAGATCACAAGCAAGACGTGTGGAGCCACACAAACCAGCGTTTGATACTGGCTCTACATTTATTTTCTTAGTAATCTTAACTGAGGAGATTAAACTCTTCAATGATGATACATAAAAGGAAAAAAAATAATGCCTTTCATGTTCTTATCATGTGTATTAGGAAAAAGTATATCTGTATCTACATCTATAGAGCTCTCTCTCTCTCTCTCTCTCTCTCTCTCTATATATATATATATATATATGTACATTCTTTATAAATGCATATATATAAGTACATATGTACCTATATAAATAACTATACATCTATATCTATATTGTATCAATATTAAAATTACCTGCATCTAGTTGTTACTCAATAATACCAAAAAAAACAAAAAAACCCAAACCCAAAAACAACACTGATCTTAGTATTGAAATATTTAAACTACTTTGACATCCTTGGAACTTTCATTTTACTAAATAAATGTAAAATTCCTGATAAACCATGGCCACGCTTGATGAGATTTTTTTTTTTTTTACAAAATTTAGACAGTGGCCATAGAGAATTGCTACACTTAACTCAAAAACAAGACAATTAGAAATTAAAGACAAACAATAAGACAAAACAAAATTTGCATAGAAGAAAAAATATGTATTGTTAATTTTATATTATGTGATTGTATAATATGTAAAATGTGTCATAATCTCTACTTTTTCAAATAAACTTTAAATTTTTAAAAATGTGTATGATCACCTGAGAAGAGAAACAAAATTAAGTGTTTATGCATCACCATCACGGATCTAATTTGGAAAACATAGAACATAAATTATTTCTCCAATATATATGTGTTTGATTCCTATCCATTATTTTGCTAATAATAAGTTCATAATATAGAAATTGTCATATTAGGGACCACAGGGGTATAGAATTATAAATCAGAGATATATTTTGCAGTGGGGTTTATAACAGTAGGTGTAATATTCCTGTGCACTAATAATTAAATACATAATAAATAATTGCTAAGTAGTATAAACAAAATAGATATAAAATGTTTCAGGAGTTTAAATGTAGAAGAAATTAATACTAGACATTCTGGAAAATATCACTCAGGAAATGGTATTTTGTGACTTCAATTTTTCCGTTTCATTTTCTAACTTGTTATTGTTAACATATAAAAAAGTTATTATTTTATACATTTATCTTTTATCAGGTGACTTGACTGAATTATGTTAATTCTAATAGTTCCTTTGGATAATTCTCTTGGATTTTCTAAGCAAACATTATATCATCTGCAAATAATGAATTCTGCTTATTATAAATTTGTCTTATTGCATTGATTAAACCCTCCAGAACAATGTTTATTAAGAGTAGTGAGCATACTTATCTTATTCTTTATTTTAATGGCAAAAATGCTGTTTCTTTTGGTTTTATATGGATATTTATTTTCCTGTTAAAGAAGTTTCATTCTACTCCTATTTTATTAAGACCCTTAACTTGGAATAGCTCTCTTAAATTCCTTAACTTCTAGAATATTGTTTTTCTCCTTTAATGTAAAAATTGTATTAATACATTTCCTAATGTGTATCTAGTTTTGCCTTCCTGTAATAAAATATATTTCAAAAGGATACATTATTCTTCTGGTATACTACTAGGAAATTTTTTATAGTTGATGCAAGAATTATTTAGAATTATATATATATGTAATTCCAAATATACACACACACACACATATAAGTTTTTTCTTTCCAGTTTTAATATATTATAGTCAAAAATGTATCTTACAAGAATTCTACTTTTTGGAATTTAGTAATATTTGTCTTTTAGCCAGTTGTTTTAAAGTCCTATAGACATTTAAAAGCAATGTATGAGACAAAGCTTTAAGTATATTTGTGTAGAATATAAGATTCTAAATCTGTTATATTAAAATTATTAATATTATTCAAGATGTTTCCATTCTTATTTATTTTTTCAACACTCAAAATAGTCTCGGAAATGTTAAGTAATTCTCACTATGATTATAGATATTTTTCTTATATTTCTTCTGGTTTCTGCTTTATATATATTTATTTCTTTGTTGTTAGGTGTACAGTGGTTCACAATGTCTACCTTCTTTGTGAATTGTACCTTTTATCATTAAAAGTAGTCATTTTTGTTGCATTTAATTTTTTACCTTGGGGTCTGTCAGATGTTAGTGTAAATTAGATTTATAAAGGTCTCTGTGACTTCTATAGATTATATGAGAGCAAGATGGAGGCAAGGGAACCTATCAGAGGCAGTTGTTGATGTTAGTGCCAGAAACAGTGGAGACTTAACTAACTAAGCTTCGGGGGAATGTGCAGAATGGTTCACCTTTGAGATGTATTTCGAGGATAAAACAAATAGTCCTAATGAAGAAATAGATGAGTAGGTAAAGAAATAACAGTAATCAAAGAAGACTTAGATTTTGAGTTTATTGGTGTATACAATATTATAATCAAGATGGAAATATCTAGGGTAGGAAAATGTTTTCTGAAAATTCCATGGATTCTGTTTTTCAACTCTTAATTTTGAGAAGCTATTAGACATCCAGTGGGATTTTAGGGAGGAAATGTATAAGTTTGGTTTTCAAGGAAAAGTTTTGGCATCCTCCAGGAGCTAATCATGGCCTTCAGGGGACAGTGGGTAAGGAAAGAGGGATTTCTACAGTATTCAATTGACTAATAAAAAGGATTTGGCACAATAATGACCTTTGGTAACTTGACAGTGATAATTTCTGTAGAGAGGAGACATTTGCCTTATCAGAGAAGGTTAGTGAGAGAATAAGTGATGAATGTGGAGCCACTGAGTATGCACAGTTTGGGGGATTTTCCTGTGAAACAGAGGGGAGCAGATAAAGATAGTCTGAGGGGAGCAGAGTGATGGTGAGTGCATATTTCTCATAAAGAAGTATATAGTAAAACTATGCTGATAGGTATGATAAATACAAGGGAGAACAATCATAGGAGCAAAATCCTTGAGAAGACAAGAGAGAACACCAAGTATTCAGTGTTGCTGCTTTCATTATATCAATGCAGAAAACATTGAAGATGGATACAGTGGTGTTAGCTTGATTTGGTAGATACGAAATGTGGCAGTTCTTAATAGTTTTCATTTCCGTCCTTATGGAAGTGCTTGTTGACAGTTTTAGGTGAAAGAAAAAAGATATGAAATAATTACTTGGGACAGTTGAAAATATAGAAGGATTTCCAGACAGTGATTATACCCGTTTGAGCTCTTTGGTCGTCAATGCAAAGTGAGAACAGTCAGCTCTATTCTTAG
The DNA here is from genome assembly GCF_008692025.1 of Phocoena sinus. Taxonomy (NCBI): domain Eukaryota; kingdom Metazoa; phylum Chordata; class Mammalia; order Artiodactyla; family Phocoenidae; genus Phocoena; species Phocoena sinus. The sequence goes on along the minus strand of NC_045764.1, from coordinate 121,186,679 downwards.
ACATTTTTCCCCACGGCAAGTTAAATTGCTTGGGGAAAATCCAGATGGGTCTAAGAGATGACTGGGATGACCTGAGCTGCACCATTTGCAAAGAACTCATTTTAATGATTGAAAATGGACAACTTAATCAAGAGAACAAATCTAGGACCCAGCATTCAGGTCAGATATTATGCATTTAAGTGAATAATGAAATAAATGTAACAGTGCAATAAATGATACTGCTCTAACTGCAACAAATATGGAGAGAAGAATGATGGGAGAAATTAAAAATAAAAATTAATTTTCATGGACATAAGTTAAAAAAGAATATCCAAGCAATTTTAAAAATCATTTTGCTGGTTTCACCCTGATTCATACTTATTTTTAAATAGAAACAGAAAAAAAATAATTATGGTAATGTAAATTTTGGAACTGAAAACGAGAACCTTGTAAGACTGGACATGGAAAATACTTTTTAAATCATGTACAGAAAAAAATATTTTCATGATTACAGTTTGGTTGCTTGTGTGATTTCACAATTGATATATTAACAAAGTGATAAATAAGACAGGAATATTTTTAAAGCCAAAGATAATATTCTCATAAAATTCCCAACATAACTTGTCAAAATCAATTTCTCCCGAGAGCATATTTTACTCAGTTGTGTTTTTATGACCCACTTTGCTAATAGTTTTTCATCCATGCAATGAAACGCATAATCTCTAATTTTACATATTTTTCCTATTAAATTATTGTTATTTTTAGACTTCTTTATTTAAAGTGTTAGATTTTTAACACTCCTATTAAAAACCTAATTTGCTCTGAACAAATTGGATTGGAAGATGCCTAGTTTTTAAAGAATTAAACAAACAAAAAAAGAAAAGTAGAAAAGGAGTTTAAAAGTAATAATTTTATTTTTGTGGGACCAGTGAAGGTAGATCACAAATCTCAAATCGTATTAGAAGTATAAACCAAGTGAGAAAAGGAAACATTTGAAGATTAAACAGTAAATTCTTGGGTAACTAAAGAGCAACTATATTGTTGGTATTGGTGAGGATTGGAGGAAAAACAAAGATTACCATGTTTTTCTGAAATCAAATTATAGTTAGATGAGTATAAAATGAAAATATAGGCTATCATTCTTATAAATTATACTTTTTGTATATATACAGGAATATATGTATATTCCTAGTTCCTGTATATTCCTATTTCCTGTATATTTCTAGTTCCCAATCTTAATAACTATGTAAACTTTAGAAAACTTAACCTTGCTAACTATTTTTTCTCTAAAATGAGAATAATATTCCCTCCAAACATTCAAAAAACATATTTAGCAAGTACCGTTTATTATAGAATATTGTAGGCACTGGGACAATGTTGACAAAGCAGGCATGGTCTCTGCCCTCCACTGTAAAGATAGATAATTAGCAATTATGTAAATGATTATTTAATTAAATTATGAAAAGAGATATGTGGGAAGATTATAAGAGTTTTAATAAAGGATAGCTGGAGAAACTAGTTCAATGTAGGGCTGTCTTAAGTGAAACTTTTCTAAGAAGTGAAATTATACAGAGGACCAGAGTTTGGTTAGACAGCTCATTAGAGAAAATATGAATGTAGCCAATTATTATATTTTTTTAAAGTTTATTAAAAATCATTAAAATGAAATTGAAAAGAATATTTTTTCTCCATCTACCACAAAATATGATGGTACCCAATACTGATAAGAACTTGGAGATATGAGCACTTTCAGCCAATGCTAGTGAAAGCTTAAAATAGTACAAACAGCAGGCAATTTTTTTCTATTTTGCCCAATCTATAAAAAGTATCTGTCCTAAGACTTACATGTTTAGCATCTAGGCAATTATATTGAATAATGAATAATCAAAGAAAAATTTATAATAGAAATATTTATGTAGTTGAAAAATACATAATGTCTAGTTCCACAACAAGGCGTTTAAACTATTATGATGCCTAATGTAGAATAAAGTATATCTATTAAAATGATTCTTTTAGTGATTCTTACTATATTTTCAATCAAAGCAGTTCAAATTTGAATATATTATGAATAGAGTAAACTTATTTTTATAAATTTTATTATAAAAATCATGGAAAGGCATTCACCAAATGTGAACTATTGTTCTCTCTGAGTTTTAGCATTAAGAAGAACTTGTATCGTTTATTTTTGCTATAGCTACAACAACACTTTCATAGATTAAAAAACACAATATTAACCTGTTTGTCTTGTTGTCTATGGAAGAATTATGACATATCTTGAAATAATAATTTTGAATATTTTCATTAATTATAAAATATATTTCATGAAACATAAATTTCAGATAAAATGGTTGTTTGTTAAAGTGAACATGGCTGAAATATAATTTTTTCAGGTTGGATGGAAGTAAAATAGATTAAAAAATCAAATGTTAGAGGAGCACCAGTCACAGTTCTACCAATACAGAATTGGCAGGAATTGTTTTAGAAATGGTAAGTAATATTTTAATAAATATTTTGCCCTTTGCTGCCTAATGCAAATGTTATCATGTTCTGTGAAAAGTGTGAAAAACAGTGTTTCTGTATCCAAAAAAATCAACAGATTTTTCTTCAAATGGGAAGATATTAGATTAATTTGTACCATTTGCATATCTGACCTGCCCAAAACACAAACAAACAAAACCCAAATACAGATAGCCTATCAATTTACAAACATTCTATAAATTGTGTTTTATGTTATTCCAAACACTCCTAAGTCACTAGCACTGAAGCATGAACACATGCTTTGAAACAGGAAATAGTAGTGCCTTTTCATTAATTAGGATTATAATTTTTATAGAATTGCACCATCCAACTAGAATTTTAGTACAGTTTGGAATTGAAATATCACAGTTTGTGTTAAGACAGTGCTCAGGATGCTGGGTTAAATCTGGTAGTTCTTAAAAATGTGTAATGAATAAAACATATCAATTCAAACTTGAAAATTTACAACATATTTTATTGCCACTTTACATGGAACTTACTACTCTGTTCAGCTCAGACTCCAAAGTCTGCCACTTTGCAGACAAACATTATCCAATTTCTGCACCGTTGGGATGGTGGTTCTTTATAGGTCAAATATTGCTTCCATGCAGTGGATATTTATAGCGTCCTACTTTGCTGGAGAAACGCTGACATTGCAATACTGTATTTAACTTGTGAGCTCAGATAACAGATTGGGTTGATAACATTAGTTCCAGCTTTTCATTTCACCTTTCTTCCTTCTTAGTCCATTTCTGTGAATCATTCTATCTACCTAGTTGCACAAATGTCATGTCTATCAATTCAGGGAAATATCTGTTCCCTGTTTCTTTTCTCACCCTGGAGCATGTACTTTACCTTGACAGACGCAAAATGAAAATAAAGTGTGTCAGACTGTTCTCTAAGCAAGCTGATAAAAATGCATAGTGTTCTTGTTTGTGAGGTTTGGGGGTTTTATTTTCTTTTTTTCCTTCTAAAGTCTCAGAAAAAGCAGTGCATGCAGGCATATACTCATTAAGTTCAAAAGCATCAAATACTGATTGGAATATGAAGAATCACTACACACGTCTGTCAGATATCAGTGCAGCCCTCTTAACCCTAAAGGAAATCTGTTACTGGCTCCAGTAGCAACATCTTAGTTAAATACATTTTAGAGTACATGCCGATTTGGCATATATAGCATCTCTGGTAATTTCCAGAATAAATATGCTGCAGTGAAGTATGACTAGCTGAAACAAAATAAATAATAATGATAATATTATTATACTTATCTGAATGTTATTGTCCTTTCACGAATTTCAAAACTTTCCGAGACCAACAATCCGAAACCAAAACATTGCAGTGTGTATATATTACAGCAATAGAAAACAATTTTCAAGATAAATAAAGGTAACTTCTTGGACAAAGTTCAATTGAATGATACAATATAAACTGAGATTGTCCTCACAGAGGATATGAAAGAATAATGAAGTTAACAAATTCACAGCTGACAGTTTCACCATCGACCTTAAATGAGCTTAGTTTGTTCTACAAAAAGAGACAGAAATATTCACAATAGTAAGCCATTAAAATAGGCACAATCAAAGTTGAAGTTTCAAAACTTTCACATACTCCGTATGTTTGACAAATATTTACTTTATCATGTAAAAAAAAATTAAGTGGCATTTGGTAAATTTCTCTTTCAGCCAATAGATTTTCATATTTGTGGTATCTAGAATTCATTTATATGAATAAGTGACTCAATGTTAAATCCTTCATAAAAGTCACATGAGATTTTTAAAGCAGCTCAATAGAGGTATAAATCGTATGCAGTTCAATTCACTGTTTCTATTTGAGTGTATATTTAAAGAGTTTTACCAATGTATATAATTTTATTACAACTACCATAATTGATATAGGGAACCCCAAAATGTATATTCCTGTACTTTATTGATACTGATTTACCACAAACATCACTACTTCACTAGTATATGAAAAATTTTTTAATATTTAATTTTCAATATTTAAGTATCCAATAAATATCTGATAAAAGTAGTTTCCACTACTAATGTAAGGTAATATTTTGTCAAGAGAATGTTAATTGTAATTTTTCAAAAAGAAATGTATTTTATAAATTATAATTTAAAAAAAAAACTTTTCACACTACATAAGCGAGGAATTGCTTTTAACTTCTGTCAATGGAATCTGAAAAAGTATAGCTTGAAAAAATTAGTGGTTTTAATTTCACCACATAAAAAGACACTTAAAGGTGATGGTCCAGGGCTAGAACTAAAGAACTTTAGTGTCATTAAGAACCCAGACTCTTTCTTCACAGTCACCCTCATTCTATGCTTATTTGTGCACAGTCACAAGATGTCTACTAGAGTTCCGAGTATGGATGCTTAATATTCCGAGGAATAAGAAAATAAGATACAAAAAGGCAGTGAACAAAAGACATGTGCAGACTGTCAGCCAACACTGATCCCTAACCTACAACAAGCATGCATGAATGAATGACTCAATCAATCAATAATATTTTTTAAATTAAAATGTATGCATTTCATGACATCGTTGGTAAAATGAAAAGGCAAGGTACACACTTGGAGGCAGATTTGTAAAACATCTAACCAATCATCTGGCCACAGAAGTATACAAATAACTCTTAAAATTCAATGAGACAAAAATCTCAATAAAAAGAGGGCAAAAAATTTTGAAGTCAATTTAGTATAAAAAGAATAGTTAATAAGCACATTAACATTTCTCAAGATCAGTAGGCTTCATGAAATGCAAATTAAAAACTCAAGGAGATACCTTTACAAACACAGAAGCATAGCTAAAATTTAAAAGAATGACGATACTAATTATTGGAAAGTATGTGGAACATCTAGAACATTCATTCATTGTTGGAGAAGTTCTAAATTGTACTACAGTTTTGGAAAATAATTTGTTTCTTATTAAGTTTAAAATGTATTTACCATATAACCTACCAGTTCAACATAAAACAAATAAAAACATGTTAACACAAAATTCAGATGCAAGTGTTCATAACAACATTCATCTTAATATCCCAAATCAGAACATCAGTCAACTGGTGAATAAACATTTTGGTGAAGGGATAATGATAGAATACTATTGGTATATACAACATATATACATCACTAGTTCACTAGTTCACTAGTTCACATCACAATAGTTCAACGTATTTCCAGTTGTCAGGAGCTAGATGGGAAAAAAATTATATACTTTATGATTCTATTTACAAACAACTTTAGAAAAGGCAAAACTATAGGGACAGAAAGCAGAACAGTTTTTCCATGTAACTAGGGCCAAGAAGACAGTATCAACTGCAGTGAGCCCAAGAAAATTTGGGAGAGATGATGAAAATAAGCTACAGCTATATTGTGGTGGTGGATTCACTGAGCTGTGCACTTAATATGAGAGAATTTTATTTTATGTAAATTAAACCTGATTAACAGTTTTAAAATGTGTTACATTTCTCCTTTCTCTTATTTTTCCTCCTCTTTTCCCTTCATGAGTGAATCAGCCTAAAGCTACTAATTAGGGTTAAATAAGGCAGACTGACTCCTGTGCTGGTGTGGTGGTAAAGGTATGGCCATAGTGGCTCACAAGAAGTTAGTAAGTGCTTCTATGCCAGAGGGTGATGGCCAGACATAGCTAGAACAGGGTGTCAGAACCCAAGTGGGTCAAACTTCTTCCCTGGGGATGCTGCTAGGACCCAGTATCACTTCTCTGATATACCTTCCAAAGATGCATGAAAAATATTCTAAACAAGAAGTATCAGAGAGACTCAGATTTGGGACATTATGCAAAACAAAACAAAAACACCAAACAAACAATAACAACAAAAAAACTGGCTAGAAATGTCAAGATCTTTACAATCAAGAAAAGACTAAAGATATAAGATAATATTCTTGTATGTGGGAAATATAAATAAAAATACTTAGGCATCATATGGGTAATTTTCTCTCAGATACTTCAGAAAAATATTTTAAAGTTTCTCTACTGCACTTTTCTCTAAATTTGAGATAATGTCTAAATAAAATTGAACTATATTTTATAGAATTCTAAAAATTAACACTGTAAGGATGCTATAAAATTCTGAGAAAGATTAGATGAATATGATAGTGAAGAAACTATCCTTGATATTTAATATTTTAGTTTATTGAAAAGTAACAGATCTTGGTATTTAAGGAAAAAATTATACAAATACATTGATTATACAAATATTTAAAATCATCACCTAACTTACAGTAAGTCAATAGTTTGATCTTTGAAACATGAATCTTATACACAGTATTTTTTTTAATTTATTTTATTTATTTTTATTTTTGGCTGGGTTGGGTTTTCATTGTTGTGTGAGGGGTTTCTCTAGTTGTGGCAAGAAGGAGCTACTCTTTGTCGTGGTGCACAGGCTTCTAATTATGGTAGCTTCTCTTGTTGTGGAGCATGGGCTCTAGGCATGTGGGCTTCAGTAGTTGTGGCACACGGTCTCAGTAGTTGTGGCTTGTGGGCTCTATAGCACAGGCTCAGTAGTTGTGGTGCACGGGCTTAGTTGCTCCGCAGCATGTGGGATCTTCCTGGACCAGAGCTTGAACCCGTGTCCCCTGCATTGGCAGGTGGATTCTTAACCACTGTGCCACCAGGGAAGCTCCTTATATACAGTATTTTAAAGATTAAAAATGTTTTTAAATTATTTCTCAAAAATTAAAGTTAATTTTAATGTCATTATTCAAATAGTAAAATCAATAATTCTGTGCAATTTATTTGCATTGAAAGATTCTTCCTGTTAACATATGTAGAGTCTGATCTATGGGAGAATGTTTGAAATAATTTACATTTTATACATTTTTTATTGAGACATTATTTAATAGAGTATAATTCACACTTTAAGCATACACTTTTATGATTTTGGACAATATGTATAGTCATGTACCCAACATCAAATCAAAATAATAGGATAGTTTAATCACAATATCAAAATTAAATTATTTTCAACTAGCAAATTCCAAATATTTTAAACATTAAAATGCAAATATTCATTAGTTTAAGTATTTGCTCTCATACACATATTCAATATATCATTAACAGACAAAAGGCTTTAGTCCTATGTTTTAACATTCTTTGTATCTCTTTCTTTCCATCTTGATATTCTATGAGAATTTGTATTTTGGCAAGAGGATGCTAGGAACACTGAACATAATAAAGATGACTTTTTCAACTCTAAAATAACTCATATAATTAAATAAATTTTAAGTAAAATTATTAATAACACATTTCTCACTTTTTTTTTTTGGCCTTTATTTTCTCCTTGGAACAAATTATCAATCAAACCTAAAAATATTTTCTTTTTATTATTCTGTATCTCTTGGTCTTCATAGGAAAAATTTATGTATGCATGTATGTATGTGTGGTCAAACAGGATTCTTATAAATATGTAACATATAGTCTTAGTGGGATCTTTCACATATAATGAAATATTAATCCTCCCCAATAAAAGGAAAGGAAGGGTAAATTGTTATCTCAAAGTTAAAAAACAGTTGTTTCACCCATTTCATGAAAATATTTAATTCCATAATGATGTTTTCTCATCTTACATAGTTTCTTGATCTATTGCTATTATTTTACATTTAATGACAAGTATATTAAAAGTAAAGAGCAGTGTATACACAAATTTCTTTAATTATTTATATTAACAGGACAGGGCAAGCAAGTGAAGAAGAGCCTTTAGGAACAATCAGCCCCAAAGCAACTAGTTTCAGAAATTTGAAAAAAAAAAAAAATTGATGTATGGGCTCAATAAAATCTTACCTGGCAATTAGTAGAGTGAATGGTGAATGTAATCTCAAGGTTGCACAGATATTTTTCTCTGATATGGATACTTTTTAATAATCCCAAAGCATTGATGATATTAGAATATTTTATGTAGCCTAGAATCCATAATTCAATTGCCCTTTTTTACTGCCCTGAATTTACTGTTTCTCTGTCACTGGATTGTAAACACTGTCCTTATTAAACACTGACATCTGACATACGTCCTTTATCATTGAGAATTTAATCAAAATCCAGTGGAGTTATACTTTAAATCTTTTCTAGAGAGCATTAATGTATTTTAAAAACAGCAATTAAATTAATTATTTGTGAGCAGATGTACAAAATCTCAAATTTTCCACCAGCATCTTAAAAATCAAACGTGTTTGATGTCAACAAGATTCTCTCTCCCTCTTTCACTCTCCATCATTCTTCTCCCCCTGCCCCTTCTTTTGACCTTAGTCATTTGAGCATAAGTCATTTATTGACTACTTATTCAATAATACTATAACTTATGTCCTCTTCTTTTTCCTCCAGCAGTTCTTATAGTTTAGGGAAACAAAGATAAAACACCACATTTCCATCACCCTGACATTTGTGGAGTATTTGCCACAAGCTTTTTTATAGGTATCTGTCTATTGACCAATTGTTAATTTTATATATACCATATGTGAAAGGTGGTATTGAGCTTTTCCCCATGAAAAATCACCATGAGATTTTCCATATCCTCTTAGAAGGTAAGTTTTACTGAAAAAAAAGTAAATATATTTAAGAATATTAAAAATATATATGACCATGGTGAATGTGATATGATTTAAAATGCTTCATCATGATTCAGTATTGCATCTTATTCTGAATACATTTTCTGTTGTATTCTGGCAAGAATATGGGAAGCAGTGAATAAAAAAATATTTTATATCTAATATTGAAGGGCTCAGCCATATTTTATGCAAATCAATCTCCTAACTAAGTCAAATTCCAAACCTCCTCTTCATAAATTTAATTATGTATTGAAAGTTGTAGGTGTTACCTAGGGATACTTAATATTCAGTTTCACTGCAATTATTTACATATTTAAAAATAATGTCTAAATATTCATGAAGCACATATATAAGTACAAGTCAAATGTGGATACACTGCATTTGATTAATGCCTCTAAAAAAAAGTTATTTACTGCTTCAGCTCAATGGAAATACTGACTAGCATTGCCAGTCAATATTGCTGTTATTCACAAGAGAAAAATATAGATCTTTACCCTAGCATTCACTTCTGTCATATTAGAACAATTGTGGTTAAAGAGATTCTGGATAAAATAACTAGAACTTTACTAAAGTTTTCTATAATGTTATAAGAATAAGCACAATGTTAATAATTCCCTTAATTTTCTGAAGACTTCTTATTATAAAAGGTGATGAACAGAGTAATAAAAAGTGATGCTTTTGCTTTTCATCATGGCATATTTAGATGGGAATAACTGATAAATCCTATAATTACAATTTTATTATATCAATTATGAAATGCTTTAGGATGTCATAAAATACAATTTAATCACTCACCCATACCTAAAAGCATATTGGTAAAGAATGCATGTTTTTGGATGTGGGACACTCTTCTTTATAAGGAAGGATACATGTTGACTCAATAGGCCCCTAATTTTTTTTCTATCTATGAAAAGTAGTTCCTACTCTGAAGGTAATTACCCAGTGATGAGGTGATTGTTTGACGTATAACAGACTCAGCAAATGACAATCACTTTGGTATTTACGTTTACTAAAAGAAAAATGATCCTTACAATGAAAACACTTTTTTTTAATAGTGAAGACACTTTAATGGATAATTTTGTCTCATCAATTTATTTATTTTTTATTGAAGTATAGTTAACTTACAATGTTGTATTAATTACTTCAGTACAACAAAGTGACTCAGTTATGCATATATATACATTCTTTTTCATATTCTTTTCCATTATGGTTTATCACAGGCTATTGAATATAGTTCCCTGTGCTATACAGTAGGACCTTGATGTTTATTCATTCTATATATGCCAGTTTGCATCTGCTAATCTCAAATTTCCAATCCATCCTTCTCCCACCACCCTCCCTCTTGGCAACCAACAGTCTATTCTCTATGTCCGTGATTCTGTTTCTGTTTCATAGATAGATTCATTTGTGTCATATTTTAGATTCCACATATAAATGATATCATATGGTATTTGTCTTTCTCTTTCTGATTTACTTCACTTAGTATGCTAATCTCTAGTTCCATCCATGTTGCTGAAGATGGCATTATTTTGTTCTTTTTATGGCTGAGTAGTATTCCATTGTATATATGTACCATGTCTTCTTTATCCATTCATCTGTCAGTGGACATTTAGGTTGTTACCATGTCTTGGCTATTGTGAATAGTGCTGCTATGAACATCAGGGTATGTGTATATTTTTGAATTATAGTTTTGTCTGGATATATGCCCAGGAGTGGGATTGCTGGAATTATATGGTAATTCTATTTTTAATTTTCTGAGGAACCTCCATAATGTTTTCCACAGTGACTGTACTAACTTACTTATGGTCCCACCAGCAGTGTAGGAGGGTTCCTTTTCTCTACACCCTCTCCAGCATTTGTTATTTGTAGACTCTTTTTTTTTTTTTTTTGTCTTTCAACTATTTTAATCCAACCACTCACCATTGCAGTGGATCAATTTACAGGAAAATATTATGTTTGTATATTTTTCCAGAGTGTACAACAACCAATTAAATAAACAAAAATAAAACAAAAGTGAGAAATGTGCTCAGTAATGGACCAGAGCCACAGAGTGGCTGAGACTCATCTACAGGTGATTATTTTCAAAAATGTTATTTTCACTTCTCATCCATGACAGAAAGATTGAAGGAGGGAGGATTTCATTTAATGTTTGTATCCAGTTACCTAAGAATCCCTCTAGATTTCACCCTATACAAAGTATTCCCACCAATTTTTAAGACTTCCTTCCTCCAACAAATTTTAAAATACAAACACAAAATAATACAATAAAAAATAAGTGTCAGGCTTCCCTGGTGGCGCAGTGGTTGAGAGTCCACCTGCCGATGCAGTGGACACAGGTTCATGCCCCAGTCCGGGAATATCCCACATGCCGCTGAGCGGCTAGGCCCATGAGCCATGGCTGCTGAGCCTGCACGTCCGGAGCCTGTGCTCCACAACGGGAGAGGACACAACAGTGAGAGGCCCGTTTACTGCAAATAAAAATAAAAAAAATAAGTCTCAATGTATAATTTATATAATAGATTGAGCTAACATAGGACTTTTTCACTCAAATTATTTAAAAATGCTAGAAAAATTATAATTAAACATTTTAAAATACAGTTATGTTCAAATTTAAAGAAAACTTTCTATGCTAGAAATAAAGAACTCAAAACCAGAGCAATAAGTAAGCACTATTTTCTCCTTTTCTCTATGTGGGTTTCAGAACCAGATATACACATAAAGGGCTGAATGTGGATACAGGACTTACAGCCACAGTCCCAATGTGAAGTGCTGTTTCTGAGCTTTTTACATAAAATCATGAACCAAGAAAAGCTGACCCATCTTTGAAAAAAAGATTACAAAACTCTGCCACTGTACTAGAGATATGGCATAGAGGCCAACTACTACAGTGGGTGGGAAAAGAAAACAGAGAAATATGAAACCAAATCCTTTAATGTGTAAAGCTAGGAAATTCCAATTTGAGAAATTAACAGAAAACTAATTCAGTACTGGCAAAACTCTTAGAGCACAGGGAGAGTCAACCATAAAACAATCCCATAGAGGTATCTTCACATAAAGGCATGTAGGACTTCCATGGAAACAATTTCTTAAAAGACAAATTCATAAGTCGAACTTACCAAAAAAAAAAAATGAAGAAACGGATTGCCACAAAGCCAGGTCACAGATGCAATACACTGGAGAACTCATAGCACAGAAACAGCAAATAATAGAAAAATATGGAAGATATCTTAAAATAAGTGTGCTTAAAGTGATCAAATTGATAGCAATAACAGAGATCTATGGCAAGAATAAGATAATATAGAAAACAACAGACAGCGTTTAGTTAAGTAGAACTAAAAGGAAATTCTTGAAATAAATATACGGAAAACAAAATTAAGAAGAACAATTCAAATTTAGGCTAAATAACTTACTAGATATAGCAAGAATTAGTGAACGGAAAGATAGATTGGTAGAAATTATTTTGAATGCAGCACAGAACGGTAGAATTTTTTTTTTACATCTTTATAAAAGATGTAAAGTATACATCTGTATACTTGGAGTATAATTGCTTTACAATGGTGTATAATTGGAGTATAATTGCTTTACAATGGTGTGTTAGTTTCTGCTTTATAACAAAGTGAATCAGTTATACGTATGCATATGTTCCCATATCTCCTCCCTCTTGCATCTCCCTCCCTCCCACCCTCCCTATCCCACCGCTCTAGGTGGCCACAAAGCACCTAGCTTACCTCTCTGTGCTATGCGGCAACTTCCCACTAGCTATCTATTTTACATTTGATAGTGTATATATGTCCATGCCACTCTCTCACTGTGTCACAGCTTACCCTTCCCCCTCCCCTTATCCTCAAGTCCATTCTCTAGTAGGTCTGTGTCTTTATTCCCATCTTACCCCTAGGTTCTTCATGACACTTTTTTTTTTCATTTCTTTTTATGGCTGAGTAATATTCCATTGTATATATGTGCCACATCTTCTATATCCATTCATCCAATGATGGACACTTAGGTTGTTTCCATTTCCCGGCTATTGTAAATAGAGCTGCAATGAACATTTTGGTACATGACTCTTTTTGAATTATGGTTTTCTCAGGGTATATGCCCAGTAGTGGGATTGCTGGGTCATATGGTAGTTCTATTTGTAGTTTTTTAAGGAACCTCCATACTGTTCTCCATAGTCACTGTACCAATTCACATTCCCACTAGCAGTGCAAGAGTGTTCCCTTTTCTCCACACCCTCTCCAGCATTTATTGTTTCTAGATTTTTTGATGATGGCCTTTCTGACCGGTGTGAGATGATATCTCATTGTAGTTTCGATTTGCATTTCTCTAATGATTAATGATGTTGAGCATTCTTTCATGTTTGTTGGCAATCTGTATATCTTCTTTGGAGAAATGTCCATTTAGGTCTTCTGCCAATTTTTAGATCGGGTTATTTGTTTTTGTGTTATTGAGCTGCATGAGCTGCTTATAAATTTTGGAGATTAATCCTTTGTCACTTGCTTCATTTGCAAATATTTTCTCCCATTCTGAGGGTTGTCTTTTGGTCTTGTTTATGGTTTCCTTTGCTGTGCAAAAGCTTGTAAGTTTCATTAGGTCCCATTTGTTTATTTTTGTTTTTATTTCCATTTCTCTAGGAGGTGGGTCAAAAAGGATCTTGCTGTGATTTATGTCATAGAGTGTTCTGCCTATGTTTTCCTCTAACCGTAGACATTTTTTTTTTTTTTTTTTTGTGGTACGCAGGCATCTCACTGTTGTGGCCTCTCCCGTTGCGGAGCACAGGCTCCGGACGCACAGACTCAGCAGCCATGGCTCACGGGCCCAGCCGCTCCACGGCATGTGGGATCCTCCCAGACCGAGGCACAAACCCGCGTCCCCTGCATCGGCAGGTGGACTGTCAACCACTGCACCACCAGGGAAGCCCTAACCGTAGACTTTTTAATGATGGCCATTCTGACCTTGCCTCATCAGTTTAGATGTCACCTTTTCCTGGAAGCTTTTCCTCATCTGCAAAGACTACATTAAGTCTACTTCCTTTAGAGAACTCTCTGTTTATTCTTATGTTTTAGACCACAGAAAGTAACTGACTGAAATGGTGTTGATCTAGAAGAGCTGCTAATAAAATTATAGGGAGGGATGGAGAACCAGATTAAGGTTGATCTAGAGAAAAAATAGTACAGAAATTGGGAAAGCAGGAAAAAAATTATACTTCTCCTAGAAGAACTGAAGTTTATCAATACAGATACATTACTGGTTCTAATAATTCCCCTGCTGTCAAGTAGAAAGCAAGAGTGACAAACAAACCCTGCCATGTGAAGTTGAAGGTTAAGGTCATTATTTCTAGAGAAGCAGGATAGGAGCAGGTAGGAGAGAAACTATCATAATCGAATCACTTTTCCTTGTAGCTGTTGTCATGTTATAAATGTCTGTGTGTGGCCCTGGCTACTTCTAACAATGAGTTATAATTGCAAATAAAATAAAAAACTAATAATTTTATACACATTATATATATGTTTTTATACAAATATTATGATTGGCTAGCCCAGAAAAACACAGCTGAGAAGCTAAATAGGTCTTAAAATTGTCAGGTTCGATATGTGATTCTGTGGAATTTTGTTGACCTGCCATGAAATTAGAATATTACCTCTTTCGATTATTACTGAGTAATACCCTCTGTATTATCCAATATTTGAGTATTCTAGATAGGCTACAATTTTTATAAGTAATTTAACAGTAAATATATAAAGTTATGTGAATGTCATGGGAGTACTTCAACATGCATTCAGTAACTAAAATCTTAATTAGAAAAGGTAATTTGGATCACACCAGCAAAACCAAGATATTCATAATTAAACAAAGGAAATGAGCTTATATGAAACAACATGTACCCTAATCCAAATAAACTTTTAACCATTCCATCAAAGTCAAACCACCTGAAATAAATTGATCTATCTCTGAAATATTTGTCATGAAACAAAGATGAAGACTCTCAGTGCAGTAAGCACTTTATGGGATTTAAAATTTTCTTTTACTGTTGGTAATATCTAAGTATTAAATTTTTGTGATGTCATCTTTCAATTTTTGAATGATCTTGTTTTGCCATTTACTTTATGTTCTTTATCTCATGACACATCACAAAATTTTACAGATTAGAAAACTAAAGACCATGAGATTAGCTATTTTGATATAGATCCTCATAGATTATGAATGGCACAGTTGAGATTAACTCATGTCCATCATACTGTAAAGTGTCTTTCTATTGCACCATACAAAATATCTACATATGGTAGAAATTATTTCAGAGAATCATAAAAATTTTACACATGTGCCTTGTTTCAATATGTTTTAAAATAGTTTAATATATAATTTTCAGATTTTTCTTAAAACAGAATGAGAAGTACACTCATCTGATATCACTTTATAGTTTTTTTTAAACTAGCTTTTTACCCATTCTTACCCATACCTAATTTAATATGTTTTTATTTTGTCACATTTATCAAACTTTCAGAACCATCCAAACTATAGGAAGATCAACTTGAATTATTTTTATACCCGTATATCATTGGTCTATAGAATATAAAACTACTTTATGTATAACACCTAAAATTGATAGAAATAGCTTTGTGATCATAACAGCTGACTCTGTAGGCAAAACACTCAAATGTTGGCAGAAGGACTCTATCTTACAACTGAATGGTTTAATAAGCCTTGTCAGGGTCAGGCAACATGTCTTACATTGAAATAGAAAGCATCCAGAACAGAATCCTATTTTTAAAGTTTTCATTATACAGCAAATCTGAAGGTTTGGTTTGCATGGTACATAGTGATAAAATTCCATAAATTTCACTAATGTCATTTGGACAAGACTACAAGCTCATTCATGTATTTCTATATTGTATCAGGATACCTAGATCACATTAGATGCTGAATGAATATTTGTTGAATAAAAAGTTTGGTGGTTGGATGTGTAATGTATAACTTCCAAACTAGGAATGATTAATTCACTCCATTCAACAAATAATTGTTGAGAATCTACCTTAGCCAGGCATATTTATAGACATTGAGAATAAAGCTATGATCAAAGTAGAAGAAAAACATGTCCTCATGAGACTTATATTTTAGGGCATATGATAGACAATCCACAAGATAAATTGGTAAAATACAAAAAAAGTAAAACAGATAGCAATGAACCATCTATAAACTGTGTAGTGACAAGTGCCAAAAATTGGAAGCAAATATTAATCATTGATTAATTTTGGTACTCTTGCACACTTGGGTATAAGCAACTTAAAATGTGATGCCTTAGAAACTAGATGTATTAGAAGGTGATAATGGATACCATAAGTGACAGATATACTTCTAACTTTCATCTGAATGGAAAAGTCAGAATGTTTCTTAGTATATCTATGTACTCTAAAAAAGTTCACAGTAACATCAGACATTTTCTTTAGATCTGATACGTCGCGTGTGACAGTTTCTCATTTAACTTGCTTGCAGTCAGTACCAAATATGACATTTTGTTGATAAAAGCATGTTAATGAGAATTTCTTAGTTCTAATATTCAATTCTTTAGAGATTATTTAAAATATTTCCAAGTATATTTTATATGGAAAAGACTCTTAAAGGTTAAGTAATACAGATATTTTAATTGTGATTCAATCTCCTTTACAACAAGTGCTCATCTAGACAGAGTATCTAAATTATTTAATAAGGAAAGTAATGGAATTTTAAAATGTATAGCTCTTAGTTGTTTTTTGTTGTTGTTTTTTCTTCATATTATTCCAGATTCTTTGTTGACTATATGTAAATTAGTTAATTTTAAGATTAAGAAAGATTTTTAAAAGTCTTCTGCAGCTAACTTTCTTCAGCTTTCCCAACGCTTTGCCCTACTATCATTTTCCTAACATATTGGAAAGCCAGTTTTTTTTTTTTTTTTTTTTTTTTTTTAAATAAATTTATTTTTATTTTTGGCTGTGTTGGGTCTTCGTTTCTGTGTGAGGGCTTTCTCTAGTTGCGGCGAGTGGGGGCCACTCTTCATCGCATTGCGTGGGCCTCTCACTATCGTGGCCTCTCTTGTTGTGGAGCACAGGCTCCAGACGCGCAGGCTCAGTAGGTGTGGCTCATGGGCCCAGTTGCTCCGCGGCATGTGGGATCTTCCCAGACCAGGGCGCGAACCCGTGTCCCCTGCATTGGCAGGCAGATTCTCAACCACTGCGCCACCAGGGAAGCCCGGAAAGCCAGTTTTAAGGCTATAGAATTTTAAAATCTTTTTGTACCAGTGTACCTCTCTTAGTGCTGGATTTCAGAGACCAGCTTTTTATCTCCTTTCTTTGCTTTTCTTTTCTCTCTCTCTCTCTCCCTCTCTCTCCCTCTCTCTCTTATTTTTAATGGGCAAGAATCCCAGTTTCAATCATCTATTAAAAACTGAGTTAATTATATATCTGTATGCCTACATGTAAATTTGTGGATGGAGTAAAATGTTTCTAAAAAAAAGGAAATGGAACCCATCTTTGCCTTTACAGGTTGATTTTGAGAGAAGTAACACTTTTAACATGTATCTATTGCAATAGTAGTAGGAAATCTTTTATGTTTGTTGTCAGCTGTTTAGAGCAGTACTTCACAAGTATTTAGGCTCAGGACTCCTTTGCATTATATATATTGATATTCATTTTGTTAGATATTAGAACTGTGGAATTTAAAACATACTAATGGATTAAGTCATTTAAAATAGTATTAAGACACCCATTGCATTTTAATATATTTAACATGTTTTATGAAAACAGTAACAATATTTTCCAAAACAAAACAAAATGAAACAAAACAAAACATAGTGAGAAGAGCTACATGGTTTTGAATTTTTACAGATGTTTGATGTCTTCCTATACCTGTTCCTAAGTTCAGTCTGTTTGGAGAACATGTGTCAAATATGTAACCTCTGAATAACTCTACTGTACATTTTGAGAACTGCTATTTTGGAAACTTATTCATAATGATCTTGTACATTTATCACATGATTTGTTAGGAATATTAGAATTTTTTCAACATGATTGTGAATGCCATTCTATTTAATCCGACTATGTTTTCTGAGTGGTTATGATTGGCTACTAGAAAGATTGTTGAAAGACATGTTTTGTTATTGTTTCTTCTGGTTTATTATTTTGCCTTAAATTCTCATTTTCTGATACTGGTAAAACAACACAAACTCTCTTTTTATCTTTATATGTGCATAGTATATTTAATGCAATTGCTGATGTATTTGGTTTAGACCTATCACATATTTGTTTTCATGGTATACCTATTTATGTTCCCTTTTCTCTCTGTTTTTGGCTTCTTCATGTGAATATTTCCCCTTCATTAGCATTTGTTTAGGCATTCTTTTAGTGGCATCTCTAGAGATTTTACTATAATTTTTTAATTATAAAGATGAGTATAATATCCATTTCTATTATCTCAAGAGGCATCACCCCCTGTGAATCTAGATTAAGCTCTATTTAATTTATTGACATTTTACCCATCATTTTGAATTTAGCAATATGTTTTCAGGAAAAAGTGATACTAAACAGAGCTCATAAACCTTTTTTAATTGCTCTCTTTTTTTTTTTTTTTTTTTTTTTTTTTTTTTTTTTTTTTTGCGGTACGCGGGCCTCTCACTGTTGTGGCCTCTCCCGTTGCGGAGCAACAGGCTCCGGACGCGCAGGCTCAGTGGCCATGGCTCACGGGCCCAGCCGCTCCGCGGCATGTGGGATCCTCCCACACCGGGGCACGAACCCGTGTCCCCTGCATCGGCAGGCGGACTCTCAACCACTGCGCCACCAGGGAAGCCCTTAATTGCTCTCTTGCTTATTATGCTATGAGTATATATTTTAACTCCCCATCCATTTAAGCTCAACAGGTGAATATTGTTATTTCATACAGGCAATATTTATTTACATTTACCACTCATATGCTTTCCCTGCCAAATTTTTAAAATTTTATTTCTCTCCTGTTTGTCTGAACTGCCATCTAGGAATTATTTTTCTACTGCATGAATAACATCACTTTCATGCCAGTTTGTGCAGGTCTATTAGTCTCTTATTTTAGGCCCCATCCTTTAATCCCTATGTGCTTTAGCATGTTTATATTGTTCTGAACTGTATTTCAGTTCACTAATTCTCTCTTAGCTTCCCTCAAATCACCTTTTAAACTCATTCACTGAATTCTTAATTTCAGTTGTATTCTTTTAAATTCTGGGACATTCGTTTGCTTTATTTTTATAGTTGCTGGTTCTCTGCTTATTTTCTCCATCTTGTATTTCATTTTCCTGGTCATATTATATATAATAATATTAAAATTTGTATTTAATAATTTTATTACATTATATTTCTTTGGTCTCTTTCTGCTGTTCAACTTTGTGTTCACATCTTTGGAGACAGTCCTGTGTTTTTATAGGTCTGGTCATTTAGATAGAGAGATGGATCTTCTTTATGAAAAATCCTGTAGATAACTCAAAGCTCTGTCTTAGGTTTCCCATTGAGGATTTAATTTTGCTTCAGGCTGTCAGCTTGGCTGGAGGCAAAAGCAATCATAGATCAACTTAATTTAAATTAATTATAACTGGGCTTTGATCCCTATGAAGAGTGGTCTATTTCTGACGTATGCTTTCTCTTAATGTTTGCCCACCATGGTTTCATCCAAAAAGTGGCAGTTACACCCTCCTTTCCACTATCTTTAGATGCAACTTATGTTTCTCCATTTTCTCTTCCCTAAGGCTTAAACATTTCACATTCATCATTCACCAGAAGGGAAAAGTAATACCAAATGGGACTCACAATTTTGGTTTTCCCTACTTTTCAGGATCTTAGCTTCACAAGTTTTTACTAACTTGTTAGCAATCTAATGACTTCAAGTATACATTAAACATTTGTCAGCATTGTGATACCAGGATTTATCTCAGGGATGTAGAGCTAGAAACACTTCACTCTCCCATACTTACAGCAAGACAGAAGATGAACTGTATATTAATGACTTTTGTTGAACCCATCAGAGAACCTAGGTCCCAGAGAATGGTGAATAAAGGGGAAAACCTGAGCTTTTGCTTACTTGTGGCAGATGCCACCTGATATACAAAAGTCATAAATGCTAATGTTCCTACAAGAAAGTTTTAGAAATTGCTAAAGTTTAACTGTGACCTGTGGTGAAGCTCTTGCTATCCACAGACATAGGGAAGTTCCCACCCACTTGAAGGTTTTTCTTTAAGGGTATCCATCTGGCTCTTAAGAGAAGGACTGAGGAGAATTTAGAGATAGCCTCCCTCCCCCTATGTGGTGCTACTTGGTGGAGAGGAAAAACAGCTACTGCTGAAATTCATGTAAACTCATGTTCCCTATCTCACTGATGGAACAAAGAATTTATTCTGCTGGGGAAAATTTCCACAGCAGCTGTTGGAAGACCAGGGAAGCCACATTCTGCCTGAACCAATTTTTCTTATATCCGTCAGGTAACTAAGGCTTTAATCTGCAGGGGCAACAAATCCTAAACTGTAGTCTGAAGACACTGATGGACATCCACTGCAGTTGGAGAAAGGAAAGAGAGTCCAAAAAAATAAACTCAATCCCTGGAGGAGGGGAAGAAAACTCGTGAAGGCTATACCCTCAACTCAGGTTCATAGCCTGAGGCTCAAGATGTTCCAAGAACCCCAGAACATCATAGAATGCTCCACATGACCCTTCCCCTCCACCACCATACCAACAAGCCCCAAGGAAAAATTAATTGTGGAAAAGTTAGGAAAGCTGCAGCAAAGAGACACTTTCAGGGAAGCAGTACAAAGGAGAGCCCAAAACCCAATCAGGGAGACAAAATAATAATAATAATAATAAAAGTATTACTACAGGAATTTGAAGTATCTGGTGAGCAAAATAACAACAAATTCCAACTCTGGTAATCACAGTAACAACAAACTTTACACACAATCTGACTCCTAAATAGATTCACACAAATCCTCATACTAAAGGCCTATGAAAAGGAAATGGACTGTTCTCCAAACATTAAAAATAAGTCCCCCAGTATCATTGTTTGATGGATGTCCAACTTTCATCAAGCAATTACCAAGCATGCCAAAATCAAGAAAAAATACTCTGAAGAGATGAATCAATTATGACAATCAGACACAGGTGTGACACAGGTTTGAGGACTAGGAACTACCAGGTAGAGAATCTTAAATAACTATGATTAATATGTTAAAGACCCTGATGGAACACACAGGAGCAGATAGGTAATTTCAGAAAAGTTATGGAAATTGTAAGAAAAAAACCAAATGGAATTGAGAGAAATCAAAAACAGTGTAACAGAAATAAAGAATGCCTTTGATGGACTCATTAGTAGACTGAACAGAACAGATAAAAGTATGGTGAATTTGAAGACATTTTGTGAAATTACCCATACAGAAAGTATCAGACAAACCTAACTTGAAAGACATTCTTCAAAATACATGGCCAGAACTCCTCAAGACTGCCAAAGTCATGGGAAAAATAAAAAAAGACTGAGAAACATTTACAAACCAAAGGAAACCAAGGAGACGTGAAACTAAATAAATTTGCTATCTTGTATTGGATTTCTGGAGCAGAAAAAAAGCACATTGGTAGAAAACTGGTGAAATTCAAATAAAGTCTGAAGTTTATAGTATTGAAACTTGTGTCAGTTTCGTAGCTTTGACAAGTGCATCATAGATTTAAGATGTAACAACAGGAGAAAAGGAGGAGTGCTATATGGTCTGAATGTGTCTCCCTAAAATTCATATTTTGAAATCTTAACCCCCAAAGTTGTGTGTACTAGGAGTTGTGGGAGGATCTTAGGGCAGGAGGGTAATGCCCTCATAAATGGAATTAATGTTTTGTAAAAGAGACCTCACAGAGCTCCCTATCACCTTCTATCATGGGAAGACATAGTAAGAAGTTGTCATCTATGAGCCAGGAAGCAGGCCCTCACCAAGCTGCCCCACCTAATCTGGCAGTACCATGATCTTGGATTTCTCAGCCTCCAGAACTACAAGTAATAAATTTTTGTTATTTATAAGGTATCCAGTCTATGGTATTTTGTTATAGCCACCCAAATGGAATAAGGCAAAGGTTATATGGAAACTCTCTGTCCTATTTTTTATACTTTTTGTAAATCTAAATTTGGTTAAAAATTAAAAGTTTATTAAAAATTTTCTAATTCTAATATTTTTGTGGAATAATTAATTGAAAACAACCTGAATCACCATTTCTTGCCTCAAACACATTTATAGAGGGTTTTAAACATCAGCCTGAGAAGTTTGAATTTTATGTTTGTAAATATCCACTGTGAGTAACAGGACATGATCAAAGCAAATTTTTTGAGATGAATCTTCTTGCTGGAATTTTGAATAAAAAGTAACTTTGGAATCCATGTATTAAGTTTTGAGGATATTTCTATAATTGTAGTACTTCTAAGTATGAATTAAAAATGGGCTAGTAAATTGTGGTGGTGATGGGAATGGGAAAAAGTACACTGATAATATTTGAGAAGGAAGCACTACTAGGACTTTGTGACATATTACAATCTTCTTCTGATAATTAACATTATCTGATATTAATAATAATTCTTCATGTTTCTAATAATTAACAGAAATAATAAAACAGGGCTTTCTAATAACATAATTTCAGTTAATTTATCTCTGTAGAACAGATGGCATTAATACCTTAAACTTACTTTCACCTCAGCATGTGTTATTTGTGTGCCACCTGAAGCAACCAATACACTCATCAAAGCAGTGTGTTCTATGCTTAAATAAAGAGAGAAGAATATTAATAGAATCAGCCCTTAAAAT
Source organism: Phocoena sinus (assembly GCF_008692025.1). Taxonomy (NCBI): domain Eukaryota; kingdom Metazoa; phylum Chordata; class Mammalia; order Artiodactyla; family Phocoenidae; genus Phocoena; species Phocoena sinus. Next base: position 121,163,798 of record NC_045764.1, on the reverse strand, counting down.
CAAATGGTATCCCACATAAAAAGTACCTTGTTGTTGTTAGCAGTGGTGATAGTCGCGGTGTGTGGTTGTTTAGGAATTATTTTCTTAGTAAGATCTTTTTTGTTTCTTTTTGTCTTACTTTTATACAATACAAAATTACTAATTACAAGGGTATGAAATACCCAATAATTGTTCTTTTAGAATAACAAGACCATGAATTTCAACTCATTCATAATCTGCAATTGAGACAAGAAAAGCATACATGGTAAAGGATGAATTCATATATATTTAAGAGATAAAGGAAGGAATGAATGAGTACTGAGAAAATTCAAAACTGGGAAACAATTCTTATTAAATAGAGGTAAAAATAATGCTTCCAGGAGAGCAAGTGAAATTCTATACATAGAGCTCAGTTAGAATCACATGATGACCTGTAGGAAAAATAAATTTGAATAACTTCATTTTTTTTACCTACTTGGCCCTTAGTAAGAATTAATAAAGGAAGTAAAACATATGAAAGACAAGAAGAAATTTAGGAAGAATAATAAAAATATAACATATTTTATAGTTTTCCTTCACTGTCATCTACTCCTTACTGAACAATGGGTTTTAACCCTATTTTTGTAATTTTTAGTATCTGTTTATGACACATTATGCTTCTTTTTTCATCATTAAAGGAAAATAGTCAGATGGACAAGGTGTCCTTAGGCATATTTCTCAAGATTATTTCCCCAATTTAGTATTGTAAAATGTTCTGTATTTTAAAGCGACAGCTAGATTCCTACATTACAGTAATTGTAAAACAACAATTTATTTCCTTACAAAACTGTGTTACTTGTATATAGTACATGCGTTTGATGTATCTATCATGATAGCACATCTAGGCAAGATGAGCTACATCTTTAATGATAAACAGTTCCTTAAAGCTTTGCAGTTTTTATTTTCTCAAGACATTTCCAAAAAGCTGTTCAGAAAAAAATACGTGTACCTATTAGGACACAATAAAAAACACTTTATTCACCAAAAACTGAAGAGTGTGAAGTGGGAGTTTGGGGTTTCAAAATTATTCTTAGCTTTCCTGGAATAAATGCAGACATTTTCTTTAATAGGTTATTAGTTCTGAGGCTATCTTGGAAACTGGAGTCACTACTATAAAAAAGTATTATGGGAAACAATATCTTTTTAGTCTTTTCAAGAAACAAATGCTCTGGTAGTGACATTTCAGAAATGCCTTTCTGAAAATGAATTAATTAAATGTTTTTCCAACTATAGTTCTGAGAAATGACAACAATGCTCTCTGGTTATTTAAGTTAATGGCATTTACATGTTTGCAGCAAAGCTCCTTTTAGGACAAATAAAATATCTAGTTCCATAGGTCTTCTAACACAACTGTTTCAACAGATTTAGAGATAGAATACCTGGTGGCCTATACATAGGGGTGTGTGTGTGTGTGTGTGTGTGTGTGTGTGTGTGTGTGTGTATAACATCAGCTTAAAAAGAAACTTCCATAGATTCTTTATAAATAATGTCTTGAAATATGGAAAAATAAAGACAAATAAGGTTTTATCCAATTCCATAACATATAAAAGATAGAAAAAAAAGAGGAAAAGCATTCAGAAATACACCATGAATTTTAGCCTACATTGATTATCCGTATTGAAATGAATCCCATAAAGCAAAATCTAAAATAAATACAATTATTGTCTTAGACATTTGGGGCTGCTAGAACAAAATGCCATAGACTGGATGACTTATAAACAACAGAAATGTATTTCTTATAGTTCTGGAGGCTGGAAATCTGAAATCAAGGTGCCAGCATGGTTGGGTTTTGATGAGAGCCATCTTTTTGCAGGCTGCCAACTTCTCACTGTGTTCTCACATGGCAGAAAGAGAGGAAGCAAACTCTCTTGTGATTCTTAAAAGGGCTCTAAACCCGTTCATGAGAGCTTCACCTTCAAGAACTCATTTAATCTTTATCTCTCAGAGGTCCCACCTCTTAATACCTTCACATTGGGGAGTAGGGTTTCAACATATAGATTTGGGGTAGGGAGATATAAACATTCAGTCCATAAGAATTATGGAAATTAATTTTTACCAAGATGTCATCCATTATTTTATTCATGATATAAATTTTCAATGATAATAGTGATATTTTAAAGATCATTTTCTATCTAAAATTACATGTGCATTTCAAGTCCTAAGTCTACATAAATATCTGCACCACTGATGTCCATATCCTTGTGGACTATTCTGATTACCTCAACCTCTCATTTTGCTTGAGTCAGAGATAATAATGGAACTGATTGCTGCCACATGTTGTCTCATTCTCAAACGGTAATTTGCATGAGTGTATTTTGAAAAATATGAAAATGTCTTGGGAGAGATACCTCAAACTTAACACACGTTGTCGTGATAAATAATCGAAGATTTTTCAATTATTTTCCACATGAAAAGAGCAAAAAGATCTTTTGAGTAATGAATAGCTGGTGGTATGTATTATACAAGCAGGAAAGGAGCTTACCTCTTTTGCATATATAAATTTTTGCATAAATCATAAAACTTTTCCAGATCTTCTGAAAATATGTCCTCTGCAGTAAAAGAGTTCACTGAGGCAATTGTCGATATTATTTTAATTGGAAAAAATAAATCTTGGTGTTTTTCAAAAAAGTGCTAATTGCTTACATAGTTGTTAATAAATATAAACACTACATTCTGTATATATTGTTGGAAAAGGCAGGCATGTTGTTTGGAATTACACATATATTCAAATACCTGCTCTACTTTATTTATGACCTTGCAGGCATCATGTTAAAAAGTTACCGTTCTATAGACTCTTCAAAATCTTTTAACTCTAAAATGAAAATAATGAATGATGTTTGTTGGAAGGATTAAAGGAGGAACTTATCTGTGTGTGATAGAAGAAATTGCCTTTCTAAGGCTCAGTTTCCTAGTATGTGTTTTTTAAAATTGTTAAGTTCAGTAATTCATGTAAAGGGCTTGAGTGTTCAATTATTAATATTGACATATTGAACCATGCTTGGCATAATAGATGCTTAATGCATGTTAATCACTTATTCTTAACCAGTAAGATATATTGCCCCAGAGTTTTAAAATATGGAAAATAAGAATCATTAAATTTATTCCATGTAGTTTGGTAATATAATTTTCAAATATCTGGACTTGAGATTGTTTGCTTCAATATAATTTAGATTTATGAATTCCAGATGATGAATTTTATACTTTATACTGAAGTAATAAGGATTAAAAAATAAATGAAGAAGGAAAAAAAAGAGCACCAGAAAGAAAGCATGGATGAAAGAGAGAGAAAATCAGAAAGAGAGAGGGAGGGAAGGGAAAAAGAAGTGAGAAGGAAGGAAGGGAGGGAGGGAGGGAAGAAAGGAAGTTTAGCTTTGCAATATGAGGTTTGTTTGGGTTTTTGTTTTTTGTTTTTCTCCACACACAGTCAGCATCTGAACAGTCAGAGTCATTTGAATATTTAAATGTGTTGTGAAGCTACAGGAGACCACATGGCATATAAAAGTAATGTACTATATTGAAACTGTCCACTGTAAAAAAATGCACAACCTAAAAATTGAAAATTATGTTTTATTTGTAGGCCTTGTTGAGGACTTAAGCCTAGGAGACAGCTTCTCAGATAGCTCTAAGGGACTGCTCTGAAGAGGTAAGGGAGGAGCCAGGATGTATAGGAGTTTTTGCAACAAAAACCAGGTAAAGATTACTGTTAATTAAAGAAAACAAGACATCTCAAGTTAATGAATTTAGTGCATTTCTTTGTATGGGAAGATGCAAGAGTCTGGGCTTACTGAAATAATTTTTTTTATATGTATTTGAGTATCTAAGGCCAGTATCCTGTTTTTCTCCATCCTGAATCCCCTCAGGGTGCACAGTTGGGGGTGGCTACAGTGGCTGATGGCTTGATGGCTACAACATCCTTTGTTTACTGATATGGCAGGTAGAATTCTTCATCCACTAAGCCAATGGGAATTGATGGAAAAGACTTATTAAAGGCTACAAATTAATCTGAGACTTTAGTGCCCAAAAGCTTCAACATGAACTAGCCCTGCTTAAAATAATTCTAAGTGTTATACTGTTAGGTTTTGAAAGCCTTAGTGTTAAAATTAAGCATTAGTTAAGACATTTGTTCCTCATAACTAATATTTAACAAACAGCATAACATATAGAAGACATGAGCATCTTTGATTTTGTGTGATAAACTTAGAATAGGTCAGCCTTAAATGTTTATTCTGAGATATAAATAATTAATTATAACATATCTACCAATTTAATTGATACTGTGTTGATATTAATATAGTAACAAATAGAATGATTCAGTTTCTAAGACATAAGGTAATTTTTTTAACATCTTTATTGGAGTATAATTGTTTACAATGGTGTGTTAGTTTCTGCTTTATAACAAAGTGAATCACCTATACAATACATATATCTCCATATCTCCTCCCTCTTGCATCTCCCTCACACCCTCATTATCCCACCCCTCTAGGTAGTCACAAAGCACCGAGCTGATCTCCCTGTGCTATGCGGCTGCTTCCCACTAGCTATCTATTTTACATTTGGTAGTGTATATATGTCCATGCTACTCTCTCACTGCGTCCCAGCTTACCCTTCCCCCTCCCCGTGTCCTCAAGTCCATTCTCTACATCTGCATTGACATAAGGTAAATTTTAAAAGATTATTGTATGTTTTCCTTTTATCTCCTCAGTAACTCCTGCACCCCAGCCACTTTTACACTAAACATGCCTTTAATATATGTTTAATTTGTTCAGAGATTTAAATTGTTTACATTTGTAAAAATTATGGAACTAAATTGTCAACCCTGAAACTGTAATTCTTGTCATCATTTAATTTATTTGCAAGGATACTTCTGTGTGTGTGTGTGTGTGTGTGTGTTAAGAATTCATGTGGGAAATAGGGGAAGTGATGGATATTGAATTGAATTCTCAGTATGAAGGCTCCTCTGATGTCTTTTCATTGCCATCCATCTTAACAAGAAAAGAGTTCTCCTGTCTTGTCTTTTTTGAGGGGAATTATGCCATACAATGAAATTTATGTTCTATAATTTATTTCAATTTAAAATGCTGGAATTCTATGTGTTAAAAAATGTATATACATTTATATGTGTTAAGAAAGAATATATGTATATATGTAATATTTATAATATATATAAAATATATTTTTCAAAAGTATGAAATACATATACACATGTATAACTTTATACAGATAATTAGTTAGTAGAGTAGTTTGATATGCATCTAACAGACTTTTTATTATATCAATAAAAAGGAGATTCAGATGTTCTGCTTTTTTTCAGCCTTCAAAATATTATCATTAAATATCATATGGAAAGATTGTATGTGTGCATGGGATCACTTATTCCTAGTATATAGTGTATTCTATACAAATTGAAACAACAGCAAGAAAGATATTTAAATATCCTCATAGCTTTGGCAGACTGCCACTGGTTCTAGCCTGAATTCAAATTAGTCCATTGCTGAAATTTAAACTGGAATAAAAGAGTCATTGTTTTCTTTTACATACAGTTATCACTGATATTTATAAATTTTTAGAACAAATTCAATCAGTGCAAACACACAGGATTGCTATTATTTATTCAAATAAATATCAAACCATAATAAACAAATATGAGGCTGTAAACTGACATTCTACTTCCTCAATTCATTCAACATATCAGTTAATAAACTACAGTATTCTAGAATCATAGATAATTGAATATTGCCTTCTATGATGAGTTAAATCAACGTAGTCATTTTTAAAACAATCAAAGGAGATAGAAATGTGTTTTGAAGTTGTAGCAATTCAAAATTTGAAAATGATATATCTCAGCATGGCTTAATCTATATGAACAACTTTTTACTGCATCTGAAATAATATTATACAGCTAGTAATATTTGCTTATCTGATTAGCTCACTTCATAAAACTTATGAAATTTGTGAAGAGACCTTCAAGGCAGAGGAGTAAGACATGGAGATCACCTTCCTCCCCAGAAATACATGAGAAATACATCTACATGCGGAACAACTCCTACAGAACACCTAGTGAACACTGGCAGAAGACCTCAGACCTCCCAAAAGGCAAGGAACTCCCCACGTACCTGGGTAGGGCAAAAGAAAAAAGAATAAACAGAGACAAAAGAATAGGGACGGGACCTGCACCTCTGTGAGGGAGCTGTGAAGGAGGAAAGGTTTCCACACACTAGGAAGCCGCTTCACTGTCAGGGATGGGTGGTGGCAGAGGGGGAAGCTTTGGAGCCACGGAGGAGAGCGCAGCAATAGAGGTTCAGAGGGCAAAGTGGAGACATTCTCACACAGAGGATCGGTGCAGACAAGCACTCACCAGCCAGAGAGGCTTGTCTGCTTACCTGCCGGGGCAGGTGGGGGCTGGGAGCTGAGGCTCCAGCTCCTGAGTTCAGATCCCAGGGAGAGGACTGGGGTTGGCTGTGTGAACACAGCATGAAGGGGGCTAATGCACCACAGCTAGCTGGGAGGAAATCTGGGAAAATGTCTGGAACTGCCTAAGAGGCAAGAGACCATTGTTTTGGGGTGCGCAAGGAGAAGGGATTCAGAGCACCGCCTAAATGAGCTCCAGAGACAGGCACAAGCCACGGCTATCAGTGCGGACACCAGAGATGGGCATGAAATGTTAACGCTGCTAACACAGCCACCAAGAATCCTGTGTGCAAGCACATGTCACTATCCATACCTCCCTTCCCAGGAGCCTGTGCAGCCCTGCACTGCCAGGGTCCTGTGATCCAGGGACAACTTCCCAGGAGAACACACGGCATGCCTCAATCTGGTGCAACATCATGCCAGCCTCTGCCACTGCAGGATCACCCCGCATTCCGTACCCCTCCCTCCCCGCAACTTGAGTGAGACAGAGCCCCCTAATAAGCTGCTACAGATGCCCTCAGGCGACCTACATGCAGAGGAGGGGCCAAATCCAAAGCTGAAGCCCAGGAGTTTTACGAAAAAAGAAGAGAAAGGGAAATTTCTCCCAGCATCCTCAGGAGCAGTGGATTAAATCTCCACAATAAACTTGATGTACCCTATATCTCTGGAATACCTGAATAGACAATGAATCATCCCAAAATTGAGGCGGTGGACTTTGGGAACAACTGTAGATTGGGGTTTGCTTTCTGCATCTAATTTGTTTCTGGTTTTATGTTTATCTTAGTTTACTGTTTTGACTTTATTTTCATTGATAGATTTTTTTTATTGATTTGGCTGCTCTCTTCCTTTATATATATATATATATATTTTTTTTTTTTTTCCTGTTTCTCTTTTTGTGAATGTGTATGTGTGTGCATCTTTGTGTGATTTTGTCTGTATAGCTTTGCTTTTACCATTGGTACTAGGGTTCTGTCTGTCCGTTTTTGGTTTTTTCTTAGTATAGATTTTAGTGCTTGTTATCACTTGTGGATTTGTTTTTTAGTTAGGTTACTCTCTTCTTTCTTTCTTTCTATGTTTTTAATTACTTATTAATTTTTTATTTTTAATAATTTAAAAAAATTTTACTTTAACAACTTTATTTTACTTTATGTCATTTTATTTTATGTTATTCTTTCTTTCTTTCATTCTTTCTCTTTCTTCCTTCCTTCCTTCCAAACTTCCTTCCTTTCTTTCTTTCTTTCTTTTTCTTTCTTTTCTTTCTTTCTCCCTTTCCTTCTGAGCTGCGTGGCCAACAGGATCTTGGTGCTCAGACCTGGTGTCAGGCCTGTGCCTCTGAGGTGGGAGAGTTGAATTCAGGACATTGGTCCACCAGAGACCTCCTGGCTCCACATAATATCAATCAGCAAGAGCTCTCCCAGAGATCTCCATCTCAGCACTAAGACCCAGCTCCATTCAATGACCAGCAAGCTACAGTGTTGGACACCCTATGCCAAACAACTAGCAAGAGAGGAACACAACCCCACCCATTAGCAGAGAGGATGCCTAAAATCAAAATAAGGTCAAAGACACCCCAAAACACACACCGGACATGGTCCTGCCCACCAGAAAGATAAGATCCACCCTGTCCACAAGAACACAGGCACCAGTCCCCTCCACCAGGAAGGCTACACAGCCCACTGAACAAACCTTAGCCACTGAGGGCAGACACCAAAAACAATGGGAACTACTAACCTGCAGTCTGTGAAACGGAGACCACAAACACAGTAAGTTAAGCAAAATGAGAAGACAGAGAAACACACAGCAGATGAAGGGGCAAGGTAAAAACCCACCAGATGAAACAAATGAAGAGGAAATAGGCAGTCTACCTGAAAAAGAATTCAGAGTAATGGTAGTAAACATATCTAAAATCTTGGAAATAGAATGCAGAAAACAGAAGAAACGATTAACAAGGACCTAGAAGAACTAAAGGGAAGACCAAACAAACAATGATGAACAACACAATAAATGAAATATAAAATTCTCTAGAAGGAATCAATAGCAGAAGAACTGAAGCAGAAGAACGGATAAGTAACCTGGAAGATAAAATAGTGGAAATAACTACTGTACAGCAGAATAAACAAAAAAGAATGAAAAGAATTGAGGACAGTCTCTGGGCGCAGACACCAAAAACAATGGGAACTACTAACTTCTGAGACTTCTGAGACAACATTAAACACAACAACATTCAAATTATAAGGGTCCCAGAAGAAGAAGAGAAAAAGAAAGGGACTGAGAAAATATATGAAGAGATTATAGTTGAAAATTTCCCTAATATGGGAAAGGAAGTAGTCAATCAAGTCCATGAATTGAGAAGAGTCACATACAGGATAAATCCAAGGGGAAATATGCCAAGATGCATATTAATCAAACTATCAAAAATTAAATACAAAGAAAAATATTACAAGCAGCAAGAGAAAAACAACAAATAACATACAAGGGAATCTCCATAAGGTTAATCCCCATAAGCTGCTCTTTCAGCAGAAACTCTGCAAGCCAGAAGGGAGAGGCAGGACATAGTCAAAGTGATGAAAGGGAAAAACCTACAAACAGGATTACTCTACCCATCAAGGATCTCATTCAGATTTGATGGAGAAATTAAAACCTTTACAGACAAGCAAAAGCTAAGAGAATTTGGTACCCCCAAACCAGCTTTACAACAAATGGTAAAGGAACTTCTCTAGGCAGCAAACACAAGAGAAGGAGAAGACCAACAATAACAGACCCAAAACAATTAAGAAAATGGGAATAGGAACATACATATCAATAACTACCTTAAATGTAAATGGATTAAATCCTTCAACCAGAAGACATAGACTGGCTGAATGGATACAAAAACAAGACCCGTATATATGCTGTCTACAAGAGACACACTTCAGACCTAGGGACACATACAGACTGAAAGTGAGGGGATGGAAAAACATATTCCATGCAAATGGAAATCAAAAGAAAGCTGGAGTAGCAATTTTCATAACAGACAAAATAGACTTTAAAATAAAGACTATTACAAGAGACAAAGAAGGACACTACATAATGATCAAGGGATTGATCCAAGAAGAAGACATAACAATTGTAAATATTTATGCACCCAACATAGGAGCACTTCAATACATAAGGCAAATGCTAACAGCCATAAAAAAGGAAACTGACAGTAACACAATCATACTAGGCGACTTTAACACCCCACTTTCACCAATGGACAGATCATCCAAAATGAAAATAAATAAGGAAACACAAGGTTTAAATAACACATTAAACAAGATGGACTTAATTGATATTTATAGGACATTCCATCCAAAAACAACAGAATACACTTTCTTCTCAAGTGCTCATGGAACATTCTCCAGGATAGATCATATCTTGGGTCACAAAACAAGCCTTTGTAAATTTAAGAAAATTAAAATCATATCAAATATCTTTTCCAACCACAGTGCTGTGAGACTAGATATCATTTACAGGACGAAATCTATAAAAAAATACAAACACATGGAGGCTAAACAATACACTACTAAATAACCAAGAGATCACTGAAGAAATCAAAGAGGAAATCAAAAAATACCTAGAAGAAAATGAAAATGAAAACATGACAACCCAATACCTATGAGCTGTAGCAAAAGCAGTTCTAAGAGGGAAGTTTATAGCAATACAATCCTACCTCAAGAAACAAGAAATATCTTAAATAAAAAACCTAAACTTACACCTAAATCAATTAGAGAAAGAACAAAAGGACCCCAAAGTTAGCAGAGGGAAAGAAATCATAAAGATCAGGTCAGAAATGAATGAAAAAGAAATGAAGGAAACAATAGCAAAGATCAATAAATCTAAAAGCTGGTTCTTTGAGAAGATAAACAACATTGATAAACCATTAGCCAGACTCATCAAGAAAAAAAGGGAGAACACTCAAATCAATAGAATTAGAAGTGAAAAAGGAGAAGTAACAACTGACTCTGCAGAAATACAAAGGATCATGAGATAAATACTAGAAGTAACTATATGCCAATAAAATGGACAACCTGGAAGAAATGGACAATTCTTAGAAAAGCACAACCTTCTGAGACTGAACCAGGAAGAAATACACAATTTAAACAGACCAAAGACAAGCACTGAAATTGAAACTGTGATTAAAAATCTTCCAACAAACAAAAGCCCAGGACCAGATGGCTTCACAGGTGAATTCTATCAAACATTTAAAGAAGAGATAAACCTATCCTTCTCAAACTCTTCAAAGTATAGCAGAGGGAGGAGCACTCCCAAACTCGTTCTACGAGGCCACCATCACCCTGATACCAAAACCAGACAAGGATGTCACAAAGAAAGAAAACTACAGGCCAATATCACTGATGAACATAGATGCAAAAATCCTCAACAAAATACTAGCAAACGGAATCCAACAGCACATTAAAAGGATCATACACCATGATCAAGTGGGGTTTATCCCAGGAATGCAAGGATTCTTCCATATATGCAAATCAATCAATGTGATACACCATATTAACAAATTGAAGGAGAAAAACCATATGATCATCTCAATTGATGCAGAAAAGCTTTTGACAAAATTCAACACACATTTATGATAAAAACCCTCCAGAATATAGGCATAGAGGGAACTTACCTCACCATAATAAAGGCCATATATGAAAAACACACAGCCAACATCATTCTCAATAGTTAAAAACTGTTACCATTTCCTCTAAGATCAGGAACAAGACAAAGTTGTCCACCCTCACCACTATTATTCAACATAGTTTTGGAAGTTTTAGCCAGAGCAATCAGAGAGGAAAAAGAAATAAAAGGAAACCATATTGTAAAAGAAGAAGTTAAGCTGTCACTGTCTGCCGATGTTATGATACTATACATAGAGAATCCTAAAGGTACTATCAGAAAACTACTAGAGCTAATCAATGAATCTGGTAAAGTAGCAGGATACAAAATTAATGCACTGAAATCTCTTGCATTCCTATACACTAACGATGAAAAATCTGAAACAGAAATTAAGGAAACACTCCCATTTACCATTGCAACAAAAAGAATAAAATACCTAGGGATAAACCTACCAAAGGAGACAAAAGACTTGCATGCAGAAAACTATAAGACACTGATGAAAGAAATTAAAGTTTATACAAACAATTGGAGAGATATACCATATTCTTGGATTAGGATAATCAACATTGTGAAAATGACTCTACTACCCAAAGCAATCTACAGAATCCATGTAATCCCTATCAAACTACCAATGGCATTTCTCAGAGAGCTAAAACAAAACTTTTCACAATTTATATGGAAACACAAAAAACCCTGAATAACCAAAACAATCTTGAGAAAGAAAAACGGAGCCTGAGGAATCAGGCTCCCTGACACCAGACTATACTACTTGGCTACAGTATTCAAGACATCATGGTACTGGCACAAAAACAGAAATATAGATCAATGGAATAGGATAGAAAACCCGGAGATAAACCCATGCACTTATGGTCACCTTATTTTTGATCAAGGAAGCAAGAATATACAATGGAGAAAAGACAGCCTCTTCAATAAATGCTGCTTTGAAAACTGGACAGCTACATATAAAGAAATGAAATTAGAACACTCCCTAACACCATACACCAAAATAAACTCCAAATGGATTAAAGACCTAATTGTAAGGCCAGACACTCTAAAACTCTTAGAGGAAAACATAGGCAGAACACTCTATGACATAAATCACAGCAAGATCCTTTTTGACCCACCTCCTAGAGAAATGGAAATAAAAACAAAAGTAAATAAATGAGACCTAATGAAACTTACAAGCTTTTGCACAGCAAAGGAAACCATAAACAAGACAAAAAGGCAACCCTCGGAATGGGAGAAAATATTTGCAAATGAAGCAACTGAAAAAGGATTAATCTCCAAAATATACAAGCAGCTCATGCAGCTCAATATCATAAAAACAAACAACCCAATCCAAAAATGGGCAGAAGACCTAAATAGACATTTCTCCTAAAAAGACATACAGATGGCGATGGCCAACAAACACATGAAAGGATGCTCAGCATCACTAATCATTACAGAAATGCAAATTAAAACTACAATGAGATATCACCTCACACCAGTCGGAATGGCCATAATCAAAAAATCTAGAAACAATAAATGCTGGAGAGGGTGTGGAGAAAAAGAAACCCTCTTGCACTGTTACTGGGAATGTAAATTGATACAGCCACTATGGAGAACAGTATGGAGGTTCCTTAAAATAATTAAAATAGAACTACCATATTACCCAGCAATCCCACTACTGTGCATATACCCTGAGAAAACCATAATTCAAAAAGAGTCATGCATCACTATGTTCATTGCAGCTCTATTTACAATAGCCAGGACATGGAAGCAACCTAAGTATTCATTGACAGATGAATGGATAAAGAAGATGTGGCACATATATACAATGGAATATTACTCAGCCATAGGAGGAAACAAAATTGAGTTATTTGTAGTGAGGTGGATGGACCTAGAGTCTGTCATACAGAGTGAAGTAAGTCAGAAAGAGAAAAACATATACTGTAAACACATATATATGGAATCAAAAAAAAGTAAAAAATAAAAGGTTCTGAAGAACCTAGGGGAAGGACAAGAATAAAAATGCAGACGTAGAGAATGGACTTGAGGACACAGGGAGGGGGAAGGGTAAGCTGGGACGAAGTGAGAGAGTGGCATGGACATATATACACTACCAAATGTAAAATAGCCAGTGGGAAGCAGCCACATAGTACAGGGAGATCAGCTCGGTGCTTTGCGACCACTTAGAGGGGTGGGATAGGGTGGGAGGTAGACGCAAGTGGGAGGAGATATGGGGTTATGTGTATATGTATAGCTGATTCACTTTGTTATAAAGCAGAAACTAACACAAACACACAAACTTATGAAATTTGTGTTACAAAATAATTTGTCAAAGGTATTGCCTAAAAATAGTTTATAATTGTTTTGTACATTAGATAATGCTGATTACTGGACATTTTTTCTAAATTATGTTATACATTTCTCAATATGTCAAATTTTGAGCATCTGATAGTCTTATCTATTATTACATAATTCAGTTCAGCTTCTTTGTTAGTGTGTTAGTCAGGGTTCTTTGGAGGAAAAAAAATACAATAGCATATATAGGTAATTAGCTCATGTGATTGTGGTGGCGTGGCCAGTCCAAAATTTGGTGGGGCTGTCTGGCAGGCTGGAAACTCTGGAAGTTGTCAGTTTGAGTTCAAAAGTGGTCTGCTGTAAAACCAGGCAGAGTCAATGTTGCAGTTAAATTCTAAAGGTGGACTATGGAGAACTCCATCTCATTTGTGGGAGATCAGTCTTTTGTTCTATTCAGGCCTTCCACTCACTGAATGAGGTCCACCCAAATTATAGAGACCAATCTACTTTAATCAAAGTTTACCAATTTAAATCTTATCTGAAATAAACCTAACAAAAACCCCCAGAAGTGTATTTAACCAAATATCTGGGCACTGTGGTCCAGATAAGTTGACACATAAAATTTACCAACACAATTCCACCCCTTGTCAACTTGGCAACCATATGCAGCTCTTTAAACCATACTTAATCTCCAAATAAAGAGAATAACAAGGTCATACTTTTGACTACCATGATATAACTATCCTGCATACAACCAAAGAATGTACTCTTGTCCCAGAAGAGGATGCAAAGACCTTGGATGATGTTTACTCTTTTCCTTGATATCCTGTACTTAAATACTATTATGTAAAGTTAACAATACTTAAATAATACTATGATATAAAGTCAGTACACCTTATGTTACATGATAAGAATATAATAGAGGGAGAAAAACAAGATATTTGCTTAATATAATTTATATATATATTTATATATATAGTATTCAAACAAATATATATATTTGCTAAATGTATAGATAGATAGATATAGATAGACAGACACAGGCATGGAAACATATTTATAACCAAATAAGGAGGAAATACTTGTAAAAAATATCAGTCCTTATAACTGGTCAAATGGTTATAGCTGTTATTTCTGGCTATCATCTTCCTTTATTCATTTGTATCATCTTTAGTTTCAGCAAGGCCGTCCTCTGATTATGGTTCTTTACCTGGTTAGGTGACTTAAATCTTCATTCCTGAAGGAACTGGGCCATTAGTAGTCCTACCTGGTTCGAGTTGATTTTAATCACAGTACATGGTAATACTTTGAGATGCCCTTGGGGATATCCTGTATACTCTTCCTTTCTTCCATTGTGGAGTAGCAGTCCAATTGCTCCTTGTAGACAGTAGCAGTCTCCCCAGCCAGCACTGTAACTCCCTTCTTTGCCTGTTGATTTAGAAGAATTGGGAACCCAAAGTGGCGAGGTTGTAGTCTTAACTTCTAATTTAATGAAATGACTTGTGTCTCCTGGTGGAATCAGTTCTCCCTTTGGAACTTAGAACGCTATACCAGCAAAGCATAAGGGCCAGGGACAGAAAGAAATAGGCTAGTGAGTAATAGTAAAATTTTTCTATTATGAGGGGTAATGGTAGGTGGTGCCACTTCCATTTCCACCCCTTGATTTTTAGACCTGTGCATCCTAACTTCTGCAGAGATGGCTTGGATGCCATGAGTTGTGCCCATGACCTCTTTATCAAATGATTTTCTGCCATACCCTTGATATTCTTTCTAGAGCACACTTTTCTCTTTTTTGCAATATGGATAGGCTGATAATTTTCCAAAACTTCAAATTCTGGTTTTGTTTTGTTTTGTTGTTTAACAATTCCTTCAATTTATCTCTCTCCTCTCACATTTTACTATAATCAGTCAGGGGAAAAGAGGCACAGCTTCCTATGTTTTTCATACTATATAAATTCAAGCTGTTTTACTAACTAATACATACCATTTAACAAGTTAAATTCTATGCATGATTTGAATACAACTCAGATTCTATGAATGATGAAATTTGAGGAATTGCCAATATTATTTAGAAATGCCATTATGTTAAGAACATCCTTATGAATTCTTTTAGACCAGAAGTGTCCTTAGAAACTAATAATCACATTTTTCTCTGAACCAAGACCAATTTAGAATATTTACATGACATAATGGTTATTGGGTGCAGTTGGGTAAGAATATGTATTTTATATAATATATATAAATAGATTCATATAAAGTATCTTTTGGGATTAGGAAGGAAAGTAATTCTCAATGCTGAATATAGCTATTTTATTTTCTCTTCTTGAAAATAGATTCAAAAACTAACATTTAAGTCACACTAAGCCTCTTGTATCTTCCGTAAGTGCCTGTGTGTTAAAATATGCTAAATTTTTTCAACCTATGCGTGTACTGAGCAAAACTAAATTATGGTCATCAGTAAAATGTTAGTCTAGAAGCCATTTAGCAATAAAAGCTATAAAGACTTTTGTTGTAGTTACCAATAAGTAAAACTTACAGACTTTTCCATGAAGTGTAAAAGTCATAATTAGGAAATGAGTAGACAAAGCTGAGGCTCCACTCTTCATATTAGAATGTTGTTACATAGGAAAGAACATAGTGGGATTCTAAACTATGTCCACTCCTAGACACATCTATGAACTTGTTGACCCAGGTTAAGTAAAAGGGTTTTTACATTGGTAGAGAAGAGAGAAATGGGACAAAATCAACAGATCTACTTTATCTTCCAGTTCAGACTAGTGTTTTATGTCTGGGTTTGAGTTAGATTTCTATTGCTATGAAAAGAAATTAATACAAATTTAGTGGCTTAAAACAACAAATGTATTGTCTTGCAGTTCTATATGTCAAAAGTCTTACATGAGTCTCAATGGGCTAAAAGTAAGGTATGGAGAGGGATGCATTTTTTTTCTACAGGCTTAGGGAAACATCTGTTTTCTGTTTATTAATGTTGTTGTCAGAATTCAGTTGCTTGAAAATGTAGTACCTATGTCCCTGTCTAGTTTCTGGTTGTCAGCTGAAGGCCATTCCTAGCTTTTAGAATTTCCTACATTCTTTGCCTCAAGACTCCTTCCTTCATCTTCAAGGTCATAAATGACGATTCTTCTTATATCATGTCTCTCTGACTCACTCTTCTGTTTCCCTCCTCTGTTTCCAAGAACTCACGTGATTAAAATAGTTTGTGGACAAAGAATGTTGTCTACCATTTTAGTAAACAAAGAATGTTACCTGCCATTCCAGTAAACAAGGAATGTTGCCTGTTTTCAAGCCATCAGCCGGGGCAGGCAGCTGACCCCATGGTGTAAGTATGTAAACAGGATACTGGCCATAGTGGTTAAGATGCATATCAAAGGAATAATTTCAATGACCCCACACTCTAGCATTTTCCCATATGTAGAAAAGCAGTAAAATCATTAACCTGAGATATCTGGGGTTTTTTGTGATTAGTAGTAATCTTTTGACATTCAACTACATGTTTTATTTTTCAGCAAAAGTTCCTATATATTCTGGCTCCTCCCTTACCTCTTTGGAACAGTTCCTCTGAGCTATCTGAGAGGCTTTCTCCCAGGCTATAATCCTCAGCTATTAAGATCAGCTAATATAACAACCTTAATTTCCTCTTCAACTTTAATTCCTTTTTGACATATAACTTTAACATATTCAAAAGTTCTGTGAATTAGGAAACGGACATCTTTTTATAAGCATTTATTCTGCCTACCACAGAGTTCAAAGAGGGTTGGTTTTCATATTGGTTCCAAAGAAGCTATTTTGTTAAAGCCATGGTCAATAACTGGGACATAAATAGCACTGCCTCAACATAGACATTTGAATTCATGTTATCAAACTTTCGTTTGATTTTCTAGTTAATCTGCCTCATGTCAATATATGCTTAGACCAGACAGAAGAACCAAGAAGGGTAGAGGAAAATTTTTTCTCCCCTGACACCCTCAAACAGAATCACAGCAGAGGTCTTTGGACATAGGGGCTAGAGAAGGAAAGGAAGAAAAAGAAAATACTATTGTATTTGTTATTGACATGCTTTCTCATGAAAAATCATCAGGAGATGCCCTAGAACTAAATGATATATTACTGTGTTGGTACTGTATTATATACAGCATTCTCTAGTCTCAAAGTGTGTCTTAAGGGGGCTGGTAGACCCTGTCATGTAATTTGACACAAGATAACATAAACATTATGTTAATATCTAAAAGAACTTCCTCATGACCTGCCTGAGGTAGTCTGGAGGAATTATTTTTGAAAAATAATATGACTATGCAAAATCTGCAGGTCATCTATCTATGCAGATAGATAATTGCTACTTAATGAAGATGATTGAAGAGTCTCACTCTGACATCAGTGAGAAGACAAGCCAGAATATTGAATATTACATGTAATAATGGCAAGATTGAGAGTTCTAAGCAATGTCATGTTAAAGGGCTTGATAAACAACTCTGTAATTTAGGGGACATACATGAGAAAGAATTAATTGCTTCCTAACAGGTTACTGATATGAGTTTAGCTGTGAAAGACATAGGCATTAGAGAATTACTGGTGTTGTCTCCTCTTCAACAAGCAAGAATGAAGAGTTGTAATTTAGGGACTTCAGACATTATAGTGAGTCCTAATAATAAAGTGTTTCTTGAACAAACTCAAAATCTCTAGGCCTCTTTCCAGTCTGCTGTTTCCAGACCTAACATGATTTCCAAAATAGACAATATATTTTGTGTGCCTATATATCTAACACTTTAACTCTGAATTACCTACCACTAATCATTTTCCATATCAGTAGAATGTAAAATTATCCAATTTTCTTACTAGTATTGGATTCTATATACATTAAGTAGGTGTGATTTTAACGCTTGCACAGTTATATTTTATTTTGTAATAAAGGTTTATAAAACTGGAAAATCAACAGTTTAGATAAACATTACAGGCATATTTTTTATAAGATGCCCTACTACAACTTGAATTTTCTTATCATGTCGTTGTGGTAGTATATTGTATACCTACTGAAAGCTGACATGTAAGTTATATTGACACTTAAAAGTAACAACAAAGTGACATCTGAGAAATGGCAGAGAGAGGACCACTGGAAATTCTCTCCTCCATAAAATCAATGACAACACTGTAAAGAATTTTTAGAATTAACTTTTTCAGACTTCTGAAAATTGACCAAAGGTGTGCAGCAAATGAGAAGCATTTAGTCCAAGAAAAATGGCTGAATCTCTGTAAGAACAGCAAGGTTTGTAGCATTTTAACTGACTCTATTCTTATTTCCCCCAGGTTGTGCAGTAGCTTTAAAAACTAACAGTCCCACAATCAAGATAAAAGCCAGCAGCCTGGCAGCCACCTAAGGGGTCAAAATGTGACTGAAGCTTTTTCAAAGCCTCATTCTCAGATAATTGTCATTATTTTAAATTTCCTGGGAAAACCCACTTGCAAAGTTGACTTATTTGACCTGACTCAGAACTTACCCAGTTCAAAAATATGTTTCCATGGGATCACTATCAAAAACCATTGAAATCAGTTGTTTTAAATCTGTGGCTTCCTGGCGCAGTGGATAACAGCTGTAGCAAATTACAGATAAACTTGAAAGAAAGAGCTGGAGAAAGAGATGTTCATAAAGGCTTAGAAATGCTGTGAAATACTCCTGAGAATCTGGAAGGTCACTTGTGTCATAGGACCATGTGCATATCATGACTGAGCATAAGTTTAGGAAAGACCTAGGAAAGCTTTAAGCTTTTATCTCTAGATAAAATCTTGAGGCTCTGCTCAATCAAGAAGTAAAGGCTAAGGTAAAGTAAAATGCCTGGTGAAGTGTAAAGACATACATCAATACTCATACAAAACCTCTCAGCAAAGATTGGTTGAATTATTGGTTTCAGACATTTAAGGAAATATCTGTGGAAACATGAGCTGACCCCTAAGCTAACCAATCAAACACATCAGTGTCCATGAATGACAACACAGAACTTACAGAATCATATCAGGAAACAAACAGCAAAGAGCAACAAAAACAAACTCTAGGGAAGAGAAAGAATATAATTTCCAGAGTTGCCAATTTATATTACATAGCACTTATAGTTTTCAATCAAAAATTAAGAAATATACCAAAACAAATAAACAAACAAACAACAAAAAAAAAAGCATGGCTCATACATAGGAGCAAAAAAGACAGTCAATTGAAATTGTCCTTGAGGATGTCCAGGCATAGGAATTACTAGACAAATGTTTTAAATCAGTTTTTTAGAATATGCTAAAAGAACTAAAGAAAACATGTCTAAAGAATTAAAAAATGAGAATGCTGTCTCAACAAATAGAGAACATCAACCAAGAGATGACAAAGAATCAAATAGAAATTCTGGATGTTGTAAAGTTTAATTACTGAAATGAAAAAATTTACCAAAGGAACTCAACAGCAGATTTAAGCAGACAGAAGAGAAAAATCAATGAACTTGTAGATTGGTTAATGGAAATTATTCAGTCTGTTAGAAGAGAAGAAAAAGGAATGAAGAAAGATGAACTCAGAGACCTGTGGGACATCATAAAAGATAGTAACAGACACATAATAGGATTTCCAGAAGGAGAGGAGATAAAAGGCAGAATGACTATTTGAAGAAAAAATTGCTGAAAAATCCCAAATTTCATGGAAAACATCACGTATCACCTAAGGTTTTTGCATTATATAAAGAATTCTTATTAAAAGCTCAACATTTAAAAGACAAAAAAATTCAATTTAAAAATGGGCCAAGGATTTGAATAGAATTTCCCCCAAAGAAGATACACAAATGGCAAATAAGCACATGAAAAGACTCTCAGCATCTTTAGTTATCTGTGCAATGTAAATCAAAATGGCAAGGAGATAAAATTCACTTTCTCTAGAATGACTTTAATTAAGCAAAAGACAATAACAAGTATTGGTGAGGATATATACCAATTGAAGCAGTCATACATAGCTGGTGGGAATATAAAAGATTGCAACCACTTAGGAAAACATTTTTAGCAGTCCCTCAATAAGTTAGACATACCATTAGCATATGATTCAATAATTCAACTCCTAGGTATATACCCCTCAAAATTGAAAACATGTTCACATAAAAACTTGTACATGAATGTTTATGGCAGCATTATTCATGATAACCAAAAAATGGAAACAACCCAAAATGTCCATTAACTGATTAAAAGATAAATAAAATATAGTATATCTATACATTGGAATAGTATTCAGACTTAAAACTGGAGTGTGAATATATGCCACATCATGGTTGAATCTTTAAACATTTAAACATTGGAAAGAAGCCAGACACAAATGCTTATTGTGTTATTCCATTTATATGTAAAGTCAGAATCGGCATTTCCCTAAAAACAGAGCATATGTTAATGGTTTCCAAGGGCAGAGGGGAAGAAGAAAGAGGCAGTGGCTGCTAATAGGTACATTTTCTAACTGTGGTGATGAAAATATTCTGGAATTACAGAGTGGTGATGTGGTGATGGCTGCATTATGAGATTCATATTTAAACTAAAAAATATTATAGTTAGCATGAATAAAATATATATTTTCTTAATCTATTGATTTGCTTTTATGTCAATACCTATATGAGTTACAAAATGAATTATAAAAGAAAATGGATAGTGAAACTTTAATAATACAAGAAGTATTACTTGAATATGCAGTCAGGTAAAATAATTAGAGCCTTGTTTATTGGGGCATTTAATTTGAATTCTGTACTGGTTTTAATGCCAGAAACATAAGTGAAGCATTTCAACAGCTTTATTTATAGATTTCAGCACTGAGAAAAGGTAATCTCTGTAGAAAATGTAGAATATTTGTTTAATTGAGTATATTTTTTTAACCTTCTGTTTTTAATCTCATTTTGTCAACCTTGTGAACACACTTTTCATAAAGTTAAAAAATTAGAAATAAAATCAGAATAAAATGGAGTATTAAAAATAACTTAAATCTTCTGTAGATATGTATAAGTTCCCATTATACCTTCCCAATCAAGGTAGTTTGACCTATTGTAAAAAAGTTCATCTCTCTTTACATATGCCACTAAGATAAATATTTACATTGTTTTCTATGCCCAACAAAACTCCACTAACTAAGGAAAACAAAGTGCTTATCTACTCAAAATATATGACAATAGAGTAATGTTACTACAATAGAAGAGAAAGTAATTCAACAATGACTTTATACAAATTAACAAGGTATTAATTATGTAGCTATACAACATCTCTATAAGCAAAACGTTTTGGAAGTAAAGAACTTGAGCAAAAGATATTGGAAAAATTTGAGAATATAGATTGTTTTAATTTTTATTCTAGTTAAAACTTGAGATGTTGGAAGAGAAATGGCAATGTGCAGTTGAACAGTTGGTTAATTAGATGGTGAAGATGAAAATGATTTAATATTCTGTACTTTGGCTTGAGATGCAAAAATGATAACTTCCTGGCAAGAGATAAAGGAAATCTCACAAAGACATGAGATAAAATATTTGGTAAAATATTTTTAACTTAACGAAATGACTTCCAATATTTTTTTATCAATAATTATAATGAAAAATCTCAAAATATATAGCATTCAGTGGTAGAACAAACTTGACTTAAATAGATTAAAGGATTGAGTTTTCCTATGATTTCTCAGGTAAGCAGGGAGAGATCTAAGGCACTCTTCAAAAGTGTCAAGATCGTGAAAAACAAGGAAAGACAGAGACACTGTCACAGATTGCAAGAGACTAAGAAAACTAAATTCGTGTAGTATGCTGGTTTGCATCTGGAACAAATGTAAACAACATCTGGAACAAAAAAAATGTAGAAAAACTGATGAAATCCAAGTAAAGTCAATAGTTTAGTTACTAGTATTTTACCAATATTAACTTCTTGATTTTGGCAAATTTGCCATGATTATTTAAAACGTTAACATTATGGAAAGCTGGGTGAAGGGTTTTGGGAAATGTCAGTGCTCTATTTTCGACTCTTCTGGAAGTTAAAAATCATTTCAGCGTGAAATGTTAGAAAAAATCTGGGAAAGAATAAAACGATCACTTGACCGTTTGTATGTGGGTCTATCTAGAATCTATCTTCTGTTCCATTAATGTATATGCCTGTTCTTATTTAAAAACCACACTCTCTTGAATACTATATCTAAGTCAGATACAAATCTTTCAACTTTGTTTTTTTTAATTTCAAATCATTTGACTAATAGGCTTTTCAAATTTGTTTTTGTTTCCAAAAACGTCTTACTGGGATTCTGAGATCACTCTGAATTTATAGATTACTTATTGAGAAATGGTATCTTCAAACTGTTGATTCTTCCAGTTCCTGAATATAACATGTCTCTTTCTTTAATTTCTCTCAAGATTGTGTGTAGTTTTCAGTGTACCAGTTTTAAAGACATTGTCAAGGACTCAGCTGAGCTGAAGCGAGAGCTGCATTTCCAGGTGTCAGAATAGGCATTTAAAGCAACAAGCCAAAGGTGAAAATGACAGTCAAGCCTTTAATCACTTACTGCCATAGTACAAGCAAGAGTCTAAAAGCAGAAAAGGTGCTCATTGCCTCCTGTTCCGTTTTCCCTCAAGGAACTGTGCTCAGGTGGATCAGCACATAAGAGGCCATTGCAAGGGATAATTACACTGTTGAGAGTGTCCTGAATAAAAGACTCCTACCATTTTACGAAGCTGTGTAGAGTGGTCAAGGAAGGGGAAAGTAGTAGGAGTGGAAAAGTACTGAATACTTACTGAGAGTGGAGAAAAGTATCTTCAAGTTTCCCTTACAAGGAGACCTCCAAGTGGAGGTGCTTGGGCAAGGAATGCAGAGATGCATGAGAATGTGGCCAGCCAGAGGGGCAAGAGTTCTTGCTGTAACTACCTTCAGAGACTGCAATGTGCTAACAGTGCACCAAATCTAGTGTGAAGACAGGTCTTCCTCATGGGACCAGCCAGGTAACGCCTTTGTAATTGCCTAAGGTTGGGTCTGAAAAACCACACTTAGTTTTTTGACCTGGAGCCTGATCTCTCACATATACTGTTAAATGTATCCCCAGATAATTCACTTGTTTGGATTCAATTTTAAACTATTAGTTCCAACTATTTTTGTTGTTAATTGCTGGTGTACAAAAATCCTTTATTTCTGTATATTGCCTTTTTTTGTGTACAGTTGAAAAGAATGTGCATACTTTAGTTGAATTGTGTTCTTAAATTTCACTACTCTTTGTCTGGTTAAGGATATTTTTTTCAACATTGACGTTTTTCATTATACGAACACAATAAGTTGAAGGTCTCTTCTCTTTCTTGAATATGAGAAAATTCTTAATCATTATTTCTTCAAATATTTTCCTCCCTTATTACTTCTATTTCCCTTAATTTTGGATTCTTATTATAGGGATATTAATACATCTTCTTGTATGCTCACATCTTTTTTCCTTTATATTTTCTATTTCTTTTTTTTCAGATGGATGAATGAAACATCAAAATCAAAAATTTTAAATAAGCATAAGCATTTCCCAAAAAAAGATATGAAAATATTTTGGAAATGTGAACCACTTGAAAATAGTGAATGTAAAAATTAATATTACTAATATGAAAATGCAGTCACTGGAGTACAACAAAATGGACACAAGGGAAGCACATACTTTTTTTTTAATTAAAGTATAGTTACTTCACAATATTGTGTTAGTTTCAAGTGAACAGCAGTGAGTCAGTATTTTTTTTTTTTTTTTTTTTTTTTTTTTTGTGGTGCGTGGGCCTCTCACTGTTGTGGCCTCTCCCGTTGCAGAGCACAGGCTCTGGACGCGCAGGCTCAGCAGCCATGGCTCATGAGCCCAGCCGCTCAGCGGCATGTGGGATCCTCCCGGACCGGGGCACGAACCCGTGTCCCCTGCATCGGCAGGCGGACTCTCAACCACAGCGCCACCAGGGAAGCCCCGTGAGTCAGTATTTTTGTAAATTATATTTCATTATATATTATTCCAAGGTAATGGGTAGAGTTCCTTTTGCTATACAGTAAATTCCTGTTGCTTATCTATTTCATATATAGTAGCTTGTATATCTGTTAAACCCGGACCCCTAGTTAGTCCTTCCCCCCTTCTCTCTTTCCTTCAGCAACCATAAGTTTTTTCTCCTGTGTCTATGAGTTTATTTCAATTTTGTATGTAAATTTATTTGTATTGTTTTTTAGATTCCAGATATAAGTGATATAGTATTTGTCTTTCTCTCTATGTTATTTCACTAAACATAATATTCTCTAGGTCCATACATGTTACTGCAAATGGCAGTATTTCATTCATTTTTATGGCTGAGTAATATTCCACTGTATATATATACCACATCTTCTTAAGCCAGTCATCTGTTGATGGACACTTGGGTTGCTTCCATGTCTTGACTACTGTAAACAGTGCTGCTGTGAACATTGGGGTGAATGTATCTTTTTGAATTAGTGTTTTCTCAATATATACCTAGGAGTGTAATCACTAGATCATATGGTAATTCTATTTTTAATTTTTTAAAGGAATCTCCTTAATTTTTTTAAGGACCCTTTCCCTAGTGGCTGCACTAATACATTCCCACCAAGAGTGTACAGGGGTTTCCTTTTCTCCACATCCTCTCCAACATTTGTTTTTTATAGACTTTTTCATGATAGCCAGTCTGACAGTTGTGAGGTAATATCTCATTGTGCTTTTGATTTGTATTTCCCTAATAATTAGCAATGTTGAGCATCTTTTCATGTGCCCGTTAGCCATCTGTGTGTCTTCTTTGGAAAGAAAAAAATGTCTATTCAAGTTGTATGCCCATTTTTGATTGGATTGTTTGTTTGTTTGTTTTTGATATTGCAGTTGATGAACTGTTTGGATATTAACCCCTTGTTGATCACATCATTTGCAAATATTTTCTCCTGTTCCATAGGTTGTCTTTTCATTTTGTTGATGGTTTCCTTTGCTGTGTAAAATCTTTTAAGTTTAATGAGGTCCCATTTGCTTATTTTTGCTTTGATTTCCTCTCATTTCCCCTTGAGGGACTGATTCAAGAAAATATTGGTTCAATTTATGTGGAAGAGTTTTATGCCTATGTTCTCTTCTAAGAGTTTTATGTTTTCCTGTCTTACATTTAGTTCTTTAAGACATTTTGAGTTTATTTTTGTAAATGGTATGAGGCAATGTTCTAATTACATTGTTTTACATGTGGCTGTCTAGTTTTCCCAGCACCACTTTTGAAGAGACTTTCTTTTTTCCACTGTATATTCTTGCCTACTTTGTTGTAGAGTAATTGACCACAGTGTGTGGGTTTATTTCTGGGCTCTTTATTCTATTCCATTGATCTATGTGTCTGTTTTTGTGCCACTACCATACCGTTTTGATTATTGTAGCTTTGTTGTACAGTCTGACGTCTAGGAGTGTTAAACCTCCACCTTTGTTCTTTTTGTCTCAAGATTGCTTTTGTAATTTGGGGTCTTTTGTGGTCCCATGTAAATTTTATGATTGTTAGAGTTCTGTGAAAAATATCCTGGTTATTTTGATAGCAACTGTGTTAAATCTGTAGATTACTTTGGGTTCTTGGCCATTTTTAATAATATTAATTCTTCCAATACAGGAACATAGGATATCTTTTCATTTTTTTGAATCATCTTTAGTTTTCTTCATCAGTGTTTTGTAGTTTTCAGTGTATAGTTTTCACCTCCCTGGTTAAGTCTATTTCCACTTTTCTTATTTTTTTGATGTGATTTTAAACAGGATTTTTTTTTTTTTTACTTTCTCATTCTGATATGTAATGTTTAGTGTACAGAAACACAACAGATCTCTGTATATTAATCTTGTATCCTGAAACCTTGCTGAATTCACGTATTAGTTCTAATGATTTTGGGGTGGAGAATTTACAGTTCTCTATAGAGTGTCATGTCATCTGCAAATAGTGACAGTTTTACCTCCTCCCTTCCAATTTAGATACCTTTTATTTATTTTTCTTGTCTGATTGTTGTGGCTTGGACTTCCAATGCTATATTAAATAGAAGCAACAAGAATGGGCATCCTTATCTTGTTTCTGAATTTAGTGAGAAGACTTTCAGCTTTTCACAGTTGAGTATAATGTTGGCTATGGGTTTGTCATGAATGGGCTTTATTATGTTGAGATATGTTCCCTTTCTGCCCACCTTGATGAGAATTTTTATCATGAATGGATGTTGAATTTTGTCAAATACTTTTTCTGCATCTATTGGGATGATCATTTGGTTTTTGTCTCTTCTTTTGTTAATGTGGTGTATCACATTGATTGATTTGCATATGTTGAGCCATCCATGTGAGCCTGGAATAATTCCAAATTGATCATGGTGTATAATCCTTTTTCATGTATCATTGGATTTGGTTTGCTAATATTTTGTTGATGACTTTTGCATCTATATTCATCAAATATTTTGGACATAATTTTATTTTTTTAGTGTCTTTTTCTGCTTTTAGTATCAGGTGATGGTGGCTTCATAGAATGAATTTGGGGGTGTTCCCTCCTCTTCAATATTTTGGAGTAATTTGAGAAGGATATGTATAAGTTCTTCTTTAAATTTTTATATGTTTAATTGAATTTCCCTGTAAAGTTTATCCATTCCTTGACTTTTGTTTGCTGGGATTATTTTCATTACAAATTAAATTTCACTACAAGTGTTTGTTGTGTTGAAATTGTCTGTTTTTTCTTGATTCAGTCTTGGCAGGTTATACGTTTCTAGAAATTTGTCTGTTTCTTCCAGTTTGTTCAATTTGTGGACATATAACTGTTTCTAGTATTCTCTTATGATTTTTTTTTCATATCTCTATGGTATCAGATATTATTTCTCCTTTTTCATTTCTTATTTTGTTTAGTTAGATCCTTTTTTCTGCTTGGTGAGCCTAGCTAAAGCTTTATCAGTTTTGTTTATGTTCTCAGAAAATCAGCTCATTTTATTTATCTTTTCTATTGTTTTTTTAATTTAAATTTTGTTCATTTTTTCTCTGATCTTTATTATATCCTTCCTTCTGACTTTAGGCTTTGTTTGTTCTTCTTTTTCTAATTCCTTTAGGTGGTAGTTTAGGTTGTTTATTTGAGGTTTTTCTTGTTTCATAAGGAAGGCCTATATGGTTGTGAAATTTCCTCTTTGAACTGCTTTTTTCTTCATCCCTTTCTGTAAAGTGTTTTCATTTACATTTGTATTGAGGTATTTTCTAATTTCTTCTTTGATTTTATTTTTGACCCATTGTTTTTTTTTTTTTTTTTTGACCCATTGTTTTTTTAGTAGCATGTTGTTTAGTCTCTGAGTGTTTGTTCTTTTCTTGTTTTTCTTTCTGTAGTTGATTTCTAGTTTCATACCATTGTGGTAGGAAAAGATGCTTGATATAATTTCTATCATCTTAAATTTGTTAAGGCTTATTTTGTGAGCTAGCGGATGGTCTATCTGGAGAAAGTTCCATGTATGCTTGAAAAGAATGTGTTTTCTGCTTTATTTAGATGTAGTGTCCAGCAGATAATTATCTATTGTGTCATTTGGGACCTCTGTTGCCTTATTTATTTTCTGTTTGGGTGATCTGTCCATTGATGTCAGTGGGGTGTTAAAGTCTCCTACTATTATGTATTATTGTCAGTTGTTCCCTTTGTGTCTTATTTGGGACCCTCTGTGCTTCCTATTCCTAGATATCTGTATCCTTCTTTCCGTTTGGGAGGTTTTCAGTCATAATTTCTTCAAATACATTTTAATCCCCTTCTCTCTCTCTTCTCCTTCTGGAACTTCTTTTATGCACATGTTGGCACATTTTATATTATCTCATAGATCTATCTCACATGCTACTTTAATTTTTTGTTTGTTTTTCTGTCTACTGTTGTAAATAGGTGATTTCTATTTGTTTTTCTGTCTACTGTTGTAAATAGGTGATTTCTATTATTCTATCTTCCAGATCAGTAATGCTTTCTTCTGTGTCATTTATTCAGCTATTCATTGTTTCTAGAGTGTTTTTTATCTCAGAAATTGAATTGTATATTTTTGATTGGATCATCTTTATAATTTATACTTCCTTGTTCAAATGATCTACATTTATATTGATACTCTTTCTTTATTCATTTAGCATTATTTTTATCACCAACTTTTTGAACCCAGTGTCTGGTAGACTAATTATCTCTGTTTAATTATTTTTTCAGGTGTTTTCTCTTGCTCTTTCAAATGGCAGTAGTTCCTCTGCCTTTATATTTTACTTATCTTTCTTTGTCTCTGTGAATTTTGATGAAACAGTTATCTATTGTGAACTTGAAAAGGTATTTTTATGTGGGGGGGGGGTGTCTGTATTTAGACTGTGTGTGCCCAGGAATGGATTTGATGTGGACACCAGTCATGCCTTTCCTCAGGAGGTGCTGGCCACTAACACCTTAATAGAAAGTATGCCTGGTGTTGGAAGAGCTAAAGCCTGAGCAGGGTGTGAGGTGAGACTTCCTTTCTGCTCCATAGCTGTAGCTTCCCTGTCAGGGGCAGGGTCTGCTTCCCCAGTTAATGGAGTGGAAGCCCTGAGGGTTGGGCTCAAGTAGGCTCTGTTCTCTTTAAGTTTATGTTATTTCTTCTCCCCGCACTGGGATCTCTCCTCTGTATCCCTAGATTGGGTCTTTCCTCAGGACCTGACAGCCCCAGATCCAATACCCAGCTGTAGCATGGAGTGGGCAGGGTCAGAGCATTTGCTGGCTTGGGAGTGGGAATCATGATGTGCTAGTCATGGGGGCTTGAGCGGCTGCGTTGTCACCAGAGGTCTGGGCTGCTGCCCTGGTACTATCTGAATATGTGCTAACAGTGGCCACTGCCACCTCTACTGGACCAGTCCCTAGGACCCCTGGCCATCTCTGCATCACCAGATAAAGTCTTTTCCTAGGACCCAGCTATCCTAGATCCTGTGCCAAGCCCTGGTGTGGGGCCAGGGTGTTTGTCCAGCTTGGGTTAGTGAGAGTGGTAGGGCAGCAGCCACCAGTGCAAAGCTCTCTCCTCCCAGCACCCATGCATTCCTTGCAAGTGGAGTCTAGGCTTTCCAGCCATTCTATGTGTCCCAGTAGTTCTCCCAGAAACCAAGGGGGCTTATCTCCTCCATATAGGGCCCCAACACTGGGATATCCAGTCTGTGGCTCACATCCCAGGGCAAGAGTTTGCCTCTGCAGTCTTTCCTTTCTACTTAGACCACTCCCAGGTATATAGGTCTCAACCAGATGCCTTTTTCCCCATCCTACCCAGTTATGTGCAATCTTTCTTGCAGCCTTGGTTGTATAGGACTTCTTCTGCCAGTTTTCAGTTAATTTTCCATGTTATTTGTGCTACATGTAGATGTATATTTGATGTGTTTGTGGAAGGATGTTAGCTCCATGACCTTTCACTACACCATCTTGATCCCCCTCCCCCAAAGTCCACTTATTATTGAGTTTTACAATTAGAGAAAGCTTGTCTAATAACAAAATACCTAGTAATTTCCATATTAAAAATAATAAAGAATATTTCTACTTTTATCTTGCTTGGTTCGGTACAATAACTGACATTATTGACCACTCCCTCCTACTTGAAATCTTATTTTGGCTTAAGACCTTCAACATTATTAGTTACCTACTGACTTCTGGCTTAGCAATTTCATTCTTTTTAGAGCTTTTTATTCTATACAAATCTTACATATTGGTATTCCCTAGTGTTACTGTTTGCTCTTTCACTTGACAAAACTTTTCTGGACCAATCTCTTTTACACATATAGTTTTCTATTAGCCCTCAGTTTGAGTGCAAGCAATCAAAGCAAAAGCAAAAAACATTTATTTAGACCAGAAAGGACCTAAAATTGCCATAAATCCTAGGGTAGTGTAGGAACATAGGCTGCACTCTCTACGAAATACATAATTCAGGAGTGTTATTGGAACTAGCTACATTCCTTGTTGTTGCAACTTTTTCCAAACATGAATTATATGCCTCCTCCAGTATCAATTATAGATTGTTCACACGCTTTGCTAGTATTTCAGAAATTCTAGGTTGTTTGATCACAAACTTTACCCTGAAGAAATGAAAACCCCTACCTGCTTTACCATTTGTGGGAAATGATTGTTGGAATTGCCCATTTACACTATCACCAGGCATGGAAGAATTATGTGACACCCCAGTAGTTCCCAGGCATTTTATGCTTACATTTTCCCACACCCATAGCGGAGCAGCAAACCTGGCTTTTAATGGTGATCAGAACCAACAGCCCCTGCAAGTAACTCTTTGCCTGCTGTTCCATGTATGGAGCCCAAACTGATTGCAAGGTGATAATATCTGTAACATCTGCCTGTGCTCCCTAGTGGAAGAATTTCGTCAGTTCTCACTACTAGTACTAGGACTCCAAACCTCTGATCCAGCAAAGCCTAAGGACTCAGGAATGTGAGACAAAAATTCTCTAAGTGGTTCACTAGAAATAATTATTAGAAAGACAAGACATACTTCTATCTTTTGATTCTATGTATTAGAATATGATATATTAGCTATTGATTCTGCCACTGGGAAAATTTCCTTTACCAATATCCTTCTGAGCCATGCCTAAGTTGGTTCGCTGTGTTGTGGCAGTTCATCTTCAATTTTCACTTAATACATCATATTGGATCAACCCATCTGTTAACCAACTGAGCTCTTTTTTGTCTGCTAATAGTTGGTCTAGGAAAGAATATTTCCCCCACTTTAGTCCCTAGGTGCAATTTAAGAAGGAGGCATTGGTGCAAGAGAGGTAATTAAAATGAAAAAATTGTACTATTTGGGCTTCATCCCAAATGTACCATTTCTAGGGTATGATAGATTGCTATTTCACTTACTTTCACTTATGCTATTTGCTATTTCTTATTACTTTCACTTATGACACTTGACTTGCTGAGTATCTTAATCCATTTATGCTACTGTAATAGAGTACCACAGACTATATGGTTTATAAGAACAGAAATTGATTTCTCATAGTTCTGGAGGCTGGAAGGCCCAAGATCAAAGCACTGGCAGATTCTGCATTAGATGAGGGCCCGTTTCCAGGTTCACAGATGGCAATTTTCTCATTGTGTCCTTACATGGTAGAGGAAGTATGGGAGATCTTTGAGGTCTCTTTTATGAGGGTGCTAATATCATTCATGAGGACTACCTCCTCATGAACGAATCACCTCCCAAAGTCCCCATATCTTAACACCATCATATTGGGCTTTTAGATGTCACCATAGGAATTTGAGGGGAACACAAATATTCAGTCTGTAACAGAAGTGTAGCAACATGACTTTTAACTTAAAGCAGAAATTCTGAGAGGACACAGATCACTGGATCCTTGATACTTGCATTGGAGTGGCAGGTCTTTGCATCTGCAAGGGGTTTCTGTCCAATCCTTTGGCCTGCCTGTGTCTTTTTAGGACAAGCAGAGTACTTAACCACTTCCTCCTTATCAAATCCTATTCCATAATAGCATAATGTTGTCAATATAATGGATCAGCATGATGTTCTTGGGAATGTTCAAGACTACCAAAATCCCTGAAGACTATTTTGACAGAAAATAAATGTTAACATAATCTTGAATAAGACAGAGAATGTTTACTTCTATCTTTCCTACATAAAAGAATAACTGGTTTTGATCTCTACTTATGGGCATATTAAAATAAAGAACACATTTTCCTATTTATAATGTAGCAGTGACACTTTTCCAACATAACAGCTGGTTCTGGGGCCAGCTTGTGTAAGATTCTGGTAGTTTGCCATCATTTGCCATGTTTCATCTAGTTTTCCAGGATCCGGACAAGTGTCTAAATGAGGATATGATTCAGAACCCATATTACAGTTTTTGATGGGTTGCCAGTCTCTGCATTTCCTAATGGAATCTAGCAATGCATCTGATGCACTATCTTGGCTGAAACAAGTAGACACATACTGAGTCTTCCATTTTTGTCTTTCTGCTATATTTCTATTCTAATTTCACTGTCATAAATCCAAAGTGAGGGTTCTACTAGATGTTCTATCTATTAATGCTGATGATAATTGCACCTGCCTTTTCTCTGAAGGTAAAGTGCTACCATTTAACCTTTGCCTTTCTATAATCTACACTACTCTGGGTGACCTCTAGGAGCTAAGAGCAGAACCTGGCACACAGGTAGCAGCAAAACAAGGACCTCAGTCCCTATAGCTGCAAAGAAATTAATTCTATCAACATCTCATGATGTTGGAAGAAAACTAAAAGTCTCTGCTGAGAACCACAGCTCCACACTTTGATTTTAGCCCAGTAAGAACCTGAATAGGGAATTCAACCACAATGTGCCCAAACTTCTGACTTATAGAAACTGTGAGACAATACATTTGTATAGTCTTAAGCCACTGAGTTTGTGATAATTTGTTTTGCAGCAGTAGGAAACTAATATACTTCCCCCACAATTACAATACTGTAGTGGTGAAACAAGAGGCTAAGGTAAATGCTGCTTACATGGTGGTTTGTTTCACAGCTGAGGAGCTCCAACTTTATTAGCAAACCCAGACTTATTATAATGGAATACAAGTAAATAAGTCTTCCCTTTTCTCCAGAGAAACAAGTTCTATATGCTAAGGCACTTTGAAATAAATACAAACTTGAAAAAGTAGTATGAAATAAAAACAACCAACACCTCTGTTTACAAGATATACAGAAACATAAAGACCTGTCTCCCAACAGAAGTGACTTCTGGCTTTTCTCAGGGAACATAGTCACACAGTGAGGTCTCTGGTCTCACAAAAATATTTAATTGTATTATATCTACCTACTAGGTAATTGCAATCTGACTTTCATCCTAATCTATCTTATTTGGTGTCCATGTAGCACAAAGTTACCCATTTGATGACTATTGATTATCCATAGTCTAGTAATAGACTAGTATCTACTGCATAAGGTTGATGTTATGATTAAACTTGAGTTTGAAATGTAGTGAGCCCCAACAAAGGTGGTGGTGGCAGTACGTTCTAGTCATGGTATTGCTGGCAGAACCTACTCTGGGGATTGTATAGAATTAGTTCTCCACCTGTTAGAGCCATCACTTCAGAATGGTTTAGGCAGGCTTAGTTTCTTTATTAAGATAATAAAGAACCTAAGAATATAAAAATACATGTTTATTTATTTGTTTTTGTTTTTTTAAATCTGTCATTGGTTTATCATATCTCAGTTTTCTCAGGGTAACTTTTAATGGTATGTTTATGAAAGTATATAATAAATATAGCAATATCATCTATATGTCAAAAGGTAATTTCAACATGACTATACAATTTATAGAATAAAATATCTTACATAAATAGTATTTTCCTGAAAATTAAAAGAGACAGAAAATATGTTTAAAAAAAGCCAAGTGACAGAAAATATGTATAATTTATCAGTTAAATTTGTATATGTAATTTTATTATATTAAACAGAATCTTAATTTTTTGTTTTATAGCTTGATTGTATAGAAAGTACAGACTTAACCATGAATCGTTTTTTTCTATAGAGAATAGAGAAAAATATAAATAAAAGTTTTAACTTTCTCTGCTTCACATAATACGACAGATTTAACTTTAAATCATCAGGAAAACCTAACATTTTTGTATAAAGGTTAATTATATGATTTCTCAATTCCTCTATTTTTTAAAACACCTTTAATGGGTACATGTCCTTGATGAAATTCAAAATGTCATACAAATACTGACATTTTCTAAACTGAACTAGAAAGAGAGTGCTTTTGAGTTGTACAGAGAACAAGTGTTCATTCCTACTTTAGTCACATTTGCAGTCAGATTTCCTCTGAAGTTCTTTTCTCGAAAAATTCTGAGAAATGTTATGAATAAAAAACATTAATAGAGGAAAACATGTTAAATGTGGAATATCAGAAAAATTTTACTTTTTTTCAGAATGTACATTTGTTATATAATTTCAGAATGTACATATGTTATATAATTTGGACTGAAATTGTAAAGAAAAATATAAAACTTTTGACTTGTACATTTTAGCCTATTTCTTTAGGATCTAAATAAATTTTAACTGGTGTTCATATGTGAAAATATAAATTACTTATTATGCTTACATAATAAGTGTGTATGTATACACAATTGCAACTGTAATTTAAGCAGAATAGAATATTAAAAGTTAACATACAGCATGCTGTCAGTGATTATCTCTGAGTAGTCGTAAGTGAATTTTATTACTTTAATTGAGATTTATGTATTCATAACTTTTGTAGGGTTATCTTTGGTAATACAAAATGTACATGTTATTTTTTCTGTTACTGATGCCTTCAGCTGAAAGTAACATCAGAAAAGAGAAAATGGAAAGAAAGAAAGAAAGAAAGAAAGAAAGAAAGAAAGAAAGAAAGAAAGAAAGAGAAAGAAAGAGAGAAAGAGAGGAAAAGAAGGAAGAGAATTACCAACAGTAGATGTCAATGATAGGATTTTAGATGAGCCCCTGTTAATATTTTTAGAAAAATGTTGGAAGTATTGAATGCCATCTTTTATGATTTACCCCAGGGAATTATAGAGAAAATACATCAAGCTATGGAGTAAACAGTCAGATAACTTCTGGGGTGACAAGCACTGTTTTAAAATAGTGTATGAGGATTTGGTGGCAGCAGTGGGGGTCATGGCTCTAGAATGATAATAAAAGATAGAAATTCTGGTTTATGTTCCTCCATCTCTGTGTTCCTCTGTGGGTTAATACTATATGAGACT
This sequence comes from Phocoena sinus, assembly GCF_008692025.1. NCBI lineage: Eukaryota > Metazoa > Chordata > Mammalia > Artiodactyla > Phocoenidae > Phocoena > Phocoena sinus. The sequence continues at coordinate 121,128,743 of NC_045764.1, read as the reverse complement.
CTCTGTGCTTCCTGGACTTAGGTGACTGTTTCCTTTATGGAAGTTTTCAACTATTATCTCTTCAAATATTTACTCAGGCCCTTTCTTTCTCTCTTTTCCTTCTGGGACCCCTATAATGCAAATATTACCACACTTGATTTTGTCCCAGAGGTCTCTTAAACTGTCCTCATTTCTTTCTTTTTCTTTCCCTTTAAAATCAGTTTGTATTTAAATATATAGCAGTTTCTGGATACCAAAATCACAAACTGTTTGCACATAACTTATTAAGGTTTGGATGCATAAAATCATAAATTTGGGAGGCATCATAGTGAGAGTTTACTTCAACTTTCTTCCTAACTTGATTTTATAATATTCTTTATGGAGAGTACTAAGCTTCCAGGGATGAAAAACAATCTTATAATGCAGGCTGTTTCTTTTGAAGAGGGTGATGAACAAAGTTTTTCTTATATGAAAATCTACCTTTTTCCACTTTGTTTCATTAGTTCTAGTTCTTCCCACTACAACAGCACAAATTAAATTTAAATTTTCCTCCACACAAACTTTCGTATATCTTCCTTTGGTGTTTTCTTCTCCTCCTCCTCCTGTTTCTCCTTTTAAAATGACTTTATTGAGATATAGTTTACACACTATAAAATTCATCCACTGTCCTCATTTCTTTTCATTCTTTTTTTCTTTTTTCTGTTTGGTGACAATGATTTCCACTACTCAGTCTTCCAGCTCACTGTTCCTTTCTTCTGCCTCATTTAGTCTACTATAGATTCCTTTTAGTGTATTTCTCATTTAGGTTATCATACTTTTCATTTCTGCTTGGTTGTTCTTTATATTTTCTAATTCTTTCTTAGAAACTTCTAATTTCTCACTCTGTGCATCCATTCTTCTCCTGAGTTCTTTGATCATCTTTATGATCATTACTCTGAACTCTTTCTCAGATAGATTGCTTATCTCCACATCACTTATTTCTTCTCCTGGGGTTTTATCTTGTTCCTTTTTCTGAAACATATTCCTCTGCTACCTCATTTTGGCTAAATTCCAATTTTATTTTTATGTAGATGGTAGGTTAATTACATTTCTCAACCTTGGACAAGTGGCCCTCTGTAGGAGACATCCTATGCACCCCAGCAGTACTCTCCCTCTCATCACCCAAGGGCCAGGGGCCAGCTAGTCCCAAAGTAGTATCTGGCCTGTGTTTGCAGACATGGTCTACAGGCTGTGGGGTTGTGGTTTTCTTTCTTATGGTGTCTCCCCGCCGGTGGATGAAGCTGGTAAAGCTTTGTGCAGGCTTCTTATCAGGAGGGGCTCTTGCCTGCCCACTGGTTGGTGGAGCTGGGTCTTGGCCCTCTGGCTAAGCTGTGTCTGGGGGCATGTCTAGAGGCAACTGTGGGTTCAGGAAGTCTTTAGATAGCCTATCTGCTGATGCGTGGGGCTGTGTTCCCTGCTCAGTTAGTTATTTGGCCTGAGGCATCCCAGCAGTAGAGCCTATAGGCTGTTGGATGGGGCCAGAACTTGGTGCCAAGATGTCAACCTCCAGTAGCACTCATGCAGATAAATCCTTCCTTATATGTCCACCACCAGTGTCTATGTCCCCAGGGTGAGCCAAAGCTGCTCCCCCACCTCCCCAGGAGACCCTCCAAGATCAGAGATAGGTCTGGCCCAAGCTTCTATCAAATTACTCCTTTTGTACTTGCTCCCAGTGCACTTGAGATTTAATGTGTGCCCTTTAAGATTGAAGTCTCTATTTCCCCCTATCCTGTGCAGCTCCTGCAATCAAGCCTCACTGACCTTCAAAGCCAAATGCTCCGGGGACTCCTCTTCCCAGTGCCAGACCTTCAGGCTGGGGGGCTTGACATGGGAGAATCTCACTACTATGGGAGAATCTCTCACTCCTGTGGGAGAGTCTCTGCTATGTAGTTATTCTCCAGTTTGTGGGTCACCCACCCGAAGTGTATGAGATTTGTTTATATTGTGAGTCTGCCCCTCCTACCTGTCTTGTTACAGTTCCTTCTTTATGTCTTTAGGTATAGATGATCTTTTCTGGGAGGTTTCAGTCTTTTTCATCAATGGTTGTTCTGCAGTTAGTTTTGATTTGGGTATGCCTATGAGAGGAGGTGAGCTTAGCATCCTTCTACTTTGCCATCCTGGCTGCTCTCCTCTGTTTTCCTTTTCTTAAACCAAGCTGAGCTAAAAAGCCTTGTGGGAGTCTAGGAGTCCAGCAGAAATGTTTCAGCACATCATTGGAGCAAGAAAAATCTGAATCAAGGTCCTAGAGCTACACCCTACTTACTGTGTGCAGCAGATAGTGGGCAGGACATGGCATCAATCTTTGCTATTCAGAGGAGAAGGAGACTACCATTTATGATATGACATATCTAAAGTGCACTGTAAGATCTTCCAAGATCTTCTAGGGTTGACTTAAAAGGCAACCCTAGGGGTCCATGTTTTTTCTTAATCCTTATCAGGATCGCTAGAGAGCAGAAGTTCCCTCTAAGTTTAAGATATCAGTCCTCTGGAGCCAGAGAGGGAGAATATTCCGAAGCTCAGGATAGGCACAGAGGCAAAGGCCATAGACAGCAGCAGCTGCAGTCACTAGAGAAAAGCTGAAACACCAGAGCAAGAGAGACCAGGTCCAGGATGTTGAGCCTGTTTTTATTTCACTTGCTAGGAGTCCGACCAGTGCTGACTCTAGAGAAAACACTGCCCAATGGGTAAACAATGAAAATACAAAGTTATATGACATCGAACTCCTAGAAACTGTGATCGTTATGTGTGAGAAATGTCAGAAGGGAATCTCTGACATCCAGGAACAGCTGCTACTGGGAGCTATAGTAATTTTTAATTCTCATTCCTTTCACCTTAAAATTATAAAAATGCTTTTATTTTCCTTGTCTGACACAGATAAAAAAAACAAAATAATTTCAGGTGGGAAATAAATTAATGAATTTATATGAACATAAAATATGAGCGTATATACATTAAATCAATTGGGAATATACTGAAAGGAAATAGAAAACTATTTTTAAGGATTATGTAACATCAAGCAGAAATCATTTTTACCAGCACCATATGGGGCAGGTATATATGCTTAAGGCGTGTTATAATTTGAAAATGAAGAAAACAATAACATTTTGTTTTCAGAAAGGTAGAATGTGTGGGATACAAGATCTTACTTAGAAATACTGACTTTTAACAAGAGAACTACAACTTCCCCTAAGCCTAAAATCAAGGAACTATGAGTGGACTCAAATATAGGCAGTAGTCTTGAGGGGGAGGAACTTGAGTACATATAGATAAATATGTGCATATATATATAAATATGTATGAACAGTCCTATCTGTAAGAAATGTAGTCAATATGTGTATATATGTATACATTTTACCAACCTAAATATACTTTTCATGTACACAAAAATATCAGAAGGAGGAAGTTCATATTTAGATTTCTTCTGAAACCAGGGAGAAACAAAACAAAATCATTAATGAGACGAGTCATATGGGAAGAAATTATATAAATAATCAAATACAGTAGTAATTTAGAGAAAGTAATTTTCCCTCAGCTAAGGAAAACATGATAATGATGCTTAATTTTTTCTTTAAAATTTAGAATATTTACTATCAAACCTAAATTTAGACTAATTTTCTTTCATTTAAAATTTGTAAAACACTAGCATTTCATTTTTTCTTAAAAAATTCTCTTTGGGAGGACTTAGTAACTCATTCACTTTAAGTGTAAACATTTTTATGTTTATAGGTTTTTACTTTTATCTGTATGCATATTGACTTATATATCTAGTGATGTAAATTAGAAATTAGTGTTTTATTATTTTACAGCTTATATCACATATATTCACTTATTCAATCACTTGTAATTATCAAAACTATTTTGCTTCTCTTAATTTGTACCACTTTCAACTTACTTCCCTGGTAAAACTCTTTTATTGTGAAGAAAACATTTATTTTTTTTCTTAGTTCTTCACAGGTTTGCCCTAACTTATTAAATTACCTGAGATGATAATGTTGCTAGAAAATGTTCCTGTAGTTTTATTTCTATTGAGTTTATTCATGGAACTGTTTAATTATTTATTATATGGACTGAAGCAACATCTGTCATATTTAGAAATTTTAAAGACAAAATAAGGTTTGCATTATATTTCTCTGAATTACATCCCCACTAGCTATTTTTAGTCATAATAGAAAACAACCATAATTTTATACTGTAGCAACTCTTTCATGTGTTACAATAAAGAATAATAGTTTAAAGGAATTGTTATGTGTATTCCTTGAGGTGGGACCAGGACCCTTCCCCAAGGCTGCACCATTGTTTCTTGGCTGCCCCTCCCTTGTCAGCATCCCTTCCCTTCCCAGATTAACAACTGTCTGAATCTGCCCTCTGGAACTCTGGGAAGGTCATGGAGGCTGGAGGTCTGTTCCCTACAAGAAATGGGGGACAGAAAGTCTTCCATGCCCAGGAACCCCACAGGATTTTGCTCGGTTTCAAAAGAACCATCAAAAAATCAACATCAGGCACTGTGGACACTTATGGTAGCATGGCCAGTAGTTTCTCTGAAGATCGTCATGGAGAATCTCTGAAATTCTGTCAGCAGTAAAGATTCTTCCTAACTGCTACATTAATAAAGTAAAAAGAAAGTTTTATTCAGGATTGCTTGTCAAAAATAGTTTTGAATTGTCTGCAGCACCCTAAAAGAAAAGGCTTTAAATGAGGGTAATGCACTGCTACTTCTTCTCATGAGTTGGGAATGATTTAAATGCATAATTACAACGTTTAACTGGGAGGTAGCCTAATACATTGGAAAAGCAGAACATCTATTGAATGAAGTGAGCTCAGCAATGAGTGTGTTTTTCTATGTGCTGGGTGCATGTGACCACCCGAAATAGATGAGAAATAATTTTGATCATGGAAAAATAAAAGAACCCAGAAGATATAGTGAGATTTTCCAGGAAATATTTAATAATGTCAAATAGACTTTCATATTTGGCTCATTGATTACTTTTTTTTTTTTTTTTTTTTTGCGGTACGCGGGCCTCTCACTGTTGTGGCCTCTCCCGTTGCGGAGCACAGGCTCCGGACGCGCAGGCTCAGCGGCCATGGCTCACGGGCCCAGCCGCTCCGCGGCATGTGGGATCTTCCCAGACCGAGGCATGAACCCATGTCCCCTGCATCGGCAGGCGGACTCCCAACCACTGTGCCACCAGGGAAGCCCTCATTGATTACTTTTAATATTTTTACTCTTTAGTAGAAAACTCAGATTTCACCAGGACACAAACTAACACGGCATTAAATTCTTTCATGCTTCTGAAAAGTTTGAGCTGTATATTTTGGATGCAGAGTTACTGCTTGCATAGAGCAATATAGATCTGAGCACCCATGTAGAGAAGGCTGGTGCTGAAGAATCCCCAAGAAAGATAGGAGATAAAGCTAACCTTTCAGAGTATCTTGATGGTTATCAAATATTACATGGTGTGAAGAAAAAGGGAGTGGTGTCAAGCAACTTTGCTATTGCCTGATACTTTTAGATAATTATGTCAATATGGAAGGGAGGACACCAAGAGCCCTGAGAGGAGGTGTATGTATGGCTGTGTGGAGCAGAGTTGTCTTAAAAGATATTAAGACATAATGATATTGGAACAAGTGGATTCTGTCTTTTTCATTAACTACCTGTGTGAAGTTTACCAAGTTACTCTGACTTTCTGAGCATTATTTCTAAAATCCAAGATTGAATATTTAAATGATATCTCAAGTTTCTTATTACTTTGAAAATTCTGTTATTTTAAAATTCTCAGTTTTCACTTGTTCATGTTTTCTGGCATAGAAATCTGATTCTTTAGTTATAAAGTAAGTCATGGAGATGTAATGCATAGCACGTTGACTATAGTTAATAATGCTGCATTGTATGTATAAAACTTGCTAAGAGAGTAGATCTTAAAAATTCTCATCATAAAAAAGAATTGTAACTATGTGTGGTGATGGATGTTAACAAGACTTATTGTGGTGATTAGTTTGCAATATATACAAACATTAAATCATTATGTTGCACACCTGAAACTAATATAATGTTATATACCAATTACATCTCAATTAAAATAAAAGACGTCTTTTTTCTTTAAATATAACAACTAGGTAGAACATCTTTGTTCTGTAAATTTAAATGCTCTATTTAAATACTATTTTAATTCATAATTCTTGACTTTTCTCTCATATTTTTTCACCTTTCCTTTTATTGAAAAAAATTTTAGAAAATGGCAGTTAAAGGGCACACACAAATCAACAGAGATATATTAGTGGACAACCTAGGCAAGATAAAACTAAAAAATGCCATTAGCTTCTTTAATTGGTTAAAAGCACAAAATGTAACAGGCAGAAAATTTCTTTTAAATTAAAAAGCTGTGTTTTTTTTTCCCCAATTCTCCCCAAGTCAGATATATACACACCCACAAAAATAGTGGGTGAAGGAAAGCTGACATACACAAGAAGTTGTAACCTGAATTAAGGGAAACAGCCATTGAAGCAGGAATTAACACAATAAAGTCAGCAACAGGTTAACAGTTTTCAAAACTGAGTCCTCAAATACTGCATGACACAAAGCTATACCATATAAAGTACTGCTAGGTATGAAGGAAGGAGTCTGTACCACTTTTAGCAAAAATGCTTTTCCAGAGAAGCGAATCAAAACAACACAATCAGCAAACTAAAGAAGCTATAGCTAGATATGAGAGCTACCACTACTCATATCTGACCTAGAAAGTCCTATTTATCCAGAATAGACCAAATTTTCAGGACAAATTAGGGACTTTTTTTTTTTTTAACATTTCTTACTTTATCCATTTTAAGTTCTGTTTCTTTCTCCCATACCCCTTAATTCATCATGATTCAGCAGAAAGATGGCTGGTTATAGAATTGGCTATTTTTTTTCTCTGTGGTGAGACTGACATTGGGCCTGGATATTTCAGGCTTGTATGCATCCATAACAGTGTTCTGCTGTGGTCAAAATCTTAACAATGAACTTGGTGAGCTCGGCTTCCCATTGCTGCTTTGTTCTTCCACTGATGAAGGTCAGCTTTAGAGTGTATTTGTCACCGAACCTTTTGAGAATATACCAAATATCATCAGGATACATCCCTGTAGAATCTTTCCTGGGGCCACAAGAAAGATGCTTTTCTCCTTATATGAGGTATAAATGGTCAGGATCTGCATCATCACAAAATAGGATATGATGCACAAAGCCAAAACAGGCTTGGACTCTGAGTCCAAATCAAAGCCACTGTGGCAAAGAAATGAGAAATTGTACAGATGGTGAGGCAACCATCAGTTAGACCAAAATTCTCCACATACTTGTACATTTTGGCAGAATCATTCAAAGAATTTTTCACAGCTGACACATCCCATTTGTCAGTTTTTACAGGCTTATCATCAATCTTCCACTTGTCCAACAAGCCACTATGGCTACTACCTGTCCCATAGCTGGGGCTGTTATCGAATCCCAGTCCGTGTGCCTGACACACGGTGAGGCCCAACAAACCAAAACATTGGAGTCTGAAGGGGAGAAAGGTCTATTGCAGGGTCAAGCAAGGAGAATAGGGTGGCTCGTGCTCTAAAGACCTAATCTCCCTAATAGATTTTGGGGAAGAGATTTTATAGACAAAATTTGGGGGGAGGTCTGCAGAGTGTGTGGCCTTCCAGATTGGTTGGTGGTGAGGTAACACGGTGGTGTTCCAGGAATCTCAGTCATCAGCCTTCTAGTTCGAACCAGTCTGGGGTCCACAGGTTGTGCTCAGCCTAAAGTTACCATCCTCCACCTGGGTGGGGGCCTTAGTTCCTGTAGAAGAACTTAGAGACATGTACCAAATTGTTATGCACATCCCCTGAGGAGGATCCAGAATGAGGCCCCACCCTGCACTATTGTTTCTTTCTGCATTGCCTTACTCCCCTAATTAGTAACTGTTTGAATCTGCCCTTTGGAGCTCAGAGAAGGTCTAGGAGGCTGAAACGTTTTCCCTAAAAACAGGAAGTTGGCGGGGGTGGGGGTGGAGGGACTTCCCCGACCGTCCAGTGGTTAAGATTCCGTGTTCCCAATGCTGGGGGCCTGGGTTTGATCCCTGGTTGGGGAACTAAGATCCCACATGTTGTACTGCACAGCCAAAAAAAAAGGAAAAGAAATGGGGGACACAGAAAGGCTTTTGTACTTGGGAGGGGCCAACAGTGTCCTGCTCGGTTTCAATTCCCAGTTTTATTTGATATTTCTCAATCTTGAGGAGAACAAGAAAAGGAATAACATTTTGGATAGAAAAGTTAATCATAAACTCAGCAGAGGAACTCAGTTTTAGTGGGACTTGTGTTCAGGACCACTGTCAGCCCCACTACTATCTCTGCCACCATCTTGTCTCTTTCTCATTATTTCTTTCAGTTGATTCTTCGACTACATTTTATACAACTGAACCTGCACAACCACACAGGCACACAAATACATTCTCATGATAGAAAATTTTTTGAGCTGCATTTTAAAATAACAACTGAAAAGAATGTAAATATATATGTATCTATTTAAACTACTCAGAATTTTGAAAATAAATTATTTTAAATAAGTATCTCAGTAGACAAGATGTTGCTATTTAAAATATATTCAACAATTAATAGACTGAGTAAAAGGAAGGCTAAAATTTTGATTCAGGATGAAATTTTTGTCTAAATGAGTTAAATATGAATGGTATTTCTAAATTGTGAATATAGTAATTAATTCATTTTTCTTCTTTGGAATCTCGTGTCAGTTCAATTTACAAAGCTATACTCAATTTATTTACAAATATTTATATTATCCCACTGTTCTATCAACTTCAGTTACTATCCAACCAAGTAGTAAAACTATCTGTTGTCTTTTTTTTATTGCTTTTAGTGTCTTTGAAACAACATTAATTTTCTCCTGAAAAATAAAATTTGTAATTTCTATATAGATGGATCTTACTAACACTGGATGATGTGAAGGATGACACTTTTAGTCCATATTTGTGAATCAGATAATACTATACCAATTAGATAAATTCTGACAAATTTCATTTGATACTATGACATAGAAGTTCAGTTTATGTTGGCTGGTTATACATGAGTGTATATATGACTATATATGAGTGTATATATGATTATATATATGTGTATATGTTTGTATATGCATATTTACACACCCATATATATATGCACACACACAAGGTGATCACACCTATAATTTTATAAGTATAATTTGTAAAGTCATAGGTGGTTGAGGGTTGTTCTAACAAGCAGATAATATTCAAACATATTCTTACAATTTTGAAAATTAATGTATACAAATTATTGCATGTCAGAATTTCCTTGACAGATTGCTATAATACCAAATGGATATATAGGACAGCTGTTGCTATAGCAACAGGATAGGCTTAGGGAACCAAATACAGGATTTTTTTTAAATGATCGTACCCATTCACCTCAATCCACATACATGATAATTTTTTCTTGTATATACATTACTGACTATACATTATTATCAATGATTTAAAAAATAAGGTTTGTTTGTACTTCTCTGATATATTTATATATAAGAACATTCTAAAAACTTTTTAAAAATTGAGACTTTGGTTTTCTGCTGATTATTTGCTCTTGTTTATGTTATGGTTTGATTTTCATGAATAACTGTTATATAGACACATGATAGATATAGAGATTTATATTTTTGTAATTTTGTATGCAGGTTAATTCTTATCATTGAGAGAATAGAACTATATATCTCAATTTCAGATGTATATATATAGATATAAATATAGATATAGATATGTTCTAAACATTAACATAATTGACATTTGGGACCAAGTAAATTGGTCCCCTTTATTAGGGGAGGCTGTCCATAATTGACATTTGGGACCAAGTAAATTTGTCCCCTTTATTAGGGGAGGCTGTCCTATGCACCCTAGGATGTCTAACTGCATCCCTGGTCTCTATTCGGTAAATGCCAGTAGCATTAGTGGATGCTATCAGTGGATCCCCCACCACTCCCAATTTCAAGAAGCAATGAACGTATATAATTCAAGCAGTGTATACCAAAGATGTCTCCAGATATTGCCAAATGTTTCCTTGGAGACAAATTGGCCCCTGTTGTGAAAAGCTGGTCTAATGTTTTAAAAATATTCCATACCAGCCAAATATATATTAAAGATTATCAGCAATAGATTAAATATTTAAGCATTTGAACTATTTGAAAAATCCACATACATCTTTGATGAATTTTCATGGACTCTTCCAGTCATTCAAATCTTCGGTCTTTAAAATATTTTAAAATATTAGATAAATAAGCAAATTTTATTTCCTATAAACAAGTCTTTTAATAATATGTAGTAAGGAAAACACATAATATATAAGTTAGGAACTTTAAATCATCTACAATTTTATATTATTTACAAGCTAATTAATTAACTTGCCTTGGTTTTATGTATGCTGGTAGATGACATGAGATTCCTTAATCTAAGATGGGCAGTTTATTGCTAAAGCAATAGCAGTAGCCAGAGAATCAGTTTTATTTGTGTTAGATTTCTGAGTTCCAATTCCTACAGGGAGACCCAAAGAGTCAGAGGATAACTGCACAGGTGGGGTAGATTGTATTGTAGGAAAGGAATGCTGAGTTTAGAGAATTCAAATCTCTTCTAATGGGGAATTAGTATGCCTGCCCTTTGATCTAGAGGGTGACAATATCTCTATTTTCAATCCTGTTTGCTATAAAAATGTCCTTTAAAAAAGAAATCTGGAAGAAAAGGCAGTCAGTTCTTTGCTTACAAATATACAAAACATATAAGAGACACAGGAAGAATTGTTTCCCAACAGGTACTGCATATAGATAGATTACATGAAACATAAACTTGAATTTAATTATTGCTAAATAAATGCTGAAACAATTTGAAATCACATTTGACTGACATGTACTGATTTTATCATCAGGACCAAGATATATAAAACCTATATAAAATAAATAAATGCCCCAAATTTTAAAACACAAGTAATTGTGCTTTTAATTACCTGCCTTTTTTCCACTTCTAGAAAAAGAATATCCTGTGGCGTTTACAGAATCAGAATTGGGAGCTAGCCTGTCTGGATTCAGATTCTGGGTTAGCTACTTAACAGTGATATGACATTAGAAGAGTTTTCTTTCTTTAGCTATTCATTGTTCAACTTCAGTTTTTTCTGTAAAAGAGAGAAGATACCAGTACTCATACACCAGCTGTTGCTAAAATTATAAGTGGTAGTTCACGTAATGTATATAGTGTAGAACAAAATAAATGCTACTTATTGTTATTTCTTCTTTATTGTATGAGTGAATTCAGTATGCAAGTCACTGAAGCAAACATTGAAAATGCCAAGATATATAAGACACAATCCTTGTTCCTAGGAAGATGATGGTTATTGGATGAGAGAAACAGTCACCAAAAGTTATTTTTATCTTTTTACATATGGTAAAGATATATAGAAAGTACTGTATTTTTATTAAGAAGATTCACAACTTTCTATGCTATATAGGTAAAGAGAAATATAATTTATATATTTTTAAGAAAATATTGAATGATATTTTAATTTAGCCTGAAAAAACAAGTATTTCATATTTCACAAAGACACAAAAACTATATTTTGTACTATGGTATTTTGGAGATTGAACAGAAATTACAATGAGATAATGTCATTGCTTTATTTTTTTAAACCATTTAACTTAGACTTACCGTTATACCGAATACTCATTCTAAAACTTTACTATGCTGTATATCATTGCTTTATTCTAGCAATTTAGTGAAATAAGAGCAGATGATTCTAACATTTATTTTATTACTGTCTCCTCAGAACAATTTTAAAGGTTATTTTCCTTTTTCATCTGATTTCTTGGAAAATAAATTTATATCTAATTGGGCCTTATATTTAAGTTTTTGTTCTTCTGAATATCTTTGTGCTCTTTCTGGATTTAGTTGCAGGCTCTCTCTATATATAATTTTTAAATCTCTAACTTGTCCTTAGCACTAATATTGCAAAAAAATACAAGTGAGCTTAATGTTTTCTGATATCACTTCACCTTTTTTTTTTTTGACAATTTGGCATACCCTGTTTCTTTTACTTGAATTATCCTCCACCTTCATGATTCAGTTCACAAAACAACTCAGCAAAAATTCTCCTTGATTATCTTAATGCAAACCTAGCCCATATGAACTTTTATAATAATCTTCCATCTTTCATTCATTCATTTTTTTTCATTTAACCAATATTTGTTACACATCAACTATGTGCCAAACACTCTACAATGTACTTAAAAGGCAGATTAAATAAGACACCAACCCATCCTCTCCATGAACTTGAGATTTAGAAGTGAACATCGGTATTTCAACTCATTAGTTTCTTTTCGTTTAATGACTTAAAGTAGATTGTTAGCCATGTGCAAAGGAGCACAAAAAGGTGATGAATAAGCTTGTACTTGAAAATAATAAGATATAGCTAATAGATAAAACAGGAAATAAATTCAAGACAGAGGAAGCAGAAGGGAGAAAAAGAGAGTAGTTTAAGAACAGGGTGTGTTTTATTGAAATCATAAGTTGGGTGTGTTTGGAATACAGGTTATGTGATAGGTGAGAAATTGGCGTGGTTCTCTGGGTATTAGTTTAGGATGGGTCCAGTTATTGGAGAACTGACATTGCATGCTATTATTGTGTTAGACTTTATTATTTGGGCACTTATAAGTAAGATGTGACAAAATCACATTGATTTTGAAGATATTTGACTCTGACAGTAATATAGAAACTATCTATGGGGAAATCTGAGTTACTTAGAACAAGAACAGTTCTGTTTGTCTGATACTACCCTGACTAATGAAAAAAAACAAGGACTATTCCCTTCAAAATATGTTTTCTCAATTTCTGTTTAGGATTGTGTTTTGTACTCCCTTCCTTTTATTTTTTACCTCTTTATATAACAGACACAATGGAAATACTTGAGGTACTTAAGAAAAACAACTCCATGTGAGCAAGGGGGAGAATGGAAGGTGATGAAGTCAGGAGGTTAATGTGGAATTAATAATATATATTGTATAATTATATGCAATATGTATTACAACACACACACACATGCAATTACAGAACTAGATCAAATATGTTTGCAATATCAAAAAATAGAAATAGACTATCTCACTTATTAAAATATTTGTTTTACATGTTATATATGATATATAATTTTATAATATTGCATATATTTACTTTATAGTCTCTGCTTTTGGTATGCAAAATTCTTTGGTCTAGTAACTACATTTATATTAATGTCTTATAAATACACATACTTCCTTGTTGTATAAGGTATTGTATATTGGCTTAATGGACATTAACATATTTACATAGAAATATCTTCTTCTACCTTATTTTTTTCCTAAATATCTGATTTAAATTTTTTTTCATTCCAAGTTAATATCTGTAAGGCAGCCAATTCTACTATTTATTTACTCTAGCAATTATTTGTTTTTCCTAGTTTTATTTTTATCTATTGGAGACTGTAATATTTGCATCCCTTGCCATCACTCATTCCTAGATTCTTAAAAACATTAAATGCTCACTTCCAGAGCACATAATAAATCGTCTTCAAATTTTTCTTATTTATCTATATCTTATTCTATAAAAGGATGTACAAGATCGGTATTCCCTGAGTTTTTGCATTTTTATTGTCTGTTTGTTTCATTTCTTCTTTTTTTTTTTTTTTTTGTGGTACAGCGGGCCTCTCACTGTTGTGGCCTCTCCCGTTGCAGAGCACAGGCTCCGAACGCGCAGGCTCAGCGGCCATGACTCACGGGTCCAGCCGCTCCGTGGCATGTGGGATCTTCCCAGACTGGGGCACGAACCCGTGTCCCCTGCATCGGCAGGCGGACTCTCAACCACTGCGCCACCAGGGAAGGCCCTCTTTCATTTATTCTTGAAAGACACTACTACTTGATAGAAAAACCAGCTATCCTAAAAATGTTACACCATTCTGTTTTGGAATAAAATGTTGCTTTAAAGAACTGATTCTTTTTCCCGTATAAATCAATTGATATGGACATCTAAAATTAACTTTTGATTTTCTTCAAAAATTTTCTGTGTTTTAAAATCAACTTTTGTACTGTTACTTGGTTAATTTTCACCTTTTGTTACTATATATATATATATATATATGAATGGGTAATAATTCTTACTGATTTTTCATGCTTAAATGAATTGTGTTTTCCTAGGTTATCAGGAGGTACTTAAAGTGATAAAACAGATTAGCTTTCCCAGTCTAATAACTAATGTACAGATTCCTCCCTTTGTACTTTTACCATGAGGCATTGAAAAAATGTCTCTTTGTGAAGTCACGTCTCTATCCCTCACAGATAAATCAATTCAAAGGTACTTTCCTTGTACCATTTTTATCTTCCAGAGCTCTACAAACCTTTCTTTTAAATGGGTCTCTCGTTTCTGAAGAATGTATTTTGCTGCTATACTACATTCTGAATTTATCATCCTCTGAACCTCTCTTCCTTCATATTACTTCTGTATATCTGGGAGGCCCAGCATTTGTGCCCACCACTTCTTCTGCCTGCAGTTTGTGGTAAATTTCTATCAGCTGGAAAGGAGGTAGTTTTATCTGCACTTTTCAACAGCTTGAAGCTGGTATGGATTTTGAATCTTGTCAGTTTTCTCAGATTTGTTCATCTGGTAGCTACTCAGCCAAGTACCTCTCTTTTGGGGTATAAATTTTATTGGCCATACCTTCATTCTGAGACTTGTTAGATCTTTCAGTATCGTACTTTCCCTCTATCACTTCTACAGAGAAGTTGCTGATCCTGGTCACATATGCCTATGTTCAAGAGTTGATGCAGTTCCTTCTTACCTAGTGTTGTTGAAGATGCCATATATGGATTTTTTTTTCCTTTTACTCTACAGTCCAGTGTGTCTGTTGACTATAGTAAAAAACAACAATGTTTGTACTATATTTTTGTCAATGGGAATCTTCAGTGGTATTAAAAGGCATGAAATTGGATGATGCAGCCTAGAAAGTAAACACAGATAAGAGGTCCCCAAGAAACTGTTACCTATACGAATTGGAAAGTGGAAAGGACAGAGTAGAAGACAGCAGTGTAGGAAGTCAAAGAGTTGGCATTTTGGAAACCAAAATTTGAGATGTTTCAACGAGGGTATGCTGCTGATAGGTGAAGTAAGATAAAAACGAATACAAGATGGGATTGGTTTTATGTTAAAATAGTAAAACACCTCCATAAAAGTTTTAAAATCTGGTGTCACTCTGGTCAATATTGCAGATGCTCAACTCAAGGGTACCCTAATTTTTTTAAGGATTGGTTACCAATATTTGTCTTAAATATTATAAATGCAAATGATATTTGTGGATTTTCCAATTCATAAGTATTTCTAGACTCCACACTGGAATGAATCGTATCCAATAAGTTAGCACAAGGAACAGAATTATGTTTTCATATTGAATTTTTTGTTGTATTGTGCCAGTTACTGATTTATCGCCTTTCGGCTCCAAATTCACCCTGTCAGATTGCTCTGTGAAAATGGTACTTGACATTTTAAATACTTTTTTTTCCATTCCAGGTGGCAGGAAGCTCTGTCAGTAGAAGGGGCTGAAGAGACATTCCAGGAAGAAGGGTTTTTTTCTTCCTAGCACAGGTCTGCTCACTCATAGCAAGCGACTCCTACAAGCACCTTCCCCTCTTCACTGCCCTTTCCTGTGGGACACGGGAGAGCAGCACTAAGCAGCCAGAAGCTTCTCCCAGTGCGTAGGCCTTCACCAGGCTCTCTGGTAGCAGTCCCTCAGCTCCTTCGGTGCTTGTAAATTCTCCAGTTCCCAGCTCCTGCAGTGCACAGCTGTGAGCACTCAGCTGCGGGCACCCTCTCCCACCACTTTTCCGGACCATCAGGCAGTTTATAGCAGAGTCCTTCGGACCCTTGCGTCACATCCGGCTTCCCCAGTGCCCTGCTTCTGCACTGCATGACAGCCAGCAGCACCCAACAGGGAACAGCTTTCTCTGGCACCCCAGAGGGTAGATTTCTGGCAGGTTCCACCACAAGTGGAACAACACAGGTACTTCTCTGCCATTCAGTGAGTCACGGGGGTGCTTTCTGCAAGAACTGGATGTTGGTCTAGGGGAAGCAGGAGTCTTCCATAGGCATTCTGTCTCGGCCCTAGGGTTAGTGACTGCTTTTTCTATAATTAGAGTTCTCTTTCTTAATAGTCAATCCCTCCTTACTCTAATACTATAATAATTAATAATTCTTGATATTAAAGTTCCCTGTTCAAATTATTGTGTTGTTTCTCTCTCCTGATTGAACATTAACTAAGTATGTATGCAGGACAATACAAAATTCAGAGTCCACAATTCCATTTACTGATCTTATACCATAAGTTTAAATTTGACTCTCTCAATATTTTAGCATCATTATGGTTGTAAACCTAATAATCATCACCATATTTTGTATTGCATATATAACATGAACCTTGCACTGTTTTAATACATTCATATGGTTATCAAGTCAATTAATCTTTACAAAAAACATGTAAGAAAGATAATATTGTTTTCTTTTCTTTAACAGATGGATTAACTGATAGTAGGTAGGTTAAATAACTTTGTTCAAGATTATGTATCTCAGTTAAGTGACAAAGCTGAGAATCACATACAGTATGTCTGGCTCCAGAGTCTATGTATCAACACTATGTGTAATTCAATTATTTTTCCTTTTAAATTTGTGTTTGTAACAGGGAAGAGCCAAATCTGACTACACGTTGGATCTGTTTCTTTTACTTTAACCTTTGCTTTACACTGCTTTTGTTCACTAAAAGGATACTATCTATACATAATGGCCTGCCTCAGGGAACCCTGCCCCTCTGTCTGAATGTTAAACCAAAGTGCCTTTGTTCAGGGAAACATCCGGACCCTGTCCATCTGTGGATGGTTGCAAGAAGAAGAAGAAATTAACACATCCCTTCCCCAAGGCTGGCCATTCCATCTGATATTTCCAAATTTATGGCCTTTTTACTTCCTCGTCTCCTCCCCCTCTGTGCTATAAAAGAAGCTGGCATCCAAACCCTGATAAGATGATTATTTTGAGACGTTAGTCTGCCATCTTCTCAGTTTGACGGCTTTCCAAATAAAGTAATATTCCTTCTTCAACACCCCATCTCCGATTTATTGGCCTGTTGTATGGTGAGCAGAGCAAGCTTGGACTCAGTAACATGTTTATTTTCATTATAGTTAAAAACTAACTGGAAAAAAATGCAGTGTATCCAAATTTCACAAGTCACATACTCAGCTAATTGACTAACAAATTCTTACTGTCCTGGATTTTCCTTCCTGAGACCCACCCACCACTTATCAGTATTTGGTTTTTGTGTAACTAAGTATGTGTTTTCTGCCTCACTTTGTAGAATATAAGCTGCTTGTGGAAAGAGTCATGTCCATCTCATTCTTCTTTAAAGCTTAGCACAGTGCCTGCTTGTGTTTTATGAATAAATGCATAATGGAAAATAAATAATTCTCCCCAATTTTATTTTTATAATTCATACCTTTAATCTGGAGTAAATTTTTCTTTGGGGGAGAAAAATCTGTTTTTACATGTATGAATCATTATACTGCACTACACTTTTAGTTCTTCTCTCTTCACAAGGTATGTTAACACCATTCTCTTGAAGGAATTTCTATTATTTTACTATTAAACTACTGTCTATATTTGATAGTTTCTGAACAGTTTGCACTCAGTAAAATTTGTTGATGGATTCTTTAATCTACATTTTTAACTCTAAACAAGGAAGTATAATGAAGTAATACAATGCATTGCATTTTCTAGGTGTCGGTGCTTGGAATTATGTGTTCCTTCTAATGATGCTATGTTGAGGAAATGGAATGTAAAGTATCATTTTGAGCCCATAAATGTGGCATGTTGCATAATGAAAAAGAAAAAGTGGCAGTTGTTCAGAGATGTGTTGGTGGAGCCTTACAGCAGAATTGTGACAAAGAATACTGAGGGCGAGCTAGAGGATATTTTAAGCCCTGCTCTCATCTCTTTTATTTGTTTCTTCTCTAGTTCTATGTTTTAATTAAAAGAGTAAATTGAAACAGCCTGAATCTTTTAGCACCAATATTCTCAAGGGATGTTACACAGCCAATTGGGTTAAGAATCAGGCATCTACAGCATAATTTTCAGCCAACTAGTCAATGATTAGCACTCTGGCCCTGGATAAATCTCATAATCCCTTTGCAACAGTTTCAATACTGGCAAAGTGTAATAGCAAGTTTGTCAGCTCACATTCCACTCACTAGGAATAAAACATCTCTAAGCAACACACATGACAAAGGACTTCTGGATTCACTCCAAACCCAGTACTACAAAAAAAAATAGTTGACAGATCTTGATGATTATTTCAAATCAGGATACAAGAATTGTATTACTATTTAAGGGCCTGTAGAAACATTTAATCAAATAATAATGAACATGCAATATTTGGTTGAACAGTAGACTTATATGTATATATGGCAAATAGATTAATCACTTCAGCAGACCAGCTCATTGACACTTTTCACTTTCATTTACCTATTTCTGTGTAAGCAATTTGTGAGATTTATAATTTTAGATATGAATGTGGCTTAAAACATCAAGTTGAATTTTGATTTGGACAGCTATGGCCTTCATAAAATTGTTACAGACACATTTTCTTTAATGTACTCAAGGATCCAAAACAAACAAAATCTACAATTAAAAAATATATATATTATCAAATTAAAGCAAAAACAATCTGTTAGATAAAAGCAACAAAAAGTTCCAGTTTCTTTACATGCCCTTTTCCTATATATTGCTATGGATATTATCTTTGGTTAGATTCCTTGTTCTTACATTATTTTTAAGTAAAGTGGACCTGAAAGCAAAGATCCTGAGGGAATAAGACAGAGAGTGTACTTAAGAAAAAATATTACATTGTATTACTGCTCAACAGTGTTTATTTTGTTTGATACCATATAGATTTGGAGGAAAACCCTAATATTGCCCTTGTATTTTCCTAACTTTGAACATCATAGATTTGCTTTCACCTCTTTTTAAAGTTTACATAGATGCAGTTATACAAACTATACTCTTATGTATGGCTTCAATCATAACGTTGTATTTGTGAGATCAGTAATATTGCACGAAGTAGTTCAGTCATTTTTATTGCTATAATCTAATCTATTAAAGTTAAAACAATTTATTTACCCATTAAAAAAAAAAAGCAACAAAGTATTCCCCCCAATTCCTTGTTCTGATGGAACTGCACAAGTAATACTAAGGCAGTTCAGATATATATATTTTCAAGATAATCTGCACATATGAATTTCTATTTAACATATTTATGTAATAATACCTTCTGAATAAACCCATGCCACCATTCATGAGTGGATTTGTGGGGCCTTTAGGGACTTTCCACCCCCTCACTTGTTCCCGTAAACCAATTCTTCTCCCTATCGTGCGCCACTCCTTCTCCCTATCGAAACCAATTCTTCTCCCTATCGTGCGCCACTCCTTCTCCCTATCGAAACCAATTCTTGGAGTTTTTCAGTTGACGGGGACTTGCCAGACAGCGGGTAATTTTCCAGTTGCCCGTAACAGGTATACGCCCTAACCGCCACAATGAACAGACAACTATAACGGCCAGAAGGTGGGACAAAAGTTCCTAAGCCAATGAATTCAAAAGTCACCACATTTACCCAATCATTGTGAGAATATACCCGCCCTATGAGTAAATAAACCTATAAAAAGTATGTGATTCCGCTTTTAGGGGTTCCCCATCGGCCTCCTGCGTGAGGTTCAGGGAACCCCGGTGCATCGGCTCCTAATAAACCTCTTGCGTGTTGCAGCGGCTCTCGACTCTTGGCGGTTCTTGGGCGAGTTGGAATCCCTCGTAGACCGTTTGGGTCTAACAGATTCTCTTAAATTGTAAAACCCTAGTATTAACACTCTGAAGAACTGGTATTAAAGCAGGGCTGGATTGACCTCTATTCCTTCATCTCCTTTCCTTATACTTCAAATCACTTTTATATTCTGGCTCATTTATGTTTCATAGCTAACATCTTATGTGTATATGTGTCTGTATGCTTTAATGAGGAATAAAAAATTACTTCAACCAGAAGACCCAGACTGGGTTCAACAATCTAGAATTCCTACAGTGCTAGGGGAAAACAAAACCCCAAAAAAAAACCTTACTTAATGAAGTAAAGTAGCATAGGCATGATAAAGAAGAAAAAAAAATTTAAACTTAGAAAGAAAAAAGGAAAGAAAGGAAGCAGAGAGAAAATGAAGATAGGAAGGAAGTGGGAGAGAGAAAAGGAGAAAAAGGATATCATGATTCCTATCAAAAGACAGAATTTGGGCTTCCCTGGTGGCGCAGTGGTTGAGTCCGCCTGCCGATGCAGGGGACACGTGTTCGTGCCCCGGTCCGGGAGGATCCCACATGCCGCGGAGCGGCTGGGCCCGTGAGCCATGGCCGCTGAGCCTGTGCGTTCGGAGCCTGTGCTCTGCAACGGGAGAGGCCACAACAGTGAGAGGCCCGCGTACCGCAAAAAAAAAAAAAAAAAAAAAAAGACAGAATTTATATTTTTAAATACTTTGAGTTGTTTAAGTGACTGTTTGCCTAAGCCAGAGTCTTTCTCTTGGAGACAAAACATACTTGTAAGTAAACAGATGTTTAAGGGAAAGGTGAAGAATTGCTCCCATTGTAAGTCACAGGTTTCAGCAGACTGTGAGATATCTTTCCTTTTTTATGTAAACGTTTTGTCTCCACATGGTTTGACAAGATGGGCTTTAGGCTTTCACCACACTAACAAGTCAAGAAAACTGCGTACGCTAATTCTGTGTATGCTACCATTCAGAAGGCTGTTCATATTCATTGCTGACTAACTTGGTCTCACCCTTCAGGTCCTGTTTGATGCTGCACTGTGCATTAAGCTTTCTCTGCACCCACAAATTCAGGTAGCGCGTCCCACTTTATGACTCCATAAAACATTGTACTTACCTGTGATATCATTTATCATTGTATATTGCTGATATCTATTAACTTGCTTTTTCTCCCATTTAATTGTAAGCTAAGCACTAAGGCTATAAAATAATGGTAGTGATGTGTTTTATAATATATAAAACTTCCTTTATGCCAAGCACAGTTCTTTACACAAATTATAGTCTTAAATTCTTTACATTCATTTAATCCTCACAATGACCCTGGAAGTTAGGTGATATTATTATCTTTTATTCATCATTAAAGAGAGGGAAACAAATAGAGGTTAGAGAATTTGCCCGGAGCAGCGATTAAGACAGGATTCTTACACAGAAAAGCTGGTACCAGAGACTTTGATCTTAACCATCATAATATTTTGTATCATTATTTTAGCCCTAAGTCACAGCATGAATGTCTGAGACATAATATGCACTCAGTAGATATTGCTTGAAAAATAATCACTCTACTATCAATATTTACGAATGAAAACTATATGAAAAATAAGTCTTGTATCTTCGGGTATTTTTATTGTCAAAATTTCTCTACTGATTCTATGTGCTCTACTAGCATTTTGCCATCACAAATGCATTATCTTCCCTTAAATGTATGTTTGAGTTTTCTGTTCTGTTTTTCTTGCTAGTTATCTGAACTAGAGGGCAAGGAAAAGAATATCAAAACAACATCTTGTGTAGAGGAATAGTCTGTGGAATTATGCACTTGATGATCTCCCCCTGAAAAAGAAGTAAAATTACATGTGTTTAAAGTTCATTCACCCACCTCTTAATGCATAAATCTATTCAAAAATGTTAATTGAACATTTTTAAGCCAGATAACATTTTAAGCCAGATAACATGTTAGACCTTGGACATGTTATGCTTTATAAGAATGAGTTATAAAGCATAGTCTTTCCCTCATGAAACTTAGTAGACTAGGGATGCAAATAAACATAAGTAAAATAAGAAGATATACATGTAATTCTAAACCCTGACAATGTTCTGAAGGGGAAATATGCATAATTGACAAACCATGTATATATAGGGAGCCCACCCTAGGCTGTGAAATCAGGGAAGGTCCTAAGTCAGGAAGAAGGAAGAGTAACTAAACAGAGTCTGGAAATGAACTTGGAGAGAATCCTGAAATTACATCACTAAAGGCCTCAGAGGCAGTGTTAATTGTTTTGTGCTTCCTTCTAAGAAAAACAGAAGAGAATTGATAAAGTTTTGGTCAAGGGATGGCATGGTGAAATTGGTATTTCAAAAGGACTGTCCTTGCTCCTGTGTGGAGAACTGATCTGGAATATTCAGCATATATTTATATCTATTCTCTCCTCTACTATATAATAGCTAAGTTTAGCAAAACTTTACTGACATTGTTATGCATTTATTAAATATGCGTCTATCTAGTCCTCAAATCACCCTCATCATTACTTCCATTTTTATAGGTGAGGAAAATGAAGCTAAGATTTTGTGTAACTTACCAAATGTAAATTTAGAGAGCGTGAAATTTTGTCTCCCTTAAAGCATCTTGGGCCAGTGTCTTGCCAGTGAAAACAGAAAGAATTACTTGAGTGCTATCTAGGAGGTGTGGTATGCCAGACTTAGTGACAGATTGATTTGGGGAAGGTCAGAGTGGTGGAGTGGGGAGAAATGTAGAATTAACTCCTAGGTTCTTATTTATGCAACTAGGTATGGTTGGTGATACTCACTGAGTTGGGGAAGAAGAATTAATCTTGCAGAGGAGATAAAAGTTTCAGCATTGGACATGATGTCTGTGGATGGTTTTGAGATGTTCAAGGTGCTGTCGCATGTGAGTCAGAGGTAAGACCTGTGACAAAGGAGTTCCTAAGTGCTTGGGGGTCCTAAGTATTGATAGCAGTTGTTGGGAAGGGTAGCCAGTCACAAAGGTGTGACTTCCTTAAAGACAAGAATATCCACAGAAGTGAAACTAGGCCTACATTTTTAGAACTTCCGAGATTAAAAGTAGAGCTGTATGTTTAAGAAAAAGTGGCTATAGTTGTGGGAAAAGCTCAGGAAATTACAGCTGAGAATGATTCAACTGGAAGAATTATCAAATGTGTAGAATAAAACTATAAAGTCAAATTATATGAGAAATAAAATATATCTTTAAATTTCAAGCAATAGACATAATTTCTGACCTTAATGATAGCTCTTTCAGTGTATCGATGGAAATACAGGCAAGGTAAATCGAGAAGTGAGTGTCAGATAAAGAAACGGATACAGAATATGAGGAACATGGAGGCATGCTTGATTTTTTTAAATTTAATAAAAACTTGCTTCATTTAAATTCTTTATGTGAAGGATAAAATGCCAAGGTGAGGTTGAAGACAGAAGAGGTAGAGTCAATAATATACAAGCCATTAGAGGGTCAGAGAAAATATGATCATGTGCCTAAGAAGAGGAACGGTTCTTCAAGTGAAACAACACTAAATAATAAATAACCATGTCTATATTTAAAATACAGAATGAATCAAAGAAAACTTTTCACTAGTATGTGCAATTATTTTCTGAGAGTGTTTTATTTTCTAAATATAAGTAAACTCCATAGCTTAATCAAGTTAATATATTTGAGCAAATACTAAAGAGACCTCTGCACTTGTAGAGCTCTCTTCTGAAAGTTGTAGAAGACTAGTCTAGACAGATGTATGAGGAGGCCAGTGTTAATGAACAAGAACAAGAATTTGTGGCATGACTTCAAACAGTAGGATCTCTGTAGTATATGTCTAGCTTGTTCACATAACATTTTAAGACCATTGATTTGCAGCAAGAAAAGTAAGCAAACTACCTGAAAAATCAATGCTTTTAAGTAGTCAAATTTCTTGTCCTAAAGAAATACATAGCCGTTCCATCCAGTCTTGCATGATATACAGGCCTTTAGAGTTTCTTCCACTGGGACTTCGTCTAGGAGAATAGGGAGTGTATTAACATTGTCATGCCTTTTTCCTATACTCTTGTTTGATTGTTTGTTTCCATTTGCATATTTATTTACTTATTAGGCTATAATATCCCCTACACACTAGCCTATCTTCTTTGAGGGCCTAGTATTGAGTACTCTATTTGGTTGACTTATGAAGATAGTACGGAGTATGGAGGATTTGCATAAATGAATGCCTAATTCACGTTGCTGAAAAATCCATTCTCCAGTAATGTAGCTTAAGAAGAGTGATACAAAATCTTATTCAAACAAAAAATTACATGAAAACCCTTGCATTTTTATAGGATAAAGACAGATAGGAAGATAAGTATTATATGCACAATTACAATAAACAAGTTTATAATAATATCAGTAAAACAGAATCACAAAAGTTTCTTATATGATGAACACAATAAATAATGGAAACAACTCTACCAAACTGGATTTCTTTGCAATTTTATAAATATCTTGGATTCTGATGACATTGAAGTTGGTAAGCTAATAAACAGATTTAAAGATGTATATTTAACTTAAATATAATATTTTAACTAAAAAATGTATAAATGCACATTTTCCACCAAGCTTTTTATAGGCAAATAATTCCTTTTAACATGAATAATAGTAATAAAGCTCTGGCAAAATTTTTGCAGAAAACACATATACAATGTATCCTCTGCTATTTTCATCTTTTTTCTTTAGAAATGATCAAGAAATTAGACATTTATGAAATAATCTGTGTATAGAATTCTTACATTTTTAGTTATGTCCATCCATTAAATACCTGGCATACATTGCTAGTTTGAAAGGCTTTTTCAAGTATTTTCTAAATATTTCAACTGTGCTTTTAGGAGAACTAGGGGTCTCTCTTTTAAATTTATTTATTTATTTATTTAATTATTTGGTTGCACTGGGTCTCTTAGTTGCAGCAAGCAGGGTCCTTAGTTGCGGGAGGCAGTCTCCTTAGTTGCGGCATGTGGTCTCCTTAGTTGTGACATGCATGTGGGATCTAGTTCCCTGAGCAGGGATTGAACCTGGGCCCCCTGCATTGGGAGCATGGAGTCTTAACCACTGCACCACCAAGGAAGTCCCTCAACAGTGATTTTATAGAAACACCCTATTTCTTTTCCAAATCCTAATTTATGTAATATTTCATGACATAGTTTATAATATTTAATGAAATAACTATCAAGTAAATAACTCAAGTAAAACTAACAAACAGATTTGAGAGCAGACATTTAGAAAATTCACTCTAAACTAATGGGATTAGAAGAGAGCATGAAGTATCCCATTATAAGTAGGTCATGTGAACAGTTTGCAAGGCAGAAATAGAGACACAGATGTAGAGAACAAACGTATGGACACCAAGGGGGGAAAGAGGGGTTGGGGGCTGGTGGTGGTGGGATGAATTGGGAGATTGGGATTGATATACCCTAACATGTATAAAATAGATAACTAATAAGAACCTGCTGTATAAAAAAATAAAATTCAAATTAAAAAAACCTGCTATATAAAAATAAATAAAATTAAAAAAAATTTTTAAGTGAGTCATGTGATTCATGAATATGACACATTAATTAATTAAATTTATTTAATTTTTGTCTGTGTTGGCTCTTCGTTGCTACAGGTGGGCTTTCTCTTGTTGCGGTGAGCAGGGGATCCTCTTCGTTGCGGTGCGTGGGCTTCTCATTACGGTGGCGTCTTTTGTTGTGGAGCACGGGCTCTAGGGGCATGGACTTCAGTAGTTGTGGCTTATGGGCTGTAGAGCGCAGGCTCAGTAGTTGTGGTGCACGGGCTTAGTTGCTCCGCAGCATGTGAGATCTTCCCGGACCAGGGCTTGAACCCGTGTCCCCTGCATTGGCAGGCGGGTTCTTAACCACTGCGCCACCAGGGAAGTCCCAGCCTTACTTTAAATATGTATTTATAGAACTAATATAATACCTGTTTGTCTTTAATGAAAAATGAATTACTTAACACCATCTATTATTTTACTCATCTAACAGAAATATTAAGGAGCAGAAACACGTGAAGTAATTAAGAACCACCAATAGCCCATCATCACTTGTCAGTACACACTTCTCATAATGAGATATATCCTTCCTGTAAGACTCGGCTTTTAAAATTTTATTTAAAATATCTCCTAGAAAGAGATTTTGTAATCCAAGTTTCATTCTGAAAAGAATTTTAATCACATAATTATAAATAGTTGAAAATATGGATTTTTATAAGGGAAATGTTAACAGGGTCTTAACTGCAGTGTTACAAATGTGATGCTGCAATAGGACAAACAGGAAATGAATTACAGTTGTATGCAAAAATCACTATGCATTTTATAATGTCAAAAGATGAATATCTTTACTCATAAATGACACTACAGATTGACATTTATTATCATTGTCTCTATCTCATAACCCATTCATTTATTTGACAAACTAGAAGATTATCAGTTGTGTTGTATCACAACTTGTTAATCCTGGTTTACTGTTAATTATTTATTTTTATAATTAGTCATTCATGAATTGAGCTGGCAATAATTATAGTTTTTTGACATCACATTGATAAAGCAAACATTAACACTTTATTATATAATACGTGACTATAAAATGCCAAACCTTTAAAAAAAACTCTAAAATATACATAAAGATCTTCAAAATTAGTATCAGTTGGAAAATTTGTACTTCCTGCTTTTATATGTACAATGAAAATCTTTTATAACTCTCAATATCTTTGTAAGTATATGTTGCAGCTCCTTGATGTTATATTTTATTTGAATAACTGCTTAAAGCATTAGTTTTCTCACAAAATGCATATTGATATTACTTGTTATAGACACAAATTCATAAGATGTATTTTCGTTTGAATTTTCCATTCATATTTTATGATAAAAATACTGGATTTCTAATCAAAAACACACAATGTGCTCACTTTCATTTTTTGGTAGTTACATATAAAAAGTCAAACATCTTAAGGGAAAAATACATCTTTAATAAAAGAGAATATTAGGTAGAAAAATCAGGTAGTATTCAGTGGAATTATGATGTACATATTATCAATGTACTTATGAAATAAATCATTGATTTCTCATAAAATATATCCAATCAAAATTGGTTTATTAGTTTATATTTCCCAAGACATATATTTATCTCAAGTGGAGCATTTAAAAGCTAAAGAATTGTCTGTTAATCATCAGGAGGGATACTGACAGCATAATTTAAAGGCTTTAACTTCAGAAACTGTGATGAAGGAAATATTCCTAATGGTGTTAGCAGGATAAAAGGGAAAATATATGGTAGTTAAATATCAGGCAAAACAACTGTGGGAAACTGTTATGTTCCCCAAGGGTAGGAAGGAAACAGAGTTAAAGCCTTGAAGAGAGCAGAAGCCAGAATGAGTGAATTGCCTCATTGAATTTGATAATCCAAACAATCTTATTTGGTAGGAATATATGAATTCAGGTTGTAGACTGAGACATACAGAAGTCAAATGATTTGCTCAGGTCACACCACTCAGAATTCCCTATCTCCTATGCATCTAGGAAAGCTTATGACATTGAATTCTGGCTGAAGGAATTCAGTGTATTTCTTCTTGCATCTGTAGGCAGAGTGTGGACATCTCCAAAGTGACCTTGGAAGTCACTTGTCAAAAATTGAAGAGCCTCCATTTTCTTCATCCATGAATAACTAGATGAAACAGTATCTTCTGATTTATATGACCACCATTAACTAAACTCATGCTCTAAAAAAAATCTGCTTTGTATTGACACAGATTTCAGAGATTATTATTTCAGCTAATACTTAGCTCAACTACAGTAAGGGTCTTTATTCTTTATTATTAAAGAAGAGTGTAATATAATACTAGTTAAATGGGCTTCTAGAAAATTAAGTTTATCTAATCAGATGTGTTTTATTCATGTGTGTAGTAAATGTAATAGAGAATATAAATAAGAAAGGAATAATATAACAATGAGATATTAAGAAATTATCCTCATTCCAATAACTTCAAGGTTTCTTTTGGTATAATGCACACACAAGAGTTAGAAAGGAAGGTAAATCTATCTACTGATTCCCTTAATAAAAAAGATAAAGCCCACATCTAAGTAACTGGACTCTTCTCACAGTGGAATCCCACCTAATGCTCGGGCTCAAGTGGGTTGAGCTTGGTTATGTGGTAGGCTATAGAGAATTTGGGGGAGTGGTGTATTCTAAAATGTATGATTCTCTAATTATGCTGGCCAAAAATCAGTCAATTAAGAGTTAGCTAAAATAGTGTCTGGCATTGACTATCAAGTCATCACCAATACAGAAAGAGCATCTGCTTTTATCAAGTGTTTAATGAATTAAATCAGAGCAATATTATATAGTTAATTATGAGTAATTAATAGAATAAATATTTAGTGCAAAATTCTGCTAAGGACAAATATTAGGTGCTTTGCAGATAAGTAATAACAGAGCAGGTGAGCACAGCAATTCATACAGTGTGCTAAATCAAGTAGAGCACATTGTGAGCCAGGTTTCTCAATGAAAACAGCCATGTTAATGAGACAATCACTATTTTAGCTGAGCTTAAAGTAGCCACAACACCCAAGAAATAAAACATTCTATAACATGATAAAGTTACCTACATAGATTATATACCAGTTATCCCTAAAATGGAATATCTAACAGAGTATTATCACGTTAAAACTAAACTTATGTTTTTTTTCTTTTTAGGGGATTTTAATTAGATTTCTCAGAGACACATACAATTTCTGTCAGAATTCTATATGAATCTTAAAGCAGAATAACTATATATCTCCTTCCATAAAAAAACCCCAGAAAACAGGGGAAAAAAACGTAATGGACAAAATAAATTGCTTTAGCAGTTTAAGAGAAATCCAGTCTGAAGAGAAAATACTCCTCTTTGAGAGAGAAATATTATGTCAAGAATTACACATATTCTTTTCATACATATATTCAACAGTAGGTATTTTCCAATTTCCTATAGCAAATACATATGCGATGTCTAAATGTATATGATGAGAAGGAATGTAGCCCAAAAGGAATGTATATTAATTAATAATTAATAGCTATAGTACAATTAATTAAATATTAATTAACAGTGAAATTCCTGCTTTGGTTTTAATTAATGATATTTTCTAGTAGGTTGTGTTGGTAATGATGATTATCATCTCCTATGAGAATTATTTATTTGATTAACATATTGACTATAATTCTGTTTTTGAAAATTTGCTTATATCTTAAAAATAATGACAGCCTTTGGCTATATATATTTTATTAGACATCTAATAGATTGCTTAAATGAAAAATATTAAAGAATAATAGAATAAATGCTAAATTGTGTGCTATATAAAATTAGGGGAATGATCCTATGTAATAAGCCACTTATTGAAAAATTTAGACTAACTGTAGAAACTACATATAAAATATTGAGACAGTAACCTCCAGTGTGGATTAAGACTGGAATAATGTTACATCCACAGTTGTATTATTTTTTTTAATTAATTAGAAATTATATTATTTTATTTAGAAGATTAAGAATATATCAATTTCCTGATGGATAAAAATATCTTATTTTTAATAAAATATCTATAATAA
The DNA here is from genome assembly GCF_008692025.1 of Phocoena sinus. Lineage (NCBI taxonomy): Eukaryota > Metazoa > Chordata > Mammalia > Artiodactyla > Phocoenidae > Phocoena > Phocoena sinus. Next base: position 121,099,179 of record NC_045764.1, on the reverse strand, counting down.
GTCAAAGCAACTGAAACATGTGGGCAGTCAGTAAATTCTGTATCATTTTATTTTAGTAAGTAGTCCTGTGTTTTTCATAATCATTGATCACTTTTAAAAACCTAATAATATGTATGACCTGAAATTCCTTGCAAGGCAACTAAATGAATACAATGTTTGTAAATTCAGTATTTGAAAAAATACTGTTGCTGCATTGATTATATTGTGCTTTTTATAATCGAAATACTGAAAATCAGATATTGTACCTAGAATATAAATAGTATAAACTTGAAATTCCTAGGAATTATTGTTAGTATAATGCTCATTATTTTTCAAAGTACATCTCAAATGAATATTTTATAAAAATAGTGACAGAATATGTATTTACCTTCATGGATAAACTCCAAGATGAAACATCATAAACTGCAGGTTGCTTATCTTTCATTTATCAACATGCATTTTAATTAACTAATTAGTATATTTCTAGAGTCTCATTAAAAGTAGTGTAAGTATTGGGGCTTCAGTAAAACAGAAACCAAGATAACAAGATTTGGCTACTTAGAGAAAAATATTCCATATTGTGTGGACAGACTGATCACTCGGATGAAATGAACATTAGACAGGTCCATTTCATATACTGAGACCAATATTTTCCATCCTTGATGTTTCTTTCTATCTATTGCCCAGTCTACCCACATGCATATCCCTCACGTAATGTCATTTCTTGTATGCATTATAAGTTCTTGCTCCCAAGTTAACCTTAAATTAGGAAATTTCTATTAAATTTGAATTCTAAGAAGCCAAAATAAAATGAATTGTTTTTATATTGCTCTTTCCACTCAGATGGTTGGTAAACCAATTCAGTTCAGCTTTTACAAATTTTACATGTACCTGATTGTTGATTATTAACTCAGCATCAGCTGTCTCCTTCTACCCCTGAGGGAAGAAGCCTGGGAACTCCTTTTCTCAGAATTCCTTGTGAGCTGGTTTCTAGGTTAGATTCTGCTAATGACAGGCATTCACAAGTGATTTAGGAAATGGAAAAGGGGGAACTAACGTGATAGCAGTTGCAGAAAAGTTATAGATTAGGGTTTTTAGAATCTTCTGGACAAGCTCATGTTAATAGCTTGGATACTCCAAGCAGGTGAAATCATCCAAGGCTTCCTTGAAAATCCTGCACTTGCTGACTGAATGACTGTTTCACAGGTGTTCCCTGCTGTGGAAGACTTTAGTTTTCTGCTTTAACTCTCCTGTTGCTTACAATATTTCGAATGACTTTTATTTTATTGACAGAATCTTGATTAACCAATTAGGGTTCACAATAGATTATATTTGAAACTTTATTATCAGTAAAGCATAATGTGCCCTTTAAATATAGTCTATGTCTTAGGGACAAATGGCCAGGCCTTAAAGAGATAGTACAGTATGTGTTTGTTCGTAGATTATTGAAGGAATTAAAGTTATAAATTTTAGCACATGAGGAGGTTCCACAATAACAACTAACAATATACTAATTTGAAGGAATGAGCATGAATTAAAGCAAAAGTATGAAAAGGAAAATGGCCTGTTATGTATTACTTAAAAGAACATAATGCAATTTAACATAGCTCTACATTTCTGATATTTTTACAAAATATGTTTTAAAATCAGAATACAAAGAGTTATATGTACTTACTGCAGAAGATTTGTAAATTAGAGAAAAACTTAAAAAGAAAATAAAAACATATGACATGTTCCAGAGGTGGAATGAAGAGAGTTGCTAAAAATAAAAATGTAAAGTATACTCACAAAGTTATCTGTATATAAACAAGCACACACAAATTTTACATTAATTGGATGCTACACATAAATTGCAAATTATGTCATGAACATTTCCAATACTATTAAATATTCTGAATCAAAAGCATTTTTAGTAAATCTGATTTCCATCGTATTATGCACCACACTTTATTATATCAACTGTTCATTTTTTAAAATATGAGATATAAGAAATACCAGAATGAACATTCATGTTTATTAAAAAAAACTAAACAAAGGACAAAAGAAAAAGCAAACCTTTGCTCTACACATTTTTGCGAATTTCTCCTGTGAGATTCTCAGATGAAATTACTGTGTTAATATGTGAATAGCTTCTTTGTGCTTTACGTAATTTCCTTTAAAATTTTTGTTCTGGGTACTATATAAGAGGATACACACACATATACATATATACAGATTTGGGGGATATATATATACAAACACATATATTTCAATTTACAAATAATTGTAAGTATTTTTATTTTTAAATATAGCCAGCTTAAGAGATAACAGCTGTTTTTCCTTTCTATATTTACATAATACAATATAATACTTTTAAATTATATTTTTAGTTTATCTGATTTCTACTGAGTTGAATATATTTTATACATTTATCACTGAGGTTTTTTTCCTATTTTTAAGTCTCCTCTAAATGTATTTGGATATTTTAAAATTATATTAATTATTTCCTTCCTCACAGAAATTTTTATATTATTAATATTTTAACATTTACATGTAGGTTGTTTTCTTTGCAGCTCAGAAATTGTATTGTTTTAAAATGAAATAGTTATGTAGACATACTCAATTTAAAAATGCTCACATTGGGCTTCCCTGGTGGCGCAGTGGTTGAGAGTCCGCCTGCCAATGCAGGGGACGCAGGTTCGTGCCCCGGTCCGGGAGGATCCCACATGCCGCGGAGCGGCTGGGCCCGTGAGCCATGGCCGCTGAGCCTGCGTGTCTGGAGCCTGTGCTCCGCAACGGGAGAGGCCACAACAGTGAGAGGCCCACGTACCGCAAAAAAAAAAAAAAAATGCTCACATTGCCTCATTTAAAAAAAACAACAAAAAGTCTTTATTTGAATCCATAACCTTGTCCCCATAGAGAATTCACCAGAATAGCCTCTACACACTGTCTAAATTTCTACCTTCTAATAACTCTTTTTGAAACCCATTTTAATTAAAAAATAGTCCAACCTTAGTCCAAAGTAGAAATAAATACAATAAAATCTCAAGCACACATCATGCACACTTTTAAAAGTTAAACAGTTGATTAACATACTAAAAAAATAAATACAATTTTGCAGAGACAGTTGCAGCTCACTCTGCAGCACCCCCTCAACCCCTTTGCTTCTCTTCTTCCCTAGCAGTAAACACTCCCTGAAGTTGGCATCTTTCCTTCCCTTCTAGGTTTTTGTAATTTTACCACCTATATATGCTTTCTATTAGTAACCAATGATATTTTTGCCATGTTTTTCCATTTTATGTACTTGATGTCATATTCTACATGTAAAAGTTTGTTCATTTTCTCTCTGTACAGTATTCTACTGTAAGCCTGTACTGAATTTTTAGGCCATTCTCCCATTTATGAGACTTTTGATGCAAGTTGGTTATATGATCTGTAAAAACAGTGCTGTAATTAAAAATTCCTTCTAGGTGAATCGTTGTGAATATGTACAGAAGATTAACTTATGTTAAATACATGGAGGTGGAATTGCAACAATTCAGTACGTAAAATATTTTGGTATTCCATTTGGCCCACTTTTAACTTATTCCAGCTGCTTTGGCAAGCAGTTGCATAACTCTCTCATTCTGTTCTGGGTCATCACTGCCTCCACTGGGATGACAGTGGGAACCAGCTCAGCAATTTTGATTCACGTACGAATCCAGACGTGTAAGGGAGTTAAATGCAATAAGATGAAACTCTGATTGACATATGTATACTCAGGCAGTCAGTTCTCAGGTACGTTCTACATGGCCCTTTAAAGTTCCCAGTGGGATCAAGCTCTAGTTCCCCAGTGTAGTATTTAGCTCAATAAACCACAGTTGGATTATGTTTTTGTACAGTCAGGCCGCTCAAGACGGCAGTTCTCTTGCTCTCTGTACACCCCCTGCCCGACCAGTGCCTGATTCACCTACACCTCATTTACATGACTGATCTTCCTACATACTTGCCCCAGGCCCCAGCTGGTAATTGTTCTCATCAAAGGGGTGGTGAGGGGCGTGCCCCTCTACTGGTTTCCCTGGTAACTAATGAGCCCAGCTGTCGTCAATTCCCCTATAACTGGTAATCTTCTCTCCCACCCAGCTTCCACCGGGAGCAAAGACCAGCCCCTCGTCCTGCCGGCCAGCAGCCACACACGGTGGGGTGTCACTCCAGGCCTTGCTTCAGACGTGTAAGTTCCCCCATTCATTAAACCGTTGATGTCTCTGTTGCTGAGTCTGGGCTGTTTCTTCGGTCTTGAAGCTGGGCAAGCACAGGCCTTATAGGCCTGTGGGGTGCAGCCCAACAGTTCTCCTCCCCTGTTTCACGCTTCACAGTCTCTCACTCCTGCTTCTTGGGGTCACTTCCCCAAGTAGTCTGCCTGCATGCAAGCCCTAGACTCCAGCTCTGCTTCACGGGGCAAACCCAGATTACAGCTCTTGCTTGTAGTGGCCCTAGAGAAAGTATAATTTCAGGGCGGGATTCTGAATGTGGTAATTAACCAAGTTGTCAGATGGTGAAGATAACTATGGCTGGTGGTAAGTGGGGAGGTAAAAAATATAAACTAAAATTTTGTTGAGAGCAGCACCTGACTATGGTGTGTTCAGAAGGTGAATTGTTGGTGTTCTGAGGTAGCAGTATCATTTGTAATGTATGAAGGCAATCAAAATTATAAGAACTGTAGAGTCAGAGGAGTCAGTTAAAGGATTTAGGTACCTTCCAAAATTGCGTAAATACAGAATAGCCAACCAACAAATCAAGGCACACAACTAACAACTAATGCCGCAAGGCATTATTAAAAGAAACTTTAGCTCTTGTAGACTTAGGGCAAAACGTGTTGAAAATCAGACCCAGGATTTATTATTTACGTATTTTTTTATTTATTTGACTGCGCCAGGTCTTAGTTGCAGCTCAGGGTTCTTCATTACCACATGCAGGATCTTCATTGCAGCACACAGGATCTAGTTCCCTGACCAGGGATCAAACCCGAGTCCCCTCCTTTGGGAGAGCAGAGACTTAGCCACTGGACTACTAGGGAAATCCCCAGACCGAGGATTTAATTTTAAGAACTACAAAAGATGAATACATAGCTTCAACAAGTCTCTTAAATGGAAGTCAGGGCCTCTACAGGGAAACAATGAGACCTGAGTCCTAGGACAAAGTCATTAATATAAAGAGTTTAAGGACCTTCTAGCTCAGATTTCCCTACAGCCTCCAAGCTGGTAGCAGCAGCTCCTTTTATCAGCTTTAAAAGAAAACCCTCTGGCTTGGAGACCCTTAGAAAGTCCTAATCTGAGTCAGCCCCCTCAAAAAATGTACTCGTTCAACACCAGGATTTACCCGTACTTCATGCACTCTGTCTTCAAACCAACAATTAGGGTAGAGTCAGCCTAAGCTCCCCACAGAAGTAGCACACACCTCCAAAGGATCATCTCACTGATATGTGTGGAGGGGATTTAGAGGGCATTGGAAACACGTGTGGAAGTAGATCTCGAGACTGCATGGGGAGGATTTATTGACATAAAATTCCTCTCTTGTGATTTGTGGCTTAGTGTTGTATTCAGGACACTGGTTTGTGCATGATAATGTGCTGCAATAAATATGTAGGTGATGTAAGAACTGCCTTGGCAGAGTATCGAGAAGGAGAGACAGAAAACTTAGTGAACTGGGCATAGTCAGATGTAATTATCTTGTGAGCCACAGAAGCTGCCTCCAAACTATGATCCCTGAAGGAACAGGAGACAGATTCTGCTATTCTAGACTCATTTTTATTGATGTCGAAGACCTGGGTTACAAGACAACAGCTCTCAGTCACACTGAATTACAGATGAGAGACAACACAGATTTTCTCAAAGACCCCAGTTTCTCCTCACTAGTTCATTTCATAGTGTCATGAAGAAAAAAATGCCTCATGGGCAACAAAGCCAGAGGAGAAATTAGGGTGCCTTAATCTGCAGGCCTTTAGGGCAGTGGCTAGGAGATCATGGTATAGAAGTGAAATAGATGGAAAATCAACTAGTGTGTTACCAGATTTTATAACCTAGGAAAAAAGGCAAAGTCTGGGAAGCAGAAGGGTGACATTAGCTGCCTCAAAGGTAAAGTAAATGGTAATCTCAGGCTCAGATTACAGACTAAACTACTTCCCAATTCCAGAGACTTATTAAGAGAAATTCTGGGATTTTTTGTTTGTTTTTTAAGGGTATTTTTTCAGACTGAATCTACAAGAATATAAAATATCTAATACCCAATTTTTCCCCAACTGCACCTGAGTCCATTTACAAGGATAAACATATGCTGGGAAAAGGAGGTAACCCACATCTCCAAAGAGCTATTTCATACAGTGACTTAGCTGACAAAGTAGTAAACCCCGAACATTATCATCGCCAACAGTTAAGGCTGGGAGCTTATACTGGTCAATTGATAGGTGGACTAATGGTTCAAATCGGTGTCACAGTTGGTCTGTGGACTTACCGTGCAGTAATTTTTCTAACCCTTGAATGCAGATCAGAATCTACGTATTGTTTCCTGACCAGTAAGTAAAAACAACTATAGTAGGAATGGCAAAGGGAAAATGCCCGGCATTTATCACTTCCCCATCCCTTTACCTCCAACCAAAATGGTAAATTAGGAGCCATTAGTTGCTGAGTTGTTGCTCAATGAAAAACTGCACAAACCCCTACAATAGTGATGTTTTGAGGGCTGGGTAGTCTGACCTGTCTGCTTTGCATTTGTAAAATTCTGCCAAGTCCCATGATCACATTTCTGCTCTGGCTGGTATTCAGAAATCAGGGGAGGGAATGATATCCTGATGAGACCTCACATCTCTAGATTAAATCACTCCTTTTCTTTTTGGATTCCACTTTGACGCTGGCAGCTTTCTCAATTCCTTTCCCTTATGCCTTGTGGTGCTCTTCTAAGGTTTCAAGACAGAACCAGAAGTGCAGATAAATATTTCAGCAGAAGCAATTGGTCAGTGAAAGAAGTGTTAAATCACAGAAAATATAAGTAAAAAAGACCAAAAATATTCCTACTATTTTTTTTTTACTTATTCCCCTCCTTCCTTCTGGGAATATTAATGTTGCCAAAATATTGGCCCTCTGTGCACCATTGCCAAATAGAAATACAGAGGCAGAGTTTTGGAGGAAAGAGAAAGGGTAGCTTTCTTTCTTTGCCAGGCAAAGAGGAAACACAGCAGGCTAGTGCCTCAGAAACTGTGCCCCCCTCCCTGGGGAATAGGGAGAGGTCTTATAGTCAGGGCTCGTGGTCAGGGGTAAGTGATAAGAATCAAGGAAGTGACAGGCTTGCATTCTTCTGATTAGTTGGTGGTGAGGTAAGTGGGAGTCAGCAACATCAATCTTCAGGTTCCAACTGGTCTGGGGTCTATGTGCTTCCAAGGGCAGCACACCATCATTAATCATTAACTTCTCCCACCTGGAGGGGGTTTTAGTATCTGCAAAACAGCTCAAAGATATCTTTGTGAGTATCCATTGATGGGGAACCTGGACCTTGCCCCAGGGTTTCACTATTGTTTCTCTTGACTGTTTGTTTCTCCCTTGCCTTGCACCCCCTCCCTTCCCTACCCTAATTAACAACTGCTTGAATCTGCGCGTTGGAGTCGGAGAAAGTTATGGAGACTGAATGAAGACTATTTCCTCTAATCAAATAAATGGGGGACACAGGAAGGCTTTGTGCCCAACAGCCCCACAGGGCCCTGCTTGGTATCATTAATATTCACCACTTTTACCTCTATTCTTCTTTCTCTTTTTCCTGTTGTCTGTTTCTATCACTTGCTAGAGTCTTCTAGGAGAGTTTCTCCATCTGAATTTCTGTGTTATTATTCACGTTTAATCAATATCAATTTGTGTTAATTTTTGTATATGGTATGAGGTAAGAGTCCAACTTTATAATTTTACATGTAAATATACAGTTGTCACAACATTTTTTGAAGAGTATGCCCATTGAAACAACATGGATGAACCTGGAGTACATCGTGCTAAGTGAAATAATCCACACATAGAAAGACAAATACTATATGATCTTACTTATATGTGTAATCTAAAAAAGTCAAATTCAAAGAACCAGAGAAGAATGGTGGGAGGTGAGAGAAATGGGGAAATGTTGGTCAAAGGGTACAAACTTTCAGTTATAAGATGAAAAAGTTTTGAGGATATATATACAGCATGGTGATTATAGTTAATAATACTGTATAGGATACTTGAAATTTGCTAAAAGAGTAGATCTTAAGTGTTCTCATCGTGAAAAACAAAAACAAACAAAAGATATTGATTAACACATTGAAGGATGTGTTAATTAACTTGATCTAGTATGCATTTTACAATATATACATACAGTAATTTATGTTGTACAACTTAAAAAATATATTGTACAACCTAAATATATAAAATCTTTGTCAATCATATCATACCTCAATAAAACTGGAAGTAAATAAAATGAAAAAGAATTTTACCCACTGAATTATATTGGTCAGAAATCAATTGAACATAAATGTAAAGATTTACACTGGACTCTTAATTGTATTACATTGATCTAAATGCTTATGACAAAACTGTAATGCGTTGATTATTTATAGTAATTTATTACTGTATTACAATCAGTTGATTACTGTATTTAGTATTGATTACAGCAGCTTTGTAGTAAGTTTGAAATTGGGAAATGTGAGTACATCAACTCACATTTGTTTCTCTTTTTCAAGATTGTTTCACCTCTTCTGAGTTCCTTAAACTTCCACTTGAATTTTAAGATCAGCTTTTCAACCTCTTCAAAAAGCCCACTGGGAGGTGATATCTCATTTTAGTTTTGATTTGCAGTTCCCTGATGATTAATGGTCTTGAGCACTTTTTCATATAACTGTTTGCTATTTATATGTCTTTGGAAAAATGTAGAAGTGAGAATAGAATGATGGTTATAGGGCCTGAGAAATGGGAGATATGGAGAGAGGTTGGTCAAAGGGTACAACGTTGTGGTCATGTAGAATGAAGAAGTCTTGAGTTCTAATGTATAGCATTATGACTACAGTTAATGTACATTGGAAATTTAAGAGAGTAGATTTTAGGTGCTTTCACCACACACACACACACACACACACACACACACACACACACGAAAGGTTGATGTGTGAGGAAATGCATATGTTAATTAGGTTGACTATAATAATAATTTCACTGTGTATATCAAAGCATCATGTTGTACTCCTTAAATACATACAATTGTTATTAAAAACATTTTCAAAAAGCCAGCTGGGGGTTTGATAGTAATTATAATGATTCCATTTAGTGGAATTCAGTGAATCAGTTGGACCTACACTTTTTGTGTATGGGAAGTTTTTAATTTCTAACTTACTGTTGTTACTTGTTAAAAGTCTATCCACACTTTCTAATTCTTTTTGAGTCACTTTTGATAATGTTTGTCTTTCTAGGAATATGTCCATTTTATCTATGGCATCATATTTGTTGGAATACAATTATTCATGGTATTCCCTTATAAAACATTTTGGGTTTTTTTTCTATAAGGTTGGGAGAGATGTGTGCCTTCTTCCATTTTTGTTTTAGTAATTTGAGGCTTCTGTTTTTGCTTGGTTAATCTAGCTAAGTTTTTGTTGATTTTGATGATCTTTTTAAAGAACATACTGTGGTTTGTTTTACAGTCTTTATTTTTCCATTCTCTATTTCATTTATTATTACTCTAATAGTTATTATTTTCTCCTGTTTATTTTGGGTTTGATTTCCTTTTAGTTTTTTAGTTGTCTATTATTATTATTATTACTATTATTGTAAGAACACTTAACAGGTCTTTCCTTGTAACAGATTTTTAAGTGTGTAATTAAATATTGTTATCTATAGGCATAATGTAAATCTGGTCACTAGGAAATCCAGTAATATGTGACAACATGAATGAACTTTAAGGACATTATACCAAGTGAAATAAGCCAGTCACAGAAGGAAAAAATACTACATAATTCCACTCATATTAATATTGAAAATAGTTAAATTCATAGAAGGAAAGAATAGAATGGTGGTTGCCAGGAGCTGAGGGGAGGAGAAAGGAGATGCTAATCAATGTGTATACAGTTTTGGTTATGCAAGGGAATAAGTTATTTTTCTAGTTTTTTTAAGGTGAATATTTAGGATATTGATTTGACATCTTGATCCTTGTTTTATGTAGATGTTAACTATAAATTTTCCTCTGGCACTGCTTTAACTATAACCTTTGTTTGGAGATGTTGTGTTTTTTTCATCTCAAAGCATTTTAAAATTTGCCCTGTGATTTCTTCTTTATTCTGTTACTTTTGAATGTGTTATTTAATTTTTACATACACTAAGTCCCCTACATATGAACCTTCAAGTTAGGAACTTTCAACGATACGGGTGTGCATTTGCATATCCAATCAAGTAAGTTAGTTCAAATGTTTGATGTACATTGTCACATGCATGCATCCTCTACAAGTGGTTGTGCTTCTGTGTACTTGACTATACAGTACTGTATAGAGTACAGTAGTACAGTATCTTTATTTCAAGCCCAGGATGTCTGGAAGCAAGCGTGAAAGTAGCAGTGTTGTAGCTGGTACTGCTAAGAAGCACCAAGCCATAACGATAGAAACAAAAGTGAAAATTAATTGAGAGAGTGGAGTGAGGCAAAAAGATGGTAGACCTCGCACATTTTTATAATGTTAATCGCTCAACCATCAGCATGATTCTAAAGAACAAGGACAAGATCATGGAACATGTAAAGTCTGCTGTGCCAATGATGTTGACAAGAATATCGAAGAAACGTGGAAAAGTGATGGAGGAGATGGAGAAACTTCTTAGTGTGTGGATGCAAGATCAGCCTCAGTGTCGAGTCCTGCTCAGCTTAATGTTGATTCAAGAGAAAGCTAAAAGCCTTTATGAAGGCTTGAAGAAGAAACATGGTGGAGAATCAGAGGGTGCATCTTTTAATGCCAGCCATGGCTGGTTTCATTGATTCAAGGCTAGAGCCAACCTTCACAGTGTAAAAGTAAGTGGTGAGGCAGCAAGTTCAGATACAGTAGCTGACAGGGAATTTCCTGAAATGCTTTGAGAAATTATTGATGAAGGCATATATTTACCCAAGCAGGTTTTTAATGTGGATGTGACTCAACTGGACTGGAAGAGGATGCCAGACCGAAGTTACTTCAGTAAGGAGGAAAAGCTGATGCCAGACTATAAAGCAGGAAAGGATAGGCTAACTCTGACTTTTTTTTTTTTCTATACAGCAGGTTCTTATTATCTATTTTATACATATTAGTGTATATATGTCAATGCCAATCTCCCAGTTCACCCCCCCCCCCAGCCCCTGCTTTCCCCCATGTTTGTTTTATACATCTAACTCTGTTGTTTGGTGGCAGTGCTTCCTGGGATATAAAACTGATGCCTCTCTTAGTTTATCATTCAGAGAACCCAAGAGCCCTTAAAATATAGCCAGGGGCTCTCTTCCTGTTGTGTGGAAGAGTAACCCCAAAGCCTGGGTTACACAGGCCATTTTCCAGGGCTGGTTTTTCCACCACTTTATCCCAGAGGTAGAGAAATATTGCTTGGAGAAGGATATCCCACTCAACATACTTTTGCTGTTTGACAGTGCTCCTGGCCACACTGCATTCATGGATGACTTTCATCCCAACATCAAAGTAGTACATCTGCCACCGAATACTGTACTATATCACTCATCCAACCTATGGACCAGGGAGTTATAGCAACTTTCAAGAAATATTATTTATGTCACACTTTTTGTAAAGGTAGTAAAGGCGAGTGATGAATCAGGAATAACCTTGTGACAATTTTGGTAGGACTATAACATCTACAAGGCCATAAAAAAACATTGGCATTGCTTAGCATGAGGTTAGAGCCGTCACCATGAATGGGATTTGGAAGAACCTTTGCCCGCAGTTTGTTCACTATTTTCATGGATTTGAGAAAGTGGGTGAGGAGTCCAAAGAGATCTTCAGCAACTTAGTGACCCTCAGCGAGAAGCTGGAGCTAGATCTGCAAGAGGATGACTTCATTGAACTCCTTGTTATGCAACACGGGAAGCTTACTAATGAAGACCTGATGGAATTGGAGGCCCAGAGAAAGGACGAAGAAAGACAAGAGGAAGAAGTAGTATTGATAACTGAAAGATTGAAGAGATTCATGATGCAGGAAATGGCAAGGAGATTTTCTTTATTTGAGGATGCACTGTTAGTTTTTGAGGCACAAGACCCAAACGTAGAATGGTACACAAAGGTTGCAGCAGCATTTCAGAATGCAATCCAGTGCTATCATGTCATTTATGATGAGAAAAAAAGAGCTAATACTCAGACATCACTGGATCGTTTTTTCAAGTGGGTGGATAGAATTGACTCCAGCAAGGAATGAGAATCTGTGCCATCAACGTCAGGCATGAGCGAAATTGCAGCTTGCCCTCTGTCTCCTGTTGCTGAAGATCTTTCAGCTCTACCATCTTCCACCTCCTCTCTCTCCTCTAGTCAGTAACTCTTCTTGCCTGTTCTCTCAATGCCAGCCTCTGTATGCTAGCTTTTGTACTGTACTACTGTACTTTTCAAGGTACTACACTGTAAGATTAAAAATATTTTATGTTTTGTGTTTGTTTTTTATATAATATTTGTGTGAAAAGTATTATAAACCTATTACAGTACAGTACTATGTAACCAATTAGCTGGGTACCTAGGCTAATTTTGTTGGACTTAGGAGCAAATTGGACTTAATGAACCTGCTCTCAGAACAGAACTCATTTGTATATAGGAGACTTACTGTATTTGTGAGTTTTCCCAATGTATGTCTCTTGTTGGTTTCTAATTTCATCCCATTATGTAAGGGAATATACTTTGTTAATTTCAATCTTTTAAAAATTGATTGAGATTTGTTTTATGGCTTTACCTATCATCCTAGAGAATATTCCATGTGCACTTAGGAAGAAGGTATATTCTGTCATTGGGTGGGATGATATTAAATATTTATTAGGTATGGTTGAATTATATTTCAATTCATCTATTTCTTCATTGACCTACTGTGTTGTTGTTATCACTATTGAAAGTGGGATATGGGTATCTTCAAACTAATCTTGTGAACTGTTGATATCTCCCTTGAATCTGTTAGATTTTTGCCATGTATTTCTGGCTTCTGTTATTAAATGCATCTATATTTATAATTATATTTTATTGATGAATTAACCCTTTTATCATTATATAATGGCCTTTTATCCCTACTAACATTTTTTGTTTAAAGTCTATTTTGTCTGATTTTAATGTAGCTACTATAGCTCCTTTAGTTACTGTTCAGATGGTATATCTTTTCCCATTCTTTTCAACCTATTTGTGTTTTGGGATGTAAACTTTGTCTTTGGTAGATAATATATATTTGAAACATGTTTGTTTATCCCTTCTACCAGTTTCTACTTTTTCATTCAAGTGCTTAATCCATTTGCATTTAATGTAATTACTGATAAGTTACAATTTCATTCTGTTATTTTACAATTTTTTGCATATGTCTAATGTCATTTTGTTCCTCTATTCTTCCAATACTGTTTTATTGTGTGCTATATCAATGTTTTCTAATGTATCATTTGAATTCTCTTATCTCTTTTATATATGTATTTTTCCTTTATTATTTTATTTTTGTTATTTCTGTAGTGGTTACCTAGGAATTACAATTAACATGTTATAACATTTAGTTTGAATACCAACTTAAGTTCAGTATTATAAAAAAGTTTCTCTTATATAGCTCCATTCCCCCCTTTTCCTTTTGCTATCATTGTCATGAAACTTACATCTTTATACATTATAATCCATCAATGCAATTTTCTAATTATTACTTCCTGCAGTTCTTTTTAAAATTGTTTAAATTATCAGTTTTTAATATGAAAAGATGGTATATAATTTATTATTTATGTATGTATTTATTTAAATAGATGCAGTTTATTACATGTCGATTACACACAGCATGTGGGATCTTAGTTCCCCAACCAGGGGTCGAACCTGCGCCCCCTGCATTGGGAGCATGGAGTCTTAACCACAGGATCACCAGGGAAGTCCTAATGATATATAATTTAAAAGGGTATACAGTCATCCCTCAGTACTCATGAGGAACTGTTTCCAGGACCACTCCCACAGATACCTGCAAATGCTCAAGTCCTTTATATAAAATGGCATAGTTTGCATATAACCTTATAAAATTTTAAAATCATATCTAGATTCCTTATAATACCAAATACAATGTAAATGCTATGTAAATAGTTATATATATAAAGTAAATAGTTGCCAGAATGGACCTAATTCAAGTTTTGCTTTTTGGAAATTTCTGGCATTTCTTTTTGAACTTTGTTGATCTGCAGTTGGTTGAATCTGTGGATGTATAGCCCACACATATGAGAGCCAACTGTGTTTATAAAGTCCCTTATATTAGTCTATGTAGTTACCTTATCAGTCAATGTTCTTTTTTTCTTTGTGTGGATTTGAGTTAATACCTAGTGTTCTTCCATTTTAACCTGACGGACTCCTTTTAATATTTCTTGTAGGGTGTACCTGCTGGCAAGGAAGTTTCTGTTTTGTTTATTTGAGAATACCTTAATTTCTTCCTTCTTTCAGAAAGATAGTTTGGCTGGATATAGGAATCTTGGATGAAAGTCTTGTTCTTCAGATTCTTTATTCTAGCAATGAATTAAAGTGTATCTAAACTTGTGGTAGAATGCTATCCTTCATTTTGGAATTCTTAAAAGATCATTTTAGTATGAAGTCCACTGAAATGTGGGTCAGTAGTCAGAAGTTCTCCAAAGATTCTGTGTGTGTGTGTGATTTAGAAAGAAGCTATCTGACTATGAATGATGTTCAAATTTATGCTTGAAGGCCTTCTTTAGATATGACTACAATTATTCTGAAATATGTAGTATAGTTATGTCATTGTAATTCTTAATGTTGCTTTTAATGAAGTGGTATTTTAACAAAATGGAAAGAGTGAAAGCTTGGAAATAGAAATAGCACAAGTTTGGGAACAGTACGTCTGCTGTATATAAGTACTATAATGTTGTGTTACTGAGTCCAAGCTTGCTCTGCTCGCCATACTCATGACAGGCCAATAAATCAGGAGATGAGGTGTTGAGGCAAGGAATAGCAACATTATTTGGGAAGCTAGATGTCCGAGAAGATGGCAGATGAGAGTCCTAGAGAACCATCTTATCGGGGTCTGGATGCTAGTTTCCTTTATAGAACAGAGAGGGGGGAGGTGAGGAGGTAAAGTAAAAAGTACATAAGCCTTGCAAAATATCTTCTGGTTTCATCAGACTAGGCGAGGGGATGTGTTAATTTCTTCTTTCCTGCAGCCATTCACTGGTGGGCAGGTTCAGAATGTTTCCCTGTGAGCTGAACAAAGGTACTTTAGTTTAACATTCAGGCAGAGGGGACAGGGTTCCCCAAGACAGGCCATCATGTATGCTTATAGCTATAGACAACATCCTTTTAGTGATTACAGTAACTTGCAACAAAAGAACTGAAGGCAAAGGTTAAAGTGAAAGAAACAGATCCAACATGGAGTCAGATTTGTTCTTCCCTATTACAATTGCAAAAGTAACATTTTTTAATTTTAAATTTGAATTGTTTCCTCAATTGAATGATTTGGGTTATAACTGTTGCTTGGTAGAGTTATTGTTAGGAGCCTTAAGATAAAGAAAGATCCTTATACTTAGAAGATGTCTAATCAGGGCTTGCTAAAACAATTATCTTCCTCAAGTAAATAACTGTTAAAAAGAAATTATAATTTTTCTTTGGCCATTTTCATTAATGTCTGTTCCATCCATCATCCATTATCATGCTTCTTTTCCATTCTTGCAAAACATTTCTATTGAAGATTTAAAATATGACAGCCTGTCATGTAGATATTGGAAACAGAACAATGAAGTAAAAAGACAATAATCCTAGCCTTCATTGTATTACTTGTGCCAAGATAAACTAGAACATAATATATATTTAATAAACATTTATGGCTAAAATAAATTTATGAATGAATTAAAGCTGAATTCTAAGTAGTTTTCAGAATGTTCTTGCCAATTATTTGCTTGAGGGTTCATATGTTTGCTTGGGGGTTAATATGTTTGGATTAGCTAGTTTATGCAATAAAAGATAGCCCTGAAATCACAGTGGCTTAAAATAATGGATTTATTTATTTTTTCACTTACTTATTTTTACCAGTCAGCAGAGAAACTCATTTATGGACCCAGGCTAAATATTGACAATTTCTGTTTGAGAGAGTATATCACTGGCCAGAACACTGTAACATGGCCCCAACTCATAGACAATTATAATTTTGCCATGTGCTTTGAATCAGGGAAGAACAGAAAATATTAGAATAGAAAATATTAAATAAAATGCAAATATTCCATAGTATATTTCATATCTTGCTAAATACTTGGTGGTGAAAAGAAATCCACTTCAGTTAATCAGACTAGTGGTGATGAAGAGAATAACATAATTAGAAAGCAGAATTGTATCAATAATAAGGTTAGACATGTAAGATCATAGACTCAGAGATGAAATCAGAAGAAGAAAAATGGAGTCTATCATTGGTGATATCAACAGTTAAAAACTGTTAAACAACAGTTAAAAAAACAGTTAAAACCTATGTCAGTTATTTACTGCAGTGGTCCCAAACCTTTTTGGCACCAGGGACAGGTTTCATAGAAGACAGTTTTATCATGGACGGGGTGGGGGGATGGTTCAGGAGGTAATGCAAGCAATGGGGAGCGATGGGGAGTGGCAGATGAAGCTTTCCTTGCTCGCCCGCCGCTCACCTCCTGCTGTGTGGCCCAGTTCCTAACAGGCTGCAGACCAGTATTGGTCCATGGCCTGGGGGTTGGGGACCCCTGATTTATTGCATTTATTTATTATTAAAGTGGCCTGAAGAGACATTCTCTTGTCCTTATAAAATTAAATGTAAGTTTCTCAAAGCACTGGCAGTTTTATATACTTTTGAAGGAAACATACTGCTATCACCTAATGGATATTCTCATTGTAGTAAGAAAAGATAATCTAATTTTGTACTAAAATATTTAGGATGTTAAAAAATGATTACAATCAAAACATATGAAATTGTCTTCACCACCACTAGAAATCACCAAGTGACTCCATCCCATATTTCTATTTTAAGAATCTTTGCCTATTTTGAAAACCTCAGACTTATAATAATTCCCAGGTGAGATGTATGTCATATAATATTTTATAATGAAATCCTTTGTTTCCATTTTCTAGAACATATCCATAAAATTAAATTTAAATCTAATAATGTGACATACATAAGCAAACATAATTTTCTTGTGTCTTAGATATTCATTTAAAATAGCTCCAAGATTATTCTTAAATTCATTAGAAAAAAGTTTGTTTTAAAATGACCCCTATTTAATACTTTTATTAAAAAAGCTATATATTGCTGGAAACCAAAGCAATTGATGAAATAAATTTACCTCTAGCAATTTAAAAGTCTAATTTTCCATTTATATGGCATTTTATACTGTGCTACATTTTCTCCAAAATTACATGCACACAAATGATGTTCAGAAATAGTAATTTACCAGGATATAATAATACATGATTGAGATGTGGTGCTATATAAGTTTCAAAACTTTAGTATTCTTTGTTTATTAAAAATTTCTAGTTTTAACAGTGTAGCTTCTGTTTCACACTCTAATGTGGGCACAGTTTTTTTATAAAATATTTCATATTGCCTTACTATGTTGCACTATATAATTTTTCCATCTAATACTTTTGACAAATCTATAGTGTCCATACTTTTACTCAAGAGAAATCTATTCTTTGTTTAAACATCAAAACCCCTCAAAATATTCAAAAGCAAATCCTAAAATCACTGATATATCATTCTGCGTCATCTAACAAAATTTTGGTTTCCAAATGTGCATAAGGAACTCTGATAGATGATTGTGCAATACCAAGAAACACAAAATTCCAAATGTTAAGGATGTTAAATCTGAGTGAATAAGATTAATACATTTTTCTGAGGTTAATTTTAGAGTTATATTCTAATTATCACTGAAAAATAACTAAATATAGGTGGTTTTTGAAAAGCTTTCAGGGCTTAGGAGAGTATGTTGGGCTGGGTAGCATTGTTGGTTAAAGGGAGTTGGTAATAAATAAAACTTAGAAGAAAAAATTAAAAATACAAAGGCAGTTTAATCTCAAACTGAAAAGTCTGAACCTTATTCATTTACTCATTATATGCTTTTAGTTGAGAAAGTATGAAATAAAAACCTGTCCTTTAAAAATATTAATTTTTTACTATTGTACAGAGGAGATTGGAGGAAAGCTAGAGGTAAGAAAACAATTAGAGACTTGCATTAGTTTAGAAATAAGAAAATAAGAGCTTGGATTGGAAAATTAGCCATGGGAATAGGAAATAAAGCATAACTAACATATATTTCAAATATTTTACATTACTTAACAAAGCATTAGCTATTAATGTGAAGAAAGACAGTTTTAAAACGATATAATTTTGAGCTTGATTGACTAGAGACATAGAGTAATTCCATAAAGGAGGAAGGTCAGAGATTCTGGCCATGGGGATTCAATATGCGTCTCATTTAAACACGTTGAGCTGGAGGGCACAACATATTGTGCAAGAATATATTTTAGTAAGTCATTGGAAATGTGGAACTAGAACTTGTAGAATAGTTTTTAGGATCCTAAGAAATAGATAAATTATATACAATTGCATAATTATACTTGAACATCCCTATGTATAGCTTTATTTTAATTAGTCATTTATTACAAGCTGTAAAAGTGAATTTGGAGGATGTGAATGACCGTATATCTGTAAAAGCCCTTATTTTTCTCTAGCCCAGTGGGTCGAACTAAATTTTTTTTTTAAAGTTAATGAAAATATTGTGACCTACTTTTCTTCTGAGAGGTCTTAAAATGCAAGTTTATTTTTCTGATTCTAATAATTCAAGTATTATTTTAAACATTCTTTTCTTGGCAGTACTAGCATGCATGATGTATTCTGCAGAATAAAGCTTATAGGGATTTCATACTTTGACATCTTGTCTCCTATAAGTAGATAAAATGTTAAAAAGGAAAATAACTATGATGAATCAGGAATATTAAAGAAAGAACATGTCACACTAATGAAGGAATTTATGTCACAAGAAGATTCATTTTGAATAAATATGTACAAAGACAGTTGAAAGCAATAGGATATATAGGGCAAAGGATTTATGTCATATAAAGAATGTGGTTTCCTCTCAACTTCTTTTGTTAGTGCAAATGAGTAATATGATCATTCTGAAGGCGTGCTATTAATGTTATTAATGCTAAGATAAAGCAAATATAATTGTAACAAAGTTATTTGTCTTACAAAATTGTCAATAGAGATTTTGCTAAGTAAATAATATTCTATTTACAATAGACAAAAAATATTTGTACAGTTTTGTTACCAATATCAGATTTTCTGTTTAGTTAAAGCTTTTTCTCCTCTTAAATCTGAGGCTTTTGAAAAAGTATGTTTCAAATGTTAAGTTTAAGATTAATTACTGTGTGATCAGAATTCTTTCCACAAGTCATAAGATCTCTTTTTGTCTGGAAAGAGTTTTTATTCATTCAATCAACATTTTTAAATCAAAAAGCTGTTATGGGCCTGTTCCAGGTATTGCTTATATAGCAGTGAATAAGACAAAATATTACTTTACATTCTGAGAGGAAGATATACAAAAGAAAAATAACTGAATTAATGTAAAATATCCTATTAGAAAGCCATAAAACCTATGAAGACAGGCAAAGGAAATAGAACTCTTAGAGTGTTCATTAGGGACAAATCATATAGGTCCTTATACAGTATTCTCAGTGATAGAAATTTGTGGGAAATTTTGGAACAAGAAGTAACATCATCTAATTTTAAGTTAGTAAAAGAAAATAAATTTCATAGACCATTATATGAGGTGATGTTGGTTTGGTCAAATATAAAAGCATAAAAATTACAGAGAAGTGACAATACTAGACATCTAGTTTACAGGTAGAAATGACAAGACTTGCTAAGGTGTAGAGAGACATAGACTATGAGAGATTGAGACAATTCAAGGATAATTTTTTTTGGCATTTTGGGGTCTAAGTAACTGAATAAGTGTTGTTATTTACTGAGCTAGAAAATATTAGAGAAGGTACAGGTTAGATTTGCTTATTAATATCAAAATGAAGATTCTTAATATGAATATGGCAGACATGGCATAGATTTGTGACAGCTTCGCTTCCCATCAATCATGTAGGTTATTTTGTTTTCATTAATGCAGCACCTAATTATTGCCCTCTATAATAAAAGTCTCTGATAAAAACTTAGTCTACAGTTAGTATTTAAAGTAAGCCATGAAACTTGTTTAGATTAAAAGGAGTTTTTTTAATAAAGAAAAGTTCTTGAAGAGTTAGTCTTGGGAAATTCTATTATTTACTAATTAGAAATAAAATAATCCAACAAAATAAATGAGGAGAAACACATAATGAGGCAGGAGGAAAACAGGAGAGTATGGTGGTGTATATAGCATGGGGTAAAACATAAAGAAGGAGGAAATAATCAACAATAGCAAATGCTGCATGGCTGAATACCATAAGGATTATTATTATTAGATTTCCTGACATGGAAGTCATTGTGAACAATAAGGAACTGTAACCATGGAATTGGACACATATGTTTGATTGAAGTGGGTTTAAGAGAAAATAAAATAGGAGGTAAAGAATTGAAGCTGGTGAGTATATAAAAATTAGAGGAATTTTGATATAAAGAGCTATGAAGAATGAGATATGGTGAAGAGTTACAGAGAATTAAAGCATTTGTTCTTCTTTTTACTGGGACATATCTCAGCATGTTTCTCTGCTCATAGGAATGATTCAAGTAGAGAAAAAAATAATGTCAGAGTTTGAAAGTGTCAAACTCTTTCTAGAAAGTGTCAGAGTTTGAAATATCACCCTGATGCAGAGTTCTAGAAGCTGAATACTTAACCTCAAATTGTACTGCTTCCTTAACTGCATTTTAGTCTCATAAATATAAAGCACAACTGAAAAAAAAATGCCCATTGGTTTAAATGAATAGATGCCATGGGTAACTTTTGAGAAAGAGATAGCAAACTTTTTCTGTAAAAGTCCAGATGTAAATATTTCAGTCTTTGGGTACAATATATCTGTGTTACAACTATTCAGCTTGTCCACTGTA
Organism: Phocoena sinus; assembly: GCF_008692025.1. NCBI lineage: Eukaryota > Metazoa > Chordata > Mammalia > Artiodactyla > Phocoenidae > Phocoena > Phocoena sinus. The sequence continues at coordinate 121,077,976 of NC_045764.1, read as the reverse complement.
GCAAAATAGCAGCCATAGACAATATGAAAATGAATGGGCATGTCTATATTCTAATAAATCATTGTTTACTATGGGACATAATCTGCTTCTTCTCACTGAACTAAGTGATAGTCTTTGGTGAGCTAACTGAAATGAAAGCCATTGTGAAATTCCTTAAGGATGAAATTTACAAGTTTAATTATACCCTATTTGCCAGTAACTAGGCTCAAAGAGATCCTTACAGTTGAGTTATACTGATAGAAATGTTTGACTCTAGGAGCTTTTTAAGGTATTAGGAAGAGAATAAAAAATAGGAGATACTTAGGAGAAGGGAAAGCTATAACAAGGAAACAAATTAAATGCTAGAAAAAAGTTTACAATAGTGTGAAAGACGAAATGAGAATGTAACTGAAAGAACTTGATACAGTATCAAATATTTTAATCGAGTTTGCTTTGAATGGTTACATAAGAGTTTAAAGTAAATCAACACCTTAAAATTTTTAGAAGGTATTGCTATTTAGAAGGTATGATATATCAAATGCCATGTCATACAACCATAGTTTATTAAGGTAAAAAAATGACTTTAAAATCAGTAATACAGCAGCTTCAAAAATTTTATTTGCTATGTACTATCATATTCAGGGTCTTTCCAGGTGTTTTCGAGACTGTTAAATAATTTATAATTATGGTAACATCAACATCTTCTGAGGCAATTCATTCCATTTTTGAATATTCCTAAGAGTTAGAAAGTTATTCCACTATGACAAAAGAAATCTAATCTTTCTTTCTTTAATAGCCTTTCAGCTATTTAAATATAGGTATAGCATACTTTAACCATTATTGAAAACTGAAGTCAAGTACACTAAACATAGAAAAATTAGAAACATATATAACTTTGAATTCCACTTCAGCTATTTAATAGATAAGGCAGAAGGCACATATTACAATAAAATTAATTGGAAACCATGAAGATAAAGAAATTTGTTGACACAGTACTTTTGAGAATGCTGAAGACTAGGTTATTCATTAACATTGCTGTAAAGATAAAGCCTGTTGAAGACTATTAATAAATCAGTTACCATAAAGATTCAAAGAATAAAATCATGGGGGATGTGGTTAGTGAATTTCCAAATATATTATACCACTAAATAATCTGTATCTTGTAGTTATGAAAAGGTTTTTTTGCAGATAAAAGCAAGCATTCTCGTATGATAGTGTTTCTTACAAAAATATATGCTTTGGTAGCATATGTAATATAGCTTTTTGTGTCCATGCTCTAGTCATTACATTCTTTCTTTATAAGGCTATTATAAGGAAATTGAACTTGGAGAAAATTGAGCCTATAATGTATACACCATCTGTATGATGACTAACACATTATCTGGAATATCATTCAATTATAGCTATAATTCCAATAATATTAAGGGATATAAATCCACTTGGTAGAAAAAATTTAAAAACCTTTGTTTTCATTTCCTCTCTAAATTCTCTTGAGAAATTAAATTGGCAATTTTAATGTACTTTAAACTCATAAGAAATTTTTTCTTTTGAAACTATATGTCATACTGTGACTTCTCTTTAAGCAATTTCTTAACTACACCCACAATTTTTAAAATTACATTTACTGAGGTAAAATTTATATACAATAAATGTTTCTAAAGATTTTCATTTATTTAAGCTCTTGCTTCCTGTTGGTATTAGTTCTTTTCAGTCAGAACTACTCCCTTTAGCATTCCTTAGGGAGCTGGTCAATTGAGGAGAGTATCTTCTGTCTTCCTTTACCTGAAATTCTCATAATTTTGCCTTCATTCTTAATATATGTTTTTAACGGATAAAACAATTATGAATTTTCTATTTTTTCTTTAAGCACTTTAATGATGTTCCATTGTTTTTTGGTCTACCATGGTTTGTGATGAGAAGTCCATGTGTATTTGAATTGTTGTTTCTCTCTCTGTATATTATATTCCTCTAGCTGCTTTAAAGATTTTTTATCTTTGGTCTTCTGTAGCTTGACTATAATTTGCCTACTTATAATTTTCTTGGTATTTATCTTGTTTTGGGTTCACTGACTCTCTTGAATCTGTAATTTTTTTTTTTTTCTTTTACAGATTTTGTGTAGTTCTTAGCCATAATAACTTTATTTTTCTGCCCCTTTTCGCTCTTGTTCTCTGGTACTCAAAGTACATGTATGTTGCATTTTGACATTATCCCACAGATTCTTAGGCTTTATTCGTTTTTAAATCTCTGTTTCCCACTTCGTTTGATTGGATAATTTGTATCAATCTGTCTTTAATTCTTTCTTCTGTCTCTCTATTCTGTTTTTAAATATATTCTGGTAAATTTTATTTTAGTCATTGGAAATTTCAATTCTAAAATCTTCAATGCAAGAAAGCCATTTCTTTGCTAGATTTTCTGTCATTTTATTTATTATAAATATGTTTGCATTTCTTTACCTCATTGACCATAGTCGTAATATGTTATGTAAAACTTTTGTTTGATAATTCCATCATCAGAGTAATAGCAGGGTTGACATCTGTTGACTTTTTTTTTCCTTTTGAGTCTTGTCATATTTAGTATGTCAAGTCATTTTAGATTGAATCCTGGTCATTGTATACTATTATATTCCTCCAAAATGGTGATGTGTTTGATTTTATAGACAATTAATGTAGAGTCAACCTGCAAATTTTGTTCCACCTATGCAGAGGAATTGTTCAGATTCTAGTTTAGAGTGATTTTAATCGCACATATAAGTGGTTCATGATCGGAAAGAGACTTTGGCAGTTTATATGCAAAATCTGAGGTTCTAGTTTTTTCAGCTATCTCTTACCCAGTGATTCTCTCTCAAGCTCAAATGGTTTTTGTTGTCCTAGGCTTCTTTCTCTTTTTGCTATGTCCAGAAAGACGGCGGGCTTTCTCTCATAGTTTTAACCACCTCAAAAAAATAGTTATGATTCAGTCTGCCCCCAGAATTTATAGCTGTTGTTTACAAGATTGATAGTTTTTTAGGAACTTTCTCTGCATTATACACTTATTCAAATTTGATTATGTTTTAATTTGTATTTATTTCAAAATATTTCCTGTTGTCTTTGATTTTTTTACTTTACCGTGATTGATTTAGCAGTATGTTTAATTATCAAACAAATGGGGATTTCCCAGTGGTGTTTCTACTGCTTAATATTAATTTGATATTGTTCTTTACAAATAACATACTCTGAATAATTTGTCTTTTTATTTTCAATTTTTCCCAGTTTCATTGAGAAATAATTGACATATAAAATTGTGTAAGTTTAAGGTGTACAATATGATGATTTGATACAAGTATATATTGCAAAATGCTTGTGACAAGTTTAGTTAACAACATATATCACATCATACTCTTACAATCTTTTTTTCTTCATGAAAACATTCAAGGTCTACTTCCTTAGCAACTTCCAAGTGTATGATACAGTATTGCTAACTATAGTCAAGCTTCTTTCCTATTGGTTCCTAACACATTCATCTTATAACTGAAAGTTGTATCCATTAAGCAGCATCTCATTGTATCCCCCACTCCCCAACCTCCAGTCCTACTCTTGGTTTCTATGAGTCTGGCTTTTTATTTTTTTTAAGATTCCATATATAAGTGAGATCATGTAGTATTTGTCTTTCTCTGACTTATTTTACTCAGTATAATGACCTCAAGGTACGTCCGTGTATTTTGCCACTAATAGCACGATCTCCTTTCTCATGGGTGAATAATATCCCATTGTTTGTGATATATATCACATTTCTTAATCCACTCATTAGCGTCCATTCAGTGGACACTAAGATTGTTTTCACGTCTTGTCTATTGTGAATAATGCTGCAACAATCACTGTGTGCAAATCTCAGAGATTTTTGATTTAACTTCCTTCAGGTATATACCTAAAGGTGGAATTGCTGGATCATTTAGTAGTTCTGTTTTGAATTTTTTAGGAATAAACATACTGTTTTCTATAGTAGTTTTACCAATTTATATTCTCAACAACAGTCAACAAGACTTCCCTTTTCTTTATATCCTTGCTAACACTTGTTATCTTCTTTTTTTATGATAATCATTCTAACAGATGTGAGGCAATATATCGTGGTTTTGATTTGCATTTTTCTGATGATTAGTGATATTGAACATCTTCTCATGTATCTATTATTCAAACATCTTTTTGGAAAAATGACTATTTAGGTCCTCTGCCAGTTTTTAAATTAGATTATTTGGTTTTCTGAGTACTATGAGGCCTTCATATATTTTGGATATTAATCCCTTATTAAATATATGGTCTAGAGATATTTTCCCCTATTCCATAGATTGCCTCTTTGTTGTTTCTTTCTTTTGCTTGCAGAAGCTTTTGAGTTTGATGGAATTCCTCTTGTTTATCTTTACTTTTGCTGCTGTGCTTTTGGTGTCATATCCAAAAAAAATGTTGGCCAGAATAATGTCAGGGAGCTTTCCCTTGTGTTTTCTTCTAGGAGCTTTATGGATACAACTCTTACATTTGAATCGTTAATCCATTTCAGGTTAATTTTTGTGAGGGATATTACATAGGAGTCCAATTTAATTCCTTTGCATGTGGCTGTCTTGATTTACCAATGCCAGTTATTGGAGTGACTGCCCCTTCTCCACTGAGTATTCTTGGCTCCCTTGTTAAATACTGGCATGTGCATGACACCTCCATTTCTGGGATCTGTATTCTGTTCCATTGCTCCATGTGTCTGATATTATGCCGGTATCATACTGTTTTGAATATTATAGCTTTTTAGTAGAATTTGAAATTAAGAAGTGTGATGCATCCAGCTTTGTTCTTTTTTGAGGTTGCTTTGGCTATTCTGGGTCTTTGCAGTTCCATATGAATTTTAGGTACTTTTCCCACATTGCTATGAAAAATGCCATTGAATTTTTTTTTTTTTACCTTTAACTTTCTGTCTGCATTTTCTTTTTTCTTTTACATCTTTATTGGAGTATAATTGCTTTACAATAGTGTGTTAGTTTCTGCTTTATAACAAAGTGAATCAGTTATACATATACATATGTTCCCATATCTCCTCCCTCTTGCATCTCCCTTCCTCCCAGTTTCCCTATCCCACCCATCCAGGTGGTCAAAAAGCACCGAGCTGATCTCCCTGTGCTATGCGGTTGCTTCCCACTAGCTATCTATTTTACGTTTGGTAGTGTATATATGTCCATGCCACTGTCTCACTTTGTCACAGCTTACCCTTCCCCCTCCCCATATCCTCAAGTCCATTCTCTAGTAGGTCTGTGTCTTTATTCCCATCTTACCCCTAGGTTCTTCATGACATTTTTTTTTTCTTAAGATTCATATAATGTGTTAGCATACGGTATTTGTCTTTCTCTTTCTGACTTACTTCACTCTGTATGACAGACTCCAGGTCCATCCACCTCACTACAAGTAACTCAATTTCATTTCTTTTTATGGCTGAGTAATATTCCATTGTATACGTGCCACATCTTCTTTATCCATTCATCTGATGATGGACACTTAGGTTGTTTCCAACTCTGGGCTATTGTAAATAGAGCTGCAATGAACATTTTGGCACATGACTCTTTTTGAATTCTGGTTTTCTCAGGGTATATGCCCAGGAGTGGGATTGCTGCGTCATATGGTAGTTCTATTTGTAGTTTTTTAAGGAACCTCCATGCTGTTCTCCATAGTGGCTGTACCAATTCACATTCCCACCAGCAGTGCAAGAGTGTTCCCTTTTCTCCACACCCTCTCCAGCATTTATTGTTCCTAGATTTTTTGATGATGGCCATTCTGACCGATGTGAGATGATATGTCATTGTAGTTTTGATTTGCATTTCTCTAATGATTAATGATGTTGAGCATTCTTTCATGTTTGTTGGCAATCTGTATATCTTCTTTGGAGAAATATCTATTTAGGTTTTCTGCTCATTTTTGGATTGGGTTGTTTGTTTTTTTGTTATTGAGCTGCATGAGCTCCTTGTAAATTTTGGAGGTTAATCCTTTGTCAGTTGCTTCATTTGCAAATATTTTCTCCCATTCTGAGGGTTGTCTTTTGGTCTTGTTTATGGTTTCCTTTGCTGTGCAAAAGCTTTGAAGTTCCATTAGGTCCGATTTTTAATTTTTGTTTTTATTTCCATTTCTCGAGGAAGTGGGTCAAAAAGGATCTTGCTGTGATTTATGTCATAGAGTGTTCTGCCTATGTTTTCCTCTAAGAGTTTGATAGTTTCTGGCCTTACATTTAGGTCTTTAATACATTTTGAGCTTATTTTTGTGTATGGTGTTAAGGAGTGATCTAATCTCATACTTTTACATTTACCTGTCTAGTTTGCCCAGCACCACTTATTGAAAAGGCTGTCCTTTCTCCACTGTACATTCCTGCCTCCTTTATCAAAGATAAGGTGACCATATGTGTGTGGTCTTATCTCTGGGCTTTCTATCCTGTTCCATTGATCTATATTTCTGTTTTGGTGCCAGAACCATACTGTCTTGATTACTGTAGCTTTGTAGTATAGTCTGAAGTCAGGGAGCCTGATTCCTCCAGCTCCATTTTTCGTTCTCAAGATTGCTTTGGCTATTCGGGGTCTTTTGTGTTTCCATACAAATTGTGAAATTTTTTGTTCTATTTCTGTGAAAAATGCCATTGGTAGTTTGATAGGGATTGCATTGAATCTGTAGATTGCTTTGGGTGGTAGAGTCACTTTCACAATTTTGATTCTTCCAATCCAAGAACATGGTATATCTCTCCATCTATTTGTATCATCTTTAATTTCTTTCATCAGTGTCTTATAATTTTCTGCACACAGGTCTTTTGTCTCCTTAGGTAGGTTTATTCCTAGATATTTTATTCTTTTTGTTGCAATGGTAAATGGGAGTGTTTTCTTGATTTCACTTTCAGATTTTTCATCTTTAGTGTATAGGAATGCCAGAGATTTCTGTGCATTAATTTTGTATGCTGCTACTTTACCTAATTCATTGATTAGCTCTAGTAGTTTTCTGGTAGCATCTTTAGGATTCTCTATGTATAGTATCATGTCATCTGCAAACAGTGACACCTTTACTTCTTCTTTTCCGATTTGGATTCCTTTTATTTCCTTTTCTTCTCTGATTGCTGTGGCTAAAACTTCCAAAACTATGTTGAATAAGACTGGTGAGAGTGGGCAACCTTGCCTTGTTCCTGTTCTTACTGGAAATGCTTTCAGTTTTTCACCATTGAGGGTGATGTTGGCTGTGGGTTTGTCATATGTGGCCTTTATTATGTTGAAGAAAGTTCCCTCTATGCCTACTTTCTGCAGGGTTTTTATCATAAACGGGTGTTGAATTTTGTCGAAAGCTTTCTCTGCATCTATTATGATGATCATATGGCTTTTCTCCTTCAATTTATTAGTATGGTGTATCACGTTGATTGATTTGCATATATTGAAGAATCCTTGCATTCCTGGAATAAACCCCACTTGATCATGGTGTATGATCCGTTTAATGTGCTGTTGGATTCTGTTTGCTAGTATTTTGTTGAGGATTTTTGCATCTATGTTCATCAGTTATATTGGCCTATTGGCCTGTAGTTTTCTTTCTTTGTGACATCCTTGTCCGGTTTTGGTATCAGGGTGATGGTGACCTCGTAGAATGAGTTTGGGAGTATTCCTCCCTCTGCTATATTTTGGAAGAGTTTGAGAAGGAGAGGTGTTAGCTCTTCTCTAAATGTTTGATAGAATTTGCCTGTGAAGCCATCTGGTCCTGGGCTTTTGTTTGTTGGAAGATTTTTAATCACAGTTTCAATTTCAGTGCTTGTGATTGGTCTGTTCATATTATCTATTTCTTCCTGATTCAGTCTTGGCAGGTTGTGCATTTCTAAGAATTTGTCCATTTCTTCCAGATTGTCCATTTTATTGTCATATAGTTGCTTTTAGTAATGTCTCATGATCTTTTGTATTTCAGCAGTGTCAGTTGTTACTTCTTTTTCATTTCTAATTCTATTGATTTGAGTCTTCTCTCTCTTTTTCTTGATGAGTCTGGTTAATGGTTTATCAATTTTTTTTATCTTCTCAAAGAACCATCTTTTAGTTTTATTGATCTTTGCTATTGTTTCCTTCATTTCTTTTTTATTTATTTCTGATCTGATCTTTATGATTTCTTTCCTTCTGCTAACTTTGGGGTTTTCTTTGTTCTTCTTTCTCTAATTGCTTTAGGTGCAAGGTTAGGTTGTTTATGAGATGTTTCCTGTTTCTTATGGTAGGATTGTATTGCTATAAACTTCCCTCTTAGAACTGCTTTTGCTGCATCCCATAGGTTTTGGGTCGTCGTGTCTCCATTGCCATTTGTTTCTAGGTATTTTTTGATTTTCTCTTCGATTTCTTCAGTGATCACTTCGTTATTAAGTAGTGTGTTGTTTAGCCTCCAGGTGTTTGTATTTTTTACAGATCTTTTCCTGTAATTGATATCTAGTCTTATATCGTTGTGGTCGGAAAAGGTACTTGATACAATTTCAATTTTCTTAAATTTACCAAGGCTTGATTTGTGACCCAACATATGATCTATTCTGGAGAATGTTCCATGAGCACTTGAGAAAAATGTGTATTCTGTTGTTTTTGGATGGAATCTCCTATAAATATCAATTAAGTCTATCTTGTTTAATGTATCATTTAAAGCTTGTGTTTCCTTATTTATTTTCATTTTGGATGGTATGTCCATTGGTGAAAGTGGGGTGTTAAAGTGCCCTACTATGAATATGTTACTGTCGATTTCCCCTTTTATGGCTCTTAGTATTTGCCTTATATATTGAGATGCTCCTTTGTTGGGTGCATAAATATTTACAATTGTTATGTCTTCTTCTTGGATTGATCCCTTGATCATTATGTAGTGTCCTTCTTTGTCTCATCTAATAGTCTTTATTTTAAGGTCTATTTTGTCTCATATGAGAATTGCTACTCCAGCTTTCTTTTTGTTTCCATTTGCATGGAATATCTTTTTCCATCCCCTTTCTTTCAGTCTGTATGTGTCTCTAGGTCTGAAGTGGGTTTCTCGTAGACAGCATATATATGGGCCTTGTTTTTGTATCCATTCAGCCAGTTGGTGTCTTTTGGTGGGAACATTTAATCCATTTATATTTAAGGTAATTATCGATATGTATGTTCCTATTCCCATTTTATTAATTGTTTTGCGTTTGTTATTGTACTTCTTTTCCTTTGCTTGTGTCTTGCCTAGAGACGTTCCTTTAGCATTTGTGGTAAAGCTGGTTTGGTGGTGCTGAATTCTTTTAACTTTTGCTTGTCTGCAAAGCTTTAGAGTTCTCTCTCACATCTGAATGAGATCCTTGCTGGGTAGAGTAATCTTGGTTGTAGGTTTTTCCCTTTCATCACTTTAAATCTGTCCTGCCACTCCCTTCTGGCTTGCAGAGCTCCTGCTGAAAGATCAGCTGTTAACCTTATGGGGATTCCCTTGTATGTTATTTGTTGCTTTTCCCTTGTTGCTTTTAATATGTTTTCTTTGTATTTAATATTTGACAGTTTGATTAATATGTGTCTTGGCATATTTCTCCTTGGATTTATCCTGTTTGGGACTCTTTGTGCTTCCTGGACTTGATTAACTATTTCCTTTCCCATATTTAGGGAAGTTTTCAACTAATCTCTTCAAATATTTTATCAGTCCCTTTCTTTTTCTCTTCTTCTTCTGTAACCCTGATAATTCGAACGTTGTTGTGTTTAATGTTGTCCCAGAGGTCTCTGAGACTGTCCTCAGTTCTTTTCATTCCTTTTTCTTTATTCTGCTCTGCAGTAGTTATTTCCACTATTTTATCTTCCAGGTCACTTATCCATTCTTCTGCCTCAGTTATTCTGCTATTGATCCCATCTAGAGTTTTTTTAAACTTCATTTATTGTGTTGTTCATCATTGTTTTTTCATCTTTAGTTCTTCTAGGTCCTTGTTAAATGTTTCTTGCATTTTGTCTATTCTATTTTCAAGATTTTGGATCATCTTTACTATCATTATTCTGAATTCTTTTTCAGGTAGACTGCCTATTTCCTCTTCATTTGTTAGGTCTGGTGGGTTTTTATCTTGCTCCTTCATCTGCTGTGTGTTTTTCCGTCTTCTCATTTTGCTTACCTTACTGTGTTTGGGGTCTCCTTTTTGCAGGCTACAGGTTTGTAGTTGCCGTTGTTTTTGGTGTCTGTCCCCAGTGGCTTAAGTTGGTTTAGTGGGTTGTGTAGGCTTCCTGGTGGAGGGGACTAGTGCCTGTGTTCTGGTGGATGAGGCTGGATCTTGTCTTTCTGGTGGGCAGGTCCACATCTGGTGGTGTGTTTGGGGTGACTGTGGCCTTATTATGATTTTAGGCCGCCTCTATGCTAATGGGTGGGGTTGTGTTCCTGTCTTGCTGGTTGTTTGGCATAGGATGTCCAGCACTGTAGCTTGCTGGTCGTTGAGTGAAGCTGGGTGTTGGTGTTGAGATGGAGATCTCTCCGAGATTTTCGCCGTTTGATATTATATGGAGCTGGGAGGTGTCTTGTGGACCAGTGTTCTGAAGTTGGCTCTCCCACCACAGAGGCACAGCACTGACTCCTGGCTGCAGCACCAAGAGCCTTTCATCCACATGGCTCAGAATAAAAGGGGGAAAAAGTTGAAAGAAAGAGGGTAAAATAAAATAAAGATATTAAAATAAAAAATATTAAGAAAGAAAATTTTTTTAAAGTAAAAAAAAAAATACACGGACGTATAGAATCCTAGGACAAATGGTGAAAGAAAGCTATACAGAGAAAATCTCACACAGAAGCATTCATATACACACACTTACAACAAGAGGGAAAGGGGAAAAATAATAAATCTTGCTCTCAAAGTCCACCTTCTCAATTTGGGATGATTCGTTGTCTATTCATGTATTCCACAGATGCAGGGTACATCAAGTTGATTGTGGAGATTTAATCCGCTGCTCCTGAGTCTGCTGGGAGAGATTCCCTTTCTCTTCTTTGTTCGCACAGCTCGCGGGGCTCAGCTTTGGATTTGGCCTTGCCTCTGCATGTAGGTGGCCAGAGGGTGTCTGTTCTTTGTTCAGACAGGACAGGGTTAAAGCAGCAGCTGAGTCGGGGGCTTTGGCTCACTCAGGCCGGGGGGAGGGAGGGGTGAGTATGCGGGGCAAGCCTGCGGTGGCAAAGGACAGCGGGACGTTGCACAATCCTGAGGCGCACCGTGCATTCTCCCGGGGAAGTTGTCCCTGGATCCCAGGACCCTGGCAGTGGCGGGCTGCACAGGCTCCCCGGAAGGGAGGTGTGGATAGGCCCGTCTCTGGGGTCCACGCTGTTAGCCGTGTCTCGCACCTGTCGCTGGAGCTCCTTTAAGCAGCGCTGTTAATCCCCTGTCTTCGCACACCAGGAAACAAAGAGGGAAGAAAAAGTCTCTTGCCTCTTCGGCAGATCCAGACTTTTCCCCGGACTCCGTCCTGGCTAGCCGTGGTGCACTAACCCCCTGCAGGCTGTGTTCATGCCGCCAACCCCAGTGCTTTCCCTGTGCTCCGACCGAAGCCCGAGCCTCAGCTCCCAGCCCCGCCCGCCCCGGCGGGTGAGCAGACAAGCCTCTCGGGCTAGTGAGTGCTGGTCAGCACCAGTCCTCTGTGCGGGAATCTCTCTGCTTTGCCTTCTGCACCCCTGTTGCTGCGCTCTCCTCCACGGCTCCGAAGCTCCCCACCTCCGCCACTCGCAGTCTCCATCCGTGCAGGGGCTTCCTAGTGTGTGGAAACCTTTCCTCCTTCACAGCTCCCTCCCACTGGTGCAGGTCTTGTCCGTATTCTTTTGTGTCTGCTTATTCTTTTTTTTTTGCCCTACCCAGGTATGTGGGGACTTTCTTGCCTTTTGGGAGGTCTGAGGTCTTCTGCCAGTGTTCCGTAGGTGTTCTGTAGGAGTTGTTCCACGTGTAGATGTATTTCTGGTGTATCTGTGTGGAGGAAGGTGATCTGTGCATCTTACTCTTCTGCCATCTTCCCCGCTGCTCGCCATTGAGTTTTGATAGGTATTACATTGAATCTGTAAATGGCTTTGAGTAATATGGACATTTTAACAATATTAATCCTAAAGATCAATGAACGTGGCATATCATTCCATTTATTTGTGTCTTCCACAGTATCTTTCAACAGTTTCTTATAGTTCTCAGTGTAGACATCTTTCATTTTGTTTGTTAAATTTATTCTTATGTATTTTATTGAGTTTGATGCTATTGTAAATGAGATTGTTTTGTTAATTTCTAATTTTGACAGTTTGCTGTTAATGAGTAGAAATAAAAATGATTTTTGTATATTGATTTTTGTATCTTGAAGTTTACTGAATTTACTTATTAGTTTTAAATATTTGAGCTTTTTATGGAGACTGTAGGGTTTTCTGTGTACAAGGTAATGTCATCTGCAAAGATGATTTCATTTCTTCTATTCCAGTTTTAATTCTTTTATTTCTTTTTCTTGCCTAATTGCTCTGGCTAGAACTTCCATTACTGTGTTAAATAAGAGTGGTGAGAAGTCTTCTTCCTGATCATAGATAATTTTTTTTTCAATTTTCACTGTTGAATGTGAGGTTAGGTGTGGATTTGTCATAAATGTCCTCTATATTATGTTGAGGTACGTCAGTTTATATTTTGTTGAGAGCTTTCATCATGAAAGGGTGTTGAAGGGAGTCAAATAGTACAAACATCTAGTTATAAATAAGTCATGGGGATGTAATGTACAGCATGGTGACTATAGTTAATAATACTGTATTGCCGTTTGAAAGTTGCTAAAAGGGTAGATCTTAAAAGAGCTCATCACAAGGGAAAAAACAGTTTTTGTGACTATTTTATGGTGAAAGATATTAAGTAGGCTTATTGTGGTGATCATTTCACAACAGTGTACACAAATTTTGAATCATTTTGTTGTACACCTGAAAGTAATATAATGTTAAGTGTCAATGACACCTAATAAAAATACAATAAAAGTAAATGGGAAGGAAAGAAAGAGTGTTGAATTTTGTCAAACACTTTTTCTGCATCTATTCAGAAGCTCGGATAATTTCTATCCGTTGTTCTATTAATGTAGTGTATCACATTTATTGATTTGCCTATGTTGAACCATTTTTGCATCCCAGGGATAAATCCCACTTGATCATTGTATATGATCCTTTTATTGTGCTGTTGAAGATGGTTTGATAGAATTTTGTTGAGAATTTTTGTGCCTATATTCATCAGGGATACTGTCTTGTAGTTTGCTTATAATGTTCTTGTCTGTCTTTTGAATCAGTGTTATGCTGGCCTTGTAATGTGAGTTTGGGAGTATCCCTTCCTCTTCAATTTTTTTGAAGGAGTTTGAGAAAGATTAATTTTTCTATAAATGTTGGTAAAATTCACCATTGAAACCATCTTGTCTTGGGGTTTTCTTTGTTGGGAGGTTTTGATTACTGTTTTGATTACTGTTTCATCTCCATAGTCATTATTGGTCTGTTCAGATTTTCTACTTTTTATGATTCAGTCTTGGTAGTTTGTTTATTTCTAGAAAATTATACATTTCTTCTAGGTTATCCAGTTTGTTATTGCATAATTGTTTGTAGTAGCCTCTTTAAAAATGTATTGAAATATAATGACATATAAAATTATATTAGTTTTAGGTGTACAAATAATGATTCAGTGTGTGTATATATTGCAAAATGATCACCACAATTAGTCAACATCTGTCACCACACATAGTTAAACATTTTTCCCTGTGATAAGGACTTTTAAGATCTCTCTTAGCAGCTTTCAAACATGCAATACAATATCATTAATTATAGTCACCATGCTGTACCTTACACACATATAACTTATTTACTTTACAACCAAAAGCTTGTACCTTCTGACTCCCTTCACCCCTTTACCTACTTGAGTCCATCCCTTGCCTTTACAACAACCAATAAGTGAGATCCTATGGTATTTGTCTTCCTGTCTGACTTATTTTATTTAGCAAATGCCCTCAAGGTCCATTCATGTTCTCTCAAATGACAATATTTCATTCTTTTTTTTGGAGGAATCATATATCATTTTATATATGTTTAGTCTTCTCTCCTTTTCCTTGGTTAATCTAGTTAAAAGTCAGTTTTCTCCTTTCAATAAACCACTGGGGTTTTTCACTGTCTATAATGAGGTCTGCAGTTGGCCAGCTTGTTACCAGGTATGGTGTGGATCCTGTCTGGTCATTGGATGGATGAGCACCATTGAGTGTTGCCTCTAATACACTGTTCAGTAAGGTGGCAGTGAGACAAGGGCCTGTTTCAGAGTCCAAAGTTGGGACCTCAGACACGGGCCTATTGCCTTGTCACTGAGTGAGTCCCTGAATGGGTAGGACTGGCCCTGAACTATGGCTGAGAAGGGCTGGAACTGAGCCCAGGGCTGTTTCAGGTTCCACAGCCAAGAATGAGGTCTGCATATTTGGCTTTGGAGGCATGAATTGTTGTTTCTCCTACCAGGTCCATGAGTGGGTTGAACTGGTCCCTGACCATGGCTGGAAAGACTAGAGCTGAAGATATGGCCCTATACAAATTTCCTGAGGCACAGATATGAGTGTCTCCCATCAGGTCCCTGTGCTGCAGGACTGCTCACGGACCACAGATGGGAAGAGCTGGGGCCTAGTGTAGTACCCTTTCAGAATCTTCTGAGTTGTAGACATGAATGTTTCCCATGGGGCCCTGGAACCCCAGGACTGCTAGCAGATTATCAGTGTGAGGAAAGTGGCACTGTATATAAAGCCCCTTCCTGATTTTTGGGGGTCCAGATGGGAATTTCTCCTGCTTGATCCCTGTGTCAGAAGACTTGCTCATAGACTACTACCACCTAGTATAGGGCCCTTTCAGGATCTCCCCTGCACAATCCCTGTGCCAGCAAGACGGGAGTGTCTCCAGCAAGATTCTTATTTTTGGATTGTGGCAGAGATGGGCTAGAACCCAGTTATAGAGCCATTTAAGAATCTACAGTCTGACCAAGTTTAGTGGGCCTATCTCCAGAGGTTTCCAGACTGCACCCAAGAGGGGCTAGAGCTGGTTCACAATCCACTTCAGGGTTCACAGCTGGGACTGAGGTCTGTAAGTCTATTTATTTCCTGTTGCACAAGTGGGCATGACTCCTTCCAGATCCCTTGGTGATGGTAACAGACCCACAGCCAAAGGTGGCATTGGCTGAGTTATCAGGGGCACAGAACTCTTTCTGTCTCTGTAGCCAGCACCATACTCATCGAGTCAACTACCTGCATTTGGACCGGCCTTCTTAAAATGGCTCTCAGTCTTCAATTACATCAGGGTTTCACAGTCTCCTACATGGATCCCAAAGCTCTCATGAAGGCACTTCTGTCTGTGGATGGGTGTCAAATTATTGTTGTTGAAGGGAAGATAAGGGAAGGGGGTCTTCTTATTCCACCATCTTGCTGACGTCGCTCCCCTCAATCCTTTCACATTTACTGAGGCTTGATATATGCCTCAGCATATTGTTTGTCTTAGCAAATATTCTGTAATGACTTGAAAATAATTTTAATCTACTGTTTTTCATTGGAGTTTTCTATAAATATCAATTAAGTCAAGTTGGTTGATGGTGTTTTTCAAGTCTTCCTTATCTTTACTGATTTTCTTTCAACCTTTTTATTAATTGCTGAAAGAGGAATGGTGTAATCTCCAATAATAGTTTTAGTTTAGTTTTCTTTGCAGGTCTGTCAGTTTTTACTTCATATATTTTGAAGCCTTGTTATTAGGTGAATTTACATTTCAGATTGTTATGTCTTCTTGATGAATTGCCTGTAATTTTGAAAAGTCCCAGTTAATAGTTCTTTTTTGTAAATGTATGGTATCTCATATTAATTTATTGTCTCTAGGTGCTTATGCTTTGCCTATCTGTGTTTAAATTTTTAAAGTGGAATTTTTGTCCATGAGAATTAGAGTTGTCTTATTCTTCAGGTTTTTTAAAAATTATTTTTTCAAAAATTTAAAGAGTTTAAACAGTTTTCATTTGATATAGTTATTGATATGGTTTAGTTTGTATCTCCCATGTTGCTATTTGTTTTCCATTTTCTCCATTTGTGTTTTGTTTCCTTGTTCTTTTTTTTAATAACTTCTATTTGATTGAATATTTTTAGTACATTCTCTCTTAAGCCCAGTACTGGCTTATTAGCACAGATTTTACTAGTGTGTGATCAGTGTGATAATGTAGACCCCACAATCAAAGGAGCTGCATGGTTTGTTTAATATTCTGATGTAGCCATCTTGAAATTCTTAATAAGTTTTTAAAAGACTTCAGCATTTTTATTTTGCATTGAACACCAGAATTTATGTAGCTGGCCCCCACACAAATATTTTATTTTTTAGTGTTTACCTTAAGATTTACTATTTTCATTTAAAAATTTTTATAGTCTATTTGCAGATAATACTGTATCACTTCAAATATAAGAAATTTAAAACTGTAGAATTCTATTTGCCTCCTCTCATTTTTTGTGTTCCTATTGCCATGTATTTTACTTCTACATAATCCCTATGTTAAATTATTATTTTAAAAATTAGTTATATCTTAAATACATTAAAATAAAATAATTATTTTTATATATACCATCCGTTTACCATTTCTAACATTCTTTTTTTTATTTAGATTGTTTGGTTTTATTTATTTTTTTGTATTTAATTTATAAATTTACTTAGAGGTTATGTATGTGCAAGGTCTAAATGTGCAGGGAGATTAAATATAGTTTTGTGATTGTATTTATATAGTAACATTTGTCATTATTGGGGATCCACGGAAATTGGTTTCTTTTTTCCTTTTAGTTGAAGTGTAGTTGGCTTCAATAACAATATATAGTTTCAGGTATTCAATATAATGGTTCAATATTTTTATAGATTATATATTCCATATAAAGTTATTATAAAATATTAGCTATATTCCCTGTGCTGTACATTATGCTTTTATATCTTATTTATTTTATAGCTAGTAGTTTGTATCTCTTAACCCCCTTCACTTATCTTGCTCCTCCTTCACCTCCCCACTGGTAATCCCTAGTTTGTTCTCTGTATCAGTCTCTTTTGTCATATATGTTTATTTGTTTGCTATGTTCGATTTCACATATAAGTGAAAACATACAGTATTTGTGTTTCTCTGACTTATTAAGCATAATACCCTCCAAGTCCAATCATGCTGTTGCAAATGGCAAAATTTTTTTAATGGCTGAGTAATATTCCGTGTGTGTGTGTGTGTGTGTGTGTGTGTGTATGTGTATATCTATATCTATCTCACATCACCCTTATCCATTCACCTGTTGATGGACACTTAGGTTGCTTCCATATCTTGGCTACTATAATAATGTGATAGATAGATAAGCATGCAATCATCATAATAATTGGGGTACTTTTCAAATTAGTATTTTTGTTTTCTTCAGATATATATCTGGGAGTGGAATTGCTGGGTCATATGGTAGTTCTATTTTTAATTTTTTGAGGAATCTCCAAACTGTTTTTTATGATGGCTGTACCAATTTACATTCCCACCAGTGGTGTACTAGGGTTCCCTTGTTTTCTACATCCTTGCCAACACTTCTTATTTGTTGTCTTTTTGATACGCTGTGTTCCCGAAGGGCATGCACTCTATCATCTCTTCTATCAATATATCCAATGCCTATAAAAATAAAAAGGAAGGTAAATCTAAATCTTTATCGGAAACAGATGCTAGAGTTTTATCCTCTTTAAGATAAAATATAAAACTAAAAAAATATATTTCCCCTTCTAAAGAGAAATGTGTGTGTGGTGTGTGACTTCTCTACAGATATGTTTGGAATATGCAGGAATATGCAAATATAAACATACACACATTTTCATGTCCAAAATATGTTTCTTAAAAATATATTTAACGTTTGAAAAGTTCATGAGAAATTTGTACAGAAAAATGTAGGTCTGGTTACAGACTGGTTTCTTTGTGGATATCAATAGAAATTTTTTAGGATTTCCATATAAATAACTTTTTTCTTTCTTTTAACATGAAAATTGTACATATTGAATCAATTGCAAGGATATGAAACAAGAAACAATTTCAGAAAATTCTAACACTTCCAGTTTTCTTTCTATATTGAATAATATTTCTACTAGGATTCCTAATATAGGTAAGTTCTGAATAGCTTTTTTAAAAATATTTTCCTGGTTCTTTTTATTCATCAATAGTTTCTAGATTCGAATTCAAATATCAGAGTAGTAGAGCAGGTTATTAAAGCAAGAATGTAGTTGAGATTGATAATATTCTGTTTCTGCAGCTTAGTGAGTTAAGATATTGGGGGCAGCATTACCTTTTTTATAAGTAATTTATGCATGATCCATAAATCTGAAAGCTAAACCTCCAACCTTGGCAGATTAAACATATTTCCACTGTTTCATTTGCCCGGTTTATTTCTTGATCCCCTTTCTGAGGTTGAAGGATTGAAACAAAAGCTCAAAAGTGGCTGTGCAGCTCTGCCTTCTACCCGTATCTTTGCCAGTACTGAATTCTCTCCCATCTGTGCCTGTTTGGCTGCCTAAAGCTGTCCTCCAAATCAGTAGACAGATTAGGACTTTTAGCAGATATGTATACATAAACACTTAATTTTACTGAACAAGTAGAATCTGCATAAACTGTATCATAGAGGGCACAGACATAAAAAAGTATTGATTTTTAAAAATATGAATATATTGTAGAAGTTGAGAATAGAGGGAGGAAACAAAAACTTTAAACAGCTTGTTGGAAAGCTATTTGTTGAATCTATACTCTGCATTTCAAGAGGGATTTTATGCAGCATAAAATAAAATATAAGGTAAATTGGAGAGCAAAGAATGCAAGCAAAATAAAGATATGCTTTGAAAGTCTTAGAAGCAATAAATATTTCCAGGAATATGAGCTAAAGCTTCTTTGTAAATGGATATATATTTTAACACTATTGCCTGCTGACTAAGTTGAAAGAGGAAATATTCTGGTCCAAATAGTAATCATTGCTGACAAAAGGAGTACGGACGTTTATATGCAGAGAGATACTTTTTGTCCCAGAAATAAATTTAAGATTTTATTATGCGGTTGCCTTCTTTAGGGACATTTGGAAGTGTAATGAATATTGTCTCCTCTACCACCAGAAACTTATTTTTGTTCTTGGTTCAGTAACTGCAATATAAGATGTGATTAAAATTTTAGAGCCAGTTATTTCAGCCAACTAAGCACATTCCTTTACCTTTACCCATATGGTTATTTCACTGGACTTCCTACCTCCATCCATATTCATACTCATGGCATTCTTTCTTAAAGCCACCCTGTGCGTTTATTTCAATATGGTTCAATACCTTTCTTCACAGGGCTGTAATTTGTCTCCTCGTAAACAGTTTTATTGTGTTTTTGGATCATGCAGTATCTTCTGGGGAAAAAAAAAATCTCTTTATTCTTAACTTTCAGTAGTATTTAATGTCCTCACTGCAATGGAATATAGTTTTTCTCAGAAAAAATAAAATCACAGTTATTTCAAAAACTCTTCCTACTTTCACCCCCACAAAATTGAAGGGAAATTATGTAAATGATTTGTGAATAATACAGCCCACCTCTTGTATTAAACAAGGAAGCATTGTACTTAAGCATTTTTCTTTTGCCTTTTTAAAAGGCTCTTTCCTCTTAAATGCAGGCTAGCCACTTTCCTCTTTTTACTCTTGCTATTGCCTGCTATGCTCTAAGATATACATCTCTCTTCGATAAACAGTTTAGACCACATTGCTTTGCTTTTAATTAGGAAATTATTCTTGAAAAATTCAGCACTTGTTTTGGTAATTTTTTCCTCAACATCTGGTGCACAGAGTTCCTTGAAACCTTTGATTTTTGAGAATTTCAGTCCTATTTTATTTTATCTCCTTGTAGGAAGGTGACAACAGAAGTATCATCAGTGCTTAATATTTTAGCCTTCCTAAGATCTTGATGAAATTCCTCTCTTGATTTACTATGTCTTACCCTTCCAGTGTTAGGACTACATTGCCTCAAGCAGTTCATCTTAACCACGTTATCACAGCATCTCTCTCTCAGACTCACTGTGTTCAGACTCCATCCACCTTTGTTTCTTCATCTAGTCAAGATTTCATTAACATGTCCTTCAAAAATTGAGTTGTAACTCAGTTTCCCTTTCCTATACAGCTGTCAATCGATGTAAACTAGCAATAGGTATTCATATTTTATAAATTTATGGAATGCATTTTACCAATTAATTTATAGGTAGTTCAATGCAGGATAAGGTTAATCTTTGGAAAAAATTGATATATAAACATACTTAAAATGGATAAATAAGTAATACATTATTATCTAATTGGGTAGGATATTTGCATGATATTTGTATAATGTTTTATATTGTCACATTCATTAAAATTAGCCTTGTAGTATAAATAGTGCATATATATCTCAAAAAATTACAATTGAGAAGAAAGGCTAAAGAAAAACGTTAAGTATATAGTCAAAGCCCCTGGCAAAGTTTGAAGCCAGAATAATATCAGACAAAATAGAGAGTAATAGAAAAGCATTGCTAAATAGAGGGTAATTTGATAATGATTAATGATACACTCATCAGAAAGATGTAACTACAAAGAAAAATATAATAATCTATAATGTAAAATTTTAATACACCACTCTCAGTACCTGATATATGAATCAAACATCATGAAAGTTCAATGAGCAAGCATGATCCGGTAGACACATATAAAACACTGTGCTGACACTTGCAGTATAATTTTTTTAGAATACATCGAATGGTTTTTAAAATTGACTAAATGCTGAGCCATAGAAAAAGTCTTAATACATTTCAAAGGGCTAAAATCTTATGTCATATTGTCTTTGATCAGATAGAAAATTCCATATATCTGGCAGTGTACTCTTAAATATTGCTTGAAAAAAGTTACAATGGATACTTGAAAATATATTTACCTGAAAAACAAACAAACAAAATTTGTTGGACCTAGCTAGAGCAATTTTTAAAGGGAAGCTAATGGCTGTAAATCCATATGCTAAAATTTAAGTCTTAGGTATCAAAATGTTATGCATCCATCTTGAGAAAATGATATGCAAGTTAAATTCTAAGAAATTAGGGCAATGGGAATAATAAGGATCAAAGCAGAAAGTAATGACATAAATAATACAATAGAGGAAATCAACCGCACAAATGGCTCTCTGGAAATATTAATAAAATATATTTATACTTTCTAAGACAAATCAAGAAAGATGAGAGAAGACAAAAATATCCAATCTCAGATAAAAAAGGGGAGAATACTATAAATGCTAGAGATATTAAAAAGATAAAACTTAATGTCAACAAATGTGAAAAATTTAGATTTTATCATATTGCTTGAATTATGCAACATCAAAACTCACACAAGAGAAAATAGAAATCCTGAATAGCTTGCTATTTTAAAAAAATTGAATCTATACTTAAAAATCTTCCAACAAATAAAACTACATAGCATAATTATATTACCCATTATTTCTGGCAAATATTTAAGGAAAAGATAATTCCAAAATCATGCAAGTATTTCTAGAGAATAAAGAGAGGAAACATCCAAATACAGTTGACCCTTGAGCAATGGGGGAGTTAAGGGTAAAGACACTCCATGCAATTTAAGTCTACATATAACTTATAGCCAGCCCTCCACGTATACAGTTCTTCCATATCCTTGTTTCTTCTGTATCTACAGTTCCACATTCATGGATTCAACCTACCCCAGATTGTGTAGTATTGTAATATTTACTACTGAAAACTCTGCTTATAAGTGGACCTGCACAGTTCAACCCTTGTTGTAAAGGGTCACCTGTACATTTAAAAAAAATAAAATTGACATGTAACATTGTGTAAATTTAATGTGTACATGTTTCTTTGATACATTTAGGTGTTGTCGTATGATTGTCATTATAGCAATATTTATCATATTACACAATTACAGTATGATATTGTTGTCTATATTCATTATACTCTGCATCAGATTTTGATAACTTATTTACTACTTCTTGCATATATGTACCCTTAAACAACACCAGTCTTATCCCCCAACCCCCATCCACTGGTAACCACCAATTTATTCTCTTTTTTTTTAAATGAATTTGACTTTATTAGATTTCACATAGCAGTGATATCATACACTTGTCCTTCTCTGTCTGACATCTCACTTAGCATAATGTGTTCAAGGTCTATCCACGTTGTCACAAATGGCAGGATTATCTTCCTTTCTCATAACTGAATTATATTCCATTGTGTATGTATGCTGCATCTTTTTAATCCATTATTCCTTTGGTGGGCATTTAGGTTGTTTACCTATATTGGCTAATGTGACTAATGCTACAATGAACACGGAATGCATGAAATTGAAATTCTGTTTTCATTTTCTTTGGTTATATAACCAGAATATATGGATCATATGGTAGATCTATTTTTAATTTCTTAAGGAATCTCCATATTATTTTTCACAGTGGTTCGACCAATTTACTTTTCTGCTAATGGTGTATAAGGACCCCCTTTTCACAATATCCTTGCCAGCACTTGTTGTTTCTTCTCTTCTTGATAACCACTCTAACTGGTGTGAGGTGATATTTCACTGTGTTTTTTTATTATTATTTTTTTTTTGGTACAAAAAATGATTTTTGTATGTTGATTTTGTATCCTACAACTTTACTGAAATTATTGCGTAGTTACCACCATTTTTGATTGATTTTTGAGATTTTCTGTATATAAAAATGTATTAACAAATAATAATAATTTTACTTTTTCTTTTCAATTCAGATGTCTTTTGTTTCTTTGTCTTGCCTAATTGCTCTAGCCAGGATTTCTGCTTCTATACTGAATAGAAGTGGTGAGTGTGGGCATCCTTGTCTTGTTCTTGATCTTAGAGGAAAAGCTTTCAATTTTTCTCCATTCAGCATAATGTTAGCTGTTAGTTTGTAGTATATGACCTTTATTACATTGAGGTTTTTTCCTTCTATACTCAATCTATTAAGGGTTTTTATCATGAAAACATGTTATATTTTTGTCAAATGCTTTTCCTGCCTCTATTGAGATGATCACATAATTTTTATCTCTCATTTTATTGATATATATTAATTTATTGATTTGCATAAGTTGAACTGTCCGTAAATCCCATGGATAAATCCTACTTGGTGATGGTGTATAAACCTTTTCATATGTTCTTGAATTAAGCTTACCCATGTTTTGTTCAGAATATTTGCACTGATATTTATCAAGGATATTGGTCTATAGTTTTCTTGTGGTATTGTTATCTGGTATTGGTAATGGTGGCTTCATAGAATGGGTTTGGAAGTGTTCCCTCCTCAAGAACAAGTTAAGAAGACATTCTATAGACTAACAAAACTTAGTATTTAAGATGCTGTGGCATTGAATAAATGATAGACAAAGGTCAACTGAAAAGAATTAGTGAGTACACTAACAGCCCAATACTTATACATAATCTTAATTTAGGACAGAGACAGTGGGGAAAAATGGTATTTTAATAAATCGTGCTGAGTCATTTGAATGTCTATACAAAGGACAGTAAATCTTGGCTTGTTTTGGTAATGTCACCCCCATACTCAAACTTGATGATTTGATCCAAGGACTCATAAGAATTGATAGCAGGTTTTATATATATATGATAAGCAAACAGATAAAGAACAACAGAAACAGGAAAAAAAAGATAAGCATTGGGCAAACTTCTGAGGAATAAGGTACAGGCTTCCATGTTCTTCCACTTCTGGTACTGGATAGAATGCATTTATCTCTGACCTGTGACTTTCTGGGACACATGAAAAGTGTCCCTTCTCAGGGTGTTGATGGAAGGCTGGTCACATAAGCATATCCTGTTATATGACCAGCCATGGTAACTGAAACACAGGAACCCCAAAATGAAAACTAGTGCACATTATCGATCTTGGTGTTTGTGCAAAGCAAAACTGATAAGTTGATATGGCACAACTTATTATTCCAGATAAAAAAATCATCAGTCATTAACATAAAGAACCTTCCAAGGAGCACATTCTTGGGAGTTGGCCAAGGGTTCATGATGGTTCCAGGCAGCTTTGAAGACATGTGAGGACTGAGCAAACAGTTATGTTAATTCTTTTTCACACAATCCTATCTCACACCAAAAATTAATTACAAGTAGAGTGTAGATTTAAATAGAAAAATAAAGTAACAAAATTTATAGAAGATAATAGATATTGCCTTTACCTTAGAATAAGGAATGATTTCTTAAATGGGGAACACAATGTATAACCATAAAGCAATGACTGACAAATTAGGTTTAAATTAATAATTTATATTCATCAAAAATAGAGTTAACATTTGTAAAAGGAAAAGCACAGATCAGAGAAGACATTTGCAAAACATATACCTAATGAAAGAACTCCTACAAATCAGTGATAAATCAGCAGAGAAAATGTGCAAAATACTTGAACAGGCTTCACAAAAGAGAATGTTTAAATAGGCAATTAAAGTATGAAAGTTTACTCAGCCTTATTACTAACCAGGGAAATGCAAATTTAAAACCATAATGATATATCACTACTTACCCACCAGATAGGCTAAAATTAAAATGCTTGAAATTAAGAAATATTGGTGATGATATGGACAAATTAAAAATCTTATGTATTACTGGTGGAAATGGGATTTTATATAGTCACTTTGGAAAGCTGTTTGCCATTATCTACTGATGTTAATACGTTAATATCCTTTGATCTAAAAAATATTTTTTCTGAGAGTATAGCTAACATAAATGCATGTATATGTTTGCCAAAAGATACACATGAAAGAGTGGATAGTAGTAGCATTATCCATATAGGCCAAAAGCTAGAAAAAAACTACACTGTACATCAATAAAAGAACAGATAAATAATTTATGGCTTATTTATATGAAATATTTTACACAATGAAAAATAATTGAAATCTTGCATATATTCACATGGAAGAATTTTCCAACATTATGATGAGTGAAAAAACTAGATAATAGATGTATATTATGTAATTCAATTTATATAAGGTTAGAAACAAGCAAAATAATAACTGCAGTTTTTGAAATCTGGTTAAAGACTACCTTTAAGGAAGAAGGAAATGATAAATATTGGATTCAGGAAGGGAAATTCAAAGTGTCAGTGTTATACTATTTCTTTTTTTTTTTTTTTTTTTTTGCGGTACGTGGGCCTCTCACTGCTGTGGCCTCTCCCACTGCGGAGCACAGGCTCTGGACGCGCAGGCTCAGCGGCCATGGCTCACGGGCCCAGCCGCTCCGCAGCATGTGGGATCTTCCCGGACCCGGGCACGAACCTGCGTCCCCTGCATCGGCAGACGGACTCCCAACCACTGCGCCACCAGGGAAGCCCCTACTATTTCTTTTTTTATGTTACACTGAAACATCTTTGTTTATGTAACAGTGGCCATATTTCATTGAGCAAATTACTTGCTTTATCTCATTTGAGTTTAGAAACTATCCAGGAAAATAAATTATATACTTATTGTTTTTTAAATATGGGCAATTCAAAACAACATGATTGATTTGATTAAAAATCAATTTCATTATAAGGGCATGAGCTAGCTTAAAGAAATGAAGGAAAATTTCAACCAGGCTTTGGAAACCACGCAAACCAGAGTAGCTCTTAGGATTCAGTTTTCAGTAGTAAATTAACATGTTCTTCTGTAGGCAACACTGGGGAAAAAAATCAGCTCATTTCCTTCCGTTTGCCACTATATTAACTTCTTATTGCAACCTTAACAAATTACCACACACTAAGTGGCTTTAAGCAACACATATTTATTCTCTTAAAGTTCTGGAAGTTGGAAGTAAAAGATGGATCTGCAAGCAGGTGTTTTTCTTGTAGGCTGTAGTAGAAACAGTGTTCCTCACCTTCTCCAGCTTCTAGAGAATACCTACATTCCTTAGCTCATGGCCCTTCTCCATCTTCAAAGTCTGCAGTATAGTGTAATCTCTCCCTGGCATCTACTTCGATTCTTATGTATTCTAACTCTGATCTTCCTGCCTCTCTCTTATAAAAAACTTTGTGATTGCATTGGACCTGCCCAGACAATGAAGGATAATCTCCCCTTCTCAAGATTCTGCAAAGTCCCTTTTACTTAGTAAGATAATATATTCACAGGTTCTGGGGATTAGGATATAGACATCTCTGGGGGGCATTGTTCAGCAAACCATGGTCATTTTGATTAAACTGGGCCTTCTAAGGGGAGAATTTATTTCAATTATTCCATATGCCTAATTTTTCATGAGGAAGGGCTAAGTACCAAGATTGAGCAGACAATCAAATTCATATAATATTTCAGGGATTGCTATTATCGTGTGTGTGTGTTTTTGTGTGTACAAATCACAGCTTTTCAGGTTTTATAGGATGTGATTAGGTTAACATCCCCTCATGTTGTGATCACTTCAAAGAAATGTGTTAGTCACATCACATAAAATTTAGTGTGCATATCAAAACTGATGACACCACTCATGCACCAAGAGGGTAGGTAAAGGTCCATTACTAACATAATGAGGTTTTCTGGAAGGAACAAGGCTGACTCCCAAGCAGGTCTAGAAATGGCTTGAGATGGCAAGGAAAGGAGACTGGCTGGGATTTTACTGTGGTTAGAGGGTAGGACTGAGTTGATGCTTCTCCTGCACATGCAGCCTAGGGCAAAAGGAGGGAGCACTCAGGCCCTTTTATCAGCTGGCCCAGATGAGGGGCCAAAATGAAAGGGAGTATCGGGCCTGAAAACTCTATGAAGTATCTCAGGTCCCATGAACAACTAAGATTTAGTTGTAAGATAATAGAATGCTTCCCATCCCCCTACATCTTGCCACCGATCAACAAGGTTCCAGTGTGTTAACAGTGGATCACTCAGAGAGCCAAAAGGCACAGACACTATTTAAGAATTTCATAAGGAAGCCCCAAGACAACAGGGAAGAAAGAAAAAAGAAAGCAAACATACTACAGGAAATTTAAGCTCCAGGCATCTATGCTAAAGCAACCACTGAACATGCCAACAACAAACCAGTTTATCGTAAAACCTCACTAAAAACCCAGTTACCTTGGTTCTTACTACTTGATACATTATGTCCAGGTTTCACCAAAAATTAACAAGTTGTGCTAAAGAGCAAAGAAAACACTGAAGGATTTTGGCTAAGCTAAGGACCAGTCGTGCCCACCCGGCTGCTGGAGCTGTTCTGCTGTAGTACCAGCTGAGCGGAACCCAAAACAGACGTAGTTACTCCACTCATTGGGCAGAACTTGAGGCCATCTCATAACTCTGGCAAATACTCCCTTAGATTAACCTTGGTATATTTTTCTACTGATTCTTGGGCTGTTCCCAATTGCCTCACTGTTTGATCTACCCTTGAAAAATTAAATACTGGCAAATTGTAGACACCGCTCTTTGGGGCCATGAAATGTGGAAACGAATCATGACTATTTATATAAATACCTGGGTAATTCATGTGGATGTCCATAGTAAAAGATCATTTTCTGATGCAACTGACTAGAAACAAGGTGCTGATCAAGCCTGCACTCCTCAGATTGTGACCATTACTGCCGAGATCAATCATCGTACTAGACATGGCAACATATTCACTACTATAAACTGAGCTACCACTGTATGATAGACCTGTGACTCCCGCCAAAAGTTTACTAGGTTATCTCCCAGTGGAGTAGATCTCATTGCACTAGGTGTTTCCCGTGTGTGTTCCACATCTGCAGGTTGACTATATCAGGCCTTTGACCCCAGCTCAAGGCCACACATCATGTCTCACCACTGTTGATACCTTTTCAGGTTGTTATTACTGTTCCAGTCTGAACAACTGACCTGAGCTACAATGTGGTGCCCCTTGAAACTACTCTGTATCATTTTTTTTTACTTTTATTAATCAGTTACAGTCTAACAATGGTATTGTTTTAATCACAAAAGCAATTCAACAATACACTGATAGTTAAGATATTCAGTGGACCTTCTTCACTTCCTGTCATCTACTGGTATCTTTTATTGTTGCACATTGGAACATCTTCCTCCAAAAATGACAAAAAGACTTCTTAATCTACCTCCTCCACCTCTTTGTGGTCTATACACATTAGAAAGACAGTTTCGTTGCTGAATGCAGCTACCTCCAGGAAGGAATAATATCTTCTTGTTTGCTTGCTGGGCTGCTATCAGGATAAAAATTGGAACATTAAATAGACCTATTTTGAAATTTTATTATTTCAGGCTCTCCTGTTTCCCATGGGAAAATCAATCTCCTATGCCCTCTATAATTGATTTTTTTCTTAAAGCCTATATTAAATAAGAATAAATGATAATGAAGAACTTTGTACAAACTACTAAATTAACAGACTTCTACAGATTAAAGATATTATTAAGGTTTTTGTTGTTGCTGTTGCTTTTGATATTTTTGCTTTTTCCTTTGATTGGAAGTGATCCTCTAAAAAATGTAACACATATTAATAGGGGTTGAGGATACTTCTGATCCCTACCAAATGGTGGAGCAAACAGGCACTTAGATATTTGAATTTTTGGCACACAGAACATACAGCCAATCACAAAGTGGATATGTCAATGCATTAAATTCTAGAAACATCTATCTCTTTCTTTTAACCTAATATTAAATATAATTAAATGAAATGACTATTGGTCATTTCCTGAATTTGCCATTCGTATGGGCTCACTTTCTCTCTCTCAATGACGCTAGATTTTCCCTACATTTTAGAACTATTTCTGTTCCAAAAAAGCCCTGATTTTCTTCTACGCTGGTGCTGGTTTCTTTTATTTCACTTGCTTTTTTTTCCAGTTTGCTGACTTTGTTTGGAAGCCAAGATTCTGCATCAAATTGCATGATTCTTAACTAGATATGAGTTTGTAAGAGCATTTGATTTTCATTATTTCTTGGCTGTGGTATCCTGGTTTACACCTGGTTGAATTCATTTTGTCATATTCCCCTATCTTTATGGAGATAGAACGGTGCTCAAAAACTCAATTTCTTAATTTATTAATACATTAGTGAAGAATCCTCATGGATTTTTGACCCTCCTTCTTCAATTTTTCCACCTTACCTATTATGACTAAGGGTTGGGAGGAGAGAATAAACTTTATCGTCCCAGGAAATGATTGGGCCTGCAACCATGATGAAGGAAGAGAGAAAGTAGATTTCAGGTACATGCATTTTATTAATAAAGCTAAAGTCAAAACACTCTTTTAAATCTTGATGTTGGCACATGCCCTGTGCACGCAACCAAAATTATGTTTTGATGATAGAGAATAAAGGACATACTCAGGGTCATTATCTGTATGTTCCCTAGTTCTTCCAGAAAAACTAAGTGGCATTGTTTTGTAATGCTTTACTTCACCAATACATGTATGCTTTGAATGTTTTTAACTCAACATATCAAAAGTTAAAGTGATAAGAATTTATGATGCATTCCATTCAAGGATGACCTTAATAAAGTTTGAAAACTAATCTTCAGAATCTCTGTATACTTGGGATGCCACTCTACTTAAGGAAATAAATCTCTGATGAAATCTAGCCTGGTATAACAGAGAAAAGCCCTAATATGGATTACTTTTGGAGCAGTTTGCCATATTTTATTCTCCTTTCCTCTGTCATGATTTACCTTAGTACAAACCCTGAGAGTACCATCATTTTCCGTTACAGCTATTTAAACAATAAATTAATTTATGCAAATGTGCTAATAATTTTCTTTCTCTGATAATATAATTACTTTTGAACAGGGTCGTTCTGGAGATATAGTGGTTCATATCACACGAATGACAGTAACAGGGAATTTACACTTTCCACATTGCACTGGGTCATGTAATACTTTGGTTCTTCTCAAAATGTGTCCCATAAAGAAGAGTTACTCTGAATTTACAACTGGCTCTTTTCTAACCATTAAGTTAAATGGCAGTTGTTTTGTTTTTCTCAGCCCTTGGTTTGTCTCTCAAGACTTTCTCATAATTTACCTTCTTGTAAATACAGACATGCAGAAACACAAATGACTATTAAACATGCAACTAAGTATTAAACTTTATACTAATTAGGAAATAAAATAAAACTATAACAGATATATGACACTTAAAATATTTTTAAGGAAAGATACAGTTGACCCTTGAACCACATGGGTTTGAACTGTGCGGGTCCACTTACACACAGATTTTTTTTTTTTTCAATAGTAAACACTTCAGTACTACAAAATCCCTGCTTGATTGAATTTGAGGATGCAGAAGCTCTGATAAGGAGGAATCATTTATGTGGAGGAACCTTAAATACAGAGGACCAACTATAAGTTGGATTTTCGACTGCTTCGGGGGCTGGTGCCACTAACCCTTTGCTCAAGGGTCAACTGTATTTTCATTGTAACTGAATAGAATATATACTGGTAGATGTCTACTGAAGATACACTTTTCTTCCTCCTTAGTAAAAACTTTTTTCTGAATTTTTATGGATAACAATGCATCTGTTAGGAAACATTTTTATTTAAAATTTTAACCTTTATGATGTATAATTGATGTACAAAAAATTGCATGCATTTAATGTATTCATCTTGCTGAGTTTGGACATATGCATACACTGGTGATATTTCACCACAATTAAGATACTAAACACATCCATCTCCTCCAAAAACTTCCTTCTGTTTGTGTGTATGTGTGGTAAGAACACTTAATGTGACATCTAATTTTAAAGTGCACAATAGTATATTGTTAACTATAGGTACTATGTTGTACAGTAGATGGCATCTGGGTTTGGTCATGTGATGTAGTTCTAACAAATGATGTGAAGGTGATTGTGGTGATGAGATTTCAGATAAGGCTGTTAAAGACAACGTAGCAACAAAATTTCCTAGGAAGTGCTTTCTCTTTGCCCTTCCTTTCTTCCTTGTTTCTTTCTGAAAATTGGATCACAAGTATGGCATGAGAGCATCTTTCTTATACTTGAGTATTAAAATCAGCAAATCATAGGATGCTGGCACAATGAGATAGAAAGAGACTGAGTCTCTGATAATCATGGAAGAGCTACAGAAGCCTTGTACTACCTACTTCTGGACTTCTTTTATATTAGGCTTTTTGTTTTATGCAGTTTTAGGTTTTTTGTTTTATGCAGTTGCCTAATTCAGATGCATGCACTAATTCTGGGGAAATAGATTAAACAATCTCACTGGTTGTTTTGTTTCTGCATTTAGGACAATTACTCAAATGTTTTGAAATACTTAAACATTGTGCATTTTAATTACCTTTATGCAAAATATAAGGTTTTTCTCTTTAGCTTCTTAGTTTATGGACTTTTTTCCTCCACTTTATTAAGATAATTTACATATAACATTGTTCATTGTTTAAGGTGTACAACATGTTGATCTGATACACTTATATATTGAAAAATGATTACCACTACAGCATTTATTAACACCTGCATCACAATACATAGTCACCATTTCCTTTTTTTTGTGGTGAGAATATTTAAGATCTACTCTTTCAACAGCTAGAGCATATTCATTATGCTGTGCATCAGATCCCCAGACCTTATTCATCTTTTAGCTGAAACTTTATATTCTTTGACCAATATCTCCTCTTTTTCCCCAACCCCCTGCCTCTGGTAACTACCATTTTAGTCTGTTTCTATGAAGTTGACTTTTTAAAAATTTGTATATAAGTGATAGCATACAGAGTTTCCCTTTCTCTGTCTGACTTGTTTCCCTTAGCATAGTGACCTCAAAGTCCATTTATATAGTTGAAAATGACAGGATGTCCTTTTTTCACATGGCTAAATCATATTCCATTGCATATATATATACCATATCTTCTTCATCTGCTTATCCATTGACTGGCACTTAGGTTGTTTCCATATCTTGGATATTGGGAGAAAAATGCAGCAATGAACATGGGAGAGCAGATATTTCTCTAATATTCCCTTTTCATATTTTTAAATCTATACCCAGAAGTAGAATTGCTGGATCATATGGTAGTTCTATTTTTAATTTTTTGAGGAACCTCCATACTGTTTTCCAGAGTGGCTGAACAAATTTACATTTCCACAAACAATGAAACAGTGTTCCCTTTTCTCATCAGTATTGCTATTTCTTGCCTTTTTGATGATATCCATTCTAAAACGTATGAGGAAATATCTCATTGTGGTTTTGATTTGCAGTTCCTTGATGATTAGTGATGTTGAGTACCTTTTTGTGTACTTGTCCGTTTGTATATCTTCTTTGGAAAAATTTCAGTTCAGTACCTCTGCACATTTTTAAACAGGAGCAATATACACATTAGACTAGATGGACTTAACAGATATTTATAGAACATTCCATCCAACAGCAACAGAATACATGTTCTTGTTAAGTGCATACAGCATATTCTTCAGGATAGATCATACGTTTTGCCACAAAACAAATCTTAAATTTAAGAATTTTGAAATCATATGAAGCATCATTTCTGTACACAGTGGTATGAAAGTAGAAAACAGTTACAAGAAGAAAACTAGAAAATTCACAAAAATATAAAGGTTAAACAACATGCTTATAAACAATGAACGAGTCAAAGAAGAAATCAAAAGAAAAATTCAAAAATATCTTGAAACAAATAAAAATGAAAAATGACCTACCAAAATGTATGAAATGCAGCAAAAGCATTTCTAAGAGAGATATTTATAGCAACAAATACCTTCATTAATAAAAAAGAAGAATCTTGATTTGTCTTCTTCCCTCATATTCACATCCAAATAATGAGAATTCTTCTGGCTTCTCCTTGTAATACATTCAGATACCAATCCTTCATTACTATGTCTCTTGCTACCATCCTAATCTAACCCCACAGCACCTAAATTTCTCTCCTAGGCCAATGCAATAAAATTCTAAGGGATCTTCCTTCTCTTACTCCTTCATTCTCCTGTCCATAGAGCAGCTAGAGGAAGAGGCTGGAGATGATGGGATTTTTAAAAGCTCCTCCCAACAATATATCTGCTTTTATTTTTATTTGATTGCCTCTTCTTCAATTGTATTTTATTTGTCTTTTGCCTCTCTCCCTCTCTAGTTATTAGCATGCTCTTACAGAGGCTTATTTCTATTGTTTTTGTTGTTGTTGCTGAATCTCAAATACTACTATAGCATCTGACACATAAAGATTTTAATACACTTTTGTTGAATGGACGCATGGATTGTGAGACTTGGAATAAACCTATATGCTTAATATCAGCAAAGTGTTTAAATAAATTATGGGAAATCCATTCAGTGAACAATTTGCTGCTGTAGAAATAATTATGTAGCATATTTTGTTTTATTTTAAATGAAATTTAATTTTAGAAGAGATTTAGTTTTATTTTTAAAAGTTGTAAAGGTAGTACAGAGAGTTCTCATGTAACCCAAACATAGTTTTAGCAGTTATTAACATCATTACATTTGTATGGTACATTTCCTACAAATAATGGATGAATATAAATACATTATTATGGGCTTCCCTGGTGGCGCAGTGGTTAAAGAGTCCGCCTGCTGATGTAGGGGACGCGGGTTCATGCCCCGGTCTGGGAATATCCCACATGCCGCGGAGCGGCTGGGCCCGTGAGCCATAGCCGCTGAGCCTGCGCGTCCGGAGCCTGTGCTCCGCAACGGGAGAGGCCACAACAGTGAGAGGCCCGCCTACTGCAAAAAAAAAAAAAAAAAAAAAAAACCATTATTATTAGCTAAGCATATTTTATTCAGATTTCCTTAAATTTTACCTAATATCTTTTTCACTCCCAGATCCCATCCAAAATATCACATTATTCATAATTTTCTATCATTCGTCATTCCATCATTCAAGTTCATTCATCATTTCTCTTTCAGGTCCTCTTGGCTGTGCAAGTTTTCCAGATGTTCCTTGTTTTTGATGACCTTGACAGCTTTGAAGAGCACTGGCCAGGTATTTTATAGAATGACCTTCTATTGAGATTTTTCTGATATTTTTTCTTACTGTGAATCAAAGGTTATAGCGTTTGGGAGGAAGAACATAAAGGTAAAGTGCCATTTTCATCACATAA
This sequence comes from Phocoena sinus, assembly GCF_008692025.1. NCBI lineage: Eukaryota > Metazoa > Chordata > Mammalia > Artiodactyla > Phocoenidae > Phocoena > Phocoena sinus. The sequence continues at coordinate 121,044,005 of NC_045764.1, read as the reverse complement.
TACCAAAGGCACATACTATCAACATGACTTACAACAGTTGGTGATGACCTTGAGCACTTGGCTAACATAGTGTTTGTCAAACTTCTTTGTTGTAAAGGGACTCTTGTTTACCTCTGTCATGCTGTACTCCTTAGAAGGAAGTTACTATGCTTAGCCCACAGGTGAGGAGCAGGGAATTATGTTCTGCCTCCTTGAAGACAAGAGTATCTATGTAAATTATTTAGAATTTTTCTACATCGTACGTTTACCCTCATTTTTATTCAGGTTATTTATTTATATCAGTATGGACTCGTGTACTTATTCTACATTTTGGGTTATAACTAAATGTAACTTTATTTTGTCATTCAAATTACTGAAGAGCTTTGAATTTTTGGAGGTTTTCCAGTTGTCTCCTGTGTCATTTGGCATACTACAACCATTGTGGGTGTAATTTTGCATACTTCCTTACTTTCTGATATTATGAGTTCTCCTAGCTCATGTATATTTCATAATATCAGTCATTTCTCTTAGGAGCATGGGTTTTTAAAATTGGAGAGTGGTGTTAGAAACCAAGGCATAGGTGCTAGGTGTGCTTCTTGCCTATTGTCATTGCTTTCAGTTTTCCTCAACTGACAGAGCAAGGAAATATATGCTCTATACTAACATATATATGCATGTATATCAATATATGTGTATGTTACCGACTGTGTTTATATTAAGCTAAACTTGATCTCATAATGATGTCTCAAACTCTAATGTATCCGTTATCAAATGAGTTATTCTAGTTCCCCTCTCCTTGCTTATCTGCAATTTTCCACTCTAACAGTGAGAAAACTGGCTTCAATTGTCTGCCATCCATTTACTTAATTGTTCAGTTCCAGTATATATTTATAGTAGTACCAGAATTGTTAACCAGTATCCTCTGGGGTTTAACTTTATCAGCTAGTGTACCTTGCTTATATACGGTTTATTTTGTCTTTAATTTTAGATAGTCCACTCATTTCCAAACTTAGGTCAGTGCCTGTTTTCCCTACCCAGTTCAGTGAGATTTCTTCATACATTTGTGTTATATTTGGATTCTTGGCTTACCTCATATTGTGAATTAGGAAGTGTTCTCTCTGCTTCTATTTTCTAGAAGAAGTTGTGGAGAATTGGTATAATTATTTTCTTAAATGTTCTTTAAACAGTTTTGTAAAACAATCTGTGCCTGATTATTTCTTTTTAGAGGGCTTATTAGTTATTGAATCAATTTCCTCAATAGATGTAGGCCTATTAAAGGTATGTATGTTTCCTTGCATGCTTTTTGTTAGCATGAGTCCTTCACACAATTGGTCTATTTTATCTAAGATATCAAATTTGTGGATATTGTGTTGTGTATAGTGTTCCTTACCTCCTTAACAATTTTAATAAATAGAAAATATACTAAAGATAAATACTTTGAGGTGGAAACTCCATTCTATCTCATTGTTGCTTGCAATTGATGCAAATGAAGTGACTGACAAAAGCATTCCTGTTGGGTAATTAAAAAAAAAAAACAACTAAAATTTAATTTGGGTTCTAAAACACAGTCTAGTCACCAGTAATACTAAGAAAGATTATCAGCTCATATATAAATGTTCACTCTTCCAATCGTGTAAAAATTAATGGGATTTATAAATTAAAGCAAAAGTCTTTCAAAGATCTTTCTGGCATTCAAGTAAGGAAGTAGTCACAAGAAATTAAAAGTTCAAAATAAATTTTAAATCCCTTATTGAATATACGGAATATCAATATGGAAATCCTGCTAAATTGCCTTTCCTCAGGAACTAAGCATATATTGTATAATTAGAGTGATGTAATGTGCTACCATGGTAACACAGGAGTTTATATTTTGCAGCTGAATTTCTAAATTGAAATAATAAAACTCATCAATCATTTTTAGTTTCACAAAGTGGTCAATAGGATCCTTACATTTCACATTTGCATGTAGTATAAAACATACATTCATATGTGTGGCAAAAGGTATTATTGCATTTTTGTTAAGTATAGACATAAACCATAAGAACACTCAATTCAGTACTCAGATTTCCTTGGTTAAATTTAGAACCATCTCTACATGAATGTATGACAATTTATGTTTTTAAACATACAGCTGTCTATAGAAATAAAAAAAGGATTATAATTTATTGTGCATTTACTCTGAGCATAATTATATTACATATTTGAGATGTTATCATATTTAATTTCATCAGAAAACTTTTGTTTAGGTATTATTATCTCTATTTTCCTGGTTTAAATGGGTACGACACTTGCCAAATCCATACAATTAATAAATTTATGAGCTGTGCTTTAAATTCAGGTATTCTAGATCTCAGGCCCAAATATAAATCACTGTACAGTACCATCTATTATAATAGGTTTTCCAAATACTCACATAAAATAGGGATTTGAAAGTTATACACTGTAGTATTATGATATATCCCTGAGAAAGTTGTTACAAGTAAGCATATAATGAATATGAAATTTGTTATTAAAATGTGGAAGATAATTTTTTATAAAGTAAAGCATTAATCTCTTTTATAAATGTAGATTCATGTAGAACATTCATTTTTAGAAGACTATGCCTATACCCATCAAAATCTATGCTGCATTCTTAGCTTTACCACTTAACATCTAGGTGACATGAGACAATTTATTCGTTTTTTCCTAGTTTTATTAAAAACAAAATAAATATAATAAAAGTATATTTATTATGGGTTTGTTGGGAGGTGTATTAAGCTTATCCAGAGAAACAGAACCAATAGAGTGGATGGATGGATGGATAGATAGATAGATAAACATATAGATATAAGAAGAGATTTATTATAGGAATTGGCTCAGGTGATTATAGAGACCAAAAAGTCCCATGCTCTGACACCTGCACTCTGAGAACCAGGAAAGCCAGTGATGTAATTCAGTATGAGTTTGAAGGATCAGAACCAGGAGCACTGATGTCAAAGTGCAGGAGGAGATGTGTGTCCCAGCTCAAGAAAAGAAAGCAGATTCACTCACCTTTCTGTTCTATTCTGACCCTCATTGGATTGGATGCTACCCAACCATATTGGTGAGGATGTACTTGATTATCTTCTTTACTCAGATTCAAAGACCCTCACAGACACAATCAGAAATAATGATTTTACAGCTGTCTGGGCATCCCTTAGCCCAATCAAGTTGACATGTTAAATTAACCATCACAGGTGAATTAAGTGAATTAATGCATATAAATTACTTTTGAAATTGCTTGCTGCTAAATAAGCAATAATAAATATAACTGCTATCTACAACACATGCTATCAGATTTCTTGAGTTGGGATCATAAAAAGTTAATCCATGAGTTTTGTGGATTTGCTGTAAGAAATGTTTGATGTATTACTTCACTAATGTGATTTGACATAGGATTCCTGTTAATTATTTACACAGACTTACTGGGAAATATGGAGGATAATTAATATAATGAGTGACATCATCAAGCAGCAATAATTAGCTGGAATCACAATAGTAGATGCAGTCTAGGAATATGAAGTATGAATTTTACAAATGTAAATTTGTCTTTATATAATACAAGGAATGTCCCATATAATGGTCCAAATTACTATACCACTGTACTCTTTACTATCAAAAGATTGTTTTTCAGGAGTAGCATTGTATTTATTATTTTATATTAACTATTAATAAAATGTATCATATTTGCAAGATCTGACTTGAAGAGAACAGATCATACTTTTCATATATTTTAGTTCTGACGCTGCTAACAGCATGATCTATCATCCCATCTTATGTGAGAGAGCAAGTTACTCCATAAAATATTGGCAGTGTTTGAGGAGAGGATTTTGATGCACAGATGAAGATAATTAGAAAAAAATAGTAATTAATAATTATAATTAATAATTAAAAGCTGTTTGGACCAAAATCTTGTTACCAGAAAAGGAAGGCATCAGACAGGAGAAATAAACCACTCACATAATATTTCTGAGCCTCGGTATTTGCATGTACCTCCACTACACATATAATTTCAGGGCCTCAGCAATCATGGTGAATGAGGGCTTTAATTTCTACCAACTAACTAGTTTTAAAAACTTTACCAGACAACCTCTCTTTTTCCTATTGAAAAGAGAAACAACACATTTCCCCTTGTGATCCTCTTGATTAAGTCTTTATTTACTATGTTACAGATAATGGCATATGGGTTGGAGAGGATAAACTAAACATAAACAGAGTGGTATCTTCTTCCTTTTCAGCAACTGCTTTACTTCCTTCTTAGACTTTATGACATTATATCCTAAATATTATTCTTTGTCTCTAGATTCTCAACACATACTCATTCTTCAAATTTTAATATTTATGTACTCTCAGTGAGGCTCTGCTTCCCTAACCTACTTCCACTGGTTTTCTCCAACTAGTTTGTTTTCTCATTTGCCTAGCATTATTTGTATTAACATTTTCAAAGCATCACGACCTTTGAATTTTTTGTTGTTGTTTATTGAAGATAGTTGACTTAAATATTAGGTTCAGGTACAACATAGTGATTCAGTATACATTATGCACCATAAAATGTTATTACCGTATTATTGACTATATTCCCTGTGCTGTACATTACATTCCTGTGACTTATTTATTTTATAACTGGTAGTTTGTACCTCTTAATCCCCTTCACCTGTCTGGCCCATCCTTCCACCCTCCTCTGCTCTGGCAACCACAAGTTTGTTCTCTTTATTCATTCATCTGTTGATGGACACTTAGGTTGCTTCTATATCTTGGCTATTGTAAATAATGTTGTGATGAACATTGGGGTGCACGTATCTTTTTGAATTAGTGTTTTTGTTTACTTCAGATGCAGAAGTGAAATAGCTGGATCATATAGTAGTTTTATTTTTAATTTTTTGAGGACCCTCCGAACTGTTTTCCATAGTGACTGTACCAATTTACATTCCCACGAATAGTGCACAAGGCTTTCCTTTTGTCCGCATCCTCACCAAAACTTATAGTTTGCCTTTTTGATAATAGCCATTCGGATAGGTGTGAGGTGATATATCTCATTACAGTTTTGTTTGCATTACCTGATGATTAGCAATGTTAAGCATGTTTTCATGTGCTTGTTGACCACTTGTATGTCTTCTTTGAAAAGTGCCTATTCAGGTCCACTGCCTATTTTTTTAATTGGATTTTTTTATTGATATGGAGTTATATGTGTTCTTTATATATTTGGGGTATAAACACTTTATTGGACATATAATTTGCAAATTTCTTTTATCATTCAGTAGGTTACCTTTTGTTTGTTGATGGTATTCTTCACTGTGAAAAAATTTTAATTTCCATTTGTTAATTTTTTCTGTTGTTGCCCTTGCCTGAGGAGATATATCCAAAATGTACTGATAAGACCAATGTCAAGGAGTGTACTTACTGTGTTTTTATCTAGGAATTTTATGGTTTCAGGTCTTACTTTTATGTCTTTAATCCATTTCGAGTTTATTTTTGTATATTGTGTGTGAAAATGGTCTAGTTTCATTCTTTCACATGTAGCTGTCCAGTTTTCTCATCACTACTTACTGAAGAGACTGTCTTTTCCCCATTGTATTTGCCTCCTTTGTTGTAGATTAATTGACCATATGTGTTTGGGTTTATCTCTGCCCTCTCTGTTCTGTTTCATTGAGCTGTGTGTCTGTTTTTGTGCCAGTACCATACTGGTTTGATTACTATAGCTTTGTAGTATAGTTTGAAGTCAGGGAGTATAATGTTCCAGCTTTGTTCTTTTTTCTAAAGAGTGCTTTAGATATTCAGGTTTTTTGTGGCTCCATATAAATTTGGGGTTTATTCTAGTTCTGTGAAAAATGCCATGAGTATTTTGCTAGAGACTGCACTGAATCTATAGATTGCTTTGGGTAGTGTGGACATTTTATCAATACAGTTGACCCTTGAACAACAAGAGTTTGAACCATGTGGGTCTACTTCTACACAGAATTTTTTCAATAGTACATACTACAGTACTACACAATCTACAGTTGGTTGAATCTATGGACATGGAACCATAGGTACAGAGGGCCAACTGTAAAGTTATACAGGGATTTTTGACTGCATGGGTGGTTGGTGCCCTTAACTCCCATATAGCTCAAGGGCCAACTGTATTAAATTTTCTGATCCATGAGCACAGTAGATCTTTCCATTTATTTGTGTCATCTTTAATTTCTTTCATCAATGTCTTACAGTTTTTAGAGTACAGGTCTTTCACCTCCTTGGTTAAATTTATTGCTAGGCATTTTATTCTTTTTGATGTGGTTGTAAATGGGATAGTTTTCTTCATTTCTCTTTCTGATAATTCACTGTTAGTGTATGGATATGCACCAGATTTCTGTATATTGTCTCTTGCAACTTTACTGAATTCATTTATTTGTTATAACATTCTTTGGAAGGAATGTATAGGGTTTTTAATTTATAGTATCATCTCACCTGCAAAGAGTGACAGTTTTGCTTCCTCTCTTCCAATTTGTATGGCTGTTATTCTTTTTCTTGCCTGATTGCTGTGACTAGGATTTCCACACTCATTCTACAAGGCTAGCATTGCCCTGACACCAAAACCAAACAAAGATACTACAAAACAAAAGAAAATTACAGGCCAATATCCCTGATGGACATAGACAAAAAAAAAATCCTCAAAAAATAGCAAACCAGTGAAGGGGGCTTGTCCTCTCAACACTGGTCCACAGGTACAGGGTGCCCAATGGGGGATTTGAACACCTTTCTCCTAATAAAGGATTTCCGAGTTTGTGATACCCCTTTTTGCTTGTGGGTTGCCAGTTGGAAGTGTGGGTCCTGACTATATTGCATCTCTACCACTCCTACTCATCTCAGTGTGTTGTTTCTTTATATCCTTAATTGTAAAAGAGGTGTTCTGCTAGTTTTTTAGGTTGTTCTGAGAGAGTTGGTCTATATGCAGTTTTAGTTTTGCTGTGTCTATGGGAGGAGTTGGGCTTAGGATCATTCTACTCTGCCATCTTGATCCTGCCCTTTGAATTTAATTACTGACAATTAAATATACACACACATGTTTGTGTGAGAGAGAGACAAAGCTTGTTGTTCCTATTTAATCCAGAGAGTTTTGAAATTCACCATTATTAATTAACTCAACAATTTATGTATAATTTGTTAAATACTAAATACTTGTATACTAAGAGTACTATGTTAAATAGTAAAAGTAAAGTAAAGGAGAAATAGTGAAAGTAAAGTAAAGTAAAGGAGAAAATTAAAACCCACATAGATCTTGGAGTAAGGTAGGCCTGGCTTTAAATATCAGGTTTGAAAATAGATATATGTAATTTGAGTCCTTTTCACCACCTGCCCATTTACTGCTATGATATAGAGCACAGTCATCTCAAACCTGGATTCTTAAAACAGCCTCTTATAGCTCTTCCTGCTTTAGTGCCTGCCCCCTAGTTTCATTTTCAACACTGCATCCAGGATGATTCTTTAAAACAAAGTCAGGGCTTCCCTGGTGGCACAGTAGTTGGGAGTCCGCCTGCCGATGCAGGGGACACAGATTCGTGCCCCAGTCCAGGAGGGTCCCACATGCCGCGGAGCAGCTGAGCCCGTGAGCCATGGCAGCTGAGCCTGCACGTCCAGAGCCTGTGCTCCGCAACGGGAGAGGCCACAGTGGTGAGAGGCCCGCGTACTGCAAAAAAAAAAAAAAAAAAAAAAAATCAGATCTTTTTTCTCCTCTAAAGAAAATACTACAGTGGGGAATACTTCTCATTCACAATAAATGCCAAAATTCTTGGAATGGTTTATGAGGTTCTACAAACTGTGCTTTCCACACTCCACCCCTAACTCTTTGATTTCATCGCTTACTACTTTTTCCTGAGTCTCCCTCAGGCCCCTCACCTACTTCAGATCTTAACTCAAATGACACTATTTCACAGAGCATCTCCTAGCTACACTATCTAAATTGAGATTACTCTCATATACTACCTGTGCCATTTCCCTGCTTTATTTTTTAGAGCTTATCAACATCTATATTATACATTGTATTTATTAATACTGATATTTTCTTTATATTGCCACTAGAATGTATGCCACATGAGCTTTTGTTCTGTTTTATTGCTTTATTCCCCAAGCCTAGCCTAGTAGGCACTCAAGAATAATTTTTGAATAAAAGAATAAATGAATTGCAGTGCTGCTAATTTTTAGATATGTGATGTCAAATTCTTCTCAATAATCTGAGCCTCAGAATCTTCATCTTTTTAAAGACCATAATATTATAATAATCATAATATCACTGTGAAGATTACGTGTAATTCACCAAGGGCTTTGTGTAGAGTAAACGATGGTTTTATTGGTAGCAATTATTCCTATTACTGGCTATTATTATTTCACTACTAATTATTATTCTATTACTAGTTATTATAATAATCTAGTTGATTTTTAGCTACCTTTTTGTTTGAAACCATTACAGTAAATAAATACCCTCAAATGAAACCACATCTGATTTTTAAAGTATGAATAAAATAATATCCATCCTCCTATTATAAAAATCTAGAAAACCAAACAATTGTTAGATGACAGTTTTCAAACACTGGATGACAGTCAGCAAAGAACTGTGCTCTATCACTAAGAGAAGGAAAACCTAGGAAAGCCCTGGCTTTCTGCCTGGAGACAATCTCCAGGCAGCAAAGCTGAGAAGGGAAAAGAGAGTCCAGCAGTTTTTTCGAGTTGTAAAGACTGAACAAGAATTTTCAGGGCAAGTGCTGGGAAGGAGAGAGACGCCGAGACAGAGCTTCAAAAATCAGTAAAGCATCCTCTTGAGCTTATATCCACAGGGTGAAATTTCATGAATTCAAGCAAAGAACAAATGCCAGGAAAGAATAATTTCAGGAAAACCATGAACCACACAATTCCTAGAACACATAAAGGTTTATAAATCATTCAAGTTCACACCAGCCAGAGTAGAACAACCTTATGAATATATAGAGTGTTCACTAGACATCAGAAAGGTTCACTGCTTAGTAGTAGACTATAGGCTTTATTCCAGAAGTTCCCTGAAAAAAAGTGTATAAATAAGCTTCAAAATGTTCAGCTGATCTGTAGATAACTGCCTGCCAGAACAAAATTAAACTTTTTAATTTTTTTAAATTCAGCTTTTAAAAATATAAAATTAGAAATGCTTTCTCATCATTAAATTTACTAATCAGACAAATAAGCAAGAAAATATTACACATAAAATGAGAAAAATAGCCAATAATAGCATGATTCCTAATCATAAATTCATAAGGTATAAATTCATAAAGATTATGAATGTGCTCAGTGATTTAAAGAAAACAATGAATATAATAAGGAGAAAAATAAAGATATTTAAAAAACCCCAAATATCTGAAATAAAACTTTTCTGGATGGTATTATTCACAGAGTGGACACAGTAGATTTAAATAGTAGTGAACTTGAAGATATATCAATGGAAATTATCTAAATCATAGAGAAAAAAAGACTGATTATCTGCCCTATAATTATGCTTAAAACATAATTAACAGCATCAGTGACTTGTAGGACAGTATTAAATGTCCTAGTGCATGTATAATTGGAATTGACAAAGGAAGGTTGAGGAGGGAGGAAGAAAACACATTTGCAAAAGCAATAGCCAAAAATTTTCCAAATTGGATGAAAACTATAAACCCAGAATTCCAATTTAGTCTGTGAATGTCAAGCTGGAAATATATTTTTTTAAAAAATGAACAAACATACACATCCCAATTCATATCATAAATTATTTCCAGAAAGACACATTATGTATAGAAAATCAGAGGTAAGGAAAACCAAATAATCAATGCTGCTGTATTCAGAAGACAACAGAATGACATATTTGAAGTGCTTAAAGATTAAAGAAAAAGTAAAAACTTTTCTAGAATTCTGTGGTTTAACAAACATATGGTAAAACCATAACATGAAATAGTACTCAGCCATCAAAAGGAACCAACCATTAATAGATGGGACAACTTAAATAAACCTTAAGAGAATTATGGTGTATGAAAAAAGATAATTTCAAGTGAATACTTTATGATCCATTTACATAATATTCATAAGATGATATTATTATAGAGAAAGAAAACATATGTGTGGTTGCTAGTGGTTAAAGATGGGGGTAGTTGAGGATGCCTTTAAAGAAATAGGAAAGGGAAAAGGAAAGAAATAGGAAGAAAGGGATTTTAAAAGGGAGATTTTGATGATAGTAGTTTTGTAACTTAATTGGGGTAGTAGTTACATGAAGCTACACATATAATAAAATTGCATAAATTTATACACACACCCACACAGAGAAACACACACAAATGAGTGAATATGTAACTGGTGAAATCTGATTTTACAAAGTAGACACAATGGTGTCTTTGATGTTGTACTATACATACACAAGGTATTAACTTTAGAGGAACCCGAGTGAAGAGTGTATGTGGCCTTGCTGTCTATTTATTAGTTACTTCCTTTGAATCTATAATTATTAGATATTATAATAAATAGTTTTTGAAAAGTGAGGCACATAGAGATGAAGGATAAAAAAGGGAGCCTAGATTTTTATATGAAAATAAAATATCTTTCAAAATAATGAAATATCAAATAAAAAAAGTTGACAGGATCTACTATGACCATTAGATCTGAACTATAAGAAATGTCAAAAGAAGTTATTTAGCTCAAACAAAAATAATATTAAATAAAATCATGAATCTATGCAAAGAAATACAGCTCCAGAGTTGGAAAATATGTGAGTACATGTAAAAGACATTTTCATATTTTTAATCTCCTTGAAAGATAATTATCTATTTAAAGCAGAAATAACCGTGTGGGATTTAGAGCACAGGTATAAAAAGTCTGTGCCAACCCTAGGACAAAGGATATGAGGATACTGGACAAACTGGGACCAACACTAGGATAAAGGATATAAGGGTGCAAAGGAGGAATACTGATAGAAATCTGTAACAATCTCTTTTCTTTAATACGCTTTTGCTAAATCTTCCTCCGGTAGACATTGTGGGCAACCTCCCCACCAGTTTTTGGCCACTATATTTTCTGAATTTAAGCAAAATGTATATAAAATAATTTTACTATTAACAATTTATATGCAAAATTGTTATACTATAAATTGCGTTAATAGGGATGTATCAATTAGAATAATTATATGTATTATAAAAATTCAACTTTAATTGAAATGCTGTATATGTTAATAGTATGCCCTTGAGCTACTCAAGAAACAGTTTTGAGTTTTACATAAGCCGTTGAGGGAGTGTGAAAGTGAAGTCAATAGACTTCTTGAACAAGGGAATTCCGCTCATCAGTATTCCATTTTGCAGTTACTATACTTGAACATAGATTAGATTCTTTGTGACTGTTAATCATTAACATTTTTTGTTTTAACGTAAGGTCTAGTGATTCTTCACACTGTGAATTTTATGAGTTGAATGAATATGGACACTGTTGGTACTACATTGTATTAAAAGAATTATCAATAAAAATAATGTTTCAATATTTCTGTGAAAATATATAATCGTGACACAATTTGCATAACCTGACTTTGAACCATCAGAGCTGTTTCGGTTGGGTACCACAACAGGTAATTTAGGTTCCTGTTGGTCACTGCACTCAATTTATACAAATGTTTTGAAACTTTATCATTTGGTGGTCCAGATAGACCACTAAGATAGCTAAACTTAGTAGTTTAGCAGAGTCACAGCTCATTTGTATATGTTTATACTAAGCAACCAGTAATAGAAATGTCAGAGAATAAAAATAATCACTGCAAGTATACAGGTCTTGTCTGTATGTCAGTTCAGTTGAAAGTGATTTGGAGAGTTCACAGCCTTATTTGATAACAATAAGACTAAAGAACTGAAATAAAGTTTCAGGTCTGTTGCTTATATTTTGTTATTCTGCCTGATAGAGAGCCATGCAATGGATGTGCTTAGTGGAAGTATAAATGAGGAAAAGGGTGGTTCTCTTCTGTGCATCTTATCTTAGCGAGTTAGAAATATACAATATGTGATCTCTGTGTAAACTATGTTACCTAAATTATTTGAATACCTCATTAATTAGCAAACCTTTTAAAATGCTTTCTATGCTTCTAGAATATAAAAACACTTGGATTGTTATATTTAGCTTAATCACTTCCCTAATTTCCTGTGCTTTATGGAAAAGTCATAGTCCACTGAACCAAGCATGTAAGACCCATCAAACTCTGATTTTGGGTAACTTGTCCCATCATTATCCTTAGTCAACTTTGGCTCTAGCCTTCGTTAGTCATTCTTTCCTTAAGATGATGTTTTTGAAACAGTTTCTTAGCATCCTAGGGTTTTGTTTTGTTTTGTTTCCAAAATGGCAAGGGCTCCATTGAATGGTGGGGTTGGGGTGGGGTGGAGGTGATGAATGGGTGGGATTTGCTTCCCCTCACACCAACCAAAGAGATAGCTTTTTTCCCCCAAACTCTTTTTTTTTTTGCTGTTTCATTTCCTGCCTTAATTTTTATTCTGGGCATTCTTCGGGTAAAAAAGAAGATTCTATTTTTAAAATTTAGATTGAAAGTATGCATTCGGTAAATTTCTCCCTTTCTACTTATTCACATCAGCTTATATGTTTTCTACAGTTTTCTCAGTCTCTTGAGAGAGTATGGATTTATTATTTTGAAGATTCATACTTTGTTTTTAGATCATTTAAAAATGATACATATGTCAGCATGGATCTCTAAGCAATTCATTCATTGCATAAATATTTATTTAATGATAACTAAGTGCAGACACTGTTCTAGGTGTTGTACATACACCAGTGATTTAAACAAAGACTCTTGCCCTTGGAGACATTATAGTCCAGCAGGAAGAATATGGATACTTCATCATAAGCACAATAAATAAGTAAATAATATACAATACTAAGTTAAAAGGAGAAAAGTGCCAGGAATAAAAGAAAAGGTAGAGTAAGGATAAAAGGGAATAGAGCTTATTGGTGTAAAAAGATTGAGGGAAGTTTACAATTTTATGTAGAATAGTCAGGAATAGACATCATTTAGATGGTGACAGATAAGCAAAGACTTGAGAAAGATAGCCAGGTTAATAATCTGAGGAGAGAACATTACAGGCAAAAAGAACAACCAGAGCAGTTTGGGGGGAGCAGGTTCACTGAGAAGAGTAAGATTACTGGAAAAGGTCATTACCCATCCAGTGAAATGAACATTTAGACATATTTTCTGTTTCTTATCTCTACACATAATCATAAATGTTAGTGCTGAAGGGAATCACAGAGATCAAATCTTAAGTGTTTACTTTAGAGGAAGGAAATAGTTCCAAGAGGCTAAGTGACACCTAGTGGCAAAGCAGGACTGACTCTAGTTGCTTATTATACAGCCACATGATGCTCTAAGGCTTCTAAAATGGTTGAAATGCTTTTTTTTTTTTTTGGAGTGACAGCTTTTAATAAAGCCTTGGACAAATCTAAGTAAATTGCTTTCACTTGAAGGATACCTGGCTTGCCTATATATAATGCCAGATCTACTCAATGTTAAATTGTTGTTTTATTTGCAATAAAGAGCAGGTGGATATGTGAAATCTGTCATGGACCTGAGTCTCCTGGGACCTATAAAAAGCCCTGTGCACTGGAGGCACTGTGTTAAAGCAAGTTCTGATCACTGTCTTTAAATTATCCAATGTACCCGTGCTCAGAAGGAGTAACAGCTTATTTTTTAACGCAATCTCTTGTAAAACATTTGATTCCCATATTGATTTTTTTTTTCTGAAACATAAAGGTGTGGCCAGTTTGAAATGATAAAACATGAGTGTAGCTACTAACATCTGGTGTTATTTTTGGAGGAAAACATACATTTATATGAGTACCTTTCCTCATTGCATAGAAGAACTACACATGCGTTAGTCTTATTAAATATCATCATTGTTGACATGTTGAAAACAACAAAGAAAAATACTTACAAATCCAGTAAGGAGCTAATGTATATAATTGGTTGCTGTATGTTATGAACAATAACAAGTGGAAAGTACGTGAATTATATAGAAAAGGTATATAATGTCACGCATTTCTAAAAATGTGTCAACATAAAATAGATACAAGTAATATGGAAAAACCCAACGAGGTAACAGATATTTTCATTTTTACAGTGAATAGCCACGTATTTTTCCCATTTGATAATTATTTTCTTCTATAATGAATATTTTTAAGTAAATGATAATACTAATATCCAACTGAAAGTTAAAATTTAACCTCTCAGAAATGAAAATGTAGGTAAGAGATAAAACTATTAAAAAGAGGTTAAATTCTTAGTAGACATATTTTTTGTGGATGATAGAAGAGTATTACACATCACCAGAAACGTAAGAAAATTTAATGCCTTCATTAAACAAGTTTAATAAGCTTGAACTTTTAGTGTCTGCAAGGCCAAATGATGAGTCTACCTACCCTCTCATCACCCTGTACAGCTACCAGATGCAAGTTGAAAAAATTCTCAGAACTATATCAGAGTGGCAATGGCTTAAAAACATATAAATTCCTAAGAGATAGTAAAATTATCTCTCTTTTAAAATTATTCAATACCATCTAAACAGTCTGTCAACAGAATTGTATGCCTGAGGAAGAGTTAAGCATAATAGGGAGTATTCGTTGGGATCAAGTGTAAGTTGGTGATATTTATTTAGAACCCACTCTCTCATAGAAAAGTAAATTTATGAACTATCATATTGATTAATTAATATAGATACATAATGGATTTAACTTTTTATAATACAGGGCTTGGTCCTGTGGATAAAAATGATGAATAATATCTTGTCTCTGCTTTCCAGAAATCAGGAAGAATGTAGTGAAAGCTATATGTACAAAGTAATCACAATAATACATTTTAAATGTTTTAATAGACATTTAAGTCAAATTCCTAGAGTAGTGCACTTGAATTAACAGTCTGCAAATGTTTTATGATAATGATAAAAAGACCAACAGACAACAGATAAAAACAACAACAAGCTTTACAATAGGTAAAGATTTCAGTGGTTGAAACTTTTCCTTCACCCTCCATTTCCTGCTCCACTTGTCAGTAGGAAGATCTATGTGAGATTGCATGTGATAAAATTTAGGCACAAATTAAAGGCAAAGAAGACAGTTCCAGCAAGTATGAAAAATTTGCCATTCCTTTATTTCAGATAAAAAAAAAGTAATATAAATTTATGCTAGCATCAGTTGTCTCTTCAATGTTTTGTAATTAAAGGAATATGGTCCCTTAAAAGCACAAAATATGTCTTCATGATAATTTTAAACAGTTACATTTTTTTTATTTGACACTCTACTAAATAATACTTATAAAATAAATCTGTACTACTGTAGCTTCAAAAGTGTCCTACATACCGAATTATTAGGCTGTTAAAAATGATGTTCTTCATGATTAGATATATTTTCATTCAAAATGTCAGTTTATCCATTTAACTTCCAATGTTATGTTAAGATCTTTAACAGACATAAAAATTACTGAGCTACCAACTATTACAGCACCTTTTATTTTGATTTCTATTATAATTCTGTTTTGTAATTCTCAGTAAAATTTTCTAATTCTATGTCTGAATTGTTAATATTATTGCAATCTCATCACCTGTGATTTCATTTTTAACTGAAGAAATTCCAGTAAAAAAATCAATAATGTATAAAACACATGCATTTTGAATATATCTTCAAAATATTATAATATTAGATAGTAAGTTAACATTTACTGTAATTTTAGACTTTGTTATTTCATGTAAAATATGTCCATATTTACTGTTTTGTTTTCTAAAACCATATTTCAGTATTTCCATTGCTTAACCCTCAGTTAGGATTCTTTGATTATAGGAAACAAAGAAGTCAAACTCCCATTAGCAAAAGCGCGTTTTTTTTCCCCTGACTTGGGAAGACTAGAAATAATGTGGTTTTAAGCAAAACTTGATGCAGGTACTTAGAGAAATTATCAAAATCCATTCTTCCTGTTTTTCTTTCTCTCTTCCACTTCTCAGTGTGCTGAGAAAAATGTGGTTGATAATTCCTGATTCTCATTCAGCAGGCTGTATTATCCAAATCTGCCTTTTCCTTAAGCTCCTAAAATGAAAGAAACATATATCTGGGGAAGAATAAAGATCTGTCTTAATTTAACAAATGCACAGTAGAATGTGATAACTGAATGTCCTGGAACACATTCTCAAACTTATGGCTGGGAAAGAAATATACTAGGAAGGCAGCCCCACCCCATTCACATGAATAGATGGAAGGAAGGAACAGTTACTCAAAGAAGGAAGGAGGGAGTCTCTGAACAGACAAAATCAACTCTGTTATATTAAAATATAAACTTCAAAAAGTTAGAAGCATGAATGATAAGAATAAAAAATAAACCTGTCAACCATTTATTAACTAAATCATTAATTAGGAGACTAATGAGATGGTATAGCTGATTCAAATATCACTTGAAGAACTGAGATACATATAAGTACATTAAAATGGCATGCAGAAATAAGGTGTTTTTAATAAAGAAATTTACAGTTAATACTGTTATCTTTTCTACTAGAAAAGAGACATTTACATTACATTACTATTAGGCCTATAATCAGTTGCTTGGCTACAAGTAAATATCAATGAATAGAAAATCAGACCAAGGTACACATGAGATAATCCTCATATGGACCTATTAGATAACACCCAGCACAACTGAAAGAACAATCCACAATCCCATTGACCTGTTTCCAAATCTGGATATTTTTTCTTAACAGGTGAAATATGCAAAACACATAATTTGGAGTCGAGGCTTTCTTTTTCTAAACTTGGCTTATTACTTTAGACCAGGCACTGAATTTCTCTGACATCTTGTTCTTCACATCTAAAAATCTGTCTACCAAACTTCAAATACATTGTTTCTTAGGAAGAACAATTATTTTAAACTACGGTATACATAAACTTATTATCATTATACAAAACAACTTTAGTGCTCTTCTATTCCAACTGTACTCAGACCTAAACAACAGATACATTTTGGTAACCATTATGTTTCAGGTACTACACTATGCTAGAAATACACAAGTGGTTAAAGTATGAGATCTTCTCTAAGTAATGTGAGGTCAATTATAAAGAAAAATGTGTAAATGAGTATTATGTTATAGAATTGCAAGTGCTATAAAGAAATCTATGTAATAATTTTCAAATGGGATTGAAGCTGAAAATTGGACATAATCCGTCCTATCTCAGTGTTTCAAGGTGAGGGATAAGTACTGATGGGGACTGACCCCTGAACTCAGGAAAACAGATATGTGTGGTAATAAATGTAGACAACCCTTAGCTCTCATTATCTGTCTTCCTTGTTAGATGGTAAATTTTGAGGACAAGCAATCATGTGTCTTTTTTTTTTCAGTGAAACATCTCAAGACTAAGTGTTATGATAGCAAGTAGGTGCTCAATATTGTTCAATGAATGGGTTATAGCAAAAAGATCAACATAATCAGCGACACTTATTTTATAGCTTAGTGTTCAATAATATTTAGTGATTCAAACTGAAAGTGAAACGAAACCTTACTGTATACAATAGGAATTATATATACTTGAAAATATAGTGAGAACATCCCAAAGAGTTATAATTTAAAAAAAAATTAAGGGATTAAGTATAGCATGATTTATACTACATTTTCAAAGATGCACATGTTATACTATTAACAATATATTTTAAAAACAATATTCAGTGTGGTAGATTTATTCCATTTACTTCCATAAGGAATGAATCAAATTTATTTCTCACTTTCCATCACCAGGTAACAAATAGCCCTCAGATGCTTGTCAAAATCCTAAACCAAACATCTTAACTGGTGGAAATTATTTTTAAAAAATTATGGGATACTATCTCCAGTTTCATGGCCTGACTTGATTTGATGGAAACAAAAATCACCTGGAAATGATTTTTCCAGCTGGGAACATCTTTCAACACAGTTCTTTTCCCTTCCCTGTCAGATCTCATTTTATTCCTATATCCTTAAACACTTCAGTAACTTTTTTGCTCTGTTTCCATTTATGAGCATGCCAGTGACATCCCCAAGTTTCTTCTCATCTCACTTTTGATGTTCCTATATAATTTTACACCTCATCTTTTTCAGCAAGCACAGGGAATACTTTCAAATACTTTTTTATATCTTCCTCAACTTCAAATTGGCAAAATGTATTGTGCAATGAGGGATATTCTACTTAAATTAGCAATTCATTTTATTTGATGTTCTAACCATTAGTTTTAAGTGCCTTAATTATTTTACCATTTTTCTGTAAAATTTTAATAAGTGTAGGTATGTATTTTTATAAGAATTATTTGCTTTCTTATGATTTATCTCATAAGTTGAGATCATTATTACAGCATCTTAGTTCACCGTTGCACATAACTCGCCAACATTCTAATAAAATACAGCAAATGAAATGTAAATTGGTATAACTTTTAAAGCTCTGAACATTGTGTTTGTTGGAGACAGATATTTTTCTTATAGTTTCTGTAGTCTTGCTTTCAGACAGAATTAAATATTCTTAGACCTGAATTTAATTTTATACTCATTTTCTGCTTTTGGTACTGTTATATTAGGCCATTGCCTAATGAGAACAAAATTATTTTCATTTTTATTCTTTAAATCATTTTGTATATTCCAAACCAGAAAAACATCTTAAGGAAATTATCAAACTTCCTCTTGTGTTTTTTGTACACAACAGAAATATATGTGTTATTATCCATCAGTCATAAATCAGTGCAGTCTTTAGAGTTTTCCCTATGAAATGTTGATAATGCATTTGACTAAAGAAGCAATAGAGATATATCATCTGTTTTCATTGCTGAGAAAATGAAAACAACATCTACAAAAATAATTAAAATATTTTATAAATTAAAATAGTTTATAAATCAAAATGTCTTTGGCTGTCAACAAAAAAGAAGAGGAGGATTTACATATAAACTTCATTTATAAATAGAGTGTCTCACCAAACCAAGTATATTGCTCGGGAAATATCAAAGTTACAAGGTTAAAATATGGCTCTATGTTTCACAGCCATTAGCCCACAACTTTGATATTTTAAATTAGTAGCTTAATAACATTTGGTGATTGCCACCCATTGGGTGCAGCTTCCAAAGGGGGCTTGATAAGTAAGGGAGTACTACGACTCTGTGGAGAAATAGGGATAAATGGATAGTTGGATGAGGGATTGAAACTAACTTTTGGTGAACTACTTCATAGCTGGGACTGAGCTTACAAAACCTTTTAATCAACTGAAGGCTCCTTGAGGTCACTTTTTTCCCTCAATTTATATTACTTAGGATACTCATAAAACATATCTACTCTTAATTTGTAAACTTAGGATACTCATAAAATATATCTACTCTTTCTAAATTATAAAATATGTAAGTGATCGGAATTTGAATATGGACAATTTGAAATTTAAATCCAGGCCACTTTGTCTTTTTCTTTTATTCTCGCCTTAAGGATGCCTAATTTGTCCAGCTGTCTCAAACCATCTTTCTTGTCTCCATATATCACCCTTAAATTGTTCTTTTACTCGAGGATTGATAGTGTAATAATAGTGAGAGTGCTTTCTTTCCCAGAAACATTTCATTTAAAGGTAAATCCTTGTACTAATGTCATCAGCTGGTAAATGAGGAAGGGCTTAATTTGTTTTGGAGCTTTATATGGCTCTGTTTATTATAGTCACATTTCTTACTGTAGGGCCAACCATCCACTTCATATAGACACCTGAATTTTTATACCATTCTGCTAATAGAGTAATCAATATAGCTAATTAATCTTAATATCTAGTTTTGCATGAGGAAACCATGCATTCAGTTCTGAGCTCCACTAACTTCTACCTTTGTGAACTTTTGAAATTTATTTGAATTCTCAGAGCATCCATTGACTTTGTTGCTTCATGTGTCAAAAGATTCCCTCAAATCGTTGTTTGGGGAATTTGTGACAATATATTCAAAAGTGATGCAGTTTATTACGATTAAGGGCACAATGTACACAGGTAAAAATATACTAGGGAACAAATTAACCTACTATGTACCAGGCATCATTCAAATCTAGGTAGTAGATGCCAAAAATGTCTTTTGATTAAGATGTACCTTAAAACAATATTCCCAGGGATTTAGCATTGAAAGAGCCAGTGTCATCCCCATCCTTCCTTCTCTTCCTTCCTTCCTTTATTCTGTTTTCCTTCCTAACTTGCCATTTTCATTTGACATTTGTAACCTTTCAATAAAAGTCCTAATTAAAATCATATTTAATCATAGCTGAAAAAATAAAAGTGTGTTCAAGGAAGTATAGTTAATAACCAGAAAATGGACAAGAAAGTTGTCGAACCTTCTCTCCACATATGAAATATAACTTTTATATGTATACATGCATGTATATACACACACAAATATATATATATATGAGCATAAAGATGGATTTCTATTGCTACTTTGACCTATTTATCTTACGTGCTAAAAACACAATAATTGATTTACAATAGGACCATAGAGTATTGTGAGACCTGAAAATGTAATTCCTCTTCATTATTCGTATTTATTACTTTTTTTGGTGTAGGCATAGAGAATAATTGTGATAGAATAAGTTTTTAAGATACCTGCAGAGCAATAAGTGGTGCTGGGAAAATTGGACAGCTACATGTAAAAGAATGAAATTAGAACACTTCCTAACACCATACACAAAAATAAACTCAAAATGGATCAAAGACCTAAATATAAGGCCAGACACTATAAAACTCTTAGAGGAAAACATAGGCAGAACACTTTATGACATAAATCATAGCAAGATCCTTTTTGACCCACCTCCTAGAATAATGGAAATAAAATAAAAAAATAAACAAATGGGATGTAATGAAACTTAAAAGCTTTTGCACAGCAAAGGAAACCATAAAACAAAAAGACAACCCTCAGAATGGGAGAAAATATTTGCAAATGAAGCAACTGACAAAGGATTAATCTCCAAAATATACAAGCAGCTCATGCAGCTCAATATCAAAAAAGCAAACAACCCAATCCAAAAATGGGCAGAAGACCTAAATAGGCATTTCTCCAAAGTACACATACAGATTGCCAACAAACACATGAAAAGATGCTCAGCATCACTAATCATTAGAGAAATGCAAATTAAAACTACAATGAGATATCACCTCACACCAGTCAGAATGGCCATCATCAAAAAATCTAGAAACAATAAATGCTGGAGAGGGTGTGGAGAAAAAGAAACCCTCTTGCACTGTTGGTGGGAATGTAAATTGATACAGCCACTGTGGAGAACAGTATGGAGCTTCCTTAAAAAACTAAAAGTAGAACTACCATATTACCCAGCAATCCCACTACTGGGCATATACCCTGAGAAAACCATAGTTCAAAAAGATACATGTATCACAATATTCATTGCAGCACTATTTACAATAGCCAGGACATGGAAGCAACCTAAGTGTCCATTGACAGATGAATGGATAAAGAAGATGTGGCACATATATACAATGGAATATTAGCCATAAAAAGGAACAAAATTGAGTTGTTTGTAATGAGGTGGTTGGACCTAGAGTGTGTCAAACAGAGTGAAGCAAGTCAGAAAGAGAAAAACAAATACTAGATGGTAACACACATTTACGGATTCTAAGAATATCGTACTGATGAACCTAGTAGCAGGGCAGGAGTAAAGATGCAGATGTAGAGAACGGACCTGAGGACGCAGTGGGGGAAGGGGAATCTGGGACAAAGTGAGAGTAGCATTGACATATATACACTACCTATAAAATGGATGGCTAGGGCTTCCCTGGTGGCGCAGTGGTTGAGAGTCCGCCTGCCGATGTAGGGGACACGGGTTCGTGCCCCGGTCCGAGAAGATCCCACATTGCCACGGAGCGGCTGGGCCTGTGAGCCATGGCCGCTGAGCCTGCGCGTCCGGAGCCTGTGCGCCGCAACAATGAGAGGCCCGCATACCGCGGAAAAAAAAAAAAAAAAAAAAAAGGATGGCTAATGGGAAGCTGCTGCATAGCACAGGGAGATCAGCTCGATGCTTTGTGACGACCTAGAGAGGTGGGATAGGGAGGGTGGAAGGGAGGCCCAGGAGAGAGGGGATATGGGGATATATGTATACATATAGCTGATTTACTTTGTTGTACAGCAGAAACTAACAACATTGTAAAGCAATTATACTCCAGTAAAGATATAAAAAATACCTGCAGAGGCAGGAATTAGAATTGATTATAGCTGGTTGTAATATGAAGAAATGTTGTGTATGACAAGTCCTGATATTAGCAGAATCTAAATCATATGAATGAGAGAAATTCCTACTAATTTCATATGATTACTATCATAATCAGAATTAAGCTGTAGCTTTAATTGTGGATTTTCCTAAAGTGCCTTAATTTATGATATTGACAAGCATTTTAATATATTTCATTTTAAATTCAATCCCACTGTTTTCCAATCTTGTCAACTAAAATGTTTTTCAAGAATATTCAAGTCCTTTTCACTCAGGACTTCTATGGAAAAAGAAAGTGTAAATATCATATGCTTACAGTTTCCTTGGGGATTTGTTTTACATTTCCCACCAACCGCTATAGTAAAAGCATATAATAAAAAAGTTCATTTAAGTAATTTATCATTAGTTAAGTGTTATTTCAAGACAGTGTATTCGTTATAGATATTTTGTTACCAAATTTGGGGAATTATTTATCAGGCTATAAACCTACTGAATACATATAATTTTGGAGGTGGTTATATTCACTTATTTGGTCAATATTGGGAAGTTTTTCATCAGTCAGTTTCTTTTAATAGCATTGAAGGTGAGAATCTAAAAGATGATTGTTTACATCTGCACAGATAATTATTAATTTTGCTTTCATTAGGGTTTAAGCAAACTTTTCATATTTTTTTAAAACTAGGATAAAATTCTAATAATTGTCTTTCTCAAAAGCAATTTTACCATTTCCCCTTAACTACTCATTTAATACTGATGAGCTCTAGGATGGGATTTAGTCTCCTGATTCATTCACAAAAGATCATTAGTATACTTTATAATAAGTCAAACCAAAGGCTTAGGTGGAATAAAAATATTCTTAACAAAATAAGTGTGCCATATTTCTATTCCTCTATCTATACCTACGTCTACATCTATAAAATCACTTATATTTAGCAAAAGATACCATAAAATACTCAGCAGAGAAATGGTAGATATGGGAAAATGTAGATTTTTGATATGGATGGCAACAAAAGGTATAATAAAGTAACTTGTGGAAAAATGTGCAAATTCATTAGTAGTACAAGTAAATTATTGTAAACTGATAGGTCTTTCAACATATCAGACTTTATTTATGTCTTCCAGAGGCTTGATTAGAAGAGTATTTACATACATGACAGGTATAGGCATTGTTTTGAAATTAATCAGGCAACATTTATTAAAACTAAAATCAGCAGCTATACTCCAATAAAATTTTTTTAAATAAAAATTTTTTAAAAACCTTAAAATCAAAATTAAAAATATAGATGGTCTGTGAACTAATTTATGCTGAGTCTTGGACTCTCTCAATTAAAATGAAGGCACCAAGGCGAACAGACATATAAGCAATCATATTTATTAAATATGATCAAGAAAAATTTAAAGCAAAATACATGCCCATCAAAGGGTTTGCTGGGGGAGAGAAAGCAAAAGGAAAGAGAGGGAAAAAACTGAAAAGGAAAAAATGGTGCATTTGATTATTATGTACATTAGAATAGTCTGTCCTTTACTTCTTCTGGTTCATCAAATAGATGACATTCTGAATGTTGCATAATGTAGTGTGTTTGTGTGTGTGTGTGTGTGTGTGTGTGTGGTGAGGGAGAGGGAAAGAAAGAGGGAGAGAAGGAGGGAAGGTAATGAAGGGAAGAAAGAGAGAGAGTGTATAAGGTTATATTTAGAAATAAAGTAAAAATAACAAATAGTTGAATGGAACTGGTCCTATATTTCCTTATCTAACTTAATATTGCAAAGTAGCTCTCCAATTAACCCTCTCCTGGAAAGCTAAGACATTAATGAGAGGGATTGTTAGTGTTTATGTGGGTATGGGTGGTATAAAGTGGGATTAATCTTACACTGGCTCAACTATTTAATATTACTTAGGGAGATAATATTTGGCAAGAGAAATAAAAACATTGCTTTAGTCAGAATGAGCTGACCAGTACTAATCTCAGTTCTGTTGTGGATATAAAATAATGGTATTCACTTTTAAGACATACAATGTGGCATGTGTTTCTATTTGTCATGATTAGAAAGTATAAACATTATTTTCTGGAGTTAAAAGCCTAATATAGAGATCTATTGTCTAGTAATATCCTAGAGTGAGAAAAGTAGATACACATTTTTTCTTCTCCTACAGAAAAATATAGATACACACTGCCTTTTTCTAACACTCAGGAAAGTTAAAAGTTACGTCTTTATATCAGATGGACTGAAAACTCAGAGGACCTGATATAACTGTGTTTCTTTTAAACAGCCTTATTCTGATGAAGCATGAAAAATGAGAGGTATTATAGTATTTGCTGAAGGAAAATGGTGGTAGCTTCAAAGATTCCGTCCTCACAGCAACCTGTTTCACGTCTCCAAGTGTTGATGTAGACAGTTGAGGCTATTGGAGAACAAAGATTTCATAAATCCCAATAAGAAAGGGTATAAGCAAATTTTTTTCCCAGATAAAAGTACAGAATTAACTCTCACAGAAATACAAAGAATGAAGATTTCTAAAGTTTAAATTATTTATTGGTTAGCTATATGCAAATATTTACATTCTCATGTATTTAAATGAGGCTGGAAGTCCTTAAATATTTAGAATGTAGATAGTAAATGTTTATGAATGTTACATAATTTTATGAAGGATTCTTTACACTGCAGCCTTAGACCAAAGCTTTAGGTCCATAACATAGGATTTTACTCACTAGTTATGCCTTTATTATTTTCAGTAATTAATTATTTTAATGTGTTCTGAAATGTATCCACATTAACATGATTTCTGGCCTGTAGAATTATGAAATTATAGTGAACTTCCCATTGTTCACAGTGCCAAAAACAGCATGATAATATATATGATGTACAGAATGGCATTTAAAGTTATTCAAAAGTCTCAGAAGAAATTTCAATCCGTTGTCAGTAGGACCACCGTACACTGAATAGGCTGCATGAGGAATTGGACACTAGCATAAATCTCTTCTTCATTCTACATTTTGTATTTCAGTTGCATTCTATCTTTAAGATATCTGTTAAGACATTTCATCTATGTGTCAGTATGGCATGCTGATATATTTATATTGTCTTTGTAAGCAAATTAATGTTCCCCTGCTATATTGAAAAACAATATAATCAAAATAGTTCATATGTAATCAGTATTTTGTTTTAAAGGCTACATGTTTATTGGTTTGTAGTGCCCTAATTATTTTTCTCTCCCTGAAGATAGCTTTCATAAAAGGTCATTTATTTTCTTGAACAGGTAAATGGGATATTTACAAGTTGGCAATATGTAACCTTATAGTAGGATACCTAATGGAGTGTGGCAAAAAACAAATGAAACAATTTGACTGGCTGATAACCATTTCAAGCTATGCTAGTTTCAAGGCAGTTACAGCAGTTAGAACATATCCAACTATTGAAGCATTTCTGTTAGTGCAAGTCTATAACCATTACATGATTTAAGTAATCTTTAATAATATGAAACATTTCCCATTACTTCATGTGATATGTATAGCTAACTGGTAAAGAAGTTATGAAATACTGAGAAATTGTTCTCTAAATTTGACCAGATGAATTCTTGTGAGTTGTGTCAGGAATCCAGTTCAATGTCCTAAACACATTAATTTCATCAGAAAATCAAAGGGAATGGAAGAAAATAATCTTTAGAGATAAAGAATTTATTTACTATAGATTTTCGTCATTTCTGTAAAATCCCAATGCGTAGTTTTGCATAAGCATAATTGTTGGGTTAGCATATATGTATTGACAAAAATCTAGAGCAGTGATGCTATTATTATTATAAAAATATTACAAATTTTATTGATAGTGTTACAACATCTACTTTAGTTCTTGGGTTAGTGACAATGTACTTAATTTTCTTTTCCAGAAACAGTAGGATGATATCTATACTGTGAAGTAATAGAATTATTAGGCAAATACTTCTATAACTTCCTAATGTATTAGTTATGTAATACATTGTTTTGAATTATTAACATTTTCCAGATATTCATATAGGTACTAGGGAAATATAATAAACAAGTTACAGGCCCTATTCGTAAAGTTTTTGTGTTCTATAGGAAGAAACATATCAGAAAATAAACATTCCACTGCTTTCTATGATTTGACACTGTATACAAGTATCATGAAAAGAAATGAAAATAGGATGAAGAGCTGGTGCTCATTTACCTAGGAAGGTCAAGAAAGGTATCACACATTTTATGAGGGGTACTTGAGATGTGAAATATGGGAAAAAAGGAGTCACATAGACATCTAGAGAAAAGCTTTCATAAAGAAAAAGAGTAAGTATAAAGGCCATGATATGGTAATAAAGTTGGCATATCCAAGGAACGTTAAAGTGACTGCTGGGATGGGTCACTCAGGTTCTACCCTCCCAGGACAAAAGCATTCCCACACTGCTGAGGATTGCTGAAAATTTTGCTTGAGAAAGTTGATTATATTTATATCTATATAAATATAGATATATTTAGTCTGTTTATATCTATATATATCTATCATAAAGCTAGACCAAAGCTCTAACAAGGTAGCACAGCTAGGGAGGAGAGCAAAAGCCAGAGTCTTATGGCTACACTGAGAAGTCTGAGAGAAGAGTTAAAAACAATTAAGGAGCAATCAGAAAGATAGGAGCAGTGGTGTGCTGGTGAATGTTTAACGACTGACTTACAGAAGGGCAGAGGGGAGCAA
This sequence comes from Phocoena sinus, assembly GCF_008692025.1. Taxonomy (NCBI): domain Eukaryota; kingdom Metazoa; phylum Chordata; class Mammalia; order Artiodactyla; family Phocoenidae; genus Phocoena; species Phocoena sinus. The sequence continues at coordinate 121,017,078 of NC_045764.1, read as the reverse complement.
CTTTATAGTGTGTGTCAATTCCTGTGTTGTCAACCCTCCCACTATGGCGTATTTCAACCTATCAAAGCAAAGTCACTGGAGGCAGAGTTGGGAAGAGAGGTGCAGTAGGATATTATAGAGGATATTATATTATTATGTATGCAATAGACCTAAATAATCTCAAGAGCATAGTAATAGTAAAATGTAGTAAAATAACTGATTAATAAGTTTTGAGTATTGACTACTTCAGTTTTTAATATTATTTATTGTGAGTTTATATAATTTAATTTTTATAAATGGCTCACAAAATACATGAGAATTAAAGGATCAGCTCTTATGAGCCAGTTCAAGCCAGAAAGCACACCAATGGGCAGGAGACAAGTGAATTATGGAGACAGATTGAGTGTCTAGAAAACAGACACTGAGATAAAAGTCAGGAATTCAAAAGGTTTTTCAGGGGGTAATATTTTTGAAGAAAAAGTGGAGGAAGCAGAATTTTGTAAGAGAGGCTGTCAGACTGTGATATGGTCCTGACACAATCACAGCCAGACCATTGGTGAGCAGAGATTTCCTGTTACTGGAGTCCCATATTGGGAAGAAATGGCTTAGCTCTATACCATTGGCTTTCTCAGTTGTTGGCCAGGGATCATTTAAGAAGGGCATGAGGGCTTCCCTGGTGGCGCAGTGGTTGAGAGTCCACCTGCCGACACAGGGGACATGGGTTCGTGCCCCGGTCCGGGAAGATCCCACATGCCACGGAGCGGCTGGGCCCGTGAGCCATGGCCGCTGAGCCTGCGCGTCCGGAGCCTGTGCTCCACAACAGGAGAGGCCACAGCAGTGAGAGGCCCGCGTACCGCAAAAAAAAAAAAAAATTAAAACAAATTTTTAAATTGAATATTTTGGTGCTTCTCATACCATACTCAGCCTACCTTAATTTAACACCGTAGATCTTTCTGCTATTGACATTTTTCCACTGGCTTCTGGATACTTCTTAGTCAAGTTTTCCCTCCTACGTCTTTAAGTATTAAATGCAAGTCTCTATCTGAAGTTGGTTCCCCTTCTGCCCACTTTGAGCTGTCAATGTTAGTCCTGTCCATATTTATCTTTTCTTTTTCTTTCCATTCTAACTTCTGTCTTATCCTGTTCCATATCCCTCCTGTATTATATTTTGCTAAATTATTTCAGTAGGCATTAAGCTGGCCTCCCTGAATCTGGATTTGCCTGTATCCTCTACAAAGCTGTCAGAAGAATCTTTCTAAAATAGTAGTCATACTCTAGCTTGAAACTTTAAAATGGTTTTCTTAACCAGTTAATAAACTTCGCAACAGCAAGAAACATGAAAGATTTTGCTCTGCATCCTCAGCATGTAGTTCAAAGAGGGCATTCAATAAGTGTTTAAGGAAGAAAGAGAAGGAGGAACAATTGTTCAGATGATGCCAAATTACTGTGAATAATGGATTTTCTCTTCCTCTTGGGGTAAGGAATTAGAAAAAGAGCTTTAAACAAAAGGTTACAACTCTGGTATTCCCAACTAGTGGTTAAAATCTTGCAAATACAAAAAGTTGAGCAAAGTGGACATTAGAGGGTTTAATGAAATTAATTTAAATAATTGATATACATAATATGTGTATATATTCATGTACCTGCATATATGCATTACACATCTACTAGAAGCAGGAAACAGCAAAAACATCAATAATTACTCCTTTTCTTCTTCCTCCATATTGTATTCAAAGAAACCAGTATCAGTGAAAAGGAAAGAAATAGGAGAGTTAGTTAGGCAAGGGTAGCAGATTTCTGCAGGGGAAAACTGGGATCAAGGGGGAATTTCTCATTTTAAATAGAAGAGCATATATTAGTGCTATTGGTAAGGTTCCATTAGAAATAGAACAAGTGAAGGGAAGAGAGGAGATAATCTTACACGTACTTATGACATCTAATCTAGACATATTCTTAAGTGTTTTTAGATGCATTTAGAAACTTGTCCTATCAATAGAGAGTAATCCTTAGGAAGACAACACAAAGGTATGTTTTACCTAATTGTCAGTATGTATAATCTTTTAAAATGATCATATTTAATATTGTAGGTTATTTTGTGTTTCCTGAACAGGTCATGAGGTACAAATATTAATGTATTTATTGAAAATGAATATAGCTTGTTTATTCACAATGCAAACCACTAAGAGAAAATAATTTTCCTGTATAGCAATATTCTAATGAAAAAAGCCATATAGCTTTCATTTACACTCTTATTTGTCCAAAGATAAATTTTTTTGGCCCCTTTTAAATTAAGGGTTTCCATTTTCTGTGCATTTTAAATGTTTTAGGAGCTTTTATATATAAAATAGTTTCATTAAATTGTTTTTTTGAGTGCTTTAAGCAGGGATGGTATAGAAAAACGTAATATTAGTAAAAATGACTTATTTATGGTACTAGACATTTATTTATGAATAAATGGAAAATTTTCTACTTATGGGCGAACATGAAACAAGATGTTAACATATTTCCATGGACTTCCTCATGATAATTTTTATTTCTAAATTTATGAAGGCAAAGATGAACTTAGATACAGAAAATTTAAAACACAAGGCATCATGTTTCATTCCTAAACACAATATAATTTTCAGGGCCAAGCAAAACATATATTCAGCTTTGACAGAAGAATTCAAATGTTAATTTCATACCAAGAAATAAAGTTGTTTGTTGTCACTGAAATTCAAGGAGTAGAACCTCTCTGTAATTCTTCACAAGACCTACAACTGGATTATTAGAATAATATCAGTTGTATATACTCTGCACCCTTCATCCCCAGCTGAACACTAAAATAAAAAATAAAATGGATTGTGACACAAATGATAGTGTTTGCATGTCTCATTGTTCATGAATTTGAACTATTACTGTCTATTGATGTGTCCCTGTGTGTATTTAGACTAAATATATCAAACTGTTTCTTTTTTTTTTTTTTTTTTTAAACATCTTTATTGGGGTATAATTGCTTTACAATGGTGTGTTAGTTTCTGCTTTACAACAAAGTGAATCAGCTATACATATACATATGTTCCCATATGTCTTCCCTCTTGCGTCTCCCTCCCTCCCACTCTCCCCATCCCACCCTTCCAGGCTGTCACAAAGCACCAAGCTAATATCCCTGTGCCTTGCGGCTGCTTCCCCCCAGCTATCTACCTTACTACGTTTGTTAGTGTGTATATGTCCATGACTCTCTCTCGCCCTGTCAAAACTCACCCTTCCCCCTCCCCATATCCTTAAGTCCGTTCTCCAGTAGGTCTGCGTCTTTATTCCTATCTTACCCCTAGGTTCTTCATGACATTTTTTTCCCTTAAATTCCATATATATGTGTTAGCATACGGTATTTGTCTTTTTCTTTCTGACTTACTTCACTCTGTATGACAGATTCTAGGTCTATCCATCTCATTACAAATAGCTCAATTTCATTTCTTTTTAAGGCTGAGTAATATTCCATTGTGTATATGTGCCACATCTTCTTTATCCATTCATCCGATGATGGGCGCTTAGGTTGTTTCCATGTCCTGGCTATTGTAAATAGAGCTGCAATGAACATTTTGGTACATGACTCTCTTTGAATTTTGGTTTTCTCAGGGTATATGCCAAGTAGTGGGATTGCTGGGTCATATGGTAATTCTATTTGTAGTTTTTTAAGGAACCTCCATACTGTTCTCCATAGTGGCTGAACCAATTCACATTCCCACCAGCAGTGCAAGAGTGTCCCCTTTTCTCCACACCCTCTCCAGCATTTATTGTTTCTAGATTTTTTGATGATGGCCATTCTGACTGGTGTGAGATGATATCTCATTGTAGTTTTGATTTGCATTTCTCTAATGATTAATGATGTTGAGCATTCTTTCATGTGTTTGTTGGCATTCTGTATATCTTCTTTGGAGAAATGTCTATTTAGGTCTTCTGCCCATTTTTGAATGGGGTTGTTTGTTTTTTTGTTATTGAGCTGCATGAGCTGCTTGAAAATTTTGGAGATTAATCCTTTGTCAGTTGCTTCATTTGCAAATGTTTTCTCCCATTCTGAGGGTTGTCTTTTGGTCTTGGTTATCGTTTCCTTTGCTGTGCAAAAGCTTTGAAGTTTCATTAGGTCCCATCAAACTGTTTCTTAAACTACTTATATAAAGGGCCACTGAGCTCAAAGTTGTATATTATAATCCTTTCTTTCCTGAAAACAATGACATTACAGTGGAACGAATATGATAAATATTGCTATTATGTGTAGAGTGGGAGTTACATTTTATAGTAAGAAATAATAAAGGCAATGTTACTTTTTATGACTTTTCCATATGACTAATGAACACATTATCCAGAAGTTAGTAAGAGTCATGCTAAACATGTGATTCAAATGATAACAAAGATATTTATTTTTTTTTTTAAAAAAGATTACCAGCTGTACTAACTTTAAGAGACATGATGTATAATGGGTATGGTTTAACATTTCTTTATGAAATAAGGAGAAAACTGAATCTAAAATTCTTAATTATAGTTAAATTCAATTTGTGGATTAAATGAAGCAGTCTATGATAATTCTCACCTCTCAAACTGGCACACAGTACTTTTCAAAAGGGTATGCTGTGAACGAAGAATATGTAATTTGGAAAATGTTTTTAAATCCGATAATAATTTCCTAAGACATAAATTATACAAAGGTATTATTCACATAATAAAAACTACAGAAATTATAGCTCCACAAAAATCTTGTAAGCCGGTGGTAATAGGCAGAAGATACAATAGGGAGGTCACTCAAAGCAAATTGTGCAATTACCATGATCTATGGATGACACATATAACACAGGCAATGGATTCATATGGACCTGAGTTTAAATTCAGGCTAGTCCACTGACCAGCCCCGTAACGTGGGGCAGTAGCCTGGGTCAGTTTATCCTACTCCTGCCTCAGTTTTCTTTTTATTTATTTCTCTTTTAAAATTTTATTGGAATATAGTTGATTTACAATGTTGTATTACTTTCAGGTGTACAGCAAAGTTATACATATATTCATTCTTTTTTGGATTCTTTTCTCATATAGGTTATCACAGGATATTGAGTAGAGTTCCCTGTGCTATACAGTAGGTCCTTGTTGGTTATCTATCTTATATATAGTATTATGTGTATGTTAATCCTAAACTCCTGATTTATCCCTCCCACCGACGTTTCCCCTTTGGTAACAATAAATTTGATTTCGATATCTGTAAGTCTGTTTCTGTTTTGTAAATAAGTTCATTTATGCCATTTTAAAAATTAGATTCCACATATGAGTGATATCATATGATATTTGTCTTTCTCTGTCTGACTTAGTATGATAATCTCTAGGCCCATCCACCTTGCTGCAATCTTTTTATGGCTGAGTAATATTTTATTATTTATAAGTACCACATCTTCTTTATCCATTACTCTGTCGATGGACATTTAGGATCCTTCCATGTCTTGGCTATTGTAAATAGTGCTGCAAAGAACACTGGGGTGCATGTATCTTTTTGAATTATGGTTTTCTCTGGATACCTGCCCAGGAGTGGGATTGCTGGATCATAAGGTAGTTCTGTTTTAGTTTTTCAAGGAACCTCCATACTGTTCTCCATAGTGGCTGTATCAATTACATTCCCACCAACAGTGCAAGAGGGTTCCCTTTTCTCCACACCCTCCCCAGCATTTATTGTTTGTAAACTTTTAATGATAGCCATTCTGACCTGTATGAGGTGATACCTCACTGTAGTTTTGATTTGCATTTCTCTGATAATTAGTGCTGTTGAGCATCTTTACATGTGCTTTTGGCCATCTGTATGTCTTCTTTGGAGAAATGTCTATTTAGATCTTCTGCTAAGTTTTCTTACCTAAAAATGAGCCACATGAAGATTCAATGGGTAGTGCAGGTAAATGGCGTAGCACTGTTCTAGCACATAAAGAATGTTCTAAGAAAATTGGCTTTTTTAAAGACATTTAAAAAAAATGGATGTTAGATGCATTGGATATGGTATGTTTAGTAATATAATACTCTTTTATATTTAGTTCAATATTATAGTTTTTTATTTTGAACTTATTTTACATTTGAATGATTACTAAAAGTGGTTTCAGCTCTCCAAATTTATTCTATTAATTTCCCATTTCATCTCTTTCACAGATTAATTTTTAACTGCTTTTTTAAATAAGAGAATTTAAAAACTGTGAGTATTTATATTTGCTGCATACTCTGTCAAGCTGTGGTGGTTGTTAGGCTGCCAACATAGGTATTTAAGGAAAGTAGGACTAACCCTTGACTAGATAGATGAAGTTAATTATAAACCTGCCAGCCTTCATTTACCACGCTGGTATATAACTAGTATGAGTGCAAAATCTCTTGTTGTTCTCTCTTAAAAATGTAGCTTTTGAATAATAAGGACTAAAACAATCAAAAATTTATACAAGTGTAACTTCTCAAATTTTACAGAGGTGCAAGAATCAAGGAGTGTTGTCTTTCAGAAATAACATGTTTCAAGGTGAATAATATTTTAGTCCAGTACAAGAAAGATTTATTTTTAAGAAATCAGAGGTGTTTCTTTTTCTGCAAAGTGTATTTCATGATATTATGGGCATACATTATTAGAAATGATCAGAAATGATTCACATATTTTCTTTCATATTTAAGTGATACCTTCCTTGTTTTAAAGATAAAGAATCTGTAATTTAGAAGTGAAGTCAAGTTTACAAGGTCAGACAGAAAATGGTCTACTGGAGTTTGAAAATAATTATAATTACAAAGCCTTCATTTTCCTCCACTTCTCTATAGAGCCCCTGCAAGCCAATGAACCAAACGTTATATTATTACTTAAGGAAATATTGAGATTTTGCCAGTCTTAATATGGGTTCTCATGGTTAATTTTATTCACCAGTATAGTGAAATTGTTTCATAGAATCATCATGCTTTGATTTTGAAAATATAACCAGGATAGTTCAAATCTACAGCTCACAAATATAATTATTATTTACTACTTTCCTTATGCTTTGTAGGCATATTATAATTATTAGTTATTCTTTAAAAAAAACCTTTTAAAATAAAGTGGTAATACTTTCTTCATTATAGACATGAAGAAATGTGATATCCAGAGGTGAAGTGATTTGTTAAAGCTCAAATAAAAAGCCATGGCTGAGTCAGAACTAGAGTCCTTATTTTTTACTAGGCCATTTTCCTACAGCAGATTTAGACACATTGGGAAAGAGAGGGAGGGAGGGAGGGATGTAGGGAGGGAAAGAGGGATAGATAGAAAGGCTGAGAGAAATTAAAAGGAAATATTTTAAAACCAGGGCAGAGTCAAAACAACATTAGTGGTCTTTAACATCAATAAAAGCTGAATATGTTTCTAGTATAATCTTTAAGGAAAAAGGAAGAAAAAGGTCACATGTGAAACACACAAAGAAAAGTAAATTACTTTACAACACCAGAAATAGATCATGATATAGAGACATGTGAAAGAGAGAAAGAATGATTATATGAGAAAGTCATGCAGGACTTTGAGACAGTGAGGTCTGTTTGAAGTCCAGTGCTCAAGTAGGGAATCCACTTTTAAAGTTCTACGGGAAAAACTGACTCGAGCCAGAACACACGTGCTCTGATATCAATAAGGCAAATAGGCACAACAGCCTTAGAGTTTTCTGAAATCTGTATCATAATCTGTCTTCCATAGCTTGGGAACATGGAAGTAGTTCATAGTGATTTGTTTAACTCATTGAAAACCTTTCCAACCAAACTTGCTACTCCCATCTTTCCATAATTTTTTTTAAGTGTCTCTCTAAACAGTTAATTAACAAGTATTATTGGGAGTTAAATGGCTAGCAAGGAGAACACTAACATTCTTCCTGTTTAATGTATCACCAGACAAGTCTCTGGAAATATTATTTTATGGCTTTCTAAAAGATATTTGTGATATAATTGAGTAATGATATCAAAGACAGAAATTAGCAATATGGATCAAAGAAGCAGTGCACTGAGAGGGCAGCACCTGAAAATCCTACTGAATCATCCTAATCTAGATATTTTGCACAAGCCAGGTCCTTAGAAGGAGACTGAGTAGAGTTTAGAAATCTGTGACTTTAAAAGGCATCAAGTAGGAGTTAACAAAATTTCAAAATCTGAATTCAAGACAAAAATGTTACAGAAAATAGAATTATTTTATTTGAATTCTAGGAGAGATGATGTATCTTTCAGTAAATTAAAGAAATTGACTTTTGGATCTTGCCTGGAAAATATTCAAAAGTAACGGCTGAAAGTGAAAAAAGAAGAAGCAGAGATAAGGGCTTTGAGTTGCAATTTTAGGTTTATTATCCTCTTTATTACTAGTTGGCTTTGTGACCTTAGAAGAGAAACTTAGCCACTCTGAACATTATTTTTGAATCCATTAGATAATTATACATATCTCATGATATTGGTACAGTAATTTTATTAGATAATGTGTGAAAGTGCTTTGCAAATTGTATAATACTTACAAGTTAGTTGTAACAAACTCAGAATGTTGTGGATCCTTAATTCCAAAACTGGCTTGAAACCCACTACCTAGAATATTTTGGGTGTCTGATTTTCAAGCTATAGATGAGGCTTCCAGAAGTTAGATGTTTCACGATTTTTTTTCACTCTTTGATGGGTTTTAACGACTTCAACAAAAAATTATTAATAGCTACCCAGAAAATATGATCGGTTTTAGTTCCACAGAAGATATTGAAAAGTTTTTCCTAACAGTTAAAAAATAGAGTGTCTGACTTGGTTAAATATTCTGTAATAGACTAAGCTTCTTATCTTGGATTTACTTTTTATGAGCTAATACAGACTTCTATATGTTTACCTGAGATAGAAATTTTAAATGTATATATTCTCTTGAGGTAAACTTGGATGTTCATGGAACAAATGCCATTGCTGGGTCACATATGAAAGGTAATTGGAAGAGTTTAGGGTTTTTTTTTTCATCTGGTTGATATAGAATTAGTAATGTAATGGATATGGACCTGGAACTTTCTGCTCATTGCAAAATACTGGCAGTTACTGAAGCAGCAGGTTGCAGGACGTGTGGCTTCAGTTTATGGAAATACTTGGACCACACACAGACTTTGATATGCTACAAACAGGAATGCTCTATGTAAGGGAATGTGACTGAATTGTGCCTCTGCAGGGTTGGTGTCAACAGGAACCGAGTAAGAGTCCATGTCATATAAATATATTTGGCCTGAAATCTGCCCAAATGCTAAGCCTCTTTCATTTCTCATGGATTTTATATAGAAGCCCATGGGTAAAACAGCTGTTGTTTTGCAGGAGCTGGTATACAGCTTTCGGCAAGAGATATTAAAAAAACAAAACTAAACTAAACCTATTTCAAAGAGAGTATCTCTTTTAACAATAGGTGAATTTATAATTCAAATGTTTGATACATCAAATTAAAATATAGAGGTAAACTAGCAATTCCCTATAAAATGGACTACAAAATTACACTGTAATAATTTATTCTCTATATCTTCATTTTAATGCTGCTTGGATTGTTTATTAAAAGCCTGCCTATAAACCAAGTCAAGGGTTAGTTGCAAAATCAAATCATAAGCTACCAAGTTGTTAAGGTGTTGAATGTCTTCTCTTATATCTCTTGGTTTCAAAGATAAATAATTTAAATTCTAGAATTCAGAGATAACTATTCTCTTCATCTATTGAAAATGTAAAGAATTGGAGCATGACGATAATTCAGCATTTTACCATATATCTAAAGGATGATTCTGTAGACTTAAAAGTACAATGACCCTAATGACCTTGAGCACCATGTACCAGGGTAACAGATGACTATATGGGTTTACCTATTAAATCCTGGTTTAATGAGTAGTATTTTAATCCAATGATGCCACAGCTATTTCTTCCTTATATCTTAAATCCCAGTAGTTGGTGAAAATATTAATGTCTGGGATATTTTAAGCTAAATACAAAAATTATTGAAAATTTTTCTGGAAATTAAAATTTCCCTAAATTTTTCTGTAACAACCTTCTTTTTAATTTTTTTTTGCAATAGTATCATTCATTCACAAAACTAACAAAATTAATGAACAACTTCCATAAACTGTATTATTTCCCTTTATTTCTAAAGTATTTCTAAAGCAACTAGCTAAGGCTGAGCTTTTCGCTCTTCAAAAGATACTCTTTTCTTTTAAAATCTTGTTTTGAATCATCAGCTATTTTGTAAAGGTCAAAATATATTAATTAAAATGTACTTAGTAAATTTCTCCAGAGCTTAGTTTTGTCTGTTTAGCTTTTAAAAATGCCTGTGTGTTTATCAAGTAAGATAAAATATACTTTACAAGGAACAAGATTTTCTGAAAAATGACCTTAAGGGAGGATCCTGGGTGGCCCAGACCACAAGTTGATAGGAGAGCCCAGCTTCGCTTCTCCCAACAGCAGGATTGGTGCCCAAGCTTAGTTTCCCACAGCACTCTGGGCTTCTTCAACTTGGCAGGGGTATTTGTAACCACAGACAGGCTCCAATAGCCTGATTGTTCCACAAGCTCCAGGTACAGAGCAACTGGCTTTCCCAGCAATTCCTGTAAACAGCTGCCACCAAAATCAATATTGCCTGATGTCAAGCTGCCCATGTATTCTCCAAATGTAAAGTAGCGTTCCTTTGATTGCCATATTGAGGGAGCTCACAGTGGGAAAGTGTCTTCCCCACTAGGTGAAACCCACACTATGTCCAAAGGACGGCCTGGCCCTGGCACCCCTCTCCATGAGTTGGTAGAGGAACTAGGGGATCTTCATGCTGCTAACTGATCTTGTAATTTTTCCCTTTTACCAAGAAAGCCTGTTCCTTAACCCAAGCCAAAATTCTGTTTGACAAATAGTAGCCCTAAAAGGACCCACCTATCCATGATAATACATTTTTTTCTTAATGCCATAAATATTACCCCTTTTTTGAGAAAGTTTCTGTTTTCAAGGAAAATATGATTTTAAAAATGTGGACAAGTTTAGTCATATATAATCTAAGTTTCTTGATGAAATTAAAACCATAGGAAGAAAAGATCTTTGTTGAGGAAATTTCACTTCATAAGTGGACAATTTCTATAAATAGTTCTATAACTATTTCAAGCATACAAATAACTTGAGAGGATAGCAGCCACTTTTACTCTTTGTAAAAGAAAAATCAATACTAGACACAATGCTAAGAGTCTATGCAAGTGATAGCAATGTGAAAAACTGACCAGGTGTGGCTATGGAGAGCACATGCCCTGCCAAGGGGAGTCAGACAAGCTTCTTAAGTTCTATCTGACCTGTGTTTATGTGAATTTTTTTTAAAAGGAAACACTGCCTTATTTTAGACACTTTGGGCCTATAAAGCAAACAACATCACATCTCTACATGCAATTTTAGGAAGATTAAGGCCAGCTGGAATATTTTGTGACTCTTTCAATATGCAAAAATTGGTATATTGTACCTTTTTAAAGAATTTCTATTGCAGATGAACGATTTTAATACCTTTAAAGAGTGATTAACAAATTAAAGACGTCGTGCTAATTTTCAGTTTTCAAAACTAATGTTTTAACAAGTATCCTTTTGATATTGTTAAAATAAACCAAAATGGAGACCAAGCTTGAGAATCCCCCAAGCAGACAAAACCGTTTAAGACACGTAAGCAAAACCACATCTAGCTTATTCCATGAATGTAAGTGAAACTTAACTTAGTTTATTTCTTAGAAATACTTGTATTCATCATAAAAGAATCTTAAGTCATCCTCCTAAAATGATATGAGATCATCACTTTTAACCAATCCCCTGCTGTCTGGAAAACCCCATTTTAATAACCAATCATTATAAAGGTTAAGCAACTAACTTTTCAGGTTATAAGCCATCCTGTTACATCATGCCCCTGAGCTTCATATCAGTTTGATTTGAAAGTTGCCAGTTCTCGAGCTTTTCTTAGGTACACAGTATATCCTTGCAAAATATTATTTTATTGATCTAGTGTTTTAAATTTTGCTATTTCTGGATTTTTGATGATATGCTTGCTGACCTAAATGAAGACTGCTAAGGCAATATATTTATTACCCTAGAGAACAGAGAGTCAAATTACACAGGTGTTATATCACTGTCAGAAAATTAATTTATACTAAAAAATGTAATGCCTCTCAGATATAAAGTATGTTTTCAGATATATCTCCAGAAAAGTCCATAAATAGAGAATAACTATAGCTACAAGTATTTTAATGTATATTAAAATATATAATTTAAATATGTTTTCTTAGTAAAGATGAAAAGGGGCAAGTTTTGGTAGAATTTGAGAAATAGATAAATAGTTTTTAATTTTATTTTAGAAATAAAGCTAATTTTTGAGCTTAGCTCTCCCCTTAAATGTGGAGAGGATCCCTATAGATTTATGTTGCAGCTTTTGAATTTAAGAATATATATCTATTTATATCACATGATCCAATATACAAAATATAGGTACATTCTAATAGCACATATGAAATAATAGATTAGTGGTAAAAATGTGTGAGCTTTTTCAGTATATTGTGTAATATATCAAATATATTACTTCACAGCATGCATTAAAAAAAGCAACAACAATTTTAAGAAGTATATTTTGAAATTATGCTGAAGCAAGTGAAATTTTACTAGTGTCAAGCAATTAAACTTTGATCCTGGTAGAAAGATTCCATTTCAAAATGCAAATTTGGAGTCCTCTGCAACTTCATAAAACTCTTGGTAAAGTTTTGGTTTCTAAGAGCAAAACCTTACTTGTATCTAGAGCAGTTATACCAAGTGTTTTGTCTAGTTTAATAGAAAATGCAAAGCTGAATTTACAGAAATAAAGTTTCAGCTTAACTTGACTTTGATTTGATGAAAGCAGTCAAGTTTCCAATTCCAGTTCAGTGTGTATTTGGATCTGGCTTTTCAGTTCACTAAGCCCAGCTAGTAAACCATACAAATTATCAGTAATTTGTCAGCATTTGATAAATGACTTAATGCCAGTGAGCTGCCACTGATCCTATGTCATCTGCCTCTGCCTGGGTCAGCACATTTTCCTAATGCTCTAAAAACCTTAAAAAAGACAGTATAATAAAAATCATTTACTTAAGACCTTGACCCAAGTTTGTCCAGTAAAATGTGCTTAATATGAAAATAGTGCATTATGTAATATAATATGTTTGACTATGATAATCTACAGTTAACAATAAAGTTAAACTACTAGGAAACATGTAACAAGCAGGAAAAAATGATAAAGCATTCATTATTCATGCATTTCTTTCAAAATAATTGTTTACCAAGCACTAGGATTTTTTTTTCTTCCAGTTATCTTATTTTCTAACATTTTATTCATAACTTACTTTAGCGTACTTACCCATACAGATGATTAGTGTCATAATGAACAAAATGGGTCACTGGTCTATCACTATATAGATTAACTTCTAAAACAGAGAATCTCCATTTTAATATAACAACCACTGCCTATTAACCTTGTTGTTTAGAAGAGAGGCACAGAAAAGTGGCATGAATGACTGACTTAAACTGGGCTCCCTGAAAACACTGGCCCTGAAGCCAAAGATTACATCATAATGCTTTATTGGAAGGATGCAATCCCAAGAAAAATGGACTGAAAAATTGGAAAAGCAGTGAAGAGCGAATATAATGTGGTGTGTTAACCAGCTGGCTACAGCTTCCCAATAAACACATCTGCTTTCTCAGTCAAGTACCAGGGCTCCAGAGATGCATTATGGCACCATCGAGTTTCTGGATGGTCCTAGATTCCCTTCTCACTTGCTCAGAGTCACCCCAAGAGGCATTACCTTCCTGGCACTTCTGTGTTCTGTTGCACAGCCCTTCCAGGCACCTGCTGAAGAAGAGAACTGCTGTGCATGCAGTATGGTCAGGGAGAAAGCAGAGGCAGTCTCTCGTGTCAGCCGGCCCTACTTGTGAGGACTTCTAGTTCTATGGTGGCTGCAGCAACACAGAAGGCAGCTGGGGTTTTTCAACTACTGTGATGGTATAAGCCAAAGGAAGGATTATTTTGGCCTAGAAATAATGCAATTGGCTAAAACTTGTCAGGGTGGCAGGTAAGCATATCTGGAATATAGAATAAACTTCGCCTGGTATAATGGTACAACTCAATCCATAATGATTGAAGCAAAGAGGTCAATGTATATCACTTTCAAAACTGAAGGACAATAATGCAGCATAATGATCTATAATTTTAAAAGGAAAAATAAAGGTATAGGAAGAGAGGTGGTGAATATCAGGGCGAGCAGGAAAGAGAAAATAAACATGAAAATTTCAGATATCTTGCACTTGTGCTCAGAGTAAAAATACATTTGATGCTGAAATTTCTCTTCACCTTTTTGCAAATGGGAGTGAGAAATGTTCCCACAGAAGACTAACCAACTAATCTCAGGTCCATGGGGTATTTGGCTCATAATACGCTCAAGTTGATTTCCCTGTGCTACTTTCATTGTAGGAACCACTTCCGTCTCTTCTTATCCTGATTTCTTTCTCCTGAGGCTGTCTCAAAAAATAAAATGAAATAAAATAAAATAGGCACATTTTTGTAGGTCGTTCTATTCCTGATATCTTCCAAATTAGCATACCTCTTTAAAATTTTATATCCCTCTTTGTAGTTTTTTGGTTTATTTATCATGTTGTTGAATATAATACACATATAGAAAAACTAAAACCTAAGACAAAAAATGAACTTTCAGTCTCCTGATATGGCCTCTCTCAATCATTAACCCTTCTTCCATCCTATAATTGTAAGTTATAAGCAATGTTACATACATATATATGCGTATATATGTAATAAGCATAATCTTATTTCACTGTAGATTAGTTTTGCCAGGATTGTCTCTTTATATGTATAGAATCACACAGTTTGTATTCTTTGTGTCTGATTTCTTTGCACAAAATTATGTTGGTATGATCCACCTATGTTTTACATGTGCAGCTCATGTATAGATAGTAGTCCTTACTGTAGATATGTAATATTCCATTGTATGAAAAGATCATTATTTGTATATCCATCCTACTATTGATGGATATTTGGGTTTTTTACCAGTGTTTAATTATTATGAAGCATGCTATTATGAAGAATCTATACATGTCCTTTGATACATATGTGTCTGTGATTTTGTTGAATATATCTCCAGAAGTAAAATTATTAGGTGACAGTATATGAATATCTTTTAACTCAGTGAAAAATGCCAGAGTTTTCCATGATATTTATAGCAATTTACACTCTGATCAGGAATGTTTGAGTTTCTACTGCTTTTGCTAAAACTTGGCCTTCAGACATTTTTGGGCCATTTTGCTGTATGTTTATTGGTACATATGGACTGGTTTCACAGTGTGATTTTATTGGTTTGAGTATCTTTTCATAACTTTATTTGTCATTTACATATTCTGTTCTTTGAAGTGCTTGTTTAAAACTTTCCTCTATTATCCTATTGAGTTATCTGTCTTTTTCTTATAGATATTTTGGGGTTTATTTTATTTGGATAATAGTTTTTTGTTGGTCAAATATTATGCAAATGTCTTTTCTTATTTTCTGAATTGACTTTTCTCTTTCTCAGTGGTAGCTTTTGATGCCCTAGTCAATTTATTAGTACCTTTATTTATGGTAAGCAATATTTGTGCTCTGTTTAAGAAATATTTTCCTACACAAGGTTATAAATATATTCTCTTTTAGAAGCTGAATGGTTTTACCTTTCATATTAGAGCTATAATTCCTCTAGGACTGTTTGGAAAAGAGTGACTGGGATAAGCTTTATTTTTTCCACTTTTAAAAAGTATAATTGATATAAAATAAACTGTACATATATAAAATATATATTTTTATGAGTTTGACATTTGTATAAACCTGGGAAATTATCACCACAATGAAGACAATAAATACAGTCATTGTCCACAATAGTTTCTTTATGCCCTTTTGTAATCCATACACTTCTCCATCTCAGGTGGCCACTAGTCTCTTTGAGTCAGAGTGGATTAGTTTATAATTTCTAGAATTTTATATAAATGGAATCAAATAACATGTAGTGTTTGGGGGGTTTTTTGATAGGCATTATTCATCTGATATTACTGGTTTAAGATTCATTCATGTCACATTTGCCCATTGCTTGCTCCTTTAAGGCTAAGTGGTATCTCATTGTTATCTATTCATTTTCTGATGAGCATTTAGTTTGTTTTCAGTTTTGTCTATAAACATTCAAGTGTAAGTCTTTGTATGGCCATATATATTCATTTATCTTGTGCAAACACCTAGGGGTAGAATGTAATTGTACTATTTTATGCTTCTACAAGCAATGCAGGAGAATTGCAATGGCTTTACCCAATTATTCTAGCACCACTTGTTGAAAACATTATCCTTTCCTCATTAAATTGTCTTGGCACTTTTTCCAAATCTGTTGAACTATCTATTTATATACTCTCTACACTATTTTTAATTTGTCTATATATTTTTCTTTATGCCAATATGACACTGTCTTGCTTACTGTAGGTTTACCATAATTCTGAAATCAGGTTGTAAAAGTCCTCCAATTTTGTTCTTCTTTTGACTATCCTGGAATCTTTATCTTTTCATATAAACTGTAGGGACCAACTTGCTATCTTCTTTTTTTTACCAAAAAACCTACTAAGGTTTTAATCAGAATTGCAATGAATTTGGGGAGAATTAACAAAATCACAATATTGACTCTTCTACTCAGTGTGCATCATATACCACTCCATTCATTTAGGTCGTCTTTAATTTCTCTCAGCAATTTTTGAGAAGTTTCAGTACACAAATTTTGTCCATCTTTTCAAATTTATCCTAAGCACTTAATGTGACTGTACTTAATATGTTTATTTCAATTTCCTTTTATCCATTGCTGTAATATAGCAATACAATTTATTTTTATAAAACCTTATAATTAGCAAGCTTATTAAACTTATTCTGTTAGCTCTTTGTAGATTCCTTAGATTTTGTATATAGATAATAGTGTCTTTTTAAAATAAATACAATTTTACTTCTTTTTAAAATTTTTTGGTCTGGTCTCATATTTATTCCTTTTCTAATGCCGTATACAGTCCAGTACAGTCTTGATGAGAAATGACAGGAACCAACTTCATTTCCTTGTTACTATCTAAGGTAGAAAGCATTCAGTAGAGATTTTTTGCTAATATGTGTGGTTATTGCATCATCTTTACCAGAAAGTATCATCAAAATTATATGAATCTTAACGGGAAACTCTTCCTTAACCAAACCTTGTGAATCTGGATGAGCTGAAAATATTCTTTTCATCTTTATTTAATTGTTTATGCTAGATGAGAATATTTGCAATTACCTAAACACATTACGTTGGTTAGTTTAAACTATTCTAAGATTCCTGACAACAAGAAATTTCAACTTTAGTTAAGAATATGTTAGAAGCAGGTGTATTGATACTCACACATTTTTTATCTATAATTTAATATGGCCTGAGAGAAAAACTGATTGATCCTAGAGATTAATTGTACACTATACAGGACTGAATAATATCATAGATCCAATAGTGTCAGTTGATGCAAACTGTGCAAGAAGCTGAAGGAGACTGTTATTCTGTTATTAATGGGCTGATACATTCTTTTAATACCTATCGCAAAAAAAAGCTAGTATCATTTTGCATTCACGTGGGACAGATTCCATAACACATTTATTGTTCTCTCACAGGGATTTCAAATTATCCTGTTTGTTGTCACAACACAGGGAAAAAAAAAGACTGAGATTGTATTTATTATTAATTATATTGATAAAATGATGTTTATATCTCAAGATGAAGATCACTCTAAGACCAAGTTACAAATGTGTGGTAAACACTTAATAACAAAGTCAGGCTAATTAATCTGACTAAAGTACAAGGCCCAGTGCAAATCGTAAAATCCTTAGGCATAAGTTAGTTGAAATGACTAGAAAAATTTGACTTTATCTTACAGTCTCCATCTCTATTGAAATTCCCCATCTGTTCATGAATGTTGTCTACCTTTACCATTAGACCCTTTAACATGTTAATCATAGTTATTTTAAATTCCTTACCTGATAGCTCAAACATCTGGGTCCGCTATGAGTCAGCTTCGTTGTTCACAGTGGTTATATATGTGTGATAATTTTTTATTCTTGCCAGGGAATGTCACATCTTCTTTTATACTAGGCTGTTAGTGTGGGGTTTGGTTTACTAATCTAGTCATGGATTAAGCCAGGTTTGGATTTTGTAGTGTTTATGGTTAACTTTAGTGCACAAATGGCTTTACATTTCTCTTGCAGCTGGGGTGATGGTGGGTTTTTCTCTGTGTTTCTGCTTGCTCCTCAGTTTTCAGCCTATTCTCTGCACCTGCACTTCAGAGAACGTCTCTATTCATCCTCTTGCCCCTTCTTCAGTGCAGTCTCCTGTTTCTTTTTCCTGGGGTTTCCTGGCTTGGTGGTGGTGGACAAGCTATGTTGTCTATTACCTTGATCAGTCTCAGAGCTAGGCAGGCTCTTGTCCCTAAGGTCTCAAAGATGCTGCTTTCACAGTGATCATGCCTCTCTTTCCCATGATAGCCAGACTCTGCCTTGTCTCTCTAATGAGTTTACGTAGAGAATTTCCTGCTAGTCCTTCCAAAGCTTGGAGGCTTATAATAGTATTTGGTGTAGGTTGCTTGTCACACTTTACCCACAGGGATGGTGGATTTTTTTCTATTACCCTTCTCCCACTGCCAAGAGTCATCCTCTGCATACTGGCAGTATGGACTTCATTAATTTTTCTCCAGGGCTTAAGGCTTATTTTCTGTGGGTGGAAGTGTCTAAGGGGAACTTTGTGTCTTTCCTGCAGCAGTGGCAGTATACTTCTCCAGGCCTGCACTCCAACAGAGGCCACTTTGCACCCAACATCCTTGTGAGCAACTGCTCAAAAGTCTGTAGAGTAGGTCCTGTGAGTAGGTGTAAACTGCCCTTGTGTCAGTATTTCTCAGTTTCTATCCTTTCACATTAGTTCATACTCAACTTCAAAGCAATATCACTTCTCCCTGTTTGTATATAAATTTAATATCATCCAACTAAAAATGCCAACAGTTTTTTCTAGCTAGACAAGTTAATTTTAATATGGATAAATAAATGAGTAGGAAAGACATAAAAACATTGAAAATGGAGATAAATTAGGGAGGGGGAGAAAGCTCTGTCATATATTAAAATATATGATAAAGTTGCTTTAATTAAAATAGTACAGTTTTGATGCCTGAATAGTCATATTACCATTGGACCTGAATTGAAAACTAAGCAATACACCAAAATTTGCATGTGACAAATATGGCCTCTCAAATCAGTTGGTGAAAAGATGAAAGTCTTAATAAACTAAATTGAGAAAACCAAGAAGGTAGTAATATATTTATATATCACACCATGTATTGTGAAGATGTCCACATAGATCAGTCATATAAATGTAAATATTTGAAACCATATAAGTACTAGAAAAAAAGTTATGCCTGATTTGCATTACAGCTCTAAGACTGTGGTCCCAAAATGACAATAGAGAGATAAATTCAATTGATGTATACACGTGTTTATTTATTTGTGTTTTATTTGGGGGGTGGATATGAGGCTGTATTATTGTTTATTTGTTATGTTTTTTTCCTGTAGAACATATACTCTCTTTTGGACAAATTCCTATCCCTCCCTATTGGCTCTTAGCTAACCTGCTTCATCTACTTTCCTGTAGGGTCCCTGAAGCTATTTTAGCTATCTGATTCACAGATATAACAGGGAGATTTAAATTCTCTCTGGTCAGGGAATGCTGAGAATTAAAAGTAATTGTAGGGCTTCCCTGGTGGCGCAGTGGTTGAGAGTCTGCCTGCCGATGCAGGGGACACGGGTTCGTGCCCCGGTCTGGGAAGATCCCACATGCCGCAGAGCAGCTGCGCCCGTGAGCCATGGCTGCTGAGCCTGCGCGTCCGGAGCCTGGGCTTCGCAACGGGAGAGGCCACAACAGTGAAAGGCCCACGTACCTCAAAAAAATAAAAAAAAATTAAAAAAAATAAAGTAATTGGAGCATTGAGCCATTATTTCTCAGTTACTGTAATATTTTGCAATTTAATTCATGGAAGGAAGAGGTAAATTCTTACCTATCATAATGTCAGTGTATTCATTCTGAAGAAATAGCATAAATATTATTAGTAGTTAAAAGCTATTATAGAAAAATGATTTTATAAAATAAATTCATACTTAATAAGAGGAATATATTTAATTTAAAATATTTGTTGGGTAGACAGGCACATGCTGGAGTAAAACACCTGACCATACCCAAACCCACCACCCCTGTCATCCATGGCAAGGAAACTTTCCCCTTCCGCTTGTACACATTTCTTATGTCAGGAGAGCCAATAGAAACTGGAGAAAGGGCAATGAAAATGGCTTGAACTGCTGCCAAGGGATGTGGAACTTGCCAGGCACAAGAAGGAAATAAGGGAACTGGAGTTATGGCAGAGGACTGGGAGATGTGGAAAGTGTAATCTGATAAAATTTAAGTTGGAGTAAGAAAAAAGCTACTCTCTCCATCACCTTTTCTCTCTCGTTCCTTCTAGCCCCCAGACATGTGGGTCAGAGTTGAGTTAGGCAGACTGCAGACATTTATACCAGTATATGCAAAATTAGAATTTGAATGTAACCTTGTCTTTGGTTTTTAAGAGCTAAATATGGGAGAGTTTGTTTAGTAGAAAGCATCTGGAAAGCTATGAGATCTGTCCAAGGTATCAGTGGGAAGACTGGAAGAAAAATTCATTGGAATGTGATTAAAGACAACGGAGGCAAGGCCATGTATTTAGGGATGCAGACATGGCCTTGCCATCAGGACAAGTTTGAAAGTAACACAGTATGATTCAGTGAAGAAAGTTTGGGTTTTTGCAAGAATATTATCTAAAAGAGCCATTCATAATTATTCCATATAGAATTTAAAAATTAAAGCATTGTCTTAATTATAATGGCCCAGAATAGTCATTACATGTAGATTTGTGTGGAAAGCTCAAATGTATGAGCAATTATTTAATTTTTTAAAGCAGATACAAAGTTTTTTTTATGAGTGTTAAAGTACTAAATGACATTAAAATTTCTCTTTTCCTTAATCACTTAGGTAATAACGTCAGGAAGAAGTTTCATTGCATGATAATTTTTTCAACAGAATTTATTATTACTATGCTTTAAAATTTTGCAAAAAGACTTTTTTTTTAGTGATTCTGTCCTTTTAATCAGAAAAGTGGATGCCCCTTAGTGATGAAGCCATATATATATATATATCAATATGTTGCATAGATTCTAGAAAACATAAAAATACATTATTTATATGACTAGAGCCACATTGTTGCAGTGCTATCACGCTTAGGGGGATTTCATCTCTAAGAAAATGCTTAGTCTCTAATGAATATTTATATCTCAGTTTCACTCTAATCTTAACAACATTGATGTTTTAACTAAATTCTGGAGAAGTATAAGAGATTAGATGCTTATCAAATACTTATGAGCAGCAAACTACTGACCTAAACAAAGAAATACATGCATTAAATTATTGTGGTGCTTTACAAAGAAAAGTATATAAATAAATCTGAATAAAGTGGCAACAGCATACTTGATTTTTTTCTTCTACCAGGCTGGTGAATTTAACAGTATTTAATTACATACTTTTTCAAAGAACTGGCACTGAGAAATATTTACTATGGGCGGCTGTTAGGAAAAATATTAAAATTTTTACCTTACAGAATATTTAGCAATAATAGAGAAATGTTCTATACTGTGTATTAGCCACAGTTAGATGGGAAAGATAAATAGTTCAGAAACTTTATTTTGAGATGTAAAGAAGTAAGATATGGAGAAAAGTATAATTTAATAAGTTATGGCACACATAAATATGTATTATAATCTGTATGGTTAGAATGAATCTGGGAATATTATTGTACTTGCAATATTATTTTAACTTTGGGGTTAAAAAATGTACTTAAAAATCACTCCATTTTCCCTTCTCTCCTGCTTTACTGAAGCTCAGAAAAGATAGAGACTTATTACTTTGTCTATTTCTGTCTCAGGCCAATCTGCTGAATGAAATACTAAAATCCTTAGAAAAGATGAGAGTAATTTCAAATCAGTCATGTACACACAGAGAAGAGTTCCTGGGAAATTTTAGCAAAGTCATGCTCATACTTTAAAATTCCTTATGTGATAACCATATGGCTTCCATATCTGTTCAGATATTGATATTCTAAGCCGTTCAGTTCACTGGAAATATCAGAGTAGACTGGGTTTTGACTAGACTGTTGTTTCAATACATCAGTTTTGCACAAAAAAATGAAATTACGATAAAACATGTTTACTTATAGTTTGCAAATGAGCACATTAATTGGGGTCACACTTGCCAGAAATAGATTGTTTCCACATAGCTCTAATCTTTGATGTTTTTACTATCTGGAATGCCATCAAAGCTTAGCCATTTGAAATGCTCACTTGCAGTACACACTTCTTTTTCAATTCTATATCAGCATAATGGTTAATTTAATAATGGGATCCAGTTTGCTCTCTGAGCATGAACATTTTAATTATGTAAAATATAAATAAAGAAATCTTCATTACAGAAATTCTTTCTCTGAAAGGTAAGGCAAACATTAATTTTTTTCTCTCATTTCATCCATCATGTTATTGGTTCTCAGGAAATAATTAAAACAAAGAATTTATTCATCTAGAATAACAAATCATCCAGATCAAATCTAGTAATTTCATAATCTTAGTGTTTAAATATGCATCTAAACATATTATATTGTTGTAACTCTTAAAACCAAATGAAATAAACAGGGTAATAAGACAATAACATTATATGAAAAGAGATATATGTGAAATAGTAAACATGAAAGTTACTGTCTGTATGATTTATAATGAAGCTGGCAATATGTTTTTACTTCCAGAGACTTCCAAGTAAAGGATAAAGTTATTAACATATTTAGAGTTACAGTTACTCCGGAATGTAATATTTGTGGAAAGGTTTATGAAAATGCAATAAGCACATATATTTCTCTCTGTGTGCTTAGTCTATCATTTTGAGGTATGTATTTTTAGATTTGTTTTTACCTTATAATGCTTTATATAATATATTTTTTAGTAAAACAGTATAAATTGAAATCTAGCTCTTCTTTTGGACTCTCCTCTGTGTTCCATACTTGCGTGGTAGATGGTTTGCTCAATATCCCATTTGATTTCTAATTGACATTTTAAATGTAACATGTCCAAAGCAAGTTATTTTATTTCCTTCTTCTAGTCACCCCATCTCAGTAAACAACATCACTCATTATCCCTCCTTTTTGTTCCGGCAAAAATCAAGGAGTTGTCCTGTACTCTCTATTTTATCTAATCTTTGGGGAATTTCTGTTGACTGTGCCTCTGTGGTAGGCATTAATCTAAGATAACCCCCATGATCCCCATCTCCTGGTGCTCATGCTCTGTGTAATGCCCTCCTCTTGATTGTGGGTGAGACTGTGGTTTGCTTCTAGACAGTAAAATATGGCAAAGATGAGGGATTTTGCAGATATAATTAAAGTCTTAAATCAGTTAATTTTGAGTGAATAAAAATGATTATTTTTTTGGCCCTGACCTCATCAGATGAAATCATTCAGAAGTGGCATTGAGCCCTCTCTAAGGTTAGAGATGTTCTAGGGGATAATGGGATCCAATGAGGCAATTAGGGTATATGTCTAAATACATGTAATTGTTTGAGAGTAGCTCACCAAAAAAAAAAAAAAATTGCCCCTGAAGACTGAAATTCAACCATTCTTGTTTATTTTGTTAGTAAGAATTTGCCTGTATTGAGATGAAATAACTTGGTGAAGGAAATCATATAAGACTTTCCCTTAATTAATTTTCAAACTAAATTAAATTCATACAACACTTAAATGAGATTAAGGAATTAGAGAGCCTGGTGTCGTTGCATACTTATTGCAGGAAGAGATAGTCATACAGAATCACAGAGCCATAGAACGGGGGAAAGGGAATTGAATATAAAGATGACCAAGTTCACATTTCTGGCTAAGGGTGGATTCAGTTCCCACACTTTCCTGAAAATATGCCACTATGTACAGCTGCCGGAGACAAAACGTCGGAATTCAGAGCTAAATATGTCACAGGACCATCTTAATGTAGTGTTTCTTATATACTGTGTTCCTAAATCCAGGTGTGTAAGGAGAAATTTAAACATCTTATCCTAAGGGTGATGAGAGGAGGCTGCTTCCATAAAAATTTAGGGATTGAGGGTTAACAGCATGCATCCATATTAAGGATATAAGATTTGCTATTCATTTAAAAATACCTCATTGCTTTTATTATGCAGCTATTTTTGATTCCTAAATAAATGAAACCACATCATAAATATGTATGTGTGTTTATTCTCAAGGAGAGCCCGAGGGTAGTGGGGAAAATGATTCAAGTGCACAGCCCCTCTCAGTGGCACTTCAGATGGAAACACACATGCACCGGTATAAGGAGGTCAGGCTCTCTGAGAGTTAATATAGAAATCAATATTCTTCTATGTAATATAGGTGCAACATGAAAAAGACATGAGCTCTTTGGCTAGCTTCATGGGAAGGATTGCTCCTTAGGGAAATTATGCTAGCAATTGGTTCACTCATTTTGTTATTGAATTTTTGTCAGCAAAGTCGTTTGTGCTTTGATCAGCAGCAACTTTTATTTATAATTGAAACCTTTTCAGTACAGGTACCATAGGAATTAAATGATAATGGAGGTGGGTAAGTGCTTCCTGTTTATGAGGTAATAACTATATTAAGTCTAGAATTAACTTGGATATTGAAGTCCCCTAAGGACCTAGTAACTACTGAGTTACTAGGCAAGCCACACTCTCATCCTGATTATCAAATACATTTTGAAAAACAAATTATTTAAAGACCATACATTCAAAATAATTTTTAAAAAACAATTTATTAGGAAGGTAGAGATAACAATTTTTTTTTTTGACTTGGGTACTATTTTTGATAGTATACTATCTAAGAGTCATCACTAGTCTGGCAAAACTGTTAGTATGTTTTTAAAAAATATTTTAGCTATTCCCTATATTATATAAGCACCAGACACTGTGCTGGTTTTAAAGGATGCCAAGATAGATGTGCAGAATAATACTACCATGTAATGAGCATTATAGTAGAGAAAAAAAAGTGGAACCATATAAGTACAAAAGTACAGATGGATATCAGATAGTATTCACAACAAATGTTACACTTGTACTGAGATGTAAAAGATTAGAAGTTTGCCTGGAGGAAAAGTTCTCATTTCCTTTGATAACTCTAATTTTCAAAATTCTTGATTTTGGAAAAGTATATACATTTACACCAAAATGCTGCAAAAACTTTTCCATAAATCAAAAAAAAAAATTGTGGTTAGTTTTCCCAGGAAATTCCAATAAATGTAAATAGGAAATAAATGTTAATATCTAACTGATATATTTAAGACTATTAACAATTTGCCTTTTTTAGGTTTTATTGCACATTTAAATATTTGACCCATTCATTTGATAGTTCTCAGTTGAAGCAAGCAAAAATATTGAGTAATAATTACTGAACAGTCTAATTTTAATCATGCGTCCATTTTGAAGAAAAGATTCATAGACAAAGACTAATTTCCCTATGGTTCTCTTCCCTGTTTATTGGCAGTTTAGGTCATTAGTGTTTCCGCCATTGTTGTCTCCTTATAATTTTCTGATTCCAATAATTTTGCTCTTGCTCTGCTTCTCTTTCTGCTAATATATATATATGCTTTCCCTAGATCATCTATAACCAATACATTACAATTTCTGTCTATTATCCTTCAGAATTATTCCAAAAATCTTCACTCTCTGCCCTGTACCTATTGCTATTCCCTTATTTCAAGCGTCGGCTATTTTAACCATCTTCTAATTGATCTCCTTGTGACTCTTTTCTCTCTACATGAGTCCAGTTTCCATGATGCCTGTGTGATTCTCTCAAAACTCTGGTTATATCCCTTTCCCACATAAAGAACTTTGGTGGTGATCTATCGAACAGACCAGGAGGTCCACACAGCTCCTTCTCAAGCCTCTACTTTTATCTATGACCATCTCTTGACATTCTACTTTGTATTCTGTCTACCCCTGCGCTACAATCCTCACTATATTCTGCTCACAATGATGGTCTTACATGATATGCTTGAACATATCATGATGTTCTTTGAAAGTTGCTTGTCCTTCTCTTGAGTGACTCCAGCTCTGACTTCTAATACGTCTTGATTCTTCAGGGAATTTGTCACTAAACTTGCAGTCTTTCACTAAGCTATGCATACCTTCAAATATAATATAATGTATACATTAATGACTTAAATTTTTTGGAAGGAGTTAGGTAGTACACAAACATGTGTATGTGTTTGTGTGTATGTGCATAAGAAACAAGGAGAAGAACAAAGGAGGAACAAGTGGTAGAGGCAAAGAACAGAAGATAACCTGAGTAATTCAAAACAAAGTTTGGAAACTTCATTTTTGCATTTAATCCAGAGTTACCCAAACATTTGAGTGATGAGAGTAGCCAGTTACATTGATTTCCCTATAAATAATAACACTACAAAATTCCGAAGTTACATTTCTATGGCCAAATCCACTTAAAAATGGAACAAAGTGCTAAGAAAATTTAGGCAAAATTCCCAGCAGCTTGATTTTGATTATCTAGGCAATTGAAGCAAAAACAGTTTTAATGCTTGAATTAAGCAAGTGATTACCTAAACTCTTCACTTCACTTTAGCTATGGCGACAAACACCTCATTGGCTTTCTCCCTAATCATACTTTTTCTGTCACAAGTCACTAAGCAGTTTCATGTATACATACTATTTAGAAACTCTATTTACTTAACTGGTAAGTTTAATACTGCACAAGAAATAAAGAAGGAGGCAAATTGTTTACATGGCCACATTATTCAGAGTCATTCTAGGAATTAATTTGGTAAATTGTCTCATACAATAGAAATAAATCTGAACACTAAGAAATCAAGAAATTACTTTTCTCATAATAAGAAATAAAAACACATACTAGTAAAACATCAACCCGCAACATTTTTCCCTCTCTATTCAGATATGCAAGAAGTGCTAACCATGTGATATCCGTGATGTTAATAATCTATATTAGCAAAAACATGTATCATGGTATTTGAACATAATTCGATTCTTAGAAAGTTCTCATAAATCTTTAAACATTGTAAATTAAGGGAATTATAATTACTCTTAATTTTAGAGGTAAACTACATTAATTAGTTTTGACTCAACTTTATTGTTAATTTTTTTAAAGCAGGTATTTTCTCTTCTGATTGATTCCCTTTACCATCCTATTATAGTTTTTAAATTTTTTCTCACTAATTTAATAAAAGTAACTCATTTGTTTTAGATTTGCCAGCCATGTGTCTTACAAGGACTCTGTATTTAGCATCCTGGTAGTTGTAGCATGCATTATATTTCAGCTAACTAGCTTATATGCAAAGCAATAGAGTGAGCACAACTTGGCAAGACAAACCTCCTGATAGATGAAAAACACACACAGATCATTTTCAGTTCTACTTTATCATATTTGAGTGTAACCTTCCTTGAATTTACTTTCTCCCCTTATATAGTATCTTAAAATTATTTATTTTCTTTTTGATCTTTCTTTTTGTTTTTAACCAGATTTATTGTGAAGTACAACACATGATGAATACATGAAACCATAAATGTATTGCTTAACCAGTTATCAAAACACGTTCAACTATATAAGATCAAGGAATGAAATACTGTCAACAGCACAAAACCTCTCCCCCAGTGTGTCTCTTCCTAATAATTAGCCTCTCCTCTAAAATTAACTCCCCTAACTGACTTTATTGCAGTTCTTCTTGCCTTTCATTTTAGGGTACTGTATCAGTCTGCTCAGGCTGCTGTAACAAATTACCATAGACTGAAGAGCTTCAACAAGAAACATTTGTTTCTCACAGTTCTGGAGGCTGGGAGGTCTACAGTCGAGGTGCTGGCAGATTCGGTTCTTGGTGAGAGCCCATTTCCTGGTTTGCAGACAGCTGTCTTCCCATTGCATTCTCAGTTGGCATAGAGCGCTGCTTGCAAGGGCACTAATCTCATCTTGAGGGCTCTACTCCCATGACTTAATTACCTTCCATAGGCCCTATCCCTAAATACCATCACATTGGGCATTAGGGTTTCAACCTATGAATTTTGGGGAGACACAAATTTTTCTAAATATTCTCAGTTTTTAAATTGCATATAAATGGGATCATAGAGCATATATTATATTGTATGTCTCCCTTATTTTTTAAACTTTATTCCATAAAAATAATCAATATAATTGTATGTAACTCTTTCACTCATGTTTATTGCTGCATAATATGCCATTGGTGATTATAGCACACATTATTTAACTGTCAGTGAACAGTTTACCCTATGATCTTTCTTGTATATGTTTCCTGGTACACATAAGCACACCTATCTGTAAAGTATATTCAGGAGTGGAATTGTTCACAATAGGGTATGTTCCCTCTTTCTCTGTTTATACAAAAATGAATGCATCTATCAATCTATCTTTGCAGTTAATACTGGTGTAATTTTAATCAGCAGTGGCTCCCTCCACATCTTCTTCTGAAAGATATGAGTTTTGAGGACTGACCTTTCTACCTGCATAAGTTCTCCAAGCTATTCCCCCCATCCTGATGAAATACAACAAAGCTCAAAAAGAGAATAGATTGAGTGCAGTAACTCATTGAAATTTGATGATGGAACACATGACTAAATTAAACTATAATGTGATGCTCTTTTGCTTTTCTTTAATTTTTTGGAGTGTAATTGCTTTACAGCGTTGTGTTTCTACTGTACAGCAAAGTGAGTCAGCCATATGCATACACATATTGCCTCTTTTTTAGATTTCCTTCACATTTAGGTCACCACAGAGCACTGAGCAAAATTTCCTGTGCTATACAGTAGGTTATCATTAGTTATCTATTTTATACATGGTAGTGTATATATGTCAATCCCAATCTCCCAATCCATAACACCCCCTCTTCCCCCTTGCTGTAAGTTTGTTCTCTACCTCTGTATCTCTATTTCTGCTTTTCAGATAACTTCATCTGTGCCATTTTTCTAGATTCCACATATAAGCAATATTATACGATATTTGTTTTTCTAAAAAAGAATGAAATAGTGCCATTTGCAGAGATGTGGATAGACCTAGAGACAGTCTTTTTTGCTTTTTAAATGGTTGGTATACTTTTCTGTTATTCTTATGTTAAAGTATTCCATAATAGTACATTTCCATTCTATCTGCATCAAATGCAAAGCAAATTTGAAGCTTGGCAAGTATAAAATAAAATAAGACACTTGTATTATGGCCTTTACCTCAATTCAATCAAATGGTTCAGAGGTTACTACTACTAAATTAATTGTAATTGAATCAATAAATCACAAGTTTCCAACAACTGTTCACTGTAGAGACTAGTATTAGGAATTATATTTTTGGCAAGAATGTCTGTAGGATTTTTGATTTTTGTTTTTTTTCCTTACCCCAAATGCTCTTTTGGCAACACTTTTCTTGATTTGGTGTAACAGAAGACAAACACAGCCCTGGGTCATCAAGTGAAATTTACCTTGTAGCTTTCTGTTTGCAAAGTTCTTTTCTGACTAAAGGTTACAAAGCTATTACTTTTTTCCTTGACATTTCTTCAGGAGACTTGCATGAGTAGAGCTGACTTTCACTATTAGATTTGTAGATATGGGACACAGAAGTTTAACTAAACTTTTCTAAGGAAAATATTTTATTTTTTACCACATCATTTGCATAGTATAGATATCATATTTGCATTATATCCATATATTTTAATTTTTCCTGTTCCTTCAGGGACCTAAACGTTAGTTTATCCTGCTCATTATTTGAGCCAGTTGAAAATGTCTGGATAAAAAAGGGATAGCTCTCCTAAAGAGAAATCCTCATCATTTGGCCAATGATCACCTTCCAAAATATAGGCAACAAAGCTGAAAATGTAACCTCTAACTGTCTTGGTTACACGTTGATGTGTCTTTTGTATCTCATTAGGATATATTTTCATCCATATCAAATCTAGACACATTGAGAATTAAGGGACAGTTAATTAACTATGTTTCTAAGTAAAACCAAGTGATAAATTATATATTGTATGGTGGCATTTGACTAAACTCACTAATAGCATTAAATTTTACATATTTAACTTAGCCAGAAAAATGTAAATGTTTTACTGGGAAAGTAAGTTCATACAGTAACTTGATAAAATTATTCACTCTTTATTTTTGCCAAATATGGTGATCAACAATTACCATTGGTAGGAGACAGTGGTGAACCTAAATATAGATGTAGACATTTTCAAGGTTTACACGGTTCTCCCTTTTTCACTCTATATGATCTGATGAAGTGAATTTATTTACCCTTGCAAAATCTATTAATTAACCACACAAAATAATACTTATTGAGTCAATGCAGACCATGTTGCTCTTCACACGAAATCTAATTCCTAATGTGTCCAGTACCTACTGGTTTTATCTAGATATCCTCATTTTGAGATGGTTATCTAGACATCCTCATTTTGAGATGACAGCAGATTATCTAGACATCCTCATTTTGAGATGGTTATCTAGACATCCTCATCTTGAGATGACAACAGATACTTAAACTCCAAATTGTGAAGATCAAACTCATTATCCTTTATTCTCTAAATATTTTCCTTTCATTGCTAACTTATATACCCAGTAACTTAACCAAATTCATGGGCTTCATCTTTTACTCTTTTCTCCCTCTGTTACTTCACAATAGTCTCTCTGTATTTTATTAATGTTCTCTCAGAAGTATCTCTTAAATCCAAGTCTTCCTCTCTGACAATGCCTTAGTTCAGACCTTCACCATCTTTTTCTTTAATTATTATACTAGATTTCTACCTGTGCTCACTTCTCCTAGTCTCATCCCCCTCTACACTTCCAGAAGGATGATATTTCTATTCTCTTAATCAGAAAAAAAGTCAAGAATCATAACAACTTCCTGGGCATATACCCAGAGAAAACCATAATTCCAAAAGACACATGCACCCCCAATGTTCATTGCAGCACTATTTACGATTGCCAGGTCATGGAACCAACCTAAATGCCTGTTGACAGACAGATGGATAAAAAAGATGTGGTACATATATACAATGGAATATTACTCAGCCATAAAAAGGAACGAAACTGGGTCATTTGTAGAGACGTGGATGGGCCTAGAGACTTTCATACAGGGTGAAGTCAGAAAGAGAAAAACAAATATCGTATATTAACACATATATGTGGAATCTGGAAAAATGGTACAGATGAGCGGGTTTGCAGGGCAGAAATAGAGACACAGATGTAGAGTACAAACATATGGACACCAAGGGGGGAAAGCAGGGGCGGGGGGTGGTGGTGGGATGAATTGGGAGATTGGGATTGACATATATACACTAATATGTATAAAATAGATAAATAATAAGAACTTGCTATATAAGAAATAAAATAATATTCAAAATATATCATAACTTCTGATGACTCTTATCTGTTCTTTACTTGTTTGTAAATCCTTATCATTTAATAGACAAAATCCAAATTTACTTTCACTGCAAATTTCCACATTCATGTTCTCTAACTCTTTAACATCACACTTATTCAGCATTTTTTTACCCTGAAATTGGACTATTTGTCCCAACCATATAAAGTTACATATAGCTTCAAGTTACATAAATCATTCATGGCTCTGTATTTCTATATATGTTACCTTTTGTCATGTCTGTTTACCTTCTATCTGTCTGTAATATACCTATCTAACCTGAAATGTTGGCTTATCTTTCATATATATTATGAAAATAGAGTTCAATAATTTGCTAAACATTTAGTGAGTACCTGTAATTAAAAAGTTCTAAAATTGGCACCAGGGATACAAAGAATTGTTTTTAAATATTGCCTATTCATTTAACAAATATTTATTGATTACCAACTCTGAACAGAGCACTGTAGTTGTGGACATTCTAGGTAGAGTACATTTCAATGGAGGAGAGATAATATTTGACAGGGAGGGAGAGAGAGAGATAGAGGGGGGCAGGGGAGAGATGTATGGACGTATGGACAACACCACCACCCCGCCCCTGCTTTCCCCCCTTGGTGTCCATACGTCTGTTCTCTACATCTGTGTCTCTATTTCTGCCCTGCATTGGGGCTACGAGGTCTCTGGTGGTCCTGAACTCAGCTTTCCCACCTCAGAGGATCAGGCCTGACACCAGGCTGGAGCGCCGAGACCCTGTCAGCCACACAGCTCTGGGAATTCAGGCAAAGTTGACAGGAATCAGCCCCAAATGTTAAGCAAGAAATCAAAGATTTACTTTTGATTAAAGTGGAAGAAGAAGAAGAAAGAGAAGGAGGGAAAGAATGAGGCTGGATAGGAAGAGGCAGAGGTCCAGGATAAGAACAAGGAGAAGACAGAGAAGAAACGTCAGTGTGGTTGGACTCTAGTGACAGTAGCAATAAGAGAGATGCCAGATCACGTAGAACTATGCAGAACCTAATAGGAAAACTGGACTTTAATACACCAGAACACCATTAGAGGGTGTTAAACAGGGAAGTGACAGGGTCTTTCATCATCATGACATATCTCTAGTCTGGAGCTGACTTGATATTGCATTAATTTCTTTACATGTCTATGCTTCCTCCCATGTATGATGCTCCTTGAGGGCAGAGAGAGTCCTGTATACTCAATGTGTACATTTTGAACAAGGGAATGATTGAATGAAGAAATGAAATGAATGAAAATAACTTCAAGGGCTTTAAAATAGAGTTCTATAACTAATAAATTAGTGAGTAGTTTTATATCCCTACTTATGGCCTGAACAAAGACTAATATTATATATAAAAACCATTTTTCTCAAGGTAGGTATACTAAATAGAAGAATTCAGTAACTGCAAATTATTTTATAATTCTCAGACAGAGGGAAATCAGATAATTTTATCTACTGTATTTCTGAACAGAAATACTAGTAATACAACAGAAACGAGAACAAAATAAACATTTAGAATCAACATATAAAAAACGTCTTCACTGACCACACTTAAAACAAGCCTTTCTTAAAACATTTTTAAAAATCATTCCTTCCTTCAAAGTTATATTTTATTCATGCACACATATTGCTTATATCTTCATTTATAAAACAAGTTGTTCCTTAACATTTTTTGCTGACACCTTTAAAAATAGTCGGGAAGAAAATAGCCCAAAATAACCGGTCAGTGGAAAGCTTGGAGAGCTGCAAGTAATATCCAATGCATCCCACTAATGAGGGCAATACTGCCCGAAATGACCTTGCAGCAGATGATTTGGAGGCACTTGAAATCTTGCTTCAACAGCAGATCTGAGAGTTGTGGTTTTATTTATTTTTTGCCAAAGCTTAGCAGTTGGACACAAGAGTATGTGCTGCAGTAGTGCAAAATCAATATGATTACCTCTTTGCCACAGGGCTACATCTGACTACAATATCCTGGACACCACATATAAGCATCACTCACAGATAATGCTGCATTGCAGGTGGGAACTGAATGAGAACAAATAACAATGACATTTCTACTCTCAAAAAAGTTACAGATGGCATTAAGTTTTAACACAGAGTATATTAAAATAAAGGATTATGGTTATCTTTGTGGTATGAAATTAGAAACTGACTTGTTAGTGCTGCTTTCTGAGATCAGATTGAGTATATTTGGCCAAAAATGGGAGGCTCAGCTTACATAAGAATCGAGATCATATATATTTTTATTATTTTCTGTCACATTACTAAAAGAAATCATCAACTCACTTCACCTTCCCTATATGTTCAGTTAAAAATACCTTTTCATTGAAATAACATTTAAGATAAGATTGAAATATTGGCATCAACCTTCAGCATGTTGAAACTGGTGAGGTGTTCTTGACTTTCAGCTCCAGTGATTTGGGTAAAATGCTGCAAAGAAAGGAAACTATTTTAATTAAAGCAATTTGAGGGTTTATTTGCTGTTACAAAAGGTAACAGATTTGTAAAGCTAGAAGTGTTCATATGCTTATCACCCACATTTCTGCACTCATATTATCTGTATACATGATGTTCAAAATTATATTTCCTAGTTAATAACTTATTTTTAAAATAAATAAATTTTAGGATATATTAGTGGCTAAAGACCAAGCAGTAAAGCTATAATTGATTTCTCTGTTCACAGTTTTCTCAAGCTTCATTTCTGTATTTTGCAAGGGAAATAGAATAACTACACCTCAGTAAATGGTTGAAAATAAATTTATACATATGAAAACCATTATCTAACAAATAGAATATATTTATCCACTTCACTTTTAGTGCACTATTATATTGACTCAGCCGCTGGACATGCTTTGATATAAATAGCAGATAAAAGCCCTCTGACTTGGAGACATTAGGCTCCATCACAACTGGTGGCTTGCTTTTAGTGATTTGGACTGTGGTTCAGGCTGTTCTGTGTATAAAACTACTTAGAAATTACGTGACAGATTCAGGCCAGAATTCAGAGTCTAAATGGAAAAACTGTAAGTCTGTAGGCTTAGCATTCTAAACTAAATACATGACTCAGAGCAGGTGGATATGCATAATTACAAAACATTGTCTTAAGCTTTTAAAAATATTTATTCACCTAAGATATTAAACTGTATTAAAATAATGAAATTCTTCAGTGGAGAAAAATGTGAAGGTCTTCTGCTATGAAATATGTGCATGTGTGTTTATATTTATTCATTTAAATAACAGTAATTCGCCACAAAAATAGGTAGAAATTTTATACCCTCTCATAAATGAGGTTTGGGCATTGATGGATTCAGCTATTTTAGAAAGACCAGGGTAATGATTCAGGCTGGTATGAATTAAATTCAACTTCAGGATGTACAAACAAAGGCAGCATGAGAAATCTAGCTGGTCTAAGGGCTCCTAAACATGAGTTTCACTCCAGTTTCAGGAATGAATTAGGACCAGAGGAAGGTGGTGGGGAAGAGCAAAGGATGGATTTTTATGTCTGAATGTATTGCGCCTTGCCATTTCATGTGGAGTGAGAATAAGATTGATGAGCTTCACCTGGCCCAGATGAGGTGGTTTCACAGTGGTAAATCTTTAAAAAAATTATTTTCCACTGAATGAGATACTTTCCATTTTTATGATACTAATGCTTTCGTCATAACAATAAACAGCCAGCACAAAATAAATGGGGAAGAGTTTTTGTCCCTGTGTTTAATTCTTTTCAGGCTGTAATTTATGTCTTTTTTGGCAGTTTTATTCATTTTCTACTGTTTTTTGTTTTATGTACCTACACACATATATAAAACATTTTATTTTATTTTTTCAGTATACAATATAATATTATTAATGATGATTTTAATGCCATACATTAGATCTCTAGACTTTTTCATCTTACATAATTGTTACTTTGTACTCTTTGACCAAGATCCAATGCTTGATTTGTGTACTACATACTTGTCTTTTTTTTTTTTTTTTTCACTTTAATAGGTTCTGGACCTCAATACCCAGAATTTTTAAATATTCAGATGCACTAGTTTATAATATATTTTATATATAAAACAAATAGTATACTGAAAATAAAATAGATATTTCTCTCCCTCCAATTCTATGACCAGTTTCCTCTCCAAAGAAGTAACCAACTACAGCTGACCCTTAATCAACACAGGTTTGAGATGCAGTGGTCCACTTATCTGTGGATTTTTTTTTCAATAGTAAATACGACAGTACTAAACAATTCACAGTAGTTTGAATCTGCGGACATGGAACCAAGGATACCAAGGAACCTTGTGGAGGAACCACAGATTCAGAAGGCCTACTGTTAAGTTATATGCAGATTTTCCACTGGGTGGGAAGGTTGGTGCCCCTAACCCCTGTGTTGTTCAAGGGTCAACTGTGTATATTTAATATGTTCCCTTCTACTTCATGATTTTATATTTATACTTTATTTATTATGTAACACTACATTGCTTTGTATGTTCTTTGAAAGTATGAGCAAATGTTATCTTCTCTTTCTCTTATTTTTCACTCAAGATTATTAATAATCTCTATACATTGATATGTATAGACTAGACAACATACTCATCTATCTACTGTTGATTGATGTTTGGTTTCTCACATTTTAAAAACTATTATAAGCAATGAACATCACTTCTGTTACACATACTCACTTTTCTAGGACGTGCATCTAAATGTTGAAAAGCTGTGTGATAACAAAAATTTTAACTTCACTAAATATTGTCAAATGTCTTTGCAAAGAGAGATACAACTTAAAATTCTAACATCAGTGTGAGAGTCTGTGCTTCACCCTCACTAAAATTTAGCACTATCAATTTTTCCTTCATGTTGTATTCTTGATAGGTATAAATTTGTATTTCACGTTTATTTTCAACTACATGTATTTATTTACTAGTTAATATCTTTTGTATGCTTATTAGCTATTCAAGATTTTGATTTTGCAGATTGCATAAATTCTTACCTTCTTTTGCCATTGAGTGTTTGTCTTTTTGTCTTATTGATTTGTAGAGACATTTAGTATATTTCCATATTATTTTAAATTATTGTAGTCTTTAAGTGTAAAATTTTATTTTTTCATGTGAATATGCTTAATGTTTACCAACTTTATCAATATTTTCTTTATTAGTTATGATATTCTGCCTCCTGTATAAAGAGTTCTTTTTTTACTTGACCCTACAAATGAATTTTTAAAATTTCTTTGAATAGTTTTAAAGGTGCTTTTTAATTCATTTTTCACATGCAGTCCTTAAATCATTTGGAATTTACTTGATAAATATTGTGAAAATTCAAATTTTTTCATTTACCAAGGCAATTTTCTCAATATTACTGATTGAATATTTGTTATTTTCTCACTGATATCTAATGTAAATTTTATAGCATGCCTATTTTCTTGACGTTAATTTCCAAATTTATCTTCATTTATATTTTTAAATATTTATGTTCATTTTGGTTGAAATTAACTTTACAATCAACTTGTTTAGATCTATGAGTAGTCTATTGGGAATTTAATAAAATAGAATTAATATTATAGATTAATTTGGGAGAAACTTAAATGAAAACAATATTGACAAAGTAAGGCTCACTACTTATTCAGTTGCATACCCTTAACAGTGTTTTGTAATTTTACATATTATTATTTGTTGGTACCTTATAGTTTTGTGATGTTATGATTGGGATTTTTAAAAATTTTTAAATTAAAACAAATTTTAATTGAAGTATAGTTGATTTACAATATTGTGTTAGCTTCAGGTGTACAGCACAGTAGGTCCTTGTTTATCTATGTTATATGTAGTAGTATGTACATGTTAACCCCAAACTCCTAATTTATCCCTTCCTTTTCCCCTTTGGTAACCATAAATTTGTTTTCTATGTCTGTGTCTCTCTGTTTTGTATATAAGTTCATTTGTGTCTTTTTTTAGATTCTACACATAAGCCGTATCATTATTTAATGTTATTTTTTCTAATTAATGCTTTCTGATAAATGGCAATGCTTCAGATTTTTACAAATATTCTTACTATGTGATTGATTCAATTTATGAATTCTGTAGTACATCTGAGTGTTTTTAGTAGAAATAGACCATTTAAACAAATTAATTTCTAAAGAAATTTTTAAAAAAAATCAAAGAACTATTCTCAAAACAAACAATAATACAAAAAACTACGAAGTCAAGATAATATTTTAGATTTCTACTAAAATTTCAAAAATCAGATATCTCCAAATCAATTAAAATTACTCCAGAACCTAGAAAAAGGTAGAAAACTTCCAAGCACCTTTATGAAACAGTGACTTAGATACTTATAGGTGATAAGCATTGATTAAAAAAGATAATTACAGACCAATCTAAATTATGAATAGAAACACAAAATTCCTAAATACAATAGTGAAACAATTTAACTGGGCATTATACATCCTGCCTTAGCATTTTTTTCCCTAGGTAGCTCAATGTTAGGGGATATGTATCATTCAACATAGTATTAAATCTAAAGGGGAAATCATATTACTTTCTTATAGTAAGATTTTTAAACAAAGTTATGAAAGTAATGGCAGAAGTCTGTGGGGTTTTTTTTGTTTTTTAAAATAGACTTGGGTCTAAGTCATAGCACTACTGCCTGCTATTTGTGTTATTCTGAGAAGTGACTCATCCACTCTAAGTTCCTGTATTAATATCTATAAAATAGGAACTGTATTAGGCACAGCTCTTCCAGCTCAAGTAGGAGAAACCTAAACTTATTCAATATAGTTACTAAAAACAGAGTTATTATAAAGATTATAAAGTCTCTCCATGATTTCTCTTTTCCCTCATACCACTTGACCAATTCTTTCTGTTGGCTTAATTTTCAAAATATATCTACCATTCTGGGTCTACTGCAATAAAACTTTGATTTCTGTGTTTGTGCACGTGTATTATGGAAGTGCTTCTCAAGTGTTTTGTGGTGAATGACCAGCTTTTTTTGTTTGTTTTCAATATATCTTACACTGTCACTTTTAAAAAATACAATGAAAGTGAATGAGCTTAAAAAAAATCACACACCTTTATCTTGCCACTATGTCACGTTACACAAGTTTTCAAATGTTTACTCTCCATTCTTGTGCTTATCCTAGAGTGGTAAAAACAGTTCATGGACTGACACTCATCTGAGTAGGACTACTCATAACAATTTCCTCAATTTATTTGATATTGTAAAAACATAATCTAGAATATATCTCCTGTTGCTTAAAACCAATGTCTTCCCATCCCAGTTAATAGAATAATAGCCAAACTCTTTAGCTCAATGCAACAAGCCTTACCTTACCTGGCCTCTGTTTACTTATTCTGCCTCATTTTTGGCTACTCATTTACTTGCTCAGATCACTTTATTTACTCTGGCCTTCTGGCTCTTCTCAAACAAATTGAGCACATTCCCTGTCAAGAATACTTTTAATGAGTTTTATCAAATATACACAAAAGATACAGAGAACAAATCAAGAAGCAGCCAAGAACCCACAGTTCTAATTGAAGTCAACATTGTAGTGTACCGTATATTTTTTCTAGATCTAATTTCATTTCCAATACACAGATAACCTAACATTCTGATTTTATTTTTATCATTTCATGCATATTTTAAAATGTTAATATATTAATGCATTCTTGTTGTTAAAGTCCTTTAAGATGGTATTTTGCTGTAGTTTAGTTTATCTTTTTAATTCTTCCTTTCCATTTCTCTTTATATTAAATGTTTACTTTGTCTTAATACTTTCCTCCAATCTTTGTAGGATTTGCTTTTTCACAATATTCAAGTCTCTGCTCAAAAGGCACTTCCTCAAAGACCACCCAAAATGGTCCCCTACAGCTACCCATACTCTTCTCAAATATGCCTTGATTTTTCTTCCTATCAGTACTACCTAAAATCACAGTATTTATCTATTTGCTTGATTAATACTTGTCTCACTCATTAGGTGGGAAGCTCCATGAAGGCAGAGGCATTTTCTTGTTTACTGTTTTATCACCACAATTTTAAACTGTTCGGCACATAGTAGGTTCTTCAAATATTTAATACATGTATATAGCTACGTGAATTATCTCTCTGTGAACTTAATGACACACATTCTAGACAAGCCTTAGGAAAGGGCTAAAACGAATTTAGACATCCATCAGAAATTTAGGCAACTTCTCCTATAGAGAAGTACTGTTATTTTTTACTTTTAAAAAATCTGCATATCAACATTTTATGTTTCTCAATCTACACTGAATGAAAAGTGGCATTCCAGGCTAACCAAGCTTACAATGTTCATTATGGTTCAAACTAAGCTATCAGGTATTTAGATCAGTTTAATATTCCCAACAGAGAAAATGTGATTGTGCTTTCTTTGGCCAAATGTCCAAATGCCCAAGTGGCCCAGTCACCTATCGCTGAGAACCTAGATGGGCTGTGAAATCAAGAGAAGCATATGGTACATATATAGCACTTAGGATTCAAATCTAAGGATTGGGGTGACTATGAAAGCATTATTTTGAATGTATCAGACACTCACATAAAAAGTTAGTTTAAATATACTAACATGAACATTTAAAGGTACTATGTGAAGAAGAAATAGCATGAATGAAATCACTTCTATTCCTGTTATATAACCAAAAATATATGTACAGGTTTAAGCATTTGTGTTTATTGTTGTACCAGAGATGCTTAATCTTAATTCTGTCAGTTTGAATTATGCATTTGTGTTCATGAGAAATATTGGTCTGTAACTTTTTTGTTGGTAATATTTTTGTCTGGTTTAGTATTAGCGTAACGCCTGGGTCATAGAACAATTTAGGAACTATTCCCTCTGCCTTATCTTCTAAAAGAGTTTGTAGAGAACTGGTTTAATTTTTTTCTTAAAATTTTGCTAGATTCACCAGTGTACCCATCTGAGCATGAAGTTTTGTGGTTTGGAAAATTATTAATTATTGATTTAATTTGTTTAATAGATATAGGTTGTTTTAGATAGACTAACCTTACGTGAGTTTAGGCAAATCTTGTCTTTTAAGGTAATAGGTCCACTTTATCTAGGATATGAAATTTGTGAACATAGTTTTCCTCGTAGTATTCTTTTAATGTTCATGGTGTCTGTAGTGATGTCCACTTTTTCATTTCTGATATTAGTAATTTATGTTTCCCCCTTTTTTTTTTTTTTTTTTTTTTTTTGAAGTACGCGGGCCTCTCACTGTTGTGGCCTCTCCCGTCACGGAGCACAGGCTCCAGACGCGCAGGCTCAGTGGCCATGGCTCACGGGCCCAGCCGCTCCGCAGCATGCGGGATCCTCCTGGACCGGGGCACGAACCCGTGTCCCCTGCATCAGCAGGCAGACTCCCAACCACTGCGCAACCAGGGAAGCCCTACGTTTCCCTCTTTTTTTAGTTCATAGCTAGAGGTTTATCAATTTTATTAATCTTTTCAAAGAACAAGCTTTAAATTTTGTTGACTTCACCTATTGATTTTATTGATTTCTGCTCTATTTTTTTCTTTTTTCTGTTTTACTTTGAACTGAATTTACTCTTCTGTTTCTATTTAAAAGTGGAAGCTGAGATTATTGATTTTAGATCTTCCTTTTTTCATTTGTTCACAGCTTTATTGAGATATAATTGTTATATAACATCATGTAAGTTTAAAGTGTATAAGGTGTTGATCTGCTACCCTTATATATTACAGAATTATTGCCACCATAGTTTTAGTGCATAGTGCCACGCCTACAACACATTTCATAATTATCATTTCCTTTTTGTGGTGAAAACATTTAAGATTCACTTTCTTGGCAACTTTCTAGTATATGATAAGATATCATTAACTATAATCACTATGCTCTACATTAGATCCTCAGAAGTTACTCATCTTATAACTGTAAATTTGAACTTGTTGGCCACCATTTCCTCTTTCCCCCCACTCCCAAGCCCCTGGTAACCACCATTCTAGTCTCTATTTCTATGAGTTCAGCTTTTTTAGATTCCATATATAAGTGAGCTCATACAGTATTTGTCTTTCTGTGTCTGATTTATCCCACTTAGAATAATGCCATCAAGGTCCATCCATGTTGTCTCAGGCAGCAGGATGTCATTTCTCACTCCTGAATAATATTCCATTGTATATATATCCCACATCTTTTTTATTTATTCATCTGTTGATGGAACCTAGGTTATTTCTATATTTTAGTTATAGTGATTAATGCTGTAATAAATATGGGAGAGCAAATATCTTTTCAATATCCTGTTTTCATTTCCTTTGGCTGTATACCAAGAAGGGAGAATGCTGGATTATTTGGTAGTCCTATTTTTAATTTGTTGATAAACCTTCATATTGTTTTCCGTTGTGGCTGCATTAATTTACATTCCTACCAGTAGTGCACATGGTTCCTTTTTCTGAACATCCTCAACAACACTTGTTATCCTTTGTCTTTTTTTTTTGTGGTATGCGGGCCTCTCACTGTTGTGGCCTCTCCCGTTGCAGAGCACAAGCTCCGGACGCACAGGCTCAGTGGCCATGGCTCATGGGCCCAGCCACTCCGTGGCATGTGGGATCTTCCCAGGCTGGGGCACGAACCTGTGTCCCCTGCATCAGCAGGCGGACTCTCAACCACTGCACCACCAGGGTGGTGTCTTTTTGATGATAGCATTTTAACATGTGTGAGGTAATATTTCATGTGGTTTTGATTTGCATTTCCCAGATGATTAGTGATATCAAGCACCTATTTATTGTCCTATGTGGAAAATGTCTGTTCGGTTCCTCTGACCATTTTTAATTAAACTGTTTTTTTTTTTTTTAATATTGAGTTGTGTTAGTTATTTATGTATATTGGATATCAACCCTTACCAGGTATGTGGTTAGCAAATACCTTTTTCCCATTCCAAATGTTGCCTTTTCTTTTTATTGATGGTTTCCTTTGCTGTGCAGAAGCGTTTTAGTTTGATGTGGTCCCATTTGTTTATTTTTGCTTTTGTTGCCTTTGGCTTTGGGGTAAAATTCAAAGAAATCACTGCCAAGACCAATATCAAGGTAATTACCCCTATATTTTCTTTTAGAAATTTTATAATTTCAGATGTTACATTCAATTCTTCAATCAATTTTGAGTTGATTTTATGTATACTGTAAGATAGAGCTCCATTTTTTTTGTTTTGTTTTGTTTTGCATGAGGCTATCCAGTTTTCTCAGCACCATTTATTGAAGACTGTTCTTTCCCCATTGTATACTTTTGTTTCCTTTGTCAAAAATAAAGTGTGCATACATGCATGTATCTATTTCTGGGCTCTTTGTATTGTTCCATTAATTTGTCTGTTTTTACACTAATACCATATTGTTTTGACTGTTATGCTTTATAATATAGTCTGAAATTAGGAAGTCTGTTGCCTCCAGCTTTGTTGTTTTTTCTCAAGATTGCTTTGGATATTCAAGTTCTGTTGTGGTTCCATACACATTTTAGGATTATTTTTTCTATTGCTGTGAAAAATTACACTGAAATTTTGATAGGGATCGCATTAAATATATGGATGGCTTTGAGTAGTATGGACATTTTAACAATGTTAAGTCTTCTGATCCGTGAACATGGGATGTCTTTCCATTTGCTTGTGCCTTCTTCAATTTCTTTCATCAAAGTCTTCTAGTTTTCATTCTACAGATACTTCACTTCCTTAGATTTAAATTTATTCCTAAGTATTTTATTGTTTTTAATTGTATTGTGAATATGATAGTTTTCTTTATTTCTTTTTTAGATATTTTTTGTTAACATATAGAAATTTCTGTATTTTGATTTTATATTCTGCAACTTTACTGAATTCATTGATTAGTTCCAACAGTTTTTTTGGTTGTGTCTTTAGGATTTTCTGTGTATAAAATTATATCATCTGCAAATTGTGACAGTTTTACTTCTTCCTTTCTGGTTTGGATGACTTTTATTTACTTTCTTACCTAATTGCTCTAGCTAAGACTTCAGCATAATGTTGAATAAAAGTTGAGAGTTAGCACCTTGGTCTTTTTCTGGTCTTAGAGGAAAAGTTTTCAATCTTTCACAGTTCAATATAGTGTTAGCTGTGGATTTGTTGTTTTATTATGTTGAGGTGTGTTCCTTCTATACCCAAGTTGTTGAGAGATTTTTTTCATGAAAGGATGTTGTATTTGCCAACAGTAGCAGAACATACTTTCTTCTCAAGTGCACATAGAACATTCTACAGGATATATCATATAATAGGCCACAAAACGAGTCTTAGAAAATTTTAGAAGACTGAAATTGTACCAAGTGTCTTTTCCAACTACACTGATATGAAAACTAGAGATCAGCAATAAGAGAAAAGATGAAAATTTTACAAGCATGTGGAAATTAAACAACACATTCCTGAACAGCAAGCAGTCAAAAGAAATCAAAAGGGAAATAAAAAACTCTAGAAACAAATGAAAATGAAAAGACATTACACCAAGAAGTGTGAGATGCTGCAAAAGCAGTTCTGAGAGGGAAGTCTATAGTGATAAATGCACATATTAAGAAAATAGAAAGATCTCAAATAAACAACCTAACAATATCTCAAAGAACTAGAAAAAGAAGAAAAACTAAGCCCAAATTTAACAGAAGGAAAGAAATAACAAAGATCAGAGCAGAAATAAATGAAATAGAGTTCAGAAAAACAATAAAAAATCAGTGAAACTAAGGATATTTTTGAAAAGATTAAAAAAATTGACAAATCTTGAGCTTGATTAAATAAGAACAATGAGAGAAGACAAATAATAAAATCAGAAATAAAAGAGGACACATGTATTTCTGATGAGTGATACTAGAAAAATACATGGGAATATAGGAGACTACTATGAACAATTATTTGCTAACAAATTAGATAAACTTAGACAAAATGGATAAATTTCAAGAAAACATAAAACCCACCA
Source organism: Phocoena sinus (assembly GCF_008692025.1). NCBI lineage: Eukaryota > Metazoa > Chordata > Mammalia > Artiodactyla > Phocoenidae > Phocoena > Phocoena sinus. The sequence continues at coordinate 120,972,605 of NC_045764.1, read as the reverse complement.
CGACTGAATCAGGAAGTAATAGACAGTCTGAACAAACTGATAGTAAGGAGTAATCAGTTTTGGATCAGTAATCAAAAGCCTCCCAACACAGAAAAGTCCTGAACCAGATGGTTTCAATGGTGAATTCTACCAAATATTTAAAGAATTAATGCCAGTTATCTTCAAACTCTTCCAGAAAAATGAAGAGGAGGGAACACTTCCAAACTCATTCTATGAGGCCAGCATTACCTTGATACCAAAGTCAGATAGGGACAAAATAAAATGAAAGAAAAAATATATATCAATATCCCTAATGAATATACAGGCATGCCTTGGAGATGTTTTCAGTTTGATTCCAGACTACCACAATAAAGAGAATATAGCAGTAAAGAAAGTCACAGGAATTTTTTGGTTTCTCAGTCTGTATATAAGTTACATTTACACTATACTGTAGTCTGTGAAGTGTGCAATAGCATTATGTCTTTAAAAAGTACATATCTTAATTTAAAAATACTTCATTGATAAAAAGGCTAACCATCATCTGACAATGCAGGGTAACCACAAATCTTCAACTTGTAATAAATACAATATCTGCAAAGCACAATAAAACAAAACATGATAAAATGAGGTATGACTATATATGCAGAAGCATCAAGAAAATATTAGCAAACTAAATTCAACAGTACATTAAAAGGATCATGCACCATGACTAAGTGGGATTTATCACTGTGATGCAAGGATGGTTCAACATATGCAAATCAACAAAGGCCATATACCACATTAATAGTATAAAATATAAAAATCATATGGTCATCTGAATAGATGCAGAGAAAGCAGAATACTGAAAACAGAATACTGTTGAATTTTGAGTGTTCTTTATGTATTCTAGATACTAGTCCTTTGTTGAATATTGGTTTGCAAATATTTTATTCCAGTGTATGGCATGTCTTTTCTAAAATATTTCAGAATTTTATTTACTAATATTTTGTTTAGCATTGTTACATCTAAATTCCTGAGGGATATTTTCTTTATTTGATTTACTTTGCATTTGTTTTTTTTTTTTTTTTTGCGGTACGCAGGCCTCTCACTGTTGTGGCCTCTCCCGTTGCGGAGCACAGGCTCCAGACGCGCAGGCTTAGCGGCCATGGCTCACGGGCCTAGCCGCTCCACGGCATGTGGGATCTTCCCAGACCGGGGCATGAACCCGTGTCCCCTGCATTGGCAGGCGGACTCTCAACCACTGCGCCACCAGGAAAGCCCTTGCATTTGATTTTTTGTATCAGTACAATGCTAGGTTCAAAAAGTGAATTGGAACGTGACCCCTGCTCTTCTAATTTCTGGAAGTATTCATTGTTTAGTAATGAGTTTAATTCTTCTTTAAAAATTTGGAAGAATTCTCTACTGAAATTTCTGGATAAAATAATCTTGGGGGGATATTTTTATTTAAAAATTCAATTTTCTGCTTGTGTTAGGACTATTCAAATTATTGATTTCACATTGTTTGTGTTGTGGTAGTTCATGTTTTTCAATAAGTGGATAATTTCATCTATTGTCAAATGTATATGTGTTTATTGATTCATAGTATTTCCCTATTTTTGATACCTTGGTAACATCCTCTGTGTCATTTCTTTCTTTTTTTTTTAATTAGAGTATAGTTGCTTTACAATATTGTGTTAGTTTCTGCTGTACAGCAAAATGAATCAGCTATATGTATACATGTATTCCTTCCTTTTTGGATTTCCTTCCCATTTAGGTCACCACAGAGCATTGAGTAGAGTTCCCTGTGCTATACAGTAGGTTTTCATTAGTTATGTATTTTATACACAGTAGTGTATACATGTCAATCCCAATCTCTCAATCCACCCCCCATTTCCCCACTTGGTGTCCATACATTTGTTTTCTACGTCTGTGTCTCTATTTCTACTTTGCAAATAGGTTCATCTGTACAATTTTTCTAGACTCCACATATATGTGTTAATTTACAATGTTTGTTTTCCTCTTTCTGATTTACTTCACTCTGTATGACAGTCTCTAGGTCCATCCATGTCTTTGCAAGTGGCACAATTTTGTTCCTTCTTATGGCTGAGTAACATTCCATTGTATATATGTACTGCATCTTCTTTATCCATTCCTCTGTTAATGGACATTTAGGTTGCTTTGATGTCTTGGCTATTGTAAATAGTGCTGCAATGAACATTGGGGTGCATGTGACTTTTTCAATTCTGGTTTTCTTAGGGTATATGCCCAGTAGTGGGAATGCTGGGTCATATCATAGTTCTATTTTTAGTTTTTAAGGAACCTCCATACTTTTCTCCATAGTGGCTGTATCAATTTACATTCCCACCAACAGTGCAAGTGGGTTCCCTTTCCTCCCCACCTCCTCCTGCATTTATTGTTTGTAGATTTTTTGATGATGGCCATTTGGACTGCTGTGAGGTGATATTTCATTGTAGTTTTGATTTGCCTTTCTCTGATAATTAGTGCTGTTGAGCATCTTTACATGTGCCTTTTGGCCATCTGTATGTCTTCTTTGGAGAAATGTCTATTTAGGTCTTCTGCCCATTTTTGATTTGGTTCCTTGATTTTTTGATATTGAGCTACATGAGCTGTTTTACATTTTGGAGATTGATCCCTTGTTCATTTCTTCATTAGCAACTATTTTCTCCAATTCTGAGGGTTGTCTTTTCCTCTTGTTTATGGTTTCCTTTTCTGTGCAAAAGCTTTTAAGTTTAATTAGGTCTCATTTGTTTACTTTGTTTTTATTGTCATTACTCTAGGAGGTGGGTCTAAAAAGATCTTGCTGAGATTTATATCAGAGAGTGTTCTGCCTATGTTTTCCTCTAAGAGTTTTACAGTGTCCAGCCTTACATTTAGGTCTTTGACACATTTTGAGTTTATGTTTGTGTATGGTGTTAGGAAGTGTTCTATTTTCATTCTTTTACATGTATCTGTCCAGTTTTTCCAGCACCACTTATTGAAGAAACTGTCTTCTCCATTGTATATTCTTGCCTCCTTTGTCATAGATTGGGTAACCATAGGTACATGGGTTTATCTCTGGGCTTTCTGTCCTGTTCCAGTGATTTATATTTCTGTTTTTGTGCCAATACCATACTGTTTTGATTACTGTAGCTTTGTAGTATAGTCTGAAGTCAGGCAGCCTGATTCTTCCAGCTCCGTTTTTCTTTCTCAAAATTGCTTTGGCTATCTGAGGTCTTTTGTGTTTCCATACAAACTGTAAATTTCTTTGTTCTAATTCTGTGAAAAAATGCCACTGGTAATTTGATAGGGATTGCATTGAATCTGTAGATTGCTTTGAGTAGTATAGTCATTTTCACAATATTGATTCTTCTAATCCAAGAACATGGTATATCGCTCCATCTGTTTGTGTCATCTTTGATTTCTTTCATCAGTGTCTTATAGTTTTGTGAGTACGGGTAGTTTGCCTCCTTAGGTAGTTTTATTCCTAGGTGTTTTATTGTTTTTGTTACAATGGTAAATGGGATTGTTTCCTTAATTTCTCTTTCTGACTTTTTGTTATTAGTGTATAACAATGCAAGAGACTTCTGGGCATTAATTTTTTATTCTGAGACTTTATCAAATTCATTGATTAGCCCTAGTACCTTTCTGGTGGCATTTTTTTGGATTTTCTAGATACATTATCATGTCACCTACAAACAGTGACAGTTTTACTTCTTATTTTCAATTTGTATTCCTTTCATTTCTTTTTCTTCTCTGATTACTGTGACTAGGCATTCCAAAACTATGTTGAATAATATTGGCAAGAGTGGACACCGTTGTCTTCTTCCTGATCTTAGAGGAAATGCTTTCAGCTTTTCACCATTGAGGATGATGTTTGCTGTGGGTTTGTCATATATGGCCTTTATTATGTTGAGGTAGGTTCCCTCTATGCCTACTTCTGGAGAGATTTTATCTTAAATTGGTGTTGAATTTTGTCAAAATCTTTTTTTTCATTTATTGAGATGATCATATGGGTTTTATTCTTCACTTTGTTAATATGCTGTATCGCATTGATTGATTTGCATATACTGAAGAATCCTTGCATCCTGGGGATAAATCCCACTTGATCATGGTGTATGATCCTTTCAATGTGTTGTTGGATTCTGATTGCTAGTACTTTGTTGAGGATTTTTGTGTATATGTTCATCAGTGATATTGGTCCATAATTTTCTTTTTTTGTGATGTCTTTGTCGTTTTGGTATCAGGGTGATGGTGGCCTCATAGAATGAGCTTGGGAATGTTCCTCCCTCTGCAGTTTTTTGGAAGAGTTTGAGAAGGATGGGTGTTAGCTCTTCTCTAAATGTTTGATAGAATTTACCTGTGAAGCCATCTGACCCTGTACTTTTGTTTGTTGGAAGATTTTTAATCACCATTTCAATATCATTACTTCTGATTGGTCTGTTCATATTTTCTATTCTTCCTGGTTCACTCTTGGAAGATTGTATTTTTCTAAGAATTTGTCCATTTCCTCCAGGTTGTCCATTTTTTTGGCAAATAGTTGCTTGTAGTAGTATCTTATGATCCTTTGTATTTCTGCAGCGTCAGTTGTAACTTCTGCTTTTTCATTTCTAATTTTATTGACTTGAGACCTCTCCCTTTTTTTCTTGTTGAGTCTGGCTAAAGATTTATCAATTTTGTTTATCTTCTCAATGAACTAACTTCTAGTTTCATTTACCTTTGCTATTGTTTTCCTTGTTTCTATTTCATTTATTTCTGCTCTGATTTTTATGATTTCTTTCCTTCTCCTAGCTTTGGGTTTTATTTGTTCTTCTTTCTCTAGTTGCTTTGGGTGTAAGGTTAGGTTGTTTATTTGAGGTGTTTCCTGTTTCTTGAGGTAGGATTGTATTGCTGTAAACTTCCCTCCTAGAACTGCTTTTGCTGCATCCCATAGGTTTTTGTGTCATTGCATTTTCATTGTCATTAGTCTATAGGTACTTTTTTAATTTCCTTCTTGATTTCTTCAGTGATCTCTTGGTTATTTAGTAGCGTATTGTTTAGCCTCTATGTGTTTCTATTTTTTACAGTTTTTTTTCCTGTAATTGATTTCTAATCTCATTGTGTTGTGGTCAGAAAAGATGCTTGATACAATTTCAATTTTCTCAAATTTACTAAGGCTTGATTTGTGACCAAACATGTGATCTATCCTGGAGAATGTTCCACATGCACTTGAGAAGAAAGTGTAATCTGCTTTTTTCAGATGGAATGTCCTATAAATATCAATTAAGTCTATCTGGTCATTTGTGTCATTTAAAGCTTGTGTTTCCTTATTTATTTTCTATTTTGATGATCTGTCCATTGGTGTAAGTGGTGTGTTAAAAATCCCCTACTATTTTTGTTTACTGTCGATTTCTCCTTTCATGGTTGTTAACATTTACCTTATGTAATGAGGTGCTCCTATGTTGGTTGCATAAACATTTATAATTGTTATATCTCCTTCTTGGATTGATCATTATGTAGTGTCCTTCCTTGTCTCTTGTAATACTATTTATTTTAAAGTCTATCTTGTCTGACATGAGCATTGCTGCTCCAGCTTTCTTTTGATTTCCATTTGCATGCAATATCTTTTTTCACCCCCTCACTTTCAATCTTTGTGTGTCCCTAGTTCTGTAGTGGGTCTCTTGTAGACAGCATATATACAGGTCTTGTTTTTGTATCCATTCAGCCAGTCTGTGTCTTTCAGTTGGTGCATTTAGTCTATACACATTTACAGTAATTATTGATATGTATATACCTATTACCATTTTCCTAATTGTTTTGGGTTTGTTATTGTAGGTCTTTTCCTTCTCTTGTGCTTCCTGCCTAGAGAAGTTCCTTTAGCATTTGTTGCAAAGCTGGTTTGGTGGTGCTGAATTCTCTTAACTTTTGCTTGTCTGTAAAGGTTTTAATTTCTCCATCGAATCTGAGTGATATCCTTGCTGGGTGGAGTAATCTTGGTTGTAGGTTTTTCCCTTTCATTACTTTAAATATGTCTTTCCCCTCCCTTTTGCCGTGTAGAGTTTCTGCTGAAAGATTAGCTGATAACCTTATGGAGATTCCCTTGTGTGTGTTTTTTTGTATATATATATATATTTTTTTGCGGTATGTGGGCCTCTCACTGTTGTGGCCTCTCCCGTTGCGGAGCACAGGCTCCGGATGTGCAGGCTCAGTGGCCATGGCTCACGGGCCCAGCCACTCCGAGGCATGTGGGATCTTCCCGGACTGGGGCACGAACCCGTGTCCCCTGCGTCAGCAGGTGGACTCTCAACTACTGCGCCACCAGGGAAGCCCCCTTGTATGTTTTTTATTTTGCTTTTCCTTGCTGCTTTTAATATTTTTTCTTTGTATTTAATTAATATGTGTCTCAGCATGTTTCTTCTTGGGTTTATCCTGTATGGAGCTCTGTGCACTTCCTGGACTTGGGTGACTATTTCCTTTCCCATGTTAGGGACATTTTTGACTATAATCTCTTCAAATATTTTCTCAGACACTTTCTCTTTCCCTTCTTCTTCTGGGACCACTATAATTCGAATGTTCGTGCATTTAAGGTTGTCCCAGAGGTCTCTGAGACTTTCTTCGTTTCTTTTCATTTTTTTTACCTTATTCTCCTTGGCAGTTATTTCCACTATTTTATCTTCCATGTCACTTATCCGTTCTTCTGCCTCAGTTATTCTGCTGTTGATCCCTTCTAGTGTATTTTTCATTTTAGTTGTTTTATTGTTCATCACTGTTTATTTGTTCTTTAGTTCTTCTAGGTCTTTGTTAAACGTTTCTTGTATCTTCTCTATCTATGCCTCCATTCTGTTTCTGAGATTTTGGATCATGTTAGCTCTCATTACTCTGAATTCTTTTTCAGGTCTATTGCCTATTTCCTGTTCATTTATTTGGTCTTGTAGGTTTTTACCTTGCTCCTTTGTCTGTAACATATTTCTCTGTTGTCTCATAGTTGTTGATGGTTGATGTGTTCCTGTCTTGCTGGTTGTTTGGTCTGAGCCATCCAGCACTGGAGCTTGCAGGCCATTGGATTGATCTGGTTCTTGGTGCTGAGATGAGGACCACTGGGAGAGCTCACACTGATAAATATTCCTCGGGACCTGAAGTTCTCTGGTAGTCCAGCAGCTCAGATTCAGTCCTCCCACCACAGGGGCTCAGGCCCAATCCCCAGCCTCAGAACCGAGATTCCCCCCCAAGCCACGTGGTATGACAAAAAATAACCCAGACAAACAAAGCCCAAGGCAAATATAAAATAAAACCAAACAAAAAGAAAAGCAAACATACAAACAAAAAAAAGAAAACACAAATAAAACCCAAGAAAAATAATGAAAACAAATCTAAGCAAACAAAAGACAAACCAACAAGCAAACAACAACAAAGGAAAGTGAATAACAGAAGACACACAAATAAACAAGAGAATCCAAAAATCAAAACCAATAATAAAAACAAAACTAACCTAAACTTAAAACAAAAAACGAAAAAGCAAACTAAAAGAACAGCTTGTTGCTTGAAGATTTTTCTTGTCCACTTAGATTCTGAGGTCTTCCACTAGTGTTCAGTAGGTGCTCTGTGAGAATTATTCCAATGTATTCTTGATGTACCTGTGAGGAGATCCGAACTCCACGTCCTCCTATTCCTGTCTCATTTCTGAGATTGGTAATTTGTATAATTTCAGTTCTTCTAAATTTGTTGTTGTGTGTATGTGTACTTTATGGTCTAGAAAGTGGTCATTCTTGCTATACTTTTATGATCACTTATATAGAAGGTATATCTGATGTTGCTGTGATGTTAAAATGTGTATAGATTATATACTGTTGGTTGGTTTTGTTTTTGAGTTCTTCTATGTCCTTCTTTGTCTTCTGTCTAGTTGTTCTATTAATTAGTGGTAGAGGGTATTTGTGGTTCCAATTATAATTGTGGACTTATCTATTTCTTAGAATTCTATCAGTTTTTGCTTCACTATTTTGCTGCCTTCTTCTTAGATGCATACGCATTTAGGATCGATATGTCTACTTTGTATAATGACACTTTAATCGTTATATATTATTCCAGTCTCTCTCTGCTAACTTTCTTTGTACTGAATTCTACTTAACTTATATTAAATTATCTACTCCTTTTTTCCTTTGATTAATATTTTCATGATACATGTTTTTCTATCCTTTAATTTTCAACCTGCCTATCTCAATATATTTAAAGCAAGTTTCTTATAGACCACATATATTTGAATCATATTTTTTAACCTACCCTGCAGTATCTGCCTTTTAATTGACCCATTTAGATTATTTACATTTAATACAAGTATGATATATTAGGGTTTATTCTGCCACTTATTTTTTTGGTTTTTCTTTGGTCTCTCTAGTCTTTTTTGGCATATTTTTTTGACTTTTTCTACTTAAGTTACTTGAGCAAACATTTTTGAGAATTCTATTTTAAATAGAATTCTATTTTAAATAAAATTCTATTTTGACATTTACCAGTTCAAGTCTAGTGCAGCAACTTTAGCTCTTTTTAAGTTCTTTCGCCCTCCCCTATTTGTAATACAATCCTCATACATAATTTCTGTACAGACAGTTATAATCTCATCAGGCAGTGTTCTAATTTTTGTTTCACCTGCCAAAAATAATTGAGAAGATGCATGAGAAGGAGAGTTTAGTTATCTGTGCATATTTTGCTTATCATGTTCTTTTCTTATTTCTGATCTTCCAAGATTCCTTCTTTGTTGGTTTCCTTCTGTTTAGAGAACATTTTTATATATCCTTTTAAGGTAAACCTCCTAGGGACAAATTCTCTTACTTTTCAATAATTTAAGAATGTCTGTTTCCCTTTAATTCCTAAAAGATACTACACTGGGTAGATGATTCTGAGTTGGAAATTCTTTTTGAAATATTTGAAAAATATTGTGATACCTCTTTATGGCTTCCAGTTTCTAATGAGAAGTCTTCTGTCATTCAAATTGGTTTTTTTCCTCTACATAAGGTTTCATTTCTGTCTTGCTACTTCAAAGATTTTTTTCTTTTTCTTTAACTTTTAGAAATTTGACTAACATATGTTTTGGATTGGGTTTCTTTAAATTTATCCTGTTTAGAGTTTGTTCAGCTTTTTGAAACTGTAGGATTATATTCATTGTCATTTTGAGGAAGTTTTCAACCATCATTTCTTTAAGTGCTTTTTCAGACTTGCCCTCTTTCTCTCCTCTCCTTCCCGGAGTCTAATGACACATATGTTAGATTTTTAAAAAAAATAATCCCACAGGTCCCTGAGGCTCTCTTAAATTTTTTTAGTCTGTTTTCTCTCCTTTGTTCATATTGGGTAGTTTGTTTTGATCTCCCAGTTTCCTGATTGTTTCCATTTTTCTGTTGAGCCTTTCTACTGAGCTTTTTATTTGGTTATTGTATTTTTCAGTTCTAAAATTTCCATTTGGTTCATGTCTTTTCTTCCTTTGCTTACAACTTTATATTTCTTTGCTGAAGCTTTGTATATTTTCATTTGCTTCAAGCATGTATGTAATAGCTCACAGAAGCACTTTTATCATAGCTGTACCAAAATTTTTGTCAGATAATTCTAACATGCCTGCTATTTTAGTGTTATTCATTGCCATTTTCATTTAGTTTGAGATATATTCTAGTTCTTGGCATGATGAGTGATTTTTTTTTTACTGAAAACTAGACATTTTGAGTATTATGAGAATAGATCTTAATTAAACATTCTGTTTTAGCTGGATTTTTCTGATACTACTTTAGCAAGTGATAGGGCACCACCTTGCTACTACCAGATGGAGGTAGAACATCAGGTTTCTCATTGGGCCTCCATTAGCCAACAAGAGCATGCTCCTCATTACTGCTGGATGGGGATGGGAATTCTGACTTCCCTAGTGGTCTCCACTAACACTGGTGGGAAAGCTTCATTATTGCTAAGGGAATGTGAAAGTCATGGCTCTTCTCTAGGCCTTTTCTGATATCACTCTAGCAGAGAGAGGGAGGAGCACCTCATTACTGCAAGTGAAGGAAATCCAGGCTACTCAAGTGGAGTTTACTGAAAGCACAGTGCTTCTACTTCCAGTGGAGGTGAGAATCTTAGCTCTCTATTTGGTCTTTTCCAACATTACATTGTTGGGTGTACCTCACAGAGTCTCTCTATGGTGGAAGTCTAGGATTCTCACATTGCCTTTGCTTACATGTGTGGGGACAGAGGATTATATTTCTGTGTGTGTGAGTGTGCGTGTGTGTGTGTGATGTTTAGCTGGAGTAGAGCAGTTATTATGTAAAGTTGTTTTTTTATTTTTTTTCTTTCTAGAAATCTTTCTTACTACTCTGGCTAGAGATAATAGGCTTAGGATGTAGTTCTTTTTGTCTTTTTGAGTTTCCATAATAGCAGTCTTTTTAACACCCAGCCTGGTATATACGAGACAAAAGGAAAACCCAAGTAACCCCCAGCATGTTGTTCTCTGTGTCCTGAAGTAACCCAGCAAGTCTGCTTTCTTCTATTCACTCCTTAGAGTATTATTTTTGTTTTATATGTCATGTCTACATTTTTTAGTTGTACTTAGCATGTGGAATAGGGAAAAGTACTCTGTGTCCTGGAAGCAGAAGCCCATCTATATTTTTGTAGATCTAAATCAATTACTCTTTTTTCCATAATGATTCTTTCATATTTTATCATCTTCTTACCTCTATTTTATCAGGTATTTCACTATTATAGTTCTTATAACCTGCATTTAATAATAACACTATTTAAAATAGTAATTGTCAATCACTCATATCTATATCTCAATAAAATGTTCATTAATAGACTGCCTCTTAGAAAAGTGTGCAGTTATTATTTGTTATTCACAAATAACTAGATGAATAATTGTTTGTTCTACACATTTGAAGAATTCTTCCTCCTGAAAGAGATCATGGTACAGATAAGGGCATCATGCTATTAACCTTCAAATAAATAATAGGTAATGTGCTTTTTTTCATAATTTTATCCAATAGTACATCTAAAGTAATGACCTGGTAACCAACTAGTTGATTAACTGCATTGGAGCCACTGCAGTTATTCAAGCGCCCTCAAATAGGTTCCATTTCAAAACTAGAAGAGAAAAAAAAGATATAATGACTTTGGGCTTAATTTATATAACATATATATCAAAGTTCAGTTCTTGCAAGTTAACATAGTTCTTCAGGGTTCACTGGAAGATAAAAGTGTGAGATTTTAAAAAAAGAACAAAATAAAACACCATAGTTTTGTTGGTCAATAAACACCTCTAATTTTGTACTTCATTTGATTGTTTTTAAAATATTTGAATTTTACAGATAATATTTACATGATAAAATTTAATGCCTCAAAATGGAAAAGCATAAACTGCTTAGTGAGTTTGAGATGCGTTATCATGTAATGGCATTTACAATATTTTTTAAAAATCCAAATGTAGCTCTTCTTGCAGCATGACAAAGAGAATTAAATATATAACACTTGGCTCTCTAGAAACTCATATCAAACAAGTAACCCTAAATTATATAAAAGATATATGAATAAAAGCTGAGCAAGTACACAAATCAATCAACATACCAACTTTATACACCAACAAAGTGAAAAACAATCACATTGTTTCTCTTGAATGAATAAAGATTTGCCAATTAAGGTTTAGACAAGTAGACCAAGAAAATTTTACTGCCTTTAAATGCTCCCTTGATAATAGTATACTACAGATGATAAAACAAAATGGCTGGATTAAGTCCAAACATTATTGATTAAATAGTACTAGTTTGGAGATTAATTTGAACACATATTACAATACTTCATTTTAATAGTTATGAGTCCTGGCTATCATACAACTTGTTTGGTATTTCAATCATTTTTCTTTTCATCTTAAAATGAAAATAAAAATCATGATCTGCATTATTTTCTTTAGAGATATTGCAATAAGATATTTTTTAAACACATTATGTGTAAATGCATTCTGAGTTATGATAACCTGATCAATTTGATTTGTGAGGAAGAACACTTTTATCTTCTACTATTATGTACTTCTTTTCATATTGAAAGAGTTCCATATGCCAAAATGGCATGTTCACTCTGTAGTCAGTTTACTTCCTTTAGGAAAAGAAAGAAGCAGGGTGGGATAATACTGTGTAATAAAGAATTTGTCTGGTCTTTGTTCTGAGCTCCTGGAAGAGAAACTCTAAATCCATGGAATTTCCCCACATGTGTATCTTTTTTATTAATGATGGGCTCCTCAGACTACACCTGAGTTTACACTAAGGAATTTATTAATGTTGGGCACCTAGGTGGTTTCAGGATGGGAGCTGGACATGTGAGAAAGACCATGTGATGATTAGACAGTTAGGCCTTTGAATGATATCAGCTAGGCCTCTGGAGAAGGGAGAGGGGCTGGAGATTGAGTTCAGCTAAGAGGCCAGTGACTCAATCCATCATGCCTACAAGATGAAATTCCAATAAAATAACTGTACACCTGAAGGTCAGTGAACTTTACTCACTGGTAATCATAAATGGAGTGCTAAGAGAGTGATGAGTACTGAGGCAATGGAAGCTGCACATTTGGGAACCACCCAGACTTTAATTTATATGTCTTTTCATTTGACTGGTCCTGTCTTCTATCTTTTAGAATAAAAATGTAATCATAAATATGGCACTTCCCTGAGATCTGTAAATCCTTCAGACAAATTACCAAACTTGGGGAAGTAGTGGGAACTCCCAGATTGGAACACAGTTGGTCAGAGAAACCTGGAGCTTGCAGCTGTAGTCTGCAGTGAGGACAGTCTTGTGGGCTCTGGGCCCTTAACCTGTAATATCTGTGCTCACTCTGGGTAGTTAGTGTCAGCTGCGATGCAGGTAGTAATAAAGAAAAAATTATTTGTGACACTTGTTAAAGATGGTAAGGCATTATTCAGGACTATTAGGTACAGGTGATAGGTATAGGGACAACTAAGATAGAATTTTGCAGTAGATGAGAGAGATTGGGTCCAACTCCAAATATAGCATGGACACATGGGAATTTGTTTATAGCCAAGGAATAGGATGGAGGACAGTGGATGAAAAATTACTAAGAGGAAACATCAAGGGTAATGGCAGTTCTGGCTAAAGATTCTTGCTGAAGACAGGCCAGGGAGATCAGACATCACCTGGGGAATGGTGAAGGATGAAAGGCCTGATCAGATAATGAGGGTGATCAGATATGGAGGGTGAGGGATTCTGGTTAATCAGACCTAGCAGGGTTCTCGTTAAAATTAGCTTTTTTAAGAAAGTGCACAGATGAGCCTAGAAGAAGGTTCAGAAGCCTGATTAAAGTTTGGTTAAGCAAAGAATCTTTGTCAGTAGTTAGCCTCAAAATGGTCTGCAATGATCCCTGCCATGTGGTGTTAACACCATTGTATATTGTCCTTCCACATTGTATGATTACTCTGTGTGATGGGTCAACTGAATATAGCAGAAGTGATGGTATATTACTTTCAAGATTGTTAAGGTATACCAAGCATTAAAGCTTTCATTTGTGTCCTCCCCTTTACCTACCCTCCCATGTGGTCTTGACTGATTTGCTGTGCTATGGAAAACGGCTGTCATGGTGTAAGCAGCCCTATACTAAGTGTGCCTACTTTTGGGAGACTAAGTCTAAATCCCACATAAACATGTTTTGGCCAGGACTTGGAAAAAATGGCAACAATTAAAATGTAGGGGTTGAAATAAGTGTAAGATGATGGAAAGTGTTGGTACTGCCAGTGTGCTTGGTCCTGTGCCCTCCACTTTACTTTGTGGATAGTGCATTCAGACCATGGTTGTTGACAGCACTTAATTTGTTTTGATTTACTTTTAATAAATGTGAGTATGTGGTTGTTCATTATATTCTACACATTTTTTGGGTAAATCTGAAATATTTCATTGTTTTAAAAATGGAAAGGGCATGCATTCAAGTTAAATTCTGTAGTCTTAACACCTTCAGCCTTCTATTGGATTCTAGTGTAAATGGTATATTGAAATGAATGTCATTACTTTGAATAAAACTAGTGGGCATTTTATAGAATCATCAGCATTTTTCCCCTGATATTTGCCCTCTCCTACTCAAAAGACCTGCATACATCTTGAGAATCAAATTCTTCCCTGTCTCTGAATCTCTCTGGGTAAAGCTGCAACTTTACCATTTCCTGACTAAGGAGTGAAGTTTTCCTATGGGTCAGCATTTTCTCTGGTGCCTGCTACTCCTCCAGGAAGCCCACTACAAATGCTTTGATCACTTGTGCTGTTAAGAGCACAGAGTTCTACGGAAGGAGAATTCATCACTTCTCTCTGCTGTTCAGTCCTGCAAGTATGCTTTGATAATTTTTAGAGTTTAGAGACCAGAGATTTTAGGTTTATTTACACCCCTTTTCCCTCAAGATTTCAGACATTTGTGTAGGAACTTGGACCACATACATATTTGATTTGGTCCAGATTTTGTTCTCCAAATTACGTCTACTTTTGTATTCAGCATGTTAAGTGAGTAGCTTCATCAAGCTTGGTTCTCTCTTTCATCAGGATTAGTTCTCCCCCAGGACTTCCCTCAGTTAAGAGACATTTTTTTTTTTTTTGGCTATATTTTAATAGTGCTTCAGGCAAACCTGTGTAGACAGTACTTTAACAGATTCTCTGCTATTCTACCCCACCCCCTAACCTCAAGTGGAGACTCTTAAAACACAGTTTAAGAGTGTAAGCAGTATGAGTGTGACCCGCTTGTAAAATTTCATTCTGATTAACAGCATGGATTTTTAACTTTGGAAACTTCATTGTAGCATAACATCCTTACTTGATTCATTCTCAAGATTTATGGATTTTATAAGTGCTACAATAAAGAAACTGACTGAAGCTGTGTCTGCTTCATCTAGACTGAATGATTGCTTTTGTTGTAGTAAGGTTTTGAATATGCTTATTACCATCTCAAAACACATGCTTGTGCCTTTTTTTCTTATTTAATCACAAGCTGAGTCAGAGTATAAGTAAAATTTAGCAGATGCTCTGTTTAATATGGTTAACATTCAGAAACTAAGTTCATACTCCCTCGTTTTCCCCCAACTTTGCCCAATATACTACTTTAATGATCAAGTCATTCAGTAGTACATCTATTACTGAGTACCTACTCTGTTTCCAGAGATAAGCAAACAAATATAAACACAACCAATGAGAACCTTAATGTGCTTAATACCTAATTGGCAGGGCAGGGAAGGGCGAGAGTTATTTGAATACATTGGTATAAGGAAAGAAAAATTGAAATGAATATAACTTGAAAAATATGTATACTATATTGTGGTAAAAAGAAATAAGACCAACTATTTGCAGCTGAGGAAATTAGGGCATGTTTCTTGATGGATGATTCATTTGAGTTGAGTTTAAAAGGAGGAAGCTAATCCCAGTAGGAGATGGATTGGGAATGGGAAATATTATAGGTAGATTGCGTAGGGACCAGATTAGAAACTTATATTTGTGTGAAGGAGTTACTATATTTCCACTTAGGGCAACCTTCTCTTTCTTACACTGAAAAGTTGTAATGATAATGAAACATCCATCTAGTTTAAATAGAGCCATTCTTTCTGCATGACAAAACTGAGTGACTCCTTCTCTCTCTCCTACACTGTTAAATATATATCATAATAATTAACAGGCAGAAATGTCCTTAGAGAAGATCTAGTCCAATCTCCACAAATTATGGATGAGGAAACTGAGACTTAGAAAAGCTTCTTTCAATTCTACACATTAATTTCTACTTTCTATTTTATTTTTATTCTTTCAGGCACCCAATACACTATCAATACTGGTGTAGATACTTAGTATCTACTTAGAAAACTTAGCAGGAAAAGAAGCTGAATTTTAAATAACATTATATATTGCCATCTTTCCCCACAATAATAATGCTCTTCTCAGCATGTGAGCCTGTATAACAGAGCAGATTTATTACTTTTAATAGTAATAAACTACAAGTTTATGCTCTTTATTTGAATAATTTATGTAATACTATTGCTGAAATCTAGATTTATATTAAAATCTACAAAATGGTTTAGAAGGTGTCTTAATAGAATTTTTTCGCTGTTTTTTAAAAGAAAAAAATGAAGGAGAGCATAGCAGGTGACAGTAAGAGTTATGAACTCTCATAAGTAAATTGGTATGGAAATAAATATAGTCTTCACGTTTTTATATACAACATTTAGGGACCCTTAAAGAATTATGAACTTGACCTAACATTTCAATTTCTGGGACTTGGGCTAGAATGTAATTTTCTGAATAAAACAGTTTTTCTCTATGAACTTCATGACTGGGGACAGACATTATATACTCTTAACATTTCTTTACACTGCTACTGATGAGACAGACTAGGAGGTCTAAGCAGGAAGACCTCACATTCCCTAGAATTGCAGCATTTTGCAGAGGTTGTATCCCTTTTTAATGAACATGTTTTATTTTTCTTTAGAATACACATTAGTTTTTTCTATATACATAAGTTCATTTATTAAATTAAACTAATTTCTCATAAGTGTCTGGATGAATAGACTTCAAATCACTGAGCATTTGATTAAAATTTTCATAGATTTAATAAATATTAAAAACAAAAAATTCCTGATTATATCCATATTTCCTTGACTCGACACAAATGGGATTTAAGTCATTCCATTACTTTATTTTTGACAGCCTTTATACTCACATTCTTATTGTTCCTATACATAGAACAAAGGAGTTTATTAGTAAGGGTACAAAAGATAAACCTTACTAATGTTGGTTATTTTTTACAACCAATTATAAAGTGTCTCCCAAGAAAATTTTTTTGTGTGTATGAAACAAAAAATTTGTTCTAATAAAAAATTTTGATGAGACATTGAAGAGGACAAGTGATTCCAAAATAATACATAAAGTCACTACCAATAATACCATGTTTTTCTTTCCTGTAAACAGTGGTTAATAATAATGTAATGGTATTTAGAGGTTCAGCTGCAAAATCAAGAAAATAAAATTTTAGGAAAAAAGTACTACTCTTAGAGAATGTAATCTAAAGATGAGTGTATGAATGAAACCCCAGTTGGTTTCTTAAGCAATCCAGGTAGTAGGGCTAAAAGGAAATTAGTCAATAAATGTAGGTAATTCTTCTGCACAGTGTAATTCAGTATCTTCTGTTAATGTGTGAAGAGCAAGAAGTTATTTATGAGTGCTTAATAAATACATGTTTTGCAACAAATAACAAAATTCTAAAAAATGATGTGATATTATTGAAATACATCATTATACCTACATAAAAGAGATGGTATTTTAAAAGATGCAAAGGTTAACGTCTCTGCTTATATGAGAGCCGCATGAACTTGTATAATATGTATGCTCACTGAGAATACATGTTCTAAACATTTAAAAATACTAAAATTCAAACTTCTCACATGTATCACCATAGGCAAAGAGTTTATTTAAAGAGATCCATACAGAGATGTAACAAGATTTGATTGAAATAGCACAGAGTGATATGTGTGACAAAATTTAATCCCTCTGATTTACAGAACCAGATGACAGGGGCTTATATGAGGCAGTTTGAGACTGAGGGAGAACCCCCAAGTCTGAAGGGGCATTCACAAATTTTCTTAGCTATCTGATATCCTGTCTGAGTCTGTAAGACGTGTAGTGTAGTTCTTATCACCTTTTAAGGTACATATGATACATTCAAATTAATGAACAGATGATTTCACTATGCATGATAATACTGTGTGACCTATGTTAGCCTATGGACAACTGAACTGTCAAGTTTATAGACAAGTCTATGTAGGTAGGTAGGTAGTCATTATATGAACCCCACACTTAAACATGCTTTTCCAATTATAATAACCTCAGGATTCATCTTTAACTTGAGAAAATTAATAAAAATTATCGAAGTGTTCTCACGGAAAATGATATTTATAAAATTATTTAACTTAGGATAGCCAAATGTTTCTGCTCTTATTTATAAATAATGGAAGTTATTATTTGAGGCAATAGCAATATTAAATATTGAATGAATATTTTCCTGAGCAAACACAAAAGCTAAAGCTAATATAGCTATCTGATAAAGAGTATAAAATATTTATGTGGGAAATTCTTAAAGAATACAAGACGAGAATCATGAGCACCTCACAAGAAGCTACATCTGTGACTAATTCTTTTGAAAAAAAAGGTTTGAAAGAAATATATTTGTTAAAACTCAAAAAAAGAAAAAGGACAGTGAGTGGGTTGAACAATAAATTAGACAGAATTGAACAGGGAATTAGTGACTTGGGAACTGGGTCATAAGTAACTACAAAGGATGCAGCAGAAATCAAAGCAGCTGTAGTTTATAAAAGTGAAGTCAAAATATATGGAGATATAGTGACAAATTCTGACATACATTTAATCAGGACTTCTAAAGAATAAAATAGAGAAATAGATGAGAGGCAGTACATGAAAAAGTAATAACTGAATTTTTGAGAGCTGAAGAAAGCCATAAATTTATTGATATAGGAATTATGTGTTAAGTAGGATAAATTAACCTGTAGACATATTTTATTAAAAGGGCAGAATACAAAATGAAAAGAGAAGATATTAAAAGTATCCCCTACTCAAGAGAAGAACAAAAATTATACTGTGCTGACTTTTCAACAAAAACAGTAGACCTTAGATGATCAAATCTTAACAAAGCAGACTCTAGTGCAGGTGTGCCAGGGTTAAATTCCATGGTTGTCATTTACTAACTCTATGACTATAGGCAAGATAATTAAATTTTGTGTGCATCTATTTCCTCACCAGTAAAAGAGGAATTAAAAATAATAACTAATACATATGTTAGAGTAGGCACAGAGCAGCAATTATATGTTCCCAGGCTTAGAAACTATATGTTCCCAGGCTCTGGTAAATTTTAAATGCTAAACAGGTTTGCAATTATTATTATTTAAAGTTTGCAATATAATACTTCATTCATGAATTGTACATAAAGTATATTGTTCAAAAAGTACAGTAAATACAGTGCTTTCAGGTGAATAGAAATTGAAAGAGTTTGCTAATTAACAGACATGATCATAAAATCTTTGACCCCCAAAAATGTATTTAAACAGGAAGGCAAATGATCTGGAATTGGACGAAGAGAAGAAGGAAGGAAAAAAGGGTAACATTCAAGAAGAAACAAATTAGGCAAAACAAAGCTAAATCCACTAGTAAAGTAGGTAGGATATAGTGTGTGAAAAATAAAGTAATAGCAATGATAATGTTGCTTAATTTGGAACTAGAAAAATTAAGAAATACCATTCTGGATAACAGTAGCATTGAATGTGGGAGGGGAGGTATTTTGAACTAGTTTTTATACAAGTTTTAGAATGTTCCTGAGGACAGGCAAGATATTTAATCATCCATTTAATTAGTCAAGGCAATATTTAAATAACATTTTTAAAAGAAAAGAAATTATAAAATTTCCATTCTAGTAAATGAAATGTTTTAATAGTATCAAACCACCACATTTTTTAAAAAAAATTAATTTTAAAAGTCAAAAATTCTAAGATAACAGGGCTTCCCTGGTGGCGCAGTGGTTGAGTCCGCCTGCCGATGCAGGGGACACGGGTTCGTGCCCCAGTCTGGGACGATCCCACATGCCGCGGAGCAGCTGGGCCCGTGAGCCATGGCTACTGAGCCTGCGCGTCCGAAGCCTGTGCTCCGCAATGGGAGAGGCCACAACAGTGAGAGGCCCGCGTACCGCAAAAAAAAAAAAAAAATCTAAGATAACAGTAAAAGAAGAATAAGTATAAAACAACATAATATTGTAGAAAAGTAAAAATATGGTATAAAAACATCATGATTGAGATAAAAGTATTAAATTAATTTTTTAAAGATTGTCAGATTGGATTAAAAATGAAATTCAGAATTTGTTTTGTTTACAAAAGATACATCTAAAACAAAGATTGCGATTAAATAGTAAAGCATATACTGAAAAAACTAACAAGTATAAAACTAGAATATAGACTAATTAGTGGAAATAGTCTTCCAGGCATAAAATATTAGGGAAAGAATAGGTTACTCTATAACAATACAGATTTTTTAATGATTGGGAAGATTTTATGCACAAATATATAGAGAACAAAAATTGAAAGCTCTATAGGAGATATTGGAAAATTTGCTACCATAATGGGAGATATTAACAAATCTGTCTCCATTACAGGTAGTTCATGCAAAGAAAAAACAAAGCAAACATATAATAGACTGAAAGCATAATTAAGAAGATGGAATTATTGGAAGTAAATAAAGTTATGACACATGAACAGGGCAAAAAGAAGTGGTCAACATTAATTTTCCTAAGTCCAGTACTTGGAGCCATTGTCACTTGAAGTTGGCTCTTTAGAAATATAAAAAGAGCTGAAGCCTCTTTCTGTATGCTTTTTACCATTCCATTAATTTACAGCTTTCTATACTTCATTTCCTTAGAATTTGAGACTAGGTACCTATATATTTCTGATATAACTATTTAGGGTGCACAGGAATAATATAAATAATATGAATGGCACAGCTATTCAGAAACTTAGAAAAATACCTAACAAACACGAGGTTCAGTTTTCCTTTAAAAGCTCCAAACTACATACTGAAGCATTAAGAGCAGTTTGTTTTAAGAGCCTCAATTAAAAAAAAAAATCCCATAGGAATATAAAATGCAGCGATTTTAAATTTCTTGCAAAGTGATTCAAAGATAAATGATATTCCAGAAATAAAATTGATTAGGTTTTTTATTTCCCCTGGGGGATAATTTTATCCCACATCTGGGGATTTCAATTTTGAATATTCTTAAATAGGAGGGAGAATTTGGACATAACTTTTACTGTGAGCAAATTAAAAATTTGCCAGCCCTGTGCTACCTTCTCTTGTGTGTGTCCCAATGTGCA
This sequence comes from Phocoena sinus, assembly GCF_008692025.1. Lineage (NCBI taxonomy): Eukaryota > Metazoa > Chordata > Mammalia > Artiodactyla > Phocoenidae > Phocoena > Phocoena sinus. Next base: position 120,951,762 of record NC_045764.1, on the reverse strand, counting down.
TCCATCCCACCAGTGTTCATGGGTGTTTGATCAATAAGCAAGTTTGTCCACAAGCAAAGCCCCAATTCAAAGTTTTATACTAGTTGTGTGTCCAAAAATATTTCCTTAGATAACATATAATTATTAAATTCAACAGGCTTCAATTTTTAAAATATATGATGAAAATGATCAAAGAATACAATTCTGTTTTGTGTTTGGGGGAGGGTAACAATTTTTCACATTTACTTTAAAGATTTTCTGTACCTTTAAGTAGAAATCAGCCTCTTTTGCAGATATTGTAGTGATTCCACTAAAAATAATCATTTTTAATTTTTAAAAAAATCTGGCTACAAACAGCAGAAATGCCAAAAATTTTGACTTACTCAAAATAAAATTTATTATTCACATAAAAGGATGTGGTTAAAAGCAGTCATGGTGTGACTTTACTCCCTAGGTACCTTTACTCTCCAGGTTCCTTAGGGATCCAGACAACTTTCAGCCTGTCCTCCATCATTCCAAATATAGCCTAGGCTTTCATGACTTAAGATATATTCATGTTTCAGGCAACCAAACCAAAAGAAAGATAAAGAAGAGATACAGTTTGTGTGTGTGTGTGTATGTGTGTGTGTGTGTGCGTGCGTGTGTTTCAGCTGTCTCTTAGAAAAGGTCCTCGGAAGTTTGTGTTACCTACCCTTCCTTCAACTGTTTCCCTACCCAGTTATTATCTGTGTCAATAAGAAGAAATAGCCTTTCCTTTTTGTAGCAGCCAGCAGAAACTTAATTGGCCAAGGAATGGAAAAGGGGAGCTCATGCTCTGAAAGCCCCTTCTCCCTGGGTCTAGGCAAGGACAAGCTTTTTATAGGTATGGGGTGGTATGGGGCAGAGACCATTATCACTTAAGTTCATGGAAATAGGTGGAAATTTCCTGGAATGGGGTCCATGCCTCTTTTCTGCCCTTTTATGGTCCTTCAGGGTTTGGGTTGGAAGGAGGTTGAACTAACATGGAGCCACAGAGATGGGAGGGTAGCACTAAAATGAGATGATAATGAGCTTTAGAGTGACCTTTGTCCCAGTTTTGAAGTTCAGCCAGCCTATACCGTTTTCTTGTGGTTAAGCCTTCTTGTTCCCATCATGTAAACACAGCTGGAGACACAGTTTTGGCTTTCTGCAAGTTTGCCTAGAGGGAGGTTTTTATTAGGAATGGGGATAAGGGGGGCTTCCTTGCTTCCTTGTCTAAGGCCGGTGTACTTGTGTTTTATAAACACACTTTAGGCACAGGTTAGGGGCCCTCTGGTTGCTACCCTGGGTGACATTTGCACAGGATACATCTATCAATACTTCATTTTGAGAGACTGAATATACAAGAGACAATGGCCTGACCATACATGAGCATAGAGCTCTGACCCACAGCCTCTGCAGTAGTCATTCCAGGAAGCTAAACCCGGGCTTCTTCATCAATCAGTTGAAAACAATCAAGACTTGATGAGTGCTTCCTTGATTACCTAATTATTGCTCCCACCTGCATCTCAGAATAAACCCAGGAAGGTAAAATATGTTCCTCAACCCAGTTTTGTAAGTTTTCCCTCATGTAGTTAGCCCTCTTGGAGCTTGCCCCTGCAGACGACCTTTAATCAGGGCATATCTGAAGCATTAACAGTTTTTTCACTAAAAAATTTCCCACTCTCCTGCATGTCTTTGACTCTCTGCCAAATGCAAGTGCAGGTGACTGACCCCTTTACCATAACCTCTGCTTCTTCTCATTCTTCTTTTATTTCCACAATTCTTTGCCTATGTTTATATCGGACCATTGGAGATGCTAATAATGTAGTTTTCAGTACCCCCAAAACCATGTACCAGTTTAAAAACCCATTACTATGAAAGAGGCAAAAATGAACTTTAGAGATCAACAGTTTCTGCCACACATACCAAAAGAGGCATGGAAAAATTTTATAACCTAACCTTGTAAGAACTGAAACAACATAATTTCCTGTCCCTGTTTTAGATAGGACTAAACAATCTTTCCTGTCCTCATGTTAAATAATTTTGGAGTGTGCATTTTTTCCTTCCCTATCTTAAATGAACCTAAAAACAAATAAAATTATCTAGCTACTTTCTCCAGGAAATAACTTGCTGGAGATGAGAATTTGCACAGGCACTATCCTTACAAACTGGTACTGTTTTATGGGGTGTTTCAGCCTACTTGGCACAACAGGGCAAAGACCTGCTTCCTTCATATAAAATCTAGGAAAAAAATTGAAATCACAGCGATAACTTCAGGAACTTTTACCATGCAAAGTATTTGAGTCAAATTAGGAAAAAGTAAAAAAGAAAAAGAAAAACAAAGGAAGAAAAACTTGTGAGGATATTCTCTATCTTCTCCATCTAAAAAAAAATGGCATCTGCATTAGTAAGAGCTTTTTAATTATACAAGAGTATTATCATACTCTTGATGAAATTACTAAGAGTTCAAGTTATTGGTTAAAGTACAGCAATTTCCTCTCTTGTACATGTACATGTTTTAAAATTTGTTTTTCTACACAAATGCCACCTCCTCTCCTTGAAAAGGGACTATAGTTAGCCTTTTTACAGTAATAATTTCATACCTATTTTAATTCTTCTCTTTCCCTTCCGTTGCATCTCTTTTTATCTTCTCTGGGAAAACTATGAAGATTACTTCAATAAACAAGAATTCTCTCTCCATTATGTGTACACTCTAAGAGTATCTACTCAAGTTAAATGGTTAATAATTTCTAAAAGAAAGAGGAAACAATTCATTGTGCATCTTTTCTATGTTTTCTCCTTGCAAAACTGAAACTTAGAAGAAATATTGCTTGTAAGTTTGGAAAATAGTTTTGGTTCCTAGACAAGAAGAAATAGTATACAATTAAAGATTTTAGTATAAATTCAAGAGATAGAATCTTTTGGTATATACATATAGAGATTTACATAAAATATACATAAAATAATTCATGTAATATTCCTGATAATTAGTTTACTCTTTGAAACAATTAGTCTTTATAGTTCAACTTATAAAATACTCTTTGTTCTCTTCCTAAAGATATCACCATATAAAAATAATTTTTGCACGATATTTAAGAGATTTTTGTTTTATTACTTATGATTTAAACTTTATATGATTTCTACATTAATTCTATGAGCCCAGTAGTTATCATTGTTTCTACAAATTATTTAAGACTGTAAAATATAAACATGTTTAATTAGAAATTGCATTGAGATCGTTTTAAAAGGTTTCAATATTGTAAATTATTTGCATACTACAATAATAAGGAAAGGAAATTATTTGTTGCATTAAATTGTAACTTCTAGATCTTTAGTAAACTTTATTTCAATATCTGTAATATTAAATTGAATTAATTAATATATAGTACTTGGATACCTAGACAATTTCCAGATGGAAAAAAAAGATGAAGTGTCAGTTATTAGACTATACATACCCATGTTCCTAATTTTTTATACAGACATGCTATAGAAAAACAGCAGGTGAAATTTAAGCAATATTTACATGTATTTACTTTAAAATTTGTTAAGTGATACATAAACTGATATAAATGTAAGCTTCTGTCCAGAAAAACAAAACAAAAATTGATTACTTTGGTTCAAGGTGGTAATTAATATAAATGGCTCAGAAAACACGCAGTATAATGATTACAAATAAATTTGAAAATGAACACAAGATATTAAGTATGTTTGTCTATTGGCTTTTTAGGAAACAATTATACTCTATTAAGAGAGTAAATTGTTATAAATATGAATACATGCATCATTTTATTTAATATGCTAAAAATTTAATTATATTTTAAGCATAATGTAAATGACTAAATGTTATTATTTACATATGTACATTTTTTGTATAAATATATAAATATAAAAGTATATTAAGATCATTGATCTTAATATTTTAGTTTATAAATAATAGTTAAAAACAAACCTATGGACATTTTGTAAATACAAAGTATCTGAGGAATGTGGAATCTGGATTTATAATGCCTAAATATGATGACTTATTTGGTTCATTGTTAATGCATATATTAAAAAAGAAAAGAACTTAGGGATCCTAAACCGTAAATTTTTACATGCCAGATATTTAAAAAGTTGAAATTAGAGGGACTTCCCTGGTGGTCCAGTGGTTAAGACTCTGTGCTTCCAATGCAGGAGATGTGCGTTCAATCCCTGGTTGGGAAACTAATATCCCACATGCTGTGCACTGCAGCCAAAAGAAAAAAAAAAAATTAGAATTTTGGTTTTCGTTTTATAAAATCATTAAGTTTCCCTGTGGCCAAGTTAAAGAGATTATTTTTTATCACCAAGATTTTCTATTAAATCTGAACTTTCATTTTTACAGTTTCTTAATTTTGAAAATAACATTATATTCCTAACAACTATATTTTTGTTGTATATTATCAAAATGTCAAGTACATCAATTCTTTTGCTCTTGAAGAGTATGATTTTTGTTTGTGTTTTGCCTCCTTTGACAATCCTACTTTATTTTGTTTGTCCCAAATTTGGGCCACTCAGTTGGAGTTTTAAAAAATCAAACAAAAAACCTGTTAAACTGTCTTTCAACACAAAAGTTAAACAAGGTTTCCTAAAATGACCACACATAAAAACTATTTGTTCCGGGGCTTACCTTGTGGCGCAGTGGTTGAGAGTCTGCCTGCCGATGCAGGAGACACGGGTTTGTGCCCTGGTCCGGGAAGATCCCACATGCTGCGGAGCGCTGGGCCCGTGAGCCGTGGCCGCTGAGCCTGCGCATCTGGAGCCTGTGCTCCGCAGCGGGAGAGGCCACAACGGTGAGAGGCCCGCGTACCAAAAAAAAAAAAAAAAAAAATTATTTGTTCCTTCAGCTTATAAAATAAAGCATAGTAGAAATTACTGGTTCTTTTTGATGTTATCAGCATTTTATCTTGAGTCATCTTTCATTTATTAAATTTAAGATCAATAATCTTATAAACACTGACAAATCAAAAAAAAAATTTAGTAATCCTATGTAGAAGTAAAAATAATTACTATGATTCAGTGTCTATGTATTAACTAGGAATATATTTATGTATTATATATTTATTAGGAGCATATTCAGGTACTTGTAAAAAGACTGCTACCCATATGCCTACAATGAGATTTTCTTTCTGTTACTAGGTTCCAATGCATTTATTAATCAAAAATATCACAGTATGCATTATGCTTTAAATCAAAAATCCCCCTTTCCTCACCCCACTGTTATGCATGAGTTTTTGTTCTATATCTGTGAGTCTGTTTCTCTTTTGTTATATACATTTGTTTGTTTTACTTTTTAGATTCCACATATAAGTGATAACATACAGTATTTGTCTTCTGTTTGACTTATTCACTAAGTGTAATACTCTAGGTCCATCTACATGGTTACAAATGGCAGAATTTTATTCTTTTTCATGAATGAGTAGTATTCCATTGTATATACATACCATATCTTCTTTATCTATTCATTTATTGATGGACACTTGGGTTGCTTCCATATCTTGGCTATTGTAAATAATGCTGCTATAAACATTGGGGTGTATCGTATCTTTTTGAATTGTATTTTCTTTCCTTTTTTTATTGGCTATATTCCTGAGTGGAATTGCTGGATCATATGGTAGTTCAATTTTCAGTTTTTTGAGAAAAATCTCCAGACTGTTTCCATAGTGTCACCAATTTACATTCCCAACAGTGTACAAGTGTTCCCTTTTCTCCACATCCTCTCCAACATTTGTTATTTGTAGAGGCTTTGATGATAACCATTCTGCCAGGTATGAGATGATATCTTATTGTGGTTTTGATTTGCATTTTTCTAATAATTAGCAATATTGAGCATCTTCTCATGTGCCTGTTACCCATCTGTATGTCTTCATTGGAAAAATGTCTACTCAGTTCTTCTGCCCATTTTTTAATTGGGTTGTTTGTTTTTTTGATGTTGCATTATATGAGCTGTTTATATATTTTGGATAGTAACCTCTTATTGGTCATATCATTTGCAATTTTTTTCTCCCATTCAGTAGGCTGTCTTTTCATATTATTCATGGTTTTCTTTGCTGTGCAAAGGCTTTTAAGTTTAATTAGGTCCCATTGGTTATCTTTGATTTTGTTTCCTTTGCCTTAGGAGACAAATCCAAAAAAATATTGTTATGATTTATGTCAGAGTGTTCTGCCTAGGTTCTCCTCTAGGAGTTTCATGGTTTCAGGTTTTACATTTCGGTTTCAATCCATTTTGAGGTTATTTTTGTATATAGTATTAGGAGATGTTCTAATCTCATGTTTTTACATTTAGCTGTTCAGTTTTCCCAACACCACTTATTGAAGAGATTGTCTCTTCTCCATTGTACATTCTTGTCTCCTTTGTCATAGATTGATTGATCATAAATGTGTGGGTATATTTCCAGGCTCTCTATTCTGTTCCATTGATCTATGTGTTTGATTTTGTGTTGGTACCATGCTGTTTTCATTACTGTAGTTTTGTACTATAGTCTGAAGTCAGGGAGGGTGATACCTCCAACTTTGTTATATTAGCAAGTGTAATATCTCTTCTTGTATTGATCCCTTTATCATTATATAATGCTATTCTTTGTCTTTTGTTATAGACTTTTTTAAAGTCTATTTTGTCTGATATGAGCATTGCTACCCATGCTTTCTTGTTTTTTCCATTTGCATGAAATATCTTTTTCCATCCCCTCACTTTTAATCTTCGTGTGTCTTTAGTCTGAAGTGAATCTCTTGTAAGCAGCACATAGATGGGTCTTATTTTTTCATCCAATTTGCCACCCTATGTCTTGATTGGAGCATTTAGTCCATTGATATTTAAAACAATTATTGATATGTATGTACTTATTTCCATTTTATTACTTCTTTTCTGGTTGTTTGTGTAGTTCTTCCCATTTTTTGTTTGTTTCTTTGCTCATGGTTTGATTGTTCTTCAGTGGTAGGTTTGTGTTCCTTCCTCCCTTGTTTTTGTGTATCTGTTGTAGGATTTTGATTTGTGGTTACCATGGGGCTCATATATGTTGACCTATAATGATATTTACTTGTTTTCAACTGGTAGTCATTTAGGTTCAAACACATTTTAAAAGATCTCCATTTTTTACTCTCCTCCCCCACATTTTGTATTTTTGATATATTTTACATCTTCATGCTTAACCCTTCACTGCTCATTGTAGTTATTGTTGCTTTTACAATTTTTTGTCTTTTAATCTTTTTACTAGCTTATTTAAATGGTTGATCCTCTGCTTTTACTATATATTTGCTTTTCTTAGTAGGATTTTTTCATTTCCTATAGATCCTTACTTCTTGTTATAGCCTTTTCTCTTCCATTAGAAAAGACCCTTTAACATTTCTTTTAGGGTAGGTTTAGTATTGATGAACTCATTTAGTTTTTGTCTGAGAAGTTCTTTCTCTCTCCTGCAATTCTAAATGATAATCTTGCTAGGTAGAGTATGCTAGGTTGTAGGCTTTACCCTTTCAGCACTTTGAATGTATCTTGCCACTCCCTTCTGTCCTGCAAACCTTCTGCAAAATATCAGCCTGATAGTCTTATGGAGGTTCCCTTGTATTTGACTCTTTGTTTTTCTCTTGCTGCCTTCAGAATTCTTTTTATCTTTAACTTTTGCCATTTTAATTATGGTATGGCTTGGTGTGGTTCTGTTTGGGTTTATTTTGTTTGGGACCCTCTGTGTCTCCTGTACCTAGATATGTTTCCTTCTCCAGGATTAGGACTCTTTCAGCCATAATTTCATCAAATACATTTTTGACTCCCTTCTCTCTCTCTTCTCCTTCTGGGACCCCTATAGTGCAAGTGTTGATATGCTTTATGTTATCGAGAGATCTCTTAAACTGTTCTCAGTTTTTAATTTTGTTTTTCTTTTTGCTCTTCTTATTGGGCAATTTCCACTATTCTGTCTTATAGAGCAGTTATGTATTATTCTGTATCACTTGGTCTGTTTTTTAATTCCTTCCATAAGTTTTTCATTTCAGTTATTGTATTCTTCATTTCTGATTGGTTCTTTTTTGTATTTTCTAGTTCCTTGTTAAAATTCTCACTGTGTTCATCTATTCCATCCCCTAATTCACTTAGCATTCTTATTACTAATGCTTTTAATTCTTTATCTGATAAATTGTTTACTTTTGTTTCATTATTTATTATTTCAGTTTTGTCTTGCTCTTTCAATTGAGACCAGTTCCAATGTCTTCTCATTTTGCTTAACTTTCTCTCTCTCTATGAATTTAGGTGAAACAGTTAGTTATACAGTCTTGAAGGGGTATCCTTATATGGGAGTGTCCCTATAGACTCTGCATGTTCCCAGTGGCTTTGGTGAAAAAGCTGGATTTGACATGAACACAAGTCACGTCTTTCCCCTGGATATGCTGGCAGCTATAACCTTGGTATGAGGTAGGGCTGGAGATGGAGGGACTAGGGCCTGAGCCAAGTGTGAGGCAGAGCTTCCCCACTGCTGGGTGGCTGTCACCACCCTATTGGGGGTGGGGGCATACCCCAAGTTGCTGGAGCAGAAGCGCTGAGTATCAGGTCTGCTCTGGCTCTATTCCCTTTAGTTGTGTGCTCTCCCTTCTCCTGGCACCTGCACCCTTGCCCCAGACGTGAGCAGTGCTGGAGCAGGAGGGGGTTGTGTATGATGGAGATGAACTGCAGTTGGCCAGCCACAGACAGAGGTCCAGGCTGCCTGAAATGTGCCACCTGTGCAAGCACCAGCAATGGATGCCCCACCCTGCTTAGTCACAGCTTCTGGTCTGATTCTCCTTTTTCCCTTACAGCCAACCACTACACCAAGCCTCCATTACCCCTGCCTCTTATGGAGCCATGCTTCAAGGCAGGTGGGGCCTAAATGGGCTCTCAGCATGTATTGGCATGTGGGCTATGGAGGTCAGGCTTCCTTTAGAGATTGGTACCACCCCGATATGCTGCCTTTAAAAGCACCAGCAATGGCCACCCTAGTCCCACTCAGACCCCGACCCAGATCTAAGTCACCTCTGCATCCCATGGTAGATCCCTGGTCATGGCAGCCTTTGGTCCCCTGCATACCTGCCATGTGAAATAAGCTCGGTTGGAGCTTTGCTTGGCTCAGGCTGGGACACCCCCTGAGGTAGTCACTGGAAACTAGGCAGCCACTTGAGCAGTCCTCAATCCTCCCCTCTCTGCCCTACCTCAGGAGCAAGCCAATTCTCACATGTCCTTAGGAGTGAGGTCCAGTCTTCCCACATCCCCACTGTTGATCCCAGCAGGCTCTCAACCAGCCAATGGGACTCCTCTTCCCTGTGTTGGATCCCATGACTGGGGCACCCAATATGTGGCTTGAACTGCTCACTCCCTAGGGCAGATCTCCACCCATGTAATCTCCCTTTGCCTCTGACTCCCCTCCCAGGGGCACAAGTCCCAGACTGATTGCTTCTCTTTCCTTCTTTCACAATTCCTTGTGGATCTTTCTCACAGCCTTGGTTGTACAGGAGTCTTTCTGCCAGTTTCCAGGCAGTTTCAGTGAGAACTGTTCCACATGTAGATGTATTTTTGTTGTGTTCTTGGGGTAAGGTGAGCTCCATGTCCTCCTAATCCACCAATTAGGTCAATATCCTTAGTATACTAATTTTAGATTTTAAATATTCAATTTAGTAAAATTGAGGGAAAACAGTCTTACATAAGATAATTATCAAGATTAATGTAATTAATAAAAATGTAAATCTGGATACCACATACATTTATTTTTCTTTATAACACAAAATGCTTATAAAAGAATTTCTAAATAAAGAATTCAAAGAAAATTCTATTTCAAAATCAGAATTTGTACAGATGATAGTCTAATCAAAATACTATTAAAATAGAAATTAATAACTCTTTATAACCCATGGTTATTTGTAACGGTCACTTTTGGTTTGAATTGAAAAATAAAACTTTATTGGAATCCCATTTTAAAATTAATAACAATGGAATCTAAGGATGAAGACATTTTGAGAGAGTTTCACAGGCTAAAAGAAACCTTGAATTTGAGGCAGATTAATTCTAAGATAGCAGTAACCCTGTTATTCAGACTTGTGCCTTGAAGGGTGATGTGGAAAGTACAGACAAAATCAAGATGATAGATAGAGACATAGTTTCATCTAGCGTTTCACATGTCATTTTCCTCAGTAACACTGTTTTTGTAGAAATAAAGAGCAGTAATAGAATTCCTTAGAAAAATCTAACCATGGACTCGTGGTAGTTTGGCAGGCTGTACTTATTTTTAAAAATTGTGGAGGACATTTGGAGTTTGCAGTTGATAAGATAAACATCATGGCAGAGAGATTAGTGAATTAGTTTTCAGTTTACAAACCTGTCACCATATTTTTCTACAGTTTGTATAATTTGCAATCTGGAAGATACCAAAGACCTCCTAAAGACATACTGTGCAATTGCTGCATACACCTCAGTTTTCCCAGTGTTCTGTAGTAGATGTTCTTAGAGATCAAAAAGGTGAGATTTTAGGGCTTCCCTGGTGGCGCAGTGGTGGAGAGTCCACCTGCCAATGCAGGGGACACGGGTTCGTGCCCCAGTCCGGGAAGACCCCACATGCCGCAGAGCGGCTGGGCCCGCGAGCCATGGCCACTGAGCCTGCGCGTCCAGAGCCTGTGCTCCGCAACGGGAGAGGCCACAACAGTGAGGGGCCCGCGGACCGCAAAAAAAAAAAAAAAAAAAGATGAGATTTTATTAGAATGAAAATCTGAATTAACTAGGAGGAAGAAGCATATCATTCCATATGAAAAGTTATTCCTTAGACAACACTGTTGCTTCTGCTAAAGCACTATCTGAGCATGTGACAGCAAAGGGCACAAAATTGAAATATCTCTTTCTAAAGAATTATGTTGTTTCACTGAAGAAGGCTGGAAAGTCTCTCCCTTTCAGTGAACCCCCCAAAGCTCTGTACTTCATGTAAAGCGCTAAAAAAATAAAAGAAATAGCCTTTGTGAAATGGTCCAGCACTGCCTTGTGTTCAGTTAGTGATTCTGTATCTAAAATGCTGTTTTAAAAACTGTATTTGGAAGAGAAAAAAGTAAAGAGAGCTTTAAAGTTAAGTAGAAAATCTTAGTGTGTCAAATAACAAAGGAAAATATTAGAAGAGTTGTCAATGAACTTTTATTTTTCCTTTGTTACTGTTAATATTACTCTATTGTTGAAAGAAGCCTCTTGTATATCTCATACTTCAGATTGCTTTTAGTGTTTCTTTTCATCTTTAGCATTATGAAACATAATCCTAATATTTTTTTTCCTTTTTTACCATAACATGTAATTGTCTAATAAATCTAACATTCACTTCATCATTACAAATTATCATCTAGGCCTTAACTCTTATGCTCTAATTTGCATTTTCACTTCTGAAACTTTGGGGAAGATTTGAATTTTTTTTCTTCTTCGTATTGCTATATTAGGAAAGACTCTCCAAAGATGTTGGGTAATTCCTACTGACAGATCAAAGGAATATGCTTAAGATAGTTTTTTTCTGTTTTTTTTTGCGGTACGCGGGCCTCTCACTGTTGTGGCCTCTCCCGTTGCGGAGCACAGGCTCCAGACGCGCAGGCTCAGCAGCCATGGCTCACGGGCCCAGCCGCTCCGCGGCATGTGGGATCTTCCCGGACTGGGGCACGAACCTGTGACCCCTTCATCAGCAGGCGGACTCTCAACCACTGCACCACCAGAGAAGCCCCCTTGAGATAGTTTTGATTTGAAAATCTTTAAACACACAAGTCTTCCTCAGCTTAAGGGGTTAAGTCCTGAGAAGGCTTATAGATAATAGCTTATCCTAGCCTACCTAAAATATGCTCAGAACAATTACACTAGCCTACAATTGGGCAAAATCATATAACACAAAACCTATTTTATAATAAAGTGTTGAATAAATTATGTAATTTATTGAATACTGTACTGAAAGTGAAAAACAGAATAGTTGTCTGGGTACAGAATGATTGTTAGTATCAGTATGTCAGCCTCATGATCACGTGGCTGACTGGGAGCTGTGGCTCACTGCTGCTGCCCAGCATCCGGAGAGAGCATCATACTGAATATCACTAGCCCATGAAAAGATCAAAATTCAAAATTCAAAGTACGGTTTCTAATGAATGCATATGCTTTTGCACCATCATAAGGTTGAAAAATCATTTAAGTCAGACCATTGTAAGTTGGGGAATTTCTGTAGTTCTATTTCATTGAGAATCAGTGGTACTAATTTAATTACAATCATTTGCCTCCTGATACAATTTTTGATTCTTGACATTTATTTCAATAAATACTTTAGTAGCATTTTACTACTGTTATCTGTGTGCATTTGTAAGCTCTCTTAGGAAAAATAAGCAAATAGGAAATGCTTTCCAAATCTATGCTTCATTGCTGCTGGATGATTAACTACTTCTATTCCTTAAGAAGTAAGATCAGTCTTGCTTTCTGAATAATCAGTAGATTAAATTAGTGTCAACAGAAACTTGGTGATGGCTGGGAGCATGCTATTAAAAGAGCACTTTAAAAATCATTATTAAATAAATGAATACAGTATAACTGTCTGTTTTGCAAGGCTATCATCTTCACTTTGAAAACTTGTCTGTTCCATTTTACATTTAATTAATGTCATGACAATTTAGATTTTTGTCATGTGCCTGTTAGGCATAAAATGAAAGTATGTTTTAAAGCCCAAGGTTTTTACATTAGCAAGAAGTTTTAATAGACGTTATACATTCAGTTTATCAAACACTAATGGCTTTATAGTTTTTCTGTAAACACATAACATGTAAAACATATAGACAATTCTGCTTTTATATCTGGGATCCACAAGGAACACAGTTTTCAGAGTATGTGTAAATATTCTGGAAGACACCACATTTTAGTGAAAATAGTAGAAAAACTTTGAGAATTTTCACTAATATACCAGAAGGGACTGGATCATAAGACAATTGTGTTCACAATGGCATAACTACAACAGGATTTGCCTTCCTTAGTAAACAACAAGAGAACTTAAAAAAAAAATGAAAACATTATTTTACCATTAGACAGAACAAGACAGTAATATGAAAGAATGGCAACAAGCAAGGTGAGTTTGATAGTCACATTACTTACTGGATATAGGCACTTTCTAGACCACGATATAGATGCAAGATGTGGGAAAGTAAACAGACTGTGACAGTCTGGCTGATTTGAGGAGATGGAGATTGAAGTTTGGAGAGTCTGAAGTAACTGGAATTTGTGGAGCAAAGGACCACAGAGAGGGAGCTATACAGAAAAGTAGTTCCTGAAATGTACATAGGGCTGCACATGAGGTGGTATTTTTGGCTGAGAACTAAGCTGCTCATGCACAGGGCAAGAATGCATGAAGCTAAGCAAAGACTCACTATTGAAGAGCAACAACTGCAAAGTTTAAGTAGAACAATTCCTAGAGTCATGCAGGGAAGGGAGATTTTCTAGTCCTGATCAACCTGAGTAAAGAAACTTCGTTTACTAATTACGAAATCAGTAAAGAACATGAATATACTAATTCCTAGAAATATACAACCTACTAAGACTGAATTATGAAGAAAAAGAAAACCTGAACAGACTAATAATGAGTAAGGTGGTTCGATCAGTTGAATAGTTGAGCTAAACTAGCTCAAAAACAAAATCTTCATAGTCATGCCAGAAAATGTTTAAAAACGAGCTTCGAAAATATCATGCTGATCTACATGCAACTAAACTTCCTGTTAAAACAAAAATCAAAACACTTTAAATGAACATAACAAAATCTAGGCATTCAGAAAATTAGTATTCCAAATGTAACCCATAGCAAGAGAAAATTAGGCAATGTAAATGATGCAACAACTTAATAAATAAAATGAAACATCAAAGCTATATGTAATATCACACTGGGAGAGATAAAATGAAATTAAAATATGCAATTTATTCAAAAATGCATAAAAGTGGAAAAAATAACAATGAGAAATTGAAAACAAATAGCAAGATTATAAACTCAGGTTGCATATATAATTACATTAAATGAGTGTTCAGTCTCTTCAGTTAAAGATGGAGATTTTAACAATAGATTCAAAAAGCAAAACCAAATTCTATCTTGTGGTGGTAGGCAAAATAATAGCCCCCAAGGATGCCTACATTCCAAACTCTGGAACCTGTGATTATGTAACATAATATCATAATACTTGATACATACATAATACTTGATATCAATATAATATCAAGTAGCAAGGGGAAATTACAATTGCATATGGAATTAAAGTTACTAAACAGAAGACAGATTATCCTGAATATCTAGGTGGGCACTACATAATCACAAGAATTCTTGAAGGTGGAAGAGGGGGGCAAAAGGAGAGTCAGAGAGAAATTAATGTGGAGATGAAAAAGAGTGATTCTGTGCGCTCAGGATTTGGCCTGCACTTGCTGTCTTTGAATATGGAGAGAGGAGGTGATGAACCCAGGGAGGTTGCTGGCCGCTGGGACATAGAAAAGGCAGGGAAATGGATTCTTCCCTACAGCCTACAGAAAAAATTAAAACCATAAAAGAGATAAAACTGTAAACAAAAATGACTTTAGTTCCTCACCTTTATGCTCTAATAAATTTTTTATTTTTTAATGGCATACTTTGCAAAATAACATTTCCCTACCTTACTATAAATTTTCAATAAATTATTATTTTTAAATCAATGGCAACATAACAGATTTACATAACCATTTCTCTTGGTTCTTTTATTTACATATTAATTGACATCAATTTTTATTTATATATCTGGATGCTATCAATCTTATGAAATGAAGAAAGAATTGATTTATTTTAATTGATTTACTTTTATAATCTTTTAGAGGAAGACATTATAGTATAAAAATATATATTTGCTCTTTTGAACAGTTTGTTGCAAGAAGTGTGTCAATATATGAATGAATTATTAAATAAAGTATTTAAATGATGGTATTTTAAAAACTTTAGCTATCAATACATAGTGATGCAAAAGTGGTTGTGTATGATGATCTCTTGCGTGATGCCAGTTAATATGTTCATTTAACAGATATATGTTAATCATCTAAAAATGCAAGGTACCAGATAAGTTTGTGCTAACATGTGGTTAAGACCCTTAATCTTAATTCCAGTGAAATGTAAATGAAGGATCAAGTCTTCTTATTTCTTTTACTGTATTCCTGCTTTCCAAAGCAGTCAAATCAAGTACTATCTCATGCATACATCTTTACAGAGGGGAAAAATCTATAGTGTTTAGATATTGAGCATGTTAAGTCCAGATTTGTAGCTGGAGGGGAAAAAGGGGAACTTTTCATTGGAATAGCTATGAAAAATGCACATTTCCTTTCCAGATTTAAAAATAAAAAGACTGATTTTCCAACTATGATCAGAAATTGCTTTCAATCCCTAAATGAAATCATTAAAACACCAATAATTTGAAGTTACAATCTCTTAGTATCTGTTTCTTGTCTATTTGTTGGCAGTAATATCTGTTTCTTATCTATATCTCTGTCTGTACCTCTGTCTAAATCTATATCCATAAGCATCTGTATATCTCTTGATATAAGGAGATAGAGAAAAAGAGCCATAAAATATTCAGATTTTATACATGGTCTAACTATAAAATATATTGGAAGGCAAGAAAAATACTATTTTTTTCCTGTCTACCATTACTTGCAAGCTATATTGAATCAGAGACTCGTTTTTTCAACAAATATGTATTATATATTTACTATCAATATCAGTTTCCTTATGAACAGTTAATAAAATGGGTTGTAAAAGTGACTAACTTAGGGTTAGTTTCTTCAGCTTGGCATACTGTGGAATGTAGGAGCATGTTTGGGTTGTTGCAGGACCCACAGCTTACTATTAAATAGGAATGGATATAGATGACCCAAACACATAGCAGGTTATTCCTGAGGGGACAGCTAGCCTGATAAATTGGATAAAAGCCACATTAAAGCTTGTTTTCCACAAGAATTGGAATTTTACAGACGAAGTGACTGATGGGCTATGTATGTAAGCCTTGTTGGACTGGATTTACAATGATCAGGATGTTCACCCACCTAAATATACCCCTTACTCAGGTCATAATAAATGCTGTAGTTAAAGGGGCTCTATTGCATGGGCACCCCATGTAACCTTACTACTACAAAATCAAGTAATGGTCTGAGAAGCTGTATCAGATTTGTTTCCGCTTCCACTTATGAATTTTACATATGGTAAGAAAATTAGAGTGATCTACAAGACTATATGGACAGACCAAAAGATAGTCAAGGGATGCACACTAGGAGGTTGGAAGACTAAGGAACATGATGAACTTGGCAGACCCTGACTGGAGTGACACAGGGGCTTAATTCTGTACTATCAGTTGTTGGGTGGACTGATGACAGGCTCTGCTGATCCCCCAATATTGAAGGGTTCTAAACAAATGACTCTACTTACTCTAGTTTGGAGGAATTTATGATGCCAGAAGGCAAAGAAGGTAATGAGAAAATTGACCTCAAAATGTCAGGGGTGATAGTGGGACAAATTAATCAGAATGAGTATTGATGAAAGGGCCACAGTCTGCTGGCCTGACCTTCAGTTGGGGACTTAAAGCCATATGCACATATGTGAGTGAAATGGCCAGGGATTGGAAAAGAAACTTTTCTGAGGTTTCTTGCCAGGAGTTCCCAATGCACTATGATTCCAAAATATGTTGGTGAAGTCCTAATAGAGTCTAGATTAGTAGTATATGAGAATGCAATGGTTGATGGGACTAAGGTGAAAATTTGGATGAAAATTGGAATATTTGGACTGACTTTATGTAAAGTGATTGTGGCTCTTATACCCAGGATTATTGGGATGGATATTATGTCTGACTGGGGAACATTTCCCCTATCTTGCATAATAAAGCAGAAGGCATGCATTTGTTCTTTGTTAACTATTACTTGGACATGCTAAAAAGGAACTTATATAATTTTCCAAGCTCATACAGGTTTTCTTTTTTTTATTATTAATTTTATTGGAGTATAGTTGATTTATAATGTTGTGTTAGTTTCATGTGTACAGCAAAGTGATTCATTTCTACATATACATGTATTCATTCTTTTTCAGATTCTTTACCCATACAGATTATTGCAGAATATTGAGTAGAGTTCCCTGTGCTATACAGTAGGTCCTTGTTGGCTATCTATTTTATACATAGTAGTGTGTATATGTTAATCTCAGTCTCCTAATTTATCCCTCTCCCACCCCCCTTTCCCCTTTGGTAACCATAAGATTGTTTTTGAAATCTGTGAGTCTGTTTCTGTTTTGTATATAAATTCTTTTGTAACATTTTTTAAAATTAGATTCCACATATGAGTGATATCATGATATTTGTTTTTCTCTGTCTTACTTCACTTAATGTGATAATCTCTAGGTCCATCCATTTTGCTGCAAATAACGTTATTTCATTCTTTTTTATGGCTGAGTAATATTCCATTGTATATATGTACCACATTTTCTTTATTCCTCTGTCAGTGGACATTTAGGTTGCTTCCATGTCTTAGCAAGTGTAAATAATGCTGCAATGAATATTGGGGTACATGTATCTTTTCGAATTATGGTTTTCTCCAGATATATGCCCAGGAGTGGGATTGCTGGATAATATGGTAACTCTATTTTTAGTTTTTTAAGGAACCTCCATACTGTTCTCCATAGTGGTCATATAGATTTTCAATTGTACCAGTGTCAGATACCTGGTGGATAAAAATATATTACTGTATTTAGTAACATGCTAGAATGTAGAGTTCTATTTCCAACAAATTCTCAGTACCATAGTCCGATGTGACCAATGAAAATTGTGCAAGTCTCATGGAGACCAACAGAAGATAGTTAAGGCTTGAATAAAGTACTACCACCTCTATTGTCAGCAGTTCCTGATTTGGTTTTAACAGGGAAAAAAAAAAAAAAAAGAAAAACCTAAAGGAGACCAGTACTCAGTGATAGATCTTGCAATTGCTTTATCTTGATTTCAGTCTTGGAAAAGAAAAAAAAAAAAAAAAAACTGCAGAGTGCCTTCACATGCAAAGTATCAAAATTTGAATTTACTCTATTCCCCCCAACGTTATTTGAATTCACCAATTTACTGTAATGATTTGGTTAGAAGGGATTAATGCTGGTCCCCAGTTGGATAATATTCTACATTGATGACATAATGATAATTTTCAATGGTGACACATGTGACTAAGAGATGCTGGATGATAAATCCAACAAAGTATCCAAGGGCCATCCAAACAGGAAAATTCTTATGAATAACAAGCAGAAGCTACCTGTGACATTCATAGGCAACTAAAAATAAAACACTGTCATTGCCTACCCTCATAACTAAGCAAGAAGCACAGTGCCTGGTGGACTTGTTTGGATTTGAACGATTCATATTCTATGTGGATGCTGAAAGCTCAGCCTCTCTGCACTAGTCCTGAATCAAATCTCAGAGACAGGGTTTTGGGTGAAGTAGAAAAGAATAGTTTTATTGCTTTGCCAGACAAAGGGGGACACAACAGGCTCCTGCCCTCAAAAACAATGTGTCCCAGCCCAGGAGAATTTGATGAAGAGTTTTATGGCAATGGTTCAAGGGTGGGGTCTCTGACAAGACTAGGGTGTGTGCAGGGCCTCCAGTCCCTTAATCTAGTCTCAGGTGGTTGGTCTTCTCGTCTTGATGAGCTTCTTTGCTCCCTTTAATCTTGCCTCGGGTGGTTTCTTGGCTGCTCCTCCCTGAATCTGCCCTTTGGAACTCAAGGAAGGTCATAGAGGCTGGAGTCTTGCCTATAAGAAACAGGGGACAAAAAAGGCTTCCATGCTCAAGAGTCCCACAGGGTCCTTCTCGGTTTCAATATCGGAATTTTGCTAGACACTATCTACAAAAATACCTGAAAGAAAGTCATTTTTGAATGGGGCCCTGAACAGCAGCAGCAGGCTATGTCTGAATTATAAAAAGTGGTGGCTCATTCCATGCCTTCTAGCCCTTATAACCCCACTCCAACTTGGTTTGGAAATCTGTGCAGTTTGAACTTATGCAGGTGGAAGCTTATGGCAAAAGCCTGTGAGTGTTGCCCAATAGCAAGTACTGGGATTTTGGACCAGAAAATTTCCAAACACAGTGGTAAGATACATGCCATTTGAGAGACAATAATTGGCTTATTATTCTGCATTAATTAAAACTGCCCCTATTACTGAAGGACAAGATAATCTTGAAACCTGAAATACCTACAGTGTCTTGGGTTATGTCAGAAACACTCTACTAAGGCAGTATTCAGAAAAGTTCTATAAAAAGATGGAAAAGTTTTATATGCGAACATCCTGCTGAAGGGAGGTACTCATTGTATTCATGAGCAGGTAGCCTCTCTTCCTCTAGGGTTGGCTTTGAAACCACCTAAGTAAGTTGCTAGATCCTATTGCTACAAGTGTGTTGCCCTATGAACCGTTCCCAAAGGACACTATAAAGCACTCAACTGACCAGCAAAACACCATGTTTACAGATGGCAGTTCCAAGGTGGATGAACAGCATCCTATTTTGAAGGTTGACACATTACTACAGACTAATGAAAAACTCTAAAGAAGATAGTAAACAAATCAGTTCAGTGGACTGGATTGCAGTGATGGAATAATTGAAATCCAATAAAAGCCCTGATGTTTGGGTATATACTAACTCATGGCTGGTAGCCAGTGGCCTGGCCATATGGTCAGGCAGATGGTCAATAAAAAAATGAATTATTAAAGGGATGCCTCTAAGTGTTACGGACTTACTTTAATGTGCTCCTTAAATTCCAATAGGATTTTAGTAAGGCATGTCAAAGCCCATCAGAACCCAGTCACAGATTGAAAGTTAATTAGAACAACCCAGTGGATATCCTGGTGCAGTTGCTTGAAGTGGCCACCTGGGTTTCTGAAGTGAGGAGACATGGGGGAGGTGCATCAATACAGAGATGGGTTACTCACAGCACACAAGGGAAACTGGTCTCAATACAAACTATGAACTAATGAATGGTGAGTAGTTTTGTCCTCAACTGACTTAAAACCCCCAAATAATTGAATCATGGCCAGTTGTAATGATATCATTCCATAATAAATTCTGATATATGGAGACAATTCAATTTTGTTAGGAAGGTATGACAAATACTTTTGTAATTCTTATTGATTTGTTCTGTAATAAAACTGAAATTTACCATGAGGATACTGCAATATGGTATAACACCAGCATTATTGGAAAGATTCAAGTACCTAAGCAAGTAAACGAAGCAAATTGGCTTTATAATAATTCTGATGTGAATGATCAAATGTAGTGGGAAGTCAAGTTAAATCCTCCTTAGGGTATAATACTGATGAAAATTGTCTTGCCTGAGTGAAAACTGAATTTGGCTAACCACAAGTTGATTTCTATGCTTGCTACTTCCATGCAAGTTTATCTTAAGGTACAAGTAACTGTCGATCGAAAGAGGAAGCAAATAACTAAATTAGTACAAAAATAGTTTTTAAATGTATGTAATGGCTTTATAAAATGGATTAGTTATCTCTTTAAATCCATCCCTACCCTACACTGACTGCCCCAAATGCTAGGCATATTCGTGCTCATACTATTGCTGTGTATATAATATAAATTCTTCACTAAATATAAATGCCTAGAAAATTTTGATTATTTTGCTGTAGCAGAATATAGGCCATGGAATAGAGAGGTAGTCTGTGAAGGAAAGGGTTAATTCAGCAGACCTGAGTTGTTTAAATTCTGCACACCCTCCCAGAAAGACCTGTCTTCAGGACTGGTCCTTGGATGGCTCCTAAAAGTTAAGCTGAGTCCATGAATATTCTGCCTGATAAGAATGTTTTTCTATGCCTGATGCCTTGACCTACACATCAGCAGTTTAATAGGCTAACAATGTGGTTTATGGTGAATTCATGTTTTTGTTCTAAGACTTGGAGTCTGAGTTACTGAGGTCAGTCATATGGGTGCTGCATGACTATTTGAGTGACCCCCAATCAAAACCATGGACACTAAGGCTCAGGTGAGCTTCTCTGGGTAGCAATACTTCACACACATTGTCAAACATTGTTGCTAAAAAAATTAAGTGCATCTGTGAAACTCCATTGGCGTGGTCCCTTGGAAGCTTGTGGCTGATTTCTCCTGAACTTCATCCCATGGGCATTTTGCCTTTGCTGATGTTAATGTGTATCCTTCTGCTGTAAGAAGCTGTCGCCATGAGTATGAAGCTTTTCTAAGTCCTATGAGCCATTCTAGTGAGTCACAAAGTCTGAGGTAGTCTTGGAGACCTTTAACATAGTCAGAAACTTAAAGAGTGGATCAAATACTGTGTAAGCTAGATACAGAGTAAATTTGTCAATAGGCTGAAGAGAAAGCTCAATAATAAATGTTGCATATACCTCATTTACTGTAGTATCCAAAACAGTACAAAGAGCAGAAATAATTGGGTGAAAGGTCTTATGGATACTAACTCAAACATTTTATTCATAATAACTCAGTATGTGGCATTTATATCTTTTTGGGTTTGTGTCCTTAAATCTCTAACACTGCCCTCAGACATATGATATTCACTGTCCAGCTCTGTTGCTGGCTCTTTTTCTCTGAAAAATAGACTAATTCATCCCCTTCCAGGACCTGGAGGCTATGTCACACATAGAACACCAGAAGCTGGCAGGCTGCTTCATGGGAAAAAGAAATTTTAGATATTTTGCCTGTTATCTCATTATTTTCTTCCTTTTCCCCCAAGTTTTTTCCACTTTTATGAAGGCTTTTCCTAAAAGCATCTCTTAGACTTCCTCTTCTTGGCCCTGCCTCTCAGTCAAATACATGGGCCTTTCTTTGCATAGTACTTTTGAGGACATACCATACCCTGCACTAAGGACAGATAAATGATCTGTTTTCTAAATGTATGTATATGTATGTGCTTGTTATATATATATTATGATACTTTTCAGGAGCAAAAAATACCTTTGTAGGTAATTACTTTACATACAAAATAGACAAAGGCAGTGGCAGGTACTGTTTTTTGCTTACAGAACCCACCTCCCACCCTTCCTCCTTTCTAGGAATGACTGCCTCCCTCTGTATATATGAAAATGCCAGGCACTCACTTTCCCAGCTATCTTTGCAGGTAAAATAACATATGTGGTTAAATCCTGGCCTCTGTGAACAAATGGAATGTGTTCATGTTATATATTGTGTTTCTAGGAAAAAGTTGCCATCCCTTATAATAGAAAGTGATGTAAAAATAGAAGTTCCCGGGGCTTCCCTGGTGGTGCAGTGGTTGAGAGTCCGCCTGCCGATGCAGGGGACGTGGGTTCATGCCCCAGTCCAGGAAGATCCCACATGCTGTGGTGTGGCAGGGCCCATGGGCCATGGCTGCTGATCCTGAGCATCCGGAGCCTGTGCCCCACAATGGGAGAGGCCACAACAGTGAGAGGCCCGCGTACTGAAAAAAAAAAAAAAAAAAAAAAAAAAAAAGAAGTTCCCTCCCTCCATTTCTCTATTTAGATGTTTCGATTCACTGAAAATGTTGCTTGGATCTGTTGTAGGCAGTTTGCAACATAAGCGGAGTATCAAAAAAGAAGGTGATATAAGGCTATGATATCATTGCTTTGTTAAATGAATAATGGACTCAGCTACCTCTGGTTTCCTGTGTTTAGGGAAAATAGCCACTCGGTGTTCTATAATAACAAACACACTAATAGGTTCATAGAAAATATTGTTGAGCCTAGGAGATCAAAATAAAGATGATTAAGTTTAACTAATATTAAATTTCATAATCAATCATTAACATGAAATAAAATATATTGACCATGTTACTGAACCAAACTCAGGAAAGTACAGCATTTATTTGAAGAGCACCAAGCAAGGAGAACAGGCAAGCTAATGCTCAAAAGACCTAAACTCCCTGATGGCTTTCAGGCAAGGGTTTAAAGGCAGCATTAAGGGTGAGGGTTGCAGGGTGCATGATCAACTCCTGGACATTCTTCTGATTGGTTGGTTGTGGGTAATAGGGTGATGTTTTGGGAATCTTAATCATCAGTCTTCTGGTTCCAGTGAGTCTGGGGTCTATGTGCTTCTCATCAGCATGTAGTCAACATCCTTCACTGCATAGGAGTCTTAATTTCTGCAGGAGAACTCAAAGATATGCTTCAGATTGTTATCTATATCCCTTCAGGAAGAACTAAGAGTTCTCTGACTCTATTATTCAAGCTATTATTACTTTTCTTACTTGACTGCTTTCCTCTGTTTCTGCCTTTTCCACTTCTCTCATCATTAACTGCATGATTCTGCTCTTGGGAACTCAGAGAAGGCCTAGGAGAAAAAAGCTTTTTCTACAAAAAAGAGGTGGGGGACATGGAGTGGCTTGTAGCTGGGAGGGCCCTGCAGGGTCCTGCTCTGTTTCAACCACCTGCTAGGTTTTGTATATTGTTGACAAACTTTGGATACAGAAGTTAAATAAATAATTGTTGCAATCAAAGGTGGAAATGAGATGTTGGGGAAAAATGCTTCTTCCTCACATTTGGAGGAATCAGGAATGCATCACCCAACCATGTTATTTTTTAGAAGCTGATATGTCTGGAGAATGTGCTTTCTTTCAATTACTCATGGTTATGAGGTGAGCTTAGAGATATGGCCTTGCTTATGGGAGAGGTGTGTATTGGTCTAGTATGAATACCTGTTCTATAGTCACTGCCTAATTCTGATATTCAGAAGCTCACTTGACCTTACGATTAAGCCTCACTTACAAATGTCCTTTTTAAGAGGTTTTTAATCTCTATCTGTGTTATTTACCTCTTACTTTTCAATTAGTCCAAAACTAGCATGTGAAAGAGCAGTTTTACTACAAGACTTCCCTCAAACTTCAACATGATAAGTTAACAATGACCCATTCAGGTAATTAAGAAAATGGCATAGTAAACTGGTGCTGGTGCCCCACATGTATCCCTTTCACACTTATCTGACACTAGTAACTATGGAAAGATTTTCTGAGAAGCCAAGCACACCACAGAAACCTAGTGATAAGCTGAATCATTTGTAGTTTATATGTTTTATTTCCCTGAAATTAGTTGGGGAGTGGTCTTTATTTTGGTTCCCTCACCAATAAAAACGGCTAGCTGTGTCAAAATCATCGCTTTCCTTAGATTGCTCTTCATTGCATATGAATTAGGTTGAATCCCCCAATAAAGCACAAATACATTTGCAGGATACTCCAGCATTTCCTGAAATCTTAATGATTTCCTTCTTACTGTCTCATGAATGGCTTTTGCATTTTGCACTCTGACTTGAACTTTGTGTATTTAGAAAGGACCAACAAATTCTTTACCAACTTCTTTTCTGTTTTGCATGGAATCAGTCAAAATTTAGTAGGAGCTAGTTGATGTTTCCTTCAATCACTTCTCATAAGATTAATATTTCCATACACTTAAAAATGCTGACTTCCTGGTGGTACCTGTTTTGTGGTGTTACAATTCACTTTTATATCAAAATTTATTTTGGGTTATTTTATTCACATTTTGAGAGAATAGTAGGTGTTTGGTCTCTAGGCATCATACTGAAAATATTCTCAGATATTTGAAAATAAACTTTCACATAAATTGAATCATAATCAATAAACATTAAGGGATTAATTTCTGTTAAACATAGACACATACATACAAACACTACAGATTAATCAGTCCTGTACTTTTTTGTATAAGTAAATTAATGTCATAACAAATTTCTATTTAAGAACACAAGAGCTCTTCTGAACCAAGAATCACTTATTTTGGCTAGTAGATTGAGATGTTTTAATTGAATACCTGGGGCTTGACTGCTGGGTGGGAAAAGAAACTAAGTGAAAGTGTACAGTATTTACCATCACAAAGAGAATAGGAAACATATGAATAATAGAAGTAGTTTTATTTTAAAATAAATACCTATAAGCTTCACAACTGCAATATAAAATACTCAGGTATTCAAAACCACATAATATCCATAAGTCAAATGACTACTGTTAATATTTACAAGGGAAGAAATTATTTTTAGTCACCTAAAGAAACGCTCAATTAAGTGGTGAAAACTTAACAAACACGATTGAATAAGTATATATAAACAAGAATTGGGACTTCTCTGGTGGTCCAGTGGTTAAGACTTTGCCTTCCAATGCAGGGGGTGTGGGTTCCATTCCTGGTCGGGGAGCTAAGACCCCACATGCCTCGTGGCCAAAAAACCAAAACATAAAACAGAAGCAATATTGTAACAAATTCAATAAAGACTTTAAAAATGGTCCACATCAACAAATCTTAAAAAAAAAAACAAAACAAGAATTGCACATTACTACTTCCTAAGAATTGTGTAGAAGTATCTGAATTATATAAACATTGTTGAAGAGTCTGGTCCATGCTGTATGTTCCCTTAGAACTTATAGGATGACTCATATAATTTTTAAAATAAATGAATAATAAAAATGTAGAGGGAGACCGTCAAGATAGCAGAAGAGTAAGACGTGGAGATCACCTTCCTCCCCACAAATACATCAGAAATACATCTACATGTGGAACAACTCCTAAGGAACACCTACTGAGTGCTGGCAGAAGAACTGAGACCTCACAAAAGGCAAGAAACTCCCCACATACCTGGTTAGGGCAAAAGAAAAAAGAAAAAACAGAGACAAAAGAATAGGGATGGGACCTGCACTTCGGGGAGGGAGCTGTGAAGTAGGAAAAATCTCCACATACTAGGAAGCCCCTTCACTGGCGGAGACGGCGGGTGGCCGGGGGGGAAGCTTTGGAGCCACAGAGGAAAGCGCAGCAACAGGGGTGCGGAGGGCAAAGTGGAGAGATTAGCGCACAAGGATCGGTGCCAGCCAGCATTCACCAGCACGAAAGGCTTGTCTGTTCACCCGCCGGGGTGGGTGGGGGTAGGAGCTGAGGCTCAGGCTTTGGAGGTCAGATCCCAGGGAGAGGACTGGGGTTGGCTGCGTGAACGCAGCCTGAAGGGGGCTAGTGCGCCACAGCTGGCCGGCAGTGTGTCCAGGAAAAGGTCTGGAACTGCCAAAGAGGCAAGAGACTTTTTCTTGCCTCTTTGTTTCATGGTGCAAGAGGAGAGGGGATTGTGAGCACAGCCTAAACAAGTTCCAGAGATGGATGCAAGCTGCGGCTATCAGCGCCAACCAAAGAGACGGGCATGAGACTCTAAGGCTGCTGCTGCAGCCATCAAGAAGCCTATGTGCATGCACAGGACATTATCCACACCTCCCCTCCGGGGAGCCACTGAAGCCTGCCACTGCCAGGGTCCCGTGATCCAGGGACAACTTACCCGGGAGAACACACTGCACGCCTCAGGGTGTTGCAACGTCATGCCAGCCTCTGCTGCCTCAGGCTCGCCCCGCATCCCGTACCCCTCCCTCCACCCCCTGGCCTGAGTGAGCCAGAGCCCCCAAATCAGCTGCTACTTTAACCCCGTCCTTTCTCAGTGAAGAACCGACACACTCAGGGGACTTACACGTAGAGGTGGGGCTAAATCCAAAGCTGAACCCCAGGAGCTGTGTGAACAAAGAAGAGAAAAGGGAACTTTCTCCCAGCAGCCTCAGGAACAGCAGATTAAATCTCCACAGTCAACTTAGTGTACCCTACATCTGTGGAATACCTGAATAGACAACGAATCATGCCAAATTGAAGCAGTAGATTTGGGGAGAAATGATACATATATATTTTTTCCTTTTCTCTCCCTTTTTTTTTTTTTTTTTTTTTTTTGCGGTACACGGGCCTCTCACTGTTGTGGCCTCTCCCGTCACGGAGCACAGGCTGCAGACACGCAGGCTCAACAGCCATGGCTAATGGGCTCAGCCGCTCCGTGGCATGTGGGATCTTCCCAGACCGGGACACAAGCCTGTGTCCCCTGCATCGGCAGACAGACTCTCAACCACTGCACCACCAGGGAAGCCCCTCCTTTTCTCTTTCTGTGAGTGTGTATATATATGCTTCTGTGTGTGATTTCTGTCTGTATAGTTTTTCTTTTAACATTTGTCCAAGGGTTCTTTCTGTTTTGGTTTTTTAAGTATAGTTTTTAGTGCTTGTTATCATTGGTGGATTTGTTTTTTGGTTTGGTTGCTCTCTTCCTTTGTTTTTATTAAAAAAATTTTAATTTTTTATTTTAATAACTTTATTTTATTTTATTTATTTGTTTTCTTTCTTTTTTTCTCCCTTTTATCTTGAGCTGTGTGGCTGACAGGGTCTTGGTGGTCCAGCCAGGCCTCAGGGCTCTGCCTCTGAAGTGGGAGAGCCGAGTTCAGGACATTGGTCTACCAGAGACCTCCCAGCTCCACATAATATGAGATGGCGAAAATCTCCCAGAGATCTCAATCTGAATGCCAAAACCCAGCTCCACTGAACAACCAGCAAGCTACAGTGCTGGACACGCTATGCCAAACAACTAGCAAGAGATGAACACAACACCACCCATTAGCAGAAAGGCTGCCTAAAATCATAATAAGGTCACAGACCACAAAACACGCCACCAGATGCAGACCTGCCCAACAGAAAGACAAGATCCAGCCTCATCCACCAGAACACAGGCACTAGTCTCCTCCACCAGGAAGCCTACACAACCCACTGAACCAACCTTAGCCACTGGGGGCAGACACTAAAAACAATGGGAACTATGAACCTGCAGCCTGCAAAAAGGAGACCCCAAACACAGTAAGTAAAGCAAAATGAGAAGACAGAGAAACACGCAGCAGATAAAGGAACAAGGTAAAAACCCACCAGACCAAACAAATGAAGAGGAAATAGGCAGTCTACCTGAAAAAGAATTCAGAGTAATAAGAGTAAAGATGATCCAAAATCATCTTGGATGATTTGGAGAAAATACAAGAAATGTTTAACAAGGACCTAGAAGAACTAAAGAGCAAACAAACAATGATGAACAACACAATAAATGAAATTAAAAATTCTCTAAAAGGGATCAATAGCAGAATAACTGAGGCAGAAGAATGGATAAGTGACCTGGAAGATAAAATAGTGGAAGTAACTACTGCAGAGCAGAATAAAGAAAGAAGAATGAAAAGAACTGAGGACAGTTTCAGAGACCTCTTGGACAACATTAAACTCACCAACATTTGATTTATAGGGATCCCAGAAGAAGAAGAGAAAAAGAAAGGGACTGAGAAAATATTTGGAGAGATTATAGTTGAAAACTTCCCTAATGTGGGAAAGGAAATAGTTAATCAAGTCCAGGAAGCACAGAGAGCCCCATACAGGATAAATCCAAGGAGAAACATGCCAAGACACATACTAATCAAACTATCAAAAATTAAATAAAAAGAAAAAATATTAAAAGCAGCAAGGGAAAAAGAACAAATAACACACAAGGGAATCCCCATAAGGTTAACAGCTGATCTTTCAGCAGAAACTCTGCAAGCCAGAAGGGAGTGGCAGGGCATATTTAAAGTGATGAAGGAGAAAAACCTACAACCAAGATTACAGCAAGGATCTCATTCACATTTGATGGAGAAATTAAAACCTTTACAGAAAATCAAAAGATGAGAGAGTTCAGCACCACTAAACCAGCTTTACAACAAATGCTAAAGTAACTTCTTTAGGCAGGAAACACGAGAAGGAAAAGACCTACAGTAACAAACCCAAAACAATTAGGAAAATGGTAATAGGAACATACATATCGATAATTACCTTAAATGTAAATGGATTAAATGCTCCCACCAAAAGACATAGACTGGCTGAATGGAAATAAAAACAAGACCTGTATATATTGCTGTCTACAAGTGACCCACTTCAGACCTCTGGACACATACAGACTGAAAGTGAGGGGATGGAAAAAGGTATTCCATGCAAACAGAAATCAAAAGAAACCTGGAGTACAATTCTCATATCAGACAAAATAGACTTTAAAACAAAGACTAATACAAGAGACAAAGAAGGACACTACATAATGATCAAGGTATCAATCCAAGAAGAAGATATAACAATTGTAAATATTTATGCACCCAACATGGGAGCACCTCAATACCTAAGGCAAATGCTAGCAGCCATAAAAGGGGAAATCGACACTAACACAATCATAGCTAGGGATTTTAACACACCACTTTCACCAATGGACAGATCATCCACAATGAGAGTAACTAAGGAAACACAAGCTTCAAATGACACATTAAACAAGATGGACTTAATTGATATTTATAGACATTCCATCCAAAAAAACAGAACACACTTCCTTCTCAAGTGCTCATGGAACATTCTCAAGGATAGATCATACCTTGGGTCACAAATCAAGCGTTAATAAATTTAAGATATTGAAATCGTATCAAGTATCTTTTCTGACCACAACGCTATGAGACTAGATATCAATTACAGGAAAAAATCTGTAAAAAATAGAAACACGTGGTGACTAAATAATACACTACTTAATAACAAAGAGATCATTGAAGAAATCAAAGAGGAAATCAAAAAATACCTAGAAACAAATGACAATTGAAAACACGATGACCCAAAACCTATGAGATGCAGCAAAAGTAGTTCTAAGAGGGAAGTTTATAGCAATACAATCCTACCTTAAAAAACAAGAAATGTCTCAAATAAACAACCTAATCTTACACATAAAGCAATTAGAGAAAGAAGAACAAAAAAGCCTCAAAGTTAGCAGAAGGAAAGAAATCATAAAGATCAGATCAGAAATAAATGAAAAAGTAATGAAGGAAACAATAGCAAAGATCAATAAAACTAAAAGCTTGTTCTTTGAGAAGATAAGCAAAATTGATAAACCAAGAGCCAGACTCATTAAGAAAAAAAGGGAGAAGACTCAAATCAATAAAAATAGAAATGAAAAAGAAGTAACAACTGACACTGCAGAAATACAAAGGATCATGAGAGATTACTACAAGCAACTCTATGCCAATAAAATGGACAACCTGGAAGAAATGGACAAATTCTTAGAAAAGCACAACCTTCTGAGACTGAAACAGAAAGGAATAGAAAATATAAACAGACCAACCACAAGCACTGAAATTAAGACTGTGATTAAAAATCTTCCAACAAACAAAGGCCCAGGACCAGATAGCTTCACAGGCAAATTCTATCAAACATTTAGAGAAGAGCTAACAGCTATCCTCAAACTCTTCCAAAATCCAGCCGAGGGAGTAACACTCCCAAACTCATTCTAAGAGGCCACTATCACCCTGATACCGAAACCAGACAAAAATGTCACAAAGAAAGAAACTACAGGCCAATGTCACTGATGAACATAGATGCAAAAATCCTCAACAGAAAACTAGCAAACAGAATCCAACAGCACAGTAAAAGGATCATACACCATGATCAAGTGGGGTTTATCCCAGGAATGCAAGGATTCTTCAATATAAGCCAGTCGATCAATGTGATACACCCTATTAACAAATTGAAGAATAAAAACCATATGACCATCTCAATAGATGCAGAAAAAGCTTTCAACAAATTTGAACACCCATTTATGAAAAAAACCCTCCAGAAAGTAGGCATAGAGGGAACTTACCCCAACATAATAAAAGCCATATATGACAAACTCACAGCCAACATCATCCTCAATGGTGAAAAACTGAAACCATTTCCACTAAGATCAGAAACAAGACAAGGTTGCCCACTCTCACCACTCTTATTCAATGTAGTTTTGGAAGTTTTAGCTGCAGCAATTAGAGAAGAAACAGATATAAAGGGAATCCAAATTGGAAAAGAAGTAAAGCTGTCACTGTTTGCAGATGACATGATATTAAACATAGAGAATCCTAAACATGCTACCAGAAAACTACTAGAGCTAATCAATGAATTTGGTAAAGTAGCAGCATACAAACTTACTGCACAGAAATCTCTTGCATTCCTATACACTGATGATGAAAAATCTGAAAGAGAAATTAAGGAAACACTCCCATTTTCCACTGCAACAAAAAGAATAAAATACCTAGGAATAGACCTACCTAAGGAAACAAAAGACCTATATGCTGAAAACTGTAAGACACTGATTAAAGAAATTAAAGATAATACAAAGAGATGGAAAGATATACCATGTTCTTGGATTGAAGAATCAACATTGTGAAAATCACTATACTACCCAAAGCAATCTACAGATTCAATGCAATCCCTGTCAAACTACCACTGGCATTTTTCACAGAACTAGAACAAAAAATTTCACAATTTATATGGAAACACAAAAGACCCTGAATAGCCAAAGCAATCTTGAGAATGAAAAACGCAGCTGGAGGAATCAGGCTCCCTGACTTCAGACTGTACTACAAAGCTACAGTAATCAAGACAGTATGCTACTGGCACAAAAACAGAAATGTAGATCAGTGGAACAGGATAGAAAGCCCAGAGATAAACCCAAACACATATTACCACCTTATTTTTGATAAAGGAGGCAGGGATGTACAGTAGGGAAAAGACAGCCTCTTCAATGAGTGGTGGTGGGAAAAATGGACAGCTGCATGTAAAAGAATGAAATTAGAACCCTCCCTAACACCATACACAAAAACAAACTCCAAATGGATTAAAGACCTAAATGTAAGGCCAGAAACTATAAAACTCTTAGAGGAAAACATAGGTAGAACACTCTGAAATAAATCACAGCAAGATCCTTTTTGACCCACCTCGTAGAGAAATGAAAATAAAAACAAAAATCAACACATGGGACCTCATGAAACTCAAAAGCTTTTGCACAGCAAATGAAACCATAAACAAGACCAAAAGACCACCTTCAGAATGGGAGAAAATATTTGCAAATGAAGCAACTGACAAAAGATTAATCTCCAAAGTTTACAAGCAACTCATGCAACTCAATATTAAAAAAACAAACAACCCAATCCAAAAATGGGCAGAAGACCTAAATGGACATTTATGCAAAAAAGATATACAGATTGCCAACAAACACATGAAGGAATGCTCAACATCTCTAATTATTACAGAAATGCAAATCAAAACTACAATGAGGTATCACCTCACACCAGTCAGAATGGCCATCATCAAAAAATCTACCAACAATAAATGCTGGAGAGGGTGTGGAGAAAAGGGAACACTCTTGCACTGTTGGTGGGAATGTAAATTCATACAGCCACCATGGAGAACTTTATTGAGGTTCCTTAAAAAACTAAAAATAAAATTACCATATGCCCCAGCAATCCCACTACGGGGCATATACCTTGAGAAAACCATAATTCAAAAAGAGTCATGTACCACAATGTTCATTGCAGCTCTATTTACATTAGCC
Organism: Phocoena sinus; assembly: GCF_008692025.1. NCBI lineage: Eukaryota > Metazoa > Chordata > Mammalia > Artiodactyla > Phocoenidae > Phocoena > Phocoena sinus. The sequence goes on along the minus strand of NC_045764.1, from coordinate 120,919,551 downwards.
AGGACATGGAAACAACGTAAGTGTCCATTGACAGATGAATGGATAAAGATGATGTGGCACATATATACAATGGAGTATTACTCAGTCATAAAAGAAATGATATTGAGTTGTTTGTAGTGAGGTGGATGGACCTAGAGTTTGTCATACAGAGTAAAGTCAGAAAGAGGAAAACAAATACCGTATGCTAACATATATATGGAATCTAAAAAAAAAAAAAAAAAAAAAGGTCATGAAGAACCTAGGGGCAGGAGCAGGATGGGAATAAAGATGCAGACCTAGTAGATAATGGACTTGAGGACACAGGGTGGGGGAAGGGTAAGCTGGCATGCAGTGAGAGTAGCATGGACATATATACACTACCAAATGTAAAAGCGATAGCTAGTGGGAAGCAGCCGCATAGCACAGGAGATCAGCTTCGTGCTTTGTGACCACCTAGAGGTGTGGGATAGGCAGGGTGGGAGGAAGGGAGATGCAAAAGGGAAGAGGTATGGGAATATATGTATATGTATAGCTGATTCACCTTGTTATAAAGTAGAAACTAACACTCCATTGTAAAGCAATTATATTCCAATAAAGATGTTAAAAACTAAAATAAAATCAAAAAAAAGTAATATACCTGCCATCAATATATACATTTTTCTAATTTTGTTCTCATTATGATTTTAATATTTAAAATACTGTTAAATATTTGGTAGACATTTAACTAACTACTCAGTTGATATAAACACCATCTTTTTCTCCTGGTAAAGGACTTTGGAATTTAGCCAAAGTAAGGGAATATGTATGATCTGGAATTTTCAGGGAAAGGACTAGAAGAGCTTAGTGTTTTTCTAAACTATTTGGAATAAAACAAAAGCTTGGGGTTCAGTAACACAGTGTGTTAGTTTGAATGCTGAAGACAAATCTGTTTCTAGGCAGTAACCAGAGAAACATGAGCAGCAGGTGGAGGAGCAGTGTGTTGATGTGTGTTTGAGTTAGACTGTCAAAGAACGGCTGGATGGTAGAAGTCCAGAAGCTTTTGTTATTTTCCACAGCAACCAACATAGCACCTGCTAGCCACACTGGCTGGATATATCAGAACTGCCTGCATTTGCAGTAGGGTAACCAAGAGGGGCTTACAACTGTAGTTCTCATTTAAAGAAGCATTTTCTAATTTCAAAAATGGTTTTATGGAGATCAACCCACCCTGGAAATTCAGGCAATTAAAGAAATTAATGATTTCATGTTATTGAAAGATGTTGGTCTTCCAAAGAAACAAATATCTGTTTGCAAAGTAGAATCTGCATAATAGAAATATAACAGTTTTTTTCATTTCTCTTGAATGTTTTTATATCAAAGTTTAAAACTGTCACTTGCCCTGTGTGGCTTCAGTATCAGTCATTAAAGATTTGCTTGAGCCAAAGTCTAATCACAGTACAGTTAGGACACTTAATTGTTTCCAAGATTTTCTCTTAGAGACAAGCTAAGTTGTGAAGCAGGATTTAGGATACAGGTGGGTAATTGGTCAGCTCCAGTTGGTTGAGAGGTATTGAATTCCTTTTAGTTCATAGGCAACATACCTTGAACAATTATTAACTTTTAGGGAATAATTGGAGAATTATTTATTCATTCATTTGACAGTTACTTATTGAGTTCCAGTTATATGCAAGGTTGTTTCTAGGTAATTGGACTACATTAGTGAACAAAATAGACAAAGAATCTGCACACATAGAAATGGATTTACTTTCTAGAAGAGTTAGATAATAACAAATAATCATAATGCACAAGTAAACTTAAATTAGATGGTGATAAAATCTACAGATAAAAAGAAAACTAGAGCCTGGTAAGGGGAATCTAAAAGGAGTGGAAGATGGTTCAGAATAGAGGTTGGATTTTTAAATGAGGTGATTAGGTCTGGCATAATTTTTTAAATTTCTTTCTTTTCTCTCCTTTTTTTTTTGCTAAGGGAAATTCAAGTCAGTGAATCAGTGGAAAAGCAATGCAAATTGATGCTCATCTGAAGAATTAAGATTGTCACATCTCAATATTATGGCAGTTATACAGATTTAGAGTCAATTAACCTTTACTCAGTTCCTACTATTTGCCAAGTTTTAGTGCAAAGTGTAATCACTTATAATATGCTGATTAAATAACAGTGCTTTGAAGCAGTTATCACTGCCCAGGACACACTGTAGCTCATGGAGGTTAAGTGAATTGCTTAGGGCCACGATGGAGATTGATCAGAAGCAGGAAAGATGGAGGTGTGCTGAAGAGTGGTTATTAGCAATTTGATTTTATTTGGGTCAGTAATTGATTTTCTTTTTGTTTCTCCAAAATCAAACCCTGTAAATCAACATATTTATAAAGAAAACTTTAGGTTTAGCTGTTTTTATTTTTGTGTTGAATATGATTTTCTAATTCAAACTCCTTTTAAGTTTGTTGTATCATCACATATGTTGTTACCTAGATTACATTTCTTCATTCCACATCGAAAAATAAATAATGACCACTCAGAACTCAATGATTGTTGGAATAAAATATTGGCTTCAAAAGGAATTTAAAATAATAGTTTCAGAAACTAGAGAAATGCAGTGCATCAAGAAACCAGTTTGTTGCTTATTTATATGCATGCATGGTGGTTGAGTAGATTTCGGAAGAATTCTGCTTCTATTCCAGAGAGGTAAAAATTTTCAGCTCTAAAGTAGCCATTCAAGGACATGTTACATTAAGTAGAAAGAAGAAACCAGACAGTACTTTCAGTGCTTTGCTTGGAAGTCCCCTTAGCTAGAAAATCAAATTCATTAGACATATTTTAAATGTCCACATAACTGCAGACAACAGTTTCATTAAGCTCTTTGCCACTTCGTAACAAAGGATCTCTATTTTTTTCCAGTTTCTGATGACATTTTTCTTATTTCCTCTTTAGTCATTTTTATTATCTCCTTTTTAGACAGCATTCTCAAAACCAGATTTATACTGACAGTCTGTTGAAATCAGTTTAGGGTTACCCTTATGTGCTCCTCAAAATCTTTCTTGCCTGCAGCATTCCACCCCTTTTGCCATATTTTGTTTGTTAGAAGCAAGTTTCTAGGCACGGTCCTCTCTGGAAGGGAGGAAGTTATGTAAGGAATGCCTACCCGGAGTTGGAGGTCACTGGGAGCCATCTCAGAGGCTCCTGTCACAACTACATTCAGATAACTAGCAGTCTTTTTATATTGTATCAGCAAATACGTTAGATACAGAAAAAAGAAACAAGAATGTGGTATCTGCAGCAAGGTAGTACTCCATTAGAAATTCTCATAAGTACGTGGCATTGGGTTTGCAAATGCAGGAAATTCCATTCTCTAGGTTAGAAGTTACCAAGGAAAATGGAAAGCTGAAGGCTCTCAGGAGAACATATTCTCTGATTTCTGTTTTTCAGGGGTTTTTTTTCCCCTTCTTTCTCTGCTTTAATTAGAAAAATTCCTATTTTCCAAATTTTCAAGTTTATTCATATTTTTTCTAAATGTCTAATGTGCTGTATGCCTATCTAGTACCTTTCTTGTTTTAGATATTACATTTAACTATATATTTTATGATTATCCATATAGTCCCCTAAAATTTCCTATCTCTTCACAATTTTTATTGTATTATCAACATTGTATATAAAAGTTGATTGGAAACTGAAGCATAGTTTTGTTTTGTTTTGTTTTGATTTCCCAGAAAGTGTAGGCCTTTTCACCTCTGGGAGTTAGTGTGTGCATGTGGGTAGAGGAGGGCACTAATCACTTTCACTCCTTGTGCAGTAAAGTTCAGCTAGCTTAGAGTTTCAGATTTAATAGGATAAAGTTCCCTTGTAATTATACCAACTCCCAATCACCAAGTGGTGGCCTTTATAATTCTACTTTAGTAATTAAACTGGAAGAGTGTTACATTCACTTCTCCCCTCTTTTTAATGCTACTTTTTTGACATCGTTGAGATAAGGGTTATTGAGCCAAGGAATTTACTTCAGTGTTTGGGGCTTTTCTAGACTCCAGCCAATTTCACAATCCCACAGTGAGATCCAAAATGTGCTTGATCCCCTTCATCCCTGCATGGTTATTCAGCCCATGGTAACCTTCCACCCGCATGGTCCACAACTTCCAGGATCCTCTGATATTCTATGAACACGTCATTCTTTATCTGTCTCTAGAATTTAATTCATCAAGGCTTCCTTAATCTTGCTTTCCATTTTCTTTGTTAGTCCCATTGAAAAGTATGGCTTTTATTTTGTCAAGTTACTTCATATTATCACAAGAGCGAAGGTCTTACATGTCATTCTCTGTCTTCCTTGGAAATGAAATTTCACTTGACTTACTCATAATTGTAGGACACAAAATGATATTCATTTTATATTCTTTTAAAAGGTTTGGTTTAATGTCTACAGATAAGTTTACTTAGAATTCATCTGTTCAGACTTCCACAATTTTTCAAATAGGTGATTATAATTTTATGTTAAACATTTTCACAATTCAGTTTGTCAGTCACCTTTTAATAATTGATTTCTTTGAATAATTAAATGATCATTTCTATAACACAAAAAACCCTGATACTATATGGAATTAGAGTATATGCAAAAATCATGACTTCTCATCCTTGTTTTACATTTCATAAAATTACTTAGATTTGTTAGCCACCATTTTATCCATTTTTAATTTGTGGAATTTTAGAATTGATAGAAAATTTAGTAGTCTCTACAATCACTTTATTTTTCAGATCACACAATTACAGCCTAGAAACTACAACACATATATATGCATCTATTTATTAATGTGTCTTTTCCCAAAATGCTTTTCTGATGTGTCTTATTATCAGGACTCATGTGCACTGCTTTCTTCACAAATCCAGGGATTATTACTACCCAATGGGATTTACTAAGTCTGCTTTTCCATTTTTAGGTGTGATACCTGAAGCTCACAGTAACAGCTAGCTACTCTGATAACATGGTCAGTCCTAAGGAGATACACACGGTTTAAATAACAGCTCTTCCTCTAATGCTGCCTCATTTTAAATGTGCCTTGATTATATTTCACTTACTGTGAAAACAATCTGCATTTAATTGCTTTTAACCTGCATAGTAAAATAAGGTAACTAAATTCAGTAAGGCTGATAAGTCTCCAATATTAGACCTTGGTAATCACAATTCAGAAAAAAATGTGGTTTTTTATACATCCTTTTTCTAAAGGCTGGGAAAGCCCTCTTTCCATTGTTGATATTTTTTTAATAAACATTTTCATTTAATTAAGATAACCAAAGCTATAAATAAAAGTAGATGTATCTTGATTTGATCTATCATTTTTCTTAATGCTATTCATATTGATGTGATTTATTATTATAAATGAGTAAGCATTTCCTTAAGGACAGATATATTATTTCAAGCATGTAGATAAATAAGTGATTTTTTTTCCAAGTATGACCTCATTTTTTAGTTTTAAATTTTAAATTTATTTTTCTTTATTCAGGTACAGTTAACAAATATACTTAAAGATATTTAAAGTGTACAATGCAATAATGATTTGATATAGGTATACATTGTGAAAGAATTCCCCCAGTGAGTTAGTTAACACATCCATTCATATATATTTACAGTGTGTGTATGAGAAAATTTAGGTTCTACTTTCTTAGAAAATTTCAATTATACAATACAGTGTTATCAAGTATAGTTACAATATTATACATTAAATCCTCACTCTTTATTCATCTTATAAATGGAAGTTTGTACCTTTTTACCAACCTCTCCCTGTTTCTCTCACCCCCCACACCTGGCAAACACTTTTCTCTGTTTCTATGAGGTTTTTTTTTTTCTTTTTTAGACTGCACATATAAGTTATACTGTGCCCTATTTGTCTGTCTCTGCCTGGCTTATTTCACTTAGCACAGTGCCCTCCAGTTTCATCTCTATAGTTTCAAATGACAGAATTTTCTTCTTTTTTTAAAGCTGAATAACATTCTATTGTGTACTCTATGTATGATATAGATAGAGAAAATATTATATAGATACAGATATCTCCATATTTCCAGTTATTTGTGGAGGGACACTAAGATTGTTTCCATATTTTGGAACATAGGAGTACAGATTATCTATTAGAAATAATTATTTCATTTCCTTTGGGTATGTATCAAGAGGCAGGATTGCTGAATCATACGGTGGATCTATTTAAAATTCTTTGAGGAACCTTCATACTTCCCATAGTGGTTGCACCAATTTACATTCCCACCAACAGTGTACAAGAGTTCTCCTTCACATCCTCATCAGTATTTCTTATTTCTTGTCTTTTTGATATAACCATTCTGTTAGGTATAGAAAATACCTCATTGTGGTTTTGACTTACATTTCCCTAATGATTAGTGATGTTGAACACTTTTTCATGTACCTGTTGGCCATTTCTATGTCTTCTTTGAAAATTATCTATTCAGTTTACCTGCTTATTTTTAATGAGTGTTTGTTTCTTTTTCAATTGAATTGTATGAGTTCTTTAATATATTTTGGATATCAACCCCTTATCAGACACATAATTTGCAAATATTTTCCCCCATTCCATAAGTTGCCTTTTCATTTTGTTGATGGTTTCCTTAGCTATACAGAAGCTTTTTAGTTTGATGTAGTCCCACATGTTTATTTTGCTTTTGTTACCTTTGTTTTTGGTGTCAAATTAAAAAAAAAAATCACCATGCATGACCAATGACAAAGTGCTTACTAGGAGTTTTATATTACATTCAAAGCTTTAATCCATTTTCAATTAATTATGGTACATGGTATAAGATAGTTGTACACTTTCATCCTTTTACATGTGGTTGTCCAGTTTTCCTAACACCATTTATTGGAGAAACTATCCTTTCCTCATTGCATATTTATGGCTCCTTTGTCTTAAATTAATTGACCATATATGTATGGATTTATCTCTGCGTGTCATTTCTCTTCCATTGTTCTGGGTGTCTGTTTTTATGCCAGTACCATACTGTTTGGATAACTGTAGCTTTATATTACAGTTTGAAATCAGGAATTGTGATGCCTCGAGCTTTGTTCTTCTCTCTCAAGATTTATTTGGCTGTCCAGAGTCCCTTGAGGTTTCATACAAATTTTAGGATTGTTTGTTCTATTGCTGTGAAAAATGACCTTGGAATTGTGATAGGGATTACATTGAATCTGTAGACTGCTTTGAATATTATGGTCATTGTAACAATATTAATACTTCCATTCCATGAGCATGGAATATTTTTTCATATATGTGTGTCCTCTTTGATGTTTCTTATCAGTGTCTTATAGACTTCTGTGTACAGGTCTTTCACCTTCTAGTTAAATTGACTCCCAGATATTTTATTCTTTTTGATGTAATTGTAAATATAATTTTTTTAAAAAATTATCATCCTGATAATGTTAGTATAGAGAAATGCAACAGATTTTTTCATATTGATTTTGTATCTTTCAAATTTACTGAATTCATTTATTCTAACCGTTTTTTGGTGGACTCTTTAGGATTTTGTATATTTAATAAACTGCCATCTACAAATAGAGATAGTCTTACTTCTTTCTTTTCTATTTAGATACTTTTTGTTGCCTAGTTGAATCAATGTGGTGAGAGTGGGCATCCTTGTCTTTTTCTTGATCTTAGAGAAAAAGATTCTCACTTTTCAAGGTTGATTATGATGTTAGCTGTGGGTTTGTCATAAGAGCCTTTTTTATGTTGAGGTACATTCCCTTTATACCCAGTTTTAGAATAGATTTTATCATAAATGGATATTAAATTTTGTCAAATGCTTTTTCTGAATCTATTGAAATTATATTATTTATATCCTTCATTTTGTTAATATGGTGTATCACATTGATTTATTTGAAAATATTAAAACATCCTTGCTTTCCTGGCATAAATCCCACTTGATAAAGGTGTACGGTTTTTTTAATGTATTGTTGCATTCAATTTGCTAATATTTTATTTAGGATTTTTGCATCTGTGTTTATCAGGGATTTTATATACCTTAAAATAAGGAATAGTGGGCTTTATTGTACATGTTGAAAGAATGAGGTAAGAGTATTATGTATTAATTTATCTATAAATTTCATGTGTAAATAAATTTAATTTAGAAGCCATAGTCTTTAAGGGAGTTGTGGTCTGAATTTGTTGTTTTGTACTGACCATTGCATGTAAATACAGTATACTCTTTTGGATGCAAATTTTAGAAATTCAGTATGTGTTAACATTAATAAAAAGGTTAATCCCAGTCTTTAAAAAAAGTTTGTTTTCTTTTTCTTTTTTTTTGTAGTGTCTTTGGCTTTGGTATCAGGTAATGTCTTGTAACCTATATGAATTTGGAAGTTTTCCCTCCTCTTCTATTTTGGGGAGGTATTTGAGGGATTGATGTTAGTAGCTCTTTAAATGTTAGAATCCCCCTATGAAATCATCTGATTCTAAACTTTCAGTTTTGTGAGGTTTTTGATTACTGATTCAATCTCCTAAGTAGTAATTAGTCTGATCATATTTCTTTTTCTTCAAAATTTAGTCTTTGTGAGTTGAACATTTCTAGGATTTTATCTGCTTTTTTCAGGTTGTCCAATTTGTTGGTATGTAATTGCTCATAGTAGGCTTTTATGATTCTTATACTTCTGTGGTATCATTTGTAATGTCTCCTCTTTTTCTTGGTAAATCTATGTAACAATTTGTCTATTTTGTTTATCTTTTCAAAAAAAAGCTCTTCTTTTCATTTATCTTTTCTATTGTCTTTTAATCTCTATTTAATTCTGCTCTGCTCTTTGTTATTTCCTTTCTTCTTCTAACTTTGGGCTTAGTTTGAAGGTATAAAGTTAGATTGTTTACTTGAGATCTTTCCCTTTTTCTTAATACTGACATTTATCACTATAAACTTCCTTCTTAGAACTGCTTTTGCTGATTCCCATAGGTTTTGGTAAATTGTGCTTCCATTTTTATTTGTCTCAGAATATTTTTTAATTTCTCTTTTTAAATTTTTTCTTTGACTCATTTGCTGTGCAGGAACATGTTATTTAACCTCTTATTTTCATTTACTCAAAATATTTTTTTAATTTATTAAAAACATCCAGCATTCAAGAACAACTTAAAACTCCATATGAATTTTAATCCCACTCCTTGCTGTCTTCAGAGCACTCACAGACAGAAGGGCATGGGGCAGAAACCTGAGACTTGGTGGAGCATTAGGGCTGACTCTGCCAGAGATTGGTTGTCACTGAGGCCAGGAGGCAGTTAGCACATGTCAGTGCCACGTTAGTTGGGGGACAAGGCAATAGGAGGCTGGGGGTTTGTGAGGAAGTTGTGGAGATACAGACTCCAAGCTTCATCCAGCAGAGGAGTCGGCACTGGGGGAGCTCAGGGCCTGCTCACAAAGGATCCAGAATCATCATTTCAGACTGGCTGCCCCAGCGGGCCTCACCATGGGGTCTTGTCCTCTTCTGAGGCAAACCTTTTAATGAGCAAATCTTTCAAAAGGGAATCATTTGTTTCATTTGTAAACTTAAAACAGATGTTGATTTCAGTTGGGTTATGTGTCCATAGCTGTAAACATATTCTACCATAACTTACATAGCAAATTGCAGATGGTACAGATAATCACAGTTTAATTGTATATATGTCTTAATTCAGAAAGTTGTTATATCTAATCTGAAAAGTTGGAAGAAATTCCTGGGGAAAACCACCCCCTACATGCTTCACCCAGTGAAAAACCAGCCTTATAACAGGGAGAGGAATATAGCTTTCTACCTTAAATTAAGTACTTCCATAAAGGATATTAAAGTTTCCTTGTAACTCTCTTTGAGGTGGCAGTAGATGCTTTAATTTAAGAGTGATTAAGACGTGATTTGCATTACTGTTTAGGTTTAGTTTGAAGAGAGGGCATAATTGATAGAATGGGTAACACCTTCTGTAATAAATTTTTGTCTCTAAAAAGCTTGATCCTGAAAAAAATTCACAACCTTATGAATGAGTGTCATAATTGTTCTAATTCATGATTCATTCCATAACAAAATAAATCCTTTTACTAAGTATTTTATTATAGTGCTCTTAAATTTCTTAAAATTAGATAGCTTAATGTAATGTTAAAACTGCAAAAGCATTTACCACTTGGAAATCATAATTGTCAAGTTATTTTGCATTTAATAAACAATGCATCAACCAAATATCTTTGTGATGGTGAGCAAGTTGAGCTTTAGAATAGTGATTATTAAATGTATTTTTTCAATAGATGACATACAGTTTTAATTTTAATGGCTACAAGAATTTCTATCAATGCAATTATATGAATTTATACTAACACCAGATATATATTTCTGCTAACATTTAATATTATCAAAATGTAAGTTTTTGCATGTTTGTTGGGTAAAAATTTACTTATTTAACAAATGTTTGTGCCTGCCTCTATATGCTAGGTCTTAGTTTAGGTTTTGAGAATTTGGTAATGAACAAAACAGCTAAAATTCCTGTCCTTGGCAGGAATTTCGGCACCAGATTGTCTTTTTATTTTCATTTATATGAAGTGTAGTGAAGTTGGGCACATTTTCATGTGCTTACCTGACAATTCTTATGATTTGCATTTTACCTTTGGTTTTAATTACTGATGAGTTTTTAAGTTAGTCACTTACATAGTTGTTTATAGTGAACAGTATCCACATTTCTTTCAGTAATTTTTTTTTTTCTGTAAAGAGTTTAAGTTTTTTCAAATCCGAGATGATATAAGGAGGGCTCAGTATTCATGGATAACTTTCCTTTGCTAAATGTGTATCAAAAGTGAGGAAATATCTGTATATTAAATCAGTTTGTCAAGAGAAATAAAAATCAAGCTAAAAAATAATTACATGATATTTCAAAACAAAAATTAGGGTTTTTAGAAATGTCACCCTAAACTTCCCACATTTTCACAGTTTGAAATAATTTTGCATAAATAATAATTTGAAATTTGTGAAGATATATAAAAAAAGCCAAACTCTTTTTGGTACCTTTTTTCAAGAACGTCAGAAGAGAGATAATTATCTAGTTGTCTTGCTAAATATACATGTAGTTTAAAAATATGATTAATTAATGCTTTTCATTTTTTATGACAATTTTACTTTCTTCCTCTTTTTATTCCTTCTTCTCTTCTTGTAACCAAAATACAAAAAGAAGGCCATGTGCCAATGTACTAAAAATATTGTAAAGAATTTCAACTAATTATAATAACAATAATTTAATGTTAAATATTGATAACATACTTTATTAAATGTGTGTGTATACTTATTTAATCCCCATAATAATGCTCTAACGTAAATCATACTACTCTATTCCAATTTTATCCATAAGGAAACTGAGGCAACATTGTTATCCAAGGTAATACAGCTAGTATTTAGCAGAGCAGGTAGTAAAACCTAGGCCTTCAGGCTTCAAAGTCTACTTCGTTAAAACTGGAATAAAGGTGTATACACATTGAGGCTTCAGTTACTGGCCAGGTCTCACGGCTAGGCACTTGTGTGAACATTTAACACATTTAACCTGCAAAAACAACCCCCTGAGAATAGCTTCTATCATTGTGTGCCTGAGGAATCAAATGCAGAATGACTAAGTAATTTTTCAAAGTTTACAGGGAGTTATATTAGAGCTGAAATTTATACTCATTGTTCTATGACTTCAGATTCAAAGATTTGAGGAGATAGTATGCCCTGGTTTGTCCCTTTGATTGTCAGTTTGTCTCTGTTATTCCAGCCTAATTATTCATAGGGATTCATTTAAATATGACAAGTATCTCAATTAGGATGGGAAATTGCATCATTATCCTATTAATACCTCCTAGTTTGGAGCTCTTAAACTGCCCACCTTGAGTTGCAACTCAGAACTGTTACCAGGAGATCACATTATGCTGACCTCTGTAGCAGACGCTATCTTACTGATCCCATCACCCCATATCAAGCTTCCTTTATAATTGACTGCTTGTATGGTTATCCCCTTAGGTCTCCTGTGGCCATATTTATGTCTGAGTTTCTCCTGCAGGGAAAATGTGTTCCTGTCTCTGTCATCATAAATAATTGTTTTACAAATATAGATTCACCATGGGAAAAATCATTCATCACTTGGGAATTTCTGGGTTAGATATATTGCTTCAGACCCGTTTGGAATAGGACCAGACACCTCATCCTCCCATTCTGATCATTGCTAGGTTTTTAATATCAAACAGTGGGTGAATACTTAGCCATTTCTATAAAAGAGCTTGGATTGCATACTTCATCAAAAATGTCATAGGAATCAACATGATATAGATGATACAGATCGTCTGTAATAAGGATGATTTAAGCCTATATTTCCACTGTAAAAACATTTCAAATTAGCGGGACTAATGGGAAAGCCAAAGACCCAAACTCGTATCACTGATTGGAATGTCACACAAAGAAGGAGATAAAAAAAATGACAGTATTCATTTCTTTAAAATTAAATAGAAATTCTGTGGAAGCATTTTTTTCCCTGAGAAGCATGAAGCACTGTTGTTAGATGCAGATGGGTCAGTTCCAAACTCTAGCTCTGCTGCTCACTACTCACTAGCTCTGCTACATTATATAAATCTACTCTGACTTTTTCTTTATATGTGAAAGATGAATAATAATAGTGAATACTTCATAGGGTCCTTGAATATTAAATTAGATAATGCATGCTTGACTACTGGCATATAGTAGATGCTTAATACATTGTTATCATTGCTGCATTTAACAATCTTATCAAATTTTCAAAAGGGAAATCTCACCCAACCTACTATAACTTTTAAGATAATTATTTATAAGTCAATAAGCATTTTAAACAAGTGTCAGCACATTTAAAAATTCTTAACATCATAAAATTGATCAATTGTTTTGAAGAGTCAGAGTAAGTATTCATAGTTCATTGGGATTATTTCCTTATTTTCATTCCATAATTTAGTTTTGTAGTATGACAATATATTCTTCTTCAAAAAGAGACTATATTTAGACATTTTTTTTTCTGGGTTCTTATGCAATATCAAAAAGGACCTGTGAAAATACAGAATGTTAAAAGAAAAATTAACTGTTGTACACAAGCGTGGCTTTAATAATGTCTCTTCATTTTGGAGAGCTTGCTTTGGTGGCAGAGTTTGTCCAGCCCATGAACTTTAGCTCTTATTTAAGAAAAATGAAACGGATGACCCAGGGATACTATCACTCTCTGAAGATAATCATTAACAGTTCATGGGAGAGTAACCTCATAAGGTCAGTGGCAGGCTCATCTAAGATTTCTTCACCTCAGTGCACAGAATTGGGAGGTAATTGACCAAGTTACCACTGTCCTTTTAGCACTGAAGATTTGTTGATTGTTAGTTGATAAGGAAAATGACATTACTGTAATATCTTGTCCCTCACATTATCACCGTGTGCATGCAAAGAGATGATTTTATATTAGATCAGGTCTAGGACCTTGAATGAATGAAGAGAAGTTTTATAGGTCTAGTGAAATCTCTGCTTTTAGAGGATGAATTATAGTTTTTACTAGAAGGGAGTATTAAGCTAATAGCTTTCAGGCAAGTAATGTATTTCAAAGGGCAAAAGAGCTGCTAAGGTCTCCTGTGCCTCTTTTTCTTACTTTTATTAAATATTTTATTACTCTAGAAAACACCTTAGAGCTTGTTACTGCAGAAGAGGGTCCTAAAAATGCAATAACACAATGTGCTGCAAAGATAACTCCCATTCTTACATATCTAACTTGAAGCTCCAGACTGTAAACAATGATCCTCACAGCAGATGTACCTGTTTTTCAAAATGTATTTCACATAATTTACTAGTAATTAGGCAGAAGCCTTTGTACTGAAGCTGTTTTATAGGTAAGCATCACATTAAAATACCTTCTAGGTATTAAGAAAAAATGGCACCCGACAAGAGGAGAAAAAAGAAGTTGAATTTATTCTTACACTACTGAAGTAGGGGAGTGAAACAGAACCCAGCCTCACTGTGGGAACAAAAAAGCTGGGAGTAGGCTGGGGATTTAAGCACTGGGTAAGCTAGTGAAAAAGCACTGGAGGACATTCAGAAAGGAGTGGGGGTAAGGTTGATCAATAGATGTGCCAAGCATTATGTGAGTTATTCCTGAGTTTGCAAATGTTTCTCATTGTGATCAGGCCATCTATGTTTGCTAATTTGTGCCCACTGAAATTAGGCTCATACCCTCCCTCAGAGCCTGGGAGATAGAGGTGCTATCTCTTTCTATGACTACATTTCAGAGATAGTTCTAAGGACCTTAAGAGAATCTACAACTCTTAGTCATCTTATTATCTGTAAAGCAGGAAAGAAGATAATAATTCTTACTGTTTTTGTGAGGATGAAATCAGCTAATGAAATACGTTTAGAATAGTTACAAGCACAGGGTATGGCTTTTCGTAAATGAGAGCTTTCATTATCATTACCTGATATCCACTGCAGCTTTTTTTCCCCTGAATCTCAGTGGAACACATTATACTCTTAGAATTCCAGTATAAAAACAAATAATAGAAAATATAAAATTGTAAAGAAAATTATTTGACATTATATGAATACTTTTAATTGTTACATCGATGAAAAATATCAACAACTACTATTACCCAGCTGGTAGAGTTCAAATCTTTCCCCATTCTCTCTCCCCAATGCAGACTGTCAGTTTGAAGATATGTGTACTAAGTATTTGGATCAAAGGAAAGAATAAATCACTTAGTAAGAACATGAAATTTAACTTTACATGCTGATTTTCTGTTTGAAATCTATGGTGGGAAATTAAAAGTGGCAATTTTAATGGCTAAAAATGCATATATACACACATATGTATGTATGCATACATACATATATGAACACATATAGGATAAGTATGTATTATATATGGTCTTACTACATACACATACAGTTTAGATATATTAAATCCATATTTACTCTCATAAAAATTTAGGATAGATTTTTAATTGGACAAAAATATTTTAGATACCTTTTAATAGAGTCTTAATTAAATAAATAAATGGTAGATGTTAATATTTATTAATATCTTTGGAAACCAATCCCTTATGTAAAACAACCTAGCAGGAAGCCAGGCTGCTCTAAGTCTTGTATATAAGGTTTGTGAGAAGTCAGACTGCTGTCTCTAGTAACAATCCAGGAAGTCAAACAATAACTTCTATAGCAGTCAGCTCAACATGGCCAGGGCTTGATTAATAACTGAACATTTCCCTGATTTCTGAACCAGTTTCCAACTTACGGCCAATCAGAGAAAGCCCAAATATGCATCCCTAATCATATAGGATGCTCCCCTTCTAGTTAGCCTGCTGATACCTTCCCCATACCAATGATCTCCAGTCAAGGCACACCTAAAGCTTTCTCTTTTTGTTCACTATAAATCTTTTCCACTGCTCTGCCTGATTTTGAGTCTGTACCAAACACAAGTGACAGTGGCTGACTTTCTTGCTAAAGCAAGCTCTAATAAATAGCCTTTGCTTGTTCTTATTTGGTTGGCCTTTGTTTATTTTCACAGATACAGTGGAAGTCCCATTAAAGCCCACCAGTCTGCACTGCCCTTCACCGCAGGTCCTAGCCTTCGACCAGGTACAGTATCCACAGGGGTCCCTTGTGCCTTGCTACTTGCAGGTTGTCTAGTCTGTGAAGATGTAGTAAGTCAGCATGGGGATCTGAACTCCAATTTTTTCATTCTCTTTATGTTGAGTTCCTGGGGTATTTATTATTTGGTTTGGTACTTGGATTTTATTATTGGTTCCTATTTGTTTGGCATCCTTGTTGGAATCAGGCCATTCTTTCTCATCTCTCTTTGCTGTCCTTGTTAACTGTTTTGTGTTATGCAGTCTAAAAGTGTTCTTGTCATAAGAAGGAGAATCACAGCGTAGAACACAGGCATATGCTTTATAATCCTGTTGTTCAAGCCTGACTCACAGACCAGTGCAAATAATTTGGTCTTTGCTTATTTCCACAAAATGCAAATGAACTGTTTTCTAGATCAAGAAAGAATTTATTGACATCATTGTGGAATAAGTCAATTTTGTAGTCCTGATTGCCTATAAATGTGTCTGTCGTTTGCATTCTCCTCTGAAACATTTTTTAAAAGATCTTTCTGATTTCCTCAATAATTAATAAGTAAAATGAAATTGCTGACCTATGTTCACTTATATGTGTCTGTCATGGATTTCCTCTTTAAAATTATTTTGAGACTGCATATAAACCATATGAGTTAAAATTTATATAAAAGTATATATTTTTAACTGGTGAGAAGTTTCATTAAGATTTGAGTCCCTTTAAAGAAATTAAGTAATGGGGTCTTCTTCTTGATAACAACAAAAAACAAAGAACAAAACTGTACACCAAAAATGTTTACTTCACATTTGAAAAGATGCCTTTCAGTGATTCAAGAATTACATATGAGAATCATAAGGTACGTGTTTAATATGTTTATTATTTAATTTGAAAATATTGCATAAGGCATAATGCTAATTTTCAAATGGATTATCCTGCATCAGTTCTTATGTGGTCCACTTAAGTTGCTGGTTTAATATTAGATTGTTTTGTGGTTGATATGAACATAGTGGTTGATGTTAGATTTCAAGTCTCAGAGATGCAGATGGCTATGACTCAGTCACTGCATATCATATTTTCAACAAACAATAAGGAAATACACACACACGCATGCACAAAACCTAAAATGTAAAGGAAGTAAATGTTTGTTGCTTCTTTGTAATCTTTTGCAAAGCTAAGCAGGTCTTGTGTGACTCTTCAGAAAAGCGTGGAAGTCAGGGTAAGTCTATACAGTCTCAAAACAAAGTATTGACAGCATAAAATTGAGAAGGTACACTGGGTATTTTCTCAACTAGATATTAAAAAAATATATTTTTAAATAAATATCCTTTTTATTAGCATAGGAACAAAGCCTAGTTCCCAAAAGAAAAAGAAAATTACATGTTTTCTGGTAAAAAAGAAAAATCAGAGAGTGATAATGCTTTGTCCTTCCTAAATGGAAACATAGCTATAGATTGGGATAAAGAAGATAATGAAGGAGAATATTTTATCAGAAATTATTATGGGAAAAATGTGTGATGAGGCTGTTAGTAGAGTCAGCCAAAATAAAGGACAGGAATTGTGCTTTATCAATTGTACTTGATGTCTAGGCCCAGTGCTAATCTGTAGTTGTTGGAGAACATTGAAACAAGACAGCTAAAAATTACAATGAAAGGTTATCTGTGGCCCCTAGGTATCCTTTACAAGTTCTAATTTATTGTTGTTCACTGAACTGTTTCAGTCTTTCAGTAGCCCACACATTCTATTTACTCTAAAAACAAAATGACAACTAAAGGCCTTTTGTACATGTGTACATTTGAGAAATAAGAGTACATTTCCCAGAGTGTTTGGCCAGTATTTTTTTACAAAGACATTGAAATATATAGGCAAAATGGCTTAAGCTTGTTATGTTGTCTCTGCTGTATTTTTATACTGTGCAACTTTGATTTTCAATTCCATAATCTGCTGGCTGAGTTTAGTTTGGCTACTACTGTTGGGATACTATCATATATATTTTTTGCTGCTTTTCATCCCTTTGATAGTATGATTTTAATTCCCTAGTGGTAACACATATGTTCTCAGACATGATTCAAGGAATTATTAAAAACAATTTAAAGAAAATTGAATAAAATAATAGCAAAATATACATCTTGGATGCTTCCAAAAATGCTACCATTGTAAAGTTGTGTGATTTCCTTCACTTAGTTTTACATACATATTTTTAAAAATCTTTTGAAATCATAATTTATTTGTAATATTTCATCACATTTCTTTGCCTAATATTATAAGATAAATAGTTAGCCATGTTCCTGAATAGTTTTCATAAGCCTAATTTCACCATCTGTATTATGTACCTTTAATAGATGCTCTAAAATATGAAAACTCTCCCATAGAAGCTTTAATTTTGTTGTTTTTGGCTTTCATTGATGTCGTGTTGAACACGTATGTGCACATTTTTAAGTCTACAATTTTGATTCAGCTGTAATTCAATTGTATTTCTGGGTTAGCCATTGGAAATAGACAGATGATTAATAATTTGTCCTGTCCCCAACAAGCTCATGTTTTAGAGAAAGAGACCGTTAAAACATACATACACAAACACAATATCTTCTCTTGGTCCCACATATACACAAATATTATGATCCTAATGATAAAAAGAGATTAAAATAAACTCATGAAAAATTTGGTACAATTTTATGTATTATCAAATACCAAATAAATCTGTGATTTATAAGGCTCATTAATTAGTGTCAATCAATTTCTCTGCAAAATTTGTTACTGTTTTAAAATGCCCATTTCAAAGGATACATGTAACATTTTTCTCTTCTTTGCACTGAGACTTATTTTTAAATTCATCGTATTATTCAAACCTATATTTAAACAAATCTTTACCTACCAGAGATGTTCTTACTCCACATTTCCCATTCAATTGTATAAATACACAATTTAATCTTACTCGACCCATGACAATTTTATGCACAAACTTATCTATTAGAATACGGTAAATCATTTTAACTTCAGTCCTTCAGTGTCTCACAGGTTTTAGCTCAGTTTCTTTTTGAGAATGCTGCAAATAGTTCTGAAGGGGTTGGCTTTGTCTCATCTGCCTTTTATCTCTACCTCTGCCCCTGATCTGTCATCTCAGCTTTGTGTCCTTTGATGTTCCAAAGTTCTAGTTCTCTTTTTCTAATTATTTCCAACTTGAATTACTGCGGACAAAGCTGTACATGATCTCAAACTCCTTTGACAGTGAAATCTTAAAAGCAAGTTAAAGACAATCACTTGAGGAATTGAAAACTTTCAGACTGAAACATTGGCTTGGAGCTATGCATAAAAGCAGAGAGAACTTGATACAGAGGACTGAGGAAGAAAAGCGTTTCTTTCCTTCATGGATTTAACATTAGTGTGATTGTCTGAACAACAAAAACAAAAAACCTAAACATTTTATATTATTTTCAATTATTAAGTTTTCTTATGTTTATGGACTGAATCTTTTCAATCTATTCAATATGTGATTGAGTGAATCTAACCAATGAGCTTCCAGCTTAATTCAGTATTATTGCTCTCAGTTGACAGTTGTTTTCTCTTAATAATTGAAACTAATCTGTGTGACATATTTCTGCTTCCAGCCAAGATTTAGTACTTCAGGCAATGAATGACAGTGATACTTGAGAGATGAGAAACAAGAAGTGTGAGCCTTATGACTGCCTCATTTATTTCTGTCAAAGCAAAGATTGCAACAGGCAAAGAGTTTATTCAAGTTTATTTCAATAGAGAAGAGAGACTTGAACTCAATTCTGCTGGGGTAAAAAAAAAAAAAAAGAGCTGGAGGGTTGTTCATTGCTGGGTTGGGCTTTTGGAGAAGTACTGGAGTGGGACTTTAAGGAGAAGGTCAATCAATGGAATGTTATTTGTGAGTTAATGGGAATTAATAGAAGTTATTCTTGAGTTTGCAAATGTTTTTCTCTGTGATTAGGCCATTTGTTTGCTTATGGATGCCCACTGGCTCCTACCAACCATAGGTACTGGGAGATTGGGGCCCTATCTACTTTGATGTTTACATTTCAAAGACATGGTTCTCAAGTCCTTGAGAAAGACATTCCCTGGGTCCTCAAGTGGTCAGGAGGCTTCTATGGAGATTTACGTGCATTGCAGAGAGGCAGAAGAAGAGTTTGCAGTTATAAAATTTCAAGGTAAATGCTCTGGGAAAAGGGATGTCAGGACTATGTCCAGAAATGAACCTGTCTGAAGTACAGTCCAGCTGAGAGGAACATTAAGACCATCTTGGTCACTGCCCTGAGAATTTCCTTGCCAAGGAGCAAGGATGGAGAACAATGCATATTCATAACAATGTTGAACTTTGCCTGATCCCTGTACACCTGGAAAGCAGTGATGGCTATAAAGTTCTTCATCACTTTATCTTTGGAAACAGTTAACTGCAGGGACCACCTTTCCTCATGACTAAGATAGTCATTGCCCACCATTCCCTGTGAGTCCCTTGTTTAACTGCCTTTATAAAACTTAAGGCTTACTTCCTTTTCTCTAAGACATTTTCCTGCAGAAATGAACTTTCTCCCTATTAAAATAGCCTGAATAAAATAATCTTCTTAATTGTCCAATGCATTTTTTTTCTTTTACAGTTTTCATGCCATGACTCATTTTAAAATTCCCTTTAAAAATGAGTCTTTTTTGCTCCTTTCTTGGCTGTAACCTGGGGACCAGACAGGAAGTTTAACACCTGATCTTGCGCTTCTGAGTCTTGCTCATGTGTAGCAGGGCAAGAATTTGATTTTGATTATTTTTGAGTACTGGCTTGATTTTAGTGCTGGTTTCTTCTGCTTTGAGTTTTATTTTTGGTTTGTTTACAGCCAATAAGTTATTTCCCATTGGGAATTTGGTTTTATGGTCTAACAATTTGGTGATCTTTATAAACAGATAAGTGGCTTATAGAGCTCTTAGCATTATTGGATAAGAGACAACAGGTAATCTGGTTTATTATTATTTTCGTTTTTTTCTGTTCTGAGCTCAAATCAATTAAGAATGTGTCTCCACTGAGAAGAGAACAGATCTTTGATATGGACCTGTGAGTTTTATATATCTGTGTTTACTCCTGATCCAGGGATGGGATTTTAGAATTGAGTTTATAAGCTCTAATATGTGTCTGTATGTACATTTTTGTGTCTGTAATTCAGAGAAGTCTTTCCCACTCATTAATTGTGTAATATTTCCTCCCGCCAGATGGTAATACCAAATTAGATTGTAGAATCTCATTAAAAAAACTATATTCTGATTGGATTAGAGATAGACCTTACATAAATACAATATTCTTAATTTCTTTTATAGAAAATAAGAAAACTGAAGTAACTTCTGAGAGTTTCAGTTCTGAGATTTTAAAAGTATCCTTTAAGAAACCAATTTGGAATTTTTTAAGAATTCAAGTTCACATAATTAAGGTAAATCTTTGATAGGTGAGATTGTTACCTAATCAGATTCGACTGCTTGCTGCTCAAAAAATCAGTACTCTAGTGAGAGACAAATGTTAGTAGAAAGAAAATTGCTTTTAATCAGAATGCTGGCAATCTGGGGAGGTGGTGGACTCAGTGTCCCCCAGAAACCATCTCCAAAGATTCTGCTTGGCCATGAAAGGTTTTAAAGGGAAAAAGGGAAGTAATCTCAGTTAATCATTAAAATGGGGGTCAGAGTCATCACCATCCCCCACTGTTTGCAGGCACGTGTGCCGGCTTGTCAACTTCTTGTGATTTTTCTTTAGATGCTCTGTTGTTCGCACAGTTTGTGAGATTTCTGAAGGGGAAACTAGGAAAGAGATCTGGTCTTCTGTTAATCACTTATTCTTCATTTCTACTTCTTGGATGTATGGAAAGAACCAACAAATTAGCAAGGTATTGTGTGGTCAAAAGATTTAAAAAGTGTGCTAGGGCCAGAGATGAGTAGAGCATGGGGGTGCCTGGTTTTAAGGTTTGTGACAAAACAAAGGGGCCTCCTGCAGAGAGCTCTTTCCTGCAGAGAGCTCTTCCCTGTCAGAAGGGGCTTACAAATCCCCACTTTTCAGAACATCATTCCTTTTTTATGGGATCATGGGCAATGGTCCCTCTTCTGTAACTTCTTCATGCTAATGTAGGGCGCCATATTCTTAGAGTGCAAGATGTCAACAGGGGTCTGTAGCATCTCTTTGCTGGCAGTTATAGTTGCCTGTTTACATACATGGTCAGAACAAGCTACAATTATTTTGATGCCCACAAAGATATAGATTATTTTGAGCAATAGTGTTAATCCCATTCTCTTAAGGCCAGTTCTTGGAACTGTGTTAGCCATAGACTCAGTACTGCTCAAAATAGAGCAGTTTATGTCATGGCTGCAGTCTGGTCACCATGCAGTCAGCCTTTCCCCTCTGGTAGCAGTTACAGTATATGTAAAACAACTCAGGAATGTGCATCAGACACTGTCTGTGACTCTATAGTCCTAATCATTAGCTGCTTGAGCCTGCTCCTTTATGACTCAGGAAGACCTGGGAGACTTCAGCTTATCTAAAAACAAGAGGCAGGAAACATGGAGGGGCCTTTGTATTTGGGGGGCGGGGGGGCAGGCAGGGTTCTGCTTGGTTCCAAGATTAGTTTAATATTTTTGGTTTAATAAAAACAGCTATGCGTTTTCTGATTTGTCAGTATTAAATATAATATACATATACATTTTTATTCTAATTGGGTATTTCTCCCTAAACTTATACAGATTTACTGATTAAATAGGCTAATATTGCCTCTACTTATAATTATGAAAATATAATTTTTTAAACCAAATTGAATCATTATTCTGACAAACTATTACAATAATAGTTGCATTTAGTGTGTCAGAAAATAATTTCAAAAAACTTTAGGTAACTTGCATACTTGGACTGATAGTAGGTTGAGTTAATGGATACTCATAAGACATCTAGAACATTTCTAAGTAAGAGAATGCTACATTGATTACTAAGCCTAATTTAACTTTATATACTTCCACCTTTTATTTTTATATGCTGCAGAAAAACTATATCTTTAGGTATATCCTGAACATTCATTTCTGTCCCTTTGAGAACTGTATAAATGATGTGTATGGCTATAGACAGCTGTGTTATGTTTTCATGAGCTCTGCAAATGTGCTGTAAAAGGCTGCTGTATGATCACGCACAATTATCAACATCACCCTATCCCAGTTTTCTCTGTGAAATACAAGTTAGTTTCTTTGGTTAAAAGTTATAAGTAATATGATGTTTAAACTATACATAGATACACTAGTTCAGAGAAATAGATCTGTGTAAGTTCTTCTGTAGTTCAAAGGAATAACAAAATCTGCACACAATCTGTTCAGTGTAAATAATATAATACATTATCAGGCAAAACTTTGCTCATTTTTACCTTTTAAATGACCCCAAAAGTCTATTACTTAGTGTCAACATATCATTAAATAATTTTTTAAAGAGATTCTATTAATATTTATACTTGGTACAAGGCTAACTGAGGATAAACCAAGACTCTCTGGGCAAAATAGATATTAAACTTACCCCACAATTAGAAATTCATGGATTACTGGAAACACCAAAAAAAAAAAGCAAAGTTCCAAAAGCACCAGAAACACCAAAGTAACTGTTTTCCTATACTCTTAAGTCAGTTAACATTTCTAGTCAGAATATGCTTCCACCCTACTGTGAGTAAGCCTTTTTAAACGTTTTTTTCTTCTTTTAAATTGTGGTAAAATACATGTAACATAAAATTTACTGTTTTTGCCATTTTTAGATGTACAGTTCAGTGCTATTAAGTACGTTAATATTGTGGAAGCATCACTACAATCCATCTAATGGAACTCCTTCATCTTGCAAAACTGAAACTCTGAACTCAAACAATAATATTCCATTTCCCCCCATTTCCTGGCAACAACCATTCTTTTTCTTGTTCCTATGATTTTGACTACTCTAAATACCTCAAATAAGTGGAGTTATACAGTATTTGTCTTATTGTGATTAATATTTTACTTAGTATAGTGTCCTCAAGATTCATCCATGTTGAGGCATATATTAGAATTTCCTTCCATTATAAGGCTGAACAGTATTCCAGTGTGTGTGTGTGTGTCTAAACATATATACGTATATACAGATATATATGTGTGTGTATTTCATTTTGCTTATCCATTCACCTGTCCATAAACATTTGGCTTGATCCCATGTTTTAGCTGTTGTGAATAATGCTGCTATAAAAATGAAGAGGCATATATCTATCCAAGACCCTGTTCTTAATTCTTTGGGGTATATACACAAAAATGGAAACATTGAATCATGTGATTTTTCTATTTTTAATGTTTTTGAGGAAACTTCAAACTGTTTTCCACAACAGCTATAATATTTACATTCCCATCAACAGTGAAAAAGGGTTCCTATTTCTCTATATCTTCCAACACTTGTTATTTTCTGGATTTTTGTTTTTTGATAATAGCCATCCTAATGGGTCTAAGGTGATATCATTGCAGCTTTGATTTGCATTTTCCTAATGATTAAGAATTTTGAGCATCTTTTCATGTGCTTATTGGCCATCCAAAAATCTTTGGAGATATGTTTATGATATTCTTTGCCCATTTTTGGAATCAGTTGTTTGTTTTATTATTGTTGAGTTTTAGGATTTCTCTATACATTCTGTGTTATATCCATAATCATAATCAGGTATATGATTTGCAAATATTTTCTCCCATTCGTTTCTATTTTGTTGATAGTATCTTTTGATGCACACTTTTTTTCTTTTCCGTGAAGTCTAATTTTTCTGTTTCTTCTTTTGTTGCTTCAGTCTTTGGTGTCACAACTAGGAAATCACTCCCAAATTCAATGTAGTGAAAGTTTTGCCCAATATTTTATAAAAGTTTTATAGTTTTACCCCTTACATTTAGGTATTTGATCAATTTTAAGTTAATTTTTGTACATGATGTTAGGTAAGGGTCCAACTTCATTCTTTTGCATACGTATATCAGTTTTTTCAGCACCATTTGTTGAAAAGACTGCCCTTTCCCCCAGTGAATGATTTTGGCACTCATCGAAAATCATTTTACTTTATTTGTGAGGTTTTATTTCTGGGCTCACTATCCTATTCCAATGGTCTACATGTCTGTCTTTATGTGTGTATCATAGTGTTTTGATTACTATACTTTATAATATAGTTTGAAATCAGAAAATATGAGACCTCCAGCTTTGTTTTTGTTTTCAAGATTGTTTTGACTATTCAGCATCCCTTGAGTTTTTATATGAATTCCAGAATGGTGTCTCTATTTTTGCAAAAATACTTCTTTGGAGTTTTGATAGTGATTACATTAAATCTATAGATCACTTTGAATAGGATTGACATTTTAACAGTATTAACAATATTAAATTTTCCAATCTTTGAATATGGGATGTGTTTCCATTTATGTATGTCTTTAATTTTTTCAGCATTGTTTTGTAGTCTTCACCGCACAAGTCTTTTGCTTCCTTAGCTAAGTTTTTTTTTTGATGCTATTGTAAATAGAATTGTTTTCTTAATTTTATTTCCAGATTGTTAATTGTTAGTGTGTAGAAACAGAACTATTTTTTGTGTTTTAACTTTGTGTCTGCTACCATTTGCTGAATTTGTTTGTTCTAGCAATATTTGTTGAAACTTTAGAGTTTAGTACGTATGGGAAACAATAGGTGATATAGAGATATATGTGAGAGGAGATGTTTATAGGAATTGATTCATGGGATTATGGAAAATGAGAAGTGCCATAATCTGCCATCTGTAAGCTGGTGAATCAGGAAATCTGTTGTTGTAAATCAGTCAGTGTCCAAAAGCCTGTGAATTGAGGTATTGGTGGTATAAGACCCTATCTGAGTCTGAGAGCCCAAGAATCACAAGTGCCACCAATGTCTGAGGGCAGGAGAAAATGTTCATCTCAGCTCTCTGGGCATCCCTTAGCCCAGGCAAGTTGACACAAAATAATAGTCTCATATATGTATTCCAAATGCTTTGGAAACTTTACTGTCTCTTTAGCAAAATGATTCTATGGAATGCCTCTTTGTATCTCCAACGCCAAAAGTTTTTCTTGTAGATGCACTTGTGTTCTTACAGAATATACCAAGTCACAAAATAGACTAGAAATATAATAACATTATAAATAACATTATTTATCCCCAGATGTTGAGACAATGTGTAAATACTTTTTATCTTCCCACTGCCTGTATTTTTCAATTTAAAAAGAAATTAGCACATTAGCACATTTAAGTTCAAGTCTGAGTCTGAGTCTGAAGGCAGGAGAAGACCACTGTCCCAGCTTGAAGATAATCAGGCGTAGTGAATTAATTCTCTCTTACTCAGCCTTTTATGCTCTATTCAGGTGTTCAGTGAATTGGGTACACCCGCCCTCATTGGATAGGGCAATCTGCTTTAACTCAGACTACTGATTTAAATGTTAATTTCTTCTAGAAAAACCCATAGAGACACACCCAGAATAATGTTTAACCAAATATCTGAGCACCCTATGACCTGGTTAAATTGATACATAAAGTTAACCATCACACTACATAATCCTTTATTTTCTCTTTTGCAATAATCTATTACAGAAAAATTGTCTTTCATTTGAATTAGTACATTTTTGTTTTATTTTTTTGGACTAATGTCTAAAAATTTTATTATCATTCACAGTTTTGCATTAAGAAATTCTCTTTATAAACCAAGGTGTATTCACTGTAAACTCTGAGAATTTAGTTATGAGTTTATTTCTAACGCTTAATACTTACATTTATATGATGAATTTAATCTTTGGAAGTACAATCAAAAGCCAGTTTTTATTCAATGTGCATATCTAAAGTAAAAACATCTATAAGGAAGTATATTTTGATATTCTAGAAGGAGGCATTAAGGGGAGCCTATTCACAGCAGGCTTATCTTCAAAAGTGATTGGGAAAAAATCTTAAAAATGAATAAGTATTGAAGATAACTTTAATGACAAGAGTTGTTGAAAATTCATTTTAGTTATGAGAAATGAATACTAGTATTTTTAGTTGAATAGTCTGATGCTAATGTGACTGTAAACTTACTCCATGGTGACAGAAATTAAATGAAGTTTCTTTTGAGTAACTAAAACTACATAAAAGCAAGTTATATCTTTAATAGAAGCCTGAGACAGAAACCACTTGTAAGTTTAGGTTGTAATATAAATTTAGATTGGCTAAACATTAAAATGCTCATGTGAGTGTTTTTTCTCTTTCCTGGAGAGAAGTTGATGTGTAAATTGTTCCCTTTTATTGTCTAAAATCTTTCCTGATGTAGGAAATCCTTATATTTTACAAAGCCCTCCCACTTTGCTCATCTTCCTGTGCAGTCTTATCCATCAGCAATCTGGTGATTCCTACGTCTTTCTCCCTGCCTGGACCTATCTACCAGGCAAGAGGTTATAAATCAACTTTCACCTAAAAGTATGTCACCTAAAAGTATGCACTCTTGCATCCTCTAGAAAACTCAAATACAACGTGGAAGGATTATAAGAAGTGCTTGTTGTGGGTGCATGTTATATTAAATAGGATATCAGGGAAATCCTCACTAACAGAGTGCCATTGGAGCCAAAGTTTGAAGAAGAAAGAGAGCAAGCCATGAAAATGTCTGAGGGAAATTTTGTCCAGGCAGTAGAATAGCAACTACAAAGTTTAAAATTATTTATATGTTTCTTCTTTGTCTAAGCTTGGGTTTCACCACTCCCATCCCAAATAGACCTGAGAAAAAAATTTGAGTGGAGATATTGTATTTGGAAATAATCACAGAGAGCAGGAGTGGGATGTGGGACAGGTATACAGCGATGGGAGAAAAGCCAGTAAAGTGTGAACTGCAGAGTAGGTTACACTGTGTGCAACTGAGGACCCTCTACATTTGGGTAAAATGTGTCTCAGAATTATCTCACTGAGGGGTGAAAAAGCTTAAGTATTTATCCACCAAATTCTTCTTTAGTTTGGACTGATTTTTTTAAGGGCTAGAGAAATTGCTCACAGAGGAACTAAAAGACAGGAGTGACAATGTATATAAAATATCTACAGTACTGAAAATGAGTTTTCAGATGTAGGCCAGTGGGGTATGGATGGGCTTTGACAACACCTACTGTCCCTCAACCTAAAAATTAGCAAATTGGACTGACTCTGTGTAATACATTTCACTCAAACCTCTCTCTTACATTTATACCAATATTGGCCCAGTTTAAGCCTTTACCATAAACTAAGTGATTTTCAATTCTATCAAACTGAAATTCCATTTTTATAACAAGCCATTTTTAATGCTCACTTCACTCTTCTGAAACAAAATATATAGAAAAAATAGAATATAACATAAAATAATTTTGAAGTACTAATGTAGTATACTAATACTAACATAAAGGAAAAACCAAAAAATAACTTAAAGTAATATGCATTTCAATAAGTATGCCCTGAAAAACCACTACACAAGAAGGCACAGTAATGCATCATAATCAGTGACATAGACTATTACAAAGATGTTGAATTGGTAGGTAACTGAAATATCAGGAACAGTGTAGTCATTGCTGATATAATTTCCCAAAAATGAACAACTTATTGTAGAGTTGCAAAAAAACCCAAGTGCAAGTTTACCATTCTGTACAACAAACTGCTTGCATTTCTGAAAATGTTACTGTATATTAAAATAAAGAATCAATACAGACACAGCTAAATTCAACAACATTTTTTACAAAGTTATTACAATTTGTTGGCCATAAGCCCCATGCTATACATTTTATTCCCATGGCACATTTATTTTGCAACTGAAAGCTTGTACCACTTAATCTCCCACACATATTTCACTCATCCTCCCATTCCTCTCCCCTCCTCTCTGGCAACTACCTGCTTGTTCTCTCAGTCTCTGATTCATTTCTGTTTTGTTATGTTTGTTCATTTGTTTTTGTTTATTTTTTTAGATTCCATATATAAGTGAAACTTAATGGTATTTGTCTTTCTCCAACTGACTTATTTCACTTAGCATAATACCCTATAGATCCATCCATGCTGTTGAAAATGGCAAGAGTCCATTCTTTTTATGGCTGAGTAGTGTTCCATTTTATATATATACATATGCATATATGTTTTTGAATTAGTGTTTCTGTTTTCTTAGGAAAAAATACCCAGAAGTGGTATTGGTGGGAGGTATGGTGGTTTTATTTTAATTTTTAGAAGAACCTCCATGCCATTTTCCATAATGACTGTGCCAATTTGCTTTCCCACCAGTGGTGCATGAGGGCTCCCTTTTCTCCACATCCTTGCCAACATTTGTTATTTGTGTTATTATTATTATTATTACTTGCGGTACACGGGCCTCTCACTGTTGTGGCGTCTCCCGTTGTGGAGCACAGGCTCCAGACATGCAGGCTCAGCGGCCATGGCTCATGGACCCAGCCGCTCCGTGGCATGTGGGGTCTTCCCAGACCAGGGCACGAACCCACGTCCCTTGCATCAGCAGGCGGACTCTCAACCACTGCACCACCAGAGAGGCCCTACTGGTGTTATTTTTGATGATAGCCATTTTGTCAGGTGTGAGATATCTCATTGTGATTTTGATTTGCATTTCCCTGATGATTAGCAATGTTAAGCATCTTTTCATGTGCCTGTTGACCATCTGCATTTCCTCTTTGGAAAAATGTTTATTCAGTTCTACCCATTTTTAATTGGGTTGTTTGATTTTTTGGTGTTGAGTTGTATGTGTTCTTTATATATTTTGGATATCACCTATATCATTTGCAATTATCTTCTCCCATTCAGTAGGTTGCCTTTTTTTTTACTTTGTTGTGGTCCCACTTGTTTATTTTTGCTTTTGTTGCCCTTGCCTGAGGAGACATCTAAAAAAATGTTTATAAGACTGATGTCAAAAGGCATACTGCCTGTGTTTTCTTCTAGGAGTTTAATGGTTTCATGTCTTACATTTAAGTCTTTAAGCCATTTTGAGTTTACTTTTGTATATGGTGTGTGAATATGGTCTAGTTTCATTCTTTTACATGTAGCTGTCCAGTTTTCCCAGCACCACTTATTGAAGAAACTTTTCCCCCATTGTATATTTTTGCCTCCTTTGTCATAGATTAATTGACCATGTGTGCATGGGTTTATTTCTGGCCTCTCTATTCTGTTTCATCAATATAGGTGTCTGTTTTTATGCCACTACCATATTCTTTTGATTACTATAGTTTCGTCATATAGTTTGACATCAGGGAGCATGATACCTTACAGTTTTGTTGTTCTTTCTCAAGATTGCTTGGGTGTTTGTGGTCTTTTGGTTTTCCATACAAATTTTAGTGTTAGTGGTTCTCGTTCTGTGAAAAATGTATTTTGATAGGGATTTCATTGAATCTGTAGATTGCTTTGGGTAGTACAGACATTTTAATAATACAGTTGACCCTTGAACAACATGGAATTGAACTGTTTGGGTCCACTTTTAGGTGGATTTTTTTTTCCAATAGTAAATACTACAGTACTGCAAGATACATGGTTGATTGCATCTGAAGATGTGGAACTGTGGATACAAAGGGCCACTATACAGTTATACATGGATTTTTGACTGTGTAGAGGGTGGTGCTCCTAATTCTGGTATTGTTCAAAGATTAGACACATTAATGCTTCTGATCCACAAGCATGATATATCTTTCCATTTATTTGTATTGTGTTCAATTTCTGTCATCAATGTCTTTTAGTTTTCAAAGTACAGTCTTTTTACCTCCTTGGTAAATTTATTTCTAAGTATCTTATTATTTTTAAAGTGATTGTAAATGGGACTTTTATCTTGAATTCTCTTTCTGATAGTTCATTATTAGTCTACAGAAATGCAGTAGATTTCTGTATATTGTCTCCTGCAAAGTTACTAAACTTATTAGTTGTAATAGTTTTTTTGTAGAATCTATAGGATTTTCTATATATAGAAAATCTGCATCATACACTATTTGCATCATGTCATCTGCAAATAGTGACAGTTTTACTTCCTCTCTCCCAATTTGAATGCCTTTTATTTCTTTTTATTGTCTGATTGCTCTGACTAGAAATTCAATAGTATGTTAAATGAAAGAGATAAGAGTTGCATCCTTGCCTTGTTCCTGATTTTTGAGGAAAACCTTTGACCTTTTCATACTTGCGTACGATGTTAAGAATGAGTTTTTCATAAACAGGCTTTGTTATCTTGAGATATGTTCCCTCTATACCCACTTTCTTCAGAGATTTTATTACAAATGATGTTGAACTTTGTAACATGCTTTTTCTGCATCTATTGAGATGATTGTGTGATTTTTATCCTTCATCTTGTTAATATGTGTATCACATTGATTGATTTGTGGGTATTGAATCATTCTTGCTTCCCTGGAATTAACCTCATTGATCATGAGGTAGGATCATTTTAATGTATTGTTTAATTCAGTTTACTAATATTTTGTTGAAGATATTTACATGTTCATCAGGGATATTGTCCTACAATTTTCTCTCTTTTTTCTTCTTTTCTTCTTTTTTTTTTTTTTTTTTTTTTGTGTGTGTGTGTGTGTGTCTTTGTCTGGTTTTGATATCAGGGTAATGCTAGCCTCATAGAATGAGTTTGGAATTATTCCCTCCTTTTAAATTTTTGGGGAGAGTTTGAGAATAGGTACTAGCTCTTCTTTAAATATTTAGTAGAACTCTACTGTGAAGCTGTCTGATACTGAACTTTTGTTTGTTGGAAGTTTTTTTTATTATTATTACTGATTAAACTGCATTACTGGTAATCAGTCTGTTAATATTTTCTATTTCTTCCTGATTCAGTTTTGGGAGATTGTATATTTCTAGGAATTTATACATTTCTTCTAGGTTTTCCATTTTATTGGCATATAATTGTTTGCCTCTCTTGATGAGTCTGGTCAAAAGTTTATCAATTTTGTTTATCTTTCCAGAGAACCAGATGTTAGATTCCTTAATCTTTTCAATTTTTTTTTTTTTTTAGTCTCTATCTCATTTATTTCTGCTCCAATCTTTATGATTTCTTTCCTTTTACTAATTTGGGATTTTTTTTGTTCTTCTTTTTCTAGTTCCTTTACATGTAAGGTTATGTTGTTTATTTGAGATTATTTTTCTTGTTTCTTAAGGAAGACTTGTATCACCATAATCTTCCCCTTTAGAACTGCTTTTGCTGCATCCATAGATTTTGAATTGTTGTGTTTCATTTTCGTTTGTCTCCAGATATATATTTTTTGATTTCCTCTTTGGATTCTTCACTGATCCCTTGGTAGTTTAGTAGCATATTGTTTACTCTCCATGAGTTTGTTTTTTTCTTGTAGTTTATTTCTAGTCTTTTACTGTGTGTTTAGAAAAAATGCTTCATGCGATTTCTGTCTTTTTAAACTTATTGACTCTTGTTTTGTGTCCTAAAATGTGCACTCTAATCTCATAATCTCTTTCTCTTCACATCATCCACCTGATTTGGAAGAATGATTCTCAAAGTCTCATCTCCTTTGTTAAATCTCTTTAAAACATTGGGTCCTCACTATTTTTCTTATTTATATTCACTGCAATGTAATTAGTTGTTTCACATTTGTGTTCCCTATGAAACACAATTTTTTGAGCAAAATTATATAACCATATTTTTAAAATTAGTAGCTAACATTTATTCATCAGCACAACTATGAATGAATGAATCAATGAATGAAGTGAATATTTTGAACTAGATTCTTGTTTGGTCACATGTTCTGTCTAGTTATGTCTCTCAATTTAGTGTACTGTATCTTCATTATTCATTATTCGATTTTATAAAAATTGTGTTCCCTAATTTATTAAAATCAGTCATTGTTTAGATAATCATTTATTGTTTAAATTGTGAATTTTGTAGTTTTATATTTTTATATCTCTTTTTTTTGCATAGAAGCAGTTATATGCCTAATTTTTAATTGGAGTTTGGTATAAAATGATCTGTATATTAGGGCCTAGACA
Source organism: Phocoena sinus (assembly GCF_008692025.1). Taxonomy (NCBI): domain Eukaryota; kingdom Metazoa; phylum Chordata; class Mammalia; order Artiodactyla; family Phocoenidae; genus Phocoena; species Phocoena sinus. The sequence continues at coordinate 120,887,070 of NC_045764.1, read as the reverse complement.
ATAAAATTCCTATCATGGAACAATGACTAGGAAGATTCTGTTTTTAAAGAGTGTTCTTTTCTCCTAAACTGTATCAACCAGGAGATTTTGATTTGTAGTGGACAAAACTATCTTAGAGGACATTGTGAAGTAAGAAACTTTATCATCAGTTGTCCTTTAAAGATGTCCAGCCCTTACTTCTGGCATAGGCACACACAGGAGAAGAACCTCTCTCTACAACCCTTGTTCATTCCTGGGCAATTTTCCCATCTACCTACATTGTTCCCAGTATTCTGTTTTCATCTCTCTACTTCATGAGTCCTAATTCTGTATTTTGTTTTCTAGTATATCCGGCCATAGTTTTGTTGTATTTAATTTTTTTTAACCTAATTCTTTTTTTTTTTTTAAGATTTCTTCCTTGGTTCATTCCTTTCTGTCTTCCTTTTTTTCTTTCTTTTTTTAATCTTTCTTCCTTTTTCCTTTAAGTAATGTCTTATTAAAAAGTTCATGTCTAAGTATACTTATAGGAGAACAAAGTTTATTATAAACTATTTCATGACCTTAAATGCATTTTTCTGTTATCTATATAAATGCCATAACTTACAACACTGCAATAAAAGGTGACGTTACTTATCAATATCAGTATCAAGATCATTGAGCTAGCCAGGCTGAAATTGAATAATAAAACTTCAGAGTTGGAAGGGCCTTAAAGATTATTTAATAATGCAGATCTTGCATTTGCATATAGATAAGGGAACAGATAAGGTCAGTAGAAGCTGAATTACTTGTGTAAAGTCACATAATTAGTTTGAGGATGGAAAAAATACCTGTTCTTTGATACCTTTGCAGAGCTTTCTCTACCGTATTCCACTGCTTCTGTTGGTCTGACGCTCAGGACTGATACTCTTAAAAGTAATCATATATCAAGGATACTAGAAAACTCTGATACAGTGATTATTATGTACCAGGGTGTTAAAGGAGAGAGAGAACCTAAAAATATAAATGTATGATATACATGTGCATATAGAATGTGATTGTAGCCATAGAGAATGAAATATAATAAGAGAAAATGGCATAGAATTGAGCTTTGAATATCTCTAATATTAATAGGCAAGATAAAAATAGAAGAATAAAAATAGCACTATGAGATGTAAACAGAGTATCTGGATAGGAAAAAATCCAGAAAAGATCAAAGGAAGAAAGACTTTCAAGAAGCAGACAATAAAATGAATGAGTAAGATAAGAAGTACAAAATGTCCATTAGGTTTATATTAGGTTTGCATACATGTAGGTCATTTTTGTCATTAGAAAGAGTGATTTCTATAGATTGATGGAGCAAACTATAGCCGGAACTTATTAGGGAAGCTCTTGTGAGGAGACCTTAAGGAGATAGTGACAAAATTCTTTGCTTGACTAAACTTTACTCAGGCTCCTGAACCTTCTCCTAGGCCCGTCTGTGGACTTCCTTATAAAACCTTTTAGCAAGAATCTTGCTAAGTCACTTTAGTCAGTATCTTCCCCACCATTGATATCTGATCATGTTGATATCTGATCAGGTTTCTCATTCTCCACAGTCCCCCAGGTGATATCTGACTACCCTACCCATCTTTAGCAAGAATCCTCTTAGATCTATTAGATTGGTTTAGCCAGAATCCCCCATATCCCTGATGTTTTCTCTTATTTTCCATACACTGACCACCACCCAGTTCTTTGGCTATAAATTCCCACTTGCCCATACTGTATTCAGAGTTAAACCCAGTCCCTCTCTCACACTGCAAAATTTCATCATAGTGTTCCCTATACCTATTAATATAATGACGCGTCTCCAAATAAAGTCTTCCTTACCAGGCTTTAAAAAGTGTCATTGAATATTTTTTTTCTTTAACAATGTATAATAAATATGAATCATTTTTCAGAAAGTTTGTTATGAAAGGGTAAGGTGGTGTAATGTATTATTTGGAGAGTAAAGTAAAGGGGTAGAAAACTTCTGTTTAAGTTTTAGTTATATACTTTAAATAATGAAAGAAAGATAAGATTTAAATGGGAAATTAGAAAATTATATGAGAGATCAGGGAGACTCAGTGACTAAAGTTCTTCCAGAAGGCTAGAGGGCCTGACTGGGAACTAGCCAACAATAGCAGAGAAGGATTGTGCAGATGTACATGGCCGTGGACTGAGAAAGTTGTGGTGTTTTCTATTGTGAGGACTCTTGTATTCTCAGGGAAGCAGAGGAGGGAGATGGGGAGGTGAGGTTTGAAAAGGGGAGGAGGAAGGAGGAAGAATCCAAAGTCTGGGAATTGTGAGAGAATTTTGAATTGACCATTGAAGTGAACTGAAAAGCAAGTTAGTTATAATATATAGCCAGTTTGGGACAAAAACACAATTAGAATATGAATCTCCAGACTTGAAATACAAATAATATTACAATTCCCCTCAGATAAGTACTAAACTTAAATATAAAGTAAACAAAAGTGGATGTTTTAGGAGATACGGATATGTCATTTGTTTAATATATATGATGAGGCATTAAAGGGGCAAAAATTTAGTACCAGTGATATCTTACATAAGAGGAAACTACAGCATACCTATCACTCATATTCACTCTACTCAAATAAAAGAAGGGAAATCTAACTTGATGATATTTTAAAATTATGTGTGACAAGTTCAAACAGATAGTGTATGAGCTTGAAAGCAGAAGGATAGATCAAACTCCTGATTTCCATTCTAGACAAATATTTGAGCCAAACAGCTAATGTGGACATCTGATTACCAAATTCAGGCTAGTTTACCTGTTTTAATTTATAGTCCCATCAGCAGGGTATGAGAGTACCTGTGCCACTTAATTCTTGCTAATCGTAATAATATTTGTAAACTTGAAAGGTGATAAAAATTAACATGAAGAGAGAAAAATTGAATTGTTATGTTGATTTAATTTTTTGAATCTGAATATTATTTTCCTGTGTGTTTATCCTTTTCTGAATGTGTATGTATTGTACATCTCATTTGTCTATTGAGGTTTGGTTATCTTCCAACTGGTTTTCATGAGATTTATTATACTATATATACTTTGTCTGGCTCAAATAGACTGGTTAATAGTGTTGCTTTTTAACCATATACTCAAAGAACTTGGGGGCAGTTTGCATCAATTTAACAGCGCTGTTTTTAATAGCAGTGAGATTTGTGAATTGCACCTGGTCCTTCTAAGACTCCCAGAGGGCTTTGTCTTTAGGGCTGGTTACATAAAAACAATATGCTGAGGTGACCAGCAGACTACAGCAACTCCGTCTTAGTTCCAAAAAGTTTCATGGCCAAAATACTGGTTCCTGATTTGAGAAAGAAGAATATCTGGTACAGACCCTACGGAGGTAAGGCAATTGGGGAATCACACAAGATCTGTTCATACTCCTTGCTGTGAGGCAGCCCTTGGTTGTGATTCATGTTTCAATTAATGCTGTTGCTATACTGTATTTTTCTGCAGTGAACTGTGGATTTGTAAACATTTTTATCTATGGTTCTGTGAATCTTGATCAGAAATTGAACCTTGTACAGCTGCCACAATTAGTACAGATTATTTAAGAATTCAATTTTTATATGTCAAAATTGTTTATATTTTTGTGATTTCTTTCCTAGACATTAACCTGATATAATTAAAAGAGTAACACCCTCCCTGCTGCTTTACACCTGCCTTTAAGGTGTTGATTTACTTAAGGATTATATATACATTGCCTATTTTCAGGTGACTAATGATGAGAAAATAGTGCCTCTTCTGGAAATTTACTTAGCCTAAGGTACCTCACTTTAATTACTTTGAACAGAGTTAATTATGAAAATATGCCTCTGAGTAGCTAAATTTCAGATACTAACAGATATTTCCAAAAGGGATCTTATTTCTTATAATTTATGTGACATTCTGATAGCTAGAAGATAAGACACAATGGTGTGAAGTGTTTTCTCCAAGAGTTCAATGGCAAAAATAAAGAATATGGAGCAGTCAAGAACGTATTTTTTATGAAATGGCAAATGATGATGGTAACTATCATGTATTCAGAGATCTCTTTGTTCCAAACCCTACATAAGCATTGTCTCAATTAATACTCCAGGTTAAATTATGGCATAGTATTCACACATTGTAGGTGAAAAGTAATGGTATAGAAAGGCTACATAACTGCCACAGTTTCCCCCAGATAGGAGAAGGTATACCACCAATTCAAAAAATATGATTCCCGGAGCTTAACTCTTAGGTATTCTCTATTCAATATGTGCTTACTATGCTCCAAGTATTCTTCTAATGCTATTGCAGTTACTGAAAAAAATCACTCACTGAATTTTCCTAATAACCCAATGGGGTAAGGTATTATTATCCCATTTTACGATTAACTAAATTTCACACTTTCAGAAAGTGGAGGAACTGAGATTCAAATGTAGACAGCTCCAGAGTCTCATCTCCTGAGTGTTAAGCTATGTTGCCTCCCATAGGCTCTACTGACCACAAAATGATAATTTTCTTTATTGAACATTCTCTGTATACTTGGCACAGTGCTAAAAGCTTGTGTGCTACATATTGAGAACAGTAAAAAAAAAAAAATAATGATAACTCTTTATTGGTGTTTTTTAAGGGAGGGAAGAAAAACAAATTACAGTTAATGCTCCTGTATAAGAATGTGTGTTCCCTGGTTCTTTCCTACAACTCTTGTCCTTCTAGTGATTTGATATGCTGAAAGAGAGAAATTTATAACCATAATTATAGTATACATGAGAATGTTATAAGTGCTCAAAATGGTTATGGAGGACAAAGGGGACAGTGATTAATTCAATTTTTGAAGAGTAGGGAGTGGAAATGCCACATAAATACTTTTAATCTGGGCCTTGAAGGAGAAGCAAGAGTTGTCTCTGTTTTACTGTGAGGTAATATTTGATCCAAACCACAGAGACCAGAAATTACAGATAATGGTGAGCAACCTGGTATAGTTGAACTTTGTACTGTTGAGCACTTATGTGTGAGAAGAAGGGGCAAGGATGTAATAACTTAAAGCAAAGGAACAAACGTTTTAATAATTTCAGTTGGGTAGACTTATTAGGTGTTTTAAATATATTGTCCAATTTATTCTGACAACTCTGTGAGACAGATTTTAGGATTTTTATTTTACTGTTGAAGAAACTGAGCCATGAAGAAGTTACATTTCCTGTCCAACATGACACAATTTTAAAAGACAGATTCAGGTTTCAAAAATAAGCCTCTTTCCAAAGGACACACACTTCTGACTATGTAATAATGCCTACTCTGATTATGGAGGAAGGTAGATAGTTTGAACCTCCATATGTAATAACATATATATATGTCTATAAAGAAGGATATAAATTAAGACAAGAGTTTCTCAGTTAATCATTCAGACAAGAAAAAAATTGATTTAATTTTTTCAGTTCTAAAATCAAGCACAATAGATCACTTTAAACATGTCATTGAAAAAAAAAAAAACTCATAGCATGAGCTGCATGTAGCAACATTCTCTTCAAAAATAATTTCATGGCAGTCAGTGCCAGGTTTGATGATAAAAACATACCATCCTCTAAATACAAGGATAAAAGCACTCTCCTGAATTGAATTGTGTTGTATACTTAAGTTATATATTTTCATTGATCTAGTCAACTTGTTACTATCTTATGTCTTTTTAACAAATGGCATAAATTTTCATGATGCTAATTCAGATCAGCCCTTGAGAAAAAGCACATACCTGTAAATAAAATAGAATGCATCTTATATTTTGCACTTTAAGTCCTTATTTTTCTTTTTTTAAAAAATTAGTGATTAAGTATCAGTAAAGATCAAGCTCTGTGTACATCTTCACATGGATGTGTTTCAAAAGAAATGCAAATGATATGAAGTTTTATTTTATTGTATTCCATTTTTTCAGTTAGTGTCATTTGGATGGAAAACAAGAAAAAGTATAATGGCCTTTGTGCTATTTGGTTGACATTGTATCACTTCTTTCATTTGAATTTGATTTTTCCTTTTGAAGAACCACTATTCATGCCACATTGGTCCACATAATTTTGAGTGATGCTCACTCCACCTTCTAGATTCCTGAGGTGGCCTCATAACCTAGACTTTCTCAGAGCCCCCTTTCACTCTTGTTTAGGTTTCAAATTACTTTTCCTTCTCTAATGATATCTTTCCAGGACATTCTTTGGTTTTGACTGGAGAGAGATTTTCTATCCATCTGAAATGTAGATCATGACAGAACAATGGAGCTGTAGCCATATTTCTTAATGATGGCTTGTATAGAGATGCCTAGAAAATGAAGTCAACACAGAGAAGGTCATCACCAAGAGAAAGAGAAAATCTGTACCATACTCAGTAGTTTGGGGCCCTGAGTCCATCCATGTCTGGAACTTTTCATGGATGAGTGAACAAATGTCTTTCTTACTTTTTTTCTTTTATTTTCTCCCTCCCTCCCTACATTCCTTCCTTCCTTCTTCCCTATTAATCGTTTCTTTCTTTTTTCAAATTTAAGCTATTTTAAGATGAGGTGTCTATCAATATCAAAGAATTCTTATTACTAAGGGAAGTGACATTTTTAAAAAATTAAAGTTTATATACTGGCAGATTACTGCTTTGCTAACATACTGAAGGCAGCTTAATAATGGCAAGTGACCATGACACTTCTGGGATCTCACTTTCAGGCACAAACCTCAGGCGATTCAGTTTCAAACATCTTTTGACTATAGGTGTATTCACTCAAAATACAAATTACCAAAAGAGGACTTGAATAATTTAGCTTGTGACACATTAAGACTATTGCTTGGTGTAGAGGTTACCCAACTTTGGGTTTAGTCATCTCCTCCCATATGGTTTAATGTATGACAGTGCCAAAGGAAAGAAGGGCTGTACCCAGAGAAGTTGGAAAATGATGTTCTGTAGGAAATAAATGCCCAGTCAAATGTATAAACATATATACCAAATTGACATAATAAATAAGAGAAAGATGATATTTCAAAATGAACTATTCATATTTATAATATATATAACCACAGATTAATAACTGGTTTAGAAAAAGTCTATATTTTACCTGTGGAAAGATTTAAGGATGGATAATTCATTCAAATTATTCTAATTAGATATCTTCTAAAACCAGAAACTTGGCTAAAGGAATATATAAAACAAATTTGGGAAAATCAGTTTCACAGCCAGAAACTACTAATTAAGAGAATTAAGAGAATGAATGGGTACATAAGATTTCAATTTCCCGCAATATCACAGATTAGAGACACTGAATAAACGTTCTATTGAAAACAACTAAAAACATAGGATAAAATATTTAAATACTTAGTATTTCAAATCTAATGCCCAGATGACAAAAAGTAGCAAATCTTTAGAGGCCAAAAATAAAGTGGAGGCTGAAGGGTGTGAAGACAGACAAATACTAAATCTGGTTCTTGATCTGACATTATGCTCTGAACCCTAATGTGCTTGGGCTTTTGCTTTAAATATTTCAGAGGACACTGGAGCTGAATTAAAGATTAAGGCTTACCCAAGGCAGCAAGTCAAAGAGCATCCAAGATAAACTTGGGATGCCAAAGGGCTTTATCCACATTATAAAGATGAATGGAAAATAAACTTTAACCTCTAAATAAACCTTTAAGCCTGTGCTCATGAGGGTTTAGCATGGAAATATATGAAATTTTACTGTTAAAAGCCTTCAAGCAAACAGTTTATTTTAGAGGAGTGACATCTCTAAGACAGTGAAGTAGGAGACCCCAACCTCTGTGCCTCCACGGAGATCAACAATTAAATAGCTATCCACAGAAAATCAAATGGCTCAGAGAGAGCTCAGGAGTGCACTTAAGAAACTTCAGCAACACAGTGGAACAAAAACTTTGAGAATAACTACACAAAATGGAAAGGAAGAAGAGTTTTATTTTGCCTGCATCGTCCAATCCTCTAGGCCAGAATTGTTCAGTGCCAAGAGGGAACTCTCCAGCTAGAAAGAGTCCCCTTCACTGGCAAGTGGAGAGCAGGGTGAATAACCAGCTTCCCCAACTTTTCAGGGCCGTGCACAATGGACCTACTTTAGCTTCATCCCATCCAAAGACCAGCAAAGCTGAGATGTATAGAAATGGCTAGGAACAAGCAGGAAGAGCAGGGACTACCAATATCAGCTATGGAGCATGAGCAGCCATCGTTCCCAGTCCTCTTTAGAGGACTATCTGCTTTCACCACTGAAGAACCAATGGCCATCACAGCTGCCACCAACCCCCTGCAGATTTCACTGGTTTTGCCCCACAGGTATTCATGTTGGCATATGCCAGTCAATTGAGTTCCTCTCCATTTCCTCAGCCCCTGTCCTGCCCCCACAAGAATAGGGGATCCATACCCACATCTATCCTAGACCTCTGTGGCTGGGTGAGTGCAGTACACTAGCCTAGAACACCACGGCTGACCCCCACTGCTGGGAGTGTGCTTGGGACTAACCCATCTAGCTGTGTACTTGCACACCGCTAGGCTGAGTCTCTTTACTGCCCTCTACTGCTGGACAGCCATCCTGCTGCCACAGTAGTACACGCCAACAGCCAAGTCCTCAGCAGCTGCCAGTTGGCCCAGGCACTTGCTTCTGGCCCTGACCCCCACCACTACATATGTGTTTGCAACTGATCCCTGCCACTACACCAGTACCTACAATTGGTCCCCGCAGCACAGTGTGTGCACATCACCTACTCTGGCCATCATGGCTACATGCCCTGGTCCCTAGCTGCTGAAACTGGGGGCACTGCTGAGGAGCCCAACAGCCTTGCAGCCAGTAAGAACCTCCTGCAGTGCTTGTCAAGGTCCATGCAGTTGTCAATGTGATGAGTCTCAGTGGCCTGAGCCAATGAGACATTACATTCCCCTAGGGCCCAGAGCTGCCATACGGTCCTGCACTTGGCACACTACACAGGTAGACCTGGGGTCATAGCATGTCCCACCTGTTGGTGAAGAGGAGACTGCTTCTTTACATGTGCAGATACCTATGTAAGGCTACAGGGATCAGGAAGAATCAAACATGACTCCATCAAAGAAACACAGTAAACTAATAGTAACTGACTCCAAAGAAATGGAGATACATGAATTGCTCAACAAAGAATTTAAAATAATTGTTGTAAACATGCTCAGACATCAAGAACACTGATAAAAATTTAACAAAATGAGGAAAAAATACAGGAACAAAATAAGAAGTTCAACAAAGAGATAGAAAACATAACTTAACCAAGGAAGTGAAAGATCTATACACCATAAACTATAGGGTGTTGATGAAAGAAATTGAAGAAGATACAAGTAAATGGAAAGATATACTATATTAATGGATCAGAGAGTTAATATTGCTAAAATGCCCATACTGCCCAAAGCCACCTATAGATTTAATGTAATTCCTATCAAAATTTCAATGGCATTATTCACTAAATAGGAAAAAACCCTAAAATTTGTATAGAAACACAAGACTGAATAGCCAAAGCAATCGTGAGAAAGAACAAAGATAGAAGCAGCACACTTCCTGATTACAAACTGTATTACAAGGCTGTAGTAACCAAAACAGTATGGTACTGGCATAAAAACAGACACATGGACCAATGGAACAGAATTGAGAGCCCAGAAACAAACCAATGCATATATGGTAAACTATGGTAAAATATTTGACAAGGAGCCAATGGAGAAATATAGTCACATCTATAAATTATACTATAAATGATGTTCACATGCAATAAAATGAAATTGGACCCCTATCTTACACCATTCACAAAAAATTAGCTTGAAACAAAGACTTAATTGTAACACCTGAAACCATAAACTCCTAGGAGAAAACTTAGGGGCAGAAGCTCTTTGACATCAGTTCTGGAAATGATTTTTTGGATATGAAACCAAAGCACAGCATCAAAAGCAAAAATCCAGAGAGGAGTACATCAAATTAAAAAGCTTCTGAACAGCAAAATACACAATCAACAAAATTAAAAGGCAATCTACATAATGGGAGAAAATATTTGTAAACCATATATCTAATAAGGGGTTAATGTCCTAAATATATAAGGATCTCATAGGACTCATGAGCATAAAAAAAAAAAAATCTGATTAAAAATGAATAGAGGACTTGTTATTTCTCCAGAGAAGACATGTAAAGGTTAATAAGTACATCAAAATGTACTCGACATCAGTAAGTCCTCAGAGAAATGTAAATCAAAACCACAATGATATATATCACCATTAAAATGGCTACCATGAAAAAAATAAAAGATAACAATTGTTGGTGAGAATGTGGAGAAAAGTGAACACTGGTGCACTGTCGCTGGGAGTATAATTCGTAAATTTCCACTATGGAAATCAGTATGGAGTTTCCTCAAAAATTAAAAATAGAACTAGCATATAATCCAACAGTTCATTTCTGGGTATATATCCAAAGGAAACAAAATCACTATCTCAGATAACTGTACCCCCATGTTCATTGCAGCACCATTCACAATAGCAAAGACATGGAAACAACCTAAGTGTCCATTTATATATGAATGGGTAAAGAAAATGTGATATGTATTAGAATAAATATATTATATATTAGAAATATATAATAAAGTAGTATTTAGCCATCAAAAAGTAGGAAGTTGTGCCATTTGCAGCACATGCATGGACTTTGAGGGTGTTATACTAAGTGAAATAAGTCAGAGAGAAATGAATACCATATGATCTCACTTATATGTGGAATCTAAAACTATGGAGTTCATCTTTTTTAAAATTAATTAATTAATTTTTAAAATACATATAGTTGATTTACAACATCATGTTAGTTTCAGATGTACAGCACAATGATTCAGGTATATATATTCTTTTTCAGATTCTTTTCCCTTATAGGTTATTACAAATATTGAATACAGTTACCTATGTTATACAGTAGGTCCTTTTTGTTATCTATTTTATATATAGTAGTGTATATATAAAATATATAATATAGTACATATTAATCCCATCCCCCAAAGGAAGGGACAGAGAAAGGAAGGAAGGGAGGAAGGGAGGAAGTGGGGGAGGGAGGGAGGAAGGAAAGAAGGAGGGAAGGAAGGAAAGGGAAGAAATAGAGGAGGAGGAGAGAGGAAGAGAGGGAGGGAAGAAAGAAGGAAGCAATGCAGAAATAAGGAGATGAGTCAGCAGTTTCAACAGACAGCCAGGTCATCAGATTTGGGTGTAAAATAAGTATGAAGAAATAAAAGTGGGGATGAAAATGTGAGTAAGGAAATACAAGTAGATTTGTAAAAGTACAAAAGTAAATCTCAGGAAATATGTTAATTGTTAAATTAAAATCTCTTATATTAGGGAGAAAAAATAAATATAAAGTACCCATAATACATACAAAGATATAAAGAAATAGTGACTACTGTCTGTCCTTCATATCCCTATCCAAGGGCTCAGCACTGTCAAAACAGAGGCCCTGGAGGGCCGACTGTCCTACACCATTTTATACAAGGGACTAGAGCATCTGTGAATTTTGTTATCCATGGGGTTCTGGACCAATCCCCTGTGGATACTGAAGGAAAACTGTATAATGTTAAGAAACATAAACTAGAATAAGAAGTTTTAGAATGAGAATGACTAGCCTGGATGGATGGATAGATAGATAATAGATAGATATATGTAGATATGTCCAGATATAATAAAGAGAATGTGACAGGCATATTCAGAAGACAGTGACTGAAAATTCACTGATGAACACCAATAAATAATTTTAGAACAGTTCATACATACTTTTAAAATTGAAAATCACTAAAAATAAACAAATCATAAATGCTAATAGAAAAAGAAAAATGATTTCCTTTAAGTCAGTGATAGGGTGACAACTGACAACTCCTTAGTAAATTGGAAGCCAGATAATAATGACAACATGAAGAATATTACGAATTTTCTTTTGAATACTTGTAATAACAAGTGACTCAATTGAAAATGATTCAACATTTTCAAATTTATTCTTTCCCTTAGCAATTTCTGTAGGCATATAGTATGGTTATTTTTTAAATTAATTCTTAAAACTATATAAGGCTAATTTTGTGTTTTATATAATGTTATTAACTGATTTATGGAATTTAGGTTACAACTAAACTTTAGTTCTTTCTAGATTCAAGAGTTTGTGAAAAAGCAAAATATATAGCCCTGGTTATATGTACTGCTCTCTGTACAAATAGCAAGACAAGCAAGCTATAATTTATTTCAATTATTTTATTTATATTATCAGTATTTTTTTATGCCTCATAAAACTTTCTTATAATTCTATTTATAGTTGAAGTAAAATAGTTACCAAGTACCTACCCCTTTCTAGGTCCTTTATAGGGAGAAGTGCTTTTTGATATCTGAAAAAAAAATTGATACTGGGGGGGAAAAAGAGATGTAGTCAGATAAGTATTTCAATAAAATAATAGTGTTGGATATTTTGGGTAGAAGAAATGGAAACTCTTCCTTAAAAATATAAGCTATGATTTGAAGGAATTGTACATGCAGACTTTCTAGACAGAAGTATCAAACACATACTAAGAAGGTAACTTGAAAGAGCATGGAATTTTGGGAAAGTCAATTATTTTTATATAATTAGGGTTGAGTTCCAAGTGGAAAATGTGGCAAGAGACTAATAAAAGTGGTCTATAGTTTTCAGATCATGAAGGACACTCTAAGGTATGAAAGAGATATTGGTATTTAGTCTGAGTGAAAAAGAGCAGTATATAATGGATTTTGAAATAAAAATGACAGGATTAAAAATTTGTCTTTTACATCTATTACTCCTGAAGCAATATGAAAGACAGTAGGTTCATCTGCAAGTATTTTCTCCCATTCTGAGGGTTGTCTTTTCACATTATGATTTCCTTTGCTGTACAAATGCTTTTAAGTTTAATTAGGCCCCATTTGTTTTTATTTTCATTATTCTAAGAGGTGGGTCAAAAAAGATCTTGCTGTGGTTTATATCAAAGAGTGTTTTTCCTATGTTTTCCTCTAAGAGCTTTATAGTATCTGGTCTTACATTTCGGTCTTTAATCCATTTTGAGTTAATTTTTGTGTATGGGGTTAGGGAGTGTTCTAATTTCATTCTTTTACATGCAAGCTGTCCAGTTTTCCCAGCACCACTTATTGAAAAGGCTGTCTTTTCTCCATTGTATGTTTTTGCCTCCTTTGTCATAAATTAGGGGACCGTGTGTGTGTGGGTTTATCTCTGGGCTTTCTATCCTGTCCCATTGAACTATATTTCTATTTTTGTGCCAGTACCATACTGTCTTGATTACTGTAGCTTTGTAGTATAGTTTGAAGTTGGGGCGCCTTATTCCTCCTGCTCCATTTTTCTTTCTCAAGGTTGCTTTGGTTATTCATGGTCTTTTGTGTTTCCATACAAATTGTAAAATTTTTTGTTCTAATTCTGTGAAGAATGCCATCGGTAATTTGATAAGGATTGCATTGAATCTGTAGATTGCTTTGGGTGGTATAGTCATTTTCACAATATTGATTCTCCTAATCCAAGAACATGGTATATTTCTCCATCTGTTTATGTCATCTTTGATTCTTTCATCAGTGTTTTATAGTTTTCTGAGTACAGGTCTTTTGCATCCTTAGGTAGGCTCTCCAAAATATACAAACTGCTCATGGAACTCAACATCAAAGAAACCAAATAACCCAATTAAAAAATGGGCAGAAGACCTAAATAGACATTTCACCAAAGAAGACATACAGATGGTCAAGAGGCACATGAAAATCTGCTCAACATCATTAATTATTAGAGAAATGCAAGTCAAAACTACAGTGAGGTATCACTTCACACCAGTCAAAATGGCCATCATCAAACAATCTACAAACAATAAATGCTGGAGAGGGTGTGGGGAAAAGGGAACCCTCTAGCACTGTTGCTGGGAATGTAAATTGATACAGCCACTGTGCAGAACGGTATGGAGATTCCTTAAAAAACTAAATAATAGAACTACTGTATGACCCAGCAATCCCACTGCTGGGCATATACCCTGAGAAAACCATAATTCAAAAGGACATATGTACCCCAATGTTCAATGTAGCACTATTTACAATAGCCAGGACATGGAAACAACCTAAATGTTCAATGACAGATGAATGAATAAAGATGTGGTACATATATACAATGGAATATTACTCAGCCATAAAAAGGAATGAAAGTGGGTCCTTTGTAGAGATGTGGATGAACCCAGACTCTCATACAGAGTGAAGTAAGCCAGAAAAAGGAAAGCAAATATCATATATTAACATATATGTGGAATCTAGAAAGATGGAAAAGAAGAACCTATTTGCAGGGCAGGAATAGAGATGTAGACATAGAGAATGGACATGTGGACACCGTGGGGGAAGGGGAGGGTGGGACAAATTCGGAGATTAGGTTGGACGTATATACACTACCATGCATAAAATAGATAGCTAGTGGGAACAAACTATAAAGCACAGGAAGCTCAGCTCAGTGCTCTGTGATGACCTAGATGGGTGGGATGGGGTTGTGGTAGGAGGGAGGTCCAAGAGGGAGGGGATATAGGTATACATATAGCTGATTCACTTCACTGTACAGCACAAACTAAGACAACATTGTAAAGCAATTATACTCCAATTAAAAAAATCAAAAATGAAACACATCAGGGAAAGGATACCACTTAGAAACATGTTACAAAAATCCAGGAGGAAATTAAAGAGATATAGATTAATATACTTTCTATTTATAGATGCCCATTTTAATCTGATAACTTTAAAATAATTTCCAGTATGCAAAGTTTTATTTCGTTCATTAAAAAGATTGCTTTACAATAAGTCCCCTACATACAAATGAGTTCTGTTTCGAGAGCACATTCATAAATCCAATTTGTTCGTAAGTCCAACAAAGTTAGGCCTATGTACCCAACTAACACAATCGGCTATATAGTACTGTACTGTAATAGGTTTATAATAGTTTTCACACAAATAATACATAAAAACAAACAAATACAAAAAATAAAACATTTTTAATCTTACAGTACAGTACCTTGAAAAGTACAGTGGTACAGTACATCATCTGGTATACAGGGGCTGGCTTTGAGTGAACAGGCAAGAAGAGTTACTGACTGGAGGAGGGAGAGGAGGTGGGAGATGGTAGAGCTGAAGGATCGTCGGCAATAGAAGACAGAGGGCAAGCTGCAATTTCACTCACGCCTGATGTTGATGGCACAGTTTCTGATTCCTTGCTGGATTCAATTCTATCTACCCTCTTGAAGAAACAATCCAGTGATGTCTGGGTAGTAGCTCTTTTTTTTCTCATCATAGATGACATGGTAGCACTGGATTGCATTCTGAATGGCTGCTGCAACCTTTGTGTACCATTCTACATTCGGGTCCTGTGCCTCAAAAACGAATAGTGCCTCCTTAAATGAAGAAAATCCTCTTGCCATTTCTTGTGCTGTGAATCTCTTCAGTTACTTCTTCCTCTTGTCTCTCTTCATCCTTTCTCTGGGCCTCCAGTTCAATCCAGTCTTCACTAGTAAACTCATGTTGCATAACAAGGAGTTCAATGAAGTCGTCCTCTTGCAGATCTATGTCCAGCTTCTCGCTGAGTGTCACTAAGTTGCTGAAGACCTCTTTGGACTCCTCATCCACTTTCTCAAATCCACGTAAATCTTGAACAAACTGCAGGCAAAGATTCTTCCAAAGCCCATTCATGGTAATGACCCTAACCTCACACCAAGCAAAGTCAATGTTTTTTATGGCCTTGTAGAAGTTATAATCCTTCCAAAATTGTTGCAAGGTTATTCCTGATTCATCACTCACCTTTACTGTCTTTACAAAAAGTGTGACATAGGGGCTTCCCTGGTGGCGCAGTGGTTGAGAGTCCGCCTGCCGATGCAGGGGACGCGGGTTCGTGCCCCGGTCCGGGAAGATCCCACATGCTGCGGAGCGGCTGGGCCCGTGAGCCATGGCCGCTGAGTCTGCGCATCCGGAGCCTGCGCTCCGCAACGGGAGAGGCCACAGCAGTGAGAGGCCCGAGTACCACAAAAAAAAAAAAAAAAAAAGTGTGACATAAATAGTGTTTCTTGAAAGTTGCTGTAACTCTGTGGTCCATAGGTTGGATGAGCAACATAGTACAGTATTCGGGGGCAGATGCACTACTTTGATGTTGGGATGAAAGTGGTCCATGAATGGGGGGTGACCCAGAACATTGTTGAGCAGCAAAAGAATGTTGAACTGGACATCCTTCTCCAAGCAATATTTCTCTACCTCCAGGATAAAGTGGTAGAAAAACCAGTTCTGGAAAGTGGCCTGTGTAACCCAGGCTTTGGGGTTACTCTTCCACACAATAGGAAGAGAGCCCTTGGCTATGTTTTTATGGGCTCTTGGGTTCTCTGAATGATAAGCTAAGAGAGGCTTCAGCTTCATATCACCAGAAGCATTGCCACCAAACAACAGAGTTAGCCTGTCCTTTGCTGCTTTATAGCCTGGCATCAGCTTTTCCTCCTTACTGATGTAACTTCGGTCTCACATCCTCTTCCAGTACAGTTGTGTCTTATCCACATTAAAAACCTGCTTGGGTAAATACATGCCTTCATCAATAATTTCTCAAAGCGGTTCAGGAAATTCCCCAGCAGCTACCGTATCTGCACTCACTGACTCCCCACTTACTTTTACATTGTGAAGGTTGGCTGTAGCCTTTAATCAATGAAATCAGCCATGGTTGGCATTAAAAGATTCTGATTCTTCGCCGTGTTTCTTCTTCAGGTCTTCCTAAAGGCTTTTAGCTTTCTCTTGAATCAGCATTAAGCTGAGTGGGACTCGATGCTGAGGCTGATCCTGCATCCACACACTGAGAAGTTTCTCCATCTCCTCCATCACTTTTCCACAGTTCTTCAATATTATTGTCGATATCCTTGGCACAGCAGACTTCACATGTTCCATGATCTTGTCCTCTTTCTTTAGAAGTGTGCCAGTGGTTGAATGATTCATGTTGTAAGAACAAGTGATGTCTACCATCTTTTCATCTCTCTCCACTCTCTTAATTATTTTCACTTTTGTTTCCATCGTTATTGCTTGGTGCTTCTTAGCAGTACCAGCTACATCACCACAGCTTTTACGCTTGCTTCCAGACATCCTGGGCTTGAAGTAAATATACTGTGCTACTGTACTCTATGCAGTTCTGTACAGTAAAGTACACAAAAGCACAACCACTTGTAGAGGATGCATGCACTTGACAATGCACATCACATATGTGAACTAACTGATGTGATTGAACATGTGAATGCATGCTCACATCTTTGAAAGTTTGCAGCTTGAAGGTTTGTATGTAGGGGACTTACTGTACATGATTTCCTCTTTAGATCCATTAATTCTTGTCCATTCTATTACTCTTTGTTTCTGTATATTCATGGTCTTTTGACCAGTTTTTGTTTGGTCTCATTTTTAATCTCCACTTATTTATATTATCTTTGTGTTTGGTTATAATTTTATTTAATATCCTAGCTTTTCATTTGTATAACACTTTAAGAAATGCCTTTTCCCTGAGTACTCACACTCCATACCTAGCTAAATCGAGCAAATGGATTACTTTGGATTACCCTATTGCACATCAGGCTCTCTGAACTCCATGGACTAAGTTCACCATTCATTCATTTGATGTTTCTGCATCAAAGAAGAAGGATCCTACAGTGATGAAGAAATGAGAGAATTGGGGGTTATAATTGAGGCATGCCTTGGAAGGCCATAAGGATGCAGGAGTTAGGGAGAGGGAAATGCAGGTGATTCCTCATCCTCTAACTTTGGTTACTTGGATGATGTTGATTTCACACTCTGAAACAGAAAATGTCGAATACAGATGGAGGGTGTTGAAATCTGCCTTTGATCTGATAATTTCAAGATACATAGCAGGTGATATAGAGGTCAAGATATAATTCAGATTTCAATAACAATGGTCTACGAATACTCAAAATATAGTTAGTAGTTGAAGTCACTGAAGTGAGATTTCTTAGGATGTATATGAGTGAAAATGGAAGAAAGGTACACAAAGGGAAGGAATAGGAGAGAAGAGGACAAGAGTAAAGAACACAGCTTGAGAAGAGAGAAAAAGAGAATTTTTTAAAAAGTAGAAGAGAACTGGTACTGCTGCCAAAAAACTCAGCCTCTGTTCACCAGTGCCAAATAGAAACTTGGAGACAGAGCTCTGGAGGAGTAGAAAGGAGTAGCTTTATTACTTTGCCAGGCAAAGAGGGGAACAGGGGGCTAATGCTCTCAAGACTGTGCCCCCTTTCCTGGGAAGCTGCAAGGGGTCTTATAGTTTCAGGGTGAAAAATAGGGCTGTAGATAAGGATCAGGGCTGACGTAGTCTTGCATTCTTCTTTCCTTCTGGAGACATTGAGATCATTAGGCCTGGCATCAGGTGGTTCCCGAATAGGTTCTGGTGGTCCTCAAGGTTGTCATTCTGTGACCTTGTTTTAGGAATGAAGAATGCTCACAAAGGAAAGGAGAGTTAGGGAGTGTTGTCTTGGAGAAGTAAACATCAGGTGCATAGTACAACCTTAGCTAGAGGGCAATCATTTTCACAGGGAAATTAAGCAAGAAAGAGAGGGAGAAAAGAAAGAAAATCAGTAGGAGACCAGTTGCATGGGCGGAAAGAATAAGGACTGAATAAGGGCTAACATAGTGGGGGTGCCCCAACTAGTTTCTGCTACAGCAGTGCCATGAACAGAATCCTGAAGTTAACCGCTTTTAAGAGGATAGAGAAACCTATGAACTTTATATACATATTTGCAACAAAATTCATCTCTATTCACAAGCATTTACCACTGCAGGAAAAACAAACAAACAAACAAACAAAAAACAGAGCAGGGTGGGTGGGGGTGGCAGGAGAGCCAGTGGGTTAAAAAGATTGGTGCCAGAGAAGGAAAGAAAATGTTTCAAAAAGAAGCATCATGTACACTGCTCTAGAAACATCAGATCAGAGAGTACTGAAAGTCATTTACTTCATTCCACAACTAGGATATCATAGTGTTCTTGACCAAATTAAAAAAAAAAGTTATTTTTTTTTTAATAACAGAGGTAAATAGATTTCAGTTCATTGAGAATAGAGACAGTGAATATCTTGAATATGAACACTTCTCTCAAGGAGGTAAAAATATAAGGGGAAGGAATGAGAAATAGCAGAATTAAAGAAGGGCTTATGTCCAAGAGGTTTTTGTTTGGCTATTTGTGCTTTTTAAAAAATTTTTAGAAGGAAGACAATGGAACAGTTTTACAAGACGCATAATATCGATCTGTAGAGATACTTGATGGAATATTTTCACTTGTCTTAAGTTTGTGATTTAAATACACTTTCTTGGAACATTAAAGGAAATTAAAATGCAGCATTTTTGTTTGTGTAAACTACGTAATTAGTTCCCCTCTTACTCCATCCTCCATGGGTTAACAGGAATTAAAGCAGATAAAAACTAAATTATTTGAAGTTTAAGTAAATAATTACAAATTTGCTATGAATGAGCTGTTATAAATTAGAACACAGATACTGCTAAATTTAAGAAGCTATTCCCTCTCCAGGGAGCAGGTCATAGGCTTCTACACAGAATTTTCAGTCTTAGATCCTGCTACCTTATATTGACAGCATAGAAGCCCAGGGGTGGGAAAAGAGGAGAGTTCTTGTGTTAAGAAATCATTTAAGACACGCAAGTTAACTGGCTTTTGATTTGAGGCATGGGGACTAATATGGTGCTCATAAAGACACAAGTAGCTAAATACAATAATAAATACTAAAGATAGCACTTTATTCAAAAGTACATGTACATTTAATAGAAAAGAGCCTGGTATATACACGAGATTCAATATTATTTAATGAAATAATTTTAGAATCATGAAGATAAACTGAGTTTCTCTTTTTCTATTCAATGTAAAATGATGATTTAATGTCTCAATGTAAATCAGAGTAATTGGAGAATAGATTTAGTTGATTGGATGACATAGTCTATGCCAACCTCAGCTTATATTGTTTCTTTTTTGTCTGATATTGTTTTTTGCTTTTTAAAAAAAAATTACGGCTTTTTTGTGGGGGGGGCGGGGAGCAGTTTAAGGTTCACAGCAATATTAGGAGACAGTACAGGGATTTCCTATATCTGGGAGGAAGAAATTTTCTTTTACCCATATAGGTTTTTCTGGCTGGTCTAAGAATTACATTGACATGAGACAGATTAACAGGAGAAAATCAAACAAAAATTTAATAACATACATACATGGGAGAGACCCAGGAAAACTGAGTAACCAAGATGGCCAAAGCCCTCACCTTAAACATCATCTTCAGCTAAAGACAAAAAAGGATGTTGGGGGCTTCCCTGGTGGCGCAGTGGTTGAGAGTCCGCCTGCCAATGCAGGGGACACGGGTTTGTGCTCCGGTCCGGAAGAATCCCACATGCCGCGGAGCGGCTGGGCCCGTGAGCCATGGCCGCTGAGCCTGCGCTCCGCAGCGGAAGAGGCCACAACAGTGAGAGGCCCGTGTACCGCAAAAAAAAAAAAAAAAAAAAAAAAAAAAGGATGTTGGGGGTAATGGTTTGGGACTTCAAAGGGGAGGAAAAAATTCACCTGGAGATGGAAAAGCAAATGTTTGGTCAACAAATGGCTGCTGGGCCTTTCAGAGACAGTCAGACACAGAGTGAACTCTGGTCTCTAGGCACTGCCTAGTCTCTCCCATCACATCTAGCCCATATTCTTTGCAGATATTTCTGGTGATAGCCCTTTATCTAAATTATTTAAGGAGCTAAGAGCGGTATAACAAGAAAGAATTCTTGAGCCTTCTGTTTCTTAATAAAAATCAACCTGAAATAATCCTCATACCAGTGAGACATTTGGGGGTGGCAAATTTTGTTTCCTTACACCTACATACCTCCTGCCCCACAGTGGCCTAGCTTCCCACATTATCGAAGTTCCTCACCAGAGTAGTACATTTGTTATAGTTGATGAACCTACATGGACACATCGTAATTACCCAAAGTCCATAGTTTATACTAGGGTTTACTCTTGGTGTTGTGTAGTCTGTGGGTTTGGACAAATGAATAATGATTTGTGTCTATTATGATGGTATCATACTGAGTATTTTCACTGCTCTAAAAATCCTCTGTGCTCTGCTATTCATTCCCTGCCACCCCACCATCACACACACCAAACACAAACCTCTGGCAGTCACTGGATGTTTTTATTATCTCTATTACTTTGCTTTTTTTTTTTCCTGATATTTTTATTCCAGAGCAGATAGCATCATCCCTGTAAAATGAATATTTAATGGTTTTGTGGACTAATATGGTTCAGATCCAAGGTTCAAAATCCAAGATTCCTTCCCTTGGAGTGTTAAAAGTAAGTAGACCTATTGGTAATATAGAATTGACCCCCATTCCTTAATAAAAGAAACATACAGTCTAATAAATAAAATTCTATGCCAATAGAAGCAGTTCTAAGCTTGGGCCTATAGGAATGAATGCAATTCTCTTCTAAATACAAATTTCCAGCATTGTTTGCATCAACCTTGTTGTTGATCCTGAATTCCTCCATAGTTGCATTTCCTCCATAGTTACACAGCTTTGTTTTACTTAACTGAATAATTGTGGCATTGAGGATGATAATATTTTTAGGGAAAAAGATCAGTAAAATATGAACTTAAGAGTGTGGCAACTTAACCTGTCATTTATAAAGAAGAAGAAACCTATTCATTCTAGCATGGGAAAAGATAGTTATCACATAATGGAGTTTTTCAAGTAAATATGCAAAATGCCATTCACTACCACCATTGGGGTTTGGTTTTCAAATATGAACATAAACATATGCATAAATATTTAAGGATTACATACTTTGTGCAATATACTTAGTGAGGTATCTTAATGAGAGAATATTTTGCATAAAATATATATAGGAGTAAATGGTTCTTCAATTACTTAAATGTTTTATTTATTTTTTGGGGGGTAAGACAGGTAATTTATAAACTTGAATAGTTAAATAGAATCAGAGACAGAAAGAATTAAAATAATACTGAAGTCCATAATCACTACAGGCATCCAGAGAAGGGAATGATTACTTTAAGAAACAGGTTTTCAAAGTGTGTGGCATGTATTCCCTATAATATTGAACCACTATCACATGAACATTCAAAGTGTACCTACTGCCATAAGAATATACAAATGGTCATATATACTTTGTAAAAAAGTAAGTACAAAATGTTTAGTACAATATTCTATACATTAAAAATATAGAAACAAACTATTAGGTTAGAATATTTTATGAAATTAAAACTTAAATAAAGTGAACAACAAAATTTAGTTGAGGCAGTTCAACAAGCAACATTTCTATCGGAAATGATTGAAATATTCATTACTGGGCAATATATAAAGGCTAGCTTCTGAGAGTAAAATTCTTTAATTTCAGATTTTGTTCTTGGTATCATGTAACTAATTAGCTAAATGCCTTGCAGTTGAAAAGCAACTGTTAAAAGCCAGATAGAGACCACTGTAGTTTCAGTAGTTCTTTTGAGTTTCTGAAAATTTCTTCCTCCTAAAGGTCATCATTGATACATAGTTCTAAATTGATACTTACTGCTGGTCAAACAGAAATATGACTTCACAGTCAAATGTAACAGACTTTATTTGCTTTATTTATCTAAATAGTCATTGCATACTGACATGTCTTGATTTAAAAAAAATTTTTAAGTCATTAAATGAGCTGAATGGGACAACTAGAAACAAAGTATTTGACCCAGTTTAATTTTATTTTAATATACATGTTTCAACAAGATTTTTCAACAGAATGTGACAGATTCAGTTTTTCTATCACCAGCAGGTGCTGTGCTCAAAAGCTTAAACAGTTGTGGTAGTTTAAGTGGAAATAACTGAATTAATTCAAGTGAAACGAAGGATAATTTCAGTTTCTAGCTGTTAACCTCATTGTATTTCTAGCAAAAACAATATGGTTCCCCCTTTTAAAAATTTTAGTGGGAATTTGGGTAACCTTTATTAAATATGTATTATTGCCATTTACCTAAACACATTTATTAAAAAAAGAAGATGCTAAAATAGGACTCACTTTTTGTAAAGTAGGGGTATGAAGATAAGAAACTATGTGGTGGTAATAAAAATAATGCAGTATTTACTTAAAATTTGAAATATGAACTTTTAGGTATAAGACACTGAAGGAGACTCACTTGTTTTTTTCTCTCAAATGGGCTGAATTGCATTTGAGGTCAGTCAGTATGTAGCTTTATGAATATCACACAACTCTGATTTTCAAGGGAGTTTTGTCTCTAAAAATAGAAAGATAATATAAACTGTAGACTATAATTGTTAGGTAACAAGTGTGAGAGTGAACTAAAGTTCACATGACTGAAAATACAGAATAAGCAAAAACATTTAGTGAACTAAAGCGATGACCATTTTAATATGGATTTTAACATTTAATCTTTGGAACTACATTTGAATGGCAAAATCAATCCATGTTATTCTATATTTATTGATATTAAGCATTAGTTTTGATTAGTAAAGCTAGATTTACTTTAGTCAAGAAAATGAGTTGTGCCAGGCAGTAGAGGGATCAAATTTTATTTCCAGTGGATACAGATTGGAGGACTTAGTGAAAATAATAAAGTGTTTCCTGTTTTACCTTCTTGGTTTAAAGATACTCTTAGAACAGTAAACTAAATAGTGTAAGCCTTTGGCTTCCCTCGACAGTTTGGTTTTAAGTTAGAATCATTTTCTGAAAACAGTCAGTGTCATGAAAGATGGGTGAGGTCAAAATATTGTGTTAAATTTCTCTCTGGGTAAATTTCCCTCTGCTGCTATTACATTATTCAATATCTTAAAAAATCATATTCTCTGGTATTTAATTATTGCAACTCTTTTCTCCGTTATGAAGTAATATTCATACATTATTAAAGAAAATCTTCCGTACTCATTGACTTTCTGATGTTTATGCGATATTAGTCCTAATAAATAACATGTCATAACCAATGGTTGCATGTGTGTCAAATGCCTTTTAGAGTGTGACCTTTCTGCTCAGAATACACTAACTGACTATAATGTTAAAAATACTTTTATTCAAATGTTGTTCCTAAATCTGTATCTTAGGGAGTAATTGTTAAAGGTTGCAGTGATGACTTTGTCCACAAATGTAGCAATAAAAAGGGTTTTGATAAAGAAATATATTTAAGAAAAATAATCAGTCAAGTGACATTTTAGGGGGAGTGCAGTACAGTATTGTTTAGAAGCTATAATATTTTGAGCTCAAAAGTATGCATTATGCCATAATGTTTTATAAATCAACAATAAGTTATAATTCCTTTGAGAATGTCCTTCTAAAATGGGCCTTGTCATTTGTATTCTTGATATGAAGAAGGCAAAACTTCATAAAACTTCTACAAGTCAAAGCTTTCTCCAAGGCTACATAGCTACTTTAATGTGTTTTTCTCCTAAATTATTATCTTGAACAAGTTAGGATTACCTAAACTTCCAAAATAAAGTCCCACATTTCTTTTATATTAGTATCTATATGTTAATGTAGGCACTCTACATTAAGTATTATATAATCAACATAAAAACTGAGCTGGATTTCTGTACTCAGTGAAATTACTGTTCCTATTAACAAAAGTTTTCATTACAAAGATACAGTCTATGCTGCATCTACATATGTAGCATTATTAGCAAAATAGCTATTCTCATTTTGTCTGATTCCTGGAAGGGCTGCAACTAGTATGTACTGTAATCTTTTACTCTAATGAATGACTCTGATATCCCCAAAGGATATTTATTAATGCCTTTCTTATTAACCAATTAATCATTCATTCTTCCATCCATCTTCCTAACATTTTTAAAGCATCACCTGTGTGCCAGGCATTGTGATATATACTTGCGGAACAGAAATAAACAGAGTTGAGGTGAATTTCTTGTAATTAATTTACTATGGTTAAAAAGCTGAGTTAAGAAGGGTGCCTACTAGGGAGAGAGTTAGTTTACTTGGAGTAAAAACTCACATAAAAGTTTAATTTTGTTAAGTAACTCCTTTTGTTTAGGGAAATATTTTTTGTCTCATCAATACAAGCTGAGGGTTCATAAACCTGAGCTGTGAGGAGATAGTAAAATGTTTAGCTAAGTTGTCTACTAAAAAGTGAACAGGCATCTAGGGATGTAATAGATAAAAAATGAGAAAAGGCAGTGATGCATGGGAAGAGGAGAAAAGGTAGAACAGTAGGATCGGAGGCTGGGTAGC
This sequence comes from Phocoena sinus, assembly GCF_008692025.1. NCBI lineage: Eukaryota > Metazoa > Chordata > Mammalia > Artiodactyla > Phocoenidae > Phocoena > Phocoena sinus. The sequence continues at coordinate 120,861,854 of NC_045764.1, read as the reverse complement.
TGGGTCGATGGATGGGGCTGAAGACTTTAAGAGTTGGAAATTTGGGGGCCATCTGAAAACTATCTGCCATAGCGTGCTGTCATATAGCATCTCCTATAGTTAGTTATACTTAAATCTCCAGCCGATAATTTATTTTCTGTAGTATTATTTGTGGCATAGGGTAGAGGAAACAAAGAGATTTCCTGCTTCGTAACTGGATCAGCATTAGACCACTGCAAATAGATGGAGTATGAGAATTCATCAAAAGTTGAAAATCACAGCCAGGTGTAAATAGAAAATAGCAATCAAAAGAAAGTTCTTGACAGATAATGAGAAAGCACTTAGTTTCACAGAGGATTTATGGCAGGATTGAACCTGTCTTATCTGTAAATTAAGGAGCACCTGCCAGTCGGGCTGCGCTAAGCATATTAGCATGCCGGTTTTTTTTTTTTTTTTCTTTGCGGTACGCGGGCCTCTCACTGTTGTGGCCTCTCCCGTTGCGGAGCACAGGCTCCGGATGCGCAGGCTCAGCGGCCATGGCTCACGGGCCCAGCCGCTCCGCTGCATGTGGGATCTTTGCGGACCGGGGCACGAACCCGTGTTCCCTGCATCGGCAGGCGGACTCTCAGCCACTGCGCCACCAGGGAAGCCCTAGTATGCCTGTTTTACTCCCACTTTTAAGTCTACAGTTAACATTTTATAAGGTCACAAGGCAAATACCTAGTTCTATCATTCTTCCTCTAGTAATACTAATTTTATCTCCTAACTCTTCCCATTTTCTTTCACTTATGTCTTTTCAAGTTTCTAACTTATTTGAACTCTCTTATCAATTGACAAAATAATGGTTTTTCAGAATCAAGTTGAATATGTCTACTGTAAAATGCTGAACTTCCATTTCCTTAGAGTAAATTTTACTGATACTGAGTGAAATTTTTATTGGCGCCCAGGTGTCCACACTATGGACCAAAAGCCCAGTCAGAGAAGGCATCAATCTGTCCAGGAGATAACACTTTCACTGGGCTTATGCCATCCCTCCACTTGGGTCACCTCCTTTTGATTCTCTGAGCTATACAGTCCACTCATGTCACAGTGGTTGTCTGATAACTGTTTCTTTTAAACAATATTTTAGTAAACTCTGCAGGAATTACTTTATAAAGTAATACCTGAGAAAAAAACTCTGTAAATGTGAAACTATAAAGACTGAAAACTTTCTACATGTGTGAGATTTTTTATGCATGAGATTCGTTTGATTTTAATTTCTTTCAGGTGAACGTTTAGCTAAGGCCATCTCTCAATTTTGAATAATTGTATATTAAGAAATAGAATCTCATTTGCAAGCTAAACAGCACCATGAACATTATAAATTTCAGAAGATATAACTGGCATTTTTTCATGTTAAAATATTTTTTTAAACTTTATCACAATAACTATTGGGATGGACCTATGTATAGTGTCATAAATATTCATGAAATTTACAGTGATTAACTAGGTAAAGCATAAACCACATTTTTATTAGAAAAACATTTTCATTTATATTCTAGGCAATACAGTAGGCACAATTTCCCCATTGTTACATATTCAGAGAGGCAGTTTTAAATATAGGGTTTATATAATGTTTTGCTTTCTCATTTTTATACAAACACCGATAAGGTAAAGTTTATTTTTCAGGGTTATTGATCATATGATATACATTAATTTTTGTTTGTCCTGACACAGCAATTTTTAAAATGCTAATAATTAGAGCAGGAGTTTTGGAACAGTTAATGAGTACTCGTAAATTTTTTTCAATGATGCTTGTTACTGATTACTGCAGAACTATATAGGTAAAAGCAGTTGTTCAATAGTATATGCTCAGGAACTGTTCAATATAATACAGCTGTTCAACACATGAGAATATTATGGTATGGGATTTCAGTTTAGAAAATGTACAGTATCAAAAATTTCCATCAAAAATGGTAAGCTGTGATAAAGTGAGAGAGTGGCATGGACATATATACACTACCAAACATAAAATAGATAGCTAGTGGGAAGCAGCTGCATAGCACAGGGAGATCAGCTCGGTGGTTCGTGACCACCTAGAGTGGTGAGATAGGGAGGGTGGAAGGGAGGGAGACGCAAGGGGGAAGAGATATGGGAACAAATGTATATGTATAACTGATTCACTTTGTTATAAAGCAGAAGCTAACACACCATTGTAAAGCAATTGTACTCCAATAAAGATGTAAAAAAAATTTTTTAATGAAATAATAAAACTAAATCAAATTTAAAATATTAAATCTAAGTAAAATGTAGATTAAAATTAATTCATGTTCAATGTCAAGCAGAGTGAGCAAGGTAAACAGACTTATTCATTTGAGTAGATAATTATAATTAGATATACATTAGATCTATAATAGAAGAATTGCAGTACTACATAGGTAAAATACTTAACTTGTATATAAGAATGAAATAAAGCTTTCTGAGGAAAAATAGTTAAGGTGAGACTTGAAGGAAAGTTAGGGATTAACCTGAAAAGGGTTGAGAGTGTATGGGGAGGAGGATGCAGAATCATTCAAGTACAGAACCAGTATGTATGAAGAGCAAATCAAAGAGGAAAGAGAGAAGGGACGAAGGTCAGTAATGACTGAAATAAATGAGACCTAAGGCCAGAGAGTTAGACATGGAACAGACCTTGCAGCACTCTGTAAATGTTAAGTATTTTGAAACACATTTAAGGGTAATGAGAGTCTTTGAGTCTTTGACTCCATTAAGAAACTGATATAAGATTTGTCTTTTATTAAGGTCACTCTGACTGTAGAGTGAGGAATGGATTGAAGATCATTCAACCAAGGAAAGAGACACTATTGATCTGAGACAGGGGGATGGAGAAATAGAGTTGGAAATAAGATAGCGTAAGATAAAATCAGCCAGTCTTGCTGACAAATTTAATGGGGAAAGGCAGAGAAAAAAATTGAAGAAATAACAATAATGTTCAGGTCTGTGGCTTGAACTACTAGGAAACTGTCAATCCCATTTTAATAAGATGATAAACAAAAGGAAAGGTATAGGTCTGAGGCCAAGAGAAGGATTTAATTATTGTTGGACATGCTGAGCTTGAAACGTATTTCAGGCCTTGTGGTGGAAATATCCAATAGGGGAACTATGGGGGCTTCAAGCTCAGAAGTGGATGGACTAGAGATATGGATTTGTTGATCTTTGCAATGCTACATATACATGGCAATTAAAGCCCTGAGAATACTTTGTGGAATTGCATAGTTAAAATCATAAGATAATTTAAAAGTAATTAAAAATTTAATAATTGTGCATTGAGTTCGTTATATCTGCTGGGCTTTAGCAAAGTGAGAGCAAAGCAGAATATCCCAAATTTAGTTTCCCTGAGAGAATTCAACTAGGAAGAACCTAGTCATATTAGGACTCTGCTCCTGGAAGTCGGCGGCAGACAATTAACAATCATTGAATATTCATGAGCACTTCCACAGTTCTCAGCCAACTTGCAGTTGGGGCCATGTGATTGGGTTCTGGCAGGGGCCCAGCTATACAATCATGAAAACACTTTCCATACGAGAGGAGTCTTTGAAAAGGTTGTAAAGAAATAAAGATTAAGACCTGTAAATGAATACTCTATATTATAATAAGCATTCTTGTCTTTCATCAACATTCTCAGTCAGTGGCCAATTCTGACAGGGCTATGGGAAGGGGAGTTAATGGGGAATGTATATTGTAAGAAGGAGGTAGACCTGTTGGTCTTGTAGGATCAATTAAAACTGAGTATTAATATCTTTCACATATTGGGGATGGGAATCCTCTGGTGTTTTGTCTTTAGTTCATCATAAACCATGATATTCCCATGAACATTAAGGTCCCACACATATATGGCCAGGAAAACGTCAACCTACCATACAAAAGCCCGTTTAGTTCACACTGAGATCAATATATCAGTGGTTCTCCACTCCTCAAATATTTTACAGATCACTTTACAGAGAAATTTACCAAAACAAATTACTGATTGTACAAATGAAAAACAGAAGGATGACTATTCCAAGTATGGCATGTGGGCACAACATATTAGAAGTCACCAGTATTGTTGGCATCTCTCCTCATTTTTCAATGAGGGGACTTTGCTTCAGGCTCAGTAATGTATAATATTAGAGTGAGCAATCTAGGTGTCTTTATACCCTCTATTTATTCCTTCCCGTTGATGGATTGAGTTATCTTATTGGTGAGATATGGAGAGCTGGACAGGCTAGAATTAAATCCTTAAAGTCAAGCTAACCACTGGCTGGGGTCACTGTATTCAAAATAGATGTATATTTGTCCACTGATTTATCATAATTCTCTTTACTGCATTATCCTATTGACTTGTAAAACAGGCCTCACTAATCTTTCATGTGGCTGCCTGGCAAAGTGCTATTTAGCACACCCAAACGTCCCCACAGTAGTTCCAATTATCCTCATTTTTGCAAGTGTTTCTTTTTCTTCTTCAGTGGTATAGCTTTTTTCCTGTCCCTTACTCTTTCCCTGACTGCAACATACACAATCTATTTGGGGTCTCGTTTTTACAAGTGTTTCTTTTTCTCCTTCAGTGGTATAGCTTTTTTCATGTACCCTACTCTTTCCCTGACTGCAACATACACAATCTATTTCCTTCAAGCTGTGTCTCTTGTTGACAATGCTTTTTCACCCCTTAGGTGAAACAGGAAGGCTGGAGAGTGCTAGAATGGGGAGAAATTCTCTCTCCCAGCCAGAGTTTGTTTCCAGAATTGAGCTCTGGCAAAGTCCTTTCACCTGGAGACTAGGCTTGTCTTAGGGAAAATGCTTTGGCCACACTTCATAATAGTTACTCTCCTCCTCCCCCTCCAGAGCCAGCAGTGGGCTTTCTCTAGTTGCGGTGAGCGGGGGATACTCTTTATTGCAGTGCGCGGGCTTCTCATTGCGGTGGCTTCTCTTGTTGCGGAGCATGGGATCTAGGCATGCAGGCTTCAGTAGTTGCAGCACACGGGCTCAGTAGTTGTGGCGCACGGGCTTAGTTGCTCCACAGCATGTGGCGTCTTCCCGGACCAGGGATCGAACCCATGTCCCCTGCATTAGCAGGCAGATTCTTAACCACTGCGCCACCAGGGAAGCCCCCCAGAGGATTTTCCTGAACCCTAAAATTGAGAACTTGGTCAGGTTCCTAGAGGGGAAGTTCATGAAAGTTTAGGGAATCCCTAAGAATGTTCCCCTCAGAAGTTTCTCACTCTCTGTAACATACTCTGCCCCCAGCAACTCACCAAAATTGCCATTTAAGTGTTTCTACCAGTATATTGATCCTGTAGTTTCTGCTTCAGGTAATCAGACCCACCTTGCTCTATCTCTCTGGGTGCACTTGTCTTTCCAGGTTTTATGGCAGTTGTGTGCCCTGCAACCTTAGTGTCCAAGAAAAACCATTGATTCTTAGTGTGTGTAGCTTTATCTTGCTCTAACAACAGGAGTGATGAGATCAAGCACTTTGCACATCAGAGCTGAAACTGAACCTGTGTAATTTGATACTTTCTTCCACATCTATACCTATGCCACTTTGTGGTAGTTTGGCTGCCCACTGATGAGAGTAAATAAAACCCCGGAATAAGTCATTATAGGTTTTGAAAAGAAATGGTCATCACCTAGAGACTGTGGACTTTGAGATTGACAGTGTTTAAAAATTATGGATCTGTATCATCAGGGGAGCTTTTACAATATGTCAGTATCTGTGTTCTACCCCAAGAGATTCTAATTTAATAGGTTTGGGATGGGGTCCAGACATCAGTGCTTTTTGATATCTCTCCAGGTTACAGTAACGTGTTAACCAGGTTGAGAACCACTGCCACAAAGGAGCTTAAAAGACCATCTCTAGAAAAAATTTAGGATATGGCTTGGAGGTGTTCCCAGTGAGGGAATGAAAGAGAGTTTTTGATATTGCCCATTGAAAGTTTGAACATTTTAGCTGAAAAACATTTGAAAATATATATATAGAGAAAACATTGTTGGGGCATGACATTCAAGAATAATGGTACTAATTGTGTAACTCAGGGTAACTATGCTGCTTATACTATCTTCTAAGGATTGTTGCCTCACTCACAACCCAAACTGTAGTCCTTTTGGTAACAGAGAGAGCTAGTAACAGTTCAAGAGGTTTAAAACTTACCCAAGGGCACAGATTCCATATTTATATGTGAATTTTGTTTTAATAGGACTTGAACTAATTGTTCTCTCTCAAAAGTTGTAAAAGAACCAGGTAAAAAAAAGTGTTAGCCAAACATAATAGTGTATAAATGCAATATATAATGTTTTAGGGACCATGAGGAACGATTTGTAAATTGAAGTTATACAGGAACAGATGCTAGGAGTGGCCATGTGAAGCTCGCTGATCTATCTGTGGCAGAACAGTAGAGCGAAGCGATAAGAACCACTGACTAGGTCCCTAGAATTACTTTGAATTCAGCATTAAGTTCCAGCTTCAATTGCTAGAATCATATTTCCACTTCAGTTTTCATGTAGTTAATCTGATGTTTCTGTGAGATTTTATGTGTATCCTAAAAATGTAATCCCTTATTTGATGTAGTTTGAGGAGTCTGTTTCTTGCACTCAAATATGGCTGATTAAGTTATTCAAGGAGCCATATAATTTAGTCAAATGGAGCACAGAGTCATTTTAACCTATGTTTAAATCTCAGGCTCAGCCATGTCTAAGTATCCCATTTAATTAAAAAATACAGGCATGGGGACTCCTCTGGCAGTCCAGTGGTAAGACTTCACCTTCCAACGAGGGGGGTGAAGGTTCAATCCCTGGTCAGGGAGCTAAAGTCCCACATGCCTCATGGCCAAAAAACCAAAACATGAAACAGAAGCAATATTGTAACAAATTCAGTAAAGACTTTAAAAATGGTCCACATTTAAAAAAAAAAATAAACTTAAAAAAAAATACAGGCATGGCTCGTTTTGTTGCACTTCACTTTATTGTGCTTCACAGATATTCTGTTTGTGGCAACCTGGGTCAAGCAAGTCTATTGGCACCATATTTGTTATGGTACCTGTGATCAGTCATCTTTTTTTTTTTTTTTTTTGCGGTACGCGGGCCTCACTGTTGTGGCCTCTCCCGTTGTGGAGCACAGGCTCCGGACGCGCAGGCTCAGCGGCCATGGCTCACTGGCCTAGCTGCTCCGCGGCATGTGGGGTCTTCCCAGACCGGGGCACGAACCCGTGTCCCCTGCATCGGCAGGAGGACTCTCAACCACTGCGCCACCAGGGAAGCCCAATCAGTCATCTTTGATGTTACAATTGTAAAACTCCCTGGAGGTTCAGATGATGGTTAGCATTTTCAGCAACAAAATATTTTTTAATTAAGGTGTGTACATTTCTTTAAACATAATGATATCACACACTTAGACTACAATATAGTATAAACATAACTTTTATATACACTGGGAAACCAAAAAATTTGTGTGATTCACTTTATTGCAATATTTGCTTTATTGCAGTGGTCACGAACTAAACTGGCAATATCTCTGAGGTATGCTTGTATTGTGGTGCTAGTAGGGATAATTACTAAATCCATACCCGTTTTTTGGAGAACTGTTGCTCAATCTCTTAAGCCTGGAGCCACATTCTGGGAACCTTCATTATGTTTGTAATATGAGTAAAGATAAAAATAAAGAGAAAAGATTGTAACCAGGAAGAAACTAATTCCTGAAATAAATTTCATCGGGTAAGCCTAGAAAGAATCACATTCTTTCCTAGGAATTTTAAGGTGGGATCCGGGAAGACTGAATCATTTTAGTAAGGGGGTTTTTGCTGGAAGAGTATCTATAATTGACCGTAACAAGGTGGTATCAGGGAGAATTAACCAGAAAGAACTTCATTGGAGAAGTTCTGGTTTTATTTATATGAGATAGTAAGAATGGTATTTGCGGCATGGTCACAGTAACTAGGAGAATAAAAACCTTACTTCTAACCCAAGAACTTGTTCCCCATAAGATGGCTACAGAAGTACAGAAGAGAACCAAGTTTCAGTCAAATATAAGCACTAAAAGGAACTTGATTACCTTGGAATGAGAATTATAAATACTATAGAAGAAGTCTGGGAAAGATGTTCCCAGCAGATTTCCTAATAAATGTTTCACTGGGCTGCAAGTTGAGTCCATATATTGCACAGAAGTCCTGCCTAAGTGAGAGGTCTGTGTAAATTCTTCAGATTATTAACATATGAAGGAGTTTGGTTTCCATAAGGAGTTATCCTATTTGAGGCATTTTGCCTCACCCCTTATTATTATTTGTGTGTGTGATTTGATTCACATACCATAGTACTCACTTTTAAAGTGTAAATTATAGCGCTTTTTAGTGTATTCATAAAGGTGTACAACCATCACCAATGTCTAATTACTGAGTATTTTCATTACCCCCAAATTAAATCTCATACCATTAACAAGTCATTCCCCATTCCCCCTCTCCTCCAGCTCCTGGCAACCACTAATCTACTGTTTGTCCCTATAGATTTGTTTCTTCTAGGTATTTCATATAACTGGAATCATCTAATGTTTGTTCTTTTGTGTCTGGCTTATTCTACTTATTATAAGGCTCATTTACGTTTTTAAGGTAATTATCAATATGTATGTTCCTATGACCATTTTCTTAATTGTTTTGGGTTTGTTTTTGTAGATCTTTTTCTTCTCTTGTGTTTCCCACTTAGAGAAGTTTCTTTAGCATTTGTTGTAGAGCTGGTTTGGTGGTGCTGAATTCTCTTAGCTTTTGCTTGTCTGTAAAGCTTTTGATTTCTCCATCGAATCTGAATGAGATCCTTGCCGGATAGAGTAATCTTGGTCATAGGTTCTTCCCTTTCTTCACTTTAAATATGTCATGCCACTCCCTTCTGGCTTGTAGAGTTTCTGCTGAGAAATCAGCTGTTAATCTTATGGGAGTTCCCTTGTATGTTGTCATTTTTCCCTTGCTGCTTTCAATAATTTTTCTTTGTCTTTAATTTTTGCCAGTTTGATTACTATGTGTCTCGGCATGTTTCTCCTTGGGTTTATCCTGTTTGGGACTCTGCGTTTCCTGGACTTGGATGGCTATTTCCTTTCCCACATTAGGGAAGTTTTTGACTATAATCTCTTCAAATATTTTCTTGGGTCCTTTCTCTCTCTCTTCTCCTTCTGGGACCCCTATAATGCTAATGTTGTTGCATTTAATGTTTTTCCAAAGGTCTCTTAGGCTGTCTTCATTTCTTTTCATTCTTTTTTCTTTATTCTGTTCCACAGCGGTGAATTCCACCATTCTGTCTTCCAGGTCACTTATCCATTCTTCTGACTCAGTTATTCTGCTATTGATTCCTTCTAGTGTATTTTTCATTTCAGTTATTGTATTGTTCATCTCTGTTTGTTTGTTCTTTAATTCTTGTAGGTCTTTGTTAAACATCTCTTGCATCTTCTCGATCTTTGCCTCCATTCTTTTTCAGAGGTCCTGGATCATTTTCACTATCATTATTCTGAATTCTTTTTCTGGAATGTTGTCTATCTCCACATCATTTAGTTGTTTATCTGGAGTTTTATCTTGTTCCTTCATCTGGTACATAGCCCTCTGCCTTTTCATCTTGTCTAGCTTTCTGTGAATGTGGTTTTTGTTTTACAGGCTGCAGGACTGTAGTTCTTCTTGCTTCTGTCTGCCCTCTGGTGGATGAGGCTATCTAAGAGGCTTGTGCAAGTTTCCTGATGTGAGGGACTGGTGGTGGGTAGAGCTGGGTATTGCTCTGGTGGGCAGAGCTCAGTAAAACTTTAATTCGCTTGTCTGCTGTTGGGTGGGGCTGGGTTCCCTCCCTGTTGGTTGTTTGGCCTAAGGCAACCCAATACTGGAGCCTACCTGGGCTCTTTGGTGGGGCTAATGGCGGACTGTGGGAGGGCTCATGCCAAGGAGTACTTCCCAGAACTTCTGCTGCCAGTGTCCTTGTCCTCACGGTGAGACACAGCCACCCCCCACCTCTGCAAGAGACCCTCCAACACTAGCAGATAGGTCTGGTTCAGTCTCCTGTGGGGACTCTGCTCCTTCCCCTGAGTCCCGATGTGCACACTACTTTGTGTGTGCCCTCTAAGAGTGGAGTCTAAGTTTCCCCCAGTCCTATCAAAGTCCTGTAATCAAATCCCGCCTGCCTTCAAAGTCTGATTCTCTAGGAATTCCTCCTCGCATTGCCGGACCCCCAGGTTGGGAAGCTTGACGTAGGGCTCAGAACCTTCACTCCAGTGGGTGGACTTCTGTGATGTAAGTATTCTCCAGTCTGTGAGTCACCCACCCAGCAGTTATGGGATTTGATTTTATTGTGATTGTGCCCCTCCTACCATCTCATTGTGGCTTTTCCTTTGTCTTTGGATGTGGGGTATCTTTTCGTTGAGTTCCAGTGTCTTCCTATCGATGGTTGTTCAGCAGTTAGTTCTACTCCTCTACTTTAAAGAGAAGCAATTCTTATATGTTGAAAATAAATCTGTATTTTTATTCTTTATAGATATCAAGTTTTCAATTTAGTCCTTACCTTGGTATTTAGGTTAACTGTCTTTTCTGAGAAAATCTTTACTCAATCTTAAGACTCAGAAAGAAAAACCTTTATTTCTGTGCATCACATCTAAAATCTACTGTTCAGTCTTACTCAGTATTATAATGAGAATACCAGTACCAGATCTACTCCCATATACTGCATAGGTTTAGTCAATATGCCTGTGGCGATGTTATCCTTATCTGTGTCAATTTCCTTGTATTACCATGGTTTCCAGGGGCTTCTAGGAGACCAAAAATGTTTCTCCTGTCTGCACATTATTTTCAACAAGAAATCTGTGTTTTATTTAAAGCATTTCTTCATTCTCCAACCCTTCAATGCTTAAATAATTCAAGCTTGTAATATTTGTCTGATGAAAACTAGTTACTTTGGTTTCTTTAAACAGATAAAATTCTAAAATATTTTAAATTTTAATGCAGCAGGAAACCAATCTTAAGCCTAAATTTAGTTCACACCAATATTTTAAAATATCTGGAGTTTGGAGGAGATACTTAAAGATATGCATTTATTTGAGGTATACTACTATACTTGGATTGCAAGAAATAAGCCCACAAACTAAACAACAACAGCCAAAAACCCTTACCTATCATAACTGAATACTTATATATAGGGAGACATACACCATAGCCAAAAATTACTAAACAGATTTAAACAGAGTTCTCCAGAGAAACAGAACCATATATATATATATATATATATATATATATATATATATATATGAAGAGATTTATCTTAGAGAATTGACTCATGTAGTTATGGAGTCTGAGAAGTCCCACATTCTGCACTCTGTGAGCTAGAAACCTAGGGAAGCTGATAGTGTAGATTCCAGTCTAGATCTGGAGACCTGAGAACTAGGAGCTCAGAGGGCGAGAGAAGATCCATGTTCCAGCTCAAGCAATCAGGGTGAAAAAAGGGGTTAATTCCTCTTCATCTGTCTTTTGTTCTCTACAAGAACTCACTGGATTAGATGATATCCACTCACATTGTGGAGGACAATCTACTTTATGGGAGTCCACCAGTTCAAAAGCTAATCTCATTTGGAAACACCTTTACAGACACATTCAGAAATAATGTTTAATCTGGACACCGGGTGGCCAGCCAGGTTGACCTAAAATTAACCATTCCAATATTGCTGTATAAAAAATTATGTATATGTAGTTCTATAAAATAGGTATTTTGTTACATCTGATGCATTTATTAAGGTATCCATTCTACATTTGTAAAAATGATAAAATTAAAAATTCAGTTTTACGAAGCAGTAAACAAAGATAGAAAAGTAGAAAAATAAAAAATACTGACTAAGGAACAAGATCTTGGGTATTGAATTTACATTGCTCATGACAACTCACTTTCCTTTAAAGCCAAGTAGGTCTAGTTCACTCTTAAAAATACTTCTTAGTTCTCTCTCTCTGTCATTCTCTATGATTGAAACATACTAATTTCAGTCCAATAATAAAGTATTTTATTATACACTTAAAAACTTTAAGAAAAATCTTTCATTTCATTTTTTTGGTATTTGTTAAAATCTGTTTTCTTTTTTCCTCCTCATATTTATAGAAAAAGTTCCCTTTTATAATAACCATTTAAATCATATTTAATTCTTAAAAGTATCTATTAAATTAACATCATTTAAAAATAAAGTGAAAGCTGAAAGATAAATTACTACTTCTTGCAAAGTTCAACAGATATAAAATATCAGGTATAAAGCTATGATATGGGCATTTTTGTTTTAAATTCAATTAAAAACCTGAAAAGGCTTTCTTTGGACATTTTCATTGTTACTGTATTTATCCAACTAGAACAATAAACGTGATTGTCATTTTAAAAACTCCTATTATTGAAATGTTTTTCTTATTCTCTTATACTTATCATTGGGCTTAATTTTTAAAGTCAGGCTTAATTTGTATTCTATGTTAGCATCATAGCAAAGTGTACACAGATACAATATGTCCTTGATTTTTATAAAAGCAAGGATTAGTGCCTATTATATTGTTGTGCTTTACCTCATTCTTTCATACAACAGCTTCGGTCCATTTAATGGTAGTTTTTGAATCCAAATAAGATCCTTTAATTTGATTTATCACTTTAGCATCTAAAGTCACTTTGCTTAATGGATCTGGTTTTGACTTTTTAGTCATTTTATTCATAAATGTACCACAATGTTCATCATCGTATAAGGCTTATGATGAATCCAACCACAGATCACTGAAAATAAGGCACAGAGTCAGATAGCAGGACACCTTAGTAGCACTTTTTCCATACCAATAATCATGTTATTATTTGAATTTAGCAAATTGCTGTCATACCATCCACTTCTAGCCCTTTTTTAAATGACCCTGTCAGATTATTTTGCTGCTGGGTTGAAGCCAACCATGATAATGCAGCTAAATGTGAAATTTGGAGGTACACAGCTCTTGCTCCAGACCATTGGAAAGGAAACAGCATTTCCCCACCACAGTGCAACAGAGTACATCTATATTTCTTAATTTCAATTTTTATTTGAAGATAGGTATCTCTTAGCTGCTCATCTCCTTTAGGTAGCAGTCAAACCTAAATCATACTGGAAGGTATAGCATTATTTTTTTAAGTTTATAAAGTCATTTTTAAAATTTTCACTCATATCTCTGACCTCAAGTGAATGTGTATGTATAAAATTTAATTGTGCTCAAAAACTTATAGGGCTTCCCTGGTGGCGCAGTGGTTGAGAGTTCGCCTGCCGATGCAGGGGACACGGGTTTCGTGCCCGGTCCGGGAGGATCCCACATCCCGCGGAGCGGCTGCGCCCGTGAGCCGTGGCCGCTGGGCCTCGCGCGTCCGGAGCCTGTGCTCTGCAACGGGAGAGGCCACAACAGTGAGAGGCCCGCATACCGCAAAAAAGAAAAAAAAAAACTTATAACGAGATGTTACTGTGCATATGTGTGTATACGTGTGTGTGTGTATATATATATGTATATATAATATATAGTATGTAAAGGGATATAATCTACTCTAAAGATGAAGTTACTTTCCCTGTATATTTGAAGATTATTAAAACGTGAAAGAATGAGATGCTAATTTTTAAAATTAATTTATTTATTTTTGGCTGTGTTGGATCTTTTGTTGCTGCACGCGGGCTTTCTCTAGTTGCAGTGAGAGGGCTTCTCATTGCAGTGGCTTCTCCTCGTTGAGTAGCACGGGCTCTAGGCGCACAGGCTTCAGTAGTTGTGGCACAAGGGCTCAATAGTTGTGGCTTGTGGGCTCTAGAGCGCAGGCTCAGTAGTTGTGGCACATGGGCTTAGTTGCTCCGCAGCATGCGGGATCTTCCCAGAGTAGGGCTTGAACCCGTGTCCCCTGCATTGGCAGACAGATTCTTAACCACTGCACCACCAGGGAAGTCCCAAGATGCTAATTCTTATATTCCAAAATTAACTTTGGATTCTCTTGAGTTCTCAGTAGTATAGATGGCAAATTTATATAGAGAAATACAATTATTTTACATAAAAATCAGATCCAATTATCTATTTTACTAAGTTTCTCTAATCAATACAGATTATCTACAAAATGGATCAATCAGCTAAACTTCTAAAATTTTCACTCTTAGGGGAAGTTTTTAATTTTTAAAATCTCTCTATTGATATGGAGCACACATGAATACTTAGCACCTAGAGCATTTGGTAATCTATAAAATACAGTTTTAAATATTTACCAATTATTTAATATGTGCTTGGCATTGCTTTTAGAGTTTTGAACTACATTATTTCTATTATTGTGTATAGAAATCATATGAAGTAAATATTGTCCATTTAAAAAATAGTAATAATAGCTGGGTTTGAGCCCTTGCTTTATGTCAGGAACATCAAACATTATCTTTTAAAATCATCACCTATGATTATTAAAATAGGGATCAGACCTAAATAGGTAAATGTTAACTTAGTTTTGATAAATTCAGATTCAACCTTAAACGCACTCCTCAGATCCTGTTAAAAATGCTTCCTCTTGGTAGATGCTTTAGAGAATTTATGACTGTTCATATTAAGACTGAAAAAAAAAAATCAGACACTTCTTCTAATTGATAAGAAACATAGAGGAAATTTTTTGAATGTTTTTATTTCCCTGAGCACATTGTTTGAATATTTGACAGGATTATAGACTACATTTTATTATTTGTCTCATAAAATTTACATTTTCTTATCTTCTCTCAAAAAATTTACAATGACAAAATTACACTTGACTCTGCCAATATAAACATTTTTTTCCCTCAGAATGAAGCAACTGAGGAATTATTTTTCTTAAATGGAATAGTGGTATTCAGCTATTTTAAGTTTTAAGAAACAGAGACACATTCAGTCATCTAACTTACAGTGCCCTCTCTCCAAGATTACTTAGAGAAGTAAGATAGATAAAAATAAATACCCGGCCATGTCTCTTCCAAGGAGAAGCTTGTTCGGGTCACAGAAGTAATTCTAAAAGTCCATCAGCAATTCTAGGGGATCAACTGGGCCTTAAGTAATTGTCCTTTCAGAAACAGTAAAATGATATTCCTGAATAATATTTTAGCTTCTGTCTCTATATCTATAGCTCCCAACTAACTGATTTTTTTCTTTTCATGTCTTTAAGAGTAAAAAGTCCCTGAAAGAGAATCTGATTGGTTTCCTCAATTATAGCTGCTTGTCTAAAACAGTGATGGCTCACACAGCATCTTCTAGATATATTTAGTTAGACATCCATTCTTCCTCAACTAAGTGAAGGCACAATGGGAGGGTCTTAAGTTGACTTAATGCCTAGTCAGTAAGCAATGTGGCCATGGCAATAATAAAGCAGTTTCCTTGATAGGAATGGAGTTGCTTGTAGATACTTCACTTCATTCCAGCTCTGGTTTTTGCTGCTTTGATAGGTAAGAAATGTTTGATTTGGAGAAACAGTCACTCTTATTCATTGCTGGTAGGAATAAAAAATTGTACTTTTGGAAAGGAATTTGGCAATAGTAATGTGCAAAAATTATATATGATATGCAACTTTTGTGTAAGAAAGAGGAAGAAGTAAGGAAATATATAGTATTTGTGTCTTTTTAACATTTTTTGGAAAGGAAGGGAGAGAGAGGAATGGTGGGGGGGGAGGAAAGGAAAAAGGGAGGCAGGGAGGAAGGAAAAGGGAAAGAAAGGGAAGAAAGAAAAGGGAAGGAAGGAAAGCCAGAGAGAGAAGGAGAGAGAGAGAGAAGGAAATGAGGGAAGGATAAACCAAAAACTAATAATATTGTTAATCTACAGGGAGTAGGTAGAAATGATCCCAGCTCTCCAGAAGTGGTAGTTGGGGTTTTTTGGTCTTTTTGTATCTTTTGTCCAAAATTTTCTCCAACTGCACATGCACAGTTATTTTTAGTCCCATAGAGTTTCTTTGTATTTTGTTGCTTGAGGAAACGTGTGTCCAGGGGCAAGCATTGCAGCAAAGGGTCTCAGGTCGCAGCCTGTCTCATCCTCACATGTTCTTTTCTATGTGTGTGCACATCCCTGGTGTCTCTCTGTGTGTCCAAATCTCTGCTTCTTTTTTTTTTTGCGGTACGCGGGCCTCTCACTGTTGTGGCCTCTCCCTTTGCGAAGCACAGGCTCCGGACGCGCAGACTCAGCGGCCATGGCTCACGGGCCCAGCCACTCCACGGCATGTGGGATCTTCCCAGACCGGGGCACGAACTCGTGTCCCCTGCATCGGCAGGCGGACTCTCAACCACTTGCGCCACCAGGGAAGCTCAAAATCTCTGCTTCTTGTAAGGACACTAGTCAGGTTAATTAGGGCCCACTCTAACAGTGTCATTTTAACTAATCACTTCTTTAAAGACCCCGCTTCCAAATAATTGAGGCAATGGGAATCAGGACTTTAACGTATGAAGGGTGATACCATTTGGAGGGGACACAATTCAACCCATAATAGGACCCCACATGCAATATAAACAATAACAAATGAATCACATAGTCACAGTGACCGGGGTGGGGAAGAAAAGCACTACCAATCTGGGAAAAAGTAACATGGGAAAAGCAGTATTTTGGTTATATACTCTACGGTTAAAGACAGTAGAAAATACTGTACACAAATATTGAACTCTAGTGTGTAGTTTGTGTTCCATAGAAGTATGTGTTAGACATTCCAAAATTATTTTATAAATCTTCAAGGATTATAAATTTTCCAAAAGTAAGTAGATATATTGAGGTAATGAGAGCCAAGTCTCTCACTTTCAGAGAAGGGAGTTACAAACAGAGAAGGTTAGAATAAATTCTGCAGAGCTGGATTGTAATTTGAAGTATCAGTTTAACTTGTGGAGAGAGAGAGAGTGATACAGAAATAGAAATAAATGTGTTTGTATAAATGCATATTTAAAAAAATTCTAACTAGCATCAAGCTACCCATATGGCTTGAAGGTAAAAAGAATTCCACGTTTTTGGAAGTGGAGGAAATGTATTCACCATCAAGAAAAAGTAGGAGCCAAAACTGAGCTAGAAATTGGTTAGTTAGCCTCTAAGTGGAATGAAGACTGTAGGGTTATAATGAGAATATACCAGAAATTTACCTTGAAACAGATCTTTGAAGCCATAAGTATCAATCCATTCATTAGGTTTTGAAATCTCTGTGGTAGATATCCAGAAAAAATAATACTTTTTAAATAAAAAATAATAAATGGAAAGTTGTCTTATATCTGAAAATGGATTTTTATTGTGATGATTAACATCAATGATCCAGTATAATCTTCAAAAGCAAGAAAATATAGTGATTACAAAGTGATGTCTGCTAATTGTTATCAATTTAGAGGGAATATAAATCTCAGTTTGAAAGTGTAAGTATGCCAGTGATGAAACTTCAGTTCGTAAGCCTTTCAAAGTCCCTCATTTGACAAATTAAATACATTTAAAAACTTAATTCAACAAAATTTTAAATCTCACTCCTGTTTTTCTTTACTTGACATCTATGTTCTAAGGAGGTTATGCAGTGCCAAGTTTTCTAAGATGCGGGATAGGGCTGGGCATCTTGTCTTCAGTTCTTGGTGCACCAAAGTTAATTCACTATTTTTCCTTATGCTTGTAACACTTCAGAAAGACCCAAATAAGTTCCCACCCGTACTCCAGTTATTAAAAGCACAAAGCCCAAAATACAGATTGGAATACATAGTGTTAGAACCCTCTGGACCAAAATCAGGCCACTGATCACAGAAAATCCCATTTCAGCAGCAATCAAATAGGCCACAGCTCTACAAACTCTCAGAATTTTCTATCCCTTTCCTAATTTCCTGTTAAATATTGTACTTGTATGAATTACTAACCATTTTTGAGGGACTTGATCGATGTGGTCATTTACCCATGAAGAGGATAGAATAGGTGGTGTTGCAAGATTAGTAGCTGAATCAGGGAGACATCACTTTGATAAAAAAAATACCCCAACTTCAGGGAAGGGGGTTAGGATAAGTAGATCTTTGAAGGACTAAAATAAATACTGAACTATAAGTAGAGCAAGTGGTTCTCTTCTGGGAGAATGAGAAGGAGAATCATCTGGATAGAAAGAAATGAAGTGTTTCAAAGAAGTATTTGGAGGTAACTTTACAGCCTGATAGGAATGTATTGGATTGATACCTTTCATCATTTTTATCCCAGTTAACACTTCCATGGTGATACCATATCCTCTGCATGTGTTTTTCCTTCTTATCATAACCCTTTTATATAAAGGCTGATGTGTTTATATTATTGTTATGGAAATTCAGATTAGAGACATTTTTCATTTCACTTTGTTAACATGCATGAATTTTAAAATAGCTGTTGTTTAACTGATGATCATAATGTGAACTGATATTAATCAGCAGAGGTTATGGCACTTATGTCTGGTGCTAAGCAGACTGACACTTGTGAGTTATCTGGCGTGAAACAATTATTTTCTCAGAGGATCTTACCATTGCTGAACATGTACCAGCTCTGCCCAAGGTAAACATATGATAGTGCTATTTATTTATTCCAGCTGATGTTCTGGCTGTTAACATAATAAGAAAAAACATAACTATATACAATCATTTACAGCTTTGTTACAGATTTTTTTTCACTTTTTGGAAAAATTTTTAATCATTTTTAGTTTCCTTAAATACTTACTAATAGACATTTCATTTCTCTACATGAGCTGCAAAACCCAGCATGCGTTCGCCTCTCACTGAAGAATACCCTAACAAACTCCAGTATCTGCAAAAGTCATTTGCCAAGTTGCCTCCTATTTTTCTCCAGTCGGTACTTTCCTTAGCTTTTGCATCATTCTGGTTTGTGGAAATGTATCTGATACCAAAACTTTATGATACATGCACCAAAAAGGCTTTGTTTCTCTAATTCATTCTTTTATTTTTAATTTAATTTTTATTTTATATTGGGGTATAGTTGCTTTACAATGTTGTGTTAGTTTCAGGTGTACAGCAAACTGGTTAATTATACATATACCCATTCTTTTTTGGATTCTTTTCCCATATAGGTTATTATAGAATATTGAGAAGTGTTTCCTGTGCTATACAATAGGTCTTTGTTGATTATCTATTTTTATATATTCAATAGTAGTGTGTATATTTTTTTTTTTTTTTTTTAAACATCTTTATTGGGGTATAATTGCTTTACAATGGTGTGTTAGTTTCTGCTTTACAACAAAGTGAATCAGCTATACATATACATATGTTCCCATATGTCTTCCCTCTTGCGTCTCCCTCCCTCCCACTCTCCCCATCCCACCCTTCCAGGCTGTCACAAAGCACCGAGCTAATATCCCTGTGCCTTGCGGCTGCTTCCCCCCAGCTATCTACCTTACTACGTTTGTTAGTGTGTATATGTCCATGACTCTCTCTCGCCCTGTCAAAACTCACCCTTCCCCCTCCCCATATCCTTAAGTCCGTTCTCCAGTAGGTCTGCGTCTTTATTCCTATCTTACCCCTAGGTTCTTCATGACATTTTTTTCCCTTAAATTCCATATATATGTGTTAGCATACGGTATTTGTCTTTTTCTTTCTGACTTACTTCACTCTGTATGACAGATTCTAGGTCTATCCATCTCATTACAAATAGCTCAATTTCATTTCTTTTTAAGGCTGAGTAATATTCCATTGTGTATATGTGCCACATCTTCTTTATCCATTCATCCGATGATGGGCGCTTAGGTTGTTTCCATGTCCTGGCTATTGTAAATAGAGCTGCAATGAACATTTTGGTACATGACTCTCTTTGAATTTTGGTTTTCTCAGGGTATATGCCAAGTAGTGGGATTGCTGGGTCATATGGTAATTCTATTTGTAGTTTTTTAAGGAACCTCCATACTGTTCTCCACAGTGGCTGAACCAATTCACATTCCCACCAGCAGTGCAAGAGTGTCCCCTTTTCTCCACACCCTCTCCAGCATTTATTGTTTCTTGATTTTTTGATGATGGCCATTCTGACTGGTGTGAGATGATATCTCATTGTAGTTTTGATTTGCATTTCTCTAATGATTAATGATGTTGAGCATTCTTTCATGTGTTTGTTGGCATTCTGTATATCTTCTTTGGAGAAATGTCTGTTTAGGTCTTCTGCCCATTTTTGGATGGGGTTGTTTGTTTTTTTGTTATTGAGCTGCATGAGCTGCTTGTAAATTTTGGAGATTAATCCTTTGTCAGTTGCTTCATTTGCAAATGTTTTCTCCCATTCTGAGGGTTGTCTTTTGGTCTTGGTTATGGTTTCCTTTGCTGTGCAAAAGCTTTGAAGTTTCATTAGGTCCCATTTGTTTATTTTTGTTTTTATTTCCATTACTCTAGGAGGTGGGTCAGAAAGGATCTTGCTGTGATTTATGTCATAGAGTGTTCTTCCTATGTTTTCTTCTAAGAGTTTGATAGTTTCTGGCCTTACATTTAGGTCTTTAATCCATTTTGAGCTTATTTTTGTGTATGGTGTTAGGGAGTGATCTAATCTCATACTTTTACATGTACCTGTCCAGTTTTCCCAGCACCATTTATTGAAGAGGCTGTCCTTTCTCCACTGTACATTCCTGCCTCCTTTATCAAAGATAAGGTGTCCATATGTGCGTGGGTTTATCTCTGGGCTTTCTATCCTGTTCCACTGATCTATCTTTCTGTTTTTGTGCCAGTACCATACTGTCTTGATTACTGTTGCTTTGTAATATAGTCTGAAGTCAGGGAGCCTTATTCCTCCAGCTCCTTTTTTTCGTTCTCAAGATTGCTTTGGCTATTCGGGGTCTTTTGTGTTTCCATACAAATTGCGAAATTTTTTGTTCTAGTTCTGTGAAAAATGCCAGTGGTAGTTTGATAGGGATTGCATTGAATCTGTAGATTGCTTTGGGTAGTAGAGTCATTTTCACAATGTTGATTCTTCCCATCCAAGAACATGGTATATCTCTCCATCTATTTGTATCATCTTTAATTTCTTTCATCAGTGTCTTATAATTTTCTGCATACAGGTCTTTCGTATCCTTAGGTAGGTTTATTCCTAGATATTTTATTCTTTTTGTTGCAATGGTAAATGGGAGTGTTTTCTTGATTTCACTTTCAGATTTTTCATCATTAGTATATAGGAATGCCAGAGATTTCTGTGCATTAATTTTGTATCCTGCTACTTTACCAAATTCATTGATTAGCTCTAGTAGTTTTCTGGTAGCATCTTTAGGATTCTCTATGTATAGTATCATGTCATCTGCAAACAGTGACAGCTTTACTTCTTCTTTTCCGATTTGGATTCCTTTTATTTCCTTTTCTTCTCTGATTGCTGTGGCTAAAACTTCCAAAACTATGTTGAATAAGAGTGGTGAGAGTG
Organism: Phocoena sinus; assembly: GCF_008692025.1. NCBI lineage: Eukaryota > Metazoa > Chordata > Mammalia > Artiodactyla > Phocoenidae > Phocoena > Phocoena sinus. The sequence goes on along the minus strand of NC_045764.1, from coordinate 120,840,543 downwards.
GGCAACCTTGTCTTGTTCCTGATCTTAGTGGAAATGCTTTCAGTTTTTCACCATTGAGGATGATGTTTGCTGTGGGCTTGTCATATATGGCTTTTATTATGTTTAGGAAAGTTCCCTCTATGCCTACTTTCTGGAGGGTTTTTATCATAAATGGGTGTTGAATTTTGTCGAAAGCTTTCTCTGCATCTATTGAGATGATCATATGGTTTTTCTCCTTCAATTTGTTAATATGGTTTATCACATTGATAGATTTGCGTATATTGAAGAATCCCTGCATTCCTGGAATAAACCCCACTTGATCATGGTGTATGATCCTTTTAATGTGCTGTTGGATTCTGTTTGCTAGTATTTTGTTGAGGATTTTTGCATCTATGTTCATCAGTGATATTGGCCTGTAGTTTTCTTTCTTTGTGACATCCTTGTCTGGTTTTGGTATCAAGGAGATGGTGGCTTCGTAGAAGGAATTTGGGAGTGTTCCTCCCTCTGCTATATTTTGGAAGAGTTTTGAGAAGGATAGGTGTTAGCTCTTCTCTAAACGTTTGATAGAATTCACCTGTGAAGCCATCTGGTCCTGGGCTTTTGTTTGTTGGAAGGTTTTTAATCACAGTTTTCAATTTCAGTGCTTGTGATTGGTCTGTTCATATTTTCTATTTCTTCCTGATTCAGTCTTGGCAGGTTGTGCATTTCTAAGAATTTGTCCATTTCTTCCAGATTGTCCATTTTATTGGCATAGAGTTGCTTGTAGTAATCTCTCATGATTTTTTTTATTTCTGCAGTGTCAGTTGTTTACTTCTCCTTTTTCATTTCTAATTCTATTGATTTGAGTCTTCTCCCTTTTTTTCTTGATGAGTCTGGCTAGTGGTTTATCTATTTTGTTTATCTTCTCAAAGAACCAGCTTTTAGTTTTATTGATCTTTGCTATCGTTTCCCTTCATTTCTTTTTCATTTATTTCTGATCTGATTTTTATGATTTCTTTCCTTCTGCTAGCTTTGGGGTTTTTTTGTTCTTCTTTCTCTAATTGCTTGAGGTGCAAGGTTAGGTTGTTTATTCGAGATGTTTCCTGCTTCTTAAGGTGGGCTTGTATTGCTATAAACTTCCCCCTTAGAACTGCTTTTGCTGCATCCCATAGGTTTTGGGTCGTTGTGTCTCCATTGTCATTTGTTTCTAGGTATTTTTTTATTTCCTCTTTGATTTCTTCAGTGATCACTTCATTATTAAGTAGTGTATTGTTAGCCTCCATGTGTTTGTATTTTTTACAGATCTTTTCCTGTAATTGATATCTAGTCTCATGGCGTTGTGGTCGGAAAAGATACTTGATACAATTTCAATTTTCTTAAATTTACCAAGGCTTGATTTGTGACCCAAGATATGATCTATCCTGGAGAATGTTCCATGAGCACTTGAGAAAAATGTGTATTCTGTTGTTTTTGGATGGAGTGTCCTATAAATATCAATTAAGTCCATCTTGTTTAATGTATCATTTAAAGCTTGTGTTTCCTTATTATTTTCATTTTGGATGATCTGTCCATGGGTGAAAGTGGGGTGTTAAAGTCCCCTACTATGAATGTGTTACTGTTGATCTCCCCTTTTATGGTTGTTAGTATTTGCCTTATGTATTGAGGTGCTCCTATGTTGGGTGCATAAATATTTACAATTGTTATATCTTCTTCTTGGATCGATCCCTTGATCATTATGTAGTGTCCTTCTTTGTCCCTTTTAATAGTCCTTATTTTAAAGTCTATTTTGTCTGATATGAGAATTGCTACTCCAGCTTTCTTTTGGTTTCCATTTGCATGGAATATCTTTTTCCATCCCCTTACTTTCAGTCTGTATGTGTCTCTAGGTCTGAAGTGGGTCTCTTGTAGACAGCATATATAAGGGTCTTGTTTTTGTATCCATTCAGCCAATCTGTGTCTTTTGGTGGGAGCATTTAGTCCATTTACATTTAAGGTAATTATTGATATGTATGTTCCTATTTCCATTTTATATATTGTTTTGGGTTCGCTACTATAGGTCATTTCCTTCTCTTGTGTTTCGCGTCTAGAGAAGTTCCTTTAGCATTTGTTGTAAAGCTGGTTTGGTGGTGCTGAACTCTCTCAGCTTTTGCTTGTCTGTAAAGGTTTAATTTCTCCATCAAATGTGAATGAGATCCTTGCTGGGTAGAGTAGTCTTGGTTTCAGGCTATTCTCCTTCATCACTTTCAGTATGTCCTGCCACTCCCTTCTGGCTTGTAGGGTTTCTGCTGAGAGATCAGCTGTTAACCTTATGGGGATTCCCTTGTGTGTTATTTGTTGTTTTTCCCTTGCTGCTTTTAATATGCTTTCTTTGTATTTAATTTTTGACAGTTTGATTAATATGTGTCTTGGCGTGTTTCTCCTTGTATTTATCCTGTATGGGACCCTCTGTGCTTCCTGGACTTGATTAACTATTTCCTTTCCCATATTAGGGAAGTTTTCAACTATAATCTCTTCAAATATTTTCTCAGTCCCTTTCTTTCTTTCTTCTTCTTCTGGAACCCCTATAATTCGAATGTTGGTGCGTTTCATGTTGTCCCAGAGGTCTCTGAGACTGTCCTCAGTTCTTTTCATTCTTTTTTCTTTATTCTGCTCTGCAGTAGTTATTTCCACTACTTTATCTTCCAGGTCACTTATCCGTTCTTCTGCCTCAGTTATTCTGCTATTGATCCTATCTAGAGTGATTTTAATTTCATTTATTGCATTGTTCATCGTTGCTTGTTTCATCTTTAGTTCTTGTAGGTCCTTGTTAACTGTTTCTTGCATTTTGTCCATTCTACTTCCAAGATTTCGGATCATCCTTACTATCATTATTCTGAATTCTTTTTCAGGTAGATTGCCTATTTCCTCTTCATTTGTTAGGTCTGGTGGGTTTTTATCTTGCTCCTTCATCTGCTGTGTGTTTTTCTGTCTTCTCATTTTGCTTATCTTACTGTGTTTGGGGTCTCCTTTTTGCAGGCTGCAGGTTCGTAGTTCCCGTTGTTTTTGATGTCTGTCTCCAGTGGCTAAGGTTGTTTCAGTGGGTTGTGTAGGCTTCCTGGTGGAGGGGACTAGTGCCTGTGTTGTGCTGGATGAGGCTGGATCTTGTCTCTCTAGTGGGCAGGTTCACGTCTGGTGGTGTTTTGGGGTGTCTGTGGCCTTATTATGATTTTAGGCAGCCTCTCTGCTAATGGGTGGGGTTGTGTTCCTGTTTTGCTAGTTGTTTGGCATAGGTTGTCCAGCACTGTGGCTTGCTGGTCGTTGAGTGAAGCTGGGTGCTGGTGTTAAGATGGAGGTCTCTGGGAGATTTCCGCTGTTTAATATTATGTGGAGCTGGGAGGTCTCTTGTTGACCAGTGACCTGAAGTTGGCTCTCCTACCTCAGAGGCAGAGCCCTGACTCCTGGCTGGAGCACCACGAGCCTTTCATCCACACGGCTCAGAATAAAAGGGAGAAAAAGTAGAGAGAATTAGTAGAGGTATGAGGAAAGAAAGAAGGAAAGGAGGAAAGGAAGGAAGGAAGAAAGAAGCAAAGAAGGAAAGAAAGGAGGGAGGGAGGGAGGGAGGGAGGAAGGAAGGAAGGAGGGAAAGAAGGAAAAAAGACAGAAAGAAAGATGATACAGTAAAAATAAAATAAAGTATAATATAGTTATTGAATTAAACAATATTTAGAAAAAAAAAAAGGGACGGATAGAACCTTAGGACAAATGTTGGAAGCAAAGCTATACAGAGAAAATCTTACACAGAAGCATACACATACACCTTCACAAAAAGAGGTAAAGGGGGAAAAATCATAAATCCTGCTCCCTGAGACCACCTCCTCAATTTGGGGTGATTCGTTGTCTAAAGGAGGGAGGGAAGGAAGGAAAGAAAGAAAGAACGAAGGTAAAGTATAATAAAGTTATTACAATTAAACTTAATTATTAAGAAAAAGAATTTTAAAAAAAAGTCATGGACGGATAGAGCCCTAGGACAAATGGTGGAAGCTAGAGTATACAGACTAGATGTCACACAGGAGCATACACGTACACCTTCACAAAAAGAGGAAAGGGAAAAAAATCATAGATTTCGCTCCTAAATTCCACCTCTTCAATTTGGGATCATTCCTTGTCTATTCAGGTATTCCACAGATGCAGGGTATATCAAGTTGATTGTGGAGCTTTAATCCGCTGCTTCTGTGGCTGCTGGGAGAGATTTCCCTTTCTCTTCTTTGTTTTCACAGCTCACAGGAGCTCAGCTTTGGATTTGGCCCTGCCTCTGCGTGTAGGTCACTGGAGGGCGTCTGTTTTTTCGCTCAGACAGGACGGGGTTAAAGGAGCCGCTGATTCGGGGCCTCCGGCTCACTCAGGCCGGGGGTTGGGGGATGGGGGAAGGAGGGGCACTGCGTGCGGGGCCGGCCTGCGGCGGCAGAGGCAGCGTGACGTTGCGGCAGAGGCCGGCGTGACGTTGCACCAGCCTGAGGCCCGCCGTGAGCTGTCCCGGGGAAGTTGTCCCTGGATCCCGGGAACCTGGCAGTGGCGGGCTGCACAGGCTCCGCGGAAGAGGGGTGTGGAGAGTGACTTGTGCTCGCACACAGGCCCCTTGGTGGCGGCAGCAGCAGCCTTAGCGTCTCCCGCCCGTCTCTGGGGTCCGCGGTTTTAGCCGCGGCTCGCGCCCGTCTGTGGGGTTTGCGCTTTCAGCCGCGGCTCGCGCCCGTCTCTGGCGTTTGCGCTTTCAGCCGCGGCTTGCGCCCGTCTCGGGGGCTCGCGCCCTCAGCCGCGGCTCGCGCCCGTCTCTGGGGTTTGCGCTTTCAGCCGCGGCTCGTGCCCGTCTCGGGGGCTCGCGCCCTCAGCCGCGGCTCGCGCCCGTCTCTGGGGTTCGCGCTTTTAGCCGCGGCTCGCGCCCGTCTCTGGAGTTCCTTTAAGCAGCGCTCTTAAACCCCTCTCCTCGCGCACCAGGAGACAAAGAGGGAAGAAAAAGTCTCTTGCCTCTTCGGCAGGTGCAGGCTTTTCCCCGAACTCCCTCCCGGCTAGTCGTGGTGCACTAACCCCTTCAGGCTATGTTCAAGCCGCCAACCCCAGTCCTCTCCCTGAGCTCCGTCCAAAACCAAAACCCGAGCCTCAGCTCGCAGCCCCGCCCGCCCCGGCGGGTGAGCAGACAAGCCACTCGGGCTGGTGAGTGCCGGTCAGCACCGATCGTCTGTGCAGGAATCTCCCCGCTTTGCCCTCCGCACCCGTCGCTGTGCACTACTCCGCGGTCCCGATACTCCCCCCCTCTGCCTCCCGCAGTCTCCGCCCGCGGAGGGGCTTCCTAGTGTGTGGAAACTTTTCCTCCTTCACAGCTCCCTCCCACTGGTGCAGGTGCCGTCCTTATTCTTTTGTCTCTGTTTTTTCTTTTTTCTTTTGCCCTACCCAGTTACGTGGGGAGTTTCTTGCCTTTTGGGAGGTCTGAGGTCTTCTGCCAGCCTTCAGTAGGAGTTCTGTAGGAGTTGTTCCACGTGTGGATGTATTTCTGGTGTATCCGTGGGGAGGAAGGCGATCTCCGCGTCTTACTCTTCCGCCATCTTCAAGGTCCCCCGTGTGTATATGTTAATACAAACCTCCTAATTTATCCCTGCCTCCCACATTTCCCCATTGGTAACCATGTTTGTTTTTGAAGTCTGTTTCTGTTTTGTAAATAAGTTCATTTGTATCATCTTTTTAGATTCCACATATAAGTGATATCATATGATATTTGTCCTTCTCTGACTGACTGACTTCACTTAGTATGATAATCTCTAGGCCATTCACGTTGCTGCAAATGGCATTATTTTGTTCTTTTTTATGGCTGAGTAAAATCCCCTTGTATATATGTACCGAATTTTCTTTATCCATTCCTCTGTTGATGGACATTTAGGTTGCTTTCATGTCTTGGCTATTGTAAATAGTGCTGCAATGAATATTACAGTGCATGTATCTTTTTGAATTATGGTTTTCTTTGGTTATATACCAGGAATGGGATTGCTGGTAATAATTTTATATGGTAGTTTTATTTTTAGTTTTTTAAGGAACCTCCATACTGTTCTCCATAGTGGTTGTATCAATTTACATTCCCACGAACAGTGTAGGAGAGAGTCCTTTTCTCCACACCCTCTCCAGCATTTATTGTTTGTAGATTTTTTGATGATGTCCATTCTGACTGGTGTGAGGTAATACCTCGTTGTAGTTTTGATTTGTATTTCTCTAATAATTAGTGAGGTAGAGTATCTTTTCATCTGCTTTTTGGCCATTTGTATGTCTTCTTTGGAGAAATGTCTATTTAAGTTTTCTGCCCATTTTTTGATTGGGTTGTTTGATTTTTGGATATTGAGCTGCATGGCCTGTTTGTAAGTTTTGGAGATAAATCCCTTGTTGGTCACATTGTTTGCAAGTATTTTCTCCCATTCTGTAGATGGTTTATTTGTTTTGTTTATGGTTTCCTTTGCTCTGCAAAAGCTTTTAAGTTTAATTAGGGCCCATTTTTTTATTTTTGGTTTTATTTTCGTTACTCTAGGAGGTGGATCAAAAAAGATACTGCTGTGGGCTTCCCTGGTGGCGCAGTGGTTGAGAGTCTGCCTGCCGATGCAGGGAACACGGGTTCGTGCCCCGGTCTGGGAAGATCCCACATGCCATGGAGCGGCTAGGCCCATGAACCATGGCCACTGAGCCTGCATGTCTGGAGCCTGTGCTCCGCAATGGGAGAGGCCCGTGTACTGCAAAAAAAAAAAAAAAAAAAAAAGATACTGCTGTGATTTATGTCTTAGAGAGTGTTCTGCCTATGTTTTCCTCTAAGAGTTTTATAGTATCCAGTCTTACAGTTAGGTCTTTAATCCATTTTGAGCTTATTTTTGTGTATGGTGTTAGTGCTCTAATTTCATTCTTTTACATGTAGCTGTCCAGTTTTCCCAGCACCATCTGTTGAAGAGACTGTCTTTTCTCCATTGTGTATTCTTAACTCCTTTGTTGTAGATTAACTGACCACAGGTGCCTGGGTTTATTTCTGGGCTTTCTATCCTGTTCCATTGATCTATACTTCTGTTTTTGTTCCAGTACTCTACTGTTTTGATTACTGTAGCTTTGTAGTATAGTTTGAAGTCAGGGAACCTGATTCTTCCAACTTCATTTTTCTTTCTCAGGTTTGGTTTGACTATTCAGGGTCTTTTGTGTTTCCATACAAATTAAAATTTTTTTAATTCTAGTTCTTTGAAAAATGCCATTGGCAATTTGATAGAGATTGCATTGAATCTGTATATTTGCTTGGGTAGTATAGTCATTTTTACAATATTGATTCTTCCAATCCTAGTACATGATATATCTTTCCATCTGTTTGTGTCATCTTTGATTTCTTTCATCAGGATCTTATAGTTTTCAGAGTAAAGGTCTTTTGCCTCCTTAGGTAGATTTATTCCTAAGTATTTTATTCTTCTTGATGTGATAGTAAATGAGATTGTTTCCTTATTAATTAATGGGTTAATTTCCTTATAATTTCTCTTTCTGATCTTTCTTTTTTAGTGTATAGAAATGCAAGAGATTTCCGTGTATTAACTTTGCATTCTGCAACTTTACTGAATTCATTGATGAGCTCTACTAGGTTTCTGGAAGTATCTTTAGGATTTTCTATGTATAGTATCACATCACTGCAAACAGCGACAGTTTTACTTCTTCTTTACTAATTTGGGTGCCTTTTATTTCTTTTTCTTCTCTGATTGCCATGGCTAGAACTTACAAAACTATGTTGAATAAAAGTGGTGAGAGTGGACATCCTTCCTTTGTTCCTGATTCTAGAGGAAATGCTTTCAGCTTTCCACCATTGAGTATGATATTAGCTGTAGTTTTGTCATATATGGCCTTTATTATGTTGAGGTAAGTTCCTTCTGTGCCCACTCTATGGAGAGTTTTTATCATAAATGGGTGTTGAATTTTGTCAAAAGCTTTCTCTGCATCTATGAGATGATCATATGGATTTTATTCTTCAGTTGGTTAATGTGGTGTACTGCACTGATTGATTTGCAGATATTGAAAAATCCTTGCATCCCTGGGATAAATTCCACTTGATCATGATGTATCATCCTTTTAATATACTGTTGGATTTGGCTTGCTAGTATTTCATTGAGGATTTTTGTGTTTATATTCATCAGTGATATTGGCCCTGTATATTTCTTTTTTTGTGATATCTTTGTCTAGTTTTGATATCAGGGTGATGGCGGCCTCATAGAATGAGTTTGGAAGTGTTCCTCCCTCTGCAATTTTTTGGAAGAGTTTCAGAAGTATAGGTGTTAACTCTTCTCTAAATATTTGATAGAATTCACCTGTGAAGCCATCTGGTCCTAGATTTTTGTTTGTTGGAAGATTTTTAAACACAGTTTCAGTTTCATTACTTGTGATTGGTCTGTTCATATTTTCTATTTCTTCCTGGTTCAGTCTTGGAAGGTTGTACATTTCTAGGAATTTGTTCATTTCTTCTAGGTTGTCCATTTTATTGGTATATCATTGTTTATAGTAGTCTATTATGATCCTTTGTATTTCTGTGGTGTCAGTGGTAACTTCTCCTTTTTCATTTCTAATTTATTGATTTAAGCCCTTTACCTTTTTTTTTTTTTTTTTGATGAGTCTGGCTAAAGGTTTATCAATTTTGTTTATCTTTTCAAAGAACCAGCTTTTAGTTTCATTGATCTTTTCTACTGTTTTCTTTGTCCCTATTTCATTTACTTCTGCTCTGATCTTTATGATTTCTTTCCTTCTCTGGGTTTTGTTTGTTCTTATTTCTCTGGTTGCTTTAGATGTAAGGTTAGGTTGTTTACTTAAGATTTTTCTCTCATGCTTTTAAAAATATATGTTATTAAGTAAACTGATGATTCAACTAAAACAGAGAGTCGGAGTTTTCTGTTCATTAGCATCTCGAAATGAGCCATCAGCAGTTTTCTAAAAGTTGAAACATTCACAATTTTTGATGTGTGATTTGATAAGGGACATATTGATATGTTAAAAGTTAATGCAGCTTCCAATGGTGCCAAATTTATGCCAAGGGAGTATCTAATGCACAAGGAGAATCTGACTCAACAATCTCATATTTAAGGTCAGTAGATTAAGCTTTATTGGAATTTTAGGAAGGAAGCAAACAAAAAAAATCACATAGGTTGGCAAAGTCATGCTTCCTGATCCCCAAGTGTTTAAATTGGGAACCAGGGACAAAAGTGCACTGTAGGTGGAGAAGTGCTGACAGAGAGACAATCTTTAACAAAGGTTAAATAAAGATTAAGCTCAGAGCAGAAACAAGAGCCCTAGAGACTTTGGGTAGGCAAGATGCCCAGATGTTCTTCCTATCATTTCAGCCTGGCATGTGAGCAAAGGTGTAGAAGGTCAAGTGGGTAGGTGGCTGATTGTTGAAGATGATGGCAGGGTCATCAGTTATTCTTGTAGTGTCTGAGAATAGAACTGCACTGCTAGCTAGTTAATTAATGATTTCCTCCACATAATTAAAAGTCTTTTGAAATTTTATTCTTAGACTCATCTGATCCCAATAATGATCCTTCAGTCGTCCTAACCTTATACAATAATATTAGCTACCTTCAAAGCAAAACAGTGTGGTTTTCACAAAGAATTACATGAAAAGCTAATTTCATGATTTCATGTGTATATGTAATTTGGCAATATGGCTACTATTACATTGTATTTGTACAATGGTCCTAAGAATATAATGAATGGGAAATATCCTGAATGGTCTTCTTGTGATCAATGAAGCAAGGATTCTAAGACTTTTCCTTATGAGCAATTCTTACTGTCCCACATATAAGATTACCAAAGCATAAAGATCCAGACATGTCTACCTTCTGGCTTTGTTTCATTCCCTGATGATTTTAGGTTTCCTACTTATCAGAAGAGTCATTGGTAGAGTAGGAAATAATATGAGTTCTTAAACGTATGTAATATTTTGTAGTCTGTGTTTTTCCTTGTTAAGTTACCCTCAGGAACAATCATAAACTTGGTTGATAACCAAATGGGTAATTAGCACTACTTCATTTTCATTGTGGGCTCCCAAATTCATAAGTTACTTCAAAATATCATGTCAACTCAGAATCTCCAGAAAAAAGAAGTGTCGAAATCCAACAATTCTGGAATCTCACACAAAAATTTTAATTCAAAATTATCACGGGCTATAGTAAAGATAACTAGCTACTGCCTCTTCAAGCATACATTTTTATAAATGATGCTTCCCCACCTATGGTTGCTCCTAAGGGGTGGACCTGGGTAACAATTTGAACAGCTGACCTTGCCTCCTCTCCTACATATGATATAACCAGTGATGTACACCAAACTCAAGTTGATTTAGTCAAATGCTCTTTTGTGAGAACTTCGAATTGGGACATTTAAAAAATGTGTCAGCTGCAAGGGAAGCCCAGTCGCAATTCATTGGGGTGATAAATGGAGCCATGACAATTCAAAACTATCCTCAAGCTGAGGTTAGACAGTAGTGGAAACTAAAACCTGGTCCACATGTTACGAAGAGCAAATCTGCAGAGATGCTGATAATAGAGATCGTGACAGAGGAAACACACAAACACCCCCCACAAACACACAAAGGGAATAAGGGTGGAAGGGAGGGGAAGATGAGCGGAAGGGAGAGAGAGAGAGAAAGAGAAAAAGAAGGAAGAGAGGGAGAGAACCTAAAGAATCATAGAAGGATGAGTGACAAAGAGAGTCAGAAACTGAGAATGTAGTTTTAAAGGCAGAGAGAATCCGGAATGTGAGAGAACAGAGGGAAGTAAAAAGAGAGAAAGAGAAAACACATGATGAGTGATATTCCCATTTCACTGAAAAACAGTGGCTTCAATTGTATTCCATGGTATTTCTTGTACTCCTCCTTTGAAGTATCAACCTCTGTTTAACTTAAGGTTTAACCTCCTGGCAAAATCCCCCAAACTTCCAGACTTCTGAGACCCCTCTTTCCCTCGTTATCAAAACATACAACCCCATGAGTGCAATAATGTCAAGAACTTCTATCCCATATGCCAAGCGGAACCCTGTGAAAATTCCAGTGATTTCAAGATCTTGGAGAGGTTACATTTTTCTCATGAGCTTTTGCTCCATTTCTGCTAAATTCTTGATTTCACCTAACCTCTGACTTCTTCAACCTTTTTTTCAACACATGTTACTACAAGCATGAAATATGGCTTCTTTTTTTGTTTTTTCAATTTAACCAGGATAATCTCACAAAAGGTAGTACTGTTAAGCATCAGCCATTGACAATTCATAGGAAATAATTAGAGATTATGGCATAAACCGGTGTAGGCTACATTGTACAAGTGAAAGAGCCTGGTCCTACAACAAACAGATTATTCCCTACAGTAATAGGGGATGGCTATTTTCCTTACAGTAATTTTCACTGCTTAGATTTCCTCTTTAACAGCTACACCTGCCAATTTGTCACCATAATTATGAGTTTTCTTTTTCCACTAAGACTACAGGACCCTTCTCCCTCATTTCCCCTAGTCTATGTTTTTTCATTATCTGGGCTATTTCCAGAAAACTTCAATTTTTCCCATTTTATTTTGCAGAACAAGAAATTTGAATAACTGGTACTAAGTGCAACTGAAATTTTCCTTTACTAACATATCTGTAAGGGCAGTTTTTTCAGCACCCATTATTTTTTTCTGACCCTTAATTCCTCCAGAGTTTTAATCTCTTTGCTCTGAGTGCTGTCAATCCCAAAGCCCCCTTCAGAGATTTTCCCAGCAAGACTACAGGCACAATATAACTATAACTTCAGTTAGCCAGTGTTGAGACCTCAGAATTCCTAAGGAAGGGATATAACTTGCTAGAGTCACAAAAATAATAATTTGGGGGAATACATCTATCTGTTTATCTACTTATCTATCTAGATGGATAGCAGCACAATAATAGAAATATACATATATTTTCCTTTATAGATATTTAGAAAAAATAAAATTGACTTATTGAGGATATTTACATGAATAGCTGTAGAGTTAGTCAAGAGACAGTGGTTCTTATTTTGGTCCTGCATATTGTTACCAATGAGAATGAACATTGACAGAAAAGTGTCCATAATATTTTACTTGATCTCTCCCTGACTTCGTTATGCTTATAAATTCATTACAGCAGCTCGGCCTACATTATTTTATTTGTATCAAAAATGAACAAATCTTTTAATTGCAACCATAAGTAGACTTCGTATAGTTATGTAATAATTACTTGATAATTGTATATGTTAGAAATTCTAGGAAAATTATGCTCAAAATTACCAGGACACTTAAGAAAGCACTTATCTTAAAATTGCTTGCTTTATGCAAAAATAGGAGGTGTCTGATCTTTCAGAGTAAATTGGTGTACAGAGGTGGGGCCTTGAGTTTAAATCCTTTCAGTCATCTCTCTGTGATGTCAAGAACCTTGTTCATGGCATCTTGAGTCAGGGGATAGTTCCTTTTTTAAAATTTTTTCTCTAGCTTGCACTTAGTAATATTTGATACATAAAGCTGCAAGCAAGAATGTTTGACTTGGCAAAATATGCCATTTGAAAAAAATTTATGTAAACTCAAATGAAAAACTGGTATCAAAATTAACACTGACTGCTGACAGTAGTGCCACGTTTTCATTTTCAGACCAACACTTTTTTCTTTGTACTTTCAGGTGCACATATATTTTATAGTTAATGATTTTTATTTTGCTCACAGCTTCTCAGAATAAACACTTAAATTATCATAATAAGTGTTCTGCATGGATCCCTTAGATACAGAGATTATTTCAAATCAAAATCTAAATTTTAAGGTTTTGCTTTCACATAAAAATGTTATATAAGATATTTTTATGACCTCACTATCCATTATTAACTTTTATGCTATTTAGCTGACAGTTGTATTGACCTTGGCAGGCTGGCTGGCTTGTTATCTGTCATCTATCTATCTTGCTTTTCCTCAACACTTCTTATGATTCTGTTAATCTAACCCCCAATTCTGAGCATTCCACAGATTTTTTACTCTTTCTCTGCACTCCTCAACCCACTGAACTCATTTGGTTAAAGGTCTTTTTATCAGGATATGTTTGACTCCATTTTTGAACATTTCCAAAAACCACAAATACTCCAAATCACATATTTATATTTCCCCCCATTAAACAATAAAACACATCTTACACTTAATGAGACTGTAAATAAAAATTAAGATAAAACTTTCAGAGGTTGAAAGATTCTAAATGTACTCAACAGTGGGCATTGTAGAATGACTGTGGTACTATTGACTGTAGTTAATATTAACATTAATATTAAATGTTGTATCTAGAAACCTGAAAATAAGATAAAAAATATAGAACAATCAGTAGTTTTGAGTGACTGTCATGATAAAACTTACCAGCCATAGAACACAGGTGATTTCACCCAGGTGGCATAGTCTTCCTTCACTTGACTTTCTGGCTCATCAGACATACCTGTAAGGGATGATTTATGCATATCATACGTTCTTTCTTAAGGCACAATGACTGGTAGTTGTCTTTTACAAATATAATAGTCTCTACAAAATTACCATGTAGAGATCCAAGGCCAATATTATTTCATGCATGTTCCATTTAATTAGTAGATTGTAACTTATGAAAATGTCATTTGCCAAATTAAGTTATGACATTCCCTCCCTTCCTTGTATTAATATATGTTCAAGGAACTATTATATTCCATAAGGCTATTTTCATTGATTTGAACATTTATTCCAGCCAATAATCCTTTTCACCTATGGGCATGCTTAGATCTGTTGGAAATAATTTAGTGACACATAGTCAGTTAATGCCATTTCCCTTATATTTTAGTTTATTGGAAAAAAGATCTTTTGTAACATATTCAAATCAACATTTACTCAAAGTAGTGTTTACTTCAGTGGCCTCATCTCTGCCTGAAACTTCATGAAGGTGTCTAAGATTTGTATTTTTTCCCAAAGTCAATCATATTGATTCAAGTTTCCATGTGTGCATATACTCTTACATGATTAATGCTTTTTCAGCCTTTACTAAACTCTCATCTGTTACTCAGTGAGTAATTTTTATACTTGGTAGGTCACTTTATAGTTTTCATTATTTTAAAATAATAGCATATTCTCTACTTATCAAGTCATCATTGTAGAATAACTTTAGATACACTAAGGACATTCCACCTTCAATGCATATAAAACCATTATCTGGCTAAGAATCAATATTTTCTTAGCAATATTTCCTACTCTTATATCCTGATAGGTGATTTTTTTTGTTATTATTTTTTACTTTATCTCTTGGACTGTCTGCCAGAGAGAAATACCATTTTTATCCATTCACAAGAGGCTCTGTTTAGTAATAACAGGGTAAAGAATAACAAAACTATGTTGAGATATAAATTCTGTGACCTAGAATAGTTTTATTTACAAGGAGAGTATTGTGGCTCACTTCCTAACCATGCATTCTTGCTGTAGGAACTATTGGCCTTGCAACTAAACATAATTTTAAAAATTATGTCATAGATCTATGCTTTTTTTATTGAATAGTTAACATGAATACAAAAACATGCCCTATTTCTAGCATTTACCTAGTATTTAACTTCTAATTCTGTATTGGAACACACACACACACACACACACACACACACACACACACACACACACATAAACACAGAAAGTCACCACTTAAGGAACAGTTTACTTATTGCTAATTTATCACAACAATATGAACTTCTCAATCTCATTCTACAAATATGGGCTACCTCTGAGAATCATAATTTTTATTAGAAGTCTCACTGATATCTCAGTCATTTATACTTCAGGATATTAAGTATTCATTTTCTTTTTTTTCTAATTTTTTTTAAAAAATATTTATTTATTTATTTTTGGCTGCATTGGGTCTTGGTTGCTGCGCGTGAGCTTTCTCTAGATGTGGCAAGCAGGGGCTACTCTTTGTTGAGGTGCGCGGGCTTCTCATTGCAGTGGCTTGTCTTGTTGTGGAGCACAGGCTCTAGGGCACACAGACTTCAGTAGTTGTGACTCGCGGGCTCAGTAGTTGTGGCTCATGGGCTCTAGAGCACAGGCTCAGTAGTTGTGGCGCACGGGCTTAGTTGCTCCACAGCATGTGGGATCTTCCTGGGCCAGGGCTCGAACCCATGTCCCCTGCATTGGCAGGTAGATTCTTAACCACTGCACCACCAGGGAAGCCCCTGATTTTCTTTTAAACATTATGATTCATTAGTCACTAATTTCTGTTGATTTTTACTTTAAAATAATTCTAAAATCATCTCTATTTTCAATGTGATCTCTATAACCCTGTTTTTTATTAAGTTTACCCAGTTTGATTTTTGGAAATCTGTGTTTGTGTGTTTTATATTATACCAAAATTAAATTATCAAAGAAATATTTAATATATACTTTGCAATAGATTAACAAAGATTTAAGTATTTTCTCTGCACATATTAATGAAACTTCTTTTAAGCTATACACATCAATAATAAATTATATTTTAAGGTATTTGTATTGTTTCCTAATTTAAAAAGGAGAGATCTGAACTAATATTGTGTTATAAAATAGCTTGCAATAAAAGTCTGTTAAAAAATTCAGACACAGTTTTCTCAAGGCTCCCCACTGCTGGTAGAATGAACTCCTTGTAATTGGGCAAATGTCAATGAGGTAGGAAAGTGAAACAAACTTTAAATCTGCACAATAGTTATGATTTCACATGCATATCAAGCTGTAGCATTGATTTGATTCTCAAGGGCTATTGCAGAACCACATATGTTGTATTTCTCAGTAATCTAAGCAGGCCTAATTGGCTATAGAACTTGTCCTACAGAGACAAAAGGGGAGAACTGAAACAAATCAACGTGAAAGCCTTTCCCCCGCCCCCCATAAGGAAACTAAGCACTCCTTAGAATGCAAGAAACTCAATAAATCAAGTTGAAGGTAAAAGAAAATGTTGGACTACCTAATGAGATAACTTCTCAGAATGCTCCAATACTGGTTAAATTTAAAAAAAAAGAAAAAAGAAAAGGAAAAAAGAGTGCCCTGAAGGTCCAAAGTCTTTTTTCTCTTTTGTTGTAAAGCAGGCTCCACAGTCTACTGTCGACAGCAAACCTTCCATCAAGAAGAGGTCTCCAGACTTTTTATTAATTCTTCCTGTAAAATATTTTTTAGATCTTCAACATAGCCTATAAATAGTCTAGACCTTTTCCACAAAATACTGTAAAAAGTTTTAAATACTGGTACCACTGTTCCATTCTGTATCTATTCCTATTATCATGAGCTTCTCTTTTCTCCAATATTACATTTCTGTTCATTCTTGGGAAGTTTGATATTTCCCTTTAGAAGATTAGTATCTGATATGCGAAAATACTAATAATGTAATAAGAATTAGAGTAATAATGTATAGTTTAACAACTTCCTTAATAAGGAAAAGTCAGAGTTGAAGGTTTAAAATATTTAAGTAAATATTAAATTCTTTATATGTTGTCTATCACTAAAAATGATGCAAAAATAAGACTGAATTTAACATAATATTTGCTATATATGTTGTAATTAATTATAATTATAGAGGTAATTTCCCATTAGTCACCTTGAGATGACTCTTGTAGGTTAAAAGATGCTTTGGTTCTCTAACATGTGGGAATGACAAATCATGTCTATATTCCTTTTCTGAAAGAACTGTACCTTCCCTTGAAAACCAACAGGTAATATGATCTACTATCATTAATATTTTTGATATATATTTATACCAAATCATTTAAGACTTATTTGAAGTCTGTATTCAGACTTTGCTTACATATCTTTTAAGAGTGTAATCCTTAAGGCAAAAATTATATTAGTTACTCCCATTATAAGACTCAGCAGTCCACTCCCAGGTTTTTAGCCAAAAGAAATAAAAACATGTCCACATAAAGACATGTACACAAATATTAGCAGCTGTATATTTTTATAATAGTCCAATATTGGAATCAACTGAAATCTTCATCAAATGTTGAAAGTTTTACCACAAATGAAATCTGTAGAAATCCATGGGTTGCACATTAGTATTACCACCTGTCTTATTTTCTTCACCGCACTTATCACTCTCTGAAATTAACTTATTTTGTAACTTTCTGAGTTTCCTGGGAGAATGTTGGCTCCTTAGAATTTATACTTCGTTGCATTTTTATTTATCAAGTGCCTAGAACAGTACTTGGCACATAGTAGTTTTGCAAAAATTATTTTTTGAGTGTATGTGCAAATGCTTCATAGCTATAATTTTGTTTGATGATTATTTTGTTGTTTTTCTTGTAATGGAATAGAATTGTGATCTAAGCAGCTACATTTCCTGGTAAGGATATTTTTTCAGTAATTTTCAGGTGAATTAATCTCAAGATAGATTCAATGCCTTAACAAAGCTTCATTATGAGATTTGCTGAAAGTTGACTCTTCTAAGCATTACCTTCAATAATATTCTCTTCTCATTTTTCCACCCATTATTATATTAGTAACTGCCAAAAGCTAAGGTTTTTAAGAAAACAGTGTTCTGTTCAAGGCTGAATATATATTGAAAAAAGTATAATAAATGTAGCAAATTATGTGGCAAGAAATCTGTTTCTTGACAGGAATTAGCTATAGCTTAAATACATGTTTTTGAGCACTATATGTATTAAAAGCACAGCATTTGTAAATATAATGATATTTACAAATGGGAGCTATAAAAATGAACTATGCATTTTGTGGCTAACTTCGTCTATATGCAATTTGGAAATTATAATTATTTTTTTACCTTAAAATGTCAATTGACAAAATTTTGAGTTCAAAAAAAGTATAAAAAGGGGGCTTCCCTGGTGGTGCAGTGGTTGAGAGTCTGCCTGCCAATGCAGGGGACACGGGTTCGTGCCCCGGTCCAGGAAGATCCCACATGCCACGGAGCGGCTAGGCCCGTGAGCCATGGCCTCTGAGCCTGCGCGTCCGGAGCCTGTGCTCCGCAACGGGAGAGGCCACAACAGTGAGAGGCCCGCGTACCGCAAAAAAAAAAAAAAAAAAAAAAAATCCATTTATTATGTATAGTTATTAATAAGTTATAGAAAATATTATCAATTCAATATGTCCTTTCAAAATCCAAGTCTTATAGCACAATTGATTTTTAACATATATCATTATTTGTAGTCATATAAATAATATATCATTATTTATATTATTTACAGTTAAACCCCCCCCTTTGTTGTACAGTTCTTCTGTTATCTACCAAAGGTATTTTCCTCTATTAAAATCAGCTCCTCTTTCCTATAATTCTCTTCTAGGTCCAGACATTATTTTCACAACTCTGTATGAACTCAATTCCCTAATGTATGTTTAAATTTAAGCTTTTCAGAATATATTTTAGGAATTCATGTATAGCTTTGTTTCTCAAATGTGATTTAGAATGACCTCAGGGACATTTGAAAAACACTGATTCTGAGGCACTTTCCCAGATTAATTAAATCACAGTTGGGTAGTGTGTCCCAGGCATTAGTAGTTTTTAAACTCCTCAGGTAGTTTTAATGTGATCCCAGTACTGATAATCACTAACACCAAACCATATTAACCAATATTAACATGCATTGGGCAAACATAGATGCCTTGATAAAAGTGCAGATTTTGATTCAGTAGGTCTAGTGTTGGGTGTGAGAGTTTGTATTTTCTAATCAGTTCCCGTGTGATGATGTTGCTGCTGGTCCAGGAACCATACTTCAGGTAGCAAGGAAACAGGATAGAGATGGTTGCTGAGAAAGAGGATAGCTCCTAATCTCTATGTAATCAGGAAAAACAAGGAAGAAGGAAAAAGCAAGGAAAAGGAAGCAGGAGCTAGCAGAGACAGGAACAATCTTTAAAGAAAATTGATCAGTGTTAGTATTTGAATTTACCAACTTTATTTAATGAATGTCTACTGGATATGGAGATTAATTGTTACCCTAATTAGCCTTCACTATATTTTTAAATGTGTACAATAAAGCTCTTGAAAAATAGATTCTGTTTTAAAGGACTTTTGCTCACATCCATTACATACATTGGTTTCTTTCTAAAAAAGCATAAAAAATAAAGAGCAACGAAGACTTTGTTTACCTTTACACTGATTTACCTGGTTGTTTGTACTCACTGCTTTCTCAGCCCAGCTTTTCTCTAGTGTCACAGCAGAGCCTTCTCCATCAGGGCAGCTGGTGGGTACTGCTTGTATAGCTCCCAAGAGAATGAAGCAGGTGAAGAGGCTGAATAGTGAACGATTAGCTGGCAAGAGGAGCAGGCAGTTCTTGGCTCAGATTCAGAAATTATTTTAACATAGGCACTTCTTCCTTCAACATGCTTTGGTGGAAATGGTTACCACCTGTCCCTATTCCCAGGGGCTAATTTTCCTGCTGCCTAGTCAGCTTATAGTTCAAGAGGCTGTTAATGTTTGTAAAACTAAGAATCAGGAGGCATGCCCTTGCTGCCCAGATGGTGACTTCTGTACATCAGGTACAGTACATTTAGATGGGCAGAGTCCCGTACTTAGCATTCACTGCTCCATATACTTTTGCTGCTGATAATGTTTGGTGATAGCTACCTGGACGTAATGTGATCAGTGCACCCATAAACACCTGAAAAGGTTTGTACATAGATATGCCAAGTTGGATTTAGTTTCAAATAGAATAGCACATTACTCTTCAGGAAAAGAGTACTCTTCTTTATAGGAAAAGAGAAGGAGAAAGAAAACAAAGAGATGAAACAGAATGTAAATAAAAGTGAATATAGAGGGAAGATGCTGAGAAAGGAGAATTTTTTTCTTAATGTATTTCCAAAATGCTTCATGAGGTTAAGAAACATTGTATAACTTGAGTTACACTTAGATTTATACTTTTGGAAACTTGCAGATGTTCTGGTTCGATGTTTTCTCATCAGTGATGAGACTGTAAGAAAATTCATAGGAAATCCAATTTTAGATCAGATATGTGAGAAGGTATGAAAATTTGTGAGCTTGGTGCTTAGTGCAGAGTAAAATTCTGGCATATTCCAATAATAACAAAACCTGAGTTACACTCATAAATTCACCATCAACCTAAACATTGAATTTTACTTTCCAAAAGAGAACTGGTTAGAAACATAAAAAGTATATATTTGACATGGACAGATGGAATTTTTTTTTTTTTTTTGCGGTACGCGGGCCTCTCCCTGTTGTGGCCTCTCCCATTGTAGAGCACAGGCTCCGGACGCGCAGGCTCAGCGACCATGGCTCACGGGCCCAGCCGCTCCGCAGCATGTGGGATCTTCCTGGCCCGGGGCACGAACCCGTGTCCCCTGCATCGGCAGGCGGACTCCCAACAACTGCACCACCAGGGAAGCCCCAGTTGGAATATTTTACCAAATATTTATAGCATGATTTAGTGGTTTTCTGTTGTTCAGAAACGTATTATCATTATATAGAAAACATATGAGGTGTTAGTATAAAAATAATCTTCAGTTAAGAACTACATTGTATACTTTGTACCATACTAGAGATTTTAAAGCACTTGAAATTTTAACTATCTTCTGTATTAAGGTCTCCACTGTGACTTTTCATTGATATTTAACATTTATATCAGATTGAGTAAGGAATAGAAAATCATCCAAATTCTTACAGCAATTACTTAAATTGTAAAACAACATAATAATTATTTTAAGAGACAATATTGCTAAAAGTATTTTGATATGATTAATTTACTTGTTGATATATTCACCCATTTAAATTTACGTGTTTTTCAGGTGAATGGAGATTAATCTTTTCTAGAATCAAAATTAATTGCTCTGTATAGCACACAGAGCAAACAAATATATGGTCTATTTTAAAATCAGCCACTGTGAAATTCTGGTGGAGCGACATTTTATACGAAAACTTGAAACCAATGTGCTACTGAAAATACCATTCTTGGAAAGGTACAGTTTTGGAGTTAGAGAAGCTATGGAAATGGCTTTGGTGGAGTGTTCAGACAAGATTGGAACTATAAGGAAGTGTTGGATAATTAAACAGAAATGTGTTAAAAATAGTTGAAAAATTACTGCTTAACAGACACATTAAACAACAGCTATATTTATTTAGCTCTCCACAGATCCCCCAAAGAGATCGTTTTATGATGATCAAGTTAAGTTTTATGGCAATCAAGAAGTTCATCTGTTTCTCAAGGATTTCCATTATTTTAACTCTAGCTCTTAACTCCCCTTGCATTCCTTAAAGGCTCTGCTTATATTATCTTCATCTATGCCTGAATATAGTTACATGTAAATCTGAAACTTATAACACTTCTGTTTTCTAGAATATTTACATCTACTTCACCATGAAGCTTTCTTTTTCTAATATTTCTAGATAGCATTCAATTCTAAAACAAGATGCATTCGGTCATTGTAAAATGGAAACCTCTGATGGTCAACAAGACTACAATTTTTTTATTTTTATTTTTATTGGGTATAGTTGACTTACAATGTTGTTAGTTTCAGGTATACGGCAAGCAAATCAGTTTATATATATATATATATATATATATATATATATATATATATATATATATACCTCCATTCTTTTTAGATTCTTTTCCCATATAGAATATTACAGAATATTGAGTAGAGTTCCCTGTACTATAAAGTAGGTCCTTTTAGTTATTTATTTTATATATAGTAGTGTGTATATGTTAATCCCAGTCTCCTAATTTGTCACTTCCCTCCACGTTTCCCCATTGGTAACCATAAGTTTGACTTAGATCTGTGAGTCAGTTTCTGTTTTGTAAATAAGTTCATATGTATCATTTTTTATTAGATTCCACATGTAAGTGAGATGATATGACCTTTGTCTTTGTCTGACTTCACTTAGTATGATAATTTCTAGGTCCATCCATGTTGCTGCAAACGGCATTATTTTATTCTTTTTTATGGCTGAGGAAAATTCCATTGTATATATGTACCACATCATTATCCATTCTTCTGTCAATGGACATTTAAGTTGCTTCCATGTCTTGCTATTGTAAATAGTGCTGCAATGAACACTAGGGTGCATGTATCTTTTCGAATTATGGTTTTCTCTGGATGTATGCCAGGAGTGGGATTGCTGGTTCATATGGTAGTTCTATTTTTAGTTTTTTAAGGAACCTCCATACTGTGCTTCATAGTGGCTGTATCAATTTACATTCCCACCAACAGTGCAAGAGAGTTCCATTTACTCCACACCCTCTGCAGCCTGTACTGTTTGTAGATTTTTTGATGATGGCCACTCTGATCAGTGTGAGGTGATACCTCATTGTAGTTTTGATTTGCATTTCTCTAATAATTAGTGATGTTGAGCATCTTTTCGTGTACTTTTTGACCATCTGTATGTCTTCTTTGGAGAAATGTCTATTTAGATCTTCCACCCATTTTGATAGGGTTGTTTGTTTTTTGGATATTGAGCTGCATTAGCTGTTTGTATATTTTGGAGATTAATCCCTTGTCAGTTGCATTGTTTGCCAATATTTTCTCCCATTCTGTGGGTTGTCTTTTTGTTTTGTTTATGGTTTCCTTTGCTGTGTAAAAGCTTTTAAGTTTAATTAGGTCCCATTTGTTTAGTTTTGTTTTTATTTTCATTACTGTAGGAGGTGGATCAAAAAAAATACTTCTGTGATTTATGTCAGAGAGTGTTCTGCCTATATTTACCACTAACAGTTTTAAAGTATCCATCCTTACATTTAGGTCTTTAATTCATTTTGAGTTTATTTTTGTGTATGGTGTTAGAGAATGTTCTAATTTTGTTCTTTTACATATAGCCATCCAGTTTTCCCAGCACCATTTATTGAAGAGACTGTCCATTGTATATTCTTGTCTCCTTTGTCATAGATTAATTGACCATAGTTGTGTGGATTTATCTCTGGCCTTTCTATCTTGTTCCATTGATCTATATTTCTGTTTTGGTTCCTGTGCCATACTGTTTTGATGACTGTAGCTTTGTAGTATAGACTGAAGTCAGGAAATCTGCTTCCTCCAATTTCATTTTTCTTTTTCAAGATTGCTTTGGCTATTTGGTGTTCTTTTTGTTTCTATACAAATTGTAAATTTTTTTGTTCTTGTTCTGTGAAAAATGCCATTGGTAATTTGACAGGGGTTGCATTGAATCTGTAGATTGCTTTGGGTAGCATAGTCATTTTGACCATATTGGTGCTTCCAGTCCAAGAACATGGTATATCTCTCCATCTGCTTGTGTTGTCCTTGATTTCTTTCATCAGCATCTTATAGTTTTCTAAGTACAGGTCTTTTGCCTCCTTCGGTAGGTTTATTCGTAGGTATTTTTCTTTTTGTTGGCAGTGGTAAGTGGGATTGTTTCCTTAATTTCTTGCTCTGATCTTTCATTGTTAGTGTATAGGAATGCAAGAGATTTCTGTGTATTAATTTTGTATCCTGCAACTTTACCAAATTTATTGATGAGCTCTAGCAGTTTTCTGGTAGCATTTTTAGGATTTTCTATGTATAGTATCATGTCATCTGCAAACAGTGACAGTTTTACTTCTTTATTTCCAATTTGGATTCCTTTTATTTTTTTTTTCCACTCTCACCACTTTTTTCAACATAGTTTTGGAAGTCCTAGCCATGGTAGTCAGAGAAGAAAAAGAAATAAAAGCAATTCAAATTGGAAAAGAAGACATAAGACAACTCTTGGTTTAACTTTTCCCCTTTATCTATGAGATCTCTTCTAATGCTACATTCGTTTGGTGAAATTGTAACCAGAGCATGTTGTAGCATAGAATATGCTTGATAGTGACAACTTGCTGTAAACAAGTTATGTAGAGGAATTAATCCTGTCACTAGCTTTATCTAATTCCAGTTAAACATCATATTTGGCTATAAATATTCTTGGTTTTTTTAATGTCCTTGTTGTTGCTTTAAAGATCACTATAGGGAATGTATATGCTATAATTTGATAGAATATTTAAAATATAATTTCATTTTATATGTGAGATCAATGAATATTCAAATAAAAATAAATAATGGTAACTGGAAGCTCTTCTGCTAGTAGATTATTTAAACTTCTCTGAATTTATATCCCACTTTTATCATTCTTACATTTTTACAAAACCTTTTTGTAAGGTAAAGAATTAATCAAAAAAATTATAGAACTTCTTTCTAAGGAGGTTAAAATTTTGCTTTTTAAAAAACACTTTGCACCTTTTCTAATGATTATAACATTAATATACCAAAAATCTTTTTAATAAACTTACCCGGAATCCTGAAAGAACATCTTAAACCTCACATGGTTTATGGCTTGATGCCCAGAAAATATGTCATAACTCTTCTACCAGAAGGAATTCACAAATACTCTAAACCACTAATTTTATTTATAAGGAAGGTTGATTTACTCATGGATATTAAGATGATCAGATAACCACACCAGAAGAAAAAAAATAGATACAATATTGCAATTGTGAGGATTTTTTAAGAGATATATCAAAAGTAGTTTCATTCAGGGACTTCCCTGGCAGTCCAGTGGTTAAGATGCTGTGGTTCCATTGCAGGGGCATGGGTTTGATCCCTGGTAGGGGAACTGAGATCCCACATGCCGTGCAGTGCAGCCAAAATAAAAAAGAAAAGAAAAGAAAAGAAAAGAAATAGTTTCATTCAAATCAAGCTAAAATAATTAAGTAGTCAATAATCTTTATATCTTAGTGTATAATTTTAATAGTAGTAAGAATGACTCCAATTCCATTTCCATAAGTTATGAAACTTCCAATTCCTTTCTGAATAATTATCTAAGATACTGGGGTGTGGGGCTTGTGCTCTCATGATTATCTTGGATTCTGTGCTCTTACTTCCATGTGTTTACTCTAGTTTATGGATCATCTCATCATCCTGCTAATGCTATTCATTTCTTGCCTACCACTTTTGCCAAAAAGCGATACTGAGACTGTTTAGTAAATTTCAACTGATAAGAAGCAAACAAACAAATAACAAAATATACACCAAGTCTTTGTGTTCTACATCACATATTTTGCTGTCGTGAACAGTGATCCTTCAACTTCAGTGGTTTATAAAACTAAAGTTATTTCTAATTCATGCTGAATGCACATCTCAGGTTAGCTGCAGCTCTATTCCACACCCTCTTCTTTTCCCAGACACAAGCTGCCAGAATACCTCCTACCAAGAACATTCCAAAAGGCAGAAGAAAAAGAGCTGAGTGAAGCACATCTTGGTTTGTGTAACTTCTAGTCAGAAATGATTCAGTATTTTGCTCATATTGCATTGTCGAAAGTAAGCCCTGTCACATGTCCATACCTGAGTTCAACAGTGTTGGAAAATATGATCCTCCTTATGGAAGGGCACAGAATAATTGAGAACAAGTAATCCACACTTCACCTAAGATAGGGAGAATATGTCTCAGCATGCAAATAATTTAACTGTGTATATGCTATTCCACATTATTTTTTTTTAAATATGTTATTTGGGGATAATTTTAGATTTCTACAAAAACTGCAAGGATAGTACAGAGAGTTCCCATATCATCACTTATCTTCCTTAATGTTAACATCATACCTCACCACAGTACATTTGTCACAATTAAAAAACCAATATTGGTACATCATTATTATTAACTAAAGTCAATGCTCTGTTAAGATTGCCTTCATTTTTACCGAATGTCCTTTTTCTGTCCAGCGATCTCATTTGATTGGGATTGGTTTCATTTTGATTTAATTTTTAAAAATTTTATTATATGTTGGAGTATAATTGATTTACCACATTATCAGACTCTCCTCCTCTTATTGGATTCTTTCTCTCTCCATCCAAATGCTCTTTTCATTCTATCCCTCCTAGATTTCTCTCAAGATAATTTAGTGTTTTCTCTCTCAGTTATTCAATAAAATATGTTGTGACCTATTAAGTGTGAGTAGTTCTATGCTCAAATGAGCACATGGGCATGTTCTGCTTACTGTTAGAAAATTACATATATGGGAAAAATATAAAATACAGTTGTAAAGGAATTTTATTATAGTCCAAAGAAAGAAATGCAAAATATATTTGAACATCTCTATATCTATGTTTTAATTCCAATAAAATTGATATTTTAAAAAATGATTATAAAAAATATATATGTAGTAATTCCACGTTGTGTTAGCCATTTTTAAATATTTAAGATGTTCCTGACATCAACATCACATAAATGTAAAATCTGAAAAGATAATTTTTCATGTAAATTGGTTTATTTTCACTGTTTAATAATTGCCTGATGATTGGTTGATTTGACTGGTCTTAGCACTTACATTTTCCACAGCTAGGTAAATAATGTGCAATATGACATGTATTATTTGACATGGGCTGATTAGAAAACTCTAGTAGTAATAAAAGAACAGTTTTAACACCTTCAGAGTCATAGAGCAATAGTAACCTTTTCCAGTTTAAACTTTACGTATGTCTTAATGTTTATAGAAAATGAAAAGATAGAATTCAAAAATCAGTTCCAGAAATTTGTTCTTTCCTGGATTATCTGATGAGTTATGTTAACATCAATCATTGATGTGAGTCCATAATCAAATATCCTCTAACAAGAGGGCAAGAATCTATATCAATCTCTCTATCTCTACTATCTCTACCTCTACCTCCACAATTACGTCTATATCTGTCCATATGTACAAATTTATATCTATATCTATCTGTACCTGTATCTGAGTCCATATCTGTTTAAATTTGAAAAAAGGAAACCAAAGTCAGACTGCAGTTGTGGCAAATATGCAGTCAAAATTCATGGGCAAAATATTTTTATACTTCAGTCCATGTCAAATTGGGGAACAAATGCATCTGCAATTAATTGGTTGATAGTTTCTGTTTAAAATTTATTACAAGGCCAGCTTTTTCTGTTGACTTGTTTCTGAATGCTGGGGTTTATTTATGCTGCACAGCACTCTATGCTGAATGCAAAAGTGGAATGCCTAGGAAAAATCAATTGTCAAACTGAATTCAGACATTACAATTTTTTTGATGTCAAAAAAGTCAGTACTGTCACATCCAAACACTTGTAAGGTTGAGAAACATGTTTTTGCTGTTTATTTCTTCTTAGGTTTTAATGGTTTTCAAATGCTGAGTACATAGTACCCTCTCAGTCTTAATAGTTTTGTGTGGGGTGGGGCTGGGGGTGAGGGAGGTGGTTAAGGCCATTAGGTTTTGTGTGTTGTACGTTTACTTATATCTATGGGCAAGGAATGGAAGAAAATCGCAAAGGACAAAGATTTTATATTGCTCTCAAAAATTATCCTGCTGAGCATTTCTCTTTCCAAGTACAAAGCACAGAAGGGTGAAGTCTTAAGTTTCCCAGAAGCATTTTGCAGATTTACTGTTGCTTTAAACAATATTTTAAGAAGTAAGTGCTTAAGGTTCTGGAAGATATCTAGGTGAAAATATAAGCAAAATATGCACAAAGAAAATTAAAAACAATAAAAGGTCTAATCATTTTAAAATCTAACTTTTATTCATCAGTTTTGACAGAATGGTTTTTCTGCTTTCTATTTGTTTTCAATGTGGTTGCTTTGTGAAGAGGCAACTAAATGCACATCTTATAATATCAGATATTTATATACTCATATACATAAGCATCTTAGATTATATATATGTATATATGTGTGTAACGTATGTGTGTATATGTTACATATTCCATTAAATCTCTCCTCTAAGTGACCTGGTAAGGACTCTTAACATAAATCAATTATTGTAACTTAAAATGGATTTCTTCACCTGTAAATAGGCATTTTACCAGGACAGCAAAGCTCAGTTTGCCCAAATGGTGTCTGTGCAAAAAAGATGAACTAATAAACAGCCTTTTAAACATAAATCCTATAAAATAAACTTTGCAACAATATTGTTACCCGTAGGATAACAATATAACAATATATACAATTGTTATATTGTATAACAATATATATATATTGTTTTATATATATATATATAACAATATATATATATTGTTATATATATTGTTATATATATATTGTTATATATAACAATATAACAATATAACAATATATTTGTGGTATGGTTTTCAGAGGGGTGAGCCAAGGTGGCTTTAAAACTATGAATTAAGAACAGTATCATAGGGCTTCCCTGGTGGCGCAGTGGTTGAGAGTCCACTTGCCGATGCAGGGGACACGGGTTTGTCCCCCGGTCTGGGAAGATCCCACATGCCACGGAGTGGCTGGGCCCGTGAGCCATGGCCACTGAGCCTGAGCATCCGGAGCCTGTGCTCCGCAACGGGAGAGGTCACAGCAGTGAGAGGCCCGTGTACCGCAAAAAAAAAAAAAAAAAAAAAAAAAGGACACTATCATAATTTAGGCTTGTATAATTGTCAGGTTTCTAGTTTCTGCTGTCTACTTTCTACTAACACACCTATATTCCTTCTTTTCTTTGTATTCAGAGGTATATCTTCTTCTATCTCGTCCAACCATCCACTCATCCATCCATCCGTCCATCCGTTACAGTTGTTTGGTGCAGCAGTGTTTTATTGGGCATTCTCTGTTAACTGCTGGGCAATCCCTCTCCTCTCATTCCAGGAATTTATAGATGTGTATGAATGACACACAGGCACCAAGAGATGTAAAATAAAGCTATTGCTCTCAGAGTAAATAGCAAAAGGATTCCCCAGGGAGAAGGGCTCAGATTCAGTCAGGAGTGAAACAAGATGAGGAGTGCAGAGTGAGCAGGGTGGTCGAGTCATAAGGAGGCAAGTGGTTTTGCATTTTTAATTGTGTTTAAGGGTAGAGCATGGTTTGGGGTGACCTCCTGTAACCTGGTCTCATGTGATTTGAAATTTCAAGGAATGCCAAGGGGAGAGAGAAGAATGGGCTTTCTTTCAGATTGCACAGATGTGGGGCAAAGAACAAGGGGAAATTTGAGGACTTGAAAACTCTCAGAGGCCAAACATCAGTAATGGAGTCTCTCTCTTTATTACAAGTGACATTTTGATTGCTGTCCCACGATGCTAGGATTGATCTCACCCCTACATCCAATCGGAGTAATCTCATTCCTCTTTTTAGATCCCTTTCAGATATAGGAAAGTAAGTCGGTCCAAAGTCAGTCAGCTTATTGATCTGGTTGTAGTCTGACTGAGCAGTAATTATGGGAAGAGTAAACCGTTTACTTTTCAATCCATTTTGAGAATTCTGATTGACCCAGAAAGACACTGATTAAGGTGGCAATTGTAACAGCTCTAATGGAATTTGGCTCAAGAAACCAAAAATAAAATATGTGTCATAATCTTCTACTGACCCTTCCCAGACGTCATCCCCATCATGCCCAATAAAATTTTGATAGAAGTTATAGAATAAAAGTATAATAGTAAGAGGAAAGAAAAATAGTATTTCTCTTTTAAAGCTGGGTCAATGCCAGTGCTAGAACAAATGACTGCCTATGCCTGATTGTAAATCTCCCCAATTTTTAGCCACCTGCGTGACATAAGAAATCAAATAATGGCCAGCATGTTAACGAAGACTTTTATGGTAAAATATATGTTTATTTTAAATATATTCCTTATGTGTTTATTTCAAATATGTTTAAATTTTAATTTATCCACAAGATTAGTTGTTGCAATATAAGGGACTTTCCTTAATTGTTCTTATTGGTTTCCTTCCTGCACATTTTAGGGTTTGCCACTCACTGAATTTTTAATTCATATCCCCTTATGGGGTTTATTCAAAATTTTCATTCAATGTATCTTTCTTCTCCTTTAGTTCTAGTTCCTGTACCCCTCCATGACCTAAAATGAATGGGAAAATACCCCTCTTTCATATCCAAATCTTTAAAATCAGTTAAGCATAGGTTGACATGGAGACAAGAGGTATACTCATCTCATTGCTAGCTCTGTTTACATACGGACATAGTATAGAAAAGTATTTCAGGTGTTACTGGATTAAAAAGAGAGATGTGAGATCAAAACAATTAGCCTCAAAACTCGGATATTTCTACAATAGAAATTGTTCCCAACTTTGACTTCTATCTTGGAGTCATTCTTAATTTTCCATTTATATAGCAAATCTTGCAATTTTAACCACAAAACATTCATTTTCCTTTAAGATGTTATCATAGCTCTATTCTTTTTTTAAATAAATTTATTTATTTTTTTATATTTGTCTGCGTTGGGTCTTTGTTTCTGCGTGGGCTTTCTCTAGTTGCGGCGAGTGGGGGCTACTCATTGCGATGCATGGGCTTCTCATTGCGGTGGCTTCTTTTGTTGAGGAGCATGGGCTCTAGGCGCACAGGCTTCAGTAGCTGTGGCACATGGGCTCAGTACTTGTGGTTCGCGAGCTCTAGAGCGCCGGCTCAGTAGTTGTGGCTCGTGAGCTCTAGAGCGCTGGCTCAGTAGTTGTGGTGCACAGGCTTAGTTGCTCCATGGCATGTGGGATCTTCCCAGACCAGGGCTTGAACCTGTGTCCCCTGCACTGGCAGGTGGATTCTTAACCACTGTGTCACCAGAGAAGTCCCATAGCTCTATTCTTAGAGCTAGAACTTTTAGGAACATTATTTTCTCATTTTCCTGTTTAATTCTTGCTTTAGGAATTAAATGTTCATTAAGACTTTTACTTTCCATATTTTTCAGAGAAAATGATATAGGTCTATATACAAAAAGCTAATTTTCCTTCAGCTATTTATTAAAATACCCACTGCAGTTGAATACACTGAAGCCCAAAACATGATTCTAAGGATTATTTCCATCATGCTTCACTACATGACCAAGAATGCATTTCACGAGATAAATAAAAATTCAGTTTTCTTCCAAGTGCTATGCCCTGTCCATATGTTGTGAGATAATATGATATGGCTGTTAGTGGAATTTTTAATCATATGTAGTAAAGGAACACAGGGGTGTCTGTATCTTACCCTGCCTACAACAAAGCTTTCTGCACATTGGCATATTCATTGCCAATTTTAATCCTAACTAGCTTGTCATACAATACAATGTGGAATAAAGATAAAAGTGCATTTCTTAGGCTCTCCAGAAGAGCAAGCATATGTGTAGGTTCTGCCAATAGTGGCACCACAAGAGGACCTGAGGAAAAAAATGTGAAACATTTCATAGTAGTTGTTTCCTACCAAAAACAAAAACACCCTGGCCAATTATTTTTCTTTACACACAAGGAATAAGAACTAAAGGCAAACCAAGTGCTACAATGACAGATACACCAGTGCTCAGTGTTGAGTTGGGCCAAACAACTTGGGCTCACAGTCTAAGTGAGACCATACACTCCCCGTTGCCAGATTTAATTCATGCCATCAGCTAGAATAGAAACTTTAAACATTGATGAGCAACTCATAAGTGGGTAGATAGGGAGGATGAGGGGGAGCCAAAGGAAGACAGGATAAGGAACCTCTTAAATGAAGAGACAACAAAGACAAAAATATGTGAACTTTTAACATGTACTGGCCCACTACATGTTTAAGGGGGCATGATATTAGGATTATCTCCTCTGTTCAGGAGAGCTAGGAGGGAGGGAGGGGGAGAGAAAGAAACAGACCTCCTCTTTTTGCAATAACTGGTTAAGCTGTAATGTCCTTCTTGGGGATCTCAAGTTTTAAAAGAGAACTTGTAAAGAATAAAGAGACTCATTGAAAATGTCTTTAAAAATGAAAAGAAGTGCCAGGAGAGAGAGTTCCCAGCACAAAGAGTGCACATAAATTTTATCATACCACTGAAAAGTTGGAAAGTTCTGATATACTAATCAGTTCAAGGTGCATATATTTTTTAAACCTTGTATAGTTTCCATTTTAAGTTTTTTAGTGCAGTAATTATCAATTATAAAAATTATTTTTTTCCAAAAGATCACACTTTAATAACTAAAGTGTGCAATCTAGCATAATTTAGAGGAATTTAAACAAGGCCACTTGTGAGAGGCCTTTAATTATGTAAACATTTAGAAGCATTATGTTAGTGACAGTTTCTAGGGAATGCCTAAAAATGAAATAAAATAAGACTGATAGGGCTTCCCTGGTGGCGCAGTGGTTGAGAGTCCGCCTGCCGATGCAGGGGACACGGGTTCGTGCCCCGGTCCGGGAAGATCCCACATGCTGCGGAGCGACTGGGCCCGTGAGCCACGGCCGCTGAGCCTGCGCGTCCGGAGACTGTGCTCCGCAACGGGAGAGGCCACAACAGGGAGAGGCCCACGTACCGCAAAAAAAGAAAAAAAAAAGACTGATACTTCTTATAAACCTGAATTATTTTTGATAAGAAGAAACAAGCGGTTTAAATTAGTAAACATCAAGAATATGAAAAAGTCACAATATTTTAAAAGTTTCTTATTTAGCTTGTCATACTTGATATTTTAAAATAGCAGTAACACTCAAGATATACATGTACCTTTCCATGATGGATGTTCCAGAGAACCAGTCATTTAGTCAGGTGTTATTTACACACTTAGATTTCCTTTTTAAACATTTTTGTGTAGGATATCCTGAACAGCCTTGTCAGGCCTCATGTGGGTGGATTGTATTACCATCTAGATTATACATCTAGATACATTTAGATTATACATCATACTTACACGGCTGTGGACACAAGTTTAAAGAAAGAGAGATGCATAGATTCAGATGTAAATATGAATACTCACATATTATATTCAGAGGCAAAATCCTTTCATTAAATTTTTATAGTGAAATTTTTCAGATAAAGAGAAAAGCATGCTTACTCCCCTAAAGGTCCCTTATTCAGCTTTAACAGTTATCAATACTTTTTGCATTCATTCTAATGGATTAATCTCTAGATAGCATTTATACATTATCAAACTATCTCAGTAGATTAAATATTAATAGTCTAGATACGATTTTTTAATTTTGAATTTCTAATGAATATCTTGAACTTGAATAAACCGATCTGGAAAATATTGTAAAGATTAAAAGATGCATCACTTTTGTTGGCAGTATCTAACAACATTATTAATTTTCTTTTTTCCAAAGAATGTGGGAAAAAATAATTTGCAAACATTTCTTGATAAGAAGCTATTTGATTCCTTCCACAAGAACTGGAGAAGGAGAGGTTGAAGTAACTCTAGACCCTCATCTCTGGCTCTTCCCAACTTTAAAATGGCAAAACTAACAGATGTGGGAAAAGTGGAAACATCTCTTCTATCCTATCAGGACTACAATTACCAGATCATACGTGAGAAAGGGAGAGTTCAGACTTCTAGTACGCATATGGAAAATACCATATTGGATTTCAATGTCTACTACTTTTGATCTTCCAGAAAGATTCTAGCTGCATTGTTCTTGTAACTATCACATTGACAACAATGGCTTCGAGTCAGCTTGTTGCAGTTAGGCCAAGAAGAATCCTAAATTATTAGCTACTCACCTTATTCTTAGCTCTTGCCAAACAATTATGTAATTTAACAGAATTTATTTAATATTATTTACTTTTTATCTTTGTGTATAGTAAATGACTTTAAAACATACCTAATATTTTTTGCAAGGACAAAATGAGGGAATATCAAGACATTTAACAGTGCATGCCTCGCACATGAGTGACACCCCCCCCCAGTGAATATTTTTTGCCCTTCCTCCTGTTATGTTACACATAGGATAGAGACTCGTAGAATTTAGTCAGGTAGAAATTCTTCCATAATAAATTCTAAATTCTTTACAGCTTTCCTCTCAAATTAAATCTTTGATATCCCTGAAATTGATATGATTTCATTTTTTTAACTGTGGATCACTACTTGTCCCAATATCATTTATCAAAAAGCCTAACCTTACCCATTGTCCAGTGGCACCTCTTTCATGCATGGTGTTTATTTAAGAGTCTGTTTCTGGGCTTTCAATCATGTAGAAATGTTTTATCTGTCTATTCTTGCGTCATTTTCAAACTGTCTCAATTACTATAACTCTGTAATGGTCCTTGAAACCATATAAAGCTCTCAGAGAACAATTAGTCCTTTCCCCCTAATCACCTTTCTCTCCCAGCCCCTACAATAGTTATTTCTAATCATTACTATACATTCTCAAAGCCCTTGCCTGGCCAGTTTCCCCACTACATTCAGCAGAACACCTTGAATCCTACTTAATCGAGAACATAATGGCTTCCAGGTCTTCCACCTCCAAAGTTATCAGCATCATCAATCATCCTTATAACCTTTCTTCCAGTTTTAGTAGAGGAGATGTTACTGCCATTTATAGCAACAACTACAAGTGTCGTCTGAGTCCCATCTTCTCCCATTTTTTCAGACACTTTATACCAGTAATTAAATTTTTTCATTTATTTTCTTCTATTTAATATATTCTGCCTCACTTTTTGGTAATAAGGTTGGTGATTTTTCCCCTATTTTTAAAAGTAATATATTTTAAGAATAAAATAGAGGAAAGGAAAACATGTTTGTTATATGTGAGTATAACATCTTACAAAGTTCATATCATACTCTAAATAATGTTGTATACACAGGTTTTATCAGTATAGAGTATGAATTTAGGTCATAAATGTCCTTTTAATGAGCACTTCTATAGAGAATTACAGTTTATGGATGCCTATATATCCCTTTTCGTTTTATAACATTTTGAAAATAATGCAAGTTCTTTTATTTTTGCTTCAAATAGACACAAGTATAATGAAAAGTGACTGTTCTTCCCACTCTACAGAGTTAAGTATCTTGTGAATACATATGTGTATAAGTTGATATAATCCCCTTCTTATCAACACAAATAGAGAAATATATGCCCTGTGATGAACATTACTGTTTTCAATTAAATGATTTCTCTTGATAATTTTACATTACATGTTTTACATGTACAAAGTGATTAATATTTCCTAACGTCTGTATAATATTCCCAGACTATACTTTATTAACTACTTGCCTATTTTTCACTTCCCATCTTCTACTATGCCCATTCTTTCTTTCTTTTTTTTTTTTTTTTTTGCGGTACGCGAGCCTCTCACTGTTGTGGCTTCTCCCGTTGCGGAGCACAGGCTCCGGACGTGCAGGCTCAGAGGCCATGGCTCACGGGCCCAGCCTCTCCGCAGCATGTGGGATCTTCCCAGACTGGGGCACGAACCCGTGTCCCCTGCATCGGCAGGTGGACTCTCAACCACTGCGCCACCAGGGAAGCCCCCATTATTTCTTTTACTCATTCTCTTACTTCTGCTAATGTTTCTTAAAATTACAATATTGATGTTTATTCTAAATGGGTATAAAATTTCTGCAGTACCAATCAATGATTACTCACAAATCTCCATAGACAATCAATCCACTTTTTGCATGCAAATCTCATGAACTGATTAGAAATTGTCTAATCCCATGGGCATATGAAAATCAACATTTCTTTTTTTTTTTTTTTTTTTTGCGGTACGCGGGCCTCTCACCGCTGTGGCCTCTCCCGTTGCGGAGCAACAGGCTCCGGACGCGCAGGCTCAGTGGCCATGGCTCACGGACCCAGCCGCTCCGCGGCATGTGGGATCCTCCCACACCGGGGCACGAACCCGTGTCCCCTGCATCGGCAGGCGGACTCTCAACCACTGCGCCACCAGGGAAGCCCGAAAATCAACATTTCTAAATGAGAATGAATCTGTTTTCTCTAAACCTGTATCTAATATTTCCTTCTTACTCAATTCTGTTCTTCTTCGGTTTAAGCCAAAAAGGAAAGTCATCCTTGAATCTCTTCTCTTATAGTCAATCAGGAACAAAGTACAGCAGATTTTACTTCCTAAGTGCCATCCAAATCTATCCCCTCTGAAATCTCCTTGCTCTTATTGTTTTATTTTCCTGTTCACTTAGCTCTAAACTTAATTGCAAAGTGAGCATTTTAATTGGTCTCTCTGAAGCCATCCAGTCTCCTCCACTCTAGTATTTCAAGCAGTACTCAGTGATCTTTCTAAAATGTGACATTGATTCTGTTACTTCTATGCACAGAATCATTTCTTAGAATTATTTTCTTCAAGATAAAGCTGATGTTTTTAATTTTACATGAAAAAATAGCCTTCTGTGGCAATCAGAATTATAAAGCTATTTCCAAGATTATCCTCTGGCTATTCAATCAAACACTAATCTAGGTACTGTTGTAAAGGGAGTAGGTTACCTTTCAGCTGACCTTAAAATAGGGATTTTGGTCATACCCTGGATTATAATGGCAGGCTCAGTCTAATCACATGAGCTTTTAAAGAAAGAGGAAGGCAGAAGGGAAATACAGATAGAATCAGTCATAGAGAAAGGGTATGAGAAATGGAATATTGTCTGTCACATCAGTAAACAAAGGATGTCACAGTCATCAGCCATTGCAGCCACCACAATGGTGAGCTGGTGAGCCCTAAGGGAACTCAGGAAGGGAAAGAATACCTGCCATTTAGCAGCCATCAGACTGCAGCCACTCTCTACAGTGAGCACAGAGGTAACTCAGGATGTAAAAACACAGCATGATGGCCCCAGATAGCTGAGGTACATACCAAAGGAATGATTGCAGTGAGCCCAGACTCTTGCATCTTCCCACACATAGAAAAGCACCAAATTCCTTAACTTGGGATTTCTGGGTTTCTTTTTTAAGAAGATGTTGGGGGTAGGAGTTTATTAATTAATTTATTTATTTTTGCTGCGTTGGGTCTTTGTTTCTGTGCGAGGGCTTTCTCTAGTTGTGCCAAGCAGGGTCCACTCTTCATCGTGGTGCACGGGCCTCTCACTATCGCAGCCTCTCTTGTTGCAGAGCACAGGTTCCAGGCGCGCAGGCTCAGTAGTTGTGGCTCACGGGCCTAGTTGCTCCGCAGCATGTGGGATCCTCCCAGACCAGAGCTCGAACCCGTGTCCCCTGCATTAGCAGGCAGATTCTCAACCACTGTGCTACCAGGGAAGCCCTCTGGTTTTCTTTAATTTACAATAATCTTTTGATGTTCCAACTACCTGCCCTTTGTTGCAAACTTCTATATAACCTGGCTCCCCACCTCACCTCCTTGGAGCAGTTTTCTCAGGGTTACTTGAGATGCTGCCTCCCGGTCTTGAAGTCCTAAAAATTCC
Source organism: Phocoena sinus (assembly GCF_008692025.1). NCBI lineage: Eukaryota > Metazoa > Chordata > Mammalia > Artiodactyla > Phocoenidae > Phocoena > Phocoena sinus. Next base: position 120,803,636 of record NC_045764.1, on the reverse strand, counting down.
CATCAAATAAAACAACTCTCAACTTTTAGGTTGTGAATATTTTTTTAAGTCGACAGTTAGAAGGGGAAGTCAGAGAGATTCAAATCTTGAGAGGAGCTGAACCCTCCATTGCTGAAGGGGGTGATATGGAAAACATGAAAAGGAATGCGGGCAGTAGGTAGGAACAAAGCGTGACAGACAGCAAAGAAATGGGACTTCAGTCCTATAACCATGAAAAACTGGATTCTGCCAACCAGAATGAACTTAGAAGATCCTTTCCAGATCTTCTTATCTTTCTTATCTTTCCTTGATAAGAGCCCAGAAGGCTAACACCTTGGAATGGACTTTGTAAAAACTCAGCGCAGAGAAACCAATCAAGCCGACCATAATTTCTGACCTATAGAACGGTGAAATAATAAATTTGTGTTGTTTATGTTGCTAAATTTGTGATAAGGTATTACAGCAGAAATAGAAAATTAGTACACGTTCATAATCTTGACTCACTCTCTCAAACTTTATCACTTATCACTGCCTTTTCCTCACTTTACCTTGAAGTATTCTGAAATATTTTCCCATATTACCAGGCTCTTTACTGTCTCAATGTACATACATCCATGATGGCTCTTTTTCTAGCCTTTCTTATTTTACCTGGCTAATTTCTACTAATTCTTCACAGCTCACCATAGCTAACATCTGTTCTAGGAACCTAGCTGAATTACTAAGTCTCTGTTGAGTCCTCCACTTCTTTCCTCCCATACACTGATTTATTTCCGTCAGAACACTTAAGGCATCCTCTGGTAATTATCAACTTGTCTGTCTCCCCATCTTTGAATATAAGCTCTTTGAAGACACAGACTATAAATCAAATCTGTGAATTTCTTAGGCCCAGCACAAAACACAGACAGCATTTATGCACATCAAATATTTATTGAATGCATGCCAGAATGATGGGTGTGTAGTTTGCAATGAATTCTTGGGAATAATTTATTGACTAACAAGTATATCAATGAAATGTCACTATCCTTTCTGTAAAAGTATTTTGTCAGTAAAGATTAATCTAAAGGGGTTTTTACTATATTCTAGCAAATTATCCTTTTTTTCAGATAGCTCATTTTAAGCTAATTGTCTGTAGTTGACAATGATGATAATTTTTCCTATTTAATTAAAAAACATTATTTCCTTGAAACTGTGAACTTTTTAAAAGATAAATCTTGTCACTCCCATATTTGCATGTGCTTGTTCCTACTAGATGGATATTTATGTCTAATTTTTTTCATAGATGGATGATTAATTGTTCTCCCCCTTTAGGGAGCAATATTGAAAGATTATTCCCTGCCTTAATTTTTCTCTACATCCACAACATGCTCCACCCCAAACTGGAGAAATATTGATAACTGTAGTGAGCCTGAATTCCATTGACCTCTTTTTTTAAAAAAAATATTTATTTATTTATTTGGTTGTGCTGGGTGTTAGTTGCAGCAGGTGGGCTCCTTAGTTGCAACTCATCAGCTCCTTAGTTGCAGCATGCGTGCTCTTTAGTTGTGGTTTGCCGGTTCCTCAGTTGTGGCATGCAAACTCTTAGTTACAGCATGCATGTGGGATCTAGTTCCCTGACCAGAGGTCGAACCTGGGCCCCCTGCACTGGGAGCATGGAGTTGTATCCACTGTGCCACCAGGGAAGTCCCCATTGACCTCTTAGGTTCAGATTTTTCCTCCACTTCATTCACTAGGACCTGCCTTCTTAAAACAATATTTGTTGTTATTTACTATCACTGTCAATGATATTGGCTTCTCCAGACTACTAGGAAAGCTTGCATTTTCCCAACTTCTCTATTTGTGACAGTTGTAGCACTAGAAGTTCATTTACCAAAGGGTAAGGAGTAGTAGAAAGCCCATGTTGGCCTTAAGGCAAAGCAGAACAGTCACATATTTTTGTGCTATTTTGCCCCGCACATAGGTATCTGTCATAGGCGCCACTAAAGGCTGAAATATAGCCCAAGCTTGACTTTCCAAAACCTATGGCCTGCAGGGCAAAGGCCAGAGGGATGCCTTATGTTCATTCACAGGAAGGTACATCATGTACATTCCTGTATCAGATCTACCATTCTGGATTCCTTTGTCTATTTGCATTTGGTTCAAAACCAGTGGGTAAAAGATGTCATTAATTAGTTAATTTTAAATCACACACCAGGCGGTAACGCTAAGGGAAACTTAATTTTTAGTACCATATCATTATCTGAGATAATTTTTTTGATCTAAAATAATTGTGTCACTGTCTGTAAATATCTTTTCTCATGTTTAATCTTAGACATGCAAATTTGGCTATACTACTTAGTGATAAAAAAAGTTTATAGGATCTCTGCTAGTCGTATGCATATGATAAACATATCTGTGTTTATGTATACATTCACATGTGTCCTATTTTTAATGTTATACAGTCCTAGAACGAAGACTGGTCTATTGTTTTATAAATAACTTTTGCCTCTTCTTAGAAAAGTAATAGTATCAGCTTAATGATGCATTGCTCTATTTGAAACATTTATGTTTTTGCATAAGAAAGGGCAAAATCTTGCAAATTAATCTGATTAAAAATGATGATAGGGCTTACCTGGTGGCGCAGTGGTTGAGAGTCCACCTGCCGATGCAGGGGACACAGGTTCGTGACCCGGTTCGGGAAGATCCCACATGCCGGCGAGCGGCTGGGCCCGTGAGCCATGGCCGCTGAGCCTGTGCGTCCGGAGCCTATGCTCCGCAACGGGAGAGGCCACAGCAGTGAGAGGCCTGTGTACCGCAAAAAAATAAAAATAAAAATAAATAAAAAATGGTGATAACCTAAAACATTGTAAATTTTTATTATAATGAAATTCTCATGTTTTTGGTGGTATTTTTACTCATCAAGCGTTTAAAGTACTCAGTTCCCTCTGCAGAATGTTGTTTGGATAAGGGAAAACAGTAAAGTGAGGTTGAATGCCAGCTGTTTAATTAACACCACTCATCTAGCCTACTTCAGATAGCATAATACTCTCATAGAGGAAGGAATTTTCTGTCAGTATTTCATTTAAAATATACAGTAAATACTTCTAAATGATTTAATGACTCTGCATTGCAAATCAGTTAATACATAAAATGAACAGAGAATATGCTTATTTCCTAGTTGGTTTTACAAAAATAGTGATAGGTCAAGAAAACAAGCTTGGGATGTTAAACACAATGTAAACAGGACCACATTCACATATTTGTCTATAAATCTGGTTATTTTGTTTTCTTTCTATATACAAGATCAGAATGTAATGTACTTGTCAATATAAAGCAAACCCATAAATATTTTCCAATTAAACTCTTCTTTACTGCCTTTGTCTGAGTTGTAGCTCCTCAACTTATTAGCCATGGCAGTTTGCAAAATTAATTCTCAGTTTCCTAATGTTTAAAATCTGCGTAATACTAGAGATTTATCTCCCTAGGGTGTTGGGGGGATTAACTGAGATAAGCCATGTAAAATGTTTTGCTTAGTTAGATACATTGAAAATGACCAGTAAGTGTTAACTATCATTATCATGATTATTTTTGAAAGCACTAGACATTTCTAATCACCTTATTTTATAAACTCCTATTTCTTGCTAAAAATTGAAATGTGTAAGACATACCAAAATGATGGTCCAAATTGCCTTCTATCCTTGTTAGTGATAGTGGATACATTTGTAAGAGAGTACACTTATGCAATTATTTTTAAAAATCAAATAAATTTTCCTTCTCTACTTGGACTACTCTTTAAGAGATGATTCAAAGCTTCTTGAATGTCTGTATTAACATTATATTTAATTAAGCCTTAAAAATAAGGCAGATTATATTACTTTTCTTCTAGGCTTGCTATACGTTATTTAAGATGTTGATATGTAGTATGGGAATATTTTTGTGGCAAATTTTTCATTTCCACAGATCATTTAGCCACATTAAGCTTTAGGACCAAAACCAAGAAAAGATATTAAGATTCTTAAATATTTTCAATATATTTAAATATCTATTTTGATTTAAATAGGTATAAACACAAACAATACCAAAGATTACAGGCAGATCATTAGACATATACTTCCCTGTTCATCTAATGTCCAAGCAAAAACAGCTGCAAAGGGCAACAATGACGTACAATACAAAAGTTTAAACCAAAGAATGGCCTAGAGAAACCAAAATATCTGAATAAATAGTAAACCAGTTAAGTGCACTATTTTGCCCACAAAACCAATAAACTCCATATTTCATTCATTAAAAAAAAAATTAATATGCTTAGTGTTTTTTCTACTATATGTTAGGAGATAAAGGAAGTTAAAAACGCTATTGGTTACTTAGAATGTGTCATGTATTATATTCAGCACTAGACGCTAAATCATTGATTTCTCACATCAGTGTTAGATATTACACATGTATCTTATATAATACTCTCAACAAATGTGTGAGTTGCATTTTTAATTCTATAAAGAAAAATCAGAATCCTTCCCTTTAAAAACATACCCAAAGTGGCAAAAGTAGAAAGTATCTAGGAAAAAGCCTAGATAAAAACTCATGACTCTCGGATGCTAAAGCTTGGAGGCCTCCTCTTAATAAAACTCTTCTCCAATTGAAGTTCAGTGCTCAGAAAGAGATTAATAACCTACTTTATTAGATATGACCAAATATTTAAATGCTCTATGACATATACTGAATGTATCTCCTTTTATTTAGTGACTCTATTATTGTGCAGTCATACCATGAGGTTAGTCAAAAGGTGCCAGGGTCTTGGGGAAGTGATGAGGCTTAGTTATGACTGAGACATATGTGTAAAGGGCAAAATGGGAAGAGGAAGATTAGAGGGTGAATTCAGGAATAATTATCAATAATCTCCCTCATTTCTCCTGATCATATCATAATGAATAGGAATGTAATAGTTTGTACTCACTTAACCATCTAATCTTTATAATTTTCATGCAGAAAGTTGTGATTTTTTCATATGTACATAGTTCTAGATACCATTCCCCATGCATAAAATATTGCTTGTCTTTCTAATTCCACTGCAGTATTATTTGTGCCCCTTGTGTCTTTATATATAAAAAGAGAAGATACATATTTTTCAGGTTTATAATTTAATCATGTTGTAATTATGCTTTAATGGAATTATGTGTGCATCCTGATTATTTTATACATGCATCCAGCCACTACTGTGAGCAGATCAAGGGCAGAGAATGCCTATCATAGTGTTGGTCACATAGTAGGAATGGTAAAAATAGATCTGATGAAAGGAAGAAAAGGTTAAGGGAAAGAAAATGAAGAAAAATGAAATAAAATGTAAACATTTAAGGTTTGATGGTTAAAAGCAATTCTAAATAAAAAAATAGCAGTATTTCCAAACAAAAGAATTGCTTTCCTAGACTGTTAATAACTTTCAAAGATATTTATTTTTATGAACTATAGAACATTTAGAATATGTGTAATTATAACAAGTAATTGAGGTAGTGTGTGATAAATAATTTCAGAAAGAATACAGAATACACACATTGTCATTTTTGGCATGTCTAACACTGGAAACTAAAGTATGAAAAGGAAAACCATAAATTAGAATTTTTGTGGAATTCCTTTTTTAAGCTACACTACAACATAGTTATGTTAAGGATTTTAATTATAAAGTAAGTTTATAAGACCATTATTTGAGAATTTATGATAATTAACAAATGAAAGACACTTCTGCAAAATTGTCTTAAAACCTCACACCTGCCACCAAATGCACAGTTTTAATCCAAAGTTGAAAGTGTAATTAATGAAATGACAATGAGGTTTGTAAACTTGATGACAATTTTAATTTCAAACAAAAACACTGAATGTAAGAAACTATCAATGCTTTCTAAAGAGCATTTAATGCTTTCCAAGTATCTTAAAGGCAGCAATATATTTCCATTTTTCTCATGTGTCAGATATTAGAGAAAAAATAATTTAGTCTTCAGTGCTTCTTACCTTCCCACTAAGAAAAATAAGGAAAAATAGTTCAAGTTACATTCATTGTAAGGTTTTCATATGATATTCTAGGAATTTAAACAATGTTATTCAAATATAAGTGTGCAGAATCATATATATGGAATTATTATGTATTTATAGCTAAGAAATTTTGATGGGGGACACATTTTGAAAATCATTATATTGTAAATGAATATAGTTCAGGGCAAAATGTCATAATTGTACACTATAAAATTAGGTTTTATCAATATTGGCATATTTCTCAAGGATGTATACCTTGGAAATATTGCAGGTTCGTTTCCAGACCGCCATGATAAGGCAAATATTGCAATAAAGAGAATCGTGAATTTTTTGGTTTCCTAGTGAATATAAAAGTTATGTTTACATTATACTCTAGTGTATTAAGTGTGCAGTAGCATTATGTCTAAAAATGTGCATAACTTAATTTAAAAACTTCATTGCAAAAAAAAAAGCTAACCATCATCTGAGCCTTCAGTTGAGTAATGGTAGCAACATCAAAGATCACTGATCACAGATCACCATAACAAATAATAATGAAAAAATTTGAAATATTGCGAGAATTTCCAGAATGTGACACTGAGTCAGGAAGTGAGCAAATGCTGTTAGAAAAATGACGCTGATAGACTTGCTTAACACAGGGTTGCCACACACCTTTAATTTGTAAAATAACACAATATTTGTGAAGCACAATAAAATGAAATATGCCTGTAATTATTTTCTAGTTGAAGAGAGGGAACGGGTGATGGGAAGAGAGCCAGTATAAAAGATGAATACAGTTTCAATCCTGAAGGTATACTCTGTCATATCAGATTTAATAATCCTGCAATTTTAGGAGTTCTACTCCCCAGAAACAGGTTTCTACAAAAAGCAAGACACATATCTAATCAAAAATATCAATTGACCTTAGGGTTTATACCTTAGCTAATTTTTATCTATCTATAATTAGAATTACTCTTGTAATATCAATTCATACTACTTACAAAAGTATCTAGGATAGAAATATAGCTTTGCAGATAGCACTTTTCTGAATTGGAAATCTAGTATTTTTTATATTAATTGACATTTTCCAATTGCTCTAATTTGCTAAATTAATGGAATTGTAATATAGTTTTATATAGCTTTCAATTTATTTGAAGTAAACTTTTAAGAATAACTAACATATTCAGAAATTAGAAGCATAAAGTTCAGTTGAATTATTCATTTGTGTAGTTTTAATGTTTTTCCCCTAAAGCCCAACTTTCTCTACACTACCAAACAACACGCAATTTGTTTGTAATTATTTAAAACGAGATGTCCTCTATCTTAGTATATTGCCTATATCCCAATGTTGTCACAGTAGTTTCATTATAGAGCTTTGATTTCATGTCATATCGACACTTGAGATAGCAAACAACTATGCTCTACTAGAACAGAGGCATGAACATGAAAGTCTCATGCACAGCACACAATTAAAGTGAAAAATATATAGCAATAACTGTACTGCACAGAATAGAGAGTGGTATTGTGTTAGTCCACTATTTTATCATTTGAAGTGAGATTTTTACATTTATTCCATTAAAATATTTGAAATTCAATCCTACCTTGTATTTCTATAGACTGTAAGAACATGTAAGCAAATGTAGAAAATAATCCATAATAGTTCTTTTCAGATTTCTCAGAATTTCAGAATAAAAATAATATCCATATTTTCTCAATTTATTTCCTGTCATAGATTGTTTTAATTGAACCCTGGCTAATCATAAATTCCTGCAAATATTTTCTATATGCCATGCACTTCTGTCCTAAGTGCTCTATATAATCCTTGCAACAGCTTGACAAGGTAAGTTTTGTTATTATCCTGAGTTTGAAGATAAGGGAATTCAGATACAGAGAGGTTAGATCACTTGTCAGCAACATACAGCCAATAAATGACAGAAACAAGTTTCACACTCAGGCAGTCTAGGCCATGTTGTTATACTTTACCACACACTGTTTCTTTAGTTCCCATTTTTCCACATACAAGTATAGAAAGGAGTAAATCCAGATTTTGCGGAGGCCTGAAAATGATACAATTTTGGTGGGTCAACCTTAAGAAAAGGAATACAAAATTGTAAATATTATATTAGTTATGAAAATAAATATATAGTTAAAATGACAAAAGAAATCGCAGCAAATAAAGTTGAAAATGCCAAAAACATCACAAAATTCAGAATAACAATCTGTTTACTAATTAACTGCCTAATAGCCACCTAAGATATATAACTTCGCTATTTTTGATCACTTCTTTATAGGATAAAGATTTCATAATATCTTTTCTATATAGATACTAGGAAGGTAATTCAGTATTACCACTAGCATTCTTTTTTTAACATCTTTATTGGAGTATAATTGCTTTACAATGGTGTGTTAGTTTCTGCTTTATAACAAAGTGAATCAGTTATACATATACATATATCCCCATATCTCTCCCTTCTTGCATCTCCCTCTCTCCCCCCCTCCCTATCCCACCCCTCTAGGTGGTCACAGAGCATCAAGCTGATCTCCCTGTGCTATGCAGCTGCTTCCCACTAGTTATCTATTTTACATTTGGTAGCATATATATGTCCATGCCACTTTCTCACTTCATCCGAGCTTACCCTTTCCCCTCCCCATATCCTCAAGTCCCTTCTGTAGTAGGTCTGTGTCTTTATTCCCGTCTTGCCCCTAGGTTCTTCATGACGATTTTTTTTTTTTTTTTTTTAGATTCCATATATATGTGTTAGCATGTGGTATTTGTTTTTCTCTTTCTGACTTACTTCACTCTGTATGACAGACTCTAGGTCCATCCACCTCACTACAAATAACTCAATTTCATTTCTTTTTATGGCTGAGTAATATTCCATTGTATGTATGTGCCACATCTTCTTTATCTATTCATCTGTTGATGGACACTTAGGTTGCTTCCATGTCCTGGCTATTGTAAATAGAGCTGCAATGAACATTTTGGTACATGACTCTTTTTGAATTATGGTTTTCTCAGGGTATATACCCAGTAGTGGGATTGCTGGGTCTTATGGTAGTTCTATTTTTAGTTTTTTAAGGAACCTCCATACTGTTCTCCGTAGCGGCTGTATCAATTTACATTCTCACCAACAGTGCAAGAGGGTTCCCTTTTCTCCACACCCTCTCCAGCATTTATTGTTTTGATGATGGCCATTCTGACTGGGGTACCACTAGCATTCTTGATTCAAAAAAATATTGTAGATAGTTTGTATCCATAAACATCCTACTTCACAGATACACACACTTTGTAGTACTACTGCAGAATTTTACTTTACAAAGCAAAGAAATATGGTAAATTTAATGTTGTGATATTCTTTCCTCACTTTCTTCCATGCAGTTAAAAACAACCAACCAACCCCATTTTACTCTTTATTTTGACAAATAGTCTAAGTGAGCAAATATTGGTGAGTCAGGCCTTGCCTTCTACTGATACTCAATTACAGGTATCAAAGTTTGATTATTTTAGTAATTCTTTGCTGCATTATACCATGAAATATTATTCTTATTTATTATTGGAAAGAGAGTAATTAGTGCCTTTAAATTTAATCAAATTAGATTCCAGAAAACCCAGATTTGATTTAGAAAACTCCCGCTTAATATTCTGTTCCTATAGAACCAATTCTAGTACCAAAATCTTTATGAGAGGGTTCAATCAGAGAAACAGAACCAGTAGGATATATCTATACCTATATCAATTTTATATCGATATCTAATCTGTATATGTATATATATGTGAATGCATATGTACACATCTGTCTCCTTCTCTCTATTATCTATCATATTATCTACCTATATGGGACATTTATTAGAATGAATTGGTTTACACAGTTGTGAAGATTGGCTCAGCAAGTCTGAAATCTGTACAGAAAGCTGTAAGTACTGGAAGATCAGGACAAGCTGGAACCCCACAGACATGGGATGAACTTATAATTTTCAGGCTGGAATTTCTTCTCACCTTAAGTGAATCTTAAACATTATGGAGTCAAGTATTGGTGATCTTCAAACTATATATTCTAATGAATACCTAGGATAAATTACTGAGAGTTAGAAGAATGCCACTTATTAGCACAATTTGCTTCATTGGATTATGTCAGATTATCTTTACTGAATTATGTGTCTTTTATAATTGAAGTGCTTCTGTCACAGTGCCTAATTCCTTATCATTTACTTGTTTTGTTTTGGCCCTCCATTCCCACTGAATGGCTATATGTAGAGAAAAACAAAACAAAGCAAAAACAAACAAAAATCTGTAGTGAAATTATGTGAAATCAACTAAAAAATTACTACTACTGGCTTGAATGATCAAATAATATTTTCAGTGGTAGATATATTCATGATATACAATATATGGGAGAACCAAACGTGGATAAATGTTGATTTATATATATATATTTATTCATATATCGCAATACAAAATTTTGTTTGACTCTTAATGTCCTCCTTCAGAATTCTACTTTAATATACTCCCAATGTAAAAGTATAATTTTTTTGTTTTGCGGTACGCGGGTCTCTCACTGCCGTGGCCTCTCCCGTTGTGGAGTACAGGCTCCAGACGTGCAGGCTCAGCGACCATGGTTCACGGGCCCAGCCACTCCACAGCACGTGGGATCTTCCCAGACCCGGGCACGAACCTGTGTCCCCTGCATCGGCAGGTGGACTCTCAACCACTGCGCCACCAGGGAAGCCCTAAAAGTATAATTTTTAACATGTTGAAATATAATTTCTTTACACTGAGCACAGGTTAAAGAAAAATTAACTCTGTGAGGAAATCAACATGATGGCAAAACTAGTCCAAAGGAAGATATGAGAAATTCACGTATTTTCAATAAAAAAAGAATGCTGGAATATGATTGTTAAATGAGAGAAAAAACTTAATTTTCTAAAGGATAATAAAGACATAATTGTTGGGTTATCAGTTCCACTTGACAAAAGTCACTGAAACCTCATTCAACAAAAATTATTTGTATCTTGTCAGTTTTCAACAATTTAACATCTAACTTTAAAGAGTGGACCTGAATCAGTAGTAAATAATAAATTACACAATGTTATACTCCCTTGGAGAAAAAGATTACTCTTTGGCAAACTTGTTACACAACACTCTAATAAAACCATAAAGACATGTATTTGCCTTATTTTTAAAATGTTTTTTCTTAATATTAGACCATCGACAACCAATGCCATTATATATATTTTTTCTGCATGGAGAGGACATACCTCCAAGATAATATCTGTCTTAGCAGTGTCCATAACATTTTCTCTGCTCATCTTGTTATCAAATTTTAACAATAGATGCTCTCAGTTACTGGAGATTTTATACTTGTGTAGCCAAAAGAAAAAAAAAAAAGAACAGAATAAAAAAACTAGAACAAAATTATATGCTGATACACAGAGACTGAGTGTTATATGTATAGGTATACAATAAAATCTCATGAAAGAATTTATTGGCATAATGCAAGGAGATCCAGGTTCTGGGACACCCAGGATTTCAGATAAAAGAGAAAAGGCTTTATTTATAATCCATTTTATTACATGACAGTCATAAGTTCTGTCCAGGTAATGTTTGGGATTGATTATATTAAAACAAACAAAGAGAAATAAACTGCAGTGTCCTATTTCTTGATATTAAGCTTTTAATTGTAATTCCTGCTTATCTTTGGGGATGCAGGACTTTTAAAAATGTAAAAAATGTAAATTGTGTCTTGACCTTGGTACCTGGCATGTTCCATGTCAGAGAGAGCTAGGCTAAACTAAGTTTTAAAATATCAGTTTGAATTTTTCAAGTGTTATCTCAATATGGTCTCTTGGAAACAAATGACTCTCCAAAAATGTGTCGTTAATATCAGGCACTGTTGCACACACTATTGGAGAATCTATTTGGGGCAGTGTTGTTTATAGAGTTGTCTATGACAATTTCTATAAAAGTGTGGCATATCTTTTTCTTTTTTTGTTGTTGTTTACTTTTTATATACTCTTACATGATAGTTACCTCTTCTGCTTATACTTAAGGATACTTTTTTTAAAAGGAAATAGTGTAATCAGGAACAATAGTAAATTCTAAGCTATTACTCAAATGGAAAAAATGCTACAGGTAAAATAAAGGTGCATTGATGATTATTGAATTCAGCAGGAAACATCATTCTATTACCAAAATTTCTTTGAGATTTGTGAAACTGGTTTATTTGACCAAAGTATGTTGCCAAAATCTTGGCTCTTTGTGTATCGCTGTCGAACAGAAATATGGAGACAAAGTTATGCAGGAGAGAGAAAGAGTGGCTTTATTTCTTTGTGAGGCAAAGAGGGAACACAGTTTGCTAGTGCCTTAAGAACTGTGCCTCCTCCCTGGGGGATAGGGAGAGGTTATATAGTCAGGACTTTTGGTCAGATGTATGTGATAAGGATCAAGGCAGTAACAGTCTTGCATTCTTCTTTCTTCTGCAAAGTTTCAAAAGGGTGGAGTTGCTGACAAGATTAGGGTGTGTGCAAGGTTTCAGGTTGTTGGGTCTCCTAATCTTGATGAGCTTCTCTGGTCCCTTTAATCTTGCCTCAGGTGGTTTCACGGCTGCTCCTCCCTTGATTAGCAACTGTTTGAATCTGCCCTTTGTAACTCAGGGAAGGTCACGGAGGCTGGCGTCTTGCCTAAAGAAACAGGCGACAAAAAGGCCTCTGTGCCCAGGAGCCCCACAGGGCCCTGCTTGGCATCAAGTATGCTTGAAGGTTAACAGTTTTTAGCAAAAGATCACGTTTGAGTGGGACTATTTCAGATTTGGAAAGTATTTTCAATATTTGAATAATGACTGTGAACTATTAAATTGGAGAACAAGCCAGTGTTTGATTAATGCAATTTGAGTGGGCTTGATGCTATACCTATGTACTAATGCAGCTATGCAGGGATTTGCCTAATGGTGAAAAGGACTATTTCAGGCAACATAGAGCAGGTTGCCAGCCAAGTTTGCTATTCCCCTTGGGTGTCTCCCTCTCTCTCTTTCTCTCCTTCTCTTTCCCTCTCTTTTTCTCTCTCATTTTCTCTATTTCTCTGTCTCTGACTCTGTTTCTGTCTCTACAAATGATTTTTATAATGAGAGTCAAAGTATAAACTACATAACTAGCAAAGATCAGACAGCTTTGTCTATAGTTTATGGACAGAGCCAGTCACATTCTTCTTAGCTTTCACAATTGTAAAATGAAATTATTCATTTCCTTATTTGTAAAGACTTTCTAGTATTCCCATTTTTCTAAAGCTTTAATGAATTGGTGTTTCTCTCACACACTAAAACCTAGGTTAAAATAAAACACACTCTGTGCCTGTCTGCCTTATCTTTAGTTCTGGGAATTCCAATTGAGATATTAAAGCCTGGTACAATAGGATTACTGGCAATCAGAAGAATAGATGGTTTATAAGGCAGAAAAGCAGATAAATAGTAAATTATTTTCCAAAAAAGTGAAAGATGAAGAATAAGAAAAGAGTAAAATAAAGTAATAAAAAGTAGGAGAGAACAAAAGTGAAGTCATGGTATGAAGTGATTGTAAGGTATAAATCATTATTTCAAGATTCTCTTCGTGAGATAAAATATTGAAATACTTTTTTAAATACAAGAAGAGAACAGAGGACTGGGCAAGGATCCATCTAGAAGTTCCAAAGGCCAAACCCACTCTCAAATTTAAAATTTTCATAGTTATATGGCTGTTTACCAAAAGGGAGAACAGCGCTGTTTCCAGGCACCTCACTGGCAACTGTACCCTAATTAATATTGTTATATTTATATAAAAAATATGAAACAATTTAATTTTGTCACATACAGCATAGGATCTATTTAGAACCAGATGTTGCAAGATTCCATTAATAGAAAAATATAACTACAGGTTAACAGTTTAATATAAAACCTTACTGAAAGAGATAATAAATATACTTATTTAAATATATTTGAGGGAAGTATAACATATATATTGAAGTATAAAAATCATTAGTTTTCAAATAATTATAACAAATTGAACAGACGTGTAACTGTGTCCTATATTAAGAATAAAATATATCTAGCACTCCCAATGTATGTCCCTTCTAATCACTACTCCCAACTTCTTCAAAGGTTATGGATATATGGATATACATTATGCTTGCTAATAATATCCATATAATTTTGCCTGTATTTGAATATGAATGGAACCATAGGATATGTATGTTTTTGTATGTCTTTTTGCTCCAATATTCTTGTGTGTGTTTTTAATATTATACACTGAAATTACATATAGCAGCAGTTCTTTCATTTTTCTTCCAAATAATATTCTTTTATGTAAATATACCACAATGGATTTATCCATTTTATTAATGTGCATTTATGTTGTTTCCAGGTTTTGTTAGTACAAATATAACAGCTACATATATTTTAATACAAGTTTTTTTTTTCACAGAAATGCACATATTTATTGGGATTACTGGGTCAATTTCTATATATGGATATGATCAGATTTAGTAGCGCCAAACATTTTACAAATTGGTGTACTAATTTATAGACCTTCCAATTGTTCCAAATTCTCATCAATAATTAGTATTGTCTGTATTTTATATGAACTATCTGGTGAGTGTGTAATGTCATTTCATGGTGGTTTTAAATTACTTATTTCTTTTTCCTGATAACTAATAAAGTTGAATACTTGGTTAGTGCTTTCAAACCTTGAGCATCCACTTTTGGGGAGAATTCAGAATCTTTTGACAGTTTTTAAAAATTGGTAACCAATCTTTTAATTTTATTCTTCCAATTTTTTTATTTTAAAATTTTTATTGGAGTATAGTTTTTTTTAATTCTTTAATTTTTAAATTTTTATTGGAGCAAAGTTGATTTACAGTGTTATGTTAGTATCAAGTGTACAGCAAAGTGAATCAGTTATACACATACATATACCCAATTTTTTTTTTTTAATTCTTTTCTCATATAGGCCATTACAGAGTATTGAGTAGAGTTCCCTGTGCTACAGAGCAGGTTCTTATTAGTTATCTATTTTAGATATAGTAGTGTGTATATGTCAGTCCCAATCTCCCAATTTATTCCTCCTATCCCATCCCCTGGTAACCGTAAGTTTGTTTTATACATCTGTGACTCTACATCTGTTTTGTAAACAAGTTCATTTGTACCCGTTTTTTTTAGATTCTGCATATAAGTGATATCATATGATATTTGTCTTCCTGTGTCTGACATACTTCACTCAGTATAACAATCTCTAGGTGCATCCACGTTACTGTAAATGGCATCATTTTGTTCTTTTTTATGGCTGAGTTATATTCCATTGTATATATGTACCACATCTTCTTTATCCATTCCTCTGTTGATGAACATTTAGGTTGCTTCCATGTCTCAGCTATTGTAAATAGTGCAGCAGTGAATACTGGTGTGCATGTATCTTTTCCATTTATGGTTGTCTCCAGATATACGTCAGGAGTGGGATTGCTGGATCATATGGTAGTTCTATTTTTAGTTTCTTAAGGCTCCTCCATACTGTTCTCCATAGTGGGTGTATCAATTTATATCCCCACCAACAGTGCAAGAGAGTTCCATTTACTCCACACCCTCTCCAGCCTGTATTGTTTGTAGATATTTTGATGATGGCCATTCTGATTGGTGTGAGGTGATACCTCATTGTAGTTTTGATTTGCATTTCTCTAATAATTAGTGATGTTGAGCATCTTTTTATATGCTTTTTGGCCATCTGTATGTCTTCTTTGGAGAAATGTCTATTTACATCTTCCACCCATTTTTTGATTGGGTTGTTTTTGTTATTAATTATTTTTTTTATATTGAGCTGTATGAGCTGTTTGTATATTTTGGAGATTACTCCCTTGTCAGTTGCTTCGTTTGCAAATATTTTCTCCCATTCTGAGGGTTGTCTCTTCATCTTGTTTATGGTTTCCTTTGCTGTTCAGAAGCTTTTAAGTTTAATTAGGTCCCATTTGTTTATTTTTGTTCTTATTTTCATTACTCTAGGAGGTGGATCAAAAAAGATCTTGCTGCCATTTATGTCAAAGAGTGTTCTGACTATGTCTTCCTCTAAGAGTTTTATAGTGTCTGGCCTTACAGTTAGGTCTTTAATTCATTTTGAGTTTATTTTCGTGTATGGTGTTAGGGAGCGTTCTAATTTCATTCTTTTACATGTAGCTGTCTAGTTTTCTCAGCACAATTTATCAAAGAGACTGTCTTTCTCCATTGTATATTCTTGCCTCCTTTGTCATAGATTAGGTGACCACAGGTGTGGAGATTTATCTCTGGGCTTTCTATCCTGTTCCATTGATCTATATTTCCATTTTTGTGCCAGTACCATACTGTTTTGATGAGTGTAGCTTTGTAGTATAGTCTGAAGTCAAGGAGCCTGATTCCTTCAGCTCTGTTTTTCTTTCTCGAGATTCCTTTGGTTATTTGGGGTCTTTTGTGTTTCCATACAAATTGTGAAATTTTTTGTACTAGTTCTGTGAAAAATGCCATTGGTAGGCTGATAGAGATTGCACTGAATCTATAGATTGCTTTGGCTAGTATAGCCATTTTGACAATATTGATTCTTCCAATCCAAGAATGTGGTATATCTTTCCATCTGTTTGTGTTGTCTTTGATTTCTTTCATCAGTATCTTTTTTTTTCTTTAACTTATTTAGTAAGGTCTCAGACTTTTCTTTTTTATAATATTCATTTATTTAGCCTGCATTGGGTTTATGATGCTGCCTGCAGGCTTTCCCTAGTTGCAGTGAGCAGGGACTACTCTTCATTGCAGTGTCCTGGCTTCTCACTGCAGAGGCTTCTCTTACTGCAGAGCACGGGCTCTAGGCACATGGGCTTCAGTAGTTGTGGCACACTGGCTCAGTAGTTATGGCTTGTGGGCTCTAGAGCACGGGTTCAGTGGTTGTTGTGCATGGGCTTAGTTGCTCTGCGGCATGTGGGATCTTCCCAGACCAGGGCTTGAAAGCATGTCGCCTGCATTGGCAGGTGGATTTTTAACCATCTTTCATCAGTACCTTATAGGTTTCTAAGTATAGTTCTTTTGCCTCCTTAGGTAGGTTATTCCTAGGTATTTTATTCTTTTTATTGGTAATGGTAAATGAGATTGTTTCCTTAATTTCTCCTCTGATCTTTCATTGTTGGTGTATAGGAATGCAAGAGATTTCTTTGTATTAATTTTATATACTGCAACTTTACCAAATTCATGATGAGCACTAGTAATTTTCTGGTAGCATCTTTAGGGTTTTCTATGTATAGTGTCATGCCATATGTAAACAGTGACAGTTTTACTTCTCCTTTTCCAATTTGGATTCCTTTTATTTCTTTAGAATTTCTTTGTATATATTCAGGATAAGAGTCCACTGTTGAATGTATTATATGGAAAAAGTCCTTTACCACTCTGTCCTTGCCTTTTCACTCTCTTGGGATATGTGTCAATGAATAGACCTTCCCAATTTTGATGTAGTCAGTCCAAGTTATCAATTTCTTATTTGAATTCTCTGTTCTTTTAAAAAAAATTATTTTCAAGGTTGGATGATATTCTCTAGTTATCTTACCTATGCTTTATTGTCTTATTTTTCACTTACATCTTCAATTGATTTATGTTTATAGAATAAAAAAAGGATAAGATTGGTATTTTCTTTCTCATGTACCCATATTTATCCATATATGAACCTTTAGATCCAGCACCATTTTTTTAAACATCTTTATTGGAGTATAATTGCTTTACAATATTGTGTTAGTTTCTGCTGTATAAAAAAGTGAATCAGCTATAGGTAAACATATATCACCATATCCACTCCCTCTTGCATATCTCTCCCACCCTCCCTATCCCACCCCTCTAGGTGGTCACAGAGCATCAAGCTGATCTCCATGTGCTATGCGGCTGCTTTCCACTAGTTACCTATTTTACATTTGGTAGTGTATATATGTCAATGCTACTTTCTCACTTCGTCACAGCTTACCCTTCCCCCTCCCCGGGTCCTCAAGTCTATTCTCTACATCTGCATCTTTATTCCTGTCCTGCCCCTAGGTTCTTCAGAACCATTTTTTTTTTTTTTTTTTTAGATTCCATATCTATGTGTTAGCATATGGTATTTGTTTTTCTCTTTCTGACTTACTTCACTCTGTATGAAAGACTCTAGGTCCATCCACCTCACTACAAATAACTCAATTTCATTTCTTTTTATGGCTGAGTAATATTCCATTGTATATATTTGCCACATCTTCTTTATCCATTCATCTGTTGATGGACACTTAGGTTGCTTCCATGTCCTGGCTATTGTAAATAGAGCTGCAATGAACATTGTGGTACATGACACTTTTTTTTTTTTTTTTTTTTTGGTGATACGCTGGCATCTCACTTGTGTGGCCTTTCCCATTGCAGAGCACAGGCTCCAAACGCGCAGGCTCAGCGGCCATGGCTCACGGGCCCAGCTGCTCTGCGGCATGTGGGATCTTCCTGGACCGGGGCACGAACCTGTGTCCCCTGCATCAGCAAGCGGACTCTCAACCACTGCACCACCAGGGAAGCCCCATGACTCTTTTTTAATTATGGTTTTCTCAGGGTATATGCCCAGTAGTGGGATTGCTGGGTCGTATGGTAGTTCTATTTTTAGTTTTTTAAGGAACCCCCATACTGTTCTCTGTAGTGGTTGTATCAATTTACATTCCCACCAACAGTGCAAGAGGTTCCCCTTTCTCCACATCCTCTTCAGAATTTACTGTTTGTAAATTTTTTGATGATGGCCATTCTGACTGGTGTGAGGTGATACCTCACGTAGTTTTGATTTGCATTTCTCTAATGATTAGTGATGTTGAGCATCCTTTTATGCGTTTGTTGGCCATCTGTATATCTTCTTTGGAGAAAAGTCTATTTAGGTCCTCTGCCCATTTTTGGGTTGGATTGTTTGATTTTCTGATATTGAGCTGCATTAGCTGCTTGTATATTTTGGAGATTAAACCTTGTCATTTGCAAATATTTTCTCCCATTCTGAGGGTTGTCTTTTCATCTTCTTTATGGGTTCCTTTGCTGGGTAAAAGATTTTGAGCTTCATTAGGTCCCATTTATTTATTTTTGTTTTTATTTACATTTCTGTAGGAGGTGGGTCAAAAAGGATTTGCTGTGATTTATGTCATAGAGTGTTCTGCCTATGTTTTCCTCTGAGTTTTACACTGTGTGACCTTACATTTAGGTCTTTAATCCATTTTGAGTTTATTTTTGTGTATGGTGTTAGGAAGTGTTCTAATTTCATTCTGTTACATGTAGCTGTCCAGTTTTCCTAGCACCATTATTGAAGAGGCTATCTTTTCTCCATTGAATATGCTTGCCTCCTTTATCAAAAATAAGGTGACCATGTGCTTGGGTTGATCTCTGGGCTTTGTATCCTGTTCCATTGATCTGTATTTCTGTTTTTGTGACAGTACCATACTGTCTTTATTACTATAGCTTTGTAATATAATCTGAAGTCAGGGAGCCTGATTCCTTCAGCTCCGTTTTTCTTTCTCAAGATTGCTTTGGCTGGGCTTCCCTGGTGGCGCAGTGGTTGAGAGTCCGCCTGCCAATGCAGGGGACACGGGTTTGTGCCCCGGTCCGGGAAGATCCCACATGCTGCTGAGCAGCTGGGCCCGTGAGCCATGGCCGCTGAACCTGTGCATCTGGAGGCTGTGCTCCACAATGGGAGAGGCCACAACAGTGGCGGCCCACATACTGCCAAAAAAAAAAAAAAATGATTGCTTTGGCTATTCGGGATCCTTTGTGTTTCCATACAAATTGTGAAATTATTTGTTCTAGTTCTGTGAAAAATGCCATTGGTAGTTTGATAGGGATTGCACTGAATCTGTAGATTGCTTTGGGTAGTATGGTTATTTTCACAATGTTGATTCTTCCAATCCAAGAACATGGTATATCTCTATATCCGTTTGTATCATCTTTAATTTCTTTCATTAGTGTCTTACAGTTTTCTGCATACAGGTCTTTTGTCTCCTTAGGTAGGTTTATTCCTAGGTATTTTATTCTTTTTGTTGCAATGGTAAATGGGAGTGTTTCCTTAATTGCTCTATCAGATTTTTCATCATTAGTGTATAGGAAGGCAAGAGATTTCTGTGCACTTATTTTATATCCTGCTACTTTAACAAATTCATTGATTAGATCTAGTAGTTTTCTGGTAATGTCTTTAAGATTCTCTGTGTATAGTATCATGTCATCTGTAATCAGTGACAGCTTTACTACTTCTTTTCCTATTTGGATTCCTTTTATCTCCTTTTCTTCTCTGATTGCTGTGTCTAAAACTTCAATAACTATGTTGAAAAATAGTGGTGAGAGTGGGCAACCTTGTCTTGTTCCTGATCTTGGAGGAAATGGTTTCAGCTTTTCACCATTGAGAACGATGTTGGCTGTGGGTTTGTTATATATGGCCTTTACTATATTGAGGTAAGGTCCTTCTATGCCTACTTTCTGGAGGGTTTTTATCATAAGTGGTGTTGAATTTTGTCAAAAGGTTTCTCTGCATCTATTGAGATGATCATATGTTTTTTCTCCTTCAGTTTGTTAATATCGTGTATCACACTGATTGATTTGCATATATTGAAGAATCCTTGCATTCCTGGGATAAACCCCACTTCATCATGGTGTATGATCCTTTTAATGTGCTGTTGGATTTTGCGTGGTAGTATTTTGTTGAGAATTTTTCCATCTATGTTCATTAGTGATATTGGCCTGTAGTTTGCTTTTTTTGTGATATCTTTGGTTTTGGAATCAGGGTGATGGTGGCCTTGTAGAATGAGTTTGGGAGCGTTCCTCCCTCTGCTATCTTTTGGAAGAGTTTGAGAAGGATAGGGGTTAGCTCTTCTCTAAATGATAGAATTCACCTGTGAAGGCATCTGCTCCAGGCATTTGTTTTATTGGAAGATTTTTAATCACAGTTTCAATCTCAGTGCTTCTGATTGGTCTGTGTATATTTTCTATTTCTTCCTGGTTCAGTCTCAGAAGGTTGTAGTTTGGTAAGAATTTGTCCATTTCTTCCAGGTTGTCAAATTTTTTGTCATATAGTTGCTTGTAGTAATCTCTCACGATCCTTTGTATTTCTGTACTGTCAGTTATTACTTCTTTTTCATTTCTAATTCTATTGATTTGAGTCTTCTCCCTTTTCTTCTTGATGAGTCATGTTAATGGTTTATCAATTTTGTTTATCTTCTCAAAGAACCAGCTTTTATTTTTTTTGATCTTTGCTATTGTTTTCTTCATTTCTTTTTCATTTATTTCTGATCTGATCTTTATGATTTCTTTCCTTCTGTTAACTTTGGTGTGTTTTTTGTTGTTGTTGTTATTCTTCTTCTAATTGCTTTAGGTCTAAGGTTAGGTTGTTTGATATTTTTCTTGTTTCTTGAGGTAGGATTGTATTGGTATAAACTTCCTTCTTAGGTCTGCTTTTGCTGCGTCCCACAGGTTTTGGGCCATCATGTCTTCATTGTCATTTGTTTCTAGATTATTTTTTATTTCCTCTTTGATTTCTTCAGTGACCTCTTGGTTATTTAGTAGCATATTGTTTAGCTGGTTGGTTTTTACGTTTCTCTTTCATCTGCTGCTTATTTCTCTGTCTTTTCATTTTGCTTAACTTACTGTGTTTGGCGTCTCTTTTTCACAGGCTGCAGGTTTGTAGCTCTTGTTGTTTTTGGTGTCTGTCCCCAGTGGGTAAGGTTGGTTCAGTGGGTTGTATAGGGTTCTTGGTGGAAGGGACTTGTGCCTGTGTTCTGGTGGATGAGGGTGGATCTTGTCTTTTTCCTGGGCGTGACCACATCTGATGATGTGTTTTAGGGTGTCTGTGAACTTAGTATGATTCTAGGCCGCCTGTCTGCTAATGGGTAGGTTTGTGTTCCTGTGTTGCTAGTTGTTTGGCATGGGGTGTCCAGCACTGCAGCTTGCTGGAGTGGAGCTGTGTCTTTGCATTGAGATGGAGATCTCTGGGAGAGCTCTTGCTGATTGATATTACATGGGGCTGGGAGGTGTTGGGTGGTCCAATGTCCTGAACTTGGCTCTCCCACCTCTGAGGCCCAGGCCTGACACCTGGCTGGATCACCAAGATCCTGTCAGCCACACAGCTCAGAAGAAAAGGGAGAAAAAAAAGTAAGAAAGAAAAAATAAATAAGTAAAATGAAATAAATTTTTTAAAAATATATTATTAAAATAAAAAAGTAATAAAAAAAGAGCAGCAAGTCCAATAAATAAATCCACCAAGGACAACAAGTGCTGAAAACTAAACTAAGATAAACATATAAATCAGAAACTAGTCTGTCACATACAGCAAATCCCAAGTCTATTTTTGCTCCCAAAACCCACTGCCTCAATTTTGGGATGATTCGTTGTCTATTCCAGTATTCCACAGATGCTGGGTACATCAAGTTTATTGTGGAGATTTAATCCACTGCTTCTGAGGCTGCTGGGAGAAATTTCCCTTTCTCTTCTTTGTTCGCACAGCTCCTAGGGTTCAGATTTTGATTTGGCCCCACTTCTGCCTGTAGGTCACCCTCTGGTATCTGTTCTTCACCCAGACAGGATGGGGTTAATGGAGCAGCTGATTATGGGACTCTGGCTCACTCAGGCTGAGTGGAGGGAGCTGAATGCGGGGTGAGCCTGCAGTGGCAGAGGCCATCATGACATTGCAGTAGCCTGAGGCACGCCATGTGTTCTCCTGGGGAAGTTGTCCCTGGATCACAGGACCCTGGCTCTGGCGGGCTGCACAGGCTCCTGGGAGGGGAGGTGTGGATAGTGACCTGTGCTTGCACACAGGCTTCTTGGTGGCTACAGCAGCAGTGTTAGCATTTCATGCCATCTCTGGTGTCCACGCTGATAGCCGCGGCTCACGCTCATCTCTGAAGCTCATTTAGGCAGTGTTCTGAATCTCCTCTCCTCACGCACCCTGAAACAATGGTCTCTTGACTCTTAGGCAGTTCCAGACTTTTCCCCAGAGTCTTTCCTGGCTAGCTGTGGTGCACTAGCCCCCTTCAGGCTGTATTCATGCAAGCAACCCCAGTCCTCTCCCTCGGATCTGACCTCCGAAGCCTGAGCCTCAGCTCCCAGCCCCTACCCTCCCCAGGAGGTGAGCAGACAAGCCTCTGAGGCTGGTGAGTGCTGGTTGGCACCGATCCTCTGTGGGAATCTCTCTGCTTTACCCTCTGCACCCTGTTGCTGCACTCTCCTCCGTGGCTCCAAAACTTCCCCCTCTGCCCACCCTAGTGTGTGGAAACTTTTCCTCCAGATCCTTTCCCTATTCTTTTGTCTCAGTTTTTTTCTTTGGCTGTACCCTGGTACGTGGGGAGTTTCTTGCTTTTTGGGAAGTCTTAGGTCTTCTGCCAGCGTTCAGTAGGTGTTCTGTAGGAGCTGTTCCACGTGTAGATGTATTTTTGATGTATTTGTGGGGAGGAAGGTGATCTCTATGTCTTACTCCTCCACCAACTTGAAGGTCCTCTCAAACTTGCTGTTTTAAATGTATTGGAAAAATAAATAGCACCACCTCTCTTTCACAATTGTTTGGCAAGAACTAGTTGCATGGCTATACATATATAACAACTACAAGGAAGAATTTTAAATATAGTTTAGCCACAGCCTTTGCTACATACACATTATTGGAGAAGAATAGTATGGGCTGTGAAGAATAGCTAAGAGTCTCAATTCACATAGAATGTGTCCAGTTGTACATAGGAATTCAATTCTACTTGAATTTTCATCCTGTGATCTTCTTTATACAAATGGATGAAAAATAAAGAAATTGTGTATGAATTACTTGTCACAGTGTGTCTTCTCGTGGAGGCACCTCCAACCAGTGTCTTTTCTATCAAAGATTTTTAAGTTAGTATGTATTTATAGAATTTAGAAGTTAATTATGTTCCCATAAAGATGGAAAAATTTTAATCAGACATTTGAGACATCCATGGCCTTTTAATTAACCATATTTTAAGGTACTTTAATAAAACAAAATATGTTAACTGGAAATTTATCGGCAATAGTGATAATTTTATTTCAACAGTTGAGATACATTGTTTCAAATAATAATTAGCTTTATTTTAATACTCATATTTAATTCAAGATAGCTTCAGTGAGTTTGATGGGAGAGGGATAATGGCTGACTAATAAAAAATATGAGAAAAAAATATGGCTTATGATTAGTGACCCCTCATAGGTGGTATAAACTTAGTTTTATATTAAAGTCACAACACTTGATTTTGCCAAAACTCCACTGTATGTGCTGACATTTGAACACTTCCCACCCTGAGTTACATTGGTTATATCTTTACCAGAATATCTAATCTTATACCTGTATCATTTCTAGCCGTCATCCAGTGTATACACTCATTTTTGGATATGGGCAAGAAAATAGTCCCAATATTCTCATTTTATTTCAGCTCAATGTCTAGCATCTGCTCAGTTCTTTCCCACAGATCTATCTTCCCAAAGACCATAATTAGTCTTGGTATGGGCACTCCTTAGCTCAAGCAGTGGGGATTTGGAAGGAGTTTACCCATGTGGGCTGGGATGTCTACAGACATTTATGTGAGATCCGTATGAGGCAAAGCAGAGACTCAGTATGGGCCAGGGTTAGGAAATGGTTCTTCCTTCCCTGCTTCCATGAAAAAAGAGGAGCCTAATAAATAAATAAATCTAACAAACTGTTAAATAAAATATGAGGTACATTTATCAAGGTACAAAAATAGAACATATTTTATTTAACAATTTATTTGCTATACTTATAACATTTATATATTTGGCCATATGATATATGAATCTATTTCTGTGGTCTTGTCCAAGTCCCTGCAAACGTTAGGATTAGAACTGCCTTTTATATTTTTTTTTCACGATGGAAGAAACTTAATTTCTTTTGTTGAAGGAGCATTTCTTGTATCTGTACTCCTCTGTGAAATTATTTCTCCTAAAGTATTGCCTTTTGTTTCTCACCACCATATTCTTTCCAGTCAGTACCTCAGATAGCTGCCATTCCCTCAGATACTTGTCACTGTTGGCGGTAGAAAACAGAGCTCTGAGATCAGCCTCCAACCCAACCTTGCCTCATCATCTTCCTTAAGCACAGAGCCCCACCACTAGATTCTTCTTACATAGAATTTCTGGAGCTGCTACTGCTACTGAGGCAGACCTTTTTTCTCTACATTTTTTGTATTACACTATAGCTCTCTTAGTCCAGGTATTGCTCTTAAACTTGTATAATTGTTATCTGCATAGTTATTTTAACTCATTCTCTTTTTTTTTTTTTCTTTTTCTGAATCTTCTAAACTGTATTCGGAGCTGACAAAATCTTCCTAGAGACAAGGCCCTGAGCAGAGCCTGTCCCCACCATAAAGTTTTACATCAACTGTACACAACAAAATTAGCAGTGATCTTTGGCACTAGAATGGGTAACTCCTTAGCTGTTCATACAATATCCAAACTGCACATCACATGACATTAAATTGCTGGTTAACAGTTGAATTTTACATTTAAATTATCTTAAAAAGTTGGAAGTCCTAGGTAAGATTTTTTAGTATCAATATGCTAACCATATCTAACACTTAGTGCCTGACATAGAGACTTCTGTAAGAGATTTATCGGAAAGCACACAACTGATAGTAAAGAAAAACACTTCCAGTCTTGGAAGTGTATAGTCAAATGTCTTTGCTGGTTCAACAAGCCGACCCTGAAATGCAGAACTCTTACTTTTTTTTTTTTTTTTTTTTTTAACATCTTTATTGGGGTATAATTGCTTTACAATGGTGTGTTAGTTTCTGATCTATAACAAAGTGAATCAGCCACACATATACATGTGCTCCCATGTGTCTTCCCTCTTGCGTCTCCCTCCCTCCCACTCTCCCCCTCCCACCCCTCCAGGCTGTCCCAAAGCCCCGAGCTAATATCCCTGTGCCTTGCGGCTGCTTCCCCCCAGCTATCTACCTTACTACGTTTGTTAGTGTGTATATGTCCATGACTCTCTCTCGCCCTGTCAAAACTCACCCTTCCCCCTCCCCATATCCTCAAGTCCGTTCTCCAGTAGGTCTGCGCCTCTATTCCTGTCTTATCCCTAGGTTCTTCATGACATTTTTTCCCCTTAAATTCCATATATATGTGTTAGCATACGGTATTTGTCTTTGTCTTTCTGACTTACTTCACTCTGTATGACAGACTCTAGGTCTATCCATCTCATTACAAATATCTCAATTTCATTTCTTTTTAAGGCTGAGTAATATTCCATTGTGTATATGTGCCACATCTTCTTTATCCATTCGTCCGATGATGGGCGCTTAGGTTCTTTCCATCTCCGGGCTATTGTAAATAGAGCTGCAATGAACATTTTGGTACATGACTCTTCTTGAATTTTGGTTTTCTCAGGGTATATGCCCAGTAGTGGGATTGCTGGGTCATATGGTAATTCTATTTGTAGTTTTTTAAGGAACCTCCATACTGTTCTCCATAGTGGCTGAACCAATTCACATTCCCACCAGCAGTGCAAGAGTGTCCCCTTTTCTCCACACCCTCTCCAGCATTTATTGTTTCTAGATTTTTTGATGATGGCCATTCTGACTGGTGTGAGATGATATCTCATTGTAGTTTTGATTTGCATTTCTCTAATGATTAATGATGTTGAGCATTCTTTCATGTGTTTGTTGGCATTCTGTATATCTTCTTTGGAGAAATGTCTGTTTAGGTCTTCTGCCCATTTTTGGATGGGGTTGTTTGTTTTTTTGTTATTGAGCTGCATGAGCTGCTTGTAAACTTTGGAGATTAATCCTTTGTCAGTTGCTTCATTTGCAAATGTTTTCTCCCATTCTGAGGGTTGTCTTTTGGTCTTGGTTATGGTTTCCTTTGCTGTGCAAAAGCTTTGAAGTTTCATTAGGTCCCATTTGTTTATTTTTGTTTTTATTTCCATTACTCTAGGAGGTGGGTCAGAAAGGATCTTGCTGTGATTTATGTCATAGAGTGTTCTTCCTATGTTTTCCTCTAAGAGTTTGATAGTTTCTGGCCTTACATTTAGGTCTTTAATCCATTTTGAGCTTATTTTTGTGTATGGTGTTAGGGAGTGATCTAATCTCATACTTTTACATGTACCTGTCCAGTTTTCCCAGCACCATTTATTGAAGAGGCTGTCCTTTCTCCACTGTACATTCCTGCCTCCTTTATCAAAGATAAGGTGTCCATATGTGCGTGGGTTTATCTCTGGGCTTTCTATCCTGTTCCACTGATCTATCTTTCTGTTTTTGTGCCAGTACCATACTGTCTTGATTACTGTTGCTTTGGAGTATAGTCTGAAGTCAGGGAGCCTGATTCCTCCAGCTCCTTTTTTCGTTCTCAAGATTGCTTTGGCTATTCGGGGTCTTTTGTGTTTCCATACAAATTGCGAAATTTTTTGTTCTAGTTCTGTGAAAAATGCCAGTGGTAGTTTGATAGGGATTGCATTGAATCTGTAGATTGCTTTGGGTAGTAGAGTCATTTTCACAATGTTGATTCTTCCCATCCAAGAACATGGTATATCTCTCCATCTATTTGTATCATCTTTAATTTCTTTCATCAGTGTCTTATAATTTTCTGCATACAGGTCTTTCGTCTCCTTAGGTAGGTTTATTCCTAGATATTTTATTCTTTTTGTTGCAATGGTAAATGGGAGTGTTTTCTTGATTTCACTTTCAGATTTTTCATCATTAGTATATAGGAATGCCAGAGATTTCTGTGCATTAATTTTGTATCCTGCTACTTTACCAAATTCATTGATTAGCTCTAGTAGTTTTCTGGTAGCATCTTTAGGATTCTCTATGTATAGTATCATGTCATCTGCAAACAGTGACAGCTTTACTTCTTCTTTTCCTATGTGGATTCCTTTTATTTCCTTTTCTTCTCTGATTGCTGTGGCTAAAACTTCCAAAACTATGTTGAATAAGAGTGGTGAGAGTGGGCAACCTTGTCTTGTTCCTGATCTTAGTGGAAATGCTTTCAGTTTTTCACCATTGAGGATGATGTTTGCTGTGGGCTTGTCATATATGGCCTTTATTATGTTGAGGAAAGTTCCCTCTATGCCCACTTTCTGGAGGGTTTTTATCATAAATGGGTGTTGAATTTTGTCAAAAGCTTTCTCTGCATCTATTGAGATGATCATATGGTTTTTCTCCTTCAATTTGTTAATATGGTTTATCACATTGATAGATTTGCGTATATTGAAGAATCCCTGCATTCCTGGAATAAACCCCACTTGATCATGGTGTATGATCCTTTTAATGTGCTGTTGGATTCTGTTTGCTAGTATTTTGTTGAGGATTTTTGCATCTATGTTCATCAGTGATATTGGCCTGTAGTTTTCTTTCTTTGTGACATCCTTGTCTGGTTTTGGTATCAAGGTGATGGTGGCCTCGTAGAAGGAATTTGGGAGTGTTCCTCCCTCTGCTATATTTTGGAAGAGTTCGAGAAGGATAGGTGTTAGCTCTTCTCTAAACGTTTGATAGAATTCACCTGTGAAGCCATCTGGTCCTGGGCTTTTGTTTGTTGGAAGATTTTTAATCACAGTTTCAATTTCAGTGCTTGTGATTGGTCTGTTCATATTTTCTATTTCTTCCTGATTCAGTCTTGGCAGGTTGTGCATTTCTAAGAATTTGTCCATTTCTTCCAGATTGTCCATTTTATTGGCATAGAGTTGCTTGTAGTAATCTCTCATGATTTTTTTTATTTCTGCAGTGTCAGTTGTTATTTCTCCTTTCTCATTTCTAATTCTATTGATTTGAGTCTTCTCCCTTTTTTTCTTGATGAGTCTGGCTAGTGGTTTATCTATTTTGTTTATCTTCTCAAAGAACCAGCTTTTAGTTTTATTGATCTTTGCTATCGTTTCCTTCATTTCTTTTTCATTTATTTCTGATCTGATTTTTATGATTTCTTTCCTTCTGCTAGCTTTGGGGCTTTTTTGTTCTTCTTTCTCTAATTGCTTGAGGTGCAAGGTTAGGTTGTTTATTCGAGATGTTTCCTGCTTCTTAAGGTGGGCTTGTATTGCTATAAACTTCCCCCTTAGAACTGCTTTTGCTGCATCCCATAGGTTTTGGGTCGTTGTGTCTCCATTGTCATTTGTTTCTAGGTATTTTTTTATTTCCTCTTTGATTTCTTCAGTGATCACTTCATTATTAAGTAGTGTATTGTTTAGCCTCCATGTGTTTGTATATTTTACAGATCTTTTCCTGTAATTGATATCTAGTCTCATGGCGTTGTGGTCAGAAAAGATACTTGATACAATTTCAATTTTCTTAAATTTACCAAGGCTTGATTTGTGACCCAAGATATGATCTATCCTGGAGAATGTTCCATGAGCACTTGAGAAAAATGTGTATTCTGTTGTTTTGGATGGAGTGTCCTATAAATATCAATTAAGTCCATCTTGTTTAATGTATCATTTAAAGCTTGTGTTTCCTTATTTATTTTCACTTTGGATGATCTGTCCATGGGTGAAAGTGGGGTGTTAAAGTCCCCTACTATGAATGTGTTACTGTCAATTTCCCCTTTTATGGCTGTGAGTATTTGCCTTACGTATTGAGGTGCTCCTATGTTGGGTGCATAAATATTTACAATTGTTATATCTTCTTGGATCGATCCCTTGATCATTATGTAGTGTCCTTCTTTATCCCTTTTAATAGTCCTTATTTTAAAGTCTATTTTGTCTGATATGAGAATTGCTACTCCAGCTTTCTTTTGGTTTCCATTTGCAGGGAATATCTTTTTCCATCCCCTTACTTTCAGTCTGTATGTGTCTCTAGGTCTGAGGTGGGTCTCTTGTAGACAGCATATATAAGGGTCTTGTTTTTGTATCCATTCAGCCAATCTGTGTCTTTTGGTGGGAGCATTTAGTCCATTTACATTTAAGGTAATTATCGATATGTATGTTCCTATTCCCATTTTCTATATTGTTTTGGGTTCGTTATTATAGGTCGTTTCCTTCTTTTGCATTTCTTATCTAGAGAAGTTCCTTTAGCATTTGTTGTAAAGCTGGTTTGGTGGTGCTGAACTCTCTCAGCTTTTGCTTGTCTGTAAAGGTTTTAATTTCTCCATCAAATCTGAATGAGATCCTTGCTGGGTAGAGTAGTCTTGGTTGCAGGTTTTTCTCCTTCATCACTTTCAGTATGTCCTGCCACTCCCTTCTGGCTTGTAGGGTTTCTGCTGAGAGATCAGCTGTTAACCTTATGGGGATTCCCTTGTGTGTTATTTGTTGTTTTTCCCTTGCTGCTTTTAATATGCTTTCTTTGTATTTAATTTTTGATAGTTTGATTAATATGTGTCTTGGCGTATTTCTCCTTGTATTTATCCTGTATGGGACTCTCTGTGCTTCCTGGACTTGATTAACTATTTCCTTTCCCATATTAGGGAAGTTTTCAACTATAATCTCTTCAAATATTTTCTCAGTCCCTTTCTTTTTTTCTTCTTCTTCTGGAACCCCTATAATTCGAATGTTGGTGCGTTTAATGTTGTCCCAGAGCTCTCTGAGACTGTCCTCAGTTCTTTTCATTCTTTTTTCTTTATTCTGCTCTGCAGTAGTTATTTCCACTACTTTATCTTCCAGGTCACTTATCCGTTCTTCTGCCTCAGTTATTCTGCTATTGATCCTATCTAGAGTACTTTAATTTTATTTATTGCGTTGTTCATCATTGCTTGTTTCATCTTTAGTTCTTGTAGGTCCTTGTTAACTGTTTCTTGCATTTTGTCCATTCTACTTCCAAGATTTCGGATCATCCTTACTATCATTATTCTGAATTCTTTTTCAGGTAGATTGCCTATTTCCTCTTCATTTGTTAGGTCTGGTGGGTTTTTATCTTGCTCCTTCATCTGCTGTGTGTTTTTCTGTCTTCTCATTTTGCTTATCTTACTGTGTTTGGGGTCTCCTTTTTGCAGGCTGCACTTTCGTAGTTCCCGTTGTTTTTGATGTCTGTCTCCAGTGGCTAAGGTTGTTTCAGCGGGTTGTGTAGGCTTCCTGGTGGAGGGGACTAGTGCCTGTGTTGTGCTGGATGAGGCTGGATCTTGTCTCTCTAGTGGGCAGGTTCACGTCTGGTGGTGTGTTTTGGGGTGTCTGTGGCCTTGTTATGATTTTAGGCAGCCTCTCTGCTAATGGGTGGGGTTGTGTTCCTGTTTTGCTAGTTGTTTGGCATAGGTTGTCCAGCACTGTGGCTTGCTGGTCGTTGAGTGAAGCTGGGTGCTGGTGTTAAGATGGAGGTCTCTGGGAGATTTCCACCGTTTAATATTATGTGGAGCTGGGAGGTCTCTTGTTGATCAGTGTCCTGAAGTTGGCTCTCCTACCTCAGAGGCAGAGCCCTGCCTCCTGGGCTGGAGCACCAAGAGCCTTTCATCCACACGGCTCAGAATAAAAGGGAGGAAAAGTAGAGAGAATTATAAGAAGTATGAGGAAAGAAAGAAGGAAAGGAGGAAAGGAAGGAAGGAAGAAAGAAGCAAAGAAGGAAAGAAAGGAGGGAGGGAGGGAGGAAGGAAGGAAGGAAGGAGGGAAAGAAGGAGAAAATGTAGAGAGAATTAGTAGAAGTATGAGGAAAGAAAGAGGGAAAGGAGGAAAGGAAGGAAGGAAGAAAGAAGCAAAGAAAGGGAGGGAGGGAGGGAGGGAGGAAGGAAGGAAAGAAGGAGGGAAAGAAGGAGAAAATGTAGAGAGAATTAGTAGAAGTTTGATGAAAGAGAGAAGGAAAGGAGGAAAGGAAGGAAGGAAGAAAGAAGCAAAGAAGGAAAGAAAGGAGGCAGGGAGGGAGGAAGGAAGGAAGGTAGGAGGGAAAGAAGGAGAAAATGTAGAGAGAATTAGTAGAAGTTTGAGGAAAGAAAGAAGGAAAGGAGGAAAGGAGGAAAGGAAGGAAGGAAGAAAGAAGCAAAGAAGGAAAGAAAGGAGGGAGGGAGGGAGGGAGGAAGGGAGGAAGGAAGGAGGGAAAGAAGGAAAAAAGACAGAAAGAAAGAAGATACAGTAAAAATAAAATAAAGTATAATATAGTTATTGTACTAAAAAATATTTAGAAAGAAAGAAAAGAAAAAAAAAAAAAACAGATAGAACCCTAGGACAAATGTTGGAAACAAAGCTATACAGAGAAAATCTTACACAGAAGCATACACATACGTGTTCACAAAGAGAGGCAAAGGGGGAAAAATCATAAATCCTGCTCCCAGAGACCACCTCCTCAACCTGGGGTGATTCGCTGTCTAAAGGAGGGAAGGAAGGAAGGAAAGAAAGAAAGAAAGAATGAAGGTAAAGTACAATAAAGTTATTACAATTAAAATTAATTATTAAGAAAAAAAAATTTTTTTTTAAAAAAAAACCATGGACGGATAGAGCCCTAGGACAAATGTTGGAAGCAAAGCTATACAGAGAAAATCTTACACAGAAGCATACACATACACGTTCACAAAGAGAGGCAAAGGGGGAAAAATCATAAATCCTGCTCCCAGAGACCACCTCCTCAACCTGGGGTGATTCGCTGTCTAAAGGAAGGAAGAAAGAAGCAAAGAAGGAAAGAAAGAACGAAGGTAAAGTACAATAAGTTATTACAATTAAAATTAATTATTAAGAAAAAAAATTTTTTTTAAAAAACCATGGACGGATAGAGCCCTAGGACAAACTGTTGGGAGCAAAGCTATACAGAGAAAATCTTACACAGAAGCATACACATACACGTTCACAAAGAGAGGCAAAGGGGGAAAAATCATAAATCCTGCTCCCAGAGACCACCCCCTCAACCTGGGGTGATTCGCTGTCTAAAGGAGGGAAGGAGGGAAGGAAAGAAAGAAAGAAAGAACGAAGGTAAAGTTCAATAAAGTTATTACAATTAAAATTAATTATTAAAAAAAAAATTTTTTTTTTTTTTTAAAAAAAACCATGGACGGATAGAGCCCTAGGACAAATGGTGGAAAGCAAGAGTATACAGACAAGATCTCACACAGAAGCATACATGCACACATTCACAAAAAGAGGAAAAAGGGAAAAAAAATCACAGATCTCGCTCCTAAATTCCCCCTCTTCAATTTGGGCTCACTCCCTGTCTATTCAGGTATTCCACACTGCAGGGCACATCAAGTTGATTGTGGAGCTTCAATCCGCCGCCTCCGCGGCTGCCGGGAGAGACCTCCCCTCTCCTCCCTGCTCTCACAGCTCACAGGAGCTCAGCTTTGTACCCGGCCCTGTCCCTGCGCGCAGATCGCTGGAGGGCGTCTGTTTTTTTGCTCAGACAGGACGGGGTTAAAAGAGCCGCTGATTCGGGAGCTCCGGCTCACTCAGGCCGGGGGTTGGGGGATGGGGGAAGGAGGGGCACTGCGTGCGGGGCGGGCCTGCGGCGGCAGAGGCGGCGTGACGCTGCGGCAGAGGCCGGCGTGACGCTGCACCAGCCTGAGACCCGCCGTGCGTACTCCCGGGTAAGCTGTCCCCGGATCCCGGGAACCCGGCAGTGGCGGCCTGCACAGGCTCCGCGGAAGAGGGGCGCGGAGAGTGACCTGTGCTCGCACACAGCCCCCACTGGTGGCGGCAGCAGCAGCCCCAGCGTCTCCCGCCCGTCTCTGGGGTCCGCGGTTTCAGCCGGCGGCTCGCGCCCGTCTCTGGGGCTCGCGCTTCCCGCTGCGGCTCGCGCCCGTCTCGGGGGCTCGCGCCCTCAGCCGCGGCTCGCGCCCGTCTCTGGGGTTCGCGCTTTTAGCCGCGGCTCGCGCCCCGTCTCTGGAGTTCCTTTAAGCAGCGCTCTTAAACCCCTCTCCTCGCGCACCAGGAAACAGAGAGGGAAGAAAAAGTCTCTTGTCTCTTCGGCCGGTGCAGGCTTTTCCCCGAACTCCCTCCCGGCTAGTCGTGGCGCACCAACCCCTTCAGGCTATGCTCAAGCCGCCAACCCCAGTCCTCTCCCTGCGCTCCGTCCAAACCGAAACCCGAGCCTCAGCTCGCAGCCCCGCCCGCCCCGGCGGGTGAGCAGACAAGCCTCTCGGGTTGGTGAGTGCCGGTCGGCACCGATCGTCTGTGCAGGAATCTCCCCGCTTTGCCCTCCACACCCGTCGCTGTGCACCTCTCCGCGGTCCCGAGCTCCCCCCTCCGCCTCCCCACAGTCTCCGCCCGCGGAGGGGCTTCCTAGTGTGTGGAAACTTTTCCTCCTTCACAGCTCCCTCCCACTGGTGCAGGTGCCGTCCTTATTCTTTTGTCTCTGTTTTTTCTTTTTTCTTTTGCCCTACCCAGTTACGTGGGGAGTTTCTTGCCTTTTGGGAGCTCTGAGGTCTTCTGCCAGCCTTCAGTAGGTGTTCTGTAGGAGTTGTTCCACGTGTAGATGTATTTCTGGTGTATCCGTGAGGAGGAAGGCGATCTCCACGTCTTACTCTTCCGCCATCTTCCCGCCGACCCCACTTCTTTTATTTCTGTAGAGATTTTGCATGGGAGTAGGGCTTTCTTTTGTTTGGACTCCTGGATTTTGGAATACATAATCCATTCTCTTTCATGTAAGCTTCTTGAGGGCATAAACTATATCTCACCTATGTACACTGCCCCACATACACCCATTTCCTTTCAACGCCCCTTTCCCCATAGTGCACATACTCTATGAATATCATGCTCTAGTATTCATAAGAAATTTCATCAATGTTGAATAGAGGTATAAATTATTTCCATGGTATTTACTATCCAAAGTATATCATATTTCATGTCATTTTTATCTTTTAGATTTATCTTTAAAAATGATTTATTAACTTGATTTAGTAGATATAAAACTACAAGTATAAGTCTTTCTTTGAATAAGTTCAATGGAAGTAAATGAAATCTAAAAGCTCTGCTTTGGATTTTTAGAAATGTTATTTTATACGTATACCTGCTCTCTTCTTTCTAACACATTACAGAACCCTAAATTAAATTTAACTATGGGTTTTAAAATGTAGTACCTCTTGGATGAATCAATTATTATAATAGATTGGGCTGAACAAAAATTATCTGTATTGTATGCTTCCAAAATTATCAGTTGCCAAATTAATTCCATGGTTAATTAAAATATCATTGGTATGAAGTTTATGAAGCTGTCATGAATATACTGAAGCATTTTTCATAGACTTTTCTTACTGATGAGTCACAAACTTTATTATAGTTACCAGAATTGTGAGTGGCTATGCCTGATCTAAGTGTAGCTGATTTTTTGGTAAGCTTGAATGGGAATTTTTGGAATCGTTTCCTCTACTAAATTCATTAGAAAGAAGATTTAGTCTTTATGGTTTTGTATTTGACAATCAATCCCATAGTAAATCATGTTTATGTTTTAGTTTTAATATGATATATGCTATTTTTATTCAGCATAAAATGCCTCATGCAATCCACAGAAACTGGAAAATATTTTAATAATTAAAAAATATTTACAATTAAGATGTAGACTACTGAGTTAAAAGTAACCCTGCGCTGAGATTTGAAAACACAGTTTCTAATTCTCCCTCTATGTTAATGTGCACTTCTTTAATAATGGCACTTACCTCAAGGATTGTTCTGTGTGTAAAATGGTATAATGCAAACTAAGTGGCATAATTGTGTTATGTGTTCACAATGCTAGTTTTCAAAATTATTTTACTGTTAATATTATTTCACTTTTGTAGTTTTCATATTCTTTACCAGTAACATGAGGGTTTGTACTTATTAATCTCTAACATTATCTGTTGTCTTAAAATTCTATTGTGCTATGAGTTATATAAATGTTGCTTATTATCAGTGAGACAGGAAAGTGCCTCCGGGTCTTTTTCTTTCTTTTTATTAATAAATGCATCTTTTTTTTTAATATATGGGTTTTTAAAAATAAATTTATTTTTGGCTGCGTTGGGTCTTCATTGCTGTGTGCAGGCTTTCTCTAGTTGCAGCAAGCTGGGGCTACTCTTTGTTGCAGTGCGTGGGCTTCTCATTGTGGTGGCTCCTCTTGTTGTGAAGCACAGGCTTCAGGCGTGAGGCTTCAGTAGTTGTGGCATGTTGGCTCAGTAGCTGTGGCTTGCTCGGGCTCTAATAGCGCAGGCTCAGTAGTTGTGGGCGCACGGGCTTAGTTGCTCCGTGGCATGTGGGATCTTCCCGACCAGGCTAAAACCTGTGTCATCTGCATTGGCAGTCAGATTCTTAACCACTGAACCACCAGGGAAGTCCTCTGTGGTCTTTTTCTGACTAGCAACAGAAGTCCACTTTTCCTTACGGCTAAATATTCTCATGCATTGCAAGGAAAACGTAAGCTATAGTTTTACAAATATCTTACCAGAATAAAATTTAAATTTATGAAATCCCATTGATTAACATTTGATCAGAATAACATTTAGTTTAGATGAATGTTTTACTTTGCTGTTCTATAAAACTTTATTACAATTTAAATGTCTGTTCTCATTTGCTTAATATGAAAATGAGGATAAATGTGTGGGAGAGTTGAGACTGCTACTTGCTTCACTTCCACCTATTAAGATTAAAAACAAACAAACAAAAAAACAAACAAACCCTCTGAAACATGTATTTATTCACTAGCTACTCTAAGAGTCACTATACCCCAAATGCTGTGAGTGATGTTTGGCAAGACAGATGAAAGAATATTGTAATAGACCTAAAGAAAAGTGATAGGGGTTAGACATGTAATTATAGAGGTTTTCCAACCTAGATGAGAAATGCTTTTCTCTCTAATATGGGAAAATTGACAAAGAAAAAAGGAAATAGATAAAGCAACCTAAGAAAGTTGACACAAATGGATAGCACATCA
The DNA here is from genome assembly GCF_008692025.1 of Phocoena sinus. Taxonomy (NCBI): domain Eukaryota; kingdom Metazoa; phylum Chordata; class Mammalia; order Artiodactyla; family Phocoenidae; genus Phocoena; species Phocoena sinus. Next base: position 120,766,948 of record NC_045764.1, on the reverse strand, counting down.
CATAGAAATATTAATAAGGATTCATTAATATAAAACTATAGCACGTGATGGACTTACTCTATACACTCTTGAAAGATGTCAAATATAGCAAAATCTCCATAAGCATTAACCAAGGAAACTTGCAGTAGAGCAGGAGCAACTATGCTGGGATGGATTCTAGGGTGTTTTCAGTGCATCTGTTTTCCATATGAGAGGAAAGGATTAAAGTTTCCTTATTCTCCATATGAGAGGAAGGGAATTAAGAATATGCCAATGCAGATATATCCAGTTGAGGTCTAGGAGAGGATTAAATAAACAAATTTAGTTCATAGAATCATATAATTTAAGAAGGGACAGTAAAATCAAATTAGAACTTTTCCTTATAAGCTACAGATCAGATGTTATGACTTTTATGAGAAAACAATTATTTAATGACGTAAGTACTATAGTAGAAAGTCTGAGAGTCAAGGCTCTAGGGCAAGTAACTTATCCTCTGTGATCCTTATTATAAAATGTACAAAATTGGATGAGAAGTCTTAAAATGTGCCACCCCCCAAAAAATATTGACATTTTGGAGACAGAGATCAACTTGAAATAACATCTCCTGAATCCTCTTCAATATTCTTCATTAATCACCGGTAAAATGAGAATATAATCGAGTTACATTATCTGTTAAATACCTCTAAATAATGTACTTCTGATCTCTTTGTATGATCTATGGGCAAAGGTAACATTTTTTTATGTTCATACATTAATTAGTGGATCTTTATTTTTAGTGGTTGAAGTATATTTAGGACATAAACTACAAACAAACTAAAAGATAAAGGAAAAGTTTAAACTCATACATTCAGGAGAGATGTAGCCATATTATTGTTAAAAACCAACAACAACAATGAAATGTTTGTGTGGTGAGTCATGGGAGGAACAGCAGAAGGAGGGGATAGTTCAGAATTGTAGAATGTGCAAATGGAGAGTCTGTTTGCTGATGTTCTGAAGTGGAAATGTGCCAGGCAGGTACCCTCCTTATTTAGAAGCCTCAGACTGCCTGGCATGGATGTAAACTCTCTCATGAGGGACTCCTTATGAGTGATAATGCAATTTGTACCAAATTATCTTACCACAGTGTAATGATTAGACTAGTAAATGTGGTTGGATCTCAAAACAGCCATATCTACTCTGACCAACAGCCTGCACAATGGTCCTGCAATTGAGTTGCCTTGTAGGATAGTTACTAGCTAAGTTAATGACATGTTTTGGTTACAGAATTTAAATGTGAGTAGAGAAGAAAGGGTTAGTTAATCCATCATGGAGTTAGAATAAGTAGCAGATGGAGAAAGGACTTAATAATGGAGGATTTATTCATTCTTCCTTAAAACCTGTGATGTCTTACAATATAGTCTCACATTATAAGTTTCTCACATCATGAGATTGGCTATTTATAATCAGAGCACTGAGAATGGAAAAAATGACATCTCTGTGAATATTCAGAATGTCAAGGGAAGCCCTGGTTCACCTAGGCTCTCATATAGACTAGCTAAACACAACAAAAAGAGTAAAACTTCTTGTATTCCAAAGGAGGTTAAAGGAAAACTATTAATCGGAAAATGTATGAAATAAAAAGTGCAACAGATAGAATTTATCAGGAAATATATTGAAGTGAGTCAAATAATAGGGACAAGAAGAGGCAGTAAGGAAACTAAAATTAGGAACCCAGGATGGAATATGGGAATATTCACAAAAGTAATCTTTTTTTTAACATCTTTATTGGAGTATAATTGCTTTACAATGTTGTGTTAATTTCTGCTGTATAACAAAGTAAATCAGCTATATGTATACATATATCCCCTCCCTGTTGCATCTCCCTCCCACCCTCCCTATCCCACCCCTCTAGGTGGTCACAAAGCACCGAGCTGATCTCCCTGGACTATGCAGCTGCTTCCCAGTAGCTATCTATTTTACACCACAAAAGTAATCTTAACATATGGTCTTTCTTCTCCCCCTACTGGGGTTTCTGCAAGGCCTGGGCCACCCAGTCTCACTTAATGGTTTTGGACTGAATTGTTTGGGAAGTGAGAGTAAAGGAGAACTTAGACACTAATTGAAAACTTTGTTTTTTCCTTCCTCTGAACCTTTGCTTAACTAGCTTTCTTGCTGAAGACTTTCCTCTGTCTTCTCTTTCACTTATCTGAATCACACACATCCTTTGACACTAAGTGCCAAAGCCAACATCAAAGTGGAGTCTAATTTTCCACTTGAAAATCCTTATATTTGTCTAATTTAATTGAATACAATTTGATATATATATTAGAAGTTAGAATACTTCTATAATTGTCCAATCTAAATCTTTTCACGTGTTACAGCTGGTTAAATTCTATTTCCACATATATGATACATTCAGTACTTAACAAAAAATTTCATACTCTTCTATCTCCATGGGCAGACTGTATACACATCCATTCTTGACTTTGGACTTAACCACGAGTTATTTTAGGCAATGCAGTTAGTAGGCAAGATGAAAATAGATGCTCAAAATGTGTGTGTGCAGTCAGTATGCCCCCTTTGGTCACTGCCATTACAGAGAAGAGTTTCCTCCAGGTAGCTGTTGCCTGTCCAACATGGGCCTCAGAATTAAAAATCAGAGTAGACTAGACTACAAGCTGTAACCAAAAGTAGGCCAGAGCTACTTAAAGCTGACCCATAGATACATGAAAAAGAAAATCTAATTGTTAGATGCCACTGAGATTTGATGATTGTTTATTAAGCAATCATTAATAGATAATATTCCTTTTGCTAAGTAGAAAGCCTTGAGATAATCAATTCTATAGAGAAAAATAAGTTAGTGATAAGTCATAGAAATGAGGATGATAAGGTAGAATTAAATGTTTAAATAAGGAAGTCAGAAATGGTTTCATAATAATGATGATATTGCAAGTTGTTGAGGAAATGAGCCATGTACATATCTGTGGGGACAGAATTTCAAGCCAGCAGACTGGTAAGAGCAAAAATCCTGAAACCAGAATGTGCCAACCTTTTTTAAAGAATAGCACAGAGGTAAGTAGGGCAGGGAGACAGATCTAAAGGCCTTAGAGTCACTGTAAAGTACATGGGAAATCACTGGAGGATTTTTTAAAGTATTTGTGGAATGAAATACGAGATTTATCTTTTAAAATAATTACTCTGCTTTGTTGAGAATTGGCGTGAAGGATGGAAGGCTAAAGCATCAGCACCCTGGCTGGTTAGGAAGCTATTGAAATAATTCAGAAGACAGTTAAGATAGTTTAAACCAGTATAGCAGTGGTGTTCCAGGTCAGAAATATTCAATTTCTGGACATTTTTGAAGGTACAGTTGAGAATATTTGCTCATTAATTTTGATGTGAACTATAAAAAAATGGGAGGATCAATAATAATTCTAAGCTGGCTGGAAAAACTGTAAAATGAAGTTGCTATTCACCAAGATAGGGAAGGCAATGTAGGGACAGAAGACACCTGAAAGCATAGAATGTAGCATGAGTTGAAGTGATATGTTTTTGACTGGATATTGACTGAAGAATTTTACTGATGACCCTGCAAAACAGTGCTAGGATCCACAGTAATAAACAATGGATACTAGATGCTCCATATTTTAAAAACATTAATTCATAAATAGGGTCAGACACTATCTTCCAGGGCTTACAAAACCAGACCAAACCTTCTCTTCCTCAGTGAACTCCCTTTTTCCTACTCCCTTGCTCCTACTTCATTGCACTCCCCACTAGGGTATATAATGAAAAAAACTAAAGCAAAGGAGAAAAGAAGAAAAATCTGGGTTATCACTGATGAGGAAATTGATGTTAGAAATAAAATGATTTTATTCCCCTATTTGGGAAAAAAGTAGGATTCTTTCCTCCCCAAGCAGAGTAAGAATTTACAGGTAGAGCTTTACTCTTAGAGACATAGACACTGGAGCTTTCCTGCAGGGTAGGAGACTGTATCTCATTTTCCTACTAGAAGCTTACTGGGGCCATTTCAGAATCTCCCTTATGTTTATTATAATAACATAATGAGCTCTTTGCACAACTTGATACATGTTCCTGGATTTGGTGTTTAGTGCTTTTTTTGAGGTGGTGTAACTTGACAGAAGCTTAAGCAGAGGAACAACAAGAATCTATGGCATCTATGCCTGGGAAGAAGACAGTGAGGGGCACTCAGTGGTTCATTTGGCTCCATATTTGGACATGGAAGTTAGAGATGGACATGGGACTGCCCAAGTGTCTGCTGCACCTGTAAACGTGTCGTACTACTCAAAGATAGTTTACAATGGACCATTGCTGGAGCCATGTTGAGACAAAGCTGCTCCTTTGCAGAGAGCTAATCACAGAAAGCAGGAAATAGGGTAAAGCTCTACATGGCTCCCAGAAATTTATGAACATTGTCGTCTGAAGCCACTAGGAGGAGACATAAACAAGCCAAAATGAAAATGTAGATTCTTTCTTATCAAAGATGAACAGATTATAAATGAAGTTACCTGCCTATTTCATTGTTCTTCTTAGCCTCAATCTCTCAGTCTCAGAATAAGAATCTTCAAAACAGAGAGGAAGACTAAGAATCAGACCATAATAACCTTCTTCTTCCTGTGCAAGGTGCTGGGGTAGGGGAAGAAATAAGAGTGGCAAATGCCACTCCAGCTACTATAAGAAGTTCCACTCTGACTACTGTAAGAAACAACCCTGGGTGTGTCTGAAGGATTACATAGGATTTAATTAGCAATAAGATTGGCTTTTTAAATAACTGTTTTTAACATTTAATATGGGAGAGTGATCAATAACCTATGGGATCTTTCTGAAATATTCTTGTTGATCAGGAAATAGAAACCTAATGATCATAGTTGAAAGTAATGATTAGAGAAAAAGATAATAGCTTTTAACAGGCTCCTTATGTCATACCTCTGTAAACCACATATATAGGTATAAATATAATAGATATAGATATAAATTTCTGCCATCTTGACTAATAACACTTTTTCCTAATAATTCCTTCTTGTTTTCTTCCTTTTTATAATGTAGACGTAGGAGTAAACATCAAAATTATGTCCCTTAGCCCTTCAAAGGATATCTGTGTTGATAGCAACTTGAGTGTTCTCTTGAAATATTAATATAAAATGTACATTTAATGATAAATGCCCCCCCTCTGAATTTATACAAATTCTGGTTGACCCCAGGAAAAAAGTTTTTCCTATTTAAGAGAAAATATTTATTTCAGATAATCTACCTTAATGGGAAGAAGGAATCAGTGAATCAATACATAACAATGAAGAGTTTACTACAGAGTCTTTAAGAGTATATCAGGTGATTCTCTATGTGTTTAAGATATGTAACTTAAAAAAAAGAAAAGCATGCATAGATTTTAGATAATTTTTAACTGTCAACGCATACCCCATGGTGTCAGCTTGATGTCAGCTCTCAATTAGAAACACATAGTCATTTGGTTTCTTTCTTTTAATTTGAAGTATAGTTGATTTACAATGTTGTGTTAGTTTCTGGTGTACAGCAAAATGATTCAGTTATATATATACATATATTATATATATATACACATATATAATATATAATGACATATTTTTAATATGTTGAAGAGACTTCATTTACTTTTTTAAAAAGTACATAGCACATCAGTCTATCTTTTTCTCTTGTTTTTTGTTGCTTGACTTTGAGATATTTTACCCCTAAGCATTGAGAAACAAACTGGGGGTTGTCTTTTTGTTTATGGTTTCCTTTGCTGTGCAGGACAACTCTCAGAATGGGATAAAATATTTGCAAACAAAGCAACGGACAAAGGATTAATCTCCAAAATGTACAAACAACTCATGCAGCTCAATATCAAAAAAACAAACAACCCAATCGAAAAATGGGTGGAAGACCTAAACAGACATTTCACTAAAGAAGACATACAGAAGGCTAAGAGACACATGAAGAGATGCTCAGCATCACTAATTATTAGAGAAATGCAAATCAAAACTACAACGAGAAAAAAAAAAAAAAAACTACAACGAGGTATCACCTCACACTGGTCAGAATAGCCATCATCAAAAAATCTACAAACAATACATGCTGAAGAGGGTGCAGAGAAAAGGGAACCCTCTTGCACTGTTGGTGGGAATGTAAATTGATACAGCCACTGTGGAGAACAGTATGGAGGTTCCTTAAAAAACTAAAAATAGAACTACCATATGACCCAGCAATCCCACTACTGGGCATATACCCTGAGAAAACTATAATTCAAAAAGTCTTATTCACCCCATTGTTCGTTGTAGCACTATTTATAATAGCCAGGACATGGAAACAATGTAAATGTCCATCAACAGATGAATGGATAAAGAAGATGTGGTACATATATTTAATAGAATATTACCCAGCCATAAAAAGAAATGAAATTGGGTCATTTGTAGAGATGTGGTTGGACCCTAGAGTCTGTCATAAAGAGTGAAGTAAGTCAGAAAGAGAAAAACAAATATCGTATATTAACCCATGTATGTGGAATCTAGAAAAATGGTACAGAAGAACCTATTTGCAGAACAGGAATAGAAACGCAGACATAGAGAACGGACATGTGGACAAGGGGGGGAAGAGGAGGGTGGGATGAATTGGGAGATTAGGTTTGACATAAATTTACTACCATGTGTAAAATAGATAGCTAGTGGGAACCTGCTATATAGCACGGTGTGCTCTGTGATGACCTAGAAGTGTGGGATGGGTGGGGGGAAGGAAGTCCAAAAGGGAGGGGATATATATGTTTTCACATAGCTGATTCATTTCGCTGTACAGCAGAAACTAACACAACACTGTAAAGCAATTATACTCCAATAAAAAAATAAAATACACACAAAAAATAACTAACTGGGGGTATGTACCTTGATCAACCAGTGTTCAATACAGCTACAGACAGAGCTTTCAAATTACACTATGCTGCAAAATGACACCGAAGAGCAAAGCATTGGCACTGCAAGAGGTTAGGGAGATCTCCCTCTTGGTAAGCCTGAGACCAACGAGTACGCAACATGCTCAATACCTCTGGAAATATCAGGGGCCCTCTAGATGCCCAGATAACTCTTTTGTGGTTAAAGCCAACTTAACTGGATGCTTCAAAATTATGAACAGCAGTTGAGATCGCACTTCAAATAGCACAGAATTGGAAAAGTAACTAAATCATTAACAACTTATTCAAACATAGTTTGTTGGGTGTAGTCAAGTAAGCATTTTTTCCCCCAGATCAGTTTCAGTGATTGCATTGTAATAATGGTTTTATTCAAGAACTACAGATGACCCTAAGGTATAAATTTTCATGCCAGGTTTTCAACTGGTAGCAGTTCTGCACACAAATTGACTGAGATTATTGCCAAGTCTGGCTAAAAAGAAGCATTATGTAGCAACGATGTTATCAGTTTCTGGTTTCCCTGATTCTGTTCAGAAATAGCTACTTAAACTTGTGCAACATGCCACACTGGCCAAACTGTTCATGAGCCATTTCTAATTATGCTCAAGAGATTTTTGTTGTTTTCCCCTATCCCCTCCACTGGTGGTTTTGAAAATTAGTGAACATTCCTCATTCATCCATTTGCTTGTTCAACTAATGTCAGTTGAGCTTCTATGGGATTAAAAGCACTCAAGCAGTTTATTAGTTATGGTTCAGTTGAAACAAACTACAGTGATTTGAACAGAGAAAGTTTAATTTAAAGAACTGTTAACATTAATACGGGATTAGAGTAATAATTAATTGACTAGTAAGAAGTAAAGAGAGATCTAGAGAACGTGGGAACAGCAGATATAAAGAGCATCGCTACACTAGGGCTTAGAGGATGCCTGAGGAAGAGCTCTCTACCCCAGGCTGAGATCTAGACAGTGATGGTGAAGGCATAACCATGACTCACTGAAAGGCAGGGACATGACCGTGGTGCCACACCAGTGGAAACTGATGCAAAGTCACACTCTATATTGCTACAGAAACAGCTAAAATGGATATATTTTACCAGAGGCAACGAGAGAGTTGCTGGTGAAAGACGATAGTAGATGCTGCTGGATGCCATGTGTCAAAGGAGCCAGCAAGCCACTGTCCAAATTGCAGGAGTCTGGCAATGGAAAATCTCCCACACAGTAGGAGTGTTGTACTGGTTTTTCAGTCTATCTCATTCTTGTAAACTTCCTCATATTTTTCTAAAGCATCTTATGCCACACATTATTTTGCAGCATTCCTATGTTTTGGTATGAGCCCATGAAAGAGATTGTCATGCAAGACACTGGGCAATTATAAATCTTCAAGACAAATTCCTTTTTTTCTTCACCAGCTGCAATGCCCAGTAGTGATTAAACAAAGATATGAGTGAAGTTCTTGGGTAGGAACCTTAAGTATGGGATATACAACCGTCTATTTTTATATGGAATGGCTTCAAAGGCTACTTCTGAGGTTCTCAGTATATCATATAGGTACAATATGTGTAAGAATATGCAAAATAGCCACCTGCCTAATTTGTTAATTAATACGATGGCCCAAAGTACTTTGGATAGAAGACTTGCCAAAATAGAATTATGTTCTGTACTCTCTGGTACATTGCATTTGGAATAATGAATCTTACTGTTATTTTTATTTCCTAATACAGTGGAGATTTGTGAAATTAAAGCTCTTTATTTTCATATTTTCTTTTATCAAACTATTTTTTAAATTTATTTATTTTATTTATTTATTTTTGGCTGCGTTGGGTCTTCATTGCTGCGTGCAGGCTTTCTCTAGTTGCGGCGAGTGGGGGCTACTCTACGTTGCAGTGTGTGGGCTTCTCATTGCGGTGGCTTCTCTTGTTGCAGAGCACGAGCTCTAGGCATGCAGGCTTCAGTAGTTGTGGCTCGCAGGCTCTAGAGCACAGGCTCAGTAGTTGTGGCTCACAGGTTTAGTTGCTCCACGGCATGTGGGGTCTTCCCAGACCACTGCTTGAACCCATGTCCCTTCCAAGAGCAGGCAGATTCTTAACCACTGAGCCACTGGGGAAGCCCCTTAAAGCTCTTTAAAAAACATAACAATTTTCCAATAAAACTTTTAAGTAGAATATCCCATAAGTAGAATATCCCATCCTTCCATGATGGGAGCTAATACATCATGGGAGCTTTCTTAGTTTTTATATGGTAGAGACTTCTGATTGCAGTGTGATAGTATTCCAGGTTCACTAGAGAAAATTTCCATAACACAGGAACATGACAATAAATGGTTAGTAACTCTATATTAGTTTCCTATTACTGCTGTAACAAATTGCCACAGATTTGGTGGCTTAAAAAATGTATTATCTTACAGTTCTAGAAGTCAAAAAACTGGTATGGTTTTATGGGACTAAAATCAAGATGTTGGCATAGCTACACTGATGCAACTGTTGTTGAAAAGTGTGTTGTTTAATTTTCACATATTTGTGAATTTTCCAATTTTTTGTGTTTACTGATATCTAGTTTAATTCCATTATGGTCAAAAAAGATACTTGGTATTATTTCAAATTTGCTAAGACTTGTTTTTTAACCTGACATATGATCTATCAGAGAATGTTCCATGTGTACTTGAAGAAGAATGTATTCTGCTGCTGTTGGGTAGAATGTTCTGTGTATGTCTGTTAGGTCTATTTGGACTATAGTGTCATTTAAGTCCTCTGTTTCCTTATTGATTTTCTATCTGGATGTGCTGTCCTTGTTGGAAGTAGGGCAATACACTCCTACTGCTGTGTATTCCTCCCTTCAGAGCTGTGAATATTTGTTTTATATATTTAGATACTCGGATGTGGGTGATGTATATATTTATGCAATGAATTGGCCCTTTTATCATTATATAATGACCTTCTTTGTCTTTTGTGACAATTTTTGACTTAAAGTCTATTTTGTCTCAGTATAGTCACTCTTGCCCACTATCAGATCTATATTTGCAAATATTTTCTCTCTTTCTGTGGTTTTTCTTCTTACTTTCTTTCAGCACTTTTTTTTTCATGTAGTACAGTTTACCTATTTTGGCTTTTGTTACTTATACCTTTACTTTCATATCTAAAAAATAACTTCCTAACCCAAGATTACATAGATTTACTCAAACATTCTCTTCTAAGAGTTTAATAGTTTTAGCTCATATATTTAGACCTATGGATTCATTTTGAGGTTTTTAAAAAATATGGTGTGAGGTAGGGGTGCAAGTTCATCCATTTGAATGTGGATATCTAGCAGTTCAAATAGACGATGCTTCCTCCAACTAAACTGTCTTGACAGCTTTGCTGAGAATCAATTGATCATAAATATTATACTATGCCATTTATCTTTATATCTATTCTCATGCAAGTGCTACATGGTTTTGATTACTATAGTGTCATAGTAGGTTTTGAAATTCACAGGTATGAGCCTTCCAACTTTGTTCTTTTTCATGATTGTTTTGGTCATTAGGTTTTTCATGTCCATATAAATTTTAGAATCAGTTCTTAAATTTCTACAAAAAAGTCAGATGAGAGTTTTAGTTGAGAGTGTATTGAATCAGGTAACCAATTTGGGGAATATTGCCAACTCAATAATGTTAAATTTTCTAATCTATGAACTTGAAATGCATTCCGTTTATTTATATCTTTATTTTCAACAAATTCTTATAGTTTTAAGTATAAATATTATACTTTTATTAATCACATCCCTACATATGTTTGATATTTATATGAATGGGATTGTTTTTTAAATGTTTTTATTGTTCACTGCTAGTGTAGCAAATGATTTTTGTATATTGCTCTTAGATCCTTTATCCTTGCTTAATTTATTTGTTAGTTCTAGTAGATTTTTAGTGGATATCCTGGGATATTCTATGTACAAGATCATGTCATCTGTGAATAAGCATAGTTTTACTTCTTTCTTCCCAACCTGAATTAAAAAATTTTTTTTTCTTGCATAATTTTCCTTGCTAAAAGCTCTGGTACAGCCTTGAATAAAAGTAGTCAGAGTAGATATCCTTGTCTTGCTTTCAGTCTTGGCTGGGAGGAAACAGTTGGTTTTTCACCATTAAATGTGATGTTATTTGTAGGATATTTTTTGTTGGTGGTGATGCTCTTTATCAGTTGAGGAAATTCTCTTCTAGTCCTAGTGTATTAAGTGTTTTTATCATGAATTGGTGTTGTAATTTGTATGCTGCTCTTTCTATGAGCAGCAGGTGTTTTCACCCCTTTATTCTATTGATATGATGAATTATATTAACTGATTTTAGAAGGTTAAAAAAATCTTGCCATCTTGAGATAATACCTAATTAGTCCTAATGTATAATCCTTTTTAACATTGCTGGTTTGGGGTTGCTAGTATTTTGTTGAGAAATTTTATGTCTGTATTCATAACAGTTGTTATATAGTTTACTTTTCCTGTGATATCTTTGTCTGGGTTTAGTATAAGGGTAATACTGACTTTATAGAATAAGTCTGGAAGTGTTCTTGCCTCCCTTATTTTCTGGAAGGGTTAGTGAAAAGTTAGTATTCTTCTTTTAGTGCTTTGTGAAATTCACCAGAGATGTCCTCATATTTCACCAATATGTATGACACTTTAATTTTTAAGAAACTTATTATCAGTTTGATTATGAGTGGATGTTAAATTTTATTAAATTCTTATTCTACGTCTTGATATAATCACTTATTTTTCCTTCTTTATTCTGTAATGTGTATTATTTAACTGAAGAAATTTTTTTGAATGTTAATACTATAATCATGGCAAAACTATTCTTTTACACAATATATTATTATTTTATACATGAGTGGACTCAACTTGCTAATATTATATTAAGGACGTTTGTATCTACAGTTATGAGGAAATTGATTTGTATTTTTCTTATTTGTCAGGTTCGGGAGTCAGGGTTATTGCTGCTATCATACAACAAACTGTACGCTCCTCTTTTTTAGAAAGGTTTTTGTGTGGGATCTGTATAGTTTCTTCCTTAAATGTTTTACAAAACACTCTAGGAAGGAATTTTCATTACGAAAAGGTTTTGATTATGATTTCAGTTTCTTTCATGGATAAGGCACTATTTGAATTTTTTATTTCTTCTTTCGTTTTTTTGCCTTTCAAAAATTGTCCATTTCGTTTAACAAATTTATTGGTATATATTACACTTCCCTTTTGATTTTTAACTCTTTGTAAGGTAATATCTTTAAGCATCTTTTAAAACAGAAAAATCTAATTACAAATGCTGTAAAGCTGACCTTTAGTCGCAATGAGTGAATGCTATTATGAATGAAAGTAACTTTCTACTTGCTCAGGTCAAAACCCTTTTATTGTTCTTTGTGATGAACATTGCAAGTAGGCATGAAGGTGACCACTAAAAGGATTGAAATTTATCTGTAGATTAATAAATTTTAGCCATTTTTCCCCCCAAAATAAAGAGGCTCTTGGGAGAGGGCACCATATATGCATGTAGATAAAAGAGAATGGAATGTTGCTTTAGACTCAAAAATTAAAATATTTATCACCAGGTGGTTTTTCCTTTAGGATATTTCAGGTAGGGGATAATCGTTTTTTGTAGCATCCTTTAACAGCAGCAGAAGTAAACAACTTTGCACAATCTGTTTGGGTCCCTAGGAGAGTTGTTGTGTTATTATTAGCACTACAAAGGGAAACAAATTTTATGTTGGTGCATAAGTTGGCAACCTGAATCATCAGCTCCATTTTACAAAGTTACATTACAAGGGACAAGTTATATAATAAAACACTGAGCATGTCTCTGTGAATAATTGGCTTCTTTTACAAAGTTCCAAATGATAAATAAATACATTTAAGCGCCATCAGCAATAGATTATATTTACAAAATTAAACTCTAATAGACGTAATTACATGGTTTCCAAAACACTCAATTTTTGTCCTGTCTTATCACACCTCATATAAACAGGTTTGACACTTTAGTCAAATGTCTTATTCAGGCTTTTTTCCTCTTCCTCCTCTTCTTTCTCTTTTTTTCCAGATAGGCCAAATTGACTGACATAGAGTGGGGACTAGTTTACTTAGTTTCCTAATCTCTCCTTACTATCCATTTTCTGAAATGACTAACAACTTCTTTTCTCTTCAAACATCCAATACACTGCCTTCTCCTAGTTTTTCTTTTATATGACCCTCTGTTCTTCCTCAGCCTCCTTTCCTAACTCCTTACCCTACAGAAACTCTCTGTATGGTTTAGTGCACAAGAGGTCTGGCTACAGACATTTTCCACTCTAATTATTCTTATTCCTTAGATGATCTAAGTGTATAGATTTAAATCTCATATATGCACAGATATGTCCAAATTAATGTTTTACCCTGAACTCTCTCATGAAATACCTATTATAGCTCTACTTTGAAGTCTCATGGACATCTCAAACTCACAATGTCAATCTTAAGTATTTATTAATTCCCTTTTCAAATTTGCTCATGGCTCAGTTTTTTCATATCTTTGCCAGAGCACAAACATTAACCCAGCTTATTGGGGGTAGAAGACTTGCAGTTATCCTTCTCTAAATTCTTTCTCCACATCCAAGGACTAACCCATTAGCCAATCCTGAAACTCTGCTTTCAAAGTAGGCAGTGAAACTAATGACCATGTACCACCTTCACCTTCTTTGGGCTGTCCAAATTAATATTGTAGTAATCATTTAACTTGTTATCCTGTTTCTGTTCTTTCAGTTTTTTGAATATTTGATAAAAGATAGTGTTGTGTGTTTATGTGTATGACATAGGAGTTTTGAAAATAAAAATACATTAATAAACCCATCATCAAATTACTATTATATCTATTGTGTAAAACTCACCTTACTTTTCCTTCAGAGGTGATCATTATTGTAGAAACTTTGTTCACTCTCCCACCAAAAAACAATTAGAAAGCTGATGAAATATATGGAACAATGGTTTTTGAACACTGGATAGCAGTCCGTGCAGAACTGTGAACTCTGGGAGAAAGATGACAATTGAGATGAGCTTAGTGACTGCCCTGCTTTTTTTCTCTTATAAACACATTCCGGACTACAGTGCAAGGATGAGAATTCCAGTATGGTGGTGCTGTTGAGATAAGGAAACAGATCAGAGCTGAAGTTGGCTAAGGGGGCTGGATGTTGTCAAACAATGTTTCCCCAAACAGGAAGCTATACAGGAAAGAGCACCAGAAATCTGCATAGCAATTCCTTTTAGTATTTACAGAATAATAAACAATGGATTCATAGCTCCATGATACATGGCAAAAAATTAACCCTTTAATAAAGCTACTTGAGGGCTTCCCTGGTGGCGCAGTGGTTGAGAGTCCGCCTGCTGATGCAGGGGACACGGGTTCGTGCCCCGGTCCGGGAAGATCCCACATGCCGCGGAGCAGCTGGGCCCGTGAGCCATGGCCGCTCAGCCTCCACGTCCGGAGCCTGTGCTCCGCAACGGGAAAGGGCACAACAGCGAGAGGCCCACGTACCGCAAAACAAATAAAAAAATAAAAAATATAAAGCTACTTGAGTTCTATGCCTGCCCTAGCTTTAATCTAGGGATAGTTTAGCTCTGCTACTAAGGTGTGATCTGTGTGTGTGCTCTCCCTGTTGAATGCCTCAGGAGATCAGTAAGAATTTCCACTCCTAACTAACTTTGGCTGTCTAGAGCTTATAATATCTCCATGCCCTGTTTGAGCTCTAGAAAATTTTTAGTTTACATCTCCCACATTGATATTTTTGGTTAATGATTTTGTGTCATTATTATATTTTCTTCTAAATATTAAAAAATTATGCCTTCCATATTCACTTCTTATACCCATCTTAAGCTGTGTGATAAAATATATAGAGATTAAAATTCATTTTATTTCTTTATGGATAACCCATTTACCCTGCAAATTTATTGAATAGTCCATCCCTTCCTCCCAACCTACAATGGATTCTCTGTCACATCAAATTTACATATATGAAAAGGTCTGGTTTAGACTGCTTAATGTTTAATGCTCTGTGCCAATACCACTTTTCCTTAGTTACCAGAACTTTATAATATCATTATATCCTATAAAGAGTTCCTCTACCAGAAACTTGCTCATTTTGAATGATTATATAATTCTGTTTTGTTTTCTTCCTACTCTTGATCCTTATATACATATGAGTCAACTTGTTAGCTCCATGAAATATCACAATGTGATTTTGATTCATATTATATTGTGTCTATGGATCAGTTTGGGGAGACTGCATATATTTATAATAAATAGGGAATATCACTCAATGCGTTTAATTCTTTTTAATGTATTTAGAATTTTAATTTTTCTTTCCTAAACATCTTTCTCACCTATTGTTTGATAATAAAATATGCTTTCTGCTCCTTTTTACCAAAGCTGTTTTATAAAATGTATTTCTTATTTCATTGTGTCAGCTTACATTTATCTTTTTCCTTTCTTCTTTCTATATGTAGATACATTTGAGATCCAGATAAGCAGCTGTCCCATTTTATTCTTAAAAATAAGAATATTTTTATTTTACTCTCATTTGTAATATTTATTTTATTTTCTGAGTTCAGCATTCTAGGTTGACAGCTAGATATTATTTCACTTCATTTAAATTATAGTTTTGTTGAAAATTCTGTTATTTCTATTTGTCCATTGTTATTAGGTAACCTGCTTTTGTTATTGTTCTGCCTGTTTTTAAGACCTTTTTCTTTCTTCGACATTTGATAATATGCATATGAATTTATATTCATTTATCCTGATAGAAATTTTTACAACTAATTTATTTGGATTTATATCTTTCATAAGTTCTAATCATTATTTCTTTAAATATTATGTTTTCTTCATTTTTGGTCTTCTCTACATCTAAACTTTAATCGATAGTTGTTATAACATTTAATTAATCCTCCATCTCAATCACTATTACATGTTTTCTATCTGTGTTTCACATATATTTTCCAGGTCACTAATTTTTCATCAGCTATATAGTCTTTGCCAGGTTTTGCTTTGTTATAGTACTTATTATCTATTTTAATAGTATACATCAATGTGTTTGTATATATATGTATACATGAACATAGATGCATACTTATACATGTATATGTATTATATGCCTATATGCATATATGTATATATGTGTATATGTATATAAAACATATATAACATGCTCTGACTATATCATTTGGATCAAAGTTACATGAAGATATTATTTTCTTTGCTGTAAGTTCTGCAGCACATATCACCACTCAATAAGTACTTCTTGATGACTTAATATATATGTACTTCTTTTTTATTTTGTTTTAATTAAACAATATATGTATACTCAACTAAATATAGTTTTATTAACTGATATAACCCCAAAATTATAACCCAATAGGCTATTGGGTTTTTCTAAATAAAATTATATATAAAATTTACAAATATCAGATATCCTGATAGTGCTTAACTATAGAGGTTCTATCCCTAGATCATACAAATGCTCCATTTTGTAGTCAGATGAGTAAATGAATGAATACATGAATGGAACCAGCCATTTGAATTCTATGATGAGGGAGGGGCAATTACCAGAGACTAGGCCATGTTGATTGGAAAAATATCCAAATACAAATGTTTTGGGGAATAAAAACTAAAATAGTATTGTGATTGGATTATAATGTTGGCAGTTATATCAATTAATAAAACTTTGCATAATTCAGTGTTTTTATTAAAAATTATAAAACATGATGAAAATATAAGTATATATACTGATCTCATGTTGGTTGCAGAGTTATATAGAGGAGTTGTTCTAATATAATGCCTACTCAGGAAAAAGAAGTAGGAGAAAGGAAAAAAGGAAAATAGCCATTTTATTAGGGAGGCAGTCCTATTAAATGAATACATGTCCAGGAGTGTTCATGTGAGAGAAGTCAAGTTATTCCTCAATGGTTATTATTTTAAGCTTCTTCCATAGGTTGAACATCTTTAATATTTAAAATGTAGTACTATAAAATTGTTTACGTATACATTTTATATATTTGGAATATACATTTATTTGACCATATCACAGAGACGTTTACACAAAAGTAACTACAGTGTGTTTTATTAGTGACCAAAGAATTTTCAAGAGTGATTTTGACTATCCCTTATTAACCAACCTGGAATGATAACCATTTGTATATCTTATCTTTTTGCTGTAGCAATGTTTCATAGCAAACAGCATGGGAAATAAGTGGCTTAAAGGCAAAACCACTTATTTTGTGTCCATGGGTATATGAATCAGCTGCATCTCTGCTTGACTCTGCTAGGCTGTACCGGGTTCAGTAAGATTCACCTCCAAGATGCAGGTTGGCTCTAAATGTGTGTTTAGATCCAAGCTGAAAGGGCATACCCTATCTGGGATATGAAATTCTCACACCTGTGGACAGGGGCACAAGAGAGAACTAACCAATCCATGCAAGCACAGATAAAGCCTCTCTTTGGATATGCTCATGTGTCATACCCTCTAACAAACATTGTTTTGGCCAGAGGGAATCACATAGTCAAATGCAACACTCACAGGGTGGGAAAATAAAATACTCCCCTAGAAGTGGGTAAGAAAGATTAGTATTTTCTGAATAACAAAATGTACCATATTATGTAAGTACAACTCCAAAGTTGGCTAAATTTTCCTTATGAAAA
The DNA here is from genome assembly GCF_008692025.1 of Phocoena sinus. Taxonomy (NCBI): domain Eukaryota; kingdom Metazoa; phylum Chordata; class Mammalia; order Artiodactyla; family Phocoenidae; genus Phocoena; species Phocoena sinus. The sequence goes on along the minus strand of NC_045764.1, from coordinate 120,749,388 downwards.
AATACCTACAATGTTCAGTTTGTGTTATACATAAAAAATAATTAGGAAATATTATATTTCAGAAACATTTGTTTCTGTTTTCCCCAAACTTAGGCTCTTTTGATTTATTTCAGTATTTTAATAAGAGTTTGAACAGCTTTTTATAATTTCTTTGCATTGCTTTAGTTTGTGACAAAGAATATTAAACAAGTTTGTTAGAGATTTCAACATATACCATGATTTGGTCTACTAATTAGCTTTATAGAAACAGAAGTCATGAAGTCCCATAGAAGTGTTATTTATGGAGAATCTAAATTTCTTCCAAGTGAACTTGTTTACTATTAACTGTCCTTTGCAAAAAAAAAAAAAAAAAATTGCTATAGCTATATTTAATGAGAAGCATAAATCACACCTAATGGTCCATGATTCAGATTACCACCAATTTATGATGCTAAAATATGGACTTAGGAATCTATCTTTCTATGACTAGTTCACTTTGTGTTGAAATATTTATGGATGGGGAGAATAGCTTTAATTTTTTAAAAAACTGCAGCAATGGAACATTGCACGTCTTTGTTTTATTTGGTTTATAAATATTGAAGTCATAAATATTGTTGATTAAAACTAGGGAATGAAAATATAAAGGCAGGCAAGCATGTCAACCTAGAAAACCTGTCTAAACAATAGCAACAACAACAACAAAAAAACAATTTTGGGGACAAGGAAGACGAGGAGAGAAAAAGAAGTATGTGAATTAATGTTTTATTAATGGTGTCAGTCCCCTATTTGCAGAAGCTTGTGACACTGGGTCATTGGGTCATATACTGAAGGCTAGACCAAGTGGTTCCCATATTGTTAGGAGATCATTTTGATGCTTGCAGTCTTGAGATCTAAAATGTGAATGTCTTCAGTTTAGCAGAAGAGTACATTTTAAAATTTAACTAAGATGAGAACATAGTTTATACATTTCAATATTCTCTTAAATTTAGACTTTTCCTAACACCATAACAATTAGAGGAATGACTAGTTTTTTCAACACTTCACCCAAAGCTAAGGTGTATGATGAGGGGCATTTCCTACTTCTTCATTCTCCTTTTTTCCTTACATGGCTGTGATAATTAATCTCCTACTGATAGTTACTTAATGTTTTTCTAGCCTTTTTTTCTTATCATATAGGTCGTACATGCCTACCTATTTTACATATGTATTTCAGCAATGATTGTGAAAGTGTCGATTGAGTACTGAAAGCCAGATTCTTTCATCTAGTCACTTATATTTAGAGTAACTTGTTTGTAAATAAATAGGCAATATAAAATCTGTGGGGGGCTTCTCAAGGATACCTTATTTTCTGATAAGTGACAGGTGTGAAGAGAGTGTGCATTGCTTCTGTCCCTTTCTCCTTCTTTCTTCCTGGAATAGACTTGGTTTCTGATGATGAGTTTGACATATTGAAACCATGATGAAACAAGTACAGGGAGAAAAACATAAGATGCTTTAAGGATGTCAGGGAAGAATAAGAGAGTCCCCAAATGGGTTAGATTGTTGAACTTCTTTGCCAACATCAAACACTGTCTATGTCCAATTATATGTGGAAAACAAAAGACTATTTTTAAAGGCATGATTTATCAAGTTTTCAGTTCTTTGTGTCAGAAGCACCTGTACACAGTATAGAATATTTATGTAGAATAAATGGTATACAGAATTTCAATTATAAACAATATCAAATTTTCCTTTAAAAATTATTCAAATTTACACTCTACAAACAGCAAATAAGAATGCATGTTCTCCTACGTCTCTACGATATTGTTACTAGTTTATGTATTCACTAACATGTATTAAGTGCTTAATAAATGTGCCCAGCATTGTACTAATTGTAAGAACAGGAAAATAATAAGGCTTCTGCCTTCCATGTTTCCAGTTATGTTTTTAGGTCAATTTTATTTGTTTCCTTCATTAATCCTGCAAAGTTCTTTATATTTTGTGTTTGTTCTATGGTTTAGATCAAGGGACAATATAAGAAGTTTAGAGAACAGATTCTAGAATCAGTATGCTTGGGACAGGAATCTTGTCACCTCTATAGCTATGTGATGATGGCCCATTTAACTTCCCTGAGACTCAGTTTCACCTGTAACTTGAGGATAATAAGAATACCTATTGTAAGACTTATGGGTTATACTCAGCACCTAGAACAGATACTGTCTAACATCACCAAATATTATAAGATTTTCAATTTATTTTATAATTAGTTTATATGTATAAATGTTACAAAATTTGGCATATTAATTTGCATATCATTGTCTTTTTAAATTTTGTACTGCTTACAGTAGCTTAACTGTAATGTTTGTAGATATTTAATCATATTATCTGAAAATGATGTTTTATATTTCTTAATCATATTATCTGAAAATGATGTTTTATATTTCTTTCTGATATTTATACTATTATCTTTGTTATCTAATGGAGTTAATTAGAATTTCCAGAACAATATTATTTATTATAATTATTATGTTAGAAGGCTTTCTATTTGAAATATAAAATTGCTGTTTCCTAACTATGATATTTTTATTCACCTTGGCATCTATATCTATTTTCTCTCTTTCTCATGATTTTGCGGTAATGTTTTTGCATAGTTTTCATACCTTTAACAATTTGTTCACTATATCAAATTAATTCCTTATTTAATTTGTAATTAAATTTATTCTTTGAATTATTGATTCAAATCAAATTATTGTATTGAAGAAGTCTTTGAAAAAAAGGTGTACCTAGTCCTTCTGAATGCGTAGTAATAGTGTGTGAGCCATATTCTTCCCTCTGACCTCTGTTTAATAAGGCCTATGTATTGGTACCAGGTGAGTAGAACAATTCCCTCTATATCATCTATTGCCATTAATAGTACTGCATAACCAAGACTTTTCTCTTGATCCAGTAAGCTAGGCTGAACTTATTCAGATGGTAGTCAGTGTTCTAAGAGAGAAGGCTGAAGCTCTGTTTCAAGGGGCTGGGAAATAGACACCTTTTCATGGGAGGAACTACACATGAAGGTACATGGATACAAAGATTATTTTCTACAAATTATCTATTACACTCTCTCTCACTCCTGAGGAGTCATAGTAAATCTCATTTTGCAACGAGGTTTTTTTGTTTTGTTTTTCTTATTTCCTCATATATAACCTAAAGTATGTGAATCACATAATTACCAAATAATTAGATGAAATTGATAATAATTTGGCAGGTTTTCATTTAAACACTACTACTTGTTTAATATGTAAATGTTGGTGTGTGTTTTGCCATGTTTGAAACTCATTACTACATTACTAGTTCTTGGGCAGTTCAACACCTGAATGCCTATGTCACTTTACCTGGATTAATTGTGTAGCAGCTAAATACCTTGCCTCCCTCCTGGTATATGTAAGACTGTATAGACTGTACCCAGCTGGGCCCCAAAAGGAGGCCAATAGAATTCACATTTGGTTGTTCCATATAATGTAGGAACACTTTTTCTTTTCTAAGCAACTGGATAGTAACCATATATTAGAATTCTTAAGAGAAAAAGAACATATATACATAAAACATACCTTTTTTCTATTGTAAGGAATTGTCTCAAGTGGTTATGGAGGCTGAAAAGCTTAGATGTCCCAAGATATGCAGTTGGCAAGGTGAAGACCCAGAAGAACTGATGGCATAAGTTCCAGTCTAAGTCCAAAGTACGTGTCAACAGCAGAAGTTCCAATATGAGTCTGAGTCAAAAGGTAGGAGAAGACCAATGTCCCACCTCAAAGACAATTAGGAAGAGAAAGTAAACTCTCCCTTACTCAGCTTTTTATTCTACTCAGGTCTCCAATGATTAGATGAGGCCTGTCCACATTAGGGAGGGCAATCTGTTGTGCTCTACTGACTCCAATGTTAATTTATCCAGAAATACCTTCACAGATACATCCAGAATAATTTTTAACCAAATATCTGGATACCCTGTGGCACAGTCAAGTTGACACATAAAATTAACTATCACAAACCATTATTTTTTGATTACACATAGATAGTAGAAATAACTGTTCCTATCTCTGCATTATTAAATCCTTCCTGGGATATCAAGAAACCATATTATCCAACAATTACTTTTGACTACCCTTGTTCCTTCACCTCTCCCCACTACACTGGGCTGCACTCTCCCTTCCTCTCTACTAGGTGTTTGGAAGATGATTAGCAGCAGTAAAATTGGTTTAGATTTTATTCATATTCCAAGAAATTGAATTTGTGTCTCTTTAAGGCATATGCATTTAAAGAAAAAATAACCTATTTTATCTGCACCTTTGATACTAAAAATAAATATAATCAATCATTCTTAATCACAAAAATACTTTTATCTTTAGTGTACCCACTTACTTAGGAATTTGAACTGAAAAATTTCCTAAAGATTTTCAAGAATTAAGAGTAGATATGAAGAGTAATACCTAGGAACAAACTAAGTGACTACCCACAAACAGAAATGGCTGATTATAAAAATCACAGAACAAAAAGAGTTATGAATTATATCGTCCTGAACTAGGTGTGTATGTGTAAGCACATGCAGGAAGGGGAGTTCATACACCAAAACTCCAAAACAAAATTAGAAACATGGAAGAAAAAAATATTTAATAGAAAACAAACAAAAGCCTTTCTTGGTAAGAGGAATCACTTAATTAGAGTCATTAAAAGAAGGAATTCCCATAATACAGAATTCAAGATCTCTTTTATCATTTTTCTCTCACTTTAAATACCATTGGGATGAAAAAGGAAAAAAAAAAGCAAATAAAAATATTGGTGTCTAATTTTACTTGAAAACTTGTGTACAGGTCAGGTAGTTTACCAGTGCATTGTTTTCAATAAAATTGAAGATGACTTAATCTAGTTATCCATGGAGATATTGTTACAACAAATTCTGATGATAAATTACCTTGTGAATTGTTTTGTTTGTTTTTTGGCATATAAATCAGAAGAAGATTAAAGTATTCAGTGACTTTGCTATAGAAAAATTATTTCCATGTAATTTTTTTTTTTTTTTTTTTTTTTTTTTGGCTGTACAGCTTGTGGGATCTTAGTCCCCTGACCAGGGATTGAACCCCTGCCCCTGCAGTGGAAGCAGAGTCTTAACCACTGGACCACCAGGGAAGTCCCTCCATGTAATTATTTTTATGAAACTATTTTTCAGTGATTACTCATTGTAGCTTTCAGAAATTATCATCCAAATACATAAACTGATGAAAATAATACAAAACATCCATTTCATTAAGTTGGGCATTCCAATAAACATAAACTTTATATATTTGCAAATTATCTAAATGTGTTCTATTTATAATGTGTTGATCAATTGCTTGCTATTTACAAATATTACTAAAGTCAGAAAAAGTTTTAAAAATTAGACTTAAGAGCACAATATAAGTACAGAAGATGTTAATGCATATGCATGTTTTTGTTGTAGAGAAATAAGAGGACATAGTCAGACTTTAAGAAATATACATATACTAAAACAAAACTTGCATTGTAAAAGTAGAAATATCAATCCAAAGAGGAAAGGAAGGTAGTCTTACATTGGTCTAAGTAAATGATTTGCAAACTCCAGTTTAGCCATAATCTTGCTCTTCAAGTAGTATATAATAGAAGACTTGGGGTGGGTGGGGGGAAGATTAGATTAAGTGTGGCTGTGCTAATTGAAAGGGAATGGGACAAATATCTAATATCCAGGAGAATTCCTGAGACTGTAAATCAGATTTGAATGTATTGTATTTGATGATATCTATATACCTTTCCAAGTATGACTACTTTATGAAACATAACTAAAATACTGTCTTTAAATGGTGGCATTCACACATTTTGTCTTCAAAGTATTTATAATTCAGTTTTATAAAGTTGTATTTCTGTACTGATTATAATTTCTGTACTGATTAATTCTATTAAAATTTTAATAAGTATTTTCATCTATAAACAGTTTAAATAATGTAGAAGTGTAACATGAAATAGAGTCACCATCCCATGCTGATCTTCATATTTATTTTCTCCTCAGGAATTCATACTGTTACAGTTTTGCATCTATCAATCATTCTCTATTTTAATATTATAAATGTATAATGTATATAAATATTTTTAAAGTTTTAAATGTATACTTTATATAAAGGTAAAGCAAAATGCCTCTCTTTCAAAATATAGGGTAATGTGAAACAATGTTCTGGGGAGACAAGATGGTGGAGTAGAAGGACCTTGAACTCACCTCCTCCCACGAGAACACCAAAATCACAACTAACTAACTGCTGAACAACCATTGATTAAAAGACTGAAATCTACCAAAAAAGATATTCTACATCCAAAGACAAAGAAGAAAACCACAATGAGACAGTAGGATGGGTGCGCTTGTGAAATTATCAGACTCCATACCCCTGGGTGACCAACCCACAAACAGGAGAATAATTATATCACAGTAGTTCTCCATTGGGAGTGAGAGCTCTGAGCCCCATATCAGGCTCCCTAGCCTGGGGTTCTGGATCAAGAGGAGGAGCCCCCAGAGCATTTGGCTTTGAAGGCCAGCAGGACTTGATCACAGGAGCTCCACAGGACTGGGGGAAACAGAGACTCCACTCTTGGAGAGTACACACAAGGTCTCCTATGTACCAGGACTCAGGACAAAAGCAGTCACAACAAAGGATGATAGGCCAGACCTACCTGCTTGTCTTGGAGGGTCTCCAGGGCAGGCAGGGAGTTGTGTAGCTGTCTGGGGACATAAAAGCTGGTGGTGAACATATACAGGAGTATTCATCTGAAGGCTGACATCTTGCCTGGGTCATTATCACCAAGACCTGGCCCCACCCAATAGCCTGTAGGCTCCAGTGCTAGGATACCTCAGGCCAAACAACAAATGGGCTGAAGACAGCCCCACCCATCATCAGACATGCTACCTAAAAACTTCCTGAACCCACAGTCACCTCTAGACATGGCCCTAGACATGGCCCTGGCTCACCAGAGGGGCCAGGACCCAGCTCTACTCACCAGTGGACAGGCAATGGCCCCTCCCACTAGGAAGCCTGCATAAGATTCTAGAACAGCCTCATCCACCAGGGGGCAGACACCAGAAGCAAAGAAAACTAAAATCCCACAGCCTGTGGAACTGAGTCAGAACCTACCCTAGGGCCAGCTGGTCCCTGGCCCTTAGGTGATGAGAGGAGGGTATAGTGCTGGGACACATTAGATATCCCTACAGAGGGCCACTTCTCCAAGGTCGAGAAGTATAACTAACCTTCCATGTACATAAAAATACAAATAGAAATTTAGACAAAATGAAACAGCAGAGGAATATGTTCCAGATGAAGGAATAAGATAAAACACCAGAAGAACAACTAAGTGACGTAGAGATAGGCAGTCTACCCAAGAGTTTAGAGTAATGATTGAAAGATGATCCAAGAACTTGGGAAAATAATGGATGAACAGAACAAAAAGTTAAAAAGTTTTTAATAAAGTGTTAGGAAATATAAAGAACAACCAAACAGAGTTGAAAAATACACTAACTGAAATGAAATTAAGGGGCTTTTGGGACAATGTCAAACACACCAACATTCACATTATAGGGGTCCCAGAAAGAGAAGAGAGAGAGAAAGGGCCTGAGAAAATGTTTGAAGAAATAATAGCTGAAAACTTCCCTTAACATGGGAAAGGAAACAGCCAAGTCCAGGAAGAGCAGAAAATCCCATACAGGATTAACCCAAGGAGAAACATGCCAAGACACATAGTAATCAACTTGAAAAAAAAAAATAAAGATAAAAAGAAAATATTAAAAAACAATGAAGGAAAAGCAACAAATAACAAACATACAAGGGAACCCCCGTAAAGTTATCAGCTGATTTTTCAGCAGAAATTCTACAGGCCAGAGGGAGTGGCATGATACATTTAAAGTGATGAAAAGAAAAAACCTACAGACAAGAATACTCTAACCAGCAAGGTTCTTGTTCAGATTTGAAGGAAAAATCAAAAGCTTTACAGATAAGCAAAAGCTAAAAGAATTTAGCACCACTAAACCAGCTTTACAACAAATGCTAAAGGGACTTCTCTGGGTGGAAAATAAAAAGCTACAAATGAAACAAGAAAATTAAGAAATGGGAAAGCTCACTGTTAAAGGTAAACATAGTAAAGGAAGAGAGGCAGCCACACACAAATGTATCTAAAGCAGTAATCATGAGAGGAGGAGGGTACAAACGCAGGATAACTGGAATGCATTTGAAATTAAGAGATCAGCAACTCAAAATAACCATGTATATATATATATATATATATATATATATATATAGACTGCTATATCAAAACATCATGGTAACTGCAAACCAAAAATCTGTAAGAGACATACACACAAAAAAGTAAAAGGGATCCAAACACAACAGTAATAAAAGTCAAAAAAATCACACAAAAAAAGAACAAACAATGAAAGGAAGAAAAAAGACCTAAAAAAAACAAATCCAAAACAATTGACAAAGTTGCAGTAAAAAATTACATATCTATAATTACCTTATGTGTAAACAGATTAAATGCTCCAACCAAAAGACATAGACTGGCTGAATGGATACAGAAACAAGACCTGTATATATGCTGTCTACAAGAGATCCACAACAGATCTAGAGACACATACAAACTGAACTGAGGGGATGGATAAAAATTATTCCATGCAAATGAACATCAAAAGAAAGCTTGAGTAGCAATACTTATATCAGACAAAATAGACTATAAATAATGTTAAGAGAGAGAAAGAAGGATATTGCATAATGATCAATGGATCAATCCAAGAAGAATATATAAAAGTTGTAATATACATGTACCCAATGTAGAGCACCTCAATATATAAGGCAAATACTAACAGCCATAAAGGGAGAAATTGACAGTAACACAATAATAGTGGGGGACTTTAGCACCCTACTTACATCAATGGACAGATTATTCAGACAGAAAATCAATAAGTAAACACAGGCCTTAAATGACAATAAGACCAGATGGACATAATTGATATTTATAGAGCAGTCCACCTGAAAGCAGCAGAATACACATTCTTTTCAAGTGCACATGGAACATTCTCCAGGATAGATCACATGCTGGGCCACAAAGCAAGCCTCCGTAAATTTAAGAAAATTAAATCATATAAAACATCTTTTCTGACCACAATGTTATGAGATTAGAAATCAACTACAAGAAACAAATGGCAAAAAACACAAACATATGGAGGCTAAACAATATGCTACTACAAATGGCAAAAAACACAAACATATGGAGGCTAAACAATATGCTACTAAACAACCAATGGATCACTGACAAAATCAAAGAGGAAATCAAAAATACCTAGAGACAAATGGAAATGAAAATATGATGATCTAAAACCTATGGTACGCAGAAAAGAAGCTCTAAGAGAGAAGTTTATAATGATATACGATTACCTCAGGAAACCAGAAAAATCTCAAACAAACAACCTAACATTATACCTAAAGAAAGAACAAAGCCAAAAATTAGTAGAAGGAAAGAAATCATAAAGATGAGAGCAGAAATAAATGAAATAGAGACTAAAAAACAATAGAAAAGATGAAAAAACAAAACTAAAAGCTTTCTTCAAAAAGATAAAGTGAATAAAATTGATAAACTTTTAGCCAGGCTTATCAAGAAAAAAAAGGGAGAGGGCCCAAATCAATAACATTAAAAATGAAAAAGGAGAAGTTACAACCAACACCATAGAAATACAAAGGATCATAAGAGAGTACAAAAAGCAACTATACACCAGTAAAATGGACAACCTAGAAGAAATAGACAAATTCTTAGAAAGGTACAGTCTCCCAAGACTGAACCAGGGTGAAATAGAAAAAATGAACAGACTAATTACAAGTACTGAAATTGAATCTGTGATTTAAAAAGTCCCAACAGGGCTTCCCTGGTGGCGCAGTGGTTGAGAGTCCGCCTGCCAATGCAGGGGACATGGGTTTGTACCCCAGTCCGGGAAAATCCCACATGCCGTGGAGCGGCTGGGCCCGTGAGCCATGGCCGCTGAGCCTGCGCGTCCGGAGCCCGTGCTCCGCAACAGGAGAGGCCACAACAGTGAGAGGCCCGCGTACCACAAACAAACAAACAAAAAGTCCCAACAAACAAAAATTCAGGACCAAATGGCTTAACAGGAGAATTCTATCAAACATTCAGAGAAAAGTTAACACCTATCCTTTTGGAACTATTCCAAAAGTTTGCAGAGGTAGGAACACTCCCAAACTCATTCTATGAGACAACCATCACCCTGATGCCAAAACTAGAAAAAGATACCACAAAAAAAGAAAACTACAGGCCAATATCACTTATGAACATAGATGTAGAAATCCTCAATAAAACACTAGCAAACCAAATCCAAGAATACATTAAAAGGATCATACACCATGATCAACTGAGATTTACCTCAGGGATGCAAGGATTTTTATATATCCACAACTCAATCAGTGTGATACACCACATTAACAAATTGAAGAATAAAAATGTAAAAACGATATAATCATCTCAGTTGATGCAGAAAAACCTTTTGATAAAATTCAACATCCATTCATGATAAAAACTCTCCAGAAAGTGGGCATAGAGGGAACCTACCTCAACACAATAAAGGCCATATATGACAAACCCACAGCTAACATTACACTCAATGGTGGAAAGCTGAAAGCATTTCCCCTAGGATCAGGAACAAGACAAGGATGTCCACTCTTGCCACTTTTATTCAACATAGTATTGGCATTCCTAGCCATGGCGATCAGAGAAGAAACGTAAATAAAAGGAATAGAATTGGAAATGGAGAAGTAAAACCGTTACTGTCTGTAGGTGACATGATACTGTACATAGAAAATCCTAAAGATGCTACCAGAAAGTGACTAGAGCTCATCAATGAGTCTGGTAAAGTTGCAGGACACAAAATTAGTATACAGAAGTTGTTGGATTTCTATACACTAACAACAAACTATCAGAAAGAGAAATTAAGGAAACATTTCCATTTACCATTGCATCAAAAAGAGTAAAGTACCTAGGAATAAACCTACCTAAGGAGGCAAAAGACCTGGACTCAGAAAACTATGAGACAATGATGAAAGAAATTGCTGTTGACACAAACAGGTGGAAAGATATACTAGATTCTTAGATTGGAAGATTCAGTATTGTTAAAATGACCACACTACCCAAGGCAATCTACATAGTCATTGCAATTCCTATCAAGTTACTAACAGCATTTTAAACAGAATACAATTGTTTTAACTTGTATGGAAAAACAAAAGACCGCATACAGCCAAAATAATCTTGAAAAAGAAAAATGGAGCTGGATGAATGAGGCTATATGGCTTCAAGCTATATACTACAAAGCTACAGTAATTAAAAGAGTATGGTACTGGCACAAAAACAGAACTATAGATCAATGGAACAGGATAGAAAGGCCAGAAATAAACCCATGCACCTATGGTCAATTAATCTATGACAAAGGAGGCAAGTCTATACAATGGAGAAAAGACAGTCTCTTCAAAAAGTGATGCTAGGAAAACTGCAAAGCTACATGTAAAAGAATGAAATTAGAACATTCTCTAACACCAGACACAAAAATAAACTCAAAATGGATTAAAGACCTAAATATAAAACCAGATACTATAAAAGTCTTAGAGGAAAACATAGGCAGAACACTCTTTGACATAAATAGTAGCAATATTTTTTGTATCTGTCTCATAGAGTAATGGAAATAAAAACAAAAATAAATGTGACCTAATTAAACTTAAAAGCTTTTGCACAGCAAAGGGAATCATAAACAAAATAGAAAGACAACTTACAGAATGGGAGAAAATGTTTGCAAATGATGCAACTGACGAGGGATTAAACTCCAAAATATACCAAAAGCTCATGCAGCTCAATGTCAAAAAAACCCAAAAATCCTAATCAAAAAATGGGCAGAAAATCTAAATAGACATTTCTTCAGAGAAGAGATACAGATGGCCAAAAGGCACATTAAGAGGCTCAACACTGCTAATTATTAGAGAAATGCAAATCATTACTAAAGTGCGGTAGTTTACATCAAAAATTCTGCAAATAATCAATGTTGGAGAGGGTGTGGAGAAAAGGGAACCCTCCTACACTGTAGATGAGAATGTAAATTGGTAAAGCCACTATGGAGTTTCTTTAAAAAAATAAAAATAGACCTACTATATGATCCTGCAATCCCCATCCTGAGCACATACCTGGAGAAAACCATAATTTGAAAAGATACATGCACTCCAGTGTTTATAGTAGCACTTTTTACAATAGCAAAGACATGGAAACAATCTATGTGTCTATCGACAGATGAATGGATAAAGAACATGTGGTATGTGTACACAGTGGAATATTACTCAGCCAGAAAAAAATGAAATAATGCTATTTGCAGCCACATGGATGGACCTAGAAATGATCATACTAAATGTGGTAAGGTAGACAGAGAAAGATAAATATCATATGATATCACTTATATGCGGAATCTCAAAAAAAGATACAAATGAACTATTTACAAAACAGAAACAGACTCACAGACATAGAAAACAAACTTATGGTTAGCAAAGTTGAAAGGTGGAGGGGGGTGGTAAATTAGGAATTTGGAATTATATACACACTGCTATATATACAATAGATGACCAAAAAGGATCTACTGTATAGCACAGGGAACTATATTCAATATCTTGTAATAACCCATAATGGAAGAGAATATAAAAAAATATATATGTGCTTATATATATATGTATAGCAATCACTTTGCTGTACATCTGAAACTAATACAACATTGTAAAAGACTCTATTTCAATAAAAAAAGAAATTTAGAAAATAATGTTCTGGGCTTACAAGAAAAAGAGAAGACTTAGCGTCAGTAATAAAGAAAGCATTGAATACCAGAATCCTGAGCATGTAAGCTAATACTGCAGCAACTCTGAAGATGTGAGAGGAGGGAGTTAATCCAAAATTTTTAAAACACATGCAAGGATAGGAGATGAATACATTATCCTCAGAAGGCAAAAAGTTGAAACTGAGACTCTTACACAGATACAGCTGCTGTATAGAAAACTCCATATTTCTATTTCATCTGTACACACTAAGTCTAGTCCAAAGTCCCATAGTTTTCCATTTTTAAGCAAATTTGTAGAGGTCCCAAGAGTAGACAACATTTTTATCATAGTTGGTTAATCATGTTAACTAAATGGATACATATATCACATATAGTATATTTACTAAATATATATATTTTATATAATGGAATATATATGTTATACATACATAATCCATTATATAAAACCAAAATTTCTGCAAGAAGAAATAAGAAATTTGAATGGTCATATATTTAAATAAAGTAAATCATTATTAAAGTCCTTGTGTCAGAAATTTCAATATCTTCAAAGTCAACTCTTTAAAAGATTAAACAAAAATATCAATCTTATAATTATCTCTTACAGAAGTGAAAAACAAGTATATATTTCCCAAATTGTATTTTGAGACCAGAATTGCAATGGTAGTAAAAGTTCTTTTCATAAGACAAAGAAATTATAGCCCAATCTCCCTCATATATTTAGCAAAATAATTGAATTAGTAAAGAATAGAAAACATTTTTATTTATAGGTGATATGATTATATGTATAGAAAATTCAAGCAAATTTATTGAAAAAATATTAGGATTAGCAAATTTAGCATTGTTACTAAAGGAAATATATTGATAAAACAATTGTAATTTGAGACTGCCAATAAAAATTAAACAAATGATAAATGGTGTCAATAACCTCAAATATCTATGGATCAGATTAAGATGTCAGAGTAAGAAGACATGGAGCTTACCTCCCCATCCCCTCCAACAAACGCATCCATAATACATCTATATGTGGACTAATTCTCATGGAAAACTAACTGGAAACTATCAGAACACCTATATAACAAAAGCTACATGAAAGATTTCCATGTAACAGAATAGGAAGGAAAAAGGCATAGGGTTGGAATGTCCACCCCTGGGAGGGATCCAAAAGGAAGAGAATGTCCACACAAGCAGACTCTTGTCCTGAGGAGGGAGGGAGTGGGTTGAGCCACAGACTGGTCATCCCAGTCCTGGGATCCTATGCAGAGGAGACAAGCCTCCCTGGCTGCTGGGAGAACTTCTGGGATAGATAGAAGGGCTAGAGAAGCTTACATTCTACTCATGATGATTGCACAAGTGCTGGCTTGCAACAAACAGGGCTGAGAGAGCTCTGCACTGGTAGATACCACCTCACTGCACTCCCCAGTCCAAGTGGGGAAACACCCTTGCCCCACTCACTCCACACCACAGCTTGGGGCTAGATCTGAAGCATACAAGGCCTGGAGGAAAGACTGATCTAGGGATGCAGAGGTGGCCCAGGGGCCTGTGATGTGGTCTGGGTGGGGCAGTAGCCATCTCAGCACTTATTCAGGCAGCCCCTTGGGAAACACCGTGATCAACAGGTGGCAGTCCATCTCCCAGCTGAGCAAGTGCACTGGCCCACTCCATACCACAGCTTTGTGCTGGATCTGGAGCAGACAGGTTCTGAGAGAAGAATACCATAGAGGCAGTCCAGATCTCTGGTGTCAGTGTAGCTGCATCCATTTCTGTAACCACAATGCTCCAATCCACAGCTCCATCCTAGCAAAGGCTCCAGCCCAGCTCATTCCATGTCATAACCTTTCCCTAGATCTAGGATGACCACAACAGGGAAAGGGACACAACCTTGTGTTGCATCTAAGCTGAGTTGTGGATGGCTACACAGGTAGCAAGTTGGACCTCTGTGAGCAGACAGACCTCACTTGCTACAGGACTCCCCTTCCTTTGGATAGGGCATGCACTCAAAGGGAATGGAGCCTGATTGAATCCAATCCTCAGGGCCTCTACTCCAACAACTGAGGAGCAAACATGGACCCTAACAGGGTGGGAACAGCCACAGAGCAGAGAGGATGTCCCGCCTCACACCCTGAACAGATTTTAGCTCCCCCAACACTAACTACACCTCCTATAAAAGTGATAGGGGCCAGAACACCCTGAGAAAAGACATGGCTGGCATCCCCATCAAAACCAGCCCAAGCACCAAAGACATTGGACAAACACAGTCTACACAGAGATGCTCCCACAAAATAATAATAAAAAAAAACCTTCAAGACCACCATAGCTAGCTGTTACTCCTGGATTCATAGAACCAGAGAAAGTAAGTAAAATGAAAAGAGGAACGATTCCCAGTTAAAAGAGCAAGAGAAATAACCTGAAAGAATAAATAGTGAAACATAGATCACCAGTCAACAAGCCCCTGAGTTCAAAAAGATGGTAATAAAAGTTCTAACTGAATTAAAAAAGATTATTGATATAAACACAGATCACTGTAGCAAGGAACTAACAATTATAAAGAAGACCCAATCAAAAATAGATAATTCAATTTGAGATAAAAAGCAATCTAGAAGCAATGACTAACTGACTAAATGACACAGAAGAACAAATAAGTGATCCAAATGATAGAATAATGGAAAGCACTCAATCAGAACAGCAGACAAAAAGACAAAAAAAAAAAAAAAGGCAACATATAAGATGTATGGAATATTATAAAACATGCGAACCTATGTATAGGGGTTCCAGAATAAGAGAGAGAGAGAGAGAAGGGGATCAAAAATATATATGAGGCAATTGGAGCTGAAAATTTCCCAGACTTGAAGTAAACAGATATCCAGGTATAGGAAGAACAGAAAGCCCCAAACAAGATGAATTCAAACAGACCCACACCAAGACATACCATAATTAAAATGGCAAAAGTTAAATAGAGGATTCTAAAGGCAGCAAGAGAAAAACAGAGTCAGTTACAAGGGAACACAACTAAGACTAACTGGTTTCTCTGCAGAAACTTTGCAGGTCAGAAGGGAGTGGCATAATATATTCAAAGTCCTGAAAAGGAAAAACCTGCAATCTAGGAGACTCTACCCAACAAGAATATCATTTAGAATAGAAGGAGAAATAAAGGATTTCTCAGACAAAAAACAAACAAAAACAACAAAAAGAATTCAGCAATACTAAACCTACCCTAAAAGAAATATTTAAAGGTCTTCTCTAAATGGAAAAGAATCTACAGTCTACAGGAAATGGGAAAATGGCAATAGGAAAGGCAAGTATAAAAAGTGACTGAAGATCACTTAAACCGGTACATAGATTTTAAAAATCAAAAAATATATATATAACAAAAATAAACAGTAAAAGGATAAGCTTGAAGATGTAAAGTACAATAGGATATCAAAATCACAAAATGTGGTGGGGGTGGGAGGGACATAGATCTTTTAGAATGTGTTTGAACTTAAATGACTATCACAGTTTAAAGCAAGTAGATATAGTTATGGGTCAACACACATAAACTCCATGGTAACTGCAAATCAAAAAAAAATACAATAGATATACAAACACCAAAAAGAAAGGAACTCAAGTATACTACAAAAGGAAACCAAACAAAAAGAAAAACAGAAAGAAATCAACAAAGAACTATAAAAACAACTAGAAAACAAGGAATAAAATGGCAATAAGTATATAACTATCAATAATTACCTTAAATGTCAATGGAATGCAAGATGCAGTTATATGCCAACAAATTGGACAACTTAAATAGACAAATTTCTAGAAACATACAACTTGCCAAGACTGAGTCAAGAAGAAACAGACAATATGAGCAGACCATCACTAGAAGTGAAACAGAATCTATAATAAAAATTAAAAACCCTACAAACTAAAGTCTAGAACTGGATGGCTTCACAGGGAAATTCTACCAAATATATAAAGAAATTATATACCTATCCTTCTCAAACTCCTCCAAAATTTGAAGAGGAGGGAATGCTCCCCAATTCATTCTATGAGGCCATCATTACCCTGATACAAAACCCAACAAGGACACAGCAAAAAAAGAAAATTACAGGCCAATATATCTGATAAATATAGATATAAAAATCCTCAAGAAACTATTATCAAACCAAATTCAACAATATATAAAAAGGATCATACACCATGATCAAGTGGGATTTATTCCTCTGTCACAAGGATGGTTTAACATACACAAATCAATCAATGTGACACACCACATTAACAAAAGAAAAACCAAAGACCAAATGATCATCACAAAAACTGCAGAAAAATCATTTGACAAATTTCAACATCCATTCATGATAAAACTTTCAGCCAAGTGGGTACAGAAAGAACTTCTCTCAACATTTATGTTAAATCCATAGGCAACATAATACTCAACACTGAAAAACTGAAAGCCTTCCTGTTAAATTCAGGAGCAAGACAAGGATGCCCACTCTCACATCTATTTAACATAATATTGGAAGTCCTAGCCACAGCAATCAGACAAGAAAAAGAAATAAAAGATATCAAATCAGAAGAGAAGAGGTAAAACTGTCACTATTTGCAGATGATATGATACTCTATATAGAGAATCCTAAGGTCTTCACACAAAACTATTAGAACTAATAAATGAATTCAGCAAGGTTGCAGGATATGAGATGAATATACAGAAGTCTGTTGCATTTCTATACACTAATAATGAAATATCAGAAAGAGAAAGTAAATAATCCCATTTAAAATTGCATCAAAAATGAAATAAAATAATAATAAACTTAAAAAAGATAAAAGACTAGTATGCTAAAAACTGTGAATCTGCATTCATAAAATGAAGATTCTGATTCTGTAAGTTTGGAGTGGGGCATAGAATCTGCATTTCTACCATGCTCCTGAGTGATACCAGTGCTTCAGATCCATGAATCACATTTTGAACAACAATGCTTTAGAGCTCATTTCTTTCACTAAGATGTAACAACTCCATATTGTGAATTCATTTATCCTATTTTTCTGTAGTGTTTTGTGGGAGTTTTGTTCAATTTACCTATGGAACTCATTGATAGTATTATGTTGGAGATTTCTTTTGTCAGTTCCTAAAAAATTAAAAATAAAATGTTTTTCACTATCTCAGGTAATTTTTCTTCCTGTACTCACTTGTACATGGAATGCCCTGTCCATTTGTATTTTTTGCAAGCTAATTGGTCTCAGATAAGAATCACCTGACTCTTCAGCTTGCACTGGGCAAAGGTGAACTTTACAGCTGTCACTGATTTAAACCCAATAAATCCTTGGTGAGAAATAAGGCAAGATCAAAATCTTTCCCTTAAACTAAATGCCTCATCAGATGAAGAAATAACAATATCCATCCTTCCAGAATTGGGGGATCAAAAGGTCAAAAACAGAGGTTTCACATTTTGTATACTAGAGTAGAATGGTTGAAACGTGTTCAGAAAGATATTTGATTTATCCAACTGGAAGGACAAAAGAAAAGACCACAGAGAATTATCCTTTCAGTAAGTCCTGATAGGAGCTATTACAAATAATTCACATATTTAAGAAAATCTCTATAAAGATAAGTTTTTGAGAAATACACAGGTACCACCGTTGTGATGTAGTTGGAATATGATGCCATTTTCCTAACTTAATATTCCATCTTCCTGACTTAATATCTTGTTCTAGCTTGATTATTCTGACTTGTGCAATTTCCTGTGACCTAAAGAGCAAAGTGAGGCTTATTTTCTGTTCCCCATCTCCATGTGAATTATCTTAGAGAAAATAAACAAAATGAGTATCAACCTTCAAGGAGAGAAACATTTTACTGAAATTGCTATCCCACCTTTTGTGGTTCCTAGAACCTGGAGCTTGGCTCCACAATTTAACACTCACTGAAAACTAAAAAGTAGCTGCAATTTTATTTCAATTAGAGGTCTGTATCTTTTTATCTATTCTGGAAATTCTAGTCAGATTATTATAACATTTGCACTTTGTGGATGGTCTGCAGTTTACTGCCCATTAAGGACTATTATGATAAATTTATTGATTACATGCTGTTAAGCATTTAAATGCTCTGTTGTGCAGAGTAATATATCAGAAAAATTGAGGAAAAAATCATTTCTGACCTATAAGTATGTGGAATCATAAGGACAGAGACATAAGAGGTAATATTAATAAAACAATACTCATATTTCTGACCAGGAAACAAAAACCAATCTCTCTCTCCAACTTCATTTTTCTTTTCAGGAAAATAACACCAGTTATACCTGCCTCATCTCTCATGGTGTGCTGTGATGATAAAATTAGACAATGTATGTAAAGTGGATTTATAAACTGAAAAATTAGATAAACAAGTTTTTTAAAAAATTTATTACACAACATTATATAGTATAAGCCTGAAAAAGGTCAAGAAATTAGTTCTTATACTTCCTAATTCTCTCTTTAATCTATGATGATATCTCAATCTATTCTACACATAAAAACAAAACCAAATACCACCACCACCAACAGAAAAAAATAAAACTAGAACTGATTCTACAGAAACTTAGATCAAGTGAGTAATAATATAGACTAAAAAAAATTTTAATAGTCAAAATGTTGAAAACAAAAATGCTGTTTCAAACTATTTAAACATGTTCATAGCAGCATTATTTACAATAGTCAAGATATGGAAGCCACCTAAGTGCCCATGAACAGTGAATGGATAAAGATGTCGTATATACATTACAATGGAATTTTATTCAGCCATGAAAATGAACAAAATTCTGCCATTTGTAACAAGGTGCATGGAACTAGAGGGCATTATGCTTAGTGAAATAAGTCAGAGAGAGAAGGACAAATATTCTATGTTATCACTTATAACATATCACTTACAACATATAAAAATAAGGAGTGAATATGACAAAACACAAACAGACTCACAGATGAAGAACACAAACTAGTGGTTATCAGTGGGGAGAGAGCCGAGTGAAGGGGAAAGATAGGGGTAGAGGATTAAGAGGTACAAATGACTATGTATAAAATAAATAAGCTACAGGATATATTGTACAGCACATGGAATATAGCCAATATTTTATAATAACTTTAAATGGAGTATAATCTATGAAACTTTTGAATCACAGTATTGTATACCTGAAACTAATATTATACAACTATACATCAGTTTTTTGAAACTAATTAAAATCTAATTAATTTTAAAATGTTTCAAACTACTTAAAAGTATTTATTTCATAGACCATTAACTTTATTACCTATGAATTTTTCAAAACTCATGTAGAGAACTACCCCCAGGGGAAAAAACAAGAACAAATGCCCTCCACTGCACTGTTTCCTAAAGGGTACAACATGCATGAAAGTTACTTAAAATATTGTAATAGGTATTATTTATGCCAAGAAGCTCTTCTCGACTTTGGGAAATTTTCAGATTTCATATCGTCAAGTCACTGACTCATATTGAATATCATTTTTCGTGTCCTTAAATTTATTACTTTTAATTCTTGAATTATAGTATTATCAGTATTGCAATTTGCCAGTAATTTTTAGGGAAAGCAGCATTTTTAATTGCTATTTTATTTACATGGAGTTATGTTTTATCCTTATGGAATTGTTTATAATTTTTTTCACTAACACTTTTCAAGTTTTTTCTACAATGTGTACATAAGATAAAACAGCAGGAATATTGTAAATATCATTCTAGAGAGATCATTAAATTTACTGAGAGTGAAAGTTTCAATATCCTATAAAATATGCTAAAATTTATTAAAAACACATCAAAACCTTGTTTCTTACATTATAGTCTATTACTCTTCATTAGAAATATTTAAGTTGCTTTTAAAAAATGGATCCTTGTTCCCACCTTATTCTCCCCGCCTTGGTCTCCCTGTATTCCCTTAGTCTCTCTGTATCAGATCACTGCATGGCACTCTTGTATCCCTTTTTAACAAGCATTACAGCATAAGGGAGTACTCTTTACACACTAAAGCTTAAGAAAACTCTGAAAATTCCTTCCCAGATTTCCTTAAAATAACTTAATTCTTCACAAGATAGATTGCTCTGTAGAAAACATAAAGCAAAGTTTAAAATATGGTGAGAGAGATTATTACTCCATGAACTTCAAAGAATGTGCAAAAATAAAAAGGGCAAGTATGATATTTCTTATTTAATTCTCAGGCCCTTCTCCTAGTCTAGTTCTGACTCATGAAGCAGATGAAATGTTTATCTTTACAATTCCTTATAATTCTAATGACAGAATGCATTGTTTTTGGAACATGGTAGATTAAATTGTCAAGCTGGAGAAACTGACTAGTTTTCATAGAATTGACTAGTATAGCCAACAACTGAGAAAAACCAACCTATCAGTATCCTACATTCTAGTCTAGAGAACAGCAAGCTGTGAGACCAGAGCCCAAAGAAAGGCACAGTTTCAGGAAAACTGTCATTAATATCCTCTCCCGCTTGCCTTTCCCTATGTAAGAGAACTGTTGAGATACACGGACAAAGGTGGTCTTTTGAGGGAGGACAGATGATGAAAAGAAGTTATTCTCTAGGAGGGGATGTTGACCGATTTTCATTACCACCCTGGCATGTAGTAGTCATTGGAGAATTGCTTGTAAGGCAGGCTTAATTATTTACATCCCAAATAGGATATCTGCTTAGCCATTGGCCTTAACGGCTTTCGCATGTGATACTGAATTAATGAAGGCAGGAGGACTGAGGAGAAATGCTGTGGCCAGGCCAAGATTAGGTAAGGAAAACCCTTAAATGTACGTTTCCCACGAGGTACAGAAAATGGACTTTACCCTTGCCTATAAGAACAGGCTCATGATTAGAGGTTTGGAGGACAGATTACACATTTACCTGGCAATATTTTGCTGGGACTGCCAGAGTGTGATTCAGAGTTTCAGGCATATTAGGCACATGCCACTAGGCCTCCCTCCTAGGTGTCAAATTGAGTAAGTCGACACTTCTAAGTGTCCACTTTGCCACTGTAAGACTAAAGACAATGATCAGTTATGACCAAAAAAAGAGTGGGAAGATCAGTTATGACCAAAAGAAGAAAGATCAGTTATGACCAAAAAGAAGAGTGGAAAGGACAGCAACTTCATCTCTCCTACCTTTGTATGATTTGTTATGACAGAAAAGATGGCCAGTTGACACACAGTCAAATACTCATTCAAAGAAATATATTTTATTGAAGATCTTCCCGTTCTTCTTAGCCTTTTTCACCAAGGAAAATAAACTGGTGGGCAAGAGAGGTGACTTTGAAAGAGCTTCACAGGCCCCTGACCTCTCCTCTCAGACCACTGGAGACACACATACAGCCTACATTAGTGAGAGAACAGCTTTGAATCCAATATAAAACATATGCTTTAAACTGAATTACTCTAAATTTTGAAAGCCACAAGAGAATTTAACAACCAAAATCAACTGAAAATTTAAAGGTTTCTACTGAGATATCACTGAGGGAGCCCAAGACTCAGGTGGAATAGTGGGGGTGGGGATAAGCTGCAAGGGCATAGAGGTGGCATTAAATAAATAAAAATTATTTAATGTATATGCTTCAAAGAGTTGAGTGAAATTAATCAAGCTATTTATCCTGATTTTCACTAATTATCCCTTATTCACCACTTTTGCTTCTTCAAAAGAGGAAATACTAGGCTACAGTCCTCTGAAGAAACAATACACTGAAAGAAGCTAAATGATTTGAATATGTAATATATCCTCTCTTAGCATGATTTTCCTCATGTTTTTGCCATATACCCATGGGGGTGGGGGAAGAAGGGTGACATTGCCCTTGCCCCCAAGGAGCTTACAATGTTGCTGACATTTAAGAGGAATTACAAATACAAAAGTATGCCAATTATAAATGTATTTCCTCTCTGCTCCAAATCCAGCCTCCTTTGCAGTTCTGGCAATAAACCCGGTAAACATTTCTGCTTTTGCCGGATGGTGTAGTGTTAGGATTTGTCGATAAAATGTGCTAGAGGTACACGGCAGGGCAGAGGGGTTCCTCTTCCTAATGAGTTTTATTTCTGGCTCTGCAGCACACAGTGGCCAATGGTATGCAGAACACACAAAGGTACTCACCCCTCAGTGAATTTGAGCACTCCCACAGTTTTCAGTGGCATTCGTACAGGCAGCTTCCCAGCAAATTCCACTAGTAACCCAGAGGGCAGCTTCTCATAGTGTTTGGGCAACTTCCCACAAATATCATCAGCACCCCAGCAAGTAGCTTGCTAGAGGTGAGCTTATTTGGCACCCCAGTCAGTCCCCATCCACAGCACCTCAGTGAAGTTTTCCACTCTCCAGTGTGCCATGCCAACACTATCTTCACTACGGTCTGAATCTCAGGCTTAGTGGGAAGTGAGGAAGCTCTTCCAAATTTGTTTCTGCCTTGGGTCCTCTGCCTCAGCCCTGGAGGTAGTGGCTGATCCCTGTATCTGTTCTTCTTATATCCTTTAGAATTATCTTTAGCCATTAGTAGTTAATCTCTCATTATTAGTTAATAATTCTTTACATTAAACTCCCCCTGTTCACCCTATTTTTCTCACTCAATATAGTAATAATACTGCTTACTTCACAGGACATGTAATACTTGATGCTTGGTATGGAATATTTTGTGAGTAGAGGACTGAGTAAGACACTTCTGACTGATCTTTCTGAGTCTCTTAGTCTATTCTGGCTGCTAGGGGGAAAAAAATGCCTCAACTGGGTGGCTTATGAACAGCAGAAATTTATTGCTCATCGTTCTGGAGGCTGAAAGCCCAAGATCAGGGTGCCAACACAGTTGGATGAGGGCCCTCTTCTGGGTCATAGACTTCTTACTTAAATACTTAGACTATTTTCACATGGTAGAAGGGACCAGGGAGCTCTATGGGATCTCTTTTATAAGGCACCAATTCCAACCATTCAAGATTCTACCCTCATAACTTAAACACCTCTGAAAGGCCCCCACATACTAATACCATCACTTTTGGGGGTTAAGATTATAACATACAATTTGGAGGACACAAATATCCAACTATAGCACTGAGATTTAAATAGATAGAAAACACACAGCTTGATTGACCATATGTGAAAATGTACCTAAATTAACTTTATGGTAATATTCATCATCTTCTAAAATTTTCATATAAACTCATATTGAAAAGTGTATTTTGACTCTATATACAATTATTAGACATGATACATCTTTGGAGATTCAGATTACAAAAGGCCCATATTACTATATTATATAGGACCAAAAAGTACAAACATCCAGTTATAAAATCAGGAAGTTGTAATGTACAGCATGGTGATTATAGTTAGTAATATTGTACTGAATATATGAAAGTTGTGAAGAGAGTGGATCATAAAAATTCTCATCACAAGAAAAAAATATATAACTGTATAGTGATGGATGTTAACTGGACAGTCCATTATGGTGGTGATCATTTTGCAATATATACAAATATCGAATCATTATTTTGTACACCTGAAACCAATGTTACATGTAAATTACACCTCAATTAAAAACAAATGAAAGGCAATAAAAAAGATCCAGAAATTTAGGATCTTGCATATTTTGAAAGAGATTATTTTCCCCCAAAAGTAAAAAATGGAACTTAAAAGGCTTTGAATGTCCAGAGCTAATCAAATTTTTCAGCTGAGTAAAGTTATTTGGAGCAAATATCAGGGGGTAGCCTCCCAAGCTGCTCTTCTGGATCACCTCAAAATGGTTACACCCTTAAGTTTCGAGAGTGACCTATGTACTAGAACGCTTAGAAATAATCCAAATAAACTATACCGATTGTTTAATTGGATGGCTGATGATCATCCTGCTTAGTCCAGTAGTAAATTCCCATCTATTAGCACATAAAACTCATTTCCTCTCCATTTTCTGGTTCTAAATCTTATCGATACTAATTTATTCCTTCAGCTGACTAATTACAGAATTAGTTCATGACAAATCATAACAACTCTCAGGACCTCAGGTGGGCAGTGACTGATGATAAACCCAAAAAGAACACATGTAGTAGGAGTAATCAGACTTAACCTTGATTCACATTCCAACCCTTTGTATTGCCATCTGGCAGGAAAAAAAAAAAGCCTACTTTGACTCTATGTACTATCATTAGCTATAATACACCCTGTAGATCCAGATTACAAAAGGTCCATATTACTATATTATATTATCTAGCTCAATAAGGCATTTTCAGTAAAACATCACAGTGTCAAAAAGTTCCAAATGTTTGTCCTAGGACTGTAACTCTACAAAAATTAAAAATATGTTCTAACCAGGCATGTTAATAGTCTTTTAAAACAATGAACATTACTTCCCAGGGGTACTGCACCAGCCAAAAAGGACTTAAATTCAGTTTATTTTATAGAGCATATTTATAAATTAAATGTATTATTGGTCTAATTTTGAATTTGTGTCTATAATATCCAATGATAAATCAATGAGCCAAGCATGTTATATACCACATGCTATACAAAATGAAGAAAACTGTCCACTTCTTTTAAAATTTCATAATCTACAGATATTGCCTCTTTAAGTTTCTCCAGTTGATTGGAGTAAACCAAATGCTTCCATATTCCCTATTATTTATGAACTATAATGTCTTAACCTGTTTAGCAAATCTTCTGTTGATTACTTTTTATTGAATTAGAATACCTTGACAACCAGAATAAAAACTCTAGCTTTCATATGCCTTAAAATAATCTGTTGATTTTTTTAAAGTATAAATTAAATTAAATATAAAAAATATAGCAAAAGCATAGTGGGTTAGCTGCCTTAATTCAATTATTTCTCAGAATAAAGGAAATTAGGTTATATGAAAAATATTACTAAAAATATTTCTGGTAACTAACTTCAATCTCTAATATTTTTTCTTCCATATTTTCAAATATAGGTCATTATTCTGAGCTAAGCAAAGACCCATTACAATCACCTTTTATTTCTGTATCATTCTTATTTCAAAGTTCTCATAGGTACCCTACTTTTCTGTCATTCCAACGATTAGGTGATTGATTATTAAAATTACTAAAACCTTGCTATAAGGTATAATGTAAAAATTTGAGATTTTCAACGTGCTTTAAACACAAAAAAAATCATGCAAATGAAAATTATGATGTTAAAATGCTTAGCTTCCACATTAATCTCATGTTTTAATGGATATAAGAATTTAATGGAGATGGCAGAGCATATACATTTTCAACTGGCAATAGAGGAAAAATTGCAAAATAGTCACAATTGATTGAAATTGCTTGGTGGAAACATTCACTTATGTGGTCCAAAAATATAATGTCTAATATTATGCTGGGTAGATTTAGGAAACAAATGCACTTAACTGGCACTTATGCAGAATATTTCAGATATTGCTGCAGATGAACCCTTTATGGATGATAATCTGAGAATAAAATGCAGACAAATATCTTGTCTAGCAGAGTAAACCCTGTTCTTCATTTCTATATATTATGCCAACTTTAAAATACATTGTTACTGGCATGCCCATGAAAATAATTGAAATGAACAGAAGCACTTATAAAAATTACTTGGAAGGAAACATTTTATTGCATTTTTACAACTGAGTACTTAAAATGCATATTATGAATAAGGAAATAAAGGCAACATTAATCGATTTTGCCATTTTCCTATGTGCTAAGAGAGTGGGATGGAACAAATTTATTTAGCAATTTCTTAAACAAGTGAATTGATAAAAAAAATACAGATACTTATGTTAAAATAATGAATAACATGATTTGGGGGGGTCCATTAGTTTTTTGTATCATGTAGTGTTTGCATAGTATGTATTTCAAGGTATCACTTGCACCCACACCCCCACTATAGGAAGGAAAAATATTTTTCTGCCATTATACTTAATGGTACCAACACAGGCTTGTTAGAAATCCTGGTATGTAAATATAATTCAGTTTTAACACACATTATTAGCCTCAAACAAATCCTCTTATTTGCTATTCTGGATAATAAAACTCTCAGTTAATCAGCTGTATATAGCACTTTTATAATGTAGATATTGGAATCTATACATTATTTTTGATGTGACATTTGTAAGTTCTATTTGCTGAAGGTATACCATGCCCCACATACTGAACCATGTATGTCACTTATGTATTGCTTTATTAATATTTACAAAAAATATTGGGAATTAGGGTATAGTCTCATATTACATCTGAGGAAACTGAGGCTTAGTATTGTTCAATAATTTGTCTTTTTTTAAT
The DNA here is from genome assembly GCF_008692025.1 of Phocoena sinus. NCBI lineage: Eukaryota > Metazoa > Chordata > Mammalia > Artiodactyla > Phocoenidae > Phocoena > Phocoena sinus. The sequence continues at coordinate 120,722,312 of NC_045764.1, read as the reverse complement.
AAGCTCTTCTATTAGATGACAAAATTTTCTAACTCCAAAACTTGTTATAAAAAGACCATAACAATGTATTGCTATAGTCAAGATCAGCACTAAATAAATTTTGATATAAAAAAAAAGAAAAGCCATAAAAGCAAGGTTATCAATGAAAAGCAAGCAAAGAATTTCTGCCTGAAGATATGTCATTACACAGAAAATTTTTAGATTAATAGGCCCAAATTAAAACCAAATTGTGCTGTGGAATAACATATGTATATTATTTTATCTTTCTGAATGTCAGGCTGTTCATCTCCAAGGAAAATAAAACTTGACATATAGATCATTCTGTGACTTGAGTGATAAAGGATACATAAAGCATAGTACACTCTAGAAGCATATACTACAAAAGTATAATCTTTTAAAATTTCAGTCCTCCTTTGTTTCTTCCTTGGGGGAAGGTGGTTATAAGTAAGCTAGTAGCACAGGTATAAGGACTGTTTTATCTAATGTAAAACTGTAATTGCAGGACTAGGGTGGGGTCATGATAAATTGTTAGAACTAAACAATAAAATATGCAAATGACCAATGATATAATGAGAGATTTCAACAAACACCTCTCAGGACATGTGAGGGCAAAAAGACAAATACAGTAAGAATATATTTTTAGAAGACCATTCTTCATGGATCTCTTGCATTTCTGAATATCTTGTGAGCAAAGGTACTATTTTCTGGACTTTTTATTCAAGAATATTTGTACAGAAAACATCTTTGAAAGATACAGTGTTTCCTTCCCAGAGAAAAGGACATATTTGCTTGGAAGATAAAGATAGTGTTTCCCTCTGGAACTGCAGTCTAACAATCATATTGTTTAGTATTAAAGATTTGGATTCCGTAGGCTCATGTGTCCTCTCTTGTACCACAACTTACTGCATGGCCAGTGCCACCTGTCTTCTTTCCATTGGCCTTTGGGAACTGGGGCTGGGAGAACTGTCTTAGTTCGTTTGGGCTGCTATAACATAATACCATATACTAAGTGGCTTATAAACAACAGAAATGTATCACATTTCTGATGCCTGGAAAGTTCAACATGAAGGCACCAGCAGATTTAGTGGCTGGTGAGGATCCACTTCCTGGTTCATAGATAGCATTTTTGTCACTGTGTCTTTACATGGTAGAAAGGGGGAGGAAGCTTTCTGGAGTCTTTTTTTTTTATAAGAGTACTAGTCCCATTCATGAGGGCTCCATCCTCCTGACCTAGTCACTTCCCCAAAATCCCAGCTCCAGATACCTTCACAGTGGGGATTAAGTTTCAACATATAAATTTTGAGGGGACACAAACATTCAGTATATAGCAAGAAGTGATGCCAAAATAATGATACTGTGGTTATTGCTAATGCTGAGAGTAATAAATTGTCCTTTGACCCTGAAGTCCATCCTGTGCTTTTAGCCTACCACAGTATCATGAATAATGGATGACAAATCTGTTAGGTTGCATGTTGGTTAAAATCTCACGCTCTTCACCATATGTTACTCTTTTGATTATGAGGATAGAATAATGAAAGAAACATGACTTTCAGGTGTGCCTGACCTAATCACAAAATCTTTAAGTGTGGATCTAGGCCAGAGACATGAGAAATCAGACAATTTATGTACCCTTTCTGGCTTGAAGGGGACACCTTGGGGCAAATGATGCTGGTGGAATGTAGGAACTATGAGTAGGCCCAAGCTGAAAGTCAATCAGAAAGGAAACAGTGACCTCAGTCCTACAACTGCAAAAAACTGAATTTTGCTTTGAACTTAACTGCTCTGGAATTTAACTTGGAAGTGGACTTTCTTCCCGAGCCCCTAGATAAGAGATCAACCTGGGCAATTCCTCGGTGTCAGCTCTGTTTTACCCTGAGCAGATATCCCAGTCATGTGGCACTGGACTTTTGACTTACAGAAATGGTGAGATTCCTAAAAACTCAGATGAAGATGGCAAAGTAGGAGGATGTGGAACTCACCTCCCCTTACAAACACATCAAAATACATCTACATGTGGAACAATTCTCACTGGAAACTAACTGGAGACTGGCAGAAAGACTCCTGTACAACCAACGTTGTAAGAAAAATCCACACGAAATTAAGTAGGAAGGGAAGAGAAGCAATCAGTTTGGGACCTGTGCCCCTAGGAGGGGACTCAAAAGAAAAGGGAGATTACAGGGGCAGAGATCCTCCATGGGGAGTGAGTGGAGGGTGCCCCAGCCTTGGGGTCCGACAAAAGGAAGACAAGCCCCCTTGGCTGTTTGGAGGGCTGTTGGGACTAAAAGGAGAGCTGTGGAAAGCCTGGACTGCACTTGTGAAGAGCAGGCAAAGGTTTGCTTACTCCCAAAGCAGGGCAGAGAGAGTGGATTGAGAACACGCATTGTTAACTGATTTCCCACATCCATCCCTGTGCATGCATGAGCCAAGCAAATTCTCCAGCCCTGCTTGCCTCACATTGTAGCTCCACACTGGAATGAGAGCTGCTATGACCACAGAAACACCTTGGTGTGAGACACTGAGGCAGTAAAATGGTATCTAAGCAGAGAAGGGGCAGCCATTGCCAGTGTTTACACAGGTGGTGCATCAGAGGCAGTTCAGATATCTTATGGCAGCCAGAGTGCCACAGCCTGCACCCCAGGCCTCCCTGAGTACCATGCCAATGAGGGTGACACTGCTGGGAGGAGTGACAGCACACACTTGAAGGGAACTAAGCCAGCTTGGACCGGAAGTTCAGGGCTTCTGCTCTAGCAACTTGGGACCTACCCCTGCCTCCTATGGAGCAGTAATGGCCACTGAACATAGGAAAAGATCTGGCTCATTCTTGGTTCTGGCCCTAGCCCCTCCGTCTCCAGCCTCACTTCCTACCAGTGATAGCTGCCAGCTCACCCCAAGGAAAGACGTGACTTATGTCCACCTTAAATCCAGATCTCACACCAAAACCACTGGCCACAGACAATATAGGGACGCTCCCACCCAAGGACACCACTTAAAGACCACAACAGGCAAATGTTTCACCTAATTTCATAGAGACAGAGAAAGTTAAGCACAATGAGAAGACAGAATAATTTATCTCAATTGAAAGAACAAGGAAAAAACACCTGAAAGAACAACTAATGAAAGAAAAATAAACAATTTACCAGATAAAGAATTCAAAGAATTAGTAATAAGAATGTTAACTGAATTAGAGAAAAGAACAGATGAATACACTGAGAATTTTAACAAGGACCTAGAAAATATAAAAAGAACCAGTCAAGGGCCTCCCTGGTGGCGCAGTGGTTGGGAGTCTGCCTGCCGATGCAGGGGACACGGGTTCGTGCCTGGTCCGGGAGGATCCCACATGCAGCGGAGCGGCTGGGCCCGTGGGCCATGGCCACTGAGCCTGCCCATCTGGAGCCTGTGCTCCACAACGGGAGAGGCCACAGCAGTGAGAGGCCCGCGTACCGCAAAAAAAAAAAAAAAGAACCAGTCAAAACTGAAGAAAACAATAACTGAAAAGAAAAAACACACTAGACAGAATCTCTAAGATAGAATAATGGAAATCACCCAATCAGAACAGCAAAAAGAAAAGCAAATTAAAAAAAAAATTAGAACATTTTAAGGAATCTCTGACATAACAAGAAGCATACCAATATTCACATTATATGGATCCCAAAATGTGAGATAGAAGGGAGTTGAAAATGTATTTAATGTAATTATGACTGAAAACTTCCCAAACCTGAAGAAGGAAACAGACATCCTGGTATAGGAGAAGCAAAGGGTCCCAAACAAGATGAACCAAAGAGATCCACACCAAGACATATCATAATTAAAACCACAACAGTTAAAGATAAAGGGAGAATTCTAAAGGCAGCTAGAGAAAAGCAAAAGTCATATACAAGGGAACCTCCATAAGGTTAAAAGCTGATTTTTCAGCAGAAACATTGCAGGCCAGAAGGAAGTGACACATATTTAAAGTGCTGAAAGTGAAAAACCTGCAACCTAGGATACTGTAACCAACAAAATTATCATTTAGAATCAGAGAGAGAAAGAACTTCTCAGACAAGCAAAAACTAAGAGTTCATCAATACTAAACCTACCCTGAAAGAAATGCTAAAATGTCTTCTCTAAATGGAAAAGAAAAAAGCTATAATAAGAGTAAGCATCTATAGTAAAGGAAAAATCCTACTAGTAAAGGCAAATATATAGTAAAGGCTGAGAATCAACCACTTAAATAAGCTAGTACAAAGATTAAAAGACAAAAATTATAAAATCAAGCACAACTACAATAATCAGTAAAGGGATAAACATGGATGCAAAATATGACATCCATCAAAACACAAAACGTGGGAGAGGGGATTGGAAAATGTAGATCTATAAAGTGTTTGAGCTTAAAGGACTACCTGTTTAAAACAAGTAGATATAGTTATCAGGCAACATTTATGAACCACATGGTAATACAAATCAAAAACCTACAACAGACACACAAAAACAAGAGAGAAAGGAACATAGCACACACTGAAGAAAAATCAAGCCACAAGCAAAGACACTAAAAGAAGAAAAGAACAGGGAAAAACTACAAAAACAACAAGCAAAGAAGTAATAAAATGGCAATAAGTAAAAACATATTAATAATTACTTTAAATATTAATGGACTAAGTGTTCCAATCAAAAGCCATAGGGTGACCGACTGGATGAAAAAACAAGATTCATCTGTATGCTGTTTACAAGAGACTCACTTCAGAGCTAAAGACACAAAGACTGAAAGTGAAGGGATGGAAAAAGATATTTCATGCAAATTGAAATGAAAAGAAAGTAGGGGTAGCAATACTCATATCAGACAAAATAGAATTTAAATCAAATGCTGTAACAAAAGATGAAAAAAGAGCATTATATAATGATAAAGGGATCAATATAAGAGGATGATACCACACTCATTAACATATATCCACTCAATACAGGAGCACCTAAATATATAAAGCAAATATCAACAGACATCGAGGGAGAAATTGACAACAATATAATAACAGTAGGGAACTTTAACACCACACTTACATCAATTGACAGATTATCCAGAAAGAAAATCAATAAGCAACAGTGGTCTTAAATGACAAAATAGAGCAGTTGGACTTAATAGATATCTACAGGACATTCCATCCCCAAACAGTAGAATACACATTCTTTTCAAGTGCACATGGAACATTCTCCAGGATAGATCACATACTAGACCACAAAACAAGTCTCAACAAATTTAAGAGGATAGAAATTATATCAAGCATCTTTTCTGAACACTATGGTATGTAACTAGAAAAGAGCTACAGAAAGAAAAATGGGAAAAGAACAAACCCATGGAGACCAAACATCATGCTACTAAAAAAAAGCAATGGGTCAAGAAGAAATCAAAGAGAAAATCAGAAAATACCTCAAGACAAATGAAAATGAAAGCACAACTTTCCAAAATCAATGGGATGCAGCAAAAGCAGTTCTAGAAGGGAAGTTCATAGCAATACAGGCCTACCTTCAGAGATAAGAAAAATCTTAAATAAGCAACATAAACTTCCATCTAAGGAATTAGAAAAAGAAGAACAAACAAAGCCCAAAGTCAGCAGAAGGAAAGAAATAATAAAGATCAGACAGGAAATAAAATAGAAACAAAAAATAGAAAAGATAAAACCAATATCTCTTTTTTGAAAACATAAATATTGATAAACCTTTAGCCAGGCTCATCAAGAAGAAGAGATAGAGGGCCCAAAGAAACAAAATAAGAAATGAAAGAGGAAAAATAGCAATCAATACCACCGAGATACAAAAATCATAATAGAGTACTGTAAAGAGTTATATGCTAACACATTGGACAACCTAGAAGAAATGGACAAATATCTAGAAATATATAGCCTTCCAAAACTGAATCAGGAAAAAATAGGCAATCTTCTCAGACTGATCATTAGTTTAAATTGAATATGTAATTTAAAAAAACTCCCAGCAAACAAAAGTGCATGACCAGATGGCTTCACAGGGGAATTCTACAAACATATATAGAGATAATACTTATCCTTCTTAAACTATTTCAAAAATTTGAAAAGGATGGACTGCACCCAAATTCATTCTACAAGGCTACCATTACCTTGATACCAAAACCAGAACAGCACACTAAAAATTAGAAAATTACATGGCAACACCTCCAATAAATATAGATGTAAAAATCCTCAAAGTATCATCAAATTGAATTCAACAATATGTAAAAAGGATCATACAACATGATCAAGTGGGATTTATTTCAGGGATGCGAGGATGGTTCAGTATTCTCAAATCAATAAATGTGATACACCATATTAACAAAAGAAAAGATAAAATCACATGATAACCTCAAATACACAAAGTTTTTGAAAAAAATTGAAATCTATTCATGACAAAAAATTCTCATCAAAGTTGGTATAGAGTGAATCCATCTCAACATAGTAAAGTCCATTTATGACAAACCCACAGTTAACATCACACTCAAGGGTGAAAAGCTGAAAGTTTTTCCTCTAAAATCAGAATCAAGACAAGGATGCCCATTCTCACCACTTCTATTTAATATAGTATTGGAAGTCCTAGCCACATCAGTCAGAAAAGAAAAAGAAATAAAAGGGATCCAAATTGGAAAAGAAGAAGTGAAACTGTCACTATTTGCAGACATCATGATGCTATATAGAGAGAACCCTAAAGCCTCTCCCAATAAACTATTAGAAATAATGAATGAATTCAGTAAAGTTGCAAGTACAAGATTAATATACAGAAACGTGTTGCTTTTCTATGTACTAACAATGAACTATCAGAGAGAGAAATTAAGGAAAAAAATCCCATTTATAATGGCATCAAAAAGAAAACCTAGGAATAAACTTAACCAAGGAGGTTAAAGACCTATGTATTGAAAACTATAAAATATTGATGAAAGAATTTGAAAATGATAAAAAGAAAGATATCCATTATACTGGAATTGGAAGAATTAATATTGTTAAAGTATCTATACTCCAAAGCAGTCTACAGATGTAATTCATTCCCTATCAAAATACCCAGGACATTTTTCACAGAACTAGAACAAATAATCTTAAAATATATATGGAATCACAAGAGACCCATAATTGCCAAAGCAATCTTAAGAAAAAAGAACAAAGTTGGAGTTATCATGCTCTCTGACTTCAGACTATACTATTGGGTTGGCCAAAAACTTCGTTTGGGTTTTTCCATAAGATCTTGTGGAAAAACCCAAATGAACATTTTGGCTAACCCAATACAAAGCTACAGTAATCAAAACGGCATGGTACTAGAACAAAAACTGACACATAGGGCAATGGAACAGAATAGAGAGCCCAGAAATAAACACACACTCTTATGGTCAATTAATCTACAACAAAGGAGACAAGAATATACAATGGAGAAAAGGCAGTCTCTTTTTTTTTTATTTTTATTGTTTTTTAAGGCAGTCTCTTTAATCAGTGGTGCTGGAAAAACTGGAGAGCTATATGTAAAAAAAAATGAGATGAGAAAATTTTCTTACATCATATATAAAAATATCAAAATGTATTAAAGACCTAAATATAAGACCAGAAACCATAAAACTCCTAGAAGAGAACATAGGCAGAACACTGTTTGATAAAAATTGTAGCAATAATTCTTGGATCTGTCTCCCAAGGCAAAAGAAAAGCAAAAATAAACAAATGGAACCTATTTAAACTTATAAACTTTTGCATAGCAAAGAAAACCATCCACAAAAAGACAAGACAACCTACTGAATGGGAGAAAATATTTGCAAATATATGACAATTAAGGGGCTAATATCCAAAATATATAAACAGCTCATACAACTCAATATAAAAAAAGATTAAAAAATAGGCAGAAGACCTTAGTAGACATTTTTCTGAAAAAAGACATACAGATAGGCAGGAGGCACATGGAAAAAATGCTCAGCATCACTAATCAGAGATATGCAAATCAAAACCAAAATGAGCTATCATCTCACATCTGTCAAAATGGCTATCATCAAAAAGTCTACAAATAACAAATGTTGGAGAGGATGTGGATAAAAGGGAAACCTTGTACACTGTGGGTGTTTTGTACTTTTGTGCAGCCACTGTGGAAAACTTTATGGAGGGTCCTCAAAAAACTGAAAATAGAACTACCATATGAGTATATATCCAAAGCAAACAAAAACACTATTTTGAAAAGATACATGTATCCTAGTGTTCATAGCAGCATTACTTACAATAGCCAAGATATGGAAGTGACCTAAGTGTTCATCAACAAATGAATGCATAAAGAAGATGTGGTATTATACACACACATACACACACACATACACACACACAATGGTATGTTACTCAGCCATAAAAAAAAAATGAAATTCTGCCATGCGCAACAACATGGATGGACCTAGAGAGTATAGAGTGAAATAAGTCAGATAAAGACAAATACTCTATGTCATCACTAATTTGTAGAATCTAAAAATTGAGACAAATAAATGTCTATAACAAAATAGAAAAAGACTCATAAATATAGAAAACAAACTAATGGTTACCAGTGGGGAGGAGGGAGGGGGGAGGGACAAGATAAGGATGTGGGATTAAGAGACACTATTATGTATAAAATAAATAAGCAACAAGGATATATTGTAAAGCGCAGGGAATACAGTCAATATTTTATAACTTTAAATGAATTATAATTTATAAAAATATTGAATCACCATATTCTTCACCTGAAAATATTGCAAATTGCATATACTTCAATTAAAAAAAAGAAACATGATTTTCCAGAAATGAAGAATGAAGGCCTCACAACTGCTTAACAGAAAATGTGGAAAGCTCATGGAATTCAGCAGTCAACCTACTGACCAAACTCTAGGTCACCTAGGCAATAAATCATGTCTATTTATTGCCTATTTCTGGATACCAGGAAATAAGTTAAATTACTGTTGCCTGAACAGTGCCATGAATGTTGCTGACTCTCCTCCATGTGGGAAAGCTTCCTCACCAATCTGTCTATCAACCTCCAGCTTGCCCCTTTATAATAACTAAAATAGCACTAAGATACATCTTGGATAGGCATAAGATTATGACTCCTTTCAGACAACAGTTACAGAAACACAGTATCAGTGAGCAGGTAAAGAAGGAAACTTACAAGCATTGTGGATGTGAATCAAGTAATTGGTTAGAACTGTGGCTGGTCCACTTAGATAAGAGGTAAAGATATGTAATGCTTTCTAAGAAACAATGGCAACAACTGTATTGTCTTATGACCCTACTTATGCTGCATTTATCATGCCAAATTTTGATCAATTTGGAGATGGCAATACAAGGTCTCATCCTAGTTGGCATAAGGGATCTTTTGCCCTCTATGGGAGTTACCCTTGAGACAAACAAACTAGCCCAGAAAAACAGAAGGACTGGCTAGAATTCAAGTTCTTATTGCTCTGGATTGGGTTTACAATGTTAATAAAGGTGACTTACCGGAGAATGAGAAAATGATATAAAGAAATCTAAATTCTGTTGTCCCTTATATTGAAAATGGGTGAAATGCAAATCAAAACTACAATGAGGTATCACCTCACACCAGTTAGAATGGGCATTATTAGAAAATCTACAAACAACAAATGCTGCAGAGGGTGTGGAGAAAAGGGAACCCTCTTGCACTGTTGGTGGGAATGTAAATTGATACAGCCACTATAGAGAGAGGTTCCTTAAAAAACTAAAAATAGAATTACCATATGACCCAGCAATCCCACTACTGGGCATATACCCAGAGAAAACCATAACTCAAAAACACACATGTTGGGCTTCCCTGGTGGCGCAGTGGTTGAGAGTCCGCCTGCTGATGCAGGGGACGCGGGTTCGTGCCCCGGTCCGGGAGGATCCCACATGCCACGGAGCGGCTAGGCCCATGAGCCATGGCTGCTGAGCCTGTGCGTCTGCAGCCTGTGCTCCGCAATGGGAGAGGCCACAACAGTGAGAGGCCCGCATACCGCAAAAAAAACCCAAACACACACACACATGTACCCCAATGTTCACTGCAGCACTATTTACAATAGCCAGGTCATGGAAGCAATCTAAATGCCCATCGACAGACAAATGGATAAAGAAGATGTGGTACATATATACAATGGAATATTACTCAGCCATAAAAAGGAATGAAAGTGGGTCATTTGTAGAGACGTGGATGGATCTAGAGACTGTCATGCAGAGTGAAGTAAGTCAGAAAGAGAAAAACAAATATCGTATATTAACGCATATATGTGGAACCTAGAAAAATGGTACAGATGAACCAGTTTGCAGGGCAGAAATAGAGACACAGATGTAGAGAACAAACGTATGGACACTAAGGGGGGAAAGTAGCAGGGGAAGGTGGTGGTGGTGTGATGAATTGGGAGATTGGGATTGACATATAGACACTAATATGTATAAAATGGATAACTAATAAGAACCTGCTGTATAAAAAATAAATAAAATTCAAACATTCAAAAAAAAGAAAATGGGTGAAAGTTTGAAGATATGTTCTTGGAAATGGAGCAGCAGTTGCCCCATATTAAGGAAGGCTCCTTAAAAATCGTTGCCACCCCATGCGTCAAGCAGAAGCGAGCCAAATGGTGCAAATCTCACAGCCCTATTCCAAAAGCATGGGTCTGTGGCTGCTTAGTAAATGAGTTCCCAAAGCTAAATAAATGGTGTTAGTAGTCACAACCATACCATATGATTCAAAGCTTTGGGTAGACAAAAAACAACAGAAGTTCATTTAGTTGAAATAGAAGCAGTTGCTACAATATTGGAAACCAAATGTAAATGCATCTTGTTTAATGGAATGGATTCAATCTCTCCTATGTCCTCTAATCTTTCCCTCCTTACTAATGAACTTAAATTCTTTAGGGGAAGCTAGGAGAGAAGGGTGGAGAGAGATGTGGTCAAGTTTTCGCTGTCGCCAAGAGGGACCAAAAGTGCTATGAACTCACCCAATTTAGTATGTGGGAAACTCCAGAAAGGGGACGGACTCAAGCTTTTATCAATCTGTTGGATTCAGGTGTCTAAATGATCAACCTATTCAGTTTTGTGGAAGGAAGGGGGAACCCAGATTTAACTGGCAAAGTATAAATGAGGTTCCAATGGGGAAGGGAAGCTAACATGACCTTGTGCATGGTGCCATTTGTGCCAACTCAATTTATAGTTTTAGCCACTTCTGAATGCATAATGTTATTATTTTGCTTGTTCTCTGAAAATATTAAATTATAGAAAGGATTATTTTGATCAGGAAGAATTCATATATAGAAGTGCCAGTGGGACACATAGATAGCTCCAAATTTGTTTCCCAGTTCAGTCTCAGGCAGTCCAAGAAAAACATCATAGAATTTCAGCAGGCCAAGAAAAACAACATAGAATTTCAGCAGGGGAAATGGAAATCACAGCCTTGATTTAGAACTTAAACTCTACAGATGTAGTAAAGTAACATGATATCTCAATATAAAAGCCCCATATGGTCTACAGTTGGTGAAAAGACAAATGGAGGTAGAAGTTTACACAGGATTATCTCCAACTAATTTTAATTTTGATCTGGCAGTCCTGGTTTTTCCAGATATCAAGGCGATAACTGAATCCATTGCAAAAGCTGATGATTTTTGATATGCTATCATGGACATTTCCAGCTCCTTCTTTTCTGCCCTCCTGTCACATAAAAACATGATCAATTTACATTTGTATGGCAAGGCCTCCAATATACATTTGCAGAACTCTCTCAGGAGTACTTAAACTTCCTTGCCTTTTGCCTCCAGAACCTAGGACAGGATTTAGTGCAAGTACCTCTACTGTCATATGTCAAAAACTTTCACCAAAAATGGATGCCTTATTGGCTGGCAAGTCAGAAGCATCCATATCAACAGCACTGACCGCACTATCTCACTTCCACCTGCAGAGATAGCTGGAAATACCAGACAAAATTCAGGGGTCACCACATAAAGTTTATTGGGACCATGTGGGCAGATCACACTGTCAATCCTTTTGGCAGTTAGGGAAGAAAAAATAATTGCTGCCTGTTGAGACCCCCCCCACACACACCTAAAAAGGACCTTGTAGGACACCTGAGACAGTATGTGCTTCACTTGGACATTCTACCTAGTCCCTTATATCAGTGAAATTCCAAATCAGCATTCATTGAATGGGACCCAAACCAACAGGCTGTGCTATAATCTGTTCAGCAAGCTGTGATGTAACAGAGAAGAACAAACCTGACTCCATATCTGATCTATTCCTTTAGATCCAACCTTTGTGCTCTGTTGCATGTGCTTAGTTATGCTGGCTCTGTACTTTTGTAAAAAAAATGTTGCCTATTGTCTGAAATGTACATGATAGCCCATTCTCAAAGGCTCAGACTCCCAGGCTTGACCTTTAAAGGTATATCATTTTTTATTCATATAGAGAAAAAAGGTATGGAACAGATAATAGCATTTGTCTTGCTGGAGATTTATAGGAACATTGTGACCAGACCCTATGTGGATAGCTGCAAGAACAAAGGATTCCAGCAACAAGAAGTTTGCAACAACCAGCTACACACTCTCCTGTTAGTATAAAAGAAGACTAGAGGGGGGACCTTGAAGATGGCGGAAGAGTAAGACGCGGAGATCGCCTTCCTCCCCACGGATACACCAGAAATACATCCACACGTGGAACAACTCGTACAGAACTCCTACTGAAGGCTGGCAGAAGACCTCAGACCTCCCAAAAGGCAAGAAACTCCCCAGGTACCTGGGTAGGGCAAAAGAAAAAACAGAGACAAAAGAATAAGGACGGCACCTGCACCAGTGGGAGGGAGCTGTGAAGGAGGAAAAGTTTCCACACACTAGGAAGCCCCTCCGCGGGCGGAGACTGCGGGAGGCGGAGGGGGGAGTTTCGGGACCGCGGAGTAGTGCACAACGACGGGTGCGGAGGGCAAAGCGGGGAGATTCCTGCACAGACGATCGGTGACGACCAGCACTCACCAACCCGAGAGGCTTGTCTGCTCACCCGCCGGGGCGGGCGGGGCTGCGAGCTGAGGCTCGGGTTTTGGTTTTGGACGGAGCTCAGGGAGAGGACTGGGGTTGGCGGCTTGAACATAGCCTGAAGGGGTTAGTGCACCACGACTAGCCGGGAGGGAGTTCGGGGAAAAGCCTGCACCGGCCGAAGAGGCAAGAGACTTTTTCTTCCCTCTTTGTTTCCTGGTGCGCGAGGAGAGGGGTTTAAGAGCGCTGCTTAAAGGATCTCCAGAGACCGGCGCGAGCCGCGGCTAAAAGCGCGAACCCCAGAGACGGGCGCGAGCCGCGGCTGAAAGCGCAAACCCCAGAGACGGGCGCGAGCCGCGGCTAAAACCGCGGACCCCAGAGACGGGCGGGAGACGCTAAGGCTGCTGCTGCCGCCACCAAGGGGCCTGTGTGCGAGCACAGGTCACTCTCCACACCCCTCTTTCGCGGAGCCTGTGCAGCCCGCCACTGCCAGGTTCCCGGGATCCAGGGACAACTTCCCCGGGACAACGCACTGCAGGCCTCAGGCTGGTGCAACGTCACGCCGGCCTCTGCCGCAACGTCACGCTGCCTCTGCCGCCGCAGGCCCGCCCCGCACGCAGTGCCCCTCCTTCCCCCATCCCCCAACCCCCGTCCTGAGTGAGCCGGAGGCCCCGAATCAGCGGCTCCTTTAACCCCGTCCTGTCTGAGCGAAAAAACAGACGCCCTCCAGCAACCTACACGCAGAGGCAGGGCCAAATCCAAAGCTGAGCTCCTGTGAGCTGTGAGAACAAAGAAGAGAAAGGGAAATCTCTCCCAGCAGCCACAGAAGCAGCGGATTAAAGCTCCACAATCAACTTGATATACCCTGCATCTGTGGAATACCTGAATAGACAAGGAATGATCCCAAATTGAAGAGGGGGAATTTAGGAGTGAGATCTATGATTTTTTTCCCTTTTCCTCTTTTTGTGAATGTGTACGTGTATGCTTCTGTGTGAGATCTTGTCTGTATACTCTTGCTTCCACCATTTGTCCTAGGGCTCTATCCGTCCATGATTTTTTAAAAAAATTCTTTTTCTTAATAATTAAGTTTAATTGTAATAACTTTATTATACTTTACCTTCGTTCTTTCTTTCTTTCCTTCCTTCCTTCCTTCCCTCCTTTAGACAACGAATCACCCCAAGTTGAGGAGGTTGTCTCTGGGAGCAGGATTTATGATTTTTCCCCCTTTACCTCATTTTGTGAAGGTGTATGTGTATGCTTCTGTGTAAGATTTTCTCTGTATAGCTTTGCTTCCAACATTTGTCCTAAGGTTCTATCCGTCCCTTTTTTTTTTCTAAATATTTTTTAATTCAATAACTATATTATACTTTATTTTATTTTTACTGTATCATCTTTCTGTCTTTTTTCCTTCTTTCCCTCCTTCCTTCCTTCCTCCCTCCCTCCCTCCCTCCTTTCTTTCCTTCTTTGCTTCTTTCTTCCTTCCTTCCTTTCCTCCTTTCCTTCTTTCTTTACTCATACTTCTACTAATTCTCTCTACTTTTGCTCCCTTTTATTCTGAGCCGTGTGGATGAAAGGCTCTTGGTGCTCCAGCCAGGAGTCAGGGCTCTGCCTCTGAGGTAGGAGAGCCAACTTCAGGACACTGGTCAACAAGAGACCTCCCAGCTCCACATAATATTAAACGGTGGAAATCTCCCAGAGACCTCCATCTTAACACCAGCACCCAGCTTCATTCAACGACCAGCAAGCCACAGTGCTGGACAACCTATGCCAAACAACTAGCAAAACAGGAACACAACCCCACCCATTAGCAGAGAGGCTGCCTAAAATCATAATAAGGCCACAGACACCCCAAAACACACCACCAGACGTGAACCTGCCCACTAGAGAGACAAGATCCAGCCTCATCCACCACAACACAGTCAGTAGTCCCCTCCACCAGGAAGCCTACACAACCCACTGAAACAACCTTAGCCACTGGAGACAGACATCAAAAACAACGGGAACTACGAAAGTGCAGCCTGCAAAAAGGAGACCCCAAACACAGTAAGATAAGCAAAATGAGAAGACAGGAAAACACACAGCAGATGAAGGAGCAAGATAAAAACCCACCAGACCTAACAAATGAAGAGGAAATAGGCAGTCTACCTGAAAAAGAATTCAGAATAATGATAGTAAGGATGATCCGAAATCTTGGAAGTAGAATGGACAAAATGCAAGAAACAGTTAACAAGGACCTGCAAGAACTAAAGATGAAACAAGCAACGATGAACAATGCAATAAATGAAATTAAAACCACTCTAGATAGGATCAATAGCAGAATAACTGAGGCAGAAGAACGGATAAGTGACCTGGATGATAAAGTAGTGGAAATAACTACTGCAGAGCAGAATAAAGAAAAAAGAATGAAAAGAACTGAGGACAGTCTCAGAGACCTCTGGGACAACATGAAACGCACCAACATTCGAATTATAGGGGTTCCAGAAGAAGAAGAAAGAAAGAAAGGGACTGAGAAAATATTTGAAGAGATTATAGTTGAAAACTTCCCTAATATGGGAAAGGAAATAGTTAATCAAGTCCAGGAAGCACAGAGAGTCCCATACAGGATAAATACAAGGAGAAACACGCCAAGACACATATTAATCAAACTGTCAAAAATTAAATACAAAGAAAGCATATTAAAAGCAGCAAGGGAAAAACAACAAATAACACACAAGGGAATCCCCATAAGGTTAACAGCTGATCTCTCAGCAGAAACCCTACAAGCCAGAAGGGAGTGGCAGGACATACTGAAAGTGATGAAGGAGAAAAGCCTGCAACCAAGACTACTCTACCCAGCAAGGATCTCATTCACATTTGATGGAGAAATTAAAACCTTTACAGACAAGCAAAAGCTGAGAGAGTTCAGCACCACCAAACCAGCTTTACAACAAATGCTAAAGGAACTTCTCTAGACACGAAACACAAGAGAAGGAAACGACCTATAGTAGCGAACCCAAAACAATATAGAAAATGGAAATAGGAACATACATATCGATAATTACCTTAAATGTAAATGGACTAAATGCTCCCACCAAAAGACACAGATTGGCTGAATGGATACAAAAACAAGACCCTTATATATGCTGTCTACAAGAGATCCACTTCAGACCTAGAGACACATACAGACTGAAAGTAAGGGGATGGAAACAGATATTCCATGCAAATGGAAACCAAAAGAAAGCTGGAGTAGCAATTCTCATATCAGACAAAATAGACTTTAAAATAAGGACTATTAAAAGGGACAAAGAAGGACACTACATAATGATCAAGGGATCGATCCAAGAAGAAGATATAACAATTGTAAATATTTATGCACCCAACATAGGAGCACCTCAATACATAAGGCAAATACTAACCACCATAAAAGGGGAGATCAACAGTAACACATTCATAGTAGGGGACTTTAACACCCCACTTTCACCCATGGACAGATCATCCAAAATGAAAATAAATAAGGAAACACAAGCTTTAAATGATACATTAAACAAGATGGACTTAATTGATATTTATAGGACACTCCATCCAAAAACAACAGAATACACATTTTTCTCAAGTGCTCATGGAACATTCTCCAGGACAGATCATATCTTGGGTCACAAATCAAGCCTTGGTAAATTTAAGAAAACTGAAATTGTATCAAGTATCTTTTCTGACCACAATGCCATGAGACTAGATATCAATTACAGGAAAAGATCTGTAAAAAATACAAACACATGGAGGCTAAACAATACACTACTTAATAATGAAGTGATCACTGAAGAAATCAAAGAGGAAATAAAAAAATACCTAGAAACAAATGACAATGGAGACACAACGACCCAAAACCTATGGGATGCAGCAAAAGCAGTTCTAAGGGGGAAGTTTATAGCAATACAAAGCCCACCTTTAAGAAGCAGGAAACATCTCGAATAAACAACCTAACCTTGCACCTCAAGCAATTAGAGAAAGAAGAACAAAAAACCCCAAAGCTAGCAGAAGGAAAGAAATCATAAAAATCAGATCAGAAATAAATGAAAAAGAAATGAAGGAGACGATAGCAAAGATCAATAAAACTAAAAGCTGGTTCTTTGAGAAGATAAACAAAATAGATAAACCGCTAGCCAGACTCATCAAGAAAAAAAGGGAGAAGACTCAAATCAATAGAATTAGAAATGAAAAAGGAGAAGTAACAACTGACACTGCAGAAATAAAAAAAATCATGAGAGATTACTACAAGCAACTCTATGCCAATAAAATGGACAATCTGGAAGAAATGGACAAATTCTTAGAAATGCACAACCTGCCAAGACTGAATCAGGAAGAAATAGAAAATATGAACAGGCCAATCACAAGCACTGAAATTGAAACTGTGATTAAAAACCTTCCAACAAACAAAAGCCCAGGACCAGATGGCTTCACAGGTGAATTCTATCAAACGTTTAGAGAAGAGCTAACACCTATCCTTCTCAAACTCTTCCAAAATATAGCAGAGGGAGGAACACTCCCAATTCCTTCTACGAGGCCACCATCACCTTGATACCAAAACCAGACAAGGATGTCACAAAGAAAGAAAACTACAGGCCAATATCACTGATGAACATAGATGCAAAAATCCTCAACAAAATACTAGCAAACAGAATCCAACAGCACATTAAAAGGATCATACACCATGATCAAGTGAGGTTTATTCCAGGAATGCAAGGATTCTTCAATATACACAAATCTATCAATGTGATAAACCATATTAACAAATTGAAGGAGAAAAACCATATGATCATCTCAATAGATGCAGAGAAAGCTTTCGACAAAATTCAACACCCATTTATGATAAAAACCCTCCAGAAAGTAGGCATAGAGGGAACTTTCCTCAACATAATAAAGGCCATATATGACAAGCCCACAGCAAACATCATCCTCAATGGTGAAAAACTGAAAGCATTTCCACTAAGATCAGGAACAAGACAAGGTTGCCCACTCTCACCACTCTTATTCAACATAGTTTTGGAAGTTTTAGCCACAGCAATCAGAGAAGAAAAGGAAATAAAACGAATCCAAATCGGAAAAGAAGAAGTAAAGCTGTCACTGTTTGCAGATGACATGATACTATACATAGAGAATCCTAAAGATGCTACCAGAAAACTACTAGAGCTAATCAATGAATTTGGTAACGTAGCAGGATACAAAATTAATGCACAGAAATCTCTGGCATTCCTATATACTAATGATGAAAAATCTGAAAGTGAAATCAAGAAAACACTCCCATTTACCACTGCAACAAAAAGAATAAAATATCTAGGAATAAACCTACCTAAGGATATGAAAGACCTGTATGCAGAAAATTATAAGACACTGATGAAAGAAATTAAAGATGATACAAATAGATGGAGAGATATACCATGTTCTTGGATGGGAAGAATCAACATTGTGAAAATGACTCTACTACCCAAAGCAATCTACAGATTCAATGCAATCCCTATCAAACTACCACTGGCATTTTTCACAGAACTAGAACAAAAAATTTCGCAATTTGTATGGAAACACAAAGACCCCGAATAGCGAAAGCAATCTTGAGAACGAAAAAAGGAGCTGGAGGAATCAGGCTCCCTGACTTCAGACTATATTACAAAGCAACAGTAATCAAGACAGTATGGTACTGGCACAAAAAACAGAAAGATAGATCAGTGGAACAGGATAGAAAGCCCAGAGATAAACCCACGCACATATGGACACCTTATCTTTGATAAAGGAGGCAGGAATGTACAGTGGAGAAAGGACAGCCTCTTCAATAAGTGGTGCAGGGGAAAACTGGACAGGTACATGTAAAAGTATGAGATTAGATCACTCCCTAACACCATACACAAAAATAAGCTCAAAATGGATTAAAGACCTAAATGTAAGGCCAGAAACTATCAAACTCTTAGAAGAAAACATAGGAAGAACACTCTATGACATAAATCACAGCAAGATCCTTTCTGACCCACCTCCTAGAGTAATGGAAATAAAAACAAAAATAAACAAATGGGACCTAATGAAACTTCAAAGCTTTTGCACAGCAAAGGAAACCATAACCAAGACCAAAAGACAACCCTCAGAATGGAGAGAAAACATTTGCAAATGAAGCAACTGACAAAGGATTAATCTCCAAAATTTACAAGCAGCTCATGCAGCTCAATAACAAAAAACAAACAACCCCATCCAAAAATGGGCAGAAGACCTAAACAGACATTTCTCCAAAGAAGATATACAGAATGCCAACAAACACATGAAAGAATGCTCAACATCATTAATCATTAGAGAAATGCAAATCAAAACTACAATGAGATATCATCTCACACCAGTCAGAATGGCCATCATCAAAAAATCTAGAAACAATAAATGCTGGAGAGGGTGTGGAGAAAAGGGGACACTCTTGCACTGCTGGTGGGAATGTGAATTGGTTCAGCCACTATGGAGAACAGTATGGAGGTTCCTTAAAAAACTACAAATAGAATTACCATATGACCCAGCAATCCCACTACTGGGCATATACCCTGAGAAAACCAAAATTCAAAAAGAGTCATGTACCAAAATGTTCACTGCAGCTCTATTTACAATAGCCCGGAGATGGAAACAACCTAAGCGCCCATCATCGGATGAATGGATAAAGAAGATGTGGCACATATACACAATGGAATATTACTCAGCCATAAAAAGAAATGAAATTGAGCTATTTGTAATGAGATGGATAGACCTAGAGTCTGTCATACAGAGTGAAGTAAGTCAGAAAGAAAAGGACAAATACCGTATGCTAACACATATATATGGAATTTAAGGGAAAAAAATGTCATGAAGAACCTAGGGGTAAGACAGGAGTAAAGACGCAGACCTACTGGAGAACGGACTTGAGGATATGGGGAGGGGGAAGGGTGAGTTTTGACAGGGCGAGAGAGAGTCATGGACATATACACACTAACAAACGTAGTAAGGTAGATAACTGGGGGGAAGCAGCGGCAAGGCACAGGGATATTAGCTCGGTGCTTTGTGACAGCCTGGAAGGGTGGGATGGGGAGAGTGGGAGGGAGGGAGACGCAAGAGGGAAGACATATGGGAACATAAGTGTATGTATAGCTGATTCACTTTGTTATAAAGCAGAAACTAACACACCATTGTAAAGCAATTATACCCCAATAAAGATGTTTAAAAAAAAAAAAAAAAAAGAAGACTAAATTTAACTCGAGTAAGATGGTTCTTTGGAACACTAGTCCACCATTTTCTTGGTCTGCTGGCTTTCCTAATGAAGTCACTATTCCTTGCCCTAATACCTTGTCTCTTGATTTGTTGGCCTGTCAAGAGGCAAGCAGTATGAGCTTGGACTCGGTAACAGTGACACACTCTATTTTGGGGGACTCATAACTCTGATATAATTCCATACATGCAAAAACATTTAAAATTTAGCCATAGGTTTAGAGATTGATACGTAAGTGGTACAATTATAAGGAAAATAAGAAAATAATTTATGAAAGTAACTTACTGTAGTAAATACATTTTCTATACTTTAATTACTTGAATAAGTTCTATATTAATTAATTGATTTAAGTACTTCAGTGAAAATTTTGTATCCACAGGTGTGGGAAGATCCAGAAACTGCCATATCCTGGTTCTTTTGCAATTTGCTCTTTGGTTACATGCCATTTTCAATCTGCTTGATGGAAAATATCTTGACAAAATATTTTGGAGTCTGGAAAACTTGAGAACAAGTAAAGATTTTGGTATGACCAAACCTACTGTTACCTTCAGTTTGTTTTATTACAAGCAAATCCACAATATTGGTTTGCTATTAATAGCTGAGACAATATTGCTCATCACTGTGGAACTATTAAATCTTGAAGGAAATTATATATGCATTAAGACCAATACTTAGTGTTGATATTCTCAACTATATTTTTGATCATGGATTCCCAAATGAGTACTTTAAATGTGCTGGCTGGCAGAAGGAAAAAATCCATGGTGTTTTTTGACCTACTTCCTACTTAAGATAAATAACTGAAAATCAGCAAGAGAGATACCTGCTGTGTGAATAATACGTGGAGAAGACTTGAAAAGTTAACTCCAAAAATGAAGTTATAGTATTTATTTTAAACATATAATTGGAATATTACATGTATCTTTAAAAGACTATTCTCAAATATACTTTCATGATTATTATCCTCAACATATCTGCCAAAACTAACCTGAGGCAATGGAATTCAGAAAAATGATGACTGAGCAGAAGGAAAGAACTTGACTCATCACAGAGGAAAGACAAAATATATGGACTAGGTTAAAGATCATTTTCCAATTTCTTAAGCTATATATATTTTACTCAAAAAGGTTGTTTTTTATATGTAAATTGAAAAAAAGATTAGACATGCTCAGAATCTTCACCAAAATATCCAGTCTTTTAAATGAATCCTGCTTATTCAAAAAATGTCTGCCCTAAAGACACAGAAATTATAATTTGCTAAGTTAAGAAGCTAAATGTATATAATACCATCAATTTCTCAAAACCAAGAACAATACCTTTCTTTTTAATACAAAGGTTTTGCAAATTTTCAAAACTCTACCAAAATATTAACATCCTATGTTCACAAACCTAACAGCTACTTTGCTATTTGAGAAACAAAAGGGAAATTTATGATAAGGGCCACTGTATGCTACCATTAAAAGTAGTCACTGCTCTCATTTGAAGGAGGAAAAATATTGAGCCAATAGAGAACATGTAATTAGGTAGTCCAGTGTTTTTCAAACATTATGCATATGACTCATCTGGGAACCTTAAGAAAATGGAGATTCTGATTTAGTAGGTCTGGTGTGAAGCCTAATGTTTTGTTTTCAACAAGCTGCCAAGTAATGTCAGTGTTAGTGGTTCACTAACCACACACTTATATCGTTTTTTAGGAATCAAAAAAAGACAAGTGAAAAAAATTGAGTGACTTTCTCAAAATGTAGGCACACTAGGCAAGAGAACACTTTAGGGCCACGGGATACATCAAACCTCTCCAGATGAGGTAATTACTTGGTAAGCCAGACTGGGAAAGCCCCAGACATGAGTTAAGGTTCTCCAAGGGATAATTCTCATCCCAAACTTGGATCCATTTTAAATTTCAAAGCAACGTTTTTGTTTTTGTTTATTATTTTAAAGCTCTGTTGCTGCAGGGATCTGCCATTACTCCAAAGCCACAACTATTTTAGTTTCAGCAGTGGTGGTTCATGCCTGTCACTGGTAGATTTATTCAAAGTTACATTTTTGAAAAGGAGAGGGATAAAAATGTAAAGAATTAAAGGATTTTAAAATGTAGAGAAGATTAGTTGTTTTAGCAGTTTGCATTTTCTAAAATGGGCTATCGAGTCAATTAACACTTAAACCATGTCTTCCTCAATACTTCCTCAAACACTGGTTGTCAATCCACCTATCAATGAAGTGAATTTTGTTGGGCTGAGATTTGACTTCTGGAAAGCCAGCAGTCTCCATTACTGTATGAAATTTATTTTTTTGAAGAATTCAAACACTGGAATAATGAAAGCTATTTAAAATGGTTTCTCCTTCCGTTCATGAATTTTTGCTGTTGAAATACAAAGCTACAAAGCTCAAATTCATGTATTTGTACTATTCATTACTAATATATGCTCTATATAACTGATCTCAAACTTTTTTTTTTGACTTTTAAAAGTTACTTTTATTAAGGTAAGAACAGCAAATTACAAAGAATGAGGATAGTGTAATTTCCTTAGCTCAAAGATTTTTACAAAAGTTAATGACCTTGTACTTTAGTTCAAGAATAGTGGATTACAGGCTACTAAAATATTAAGTTTTATAGCTCTTTACTCCCAATTCCAGTGTTATTTGAGTTTGGGAAGATCCTATCTTCCCAAAGCTGCCAGGATGTGGTTGGGCACGTATTCCTTCTTAGGCTCTGCTATGTATACATTCACTCCCTTTTGTGGCAGAAGCAAAGAGCAGATGTATCCAGTTTACTTTCATAGAATTAGTCATCAAATTTCATCATTTCTGTGACAGTAAAAATTCACCAATGAATATGTATTTTTTAAAGATTTGAAATACGTTTTAACCTCTGAATATACTTGTTTTCCTCATGCTAAGGGCAGCCTTGAGTTATGATTAAAACACTCTGATAGCTATAGTTTAGCAAAACATATTCTCCCTGATCTCACAGAAATGATCTCAAACTTTCAAGTGCATACTTTCTGTTTTGAAGTATAGGAAATCAATTCGATCTTTTTGTTTATTTTTCTTATGACACTTAGTATACAGCTATAGACATTGTGGGTGCTCAATAAATGATTATGAACATATGAGAGTTTATATCTAAACTTTATGACTGATGTATTATAATCTTAAATTTTGCTGCTTGGTTTTCACATGGTTTTAATGCTTAAGGGAGTAAGAAAAGAAACAGCTGCATCTCTATTATGACACAACCAGTTGATGAAATCACTGGCCAGGTGGCTGATGGACCCAGTAGCAATTCTGGAACAAGTGTTAAGGCTCAAATTATGTTGGGCCACTTTTCCAAGCTTGATGTTACCCATTTGGTACAAGCATCTGAGAATGTTATTTTGTCATAAAGTATATCATGTGCTAAAGTCATTCTCTATAGATGGATTTGATGTTAATGTACTTTAGTTGAACAAAAAACTTAATTTGCATGCTCTATCCTTTTTTCATTTTTCATGCTGTTCAGTATCCCTCCCCTCTTTTATGCTCTAATGAACATTTTTATCTCAACTTTATACATACTTTATACATAGTCATTTACCTATGTATTGTACAATAAATATACTATATATACTGCCTTTCTTGCTCTTGTGCTCTCTCTATACGCATATGTATGGTAAATAAGATGTTGTAAACAAGTTTGACAAATTTTCTTCTCAGCCACAGTTTACATCTATTTCATTTCACATATTTACTTTTTGTTATTAATTGAAAAGTTGAAAATGTGCAATTATAGTAAATACCATCTAAAGTGGACCATATAGTCAAAATTATTTTTTAAATTTCATAATGTGTTTCTTTAGAAACTTTAAAAATCCTGAGAAAAATACAGGAAAGAAAACAAAGCCTGTATTTCTATTGCCTAATGAAAGGTTTTGTTAGAACTTTAGGTTTTGTTAGAATTTTATTTCCTTTCTTCCTGTGCCTCCCATCTTAGATGTACAAACTCAGACATCATAAATTCACTTATGTTGTAGGATTCATTTTCTACATAAATCCTTGAATCATGCTATCCTTTTTATCATTATAGTATGGCATGGGAATTGTTTACAAGATTGTCTAATGATATTTTCTCATGTAAAGTAAGAATAAGTTATGTAAGTATTATCTATGCTTGAACACTTTATTTACATGTAATTCTGCTTAGCTTACGTATTAGCTATTAGATATTTAGAATTTGGAATTTTGTTGACATAAAGAATACTGACAAATTTTTATTTCCAGAAAAGTCATTTCATGCTCACACTAGCATTTAATTAGAGTGACTCTTTCAACTCACCATAATAAATGTTGAATATTAAAGAGTTTTTTAACTATTTCTAAGTGTTTAATTATTCTTAATCATATCTCTTTATTGAGCATTGTTAATCATTTTTACACCATTTTACTTCCTAATATTTGACTTGTCTACCAAGATTATCATGGAAAATATTACATGTTTTATTAATTTTCTGGAATATTAAAATATTTTGAATTATTATTATTGAATTATTCATGCTTTGCCCACACTATGGTGTTGTTATTGCATGTATATAAAATTTGATGTATATCAATTTTAAATGCTTATTTGCTTAGGTCTAGTGAAATTTATTTTTTTCATTTCTTTTGTTGTTTATATGCTTAGAAAGACACTCCCCAGACAAGATAAGGAAAATATTTACCACTGGTTATTTCTGGTTCTCTGTTTTTACATTTAATGATATACTTTAACTAGAATTTATAGGTGATAAGGATCTGTCATATTGTTTCCATAAATTCCCAGTTATCTCATTTATTGAATGATCTGTTAATGCATTATTCAAATATATTATCTTTCTTTTAAAAATGTTTTATGTATTTTTCCAGTCATGATAGAGTAGCTTAATACAGTAAAAGCTAAAAAAAAAGCTTAAAAATTATATACAAAGTCTCTTTTGAGACATTCCACATAAACTAAAATCATTCTACTATCTTTGAAAGAAGGATAAGCTCAGGAAGTAAGCTCCACATTCAACTCAGCTCACTCCTGCAGGGCACTGTCAGAACCTGAGATCAGGAAAGTAGAGTCCAAATAGAGAATGATGGGACTTGGAGGAGAAAATGCAGAAATCAAACATTGATTTCTGTGTTGACAAGGGTATTTGAGGGAGTAGGTAATAGAATAGGGGCACAGAAAAGGGGTTCTAAAAAGATGCATGGAACTTCCCTTGGTTGCTGGCCAAACTCCTAAGTTCTGCATACTCAAGGTATGACCCAGATGTCTCAGCAGAAAACTGTTGCCTAGAGTTCTCCACAGAGATTTCAGAGGCTACACAGAGCCACAAGATATTCGAGTACAGCGCCACTAGAGAGAAAAGTTTGTAATAAATACATAGTCAAGACTTTCAAATTCTTTAGTAATATGCAAAGCTTTCTCTGTCAATTCAGGGCACATATCCCCATAGTGGGTGACCCATATGACCACCATGCAAATGATGATGAGGAACAGTGACAGAAAAGGTGCAAGAAAAATTCCATCCAGTAAAGAGTGAGAAATCTACAGCAATGATGAAATAATGTTAAACAATTATGAGAAGCCCTTGTATTATAGTGGAAGATACTCCTGTTTTTAAAATAATCTATTTCTGGATGAAACTTTCTTGTCCATGAACTTTCATTGACAGAAAATGATCTTTAGGGCTTATGTCTGGGGGCTACAGAGATGAGCAGATTTCACAGCTCACTTTTTGCTTGGCAAGTTTGAGGGCCTCAAGTGTTGCTTTAGAAATTTTTTTATTGTTATATTCATTTTCTTTTCTTTTTTTGAAAAAAAAGTTAGTAAGTCAGAATAGGTTATTCTGTATTGAACTCAGAGTGGTACAGACCTGAAAGGGCATTATTTCCACTCTTGAAATAAACTAACATATAAAGCCTAGAAAATTTTCAAATTAAGGATTTTTTTGAAGCCAGTGGAGAACTGCAGTCATGGGGCAAACAACTGAAAACTGAAGGGAGACAGGCACATACTAGAATTGAATCACTTGCTTACCTGGGCCAAACATTGTAGGACACTGTATAACCCCATGAGAAGACTCAGCTAGACAATTTTAATAAATTGATGAGGACTAAAGTGAAAGTGGGAAACCCCTATGGGGCATGAACATAGGGGGATTTGTACCTTATTCCAGGCTTTTCCATCAAGGAACACTAGTGAGTGCTCACAGTGAAGTTTGAGGAGAATTTTGAGAAATAGTCCCCATGATATTGGCTGAGGGAAGAGAATAGCAGCTATTGATGATATTCCATCCCAAACAGCACTCCCTATACCATTTATAGAATCAAAACTTAAGTCTCCAGAGGGAAAAGGAAGTGGAAATGGTTTCCAGAGGGTATAAGAGATTATCTACAGCAGCTTGGGGCAGAGCCACAACAACAACCAAAACTTCACCCAAATTTATGTCACCTATCTCCCCTAAATAACAAATCCTTAATATACATAGTCAGGAGCAATGGAATTATAGTCTGAATACACTGTTGGAAATCCACTGCAGCTGTCAGAAGGGAATGGGAAAAAAACAGCTTTAGCCTGTGGAAGAGCAGGAATGTGTACTAGTTCTGGCATTGTATCTGGAGGAAGAGCAACACAGTAGGCTGAATAACAACCCCCCAAAACTGTTCACATCCTAGTCCCAGAACCTGTGATATGTTGTTAGCTTACATTGTATAAGGGACTTTGAGAACGTGATGAAGAGTCTTTCAGTGATGAGATTATCCTGGACTCTCTGGTGGGCCAGATGTAATAACAAGGGTCGTTTTAAGAGGAAAGCAGAAGGATGAGAGTCAGATAAAGCTAATGTAATGACATAACTAAAGGATAAAAGAGGAAAGCATAAACAAGACAAAAAGACAACCCTCAGAATGGGAGAAAATATTTGCAAATGAAGCAACTGACAAAGGATTAATCTCCAAAATTTACCAGCAGCTCATGCAGCTCAATATCAAAAAAACAAACAACCCAATTGAAAAATAGGCAGAAGACCTAAATAGACATCTCTCCAAAGAAGATATACAGATGGCCAACAAACACACAAAAGGATGCTCAACATCATTAATCATTAGACAACTGCAAATCAAAACTACAATGAGGTTATCACCTCACACCAGTCAGAATAGCATCATCAAAAAATCTTCAAACAGGGCTTCCCTGGTGGTGCAGTGGTTGAGAGTCCGCCTGCTGATGCAGCGGACACGGGTTCATGCTCCGGTCCAGGAAGATCCCACATGCCGCGGAGAGGCTGGGCCTGTAAGCCGTGGCCGCTGAGCCTGCGTGTCTGGAGCATGTGCTCCGCAACGGGAGAGGCCACAACAGTGAGAGGCCCGCATACCGCAAAAAAAAAAAAAAAAAAAAAAAAAATCTTCAAATAATAAATGCTGGAGAGGGTGTGGAGAAAAGGGAACCCTCTTGCACTGTTGGTGGGAATGTAAATGGATAGAGCCATTATGAGAACAGTATGGATGTTCCTTAAAAAACTAAAAATAGAACTACCATACAACCCAGCAATCCCACTACTGGACATATACCCTGAGAAAACCATAATTCAAAAAGAGTCATGTACCACAATGTTCATTGCAGCTCTATTTACAAAAGCCAGGACAGAGAAGCAACCTAAATGTCCATCAACAGATGAATGGATAAAGAAGATGTGGCACATATACACAAGGAATATTACTCAGCCATAAAAAGAAATGAAATTGAGTTATTTGTAGTGAGGTGGATGGACCTAGAGTCTGTCATAAAGAGTGAAGTAAGTCAGAAAGAGAAAAACAAATACTGTATGCTAACACATATATATGGAATCTAAAGGGAAAAAAAAGGGTTATGAAGAACATAGGGGCAAGACAGGAATAAAGATACAGATGTAGAGAATAGACTTGAGGACACGGGGAGGAGGAAGGGTAAGCTGGGACGAAGTGAGAGAGTGGCATGGACTTATATATACTACTGAAATAGATAGTGGGAAGCAGCCGCATAGCACAGCGAGATCAGCTCGGTGCTTTGTGACCACCTAGAGGGGTGGGACAGGGAGGGTGGGAGGGAGACGCAAGAGGGAGGAAATATGGGGATATATGTATATGTATAGTTGGTTCACTTTGTTATGAAGCAGAAACTAACACACCATTGTAAAGCAATTATACTCCAATAAAGATCTTAAAATAAATAAATAAAATAAGATCATGTGCATTCATTATTTGAATATAAAATTTTAAAATGATTTTTAAAAGAAATAAATATAAACCACTCCTGGGGGAAAAAAATAGGATAAAATACTGTGTTATAAAGATGGAGGAAGGGTCCACAAGCTAAGGAATGCAGGAAGCCTCTAATGGCAAAGAGTCTCCCCTGTAGCCTTCCAAAGTAACACAGCTGTGCTGACACCGCGATTTTTAGCCCACAAGACCCATTTTGGAAGTATGATCCGCAAAATTGTAACATCATAAATTTATGTTGTTTTAAGCCATTAAATTTATGGCAATTTGTTACAGTAGCAATAGGAAACAAATACAGAATTATCAACCATTTATTGCCAAAATCAAATTTTGTGAACAATTCCTCTAGTAAATCTGCCATACCATACAACTGCTACTGCTATGCATTTTTAATTGAATTCTTCAACTGCAAAAGTTAGAATGAGATGTGATGAAAAAACCAGAGGTTAGAGCAATGGACATTGAGGATGGAAGAAGCAGCCCTCGGCCAAAGAATTCCCCTAGAAACTGGAAAAGTCAATAAAACAGATTCTCCCCTGAATCCTCCCAAAGGAACACAGCCCTGACAATACCTTGATTATAGATTTTTGACCTTCAGGATGATACGATAATGATTTTACTTTGTGGTGTTTTAAGCCACTGATTTTGTGGTAGCTTACTATAGCTGCTATAGTAGATAACAGCTATGGTAGATTTCACAAGATCCCTTCTGAAAGTCACACCACCAAGAAAAGGGTTCAGAGTATCTACTTAAGACTGAATCTTTGTCACAATAATCAGAAAACACCCCATTTCCCAGCCCCTACCACCAGGCAAACAAGCATCAAATGAAAATAATAGGAACAGCCAAAAGAACTGCAAGAGAAAGATTCTTTCTGGAGAGCAGCAAAAATAAATAATTTTTTAAAAATCCTTACCACGCATAGAGAAAAGTTTAAACTGGGCTCAACGTCAGATTAGAATAACAGGAACGTACACTCTCTAAAAGCCTAGCCAGAAAAAAAGGTGTACTCATCTCCAAACAGAAAAAAATGTTTATATCAATATTATTGTGCTATATAGCACACCTAGATTTTAACAAAAAGTAATGTGGCACACCAAAAGACAAGAAGGAACACAGTCTAAAGAGACAAAGCAAATATTGGGATAAGAATCAGATATGACACAGATGTTGGAACTATCAAACAGTAAATTTAAAACAATTATGATGAATATGATAAAAGCTATAATTGAAAAGTTATAAAACATAAATATTAGATAAATAATTCCCTCAAAGATAATAGAACGTAGAGGAAAGAAGCAAGTAGAAATGCTAGAAATAAAACTATAGTGACAGAGATTGACTATCTTTGACAGATTCATCAGATTAGACACTGCCAAGGAAAGAATCAATAAGCTTGAAGAAGAACTTGTATAATCAGAACTACCTGACTAAAATGGAAAGAGAAACAAATATTGAATAAAAAACAGAATAGAATATCCAAGAGCTCTGGGACAATACCAAATGGTCTAACATATGTAATTAGAAGCCTAGAATGAGAAAATAGAGGTTGAAGATATTTGAAGAAATAATGTATAAGAATTTTCCAAAACAGTGACAGGTACTGAAACAGACCTATCAAGCTCAGAGAGCACCAAGCAGAATTCATATGAAGAGCAAAGCAAAATCTTGAAGGCAGATAGAGAAAAAGAGCACACTACCTCTAAAAGAAAAAGGGTGAGAATTATACCAGACTTCCCATCATAAAGCATAAATAAATGGTTTAAGTAAATAACTCACCCATAAATAAAATAAAGTGACATCTGCAAGCTGCTGAAAGAAAAATGTTCAAACAGAATTCTTACCTTGCAAGAATGTTTCAAAAGTGAAAGAGAAATCATTAAATTGATAAACCTCTAGCAAAAATAAAAAGATGAAGAAATAAATCATGAATGTTAGAAATGACAGAGCATCATTTGTACAGAATTACAGACACTGTAGCTACTTGATGTAGACATCAAGGTAATAGTATGAACAACTATTTACTCATAAATCCAATAGTTTAGAAGAAATGGATCAACTCCTTCAAAACTACAAGCTAGCAAAACTAAATCAAAATGAAATAGATAAACTGAATAGTACTGTAATCATATTAAATAAATTTTTATTTAAAATTTTTTTGTAAAACAAATCTCAGAAAACTTCACTGGAGAAATCTTCCAAATATGTAAAGAAGAATTAATACTAATTTAGCAAATCTCTTCCAGCATATAGAAGAGGATGAAACATTTCTCAAATCAATGTTTGAGGCCAGCATTACCCTGGTAACAAAATCAGAACAATGCATAACAATTAAAGAAGTTTCTCTATCATAAAATTATATGTAAGTGTCTTCAAGAAAATATTAGCAAACTGAATAATCTAGAGTTGTATGAAAATTGTATACCATGACTAAATAGAATTCATTCTAAGTATTCAAAGTTGATTTAATATTTGAAAACCAACCAAAATAATCCACCGTATCAACAGGCTAAGGAAGAAAAAGCATGTGATCACATCAGTTAATTCACAAAGAGCATCTGACAAAATCCAACATCAATTTATGATAAAAAACATCAGGACATTGTAGAGGATATTTTTTATCAACTTGATAAGATCACCTAGTAAAAAGAAATAAACCTACAACTAACATTGTACTTAATGATGTAAGACCGAAAGCCTGCCTTCTAATTTTGAGAACAAAGAAAGCATATCCATTGTCACCACTCTAATCAATAGTGATGTTCCAGCCATTAGAACAAAGAGAACACGAGAACATATAGTGTATGTTTTAGCCAGCACAACAGGGCAAGACAAAGAAATTAAAGGTCTGCAGATTGAAAAGAATTTTTTTTTTTTTACAGGTGACATTATGGTCTACATAGAAAATCTCAATTAATCTCCAAAAGTCTCTGTGAATAGACTTTTTTGCTCAGAAAGTTCACAGGATACAAGGTCAACAACAGGAAAATCAATCACATTTCTACATAATAGCATGTAGAAACCAAAGTTAAAAATAATAGTACTATTTCCAATAATTCATAAAAATGAAACACTTTTGCATTAATCTAACAAAACTTGTACTGGACTTTTAAGCTGAGTACTTTTTAAAATTACTGATAAATATTCAAAAAATATCTAAACAAGTAAAGGTATACTGAGTCCATGGAGTGAAAGATTTGACATACTAAAGATATCTTCCCAAATATATGTGTAGTTTAACACAATTCTTACAAAAATTCCAGAAAGATTTTCTTTTTTGCATATATAGACAGACATACTAAAATTGCATGGAATGACAGTGGACTTAGAATAGCTAAAACAATTTTGTAAAAGAAGAATAAAGTAGAAGGAATCACCCAATTGACATTAACATCTACTTTATACCCATAGTAATCAAGGCAGTGTGGTATTAGTGGAGAATAGACACACAGATTAATGTAATAGAATGGAAACTCATAAATAGATCCACACCACTATGCCTAATTGATAAATACAAAAGCAATTCAGTGGAGGAAGAATAGCCTATTAAACAAACAATGTGGAACAATCAGACATTCGTAGGGAAAAAAAGGAACTTTGAACTAAATTTCAAACTTTATACAAAAATTAACTAAAATGAATCACTTCTGGAGAACTTCTAGGAAAAAAACTCAGAAAAATCTAAGCTTTTAGAAAGAAAAACTCGGGACTTAAGGGTTGGCAAATAATTTTTAGACTCAAACCAAGAGCACAACCCACAAAAGGAAACCTTTATAAAAAATGGATGTCATTAAAATTAAAAACTTTTCTCTGCAAATGACTCAGTCAAGAGCATAAAAAAACTAGCTGCAGACTGGGAGAACATATTTGCAAACTATATATCCTAAAAAAGATTTGTGTCTAGAAGACGTAAAGAACTCTCAGGGGGGCTTCCCTGGTGGTGCAGTGGTTGAGAGTCCGCCTGCCGATGCAGGGGACACGGGTTCGTGCCCCGGTCCGGGAAGATCCCACATGCCGCGGAGCGGCTGGGCCCGTGAGCCATGGCCGCTGAGCCTGCGCGTCCGGAGCCTGTGCTCCGCAACGGGAGAGGCCACAACAGTGAGAGGCCCACGTACCGCATGAAAATGTATTTCACCTAAAAGGACCCATCAATAATCATGAAAACATGTCCAACATCATTAGCCTTCAGAGAAGTGCAAATTAAAACCACAATGAGATACCACTTCTCTCTGTCAGAATGACTAAAATGCACAATACCGATAATACTATATGCTGACAAGGATGGAGAGAACTAGATTACTCATGCATTGCAGGTGGGCATCTAGAATGATACAGCCACACTGAAAAGACTACAACAGTCTTTTTACAAAACTAAACATTTACTTACCATATAACCCAGAAATTGTACTTTGGGGCATTTATTCCAGAGAAATTAAAAAGTTATATTAACATGCACATACAGGCACAAACAAAAAACAAAGAAAAAATTGTTAGCAAACCACGTTCCTTTTACCTGATGCACAGCAAGCCAAACCGCTGAGAAGCTGAGGTGTACAGCAGAGAGGATTTATTCCCAATGCAACCAAATGAGAAGGGAGAACAAGTCTCCAAACCTCCACCTCGAGGGCAAGGACCTTAGGAGGTTTGTGGGATAAAGAATAAAGCAGCAGGGCATTCTGGGGTTTGGGGAGGGTGGGGAAAGGTGATTGGTAAAAGGTGCAGTAATCTTCTCAGGTGTAATTAAGCTGCAGGCCTCTGCACATTTAAAAATGGAGGTGATTAGCATGTTCTGAAGGTGGAGTTTTGGGTCTTCTGATGTCAAAAGGTCACTGGGCGGACACTCGTTCAGGCCAAATAGGAGGGTCTCTGGTCCTATCCAGTCTTACTAGACACAGCTGACTCCAACTTCAACTATAACTAGACACAGCTGACTCCAAGTTGCTGAAAAACAACTCCGGCAAACATCTTACTATTTAAGCTACATGCTGCTTGGAGGACACACAAGTCTTAAAACGACCTTGATTAGTGAAGGCAGGTGAAATGGATTTGACTAATGATTACGCAGGGTTTCAAATTCACACTCAAATATTCATAGCAGCTTTGTTTCTAATAGTCAGCAACTGGAAACAACCCAAATGCCTTTCAGTGAGTGAATGGTTAAACAAACTGATATATCTATATCATATAATACTGCTTAACACTGAAAATTAAATTAAACAATGAAAAGGAATGGATTCTTGATACATGCAACAACTTGGATGTATCGTAAGTCCATATGGTAAGTGAAAACGCCAATCTCTAAAGGTCTCGTATTGTGTAATTCCATTTATAAAAAAGTCTTAAAATGACAAAATTATAAAAAAGGAGAATAGATGAGTGGGTAGATGGGGCTAGAAATAGTGAGGAGCAGGGTGTTTGGGGGAAACTATAAATGAGTAGCCTGAGAGAGATCTTTATGGTGATAGAATTGTTCTGTATCTTAATTGCAGTGGTAGACTACACAAATATCTACATATCATAAAATGACATAGAATTATACACTCACATTTTCCCAATGTTAATTGTTTGGTTTTGATACTATACTTATAACAGATGTAACCACCGGTAACATTTGATGAAGGGTACGTGAGAACTCTATGTACTATCTTTGCAACTTCCTGTTACCTGGAATTAGTTCAAAATAAAGTTTAAAAATATTTGAAAAATGGGAAGAATATCTGAGCAGAACTTTCACTACAGAATATAAATGGATAGCAAATAAGCACATGAAATATACTCAATATCACTACTCATTAGGGAAATGCAAATACTACCATGAGATACCGGTTCACACTCACTAAAGGGCTGTAATCAAATAGGCAGACAATGTTAAGTTTAGATTGGGATGTAGAGGAACTGGAACACTCACACATTGCTGGTGGGAATGTAAAATGGCACAGCCTCTTTTGAAAAGTTTGGTGACTTCTTATAAACTTAAAAATACACTTACCGGGCTTCCCTGGTGGCGCAGTGGTTGAGAGTCCGCCTGCCGATGCAGGGGACACGGGTTCGTGCCCCGGTCTGGGAAGATCCCACACGCCGCGGAGCGGCTGGGCCCGTGAGCCATGGCCGCTGAGCCTGCGCGTCCGGAGCCTGTGCTCCACAACGGGAGAGGCCACAACAGCGAGAGGCTCACGTATCAAAAAAAAAAAAAAAAAAAAAAATACACTTACCACATGACAGCCTTCTTCTAGGTACTTTCCCAAGTGCACTACAATGTTATGTTCACATAAAGCTGCCTGTGAAGGTTTATAACAACTTTTATTACAATCACCAAAAACTGGAAATAAAACAAGTTATATTTCAACAGGTGAATGAATAAACAAACTCTGGTACATACATAGAGTGAAATATTGCTCAGCCATTTAAAAATATTAGCTATAGATCCTTTTAAAACATGGATGACACATGTATTTTGCTAAGTAAAAGAAGTCTGACTCAAAAGACTACGTTTTGCATAATTTCATTTATTTCATTCTGGAAAATGCAAAACTACAGGAAAAGAAAATGGATTAATGCTTGTCAGGATTTGAGGGAGAGCAGAGTGGTTGATGAGAAGGGGACAGCACAAGTCTATTGTTTGGGTGGTGGAATTGTTCTGTACAGCATTGTGTTGATGCATATACGACTCTGCATCTGTCAGAAACCATGGAAGTATACATCAAAAAGAGATTTTTACTGTATGCACTTAAAAAAAACAACCAACTAGGGTGTCGGGGGATGCAGGGATGGAATAGAGACTGTCGGAAATGAATCTAACTATATTACAAATGTATGCTATAACCTCACTGAAAAGGGTAGGCAGAAAAAGGAGCTGTATAAGTAATTTTGAAGAGCCATATTTTTAATGGATACTGTAAATATAAAGTCAAAATAGAACTGTACATCAAAACTGTACTCTAGTTAAACTTGTTGCTCAGAATGATATCAATTAGCGATTCTGAATCTAGGTGTATACTAGGTTGAACAAATAATTTTAAAATGATATAGATATTGGGAGTCAGGTTTCTCATGTCAAAAAAGTTACAATAGGCCAAGGGTAAGGCTAGAATGAACCCTATGTAACTGAATTAGAGTTGGAGATATCAGAATGAACTCATTTTAAGAGATAGATACATAGATGATAGATAGATGATAGATAGATGGATAGCTAGATAGACTGAAACTGTACACATATTACATACATATACTTCCTAACACCATTCACTGAAAGGGTCAAAAGTGGTGACAACCAGTAGCAATAACCATACTAAATGCCTACATCTTAGATTTTAAATACTTTTCTCCTGTAAAAGGAAATAGGCTTCCCTTGAGAAATGACTGATTCTAAAGCTAGGACAGCATATATACAAGATAAGCCTGAAGTACCTTGTGATGCTAAAAACAACAACAACAACAACAAAAGGATGGGACATATGAGAAAGACACAGGAGCTAAGTGAAAGACCTCCCAATGGACAAACTGGCACAATCTGAGTAAATAAATATCTATAGTATTGTACAATAACTCAAAGAATAATATATACATATGAATCCATACTAATATAAATACATGATTGGATATGTAAAATAAATGGGGAGGAAGGAACAAATCTTCCTTCTTAAAAAAGTCCAAATCATATCAGTAAGAAAGAATGAAGGAAATGGAAAATCGGTATTAGAACATGAGAGCAATCATTCTTCTTAGGCAAGATCCACTGATGAATGGCAAAATTAATCTGTGAGACTTTGGGGAACAGGATATTTGCATACCTCACATTGCCTCTTCCAAAATATTCATTAATTGCCATGATAGCTCTAACATACGCCCACAAATTATTTGATAATCTTCCCTCCAGGAGATGAACCTTAAGTTCTCTTTCCTGGAGAGTAGCCTGGACTAAATCACTTTCTTCTGATAATTAGAGTATGAAAAAGAGGAGTGCCTTTAGAGTAGAGAAACTTGGCAAATGCCACCTTCACTCCAAGGGAAGGTTCATATCACCAGTGATAATTCATGTTGCTATTATGTTCCCACTTTTATGATACCAAGAGAAGGACATTCACCTGTGTGATACTTTCCCACATAGCCATAACCCCAATCTAATCATGAGAAAATGTCAGACCATCCCACAAGGACGGACAGTCTAAAAATACCTGACCAATAGTTTTCAAATGTAAAAATAATGGAAGACAAGGAAAAACTGAAAAATTGTTATCCTGATTGGATCTTGGAACAGGAAAAAGTAAATTAGTATAAAGAAAACTAGATAAAGTCAAATAAAATCTATAGTTCAAAGTGTTGTACCAATATTAATTTTTTTTGATAAATGTACCATGGTATATTAGGTGTTGACATTAGGATAAGCTATTTGAAGAATAAAGAGAAGCTGTCCAAACTATCTTTACAATTCTCCTATAAATCTAAGTTATTTCAAAGTGAAATACTTTAAAAGTAGAAAAACATCATGTTTTTTGTTATTTTTGCCTTCGATTTAATGTATTGTTAATAAAAAATACATTTTTTCTCTGAGACTTAGGGTATCAAGTCAACTTTCGTTCTTTGCTTTCTTTTTTCCTTATTTATTCTTTGCTTTATTGTCATCTTTCTTAATTTAACAGAAAACTTTGAGCCAGGTGAAAATAATAGCCTTGTGTGGGAGGTCAACATACTTAATCAGAGCTTTGCCTCAAGGCCAAGACCCCTTGTTTTCAGAGAACTTCTAATGGATCTTCATTGTTCATAAACTTTTTCATTATATTTCCTGTTGTTTAGATCCAGAAGAAGTTTGTTTCTCTCACTCTGAAAGTCTTACCTTTATAGATGTAACTTAATTTCATGTCTGCTTAAAAACTGGGTTGCCTGGGCTAATCTCTTTCTTATATCTTGCTAAACACAACAAGCAACAGTCAATATTCAATAATGTACCAACTTTTTGCAATCTTATCTCCTGGAGCTACAGGCTAAGTAGTCACTTGATTTGCTTTTCAAGTTATTGTAGACAGTACATCTACTAAATATGTTGTTACTGATAAACACAATTTCCTTCTCAGTCTCCAAAATAAGTTTATCTTCCATCTATAAGCAGATACCATTTTCTTTTGAATTATATGAAATTAAAAATTCATAATTTATCATATTTTGGTTTGTTGTTTTGGTAACACCCATCTTATATATTGGTATATAACAAGTTGCAACAAAACTGAATGTCTTAAAGCAACTTCACCTTATTATTTCTCACAAACCTGTGGGTTGGCTTGTGCAAATTTCAGGAGTCTCCAAGTCCACTCTCACTTTTGACACCAACTGCAAATTCAGTGGTCTCCAATATCACTCTTGCTTCTGACATAAATGCAATTGTGAGGTGGGGGGTGGGCAAGACCATCCTCAGTTTCAATGTTTCATTAAAAGAACCCACCAAAATCAGTACAAATGTTATTCTCATGGTTGTGATTTATTATAATGAAAGGATGCAGATTTGAGCCATCAAGGGAAGAAGCACACAAGGCAGGGTCTAGGAGACTTTCAAGCACAGAACTTCCAGTTGTGCTCTCCACAATGTCTAATTTTCCCAAGAAAAAATGTGTGACAATATAAATGGAGCACTGACAACCAGGGAAGCTTTCCTGACACTTGGTGTCTAGAGATTTTATTGGGGAGTGTTGTGTAGACATGGCTGACCTTAGTCTCCAGCCCCTCCAGAAGCGGACCTGGTACCCCATGGCCTGCATGGCCCCCATCATAAATCACATTGTTAAAATAGACTATTTAGCATGATCAAAGTCCCCCTGGAAAGCAAATATTATTATCAGGCAGATTCCAAACGTCTAGGGGTTACCTCTCAGGAGGCTGGGAAAATACAAAACATTTCTTGGGTAAGCTTAATCCTTTACTGCATGACCAGGCTCAAGTATACAGCTACTTTGCTCTACATGGTGTCAGTTGAGGTTATTTATGTGCCTAAATTTAGTTGGGAGATGGGCTGGGGCTTATATATTCAAGATGACTTTATTTTTCTCTCTGGAGCCTCATCTGGGATACCTGGAAATTCTGAGAGCCAGTTGGAACTCTACGCAGCAGAGAGGTCAGAATTTTTACATAGTGGCACAGGGTTCTAAGAGGATGAAAATGTGACCTGAAAGTTTTCTTAAAACATAGATAAGCTCAGAAATCTAGGCAAGTCACTTCTGTCACTTTCTATTGGAAAAGGCATATCAAAAACCCAGTCAAGATTCAAAAGATAAGGAAATGGCCTCCACCTTCTGATGAAAGGAGAGGCATATCCAGACAGGGATGAAAGGAATTGTTAACCATCATATTTGCAGGTAATTTTCCTCCAATAGTATGCTTAAAAGGTACTAATAAATAAATTCAATGTGACTTTCTGCTCTATACAATCTCCTCTATCATACGGTCCAATTATTATGTAATGGGGGAAAAAAGCAGAAATTTTTGACTCTTCTCACAAGAATTTAGGTTATTATCCAGGATAGAATGTCTCAGATAAATTTCAATTTATGTATTTTTCAAATCAAATGAAATAATTAGCTATTGAAATGGCATTTAGTAGTATCAATACTAACATATCCAAAAGAATTATTGATCGAATTTCGTTTAAAAAAAGTTTTATAGGGCTCAAATTGAGCCAAAAATATTTTGAATGTGATTCAGAAATATAAAACATCCATTAGAAAGACTCAGTTATAGATGGAAATATGTGAAAATCCTTGTACTGACATATGTTTCTATCACATACAAAATACTGGAGAGTAATATAAAACTCAATGGTGAATCTTTTTTTTTTAATTAATTAATTTATTTATGGCTGTGTTGGTTCTTTGTTTCTGTGCAAGGGTTTTCTCTAGTTGTGGCAAGCAGGGGCCACTCTTCATCGCAGTGCACGGGCCTCTCACTATTGCGGCCTCGCTTGTTGTGGAGCACAGGCTCCAGATGCGCAGGCTCAGTAATTGTGGCTCACTGGCCCAGTTGCTCCGCGGCATGTGGGATCTTCCCAGACTAGGGCTCGAACCCGTGTCCCCTGCATTGGCAGGCAGATTCTCAACCACTGCGCCACCAGTGAAGCCTCCAATGGTGAATCATTTAGTTAAAATATCAGACAATGTTTTCTTGACTTAGTATATCCAAAAATTAATCGAAAGCTTCTTATTTAATATTAAAGTTATACACATCATGACTTGAGTAATGGAGAAAATACACCCAAAGAAAATGGGAAAATGCATAATTTTCTTTGCACCTGATGACTCAGTTTCACAAGAAGTGGCATTATTTTAGTGAACAAAATAATTTTTCAAAATCTCTCAGAAAATTCTCTATTGAAAATAATAAATTCATACTCAGATTACTCCTTCAAGAGGCATTTAAAGAACCATGGATATCAATTTATAATTATATTGTGATTGAATTTACAATAAAATACAAACCTGAGTTTTACTGATTCATATTAGTAATATGATTAGTGGACAGTTAAGTTTTGTCATTTGTATCCACAATTACAAAATCAATAGCAGGTTGAACTGTAAATGGTTGATGCATTTTGTTCTTCCTATTCGTTTATTGGTTTCAGATTCTGTGGATAGGTAAATAAATAACACGACAACCTAACCTTACAACTTAAGGAACTAGAAAAGAATAACTAAATCCAAAGTTAACAGAGAAAAGGAAATAATAAATATAAGCAAAAATAAACAAAATAGAGATTAGAAAGGAAATAGAAAGAGTAACCAAAACTAAGAGCTGGTTATTCTAAAAGTTAACAAAATTGACAAACCTTTTGCTAGACTAACTAATTAAAAAAGAGAAATGACTCATTAATAAATTTGTAAATGAAAGAGGAGATATTACAAGTGATATTGTAGAAATGCAAAAGATCATGAGACTACTATGAACAATTATATGTCAAAAAATTAGGTGACTTAGAAGAAATGCATAAATTCCTAGAAACATACAATTTACTAAGACTAAATCATGAACCAACAGAAAATATGAACAGACCAATAACAAGCAATGAGATTGAATCAGTAATAGAAAATCTCCTAAGAAAGATAAGCCCAGGACTAGATGCTTCACAGGTAATTATACCAAACATTTAAAGAAGAATGAATACCAGTCCTTCTCAAAATCTTCCAAAAAATTGAATAAGTAGGGTCACTATCAAACTCATTTTGTAAATCCAGCATTGTTCTGATATTGTTGTCAGATAAGGACACTACTACAAGAAAAGAAAATTACAGGTCAATGTCATTGATGAACATCAATTCAAAAATCCCCAACAAAATACTAGCAAATCAAATTCAAGAGTGCACTTGGAGAGATTTGTGACTCCAAGATTTAAAATTCTTATGTTATTTAAATTAGCAATACTTTGTGTTAAGAGTAATCAAAAATGTAATTATTTTATATTCCTTCCAATAGGTACTATATCGTTAGACTAATTTTAAAAACAACTGTTATCACTGGTAAAACACCAGTGATAGAGTCATACACCACAATCAAGAGGGCTTCATCTCTGGACACAAGGATGATTTAACATACCCAAATCAATAAATGTGATACACCATATTAACAAAACAAAGGATAAAAATTACATAATCATTTCAATAGACTTTGAAAAGTCCATTTCAATAGAATTTGAAAAATTTCAACATCCTTTCATGATAAAAACTCTCAACAAGTTTGGTATAGGACTCTACATCAGCATAATAAAGGCCATCTATGAGAAGTCCAAAGCTAACATCACACTCAACAGTGAAAAGCTGAAAGCTTTTCCCCTATGAACAGGAAGAAGACAAGGAGCCCCACTGTCATAATTTCTAATCAACATAGTAATGGAATTCCTAGCCATAGCAATTAGTTAAGAAAGTGAAACAAAAGGCATCCAAATTGGAAAGGAAGAAATAAATTTGTCTCTGTTTGCAAATATTGTGAATATATATATATATATATACACACAAACATATACATGTATACACAAACACACATACACACACACACATATCCCTAAAGATTTCACAAAAAAATTGTTAGAATAAATGAATTAATTAAATTGCAGGATAGAAAATCACACAAAAATCAGTTGTATTTCTATACACTAACAAGATATTCTCTATAAGGAAAATTAAGAAAGCAATTCCATTTACAATAACATCCAAAACAATAAAATACTTAATAATAATAAATTTAACCAAGGAGATGAAAGACCTGTACTGAAAACTATGACATTGATGAAAGAACCTGAAGGAGACAAAAATAAATGGAAAGATACCCCATGTTCCTGGATAGAATATAAGCACACATATTTTTTCCATGACATGTTTTTCTTTTCTTTTTTACTCTTTGGATTGTGTCATACCCATTCTGCATCCTATTTTGATTTATATTCAGCAGTTGATTCATTGCTGGCATCTATCAGACCCATGCTTTATTATAACTAGGTAGTTGGGTCTAATTCCTTATTGTCCAAAATTCAATGATAATAAAAAATTCCCTCAACTGTATTTCTTTGTGATTTAAATATTTGTGAAATGCTGAAACAATGTTTTCCTGATCATGCAAATGTTTTTTAAATAAAATATCTGTGAATGTATTCCATGAATTCTATATGGCATGTCCTCAGAGATGTTTAATAAAATCTTATTTATTGGGAAAAAATTATGTATTATTATCTGTCCTCTGAGGCTGAAATGCTGCCCAGAAAATCCCCCCTTATTACTGAGAATTCTTGACATTTTTCATGAGGTGTTTTACCAGTGATAACAGTTGTTTTTAAAATTAGTCTAACGATATAGTACCTATTGGAGGGAATACAAAATAATTACATTTTTGATTACTCTTAACACAAAGTATTGCTAATTTAAATAACATAAGAATTTTAAATCTTGGAGTCACAAATCTCTGTGAGTAGATTCCATTT
This sequence comes from Phocoena sinus, assembly GCF_008692025.1. NCBI lineage: Eukaryota > Metazoa > Chordata > Mammalia > Artiodactyla > Phocoenidae > Phocoena > Phocoena sinus. Next base: position 120,679,894 of record NC_045764.1, on the reverse strand, counting down.
GCATGTACACACAGATTTTGTGTATATTTCAGTCATTCAATAGTGCTTACCCATCATCCCCAGGAAATATTCCTAGCCATAGGTTTTTAATTAGGTGAAGTAGTATGAGAAGGAAAACTATAATATGGCACAGAATATTACAAAATCAGGTCAATTCTATCTGTTTATTCAGTCAAATAATAATCAGAAATGTTAATGCATTTAGGAAAATGCCTGTGACATAGTAAGTGTTAATCGACTAAAGGGGATTTCTTATTGTTTTGATGAATTCATACCTCTGTGTACACTTATTTTTTTTGTTTCAGTTGTTATAAGATGCATATTTAGTTCAACATGTATTAACAGTGTCACAGCTTTTGATAATTATTAATAAATTTTTATACAATGTTTTACTTTACAGATGCCAAATCATTGTTAATAAAATTCCTTAAACTTTTGCCAATTATATAGCTAAAGTTCCATAGCTAAAAGGAATGTAAAATTTATTTTTATATCATCAGAATCAACATAAAAATGTGCAAATAAATGGGTGCATTTACATGTTCTTCACCATTATCTTGCTAAAACATTAATTTTCCCTTAGGTCCTTCTATTGTACTGGTTCCTATACCACTGCACATCTTAGAGCATCATTCCCCATGGAAATAGATAAATTTAATGTAAAAGCTACCATTTTGTTCCATTAAAAATATGTTTGAAAAAATTAATTATCATTTCTCTATAAATATATGTCATTTACACTAACTTCCATGAGAGATTTTTATTTGATCCAGAGCATGTGTGTATTATTTTACAATATATTGAAAGGTTTTGACTTAATTACAGGATTGAGTCATAAAATGCTATTTGAGGACTTCCCTGGTCATGCAGTGGTTGAGAGTCCGCCTGCCGATGCAGGGGACACGGGATCGTGCCCTGGTCCGGGAAGATCCCACATGCCGTGGAGCAGCTAGGCCTGTGAGCCATGGCCGCTGAGCCTGTGCTCTGCAACAGGAGAGGCCACAACAGTGAGAGGCCTGCGTACTGCAAAAAATAAATAAATAAAATAAAATAAAATAAAATGTTATTCGAGTTCCAACTCAGATGCTCTGAAATAGGGATAATTATTCTTAGTGTAGTATGAGTGGAATTAGGAATACTTGTATGTCACTTATAAAATAAAAGATCATTGTTGGAAAGAACATGGCTATCACATTATATTCTCTTACCATTCCTTAAAAATTGAAATGAGAATATCACTAAATTTTCAAGCCTTCAGGAACACTCACCACCTAGAATTCAGATGTTTAATTCTAAATTCTACATCTGGCTTGTCACTAAGTTCACATATAATATATTCTCCAAACATTATTTTTCATCTGTAAATTAGTGCTATTTATTAGACATTATCAAAAAATTCTTTCTGTTCTAATAATCTATAATTATATAAATTAAAAAATAAAAAAGAAGCTACTTATTCCCTCTCACCAAGAACATCATACATTACTTTCACTTTCCTTCTGCATTGTCTTAAGATTTACAAGAAAGAGGAACATGCTGGCATGTTTAAGTACTGGAAAAAAAAATTTCTAGCAATTTTGGCTATATAAAGAGTAAACAAAGGGTTGTCTCATGATTAGCAAAACCTCAGTTTTCTTAATCTTTCTGAGAATTTGAACAGATAATTCTTGGAACAGAGCTGAACTTTGACTTGCCTCCTGCAATACACCCATTAAATCTTTCATCTTGCCCTCTCACACCAACAAGTGATCTTGAGCTCTTCTGACCTTAGGACATTTTAATAAAGTCTTAAGCCAAGACCTTTCTGTTGTTTTTGCTATGTCTACACTATAAACATGAATTACAACTCTGTAAATTTAGCCTTTATCTGTCTCTGAATTTTTCTCCTCTTTTGTTTCTCCACCAGCACTACAGACATACTTTGGGCACTTTACAGTTTCTTTAATGGTCAGGGCTCCTTTTTGTGGAAATGTTTTCACCGTAAGGCTATTTGCTCTGAGTAGAATATTTTACTCTGATAAGATTGATGACAGTCTTTATAACAGCTCAAATAAAATTAACTTTGATCTCATTTTGTAATATTTTCCTTCCTCCATCAGCCAATCCATCAGCAAGTTCTGACTCCAAAGTATATACCAAATCTATCCATTTTTCACTTTCTCCAACACCATCTACTAATCAAACTCTCTCTGGTTCACTTAAGAATCTTACTGTTTTGATTTTTGTCTCTGACAAAGAGGATTATACCTCCTATACTAATCAGGTTGCTTGTATTTAAAATAAAAAAAAAGGCTGGTTATATTATTCTATTGCTTTAAATCATTCCAATGGTTTTCCATTGTATATATGATAATATCCAAACACTTAATATGGCTCATTTGGTCACACATCATCTGGCTCCTCCCTGTCTTGTGGACTTCCTCTACAAATCTTCCTTCACTCCAGATAAAGAATCTGACTGTCCCTAGAAAATAACAGGATCATTCAAACTCAAGACTGCTATACCTCCTCTCCTGATAGCCAGTAACACTTTTCCTCCAGACTGTCACATGACTGGCTTGTCTTTGTAATTAGGACTGCTGGTCACATGTCATTTCCTCAGAGAGCTTCCCAGATGATACTATCTAAATACTATCCTCTCCCTACCACCAAGTCATGCTCTATTTTGTTTTATTTTCCCACAATTTTGTCATTTATTTATTTGTCTTATCACCAGAATTTCCCCAATTTGCCCTTTATTTGACAGGGCTCTTGTCTGTTTTGTCACCCCTGTGTGTCACCATTTTGCAAATATTCAAATATTTTTTGAGTTCCTGGCAAAGTATAGGTAATCAGTACATAATTTTGAAAAAAAGAATGAATCCCCTGAATATTTATAATATTTCTATATTTACCTTAAGCAAAATACTAAAAAAAGAAACGCTATCACATTCCTTTCATTGATAATAGGCCTAATATAATCAAGATTTATAGTAAATCATTTCTATCAAACAAAACATGTAGTAACTTTCCACTCTTTCCAGAAGCAGTATGATTAAGTTCAATTTCCTTTTTTCTTAATTAGCCACTTAATTCATTAGTCATAGAGAGCTTTAAAATGAATAATGCTTTAGAAAGACCAGAGATAATTATAATTTAGAGAAATTCAAAATTATTCATCAAAATATAATTAGAATATCAGACCGAATGAAAATAATTGAATCAAGTTAGTGATTCTATTTATGATTTCTACATTTATTATAATAAAATTGATTTTATAAATCAAATACTTAATGTATATATGACAATAAGCAACATAAAATAGACATGAATATTTAAAAATTAGCTACTTTGGAAATTTATTTATAAACAACAAATTAAAAAAAAAATAAAAACACCTAAAAGCATATTTTTGAAAGCTTTTGTCAAATAAAACACATACTTTTTATGTGAGGGAGACAATGTAATGCATTTCACCAACTGAGATTTAAACTTAAATTATATGCTAGGTAATTTTTTCCATGATTTTTCACCTTTGGGGAAAATAAGTATCAAGGTATGCTTGCTACTAAAATCCCTCAGTCTTTAAAAACAACAAAAAAAGTAACTGTCATCTGCATTTGTGCATAAGGTTCAGTTAGGAATTGTATGCAAAACAAATATTTTCATATGCTATAATTTTTATTTGATTCTATAATAATTTGAGTTGTCTTTCCAACTCTACATGTTGCTACAAAAATCACACAGGCATTGTAAAATTTAAGTATCCTTTGGCTTTTTGACAATGTATTTTCATGAATCCCTTTGGGCAAGACAGAAAATGAACCATCAGTCCATGTGATATTTATACCAATGTATTATAGTTTTTTGTATTAAAATCACCTCATAGATAATTTTCATATCATTTGGATTTCTAGAATATTATACATTTAAATAGGTAGATTACATTTTTTGATATGAAAAATACATAATATTAAGATGCGACTGCCTCTGTTTACTCTTATTAAATGTGAAGTACATATCTTTCAAAATACATATGCTGTTAGTAGATGGAAGAATTAAATATGAAAATATAAAATACCTTTCAAGTTTTTGTTGATTTTTGTTGAATTTTTGTACTACTCTTTTAAAGGCAAAGTACTTGGAGAAAGTATTAGGACAAATATTAACATACATTATTTTAAAAAGACATATTTTCAGAAAATTATAACAATTAGAGTATAGGGAAAAGTGGGATTTGTTAATATGTCATCAGCCCTTGAGAAGGAGGGGGGTAAAAAAGCACAGATTATAGTTCAAACACTGATCATATTTTGTTTTAAAATGCAGTCTGAATCTAAAGTAACTGTATATAACTCTTTGAGATCAGATCAGAAGAACACTTGATTAGTGAAAACTGTCATTCTTAGTAAGAAGGTAGTTGGAGCCTCATTCCTCCCTATCCTGACTAGGTCAGAGTATAAAATCTAACAAGAAAATGTAGAAATGCCATTCAATCAGTTAATGAAGGATGTTTCAGCTTAATACCCAAACTACACAAAATCAGTACAAGAGAAGAAACATTTAGGCAATTCTCACTTTTATATACTGCAAATTCTTAATTTAATATTAACAAATTGAATCCATCAGTGTGTAAAAAGTAAAGATAGGACTTCCCTGGTGGCGCAGTGGTTGAGGGTCCGCCTGCCGATGCAGGGGACGCAGGTTCATGCCCCGGTCTGGGAGGATCCCACATGCCGCGAAGCGGCTAGGCCCGTGAGCCATGTCCGCTGAGCCTGTGCGTCCGGAGCCTGTGCTCCGCAACGGGAGAAGCCACAACAGTGAGAGGCCCGCGTACCGCAAAAAAAAAAAAAGCAAAAATAGATCATAATGACGTAGAAAGATTTATTTGGGATTTAAAGTTGGTTAATATTAGAAATATCTATTTAAATAATTCACAATTCTAAAAGATGAGAGGAAGAAAACCTTGTGAGGAACTCAATACATTCAGATAAAAGCACCTGATGAGATTCAATACACATTACTGAAAGATATGGTTCTACTTGAAGAGTAGAAATTTTCCTTTAGGGAAATAGCTGAACAGGTCAACCCTGCTTGAAAATAGGGAGTAGGCTCTAGGAACGCTGTAAATTATTGCAGTTAATGTGTTTTAAGAATGCTCAGTGAAACCTTTTCCCACTCCAAACAGGCACTTGAGGGAAAGATAAGAGAATAGACTTAGGACTCAGAAGGAGCTAATGACAATTTAGTTGCCATCACCTACATCTATTCCAAAAAGACAAATGCCTAGGCCATGAAAGTATCTCGTTATGGAACAAAGGGAGTCCGTGGAAAGACAGATATCATATACTTCTCTAAAAAGAATATCCAATCAATAGGTTTATTTCCCCTTTTTCACATTCTTGTTGAAAAGATTGTTTACTATTCTTAATCCTATGGGTGTGTTTAGAAAAATTTTAATAACACAATCTTGTTTATTTTATAATTATCTATGTATATACACTGTCTTACTAATCTTAGTATTTTCATTTATTACTACATCATTATAATATTTTTATTTTTATATACACAGTTATATTTTTCTTTTAAAACTAAATACAATTCCATTGTGCAGATGTTATAATAGATTTAAATATACCTATAATTACAGTCACTTCTGTGGTTTACAATATTGTGTTACTGTCTAGAATATACTTACATATATAAATTTGCAAACTTATTGCACTTTTTTTTTTTTTTTTTTTGTGGTACGCGGGCCTCTCACTGTCGTGGCCTCTCCTGTTGCGGAGCACAGGCTCCGGACGCGCAGGCTCAGCGGCCATGACTCACGGGCCCAGCCGCTCCGCGGCATGTGGGATCTTCCCGGACAGGGACACGAACCCGTGTCCCCTGCATCGGCAGGCGGACTCTCAACCACTGCGCCACCAGGGAAGCCCAACTTATTGCATTTTAACATAATTTATTGGTGATGTAATTCCTGGGTCATTGATACCATGTTTTGTTTAATCTGGTGCCTATTACAACTTTGTATTTCAGAAACTTCATGTTAATTTATTCTCTTTAAACATCTGTACACTATAACTATTAACATAAAATCTAAGTAGCATGTGAATTTTAATCTGTAATCATTGCAAGCTGGGTAAAGGAAAAAAACTCTATTACTCTGCATTTCCTAGATCACTAGTAATACTTGTTTATTGGCACTTTGAAATTATTCTTTGTAAAATAGATGTTAATATACTTCACCTGTTTTTCTACTGAGGTATGTATTTTTCTATTTGTGTACTGTAAAATTAAACAAACTTACTGAGATCTCCTATATAAAATTTACAGTATTGGGAGAGCAATTAAACAATATACACAAATAAGTTTTAATTGTATATTGACACTATTTAGAGGTACACTTGCACATTAAGGATTACAACTTTTATCATATAATTGAAAACTCTCCATTCATTCATTTGCCTTCAAACTTGTGAAAGTCTATATTCTTTCACATTTTCCAATTCTTCTGTGGTTTGGAGCTTTAATTTTCAATGCTTAACCTATCCTTTTGGAATAAGGTTATGGTAGGTACTCAGGATTGCCTCCTACAGTTGTGCAGACTGCACAGGTTTCAACTTCCAAGGAGATGCCAAAAAACAATTTTAAGAGTGTTCTCCAAGGAAATTCAAAGTGGAGACCATATTTATTGTTCCCAAAATCTTTAGCTAGTGCTCTAAATAATATTTATTGCAAAATGAAGACTTTACTCACTAATTATAAAGACCCTTACCTTATGCAACAATTTTATTCTATCCTTTTGGTTTTTAGGCTTTGTGTAAAACTCACTTTCTGTTTTTAGTTATTTGGATGTTTTATTTTCTTGTATTATACAGTATTAATAGTAATGTATACATACAAATTTCTGATCAATTTAATATTCCCATTAAGATTATTAATATATTAGTTCACTTTTATTGTCAAAACCCATAATGTCATTTGATCCTCTGTAAATCACAATATATTTTTATTACCCCTCTTCTAATATTTGTTAACTATGGCTATAAACTTAGGATATATTAGTATTATTAAATTCTCATTATTATATATGACATCTTAGATTTTGGAAATTATTATCACTTTTTGGATTTAGAAGTATTATTTAGATTTTCCAGTATTTTATGTAATTTCTTATTCCCTGAGAGTAATATTGTACCAAACAAAACTAATTTTTGAAGTGTTCACTGGGAATACATTTTCTCATTTCTTGAAAATCTGAGCATGTGTTTTTCCTCCTTATACAGATGAATAAGTTTCTTTGATAGGTCACTCTCTTATTATCTTAAAACAATGATGATATGATTAGTATATTTTGATATTTAATGTATCAGAGGAAAAATTTAATGCCAACTATTTTTGGTAAAAAAAAAATACATGTCAAAAATGTATGTAATTAGTCAATGACGGTACCATTAATATATTACAATTAGGCAAAAAGGAATACTGAAATAAATTTCCAAATAGAAGTAAAACTTGTCAATATTCACAGTACAATAATCAGAAGTATCTCATAAAGTTCATTTGGATTCCTATGGACAAAAATCATGTGTATTATCATCCACATGATTCAATTTTTTAACAATGTACCTAGTTTTAAATAGCTCAGGAGATAACCCCAAAGTGTGCTCTAGAGGACATCCAGTAATTGTTTTTGCCCATTTTAATATTGTACCATTTTTCCTAGTACTCCTCGCCTGTGATCATAATGATCACAAAGCAAGATTATTCTTGATGCAAAAACAAATCACAAAAACCTGCCACCATTATGTTGTTCTGATTATTTATATAAGTGCAAGGAGAATGTCAATTAAGCATACATTTGTTTTTCTAATTTGCTTTGCAAATCTAGAGCCACATACTATTGAATAACCAACCCCTAACGCCGTAAATGTCACTACTAAACTATTAACTAAAAGATTTCATAAGGAAAGTTGGATTGAACTTTTAAAAGCCTTTAGAATTTGCTAGGAAACTAATCTTAAGACACTCTACCAGGTTTCTCCTTCAATATCTATAAAATTAGGTGACTTCTTCTATTTTCAATATGCCTAAAGTTTATTAAGGTTCCTGGCCTACCAAGACATGTTCTCCCTTACTACCTGTCAAGATGGAACTCTGTAACCCATACACCAGCCAGACTATATCCTGAAAATATTGATTTATATCCTTTCCATACTAATAATTCCCCTTATTTTTACTACCATCCTAGTAACCATCATCTCAGGAACAATAATTATAGTAATAAGCTCACACTGATTAATAATTAAAATCAGCTTCAAAATAAATAGACTAGCTATTATGCCTGTCTTAACATATTTAACCCAGGAGCCATAGAAGCATCCACTAAATATTTTTAACACAAAACATTACATCAATATTTCTTATAATAGTGTTATTATTAGTGTAATATATTCCAGTCAATGACAATCACAAAAAATTTTAATCCAACAGTATCCACCATCATAACAATAGCCCTCATTATAAAACTGGGAATTTCACCATCTCTGAGGAGGTTCTGTATGTACTAGCTCCACAAATATAGCCAACATTTATTTCTTAAATGTGGTCTCTTCTATCTGATTAAATAAACAACATTCTCAAGGTAAGATCTCAGTTAGACAATTGATTTGACTAAATAAACCCTAAATATATCCTAGCAATATGTGGATGAACGCTTACTGAACATCTGCAAATCAGTGCATTTCCATGAAAAGGATGAAATCTAGTAAATTTCTTAATATTTGGAAGTCAGTAAGAATAAACTATGACTTAAAACACTTTTAGTTTACACAACTGGAGTTTACTAGTTTGTTGTGGGGTACCAAGATTTTAATATGAAAGAGAAATAGATTCAACAAAAAGCATAAAAAATTACTCTAAGAAATAAAATCATTTCTAACAAGACAGATTATATGTAAGATAAAAAAATCTATCATATTGCAGCCAAATTATTCATCAATAAACCAAGGAGGCAAACCCATCAAGTTTGAGTGAAATTTTCTTGATTTTAACACATTTTATTGTTTTTTTTTTACAAACTCAGTTTTTCTAAACAAAGCAAATGAAATTCACTTTCCAAGTTTTATCCATTATTATTTCATGTTCTGAGAAAAACTAATACTTTACGTCAGCAGTTCTCCCTCAGGGGATTTATGAAGTCAAAGCTATTTTCACAATATACCAAGACCTTATTTTTGTTAAAATGCACTATGTTCATCATTGCTATCTTCAGATGAATTGAAAATATGTACTTAATGACTTTTAAGCTTCACATTTGCAACATGGTAAACATTGATTGTTATAACCCACATAAACAAAAGCTCCTCAGAGACTTCAGTAAGCCCAAAAGTATAAAGAGGGCTGGAAACCAAAACAGTCTGAGATTCAGTGCTGTAGATCAAGATGCTTATTTCCTTGTAAAACAAAAGCATCTGCATAACTGTATTCCTCTGTCACTACTGCTCCGAGTATAGATTCAACTACTCATATTAATTAACTTTAGCCAGTTAACTAACTTCTATTTCACAGAGACAACTGGGGACTAGGAATGAACAATTGAGAACTGTCTGGTATACTCATGCATTTGGCAGACTATCAAAACTGTGAGCAAAGGTAAAAAACTCTACAGTCACACATCCCTTATTCATCTTCTTAAAGTAGCAGGAACAAACAAAATCAGTAATATTACCAAAAGACATAACCTATATATATATATATATATAAAACATAAAAATAAGAAAAAGTATATAAGCTTAAATTTATGCTTTATAATGAATGTTTCAGAATTCTTTCCCCATTAGAAATTATTTAGAAATCTAGTGATTATACATTAATTAAAATCAATTTTTGTGTGTGTGTGTGTGTGTGTGGTACGTGGGCCTCTCACTGTTGTGGCCTCTCCTGCTGCGGAGCACAGGCTCCGGACGAGCAGGCTCAGCGGCCATGACCCATGGGCCCAGCCGCTCCACGGCATGTGGGATCTTCCCGGATCAGGGCACGAACCCGTGTCCCCTGCATCGGCAGGCAGACTCTCAAACACTGCGCCACCAGGGAAGCCCCTAAAATCAATTTTTTATATCAATCCAAGATTTTAAGTTACCTGAATATCCTGGAAATTAACATCAAGCAGGCATACTACAAAATATGTGTACTGCTAAAATAATCTTTAAAATTACTCAGAAATAATGTTTGACTAGTCATCCTGTATAAGCTCAGGAAAGGAAAAAAAAAGTAGAATAAATGTATGCTTATATAATACTTAATACTGATAAACATATGTGTGCTTATTCATATATCCAAGCCATCAGACAACATCTATTTTGGAAAGTTTATAATATACTGATACTCTCTAAAGATAGAAAAACATTACAGATTTACCAAATGAGAGGTAAAGGCTTTCTGAATTATAGACACAGAGTACTTATGATTTCATATCTGTAACTTCAGACACAGGTAAAGAGTAAAGAAAAAAAAAAATTCACATTTTTAGATATCAGAAAGTGATTCTCCTTCACTGGGAGCATACATTCTTAATTGATATAAGCTAAAAATATAGACAAATAAATCAACAGAAAAAGACTAACAAACCAGATTTTCTACAAAAAGAGAAGAGACATTTACTATTAATCTACAGAGATCATCAAATGGTCAGACCACAAAACTAAATACCCAGTCATCTTTGCCACTAGTGGGGAAAAACTTATTGATTATAAACAAAGGAGGAACAAAATGAAAACACACAATTGGAAGAAAGATAAAATAGAAAACCTAGTGAAAAAAGTCAGAAACATTACGTTCTATTGACACTTGGGTTTCACTTCCAGAATCCAGGCTAAGATTTACCTGGGCTTAAGCTATCTGAGGTGCACTTCTCTGACAACATAATTTTTCTGACTCTCAGATAAATATTGCACATTATGGTACATGAACAACAAAACTACTCAAAAATAAATTTAATAAGAAGGTGAAATAAAAAGAAATAAAAGGAATCCAAATTGGAAAAGAAGTTAAACTATCACTGTTTGCAGATGGCATGATATTATACATAGAAAATCCTAAAGATGCTACCTGAAAACTGCTAGAGCTCATCAATGAATTTGATAGTTACAGGATAAAAAATTAATACGCAGAAATATATTGCATTTCTATACACTAACAAAAAAAGATCAGAAATGGAAATTGAAGAACTGATCCCATTTACCATTTCATCAAAAAGAATAAAATATCTAGGAATAAACCTACATAAGGAGACAAAAGACCTGTACTCCGGGAACTATAAGATGCTGATGAAAGAAATCAAAGATGACACAAACAGATGGAGAGATACACCATGTTCTTGGATTGGAAGAATCACTATTGTCAAAATGACTATACCCAAGGCACTCTACAGATTCAATGTAATCCCTATCAAATTACCAATGGCATTTTCCACAGAACTAGAACAAAAAAAATCTTAAAATTTGTATGCAGATAAAAAAGACCCCAAATAGCCAAAGCAAACTTGAGAAAGAAAAACGGAGTTGGAGGAATAAGGCTCCCCGAATTCAGACTATGCTACAGTCATCAAAACAGTATGGTACTGGCACAAAAATAGAAATATAGATCAATGGAACAGAATAGAAAGCCCAGAAATAAACCCAGGCACCTATGGTCAATTAATCTATGACAAAGGAGGCAAGATTATGCAATGGAGAAAAGACAGTCTTTTCAACAAATGGTGCTGGGAACACCAGACAGCTACATGTAAAAAAATGAAATTAGAACATTTTTTAACCCCTACACAAAAATAAATGCAAAATGGATTAAAGACTTAAATGTAAGGCCAGACACTATAAAACTCTTAGAGGAAAAATTGGCAGAACACACTCTGACATAAATTGCAGCAATATCTTTTTTGATTCATCTCCCAGAATGGAAATAAAAACAAAAATAAACAAATGGGACCTAATAAAACTCAAAAGCTTTTGCACAACAAAGGAAACCATAAACAAAACAAAACAACAACCCACAGAATGGGAGAAAATATTTGCAAATGATGTGACCAACAAGGGATTAGTCTCCAAAATTTACAAACAGCTCATGCAACTTAATGTCATCAAAACAAACAATGCAATTAAAAAATGGGCAGAAGACCTAAATAGACATTTCTCCAAAGAAGACATCATACAGATGGCCAAGAGGCACATGAAAAGATGTTCAACATCACTAAATATTAGAGAAACGCAAAGCAAAACTACAATGAGATATCACCTCAAACCTGTCAGAATGGCCATCATCAAAAAATCCACAAACAATAAATGATAGAGAGGGTGTGGAGAAAAGGGAGGCCTCCTACACTGTTGGTGGGAATGTAAATTGGTGCAGCCACTATGGAGAACAGTATGGAGGTTCCTTAAAAAACTAAAAGTAAATCTACCATAAATATTTTTATTTATATTTAAACCCCACACTATATTTAGGTTGTTGTGGTTATATTTTCATTCACTTTCTATAGAAACCTGAATTCTATAGAATTCACACATAAAATTCTCTACTTGACACATAAATATTTTCTCCTACTCTGTTATAGATTATTGATTTTCACATTTTAAAAATTATATTCCTTGGAAAACAACATTTAGCAGAATGCTTTCTCTCTAATTTCTTACCTTATTTACATTTTTGTCTTCTTCTGTCTTGACATTCTTTATTTCATTGAACCCATTTTCTGTGCCATGATTTTAATATTTTAATAATTCTGATGTAAATTTTTCTTATGATAATTTTCTTGCATTCCTTTCTATAGCTCATATGTCTAGCTTTCATTTTGTATGTGTTTCCTCTCTTTATAATACTTTTGGCTTTGTGTAATTGCTTTTTTTAAAGAATATATGCTAAATATTCCAGTTTTATGACACTAGGATCCCATAGTACCTAATTTTAAGAAATATTATCTCTTAAATCTCCAGGATGTTCTTAATTTTCCTTTTTACTACAAAATATTTTACCTAAGTTATTTTCCCTCATTCTTCAATCTGAAACAAACTACATCATTTCTAGACTTATTTTGTTAATAGACAAGTTAGTTAAATTCCTTTTGGTTCAGTTCTCCCTCAATTCTACATCTAAAGTTCTACCATGTCATTTCCAGTTTGTGGTTTCTGTCAGAAAATTGTACGCCTCAACATATATGGCATTGCAACTTTTCCCCACTACCTTTGCCTAATTATCTATGTATGAATGTAGTTGATGGGGCATTACAGTTTATCCACATTCTTTTTTCATCACCCACATCACTTAACTAAAAAGTCTATATCTCTTAAGATGTACAGACCCCTATTTGTATTTTTCTCTTTTTTTTTTAACAGAGCATTTTCTGGCATTTAATATAATTAACATAATCTTTAAGTATAGCTCTTACATTCCCAAATTGGCAGTAAAAAAAAAAATTAGGGTCATCATGCTACCTTTTCTTAGATGGCGTCTTTCATGAATCAAAGCCTTGGAATGCTAGTATCTAAAGTTTGAACATCTCTATCACTGAGAGATTATAATTCCTTTAAGTAATATCTATTTTTTTAAACATTAAATTACATTTAAGCTTAAACATAAAGTTTTCATTAAGTTGAATTTAAGTTCTCAATTTTGTCATTTTTTCATTATTCCATATTCATTTTATGAAGCTAAAATCACATAAGCTATTTTCTTTACTGTTATAAGATATTGATTGGCACATACTAGCCACTCCATAAAAATTGTTACATATTTATCAGGAGACATCTTTTCTATACAAATTAACACCTCTGCTTTCACTCTGTTGTTTATCACTATAGATTTTATCACTTTGGTATACTTATCTGAGTATAATATGCATTTAGTAGCAATAAACTACATTGTAGACACAGTTACCTATGGCAGTGATAATTAAACATATTTCAGGGGTGCACCCATTTCAAAGATCAATTTGATTTTTTTCTAGTGACAGAAAAGCAAATACTAAAGAAATGATGAAACGTATGAAAGAAAACAATACAATTACACTAATTATATATTTTGAATTTTGTGAAGCTTGAGTCTATCTTATGGTTTCAGAATGGTACAACTTTACAAAAATTAATTTTGGGGTATATTAATATAGAGATTTACAAATAAAATAAAAATATTATAAGAAGTAATTACTGGATAAATGAGACAAATATGTAGATAATTCTTCTAAAGTTTATTACAAAGTACTCTAATTGAAGCAGTAAAACTTGTTATTTAAATTACTGCAGTAGGAAAATCAGCACATTTTAGTCTAACATCTACTGTGTGGCTGTCCCTATTATAAACCTTGAGAATATGAAGAAGATTAAGTTGTAATCATGTCCTTGAAAAGTTCACACTGTAACTGCTGAAAACAAAACGTTTAAAAAGTCAATAGGTTGGTTCCATGTCCTGGCTCTTGTAAATAGTGCTGCAGTGAACATTGTGGTACATGTTTCTTTTTGAATTATGGTTTTCTCAGGGTATATGCCCAGTAGTGGGATTGCTGGGTCATATGGTAGTTCTATTTGTAGTTTTTTAAGGAACCCCCATACTGTTTCCATAGTGGCTGTATCAGTTTACATTCCCACCAACAGTGCAAAAGGGTTCCTTTTTCACCACACCCTTTCTAGCATTTACTGTTTCTATATTTTATGATAATGGCCATTCTGACTGGCATGAGGTAACACCTCATTGTAGTTTTGATTTGCATTTCTCTAATAATTAGTGATGTTGAGCATCTTTTCATGTGCCTCTAGGCAATCTGTATGTCTTCCTTGGTGAAATGTCTATTTAGGTCTTCTGCCCATTTTTTATTTGGATTGTTTGTTTTTCTGATATTGAACTCCATGAGCTGTTTGTATATTTTGGAGATTAATCCTTTCTCTGTTGTTTTATTTGCAATTATTTACTTCCCATTCTCAGGGTTGTATTTTTGTCTTGTTTATGGTTTCCTTTGCTGTGCAAAAGCTTTTAAGTTTCATTAAGTCTCATTTGTTTATTTTTGTTTTTATTTACATTACTCTAGGAGATGGGTTAAAAAAGATATTGCTGTGGTTTATGTCAAAGATCGTTTTTCCTGTGTTTTCCTCTAAGAGTTTTATAGTATCTGGTTTTACATTTAGGTCTGTAATCCATTTGGAGTTTATTTTTGTGTATGGTGTTAGGGAGTGTTCTAATTTCATTCTTTTACATGTAGCTGTCCAGTGTTCCCAGCACCACTTATTGAAAAGGCTGTCTTTTCTTCATTGTATGTTCTCACCTCCTTTGTCATAAGTTAGGTGACCATATGTGCATGGGTTTATCTCTGGGCATTCTATCCTGTATCATTGATCTATGTTTCTGTTTTTGTGCTAGTACCATACTGTCTTGATTTCTGTAGATTTGTGGTATAGTTTGAAGTCAGAGAGCCTGATTCATCCAACTCTATTTTTCTTTCTCAAGATTGCTTTGGCTACTCAGGGTCTTTTATGTTTCCATAGGAGCTGTAAGCCTTTTTATTCTAATTCTGTGAAGAATGCCATTGGTAGTTTGATAGGGATTGCATTGAATCTGTAGATTACTTTGGGTAGTATAGTCATTTTCACAATGTTGATTCTTCTACTCCAAGAACATGGTATATCTCTCCATCTGTTTATGTCATCTTTGATTTCTTTCATCAGTGTTTTATACTTTTCTGAGTACAAGTCTTTCACGTCCTTAGGCAGATTTATTCCTAGGTATTTTATTCTTTTTGTTGCAATGGTAAATGGGAGTGTTTCCTTAACTTCTCTTTCAAATTTTTCATCATTAGTGTACAGGAATGCAAAAGATTTCTGTGCATTAATTTTGTATCCTGCTATTTTGTCAAATTCAATGATTAGCTCTAGTAGTTTTTTGGTGGCATCTTTAGGATTCTCTATGTATAGTATCATGTCATTTGCAAACAGTGACAGTTTTACTTCTTCTTTTCCAATTTGTATTCCTTTTATTTATTTTTCTACCCTGATTGCTGTGACTAGGACTTCCAAAAGTATGTTGAATAATAGTGGCGAGAGTGGATATCCTTGTTTTGTTCCTGATCTTAGAGGAAATGTTTTCAGTTTTTCACCATTGAGTATGATGCTTGCTGTGGGTTTGTCATATATGGCCTTTATTATGTTGAGGTAGGTTCCCTCTATGCCCATTTTCTGGAGAATTTTTATCATAAATCGGTGTTGAATTTTATCAAAAGCTTTTTCTGCATCTATTGAGATGATCATATAGTTTTTATTCCTTAATTTGATAATGTGGTGTATCACATTGATTGATTTGTGTATATTGAAGAATCTTTGCATTCCTGGGATAAATCCCACTTGATCATGGTGTATGATCCTTTTAATGTGTTGTTGGAATCTGTTTGCTAGTATTTTGTTCAGGATTTTTGCATCTATGTTCATCTGTGATACTGTCTATAATTTTCTTTTTTGTGACATCTTTGTCTGATTTTGGTATCAGGGTGATGGTGGCTTTGTAAAATGAATTTGGGAGTGTTTCTCCCTCTGCCCATTTTTGGAAGAGTTTGAGAAGGATTGGTGTTAGCTCTTCTCTAAATGTTTGATAGAATTCACCTGTGAAGCCATCTGATCCTGGACTTTTGTTTGTTGGAAGATTTTTATTTACAGTTTCAATTTCATTACTTGTGATAGGTCTGTTTATATTTTCTAATTCTTCCTGGTTCAGGCTTGGAAAATTGTACCTTTCCAAGAATGTGTCCATTTCTTTGTGGTTGTCCATTTTATTGGCATATAGTTTTTTTGTAGTAGCCTCTTATAATCCTTTGTATTTCTGCAGTGTGAGTTGTGATCTCTCCTTTTTCATTTCTAATTTTATTGATTTGCATCCTCTCCCTTTTTTTCTTGATGAATCTGCCTAAGGGTTTATCAATTTTGTTTATCTTCTCAAAGAACCAGCTTTTAGTTTTATTGATCTTTGCTATTGTTTTCTTCATTTCTATTTCATTTGCGCTGATCTTTATGAGTTCTTTTTTCTACTGACTTTGCGTTGTCTCTGTTCTTCTTTCTCTAGTTGTTTTAAATGTAAGGTTAGATTGTTTATTTGAGATTTTTCTTGTTTCTTGAGGTGACATGGAATTGCTATTAACTTCCCTCTTAGAACTGCTTTTGCTGCATCCAATAGGTTTTGGATCGTCGTGTTTTCATTGTCATTTGTTTCTACGTATTTTTTAATTTTTTCTTTGATTTCTTCAGTAATCTTTTGGTTATTTAGTAGCACAAGTACTATATTTGTTTCAGTAGTTCAAGGGGAGATAAAGATTTTCTTAATTATGACTCAGCACCCAGAAACTCTTAAGGAAAGGAGTAATATATTTTAAAACACAAGATGAAAATATTTATTTAGAAAATTCACCAGATTAAAAAAGTTGAAAGACAAGCCCTAGACTATGGAAGCTACTTTTGTGTACTATGGTCTGCCTCAGAAGCTTTGGTTGGGAGGAACAATTCATAATACCAATATGTTATTCCAATAACTTGTTTTCCTGGTAGGTAAACACTACTTTTGTGCTCCATGTCTACCTGGAGGCACTGAATTTCTTTTTGCCTCAATATTTGTACTCAATGGTATATATGTTTCCTGTGTCCATTATATATCCCCATTTCTTCAAATCTGGTACATGAATTAATCACTTACATAATACCCTAGCATACTTTCCTACTTATTGTTTCTTGGACCTCTGAGGTTGGGGCAGCCCTATAAAGACCTCAGTCTCTAAAGCATTCCCTTCTAATCATTGTATTCATTTTGTTTTCTCTCCTTGAGAAATTCAGCCAAATTATGTCCATTAAAGACATGCTTCCTTTTTCTTTACTTTTCTATTTTAGCACTTATAATTTTTTTAAAAATTACTTTTTGTCATTTCTGCAGTGTTTGTAAAAGATAATAAGTAAACATACATTTCACAAATTTCAAGCTTTTGGAATTTAGTAAAGCAATTATATGCATTCTCATTGTAAAAAAATAGAAATAATTGAAAACTACACACTTATTTTAAATAATGGAAGACATGAACAGTGTTTTGAAAATTCAACAATTTAAAAAATAATATAGAGAATCAGGTATCACAGATTGCTCTAAGGCTAGGATGTATTTTCTCCAAAAGGTTTTAATTAGAATAAGTTGATGTGTCTATTATAGGATATAATAGAATATGAAATATATATTTAAAATATAATTTATATAGTATTTCCATTTTTAATTATAGCTATGAAAATAAAGCAAAATCCAAAAATTAGTCATATTTAGAATGCTGACTCTCTTGTAGTAGATATTAAAATTATATGAATATTTGTATTATATACAACATTTCTTCCTGCAGAATGAGTAGCCTAGACTAGGCTAGCCTAGTTCTAGCCTAGATATTTTTATATGTTAACTCAAATAGGCTTTTCCTTCTAAATTTTCAAAAAATGTGTTTCTAATACAATAAAAACTTTGTGACATTTGTAATTCTTAGAAAAAGAAATCATCATTTAGTGTCTTTATTTAAATGAATTACAATATATATTGGATATCCTTTATATTCATGACATATATATTGTCTACTGCCTACTTATGGCATATATAATAAGTAATATTATTTCATATACTATATCATGAAAATAATAAATATTATAACACTCTAGATAGACATAAAGCAAATACCAAAAGAAGTGGAAGTTCTAGATAGATACATAAGCACTCTGAATAGACCCTATATTGATATGATCTGAAGTCATACTTAGCTAAATTGTAATATTAAGATGTTTTCTGTAATATTATAAAATGATATTAAAGGGCATAACATTGCAAAACTAAAAATTCTGTGGAACTGCAACCCATATTTTTCTCAATTCCTCTGCTTTTGTTTCTTACAGAAAGGAATATATGTATTTGAGTTCCCACACCCACAGATATTTTAAAGAAGTAATCACTGATTCATTTTGTAATGTTGTATTTTATTAATTCAGAACTGGTACATAGAGTTTTTTATATTGTGCACGGGCTTAAAAATTTCATCATTAATCATAATTGTGAAACTTATTACTCTGAGTTATATCATAGCTTAATATATTAAGCTGCTGAATGAAGCTAAGCAATACTTCAGATTAAAGAAAGCATATGAAAATCAGATTAGAAATTTTGTGTCCTATAAAATGCTCAAATAAACTTACAAATCTGAATTATTAATATACAATGTTTGTCCTTTTTGAATGTCCTTTGGGTGCATAAAAGCAATTCATAGAGAAGAATATGGTAGATAATTGGCATTGGGTTGAATTCATAACATTGTTAGAAAAAAATCTGCCATTCTAAACCCTGGAAAATGATTCACAAGCCAGAAAAATCACCAGTACTATATATCACTCAGCATCATAATTCTGTTTTGTCCAAATAAGCTTTACCAAATACCACTCTCAGATATGAGATTGAACATTGTTCATTCAATGTAAATATGAGTCATTAAAAATAAGTGTTTATGTTACATAAAATATTTCCTTTTAACTAGAAGTAAAAGAGTTTCTTATTCACTTCAATTACACTTTGTCACTTGACAAAAATCACTATTATATACTTAAGTGATAAAAAAGAATAAAAAGTGTAGCGTATCAACATTGTATTTAAAAAAGCAATCATTTATTTTATCCATGATTCTACAAAATTGCCAGATTAAATTATTTTATTTTCAGTCAAATTCTTGTTTATCTGATAAATTTAATCAACTGTGAATCTGTGCATCTGTGTGTATATACACTGACATGTATTTATGAATGTAGGTGGTGAGTTCTTCCCAAAGACTGAGTAGCTGGTCATAGTAAACCTTTCTCCCACAAGTTATATTCTAAATCATTATTTACAAAACATCCACAGATGGAGATTACAAAACATTTATAGATGGACCTGCCTCAGACTTTGTTAGATAAATGAATGATTGAATTTCAAAGCCAATGTTATTCATTGCAACACTACTTTCTGAAAACTTTATCATTTGAATCAAAATGTTATACATTCCCCATTGTTCCTGATATTCTATCATTTAATGCTCTCCTCTGCTGGGCTGTGTAATCTCCGAGTCAAACAAAGTTTCTTGTGAAAGAACTGAACAACTGGAATATGCATTTTCCACTCCATTGCTCAAGGTGGTTTTCTTGTGTATTTTGTTCCTACTCCATAACAGAGACACCTTCCAGGGTATTTCTTATATTCTTATACAAAATTTGGTGGGTATAATGGTTTGTTCTTTAATAACATTTTGGTCCCCATGATACTAGGTACCTGATTGGTGGGAGTTTTCTCAATCTATTTCATGTGTAAGGGCTGTTTTTGTCATGAAATATGAAAACTGAGATTTTATCTTACATGCAAGAAACATCATGATTGCTGGTAGAAGACATGAGATGCCTGAGTCAGAGATGAAGGATAGTTTATTATCTATAGCATTAGCAATAGAGTTTCAGCCTGTTTTGTTCCAGTTCACTGAGCCCCAATTCTCACATGGTGACATGGCAAAGGCCAGGTGACATTACATATTAATCATATTGTGGTTCAGATGAGGACTCCTAAGTTTAGTGCACTCCACCTCTCTTAAAAGGTAAGTAAGCATGCTCACCATTTGCTCTGTAAGGAGACACTATCACTATCTTCCCCTTTGGTACAGAGCGAGTCATTGTGTTTTTCAAAGCTATTTTCCATACAGAAATCCTTGAAAAGATATTCTGAAACAAGGGCAATCGGAACCACACTTCACAAAACATGAAGAAACATGACAAACCTATGGAAAATTGCCTCTCAAAAGTTTTAAGCCACAATCACAATATCTTTTAGTCCAAGCTGATTATTATTTTGTCAGTATCTAAAGTACCTAGTTTTGTGTCTGTTTGATCTATGTACATGTACTCATAGCGGCACCCAGAGTTACTATCAGTATACTTTGTTTCATTAAATTAATATGTATGTATCTTAATAAACACTGGTGTTAAGCTTATCAATAATTTTTAGCATATTAATAAAAATGTTCAACTATCACAATATAAACTTAGAATGTTTCTATCACCTCAAAGAGAAACCTTATGCCTATTTACAATCATTCTCTATCCCCACTCCCAGTACTACACAACCACAAACCTACATTTGCCTCCATATATTTGCCTTTTCTAGATATTTTATATAAATGGGATCATAAAATGAATTCTTTTGTGTCTGGCTTCTTTTACTTAACATGTTTTTGAGGTTCATCCATGTAGTAGTATGTACCATCAATTTATTTTTTCTTATGGCCAAGTAATATTTCACTGTATGTATAACCACGTTTATTACTGATTCACCAACTGATGGACATTTGGACTGTTTCCACTTTTTGATCATTGTGCACAAAAACTTTTCCAAAGTCACTGCACCATTTTACATTCCCAGTCACAATATGTGAGGTTTTAAATTCTTCCACATTCTTGTCAACATCACTCTGTATTACCTTTTGACGATAGCCATTCTAGCGTGTGGGAAGTGATATCTCGTTGTGGTTTTGATTTACATTTGCCTAATCACCAATGATGCTGTGCATCTTTTGATATGCTTATTGTTCAATCCTATATCTTCTTTGCAGATATGCCTACCCTAATCTTTTATCCATTGTTTTAGGTGGGTCATTTGCCTTTTTGTTATTGAGTAGTAAAAATTCTTTATATGTTTTGGACATAAGACCTTTATCAGATATCTTATTTGCCACTATTTTCTTCTGGTCTATTAACAATCTTTTTTACTGAATGGTATGCTTTGAAGTGTAAGAAATTTTAATTTTTAAAACTCATAAGTATTATGTTGTTTTGTTTTTGTTACTTGCGCTATTGGTATCATATGCAAGTAACTGTTGCATAACCAAAGACCCTGCTTTTTTTTCCATAGAATTTTATAATTAGGCATACTTAAGTGTCAAATATAGTTATATTTTCTCATATTTCCATGAATCTTCCCATATGACTATCTCTTAGATTAAGTATGATTATCAGGCTTTAGTAGGAAAGATATTCCTTTCCATTAAGTCCTTCGTTCTAAGTGGAGTAATTTTATTTCATGACACATCATTAATTGGACGCTAAGTCTTGAGAAATTTTTATAGGTTTAGTGATTATGACTATTGGGTGTGACCATTGTATACTTCACTTGATCCTTGATACAACACTGAGTTTAACTGGCAATTATTGCTGAAAGTATTTCTCAAATCTGACTTTTACTTTTTGGGATTAGAAGCAATGGCAATTCCAAACCTGCAAATTGCCAAATTTGTGGGCTTTTTCTAGTCTTTTTCAGTTTTGCTTTCAAACTAGCCAATTCTTTTCTGATATATTTATTTCTTTTCTTACCTTGTATTACTTTACTAAATATGTCCCCAGAAATCAAGTCATAGTACTAGCATTTTACTTCCAAATTTTTCCCCTAGAGCTACAAGTGCATTACTTGATATGCTTCCATGTTTCCACAGACACAGGTTGACCAAATAATATGCCACTATATAAATAGGATCATCATCTTTCCAGCCTACTATAATAATTTAATTACAGAATACACATACACACATACAACTTCAATTTTTGTATGATATTTACCACTGATAATAATTTATGCATTAGACAGGATATATTAAGTTATATTGCAGTAACAATAAACAAAATTCTTAGTGGCTTATAATAATCAAGTTTTTCTCACACACAATACAATCATTGTAAGTAGGCTGGGTGCTCTAAACTACATGCCCTGCTTCAGAACCCAATCTGACAGAATAGATACCATCTGATATGTCTCTGGCCATGCTTTGAAATGTCTATTGGCTACAAGAAAGGAATAAACACTAAAAGAACAGAAATAGACAAAATAACTTTCAGACTCTTATATGAGGGTGATGATAAAAAAAGCACACTTCATCCCTCCAAATAAAGGAAAAAAGGAAAGAAAAAATTAACAAAGAACAGGCTGCAAATGTAGAAAGCACTTAAATAAATATGACCCAATAAAGAGCAAGTAAGATAAATATAAATAGACTGAATGCTCCAGATAAAGAAGAAATATTTAGAATGAATAAAATAACCAAACAAGTAATACGGTCTTTACAAAAGATGTATGAAATGCAAGAATTTTTTAAAAAGTAAAAGAAAAAGAATGAAAAATATGCCATGCAATAACTAATTAAAAGAAATATGGAGGTTGCTTTCTTAATATGAAATAAAACATTTATAGTAAAACACATTCATAGAGACAAAGAGATAACTTCTAGAAATAAAAGGCTTAAACTAATATACAAATTAGGCCTCATGTAAGCCATCTATAAAATGATGCACAACCAAATAAGGAGCTAGCAAAACCAAGTAAGGAGATCATGAGAAAAGAAAATTGCAAGTCAATATTATTTAAAAATGTAAATCTTAAATAAGCTAGTGACAGCAACATATAACTAGGATAGTATACCATGACCAGACTGAGTTTTGCATTTTGAGGAATGCAAACTAATTTAACATTAGAAAATCAATTAATTAATACAGAATATTAACAATTAAAATAGAAAAAATTATATAGTAATATAGAATATGTTTGATAAAAATCATAAACTATTGGTTGTTAAAATAATTACTTATTGCTGAAAGTTTAAAAGTTTTCTCTTTGTGTTTGAGAACCATTTCTGTTCAGCATTTTATTTCCGGTACCATTCACTGAAGTAAAAATATGAAAAACAAAATGTATAAAACTTACAAAGAAAAAAATTATGTCATTTTAAAAATTAGAATTATTAGAAAAATATTATCTAATAACATCTAAAATATTACTATTAATAATTATAAAATTAATATATAAGAGATTGTAGTAACATTTCTGAATACAAAATTTTAAAGTGTAATTATATATTATATACTAGGAACAAACAAGTGGAAACTACTCCAATAGGTAACCAAGAATCCATAAATATTGTTCCTTTAAAAAACATTCATGTTGTATTTATGTGTGTATATAGATATATATGAACTTATGTGTATATATATATATTTGTACATATATGTATGTGTATATATATACATACTGTGCCTATAAAAAAGATTATAAATTATGACATTATATACCACAAAGTTAATACAGTGTTGATTAAGCTATTGTACAATGCTTTTTTACTAGTTAGAATTTTTTATACTTATTGAAATAGCTTATTTTTACTTATTTAAACTTAGTCATATATCATTGCCATATATTCATAAAAATAAAATAGTGAATGGAATTTTTAATAAATTCCTAAAATGTCTATAAATTTAAAAATTTACACTTCTGAATAATGTTTTACTCAGAATTGTTGATATCCATGTGTTTGAAAACATTTTGCTTTGTGTTTGAAGAGTTTTAGTGACTCAGGATTTTACTTAAAATTCAAAATGTGATAGTCATTCTAAAAATGTTGAAGTTCTCTCATCTGGCAAAATTTCATTTCTTTTTTTCTTTTGTTGATTGTTTCTAGCATATAAGCAGATTCTCAAAAATTTAACAATGAACTTCAGAGAAAAAGACATTCAATTATTCTGTTCATGCAGAGCATGAATTGGTTCACCAGCTCTGCTGGGGCTTTGACATTCCTCTTGCTCATTGGGAGGGAAAGGTCAATTTTTCAGCCTCTGTTGTGTTACTTTGAGAGACAGGCACTTCATCTGCACTTAACTCACTAATAAAGCATTAACATATCTTTATCTACCCATTGGCCATTCTTAGGTCTCATTATAACAGTTGTTGCTTTGGAAGAAGATAGGGAATTGCCATAATTTCTCCAATAATGAGTGTTTGCTTGATAGCATCAAATTCATGCTCCACTTCTCTGTTTTTGTGCCTTTCTGTGCACTCAATATTTCCATTTCAATTATCAATCAGAATGTAATCTTTTTAGTAAACATTTTATTTTTGAGTAAATTTAGATTAAAGTTGCAAAAATAGTACAGAGATTTCCACATATCTGTCACCCAGTTTCCCCTATTGTTAACTTACATTACCATCGTAACATTTGTCAAAACTAAGAAAACACTGATACGTTACATTACTATCAATTAAACTCCGAGCTTTATTTAGATTTCACCAGTTTTTCTGATATCATCTTTCATCTTTGTATTCCAAGATCCAATCATGGTACTACATTTTATTTAGTTGTCATGGCTCCTCTGCATCCTCTAGTCTCTGACACTGCTTTACTCTTTCTTTGGTCTTTATGACCTTGACAGTTCTGAGGTATAATGAACAAGTAACCTGTAGAATATCTTCTAATGAATTTAACTGTTTTTCTCCTGATTACTTTAGTTCCATCCTTTTGAAGACAATTTAAATAGTCAAGCAAACCCAAAATGCTTAGTAACAAAATGCACTAAACTGCACATAGATTAAATGAAAATGTAATTATATGAACACCTGTGACCAAGGTGATGCTGCCCAGCCAGTAACAACTATCTACTCTGGCCACCTTGCTGATGGTACTTATAAGATGCCATTGTTTATGAACCATCTCCTTTCTTCAAATGTTAAAATGTGTTACCAGGTACGTCTTGGAATCTATGAAATAGAGGGACATCTCATCACTTAAGATTTCTTGCAGAACAAGTAAACAGATAGCTGAAGACAGACATCACCTGAGTGCTACTCAAATATAGGTCCAATAAATCCTTTTCTGAATTGGCAATGAAAAGCATATCTTAGAAAGGATGGAAGTTAGTCATGCCAATATATGTAGTTCTTTCTGGGCATTTTCCATCTTAGCATAAATCACCAATAGATGGTGGAGTTAATTGTGCTAATCAAGAAATAAATTGGAGAGAGTAGGCAAAGCTGGTGGTTCTTCCTAACTGAGATAGAAAGGACCAGCAAATACAGAAGTGCTCCTTTTTCTAGGTCCCTAATAACTATAACTGCATGAAGTTAGAGCTTATTGGTGATGTCACTGAAGAGAGAGGTGGTTTAAACCTAAAATTTCCTGATTGATATAACTTCAAAATTAATTACCTTAAAGAAAGAGATAATTTGTAAGTCTTAAACAAAAGCAAGGACATGAAAATAATTTTACTAGAAGGCAGAGAAAGAAGGCTGAATCATTTTACTTAGTTCTTTTTCTCTGTAATATATAGCCGTTATTTTATTTTATTATTATTTTTTAAAAATAAATTTATTTATTTATTTATTTTTGGCTGTGTTGGGCCTTCGTTGCTGTGTGTGGGCTTTCTCTAGTTGTGGTGAGCAGGGGCTACTCTTGGTTGCGGTGTACGGGTTTATCATTGCAGTGGCTTCTCTTGTTGTGGAACATGGGCTCTAAGCATGTGGGCTTCAGTAGTTGTGGTGCATGTGCTCAGTAGCTGTGGCACGTGGGCTCTAGAGCGCAGGCTCAGTAGTTGTGGTGCACAGGCTTAGTTGCTCTGGGGCATGTGGGATCTTCCCAGACCAGGGCTCGAACCCATGTCCCCTGCACTGGCAGGCAGATTCTTAACCACTGTGCCACCAGGGAAGCCCTAGCCAACTTATTTTAAATGATAAATAAAAGAGAAAATATATACTAATTAGTGTAATGCAAGGCAGTATACAAGAGATGAAGTTGTTTCCACAAGAAAAGAACAGGCTTACATTGGGTTAGCCAGAAAGTTAATTCCGGTTTTTCCATTAAGATGTTATGGAAAAACCCAAATGAATTTTTGGCCAACCCAATACCTGTATGTAGGCACTATTTGTGACCTCTCTGAGTAACAGAACATCATCTAGAACTGTCTTGTTTCTCCTCTCTGAACTGCTTTGAATTATTTGTTTTTGCAGCTGAGATCAATACATAAAGCTGAAAGACATGTTTGGGAGTTTTCTTTTAAATAAAATTGTATTTATTACATTCAAAGTTATTTTAATTACTCAAAAAAATTGATATAACTCTAAGTAATAATGAAAATCAAATATTAGTGTTTAGAATAGTTCAGGTAATCCTCTAAGCATTTTAAATATATTAACTATTTTATCCTTACAACATCTTTATGAGGTTGGGGATATTACTATGTCCATTTTACAGATGAGAAAACTGAGAGGTAAGTTTCATAAATGGCAGATGTTTAGTAATGGCAGGACCAGAAGTTGAATATAGATCCTCCTTACCATACATAAACACACTCAACTGCATCCTGAACAAACTGAAGTGTGGTAATGTTTTTATTTTACTTTCCAGTGTTTATTTTAATTTGTAGTATTTTTTTTTACAGGTCACAATTTATAAGCATTTGTGTGATGTTATATACCATTCATATTTATTTTCTAATGAGGAAATTATATCTAATCACATTCCATATTTCAAAGCATCTTTGTCATTTTGACGTGTACCCTAATATTGCAACAAATATGTGAAATTACATGGTCATTATGTCTTTTGGATGGTTCTTATTAACACAGATTCATGGAATAGGAAATATTGTTTTGGATTTCAGTGTCTGGTGTCAGTTTCTTATTCCCATATATATCCATTCCCTCCCTCTTCCTTCTGCATATATATATATTTTTTTGGGGGGGGGAGTGAAATTCACAAATACATGGCAATGAAAATTGTTAGAATTTATAAAATTGATATATACATCCAAGCACATAATACATTGTTATTAAACTGGTTGTTTTTTAAATTGTCTTCTAAATCACTTTTAAAAAAGAATAAGAAAAATTACATTTTCTCTAATAATTACTTACATAACTTTTTTCTGATATGTTTTAGAAGATTCAAGTTATTATCTGGTGTCACTTCCTTTCAGCTTGAAGTAGTTTTTTAGTATATTTTAGAAATCAGTCTTTATTTATTTTTTTAATTCAGTCTTTAGTAATCCAGGAATGTCTATATTTGGGTTTCATTTTTAACATGTAGTTTGCTGGGTATACAATTCTTGGCTGACAGTTTGTTATTTTTCTATTTCCTTAAGGTAGAAGATAAAGTTATTATTTTGAGATGTTTCATTTCTTGAAATAGGCCTTACAGCTTAAATTTCTTGTATAGGCCTTACAACTTAAATTTCCTCTAAGCTTGTTTTAGCTGAAGCCATTCAATTTTGCTGTTATGCTTTCATTTTAATTTATTACAAAATATTTCCTAGTTTCCCTTGTGATTTCTTTCTTGATCTATTTGTTATTTAGGTGTGTATTTTTAATTGCCATACATTTGTGAATTTCCCAAATTTCCTTCTGTTGTTGATTTGGAATTTAATTCATTGTAGTTGGAGAACATACTTTGTATGAGCTCATTCCTTTTAAATTTGTTGAGGCGGGCTTCCCTGGTGGCTCAGTGGTTGAGAGTCCACCTGCCGATGCAGGGGACATGGGTTCGTGCTCCCACATGCCACGGAGCGGCTAGGCCCATGAGCCCTGGCCACTGAGCCTGCGCATCCGGAGCCTGTGCTCCGCAACAGGAAAGGCCACAACAGTGAGAGGCCTGCATACCACTAAAACAAAAAAGCAAATAATAAGTTTATTAAGGCTTGTTTTACCATCCACCATACATACTATCATGGAGGATTTTTCATGTGCATCTGATAAAAATATGTATTCTGCTGTTTTGGGATAAAGTGTTCTATAGATTCTTTATTATATCCAGTTAATTTTTAGCTTTCTTCATGTCTTCTATATAATAGTCAATTTTCCTGCCTAAGTTTTCTATACATTATTGATTGGAGTATTCAAGTCTCCAACTATTATTTTTAAGTCATCTATTTCTCTCTTTAATTCTGTTAGTGTTTGATTCTTGTGTATAGGGATTCTAGTTTTGGGTGTATATATGTATAATTGTTACATTTTCATGAAAATTTGATGTTTATTTTTATAAAATGTCCATTATTATTTCTAGCATAATTTTTTCTTTAAGTATTTTTATTTGATTTTACTACAGTCATTCCAGCTCAGTTATGAGTGCTACTTGCATATTTTGTCTATCTTTTTTTTTTTTTTTTTTTTTTGTGGTACGCGGGCCTCTCACTGTTGTGGCCTCTCCCGTTGCGGAGCACAGGCTCCGGATGCACAGGCTCAGTGGCCATGACTCACGGGCCCAGCTGCTCCGTGGCATGTGGGATCTTCCCAGACCGGGGCACGAACCCATGTCCCCTGCATCAGCAGGCGGACTCTCAATCACTGCGCCACCAGGAAAGCCCTTGTCTATCTTTTAAGTTTCAAGTTATTTTTAACTTTTTGTCCAATTTGACAATCTTTGCTTTTTGATTAGAGTGTACTTCAGATAAGTGTAATAATGAAATATTTACCCCTAGATGAATGACTAATTTCACTTAGCACTATCCCAGTGCTATCCATGTTGCTGCATATGGCAGAATTTTTTTTAGATTTTTTTAAAATTTATTTTTTAATTGAAGTATAGTTGATTTACAATGTTGTGTTAATTTCTGCTGTACCTCAAAGTGATTGAGTTATACATATATGCACATTTTAAAAATATTCTTTTCCATTATGATTTATCATAAGATATTAAATAATTCCCTGTCCTGTACAGTAGGACCTTGTTGGTTACCCATTCTATGTCTAATAGCTTGTATCTGCTAACCCCAGCTTCCTACTCCATCCCTCCCTCAATCCCCTCTCCCTTGGCAACCACAAGTCTGTTCTCTATGTCCATGAGTCTATTTCTGTTTTGTAGATAGGGTTCATTTGTGTCTTATGTATTAATAGATTCCACATATAAGTTATATCATATGGTATTTGTCTTTCTCTTTCTGACTTACTTCACTTAGTATGATAATATCTAGTTGCATCCATATTGCTGCAAATGGCATTATTTTGTTCTTTTTTATGGCTGAGTGGTATTCCATTGTATATATGTACCACATCTTCTTTATCCAGAATTTTCTTCTTTTTTTTTTTTTTTGCAGTACGTGGGCTTCTCACTGTTGTGGCCTCTCCCGTTGCGGAGCACAGGCTCTGGACGCACAGGCTCAGCAGCCATGGCTCATGGGCCTAGCCACTCTGCAGCATGTGGGATCTTCCTGGACCGGGGCATGAACCCATGTCCCCTGCATCGGCAGGTGGACTCTCAACCACTGAGCCACCAGGGAAGCCCTGGAATTTTCTTCTTTCTTAAGGCTGAATAATATTCCACCCTTTGGCTCTTTAACCTTTAGTTTTTCATCTAAACTGGGAATAATGTAGTTTCATCATTGGATCATTATAAATATTAAATAAGATATTCCATATAGAATCTGAGCACCTGGATATATTAAGGGCTCAATAAGTGCCTGCTGTTTATACAAGTAGCAAATCATTATTACTTATATTATTGCAATAAGTTCAGTGAACTTAAGTATATTTCTGGCCAGCCT
Source organism: Phocoena sinus (assembly GCF_008692025.1). Lineage (NCBI taxonomy): Eukaryota > Metazoa > Chordata > Mammalia > Artiodactyla > Phocoenidae > Phocoena > Phocoena sinus. Next base: position 120,649,517 of record NC_045764.1, on the reverse strand, counting down.
CCATGATTCTGGTGAACTGCAAAGGACCTAATGGTGTAGTTACAGGAATAGAACCCATCCAAGTCTGGAGCCAAGCTATTAGAGGATTGTTACACTAAGAAAATTAGCCCTGTGAGTTTGACCTTTGATTGATCCATATGTGCAGTCAGCAATTCCTGATGCATAAGTTTGTTACCAATCAGTGGAACCTGATGGGAAGGAGACAAGAGTGCCCAGAAGAAATAAATGCCTCTGTAAGGATAATTAAAAGACGTTATTGAAGGAAATTATGGAATCTGGCATTGACTAAGTTGTGCTACTGACTCAGAGGACTTAGTTGGGATTTGAAGATCAGATATCTTAGTCTCTGATGTGGGGTCTAATATGTGTTCTGCAACATGTAGTTACGTCTGTGTTTTGAATCTTTCAACAGTATTAATGTATTTTTTGTATTTTTATATCTTTTAGAGGTATTTTGTATTTGTTCAATTCTGATAACTACACAGCAATTACTGTCTAAACTGTAAATGTAGAAATAAATAGTCTTTATGAAAAATAATAGTAGTATTTATAATTGTTCCGGTGAATAAAAGCAGGAACCAGAAAGAAGAGAATGCCCAGGTTCCTAAGTAGACTGTTTTTCCTCACACTTATGATTTTGGGCTACATAACAAAAGCTACCTGTTTGCTGTTATTTTCTTTTCCAAAACTATCTTTTATCTTTTAATTATTTTCAATATAGCATATCGTTGGAAGACTAAGAATAGCTGCATCAGTGAACAGGATATAAACTCACAGTGCATGAATGCCTCATTAGTTTTATGCATTTTAACCACAGAACTGACATAATTGAAAAGAATCTTAGTTCTCTTTTAACTTTGGCTTCATTGCATTTCCGTGAATTTTTCTTATAATTTGCAGGATGTTTTAAAGGTAGTTTTAATCAGCAGTACACTCTCCATTAAAGAGTATCCAGTTAAAAAGATCATTTGTTGCCCAGACACTCTGCAAATTGCTCATAGGTATCTTTAATGTCATGATAATGAGCTGGTGACAGTGTTTGTGCAGGATTTAGAGATGCTGGAATATTCATGGTCAGAAATAAAGTAGAAAGAATAGCTCACTTTCTAAGACTATGTACGGTATTTTAGAAAATATTTTTAATTATACAAATCATGTGGTACTTAAAATTTATAAATAAAAGCAACTTTTAAAGTCTATACTTCTCATATGATCACAAGATCTTGAAGATTACAGACCTCAGGGCTCATGTTTCTTCTATAGTGTTAACAAAAGGCCATGAAAAGAGTAAGAGCATAAAATAAGTATTTATTTATTCACCAAATATTTAATATCCATGATACTGTGCTAGAATCTATAGTAACTCAAAGATGACTGCAACAGTTATTAATGCATGGTCTCTCATCTCCCTGTGCATCCCTGTGTATACTCTATTTGATTACTGGGGCCAAGACTCTGCAAACTGTATTTCTCTTTGGCCAAATGGCTCCCTGTTGGGCTCAAGCAGAAAGGAACTGGATCTTTTCTCTTTTCCTACTGTTCTTACTAGAGTTACCCCAACAATGTTCATTCATACAAACAATAGCATTTTGTTCTAATAACAACATTAGGTTTCAGATTGTAGTTTGTCCAGTAACTTCAAAATCAGCATTATCTTGTACCCTCAGAGATATTAGTACCTGCTTTATGGAATAAAGTTTCCAAATTCCTGGATCTCAGCTATATGAAATCCTTCCTCCAAATTCCTGAGGATCAGTCCTAGCTGAGAAGTATCCTTCCTCAGAGATCTTGATATCAGTTCCATGTGCCACTTATTCTAAGATACTAAGTTTTAATTTTTCCAAACTTTTTCCTTTATTCCTCCACCCTCAGATTGACTGGTGTTTCCTGCAATTATCATCTGTATTATACCTTACGTTTTATTTCCTTCCTCACTCCCTAGTTAACAGGTTTTTTTTAATTTACTTTTTTATTGTGGCAAAAGATACATAAGAGCTACTAATTTAATCATTTTAAATGTACAGTTCAAGTTGCATTAAGTACATACACAGTTGTGCAACCATGCCCACTGTCCATCTCCAAAACTTTTCATCCCAAACTGAAACTCTGTGTTCCTAAAAACAATACTTCCCCGTCTTCCTCTTCCTCCAGTGCCTAAGGCCACCATTTTAATTTCCGTGCCTATGAATTTGCCTATTCTAGATCCAACATATGAGTGGAGTCATCCAATATTTGTTCTTTTGTATATGGCTTATTTCATGTAGCATAATGTCTTCAAGGTTCATCCCTGTTGTAACATATACTTTAATAATTCTTTATCTTAAATTCTCTCTGTTAAAATAACTGACATGGTTTCTGTCTCCTGACATGACCCTGATCAATACAGTGACTCAAATGACTTACACTTTACTAGTGGAGAAGAAAACCTGATAGCCTTCAATTCTGGATAAAAATTTAAAAGAATTGTTTTCAACTGACAATTCCATCCATAAAGGTCATTTATGTGAACTATTAGTCACATATTACTTCTGGAGGAAGTTCATTTAATCTGGTCCACACATTTTGATGGAAGCTTTCATTCTCACAGGGAAGGGAATGGGTTTTAACACTTCCATGACATTGTACATCAAGTTTGACTTATTTAACTTTGTTTAAAAGAAAACATTAATTCTCATATTTTCATGTAAATTCATATTAAGATTCTCTTATTTTACTAGGATAGACAAGAGGTGTATAGAGTGAGAAATGTGACATAGATGGGCCAGAAGGAAAGATTCTATTATTTGTAGCTTTGATTCACCTTGTAAACCTTCTTATGTTTTCTTTTATACCCTTTGATGATGTTCTGTATTCATGATAACTTCCTAAGAGTTATTTACATAATGCTCTTTTTCCTTGAACACACTTGTAGGGAAATTTAGGGGCACAAAAATGCAAAAGGAAATGCTTTTACTGAGTCCCATTACTCAGCCATAGGCAGAAGCTTCAGGGCCCACATATATAGTATAATGTGTAGTAAAACCTTTGTGTAGTTCTATCCCTATTAGGACCACTTATCCTTATTCTACAGCTATAATTTGTGCCTCTGAGTTTTATCCACTATCTGTTAAGCTTATGCTCCTGATCCCAAGGGAGACTCTAAATTATTAGATATAAACAAATCCAAATAGAAAACAAGGCTTGGAAGAGTAACCCTAATGGTGCTCTATTGTCCTGAAGTAAAGCGCCTCAACATCTCGAGTCTATTATTTACCGAAGGCCTTTCTGTGATTATTAATGAGGCTCTGGGATGAAGGACTTACTCAAGATTTAGCGAATTATTTTCTTACCAACTTCATCTAACCTGGGTTTAAACTATTTTCCCTTAGAGATTATGTATTTTTTATTATTCATAGATATAATTAAATAATTTGAAAGCCATTATAGTACTATACATAACTACAGGTAATGTATTTATCAGCCAAATTACAAAGTTTATAATATCAAAGCATTTTGATTACTCCCTTACCCTCCATCCTTCCTCACAATTTCAGACAGATTTTATTGGCTAGAATCTTAAGAAATATCTGAGCTTTAAGCCAAAATTTGGTGCTATTGGAAAGCCACTGAAAATTTCAACATTATATTCGAATGAAATATTCATTATTTTATCTACCAGCACAGACAGTATTACTGATTAAATGCATTTATCAACAGAAAGAATAGTTTTAAACAAATCAGGACTGAACCTCTCTCAACTGACTTTAAATTTCACACTTATTATACAAAATCATAGTTAAGAGTTAAGTAAATTTTAATAGAAATGTAGCCAGATTTTTTCTTTTAGTCAAGAATTTGAAAAAGTATTAGTTTATAAAGATATTTGCTTTTGGGCTTCCCTGGTGGCGCAGTGGTTGAGTCCACCTGCCGATGCAGGGGACACGGGTTTGTGCACCGGTCCAGGGAGATCCCACATGCCGCGGAGCGGCTGGGCCCGTGAGCCATGGCCGCTGAGCCTGCGTGTCTGGAGCCTGTGCTCCGCAACGGGAGAGGACACAGCAGTGAGAGGCCCGCATACCACAAAAAAAAAAAAAAGATATTTGCTTTTTAAAATAAGAACTGAGGAATGATATGTGTTCTATGTATCAATATTATAATCCATTAATGAACTTGAAGGAAAGTGTGTGGAGTACTATAAAATATAATGTCTTAAAATGAAAAGACAACCTACTGAATGGGTAAAACATTTGCAAATGATATGACCAATAAGGGATTAATATCCAAAATATATAAACATCTTATACAGCTCAATTATAATAAAAAACAAGCCCTGATTAGAAAATGAGCAGGAGACCTAAATAGACATTTTCTCAAAGAAGACATACAGATAGCCAGGAGGCACATGAAAAAATACTCAATATCGCTAATTATTAGAGAAATGCAAATCATAACCGCAATGAGACATCACCTCACACCTGTAGGGATGGCAATCATCAAAAAGTCTACAAATAACAAATGTTGAGGAGAACAAGGAGGAAAGAGAGCCCTTGTACACTGTTGGTAGGAATGTAAATTGGTGCAGTCACTCTGGAAAACAGTATGGAGGCTCCTCAAAAAAACTAAAAAAAGAACTACCATATGATCTAGCAATTCCACTTCCAGGTGTATATACAGAAAAAAATGAAAACACTAACTTGAAAAGATACATGCACCCCAGTGTTCATAGCAGCATTATTTACAGTAGGCAAGATATGGAAGCAACCCAAGCTTCCATGAACTGATGAATGGATAAAGAAGATGTGAGATACACACACACACACACACACACACACACACACACACACACATACATACAATGGAATGTTACTCAGCCATTAAAAAAAGAATTAAATTTTGTCATTTGCAACAATATGGATGGACGTAGAGAGTATTATGCTTAGCAAAATAAGTCAGATAAAGACAAATTCTGTATATTATCACTTCTATGTGGAATCTAAAAATGAAACAAATGAATGTATACAACAAAACAGAAACAGATTCACAGATATAGAGAACAAACTAGTGGATACAAGTGGGAAGAAGGGGAGGGGAAGATAGGGGTATGGGATTAAGAGACACAACACATTATGTATAAAACAGATAAGCAACAAGTATATATTGTAGCACAGGGAAATATAGCCATTATTTTGTAATAACTTTAAATGGAGTATAATCTATAAAAATATCAAATCACTAAATAAGTAAATAAATAAATAAAAATATTTTAGAATACTCAATTACTATAAATGTCAGCCTCAGTTTTGTAATCTTATATTTTTTGTAATCTTATACTTTTTGTAATCTTTTGTAATCTTATATTTCACTGAAGATCCCACATGCCGCGGAGCGGCTGGGCCCGTGAGCCATGGCCGCTGAGCCTGCGCGTCCGGAGCCTGTGCTCCGCAACGGGAGAGGACACAGCAGTGAGAGGCCCGCGTACCGCAAAAAAAAAAAAAAAAAAAAATCTTTATATGCTTATTGTCAATATAATTAATTTTGAAACATTGGGTAGAATTGAAATATTTGAGAGTATACTAGACCAATATTATGGGTGTATATTCATTAAAACACTGAAACGAAGTATGAAATATAAACAACCTAAAATAACTGTAATTAACTTCTACTTTAAAAATGAAACAGTATTAAATACTAAAAAAAAAGTTAAATATTTCAGAATCCAACATCTTATTTGTCAGACATTTATGTTGTTTATTTAGAGGCTGACTTATATATATATATATAATCACTTTAGGTATGTAGTTTGCTCACCCCATATAAATACCCCAAGTTCATAAAACTTGTATCATCATCCAACCTGTTCTAGAGTTCCAAGAAGTAATGACATTTAACTCTTATAGAATAAATACATACATGTGAATTTTGCCTCAGAAAGATGATATTTGTAAGGTTCAAACCCTAACTTTTTGCTAAAAATATTTTTTAATCCATTATTCATGCTACACATCAAACATTTAAACAAGTTTTATTCTAGTTACCTATGAAGGCAACATTAAAATGTTTGGAGGAATGACTTTTCAGAGAGAAAATAGCCAACTGTTTAAATAATGTCTTTTGGGGCCATTTCAGTGTTGTAGAAAGTTTTATTATAATTTGGGCCTTCATGTATTCCAAAATGAAACAAAATATAAACAAGAACAAAATTTTACCAAAGTTACAAAAAAAATTAATAGTTTGGAATCCCTAGAGTCATGATGATTTTTATTACTCTTTGAATTTTAGATGGGAGGAAAAAAGAACATAGCACATACTTTAATTTTATGAAAATAGTTTTCCATGGAATTCCTTATACATTGTTTTATTTGTATGATTTCAACAAGAGAACTAAATTCATTACAGATTTATTAGACTTGGCTTAGAACAAGGATCAATAAACTACTCTTCTGAAAAGAGCTAGATACTAAATATTTAGACTCTGCAGACCATGAGGTCTCAATTACCCAATGTCTTTGTTATACAGTAAAAGCAGCCATACATAGGATCTAAATGAATGGATGGGGCTGTTTTCAAATAAAATTTTATTTACAAAAACAGGCAGCAGGCTAGATAACCAACAAGGACCTACTGTGCACAGGGACCTGTACTCAATATTTTGTAATAACCTATAAGGGAAAAGGATCTGAAAAAGAATATATATATACATATATATATGCATATATATTTCTGTCTGAAGAGGTGGCAAGATTGGCTTTCCCCAGAGCAAGTGATCTCAGAGAAACAGTGCATGAGAGAACAAGCAAAACAGTATCATACTGTCTTTTAGAACCTGTTCTTTAAAGTGGCATCCATCCTTTCCGTCATAGTCTACTATTCACCGAGTCCAACATCCTAGCAAATTTGGAGGGACTATAGAAGGGTGTGAATACCAGGAGGCAGAATTACCAGAGGCCATCTTGTAGGCTGGGCCACCACGCCAGGACTGACAGTGGAAATCACTATCTGAGAAACCATGTGGATAGAAATTATAAGAATGAACCTCAGGGTTGAACTCACTGAATCCAAAATCTCAAGGCCAAATTTTATTATAAAAAATTACTTGCGGGCTTCCCTGTTGGCGCAGTGGTTGAGAGTCCGCCTGCCGATGCAGGGGACACGGGTTCATGCCCCGGTTCAGGAGGATCCCACATGCCATGGAGCGGCTGGGCCTGTGAGCCATGGCCGCTGAGCCTGCGCATCCGGAGCCTGCGCATCCGGAGCCTGTGCTCCGCAACACGAGAGGCCACAGCAGTGAGAGGCCCGCGTACCGCAAAAAAAAAATTACTTGCAAATAATATAATAAGTCAGAGCTTTGTATATTTTACATTCCTAAATTTAAGTAAAATAATGTTATATAATAAGTAAAACCATCACTGTTTACTATACATAGTTCTACTGATAAAGTTGTGCTAAAATCCAATCTTTTGAGAATAGCCATGCCACATTATTTTATCAGCCAAACATTCTAAGTAGAAGAAAAATATATGTATCAGTGTTTGTATCTTTGTTTTTGTGTATCACTGATTCAACTATTCTGTAGAACAAAAAATTTCATGAATAAGGACAAAAATTAAGCTGGATGAGATATAATTCTATAATAGCTTACTTTTTTAAAAAGAGGTTCAATGAAATTAAAACCTGGTTTAATGACAATAACTAGTGGATACTCATAATTAACTAAGTACTCATAATTCCCAGTCTCTAACTCTGACTTTCCTGCTGGTCTGTCTTATCTGCCAGATTTATCATTCCTTCTCAAGAGACTGCCTGTAGAGCATACACTTCACCTGCCTCTCTTCATGGAAAAATGAACATAAGTCACAGGCTTCTAAGTAAAACTGGGGCAAGCTTCTTGGTTTTTTTTCTTTTTCTTCTTTTTCTTTTTGCTGTAATTGCAGACTTCTTTGCTGCTGAGCTCAGACACTAAGAAAGCCATTACTTCTTTTCTACCTAATAGAAAGTGTATGTATCCCTTGGCTGCTCTAAGGGGAGAAGATAAACACAGACAGGACAAAAAAAAATTATCAGTCAGAACTGGAAGGTGCTGACTCAGGTTTGTATCTACAGTACAATAGCCACTGTTTCTTAGAATGCAGTTATATATAGACACCAGAATTAATCCTTTCCAGATGCTTTCAGAAATACTTTAGGGTTGCAAACAGTTGATCTTGAATATTGTTCATGCAGCTTTTCCACCTCATATCCTAAAACCTGTAACTTAATATAAAATCAATGATATATGAGGCATGACCATTTATTATATGGAAAAATTAGTTTATGCCACAAGGGTACTTAAAAAATATTTTTGTTGCCTGTCCCTACATTTTATTTCCTTCATTACTTAAATGAGCCTTCTGGTGGCATAAAATGCAATGGTTTCCTTTCCACAAGATCTTTTCACCCTATTTATCATTTTCTCACTCTATACATTATTAGTGAATTGATTAATTGACCAATTCATTCAGCAATTCAACATTCATTGTTTATGGAATGAATGTGAACCGTAGAAAACAGATAAAGATATAAGCCTTTTTGAAAAACTGTTTCAGAGCTGATGTTTATATGAAGAATGACATACTCTTTTTTTTTTTTTTTTTTTGCGTTACGCGGGCCTCTTACTGTTGTGGCCTCTCCCGTTGCGGACGCGCAGGCTCAGCGGCCATGGATCACGGGCCCAGCCGCTCCGTGGCATGTGGGATCCTCCCGGACCGGGGCACGAACCCGTGTCCCCTGCATCGGCAGGTGGACTCTCAACCACTGCACCACCAGGGAAGCCCCAAGAATGACATACTCTTGACTAAAGTGATCAGGTATCACCTTGTTAAAATATTGTTTTAAACAATTATATATGTTGATAGGAATAGACGTAATACATATTTACTTTTGTGCAAGGATCGCTCAGGGATCCATTTTATGCTCCATCCATATGTGCACTGAAATTACTGAAAAGCTATACATACCCTTCTTATGCACAAAGAAAAAAAAATAAGGATAAGTACATTGTATAGATGAGAAATTTATGCTATTGTTGTTGATGATGATGTTTTCCCCTAGTCAAGTGCAGAGGAGCTAGACTGATTGGAGGCAATACCTTCAACACACAATTCCACTTACTGAAGAAACAGTCAGAGAAGAGATACAAGCAGGAGCTCATTAACACCTCCTAACTGAAGGGGCAAGAGCAAGCCATGGGATAGATAGAGGACAAACCACTTGGATCAATTTTTATAGTGCAAATCAACAGCTTTGAGAAGCAGCTGTGCTGGAAGCCCCAGGATTTTCTTAGTGCCTAAACCAAGTAGAAAGCTGGTACTCCTGTGTCTCCTTTCTCATAGGACACCAAGCATCAGTGGGAAGACCAGGAAGAGCCACACCTTATGAGCATCATAGAGGCAAAGCAACAATAAAGATGGGGCTGAAATTAGGGCCTTGGCAATACTGTTTCAAGTAATCAGTAAAGCCAAACAGAAAGTGTGTTTCTCAAAATTGGCAGCTCTCTCCCAATGCTCCTAAGGGCTGCTGGATCACTGAATTCAAAATGTCTGCTCTAATCAACCAGCCCTTCACCATGACATCTTTGTTGCAGAATATATTTCAGGTTAGTTTGAGGATTTTATACTTCACCTAGTTTCTTTCTTCTTTCTCCCCCTTGATGTTTAATTCAATTGAATCAATTTTTAAACAAAATACTTTAAAAGTAGGCTTTTATAGATGTTGTAGAAAAGAAAGGAGTGGCATCAAAGGACAAAGTCCATGTTATCCCCCATCTTGGACTCAGGAAAAGTTACCATCACAGGCCCAGATGGTCTTTACCTCAATTTCCTATAAGGTATGACTCATGTAGCACAGAGTGAGGGCTCTTCTTGGAACCTACCTGAGCTGTCGGACTCCTTATCCTTACTGTCCAGTTAAAAAAGAGGATTAAGATGAAGTGCCATGATTTTTCCAACTAAGATAGATGAAATATCATGAGTAGCAAGAAGAAATGTCAAATATTGTCAAATTTGTTTTATGCACCATTTTAGGTTATTTTTGTACTTTGATATATTTAGATGATAGATTGTTATATTAAAATATTAAACTCTTTACCAGGGGGAAGGGTGGGGGTAGGGATAGTTAGGGAGTTTGGGATTCACATGTACACACTGCTGTATTTAAAATGGATAACAAACAAGGACCTACTGTATAGAGCAGTGTACTCTGCTCAATATTATGTAACAACCTAAATGGGAAGAGAATTTGAAAAAGAATAGATACATGTGTATGTATAACTGAATCACTCTTCTGTACACCTGAAACTAATACAACATTGTTAATCAACTATACCCCAATATAAAATAAAAAGTTTAAAAAAAAGAGTGGATTGCCAGATGCAAGCTATTATACAGAGAATGGATAAACAACAAGGTCCTACTATATAGCACAGGGAACTATATTCAATACCCTGTGGTAAACCATAATGGAAAAGAATATGAAAAATAAATAAATATGTGTGTGTGTGTACAACTGAATCACTTTGCTGTGCAATAGATATTAATACAACAGTGTAAATCAACTATACTTCAATAAATTTAAAAAAAGAGTGGATTGCCAGAAAAAATATAAAATAAAATATTAAATTTTCTTTTTATATGAACTTTATACCCAACACTTATCATGCAAGAGACAACACATCAGAAAAATCCATATTATTTTTTTATGGTCAGATTAAATATAGCTCAGAACCTGTGCTGACATCCTGTTAGGAAAATCACTCTCAATCATTACTGAGGCTCTTTACAGAAGAATCAAGGAGTCTTAAGCAATGATTTGAAATGGCAGAAAGTGTAGTTTTTCTTTATCTCATCATGAGTTTCTGTAATCTAATTTTCCAGAATATAAGGACTCTTGAATTTTTCAGTTCTTCTGCATGAGTCAAACTTGGGCCTGGAAATCTTTACTAAGAGTTGGAGCCATGGCATACAAGCTCCAGTTTCCTTAAGGTCCACACTCAAACACTGCCCTAGGTATTTATTCACTTTCATCCTAGTGTGTCTCAAGAATGCCAGTCATGGTATACTTTTCACATTGGCATCTATTTGGAGTCTTAGGGAATCCCCCCTCCCTCTCTCACAAGTCTAAAAGCCATCCACCTATTTCTCCTCTCTAATAGCAAAATACTCAGGAATATCAAGTATCTGGAATTAAAAAACCAGGAACACAGTTGTTTACATGCTTCTCATATTTAGCCTAGCAACACAAATCTCTTCTGGGGCATGGAAACCAACAGTCTAACTACCAAATTGAATGAGGGAAGGAGAGTACAAGGGAGAATAAAACTCAAATTAATATCTCAATAAATTATCCTGCCCCACTTGCATCCTTGAAAGAAAGAAAAATACCATTGTGGTATATTTTAATTTTAGCTGGATTTTAGACTTGATTTATTAGTATTTTATTTCTACAATAAAAGATAACTTAATTATTTATGGCAGTGATGTATATATTTCTTGGAATATTAAAGCAGCTCACTTATTAAATGTTGAGCCTGATGCTCCTATTACAAGTGATTCATTGGCTAATTATGATTATGATAGTTATAACCCTAATAAGATCTGTCATTAAATAAATGTCTGTTAAGTGCCAAAAATATATCAGGAGATTTGCATACATTTTTAACTCTCAACAATGCTAAAGCAGATATTATTATTTCAATGTTTCATATTAGGCTCAATTAAATTACATTCACATAGACAGTAAGTAGAGGTACCTTCAGTCCTGGGTAGCTTCTCAATGGCAATAGTTTTCCTGGTGATCCAAATAAGGCTGGTTTTCCTAGCATTGTGACAAGAAAAATTAAATTATATGGCACTCTGTTCTCTCTGTGTTTACATTTATCAGATTAATGCCTTGTTTGATTGCCTAAGTAGAGTCACAACTCTCCATCCTGTTGCCTTCATAAGGGGCATAGTCCTTTATCTAAGTTCTCCTTAGTCCCTGATCAGGTCTCTTTACCATATCTGCTTTCCTAGCTACCTGGTGTGTGGATGAGAAGGGACTCTTGGAGGTGGAATCTGGACTAAGATATGAAGTGGACTCAGGGTTAAGCCACCAGGACACAAGCCTGTGTCCTCAGAGCACATAATTCATTACCAGCTAAAGAAGTTGTGTCCTCATCCCTCTTTATGTGAAAATGCATGAATGAAGGGAACCACCAACTAAAAGATCATCACTTCTCCTTCCCCAGGAGTCAGACTGATGCAGGAAGGGATAAAGAAATGCAGGAGAAGCAGAGGAAGCAGAGACAGCAGAGAAAAGAGGAGGAAGGTTCTGCAAAAGGGACTGTGCTATAAATTCTTGTATTTCTCTTCTATTCTTCTCAATCTTTTCTCTTGTCTATCACAAATCATTTTTCTTAGAATGATATCCATTCTGTAAGTGCCAGTAATTTATTTGCTTGAGATGAGGACTGTCAAAGAAATCCAAGAGGGACTTCCTTGGTGGTCCAGTGGTAAAGAATGTGCCTTACAATGCAGGGGATGCAGGTTTGATCCCTGTTCAGGGAATTAAGATCCCACATGCTGTGGGGCAGCTGAGCCCGAGTGCCACAATTACCGAAATCGCGTGCCTCATCTAGAGCGCAAGTACTGGAAACTCAGAGCCCATGCGCACTGGAGACTGCACGCCACAACTAGAGAAGAGAAAACCTGCACGCCACAACTAAAGAGAAGACCGTGCACCACAATGAAAGATCTCGCATGCCTCAACAATGATCCTACGTGCAGCAATTAAGACCTGATGCAGACAACAATAAATAAATCTTTGAAAAAAGAATATTACAACAAAACATTAATTCATCCAAAAAAACAAAATCCTTTGGCCACTGCAAGACTGAATTCCCATATACTCATTTTAAATATGACGGACAGATTTTTTTTTTAACATCTTTATTGGAGTATAATTGCTTTACAATTGTGTGTTAGTTTCTGCTGTATAAAAAAGTGAGTCAGCTATATGTATACATATATCCCATGTCCCCTCCCTCTTATGTCTTCCCCCCCACCCTCCCTATCCCACCCCTCGGGGTGGTCACAGTGCACGGAGCTGATCTCCCTGTGCTATGCAGCTGTTTCCCACTAGATCTAGATATCTATTTTACATTTTGTAGTGTATATATGTCCATGCCACTCTCTCACTTCGTCTCAGCTTACCATTCCCTCTCCCATATCCTCAAGTCCATTCTCTACGTCTGCGACTTTATTCCTCTCCTGCCCCTAGGTTCTTCGAACCACTTTTTTTTCTTTAGATTCCATATATATGTGTTAGCATACGGTATTTGTTTTCCTCTTTCTGACTTACTTCACTCTGTATGACAGACTCTAGGTCCATCCACCTCACGACAAATAACTCAGTTTCGTTTATTTTTAAGGCTGAGTAATATCCCATTGTATATATGTGCCACATCTTCTTTATCTATTCATCTATCAATGGACACTTAGGTGCCTTCCATGTCCTGGCTATTGTAAATAGTGCTGCAATGAACATTTTGGTACATGACTCTTTTTGAATTATGGTTTTCCCAGGGTATATGCCCAGTAGTGGGATTGTTGGGTCATATGGTAATTCTATTTTTAATTTTTTAAGGAACCTCCATACTGTTCCCATAGTGGCGGTATCAATTTACATTCCCACCAAAGTGCAGGAGGGTTCCCTTTTCTCCACACCCTCTCCAGCAATTATTGTTTGTAGATTTTTTGATGATGGCCATTCTGATGCCTCAATGTAGTTTTGATTTGCATTTCTCTAATGATTAATGATGTTGAGCATCATTTCATGTGTTTGTTGGCAATCTGTACATCTTCTTTGGAGAAATGTCTATTGAGATCTTCTGCCCATTTTTGGATTGGGTTGTTTGTTTTTTTGAGCTGCAGGAGCTGCTTGTATATATTGGAGATTAATCCTTTGTCAGGTGGTTCATTTGCAAATATTTTCTCCCATTCTGAGGGTTCTCTTTTGGTCTTGTTTATGGTTTCCTTTGCTGTGCAAAAGCTTTGACGTTTCCTTAAGTCCCATTTGTTTATTTTTGGTTTTATTTCCATTTCTCTAGGGGGTAGGAAAAAAAGGATCTTGCTGTGATTTATGTCAGAGTGTTCTATGTTTTCCTATAAGACTTTCATAGTGTCTGGCCTTACATTTAGGTCTTTAATCCATTTTGAGTTTATTTTTGTATACGGTGTTAGGAAGTGTTCTAATTTCATTCTTCTACATGTAGCTGTCCAGTTTCTCCCAGCAGACTTGTTGAAGAGGCTGTCTTTTCTCCATTGTATATACTTGCCTCCTTTATCAAAGATAAGGTGACCATATGTGCTTGGGTTTATCTCTGGGCTTCTATCCTGTTCCATTATCTATATTTCTGTTTTTGGGCCAGTACCATACTGTCTTTATTGTAGTATAGTCTGACGTCCGGGAGTCTGATTCCTCCAGCTCCATTTTTCTTGCTCAAGATTGCTATGGCTATTCGGGGTCTTTTGTGTTTCCAAACAAATTGTGAAATGTTTTGTTCTAGTTCTGTGAAAAATGCCATTGGTAGGCTGATAGAGATTGCACTGAATCTATAGATTGCTTTGGGTAGTATGGTCATTTTCACAATGTTGATTCTTCCAATAAAAGAATATGGTATATCTCTCCATCTGTTTGTACCAACTTTAATTTCTTTCATCAGTGTCTTATAGTTTTCTGCATACAGGTCTTTTGCCTCCTTTGGTAGGTTTATTCCTAGATATTTTATTCTTTTTGAGAGTGTTTCTTTATTTTCTCTTCCAGATTTTTCATCATTAGTGTATTGGAATGCAACAGATTTCTGTGCAGTAATTTTTTTTTTTTTGGTACGCGGGCCTCTCACTGTTGTGGCCTCTCCCATTGTGGAGCACAGGCTCCAGATGCACAGGCTCAGTGGTCATGGCTCATGGGCCCAGCTGCTCTGCAGGATGTGGGATCTTCCCGGACTGGGGCACGAACCCATGTCCCCTGCATCGGCAGGCAGACTCTCAACCACTGTGCCACCAGGGAAGCCGCCATGTGCAGTAATTTTGTATGCTGCTACTTTACCAAATTCATTGATTAGCTCTAGTACTTTACTGGTAGCATATCTAGGGTTCTCTACGTATAGTATCATGTCATCTGCAAACAGTGACAGGTTTACTTCTTCTTTTCTGATTTGGATTCCTTTTATTTCTTTTTCTTCTCTGATTGCTGTGGCTAAAACTTCCAAAACTATGTTTAATAATAGTGGTGAGAGTGGGCAACCTTGTCTTTTTCCTGATCTTATTGGAAATGGTTTCCATTTTTTACCATTGAGAATGATGTTGGCTGTGGGTTTGTAATATATGGCCTTTATTATATTGAGGTAGGTTCCTGCTATGCCTACTTTCTGGAGAGTTTTTACCATAAATGGGTGTTGAATTTTGTTGAAAGTTTTTTCTGCATCTATTGAGATGATCATATAGTGCTTACCCTTCAATTTGTTAATATCGGTTATCACATTGATTGATTTGCGTATATTGAAGAATCCTTACATCCCTGGGATAAACCCCACTTGACCATGTTGTATGATCCTTTTAATGTGCTGATGGATTGCATTTGCTAGTATCTTGTAGAGGATCTTTGCATCTATGTTTGTCAGTGATACTGGCCTGTAGTTTGCTTTTTTTGTGACATCTTTTCCTGGTTTTGGTCATAGAATGAGTTTGGGAGTGTTCCGCCCTCTGCTATATTTTGGAAGAGTTTGAGAAAGATAGGTGTTAGATCTTCTTTAAATGTTTGATAGAATTTGCCTCTGAAGCCATCTGGTCCTGAGCCTTTGTTTGTTGAAGATTTTAAATCAGACTTTCAATTTCAGTGATTGTGATTGTTCTGTTTATTTTTCTTCCTGGCTCAGTCTAGGAAGGCTGTGCTTTTCTAAGAATTTGTCCATTTCTTCCAGGTTGTCCATTTTTTTGTCATATAGTTGCTTGTAGTAATCTCTCATGATCATTTGTATTTCTGCAGTGTCAGTTACGTCTCCTTTTTCATTTCTAATTTTGTTGATTTGAGTCTTTTCCCTTTTTTTCTTGATGAATCTGGCTAATGGTTTATCAATTATGTTTATCTTTTCAAAGAACCAGCTTTTAGTTTTACTGATCATTGCTATTGTTTCCTTCATTTCTTTTTCATTTATTACTAATCTGATCTTTATGATTTCTTTCCTTCTGCTAACTTTGGGGTTTTGTTGCTCTTCTTTCACCAATTGCTTTAAGTGTAAGGATAGGTTGTTTATTTGAGATGTTTCTTGTTTCTTGAGGTAGGATTGTATTGCTATAAACTTCCCTCTTAGAACTGCTTTTGCTGCATCCCATAGGTTTTGGGCCATTGTGTTTTCATTGTCATTTGTTTCTAGGTATTTTTTGATTTCCTCTTTGACTTCTTCAGTGATCTCTTGGTTATTTAGTAGTGTATTGTTTAGCCTTCTTGTGTTTGTATTTTTTACAGTTCTTTTCCTGTAATTGATCTTATAGTGTTGTGATGGAAAAGATACCTGATACAATTTCAGTTTTCTTAAATTTACCAGGCTTGATTTGTGACCCAAGATGTGATCTAGCCTGGAGAATGTTCCATGAGCACTTGAGAAGAAAGTGTATTCTGTTGTTTTTGGATGGAATGTCCTATAAATATCAATTAAGTCCATTTTGTTTAATGTGGCATTTAAAGCTTGTGTTTCCTTATTTATTTTCATTTTGGATGATCTCTCCATTGGTGAAAGCAGTGTGTTAAAGTCCCCTACTAAGGTTGTGTTACTGTTGATTTTCCCTTTTATGGCTGTTAACATATGCCTTATGTATTGAGGTGCTCCTATGCTGGGTGCATAAGTATTTACAATTGTTATATCTTCTTCTTGGATTGATCCATTGATCATTATGTAGTGTCCTTCTTTGTCTTTTGTTATAGTCTTCATTTTAAAGTCTATTTTGTCTGATACGTAGCTTTCTTTTGATTTCGATTTGCATGGAATAATCCCCTCACTTTCAGTCTGTATGTGTCCCTAGGTTTGAAGTTGTTCTCAGGTAGACTGCATATATATACGGGTCTTGTGTTTGAATCCATTCAGCCAGTCTATGTCTTTTGGTTGGAGCATTTAATCCATTTACATTTAAAGTACTTATCAATATGTTTGTTCCTATTACCATTTTCTTATTTGTTTTGGGTTTGTTTTTGTAGGTCTTTTCCTTCTCTTGTGCTTCCTGTGTAGAGAAGTTCCTTTAGTATTTGTTGTAAAGCTGATTTGGTGTTGCTGAATTTTCTTCGTTTTTCTTGTCTGTAAATGTTTTAATTTCTTCATCAAATCTGAAAGAGATCCTGGCTGGGTAGAGTAATCTTGGTTTCATCACTTTATAAATGTCCTGCTGCAATCTTCTGGCTTGCAGAGTTTCTGCTGCGAGATCAGCTGTTAACCTTATGGGGATTCCCTTGTATGTTATTTGTTGCTTTTCCCTTGTTGCTTTTAATAGTTTCCTTTTTATTTAATTTTTGATAGTTTGATTAATATGTGTCTTGGCATTTTTCTCCTTGGATTTATCCTGTATGTGACTCTCTGTGCTTCCTGGAGTTGATTGACTATTTCCTTTCCCATATTAGGGAAGTTTTCAACTATAATCTCTTCAAATATTTTCTCAATGCCTTTCATTTTTCTCTTCTTCTTCTGGGACCACTGTAATTTGAGTGTTGGTGTGTTTAATGTTGTCCCAGATGTCTCTGAGTCTGTCCTCAATTCCTTTCATTCTTTTTGCTTTATTCTGCTCAGTGGTAGTTATTTCCACTATTTTATCTTCCAGGTCACTTATCTTTTCTCCTGCCTCAGTTATTCTGCTATGGATTCCTTCTAGAGAATTTTTAACTTCATTTATTGTGTTGGTCATCATTGTTTATTTGCTCTTTAGTTCTTCTAGGTCCTTGTTAAACATTTCTTGTATTTTCTCCATTCTATTTCCAAGATTTTGAATCATCTTTACTATCATTACTCTGAATTCTCTTTCATGTAGATTGCCTATTTCCTCTTCATTTGTTTAGTCTGGTGGGTTTTTACCTTGCTCCTTCTTCTGCTGTGTATTTTTCTGTCTTCTCATTTTGCTTAACTAACTGTGTTTGGGGTCTCTTTTTCACAGGCTGCAGGTTCATAGTTCCTATGGTTTTTGGTGTCTGCCACCCTTGGTTAAGTTTGGTTTAGTGGGTTGTGTAGGCTTCCTGTTGGAGAGGACAGGTGCCTGTGTTCTGGTGGATGAGGCTGGATCTTGTCTTGCTGGTGGGTAGGACCGTGTCTGGTGGTGTGTTCTGGGGTGTCTGTGAACTTACTATTATTTTAGTCAGTGTCTCTGCAAATGGACGGGGTTGTGTTCCTGTTTTGCTAGTGTTTTGGCATGGGGTGTCCAGCACTCGACCTTGCTGGTCATTCACTGGAGCTGGGTCTTAGCATTGAGATGGAGATCTCTGGGGGAGCTCTCACCGACTGATAATACGAGGGGCTGGGAGGTCTCTGGTGGACCAATATCCTGAACTCAGCTCTGCCACCTCAGAGGCCAAGGCCTGACATCTAGACGGTGCACCAAGACCTTGTCAGCCACATGGCTCAGAAGAAGAGGAAAAGAAAACAAAAAAGAAAGAAAGGAAAATAATAGTAAAATAAAGTTATTAAAATAAAAAAAAAAGTAATTCAGAAAAAAAAGAGAGCAACAAAACCAATAAACAAATTCACCAGTGATAACAAGCAGTAAAAACTATACTAAGAAAAAAAAGGAAAGACAGAACCCTAGGACAAATGGCAAAAGCAAACCTATACAGACAAAATCACACAAAGAAGCATACAAATACACACTCACAAAAAAAGGAAAACATATATACACAGATTTAAAAAAGAGAGCAACCAAATCAATAAACAAATCTACAATGATAATAAGCTCTAAATACTAAACTAAGATAAACATAAAACTAGAAACAAATTAGATGCAGAAAGTAAACCCCAAAGTTTACAGTTGCTCCCAAAGTCCACTGCATCAGTTTTGGGATTATTCTTTGTTTATTCAGGTATTCCACATGTGCAGGGTACATCAAGTTGATTGTGGAGATTTACTCCACCTCTCCTGAAGCTGCATGGAGAAATGTTCCTTTCTCTTCTTTGTTTGCACAGTTCCTGGGGTTCAACTTTGGATTTGGCCTGGCCTTGGCATGTAGGTCACCCTATGGCATCTGTTCTTCACCCAAACAGGAGCGGGTTAAAGGAGTAGCTGATTAGGAGTCTCTGGCTCACTCAGGCTGGGGGGAGGGAGGGGTATGGAATGCGGGGTGCTCCTGCAGCAGCAGAGGCTGGGATGACTTTGTCACAGCCTGAGGCGTGCCATGTGCTCTCCCAGGGAAGTTGTCCCTGGATCACGGGACCCTGGCAGTGGCAGACTGCACAGGCTCCTGGGAGGGGAGGTGCTGATAGTTACCTGTGCTTGCACACAGGCTTCTTGGTGGCTGCAGCAGCAGCCTTAGCATTTCATGCCCGTCTCTGGTGTCCATGCTGACAACCCTGGCACACGCTCATCTATGAAGCTCATTTAGGTGGTGCTCTGAATCTCCTCTCCTTGTGCACCTCGAAACAATGGTCTCTTGACTCAGGCAGTTCCAGACTTTTTCCTGGACTCCCCCCAAGTTTGCTTGGCACACTAGCCCCCTTCAGTCTGTGTTCATGCAGCCAACCCCAGTCCTCTCCCTGGGATCTTAGCTCCGAAGCCTGAGCATCAGCTCCCAGCCCCCACCTGCCCCGGCAGGTGAGCAGACAAGCCTCTTGGGCTGGTGAGTGCCAGTGGGCACCGATCCTCTCTGCGGGAGTCTCTCCTCTTTGCCCTTTGCACCCGTTTCTGTGGTCTCCTCCATGACTCTGAAGCATCCCCCCTCTGCCACCCGCAGTCTCCTCCAGCGAAGGGGCTCCTAGTGTGTGGAAACCTTTCCTCCTTCACAGCTCCCTCCCAGAGGTGCAGATCTCATCCTTATCCTTTTGTCTCTTCATTTTTCTTTTTTCTTTTGCCCTGCCCAGGTACGCGGGGAGTTTCTTGCCTTTTGGGAAATCTGAGGTCTTCTGCCAGCGTTCAGTAGGTGTTCTGTAGGAGCTGTTCCACATATAGATGTATTTTTGAGGAGGAAGGTGATCTCCACATCTTACTCCTCCACCATCTTGAAGTTATCCCCTGAAATATCATTTTTATTCTACCTGCCTTACCAACTAAAATTTAAATGAAGCCTTTTATATTTTAAACATGTCTCTATATATTCTATTCTTACACAACATTGCATTAATATCCCTGAAGATATTTTTTAACTACTTAGCCATTAACAAATATTAATAAAGTAATATATATATATTTTTTTTTGTTGTACGTGGGCCTCTCACTGTTGTGGCCTCTCCTGTTGTGGAGCACAGGCTCCGGATGTGCAGGCTCAGTGGCCATGGCTCACGGGCCCAGCCTCTCCGTGGAATGTGGGATCTTCCCAGACCGGGGCACGAACCCGAGTCTCCTGCATCGGCAGGCAGACTCTCAACCACTGCGCCACCAGGGAAGCCCAAGTAATAATTTATTAAGGGCTTTTGCCCTTAATAAAATCAGTTCATTTTAGTTCAGCCTCACACAAACTTTACAGCAAAGAATATTTTGGAGCACTGGTTCTGAAATTTTTAGCACACCTAAGGATACATTTGTTAGTACAGATTGGAGCCCCAGGCCCACAGTTTCAGATTCAATGAATCTAGGTACAACCTGAGAATGTGCTCTCCTAAATATTTCCCAGTTGATGCTGATGCTCCTTTTCTGGAGACTACAATTTTAGATTCTCAGGTATCTGGACAGAACTCTCATGTAGGTTTTTCTATTATGTTAATGTTAAATAAAATTTAAAAATTCAAGTCATTTATAAGTTCAAATCCTGGCTATGCCACTTATTAGTTAGTTAATAAGAAAGTCATTTAAACATTTTGCATCTCATATTCCACTATTATGTACAATAATATTATATTAGTCATAGTTTATTTTATAATATTACATTATAAAATATGTTATAATAGGAATAATATAATGATGCATGTAACTTATATATAATACAGGTAATAGTAATAATATCTATCTAATAGATCATCATAAGAATTAAATAAATGTGCATATATAAAATTCTGAAAATAGTGGCTGCATATTTAGATTAGGGCAGAGAGAATGATTTCGACAAATAAAAGAGTTATAAGGGTGAAAAAAAAGTTGTCGTTTAAGTCAGTAATGTAGGTGACCAAGAGGAGAAAAAGCAGTGAAAAGAAAAATAAGTTAAAAAATTTTCTTTCTCAGTGAAAAGGTAGACAATAGCAGGTGTAGGTGAAGATATTTAAAAATCATAATGTTGAGGAAAATAAGTCATGTACAAAATAATATGCCTCATGATTCCATTATATAAAATTCAAAACCAGGCAAAACAAATCCATGATATTAAAAATGCACATAGTGGTGAACTTTGAGGATGCAGAGTGGATGGTGCTTTGGAATAGTATGAAGGGGTCTTCTGAGGTGATCTTTTTATTCCATTTCACAATCTGTCTGGTGTTAACAAGAGTGTGCATGTTCACACATGTGTGTGTGTTTATGATAATTCACTGAGCTAAATAAATATTTAAGATTGGTACACTGTTCTGCAGGTAGTTTTACTTCAATAAAAAATGTAAGATATTTTAAAACATTTTTAAATTTATAAATCACTCACATTATAAATTAATTTCAGACCATTATATCAAGTGACTTAAATGGCATCCCCATTTCTATCCTCCAAAGTCAAGTTATCTTAAACTTCTCTTGTTATTTCTGTCATCTATTTGCACTCACTACTATAAAACTGATCTTTCCTGTACCTGCTGTCTCTGTTGGTGACACCATTATCTACCTGGCTGTCCTTATCTGTAAGTTTAAGTATCCTCTACTCCATTCTTTCTTTCACACCCATATTTAATTAGTCACCAAGTTCTCTTGATACTTAACTATCGCTCAGATCATTTTTTAATTTGTGTTTTATCTCAGTCTCCAAACTGTATCATTTTTCTTCCTGCTTCTCATTAGCAGACAAAATCAGCAAGAAACTACTTCGATTTCCTATTAACATTCCTTTGCATATGTTGTTTTGCTTTCTAGAATGCCTTTCTTTTCTCTACCTATTGGTTTTTGTTTATCTCCAAATTCTAGTTCAGGCATCATTCCTTCCACCTTCCACTTACAAAGGAAGCTGTTCACTAATTTTTCCCTGTTACCTTTTGGCCTTTCACATACTTTTTAAAATGCAACAATAGAGGGTAGCAGCATATTCAGTGCCTTCATGATCTATTTTTCCTGATCATCCTCTCTCTCTGACCATGCACAGACTGAAAATTTGGAAATCATAATGTATTTTCTTCACAACTACCACCATACAAAAGCATATCCTTGTAGGCTAGCACTGGTTTCAACCTGCTGCTTTCCTTTCCTTTATACATTGTATATATTCAGGGTTAAAAGCTGAATCAAAATCTTTAGGTAACAGACAAATGCTTGTGTATTTACAAATTTATTTTTTCTCTTTTCTATTCCATTTGCTAATATCTAGCTCAATACCAAATTTGATGAAAACTAGTAACATGATATTTTGTGAAACATAATACCAGATATATTGTCAGATAGCTGCTCTGAAATCAGACATAAGTACTCTATTTTCTTCTGTCTCCAAACACAGTTATTTCTCATAAATTAATGATGCATTCTGTGATGTTTTCTTACTTTTTATTTTAGATCAAATATATCACTCTGTCAGAAATAACAAAACTCCAGTAAATTCCTGCAAATATCTGAGTTTTTTTTTTTTTTTTTTTTTTGCGGTACGCGGGCCTCTCACTGTCGTGGCCTCTCCCGTTGCGGAGCACAGGCTCCGGATGCGCAGGCTCAGCGGCCATGGCTCACGGGCCCAGCCGCTCCGCGGCATGTGGGATCTTCCCGGACCGGGGCATGAACCCGCGTCCCCTGCATCGGCAGGCGGACTCTCAACCACTGCGCCACCAGGGAAGCCCAATATCTGAGTTTTTGAGTTTAGTTTTTTTAATTGAAATATAATTGACAGGTTTAATTTTTTTAAAGCTTCAAATTTTGTACTTTCTCTTTTTCTTTTTAAAATAATGTTTTACATTTTTATGTGGCTTAGAGTTGTCAAATGTTTCCACCTATATTTTGATTTTCCCTTTCTCCAATCACACTGTAAACACTTGCCAATGATTACCATAAACAGCTAGAAAAATATTAAATTTAGTGAAGAGTTCCCTCTTCCTTTGGAACTTTTTAAAACATTCTCTATTTCCTGAGGATTTATTATTGCTTTCAGAACTGTGAGTGTTATAACATAGGAGGAAGTCATATCATGTCCACAAAATTCTCCATACTTTAATTCTCTGCTTCCTCCCATTTTCACTGATTGAATTAAGAAACACACATTTAATGGGTTTTGCCAATTTCTGGACTGATTTTGACATGCTTATCTTTCAAAGCTCCCTTGAATCTGGTTTGTTTTACTGTAAGAGTAAACTTAAAAAAAAAATTTCCTCATTCAATGCTTAGCTATGTTTAGGAAACTTATTTCTAACTAAAATTGATTAATTTCTGACCTTAATTTTTCTCTAGTAACATCAGGCTAACCTCTGTTCCTCATAACTCTATTTAAAAAATCTTATTTGATGTCTTGTGGTTTCCCATTTGCTTGCTCTTTCCTTCATTATTTATTTTGATGGATCAAAAAAAGACATACTTTTTATAGCATACAATTATTTTTATGACTTTTATTTTACTAATTCTTTCACTGTTAATAGGCATTTTTTCATTTCATTTTCTCTTCCTTTTTCCCACAATTCCTCCTATATTACCATTTCAAATGGAAACTTTCTCTCTCTTTTATTCCATCTAACTGCAGCATAGTCACCTTTTATTTCTCTCCATCCCTTAGGACCATTTCTACTTCCTTTCCCCACCCACCTCCATCACTCTTGGTAAGGCTCAGGGCAGAACTTGTCACTGTGAGATAAACAAGGTCAATACAAACCAAGAGAACTAGTTTTTCCCCATTTATATTTCTCATTCACCAGAAAATAAAAAAGTAAAGCTTGCTAGAGAAAAGAGATTAATCTTTCCTCAAGATATTGGTTATCTATTGCTTTGTAACAATATTGTCACAAATTTAGGTGCTTAAAAACACTCACATTTATTACATCAGTTTCTGTGGTTCAGGATTCTGGGCACTGCTTACCTCAGTCCTTCGCCTCAAGATCTCACAAACTTGCAATCAACATGTCGACTAGGGCTAGAGTCTCATCTGAGGTATGATTTTGGAAAGAGCCACTCCTTGCTGGGCAAAGATCTTTCTTTCTTCCTGGCTGTTGGTCACAGGCTACCTTCAGTTCATTGCCGTATGACCTTCTCCTTATGGATGCTGACAGCAGGTCAGTTTGCTTCTCCAAAGCTGGTGAGATAGAAGGAGTTTCCTTGTAAGATGGGTGAAAACTTCATGTACTGTAATCAAGTACACATCATCACATACATTCCCTCTCTTTTGCTGTATTCTATTAAAAGCCATTCACAGGTCCTCTTGATGCTCAAGGTTAGGGAATTTCACAAGAACATGAACACCAGGAGGTAGGAATCTTGGGGACCACCTTTGAAGCTATCCATCACAATAGATACAGTAAAATTTCTGGGTATTAGAGCTTTGGGGTTTTTAAAATAGTTTCTCCTTGAATGTGTTTTTCTGTCTGGTGATAAGAATAGTGATTCACAGAAATATCCCTGGAATTTAGGAGTAATGAACAAGCACTTGCTCATACTTCCTATAGATATTTCAGAATGTAAGAGGCTTGCTAAGTTTGAAGGAACACCACCATTCTGGTCCCTCATGGCTCAGAGAGAGAAATTAGAAACAATTCCTGGTAGTTCAATGGCAGGTAACAAGACATTAGCCAAGAAGGAAGAGTTTTAGGGCTTGCCAGGCAATCACCTGAGAAAGCAATGCTAAGTATATACAGAGAAGATATGTATCCCTGTAGCCATTATCATCAGCATGGAAACTGTAGGTAACCACCCCAGCAGTTGGAGAAGCAAAGTAATGGCCTTGAAAAGCCATGCAAGATCCTTATTCTACTCATGAGCCATTATGTACTTAAGAAGTTTCTTTTACTGTTTTATTATC
This sequence comes from Phocoena sinus, assembly GCF_008692025.1. Classification (NCBI taxonomy): domain Eukaryota; kingdom Metazoa; phylum Chordata; class Mammalia; order Artiodactyla; family Phocoenidae; genus Phocoena; species Phocoena sinus. Next base: position 120,624,230 of record NC_045764.1, on the reverse strand, counting down.
CTCATTGAAAGAATCCATTTGGGGGTTAAGGGTCAGGAGGAATCAGGAAAATAGAAAACACTTAGAAGTGTGAAAGATAAGAGTATAAGAGAAGGATACATTTCACTGAGTAGTTGCCAAATGAAATTTTAATAAGTACATTAGTTTAAAATTTCTGTACTGGTAATATTACCAAATAATAACATTAAATTGAAGCTAATTTCCCCCCTACTTAACAGAAACAAACCTCAGGGATTTTTAAGAATAAAAATATTTCTTATTTATTCATATTTGAGTAGTGCTTTTGATGAATTCTGATACAAATCTATGACTTTCAAATTGACCTAAGATTTAGTGATCATATGTCAGTTTTCTCTTTTTTTTTTTTTGTGGTATGCGGGGCTATCACTGTTGTGGCCTCTCCCGTTGCGGAGCACAGGCTCCGGATGCGCAGGCTCAGCGGCCATGGCTCACGGGCCCAGCCGCTCCGCGGCATGTGGGATCTTCCCATACCAGGGCGTGAACCCGTGTCCCCTGTATTGGCAGACGGACTCTCAACCACTGTGTCGCCAGGGAAGCCCGGGAGTTTTCTCTATTTTTTACAGCTACAAATATATGCTGATATAAAAATCTCTAGTGTAGTCTTCCTTGGACACAGGTCTATAGGTAACTGTGAGTCACATTCATTTGACTTTTTATGTATTTATGGCTGATGTCATGCCACTAAATATACTTGTGACAGGTGTTCTTTACTCCAAATAAAGGATAATTAATAATGAGGTATTAATACCTTTCTTATTATATTCAACCTTATTTCATATTCCAACAATCACATTGGAAATCTCATGAATAGCAATGAAGTTGGTCTCTTTAAATAGGAAGCTGTCATCTGAGGAAATGACAAAATTCTAAATAGGTTAAGACAATTTACACTTGCCCTGCTTGATAATATTGATATTAAGCCAATGCAGATAGTGTCTGGAATATAAAGAAAAACAAAATCCTGTATTTCTTGAATTCAATCATGTTTTTTCCAATACGTATTTTAAATATATCCATACATTTCTAGAATTTTCAGCATGTTCTCCCATACCTAAGCACCTGTGAGAGGCACTATTAATATTCTTCAAATCACCCAAAGCTCCACTCATTATCATTTCCTCTGAATGTGGTCAGATAAAGGATTGCCTTTAGATGTTCTGGTGACTTGTATGCTTTCTCTGTATGGGTATTTCTCTTTCTCAACCCATATTTTTCACCTCTTTGGTTAGAAGAAAATTCACAGGTAGCAAAGCTATTGCAAGAAAGATCAACTTTCTACTTATTCTATTCTACCTTTTCACACACTCACACTGCCAGCTCTTTCCATACCTTACTTCTTAGTTTGAATTTTTACTGTAATGTGCCTACAACTATCTCAGGAGAAATGAGTCCTAGATCTCTCCCTCTTGAAAAGGAGGATTTGCTGATGTTCCTTCTCAACTTCTCCACTTCACTCTTTTTCTTTCCAAAATCATCATCTTTCAGTGTCTCAATTTAAATATTCTTTACTTTTGCTTTTGGCTATTATTTCCCTTTTTTACTTATTTTCTCAAAGGTGGTACTTAAGTCTTTCCAACAATAACAGAAAAATTCCTTCCAATATTTTAAGCAAGAACAATTTAGATTTAGAAAAGTTGTTTAATTTACAGTGTTTCTTAACTAACAAGACCAGGTGCAAATCATAGGTCCTTGAATCCTCAGTTCATTCAATTTCAATTTGTTGGTGCTAGTTCCTTCTTCATTATACTTCATAGCACTCCTGTGAGAAAGCTGAATTACAAGCAATAAGAGAGCCATTTCCAAACAGAGGAGTTGAAGCAAAGGAGCTAATTGACCTGTGAGTGGAGAAACCACAGAGAACATAATATTCAATCAACCAAACCACACCATCATAGCAGGCAAGAGTGAATTCTGATTAGGGAGAAAATTGGAATGAATTTTACAGCAAGAACCTCATTAATTCATACTAATTAGAAGGCAAAAACAATAAAGGTTTTTTGAAAAGTTTGAAAATATAGAATGCTAAGATGAAAACCAATTTCTGAGTATTATTGGACCAAAAGGAGACACTTGTCTAGTGAAGGTCAATAGATTAAGGAAGTCAAACAACCATACTTTTCCTTTTTGTAAATTTGAAATAGGAGAAATATGAAGCTAAATTGACTAAATAGTTAGGCACTGGACTTGTCAGAGTATGTAACATTAAGGTCTACACTGGTACCATTGGCAAGTCAGGGCAATGGAAGAGAGAAAGTAGAATAGAACAGAAACTTAGAGAGACAGAAACAAATAATCTAGTCTCAAAAAAATAAAGAGTAGACTTTCTTTTTCCCTAGTTTTGTTTAAGCACTAATATTGTATTATGCTGGCACACTAACAAATTTTTGTTATACAGAAAGGTTGCTTGTTTGTGTATTCATGTATGAGAGGAGTGTAAGAAGGGCATAACAGCAAGGTCAGAACTTTTTTAGATATATTTAAATTTTCACCATTTTTGAAAGGTCATTAAATAGTCTTCTGTTAATGCAAGGCCATCAAAGAATATTTTTGACACATATCCTGCCCTCTAGTATCTTACACTCAACAAAAGAAAAATGTGGACATTTCTGGCATGTGATGATAATCTTAAAGGTCTTAGTGATAAGTACAATAAATTAAATCTGTATACCATTGTATATGAATATAAAACCAGGTCTGAAACACACACACACGCAAAGAAAACAAAACATACTTGAGAATTGTACTTCAAAGAAAATACATCTAAATTAAATAAAATTTGCATCAAGGAATAAATATTAAGTACTGGACTGAGAATTTCCATGTCCAGAGATACTAAAGAACAAGATAAATCTATTTGAAATAATAAAATTTGTATTGGTAGCACTTTGTGAAATACCTGGTTTTGACTTTTAAACATCCACCACCCAAGTTGTTTTAATGATTATCATTAATATTAGCTCTTACTATCTCTATAAATATGCAAATATTCAAGAACTATATTGTATTGAGTTGTGCTTTTCATAAGGGATATTCCCTCTTATTCCAATTTGCAAATACTCAATGGATTAAAGGATATTTGCTGAATCTCATGGATATTTTACTAGACTTAGTTCAAAGACCTCAGAGATAACATCCCATGGAGCTTTTTAATTAAATATCAATGGTTCTGTAAATTATTGATTGGGACCTAGATGAGATTTATCATAATGAATTGAAGTTGTCCCTGATGTACTTGCTTGGATAATTTTCTTTAGTACTCAGAGACCTGGATAGGAAAAGACAAACAGTTGATAAAATTATAATTGTGTTTTCTCAGCAGATGTGAGAAAGGGTAAGGGAACAATAGAGTTGGGGCATTTACATCATCAAAATTGAATTTATGTACTTTAAGCTTAGTCTACATAGAGAAGAAGTTGAAGATAAGGAGGGCACTTTTCATTTGTAGGAAATCAAGACATCAAGTAAGTGGTGGTTGATGGATGATGAAATAATAAACACAATTAAAATAGATTGTTAACAAAGTGGTTGTAGACAGTCTTACTCTGGAGATGAAGTAACTGCTGGTACTGTTATGTTGGATAATATGACTGTGAGTTTGAGTAGCTGGAATGAAGTATAACTGAAATGTTTTGGATTTAAAGAAGTAAAAAAATGGAATTTGCCAATGCTTCAGGAGTTTCTGTAAGGACACACAAATCAACAAGGACAATATCACAACCTGAGATACAGAAGTACAATCTTACTATATATCAAAAATTTCCATATATATGTAAAAATTCACATTACAACAGTCAAAGTAGATAATCAAGCTTCATATGCCAAGAATGAGAAAAAATTTTATAAGAACATGAGATATGAAGACAGCATTGGGAACTGGATGAATATAGTCTCTATTTCCTAGTCCTGTGTGAGAAATCATAGTCACCCCTGAGAATATTGAGGGAGAAATGAGAGCCATGTGCAGAAAAGGACCCTTGGGAGTGACTGGGGTATGGAAAATTTGAATTCTTATTAAACACAGGGCTTGTAGCATATAGAATAAAAATTTAGGAGAATAAAGGAAGTAGTAACTTGGATCAGAAAAAAAGTAAGAATAGGAGAAAACAAAGATGAGAGTAAAGAATATGTGACCTGAAGGGTTTACTTTGGGATAAGGTTTGCTTATGTTTTGGTCAAAGAAGAAATGGCAAAATTAGCTCTGAACTTCCTCCTGCAAGTCATAGTTCCGAAGAGTTACATTCTTTAAAGCAATTCTACCTATGTCTTTATGTATTATAAAAACACTCAAATTCCCTCTATCAATCTCAGGATCAATTCTAAACTATTTAGTCTCTTTAGTGTGCCCTAAAATGCTATGGCTGGATGTCTTTTCAACATAATCTGCCAAGGCATTGTATCTATATTCCAGTCATATCAAAATTATTGCTGTCTCTGTTTTTGATGGAATGCATGTACCTTTCATCTTCTTTCATAAGCCTCAAGTTTTAGCTTTTATTTCTTCTGTAAAGCCTGTCCAGAATTGTCCTACTTTGAGATATAATTCTCTACAAATCTCTCACATTTCTGTACAACTAGGAATTAACAGTCGATTTGCTCATGCTTATCTAAATTCCAGAAAGAGAACAACTCCATTCTTAGAAGTATTCAAGGTTGGTAAAGATAAAGAACTCTCCGTTCCCCTCTCTGAAGGCTTGCTTATAATCTAGAAAAGTGAAGATAATGTCTTTCCAGAGGAGAGGGTTCAAAAGTTTCCCAGAAGACCCCTTATGAGATTTGGAGTTTCCTAAGCTCAGTGATCCTCAGTTGTGACACAGACCTATAGTGTGCACAGAATCCACCTGAGTCTGCCTCTACATTGTCCCATTGGAACTTGGGGGCTTGGAAAACAATGCAAACAAAAACCTCATGCTGCCTGCTGTTCCATAAGTAATAAACTATATAAATCCATTCGGGCATCTTTTCCCTTATAAGCCAAATCTATGCAAGTGTGTCAAGCCAACCCAGCGGCTTACACAAAGTTGCTGCTTAGAAACTGCTTGACTGCTGGACACCTGGACACAGAGAGTGTGTCCCTTTTGTGTGTTTTCACTGTATACTGTATAATAATTATCCCATTTTATATGTGTTTTCCCACTAGTATTAAAATGCTTTAAAAACAGACTGCATTTTCACTTATTTCTATATTTTTTTAACATAAAATATATGTTACTAGACAAGAGTACAGTTACCACAATACAACATTGTCATATAATAATAAGGAAGTACTAGAGCATATATTACAGAGAAGCAATAAAGCTTAGTAATTTATATTTGGACACTGCCTTCAGAGTATTTTAGTTCCAGTTCTAGTTTTGCCACTTAAAAGCTGTGTGGCATTGGGCAAGATATTTAATCTCTCTGTGCTTCAGTTTCTTTATTTGTATAACTGGAAACCATAGTACATATCTCGCAGGCTGTTGTGAGAATCAAATGAGTAAGTGTACTTTTTGCACAACTTTGAAACAATTTTGACACAATTAAAGGATTCAAAATTTCCTACCCGTTATTAATGTCTCTCTATTACAGATAAATATATAAATATAAAAAAGCTAAAGACCATTATAAAAGTCAAAAACATTTATTGAATCTGTGAGAATACTGGTATTTTCAAACTTTATTTTATTTTAGTAACTGTGATCTTTCTCTATAATGCTACTTGACATTATGAGTTATAGATAGATGATAGATAGATAGATAGATAGATAGATAGATTCTCAGGTTCTCTGAAGAACTCTAATACAAGGTCCAAAATTTATTTTTGATAAAACTGATAAAAGGGTAAAAATCTAATAATTTTGGAACAATATTTGAGATCAGATTGACCCAACTCAGAATTTACAATATCATCTATCCTGCCTTGCAAAATATTATCGAAGGTATGCTTAAATACCTAGAATTTTTAAATATACATAAGAAATGGAACCTTAAAAATAAATCTTAACAATATTTCCAAATTTATTTAGAATTTTTTTCTAATAAAGAAAATTTTTACAATAATAAAAGCAATAATGTTGGATATGTAAAAAATAAGCAAAAAACCACAATTAAGTAGAGCTGGAAGACCAGAAGGGGAGCTCTCACATCCTGTGAACAGCAGAGCCCAACAGGAAGAAGAAAGACTCTTCTGTTTGGCAAGGACTCAGCCAATGAAAAGCCATGTACACTTTATTTACTGTAGCCCTCACAACTTCCTTTCCCCTCTATAAAAGTTCTCCTTCCCTTGCCTCACAGGGGTTTGCATGTGGCTCATGATGGTAGCAGATCCCAAATTGCAAATCTCTGCTGATCCTGAATAAATCCATCTTTGCTGAAGACATACCTGTTGCTCTATTTTAGGTCAAACACATAAAAATTTCCCAATTAGATAATAAAATGAGGACTATTTTGAACTTCCCTATTTATAGACTTGTCAGTATCACTCCAGGTCTTTAGAGACTTAAAACTTACTATAAATAAATATCAAAGCTTCAGGTGAAAAATGTCTTGAAGTCGATACTAGCAACCCCAGAGATAACACTCTTTCTCTGGGATTTTACAGAGATAGTAAAGAAATAGAATGGATTGTATTTCTAGCCTTCTGTGAAGTCTATTAACATGTTAAATATGCTATTTTTGTAAGGATGGGTAAGATTCTACCTTTTCTCCCACTATGTAGAAAAAAGTTGAAGCACAGAATAGAGAATAAAGCTGTTTTCACAGTTTGCATCATTTTGGTTTCATATTTTGTGTTCCCAGATGGTTGCTTTATATAGCTGAATGTAAAATTTAGTAAGAATTAATTCTAAGGTAACAGAAGGGGTTGTCATTAGCATTTCAAAAGTCATCAAGGTATTTAAAGGTATTTTAGCACTTTTCCTATTATCTTTACAATCAGCTATGCCCTCAGGATTTTATTACTGTTATTGAAAATAAACTGATTCTAAATGTGATAACTAAAATACCCACTCCTATTTTTTAATAGATTATTTTTTAGATCAGTGTTAGGTTTGCATCAAAACTGAGGTGAAGTACAGCAATTTACCTTATACCCATTGCCCCTCACATGCATAGCCTCCCCATTGTCAAGGTCCCCTACCAGAGTTGTATACTTTTTACAACTGATAAACTTACATTGATACATTATTATAATTCCAAGCCCATAATTTATGTAGGTGCAAACCCTAAGACTTTTAGAAAACTATGACTGCTAGGTTGGTTTACCTTGAAAGATTTTTGTTTTAGATCTCCAAAGTAGTAAAAGGTGGGAAGATTTAAAATAATAATACATATGAAAAGCAAGAGTGGTCATATTTTAATGTTATATGATTTCCAATAACATATAATATTTGGAAAGAATTGGCCCTGATGCTCTCCAGAGTACTTTGCTCTAGGTAAAAACACTTGTATCAATTTTCTCAGTTCCTTAGTAAATGAATATTAGCAGAAATATATGTATAGATGCTTAAATATACCTCACCTCATATACTGCAATAAATGAAGTAAAAACAAATATTTAATAATGTGCCTCGCCACTCTCCTTAAAATATATTTTCTGGGAATGTATAAGGCAGAGGTGATGTGTGTCTAGTTAAAAGCATCAGTTTTACTATATATTCAGTATGCTACTCTCAGTGCCAAGTCTAAGTATCCAGTGAAAATTACAAAGACAATTTGCTCTATCAAAGTTGAAAACCAATGCCCAAGTGATGGAAAAAGATATTTCATGCAAGTAGAAATGACAAGAAAGTGGGGGTGGCAATACTCATATCAGACAAAATATACTTTAAAACAAAGTCTATAACAAAAGACAAAGAATGGCATTATATAATGATAAAAGAATCAGTACAAAAAGAGGACATAACACTCATTAACATATATGCACCTAATACAGGAGCACCTAAATATATAAAGCAAATATTAGCAGACATAAAATGATAAATTGATAATAATACAATAATATTAAGGGACTTTAACACCCCACTTACATCAATAGACAGATTATTCAGACAGAAAATCAATAAGAAAACAGTGGTCTTAAATGACACATTAGGTCAGTTGGCGTTAATGGAAATCTATAGGACCTTTTAACCAAAAACAGCAACATTCTTTTCAAGTGCACATATAACATTCTCCAGGACAGATGACATGTTAGGCCACAAAACAAGTCTCAACAAATTTAAGAGGATAGAAACTACATCAAGCAATTTTTTGACCACAACAGTATGAAACTAGAAATCAATTATGGGAAGAAAAATTGGGAAAAACACAAACACATGGAGACTAAATAACATGCTACAAAAAAAAAAAAAAAGGGTCAATGAAGAAACCAGAAAATAAACTGAGACAAATGAAAATGCAAACACAGCTTTCCCAAATCTATGGAACAGAGTAAAAGCAGTTCTAAGAATGAGTTTATAGGAATACAGGTCTACCCCAAGAAATAAGAAAAATCTCAAATAAACAATCTAAACTACCATCTAAATAAATTTTTAAAAGAAGAACAAAGAAAGCCCAAAGTCGGTGAAAAGAAGGAAATAATAAAAATCAGAGAGGAAATAAATAAAATGGAAATGAAAAAATAAAAAAAAATAGAAAAGATCAATAAAATGAAGACCTGATTTTTTGAAAAGATAAACAAAATTGATAAGCCTTTAGCCAAGCTATCAAAATAAAAAGAGAAAGGACCCGAATAAACAAAATAAGAATTGAAAGAGGAGAAACAACAAATATCACTGAGAAACAAAAAAGTCATAAGAGAATACTACAAACAATTATATGCCAACAAATTGGATAACCTAGAAGAAAAGGAAAAAATTCTAGAAACATACAATCTTACAAGACTGAATCAGGAAGAAACAGATAATTTGAATAGACTAATCCACTAATAGTGAAATTGAATATGTAATCAAAAAACTCCCAGTAAGCAAAAGTCCAGGACCTGATGGCTTCACAGAGAAATTCTACTGAACATATAAGAAGAGCTTGTACCTATGCTTCTCAAAATATTCAAACAAATTTAAGATGGAACTTAATTCATTCTATAAGGCCACCATTACCTTGACACTGAAACCAGACAAGAACACCACAAAGAAAGAAAATTACAGGCCAATATTTCTGATGAATATAGATGCCAAAATCGTCAACAAAATATTACCAAACTGAATTCAACAATATATAAAAATATCATACACCATGATCAAGTGGGATTGATTCCAGGGATGCAAGGATGGTTCAATACTCACAAATCAATGTAATACAGCACATTAACAAAAGGAAGGATAAAAATCACATCATCATCTCAGTAGAAACAGAAAAAGCATTAAAAATATTCAACATCCGTTCATGACAAAAACCCTTATTAAAGTGGGTATAGATGGAAAATATCTCATCATAATAAAATCCATTTATGACAAACCCACAGCTAACATTATACTCAACAATGAAAAGCTGAAAAACTTTTCTCTTAATTCAAGAGCAAGACAATGATGTCCACTCTTGTTACTTCCACTTAACGTAAAATTGGAAGTCCTACCCACATCACTCAGATAAGCTAAAGCAATAAAAGGAATCCAAATTGGAAGGGAAGCAGTAAACTTGTCACTGTTTGTAGATGACTTGATACTATATAGAGAGAAAACTCTAAAGTCTCCACCAAGATACTATTACACTAAATGAATTCAATAAAGTTGAAGGATACAAGATTAATATGCAGAAATCTGTTGCTTTTCTATACACTAATAATTAACTATAAGAAAGAAAACAATCCCATTTAAAATCACATCAAAAAGAATAAAATACCTAGAAATAAACTTAACCAAGAAGGTCAAAGTCCTATACTCTGAAAACTATAAAACATTGACAAAGGAAATTGAAGATGGTACAAAAAATGGAAAGATATCCTGAATTCTTGGTTTGGAAGAATTAATATTATCAAAATGTCCATAGTACCCAAAGCAATCTACAGATTTAATGGAATACCTATCAAAACACCCATTACACTTTTCACACAAAAGTGACCCTGAAATTTATATGGAACAACAAAAGACCCCAAATTGCCAAAGAAGTCTTGAGAAAAAAGAACAAAGATGGAGGTATCATGCCCCCTAACTTTAGACTATTCCACAAAACTAAAATAATCAAAATAGCATGGTACTGGCACACACACACACACACACACACACACACACACACAAGACATATAGATTAATGGAACAGAATAGAGAGCCCACAAATGAAACCACACACCTATGGTCAATTAATTTACAACAAAGGTGGTAAGGATATACAATGGAGAAAAGACAGTCTCTTCAACAAGTGGTGCTGGGAAAACTGGACAGCTACTTATAAGACAGCTACTCATAAAAGAAACTAGAACAATTTCTCACATCATATACAAAAATAAACTCAAAATGGATTAAAGGCCTAAATATAATACATGAACCTATAAAACTAGAAGAGAACATAAGCAGAACACTCTTTGACATAAATTGCAGCCGTATTTTTTAGATTTGTCTCCTAAGGCAAAACAAATAATAAACAAAAGCAAAAATAAACAAATGGGACTTAAAACGTTTTTTTTTCACAGCAAAGGAAACAATTGACAAAATAAAAAGACAACCTACTGAGTGGGAGAAAATGATATGATCAATAAGGGGTTAATATCCAAAATATATAAACAGCTCATACAATTCAGTATTGAAAAAACAAACAACCCAATTTAAAAATGGGCAGAAGGTTTGACATGTTTCCAAAGAAGATATATAGATGGTCAACAGGCACATGAAAAAAAGCTCAACGTCACTAATTATCAGAGAAATGCAAATCAAAACCACAATGAGATATCACCTCACAGCTGTCAGAATAGTTGTCATCATGAAGTCTAAAAATAACAAATATTGGCAAGAATGTGGAGAAAAGGGAACCCTCATACACTGTTGGTGGGAATGTAAATTGGTGCAGCCACTATGGAAAGTCCCTGACAAAACTAAAAATAGAACTACCATATGATCCAGCAATTTCACTGCTGGGTATACACCCAAAGAAAACAAAAACACTAATTCAAAAAAGCACATGCACCACAACGTTCATAGCAGCATTATTTACAATTGCCAAGTAATGGAAGCAACTTAAGTGTCCATCATCAGATATGGAAAAAGATGATGTTATACACACACACACACACACACACACACAAAATCAGATATTACTCAGCCACAAAATAAAAAGAATGAAATTCTGCCATTTGCAACTATGTGGATGGACCTAGAGCATATTATGCTTAGTGAAATGTCAAAGACAAAACTCTGTGTTATCACTTGTATTTAGAATTTAAAAAATAAGACAAATGAATGTATATAACAAAACAGAGTCACAGATATAGAGAACAAACTAGTGATTAACAGTGGGGAGAGAGAAGAGGGAAGGGTAAACATAGGGGTATGGGATTAAGAGATACAAACTACTATATAGAAAATAAATAAGTATCAAGGGTATACTGTGCAGCACAGGGAAACATAGCCATTATTTTTTAATAACTTTAAATGGAGTATAATCTATAAAAATATTGAATCACTAAGTTGTACACCTGAAACAAATATACTATTATATATCTACTATGCTTCAATAAAACATTATTTAGAAATATAATAGATAATAAAAATGCATAAAAAAATTATACCACAGTTTTAAATTAAAATTTTAAATATAAAAAAAGCCCATGTGAGTTCTAGCTTTTAGCTACATTAAGAAGTTGATATATTTACTGACTGGGGAAAAATATGAAAATATTGTGTTCTTATGACTCATTAAAATAAATGATAAAGAATGTTCTATATTTGAAAATATTAGTTTAAATGATTGTGCAATATTAATTTACTTGTACATTTCACATATTTTGAAGAATATATAAATCCAGCCAATGGGGACTTAGAACATATCAAGATTCACATGAGTTGACATAAGCTTTAATTCACATGTACTTACCCAGTTTAACTTTCTGATTTGCTGATACGAAGGTGAATAAAATATATACCTATGTGCATAGCATCAATGTGTTTTAATGCCCAATATTTTACGATATTTTCAGTGATTAATTTACTAGATATTTCACTATCACTTGTTATTTTCTAACCTAGAGAGACAGAACAAAGATCAATACCACTACAGCTCCGAACTTCTCAGAAGAAATATATGTATTTATTCATTCAGTAAATACATAAGCAGCAGTTATAAGCACTAGAATGAATACTTAGAAATTAAAAAACAAGTCAGAAACTCAAATTTCTCTCAAAATGAGATTTAGGAGAAATAATATTAATAATGATATAATAACTTACGTAATCTACAACAAACAAAAATATTATGAGAGTTGTATAGTGTTGGAGAAATAGAAACCTAATAGAAACCCAGAAAACCTACCAACAAAGGTGGAGGGAAAACAATTTTATTTTTGAATAAGCATGAATCCAGAATGTAATATGCATCACAGGCAATCTGCTAAGAGACTGTAAAGATAGGATGAAATCTCAAAATCTTAGATAGACTAAGATAAGAACACTATCTTTCCTTTTCTTTAATTAAAAAAAAAAATTTTAATACAGCACGTTCTTATTAGTCACCCATTTTATACACATCAGTGTATACATGTCAATCCCAATCTCCCAATTCATCACACCACCCCCCACACCACCCACCATTTTCCCCCCTTGGTGTCCATACATTTGTTCTCTACATCTGTGTCTCAATTTCTGCCCTGCAATTTGGTTCATCTGTACCATTTTTCTAGGTTCCACATACATGTGTTAATATACGATATTTGTTTTTCTATTTCTGATTTACTTCACTCTGTATGACACTCTCTAGATCCATCCACGTCTCTACAAATGACACAATTTCATTCCATTTTATGGCTGAGTAATATTCCATTGTATATATGTACCACATCTTCTTTATCCATTCATCTGTCAATGGGCATTTAGGTTGTTTTCATGACCTGGCTATTGTAAATAGTGCTGCAATGAACATTGGGGTGCATGTGTCTTTCTGAGTTGTGGTTTTCTCTGGGTATATGTGAGTAGTGGGATTGCTGGGTCATATGGTAATTCTATTTTTAGTTTTTTTAAGGAACCTCCATACTGTTCTCCATAGTGGCTGTATCAATTTACATTCCCACCAACAGTGTAAGAGGGTGCCATTTTCTCCACACCCTCTCCAGCATTTGTCGTTTGTAGATTTTCTTATGATGCCCATTCTAACTGGTGTGAGGTGATATCTCATTGTAGTTTTGATTTGCATTTCTCTAATAATTAGTGATGTTGAGCAGGTTTTCATGTGCTTCTTGACCATCTGTATGTTTTCTTTAGAGAAATGTCTATTTAGGTCTTCTGACTATTTTTGGATTGGGTTGTTTGTTTTTTTAATATTGAGCTGCATGAACTGTTTATATATTTTGGAGATTAATCCTTTGTCCATTGATTCATTTGCAATTATTTTCTCCCATTCTGAGGGGTGTCTTTTCATCTTGTTTATGGTTTCCTTTGCTGTGCAGAAGATTTTAATTTCATTAGGTCCCATTTGTTTATTTTTGTTTTTATTTCCATTACTCTAGGAGGTGGACCAAAAAAGAGCTTGCTGTGATTTATGTCAAAGAGTGTTCTTCCTATGTTTTCCTCTAAGAGTTTTATAGTGTCCAGTCTTACATTTAGGTCTCTAATCCATTTTGAGTTTATTTCTGTGTATGGTGTTAGGGAGTGTTCTAATTTCATTCTTTTACATGCAGCTGTCCAGTTTTCCCAGCTCCATTTAAAACTGTTTTTCCAGCACTCCCAAAACTATGTTGAATAATAGTGGTGAGAGTGGGCAAACTTTTCTTATTCCTGATCTTAGAGGAAATGGTTTCAGTTTTTTAACATTGAGGATGATAGCGGCTGTGGGTTTGTCATATATGGCCTTTATTCTGTTGAGGTAAGTTCCCTCAATGCCTACTTTCTGGAGGGTTATCATAAATGGGTGTTGAATTTTGTCAAAAGCTTTTTCTGCATCTATTGAGAGGATCATATGGTTTTTCTTCTTCAGTTTGTTAATGTGGTGTATCACATTGATTGATTTGTGTATATTGAAGAATCCTTGCATCCCTGGTATAAATCCCTCTTGATCATGGTGTGTGATCCTTTAATGTGTTGTTGGACACTGTTTGCTAGTATATTGTTGAGGATTTTTGCATCTATATTCATCATTGTTATTGGTCTGTAATTTTATTTTTTTGTAGTATCTTTGTCTGGTTTTGGTATCAGCGTGATAGTGGCCTCATAGAATGAGTTTGGGAGTGTTCCTTCCTTTGCAATTTTTTGGAAGAGCTTGAGAAGGATCAGTGTTAGCCCTTCTCTAAATGTTTGATAGAAGTCACCTGTGAAGCCATCTGGTCCTGGACTTTTGTTTGTTGGAAAATTTTTCATCACAGTTTCAATTTCTTTACTTATGATTGATTTGTTCATATTTTCTATTTCTTCCTGGTTCAGTCTTGGAAGGTTATACCTTTCTAAGAATTTGTCCATTTCTTCCAGGCTGTCCATTTTATTTGCATAGAGTTGCTTGCAGTAGTCTCTTAGGATGCTTTGTATTTCTGGGATGTCTGTTGTAACTTCACCTTTTTCATTTCTAATTTTATTGATTTGAGTCCTCTCCCTCTTTTTCTTGATTAGTCTGGCTAATGGTTTATCAATTTTGTTTATCTTCTCAAAGAACCAGCTTTAATTTTATTGATCTTTGCTATTGTTTTCTTTGTTTCTATTTCATTTATTTGAGCACTATCTTTCTTGATGATTACATTTCGAACAGATGGGAACCAGGTCCTTCTGAAAGACCTTCCTGGGTCTTAAAGCTGGCAAGAGGCTTATTAAGCTTTTAAACTATCCTACATTTCAAAGAGCCAGAGAAAGACCTTAAACTACAAGTTTTGTTTTAAGTGCTTTTTTAAAAAAGTGCTTTTAAGAAAAGGGAAAACAAGGCTTCCCTGGTGGAGCAGTGGTTGAGGGTCCGCCTGCCGATGCAGTGGTCACGGGTTCATGCCTCGATCCAGGAAAATCCTACATTCCACAGAGCAGCTGGGCCCGTGAGCCATGGCCGCTGAGCCTGCACATCCGGAACCTGTGCTCCGCAACGGGAAAGGCCACAACAGTGAGAGGCCCGCGTACTGAAAAAAAAAAAAAGAAAAGGGAAAACAGGAGTCCCTGCCTTATTTTCAATAGGGAGAATTTAGCCCTTATATTTAATTTTATTTGCCCTTCAAGTAGTTATCATTATCATTAGTTTACACTTAAGAAACTCAAGCTTAAAATATCTAAATAATATACCCATCTCTACAGTTAACAAGTAACAGAGCTAATTTAATTGTCTGTATTAATTAGAAGTCTTTTACATGAAGGTAACAGAATCTCCTGTAAACTAAAGGGTATAAAAAGCAAATTTCATCATTAGGACATAAAGATTTATCACAAAACAATGGATATTTTCTTCCCCTTACACCCCCCAAAAAACTGAACAGATTCAAGACCTTCACTTTATCTCTTGCCTCTTTTCTCTCTTCACATTTGTTTAATTCTTTATTCTGGATAATGGAAGTCTTTTTTCCCCTAAGCAATGAGGTGGAAAATGTGGCTAACTCCTCAGTTCAACTATTAATAGACCAGTCATCAGAGAGGCTGCTCTCTCTATGTTGCACTGTCCTTAATTCTCAGTCCTAAGGAAGGAAATAACTGGAGCACCTTGGGCGTTAGCTGAAGTGGATGGTATTCTGTGATCTTCTAATCTCCCTGGGCTGAGGATGGTTTTCCCCAGGTACTAAGAGTCCTGCTGGTTGGCAGCCCTGTGTGGGATCTGATGAAAAGGGCTGCCTTACTCAAATCGTGACCCATTATGGGAATGGCCTGAATCCAAGATTAGTAGAGGTGAGGGTGTAAAGGCCTGACCCCCCTCATTCCATATCCAGGAAAATTCTAAAATCATATTCAGGCCTTCAAAGCTTTGCATGTGAAGAGCTGAGTCCTTCACGTGATGGTAGCTTCTTTCTCTTCCAATTCTGCTTCTTTGTCTTCATCCACAGGGATCGATTACAAAAGCTCTTCCTAATAAACTTGGCACAAAAACATCCAACACAGAGTTGACAAAAATCCTCTCCTTAACTAACCTTTTAGTCAGAATCCTCTGAATCCTATTTTTGACTAGACCTCACCCTTGACTTCTGTCCTTGGCCTGTTAACCCAGTTTTAGCTATAATTCTGCCAGGTCAATGTAGCTAAAAACCCCCAACCTTGATACATATGATCAAATTCCTCATCCTCTCACTCTCAATATCTTATCAACCTTGCCTGCCCTCAGCAAGAGTCTTGTTAGGTCAGCTTAAGACAGAATTATCCTAAAGACAGATTTTTAAAATTGGACTTTATCTAGTAAAAGGTTAAATGTTTACAAATCCAAGAGTGACATAATCAGAACCATGCTTCTAGCTTATTATATAAGTGGCATATGTAAAATGGCCCATATGAAGGAACAGTTTCATGATATACACCTACACACACACATACACACACTTATATGAATATGTGGATATATACATATGTAGATTTTTAAAAGTTATGGTGAACACATTCTGATATTAGAGTATTTAGATCCATAGAGCAAAATTATCCTAAATAGTTAAAAACTGAAGTTGATGGTGATACAATTCGATGACCTTAGTCTGATTTCACCAGTTGTACATGTGTATGTGTGTATGTGTATCAGTGTCTACATGCATTCTCTATGTAAATTTTTTATTGTGGTATAAAAACACAACATGAAAGTACCATCTTAATAATGCTGTATTGTGCACTTAAAAATCTGTTAACTATATGCAAAATGTTGCATAGGAGATCTCTAGAATTTATTCATGTTGCATAACTGAAACTTTATGCCCATGAATAGCAAGACCCCATGTCCCGTTTCCCCCAGTCCTTGACAATTACCACTGTATCTATAAATTTGACTATTTTAGATACTTCACATAAGTGGAATCATACAGTGTTTGTTCTTCTGTGACTAACTTATTTTGCTTAGCATAATATCTTCCTTGTCCACGCATATTGTCACATATTGCAGGATTTCCTTTTTTAAGGGTGAAAAATATTTTAGTATATGTGTGTGTGTGTGTGTGTGTGTGTGTATAATTTTACATTTTCCTTATCCATTTATCCACTGATGGAAACATAGGCTGTTTCCACACTTGGCTATTTTGAGTAGTGTTGCAATGAACATGGGGCTGTTAATATCTCTGAGAGATCTTGATTAATTCCTTTAGAACCTGAATTAGGATTGCTGTTTCATAAGGTAGTTTTATTTTAAAATTTTTGGAGAACGTACATAGTGTTTTTCACAGTGGCTGTATCATTTTGTATTCCCATTAAAGGTTTACAAGTGTTCTAATATCTCCAATTCCTCACCAACTCTTACTATCTTTTTTTTTTTTTTTTTTTTGACAACATTCATCCTAACAGATGAACAGATGAAGTGGTATCACATTGTGGTTCTGACTGCATTTCCCTGAGTAATAGTTGTATTGACCATCTTTTATTATACCTATTGGCCTTTTGTACGTCTTCCTTGGAAAAATGTCTTTTCAGTTCCTTTCCCATTTTTAAAATTGGGTTATTAGATTTTTTTCTGCTATTGAGTTGTACAAGTACATCATATATTTTGCAAATTAACCATTTATTAGATATATGTTTTGCAAATATTTTCTCTCTTTGCTTTGTATTCTGATTTTTTTTTTCTGTGCAGAAGCATTTTTAAGCTTGATACAATCACACATATTTTGCTTCAGTTGCCTGTGCTTTTGGTGTCATAGACATGAAATCATTGCCAAGAGCAATGCCATGAAATATTTCCCTTATGTTTTCTTCTAGGAGTTTTACTGTTTCAGGCCTTATGTTTAAGCATTTAATCCATTGTGTTGATTTTGTGTATGGTGTAAGATGAGGGTCCAAAAAAGATTTTTTTGCACATGAATATCCAGTTTTCCAACACACTCTGTTGATGAGAATATTCTTTCCCCATTGTGCATTCTTTAGCTAGATTAACTAAGAAAAAAAAAGAGATAAGACTCAAATAAATAAAATCAGATTTTTAAAAAACTGATGTCATAGAAATAGAAGGGATTATAGAAGACTACTCTGAACAACTATGCCAACAAACTGGATAACCTCCTAGAATAGATAAATTCTTAGAAATATACAACCTACCAAGATTAAATCATGAATAACTAGAAAATCTGAAAGACTTACAACTAGTAAGTAATCCAAAATCTTCCAACAAAGAGTATTCCAGGATCTGATGGCTTTGTGGGTAAATTCTATCAAACATTTAAAAAGGAAATAATGACTATCTTTTTAAAAATCTTCCAAAAATTTTAAAAGAACACTTCCAAACTCATTTCATGAGGCCAAAATGACCCTGATATCAAAGCCATATAAAGACACCACAAGGAAATAAAAACTATAGGTCAATATTCTGAATGAATATAGATCAAAAATTCCTCAACAAAATACCAGTAAACTAAATTCAACAGCACATTAAAAGGGTCATATACCTTTTAAGTAGAATTTATTGCTGAGATACAATGTTGATTCAACACACACAAATCAATTTTGTAATACATTAATAGAAAACAGGATAAAATCACATAATCAACTCAATAGATGCAGAAAAAGCATTTGAAAAAATATAACAACATTTCATGATAAAAACTCTCAACAACTCAGAATAAAGGAATACTGTCTTGAGATAATAAAAGCCATATATGAAAAGCCTAAAACTAACATCATGCTTAGCAATGTAAAGCTGAAAGCATTTCCTCCAGTTTTAAGAACATAACAAAGATACCCACTTCCATCACTTCTATTCAACTTAGTATGGGAAATACGAGCCAGAGCAATTAGGCAAGAAAAAGATATAAAAGGCATCCAAATCAGAAAGGAAAGTATAAAATTGTCCTTGTTTGTAGGTGACTTGATCTTATATATAGACACCCTAAATAATCCCCAGCACCCCCCCAAAGAAAAAACTGTTAGAACTAATAAACAAATTCAGTAAAGTAGCAGGATAAAAAAAAATTAACATACAAAAATTGTTTGCATTTCTATACCAACAATGAGCTATCTGAAAAAGAAATTGGGAAAATCATCCCATTTACGGTAACAACAAAAAGAATAAAATAGGAATAAACTTTATAAAGGAAGTGAAAGATGTACACAGAAAACTACAAAATATAGATGAAAGAATTTAAAGAAGGTACAAAAATATGGAAAAACATCCTAGAGTTCCAGTCCAAGATGGTAACATTGGAGGCTCCTGAACTCACTTTGTCCCATGTACACAGCAAATGTACAGCCACACATGGATAAACAATCTCTATAAGAAATCCAGAAACTACCTGAGCAACTGCTGTGCATCAGGTAAACAAGAAATACCCACATCCAGTTGGGTAGGAAGGGCAAGACACAGTCTTCCAATGAACCCCACCCCTAACCTAGTTGTGAGGGAACTCAAAACTCCAAGCTTCTCCCTGAGGAGCATAGGTTTTAGACCCATAATCTAGAACCACAGCTTTTAAGATTTCCACCTGAGAGATGGGCTCCTAAAACACCTAGCTCTGACGACCAAAGGGGCTTGTGTCGAAGAGGCCCACAAGGCTATAGAAAACAGTGAAATACTTCTTAACAGGCTATAAGGGACTTACTGTAGTTATCAACCCAGGGCTCAGCACAGAGGGAGAAGACAAAAACTCCCATCTGGGCTTCCCTGGTGGTACAGTGGTTAAGAATCTGCCTGCCAATGCAGGGGACACGGGTTCAAGCCCTGGTCCGGGAAGATCCCACATGCTGCAGAGCAACTAAGCCCATGTGCCACAACTACTGAGCATGAGTTCTAGAGCCCACAAGCCACAACTACTGAGCCCGAGTGCCACAACTACTGAAGCCTGCACACCTAGAGCCCATGCTCTGTAACAAGAGAAGCCACTACAATGAGAAGCCCGCTCACTGCAACAAAGAGTAGCCCCTGCTCGCCGCAACTAGAGAAAAGCCTGCGCATCAACAAAGACCCAAGGCAGCCAAAAATAAAAATAAATTAATTAATTGAATAAACTCCCATCTTTCAGTCTTTCCCTAAAAGTGGTCTATCTCTATACTTTAAAAGCTATTACCTGAGAGTGTGGCATCTTATTTTGTACAAATTTAGGGGTTGACTACAATCTTCCTCAGAGACTGGAAAGGCTTATGGATGTACTTTTCACATTCTTCCTCTGGCCTGCTCCAGGTGCTGATATCACCCTGGAAGGAGACTGTCCACACCAAGTCTGGCACCCTGACATTTGTGGCTCCTGTCTATAGGATGCACCCCTTGATCATCTGGCTCTAGTGGACAACAGGGCTTGCATTTGTTGGTCCCATGGGATTGTGGCAAAAAAGAAAGTTCTAAACCAGCTATCACCTCAGGGTTCAGTGCAGAGGCAGCAGTCAGAAATGCTCATCTCCTGGTCTTTTCCTCCTAAAAGAGACCTCCTTGCATACATTAAAAGCAGCTGCATGAGGGAAATGCTTCCAATTTTGCACACACCTAGGTTCTGACTGCCTTCCTCTCTGGAGATGGGAAGCTGGTGCTGTCTCCATGTTCTCCCTCTGGTCTGATAAATGTTACGAGGATCCCCCGGAAGAAATCTGTGCACACTTCTGACACCCCAGCTTTTGTGACTGCCATCTAGAGAATGCACTACTCAATCACCTGGCTTTGCTGGCCAGAGGGGCTTGTGTTCACTGGTACCACAAGTCTGTAAAAACAAACAGTTCTTAACTAGCTCTTCCCCCATGGTTCAGCACAGAAGGAACAGACAGAAACTTCCATCTTCCAGTCTTTTCCTGAAAAAGACCTATTTGCATACTTTGAACCCTGCTGCCTGAGGGTGTGGCTTCTAATTTAGTACAGATCTAGGGACTGACTATGATTTTCCTTGGTTACCCGGGAAGCAAGCAGACACTCTCTTCACACTCACCTTGTAGCCTTCTTCAAATCACCTACATTTCCACAGGAGTTTGTGTATGCATCTGTTGCTTATCATTTGCAGCTGCTACCCAAGGGAAAGACCCCTGGCTCTAATGGCAGTGAGACTGCATTAGCTTGTCTAACAAGACTTTAGCAAACAAATAAAGAAAAATTCTGAACAAGCAAGGGCTCATTACAAAAGGGACAGAAACACCCATCTCCCAGTGTTCCCTTGAAAGATTTCTTTGTATACTTTAAAAGCTGCTGCTTAAGGGTCTGGCTTCCAATGAAGCTGTAACAAGGGGCTGATGAGAAACTCCCCTTTGGGACACTGACAGGTCTTTGCACACCCTCAACTACTCAGAGTCACTAAAAACAAAGCAGTGACTTGGACAATCACATAGATTTGAGAGACAACAAAGAGATCAGGTCAGGCTGAACAGTAAGGTATATCTCCTATAAAAAGCCACTCTGTTAAAAAAAGGAGAGTTGCTGTTTTATCTAATGACCAGAAACCAATACAGAGAATCAAGGAAAATGAAGAAATAGAGGACAATGATCCTAACAAATAAAATAAGATTAAATTCTAGAAAAAGACTTCAATGAAACAGAAATAAGTAATTTACCTGATAAAGAGTTCAAAATAATGGTCATAAAGATGCTCACTGATATCAGGAGAACACTGCATGAACAAAGTGAGATTTCAACAAAGAAGCAGAAAATATAAGAAAGTATATTAATAGTTGAAGAATACAATAACTAAAAAATTCAATAAAGGGGTCCAACATAATAAATTATGTGGAAGAAAAGATCACCAAACACAGACAGGGCAGTGGACTTTATTTGCTCAGAAAAGAAAAAAATATGAATAAAAAAGAGTAAAGATAAAGTAAGGGACTTTGAGATATCAACAAACAGGCCAATATATGCATTACAGATAAAAGAGAAGAAGAGAGATAAAAGGGAGCAGAGATTACTCAAATAAGTAATGGCCGAAAACTTCCCTAGCCTGGAGAAAGAGATATCCAGATCAAGGATAACCAGAGTTACAATTAAGATGAATCTAAAGGTACACACACCAAGACACATTACAATGATATTGTCAAAATATAAAGACAAGGAGAGAATCTTAAAAGCAGCAAGAGAAAAAACACTTGTTACATACAAGGGAACCCCATTAAGACTATCAGCAAATTTTTCAACAGAAACTTTGCAGGCCAGAGGGAGTGTCATGATATATTTAAAGGACTGAAATGCAAACAACCAAACAAAAACAAAAAATACCACTGCCAAGCAAGAATACTCTTCCCAGTAAACCTATATTTCAGCATTAAAACATAGGTAAGGAATTTTCCTAATCATAGTTGAAGGATGTTATCGCCATGATGCCAGCCTTATAAGAAATGTTAAAGACAGGTATTCAACCTGAAATAAAAGACATGGATTAGTAGCAAGAAAACATACGAAAGTGTAAATCTCACTAATAAAGTAAATACACAGTGAAATTCAAAATACCTCAATTCTGCAATGGTGGTGGGAGCTGATGCTCAGGCTTCAGAGGTTAGATCCCAGGGAGAGGACTGGGGTTGGCTGCGTGAACAGAGACTGAAGGGGACTAGTGTGCCAAGCTAACTTGGAGGGAGTCCAGGAAAAAGTCTGGAACTGCCTAAGAGTCAACAGACCATTGTTTCGAAGTGCACAAGGAGAGGAGATTCAGAGTACCACCTAAATGAGCTCCAGAGATGAGCGTGTGCCGGGGCTATCAGCACAGACACCAGAGATGGGCATGAAATGCTAAGGCTGATGCTACAGCCACCAAGAAGCCTGTGTGCAAGCACAGGTAACTATCAACACCTCCCCTCCCGGGAGCCTGTGCAGTCCACCACTGCCAGGGTCCCATGATCCAGGGACAATTTCCCTGGAAGAACACATGGCATGCCTCAGGCTGTGGCAAAGTCATGCTGGTCTCTGCTGGCTCAGGCCCACCCTGCATTCCATACACCTCCTTCCCCCTCGGCCTGAGTGAGCCAGAGATGCCTAATCAGCTACTCCTTTAACCCGCTCCTGTCTGGGTGAAGAACAGATGCCATAGGGCGACCTACATGCCAAGGCCAGGGAAAATCCAAAGCTGAATCCCAGGAGCTGTGCAAACAAAGAAGAGAAAGGAAAATTTCTCCATGCAGCTTCAGGAGAAGTGGAGTAAATCTCCACAATCAACTTGATGTACCTTGCACCTGTGGAATACCTGAATAGACAAATAATCATCCCAAAATTGAGGCAGTGGACATTGGGAGCAACTGTAGACTTGGAGTTTGCCTTATACGACTGATTAGTTTCTGATTTTTTATGTTTATATTAGTATAGTTTTAGCCCTTGTTATCATTTGTGGATTTGGTTATTGGTTCAGTAGCTCTCTTCTTGTTTTTTATTACTTTTTCATTTTAATAATTTTTTATTTTAATAACTTTATTTTATTTAATTAATTAATATTTTTCTCTTCATTCTTCTTTTCTACCTTTTCTTCTGAGCTGTGGGACAGCCAGGGTCCTGGTGCTCCAACCAGGTGTCAGGCCTGAGACTCTGAGGTGGGAAAACTGAGCTCAGGACACTGGACCACCAGAGACCTCCCAGCCCCATGTAATATCAATGAGTGAGAGTGCTCCCAGAGGTCTCCATCTCAACACTAAGACCCAGATCAACTCAAAGACCAGAAGGCTACAGTGCTGTACACCCCATGGCAAACAACTAGCAAGATAGCAACACAACCTCACCCATTAGCAGAGAGGCTAGCTAAAATCATAATCAGTTCACAGACACCCCAAAACAAACCACCAGACGCAGTACTGCTCACCAGAAAGACAAGAACACAGGCACCAGTTCCCTCTACCAGCAAGCCTACACAACCCACTGAAGCAACCTTACCCACCGGGTGCAGACACCAAAGACAGCGGTAACTATGAACATGCAGCCTGTGAAGAGAAGACCCCAAACACAGGAAGTTAAGCAAAATGAGAAGACAGAGAAATACACAGCAGTTGAATGAGCAAGGTAAAAACCCACCAGACCAAACAAATGAAGAGGAAATGGGCAGTCTACCTGAAAAAGAATTCAGAGTAATGATAGTAAAGATGATCCAAATCTTGGAAACAGAATGGAGAAAATACAAGAAACATTTAACAAGGACCTAGAAGAACTAAAGAGCAAAGAAACAATGATGAACAACACAATAAATGAAATTAAAAATTCTCTAGAGGGAATCAATAGCAGAATAACTGAGGCAGAAGAACGGATAAGTGACCTGGAAGATAAAAAAAAAAAAAATGGAAATAACTACTGCAGAGAAGAATAAAGAAAAAAGAATGAAAAGAATTGAGGACAGTCTAAGAGATCTCTGGGACAACATTAAAAGCACCAACATTTGAATTATAGGGGTCCCAGAAAAAGAATAGAAAAAGAAAGGGACTGAGAAAATATCTGAAGAGATTATAGTTGAAATCTTCCCTAATAAGGGAAAGGAAATAGTCAATCAAGTCCAGAATGTGCAGAGAGTCCCATACAGGAAAAATCCAAGGAGAAACACTTGTCAAGACACATATTAATCAAACTATCAAAAATTAAATAAAAAGGAAATTATTAAAAGTATCAAGAGAAAAGCAACAATTAATATACAAGGGAATCCCCATAAGGTTAACAGTTGATACTTCAGCAGAAATTCTGCAAGGCAGAAGGGAGTGGCAGGACATATTTAAAGTAATGAAAGGGAAAAACCTACAACCAAAATTACTGTACCCAGCAAGGATCTCATTCAAATTCAATGGAGCAATTAAAACCTCTACAGACAAGCGAAAGCTAAGAGAATTCAGCACCACCAAACCAGCTTTACAACAAATGCTAAAGGAACTTCTCTAGGCAGGAAACACAAGAGAAGAAAAGACCTACAATAACAAACCCAAAACAATTAAGAAAATGGTAATAGGAACATATATATTGATAATTACGTTAAGTGTAAATGGTTAAATGCTCCAATCAAAAGATATAGACGGGCTCAATGGATACAAAAACAAGACCCATATATATGCTGTCTACAGGAGACCCATTTCAGACCTAGGGACACATACAGACTGAAAGCGAGGGGATGGAAAAAGATATTCCATGCAAATGGAAAACAAAAGAAAGCTGAGGTAGCAATTGTCATATCAGACAAAATTGACTTTAAAATAAAGACTATTACAAGAGACAAAAAAGGACACTACTTAATGATCAAGCGATCAATCCAAGAAGAAGGTATAACAGTTGTAAATATTTATGCACCCAACATAGGAGCACTTCACCTCAATATATAAGGCAAATGTTAACAGCCATAAAAGGGGAAATGACCATAACACAATAATGGTAGGAGACTTTAACACACCACATTCACTAATGGACAGATCATCCAAAATGAAAATAAATAAGGAAACACCAGTTTTAAATGACACATTAAACAAGATGGACTTAACTGATATTTATAGGACAATCCATCCAAAAACAACTGAATACACTTACTTCTCAAGTACTCATGGAACATTCTCCAGGAGAGATCATATCTTCGGTCACAAAGCAAGCCTTGGTAAATTTAAGAAAATTGAAGTTGTAACAAGTATCTTTCCTGACCGCAATGCTATGAGACTAGTATCAATTACAGGAAAATATCTATAAAAAATACAAACACATGGAGGTTAAATAATATACTACTAAATAACCAAGAGATCATTGAAGAAATCAAAGAGGAAATTAAAAAATATCTAGAAAAAATGATGATGAAAACACGACAACCCAAAACCTATGGGATGCAGCAAAAGCAGTTCTCAGAGGGAAGTTTATAGCAATAAAATCCTACCCCAAGAAACAAGAAAAATCTCAAAAAAACAACCTAACATTACACCTAAAGCAATTAGAGAAAAAACAAAAAAAAAAATCCCAAAGTTAGCAGAAGGAAAGAAATCATAAAGATCTAATCAGAAATAAATGAAAAAGAAACGAAGGTAACAGTAGCAAATATCAATAAAAATAAAAGCTGGTTCTTTGAGAAGATAAACAAAATTGATAAACTATTAGCCAGACTCATCAAGAAAAAAAGGAAGAAGACTCAAATCAACAGAATTAGAAATGAAAAAGGAGAAGTAACAACTGACACTGCAGAAATACAAAGGATCATGAGAGATTCCTCCAAGCACGTATATGCCAATAAAATGGACAACCTGGAAGAAACGGACAAATTCATAGACAAGCACAACCTTCCAGGACTGAACCAGGAAGAAATAGAAAATATAAACAGACTGATCACAAGCACTGAAATTGAGACTGTGATTAAAAATCTTCCAATGAACAAAAGCCCTGGACCAGATGGCTTCACAGTTGAATTCTATCAAACATTTAGAGAAGAGCTAACACCTATCCATCTCAAACTCTTCCAAAATATAGCAGAGGAGGGAACACTCTCCAACTCATTCTACGAGGCCACTATCACCGTGATACCAAAACAAGACAAAGATGTCACAAAAAAAGAAAACTACAGGCCAATATCACTAATGAACATATATGCAAAATCTTCAACAAAATACTAGCAAACAGAGTCCAACAGCACAGTAAAGAATCATACACCATGATCAAGTGGGGGTATCCCAGGAATGAAACAGTATTCAAAATATGCACCGATCAATGTGATACAACATATTAATAAACAGAAGGGTAAAAACCATGTGATCCTCTCAATATGTGCAGAAAAAACTCTGAACAGAATTCAACATCCATTTATGATAAAAACTCTCCAGAAAGTAGGCATAGAGGGAACTTACCTCAACATAATACCATATATGGTATGGTATTATGGTATTATTACCATATATGGCCATGTATGACAAACCCACAGCCAACATCATTCTCAATGGTGAAAAATTGAAACCATTACCATTAAAATCAGAAACAAGACAAGGTTTCCCACTCTCACCACTATTCAACGTATTTTTGGAAGTTTTAGCCACAACAATCAGAGAAAAAAAGAAATAAAAGGAATACAAATTGGAAAAGAAGTAAAGCTTCATCTGTTTGCAGATGACACGATATATACACAGAGAATCCCAAAGATGCTAGAAGAAAACTACTAGAGCTAATCATTGAATTTGGTAAAGTAGCAGGATACAAAGTTAATGCACAGAAATATCTTGCATTCCTATACACTAATGATGAAAAATCTGAAAGAGCAATTAAGGAAACACTCCCATTTACCACTGCAACAGAAAGAATAAAATATGTAGGAATAAACCTACCTAGGGAGACAAAATACATGTATGCAGAAAACTATAAGACACTGATGAAAGAAATAAAGATGATACAAACAGATGGAGAGACATACCATGTTCTTGGATGGGCAGAATCAACATTGTGAAAATGACTATACTACCCAAAGCAATTTATAGATTCAATGCAATCCCAATGAAACCACTAATGTCATTTTTCACAGAACTAGGACAAAAAATTTCACAATTTGTATGGAAAGACAAAAGACCTCGAAGAGCCAAAGCTATCTTGAGAAAGAAAAACACACCTGAAGGAATCAGGCTCTCTGACTTCAGACTACACTACAAAGCTACAGTAATCAAGACAGTATAGTACTGGCACAAAAACAGAAATATAGATCAATGGAACAGGATAAAATGCCCAGAGATAAACCCACATACATATGGTGACCTTATCTTTGATAAAGGAGGCAAGAATATACAACGGAGAAAAGACAGCCTCCTCAATAAATGGTGCTGAGAAAACTGGACAGCTATCTGTAAAAGAATGAAATTAAAACACTTCCTAACAGCATACACAAAAATAAATTCAAAATGGATTAAAGACCTTAATATAAGGCCAGATACTATAAAACTCTTAGAGGAAAACACTCTATGACATAAATCACAGCAAGACCTTTTTGACCCACCTCCTAGAGAAATGGAAATAAAAACAAAAATAAACAAATGGGACCTAATGAAACTTAAAATCTTCTTCAAAACAAAGGAAATCAAAAACAAAACGAGAAGACAGCCCTCAGAATGAAAGAAAATATTTGCAAACAAAGCAACTGCCAAAGAATTAATGTCAAAATATACAAGCAGCTCATGCAGCTCAATATCAAAAACTAAACAATTCAATCCAAAAACGGTCAGAAGACGTAAATAGACATGTCTCCAAAGAAGATATACTGATTGCCAATAAAACTGAAAGGATGTCCAACATCACTAATCATTAGAGAATTGCAAATCAAAACTACAATAAGATATCACCTCACACCAGTCAGAGAGGACATCATCAAGAAATCTACAAACAGTAAATGTTGGAGAGGGTGTGGAGAAAAGGGAACCCTCTTACACTGTTGGTGGGAATGTAAATTGATATAGCCACTGTGGAAAACAGTATGGTGGTTCCTTAAAAAACTAAAAATGGAAATACCATACGACCCAGCAATCCCACTACTAGGCATATACCCTGAGAAAACCATAATTCAAAAAGAGTCATGTACCACAATGTTCATTGCAGCACTATTTACAATAATCAGGACATGGAAACAACCTAAGTGTCCATCGACAGACGAATGGATAAAGAAGATGTGGCACATATATACAATGGGATATTACTCAGTTATAAAAAGAAATGAACTTGAGTTATTTGTATTGAGGTGGATGGACCTAGAGTTTGTCATACAGAGTGAAAATAAGTCAGAAAGAGCAAAACAAATACCGTATACTGAAACATATATATGGAATCTTAAAAAAAAAAAAAAAAAAAGGTCCTTAAGAACCTAGGGGCAGGACAGGAATAAAGATGCAGACATAGAGAATGGACTTGAGGACACAGGGATGGGGAAGAGTAAGCTGGGCTGAAGTGAGAGAGTGTCATGGACATATATACATTACCAAATGTAAAATATATAGCTAGTGGGAAGCAGCCACATACCACAGAGAAATCAGCTCCGTGCTTTGTGACCACCTAGAGGGGTGAGATAGCGAGGGTGGGAGGGAGACACAAGGGAGAGGAGATATGGGGATATATATGTATACATATAGCTGATTCACTTTGTTAAACAGCAGAAACTAATACAACATTGTAAAGCAATTATACTCTAATAAAGATGGTAAAAAAAAATACATAGAGTGGCTGATGGATATAAAAAGAAGACCCAATTATATATTGTCTACAAAAGATTCACTTCAGCTCTAAGGACACACCGGACTAAAAATGAAGGGATGGAAAAGATATTCCAAGCAAATGGAAACCAAAAGAAAGCTGAGATAGCTATATCTGTATCATTCAAAATAGATTTAGAGTCAAAGGCTATAATAAGAGACAAAGAAGGGCATTACATAATGATAAAGTAGTGAGTCCAACAAGAGAATATAACATTTGTAAATATGTATGTACCCAACACTGGAAAAATCAAATATATAGAGCAAATATTAACAAACCTGAAGGAAGAAGTAGACAGGAATGCAGTAGTGGTAGGAGACTTCAATACCAAACTTTCAGTACTGTATAGGTCCCCAAACAGAAAATCAATAAGGAAACATTGGACTTCAACAGTATATTAGGCCAGATAGACTTAATAGACATTAAAGTACACCCCATCCAACAGTAGCAGAATATACATTCTTCTCAAGTGCAAATCGATCATTCTCCAAGACAGCTCATCTTTTAGGCCATCAAACAAGGTTTAATAATTTAAGAATACTTAAATCATATCAAGTATCGTTTCTGAACATAACTGTATGAAACTAGAAAGTAATTACAAGAAGGAAAACTGAAAATTCACAGATATGTGGAGATTGAACAACATTCTACCAAACCATCAATGGATGAAAAAACAAATTAAAAGAAAAATCACAAATATTTTTGATACAAATGAAAATGGAATTATAGTTTATAAAACCTAAATATTAAAAGACAACACTAAAATTAGAAAATCATTAAAGTGAATGACATATCAAATGTGCTGCTTCAAACTTATGGGGTACAGGTAAAGCTATACACACAGGGATATTTATAGCATTAAAGAAATAGAGGTATCCCTTGCTTTCCCAAAGTCTGCCTTAACCTACTTAGCTTTTATGTAATACGTATACTAGTAACAACTTTTTTCATAAAAGTGACAATCCTGTTTGAATTTCTTTCTACAAAAACAGATACTAATATGGAGCTTTCCTAATAACCAAGGAGCATAACGCAAACTTTCAGAAAGAGGGGATACTTTTCACTTTACGCCTTTTCAGCTTACCAAACATTTCATGGGAACACTCTACTTTCTAATAGTGGGGGAAACCTGTGTATTAGAAAAGAAGGCTTAACTCAGTGGAATGTGCACCTCAATAAGCTGGTAAACAACTCTTAATACATTATAAATATAGAGATTAGAACAAAGAAAATAAGAATAAAAGAAATTAATAAAATTGAAAGCAAATGTCTCTTAGAGAAAATCATTTTAGTTACAACTAAATCTTTAAAAATATTTTTAAAATATTATAATAAGCTTTCTGAATACTGGTCACTAATAAAAAAAAGGAACAAATGGCCATGTGATGAGTTAAAAAAAGGGATACCACTCTAGATTCCAAAGAAATTACATTGATAAGAAGAATATCTTTTAAAAAATTTTATGCTGATTTAACAACTTTGGTAAAATTCTACTTGCCAAACTGACATGAGACAAATTTAAAACCTGAAGGGCCATTTATGTAATAAGTGTATAGAAAAGTATGGGTTTTATTATGACTTATTATGTGAATCATAATTTACTAGTGAATTCTTCAAAGAATAGAGAATAGAAAATGATAGAACACTCCCAGTTAATTTATTAGATCAGCATAAATTTGGTCTTAAATCCTGAAAATGCCAATTGGAAAACAATATAACAAAGACTGTAACAAGTTTCTCTATCTCCTGATCATAAATAAAAATAAACAGCATCTAAGCCCAATATAAGCAAACTGAATCCAGCAATACATCAAATGCATAACACATCTTGATTCAGTTACATTTTATCTAGGAAGGCTCAAGTTATTTAATATTTTAAAATGCATTGTAATTATATATAGAATTAACAGAATAAAGGAGAACAATCAAGATTATCCCACGATTATTTTATTTCTGATTACTTAAGAGTTATTTGATAAACACTTTCCATTTATGATTTTAAAAGCTTTAATCTGACCAGGAATATAAGGGAAATTATTCAGTCTCCTTTAAAATAATCTACAAAGACCTTAGAGCTAATATCTTTTATTTCTGAAATATTTGAAAGCTATCTTTGTGAAATCATAAAAGAAGGATGCTCAACATCATGATTTTCATGAAATACTTTGCTAGAATAATAAATAATAATTGATGAAGCATGTTCTAAAACTCTAAAAAGAAACTTTTGATATTGTTGAGATTAAAGAAAATGTGAATCTAAGTAGGGAATATGCCATGCTCATGGGTTTAAAGAAACACTATTGTAAAGCTGTCACTTCTCTCTGTATGAATATACAGATTCAGTGTGATCCCACCAAGATGTTGTTGATAATGTTCTGGGTTATTTTAGTGAAAATTGACAATATACTTCTAACATATATATGGAAATGTAAAGAGCCAAGAAGAGCCAAGGCAAGTATGGAAAAATCAAAGTTGGAGTAATCACGTATCAGAAATCTAGTACTATTATCAAACTACAGCAAGTAAAACAGTGTTGTAATAATAAAAGGAGGTACAGAAAGATCAATGCAACAAACTGTAGAATCCTGAAATAAACACACAAATATGTAGTCAACTGATTTGTATGTAAGCTGATGCTACAGAGCAGTGGGACAAAATTTTTTTCAATTTGTTCTGATTTAATTGGATATCCAGCTGGATAAAAATGAAGCTTGAATCTTACCTATGCCATATTAAAAAAATAAATTCCAGATGATGTTTTAACTATGAAAGGTAACACAAAATCTTCCAGAAGATAATGATGAATACGTTCATTAACTTGAGGAGGGAAAACGTCATTTAAACATGATGCAAAATTTATCTGTAATAAGAAGAAAAATCAATAAATTGGAATACTGAATTATAAAGTTCCCTGTTAGTTAAAGAAGACCCCGACAGGGCTTCCCTGGTGGCGCAGTGGTTGAGAGTCCGCCTGCCGATGCAGGGGACACGGGTTCATTCCCCGGTCCGGGAAGATCCCACATGCCGTGGAGCGGCTGGGCCCATGAGCCATGGCCGCTGAACCTGTGCGTCCGGAGCCTGTGCTCCGGAGAGGCCACAACAGTGAGAGGCCTGCGTACCGGGGGAAAAAAAAAAAAGACCCCAAGAAGGTTGAAAAGATAAGCCATAGTGCAGGATAAGTCTTTTGCAATACACATGGCCAACAAAAGCCTCAACATAAACAAATGTGCAAAAGACTAACAGGCCAGGAGGATATCTAGATGACTAACTTTATTAGTGATAATTAGTGATTAGAGAAATATAAATTAAACCATAGTGAGACACCCCTACTTACCCACTAGAATGGCAAAAAATTTTAAAGAGTGGTAAAAACCAAGTATTGTTGAGACTATGGAGAAACAATTTTTTTGTATACTGCTGCTGGCAGTACAATTTGTTACAACCACTTTGGAAAAATTGCTTGGCAATATATATTAAACTTTAATACATACATATACTATTACCCAGCAGTTCTTCTTTTGAAATATACCTTACAGAAATTGTTTACATGTGCACAACTTATCTACTGTGGTAGAAATCAAAACAGCTGTTACTTTTTAGAGGAAGACTTAAAAGGATTATTCTGGTGTCCAGTTGATATTCTATTTGTTGGGTGATAGTTATTTACTTTGTAACAATTCATTATACATTTGTCAAGAAAAAGGAGATTAAAACTTAAGAGACATTAAATAAATGCCGTGTGTGGAATTTGGGTCATAATTTGAACAAATCAGCTATTAAACATTTATTAGATAATCAGGGTAACTAGAATGATAACTAAATTTAAATATAGTAAAGAGATGTTAATTTTTAGAGAGTGAAAATTGTACTATGTACTTTTAAGGTTTTTTTTTTTTAACTTTTGGAGAACATACTAAAATAATTCAGGTTGTAATCATGTGATGCTTGCATTTTCCAAAGTAATTCAGTTGAGGAGTTGGAGTGGGAGGGGGTAGAGAGGACAAAAGATTGGCCAAGAGTTGGTAATTGATGAAACTTCTTATTTATTTATTTAAAAACTTTATTTATTTAAAAACTTACTCTTATTTACAAGGAGGTTCATTATCACTCTATAATTTTATATGTATTTTAAATATATCATAATAAATTAAAAACAAAACAAATATGAAGAAATGACATCAACAACAATAACACTAAATTTTGGTAAATTATAATCTCAAATTTGTGCCTATCAGGAAAGTTTCCTAGGTAGAATTTTCCAAATGGAAAATTTACACTTGAGGGATTCTTTTTATTCTTATGGCTGTATTTCATACTTAACTCCATGTTTATTTTTTGGATATACTCAATATTTGTATAGAGTTAGGGTAGTCTGACAGACGTACTGAAGAAGTTTGATATGTCAGTCAATAGTCTGTAGGCTTTGATTCAGACACTACTGCAGCCACCTTAAAGGGAGGCGTAAAAACTGTACTATTTTGTCAAGTCTCAAAGCAATACATTCAAATATCATTAGCACTGGCTACAACAACTACCTGGCATATATTCCCTCAACTCTCGAGAAAAGGCATTCACAACTCAGGTTAGGCATTTAATCTTTTTTTTTTTTTTTTTTTTTTTTTAGGTACGTGGGCCTCTCACTGCTGTGGCCTCTCCCGTTGCGGAGCACAGGCTCCGGACGCACAGGCCCAGCGGCCATGGCTCACGGGCCCAGCCGCTCTGCGGCATGTGGGATCCTCCCGGACCGGGGCATGAACCTGTGTCCCCTGCATCGGCAGGCGGACTCTCAACCACTGCGCCACCAGGGAAGCCCGGCATTTAATCTTTTTATAGCAGCTCCAGAGACAGGGAACACTAAAGTGTGTTGTAATATTTTCTAAACCTCAGCCGCAAAAAACTATCAAACCAGCATCCCTATGAGGATTTAGTTTACAGATAATCCTAACATGAATGGCAGATGCGTAGCCTCCCTTTGTGTCTCACTTGTTTAGTTGGGAACAACAGACCACCAATGTGAAAAATCATGAGAGAAAAATTCAAACTCTTATTTTGAACCAATAGATACAGAAAGGTACAATTACTTGAAACTGAAAAATGGGCAGATTTAGATTATGAAAGACAGATTGCTGATCCCTGAGAGATAAACAAAGCAGTGAAGTTCTTAAAAAAGAGAGAGGACAGTGGGGAGAACCAGCAGAACTGGCCTTTGTTAGCAGAAGAGAGATTTCAATAACTAGAGTAAAGAAGCAGATTATAAGAATAGATATATTTAAGACTGTGGAATTAATGGTGTGAAGATAATTTTCCATCTAGTTGCTTTTCTTTCCTCAATGATTTGTGAGGCTGAGAGTAAGACAGATTGATAAAGTACCACGGTGTACAGATTGTTTGCTTTCCCCCCTTCCCACTTCAGTCACTACTTAATGTATCTCAGAGTATGAGCTGTAACTCTAAGTTTGCAGGAAAAAAATGATGGGTGATATTCATATTAGGGTCGTGGGTAGGCTGTGCAGTGGAAAAGACTTTATACTGCAAAAATCAATGCATCAGTAAGTTTTATTCTGTACGTTTTGCCTAAAAATGCAGAAGAACATTTTAAGACTACAAGTGCTGAGATAAACTAAAGGCAGGTGGCTTAGGGGTTCTGAAAATTACAGCACAAACTATTGAAAAAACTGAAGGTTTATTTTTACAGGAATTTAGATCAAAAGAGAACGCAAGAACACTTTCATGAAAGAATATCTTTGTTCTAGCTGCCCTCATAGAGGTAACATTATCAGCCAGTGATGTGCGTTCAGTTGTATCAATTCACTGTTTGTATTGACATATATCTTCTTAAAAGTAGATAGAAATAAAATAACAACTATATTCAACATAAATAATTCATAAGCTTAAATTTAAATTTTTCCACCTAATCATTGGTTTAATCATTGGGTTTTAGTTCAGCAAGTGACAGAGGAAATTTAGTCTGCCTTCTCATTAAACAGACGAAGAAACAAGGGTCGAGATGAGTGAATTTTACAGGTGCACAAAAGTAAAAGATGAAGTCTGAGGTCTAAGCTTTTTTGAACCTCACACTCATGTTCATTCCCAAACTACAATATTTAATTCTAAAATGGAAAGAGAGGAAAGGTATAGAGTTAAGACATTTTTATTCAATCTTCACCAGGAATCAAAAGGTCTGGTCTGGTTCTTACTTGTTCTGCTCTAGTTTTGTACATCTTACAGAAGAGGAGAAACTCTTTTTTTTAAATAGTTTTATTGAGGTATACTTGATATACAAAGAAGTACAGCATATACTTAATGTGTACAATTTGATGAGTTTAGATATATGCAAACTCCTACGATATCATCATCACAATCAAGGTAATAGACCTAACAATCATTTCCAAAAGTTCCCTGTATCTCTCTTATATTGTATATGGTAAGAACCCTCTTAATAGATCTTTAAGAACATAATACAGTATTGTTAAATACATGCAAAATGTTGTACAGCAGATGTCTAGAATTTATTCATCATGATAACTGAAACTGAAACACCCATTGAATGATGACTCCCTGCTTATTCCTACCCCAGCCCCTGAGTTCAACCCCTCTGCTTCTGAGTCTACTTTAGATACCTCATATAAATGGAATTATGAAGTATTTGTCCTTCTGTAACTTGCTTATTTCACTTAGCATAAAGTCCTCCAGGTTCATAATTGGTCCTACTTACTTAACTTTGCTCTTTTAAGTTCAATATAACATATTGTACAAATAAGGGTTATATTACACAACTAAATATTTGGATATATTACATAAGAATAATTGAAAAACTTCTTTAAAATATCCACATTTGTTTTACATCAGAATTGAAGTGTTTCAGTTGATAGTATTTCATTTTTGGAAAACACAATTTAATTTGAATTCTTATATCAATATTTCTAGCTTTTGTATAACATCCAAATATACTTTCAAAAAAATTCCCAAACTTCACGAATTTGATACTCTGTACCCTTTTAATATGTTTCTCTTTGCAAGTTTGTACTTATTATTTAGCTTATAAAAGTGAATCAATCATAGAAGAAAGACATAAACTATCACACTATTGAGATTTCAGGAAACTTAAATGCTTCACAAACAAGAAGTAATGAACTAAATTTCACAAGAAGTAGACTCTGCTAGAATTTCATTATCTTTTTGAAAAATACTTTTCTGTCTTCAGGGAGGAAAAAAGCATATTAGAAAAAAAAGCATTATGCTAAGTGAAATAAGACAGGTAGACAGACAAGTACCTTATGATCTCTCTTACAGCTGGAATCTAAATTTTAAAAAAAGGTCATAGATACAGATTGGTGGATGCAAGAGGGGGAGTGGGGAGTGGGAGGTGGGAGAAATGAGCAAACTGGGGTTTTGGTTATTGTTTATCTCAACTGAATAAAATTTTAAAATATATGTATTAGTAAGCAGTGTCATAAGAATGACAAGATCAATTATAGAAATGGCAAGTATGGAACGAATTCCAGAACCTCCATTACTTCCAACAAATATTTATTCCCAGCACATTCAATGTGCCAGGCACTCTATCAGGTTTTGGGGACACAACAGTGAATAAAACAGAAGTTCTTTTTCCATAATGATTATTATATAGAGGAGGAAGAGAGACAATAATCAAAAATTAACTAAAATTATGGCTCCCCCAAACATATTAAGCATAATAAATTATTTCTTTACTCAATGGACACGGTACATAGTATTTAATCAGATAGCATTTGTAGTTAAATCATTGTAACACAATAAAATGCTTGAGCCTAGGTAACCTGCAGTTCTGACAAACATAGTCCTGCAGGTTTTTAGCATCCTTCAAATATACCTGGGTCCCGGCTATAGTGTTACATCATCAGGTGGCAGTTGTCCATTCCAGTTTAAATACTGATTGGGAAGACTCTGAGTGAAGTTACCTTATAATATATTCTTAAACCATGAAAAATTTTTATGATGAAAAGCGGTACTATTAATAATTTTTTACCAAGACAACTAACATAATCCAGGACTCTATACAAATCTACCATCACTCTAATTCTTTCCTGAGATTGACTGGTATATCTAGAATAGCTGGTGTGATTCCAGAAATCTCTAAATCTCTTCAAGATGGGAAACCTATTTTGAGAGCCCTATCCCAGGAGATTAGGCCAGAGGAGTTTGGGGCTATGGGGACTCAACAAATTTCCAAGGAAAGGTTGCCTGTCATTTTCCAGGTGGGTCTGTTTATTCTATTCATCAGTCCTCCACTTCGAAAACGGAGCTTCCCTGGTGGTCACAGTGGTTAAGAATCTGCCTGCCAATACAGGGGACATAGGTTTGAGCTCCGGTCTGGGAAGATTCCACATGCCATGGAGCAACTAAGCCTGTGTGCCACAACTACTGAGCCTGTGCTCTAGAGCTCACGAACCACAACTACTGAACCCGTGTGCCACAACTACTACTATAAATAAATAAGTAAAAATTTGAAAAACCAAAAAAAAGAGAAAACAGACAAAAGTCAGTTGTCAAACTCTAGTCACGCTACTTGAATTCACATTATTATAACATATTATAGTATTATTAAATGTAATGGGAAAATACGGAAAAAGAAATCAATAAAGAAGATAGAGAGTTGTGTGGTCTAGTATCAAATATTTTTGCCACACAAGAACTGCAGGAGGTGAGCAGTCCAGTCAGGTATCTGGAGAAGTGTTTTCCAAGAAGATTGAGTAGTATAGGTGTGTGCAAGAAACAGAAAGGAGATTAATGTGCCTGGAGTGGAGGAAATTGGGGGAGAGAGGAAGGAGATAAGGGAAAAGACTTGAGGAAAGTGAGGAATTGGGATTAGACCATGTAGAACAACAGGAGACAGTGTAAGATCTTTTATTTCTACTCTCAATACAATGCACAGGATTTTCAATAGAAGGGAACTATTTGGCTTTCTATTTAAAAATCATCATTCTAACTGCCATGTTGAAAAGAAACTCTATGGAGGCAAGAGAAGGTGGGAGATCAGTCAGCAGGCTAGAAATCATTAGAGTTTGGATGCATACATGTACTTCAGATTGTAATTATGCATACATATACACTACATTCACAAAACATAATTTTTATTATGTAAATTTGGAAAAATACAAAAGAGTATGGACAATAGAATGATGAACTCCCATGAGCCCATCACTCAGCTTCAATCATTAACAACGTACAGTTTTATTTCTGCCTCTTCAATTCCACATCCCTAGCCTCCATGGGATGATTTTAAAGCAAAGTACATCATATCATTCATCCATAAATACTTCAAAATATACCTCTAAATTTTAACATATCATTATCACATCTAATTAATATTTATCAATGTCAGCAAATATTGTCAGCACTCAAAGTTTTCTAATAATCTCATGAGTGTGTTTCTTTTTTTATACTGGTTTGTTTAAATCCAGATCCAAATAATAAAATTCTGAATGTATTTTTAAGTGCAGTGATCTAAGAGGCCAGTCAGGTGACAAAACCATACCTGAAGCCCTTAATCAGAGAAAATTTAGTATGAATAACTCCCAGCTAGACAGTGAAAAACCAGAAGGAAAAAAAATGATTTCTATGGTATCACAGAAATGATACATGATGAGGCAGCTGCCACATGTAGAGCTGAGGCTACAAAAGGAAACAGGTTGAAATTATTAAAATTTAGCATGCTGGGGGAAGAGTCCTGTATTAGTCTGTCTGGGCTATGGGCTACCATAACAAAATGCCACAGACTGCATGGCTTAAACACCAGGAATTTGTTTTCTTATGGTTCTAGAAGCTAAAAGTCTGAGATCAGGGTGCCTACCTAATTGGTTCTGGTGAGAGTTTCCCCTTGTCTTGCAGATGTCTGCCTTCTGTAGTATGTTCACATTGCCTTTCCATGGAATGTGTTCATGGAAAAAGAGGGACTGATCTCCCTGGGGTCTCTTCTTACGAGGACTCTAATTCTATCAGATCATGGACCCCCTCCCCTTTATCATCTCATTTATCCTTCATTATTTCTTTAGAGGCTCCAGCTCTCAGTACAGCCACACTGGGGGTTAGGGGTTCAACATACGCCTTTTGAGGAGACACACAGTCCATAACAAGCCCCATGGAGCTGGAATCCAGACATCTGAGAAAGTGCTGCTCCACAATGGTTGCTTGTGTTTTTGAGCATGAAAGAGGGGTCCCTCTGTACTAAGATTCAGAATTTGAAGGAGAGCCTACTACTCCATTTGTGCTAGTGTCTCAGGAGGAGTCAGATGAATATAGTTCTGCATGTGTTAGAAAACCTGCGAACTGAAACTAACTGCAGTTACTACAATGACCTGCCACTGCTGGAGTGAAGTATTACTGATAGAAACAGGAAAGGAGTAAGAGCATTGTTCAGAATAGAGGGAACAAGTCCCTTCTTTTTCCTTTAGCTTTCCTGTCTCCCTCTAGTTCTTACTATTAGCAGAGACTAACAGGGAACAAGTTGGCAAATCAGAAATGTGATTTTCAGAGTTTTAGACCAACAGCAGAAAGCAGAATATGGAAAATTCTTTTTGGAGTTGAGATATCTATTAAATATTATACTTCTTTAGAGTTTAAGTCAGTTTGGATTCAAGTTTCCTTGTGGTTAAGTTTCCTAATGTGAGTGACCATATAGCTACTTTGTCAGGGACAGTCCACTTTACACTTGTTAGACTTCACATGCAGTTTGTGTTTCTGTTCACCATGAAACATGCCCAAGTTTGACTAAAAGCTATAAGATCATGCAACCAAACTGACACATGTGACTTTAGGCAATGATTTAATTTACTTAAACACTACTAGCCCAAAAGCTATTACTTAGAAAGAGTCCAAAAATAAAGTGTACTTTCTTTTGTTACATGTCTGCATCCAAGTGAATGATGTAATATTTAAGTTGTAGGTTTTGTTTTGTAGTATTAGAAAAATTACAAATTTTACTCAAGTTTCACTTTAAGTAACAAAAATATTCTAGGTTGCTCTAAGCTACTTCCCCTTCTCCCTTCCTTTTGTATTGTCCTTGAAGTCCATACAGTAAGATTTACCTTAAAAAAAATCACAGACCATAATTTATAAATATGGTTGATGAAAATATCTTCAGAATTATAAAAGGGAGGGACAATTTTCCTTCATGGAAAACTGGGTGAAGGGGAGGTATCACTAAAAGTTTATTTCAAAAACTTGCCACAGACCTTCTGGAGTGTGAGGAAGAAAGGAAATGGTATCCACCTTAAATTAGAAGCCAAATGCCTAAAGCTTGCTGAAGCTGCCTACATGCAATAACAGAAGAGAGAGAGGGCTGCATTAGGAAGGAGTTGCACTTTTCCCTACAACAGGTGAGGATGTTGGTTGTGGTTTACTTAAAAAGGGACTTCTAGGGGGGTAACATCAGAAATAAAGATAAAAACAAGATAAAAACTTAGGTTCTTCTTGACTTCCTCCCCATCACAAGAACAACTAACCACAACTAATCACAAGAACAAGAAACCACTGAGAACATTCCAGGACACAGGGATGAGTCCGATGCAACCCCCAGCACTTCAGAGATCAAGACAGATTGCATTAGAAGGGTAAGAGATATGGCTTCTTATTAACTTAATTGCCCTTCCCTCAGACAAGCACAGTACCACAGAGAGAGGTCTCCCCTGAGCCTCCAGTTTCTAACGGGAAAAGAGAACCTAGGGGGACAACCAGCCCCCTAACCCAGCGTTGTGAATGGCTTTGTGGGAATCCGTACTCTGATCTGGCACTGCAGGGATTGCAGGGGAATCTGTGGGACTCAAGCACTGGGAATATGACTGTGATGAAACAGAGGGGAGTGGCTTGTAACAACCAGCACCCAGATCTTGGCGTATTGAGTTCATACCTGCAGTGCCCAAACAGTAATCTCAACCAGCAGCTTTGCTCATCTGCAGAACCGCATTGGGGTGCACTCCAACCACGGAACTCAGGAGGGTGCAGATCTGCCTGATTTAGATCCTCAAACAAAGAATTTTGTGAACCCTAGAGCCCAGTTTACCTATGACTTATCAAAGAGCTGAATCACAGCCCCACTCACTGTGGATAGTGTCTTCCAGTCTCATCTGACCAGAAGACTGGAGATAACTCCTAGAAAATGTTCCACTGGCACTCAAGCTGAGAGGTGGGCAAGCAGAGCTGAAGACCCCCAGAGTAAAGTCATTACACTTCCTGATTTCTAGCTACACTATAAAGGTAGAGTCATCAAAACAGTATGGTACTGGCATGAAAGTAGACAAATGGAACAGAATCAAGGGTCCAGAAATAAACCCATGCATATACAGTCAACTCATATTTGACAAGGGAGCCAAAAATACTCAATGGAGAAAACACAGTTTCTTCAATAAATGGAGTTGGGATAATGGGTATTCACATGTAAAAGAATGAAATTGACTCATAACTTATATCACTCACAAAGTTGAACTCAAAATGTATTAAAGACTTAAATGTAAGACCTGAAATCATGAAACTCCTAGAAGAAAAATGTGGGAATAAACTCCTTGACATGGGCCTTAATAGTGATTTTTTGGGGGTATGACACCTAAAGCACAAGCAACTAAATCAAAAACAAATAAGTGGGACTACAAACTAAAGTTTCTGAACAGAAAAGAAACCATCAACAAAATGAAAAACACAATGTACGGAGTGGGAAAAACTATTTCCAACCATATATCTGAAAAGGAGTTAATTACTCAAAATATATTTATATATACTTTATATTTATACTGTTTATTTATATATACCTATTAAAATATTTTATATTATTATATACTTATATATATATACATATTTTATATGTATATATACTTTAGTATTCCTTCATCTCAATAACAAAGAAACCAGTAACCCCAATTAAAAAAAAACTTGGGCAAAGGACCTAAATAGACTTTTCTCCAAAGAAGAATACCCAAAAGCTTAACAGGTATCTGAAAAGATGCTCAATCACTAATCATTAGGGAAATGCAAACTAAAACCACAATGAGATATCATTCACACCCATTAGAATGGCCATCATTAAAAAGACCAGAGATAGCAAATGCTGGTGTGGATGTGGAAAGAAAGAACCCTT
Organism: Phocoena sinus; assembly: GCF_008692025.1. Taxonomy (NCBI): domain Eukaryota; kingdom Metazoa; phylum Chordata; class Mammalia; order Artiodactyla; family Phocoenidae; genus Phocoena; species Phocoena sinus. The sequence goes on along the minus strand of NC_045764.1, from coordinate 120,581,803 downwards.
GTACACTGTTGGTAGAATTATAAATTGGTACAGCCACTATGGAAAACAGCATGGAGTAGCCTCAAAAAACTAAATATAGAACTACTTACTATATGATCCAGCAATTTTACTTCTGGGAATATATTCAAAGTAAATGAAAACACTAACTCAAAATGATACATGCACCCACATATTCATAGCAGCATTATTTATAATAGCCAAAACATAGAAACAATCTAAGTGTCCACCTATGGATTACTGGATAAAAAATTGTGACATATAAAATTCAGCCATACAAAAGAAATGAGGCAATCCTACCATCTGTGACAACACGAATAAACCCTGTAGGCATTATGCTAAGTGAAATAGGTCAGAGAAAGACAAATAAATGTGGTATGATCTCACTTATATGTGGAATCTAAAAAAAAAAAAAAGAGCTCATAGAACAGAAGACAGATTAGTTGTTGCCAGCAGTGGTGGATAGGGGGTAAAGTGGTCAAAAGGTACAAACTTCCAATTATAAAATAAGTAAGTCTTGGGGATGTAATGCACAGCATGGAAAGTATAACTAATAATCCTGTACTGAATATTTGAAAGTTGCTAGGAAAGTAGATCTTAAAAGTTCTTATTACAAGAAATAAAATGTAGCTATGCATTGTGATGGATGAACTAGACTTACTGTGATGATTATTTTTGCAGTATATACAAATATCAAATCATGTTGTACACCTGAAACTAATGTAATGTTATATGACAATTATACCTCATTTTTGAAAACTGAAGGAAAAATAAAGGCTTTCTCAAAAGTTGAGAGAATGTGTTGCCACTAGACCTGCCTTGCAAGAAATGTTAAAAGAAATTCTTAAAACAGAAGGAGAATAATATAGGTCAGAAAATCCAATCTACATAAAGAAAGGAAGAGCAGGCATGAAGGAAAAAGTGAAGGTAAAATAAAACCTCTTCTTTTTCTTAACTGATATAACATAACAGTTTGTTCACCAAAATAACAGCAGTAACACATGCAATTACATAAGTGTGTGTGTGTGTGTGTGTGTGTGTATATATATGCTCATATATGCTTATATATAAGTGAAATAAATGCCAGAAATGATACAAGGGACAGAAGGCAGAAACTAGGATTATTTGGTTGTTATAAGGTATTCATACTACCTGTGAAGGGATTTAGGGATTTAGTATTATTGGAGACTTGGATTAGCTATAAATGTATATTGCAAATTCTAGGGCAAACATTTAAAAGAGTTAAAAAAAAAAGTGTAACTAATATGCCAAGAAAGGGAAGAAAATAAAATAATATAAAATGCCTAATTTAAACCATAAAAAAACAGAAAAAGAGTGGAAGACAAAAATAGAAACAAAGATCACAGGCAATAATAATGGATATAGTAGATATCAATCCAACTAAATCAATATTCACTTTGAATGTCAATAGTCTAAATTAAGTCTAAATTAAAAACAGATTCTTAGAGTGGGTCAGAAAACATGCCCCAACTATAAGTTGAAATACACTTTATATATAAAGACATGTGTGTATATATATATATATATATATATATATATATATACACATATATATATGTGTGTGTGTGTGTGTATGTATATATATGTATATGTATAAAGACAATGTAAATGGATAGAGAAAAATATTCTATGCTAACAATAATCAAAACAAAGAATAATGTTAATTATGTTAATTTCAGACAGACCAGACTTTAAAGTAAGAAACATTATCTGGGATAAAAAAGGGCATTACATAACGACAAAGGGACCAGTTCTCCAAAAAGACATTTCTTTTTTTTTTTTTTTTTTTTTTTTTTTTTGCGTTACGCGGGCCTCTCACTGTTGTGGCCTCTCCCGTTGCGGAGGACAGGCTCCGGACGCGCAGGCTCAGCGGCCATGGCTCACGGGCCCAGCCGCTCCGCGGCATGTGGGATCTTCCCGGACCGGGGCACGAACCCGTGTCCCCTGCATCGGCAGGCGGACTCTCAACCACTGCGCCACCAGGGAAGCCCCAAAAAGACATTTCTTGACATGTGTGCACTTAACAACAGATTATCAAACTACTTGAGTCAAAAACTGATAGAAATGCAAGGAGTAATATATTAATCTACTATATATGAGGCTGAAATCAATAAGGACATAGTTGAACTCAAAAACAACACCATTTATATTATCATGTTATAATAATATAAATCACTATGTTATATTATTATTATATTATACCCCAAATGAAATACTTAAGTATAACAAAATATTATAAGATCTAGATGAATAAAACTATAAAAGTGTGATGAATAAAATCAAAGAAGAACTAATAAATGGAGATACATTCATGTTCATGGATAGAAAGACAATATTGTCAAGATGTCAGTTCTTCCCAAATTGATCTATAGATTTAATACAATCCTGATCAAAATCCCATCAAGTCACTTTATCAATACAGAGTGTTTCTAAAGTATATATGGAGAGGAAAAAGACCTATAATAACCAACACAGTGTTGAAAATAAATAACAAAGTTGAAGGACTGATCCTATTTAACTTCAAGACTTATTATAAAGCTACAGTAATCAAGAGTGTGCTATTAGCAAAAGAACTGACACATAGTTCAATGGAACAGAATAGAGAGTCCTGAAATAGACCTAAAATATGTAGTCAACTGACCTATGATGAAGGAGCAAAGGCAATACAATGAGGCAAAGACAGTTTCTAGCACAAATGGTGCTAGAGGGCTTCCCTGGTGGTGCAGGGGTTGAGAGTCCACCTGCCGATGCAGGGGACACGGGTTCGTGCCCCGGTCCGGGAAGATCCCACATGCCATGGAGCGGCTGGGACCATGAGCCATGGCCACTGAGCCTGCGCGTCCGGAGCCTGTGCTCCACAACGGGAGAGGCCACAACAGTGGGAGGCCCGCGTACCGCAAAGAAAAAAAAAAAAGTGGTGCTAGAACAACTGGACATCCACATGCCAAAAAAATTATTCTAGACACAGACCTCACACTCTTCACATAAGTTAACTTAAAATGGACCTTAAGCCTAAATGTAAAATGCAAAGCTATAAAACTCCTATTAGATAAAATAGGAGAAGATCTTGATGACCTTGGATATAAGGATGACTTTTTAAGTACAACAGTAAAGACACAATACATGAAAGAAATAATTGATAAGCTGGAGTTGATTAAAATTAAAAATTTGTGTTCTGCAAAAGATAATATTAAGGGTATTAGAAGACGAGTCACAGACTGGAAGAAAATATTTGCAAGACACTTCTGATAAAACACTATTATCCAGAATATACAAAGAACATTTAAAACTCAACAATAAAAAAAAACCTGAATTAAAAAATGAGCCAAACACCTTAACAGACATTTCACCAAAGAAGATTATAGATGATAAATTAACGCATGAAAATATGTTCCAAATCATATGTTACCAGGGAAATAAAAATTAAAACCATGAGATACCACTACATACCTATTTAATGTCCAAAATCCAGAATGCTGACAGCACCAAATGATGAAGATGTAGGGCAACAAGAACTCTCATACACTGCAGGTAAAAATGCAAAATAGTACAGTCACTTTGGAAAACAGTTTGATGGTTCATACAAAACTAAACATATTCTCACCATGTGATCCAGTGATCACACTCTTTGGTATTACCCAAAGGAGCTGAAAACTTATTTCTATACAAAAACTTGTACATAGATGTTTATAGTAACTTTAGTCATAATTGCCAAAACTTGGAAGTAACCAAGATGTCTTTCAGTAAGTAAATGGATAAATAAACTATGGTATATCCAGACAACAGAATAGCACTGAGTACTAAAATGAAATGAACAATCAAGCCATGAAAAGACATGGAGGAACCTTAAATGCATATTTCTAAATGGATGAAGCCAATCTCAGAAGGTTACATACTATATGACTCCAAAGATAGGACATTCTGGAAAAGGCAAAACTGTGAAGACATTAAAAAGTCAGTAGTTTCTAGGTACAGGAGGGATGAGTAGGCAGAGAGCAGAGGATATCTAGGACATTGAAAATACTCTGTATGACATTATAATGATGGATACATGCCATTATACATTTGTTCAAACCCATAAAATGTACAATACCAAGAGTGAACCCTAATGTAAACTATGGACTTTGGGTGATTATAACGTGTCAATGTAGGTTCATCCTTGGTAAAAATTATACCACTTTGGTGATTAACGTTCATAGTGGATGAGGTTATCTACACATGGGGAAAAGGGGTATATGGGAAATCTCTGTACCTTCCTCTCAATTTGCTATAAACCTAAAATTGCTCTAAAAAATTAAAGTCTTAAAAATAAAGAAAGGGATTCCTAGTAACAATGAATTAATGCAACCAAATGGAGACCTGACAAATTCCAAGAGATAAATTAGGGAGTGGAAAGCAACCAATATGAGCCTTTAAAAGAGAACTATGGTATGTTGATTCTATATCCTAAAACTTTACTGAATTCACTTATTAGCTCTAATGGTATTTTTGTGGAGTCTTTAAAATATGAATAGACATATGATATAAACATGTCTTCAAAAAGAGATCATTTTACTTCTTCCTTTTTGATTTTGATGTGTTTTGTCTCTTTTTCTTTTGATGCCTAAATGAGCTGCCTAGGACTTCCAGTACTCTACTGAATAGAATTGTTGAAAATGAGCATACCTGCTTATTTTCTGATCTTAAAGGAAAATCTTTTAGTTTTCACCAGTGAGTATGATGTGAGTTGTGGGATTTTCAACAACTCACAACAACAACTATATTGAGACAAATTTCTTCTGCGCTGATTTGTTGATAGTTTCTGCCGTGGATGTGTGTGGAATTTTATCAAATGCTTTACCTTCATGTACTGATATGAATGTGTGATTTTTATCCTCCATTCTGCTAATGTGGTATATCATATTTATTGAGGTGCATATGGTGGACCATTCTTTCAATACAATAACAATAGATTATCTAAAAAAATAATCAAGAAAAAAATTCCATTTACAATAGCAATGAAAAATTAAATACTTAAGAATAAGCTTAACCAAATGGGTGAAGAACTGATACACTGATAACCACATAAAACATTCATGAAAGAAATTCAGCAAGACACAAGTAAATGGAAAGACATCCCATATTCCTAATTTGGAAGAATTAATATTTCTTAAATGCTCATAGCACCCATAGCAGTCTACAGATTCGATGCAAGCCTATCTAAATCATAGTGGCATTTTTACACAGTAAAACAATCCTAAAATTCATATAGAACCACTAAATTAAATACTCTAAGTAGTCACAGCAATTTTGAGTAAGAAGAACAAAGCTAGAGTCATCACACTTTCACATTTCAAAACATATTACAACCTGCAATAATCAAAACTGTTTGGTACTAGCATAAAAATAGACATATAGACCAATGGAAGAAAATAGAGAGCCCAGAAATAAATCTATGCATATACAATCAACTGATATTTAACAAGTGGCCAAGAATACACAATGGGGAAAGGATAGTTTCCTCAAATGGTGTTGAAAAAACTAGATATCCACATTCAAAAGAATGAAATTGAGCCCTTTTCTTACACTATATACAAAATTCAATTCAAAATGATTAAAAACTTGAATATAAGGCCTGAAACTCTAAAACTCCAGGAAGAAAACATAGGAAAAAAATTTTCTTGACCTTGACTTCGGTGATGATTTTTTGGATGTAACACCAAAAGCACCAGCAAACAAAAGCACAAATAGATGTGTGAAATTACATCAAACTGAAAAGCTTCTGCACAGTGCAATAAACAGTCAACAGAATGAAAAGGTAACCTATGGTTTGGGAGAAAATATTTGAAAACCATAACTAATAAAGGGTTAATATCCAAAATTTATAATTAATTCATACAACTCAATAGCAAAAAATCAAATAACCCTGTCAAAAATGAGCAAATGACCTCAGAAAATTTTTCCAAGGAAGGTACACAAATGGCCAAGAGTTATAAGAAAATGTTTCAATATTACTAGTCAACAGGTAAATGCAAATTAAAAGTACAATGAGTTATCACCTCACACCTCTCAGGATGGCTGTTATAAAAAAACAAAAGATAACAAGTGCTGGTGAGAATATGGAAGAAAAAAGAAAACTTGTACAGTCTTGGTGGAATATAATTTGGTGTAGCCACTATGGAAAACAATATGGAGATTCCTCAAAAAATGAAAAATAGACCTACCATATGATCCAGCAATCCCACTTTTTGGGTATTTATCCAAAGGAACTGAAATCAGAGTCTCAAAGATACACCTGCATTCTTGTGTTCATTTCAGTATTATTCACAATAGCTAAGACATGGAAGCAATGTAAACATTCAAGGAAAGACGAATGGCTAAAGAAAATACATACAATGGAATATTATTCAGCCATAAAAAAGGAAATTCTGCCATATGAGACAACATGGATGAACCTGAAAGACATTATGCTAAGTAAAATTAGCCAGACACACAACAACTACTACATAATCCTACTTATATGGGGAATATAAAATAATCAAACTCATGGATTCAAAGTAGAATGGTGCTTAGCAAGGGGAGAGGGGAGGGGAAAACAGGTAGGTATTACTCAAAGGATACAAAGTTTCAGTTAGGCAAGATGAATAAGTTTCAGAGATCTACTGTCTACCATAATATCTATAGTTAAACAATACTATGCTGTTTACTTAGGCATTTGCTAAAAGTGCAGATTTTACATTAACTCTAGTTATCACAGAAAAAAATAAAGGCCCAAGGAAACTTTTGGAAGTGATGTTTATTAGCATTGATCATGGTGATTGTTTCATAGGTGTATATTTATTTCCAAATTTATCAAGTTGGATTCATTAAATGTACACAGCTTTTGTCTGTCAATCATATCTCAGTGTGGCTTAAAAAAGGGGAACATAAACATATAAATGTTTTAAAAATTAAAGAGAACTGCATATGACGTCTTCAAGGAGAGAGCAGAGAATCTCTGAGGAAGGGTTTATCTCAGGAGAGAATGACCAGTAATTGTATGTCTACTATAACCATAGACTTCAATGTAGGATCATTACTGAACCAACCAAGTAAAAGTTCCTCACCATTCCTTCCAGTTCCAGAGGCCAGAAATTCAGCTAATATGTGAAGATATCAATATGGAGAGCTAGGAAATCATGAAAAACCCAATCTCTTGCCCCTCCTTCTCCTGAGAAAACTGCTATGTGTGTTACTCCTGCATCAGGAGAAGAGAAAGGCTTTGAGTTTTATATTTTAGTGAGATGGCGCTTTTTGATTATACAAATTATACTCCTCTTATTAAAACTAAAATTTATGCAGTAATTTTATTAACCCTTTACATACATTTTCTTATATTCTTAATTAATCTTTGCAGTAACCAGTAGGTTGATTCTATTATGAACTTTGTCTCATAAATAAACAAACTGAGCCTTTTTCAGGGCTTCATATGAATGGCAGAGTCAGAAACTGAATATCTGTCAAATTTTATACTCTTAATATTTTCTTGAATCCATATTTGTATTCATTTAATTTCTTAAGAAACAACAGTAACAAATATCTGCATTATCTAATGGATAATTCTGTGTATTAAGTTAGTAATATTCTATAATGAATTGCTTGTATCTTATGAAATAATTCCTTGTCTAACAAGAACTCACATCCTGTTTTGTTGCTCTGAATATTTTTTTCATGTACTGGGGAGAAATGGTTTCAGGTGTTCACATCAGAGACAAACATAAACAAATGTGCTTACTCTTCCTGCAATATTTCCAAAAGAATTCAAAATAAAAGTAGTTTATTTGTGAGAAAACATGAAAATGTCTTTATTAATACTTAAAATACACAAATTATTATATCTCATTCACATAATTTTGATCCAGTAACTCTTATTAAGTATGCATTTTTATAGGACAAAATCTTAATCTGGAAGCAATTTTAGAAGATATCTTGACCAGTCTCCCACTCATGGCATGAACCTATTCCTCAAGTTTGACAGATAGGAGGATAATGAAATAATGAATTACCTTTTGTCTAATATTTATGTGTTATAAAAATATTTTTTTACTGATAGAATATTCGATTTCCTTTTAATTCCATCCATTTTTACTGAGTCCTGTCCTTGGAACCATCCATTCCTTTACTCATCTGATACATAATTATTGAGCTCATCATCCAGGCAACAAGTTTGATGAAGAGAATACAATGATGACCAAAACCAGAAATACTCCATGCTTAGGTGGAACTCGGAGGCTAGAGGTAAGGCAGATAATCAAATATGATTGCAGTAATGAATGTGGAGTTACAATTTTTAGAATGTACTGCAAAGTACATGATGCTATGAGATTGACTATTATGAGGTTTTCCTGAAAAAGTGAAATTCTTGCAAGTATTGAAAAGAAGCATTACACCTCTGTAGTATTTTCTTCAAATAGTCTGTATCTGCATGATACTGAAATAAATAACTTCAATCTGAATAAAGGGGATTAAGGAGTTTATGAATATGTGTGTATGTGTAATTACATTTGTGGGTATCATTTTGCCAATCAAGGTAGCTTGCCCTTTAATTCTCCTTATCTATGCATAACAGAGAATATGTGGAGAGGGGTGTTGCTAGACAGAATTTACCAGTGAAATAATTTTCATAGCGTGCTGAGAAATAAGAATTCATAAAAGTATAAAAGTGACTATTTTTTGTACCACACTTACAATCGGTTCTTAGTTTAGATCATGTTGTTAAATTTTTCTGCCTCAATAATTTGATGTTTATTTCATTTATGCTAGTCTTCTTGCTTTTTGTTATTTTGCTGGAATTTCAAGATTAAAAGTCCACATAGTTTCTTTTTGTACTAAGAAACTTGAAAATAACTGAATAGCAGGATGATAAAAAACAGTTGAGGAGGCACAGCATACATATTTCAGTGAAGAGTACAACTACAAGTAAATAAATTACAGTTACCTTAAAAATGGAAAGAATAATGACTTATGTATAGCAAAGGTAATACCAATTATTTTATTTTGTTGTGTGTTAATCTACACATAAGGGATCAACAGAACATAAATTTTAAGAAGTAGCTACTTGAAGCAAAATTGAGAAATGAAGCACCTGTTACCCTAATTCAGCAAAGTAATATATTATTTTCAAAGAAACTTGCAGATGATTGAGACCACTCGGTACTGAATTATCAGTATATGTACATAAAAATGCATTTAAAAGGACACTGCTTTACCATTGTCTGACAAATTTGATAAATGCAGGACAAAGTTGAACAAATTAGGCATAAAAATAAATTAAAGCAGCAGAATTTTAGATTAAAAGAGGCTCTAGAGATCACCTCATCCAACTCCCTCATTTTACAGATAAGGAAGCTGAGCCCAGAAATTTTAGACTACAGCTTTTGCGACGCTATGGAATTGGAAAAGAGCAAGATGAGAGAAGAAACCAAAATTTCCCAGCACAATGTTAGTTCTAGAAATCTAAACAAGTGAATTTGTTTAATTCGAAGGGATTAAGTTATCCAAAGTTATAATCTGCTAAAGCAAAACAGAGTACAAAATAGCACACAAACACACCCATTTGCCACTTGCAGTGTTAAACTCGTTATCAACAATTTTAGGGCTTACAATAAAAGCCAATAAATATTGGCTATACAAAGTCTTACCATGTCAAGAAATTGCCCAGATGTGGAATCATGCTGTAAAAACTAGATTTCTATAATCTTGTGATATGTCTATTTTTACATGTTGAAAAGAACTAAAACAAGTTATGGAATATTTAATCAGTAAATATCTCCCCTAATTATCCTAGTAGTAGAGGATATGCATTTTTGTAAGCATGATCAATTTATCACCATGATAAATTACAGTAAACATTACTTCAGTTATCTTACTTCTTTTTTCCAGTGTATGTGCTCTGCTATAAAACATGTTTTTAGCAAACTCAGAATATTATATAATGTGGATATAATCAATATAGACCTAAATGATATAAATCTTTTTTTTGGGGGGGGGGAGGTATGCGGGCCTCTCACTGTTGTGGCCTCTCCCGTTGTGGAGCACAGGCTCCAGACGCACAGGTCCAGCGGCCATGGCTCACGGGCCCAGCAGCTCCGCGGCATGTGGTATCCTCCCGGACTGGGGCACGAACCCGCGTCCCCTGCATCGGCAGGCGGACTCCCAACCACTGCCCCACCAGGGAAGCCCGATATAAATCTTTTAATGTAAACTATTTTGATTAAATATCCTTAAGGAATAAACTTCTCAGAGAGGAAGAAATTGTCCTCTACCCTCCTAGGTTCTTCTGGTTAGTCTAAGAATTAAATTGCCGTTAGGCAGATTAACAGGGGAAAAACAAACAAAAGTTTAATAACACGTATACACAGGAGAGACCCATGAAAACTGAGTAACTTGCCAGAATGGCTGGAACCCTCACCTTAAAAATCATCTTCAGCTGAAGACAAAAGAGAATGTTGTCATAGTGGTTTGGGACATCAAAGGGGAGGTAGGCAACTGACAAGGAAATAGAAAAGCAAATGTTTGGTAAACGAGTATTTGCTGAGCCATGCAGAGACAATGGGACACAGAGAGGAATTTTAACAAACAGGATTTGCTAGGTTCCCCCCTGTCTGCCACACCTAGTTCATACTGTAGTTATCCAGGGTGATAGCCCCCTTCCAGGAACAGGCCCTCCATCTACATTCTTTTAGGCAGTTAAGGATAAGGTCAAAGGTTCCTCTTGAGTCTTTAGGACCTTGATTGTTTTCAGCTCAAAATAATCTGCGTGCCAAAGAGACATTTTGGGGAGACAAGTTTTGCTCCCCTACAAACTTAACTCCAGCACAGATTCTCTAATACTAGGGACACGGTCAGTTACAACCAGGCCATTGCTTTGTCTACTTGTGTTTCACATTGGTCAAGGAGACCACAATGTTATCTCCATGTTGCTAATGCATATTTTTCCTGTAAAGGGACAGCTTTAAACTTTAGTCTTAATTTCCTCTCTTCTTCTCCTCAGAGTGAAAGCAGCTCTTTTGTCCCTTCTCTGTTTGCTTATTTCTGTCCCCCCTAACCTTTAAAACCTAATTATAGGGATGATATCACTAGGCAATTTAACCTAACTCCTCACTTATGCTTTCCTGAATGCACACCATGCCTTATCTAACCTGTTGATTCTTTTCCTTGATAAAAAGAAGCAAGAATGAAGAATTTAGTAGTTAAAGATCTCTACCCTCAACAGCCCCCTAAGAAATCCTGCAGGCAGATTACGTGGGCAAGATAACATCTGAATAGAGAGTCAGCCTGTCTGCCTGCAATGGAGAATGATGCGGAACCCAGCTTCCTGCCTCGATGATTCACTGTGTTGACTAAAAAAAAATTCACAACCAAAAAGTTGAGAGTTCTTTTTTTTTTTTTTTTTTTTTTTTTTGCGGTACGCGGGCCTCTCACTGTTGTGGCCTCTCCCGTTGTGGAGCACAGGCTCCGGATGCGCAGGCTCAGCAGCCATAGCTCACGGGCCCAGCCGCTCCACGGCATGTGGGATCTTCCCACACCGGGGCGCGAACCCTCATCCCCTGCATCGGCAGGCGGACTCTCAACCACTGCGCCACCAGGGAAGCCCCGAGAGTTCTTTTTTATTCAACAGAAATTTTTAGGACTTCAATCCCAGGAGGCAGCATCTCAAGTAACCCTGAGAGAACTGCTTCAAGGAGGCAAGGTGGGGAACCAGGATATACAGGAGTTTTGCAAAAAAGGGCAGGTAGTAGGAAAAAAAAGATTACTGTTAATAAAAGAAAACTAGATAACTCAAGTTAAGGAATTTAGTGCTTTTCTATGTATGGGAAGGTGCAAGGGTCTGGGCTCCCTGAAATCATTCCTTTGATATGTACCTCAGCTATCTGGGGCCAGTATACTGTGTTCTCACATCCTGATTTTCTTCAGGGCTCAGGTCAGGACTGGCTGAAGTCTGAAGGCTGCTAGATGGCAGGTATTCTTTTTCTTCCTGAGTTCTCTCAGGGCTCACCAGCTCAACATAGGCTAGTGGCTGTAATCACTGATGACTGTGACATCCTTTGTTTACTGATATGGCAGGCTGTATTCCATTTCTCAAATGAAATTCTTCCCCCTCCATTTTTCCCTTTAAAAATTGTCATGGCTGAGCAGAATCTTCAAAGTTGGTCTACCCTCTACCCAGATTGCCAGCTTTTCTGATTAAAGCACCTGTCGTTTCTACTGACATTTGCCTCTCGAGTTATTGGCTTTTGAGCAGTGAGCAGCCAAATCTGAGTTCAGTAAAAAGAGCATTTACAACTTGAAACAACATGATTCATGGCATACAACATATTCAAAACATATTTAAATACCAAATAAGAAAGCTATAATTGCCTGTAGTAGTCAGGATTCTCCAGAGAAACAGAAACACTAGGAGATACATAGAGCCATATCTCACTCTATATGTGTATTTTGTATATCTGTGAGAGAGAGAGAGGAAAAGCGAGGGAAGGAGACCTTTGTTTTCGTCCAAATTTGAAGGCAATCAGGGAGAAGTATTCTCTCATACTCAAAGGAGGGAGGTTTTTATTCTTCAGGCCTTCAACTGATTGGATGAGGCCCACCCACATAAAGGACAGCAATCAGTATTGCTCAATCTAGCAATTTAAATGCTAATCTTATCCAAAAATAACCACCCATAGAAAATCTAAAAATAATTTTTGACCAGAGATCTGTGTATCCCATGACCCAGACAAGTTGACACATAAAATTAACCATCATGCTGCTTAAAAGCCAAAGGTGGAAAAGGAAGACATGATACTGGAATTTCAACAGACCATAGATACAGGAGACATTTCCAACATGAGAGCTCACCAATGGCTTTACGCTAAAAAATTATATATGGTCTAAAAAATTATATTATCTGTAGTGAAGAAAGTCTGAAATATATTTAGGATACATCCTCTTTGAAGGCTCAGGCACAAACACTTTTGCTGACTCTCATGTCCTACCAGGCCTTACCATCCCCAAGCAGACTGAGTTAGGTTCACTTTGTATGGGCTTGTAGAGCCCTTTGTAATTATCTTTAGTGTAGTATTTAACCACAGTTTTCAATTATTTTTTTGTCCATCTTCCCAAGGCAGTGAAAATACTGAGGGATGGAGGTGTGTTTTCCACCTTATATATTCCCAGTACCTAGTACATATAAGCACTCAAATACGGACTCAAGAATGAACCATTAGTAAATATATGTAAGGCACCATGCTAGACTTAAATTATTTAATGATACTTTATTTGACCTAATAGGACTCATAAAAATTAAAAATAGCTCTAAATGCATCAGGTTTTTGTGGATCAACAATAATTTTGCTGTTCAAAATTTAAATCAGAATTCTGAATATGATCTGGGTGTGAACGAAATCTCCTAAGATAGCTCTAAACTGTCAAAGGCCTTACTCCTGTTCTTATCTTTGTAACTCACAACTTCAAGACAGAGTTTGACTTTTTTTATAAACAGCCAAATAGTAACTAATTTAAGCTTTGTGGGCCATACCATGTCTGGTTGTCACAAGTACTAAACTCTGCCATTGTCGTGTGAAAGCAGCTATAGATAATAAATAAACAGAGGCATGTGGCAGTAAAATTCTGTTTACAAAAACAGGTGGCAGTGGACAATATCTGGCCTATGGGCTGTAGAAATGCAACTTATGCTTTAAGTAATCCAAAAGCAACTGAGCATGAAGAAAATTTTACAATGTCCTTAGTTTTACAAACTAGAAACTATATTATTAAAAATATCCCAATAGCAAGGATGAGATCACTTTTGTTTCTGCAGAAAGTAAACTTTGAGAAACACTGTCATATCACATCCTTTCTTTAACCAGAAAAATTAGTTGCCACCAATCTGGCTCTCATAGCACTTTGCACAGGCACTTGCAGAAGGTTGATGACACGGAAAAGGTGACTGAAAGTAATTAGAAACTAAAGATTCTGTCTCAAAGCTAAATTTACTGGTTTAGGGATTTTCCTGTCCAGTGGTAAAGAATCTTCCTTCCAGCTCCCCAGAGGCAGGTTCAATCCCTGGTAGGAGAACTAAGATCCCACATGCCGCAGGGCAACTAAGTCCGCGCGCCACAACTACTGAGCTCACGCACCTCAACTAGAAAGCCCATGTGCTGCAAACTAGAGAGCCCAAGCACTCTGGAGCCCACGCACCACAGCTAGGGAAGAGAAAACCTGCACGCCACAACTAGAGAGAAGGCTGTGTGCTGCAACGAAAGATCCTACATACCACAACGAAGATCCCATGTGCTGCAAATAAGACCCAGAGCAGACAAAAAATAAATTAATTAATTAAATTAAATAAATATATAAATTTACTGGTCTAGTCATGGTTAATATAAATTTCTTTCCATGAGACTAAATTAAGATCTTTCTGTAAATTTGTGGCTAAATAGTTCAAAAACACCTAAATGCCAATTAAACTGTAAACTCAAGGAAGCATGACTATGACAATTACATTTAGTGAGTAAAATTCCAATGAATTGAAATGTACCAGGTTTGGAGACCTAAATGCTAGCAGAAAGGGGATGGTTACTGAGGATACTGGGCAACATTTACCTGCATCAGGTAAGGGAGAAAATGTTTAGATGCTGTGATTTTTATTTTTCTATTCAACTGTAAAATCCCCTATTGATTCATAAAGAAAACATCCTTGTACAGCTTCAATTTCCTGTATCATGAAAAAATAAAAACTGATATCTCTAGCAATGGGCATAGCACATAAACAATATTCAATTAATGTTAATGATTAATAGCTTTTATAAATAGAAGAATGAAAAAATTAAATAAGATTTACTTTTTAACCTCTAAAATTCTGATATCTAAGATTATTTGAAAAGATTAAAAATGAAATGAAATCTATTAAGTTTTATCTTTCCACATTAGAATTTACAAAGGAGATTCACAATACATTACATAGAACCACATGAAATCACTGATATTTGTGATCTTAAAACATGGCAGCACCACGTGATTCAAGTTATAATCGTTAGAAATTCTCAAGATAACCTTACATGATGGGTACTGATCCCACTTGATAGACAAAGAAATTGATGCTGAATAGAAGGTGACTTGCCTAAGCCTACAGAGAAAGCTAGTGAGAGCACTGAAAAAAACCAATATTTTATTATGTTAAATGTAACAGATACTGTAAACTTAGTGTATGCCAGGCACTTTTCTGAGTATGAGTATATAGGAATAGATAAATTTAGCTCACCACCCTCCCTTATGTGAGACCATCAACTTCCACATTTTAGGAGTTTTTAAATCCCCCATTCAATTCTAGCTCTGAAGAAATTTTTTTTCTAAATTTGTTACATTTGTATCTAAAGATTATCTGATGGAGACTTATTCCTATCTTTGCCAAACTTCAGTGCCTACACCTTTCAAACGTGAAGGGACATATTTAAAATTTGATGTCAGGATTTATGGTAAAGCAGTCCTTATCCACCTTTTATCACTGACCTACAGTGTACAAAAGTATCAACTTAAGGACTGGCCAAGTAGATGGAAATTAAATCCGAAAATCATTAACATTTTCAACATGAGAAATGTGTTTTTGTTGTAAGGTAAGAGTGTATGCCTATAAACTTCTATGGGATATTTTCGCTCAATTCACCATCCTTCCCCTCCCTGCTGTGTGTCTCAGGAGGCTGACCTCTATAGACTATTTGCCAGTAGACTCTGGCCTGTAGGAGGCTTGAGCAGAAGATGGAGAGAGAGAGAGATTTTGGTATTTATTGCCTCAGAAACCTCCGCCACAGCCAACAAACATTGGACAGGTGGTTGTCTTACCTGTATCAAACACCACAGCTCTTTTTAGATGTCCCCAAGATTTCAGTACCCTCTGAGGTTGCTGTAACAGCTGCCTTCTCTTGCTTTGTCAGGATAGTGGTGGTAATAGCTTTACTCTTGCTAAATCCTGGGAGCATCATCAAAACTTATTAGCTCTCTTAACTCCACAAATACCTCATCACTTCTTAAAATTCTCTTTAATTACTCCTCTGACTATAACATAACACTTGTTTCTTGTCAGAATCTTATTAAGGAAAAACTTTTATACACACACACACGCATGCACACACATACGTATATAATAGTGAGTTCCCAAATTGACTTAATTTATGGTACTAATTCATCAAACTCAAAAGAAACTGAAATGTATAACCAGAATGAGTATTTACTAATTTACAGAGGAGGACATTTTCACTTACTGTCAAAAGAATGAATGGTTATATTTAGGAATTCAACTTTGTCAACATCCAATTTGAAACTCTAATAACTACTGCCAATTCAATCAGTACATGGTTTTCTTTTCAACCTTAAAAAATAATCTTCTTCTAAGTTTTTTCTTTTTTTTAAACTTTTTTCATCTGTTTAGTTTTGGTAGGAGTAGGTACTCAATAATTTGAGAAAGAAAGATAGAGACAAATGAAAATAGGAAATAGTTAAAATGTTGCTCATAGAATTAAGCGAAAAATAAGTGCTTTCATTTCTTTGAGAAGAGCATTTATATTCTTAATTTTTTAAGTGAATATTTTTCTCACATAGATTATTCTGTTCACAGCTATTAAGTAACTTTCTTCTTTATATAAAGACAAAATGATTTCCTAATAGTAATGAACCCAAATGATTGACCTATATCACAGTCATAGCCTCATAAAGAAAAGTCAAGTACTCTGCAAATAGATACAATTACTTCTGCAACTGGAAGTAGGAATCCTTGCACAAAATTAATCTTGCTGTATAATCACCTAAAACCTGAGAGGATGAACAAGTACTTCATGTAAAAGAACAGGGAAAAGCAGAAAAGAGATATACAATTATCATTTACCTTGTAGAACTAAAAAGAAGACGAAAAAGACTATATGTTTAACAAGCACTACTTCATCAAGGTAACATTTTAAAAATAGTGATGAGTATCCAGACACCAATACAGTTGGTGTTTGTGCTTGAACTTATTGAGAAGAAAGATTAAAGTGTAGAGTAGTAAAACAGAGATCTTTGTAACTTTCAGTAACACACAGGGGCTTTTGAAGTTTCTTATATCTCTGATTTGCAAGATGATGCTCAAAAGTAGCACAGAAAAATTGAAGGGATACATGAAGAAGACTGTGGTGTTATTTAATTTATTCACCCAAAAGATACTTACTGATCATGTATTGTCAGGCACTACACAAGCACTCATGATACAAAGATTAGTGATATTGCCCTCTTCATGAAGGAAACAAATGTGTAAAGAAGAATTATAATTCAAAATTATAAATACTATCATAAGAAAATGGCCAAACACTATTAGATTATGGAGAAGGTAACATTAGAGCTGGGACGAAAAGTTTGAGAATTTTCTGAACAATCATAGAAGATGTGTAATTTTGAAGAAATAAAATGGGAGAAGTTTACATTCAGGGTAATGGAAGTTTGGGAGCAAGAAATGAAAAGAAAGAGGTAGATTAGGTAAGATTATAAAACACCTGAAGGCCATGTTTTTGTTTATATTTTTAAAGCAATTTTTCTTTTTCCACAGGCCATAGCAATGAAATATTGAAAACAAATAGATGTTATAAACAGTGTTCTGATATAGCCTTAAAAGATTCCCCCCTTATATTTATGAATTTGTAAAATATCAAATAGCTGAAAGAGGTCACTGTATTATATATGAGTCAAATCCAAAGTATAAAATATAAGTGCTTCCAGTTATTTTACAGTTTCACTATAACTTAATTTTCATATCCAAAACTCTTCCTGTTTTCTCTCCACTTCTCTAGAAAAAAACAGCTTTTTAATGAAAATTATCTTTCTCTAATGGAAACAAACCAATCCTAGCAATTCTTGTAAAGTCTTCCATTTCACATTTCTTATGTGTTTCCCCTTTATCTTCCTGCATAAGTATTTTTTCCTCTTCTTATTCCTCTATATTTAGTAATAAGTCTTAGATGGTCATTTTAATTATTCATTGGGTAATAAGAATGCATGAATGATTTTCAGAAGCAAATTAGTTAAGAGTGGGAGAAATGTACTAAGAGCTTCCAGGAATATTATTTTTTTATACATTGAATTGCTATTGCACATTCTAAATGCTATGAAAAAAATCAAGTTGACAGTTATTACTTCTTTTCTTTACATTTTCCTATGTGAACAAACAGAGAAAGGAAAAACTAATAATGTGTATAGATTTCTAAAGAACCAGAAAACTTCCTATGGTAATATCTTGGGAATAACAAGAATGGTTTTGAGTGGACTTCATATATATATATATATATACACACACACACACACACACATATATATATATACACACACAAACACACACACACACACATACATACATACAGCATGCTTAAATCATTTGCTTGATCACATTAGCTTTAGCTGATCCAGCCAGATGATTTTAAGACTGAATTTCCTTAACAATCAATTTAAGTATGAGGATTGGGATGGTCTAGAATATACTAGGAATCAGACTTCAAGTAGTATGCCTAAGAGAAAATAGTTAAGAATGCAGCTACATTCTACATGTTACTTAAATCATTGAAGTTTCTCATTAAGTTATTAGTTTCCCAAATGTTGTTAGTGGGTTTTAAATGAGATAAATGTTTTCCACCAACCAACATTCCACCACAGTCAGAGACATGCTAAAAAAAAAAAAAAAAAAAAACCAGAGCTACTACTGGAAATGCACCAAATTATATCTCAGATAAAGTATAAATTTTAAATATTTTCTATTTTTACATAGATAAGTATTTAAGTTTATTCCTTGACATTTGCTTTCACCCAATCTCACTCATATTCTCAAGTCTTGGTAATAACTCAGCAAATAAACTAAAGAGTTAAAAACATCTTATCATGAATGTTTCTTGTGATCTTTTATACAACTTTAGGACAAAGAAAAGGTAGCTAGGAGTTTTCATTGGTAATTCAGTTTTCTGAAGTTGTTATTCATTTTCAGAAGGGATGAAAACAATAATACTCTTCTACATTCTTTAATTGGTACCTCATCTCCACTATCAATAAGTGATATAAAAATAAACAACAAAAACTAAAACTGGGGAGAACAACCAGTTTAATAATCTACAATATTTGTTTCCTGTTTATGATCCTGAAAATTCTAACAGCTATTTTCCCTCCTTGAGATCCAGTAACAGTTGACATTTTGTTTTGAGTATTGTAAATACAAGATACATTAGATTTCCATAATCTCTAATTATTTGCAGGCAGGGAACAATCAAATTACCTTTGGGAGTCAATATATTTTCAAACAAATGCTTTGCCTATAGTAAATACAAGTTTCATACTACTTTCCATCACTACTACCAGAAATGTTCCTGTTAACATCTAGGCATGCCGACCTCCTTATGAATCTCCACCCTCCTTTCCCACCTTACTTCATCTCCAACATATTGGCAATCTCATTTTTAGTACCTATGTGTTGTTTTCTTAACGTCTGTATTATTTAAGTTAATATTCTTTAAAAACATTTTCACATGATGGAAATTAGGTTCCTAGAGCCTCACCTAAATCTTAATGCAATAATATTGCATAGTTAGAAGGTTGATAATTATTCTTATAACTGCATTTCAGTTTCCTCTCATTTATAGATTCGTATTTTTCAAGTACTTAAAATGAAATATTCTTCAACCTTAATGTATTGTTTTATGCATAATTATATTCTAGACTGAGAAATAATATGTTGAAGATAATCTAATAATAGTTCAATTTTTTTCTCTCCAAATGCCATTTCATAAAATTGTACAATGTAAAATATTCTATTTTCTAACTGCATAAATATTTTTGGTGTAGACATTAACAACAGGTTACAAAAAACTAACTAAAATTGCCAAAGTAATTCATAATGGTATGCAAATTTCTCTAGTACTAAGAGCTTTTCCCTTTATTTTTCATACCAATGTCAAATATTGACATACTTCATGACAGTGATGTCACAGATTTGAAAGAATAATCAATAATCATACAATTTAGTTCTAGCAAACATAAAACAAATAACATAAAAGATGCTAATACTTTGCACTTTCTTCTGTCAATGAAATATTCTGACATTTTAACCATAGATTATACACATATTTACAACCCCTAACCTTGGGTAAATTACTCTCTCTGCTTTGTTCCTAAAGAGCTGTTAGAGATACTAAACATCAATGCTGATTTACTGAAAATTAAATCTATATAAATTCATTTCTTTTATGTATTTCTAATCCTAAGGCTGCAGGGTACCTCAAAAGTGGGTGTCTTAAAACAGTAGAAATTTATTGTCTCACAGTTCTAGAGGACAGATGTCCAAAATCAAGGTGTGAGCTGGCAGGTTAGTTTCTTCTAAGGGCTTTGAGGGATAATATATTCTGTGCCTCTCTTATATGGTAGTTCCAGGCATTCTTTGGCTTATAGATGCATCACACCAATCCTTCATCTTTACATGATGTTCTCTCTGGATCTCTGTCTTCACATGAACATCTTCTTATAAGGACACCAGTTACATTGGATTAGGGACCCACTCTAATATGACCTCATCTTAACTAATTATATCAGCAATGACCTTATTTCCAAGTAAATCACATTCTGAAGTACTGGAATTTAGAAGTTCAACATTTTTTAAGGGACAAAATCCAATCCATAAAACTGATTTACTGAATTTTAAATGTATCTTAATTCACTTCTTTTATATGTTTTACTAGAATTCTTATACTCTTGTCAAGTACCAAATCCAATTTGTCTATTCCTGGTTTTTAACAGGAAAAGTTACTTGGTTTTATAAAATAGTTAAATGTCATTTATTGCAAATCTCCTAAACTTCTCTATAGTCTACACCTCATTTTCTTCATAGTTAACCAATTGCCACATTGTCGTTCAGAGGAAGAAAACTACTCTTCCCATCCAAGGATAATTTTTTCACCTGGACATTGACTCTATTCTTTCATAAACTCTCCAGGAGTTTAAGTCATCAATGATTTTTCCATATCTTTACCCTTTCTCTCTAAACTTCTACTTAGGCAAAAATCTCAGCTCTCCCAAAGTAATATCCCTTCAATATTTCTATTCTTTTGTAAATTTTAAGAGAAAAATTCTACTAAAAAGAATCTGTAACCACTACTCACCTTCCTCACTCACCAGATTTTGCTCAACAACTTAAAACGTCCACTGACCCCATCACTCTACTTACAGAGAGTTTTCTTTAAAGAATCACCATTCCTTGAAATGAAAAATGCAAAGTTTTTTTCCATATACTTCATCTTCCTGAAAATCTCCCTAGAAATTGCTGCTGAATAGTCTCTTTTCTAGATCTTGGGCATTATCATTATTCCTTTCTTATTGTTTCTTCTATATCCTTTGTTGACCCCTTTCACCTAATAAATGTTGGGTTTTTTAAAAGTTTTATCCTTGACCTTTTTCCTTATGTCACTAAACTCACTGCTTTTTTTTTTTTTTTTTTTTCATGATTTTATTTAAGGACTCTACTGTATGTCAAAAAATGTCAAGTTTCTCAAGTTTGGAAACTTGAGACTGACTTCCTCTTTACCAAGATAACACTTCATGTTTTCTCTATTAATTTTCTATTTGCTTGTTTATCTTCACTTATTTTTTCTGTACAGGTCTGCTTCTTTACAAGAATGTACTCTTTTAAGATCTGGGTCTTCATATTATTCTTGTCTATGCACATTTCCAACAAAGAGTTTTACACAAAGTGGATACTTAAAAATATATGTCCTGAAGTCTTTTGATAAAATTGTATATATTAATCACTGTTCCTAATCCTAACTTCACTTTAATAACATAGTAAAAAGCAAAACAGGATAATTATATCTAAAACCAGCATATTAATTTTAATAGTCTACTTTTCAGTGGAGAGCCTTCTTTTACTAAGCTGGATAACACTAAAATAGCCTTATCGATAGAAATTTTAAAACATAGGGTACTGCTCATAAAGTAAATATATAGCATGTAATTTATTTTTCAGCATATTATTATAAACACACAGGAAAATATATTTAACAAATTTTCCATAAATGACAAGTTAATTCAAACCTCGTTATGCATTTTTAAAAATTTTTTTGTTAAATATGTAAAGAGAATATTGTATCTTATTTATACATTTTGAATAATTAAAATAAACTTTATAATTTAAGTTCTGATAAATTTTTCAGTAAGGGGAGTTTTGAAAATTTCTTTTATCCAGCATTTTTAAAATGCCTTTAAACCACAAAATACTATTTTAACTGGTCATCTCATTTATCACAGAAATAATATTTGCTGAAAGATATTGGATATGTTACTTTATATAAAAATCATAATACAATGTATATTCAACAAAATGGCTATCTCATATATACTGCAATGAATATTCCAGAAATTTATTTTATGTTATATAATTACAGCAATATGAATAAACTAATTCTCACAGGGCCAGTGAATTAATTTAATGTATAAGACTCCTTTGAACAACTGCTTTTTTGCCTGGATATATTATCTAATATTTTAAAGTATACTTCATTTCAGAAAAGCATGAGAATTATATTCATGCCTTTATTCTTAGTATACTTTCTGTCAGTTCCTACCTCAATTGTTACCACTTTTTATCCTGGTAACACTCACTCTCACACCCTATATCCAGGCATGATAAATAGTATCCTTAAGGCATATTAAGAGCATGTAGTAGTAACCCTTAAATGGGGCAAGCTCATTCCTTAAGAATTTATATTTAAGGTGGATCTGTAACAAAACTGAGAAATCAGGTCATTTGGAAATGAAGAATATCGCCATAGGAAGTCTTCCCCAATGTACATTAGTTAATGCCACATTTTTTATGAAGCAAAAATCTTTAATCTTTTTTTTTTTTTTTTTTTTTTTTTTTTTGCGCTACGCGGGCCTCTGACTGTGTGGCCTCTCCCGCTGCGGAGCACAGGCTCCAGACGCGCAGGCTCAGTGTCCATGGCTCACGGGTCCAGCCGCTCCACGGCATACGCGGCACAAACCCGTGTCCCCTGTGCCTGCATCGGCAGGCGGACTCTCAA
Organism: Phocoena sinus; assembly: GCF_008692025.1. Lineage (NCBI taxonomy): Eukaryota > Metazoa > Chordata > Mammalia > Artiodactyla > Phocoenidae > Phocoena > Phocoena sinus. The sequence goes on along the minus strand of NC_045764.1, from coordinate 120,558,716 downwards.
CCACTGCTCCACCAGGGAAGCCCTTTTAATATTCTTAATATGGTTAAACATGGCAATTAGTCCCCCATACTTCTTTCTTTTCTCTCCCCACCGCCATAGGTATCAATTTGCAAAGAATTCCTAGGCACAGTCCACTAAGCAAAAAGAAGCAAACTTTTGACAAATCCATTTATGTAACAGTGTTACATGACTGAAATCATCCAGGTAACGCATTCTAAGGAAAATGAATCCAGAAGAGTGAACGCTAATGATTGCAAAATTAATTCCTTTGATTAAAAATAAACACACTGTAGGAAAACAGTAAAATAAATATTAAATCATTTTACAATCTAATTAAATCTCAACAAGATTTGCTGAGGCTATTGATGGTGTTATTAAATTGTCTCTGAAACTCTTATGCAAATTAGAGCTGAACCTGAACACAATATACTAATTCTGAACTGTATCCACATGAAACAGTTATAATACTCTAATAAAACCGAATTGAACTTTTGTAAGGTCTCTGTTAGGCAAGAGCACCATACTATATAAAATGCATTTGAGGAGATAAAAATTGTTCCGTGTGTGTGTGTGTGTGTGTGTGTGTGAATAAAAGCTTCTTAAGCACAGAGGCATTCATAAGCATTACATAATCTCATTCATCTCAAACTCTGCTTAAGTAATCCAACAATTAAACATAGAAGTACTATGTCTACTTTCATATAATCCCACTACCATTCTAAATGTAAGAAATTCCAATTATTTGTTAGCATAAAATCAACACACACACATACCCTAGTCAATGGTTCATTAATATTATTTAAAATTTTAGTTTTCTAATGGCCTTAAAATTTTATAGTCTTTCCTTACAAAGTCTCTAAGAGAATGACTGGATCATTACCCATTCTGTATGGGCCTGAGAACAGAAAGACAAAGAATAAGTGATTTTCTTTGATTCTTTAAGCAAGGAAAGCAAACTGGGAAATTGTTCACTCACTCACTCAGAACTTCATGCCGTTTACCTTGTAATTGGCTGGTACTTCAGGAGATATTCATTTCAAAGTTTACAGTCAATGATTCGGGACTCAAAGCTTAATTTCCAAAAAACTGATTAGTAATCTAATATATTTCTTTTGCTTTTGGCTGATGATTGAGCATTATTTTTTTTCTTTCTTTTCTTTTTTTCTTTTTTTTTTTTTTTTGGAAACTACAGAAGTAAATCTGAGTTAAAATGATTCAACTAACTTATATAACATATAGATACAGTTTATGTGTCTGTAGACAGAAGATTTAGCCTCAAATTTAAAACAATATTAAGTGTTGGGTTTTGTTTTAAATACTTGTTTTGTTTTTTAAAGCATTCGTCTCCATTAGACCAGAAATATAAAACTGCTTAAATAAGTTTTGGGGCTGAAGCAAGGTATTATCTGCTTGTACCCCAGACTGGCAAGAAAAATAGAGAACCAAAAGGATTATATATAAAAGCATTTAAAATTATATCTTATCATTTGTTTAAAATCATTTGACAGTTCAAAGTAAAAACAATCTATTATGTGTTTATAAGATATGTAAAATATGGAACAACAACAATCTCACAAAGTGTGTGTGGGGTAAAGGAATTACACTTGTTTCTTACATTGTTCATAAAGGAATATAATATTTGCAGATTGATCAGGACAAATTAAATATGCATAGTGTATTCTCCACAGACTAAAAATTCCAGGAAAGAGGTATATGAGATATTTGTACACATATGTTTTCATATATATAATATAAATGTGAGGCATATTTGTGTATATATAATGAATCCACCTAATGTATATAAACACATATATACATCGTGTGTATATATATATATATATATATATACACACATTTATATAAATAAATAAAAATATATACAAATGGAAATGTATACATGCACACATATTTCCACATTAGGATGCAGAAACCTTTGGGGGGGCATTATTTTGCCTACCACACACACATATATACAAATACATAGATGTACATATGTACACAGGCAAACATACACGTATAGTTGGAAAGGGAAAGATTTGAAAGATACACATCATAATATTAATAGTGGGCAAATTTCTTATTTTGATGCAAAACCCATAGAAACACCAGGCATCAGGTAGAAATGTAGAAACTGACAAGATCACCATAGATATTTATGGAAATGTGGTAGACAAGAATGGCTAAAACAATCTTAAAGACTTTAAGAATGTCGGAGGACTTATAATACCATATTCACCAATAGTAAGGCTATAATGTTTAAGATTGTGTCATAGTGGCATGGGATAGACAAATAGAGCAATGGAACAGAATTATATGCTATTTACACATTAGAGCAATGGAACAGAATTGTATGTCATTTACACGTTAAGTTCAATGTCAAGGACATCAGCTGTTACCTCTCATGATACAGGAAATTCAAGCTGTAGAACAAAATTGTAAACCTAATACCATAAATAGTAGATTGGCAAAATAAACTATATTGTGTATATTATATCAGATTTTAAATAAAACTTTAAGGATGAAGCACATCTATAATCACAAATACAGAAAATGGTTTGTGGTATAGTATTGGAGAAGCAACAGTATATTTCAAGATAGTAATCAGTACTACACTAATGATACTATACTATGTGTGAACCTGTCATGTGTATGAACCCATTGTGTTTAAAAGGTTGCTTATCAAAGTGTTAAAAGAGGTCAATTTAATTTTGAGTGATGAGATATCTGAGGCAGTTTTGTTCCTATTGATAGTTTTGGTTTTGCTTGAACATTTTAAGTACGGATTATTTTTTAATCAGAAGAAAATTAAGAAAGCCTTCATTCTGGGTAAAAGCTTAGAGTTTTAATCATATTCTTTTAAAATAAGAAAGATTTTTTTTATTGATATAAGTATCATAAGTTGTTATAAATCAGTCAGAAGCTATTTGCACCATTTGTGACAGCATGGAACCAGTTTGGTCAGAATGTATTTGAAAAAGATAGAACTAGGTCAGGCTGCACCTGAGCTGACTAGAATCAGCTGGACCAGAGTTTACTTGCAAAGCACATAAAAGAAACACCAAGTTAAAATTATCACAGAAGTTGTCTAAGATCTGTGTATGTTGGAAAGCAGAGGAAAATATTCCACTCAGGAGAAGGAACAATGATATAAAGGAGGAAGTTTTAGAGAAGCTTTTAGTAAAACATTATATTTCAGTTTATATCATGTATGAAACCTCTAGTAGATTTTTTTAAACCTGCAGTTTTCATTAATGAAACAAAAGATTCAAGCTTACTAAGCATAAAAGCTAAATTCTGATTACAAACTTGGGTGATTCTTTGTGAAGAATGTTCACTATATTATTCTTATAACTGATATTGTAGACCTTATTTGAGCATAACTGTTGAATATTTATATAACAAGTCAATATGTTTATTTAGAGGAAGAATATGCAAATACTAGTCTCTGTCAATTCTATAATGTTTCTTACAGGGAGAAAAAAGTAGCAAACTTGCTTTGGTAGAAGTCTGGAGGAAAGTGATTTTACTCGTGATAAACACTCCAAAAGCAATCTCAGGACATTCTGATAAGCCAGAACTTTATTTAAAACATTGTGAAGGGTTATTTTAAGTTGTAGATAACAAGAAACAGTACAGAGATAGCATGAAAGTGATTCCAATTTCTGTTAATTTGAAACAGAAACATGATCTAATTTTTAGTAACAAATTCAATGAGATATTCATGTTGAATAAATAAATCTTCTGTGGTCTGAGTAAATGAAAAAAGTGCATTCTCATCTTTCCCTTAATTTAACTAGTCATTTTTATTCTGAGAAATAGAATTTGCACAAATGGAGTAAAAGTACTATACCCAACATCTGTTCAGGAACAGGTAATTCCACAGACAGACGACTCTGGGTAGCTATACAAAATATGGAAATATCTAAATAATATCAATTTAGTAAAAATTACTTCTAAAATTCAAGTCCAAAATCACGTTATTCTCCATATTGTATATCTGCTTTACCTGCAAAAATAAAAATAATTTCACAATGTCCTTCTTTATGCATACATAACACATTTAAACCTCTCAAATGTAACACTTTATGTGAAGCTTTCTGGCTAAGCCAGAAAATAGATGAAACTTTTCAAATATAGTTTTATGCCAAAAAAAAAAAAAGGATCCTTATGTTCTCAGATTTCTTTATAGAGACAAATGATAACTGACATTACCATACTTCTGGGAAAATCTAAAACTGTAAGGGGTAAGAAATCTTGTTTGAATTAAAGATGATAAGTTACAAAATTTTTATTAAGCTCATATTTCATCTATATTCAGAAAACAAGATTAATGTAAGGTCACTGCTCTTGAATGAAGCTGTCCTAATTAAGTGCAAAACAAGATTAAAATGGATAATAAATAATATTTACTCTGGCCTTTCCTTGTCTATGGGGCCAAAAGTATCTGTTTGATTTATTTCTACCTTAATTCACTCAAATAAAAGTTATGTTAATATATTGGAATTGAAAGGCAGTTCTTGCTAACACTTTCATTAATCATTGGATTACAATCATGCAACCAATGGTACTGTGAGAAAAATAGTAAAATATATGCATTGAAAAACAGAAGATAAAATGAAATGGTATTTTTAAATATAAGAATGAATGGGAAGTTTTATCATTAAACCCCATAGAAGAATGAGAATGAGCCTTTATTCTTATATCCATGATTATTTGTTGTTTCTAAATCTCAAGGCATTATAAGCCTCATTAATTTTTGCTTCAAGAAGATATGTGTTTTACTCAAACCAAAATATAATTTATATACTGCAAAGCATTTTCTTACACTCTATCAATAAATTCACTTTGGTAACATCTACCTGTGTTGAAAAGCCACTTAAAGAAATGAAAAATATTTCTGGTATGGCTAATGTTACATCATCCCTGATGTAGACACTATGGAGGGTTTCACTCCAGCCTTCTTTTGGCTCACTCAGAGGCCAGTGTCATGGTTTTCTCTGGGTGGCAGAGACACTCTGGATATGGGGGGGTCCTTCTTCATGACTGTCTTGCAAATGTCTAAAATGGCCTTGCTGCTTTCCCCATTTAACAGTTACTATTCCCTGAACACCTGTCGCTTGATGATTTTGCTAAATAAAAGTACAAAATTATGGGAATCCCTGAATGTTAATACATATTTAGATGCAAGCCTTTTGATTATATTCCCAAATATTCTTTCAACAAATCAGTCATAATTATATATTGTAGTCTGTATATACAGTTTTCAGACAGAACTCCAGGGAATTTTGGACAAAACAGAAATAACTAAGATTTAGGGATGAGGAACCAGAAATATTCATTTATACACAGTTCTTTCAAATTTTAAGAAAGATTCATTTAGGCAGTATATTTCATAGATGCAGCTCATAAATGTATTGAATACCTTCTCACTATGTGCTCATTACAAGAGGTCCAGTCACATGCCTACTCTCTAAAAGACTTGTCACCTATTTTCCATTATTGCTCCTATTTTACCTTTCACACAAAATAATTAGTAGTATCATCTGCAATTCTTCTCAATGGGAGAATTTCACTTTACTACAATTTTTCAGGGCCACTGATGATTGGTGCCACAGTGAAGTAGCTACACAGTTCCACTTATAGATGGCATATGGAATAGATCCCTCTTTATACTAGGGCTGTTATTTTCCTCCTCCATTAACTGATCAGAGGCCATGAGTCTAGTTGACAGAGATATAGCAAAGCAGTAGAACTAGATACCATGTAAGTGAACTACAAATTTGTGCCTTCAGAGCCAGTTATAGCCTTCTATTTATGTATATTTTCCATTTTATAATGAAATGTAATTACATACATCTAATTTTAGGTTTGATAAATTATATAAATCCCACTCATGATGGCATTTGGGGTTGCATAGTCCCTTAATAGCCATGGTCAGCCATTCAGATTTACTAGGGCCCAGGAGCAAGCCGGGGGATGTTTTTCACAGAGAAATTGGTAATAGACAACAGAGGACTTGGCCTTTTTCCAAAATTGAAAGGTCTGAACAGTATTTCTCTATTGAGGTTGTAGAGGCTCCACAGATCACCTTGGTCTGTCCCAGACATTTCTACTATCATTGCAGCTGATAGAAAAAGAGGTTCAATTTATTGGGCAACATGTACCACAGATCTGGGCTTCTTTAAAATGGGTTGTCTTACAAGTTGCCAGATAAATAATTGAAGTAGCTTGCCCTAATATGTTATTTGTAGCCAAAAATATTCAGAGGCCCAGCAACATGTCTCATTTTAGAAGATACATCCCAACATATCTCAGACCTTAAAAACTTCATTGATGATGTTGGTCAAATCTCCTTGAGGCATATCTTTTACATTCTGGCACACATGTCTTAATAAGGCAGATGGAATATTTGCAACTTCCTTCTTTCCAGGTCCAGCTAGCATATGTAATGGGTCAGCTTGTTATTGTGCAGTACATGAAGCTGACCAAGGAGTCTGGATTATGTTATGAAAGGGAGTAAAGTTACCCTGTGGTCACATCAAGGATAAATAGACTTCTGATTTTATATCACTTTCTTTACTGATTGAGGATGGAAATATAAAATCATTTTCCAGGTCAAAAGCTTTATATCAGTACTAGAGACTGGGGGTCAACCATTAAATATATAAAGCTGGAATCACAGCTGTAATTAGCATCAGCATCTCATGAAGTTTAAGATAACCTACTGTCATTTTCTATGATTACATTGGTTGTTACCCCAGGTAAACAAGTGAGGTAATATGGGCTGTGGTAGCAGTCACCACACCTGCATCTTTCAAGACTTGATGGTAGCACTAAATCTCTGCAATACCCCCAAATATGTAGAATTGCTTTTGGTTTACATACTGGAAGAATGGGGAAGTTCCAGTGGCTCCTATTTGCCCTTTCAAAAAGATTTGTAAAATCTCTTCTACAGGTCAGGGAATCACCTGTGGGGATTCTCTTTGTTACCAATTATTTCTCTTCACACTGTATTTTGATGCTGGTCAAAGAACCAAAAATTCAGCTGTAGTCTCACCAGAACAATACAAGATCTAGGGGTCTCTGAGAGGCTGGATACTATAAAACTCTTAGAGGAAAACATAGGCAGAAAACTCTCTGACATAAATAGTAACAAGATCTTTTTTGACCCAGCTCCTAGAGTAATGAAAAAAAATAAATAAATAAACAAATGGGACCTAATTAAATTTAAAAACTTTTGCACAGCAAAGGAAGCCATAAACAAAACAAAAGGAAAACCCTCAGAATGGGAGAAAATATTTGCAAATGAAGTGACCAGCAAGGGATTAATCTCCATGATATACAAACAACTCATGCAGCTCAATGCAAAAAAACAAACAAACAAAAAAACAATCAAAAACTGGGTGGGAGATCTAAATAGACATTTCTCCAAAGAAGACATACAGATGGACAAAAAGCACATGAAAAGATGCTCAACATAACTAATTATTAGAGAAATGCAAATCAAAACTACAATGAGGTATCACTTCACACCAGTCAGAATGGCCATCATCAAAAAATCTACAAATAATAAATGCTGGAGAGAGTGTGGAGAAAAAGGAACCTTCCTACACTCTTGGTGGGAATGTAAACTGGTACAACCATTATGGAGAACAGTATGGAGGTTCCTTAAAAAACTACAAATAGAGCTACCATATGACCCAGGAATCTCACTCCTGATCATATATCCAGAGGAAACCATAATTTGAAAAGATACATGCACCCCAATGTTCATTGCAGCATTATTTACAATAGCCAGGACATGGAAGCAACCTACATGTTCATTGACAGATGAGTAGATAAAGATGTGGTACATATGTATAATGGAATATCACTCAGCCATGAAAAAGAATGAAATAATGCCATTTACAGCAGCTTGAATGGACTTAGTCATACTGAGTGAAGTCAGACAAAGACAAATATCATATAATATCACTTATATGTGGAATCTAAAAACATGATACAAATGAACTTATTTACAAAAGAGAAATAGAGTCACAGATGTATAAAATAAACCTATGGTTACCATGGAGGACAGGGAGGGGGAGGGACAAATTGGGAGATTGGGATTGACATATACACATTACTATATATTAAATAGATAACTAACAAGGACCTACAGTATAGTACAGGGAACTCCACTCAGTACTCTGTAATGACCTACATGGGAAGAGAATCTAAAAAAAAGTAAGTGGATATATATGTATATATAACTGATTCACTTTGCTATACACCTGAAACTAACACAACATTGTAAATCAACTATATTCTACTTAAAAAAAAAAGAGCAATATGAGATCAACTAGATTTAAGAATCCATTGTCTAAACTCCTTTAAGCTTCATTTTGAAGTTGGACCACAATGGTGAATTATGTCTCTAAGGATTATTATCGATTAAGAGCCAGTCAATTACCCACAAAAAGTCAGAATTTTTCTTTCCTAAGGGCACATTCATCCTAACAAGTGGCTGCGGATTACGGGAAGATTTACATGCACATACTTGTGGATTAATGGCAGTGTTGTATTTCAAAGAGGTAGATGTCCCAGAGCCCCATCCCCCATTATTGAAGAGCACAGTGCCTGTCAACTGTCCTGGGTTGACCACTGTGAATTTCCACTACAGTGTATTATCTCAGGATAGGTTTCTTCTATCAGAACTGGAATATGTTGCTTATAAATGTCAAATAAACACATTTACAGGGTAATCCAGCTATTCCATCTCTAATCAAGTGAATATCACCACAGATTTTTGCATATAAAAACTCTGATCATCACTATTGTGGTAACTGTGCCCATCCTATCTCTGAATATAAACTGTGTCTACCTGGCTTCTACTGTTCCCTTATTCCATTCTCAGGGAGATAAGGAAATCCAACTCTACTGCAGCATTTCCATCATTTTGACCCTACACAGGACTTTCACTTTAGATATTTTCAAGAAGGCTGGTGACACACTCACCAATTTATTTCTGAAGGAAAGGATGGCTTGACATATCTACATTGGACTGTAGACTTTGGGTCAAACAACCTGTGCTTTCAGTAGTCAGCTACCACTAACTTAATTAGAATTATCACTTATCATTCACCGCTTGGTTAAGAATAATTTTATCATTACAAAAGCATGAATGTACTCAGGCCAAATAAACAGTGACATGATGGTGTATGTGAGAGTAGCAGGAGTTCAAAACATGGATTCTCATTCACTTAAGAATACAGACTGACTCAACAGAATCATGATTCTATTTTCTAGGGTCTCAGACTGGTGGTTGAAGTTATATGCATCACTGACCTTGCTCAAGGATGTCCTGACATAATCACACTGGCCACAAATGAATAATATTGTATATTTCATAAGATCAATTCTTAATTGAGAAACACATTAGTTTGGACGAATTTTGTAAACAAGGTTTTCACTTGTAAAATTGTTCCATATAACTAGAGGTTAATTTCTTGAACAATATATATTTTGATGGAAGTTTTTCTTAAAAACATTACAAGTTTCCTTGTTTTCTTACAAAGAGTATGCTGAACATAATTTAAATATTTCTTCATGGCTACAAATACTAATGAATAAAAACTGTAACTTCTACAATTTTAACACAGCAGTGGTTCTCAAGTGTGAACCTCAGATCAGCAGCAGCAGCAACTGGGAAATTTTTGAAAAGCTAAATCTTAGGCCCCACTTCAGATCTACTGACTGGAAAGCTCCCAGTGATTCTGATGCCCATGAAAGCAGGACACAGCTCTGTAGAACTGTTTATGCCTTTGCTAGAGCACAGGCTTTAGGGTCAGGCACATTTAGGTTTAAATGTGGATCCTGCTGATTCTTAACCATGTGATCTTGGGAAATTTATCTAACCTACCCAAAGCCCAAATTCCTCTTATGTAAACTCAGCTTTACAGAATTGTGAGGATAACATGAGCAATTAAATGTAAATGTGTTAATATAGTGCTTCACACAGTAACAGTTTAATGAATGTTTGCAATTTTTCAAAAAAATTATAACATACAGCTATTTTAACAATTCTATTCCCTGATAGTCATTTTATACAGACTTGTCCTCACTTTTTAATGTACATTTTAACATATACTTATCAAAATTCTACAATTTTATTTTTTTTTTAAATTTTACCATGCAGTTTCTATAAATGAAGAGCTAGACTGGAAAAATTTTAGTCCTGTAAGATTTTGAACTTACTCTTAGATAACTGAGATAGCCAGAAATCTTAACTCTTACCTATTTTTATATATAAAAAAAAGTCTTCATATAGAATATTCCATTTTATAGTTTGGTATTGTCCCAATTAGGCACATAGGAAAAACATCTTAAGAGAAACTTGATTTCTAAGTGTATGACAATAAAGAAGGATGGAATTCAATCTAAAACAAATTGCAGAATTATAATTGTTCTTTTACTACATTCTTCCATTTTCAAATGCCTGGGAAACTTACAAGGTTAAATAAAGAGAAATTATTTTGTAACAGCCAACACTTTTAATTAGGTTTCCCTAAGGCTTGCAGAGTTAAAGAACTTAGCAAACAAGTGTAAAACTGATTCTTTTTCAGTAGGTGGGAATAGAAAGATGTATTAGGTCTCAATGGTGAGAAGAAATTGAACTTCTTTGAAATAAAAACTAAGCAGATACTATTGTTTTGGTTGTTTTCTATCACTGAATGTCAAAAGAAAAGCCTTCCATCAGCAATTCTAAACTTTTAAATGGATTTTGAATCAGCTGTCCAACAAATACAGAAAGCAATACCTTCTGTAACCTTTCATAATTCCAGAGCTGGGAATTAATAGTCATTATTCCTTTTCATTCATGAATTAAAAGTCAACATATTAAATGTGAAGTATCAATATTTCCAAAGATACCTTTTAACAATGCCTGTATTATACTGAACACTTAATAGGTCATTTAAAGAAAAGGATACATGTCATCACAAATTCATTCCATCAAACATATTATTTCAACTTATATTGAATTGATGTTGACTTGGAGAAAGTTGTATGTGGAAACCAAGTATGCAATACCATGTTTACTCTTTTTTCTTCTCTGGTCAATGTTGTTCTTATCTTCTATTTGGAAACAAGATCAAGAAGAGACAGAGCAGGAAGGTGAAAACCTTAAATGTGGTTATATTACCATTCTCATCTTTGGCTCCATGAAAATATCAAGACTAGACTCCTTTGCCATTACATAATTGGCACAAGCCAGTCTTTAAAAATCTATTTATAAAATTAGATTATTCTACTACTTAAGGCAATCACTCTTCTCTTTTGCCTCACACACTTTTTCAACTCTCTAGGGATTTTGTCCCATTACAGAATATTTTTTCTCTGGTATACTTAGTATAAAACAAAAATCACCCATATTTAAGTAGCCTTTGCTTGGCCTACTTACAGTCCCATTCAATTTATTTTCTTTTCCTTATAGCCATGCTTCTAAAAATAGGAAAAAAGATTTTATTCTACCAATATTTTCTTAGCTTCCCACTCACTTAACCACTGCAATCAATCAATCATCAATCAACAGAAATCCACTAGAATTCCTTATCTGATAGTCAGCATAGGCTAACATTATGTTGCAGTAACAAATAATCACAAATACTCATTAGATTAAATTAACAATAGTTTAATTCTCACACAAAGCTGGTAGGGTCCCAGGTTGATGGAAGCTTCACCCATTTGTAAAAGTAACTTCTCAACACAAACTTTTACAATGAAAATATAAGAGCATGGAGAATCTTACTGTATTTTTTAAGTGTATCAATCTAAATGTGAGACTCGTATTTACCTTTTGTGGACAAAGCAAGTGGTGCCTTATTAAGAGGAAAGTGATACATTGAAGGGAAAAAAACTTTAAACAAAAAGTAAAAAGTGATGATTTTGAAAATTCAACCACATGACAAAATACACTAATATTAAGAAATTCACTGTCAAAAAAGCATGTTCGAGAAAAAAGTCAAGGATGTAGCTATACTACCTTTTGCAAGTACTTCAGAAAGATCAAAAGTACAGAGTATATAGTTATTTAAAAGGCTTGTTGGGAAGTTTAGTTTGAGGCTTTCCTGTTTCCTCAATCTAAGCAGGGATCTTAGGAAACTTGGGTCATTATCCCTCAGTCACCTCAGTAAAAGCCAAAATAGAGATAATATGACCTAAGAAAGATTTTTTGTTTAATGGCATGGATCCCCATCACATACCAGGAGATGCACAAAGTTACTGAGAATTATAAAGCAACAGAAACACTGCCGGCTTGGATTGAAAGGGACAGAGACAGTACAAAATGAAAGGTCTTTGGACTCCAGAAATTCTATTTGAAGGAAATAGGATGATAAGACTATTCTGCTACAAAACCCCTCTATCTTTCATGAAAAAGGAAGGATGACTCAGAAGATGGAGCAGAGTACTCTGAGGGTGGAACCAAGAACCATAGAGGATTATTCCTAGGCCTCACAACCTAATGGGGTTTTCAAGACTGGATTTCAAAATGTTTGGGAACAGTGACTGCATTTTTCCTTCAATTTTCTCCCTTTTTGAACCAGAATGTCTATAACTGTTTTCATATTCCTGCTCTGCCACTGCATTTTGGAAACACATAATCTGTTTCTTTAGTTTCACAGGTCAGGTCCAAAGATAGAATGGAATTATGATCAGAATGGATTATATCCAGAGCTTCACTCATACCTGCTTTAGAGGATTAGATAATAAAGCTTGGGAATTTAAAACTGGTAATACTTAGTTAAGATTTCGGACTTTGAGTTGATGCTGTAATAGAGTAAGACTTTTGGGGCCTCTGGGTTGGGGTGAATATATTTTTCATGTGCTGTAAATATGAATATTTGGGGACCAGGGGGTGGACTGCAATAAGCAGGATAATGATTCCACGAAATGGCTATACACCCTAACCCCTGGAGTCAGTGAATACGTTACCTTACAGGGCAAGAGGGACTTTGCAGATATAATTATGATTTTAATTTTAAATAGAGAGATTATCCTGGATTATCAGGTAAACTCGATAAACCCACTTGGCCTCTAAGAAATGGAAGAACAGAAGTCAGAAAATATGTGAATATAGAGCAAGTAGCAGGAAAAAAAGTGGGAGAGGAACTAGAACCACTTCTCATGTTGAAGATGGAGGAAAGAAATGAGCCAAGGAATGTGAGTGGTCTTGAAAGCTGAACACAGGCCTCACACTGACAGCCAGGAAGGAAATAGGACCTCAGTCCTGCAACCACATAGCATTGACTTCTGCAAACAACTTGAACTGCAAGGAAACAGATTCTCCCCTAGAGACTCCAGACAGGAATGCAGCCCAGCCAACACCTAGATTTTAGACTTTGGAAAATTATGTAAGATTTGTAGAAATGTGAGGTAATAAATTTGTGCAGTTTTAAGTGGTTAAGTTTGTGGTAATTTTTAAATGGCAGTAATAGAAAACGAATGCAAATATACACACACACACTCATTTCTGTGTATATGCTTATACCTTCACATGTTCTTGTATATAGTAAATGTTTTCAGAACATTTTTAGTAAGTGTTTCATCAGTAGCATATGATGAATAGCATTTTTACTATATCTGTTGTGAAAATATCTGTAGACTCTGAGGGTAGTAACTTGTGGAAGTGTCAGACAACTTTATTAGAAACATTGGAAGAAGTAGCCTCCTCAGATGCAAAGCGTTGATCACATTTAGGGTTATAGATAAGCTATCATTAATTCTCCAACACTTGGCCTCATCTCATTTCTTTCCTGTCTACCTCATAGAAAGTGTTACTCTAGCATTTGAACTTCTCACTTTCAATTAACTAATAATTTCACATTTTTGTATTTTAGAAAGGAATTTGAGTAAGAGGAAAATTAAAATGATGGTAGGGTGCAGAATAGTTTCTGAGTTCATCGTAAATATCACAAGAAACTGTATCAGTATAGAAACTGGTGACAATTTTTTAAATAACTCTTTATTTTAAACCATGTTAAATAATTGTCTTTTGTCTTTATAATTTATTTGAAGATTTTTGAAGTCCATTTGCACCAATTTACTTTACTAAACATGAAACTATGTGGTATTATTTTACTCAGAAATAAAGGTGCAAGATTATAAACTGTCAATCTTACTGTACACTCTTTAATGTGACTCTTTCAGTGGTATTTTCTTTTTATTATAACAGAGAATTGAAAGACAAAAGGCCAGTGGCAATCCATCACTAGTGTGAGAAAAATCCAGTAATAATAAAACTGTAGTAAAGTAAGTAAGAAAGCCTGAGAGCCTGGCTGTATAGTAATAAAGATAAAATAAATGGGCTTGAGAAAGATAAGAGTTATCTACTTTAGTAAGCAAGAAATGGTCACAATTGACAAGAGAAGATAGCAGTCTACATGGAGAATTAGCCTCAAGTTTAATAATGAGTAGAGGATTGAAAAAGTTTACACAACTGGAATAGAAATTACAAAGCCTATCTTCATTCTGTGTCAAAAGAATAGTAATTGGCCTGGGATGCTTTGCCTAAGAATATATATTTTCAAATCAAAAGTGACAACTGAACAGCAGACATGCAGATACAATCTAATCAATGCTTTATTTAAAAACATTAATTTTGTTACAACACATTCATCTTTTCTTAAATAATCATTTGTAGACACTTTTGCTATATATGTGATTCTTTCTTTCATATTTCTTTGAACAACTGGTTTTGAAATAAACAAGTTTAAAAAAAATGTTTTTATCCAGATTTGGCCAAACTTACAATCTGATATACAACTATTAAATTTGCCAGTTTTAGCCACTCTGCCCTAAAAATAATTGGAAAATATTAACATATTAAAAAAAAAAAAGATTATCATGTATCCTTTATGTCAAAGAGATAAATTTTTATGTTTTACCGAAGTTTTTCAAGGGATATTTTATAAAAAATAAAACTTTTCTTCCTGATAACAAACATATTTCACCTGTTGATGAAATAAACCTCTCCAGATGAAAAGAGGAAAAATAGCATAAAAAAAGTGAAAGTGAAACCGGTTTTCTGTCCTCATGATTAATATATTTCATTGTTGATGAGAGAATTATTTCCTGTAATAAAAGCTGTACTGTTTTAGGTTTTATGGATAATCGAAATGTACTTTGGATAATCTATTGTTCTGTACATATTAGGCCGCACAACAGAAAAATGATAGATCTGTCTGCCAACACACTACAGACAAGTTGGTTATATTCTGAGGAAATTGTCATCCAAGGGTGCTACCAATCTTTTAGAAGATTTTATTATACTGTATTTAATGGTAAAAGGTAATTTTGACTGGGGAAACAGAATCTTCCCAGGTATTCATAGTGGACTGGCAAGAACTACTTTATTATTAAATATGAAAACTAATAGATATCATTTGATCAATTCTTGAGTACTGGAAATTATTAATTTTTATATACCAAATCAATGTTCTTCAAAATTATGGTTGTTGTTGTTATATTATTCCAAGCATGAAGTCAAGTGAGTGATCCATTTACATAACCACATCTCCATTCATTGCTCTTCTAAGCTCTCATTCTGGCTCTTACATACCTGCTAAACCTGTCCATCTGGTCACAATGTTTGCCAGTTCATAGTTTGGTGATATGGTATATATCATTTGAAAAGGATTCTCTATATATTCCTTCAATGCAGATCTATAACCTCCTTCAAGAATTTGGTAAAAAATTCACTTCCTCTTTGTGACCTTATTTCCATAACTCTCCTTAATCATTCTCTATTCTGTAGCGGTAGATATTAATTAATATTTATCTCTGATGCCACTTGATACATTATTTTGGAGATATTCCCTGTCGTTTCCACTAGTCATATTCCTTATTTTAGGTCTATTTTCAACTAACAATAAGCTCAAAATCATAATTACATTTCACTAATTATGATGACCTGTTTCCAAGTCCTCCATTTTTTTCTATTGATGTTAGATGGATGCTTTCAAAATATTGTTGGAACTGGGCATATCAATATGTTACACTATCTTCCAAGATCCTATGCAACACTTTAAAAATTTTACTCAGTCTATTAAATAATATTCTACTTAGTTAGATAACACTATCAGAAGGTATGTTCAACCTTTCATGTTTGTCAGTCACTGCTAGAATGAAATGCCCATAGTATTGGATACAGAAATGGAGGTCATATTCCCAAAAGCTAACGAAAACAAAAATTTATTTTGTTTAATGCTACTCTAATATAGTTTTATAGGGTTCTCTGGGAGACAAATACTTTCATTTCTAGTTTATGATGACTTAAACTCAATTTTCTGAATGTTACAACTAGAATTAAACTTTTATATATATATATATATAAAATAGAAAAAATAAACAATATTTTGGAGGGCATCCAACAAGTGAAAACGTTCATGAAATGAGATGTCTATTTCTATCTTTTTTATGAAATCCTGCACCCTAGTATATGTTATAAAGGTGACCATTTTTTATGTATTTATTTTAATCTTAGTATTGGGCCATTACAATTTTTAACTAGCTCAGTAATTAAGACTTTCTATTACCAAGATTTTCAATTTGGAATTCTAATATGGTAGTGTGAATTGTAAAGCATTATTAACATGTATCAAGCTCAAAATAAATGTATGTAATTTATAGCTCAAAATAAATGTGTTATATTATTCACAGATGTTGCAAAAATTAAATTTGTAATATACCAAAACTCTGCTTTTTCATGTTTACTACAATGCTTTCTAAACCTCAGCCAGGCCAACCCACTTATCAACTGTTCCACATGTTTTGTAGAACATGTTGACATACTGTTTTTTAACTGTTGCTTTTATTTAATATATGTAAAAGATAGTCTTATATCTAAGTGTGTGGAAAAAGAAAAAATACCAATTCAGCTGTCTTTCAGAAAATGTTGAAGTTTAACCAATTTGTCATTTGCTGGGCTATTTCCACTGTAGATTAGAAAATTGCAGTAAACACAAAATATTCTGAGAAACTTACATTTACAGAGTTTATCAAAAAATGAGTGTCAACTGACAAGAGTGACAACACAGAATGATTTATACTTTCCATTTCAACTTGAATGAAATTGAGCAGAGACTTCTTGGAAGAAAAATTTGGTTTCATTATAGTTGTACATACTAATAATCATTGAGAATTTAGCTATCACATATATTACAGGGCACTTATTCAGTGTAAGTGGCAGTAAAGTAGCTATGTAACTCCAGGAACCAGATTGTCCAAAAGTGAATCCATGAAATATAATAAACAAAATCTGGCTTGTGATTTTAGACAGTAAATACACGCAATATATCAGGAACTAAAACATTTCACAAAAGAATTCAAAATTGAGAATTATTATGGAATTACATAAAAATTAGAAAAAGCTTTTGGGACCATTGATAGAACAACGGCAAATTTTTATTTTAAGAGTTAGTACTGATATGTTGCTATTGTTCAGTACCATTTAGACTTATGCATATACCAAAATACATGACAGAATCATATATTTAAGTGAAGAAAAGGGAAAAGGTTTAATTACTAAAATCAGAGAGGCCTGGGTTCAAATCTCAACTCTGGTATATAAATTTGGGAACTTGGGCAAGTGTTTTCTCTTTTATTAGTCTCAATTTTCTATTCTTAAATTAAGAGTTATAGCAACTACCTCACATTTATGAACATGAAAATTAATACACTGTATATGGAGTCTATTATATAGTGTACACAATCAGAAATTTTAAAATACTGTCTCTTTCCTTATTTAACAATTAATCTCCTGAGCACTCTCTCACCTCTAGGCAATTTCTCATTTCTTTTTCCATGATCCAGTTCACATCAAGCAGTTGGTAAGTTTCACAGTATGTTTCCTTGTCCCTTGGTCTCTGCACAAGCTCTTGCCTTTGTGAGAGACTGGAGAGGGAGCAGTTTGGGGTGCAGGTGCTGGAACTTTGTCTCTGAATTCAAATTCTGGCTGTACAGTTATTGACAAATAATTAATCCCTGTGGATCATAGTTTATCATATGCTTGCCACATTAGTTGAGTGTGGATTAAACAAGATAACTGTATATAAATTATATGTATACTTGATAAGTGGGCAATAAAGGTGACTTTCAGTATTTTTAATAAATGTTGGTATTTTATTTGCATGACACTTGAGATCCTAATGTGCTCTTTAACATACACGTATGTTTATAAAGTTGGGTATTATAAAGTGAATTTTAACTTTAACGGTTCCACTTCTGCTTCTACTCATTTGGTGCCCATTTTTTACCATGGCTCTTTTTCTCTCTTCACTATGTTTAATTTTTTCCTCTCTACTTGGTCCTTGTTCCTTGCTTTTTTAAAAATTTATTTTAATTGAGTAACATTGATTTATAACATATGTTTCATTTTATTTGTACTTTTGTATACCTTACAAAGTGCCATCACCATACAGTCTATCCCTTTACCCATTTCACCTTCCCCCTTGCCTCTTCCCCTCTGGTAACCATTAATCTGTTCTCTGTATCTAAGTGTGTGTCTGGTTTGTTCATTTTTTAAAATAGTTTTTTAATATTCCACATATGAGGGAATTCATATGGTATCTGTCTTTCTCTGTCTATATCACTTAGCCTAATGCCATCAAGGTTCACCCATGTTGTTGCAAATGGGAAGGTTTCATGTTTTTCATGGCTGAGTAGCATTCCATTATATAATTATATACATATACCACATCTTCTTTATTCATTCATCGGTTTATGGGCACTTAGGTTGTTTCCATATCTTGGCTATTGTAAATAATGCTGTAATGAACATGGGGGTGTGAATATCTTTTCAGATTAGTGTTTTCATATTCTTTGGATAAATACCCAGAAGTGGAATAGTTGGATCATATGGTGGTTCTACTCTTAATTTTTTTGAGGAATCTTTATACTGTCTTCCACAGTGACTGCACCAATTTACATTCCCAGCAACAGTGTATAAGTGTTCCTTTCCTCCACATCCTCACCAACATTTGTTCTTGCCTTTTTGATAATACCACTCTAACAGGTAGGAGGTGATATTGTGGTTTTGATTTGTATTTCCTTAATAACTAGTGACATTGAACATCTTTGCATGTGCCTATTGGCCATCTGTATTTCTTCTTTGGAAAAAATGCTTATTCCGCTCCTATTCCCATTTTTTAATCAGGTTGATTTTTTGTTGTTTTTGAGTTGTGTGAGTTCTATATATATTTTGGATATTAATCCCTTATTGGATAAGATATCAAGTATCTTCTCCCATTCAGTAGGTTGTCTTTTCATTTTATTGATGTTTCCTTTGCTGGGTAGAAGAATTTAGTTTGATGTAATCCTATTTGTTTATTTTTGCTTTTGTTTCCTTTGCCTGAGGAGACATATCTATAAAGATATTGCTAAGACTGGGGTGAAAGAGCATACTGCCAATGTTTTCTTCTAGCAATTTTATGATTTCAGGTCTTACAATCAAATCTTTAATCCAGTTTGAGTTCATCTTTGTGTATGGTGTGAGACAGTGGTCTAGTTTCTTGTTTTGCATGTGACTGTCCAGTTTTCCCAGCACTATTTATTGAAGAGACTATCTTATCTCCATTGTATGTTCTTTTCTCCTTTGTCATAAATTAATTGTCATATGTGTGTAGGTTTATTCTGGGCTCTCAGTTCTTTTCCATTGATCTATGTATCTGTTTTTCTGCTAGTTACAAGCTGTTTTGATTATTATGGTTTTGTAGGTATAGTTTAAAATCAGGGAGTGTCATACCTCCAGCTTTGTTCTTTTTTCTCAGGATTGCTTTGGCCATTGGAGGTCTTTAGTGGTTCCATATAAATTTTAGAATTTTTTGATTTCTGTGAAAAATGTTCTTGAGGGCATGATAGGATTGCATTGAATCTGTAGATTTCTTTAGGTAATAATGACATTTTAACTGTTAATTCTTTCAACTCATGAGCACAGAATATCCTTTTATTTGTGTCTTCTTCAATTTCCTTCAACAGTATCTTATAGTTTTCAGTGTACAGGTCTCCCACCTTCTTGGTTAAATTTATTCCTAGGTATCTTATTCTTATTTTTGCAATGGTTAATGGGATTGTTTTCTTAATTTCTTTTTTCTGATATTTATTGCTAGCATATATAAACACAACAAATTTTTATATATTGATTTTATAGCTTGAAACTTTACTGCATTAATTTATTATTTCTAAAAGTTTTTAGGTGGAGACTCTAGGGTTTTCCATGTTTAGTATTATGTCATCTGCAAATAGTGACACTTGTACTTCTTCCCTTCCAATTTGGATGTCTTTTATTTCTTTCTCTTGTCTGATTGCTGTGGCTAGGACTTCCAATACTATGTTAAACCAAAGTGGTTAAAGTGGGCATCTCTGTCTTGCTCCTGATTTTAGAGGGATACCTTTCTATTGTTCACCATTGACTATGATGTTAGCTGTAAGCTTGTCATACAGCTTTTATTATGTTGAGGCATATCCCTTCTATACATGATTTATTGAGTGCCTTTATCATAAATGTGTGTTGAGTCTTATCAAATGCTTTTTCTGCATCTACTGAAATGAGCATATGGTTTTTATCCTTTATTTTAATAATATGGTATATCATGTGGATTGATTTGTGGATATTGAACCATCTTTGCAGCCCTGGGAATTAATCCCACTTGAGCATGGTGTATCTTTTAGATGTATTGTTGAATTCAGTTTGCTAATATTTTGTTGAGGATTTTTACATCTATGTTCATCAGGTATTGGCCTATAGTTTTCTTTTTTGTGTGTTGTCTTTGCATCATTTTGATATCCAGGTGATGTGGGCTTCATAAAATGAGTTTGGAAGTATTCCCTTCTCTTCAATTTTTTGGGAGAGTTTGAGAAGGGTAAGTATTGAATCATCTTTGAATGTGTGGTAGAATTTATCTGTGAAGCCATCTAGTACTGGACTTTTGTTCTGGAATAGCTTTTTGATTACTGACTCAATCTCTGTACTAATGAACAGTCAATTTAGATTTTCTAATTCTTCCTGATTCAGTCTTTGATGGTTGTATGATTCTAAGAATTGTCCATTTATTCTACATTGTCCAATTTGTTGGTGTATAGCTCTTCATAATATTCTCTTACAATCTTTTGTATTTCTGTGGTATCTGTTGTTATTTTTCCTCTTTTGTTTCTGATTTTATTTTTCAGGTCCTTCTCTTAGTCTAGTTAATAGTTTGCCAATCTTGTTTACCTTTTCAAAGAACCAGCTCTGAGTTTCACTGATCTTTTCTACTGTCCTTTTAGTCTCTATGTTATTTATTTCTGCTCTGATCTCTATTATTTTCTTCCTTCTACTAATTTTGAACTATTTTTTGTTATTCTTTTTCTCGTTCCTTTAGGTGTAACTTTAGATTGTTTGAGATTTTTCTTGTTTACTTAGGTAAGCCTATATCGCTATAAACTTCTGCTCTTGTTACTGCTTTTGTTATATCCCATAGATTTTGGTGTATCATATTTTTATTTTCATTTTTCTTCAGGTAATTAGTGATTTCTCCTTTGATTTCTTCATTGACTTAATAGTTGTTCAGTTGCATATTGTTCAGTGTCCACATATTTGGGAGTTTTCTCACTCTCATCTTGTAGTTGATTTCTAGTTTCATTCCATTGTGATCAGAGAAAATGCTTGATATGATTTCAATTTTTGTAAATTTACTGAGACTTGTTTTGTGTCCCAACGTACGGTCTCTGAGAATGTTCCATGTGTATTTGAGAAGAAAGTGTGTTCCAATGCATTTGAATGGAGTGTTCAGTACAAATCTATTAAATCCGTCTGGTCTAATGTTTCATTTAAGACTTGTTTTTCTTGTTGACTCTGGATAATATATCCATTGATGTAAGTGGGGTGTTAAAGTCTCCTGCTATTATTGTTTTGCTTTCAATTTCTCCCTTTAGATCTGTTGTTAATTGTTTTATATATTTTGTTGCTCCTATGTTAGGCATATAAATTAGTCATGGTTATGTCTTCTTGATGAATTAACTGTCCTGTTTATTATTGTATACTGTTCATTTTTGTCTCTTTTTACCTGTGTAAGCTTGAAGTGTATTTTGTTTGATATGAGTATGGCTACACCCACTTTCTTCTGATTGCTATTTGCTGTAGTGTCATCAACCATCCTTTCACTTTTAGCCTACGGTTGTCTTTTGAGCTAAGGTATGTCACCTGGAGGCAGTATATAGTTAGGTTTTGTTTTTTAATCCATCCAACTACTCTGGGTCTTTTGATTGGTGAATTTAATCCATTAACATTTAGGGTGATTATTGATAGATGAGGACTTAGTACTGCCATTTTATCTTATGTTTTCTATATCTCCATTGGTTTTTTCCTTGTGTTTCTGTCTGCCACTTTGGTTTGGTGGTTTTTCTATGATATTTTTCTCAGTATCCTCTTTTTTATGTTTCCTGTCTCTGCTTTATGTTTTGTGGTTACCCTGGAGTTTGTATAAAATATTTCATAGATAAAGTAGTCCTTTTTCTGCTGATAGAATCTTATCCTCATTTACCTATACAAGTTCTGCCCCTTTCCTCTTCCCCTTTTATGTTTTTGTTGTCTTACATTATCCCTCTTTATGCTGTGAATTTCTTACCAAACTGAGATAGCTATAGTTATTTTTCTGCTTTCTTTTTCCTACCTTTAACCTTTATAAAAGTGTTTAAAAAATCTATTCTGATAGAGTTCCAATTTTCTGGTTTTGTCTGTTTTTGACCTTGCTCAAAGTTTTGTGTATTTTAGCCATTTTGTTTCTGGTAGAAGGGTTCCTTTCAAATCTCTTGTAAATCAGGCCTAATGTTGATGAACTCTCTCAGCTTTTGTTTGTCTGGGAAAATCTTTATTTCTCCTTTGTATCTGAATAACAATTTTCCTAGATAGAGTATTCTTGGGTGACAGTGTACAGTTTTTATCCTTCAGTTTTTTGAGAATATCATTCCAGTCCTTCCCGGCCTGTATGGTTTCTGCTGAGAAATATGCTTATAGACTAATGGGGGTTTCTTTGTAGGTTATCATCCTTTTTTTCTCTGGTTGCCTTTAAAATTCTTTGTCATTGCCTTTTGACAATTTTAATATCATGTATCTTAGAGAAGGACTTTTATAATTAAGGTAATTAGGTATTCTCTTAGCTTCATGGAATTTTATATCTAGTTACTTGCCTGAGTTTTGGAAGTTCTCAGTTATTATTTCTTTAAATAATTTCCCTGCTCCCTTTCCCTCTTTCCTTCTTCTAGGATACCCATTTTACTAACATTACCCTTCCTAAAAGAGTCAGATAACTCTCATATAATTTCCTCACTTTTTTTACATCTTATTTCTTTTTCCTCTTCTAATTTTATCATTTCTAGATTTCTGTCTTTGAGCTCATTAATTCCCTCTTCCATATGGTCTACTCTATTTCCCATGCTTTCTAACATGCTCATGTTATTTATTGTTTTCTTCAGCTCAAAAATTTTTGTTTGGTTCTTTATTAGAGTTTCAATATCTTTGGTAAAGTATTCCTTATGTTTATTAATTTTATTCCTGAGCTCATTAAACTGCCTTTTCTGAGGTTTTTTTTTTTTTTTTAATATCAATGAGTTGCTTTATGGCAGCTATTTTGAATTCTCTATCAGTTAGATTGCAATATCCCATGACTTTAAGTTTGGTTTCTGGAGAACTGTCATTATCATTTTATAGTATACTATGGTTATTGATGTGTTTGTGTATTTGTTCCTCTGCATGTGTATCTGATATTAAACGTCAGGTTAGGAGTTAGATTCCTTTTTTTGGTTTTCTTGTTGGTGGTGTTTTCACACAAGTTTTTGGTTTCTCTTACCTGAGTAGCCTCTGTTTATATTTGAAAGTTATATATCACCACATTCTGGAATACAAAAAAAGTTTCTAATAGTCATCCTAATGAATTATAAGAATCAAAGAAAACATAAAAGCTTAGTTAAGGAGGTATCTGCTACTTCAAATGTGAAAGCACAAGTACACACCTCAAAATATGAAAAATCAAGGAAATATGATATTGCAGGATAATTCTCCAACAATCAAAAACAAAGGCATAGAATATTGCAATCTGAATGATAAAGAATTGAAAATCACTGTTATGAAGAAATTCACCAAGGTATAAGCAACCTCAGAAAGACAATTCAATAAAATCCAGAATAAAATGAATGGACAGAAGGAGGTTTTTTTAATCAAAGAGATAGAAATTATTAAAAAAAAAAACAAACAAGTTCTGGAGTTGAAAAATTTAATGAAGGAGATAAAGAATGCAGTAGAGAGCACCTGTAGTAGGGTAAACCAGATAGAAGAATGAATAAATTACTTCAAGAATAGGAATATAGGAAAACAGTTAGAAGAAAGGAAATAAGTTTTTTTAAAAAGTAAATAAAACCCTTGAGTGCTATTCAGAAAAGCAAATATTAGAATAAAGGGAATTCCAAAGGAGAAGAGGGAGAAGGGAGTAGATAGTTTATTTAAAGAAATAGTAGCTGAGAACTTTCCAAATCTGGGAAAGAACTTGCACATAAAAGTCCACGAGGCCCTAGGATCTCAATGCAAAAATACCTTCTCCATGACACATTATAAAAGAGCTGTCAAGAATCAACAATAAAGAAAGAAACTTAAAGGCAGTCCAGGGGAAAAAAGAAAATAACCAACAAGGGTACCCCATTAAGCTACCAGCAGATTTCTCTGCAGAAACTTTACTGGTCAGGAGAGGTAGAATGACATATTCAAAGTATTAAAAGATAAAAATGCCAGCCAAGAATAATTTATCAGGTAAAGTTATCATTCAGATAGAAAGGAGAAATAAAGCCTTTTCCTGCCAAACAAAAGCTGAGGAAGTTCACCATCACTAGACCTGCCTTGCAAGAAATACTTAAAGGAGTTCAACTGAAATAAAAAGATGCTAATTAGTGACATGCAAACATATGAAAGTACACAACACACTGGCAATGGTAAAGAATAGATATTCAGAATTAGAAAACTGTAACTCTGTATTACAATGGTATGTTAACCACTTAACTATAGTATGAAGGTTAACAAAAAAATAGTATTTAGAATGATTTAGCTACTATAATATGTTAAAGGATACACAGCATAAAAACATGTAAATTGTGGTCAAAATTATAAAAGGGGAGGAGTAAGGGTGGAGCCTCATAGGAAAACAAAGATAAGTTGTTATCACCACAAAACAGACTGTTTTATCTGTGAGATGCTTTATGTAAGCCCCATGGTAACCAGAGTAAACATCTAGCCAACTTAAAAAGGTAAACATAAACAGAGGAAAAAAGCAACACAGAAGCACAAAACAACCAGAAAGGAAGTAATAAGATAGCAGTAGTAACTCTTTACCTATCAATAAATACTCTTAATGTAAATAGATTAAATTCACTAGTCAAAAGGCACAGAGTGCTGGATGAATCAAAACAACAACACCACCCAACTATATGCTGCCTCCAAGAGATTCATTTCAGCTCTAAAGACACACATAAGGTCAAAGTAAAAAGATGGAAGAAGATATACCATGTAAGTGGAGACGAAAAAAAAGAATGAGGGTAGCCATCCTTATATCAGACAAATAGACTTGAAGCCAAAAATGGCAACAAGAGACAAAGAAGGTCATTATATATTGATGAAGGTGTCAGTACATCAAAAAGATATAACGACTGTAAATATATACATAACCAATATCAGAGCATGTAAATATATTAAGCAAATACCAACAAATCTGAAGGGAGTAATGGAAAATGATACAATATTAGTAGAGGGCTTTAATACCCCACTTTCAGCAACAGATAGATCATCCAGACAGATAATCAACCAGAAAACAGAATTAAACCATACTGTAAACCAAATGGAATTTATGGACATATATATGGAACATTTCATTCAACAGTAGCAGAATACATATTCTGCTCAAACATACATGAAACATTCTCAAGGAGAGATTATACAGTAAGTCACAAAAAAAATCTTAGCAAATTTAAGAAGATGGAAATCATACCAACTATCTTTTCTGACAATAATGGTATGAAACTAAAAGTCAGCAACATGAGTGATGTCAAAAATGTACAAATGCATGGAAACTAAACAATACTTCTAAACAACCAATGGGTCAAATAAGAAGTCAAAAGAGAAATAAAAAATATGCCAAAACAAATGAAAATGAAAACATACCAAATACAATAGGATGATGCCACAGCAGTTTTTAAAGGAAAGCCTATAGTGATAAATGCATATATTAAGAAATTAGAAAGACCTCAAATAAACAACCTAACTTTATACCTCAGGAACTAGAAAAAGAAAAAATTAAGCCCAAAGTTAGCAGAAAAAAAAGGAAATAAAAATTAGAGTGGAAATGAATGAAATAGAGACCAGAAAAACAATAGAAATTATAAGCAAAACTAAGAGCTCGATTTTCAAAGATAAGTACAACTGAAAAATTTTTAATTAGACTAAGAAAAAAGTCAGAAAAAATTAGAATAGAAATCATCACAACTGATATTACAGAAGTATATTGAATTATGAGAGAATACTATGAGTAATTATATGCTAGCAAATTTGATAACCTAGAAAAAATGGATAAAATCCTTAAAACACAACCTACCAAGACTGAATCAGGAAGAAATAGAAAGTTTGAACAGACAAATAATGAGTCAGAAAATTTACTCAGTGACCAAAAACCACCCCAAGACCAGAAAATCCCAGGACCAGATGGCTTCACTGGAAAATTCCAACAAACACTTAAAGAGAAATTAATGACAATTCTTCTCAAACTCTTCCCAAAATTTAAAGAGAGGGAGTAATTACAAATTCATTCTATGAAACTAGCGTTACCTTAAAGCCAGATAAAATATTAAAGCCATGTAAGGAAACTGCAAGAAATGACAACTATGGACTAACATATCCCTGAGGAATACAAATGCAAAAATTCTCTACAAAGTATTATCAAACTGAATTAAGAACACATTAAAATGATTATGCACCATGACCAAGTGTGATTTATGCCTGAGATACAATGATGATTCAACATACACAAATTAATATACATAAGACATCACATTAATAGAATGAAAGATTAAAATGACATGATTATCACAATAAATGCAAAAAAGCATTTAACAAAACATCTTCTTATGGTAAAACAGCAAAAACCCTCAACAGATTGGGTGTAGAAAGAATGAAACTCAACATAATAAAGGCCACATACAACAAACCCACAGCTAACATTATATCTAATGAAGAATAACTGAAAGTTTTTCCTCTAAGGCCAGGAACAAAACAAGGATGCCCACTCTCACCACTTCTATTCAATATAGTACTGGAAGTCCTTGCTAGAGCAATTAGGTAAGACAAAGATATAAAATTCACCCAAATCAGAAGGGAAGAAGTAAAATTTTCTTCATTTGCAGATGATATGATTTTGTCTAAAGCAAGTTCCAAAGATTCAACCAAAAAACTGTTGCAAACAATCAACAAATTCACCAAAGTTGCAGAATGTAAAATCAACATAGAGAAATCAATTGCATTTCTATACACTTATAATGAAACATCTGAAAAAGAAGTTAACAATCCTACTCACAATGGCACTAAAAACAATAACATATCTAGGAATAAATTTAACTAAGGAAATGCAGGATTTGTACAACAAAAACTCTATGACTTTGTTGGAAAAAATTCAGGAAGACAAACAAATGGAAAGACATCCTATGTTCATGGATAAGAAGAATTAATATTGTTAAAAAGTTCCACTACTCTAAGCCATCTATAGAGCCAACATAATTCCTATCAAAATTTCAATGTCATTTTTCACAGAAATAGAAAGAAACATTAATTAAAATAGTATGGTACTAGCATAAAAAAATAGACCAATGGAACAGAATAGAGAGCACAAAATTAACCCCTGGCATATATGGTCAACTAGTATTTGACAAGCAAGCCAAGAAAACCCAATGAGGAAAGGATAGATTCTTCAGCAAGTGGTAATGGGAACACTAGATAAACACTTGCAGAAAAATAAAATTAGACACTTACCTTACACCACTCACAAAAATTAACTCAAAATTGGATAAAAGGCTTAAAGTTTAAGACCTGATACCATAAAAGTCCTAGGAGAAAACATAGGGAAGAAGCTCATTGACACTAATCTTGGCAATGATTTTTTGGATACAACACAAAAAGCACAAGCAACAAAAGCACAAATCAACAAATGAGTCTACATCAAACTGAAAATCTTCTGCACAGCAAAAGAAGGGGGGGGTGAATCTATGACAACCCCTATATAAGACCCCTTAGTCACTTGCACATTTATATAATTTTGGTTAATATAATTTATTATATGGTTTCCATATAATTTATTATCCAAATAAGGTCCTCTTTTGAGATTAAAGAGGGGTGCTATTGATTATATCAGGAAATAGGCATAAATTGACATTGTCCAGAGAAAACTAGAACTTATGTCACACTGTATAATGAATGGATAGGTCATCATTGAAAACACAGGAAATGGTGACATTTCCTATCACTTATATTCATAAGATTTTCTAATTCATATCTATCTTTTTTCCCTTAAGTTTTAATACCATTATCTCCAATCTAAGAATACCTATTGAATACATTGAATACATAGGCCAGAGTTATGCCTTGGATAAAATGTGTGTGAAATAAAGCAACATTTCCATCTAAAGATTTTCTCCATCTCTGAGGAGATAAGATTCTTATTGTAATATAATATTTTAGAAACTACCATTACCAAAAATTCAAGAACACTTAAAGCAGCTGTTTTGATATGTCGTCAGTTCTGCAGAGAACCTAGGACCTCTGTGGGAAACAGAAAATTTTTAAACTATCCATAAGAAGGGATCAGATATATACTGACAAGGCTGACCAGCTAGTGATGATAAGCACAAATGATAGCCCCTGATCAAAATCATCACGAGTGAGAAAATTA
Organism: Phocoena sinus; assembly: GCF_008692025.1. NCBI lineage: Eukaryota > Metazoa > Chordata > Mammalia > Artiodactyla > Phocoenidae > Phocoena > Phocoena sinus. The sequence continues at coordinate 120,529,728 of NC_045764.1, read as the reverse complement.
CTGGAAAAGCAGGCTGGGCTGAGGAAAAAAGCCAAGAGACCAAAGACAACAGAGATTCCAGTACAATTAATGACCTCCTGACCTACTACAAGCATATTCTCCCCTTGCTCAGTTATTTAGTATTCTGTTCCTCAAGTGCCTGTATTCCTGGGAAGGAGAGTGGCTATGGGATATAGCTGGAGATGTGTCACTAGGGAAATGGAAACAGAAACATACAGAGTCAAGTTTCCATGAACTCAAAGTTAATAGGGGCTTTGAATCAGTTTGCTCCTCCTGTAATCCTACAATATATCTATTCAAGATATGATGGCATTATTACAGTTTTTCCAAATTCTCTCTTTCCTATTTCAGTCATCAATTTTGTTCATAATAACTACAACTGTATTTTGTTTTCTTGTATTCAATTCCATTTCAATTCTCAAATATAAGCTCCTGACCCCAAAATTCTTACTAAAACAAAGCCATAATTTATATAATGCCACTGTTTACAAAAATCCAGAGTTTATAGAATAAAAATGGAAACCATTCCATCAAGGCATAAGCCCAGAAACTAGCACAACTTCATTTACTCCATATTATACTGGTTAAAACAGCCATAAAGCCCTCCCAAATTCAAAGACTGGGGAAGCCAACCCCATCTCTTGATGGGAGGAATGTCAAGGTTTATGGTCTGTTGAGAGTATATCATTATATCCAAATGTACAAGTTACGGAGGCAAATAACTGTTTAAAGCCAAGATCTACTACTACTTAGATGTGAGATTTTAGAAGTCATTAGACATCTCATTCTTAGTTTCTGTAATAATGGCATAAGGTCAGGGTGAAGATTAAATAAGATAATGAACACAAAATGATTAGCCAATGACTTTCCAGAGAAGGTACTCATTAAAAGTTATTGCAACCTATACTTTAGCACAATCCCTCATGCATTTTGCACTGTGGCCCAGTGGTTCATAACTGGAGACAAATTTTTCCCTAGGAGGTACCTGGCATGTCTGCAAACATTCATGGATGACAAGGCTGGAGGATGAGTGCTACTGGTAGAGATCTTGGAAGCTGCTAAACATCCTACAATGCATGGAACAGCATACAAAGAATTGTCTGACCCAAAATGACAATTGAAACACTTATGCAGCAAAAATGAAAAGTGTAATAGCCCCAATGTCCTCTAAACTCTCCTATTTTCTTTTCTTGATTCAAAATATTCCTTCTGTGCAACAATTCCTTCTCTTATTTAATGGCACTAGAAATGCCATTTTTAGTGGGACCTTTATTGGGCTGTCTGAGTCAAATGCCTTTTCCTCAAAAAAACCCTCCACCTTCTCCTTGAACCAGAAGAAATCTTTCTATCCTCAGTATTCTCAAAGTACTTGATATACTGATGGCAATTCTCCTTCAATATTACGTTTGCATTTATTTACTACCTGTGTAGTTATTTTTCTTGTTATTAATTTGGAAAGTCATTTAAGCCAAACAACATGTCTTAATTGTCTTTGAACATGCTCTTCTCATCTTTCATTGCTTTTTATAAAGTATTGAATGACCTAGACATTCAAAAGCTACAATTTAATTAATTTATGCTGGAGAATTAAACTGCATTTAAAGTATATTATGAGAAGAAGATGGAGTTTGGGGAAATTATTTGAAAATCTGAAGTATACAGAATTTTATATTAGATAATTCACTTTCATTATAAAATTGTAGCTTACTATAATTTCAGTTTTGAGATGTTCTAGCTTTCTCTATTCATCTTGGAACAAAGCTGAAATTGATGAGAATTTGATAATTGAAATAGCTTTCTAGTTACTCAGAAAAATAAAGAATGCTTTTTCTGGTTAAATTTCTAGAATGTCTCACATAGAATAATTTAATTTCCAAACAGCTTACTAGAAGATACACAAATATCCGGATCAAATGGGAAATACTAGCTTGGTGATCATTGAATTTATTTTTACTATTATGGAACTGGAATACTTTCTAACAATAGCACTTATTTATGAGCACTGAATCAATTCCTGGGAGCCTAAAATGATTTAGGAAATGATGTTCAGCATGTTTCCAAATATGTTTAAATATAGTTGTAAGCAGAAACCTAAGTTAGATTTTAAAATAACCTGGGAGGAGGAGATCAAGATGGCAGAGCAGGAGGACGCTGGGCTCACCTTCCCCCATGAACACATCAAAAATACATCTACGGGCTTCCCTGGTGGCGCAGTGGTTGAGAGTCCGCCTGCCGATGCAGGGGCACGCGGGTTTGTGCCCGGTCGGGGAGGATCCCACGTGCCGTGAAGCGGCTGAGCCTGTGAGACATGACCGCTGAGCCTGCGCGTCCGGAGCCTGTGCTCCGCGGCAGGAGAGGCCACAACGGTGAGAGGCCCGTGTACAGCTAAAAAAAAAAAAAAAAAAAAAAAAATACATCTACATGTGGAGCAATTCTCACTGAAAACAAACTGGAGACTGGCATAAAGACCCTTACACAACAAAGTTATAAAGAATGATCTACATGGAGTCAGGTAGGAAGGGAAGACAAGCAATCAATTCAGTACCTGTACCTCTAGGAGAGAACACAGAAAAGAAGGGGAATTGCATGGGTTCAAAGATCCTCCCTGGGAGGGAGTAGTCTGAACCACATGTTGGACACCCCATCCCTGATATCCAACACCAGGAAGATGAATCCCCTTAGCTGGCTTGAAAACCAGTGGGACTAACAGGAGGAGTGTATGAAACCTAGACTGCTTATTAAGAACCTGCTTGCTTATACCCAGGAACAAGGTCGACGGAGTAGATTGAGACTGCTCAAGACTCTGGCCAGTTTCCTGCAACTTCCCAGCTCCTCCAGCTTTGGCATGGCTTCCCACTGGGGTGAAGGCTGCACTGCAGAGGTGAGTTTGCAGTCAAGGGGGATGGAGCAGGCTTGGACCTGGCGCTGCGTCTGAACAGGGTGGGGGCTGTGGCTGCTGGCACTTGCCGAGGCGGTGGATCTGGAGCTGTCTCACACTCTCACTGGTATGCTGGGACTATCCCAGCCTGTGCACAAGCTGACACCAAATGCCCACTCCAGCCCCTCTTGCTCTGGTGCAGCTCCCCACTAGGGTGAAGGCTGTCATTGCTGAGGACAGTGCATAGTTGTGGGAGCTAAATCTAGCTTGGACCCAGCACTGCACCTGAACTGGGCAAAAGTGGCCATTACTGGAGCTCCCAGAGGCAGTGGGCAGGGAGTGGTCTGGAATTCTGACTGGTGTGCTGGGATTACATCAGTGTGTGCCCCAGCAGGCATCAGGTGCTGGCTCAGACCCCTTATGCTCTAGCACTGATCCCATCTGGAGTGAAGGTGCTGAGGCTGGGAGGAAATAGAGTGTACACTTAGAGGGAACAGAACCAGCTCGGACTTAACCCTCACCTCTTCAGCTCCAGCACCTTGGGTCCTGCTCTTACCCCCAATAGAACACTGTCAGCCAACGATCATAGGAGAAGACTTGGCTCACACCTTGTTCTAGCTCTAGCCCCTCTATCTCCAGCCCCATGTCCCACGAAGGTAACAGCTGTCAGCAAACCCTGGGGGGAGATGTGACCTATGCTCATTTCAGATCTAGCGCTCCCACCAAAGCCAGTGGGCACAATTACACTGCAGAGGGAAACTCCCACACAAGAATATATTTTCAAAACCAGGACAGGTAACTGTTTCACTGAATTTCATAGAGACAGGGTAAGGTAGGCAACATAAGATAGGGGAATTTGTTTCAATTAATAGAATAAGAAAAAAACTTTAAAAAAAACTAATAAAATAGAGATAAATAAATGACCAGGTAAAGGGTTCAGAGCATTAGCATAATAGTGCTAATTGAACTAGGAAAAAGAATAAATGAATACAGTGAGAATTTTAACAGAGAACCAGAAAATACAAACCACCAATCAGAGCTGATGAATATAACAACTAAAGTGAAAAACACACCAGAAGGAATTAACAGCAGACTAGGTGATACAGAAGAATGCCTAAGTGTTCTGGAAGATAGAATAGAAATTGGCCAAACAAAACAGCAAAAAGAAAAACAAATTTTAAAAAATGAGAATATTTTAAAGGACCTGTGGGGACAACATCAAGAATACTAACATTCACATAATAGGGGTCCCAGAGGGAAAAGGGTAGAAAACACAAGCAGAACACTCTGACATCAATCACAATAATATTATTTGTATCTGTCTCCTAAGGCAAGAGAAAACAGAAGCAAAAATAAACAAATGGGACCTAATTACACTTAAAAGCTTTTGCATAGCAAAGAACACCTTCCACAAAATGGAAAGACAACCTATAGAGTGAGAGAAAATATTTGCAAGTGATATGACTGTTAAGGAGTTAATATCTAAAATATATAAACAGCTCATACAACTCAACAACAAAAAACCAAAAGCCCAATTAAAAAATGAGCAAAAGACCTGAATAAACATTTTGCCAAAGAGGACATACAGATGACTAACAGGCACAAGAAAAGATGCTCAACATAGCTAATCATCAGAGAAATGCAAATCAAAACCACAATGAGCTATCACCTCACATCTGTCAGAATGGTAATCATTAAGAAGACCACAAACAAGAAACACTGAAGTGCATGTGGTGAAAAGGGAACCTTCCTACACTGTTGGTGGGAATGTAAATTGGTGCAGCTACTATGGAAAACGGTATGGAAGTTCCTGACAAAACTAAAAATAGAACTACCATATGATCCATCAATTCCACTCCTGTGTATATACCCAAAGAAAACAAAAATGCTAATTTGAAAAGATACACGCACTCCAATGTTCATAGCAGCATTATTTACAATAGCCAAGATGTGGAGGCAACCTTAGTGCCCATCAACAGATGACTGGATAAAGAAGATGTGGCACATATATATATATATATATATATATATATATATACACACACACACACATACACACACGCACAAGCACACATACACACACACACACACAAAATGGAATATTACTAAGCCATAAAGGAATGAAACTTTGCCATTTATACAACATGGATAGACTTGGAGGGCATTATGCTTAGTGAAATAGGTCAGACAGAGGGAAGACAAATACTGTATGTTAACACATATATGAAATCTAAAAATAAAATGAATGAATATAACAAAACAGAAACAGGTTCACAGATATAGAGAACAAACTACTAGTTACAAGTGGGGAGAAGGAAGTGTGAGGGGCACAATAGGGGTAGGGGATTAAGAGGTACAAACTACTATATATAAAATAAATAAACTACAAGTATATATTGTACAGCACAGGGAGTACAGTTAATATGTTATAAAGATGTAAATGGAGTTTAATATAAACTATAAAAATATTTGATCATTATGTTGTAGACCTCAGACTAATTAATGTTGTAAATCAACTATAAGTTAATAAAAAATAAAAATTATCTGAAAAGAAAAGTATAACTCTACTAGATACATTTTTGCAGAACTTACTGCCTTAGATTGATACAAAAATGATTTCTTTATTCACTGGCACAGAGTGTACATATGGAAACCATGATAAGGTAATTTCTGAGTGCCCATACTATTCATACCTAACAAATATGGGTATGAAAAAGTAGCTGTAAATTTAGTCATTACTCCTGAAATCAGCTCAATCAGAAATATGTGTCTAAATACCCCCTCCTATTTGCAATGTTTTCTTATGAAGAGTGTAGTTATTTTCTCACACATTTCTAACTAATCTATAACTTATTTCTATAGAATTCTCACTGCATATACTTTTTTTTTTTTTTTTTTTTTTTTTGGGGTACGCGGGCCTCTCACTGTTGTGGCCTCTCGCTCTATGGAGCACAGGCTCCGGACGCACAGGCTCAGCGGCCATTGCTCACGGGTCCAGCCGCTCCGCGGCATGTGGGATCTTCCCGGACCGGGGCACGAACCCGTGTCCCCTGCATCGGCAGGCGGGCTCTCAACCACTGCGCCACCAGGGAAGCCCCACTGCATATACTTTTAATTTTCATTTTGAAACTATCTTTCACACCCCATGCTATCTGAAATCAGGCTGCTTTATTGTGATTTCTTTAGAAATTATAAAAACTCTTTCTTCCATCCTTCAATCTATTCCTATAGATTATAAATTTTTAAAGTATGATATCCATTTTTGTGATGCATATCCATTATACTACTTATCTGTCATCCTATATTTAACTATATGGAAAATGGTTAACTCAAGGATAAATCAATAAAACTTATTTATTAAAATGAGTGCAAAATATTACATAAGGTATTATCTGTTCTTATATACTTAATGATATTGACTATATTATGACTATAGACCATAGACATAATTGATGGCAAATCATCATATAAAAAAAGTCTATGCTTAAGGAAAGATCTGAGGAAAAAAAATCATGTCATGATATATGAAACCTGGAAATGGATTATTTCCATGGCACACAAAAGGTTACATAAATATTTTATCCTCTTCCCACATTTTCATGGTATTACATTTATTGGCTATTAAATTTTTATAAAAATCCATGTTTCCTGGACTAACAAATACCACCTTGCATGTCCTGTGAATGTGTGTCCTAGAATACACACTTCCATAAAATCTATACAAAAGCAAGGTAGAAAGTCCAAAACCAATCTATTGTGAATATGTGCCTACTAAAATGTTTGTTTAAATTACATCAATAAATGAAAATAAAATAATTGAGTTTTTTTCAGAATATTGACAGAGCAGATGAATGTTTTTGACAGGAAGTATAAAAGCATCAGTCAAAATATTATTAAACATCGAAAACAATGCTCAATGATTTTTGTAACTTCTATGTAATGAAGAGGATATCAGTGATCCAACTTTGAGCCACAATATGGAGCTGCTAGATTTCAAACCTTCCTGCAAGTCTGGAGCATGATGGGCAGAAACACTAGGGCTTCTTTAGAAGACAAATACTTTCTGAAGTAAAGGAACACTACAAAAGTTTCTGGTTCAATTTGAGCCGAAAAATCTAAGTACAACAAACATAGTATGTTGGAATTTCTGGTAAAAACTATTTAAACACACAAATACTTTACTTCCATATATGTATGCTCAACTATAGGGTATACTTACATATGTTTAAATATAGAACATATATTTTGCCATGTACATATGTATGTATACATATACGCATATATACATATACATATATATGTGTGTGTTCAGAAAGTAGCTATGGCTCAGAGCAGTGATATAACTATATTAGAACAATTTCTGTAACATATAAAGCAGATAGGAACATTCCATTAAAACTCAACAGATACAGACTATTTGAAATCCCGTGTAGAAGAGTTAATTACCCTGGGCTTAAAACCCCTTCCGTATGACCACCTTCCCCAACACAAACATACTCATAAACACACAGAGAAGCAGATTCATCATTAAGGTAACAATAACAAAAAATGTACTCTCCCAGAAAGAACATCCAGCTAGGCTGCAAGAAAATAAAATTGATAGTATGAAATATATCCTCATTAAATTTGGAGGTAATAATGTATTTTTTTTAAATGGTATATATTATTGTGTTTTGACATTAAAAAAAAAAAACAGCACCTTTCTGGCTCGGGAAGTCTGCCCTTCCAGGGGCAAAGGGCCTCTGGAGTATGCCTTTGATGTGCAGCCTAACCAATCCAGAGCCATACTTCCTCAATCTGTCCCATGTACTCCAAGAGCCAATATTCTTCCGCCTTAATCATTCCAGGGCCAGGGACCAGGCAACTAGGCACCCCCCCACCCCCCCATAGCTTAGAGCCTGCCAAAATCATTCAAACTAGCCAATCATAAACTGTTACCCCACCCTTTTTGGCCTTTCCCTTGGAAACCCCAGTGAAGGCTCTGGCCTAATGCTTTCACCTCCCTCTGTATTCTGCCTCCTGACCACCCTGATGCTTTTCATGTGGCCTTGCATGGCATGCAATGCCTGCTGTCTTGAGGACCTGTGAGTATTTAAATTTCTTTTCCCGAGCTTCTCTGTCTCATCTCGTGGCTGCACCTGAATGACCATCTCATAGAAGAATACAAATAACAATAAAGAGAAAATTTCAAAGGTGAGCTCAAGAAAGAGAAAGAGATGTTGTCTATCTTTCTATCCATTGAGAGAAGAGAGAAAGAGAAAAGTTTGGCACAGGAGCTGCCAAGTTACTGTCAGATGAATCTGAATAATACCAATTGAGTTATCACTTGGCTGAGAATAGCACAGATATGCCAAACTCCGTAAACTTCTGTCATACTAGTAAGTAATACATTCAGCTTGAAGGTAGGTATGTTGAAGAGATTCTGATCTATACAAACAGAATTGGAATATTTTATTAGCAGTAAAAAGAGTAGTAAGTATATAATAAAGAAGATTTTGATAAGTTTGCTGGTCTAGAAAGAAAAATAGGGCAAAATGTTTTCAAACTACTAAGGAGGAAATGCTGTATTTGAAAGTTTATAAAGGTGCCTATTTCAAATTAATGGGAAGAGTAGGCTGGTAAATAAATGCCTTGGGGACAATTGGGTGTCTAATTAAAAAAAAGAATCTCTACTTTATATAACTCAGATAAATCAACCTAAGTTACTAATATCACCCAAAACACACAGATACAAATCTACGAAAATGCTGGAACACGGTAGAGGACTTTTCTTATGATTAGGGATTCCGACCCCAGAAACATACGTAATATATGTAGATAATTTATGTATTATTGGACTTTTTAGAATTTGTATTTGCATCAGAATTTGTTTTGGTTTAATACTGTTATAAGTGGTTTTAAACTACTACTATAATAATAGTTTATATACTTTTTTTTAATATATTTTAAATATTATCATAATAAAACTAATTCAATTAAACCCACAGCTTATTTTTAAGATCCCCTTCTAAAGAGTCTGTACTGACCATAACAATTATATAGAATGTTGAAATTGTCTAAAGGAAAGTCTAGAAATTTATGTCTGGACAGTCAAACCAATAAAAAACTGTGGATGTAAACTGGACATAATGGAGCACTCTAAAATGATCATTTGTCTTATATAATACATTGCATTCTGATTAAGAGTGTGCCTCCTTAAATTAAGACAAATTCTCACATATATGTGTATAGGCTGGAAATCTGTGCTTGAAAAAACAAAAATCCAACCTCAACCAGCTTAAGCAGAGGTGAAGTATGTGAAGCTCTTACCTAGGAAATGCACAATGGGGTCTGACTACAGGCACCGCTGAATCCAAGAGCTCAGCCATAACACATGGACCTCTCTTTTTCTCCCTTCAACTCAGCTCTGCTTTTCTCTGAGTTAAATTCATTCTTAGGTAAACTCTCCAAGAAGCTGCAAAATCAGTTCCCTCAATTATAGGTTAACTTGTCCTTAGAGTTTGTAGTCTCATAAACGAAGTGTAATTTCTTCCAAGAATTCATATTAATCCTAGGGGAAACAAAAAAACAAACTCTACTACAGCTTGAGTTTTGTGCCATCTCTGGAGAAGAAAGATGGAGCCAACTGATTTAAAAAACAATAAAAAAACAACAAAAAACCCCACCCAAACATGGAGTGAGTGAATTGCACACGCCAAAAAGATAGGCAGGCCAAAAGAAAGAAATATCCTCTGTGATACGTAAAAGGGGAAAATAAACAATACATTATTAATCTCTGGGAAAGCAAGTGATTTAACTATAACAGAAGATGAGGACTTAGGAATAAGGGGAAAAATAATATTGCAAATTATTATTAAATATTCCTATTTTAAGTTGTTTTACAATATATATATACTAATATTACTGTTATAACTCACATGAAATAAGAACTGTAAGTGTAAATACAAATCTAAAAACAAAAATATTGAGCTTCTCTGGTGTAAGACAGCAAAGATGCTTCCCTCCCTGGGCTTTTTCTTTGAACATTTACTTTAGATAACCTGTAACTGTAATGTTTTCTCTGCCCCTTTGAGGTGTATATAAATATTTTAAAAGGCTAAATAGATCCCCAGCTAGCTTTATAAGCCAGAAATCTTTTTCTCAAGGACCTGGGAAACATCTTTTTGAGAAGTAATCAAAAAGGATTGTACCCATATCTCCCATTGCCCCTAGGATGGTAGGAGCCTAACTTTAGCCTGTGCTGTGCTGTAGGTTGAAAACCTACCTACTGTTTTAAGAGATGAGAAACTTCTTTTTCTTTTAGAGAAAGGTAATTAGCAAATACATGAGACTATCCCAATTAGCAGATGAATTTAGAATGACAGTGTATCACAAGTGTTTCCATGAAGTTCCCTACTTAAGGACTAGTTATCATTTACTTTGAGAGCATGTGTGGAATGGGTTGCATATGCTCCACTGTGCAAACTAATGAGACTTCTATCTTGCAATCTCTTTAGCCAATTGCCTATGATATATTAATACATTGTATTTTGATGTCATGCTTATTTAAAAATAGAACTTTTCTTTCTCTTCTATATTTGTGGAGAGGTTGGCAAGAGGCTGTTTTTAATTATATTTCCCCAACAGAATATTATTTTTAAAGTGAGCTAAAAAGGATATTGAAAGTCTTAGTGCAAAACAGCACTATCCAACAGAATTGTAACACTAGCCGCATATGTAATTTTAAACTTTATAGTAGCAAAAAAAATAAGAAAAAAAGAAATGAAAATCTTGTCTGTATTTTACACTTACAGCATTTCTCAAATCAAATGTTAAATTTTCTTTGGAAATAATTGTATGTAGATTTTTTAAATGTACAAGTGAAAAATAAATTCATATAATCAAGTTATTCCATACTTAAGAGTTTTCTAATAACTCAAAGATGAGTTGTAAAATTTCAAAATAAAAATCAGAGCTTCAGTCAGAGTAGCCTCATTTCAAGCGCTCAGTATCCACTTGGGGCTGGCTGGTGGCTACCACATTGGACATAACAGGTTCTAAACTTTAGTCAATGGTACCAACAATAGGAGATGGTATAGATAGCAGAGCCCACAACATAGGCAATCAGCAAGAGTACAAGACAATATAGACAAGAGCGGCAGTTCTGGAACCCTCTTTGGCTATTAATAGCATAACTGACACTTGGAATTGTTGATGAAAAGAGACATAAGCCAGTGAACCGCAGAGAGGAACACAGAGATGCTATGTAGAAAAAACTAAAATGAGATTTTGGAGCACATATGACATGTTCTCTCAGGATTCATGACACTAATTTGGGAAAAATTAGGAGGATCTCTGAGGAGAATACTGAAGATGACTTGGAAACAGTGCTTCTATAAAGCATTCTTATTATGTCATTTTGTATTCAAAGTGGTGTAGTGTAAATGACACAACTGTTAAAGGAACTCTTTTTTTTATCATCTTTATTGGAGTGTAATTGCTTTACAGTGTTGTGTTAGTTTCTGCTGTAAAACAAAGTGAGTCAGCTATATGTGTACGTATATCCCCATATCCTATCCCTCTTGTGTCTCGCTCCCACCCTCCCTATCCAACCCCTTTAGGTGGACACAAAGCATGAAGCTGATCTCGCTGTGCTATGGCTGCTTCTCACTAGCTATTTCACATTTGGTAGTGTATATATGTCAATGTTACTCTCTCACTTCCTCCCAGCTTACCTTTCCCTCTCCCTGTATCCTTAACTCCACTCTCTATGCGTGTGTCTTCATTCCTGTCCTGCCCCTAGGTTCCTCAGAAGCTTTTTTTTTTTTTTAGATTCCATATATATGTGTTAGCATACGGTATTTGTTTTCCTCTTTCTAACTTACTTCACTCTGTATGGCAGACTCTAGGTCCATCCACCTCACTACAAATAACTCCATTTCGTTTCTTTTTATGGCTGAGTAATATTCCATTGTATACATGTGCCACATATTCTTTATCAATTCATCTGTTGATGGACACTTAGGTTGCTTCCATGTCCTGGCTATTGTAAATAGAGCTGCAATAAACATTGTGGTACATGACTCTTTTTGAATTATGGTTTTCTCAGGGTATATGCCCAGTAGTGGGATTGCTGGGTCATATGGTAGTTCTATTTGTAGTTTTTTAAGGAACCTCCATACTGTTCTCTATAGTGGCTGTATCAATTTACATTCCCACCAACAGTGCGAGAGGGTTCCCTTTTCTACACACCCTCTCCAGCATTTATTGTTTGTAGATTTTTAGATGAAGACCATTCTGACTGGTGTAAGGTGATACCACATTGTAATTTTGATTTGCATTTCTCTAATGATTAATGATGTTGAACAACCTTTCATGTGTTTGTTGGCAATCTGTATATCTTCGTTGGAGACATGTCTGTTTAGACCTTCTGCCGATTTTTGGATTGGGGTGTTTGTTTTTTTGATATTGAGCTGCATAAGCTGCTTGTATAATTTGGAGATTAATCCTTTGTCAGTTGGTTCATTTGAAAATATTTTCTCCCATTCTAAGGGTGGTCTTTCGTCTTGTGTATGGTTTCCTTTGCTGTGCAAAAGTTTTGTTTCATTAGGTCCCATTTGTTTATTTTTGTTTTTATTTCCATTTCTCTAGGAGGTGGGTCAAAAAGGATCTTGCTCTGATTTATGTCATAGAGTGTTCTACCTATGTTTTCCTTTAAGAGTTTTACAGTGTCTGGCCTTACATTTAGGTCTTTAATCCATTTTGAGTTTATTTTTGTGTATGGTGTTAGGAAGTGTTCTAATTTCATTCTTTACATGTAGCTGTCCAGTTTTCCCAGTACCACTTATTGAAGAGGCTGTCTTTTCTCAGTTGTATATTCTTGCTTTCCTTATCAAAGATAAAGTAACCATATGTGCATGGGTTTACCTCTGGGTTTCTATCCTGTTCCATTGATCTATATTTCTGTTTCTGTGCCAGTACCATAATATCTTGATTACTGTAACTTTATAGTATAATCTGAAGACAGGGAGCCTGATTCCTGCAGCTCAGCTTTTGTTTCTCAAGTTTGCTTTGGCTATTTGGTGTCTTTGGTGTTTCCATATACATTTTGAAATTTTTTGTTCTAGTTCTGTGAAAAATGCCATTGGTAGTTTCATAGGGATTGCACTGAATCTCTAGATTGCTTTCGGTAGTATAGTCATTTTCACAATGCTGATTCTTCCAATCCAAGAACATAGTATATCTCTCCATCTCTTTGTATCATCTTTAATTTCTTTTATCAGTGTCTTATACTTTTCTGCGTAGAGGTCTTTTGCCTCCTTAGGTAGGTTTATTCCTAGGTATTTTATTCTTTTTGTTGTGGTGGTAAATGGGAGTGTTTTCTTAATTTCTGTTTAAGATTTTTTATCATTAGTACATAGGAATGAAAGAGATTTCTGTGCAGCAATTTTTTATCCTGCTACTTTACCAATTTCATTGATTAGCTCTAGTAGTTTTCTGGTAGCATCTTTAGGATTCTTTGTGTATAGTATCATGTCATCTGCAAACAGCGACAGTTTTACTTCTTCTTTTCCAATTTGGATTATTTCCATTACTTTTTCTTCTCTGATTGCTGTGGCTAAAATTCCCAAAACTATGTTGAATAATAGTGCTTAGAGTGGGCAACGTTTTCTTGTTCCTGATCTTAGAGGAAATGGTTTCAATTTTTTACCATTGAGAATGATGGTGGCTGTGGGTTTGTCATATATGGCCTTTATTATGTTGAGGTAAGTTCCCTCTATGCCTACTTTCTTGAGGGTCTTTATCATAATTGGGTGTTGAATTTTGTTGAAAGCTTTCTTTGCATCTATTTAGATGATCATATGGTTTTTATCCTTCAGTTTGTTAATATGGTGTATCACATTGATTGATTTGCGTATATTGAAGAATCCTTGCATTCCTCAGATAAACCCCACTTGATCATGGTGTATGATCCTTTCAATGTGCTGTTGGATTCTGTTTGCTAGTATTCTGTTGAAGATTTTTGCATCTATGTTCATCAGTGATATTGGCCTGTAGTTTTCTTTCTTTGTGACATCTGTGTCTGGTTTTGGTATCAGGGTGATGGTGGCCTTGTAGAATGAGTTTGGGAGTGTTCCTCCCTCTGCTATATTTTGGAAGAGTTTGAGAAGCATAGGTGCTAGCTCTTCTCTAAATGTTTGATAGAATTCGCCTCTGAAGCCCTCTGGTCCTAGGCTTTTGCTTATTGGAAGGTTTATAATCACAGTTTCAATTTCAGTGCTTGTGACTGATCTGTTTATATTTTCTATTTCGTCCTGGTTCCACTGGGAAGGTTATGCTTTTCTAAGAATTTGTCCATTTCTTCCAGGTTGTCCATTTTATTGGCATAGAGCTGCTTGTAGGAATCTCTCACGAGCCTTCGTATTTCTGCAGTGTCACTTGTTACTTCTCCTGTTTCATTTCTAATTCTGTTGATTTGAGTCTTCTCTGTTTTTTTGTTGATGAGTCTGGCTAATGGTTTATCAAGTTTGTTTATCTTCTCAAAGAACCACCTTTTAGTTATATTGATCTTGGATATTTTTTCCTTCATTTCTTTTTCATTTATTTCTGATCTGACCTTTATGATTTCCTTCCTCCTATTAACTTTGGGGTTTTTTTCTTCTTCTTTCTCTAATTGCTTTAGGTGTAAGGTTAGGTTGTTGTTTTGAGATGTTTCTTGTTTCCTGAGGTAGGATTGTATTGCTAGAAACTTCCCTCTAAGAACTGCTTTTGCTGCATCACAGAGGTTTTGGGTCATTGTATTTTCATTGTCATTTGTTTCTAGGTATTTTTTGAATTCCTCTTTGATTTCTTCAGTGATCTCATGTTTATTTAGTAGTATATTGTTTAGCCTCCATGTGTTTGTGTTTTTTAGTTTTTTTCCTGTAATTGATATCTAGTGTCATAGCGTTGTTGTCAGAAAAGATACTTGATACGATTCCAATTTTTAAAAATTAACCAAGGCTTGATTTGTTACCCAAGGTATGATCTATCCTGGAGAACGTTCCATAAGCACTTGAGAAGAACGTGTATTCTGTTGTTTTTGGATGGAATGTCCTATAAATATCAATTAAGTCCATTCTGTTTAATGTATCATTTAAAGTTTGTGTTTCCCTAATTATTTTCATTTTGGATGATCTGTCCGTTGGTGAAAGTGTGGTGTTAAAAGGCCCTACTATTATGGTGTTACTGTTGATTTCCCCTTTTATGGCTGGTAATATTTGCCTTATGTATTGAGGTGCTTCTATGTTGGGTGCATGAATATTTATAATTTTTATATCTTCCTCTTGGATTGATCCCTTGATCATTATATAGTGTCCTTCTTTGTCTCTTGTAATAGTCTTTATTTTAAAGTCTATGTTGTCTGTTATGAGAATTGCTACTCCAGCTTTCTTTTGTTTTCCATTTGCATGAAATATCTTTTTTCCATCCTCTCACTTTCAGTCTGTATGTGTTCCTAGGTCTGAAGTGTGTGTCTTGTGGACAACATATATATGGGTCTTATTTTTGTATCCATTCATCAGTCTATATCTTTTGGTTGGAGCACTGAATCCATTTACGTTTAAGATAATTATCGATATGTATGTTCCTATTACCATTTTCTTAATTGTTTTTTGTTTGTTACCGTAGGTCTTTCCTTCTCTTTTGTTTCCTGCCTAGAGAAGTTCCTTTAGCATTTGTTGTGAATCTGGTTTGGTGGTGCTGAATTCTCTTAGCTTTTGCTTGTCTGTAAAGTTTTTAATTTCTCCATCAAATCTGAATGAGATCCATGCTGTGTAGAGTAATTTTGGTTGTAGGTTTTTCCCTTTCAGCACTTTAAATATGTCCTGCCACACCCTTCTAGCTTGTAGAGATTCTACTGAAAGATCAGCTGTTAACCTTATAGGGATTCCTTTGTATGTTATTTGTTGCTTTTCCCTTGCAGCTTTTAATATATTTTCTTTGTATTTAATTTTTGATAGTGTGAGTAATATGTGTCTTGGTGTGTTTCTCCTTGGATTTATCCTGTATGGGACTCTCTGTGCTTCCTGGACTTGGTTGACTATTTCCTTTCAAGTTTGCAACTATAATCTCCTAAGATATTTTCTCAGACCGTTTCTTTTTCTCTTCTTCTTCTGGGACCCCTATAATTTGAATGTTGGTGCATTTAATGTTGTCCAAGATGTCTCTTGGACAGTCCTCAATTCTTTTCATTCTTTTATCTTTATTCTGCTCTGTGGTAGTTATTTCCATTATTTTATCTTCCAGGTCACTTATTCATTCTTCTGCCTCAGTTATTCTGCTATTGATTCCTTCTAGAGAATTTTAAATTTCATTTATTGTGTTGTTTATCATTGTTTGTTTGCTCTTTAGTTCTTCTAGGTCCTTGTTAAACGTTTCTTGTATTTTCTTCATTCTATTTCCAAGATTTTGGATCATCTTTATTATCATTACTCTGATTTTTTTTTCAGGTAGACTGCCTATTTCCTCTTCATTTGTTTGGTCTGGTGGGTTTTTTACCTTGCTCCTTTATCTGCTGCATACTTCTCTGTCTCCTCAGTTTGTTTAATTTACTGTGTTTGTGGTCCTCTTTTTGCAGGCTGCCTGGTTAGTAGTTATCGTTGTTTTTGGTGTCTGTCCTGAGTGGGTGATGTTGTTTCAGTGGGTTGTGTAGGCTTCCTGGTGGTGGGGACTGGTGCCTGTATTCTTGTGGGTGGGGCTGGATCTTGTCTTTCTGGTTGGCAGGGCTGCATCCAGCCATGTGTTTTGGAGTGTCTGACATTATGATTTCAGGCAGCCTCTCTGCTAATGGGTTGGGTTGTGTTCCTGTCTTGCTAGTTGTTTGGCATGCGGCATCCAGCACTGGAGTGTGCTGGCTGTTGGGTGGATATGAGTCTTAGCATTGAGACAGAGATCTCTGGGAAATCTCTCGCCAGTTGATATCATATGGGGCCGGGAGGTCTCTGGTGGTCTAATGGTTGGATCTTGGCTCTCCTACCTTAGAGGCTCAGGGCTGACACCAGGGCGGAATACCAAAACCCTGTCAGTCACATGGCTCAGAACAAAAGGGAGAAAAAGAAAGAAAAATAAATAAATGAAATAACTAAAATAATTATTAAATTAAAAAATATATATAATGATTAAAAAAGAGAAAAAAAAGAGAGCAACCAAACCAATAAACAAATCCACCAGTGATAACAAGCACTAAACACTAAACTAAGAGAAATATAAAAATCAGAAACAAATCAGTTGCAGATAGCAAACCCCAAGGCTACAGTTGCTCCCAAAGTCCACTGCCACAATATTGGGATGATTTGTTATCTATTCAGGTATTCCACAGATGCAGGGTACGTAAGTAGATCGTGGGAATTTAATCCGCTGCTTCTGAGGTTGCATGGAGAAATTTCTCTTTCTCTTCTTTATTTGCACAGCTCCTGGAGTTCAGGTTTGGTTTTCGCCCCACCTCTACATGTAGGTCGCCCTCAGGCATCTGTTCCCCGCCCAGACAGGATGGGGTTAATGCAGTAGATGATTAGGGAGCTCTTGCTCATTCAGGCTGGGGCGAGGGAGGGATACGGTAGCTATAATTGGAATACAGGGTGACCCTGTGGTGGCAAAGGCTAGCATGACATTGCAACAGCCTGGGGCATGCTGTGTGTTTTCCCAGGGAAGTTGTCCTTAGATCATGGGACCCTGGCAGTAGCAGGCTGCACAGGCTCCTGTGGTAGTGGGTGGATGTGGATAGTGACCTGTGCTTGCACACAGGATTCTTGGTGGCTGCAGCTGTAGCATTAGTGTTTCATGCCCATCTCTGGGGTCCGAGCTGATAGTTGCAGCTTGTGCCCATCTCTGGAGTTTGTTTAGGTGGTGCTCTGAATCCCCTCTCCTCGCACACTCCGAAACAATGGTCTCTTGCTTCATAGGCAAGTCTAGACATTTTCCTGGACTCCCTCCTGGCTAGCTGTGGCACACTAGCCCCTTTCACACTGTATTCACACAGCCAAACCCAGTGCTCTCCGTGGGATTTGACCTCCAAAGCCCGAGTCTCAGCTCCCAGCCCCAACCTGTCCCAGCAGGTGAGCAGACAAACCTCTCAAGCTGGTGAGTGCTGTTTGGCACTGATCCTCTGTGCAGGAATCTCTCTGCTTTGCCCTCTGTACCCCTGTTGCTGTGCTCTCCTCCGTGGCTCCGAATCTTCCTCCCTGCCACCCCCCATCTCCGCCAGTGAAGGGGCTTCCTAGTGTGTGGAAATTTTTCTTCCTTTACAGTTCCTTCACCGAGGTGCAGGTCCCATCCCTATTCTTCTGTCTCTGCTTTTTCTTTTTTTTTTTGCCCTACCCAGGTACATGGGGAGTTTCTTGCCTTTTGGGAAGTCTGAGGTCTTCTGCCAGTGTTCAGTAGGTGTTCTGTAGGAGTTGTTCCACACGTAGTTGTATTTCTGATGTATTTGTGGGGAGGAAGGTGGTCTCCATGTCTTACTCCTCCACCATCTTAAAGGTCCCCCTCAACATTTTTTTTTTTTTTTTTGAATGAGAACTAGTACAAACTGTATGGATGCCTAAACCAAGAAAATAATACAGGCACATTCATCTGATCTTTCAAATAAATGTTAACATTAATAATCCTGTAATGAACTTACCATCTGTTTTTCTACAAACAATTATTATTCTGATTATGCTACACTTATAAAAAGTAGAATAGGACTTCCCTGGCAGTCCAGTGTTTAAGACTCTGCACGCCTAATGGAGGGGGCACAGGTTTGATCCCTGGTGGGGGAAGATCCTGAATACCATGTGGCACACCCCCCCCAAAAAAAAGAAAGAAACAAAAGTAGTCCAATAAAGAATTTGGAAGAATGATGTTGTTTAATAGTATAGCAGTTTAAAAGTATAAAGCTGCCTGAAGTATAGTGAAGGCAAAGATTAAACTATTAAACTTAATAGTGTTTATATGCCAACGACATGAATTCAGGAAAATTGGCATACATTAAGGTCAAAAACATTATGCTCCAAAGACTGATCTAACATTCCCTACTTATGAAGGAGAGAGCCTTATCTCGTGTGTCCTGCCAATGTGCAACTTGAACCCACTTAAGGTATAGCACTGATTAGATTCTTCTTTATGCTCTGTGGCCCCAGCTGATAATAGTTAAGATACCATGTCTAGAACAAAAGTATTCTGAAGTATTATGTTAAACTGTGGATAGTACTCCAGGGGATTGCAGCAGCAGGTGCCCTGCCTAAGTCTGCTCAGCATAATATATCTCTACATGCAGTCTACTTCTGACTTCAGCATCTGGGACTTTGCCTTAGGGTTCTCTCTTGGCCAACAGGTCAGATTTAACTGGGAATTGATGCTATGAGGATAGACCCACAGAGTTCCACAGAGAGACTAGTCTCCGGGTGCCCACAGTGGATACTTGCCTGATGATACATTCTATGTTGGCTTCCTGCAATTCCTTCTCACTGTCCCAATCCCCTACTAGCACTTCCCAACAAACAATTTATACTCAAGTCTTTGCCTCAAAGTCCACAAACTAAGGCGGAGACACATTCACAGACCTGGAAAACTCAGACATGGACTTTATTTCTCTGGTCAATGAACTGTCTTTTAGCAAATCCTAAAGAATAAGGATCAGTAACAAAGCCTAAACTAGGCACTTAAATGCATAATTAGTTAAGCAAAACATTTGTTTGTTTAAAGAAATCAGGTATCAGTTATTGCTCCCATTAAATTATCTACATAAGCATTCATTCAATGTCCTTAGTAACTTTCTGCATTCATTGATCAAGTGATAACTGAGATCCAATATTCTACAAATGGTATTCAGATATTTAAAATAAACCGAACATCACACTTATTCCACAGGATTCTAGCAGGAAACATTTTTGGGTCAATAAATTCTCTTTTGTAGAATTAAAACTACTGTGACCAGTACAAGACCAAAAGGAGGGAATTACTTAAAGTATTAAATTGTATATATTATTCTTTCTTTTCCTTTTCTCTCAAAAAAAATATGGAGGAGTCGCAACATGTCAGGCCTTTTTCCAAGTATTTGTGATATCTAAGTTTAAAAAAACAAAACACATCATTGCCTTTGGGAAACTTATATCCTAACAAAGGCAAGTGGTAACTTCCAAGTAAAGTACTATATGTATAATATTTGGTGGATAGTGTTAAGATTTATGGGATTCATTGGAGTTTGGAAATAATAATGACCTATCTTTGCTCTGTATTTTTAAATGGTAAGTTAATTTACTGTGAATTTGAGTACAATACATTGTAAGGGGGCAATTATAAAATTAGGGAGGCAAGTTGAGAAACTACTCAGCCAATCAATACACAGTTATTGAGTACCCACTATTTTTCCAACTAATATTATAGTAGAGGAAATGACAGATATCCTCATCTTGTTGTGTTTACTGTCTAACGCTGAGTGACACAGACACAAAAATTATATGTGTAATAAAAATTATATTATAAGGTGATAAATGCTGTAGAAAAAGAAGAGGTAAGTGTGGAGGATTACATGTATGAATGACAGAATAGACTTAAACGGTCTACCAAGTTTACAATTAAAACAGACACACACATATACAAAGACACACACCACAAGGCACAGAGATCATGAAATTTCAGAATACACACCAAAGATAAAGAAGAGAACATAAAAGCTCCTAGAAAGAAAGATAATTAAACTTTCTATGGTTAAGGGTCAGAAGCATTAGACACTATAACTAAAATATCTAGAAGTAATTTAAAATTTTGAGTAAAAAATTATTGAATATGATCTATACTAAGCCAAACTACAAATAAAGCATTTGGATAGATGTTTTATATTAATTTCTCAAGGAAACAATATTTTCCATTCACCTGTTCTCAGGAAACTCTGAAAGATTAATTAGATTTGCTCCGTCAAAATGAAAGATGAATATACAGGTTGTAGGAAACAAGGGATATAACTCCAGTGAGAGGAAAAGAAAATTCCTAGAACAGTGACAGCTGTGCCGCAGGCCCAGAGACAAACCAGTTTACAAAGGGTAGAAAGGTTCTAGGAGAAATGAGTCCACAAGTAAAAATTAAATAGATCCCTTCACATGACATATATATTATTTACATTATATATAAATTAAAAATATATATATACTTTTTTCACCAACATCATACATTGCCAATATCTATCATATACTCTTCACACATTGATCAACATCAATAGAATTAAGAAATTTGAAAACATATAGAGAAAGAATATATGCATATTTTTCTAAAATTTTTAAATGAATCTTACACAAAAATTTTAGGAGTATGTATCAAAGATTTTTTAAATCAACAGAATAAAATTGGTTCAAAGTACAAACTGAGAGGCTGATTTTATATACAAACATAAAATCAGACTCTCAATTTCAAGTGTGTGTGTATACATACACATGTATGTACGAATGTGTGCATATATATACTTAGCCCATTAAAGGAGGAGTGTTTCTTAATGAACTTGTGCAAAAAACCACATTGCTACAAAAACTACATAGAACTCAAAGTACAGTAGTCCCCCCTTATCCATGGGGGATATGTTGCAAGAACCTCAGTGGACTCCTGAAACCACAGATAGTACCAAACCCAATATACACTATGTTTTTTCCTTCACATGTATACCTATGATAAAGTTAATTTATAAATTAGGTATGGTAACAGATTAACAACATAATTAGTAATAAAATAAAACAATTATACCAATCAACTAATAAGTGTTATGTGATTGTGTTCTCTCTGTCTCAAAATATCTTGTACAAATTTAAGGCCTTTTTCATCTTAACTTGTACTTATCACACACAGTGGCTGTAGCTTTTACAGTTTTATGCTAGCAAAACTAGCACAAATTTATGTTTCCTTCTTCACAATTTCACAGATAGCAGATTTGTTCTTATCATAGATTTTAGCAACCTCAGCATATAATTTTTTTTTCTTTCCTTATATAAGTCCAGAACTTTCAACTTTTCACTTAAAGGAAGCACTATACAGCTTCTCTTGGGCATATTCAAATTGACTGCTTCACTACTCTTGCACTTTGAGACGATTAAATAAAATAAGGGTCACTTGCACACAAACACTGCCATACCATGACAGCCAATCAGATAACTGAAATGGCCACTCAGTGACTAATGGGTGGGATACACTGGACAAAGGGAATATTCACATTCCAGCGGGGATGGAGTGGGACAGCAAGATATTTCATCATGCTTCTCAGAACAGTGTGCAATTTAAAATTTATGAATTGTTTATTTGTGGAATTTTCCATTGAATATTTTGAACCATACTTGACCATGGGTAACTGAAAACATGGAAAGCAAAATTGTGGATAATGAGGGGCTACTGTATTTGTTCCAAAATATTAAGGGGTCAGTGGTAACCATTTATCATTTAAAGGAAGTTCCACTGTAGTTTGAGTAAACATAGCCTACTGAGTTGAGGTGTAAATATAGGTGAAGGAGGATGAGAGCAGGCTTCCCCCATACAGAAAATACAGTATTTAAAAATATGACAAAAAAATATTCCAAAGCAAATAGCCACAACTAGCAATATCTCATCAGCTTATCATTCCCTTCAGTCCTGTGTAACTAATTCTGCTTGCAATCTGCTTGCATGAAGTTTTTCATTTCTAAACTAACAAGAATCCTGGAAATTCTGAGTCTGTATTGTGGTACAGCCTGAGAGTTGTTTAAGTTGTGCCACTTTGAACCCCAAGGCCTGTATCCAAGACTTTATTTCTTCAGTTATCAATAGTTAAGGATACCTGATGCAGTCCCTCTGAGACTGTATCACTTTGTTGAAGACTTAATTTCTAGCCTACAGCTTTTAGCAGAACATTCAGGCAAGCGCAAGAAAAAAATAAACATCAAC
This sequence comes from Phocoena sinus, assembly GCF_008692025.1. Taxonomy (NCBI): domain Eukaryota; kingdom Metazoa; phylum Chordata; class Mammalia; order Artiodactyla; family Phocoenidae; genus Phocoena; species Phocoena sinus. The sequence continues at coordinate 120,506,954 of NC_045764.1, read as the reverse complement.
TGTTAATGATAAGACTTAATGACTCCAATTAACTCAATATAGTGATCAACAGCATCAAATGATGAAATGTAAAATAATCTTCTGGGATTTATTTCATGAGGATTTGACCAATATTTATCTTGAGAACAAGAACATATTAAGACAGCAAGGACATCGCCACCTCTCCAGGGACCTTCAATCCTTCCTGTAACGAATTTATATTGATGATATTTTACCTGTATTAATTAGCCTAGGGAAAGCTGAGGTTCTTTTTTGATTTTACAAACTCTTTCCATAAAGATTTTGGCAGTAATCTTGAGTTTATGTGTGAATATGGAACATATCAAACAAGCTTAGCTGTTTATTTAAATACACAATTATGGAGATAACTTACTAGCAGAAATAGACTGTGGCTACTGAAAATGGGACGTGAGAGTGGGGAATAATAACCAAGGAGATAGCTGCTTTCAATTTAAGATTTGCAGTAAAACATAACTGTTTAACCTATGTTTATTGTTACTCTTTTTTAAATATAAAAAGATTGAAAATGAAGAAATAAAATGATTACAAACACTTTTTGAAAACTTTGTGAAACAGGATAGACAAATGTGAAGCTGAAGAGACATAGTGTCAAAGTTTTTTTTTTTTTAATTTTAAAATGGAAGATATTACAGCATGATGTTGTTAAGATAAAAATAACAGTGTATTAGTCAGCTAGAGCTTCTACATACAGTTTTAAGAGAAAACTAGATGATAAAGTCAGGGGAGATCATTTGGAAGGGCGAAGTTCTCAGTATGTGGAAGAAAAGATTCAGTGTACAAGTTGTATCGCACACAGGAGCTGGTAAATTAAATAGTATTTACTATAAATTCAGAAATACAATTGTAACTGATGCTGAAAAGTAATTTGATAAAATTGGACATCCTTTCCAGAATAAATTTTTAAAAAAGTAACAACCAATTAAAAACAGTTAAACTAGAAATAATAGGTATAAGAAATAGGAATGCTAGTTTCAATTATATCTACATATTTCTGTATCTATATCTACATTGATCTAATCATGTAACCTAGGAAGGCCCCAACCAGTAATGATATGATGTGGCATTATAAAACTGGGCACTGTTACTTCCAGACAAGTTGTTGCTTCCATGATACTCTGGGTGTCAGTGTGGATGACAGGGTGATTCTCTTTCAACATAGGGCCACCATTCAGTCACTTCTCAATGTTCAGCATCATACTGGCCAGGGGGAACTAAGTAAGTCCCCTCTATCTTATATAGAATTGACTGTTTGTGGTCCATCTGTAGGCAATAGGAGTAATTTAATTTTTAACATTTATTTTATTTTTCTCCTTGGAAGCCTAAGCCAGCTCGTTGCCTGGCACAGCTCCTTCCAGGCCATTTGCCAGTCTTTGTGCTGAGTGAGTCCTCAGCCTTGAGCGTTGGTTAATCATCTGAAAGCAGTTCTGGGGACTTCATTACTGTTTTGATTCAGTAGCTGACGAATAGTAGCAATAATGGACGAATGTGGGTGAACAAGACAAATTAGTGAAATGATGGACTCCCTAGTAAATGGCACTGGGTCACATTGTTAACAACGTATATGAAAAGAATTAGATTATTCATAGCATAAGCTAAGTTTTAAAGTTTCAGATATGTTGAGGTGTTGAACATAAAGTTAAAACTAAAACAACAAGAAAATACAGGTGAATATTTATCAATGTATATCACAGGGCATACTTTCGTAAGCATAAAATCAAAGAAATTATTAATGAAAATATTGATAGATTTGATGTCACATTAAATTTTAACGTCAATTTTAATGATGAATAGTTAAAGCAAAGAACAACAAAAATAGCTAAAATGTTAATCTACTAAATATATACACATTTCTAACAAATCAGTATGAAAAAGCTGGGCAATCAATTGGTAGTTTAAAAAGAATAAAGAATGAAAAATTAGGTAGAAAAAATAATACACGTGATTATAATGTTTAGTCCATTAACAAGAATGAGATATGAAACTGCACATCCTTTTGTTCCCTTTTGACAAAAACACTGTTCTCGTCTAAGCAAAGAAAAACCTACTCTGATTTCTTAAACTTTGCCAAGCATACTTCATGGATTTCTCCTTTATCGTGTACATAATTTATAAGCTCGCAGCACTTGATTTTCCCTCGTGCCATCAGATCTTACCTGGAGTACCTGATACCCTACATAGGATGGCAAAAATGTCCTGCAGTGCATAATCAATTTCCTGGGCTCCAGGGATAGATGGACACAAACATGTGAATGCTGTGGTGAAATAATTGGTAATTGCCTTGCTAATACTTTTAGAGAAACAAGTGCAATCATGCTGACAGCCTGTAGTGTTCATGGAGAATTACAGAATCAATCTTCTTGTCTGAGAGACCACTCTTGCTCGTTCCTTTGCACACTCCAGGAACTGACACTCTCAGCAGGAATGCCAATATCAGTCTGGAAGTGTTTCAGTTCTTATAATTCTTTCTTGCTACATTCATTCAAGACTAGGTGAAAGCTCTGCTCTTTTCCTCTTTGCTTTTGAAATACTAATCCCTCTCTTACCTCACCAGAGATGATATTTCTCATTCCTTTTTTCTTTTTTCCCCTGCGCTATACATAGGCCCTCGCCAGCCATCTACTTCATACATAGTAGTGTGAAAACCGGACAGCTACGTAAAAGAATGAAATTAGAACACTCCCTAACACCATACACAAAAATGAACTCCAAATGCATTAAAGACCTAAATGTAAGGCCAGACACTATAAAATTCTTAGAGGAAAACAGGCAGAACACTCTTTGACATAAATCACAGCAAAATCTTTTTTGACCTACCTCCTAGAGTAATGAAAATAAAAACAAAAATAAACAAATGGGACCTGATGAAACTTAAAAGCTTTTGCACAGCAAAGGAAACCATAAACAAGGAGGAAAGATATTTCTCTTTCTAAAAAGCTCACAATGTAACAGTTTGAGGCAAAGCTCCAGCCATTGGTCTGGCTTTGTATCATGGAGTATATAGTATTGCCTAGACCACGTAAAACCTACTGGAGACTTGGATTGTCAGGAATTTTGAGTATGATTCCTCAGACTCAAACTGAATTGTTTCAGTTTTCCAGTTCCTCAGTAATCTAGTACTAATCTTACATACATGGGTAATCTTTTTCTAAAACACTGTCTTGGCATGGGGGCTCTCATCACACACAAAAAGTCAAGATGAATTGAGACAGAGTTTCCAGCTGAATTACTAAAAGCAAAGACCATAATCATAAGAAATAACTGGAATAAAAGTTTCTGCTAAACTGAATTTTTAAGCTTTAAGCACTAATACTAAGACCAAAACAAGCAGGTGTGAGATCTCAATCAGTGCAGAAGCATTGTACTTTAAGAAAAATAAAACTGTTTAAATATTTTAATTTGACACACATTTATATCTATAAACAATTTAATTTCCAGTGTTTCAACTTTTCAGCTGGGTTATTTTGTGGAACAACTTCTCTCAATTTTTTTTTTCTTCAAAATGAGTGAGAATATCTGCATATTCTGCCGTAAAAAGTTGTTATGGCCAAAAAAATGGAAACCTCCTGGTACATAATATGCACACAATGAAAAAGCACTAAAAAATTACTGAGATATTTTGTACACTTTTGTCATTATTAAAAGTATTACACAAAAAAGGTGATTTTACTTGTCTTCTTACATAGTTGTTAATCATGATTTAAACTTTTAATAATGTAAGATTAACAGTGTGGGCATAACTTTACCACATTGTAAAGTGTTCATGTTCTCATTCAACCTTTAATGACTACTTGCCTTTATAATAAAGGCTGTTTAGTTTTGCCTTTCTGACTTTTCCTCCCCTGCTCTTGCTATCCCACTCTTGGCTTTCACATTTTACTATTTTCAACCTGCTTTCTATGACATTTATTTTTCTCCTTCTATTATACTGTGAATTTTGAAAAAAAAAACCCTATACTTGTTAAAATAATATACTAAAGAAGAGAAAGTTTCAAGTGGTGACTCCATCCCTTAAACAAAAATGCATTAGACAGTTTTATACACACATGTGCACACACACATTATATATATAATATGTCTATGTCATATATTTTGGGGTCTCAAGAACATTTTTGTTCCTGCTTTTCCTACCAAACTTTTGAACAGCTAATGTCAATTACCATATAGATAGTTGATATATTTTTTTTAATTGAGGTAAACATTGCAAATGATAAGATGAGAAAAGTAACAGAATATTGAAGGGTCATATCACTAAATGCTTTTTCAAATTAACTACAAAATAGAGTCAAAACTCTTGGATTCAGAGGTCATTTTTAAACTACAGCTTTCTTTGTCATTGATACAATGTATCAACCTTAAAAGGATCACCAGTTAACAATGCACTCATTTGCATATATGTATTTGTGTGTGTCATCTTACTTTAGCCTGTCATAACCAGTGTGTTACATGGCATTGCTTATTAATAGGTATCATGTAGCAGTTCCTCACTCTTGGTTTCAAAAGGAAATAATTTTGGAGTGATTATTTCACAGCTGAACTATGCAATATATTATGTTTTGGCAACTAAACTAAAGCCTTGGTGTTGAGGTTGCATGGGGTTATTCTTGATCAACTGAAAAATATCCTCACTGAAAGACAATCACACCAGGGAGTTTGCAGAACTCCAGTTATGTTCCTCCAGTCATTCTGTTAACTGATTAGGAGAACTATCGTACCACGGAATAGTTAGAAGATAGGTTTGGTAAAAGCTAGTCTTACAGGTTTTTCTATTAGTAAATTTTGAGAGCAATCATATTTTCCGTCAGACTGAGCAAAATGACCAACAAACAAGTAGCTATTCTGCAAATAGAGTATTTCCAGATTTTGCTAGTTGCAGTGTGACAGCTATAATTGAGAGTAAAATGCATGTAAAGTCAATTCAAACAAATATATGACATAGAGAGAAATACATGGGATTTACTTGCTGGAAATTAACATAGAGGATATGTTTAATGTATCGCTTTAAACCAATTCATGTTTACTTATAGTTATTAACTCACTTTGTTATTTATAATACATTATCCTTACTGTTTACTAGAAAATTTTATATTTTGATGTAATATATAAATGTACCTAGAAGGTATGTAATAAATACTTACACTGATTCTTCCACAAAATAAAAGGAAAACAAGTCATAAACTTATTTTTCAAGGACCAACATAAGCATAATACCAAAATCTGACAAGCACATTCTATAAAATACAGGTTAACGCAATTCATGAATGCAGACGCAAACACCCTAAATGAAATCAGCAAACCAATTCAGTACTCTCTAGACAGTACTACACAATTAATTTTAGTAAGAAAGAGCAAAGCAGCCTCAGCCATCCAGGGGCTGGCTTGGCATTGTCATCTAAGACTTGATATTGCTAAGAGCTAGATTTTTTTTTTAATATAAATAATTTCACAGCACACCAACATCAAACAAAGGCCACTCGGTGATCATGGTGAATCAAGACCAAAAAAACACCCCAAAAAACCACTCCATTGTCATGTCTGACAGATAATTATCTCCAAACTCATCAAGTTGTATGTATTAAATATATACAGCTTTTGTATGTCAATCATGCCTCAGTAAAGTGGTTTAAAAAATGACAATTGTTCATAACACAGAATAGCCAAACATTCCTCTAGATTGGTTAATATGAGTATTTACCATTCCATTACGATGACAGCTTGACGGCTTTAGAATTGTTTCATTCCTTTCACTTTATAAATTAGACTTATTAAAATATCCAATCATAAAATTGTCCCCATGTCCTGAAACCATCCAATATATAACAAGTTCTGGCTTCCTGGTACACTCCTGAAAAATCACCTAACCCACCCAAATCCTTTATGTTCTTTCTAACAGCACCTTACTACAGCATCCTGTGGTTCTCCACTGTTTTTGTTCTCCCTTGCTGGAAGAATCAATAAACCCAATTGTCCAAACACAGGTGTCTTCATGGTGGTCTTTGGCTCAAGGCCAATGATCTCAGAAATGCAAAGATAATTTCACAGTCCCAAATCAACTAGTGTAATTTAATACATAAATATAAGAAAAATTATGATTATCTGAATATATGAAGAGAAAGAATTTGATGAAATCTAACGTCCATGATTTTTTTAAAGCCTTAGTAAATTATATTTAGTTTTCTTTATTAGATATACTTATTAAGGTAGGAAGGAAAGGCAAATTACCTAATCTGATGAAGTTCATATATAGATAAACAAAACAATAACAACAGCAACAAAAACCTGTAGTAATCGTACATAATAATGAAACACTAAAAGCTTTTTCTCTGGGTCAAGGACCAAGTAAGATATGCTCACAATGACTATTTTTAGTACATACTGTATTGAAGGTCTTATCCAATGGTATAAGAAAAAATAAAATGAAAGGATTGTAAGGAGATGCCATGGCAGATGACAAGATAGTATAAGCCCTATAGACAAAATCAATTGTATTTTTATACACATGCAACAAACATTTCTTGAAAAGATACCATTTAAAATAGCTTAAAAGTGCCCATAAAAACTAATGAAAGATGTACATGATTTCTATGTGTTATATCTTTAAATAATAATGTTTAAAGACAGCACTGTAAGAAATTAAAGAAGATAAAAAAGAATGATATGACTTTCTCTTGGATTGAGTTTAATATCAATTCTCTGAAAATTCTGATGGATTTGTAAACTTGATGTTATGAATAATTTTTCTAAAAATGTCAATCCAGTTCTAAGAATTATATGGAAATGCAAAGGACCAAGAATAGATAAGACAATATTGGAAAAAAAAAGAAAGAAAAAGAACAGGTACCAACAGCTTTAAGTTACAGTAACTGACAGTGTGTTATTGGTCCAATGATAAGCAAAGAGTCACATGACAGAATAGAGATGCTAGATGCTTACCAATTCATGTTTGAGCATCTCAGTTGTAAAGAATTTAGTGCTGCAGAGAAGTGAGGGAAAGAATGGTCTTTTCAATACCAGTTCTGGGACTGTATTATGTCTATATAGGAAAGCTGTATTAATATCAACTTCATACCACATACAAAAATCAGTTCCATGTCTACAGTTGGTACAATTCTGAGAGGAGAAACAACAAATCTTCCATGAAATAATATAGGAGAATATCATAACTAGCTTGAGTTAGGTAAGTGTATTTGGGGGCAAAATTAACCAAAAAAGAAAGACTGATAAATTGAACTATGTCAAAATTTCAAACTTGTATTAATCAATTGACTCCAGTAAAGGGTGAAAAGAAAGTTGCCAAGTGGAAGTTGACAATGTATTAAACAACAAATATTCACATCTAAACTAGATAAAGAAATATTCACATCTAAACTAGATAAGAACATATTATAAAGATCAGAAACCCTAAAGAAAACTAAACAACAGATTTGAAGAGGTACTTCACGAAGGGGATTTCCATAGAGCCAAAAATACATGAAAAGGTGAAGAATATATTTTAATTTGAGTAAACCATAATTAAAACCCCATTAAGAAACCACTACACATTATGCAATATTTAGTCCAGAATGTCTACAGTTAAGATGACTGAGAGTACCAAGTGTTAGTGATGATGCAGAGCAACAGAAATTCTCATACACTAGAGGCAGCTGGGAACATAAATCGGTGCAACTACTTCAGGAAATCGTTTGCCGTTAACTTCTAAAATTGAATCTATGTATAACCTATGAAACAGGAATTCCACTTCTAGATATATTTCCAACAGAAATGCATACACATGTGACCAAGAAACATGTACAAGATAGTTTACCACAGTATTTTCCATAATAGCACCAAACTGCCAGCAACCTGAATATTGATCAACAGTAGAATAAGTTACCATATATTCATATGATGGAAAAATCCTTACCAATGAAAAGAAATCAACTATAACTATATAAAAGAACATGTTACAAATATAATATTGAAAGACTCTAGTCACAAAAAAAGTTTGCATCATTCTTTTACAATGAACTTCATTAAAACAGTTCCACTTGTTTGTTTGTTTTTGGCCATATATATATATATATATATATATATATTTTTTTTTTTTTTTTTTTATTTTTTTCCATGTCGTGTGGTTTGCAGGATCTTATTTCCCCCACCTGAGATCGAACCTGGGTCCCCAGCAGTGGGAGTGCAGAGTCCTAACCACTGGACCACCAGCAATTCCCAGTTCTAGTTTAACTATCATCTTAAGAGATGCATATAAAAGTAATTTATGTGTTTGTAATCTTTTCAGGACCAAGCAAGGCTTAGTTGGATAATTTGATATGAGTTAATGCAATTTAAATGCAATTAATAAAGTTCTTAAAATAGTTTAACTTTTCTTTCAGTACTATCATCTCATCTGGATAGTCTACAGTGAGGATTATTTCACTTGTTTTGAATGAATGAAAAGGAATTTCCTATGTACTGGCATGTTTCGCACATATAGTATGTTACTGAAATTATTACGTCAGTTCATCTGTATACATTAGCACATCATCATTGTTATTTGTTTCATTTCATCAAGGGTAGTGATTATAGTCTATCTCCTTTGCCTGGTAAGAAATCAACTAATCATGAGTATAAAATTTAACTTGGTTTCTCTAATGCACAGCAATCACATTAACATGTGCAAAGGCATGATTTTAATTTTATAACCTCCAGAAAAAGTAGGTCACTTTTTGAATTGTCAGTTACCCTGAGAAATGAAGCAAAATGGTAGATTTGAAGTGTTTTTTACTTCTTCAAGTTGAAAATTATATATGCTTTTAAGTCAAGAAGACAAAATTATATTTGGTTTGGCCAACTGTAACTGAAAAAGATGGCACTTTATTCTTTCTTTGATGCAATAAAAAGTATATTTGTTAAGGAGATATTTCACTGAATTAACATTTATGTTAATTCTGGCTACTAATATTAAATGGAGAGAAAAGATATCTATTTCCTCACTTTAGTGATAATTTCCTAAATAGATTTTTCAATAGTTAAGAATATCTAGTGGTGTATTATATGTACTGTTTTTATGTAGTTATATAAAGTAATAATGTTTCAAAAGCTAGAATGATATAATCATGCCATAAACAAGGCATACCCTGGCATAAAGAATGCAATAAAGCAACGGAATCACATTTATTATTCCTAATAATTCTTAGCAAATAGTGCTTGTGTGATTAAACAGCCTATGTAATTTCTAATAATGTTAACCTGTAAAAATAAACATTTTAGGTAAAGATTTAATATAAGATGGAAATAATCACTTATTTCTATACAGTTTCTTTTCAAAAAATTTCCCAAGCTTTGAGTTATAAGTGAAAAATAAAATTTATATTTATGTGTGTGTGTTTATGTGTGTGTGTGTGTGTATATATATATATATATACACACACATATATATAAATAAATTATACATGTGATGACTGAACATATGTATACATTGTGAAATGATTACTATGATCAGGTTAATTTAACACATCCATCACCTCACATAATTACTCTGTGTGTGTGTGTGTGTGTGTGTGTGTGTGTGTGTGTGTGTGTGTGTGTGTGTGTTGAAAATAATTAAGATTTACTCTCAGCAAATTTTAAGTATACAATATTATATTAACAACTCTGGTCACTATGCTCTACATTAGATCCCCAGAACTTATTCATCTTCTAACTGAAGGCTTGTATTCTTTGATGAGTATCTTCCTATTTTTTCCATCCCTGTCACAGGTAGTGACAATACAGGATGTTTTCTCATCTCGTGGACAAAAGAGGATGACTGAAATGCCGCTCATTGTTCCACAGTTAGTTCAATGCTGTATTTCGCTGCAGTCTCTTTGGGAATTTTTTTAAACCATATCAATAAGCCAATTGTGACCTAGTTGCTCAGTGGCATTGAATTTCCCACTACACACAAACCAGTAGAAAGGCTATAAGATTTATGATGTATCCCCAAGATGAAAAGAGACACCCTTAAAATTGTTTTAGATTAAGTTTTTTTCCTTCCTTTTGAGCAATATGTTATTAGGTAGTCTTGGTTAGTATGTAATCAGTCATTAACATATACTTTAACATTTGTTTTAAAAAAACTTGAAGATTTTAGGAGATATTCATTCAAAACCATCCTGTTTAAAGGTAATAAACAAAAAGATAAACACGTCTTTTCATTAGGACAAAAATCATTAGTACTGTTCACTCTTCGTAAAAAGAAATAAAACCAAAAGGTAAGATGAAGCTGAAATAGAAGGTATTTATTTCATTCTTTAGCACAAGAAAGGATGCATTTGTATTTTGACCTGTATTTTCTTTTTTTTATTAATGAAAAGTTAGTGTAGCAAATGTCTTAGTCATGAAGATTATATTCCAAATAAAAGAAAAACAAAGTTTCAAAGAAAATTGCATTTATAAGGAAAGAAACTATTACAGAACTAACAACAAATCATATATCTGTTTATTTGTGATAAAAGCATTCACTCTCTTAACTTTCATATATAACATATGTCAGTGTCAATTATGCTAATCATGTTGCACACTTTATCCCTAGAACTATTTACCTTTTTAAAAAAATCGTACCATTTCTAACTGGAAGTTTGTACCTTATGACTATTTTCATCCAATTCCCCATCTCCTCACCGCCTTCCTCTGGTAACCACAAATCTGATCTCTTTTTCTATGAGTTTGTTTTTGAAGTATAATCGACCTACAGCACTATGCTAGTTCCTGTGCAAAATATAGTGGTTCAATATTTCTATACATTTCAAAATGATCACCATGATAAGTTTAGTTACCAACTGTTACCATATAAAAATATTACATAACTGACTATATTCCACTGTGTTTTCAAAATGGGTAGAATATACTTTCACTGAATGAAGATGGGATGGCATTCTAGCTTTGGGAACAACTCCAGATTTCCCTGTATTAGAAGATGATTCAAGCTTCCACTGATTCCCCTTGCTCAGAAGTGCATGAGATTTAAGTTATATATTATATAAAGTTACTGTGAGTTTTTGTATGGGGATAAAAATTCTGTTAAGGTGCGGATGTAGTTGGCTTTGAGAAAATGTACAAGTGACAGTCTTGGAATGATATTTGAGGAACTTCAGGTCTAAGTTATTGATAATTTTGATTGGACACCTCTCTTCTAATTTCTTCTGCACCTGATTTGGCTATGTCTCTGTCTCTGTCTCTGTCTCTGACTCCATGTATCTTCTGCTTATTAAAAGCTGTTATTATGTAATTTTATATATAGGAATTCATAAATATACTTTTAAATTGAAAGTTTTAAATTATAAAATGTGTTTATTTCTCATTTAAGAGAGTGATCCTTTCTTTCTTTTTCTGGCATTAAATGTCATTTGATGCCTGGATAAAGGGCTCAGGAGTTTTACTTTCAGGGACTTGATACCATGAGTAGTAAGTTTTTCATCTGTGAGGAGCAAGGGCCCTGCTTTTTGCTTTTCTTCCAAATATACTCCAGTGATTCAATGGCATTTCCTTCTGCAGAATCACATTATTCAGCCAGGCTTATTAAATCTTTTTCAGAAGAAATGTTCAGTTTCCTGAGAGTAATTGAAAACTTCAAGGCACATGTTTTCAGATATTGAAGGAGTCATCCTCTGCATCTACAGCAGGCAGAAGTTATAATTCATTACACTGGAGTGTTTGTAGGCTGGTTTCCTACAGCTGACCTTTTCTAGTTACTTATTTTCTTTGAGGCATATCTGAAATATAATAAACACATTTATTTCAAAGTCTTTGCTTTTATAAAAAGTCCTAAAACAATGTTGCACACATACACCTCAATGAAACAGACTACTTTTAACCCCAGTTTTATTCACAATGGAAAAGACTTTAGATTACAAATGTCATCCAAGGAAATTAAGACAAATGATTCTTCTGTTAATAACTATGTTTAGTACCTAAGGCACACATTTCAGGACTTTTGTGGAAAAGCCAAGGCTTACAAATGTATTTAAGAAAAATTCAAGTATTTTAATGTATATTTCTTGCTATAAGTTGACAAGTTCTCTCATATCTTCAAAAGCCTAAGTACTTGACCCTCAAGCATAAGCCCTTCTCCTGTATGTTCTCATTTGTCTTTTAATATACAAGATACATATTTTATTTTACATGATGCCTTTCTGGGATATTGTATAGAAATAATGAGGCAGAGATTAATTTTATGAAACTGTAAAACTGAACATTCAACTGTATTTTAATAGTTAAATAATACCCCTATTATCATCTTTCTCTCTCTCTATATATATATATTTATTTATTTTAAACATTTTTATACTAAATTTTTTGGGGACCAATGTGAATATTTTTATTTTTCTGCATGGTCAGGGCTTTCTGAGCAGAAGTTGTTAGGATCTGGGTTAAAGGATGACTGAAGGGTAACCCTAAGGTAGAACTCTCAGGAGAGGTATTACGAGGCCTTTATTTCATTCTCCCAGGCCCATTCCTTTACATTCTAAATGGTTATAAAAATGTTCCCTTCCTCCCTCTAGATAATTTTTTTTATACTAGGGAGCAAAGGTTGGGGTAGCTATGCAAACTGCCCTATAGAAGTTTCAGTGTTCATACTTCCAGATTCCTCTACTGTGGTGCAAAACCCTCTCTTGCACATGCAAGTGACATGTATTTTCATCATTTGCCATGGGAGACTGACACTATTGTTGCTAAGAGTAAAGAGTTGGTCTGATCTCTGATGTAGCAATATTGTGTTTCATGTCAGGATAAAATGTATACATTTAAGATATTAAATTCTGTGGAAAAATATTTTATATATAAAATTTAGATTTCTTTATATTATAATAACCTTATTTTAGAGGATTGAGAGATTGGCCAAGATGGCAGAGTGAAAAGACCCTGAGTTCACCTCCTCTCAGGAGCACACAAAAATCAGAATTATTTGGAGAACAACCATTGGTGAAAAAGTCCAGAGCCTACCAGAAAAGATCTACAACTAAAGAAGGAACCATAATGAGATAGGTAGAAGGGGCAGAGTCATGATAAATCAAGTTCCATACCCCCAGGTGGGTGACCCACAAATCAGACAGAAGTGAGAGTTCTGAGCCCCACATCAGGCTCCCCAGCCCAGGGGTGCTGTACTGGAAAGATGAGTCCCCGGAGGTTGAAGACCAGTGGGGCTTAATTTCAGGAGTCTCACAGGACTGGGGGAAATAAAGACTTCCCTCTTAAAGGGTGCACAAAGAAATTCACATGCTCCAGGAACCAGGGCAAAAGCAGTAATTTGATAGGAGCCTAAGCCAGACCTACCTGCTGGTCTGAAAGAGTCCCCTGGAGAGGCAGGAGGTGGCTGCAGCTCACCCTGGGGACATAGACAATGGCAGCAGCCATTCCTGGTAGATCCTTCTTCCACATGAACTGGTGTTGGTGGGAGCCATTGTGCAAACCTCCCTCTAGCTCATTAGTGCTAAGACCTGGCCCCACCCAACAGCCTGTAGGCTCCAGTGATGGGATGCCTCAGGCCAAGCAACTAACTTGCAGACAGGATGCCTAAACACTTCCAGAGCCCACAGCCGCCTCTAGACACCCCTCTAGACACAACCTTGCTCACCTGAGGGCCAGGACCCAGCTCTACCCACCAGTGAGCAGACACCAACTTTGCTCCCAGGAAGCCTACTCTTGCCTCTGGATCAGCCTCACCAACCAGAGGGAAGACTTCAGACTCAAGAAAACCATAATCTCACAGCAGGTCAGATCCTGCCCTGGGGCCAGCTGGGCCCCAGCCTTGCTCACTAGCAGACCAACACAAGCTTTGGGACACCCTGGAAACTGTACCCAACTATGTCTGGAACTGCCCCCAGCCAGTGATCTGACACCAGCTCTGGGATCCCTGGGCCTTGCAGCTAGACTTCAGGACATGGCCAGCACTAGCTCTGGAGCCTCCTGGGGTTCTGCAGTCAGCTGCTTCATGACCAGGACCCACCAACCAGCAGCTGCCAGCCTCCACGCAAAGTGGGTCCTGGCAACCAAATGAACTAGGGCCATCCAAGCTTACCAGACCACGCACACAGTCAGCCTGCCACAACAGAAGGACCCATGCAGACCTCATGGGGGAACCCCTAGAGCATATAGCTTGGGTGACAAAGCAGGAGTGTGCTGCTGGAATGCACAGGATGTCTCCTGCAGAATGCCACTTTTCCAAGGTTGGAAGACATAACTAAGTTACCAGATACATAAAAATACAAAGAACATCTTAGGCAAAATGAGGTGGCAGAGGAACATGTTTCAGAAAAGGAACAAGAGAAAACCAAGAAGAAGAACTAAGCAAAGTGAAAATAGGCAAGAAAGAAAGAAAGAATTCAGGGTAATGATCTTAAATATAACCAAAGAACTCAGGAGAAGAATGGATGAGCAGAGCAAGAAGTTAGGATTTTTAACTAAGTGTTAGAAAATATAAAGAACCACCAAACAGAGGTGAAGAATACAAAAACTGAAATAAAAAATACATTGGAAGAAATCAACAGTACACTAAATGACACAGAGAAACAGATTAGTGAAATGGCAGACAGTAATGGAAATCACTGAAGATGAATAGAAAAAAGAATGAAAAGAAATGAAAACAGTTTAAGAGACCTCTGGGACAACATCAAGTCCACTAATATTCACACTATAGGGGTCCCAGGAGGAGAGGGGCTGAGAATGTATTTGAAGACTTAATAGCTGAAAACTTTCCTAACCTGGAAAAGAAAACAGTCACCCAAGTCCAGGAAGCACAGAGAGTCCCATACAGGATTAACCCAAAGAGAAACACACTGAGACACATTGTAATCCAAATGATAAAAATTAAAGATAAAAAGAGAATATTAAAAGCAACAAGAAAAAAGCAAGAAATAACACACAAGGGAAGTCTCATAAGGCTATCAGCTGGTTTTTCAGCAGAAACTTCCAGGCAGGCTAGAAGGGAGTGGCATGCTATATTTAAAGTGATGAAAGGGAAAAACTTATAACCAAAAATATTCTGTCCAGAGATATTCTGTCTATATCCCTCATTCAGATTTGATGGAGAGATCAAAAGCTTTACAGATAAGCAAAGTTAAAAGAGTTCAGCAACACCAAACCAGCTTTACAAGAAATGTTAAAGGAACTTTCCTAGGCAAAAAAGAAAAGGCCACAACTAGAAACAAGAAAATTACCAAATGAAAAATCTCACTGGTAAAGACAAACATAAAGTAAAGGTAGGAAATCATCCATGTACAAAACTAGTAAGAAGACAAAAGTAGTAAAATCATCTATATGCACAATAATCAATTAAAGGATACAGAAAACAATTAAGGTAAAATATAATGTCAATACCAGTAATCATGAGAGGAGAAGAGTACAAACGCAGGGCCTTTAAAATGCATTTGAAACTAAAAGAAGCAGCCACTTAAAACAATCACGTATATAGATTGCTATATAAAAACTTCATGGTAACTACAAACCAAAAACCTACAATAGACATGCACACACACACACACACACACACACACACACACACACAAACATATACAAAGAAAAAAGGAATCCAAATATAATACTAAAGATAGTCATCAAATCACAAGAAAAGTGAACAAAGAAGGAAGAAAAGACCTATGATAACAACCCCCAAACAATTAACAAAATGGCAGTAAGGACATACATATCAATAACTACCTTAAACATAAATGGACTAAATGTTACAATCAAAAGACATGGCTGAGTGGATACAAAAACAAGATCTGTATGTATACTGCCTAAAAGAGACTCACTTCAGATCCACAGACACATATAGACTGAAAGTGAGGGGATGGAAAAAGATATTCCCTACAAATTGGAAATCAAAAGAAAGCTGGAGTAAATATATATATATTTATATAAGAAAAAAATAGACTAACGACTGTTATAAGAGACAAAGAAGGACATTACAAAATTATCAAGGGATCAATCAAAGAAGAAGATATAACAATCTTAAATATATGTGCACCCAATACTAGAACAACTAAATACTAATGAACACAAAGGGAGAAATCGACAGTAACAGTGACATCAGGGGAATTTCACACCCCACTTACATCAATGGACAGATCATCCAGACAGAAAATCAATAAAGAAACGTTGACCTCAAATGGCATATTAGACAAGATGGACTTAATAGATATGTATAGAGCATTCCACCCAAAAGCAGCAGAACACATTCTTTTCAAGTGCACATGGAACCTTCTTCAGGATAGATCACACTCTAGGCCACAAAACAAGCCTCAGTAAATTTAAGAAAATTGAAATCATATCAGTCTTTCACAAACACAACACTATGAGAATAGAAAATAATTACAAGAAAAACTGCATAAAACAAACAAGTGGAGGCTAAACAATATGCAACTAAACAAAGAATGGATAAGTGAAGAAATCAGAGAAGAAATTTTAAAAATACATAGAGACAAATAGAAATGAAAACACAATAATCCAAAACCTATGCAATGCAGCAAAAGCAGTTCTAAGAGGGAAGTTTAGAGTGCTAAGAGCTTACATGAGGAAACAAGAAAAATCTCAAATAAACAACCTAAACTTACACCTAAAGGAACTAGAGAAAGAGAAACAAACAAAACCCAAAGTTAGTAGAAGGAAAGAAATCACAAAGATACGAGCAGAAATGAAAAAGAGTCTAAAATATTTAAAAAGATCAATGAAAGTAAAAGCTGGTTCTTTGAAAAGATAAACAAAATGGATAAACCTTTAGCCAGACTCATCAAGAAAATAGGGAGAGGGTTCAAATCAATAAAATCAGAAATGAAAATGCAGAAGTTACAATCAATACCACAGAAATACAAAAGATTATAGAGACTACTACAAACAACTATACTCCAATAAAATGGACAACCTAAAAGAAAAGGACAAATTCTTAGTAATGTACAATCTCCCAAGACTGAACGAGGAAGAAAGAGGAAATATGAACAGACAAATTACTGGTACTGAAATTGAATCAGTAATTTTAAAACTCAAAAACAAAAAAATTCATGACCAGATGGCTTCACAGGTTTGCTTCTACCAAACATTTAGGGAAGAGTTAATACCTATCCATCTGAAACTATTCCAAAAAATTGCAAAGGAAGAAGTGTTTTTGAACTCATTCTATGAGGCCAGCATCACTCTGATCCCAAAACCAGACAAAGATATCATAAAAAGAGAAAATTACAGGCCAATATTACTGATGAACATAGATGCAAAAATCCTCCACCAAATACTAGTAAAATGAATCCACAATACATTAAAAGGATCATATACCATGATCAAATGAGATTTATCCCAAGGATGCAAGGATTTTTCAATATCTGCAAATCAATCAATGTGATACATTAACAGATCGAATGAAAACCATGTGACCAGCATATGATCATCTCAATAGATGCAGAAATAGCTTTTGACAAAATTCAACATTCATTTATGATAAAAACTCTGCAGAAAGTGGGCATAGAGGGAACATATCTCAACATAATAAAGCCATGTATGACACACCCCCAGCTACCATCATACTCAACAGTGAAAAGCTAAAAGCATTTCCTCTAAATCAGCAACAAGACAAGGATGCCCACTCTCACCACCTTTATTCAACACAGTTTTGGAACTCCTAGCCACAGAAATCAGAGAAGAAAAAGAAATAAAAGAATCCAAACTGGAAAGAAAGAAGTAGAACTGTCACTGTTTCCAGATGACATGATACTATACATAGAAAATCCTAAAGATACCATCAGAAAACTACCAGAGTTCATGAATGAATTTGGTAAATTTGCAGGATACAAAATTAATATACAGAAATCTGTTGCATTTCTATACACTAACAACAAACTATCAGAAAGAGAAATTAAGGAAACAGTTCCATTTACCATTGCATCAAAAAGAATAAAATACCTAAGAATAAGCCTACCTAAGGGTGCAAAAGACCTGTACTTCACAAAGTATAAAACCCTGATGAAAGAAATTGAAGACACAAACAGATGGAAAGATATACTGTGCTCTTGGATTGGAAGAACTCATAGTGTTTAAATGACCATACTACACAAGGTAATCTACAGATTCAAAGCAATCCTTATCAAAAGACCAAAGGTATATTTCACAGAACTAGAACAAATAATTTTAAAATTTATATGGAAACACAAAAAACCTCAAATAGCCAAAATAACCTTGAGAAAGAAGAACAGAGCTGGAGGAATCAAGTTCCTTGATTTCAGACTACAGAGCTAGGGTAATCAAAACTGTATGGTACTGGCATGAAAACAGAAATAGAGATCAAAGAAATAGAATAGAGAGCCCAGAAATTAACCCAGGTACTTATGGTTAATTAATTTATGACATAGGAGGGAAGAATATACAATGGAGAAAAGAAAATCACTTCAATGTGGTATTGGTAAAACTGGACAAATACATGTAAAATAATGAAATTAGAATATTCTCTAACAGCATATACAAAAATAAACTCAAAATGGATTAAAGACCTAAATATAAGACATGACACCATAAAACTTGTGCAACACTCTTTGAATTAAATCATAGCAATGAGTTTTGGCTCTGTCTCCTAAAGCAAAGGAAATAAAAGCAAAAATAAACAAATGGGAACTAATTAAACTTAAAAGCTTGTGCACAGCAAAGGAAAGCATCAGCAAAACAAAAAGACAACTTATGGAATGGGAGAAAGTATTTTTAAATGATATGAAAAATAAGGAGTTAATATTCAAAATATATGGACAGCTCATATAACTAAATGTCAAAAAAAAAACAAACCAATTAGATAATGGGCAGAAGACCTGAATAGACATTTCCCAAAGAGAGCATACAATGGCTGACAGGCATGTGAAAAGATACTCAACATCACTAAATCATCAGGGAAATGCAAATCAAAACCACAATGAGATATTGCCCCACACGTGTCAAAATGGCTATCATCAAAAAGAACACAGATGACAAATGTTGGTGAGGATGTGGAGAAAAAGGAACCCTTGTACACTGTTGGTGGGAATATAAGTTGGTGCAGCCACTGTGGAAAACAGTATGAAGGTTTCCAAAAAAATTAAAATAGAACTACCATATGATTCAGCAATTATACTCCTGAGTGTACATCTGAAAGAAACAAAAACACTAATTCATAAAGATACATGCACCCCAATGTTCACAGCTGCATTATTTACAATTGCCAAGATATGGAAGCAACCTAAATATCAATAAACATATGAATGAATAACGAAAAGGTGGTGTATATATACAATGGAATATTA
Source organism: Phocoena sinus (assembly GCF_008692025.1). NCBI lineage: Eukaryota > Metazoa > Chordata > Mammalia > Artiodactyla > Phocoenidae > Phocoena > Phocoena sinus. Next base: position 120,487,671 of record NC_045764.1, on the reverse strand, counting down.
CTCAGATGTAAGAAAAGAACAAAATTTTGCCATTTGCAATAACATGGATGGACTTGGAGGGTGTTATGCCAAGCAAAATAAGTCAGACAGAGAGAGACAAATACTAGATTATATCATTTAGATGTGGAAGCTAAAAACTACAACAAACTAATGAATCTAACAAAAAATAACAGATTCACAGATATAGATAACAAATTAGTGGTTACCAGTGGGGAGAGACGGGTGGGGAGGGGCAATATGGGGTAGGGAATTAAGAGGTACAAATTATCATCTATAAAATAAGCTACAAGGATATATTGTACAACTCAGGAAATATAACCAATATTTTACAATAACTATAAATAGAGTATAACCTTTAAAATTTTTGAATCATAATAATGTACATCAACTATACCTCAATATAAAATAAAGGACTTATAAGTAAGCAGTGTCTATATTGCTTTATTTTGCCATACTAAGTTCTGTAGTTAGAAGCACAGCCATTACAACTAATACTAGCTTGTACGGTCAGCTATATTTGGAAACAATTTATCCAATTGCATTTTTCTATATAAAATGTTATTACACAATTTTAAATGTCAAAAAAACACTAAATAGCAAAATGATATTTTAAACAGATTTTTTAAGTCTGGAAAGTGCTACTTTCTTCATCAAACATAGAGCATAACTGTATTCTACATTGTCACTCTTTGTTGGAATAACTTCAAATAGTAAAACTGGGGAAAAGGAAAAAATATATCAGTGGATCTATGTTTAGGCACAAGGTATCAGAAGGGGTGGTGGAAATCACTGAACTATAAGTTGCTAATTTCCCTAAGAAACTCTAGGAAGCTTTTGAAGGATTCCTTCATTAAAGAATTTCCTAGAAGTGCTTTAGAAAGTTCAGAACATTTCTTCTGCTTTGTTCTTTCTTCTCCTTCTAGTATTCCAGTTACATGTATGTTGCCCCTTTTGAAATTATCCCCAAGTGCTTGGATGTTGTGTTCTGATTTTTGTAGTTTTTTTCTCTTGGCATGCAGTTTCAGAAGTTTCTGCTTATCTTTTACCAAATTTGCTGATTCTTTCCTTGGTTGTGACCCATCTACTAAAGAGCCAATCAAAGGCATTCTTTATTTCTGTTACAGTGTTTTTGATTTGTAGCATTTCCTATGATACTTAGTTAGGGTTTCTATCACTCTGCCTACATTACTCATCAGTTCTTACATTTGATCTACTTTTTCATTTGGAGCTCTAAATGCTTTAATTGTGATTATGGCAGATCTCCTCTCTGATAATTCCAATTTGTGACTGTTTCTGATGATCTATTCCTATTTTTCTTTGCCTTGTCTTTGGCATGCCTTGCTATTTTTTGGTTGAAACCCAAGCATGCTGTATTAGGTAATAAGAGCTGATGTTGACAGATATTTGGTTTGAGGATTTATGGTAATCTAGCTAGGAGCTGGTCTATGTTTAAAGCTTGTTGTAGCTATAGGTGCCAGGGGCTTGAATTCTTCTAGTGTCCTTGTTTTTGTCCCTTAACTTTGGGTGTTAACAATTCCTCCTCAAAAAAAGTCTGAGTCTTGTGGCTCTTTCAGCTGTAACCCACTGTTTTTGTACTGGAGGCCTATTGGTATTGTGTGAGGAAAAAGGAATGTTCTATAATTTTAAAAACGTCAGATGGCTTCTCAGGGCCTGTATCTTGGGGATATCAAATTTGCACACTTTTTTTTTTTTTAGTGGCTTGGCTGTTTTTTTTTTTTTCCTAGTCCTCTACTACCTTCCCTGGCTATAGTGTTTTTAATCTGTTTCCGTGAAGCCCTGTCATTTGTTGACTATGATTTTGATTGTTTTTTTGTTTTTGTTTTTGTTTTTTCCATGAGATGAGACAAGAAGCCTGGAAAGGAGGTTGAGCTCGGGGTATTCCCTTCTCCCAGCTGGGATAATGCTCCAACACTAGATAGTGGACCTTTTTTATGGAGAAGGTTTAGTGTATTTCACAAGGATTACTTGTCCTCTCCTGCCAGAGACAGGAAGGGTTATTTCTTGGATTTTCAATGTGAGATTCTGATGGGATTCCTGGAGGTAAAGCTCATGGATATGAGGAGGTCCCTAAAACTTAGGAACACAGGAGTGTTTGACTCAAGCTGCTCCAAACTTAGCCTCCAGCAATTCATCAAAATGACTATTTAAACATCCCAGCTAGTTTATGGTTCCAGAGTCTTCTTCTCTAGGTAGACAGGTCTCATCTGTCTCTCTCTGGGTGGAACTGATTTTCCAGGTTTTGGGTGGTGATTTCCCTGTGACCTCAGTTCTTTTATGGGTCTAAAAAAAGTCACTGATTTTCAGTTTTTCTAGCTTTTTTGGTTGTAGAATGGAAGAAATTCTCCTCATGGAGGAGCTTTAAACACCAAAGTTGAGGATAAACGGTTCAGTAAGCTCAGTGCTTCCAACATCTCCTAGAGATTTTGAAGCACAAATTCCAGCATCTGAAAGACCTAGTTAATACTAGCTAAGATGGGAAATTAGGACAACTGAAAAGAAGGAATTAATCTGAAGATCAACAGAAGATTTAGTCAATATTCCTAGGCAATGGGTAATAATAGAGAATATGAGCTATCTAATGAGTACACAAAGACCATGAGATTTTGTGAAACCAAGGGTATCCAGTGGAGACTTGCCCCTTCAAGATGGCATCCCAAGTTTGATGAATTTAGATAATTGCAAAAGTAACGAACATTAATACAAGAGTCTAGAGTTCAAAGGCCTTACTCTGGACTGGTCTTTCTTTCTAGATCAGTGACTATTATTTCTTACTCAACATGCCCTTCTAATAGCCTCCTTGATTAATTCTGTTATACCAGCCTAGCTTTAACACTTATGTTCCCTATATTTTGGCTTTATAAACTGGCTGATTTGTTTATTCGTTCACAAGATCATCTTTCTGATTCAAAAAATATTCTCTGTTCTATAGATTGCCCTCAGTTTATTTTATTGCATCTAATATTAGATGCATTGGATGACAGGAAACTAACATCTTAAGAAAGTACAGAATGATTGGAGGTATCATTAAAAGGTTATCATCAATAACCAAGAATACCACTTCCCAATTTTTTCATGCTATGTCACATTAGGTGGGGAAAAACAGAAATGAATCATTATTTATATGCAGAAAGATGAAGCTATAAACTGTTGATACATTCAGGTCCTATAAAATGGAAACTAGGTTAGTAGCATCCTTTAGTCTAGGCCTCAAGTTCACAGTGGTTTCAAGTTTTGACTTCTACTTAGTTCTGTTTTTTAAAAAATGTCCCTTCAAGTAACCTGGTTGTTTTTTTAATCCTAGAATCTTTGAGTGTAAACTAGAGTAAGTTTTAGAGATTCCAAACAGTAATCTATCCCTCAAATACCTAGTAGAAGGTGTAGCTAAACGTTATCACTTTAAACATCAGGTATTTTATTGTTATAGTTGTGATTAACATTGCCATTTATTGAGGTTATCAAGTACCTTCCATGAATGACATTAAACATTTATGTGATGCTATTGAAAATTTTATATGGTATTTTATAACCTGTGTTTCTCATCCAATATTTTCATGATATCAGCACTTACTTTTACATTCCCAGTATTCCTACAACCAGGAACAATATATCCTCTCCAAATTCTAGACTACAAGCTAATCACAGACATAAGGATAAATCTCATTAGGAAATAATATAAGGATAAAATTTATCATTTAAGTGAAAATCCGAGACTCTTTCATTGAGTGAACTTTAATAATAGTATGCAATGCATATGTTCATTAATCTAACTGGTCATAAAAATACCTAATTAGCTTTCCTTGAATTACATCTCCCCCTTATCATTTGGCTGAATAGAGAAAGCACAAGGAGACAGACCGAAAGTATACCTCTGACCCATAGGCTGGGCATTAGGACATGTGGTTAACAAAGGTTAGTCAAATTCTCAATCTCTAAAACAACTGGGAAAAACAACCAAAGATACAAGCAAATTCATACAAATATATCTGTGTACAACTATAGGCTCATCAATATTATATATATGAATATGTATTTGTATATATACAATACATAAATATATATAAGATATTGAGTTATAAATGTATATTGAATTTTATAGTAAAAGATTTTAAAAATACAGTGTTCATAGTACTAGACCTGATGTGATAATGAGTACAATATGTCATATGAGTTTTTTTTCTGGGTCTCACTTCCACTTCTGCAACCTCTACCACAAGCCCCTCCTCATACTCACACACATATACAAACATACAATATTTATTCCATGTGAGCATTTTGAAATGCTGGTTATAATCCTGATATATCACATACACATTTCTGTCTATCAAAGGTGCATACAAACCTTAGTGCATCCATGTTTTAAAAAGTAAAACTAATGAATTCCTCCAGCATTTTGTCCAGGCAACAGTCCTATTTGGATACAGGGTGGAATAAAACACAGGACCTATCTAAACATGGCAAGATAGTCTCCAGACCACTGAATAGCCCTATTCCTTGTCAATTCTTTTTATAGGCTTTTCATCAATTTGGTCACAGAAAACAAAAATTTATTCCTTTCTCCAATTATAAGAAAGTGATAAATGAAAACACAATTCACAAATACATCTGGCATGATACCTTTCCTAGTAGAGACATGACAAAAGGTCAATTATTTGGGAAAAACAAATAGCTTGGTTTACCAAAGAGCTATTTAAGTAAAGGTCAGAAAAACTTTTAAGAGAATGAAAGAAACTGGTTAACTTTTCAGGAATGATTTGTCGCATAGACAAAATTGTTTACAACTTATTTCTAATATAGAAAAATTGTTTTAGAATTTAGGACCAAACAAAACATACTTGGGAGATATTTACCATAGTTACTGCCCCAGTAGTATTCTGTTCTTGCCCTTTTTATGTGCATTAATATAATTTTGTATTTTTTTCTAATTTAATCAAATGCCATCCACAATCCCAAGTAAAAAATGAATTTATACTCCAAACCTGATTTTGTATGAATTTTACAAACGTGGATTTGTAAACATATCCACATAATGGATATATGTTTATCGATTAGAGCTAAAAAATAGATTGTCAGTTGTTAGCATTCTGAGTAAAACATCGGATATTATAATAAAAATTTCAAACATATCTATATACTACCCCTCTAAAAAATCTTTCAATAAAATTTAGCTATGACTTTAATATATGTTAAAATTTTTAGAGTTAAATGCATTTTCTAACTAATCCTAATAATTCTATACAAACAACTCTATAATTATTTAGATTTCACAGATGATGAAACTGAGGCTTAGAAGGTTTAATAAATATTTCCAGGTTACACAAGCAATTAATGACAAAGATTGAAACTGAACCAAAGATCTCTAAAACTGAAATTTAGGAAAATTCTATAATACCTCACTGCCTTTCCATCATTAATTATGTCACCTAAATCCCTCACATTGCCTATAAGGCACATGGTCCTCTGCTCACATCATCAGCCTCAACTTTCTTTTCCTGCTTCAGATTCGGTCACAAGTAATCATATTTGTTTGTTTGCTTTATGACTATTCCATCTTTTCCCTGCCTCAGGCTCTTTGTACATGTTTATTCTTTCTGCTTGGAACTTTCTTACCCTGGATAAATCCAGTTGTTCAGGTATGGTCATAAATGCAACTTTCTGAAAGAAGTCTTCCCTTTCCCATCCCTCTCAAACCACAGAAAATCTTGGTTTTACTATTTCCTGTTATTTGCTGGATTCACATCCAGTGTTTTCTCATGGCACATATTTAGATAAATCCCTATGTAGTTGCTTGACATCTATTTACCATTCTTAACATAAATGTCATGTAAGCCCAGGTGGCACAGTGTTGTTCATTGTTATATCCATAGTGCCTAAAGCAGTACCCGGTGTAAACTAAGCACAGAATAAACTTCTGTTAGTAAATGAAAAAAATAATGAATTAATTAGCAAGATATAGGATTCTCTGATATTTAAATAGACTATATTAGTGATGTGCAAAGTAATTTTAGAGAAATAGAATATTTTCCAGGTCCATGAGATATGTCTGAATACAATAATAAATCTGGAGAATATTTCATTCAATCATAAGTGGAGTACAGGATCTTTCAAAAGTAAAAGTAGGAAAGGCAATCATCCAAGTTTCTGGAACTCCATTCTATAGCTGTAATTATCATATGGAAATACAAATGTGATCAAACCTCCCCTGGGCTTGACACACAGCTGTAACTTCCAAGCACACTTAGAATAAATAACAACTTCCACATATGAGCCCATCTGACCATTATCTGGATGATAACACCTCCTGCTGTGGAACTGTGTATACCAAACTTAATTTGATGTCATTAAAATTTGAAGTATTTCCCTAATTTCCTTTTTTCCAACTCCACACTCTCCAAGATACTGAACTGTTGCCAGATAGTTTTTCTCAAATTTACATCACCACACCTCCCACAGTTAAAACACTGCAAAGACTTCAAAAGCTTAGTTTTGTTAGTACACAAATCAAAATTCATAACATGCTGCCTTCTTTCAACCCACGCTTCCCTTTGCTCTCTGCACGTCAGCAACCATGGCCTTTTTCACTTCCTCTCTCTTCTGCCACAAGACTTATGTTCATGTTATTTTCCTTTTACCTAAAATAATTCCACCCACTCCCCTCTCTCCTAGCTAACTAGGTTTTCTTAGCTTCTTCACCTCCTCCTGAATACCTTCTTTGGTTTCCCCAGTTACTTAAATCTCTGATTTTAACACTTTGTAATGCCCTACATTTATTATAGAAGTAATTGTGTGCGTGCATTTAAAATTAATATCTGTCCTCTTTACTTGAACATAAGCGCTATGTGATTAGAGATTGTCTTTTGATTCTTACCTCCTTAACACCTAACACAGTGCCTGGCATATAGCAATTCTAATATATACATTTGTCAGAAAAAAAAAGAAAAAATCGACATGCTGATATTTGGGCTCCTGTGGAGTTTAATCATAGGGAGAGAAAGAGCTTTCAATCTCTGAAAGTATCTGGTTCACTTGAGAATTGTCTTAGAAATATTAGCTACACTTCCAATCAAAAACTAAATTCCCTCTCTAACTGCAAATCTCCTATTTGCACTCACCTGTCAGTGAAGCATAAATCTGTTTCAGTTTGCAGAAGAGTTAGGGCAGCCATCAACAGACAGGATGGTTAGTACCCTAGAAGCAACAAATTACAAAAGACTATGTGTACTAGGGATGCTAGAGGTGATGCTCCTTCAGTAAGACAGTCAGGTTTTCCACCTCCTATATTTAAAATGGAAAAGGCAGAAAGGATGAAGAAGTTATGTGCTTAAAATTAATGGATTAGACATTCCAATGAAAAAGAGGCCCAGTGGGAATAACAATATACAATATGTAACTAAGGCATATGACTACCAATAGTAACAAAAATAACCACTAAGAGTTTTTGAGCATTCCCAAAGTGCCAGGCACTATGCAAAAGAGAGTAGCTAATCCCCAGATGAGAATGGAATCCTAGCCAACTTCCAGCTCCAGTTTCAATTCACTTAGTCTGTTTAAGCTCACTAGAGTCTATAAACCAAACATGCAAATTTATTGATTGACAATAAGGATGAAAAGGGAAGAGACAAATGAATTCTTTTTTTCTTCTAAAGAAAGAGAGACTCATTTAGCATTTAACAGTAAACTATTTAATGTAAGGGACCTGAATGACTCTCTTTTCTTTGGAAATAGAGTATTATTCTTATATAAATTAAAAAAAAGAGCTCTCTGTGTGAGGTTCTATACTACAGTTTTAAGTGAGATGTCAGCATTTAAAGTCTTTTTGGTAGCCAATAGTTTACCTTCACTAATTCAACCAATGTTTTCTGAGTACCTCTTCGCTTCATGTGTCAAGTACTTTTAAGCGTTCAAGTGCTTACAATAAATACTCATGAATTTCAAATTTCTATGCATTAAAACATTAGTATTATCAGAATATTTAAAAATATTTTTGAAAGTAAGAATAGCTGTGCAATCACTACCCATATAAAGAACTGGAACATTGTTGGCACCAAAAAAAAAAAAAAAAGAAAGAAAGAAAAAAGCCCTTGTCATACCCTTCCCTAACACTGTACATTTTCTTATTCCCAAAGTAATGACCATCCTGACTTTAACTTTCATCATCATAGCAGGATTTTGCCTGCTTTTAAAATATCATTTCATGGATCATAAGATATATAGTTTCCCGTTGTGGAGCACAGGCTCCGGACGCGCAGGCTCAGCGGCCATGGCTCACGGGCCCAGCCGCTCGGCGGCATGTGGGATCTTCCCGGACCGAGGCACGAACCTGTGTCCCCTGCATCGGCAGGTGGACTCTTAACCACTGCGCCACCAGGGAAGCCCTGTCTCATCATTCTTTATTCACTCATTCATTCATTAAAGCCTTCATTCAGATAATACTTTCTCCTTTTCAATGATTTTGTTAAAACTCAAAGAACAGAAACCGTTTTTAAAATTTTGAACTTATCGATGTCAATGACCATATTTCAGATAAAATATAAGCATGTTAAGATTGTCTTATAAAAAGTAGCTTTACCTTAAGCATTTTCTCAAAAACTTTATATTTGTATTTTCAGCAAAGGAGTCTTTCCATGATTCCATAGGAAATACCACTTTTTAAAAATGCTTTTACAAAATGTACCTTTCCTTGACACATTTTCTAAATATTTCTTAGACATCTCATTAATCCGCCTTTTCTGTGATGTGGGAGGTGGTGATTGTCCTATTTTACAGATGGAAGAAGAGGCATAAGAGGTTAACAGGCTTGACACAGAGAACCAGGAGAAAATCTGGGAATAGAAATTAGGTCACTGGATATATTAATGTGCATGTGAGGTTTCCTTTCTTTTCCTTGTATACATGAAGATCATGGATAGAGAAAGTCCTAAGACTCCTTTTAATGAACCTCAGGAAATATTATGTGACTGTAGAGATAAAAGACTGTGCCATGCCCTAATTTAAAGGCTTTAATCTCTATGGTTTCCTCAGTCTAAAATATTTTATATAACTTAATCAGCGAGGTTGATGCTTCCAATCACCATAGGTTTTGGGGGGAGCTACAAATACCTTAGAACAATATTGGACATTTTCCTTTGACTAAAATGTTAGGTAATTGTTTGATATTATTGGGTGGGCCAAAAGGTTAGTTTGGTTTTTTTCCATAAGATGGCTCTAGTAACACTTAGCTGTCTTTAACTTCATTCAAAACAATTTTGTTAGATTGTATGTGAGAGCTGTCATATCAGCATGCATTTAAAAAAAGACATCAAAATTGGTGAATTTTTGTGTAGTCGTTTTAATATTGAAGATGGAAGAAAAAAGCAACATTTTCAGCATATTATGCTTTATTATTTCAAGAAAGTTAAAAATGCAACTGAAACACAAAAAGATTTGTGCAGTGTATTGGGAAGGCGCTGTGACTGATGAAAAGTGTCAGAAGTGGTTTGCGAAGTTTTGTGCTTGAGATTTCTCGCTGGACGTCACTCCACGGTCAGGTCGACCAGTTGAAGTTGATAGTGATCAAACGGAAACAATAATTGAGAACAATCAACGTTATACCAAGCGGGAGATAGCCGGCATCCTCAAAATATCTAAATCAAGGGTTGAAAATCATTTGCACCAGCTTGGTTATGTGAATCGCTTTGATGTTTGGGTTCCACATAAGTTAAGCGAAAAAAACCTTCTTGACCATATTACCACATGCAATTCTCTACTGAAACGTAATGAAAATGTTCTGTTTTTAAAACAAATTGTGATGGGTGATGAAAAGTGGATACTGTACAACAATGTGGAATGGAGGAGATTGTGGGGCAAGTGAAATGAACCACCACCAACCACACCAAAGGCAGGTCTTCATCCAAAGAAGGTAATATTGTGTATATGGTAGGATTGGAAGGGAGACCTCTATTAAGAGCTCCTTCCAGAAAACCAAACAATTAATTCTAGCAAGTACTGCTCCCAATTAGACCAACTGAAAGCAGCACTCAACGAAAAGAGTCCAGAATTAGTCAACAGAAAATACATAATCTTCTGTCAGGATAATGCAAGACCACATGTTTCTTTGATGACCAGGCAAAAACTGTTACAGCTTGGACGGGAACTTCTGATTCACCCGCCATATTCACCAGACATTGCACCTTCGGATTTCCATTTATTTAGGTCTTTACAAAGTTCTCTTAATGGAAAAAATTTCAATTCCCTGGAAGACTGTAAAAGGCACCTGGAACAGTTCTTTGCTCAAAAAGATAAAAAAATTTTGGGAAGATGGAATTACAAAGTTGCCTGAAAAATGGCAGAAGGCAGTGGAACAAACAGGTGAATACGTTGTTCAATAAAGTTCTTGGTGAAAATGAAAACTGTGTCTTTTATTTTTATTTAAAAAACCAAAGGCACTCTTTGGTCCACCCAATAAAATGGTGACAACTCTTTGATCTCTGCTACTTGAACTGGGTTTAAAGGTACTAGTAAATTGGTGTGACACAGTCATGTACTGGAACACATGCCAAAAAATCAAATTCATAAAGTTTGGACTTACGTAAGATAGTCTGGCTCTTTGTCAGTGAGACGAAGTTTCAGAGTTGTAGAATATGTCATTCCAGAGAAGAAAAACTAGATAATCACTTATGTCCCAGTAAATATAAGGCAGGCAGGCAAGAGTGAGGAATGCCACTTTTAGGGTAACATTTTTTATGAGTAGGTAGAATATGGGTATTTGAAGGGTGTAAGTCTGAGATACTTTTCCATCTCCTGTGTAATGTGTTCTGACTTTCAATGCCAGAATTTCAAGTTCTCCATTCATGCTCATCAAATGAATGTATGAATGGTAAGAGCAGAGCAGCAAAGCAGTTTTCGAATTAATGAATTTGGAGACCTAGAGAATATTGAGACAGTTTATGCATTTAAAATCAATAGCAATTTTTATTTCTCCTTTGTTTTATGTCTTGTCAGATATTATAATTAGATGCATAATAATTATCCTAGCACAGTGTATTAAATGCAAAAGGTGATGAATAAATATAAGTATACTAGTTTTATTACTAGAACTGGGGTAAGGCTCAGGGATTTGGTCCCAAGAACTGAGTCCTTAGTCTAACCACTACGGTGAAGATCATATTTGACAGCAAATCAGAAAAAAATCGCTGAGCCTAAAGCCAAGGGCCTAGTTTATTTATTCTGAATAGGAGAAACATTAATCCCTGAAATTAAGTTGACATTAAGTCTTTAAGAAGGAGGATCTGTTTTGTCCCCAGTGCTCCATGATGGAAAGTGGATGCTAGACAGGGTCATATTTTTTTGTAGCAGAAAAGGAACTGGACTTAGAATAGGATTCCTGGGTTACAATCTACTGTTTACTTGCCATTTTGCCTTAGAAAGAATATTATTTGATTGTTGTAAATATCAGTTTACTTACCTTCAAAACAGTGGTTTTAATGACTGTACTTTTCATTAAATTAGACAGGAAGAGGTTTAAACTTATATCCCCGATATATATTGCTGCCAAAGGAAAGTTCAATGCCAAGAAATGAGATGGCACAACAAAAGAAGAAATCTGATTTCTACTCAGATTCCAAACAAGAAATAATTCATCCCCTCGAGGGAGAGTTTAAAATTCTGCTCTCATTGTCCTATCACACAAAACTCTAACAGTAGCAGAGAATGGATTGGCAGAACGATACTCATGAGGACAGGATGTATTTAGGTTAGAAGGAGAAAATACAACCCATAATGTAATAAATCATATAATCAGCAATTAAATTTTCCTTTACTTTTATTTATGCATTCTCATGTCAAAGTCACAGGAAGTGTTTGGAGGATGTGAATTTTGTCTCTATACCTTAGAATTAGGCTAAGCCAACTTTTACTATATGTGCCAAGGCAATGTTACATAAAACTATAACATTCCAGAGTATATTAGATGGAGATAAAGCCTACATAGGATGTGTATTTTGAGATCATTTTAACCATTTCCAGATGTAAGAGTTCAGTAATCAAGGGAAAGGAGAAAGTGGATATCTGAACACAGATTTTGTGGCTCACAGCAAAGGGGTTTTGGAAGTGTAGAGAATACTCTATTAATCTCACTGATAAAAATATTGCTAGAAATTCCTCAAAGTGAGAAAGAATTGGATACTGAGATCTGAATCAGGATATATAATTTGTACAATATTTAGTATGCATGTGGATGTGGAATATTTCTTTTGTCATAATACAGTCTCAAAGATCTGCACCAAGTATTCTTGTTTAATCAATTACACAAAATTCCAATTTAAAAAGTCTAGGTTTTACTACAGGTACATTACTTCAGAGAGTAAATTTTCCATAGATTTGAGAATTAAAATAAATTAAGTACACAAAATTATTTGTTCCAACACATACTAAGCATGCAGGAAGTTGAGTTATAAATAATAAGACAAAGGTAACATAAACTTCCCTTTCTGTTGTTAAATGGCAAGATCTCAAGTCTGAATTAAATTTAGTAAGCAATAGGAAACTACTGAAAACTTGTATTTGAATGTGTTCATGTGTTCATTTTGGAATGGAGGTTGGAGAAAGAATAAGGTTTGACCATCACTTGGTTATTACGTGAACATCAGTAAAAGGATGAGTCATCCTCATAAAATAGAAACGTTTTTGGTCAATAAAATGAAGTTATAGATTAATATTGATTGTCATGAAAATATGTTTGTGATATGCCACTAAAGTTTTTAAAAAACTGGTAACAACACAGTAATGTATATTTGACTCTTTGTTAAAACTATAGGTAGTATATACAAAGCTACAGTAATCAAGACAGTATGGTACTGGTACAAAAACAGAAATATAGCTCAATGGAACAAGATAGAAAGTCCAGAGATAAACCCATGCACCTATGGTTACCTAATCTATGACAAAGGAGGCAAGAATATACAATGGAGAAAAGACAATTGCTTTAATAACTGGTGCTGGGAAAACTGGACAGCAACATGTAAAGGAATGAAATTAGAACACTCCCTAACACCATACACAAAAAAAACCCTCAAAATGGATAAAAGAACTAAATGAAAGATCAGATCCCATAAAGCTATTAGAAGAAAAGATAGGAAGAACACTGTTTGTCATAATTCAGTGCAAGATCTCTTTTGATCCACCTCCTAGAGTAATGAAAATAAAAACAAAAATAAAAAATTGGGACTTAATGAAACTTAAAAGCTTTTGCACAGTAAAGGAAACTATAAACAAGATGAAAAGACAACCCTCAGGATGGGAGAAAATATTTGCAAATGAAGCAACAGAAAAGGGATTAATCTGGAAAATATACAAACAGCTCATGTAGCTCAATATCAGAAAAACAAACAACCCAATCAAAAAGTGGGCAGAAGACCTAAATAGACATTTCTCCAAAGAAGACATACAGATAGCCAAGAGGCACATGAGAAGATGATCAACATCACTAATTATTAGGGAAATGAAAATCAAAACTACAGTGAGGTATCACCTCACACTGGTAAGAATGTCCATCAGAAAATCTACAAACAATAAATGCTGGAGACGGTGTGGAGAAAAGGGAACCCTCTTGCACTTTTGGTGGAGATATGAATTGATACAGCAACTATGGAGAAAAATATGGAGATTCCTTAAAAAATTGAAAATAGAATTACCTTATGACCCAGCAATCCCACTTCTGGGCATGTACCCTGATAAAACCATAATTCCAAAAGACACATTGTACCCCAATGTTCATTGCAGCCCTATTTACAATAGCCAGGCCATGGAAGCAACCTAAATGTCCATCAACAGATGAATGGATAAGGAAGATGTGGTACATATATACAATGGAATATTAGCCACAAAACGGAACAAAATTGGGTCATTTCTAGAGATGTGGATGGACCTAGAGACTGTCATACAGAGTGAAGTAAGAAAGAAAAGAATAAACATCGTGTATTAATGCATATATGTGGAATCTAGAAAAATGGTACAGATGAACCTGTGCAAGGCAGAAATAGAGACACAGACGTAGAGAACAAACATATGGACACCAAAGGGGGAAAAGTGGGGTGGGATGAATTGGGAGATTGGGATTGACATATATACACTAATATGCATAAAATAGATAACTAATGAGAACCTGCTGTATAGCACAGGGATCTCTACTTAATGCTCGAGGGTGACCTAAATGGGAAGTAAATCCAAAAAAGAGGGGATATAAGTAGACATATAGCTGATTCACTTAGCTGTACAGCAGAAACTAACACAACATTGTAAAAGCAACTATAGCCTCCCACCAAAAAATATATATATATATGTAGTATATGTTTGTATATGCATTTATACTTACTATATGTACATATTACATGCCAATATTTTATTGTAAATGTCTCAAGAGATATAGGTCAGGTATAATTTTGGCTTATCTGATTTTCATAATTATAATACATTATGAAAAATATTTTCTAAAAGTTATCAGTAACATATCATCTAAATTGACACTGGCATATTTTGGCACTCACATCTTCTCAAATGTCTTGAAAACTCTATTAGAAAAAAATATTCAGCATCATTCAATGGATAACCTACTTATGTCTCCACTACATGATGATACTAAATTTCTGAAAACATTTTGGGGGTATTTAAGACTGCTTGCACTTGACAATAAGCAGTAATAATCATGTTCAAGTAAAATTAAAAATTAACAAAATTAAACATTTTTACTATATATTATAAATGGTATGATATTTTCTATTTTCTAATTATACTGTCATTACTTTTTGTAAATCTCAAATATCTATAAATCAAGCAGTATCAGTAACAACTTAAAGTATATTTAACATACTGTGATATTTTAAAATCTGAGATAAAAAAATCTCAATATATGTGTGTTTATGTATAGATGTGGGGTGTGTGTGTGTTATGTGATTTCACTTCAGGTAAGAAATTACAGGAAATGTAAATGTAGATATGCCATTATTACAAGACTATGTAAAAATTCAAGAGGCTTATAAAAAATTCTTAATCTAATAGAAAATCATTATATTACCTAAAGTATTACAAAGATTACTACTTATAAAATTATATTGTTTGCTTTGTTTCAAATTCTTAATCTCAACAGAAAAGTTTGAATGAAAAATACTAGTAAAAGACCAGAATTTACTTGTTTCAGAGAAGCTGAAATGATTTTTGTAGAATCACTTTCACTGAAAAATGTTATATTTTATTTCCCTTTGGTAAGGAACAGGTACAGAGTTCTAATCTTTATAAACTTGTGGGAAAAAGGTAAACTCTCTATCCTATGTTTTCTCTAAGAAAATAAGGTCTGATATGTAAGGAAAAGGTGATATTTAATAGAACACTATCAAAAAATTTTAAATTATAAGACCCTCAAGACACAGTTTTAACAAAATTAGAGATTCTACGAAATGAATTAAAATTTTAGAAAACAGCCGGTCTTATCCGTAACTTAGATTTACACTTCATTTACGTCCTTCTCCTAATAAACAATTAACCAGCTGGCTTTACTTTCTCTCCAGCCTCATCTCTTTGTTTTTCTCCAATGTACTAGACTCCAGAAACATTGAGCCCTTATAGTTTATTAAATGTTCAGACACTCTGCCAACATTCAAGGCTTTACATATGCCATTCCCTTAGCCTAGGGGTGGGGTACACATGAAAACCCCAGTTTCATCTGGCTAACCCCTTTATCTCCTCATTTCTTGTTAGTCTGGTTCAGTTTAAAGGTATCACCTCAATTTTTATTGTGGAATTTGCCTTGACCCACCAATATTTAAGTAGGTGTTCCTTCCATCTGTTCTCAGAGCACACGCTATTGTGATTACCTGCATTCTTTCTTATTTTCCCTTGCAGAATAAGTGATCCTAGGTTCCAGGATCTCTGATTGGCATTGCCAGTGCCTAGTGTAGTACCTTATGTTAGGCACTCAATAATTCTTTCATGAATACGTGAATGGCGGCTTTTAATTCTGGCCTATGGCTCAACAGCATTTACTGCCAATCGAATTCATGAATTAAGCTTTCCATTCGTACTTCTGTTATGACAGTTTATCTTTTGATAGCTTAAAGTAGGCTAAATGGATTGTTTATAAGTGTAAACATATAAATGTATTTATTAAACCAACTATTTCTTGTGGCAAAGAGAATATTTGGGGTTCCATAAATCTCATAGTTGATTCTAGCAAACAGGAAATTAAATTTTCCAGCCTCCCTTCCAGTTGAGTGGGATCATAAGACTGATTTGCGGTGAAGAGAATGTGGGCAGAAGTGATACATGCCACTTGCAGACCTGGCCTCTAAAACTTCCCCCTGATCCTTCACAACCTCTCAGTGCTTCCATGACTGATGAAAGGGAAAGAGTTTAAATATATTAATAACTATGTAGAGTCTCCCATCACCATCACCAACTTGCATTAGATGTTGATTCACAGAGTGGATGAAACTTTGTGTGTTTAAAAAAAAGTCAGAAGAATTTCTATTCTAAAAGAACAAGACCTGCTTGTTAGAAATAGGGAATTATTATCACTCAGCATATTTCTTTCAAAACAAGATTGAGAAATTTTTTAAAACTTGGGCAAAATATTAAGGCTTTCAATAATGTAGATTTTTTTCTTTTTAAAAATATTTGAGTCAACTCTAAAAAAATAAAATAAAAACCTTACACTGTTTAGCTACTGAGATTTTGGGCTGGCTTATCTACAGTGGCTAAAGCAGTTATCACTAGTTTGCAAAATTTTCTCTAAGACGGTAAGGTGTGCTTACAATACTTGTGAGCTTATTATTTATTTAATAATAGGATGCTATCAAGAGGGTTTAAACTACAAGGCCCTTTTGAATCACAGCTTCAAGAAAAATTAGAGATTATGTGAAATAATTAAAACTTTAGGGAAAAAGGATATGCTATCCCAACATTCCCCTTTATAATGTTTTATTTGAGAAATTTATAAACATACACAAAGTAGAAAGTGATATAATGAACCCCAGGAACCTATTAACTGGATTCAATATTTAATAACTATTCTTGTATCATTTACCTCTTGTCACTTTATGGTTGAATCCTCTCAGCAAATCTAAGATACCATGCCATTTCATCCGTAAATACGTGAAGTATGTATCTTGTTGACAAGGCTTTTTTTTTCTCTCTCTAATGTAAACCACACAAATCTTGGATTTATTTCTATGCTCAATGACCTGTACATAATATAACCAATAAATAATATGCACATATATTTAAAAGGTAAATTATCCTCATCTTATACATTCTGTCTGCAATTTACTTTTTTTCACTTAACATATATTTCCTACATTAGTACATGCAAATCTACCTTGTTATCCGTTAATAGCTGAATAGCATTTCATTGCAGCAGATGTACCAAGATTATGTGAATGTATATGTAAATGTGTATGTACGTGTATATCTATGTTGACTTGTGCAAGTACTTGTAGGATCAGTTCTTAGAGCTGGAATTGCTAGGTCAAAAAATGCACACATTAAAAACATTTTAGAGGTAAAACAAATACATAATTTTTTTTTTTTTTTTTTGTGGTACACGGGCCTCTCACTGTTGTAGCCTCTCCCGTTGTGGAGCACAGGCTCTGGATGCACAGGCCCCGGACGCGCAGGCTCGGCAGCCATGGCTCACGGGCCCAGCTGCTCTGCTGTATGTGGGATCTTCCCGGACTGGGGCACGAACCCGTGTCCCCTGCATTGGCAGGCGGACTCTCAACCACTGTGCCACCAGCAAAGCCCTACATACAGTTTTTAAATTAATCTCTTAATATCATCCAATACATAGTCCATATTCAAATTTTCCTAATTTTCACACAACTTCCTTTTTACGGTTGGATTGTCCACCACTTCTTTGAGTTATCTCTCTAGTTTTTTATTCTATAACTTTCAAATTTTATTTTGCATGCTATTAACTTTTTTAAGAAGAAAATATTGTCCTGTAGACTGTCATGTGAAATAAACTTGCCTCAGTGTGATTATACCACTTGATCCATAATTGAGCTCATTTGGCTGGTCGATATGATTGCCTCTAACTAGGTCATGATATTTCAAAGAGTGTTATGGAAAACTCTACACTAGAATCAATTGTTGCCACTGAAATAAATTAGGTCTAGAGGTAAAGAAAAATTGGTAGGAGAATGTCTTTGGGTAAAGGAAGGGAACAGGAAAGATCATATTCCTTCATGTTCATGTTTTACTTTAAATCCTTGGACTCATTAGATTTATAAGTGCTCTTTTCATATTCTTGTATACTAATTCCATCTTTGATTTTTCTGTGTCTGTTTCTAATGAGGGATTTGTCTCCTGTTAATGGTTCATATTTTTCTACTTATTTATATACCTAGTAATCTTGACTGTATGCTAGTAATTGTGAGTCATACTATGTAGAATGCTGGGTTTTCTTGTATTTTTTTTTATAAAGATAATTGAACTTTGTTCTAGCACACAATTAGCTTACATTCTTTCAAGTTCTTCCTTTAGTTACTTGATTTCAGTTTGGATAGTTTCAGAGCAGATTTTACTCTGGGATTAGTTTAGTCTAGTAACCAAGAGGTGACCGTTTTGACCACACTACATGATGCCCTATGTATTAAGAAGTATTTTTATTCTAGCTGATGAGAATTCCAGTTCTCAGCCCTATGTGATCGCCATGAATTGTTTTGGTATCACTTTCTAGTAGTCCCATCCCTGACTTCCTTGGAAGGTTGGTCAATACTTAGCCAAATACTTGAGGGGATCCTTCTGCAGGTCTCCATGGCATACTCTCCTTTCTTTTCTCCTCTTCTGTCCCACCCTATCAATCATCAATCTCCTCCATTTCTTGTATTCCTCCCTGAAAATTATAGTCTCTACAAACAACGTCTTCCCAACTCAGTTGGGTTATGCTTGGGTTCCCCTTGCTTTTTTCTGAGGCATGGATGGAATCTTCCTAGGTAGTCTGATGGAAATCCTAGGATCATATTGCTATTTCTCTTCTCTCATGAATCTCAGACATGGGCTGCCTGATCCAATGTCTGAAAACAGCTATTTCCTCCACTCCCCTGGGTTTTCTACTATTTTATAGTAGCAGGGTGATTCTCATTGCAATTAATCCTCCATGGATGAAAGCAAAACTCTTGAAAGAGCATCTTTAATTAGATAATGTGTAGTTCAACATATTCATTATTGTGGTGGATATAGCCTAAAGTAACCACCACCACCACAGTCATGAATCACACCCTTTTACAATTTCCTCACCTTGAGTGCAAACAGAACCTGTAATTTGCTTCTAATCAACAGAAAATGGGAAAAGTAAAAGATTTTGCATGCAATTAAATACCCTAATGAGTTTAATCTAAAGGGAATTATTCTCATGGCCCTCATCTAATTAGGTAACTCATTTAAAAGATGGTATAGAAGTCTGAGACTCTATTGCTGGCTTTGAAAAATGAACCAAAAAAAAAAAAACTGCCAAGAAATCTTCCACAATGAAGTGACATCAGTCAACAACCTGAGAGAGGCTGGGAGTAGATTTTTGCCTAGTTGAGAATGCAGCTGGCCAATACCATGATTTTAGTCTTCAATACCATGATTTCAGAGAGACTTTGAGTACAGAATTTATCTATGCAGTCCCCAGACTTCTGATGTACAGAAATTGTTTCATAATAAACAACTGCTGTTTTAAGTCACTAAGTTTGTGGTAATTTCTAAGGCAGCATAGAAAGCATAATTATATTGAATATAGAATGAACTCTTCAAATGTTTCTAACTCTTCATTAAGCCACATTAAACACAGCAGCTACAAATGAAGGAGGCATATAATTCAATTGCCGTTAAGTGGTGAGTGCTTATTGTGATCACTTCTTCCAAAAGGTGACTCTCATTGATGATCACGTCCTCTATTCTCAGACTACTTCCTGTAGAACATGGACTCCAACGATCTCTTGACACTGCAAAGACCTCTATTTTACTTCACTATCCTTTGTCTCCTTTTTGTCTTTACCCTACCCTTACACAGCTTAAACTATATGCTTAATTATTAAAATCACTCCCTTGCAAATATCCTACTCTCACTTGCCCCTTTCTTCCTTTACCATACTGTATAAAACCTAAAAACTGGAAAAAAACAACGCTCATCATTCCCAGTTTTTGTTCTTACCAAAAGTGACTAGCAAAATAAGCTTAAAATCAGAATGACTCTTCCCACTATAGATCTATGACAAAGTTATCCCAAATGACTATTACATATTTTATTTCTCTCTGCTTTGCCAGGCTCACTTAGAGCTTATGACCTTCCCTTTTACTTGTTGAAAGAGAGTAGCATTGACATATATATACTACCAAATGTAAAATAGATAGCTAGTGGGAAGCAGCCACATAGCACAGGGAGATCAGCTCGGTGCTTTGTGACCACCTAGAGGGGTGGGATAGGGAGAGTGGGAGGGAGACGTAAGAGGGAGGAGATATGAGGATATATGTATAAGTATAGCAGATTCACTTTGTTATACAGCAGAAACTAACACACCATTGTAAAGCAATTATACTCCAATTAAGATGTTAAAAAAAATCAAAAAGAAGAAAACAAGCGATAAGAACTTCTACATATTTCATCTCACATCAACCCACCTAATGATATCTACGCCTGTCCCCTAAATTTGTGTTCCCATCTAAAGCCAAGCCCTCCAATTTTATACTTGTTTCCATTCTCTCTTGTATACTTAAGGACATTATTCTAGCAATTTCCCCCCCTCTTCTACAACATCAAAACATCCCTCTATTGGATCCTTTATCTTATTGTCATTACATCATGTTACTTCACTCACCTTTCTACATAAGATACTGTCATATATCCTTGCTGACCTTTGAAAATTAATCCTCAGAAGTGTCTGTAGTATCTATTGTAGACTGAGTTGTGTCTGTCCTCCCTAATCGCTGTACCTCACAATGCTACTGTAACTAAAGATGGGATATTTAGGGTCTTTAAAGATTAAGTAAGTTACAATTAGGAGATGGGGCCACCACACTGGTGGCCCCATGAAGTACAGCCACCACCCTAGTGGTGCCACCCAGAGGACAGAGCACTGAGCCAAGGAGAATTATTCTCAAGCCTTAAAATCTAATGGAATTTTCCCTGCTAGTTTTCAGACTTGTGATCCTCTTCTTTCTAATTTCTCCCTTTCAGAATAGGAGTACCTATCCTAAGCCTGTCCCACCATTGTGTTTTTGGAACAGATAACTTGTCTGCTTTCGCAGGTTCACAGCTAGAGAGGAACTTTGCCTCAGAATGAATCATACCTTGATTCTCAACCATACTGATTCAGGTGAGATTTTGGACTTAGCATTGATGCTGAAATAGGTTTAGACTTCTGGGGCTGCTGGGATAGGGTGAATGTATTTTGAATATGAGGATATGAGGTTTGAAGGGCCAAAGAGTGAAGTGTTATAGGCTGAATTATTTCCCTCCAAAATTCATGTTGAAGTTGTAATCCCCAGTATCTCAGAATGTGGCTATATTTGAAGATAGAGTCTTTTAAAATGTAATTAAGTTAAAATGAGGTGGTTAGTGTTGGCCCTATTCCAATAGGACTGATGTCCTTATAAGAGGAGGAAATTAGAACACAGACAGACATAGGGAGGGAAGACCAGAAGGCAAAGGGAGAGGATGGCCATCTACTAGCAAGCAAAGGGGCCTAAGAGTGAAGCCAACCCTGCTAACACCTGGAGCTTGGATATTTAGGTTCCCGAACTGAAAAAGTAAATTTCTGTTATTTAAGCCAACCAGTCTGTGACACTTTGTTATGGCAGCTGTAGCATACATTCTCCCTCTCTCCTTTTCCCCTCTTTTCTCTTTTAACCAAACTCTAATTAGGCTTTTGACCTCATTATATGATTAAAACTCTTGTTAATTCCATCAACAAACTCATGCTGTGAAATTCAATGTTTATCTCTCTCATTACACATCTCATTTGACCATCAACAGATACATTTCAAACTGAAATAAGGTATTTTCTCTGTCACTATATATATATACATACATACACACACACACACACACATGTTTGCTGTAATGTATTAATATATTCCAAATTTTTACTTTTCTCTTTTTCTCACTAGATTTTGAGTGCCTGGATAGTAGTAATTATTTTCTTATCACTGTTTCATTGTTTTCTGAAATCGAGTTTTAGAAATTGGAATGATGAAGACACAAAAATTAACATATACCTACTGCCTTATTGCATCTGCTAGATATTTTACACACACGCTTGTTCAATGGATGAAGATAACGCTCATAGAAAGAGCTTAAAATATAAATTTCCCTCCTGAAATATATTTTCTCTGTGTTCTCCTGGAGTCCTATTTTTCTTGTCTTTGGGGATGCTGTGTCTCCACGGAGGCTAACTGGATTTTAGAGAGTAGCCTGCTGCTGTCAATCGTGAAGAGCGTGGGGCAATATGAAGAGTGTCTTATAGAGGGAGGTGGTTTACCAGAGGTAACTGAAAACCTCACTGACCCTACAAAGGACAAAATATGAAAATAATGATGCCAGAACAATTGCAGATTCCCACTTAAATGCCAGGGCATAACACTCCTGGACCAACTGACAGGAAAAAAGAATAATTTTACTAAGTTATTTCTTATCTAATGTACCTCATCCCTAAAAACACATTGAAACTATGTTGAAAACTGCAAGTTATTGCTGCCCTGAGCTTCAATGACTTGTAAAATGCCGGCAATGCACCTACTATAAACACAATGAAAAAGCATTACTGCCTCCAGGAGTGGAGGCCATGTTTATGGAATTGGGAAGTTATGACCCCATCTGTTATGTATGTCGAACAGCTTACCCACTTTAAAATGGCTGCCATGCAGCTCCACACGTATCAGGCAGGGGCAGTGGTACTTGGCAGGGGGAATAAAACAACAACAATATTTCTTTCTTAGCTCATTTCTCTTGCTTATTACCAAATCTGGCTAATATACTGCTGTTAAATAGTATCTCACATAAAATATTAAGCATGCTACTTCCCTTAGATATCTTTCCTAACCCATGTTCAAAGACAGCATTAAAAATTCACTCAAATGTAAAGCACCAACAAACGAATCACTACAAAATAAAGGAGGAAATCTTTTATGAGTTTAAAATGCCATTCTAATTGCCGCTTCCTGCCATTTCCTGTGATTAAAACTTTGTTCTATGTGAATTACATCCTGTCTTCTAATCTAAGTTCTTACTGGTTGAAGCTATTCACAGCAGGCTAACATAACCCAGGAGCTAATTAAAAATGCAGAATCTCAGGCTCCCCTCCAAACCTACTGAACCAGACTCAGTAATTCAACAAGATCCTTACGTGATTAGTATGCAGGTCAGAATTTGAAAAACACTGCTCTAGGACGAACGTAAAACAGAAGTGACCTAGAATGGGATATAACCATCTGTGTCTGCCAAGATATAGGTTTGTATTGGTATCTATTTTAAAAGTGGTATGTTTGGGCTTCCCTGGTGGCGCAGTGGTTGGGAGTCCGCCTGCCGATGCAGGGGACGCGGGTTCGTGCCCCGGTCTGGGAGGGTCCCGCATGCCGCGGAGCGGCTGGGCCCGTGGGCCATGGCCGCTGAGCCTGCGCGTCCGGAGCCTGTCCTCCGCAGCGGGAGAGGCCGCAGCAGTGAGAGGCCCGCGTAACGCATAAAAAAAAAAAAAAAAAAAAAAAAAAAAAAAAAAAGTGGTATGTTTAAGTAAGTCTGTGAAATGCCAGACTAAATGAAATAAGCAGCTGTTTCTACTGCTAGACTGTTAGTTTGTATGAGGTCATGTGTACTGCCATTGTTTCAGACGGGTATAGAGTATGCAGGGTTTTTTTCCCCCCAAAGAATGAAGAAATATCCAGTTGTTTATTCAAATGAACTACTGCATGCCAACTAAATACTAGGACTAAATTAGTACAGAATTTACTTTGAATTTGCTTTTGCAATGATTTTTTTAAAAAAATCATTATTATATAGCTTTCTGTATTTCTGCTAGCTCAGTAATTTAGACTTCTAGAAATGAACTAGATATTTATGCCCTAATGTGGAAAAATGTTCTGATATATGAAGTGAATAAAAAAAGGAAACTGACAATTATACATACACACTTTAAGTCCATTGTTAAAGTATATATGCCATGTATATTGTTTAATATATATGACACATGGTACATATACACAAGCATGAGAATAAAAACATACAAAAAATCTTAGTGATTATTCTGAGGGATGCAATGAGATACTTGTAATGGGAACTTGCACTTTTTAAAGATTTTGTAGCAATAATACTAGAGGTAATATTTACTTTGTAGAGTTATAAGAAGTTTTCAAATTAAAAAAAAAAAAGTGCTTTCTTTACCCAAATGCCACTATTTCTATTGTTAAGTAGCTAATTTTTACTACTTGTCTCATCTTTTTAGCAGGTATTTCTGCTTTTCTTCTAAGACCCATTTCCATTAAAAAGAAAAGTAGTAGGCAGAAAACGAAATAAACTTCCTCTTGGTTACAGCTCATGTATTTTTGGCAGGAGGAATATTCTAATAAATAGATAAAATAAGGTTTCAGAGTTCTCTGGGTACATAAATGATCTTATCCTTCCTTAAATTAAAATTAATACCGTGGACTCTTGTAAAGCCTTGGTTTATCAGGAATTGTTCCAGTAGGTGCCACCACCCTATCTCTATAAATGAGTCATAATTAGGAGAAAATTTTTCCTTAGGAATTGCAGTACTGTTGTTGTTGCTCTGGCACCCCCTGGTGGAAGAAAATCAGACCGCTTTGGAGAATTGAGGAGTAACCCACCAGGAATCTTGTCTGGAAGATAAACGTGTTGCATCTTTCAGGTAACTTCTAGGATTGGAGCACTTTGGGATGAAAGTACATTTCGGTTACATTGATTTAGTGCTATGGCCTTCTGATAAAGGCACTGCCAGGCCTGTGGTACAAGCTTCTCTGTGCTTCTTGTGGGTTTTTAATATTTAGTAAAGCAGCTGTGTACAGTCAAGTTCAATATCCAGAGATGTAACAGATAAGGTCACAGAGAAAATATGAAATGCCAAACTCATAGGATTATACATGTGCGTGTGCGTTTACTACATATGTGAAAATTTTGCCCTATATTTTGTGGGTCATCATACAGTCCCCAGAAAATGCTGTCGAAGGCAGAAGTGTTGAGTTGCTACAAGCACAGGATTTGGAGTCAGACAAATCTGGACTCTGTATACTGAACTACTTATCTTGTATATCTTGTTTTCATCTATGAAGTACATGGTTGAATCACCATATATATCACAGAATTATGAGGTTTAAAGGACTGCATGTAGAACACAGTGCTCAGTATACATTAAGGACCTAAGTTAGTGATACGCAAAGGTTTTCTTTAAAATAGAAGTTTTTTGTGTTTTTTTTAGTTTTCTTTAGTTTCAATACTGGAGAACTGCAGATGTTTCTCTTTTATTATCTGAAAATCAAACTGTACTAATAGTATATAGATAGATGTTTCTACAAAACATATGATGACCATCCCACAGGTTTTCCAGTTACCCCAAATTATTGATGGCCTGGAAAAGACCATGCATTCTACTGATAAAATAGGGATAATCCCCTTGATCATCTTTCAAAAGAGAATGCAGCCCCACCTCCAGCATTTAAATTTGTCCTATTCCATAGGGGAGGGGTGGAAATACTTTTAATCTCTCTCTTAGCATGAGACATATTTCATGACTATGTTTCTGGACTGTCATTCAAGTAGGTCAGGGAAGAGAACAGCTCCTCTCCCAAGAGTCAGGCATGTGGTTTGATGCTGCAAAGGTCTAGTAATTGGAGTCACCAAAGTACTGAATCAGCCCAAGTAGCAGACAGGGAGTCTCAGAGCACTGCTCTCCGAGTGCCAGCATGGACACCAGCTGCTGCCATTATAGTGACAGCTGCAACCTCTTCACTGAAGAAAAACATCAGAAAAGTCAGTCCTAAGTGGGCCAGCTGCATCGGGTTCCCAATGCAGAATCTTCTGAGAGGATCGGTGTTTATCTCGGTTTCGAAAGTGTAGTTTCTGCTTCTCTTGCACAAGTCAAGGCCTTCTGCTCTTCAAGCACCCCTGTGTATGCTGATACGTTTGGGGTTTTTTTCCCCTGAAACTGTCAATAAATTGGGTGTTTCTGAACTGAAGTTCTGTCATCTGAACTGAAAGCAGTTTTAGAGAAGGCTTTTTTTTTTCTCAGAATTTAGACATTCAGAGGCGAGCATTATGTTCACAGCATTATGTCTGAGTACTAGAGTACCTCATTAAAGCAACTACACAGAGCACTTATTTCATAGCCCTGTTGCTTCATTATTACCTGGTAAAAGCCGTCAGCAGCTCTAATATAAGTATCTTTAAAGTATGTGTTTAAGTAGTCTCCTTTAAGGTATATTACATCTGAAGTATAGGGACAATTCTTTACATATGTTTTCTATCTAACTGCATGCTAAGTGTTTCTAGAAGGCATTCAATACTTCTTTCCTTAGGTACATATTTACATATTTTTCAAAAGTATATACAGTTATTATTATAAGAGTGTCCTAATTGCTTTACAAATATTACAAAATTCTCCTGGAAGCCCTACTATATCCTTTTGCTGCTATAACAAATCATTATAAACATGGTAGCTTAAAAGAACATAATTTTATAATTCTTAAAATGGGTTGGTCTCACTGGGCTAAATCAAGGTATTCCTCCCAGAGGCTTGAGAGGAGTATCTGTTATCTTGTCTTTCCCAGCTTCTAGAAGACACCCACATTTTTGGTTTATACCTCAATTCCTCCATCTTCAAAGCCATCAGTGGCCAGTCTTGTCTTTATCATCTGCTGAATCACGCTGGCCCTCTGCTCTCATCACATCTCCTATTCTGACTCTTTGCCTATTTCACTTTTAAGGATCCTTTCTCCAACTCATGATTCTCAACTATATCTTCAAAATCCCATTTGCTATGTAATGTAGCATACTTGTGGACATGGGTTTCTCCAGAGGGCCATTATTTTGCCTACCATGACTACTGGAATCTTTCTCATTTTACATATGAGGAAATTGAGACTCAGAGAAGTTAAGGAATTTGTCCAAGTTCACACAATTAACTAGAGGCAGAGTTTGGAT
This sequence comes from Phocoena sinus, assembly GCF_008692025.1. Lineage (NCBI taxonomy): Eukaryota > Metazoa > Chordata > Mammalia > Artiodactyla > Phocoenidae > Phocoena > Phocoena sinus. The sequence continues at coordinate 120,460,493 of NC_045764.1, read as the reverse complement.
TTAAACACAGGCAGTTTGGCTTCAGAGTTTGGGCCGCTAACAACTGCAATTTAGTATTTGTGGTCTGAAAAAGAGAAGGAAAGAATGAAGAAAGGAGCTAGAAACATATTTTATCTCTACAATCATATACAGTCATGCCAGCTGGTGTTTAGTGAATTAAACTCTTACTTTCAGTTAAGTAGTGACAGCACCAAAACACCATAGAAAAGAGAGCTTAAAGACAAGAGAAAGAATGCCCCAGAACAAGGAGAATGGGCCACTGAGATTGATCACGTTTGCTGAACCAACGGCTGAGAAAGGCTGAAAATACTGACACAAAAGGAAGAATCACAGTAAAAGAGATTGTATGTAAAAATAACACAACTTTGAAAAGTAGAAGAAAGTGAGGAGGCCCTGAAGGGGATATCAAAGATGCATAATAAAGTAGAAACTGAAAACTCAGAAGAGTATCTAATTGGCAATACAGGAATGCATATAAAATGGGAATCTGTTAACCAACAGATTTCATTGCCAAACTACACAAAATAATCAATTCCATCATCATGGAAATCTCTTCTATGTTTGTATTATACTAGGTTGGAAGTCTAAGTTAAACTCTTTTATGGGATCCTTGTCTAACTTGGAGATGAAGATAATGAACTGAAACCCGGAAATCAAGAAACAGTAAGTAGCAGAATATACCCAATGACATTGATAATTTTGAAAATTAACCTCACTGAGGTCAGGATTCAAATTCAATATCTCCAGTTAAACAAAAATAAAGCCATTGTGTATACGCCCAAGTAAGAGAGCATTCCAGGAACCATTAGGCTGGTAATTGTGTTTCACATTCTGCAAGTACGTATTCCTTTTCAGAAAAAATAGTTCCTTTTCCAAATATATTTCCATTTTTTCAACAAATATTAAGGAATCCTCTTATATGGTAAGCAGTAAGCATTGTGTTAGGATGCATAGGTAAAGAATGTCATGTTCCAGTTACATGCATGTGTTTAAAATGTGAGAGGACTATTTTAAACACAAACATTTAAAACACTGATTTATTTCCAAAGCAATATGTATTTACTGTAGACAACTTAGAAAATATACAGAAGTAAAAATATAATAATCTATTATTCTACCAATCAGTAAGACATCCTGTTAATAAATGCTAATATTCTGAATTATTTCTATAGACTTTTCCTTATGAATGCATCTGCATTGTAAAAAGAACTTACATTTTAGACACTATTTTCAACTTTTTAAAATTTAACAATGTATTTTACACAAAATGTTTATGGGCATTTCCCCATATCCTTAAATACTATCTTGTCTAATGGCTACATACAAGTTTGTTGTAAATGCACACTATAGTTCATTTAGCCAAGACGATTTTGTTTGCAATTTAGTGAAGAATTTAGTCACAGAACTCTAAATTTCTCTAAAATGTTTGCTCCACAACCCCTCAGTGACACAGTTCCATCACACTTATCATTACTTTCTATCAAACTCTATTGCACTATTTCCAGTATCCTGCAATTTCATTATGATGGATAACATCTTTTCGCTAATTCTTCCTGATTTCTATATTTAAAGTCCCATTTTTAACATGTTAAGCCTAGAAATATAATCAAAGTGATCACTTTTTAGATGTTTCTAAGACATTTTTCTACTGTTTCTCCTCGTTGTATTTGCATGATTTCTCTAAAGTTACTGATGATAAAATATACTCCAACATCTGTCCCTTCACCACCACTACTGTTTCCTCAAACTAGTGAAAGATACCATGAAAAGTGTGTTCGGTAATCAGCAAAACAGGTAATTTCCCATGAAAATGTCTTTGGAGAACTAAACTGTAGAATTATTCCAAGCAGTAGTCAGAAATGGAATTCATCATGTGATAAAAGCTTTAAGTCACTAAATATTGATATTATTGTTACTGTGTAATGTTGGAAGTTATGGGGCAATTATCTGAAATCCAGAAAAGAGAATCAATGAATGAAAATATTCCTTTCAGATGAATTTCTTGTTCATTGCCTGGCTGCCTTACTACCACAAAGCAATTTGGACCAATAAGTAAACTTTGCCATTGCCCTAATGTCTCATGTTTACAGCAGAAATAATCTTCACACACAAAAACCAGAGAGAGGGAGAGAGAGAGAATGTATGTATCTAAACTTGTATAATTAAACCTCAGAAAATTGGTACATACTAGATTTATCATTTTTCCTTAAATACATACATTTGATATACTTATTTTAGACTAAATTTAATTTAAAAAAAATACAATAAAAGTTGACTTACATTTTGGAAACTACTTTCAGCCTTTTAAAAAAGATTTAACAGTGTATTTTGTGCACAATGATTATGCACATTTCCCCATATCATTAAATACTCTCTTGTCTAACTATTCAAATTTAAGGTTGGATTCAATAATAGAAACTTTTTAAAATACAAAGAATATGATTAAGATCAGTTTGTTTTACTGATCATTTATACACCTATATAAAATATCTCAAGATAACATAGTTCAAAAATCCCCTATGGAAAAAAGTAATACAGTTCATAAAATTGACATAAGTCCCTTTAAATAAGGTACTTTGAAGTAAAATTAAGGTACATACAATGAATTGCAATTAAAACATTCCTGATCAATCACTGATAAAACTTGCAGATAATATTTTACTATTAAAGAGTCAGGATGAGGGGTACTGTCTACAATTTTTAGCCACTTCTACTGGCTCTTCATATAAGGACAACCTTAGGGTAGGCCCAACTGTAAATTTCTTTTGTGTAAATGGATAAAATAGATGTTTCTCAAGAGTTCCTGTTTGCTAATAAATGCATATTTCACCAAGGACCAGAGAAGAATTGGTCCCTTGCTACATCAGAGCTACATCAGAGCTGTGTTTGCAGTTCTGTTATTTTGCTCCAAGAATTATCGAGGAGACTTTTGATTCCTGAAAAAACTGCTTCTTCTTCTAAGAGGCAGTGCCTAAACTTTTAGTTAGAGCCATTCCTTAGCCTCAAGAGTAGCCACATTTCACTAAAGCCAGAACTGAAAGCCCAGCTATCTCAGTCTCTGTGTCCTTGTTTGAAAAAAATAGGTCTGGACAGCTTAAGTAAAGGGCATTATTTACATTTATCTTAATCAGTAGAAGACACAGTCTAGATATGGCTAGGGATGGGTGTAGATGGGCAAACTTGACCCTGCCACACCAATAGGTTATGATGGACTTTAAAATTAAGTCCCAGATGTACAAAGTAAAGAGAACTAGGACTTTTGCATGCCTTTTAAAAATTACACTCATTTTCTCCTACAGGGAAATATTTATTATCATTCTTTAATTTTCCAGGCACCAGAAAAAATATATTTTGAACTTCCTAAGTTTAGTTTTCCTTCTAGTATCAAGCAGGCATAGAATGATGACATGGTTTGGCTAATAAAGTAATTCCAAGGGACCATCTATTATCACTCTGCCAACACAGCCACCACCACTGCTTTCATTAATACTCAGGCTATTGCAAATAACCTCCACTTCTCTGGTGCCTCTAATGTGACAAATACTTTGCTAAGTGCTTAACACACATTGTCCCTGATGTACCTTGCAATATCAATGAGAACTGTAAGTATATTCAAAATGAAGGTTTATAAAGACCCTGACTCTCTCTGTTCCCAGGGCCTCTGTCACTACACTAGAACACACCATCTCTGTCCATTTATATAAACCATGTACTGTGTATTGATTAATTCAATGTGCCTGCCACTTTTTTAATAAAAATAATTCATGTATCTTTGGGAAACTGTCTGGATGCCCATGTCAGGACCTCAGTTCCAACCACACTCTTCCCTCTTTGCATCAGTCACACAGAGTTACTTGAGAATCTGAACTTGAATGCTACTCTGCACAGCCTCCTCATGCAATCTTACATCCAAATTGTCTTCACTTCCTCAGTACCTTATCCAGTCTTTCACGGTAGCTATATTACTTCACATTGTCATCATTTATATTCCTGTCTTTATGTGAAAACACAAGGTACTTGAAGATATGTTCCCTACCTGCCATCTGCGTGCTCCCAAGTTCTTGATACATTGACCGGGTAAAGAACAGCTGTTAAATAAATAAATGTTGAGTGAATTACTGTGTCTCTTCAAGGAAGATAATTTACTGTGGAGGGATGCGGGCTGCCCCTGGCAGGTCTAGACTAGAAAGGATGTTTGATATTGCAAATTGTTGCTTGGAGCAATCTCTTAATCCTGTGTAATTGTTCCAGCATTTCCTACTTAATATTGTCTTTACATATATTATCTGATTCAGTCCTTCCATCCTATAATGTACTTCCTCTGATATAAGCCTTCTTTAAAATACCACATTTACAACTTGGTACAGAGGATAGAGATGTGGATTTCATCCTTATAGGTCAGGTTCCATTATGGTCAGAATTAGTTGGTAAGAGTTCAGAACAAGGACAAAACTGAATCATCTAAAATTTTACAGTTTATTCACATGCAATGCTGAAATCTGTCTGCATGTTTGTGTGTGAGATGAAAGAGAGAGAAAGACAGAGAGAGAGGTATACAGTGGCAGTAAAATAGGAATGGGTTTTGGAAGGTGAGTGGTAGAATTGTCCATAAATAGGTCTCAGAATTGAAAATTCTTAAATGTTGGAAAGACACAGAAAAGGTAAAGTCTCCAGTAAAGGACAATATTAGGAAAAGATGTGTAATCAAATTATAAATTTAAGGCTGGACTAAACTTCTAGAGCGATTAGTAGGTATGAGAGAAGTGTATTCAAAGATGTTTATCACAATGAAATAGGGACTTCCTCATCCTCTATATGATGAAGTATATCCAGAATATTTCTAAGGTTTTTCTATTTTTGTTATAAGACATCTACATGTATATTTTTTACTTTAAAATTTTTAACTTTATTTTAGATTTATTTTTTATTGAGGTAACATTGGATTATGACAAACGTCATGTGTATAACATTATATTTCTACTTCTGTGTACCCTAAAGCATGCTCATCACCAAAAGTTTAGTTTCCATTTGTCACCACACCCCTTTCACCCTCTCCTGCCACAGTCCTTCCCCTCTGGTAACCACTATTCTGTTCTCTATATCTACATGTTTGTTTCTGTTTGGTTTGTTGTTGTTGTTGTCTTTATATTCCACATGAGAGGAATCATATGGTATTTCTCTTTCTCTGTCTTATTTCACTTAGCATGTTACCCTCAGGTTACATCCATGTTGTTGCAAATGGCAAGATTTCATTTTTATGGCTGAATAGTATTCCATTGTATATATACTTCACATCTTCATCCAACCATCCCTTGGTGGGCATGTAGGTTGTTTGCATATCTTGGCTATTGTAAATAATACCATGATGAACATAAGGGTGCATGTGTCTTTTTGAATTAGAGTTTTTGTTTTCTTTGGATAAATATCCAGAACTGCGATAGCTGGATCATATGGTAGTTCTATTCTTAATTTGAGGCATCTCCATACTGTTTTCTATAATGGCTGCATCATCTTGCATTCCCACCAACAGTGCAGGAGGGTTCCCTTTTCTTCACATTCTTGTCAAAATTTGTTATTTTTTGCCTTTTTTTACAGGATCTTATTTTATTAACATCTTTATTGGAGTATAATTGCTTTACAGTGGTGTGTTAGTTTCTGCTTTATAACAAAGTGAAACAGCTGTACATATACATATATCCCCATATCTCCTCCCTCTTACGTCTCCCTCCCACTCTCCCTATCCCACCCCTCTAGGTGGTCACAAAGCACCGAGCTGATCTCCCTGTGCTATGCGGCTGCTTCCCACTAGCTATCTATTTTACATTTGGTAGTGTATATATGTCAATGACACTCTCTCACTTCGTCCCAGATTACCCTTCCCCCTCCCCGTGTCCTCAAGTCCATTCTCTACATCTGCATCTTTATTCCTGTCCTGCCCCTAGGTTCTTCAGAACCTTTTTTTTTAGATTCCATATATATGTGCTAGCATATAGTATTTGTTTTTCTCTTTCTGACTTACTTCACACTGTATGACAGACTCTAGGTCCATCCACCTCACTACAAATAACTCAATTTCATTTTTTTTTTCTTATAGCTGATCCCACCTTTTTGATAATAGCCATTCTAACAGGCATGAGGTGATATCTCACGGTTTTGATTTGTATTTTCCTGATGATTAGTGATGTTGAGAGTCATCTGTGCCAGTGGGCCACGTGTATGTTTTCTGTGCCAGTGGGCCACGTGTATGTTTTCTCTGGAAAAATGTCTATTCCTCTCCTATGCCCATTTTTTAATCACAAATGATATATCCAGTAATGGGTTAACATCCAAAACACAAAAAGAACACATACGACTCAAACAGGACATCTATATATTAATAATGTATCTAGATATTCTCAACTGAAAAGAATACGGCAGTGTATTTTTAGTTGTATTAAGTAGTGCTCTAGGGATTTGGAAAGGCAGAGAACTAGAAAGAAATCAAATCAGTTTTACTAAAATTATGTCACAGAAACAGCTCTATTAATGCCTCTACTTTTGTTCTATCTTTTAGACTTCTTTGTAAGCTTTATTTAGAGAAAAAGATATAGTTTCCAAAAAGTGTATCTGTTAGTGTCCAAAAAGGAAAATAAGAAAAGAAAAACTTTTTAGTATTTAAAACAAAAAGACTAGGTATTACTCAGGTGATGGAAGAGCCTGAGAAATCAAACTGGCTTCAGGGAAGAAAGGGACTGAATAGCTACTGCAGTGAGTCTCGACCACCACGCTCAGGCTAGAAGGACAGAAGGAAGAGATGCGCTCAAAGTACCTGGGACCAGGGTCACCCACTCTCTCCTCCCAGTTGTTGGCTTCACCTTCTCTGCAAGTCACATTTTCAGACTGGCCTACTTTAAACAATCTTTATAGCCCTGTCAAAGTCCTCGGGAAGACTCACAAGTTCACATAAGTTTCCCCACCTATCCCTGAAATTATCACTGTGGCAGAGTGGGAAATCCTGATAATTAGACTTGGATCATGTCCCATGAGCTTACATGGGCTCACAGGACCAGGAGTGGCTTATGTTAAAGATAGGGATATGGAAGCTGCTCTAACAAAACCACATGGTCTAAAGTTATCATGGAATAGGTGTGGGAGGGCAGTAGTTGTTCTCCAAAAGAAAGAATTTCTTACCATCAGAAATATTCATGTTCACTACACAAAGTTTAGAGTACCTCAGACTTACTCTCTGTTCATAGCACACAAACTACTTCCATCTACTCAAAGAGCATATTGGAAAACAAGTGAGGGAGGTACTGAATTAGGGATGACCTTGAGTCTCTCAGATATGTAATGTTTGGGAAAAAAAGTATCTTTGCTATTTATTATTAGTAAAGTTTTGTGACACTTGTAAATGACACATACTTGTATATGAAGAACATAATTAAAATTTGATATTCTAGAGAGACATAGTAGCAACTTCAAGTCTTTTTCCAGCAATATCACCATCATCCCATGGGGGTTTTTTTTTGCGGTACGCGGGCCTCTCACTGTTGTGGCCTCTCCCGTTGCAGAACACAGGCTCCGGACGCGCAGGCTCAGTGGCCATGGCTCATGGGCCCAGCCGCTCCGCGGCACGTGGGATCCTCCCAGACCGGGGCACATCCCATGTTTTAACTGTGTAGTAATCAAAGCCTGGAATGAGGAGGTGGAGAAGTAGGGAGAGGCAGAATGAATGGCTTCAGCAAGCAGCAGCAGCGATTGCCAGATCAGAAAAAGAGAAAGAAGAGCAAAAAGCTGAAGGCAGGAAGAGTCATCTCTAGTGTCAGCAGTTGTTTCAAAGGGACCATCTTGATGACCTTGGTAGGGAAGAAGGAGGAAGAGTTTCCCTGGATGCACCAGTGGAAGCTGTCTCACCTTATTAGGCAGTTATATATTTATGTGAGAGATGTTTACAATTCAGATGATACATACTGTAAAATATCAGCTGAATTAAAGCTTTCCCTCTGAAAAATATGCACCATGTCCAGTGTTAGGAAACTATGCCTTATTTTCTTATATGGCAGAGTTTATATTTTTCAACAGTATTGGATGAAAAATGAAGAGAAGCTACCAAAAGTGATTAGAAATCAACACTATGTTATGGGAAAATGAGCATAAAATTTGCTAACAGCTTTTCATCACCTACATTACGCATAAATACCAAAACAGTCATACATGTGACAGAGAGTATCTGCTTAGTTATCACAGTACTGAGATTCTCAGACGTTTTTCATTCTAAATTTCATTTCAGAGGAACATCAAAATAATACAGCAGTAAAATTAAATAGCAATGAAAAATAATGAGAGAGGGGAAAGGCTATAGTTATATAAGCAAGAAAGTGTTAGAATGCTTTTAAGTGAGATTAGATATGTAATACATGGAAGGTCAATGAGGCAAATAGAAGTTGTACTAAAAGGCATAGATTTCAATATTGCCTGAACCTTTTTTGTAGGTGGATATAACGAAATCTACAACAGAAAGAGATAGGAAGAGGAAGAGATTATGTTTGAAAACATATGCTGATTGCATTTACCATGATTTCAAAAATAAGATATCTTTAAAAATGACATTGAACTCATCATTATTAATGACCTAGTGTAAAATGTTTTCAAATTAACAATTATTTCTCTTTATTGTCCAAACCACTGCCTATAGGCATTTAACGCAGAATCATGTTATAGCAAAATGTCTGAATTTGTCATCAATCATCATCTTTGAGCTTCCATACTGTACTGATTCTCTCCATGAGCACAGAGACTGAATTCTCAATATTTATTTAAATTGATATTATTTGCTGCACACTGTGTTATTCTAGAGAAAAAATTTTCAGTCACATATAGGAAAGTAGGCAGCTGATACTAATTCAAAAATACATTGGTAACTGAAAATCATTTTCATAAATGATTTGATGCCTGTCTTTGGAAAATATACAGATTGCAGTATACCACCCTTTGAATTATATTTGAGTTTGTTCTCTGTAGTTACCTGATAATTAATAAGCTCTAGAGACATGGATTTCTAGGACAAAATTCCTACTACAAAGATCAGCTACACTATTTCTGTTTGCTTCAAGACATAGTTGCAGTCTGCGGTCTAATTTTATCCTTGTCTGTATATTTCAAATCAATATTTGTCAGTATCAGTAACCATCTACATGCTAGAATTCTAATTTTTACCAGATAACAATATTTGCCAATTTCCCTGTCACCTAAAAGTCCACTTACCATGTCAGGCAGAACTCCTTCCTTAAAAAAGAGTTTGAAAATGATTATGATCTTCTTTCATTTTTGCTTTGTATTTGTTTTTGCACCACTACTTTTAAAATTGAAGACCTAGTCTCCTTGATAAAATGTTTAGACTTAAATTTTAATCCCTCAAATTAAAACTTTCTCCAGGTCTTCATGAGCTGTGAAAATATTTGATTTTGTTTATACACATAGAATTGAAAATAAGACTAAAATTGGAGCCCCTTACTTCCAAGGAGATGATTGTCTTTCTTCCGAAAATATAAATTATTTTGATCTAGAATTTTCTTGTCACAGTAAGAATACAAAAAAGAAAAAAAAGAATATAAAATACATAAAAGTACAAAAATATAAAAAAACATACAAACCATTTTTGGTGTAGATTTACTGTGGAGAAACTTTGAGGAGAACACGGAAAAATATTTACTAGACAAGTCAAATGCAAGAAAATTAAGCTGATGTTAAATTTGATTTACGTTCCTCTAATGTGGGAATTATTACTGGGAACTCCATGCAGATAAATAACTTTTCTGACGGTCCACAGTTCATTTTTCAAGGAATCTAATGAAACTAGCTCTTAAAAAAAAAAAACAAAAAACTACTGAAGAAAATAGTGTAACAGAAATGACTTGCGTAGCATGAACATATTTTCCTTAACAAAATAAACAAATATATGGTCAACACTAACTTGGATACTGTAGAGAATAAAAAGTCTGAACCAATAAAAAGATACCAAGTGGAGGGCTTCCCTGGTGGCGCAGTGGTTGACAGTCCGCCTACCGATGCAGGTGACACGGGTTCGAGCCCCGGTCCGGGAAGATCCCACATGCCGCGGAACAGCTAGGCCCGTGAGCCACGGCCGCTGAGCCTGCGCATCCGGAGCCCGCGCTCCGCAACGGGAGAGGCCACAACAGTGAAAGGCCCGTGTACCGCAAAAAAAAAAAAAAAAAAAAAAAAAAAGATACCAAGGGGAGAATGATTTGTAATTAATACAATTTTTTATCTTGAAATATAAATAACGTTATGCACTGCCCCCAAAGTTAACCAATTCAGGTACTAGTTACCTCCCCACCTAATTCTGTTAATTTTTAATCATTAGGTATTTGATTCTTCACTGTTCATAAAGGGCTGTTAATGACATATTACCTAACTAAAGTCAGAAGAATACAACAGATAATTTTTGGAATCAGTGATTATATAAGTAGAAGTCATTTTAAGAATTGTTTAGTGGATTGATACAAGTAATTTACAATAAACGCATAATTGCATATAGGGATGTGTGTCATGTTAGGTAGATGGTTTTGAAAGTTATGAGGTGTCTTTTTTTTTTTTTTTTTGCTGTTGTTTTGTTTGAGAGTAAATAAAGAGCCTCTGTCACTGGAGTTAGGTGTGTCAGAAAATAGAGATAATATATAGACAGGTAGTGAGAGATTATCTCACAATAATTTTGGTAACTGAATGGAGAGTGCCAGGATGCCGGGTTGGCTATTTAGGTGATTTTCAAAGACTAGATGACACAAGGAAGTAAACCATGCTTGGCGTTAGGAAGAACACGCCACGAATAATACCTGATCTATGACGTGAAGCTCTAGCTGTTGCAGAGAAAGGACAGGCATATGTTCAGTTACCCAAAGTAGATGTGCTAAGTGACATAGAAAGGTAAACCAAGGCCTCAGGAGAGGGATATAAGGTGAAATAATTTATCTTGAAAAATGGAAGATTTTTACGGAGAGCATGGCATTGGTGAAGTGTACCGGAGAATATGTGGTTGTAATTATTTACGGAATTTTAGGTAGAAAAGCTATAAGAACAGAAATATGGATAAGGAAAATAAAATCTAGAGTATCATTAATAGTAGCAAGCCTGTACTGCTAGATATTGTCTTTGTTTTTTTAAAGAAATGGCCATGTGAACCAGAGCCAATGCTAGCTTGGCGGAACTTCTCTGGTCAAAAATGAAATGTGACAAAAGCAGAAATGAGGTTTCTCATGTAGTTTGTAAATGAATAAAAATACATTCTCTAGTCCTGAACTTTTTCTTGTTTTTGTTTCCACTGCTGGATAGAGTGGTCATGATGAAAAAAGATATCACATGAGCAAAGAAAATCAAAAACAGGAGTAAGAGGATATTTTTGTGATAGACAGTTACAAAAATAACCACAACTATGAGTTAAAGATATGTACTTAGGTTTGCCTTGATGGCAAAAAGCATGAGGCCTAGGGGATGGTACTCAAAATCATGCTTACTTACTTCTAATTTAAAATGAATGTACGTATCAGTTTTCATGCTTTCAAGAGATTCTGGTCAAAACTAAGTGACTTGGAGTCAGAGGACTCTTTAGAAAGAAACTTCCCAGAGTTTGGTTTTGATAAAGATCTCCAGTTTTGGGGTTTTCTTGTGCGGTACGCGGGCCTCTCATTGTTGTGGCCTCTCCCGTTGCGGAGCACAGGCTCCGACGCGCAGGCTCAGCGGCCATGGCTCATGGGCCCAGCCGCTCCGCGGCACGTGGGATCTTCCCCGACCGGGGCATGAACCCGTGTCCCCTGCATCGGCAGGTGGACTCTCAACCACTGCGCCACCAGGGAAGCCCAAAGATCTCCAGTTTTGACAAGATAAAGATATCCTGAACTTATCACCCCTCTCCCATAACACAGCCCAGTGCATGTGCAGATGAATATCTGAGCCCAAATGCATCAGGCTGTGGGACTTGGGGACAAAGGGAACTGCTGAAGATATGCTGATGATTACACTGCTTTCTGTGCTTAGAATAACAAAGTTCTTAGTCTCTGACCCAGGAATCTTGTTCCTTATGCCAATATCCATGAAACTGTGGCAGGTGGGTTTGTCAGCTTGCAAGTAAGGTAAGATACCAGACCCTTTGCAGTTCTTTATGTGGAATTAAGAGGATAAGTGAACTGGTTCCTAAGAGTACCCAATACACCCCTCCAGACCCACTGATCAGAATCTCTGGGGGTAAAGCCTGGAAATCTGAAATATTATCAAGCTCCTCAGGTAATTCATACAAACATACTCCTTTAGCATCTCAATTTTAGTACATTATTCATTCTGTCAACTATTCAAACTAGATAATGTCTTTTTCTATCAAAAGTGTAGAAAATCAGTGAATGCAGATTGCACAGAGGTTGGCACAGTACAGACAGCAGTATTGCAAAGTGAGGGTCTCCTCTGTCTCAGAGTTTAGCAGTTGTTAGACTTTTAACTAAGAATTTTTAACTAAGAATTTTCCCTAAGCCCCTTGTCCTCTGTTGATATGGGTAGAGTTCTCAGACTGATGCTGAAAATGCTCACTTGACAGTTCTTAGATACGGCAAAGTCATTATTCTCATTTACTTTGACCCAATGGCCAGATGACATGAATCTGATAGACGCAAATTTTTTCTGATTTAATTCACCTTTTAAAAATTTCTTTCTCTCTCCATTACCTTGTTGCACATACTCCTGCTTCCTCTAGTCTGGAGTTAAATCATCCTTCTATTTTTCTATTTCCTTCTAGAGACTTTCTGCCCTGTTTATGTTTTGCTCCTGTTTACAGAAATTGGGCAACACCCAGTCTACAAATTAAAAATATCTTTATCAGAAGGCCTGAAATCTAAACAGGAGTAGGAATTCCTCTTACCCATCAGAAACTTATCTGGAGAAGGTACACTTGATGTTGTGGAGTCATGTGTCAAGTTATTGTTCCCAAAGGAAAACCCGGGAGATGAATACTGCCTATTGCTGTAATAGAAAACCAATCTACTTAGTGCCCTGGATATTCAGATTGCTTATTCCAGCCACCTGGGCTGCCACCCCTAAAGCAGTTCTTCTATAGCTCTTGTTGACTTCAGTGGCTTTGAAATTAATAGACTGTTATCAATAACACATTTACAGTCTGCAGTGCATAAAAAGGGATCATTTAAACATATTTTGGAGAAGAGCACACCATATTTAATATAGTGTAGTAAAGCAGCACTAATGCCATCTTTCAGTGGTTCTTGCCAATTAAGTTGATAGTAAGGGTCACAGTGGTCAATGTTTATATATAAGGAATTTTAAAACCATCGAGAGCATTATCCAGTATGATCAACCCTCGCGAAAACACTATAAATGAATCAAAGTGAAAAAAATCCTGGAATGAATTTAAAATACTTTTAAGGAAAAAGTGTTTCTGTATAAGGTCAATTATGTATTTCCTTTTTACCACCTACCAGGTTCTCAAGTTCAAGGTCTGATTTTTTTTTTTCAAATTCATGCTTCATGTTGCTGTGAATAAGTGAAAAGAAACATAGATTTTTGCTGTTCTATCTTCTTTCAAAAGATCACTGGGCCTTCCTTAATCATTCATGAACTACTCAGTATTTATCATCTTGGCAGAAAAAGCAACATACTTTGAGTTTACAATTAACTTGTTGGAAGTACACAATCTTTAACCATCTTTACATTCTATCTAGACAGGTGAAAGGATAAAGAGCACAGAGTTATTAATAAGTAAACTGATCACACTTATAGCTTCCTAACATGGTAGAGTCTTACAGCAGGATGAAACAGACCATGAGATGTTTTTAATTCAGTGTGTTCTTATAATAGATTAATCACATATTCTCAATTAGGAAAGTGAGGAAATGGAATGGGACTTACCCCAAAGATTATAGTAAGTTGCACCTTGTTCTTACTGCTTTGTAGTTAATGGCATTTTATTTTATATAAAAGAAACATGAAAAATACAAATTTTCCCCAAATACTAACATATAGGAAATATTTTCCATTTACTTTATGTGATGTATCATATGTCTATCATGTCTTCTAAGAGGAACAATGATTAGAATATTCTCCAATTTTAATTCAATAACTCTCCTTCATGATTTAATTGTCTACAAATTTTTATGTTTTCATAAGAAAGATCCTTTAATTATACTAGAATTCATTTGAACAGAAATGTCCATACTACAGCATTGCTAAACCTTGGGTTTTAATCTATTGACATTTAGATAATGAGTCAACAGATTTTCCCATCTAATATAATTCGATCATGTTAATAAGATCAACATAGGCAATGTTAGATAATTATTTTTAAGAGGCATTCATTAAAAATGCATACCTTCTTAAAATATCCATTTATTCATTCTAACTTAATTCTATAAAGTCTGCTTATATTTTGTGAAGTATAGTAAACTAAGAGTTAATAATCTGCGTTCTGATGTCAGAGGTTGTATCAAGTAGCCACTCTATAACTTAACAGTAGAGAAACCTCAAAAAAATCACTGAAACTCTGAGGTTTGGTTGCCTGATATGTAGAAATAGTATAAGAAAAAGTGTTTCCCTCCAAAGATAGTTTTAAGGCTGATGCCTGTGGTTAGTAGGGGGTTCTATCACAGTGCCTGGCATTTGGTGATTATTAATTATCATCAATTGGTATTTTTAACCTCATTGAGATGTATAAGCTAAAATTTTTCTAAAGAAAGAAATGGGGGAAGACAAACATGGATTTAGGAAAAAGGCTACAAATACAGATTCCAAGGACTTAAACTCCTGCTCTATGAAGGTCATGTGTTTACTTCACTCTGGGAAGCAAGGAGACCTCCTACTTAGTCTTTCTTAGGATGTTACTTTGAATAGTAGTCCAAGCTGAAAAAATACATAATTATATTTGGTAATGTATATTTCTATTTTCTAAAATATAAATTGTAGAGTAATACTTAAATTAAAAATTCACACGTGGGCTTCCCTGGTGGCGCAGTGGTGGAGAGTCCGCCTGCCAATGAAGGGGACACGGGTTCGTACCCCAGTCTGGGAAGATCCCACATGCCACCGAGCGGCTGGGCCGGTGAGCCATGGCCGCTGAGCCTGCACGTCCAGAGCCTGTGCTCCGCAACCGGAGAGGCCACAACAGTGAGAGGCCAGCGTACCACAAAAAAAAAAAAAAAAAAAATTTCACACGTGTGCATATTAGAAGATAGTCTACAAAAATGAAAGTGGGTGTGTTAAGGTGATAATGTTTACAATGATTTATCAAAATTGCTGTAATGGTCTTACGTGATTTCCTTTCTTGAATAATTTTTTATAAAAACAAATATTTCAGAGCCCTCTTATCCCCTAATGTTTATAAAATATCTTTCAAATCTTAGGAACTTTAAGAGGTTAATATAATACATCTAATCTGTGGAAAGAATAAGTCTAAGCGTGAACAAGTCCCTATTCTTCTAACATCATGGAGAGTATTAGCTACATTAAAAAAAACAACAATTAAAATTCATAAAAATCCATGTTTTCTAAGGAAAAGAGTGAAGTTTTAGCATATCACACATTCAACATGGGAGAAAAAGATCAGCAAAACACCTGCCAAAATGCATTTTATCTGTTTTATACTTATCAGTTTAAGAATCTTTTGTATCATAACTTATGTTGAATTTATGATTCAGTTTGGACTTAACATAATATCTGGAGCTATATAAAATAAATAGAGTCAGAGAAATCATGTGAGGAAATGTTTTCATGTAATACGACAGATCCCCTGAAAGAGAAAGAAAAGTGTTTAGGCAACTATCTATTTTTAGCCTATAAATCTGAAAAGTGTACTCTAATGAAACATTCCCAGGTATCTCTTGTTACATAAAAATGCACTCCTTCTCAATGGTTTAAAACAGTAACAATCATTTGTGTTGTTCCTGAGTCTGCGGGTGACAGGGCTCAGCTAGGCACTTCTCACTCAGGATGGCTCATACAATTGCCATCCAAAGGTGGCTGGAGTTGGGGAGATGCTGAAAACTTTCCCACTCATTTCCAGCACCTGATCTGGGAAAATCAAAGAGTTGGCAGCAAGTACAGTGGGCCCTGTATATCCACCATTTCATGTAAGGGACTTAAATATCCATAGATTTTGGTATCCACGGGGGCTGCTGGAACCAATCTGTGGATACCAAGAAACAACTGTACTTCTGGGGCTTCTCTAGCACCTGTCTTATCTCTGGATGGTCTTACCACTCCTTGCAGCTCCTAGCAGGACTCCTAGCAGGACTTCCCATGTGGTAGCCAAAGGATCCCAGAGCAAGTGTCCCAAGAGGGATCAGCAGACTCTTCATTCATGACCTTATCTCACCTGCTCTTGGAAGGCACACTGCATAACTTCCACTGTATTCTGTTTGCTGAAGTTATCGAAAAGGGTTCACCCAGTTTTAAGGGGAAGGGACATTGTTCGTGCCTTTTGTTGGAAGGAAGGTCAAACCTTTAAACTACCTCTGAGACACCAATCAGCTTTATAGGATTAGACAGCTAGTACAATGAAAATGTGAGCTTGTGAAAATCCACAAGCCATCGTCTTTCAGAAATTCTGTTTCATCTGAAATGAGTCACTAAACAGCAATGTTCAGTCCACTGAAGCAGGATTTTCAGTGAGTTCCTGATGGTTGGACTCCTCAGCGTGCAGCAATTTTACTGAGCAAGCTAGTTCCTATCACCTGATGCTTCCTCTGCTTCCTCAGCAGCTGAGGCATCAGTTGTCTTGAATTTCACTTCCATTCAAAGCAAATAATGTGTTATTGACGGTGAGACATACATGCTTGGCATTTAGAAATCCTGCAAGGCAGCTGTTTTGTTTCTTTCAACATTAAACTGATGACAGAAGATTAAATATAATATTAGTTGGAGACCAAGCAACACAGGACTTGGCAGACTGTACAATTAGAGTTTTTAAAAAAGTGGTTAAAGAATATTATCCTTAGTCAAATGGCAAAGTGTTCTACAGAGTAGATTTTTTACAATGCAACCAACATCTGAGCAAAGCAACTATTGATATTTTTTTTAAAGTTGGCTGCCATTTAAATGGGGCAATTAGTTAAAGACAGAATAAGCAAAAATCTTGCAATGCAACTGCTGTTGGTGCCCTGTGACTAATTTAAATCTTTAAAAAGACACAGATTCTAAGTCTCTGGAGAAAAAGCTCAGAGGAAATTTATCAGGGCCGGTGTGCCTGAAGTTACAGGAGAAAACAAGCTCCCTCCAGATCTGCCTTTTAAGGCTAATAACATTCTAATTATAGAGAGAGTATGGTTGCTGCTACCAGCTGAAAGCATTTTGTGGATTTAAAAAGCAAACTGAACTGAAGAAACACAGCTAAAGTAACTGTAGCATCTGTGGTTCTCACAGATTTATTCAGCAGAAACCAAGGTATCCATTAAGGTGACCCAAACTATGAGGGGGTTGTGTTATTTCAGGTATGATTAATAAATCATCATTTCACACATGACTATAAAAATGATCTATCCTGGACAATATCCCTCATCTTCTGGAAAATATCAAAAATTTTAAATCACTTCAAAGAGTTTCAGAAATAATACCTCATTATGAAGTGCTCCTAACAAACTTAAAATTTAATGGTATTGCCTCCTTTTCTACATTTGTTACATTTGACAAGTTGAGATAATTACTTGACTTCCATATTCACAATTACCTCTTATGCTATGGAGTTATTTTCAAAACGGAGTTTTCATGACTAAAAGCGTTACTCAGGAGTTCTTCATTTTAAAACTTGCTCTTAGTCTTGGACTATCCCTTGTCTTCTAAACTTTGCTTCCCTCATAATCTGTATGAGAAGGGCAATTACATAATACAAAATGATGAAAATTTAAGCCAATCATGAAATAAAAATAATCATAGTATTAATATATAAAACACTGTAAATGCTTCTTCCCTCTAAATGTGACATTGCAAACTGAGGGTCTATATTACATGGCCCAAGAAGAAAGGATTAAGAAACCAATGATTCACTTTTCAGAGAACAATTTACATGCATTGTTTCTACCTTGTAAAATGAGTTTTGGGCTGTAAGAGTGGGACCAAGAGCAGAACTGAGGACCTAGACTCCTTTCCTGGGAAGCGAGAAGGCAACACCGAAGATTCTGGTAAATGTTGTGAGTTTTGACTCCTTTGTTCTGAGTTCAATATTTAAAGGATATTGCAGCAACATGGATGGACCTAGAGATTGCCATACTAAGGAAGTACGTCAGACAGAGAAAGATAAATACCATATGATATTACTTATATGTGGAATCTAAAATAAGACAAAAATGAACTTATCTATGAAACAGACTCACAGACATAGAGAACAGACTTGTGGTTGCCAAAGGGGAGAGGGAGTAGAGGAGGGATGGATTGGGAGTTTAGGATTAGCAGATGCAAACAATTATATACAGAATGGATAAACAACAAGGTCCTACTGTATGGCACAGGGAACTATATTCAATATCCTGTGATAAACCATAATGGAAAAGAATATGAAAATGAATGTATATATATGTATAACTGAGTCACTTTGCTGTACAGCAGAAATTAACACAACATTGTAGATCAACTATACTTGAATAAAATGAATTTTAAGAAAGTCTAAATATATGATTCTTTATATATTTTACATGACAAATTTCAAAATTCTTTACAAAAGGCAGTGTAACTTGGTCATTTTTTTTTTAATGATTAGAGGATATATCCAGGTTGTTGGGGAAATATAGTTAAAAACAAAATCTTATGACCCTGAAAATTCCACAAAGGTAAAAGAAAAAGATGTTTTGTTATTGAATAAGCATCAAAATCTGAATGTGATGCACAGCACAGGCAATTCACTAAAAGATTGCAAAGACAGAAAGCCTTGCTCTGCTCGAGAGTCCTGCATACCCTTTTATAGATCCAAACAGACACTACTCATTACATGTATGTTCAAGATACAAAACTAGTCCTCAAGTAAGAATTTCACAGCACCAGTTCTCACACAGTTCATCCCAAATTCCCTTGGTAATTGAGGTGACCATCTGTGTTAATTGGCTTCAACCAAAGGGGAAAAAGACAAAAAATTTTTCATATCTTTATGACAAGAAGTAGTTTTTCACTTGGAGCAAGGGGGCTACAAAAGTTAGGCTCCTATCCTCCCATAGAGACTTGGAGGTAGGGGAGATGGGGGTGTGAACAGCCTTGATGATTTCAAAAAACTGGTTCCCAGGCCGCTGAGAAAGACACTTCTGAGTCCTAGAGCTAGCCAGAGACCTATTTAGCTTCTAAAAAGATTTTCATACATTTCTAAAACCTAGGAAAGAACTTAGAAGTTTTCTAAAGTAAATGCTCTAAGAAAATGGAAGGAAGGTCTTTTTCCGTATTCTTAACAGGAAGAATTATGCCTCTTTATTTGTATTTGCCCTTACAAGGGAAAATGCATTCTTAGAACTGAGAGAAAAATGACCAATTATATGGTACAAATTCATCATTTATGGATGAAGGGACTAAGAACCAGAGGATTAAAGTGATTTTCTCTGAAAGGATAAGCCCCGATTCTTACTCCAGTGTGCTTTCCAGTCACCATGATTGCCTCAACCAGGTTCCTCAACCACAAGAAGAAGTGATACCCCTAGAGTGAATTGTTCCTTCCTGTTTCATCACTTTTCTTCCAACTTTAAGCCTCTGCTCCATACATGAGCTCCCCAATCTCCAATGCTCATACCTAATGCTCATGGTAATAGTACAAAATGGACAGACATACTCAGGCCCAGGTCTGTTCTTCCATTGGTTATGAGTTATGGCAGTAAAATTCCACATACTGCCAACTTTACAGGTGAACTTTAGAATGTGGGAAAGTAATGGAAATGGAAAGTCATACAAAGTTTTCTAATGCATATAGATCTTCATATTTATTCCCACAAAATAACTGATTACAAAAGACTCAACTTCATCTTACCCAAAGCAGAACAGTTGGTGCTCTCTATCGTGATGCTGCCACACCAACAACTTTGAGTTGTCACCCTCAGAGAGAAATTTTACTCTTACTATAATTATAGAAAGAAATGTAGGTTACCTGAATAGCATGTATACGCATCTTTACATGTCCCTACCACTTGATAAGAGGTAGAATCCATAAATTTAGAGGATTACTTCTGAATTTTAAAAGTCCTGTTTCATCTTGGCTACATATGTTAAGAAGCCATACTTTTCTTTTGCTTTAAAGGGTTCCAGACAATTTTATAACTCTCCACACAGCCACTGGGTTATTTAATGTATAATGCCAACAAAGCCACTAGTGTGGAACAAATTTACCTTAATTTCTCAAGTGTATATACATTATTTAAATGATCTGTCAAAAGAGGTATGGTTCAAACAAGGGCAGTATAAACTCACTGATTTTATTTAAAGTGAAGAACTGGGTCTTTTGCCAAATAGCCATAAAATGAGAGCCAAAAGCAGTACTGGAAGACAAACCTAATAAGTTAAAAAAATACCAATCCTCATAATGATGTAATTGTTTTTAATAAGCTGAGTTCCGTTTATAAAACCTGACATAAAAAGTAAAAGAGGTTGGAGTGATTGTTAGTGCCATGAGCCAAGGAATACAGGCAGTCTCTAGAAACTAGAAAAAGCAAGGGAATGGATTTTCTCCTAGAGCCTACGTTGGGAAGGTAACCCCACTGGCACCTTGAGGTTAACTCCACAAAATCCATTTCAGACTTCAGATGTCCAGAACTGTAAGATAACATATTGTGTTGTTTCAAGCCACTACATGCATGGTAATCTGTTACAGAAGCAATAGGAAACCAATATATTGTAGTAATGAATCCCATATTTGCCCATTAAAATTACCAAGCTGGTTACCATCATGGGCAACTCATTCTCAGTTCCACTCAATTCTAGAAATCAAGACAGAGAGCATGTATGTCAGAATTTTCCCACCTAAGGGGGATTGATAGGTGCTATGATATTTATCTACCAACTTGTACAAATCTTTTGTTGAGGGTAGCTCATGGGTGAAGGGACAGTATTGTAAATATCCCCTTGTGGTCTGACGTATGGTTTATGGATTAGGCTCCCAGGTCAAAAAAAGCCCTGAGGCAAACCAATTGCAGGGGCTGACATTTGGAAGACAGGCCAGTGTCCATGAAAATAATACAGGCACATGCAGCATTTAGTTCCACTCATGCCCTACATTACATTTACTCTATCCTGTCATTGATTATTCAAGGTAGTGGCTAAGTACAATTTCTTGGGGGAAAAAAAGGACTTTGGAGGGTTTATGTGACAACTCCTTTTTCTGCTTATCTACTGCCACAATGTATCCAAAAATATTAGGCAAAAGACAATTAAAATTAGTGAGATCCTTGCTGTGCTACATAATAGAGGCAACACTTCTGCTCCAGCAACTAGGACTCTGGTTCAAAGGGACCAAAATATAAGGGATGGGAGGCACAACCTTAAGTGAGAGGCTGATTGTGGTTTCCAGTTCAGTCTGTCCTCTGATACAAGGGAAGAAATTTTCTTCTAGCATGGTCACCAAGGCCTTCTGGCTTTTACACCATGCCCTAAGTTGTCAATTCCTTCCATCCAGGCTTCAGTGACATTTAACAACCAAAATGGTTCAGTCCTAATATTCACCACTGTCCTCCTCTCCCTCAAATGCCAGACATACTGAATAAGCTAGTACACCTCATTTACTAGTAGCCACAAGTGTCAGCATTTTAATTCTGGTAGAACATCATGCCAGGGCTTATCACACTGTGGTGTTCTCACAGCCTTCTGGCTAGGGAGTGAAGTGATGCCATTCCAGAATTCTATCCTGAGAATCTGCTTCCTACATTCAGTTTCAACAACAATTATCTTAGCTTGGGTTCCCCCAGAAGGTGACCCTGTGACAAATATCCAAATGCAAGTAGTTTATTTGGGAAGTGGTCCCTGGAAACACCCAGAGTAGGAGACAGGGAAGGGAGAGGAAGTCAGCTAGTAAAGAATGGATTAACAAACAAGTTACCTCTATGGGCATGGAGCTCAGTCCAATAGAGAAATTCTGGGAGCCTATGTAGAACACAGGATTCAGGTTATCCCACTGAGGGGCAGTTGCTTGAAAGCTGCTCCAGGCATCACTAATTCTCTGCACTCTGGGCTGACTAAGCTTGGGGAGAAAACTCTGGAGTGGAGAGAAAATTCTCAGGCAAATCAAAGTCTGTGCTCAAAATTAGAAGTTCGATCAGTGTACAAGGAAATGTTTAAGGATGATGACCAGATCTGCTATAGCCAATAATGCTGCTTCCTAAAACCTGCCAGTATAAACACCACCTTCCCTTGGGGATTCTTCTTCCTCTAATCCATCAACATATTGATAAAAATAACATATATAATCTTCTCTGCTTATGAATACAAATATATTTTTGTCTTTAATTTTTTTTGAAATTCCAGATTCCACACAAACACGTCCTGAGTCCATCTAGAAATAGAGACCATTATTCCCAGCCCATTTCTGTGTTAGATTATCAGGGTAGCTATATCAGTATAGAAGTGTCAATCTAACCCTAAGCATACCTGCTGAACTGGGAATCACACATTGCCTGTGGTTACCTTGGAATTACAGGTTAAACTGATATCTGAATTTACCTTTACCAAGTTTCTTTGCTTCCTTTTCCAACAGCAGCAGTGATCTTACCTTAAACAGTTTCCTTCTATCTACTTTTCCAAGACACTGATGGCTATAGAGAGTTTATACTAGCTGGGACCTACTTTGGTTACTGTGTCAAAAGCATAAGTAGCTGTTCCTTAGGAGACCTAAATTTTTACTTTTTTAAAAAAAATGTAGTTTAACATTTGCTATAATAGAAATAGACTTCCTGCAGTACCATTCACCAAGGTGGCTACTGATTCCAGTCTTTTCTCAAAAGCACTAAAAGATACATTGATTTGTTGTCAAAATTCTTCCTTTTCAAATATTTTTCCAACCTTCTGAAACCTCAAAGCAAATATCAATAACCTACAAATACACAAAGATGAGCTTTGGAGGACTCAAATTAAATATTTCTTTATTTTTCATGAAGGCTTCTCAACCGGTTTTATGAGATTGTCATTCTGAAAAGGTATTGTCCTTTCAATTTGTTCTCTAGCACATATATAAACAATTTTTTTGTATTTACATTTTGGGTATATTTCCATACAAATGCAAAAGAGACTAGAAAACATCTAGCTTTTTAAAATTTCAAGATGATAAAAATAATATCTTTCATCTATAGCAACTCAAATCAAATTTGGGGTTGGGTAAGTTTTTCTTCCTGAAAGCTTTCTCTTATGTACTGAAAATTTTAAATACAATCAAATCTACATGATGATGAAAGATCTGTGGAGCTTGCATATGAATGCATGATAATTTTTCCAGCTCAGCTAATAGTTAACCAAATAAATACACTTGAGTGGTAATATCTCCAGACTAACACCTAATAAACATTTGCTAATGTAGTTACTACTGAAATACAAATTTTAAAACATAATTACTAATAGCATATATGGTAGCCTGAATAATGTCCCCCAAAGATATCAAGGTCCTACTTCCTGGAACCTCTGAATGTTACTTTACATGGCAGATACAGAAAGACAAAAGACAAGGAAACAGATTTTCCTGCAACCCTCCAGAGGGAACCAGCCCTCCAATACTTTGCTTTTAGCATCATAAGACTCATTTTAGACTTCTGGTCTCCAGAAATGTAAGATAATAAATATGTGTTTTTTAAGCCACTAAGTTTGGTCATTTGTTACAGCAGCAATAAGAAACTAATACAGCACATAAAGAAGTTATTCTGGGGTAGCAAAAAAACACATGATTTTAGTTGCAGAAATTTTCTTGCAAAGAGATGAAATTCCCAGAATATTTGAGTAAAAATGACAAGAACTCTGAGGAAAACTTCAGTTATAGAAAGCCTTCATATCTAACCTGTTCCCCTAATACCTTTTGTGACTGAAAATCTGGTGTTATAATATGGCCTAACCAGTGCTGATTTTAGGCAAAATGATAAAAATTGATTACATGGGTCCTCTACAACTTTTTCATCCATCTTCTCTATACAGGCTATGCGGCCTCAATTCACTCTTTACCATTTTGTTCAGAAAGGATATGATACATTTATTCTCAGGAATATACAAGTTAGTGATGCCTGGCTTTTATTTTAATATAGGTCATATCCTTACCCTAGAATGGTGGAGTGTTTGATTATTTTACTGAGAAGTGGCAGACATCTCTGATTAGAGTTTTCCAGGGATCCCTAAAATCACATTTAAAAGGAAACTGCCAAATCTGCCTCGATTCAAGTCCACCTAGGGCCAAATGAAGCGAGATCAGCTCACAGGACCCTAGGTGATCAAGAGTACAAGAGATGTATTGCAGAAGCAAGAAATTAACTGTAAAGACTTAGGTCTTAGATTTCTATCTATAAGTTACAGAGCCCTGACTTATTTCTTTCCTTCTGACAAATGTGGACCCTAAGAGAGTAAATTCTGGAAGAGTTTTGATGTCATATCAGGAAAAGACGACAGGTACAATGAAGAATAAGGATATGAGCGGCTGCTTCCCAGGGCTAAGGTTTAGATAACACTGTCTCAGCCAATGAGGTACAAGAGCATGCTAGATCAAAACCAAATGTTTAGGATGGACTAAACCTGATGTTTTACTTCTTTATTAGTCCACAGTGGGTGGCATTGAAAGGTAATAAGGAAAATGGAGAATTTAGTAGGAGAAACTCAGGAAGGAGAAAGTTGATGACAAAATAAAATTCTAAGTATGCTTCATATTGTGTGCCTTTTTGCTATAAGGAAGAGACTGTGAACCAGTCTGTCAGCTTATACCATGGGGCTCATAATAGATTCATAACAAAAAGAATTATGAAAAATCAACACCTAATGTGCCATTTAAAATCACCTGAGGAAATGAGGTTTATCTGACATTTTCTAGTTTCTATAAAGGTTTATTTTACTTTAGGTACATGGATAGGAGGAATAAGAATTAGGAATCAATATGCATAAATTAGAGATACTCCAGGTTGAAACCAGCAAGTTGCTATAAAATGCATGGATCTGAGCATAGAGATTCAGGAGTTTTCTGGAGAAGGTGTTGTAAGGAAAGATGTGCTTTCATTTGGAGGGTGGAAACTACAGAATTTCAGAAAATATAGACTAGTTGGGGATTTTGTAATAAGGAATCCACATGGTTCTCAGGTGTTTTAACCCTTAGGCCTCATTTCTCAGTTCCAGTCTGGTTTGCTATATTCTTTACTTTGGTTCCCAGATATTAAATTTCATTTCTTTTCTTCCATTCTACCTCTTCTTTGGTCATATCCAGAAAATGAAGGATCAAGTAGTAGGAAAAGAAAAAAATCAAGGCAAAGCCTTAGTTCTCAATTTTTAGTGAAATAAATGAACTACTTAGTCATGCATTTACCTCTGCTAGCTAGTGCTCTAACACCTGCCTGAGAGGTTTATTCTCCTACAGAATCCACAGGGGAATTATGAGCTTGAAACTAGAAGGTATATTTATAGATGTGTCCATAAGAATGGAATATATTGGCTCAATGCTGTATATACCTGGCATTGACATTGTAATTATTTGTTCCCTAGTCATAGATGGGACATTAGCTTTTTTTTCAGAGAAGAGAATTATAAGAAGCTCTAAACATAAAGCAGGTCATATTATGACATGATATAAATCAGGATGGAGGATAGGAATTAAATCCAAAATGACTAAAGAAGGATTCCAAGAATCTAGTTGTAATTCAAACAGTTGGGATAGCAGCCCTGGACAGAACATTTTCCAAATTTCAAGAGAAATTTGTATGAAGACATAAAAGTTTTTAAACGACACAAACTAAAACCTTTTACTTATAACCAATGTCTAAACAGTAGCAGAGTTTATGAAAATGACTGGTATTATGCTTCATTGCACCCTAAGAAGGTAAAAATATATTTAGTCCTCCCATTCCATTCCCAAACTACTTGAACACTATTAAGCTTTGTGATCAACAATCCACAAGAAAATTAGCAGTTTTACATATATTATGAATTTAGTTTAATGTGAGGTTATATGCATACTATTCTCATCCACTGTTCCCTAACTTCTTCCAGAAGTCCCACCTCCAAATATTCCTTAAGCTTCAGAAGCAAAAACTGGATGGGAAATTTTTTTTTAAATAGATTTATTTATTTATTTAGGCTGCGTTGGGTCTTTGTTGCTGTGCTCGGGCTTTCTCTAGTTGCAGTGAGCGGAGGCTGCTCTTCCATGCATGTGCAGGCTTCTCATTGCGGTGGCTTCTCTCGTTGCAGAGGATGGGTTCTAGGCATGAGGTCTTCAGTAGTTGTGGCAAGTGGGCTCAGTAGTAGAAACCAGCAGGTAAAACCAGTCTCTTAATCTACGCAGTGCTTTAAACATTTGCCAAAATTAGGCTGGGCCTAAGCCAGTGGGGGTCAGGGGTGGGAGACCTTTAAGCCCCTGAGGCCACTTCCTCTGAGCCTTTGTATCCAGCTGAGGCTAATGAGGTGAAAAATTTAGCCTCTCAAGATGTTTTGACAATATCTCAATGTTTTTTTCAGAGACCTTAAAAATGGATCAGAGCACAGTATATTTTTCTATTTAGTTTACCCCAAGGCCACACTGTACATTCAACTAAGTTACACACCACTTTGTTTTTTACTTCTAATTATGTCAGCTAAGTAGTACAACAAACTCACAAAACAAGGTAATACAATGAGCACAGGATTGTCATGTAACTAATACATGCACGTGCTCTCTCCCCGGCCACACACACTTGTCAATCTACTTACTATCTAGTGTGAAATGCCTCAAGTTTTCTAAAATTTTATAAAAACATAATGGAAACATTTCCATTCCTTGATTCTCCTGTAAATCACTTTCTTGGTGATTTCATCTATTCGACGTGACAAAAACTCTAGAACTGATATCTTGAAACCAGACTACACTACTAAAATTTCAACTCATATATCAACCGCAGTGTCTACGACACATCTACATTTGGATGCCTAACAGACCTCTCAGATCTGACGTGCTTGTGGTCAGATTTGTCACCAAAGTGATTCCCAGTGAATCTCAGCCCCATTATTCATGACTTTGGAGGTCCCTGCCACATGGAGTTTGGGTGGGGCTGTGCAATATGCTTAATCCAATAAATGCAGAAGTAGTAGGTGGTGCTAGTTCAAGTCCTGAGCCTTATGAAGGCCTGGCCAGTTCTGCTTTTGTGCTTTTGGAGCCTTAAACCATCAATCAAGTGGTCCAGCTACTATGATGCAGAGACCAAGTAGAGAGACCACATGAGAAAGCCACACAGAGAGAAGCACACCTGGACACAGTGTCCCAGATTTCCAGCCACCCATAACAAAATACTAGACATTTGGGTAAAGCCATATTGGACATACCACCCCCAATCATCATTTGCCTATATCCTTAGGAGAAACTCAAAACATGACGGTCCAAAAATCGTACGGCTGATCAGTCGTTCCTCAGAATTATGAAAAATAATCAAAAGACTCTTTTAAGCCAGCGTAATATAGGGTGTTATTCATGTAGCAATCAGGGACCTTACCTGGATGCCTAAAGTACCTTCTCATTTGGATGCTTAAGAGACATTTTTAATGTGACGTGCTCAAGACAGAATCCTCTCCCCAGGCTTCCACACCCAGGCCTTTTCATCTCAGTTGATGACAACTACTCTTTTTTCTCTGTTGCCTTTAATTTCTCACACTATAATCTGTGAGATTTTTCTTCTGCCTCTATTTTCAAAATGTATCCAAATTCCAACGACTTTCTTCTACATTCAGAGCTAACACCCTGTCTTAAACCATAATCATCTTTACACTGGATTACTATGATAGCGTTCTAACGAATTTCCCTGCTTTTACCCTTGGCCCCTGCAGTCTAATCACAACACACAGCGGTCAGGGTCATCCTTTCAGTAAAAAAGTCATAATGTCACTCTTCTCCCAAAAATCTCACTGCAAAAACCAAAGTTTATTGTGGCTTAGAAAGTTCATATAAGCTATCCCCACCTCCAACCTTTCTGATTGTATTTATTTTCCCCACATTCACTCTGCTCCAGTCCTATTGAACCCCCTAATATTCTTCAAACTTGTCTGGCGCATTTGGAACTCAGGGCTTTTTCACCAACTCGTCTCTCTGCTTGGAATGCTCTTCCTCTATATACTTACAACACTAATTCTTAACACTCAAGAAATGTTCAGGGGCTTCCCTGGTGGCACAGTGGTTGAGAATCTGCCTGCTAATGCAGGGGACACGGGTTCGAGCCCTGGTCTGGGAGGATCCCACATGCCACGGAGCAACTAGGCCCGTGAGCCACAACTACTGAGCCTGCGCCTCTGGAGCCTGTGCTCCGCAACAAGAGAGGCTGCGATAGTGAGAGGCCCACGCACCGCGATGAAGAGTGGCCCCCGCTTGCCACAACTAGAGAAAGCCCTCGCACAGAAACGAAGACCCAACACAGCAAAAATAAATTTAAAAAAAAAAAAAAGAAATATTCAAATGCCTCCTTCATGAGGCCTACCCTGAACACTATTAAAATTGTATTCTTTTCCCCTAATACTACTGATACAAATTCCCCTTATGTTACTTCTTTTGTCTTTTTCTCCATACCACTTATCCAATATACTGAACAATTTATTACAGTGGTGGCTTTTCTGTCTCCTTGCTAGAATGTAAGTTACCTAAGGGCAAAAATCTGTCTATTGGCTCAGTGATACTCCCATAACACATTGTATGGCACAAAGTAGGTAATCAATAATTACTTGAATTAAAATGTGAATCAGTGCCAAAATCTACAAAACTAAAATATTTGCAAACATGTTTCCTCACCCAGATTTCTTCCTAATCTATTGAATTATAGCCAGAGAAGTATCACTCAGGTGTCTAGATGATGATTGAATTTCAACCTATGAAAGGCATTTTGGAATGTGAAGAAAAAAGACAGTTTTGAAAGACTATATATGAGCTGTTTTCAGTCAGATTTTTTTTTTCTAAACTTGAGGTGTTTTAGCAATTTTATAAGAGGAAAAGTGTTATTCACTGGGAAGAATTTAAGATAAAAAATATACCTGTACGTAGCACAGTTTCATGTTCTTTTAATATCTTTACAAATCATAGGTTTCCTACTAGATCTGAAAGTCCATGAAGACAATGGAAATATATGCATTTTTATTTCTCCTCAGAGTTAATGCATTAATTTTCCCAGATATGTAAGCTATAAACATTCCTGAAATGAAAGAGTGAATAATAGTTTTATACAGGGGATCAGGCTATTCACTCTGGGAAGTATGGCACTAATAATAAGAGAAAATAATTAAAAGGAAAAGTTAGAGTTCAGAAAACATTTTAACATGCAAGGTTAATTTTTAAAGATAATGCATAGAGGAAAAATAACACAAAGGTATAGACAGTCAAATTCATCTAGTTTTAATATTAGAAGTTGAATGTATGTGTCTGCATTTTAACGACCAGAGACAAGTGTAAAATATTTTGTATTATAAATGTTTGTCAGTAAAAATGTACATAACCTAAAGTATGTACAGATAAGTGTACAGTTCAATGAATTATAATGTGAAGAGGCTCTAGTAAGCATCACTCCGTGAATTTATAGAATGTTACCAGAACCCTAGAAGACGCTACTGTTTTACTGTTTTTGAACTTTACCTACATGGAATCACATAGTGTGTTTCCTACTATGTCTCACTTCTTTGGCTCAGTATTACATGTGAAATTTATTCATGCAGTTGAGTTTGCTCTAGTTTATTGATTTTCATTGTTAAATACTGTTTAGTATGAACATATGGCAATTTATCCACTTAACAGTTGATGAACATTTGGGTTCATTATAAATGTGTTAAGTATAAACAATACTGCATGAACATTCTTATATGTCTTTGGTGCACATGTACCCAAATGTCTACTGGGTATTACAGTAGTTGCTGTGGTCTGCTGCCCAGATCCCCTCTTCCAAAAACTGAAGTGCTCATCATTCTGCCTATTGCTGGAAGAACTGACAATGAACAGTTATCAGATGAGCTCTTCATGGAAACTCGCCATTCATCGACATGAGCTGCCTCCTGTGAGGTCAGGTCTACTTTTCATCAGCAGCCTGCATCCAGTGATTAGATCACATGTAGTTATAAAATCCTGGCAATAGAGCTCAAATTCTGGACAACTCTGAAAGGCCGGTGCATATCCAGAGCTCCACATAGGGTGAAGTGGAGGTTTTTGTTGCAAACAGATTGCAGTTCAACTCTTTTCCTCTGCCTGTACCTATTTCTTTTGCTTCTTCACAAATGTTGATACTGAGAGCAATCCAGAGTAGACTTCTTGCACACAAATCTCCATATCATAGTAGGCTCCCGAGGGAATGCAGTTTCCAAATGGTTGTACCAATTTACAATCCCCCTGGCAGTGTATAATTCTGTACCCTCTATCTCACCACCAACACCTGGAATTGTCCTTTTAAATATATTTTGTAATTTTAAATGAAGTTTTTAAAATTAGTAATGACTTTGGTGAATCACACATGAAATCAATTCATTTAGTAAAATAAAGCTCACTTACTACACATGCATTCAGAACTCTTGACCATTTTTAGTCAGTTGCTGGATGGTATTTATTGTGTGTACATTATGTCAATTTTTCAAATTGGGTTGTTCAAATCTATATTCTTACCAAGTTTACTCTTTGTATGCTTGGCAGTCACTCTCTTGGCAGAGAGAGGTTTGCTAAAGTTCCTTACTGTTGTTATATAAATCTTATGTATTTTGAGACCATGTTATTAGGTGAATAAAAACAGCTAACATTACCTATTTATGATGGTGTTCCTTTCTTTAAAAACCTAATTTGTGTGATATTGGTACAGTGATAACAACATTCTTCTGGATTATTGTCATTAGTTTCCTTTCACCTCTATACTTCAATCTTTTCTGAATCTTCATATTTAACATATGTCTCTAGATAGTGGCCCATTTTGTTTTTGTTTTTGTTTTTTTGCGGTACGCGGGTCTCTCACTGTTGTGGCCTCTCCCGTTGCGGAGCACAGGCTCCGGACGCGCAGGCTCAGCGGCCATGGCTCACGGGCCCAGCCGCTCCGCAGCATGGGGGATCTTCCCGGACCGGGGCACTAACCCGTGTCCCCTGCATCGGCAGGCGGACTCTCAACCACTGCGCCACCAGGGAAGCCCAAGATAGTGGTCCATTTTGTATATGGGCATGCCTATACACTTGCATATGTGTTTTATCTATTCTGACAATCTGTCTTAATTACAATGTTTAGCATTTTACTCTTAATGTAGTTCTAAGTGTATTATGCTTTATATCTAGCTTGTTGTTTTTATTTGTTCCTCCGGCCTGCATTTCTAGTTTTCTCCTTTCTTGTCTTATGTTGGATTGAATATTTCTTTTAGTGTATCTTCCCTTATCTTAGTTTGATACTAACCCATTTACTATTCCTTCAATGGTTTCTCTAGATTTTGCAAATTGTAGCTTTAATTTATAAAACTCTAATATAATCAGTGTTTTACTTCCAATCAAATGCAAGTAACTTAAAATACTTTAAGTTCATGTGTACACCTCCTGATTTACATACTAGATTTGTCCTTTAATACATTTTATAAAATAATCACACACTGCTTCCTTTTTATCAGTGTAATAATTTTAAAATTTTCCAATACATTCAACTTTTTTATTCTTTAATGTACTTCTGAGCTTCCATCAAGGATCTTTCTTTCCAGCTGAAGAATACTCTTCATTATTTCCTTTAGTGAGGATTGGTTGGGGATAACAGTTGTTTCATTTGTCCAAAAATAAATTTATACTTAAGTTTTAAAAGGGTAAAATCAAAATAATTTGTATAAAGAAAAACATAATATCTCATAGATATACATTTTGATTAATTAATTAATTTACTAGATACTTCTTTGCATCCAGCACTCAGGTTAAAAAACAACATTGCCAACATCCCAGAAGACTTACATCATACTTTTTTCCAGTTGCTACTATCCTTAAGAGTAATCAGTGTGCTAATTTCTCACACCTTTTTTATGAAGTTCAACAAAGGCAAACTAATATATCATACACAAAATGTATCACAACTGATTTCTTTGGCTCTAAACTACCTTTGTATAATTCACTCATATTGTGTATGTAGTTATGGATCATTATTCCTCATTGCTATATAGTATTTCATTGTATGATTATAGTTCTATTTATTTATTCTACTGCTGATGGACATTGGCTAGTTTTCAGTTTGCATATTGCATTGGTTTGATAGGGCTGCCATAACAAAATGGAGGCTCGGTGGCTAAACAACAGATATGTGTTTCTCACAGTTCTGGGGGCCAGAAATCTAAGATCAAAGTTCTCGCAGGTTGGGTTTCTCCTGAGGCCTCTCTCTTTGGGTTACAGATGGCCATCCTCTAGGTGTGACCTCACATGGCCTTTTCTCTGTGTATACTCCCCTATGTCTCTTCCTTTTCTTGTAAGAACAGCAGCCATATCGCATTATGGCACTATCCTTATGACCCCATTTAACCTTAATTACCTCTGTAAAGGTTCTGTTTCCAAATACAGTCATTATGTGGATGAGGACTTCAACACAGCTATTTGAAGGAAACACAATTCAGTCCATAAAAAGAGGTATATTACAAACTGCATTTTGGACATTCTTTTACATATTTTGGTGATCATATATACTTATTTATGTTTGATATATTGCTAAAAAAGGAACTTCTGGATTATATGATATCCGAATATTCAGCTTTAATTGATCTTCCCAGACAGTGTTTCAAAGTGTCTGTAACAATATTCTTTCCACCAGAAGCACATGAGAGTTCTGGTTGCAAAACATTCTTAATCTACATCCTTCCTATACAGTCTCTCCTATTCAGATTCCAATTACACCTGTTTCAGGCTTTTCTACTATTCCAGTGATAAACAGACTTCTAGGATGGCCCTGTGATTCTCATTTCCTTTTATCCATATCTTTGGTGTAATTCCTTCCTCTTGAATGGAAGTGGAAATTGACTTCCTTCTAGACAAGAGAATATGGCAAAGGTGATGGAATAGTCACTCCCATTATGATGTTACATTATGTAACACTTTACCTTAGGGGACGAGAGCAAGAGATTCTTCTGCTGGCCTTGAAAAATTAAACTGCCATATTGTGAGGAAGGGGCCTCCTGGGAGAGGGCCACGTGGTAAGGAATCGGCAGAAGATCTCTAGAACCTGACAGCAGTCTCTAGCCAATATTCAGCAAGAAATACGACTTCAGTCCTATAGCAAAGTGGAATTGGATTTTGCCAGTGACCACATGAGCTTGGAAGAGGATCCAAGTGTTACAGAAAAAAACACAGCTTGACTAATGCCTTGAGTGCAACCTTGTGAAACCCTGAGCAGAGGACCCAGTGAGGTGATGTTCACACGCTTGACTCCTAGCAACTGAAAGATAATAAATGTTTAAAGGCACCTTTGTGGTAATTTACTGTACCAGATAACTGATAACTAATAGAATTCCATGCATTTCTTACATTTTTAAATACTTTTCATCCATTTAAATCTAGATTGCTTCTATGCTGATCTTTAACTCACTAGTTTACTCTTCATAATGCCTAATATCTGTAAACACAGCATTTGAGCACAGCATTTTAATCACAGTTTCTTTAAGGATATATTACTGGGTCATATAAACCTAAGTTGTCAATTATTTTCTTTCAGCACTTTATATCAACCTATTCTGTTCTGATCTCCGTTGCTTAAGGCCTCAGTCCAGTCTCATTTCTGTACCTTCAGAATACATAATTTTGTTTTGCCTGCTTTGAGATTTTTACTCTTTAGTTTTGCTCTTTGGTTTCCCTAAGTGTTATATGCCATTATGTGGTTTTATTCTTATTTATCTTGAGGATCTGTGGCATTTATTGATTCTTTGACTTGATATTTAATTGTTTACATTTTTTCCTTACCATATTCTCTTTCTCCTCTTCTAAGACCTTAAGTGCATACGTTAGACTTACACTGTACCCCATATGTCTTTTGCACAATTTTTTGTATCATTTATCCTTTTTCTTTCAATATTTTCTTCTGATATGTCTCACACAGTACTTACTTGCTTTTCAGCTATGGTGAGTTTTCTGTTAATTAACCTATTCATTGAATTTAAATTTCAATTATTGTAGCTTTCAGTTCTAGAATTTCCATTTGGTTCTTTTCAATAGTTTTTAGTTCTTAACTTAAACTCTCAATTATGTCTTTTATTTCTTTGATCATTTTAAGCATTTTTACCCTAAATTTCTCTAGATTTTACAACTGAAATTCATGTTTCTTTGTATGCCTGATTTTTATTGAGTACCAGCCATTGTATATTTTTTAAATGTAGAGATAATTTGAGGTTTTAGATGAAGTTATCTTCATATCTTTGGGCAAGCATAAGAGTAGAGATTAACAATGACAGTACACATTAAGCCTAGTGGTTAACCGTGGTTGCTCCTCCTTGGCCGGCCTACTCCAAATATTGCCCCCAGTGCTTGAATCCTTAAGAACGCTCAGGTTTTCTACTTCTCAGACATGATTTTGGAACTGAAAAAAGCCTTGAACTAAAAGTAACACTAAATGCCAGAGTTCTTTCCTTTTTCTTATACCTTGTCTCCATAATAGTAGTTCCTCAACACCTTTAAGAAAAATTAAAAAAAAAATAATTTCCTCCAACTTTCCTATCTGCTCTCAGTGCGGAGAGCTGGTGAAAACCACACTGTCTGCCACTGTCAGAAGTAGAACCTTAAAATAAGTATTTTAATGAGCTCAATGACCAAATCATTATTCTTAGAAAAAGCTATGCATTCCAGGATATGTAAAATAATTTATTTGGTCCGGGTAAATAGGTAGCTGAAGCACAAAATAAGAAATTAAAAGTTTTGGGAATGACTTGCATGTCTTGATAAGTGAAAATCAAAGTAGGAAATTCAACACTGTTGAAGCAAAAGAATGATATTTTCAAATATAGTTGTATAAAGGAAAAACATTCATATAGAGTGTTGTCCATTTATTTGCTTTCATAAGGCTCTACACGTTTAGTCTCGGTTACTTTATAAACACTTTCAAGAAAAAAAGTTCTTCAGTATACCTGAATAATCCTTTCCCAATCAAAACAATATATATAAGTAATTAGAATGTTCTGTATTGAATATTCCACACATACATTGTAGTTAACATCAGACCTTAGAAATGTGTAGAAAACACATCTAAACTCTGATTTTTTCCTCTTAACCCTGTACACATATCAAAGCTACATGGGACAAATAGAAAGAGAAGCGAATCAAGTATTGATCATTTTAGGGCTCAAAGGATTCTAAAGTGGATAGCTCAACATTTGATTGAATAATTCCCTAGGGCATGACAAAAAAATAAGTGAAGTGACTGCAGGATTTAGCTGTGTTGTTTTCTTTGATAAGTGACCTGTTCTTTGTAATAGTAGCACTTTGAACTGTTTCAGAGCAATTTAATAGATATTATCTTTTTGTCCTCAAGGTAGAAGAACAAGTATTATTTCCAGAGAGATTAGGTGAATTGAGAACATCACACAGCAATTTAGTACAGAAATTAGAAATAAATTCTTCTAATTTTGTGTTTTTCCATTATACCACATTTCCCCCCTGTAATGTTAGATGATGCATGACCAAATATTTACATAGAATGGTGAGAAAACTATTTTAACTTTCCCTTATATACAAACTCTACTATTAAAAACACTTCACTGCTTGTAAAAAAATATCTTGAGATACACTCAATCAAAACTGCAATGTGTTGTTCTCAGCACAAACAGCTGTTCAAGTATAATTCCAAAGGGACAGACAATATTACAAAGACATGCTCTAGAGTATCATAAAAGGAGAGATGAGGGAGGCAAAAGAGGGAAGAGCTGAAGCATATCAGGAAGGCAAGACAATTTCAGACACCAATGGAAAGGCTAGAAAGTTGAAGTATCAGGTCTATAATATGCAGACTTTCTACAAAAAATCTAACTTTGGACTGTTCAGATTCTTGCAGTAAAGACTTTCTCCTGCATCGGCAGGCAGACCTCTCAACCACTGTGCCACCAGGGAAGTCCTCAATAAAGACTTTTATTGGTTTGTTAGCCTTAATCAATATATCATTCTCCTGAACTATTCAAACACATTAGAATGACTTGGTTTCTTTAATGGCTCCCTTCATTCTTTCAACAATGAAAGTTATTTTTCTAGGCATGTGGGATGTATAAGCTCAAACTGTCCAATATTCTAGTTCTTTCTTTCTTCTTTTTTATTTTTGTTTACAAAGCCATCAATTGAACATCATTATATTATGATTTTATAAAGTCAATATTTGGATTGGCCATGTAATTGCTAAAACTTTGCTATTTTTTTCCTTGCATCAAAGAAATTCCACATGCAATAATATTTCTTCCTAACATTATGTAGAAGATCCTGCATTGAGAATTTATTCAGTTAATCTAAAAATAGACTTATTCTGACTACAATATTAAAATAGCTTCCTTGGTATATAGTTCTAACTTTACACTTTTTTTTCCCTCTAGTTGAATGGTGAATGTGACTTTGTTTCTATCATTGCCATTGAGAAATCAATTGTTTGCCTACGAAGAGTGAAAATTAGTCATTTCTTTTTGACTGTTTTAAAGATCTTTTTACTTTTGATTTTCTGCAGTTTGACTATCATAATCTGCCATTGAGGTTATTTTCTAATTATATTTTTAGTTCTGGAAATTGGTTCTTTTTCCAATATGCTTGGCTATTTGAGTTGCCATTTTATATTTAAACTCATTTTATTTTATTAAACTATGAAATACATTTACAAGTGAATTCTATAGTATTATACAATAATAGAAATGCAATCTCTTATGCATGATTGTGCAGTTGGTTATTTCTCTGGACTCTGTCAAGGTGGTTTATATTCCCATGTGGTTTTTGTTTGTTTTACTGTGAACCTTATCTTCCTTAAACTTCTATCTGTGGGTTTCTTTAAAGCCTGTATGTGAGATAACTCCACTGAGGATTTGTTACTGTTTGGAAATTTAAGCCACTGTGTGCTAAACTTTTGGCTGGGCATTGTTTAGGACACAGAGAAATATAAATTCCAGAGGGTTCCGGTTCAAGATGGCAGTGTAGAAAAATCCTGGACTCATGTCCTCCCATGGACACACTCAGTCTACAGCTACATATGGAAAAATTTCCTCTTAAATTAAAGCCTGGCTCAGTGATGCCGACACATCAGGCAAATGAGAAGCTGAGGATTTGAACCCAACATTGGATGTTCCAACTTTTAAAACATACAGTTGAGAGATGAGCTCCTAAAAATATAACTTGGAAAACCAAGGGGGCTCCTGTCCAAGATGCACAAGACTGTGGTAATCTGAAAAACCACTCTAAAAGGCTTGCTCACACAGCTCACAAGATGCAGCTGGTTGTACCCAGACTCTAACTGAAGGAGGCTGAACTGCTTATGTTAAAGTGTCAGCCTGAGGGGCACGCACACCTAGGAGCCTGCTGGAACACTCTCTGGGGATAGAGACTTGCAGGCCCTATATTTTCACTCTTACTTTGCCGTACTCCAGAGCACCAGTATCTCCTGGAAGGGAGCTTTTACACATGTCTGGTGCCCCAATTTTTGCTGCTTCTGCCTAGGTGACACTTCTTGAATCCTGGCTGGAAGCTGTGTTCCTGGTCTCTTGGGGCTAAAATAATGGGTGTCACCCAGAAAGAAGCTCACACCCCTGTCTGGTAACCTGATTTTTCCTTCTACTGTTAGGGGATACTTCTAGATCACCTGGCTTTGTTGGCCAGCAGGGCTTATGCTTGTTGTCCAACAGTATGCATTTGCATACTTTTAAAAGTTGATGTCTAAATGTCTGGCTTCCAGTCATCTTGAATCTAGGTGCTGAGATCCTCCCC
This sequence comes from Phocoena sinus, assembly GCF_008692025.1. Classification (NCBI taxonomy): domain Eukaryota; kingdom Metazoa; phylum Chordata; class Mammalia; order Artiodactyla; family Phocoenidae; genus Phocoena; species Phocoena sinus. Next base: position 120,422,464 of record NC_045764.1, on the reverse strand, counting down.
TTTGGGACAAATTACTGGTCTTGGCATAACCTCAACTCTTGGGAGCTATTACAAATATAATGGCTGCTTGGACTAGCACTAAGGTTTGAGAGAAAACCAAGAGCTGAGGAAGGGTTGAAGACAAGGTTCACCTCCTACATGAGGTTATTCCTTCAAAACTGGGAGAGATGGCTGTTTCATCTACAGTATAGACACCAACACAGAGTGTTGAACTAAATAAAGAAACAGAAGAATATGTTCCTAATTACACAAGATTAACCTCAGGGAAAAAAGAGTGTTATGACACAAAAATAATTTACCTGATAAAGAGTAAATAGTAATGGTCAAGACAGTGCTCATCAAATGGGGAAGGAAAATGGATGAACACAGTGAGAACTTTAACAAAGAGATAGAAAACATAAGAAAGTACTAGATAGAAGTCACAGAGGTACAGAATACAATAACTTAACTGAAAAATATACTAGAGGGGCTCAACAGCAGACAAGATGAAACAGAGGAAAGGATCAGTCAACCCAAAGAGCAGTGAAACTCACCCAATCAAAACAGAAAAAAAAAAAAGTAGCTTAAGGAGCTATGTAGAAGGAGGGGAGAGAGATAATGGGGCAGAAATCTTATCTGAAGAAATCATGGCTGAAAACTTCCCTAAACTGGGCAAGGAAACAGACATCCAAATAAAAGGAACTCAAAGAGACCCACACCAAGACATTAACTTTTGATGTTTTAATTACAAAGACAAGGAGAGAATATTAAAATCAGCAAGAGAAAAGCAACTTGTTACACACAAGGGAATCTCCATAAGACTATGAGCAGATTTCTCAGCAAAACCCTTGCAGGCCATAAGGCAGTGGCATAATATATTCAAAGCACTGAAAGAAAACAACCACCAAGAATTCTTTACCTAGCAGTGATATAACTCAGAAGTGGAGAAATAAAGAGTTTTCCATACAAGTAAAAGCGAAAGGAGTTCATTACCACTAAACTAGCTTTACAAAAATGTAAAAGGGGCATCTATAAGATGAAAAGAAAAAGGCAGTAATTAGCAACAAGTACACATATGAAAGAATAAATCCTGCTGGTAAATGTAAGTATATAGTAAAGGTAGTGGATTAATCACTTATAAAGCTAGTATAAAGGTAAAAAGACAAAAGTAGTAAAAAGAACTATAACTACAATAATTAGTTAAGTGAAACACAAGATTAAACAATGTAAATGTGACATCAAAAACAAAATGTGAGGGAGGAGAGTAATCATGTTTATCTTTACAATGAGATCAAATGAAAGTTGTTATCAACTTTATAAATTAAGATATTATAAATATAAGATATTCTATGGAAGCCTCATGGTAACCACAAAGCAAAAAACCATTCTAAATACACAAAAGAGAGAATAAGGAATACAAGCATACCACTGAATAAAGTCATCAAACCACAAAGGAAGAGAGCAAGGAAAGAAGAAAAAGAAATTACAAAACCATCCAGAAAGCAATTAACAAACGGTAACAAACACATACCTAATAACACTCACTTTAAAAATGAATGGACTAAATTCTCCAATCAAAAGACAGAGTGGCTGAATGTATTAAAACAACAACAACAACAAAAAAAAAAACAAACAAAAAAAACAAGACCCAACTATATGCTGCCTATCAGAGAATCACATAAGCTTTAGGGACACACATAGACTGAAAGTGAGAGGACGGAAACACATATTGCATGCAAATGGTAATCAAAAAAGTTGGGATCATCATACTTATATTAGACAAAATTGACTTAAAGCCAAAGACTGTAGTAAGAGACAAAGATGGGCATCTCATGATAAAAGGGTCAATCCAATAAGATATAAACTTTCTAAGTATTTATGCACCCAACATAGGAGCATGTAAATATATAAGCAAATATTAACAGGCCTGAAAGGAGAAGTAGACAGCAGTACAATAGTAGTAGGGGACTTTAATATCCTTCTTACATCAATGGATAGATCATCCAGATCCAAGGTCAGTAGGAAACATTGGCCTTAACAGATATGTCAGAACAGATGGATCTAACATATTTACAGAACATTCCAATCAAAAGCAACATAATACACTTTCTTCAATTGCCAGAACATTTTTCAAGATAGATCACATATTAGGCTACAAAACAAATCTTAATTTAAGAGGACTGAAATTATATCATCTTTTCCGAAAACAATGGTATGAAAGTGGAAATTACATGAAGAAAACTGGAAAATTTACAAATATCTGTAGATTAAACAATGTGCTACTGAACAAAAAAAATAGGTCACAGAAGAAACCAAAACCTTGAGACAAATGAAAATGGAAATATAACAAGCCAAAATTTGTGGGATGGAGCAGAAACAGTTCCAAGAGGGAAGTTTATACTGATAAATGTCTACCTCAATAAGCAAGTAAAGTCTAAGCCAACCTAACTTCACACTCCAGTGAGCTGGAAGAATAAACAAAGACTAAATTTAGTAGAAGAAAGGAAATAATAGATATCAGAGAAGAAATAAATGCAACAGAGACAAAAAATTAAAAAGATAAAGGAAACTAAGAGCTGGTTCTTTGAAAAGATAAACAGAAGTGACAAACCTTTAGCTAAACTCACCAACAAAAAGAGATAGACAGGATTCAAAATTATAAGTGAAAGGAGGTGCTACAATTGATACCAGACAAAAATAAAGTATCATAAGGGACTATTACGAATAGCGATATGCCAACAAATTGGACAACCTACATGAAATAGGAAGATTTTTGGAAACACATCACCTATCAAGACTGAATGATGATGAAATAAATCTGAACAGACCATTTAGTAGTAAGGAGATTGAATCAGTAATCAAAAACCTACCAACATACATAAGTCCAAGATCAAGATGGCTTCACTGGTGAATTCTATCAAAGATTTAAAGAATCAATACCAATTCTTCTCAAACTCTTCCAAAAAATAGAAGAGTATGGAACTCTTCCAAACTCATTTTAAGAGGACAGCATTACCCTGATACCAAAACCAGACAAGGATGTCACAAGAAAAGTTACAGCCCAATATTCCTGAGGAGCACAGATCCAAAAACCCTCACAATATTAGCATACTAAATTCAACAATACCTTAAAAGAATCATACACCGTGATCAAATGGGATTTCTCCCAGTGATATAAGGATGGTTCAATATCTGCAGATCAATGTGATATACTATATTAACAAAATTAAAGATAAAAACCATATGATCATTGCAATAGATTTAGAAAAAGTTTTACAAAATTCAATATTCATTTGTAATAAAAACAATCAATAAAATGAATATAGAGAGGATGTACCTCATACTGTAAAAGGCCAAATGACAAACCCACAGCTAACATCATACTCAGTGTTGAAAAGCTGAAAGCTAAGGCATCCTTGTCTAAGATGAGGAACAAAACAAGGACGCCTACTCTTGTCACTTTTATTTGACATATTATTGGAAGTTCTAGCCACAGAAATCAGCAAAGAGAAAAAAGACATCCAAGTTGAAAAGGAAGAAGCAAAGTTGTCATTGTTTCCAGATGGCACTATATACATAGAAAACTCTAAAGATTCTATTAAAGAAACTGTTATAATCAAATTCACTAAAGCTGCATCATACAAAAATCAATATGCAGAAATCTGTTGCATTTATATACAGTAACAATGAACTATCAGAAACAGAAATTAAGATAATAATCCCATTTACAATTGTATCAAACAGAAAATACCTTAGAATAAATTTAATCAAGCTGGTGAATGATCTGTATGTTGAAAACTTCAAGACATTAATGAAAGAAGTTAAAGAGAAAAATAAATGGAAAGATACTGTGCTCATGAATTGGAAGAATTAATCTTGTTAAACTACCCACACTACCCCAAGGAATCTACAGATTCAGTGCAATGCTTATTAATCTCAGTGACATTTTTGACAAATAGAAAAAACAATCTGAAAATTTGCATAGAATTATAAAAGACCCCAAATAGCCAAAGCAATCCTGAAAAAGAAGAATAAAGCTGGAGGTATCATGCTCCTTGTTTTTAGACTGTATTACAAAGCCTCAGTAATTAAAACAGTATGGTATTGGCATAAAAAGAGACACACAGATCAAGGAAACAGAATAGAGAGCCCAGAAATAAGCTTATTCTTATATGGTCTATTTTTTAAAAAGTAGTCAAGAATATACAATAGGTTAAAAAATCTCCTCAATAAATGGTGTTGGGATAACTGGATGGCCATATGGAAAAGAATGAAACTGGGTCACTATCTTACACCATGCACAAAAATTAACTCAAAATGGATGGAATACTTAAATGTAAGATCTGAAACCATAAAACTCCCAGGAGAAAACATAGTAAGCTCTTCGACGTAGGTTGTGGTGATAGTTTTTCTGAATTTGACACCAAAAGCAAAAATAAACAAGTAGGACTACACCTCCACAGCAAAGGAAATGATTAAGAAAATGAAAAGACAACCTACCAAATGGGAGAAAAATATTTGCTAATCTTATATCTGATAAGGGGCTAATATCCAAAATATATCAATATCTTATAAAACTAAATAATAAAAATACCCAATCTCATTTTAAAAATGAGCAGAAGATCTGAATAGACATTTTTTCAAAGAATTCGTACAGAGGACCAGATGGCACATGGAAAAATTGTTCAACATCACTAATCAGGGAAATGCAAATCAAAACCACAATGACGGACTTCCCTGGTGGTACAGTGGTTTAGAATCTGCCTGTCAATGCAGGGGACATGGGTTTGAGCTCTGTCTGGGAAGATCTCACATGCCATGGAGAAACCAAGCCCATGCACCACAACTACTGAGCCTGCACGCTCTAAAGCCCGTGAGCCACAACTACTGAGCCCACGTGCCACAACTACTGAAGCCCACACACCTAGAGCCTGTGCTCTGCAACAAAGATAAGCCACCTCAATGAGAAGCCCACACACCGCAGCAAAGAGTGGTTCCCTCTCGCTGCAACTAGAGAAAGCCTATGCGCTACAATGAAGACCCAACGCAGACAAAAATAAAGAAATGAATAAATAAATTTATTAAAAAGAAAACACAATGAGATACCACCTCTCACCTGTCAGAATGGTTATCACCAAAAAGACAAGAAATAAAAAGTGTTGGTGAGGATGTAGAAAAAATGGAATATGTGCACTGTTGGTGGGAATGTAAATTGGTACAGCCACTATGGAAAACAGTATGGAAGTTCCTCAAAAAGTTATATTAGAACTACTGTATGATCCAGCAATTCTACTTCTAGATATTTGTAAAAAAAAAAATGAAAACACTATCTCAAAAAGATATGTGCCCTCTGCATGTTAATCACAGCATTATTTACAATATTCAAGATATGGAAACAACCTAAGTTTCCATCAATGGATGAATGGATAAAGAAAATGTGAGATATATATATATATATATATATATATATATATATATATATATATGGTGGTATTTATATATTTGGTATATATATGTGGTATTTATGTACGTATGAATAGAGTATTATTCAGCCATAAAAAAGAATGAAATCTTGACATTAGTGACAACATGGATGGACCTCAAAGGCACTATTAAGTAAAATAAGTCAGACAGAAATACAAGTATTGTATGATCTCACTTTTATGTGAAATATTAAAAAGCACAAAGCAAGAAACTAAGCTCATAAATACAGGGAATAGAATGGTGGTTACCAGAGGTGGGGGTGGGGGATGGAAAAATGGGTCAAAGAGGTCAAAATGTAAAAACTTCCAGTTATAAAATATGTCATGAGCAAGTAATGTACAACACGGTGACTATAGTTAATAACACTGAATTGTATATTTGAAAGTTGCTAGGAGTACATTTTAAAAGTTACAAGAAAAAAATTGTAAGTATATATAGTGATAGATTTTAACTAGATTTATTTTAGTGATCATTTTGCAATATATTTAAATATCAAATCATTATGTCATACCCTGAAACTAATATATGTCAACTATACCTCAATAAAAATACATTGAAATACTTATAATAAAAAAGAAAGCATGCAATGTACAAGATTTAAAATATTATGAACCTTGATAATGTAAAAGGATGGTACAGCCAAGAGCAGTGAGAAGGCATAAAAAATGGACAGAGGAAAGTTGAAGTTGAGGGGTGATTATTTCCTTATTTTACATAACAGGGAGTTGGGTGGTATTATCTAAAGTCAGGTAAAAATAGCAGTATATTAGAATAATAAAAACAGGCAATAGTAGACTTAAAACTAGTAAAATTCTAAAATTGAGTGTTAAAACTGGTGAAGAGACATTGTTTAAAGACATAAAGAATGAGTGGTCTTGAAGATGGAACAGTAGAAATTACTGAACAGAAATAGATTGCATTAAAAAAAAGACCCTCAGAAACCTGCTGAAAAATAAAAGATCCACCATTCATGTCATCAGAGACCCAGAAGGAGAGGAGAAAGAAGGTATTACTGCACAAGTGTTCAAAGAAACAATGCATAAAATTGTCTAAATTTCGCAAGCGACATAAATGTACATATTCAAAATGCTGAGCCAACACTAACAGGATAAACCTGAACGAATCCGTGTCAAGACATTATAATCAAACTTCAGAAAAGTAGAGACAAAACAAATTCTTGAAAGCAGCCAGATAGAAGCAACAATTTACCAAGGGGAAAATTTTTTGAGTTGCAGTGGATTTTTCATCATGAACTATAGAAGTCAGGAAGAAGTTTCATAGCATTTTAAGTCCTGAAAGAAAAGTTGCGGCAACCTTGAATTTCATACCTGAAAAAATTATCCTTGAGGATTGAAGGTCAAATAAAGACATTCTGAAATGAAGGAAAACTTTGTTTGTCATCAAACAACTCTAAAAGAATGGCTAAATTAAGTTCTTTAAGCAGAAAGCACATGATAAAATAAGGAGTCTTGGAATGTCAGGTCAGAAGAAAAAAGGGAATAGCAAATATAAAGGTAAATACAATGAATTTTCACTCTATTAATTATGTTTGATGGTCAAAGCAAAAACCATTATATTATTGGAAGTGCAGGGAAAAGAGAATCAAAGGGATACAACGTTTCAACACTTTACACAAACTCGTAAAATGTTGATACCAGTAGATCTTTGTGAGGATGAAATTGTTCTGTATCTTGATTGCTGTGGTGGTTACACAAATCACTACATGATAAAACAGCATTTATGTATATATACAGTGTACCAAATTTACTAGTATTTACATTGTTCTGTATTTATGTAGGCTGTAACCATTAGTGGATGCTGGGTGAACGGTACAAGGGACCTCTCTGTCCTGTCTTTGCAGTTTCCTAGGAATCCATGTATTTAAAAATAGTTTAAAATAAGAAAATTAATAGCTTTTCCCTATGGAATTATGCACTCCTTATAAATGTCCTAAGATAAAGTCTTGTAAATCTCTGCATAAAGCATGTTAACAAAATATCTGCTTTCATTTGATGCTGAATACCAGTGTGTGTCAATTCCTAGCAGTTGGCCTTTACTAGCCATTTGTAGAGCATTTCCCAAGAGCCAGACACTGTTCTAGTCACTATTTCAGCCAGATTGGTTAATGGATATCATTTGGTTGGTTTCACAGTTAATCCTTTGGCTTTAAGTACTTTCAATACTATGAGGGCATGACTTATGTATCTTGACTCCTAGGTATTTTCCTAACTCATTGATTTTCAAACTGTTTTTCTTTGATACCTACATGGTCTTTGGAGCGTCTCAGAAAGATGGATTGAGTTTCAGGGTTCCAACTCTCCCCACTTTATATTGTAAACAAAGAATTTGTGTATATAAAGTTTACATGCAAGATATATTGTGAAGAAAGAATTTGCTGCTAAAATAGAAAGCAAAAATAAAACTATTTTTTAAACCAAAAATGCTAATAAAAGTCCCTTTTTTCTGATAACTATTTTCCCTGAAGAGTGAGTGGGAGATACATATTAAATGGGTTAGCTTGTCTAATCTCCTTTCTGATCCATTCTCCTTTTTTCATATCTGGTAATTTGATAATATCCAAATCATTTTTGAAACAGCTCTCTCTTTAGTACAAGCACTTTAGATAATGATAAAACCAGAGAATCAACTTTTATTGGATTTTATGTTTTATCTTATTCTTAGTACCCAAATCAAAAGAAGACTGCCATTAGTTGCCTAGGATGGCAAGATTTAAAACCCTAGATCATTGCAATGAAATCCAGAATTAAGTTATGAGATAAAATTAGATGCCAAGAACTAGGAGAAATAGTGACAGTCAAAGCCTGCTCTTGGTGAACAGGTCAGAAAGATGATGGATCAGGTGCCTATTTCTTAGTAGAATCAGAATGGCGTTGATGGCCAAGTTCCCTGAAAGGAAGTCAGCCCCTTTGCCAGACATACACAAATCAACCTGGAAGTATCTGAACACATTGAATCATAAGCCACTAGATGGGATAGATTTAGAAATCTTTTTCAGTATTGCTGTTTTTCTTGTAAATTCTGAAGCCTCTCAATTCACCTAAAGGAGCAGATGCAAATTATACCACTTTTGTTTCCCTCTTGGTAAATGACTGTCTCAAAATTGAAATAAATAAGCCACATATAAGTTTCAACTGAGTATCTATGGTAGTAAGTCATAAGTTATTTTCTTGCCTAATGGGAGCAAAACATTGATAATTAAAGTAAGAGATGCAATTGTAAATGATCAAACAATGAAGAATATGAAATTATAGACAGATTTTTAAATTACATATTAAATAGTAACATAGCCTCAGACATATGCTTCAGAGTGATCTATATCTTGAACTTTTGTGGAATTTTTACATATTCTTATTTTAAAAGTTAAATAACTATAAAATACACATTATATTCTATAAAATGTAAATGTAAAACTTTAAAAATGTAATATTTACCAGGCACTTTACTATTTGTAACAAAGCACTTTCACTTTTTCCATCCCATTGGTCAGAACAAACTTTTGATGGAGTTATAATTAATCACATTTTAGAAATGGAAAGTGACTGAGTCAGGAAATGGCTTGCCCATAGAAACACAGCTATCCAGTGGTAAACCTGACCCAGGGCCTCATTTTTGTGCCTGGAATTCTCATATTCTTTTTAATCTATCAAGATATATGAAATATTAAAAACGAAAATCAATAAAACTATGACCTGAGTTTACCTAATAATTTTAAGCACATATGTATAAAATCAAATAAAGTTCTTTAATGTAGACAGCATAGAAAATGTTCAAATTGGGTAAGTCTGGGTAAAAGTAAAAAAAAGAAAAAGAAAAAGAAAAAATAAGCTGTGTTTGGGTCAATGTTGATTACTATACATCAACGAACTGCAGGACCAAAAATAGTTGAAGTAATGCTGCTTGCAAAAGGAGTAAAATATGAAACTGCAGTCAAGAAAAAAAAATGACTCTGTCAGTTTGCTAACACCTTCCATGTTTAGCAAGCTTGTTTTTTTTTTTTTTTTAATTAGCTAGAACTATACATGATCCTAGACTGAGACTATAGCAAGCAAAATGAACATCACTGGAGGATAAAGGAAACACATGAGAGTTAATGTATATTAAGGATCATGAATCTTGAGCTCTTGTGACTTAAACAGGTCAAAAAATAAAATATTGATTGACCTTTGGTTTAATGTCTTGCAGACTATTTACTAGTTCAATGAAAGTTTTCCTTTATTTTCCTTCTCTCACAGCACTGTTCTAAATCATAGCTCTTCCTACCTTAAGCCTGTAGCCTAACGATTTAAAGACCTGTAGGCCCAGAAATAACACAAGAGAACAGTAGGTAGAACAGAAATACATGGTGATATTTTCAGAAAAGAAAAAAATGAGTTAACTTCTATTTCCATCTTTTACCCAGACTGAGCAGAGACAGAGTTAAACTTCATCTTTACTGAATGAGAGATGTCCACAAATCTAGAGTTTTAGCAATTAAATGCTCAGTGTAGAGTGAACATGGATAAAACAAAAAGATTAAGAACATTAAGGGTTTTGTTTTAAAACACTGTGTGATCAGAAATCTAAAAAGTAATCATCTCCACATTTCTTAATCAGCAAGATTTTCTTGCTGCAAGAATCTGCAAAATGCTCATAGTAGGTGTACTTATGAATATAGTATACTTAGCAGTGGCTGGCCCAAAGGAAGTGCCTGATAATTGCTCTCGTCATCATTACTAATAGGACTGTATCTGTCAAATATAAGGCCTGCTATAAAAAAGGAAAGTGTTAATCAAGAGCTAAACATATAGAGATCTTCAAGATCGTAGAGGAGTAAGACATGGAGATCACCTTCCTCCACACAGATACATCAGAAATACAACTACGTGTGGAACAACTCCTACAGAACACCTACTGAATGCTGGCAGAAGACCTCAGACTTCCCAAAAGTCAAGAAACTCCCCACATACCTGGGTAGAGCAAAAAAGGAAAAAACAGAGACAAAAGAATAGGGATGGGACCTGCACCTCGGTGAGGGAGTTGTAAAGGAAGAAAAGTTTCCACACACTAGGAAGCCCCTTCACTGGCGGAGATGGGGGGTGGCAGAGAGGAAGCTTTGGAGCCACGGAGGAGAGCACAGCAACGGGGGTGTAGAGGGCAAAGCAGAGAGATTCCCGCACAGAGGATCAGTGCCAAACATCACTCACCAGCCTGAGAGGCTTGTCTGCTCACCGGCTGGGATGGGTGGGGGCTGGGAGCTGAGGCTTGGGCTTCGGAGGTCAGATCCCAGGGAGAGGACTGGGGTTGGCTGCGTGAACACAGCCTGAAGGGGGCTAGTGCACCACAGCTAGCTGGGAGGGAGTCCGGGAAAAAGTCCGGAGCTGCCGAAAAGAGATCGTTGTTTCGGGGTGCGTGAGGAGCGGGGATTCAGAGCACCACCTAAACGAGATCCAGAGATGGGAACGAGCCACAGCTATCAACGCGGACACCAGAGACAGGCATGAGACGCTAAGGCTGCTGCTGCAGCCACCAAGAATCCTGTGTGCAAGCACAGGTTACTACCCACACCTCCCCTCCCGGGAGACTGTGCAGCCCGCCACTGCCAGGGCCCATCCCGTGGTCCGGGGGAAACTTCCCTGGGAGAACACACAGTGCACCTCAGGCTGTTGCAACATTATGCCTGCCTCTGCCGCCGCAGGTTTGCCCCTCATTCTGTACCCCACCCTCCCCATGGCCTGAGTGAGCCAGAGCCCCTGAATCAGCTGCTCCTTTAATCCCGTCCTGTCTGAGCGAAGAACAAATGCCCTCAGGCGACCTACACGCAGAGGCGGGGCCAAATCCAAAGCTGAACCCCAGGAGCTGTGCGAACAAAGAAGAGAAAGGGAAATTTTTCTCAACAGCCTCAGGAGCAGCGGATTAAATATCTACAGTCAACTTGATGTATCCTGCATCTCTGGAATACATGAATAGACAATGAATCACACCAAAATTGAGGCGGTGGACATTGGGAGCAACTGTAGATTTGGTGCTTGCTTTCTGCATCTAATTTGATCCTAAATTTATGTTTATCTTAGTTTAGTATTTAGAGCTTATTATCATTGGTAGATTTGTTTATTGATTAGGTTGCTCTCGTACTCTTTTTTTTAAAAAATATATACATATATTTTTTCCTTTTTCTCTTATTGTGAGTGTGTATGCGTATGCTTCTTTGCATGATTTTGTCTGTATAGTTTTGCTTTTACCATTTGTCCTAGGGTTCTGCCTGTCCTTTTTTTTAAAGTAGTTTTTTTTTTTTTCTTTCTTTTTTTTTTTTTTTTTTGGCGGTACGCGGGCCTCTCACTGTTGGGGCCCCTCCCGTCGCGGAGCACAGGTTCCGGACGCGCAGGCTCAGCGGCCATGGCTCACGGGCCCAGCCGCTCCGCGGCATGTGGGATCTTCCCGGACCGGGGCACGAACCCGTGTCCCCTGCATCGGCAGACGGACTCTCAACCACTGTGCCACCAGGGAAGCCCTTAAAGTAGTTTTTAGCACTTGTTACCACTGGTGGATTTGTTCTTTGGTTTGGCTGCTCTCTTTGTTCTTTCTCTCTTTTCTTCTTTCTTTTTCTCTCTTTTTTTTTTTTTTTACTAACTTTTAATTTTTTTTTATTTTTAGTAATTATTTTCTTATTTTAATAACAATTTTATTTATTTTTTCTTTCTTTCTCCCGTTTTCTCTGACCTGTGTGACTGACAGGGTCTTGGTGCTCGAGCCAGGTGTCAGGCCTCTGCATCTGAGGTGTGAGAGCCGAGTTCAGGACATTGGTCCAGCAGAGACCTCCTGGCTTCATGTACTATCAAATGGCAAAAGCTCTTCCAGAGATCTCCATCTAAACGATAAGAGTCATCTCCACTAAACGACCAGCAAGATACAGTTCTGGACACCCTATGCCAAACAACTAGCAAGACAGGAACACAACCACACCCATTAGAGGGGAGGCACTTAAAATCATAATAAGGTCACAGACACCCCAAAACACACTACTGGATGCAGTCCTGCCCACCAGAAAGACAAGATCCAGCCTCATCCACCAGAACACAGGCACCAATACCCTCCACCAAGAAGCCTACACAACCCAATGAACAAACCTTAGCCACTGGGAGCAGACACCAAAAACAGCAGGAACTATGAACCTGCAGCCTGTGAAAAGGAGACCCCAAACACAGTAAATTAGGCAAAATGAGAAGACAGAGAAAAACACAGTAGATGAAGAAGAAAGGTAAAAACCCAGTAAACCAAATAAATGAAGAAGAAATAGACAGTCTACCTGAAAAAAAAATTCAGAGTAATGATAATAAAGATGATTGCAAAATCTTGGAAATAGAATGGAGAAAATACAAGAAACGTTTAACAACGACATAGAAGAACTAAAGAGAAAACAAACAATGATGAACAACACAAAAAATGAAATAAAAAATTCTCTAGAATGAATCAATAGCACAATAACTGAGGCAGAAGAATGGCTAAGTGACCTAGAAGATAAAATAGTGGAAATAAATACTGTATGGAAGAATAAAGAAAAAGGAATGAAAAGAATTGAGGACAGTCTCAGAGACCTCTAGGACAACATTAAACACACCAACATTCAAATTACAGGGGTCCTAGAAGAAGAAGAGAAAACAAAAGGGAGTGAGAAAACATTTGAAGCAATTATAGTTGAAAACTTCCTTAATATGGGAAAGGAAATAGTCAATCAAGTCCAGGAAGCACAGAGAGTACCATACAGGAAAATCCAAGGAGAAACATGTCAAGAAAAATATTAATCAAAGTATCAAAATTAAATACAAAGAGAAAACATAAAAAGCACTAAGGGAAAAACAACGACTAACATACGAGGGATTCCCCATAAGGTTAAAAGCTGAACTTTCAGCAGAAATTCTGCAAGCCAGAAGCGAGTGGAAGGACATATTTAAAGTGAGGAAAGGGAAAAACCTACAACAAAGATTTCTCTACCCAGCAAGGATCTCATTCAGATTTGACAGAGAAATTGAAACATTTACAGACAACAAAAGCTAAGAGAATTCAGCACCACCAAACCACCTTTACAACAAATGCCAAAGGAACTTCTCTAGGCAGGTAACACAAGAGAAGGAAAAGATCTACAATAAAAATCCCAAAACAATTAAGAAAACGGTAGTAGGAACATACATATCAAAAATTACCGTAAATGTAAATGGAGTAAATGCTCCAACCAAAAGACATAGATTGGCTGAATGGATACAAAAGCAAGACCCATATATATGCTGTCTACCAGAGAACCACTTCAGACTTAAGGACACATACAAACTAAAAGTGAGGGAATGGAAAAAGATATTCCATGTAAATGAAAATCAAAAGAAAGCTGGAGTAGCAATTCTCATATCAGACAAAATAGACATTAAAACAAAGGCTATTACAAGAGACAAAGAAGGACACTACATAATGATCAAGGGATCAATGCAAGAAAAAGATATAACAATTGTAAATATTTATACACCCAACATAGGAACACCACAATATATAAGGCACCTGCTAACAGCCATAAAATGAGAAATTGACAGTAACACAACTATAATAGGGGATTTTAACACCCCACTTTCACCAATGGACAGATCATCCAAAATGGAAATAAATAAGGAAACACAAGCTTTAAATGATACAATAAACAAGATGGACTTCACTGATATTTATGACATTCCATCCAAAAACAACAGAATATACTTTCTTCTCAAGTACTCATGGAACATTCTCCAGAATAGATCATATCTTGGGTCAAATATCAAGCTTTGGTAAATTTAAGAAAATTGAAATCATATCGAGTATCTTTTCTGACCATAACGCTATGAGACTAGATATCAATTACAGGAAAAAAAGTATAACAAACACAAACACATAGATGCTAAACAATACACTACTAAATAATGGAGAGATCACTGAAGAAATCAAACAGGATATCAAAAAAATACCTAGAAACAAATGACAATGAAAACATGAAAACCCAAAGCCTATTTGATGCAGCAAAAGCAGTTCTAAGAGGGAAGTTTATAGCAATACAATCCTACCTCAAGAAACAAGAAACACCTCAAATAAACAATTTTACATTACACCTACATCAGTTAGAGAAAGAAGAACAAAACAACCCCAAAGTTAGCAGAAGGAAAGAAAACATAAAGAAGAGATCAGAAATAAATGAAAAAGAAATGAAGAAAACAATAGAAAAAATCAATAAAACTAAAAACTGGTTCTTGAGAAGATAAACAAAATTGATAAACCATAGCCAGACTCATCATGAAAAAAAGGGAGAAGACTCAAATCAATAGAAATAGAAATGAAAAAGGAGAAGTAACAACTGACACTGCAAAAATACAGAGGGTCATGAGAGATTACTACAAGCAACTATATGCCAATAAAATGGACAACCTGGAAGAAATGGACAAATTCTTAGAAAATCACAACCTTCCAAGACTGAACCAGAAAGAAAAAGAAAATATAAACAGACCAATCACAAGCACTGAAATTGAGACTGTGATTAAAAATCTTCTAACAAACCAAAGCCCAGGACCAGAGGGCTTCACAGGTGAATTCTACTAAACATTTATAGAAGAGCTAACACCTATCGTTCCCAAACTGTTCCAAAATATAGCAGAGAGAGGAACACTCCTAAACTCATTCTACAAAGCCACCATCACCCTGATACCAAAACCAGACAGAGATGTCACAAAGAAAGAAAACTACAGGCCAGTATCACTGATGAACATACAGGAAAAAATCCTCAATAAAATACTAGCAAACAGAATCCAACAGCACATTAAAAGAATCACACACCATGATCAATTGGGGTTTATCCCAGGAATGCAAGGATTCTTCAATATACCCAAATCAGTTAATGTGATACACCATATTAACAAATTGAAGTAGAAAAAACATATGATAATCTCAATAGATGCAGAAAAAGCTTTGGACAAAATTCAATACCTATTTATGATAAAAACCCTCCATAAAGTAGGCATATAGGGAACTTACCTCAACATAATAAAGGCCATATATGACAAACCCACAGCCAAAATAGTTCTCAGTGGTGAAAAGCTGAAACCATTTCCACTAAGATCAGGAACAAGACAAGGTTGCCCACTCTCACCACTATTATTCAACATAGTTTTGGAAGATTTAGCCACAGCAATCAGAGAAGGAAAAGAAATAAAAGGAATCCAAATCGGAAAAGAAGAAATAAAGCTGTCACTGTTTGCAGATGACATGATACTATACATAGAGAATCCTAAAGTTGCTATCAGAAAACTACTAGAGCTAATCAATGAATTGGTAAAGTAGCAGGATACAAAATTACTGCACAAAAATCTCTTGCATTCCTACACACTAATGGTGAAAAATCCGAATGAGAAATTAAGGAAACACTACCATTTACCACTGCAACAAAAAGAATAAAATACGTAGGAATAAACCTACCTATGGAGACAAAAGAACTGTATGCAGAGAACAAGAAGACACTGATGAAACAAATTAAAGATGACACAAACAGATGGAGAGATATACCATGTTCCTGGATTGGAAGAATCAACATTGTGAAAATGACTATAGTACTCAAAGCAATCTAGATTCAGTGCAATGCCTATCAGTCTACCAATGGCATTTTTCACAGAACTAGAACAAAATATTCCACAATTTGTATGGAACACAAAAGACCCTGAATAGCCAAAGCAATCTTGAGAAAGCAAAACGGACCTGGAGGAATCAGGCTCCCGGATTTCAGACTGTACTACAAAGCTACAGTAATCAAGACATTATGGTACCGGCACAAAAACAGAAATATAGATCAATGGAACAGTATAGAAAGCCCAGAGATAAACCCATGCACATATGGTCACCTTATCTTTGATAAAGGAGGCAAGATATACAATGGAGAAAAGACAACCTCTTCAGCAAGTGGTGCTAGGAAAACTGGAAAGCTACTTGTAAAAGAATGAATTTAGAACACTCCCTAACACCATACACAAAAACAAACTCAAAATGGATTAAAGACATAAATGTAAGGTCAGATACTATAAAACTCTTAGAGGAAAACATAGGCAGAACACTCTATGTCATAAATCACAGCAAGATCCTTTTGGACCCACCTCCTAGAGAAATGGAAATAAAAACAGAAATAAACAAATGGGACCTAATGAAACTTAAAAGCTTTTGCACAGCAAAGGAAACCATAAACAAGACAAGAAGACAACCCTCAGAATGGGAGAATATATTTACAAATGAAGTAACTGACAAAGGGTTAACCTCCATAATTTACAAGCAGCTCATGCAATTCAATATCAAATAAACAAACACCCCAATCCAAAAATGGGCAGAAGACCTAAATATACATTTCTGCAAAGAAGATATACAGATTGTCAAGAAATACATGAAAGGATGTTCAACATCACTAATCATTAGAGAAATGCAAATCAAAACTGCAATGAGGTGTCACTTCACACTGGTCAGAATGGCCATCATCAAAAAATCTAGAAACAATAAATCCTGGAAAGGGTATGGAGAAAAGGGAACCCTCTTGCACTGTTGGTGGGAATGTAAATTGATACAGCCACTATGGAGAACAGTATGGAAGTTCCTTAAAAAACTACAAATAGAACTACCATATGACCCAGCAATCCCACTTCTGGGCATATAACCTGAGAAAACCAGAATTCAAAAAGAGTCATGGACCACAGTGTTCATTGCAGCTCTATTCACAATAGCCAGGACGTGGAAGCAACCTAATTGTCCATCGACATATGAATAGATAAAGAAGATGTGGCACATATATACAATGTCATATTACTCAGCCATTAAAAGAAATGAAATTGAGTTATCTGTAGTGAGGTGGATGGACCTAGAGTCTGTCATACAGAGTGAAGTAAGTCAGAAAGAGAAAAACAAACACCATGTTCTAACACGTATATATGGAATCTTAAAAAAAAAAAAAGGTTCTGAAGGACCTACGGGCGGGAGCAGAGTAAAGTTGTAGATGTAGAGAATGCACTTGAGGACACAGGGAGGGGGAAGGGTAAGCTGCGACAAAGTGAGAGAGTGGCATGGACTTACATATACTACCAAATATAAAATAGCTAGTGGGAAGCAGCCATATAGCACATGGAGATCAGCTTGGTTCTTTGTGACCACCTAGAGGGGTGAGTTTGGAAGGGTGGGAAGGAGACGCAAGAGGGAGAAGATATGGGGATATATGTCTATGTATAGGTGATTCACTTTGTTATAAAGCAGAAACTAACACACCATTGTA
The DNA here is from genome assembly GCF_008692025.1 of Phocoena sinus. Lineage (NCBI taxonomy): Eukaryota > Metazoa > Chordata > Mammalia > Artiodactyla > Phocoenidae > Phocoena > Phocoena sinus. The sequence continues at coordinate 120,404,697 of NC_045764.1, read as the reverse complement.
AAGCAATTATGCTCCAATAAAGATGTTAAAAACAAAAGAAGCTAAACATATGTAGTTACTTCTGCCATCTATGGGGAACGTTGTAATTATTTAGATTGATGATATAAAAATCTGTATTTATTCACCTTCTCTTTGGCATATTGGTCAATGGAGAGTGGGATATATAAAAATCTTTAATAGTTATTGTGTCTTGTGATTGATGATTTTTAGTATAGCCCACTGATGAGTTCAAGGATACACAGAAGTGAGTAGCCATAGTGTGTAGGAGTAGAAAGTTAAATTGTGAAATGAAGACTGTAGAACCTAGTTTCAGGGATCTTCAGAGGGATAAGTATTCAGAAAATTATAGAGGAAGGCCATACGTGAAGGGAGTATGTACAGGAAGAAAGAAAGTCAAGCAATCTAATAATGGATAAATCCACAGTGCCCCAAAACTCAAGAAAATTCTGCCATGTGCATACACACACAGACACACACACAAACACAAACCATGGATGAGTTATGTTTGCCAAAGGAAATTAAATGCAAGATTCATGTCTCATCTGGAGCTATCAGCAGCAGAATGGTACACAGCTGGGGGGATTAAGTGATGCACTCAGTGATTCAATTTTATAGAAGCAGACATTTAAACCTAGAAGCGACTCAAAGAAAACTGCACCCTTCTCTGTCCTCCCTATACAATCTCCAGTATGACTGGAAGATCTCCAAACACCCATCAGCACACAATATGATTTAAGGTGATTTATTTGGACACTGAGGAAGAGTATCTTAGCTGGCATCTGAATTTTACTATCATGATTGAGTGTTTAAAATAGTTCACCTTGTAGTCCTATAGTGGATGGATTCTTCATCGTTTGTACTCCTCTTTCAAAAGTTCCAGTCATTGGTAGCAGTCGATTTTTACCTCCATTCTGATGTTTGTGTTTGTCTTTCTAATGTTTCCTGAGTAATGTAGGAGTGAGATTTTTCCCTGTTTCTGTGTCTCATTTACTGCTGTTGAGAACACTTTTTACTCATTTCCTACTTAAGGCAATGTTATAAATATCAGGCCATTTGTTATCTTTTAGATACGTTTGTATGTTTCATTATTTTTTCAACATATAAAGATTTAAATTGCTATAGTATTCAATTATATGAATCAAGAAAATGATTAAAAGGTAAGGTTATTTCTATCATTCTCTGCCATTTCATCACCCAAAAACCTAACCCCCTTTGATTGTTTATGCTACCTCCTTGAACTTCCCTGACCAGTTATTATTTTCAAAGGAAATATGATTTGCCCTTTCACACCCCCAAAATAGTAACACCGTTAGTACAGGGACAGAGGATTTCATTATCTTTGAGTGCAGCCTGGTAGAGAAAGAGGCATGCAGTGCTGACTTGAATACCCAGGGTAGTGGAAGAAATGAAAATAGAGGAGCAGTACCAAGCAACATCAGGCGGTGGAGGATGGGTTAGCCAAGCAGAAGGAACATCAGATCTAGGCTAGTGAGACTCATGATTTCCTTAAGGAATGAGGAAATTGAATTGAGCGAGCAGAGCCTCAGCTTTAATGAATTTCCCTAGAGACTGTATTCCTTAATAGCAGTACAAAATTCTGCTCCGGGTTAATTCAATTTTGTGAAATATTGTGAAGAGACTAAGGCACAGGGAGACCAATAAAGCTTCATAGTTTCAGGAATTGAGATATAAGGTGTTACGTTCATACATTTACTTGTTCAAAAGAGGTGAATTGAATACCTACCATGTGCCAGGAATCACTCTAGAATCTTAGGTATGACAGTGAGTAAAATAGATGAGAACAGAAAAAGATTCCCACCTTCATGGAAATTATAGTTGTAGGAGATTAACAATAACAAAAAAAAAGATGAAAAAAGGAAAGGGTAAAATCCAGAGCATTTTAGATGCTGCTGAGTCAAAGGAAAAAAGTGAAGAAAGGGATCAGAAGTGTTGGGGGCAATGCACTATGTATTGTGATTAACGTAATTCCTAAACTGTGACTACTGGATTAAATCTTAAGTGCTGATGTACTTACTGTTTATCACTTACATATCTTCTTTTGTTGTAGCACGTTTCATAAGAAAAGTGTTTACAGAAACAAATTTATGGTTACCATTAGGGTTTGTCAATTGGTTCAGTTTTCTATCAAGTTTATATTTTATAAAAAATTGTTGTCCTGCAATACTGAAGACTAATTAGAAGGGGGCTACATTGAAAACAAGGGATAATGAGTACACAAAATAGAAGCTCAAGTGATAACCAATATTTTAAGGACTGAAAGGAAAAATGGAATCCTCAAAGCAAGCAGAGAATTAATGGCCAGAGTATTAGAAAAATATAAGTATGTGAGGGGTAGGGAATCCCCAAAGGGAGGTACAGTTTCAAAATTGAGGAAGTGCTTAAGAGACACAAATGCTGAAGCATGTTCATGTAAGGAAAAAATGACCCAAAAATAATAGAAATTAGTCAAAATGAGGTAAGTGGGATCACTGGATTTGGCAATGTGAATGGACACCTTAAGGAGAGTATTACCCATCAAATTGTGGGACTAAAAGGCAGATTGCAAGGTGTCAAGTAGTAAATGAGAGTAAGAGCAATAGTAATAAAATACATAAAAATTTAAAAAGAAATCTATATAACATGTATGGCAATATTCAGTTCAAATAAAGAATTTATCTTTATAGTATAGTCTGAAGTCAGGGAGCCTGATTCCTCAAGCTCCGTTTTTCATTCTCAAGATTGCTTTGGCTATTCGGGGTCTTTTGTGTTTCCATACAAATTGTGAAATTTTTTGTTCTAGTTCTGTGAAAAATGCCAGTGGTAGTTTGATAGGGATTGCATTGAATCTGTAGATTGCTTTGGGCAGTAGAGTCATTTTCACAATGTTGATTCTTCCAATCCAATAACATGGTATATCTCTTCATCTATTTGTAACATTTTTCATTTCTTTCTTCAGTGTCTTATAATTTTCTGCGTACAGGTCTTTTGTGTTCTTAGGTAGGTTTATTCCTAGATATTTTATTCCTTTTGTTGCAATGGTAAAGGGGAGTGTTTTCTTAATTTCATTTTCAGATTTTTCATCATTAGTGTATAGGAATGCCAGAGATTTCTCTACATTAATTTTGTATCCTGCTACTTTACCAAATTCATTGATTAGCTCTAGTAGTTTTCTGGTAGCATCTTTAGGATTCTCTATGTATAATATCATGTCATCTACAAACAGTGACAGCTTTACTTCTTCTTTTCCAATTTGAATTCATTTTACTTCTTTTTCTTCTCTGATTGCTGTGGCTAAAACTTCCAAAACTATGTTGAATAAGAGTGGTGAGAGTGGGCAACCTTGTCTTGTTCCTGATCTTAGTGGAAATGGTTTCAGTTTTTCACCATTGAGGACGAAGTTGGCTGCAGGTTTGTCATATATGGCCTTTATTATGTTGAGGAACGTTCCCTCTATGCCTACTTTCTGGAGAGTTTTTATCATAAATGGGTGTTGAATTTTGTCAAAAGCTTTCTCTGTGTATCGATTGAGATTGTCATATATTTTTTCTACTTCAATTTGTTAATATGGTGTATCACACTGATTGATTTGCATATATTGAAGAATCCTTGCATTCCTGGAATAAATCCCAAAGCTGCAGTAATCAAGACAGTATGGTACTGTCACAAAAACAGAAATATAGATCAACGGAACAGGATAGAAAGCCCTGAGAAAAACCCACACACATATGGTCACCTTATCTTTGATAAAGGAGGCAAGAATATACAGTGGAGAAAAGACAGCCTCTTCAATAAGTGGTGCTGGGAAAACTGGACAGCTACATGTAAAACTATGAAATTAGAACACTCCCTAACACCATACACAAAAATAAACTCAAAATGGATTAAACACCTAAATGTAAGGCCAGACACTATCAAACTCTTAGAGGAAAACATAGGCAGAACACTCTAGGACATAAATCACAGCAAGATCCTTTTGGACCCACCTCCTAGAGAAATGGAAATAAAAACAAATAAATGGGACCTAATGAAACTTAAAAGCTTTTGCACAGCAAAGGAAACCATAAACAAGACAAGAAGACAACCCTCAGAATGGGAGAATATATTTGCAAATGAAGCAAGTGACAAAGGATTAATCTCCATAATTACAAGCAGCTCATGCAGCTCAATATCAATAAAGCAAACACCCCAATCCAAAACTGGGCAGAAGACCTAAATAGACATTTCTCCAAAGAAGATATACAGATTGCCAACAAACGCATGAAAGAATGATCAACATCATTAATCATTAGAGAAATGTAAATCAAAACTACAATGAGATACCATCTCACACCAATCAGAATGGCCATCATCAAAAAGTCTACAAACAATAAATGCTGGAGAGGGTGTGGAGAAAAGGGAACACTCTTGTACTGTTGCTGGGAATGTAAATTGTTACAGCCACTATGGAAAACAGTATGGAGGTTCCTTAAACAACTAAAAATAGGACTACCATATGATACAGCAATCCCAATACTGGGCATATACCCTGAGAAAACCAGAATTCAAAAAGAGTCATGTGCCAAAATATTCACTGCAGCTCTATTTACAATAGCCAGGACATGGAAGCAACCTAAGTGTCCATCGAGAGATGAATGGATAAAGAAAATGTGGCACATATATGCAATGGAATATTACTCAGCCATAAAAAGAAACCAAATTGAGCTATTTGTAGTGAGGTGGATGGAGCTAGAGTCTGTCACACAGAGTGAAGTAAGTCAGAAAGAGAAAAAGAAATACCATATGCTAACACATATATATGGAATCTAAGAAAAAAAAAAGGTCATGAAGAACCTAGGGGTAAGACGGGAATAAAGACACAGACCTACTAGAGAATGGACTTGAGGATATGGGAAGGGGGAAGGGTAAGCTGTGACAAAGTGAGAGAGTGACATGGACATATATACACTGCCAAACGTAAAATAGATAGCTAGTGGGAAGCAGCTGTATAGCAGAGGGATATCAGCTCTGGTGGTTTGTGACCACCTAGAGGGGTGGGATAAGGAGGGTGGGACGGAGGGAGATTCAAGAGGGAAGAGATATGGGAACAAATGTATATGTATAACTAATTAACTTTGTTATAAAGCAGAAACTAACACACCATTGGAAAGCAATTATACTCCAATAAAGTTGTTTTAAAAATAAATAAATAAATAATTTAAAAAAAAGAATTTATCATAGCATTTGTATAAATGAGTTGTTGCCTAATGGCACTAATTTATTCAGAGTGGACTCACAAATTGTTGTTTTATCAGATTTCACTCAAACTGTTGAACATCTACTATATGTATATACTGTTCAGGACTTGAAGATACAAAGATGAATAAGATAAAGTCTCTTCCTTCTAGGTACTAATTGTATAGCTAGCCATCAGTGGTAAGGATGAGCAAAGAGCAGTTTACTATGCAGTGTAAAATAGCTGTATAGAAAATACTTTGGGAGCATTGAAAAATGTGCTTAATATTTTTGTGTACTATAGAATAGGCAATTTTTAAACTGTGATTTGAAAAATAAGATTTTTGCAAGACTTAGAAGAATGTGTCAAGAAAAAACAAATGCATACAAATGAAAGTGCATGGAGTGTTTGAAAATGGCAATTAGAATAGTTGGACCCTCTATAAGGTCTATGATATGTGCTTGTGTGTGCTTGCATACGTGTGTATGTGTGCTGAAGTTAGGCTTAGGAGAAATCAGTAGAGGTAAACTGAAGCCTGATTGGTGAAAGCCTGAATGACATGGTAAAGTGTTTAATCTAGTCAAAACGTGGAAAGTTATCAGTTTTTAAAGTCAGGACAATGGCATGACCAAGATTGTGTTGTAGAAATATCCTTCTGGCAGCAGCTTGGAAGAGGAATTGAGGGAAAAGCAGGAGGTGGAGCTGGATGGTAACCAAGGAAACCAGTTGGAGGCTATTTTAACATTCCCATGAAAAACTGAATGCATTGGACCAAAGCAATGGCAGTGGGAATAGAAAGTAAGGAACATAGGGGACTTCCCTGGTGGCTCAGTGGTTAAGAATCCGCCTGCCAATGCAGGGGACACGGGTTCGATCCCTGGTCCAGGAAGATCCCACATGCTGCAGAGCAACTAAGCCCGTGCACCACAACTACTGAGCCTGCTCACCTAGAGCCCGTGTTCCACAACAAGAGAAACCACCGCAATGAGAAGCCCACGCACCGCAACAAAGAGTAGCCCCCACTCACCACAACTAGAGAAAGCTCACATGCAGCAGTGAAGATCCAATGCAGCCAAAAATATATTAATTAATTAAAAAAATATATATATATATAACAGCAAAAAAAAAAAAAGAAAGCAGGGAGCATAGATTAAAGAGGTATATGAGCTTGATTCAAACTGTGTTGGTAACTGACTGAATACCGGGGATGAGCAGCAAAGAAGATTACAAGATACTTGAGGTTTCCTACCTACTCTCAATTAACAGAAGAAAAAGATGAAGGCATGCTTGCTGAAAGAAGAGTGAGGACAAGATTATAAAATCATTTTTAGATAGAATTTTGATTATAAAAATAATTTGTCCTATGTTGAACATTTACAATATAAAAGGAAAATAAGGATAACCTGACCCCCCAAAATGTCATGATGGTTAAAATAATGTTAACATGTTTAATCTAGCTATTTTCTAGGCATAACTTTTAATATAAAGTCATACAACATTTTGTATCTGGCTTATTTTTTTTAAGCCTGCCACAATAATTCTTTGTAACCATGCCTCATATTTCTACATATTGAGGTTTAATAAGCCATGTTCCCCTTCTAACATTAACACTAATGAAAATCTTGTACAAAAGGATTTGTTTACATTCAAGATTAGACTTCGAGATTATTCACACTGAAGATTAAAGATACATTTGTAGAAGTCAAATTATCCAGGCAAAAGAATTAAACACAAAGGAGGCAAGTGATGTACATGTTAAATATCCTTCCTGGAAGTACCTGACTTTTCTTACACCAACATAAAATGGAAGTTCTTTCTCACTGTATTTTTTTCACTTACTAATTATTAGAATTTAAAAATTCAATATTTGAACATTTCAGTTTTAAATTTCAGTGACGATGGTTTGAGGTTGAATTTATTCATATTTACTCAATTTCCCCCCAATTTTCTTTTATTTTTGTTTTTCATATTGATTTGAAAGATTACTTTGTTATATAACTTTAACCCATTTATTGTCTTTTATATTTTCTTATACATAAAAGGATTAAAATTTAGGTTATTATTTTTGTTGTTGCTTCTCTCAGGAGTTTTAATAAAATGAGAAGAACAAGATCTTTACCTCATCTAAATTTCAAGTTTGCTTTTTTCAATGGATATTTCACCCTTGAATAAAGTGTTAAATTCACAGAAGTCACATGTGTTAAGATTATAGGTTTCATATAACTGAGAAAAACCTTTAACATTCATGCATTTTTTATTCAATTTTACTTGATTATATTTAATGTCTTGGTTGATAATTATGGATCATTAAGCATATGATTATGATTTACATCAATTTAGATATTTAATATATAGCATATACTAGACTCCACTGTAGACATTTTGATGTTGGCCATTCTGATCTGTGTGAGGTGACACCTCATTGTAGTTTTGATTTGCATTTCCCTAATAATTACGAAGCTGAGCATCTTTTCATGTGCCATTTGGCCATCTGTATATCTTCTTCAGAGAAATATCTACTTAGGTCTTCTGTCCATTTTTGAATTGGGTTGTTGGATTTTGATATTCAGCTGTTTAAGCTGTTTCTATAGTTTGGAAATTCATCTTTTATTAGTCACATCATTCCTGCTTTTTAATCTTAACGTGGAAGATAATGCAGTATGGGTAGAGAATAATTTTGGGAACTCAACATAATTTATCAAATTCTAACTGCTACTTACTAGATTTAGGCAGTTTACATAAACGATTTCAACCCCATTTCATCATTAAAACTGATAGCACAAAACCATTCAAATATGACTTTTTAAGTATGTTATTATCTATAAGAACATGAAACATAGCAGGTATTCCAAAAATTGCCTTTCTACAATATTTCTTCCTTTCTCTTTCCCTGAAACATTTCTAGCAAGGGATGAAGAGTCTCAATTAACCAATAAGTGATTATAAGATGAATTTAATTTCATCATCAATTACCAGATTTGTTTTAAGAGTAAATAACCATGGTGTTAAGAAATGTGGGCACCTGTCCATTTCATATTTATTTATGATTTCAGTATCAGATATTGAATCTAAAAAGTAGAATTTAAATAGTTTTTCAATGTATTATTAATCTATTTAATGAGTGCCTTCATTCTTTTATTCTTTCATCCTTCCTTTCCTCCCTCATCCCCCCTGCAAAAAAAAAAAAAAAAAAAAAAAAAAAAAAATTAATAGAATCATTGACTCCTTGTTTTCATCATCTCAGGAATCCAATCTGCTTTGAAATTTCTTTTAACAGTTAATACCAGATTTATTTTTAATTTTTTTAACCACCATAATAATTGCAGACAGTACACTAATTTTGTTGGAGTCAATAACTGAAGTCCAGTGGGAATGATTTTAGGATTTTCCATGTTGGTGGTAATGTATCAATTTTTCAGATGTGGCCATTACATGTTGCATTCATCTTTTCTTTCCTACCAGTTTTTCAACTTCAAAATAGAAATGTTTCATTTTGCCTTAAAATAGAAGTGATGGGCTTCCCTGGTGGCGCAGTGGTTGAGAGTCTGCCTACCGATGCAGGGGACACAGGTTTGTGCACTGGTCTGGGAAGATCCCACACGCGGCAGAGCAGCTGGGCCCGTGAGCCATGGCCGCTGAACCTGCGCGTCCGGAGCCTGTGCTCTGCAATGGGAGGGGCCACAACAGTGAGAGGCCCGCATACAGCAAAAAAAAAAAAAAAAATAGAAGTGATATAATGTCAATCCCAAACTCCGTAACTATGCGCCCCAGCCCCCACCCTTCACTGCTATATTTAAGATGGATAACCAACAAGGACCTACTGTATAGCACAGGGAACTCTGCTCAATATTATGTAACAACCTAAATGGGGAAAAGAATTTGAAAAAGAATAGATACATGTGTATGTATAACTGAATCACTTTGCTGTACACCTGAAGCTAACACAACATTGTTAATCAACTATACTCCAATATGAAATAAAAAGTTAAAAAAAATACCATGGTACATTATGCTAAGTGAAATAAGCCAGTTACAGTAAGACAAATTCTCCATGATTCCTATCATATGAGGTATCTAGAATGGGGGGAAGTGGAAAGGAGAGTTACTATTCATACAACAAGTTTTAGTCAAGCAAGATGAATCAGCTCTAGAGATCTGCTGTTCAACATCGTACCTACAGTCAACAATAACACATTGTACACTTGAAAAATTTTAAGAGGGTAGATCTCATGCTGTGTTTCCACAATAAACTTTTTTAAAAAAGGAAATTAGGGCTTCCCGGGTGGCGCAGTGGTTGAGAGTCCGCCTGCTGATGCAGGGGACACGGTTTTGTGCCCCGGTCCAAGAAGATCCCACATGCCACGGAGTGGCTGGGCCCGTGAGCCATGGCTGCTGAGCCTGTGCATCCAGAGCCTGTGCTGCACAATGGGATAGGCCACAACAGTGAGAGGCCCACGTACCACAAAAAAAAGAAAAAAAAAAAGGAAATTAACGTTGTTACGTTACTAGGAGATAAAATATATTAAAATATAATATAGTGTCTGGCCTTACGTTTAGGTCTTTAATCCATTTTCAGTTTATTTTTGTGTATGATGTTAGGGAGTGTTCTAATTTCATTCTTTTACATGTAGCTGTCCAGTGTTCCCACCACCACTTATTGAAGTATATTCTTGCCTCCTTTGTCAAAGATAAGGTGAGTATATGTGCGTGGGATTACTCTGGGCTTTCTATCCTTTTCCATTGATCTGTTTTTGTACAAGTACCATACTGTCTTGATTACTGTAGCTTTGTAGTATAATCTGAAACCAGGGAGCCTGAATCCTCCAGCTCCATTTTTCTTTCTCAAGATTGCTCTGGCTATTTGGGATCTTTTTTGTTTCCATACAAATTGTAAAATTTCTTCTTCTAGTTCTGTGAAAAATGCCATTGGTAATTAGATAGGGATTGCATTGAACATGTAGATTGCTTTGGGTAGTACAGTTATTTTTACAATATTGGTTCTTGCAATCCAGGAGCATGGTATATCTGTCCATCTGTTTATGTCATCTTTGATTTCTTTCATCAGTGTTTTATAATTTTCTGAGTACAGGTCTTTTGCCTCCTTAGGTAGGTTTATTCCTAGGTATTTTATTATTTTAGAGGAAAACATAGGCAGAACTTTCTGTGACATAAATCACAGCAAGATCCTTTTGGACCCACCTCCTAGAGAAATGGAAATAAAAACAAAAATAAACAAATCAGACCTAATGAAACTTAAAAGTTTTGCACAGCAAAGGAAACCATACACAAAACAAAAAGACAACTCTCAGAATGAGAGAAAATATTTGCAAACAAAGCAACTGACAAAGGATCAATCTCCAATATTTACAAGTGGCTCATGCAGCTCAATATCAAAAAAACAAACAAACAAATCCAAAAATGGGTGGAGGTTCTAAATAGGCAATTCTGCAAAGAAGACATACAGATGGCCAACAAATAAATGAAAAGATGCTCAACATCAATAATCATTAGAGAAATGCAAATCAAAACCACAATGCGGTATCACCTCACACTGGTCAGAATGGCCATCATCAAAAATTCTACAAACAATAAATGCTGGAGCGGGTGTGGAGAAAAGGGAACCCTCCTCCACTATTGGTGGGAATGTAAGTAGATACAGCCACTATGGAGAACAGTATGGAGGTTCCTTAAAAAACTAAAAATAGGACTAGCAGATGACCCAGCAATCCCACTACTGAGCATATACCCTGAGAAAACCATAATTCAAAAAGATACATGTGCCACAATGTTCACTGCAGCACTTTTTACAATTGCCAAGACATGGAAGCAACCTAAATGTCCATCAGCGGATGAATGGATAAAGAAGATGTGACAAATATATACAACGGAATATTACTCAGCCATAAAAAGGAACAAAATTGAGTTATTTGTAGTGAGGTGGATGGACCTAGAGTCTTCCATACAGAGTGAAGTAAGTCAGAAAGAGAAAAACAAATACCTTATTCTAATACATATATATATAGAAACTAAAAAAGCCATACTGATGAACCTAGGGGCAGGACAGGAATAAAGACTCAGACATAGAGAATGGACTTGAGGACACTGGAAGGAAGAGGAAGCTGGGATGAAGTTGAGAGTAACATTGACATATATACACTACCAAATGTAAAATGAATAGCTAGTAGGAAGCTGCTGCATAGAACAGGGTGATCAACTTGATGCTTTGTGATGACCTAGAGGGATGGGATAGGGAGGGTGGGAGGGAGGCCCAAAAGGGAGGGGATATGGGGATATATGTATACATACAGCTGTTTCACTTTGTTGTACAGAAGAAACTGACACAACATTGTGAAGCAATTATACTCCAATAAAGATGTGGGAAAAAAATAAAAGAGAATGCAACAACAACAATATATATATATGTATATACGTATATATATATATATATATATATATACATATATATATATATATATATAAAATACCATGGGATAGGTAACTAGCTTAAAAAAATAGAAGTGATAGACCTCTACTGTCTAGTTTTCACTGCTATATCTCAGAAATTCTTTGATATAGAATGAAGCATGCTTAAATGATTAAAGTTTACTGTGACCCCATGCAAGAAATTGAGTCAAGTGTATTTGTTTTGCTTCACTCCTCTCTTCCAGAATGTCTACCAAAGTAAGAATAACATTACTGACATTGGTATCATTTCTAATAAGAATACCAAGAAATTCTTAACTGCTTCAAAACATAAAACATAAAACTCAAAACATAAGAATCCTGGCCTCATAGAGTTTATGTTCAAGCATAGCCAAGTTATGATTAGGAGACTACAGAAAAAAACAGACAGATAGTATAATGGACTGGAGGCTGCTAATTACTGAGGAAAAGGTACAGTAGGGAAGATGGAAAGAGTTCTGGGGAGGGAAGGATAAGCAATATAAACAGGGTGGTTGGGGGAGGTATCACTGAGAATTTGTATTTGAATAAAAATCTGATGGAAGGAATGAATTTCAGATAAGGGAATACCAGGCAGAGGGAAAGGCAAGTAAAAAGGCCCTGAGTGTTTGATAAATTGACAGGAGTCCAAACAAGTGAGGTAAGCCTGGCCTGAATGACAGAAATGGAGATACAATGAATAAGAAACATAAGAGAGTCATCAGAAATGTAAAATTTATATGTAGGGCCTTGAGGAGCCTTTTCTTTAACTGGGAATGACCTGAAGTCATGGGAAATATTTTAGTCAGGAAACGGGACGATTTAACATTTAACAGTCTTTTGGGCTAGTGCACAGAGAACACATTGAAGTGAGCTACTGCAATGATCTGAGTGAAGTGATGGTATATTGGACCACAAGGAGTTTAGACTAATGAAAGAGGTAAAGAGAAGTGACTGGAAAGTCCAGCTCAGAAGTGTTTATAGATGGTATGTGCGGTGTAAGAGAAAGACTAACTCCAAGTTTTGGCTCAAGAAAGTAAATATGAAATTGCCATTAATTTAGAACAGATAAGTGGATGAATAGGTTTGGATCAGGGAGATCAGGAGCTCGATACTAGACATGTATATACATAAGTATGTACATATTCAGACACAAACTGGAGAGGAAATTTTGTTTTTTGTTTTTGTGTTCAGTAGCAAAATCATGAGCTTTGAATTGAAAAAACTGCTAAACTTTATCATTAGTTAACACTTATCAACTTTGTGACCTCAAGTGAAACTAAACTTCTGTCCCTCACTTAAATGATCTGACTAAAGAATATAAAGCCATACATTTTTTATGTAGTAATACCAATAACCATATTTGACTTTTACAGTGAATCTGTATGAAGTGGTTTTAGTACTTAATAGCCAGATTCCAAAATGCCCCCCCAAATTTTCCCCTTTCTGGCATTCACACTCTCCTGTAGTTCCCCCTCACACTGTATCAGGATTTGTCCGTGTGATCAACTGCATACAATGGAAGTGATATATGTTTATTCTCAAGATTAGGTTATAAAGACCGGCTTCTGTCTTGGTTACTTCTGTCTCTGTGCTAAGTCAAGAAAATAGCAAGTGACATGCCAAAATTCAAAAGAAAATATTAAATACTAATTGAAATAAAACGTTCTAAAACGTCACTAGAGAAAGCATAAAGTAAATGCCAAAATTCTGTGATCCACAGTGGGATTATTCCCTTGTGATATTGCTGTACAATATTTATTTTAGTTTTGTCCTATTGATTTTTTAACAATATACTCTTTGATGCTACTTCAGCCTCCTTCACAACTTTGTCAATCTCACACATCCATCTGTACGGTTCTGGCTTGTGCTACTGAGCAGCAGTCTGAATTTTTTCTGGACTTACAGGATTATTATATAATGTGAGCTGCTGAAAATAGCTTATAGACCTGTAGTACTACATTTTTAAGAAAACAAGGTAATCAGTAATCAAAAACCTCTCAACAAAAGAAAAGTACAGGACCAGATGTCTTCACTGGTGAATTGTATCCAGCAATTAAAAAAGAATACCAATTCTTTTCAAACTCTTTCAAAAAATAAAAGAGGGAACATTTCCACACTTATATCATGAGGCTAGAATTAGCCTGATACCAAAACCAGATGAGGACATCAGAGGACATCATGAAGAAAATTCTAGGTCAACAAATCTGATGAATATAGATACAAAAGCCTTCAACAAAACATTAGCAAATTGAATCCAAAACTATGTTAAAAGAATCATACACCACAATCAAGTGGGATTTATCCAGGGATGGAAGGATGGTTCAACATCCACAAATCAATGTGATATATTACATCAACAAAATAAAAAAATAATTACCATAGATACAGAAAACACACTTGGCAAAATTTAATATCTACTTATGATAAAAACTCTCAAAATGTGTAGAGAGGGAATATCTCTCAACATAATGAAGGCCATGTATGACAAGCCCACTGCTAAAACATACTTAAGAGTGAAAAGCTGAAAGCATTTCCTTTAAGTTCAGAAACAAGACAAAGATTCCCACTCTCACTAATTTTATTCAGAGGATTTCACTAAATAGTGAGTTATCAACATTATGTTTAGAACATAACTTACTGAATAAAAATATAAAGAATTGCTTTTCTGTGATAATATCAAATAAACATAGGAATGTTCCTATTACACAGAATATTTAATACCTATTTCCTGATGTTATACTTCTGTCAATAGATATCCAATAAATTCTATGTTTTACAGGTAAATATTCGAGGGTAATTTGTACTTGGCCTATATAGTTAACGGTATTCACAAAATTGCATTATTTCTAGTAGGAATTATGTGAAGACTTATATATAAGCTATATACATTAAAATTTTGGTAACAGAATATTAAAAACTCACAGGGTCACAAAACATAATGTATACAACACAAACGATAAAAAAGCATTTTAAAAAAAGAATTCAGAATAATGATAGTAAAGATGATGCAAAATCTTGGAAATAGAATGGAGAAAATATAAGAAACATTTAACAAGGACCAGGAAGAACTAAGAGCAAACAAGGAGTGATGAAAAACACAATAACTGAAATTAAAAATTCTCTAGAAGGGATCAATAGCAGAATAACTGAGGCAGAAGAATGGATAAGTGACCTGGAAGATAAAATACTGGAAATATCTACTGCAGAGCAGAATAAAGATAAAAGAATGAAAAGAATTGAGAACAATCTCAGAGACTTCTGGGACAACCTTAAAGGCCCCCGTATTCGAATTATAGGGGTCCCAGAAGGAGAAGAGAAAAAGAAAGGGATTGAGAAAATATTTGAAGAGATTATAGATGAAAATTTCCCTAATATTGGAAAGGAAATACTTAATCAAATCCAAGAAGCACAGAGAGTTCCATACAGGATAAATCCAAGGAGAAACATGCCAAGACACATATTAATCAAACTATCAAAAATTAAATAAAAAGAAAATATATTAAAAGCAGCAAGGGAAAAATAACACACAAGGGAATCCCCATAAGGTTAACAGCTGATCTTTCAGAACAAACTCTGCAAGCTGGAAGGGAATGGCAGGACATATTTAAAGTGATGAAGGAGAAAAACCTACAACCAAGATTAATATACCCAGCAGGGATGTCATTCAGATTTGACAGAGAAATTAAAACCCTTACAGACAAGCAAAAGCAAAGACAATTTAGCACCACCAAACCAGCTTTACATCAAATGCTAAACACATTTAGCAGGAAACACAAGAGAAGGAAAAGACTTACAATAACCCAAAACAATTTAAAAAATGGTAAAAGGAACATACATATTGATAACTGCCTTAAACGTAAATGGATTAAATGCTCCAACCAAAAGTCAAAGACTGGCTGAATGGATACAAAAACAAGACCCATATATATGCTGTCTACAAGAGACCCACCTCACACTTATGGACACATAGAGACTGAAAGTGAGGGGATGGAAAAAATATTCCATGCAAATGGAAATCAAAAGAAAGCTGGAGTACCATTTCCCGTATCAGACAAAATAGAGTTTAAAACAAAGACTATTACAACAGACAAGGAAGGACGCTACATAATGATCAAGTGATCAATCCAAGAAGAAGATACAACAACTGTAAATATTTGTGCACCCAACTTAGGAGCACCTCAATACATAAGGCAAATACTAACAGCCATAAAAGGGGAAATCAACAGTAACACAATCATAGTAGGGGACCTTAACCCCACACTTTCACCAATGGACGGATCATCCAAATTGAAAATAAATAAGGAAGAACACAAGCTTTAAATGATACATTAAACAAGATGGACTTAATTGATATTTATAGGACATTCCATCCAAAAACAACAGAATACACTTTCTTCTCAAGTGCCCATGGAACATTCTCCAAGATAGATCATATCCTGGGTCAAAAATCAAGCCCTGGGAAATTTAATAAAATTGAAATCATATCAAGTACCTTTTCTGACCACAATGCTATGAGACTAGATATCAAATACAGGAAAAAATCTGTAAAAAATACAAACACATGGAGGCTAAACAATACACTATTAAATAACAAAGAGATCACTGAAGAAGTCAAAGAGGAAATCAAAAAATACCTAGAAGCAAATGACAATGAAAACACGACGACCCAAAACCTAGGGGATGCAACAAAAGCAATTCTAAGAGGGAAGTTTATAGCAGTACAATCCTACCTTAAGAAACAAGAAACATCTCAAATAAACAACCTAACCTTACACCTAAATCAATTAGAGAAAGAAGAACAAAAAAAACCCAATGTTAGCAGAAGGAAGGAAATCATAAAGATCAGATCAGAAATAAATGAAAAAAAAATAAGGAAATGAGAGCAAAGATCAATAAAACTAAAAACTGGTTCTTTGGAAAGATAAACAAAATTGATAAACCATTAACCAGACTCATCAAGAAAAAAAGGGAGAAGACTCAGATCAATAGAATTAGAAATGAAAAAGAAGTAACAACTGACACTGCAGAAATACAAAGTATCATGAGAGATTACTACAAGCAACTATATGCCAAAATGGACAACCTGGAAGAAATGGATGCATTCTCAGAAAAGCACAACCTTCTGAGACTGAACCAGGAAGAAATAGAAAATATAAACAGACCAATCACAAGCGCTGAAATTGAAACTGTAATTTGAAATCTTCCAACAAACCAAAGCCCAGGACCAGAGGGCTTCATATACAAATTCTATCATATGCAAATTCTAAACATTTAGAGAATAGCTAACACCTATCCTTCTCAAACTGTTCCAAAATATAGCAGAGGGAGGAACACCCCTAAACTCATTCTACAAGTCCACCATCACCCTGATACCAAAAGCAGACAAAGATGTCACAAAGAAAGAAAAGTACAGGCAAATATTACTAATGAATATCGATGCAAAAATCCTCAACAAAATACTAGCAAACAAAATCCAACAGCACATTAAAAGGATCATACACCATGATGAAGTGGGGTTTAACCCAGGAATGCAAGGATTCTTCAATATATGCAAATCAAGAAATGTGATACACCATAATAAAAACTGAAGGATAAAAAACATACTATCATCTCAATAGATGCAGAGAAAGCTTTCAACAAAATTCAACACCCATTTATGATAAAAACCCTCCAGAAAGTAGGCATAGAGGGAACTTTCCTCAACATAATAAAGGCCATGTATAACAAACCCACAGCCAACATCATTCTCAATGGTGAAAAACTGAAACCATTTTCTTTAAGATCAGGAACAAGACAAGGTTTTCTACTCTCACCACTATTATGCAACATAGTTTGGGAAGTTTTAGCCATAGCAATCAGAGGAGAAAAAGAAATAAAAGGAATCCAAATCGGAAAAGAAGTAGTAAAGCTGTCACTGTTTGCAGATGACATGATACTATACATAGAGAATCCTAAAGAAGCTACCAGAAAAGTACTAGAGCTAATCAGTGAATTTGGTAAAGTTGCAGGATACAAAATTAATTAGCAGGATACAGAAATCTCTTGCATTCCTATACACTAATGATGAAAAATCTGAAAGTGAAATTAAGAAAACACTCCTATTTACCACTGCAACAAAAAGAATAAAATATCTAGGAATAAACCTACCTAAGGAGACAAAAGACCTGTATGAAGGAATACTGTAAGACACTGATGAAAGAAATTAAAGAGGATAAAAAAAGATGGAGAGCTATATACCATGTTCTTGGATTGGAAGAATCAACACTGAAAATGATTCTACTACCCAAAGCAATCTACAGATTCAATGCAATCCCTATCAAACTACCACTGGCATTTTTCATAGAACTAGAACAAAAAAATTCATAATTTGCATGGAAATACCAAAGACCCCAAAGAGCCAAAGCAATCTTGAGAACGAAAAACGGAGCTGGAGGAATCAGGCTCCCTGACTCCAGACTATGCTACAAAGCTACAGTAATCAAAACAGTATGGTACTGGCACAGAAACAGAAATATATATCAGTGGAACAAGATAGAAAGCCCTGAGATAAACCCACGCACATATGGTCATCTTATCTTTGATAAAGGAGGCAATAATATACAGTGGAGAAAAGACAGCCTCTTCAATAAGTGGTGCTGGGAAAACTGGACGGCTACATGTAAAAGGATGAAATTAGAACACTCCCTAACACCATACACAAAAATAAACTCAAAATGGATTAAAGATCTAAATGTAAAGACAGAGACTATCAAACTCTTAAAGGAAAACATAGGCAGAGCACTCTATGACATAAATTACAGCATGATCCTTTTGGATTCACCTGCTAGAGAAATGGAAATAAAGACAAAAATAAACAAATGGGACCTAATGAAACTTAAAAGGTTTTGCACAGCATAGGAAACAATAAACAAGATGAAAAGACAACCCTCAGTATGGGAGAAAATATTTGCAAATGAAGCAACTGACAAAGGATTAATCTCCACAATTTACAAGCAGCTCATGCAGCTCAATATCAAAAAAAAAAACACCCTGATCTACAAATGGGCAGAAGACCTAAATAGACATTTTTCCAAAGAATATATACAGATTGCCAACAAACACATCAAGGAATACTCAACAACATTAATCATTAGAGAAATGAAAATCAAAACTACAATGAGATATCATCTCACTCTGGTCAGAATGGCCATCATTAAAAAAGCTACAAACAATAAATGCTGGAGAGGGTGTAGAGAAAAGGGAACCTGCCTGTACTGTTGGTGGGAATGTACACTGATACAGCCACTATGGAGAACAGTACGGAGGTTCCTTAAAAAACTAAAAACAGAACTACCAGATGACCCAGCAATCTCACTACTGGGCGTATTCCCTGAGAAAACCATAATTCAAAAGGAGTCATGTACCAAAATGTTCACTGCAGCTCTATTTACAATAGCCAGGACATGGAAGCAACCTAAGTGTCCATCAACAGATGAATGGATTAAGAAGATGTGGCACATATATAGAATGGAATCTTATTCAGTCATTAAAAGAAACGAAATTGAGTTATCTGTAGTGAGGTGGATGGACCTAGAGTCTGTCATACAGAGTGAAGTAAATCAGAAAGAGAAAAACAAATACTGTATGATAACACATATATATGAAATCTAAAACAAACCAAGAAAATGGTCATGAAGAACCTAGGGGCAAGACGGGAATAAAGACCCAGACTTACTAGAGAATGGACTTGAGGATACGGGGAGTGGGAAGGGTAAGCTGGTATAAAGTGAGAGAGTGGCATGGACATATATACACTACCAAATGTAAAAATATATAGCTAGTGGGAAACAGCCACATAGCACAGGGAGATTAGCTCGGTGCTTTGTGACCACCTAGAGGGATGGGATAAGGAGGGTGGGAGGGAGACGCAAGAGGGAGGAGAGATGGGGACATATAGCTGATTCACTTTGTCATAAAGCAGAAACTAACACACCATTGTAAAGCAATCATACTCTAATAAAGATGTTAAAAAAATGAAGAATAACAATTTCTTTTAAGAGTTAAATTATCAGATTCTAACAAGCAGAAGTGTATCCTTGGGTAAGCAAATATAGTAGCCAAGGGAGAAAATAGAGCATTGCTTGACACGTAGATTGTAGCTCTGTTTTCTTTGGCTTCCTCAGATTGGTGTTAGGTATGGCAGAGCCATGCCTCCTACTGTAGAACTCACAGGAGGTCAGACATTATGACTCCCTCCTCCCTTTCCTAAATTTTGTGTCATAAACTTGGGAACTGAAAGTTCCACTGGAGGTTTTAAATAAAGAATGAAACCATGCAATGAAACAAGAAAGTTCAAAAGTCATACCCTTGAGTTGCATTCCCTTCTGAGTTAGTCACACTTCTACTTCCTTTCTGTGTTCCATTTATTGAAATTTTATTGCATGCTTATCAATTCCACCCTTTTCTTTGCCATAGTAAATTAATATATTTTTATTGCATTTTGGTGGAGTACTGCTAGACAAAGGAAATAAGTATGTATGGGAGATAACTACAATTAAACAGTCTCCAATATATGAAGTTTCTATCCTTATCATTTAAATATTTTCTATTATCAATAAAAAACTTGTAAGATAATTTTAATCACTTTATTATTACATCAAATGGGTATAAAATATTTCAGTACTTAAACTACAAGTGTTGGAAGTTTTTGACTGTTGGACGTTTTTGATTGTTCATAAACTCCTCCACTAAATGTGACATTAGGTTGGTTATTATTGTACATGAAGGGTTTCTTATGAAGAAAAATATACTATGTGCTTAAAAACAAAGTTAAGTTACCAGCAGAGTATGCATAATTGAATGATCTTGATATGTATTGCCATTTCCTTCTCTGAAGAATTTTGTAATTTCCACTGCTACCCTAAGAAAGTGCTGTGGTGGTCAGTTGTGTAAGGTGATACTATAAAACTCTAGGGGGAGTCATTCCCATTATGGTCTATTTCAGTGGAATCCACTGGAGACAGAAAATTCCAACATGGAATTCCTTCTGATATTAACTTGTGAGGTGAACACCTAAATGGTCAATTTCTTTCCAAACAGATATTCAACTGTCACAGAATCATTTATTGAATAATACTTTTTCTTGTTAAACATAAAATAAACACAATTTTTTATTAAACTTATATATAAAATAGGTTCATTCCTGGGTGGGCAACAATGACCCCCAAAGATGTCAATTCCTAGAACCTGTGAATGTGTTGTTTCACATGGTAAAAGAGACTGATAATTAAGTTAAAAAAATATTGAGATGAGGAGAATATCATTGACTTTCAGGCATGCCCAATGTAATCACAAAAGTCCTAATAATAAAGAGAAATGTAACTACAGAGAGCGACAGACACAGAGGAAGGGGCCATGAGTCAAGGAATATAAGCAGCCTCTAGATGCTAGAAAACGAATGATACAGATTCACCCCTCAAGCCAGGCAGGCAGGCCTGGAAGCCTATTTCAGACTTATTAACTCCAGAGCAGAAAGAGAGTAAGTTGGTTCAAGCCACCAAACTCGTGACAATTTGTTACAGACTCAATAGGAAATGAATACACTGTGTTATTAATTCCATTACATTAAGTGGTACTGCCTAAGTGCTCTGATGGCATACTATACTTCTACGATCATAGCAATTAACATCCGTTATACTAATTGCCTACTTGCTTTTCAATGCACCCAACTCCCAACACCAAGCAAAATATGGTAAGCTCTAAAGCAAGATCTTCTCCATTCTATAGTTTATTTTCAATGCCCAGTAAAATGTAATACACATTGAGGGTAACTAATATTTGAATGAATGGATAGTACTTTTTGATACTGTGAAGGTATTTTTTCATAAATTTCAATTTTTTATTGCTAATCTTAAAATACAACCTAAGCCATTTTAAAAATTCTATAAAGAGGAAATAATCATTGTAAAGAAAATTTGTAGAGAAATGTTAGAAAGGTTTTATTTATATGCTAGATTTTATTATTGGATCAAATGAGACCATCAGAAAGTTTTGTAATTACAAGGTAGATTTGTAGCCTTCTCATTGTTTGTTTTCACTGATTTGATTTTTTGCATTTTTTTAAGTGAGGTAGACTATAAGAAATAAACTCATGCAAACTTTCCCTGCATGTGCTATTGGAATTTGTCTTGCTCTCTAATTGCTAAGAAAGTTTTGCTCTTTTGGCACTGTAATTGTTTGCTTGTTAGGTGTGGGCTGTGTTTCGCTTGGGGTTTATTTTGTTATCTCTGGCACCCAAGAAATCTCCAAGTGATCATATTTCCATTTTCATTTATCCACCATGAAAGATTATATCTAAGTTGCAACTCAAATTCAGTAACTATAGAGGACATAGTCATTATATAATTATAAATGTAGGCTCAACATTTTCTTGAACTTATATTTCATATTAAACTATGTACATTATAGTTAAGTGAAATAATTTGTTGTCCACAGTAAGACTATAAAATAAACTCCAAAGTGAATATTACTGTAAAAAAGAGCTTTTGATGTCTACAGTTTGGCTTATAACTAGCCACTTTACCAGATGCCTTAATTTTTGACAGTTTCACATTTTATTGGTTTCTAGATATGCACTTTTACTTACTGAATGATAATCTGAATGCACTACCTATTTTTATACCTTATTGTTTTAGAATTTGTGTTTAAGATAAATAATAGTGAACACAATGGTGATTTTTGTAAGCTTTGTAGAGAAACTCTTTTATGGACATCCATTTCTATTGCAAAACATTTATATTTACATGTGATCTTTAATTTTAAATGCTGTCCTAGTTCAAATGTGAGCTCACAGGGGGACGGAATAATACCTCTATTATTTTATTCAGCAAGCATTTACAGAACTCGTATCATAAGTCAAAGACGGTCAACAAATTCAGTTAAAAGTAACTGTCACTTCTCACAGGAAATTCACAAGCTACTTGACAATTGCAATACAGATTGCTGTGATCAACATCACTGATAATACATCTCAGATTATGATTCTAATCCTGGACCAGCAGGAGAGCAGGAAGGTTTAGAAAACTTTTCCTTGAATCCATCCTGTTTTAAGTTATATGTGCCATCGCTGTACTGTTCACAGTAATATGGCTGATTAACTGACAGTAAAATTGTATAGTAATATTTTTCCTGTAATAAAATTCAAGACTCTAGTTATCTGAGAGTTTAACTGTGAAAAATTGAATGTTAATTTTATTCTATTTTCAATTCTTTTTCATTTAGAATTATCTGCTGATATCAGCCTTGATATTTTAACATGTTCATTTTTGGAATTAAACCAAAGAGAACAAGTATTATCATGGCAGCTTTACAAATGAGGTAGATGAGTATCAGGGAATTTGGATACTATGACCAAGGTTACATAAAATTAGAGTAGCTCATAGCATTTATATTGAACTATTATCACCATTCTAGATACTAATTATTCATTTACACTCTATTTTGCTTACAGTTTCCAATTTTATCTCTGTACCTACATAGTTGTCTCTTGAGGGAAAACTATGTTACATATACAAGTATGTTAAATATATAAATAGTGAATACACATGTAATATATACATATGATTATATACATAGGTATAGATATAAAAACACTTCCAGTTGAAAACAGTAAATGTCAAAAGCTTGTATAAAACTGAATTCCTCATTTGCTCCTCCAGACCTGAGCCACCTACAGTCTTTCTCATCTCAGTTATTAGCAAATTCATTCTTTCACTTGCTGAGGCCAAATCTGAGTCAACCTTGGAGTCTCTATCTCACACTTTGTACCCTTTCTATCAGAAAATACTGGGGACTCTATATTCAAAATGTATCCATTAATCCCAACACTTCTCACAACTCTGGTCCCCATTGTAGTCTATCTTCAAGAGAACAGATATAGTGATCCTTTAAAAAAAAAAGTATATCAGATTAGGATACTCCTCTGCATACAACTGATCCTTACCCCATAATTCAGTCAGAATAAGAGCCTCTTCAAGGCCCTGATCTTTCCTTCCCTTCCATCTGATAGCATTTCCTACTACTCTCTTAAGGGTTCTGTGTTCCAGCCATAAAGGCTTATCTTACATTTCCTGGGACCTGCCAAGCATGTTCCCGTCTTCAGGCCTTTGCACTTACTGACTCTGCTTGTACCACTCTGCTCCCCGATATCCAGATGCTAATTCCCTCACCTCCTTCAAGTCTTTGCTTAAATATTATCATTTCAATCATCATATGTAACATTGCACCTACTCTCCCATAGCATTTCCCTGGTCTTTTTAGCACTTACTTTTGAAAAATACTATCAAGTGTATAGTTTAATATTTTACATTGTAACTGAGGAGACATAGTAAGCTTCTTAAGGGGAAGAATTCTGATCTGGTTCCTTGACATAGCCCAAGGGTCTGCACTGTGCTTGGCATAGTTAGGTTCTGTATTAGTACTGTATGAATAAGTGAATTTTAAAAGGTATTGCAATGTGGTAGTGCCTACTGGTTCCAATTCTGAAATAGTGAACATTTTAACAGAACATGATAAAGAATTCTCTTAGGAGATATTTTCTGAATGAAAAAAAACTGAAACAAGTATAGATCATTCTTTTAATGTTAAATATACAAATTATACTCATCTGACAATTTATAAAATTAAATCTTTTATATTGCAATAATTGGACTCTGCCCATACTTCAAATTTCATCTCCAAATACCAAACTGAAAAAACTCATACATCCTACTACCTTAGGAAGGTAAAAAAGACACCACGTGGTCCTTTGGATCATATAATCCTTGACCGTTTAGTTTCATGCAGTTTCAATAGCCATGTCTGCCAAACTGAAGACAGAAAATCAATTCTACCTCCTGCCGTTGCTGCTCAGGACTATATCACTGAGCCTTTGAAAGGACACCTTCTCAAAAACGGCATGGGGTAAACTGCTTCTTAATACAAGTATAACAACCTTGACTCTGAACATTACTTGGGGGTGAATCTAATTCTTTGGGCTCTTTGCTTCATTTTGAAAGAATTTTTCAGAGTTTTAGATATAATCTCTCTGTCTCTCTCTCTCTCTCACACACACACACACACTCACACACACACCTGAAATAGGATTTTGACTTACACTGCCTATAATTTTGCATTTTAAATCCAAGTACGATTCTTAAAAATTTGGCACAAATCATCCCTCCTTTTGTTCTTCTTCATTTTGCAACCAGAAATAACTGGACTTAAAGCCCTTACACTTATTCATGACTGCAAAATATGATTTGCCCTCTGAAGTTTATATTTCTCATGAAGGCCAGCAAAGCTGAAGTATTGACTCTGCACTTGTTTGCTGTGGTTGTTTCCTCCTCAAACTCCATCATAATCATGCAGCTGTGTTTGTCTTTGAAAGCAACACACACTGCTTTTTATTTGGGTCGTTTAAAAGAAATTTGCCACTATTAAGATGTTTGACTAATAGCTATATTTCTCAAATTTTCAAAAGTAATTCTGTCCAGCTGTCAGTTTTTAGTTTATTTTAAAAACGAATATTTTTGCCACACACAATATCAACAAACCATGTGATAAAACTCAAGACGCATACTAAGAAAAATTCTACGTAAAATACAAATAGAAAATGAATACACTTAATTTAAAAATAAAAAGCAAATATCTTAAGTGAGAAGACACTATGATAACCTTAAAATTAATAAGATAATTTGATAAAGTATCTGGCTCCAAGATCAGTATTAAATTTTTTTTATTCTGCACTATTTTAGCAAAAAATACTAACTATGGCAAAGGAAAACATTCAATTAAAATAACAACCAAAAGTTAAAACACTCGGGCATTAATTTAACAAAGAAGATATAGGACCTATATGAAGAATGATATTAAGAGATGCAACACATTATCTGAACAAATGGAAAGGTAGATCATGTTCTCAGATGAAAAGTCTAAATTTAAAATTGTCATTTTATCCTTTTAGTATACGAAGTTAGTTAAATTTCCATTTGAATTACAATTGAGTTTCTTAGAATTGGGTTAAATGACCTTAAAGATCTTAGTCCCCAAATAGCTTTAAGAAATTAAAACAAAAGTGAGGGTCAGTTTGTCATGTGTCAACACACCTTATGAAGCCACTTTCATCACTTGATAAGGGCCAAAGAACAGTCAAACATTGGGAAACTGAACACTTTCATCTTCCATTAGATAGAAAAATATATTCCAGTCTGTTTAATGAATTAGATGCCAAAAATTGAGCAAAAGAATCTTGCATGGAAAACTAAAATACTAAATTTATAATGTAATAAGTACCTTACTTCAACACTACAAAATTATAAGCTACAAAGTGAACATGTGTAAGTGTTCTTTTAAAATTGTTTATGATGTATTCTCCACTGTTATGGTTAAACAAATTTTTTAACATCTTTATTGGAGTATAACTGTTTTACAATGGTGTGTTACTTTTTGCTGTATAACAAAGTAAATCAGCTATACGTATGCATATATCCCCATATACCCTCCCTCTTGCTTCTTCCTCCCACTCTCACTATCCCACCCCTCTAGGTGGTCACAAAGCACTGAACTGATCTCCCTGTGCTATGCGGCTTCTTCCCACTAGCTATCTATTTTACATTTGGTAGTGTATATATGTCCATGCCACTCTCTCACTCCCTTCCAACTTACCCTTCCCCGTCCCCGTGTCCTCAAGTCATTCTCTACATCTGTGTCTTTATTCCTGTCCTGGCCCTAGGTTCGTCAGAAACTTTTTTTTTTTAGATTCCATATACATGTGTTAGCATATGGTATTTGTTTTTCTCTTTCTGACTTACTTCACTCTGTATAACAGATTATAGGTCCATCCACCTCACTACAAATACCTCAATTTCGTTTCTTTTTATGGCTGAGTAATATTCCATTGTAAATATGTGCCACATCTTCTTTATCCATTCACCTGTAGATGGACACTTAGGTTGCTTCTATGTCCTGGCTATTGTAAATACAGCTGCAATGAACATTGTGGTACATGACTCTTTTTGAATTATGGTTTCTCAGGTTATATGCCCAGTAGTGGGATTGCTGGGTCATATGGCAGTTCTATTTTTTGTTTAAAGAACCTACATACTGTTCTCCATAGTGGCTGTATCAATTTACATTCCAGCCAACAGTGCAAGAGGGTTCCCTTTTCTCCACACCCTATCCAGCATGTACTGTTTGTAGATTTTTTGATGATGGCCATTCTGACTCATGTGAAGTGATACCTCATTGTAGTTGTGATTTTCATTTCTCTAATGATTAGTGATGTTGAGCATCCTTTCATGTGTTTCTTGACAATCTGTGTATTTTCCTTGGAGAAACATCTATTTAGGTCTTTTGCCTAGCTTTGAATTGTTTTTTTTTTTTTTTTTTTTGATATTGAGCTGCATGAACTGCTTGTAAATTTTGGAGATAAATCCTTTGTCAGTTGTTTCATTTGCAAATATTTTCTCCCATTCTGAGGGTTGTCTTTTCATAATGTGTATGGTTTCTATTGCTGTGCAAAAGCTTTTAAGTTTCATTAGGTCCAATTGTTTATTTCTGCCCTTTTATCCATTTCTCTAGGAGGTGGGTCCAAAAGGATCTTGCTGTGATTTATGTCTTAGAGTGTTCTGCCTATGTTTTCCTCTAAGAGTTTGATAGTGTCTGGCCTTACATTTAGGTATTTAATCCATTTGAGTTTATTTTTGTGTATGGTGTTAGAGAATGTTCTAATTTCATTCTTTTACACGTAGCTGTCCAGTTTTCCCCGCACCACTTATTGAAAAGGTGTCTTTTCTCCATTGTATATTCTTGCCTCCTTTATCAAAGATAAGGTGACCATATATACGTGGGTTTATCTTTAGGCTCTCTATCCTGTTTCATTGATCTATATTTCTGTTTTTGTGCCAGTACCATACTGTTTTGATTACTGTAGCTTTGTAGTATAGTCAGAAGTCAGGGAGCCTGATTCCGACAGCTCTGGTTTTCTTTCTCAAGATTGTTTTGGCTCTTCGGGAGTTTTTGTGTTTCTATACAAATTGGGAAATTTTTTGTTCTAGTTCTGTGAAAAATGCCATTGGTATTTTGACAGGGATTGCATCGACTCTGTAGATTGCTTTGGGTAGTATAGTTGTATTCACGATGCTGATTCTTCCAATCCAAGAACATGGTATACCTCTCCATATGTTTGTATCATCTTTTATTTCTTTCATCAGTGTCTTATGGTTTTCTGCATACATGTCTTTTTTCTCCTTAGGTAGGTTTATTCCTAGGAATTTTATTCTTTTTGTTGCAATGGTAAATGGGAGTGTTTTCTTAATTTCTCCTTCATATTTTTCACATTAGTGTATAGGAATGCAAGAGATTTCTGTGCATTAATTTTGTATCCTGCTACTTTACCAAATTCACTGATTAGCTCTAGTAGTTTTCTGGTAGAATCTTCAGGATTCTCTATGTATAGTATCATGTCGTCTGCAAATAGTGACAGCTTTACTTCTTTTCCAATTTGGATTCCTTTCATTTCTTATCCTTCTCTGATTGTTGTGTCTAAAACTTCCAAATCTATGTTGAAGAATAGTGGTGAGAGTGGACAAGCTTTTCTTGTTCCTGATTTTAGAGGAAATGGTTTCAGTTTTTCACCATTGAGAATGATGTTGGTTGTGGGTTTGTAATATATGGCCCTTATTATGTTGAGGTAAGTTTCCTCTATGCCTACTTCCTGGAAGGCTTTTGTCGTAAATGGGTGCTGAATTTTGTTGCAAGTTTTTTTGCATCTATTGAGATGATCATAAGGTTTTTATCCTTCAGTTTTTATTAGGGTTTATCACATTGATTGTTTTGCATATATTGAGGAATCCTTGCATTCCTGGGATAAACCCCACTTCATCATGGTGTATGATCCTTTTAATGTGCTCTTGGATTTTGTTTGCTTGTATTTTGTTGAGGATTTTTGCATCTATGTTCATCAGTGATAGTGCCCTGTAGTTTTCTTTCTTTGTGACATCTTTGTCTGGTTTTGGTATCAGGGTGATGGTGGCCTCATAATATGAATTTGGGATTTTTCTCCCTCTGCTATATTTTGGAAGAGTTTGAGAAGGATAGGTGTTAGCTCTTCTCTAAATGTTTAATAGAATTCTCCTGTGAAGCCATCTGGTCTCGGGCTTTGGTTTGTTGGAAGAATTTTAATCACAATTTCATATTCAGTGCTTGTGACTGGCCTGTTTATATTTTCTGTTTCTTCCTGGTTCGGTTTCAGAAGGTTATGTTTTTCTAAAAATTTTTCCATTTCTTCCAGGTTGTCCATTTTATTGGCATAGTTGCTTATGATAATCTCTCATGATCTTTTGTATTTCTGCAGTGTCAGTTGTTACTTCTCCTTTTTCATTTCTAATTCTATTGATTTGAGTCTTCTCCCTTTTTTTCTTGATGAGTCTGGCTAATGGTTTGTCAATTTTGTTTATCTTCTCAAAGAACAAGCTTTTAGTTTTATTGATCTTTGCTATTGTTTCTTTCATGTCTTTTTCGTTTACTTCTGATCTGAACTTTATGATTTCTTTCCTTCTGCTAACTTTGTGGTTTTTTTGTTCTTCTTTCTCTAATTGCTTTAGGTGTAAAGTTAGGTTGTTTATTTGAGATGTTTCTTGTTTCTTTAGGTAGGGGTGTATTGTTATAAACTTCCCTCTTAGAACTGCTTTTGCTGTATCCAGTAGGTTTTGGGTCATCGTATTTTCATTCTCATTTGTTTCTAGGTGTTTTTTGATTTCCTCAGTGATCTTTTGGTAAGTGGTATATTGTTTAGCCTCCATGTGTTTGTAATTTTTACAGATTTTTTCCTGTAATTGATATCTAGTCTCATAGCATTGTTGTCAGAAAAGATACTTGCTACGATTTCAATTTTCTTAAATTTACCAAGGCTTGAATTTTGACCCAAGATATGATCTATCCTGGATAATATTCCATGAGCACTTGAGAAGAAAGTGTATTCTGTTGTTTTTGGATGTAATGTCCAATAAATATCAGTTATGTCCATCTTGTTTAATGTGTCATTTAAAGCTTGTGTTTATTTATTTATTTTCATTTTGGATGATCCATCCATTGGTGAAATTGGAGGGTTAAAGTCCCCTACTATGATTGTGTTACTGTCGATTTCCCCTTTTATGGCTGTTAGCATTTGCCTTATGTATTGAGGTGCTCCTATGTTGGTTGCATAAATATTTACAATTGTTATATCTTCTTCCTGGACTGATCCCTTGATCATTATGTAGTGTCCTTCTCTGTCCTTCGTAATATTCTTTATTTTAAAGTCTATTTTGTCTGATATGAGAATTGCTACTCCAGCTTTCTTTTGATTTCCATTTGTATGGAATATCTTTTTCCATCCCCTCACTTTCAGTCTGTATGTGCCCTTAGGTCTGAAGTTGGTCTCTTGTAGACTGCATGTATATGGGTCTTTTTTTTGTATCCTTTCACTCAGTCTATGTCTTTTAGTTGGAGCATTTTCTCTGTTTACATATAAGGTAATTATCAATATGTATGTTCCATTTACCATTTTCTTAATTATTGTGTGTTTGTTATTGTAGATCTCTTCCCTCTCGTGTTTCCTGCCTAGAGAAATTCCTTTAGAGTTTGTTGTAAAGCTGGTTTGCTGGTGCTGAATTCTCTTAACTTTTGCTTGTCTGTAACGGTTTTAACTTCTCCATCAAATCTGAATGAGATCCTTGCTGGGTAGAGTAATCTTGGTTGTAGATTTTTCCCTTTCATCACTTTAAATATGTCCTGCCACAACCTTCTGGCTTGCAGAGTTTCTGCTGAAAGATCAGCTGGTAACCTGATGGGGATTCCCTTGTATGTTATTTGTTACTTTTCCCTTGGTGCTTTTGATATTTTTTCTTTGCACTTAATTTTTGATAATTTAATTAATATGTGTCTTGGTATGTTTCTCTTTGGATTTAGCCTGTATGGGACTCTCTGTGCTCCCTGGACTTGATTGACTATTTCCTTTCCCATATTAGGAAGTTTTCCACTATAATCTCACTAATCATATCATTCTTTCCATAACCGAGACATGGAACCCAGTATGCTTTAATGATCTTAGATGATGTGGCCCCGTTTTCCTTCATTATCCTCCTGATTTCATGTTCTATCACTCTGTTTAAGCTTCACTGGGATACCTCTGGTAGTTTCTCACCTTATGGCCATTTACCAACTGTTTTCTCTGTGTTACCTTTTTTCCAGTTATAAACATGGCTTGTTCCCTCACCTCCTCTAAGGCTTATCTCTATGTCACTTTCTCAGGGAGGCCTACTGTAACACCCAATTTAGAACTGCACTCATCATACCTATCCCCATAGTTACTATTTACCAAAAAAATTCCATATAGGTTTTAAAGGGAAAGGCAAAAATAGAAAATATGAACATCTACATATCTGTATGTCCTAAGAAAAGAGAACATGATTGTCATTAGACTTCAAACCTCAAGTTATAAAAGAAATAAAACTTCTGGCATCATAAATATTAAATATTTTGTGACATAACCCCATAAGCTAAATTAAGAGACATTAAATTTGACTTTTATTCAGGAGATAGCTGAGGTATTAATAGCCACAATTTGCAAAGAAATTTTTCAAATTAAAAATAAAACAAAACCCGTCCAATAGAGCATGGACAAAGGTTATAGATAAGCAATTCATAGATTAGCACAAACGGCCAAATAAACCTATGAAACAACAGGCAAAGGCAGTGTAGTCAGCAAATGACATCCCTTCAATTCTATCCCGTGGAAGTAAAATCACTTTGTAAAGATTTAACAAATGTATTCATGCACATTGCTATCCTTGGAGGATAAACCTAGAAGTAAATATTAATAAGGGAACATATATCTTGGTAGGCACACACTATAGAATATATTCTATATATAGAATAGAACAGCCATAGAATATTCTGTAGCCATTAAGTGAGTTTAATACTCAAGTTGACTTGATAGAGTTTTCATGAGTCTTTGTTGAGAAAAATAAGATGTAGAAACATAATTTAAGTTTCGTCGATTAATGGCTAAAAACATATGTGTGTGTGTGTATGCATACATTTGTGTGTAAGTGTTGTATATATATAATGTATGTCATATACAATACCAATTATATATATTTACATAAACATGAAGTTAATAAAGTAGTATGCATAGTACATTAACATGGTTCGTAGAGGTGTATCTGGAGGTGAGTTGCTAAGGTAAATGGATTGCTGATATGGCGAAACAGTAAGGAGAGAGGTGGAAATAGATATAGGGAAAAATGAATATATCTAAACATGGAATGTATGATTCATTGTTGAAAGCATGTGTGTATATTTGCATGACATTTAAAAATTTTTATAGATGAGAAAGTTAGGCTTAGAAATATAAACATTAATGTCAAAAATTAGTTGTTACCAGGTGATCTTTGAAGTACTTCTTCAAAGGAATATTTTTGATCAACATATTTTAAGTGAAATGATGAGTAAATGAATGTATTGCAAAGATCAATAAGAAACATGGACTAACAGAAAATAAAAAGCATATCAAACACTACAAAACCAGCAGACAATGATAAAGACTCATCATGAGGACATAACAGAACTATTCACTCATGTATCATAAAATTTTCATCAGTATTGTAATGAATAACAGTTGATACTTGTTAAACCTCACTCAGACATGTTTTTTATGTATATATACTTATTATTTTATATGATGTTCATATAATATACAATTTCGTTCCAAAGAATGAATTTAGTTATTTCAGTGAGATAAGTCTGATCTTATAATCCTAAATTCTGGATTCCATTTGAAAAACACTTAAAGCTTTGTTAAAAAGTATAACATGACCACATGCATCAAATGACCTCTGTATTCACTTACTCTTTGCCACGCTTAGGTTTTTAACTTTTTTTTTTTTATGTCCCATGTATGTATCTTATATCTCAAACTCAACGTATTTATCACCTTTAAAAATACTCTCATGCATAAATAAAGTCATTTATTATTTTGGAAAAGCATTTGTTTTAAAGAACTCCAGTTCCAAAAATTTCACATATACTTAAGTGGCAATCTCATTATTCTTAGAACTCAGAAAGATATAACCGCATTCTGAAGACATCAGTTCAATGTATTATTGCTTAATGAAACCTATACTGAAATAATTAGCAAGATGTAGTACTGGCATTTAATCAAAGTATGGCATCCTGAGTCTTATTTAGGTTGTTGATTCATTGCAAAACACATACAACAGAAAGTTTCACGCTGAAATAAAATTTTTCGTAATACTCATAAGCTCACCTGCTTAACCCACTGTTGACTATTTTGCTAATTACTAATTAGCTAAAAAAGGCTCAGTACTATTAAGTCACATTTAAACTCTCACTGGCAAGTAATTGGAAGTTGAAGAGACTCTTACTCTTCTTTCCTTCTCCATACAACTATTACAATTAACATCAGCTGAAAACTATTGTCATTCAAAAATGTTATCCACCTGCTGACAAAACTTCAATGACTACCCATTGTGTGTTTGAGTGAACTCCACAGCTAAACATTCACTGCTCTACACAGCTACAATTAACTTGGCAATCTTATTTCCACTGTTAGATCTCATGTACTTAGTATTCACTGGTCATACCCTATTCATTTCAACCTTTTACTCTTGCAGTGGAATTCCTTAATGCATGATTACCCACTCCTTCTGTATCTGACCCTACCTATCCTCCAGCTGCAGCTAATATGTAATTTCTTTCAGGAAGCTGTTTTTCTGCCTTTTGTCCATTGCTGCCTATGGATAACCCTCCTTTTTATTCTGATAGATATTTGTTTTTAATCTCTCTTAAAGAAGGTTTCATATTCTGCTCTTTAATCCAACTATCAGCACAACTGCTTTACTCCACCCCAACTAAACTGTAAGCTCCTGGAACAAAGTTACCCTGTTTCACCCAGATTTGTATTATATCTCACATAAGGCCTAGTTCAGTGCTGTGCATCTACTCAAAAGTCAATGATAAATATTTATCAGGACTAATAGAAAATTGTACTCTAGAATGCCAGCAAATATCTGGGCATGAAGAGATTAATGGACATTGAGTAGGGGTTCTGAGTTTCTTAGTATTATTAATTAAGGATTTTTTCCAGATCATTAAATTTTGTATAGCATTTTATTGTGGAAGAAAACACACTTATATCAACACCTATAAATTGGTAGATATTGTATTAGAATTATAGTCTGTTTAATTTATACACAAGCTCCCATGTAAGTTATTTTCTGTGAGCTTAGTTCAAAAACTGTAAACAAATTTGAAGTTATTACTGTGACAAAGGTAAAATAATGATAATACAAGCGAGCCAAAATGGACCCAAGTTGTGTTTCTTCCTTACCAGGGTAACAGATGATACAGAATTTAAATTTAAAATCATCACCAAATTTTACACGTTTGAAATTTTAATAATAGGTATGAATATTTCCATGACATGTTATATATAGTAGCAGGGGAAAGATGTATTGAGTATCCTGGCAGACACTAGAATAGATCATTAGACCCTCATGAAAATTTTATGTGCTAGATATTTTCACTCCTTTTGCAGATGTGGAAAAGGGAAATTATACTCAAGGTCACACAACTAACGCATGGCAGAACCAGGATTAGGTGCTGAGTCAAAATCATATCAACCCTCTTTGTACAGTTTTTAACACACCTGGCCTACACCATGGCTGGCTTCTTAGCTTTCAGACCTCAAGATGACCACTACCTAGTCAGAGAGACTGTCTCTGGACATGCTGGTTCATAGAATCTTTAGGACGAGGGAAAGATGGCGGAAGAGTAAGACGAGGAGATCACCTTCCTCCCCACAGATACACCAGAAACACATCTACACGTGGAACAACTCCTACAGAACACCTACTGAATGCTGGCAGAAGACCTCAGACCTCCCAAAAGGCAAGAACACCCCCCCCCCCCCACGTACCTGGGTAGGGCAAAAGAAAAAATAATAAACAGAGACAAAAGGATAGGAACGGGACCTGCACCAGTGGGAGGGAGCTGTGAAGGAGAAACGGTTTCCACACAATAGAAGCCCCTTCGTGGGCGGAGACTGCGGGTGGCAGAGGGGGGGAGCTTCGGAGCCACGGAGGAGAGCACAGCCACAGGGGTGCAGAGGGAAAAGCGGAGAGATTCCCGCACAGAGGATCGGTGCCGACCAGCACTCACCAGCCTGAGAGGCTTGTCTGCTCACCCGCTGGGGCGGGCGGGGTTGGGAGCTGAGGCTTGGGCTTCGATCGGAGCACGGGGAGAGGACTGGGGTTGGCGGCGTGAACACAGCCTGAAGGGGGCTAGTGCGCCATGGCTAGCCGGGAGGGAGTCTGGGGGGAAAGTGTGGACCTGCCGAAGAGGCAAGAGACCTTCTTGCCTCTTTGTTTCCTGCTGCGCGAGGATAGGGGATTAAGAGCGCTGCTTAAAAGAGCTCCAGAGACGGGCACGAGCCGTGGCTAAAAGCGCAGACCCCAGAGACGGGCATTAGACGCTAAGGCTGCTGCTGCCACCACCAAAAAGCCTGTGTGCGAGCACAGGTCACTATCCACACCCCCCTTCCAGGGAGCCTGTGCAGCCCGTCACTGCCAGGGTCCCGGGATCCAGGGACAGCTTCCCCCGGAGAACGCACAGCGCGCCTCAGGCTACTGCAACGTCATGTTGGCCTCTGCCAACGCAGGCTCTCCGTACCCCTCCCTCCCCCGAGGCCGAGTGAGCCAGAGTCCCCGAAACAGCTACTCCTTTAACCCTGTCCTGTCTGAGTGAACAGACACCCTCTGGGGACCTACACGCAGAGGCGGGGCCAAATCCAAAGCTGAGCTCCTGGGAGCTGTGAGAAATAAGATGAAAAAGGGAAATCTCTCCCAGCAGCCTCAAAAGCAGCAGATTAAATCTCTACAGTCAACTTGATGTATCCTGCAACTGTGGAATACGTGAATAGACAACGAATCATCCCAAATTGAGGAGGTGGGTTTTGAGAGCAAGATTTATGATTTTTTCCCCATTTCCTCTTTTTGTGAGTGTGTATGTGTATGCTTCTGTGTGAGATATTGTCTGTATAGCTTTTCTTCTACCATTTGTACTAGGGTTCTATCCATCCATTTTTATTTTTGTTTTAAAAAATTTTTTTCTTAATAATTATTTTTTATTTTAATAACTTTATTTTATCTTACTTTATTTTATCTTCTTTCTATTTTTCCTTCCTTCATCCCTTCCTCCCTTCTTGCTTTCCTTTCTTCCTTCCTTCCTTCCTTCCTTTCTACTTTTTCTCCCTTTTATTCTGAGCTGTGTGGATGAAAGGCTTTTGGTGCTGCAGCCAGGAGTCAGTGCTGTGCCTCTGAGGTGGGAGAGCCTACTTCAGGACACTGGCCTACAAGAGACCTCCCAGCTCCACATAATATCAAACGGCGAAAATCTCCCAGAGATCTCCATCTCAACACCAGCACCCAGCTTCACTCAACGACCAGCATGCTACAGTGCTGGACACCCTATGCCAAACAACTAGCAAGACAGGAACACAACCCCACCCATTAGCAGAGAGGCTACCTAAAATCATAATAAGTCCACAGACACCCCAAAACACACCACCAGATGTGGACCTGCCCAACAGAAAGACAAGATCCAGCCTCATCCAACAAAACACAGGCACTAGTCCCCTCCACCAGGAAGCCTACACAACCCACTGAACCAACTTTAGCCACTGGGGACAGACACCAAAAACAACGGGAACTATGAACCTGCGGCCTATGAAAAGGAGACCCCAAGCACAGTAAGATAAGCAAAATGAGAAGACAGAAAAACACACAGCAGATGAAGGAGCAAGATAAAAACCCACCAGACCTAACAAATGAAGAGGAAATATGTAGTCTGCCTGAAAAAGAATTCAGAACAATGATAGTAAAGATGGTCCAAAATCTTGGAAATAAAATAGATAAAATGCAAGAAACATTTAACAAGGACCTAGAAGAACTAAAGGTGAAACAAGCAATGATGAACAACACAATAAATGAAATTAAAAATACTCTAGATGGGATCAAGAGTAGAATAACTGAGGCAGAAGAACAGATAAGTGACCTGGAAGATAAAATAGTGGAAATAACTACTGCACAGCAGAATAAAGAAAAAAGAACGAAAAGAACTGAGGACAGTCTCAGAGACCTCTGGGACAACATTAAATGCACCAACATTCAAATTATAGGGGTTCCAGAAGAAGAAGAGTAAAAGAAAGGGACTGAGAAAATATTTGAAGAGATTATAGTTGAAAACTTCCCTAATATGGGAAAGGAAATAGTTAAGTCCAGGAAGCACAGAGAGTCCCATACAGGATAAATCCAAGGAGAAACATGCCAAGACACATAATAATCAAACTGTCAAAAATTAAATACAAAGAAAACATATTAAAAACAGCAAGGGAAAAACAACAAACAACACACAAGGGAATCCCCATAAGGTTAACAGCTAATCTTTCAGCAGAAACTCTGCAAGCCAGAAGGGACGGGCAGGGCATATTTAAAGTGATGAAGGAGAAAAACCTGCAACCAAGATTACTCTACCCAGCAAGGACCTCATTCAAATTTGATGGAGAAATTAAAACCTTTACAGACAAGCAAAAGCTGAGAGAGTTCAGCACCACCAAACCAGCTTTACAACAAATGTTAAAGGAACTTCTCTAGGCAAGAAACACAAGAGAAGGAAAAGACCTACAATAACGAACACAAAACAGTTAAGACAATGGGAATAGGAACATATATATCAATAATTACTTTAAATTTAAATGGACTAAATGCTCTCACCAAAAGACACAGATTGGCGGAATGGATACAAAAACAAGACCCATATATATGCTGTCTACAAGAGACCCACTTCAGACCTAGAGAAACATACAGACTGAAAGTAAGGGGATGGAAAAAGATATTCCATGCAAATGGAAACCAAAAGAAATCTGGAATAGGAATCCTCATATCAGACAAAAGAGAATTTAAAATAAAGATTATTAGAAGAGACAAAGAAGGACACTACATAATGATCAAGGGATCAATCCAAGAAGAAGATATAACAATTGTAAATATTTATGCAACAACATAGGAGCACCTCAATACATAAGGCAAATACCAACAGCCATAAAAAGGAAAATCGACAGAAACACATTCATAGTAGGGGACTTTAACACCCCACGTTCACCAATGGACAGATCATCCAAAATGAAAATAAATAAGGAAACACAAGCTTTAAATGATATATTAAACAAGATATACTTAACGGATATTTATAGGACATTGCATCCAAAAACAACAGAATACACATTTTTCTCAAGTGCTCATGCAACATTCTCCAGGATAGATCATATCTTGGGTCACAAATCAAGCTTTGGTAAATTTAAGAAAATTGAAATTGTATCAAGTATCTTTTCCAACCACAACGCTATGAGACTAGATTCCAATTACAGTAAAAGATCTGTAAAAAATACAAACATATGGAGGCCAAACAATACACTACTTAATAACGAAGTGATCACTGAAGAAATCAAAGAGGAAATCAAAAATTACCTAGAAACAAATGACAATGGAGACACGACGACCCAAAACCTATGGGATGCAGCAAAAGCAGTTCTAAGCGAGAAGTTTATAGCAATACAATCCTACCTTAAGAAACAAGAAACATCTCGAATAAACAACCTAATCTTGTACCTAAAGCAATTAGAGAAAGAAGACCAAAAAACCCCAGTGTTGGGGGCTTCCCTGGTGGCGCAGTTGTTGGGAGTCCGCCTGCTGATGCGGGGGGCGCGGGTTCGTGCCCCGGTCCGGGAGGATCCCACGTGCCGCGGAGCGGCTGGGCCTGTGGGCCAGGGCCACCGAGCCTGCGCTCCACATCGGGAGAGCCCGCAGCAGTGGGAGGCCCGCATACCGCAAAAAAAAAAAAAAAAAAAACCCAGTGTTAGCAGAAGGAAAGAAATCATAAAGCTCAGATCAGAAGTAAATGAAAAAGAAATGAAGGAAATGATAGCAAAGATCAGTAAAACTAAAAGCTGGTCCTTTGAGAAGATAAACAAAATTGATAAACCATTAGCCAGACTCATCAAGAAAAAAAGGGAGAAGACTCAAATCAATAGAATTAGAAATGAAAAAGGAGAAGTAACAAATGACACTGCAGAAATACAAAAGATCATGAGAGATTACTACAAGCAACTCTAAGCCAGTAAAATGAACAACCTGGAAGAAATGGATGCATTCTTAGAAATGCACAACCTGCCAAGACTGAATCAGGAAGAAATAGAAAATATGAACAGACCAATCACAAGCACTGAAATTGAAACTGTGATTAAAAATCTTCCAACAAACAGAAGCCCAGGACCAGATGGCTTCACAGGTGAATTCTATCAAACATTTAGAGAAGCGCTAACACCTATCCTTCTCAAACTCTTCCAAAATACAGCAGAGGGAGGAACACTCCCAAACTCATTCTATAAGGACACCATCACCCTGATACCAAAACCAGACAAGGATGTCACAAAGAAAGAAAACTACAGGCCAATATCACTGATGAATATAGATGCAAAAATCCTCAACAAAATACTAGCAAACAGAATCCAACAGCACATTAAAAGGATCATACATCATGATCAAGTGGGGTTTATTCCAGGAATGCAAGGGTTCTTCAATATATGCAAATCAATCAATGTGATACACCATATTATCAAATTGAAGGAGAAAAACCATATGATCATCTCAATAGATGCAGAGAAAGCTTTCAACAAAATTCAACACCCATTTATGATAAAAACCCTGCAGAAAGTAGGCACAGAAGGAACTTACCTCAGCATAATAAAGACCATATATGACAAACCCACAGCCAACATCGTCCTCAATGGTGAAAAACTGAAAGCATTTCCACTAAGATCAGGAACAAGATAAGGTTGCCCACTCTCACCACTCTTATTCAACATAGTTTTGGAAGTTTTAGCCACAGTAATCAGAGAAGAAAAGGAAATAAAAGGTATACATATTGGAAAAGAAGAAGTAAAGCTGTCACTGTTTGCAGATGACATGATACTATACATAGAGAATCCTAAAGATGCTACCAGAAAACTACTAGAGCTAATCAATGAATTTGGTAAAGTAGCAGGATACAATATTAATGCACAGAAACCTCTGGCATTCTTATACACTAATGATGAAAAATCTGAAGGTGAAATCAAGACAACACTCCCATTTACCATTGCAACAAAAAGAATAAAACATCTAGGAATAAACCTACCTAAGGAGACAAAAGACCTGTATGCAGAAAATTATAAGACGCTGATGAAAGAAATTAAAGATGATACAAATAGATGGAGAGATATACCATGTTTTTGGATTGGAAGAATCAACACTATGAAAATGACTCTACTACTCAAAGCAATCTACAGATTCAATGCAACAACTATCAAACTACCACTGGCATTTTTCACAGAACAAGAACAAAAAATTTCACAATTTGTATGGAAAGACAAAGACCCCAAATAGTCAAAGCAATCTTGAGAACAAAAAACGGAGCTGGGTGAATCAGGCTCCCTGACTTCAGACTATACTACAAAGCTACAGTATTCAAGATATTATGGCACTGGCACAAAAATAGAAATATAGATCAATGGAACAGGATAGAAAGCCCAGAGATAAACCCACGCACATATGGTCACCTTATCTTTGATAAAGGAGGCAGAAATGTACAGTGGAAAAAGGACAGCCTCTTCAATAAGTGGTGCTGGGAAAACTGGACAGGTATATGTAAAACAATGAGATTAGATCACTCCCTAATGCCATACACAAAGAGAATCTCAAAATGAATTAAAGACCTAAATGTAAGGCCAGAAACTATCAAACTCTTAGAGGAAAACATAGGCAGAACACTCTATGACATAAATTACAGCAAGATCCTTTTTGACCCACCTCCTAGAGAAATGGAAATAAAAATAAACAAATGGGACCTAATGAAACTTAAAAGCTTTTGCACAACAAAAGAAACCATAAACAAGACCAAAAGACAAGCCTCAGAATGG
The DNA here is from genome assembly GCF_008692025.1 of Phocoena sinus. Taxonomy (NCBI): domain Eukaryota; kingdom Metazoa; phylum Chordata; class Mammalia; order Artiodactyla; family Phocoenidae; genus Phocoena; species Phocoena sinus. The sequence continues at coordinate 120,363,949 of NC_045764.1, read as the reverse complement.
GAGAAAATATTTGCAAATGAAGCAACTGACAAAGGATTAATCTCCAAAATTTATAAGCAGCTCATGCAGCTCAATAGCAAAAAATCAACAAACCCAATCCAAAAATGGGCAGAAGACCTAAATAGACATTTCTCCAAAGAAGATATACAGACTGCCAACAAACACATGAAAGAATGCTCAACATCATTAATCATTAGAGAAATGCAGATCAAAACTACAATGAGATATCATCTTACTCTGGTCAGAATGGCCATCATCAAAAAAGCTACAAACAATAAATGCTGGAGAGGGTGTGGAGAAAAGGGAACACTCTTGCACTGCTGGTGGGAATGTGAATTGGTACAGCCACTATGGAAAACAGTATGGAGGTTCCTTAAAAAACTACAAATAGAACTACCATATGACCCAGTAATCCCTCTACTGGGCATATACCCTGTGAAAACCATAATTCACAAAGAATCATGTACCAAAATATTTATTGCAGCTCTATTTACAATAGCCCAGAGATGGAAACAATCTAAGTGTCCATCATCAGATGAATGGATAAAGAAGATGTGGCACATATATACAATGGAATATTACTCAGCCATAAAAAGAAACGAAATTGAGCTATTTGTAATGAGGTGGAGGACCTAAAGTCTGTCATACAGAATGAAGTAAGTCAGAAAGAAAAAGAAAAATACCGTATGCTAACACATATATATATATGGAATTTAAGAAAGAAAAAAAAAAGAATGTCATGAAGAACCTAGGGGTAAGACAGGAATAAATACACAGACCTATTAAAGAATGGACTTGAGGATACGGGGAGGGGGAAGGGCAAGCTGTGACACAGAGAGAGAGTGGCACGAACATATATACACTACCAAACGTAAAATAGATAGCTAGTGGGAAGCAGCCGCATAACACAGGGAGATCAGCTCGGTGCTTTGTGACCACCTAGAGGGGTGGGATAGGGAGGGTGGGAGGGAGGGAGATGCAAGAGGGAAGAGGTATGGGAACATATGTATATGTATAACTGATTCACTTTGTTATAAAGCAGAAACTTACACACGATTGTAAAGCAATTATACTCCAAGAAAGATGTAAAAAAAAAGAAAAATAGAATCTTTAACTACCACTCCGCTTAATTTCTATGACCCTGGTTTCTTTCACAATATTCATGACTTCTTACTGTTTTGGCTCTTATAACAAAATACCACAAACTGAGTAGTTTCTAAAGAACAGAAATGTATTACCGTTATGGAGACTGGAAGTCTGTGATCAGGGGCCAGCTTGGTCGGCTGAGAGCCCACTTCTGGTCAGTCCCAGATTTCCCATAGAAGAGGCAAGGGAGCCCACTCAGGCCTCTCATATAAGGGTGTTAATCTTATCGATGAGGGCAGAGCCCTCAAGACATACTTACCTCTCAAAGGGCCCATCTACTGATAGCATCACATTGGGTATTAGGATTTGAACATGTGAATTTGAGGGGGGACACAAATATTCAGACCACAGCAATGACCATCAGTATCTTCCTTGTTTGTTTAGTTATCTGGTGTCTATATCTCCCAAGGAAACATAATATCCATGAGGACAAGGACTATTTTTTTGATCACTGCTACACTTGCAATGCCTAGACCAGTGGCTATCTTGACCAGCAACACTAATATCACCTGGAACTTGTTATAAATGCAAATTTGTGGGTGCCACCCAGGTCTACTAAATCAGAACCTCTAGGGAAGAGATTAGTAATCAGTGTGTGCTGTCTCAAGCCCTCAAAGTTATTTTGATGCTTGCTGAAATTTAAGAACCACTGGTCTAGAATAAGGCTTAATAAATGTGATGGGTAAAAAAAACGTATGAATGAATTTAAGTAACATAATAAGTAAAAATTGCAAATATATGTAACATAATAATATAAAAGAATATATTATGAAAATAAAACAGTAAAATAGTATAAACAATATCATTTGTATATAATTGATTGAGATATATGTTAATACCATAGTTTTTTGTTGTTGTTGTTTTGCCTATCTCCCTCTCTTTAGCCGCTGGGAATTCTAAGAAAAATAAACTTTGTATCCTTATAGGTGATTAGTCCCAACTTGAACAGACCAGATTAAATATGGAATTTCTGGCTCAGTCGCTTGGTCTTAGTTTTCTTTAAGGAAGTATGAAGTTATGTGCTTCAGCACAGAGTGTGAAAAAACTAACCAAGCTCTGTTCTCAGTCCTTCTCATAGGCTGGCATTTGAAAGGCTACCTTTCATAAGATTGTTGAAGTACTGGTAAGGAATACCTGCATGAGCATCCCTGAAACTTGAATTCTGATGAAGAATGAAATTAATTAAATATACAGATTCAACAAGATTTAAATGATTTATGTGACTTCCTCCTGAAGCAGCAGATTCTCAGTATAATAAAATTAGTTGAATTTCAAATTAATCAAGCAGGTCAATTACAAGACTATAAGACCAGCTGATCAGCTCCATCCTTGGGAAGTAGAATGAAGTTAGTTTTATAAATTATAAGGAAAATGATGAAATGCTTCAGTTCTGACACAGAGTCCCTGGAGCTCAGTGCTTCTCTTCACCAATATGTCTTTCCTGAATGATACAACATAGTATAATTATTTTTCTCTTTAATCAATGATGTAATGGCCTTATACATCACAAATATGGTATGGGATCCTATGTCTAAATTTAAGATAGGCTTTGAAAATAAAACAGTTTAAACAAGAATCAGTGTGCCAGAATTCGAACAGCTATTTGTCTATTTTTCAGTAACAGGCAGGCAGTGTCAACTGTAAGCAAAACGACTCATTATTCTGAGTCTAGAAATAATTATATATGATGGCAATGATTTAACATTCATTTAAGGTATCTTGGTGAAGTATTTTTATCATCATTTGCAAATGAATAACGCAAAATCATCCAGGTTAGGTAATAAGAATAAGAAGGCAACAATATCTATGAGCTTGATTTTGTAAGGATTTTCTACCCCTGAGGTCTGCTCTCTTTGGGAATTTTCATGTTTTCCTGGAGTGTGAGTGCTGTACCCAATCACACCAACAAGGACTCCTTCAACACAGCCACATCTCTAACAGTATGTCACCTCCACACCCCAGAGGCACACACTCCGTCTCAGTCAGGGTAACAAGGTCTGAAGAAATTTGAGAGAATCTTTTATTGTGAGCGGCATCATCACATTTTTTCTCTTTTTTTTTTAATCCGTATGAAATGGCCTGTTTATTTTCTTTTTTTCAATTAATTTTTATTGGAGTATAGTTACTTTACAATGCTGTGTTAGTTTCTGCTGTACAGTGAAGTGAATCAGCTATATGCATACATATATCCCCTCTTTATTGGATTTCCTTCCCATTTAGGTCACCACAGAACACTGAGTAGAGTTCCCTGTGCTATACAGTAGGTTCTCATTAGTTATCTATTTTATACATAGTAGTATGTATGTCAATCTCAATCTCCCAATTCATCCCACCCTCTTTTTCTCTATTTCTAATGGGAAATAAAGTTTTAAATGTTTGTATATAAAGTATTTTTACTGTTACGTAACAATTATTTCTCACAAATCCCTTTTCTTCTTTACTACACATGACATTTCTGCATGTACACCCATTCAGTGACTAATTTTTACATTCCCAACACCTTCAGCCAAGAGGAGTTAGCTACTGCTAACTCCAGTAGGATTTCAGGCAATTTCAGGATAATATGAAGTTACTGATTTTGTTTCCATCCAAAATGCTTTACTGCCAGTTTGGATACACTGACTATTATATGATGCCAGGCCTTGATAGATTATTTGGAGTTGATATCTGTCACAGAATGTATTCATTTCTTTTTCATTAAATAAATTTAATTGAGTTGCTTGCTATCAACTTGAATACTAATAAAAGTAGAATATTAATCATTTGCCATAGATTCAAATTTTGAAAGAGTTGTCAATATAACTTACCTCTTATCTTAAATACAATATATATATGTATAATTTATGTACATAAATTTTAAAGAGCTAATTTAGTCATGGTACTTTAAAAAAAATAATGGTAAGTACACCAGCTGTGAGGTAGTTGAGCAGGAGGTATTTGGTGGAAGATCACTTCATCTGTCTTGGCACCAACATGGAAAGGTTATACATGTTTCCTGCTTGTACTACACACACACACACACACACACACACACACACACACACACACACATCATACATAAACAAACAACTTGAAGACACTCCAACAATCTCACCCAAAAGCAGACTAGATGCATTGTTTTAGATCATTTGTGGAAAGGGTCCTGCATAAATCAGTTAAATAAATCTCTTCAAAACTTGACTAAAAGTGCATTTACTTTCCCAGCAATAAGAACGCTTTGAAAATGAAATCTCAAATAAAAATATTATACTTTAAAACTTATTTTTTCCAAAAATGATGTAACTTCTTAGAAATGATTTTAAGACATAAAAATAAATGAAGTTATTTCCAGACACAAAGAAATAAGGGCAACTGATATAACAGAATTGGCAAGTACATCACTGCATACAAAATATTTGTGGTTCAACAGGACATTTTTGTAGCTTTTAGCAAACATTTATTTCACACTTACTTGTGTTAAGTGCTTATGCCTGAGATACACTGATGATCAAGATTCACAGGTTTCCTGGCTTTCTTAATCTTATGGTCTAGTAAGAAAGAGAGAACCAAAAAAAAAAAGTTTCTAAATATAACTTTATGGGAAATAAGTGATGTAAGTAAAAAGAAAAAAAACCTAAAACAAAAAAAAGCAAACATGTTCATACCAACTAAGAAATAAGTTTGACCTGACACCATAAAATTTCCAGAAGAAAACACAGGCAGAAAGCTCATTAACATCAGTCTTGGAAATGATATTTTGGATTTGACACCAAAAACAAACACAACAAAAGCAAAAAAAAAAGAAAAGAAAGTTGGGGCTATATCAAACTAAAGAGTTTCTGCACAGCAAAGGAAACCATCAACAAAACGTAAAGGCAAACTACTGAGTGGAAGAAAATATTTGCAATCATTCAGCTGACAAGGGATTAATATCCAAAGTTTATAAAGAACTCATACAACTCAATAGAAAAAAACTAAACAATTCAAGTTAAAAAATGGGCAGAGTGACTGAATAGACATATTTTTTTTCTGAACAAGACATACAGACAGCTGACAGGCACATGAAAATATGCTCAACATCACTAACCATCAGAGAAATGCAAATCAAAACCACAATGAGTGATCACCTCACTCCTGTCAGAATGGCTATCATCAAAAAGACAAGAAATAACAAATGTTGTTGAGGATGTGGAGAAAAGGGAATACTTGTGCACTGTTGGTGGGAATATAACTTGATGGAGCCACTGTGGAAAACAGGATGGAAGTTGCTGAAATCATTAAAAATAGAACTACCATATGATCCAGCAACTTCACTTTTGACTATTTATCCAAGGAAAATGAAAACACTAATTTAAAAAGATATGTGGTCTCCCATGTATATTGCAGCACTTTTTACAATAGCCAAGATATGGAACAACTTTAGTGTCTACCAATGGATGAATGAATAGTGTGGTACAGACACGGCTTGTTTTATTATACTTTAAACTGTGCAATAAATTGTGCTTCACAGATAATGTATTTTCTACAAATTGAAGATTTGTAGCAACACTGCAGTGTCAGATGATGGTTAGCATATTTTAGCAATGAAGTATTTTTTTAATTAAGATCTGAACATTGTTTTTTAGACACAATGTTATCACGCTGCTAATAGACTACAGTACATTGTAAACATAACTTTTATAAGCACTGGGAAACCAAAAAATTCATGTGATTTGCTTTATTGAGATATTCGCTTTATAGCAGTGGTTTGGAACTGAACAGGCAATAACTCAGAGGTATGCCTGTACACACACACACACACACACACACACACACACACAGCAGAATATTATTTGACCATAAAAAAAAGAATGAAATTTTGCCATTTGTAACAATATGGATGAAACTTGAGGGCATTATTCTAAGTAAAATAAGCCAGGCATAGAAAGAAAAATACCCTATGATCTCACTTATATATGGACTCTAAAACAAAATAAAATAAAACAAAACACAGAGTTCATAGATACAGAGAACAGGTTGGTGATTGCCGGATGTGGGAAGGTGGGGAGTGGGAGAAATGAGTGAAGGGGGTCAAAAGGTATAAATTTCCAGTTAAAAAATAAGTAAGTCATGAGGATGTAATGTACAGCATGGTGACTATAGTTAGAAATACTATATCGAATATTTGAAAGCTGCTGAGAGAGCAGATCTTAAAGTTCTAATCACACAAAAAAAATTGTAACTAAAATATCAGGTCATTTTTACAACAAACCTTTTGCCCTGATTTGACAGGAAATAAATTTTTTTCTGGAAACAAAATAAATAAATTTAGAGATTTCAGAATAAAACAATAGGGATAGTTTACATACATCTCAAAATTATCTGCTTTTTACTTTGTAAATGAAGTACCCAACTGTGTTTTAAAATGATTCTTTTGGACAAAGTAACTATACATACAACTTCTCACAAATCCATATAATCATTAAAGTTAGAAACACCTGAGAAGCTTATAAAATCATAATCTTCCAAAACCAGTTTCTGTGTGAGGCAAAATGCTTTCTGATAAGAGCACATTAAATTATTTTTAAAAAGAAAGTTTATAAAATGTAAATTATCCTTCCTTATTTCTTTGATTTGAGTCCAACTACTTAGGTTTTCAGGGAAGAGCTGATGTAAATGAGAAAATCGTTTCCACAAATCTTAGCCCAGATGATTGTAGCTAGCTTTTTTTTTCCAATAATGCTGAGAAATTATCATGAGAAAAAAGTTCAAGCATCTACTGTAGAATAGGAATAATACTGAAAAGCTTCTGTGAATGAAGACTATTTCTTTTCAAAAAGTGTACAGAAGAGTGAAGAAAAAAAATGAAGCAGTCATATGAGGGAAGGCACAGATCAGTTTCCCAGTTTCACTATAAAGGGTTTGACAAAAGAGCAAGTTACCTGTAAAATGCATTTTCCACATTTTACCTCTTTTCTAATCTATAAAATAATAAGGTAGCTGTAAATCATAGGGTGTCGTAAAGAAAATATAAAAAGAAATAGCATGTAAAGTATTTAGAACAATACATGATATAAAACAATGGTTATTTACTGAGCATATTGTAATTAAGCAACTATCTTAATACTAGATACAATCTATCTACTCCCTTGTTTTCTTTCTCCCTAACAGAAATCTAGCTTTATTAGGATATCCACACTTTTCTACTCCCTGCCCTTGAACATTTGCTGCCAAGTGACCAGTTCCATCCCTAACCTCCTGAGAGATTTCTGATTGATCTGAAGCACTCATGGAGTTCTATTTTACCTGTCAGTGATTGGATTGGCTAGGAGTGAGGAATAAAATCTGTACAGTGACATGTTAGTGTAATTCTAGGAAAGGTTTAACTCATTCTTTTTTTTTCTTTTAATAAATTTATATTTTTTAATTTGTTTATTTTTGGCTGCACTTGGTCTTTGTTGCTGCATGTGGGCTTTCTCTAGTTGCGGCAAGTGGGAGCTAGTCTTCGTTGCGGTGCACGGGCTTCTCACTGCGGTGGCTTCTCTTGTTGCAGAGCACAGGCTCTAGGGGGGTGGGCTTCAATTGTTGTGGCTCGCGGGCTCAGTAGTTGTGTCTCACGGGCTCTAGAGCGCAGGCTCAGTAGTTGTGGTGCACAGGCTTAGCTGCTCCACAATATGTGGGATCTTCCTGGAGCAGGGATTGAACCCGTGTCCCCTGCATTAGAAGGAGGATTCTTAACCACTGCACCACCAGGGAAGTCCCAAGGAAAGGTTTCCTCATTTTTTCTTGTTGCTGTTGTTGGTACGCGGCCTCTCATTGTTGTGGCCTCTCCCGTTGTGGAGGCTCCGGGCGCTCAGGCTCAGCGGCCATGGCTCACGGGCCTAGCCGCTTCGCAGCATGTGGGATCTTCCCGGACCGGGGCACGAACCTGTGTGCCCTGCATCGGCAGGCGGACTCTCAACCACTGCGCCACCAGGGAAGCCCCAACTCATTCTTAAAAAGGATACATTGGAAATGATTGCCTCTGAGCAGTGCTGATTCAGTATGAAATGCTAGATTGGGGGAAGGGGTAGTAATATTGTAAACACGGAGGGAGGCATCTTTTTATGGAACTTCTATTGAGGTTGCTAAAATGGGCAAATGGAAGTAACTTGGGACTTTAATGACATAACTGTACCATATTTTATTTTAAGTTGTATAAAATAATACATTTCCTATTTGTGTAAGCCAGTATGAAATGGAATGTACTTTTACCAACTTAAAACCACAAACATCTGGGGACTTCCCTGGTGATCCAGTGGTTAAGACTCTGCACTTCCACTGCAGGGGGTGTGGGTTCCATCCCTGGTCATGGAACTAAGATCCCATATGCCAGGTGGCACGGCCAAAAAAATTTTAAAAATAAATTAAATTAAAAAAGATGTATATTGTGTGAAAACAGTTTTAAAAAACACAAACATATGAAGTATTATATTAGCAAAAATATATATTCAATACATATGAAAATTAGCATATATCCATATGTAATGAATACATTTTATAGTCTTCAAGTAAAGAGATCACACAAATATAATATTGGGATTTGCATTAGCCTTAATTCTTATAACAGTAGTGTTACTGAGACTATTTAAAAATGTATACGTGCTTTAAGTAGGCTTAATTTTTAGTAATGGAGACTATTCTTTAAAAGTGCAAAAATCCCTATTGGAAGTCATTCATTCTCACCTATAAACAACATAGTTCTTAGACATTATTTTCAAATTCAACAATGAATTCTTTTCATTGAGCATAATTTTCTTGAATAAGGAGTGTTCAGAACTTCTGATAGGGAACATGACTGGATCTAAACTGTGAAATACATAGTTTAATTCGTAGCTAGGAAACCAACCACTGAGTCTAATTGACCAGGGCATAAACTGCATTAAGGGTAATCTAAAGCCATGGAAGCAGCAAGCCTAATGAAACAAAGCAGTGGGTAGAAACAGTTAAGTGTGTTTTTTTTCCTTTTTCTTCTTTTTTTTTAATTGAAGTATAGTTGATTTATAATGTTGTGTTAGTTTCAGGTGTACAGCAAAGTGATTCAGTTACACATGTATATATATTCTTTTTCAGATTCTTTTGCCTTATAGGTTATTACACAATATTGAGTATAGTTCTCTGTGCTATACAGTAGATCCTTCTTGGTTATGTATTTTATATATAGTAGTCTGTATATATTCATCCCGAACCCCTAATTTATCCCCTCCCCTTTCCCCTTTGGTAACCATAGTTTATTTTCTATGTAGATGCTAGATAGATAGATTCTTTTCCTGTATAGGTTATTACAAAATATTGGGTATAATTCTCTGTTTCTTTACAGTAGGTCCTTTAAATGTGCTTTACCTTTGTGTTGGGGTTCCATTTTATAGAATTCTCTAGGATGACTGCTCACTGTTCCTTCTTTCTCATTGCATAAACTGACACTCAGCTTTCCTTTGTGACACTCTCTTGGAGGCGACTCATTCTCCAACATTTTGCATTCTTCAGGATCTGATAATAGGATCAGCGTCTTCTTCACTTCTCAATGTCACTTCTAGATGATCCTCTACCCTTTCAGAAACCTCTGCTTTAAGACTTCCACTCCAGCTAAGATAAAGCAGCCAGCAGCAAGCCAAAGATCTAGGCGTGTATGGGAAGTATTGCAATTTGGTAAAAAATATCTACAAAAATCTTACTGAATTTTATTCTTGTCCTCCCAGTACCACAAGACTTCTAACAATTTTGTTGGAAACAGACATTGAGAGCATTGGGGGGAGGGGGACTAGACAACAATTAGAAAAAATGAATATGATAAAAAAAATAAGTGAATCTGATTATATGGGAGTGCCTCTGAGGCTGTCAGAATTTGGGAAGACAGAATCCTAAAGCCATGAAGAGGTGAGTAAAAATCTGTAGCCACATATTTTGTCCTCTCATTCACCAATTCTGGGCATGAGGCAAGAGTCTGAGGATCTGGGCAATGAGCCCAGGAAGAGGGATTATACTAAGAGGCAGAGAAAACAGCAGAGCTTTGGCAGTGTCACAGGGCTGAGACAAAAATGAGAGATTTGAAGTGTCCAGATTGAGGTGGAAAGGAGAAGAGAACACCTAAGCCCAATGCTCATATGGTTTTCCATAACAAGATTTGTACTGAATTCTGAAACTGTCCGATACACAAAGCTAAGAAGCCAAACAGAAAACCTAAAGAGAGCAAAACAAAAATGTTGGAAGTCTTGTGGTACTGAGAGACAAGAATAGAGTTCAGGAGGTTTTTCGTAGATATTCTTTATCAAACTGTGAATGTTTCCCTACACTCCTGGATTTCTGAGAATTTTAATAGCAAATGGATGGTGAATTTTATCAAATGCTCTTTCTACATGGACTGATATAACCATATGATTTTTCTTCCTTAGCCTATTAACATGGTAGATAACACTGATTTTTGAGTATTGAACCAGTCTTTCATCCCTGGAATAAAACCTATTTGGTCGTGGTATATCAGTATTTTTTTATAATACTATATAAAATATAATATTACTGAATTCAATTTGTTAATATTTTGTGGAGGGTTTTTACATATGGATTATTCAGGAAAAATGGTCTTTAGTTTTCTTTTTTGTACTGCTGTTGTCTGGTTTTGATATCAGGGTAATACTGGCCTCATAAAAATAAGTTGGAAATTGTTCCCTTCTCTTGGATTTTCTGGAAGAGACTGTGGAGAATTGATGTTAATTCTTCTTTAAATTTTCATACAATTACCCACTGAAACTATCTCAACCTGGAGAGCTCTTTTTAAGGAGTTTTTAATTATGACTGTAATTTCTTTAATAGTTCTAGTGCTCTTCAAAGTATTTTTTTTATGTTGTGTACATCATTGATAGCTTGTGCTTCTAGAGGAATTGGTCTATTTCATCTAAATTGACAAAGTCTGTGTATAGAGTTGTTTTCATTATTCCCTCATTAACCTTTTCATGTCTGCAGGGTCTGTAATGATATCCTATGTTCATGCCTGATGTTGGTACACATTTGTGTCTTTCCTTTCTTTGTCAGTCTTGCTAGAAGGTTATTAATTTTACTGATATTTTTAAAGAACCAGACATATTTTATTCCACTCATTTTTTTTTGTTTTCTTACTTTCAATTTCATTTGACTGATATCTAGCTTTTATTATTTCCTCATTCTTCTTTTTATAATTACTTAAAGTAAAACATAGATAATAGATGGAAGTCTGAGACATTTCTTCTTTTATAATATATGAATTTACTGCTATATATTTCCCTTTCAGATAATGGAGAAAAAACTGGCAAGAGTTATTTCAATTTTATAGAAAGATTTTCAAAGCAACTCTTTCAATGAATAAACATCAACATGCTCCCTCTAAAATTGCTATTATAATTTTACACATAAAATAGAATTTTGAAATAGTTTAGCTACTAGAACTGCCATTTAAGTATACTCAATATATCAAAATATGAAAGAATGCCTACTATATTCAGGACACTGTTGGGCATATAATAGTGAATAATTGTTTCTGCTTTAAAAGACTATCGACTCTTTTTTTTTTCCATCTCCAAGGTACATTCATCTATTTCACTCTCTATCCATTTCTCTATTCACAGAACTCATATAAAAATCTGCAATAGCTTTCTAATGGGTTCCACTGTTTTACAGTTTATTCTCCACACAGCAGTAAGAGTGTTCTTTTTTAAAAAGGGGAAAGGGGAAACAATTTGGGTTATGTCACTTCTTTGCCTTAATTTTGCCAATTATTTTGTATTATATTTAAAATAAAATCCAATTACCATCCTATGACCTAAAGAGCACCAATAATCTGGTCTTGCCTTCTTCTCAGAAGAAGAATTAACCTTCTCAGAATTAATCTTGTAATTAAATTAATCTCGAATCTCATAACATTCTCTTCTTTTTATTTCTCTCACATGGAAAGTCTTAGGGTCCTTTTACTCTGCTGTTCACGCTCCCTGGAACACTCTGACTTCTAATATTTGTCAGAAATATGACAACTTCTTTCACTCAGGGCTCATCTCACCTCAGATGTTTTCTGTTTAGAGAGGCCTTCCGTTGACCATTTAATCTAATTTGGCCCTTTAAGACATCTTCTCTAACACAAATGTTTGTTGTGCTTATAACTGTTAACAGTATTTTAAATCATTTTGTCCACTTAGTTGTTTTAATTACTGAAATTCTGTCTCTTCCATTTACCCTTTCTGTCTTTCTCGTTTCTGTAATCTTGGCACTTAAAGCAGTTCCTGGTATGAGATTAATACTCAGTAAAGATTAAATACAAGGATTATGCAGAATAAAGAGCCTACACAAAATATTACAATGCAAGGCAAAATGTTATAAGTAAAATAAATGTAAAGTATTATCAAAGCACACGTACAGACTGTTGGTTAGGAGGAGTGTGTTTATAGAGTTCTACTGCCATAACTATTAGCTGTGACTCTGAACAAATTAATAACTTTCCTGTGACTTTGTTTCCTTATCAGTGAGATAGTAGCAGTAATTACACCATAGGGTTTTGTGGTTTAAATGAGGTTTTACTTGTGAAGCACATGGAATGGTGACTTGCATTAATAAGGCCTCCATAAATATCCTATACTATTAACATTAAATTTTTATATGTGCTATTATTATCATTAATGTTTTATCATTAAATTTTTATATGTGCTATTATTATCATTAATGTTATCAAATAATGGAGAGATCCTTGGAAGTGAGTAAATTAAAGTTTCAAAGAGGTTTTGACGTTTGAAGATGATATAAAAGTTTGATAGGAGGGTTATAATCATAAAAGGAAGAATAAATGAATGAATGAATGGTGTTATATATAACATGTATATATCTATATTTACAAATGTAACTTACATGCATATTTATATCTACCTATATACCATATGTCACAGGATACAAAATGTTATACAAAGCAAAACACTTCAATCATACCAATTCTGCTTAGGTAAATTCTAAGAAGAGAACATAACAAAATTAAACCCATAGGTCATTATTAGTCTATCTGCTATTTGGGGAGGAGAGGGGAAAGCCAACAACATAATTGGAATCAGAAGATATGTAATACTTCTATTTATGCCTTTCCTTACTGTGGAACCTTGAGCAAGTAACTTAGGCACTAAGATGCTTCGTTTCATTATTTAAAAAATAAAATAGCACTAAGAAGATGTACCCCACAGAATTAATGTGGAAGTTAAAGATACTGTACAGGTTAAAAAATTTAGCAGATGATAGAGTGAGTGACCAAATAGGCACTGGCAATAGTTTCACAGATGTGAATACGTACTAACCTTCTAGTAGCAGATAAAAATCAATGAAATATTTATCCTATTTTTATAATAGCTGAAAGATTGCATTGAAAATAAATTTCTACACACTACTTCATGTAAAATATTGATAGATAACTAATAAGGACCTACTGTATAGCACAAGGAACTCTATTCAATACTCTGTAATGACCTGTATGGGAAAAAAAATCTAACAAAGAGTGGATACATGTAACTGATTCACTGTGCTGTACACCTGAAACTAACACAACATTGTAAATCAACTATACTCCAATTAAATGATTTTTAAAAAGTATGTGTGTTCCATAAACAACAAGGATTTACTGTACAGCACAGGGAACTATATTCAATATCTTATAATAACCTATAATGGAAAAGAATCTGAAAAAAAAAATATATATATATATAGCTGAATCACTTTGCTGTACACCTGAAACTAACACAATATTGTAAATCAACTATACTTCAATTTAACAAAAAAGTATGTGTTCTTCCATACCTTGTAAACTAAAACAACCCAAATAACACAATATTTGTTCCAGAAAAATAAAATAAATTTCTACAAATGTTCTCATATCATCTTGTTATATATTAATATTGCAAAGAGAAAGAGAGTAAAGGAAGGAAAGAGAGAGAGACACAAAGTGCAAACAGACAGGGAAGGAGAAAATAGACATTTGCAAGTATGCTCTTGGGATAGACAGGTAAAGATAATCTGATCTAAAATAGATGTTCAATAAATATATAGCGTTAAAAAGTATGATTTTATCTTGTCCTCATGTTACTAGCAATACTTCTCATCTTAGTAGACACAGATAGCTTAAAAAGATTACTTGTATTGTCCAAGTTACTCATTAAGATGCTCATTTCCTTTTGAATTGTTCAGGAAAAAATGCAAATTTGTGTTTTAATCTCTCCATTTATTATTTATTTATTTTTTTTTGCGGTACGCGGGCCTCTCACTGCTGTGGCCTCTCCCGTCGCGGAGCACAGGCTCCGGACGCGCAGGCCCAGCAGCCACGGCCCACGGGCCCAGCCGCTCCGCGGCATGCGGGACCCTCCCGGACCGAAGCACGAACCCACGTTCCCTGCATCGGCAGGCGGACTCCCAACCACTGCGCCACCAGGGAAGCCCATAATCTCTCTATTTTGAACACAAGCTATTACTGCATTCTATTTTTGAGAGGACAAAAATAACGACAATGTTCTGACTGAATATCTCTATTTACATTTCTAATAGAAAACACAACTATTCTTTTGTCATCTTTAACTTTGAAATGATAGCAACTGATAGTGAGCAAAATGCATATTTAAAAGCAAGATATTTTCTACAGTGCACTATGCCATAATTTAAACAGTTATGGTTTTATCATTGAATAAGCTGAAACTGTACTCATTCAATGTAAGGCAATGAAAAATGTTTGAATTTGTTTTTATTTTGGCTAATAGGACTACCAAAAATGAATTCTGTCCTCTGAAGATGCTACTGTGAGGGGATATGGCCATTTTGATTATACTGATTTAGAATTGTGTAAACAATACTACTTAACAATTTTATACAATTTAAGATCAATCAGCATCTTGTTCCTCGTTTGAATTTCAATATGGTCAAATGAAGAATGGTTTAATAATATCTAGATACTAATCTAATGATTTTTCATGGAAATAATTGGACTATTTGGAGAGTTAAAACTCTGAGATCAATTTTGTATGTCTCAAGATGTATTTGTATATTCTCAAGGACTGTATAGACATGGTCTGCACAACAAAAATAATTATTCTACAGATTTGTTATTCTATTATGTTAGCAGTCATACAACAGATTGCTAACATGCAGAAACAAGGTCATAACTTTTATTTTGTTTTTCTTCTAATTCTCTTGGCTTGTACTTTCCAAACAATGTTTAAAAAATAGAGGCAAAAACAGGCATCATAGTTATGTTTATTGGTTATCTTGCTGGTATTATACTATTAATATTATGTTTAATAATTAGCTATTGGAAATGAAAAGTATCTAATTCTCTAGAAGGTATATAAATGAGTATCTAATGCTCTAGAAGGTATACACCTCTAGTTCAATGTGTTGTGTGTTTAGACTCAGCTCTATCCTGTATTTGACCTTACCAACAAAGACATATAGTCGGGCTTCCCTGGTGGCGCAGTGGTTGAGAGTCCGCCTGCCGATGCAGGGGACACGGGTTTGTGCCCCGGTCTGGGAAGATCCCACATGCCGCGGAGCGGCTGGGCCCGTGAGCCATGGCCGCTGAGCCTGCGCGTCCGGAGCCTGTCCTCCGCAACGGGAGAGGCCACAACAGTGAGAGGCCCGCGTAACGCATAAAAAAAAAAAAAAAAAAAAGACATATAGTCCATCCAGAAAGGAGTTCCAAGAGAAGGCATGTATCTCAGGAAAAAACCCCTCTGAACAAACCTATATAACTCCTTTCTGTGTGTTTCAAATGGGACCATCCTATACTTTAGAATTTCATTTTGAGCTAATAATGCCTGGTAAATTATTCAGGTAAAAACTTCATTGTGTAGTATCCTCACCTTTGCTCCTGTGGATCCGTGCAATCTGTGGGGTGATGTGCATCAGTTTAACCAACATCTCAATGCCTTCTGTTCAGTGCAGTCTTCCTTCTAAAGAATTCATTTCTGATTTTAACAGATGCCTTCTGGAGACAATGTTTTATCCAGAAGGGGGGACTTCTTTCATTGAAGCACTGTTTTTGTCCAACTGGCAAAATGTTTTTCTGTCTTGCAGACTGCCATGCAAGTGGCCACCTACTCCACTTCTTGATTTGTTCTCCGTGGCAGAAAGGGTAAGTTCTCTGAAAAGAGGCAAGGGACATTTCTATACCTTAAAGCATGTCTGAATCAGGCTCTGATTCTAACTTTGTGCTTCTATGGTTGTCATTTATTCTTAGACAAAAGTAAATCCTGAATGGATATTATACATATCTAAATATTAAAATTAATTTATAGATTTTGAAAACAGGGGTTTGTAGATTCTGAAAAATCAGAAAACAAAACAGGTCTATAAGAAAGTTTGAATTTTTATTAGAAGTTTGTGTTAGCTAATGTTGAATAAATCATAATAGAGAAACAGTGTTTCTGTGTAAAGCTGAGGAAAATGATCTGTGAAAAATATTTATGTACACGGCCATTTTTTCCATTGAGATACAATGCAGGTGAGTATGAATTTGGATTCCAGTTGTTGCTAAGGATAAATACTCTTTATCCTACATTTTGATGGGACTAGGACATTTCTCCTGTCTTAATTATAATGATTATAATCTGGTTCTACAGTGTCAACAAAATATCCAGCACTGGGATTTTGCCTGTTGCTGTATTTGCCAGACTTTGCTATAAATCTCTGCAGCCGTCTCATTGTGTTTGGACTGTGATTGCCTTGTCATTCCTGCATTCTGACTGCAAAACACTAATCTCCTAAATTAGAAAATAAACACTTTCAGTTATAAAATACAGAAATGGTCTTATAGTATGCAAAGCTGGCACTGTGGCACAATTATAATTAATGCTTTGTCTCTTTAGACAAGTAATGATGAGTTAGATGATTAAAACAATACACACTGTGGGTAGGAAAACTCACTATATAAAAGTGGGAATTTTAAAATATGATCTATCTTCAAATCCCAGAATTTTGCAAGAAAATTTCATTCCTTCCTGGAAACTGAATGTTGATTGCTGAATTACATTCACTACACTTCTCCATCCAACATCATTTTCTGAAAATTATAATCCCATATGACACACAAAAATTTAACACAAAGGTGACATTTTTGGATATACACTTTTACAAATAAGAAATTATCATTATTTTGCTATTCCTCAAGTTCTTATTCTACTTCAAGCACTGCTCTAAGAATCTACCTGCATTGCTTTTTAATTCTCCTAAAAAAATAGGACATGCATGCTATTTATATACTAGTACAGATGAGAAAAGTGAGGAAAACAGATGATTAAATGTTAGGTTGAGCCATATGATATTATTTTGTAATTTTAAAAAATCCAAATATCAGCAGTTTTCTATGGCTCAAACTAATGTAGAAATCAACATCAGCCAGGCTGCAAGTGACACAGTCAGGATACAGACATGGACAACCTGGCTCCTGACCAGGGCCAACTCTTCTAAAATTAAGGCTTTGCTGTTCTTGGTCTTTTGTTGTTTCCTGGAGTCCCAATAAATCCCCTTCTTATCTTGGGTACTCTCTGGACCTACCTTCTTAGATATCTGCAAATTCTTTTCTGTCTTCTTTCAAAAACTTCTTTCTGAATTTAAATATATTTCCACAAATATTTACTGAATATCTACAAGTTATAAGGAAATTACAGGAAAGCTCATTAGACTTTCAGGTCATACAGACCTCTGTAATTTGGCTGTACCACAGGTCTTTGGGAAACAATATTTTTGATCCTCAACTTTATCAACTATAAATTGAGAATGATAATGCCTGTTTTGAAGGACTCTGATAAGAATTAAAATTATAGAGAAAATAGAAGAAAGACTTAAAGAAACCAAGCTCATATTATGAGGCTAGAATAATCATAATACTAATACCAGGTAAGTACAATGCAAAGAAAAGAACATTATAGACCCATTTTACCTTTGAACTGTAATTCAAAAATCATAAATAAATTTAAATTAATATTATTTAATTATTGATTAAATAAAATATATTAAAAATTTAAATATTAGCTGACTAAATCCAACAGTGTTCTAAAAAAATAATACTTTAGAATCAAGTACCTTTACATTTAAAATGCAAGGACATCTTAACATCAGAATAAATCTAATGACAATTTACCACATTAATAAGTTAAAAGTGAAAATCATATGACTACCTCAATAGTAGTGGTAAAAGTATTTTATATGCTCCAACACATATTTATGATGAAAAGTCTTAAAAATTAAAAATAAAAAGGAATGTTAACTTAAGAGTATTTACTAAATAAAAGCATAGCAAATATAAGATGCCCAGAATCATCACTACTGTTTAGCATAGTACCATTATCCCTGAGCACCAATATTACAGATGAAAATATCTAAATATTGGAAAATAAAATGACTCAAATTAACAAATGACTTGAAAATCTTTATAGAAATCTATGTTCAACATTTTTTTTATTATGAACACAATAATTCTGCGAGGTTGTTAGAAATAAAATCAACTAATATAATGTTATAGTATCTCTTTAGACCATAAATAACAAGTAGAAAATGGTTTTCATGATATCAGTTATAGGGATATTAAAAGACCTTAAAACTCTAAAAGGACATGAAAGATCATGAAAAAAATACAAAGAGGCCCAAGTACTCAAGATATGCCTTACATTGAATGCAATCCCATTCAATATTGCAGTTTGATATTTTTAAGGATTTTAAAAAAACTTATTATAAAATTTATTTTAAAAAATAAAGACCCACAAAGAGCTAACTTAACCTTAAGAAAATTTAAAAAGAAGAGTAACCGGAGGAATTGCTTTATCACACATTAAAACATACTACAAAGCCATAATAATAAACATTGTATAGTATTGGTGCACAAACAGAAAGTTATCTACTTAGACAAATAGAGATCTGAAAGAATGAACCTTAATATATGATTAAAATGAACCAACAATCCAATGATGAATGTATAGACTGCTCAAGGCATTGCATTTGGAAAGCTGACTCATTACATGGAGATTAAATGAAACCCCTATCTAATACCACATTCCAGAGTGAACTGTAGATTGACCAAAGACCTAATGTGAAAGATAAAATTATAGTGCTTATAGAAGAATGCAAGAAATATCTAGAATCTGGATTTTTAAATAAATTTTCAAATATACAAATCATTAAAAATAGACACATTTAAAATTATAATGTTTATAGAAAAATGTAAGAAAGTGCTGGATCAAAATTTTTTAGCAAACTCAAATATACACATCATTAAAAATAGTGAAATTTCATCAAATCATAATTAGTTATTTCTGTTCCATTAAAATACCACTATCAAAATTATAGAGACACAATGATAGGAGAAATTACTGTACATATTGCCAGTCAAAGGGGAAATACAGCATTCACTGTGCAAAAAAAGGATATTATAAAAAGGCAAGTATAGAAGAGGATTCCTTTTTTAAAAAAGCTAAGAGTATATGAAAATAAATTCAAAATTATTATCAAGTTAATGACTGTTAAATAATTAACAATGGGATATCATTTTATACCTATTTGATTTGTTAAAGTAAAACACTGGGAAATGTCTAATATTGGCAGGATGAGAAACTACAGGAATTATTATGATTTGCAGCTCATGGACCCTGGGCAGCCATTCTGAAGAACAATCTGGACCTACGTGATCAAATTAAATACAAGCATATGCTATGGCCCATCAACTCTCTACCAAGGCATATTTTTCCTCAAGAAATTCCTACATAGCACCTTAAGAGGACATGTATAAGTTGCTTATTACATAGTTGCAGCTCACCTTGCATTGAATTGAAACTATGTGACTTATTCTAAATAACCACAGGAATGTAGGTAAAAGTGCTGTAAATCACCTACTGACATGGCTTCTAAACTGCTCATGAAATCCTCTGGTTGCCTTTTCTTTGCTCATTTATAGGACAGATGCAGAAAATCCAGTGAAAGATTTAAAAACTACTAGATACAATGAGCCTGCTAGACGGACGTTAAAGAACTGATAGATTAAATCACCAACCACCGGGGTGCAAATCCACTCACTAACAGTCCCCTGGGCTGTGGTATGTGTGAGTTATTTTCTGAACCACTAACATTTAGCACGTTATTGTTACCTCTGCATAGCCTAGCCTACCTAACAAATATGGGGGAGGGAAAGAAAACCATATAAGAAAATAACCTACAGGGACCAAGTAACATTACACAAACTTGGTGATAAATTTTAGTTGTAGCTTAAAGGATGATTAAGCTTTGGAGTTCTTGTCACTACAAAGAGTTTTAGTTCAAGGTAACAGCCTTTCTAAAGGATATATAGTATGTGAGTTCATAGTAGAAGGAAGAAATAACAAGTACACTAATATTGGTGTGCACAATTGGGATATGTTCAGTACAGTAGAGAAACATGGCTGGAAATCATGATTGGTTCAGATCATAGCAAAAATATTAAAATATTTTAATTATTTGCTATGGTTTAATCTTACGTTTTGTTAGCTATTGCTGTGAAATAAACTACAACAAAATTCAACACAACCATTTTATTCTGTTCACAATTTAATGAGGCAGGAATTTGGGAAGGACTTGGCTTGTTTGTTCATATCTGATCAACATGGGACCAGATGGAGCAGCTAAGACTGCAGGTTGCAGTTCCAGTGTATCTTATTCACTCATATGTCTGGAGCCTTGATGGTCTTTCTCTCTCTCATAGTATCCTTCGTCCAAGGTCTCCTCACATGCCTTGGGCTTCACAAAGCATGGCAATTTACACTTTTTACAAAGCAACTTGCTTTCAAGACTCAAAAAGTATAAAATTACAGGCCAGTTAAGGGCCTCTCCAGGAAGTAGTGCAGCATCAAGTCTACCCTATCTGATGGGTCAAAGCTGTAATACATACTAGATTCAAGTGTCTAAAGAAAGAGACTGGTTCTGATGGGAAACAAGCAAGGTCACGTGAGTAGTGAGAAATACTGTTTTGTAAACATTTCTGATAAATGACCATGGCCATTAATAGAGAAGACATTAAAGGTTTTTGAGGATAGAAAGATCTTAACACTATGTTTTATGACTAAAATCTCTGGTTAATTGTGACAAAGAGATTAGTGGCAAAATACAGAAATAGGGAGGAGGGAGGGAAGAAAGAAGGCAGGCAAATTAAGAGGATATTACATATATTCCATGTAGAAGTGGGTTGGGGCAAAGACCACAGTGATGAAAAAGTTTGAGTACAGGAACTACTGTGCAGGAAAACAATATTTTTTATAGAGTGAATGTGAAGAAGTTGGAGAAGTGAAAGCTAACTTAAATTGTTTTTTATAATCTGGATGATTAAAAGAATAGAACAGAACAGTTGATTGATGTAGAGACACTTGGGAAAGAACAAGTTTGTTGGATCTGAAGTACTGTTTGAACAAAGAATGTTGCTGTCAAATTGTGCAATTGGAAACATAGGTCCAAAGATTCTACCTAGGGACTGAGATGAAAGTCATCTGTAAAGGAGTGACAGTTAAAGTCATTAGACTAGATAAAAATCACATATGGGTAGAGTAATGAGAAAAAAGACAAGGTCTAAGGACAAAACACCTATTTAACTTTTTCAGCCTCTGTTTGGATGAAGGCTTTGAAGTTTTTTAGGTCATATTAATGTTGATTAATTTGGACATCAATCAGTCCTTGATTACAGAAAGCGTTTTAATCCTAATTTACACACCTGAGGTGTTTTCATGTGAAGTTATTTCTAAATTTTCTCAAATAACTTACCTTTCGAAGGTTATCATTTCTGAATCCAAGTTCTTGTATTACTTTAGAGGACTGTTATTAGAACATCATTATCTTGAAATTTTCAACTAATTTTTGTACTACTGTATTTGGCTTACAACAACTGAAAACAAAGCAAATTTTAAAAAACTGACTGGCAAGAAAAGAGTTAAAGTTCCAGATTTTGTCTATTATGATTCATGAAAACCCAGAAAAAATAATCAAACTTTATCATGAAAGTCATAAGTGATAAGCTTTTGAGGATTTTTATATGGAAGACTGTCATGGTCTCAACTCTGTTTCATGAATCAAGAAAACTTCATTTACTTTTTACTTGCATTATAGTTTTTGTTCATCTTACTCTTAAAGTTGATTTTTAAAAGACTTTATCATCCTTTAAATATGTTTTTCCAATTGTTACTCTAATATTCTTGGAAGTCAGTATGAGAAAGGTTTGCGGTGAAAATTAGCCAGCATCATATGAAGTGGAACTTCAAAGCAGATGCATTTGAAGCATTGAATTCAGATATTTCCCTTATTGACCATGTTTGTTTTAATAATTTTTATTATAGCTTAGACTAATGCCTGTTTCAAGCATAGTGTATCAAGTATCTCTGGCAATTGAAAGTGAATTCTGTATATAATCTAGACCCAATTTGTCTAAATTTCAGGACTCTGAATGAAGTACAGATAAATAACATGAAGCAAATGCATATGTATGGTTAAAAAATGGTTTCTCAGAATTTCCTAGAGTTGCAGGATTTAATGTTAAAAATGCTTAATGTGCATTCTATATCAGGGATTTGATGACAGGAAAGATGGAAAGGTATTAGTGAAGTCATTATGGCAGGTACATTGATAAAATGTGATGACATATAGCCATTTAAATAATGAAGAGGAGAATATAAATTGAAGTAAAAACATTTAAGTTATATAGTTAATGAAAGTATGGTTACCAAGTAGTAATTCTAGTTCAAGATGATTAATTGAACATGTTGAATGTTCCTTCCAAAATGTAAAAATGAAAACAATTAATCACAGCATGGGAAACAAAACCAATGCCACTAGCAAGGAAAGAAGAGAACCTATTTTGCAAGACATTTTCTTGATGAATACTTTAATATGTCTTAGATATTTATTTCTCTTGGGAGTGAAATTGTTGAGTCATGGTAAGTTCACATTAAATTATATAAGTAACTACCAAAATATTTTTAGAAAATATGAGTCCCAGTTGCTCTATAGCCTTACCAACACTTGCTATCACAAGTTCTTTTTAATATTAGGGAATCTAATGAGTGTATAGAAGTATCATATTTTAGTTTTAATTTACATTTCTCCAAAGAATAATGAGGTTATTCACCTTTTATGTGTTTAATGTCCATTTTTATATCATTTTTATGAACTGTATGTACAAACTTTTATCCATTTTGAATTGAATCATGTGTCTTCTTATTGAGTTATAAGAATTCTTATTATATTTGAATAGAAATGCTTTGATATATATGATGTATATAATAAATATTAAATAGAAAATGAATATATAGTATTAAATAATGAATATTAAATATATAATGAATATTAAATGTATAATGAATATTAATCATATAATATAGTGTATGAAAATATGAAATACATATGCATTTTTCATACCAAGCGTATCTTTCAAACAGAAAACATTTTTTAGCTTGATAAAGTGAAATGTAACTTTCTTTTTATAATTAGTGTTTTTGGTGTCCTGTTTATAAAATATTTGCTTCTCATAAAGTCACATATATTATCTCTTATGAGATTTAGATGTTGGCTTTAAGCTTAAATGTATACTCCACTTTAAGTTAATTTTCATGTATGGTGTGAAATATGAGCTGAGGCTTGTTTTTCACATATCAGTATCCAGATATTCTGGCACAATTTCTAAGGAGACTACCCTTTCCATATTTAATTCCTTTGGTAACTTTGTCAAAAATCAATTGAGAATATATGTGGAGACCTGCTTCTGAACTCTTTTTTTTGTTCCATTATTCTATATGTCTATACTTATAGTACTGCCAAGTGTGTTAATTATTTTAGCCTTATAGTAAGTCTTGAAATCATGTGGTTTAAACATCTAACTTTGTTCTTTTTCCAAAATTTTTTGGCTATTTGACATTACTTGCATTGCCACCTATGCTTTACAATCACTTTGTCAATTTCCATTAAAAAATTGATCTATGGATCAATTTAAGAAGAACCAACATCTTAGTAACATTTAGTCTTCCAATCCATGATCAATGTATTTCTCTCAATATACTGATACATTCTTTATTTCCTTTAGCAATGTTTTTTATTGTTCTGCAAAAGGTCTTTTACATACTGTGCTAAATTTTTTTCCTATTTCATGCTATTGTAAATAATATTGTAAGTTTCATAATTCAATTGCTCATTATTAGTACAATTATATATATAAGTAGGAATTTATCACAGTGCAATAATATATAGAAATGCACTTGATTTTTTGTGTATTGATATTTATTATGCAAACTTGCTAAATTCTAAGTAGTTTTTTTGTAGATTCATTAGGATTTTCTATGCTAAAGTTCATGTCCTCAAAGTTTTTATATGTATACATTTTCAATATGTATTAATTTTATTTTTTTGCCTTATTAAACTTATTAGGACATTAACTGCAAGGAAAGTTGAATAGAAATGGAAAGAAAAATCATACTTGCTTAGTTTCCTATCTTACAGAGAAATTACTCAATTTTTTACCACTAAGTATTTGTTTAGTTACAGGTTTTTGAAGAAGTCCTTAATCAGCTTCTGTTTTTAATTTACTGGGAAATTTTAGTCATAAAAGAAAGTTGATTTTATTAAGTGATTTTCTACATATATATGGAAATTTTATATAATTTTTTCATTATTCTTTTAATACTGAAATTCATTAACATTTTTATGTTCAAAGAATTCTCTTATTCTTTCACTATATGAAGAATGTATGATGAAATCCTCCTTTCATTCCTAATAATGATAATTTTGATCTTTTCTTTTTTCTTGATTAGTCTAGCTAGAATTTTACTAATTTTAATAATCTTTTAAAAGAAAGCTTTTACTTTTACTAATTTTGTTTGTCCATTTCTTCTTTCATTAACTTTTACTCCCTTCATTTTATTTCCTCCATTTGGTTTATTTTGAGTTTACTTTTAGTCTTCTTTTTCTAATTCTAAAGGAAGAAGTTTAAATAATTTAAATCATTTTTTTCTTGTTTAATATAAATATTTAATGCTATATATTTTCTTCTTAGCATTGCTTTAACATCATTCCATGAACTTTAATGATGATGTTTTTATTAATGTTTAGTTCAAATTTTTGAGTAGGAAAGGGAAGCCAAAGAACACTTCTAGATGTTAGAGCAATCAGGAAAAGACATAGATGCATGAAAGAGAAGGAAAGAACATGGAACTCAGAGCCTAAACTTCCAGTAGAAATCCTAACAAGAGTTCCCAAATGTGATATCAAATGAAATGGAGGGTAGAAGATAAAGAATTATTGCAACATATAATCAGGAGGTGAATCACTGAATAAAGAAGGAAGAAAAACAAAGAAAGAGGCTATAACAATAATACCCCAGGTGAAATGGGATAAAATTCTAGGTCAGGGCTATGGCTATGAGGGTAGAAAAGAGATTACAATGGAGTTCTTTTTAAGGGAAAACAGAATTGTATTCTCATTTGTTTAATACCTTAAACTTTATTTTTATTCACTTACACTGCTACCATTATTATTTGCTCAGTTTTCGTTCTTGCATGTCAGATCTTCTTTCTTAATTTTTCTCTCTTTGAGTATATCCTCTAAAAGTTATTTTAATATTTTTGTCTGAAAATATATCCTTTAGGACAGATTTTCTTAAAGTAATTTCTGAGGATACTGGGATACTTGAGACCATTTTAAAGAACTATCTTACTATTTTCTCACATTTTTGTACCTTTCTTATTGTATTATATTGATAGTGCAAAAGCAATGATGAGGATGCCTTGGCAAAAATCAAGGCATTGACACCAAATTGTTCTACAAGCCATTGTATTCTTCACCTCTATGTACAGCTGTAAATGTTAAATGCTAGATTCACTTTAAGATGTCCTTGATAAAGCATTAAATTATGAGCCCCACTTTCTCTTGAAACTACAAAATTGGTAATCATGTGTTAAAAATGAGGCATTAACCAACAAGGATATAGAGAACAGAAGAGGATAAAATAGCAATAAAACATTAAGATTTAGAGAGTAGATAGATATGTAGTACCTCTCTTAGAAAAGTTCTTTAATCTTCCCTTTTCTTCATGGCCTTGACTGGTCAGTTATTTAGTAAAATATCTCTCAGTTTTGATTTGAATAATGTTTTCTTGTGATTAGATAGGGACTGTTTATTTCGGCAAGAACTCTACAGGTAATGCACCCTTCTCAGTGTATAAATACACGATACTGATATGTTCTATTATGGCTAATGTCAAATTTGATTACTTGGTTAAGGTGTTGTCTGCAAGATTTACCTATAAAGTTATTCTTTTCTTTGCATTTAATAATTAAGCCATGAGAAGTTTCAATGACACTATATAAATGTCTTGTTTCTCATCATATTTTCGCCAACTGGTGTTATCATGCAACAATGGATTTTGCGTGCTACAATTATTACTGTGATGTTTGCCTAATTATAGTTTTCTATTTTAATTATTTCTACATTTATTAATTGGAATTTTATTGTAGGGAAAAGTTGTCCCTACTCCACAATTTATTGGTTGATTGACTCAACTCATTAATATCAATTTGACTTATAATTACTTTATTATATGGGTTCCATTTCAACTCTATCATTTATTTTGTGTCTAAAATTGTCCGAGCTTTGGTCATTTGTAGCTCCTTCATATTGGCTCCTGTGTCCTTTAAACATGGCTTCATCATTTCTGGAACACACAATTACTTCCTGGCACTATAAAACATTTTAATCTCATCTTATGTTTCTCTGACTCTGCTCTAGAGTCAAGTATTTTCTCTACAGATTCCTGCTTCTTTTATTTGAGACAGCATTGGGCACTATGCATGTCTACTTCTAATGAGTTTTCATACCTTTTAGGCCCCCTCAGTGGACAGAACATAATATTAACACATGCACATAAACACATCTACATTTATCTCTCAATCCACCTATAGATAGATAGATAGATAGACAGACAGACTGACTGACTGAGCTTGCATTTCTATGAATATCTCCAATTACAATCCAACAAACAGGGTTCATTCCAGACTCCCCATTTTCTTATTTGCTACTTTTCTGTGACAGTAGAAGCATGGTTCTCATTATCTATGCTTACATATTTCTTAAATCCTAATATACAAAGAAAGTAGTTGTAGAACTGCTAGCCTATACCTCTATGAAAAATAAATTTAATAACTACACCATAATATTTTTAGTTATTTTTGTCTTTAGTTTTACAGTTTACAGTCAAAATACTACTTTTCAATATTTCTAAGCTTTGTTCTTTTCTTCACCAATCCCTTCAGTATATATAACATATACTTGTATTACATTATTATATTTGTAATAAATGAGCTTTCTGCTCAATATTTATATCCCTTTTTAATATAAAAAATGTTACATTCTATATAAACCCTTACTTTTTTCAACTTAGCATCATATCCTAGAAATCACTCCATTTCAATTCATAAAAATCTTCCTCATTCTTTTTTACAGTTGCATAGTAATCCATTCTTTAGATATGTCATAGTTTATTAAAACACTATCCAATATATGAGCATTTAGGTTGTTCCAATTATTTGAGATACCTCAAAATGCTGAAATAAATAACATTTCATTGAGCAATTTTTTTTTTTCAGATTATGGGAGATGTATTATCATGGTAGATTCTTATAAGCAGAATTGCTCTGTCAGAGGTAAGCTTTCTCAGCAATTGTCAAATTTCCCTTCAGAAGGATTGTGCTGTTTAATATTCTAATATGTAATTTATAAAACAGTCTATTTCCCTCCAAAAATGTATGGTCATAGTTTTAAATTTTCCAACTATTTTGTTGGCAAGAAAAGTTATCTCAGTATTGCTTGATATGTATTTCTCTAATTGTTAACAAGTTTGGAAATTTTGTCATGTCATTAGTTACTTTTACATCTTTCATTGAATTGAATTTTCATGTGTTTTGCTCATTTTTCTCTGTGATTTTTTTTGTGTGTGTGGTACGTGGGCCTCTCACTGTTGTGGCCTCTCCCATTGTGGAGCACAGGCTCCGGATGCGCAGGCTCAGAAGCCATGGCTCACAGGCCTAGCCGCTCCGTGGCATGTGGGATCTTCCTGGACCAGGGCATGAACCTGTGTCCCCTGCATCAGCAGGTGGACTCTCAACCACTGCGCCACCAGGGAAGCCCTGCTCTGCATTTTTTATATAATTAAATTTATCACTTATTATCAAAATCTTTAGATTTGAGTCATACATTAAAAAGCATCCATCCATATTTTCTAGTAGCTGTACAGATTAATTTTTTTTAACATTTAGATCCCTAATAAGTTTGGAATTTATCTTGTGCATAGCATGAAACATGAAATTTATTTACCTTTTATTCAAAATGGTTATCCAGTTTCCCCATACCATTTACTACAAAGCCCATTTTTCTCCCTGTGATTTGAGTGGCTAACTTTATCATATACTAAGTCTCCATATATACTGGAAACAATTTCTTTTCTACTCCATGGATATACTTATAACTTCAGTCAGCAGTGTTACTATTATTTTTAAATCATATATGTATTATATACACAAACACATATATATTATGTAATATTTATTTCACTAAAAATAAAAGTAGCAGGATGGCAGGTTAATAAGATATGGAGATCACCTTCCTCCCCACAAATACATCAGAAATACATTTACATGTGGAACAACTAGCAAGACAGGAACACAACACACCCCAGTAGAAGGGAGTCTGCCTAAAAATAATACTAAGGTCACAGACACCATAGAACACACCAACGGACATGGTCCTGCCTACCAGAAAGATAAGATCCAGCCTCATCTACCAGAACACAGGTACCAGTCCCCTCAACCAGGAAGCCTACAAAACCCACTAACCCAACCTTAGCCAATGGGGGAAGACAACAAAAACAACGGGAACGACGAACCTCCAGCCTGTGAAAAGGAGATCCCAAACACAGTGAGGTCAGCAAAATGAGAAGACAGAGAAACACACAGCAGATGAAGGAGCAAGGTAAAAACCCAACAGACCAAAAAAATAAAGATGAAATAAGCAGTCTACCTGAAAAAGAATTCAGAGTAATGATAGTAAAGATGATACAAAATCTTGGAAGTAGAATGGAGAAAATACAAGAAACATTTAACAAGGACCTAGAAGAACTAAAGAACAAACAAACAATGATGGACAACACAATAAATGAAATTAAAAATACTCTGGAAGGAATCAGTAGCAGAATAACTGAGTCAGAAGAATGGATAAGTCACCTGGAAGATAAAATAGTGGAAATAACTACTGCAGAGCAGAATAAAGAAAAAGGAATGAAAAGAGTTGAGGACAGTCTCAGAGACTTTTGGGACAACATTAAACACAGTTGGAATGCAGTTAAAGTTAAAAACTTCTGTAATATGGGAAAGGAAATAGTTAATCAAGTCCAGGAAGCACAGAGATTCCCATAGAAGATAAATCCAAGAAGAAGCACAACAACACACATATTAATCAAACTATCGAAAATTAAATACAAATAAAAAATATTAAAAGCAGCAAGGGAAAAACAACAAATAACATACAAGGGAATCCCCATAAGGTTAACAGCTAATCTTTCAGCAGAAACTCTGCAAGCCAGAAGGGTGTGGTAGGACATATTTAAAGTGATGACAGGGGAAAATCTACAACCAAGATTACCCACCAAGGATCTCATTCAAATTCAATGGGGAAATTAAAACCTTTAGAGACAAGAAAAAGTTAAGTGAATTCAGCACCACCAAACCAGCTTTACAACAAATGCTAAAGGAACTTCTCTAGGCAGGAAACACAAGAGAAGGAAAAGACCTACAATAACAAACCCACAACAATTAAGAAAATGGTAACAGGAACATACATAAAGATAATTACCTTAAATGTAAATGGATTAAGCGCTCCGACCAAATGATATAAACTGACTGAATGGACACAAAAAAAGACCTGTATATATGCTGTCTACAAGAGAACCACTTCAGACCTAGTGACACATACAGGCTGAAAGTGGGGATGGAAGAAGATATTCCATGGAAAACAAAAGAAAACTGGAGTAGCAATTCTCATATCAGACAACACAGACTTTAAAATAAAGACTATTAAAAGAGACAAAGAAGGACACTACATAATGATCAAGTGATCAATCCAAGAAAAGATATAACAATTGTAAATATTTATGCACCCAACATAGGAGCACCCCTATACATAAAGCAAGTGCTAACAGCCATAAAAGGGGAAACTGACAGTAACACAATAACACTAGGGGATTTTAACACCCCACTTTCACCAATGGACAGATCATCCAAATTGAAAATAAATAAGGAAACACAAGCTTTAAATGATACATTAAACAAGATGGACTTAACTGATATTTATAGGACATTCCATCCAAAAACAACAGAATACACTTTCCTCTCAAGTGCTCATGGAACATTCTCCAGGATAGATCATATCTTGGGTCACAAATCAATCCTTTGTTAATTTAAGAAAATTGAATTTGTATCAAGTACCTTTTCCGACCACAACGCTATGAGACTAGATATCAATTACAGGAAGAAAAGTGTAAAAATACAAACACATGGAGGTTAAACAATATGCTTTTAAATAACAAGAGATCACTGAAGAAGTCAAAGAGAAAATCAAAAAATAGCTAGAAACAAATGACAATGAAAACACGACAACCCAAAACCTATGGGATGCAGCAAAACCAGTTCTAAGAGGGAAGTTTATAGCAATACAATCCTACCTCAAGAAATAACAAACATCTCAAATAAACAACCTAACCTTACACCTAAAGCAATTAGACAAAGAAAAACAAAACAAACCCAGAGTTAGCAGAAGGAAAGAAATCATAAAGACAGATAAGAAATAAATGAAAAACAAATGAAGGAAACAATAGCAAAGATTAATAAAACTAACAGCTTGTTTGTAGAGAAAATAAACAAAATTGATAAACCATTAGCCAGACTCATTAAGAAAAAAAGGGAGAAGACTCAAATCAATAGAATTCGAAATGAAAAGGAGAAGTAACAACTGATACTGAAGAAATACAGAAGGTCATGAGAGATTAATACAAGCAACTATAGGCCAACAAAATGGACAACCTGGAACAAATGAACAAATTCTTAGAAAAGCACAGCCTTCCAAAACTGAACCAGGAAGAAATACAAAATATGAACAGACCAATCAAAAGCACTGAAATTGAAACTGTAATTAGGAATCCTCCAACAAACAAAAGTCCAGGACCAGATGGCTTCACAGGCGAATTCTATCAAACATTTAGAGAAGAGCTAACACCTATCCTTCTCAAACTGTTCCAAAACATAGCAGAGGGAGGAACACTCCTAAACTCATTCTAGGAGGTCACCATCACCCTGATACCAAAACC
Source organism: Phocoena sinus (assembly GCF_008692025.1). Lineage (NCBI taxonomy): Eukaryota > Metazoa > Chordata > Mammalia > Artiodactyla > Phocoenidae > Phocoena > Phocoena sinus. The sequence goes on along the minus strand of NC_045764.1, from coordinate 120,332,418 downwards.
AGACAAATATGTCACAAAGAAAGAAAAGTAGAAGCCAATATCACTGATGAACATAGATGAAAAAATCCTCAATAAAATACCAGCAAAAAGAATCAAACAGCACATTAAAAGGATCATACACCATGATCAAGTGGGGCTTATCCCAGGAATGCAAGGATACTTCAATATATGCAAATCAATCAATTTGACACACCATATTAACAAATTGAAGGATAAAAACGATATGATCATCTCAATAGATGCAGAAAAAGCTTTCAACAAAATTCAATATCCATGTATGATAAAAACCCTCCAGAAAGTAGGCATAGAGGGAACTTTCCTCAACATAATAAAGGCCATGTATTACAAACCCACAGCCAACATCATTCTCAATGGTGAAAAACTGAAACCATTTCCTTTAAGATCAGGAACAAGACAAGGTTTTCTACTCTCACCACTATTATTCAACATAGTTTGGGAAGTTTTAGCCAGAGCAATCAAAGAAGAAAAAGAAATAAAACGAATCCAAATTGGAAAAGAAGAAGTAAAGCTGCCAGTATTTGCAGATGACATGATAATATACATACAGAATCCTCAAGATGCTACCAGAAAACTACTAGAGCTAATCAATGAATTTGGTAAAGGAGCAGAATACAAAATTAATGCACAGAAATCTCTGGCATTTCTATACACTAATGATGAAAAATATGAAAGAGCAATTAAGGAAACACTCCCATTTACCACTGCAATAAAAAGAATAAAATACCTAGGAAAAAACCTACCTTACGAGACAAAAGACCTGTATGCAGAGAACTATAAGACACTGATGAAAGAAATTAAAGATGATACAAACAGATGGGAGCGATATACTATGTTCTTGGATTGTAAGAATCAACATTATGATAATGACTATACTGCCCACATCAATCTACAGATTGAATGCAATCCCAAACTACCAATGGCATTTTTCACAGAAGTAGAACAAAATGTCACAATTTGTATGGAAACCCAAAAGACTCTGAATAGCCAAAGCAATCTTGAGAATGAAAAGCAGAGCTGGAAGAATCAGGCTCCCAGACTTCAGACTAAAGTACAAAGCTACAGTAATCAAGACAGTATGGTACTGGAACAAAAAACAGAAATATAGATCAGCGGAACCGGATAGAAAGCCCAGAGATATACCCATGCACATATAGTCACCTTATTTTTGATAAAGGAGGCAAGAATATACAATGGAGAAAAGACAGCCTCTTCAATGAGTGGTGCTGGGAAAATTGGACAGCTACATGTAAAAGAATGAAATTAGAGCACTCCCTAACACTATACACTAAAATAAACTCAAAATGGATCAAAGACCTAAATGTCATGCCAGACACTATAAAACTCTTAGAGCAAAACATAGGTAGAACACTCTATGACATAAATCATAGCAAGATCCTTTTGACCCGCCTCCTAGAGAAATGGAAATAAAAACAAAAATAAACAATGGGACCTAATGAAACTTAAAAGCTCTTGCACAGCAAAGGAAGTCATACACAAGATGAAAAGACAACCCTCAGAATGGGAGAAAATATTTACCAATGAAGCAACTGACAAGGGAATAATCTCCAAAATTTACAAGCAGCTCATGCAGCTCAATATCAAAAAAACAAACACCCCAATCCAAAAATGGACAGAAGACCTAAATAAACATTTCTCCAAAGAAGATATACAGACTGCCAACAAACACATGAAGGAATGCTCAGCATCACTAATCATTAGAGAAATGCAAATCAAAACTACATAAGGTATCACCTCACACCAGTCAGGTTGACCATCATCAAAAAATGTACAAACAATAAATGCTGGAGAGGTTGTGGAGAAAGGGGAACCCTCTTGCACTGTTGGTGGGAATGTATATTGATACAGCCACTATGGAGAACAGTATGAAGGTTCCTTAAAAACTAAAAATAGAACTACCGTACGACCCAGCAATCCCACTTCTGAGCATATCCCCTGAGAAAACCATAATTCAAAAAGAGTCATGTACCACAATGTTCACTGCAGCTCTATTTACAATCGCCAGGACATGGAAACAACCTAATTGTCCATCGATAGATAAATGTATAAAGAAGATGTGGCACATATACACAATGGAATATTACTCAGCCATAAAAAGAAATGAAATTGAGTTATTTGTAGTGAGGTGGATGGACCTAGAGTCTGTCATACAGAGTGAAGTAATTCAGAAAGAGAAGCACAGATACTGTATGCTAACACATATATATGGAATCTAAAAAAAAAAAAAATGGTTCTGAAGAACCTAGGGGCAGGACAGGAATAAAGACACAGATGTAGAAAATGTACTTGAAGACACGGGGAGGGGGAAGTGTAAGCTGGGACAAAGTGAGAGCATGGCGTGGACTTATATACACTACCAAATATAAAATAGATAGCTAGTGGGAAGCAGCCGCATAGCACAGTGAGATCAGCTCGGTGTTTTGTGACCACCTAGAGGGGTGGGATAGGGAAGGTGGGAGGGAGACACAAGAGGGAGGCGATATGGGGATGTATGTGTATGTATAGCTGATTCACTTTGTTATAAAGCAGAAACTAACAGAGCATTGTGAAGCAATTATACTCCAGTAAAGATTTTTTTAAAAATAAATTTTTAAAAAGTAAAAGTAATTTTTGAAAGCTACAGCAACCAACCAATAAACAAAAGCCAGAGAGCCACTGTTTTTCTAAACTTAGATAAGTATTCAATACATATTGAAACAGTGTTAATAAAATGTTAACAGTGGACTTCTTCCTGCAGTCATTTTATTTCAAATGTCTTTGTTTCTAATCTGAGTGATGTATATTCCTTTTCAAAAGAAATCTTCTCTTGTTACATGATATCATTATTTAGAGCAACAGCAGCTGGTCTTACTGAGCTCACCTGTGGTAAAATTCTAAGCATATGGCAATTTGAACTGCAAGATATATATTTTGTTTTGGAGCACAATGTGCATAACTGGACCTTTTTGAGACTAATAGAGCATTACACTCTCAGTTCATTAGCTTCAGTGAAAATTATGTTTTTACCATCCAACATTAGGGATAAGTCCTTATCTACACATGCAAACTAAAGTGAAGGTATTAGGCAAACATCTGGAAAATGTGAATATAAAAGTAATGCTATCTTCAACAAATGAATATTCTAAGGGGGCTTCTTGGCAAAATCTGCAGGTAACTGCCTTAGTTTTTTATTTGACTTAGCACTTGCAACCACAAACTAGTAAAATATATTTGTGAAGTTGATTAATTTTATTTGTCAAATCTTTAATACTGCTTCATATAATATACTTTTATTATTGTTGAAATCGTAACTGATGTTTATACCAATTAAAATGTACTGATTAAAATATATTGAGGGGAAGAAAATATTAAAAATTAATTAGGCATAATGTAAATTAAAAATACCTTGCCATTTCCAAGCACTTAATCAGCTCAGAGTAGAGAGTAAAATTTCAAAATCTCCTCAGCCTTTGGGAACATACAACAGAGATGAGTAAGATAAAACTACATACAAAAAAATGTTTTCAACGATTTTAAAGTAATAATTAATTAGTTATTTTATACATAAGAAATAGTAAGTGACCAATATTTGAATTTGAAAGAATTAATATACTTATAGGTTGAATATAAATTTATATTTTGGCTTACAGACATGTTGCATAAAGTAGGAGATTCGATTGGAAGTAGTCAAGCTTTGGAAGGTCATATTAGGATAAACTTATAAGAATATAAAAATGGTGTGGTTCATCTCAATTGTATATAAAATATGTTCACATATTTTCTTCAAACAATATATTCTGCCATATTAAAAGTACATTTATGTGTGGCTAATGTAAAAAAATAATAAACAGAAACCTCAATTAAATAGAGTTGGGAGACCAGAAGGGAGAGCTCTCACGTGGTGTGACTATCACATAAACTAACTGGAAAAAGAAAGACTCCTCTTCTTTCCTGACAAGGACACAGCCAATGAAAAGCCATGGACTCTTTATTTCCTACAGCTCTCCCAACTTCCTTTTCCTCTTTATAAAAGTATTCTTGGGCTTCCCTGGTGGCGCAGTGGTTGAGAATCTGCCTGCCAATGAAGGAGACATGGGTTCGAGCCCTGGTCTGGGAAGATCCCACATGCCGCAGAGCAACTAGGCCCGTGAGCCACAACTACTGAGCCTGCGGTTCTGGAGCCTGTGCTCCACAACAAGAGAGGCCGCGATAGTGAGAGGCCCGCGCTCCGCAATGAAGAGTGGCCCCCGCTTGCCACAGCTAGAGAAAGCCCTCGCACAGAAACGAAGACCCAACAAGCCAAAAATAAAATAAAACAAATTTAAAGTATTCTTTCCGCTTGCCATGGGGGAACTCTCATGTGGCTCACCATGATTGCAGACCTCAACTTATAATTCTCTGCAGATCCCAAATAAACCCATCTTTTCTGGAGGAATACCTGGCAGCCTATTTGTTTAAAGTCAACGTTAAATTGTTTTTGATGTATTTATTTATAGTCAGATATACCCTTTCAAAACTTTCATTTTTAATAATCAAGGATGTGTATTACTTTATCATACATATGTTTTGAGCAAAGAATGGATAAAAAGAAAATGTATTTCATTGAGTCTAAGAAGCTTAACTATGTAAGAGGTAAGTGTATGAGTTTTATAATGAATTAATGTTAGTTTAACCATCAGCCCTTTGAAAGTAGTATTTGGGAAAAAATATTACAGTTGACAGTAACACTTTTGCTAGCCAACTAAAAAGGTTGAAATAGTTGTCAAGAAGGTCCATTTGCCACTGCTGAGCCAAAGGAAAAGACTGAATATTTGAAGCACCATACTTCTGCCTGATTTGAATGCACAGATAAAAAAGCAGATATTCTAAAGCAACCAGTGTTTCACTTGAGGTAAAACTCAAAGCTTACTTTGGTTTTGGGATGTAAAAGAATGGTTAAAGTTATCTACTGCTGCATAAAAATTACCCCCAAATTAAGCACTTAAAACAACAATAAACCTTTCTCATTACACAATTTCTCTGGGACAGGAATTCTGGAATTGCTTAGCTGTACGGTTCTGGCACAGTTTCTCTTACAAGTTTTGTTAAAAGATAAAATATTAACAATTTTTAGAGTGCATTTGAGCAAAAATTGATTCAAATTGGGGAGCATTCAATCTACCAGATAGAGAGGAGCTTTTTGAGATAAATAGGGGAGGTTTGAGGATCAGTAAAAAAGGATAGGTGGGCTATGAATTGTTTCTAGGGCCACATTTCTGTTCCTGTAAAGACCCCATTTGTAAGAGAGGTACATTTGTTTCTAATTCCACAAAAAATTAGGTGGCAACATGAATGATGTCAAGAGGCTGACATACTCATCCAGCTACATTATCCTCAATTTGAATCTTCATATCAGTGAGAAGATCTTCAACTAATACAGAAATCAAAAGATTCCTATGTTATAGATTTAGAGCTGTGGATCATTGGAATGTTTCAGTAAATCCTTCCACAAAGGCTTCAGAATGTTTCTCTTTCCCTCTGGGTACACAGTTTCATTTTAGCTTGGGGGAGAAGGTCTAAAAAATGTTCCTGTCAGGGTCTAAATACTAGCTTCCAATTTAGACAACTTCTGACCATACAGCTCTAAAAAGAAAAAAAAAACACCTTACAAATATCTTGTCAGGTTTTCAGTTGGGACAAACAGTAAATATTCTGGGCAGTATTAAACAACATTTAGATGCAAGAGTCATCCCCGAAAAGGATATATAAGATACTACCTTCCCAAGATCCAGAGTCAATCCCAAAGATAATCAAAATAAAGAATGACTTGGGGCAGTTCTCCTGACAGCTGAGTCTCCGGTAGGACCTCAGCTGCACATGGAGTGCAACGTACATTTCTGTCTGCCTATATATTGGGGGTCCCCAAACTGCTAGTTGCCAAGCCAAGTTCTCAGGACACAAAATAACACAAATAAGAAGGCAACTGTTGTCCCTGGGAGAGAAAGGATTGACAACACATGGGCTCCAAAAGCAAATTCACAAGTCAGAATTCAAAGATCTAATCCTTACAAATGTTTTTTTGTTTGATTGTTTTTGTTTCTTGCCAACCACTCTGACTTCAGAAAAGAAAGGATAACATAAAATTTTACCTTCCTCTCAGGCCAGGAACCACAGATCTGGAAAACCCAAGTCTGGAAAACCAAAGTCTGGAAAACTGACTTTTGTAAGAATTCTCACCCTTTGCCCACTTTTGCCAGTTTTCCCAGGATCCCATTTGCAGGCTCCAGAGAGAATGGGGTGTCCCAGTAGGTCTCATTTTGATAACCAGAAACTGTAGGAAAGAAAAAATAATTTCCCCCCATGTGCCTGGCTTAGACCCCTTTTTCTCTAGGGCACTTTGTAAATGAATAAGCTTATCTAGGTTAAAAGCTGTTCATTGTGGCCATTGTAATTCAAGTTTATCTTTGATATGGTTAACGTGCTTGCTTAGCCTTTATAAAATTTTCTTCACCTGAGGCTTCACACTAGATACAGTCCAGTTTAAGTCAGACCCAGACCAACCCCTGGACCCTGTCCAGTTTCTAAACTGGATTCAGTTCAACCCCAGACCCAGTTTGGTTTCTAAGTCGAGCCCAGTCTGACTTTAGACTTAGTCCTTTTCCAGTCCCAATCTGGTTTCCAAGTTGGACCCAGTCCAACCCCAAACACAGTCCAGTTTCTTTGTTGGACCCAGTCTGACTCTAACTGACTTCCAGACCCCATCCAGATAAAGAAATGCTCAAATAAAGCCTGAAATCTCATATGCAAAAGCTAGGATGCTAGAGGGATTTAACTCACAACCTCCAGAGGCAGTAAAAAAAAAAACCAGTGAGCTCAAGGGGTTCAAGAGGTACTTATACCTGGTTACTCCCTGTTCCTGGGGGTCATTGGAGGCCTGTGGTTCTCTCCTCTGACCCAAGAACTGTCAAAAGATAAACTGAGGCATATTGAAAATTTCAAGATTTTATTTGAGCAAAACGTCTTTTTGAATTGGGCAGCATCAAATCTAGCAGATGGAAAGGAGCTCCAAGGAGCTATGAAAGACTTTTAGGCAGAAGGGAGCAGGCATGGGAAGTTATACCTGCAAAAAATCAGGTTGGTTAGAGCAAGGTTGCTTTCCTTTAGGGGATTGCAGGGGTCTTTCAGGCAGATGACCTACCTAATGCTGATCAGGTGATTCCTGATTGACTGGTTTAAGATTCTATTTCTGGGACACCCAAAACTGTAATTAATTCTCAGTTTCATGACATGGGACTTAAGAATAAGTGACTCCATTTGGGGCCTGTTGTCTTGTTTTTAACAGGTTGTAGTCAAGATATTAGCCTGGACCACTAATGTGAAGGCTTGATTGGGGCTGGAGGATCCATTTCCAAGATAGTGCATTTCCAAGATGGCGGGTAAGTTGATGCCAGCTGTCCTCAAGAGGCATTAGTTACTACCATGTGGACCTTTCTGGTGGACTGTCTGAGGATTTTCACGAAATAGCAACTGGCTTTCTCTAGAGCCAATGGTCCAAGAGAGAGCAGGGCAAAAGCTACAATGGCTATTTTGACCATGCCTCAGAAGTCACACTCTTTCACTTTTTCCATATTCCATTACTCACTCAGGCCAGTGCTATTCAAAGTTGGTAGAGACTATACAATGCTGTGAATACTAGCAGAAAATAATCAATGAGGTATTTTGGAAGTTCCTACCACAGGTTGGGTGTTCAAGAAATCAACGTTATTATAAAATTTCTCTATTTATCACAGAAAAAGTGTAAAAAAATCCCTAAAACCCCAAACAATAACTCTTTTCATCACTGTTTTAATTAAAAGTAGGTAAGCATCAAGAAAATGCTTAATATACTATGTTATGTTTTCTGAAATATTAAGGTGGTAAGAGAGACTAAATCATTAATTTGCAGTACTTATATTTCATGAATTGTATGTTTAGGAGTCTACTGATTATACAAATGTACAGCTCTAGGTATAAAAATGTTGCCCACTTAAATACATGCACATTGCCTCTATATCATAGCTGCCCTACTTAACTAGAACTATGAAGGCAAGTTCTTAGTCTTTTATTACTGCCTAGCCCATAGCACCTCCATATTGCTGTACACAGGAGGCACACAGTAAATGTTTGTTAAATTGCATTAAAATTTTGGGACAAATCTTCTGAAAACAAATACATGAACATCCATGCTGGTCTTGCTAAGATGTATTGGCATTCAATAGCATGCCTATACAGACGTACAATACAAAAGCGTCTCAGTGCCTGGTTTTTGTTGTTTTCAAACTGATTTGGAGATGGCAAGTCTTATCCTAAGCAAATTATGGAGCAAGCAAAATTACTCTTCATTGCACTGATCTCCAAATCTTGGCTCATTTTTCCTTTTGTGGTAATCTCTCTCTTTAGTTGGGCTTAAAATTCATCTAAGGTGAAGAATTGTTTTGGCCCAGAGTCATCCTAATATCAAGCCCTGTGTCTTTCATCAAAGTCTAAAAGAATCTGACAGATCTATTTGTGAGCCTTTTGCATTCTCAGGGGGCTCTTTTTTTCTTCCCCAGGGGTGATTTTTCCTCTTCAGATACCCAGTGTTCCCTTTTCTTTAGCTACCTCTTTTGAACACAGAGAAATTCTGTCACTCTATCTGTCATGTTCACTTGTTAATTGGTGGATTTTTCTTTTAAATAAAATAGTTGCTGCCAATGTGTTACCTAAACCAGACAGTGCACTTCAAATGTTTCATCCCTGAGTGGAAAGTCTGATAGAATCCTTTAAAGCATTCCTGTCAACCATGGGAAGGTATTAAAATGGGTTATTCCAAGGTGTTTTCCAGCCAAAAGACACATACCAGGAAATAGCTTAGCTTGGGCTTCAGAAAGACCATTCTGGCTGCCGCAGCTGCTGAAAGACTTAAGTTACAACCTCTTCAACAGCCAGGATATTCCATATGCTGTCTACCTCACACAGGTGTGTCATGCAGATCCTGTCATGACTTTCACACCTTTCTGTTTTGCCTGGCCCAGCTGTAGGAAGCTTGCCCCCTTCTCTTCTAGACAAAGATCTTTTTAAAATAATGTGAATTTAAACATTCTTCTACCTCTTTCTAAATGGATGATACCTATTTTCTTGCTTTCCAGGTTACTTCTACTTCTGGTATTGAGTCTTTGAAAACAAAACGCATTGTTGTGATGTGGCACATCTTCATTAATAGATGTAATAGCACCATACATATCATGAAAATAAATTATAAATATAAATGCATGCTAATTAATCAATCAGAAACAGTTACTTAGGTCTGAAGATTTTTTCCTGTGAAAACAGCAAACATAATAAACTTGGAAATTATTATGGGTTGTGAAAAATACAATAATACAAAAGAGATTAAGAGATAACATTTTCCAGCTGGATTTAGATCCAAGTAAAGAGAAGGAATTAGGTTCAGATAATGCAAGTGAACTGCCCAAGTGGATGTAGCTAAAAGTTAGAGCTTTATGTTCTGAAACATCCCAAATCACTACTTATCAGGTTCTCAATAATTTTCAAAGTATCTAAGATTCATGTGGAGACGGGGTGAGCAAGAGATCCTGAACTGAGTATTTATGTATGTAGAAAGGAGGGCCAGGAAAATCAAAATGAATGATGAGCCCACAAGTCAGAAACAGTGGGGCCAGCCTTTAGCTATTGCCGTAAGAGGCCTAGGTCTATCAGTCGAGCAACGCGCAGAGGGGCTGCTATGTGCCAAGCTCTGTGCTAGGTTCCTACTCTCTCAGGTTTTACAGTCTAACAGAGATAGAGAACCCAGAGACAAAATCAATCACAATACCTTCTGACAATAAAACATAATGAAAGAAATAAGATCATAAGAAAATAGTTCCAACATAAATTATTTTTGGAAGCATTTGAAGAGTAATATGTGTTTGTACAACTAAATTATCAGAGCTTCAGAAGCAAGGCATCCAAAGAAGGGAAGCGGTGTCAAATACATTAGCAAGAGCTCATGTTTTAAGCCTTTCCTGAGAAAACAACCAATGTCTGTTTTTTACTTCAATATGGGGAAAAAATGGCAATCTTATGGACAATCATTTTCCTGACTTTCCACTTATGAAAGTCTATAATCAGTATTAACTCTTTAGTGTAACTGCCAAGAAACCTAAGTACAGTAACTTGAACAGCACTAAACATGGGTGCCTCCTAGTTTAGGTCAATCCAAGGGTGGTGAGCAGTCCCCAACACTGCGTAGCACCATTTCTGAGCATTGCATTTCCCACTATGCAGCAAGTATTACCTGCCCATAATCTGTTTAGATGTTGTTCCTCAGGGCAGGGAACAATGAGAATTTCACATCTGCCCTCTTGTTTATTCCAGTGTGAGGACAATAAACAGCTAAGACTCCCTCCTAAGTGGGGAACAAAAAAAGATAGAAAAAACAGGAAAAATAGAGTTGAGCAGTACTACCCAACTTAACTTTCAGTGATGGTAGAAATGTTCAAACTTTATGCTGCCCAACAGAGTAGTTACTAACCACATGTGGCTACTGGACAACTGAAAGGTGACTAATGAGAAAAAAGAGCTGAAGTTTTAACAATTTAATTTTAATCAATTTGCATTTAAAGAGCCACACATGGCTCTTAGTCACCTTATTGGACAGTGTGGTCTCAGAGGCATTAAACGCATAAAAACTAGGACAGTGATTCTCTGAATGTGGTCTGGGGACCTCTGATACTCTTGGAGAACCCTTCATGGGGCCACAAAATCAAAACTATTTTTTATAAAAAATACTAAGAGGTTATTTGCTATTTTACTTCCATGCTTTCACAGTGACATTTTTCAGGGGCTACATAATGTACTATGTAGCAGAATGAATGCAACAACAGATCTGAAAACCCAACTAATTTTTCTTAAGCCAAACATTAAAACCCAACTAATTTTTCTTAAGCCAAACATTAAAACCAATAGAAAAAATGCAAAACAATGTCAGTTTCTACTGTTATATTTTATAAAAGAATCTGTTAGCGTATGTGTTAGTTATTTAAATAAATATTAAATAAATATATTTTTTAATTATAAATTTTAATTTTTCATGTGGTAAATATAAATAAATTATGTCACACAAACAAATCCCTTTGGAGTCCTCAATAATTTCAAGAGTATAATGGGGTCCTGAGGTCCGAAATTTGAGAATAACTAGACTAAGAAAACCAATAATTTCAGTGTCTTTTTCTCTTTTTTTTTTGAGAAAAGAATTCCTTGTATGTTTAACAAAGTTTTGGGATAGTTTGCATTGGGGGATCCCTTGAGTATGACTAGGAATAGTCTAAAGCATCTTTAAATGTTTCCTGTAGCAATCAGTAATCAGCATCTCCTCCTGGGTCAGACTATATTTTAAAAAAAGAACAATTTTCCCATAACAGCCAAGCTACTCTGGAGGATGTCAGGCATACAGAGAATGAAATGATTGGATTTTTTTTTTAACACCAGTAAATTATCCAGCATCAGAATATCTGGTTTAATGAAGAAAAATTAAAACATATTAATTCCAGAGTTTTACAGGCACATCTATATCATATGTAGATAGAAAACCATGGTATGCACTGTTTTGCACTGAATAGTTCCTGTACAACTAACACTCTTTTCTGGCCATGTACTGCCATCATGGACCAGAAAAACCACACCCTACTTAATGACAGCTTCAATTCCAAATTCAAATATCCATAGTCATTATGCATGGAATATTCTCTAAATGTGCACCAATTGCTTTAACTGCACATTTATGAGGCTCCAAATTACTTCATAAAGTACTCCATTAATGAGTTAAATGTTCTACTTCTCCTAAAAAAGAATTACTTGTCTTTAGTTAAAGCTTGTGCTACCCTCTGGAAGTTTCAATTTTTGTTTTCCACTACTGTCTACAGCCCTGAATACACCCGTTGAGCTCTCTGATCAGTAGGGATTTGGGGTTATAAAACACCAGCTCTTGTTGATACATCCTGTGAAGGAGCCTCTAGATATCAACCTTACTAGTATGATACTGCCCTTAGACTTGAGCAACAGAGGCCACTGTCTGGGCCTTGCTGTATCAAAAGTCTTATTTTGGACTTCCTCTGACCAACTCTGCACCACCAACCTCCACAGGAAAAAGAGTTGCAAGGTCAAGGGATGTATCCAACCCAAGAATGCATTCCCCATTTCTATAATATTCATACCGAAGGTCTCAGAATTATTTGCACAAATGACCCAAACCTTGTTTCTAGGGACCTGTTCTGGCCTCTCCCCTGAATCTTTCATGCCAAGGATGGTATGTGTATCCCTAAGCCCAGGGGATAGCCAAGGGGTCCCTTTAAGACCCAAGAGGTTTATAGGGTTTGAATACAGAGTTTGGGTGTTCAAGTGAAAGTATCCATATAAATACCCGAGAGGTCCTTCCCTGTACCATATGGAACTTGATATGGGAAGTGAAGGGGGAAGGATGTGGGTCATGACTACATTCTAGCATGGAACTCAAAAGAGTTGGAACTCGAATGATATGATATGCTTTAAAATGATTTTTCTGAATTCTGCCTTGAGGGTAGAATTTGGGTTTATAGTAAATAGGACAAGCTGAGTCATGCTGCAGTGATAAACATCTGTAAACCTCAGTGATTTACAACCAGAAAGCTATTATTTGTTCTACATATATACTGTTCATCAAAAGGGGGATAAAGACCATTACAGTTACTCAGAAAACCAAACCAATGGACTTGCTTCCATAACCAGAGTTTAAAGACGAGATATGACAAACATGCATTAGATCTTTAACCTTCCGCCCCTGAATGACGCTATCATTTCTGCTCACATTTCACTGAACCGTGCAAATCCCGTAATCCTTACTACATTCAACTGAGTAAAGAATTCCAACGCTAAAATTTGTTCAAAGCAAGAGAACAGATTTTTTGGAATTCCTTGGCTCACCAACATTCTCCCCTTTTGGTCACAAATATTTTATTCATCCCCTTCCCCACATGCAAAATACCCTCATTCTCTTCCTAAGAGGGAAAACTCAAAAGTCCTGTCCAATATGATTATCAGATTAAAAAGCACAAAATCTAGTGTATCTATATAAACCTAGATGTGCCACTTCTCATCTACAGACCTAAGAAATACAAACAAAAAAAAAAGACACAAAAAAAGTAATGTGATATACCCTCGCTACCCTATACCTGTTGGATTCACAGAAGAGGAATAGAATGACTGGAATAAACATTCCTATTTAGGAAGGGGAAGGATGGAAGGAGGGGAGGAGAGGGGCACCTAGAAGCCACTGAACCATGGAAATGCCACACTTCCATTGAACAGTCATTGTGAGGGCTTTCTCCCTGAGAGTAGTTCTCCAGCCTATAGTTCTCAGGGGCCCTTGGCTCTGACCTTTATACACTATCCTCATTGGCTACTTCTGAAGAAGTTATAAGAAAATATGCCTTCATTGAGACCTGAGCAGCTTTCTAAGTTTCCTTTACCCTTAGAAGGTTTGAGACCCAGGAACTATTCTAAGTCTTTAACAGTCACAGTTTCACAGGCTGGTAGTTCTCTGACAGTGCAATTCTCTCAAAGATAGTCATTTCATTCCTATTTATTTTCAGTCAGTCAGCTCTGTGTGTCAGTCATCTCACTCACAATTCTTTTGCAGATGTGCCCTTCTCTCTGGACTTAATTGTGTGTATAAACTTAACAGATACCCTGGGAGAAGCATATTCCTGGTATTTTTCTCTAGGTCTTCTGGTTCAACTGAAAAGATTTACTGGGTGAATAAACTCATTCAGAGATTTTAAAATGTGTCTGATGGTCACATTTTTGTTTTGGCCTTTACTGCTGCTATGCTGGATTTTAATTAGTGTTTGTTTTTTAAAGACCTTCACAGTTTTATTTTACTGCATGGAAATGGAAACCAGTTGGGTCTTTATTCTGCAGGTCTCCACATTTCTGAACTGTCTTTAATCCCTTTCATTCCTTCTTGTAAGTCAACCAATTATTTTACCTCTTTCCTGTTGTAACATGTCAAAATGAAGTCAAAAGTTAGAAACTCAAGTTACTAATGTCATTTGCTTATTCTTTTGTGAGAAGCTACAAACCCACTGGGTTCAATATTCACTTTCCATGTTACCACAGGTTAGAATTTTACCACTACATAGCACAAATCAGCATCTCTCTAATAATATTTCCTTGACACCTCTACCCATGGCCATAACTAATGCCAAATATTTTGGGGTTTTGTTCTTGTGTTTCTGGCACCTTCTGGAAATATTTCTTTATCAGTCAGGATAGGCAACATTAATCTGGTTGCCAACCTGGAAGTCTGAGTGGCTTAAAGCAACAAAATTTATCTTTCTCTTGTCCTACATATCTACCCAGAATTTGCAGTGGAGTGGAGCTTGTCAGATGAACCCTGGTGAGTGAATTATGGCAGCTCTATCAGTCACACTGGTTCTTAAGGCTATTGCCCAGAAAGGATACATATCAATACTTATACATTTCACTGGCAAGTAAGTCACACGACCAAAATGTGAGTTTAAGTGGGGAGAAAAGTAAATTCCTACTAAATGGCCAATGTGAGAGACGTGACATTAGCAAAAGATCCTAATGAATACCACTGTGAACAAGGATGCAACAAGGGAGACCATACAGAAAGTTACTGAAAAAAGTCAGGCATAAGATGGTCCTGGCATGGACCAGGGAGCATTATAGATGGCAAGAAGTCCAAGTCTGGGTAAATTTTGAAGAGAGATTCAGTAAGTTTTGCTAATGAAATGGGGTGAAAAAGAAAACTAAGAAATCAAGAATCAATCTAAAGTTTTGTCCTGAGCAAATAGGACAGAGTTGCCATTTACAGATATGAAGAAGATGTGAGAGAAGCCATATTGGGAGGTAATATCAAGAATTCAGTTTTGTGCATTTTAATTTTGAGACGCTTATTCTGCATTCAGTTCTATACATGTGTATGGGGTTCTGAAGAGAGCCTCTTCTCCTATGTTGGCTATCTGGTTATACCTCCTCTTTAAATCTGAAACTGCATGGATCACTCTTCATCTGTTTTCTCAGTGTTCTTTTATCCACATACATTCCAATATTACAAGATTTATTATGTATTCCTACATTCAGTGACCCATAATACCTGCCAGGCTACAAGCTAATGGCATTAATTAAAAGTTCCTTATTATGTTCTCTTTAGAAAAATTGATCTCAAGGAAAGCAGTCATTCTACAGCACTCTCAAAAGTTCTGGGTTATTTTTATGCTATTAAACATGATTTCCTTTTTAAGCAGATCATGTCTCACTTATAAAGACAGAAAAATGCTCCTATATTATAACAACCCTTTTTAAAACACTTAGGGGCTTTGGAATTATCAAAATCAAATATGCCTTAAATATCTCAGAAAACTTGAGCGCTTCTTGGGGTTTTTCACAGGGCTCTTTTAGCAAATGTGAAAAAACATTATTACCCATCCTACTGGCAACGATTATATGCAGCATGAAAAACAAATTTTAGTTGATCTCAAATAGAATGTTAACTGAATCATGCCTTTCAATTCTGGACACACATTTGCAGAAGTGGGATTATTGGGTCGCCTCCACAGTCCCTTCTGCCAAAATCAAGTTTTAGCACACTATTCCCCAGATTATTGGAATCTGCTTGTAGTCGGTATAAAAAACTGCAGCTTTGTAAATTTTTGTACAGGGACATAGATCAAATGTCACTCCAGTGGTTAAAAGTGATAGAAACTGTCTATTTATTATCCAGTTCCAGTTTGAATTAATATCCCATAATTTCTGCTCATACATTTTTACTGAGACTTCACCAGCCTCTTAAAAGTGCCTGAAACTTCTATGACACAGCTCAAACTCAGTTTTAGCCACATTCCCTGGGGTTCCACGGGCTTTGGTCTGGAGCTTTTGCTAATTTCCCAGCATCATCACCCTGTGGATGTTCACATTTTTTTTCAACAATAAGGGATTTCTTGGTTGGATGGACTCAGAGCACACATTCATTTTGTCTATATCAGAAGAAAGTAGTCAAAATCAGTGGTAACATTCTGAGTCGTACAGAGCTTCACCCAATTCTATCTCAGTTTGAAACTCATAATTTTCTAATCCCCACTGTCTTCACCAGGGCTGCAATTGCGCCAAAGCAACACTTAGTGTCTAACTCTCCCCTATGCATGAAGATGAGAACGTGGGTCAGAGACCTCATTCCAGCCACTCAATGTCATTTTTTATTTTGTTGTATTTTATGTTGATTTTCCTTAACTTTCTTCTCCTACACTGAAATTTGAATAAAATTAGGCCTTTTTGTTAGCTGAAGTTGACTACCATTTCCCTGGCCCTAAACTGCTCATGTAAGCATGTGTTTGATCTTTGGTTTTAATGTCACTTATTTCCAGTACAGGCCACAATACTGGGGAAAATAATCTAATCTCCTAAAACCGCAAGTTCTTTTATCCTTTCTCGGCTGGGTGCTGAAAAACTTATGCTTCCACAGAAATTTCTATCCTGCAGAAAACTTGTTCTAAATTCAGCAGTCAAGCACAGGTGCAAAAGCCTTCCCAGCTCTCACCCTATGTTCCAACTTAAAGGATCTATCTGTGCATTACCCAGCTGTGTATCTCAATCTCTTAAGGTGTTTTATTCTTTCATCTTTCCCCAAGGGTGTTCAGTATGCAGCCCAGATTTCTCCTTTCCAAGCACACTTCTCAACCATCTGAAAACAGTCTGGGGGGACGGCTTGAAGATGGCGGAAGAGTAAGACGCGGAGATCGCCTTCCTCCCCACGGATACACCAGAAATACATCTACACGTGGAACAACTCCTACAGAACACCTACTGAAGGCTGGCAGAAGACCTCAGACCTCCCAAAAGGCAAGAAACTCCCCACGTACCTGGGTAGGGCAAAAGAAAAAAAGAAAAAACAGAGACAAAAGAATAGGGACGGCACCTGCACCAGTGGGAGGGAGCTGTGAAGGAGGAAAAGTTTCCACACACTAGGAAGCCCCTTCGCGGGCGGAGACTGCAGAAGGCGGAGGGGGGAGCTTCAGGACCGCGGAGGAGTGCACAGCGACTGGTGCGGAGGGCAAAGCGGGGAGATTCCCGCACAGAGGATCGGTGCTGACCGGCACTCACCAGCCCGAGAGGCTTGTTTGCTCACCCGCCGGGGCGGGAGGGGCTGCGAGCTGAGGCTCGGGTTTCGGTTTTGGACGGAGCGCAGGGAGAGGACTGGGGTTGGCGGCTTGAACATAGCCTGAAGGGATTAGTGCACCACGGCTAGCCGGGAGGGAGTCCGGGGAAAAGTCTGCACCTGCCGAAGAGGCAAGAGACTTTTCCTTCCCTCTTTGTTTCCTGGTGCGCGAGGAGAGGGGTTTAAGAGCGCTGCTTAAAGGAACTCCAGAGACGGGCGCAAGCCGTGGCTAAAAGCGCGAACCCCAGAGACGGGCGGGAGACGCTAAGGCTGCTGCTGCCACCACCAAGGCGCCTGTGTGCGAGCACAGGTCACTCTCCACACCCCTCTTCCGCGGAGCCTGTGCAGCCCGCCACTGCCAGGTTCCCGGGATCCAGGGACAACTTCCCCGGGAGAACACACGGCGGGCCTCAGGCTGGAGCAACGTCACGCCGGCCTCTGCCGCCGCAGGCCCGCCCCGCACGCAGTGCCCCTCCCTTCCCCCCCCCCCCCCCCCCCCCCCCGCCCCCTGGCCTGAGTGAGCCCCCTCCCTTCCCCCCCCCGCCCCCTGGCCTGAGTGAGTCGGAGCCCCCGAATCAGCGGCTCCTTTAACCCCGTCCTGTCTGAGCAAAAAACAGACGCCCTCCAGTGACCTTCACGCAGAGGCAGGGACAAATCCAAAGCTGAGCTCCTGTGAGCTGTGAGAACAAAGAAGAGAAAGGGAAATCTCTCCCAGCAGCCTCAGAAGCAGTGGATTAAAGCTCCACAATCAACTTGATATACCCTGCATCTGTGGAATACCTGAATAGACAAGGAATGATCCCAAATTGAAGAGGTGGACTTTAGGAGCGAGATCTATGATTTTTTTCCCTTTTCCTCTTTTTGTGAATGTGTACGTGTATGCTTCTGTGTGAGATCCTGTCTGTATAGTCTTGCTTCCACCATTTGTCCTAGGGCTCTATCCGTCCATGGTTTTTAAAAAAATTTTTTTTTCTTAATAATTAATTTTAATTGTAATAACTTTATTATACTTTACCTTCGTTCTTTCTTTCTTTCTTTCCTTCCTTCCTTCCCTCCTTTAGACAACGAATCACCCCAAATTGAGGAGGTGGTCTCTGAGAGCAAGATTTATGATTTTTCCCCCTTTACCTCTTTTTGTGAGGGTGTATGTGTATGCTTCTGTGTAAGATTTTCTCTGTACAGCTTTGCTTCCAACATTTATCCTAAGATTCTATCCGTCCCTTTTTTTTTCTTTTCTAAATATTTTTTAATTCAATAACTATATTATACTTTATTTTTACTGTATCTTCTTTCTTTGTCTCTTTTCCTTCTTTCCCTCCTTCCTTCCTTCCTTCCTCCCTCCCTTCTTTCCTTCTCTGCTTCTTTCTTCCTTCCTTCCTTTCCTCCTTTCCTTCTTTCTTTCCTCATACTTCTACTAATTCTCTCTACTTTTTCTCCCTTTTATTCTGAGCCGTGTGGATGAAAGGCTCTTGGTGCTCCAGCCAGGAGTCAGGGCTCTGCCTCTGAGGTAGGAGAGCCAACTTCAGGACACTGGTCAACAAGAGACTTCCAAGCTCCACATAATATTAAATGGCGGAAATATCCCAGAGACCTCCATCTTAACACCAGCACCCACCTTCACTCAACGACCAGCAAACCACAGTGCTGGACAACCTATGCCAAACAACTAGTAAAACAGGAACACAACCCCACCCATTAGCAGAGAGGCGGACTAAAATCATAATAAAGCCACAGACACCCAAAACACACCACGAGACGTGAACCTGCCCACTAGAGAGACAAGATCCAGCCTCATCCACCACAACACAGTCAGTAGTCCCCTCCACCAGGAAGCCTACACAACCCACTGAAACAACCTTAGCCACTGGAGACAGACATCAAAAACAACGGGAACTACGAACCTGCAGCCTGCAAAAAGGAGACCCCAAACACAGTAAGATAAGCAAAATGAGAAGACAGAAAAACACACAGCAGATGAAGGAGCAAGATTAAAATGCACCAGACCTAACAAATGAAGGGGAAATAGGCAGTCTACCTGAAAACAAATTCAGAATAATGATAGTAAGGATAATCTGAATTCTTGGAAATAGAATGGACAAAATGCAAGAAACAGTTAACAAGGACCTAGAAGAAATAAAGATGAAACAAGCAATGATGAACAATGCAATAAATGAAATTAAAAATACTCTAAAAGGGATCAATAGCTGAATAACTGAGGCAGAAGAACGGATAAGTGACCTGGAAGATAAAGTAGTGGAAATAACTACTGCAGAGCAGAGTAAAGAAAAAAGAATGAAAAGAACTGAGGACAGTCTCAGAGACCTCTGGGACAACATTAAACGTACCAACATTCGAATTATAGGGGTTCCAGAAGAAGAAGAGAAAAAGAAAGGGACTGAGAAAATATTTGAAGAGATTATAGTTGAAAACTTCCCTAATATGGGAAATGAAATAGTTAATCAAGTCCAGGAAGCACAGAGAGTCCCTACAGGATAAAAACAAGGAGAAATACACCAAGACACATATTAATCAAACTGTCAAAAATTAAATACAAAGAAAGCATATTAAAAGCAGCAAGGGAAAAATAACACACAAGGGAATCCCCATAAGGTTAACAGCTGATCTCTCAGCAGAAACCCTACAAGCCAGAAGGGAGTGGCAGGACATACTGAAAATGATGAAGGAGAAAAACTTGAACCAAGACTACTCTACCCAGCAAGGATCTCATTCAGATTTGATGGAGAAATTAAAACCTTTACAGACAAGCAAAAGCTGAGAGAGTTCAGCACCACCAAACCAGCTTTACAACAAATGCTAAAGGAACTTCTCTGGCAAGAAACACAAGAGAAGGAAAAGACCTATAATAACGAACCCAAAACAATTTAGAAAATGGGAATAGGAACATACATATCGATAATTACCTTAAATGTAAATGGACTAAATGCTCCCACCAAAAGACACAGATTGGCTGAATGGATACAAAAACAAGACCCTTATATATGCTGTCTACAAGAGACCCACTTCAGACCTAGAGACACATACAGACTGAAAGTAAGGGGATGGAAAAAGATATTCCATGCAAATGGAAACCAAAAGAAAGCTGGAGTAGCAATTCTCATATGAGACAAAACAGACTTTAAAATAAGGACTATTAAAAGGGACAAAGAAGGACACTACATAATGATCAAGGGATCGAGCCAAGAAGAAGATATAACAATTGTAAATATTTATGCAACCAACATAGGAGCACCTCAATACATAAGGCAAATGCTATCAGCCATAAAATGGGAGATCGACAGTAACACATTCATAGTAGGGGACTGTAACAACCCACTTTCACCCATGGACAGATCATCCAAAATGAAAATAAATAAGGAAACACAAGCTTTAAATGATACATTAAACAAGATGGACTTAATTGATATTTATAGGACACTCCATCCAAAAAAAACAGAATACACATTTTTCTCAAGTGCTCATGGAACATTCTCCAGGATAGATCATATCTTGGGTCACAAATCAAGCCTTGGTAAATTTAAGAAAACTGAAATTCTATCAAGTATCTTTTCTGACCACAACGCCATGAGACTAGATATCAATTACAGGAAAAGATCTGCAAAAAATACAAACACATGGAGGCTAAACAATACACTACTTAATAATGAAGTGATCACTGAAGAAATCAAAGAAGAAATAAAAAAATACCTAGAAACAAATGACAGTGGAGACACAACGACCCAAAACTATGGGATGCAGCAAAAGCAGTTCTAAGGGGGAAGTTTATAGCAATACAAGCCCACCTTAAGAAGCAGGAAACATCTCGAATAAACAACCTAACCTTGCACCTCAAGCAATTGGAGAAAGAAGAACAAAAAAACCCCAAGGCTAGCAGAAGGAAAGAAATCATAAAAATCAGATCAGAAATAAATGAAAAAGAAATGAAAGAAATGATAGCAAAGATCAATAAAACCAAAAGCTGGTTCTTTGAGAAGATAAACAAAATAGATAAACCACTAGCCAGGCTCATCAAGAAAAAAAGGGAGAAGACTCAAATCAATAGAATTAGAAATGAAAAAGGAGAAGTAACAACTGACACTGCAGAAATAAAAAAAATCATGAGAGATTACTACAAGCAACTCTATGCCAATAAAATGGACAATCTGGAAGAAATGGACAAATTCTTAGAAATGCACAACCTGCCAAGACTGAATCAGGAAGAAATAGAAAATATGAACAGACCAATCACAAGCACTGAAATTGAAACTGATTAAAAATCTTCCAACAAACAAAAGCCCAGGACCAGATGGTTTCACAGGTGAATTCTATCAAACGTTTAGAGAAGAGCTAACACCTATCCTTCTCGAACTCTTCCAAAATATAGCAGAGGGAGGAACACTCCCAAATTCCTTCTACGAGGCCACCATCACCTTGATACCAAAACCAGACAAGGATGTCACAAAGAAAGAAAACTACAGGCCAATATCACTGATGAACATAGATGCAAAAATCCTCAACAAAATACTAGCAAACAGAATCCAACAGCACATTAAAAGGATCATACACCATGATCAAGTGGGGTTTATTCTAGGAATGCAAGTATTCTTCAATATACGCAAATCTGTCAATGTGATAAGCCATATTAACAAACTGAAGGAGAAAAACCATATGATCATCTCAATAGATGCAAAGAAAGCTTTTGACAAAATTCAACACCAATTTATGATAAAAACCCTCCAGAAAGTAGGCATAGAGGGAACTTTCCTCAACATAATAAAGGCCATATATGACAAGCCCACAGCAAACATCATCCTCAATGGTGAAAAACTGAAAGCATTTCCACTAAGATCAGGAACAAGACAAGGTTGCCCACTCTAACCACTATTATTCAACATAGTTTTGGAAGTTTTAGCCATAGCAATCAGAGAAGCAAAGGAAATAAAAGGAATCCAAATCGGAAAAGAAGTAAAGCTGTCACTGTTTGCAGATGACATGATAGTATACATAGAAAATCCTAAAGATGCTACCAGAAAACTACTAGAGCTAATCAATGAATTTGGTAAAGTAGCAGGATACAAAATTAATGCACAGAAATCTCTGGCATTCCTCTATACTAATGATGAAAAATCTGAAAGTGAAATCAAGAAAACACTCCCATTTACCATTGCAACAAAAAGAATAAAATATCTAGGAATAAACCTACCTAAGGAGACAAAAGACCTATATGCAGAAAATTATAAGACACTGATGAAAGAAATTAAAGATGATACAAATAGATGGAGAGATATACCATGTACTTGGATGGGAAGAATCAACATTGTTGAAATGACTCTACTACCCAAAGCAATCTACAGATTCAATGCAACCACTATCAAACTACCACTGGCATTTTTCACACAACTAGAACAAAAAATTTCGCAATTTGTATGGAAACACAAAAGACCCCGAATAGCCAAAGCAATCTTGAGAACGAAAAAAGGAGCTAGAGGAATCAGGCTCCCTGACTTCAGACTATACTACAAAGCTACAGTAATCAAGACAGTATGGTACTGGCACAAAAACAGAAAGATAGATCAATGGAACAGGATAGTAAGCCCAGAGATAAACCCACACACATATGGACACCTTATCTTTGATAAAGGTGGCAGGAATGTACAGTGGAGAAAGGACAGCCTCTTCAATAAATGGTGCTGGGAAAACTGGACAGGTACATGTAAAAGTATGAGATTAGATCACTTCCTAACACCATACACAAAAATAAGCTCAAAATTGATTAGAGACCTAAATGTAAGGCCAGAAACTATCAAACTCTTAGAGGAAAACATAGGCAGAACACTCTATGACATAAATCACAGCAAGATCCTTTCTGACCCACCTCCTAGAGTAATGGAAATAAAAACAAAAATAAACAAATGGGACCTAATGAAACTGCAAAGCTTTTGCACAGCAAAGGAAACCATAAACAAGACCAAAGACAACCCTCAGAATGGGAGAAAATAATTGCAAGTGAAGCAACTGACAAAGGATTAATCTCGAAAATTTACAAGCAGCTCATGCAGCTCAATAACAAAAAAACAAACAACCCAATCCAAAAATGGGCAGAAGACCTAAATAGATATTTCTCCAAAGAAGATATACAGAATGCCAACAAACACATGAAAGAATGCTCAACATCATTAATCATTAGAGAAATGCAAATCAAAACTGCAATGAGATATCATCTCACACCAGTCAGAATGGCCATCATCAAAAAATCTAGAAACAATAAATGCTGGAGAGGGTGTAGAGAAAAGGGAATACTCTTTCACTGCTGGTGGGAATGTGAATTGGTTCAGCCACTATGGAGAACAGTATGGAGGTTCCTTTAAAAACTACAAATAGAATTCCCACATGACCCAGCAATCCCACTACTGCGCATATACCCTGAGAAAACCAAAATTCAGAAAGAGTCATGTACGAAAATGTTCATTGCAGCTCTATTTACAATAGCCCGGAGATGGAAACAACCTAAGTGCCCATCATCGGATGAATGGATAAAGAAGATGTGGCACATATATACAATGGAATATTACTAAGCCTTAAAAAGAAATGAAATTGAGCTATTTGTAATGAGATGGATAGACCTAGAGTCTGTCATACAGAGTGAAGTAAGTCAGAAAGAAAAAGACAAATACCGTATGCTAACACATATATATGGAATTTAAGAAAAAAAAATGTCATGAAGAACCTAGGGGTAAGACAGGAATAAAGACGCAGACCTACTAGAGAACGGACTTGAGGATATGGGGAGGGGGAAGGATGAGCTTTGACAGGGCGAGAGAGAGTCATGGACATATACACACTAACAAACATAGTACGGTAGATAGCTAGTGGGAAGCAGCCGCATGGTACAGGGATATTAGCTCGGTGCTTTGTGACAGCCTGGAGGGGTGGGATAGGGAGAGTGGGAGGGAGGGAGACGCAAGAGGGAAGACATATGGGAACATATGTATATGTATAACTGATTCACTTTGTTATAAAGCAGAAACTAACACACCATTGTAAAGCAATTATACCCCAATAAAGATGTTAAAAAAAAAAAAAAGAAAGAAAACAGTCTGAACTTTCTGCCATGTCATACTAATAATCACTCAGACATCTTTCCTTCCCCAGGAAAAAACAAAAACCACCACCATTCATTTCATATTAGATAAGAGGGATACATGAATCACCTTCCATCAGCAGTGTTTCTCCAATATTTTGGCATGGGACTCGTTTCTAACACTATGAACCTAAGTTCCTGTGCTGTGCAGGACACATCCATTTTTGATGTTATTCTCCACAAGTGGGTCTGCTGGAAATGACCACCATCTTACACAGAGAAGGTATGTCCACTGCAATTGCTACTCGTTCCGGCAGACTCCCTCTCCTGAGTACTATTCACAAAGAGTTTAGAAGCTCTCCTTGACCTTCATTAAAAGTATACTTTAATTCTAGCAAGACAGACAATAGGCACAGATCAGCTAGCCA
Organism: Phocoena sinus; assembly: GCF_008692025.1. Lineage (NCBI taxonomy): Eukaryota > Metazoa > Chordata > Mammalia > Artiodactyla > Phocoenidae > Phocoena > Phocoena sinus. Next base: position 120,307,682 of record NC_045764.1, on the reverse strand, counting down.
AGACAGTAACTCTTGCCTATGGCCCTCCAGTTTTAAAAGCTTAAGGTAAGAATTATATGCAAGCTACTATTAAACAAACATGCCAACATATGAAATCCAGAGGACGTTATAATAATAATAATAAACACATACAGTGTATCGTGTTCCAGCACTACTTAAGTATTTTACATTTATTAACTCATTTAAGCTTCACAGCATCTTGTGCATTTAATCCTGTTATTTACCTAGGAAACTGAGGCAAAGTGATGTTTAGTCATCTGCCCAAGGTCAAGCAGTTGAGAAGCAATAAAAATGGGATTCCAAAGAGACACATGCATTTTCTATGAAGTTGCTTTACAATCCAAATGAAGTCCCCCTTCCCCCAGTGGGCATCAGGGAATCTGCCTATTCAGATCCCCTCCATCCTATGCCATTCCACTGCTTAACCTGTTACAGATACCAAAGTTCCTGTTTGCAGGCAATTCATTTCATCTATTTTTTTGTTGGATATTTGTTTCTTTGATGGAGCTATTGGGTTTGACCTCACTCAGATTTGATCATCCATTTCTCTTGCTATTAGTTACTACCTCTTTTCACTATCTTATTAAAATCCACTGAAAAGAAGAGGGAGGTATGGGTGGAAGAAACCCTGAACTGCCACACAAAACTATCAAATATATGAGTGCATTTATGTGTATCAAGTGATTTGTCCAAAGTCACACAGTAAATAAGTGATGGAGTGGAGCTTTGACCTCAGGTGGCATGGCCTCCACATCTGAGCAGTTAACTATAATAGAATCTACCGTATATGGTGGTTACTACGTGTACAGCTCTTAGAAAAATACCTGACATATAGTAGGAACTCAGTAATTTTCACAATTATAATCTTAAGGTATGATTATTTGGTTGGCTTAAAAAAATATCATATTGTACCTATTTCTCTGCATTTTCCTTGCATGTTTTCAGCTGCCCTTCTTACTTTCTCTCACACTGACAGGGAGCTCTGATTTTTCAAGGATATTCCATAATGCATTATCCAAATTACTGATGCAATTTTGAAGGGTTACCTTGTGAAAGGATAAAGCCCAAGCTCCCTAACACCTGACTTATCCTAACTTCTGCAGCCTCATTTCTCACCAGTATCCACACGTTCTAGAATACCTAGCCATATCTTGGCCCTCTTACCCCTTACTCCTCCCAAAGCTGACACCTACCATCCTTCTTTAAAACACAACTCAAACGGCATGACCCCTGGCCCTGCCTCCCATGTAGCCAGGACTGAGTGAAGACCCTTGCCATGTGCACGCCTTAGTGTATGAAAAAGGCACTTAATATTTCCCCTGGGGCTTCCCTGGTGGCGCAGTGGTTGAGAGTCCGCCTGCCGATGCAGGGGACACGGGTTCATGCCCCGGTCCAGGAAGATCCCACATGCCGCGGAGCCGCTGGGCCCATGAGCCATGGCCGCTGAGCCTGCGCATCCGGAGCCTGTGCTCCGCAACGGGAGAGGCCACAACAGTGAGAGGCCCACGTACCACAAAAAAAAAAAAAATTTCCCCTGAAGCATGTATCATGCTATACAATAATAATCTGCTTATTTGTTGAACTTTCCATAAGCTCTTGTGCCCTTCTCTGAGGCCAGGTATAGTCTGTTCTGTTTAGTATCAATAAAAGTCCTGACACATGGTAACAAGCAAAATATATTTATGGAATGAATGCATAAAAATTATTTAATGAATGTATTAAGATTGGTTCTATGGAAAAAAAAAAACCAATGTGGATGCTGGAGCTACAGTCTGTATTTTTTTTTCCTTTGCAAAGCTGAGTAGTCAATTATTGTTATGTAGCACTGAAGTACGCAGAAGGAGGGTATTGCTACTCAGAAGACAAATTCACAGTCACTGCCTGTGGTAGGTGAGCAGAGGAGACAGGATGCTGCCAGGCAAGGTCAAGAGATGAGCAATTTATCCTGAAGCTAAATGTTTTAAGAGAGATTTTCCATGATAAGAGACAGAAATGGAGATGTGGGGTAAGGAGATGAGAGTGGAAAGGGAGAGAGAGGAGAGGAAATAAGGGGGGAGGGGGAAAAAGAAAAGAAGTAAGGGAAGATGAGAAGGGAAAGAGGGAGGGAGGGAGAAAGGAAAGGAGGGGAAAATATTAAAAAGAAAGCTCTAAAGGTGCAATGGATGACAGACACAAGTATATGTTAGGATGAGGTAGTGTGTCAGCCTGAAAGAGAGAATAACTAGGACTGTTTGGGAAAAAATGATTCTACAGAAGAGCCTAGTCAAAAAAAATTTTGTTGTTGTTGTTTCTTTTATAAGAGTCTCTGTGGCTGAGCAAAGTCAATACTACAATGTCTCCCCTTTTCAAAGACAGTGCAGGTGATTCATTGAAATCACAAAAGTTCTTTCTATGTGCCACACATGAAACAGTGAACAAGAAGGATACAATCTTTTCTTTAATTGTATTTATAGTTCAGCCAGGAAGTGGGAGGTATGAATTATTTATAATGTTCCAGGCATAGTGCTATGTTCTTTACATGCATTTTCTTCATTTAATTCTTAAAATAACCCACAGTACTGGTGTTATTGTTACACCCATTTTTTTTTTTTTTTTTTTTTTGCGGTACGCAGGCCTCTCACTGTTGTGGTCCCTCCTGTTGCGGAGCACAGGCTCCGGATGCGCAGGCTCAGCGGCCATGGCTCACGGACCCAGCCGCTCCGCTGGGTACTGTCAAGTACTATTCCACACAAAAAGAAAGATCATTACGTTTTTGAAAAAGGACAAGCAACTGGATATCTTTTGGTGCCACAAGAGTCCTGATGCAATATATTGGGAGAAATCTACTGATTCTCTGCTTTAACTATCCATTACATCCTAATATGGGGCCACTCCATTCTAACATAGTGCTGCTACAGCTGTGGTATACTACTACTTACTAACATATGATCTCAGGCAAATCATTTAATCTCTCTTAACCTCTGATAAGTGGGACTACTGTAATTCACAATTATACGTAGCCTTGCTGAGGATAGAATTACATGTAAATGGTGAAACTATGTTACATAAAGCCTATTGTCAAGTAGGTGATGGAGAAAAATATTCATTGAGTTTAAACTTATTGTACCTTGCTGTGAAATTCAAAGGTAAAATAAAAGGGTAACATTCCAGATCCAACAAAATAAGGAGACATTCAACAAATAGTAGTTTTCACCATAATGTTTATCATACTTTTAAAAGATATGATCACTTTCTTCAATTAATGAGGAAGAGACAATGCTTATTCTTGGAAAATTAATGAAAAATAATAGCTAATAAGTAGTATTTAAAAACTACACATGCTACAGAAATTCAGAGAAGAAACTTTTAGTTTCAGTTGAAATAATTAAAGCCAGTCACTCAGGTATAATAACTATCAACTTCAGAGTATTTTACGTGTTCCGAATGTAGGTTCCATCACTAACCCATAGGTGCCCACACTAAAATCCTGAATTTTAAAGAGACTCTTCCATACAGATAATTTATATCTGAGTCTATAAAATTGGCAGTTCATTCATTTTATGTAACTTCACAAGACAAACTAAATAGAAACCCAAGCTAGGTATGGGCAAGTGATGTGAGTGCAGAGAAGCTAAGCAGCAGAGGCAGCATTTCTTAAATTCATCAGAAGGTGTGAAAAATGTTTCATTTGTTTCCAAACATGTGTTCATCCTTTGAGGATACTGTCTCTAGAGTGTGACCTTTTGGCTAAGATTTATCTTCAATTTGCTTTGTTTGCCTTCAAATATTAGTTATTATTCTTTTCCATGTAAAATATGATTAAGTTGCAAGTGATATATTTTAAAATATTGACTGCTATTAATATACCTTCTTCCTAATATTTATTACTGTTAATATCCACCAGACATCAATGGGTGACAAGTTTATGTTCATTGAAAGAAAAAATAAAGTTCTACCTTTGTACAAAATCTTAATCCATTGAACTCTCAGGATCAGTATAAAAATATATTAAGTAAAAATGCTACTGTTATATTTTATGTAATCATTTTCAGGGGTTGGTGTATTATTAAATCATAATTCAGAAACATAATCAAATGACATTCTTTTTTATCAGCTTCCAGGTAAAATGAGTCCATGAATATAAAAAAAAATTATCTGTCCTTAGAAATCAGATGTTCTAAATACACACTCCTCAGGATTGGAAAAGTTTCTATGGAGTCAGGAGAGATAAGGAAGATGTGTGAGAAGCACCTCCACCATTCACCATATGCCTCTTCCTTGCTGTGCAACAAAGACCCCTTGATCTCTAACCTGTGCGGTCTCCACCTCTAGAGAAGCTCTCTCCAGTAAAGACTATAGGAAAAGTCAAGCTCTACAAAAAGTCCTGCTTTTATGCAAAGACCTATCTCTACTTACTCTCACTATTTTGTAGCTATCCACTGGAGAGAAAGCTTGTTCTGGAGCATTTGTCCAAAAAAAAAAAAAAGAAGGTCGACCTAGCCAACTAAACTCCACAGTCAACCATATTTTACACCCCTATCCAGAGAAATCTAAGTCTGAAAGCTACCACAGGAGAGCTGATGAAATCATACCAAACTGGGTATGTTAGAATTTCCAGTTGACCTGCTATTGTGTTACTTAATGTGTAACATAACCACTATGTGCTATTCCTCCATGCTTTTAATCCATAAGTACAATGATAAAATGCATCCAGTAAGGTTATTATGAGAATTGAGAAAATACATGTGAAGTGATTAATATTGGATATTGCACATGATAAATATTTAATAATAACTATTATTTTAATATTGTTATTAATGTTATTTTAGAATCTTATCATCTCCATAGTTGTACATTGTAAAAATTCCTTTCAAAATAGTTGCAATAATATATACATGGTCACTGACATAAGAGATTACTATTCATCTGTCTCGGACTTAGGTGAAATTTGGTTACATTCTCTTCCTCACTAATATTTATTACAGAAAATTTATTTAATAGGGTCCTTTTATGAACATTATTTCCCTGTATATTAGAGAGATTGATTTTGCATGATATCTTACCTAAGCAGTGGATGGAGGATATATTCAATTCTGTCATAAAAGATGTCATTGATGTAAACCTGAAAACTGTATGACTAGAAAGAAAGAAAAGGAAACAAGGATACTAATTTTAAAATATTTTTTAAAATGAGGCAAGAAGAATAATTTTATGTTCTAAAAGAAGGCTTTTTACTAAAAGCTAAAATATGACTACAATATGGCAATTCTTTTTTTTTTTTTTTTTGCGGTACGCGGGCCTCTCACCGCCGTGGCCTCTCCCATTGCTGAGCACAGGCTCCGGATGCACAGGCTAAGCGGCCATGGCTCACAGGCCCAGCCGCTCTGCGGCATGCGGGATCCTCCCGGACCGGGGCACGCACCCGTATCCCCTACATCTGCAGGCGGACTCTCAACCACTGCGCCACCAGGGAAGCCCTATGTTGCAATTCTTGAAAAGGTATATTGAATACCTTTTCAAAAATGTAGAGCTACATATACTTACCACTTAAAATTTTGACTAAGTATTAATTATTTTTAAATAACATTAAAAAGTAATATTTATCATAAAATATATAAAATTGGGTACTTATGTAAATGAAAGATGAAGATAACTAATAGTTATACCATGTTTTACTATTAAATGTTATAGAATCTACACAAACACACAAATATTAAAATAGTCACAATCTTTCCAATTCTATCAGTACTCCCATATTACAAAAAATTAGACAGAAATTAGTGCAGCATATATACTTCAGCATGCAGTTTGTTATGTATATTTATGTGCCATATACCCATATTCTTCTTGGGAACTTTCTCTTTATTATGTGAAAAGCTTTATTATGTGAGCAAATACTAGAGATTAAGAATAGAGAATCTGGGGACTTCTTAATTGCTCATAGCATGACTTTAGATAAATCACTTGAATTTTCTGATCATCATTTGTAAAATAGGGAAAAATAATACCTTTCAATTTAAGTGAGAAAATAAAGTGCTTGGTATACTGCTTAATACATGATAGTTGTTCAATAAGGGTAGAAGTCATATTGCATTAAAGCCCACCCTAATGATTTCATTTTTAACTTCATTACTTCTTTAAAGACCCTATTTCCAAGTATAGTCACATTCTGAGGTAGTGGGGGTTAGAATGTCAACAAATAAATTTGGAGGGGACACTCTTTAGTCCACAACATTTATTTAATTAATTTTTAAAAACATGGTTTAATTTCTTGTAGTTAAATTCCATTATATATTTTATATTTATTTTTTCTTGGAATTTAGTCTTTGTTTTAATCTTTCATAGCATCCACATGATGAAATTCTTTCTTTGATCATAACCAATTATGTTGAGACTAGTCAGTCTTTTATGAAAATCTCTTTCATAGAAATAGAATTGACTTTTCACTCTCTGCTCTATTAGAAAGATACCTAATTTAATCATAAACCAATTTTTCTTTTTACAATGCAACCTATTGCAACCTTCAAAAAATTGTTTTTTTAATGATTGACAAGTTATTTTATATGTCCCTATAATTTTAATTTCATTAGGTATGAGATTTATTGACAGAATACTTTGACAATCATAAGCTCAAAGGCCTAATTTTTAATTTTGTGTATAAACTTTTTAAAAACAAGTTTGAGAATAATATGTACATAGGTATAAAAAAAAGCCAGCAGAGATTGGCAATGCATTATAAACATATTGGCATTATATTCAATTATACTGGATAACTAGTTAAGAACTAGTTAAGAAGAGTTCAGTTCTGATTTGTCATTATAAAGGGACATAGAGTATGTTAAGACACAGGCAGGGATGACCAAAGAGAGTGGACATGAAAGTTACTTGTGCAAGGTCTCAAATTCTCTGAGGCTGTACACTTTAAATTCTCAATACTTTATAATGAGATTACATTATATATACAATCTTTGCATTTGTGTTTGATAAGCATTATTTGTAATATGTAATCATTCACAATTTTATGGCAACTTATTATATTTTAAATATGTCAAGTACCTAAAAATAGGGAAGTTGTTTAGAATTCTTCCTATCTCTGTGATGCACTCATGTTAGCTGTATGTATGCTTAAGGCTATAAGAGAAACAAGGAAGTCCAGTAAAAGCTTTAGAACATCACCCTGGGTTCCGGCATGGGATGTCAGCCAACCTCAAGAGAAGTATAAATAATGCATTTATTTTAAAAATCATTTTACACAAACAATAGAAAGCATGGTCTTGTATTATTATTATTATTCTTTTTGAATACTAAAGACATAGTATTTTAAAATCTATGATGAAAATAATTTTCCACATTTAAAAATTGTTCTTTTTTAAAAAAGAAGAAATGTTAAAAGTATTGAAGAATTGTAGAGTTGAGAGAAAGCAACATAAATTTAAACTTTTTTTTTAATTTTTATGAAACTCATTCCATGGATAAGTGTACTAAAGCATATTCATTCAAAGAGCAGGTAGTCCATGAGACCTATTAAATCCACCTCCTTTCTCTGCATTTGTGGATTTGGTTGCCACTTCCACTTGTAGTCTACACTCTCCCTCCTCGCTAGTTCTAGCCACCCCAACCCTCAAGGGTTGGGCTACATCCCATTTTTATCCCATTCTTTGTTTAAGATTCAGTTTGACCCCACAATCTCCAGGAAATTTCATCTCCAGAAATTAACTTCATTCTACAACAATTTAGTTATCATAGTAGTGCTCCTTTAAAGTATTAAGTGCTAAGTATTCCCAAATAATTTAAATATATATGGGGTACAAGTTAACCATTTTCATTTAAAATAAGGCAATGTAAAATATATTAAATTCATAGATTTTGAAATCACTGTCAATCAAGTTTCAGATTACCATGACATGTTAATCAAAGGAAAATATAAATTGATTTTATATACTAGTGTTCAGGACTATATTCATTTATTCAACAAATATTTATTTTCTCTGATTATTTGTTATGTTCTATACACCATACTAGAAGTTGGGGAAATATTTTTCATTTACAGTAAAAATAAGGGGAACTAGAGCAAACAATAATTTAGTTCAAAATAAATTAGCAACTTAATATATGGTACACTCTTTACTTATTATTATATTAAAAGCCTGTTATTCAATAAACTTTGACATCAAAAGACAGCATTATGGATTACATCAACAAGAAGAGCTTGTTCTCTGTAATGGTCTATAGTTAGGCCATTAAAATTTCTGGGCCAATAAAAGATTTTTATTCTACTAGTGAACATTTATTTTAAAAGGATGAGGTACAATTTAAAGGTTAAATAAATTAACTTCAGTATTTATAGCAATAATAAAAATATCAATAATTATAAATGCTTATTTTATACAAAGGATAAGCCAAGGAAAATACATGAATTATCTCATTTAATGTACTTAATAACCTAGCTTCTCATTTCATATTTAGAAGCTAATTAATTTACACCTGCACATACATATATATAGATATAAAACAACCATGTTTATTTTTCTCCCTTGCCTACTATATAATAACCATTTCATATATACTTTTCTCATTGAAGAAGAAACAACATTTTTTAAGTAATTAAAATAGCACATTTTCTAAAGAAATTATCTCTGGCTCACACTTAGGCATTAATGACTTGGGATGCATAGAGGAATCAAGTGGTATTTGATCAAATCATAAATCTCACTGAAGGCAATGAACTTTTAGAATTTGAATGGTGGGTGACAACAACTAAGGAAAAAAGGTCACCATTTTTTTTTAAGTGTTTAAAATGGTATTTCCACTGGTAAAAGCATAACCTTGGAAGAATAACAATACAGTAACTTTTTCATTTATATGAAAACGTTGTAATTTATATAGCTACTGTTATTTACATTGTTTTAAAAAGAACAATCACTTAAGCACTAAATGAATTTAAAACATCAATTCCACTTAGGAGAATACGAAAGAAGAGTCAAGAGTTTGTGGAAAGGTATGCTATAGTTTTATTTGGAAAAACTGGAAACAAATTTTATACTTATTTTGCTTTATGTTAATCAATATAGATATGCTCATGAACATAAAATTACAAAGATGATAAGTGCTATGAGTGAGAGTTACAGGCACTATGGAAAGTATAAAATGAGAGAATATTGTCTGGATAGTTAGGGAAGGCTTCCCTGAGGAAGTGGGTTTTAAATTGAGATTTGCAGATTGTGCTTTCTAGGTAAAAAGAAAGGTTAAAATTTTCTCTAAAGAAGAAATGGAATATGAAAAGGTGTATGACTTCAAGGACCTGATTAGAAGGAACACAAAGAAGGCTATTATGTTTTAAGTAGAGCAAAGAAGGGGGAATGACTAGATGAGCCAGAAGAATAGAATATTCAGAACCATGTAGACCACATTAAAGAATTAGACTACAAAAACCAATGGGAAACAATGCGTTATGAACTGATATAATCAGATTTTTTTTTTGATAAAAATCACTCTGAAGGAAGCAAGATTGGTGATGGTAGACCAGTTAGGAGATAAGAGATGGTGGGAATGAATTTCAAGAGAAGTGGATAGAAGTGAGATAATTTAGGAGGTAAAATTCACATGGGGAAGGAGTTTGAATATGCAATGAGTGTGACTGAAATGTCAGTTAACTCCTAGGTTTTCTGGCCACTGAATATTTTATGTGCCTTAATGGTACACAAGAGGAACATTTCATAATGCTGAAAACGCAGAGAAATCCTAAATGTGCGCACAGCTAATAACAGGGCTTGAAATACATAAAGCCAAACTTAACTAAAGGAAGAAATAGAGGAATCCACAATGAAGTGAAAGGTAGAGACTCTAACACTGGTTTTTCAACAACTGAACCAACAGGTAAAAAGTAAGTGGGATATACAGCTTAGTGACTGACAGAAGATAATCCCTGAAAGTAAGGAGAGCATTTTTGGTGTAGTGATGTTGGCAGTAATCAGCATATGGATTCTTTAGATAATTTAGTGATACTCTGATTATCTAAAGGTCTCCACTTATTTTCATTTTCTGTGTTCTGATCTGCTCTTTTGCTGCATTTAAGGTAGACATCAACTCTGAAAATTCCTAGAATTACAAGATAACACTACTTACCCCAGGAGGCTGGGACACAAAAAAAGTTAACTAACAAATCAGCCTCAAACCAGACTCAGAGAAATCATCAAAAAAGGTTAAAAATAAAGTATTACCTTACTAAATCAATGTAACTCTATGGGGAGCTCTTTAATGAGCTAATATTTGAAAAGAATCTGAATGAAACAGAATGATTTTTAGTATGATAAAGTTGTTTCAACTAAGCAATTGAAAAATATCACTGACAACACAGAAATGTTGGACAAAGAGTACTTCCTAGCCCACAAAATAGCAAATTAGCCATAATTACTAATAATAGTATATGTGAAGGGGAAAAAAGACACTGTGAGAAAGGACAATTATCTATAATAAGAAGGAGAAAATCTGGCAGTCCATGAGGTACAACAGGTGTATTATGTCAAGAAATGGGCAGACACAAGACACACTGATCTAAGAAACTAAAAGTGTTTCATCAGGGATTCTCTCTTGAAAGGCAGAAAGGATAGGATTCCCCATAACTTAGGAAAAATATTCCTCAATGCTATCAGTTTATCATTTTTCTGATCCAAATCCATGCTTATACCCTTACTTACTCAGCTTCCCCTAATATCATAGTGTTAGGAATGCAGGTGCCATGCACACTGATTATCTATCTGGCTTGAACATTTAACAAATTAGTATTCTGTTTTAAGTACTGGTTTCACATATAGTATGCTAACAGTGACCTTTCTTTGCATGACTACTCACCTATGAGTACCCCAATTAACTTTTTGGAAGATTAACTTCTGTTGGACAACACTGATAATTTACAGCCTTTTAAGACTATTGACTGGTCATTCTTTAAATGAAGGTCTTTACAATCAAACTAAGATGAGCCTTATTATTGGATGGGTGGACAAAAAAAAAAAAAAAGATGAGAGTGGATCCAATTCTTCTATTCCCATATCCTTGATATTAGGGTAGAAAATGCATTCCTCTAGGTCTGCTTATCCAGTTGTCTGGATATGGTTGATCACTCCTTTGCTATGGCACTACTACTTTCTCTCCCTTCCAGAGAAAGCTGGAGGATCAGAGACATAGATCAAGTCTCTGTCCACAGAATGGCTTTAGGCAAAGAGCAGCAGTTTAAAGATTGTTAGGACTCAGAAATTTATGGTAACTCTCCAAACTTCTCTCCATCACATCAGAACTGATTTCTTACTGGTCTCTCTTCACCAAGGCAGTTACTTCTGCAGTTTGTGTGTGTGTGTGTGTGTGTGTGTGTGTGTGTGTGTGTGTGTGTGCGCGCATGTGTGTGTATGTGTATGTGTGCATGTGTATGTGTAAGAGAAATGGAGAGAAACCAGGGTGGAACATAGAGGTATGAAGGTGATTCAGAAGAGAAGAGCTTTTCTGAATTGACCTATTTCCTCCCAAGCAAGATTACAAGATAGAAGTCTCAATACCATTGGCTCAAATACTTCATCTTCCACCAGTTAAGCTCAATATTAGTATAGCCTTAGTCTCCATTTATAAAAATGGAATAAACATCTAATACAAAGTAGTTTACCATTTTACTAAATCTTGATATTAAATAAGGACAAGAATTATTTTTAAGTTTCTATATTTCTAATTTCAATCAATGTTTGTGCAGTTAGGTGAATTGACTGCTTAACTGACCATACTCAAATGTTAATATAGAATCACTGCCTATTTTGATGATGGTGGAAAGAGCCTCATCTTCTCCTATTTCATTAATGACTTGCATTAAAATATTCAAGGCAAGCTCAGAAAATGTGAGTCATGTGAATTTGGGAGGCATGATGACAGAATGATCCTGACAGGCTCCAAGATCCTGACAGGTTCAAATGATGGGCCAAATTTAACAAGATGGATATAATCAAGATAATTATAAGGTTACACAAGGGATATCTTAGGGCCAAAAACCTAATTGCACGTAAATGACTGGAAAGAAATGTGGCTTAGCAGCAAAAATACTGCAGAAAATTATAAAGCAGCTTAAGAGTTTCAACTGATATACTCTCAATATTAGTTGTCAATGCTGTGAGGTGAACATAAAAGCAAATTTCATCTTTTTATTTTTTGACTAAAAACAAACACTTATAACTTGATACTTTTTAGGGTTACCATACCGAGGTTATTTTATTTTGTTATACAACCTGCCTTTTTAAAAATATTTAAGACAGAAGGAAACCCATTCAGACAAGTATGATAAATTAATAGGATTATAAGGCTTGAAAATGTTATTAAAATAGTTGAAAATTTCTGGATCTTTATCTTAAATGAAGGGATTTGTGTAGATAAGGTACTGATATTGTACAACTTTAAAAGAGACTAATAGGTAAAATCTTCAAAAAAAAAACTAACTTTAACTTCTTTTAAAGTAAAAAAGTTCGGCAAATATTTGTAGATTGCTCACTATTTGCCAGGTGCTATGTAACTGAATCTCAGAATAGTTGCTACTTTGCTGATTTGACTATATCCAAAGTCTCTGATAACTTCAATTATCCTTTTTCTTATTATAGAAAGTTTTTCTAACTCTCATATGGGCCCAAGGGTTAAATGAGCCAGCTGAAAAGGCGATGTGTTTCCAAATACTGGAAATGTTCAGTCATGGGGTGAAAAACCATTTGCTATTTAATGAATTCTACTAAAAATACCATTCTCCTAATTTATCATCGTTACACATACGGTTCCTTTTAGTTAAGTGTGCTCAAAGCATCTCCATAAAGCTGCAGTTCTTTGAAGATTTTATGAATCTGCCATAACTAAACAAAGAACTACAGTCAACCAGATCAAGTGCCCAGAGTTAAGCCCTACACTAATGTTGATTCACTACTAACTGAAAATAGAAATTAAGGAAAAATAGACAATTTAAACTTTCAGACTTCGCAACCTTGGTCAGAGAAACTCTGTAGCTATATATATGTGTGTATGTGTATATATATATACACATACACACAGACATATATATACACACAGACATATATATATACACATATATATACACACACATATACATACACATATGCATGTGTATTCACTAGGATTCCTTCATAATTCCTTATTGCAGATGGTAATAATTATGATGCTTATAAATTATTTAATATGTGCCAGGTACTATAATTCTACTTATATTAACTAACATATTTAAGCCTCACAACAATCCCATGCGGCAAGTTTTACAGATAAAGTAACTGAGACATACACATCACTATATATTAAATAGATAAACAAACAACAAAGACCTACTCTATAGCACACAGAACTATATTCAATATCTATAATAACCTATAATGGAAAGGAGTCTGAAAAAGAATATATATATATATTTACATATACAGAAAACTGAATTACTCTTCTGTACACCTGAAACTAACACAACATTGTAAATCAACTATATTTCAATTAAAAAAAATTTTTTTTAACGTTTCTGTTTTCAAAAAAAAAGTAAAAAATACATAGAGACAATGAATTACTGTTGAAGGCCACATAAATAGAAAGTGCCCAAAATGGATTTAAACCAAGATGTCTTAAAGCTGAATACATGCTCTTAACCACTAAGGATACTGCCTCTCATAATTGTATGTCTTGGTATTCAAAATAATGTATAACTTTAGATGTAAATACCTTAAATTTTGAATTTTAGTTTTCATTGGGTGAGCAGGTAAAAATCTAAATATTTAATATACAAATTTTTTAAATAATATAATTTATTTTGGATAAGTGCCAAGTATTTTGTTTTATATTTTCAGCCTTAAACTTATCTCCTACTGTCTTTATTTATTTAGCCATATGATATAGAATATCTTGTGATAATGGGTATAATTTCTACTAACCTATCTTATAAAAGTCTAATAAGATAAAATATGCTCAACCTAAATACTCAAGCCCTTATATGCTATACATACTAAAGAATTTTCAACAGGAGTATTATAAAGTCTCTGCATACAAGAAGCGTGCTATCTATTTGGGTAGATAAAGCTTGTAAAAATATTGCAAATCAATGTTAACATGCTATAATTATAGAAAAGTACAGGAATAGAACAGAGTGCTTTGGGGATGACATGTCAGGCACTCAGAGGGAAATGGTCCAGTGAAACTTGAGCAGTGTGTCAACTGAGAAAGGTTTTGAAAAATGAATATGGGTTTAGCAACCAACAGAGACTTTATGCATAATAGGAGGAAGGAACTGTGTTTACAAAACATGACGGAATGAAACAGCTGAGTGAGCAATGGAAACTGTATATGGTTCAGTATAAGAGTAAAGAATGAGGAGGTCATAGTGGTGCAGGGCATGAGCCTGAAGAAACTTGAAGAGACTAGGCAACATGTGAGGAGGTACTAGCACTCTATCCGGTAGACAGTGAAGATCCATACTGTGTCCCAGTTAGGAGAATGATATGTGGATTATTCTGTGGCTATGGCGTGTATGAGCTGGAGGTGGGGACAGGGGGAAAATCTAGCAGTAGTAAGAGCAGTTACGAAGCTATGCTACTATTGTCTGTATGAGGGATGTTGAGGGCCTGAACTTAAATAACTGTAGGAAACATGGAGAGAATGGGAGTTAAGGAAATTTAAGGAGATCCAGAAGACCTGGCTTAGATAATTCGGGGGATGGTTGTACCACCAAATAAGATATCTGGCTTGGGTAATTGGAGGGATAGTCGTGCAAATAAACAGAGTTTTAAATATATGGCAAATTATTGATTTGGTGGGGAAATAAAGAAAAGACAAGCTCAGTACTAGAGTTTGAGGCAAACCTTGTGTCATTCTTGAGAAATTTTAATATGTGAATCTGGCACCCAGGTGATAGATAAAATCAGTATTTCTGAACATGTGGTTGATAATTTAAAATTATGCAACTTATTGAAATCACCCAAGCAAAGTAAATGAAAATGAAAAGCCCCCCAACAGATATAAACTTATACACCAATGCACAATTGATGATATTATTATTAAACACTTGCACAATGGGGTTGATAACAGAAGAGGTGACTAATCCTTGGCTCCTTTGGCAGAGACAGTGCTGCTATAATAATAATAACAAAGTACAAGTCTTAAGTTGCAGATTGAAACAGATGATGAGACAGGTAATTTATTTTGCTCAAATTCAGGCTTACCCTCGGGTTACCAGGGAAGAAATTGGAACTAAATTACTATGAGATTTGGGTCAAAGAAATACCATGAGCTCTTTTAGGGCAGAAATTCACTGAATTTTTGTGGACAGCCTACATAATTTTTTTTTTTTTTTTTTTTTTGTCACTTTACAGATCAGGCATGAGGAGAGCAGATCTTTTTCTATTGGAACTAATTTATCCTGAAACGTTCTCCTATCAGCTTAATACTTCATAAACATTTCTTTTCAGTCCACAATGATTAATTAGAAAATGTCCAACTGCTACAGAATTGGTCAGACTGTACAAGCAGACAACACAATAGGATCCCAGTCACTAATATCTCATAGAATAAAGCTGTTCATTTAAAAAATAATAATAAACTCTGAACTGCTTAGAAAACCCATTGATGGACTTATAAAACCATATTTTCATAGAGTTCCCTTGCTTCTAGGAAGCAAACACTGTGATCTTTACAGAGGATGCCTTTAGTTCCTTCCTACAATTTTGTTATTAACTAGTCCTACTATCAGAGTTAAACAGCTTCATTTGTGTAGCAGAAAGTTCTTTACCAATCAATGAACAAAGTATCTGTGCTTTGTAGTTTGTGCTTTATACTGTCTTACCTCTTTCAGCAACTATAGAAAAAAGATACAATGCAATCTTAGGTAGCAAATGTCTAAAGTTTAGTTGAAAAACTAAGTCTGCATATGAATACAGACAAGAGATAGGTAAAATCAATTCCTATCTCCACTGAAAGTTCCGTGGAGAAAATTCAAAAGACAACTGGAATAGCCAAAGAAAGCTTTGTGGTTGAGATAGACACTGGGAAAGGTTTGTATAATGTAAAAGGAGAGGAAAAGAATAAAAAAATCTCAGTTAACAAACTGATCAAATGTTTTGATTATCATATTATGGTGGGTTTTAAAAGCCAGCCTAGGGAATATATAGTTAATGCAATAAAATATTTACATTTCTCAGTTTAATTTTCTGAAGATTTAGTTTCACCTATGAATAACTTTAATTGTTTCCCCCTAAAAATTACAGTGCAAACTCTGCACCATGTCATACAAATTACTCTGAGATCTAAATTTTATCTCTAAATCATAATTCATATTTACTCTAGAGCAGTCAATAATTTACTAATAACTTCATTAAACACAATATACCCTAAACATCTTTAAAAGTTTGCCCAAGATTTCACTTTATATGGACTATGTTCTTATATCATCAGTAAAATTTCAGCTCTAATGCCACCTATATTGAAAAAATTTTCTTTTCTATAAATTATAATGATTTAATTCCTTTGATGTGAGATATGTATGTATATATTTATATACTTGTATGTATGTGTATACACTTATGTATACATCTAATATAGCATTCCTTAATTCAGCTCAGCAATTCAACTGGAGGTTTGTGTGTTAATTTCCTCTCCTACGTTATAAACTTAAAGACTCATAATATTTTAAAGTTATTTTCTATAGCCTATAATGCTTAACACAAATTTTTCATGACAAGACCTGAAGAATATTTGTTAAAAACAAATACATATATATACAGACATAGATACATATATATATTGGGTTGGCCAAAAAGTGCCTTTGGCTTTTAAGTAAAAACAAAAGACACATTTTCCATTTCACCAAGAACTTTATTGTACAACGTATTCACCCTTTTGCTCCACTACCTTCTACCATTTTTCAGGCAACTTCGTAATTCCATCTTCCCAAAATTTTTTATCTTTTTGAGCAAAGAACTGTTCCAGGTACCTTTTATAGTCTTCCAGGGAACTGAAATTTTTTCCATTAAGAGAATTTTGTAAGGACCTAAATAAATGGAAATCTGAAGGTGCAATGTTTGGTGAATATGGCAGATGAATCAGAACTTCCCAGCCAAGCTGAAACAGTTTTTGCCTGGTCATCAAAGAAACACGCGGTCTTGCATTATCCTGATGGAAGATTAAGAGTTTTCTGTTGACTAACTCTGGATGCTTTTCATCAAGTACTGCTTTCAGTTGGTCTAACTGGGAGAAGTACTTGTTGGAATTAATCATTTGGTTTTCTGGAAAGAGCTCATAATAGAGGACTCCCTTCCAATCCCACCATATACACAACATCACCTTCTTTGGATGAAGACCTGCCTTTGGTGTGGTTGATGGTGGCTCACTTCACTTGCCCCATGATCTCCTCCATTCCACATTGCTGTATAGTATCCGCTTTTCATCACCCGTCACAATTTGTTTTAAAAACGGAACATTTTCATTGTGTTTAACTAGAGAATTGCATGCAGAAATACAGTCAGGAAGGTTTTTTTCACTTAACTCATGTGGAACCCAAACATCAAAGAGATTAACATAAACAAACTGGTGTAAATGATTTTCAGTGCTTGATTTGGATATTTTGAGTATGTCAGCTATCTCCCGCATGGTATAACGTTGACTGTTCTCAATTAACATCTCAATTTGATTGCTATCAACTTCAACTGGTCTACCCAACTGTGGAGTATCATCCAGTGAGAAATCTTCAGTATGAAACTTCACAAACCACTTTTGACACATTCGATCAGTCACAGCACCTTCTCCATACACTGCACAATTTTTTGTTGCGTTTTGGTTGCTCTTTTACCTTTCTTGAAATAATAAAGCATAATATGCCAAAAATATTGCTTTTTTCTTCCATCTTCAATATTAAAATGGCTACACAAAAATTCACAATTTTAATGTTTTTTTAAATGCACGCTCATATGACAGCTGTCACAATCTAAGAAAATTGTTTTGAATAAAGTTAAAGACAACTAAGTGCTACTAGAGCCATCTTACAGAAAAAAACAAACGAATATTTTGGCCAACCCAATACATATATACATTTACATTCAAAGCAGAATTTAATTCATGATCAACTTTTTCCATAATAGATTTTAAAATAAATCAATATGGACTTTACAACTGAACTGATTATGATGACAACTGATTCAGATAAATCTATGATGTTTCAGAGAGCTAGGAAGACATCACAGTTCATAATTCCCCTTTCATAGAGGAGAGTTAATGGTAGGAAGTTTTTTCCCAGAAAAGTACTATAATTTCCAGCTGTTTGGCATTTAGGTCTGGCTTTGTGATTGGTTTTTGCCAATGGAATAAAAATGGAATTGATATCTGTTAGTCCCTGGTTTTAGAGGCAGGTGTTCCTTCTCTATGATCTCCTTCATTTTCCTTCCTCAAGCTGGAAACTATCATCAAAGCCTTGTGGATAGCAAAGCTGGGTCCAGAGAATTCTCATGTGGACAAAGTATAAGCCTCACCTAACCCTTCAGGGAAACTTTGAGTGTAAATTATACTTCACTGGACAGTGCTGGCCTTTTATATTTCCATATCGATCCACCAGTCAGTCATTGGCTAAGGACTACCCATGAGTGATATAACTCCCCCAGGCACTTCTGACTCTCTGTGTATGTAGGCACGGTGGTTCAAATAGCTCTTGGATATTTCTAAGCTACAGACCTTAGAAGCAAAATAACACAGAAACTGACTCTCTGTGTATATAGGCACAGTGGTTCAAGTAGCTCTTGGATATTTCTAAGGTACAGACCTTAGAAGCAAACTAACACAGAAACTACCGTTTACATAGAAATGGTAAAAGAGACCCAAGGGCATCTGGGCAGAGCATGGATAGCATCTGCTACACATATTATGTAGACAAAACTCATTTGGCCATTATGAGCATGACTAAGAACTCTGGTAGTACCTAATAAACTTTCCTACTCAGGAGAAGATTCTAACCAGATATCAAAGGTCTTCTTTTATACTATTCTCAGAGCTATTAGGAAGACAAGAAATAATAACTGAAAATGATTGAAGGCATGTTTTTTCACATTCACAGGCATTCGTATAGATATACATTGGAATAGATCATGTGAATCTACCCCAAAAGTAACACAAATGGAAATCATTATTCAGGGATTACTTCTAGTAATGGAATCAACTCTACCTCAGATCCCTGAAGAGGGGAGGGTTACCATTTAAGCCAACAGAGATTTTAGACATCCCTGTTAGACTTCTGGATTCATTTCTAACAAAAATAAAACTTAACCTCAAAAATTCATAGACATATGAAAATTTAAAGAGTCAGATGGTTCAAAATTAGTCTAGAGAATAAGGATTGGAAAGCATGCCCTTTATTTGCCCAAAGGTAGAAGAAATTTGAGACTTCATTAGCAATGATTTCATCAAAGAGTGACTACAACAGTATGAGTGACAGCAACTTTGAGTGAAAACCCACATAAGTCATGCCAGATTCAACATCAACAACAGCAGGAGAATTAACAACCAGGGACTCTTCCCTCAATGCTAAACACTTGGACATAGTTGTGACTTTAATAAGGAGTCTGGTGATGGCACCAAGCCAGCAGCAATGGCAGCCTCAGAGGCTAAGAGAGTAGCAATAGCGTCTAGAGGAAGATTTCAGGAACCATGTTGGTTAGATTCCCAGTCACATATACATACATGGATATTTAGAGACTTTCAGAATGATGACAACAAGGCATTTAAAAAAACCACTGACTGGAAGACCTTCAAAATGGCAGAGGAGTAAGACTTGGAGATCACCTTCCTCCCCACAAATACACCAGAAATACATCTACATGTGGAACAATTACTACAGAACACCTACTGAACGCTGGCAGAAGACCACAGACTTGCCAAAAGGCAAGAAACTCCCCACATACCTGGGTAGGGCAAAAGAAAAAAGAAAAACAGAGACAAAAGACTAGGGACAGGACTGCATCTCAGGGAGGGAGCTGTGAAGGAGGAAAAGTTTCCACATACTAGGAAGAACCTTCACTGGCAGAGACGGACGGTGAGCAGGGGGGAAGCTTCGGAGCCACGGAGGAGAAAGCAGCAACAGGGGTGCAGAGGGCAAAGTGGAGAGATTCCCACACAGAGGATCAGTGCCAACCAGCACTCACCTACATAGAGGCTTGTCTGCTCACCCACTAGGGCAGGTGAGGGCTGGGAGCTGAGGCTCGGGCTTCAGAGCTTAGATCCCAGGGAGAGGACTGGGGTTGGCTACATCAACACAGCCTGAAGGGGGCTAGTGTGCCACAGCTAACCGGGAGGGAGTCCAGGAAAACGTCTGGACCTGCCCAAGAGGCAAGAGACCATTGTTTGGGGTGCCCAAGGAGAGAGGATACAGAACACCACTTAAAAGAGCTTCACAAATGGGTGCGAGCCGCAACTATTAGCACGGACACCAGAGACAGGCATAAAACACTAACACTGTTGCTGCAGCCACCAAGAATCCTGTGTGCAAGCACAGGTAACTATCCACACCTCCCCTCCTGGGATCCTGTGCAGCCCTCCACTGCCAGGGTCCCATGATTCAGGGACAACTTCCTGGGAGAAAATAAGGCATGCCTCAGGCTGTTGCACTGACACGCCAGCCTCTGCCATCACAGGCTCATCCCGCATTCCGTACCCCTCCCTCCCCTGGGCCTGAGTGAACCAGAGCCCCCTAATCAGCAGCTCCTTTAACCACCTCCAGTCTGGGTGAAGTACAGACACTAGAGGGCGACCTACATACAGAGGTGGGGCGAAATCCAAAGCTGAACACCAGGAGCTTTGTGAACAGAGAAGGGAAAGGGAAATTTCTCCATGCAGCCTTAGGAGCAGCAGACTAAGTCTCCACAATCAACCTGATGTACCCTGCATCTGTGGAATACCTGAATAGACAACGAATCATCCCAAAATTGAGGCAGTGGACTTTGTGAGCAACTGTAGACATAGGGTTTGCTATATGCTACTGACTAGTTTCCGATTTTTATGTTTATCGCAGTATAGGTTTTAGCGTATGTTATCATTGGTGGATAGGTTTACTGGTTTGGTTGCTCTCCTCGTTTTGCTTAAATACTTTTTTTAAAATTTTTTAAATAATATTTTTTATTTTAATAACTTTATTCTATTGTATTTTTTTTTCATTCTTTCTATTTTTTCTGCATTTTCATCTGAGCTGTTAGGCTGACAGTGTCTTGGTGCTCTGGCTGGGTGTCAGGCCTGAGCCTCTGAGGTGGGAGAGCTGAGTTTAGCACACTAGACAACCAGAGACCTTCTAGCTCCACGTAATATTGATCAGCAAGAGCTCTCCAAGAGATCTCCATCACAACGCTAAGACACAGCTCCACTCAACAACCAGCAAGCTACAGTGCTGGAAACCCCATGCAAAACGACTACAAGAAAGGAACACACGACCACCCACTAGCAGAGAGGTTGCCTAAAATCATAATAAGTTCACAGACTCCCCAAAACACACCAACAGACATAGTCCTAGCCACCAGAAAGACAAGATCCAGCCTCAACCACCAGAACATAGGCACCAGTCACCTCCACCAGGAAGCCTACACAAACCACTGAATCAAATTTACCCACAGGGAGCAGACACCAAAAACAACAGAAACAATGAACCTGCAGCCTGCAAAAAGGAGATCCGAGACTTAGTAAATTAAGCAAAATGAAAAGATAGAGAAACACACAGCAGATGAATGAGCAAGGTAAAAACCCACCAGCGCAAACAAATGAAGAGGAAATAGGCAGTCTACCTAAAAAAGAATTCAGAGAAATGATTATAAAGATGATCCAAAATCTTGGAAGCAGAATGGATAAAATACAAGAAATGTTTAACCAGGAACTAGAAGAACTAAAGAGTAAACGAACAATGATGAACAACACAATAAATGAAATTAAAAATACTCAAGAAGGAACCAGTAGCAGAATAACTGAGGCACAAGAATGGATATGTGACCTAGAAGAAAAAATATTGGAAATAACTACCACAGAACAGAATAAAGAAAAAAGAATGAAAAGAAATGAAGACAGTCTCACAGATATCTGGGTCAACATTAAATGCACCAACATGTGAATTATAGGGGTCCCAGAAGAGGAAGAGAAAAAGAAAGGGACTAAGAAAATGTCTGAAGAGATTATAGTTGAAAACTCCCTAATATGGCAAAGGAAATAATCAAGTCCAGGAAGCACAGAGAATCCCATACAGGATAAATACAAGGAGAAACGTACCAAGACATATATTAATCAAAGTATCAAAATTAAATACAAAGAAAAAATATTAAAAGCAGCAAGGGAAAAGCAAAAAATAACATACAAGGGAATCCTCATAAGGTTACCAGCTGATCTTCAGCAGAAACTCAGCAAGCCAGAATGGAGTGTCAGGACATATTTAAAGTGATGACAGAGAAAAACCTACAACCAAGATTACTCTACCCAGCAAGGATCTCATTCAGATTTGATGGAGAAATTAAAACCTGTACAGAACAAGCAAAATCTAAGAGAATTCAGCACCACCAAACCAGCTTTACAACAAATGCTAAAGGAACTTCTCTAGGCAGGAAACACAAGAGAAGGAAAAGACCTACAAAAACAAACCCAAAACAATTAAGAAAATGGGAATAGGAACATACATATCGATAACTGCCTCAAATGTAAATGGATTAAATGCTCCAACCAAAAGGCAAAGACTGGCTGAATGGATACAAAAACAAGATCCATATATATGCTGTCAACAAGAGACACACCTCAGACCTAGGGACACATACAGACTGAAGGTAAGGGGATAGAAAAAGATATCCCATGCAACTGGAAATCAAAAGAAAACTGTAGTAGCAGTTCTCATATCAGACAACACAGACTTTAAAATAAAGACTATTAAAAGAGACAAAGAAGGACACTACATAATGATCAAGGGATCAATCCAAGAAGAAGCTATAACAATTGTAAATATTTATGCACCCAGCACAGAAGCATCCCAATACATAAGGCAAATGCTAAGAGCCATAAAAAGGGGAATCAACAGTAACACAATAACACTAGGGGACTTTAACACCCTGCTTTCACCAATGGACACATAATCCAAAATGAAAATAAATAGGGAAACACAAGCTTTAAATGATACATTAAACAAGATGGACTTAATTAATATTTATTGGACATTCCAACCAAAAACAACAGAATACACTTTCTTCTCAAGTGCTCATGGAACATTCTCCAGGATAGATCATATCTTGGGTCACAAATCAGGCCTTGGTTAATTTAAGAAAACTGAAACTGTATCAAGTATCTTTTCCAACCACAATGCTATGAGAGTAGATATCAATTACAGGAAAAAAAGTGTAAAAATACAAACACATGGAGGCTAAACAATACACTACAAAATAACCAAGAGATCACTGAAGAAATCAAAGAGGAAGTCAAAAAGTACCTAGAAACAAATAACAATGAAAACACAATGAACCAAAACCTATGGGATGCAGCACAATCAGTTCTAAGAGGGAAGTTTGTAGCAATACAATCTTACCTCAAGAAACAAGAAAAATCTCAAATAAACAACCTAACCTTACACTTAAAACAATTAGAGAAAGAACAAAAAATACCCAAAGTTAACAGAAGGAAAGAAATCATAAAGATCAGATCAGAAATAAATGGAAAAAAAAGTAGGAAATGATAGCAAAGATCAATTAAACTAAAAGCTGATTCTTTGAAAAGGTAGACAAATTGATAAACGATTAGCCAGACTCATCAAGAAAAAAAGGGAGAAGACTCAACTCAACAGAATAGGAATGAAAAACTGACACTGCAGAAATACAAAGGATCATGAGAGATTGCTACAAGCAACTATATGCCAATAAAATGGACAACCTGGAGAAATGGACAAATTCTTAGAAAGGCACAACCTTCCAAGACTGAACCAGGAAGAAATACAAAATATAAAGAGACCAATCAAAAGCACTGAAATTGAAATTGCGATTACAAACCTTCCAACAAACAAAAGCCCAGGACCAGATGGCTTCACAGGTGAATTCTATCAAACATTTAAAAAGACCTAACACCTATCCTTCTCAAACTCTTCCAAAATATAGCAGAGGGAGGAACATTTCTAAAGTCATTCTATGGGACCACCATCACCCTGATACAAAAACCAGATAAAGAGGTCACAAAAAAAGAAAACTACTGGCTAATCTAACTGATGAACACGAGGCAAAAATCCTCAATAAAATACTTGTAAACAGAATCTAACAACACTTTAAAAAGATCATACAGCATGATGAAGTGCGGTTTATCTCAGGAATGCAAGTACTTTTGATATACATAAGTCAATCAATGTGATACACCATATTAACAAACTGAAGGAGGAAAAACCATACAATCCTCTCAATAGATGCAGAAAAAGCTTTTAACAAAATTCAACACCTATTTATGATAAAAACCCTCCAGAAAGTAGGCATAGAGGGAACTTACCTCAACATAATAAAGGCCATATATAACAAATCCACAGCCAACATTGTTCTCAATGGTGAAAAACTGAAACCATTTCCACTAAGATCAGGAAAAAGACAAGGTTGCCCACTCTCAGCACTATTATTCAACATAGTTTTGGAAGTTTTAGCCACAGCAATCAGAGAAAAAAAACAAATAAGAGAAAAATAAATAAATAAAAATTTAAAACAATTTTTTAAAAAAGAACTCAAATCGGAAAAGAAGAATTAAAACTGTCATTGTTTGTAAATGACATGATATATACATAAAGAATCCTAAAGATGCTACCAGAAAACTACTAGAGCTAATCAATGAATTTGGTAGAGTAGCGGGATACAAAATTAATGAACAGAAATCTCTGGCATTCCTATACATTAATAATGAAAAATCTGAAAGAGAAATTAAGGAAATACTCCCATTTACTACTGCAAAAAAAAAAGAATAACATATCTAGGAATAAACCTACCTAAGGACACAAAAGACCTGTATACAGAAAACAGTGACACTGATGAAAGAAATTAAAGATGATACAAACATTTGGAGAGATATACCATGTTCTTGGATTGGAAGATTCAACATTGTGAAAATGACTATACTACCCAAAGCAATCTACAGATTCAATGCAATCCCTATCAAACTACCAGTGGAATTTTTCACAGAAATAGAACAAAAATTTCACAATTTGTATGGAAAAACAAAACACCGAATAGCCAAAGCAATCTTGAGAAAGAAAAATGGAGCTGGAGGAATAAGGCTCCCTGACTTCAAAGTATACCACAAAGCTACAATAATCAAGACAGTATGGTACTGGCACAAAAACAGAAATACAGATCAATGGAACAGGATAGAAAACCCAGAGATAAACCCACACACATATGGTCACCTTATCTCTGGTAAAGGAGGCAACTATTTACAATGGAGAAAAGACAGCCTCTTCAATAAGTGGTTCTGGGAAAGCTGGACAGCTACACGTAAAAGAATGAAATCAGAACACTCCATAACACCACACAAAAATGAATTCAAAATGGATTAAAGAACCAAATGTAAGACCAGACACTATAAAACTCTTAGAAGAAAACAAAGGCAGAACACCATATGACATAAATTACAGCAAGATCGTTTTGACCCACCTCCTAGAGAAATGGAAATAAAAACAAAAACAAACAAATGGGACCCAATGAAACTTAAAAGCTTTTGCACAGCAAAGGAAACCATAAACAAGATGAAAAGACAACCCTCAGAATGGGAGAAGATATTTGCAAATGAAGCAACTGACTCCAAAATTTACAAGCAGCTCATGCAGCTCAATATCAAAAAATCAAACAATCCAATCCAAAAACGGGCAGAAGAGCTAAATAGATATTTTTTCCAAAGAAGACATGCAGATTGCCAACAAACACATGAAAGGATGCTCTACATCACTAATCGTTAGAGAAATGCAAATCAAAACTACAATGAGGTATCACCTCACACCAGTCAGAATGGCCATCATCAAAAAATCTACAAGCAATAAATGCCTGAGAGGGTGTGGAGAAAAGGGAACCCTCTTGCACTGTTGGTGGGAATGTACAATGACACAGCCGCTATGGAGAACAGTATGGAGGTTCCTTAAAAAAGTAAAAATAGAACTCCAATATGACCCAGCAATCCCACTACTGAGCATATACCCTGAGAAACCATAATTCAAAAAGAGTCATGTATCACAATATTCATTGCAGCACTATTTACAATAGCCAGAACATGGAAGCAACCTAAATGTCCATTGACAGATAAATGGATAAAGAAGATGTGGCACGCATAAACATTGGAATATTACTCAGCCATAAAAAGAAATGAACTTGAGTTATTTGTAGGGAGGTGGATGGACCTAGGGTTTGTCATACAGAGGGAAGTAAGTCAGAAAGAGAAAAAGAAAAATACCTATTCTAACACATATATATGGAATCTAAAAAAATATATATGTTCTGAAGAACCTAAGGGTAGGACAGGAATAAAGACGCAGATGTAGAGAATAGACTTGAGGACACAGGGAGGGGCATGGGTAAGCTGGGACGAAGTGAGAGAGTGTCATGGCCATATATACATTACCAAATGTAAAATAGATAGCTAATGGCAAGCAGCTACATAGCACAGGGAAATCAGCTTAGTGCTTTGTGACCACCTAGAGCAGTGGGATAAGGAGGGTGGGAGGGAGACGCAAGTGGGAGGGCATATGGGGATATATGTATACGTATAGCTGATTCACTTTGTTATACAGCAGAAACTAACACAACATTGTAAAGCAATTATACTCCAATACAGATGTTAATATATATAAATATATATATATATATATATATATAATTGACAAAAATCCTTTAAAAGCAATGAATGGAAAGATAGAAAATTGATTCCCATGTGATTATTTATTGACTGTGAAAATAATGTAGCATTTCAACAGTATAACTAAGGCAAGGAAGGGTAAGAGCATCTGACAGTGTTGATAAAAATGGCAATGGAAAAAAAAATTTTTTTTCACAAGGGTAGCCAGAAGAAATCTTGGAAAACAATATTGTTCTAGGAGACAGAATTGCCTCACTTTGAACTAATGAGACTGAACAGATCACAAGGGAACTATTAGATTTTCTTAAATATAGGGCTCTACATATAAGATTAATGAGAATCAAGAACAAATGTAAGCCTCAGGAAAAGATATGAACCTGTGGGGCAAAATGTAGCTATAATGGCCAGTAAATAGTACAAGCCAGATGAAAATCTCTATTCTGTAAACTTCAAAACAGTGTTCTTTCAAGTATAACACTATTCATTGTTTTCTTTGATTTTGCTTCTGAGGAAATGGTTTGCTTAACCAAAGTGAAACAAAATGTAAGCTGGTAGGCAGTGGAAATAACTTGTGCAAATTTTTTAACCCTATAAGTTTGCTTTCCTTTTTCACATCAACTTTCCAGAAGGGAAAGCAAGAATAAAGTATTTTTTATTTTAAATCTATCCATATTAATATATCATTTTTTTCCAAAGTGAAATCTAATCGCAATTTCTTAAACTGGATTGTTCAGCTTGCAATCATATATTAATAACATTATGTATGTTAAGGTATAATGTATAATATACATTATGTATTATATATGTTAATAATATTATGAATTATTATATTCTCTTTCCTATTAGAATCAATCTGGAAGATAGAATCATGTATAAAAAGTTATTTTGACACTAAAGTTCTTAGGACTTAATTCTCCATACTTATTTTTTACATTTCTTAGAATTTTTTTTTAATTGAAGTATAGTTGACTTACAGAATTATATTAGTTTCAGGTGTACAACAGAGCGATTCAATATTTTTATACATAACACAGCATATGAAGTTATTACAATATTAATTTTTTTTCTTTATATTAGTTATAATCACATATATTTACCCGATAATTTTAGGTTCCGTTTGTCTTTATCATTGTGATTCCTAATAGTATCATGCATTCATGGACTCTCTAACACCTTATTTTCCTATTCTACTCTATAAATCTTATAGCTTTATACTCAATGATTGAATGGAATTAACCACTCTTTATGAGCAAAGCCTTCATTAATTCAGAAAACTATTTTTCAAAATTAATAGGTATTTGGATTTTTAAATACAGTGACTAAGTAGATTATTTTAATATACAATAATTTTCTTACATTACACTTTTGTCAAAAATACATATATATTTATGTAATGTAGGTTATTACATAATAATATAGAATATAATATATAATATTTTATATATCACTCTTATTTATATCATAAAGTATTACTATATAAACAGAAAAATTTAAATGATAGAAATTTGGTTAATCTCAATGACAGCAGCAATTTACAATCAGATAGTGGATTTTATATATGAAGTATCTATGCTCATGTGAGACATCTGTAATTTGTACAGTATTTCTATTTTTAGGAATCCCTGTCCCCTTCTAATGTTATTATATGGGAATCAGAAAACATTTATGGTCACTATGAATTCTGCAGTTATCATCCAAGGCCAATCAAATTTCATCTGCATCTCTACTTATTTATGCTCCTTCTTAGGCAAGACGATATGTTCCAGAGGGTACAAAATTGGGTAATGAAAAGTTATCACAAAGAGCTTGCAACTATTAAAGTTTTACTTTAAATCAACTCAGGAGAAAGTGAAATAGATGAATTAAAGATCAAAAGAAAATGATATTACACAGCTTGGAGTTCATTTCATTAAAATTGTTTCATAAGATATCTACTCTGAAAGTTTCAATGACCCTGAGTTACATGTCAGATCACCTACTCCAAGCATGAGAGATTGAACTGAGCATGAGATTGGTTGTTTGGAGACTTTTCTTTTTCTGAAACTAAGATACTTCAGGCAAATCAATTCACTTTTGTCTAATATGAATTTCCACTTCTGCTATCCTTAATTTTATACATTGAAGAATTTGTTTAAAAAAAAAACTTTCAATCATGAAGGAAAACACGTTGCCAACATTTTTAAATCTTGCAATATTGTTTTTATCTTTAGAGTTCCCTTCCCACCCTTTTTCCATATCTCTGGCATTTTTGTGATGTTTGGCAATCATCCAAAAATTCCAGAGAATTCAGGTTTTATTGCACATATTGGATCCTCTAACAAGTCTTGAAGAACCCACATTTTTATTTCATATAGTGTAAGGATATATGCTTTATCCTCATCTCTAGAGTCATGTCTAAAGTGTGACTCTGGCACTGAGTCTAAAGTCTAGACAGGAAATGTGTTTTTCAAATGGGGTACTCTAGCTAAAAAGCTGTAAAGGAAGGAGATATCAT
Source organism: Phocoena sinus (assembly GCF_008692025.1). Taxonomy (NCBI): domain Eukaryota; kingdom Metazoa; phylum Chordata; class Mammalia; order Artiodactyla; family Phocoenidae; genus Phocoena; species Phocoena sinus. Next base: position 120,278,347 of record NC_045764.1, on the reverse strand, counting down.
TACACAAATCAATCAGTGTTGCTATCATTTGTCTTGAGAACGTAACATTTCTGCCATTTCTATATTCTATTTTCTATGCATGGTAGGTATATTTGGAATGAGAAGGAAGACTAGGAGAGATTTTAGTAAAGTTTGACTATGCTAGAGCTCAAAAATCATTGCGAATTCCTCACCTTCTGAATCATGTTTGGACCAGGATATCATCCAGCTCTTCTGTCATAGGTTAGCACCATGTGGCTAAACAAATCTATGAAGCTTCAGCCAGTCAAATATTATTTGTCATAATTTACCTTAATGAAGAGTATAGGGCTGCCCTGGTGGCGCAGTGGTTGAAAGTCCGCCTGCCGATGCAGGGGACACAGGTTCGTGCCCCAGTCCGGGAAGATCCCACATGCCGCGGAGCAGCTGGGCCCGTGAGCCACGGCCACTAAGCCTGTGCGTCCACAGCCTGTACTCCGCAATGGGAGAGGCCACAACAGTGAGAGGCCCGCGTACAGCAAAAAAAAAAAAGAGTATGTATAATTTTCTTTAAAGAAGTGAACATGCTTCTTTAAAGAAAGAAGCATGGTATATATGGTATATATTTTATACCATAAAAGTGCTTTAGTCAAGTGGTTATATAAGTCCAGGTGACTTGACTGGCTTTTTCCTTTCCTGTGGAACTTCTGTCCCAGAGCAGAAAACTAGACTGTGAATGTGGGATGAAAAGCTATCATGAGGATTCCAGATACAAGTGATTACTTATTTTTCCTGTTAACTAGAAAATGTCTTCATCTATTTTTTTTTCTTTACAAAGGGAGTGGTATGCCAGTGTAGTAAAATATTATGAAATTGAATACACCCAATTAATGTTTTACCAGATCATGGAAGACCCCCTTCTTATTTCTAAGAATAATATTTTTGGCTTACTTAGAGCTTATAATTTGTTCAAGTGGACTTGCCAATAGTGTGTATGTGAATGTGTAAACACACACATATCTTTTCAGTTGTTGCCTAGCCCTTCTAATATTTGCAAATATCATCAGAGATCACAATAAAATGAAGTTTAGCAAACATTCACAGAAGTGGAAAAAGCCCTCGAGTTGTCATTTTTTGTCCTATTTACCAAGAAAACTGGAATTAAATCATCCATCTGTTTGGCTTCTTTAAAGATCTTATCTTATAGCTCTTCAGAGGAAAGATCTCTTTGGATACCTTTCATTTGTTTGAGAAGTGATACTTTCAAAATATTTCCTTTATGTTTTAAATATTTTTTTTGAAGTTAATTTAATTTTTCCTTTATGTACTCACATATATGTACCTTTGTAACAGATTCAACATTTTATGTACTTATTCAACTTATTAAACCAAAGTATACTATATTTAAGCATGAAATTCAAAGTACACTATATTTAAGCATGGTATTACATCTTAATATTTGTTCTGTGCAAAGACATTAACGTATTTAATGTCAGTCTTTAATGTTGTTGTCCTTATGAACCTATTTCAAGATGTTACACTCAATTCTCTTTCTTCATTCTTCATTAAAGTACTATAAACTCCAAATGTGCAGTGATAATCCAAGGTAATGCCTATTTATTACACCATTGGCAATGAAACTGACATCTCTTCATATTGTTAACCTTATATTCATTGACATCTCTATTCTTCATTTGATCAGATACAACAGGCTATAAAATGGAGATCAGTTAGAAGGATATTTTCAGAGATAAAATAAAACTTCTATTACAAGCTTAAAAGGGAGCATAGGCAAAGATATGGCTAAGAGAAAGCGCATAGTGTTTTAGGACATAAGGGCATAGACTAATGACTAGCGATTGGGGGATACAGAGGCACATGCAGACAGTTTAGGTCAGTGAATCCTAAATAATCAAAAACCATAAAAGTCATTATAATTCATTTGAATTTAACTATACCAATAAAGAGGATTTTCCTTTTTTTCTCTGAGAAATAAAATCATACTCCAGCTGTATGATGGATGAGCTAGAGATATAACAGAGATGTTAACAGCAAGTTGTCTTAGGAAACCGTTACTTTTGCAAAATTTTACCTCTACTCTCTTAGGGTCTTCAGCTGCGTCTGAGAATTAAATTGACATAAAACAGATTAATAGGAAAAATGTATACAAATTTATTTAACATAAGTTTTTGGTGACACAGGATCCTTCACAAGGAAATGAAGTTCCAAAGAAGTGGCAAACGTATATGCCTTTACAAAGGTTGAATAAAGAGACGCAATTGTTGAAAAGTAACCAAAATATATGGGGTGGCTAAAGGAAGATAAGAGTTATTTTAACAAGATCTGCTTGTACAGAATTCTCTTGGCCTCTACGCCCTGTCTCTGATGATAAGAATGTTTCTTTCATCCTCTACAGGGAGGACATTTTTCACATGGGAGTTTTATCTCCTGCTTTCAGGAAGAAAAGGGGAGGTCAGAATGCTTTTCTAATACCTGCTGTTTTTCATATGCTTTTAGCTCAAAATAATCTTTATGCCAAAGGGACATATTTTGAGGTGGTATATTCTGCCACCCTGTACTTTAGTAGAACACTTTACAAAAGATAAATTAAGAAAAACTAGGGGTCTGGCTTAGGACAGCAGCAATGCAAGTGAAAGGGAGAAGATATGTGAGACAGGTTGTAACTGTTGTTGTGATTACATGGGGTAAGAAATATTAGAGGTAGTAAATTATTACAAAGATTCTAATGTAAAAAAGGAGATTGGTTGCTGTCCTACTAGTTAGGATTTAGAAGGCAGAACGAGTAAACGACTACCTGTAAAATATCTTGCTGGGTTGTGATTGGGATTTCATTGATTTTATAAATGAACTTGGGTATAATAGACTGGGAAATGTTTTAAAATCACATATCTGATAGAGAATTTGCATCCAAAATATATAATGAACTCCTTAAAACTCAACAATAAGAAAACAAAACACCAGGGTATGGAGAAAAAGGAACCCTTCTACACTTTTGGTGGAAATGTGAATTGGTACAGCTGCTATGGAAAATAGTATGGAGGTTCCTTTAAAAACTAAAAATGGAGCTACAATATGACCCAGCAATCCCACTCCTGGCATGTAAATAGAAAAGATTAAAACCTTAATTCCAAAAGATGCATGCACCCCAATGGTTATAGCAGCACTATTTACAATATCCAAAACATGGAAACAACCTAAGTGTCCATCGACAGATGAATGGATAAAGAGGATGTTGGACATATATACAATAGAATATTACTCAACCATAAAAAAGAATGAAATATTCCCATCTTCAGCAACATGGATAGACCTAGAGAATATCATACTAAATTAAGTCAGAGAAAGACAAATATTATATGCCATCACTTACATATACATATATATGTGTGTGTGTGTGTGTATATATATATATATATATATATAACTGAATCACTTTGCTGTACACCTGAAACACAATATTGTAAATCAACTACACTTTAATTAATAAAAAGCAAAAATCCAATTAAAAATGGACAGAATATCCAAACAAATAACCTCAACAAATAAGATAAGCAGGTGGCAAATAAACATATGAAAAGATACTCAATTTGTCATTGACATTACAAAATGAAACAACTGAGATATGACTACACATCTATTACAATGGCTGAATTTCAAAAATTTGATAATACCAATTGCTAACAAGGATGCAGAGCTACAGAAACTCATTCATTGTTGGTGGAGATGCAGAATGATACAGCCACTTTAGATATAGTTTAGCAGTTTATTACAAAGCTAAATATAGTCTTATAATGTCATCCAGTGATTGTGCTCATAGGCATTTATTTAACTGGTTTGAAAAATCTATGTCCACCGAAAAACATGTACATAAATATTTAGAGCACATTTATTCATAATTGCCAAAAATTTGAGGCAAACACTTTTTAAGAGGTGGATCCTTACATGAACGTGGCATAATCCATACAATAGGAAACTATTCAGTGAAAAAGGAATGAGTTATCAATCCATAAAAATACACAGATGAGTCTTTTTTAAAATTAATTTTTATTAGAGTGCAGTTGCTTTACAATGTTGTATTAGTTTCTACTGTACAGCAAAGTGGATCAGCTATACATATACACATATCCCCTCTTTTTTGGATTTCATTCCCATTTAGTTCATCACAGAGCACTGAGTAGAGTTCCCTGTGCTATACAGGAGGTTCACATTAATTATCTATTTTATACACAGTATCAATAGTGTATATATGTCAATCCCAATCTTCCAATTCATTCCACCCTCCTTTCCCCTTTGGTATCCATACATTTGTTCTCTACATCTGTGTCTCTATTTCTGCCTTGCAAACCAGTTCATCTGTACCATTTTTCTAGATTCCACATATATGTGTTAATATACGATATTTGTTTTTCTCTTTCTGACTTCCTTCACTCTGTATGACAGTCTCTAGGTCCATGCACGTCTCTACAAATTACCCAGTTTCTTAAATGCTTGTTGCTAAGTGAAATTAGTTTGAAAAGGCTACATACTGTAGCACTCCATTTAGCTGACATTCTGGAAAACACAAAACTGTAGAAATGGTAAGTGATTGCTAGGGCTTTGGGAAGAGGGAGGTTTGAATAGGTGAAGTACAGAGAATATTTCAGAGCAGTGAAACCATTTATGATACTATAATCATGAATACTGACACTATGCCATTGTCAAAACACACAGAACCTTACAAAACAAAGAATAAAACCATATATATGAAAATATTTTTTAAATCATTTAGGAAAGCACAGAGAAGCAGGGAATTCCAAGACAGAATACAGAATATTACAAAAACAGCTAACCATATTACAAATGAATGAAATAATTTCACTGAAGGGGTAGGGGGAAAATGTATTGACCCATGTACTTTTAGAAATAAGTAGTAATAGTAAGACCAAAGTTGAAAGGAACTGTACATAAACACTCTAACTGATAAAGTTGTGCCCCATGGGAGAAAAATTACCAATTCTGAAACCACCGTACATGTATCCTGGAATTTTAAATTTAAGTAAATAAATGGCAGATGATTGAAACCAGTTTGCTCACTGTAGAAGTGCAAGGATACAGACAAGGAAGAGGAGACGGCTAGAACCATCGATGTGGTAATGAGCTAAAGTCAGTTGAAGTTCCATATGAATTCATGTTTAGCTTAACATAGATACAGATGGTTACATATAGAAGTACTTATAGATATGTGTATATACAAAAGTTAGTATACACACATATATATACTCGCCCTGGGAGGGCTGAAACCCTGAGAGGGCCTAAAACCAATAACATACTAGTAGTCTTAATACCATTCTCCAAGAAAAGAAACCAGGGCTTCTTGGAGAAATAACTGGTGTTAGGACTGGGGCAGGAAATGTACAAGATAAGCCTGTAGTATCTTTCAGTATCTGAAAGTGCTAAACACACACAAATATGATGGGTACAGAAGATACAGCAGACATCTCCCAATGGTCAATGATTTCAAAAAATGAAAAAAAATTTAAAGTACCTAGTATATATAATAAGTATATATGAGTCACACTAAATAATTAAATAAAATTAATGTGGAGAATAAACAGAAATCCTGTGCAGAGAAATTCCAAATATTTTATGTAGATACTCTGAACTCAAAAAGGTGAAGCATAATTTCCCACTCCTTATGTGTGGATTGTGCATAGTAAGTTCCAGTGAAAGTGTATATTATGGGAAAGGGGGAAAAGATAAGTCACAATAAGTACATATCATGATTTGGTGCAATGAGAAAGGCACTTTATCTCTGTGGGATTCTCCCCCCAAATCTATAACCCAATATATATAATCATGAGAAAAGGATAAGGAAAATCCCAAATGAGGAATATTCTACAAAATACCTGACTAGTGCTTCTCAAAATAGTCAAAGTCATTAAAAATAAGAAAAAGCCTAAGAAACTGTCATAACAACTAGGATCCTAAGGTGACAGGAAAGACTAAATGTGGTGGGATAGGAACCTGGAACAGGAGACATTTGGTAAAAGGTAAGGGAATTTTAATGAAATGTGGACTTTACTTAATCTGTATTGGTGAATTTGTTGTGACAAATTCTCCTTACTAATGCAAGATGTTAACAAGAGAGGAAGTTGGTTGTGGAGCATATGAAAACTATACTACACTTGCAACTTTTCTGCACATCTAAAACTATTCTAAAACAAAATGTTCATTAAATGAAGAAAGTGTTATACTAAGTTTATCCCCTCCTAATGAAGAATAAAATCAAAAGTTCCATGCTAATGTGAGAATGTATCCAAAACCCAAAGATCTTCACATTGAAACAGGATTCACTCTCCAAATGGTTGAATGAAATCTGGTGCCAGATGTTTAAAAATTATGCCACAACTAAAGATCCCACATGCCACAATGAAGATCCTGCATATTGCAACTAAAAGATCTGCATGCTGCAACTAAGACCCGGTGCAGCCAAATAAATATATATTTTTTTAAAAGTATGTGAGGCTTCCCTGGTGGCGCAGTGGTTGAGAGTCTGCCTGCCGATGCAGGGGACACGGGTTCGTGCCCCGGTCTGGGAAGATCCCACATGCCGCGGAGCGGCTAGGTCCGTGAGCCATGGCCGCTGAGCCTGCGCATCCGGAGCCTGTGCTGCGCAACGGGAGAGGCCACAACAGTGAGAGGCCCGCGTACCGCAAAAAAAAAAAAAGTATGTGAGACAGCAAGGTCAACTTTCTCTACTAACTTATATATGTAGCTTCAACTAAGTCCTCTTCTTCCCCAGTATATTTGTTCTCAGTCAACCCAGCAGCCTGTTTTCAAACTTCTTCAAAGTAGACCTCTTGATATAGAGTCTGAATAAAGTAAATGAGTTATAACAACTAATTGTTAGTATATCATAGCCAATATAAGATCTGAACAAAACTATCCATGCTAAATATAATCAAAATATAAAGAGACACAATGAACTTCCATATTAGGATACATGGGGGTTAGATATCCTAAAATTTTTTTTAGCTGAAACACAGATAAACTTGCTACATAAAATAAAGTCATTGTAAATGATTGGATAAGACCCCAAAACTGTAATAGAATTTCTCTAAGGCTGGGAATACAAGAACAGAGGATAAAAGCCAACAATGCCTCTGACAAAATATCCTGAGGATATCCAGAAATCTGGAAGGTCTAAATATTCTGTGCCCCACGTATAGTACAAAGTCATAATGGAAAACACTCCATATAAAGGTGGGATATGGAAAAATTTACCCAACAATTCCAGACTGAAGAGAAAATTTTCTTTCTCATTCTTAGTTTTGTGGAAGGAGAAGAAAAATGCCTCCTTTGAGACTAGAAACATAGTATGTTGACAGAGTTTGGGAAACAAAAATCAGATTATCTGTGTAGTCTGAATCCTTTAAAATAATTCCATTTTAAAAAGAAAGAATTTAAAGTATAAATATCTGGTTAGATGATTGGCAAAGGCACAACACAAATTCTCCATGGAATAAGGCCCTCTACAACATGACTGTGGAGTCAGGGAGTACTCATGAATGGAACTGTAACACAATAGGACACACACTTAAAAGAAAATATAAAACCTAACAAGTGCCAGTCAAGAAAAGTAAGAAATAGCAGATAATTCAAATAAATGAACCAATCTCCCACCTAATTCACCTAATAAAATGATCAGGTAGAAAATGTTAAAATAAGTATGGCTTAAGGAAATAGAAAAGAGAATGCAACATCCAAGCAAAAACCAATGATCAGGACTTTTTAAAATAAAAACTATAGAAACAAAAATTAAAATTCTAAGGAAATATTAATAGACTAGACACAACTCAAGATAAAAATATAACATATTTCAGAATTCTTGAATGAGATCATGGAGTGGAGAGTGGAGCAGGGAGAAAATATGCTGAGAGAAATGGCTGAGAATTATTCAGAGTAGGTTCAATGGAAAAGATTCTTCATTTCTAGAAAGCTAAGAAATCCAAACAGAAAATAAAAATAAACTCAGACCATTTGCAGCCTTGCTGCAAAACAACACATATAGAAGAGTCTTAAAGTAGATATAGGGTGAATAAAAGGATAGACTACTTCAAAAGAACTACATTGACAGTTACAGCCATCTCAACAGCAACAGCAGAAACCAGAGGCAATTTCTTCAATGTCGTATGAGAAAATGTCAAACTAGAATCCTTATGCCAAGTAAATTATTTTAGAAGAATGATTGTGAAATAAAAACAATTTTATATATATATATATATATATATATATATATATATATATAAACAACAAAAGGATTACTATCAAGAAGCTCTCACTAATAAAGTTTCCTAAGAATATACTTCAAAAATAAATTTCTGGGAAGCAAAAAGGATGAATAAATTTTTTAAAAAATTTTGTAAACATGAAGTTAAACATAAGCACACTTTTACTGTATATATCAATAATAATATTTGATCTATAGAATAAAAAAGAGATAAAATTAAAAGGTGAATAACAATAATAGGGGTGATCAGAATTACAGCATAGTGTATTTCAAATTAATGCAAAAATATTACCTAACTTTAAATGTTTAAGTAGACATGTTAAAAGTTAATGGAAAAGTATAGAAATAAAACACATATCTTTCAAACCCCTAAAAGAGAAAAATGAGAACTGGGTAAATAACAACAATAAAAACCTAATTTAAAAGATACAGGAAAAAAAAGCCAAAATATGATAACCCCCAAATCATACAATAGAAATAAATCCATATATTTTAGTAATTCAAATGAATATAAACATACTATTTTTTCAGTTGAATGCATAAATTATTTTAAAAAGTACTAACCAAGAAAAGCAAGTATAATCCTAATAAAATCACACTCCTATCACTTCTCTTCAAAGTATACAATTCTATCCAGCAGAGTTTGACAAGTTAAACAAAAAAAAAAAAAGGTAAAAATTAGAATGAAAAAACAAAATTGTTATTATGAGCAGATGCTAAAATTGTCTATTTGGAAAACTACAAATAATCTATAAATTTTTTTGGAATCAAGAGATATGACTATTGTTACTATCTGTAAGATAAGATATGTAAACAAAATATACTATTTATACTAGTGATAGAAAATGCAGTTTATAGAATTTATAATATTATTATATGTCATAATTTAAAATAACAACAAAGAACATAAGGTACTTCCATGAGAAAAAATTTGCAAAAGTAAAAAGAAGAAAATTATTAAAATTTTAATTCAAAGATATTGAGGTACAAAATAATTATATTTTTATAGATATTGCACTAATTTATAAAGTCAATATTTCTCAATTTATATGAAGAGTCATTGTAATTCCAACCAACAGTCCAACAAAATTGTCATTGACTTGACAAGCTAAACTAAAATTACATGGAAGCCCCAAAGTCAAAGAATATTCAATACATTTTAGACAAAAAAAAAAAAAAAAAAAAAAAATTTGACCTAGAAGAAATAAAGACCTTACCAAAAGAACACATTATGACATCATGCTGAGATTTGGATCTAGGTTGCAGAGTAAGAGGACTCAGAGATCACCTCCTCCAATGAAAACATCAAAAATACATCTACATGGGAACAATTCTCACTGGAAACTGGAAGACAGACTCCTGTACAACCAAGGCTGCAAGAAAGATACACACGTACTTGAGGAGGAAGGGAAGAAAATCAGGTTGGGACATGTGCCCCTGGGAGGGGACTCAAAGGAAAAGTGAGATTACACAAGAGGACCTCAGCCTTGGGAGTGAGCAGTTTAAGCCACAGGTTGGAGGTCCCCATCCTGGGATCCTGTGAAGAGGAAGCAAGCCTCCTTGGCTGGTTGGAGGACTTCTGGGACTAATAGAAGGACTGTGGGAAGCTTGAACTCCACTCAGAGGAGTGTGTCTGTGCAGGACTGCCCCCAAGGAAGAGCTGAGAGAGGTCTGTTGGGTTTCTTGCAACTGTCTCATTAAACACCCCAGCACAATCCTAACAAATGGTCCAACCCTGCTCACTCTCTGTCACAGTGCAGCACTGGATGTGGAGTGGGCCTGACCAAGGAAAAGACTGGAGTGTGAGATACAGAGGTGACCAGGTCCCTGGGGGAGGTGTGCTGGTGGCAGCCATTGTTGGCACCTAGTCAAGCAGCTTCTAAAAAACAGCCTAGAACTCTGATGGTGGCAGCTTCACCACAGCTCACCCCCAACACTTGCCGAGAAGCCACGAATGTCTCATCTGCCCTGCAGAGATTTTCCACAACAGGGTGGGGGCAGCAGAGGTCACTGACAGCAATTGACCATGAGGAACAAAGGAAACTTGTACCTGAGGCTGTGTCTGAGCAGAGCCACAGGTGCTGGCACAGGTAGTTCATTGAAACTCTACAACCAAAATGAGCAGAGAGCCCACACAAGCCCCACTTCCTTCCTTACTCCCCTGAAATGGGACAAGTGTTCCATACAGGGAGAGAAAAAAATGCACACTTAAAGGGAACAGAGTCAACTCAGCCCTGAACCTCAGGGCTTCTCCTCCATCAACTTGGGATTAGACCCTAGGTCTGACCCTAGGTCTGACCACTGAAGGTCACTGAGCAGAGGGGAAGGCCCGCATCACACCAGGTGCCAGCTCTAGTCCCTATATCTCTGGCACCACCCCCTTTTAAGGTGATAGCTATCAGCACACCCTGAGGAAAGATGTGACCTGTATCCATATCAAATCTATCTCTCCCATCAAAAGCACTGGGCACACAAAGTTTGTATAGGGATGTTCCCACATAATAACACCCCTTCAATACCACAATAGGTAAATGTTTCACCTAAATTCATAGAGGCAGAGAAAGTTAAGCAAAATGAAAAGGCAGAGGAACTACTCTCAATTGAAGAGCAAGAGAAAACTCCTGAAAAAATAAATAGCAAAGTATAAATTAGGAATTTACCAGAATTCAAAGCACTGACAATAAAAGTACTAACTTAATTAGGGAAAAGAATTGATATACATAATAAACACTTCAATAAGAAACTAGAAAAGACTAAAAAGACCCAATTAGAAATGAAGAATTAAATAGCTAAAATAAAAAACACACTAGAAGGACTAAGATGAATAACAGACTAAGTGACACAGAAGAATACATAAGTGATATAAGTGATCCAAAAGATAGAATAATGGAAATCACCCAATCATAACAGCAAAAAGAAAAGCAAGTTTTAAAAATGAAAACAATTTAAGAGGTCTCTGGAATAACATTAAGCATATGAACATTCACATTATAGGGGTCCCAGAATGAGAAGCAAGAGAGAAGGGGATCAAAAAAGTATTTGAGCAAATTATGGCTGAAAAATTTCCAAACCTGAAGGAAGAAACAGATATCTCAGTACAGGAAGGACAGAGGGTCCCAAACAAGATGAACCCAAAGAAATCCACACAAAGACATTTCATAATTAAAATGGCAAATGGTAAAATAAGGAGAAAATTCTAAAGAGAGCAAGAGAAATAGTAATACTCATATACAAGGGAAGCCCCATAAGGCAATCATCTGATTCTCTACAGAAACTTTGCATTCTAGATGAGAGTAGCATGGTATATTCAAAGTGCTGAGAGAGAAAAACCTGCAACCTAGGATACTCTATCCAGTGGGATTATCAACTGAATAGAAGGAGACACATAGAAATTCTCAACAAACAAAAATTTTTTTAAAGTTCATCAATATTAAACCTACCTTAAAAGAAATGTTAAAGGGTCTTCTCTAAGTGGAAAAGAAGTAAGAGTCTATAGAAAAGGGACAATCCCAATAGGAAAGTCCAATATATACTTATTTAAGTATCAACCACTTAAATAAGCCAGTGCGTAGACTAAAGACAAAAATTGTAAAAGCAACTATAACTATAATAAACAGTTAAGTGATAAGCATGAAGATGTAAAATTTGACATTAAAAACACAGAACGTAGAAGAGGGGAGTAAAAAAAGTGTAGATCTTTTGAATCTGTTTGAAATTAAATGATTACCAGTTTAAAACAAGTAGACAAAGTTATGGGTCAATATATATGAACCCCATGGTAACCACAAATCAAAAACCTATAATATATACACAAAAACTAAAAAGAAAGGAACCCAAGCATACTACTAAAGAAATCATCAAACCACAAGGGAAGAAACAAAAAGAAATATAAACAGAGAAGAACTACAAAAACAACTAAAAACAAGTAATTAAATGGCTATAAGTACATACTTATCAATAATTATTTTAAATGTCAAGGGACTAAATGCTCTGATCAAAAGACATAGGGTGGCTGATTGGATTTTTTTAAAAAAAAGATGCTTCTATACGCTGTCTACAGGAAACTCACTTCAGAGATAAAGACATACATAGACTGAAAGTGAGGGGATTGAAAAATATATTTCCTGCAAATGGAAAAGACAAGACAAGAAAGTGGGGGTGGCAATACTCCTATCAGACAAAATAAACTTTAAAACAAGGTTAAAACAAAAGACAAAGAAGGGTATTATATAATGATAAAGGGATCAATACAAGAGGATACTACACCCATAAGCATATATGCACCTATTACAACAGCACCTATATATATAAAGAAAATACTAACAGACATAAAATTGGAAATTGATAATAATACCATAATAGTAGGGGACTTTAACACCCCACTTACATCAATGGACTGATCATCCAGACAGAAAAGCAATAAGGCAACAGTGATCTTAAATGGTGTAACAGACCAGTTGGACTTAATAGATATCTATAAGATGTCCAACCAAACTAGCAGAATACACATTTTTTTTCAAGTGCACATAGAACATTCTCCAGGATAGATCACATGTTAGGCCACAAAATAAGTCTCATTAGTTTAAGAGGATAGAAATTTTATCAAAGCAGTTTTTCTGACCACAGGGTATGAAACTAGAAATCAGTTACAGAAAAAAAATAGGAAAAGAACAAACACCTAGAGACTAAGCAAAATGCCACTAAAAACCAATGGGTCAATAAAGAAATCAAAGAGGACATAAGCTAATACCTGTGACAAATGAAAACGTAAACAACTGTTCAAAATATATGTGATGTACCAAAAGGAGTTCTAAGAGGGAAGTTTTTAGTGATAGAGGCCTTCCTCAAGAAACAATAAATATCTCAAATAAACAACCTAAACTGCCACCTAAAACAATTAGAAAAAGAAGAACAAAGTGCAAAGTCAGCACAGGGATAGACCTAGTAAAAATCAGAGGAAATAAATAAAATAAAGAAAAAAAACACAACAAAGGTCAATGAAACTAAGAGCTGGTGTTTTTAAAATATAAACAAAATTGACAAAACGTTAGCCAGGTTCACATTGAAGAAAAGAGAGAAGACCCAAATAAACAAAATAAATGAAAGAGGAGAAATAAAAACTGATACCACAGAAATACAAAAAGAATACCATTACAGCTTATATGCCCACAAATTGGACAACTTAGAATAAATGGACAAATTTCCAGAAACATACAAACTACCAAGACTGAATCAAGAAAAAATAAACAATTTGAGAATACCAATCACAAATATATTTTAAATATATTTGAAATTTAAAAAACTCCAGCAAACACAAGTCCAGCACTAGATGGCTTCACAGGAGGATTCTGTCAAACAGATGAAGAACTAACAACTATTCTTTTCAAAATATTCCAAAAAATTAAGGAGGACAAAACACTCCCAAATTAATTCTACAGGGCTCATATTACCCTGATACCAAAACAAAACAAAGACACTAAGAAAAAGAAAATTACAGGCCAATATCTTTGACAAATACAGATACAAAACAATCAAAAATCATCAAAATATTAAAAAACCAAATCCAACAGTATATAAAAAAGATTATACACACATGATCAAGTTGGATTTATTTCAGGGAGGTAAGGATGGTTCAATATTTGCAAATCAGAAGTAGCCCCATCCACCAGAGCACAGACAGAAGAAGCAAGAACTACAATCCTGCAGCCTGTGGAACAAAAACCACATTCACAGAAAGACAGACAAGATGAAAAGGCAGAGGGCTATGTACGAGATGAAGGAACAAGATAAAACCCCAGAAAAACAACTAAATGAAGTGGAGATAGGAAAACTTCCAGAAAAAGAATTCCGAAAAATGACAATGAAGACGATCCAGGACCTCAGAAAAAGAATGGAGGCAAAGATCGAGAAGATGCAAGAAACGTTTATCAAAGACCTAGAAGAATTAAAGAAGAAACACCTAGAAGAATTAAAGAACAAACAAACAGAAATGAATGATAAAATAACTGAAATGAAAAATACAGTAGAAGGAATCAATAGCAGAATAACTGAGGCAGAAGAACGGATAGGTGACCTGGAAGACAGAATGGTGGAAACCACTGCCATGGAACAGAATAAAGAAAAAAGAAAGAAAAGAAATGACGACAGCCTAAGAGACCTCTGGGACAACATTAAACGCAAAAACCTTTGCATTATAGGGGTCCCAGAAGGAGAAGAGACAGAGAAAGGACCCAAGAAAATATTTGAAGAGATTATAGTGGAAAATTTCCCTAACATAGGAAAGGAAATAGCCACCCAAGTCCAGGAAGCACAGAGAGTTCCAAGCAGGATAAACCCAAGGAAAAACATGTTGAGACAAATACTAATCAAATTGACAAAAATTAAAGACAAAGAAAAATTATTGAAAGCAGCAAGGGAAAAAAGACAAATAACATACAAGGGAACTCCCATAAGGTTAAGAGCTGATTTCTCAGCAGAAACTCTACAAGCCAGAAGGGAGTGGCACAGTATAGTTAAAGTGATGAAAGGGAAGAAACTACAAACAAGATTACTCTACCTGGCAAAGATCTCATTCAGATTACACAGAAGAATCAAAAGCTTTACAGACAAGCAAAAGCTAAGAGAATTCAGCACCACCAAACCAGCTCTACAACAAATGCTAAAGGTACTTCTCTAAGTGGGAATCACAAGAGAAGAAAAGGACGTACCAAAACAAACCCATAACAAGAAGAAAATGGTAATAGGAACACACATATCAGTAATTACCTTGAACGTGAATGGATTAAATGCTCCAACCAAAAGACACAGGTTCGCTGAATGGAAACAAAAACAAGACCCATATATATTCTGTCTACAAGAGACCAAATTCAGACTTAGGGACACATAGACACTGAAAGTGAGGGGATGGAAAAAGATATTCCATGCAAATGGAAATCAAAAGAAAGCTGGAATAGCAACACTCATATCAGATAAAAAGACTTTAAAATAAAGAATGTTACAAGAGACAAGGAAGGACACTACATAATGATTAAGGATTCAATCCAAGAAGAAGATATAACAATTATAAATATATATGCACCCAATATAGGAGCACCTCAATACATAAGGCAACTGCTAACAGCTATAAAAGAGGAAATCAACAGTTACCCAATAATAGTGGGGGTCTTTAACACCTCACTTACACCAATGGAGAGATCATCCAAACAGAAAAAAAAAAAAAAAGGAAACACAAGCTTTAAATGACACAATAGACCACATAGATTTAATTGATATTTATAGGACATTCCATCCAAAATCAGCAGATTACACTTTCTTCTCAAGTGCACATGGAATATTCTCCTGGATAGATCACATCTTGGGTCACAAATCAAGCCTCAGTAAATTTAAGAAAACTGAAGTCATACCAAACATCTTTCTGACCACAACACTATGAGATTAGAAATCAATTACAGGGGGAAAAATGTAAAAAACACAAACACATGGAGGCTAAACAATACGTTACTAAATAACCAAGAGATCACTGAAGAAATCAGAGAGGAAATCAAAAAATACTTAGAGACAAATGACAATGAAAACACGATGATCCAAAACCTACGGAATGCAGCAAAAGAGGTTCTAAGAGGGAAGTCTATAGCAATACAAGCTTACCTAAAGAAACAAGAAAAAACTCAAATAAATAACCTAACCTTACACCTAAAGGTACTAGAGAAAGATGAACAAACAAAACCCAAAGTTACTAGAAGGAAAGAAATCATAAAGATCAGAGCAGAAATAAATGAAATAAAAACAATCAATAAATTTAGCAAAAATCAATAAAACTAAAAGCTGTTTCTTTGAGAAGATAAACAAAATTGATAAACCATTAGCCAGACTCATCAAGAAAAAGAGGGAGAGGACTCAAATCAATAAAATTAGAAATGAAAAAGTAGAAGTTACAACAGACACCAGAGAAATACAAAACATCCTAAGAGACTACTACAAGCAACTCTATGCCAATAAAATGGACAACTTGGAAGAAATGGACAAATTCTTAGAAAGGTATAACCTTCCAAGACTGAACCAGGAAGAAACAGAAAATATGAACAGACCAATCACAAGTAATGAAACTGAAATTGTGACTAAAAATCTTCCAACAAACAAAAGTCCAGGACCAGATGGCTTCACAGGTGAATTCTATCAAACATTTAGAGAAGAGCTAACACCCATCCTTCTAAAACTCTTCCCAAAAAATTGCAGAAGAAGGAACACTACCAAACTCATTCTATGAGGTCAACATCACCCTGATATCAAAACCAGACAAAGATACTATAAAAAAAGAAAATTAAAGACCAATATCGCTGATGAATATAGATGCAAAAATCCTCAACAAAATACTAGCAAACAGAATGCAACAACACATCAAAAGGATCATACACCATGATCAAGTGGGATTTATCCCAGGGATGCAAGGATTCTTCAATATATGCAAATCAATCAATGTGATACACCATATTATCAAATTGAAGAATAAAAACCATATGATCATCTCAATAGATACAGAAAAAGCTTTTGACAAAATTCAACACCTATTTATGATAAAAAAAAAAACTGTCCAGAGAGTGGGCATAGAGGGAACGTACCTCAACATAATAAAGGCTATATATGACAAGCCTACAGCAAACGTTATTCTCAATGGTGAAAAACTGAAAGCATTTCCTCTAAGATCAGGAACAAGACAAGGATGTCCACTATCACCACTATTATTCAACACAGTTTGGAAGTCCTAGCCATGGCATTCAGAGAAGAAAAAGAAATAAAAGGAATACAAATTGGAAAAGAAGTAGTAACGTTGTCACTGTTTGCAGATGACATGATACTATACATAGAGAATCCTAAAGATGCCACCAGAAAACTACTAGAGCTAATCAATGAAGTTGGCAAAGTTGTAGGATAGAAAATTAATGCAGAGAAATCTCTTGCATTCCTATACACTAATGATGAAAAATCTGAAAGAGAAATTAAGGAAACACTCCAATTTACCATAGCAACAAAAAGAATAAAATACCTAGGAATAAACCAACCGAGAGACAAAAGACCCTTATGCAGAACACTATAAGATACTGATGAAAGAAATTAAAGATGATTCAAACAGATACAGAGATATACCATGATCTTGGACTGGAAGAAACAATATTGTGAGAATGACTATACTACCCAAAGCAATCTACAGATTTAATGCAGTCCCCATCAAATTACCAAATGCATTTTTTACAGAACTTGAACAAAAAGTCTTAAAATTTGTATGGAGACACAAAAGTTCCCATATAGCCAAAGCAGTGTTGAGGGAAAAAACAGAGGTGGAGGAATCAGGCTCCCCAACTTCAGAATATACTACAAAGCTACAGTAATCAAGACAGTATGGTACTGGCACAAAAACAGAAATAATGATCAATGGAATAAGATAGAAAGCCCAGAGAATAAACCCATGCACCTATGGTCAACTAATCTATGACAAAGGAGGCAAGGATATACAATGGAGAAAAGACAGTCTCTTCAATAAGTGTTGCTGGGAATACTGGACAGCTACATGTAAAAGAATGAAATTAGAACACTCCCTAACGCCATACACAAAAATAAAACCAAAATGGATTAGAAACCTAAATGTAAGGCTGGACACTGTAAAACACTTAGAGGAAAACATAGGAAGAACACTCTTTGACATAAATCACAGCAAGATCTTTTTTGATCCACCTCCTAGAGTAATGGAAATAAAAACAAAAATAAACAAATGGGACCTAATGAAACTTAGAAGCTTTTGCAAAGCAAAGGAAACTACAAACAAGACAAAAAGACAACTCTCAGAATGGGAGAAAATATTCGCAAATGGATCAATGGACAAAGTATTAATCTCCAAAATATATAAACAGCTCATGCAGCCCAATATTAAAAAAAACAACCCAATCAAAAAATGGGCAGAAGTCCTAAATAGTCATTTCTCCAAAGAAGACATACAGATGGCCAAGAAGCACATGAAAAGCTGCTCAGCATCACTAATTATTAGAAAAATGCAAATCAAAACTACAATGAGGTATCACCTCATACCAGTTAGAATGGGCATCATCAGAAAATCTACAAATAACAAATGCTGGAGAGGGTGTGGAGAAAAAGGAACCCTTTTGCACTGTTGGTGGGAATATAAATTGATACAGCCACTATGTAGAATAGTATGGAGGTTCCTTAAAAATCTAAAAGTAGAATTACCATATGACCCAGCAATCCCACACTGGACATATACCCAGAGAAAACCATAATTCACCCCAATGAATTGTGACACATGCACCCCAATGTTCACTGCAACACTGTTTACAACAGCCAAGTCATGGAAGCAACCTAAATGCCAACTGACAGACGAATGGATAAAGATGTGGTACATATATACAATTGAATATTAGCTATAAAAAGGAACGAAATTGGGTCATTTGTAGAGATGTGGATGGATCTAGAGACTCTCATACAGAGTAAAGTAAGTCAGAAAGTGAAAAACAAATATCGTATATTAACGCATATATGTGGAACCTAGAAAAATGGTACAGATGAACTGGTCTGCAGGGCAGAAATAGAGACACACATGTAGAATATAAACTTATGGACACCAAGGTGGGAAGTGGCTGGGGGGTGGGGGTGGTGTGATGAATTGGGAGATTGGGATTGACATATATATATTCTAATATGCATAAAATGAATAACTAATAAGAACCTGCTGTATAAATAATAAATAAAATAAAATTCAAAAATTGAAAAAAAATTGCAAATCAATCAGTTGGATATGGCAAATTAACAAAAAGGAGGGATAAAAATCACATGATCATCCCAATAATTTCAGGAAGAACTTTTGACAAAATTCAACATCAATTCATGGTAAAAAATCTCATCTAAGTGGGTTCACAGGGAACATATCTCACCATAATAAAGGCCATTTCTGACAAACCCATGGCTAACATCATACTCAACTGTAAAAAGCTAAAAGCCTTTTCTCTAAACTCAAGGAAAAGACAAGGAATGCCCACTCTCTCCACTTCTGTTTAACATAGTATTGGAAGTCCTACCCATAGCCACCAGACAAGAAAAAATGGCATCCAAATTGGAAGGTAAGAAGTAAAGCTGTCAATATTTGCAGATGACATGAAACATTACATTGAAAACCCTAAAGTCTCCATCCAAAAACTATTAGAATTAATAATGAATTCAGGAAAGTTGTAGAATACAAGACTAATATACAGAAGCCTGTTGCTTTCCTATACACTAATAATGAACAATCAGAAAGAGAAAGTTAAAAAATCAATCCTGCTTAAAATCACATCAAAAAGAACAAAATACCTAGGAATAAACTTAAGCAAGGAGGTGAAAGACCTATATTCTGAAAACTATAAAACGTTGATGAAGGAAGCTGAAGATGATAAATTAAATGCAAAGATATACCATGCACTTGGATTGGAAGAATTAGTAATGTTAAAATGGCCATACTACTCAAAGCAATCTACCGATTCTATGAAACTTCCATCAGAATACTCATACATTTTTCACAGAACTTGTACAAATAAGCCTAAAATTCGCATGGAACCACAAAAGACCCTAAATTGCCAAAGCAATATTGAAAAAGAAAAAAAAGGAAGAAGAACAAAGGTATAGGTATCAGGCTTCAAACTATACTACAAAACTATAGTAATCAAAACATCATGGTACTGCCACAAAAACAGATATATAGGTCAATGAAACAGAATAGAGATCCCAGAAATAAACCCATACAACTATGGTCAATTTGTCTGTGACAAAGGAGGAAAGAATATACAATGCAGAAAAGACAGACTCTTCAATAAGTGGTGCTGGGCAAATTGGAGAGCTACATGTAAAATAATGAGATTAGAACATTTCCTCACACCTTATACAAAAATAAACTCAAAAATGATTAAAGACCTAAAAGCAAGACCTGAAAGCATAAAACTTCTAGAAGAGAACATGGGCAGAATACTCTTTGACATAAAGGGTGGCAATATTTTTTGGATCTGTCTCTTAAGGCAAAAGAAATAAAAGCAAAAATAAACAAACGGAACCTAATTAAACTTAAAAGTTGTTGCACAGAAAAGGAAAGCATCAAAAAATGAAAAGACAACCTACAGAATGGGAGAAAATGGTTGCATATGATATGACTGACAAGAGGTTAATATCCAAAACATACAAACAGCTCATAACACTCATTATCAAAAAACAAGCAAGCGAATCAAAAAATGGGCAGAAGACCTAAATAAACATTTCTCCAAAGAAGGCATACAGGTGGCCAAGAAGCACATGAAAAGATGCTCAACATCACTAATTATTTGAGAAATGCAAATCCAAACTACAGTGAGGTATCAACTCACACCAGTCAGAATGGCCATCATCAAAAAATCTACAAACAATAAATGCTGGAGAGGGTGTACTGCTGGTGGGAATGTAAATTGATAGAGCCACTATGGAGAGCAGTATGGAGGTTCCTTAAAAAAACTGAAAATAGAAATACCATATGACCCAGCAATCCCACTACTGGGCATATACCCAGAGAAAACTATAATTCAAAAAGACACATGCACCCCAATGTTCACTGAAGCACTATTTACAATAGCCAGGTCATGGAAACAATCTAAATGCCCATCGACAGATGAATGGATAAAGAAGATGCGTTACATATATACAATGGAATATTACTCAGCCATTAATAGGAACAAATTTTGGTCATTTGTAGAGACGTGGATGGACCTAGAGACAGTCATACAGAGTGAACGAAGTCAGAAAGGGAAAAACAAATATCATATATTAACACATATATGTGGTATCTAGAAAAATGGTACAGATGAACCGGTTTGCATGTCAGAAATAGAGAAACAGACATAGAGAAAAAACATATGGACACCAAGGTGGGAAAGGTGGGGTTGGATGAACTGGGAGATTGAGATTGACATATATACACTAATATTTATAACTAATGAGGACCTGGGGCATAGCACAGGGAACTCTAGTGTTTTGTGGTGACCTAAATGGGAAGGAAATCCAAAAAAGAGGAGATATATGTATACATATGGCTGATTCACTACGCTGTACAGTAGAAACTAACACAACATTGTAAAACAACTATACCCCAATAAAAATTTAAAAATAATTTTTTAAGTCTACAAATAACAAGTGTTGGTGAGGATGTGAAGAAAGGGGAACCCTTGAACACTGTTTTCTGGGAGTGTAAATTGTTGTAGCTACTATGGAAAACAGTATGGAGACGCTTCAAAAAAATTAAAACTAGAACTACTATATGAGCAGCAATTCCACTCCTGGGCATATATCCAGAAAAAAATAAAAACGGTATTTTGAAAAGATATATGCACCCCAATGTTCTTAGTAGCACTATTTACAATAGCCAAGATATGTAAGAAAGCCAACTGTCCATCAACAGATGAATGGATAAAGAAGATGTTTATATATATATATATATATATATATATATATATATATATATATATGAATGGAACATAACTCAGCCATTAAAAAAAATGAAATTCTACCATTGACAGCAATGTGGATGAACCCAGAGAATGTTATGCTTAGTGAAAGAAGTCAGACAGAGGAAGACAAATACTCTATGTATGATATCATTCATATGTGGAATCTAAAAGTAATACAATGGTGATATAGATAGCAAAATAGAATCAGACTCACAGATATAGAAAACAAATGAGTCGTTACCAGTGGGGAGAGGGAAGGGAGGAAGGGCATGTCAGGGATATGGGATTAAGATACACAAACTACTATGTATAAAATAGATAAACAACAAGGATATATTGTATAGCACAGGGAATAATACCCATTTATCTTGTAATAACTTTTAATGGAGTATAATTTGTAAAAATACTGAATCACTATTCTGTATACCTGACTCGTATATTATAAATCAACTATACTTCAATTTAAAAAATGGTGAAAGACCACTGCATTAGGCTTAAAATTCAGATGTGATAGAAATTATTAAAGCAAAATTATATAATTATTTATACAATTAATAAAGGATTACCTCCTTAAAAAAAAGGCATGTGTTATGATACTGACATGGTCATGGAGAAACAAATAAATGGCATAGAACAGGAAGCTAAGAAAAACATCCAAACATGTATAAAAGCTTGGTATATGACTGAGGAGTCATTACACGTGGAGAAAGAATGAATTATTTAATGTGTTGATGGGACAAATGACTATTGATATAGAAAATAAAAACAAAGGCCTAGAAAAAGATATTTTCAACTATTATAATAAAGAGTAAATATATGTAAAATTTCTCCTTCTTATGAAATCAATTTCCCAAATATCATCTCCTTAGCATTGAATATCACTTAGCATAGAATAGATTGCTATTTTACATGGTATCAAAATAAAAATGACAAATCCAGTTGTGGCAGAGCAAGGTATAAACATTTAGGAATTCTAAAACAATCTAATATCGTAGGCCAAATATTAGTAGCGGATTGATTGCTATTCTCATCCAATGTAAGAGCCTGTAATCTATTAATATACTGCATATGGATTTCATGCTCTAGTTTGTGGATGGGATTGGAAATCATTTCCTCCCTTGTAACACAGAAAGTTAGTGGTGTATATAATTTGATATCTGTAGATTGCACAGCAACACATTTCCTAAGAACTCCTGATGTGAAATTTAACTTGAAAGTTACATTTGTATGCTCTAGCTCATGAACTTGACACTATTCTGAATATCACCATAGGTAAGTTATTCTCTGCATGGTATGGCTTTTGGAAGTTAATTAGAGATACTACATGATATCAGCTCCTTGTGAAATGTTGAAATGGAGATATGATACTCCTCAGGAAAACATTGTTCTGTCAGAGAAAATGAATAGATTTGTAGTTGATTTGTATGCTAGTGTTTGAGGTAAGGGTGAATGTTTCAGAGACAATTGCAATCATTTGCTCCTAGGTTCTGTATCTGTTGTGACCTTCCTCCAGTGACTATACAATTGATAAAGAAGTTACAGGAACAGGAATTTTGAAGCTAATGGTAATTAAGAATAAAGGTAATGCCAGTAGCTCTGAGGGATCAGAGATTGAATTTCTTTTTAAATAAAAAAAGCCACTCTTACAAACCATGGCATATATAAGACTGCATTGTACCTGATTCTGTTCATCTATATCTACCACTATACCATAAACTCCATGAAACAAGGACTTTATCAGTCTCAGTGTCTGTTACATGGTAGGTACTCAATAAATATTTGCTAAATGAGTAACTGAATGATTAAATGAAATGATCTTTTCTCCTTGAGGAACAGTTTATACAGAAACAAATATAAGGTTGACCAAACTAAAGACAAAGATTCTTTTTTCAGTGATCTCTACTAGATATGCTATAATCAAATTTGCATTCTTAGAGCAGCATCAAAACACACTGCCAATGATGCTGTGGAAGGGGAGACAAGGCATTTAGGATTAGAATTATTTTTTTAATTATTTAAAATAGTGTTAAGATAAACAAAGCAGATTCAAAATGTTGTAAGCATAAATGCCATGAAAAAAGTGAATGATTATTAGTTATGGTACTTTGAGGCTTCTCTTTACATTGCAGTTTAAATGAGGCCAGGTAAGTGCAAGTTAATTATACAAATTTTACAAAGTACTCTTCAAATAATGGTGTTTTCATTTATAAATCACACTAAAAATTGTGTCCATATAGGCAGAGCTTCACAGATTTCATATTTCCCAAACAAACATGGTATAATTACATTATTGACCAGAAAATAGTGTATATTATTAAGTCACTCAATAAAGGATAATTTAGTGCAAACCTCTACAATAAATAGAATAGTAAAATAGACCACAGAGATTACAGAAAGCACATAAATGTATTTTACACATGTACCACCTAAAATAATAAATTCAGCATATTAAATAATTGTTTTCATTTTTATTTTAACGATTTGACCAAAAAGAATATTCAGTATTCCGATAACAATTATTATAATTTTAACATTAAAATTTCACATTTTGAAAGAGAATGTTCTAGGGTACTATAAAATGATATTAAACTAAGTTTGCTTAGAATTATTTTTTCCAAGGAATAAACTCTCTCTATTAATCAAAAGTGTTCAAATTATTTCTAAATACTTCCAAAAATTTCATGGCTATATCGAAACTGTAGTATAATGCTCAGTGTGCATTTTTTGGTTATTGGTGGTATTGATAATGATGACAAGCTTTTAAAATGTCTAGAGAATAATCAAATCTTTCTTCTCTTTATTCTTTCCTACCAATCTATTTTATTCCAAAGAGTCTTAAAATAATATATGTTGGGTATCAGAACTTCAGTCTTCATTGGAAGAACATAAAAGGAAAACTACTATCAATTTATTTGAACTTTTAAGGAGATTCTAAACCTCTTTAATAAATGTTCTGAAGTATGCAGAAATATTCCAACAACATCCTCAATTGTCATTGGGTCTTTTTTTCTTCCAGTTATATTGAGATATAATTGACATACAGCATTGTATAAGTTTAGGTTGTATATAATGTGACTTACATCCATCATGAAGTGATTAAGCTAACATTCATCATATGATGTAGATACAAAATAAAATAAAATAAATATTTCCTTGTGATAAGAACTCAGGATTTACTCTCTTGACAATTTTCATATATAACATATAGCAGTATTAATTATATTTATCATGTTGTACACTGGATGTCTTATACTTATTTACCTTATAACTGGAAGTTTGTACCTCTTGACCACCTTCAGCCATTCCTCCCTCTCCCCCACCTCCTCCTCTGACAATCACAAAATTAATCTCTTTTTCTACAAGATTGTTAGTTTGTTTTGAAGTATAATTGACCTTTGACACTATGTTTGCTCCTGGTACACAACACAGTGTTTTGATATTTCGATACATTTCAAAATGATCACCAGGATAAGTCTAGTTACCATCTGTTACCATACAAAGATATTACATAATTATTGACTACATTCCCCACACTGTACATTTCATACCATAACTCATTTATTTTGGAGCTAGAAGTTTGTACCTTTGAATCTTTCTCACCTATGAATCCTTCTCACCTATTTCTCTCCTCCTCCGACCCCATTCTCCTCTGGCAACCACTTATTTGTTATCTGTATCTATGACTATGTTTCTGTTTTGTTTTATGTTTGTTCATTTGTTTGGTTTTTAGATTCCACATATAAGTGAAATTACACAGTATTTGTCTTTCTCTGACTTATTTCACTTAGCATAATACCTGCTAGGTCTATCCATGTTGTCATAAATTGCAAGTTTTCATTCTTTTTTATGGCTGAATAGTATTCCATTGTATATGTATACCACATCTTCTTTATCCATTTATCTATTGATGGGCATTTAGGTTGCTTCCATATATTAGATAGTTTAAATAATACTGCAATGAACATAGGGGTGGATTTATCTTTTTGAATTAGTGTTCCTGTTTTCTTCAAATAAATACCCAGGAATGAAATTTCTGGGTCATATGGTAGATCATTTTTTTAATTTCTTGAGGAATCCCCATACTGTTTTCCACAGTGGTGGCACCAATTTACATTCCCACAAAACAGTGTACAAGTGTTCCCTTTTCTCTACATCCTCAGTAACACTCGTTATTTCTTTCTTTTTGACAATAGCCACTGTGACTGGTGTGAGGTGATATCTCATTGTGGTTTTTATTTGTATTTCCCTGTTGACTAGTGATATGAACATCTTTTCATGTGTCTGTTGGCCATCTGTATGTTTTCTATGGAAAAATGTCTATTCAGCTCCTCTGCCCATTTTTAAATCTGTTTTTTTCTTTTATTGTTGAATTGTATGAGTTGTTTGTTGTATTTATATATACTAACAACAAACTATCAGAAAGAGAAATTAAGAAAACAAGACTATTTACAATCCCATAGAAAATAATAATTTACTTAGGAATAAATCTAACTAAGGAGGAAAAAGACCTGTATTCAGGAAACCATAAGACTCTGACGAAAGAAATTGAAGATGACAGATGACACAAATGGAAAGATATACTGTGCTCACTGTTTGGGAGAATTACTATTGTTAAAATGGCCATACTACCCAAGGCAATCTACAGATTCAATGCAGTCCCTATCAAAATGCCAATGTAATTTTTCACAGAACTAGAACAAATAATTCTAAAATGTGTATGGAAACAAAAAAACCCAAATAGCTGAAACAATCTTGAAAAAGAAGAGCAACTTGAGGATATGGGGAGGGGGAGGGGTAAGCTGTGACAAAGTGAGAGAGAGGCATGGACATATATACACTACCAAACGTAAGGTAGATAGCTAGTGGGAAGCAGCCACATAGCACAGGGAGATCAGCTCGGTGCTTTTGTGACCGCCTGGAGGGGTGGGACAGAGAGGGTGGGAGGAAGGGAGACACAAGAGGGAAGAGATATGGGAACATATGTATATGTATAACTGATTCACTTTGTTATAAAGCAGAAACTAACACACCATTGTAAAGCAATTATACTCCAATAAAGATGTAAAAAAAAAAAAAAAAAGAAGAGCAAAGCTGTAGGTATCATGCTCCCTAATTTCAACCTATACTATATTTTCAAAGCACAGAAACAGACACATAGATCAATGGAACAGAACAGAGAAGCCAGAAATGAACCCATAGTTACATGGGCAATTAATCTAGAACAAGAAAAGGCAAGAATATACAATGGGGAAAAGACAGCCTCTTCAATAAATAGTGTTGGAAAACTGGACAGGTACATTCAAAAAAATAAAACTGGACTACTGTCTCACACCATATACAAAAATAAACTCAAAATAGATGAAAGACTTAAATGTAAGACATGAAACCATAAAACTTCTAGAAGATAAGAAGTACACTCTTTGACATGAGCCTTAGCAATATTTTTTGGATATGTCTCCTCAGGCAAGGAAAACAAAACCCAAAAAAAACAAATGGGACCTCATCAAACTTAAAACTTTTGCACGGTGAAGGAAACTATCCACAAAATGAAAGGGCTGCCTACTGAATGGGAGAAGATATTTGCAAAAGATATATCTGATAAGGGGTTAATATAATGGATAAAGGCACCTGGACTGTGGACATTAATTAGGTAATGCTCAATCAGTAGAGAAGGGAAATAAAACATTTCCTTCCTTGTTAGGTAAAATTTATATTGGTGACTTCAGGAAAGGCAGATTAATTGAATAAAAATATCATTTTACTTTATATTTTATCATTTTACCTTTTATTCAAAGACATTATCATTTGTAAGGTCTTTAGTATGAGCCAGGCACTATTTTATGTGATTTAAATTAACACCACACCAACAGAGTGAAGTAAGTACCATTATTCACTCCATTTCAAAGATGGGAAACTGAGGTACAGAGAAATTAAGCAACTTTCCCAAAGTTACATGTATACTAAATGGAAGAGCTGAGATTCAGACCCAGGCAATCCGGTCTGGAGCCCAAACTTTAAACAACTAGGCATATGACCTTTGCACTGAATTAGACTGATTTGAATTGAAACAGCTTGGGGGGGCGGGGTCTGCCACTAGCATCATACTGTAAAGGAGGCAAAGATGAATAACACAAAGCTTCTGCCCTGAGGCCACTTTCAATTTCACAGATGTTCATAAGTATTGAACACTTAGGAATGCATTCACAGATTGTTGGCATGCAAACTGCCTTTTTATATAATGTGCTATACTACACCTCTACATGTTTTCATTTCCCTTCTCTGAATTCCTTAGCACTAAGTGGCCTGGATTGCTTATTTTAGCACCTAATCATCTCCTTCCTTTTCCCTGTTGTGTACAGAATCATTCAGTCAGACAACTTACTGAATCCATATGGTTTAAGGGATTACAGTGACATTATTTTTGTCTTTTCTCAACCAGAGGTCTTCAACCCAGGATCCTGGAGTATATAAAGACTTTATAAGGGATCAGTATGCACAGTTTCAATGGGATTGATTTCTAGATTCTCATATTCTGTTTGTTTTTTTAAATTTATTTATTTATTTATTTTTGGTTGCGTTGGGTCTTCATTGCTGCACACAGACGTGGGTTTCTCACTGCGGTGGCTTCCCTTGTTGCGGAGCACGGGCACTAGGTGCACAGTCTTCAGTAGTTATGGCATACGGGCTCAGTAGTTGTGGCTCACAGGCTCTAGAGCGTAGGCTCAGTAGTGGCGCACGGGCTTAGTTGCTCTGCGGTATGTGGGATCTTCCTGGACCAGGGCTCGAACCCATGTCCCCTGCATTGGCAGGTGGATTCTTAACCACTGCACCACCAGGGAAGTCCCTATATTCTCATATTCTTATATACCTTTCTTAAAATTGATCTGAGAACAAACTGAAATTCACAGTCTGCTCCCTTGTACACAAATTATAGGCATACCCCTCTCTCATCCCTAATATTAATAAGGTAGATTACCTGAGTTTTAAAAAACTCTAGGATGCTAAACAAAATGATATATTTAAATATTGATTATAGGAGATTCTCCTAAACTCCTTCTTCTCTTTATACACACACACACACACAGTAAGCACATAATATAAACACACACAGAATTTTATATTAGAAATGGATATTTTGACCTATGTGTAAAGGAGTATATTCAGGATAAACAAAGCATAAGTTACTGATGATCCTTCCATAAAATGTTAATATTTAGTATGTTTTGCAGGACTACTAAATTCTGCAAGTTTTGTTAGACAAAGTACATTGAATTTTTTTAGGTTTGTTTTTATTCAATTAAGTACTTAACACTGACTTTGTAAATATATAAAATTTTTATTACTATTTTAATGTATTTTCAAGTTTTTTTAACAGTTTGAAATGTATATTTTCTATCTCTTAAAATTAAGAAAAGTATTAATTTTGCCTTATGATAAAACACTTTAGATTTGAGCTAAAAATATGAAAGGAAGTACATCGTTTTCCCAAATTTATTATAGGTATGCAGTAAAAGAACAGAAGAGGTAAAATTTAAGACAGTCTAGAGAAGCTATTAGTAGAGAATTTAAGCTCTTAGATAACAGGGTTCCTATGAACCTACAGTAAACTCTTATAACTGAATCTCCAATTTTTAAACTGAGCATGTGTGCTTGAAAGACATATGAAATACTAGATGTTTTTTTTAAAAAAAATAGTCTACTCCACTGTAAACATTCCATAGTAACTTAGTTTTGCCATGAATTAAATGTCCCCTAGGATGGCAATGGATGATACAAACTTTTCTCAGTAGCACTGAAAGAATATATATATATTTTTGGCCAAACAAGGTTGTACAACATTCACAGAAGTTCTGTGTTTATACATCCACAAGAATTATTTAGCTCCTGAGTCTGTAGGTTAACAATTAAAGTTAGGCATGGATGGGAGGTCCATTTGGTCTTGGCTGAGGAGACTCATATACTTGAGTGTTTGCTAGGAAAGCTGGGGCACTCATCTCTTTCCACATGTCTTTCCTCTGCCAGTAGCCAGTCAGGGCATGCTCATGGCAATGGAAGAAATACAAAAGAGCATGTAGAAACACTCGAGGCCTCCTGAGACCTTGGCACAGAATTGGCAGAAAGGCACTTACTTCCACCTTATTTCACTGACCAAAGCGAGTCAAATACCAAGCCCCATATACAGATGGTTCTATAAAGTTGTATAGCAAAGGTCATGGTTATAAGAGTGAATAACTGTAATTGTAATAAGGGCCATTTATTGCCATTCACCTCAGATGTATATAAGATTACATTGTTCTTCCTTATTATTTTCACAAAATAGTAAAATCTCATATAGTTTGCCTAGATGTTAGCTTGGACACATTTTTAAAAGCTTTGAATTAAAGTGACCATATCCTGAATGTTCTTACCTTGGGAGGGGTGCGGGGAGACACAAACCACACTTTATATAGAATCAGGAATTTCTAATCTATACAATTCAATATACAGAATAATTAAAATATATACTTCCATGCTTAAAGGGAGAAAGACCTCACATGGCAGGTAGGGCCTAAGGCCAATTTGACTATTCTTCTTTTTATATTTTCTGTATTTAATACCTTTCTATTACATACATGGAGCTTTTTTTCTACTTTCCTATTAATATAATGAATATGTATTATAGATATAATAGAAAAACTATGGGGAAATAATCAGAAGATGAAAATGAGTTAATTTTAACACCAAACCTAAGTCTTCATTTCCCTGAGTAAATTTCTTAATATGAATGATCTTTCATTTTATCTTCTCTGTTCTCAGATATATTAATTTATGTAGCATATTAGCAGCATAAGAGGTAGCAATTTTTGTGACTGGTAATGTTAACCGAAAACTGTGTTTTTGAGGAAAACTCTGGAAGAGGAGAGTTTTACATGTATTTGTGGATGTCACGGTAATTTTATTGTTTAGCAAAAAGAAAACGTGGTAAATTATTTTTTAATCTATGGATAGGAAAAGCTTTATGTGATATCAGTTAAAAATGTCAACAACGCAAGGGAAATTGTGTATTTAATAGGGCATCAATTACCAAATTTACAAAGTGGTCTAATCAGATTAAGATAGAGACATGGCCTTTGTCTCTACAAATATATATATATATATATATATATTTTTTTTTTTTTTGTGGTACGCGGGCCTCTCACTGTTGTGGCCTCTCCCGTTGTGGAGCACAGGCTCCGGATGCGCAGGCTCCGGACGCGCAGGCTCAGTGGTCATGGCTCACGGGCCCAGCCGCTCCATGGCATGTGGGATCTTCCCGGACCGGGGCATGAACCCGTGTCGCCTGCATCGGCAGGCGGACTCTCAACCACTGCGCCACCAGGGAAGCCCCTCTACAAATATTTAAGGCAATTTTTTTAAATCCACTGTCATTGGATAGTGAATCATCTTCCATTTCCCCCAGAAAATGCATTCTTTTCTAGCCTCAATATCCACTAAAATTTAACATTATACTATTCTATGAACACATATTTGATGCCTTCCACATAAAAATCACTGGACTAGACGTTTAGGATAAAAAAGAGGGGGCAGGAATAAGCAATGACCTCCCTCTAAAGTTACTTACAAAGTATTAAGAGAAATGATTTGTATGCAAATAATTAGAAGATATACGTCTATTTTTTTTATAAAAGAGAAATAGATAAAGTTGTCTGGGACTTCTGAGGAGGGGCAATCATACTGCACCACATCAAAGCCATTCATTATTGGTTGCCTTGGAAAATAAATGTAATTCAGTCAGATAAGTAACACGTGTTTTTAAGTATCCCCTATGGCCCCAGTAAAGTGCTAGCAACTCTGATAGGAAACAAAAAGACAATCACAGGGATTTTCCTCCATGATTTGCGTCTGGTAACCCAGAGAAAGACTCAGTGCAGTACACAATATAAGTGCATCAGGGCTAGGGAAAAGGAGTTCAGTGGATCCTGGCAGGAAATGCTTCATGGGAGATAAGAAACCCAAAGTGAGGTTGGAAAGACAAGGGAAGACAATGGCCGTGAGGCAAATTCAAGGGCATGAGCAGAGAAAGAGAGTTCCTAATGAGCACTTGTGTTCCGGGAATAGTGAGCAGATATTTATTTTTATAAACTTCTTTTTGGAGGACATGAAGATGGGATAAAAATTTATTATAACAAAGGAAAAGGCAGACAAAAAGAGACAATGGAGTTTAAATAGTAAAATTTGGTTCAAAATGTAATTGGGAGCCTTTGTAGTTTCATAAACAAGTCAAGATTTGTTTGGCAGCTAAACGCAGGATGGATTGTAAGAGGCAGAAAGAGGAGAAACAGATGTCAGGAAAATTTCAAATGCTTTTGTCAATAGTCTATATTCCATTCTCGCTCCCCTTTGAGGAATGAAGGATTTATTTCCCCATCTGCTGGGAGCACTGCAAGCAGACAAGTCTCAGTGCTCAGACCCCTTTGGGGATTCCTTCAGTAAAAGGGAACCACCCTGCCAAACATCACATCCCCTTCCCAGGATGGCCTGCATCCAGTTTCTTGCCTCAACTGGGAAGATCTCTGAAGGGTCAGGCCATCTTCAGACCACCCTGGTCAACTGAGGCTTTCTGTAGACTACATTGCCCCTTAATTTTTCCTCAGCCTAATCCCGCTTCCTTCCCTTCTCTTCCACAGATTGTCTCAAGGGCACCCCCCAACAGACCTCCTGCACAATAATCTCCATTTTGGAGTCAGTCACAGGGAACCCAAGCTGTGAACATTTTCTTTTGCTTCTCTTTACAGAACTGTAAAACTGTTCTTTGAGTTACATAACTGTGTCAGAACAGACGTGATAATAGTGCTTTGGCAATCACGTTCCGTTGCTTGTTCTTGCCTTGAGGAGCTACTGTTACACTGACATCAATACTACATACTTCCACAGGGCACAAAATCACAAAAAAACAATGGCAACAGCTACAGCAAATGTTAAGATAGTTTGTTTCTCATTTTTAAACAGTGTTGAGCGGCTATATCTTAAATTTTTGGCCTCACTGCACTTACCCCTGAGCCCTCTTTCCTTGCCAAGAGGACGTTATTTAAAAGAAATTTAAAGAACATATAGGCAGTCCCCTCCTCTCTTCAATGCACCTCCCCACCATCAACATCACCTCACCTCCACATCCCACGTCGGGTCGTCCCTGTTTGCTGAATTACTCACTTTCTGACCCAACTCTTCCTTATTCAGCGGTGATTAATTAGCCCCATAAGAATTGTGGGAAAAGAACACAGGTGTTTTTTCGTTGGTTTTCTCTGTAATAGGTCCAGAGGACTTACCACTTTATTGTGAGTTTTAATGGCAGCACGCATTAACAAAGAAAACTAAACAAGTTTAAATGCCCTATTTATCTACTCATGTTCACTTTTTCAAAAACAGTTATTTTATGTTTTTGAAAAAGTGAACATGAAACCTGCCTTAAAATAATGTTTAAAATGCTGTATTTTTCAAAATGTATTTATACTAAAATTTTTTATTTAAATCACCTGACTGCTAGGAAACATGATGAGTTTTAATTAAAGTACTGGAGAGACCAAGGTGATACTTAAGATGAGAGATAAAGCAAGCATACCTAGGGCAACTTGTTTTCTACCCATTCAAGGATCAGAGCTTGTAAGGAACGAGAAAAATCCTCATTTGTCTCAAAAACTGCTTTTTCATTAGCTTATAACTGAAGAAAAAGCCACATTTTTAGATAAGTGCAAATTCACAAGCAAAGCTAAAAGGTCACAACTTCTAATATTTAATTCATTTAGAAGGAAAATGCTCCAATTAAAGTAAGAATGGTTCAGACTTTTTTCAGTCAGAAAACACTAGCCTGAGACTCATGCAGCAGACGAAGTATGGAGAGCATAATTAACCAATTAAATGCTCATTTCCAGGGAAGCACCCAGCTGAAGTAGTAAAGCCAGGAGGGGCTATTCAACAGACTTTTTCTATTAGACATTATAAATTGATTTAATAGTTCCAAGTTTATGCCGAAAGACTTATGGAAGAAATGCTTTTGCCATATAGATTTTAAGCTACGTTATATTGTTAATTCTGTCTCTGAATATAAATTGAAACCTAAATGAGTCACTTTTATTTATGCAGAAATGTACCTAAATAATGTTTCTAGTAAATTAAGTAAAAAGTAGTATTATTTTTATTATCATCTCAAGTTAGATGTTTGAGCTAAGTGGCTCAAATGATGTTGAGGAAAATTGTCAGCTTTAAAAATGCAGGCTAATCAGTGAAAAGCACTCCATTGTTTTCTGGTAACCATTAATGGAAACTGCTCTTCTATGGGGAAGAGAAGTAGTACGTTTTTACGATCTAATACCTAGGCTGGTATTAACTGAAGAAGTCTAAACTTCAATAGCATGCAAATAAAATATTTTTCTGAGACTATCATGGAGAGATATAAAAAATTGGCTGTATCTTATGGCTAACTTCTTTGAAGTTTTCAAAAGTGATGAAAAATAATCAATGAGGTTTCAAAATATTTAATCTCATTGCCAAACACTGTTTTCTGTCAGATACTGCCTTTTCCCCAACTTCCTAATCAGCTTCACTCTCTGAACCTCTGTGACTGAAATGATCGCTTGGTTACTGATTCACGTACCTCAGTTGTAGGGGTTCAAAACAAGCATCTCCAGGACGTGCCACTTTGGCACATATGGATTATTTTGAGCTAAAAAGCAAAACAAGAGAATCTACTGCCCCTCCCTTAACTATCTAGGAGAATTTAAATTGGGGATTTTTCCCAGAAAAAGAGTTATTACCAGACATAAATTTTATCTAATTGGCCCCATCTATATATGGCAGGGCAAACATCTAATTATCAAACATCTGCTCTTCTTATCTTCCCGTGAATAATTTTTCTGTCCTTGGAAGACTCAGGCCCCTATCCCATTTCTTTTCTCAGAATGGCATAAATACCTTATTTTACCTTTTTGTCTTTGAGCCTCTCATGCATGTGGGGTCTCTGAATCTTTCATGTATGTGGCATTCTCTTACATACAAAATTAAATTTGATTTTCTGCTATTAATCTGTTTCATGACAATTTAATTCTTAGGCCAGCCAGAAGAACCTAGAAGGGTGAGGGGAAAGGTTTCTTCCTCCTAGCAGTCATCACTCTATAATGTCTTTAACATTGGAAGTCTCGTTTTTTTTTTACTGGTAGTGTCATTTTTTCCCCAAATGTCCTTACTGTTCTAATAAACACTTTTTATTGGAATGGCTTGTAATTACCATGAGCAATACAAATTTGACTAATGCTCCTCACCTTTGAACTTGCATATTTACAGTCTTTTTTTAAAAAGTAAAATGTTGCAGAAACAGGGCTCTAAGAAGAAAATAATTCAAACATGCCAAAAGGATTAAGATCACAGGAAATTAACTAATAAAACCTCTAAAATATTCTCTTGTTTACTAATATCTTCATTCCCTTACAAGTACCGACTCATACTTATATGGATTTTATCCTCAAAATAGCTTCTTCTAGGCATAGTTATACAGCACTTTAGTTTATTAGAGTAAATAAAAATTTACTGCTGCTTTACTTATAACTCCTGACTGTAGCCTACTAAAATTGTCAAATAATATATTTAGATAATAAAAAACATGCTTATTGAGAAAGATATTATATCTGCCATTATCAATGTATAATCATTCTATAAAAAGGACAACACAAAGTTAAATGATTGATTGTAAAAGGATTTGTTTAATAATCCCAAAATAGTTCAAGAAACATCAGAGAAAAAAAAAGGAAACATCAGAAAAGTTCGAGAAAACCATACATTAAAAAAGCTTTTAATTTAAAATATAAGGCCATAAGCATTTTCATTTAAAAATATCTATTTTTACATGTAATTTCCTCTCCTCTTTTTACAATTTCTACAACCTAAAAATAGACATTGCTTTGTTAAATATCTGTTTCTACTAGATATGGACTATTTCTTAGTAGAAGTTCAATATGTATTCATTGACAGTGATGAGATCTACTGAGTTTCTTGAAGTCCATGTGTTTGATATGCATTTCTCTGGATACACACTGGATATAATTCAGCTTTGCAAAGATCAGACGACTCTAGAAGGGTTCACGCTCAATCTCCTGGATCCCTAGAGCAGCAAAGGCCTACCAGCAGAAAGAGCAAGGCACAAGAAAGCCACCTGGGGAGCAGTACAGTTTAGGTCTAGGTAGTTACAGCCTGAGTAATAGCAGGGTGCTTGCTACGGCAGCAATTTCGTTTTCTAGGCCTCTGGAGCCAGCAACAAGCAATAGATCAGACCAGCCACCAAGGAAATACTCCTGTTACACAGCCCTCCATATGGCAAGAAAGGCAAAAACAACCGTGGATAGGAATCAATCTCTTTTATGACATCCATTGGAAAACCAAAGCAACATCATATGGTACAAGAATAAGTGACCCACCTTGGGAGAAATGCAATCGTATCAACTCTTTGAAGCATGAAAACAGCTCGGTGGATCTTTGGTTGAATGATACGTGGCTCCTAAGTATTCTGTTGGGAGAAGGATATCTCATCCAGGAGTGAAATGCTTTGCATCATTTTCTAGATTGAGTTGTGGAAACAATGCTGTTTCAGATTACTCTCTGTGAAATGGGTTTTAAAAAGAATGTAGGCTCATTTACATATGTTTGGTATTCAGTTGCTAATGTGTCAGCATTCTTTGCAAAAGACACTCATTTCATTTAATGAATTCCGTTTTTATAGAGGGGTTGAGTCTATTGAATACTTAGCATTGAGTTAGCTTAACTGAGGAATTATGCATCTAAAATTCATTTTCTTACAATGACTATTTCAATTTCTCAGTGTTAAGCAAGTCATGTATCCAATAAAAAAATCAAACAAGTAAAACTGTGTAAGGTGAAAATAAATTTTATCTGAAATGTTCCCAATGATTACATTTTGGATATCATAACCACATTATAAAAAGAATAAACCCTCTTACTGTAATGTATTAAAATCTATGCAACAGGCGAACATGGGAGGAAAGATAAAGGCCCCGTGAAATCAGCAAAGAGATGATTTTACCTCTCCTCCATTCAAAGCCATGATTGAGGCCTATGAGGACGTGTTCAACTGTTCTGTCCACTGAGGTGATTAGGGAATGTTATATAGAATTCCAAGGAATCAAAGGGACAGAGTGCCTTGGATAAGCAAAGTGAGCCCCAATGACTTAAAAGTGTCTAGGATAGTAAACGGAGAGTAGAAAGGATTGGAATGATGATAGATATATTTTTCAGACCAGTAGAAATGTCCTCTGCACATGTAACACCTCTCTCTGGTGTTAAGAGTCAATAAGTAACAGTGTTATTTCCTCAGTTTTAACACTTAGGGACATGGTTGTAATGACGAAGAGAATAACCATCAGGGGAAAAAGAACCACAAAAATAAAGTAACTTGGTTCTATGCAGAGGTGATACTTCTACATTTTTGGCAAAGAGAGAAGTCAAAGGAAGGACTGATGGTGTGTATGTTCTTCAATTATTTTACAAAAGCTTGAAGCAGCTGGATATTTGAGAATTACACAGTCATTGCTACCAGATTTTCTGTATTTGGGGACAGCTGTAGTCAAGGCAGCTGATCTAGTAACCTCTGTCTCTATAGCTCAGGTGAGATATTTCAGAGGGGTTTCCAAGCCCAATATCATTCCTTGTTCTGAGTTCCACAACCATACGTTTATGTTATGTCCATTTAAATTATTGGAAAGTAAACAAGAAAATCCCAGCAGCCAGTAGGTACTAACTGCCTCTGTTGGATACTAGAACACTAGACATCATGTTAATCTAAGTGGTTTCAGAATAATTGGGTGGTCTGTTCCTGATAACAATGAAACAAAAGATAATCTTATTGTGAATAAAACTAAGAAGGTTTATACATTTTTCCAACCATAATCACAAGAAATATGTTGGGGGGGGCGTTAAAAGGTTTGCACAGAAATATTCAGAAGTATTTTGAGGCATCAGCATTGGAAAATCATTCCTAAGCTTAACTGTATTGGGAGTAGCCTCACATCCAGCATTTTGGTATTGTAGGGGAGTAAAATTTGCCACACAAAAATGTTTCTTTGGCATGTGAATTATTTTGAGCTGAAAACAATCAGGGCCCAAAAAACTCAGAGAGAAACTTTGACTTTCCCCTAAATTCTTAAAAGAATTTAGATAGAGGTCCTATTCTAGGAACAGAGCTATAACCAGAGATATCTGCAAAGAATATGGGTGAGGTGTGGTGGGGGACACTTGGCAGGGCCTAGAATTCAGATTCCACTCTGTGTCCCATTGCCTCTGCAAGGCCCCCAAACACTGGTTTACCATACAATTTCTTTTCCATCTCCATGTCAACTGCCTTCCTCCCCTTTGAAGTCCCAAACCACTACCTTCAACATCCACTTTTGTCTTTACCTAAAGATGGTATTTAAGGTGTAGGGTTTTGGCCTTTTTGGTGAGTTACCCAGTTATCCTGAGTCTCTCACATGTATACCTGTTATTAAACTTTTGCTTGTATTTCTTCTCTTAATCTGTTTCATGTCAATTTGATTTTTAGACTAGCCAGAAGAACCTAGAAGTGTAGAGAAAAATTTCTTTCTCTCCTACAGTATCCACTTGAAGTTTAGCAGTGACAAAATAGATAAGAAATATCAAACACAATTTACTTCAAAGATGAAACTTCATCTCACAAAGAGACTAAACCCATTATTACTACATATCTTTGTGTAGTAATAGTGGCAGAAGAAGCAGCAGGAGGGAGAGGAGAAGCAATGGTATAACATTAATAATAAGCAAATCCAGGCACTATTTTAACCACATTATGTGTTAATTCATTTAATTCTCTGCCTGGACTGCAGGAACTACTATTGCACTTTTTCAAATAAGAAAATTTGGGCAAAGAGAATAGATAAATTGCTTAATATGACAGAGTTACATTGTGTCAGAGTTGGGATCTGAACCTTGGCATTCTGATACCAATGTCTCTAGGAAAGTGCATGATCTGGCTCAGTTGTGTGTAGATGAGCAGAGAATGAGGGCTTCAGTGTGAGTAGAGACAGATCCCAAGATGTCGCATAACTGGCTGATAACCTGAAGTTACTAGAAACAGTGAAGATGGACTCCAAGTTAACAGTAGATACCATTGTAGTGATAGTTGTCAGTTACTTCTACACAATGATTTTGACCAGGATTTGTTCTTAGCACAAATTTGTATCTACCTACTGTTACTCTGTGTTGTTTACTAGTCATTGTCACAATCCACTGAGTTTTTGAGCTAAAAAAATTAGAAAGTAAAATTACAGTTTACTAGATGTCACACAATTGTTTAATTTAAACTCTAACACAAAGCTGACATTTGTGTGTGTGTGTGTGTGTGTGTGTGTGTGTGTGTGTGTGTGGCTTACTGCATCTTCTTAAAATATACTCTCTGCAAAGTATACTTCTAAATCATATTCTGAAATTTAAACAGCATAAGCTCCATTGACATTAATGGAAACTGCCCTGTTGAAATACCACATGATGCCCTGCAGTCTCAGTGACCAACATGGCTTATAATATATTGATTCACTCATTTCTGTATGAAGCTGCATCAGAAGAGACAACTAATGCACTGTTTTGCCTAGTTACATTATTTTCTGCTTCAAGGTTAAGGACATTATATATTAGCCATGATTCTATGGCCATGGAGTAAATATAGAATTTAATCAATACAAAATCAAATTCTGAAGTATAAAGCTACTAACATGCAGTGTTTCCTTTCAGGTCTACAGATATAAGAAGCTTTCCTTAAACACTTCTACCTTGCTTAAGAACTGCCCAGATTTCCGTATTATCTTTCTCTGTTCCTAGTAGTTGTAAAATTGTATTCATTAAAACACAAATTGCTTCAATACATTAATAGTGATTCAAGAAATCTATTTGACTGTTTGTTTTTTTACTCTATTAAATTTTTAAAAGGAGATGTAATTAGTTTCCTCTGAGGGATATTAAATCAAATACATACAGACAAATCATTAGAGTACTAAGATTGCAGTCAGGCACACCAACAAGTATGTAGGTTGAATGTCTTAGCTGAGAATTAGATGGATTGGGAAGCATAGGGTTAGGCATTTCATCAAATCTATTTCTAGAGAGAAAATTGTTTTAATGTTAAATACACCTATATGAACCTTCTAGGTCTATGAATGTCAAATCCCTCAGTATAGCATGAGGAGAGATGAGTGGAAGATGGAAGGAGAGATGGAGTTCAACAAGTCTCTGCTGCTAAGAGTAAACCCAAGGCCATAACCCTGTTCCATACACAGGATTGATTTTAGGGAAACCTCAGAGAAAAAGACCAAGAACTTGATTCCTGTAAGCCATATTTATGTCTTATTCCAAGGTTCTTCTGCATTCCAGTCAGTGAATTCACACATTTTAAAATATTAAATAAGGAACTTAGTAAGCCTATTAGTTGAACAACCACAAAACAATGATCTCTTATGCTGATAACTGAATTGTGATGGATTCAAAATACCAAGTTAAAAAAAAAAACAGTAAAAACATTAATGGAAACATAATTTTCAACAGTAAATCCACTTTCTTGATAGTTGCCTACTGTATTCATTTATAGCTAGTGGGAAGGAGCCACATAGCACAGGGAGATCAGCTCAGTGCTTTGTGACCACCTAGAAGGGTCGGGTAGGGAGGGCGGGAGGGAAATGCAACAGGGAGGAGATATGGGGATATATGCGTATGTATAGCTGATTCACTTTGTTATAAAGCAGAAACTAACACACCACTGTAAAGCAATTATACTCCAATAAAATGTTTTTAAAAATGTCAATTTGTGTATATTTATATTAACCAAAGGATTCTTAAAGGTACCCGAAAAACAGGGAGACACAGTTTTCCAGTGTTTTGGGGTCGGGATGACACTGTTGAAAATGTATATATAGTCTTATTCAGTGAGGGATTTCAACCCTAATACAGCCCTGTTGTAGATCTGCTTATGTGTGCATGAATTAAATATCTATTAATGTATGCTTAAACTATTGAAATTGCAACACAGTTTCTCTATCTGTGGTAATAGGGCATGGGCATTAAAAACAGATATGTATTTGATCCATTCAGGGCATATAAAAAGTTTTTTAATTCAATTTCTTCAATAGTTTTTCCTAAGAAGGATATACATTTAATAGGAAAGACTTTAAAAAGTTATTTAAAGAGTACTTAACAAATTCCCTTGGTCATTCGTCTTTAGTGCTTAATGGCTATCCAATCTAAATACTCTATCATTCATATTATGTAAAAAATTCTCTATACATGGTTGAGCCAATTTATTCTTATCTCCCACTGAGAAAAGAAAATCTGCATTCACAATGTATCTGGAGATCCTTCCACTTCTCAAATGCCCCAGGTGAAACAGAGGTATTTTCTCCACATAGCCATAGTTTCAAGAATTCTCTAATTCTAACAAGTTATTTTCTAATTTAGTTTTCTTTAGAGTTATTTTTATGGGTATAATATACACTCTTTAATAATTATTTAAATAGTTTATTTTAAAAAATTAATATCTAGCATAATCTCTTCTATGAAAAATCACAACTCCACAAGATTTATTTAAAGGATGTGTTTAACATTCTCCCATGTTTATAGGAACTATTGTCAGTCTCAGGGAAAAAAGTGCCTTCTCTCCTGAACACAAACTAAAATGTACAAATCAAAATCACATCCAATTAAGAGAATGATGTGTCAGTTTCAGGCAATTACTTTATTCTTCTAGCTAGCAAAACCTGATAACTGAAGCTCTCCCCTTTTCCCTAACTCTACTTCTATCCCTCTGTAGCTATATGTCTCAATACTTATTGGCCCAAATTCCTTAATAAATTATTTTTTTCATATATAGTAAAGTAATAATAACTTTTAAATGAAAGAAAACAAATTTTTAGGATATAAACATGCTTCCAAAAAAACTGTCTTAACCTTTAGGCTCTATATAGTATAAGAGCGACTCCATAATGAATGGGTTCCTAGTACTTGTAGCTTCCAGAGTGGATCAATTCAATGACCTTACAATAACTATTTGAAGGGTGTGCAATAAGTAATTTTAAGAAGATAAGAATGATGCCATGGAGTTCTCAACTGAGTGGTGTGTGTGTATATAATCAGAGGAAAGATTGACAGGGGTCAGAGAATGGATAAAACCTAAACAGGCAAACTTGCCTTTACTTTACTATTTTTATGTCATATGTAGATGTTCTCTTGTTTATATGCAAATGCCTATCTTCCTTAATGTGGTTTTGCAAGCATTTGGCTTGGAAGCAGAAGAGGAGACATTATGGGAAATTAGAAGAAAACATATAGTCAGGCATTTTGTGTGTCATGCTACGTACTAAATGACATATGCAGCATACTCTCATTTTAATACAATGATCCAATGAGGCAAAGACTATTCACAATTGAAATCTGGGGTCTAAAAACTCTTTTCAGCAGTCCCACACCCTTTTGCCAACCTATCTGACTTGGAGGTCAGACACCACATTCAACCTTTAAAATATAAAGTGACATTTCTGAGTTTCCTTAGTTCTCTTTAGAAAACATGAAAAACTTTTTCTTAAAAGATTCAGATGGAAGACATATTTTGTGATCCTGTTCAAATTGATCTAAGACTAAATGAAGCTGATTTTCCGGTGTGCATCATGGAATTCCTTTTTTTACTTAACAGACACAGTTGACAGTCTCAACATTTACTAATTTTATTTCTCTCACAACTAAGACATTATATATTTTCTAACATATGTTTCCAGGATGCTCCTTTAATAAAAATAATATAAATAACAGTCCTGTCTCTTCCTTTATAGTTGTTACAGCACAAATCCTTTAAACCTCAGGGTTGCGGTTATTATCAGGCTTGAAAAGAAGGGTCATTTTCCCAGTCCCCAAATCACACACTTGCATCATTTCCTCAGCAGCCTTAAGTACAAATCACTGCGTGAGTATGAGCTACACAAGCTGGGGCTTACGGGACACATAATCAGGAACAAACAAGCTGTTCTGTACTGATAAAATGTTATAATAGGAGTCTGATGAAAACCTCAAGGTTTCTTGCAGAGACTTCAGAGATATGGGATTCTGGGATGATAACCATAAGTGCTAGAAAGCAAGGCAAGGGAAAAGAACATATGTCTTTTTTGTCATGTCCAGTATTTAAGCATCTTTGCCATAGTCATCTTTGCTGCAAGCATTTTTGCTGTAAACAATTTTTGTCACATACTTAATTGGCTACAAGACAATTTTGTCATAAAAGACACAGTAACTGGTTGATAGTTTGGCTTCAACTGGTTATTGTCAGCAATGCTACTGATGGCTTTATGGAGCTGACAGATGGCGATAATTTGCCCCAGGAGTCTTTTTTTTTGAAACTCACTACATTGGAAGAGAAAGAGGTAGCGGGCCTTGAAGGTGCAGAGTTGAACCCACATTATTTCCTATAGAACTTTAGACCCTCTACCAATGGACATGTGACAAAATGCTAAGAACAAACAACAGTGTGGAAGGCTTTCACAATGCCATAGTAAAATATGCACCCTAGTATTCGGAAACTGATACCTCTCTTAATGAAGGAAGGAATTTTAATTAGAAAGAAGGTGTGATGCCAACTGAGGAGGAGAATCAGCAAGCAAAAAAATGCGTAACATTACGAACCAAAGACTTCAAAGACAAGTGCTTAGGTACAAGCCACAAAGTAAAATCAGTTATTTGCAAAATATTGTCATGAATCTACACTTATTCTAAATGTATTAAAATATTTGTATTTTGCAATAAAGTCTTTTTAATTTTGTCATTCATTTTCATGTTTCATTATGTCCTTTCTTATTTTATTAATGTCCCTCTTTTATTTTTTTGTTCTTTCTCTTTATGGTAAATCTGCCTAATGGCTCATTAGTTATGCAACAAAGATGTCTATGGCAAAGATGCTTATGGCGAAAGTACCTATAACCTGTGTTGTCATAGCTCTCTTTTCTAAATAGGAAACAGATGGCAATAAATAAAATACAAGGTGGGTGTATCCTGAGGTATACTTTTCTGA
Organism: Phocoena sinus; assembly: GCF_008692025.1. Taxonomy (NCBI): domain Eukaryota; kingdom Metazoa; phylum Chordata; class Mammalia; order Artiodactyla; family Phocoenidae; genus Phocoena; species Phocoena sinus. The sequence goes on along the minus strand of NC_045764.1, from coordinate 120,234,498 downwards.
CTACTGCTCTTGTATTTCCTCCTACACAACACTCAAGAATTTCCTGGATTCTACCTTCCCCATCATGAAATCCATGTTCAGGTTCATGGATCATCCATACTCTACATTTTGTGACCTTCCTGGGAATCCTTCCAATGAGTCCTTATTTTGCATCTATTTAATCATTGTTCCAGGTTTATCCTCAGCATCATTCAGAATACGTGAGAATAAGAAAAGGTACAGAAAGAGAAGTAAGGATGTATTTGAAATGCATTTAATTTCATCTGCAATGCCCCAAATCCTTTCATCTTGAGGAGTCACAATTTAATCTAAATATAGAATGTACCTAAAGCTTTAAATCCAATAATTATAAAGAAGGAATCCTATCTCAGAATATCTGTGGATATTTTGCTCTTTCTGATACTAATAGAGTGTTTGTCAGACTATCCTACCTCGAAAGAAAATACGATGGGTAGAAAAGATTAAAATAAGTTGCTAGTTTAGCAATGATTAATTCATCTATTAAATAAGAGGTACATTTACCTATGGTGACAAGGGAAACACCAACATCGAAATGATGAGTAGTGTTGGTATATGCTGATTCAGAGAACATAGCAGCCAATGGCTGCTATCAGAAAAAAGATGGTAAAGAGTAATATTTTGAGGATTATAGCTTTCTGTTTTTTAATTAAAAATACATATAAAATTGAATTTGTTCTTCATAGAGAAGAAATAATCAAACTGGCATAGAATTACAAAGATATATACTAAGTAGTCTTTAGAAAAACTTTAAGACTTTCTATTAAAACCTATATATAACGGGGGAAGATGGCGGAAGAGTAAGACGTGGAGATCGCCTTCCTCCTCACGGATACACCAGAAATACATCTACACGTAGAACAACTCCTACAGAACACCTACTGAAGGCTGGCAGAAGACCTCAGAGCTCCCGAAAGGCAAGAAACTCCCCACGTACCTGGGTAGGGCAAAAGAAAAAAGAAAAAACAGAGACAAAAGAATAAGGGCGGCACCTGCACCAGTGGGAGGGAGCTGTGAAGGAGGAAAAGTTTCCACACACTAGGAAGACCCTCCGCGGGCGGAGGCTGCGGGAGGCGGAGGGGGGAGTTTCGGGACCGCGGAGTAGTGCACAGCGACGGGTGTGGAGGGCAAAGCGGGGAGATTCCTGCACAGAGGATCGGTGCCGACCGGCACTCACCAACCCGAGAGGCTTGTCTGCTCACCCGCCGGGGCCGGCGGGGCTGAGAGCTGAGGCTCGGGTTTCGGTTTTGGACGGAGCGCAGGGAGAGGACTGGGGTTGGCGGCTTGAGCATAGCCTGAAGGGGTTGGTGCGCCACGACTAGCCGGGAGGGAGTTCGGCGAAAAGCCTGCACCGGCCGAAGAGGCAAGAGAATTTTTCTTCCCTCTTTGTTTCCTGGTGCGCGAGGAGAGGGGTTTAAGAGCGCTGCTTAAAGGAACTCCAGAGACGGGCGCGAGCCGCGGCTAAAAGCGCGAACCCCAGAGACGGGCGCGAGCCGCGGCTAAAAGCGCGAACCCCAGAGACGGGCGCGAGCCGCGGCTAAAAGCGCGAACCCCAGAGACGGGCGCGAGCCGCGGCTGAGGGCGCGAGCCCCCGAGACGGGCGGGAGACGCAGGGGCTGCTGCTGCCGCCACCAGGGGGGCTGTGTGCGAGGACAGGTCACTCTCCGCGCCCCTCTTCCGCGGAGCCTGTGCAGGCCGCCACTGCCAGGTTCCCGGGATCCAGGGACAACTTCCCGGGGAGTACGCACGGCGGGTCTCAGGCTGGTGCAGCGTCACGCCGGCCTCTGGTGCAGCGTCACGCCGGCCTCTGCCGCAGCGTCACGCCGCCTCTGCCGCCGCAGGCCCGCCCCGCACGCAGTGCCCCTCCTTCCCCCATCCCCCATCCCCCAACCCCCGGCCTGAGTGAGCCGGAGCTCCCGAATCAGCGGCTCCTTTAACCCCGTCCTGTCTGAGCAAAAAACAGACGCCCTCCAGCGACCTGCGCTTAGGGGCAGGGCCAGGTACAAAGCTGAGCTCCTGTGAGCTGTGAGAGCAGGGAGGAGAGGGGGAGGTCTCTCCCGGCAGCCGCGGAGGCGGCGGATTGAAGCTCCACAATCAACTTGATGTGCCCTGCATAGTGGAATACCTGAATAGAGAGAGAGTGATCCCAAATTGAAGAGGGGGAATTTAGGAGCGAGATCTGTGATTTTTTTCCCTTTTCCTCTTTTTGTGAATGTGTGCGTGTATGCTTCTGTGTGAGATCTTGGCTGTATACTCTTGCTTCCACCATTTGTCCTAGGGCTCTATCCGTCCATGGTTTTTTTTTAAAAAAAAAAATTTTTTTTTCTTAATAATTAATTTTAATTGTAATAACTTTATTGTACTTTACCTTCGTTCTTTCTTTCTTTCCTTCCTTCCTTCCCTCCTTTAGACAGCGAATCACCCCAGGTTGAGGGGGTGGTCTCTGGGAGCAGGATTTATGATTTTTCCCCCTTTGCCTCTCTTTGTGAACGTGTATGTGTATGCTTCTGTGTAAGATTTTCTCTGTATAGCTTTGCTTCCAACATTTGTCCTAGGGCTCTATCCGTCCATGGTTTTTTTAAAAAAAAATTTTTTTTTCCTAATAATTAATTTTAATTGTAATAACTTTATTGTACTTTACCTTCGTTCTTTCTTTCTTTCTTTCCTTCCTTCCTTCCCTCCTTTAGACAGCGAATCACCCCAGGTTGAGGAGGTGGTCTCTGGGAGCAGGATTTATGATTTTTCCCCCTTTGCCTCTCTTTGTGAACGCGTATGTGTATGCTTCTGTGTAAGATTTTCTCTGTATAGCTTTGCTTCCAACATTTGTCCTAGGGTTCTATCCGTTCCTTTTTTTTTTTTTTTTCTTTCTAAATATTTTTTAGTACAATAACTATATTATACTTTATTTTAGTTTTACTGTATCTTCTTTCTTTCTGTCTTTTTTCCTTCTTTCCCTCCTTCCTTCCTCCCTTCCTCCCTCCCTCCCTCCTTTCTTTCCTTCTTTCTTCTTTCCTTCCTTTCCTCCTTTCCTTCTTTCTTTCCTCATACTTCTACTAATTCTCTATACATTTTCTCCTTCTTTCCCTGCGTTCCTTCCTTCCTCCCTCCCTCCCTCCCTCCTTTCTTTCCTTCTTTGCTTCTTTCTTCCTTCCTTCCTTTCCTCCTTTCCCTCTTTCTTTCCCGATACTTCTACTAATTCTCTCTACATTTTCTCCTTCTATCCCTCCTTCCTTCCTTCCTTCCTCCCTCCCTCCCTCCCTCCTTTCTTTCCTTCTTTGCTTCTTTCTTCCTTCCTTCCTTTCCTCCTTTCCCTCTTTCTTTCCTCATACTTCTACTAATTCTCTCTACATTTTCTCCTTCTTTCCCTCCTTCCTTCCTTCCTCCCTCCCTCCTTCCCTCCTTTCTTTCCTTCTTTGCTTCTTTCTTCCTTCCTTCCTTCCCTCCTTTCCTTCTTTCTTTCCTCATACTTCTAATAATTCTCTCTACTTTTTCTCCCTTTTATTCTGAGCCGTGTGGATGAAAGGCTCTTGGTGCTCCAGCCCAGGAGGCAGGGCTCTGCCTCTGAGGTAGGAGAGCCAACTTCAGGACACTGGTCAACAAGAGACCTCCCAGCTCCACATAATATTAAACGGTGGAAATCTCCCAGAGACCTCCATCTTAACACCAGCACCCAGCTTCACTCAACGACCAGCAAGCCACAGTGCTGGACAACCTATGCCAAACAACTAGCAAAACAGGAACACAACCCCACCCATTAGCAGAGAGGCTGCCTAAAATCATAATAAGGCCACAGACACCCCAAAACACACCACCAGACGTGAACCTGCCCACTAGAGAGACAAGATCCAGCCTCAACCAGCACAACACAGGCACTAGTCCCCTCCACCAGGAAGCCTACACAACCCGCTGAAACAACCTTAGCCACTGGAGACAGACATCAAAAACAACGGGAACTACGAAAGTGCAGCCTGCAAAAAGGAGACCCCAAACACAGTAAGATAAGCAAAATGAGAAGACAGAAAAACACACAGCAGATGAAGGAGCAAGATAAAAACCCACCAGACCTAAAAAATGAAGAGGAAATAGGCAATCTACCTGAAAAAGAATTCAGAATAATGATAGTAAGAATGATCCGAAATCTTGGAAGTAGAATGGACAAAATGCAAGAAACAGTCAACAAGGACCTACAAGAACTAAAGATGAAACAAGCAACGATGAACAACGCAATAAATGAAATTAAAAGTACTCTAGATAGGATCAATAGCAGAATAACTGAGGCAGAAGAACGGATAAGTGACCTGGAAGATAAAGTAGTGGAAATAACTACTGCAGAGCAGAATAAAGAAAAAAGAATGAAAAGAACTGAGGACAGTCTCAGAGAGCTCAGGGACAACATTAAATGCACCAACATTCGAATTATAGGGGTTCCAGAAGAAGAAGAAAAAAAGAAAGGGACTGAGAAAATATTGGAAGAGATTATAGTTGAAAACTTCCCTAATATGGGAAAGGAAATAGTTAATCAAGTCCAGGAAGCACAGAGAGTCCCATACAGGATAAATACAAGGAGAAATACGCCAAGACACATATTAATCAAACTGTCAAAAATTAAATACAAAGAAAGCATATTAAAAGCAGCAAGGGAAAAACAACAAATAACACACAAGGGAATCCCCATAAGGTTAACAGCTGATCTCTCAGCAGAAACCCTACAAGCCAGAAGGGAGTGGCAGGACATACTGAAAGTGATGAAGGAGAAAAACCTGCAACCAAGACTACTCTACCCAGCAAGGATCTCATTCAGATTTGATAGAGAAATTAAAACCTTTACAGACAAGCAAAAGCTGAGAGAGTTCAGCACCACCAAACCAGCTTTACAACAAATGCTAAAGGAACTTCTCTAGATAAGAAATGCAAAAGAAGGAAACGACCTATAATAACGAACCCAAAACAATATAGAAAATGGGAATAGGAACATACATATCGATAATTACCTTAAATGTAAATGGACTAAATGCTCCCACCAAAAGACACAGGTTGGCTGAATGGATACAAAAACAAGACCCTTATATATGCTGTCTACAAGAGACCCACCTCAGACCTAGAGACACATACAGACTGAAAGTAAGGGGATGGAAAAAGATATTCCATGCAAATGGAAACCAAAAGAAAGCTGGAGTAGCAATTCTCATATCAGACAAAATAGACTTTAAAATAAGGACTATTAAAAGGGATAAAGAAGGACACTACATAATGATCAAGGGATCGATCCAAGAAGAAGATATAACAATTGTGAATATTTATGCACCCAACATAGGAGCACCTCAATACGTAAGACAAATACTAACAGCCATAAAAGGGGAAATTGACAGTAACACATTCATAGTAGGGAACTTTAACACCCCACTTTCACCCATGGACAGATCATCCAAAATGAAAATAAATAAGGAAACACAAGCTTTAAATGATACATTAAACAAGATGGACTTAATTGATATTTATAGGACACTCCATCCAAAAACAACAGAATACACATTTTTCTCAAGTGCTCATGGAACATTCTCCAGGATAGATCATATCTTGGGTCACAAATCAAGCCTTGGTAAATTTAAGAAAATTGAAATTGTATCAAGTATCTTTTCTGACCACAACGCCATGAGACTAGATATCAATTACAGGAAAATATCTGTAAAATATACAAACACATGGAGGCTAAACAATACACTACTTAATAATGAAGTGATCACTGAAGAAATCAAAGAGGAAATAAAAAAATACCTAGAAACAAATGACAATGGAGACACAACGACCCAAAACCTATGGGATGCAGCAAAAGCAGTTCTAAGGGGGAAGTTTATAGCAATACAAGCCCACCTTAAGAAGCAGGAAACATCTCGAATAAACAACCTAACCTTGCACCTCAAGCAATTAGAGAAAGAAGAACAAAAAAGCCCCAAAGCTAGCAGAAGGAAAGAAATCATAAAAATCAGATCAGAAATAAATGAAAAAGAAATGAAGGAAATGATACCAAAGATCAATAAAACTAAAAGCTGGTTCTTTGAGAAGATAAACAAAATAGATAAACCACTAGCCAGACTCATCAAGAAAAAAAGGGAGAAGACTCAAATCAATAGAATTAGAAATGAGAAAGGAGAAATAACAACTGACACTGCAGAAATAAAAAAAATCATGAGAGATTACTACAAGCAACTCTATGCCAATAAAATGGACAATCTGGAAGAAATGGACAAATTCTTAGAAATGCACAACCTGCCAAGACTGAATCAGGAAGAAATAGAAAATATGAACAGACCAATCACAAGCACTGAAATTGAAACTGTGATTAAAAATCTTCCAACAAACAAAAGCCCAGGACCAGATGGCTTCACAGGTGAATTCTATCAAACGTTTAGAGAAGAGCTAACACCTATCCTTCTCAAACTCTTCCAAAATATAGCAGAGGGAGGAACACTCCCAAATTCCTTCTACGAGGCCACCATCACCTTGATACCAAAACCAGACAAGGATGTCACAAAGAAAGAAAACTACAGGCCAATATCACTGATGAACATAGATGCAAAAATCCTCAACAAAATACTAGCAAACAGAATCCAACAGCACATTAAAAGGATCATACACCATGATCAAGTGGGGTTTATTCCAGGAATGCAAGGATTCTTCAATATACGCAAATCTATCAATGTGATAAACCATATTAACAAATTGAAGGAGAAAAACCATATGATCATCTCAATAGATGCACAGAAAGCTTTCGACAAAATTCAACACCCATTTATGATAAAAACCCTCCAGAAAGTAGGCATAGAGGGAACTTTCCTCAACATAATAAAGGCCATATATGACAAGCCCACAGCAAACATCATCCTCAATGGTGAAAAACTGAAAGCATTTCCACTAAGATCAGGAACAAGACAAGGTTGCCCACTCTCACCACTCTTATTCAACATAGTTTTGGAAGTTTTAGCTACAGCAATCAGAGAAGAAAAGGAAATAAAAGGAATCCACATTGGAAAAGAAGAAGTAAAGCTGTCACTGTTTGCAGATGACATGATACTATACATAGAGAATCCTAAAGATGCTACCAGAAAACTACTAGAGCTAATCAATGAATTTGGTAAAGTAGCAGGATACAAAATTAATGCACAGAAATCTCTGGCATTCCTATATACTAATGATGAAAAATCTGAAAGTGAAATCAAGAAAACACTCCCATTTACCATTGCAACAAAAAGAATAAAATATCTAGGAATAAACCTACCTAAGGATACGAAAGACCTGTATGCAGAAAATTATAAGACACTGATGAAAGAAATTAAAGACGATACAAATAGATGGAGAGATATACCATGTTCTTGGATGGGAAGAATCAACATTGTGAAAATGACTCTACTACCCAAAGCAATCTACAGATTCAATGCAATCCCTATCAAACTACCACTGGCATTTTTCACAGAACTAGAACAAAAAATTTCGCAATTTGTATGGAAACACAAAAGACCCCGAATAGCCAAAGCAATCTTGAGAACGAAAAAAGGAGCTGGAGGAATCAGGCTCCCTGACTTAAGACTATACTACAAAGCAACAGTAATCAAGACAGTATGGTACTGGCACAAAAACAGAAAGATAGATCAGTGGAACAGGATAGAAAGCCCAGAGATATACCTACGCACATATGGGCACCTTATCTTTGATAAAGGAGGCAGGAATGTACAGTGGAGAAAGGACAGCCTCTTCAATAAATGGTGCTGGGAAAACTGGACAGGTACATGTAAAAGTATGAGATTAGATCACTCCCTAACACCATACACAAAAATAAGCTCAAAATGGATTAAAGACCTAAATGTAAGGCCAGAAACTATCAAACTCTTAGAGGAAAACATAGGAAGAACACTCTATGACATAAATCACAGCAAGATCCTTTCTGACCCACCTCCTAGAGTAATGGAAATAAAAACAAAAATAAACAAATGGGACCTAATGAAACTTCAAAGCTTTTGCACAGCAAAGGAAACCATAATCAAGACCAAAAGACAAGCCTCAGAATGGGAGAAAACATTTGCAAATGAAGCAACTGACAAAGGATTAATCTCCAAAATTTACAAGCAGCTCATGCAGCTCAATAACAAAAAAACAAACAACCCCATCCAAAAATGGGCAGAAGACCTAAATAGACATTTCTCCAAAGAAGATATAAAGAATGCCAACAAACACATGAAAGAATGCTCAACATCATTAATCATTAGAGAAATGCAAATCAAAACTACAATGAGATATCATCTCGCTCTGGTCAGAATGGCCATCATCAAAAAATCTATAAACAATAAATGCTGGAGAGGGTGTGGAGAAAAGGGGACACTCTTGCACTGCTGGTGGGAATGTGAATTGGTTCAGCCACTATGGAGAACAGTATGGAGGTTCCTTAAAAAACTACAAATAGAATTACCATATGACCCAGCAATCCCACTACTTGGCATATACCCTGAGAAACCAAAATTCAAAAAGAGTCATGTACCAAAATGTTCATTGCAGCTCTATTTACAATAGCCAGGACATGGAAACAACCTAAGCGCCCATCATCGGATGAATGGATAAAGAAGATGTGGCACATATACACAATGGAATATGACTCAGCCTTAAAAAGAAATGAAATTGAGCTATTTGTAATGAGATGGGTAGACCTAGAGTCTGTCATACAGAGTGAAGTAAGTCAGAAAGAAAAAGACAAATACCGTATGCTAACACATATATATGGAATTTAAGGGAAAAAAATGTCATGAAGAACCAGGGATAAGACAGGAATAGAGGTGCAGACCTACTGGAGAACGGACTTGAGGATATGGGGAGGGGGAAGGGTGAGTTTTGACAGGGCGAGAGAGAGTCATGAACATATACACACTAACAAACGTAGTAAGGTAGATAGCTAGGGGGAAGCCGCCGCAAGGCACAGGGATTTTAGCTTGGGGCTTTGGGACAGCCTGGAGGGGTGGGATGGGGAGAGTGGGAGGGAGGGAGATGCAAAAGGGAAGACACATGGGAGCATATGTATATGTATAGCTGATTCACTTTGTTATAAAGCAGAAACTAACACACCATTGTAAAGCAATTATACCCCAATAAAGATGTTAAAAAAAAAAAAAACCTATATATACATAAATTTCTTAGAAATAAAGTACAGAATTAATAACAAATAGTGTTACAGTATTTAGGGATAACAATTGTGAACCAAAATTATGAAAAGTAAAAAATAGAAGTGAATGTTAGTATAGGTATGATTATATCTTAAGGCCCATTTTCTTAAAATGAAGGCTCAAATAACCTAGAACAAAATAATAAGCCAGCCAGGGGGAAAAAATAAACAATTAACTCTTAAAATAATTGACCATAAATTATCAGTTACCACATTTTCTGCCCCCTAATGTAACCAATATATCACTTGTTCTTAGCTCAATTATAAAGTATATCTTCTACTTTCTTTCAGTTGTATAAGTATTACATTATTTATAATGCTGTTAGAGTTACCATATCTCAAAAAGTAAAAACTACATATAATAATAGAACATTAGAATATTAGTGATTATAATTAGCATCACTATGCTTACGTATACAGTCAGTTTTCACAATTCTTTTTAAATTTTATTTTTATATATAATGGGAAATAGTGCAATACTGTATCTTCTGAGAGATCAATATGTGTTCTATTTGTGGCTCTTACTAGTTTTATTTGTAGTAGTTGTATTAGTAATAGCAACAGTAGTATGCTTCTTCTGTTGATGAGAGAAGGATACTTGTGAAAGATATTCATACATGACATTTTCAATTTCACATTTTGAATTGCTAACATAATTGATTTTGTTATTACAATAAACAAGAATGATTATTCAGTGAAATGGAAAAAAACTTAAATTTGCTACATTATTCACATGGGTATGTGTAGATACACAGATTTCTCAGATATATGTGTATTCACATGTATGAATGTGAATAGAAACTTTTACAGAAAAAAATATTTGTTTGAAAAACTGAAGCCATAATATTTTCATGTGGAATTTTCTTCATTACCACAGTCTGGAGCTGTAGGCAAGTTATGATTATCAAAGAAGTCACATTTTTGCATTTCTTGACTGTAATGGTTTTCCAATTTCCAGCTGCCACACTGTTGAAAGCCTCATCCCCTGTTGCCTTCCACAGTAAATCATGCCCAATTGCTCAGCACCAAGCTCTATAATTTGAATCTCTGGGCCAAAACATTTACTAATGATCACTCTTGCAAATAGGAATAATCAATAGAGCTTACAATTGCTGCACTGGTCTGGTTTTTAAAAGCAAGCTGCTTTTCTGCAGCTAATAATGTTCCATTTTAAGCAAATACATTCTTTTCTTTGGCCTTTTCCTCTAAAAATTAATTTGTGCCCCTATAATGCAGTCACAATTTATTTTTTTAAAAAAGACGTCCTCCTCAGAGATAAAAAGTGAACTGAATTCCATAGACAAGATGTTAATACTGAAATAAAAAGCTCAAAAATAAAAATTTTGAGCACCCAAAAGAGTCTAAAGGAGACTTTAGACTTTTTGTCTATTGTTTCCATTTAGTTAATTAAATTTTTCCCCCTTTTAAATTTTTTTCCAATTTTTTTCCTATTTTCTTCAATAAAATATCAGCTTTCGGGCTTCCCTGGTGGCGCGGTGGCTGGGAGTCCACCTGCCGGTGCAGGGGATACAGGTTCGTGCCCGGGTCCGGGAGGATCCCACATGCCGCGTAGCGGCTGGGCCCGTGAGCCATGGCCGCTGAGCCTGCGCATCTGGAGCCTGTGCTCCGCAACGGGAGAGGCCACAGCAGTGAGAGGCCCGCGTACCGCAAAAAAAAAAAAAAAAAAAAAAAAAAATTCAGCTTTCTTCTTGTATATAGCATACAATAAAAGGCCTATCAACCATCTGAAAGACTACAATGTATTTAAATGAAAGATTCTGTCCTATTTTTAAGGGTCCATTCAATTAAAAGACAGCTGATATCACAATTATGGGTTAAAGCCTGTTAAATTCCTGTTGATCCTGAAAAGATCAAAGTAGTTACGTGCTTCCTCTTTGTTCCCTGACTTGACTAATGCTGACACTAAATGTGCCATTGATTAGGACTCTGTCATTATAGGGACAACATACTAATCAGCTGATTGTTAATGGACATAATTAGATCATTCACTGCCACATCAAATACAGGAAAATTCTATTCCCATGATTTCCTCCAGAAATTTACTTAATTCATTCTTACTTTTATGTGCTTTACAGACTGAAAATTGCCATACAAATAGTAACTTTCTCCTTTATGCCAACTTTCTTTCAACAAAAAATTTCAAAAGCAAAAGGAGCAATGAGTTAAAGCTATAGGCAATATTTTTTTGAGAAGCATGCTATCACTTAAAGGTAAATAAACAATTTTAAACCAAAATGCGGTAATATCTTTCCAAAAACCTGGAGTGAGACTATACTGCCATGAAATTTATTTTTTCTCAACCTTCCAGCTATCTTTTAGTTATTTTTAAATTATAATTTTGCTATTTAATCCATCAGTAAAACTATAGTATAAAATTGAAAGGAATTTTGTAACACCAGGTTTTCTCTAACAACCTATTTCCATCAAAGATCCCTACTTTGATCTCAAACCATTTCTACCTTAATATCACAGATCATACACAATTAGACATGAACATTCGAGTTACTCCACATGAGCTGCTTATATTTGAATTGTTTAAAAGTTAGAAGACTTTTCAGAAAGAGAAAAACAAATACTGTATGCTAATGCGTACATATGGAATTTAGAAAAGTGATACTGATGGACCTAGTGGCAGGGCAGGAATAAAGACACAGACGTAGAGAATGGACTTGAGGACACGGGGAGAGGGAAGAGTAAGCTGGGACGAAGTGAGAGAGTGGAATGGACATATATACACTACCAAATGTAAAATAGTGGGAAGCAGCCACATAGCACACGGAGATAAGCTCAGTGCTTTGTGACCACCTACAGGGCTGGGAGAGGGAGGATGGGAGGGGAGCTCAAGAGGGAGGGTATATGGGGGTATATGTATAGATATATCTGACTCACTTTGTTGTACAGCAGAAACTAACACAACATTGTAAAGCAATTATACTCCAATAAAGATATATAAAAAATTTTTTTAATTTAAAAAAAGAGAAAAAAGTTCAAAAAAAAACAAAAAGAAGACTTTTAATGAGATATTATCTCTGCCAACTAGTATCTTGGTTTATCTAATTCTTTGTGAACACAACAATGTCAAGACATGCTTGGAAACTAAAAAATACATCTAGGAATATTTTATATATTGCACTGACATACTATTTTCTTTCCTTCTGAATGTTTCTCTCAATCACTGCTTTGGAAATCAAGCAGTAAAAAAGAGTTTTGTGTTCCTACAGCCATGCTTCCCATCTCAAACACACACAATAACTTCATACATTATCTTAGTTAACCCATACAATAGTCTTGGAAAATAGACATTATTATTCACAGTTAACTTTAATAAAACTAGGGTTCAGACTTTAAATTACTTGCCAAAAGACACAGAATCGAAATACCAAATACAGTCCTAGAATTTAAGCTCAGCACTCTCCAATGCCCAGTATCTTGTCTTCCTAGTCGAACAAGCTGCAGACCCAAACAATATGAGTCATATTGTCTACATAGTACATGAAGTGGGCCCTGGTTATAACAGCAAACATTAACCCAATAAGAATAGATAACTGCATTGCATAAGCCCCTTTGCATTCACCACAACTTCAAAAATATCGAAATTAAGAGACTACTTTAGATTTTAGTTTTCATAGCTGTGAGTACATGTATCTGTAGCCAAAAGGCCAAGGACTTTTTAGAATCTCCTAGAACAGAGGTATTTCAGAAGGGTTTTATATGTTAAATAATAAAATTAAGACTCATTTTTGCATAGTATAAGAGTCAATCTTATACGAACCAATGAACATCAAATGACCTGGCAAGAAAAAGTTTTAATGTTATACTATTTTAAATTTTTATTGCTGATATGAAATTATAAATATTAATATAAAACTATTTATGGAAGAGAATAGTCTCACTAACCTAAATACATTATATTTTATAATCACTACAATTGTATTTCTGAATATATTTTTAATTTTTATTGATCAATTACTGATACGATGAATTTCTTTGGTGGGACTATTGTGCCTGTGGACATATTTAAATGAGGTATTTTAAATAATGTATTTTTCATACATATATTTTGCAGTTTACCAGTTTTACTGGGAAAATAAAGTCAAGTAGCCCTCCAGTCAAATGGAGAAGACTGTTTAAAAAATGATGTAAGCAAAGAGGCATATTCACTGAAGAACTTAAGGTGATTTCATTATAGCCATAAACCTTTAAACCTGAAGAGGAAAAAACAGACTTGAAGACTACATCTACAAAAAATATTAGGAATCCAGTTGACAAGTTCTACTTGAAATATAATTAAACTCACCTGTGACACAGTAGGTTAGCAACTGCTGCAAAAAATTGGTGTTTAAAACTGGTAAGATTTTGTCATTTAAGGATGTGCATATAGTTAACACAACTGTACTGTACACTTAAAAATTGTTAATGTGGTAAATTTTATGTTATGTGTGTTTTGTAAAACACTTTAATAAAGAAACTGATAAGAAAAAAAAAGAAACTGATAAGATTTCAGTGTTTTCAAATTGATTTTAAAGATGGAAACAATGTAAGAATCTAAGATTAACCCAAATTAAGAAATAAATCCTAGCTCAAGATTATTCTTGGCATGCTTAGTAAATAGAGTTATGACATTATTTTAACAAAGTTTACCAGTGTAAATGCATTTAACACAGAATCAATAACAAATGCTGTCAATTCTCATGGTTTACTGTAAAAATATGCACTCTAATTTAGTTTGAGTTTTTATTTTTCATGACATTGCAGTACTATTAATAGCCAGGACATGGAAGCAACCTAAATGTCCATCAACAAAAGAATGGATAAAGAAGATGTGGCACATATATACAATGGAATATTAGCCATAAAAAGGAATGAAATTGAGTTATTTGTAGTGAGGTGGATGGACCTAGAATCTGTCATACAGAGTGAAGTAAGTCAGAAAGAGAAAAATACCGTATGCTAACACATATATATGGAATTTTAATAAGTGGTACTGATGAACCTAGTGGGAGGGCAGGACTTGAGGGCATGGGGTGGGGGAGGGGAAGCTGGGATGAAGTGAGAGAGTAGCATTGATATATATACACTAACAGTTGTAAAATGGGTGGCTAGTGGGAAGCTGCTGCATAGCACAAGGAGATCAACTTGATATTTTGTGACAACCTAGAAGGATGGGATAGGGAGGGTGGGAGGGAGGCTCACGAGGGAGGGGATATGAGGATATATGTATACATATAGCTGATTCACTATGTTGTACAGCAGAAACTAACACAACATTGTAAAGCATTTATACTCCAATAAAGATGTGGAAAAAAAAACATGGAATATTTTATTTGAAAAACAAGAGTATCACAATCTAAACAAGACTAACAATGTCATAAATAATAATAGAAAATATAAAGAAAGATATTTAAATGAATAACAGTTTACTTAAAGATTAAAGAACAGCAATTCTTTCTTGGGATTTTTATAACACCAAGACCCGAATCATGACAGTATGGATCCTACAATTTGAATATATTTGATCATTTTTGCTTTTTGTAATATTTTTCTTATAAGCAGCAAACTTCCTGAACATCGTTATTATACTAAATGAAGCAAGTCAGAGAAAGACAAATATCATATGATATCATTATATGTAGAATCAAAAAATGATACAAATTAACTTATTTACAGTATAGAAACAGACTCACAGATTTCTGAAAACAAACTTATGGTTACCAAAGGGGAAAGGTTGGGGGTAGGGATAAATTAGGAGTTTGGGATTAACATATACACACTACCATATATAAAATAGATAATCAACAAGGACCTACTGTATAACACAGTGAACTATATTCAATATTCTGTAATAACCTATACGGGAGAAGAAACTGAAAAAGAATGGATATGTATATATGTATAACTGAATCACTTTGCTGTACACCTGAAACTAACACAACATTGTAAGTCAACTAAATTCCAACATAAAAATTAAGTTAAAAAAAAAAAGGGACCTCCCTGGTAGTGCAACAGTTCAGACTCTGCTCTCCCAATGCAGGGAGCCCGGGTTCTATCCCTGGTCAGGGAACTAGATCCCACATGCCACAACTAAAAGCCTGCATGCCACAACTAAAAGATCCCACATGCTGCAACTAAAGATCCCGCATGCTGCAACAAAGATCCCGTGTACTGCAAGCTGAAGACCTCGCGCAGCCAAATAAATAGGTAAATAAATATTTTTTTAAAAAAAGAATAAAGAAAATATGTACCCATAGCATGAGTTGTTTTCTAGGTGACAATATAATTGTTAATAATGAAAGTGTGATTTTTGTCTCTCTATATTTTTCTTGGCTTTGTACACTGGTTGGAACTTCCAGCACATTATTCATTATAAAAAGAAGGGGTGGGCATCTGTGTGTTTGTACATGAGGTTTTATTTTAAGGACGATTTATGTTTAGGTTTTTGTGATATCAGTATTCATAGTTGAAATTGGTCTATAGTTTTATTCTCATACAGTTTTTTCTTCTACTTGTCTGACTTTGTTATTCATATTATTCTTAACTTATGAGTAAAAGAGTTCCCTCTTCTTCCATTATTTGGAACAATTTATATCATGTAGATTACCTATTTCCGGAAAATTTGGTAGAATCTTTTTAAAAAATCGTGGGTAGTTCATGTGTATAAATACTTAAAGGTCATTATTGTTTTTATTTTTCCCTATCAAGTCAATTTACATAATTGCATTTTTCTGTGACAACTCTTTTTAAGATTTCAGCTTTTTTTCTTTTTTTGAATTGAGATATAATTGGCATATAACATGTTAGTTTCAACTCAGTATCATACAACTGATTTATAATATTATTTTGTACTTTAAATTTCTACTATTCTATATATTATTTGTAACTTCCTTCCTCTTTTTTGATCAATCATCCCAGAGACTTTCCTATTGAATTCCATTTATTAAAAAAACAGCTTTGATTTTCACATATTAATCTCCTTCCATGCCTTTCTATCAATTTATCATGTTGTTCTTTTTGAAATTTTTTAAACTATATACATTAATATTCAGTGTTCCTTACTTTCTAATACACAAATCTAGTTGCATCCTAGAAATCCTGAAATGGTATATGTATTCATGTGTCTAATTATTTATGAATTTTCTTCTATAAATTATTTTGGGCTATATTTTAAAATTTCTAAAAGTAAAGCATTGTCTTACCTTTTCGTTATTGAGTTCTAATAATACCATTGAGATAAAAGATCATATTCTGTTAAGCTCATTCATTTAGTCTGTGCTGAGACCTCATTTGTGTTTTAATACATTGTCAATGTTTCTAAATGTTCCATGTATGGTTAAAAAATTGTTTTCCTAATTTTTAGTCCAAGTTTCTACATATGTCCTCTAGATCAGATTTATTAATTATGTTACTGAAATATTTTGTATTCTTGCTCAGTTTTGTCAAATTTCTTTATTTGTTGTGAATGGCATCTATTAAAATACTCAAATCTGATTGTGAAATTTTCAGTTTCCACTTGCCAGTGTTGAAATGTTTGTTTTATTATGTTGATATTTAATTTTAGCAATATACAGGTTCGGAGCAGTTTTATCTTTCTGTGGAATCACAGAAATTATCTAAGTAATTCTTCTCTTTGTCACCAATTTGCATACACATATAAATATACAATGGTTTATATACACATATACAAAAAATGTCTGTATATATAGTTTTCTATATTCAATATTTTATACTCTATTCTATTCTTTATCTCCAAGTATATATTATGTCTAATATACACTGCTACATATTATGATTATATATTATAAATAACATGTATTATTATACATACTTATATAGATGAATTTCTAACATCTTATTTTGAACTTTGAATTTGATATACATTTTCTCTTATTTTCCTTTTTGCCTATTTAATTTACAATGTTTGTTTCATTTTCTATTATTTCCTCTACTGCTTGGCAATTAAACTTTGTGTATTTATTTTTGCAATAAGTATATTTACATTTTCACAACTATCTTTGACTTTGGAAATTTCTTAATTGAATCACCATCTCTACTACCTTCCTTCTGAATAACAAAGTTAGAGTCATTTATTTTTTTTTAATTTTTTTTTAAGAGTCATTTATTTTTAATCAACTCAGTCCTATTTTATTTATCTCCATTTATTCCCAAGTTGGTAGTTATTATGATTACTTGTTTTTTACAGTTTTTGATTGCTCAGATTTACTCATATACTTAACAAGTAATTTGCACAATATCATATCATGCATTCCTTTCTTTCATTTGGATTCATTTTCACTTTTCTATGGGTATATGACTGACAAAACATTATTTTTTTAAAAAAATGTTTTTACCTTATATAGAGCTTACATGTTAACTAAATGAGATATAGAAATTTAAGTTGACACATTTTTACTGGTTATTTTGATGATATCATTCTATTTCTTTGGCCTACATTTGAGGTAAAGATTCCTAAAATTAAGCCCAATAATTGTTCCTTTGTTGAAAATCTGGTGTTTTTTCTTATTTTTTGTTAATACTTTTTTCTTATTATTGTCTTGTAGTTTTACTAAATGTGTAAGGATATGACTTGATTTATTTATTCACTTATTTTTGAATCCTTCTCTGGACTCATTTTGTCTTTTCCTGAAGTTTCTGTGCTTGCTTCAGCCAAGAGCTCCCCTGACAATACCATCCTGGGACCACTTTTAATGTTGTTTCCTCATCCTGGAGATTCTTCAACCACAAAGATTCTGAAACTCAGTTTTTGTTTCTTAAGGGAGATACCCACACCTCTACCTCCCACCCACTTTCCCACAAGCCAGGAAGAAACAACTTTTTGTCTTTTGCCTGTAACAATAGGCAGATATTTTCTGGTTCTTCCTTTCTTGATATTACAATCTTTTAAGGGTTCTAGATTATGCAGTTTCATGTCCTGCTTCCTGTTTGGTTCTGACCAAAAGTCTTTTAACCTGTGCTTGTGTATGTAAACACCCAAGCCCTTATACAACATGGTCTGATGATCACTCTACCACCTCTGCTATGACAGTTTGAAACTGCAGTTTCAACAACAGTCCCTGGGCTTACCACATTTTAACTTTATTTTTTATTTCTATCAAAGTAGCAGTTTCTAACTGTTCCTGATATTTTGTTGATTTACTATATTAATTGCTATATTTGATTTAGCAAGTCAGGCATTTTTAGCTAAAATATGTGTAAATGTCTTAATCCACTATTCTTCCAGAACCAGGATTGAATAATTTTATTATTAATGAATAAAATGATAAATGCCAGTTTACTTCACTTCAAAATTTAGCTGTTTGTGTCATTACCCCAAATGATATTTTTCAATAAAATAAAACCTATGAAGACACTTAAAACATTGGTTTTAATAAATTGATGTGATATTTAGAACTCACGTAATTTACATTTAAAAATAGCATAGAAACATATTAATAGTGAGAAAGTCATTATAATCTTAATGAATAAACTTTTTTAACCTTACTAAAATATTGTCACTAGAGTTTATACTCCTTTAACAGTCATAGATCTTTTCTCCACAATCAAATGATGTTCTTGCTTGTCATGACAGGAGTGATAAAATTCTGGATGGCTCACTGTATCTGATGTCTCAATGACTTGTTAATTAATTCTACTCATCGCAAACACTTTGACTGTATCACTGCTTCATTTCTTCGTCATACTAACTTATCTATTATAACGATAGTTTCATTATATTTCAGCAGTAAGATATACTGCTACTAATAAAGCTAACAACTTAACAGTTGAGCACTTACAGAGTGAAGTAAGTCAGAAAGAGAAAAACAAATACTGTATGCTAACACATATATATGGAATCAAAAAAAAAAAAAGTTCTGAAGAACCTAGGGGCAGGACAGGAATAAAGACGCAGATGTAGATAATGGACTTGAGGACACGGGGAGAGGGAAGGGTAAGCTGGGACGAAGTGATAGAGTGGCATGGACTTATATATACTACCAAATGTAAAATAGATAGTTAGTGGGAAGCAGCCATACAGCACATGGAGATCAGCTTGGTGCTTTGTGACCATCTAGAGGGGTGAGTTAGGGAGGGTGGGAGGGAGATTCAAGAGGGAAGATATATGGGGATATATGTGTATGTATAGCTGATTCACTTTGTTATAAAGCAGAAACTAACACACCATTGTAAAGCAATTATACTCCAATAAAGATGTTAAAAAAAATTAGGGATTTTACAATTGAGCACTTTCAATTGTTTGGCACTGTTATAAACATTTTAGTGTTATTAACTTATTTATATTTCACCAGAAACAAAGGAAACATTTTCTGTTAATAACTCCATGTATTAGACAAGGAAACAGAGGTAAAAAGAACTTATCTCACCCAAGTTCACACAGGCAGCAAGTGATATGTTTTCAAATTCAGACACATTGGATTCCAGAGACAGTATCTTGAAAGGTCTGCAGTATTGCTCCACCGTTCAATGTCATGCAATGGCTAGGGATATCTGCAGAAATTACCTTGCAGTTCAAGTTGACCAATCAAGTTACAGGGAATACAAAAAAAATAACAAAAATAATAGCATCTTCAATTTTGAAGGTTACCCTTAAATTTAATAAGAAATGTACAGAATCATAAGAACAAATTATAAATCTTAACCCAAAGACAAAAGACTGGAAAAAATCACATTATGTTTCTGGATTGTTTGACTCAAACATAGAAAGACATTTCTCCCTCAATTCTTTTATTGATTTATTAAGAAAAATACAAGTTAATTTTAGCAGATAAATGTATAAATAAGCTTTCTATATGAACTTGCATTTAAATATGTAGTATAAAGTTAAATAATGTGTCTCAAGAACAGAAAAATTGATATGGCATTAGTCAAATTGATACAATGGAATCGAATGTGTGTGTATGTATGTTAGTATGTATATACAGTATTTGGTTTCTGAAGCCTAATTTTTAAAAAAAAAATAGTGAAGAATGGAGAAATTATTCAGTAAATGGTACAAAAAAAGAAATTTTTTTAATTTGGCAAACTAAAAGTATACTCTTCTAGCATTTATGGTGAAACAAATACATATTTTAGATGCAGCAGAATGTTAAATGTAAATTTCTAAATAATTTAACAAGTTAAAGAAAACATTGTTGAATATTTATTATCAAGATAGAAGTCTCTAAGCATAAAAACAAACAAAAAACTATCCAGACAGTAATTGATATATTCAACTACATATAAATTATAACTCCACTATTTGCAAAATACCATATGAAAGTATAAGGCAAATGACAAGCTTAGGAAATATGTCAATATCCATGATAATGAATTTTTGATATTTTCTCCAATAGTCCCTAAAAATCAATGCAAAAAATAATGAATGTCCCAATAAAAATGTGGAACAGGTATAAGGATGAATAAACATGTAATAATGACTAAATTCATTATTACTCGAGGATCTACCCATATAATTACAGATTTTAATTAATGAAATATACAGATTTTAATTAATGAAATATATAGGGGTATAGTTTAACTATAATGTATTTATTAAAAATTGATTCTATGTAATATTTTTTATATTTTCAAAGAGTATTTGATAAAAGGGGGAAATACTTATGATTCACTGATTCATGAGTTGAGGTAAACCAGGTACTACATGGTATAAAGTAAAAAGAAATGTACTTTGTGCCGAGAGGGAAATTATATATATATATTTTTTTCTTTGAGGGTGATAGTTTATTCTGTGCTTCTCATGGTGTCAGAAAAGGAGGGGATAAAACTGGAGAGAGGGTCTATTTTGGAGGTGTAGGGGCTCCAGTGAGCTTCCTTCCAGAGGCCAACAGGGCCTTAAGGTGGCGCTTAGGCTGTTGCCCTGGAAGTCCTGCAGGGTAAAGGTGGCCTTCAGGTGACACAGATTAGCAAAGGCTCCAGGTGGACATAGGTGGGGTGGGATGATTCCTTCAGCCAGAAACAGTAGCACTGTCTCATTTTGATAATGTAGCGTTTACATTTGGATGATGTTATCTCTTTTCCTTGTTATAGATTGCATTTTTTCAGAGTAATTCTGTTTTGCTGATTTAGAGTAGTGTTAATGTAAAAATCCAACTTTAGGAAAAGAGGATGCCTGTGTTTAAGAAACAGATTTGGTACATTCTTATGTTTGCACCTGGATTTTCATACAATTAAGTGAAATTATTACCAAGTATGTGGGGTCTATATTTATAAATACAATGATGATGATTTTCATTGCATAAATTAACTAGTTAATTCAACAAAGAACCTGGTCAATTTCCTTAAATAGAATCAGATTATCTGATATTATATCATTTGATTAATTAAAAGCTTTCTAACTACTGTTCTGTTTCTCCAAATTTATTAGATAAATGCGTAATTAGTGTAACGTAGATATTTAGAGAGAAAAATTATTTTGATGACTTAAAAAAAACTACAGGGGCTTCCCTGGTGGTCCAGTGGTTAAGACGCTGAGCTTCCACTGCAGGGGGTGCAGGTTTGATCCCTGGTCAGGGAACTAAGATCCCACATGCCGTGCAGTGAGGCCAATTAAAAACAAAAACAAAACAAAACAAAACAAACAAAAACAAACAAAACTACAAAAAATGCTATTTCCTTATAATTTTGATGGTTTATTTTTGAGTATTTGAAAGACATATTAATTTTATTTACTCATTCAAAAAATATTTAGAGTTCCTACTTTGTGGCATGCATACATTTATACAGGTTATTAATCACTATGCTTAATTTAGTAACTTATTTGCCCTCTTTTGAAAATGACCACTTTCTGTGGTCACAAGCTCTCCAAATGGGGGGAAATGTATGCTTCATTTAGAAATAAAATAATTAAGTTATTAAGCGTTAAGTGTTTCCTTTCCCCTTTTAAGTTAGCAATTTTGAACTCAGATAATTTCAGACTATTTTAAGGTGGTGATACTTTTGATTTGAATTTTGAATTGAAGTTTATTCAATCTGAAAAACCTTCTCCAAGAGTGTCCAGAAAGAATCCTGTGCATGCATATCTACTTACCCCATCCATTTAGTCTGTGGCTAATTATAAGCAGTTTAATACCTCTAAATTAACATAACAGCTGTTTGCCTGAGCTGATTGCTGTATATCTGGTGACTAATGAGTAGGTTAAGTTCAATTTAGCCTACCGCTGGGATCTAATCTATCTACAAGTGGTGTTAGATCTAATCAAAAACAGTCTCTCTAGGGCCATGAAAATTTGACTAAAACTTTTACCAAATTTTCCAGGCCGTTTTATATTCCAAAAGCAAAGTCCTTACTTGTTGGTGCAGGACACATTTAAGGCCTCTAACTCCTATCTCCTGAACGGGTGTAGTCTTCTAAACAGATGGCAGTGACAACAAAAGACGACCCCATCCCCATTCTTGGATACAGACATTTACAATAGTTTCAATTTTAAATAAAGTATTTTGAAAAACACAGCCTCGTGTTTGTGCTTTAAACAGATTGTAGCCTTTTATGCCCTCTCACAGAGAATTTCTTGAGCTGCCGGGGAGCACTGCCAAGAATCTTACAGAGGTGGCACCAAGTCAGATTTAAGAGATTATCCAAAGGTGACAAGAAGACATTTGAGATACACTTGATTACTCAACATTTCTACCTATGAGTCTATGTGTACCAATGAGAATAAGGCTCAACTCACGATACTGATAACAATATAAATGTATTATTACCAAATGAAGCAAATAAAATAATACCAAAGTATAATATTAGGGATTACAGAAATTTATATATGTCAGCTATCTCATTCTGAATAAAGCTTTCCAACCAAACTAGGAAAGATAGTGCTGTGTCATCTCCTCATAGTGAACCTAGGATTTCCATGTCTATAAAATTAAGGTTCTATTTTTTTTTATTGAAGTATAGTTGATCTACTGAAACATTCTATTTTTGAAGACAAAGGTTCCAACTGTAATTTAATGCTGCATACATTTATAAGTCACGCTAAGTGCTACTAGACCACACTTACAACTAAAATCATTTCACACTTACTGGATGAAATAGCTACTTCTCTAATATACTTAATTCCTGGCTCCAAACACAAAATGCTAAACTGTGGTTTTTAAAACTTTATAAATTATTTCTATGGTGCCATAAAAAGGTCATCAGAGTATGGTCTAGTGGTTTATGTTTGAGAGTCAGAAGTCTTGAAGTATATTCTTTGCTATGTAAATGATTGTTTTTTTTTTTTTTTTTTTACCTTCTAGGAAATCAGTGAAATAACCAACAGTCAAATATAATTAGCTTTGAATATAGCCTGATGATACCACACTGAGGCTTTTAAATTAGGGAATCTGTTTCAGCACACCTTCAATATTTTTCATTCTAGGACACCACACTTTGAAAGTTCAGGAAAGGAAATGTAAGATTAAACAAAAATTACAAGTAGAAAATATCTACTGTTATCTGAGCACAAGAATAAGCTCTAGAAAACACAGAGATACCTGGGAAATTCATCACTTTTTCAGTTTTAGCATGCCCTTCATGTACTGTCTCTACATCAAGGTATCCTGTACTATTATATTGTTGCTTTTTGGAAACTAAACCTCTTTGTGTATGTTCTTACATGCCTGGCTTAACCTCTAGACTACTCAAAATGACTATCTCCTATCAAAATTTAGGTGTCATGTGGCTAATTTACTGAAATTTGTTTTGGGCCTAGAAATATATTTTCCTCATCATGCTCTTTATCTTAGTCACCATTTTCCCATTTAAGAACGTTTGACACTTTTCTAATCTATACTTGCCCTTAGATTCCACATAAAATAAGCAAATGCATCCTATAGATCCATTCTTCTCTTATTTTCTTTAACATAGCTCCTCTTCCTAACCACACCCACTGCCCTTGTCTCTATATTTACATACATAAGTTCATAGATCCAATTCCCTACCTGCTCTCCTTGCCTAGGGCTTCTCTTCTTAACTAGTTTATTTTTGATGACAGTCAAAATTCTACTTTCATTTACTGTTTATAGATGACCTTTGCATATCTTTGTGTTATTTTATCATCTACTGTGTTTAGTACGTTTAATATTTCTTTTATGCCTACATTTTTGGCTATTGTTAAATTATAAGAATTATAATCAATGGCAAAACAATTAATTAAAGATTGTAACACTAATAGAGTTACAAAAGCATCAACACCAAGAAAGAACCATATAGCAAATGAGAGAAGAAACAAAGAACTAAATAGCATGTGATTAAGTCAAATTTATATATCTTGAAATAAAAATAAGAAAATATAGTTTAATATGTTATAAATCACAGAGTAAGTAGAACAATTTAAAGAAAATTTCATAGACCTTAGGGTAAAAAATAAAATTGTTGAATATTACATTAAAATTTACATTATGGAACAGAAGCAGAATAGAAGTAAAAACAAAAAGATTAAAAAGAACAAAAAGTTAGTGATGGTACAAATAAGATATTTCTCAGAATTCAAATATCTAGCACAATAGGTAAAGATAAGTTTGCCTTATTTATTTCCCTAAAATAACTAGACATTAATTATTCACTATTTGATCTTGCCTCCAACCTCAAAGGCTCTTTGGAAAGAAATGCTCCTGTATAGACAACCACTGATGCTAATTAAATATATAAATTCAGTATACCTGATGCATTAAAAACATGGTGATCTAACAACCAGATGTTGCTTTTAGAATATAACCTTTTAGAGTAGATTTTATGCTTATAAAAATATAGTGTTAAAAGGTACATAATAGAATTACTATTGATATAGAAACTTCATATTACTTCATTAATTTAAAAGAAAGTGTTAGAATATTTGACCATTTTAATAAACTAGATGGCATTACTATCATTAGACTATTTTCTGAATTTCTAAAGTTGATTTGATCTCTTCCTTGCATCAGTCTTATATTAATCACAATTTTGGTCATATTTTGGGATCTGAGCAAATTTGAAATTCTAAGTGATGCAATAAGTGTGACTAACTTGATACTTGTCTTTGGTAAACTTTAATGCTAACTCCATATTCCTCTCCTGTGAGCTAATGCTCAGAATAATGATGGAGGCACTGTAACAAATGTCTTTAGAGATAAAATAATTTAATATATTTTTTTGACATTGGGAGTTTAATTTATCAGAATATTAAATTTATGTAACAAAACATTGCAACCAATCCCCTGACAGTTTAGCATAAAAGGGTGAGCTGCCCTTTTATAATCAGTTGAAAATACATGCCTAGAAAAGGACAGTCACAGATAATTTTTTAAATCACTCATCATGAAGACCAAATGCTGTTATCTGTGACTCCTACAGGCCAGTGGTTCTCAGAGCCTTGATCTCTGATCACCTGCTTTAAAATCACTTATAAGTGATGGGTGGAGGATGCCAACTATTAAGATACTCTGGTTCCACACAGATTTCCTGAAGCAGGGGTGAAAGCCAGAAATAGACTTATTTATGATATAATTCTGACATCCACTAAAGTCTGAGAAACAAAGGTTGTAAGAGAGAGTTCAGTGTCATTAAAAAAAAACAAAAAAACACTGAAAATGCTCTTTTGAAAAAAGGGTTTGTCTACCCTTTAATATTCATTCTTGAATAACAGAAGAGAGAGTGAAAGGATAACTGTGCCTACAAGTAGAACTTAGAGTAATCCAATTGCATTATTTCAAATAATCTGCCCAAAACAGAATTATAGTGTTGGTGTTTAGTCATTAGAGATTCAATTTACCATGTAAACAAGTTAAATGATTTTTTGATTACAAGATCAGAGAAATAAATGATAGTGTATTTGCATCCAAATAATAGTCCTTGCAACATTTAATTTCCCATACTATTGGATATTATATCTTAAAAATAAAAATAAACAAAATAAAATTATCATTCTAGTTCACTGCTATTTATTCAATCATTTAGAGGGGGTCAATAGAAGAAAGAAGCAGAGCACTAAAAGGGCACCAGCATAAAATTATTGGAAAAAATCCTATTCTTGAGGTACTTAAAGTAAGATGAGTTTAGATTTATTTATGTTTTACAATGGCAGTTTCTTTCTTTCCTGATTTAATAAAGTAAAATGCCAATTAGTTCTAACAAAAACAGTAAGTAAAAAAAATTATGAAAAGCCCACAAAAATTGAAATATATGGAAATGTATACAGCCTGTTTTAGCTATTCAAAATAACAAGTATGTGTGGATTAATTCACTTTACTCAAACTCTTTAGTTCAGTCAGTGTAGCCACCATCGAAAAGGAAGTGGTAAGCAATTTTTAACTAGATCTAGGGAAAAAATTGAGTAAATTAATCATAGAGAGGATGACAGACAGGTATATTATGTGAAGATTTTAGTGAGTTCAGAAGAGAAAACAAGACTTTTATTCTAAAGAAGAGCAAGAGCAGGGTGGTTAAGCACCCGAGAATGACGGTTTAAATGATTGTATATACTGTACTTTTATACAGTATATAGTTACATACATATCGCCAGTAACAAAGCTCCAAATCCTTATTGCTATCATCATCATTTTTTACATGTTAAATAGGTTCCGGTTACCAATTCCAATGGGGGAAGGGGTAGGTGGGTGTTTCCTCCACACAATCAAGCAATTTTTCCAGACCAACTGGGTGCCCTACAATTCAACTCAATTCTGAAGTTTATCTACATGCAGATTCCACAGGTTAAGGGTTTAGTCCTACAAGACTGCAGCCTCCCCTTCAACTTTAGACGCCAGTCCCCAGTGTTGTCCCCTGAGCTTCTGACTAACCAGCTCAAAATGGAGTTTCCAATGCCCCCCTCTACCTCAGGATGCCGATCCCAAACCAGGTCATTACCTGTATTTCTGAGCAACCTGCAGCAGACCAGAGGTTCCCACGACTCCGTCCTTGGGTTCCATTAATTTGCTGGAGCAGCTCACAGAACTCAGAAAACCCTTTAATCACTAGATTAGTGATTTATTATTAAAGGATATAACTCAGGAATGGCCAGATGGAAGAGGTGCATAGCACAAGGTGTGGGGAAAGGGCGTGGAGTTTCCATGCTCTCTCCCAGCGTGCCTCTCTCCCCAGATCTCTGCGTGTTCACCAACTCAGAAGCCTGCCCGAACCACTTACTTCTGAGTTTTATGGAGGCCTCCCTCATTAGAGAGGCATCAAGTGATTAAATCATCGGCCACTGGCAAACAATTCAACCTCCAGCACGTCTCACCTGCCAGAACGCCAGGTGTGGGAGCGGAGGATCGGATTGAAAGTTTCAAACCTCTAATCACAGAAGTGGTTTTACTGGCAACCAGCCCTCGGTCATTAGCTGCTGGCAAAAATTTACTCATTAATTTAACAAAAGACACCCTTTCATTCTCATCACTTAGGAGATTCTAAGGGATTTAGGAGCTCTGTGCCAGAAACTGGGAAGAAGACCAAATATATATTTCTTATTATAAGTCACAATATCACACATGTTAAAATGGAAGTGACACTTTATGCCACTCATCTTTCCATCACTCTCAGTGTTAATCACCATACTCTCAGATACCAAACTCAGAAATATGTAATCGTTTATAATTATTTCTCTTTGTTTCTCACAGTATATCTATTATGCTTATAGTGCACATATTATGTCTTATTTTAGAAATTGCTGTTTATACTTCTATTCACTCTAATTAGCTCTCTTAGCCCAGGAACAAAATTTCCTATGATACTTAATAGATTGATTTAATAGAACATATAGGTGTTCAAAGGTCAGCTAATCTCTACTCTATCTCAATCGCCTAAAAGATTTAGAAGCACATAATTCTAACAAATATTATGTTTATTTAACAGATAAATGTAGGTTCTATTTGTACATTTTGTATCTTATTATTACGTCTGTTTGTTAGCTATTACCTTAATCGCATCACAGAAGACTTTCACGCATCCATATAGCTGAATCCAAATCTGCCATTCCTTTGTTCTTTCTGTATAAAGCTGTTGTTGCAATATATTTATATAGCAAACATATATGATTTGTTTTTGTATATTCAAAGCACTACACTGACCATTGTAAGAGATTCAAAACTGAATACGACATAGTAGCTGATCTCAGGAATTTCACGTCTAGAGAGGAATATATACATTTCTATAAATAACACAAGGGGACATGAGGTTGGTGAAATTGGTTTGAGTTGATGTTGGTCTGTACTCTGCTCCCACACAGTTGTCCTAAATTCCTAAGAATATAAATTCCTATGTAAACATATGTGTGCTATCATCTTAATGTTTGTGTCCCATGTCTACCTCAAATTAATATGTTGAAATTTTAATGCCCAAGATAATAGTATTGGGATGTGGTGGGCCTTTGGGTGATGTTCAGATCTGAGGGTGAGGCCCTCATGAAGGGGATTAGTACCTGAGAAAATAGGTTACAGAGAGATCCTAGCTCCTTCCACCGCATGAGGACAGAGTGACAAGGAATCAACTGTAAACCAGGAAGAAGACCTTAACCAGAATGCAATCATCCAAGCCACCTAGTCTGTGGTATTCTTGTAGAGCAGCTTGAACGGACTAACACAACTTGTCTACACATTAACTTACCACCTAAATATGAACATTTGGAAGGCCATTGAGTCATCTATTTCTGTATCCCCTGTGAATAGTAACAGACCCTGGACAAAATAAATGTTGAAAAAATGGTTGCAGAATTGAACAAGTTTAATAAAGGGAGTCAAAGAATTTGAAATCTTCCCTTTGATAAAACAGATGGGAGATTCCCTGTGAACATTTCCTAAGCCACTTCACTCAAGAATTCAAATAAAAAGAAGTTTCCAATCACATCCAATTAAATTTTCATATATAAATTGTTAAATATGATAAGTTATGAATCTTAATGCACCAATTTTATTTTCTTAACTCAAGCCTGAAAAATAATTTGGACGTACTTTATTGTTTTCTTATTTTAACCTTTGTACATGTCATACTCCCTAAGGATCATAAAATGCTATATTATGCCATATCTTTATAAGTACCTTTGATGCTTCTTTCTTTAACAGGAACAACAAAAAGACAGCTTAAAACAACTCTTTCAAGCAGACATCATGAACCACAATCAACCTGCATTTGAGCTACCATAATATAAAGTATTTACTGTTGACTTTTACATGTATTCACAAATGTTATGCTACTGCAGGTTGTGAGGGATTTATGCATATAAATAACAAATTCTTTTGGAAAGCACTATCGATTTATTTCAGTCGTGGTCTCTTTTAATTTTTATGCTGGTACTCAGATCATAAGGGCAGCTAGAGAGTAGTTTATGACTTGCTTTAGTAACCCATAGAGAGAAAAAATTCTTTGCTGGTGAGTTGATTAGGTGGCATTTGGGAATGCTGGTTTGTGGGAGCAGCCTCTGAGAGTTTGGTAGTATGTTATTAACATACTACCAATATTAACAGAGAGACTGGCATATGTGTTAGTTGATAAGACTCAGGTGGGTGATGGATATTACCCTTAAAACTGGATTCCAATTAGGAGGACAGAAATGAAAGATTAGAATTAGTAAATACCATAAGAAGAGAAGCCAATGATAGTTTAGGTTGGAAGCAAGTGAAATAGATGTGACAAGTTTACATTTATCAAATGAGCCTAGTGAATTTAAAATAAGTTCATTCAGTTAACAATTACGATAATCAGGTATGTGATACCAAAAATATTCTAAGACCAATCATGTCATCAAGAGAGTATAACTTATATATACCAGCAAACAATGTCCCAAAATATATGAAGCTGGCAGAACTGAAGGGAGAGACATTTCTATAACAGTATTTGGAGACTTTAATAAGTCACTTTGAATAATGGACAGAACTGACCTTACAGAAACAGAAAGAACTATAGGAGAATACTAGGAACATCAACAAATTAGATGGCCTAGGTGAAACTGACAAATTCTTAGAAACACACAAATTACCTAAACTTACTCAAGAGGAAAAGAAAAGCTAAACAGACCTATACTGATAAAACATTGAATCAATAATCCAAAATCTCCCAACAAAGAAACTCCAGCACCAGATAGATGACTTCACTAGTGAATTCTACCAAACACAGGATACCAAAGACAGATAAAAAACATCACAAGGACATAGAACTATACACCAATATCCATTGCGTATAGAGATGTGAAAAACCTTAATGAAAGACTAGCAAAACAAATGCAACAGCATATTAAAAAGATTATACATCAAGACCATGTAGGATTTACCCCAGGAATGCTAAGGTGACTAAAGATAAGAAAATCAATCAATGTAATACACCACATTAACAGAATAAAGATACAAACAACAAGAACAAAACAAACAAACAAAGAAAACCTCCAAAACCACATGATCACCTCAACTCTGAGAAACACAAAATCATTTGGAAAAAACACAACACTCTTTCCTCATTAAAAACACCAGAAAACTAGAAACAGGAGGGAACTTCCTAGAAACAGGATAAAAGCCAGTTTTGAAAAAGCCACAATCTATGTCATATTCCTCTTGAAAGATTGAAAGCTTTCCTCTAAGGTCAAAAATAACATAACGATGCCATTTTCACCACTGCCATTCAATATTTTACTGGAATTTCTAGCCAGAGCAATTAGACAGGAAAATAAAATTTTAAATATTCTAATAGAAAAGAAGAAATAACCTACAGTTGTCCCTTGGTATCCTTGGGGCATTGGTTCCAGAACCCCCTCTGGATACCAAAATCCAAGCATGCTCAAGCCCCTTACATAAAATAGTGCAGGGTTTGCGTACAACCTCAGCATATCCTCCCATATACTTTAAATTATCTCTAGATCACTTATAATACAATGTAAGTGCTAGTAAAGAGTTGTAAATATAATGTAACTGCTATACAAATAGTTGCCAGCAAATGGCAAATTTAAGTTATGCTCTTGGAACTTGCTAGAATTTTATTTATGTTTAAAGATATTTTTGATTCATGATTGGTTGAATCCAGATTCAGAAACAGTGGATATGGAGGACCAACTGTATCTCTATTCACATGTGGCATGATTCTATATGTAGAAATCCCAAAGAATTCACAAGAAAGTTACTATAGCTAATAAACTAATTCCACCTAGTTGCAAGGTACAAGATTAACACCCAGAAATCAGCTGTTTTTTTTAATACCAGCTATGATAGTATATCCACAAAGATAATTAATAAAGCAATTACATTTACAAGAGCATCTAAGAGAATTAAATACCTAGGAATGAATTTATCCAAGGAAGTGAAAGACTTGCACACTGAAAAGCAGAAAACATTGTTGAAAGAAATTAAAGACAGCCCTTGTCCATGGATTGAAAGACTTGATATTGTTACAATGTCAAAACTACCCAAGTCAAAACTAGAACATGATCTACATGTTCAATGCAATCTCTATCAAAATTCCAACTGCTGTTTTTTGGAAATGGAAAAGCCAATCCTCATATTCATTTGCAAGGGGGTCACAATAGGTAAACCATCTTGAAAAAACAGAACAAAGCTGGAAGACTCACACTTCTGGTTTGAAAAGTTAAAAAGCGACAGTAATCAAAACACTGTGGTACTGGCATAAAGACAGACATATAGACCAATGGAGTAGAATATAGAGTCTAGAAATAAATGCATACATCTATGGTCAGTTGATTTTTGACAAGTCTGCCAAGTCCATTCAATGAGAAAAGAATAGTTTTTCAACAAATGGTGTTGGGACAACTGGATTTCCACATCTAAAATTGGAGCTCTACCTCAAATCATATAAAAAAATTTACTCAAAATGGATCCATCATCAATACATAAGAGCTAAAAATTATAACACTCTTAGAGAAATACATAGGGGCAAGTCTTTATGACCATCGATTGGTTAATGAATTCTTAGATATGACATCAAAAGCACAAACACAAAAGAAAAAATACATAAATGGACTTCATAAAAATTAAACATTTTTGTTCATCAAATGATAATACCAAGAAAGTGAAAAGACAACCTACTGAATGGGAGAAAATAGTTCCAAATGATATACCTGAGAAGCGTTTAATATCCAGCATATGTAAAGGATGGTTTCAACTCAATAACAAAAGACAATCTAATTAAAAAATTTGCAAAGGACTTGAGTTGACATTTCTCCAAAGTAGATATACAAATAGTCAATAAGCATATGAAAAGAAGCTCAATATCATTAGTGATTAAGGAAATGCAAATCACTACCATAATGAGATAATTTACACCTACTAGGATAATTATTAAAAAACTGAAAATTACAAATGTGGAGAAATTGGAACCATTGCACACTTGCACATTAGTGTAGTGAATGTAAAATGCTGTAGCCACAGTGGAAAACAGTTTGGCAATTCTCAAGAAACTCAACATAAAATTATTACCCACTCCTAGGTATATAGCAAAAAGAATTGAAAACTGAAACTCAAATATATACCTGTGTACCAATGTTCTTTGTAGTATTATGCCCAGCGCCCATGAGGTAAAAACACCACAAGTGTCCATCAAAAGATGAGTGAATAAAAAATGTGCTATATATAGGATTAAATATTATTCAACCTTAAAAAGAAATGAAGTTCTGATATATGCTTCAGCATAGATGACCTTAGAAACATGATAAGTGGAATAAGACAGACAGAAAAAGATAAACATTGTAAGACCCCACTTAAGTGACATATCTAGCATAGGCAAATTCATAGGCAGAGAAAGTTGATTAGAGTTTACCAGGGGTTGGTGGGAGGGAGAATAGGTATTATTGATTAATGGGTACAGATTTTGTATTTGGGGTGACAGAAACATTTTAAAAATAGATAGTGGTGATGATTGGACAGCATTGTGGATGTAACTAATGCCAGTGAATTGTACACTCTAAATGGTTAAAATAACAAATTTCATGTTACATATATTTTCCACATAAAAAATCTAGTGTAGAGTTTCCCTGGATATTATACTTGTATACCAAACAAAATAATCATATGCTAGGGACTTTTACTTTGGTTGGACATAGTACATTCTCTGTCACTTGCATTTTTAAATAATTGCATATGCTTTGATACACACACACACACCCATTTCATAAGTAGACCCATGAGATGTCAGATACATATATTTTGGAAATAAATAAATAAATAAATAAATAAATAAAAATGGAGTAAGCTCTTAACACATAGAAAGCAGAATATAGGAAGAAATAATCTGAATATATTTTGGACAAAAAACACCAAGAATGTGTCACAAAACATTCCATATATATGAAACAGGATATTATGTATTTTTAACAGACAAAAACTTGTACAAACTAATCTGAGAGTTATTAAATTACAAATAAACTAGGAAATTAAAATTATTTGAGTTTTCTTTCCATGTATAAGCTATTCCTTTCAACCAGTAATCGTATTTTATTACTAATCTTCAATTCTACAGATTATGGATTTCAAAATTCATGATTGTAGATTTTCCAAATTTTAATTATGGTTTTCAGTCAACTTTCATGCTTCACAAGCTGTGTTTATATTGCACTCTAAATACTTTTGATTTTCTTGTGTGTGTGCTTGATATGCTTTATATTATGTGTAAGATGTCACAAATTGAACTGACAAATATTCATACTATGTTATATATTACCAGTTAGTTTACTTCCAAAATTACTGAGGAATGTAGAGTAAGAGAAAATATGGTAGTGGTTTTCAGTGCATAGCCAAGAACCTTACAGTGAGACTTCTTACCATACATTTCTTCACCCCTTTATAATATGCTCAGCTAAAAGAAACTGTTTCCACTTATTCTAAAAATATTATTTTGTCACATTTTTGCAAAACTTTTACTTGTGAATGATCATTAATCCTATTTAGTTATGGGTACACAATTGTGTTCTCTTAACCTCATAGTATAAGAAGTAAATGTCTATCCATAAAAACAACTGATTATTGCACACTTACAGGTTCAGAGACTGTGCCTAAGTATTCCTCAACAATATTTGAAAGAAAGAGAAAATATGTACACTATGAGTGTTGTTTGAATTTGTGCATAAATGAAGTTTTAGATTTAGGTATAGGTGATGCAGAGTGAAGACTTGAAGTGATTAAGTACAATTTTAGTTCTAACACACTAAAAATCCTGTTCCTTAGAACACAATAGCATGAATATCATAAAAAGATGAAGGGGTCAGACTATGTTCTTACCATCATCAAGAAAAACAATAATTGGGCCAGATGGGGTGGAGATTGGGGCAAGTGGAAGGTAAGGATAAACAGGAGAATGTCCTTGAAGAAAAGGTTGCAGGTTTTCCCAAGAGAGAACTTAAAAAGTTAAACTCTGCTCTGAACTCTAGGAAAGCCATTTCTGCTCCTGACGCTTTATATTTCAGGAGAAAATTTGTGTACGACAGGAACAGATTCACAGAGGCAATGCTCATTGTCCAATTTGTCTCCTTTTTGTCACCATAAACATTTATCCATGCATATATACACTTAACACACATGTAAACAGGATTGCTCTGGGCATTTGAGTCAAGAAACAGAGAATGAAGTCAGTTGCCCAAGGTCACAAACTAACTACATTTCAACTCAAACGTGTTATTTCTGTTTCAGTTGTGCATTGTGTGTGTCTGGGAGTAAGAGTGAGTGCGCGTGTGTGTGTGTGTGTGTGTGTGTACCCACAGGTTTTAATTATGTCTAGTGTAGTTCGGCTCCTGAGCACAGATTCCAAGTGCCATCTAATGGCTGACATTCTGTAACCTCTCTGGATGGTTGGATATTTTTCACAGTCTAAGAGATGTGGAATGGTTAACAGATTAACCTACATTTCTCAAAGGCAGTTTTCTGGATTTTTTAGTTTTAACTAAATTTTTAAAAATTTAACCTACATATTGCTTTTAATGATAGACAACTACCAGAACTGTCAAGGAATAGAAATATAATCTCTCAAGTTTGAGAGAATCTGAATTCAATTGCTAATAGCAATGCTACTAAAATATTTTTAATCGAACTTATTGCTTATACCAAGTACAGTGATACATTTACATGCATTTTCAAATTTTACAGTAATATTAATCCTTTGAGAATATGGAAGAGTAGAGTGGGAACTGGTTAAATTCACTCATCTCTGGGTTTGAACTCAGGCCTGCTAGGTTTGAGTACTACTGCTTAGATATGACTGTATTAACATATATTAGCCATCAAAAATATCTTACTCCTATTCATGCTGGTGCTAAATAAGATGTATGTTCTTTGTTTATTCTGGAATTATATATATTTTTATCTCCAATGGAAAATTGGGGAAATGGGCACTTATAATGAAACATAAGGCCTTAAATTATTAAAACCTCTTTGCCCTTGCTCTCCACTCCAGAAAAACAATGAATCAATTTGGATTAATTACAATATGCCTACCTTGATACTTTCTGAAATTCCACTGGAAGAAGAGATCCCTCATCCCTTTCGGTCTTACACTGAAGCATAAAATTGCCATAAAGCTGTTTAAATAGTTGTACTGCTCTCCCATAGAAGTGGGTGCACTTCAGTAATGGAAGAACTAGTTCCAATATTATAAAGCAATTTGTGATCCCCTAAGGTTTTTGTACTACAAAGATGTAAAATAATATTATTAGCTCCTACAATCATCACTTCACCATTCACACTTGAAGCAACTGAGGTTTCCACAAATCAGGCAATGTGCAAATTCTGTCATAGTAAAACATTTATTTGTTAAAGTGATATAGATTATTCAAGATTCTACAGTCTTAAATCATGGATGGCAATGTAACATGGATTGATACAGAACTCGATGCCAATGTAGGCTTTTTTCTTTCCTTCTTTAAAAGAAAATACTTGTAGGTCAGAAGAAAAAAATTTTGGTTTTAAAAGGGGATTAACCACGGTCTGATAGAGCCAGTTCCGCGTCATCAGAGACTTCTGCTTCAGCTCCTGTGGACAATTTCTTCTAGGACACCAGTTCAACAA
The DNA here is from genome assembly GCF_008692025.1 of Phocoena sinus. NCBI lineage: Eukaryota > Metazoa > Chordata > Mammalia > Artiodactyla > Phocoenidae > Phocoena > Phocoena sinus. The sequence continues at coordinate 120,198,302 of NC_045764.1, read as the reverse complement.
TTAGCCTTTGTGAATTGAAACAGTTTTAAATTTTGTCTGGTAAAAATATCAGTGGCAAGTTTTTTCAGGAGAGAGAGAAGTGGTGCTCTTCAGATTAACTCCGGCCTCTGAAATGAAAGAAAAAGAAAAAGAAAAAAAAGAAGAAAGAAAACACACAGCTAATAAGATCACTGGGCTAGCAATCTAGAAGTTACTGAACTGTAAGCACCCGGGCAGGAGCTTATTGCTACAAAATACTAGATATATTTCTGGATACTATTTAGACATGCACATCAGCACTTAAAATGTTCCCTGGTAATTTCAAATTATTGAATATATTTTAAAAATCTCATTTTAGAAAGGAATCTAAATGTTTTAAGACTAAATAGTTATGCAAGTCAGAGCCAAATTGAGGAATGGCATTTTTCCTTGCTTTGATTTTCACATTTATATTCTCAAATTAAGAGAAAAAAAGTTACTTTACTCATTAATGCATGCTATTCAGGCTTTAACAAATATTCACACTGGCTTTTTAAATATGAACATTTTAGATCAAATTTGTTCATCATATCTAAAACCTATGTGATCTCTATTTTTTTAATATATTCTTTTGGAAGCTTTGTATTATATTAAGGTTTTATAAAGTTTAATTATACATTTACTGATAGTGAAGACAATAAATTCATCTACATTAATTAGTTCTTCACCCACAGAACAAATAAAATAAATGTGAAAACTGACAATAACTCACAAGCAAAGGCATTTCATAGTTAACATGATTTTGAAAGAAAATCATATAAAAAACAATTTTAAAATATTTAAATAACAAACTGTGAAAATGTTTTTTCTCTAACATGGGTTCTCAGTACTCATGACTTTCAAATATGTGTATAAATTCTATACTTCAATTTGAGAAATATACAATTTCATAATATGAAATGGAAGTAGTTTTTCTCCTTTCCATTCAAGAACAACTACATGTTTACAATTTGAGGGTTATAAAATGCATGGAACAAATGAATGATGAAAAATAGCTTCTTAACTTCAAATATTCTATATCAAAGTGTTGATATAGGACATATTTGGATAATTTTGTGTGGTAAAGGTAGGCAAAATACTATAGAGATATTTTACTTAAGAAAATATTTCAGAATAGTTAATCGGAATAAGTGAAGTTATTTTTGAGATAAACGATAATTTTTGAGAATTACTGAACAAAGAATTACTGGATGTTTGAAGATTGTTAATAGATAATAGATGTGTATCTGATTTTTAAAAAATAATTACTTGGAAACTACTAAAATATAGACATCACTAGCATACTTTACCTGGAATATTCATTCTAAGGAAAACATTACAAAAATCACTTTAAACTACAATGGAAAATAGCTTAATTCCTCGCTATTGGATTCACAGCACAGCTTATTTTGGTGAAATTGGTTATCAACAAGATTTTTATTTATTTTTATATATCCAGTAATATGTTCCCTTTGATTACAAAAAGTGATTGTACTACACCAAATTTCATTTCAGGAAGTAGTAATATAGAAAAGACTAAATATACCTAGAAGAAAAATACTGTGGACAGTATAATTAGTTTGACTTAGGAAATAATAAATCCTTCCAGAATAACAAACTTTCTTTTAATATCAAGTTATTGATTCTATAAGCTGACGTAGTTTAAAGAGTTTTTGGTTCAATTTCACATTACATAATAACATTAACAAACTGTGGGATTATGGTTTATAAAAAACTTGTTATTTTGAAGATTAGGAAATAGCAATCAGTTTTGGGAACAATGGTGTGAATTTGTCTGCCCCGAATCTGCCATTATTGAAACGATAATGTAATATGAAGTTGAATAAAAATTTTATATGTAAGATTCAAAATAACACTTTTTACTTATCAATAAACAAGCATAATGATTCCATAAAGATCTAAATGTGGAACACAAAATTACAAGAGCATCACAAAGAAAAAACAAGATAGACTATAATAACTATGCTAAAATGTTATAAGAACTAAAAATAATGAATTTGGGGTAGGTTCAGGATGTTTTGTCAATGGTCCTCATTTGACAGTGAAAGGGTACCATGCAAAACACTGCACAATCTTATCAATGGTACTACAAATAAAAGGAGAAATTAAAGCTACGTCAACATTAGAGGAAGAAAAAAATACCCCGACATTGAATGGATCTGGGAAATTTTTATTGCTCTTACTCTGAATGTAATTAAGACCTATAAGAGATTTTTTACCTTATATAGTTAGGATATCTAAAAAGAAGGAAATGATTTCTAAAGGTCATTGCTGACACTAGGGTTCTATATAATTTTTTTCTGATTTTCTGTAATGTTCAAATAAATATGTCAAAAAGTATGCTTTAATTATTATAAAAAGTTAAATGTTTTCTACAATGTCTATGCTATTACTCATTATTATTTTTATTTACAATGTCTATTCTACTACTCTTTTTTTTTTTTTAATTTACTTGAAGGTAATATCATAGGTGGAAGAAACCCTACAGAACCAAATATTTTATATTGGTCATTCTTGTTTGTACAGAAAACATTGGAAACATATCTGAATCATATACACACATTTGTTTTGCTGCTCAGCTTTTAGTTCATATGATTTCCAAACTGTGTTTTCCCATAGTTGTTTTAATATTGCTATTTATTTTTAATCAATACTAACTCTTTATTCACTTATATATTAATAGTTTGTCTAAAAGAACTACTACTGTCACCTAGGAAACATTTTTTTTAATATATTAAAAATGTGTTTTAAGTTTTTTTGCTTATTTTATTGTGTATATACATAAGGAACATTTTGATCTCCATTTAAGGCAATGGGCAGTGTCCAAATGTTTGGAAAATATATTTTGCCACTGGGTGGAAAAAGACATGTATGTTACCATCCTACAGGGCATATAAACTTAAACTAAAATTGTATAATCCTCCTTATCCCACTACCACCTCCCCACCAAAAAAATAAGAAGCTGTGAGCACAAGGAACCTCTGACAGCTCTCTACCTCACTTCATTCACAAGGTAAGGTACTGCTGACAGTGTGAAAAGCCATGAGAAGACTAGCACACAGGTCAGTCTCTTCAAAGGGACATTACTGTTTGGTTGTGTTGACAGTTGTAGAAATGATAAGCCTGCTATTGCAGAAATCATTTATCAAATAACAAGAATAGTTGCACTGAAGTCATATGGTGACTTAAATCTGATAACAGAAATGTAGCAAGAAATTGGCTAATGAGTAAATGATGTATTACCACTAAATTCTGTTAACATTCTTCTTTGCCTGTGGATTTCTTTTTCTAGTTAATGCTTGTAGAAAGAAAAAAAAAATAGCCAAAGCATGGAGGGAAAGTTGCTATGACATTATGACATAATGTTTCAAAAAAGGAACTCAATAAAGACTCAGCATAAAATTTTAAAAACAGGTGACATATTCTACATATGCAATTCACTATGAAATCTAATACAAACATACATATGTACACATGAATTTACTACATACAGAAACGACAAATCACTGAAAGATTATGCACCAAATTATTAGCATTCGTATCTGGGTGGTGGGTTATGACATATTTACATTTTTTTTTTTATTTTAAGCTATATTTTCCAAAGTTCTCTAATACTAATTACTTTGGGACAAAGAAAAATTGCTATTAGAAATCTTATGTACTTATCACAGTGGCAAACCTTTTGCTATCTCAAGTAGCACACAAACTCCCAAGGAGATTACTTTTCTCTAAACTTGACTTCTAACACTGTGGTAAAATAAGGAAATAAACACAATAATATGTAACATGCCCCACAAAATATGAATACTTGGAGAATTGCTTTAATTGGTAATTGAAAGATGATCAGATTGATTCTCCTGCTTCCAAATCTTGATAGAACATTTAGAACCATTATGGATCATGCTTCTGATAGGGGAAGCTTGACTTTTTAATTCCTTTCTAAGGATATTCTCTTTCAGAACATCCAGGTGCCCAAAGTTACATGATAAATTAATGTTTTCAAATCAAAGACAGAGGGAGACAGGGAGGGAAGAAAGGAAGAAGAAAGAAAGGGAGAGAGGGAGAGAAAGAAAAGGAATGTGGTAGAGAACAAAGGCACCTTCGTGCAGGTCAGTTCAATTCTATTAACACCAAGTACATGCCCGACTCTGTGCTATTGATTGTTTCTAGTGAGCCATCTGTTTGTTTTTTTGCAACATAAGAATGGGACCCTAAATTCAGTAAAGAAATGATGAAAAACATTTTGTTTGATTTGGGAATAGAATTCTTTAGGGGAAACCCAGAATGATGGTCCAAGTTATTGTTATCTTTTAAATAAGAAATGGTTAAAAAAAAAAAAGACCCTTAGTTTTACTATCAACAAATAAATCAATGGCTTTTTCTAAGAACCTTTAAAAGCAGAATATTTTTTCTGTGCCAAATATTAAGCAAATGGCTGATGCATCCAGATGTTTGAACAGATTGCTAAAGTGTCATTCTGCTCTGGAAACACACTTTCTGATCCAATTAAAATGCAGGAATCAAATACTCATTTGAAACTTAAAAAAAAAAAGAAAGAAAGAAAGAAAAGAAAACCAAGAAGAGTAATTGGTTGCTGACAACAGGAATACCATGAACATTTCATGTGTTGTCTTTTGTTCCATTTTATAGCGGCTTCATTCATTTCATATACATGAAACACTTCTGTTCATCCACTTTCGGTGAGGCCTAATATATTATCTCAGCTTCTATTAGAATGTGGAGCTCAAGGATAGGAGTGAATATATTCTTATCAAGCTACTGTCTTCACGTTGGGAAATATTTGTAAAAATACACATGATATCATGCGTGACTACAAATGTGACTCCAAAGTTACACTAGTATTCCCTTTATTCTTACAATGTGAATCAGAAATATTTGGTTAACCAGAAATATGTCTAAATTTAGGAACTGGAAATTCACTTAACCAAACTGAACTTCACTGTTTACCACTGAGCATTGAGTAAGTTTTAATGGAAAATTTCAACAAGTTACATAAACAAGCAAAACAAAAATTAAAAATTCATTTATAAAAGAATATACCCACTTAAGTGCCGAAGCATGTGACAGGTAACAAGAATCTCACCTGTGTCTCCTGGACAGTCTGGTCAACATTAGTCGGCAAAGCATCTGGGAATAAAATTTTCAGTGTCATGAACAATTCATTTTTTATGAAACAGACCTTAAAATACTTCTCACTGAAACCTTGATAAGATTCATCTTAACAAAGAGTTATCTGCACATTTTTTTTGATAACAACTTACCAGTTATTGGGTTAATTGCAATTGATTTTATAATACTTCATAGTTCTCTATGGCTATTTCCTGATACATAATACTCTAAATGCAGAATTTTAAAAAATATTGTTCTAGTTACTAAAATGAGTAGTTATCAATATGGAATGCACGTTTCCTGCAAGAGTTCAATAAGAGAATCAGGCTTCTATTCATTTTCCTTACGCAAAGTTAACATTTCGACCACAGAGTTGCATATGATTAATATGGAAAGATACATCAAGGAAAAACAATCCAAAGCAGGAAATGTAGTTTTACCATATTCACCACGCAAAGTATAAAATAATAATTTACAATATAAACCATTATTCAATAACCCCCAAGATAATAATAGCATGTTTTGCTGAATACCAGTTTATCCCTATATAAAACAGTAATGTTCTAAATGCAAACATTCTGCCTTCAAATGTTCATATGTATATTCCAATTGGCTATAAATTTTAATATCATTAAATAGTCCTGTACAGTACACATTCTATTTCCTCCCAAATGTCCTATTTTAAAGCAAATACTCTAGTCATTAAGAAGGGACACAATTATAAAAAAAATTTAGGTGTCTCAGGAAAATGTCATTCTAAGGTTCACAGGTGAGTGTGATGAGAACAGTCCAAAATACTTTTTGATAAAACCTCCAGCATAAATATTCATATAAATTTACAATGACCTCTGGAGATTAGGTTTTACATGAAAGCAATAACAAGACATGTTCGCATTATACAGAAAAAAAATAATTAGGAAATTACATTATGGTAGAGCCCACATAGTATATTCCATAAGTCCCTTCACGTTGATGGTAATTTTAGATCCTAAATTTTGACTTTGAAATAGCTGAAAAAATCAGAAGACAGTGGTACACTGATTATTGTTATATTGAATATTTATGATATTTGATGAAATTGCAGATGCATTAATATTACCTTAAAGAGGTAATTTCATACTTTAGTATACTCCCAGTTACAAACTGTTACTTTCTATGTCCCCCTTCAGATAACACCACGATTAGGATGACTCCATCTCAGTAATACGTTTACCATTCTTTATTCTGTACTGCTAAAAGGATGGTTTCTGTTACAAAAAACGAACAAACAACCAACCTATCCCAAACCTGACAAAACTAATTGTATTTGTAATCCCAGCATGTATTTATCTAGCATGGGAGGGAAAGGACTGAGTAATCTGAAAGACAGAGCTCTGAAACAATTATATTTAAAATTCCAGTCATTCATTTTGGTTAATTTCTCTTTCCTCTATGAAATTTTAAAAGTGAGATATTTTTTATCCATAAATTTACCTCAACTAACACTGAACTCACAAACACTATAAGGTAAATTGTCATTATTATTATTATGATTATTAGTGTTTTATTACCAATGGAGGAAGATAAGAAAAATCCTATTCCCATCCAATCCACTCACACACAGAAGCTTCCACATATGCTGTTGAAGTGGAAAGATTGGACTCTTCCTGAGACTCAAGGGAAGGCTGAGCAAGGGAAAGGGGGTACATAGTCTTCATTCTGTCTAAAATAAATGAACACTGCTTGCTTATCATTATAAAATGTAGTTGGAATTCTGCCACACTGAGAAGAAAATGGGCTCGTATCTGCAGTCTTCTTTGGAAGAAACACCCCATTTACTTTCACAATTCTTGTACAAGAAGATGCTTTATGTTTTTGAAATTTTTTAAACTACTGGCATTTTAACGATTGTTTTTAACTTTATTATTATGAATAAACAGAGGGGGAAATACTAAAATTTAGGAAGTAAAAGGCTATTGATGTGAACTTTGTGATAATTGTCTTATTAATTTTTTAGTTTTATAAATGAATATTAATTTCCTTACAGTAATATAAGCAAATAAAATAGTTAAAATTTAGTTTGGAAGTACTTTTTAGGTGCTTTAAGGCAAAGCAGAAAATACTTCATGAAATAAAGCAGATTCCTGTAGACAATGGAAGACACATAATTTTAAAAAATTCTTTAAATTCTTGTGGAGAAAGTATGTATCATTCAGGTAGTAAACTTGTTATGTTTATAGGTGGCTTACAATAGCTCAAAAACTTATATTCTAAAACTTTTTTAGTGAACTATATCTGCAAAGTAGCTAAAATCAACTGTCTAAAAAAGCTTACTGTGACCTCAACTTAACTAATACATTTAATGGTTAGAAAAAAAATGTAGAAAATGTGTTGTTCTCAGCAAAGGTGTTATTGTATCTAATTTAAATGATTGTATTTAATGTACCTCTGTGCTAATCTATTTGTAAACTAAAAATAAATAATATTCATCAAACCAAACTTCATTTCTTCTTAGGATTTTGAGCCTACTTCAGATGCTTCACTATTCCTTTATGGAACTTATCTATTATATATACTTTTCTTTAAAAAGACCTACTTTAATAATAGTTTGACATTTTCAAATTGGGGGACAATTATCCAAAACAAAAAGTAACACAGAAATACATATAATTTTAAAAAAAGTTTGGAGTAAATATATTATTTGTCAGTTTGTTAGTGAACAAACTGAAACCATAGTGTAAAATGACTAAAAATTAAAGAATAATAATTAAGAACAAGGAAGCAAAAACAATATATACAACCTATACACAGTCAGCAACAACAAACAGCAAAACCATATGCTTTGAATCACATATATGTAGTTGGTTAAATAAGGAATGTAAGAAATGACAGAAAGAAAAACAACAAGAGGGACAGAATATCTTGCTTATAGTAATATAATATCTGGATCACAAATCTCCATTGTGATAATTAATCAAAATTCTTAATATTGAGCTTTCTTCCTTGGCTCCATTCACTTATTTATTCATTTATCCATTTGCTCATTCATTCATCTGGGTAACTACTGCATTTTGGATATTATACCAGGCACCTTTAATCACACCCAACCTTCCCATAGATTTATCTTTCAGCCACTTCACACTGAAACTGCCCTGAGCAAAACATTTTTCATATACTTATCAACAACACCAAATAACATCTGACCCTCTTGATAGGCCAAGTTTTGTTCACATATTTTGTTCAAATATAAACTTTTTGAAAGATAGGAACACAGGCCTTCTTAATACCTGTAGAACAAGTGTTCAAACATTTGGTTAATTCACCCTAAACAGTCCTGTAAAAGCAATAACAATTTAAATGGTTTAAATGGCTTTAGTCAAACAGAATAAAATTTCACATGATTAGATATTATGAGTTCTAAATGTTTATGAGAAATAAAATATATTAATTAAAGTTTCATTAGAAGCATAAGCAGGAAATTGATTTTTAAAAATCCAGGCAACTGGAAAATAGAACATAAGTTAATCAGTAGCTTAGAGTAGACACACTAAACTGCTGCCTGTTCTGTGTGATTTCAGCGCCCCCTTGACCACAATGTTCATTGTGCCAGAGATTCCTTGTTTGGGGATTCATTTCTTTAAGTCTTGAAATCTTTTATGTATTCAGGATATTTTAATACTATGCAGGTAAAAACTAGGAAGGTGAAAAATAATATGCCTTTGTCAATCAGCACTTCATGAAGAATTAAGTAACTGGTGTTAATTAAAAATGTTTAGTTGGGATTAGAGCATTATTACAGACATAGTGTTGAAAATACACTTCAGTTTGAGCAATGCTTTGATTTTACAAAATAATACCACACATGTGATCTCATTTATTCTTTACAAGAACTATATACCTGACCCAGGAAGGCTGATTATATTTTAGAAATGTGAAAGACAAACTTCAGAAAAAGAAGCAGGGCAGGGAAGACATTTAGGAAACACCTAAGGTAATGAAAGCCCATTAGACAAATTTTTTCATGAGTTGCTCAGAAAGTAATCTCTAACTGCTTTAATCTAATCCACTTTTGAATGTCATTACGATAAATCATGTATAATATGTGCCTTGGTCAAGTTGAAATTAACTGAAAATTTTATAAATGCTTCCAACAAGAGGAAATTAAACCAATAACGGACATTCTTCACCTGTGTTTTAAATGGTATTTCAAGTAATCTGAAAGAGTTACTAAACTTTTACTGTGTGTTTAACTTACTCCCAGGGAGTAATTTACATAAAGTCCGTATCTTATTATATTATGGCTAAAATTTTTTGTGCAACATTCCCATATGAACCTTATTCTCAAAACCACCCCCCAAAACAAAACAATAACAAAAAACCCCCAAAGTCCTGTTTACTGATCTTTAATTAAACACCATTAAGTTACCATATAATATTGTAAAAAATTTCAGCGAGTAGATAGAACATTTCTCTAGAGACCTTGATTTCAGTGACTGTCCAAGAATGTCATATTATCAAGGAGCAATATTACTGTCTGACTAAATTAAAAATCCTTTTTTAAATGACATATTCCCACTAAGCTGTATAATTTCTAATTAAATTTCATCACAAGTTTTGGTTCAAATAATAAATACATTTACTCAGAGAGAAACATTCAAATTCAGAATTATAGAGCAGAAGGCAAAAACGAAACTACTATCTGGTTAATGAGCAATGACTTTATATTGCTTATAAATGTAATAAGAACTCTATTAGAAGATTTTTATTTAACTTGGTGATAAAAATAAATATTCCTTTGATAAAGGAGGCAGTTTTGTATTTTTGTTTCCCTATTTAACTTGCATTAAGAAAAATATAAAGCTCATTTGGTCACCGAACGTGTACTGAATGAATGAAAACACCTTCATAAGCCCAAGCAGATGCATATGACTTAAAACTGGCCTGTGACTTAAAACTGAATTGGCATTTTTTGCCAAATGAAAAATCAATTGCATTTTCTTCTGCTTCCCACTGAAAAAGCTGTGTCATAGATGAGAAATATCTTAGACCCATTAAGGCACCTGAACCAAGAATGTTGATTAGAAGGGTACTTATTTTAACACTGTCTGGGTTTACTTGACTATTTTATTTTAAACAACATGACAACACAGAGCTGTTCTCTAAAATATTTGCCTAAAAACAAACACCACTGTCATTGAAAGAAAATATACAATCTACTCATTGAAAAATAGCAATCATCCATAGGTGGTACTTTGTAAGACTGGAGGAAATATCATTATTTATGCAAGACTTTTTTTTTCATATGACAACTTTTATTTTGTGGTCTGCTATTGCAGAATCTGGTAGCTGGTCCTAGAATGGGGAAGGCACTGCTGTCATGCTTTTGCCCTAAACAATTTTATATATATGACCTTCATATATACATAGATATATATGAAGTTACTTCATATATATCCATGTATATATGAAGTAACTATACCCTAGAGGGTTTATATGCCATGGCTCTGTTAGCCATGAATCAGAGAGATAAGACTGGGATTTCAAATTCCAATTTCCTATGTGAGTTCTCAAAATAATTTTTTCATTAAAAAGAAATAATAGGTTACACAGTGCTTTCCAATATCCACTCAGAATTTGAAAGAGTTGCTTTTCCACTATGCCCATTAGAACTGTTGGACTGAATTAACATCGCATTCATAGACATGCTTCTTTTAGAAAACAGTCCGCATGTGTTCGGTGAGTTAATATAATAATAGCATTCCTTTAATTCTCCATTCAGGGAGTACCTGTGCCTTGCTCTGGATCTCTCAGCAGGCAAAGTGAGAAACTTACTTGGCTTTGAATGTGCTCTTTTAGATGTGGGTCCCTCTGTGCCAGAATCAGGAGGTCGACTAGCTAACTGCAAGGCAGTTGAGTTGTTCCTGTTAGTATTTTGGGACTCAACATTTGTGACAGCTTCACTCTGTGGTTCGGTACTTGGCTTCGTGCCAGTCTTTCTTTTCTGCTTTTGGGACACAGAAGTACTTGAAGTCCAGGTAGGAGGCAAAGCAGAGGTAGTGGTAGAGGAGTCCTGACTTGAACAAGTTTCTGAACATTGTATCACATTGTCATTGGCAACTTTAAAACACTGGGCATTCTCTTCGTGTCCTACAGCTTGTTTGGACATGGACTGGGGCAGCGTCACACTGCAGCCTTGTATTTGAGCCCCATTAGTTTGAGAGCAGACATTGCTGACCTTGGTGACCTTGTGTTGCCCATTATTGTTACAAACCTTATACCGGATCATTAGAATGATGATGAAAACCAGCACAGAGGCTACGATGATTCCACCAATAATAATAATCATGGTGCCTCCCAAAAACTGGGACTGCATGAAATGGCACCGCACATAATCGTCTTCCGTAGTAAACTGGATGCAACCCACGACTCTTGTGGCAGTGAGGGAAGTAATGCCATCATCATATATTGCCAAGACACACAAGTCATACATAGTTCCAGCAGCCAGGTTATTGACAAGAAAAGTTTTGCTCGTAGGAGGTATCATTCTGAGGGACAATGGAATTTGTGTTAATATTAAAAACAAAACAAAACAGATACACACCCAGTCATTATGACTTTAGTTCTGTTTCATTTTAGTACTCATTAAGATAAGCACATTTATAACATATGAAATATGAGAAAATGATCTAATCTTATATTTACCCAGTTAAAATGGCTAAAAGTAATTGTTGGATTCTGCATCATATTAATGGTGCCTGCACTATGTCTTGACAAGCTTACTAATTACATTGCTTGGCAAAGCAGAATTCCTAATAAAAGCCACTGCTAAAAAATCATTTATGACAAATTACTTTTGAAAGGTGTGACTGTGACATTATCTGACGACTAAACAAATCCATTTAGCACTTACAACACCTCTGTGACTAAAAGCCAATTCGAAGGAAGGGAAAACACTGACAATCACATTAGAAACCAGAATGGAAATGAAATTCAGAGTATTTCTTTTTCAAATCAGTTATAAGCTACTATGGAATGGTACCCATTAAATCTATCTTTAATAACTAAGATAATTACTAAGATTAAAGTACTTTATTTACAGATCTCAACCCTCTCTTATGTCTTCAACACTTGGTTCCCAGTATGCTTTTATCTATAAATGAGGTTGATGTGTAATATTATCCTAGAATCATGAACAGGGCAAAGCTGTTGACCGGAGCATGAATCTCTTATCCTCCCCATTGTGGGCCGATGAAATTACTTTCACAACATAGTTTGTAAAGTTTGATAAGAGTTTAAGACACCTCTGAATCCACTGTATCACTAAAGTCTTCTGTGGCTCCTATTCTCCACTACCTTTTTCTACTCAGTAGCAACCATATATGACTAAGATTTAATTTGGAAAATAGGCTTGAAACTCTCTTTTTTCTCTGAAAGAGTTTTAGAAATTTCAAGACTTGGCAATGCTAATCTATTATATAACCTAAATAATGTGTTCTAAATGTACCAAGAAACTTTTAGGCTAGAGTATGTATTGTGGTTGAGATCACTACCATTTAGTGGGTGCATAAGAAATGCCAGGCATTACTAGGCACTTTATATGCATTATGATTTCATTTTTACAATGACTTATGAGGTAGGCATTATCACCATTTTACACATGACAAACATTAAGGTCAGGAATTCAAGCAATTTCCTCAGGGTCATAAGAGAATTTACTTGTCATGGAAGGATTAAAATCTTGGAATTTGGAAAATAGAAACTGACCTATTTTACAGAGCTAATGTTTAAAGTATACAGAATGTCTAGTAGCTACAGGAAAGTAAGGGGTAGGGGTAGATGCTCATCTTTGACAACGGGTTAAATAATCCATAGCCTAAGTGAAAAGCTGAGTATGACAACAGCAAACTACTATATGCTAATATACACGCATCGCAGTCTACATCCCCATACATTTAGTGATGAGAGGAATATTAGAAACCATTTACTCTAATCTCTTCCTTTTAAAGATGAGAAAATTAAAACTCAGCCAAGTAGAACCTTGCCCAGCATCGGTCACATGGTTAGCTAGGTCAGTTTTGTTTTTTGCTACCAGCCCATGCTTATTTTTTAAAAAAATTTCTCTCATTTCCATACATGAGCAAAAATCAAATTATCTTCAAGAATTCATCTGGAGATATAACAACTGATTTGATCTTATTTCAGAAAAGCTGAAAGGCAAAATATATATATTTGTATATATATATATATATATATATACATATATACATGTATACACATGTATATTTCAAAGCCATGATTTTACATCATTTCCTAGGAGTAACAATAGTCTATCATGAGTAAAATTATATGGAGAGGTAAAAATGTATATTTCCAACTGAAAATTGGACAAGATGTGACTATAAATCAATGAGGCTGAACTTTAGAAAAACATACCAGAAATTCTTTAGTCAGATGCAAATTCTCCACAAATATCCTTACCCAGAGATTACATATTTAACTCCACTGATACTTTCACTGCTCAAAATACTTATAAACTTTCTCTTTGGAACTGTCTTAAGAACCAGTGTATATGAGACAACACACACACACGTAACTCAATCACTCAAAAAATCAGTCTCATTATTTTATAGTTACATCCTATTTTTGACCAAAAATGGCAATACCCATCTTGATCACCCACCTTATTCACAAGACTTGGCTCCAAATGGCTTTTGCTTGTTTCCAAAATTCAAATTCACCCTCAAAAGACGAAGATTTGCCACCACTGAGGATATTCAAAATAGTATGACGAAGGTTCTAAAGATAATTCCAAAAATGCTTTGAGCAATGGCAGCATTATTGGGATAATAGTATAGCCTCCCAATGTGACTTCCTTGAAGGAAAGAACACTCATGTGGATGTGTAAGTTCTGGTATGTTTTTGAATTTTTAAGGTAAATCAATCTTGTTCTCTGATAGTCACATCTCTTAGATAAGGGGGAAAAAGTAAGTAAGCATAATATTAAATATAAATTTGAACTCTCTGAAAATAACAGCATTCAAAATATTTCTCCACATGTATTCACCTTTCACAAGCCTTACATTATATACTTTAAAAAGTGGAGTACTTTAATTACAACACAGAGTAGCACTGCTGATTGAAAAAAATCAGTAGTAGATTATCAAGTCCTACACTAAGATGCACAGCAAGTACAAAAATTTGCTTAATTTTTCTTACCTGTAAACAAGGGTGTCATCATAAGTACCATTGTACTGGATTTGAAACATACGTATTCCCGGGATATTTCTTTGAAAATTAAATTTAAGCAGTGCCGTAGATGATGTTGCTTCTGCCACCACAATTTTATCTTGACTGATTTTAGTATCACCATTACTAGTGCTTGCATTAGAACCTGACTTAGTAGAAGTTGAGATATCTGAAGAACCAGGATCAGGCTCATGGATATGGTTTGTACTGTTTAGTAAGTGAGGGAGCTTAATTATATGAAGATCCACCATTTGTGTTGCTTCCCCAGCAGGATTGGAAGCAATGCAGGTAAAAGCTCCTGTATCCTTAATAGTTGTTATAAGAATGTCAAGTGTTCCATTATCATACACCAGAGATCTTGTTGCATTTGAAATAAGCTTCCCTTCAGGAGAAATCCAGTGAATTGCAGGTTCGGGGTCTCCCCTGGCTTTGCACCTCAGGGTTGCCCTCTGACCCTCCAGGACTCTCATCTCATGTGTATGACGAGTAATGAGAGGAGGCTCACACAAAAACTCTTCCTCAGGAATTGACCAAAAATAGCGGCCAGTTAAAAGTGCTGGGGAAGCACAGGTCTCCAGGTCATCTTCTCTGGACAGACGCCTCAACCACAGCAATTCACAGTTGCAATGCAAAGGGTTTCCACCAAAACTTAATGCAAAAGTAGATGGGCTTATGATTCCTGAGGTTGCTAGGACCTGAGCTCGCTGAAAGAGAGGGTCAGGTGGTAGCTTCTGTAATTTATTTGATGTTACATCTAGCCGAGTCATCTTGTGCAAGTGGGAGAAAGTCCCCTTAGGAATGTTATCAATCATATTGTGATCCAAACTGAGGGTGTGCAAGCTAACCATCTTCTCAACAGCATCCCATGGTATTGTTTCTAAATTATTATAGGACAGATCCAGCTCCTCGAGGGCAAAGACATCATCAAATGCCGTAGAAGAAATTAAAGTCAGCTGATTGTTGTTCAGTATCAAATGATGGAGATTGGAAAGCCCACTGAACATATCATTTGTAATTTTAGTCAATCTGTTGCTATTCAAATGCAATGCCCTCAGATTCCGTAAGTCAGCAAAAGCATGAGGTGTAATAAAACTTATTGTATTCCTGGATAGAGTCAGGTCCACCAAGCTGGTCATATTGGCAAAATCTTTCCTTTTAATATTTGTAACAAAATTGTCTGCCAAACGCAGTTCCACAGTTCTTCTGTCAATGTTTGGTGGCACAAACAAAAGCCCTTTCTTGGCACAAAGGGTTGCAAGATTAGGAGACAAAATCTGACAGACACAACGCTTTGGACAGATCTGAGCTTTCACTGCTATGCCAATGAAAAACAGATAAAAAAGAAATTTTTCCATTGTAGATCAGTTTTAAAAGCCTGTAAGAGAAGACACAAAATATAGTGTTAGCATCCAGTCATTTGAGTGAAGTTCATATTACTACTAAAATAATCTTTTTTATGCAAATTAGAATATAGAAACAATTTATTCACTTGCTTATTTAACCAGATATAAAATATTAACTCTGTATTGTCTGTGCAGTAGACCCTAGGATAAAAAAAATATACCATTCATGACCTCATGAGATTTAAAATCAACTGGTGAAAACAAAGAAGTCAACAGATTATTATAATTCTGTCAATTAAGTGCTATTTTTGAAATATGTCCAGGGCACTCCCTGGGTTCACAAAAAAGGGACATTCAGCCCAGACTGGAGGGTGGGAGCTCAGGAAAATTTCCACTAAACCCCCAAAAGACATCTTGTAAATTCAAAAGCTTAGACATATTTAGAGATTTGCAAGTATTTCAATTTACTAGTCTGAGCGTAAACAGAAAGAGACAATATTTGTATTTGTTAACCTTGTGGCAAGATACTTGAAAGTAATTAATTGTTAATTAAATTTTATTCATCTTTACAAACTATCTTGAAAATAGTACAACCTCCACATCCTAGCTGCAAATACAGGATCCTGTTCTCAAATATAAAAAAGGCTGAAAATTTACCACAAATGCTCTGAGCTTCTTAACTATTAGAATGTTTTATGTGATATAATGTGGATTTTTGAAGATAATTTATGGAAAGCAGTCATCAAAATACTTGACAGTGAGTCCAAGATGTCATATTCCATTTTCCTTTTCTGAAAAAACTTAGTGCACTTGTATTTATTCAAATTTATTTTTAAAAAACTTGACAGTTTCATTTCTATCTTGATCTTAAGTATTTGCTCTTGAAAATAATCATCAAAAATAACAATACTGGGCTTCCCTGGTGGCGCAGTGGTTGAGAGTCCGCCTGTTGATACAGGGGACACGGGTTCGTGCCCTGGTCCGGGAGGATTCCACGTGCCGCGGAGCGGCTGGGCCCGTTGAGCCATGGCCGCTGAGCTTGCGCGTCTGGAGCCTGTGCTCCACAACGGGAGAGGCCACAACGGTGAGAGGACCACGTACAGCAAAAAAAAAAAAAAAAAAAATACTAACACATACATGATTAAAATTCTCAAAAAGTACATGTAATTTTAAACACCAAAAGGGAAAACAGCTGCAGAAAATCACTTAAATGTTTAATTGATGAAAATATAAAATACATAATGATTCTAGAAATGATGCACCTAGTTTTCTAAATAAAACCTATTCTTATAGGTTTGATTTATTTTATGCCTATTTTATGTCATATTAAATGTGGTTGTAATGAATATGAACTGTCATTCTCAGCAAATGAAAGAGTCTTACTCTTCTGTTCGTGACAGAATAACTAGTACTTCGCCTTTCAGTAATAAGCAAAATTTAAAAAAAAAACAAAAAAAAGAAACTGTACAAAAATATGTAAAATGTCTGTTTCAGACATTGGAGAAAAGGAAGCAGAGAACTGTGATCCTTGAAAAAGTGAATTAAAAAAAATGAACCCTATCATTGATCCCTAGAGACACTTTCCAAACCACATCACAAGGAGGGAAAACAAGGCAAAGCATGAGAGTCTTATTCAGTTGAAGAGAACTGAGATCGGAGTGCAGAGTCTCAGGTGGCTTGACTTTATGGGGCAAAGTACCAGAAATGAGAGAGTTATCAAAAGAAAGAACACCAGTAATCTCTGTACACAGAGACAGAACAATAGATACTAACTATACTGAAACACTGATGGGGAAAAAAGTGAACAAAAACTCAGTGACTTGTGGAAAAATATTAAAAAGTCAAACATACATATAATTGGAGTATTAGAAGAAAGCTGTAATGTAGAAATATATCTGAAGAAATAAAGGCAACTTCTTTTTTCAAATTAGTGATAAAAAACAACCCAAAAAATCCAAGCTGAAAACAAGAAAAACCCACAAAGACACATCACAATCAAATTGCAGATAACCAAAGAAAGAGGAAAAATAATCTTAAGAGCAGTCCCCAAGATAGGACACATTACAAAAAGATATGGTGAACAAAATAAAAATAATGTCTGACTCCTCACTGACTTCTCTTTGGGAATAAAGCAAGATGGAAGACAATGAGAAATCTCTTTAAAGAGCTTCCAGAAAAAGAAAGGCCTGCCAAACTGGGTGAGGGTTTATATATTCATAAATTATGAAAGTAAAATAAAAACGTTTTGAGAGAAACACTGAAATTTTCATTACCAGAAGAACTTGAATCTTTATAGATGCATAAAAAGGCAACAGAAATGGTATATCTGTGGGTAGGTATAAAATATTTCATTGTGTTTTAATATGTTTATAAATAGTACTCTGGTGTGGATATAAACAGTTACAAAAAACATTCACACCCTAACAATTAAATATGCTGGATAAGCTACAAATTATATATTTTTAAAAATAACAACATCATAATGCTGAAAATACAAATAAACTTAATGGAACTATATTCCACATAATGACAGTCCTTGATGAAAGAGAGGATATACAGAGGTATCCCCCTTCTTCCCCCATCAACAGAAAAGTAAATAGAAGAACCCACCTGGCATAAATTGGGGTGAGGAGAAACCAGCCTAACTTTTAATAAACTTTTAAAAAAATATCTTATTGTTTTAGAGCAGTATTAGGTTTACAACAAAATTGAGAGGAAGGTACAGAGATTTCCCATATACCAACTACTCCCACACATGCACAGCCTCCTCTATCATCTACATCCCTTACCAAAGTGGTACATTTCTTACAGCAGATGAATCTACTTCGGCACATCATAATCACCTAAAGTTCATGGCTTACATTAGGGTTCACTCTTGGTATTATACATTCTCTGGGTTTGGATAAATATATAATGACATATATTCACCATTTTGGAATCATACAAAGTATTTTCACTGCCCTAAAAATCCTCTGTGCTCTGCCTATTCATCTCCTCAGCCCTTCCCTGGCAATCACTGATCTTTTTACTGTCTCCATAGTTCTGTTTTTTCAAGAATGTCATAGAGCTGGAATCATACAGTATGTAGCTTTTTCAGATTGACCTCTTCTGTTTAATATGTTTTTAAGGTTCCTCCATGTCTTTTCAAGGCTTTGCAGCTCATTTCTTTTTAGCACAGAATAATATTCCATTGTCTGGATATACCACAGTTTATCTACTCACCTACTGAAGGACATCTTCGTTGTTCCCAAGTTTTGGCAATTATGAAAAAAGCTGCAATACACATCCATGTACAGGCTTTTGTGTGGACATGTATTTTTTACTCCTTTGGGTAAATACCAAGGAATGCAATTGCTGGATTGTATGGTAAAACATGTTTAGTTTTCTAAAAAACCATCAGAGTGGCTGCACCAGGAATGTGTGAGAGTTCCTGTTGTACCACTTCTTCTTCAGCACTTGGTGTCAGTGTTACAGATTTTGGTCATTCTAACAGATGTGTAGTAGCATTTCATTGTTTTAATTTGCATTTCCCTGGCGACATATGATGTGGGTTATCTCTGCATATTTTATTTGCCATCTGTATATCTTTTTTTGGTGAGGTGTCTGTGAAGGTCTTTGACCCAGTTTTAATCATTTTTTTAATTATTGAGTTTTAAGAGTTCTTTGTATATTTTGGATAACAATCCTTTATCAGATTTGTCTTTTGCAAATCTGTTGTATGTAAAAAAGCACCACCACACCTGAAGTCATCTAGGTTTTCTCTTATGTCATCTTCTAGGAATTTTACAGTATTGTATTATTGTGATTCAGTTCACCACAGTTTCAAATGCTTTGAGAGCATGGTTGGGAGTTTCCTATTCAGTAAGACATGAATCTTAGCACTAGAGTGGTTTTGGAGCTTTATAACTCTGTTTCCAGCTTTTTTCTGGCGGCCAAGGAGAACTCCTTGATCTTTAATTTCACCTCTGGATTTCTTTGCTTTGCACTGTAACTGAGCTATCCTACAAGCTTTTCTCATCTCTTCAGTGCCATGCCAGGCATTCTGTGTTTGAAAGTCAGAAATACCTCTATGGGAGGAAAGTGACTGAACTATCCTTTCTCTCTCTTCCCTCCCCTTCTCCCTCACCCTCTCCTCTCTCTCATAGCTAAAACCCCTGAGTGACTTTTCCTTTCTGTTCTTTTGCTTCTTATTCATTCTTCCAAACTTGAAAGTCTACAGTGCCTGGAGGATTCATTTCAATTTTCCTTTCCTTCCTTAATTCTTCCTCATTTTTTTCCTTATCTGAAAATGCAAAGTACCTAGGAAATTGTCTCATAAAAATAGAGGGCAGAATGGTGGTTACCAGGGGCTGAGGGGTGGAGGAAGTGGGGAGATGTTGTTTGAGGGTACAAACCTGCAACTAGTAGATAAATAAGTCCTGGAGATCTAATGCACAATGTAGTGATTACAGACAACCATACTGTACTATAGACAACAAAGTTGCTAAGAGACTAGATCTTAATTATTCCCACTGCAAAAAAGAAATGAGAAGTACGTGACACGATAGGAGTGTTAGCTAATGCTACAGTGGCAATCATATTGCTATATCTAAATGTATCAAGTCAATACATTTTTACACCTTAAACTTACAGTGTTATATGACAATTATATCTCAATTAAAAAATATTTTGGGGCTTCCCTGGTGGCGCAGTGGTTGGGAGTCCGCCTGCCGACGCAGGGCACATGGGTTCGTGCCCCGATCCGGGAGGATCCCACATGCCGCAGAGCGGCTGGGCCCGTGAGCCATGGCCGCTGAGCCTGCGCGTCTGGAGCCTGTGCTCCGCAACGGGAGAGGCCACAACACTGAGAGGCCCGCGTACCGCAAAAAAAAAAAAAAAATTTTGAAGTCCTAGCCTCAAATACTCGTGAATGCACAGAAGGAAGACAATGTGAAGCACAGTAAGAACATCATCTACAATCCAAACAACTCTGAAGGCTGCTAGAATCTAAGAGAAAGGAATAGAACAGATTTTCCCTCGCAGCCTTTAAAAGGAACCAAGCATGACAGACACCTTGATTTCAGACTTCTAGCTTCCACAATTGTGGGAGAGTAAATTTCTGTTAAAGCTACCCTGTTTGTGGTACTTTGTTATGGCAGCCCTAGCAAACTAATACAACTCTCAAAACCATTTCCTGTAACAGAAGAATTTTGGATATAAAACAATACATATTGTAAACTTCCAAGTACACCTGACCCTTGAAACAACACAGGGGTTAAGGGCACCGACCCTTTGCATAGTCAAAAATTTGTGTATAACTTATACTTGGCCTTCTGTATCTGCAGTTCCTCTACATCTGTGGTTCTGCATCTTCGGATTCAACCAACTGTGAACTGTGTAGTACTGTAGTAAGTATTTATTGAAAAAAAAACTGTATATAAGTGGACCCGCACAGTTCAAACACTTGTTGTTCAAGGGTCAACTGTATACATGTATTTAGAACAGGCAAAGCTAATGCATAGTGATAGAAATCAAACCTACTGATTGTGGTTGCCTGGTTGGAGGATGGTAGATTGACTGGGGAAGAGTACAAAAAGATTGGGGGGGGGCGGGTCATGGAAATATTCTATATCTTATTTGTAATAGTAGTATACATTCATCAGAATTCATTGGCTATACACTTGAAATTCGTGCATTTTATTTATGGCAAGTTTTCCACAACAGAGTTGGTTAAGCTTAAAAGAGGAAATATGGGTTTTCTATTATATTTCCAAACATTGGTTTCAAAGGAAGAAGAATTTATAAAATGACAAGTTATTGGTAGTTAATCAGAACTTACTCATAAATATTTTAGAAATACATATTTTCTTAGCTCTGTCATATATCTTCAAAGGTGTGTTTCCGTTCCAAGCCAAATTATGCACCCTATTTCATAATCTGATTTACTCCCTCAGGTAACATACACACTGCCTGATGTAATATCATCTCACTGCTGATAAGGTGGTTTACTAAGTAGCAATACGTTTAGAATAAAATGTGCACCATTTTCTTAACTCTGTGTTTATTTTTTAAGTGAGACCTGTAAGTAATAACAGAATCATATGAATTGTGATACATAAGCATTCCCATGTTATCTTAGGACAAGGTGGAAATTTCAAAGTTTGTAAAAAATAGGAGATAGGAATCACATAAAGAAGCAGAGTTTCACTTCCTACAAGTTCAAAAACTAATTCTTGACATATTTTTTAAATTAATATAATACTACTTGAAGAGAATGAATGTGACTGGAAGAGTGGAGTAGTTGTCAGTTTTGCTGGAATTCATAATTTAAACATTTATAAAGACCATTGGATGGACCTAGAGACTGTCATACAGATTGAAGTAAGTCAGAAAGAGAAAAACAAATATCACATATTAATGCATATATGTGGAATCTAGAAAAATGGTACAGATGAACCAGTTTGCAAGGCAGAAATAGAGACACAGATGTAGAGAACTAACATATGGACACCAAGGGGGGAAAGGCGGGGATGGGATGATTGGGAGATTGGGATTGACATATATACACTAATATGTATAAAATAGATAACTAATAAGAACCTGCTGTATAAAAAATTAAATTAAAAAAAACATAAAGACCATCAAACACAGTATCCTCATTTTTCTTTTGTGTATATATATATACACACACACATATATATATATATTCCTTTTTAGATTCTTTTCCATTATAGGTTATTACAAGATATTGAGTATAAACACTATCCTCATTCTTATCTAGTTAAGTGAAACTTTTTCAAAACATTATTCGTCTGTTGCTTTATCTAAATAGTTAAATGCAAACAACAAAGATCCCTTTTTAATAATAATATTTGAGGGGGGCTGTAACTCAGTAAATAGTCATACAGTTACAGCTCTTTAGATAATATTTATACACCTCTATATTATATGTTCTCTCAATCTAGTTCCTCTCAGACACAAAGTGACACATTTACAAAGTGTCTATCACACACAAACTGGGAAATCATTTTCCAGTACTGCATCCTTCTTTCAGCCCATGGCTATTACATAACATATGCTCAAGAGAATCAGTATTTATTTGGCAACTGTAATAGGATATAAAAGCAAATTTAGATCTTACATCCAACTGAGAATATAATCTATTCTCTGCAGAAACCAGTATGGTACCAATTTATATGTTGAGTCAAAGGAAAGCTATCTGGCTCCTCAGGAGCTGCCTTGCCATCTTTCAGCAGAGCTCTACCAATTCAATTAGTGCCCCTCTGCCCAGGCTAATGCCTGGGAACAGATGCTGATGCCTGCTGACACCGATGAGTTGTTTTAGGATGTGTCAAAATGGTTACATTATGGCAAAGGATATTTCACAATGTAGTTTAGATAATGAAACACATTTGGTACTCATTTCAAATATTTTAGGTTTTCCCCTAATTTTTATTCTAGAAGGACTATAAATGATAATATTATAATTCCATTCTCTGCTAAAACATGTACTGAAGATGTTGCAATTGAACCTGTTAAATTCAGGCCTAAAAATATGACAAATATAACCTAGAACAATAATCCTTTGGTCTTTGATTATAATATTTGCTAGAAAAATTCCTAAGCACATTGAACATAATAAATTTTTAAGATTCACTCACACATCCATTCACTCATTTTTTTCCCCATTTTAAAAATTAAGTTCAGCAAGATTTATTTAGCTTCTGTACCATCTACAAGGTCCTTTGCTAGAATCTAACAAGCTTAGAAGGCTGGGATCTGATTAGATAAACACATTCACAATTAGTATAATAAAAGGCAGACTGTAAAATATTTTTATTTACCATACATTTTGATATTTATATTTACACACTTCAAATGGGTCTGTGAGTTAAAAAAACATCCTATAATTTTTGTTCTCAACATGTATATGTATACATATATGTCTTTTTAACTCATCATGGCATATGTGTATATAAACACTTATTATTTACAGTAATGGACAAGAGGCCAGTTACTTAGACAAACCAAATTACAAAAAAATAATGGTTACCATTCACAGAGCACAGGTAAACATGA
Organism: Phocoena sinus; assembly: GCF_008692025.1. NCBI lineage: Eukaryota > Metazoa > Chordata > Mammalia > Artiodactyla > Phocoenidae > Phocoena > Phocoena sinus. The sequence goes on along the minus strand of NC_045764.1, from coordinate 120,174,528 downwards.
AGGAAGTAATGGTCTTTTTATTTTATATATGAGGAAACAAGATTGAGATGCTAATAAATGGTAATTAAACCAGATTACTTAATGGAATGTTTGCCATGCTCTATTTAACTAGTAGATGTGCAAATATTTCATCACTTCTCTGCTTTTAATATTAAGGTGAATGCTACATAGAGAAATGTTTTATTTCTTTAATAAAATTTTTTAATATTAATTTTGTTAGCTTACATTAGAAAGCTAAAATGGACTTGTTATGCAATGTACTTATCACACCAAATCCCATTTAATCCTTGCACAACTCCATATAAAGCAGTTACCTTTCTCCCCATTTTATATGATGAAATAAAATTTAGGAAACTTAAGTAATCCCCTCAAGGTCATACAGAAAGCAAACAAAAAGGTAGCTTTAAGATGGACATACATTTACTTCCAAAACCCATACTCCTTCTAGGATAAAATGATGTTTATTTATATTACTTATATTGTGTTTTCCAGATTATGCAGCACTTGGACATAAAGGGTTATTAATTCCAACAGTGATTCCTAAAGTTCTTCAAGTGACTTACTTTTCTTCCTGGTCTCTTTCATAATCAAATTACATTTAAAAGGTGCTGGCAGATTACTATGGTGGAGACTTAAGAGCATATTGGATGACAACCCAAATGACACATTTAACCAGTCATTCATTTTTCTTTGGTGTGTTCAGATATGACTGAAGTTACCCAAATACTTAAGTCCATAATGCTAAGTATTCTTTTAAGAATATAAATTCTACATCAGAAAGGAGAGTGACTTCTGTGTATAATGAGGTCTCAGTATTCTCCCAGTGAAGTGGGTTGAGTTGTCCCTTTTCTTGCCCATTTAGGAGTCTGCCTGCAGAGACTCTATACTGTCACTGACTGTCCATGAATCCTGAGAGTAAATACTACCAGTAACTCTGAAGGAGAATGTATTCTCCCTTGCAGAAAAGCCTGGGGAGAGAAAGCAGCCTAGAACAGGCCAGTGCTAAGAGGCTGTGAAAGTTTACAAAAATGCCAGAACAGCAGTAGTTTAGGGTTGAGTAAGTTGGCATAGGTGACAAGTGGTTTCCTAAAATGAACTGATTGTAAGCATTCCTTATGGATGTTCAGATATAACTGGGAAGTATTTGGGAAGGGGAAGTATTTGCATATAAAAATGCAAAATAATTTATATTTAAAACTTGCACTAATTAAGACAGTAGTGCCTATAAGGGACAGGTACAGGTATAATTTATCTGGGGAGTGGATAGTTATTTGTTTCATAGAAAATTTGATAACCTACTTTGTGTGTGAACGGTGAGTACCCCAAGGCATGGATTTTAAAGGGGCAATGAAACAAAGGATATATACCCAGGAGTGGTATTGCTGGGTCATATGGTAGCTCTATTTTCAAGTTTTTGAGAAACCTCCATACTATTATCCACAGTGGCTGCAGCAATTTACATTCCCACCAACAGTGTAAGAGGGTTCTCTTTTCTCCACATCCTCACCAACATTTGTTATTTGTGTTCTTTTTGGTGATAGTCATACTGACCAGTGTGAGGTGATATCTCACTGTCGTTTTGATTTGCATTTCTCTGATCATTAATGATGCTGAGCATCTTTCCATGTGCCTGTTGGCCATCTGTATGTCCTTTTTGGAAAAATGTCTATTCAGGTCTTCTGCCCATTTTTAATAGGGTTGGTTGTTTTTTTGATGTTGAGTTGTATGAGCTGTTTATATATTTTGGGTATTAAACTCTTATCAGTCATTTCACTTGCAAATTATTTTCTCCCACTCAGTAGGTTGCCTTTTTGTTTTGTAGATAGTTTCCTTTACTGTGCAAAAGCTTTTAAGTTTAATTAGGAAAACACTAATTCGAAAAGATACATGCACCCCCCAATGTTCATAGCAGCATTACTTAAAATTGCCAAGATATGGAAGCAACCTAAGTGTCCATCAAAAGACGAATGGATAAAGAAGATGTGAGATATATATATATATATATATATATATATACACACACACATACACACACACACAATAGAATACTACTCAGACATACAAAAGAATGAAATTTTGCAATTTGCAACAACAAAGATGGACTTGGGGGGGTATTATGCTAAGTGCAATAAGTCAGACAGAGAAAGACAAATACTGCGTGATATCACTTATATGTGGAATCTAAAAATAAAACAAACTAGTGAATGTAACAATAAAGAAGTAGACTGACAGGTATAGAGAACACACTAGTGGTTACCAGTAGGGAGAGGGGAGGGGCAATAGAAGGCTATGGGATTAAGAGGTACAAACTATCAATATTATGTATAAAATAAATAAGCTACAAGGATGTGTTATACAGCACAGGGAATATAGACAGTATTTTGGAGTAACTAAAAATGGAATATAAACTTTAAAATTGTGAATAACTATGTTGTACACCTGTAACTTATGTAATATTGTACATGAACTATACTTCAATTTAAAAAATAGAAAAAATAACAAGGGATAGCCAAATTCCATGTTTGACGAAATAAAAGTTCTCTGTGTGGAACAGAAGAGAGGAGAGATGACTGATGGAAGCACACAAAAGGAGAAGAGTATGTAAAACGGTGAAAGGCATGTGGCTTTCAGATAAGGAAGTTCTCAGATAAAGAGTATCTTGTTAGCTGTGGTATCACATTGCTGCTCTCATCAACTTCAAAGCTGAAGAAGTGTGCTTCCCCCCATATCAATGCCTTGTGGAAAACATCAGGGTAAAAATGTTCCACATCTGACTTGCTATTGAATGATGAGAAAACTGAACCTCAGTGAAGGTCTGAAAACATTACTCTTTGAAGACTCCAATCTGGATTTAATATGCTCATTTCTCTTTCTGTTGCATCTTATTGCAGGTAATCAGGTTTCAATGGACACAGGGGAGAAAGGTCTAGGATATAGAATATTATCACAAATGTGAAATGCAGTGAAATCAACTATCCTGTCATTGCAGAGTTGTAGATGACCTCTGTTTTCTTCCAATTTCCAAGAATACGGCAGCTCCCTTCTCAGAATTCACCTTGCTTTTATGACAACTTGAAAGAACATCAAGAGGGTTGTAATACAAATTCGAATGCCATTAATCTGTGCTTCAAATCTAGTAAATGATTTAGTGCTTTATCCATTCTTCTTTGGAATTCTGAAAGGTGACTCTCTGAGTCTTTGAGATATCACGCTATCCATTATGTTTCAGTTTGCCGATGGTGTTTAACATTTCATGTAACTAGTCTCTGTGGTTATATTGGTGCTATTGTGCTGTTGCCATAGCAATTAAAGAGGCACAGTTGTGGAGCAATGCAGACAGAACGATCAGAACAGAGATGCTGTTTGACACAATTCAGGCCTCTAGAAATCTGGATAATTCTTCAGGAAAAAAATGTGGTTTAGACTTTGTCTTGATATTATTGTGGGCATTGAGGCAGCCAAGTTATCAGCAATGGAAAATCTAGTTGAAAAGCTGAAAAAAATGGGAGAGGAAAGAAAGGCATACACATACAGAGGAAGTAATGAATTTACTGAGGGTTTATATACTAAATATGTGTGTGGGTGGAAACTTCCGGCAGTACTCCTACAGAAATGTTTTGACAAACTGACACCATATGGAAGCTTTTATGTCACTGAAAGCATCATGTGTTTCCTCACTCTCTCTCTCTTTCTCCTCCCCCTTTCTCATTCTTTCTTCTTCTCTATTCCTCCCTCCCTCCCTCCCATCTCTCTCAAACACACCCACCCTACTCAGTCTTTTTGGATTCGCCTATTTTTTGTATTAACATTGTTTGGCCCTTTACAACATAATGATCATTTCAATTTGATGTTATGCATATTTTAAACAGTAATACAATAATATTACTACATAAAAAGTCCATGTCCAGTTACATAAAAAAAATATAAATATAGCAGATAACTGAGTAAAGGATACAAAGAGATGATTCATAGAAGCCTGGACCTTTTCTGCTGTCTTCCTATATTGAACTGCCAACGTGTCCTTAATCTTTAAAAAATCTCAAAATTGACATGTCTACAACTGAACTCCTAATTTTCTCTCTCAAATCTGCTTTGCTCCTACTATAGTACTTTGCATTGGCATCCCATCTCACTTGGAGAAAATGCTCAGGTTTTTATACTGGACACCAATTCCTACATGGTGTGGTTACTACTGCTTCTCTGATTTCAGAACTACTATGGCCCTGGTTCACTTAACTCTTACTCTTTGCTCTTTCTTAAACACACTGGCCAAACTTTTGCTCAGGATTTGCATTCTCTTTCCCTTTTCCTAGATCTCACCATCTATCTTTAAGAGTATATGTAGTCTCAACCATCAATTCCTTCCAGTCTTAAATGTCACCTTCAGAGTGGGCCCACCCTATTTAAATTATAAGCCCTCTTTCTTAAATCCCTACTTTATTTTCCTCCATAACAATGACCATCATCTCACCATCTATACATTTTGCTTATCTTTGTCTATTTTGTGACTCACCAAATAAAATGCAAGTTCTATGAGGGCAGAGATTTTTCTCTTTGGTTCACCATTGTATCCTCAACACCTAGGGGAAGGGTTGGCATAAAATGGGCTCTCAATAAATATTGGGTGAAGGAATAATTTGGAAATCTAGCTATTTAGCAAGTGTCTGAGAAAGTTTTCAAAGTTTTTAGTAATTGAAATGTGAACAAAAATACTGTTTTGTAAAACAATTATGGTTTTTTAAATTATAATATCAGTGCTGGTGAGGATACAATGAAGAGATATTCTCACACATTGCTAGAGGCGGTAGACATTTAGAATTTTATGCCGTCTAAAATGAAAAAGGTCCTGGAGGCTAGGGAAATAGATAAAATATAGAATGGAAGAATAAGGGAAAAGTCCAGTATTGGCAGGCTTTGACAAGGGAGAGAACTGATTAATTCAGCAGCCTCGAATTATGAGGGAAATGATGAATTAGGAGCATTATAGGATATTTTATTGTATTTGGGGCCATGCAGTCTCCTCTAATACTCCCAAAGAAAATCTTAAGTAAAATTTGCATGATTTGTAAATGCTCTTGCATTTGGGGCTTGTGTTACCTATGCTACCCTTGCTAGCCCATGCCTGAAGACAAGCGTAAGAATCAAATTTATTCACCTAACATATATGTAAACTATTTAACAAAACCACTGGCTTATGATAGCTGTTTCATGAGTAGAAGCAGCAGCAGCAGTCATCATGGCAGCAGCATAGCAAGCGATAACAACAATAATAATATTGAAAAGCCTATCATCAACTTTATGGCAAATTATAATACAACAGTTCAGTTACTTTTTAATCAAGCCATTAAATATTTATTTTAAGAATCACAAAGAAGTAGAATTTAGACAGGTGTGTAGAGAAAAAACAGGATAAGCAATCATATATATATATACACACACACACGCGCACACACACACACATATACATATACATCTAAGTCTGTATGGCTATCTGTACATGTATATGCACGTGTGTAAGTACTAGTTCCCCTTTCAATAGCCATTCTTCCCTTCTTTAGTAACAGAATCCCAATTTTCCCTGGTATATTGTTTCCCAGAATGAACAGTTTATTTTCCAGCTTCTTTTGCAGGGAAATATCATCATGTGAGTCACTTATTTCCCATGAGGTATAAGTTAAAATGTTGACAAGAACTTCAGAGAAGGTACCTTAAAAGGAAATGACTGAAATGAGATGTACCCTTACTTGTCCTTCTTCTGAACTACAATTTTAATAGGATGCCTGGAACTCTAGCAGCCAACTTAGACATTGAGGTGACCTTGAAGATGGGAGTCAGGAGTCAGGATGATGGAGGAAGACTTCTTGATTATCATGGCATTGCTCTACCAGCCCTGGGTTACCTTCTAGCACGTTTAAACTACTGTTTTGAAAAGTCTCTTCTACTCACAGCTAAACTAATCTCAACTGGTTACAGTATAATTTTAAAAACATTAAAGCACCAGGTATAAATATTCTAAAAATGCCTAGAAAGAAACATGCATTCAAGTCTATATATCTATAGATGTTTCAAATATTTTAAAACATTGTATGTAGTAAGTACATATTTCTTGTAAAATAACAAAAAGTTAAAACTAACTTGGATTATTTTAATATTAATTCATATGTGTTAGCAATGAGTCATATAATGATAAAAATTGTCTATTAAATTGAGAGATTTTTGACAGGTATTGCTCTGGGTTATAACAAACCCCACAGAATTACTAAAAACAAATATTTTATGATGATCAAAGTGAGTAAACACATTTAGTACACATCTGCCATATATCAGTGGGTAGATACTGTTTATTCAATCCCTGAGGCACTGCTTGATAGTAAGTTAGTTATGAAAGTTCATTAATTATTTCAAGCTATACAAAGAAAATTTTATAAAAATTAGGCATTGGGTCAACTACAGATATTCTCTGAGAATGTAATGTAAAAATAGATTTCTGTCTTGGTCATTGACTAAATGTTTGTAGTAAGTGCTAGTATTGGCTTACTTCCTCAATCTTGGCTTGAGTAAGAGTGGATAGGGTGACATTAACTAAAATATAGAACACAGGAAAGAAAAATGGTTGGAATGTGATGCGAGATAATGAGTTTGGTTTAAGATAATCTATTTTTGAAGGGATTTGTGCTGTTTAAATCCAGGCTGGATATATTTTGAAATGAACAAGATACTGGTATTTAAATCTGTGAGCATGCAATCTCTGAAGGTTATGATTGATATGGCTGGTTTGCAGACAATGGAAATGAATTATTTTAAATTTCTTGACAGCACGCTATCATCTACATTTGGGAGCATCTATCCACCGTTATTTTATTATTTTACAAAATAATGACTATTTTTTGTTTCATGTTTATTTTCATGTGTCACCTGCCAAAGATTTTGACACAGCATTTTTTTAAATGAGATGACTCTAGTGTCTAATATTTGCCTTTAGCGTTTTGAAAACTGAGCTAGATGCCAAGTAGTTATTTAATAATGTGCCTACCCTTCATTTTTTCCGGTTTCTAAGGACCACTGATTTATAGCTGAGAAAACTGAGGCCCAAATATTGTTCAGATATGATTAGAGTTTTTGAACCCTTAAAAACTATGCATGCAAAACATAAATATATTCCAATAATCTAGTGTTCAATTGAATTATAATATACTTCATGTTTGAATGTAATACAGTCATGAAACATCTTTACAGTAGATCATAAAAAATAACAGGAAAATATGTTACAATATGTGGTAGGTAGAATTCTAAGATGTTCTCTTTATTAGCTCTCCTAGGCGTATGCACTCCTGTTTAAACCTCCCACTGAGTGCAGTTAAAACTTGCAACTTGCTTCTAACCAACAGAATGAAGCAAAGGTAAAGGGGCTTTCCATATATTAATTATTTGCCTTAAAGTTAATAAAAAGAAGAATTATTCTGGGGCCATGACCTATCATGTGAGCCCTTTAAAAGAAGGTCCAAGCTTTCCTTGAAGTTAGGTGCCTCAAGTTGAAGAGACTGTCTATCCATTGCTGGCTTTGAAGAAGTAAACTGTCAGGATTCTACAGCAGTGAGGAAATGCATTTTACCAACAACCTGAGGGCACCTGAAAGTGGTTCTTCCCTAGTTAAGCCTCCAGATGAAAACTCAACGCAGCCAACAATTTTCCTGTAGCCTTATGAGACCTTAAACAGAGGATCCAGCCAAGATGTGCCCAGATTAACCTATGGAATCTCTGAGATAATAAATGTGTACTGTTTTAAACCACCAACTTTAAGGTAACATCACAGCAATAGAAAATTAATACAAAGTATTTAGATTAAAGAGTGGGAGGAGACCTTCAAGATGGTGGAGGAGGAAGTCATGGAGATCACCTTCCTCCCCACAAATACATCAGAAATACATCTACATGTGGAACAACTCCTACAGAACACCTACCGAACGCTGGCAGAAGACCTCAGACCTCCCAAAAGGCAAGAAACTCCCCACGTACCTGGGTAGGGCAAAAGAAAAAAGAAAAAACAGAGACAAAAGAATAGCGATGGGACCTGCACCAGTGGGAGGGAGCTGTGAAAGAGGAAAGGTTTCCACACACTAGAAGCCCCTTCATGGGTGGAGACTGCGGGTGGCAGAGGGGGGAAGCTTCGGAGCCACGGAGAGCACAGCAACAGGGGTGCGGAGGGCAAAGTGGGGAGAGATTCCCGCATAGAGGATCGGTGCCTACTGGCACTCGCCAGTCCGAGAGGCTTGTCTGCTCACCCGCCAGGGCGGGTGGGGGCTGGGGCTGAGGCTCGGGCTTTGGTCGGATCCCAGGGAGAGGACTGGTGGCGTGAACACAGCCTGAAGGGGGCTAGCGCACCACAGCTAGCTGGGAGGGAGTCCGGGGAAAAGTCTCAGAGGCAAGAGACCGTTGTTTCGGGGTGCGCGAAGAGAGGGGATTCAGAGCACCACCTAAAGGAGCTCCAGAGACGGGCATGAGATGCTAAGGCAGCTGTTGTAGCCACCAAGACGCCTGGTGCAAGCACAGGTCACTATCCACACCTCCCCTCCCGGAAACCTGTGCAGCCCTCCACTGCCAGGGTCCCGGGATCCCGGGACAACTTCCCCAGCAGAACACACGGTGCGCCTCAGGCTGGTGCAATGTCATGCCGGCCTCTGCCGCCGCAGCCTCTACCGACGAAGCCTCGCCCGGCATCCGTACCCCTCCCTCCCTCCGGCCTGAGTGAGCCAGAGCCCCTATTCAGCTGCTCCTTCAATGCCGCCCTGTCTGGGCAGGAACAGATGCTCTCAGGCGACCTACAAGTAGAGGCCAGGCCAATCCAAAGCCGAACTCCAGAAACTGTGCAAACAAAGAAGAGAAAGGGAATCTCTCCCAGCAGCCTCAGGAACAGTGGATTAAACCTCCACAATCAATTTGATGTACCCTGCATCTGTGGAATACCTGAATAGACAATGAATCATCCCAAAATTGAGGCGGTGGACTTTGGGAGCAACTGTAGACTTGGGGTTTGCTAAGTATGTGACTGACTGGTTTCTGGTTTTATGTTTTTCTTAGTTTAGTATTGAGTTTATTATCATTGGTAGATTTGTTTATTGATTTGGTTGTTCTCTTCCTTATATATATAGATAGATAGATAGATAGATAGATAGATAGATAGATAGATACACAGATAGATAGATAGAGATAGTTTTTTCTTTTTCTCTTTTTGTGAGTGTGTAGGTGTATGCTTCTTTGTGTGACTTTGTATAGCTTTGCTTTCAACATTTGTCCTAGGGCTCTATCAGGTTTTTTCTTTTAATATAGTTTTTAGAGCTTATTATCATTGGTGGATTTGTTTTTTGGTTTGGCTGTTCTCTCTTTCTTTCTTTTTTATTTTTTTATTACTCTTTAATTTTTTTATTTTTAATAATTACCTTTATTTTTTATTTTAATAAGGTTATTTCTTTTTATTTCCTTCCTTTCTTTCTTTCTCTCTCTTGCTCTTTCTTTCTTTCCTTCCTCCCTCCCTCCCTTCTTCCTTCCTTCCTTCCCTCCTTTCTTCCTTCTTTCCTTCTTTCTTTCTTTCTTTCTTTCTTTCTTTCTCTCTTTCTTTCCCTTCCTTTCCTTCCCTTTCCTTCCATTCTTTCCTGCCTTTCCTTCTGAGCTGTGCGGCTGACAAGATCTTGGTGCTATGGCTGGGTGTCAGGCCTGTGCCTCTGAAGTAGGAGAGCCAAGTTCAGGACATTGGTCCACCAGAGACCTACCCGCTCCATGTAATATCAAACAGCAAAAGCTCTCCCAGAGATCTCCATCTCAACGCTAAGACCCAGGTCTACTCAACAACCATCAAGCTACAGTGCTGGACAACCTATGCCAAACAACTAGCAAGAGATGAACACAACACCACTCATTAGCAGAGAGGCTGCCTAAAATCATAATGAGGTCATAGACACCCCAAAACACACCACAGCCTATGGTCCTGCCCATCAGAAAGACAAGATGAAGCTTCATCCACCAGACACAGGCACCTGTCTCCTCCACCACGAAGCCTACACAACCCCCTGAACCAACCTTAGCCACTGGGGGAAGACACCAAAAACAATGGGAAGTACAAACCTGTAGCCTGTGAAAGAAGACCCCAAACACAGTAAGTCAGGCAAAATGAGAAGACAGAGAAACACGCAGCAGATGAAGGAGCAAGGTAAAAACCCAGCAGACCAAACAATTGAAGAGAAAATAAGGAGTCTACCTGAAAAAGAATTCAGAGTAATGATAGTAAAGATGATCCAAAATCGTGGAAATAGAATGCAGAAAATACAAGAAACATTTAACAAGGACCTAGAAGAACTAAAGAGCAAAAAAGCAATGATGAACAACACAATAAATGAAATTAAAAATTCTCTAGAGGGAGTCAATAGCAGAATAACTGAGGCAGAAGAATGGATAAATGACCTGGAAGATAAAATAGTGGAAATAACTACTGCACAGCAGAATAAAGAAAAAAGAATGAAAAGAATTGAGGACAGTCTTAGAGACCTCTGGGACAACATTAAATGCACCAATGTTTGAACTATAGGGGTCCCAGAAAAAGAAGAGAAAAAGAAAGTGTCTGAAAATGTATTTGAAGAGTTTATAGTTAAAAACTTCCCTAATATGGGAAAGGAAATAGTTAATCAAGTCCAGGAAGCACAGAGAGTCCCATACAGGATAAACCCAAGGAGAAACATGCTAAGACACATATTAATCAAACTATCAAAAATTAAATACAAAGAAAAAATACTAAAAGCAGCAAGGGAAAAGCAACAAATAACAAACAGGGAATCCGCATAAGGTGAACAGGTGATATTTCAGGAGAAACTCTGCAAGCCAGAAGGGAGTGGCAAGACATATTTAAAGTGATGAAAGGGAAAAACCTACAACGAAGATTACTCTACCCAGCAAGGATCTCATTCAGATTTGATAGAGAAATTAAAACCTATACAGAACAAGCAAAAGCTAAGAGAATTCAGCACCACCAAACCAGCTTTAAAACAAATGCTAAAGGAACTTCTCTAGGCAGGAAACACAAGAGAAGGGAAAGACCTACAATAACAAACCAAAACAATAGAGAAAATGGGAATAGGAACATACATATCGATAATTACCTCAAATGTAAATGGATTAAATGCTCCCACCAAAAGACATAGACTGGCTGAATGGATACAAAAAACAAGACCATATATATACTGTCCACAAGAGATCCACTTCAGATCTAGGGACACCTACAGATGGAAAGTGAGGGGATGGAAAAAGATATTCCATGCAAATGGAAATCAAAAGAAAGCTGGAGTAGCAATTCTCATATCAGACAAAATAGACTTTAAAATAAAGACTATAAAAATAGACAAAGAACGACACTACATAATGATCACGGGATCAATCCAAGATGAAGATATAACAATTGTAAATATTTATGAATCCAACATAGGAGCAACTCAATATAAAAGGCAAATGCTAACAGCCATAAAAGGGGAAATCTACAGAAACACAATCATAGTAGGGGACTTTAACACCACAGTTTCACCAATGGACAGATCATCCAAAATGAACATAAATAAGGAAACACAAGCTTTAAATGATACATTAAACAAGATGGACTTAATGATATTTACAAGACATTTCATCCAAAAACAACAGAATACACTTTCTTCTCAAGTGCTCATGGAACATTCTCGAGGATAGATCATATCTTGGGTCACAAATCAAGGCTTGGTAAATTTAAGAAAATTGAAATCATATCAAGTATCTCTTCCAACCACAATGCTGTGAGACTAGATATCAATTACAGGAAAAAATCTGTAAAAAATACAAACACATGGAGGCTAAACAATACACTGCTAAATTACCAAGAGATCACTGCAGAAATCAAAGAGGAAATAAAAAAATACCTAGAAACAAATGACAATGAAAACATGATGACCCAAAACCTATGGGATGCATTAAAAGCAGTTCTAAGAGGGAAATTCATAGCAATAAAATCCTACCTCAAAAAACAAGAAACATCTCAAATAAACAAGCTAACCTTACACCTAAAGCAATTAGAGAAAGAACAAAAAAACCCAAAGTCAGCAGAACAAAACAAATCATAAAGATCAGATCAGAAATATGAAACAGAAATGAAACAATAGCAAAGATCAATGAAATTAAAAGCTGTTTCTTTGAGAATATAAACAAAATTGATAAACCATTAGCCAGATGCATCAAGGAAAAAAGGATGAAGACTTAAGTCGATAGATTTAGAAATGAAAAAGAAGTAACAACAGACAATGCAGAAATACAAAGGATCATGAGAGATTACTGCAAGCACTATATGCCAATAAAATGGACAATCTGGAAGAAATCAACAAATTCTTAGAAAAGCACAACCTTCTGAGACTGAACCAGGAGAAATAGAAAATATAAACTCACCAATCACAAGCACTGATATTGAAACAGTGCTTCAAAATATTCCAAGAGGGCTTCCCTGGTGGCGCAGTGGTTGAGAGTCCGCCAGCCGATGCAGGGACATGGGTTCGTGCCCCGGTCCGGGAGAGTCCCGCATGCCATGGAGTGGCTGGGCCCATGGGCCGTGGCCACTGGGCCTGCACGTCCAGAGCCTGTGCTCCGCAGCATGGGGGGGTGGGGGGGCGCAGCAGTGAGAGGCCCGCGTACCACAAAAAAATATATATATATATTCCAAGAAACAAAAGCCCAGGACCAGATGGCTTCACAGGCGAATTCTATCAAACATTTAGAGAAGAGCTAACACCTATCCTTCTCAAACTCTTCCAAAATATAGCAGAGCGAGGAACACTCCCAAACTCATTCTACGAGGCCAGAATCACCCTGATACCAAAAACAGACAAATATGTCACAAAGGGCTTCCCTGGTGGCGCAGTGGTTGACAGTCCGCCTGCCGATGCAGGGGACATGGGTTCATGCCCCAGTCCGGGAAGATCCCACATGCTGCGGAGAGGTTGGGCCTGTGAGCCACAGCCACTGAGCCTGTGCATCTGGAGCCTGTGCTCCGCAACAGGAGAGGCCACAACAGTGAGAGGCCCGCGTACCGCAAAAAAAAAAAAAAAAAAAAAAAGAAAGATGTCACAAAGAAAGAAAATGACAGGCCAATATCACTGATGAACATAGATGCAAAAATCCTCAACAAAATACTGGCAAACAGAATCCAACAGCACATTAAAAGGATCATAAACCATGATCAAGTGGGGTTTATTCCAGGAATGCAAGGATTCTTCAATATATGCAAATCAATCAACTTGATACACCATATTAGCAAATTGAAGGAGAAAAACCATATGATCATCTCAATAGATGCAAAGAAAGCTTTTGACAAAATTCAACACTGATTTATGATAAAATCCCCCCAGAAAGTAGGCATAGAGGGAACTTTCCTCAAGATAATAAAGGCCATATGTGACTAACCCACAGCCAACATCGTCCTCAACGGTGAAAAACTGAAACCATTTCCACTAACATCAGGAACAAGACAAGGTTGCCCACTCTAACTACTATTATTCAACATAGTTTTGGAAGTTTTAGCCACAGCAATCAGAGAAGAAAATGAAATAAAAGGAATCCAAATCAGAAAAGAAGAAGTAAAGCTGTTACTATTTGCAGGTGACATGATACTATACATAGAGAATCCTAAAGATGCTACTAGAAAACTACTAGAGGTAATCAATGAATTTGGTAAAGTAGCAGGATACAAAATTAATGCACAGAAATCTCTGGCATTCCTATACACTAATGATGAAAAATCTGAAAGTGAAATTAAGAAAACACTCACATTTACCATTGCAAGAAAAAGAATAACATATCTAGGAATAAACCTACTAAGGAGACAAAAGACCTGTATGCAGAAAATTATAAGATACTGAAGAAAGAAATTAAAGATGATACAAATAGATGGAGAGATATACCATGTTCTTGCTTTGGAAGAATCAACACTGTGAAAATGACGCTAGTACCCAAAGCAATCTACAGATTCAATGCAATCTCTATCAAACTACCACTGGCATTCTTCACAGAATTAGAAAAAAAAAAATCACAATTAGTATGGAAACACAAAACACCCCAATAGCCAAAGCAATCTTGAGAACGAAAAATGGAGCTGGCGGAATCAGGCTCACTGACTTCAAACTGTACTACAAAGCTACAGTAATCAGGACAGTATAGTACTGGCACAAAAACAGAAATATAGATAAATGGAACAGGATAGAAAGCCCAGAGATAAACCCACGCACATATGGTCACCTTATCTTTGATAAAGGAGGCAAGAATATACAGTGGAGAAAAGACAGCCTCTTCAATAAGTCATGCTGGGAAAACTGGACAGGTACATGTAAAAGTATGAGATTAGAACACTCCCTAACACCATACACAAAAGTAAGCTCAAAATGGATTAAAGACCTAAGTGTAAGGCCAGAAACTATCAAACTCTTAGAGGAAAACATAGGCAGAACACTCTATGACATAAATCACACCAAGATCCTTTTGGACCTACCTCCTAGAGAAATGGAAATAAAAACAAAAATAAACAAATGGGACCTAATGAATCTTAAAAGCTTTTGCACAGCAAAGGACACCATACACAAGACAAAAAGACAACCCTCAGAATGGGAGAAAATATTTGCAAACGAAGCGACTGACAAAGATTTAATCTCCAAAATATACAAGCAGCTCACGCAGCTCAATTTCAAAAAAAACAAACAACCCAATCCAAAAAGAGGTAGAAGACCTAAATAGACATTTCCCCAAAAAGATATAGATATTGGCAACAAACACATGAAAGGATGCTCAACGTCACTAATCGTTTGAGAAATGCAAATCAAAACTGCCATGAGGTATCACCTCACAGCATTCAGCATGGCCATAATCAAAAAATCTACAAACAATAAATGTTGGAGATGGTGTGGAGAAAAGGGAACCCTCTTGCACTGTTGGTGGCAATGTAAATTGATACAGCCACTATGAAGAACAGAATGGAGGTTCTTTAAAAAACTAAAAATAGAACTACCGTACAGCCCAGCAATCCCACTATTGGGCATATACCCTGAGAAAACCATAATTCAAAAAGAGTCATGGACCACAATGTTCATTGCAGCTCTATTTACAATAGCCAGGACATGGAAGCAATCTAAGTGTCCATCAACAGACGAATTGATAAAGAATAGGTGGCACATATATACAATGGAATACTACTCAGCCATAAAAAGAAAATAAATTGAGTTATTTGTAGTGAGTTGGATGGACCTAGAGACTATCATGCAGAGTGAAGTAAATCAGAAAGAGAAAAACAAACATCATATGCTGACACATATATATGGAATCTAAAAAAAAAAAATGGTTCTGAAGAACCTAAGGGCAGGAAAGGAATAAAGACACAGACGTAGGAAATGGACTTGAGGACACAGGGAGGGGGAAGGATAAGCTGAGATGAAGTGAGAGAGTGGCATTGACTTATATATACTACCAAATGTAAAATAGATAGCTAGTGGGAAGCAGCCACATAGCACAGGGAGATCAGCTCAGTGCTTTGTGACTACCTAGAGGGGTGGGAGCCACAAGGGGGAAGAGATATGGGGATATATGTATATGTATAGCTGATTCACTTTGTTAGAAAGCAGAAACTAACACACCACTGTAAAGCAATTATATTCCAATAAAGATGTAAAAAATAATAATAAAGAGTGGGATATAAATTGGATATGCCGTATGATCACAATTATTTAAAGTAAAAACTAAACTAAAAGTGTAAATAATGCTTGATAGAATTCTGATTCTAATAATGTTGGGCTAAATTATATGGTCCCTTTTACTGAGAATAATTTAAAAAGCTGAATGAAATACTCATGAAAAGCTTTAAAAAATCTCCATAAAATTAACAAGGCAGTGAAGTATACCAGATTGAATTTTAGGAAATGTAAGATCCCACAGAGATAAGTTTACTTTTCAAAAACAGTTCCGGGGCTTCGCTGGTGGCACAGTGGTTGAGAGTCCGCCGGCTGATGCAGGGGACACGGGTTCGTGCCCTGGTCTGGGAAGATCTCACATGCCGTGGAGCAGCTGGGCCCGTAAGCCATGGCCACTGAACCTGCGCGTCTGGAGCCTGTGCTCCGCAGCGGGGGAGGCCACAACAGTGAGAGGCCCACGTAAAAAACAGTTCTGTCCTGAGAGATTTTTCTGATCATGAATATAGAGACTTCCTAATAGATCAGAGGGCTGCACATGTGCTCAGGAGGCATGCAGAAAAATGTGTTCATTAGTGTTATGTGTAACAATCCCAAACTGGAAAAAACCCAGTTGTCCATCCATAGTGAAATGGAAATATACATTGAAGTATTTAAACAAGGGGATACTATAAAACAATGAAAAGAAATGAGTACTGCTGCAGGGAACTACATATTGCTCATGGGCATAATGTTGACAAAAGAAGAAAGATATACATGAATAAACATAATAGAGTCTACATAAATTTGAAAAACCAGGGACATACTCAAAAGGGGATAGAAACATAAAGAAAAGCAAGTAAGCGATTAACATAAAAGTCTGGATTATGTTTATTTGTGAGGAGATGGAGGGGATCTGGTCTAAAATAGGAGCAGACTGACAGAGGAGCAGACCACATGCGCATTCATATTATAATTACTCATTGTACTGCACATGTATGTTTTTTGCACTTTTTAGTATAATCTATTCCACCAAAAATGTTTTAAAATGGTTAAATATTAAAAAGTAGTCAAAATGTCTTGTGATTAAAAATAGTCTTTATTTAAGTACATTTTCTCTTTTAGGCCAAGTAGGTACCACTTGGCAATAGGAATGGCATAGGAGTGAAGGATGTACTCTAAAGATACATTCTAGCATGTTGTACTCCATTCATGCCATGCTTCCCCAGATGGTGAGCACCTGAAGAGCAGGAACGTATTTTATGTGCCCTTTGGAGAAACCAGGGAGAAGCCAGAAGAGCTAAGAACTTATTCTGGTTTTGTTATATAAGTGAATGACTACAACTACTATTATTACTACTAAAATTAGAACTATTATTGCTCTTGCTACCATTTGCTGATTGCTTTCTTTATGTCAAGAACTGTGCTAAGCTTGAGGGAGCGTGATGATATAAAATATGAGCCAACGGGGCTTCCCTGGTGGCGCAGTGGTTGAGCGTCTGCCTGCCGAAGCAGGGGACACGGGTTCGTGCCCCAGTCCAGGAAGATCCCACATGCTGCGGAGCGGCTGGGCCCGTGAGCCATGGCCGCTGAGCCCGCACATCCAGAGCCTGTGCTCCACAACGGGAGGAGAGGCCACAACAGTGAGAGGCCCGCATACCGCAAAAAAAAAAAAACAAAAACAAAAAACAAACAAAAAAAACGAGGCAACGAACATTTTTTTTTTGTCCTGCAATACTTTAATCCCTTTATATATTCCCTTGCCCATTCATTCCCCTGTCCACTTATTTAGAACCTTGTCATCTACTGATTAACGGGTAGACAGAAAATAGAGAAAATGTAAAGAGAAATAAGGAAAAGTTAATTTTTACCTTGAGTTTTCAAAGCTCTATGTCTTGATAAAAATTTTGTTAACTCACCCTATCTCACCTAGTTTGTCGTTGCTTTTTAGTTTTTGCTTTCTGTCTTTCTTTTTTTGTCATACCGGAGGATGATGAAAATATTCTGGCTTACAGAAAGAGCACAAAGACAAATGTGTACATAGAAACAGTACCTCCAAGGTGAATATAAAGAGAAAATTGTAGTAAAACACTTCTAGTTTTCACAAGTTGAGGAGGGCTGTCCTAGGAGGGCTGTCCTACACTTTCTGCCTAGATCTCTGGAAGACTTAGTTCCCAAAAAAGTTCTCTTAGCAATTATGGCATGAGAGGTATAAAAAGGTTATATATCAGAGACAAGGAAGGCACCAAAGTAATACACCTGAGTACTGTAAGAGAGCACTTCCAAGAGGCCTCTGGGGGTGGGGGTGGATGGAGAGAGAAAGGGAGGAAGTGGGGAAGGGAAGGTGAGAGCTAACAAGTATAAAGGGTCTATATGAGAGAATTCAGTCAATACATCATTGAACAAACAGGGATAAAACATCTAATAAGTGCTAATATCAGGTTTGTTATTATCTGAGACTTTTCTGGGATGCTGTATATAGTAAACACCCATGCCTGTGTGGGTTAATATTAAAAGACTTGACCCCTTATCCTGATAAAAACTTAGTTGGCACTCTGGAGAAAGAAATGCAAAGGAGTAAAAACTAAGATGTGAGTAGGTTAAAATATGGAGATTTCATAATGTTGGTATTATTATAATCACTGTAAAACTAAGAGACAAAATTTCAGGTAAATCATCAAGAGTCACAGGGCTAATAAAAAGTATAGCTACAATTACAAACACCTTCCTAATGGGAGGTCACGTAGATTTAACTCTATGTTTTCATCTAAACGTTTGATGGTTTTAGGTCTTACATTTAGGTCTGTGATTTTTGTGTATAGTGTAAGGAAGTAGATTCATCCTCCATCTTTTCTCTTTATCTCTTCCTGGAAAGCCTGACAATTACAGATTGCATCAATAGGCTTTCTTATTCTCTAGCAGAGCAGAAAGATAGCACCTTTGAAGGAGTTCCTCAACTTTTGCAGGCTCAGGGAAAATATGGCTGAGGACAAAGTCCAGGTTATGGTAATGCTCTACTCTTGGCTCTCTGGTGGGAAATACTTTTCACCCCAGTTTATGGTATACCTGAACTTATTTAGCCCAGGGATTTCCAGGAGATATAAATAAACTGCATAAGCAGGTTTATTAGACTCCCATGGTACCAACTATTATTGCTTAGCTGCCTCTTTTCTTCAACCCGCCCTGATAACCTCATGCAGGGTTTCTTATTATTATAAAAGGGGAAAAGTTTTGTATTTTATTGCTATTTCTATCTTGATATTATTAATTACAATATATGGAAAGATCAGTATTAAACAGAAAATCTCCCTTATGGAGCATATCACATAATTTAAAATTATCAAATCATTAAAAGGTTGCATTTAAGTGATAAACTGTGAATGTACCTTATTTTAACATATTGTTATCTTAATCTCTAAGAACACTAACATAGACAACTATCCAAGTTGTCTCTCAAAAGATCTATGAAGGGCTTCCCTGGTGGCGCAGTGGTTGAGGGTCTGCCTGCCGATGCAGGGGACACGGGTTCGTGCCCTGGTCCGGGAAGATCCCACATGCCGCAGAGTGGCTGGGCCCATGAGCCATGGCTGCTGAGCCTGTGCATCCGGAGCCTGTGCTCCGCAACGGGAGAGGCCACGGCAGTGAGAGGCCCGCGCACCGCAAAAAAAAAAAAAAAAAAAAAATATCTATGAACAATCCCAATTAATGATTCTAGAATATTACCTAGATCTTATTATTAGATAAATAATATTAGATTGTGTTACTATATGAACCAAGTGTCTTATGTATGTTGTTAGGGAGCACTTTAAGTGGCTAAATTGTAGGGCATGTGAATCGATAATGCTGTTCTAAAATAATGGTACACACAAAAAATTTTTTAAATCATTAATGGAAAAGTCGAAACAGAAAAAATTCCAAATGTTGTATGGTTTACTGCTTGAAAAGTGGCAAAATAACTTATTTAGTTTTCCTATAATAAATTAAGACTACATGCTGTACAAGAAAATAAAATAAGATACAACAGAGAAGCTAATAGAGGAAAAAAAAGGAATCATATAAAAAGCTTTTGATTATCTCAAGGGGAAAATAATCAACCAAAAAGAAGACTAGAGGGGAGCCGCCGTGTCCTTGCCGCTGCTTGCCGCGCACGGTGGAGTGTTGCTCTGTGGCGGGAGAGGGAGATGCCACCGTCCCGAGACCCGCAGGAATCCTTAGGATAGACTGACTGCCAAGTGAGGGTTCTTGGCTTCGCGACGCAGGAAAGAATCCAAGAGCCGGCCAAAGAAAAGTGAAGGTACCATTTTAAGCACTACAATGTCGTTTGATCTTCATAAAAACAACTTTGAGATCTTCTTTTGCAAAACGTCAGTTCGAGTCATTTGACCCATTTTTTTCCATGCTCACCGCATTTGGAAAAGCACAGCTCTGGAGATCTTAGAAGTCCAGTATGAAAGATGGTTGGAGCCACACAATGGTATCAAGCCACATCCCTGAATTACTATTTGGAAGAGTGTCCCCTACCAATTAAGAATACCCTAGGGGGGACCTTGAATATGGCGGAAGAGTAAGACGCGGAGATCGCCTTCCTCCCCACGGATACACCAGAAATACATCCACACGTGGAACAACTCCTACAGAACTCCTACTGAAGGCTGGCAGAAGACCTCAGACCTCCCAAAAGGCAAGAAACTCCCCACGTAACTGGGTAGGGCAAAAGAAAAAACAGAGACAAAAGAATAAGGACGGCACCTGCACCAGTGGGAGGGAGCTGTGAAGGAGGAAAAGTTTCCACACACTAGGAAGCCCCTCCGCGGGCGGAGACTGCGGGAGGCGGAGGGGGGAGTTTCGGGACCGCGGAGTAGTGCACAGCGACGGGTGCGGAGGGCAAAGCGGGGAGATTCCTGCACAGACGATCGGTGCTGACCGGCACTCACCAGCCCGAGTGGCTTGTCTGCTCACCCGCCGGGGCGGGCGGGGCTGCGAGCTGAGGCTCGGGTTTTGGTTTTGGACGGAGCTCAGGGAGAGGACTGGGGTTGGCGGCTTGAACATAGCCTGAAGGGGTTAGTGCACCACGACTAGCCGGGAGGGAGTTCGGGGAAAAGCCTGCACCGGCCGAAGAGGCAAGAGACTTTTTCTTCCCTCTTTGTTTCCTGGTGCGCGAGGAGAGGGGTTTAAGAGCGCTGCTTAAAGGAACTCCAGAGACGGGCGCGAGCCGCGGCTAAAAGCGCGAACCCCAGAGACGGGCGCGAGCCGTGGCTGAAAGCGCAAACCCCAGAGACGGGCGCGAGCCGCGGCTAAAACCGCGGACCCCAGAGACGGGCGGGAGACGCTAAGGCTGCTGCTGCCACCACCAAGGGGCCTGTGTGCGAGCACAGGTCACTCTCCACACCCCTCTTCCGCGGAGCCTGTGCAGCCCGCCACTGCCAGGTTCCCGGGATCCAGGGACAACTTCCCCGGGAGTATGCACAGCGGGTCTCAGGCTGGTGCAACATCACGCCGGCCTCTGCCGCAACGTCACGCTGCCTCTGCAGCCGCAGGCCCGCCCCGCACGCAGTGCCCCTCCTTCCCCCATCCCCCAACCCCCGGCCTGAGTGAGCCGGAGCCCCCGAATCAGCGGCTCCTTTAACCCCGTCCTGTCTGAGCGAAAAAACAGACGCCCTCCAGTGACCTACACGCAGAGGCAGGGCCAAATCCAAAGCTGAGCTCCTGTGAGCTGTGAGAACAAAGAAGAGAAAGGGAAATCTCTCCCAGCAGCCACAGAAGCAGCGGATTAAAGCTCCACAATCAACTTGATATACCCTGCATCTGTGGAATACCTGAATAGACAAGGAATGATCCCAAATTGAAGAGGTGGAATATAGGAGCGAGATCTATGATTTTTTTCCCTTTTCCTCTTTTTGTGAATGTGTACGTGTATGCTTCTGTGTGAGATCCTGTCTGTATACTCTTGCTTCCACCATTTGTCCTAGGGCTCTATCCGTCCATGACTTTTTTTAAAAAATTCTTTTTCTTAATAATTAAGTTTAATTGTAATAACTTTATTATACTTTACCTTCGTTCTTTCTTTCTTTCCTTCCTTCCTTCCCTCCTTTAGACAACGAATCACCCCAAATTGAGGAGGTGGTCTCAGAGAGCAGGATTTATGATTTTTCCCCCTTTACCTCTTTTTGTGAAGGTGTATGTGTATGCTTCTGTGTAAGATTTTCTCTGTATAGCTTTGCTTCCAACATTTGTCCTAAGGTTCTATCCGTCCCTTTTTTTTTTTTTTCTAAATATTTCTTAATTCAATAACTATATTATCTTTATTTTATTTTTACTGTATCATCTTTCTTTCTGTCTTTTTTCCTTCTTTCCCTCCTTCCTTCCTTCCTCCCTCCCTCCCTCCCTCCCTCCTTTCTTTCCTTCTTTGCTTCTTTCTTCCTTCCTTCCTTTCCTCCTTTCCTTCTTTCTTTACTCATACTTCTACTAATTCTCCCTACTTTTTCTCCCTTTTATTCTGAGCTGTGTGGATGAAAGGCTCTTGGTGCTCCAGCCAGGAGTCAGGGCTCTGCCTCTGAGGTAGGAGAGCCAACTTCAGGACACTGGTCAACAAGAGACCTCCCAGCTCCACATAATATTAAACGGTGGAAATCTCCCAGAGACCTCCATCTTAACACCAGCACCCAGCTTCACTCAACGACCAGCAAGCCACAGTGCTGGACAACCTATGCCAAACAACTAGCAAAACAGGAACACAACCCCACCCATTAGCAGAGAGGCTGCCTAAAATCATAATAAGGCCACAGACACCCCAAAACACACCACCAGACGTGAACCTGCCCACTAGAGAGACAAGATCCAGCCTCATCCAGCACAACACAGGCACTAGTCCCCTCCACCAGGAAGCCTACACAACCCACTGAAACAACCTTAGCCACTGGAGACAGACATCAAAAACAACGGGAACTACGAACCTGCAGCCTGCAAAAAGGAGACCCCAAACACAGTAAGATAAGCAAAATGAGAAGACAGAAAAACACACAGCAGATGAAGGAGCAAGATAAAATCCCACCAGACCTAACAAATGAAGAGGAAATAGGCAATCTACCTGCAAAAGAATTCAGAATAATGATAGTAAGGATGATCCGAAATCTTGGAAGTAGAATGGACAAAATGCAAGAAACAGTTAACAAGGACCTACAAGAACTAAAGACGAAACAAGCAACGATGAACAATGCAATAAATGAAATTAAAATCACTCTAGATAGGATCATAGCAGAATAACTGAGGCAGAAGAACGGATAAGTGACCTGGAAGATAAAGTAGTGGAAATAACTACTGCAGAGCAGAATAAAGAAAAAAGAATGAAAAGAACTGAGGACAGTCTCAGAGACCTCTGGGACAACATGAAACGCACCAACATTCGAATTATAGGGGTTCCAGAAGAAGAAGAAAGAAAGAAAGGGACTGAGAAAATATTTGAAGAGATTATAGTTGAAAACTTCCCTAATATGGGAAAGGAAATAGTTAATCAAGTCCAGGAAGCACAGAGGGTCCCATACAGGATAAATACAAGGAGAAACACGCCAAGACACATATTAATCAAACTGTCAAAAATTAAATACAAAGAAAGCATATTAAAAGCAGCAAGGGAAAAACAACAAATAACACACAAGGGAATCCCCATAAGGTTAACAGCTGATCTCTCAGCAGAAACCCTACAAGCCAGAAGGGAGCGGCAGGACATACTGAAAGTGATGAAGGAGAATAGCCTGCAACCAAGACTACTCTACCCAGCAAGGATCTCATTCACATTTGATGGAGAAATTAAAACCTTTACAGACAAGCAAAAGCTGAGAGAGTTCAGCACCACCAAACCAGCTTTACAACAAATGCTAAAGGAACTTCTCTAGACACGAAACACAAGAGAAGGAAATGACCTATAGTAGTGAACCCAAAACAATATATAAAATGGAAATAGGAACATACATATCGATAATTACCTTAAATGTAAATGGACTAAATGCTCCCACCAAAAGACACAGATTGGCTGAATGGATACAAAAACAAGACCCTTATATATGCTGTCTACAAGAGACCCACTTCAGAACTAGAGACACATACAGACTGAAAGTAAGGGGATGGAAAAAGATATTCCATGCAAATGGAAATCAAAAGAAAGCTGGAGTAGCAATTCTCATATCAGACAAAATAGACTTTAAAATAAGGACTATTAAAAGGGACAAAGAAGGACACTACATAATGATCAAGGGATCGATCCAAGAAGAAGATATAACAATTGTAAATATTTATGCACCCAACATAGGAGCACCTCAATACATAAGGCAAATACTAACAACCATAAAAGGGGAGATCAACAGTAACACATTCATAGTAGGGGACTTTAACACCCCACTTTCACCCATGGACAGATCATCCAAAATGAAAATAAATAAGGAAACACAAGCTTTAAATGATACATTAAACAAGATGGACTTAATTGATATTTATAGGACACTCCATCCAAAAACAACAGAATACACATTTTTCTCAAGTGCTCATGGAACATTCTCCAGGATAGATCATATCTTGGGTCACAAATCAAGCCTTGGTAAATTTAAGAAAACTGAAATTGTATCAAGTATCTTTTCCGACCACAACGCCATGAGACTAGATATCAATTACAGGAAAAGATCTTTAAAAAATACAAACACATGGAGGCTAAACAATACACTACTTAATAATGAAGTGATCACTGAAGAAATCAAAGAGGAAATAAAAAAATACCTAGAAACAAATGACAATGGAGACACAACGACCCAAAACCTATGGGATGCAGCAAAAGCAGTTCTAAGGGGGAAGTTTATAGCAATACAAGCCCACCTTACGAAGCAGGTAACATCTCGAATAAACAACCTAACCTTGCACCTCAAGCAATTAGAGAAAGAAGAACAAAAAAACCCCAAAGCTAGCAGAAGGAAAGAAATCATAAAAATCAGATCAGAAATAAATGAAAAAGAAATGAAGGAAACAATAGCAAAGATCAATAAAACTAAAAGCTGGTTCTTTGAGAAGATAAACAAAATAGATAAACCACTAGCCAGACTCATCAAGAAAAAAAGGGAGAAGACTCAAATCAATAGAATTAGAAATGAGAAAGGAGAAATAACAACTGACACTGCAGAAATAAAAAAAATCATGAGAGATTACTACAAGCAACTCTATGCCAATAAAATGGACAATCTGGAAGAAATGGACAAATTCTTAGAAATGCACAACCTGCCAAGACTGAATCAGGAAGAAATAGAAAATATGAACAGACCAATCACAAGCACTGAAATTGAAACTGTGATTAAAAACCTTCCAACAAACAAAAGCCCAGGACCAGATGGCTTCACAGGTGAATTCTATCAAACGTTTAGAGAAGAGCTAACACCTATCCTTCTCAAACTCTTCCAAAATATAGCAGAGGGAGGAACACTCCCAAATTCCTTCTACGAGGCCACCATCACCTTGATACCAAAACCAGACAAGGATGTCACAAAGAAAGAAAACTACAGGCCAATATCACTGATGAACATAGATGCAAAAATCCTCAACAAAATACTAGCAAACAGAATCCAACAGCACATTAAAAGGATCATACACCATGATCAAGTGGGGTTTATTCCAGGAATGCAAGGATTCTTCAATATACGCAAATCTATCAATGTGATAAACCATATTAACAAATTGAAGGAGAAAAACCATATGATCATCTCAATAGATGCACAGAAAGCTTTCGACAAAATTCAACACCCATTTATGATAAAAACCCTCCAGAAAGTAGGCATAGAGGGAACTTTCCTAAACATAATAAAAGCCATATATGACAAGCCCACAGCAAACATCATCCTCAATGGTGAAAAACTGAAAGCATTTCCACTAAGATCAGGAACAAGACAAGGTTGCCCACTCTCACCACTCTTATTCAACATAGTTTTGGAAGTTTTAGCCACAGCAATCAGAGAAGAAAAG
Source organism: Phocoena sinus (assembly GCF_008692025.1). NCBI lineage: Eukaryota > Metazoa > Chordata > Mammalia > Artiodactyla > Phocoenidae > Phocoena > Phocoena sinus. Next base: position 120,148,825 of record NC_045764.1, on the reverse strand, counting down.
GAAATAAAAGGAATCCAAATCGGAAAAGAAGAAGTAAAGCTGTCACTGTTTGCAGATGACATGATACTATACATAGAGAATCCTAAAGATGCTACCAGAAAACTACTAGAGCTAATCAATGAATTTGGTAAAGTAGCAGGATACAAAATTAATGCACAGAAATCTCTGGCATTCCTATATACTAATGATGAAAAATCTGAAAGTGAAATCAAGAAAACACTCCCATTTACCATTGCAACAAAAAGAATAAAATATCTAGGAATAAACCTACCTAAGGATACGAAAGACCTGTATGCAGAAAATTATAAGACACTGATGAAAGAAATTAAAGATGATACAAATAGATGGAGAGATATACCATGTTCTTGGATGGGAAGAATCAACATTGTGAAAATGACTCTACTACCCAAAGCAATCTACAGATTCAATGCAATCCCTATCAAACTACCACTGGCATTTTTCACAGAACTAGAACAAAAAATTTCACAATTTGTATGGAAACACAAAAGACCCCGAATAGCCAAAGCAATCTTGAGAACGAAAAAAGGAGCTGGAGGAATAAGGCTCCCTGACTTCAGACTATATTACAAAGCAACAGTAATCAAGACAGTATGGTACTGGCACAAAAACAGAAAGATAGATCAGTGGAACAGGATAGAAAGCCCAGAGATATACCCACGCACATATGGGCACCTTATCTTTGATAAAGGAGGCAGGAATGTACAGTGGAGAAAGGACAGCCTCTTCAATAAATGGTGCTGGGAAAACTGGACAGGTACATGTAAAAGTATGAGATTAGATCACTCCCTAACACCATACACAAAAATAAGCTCAAAATGGATTAAAGACCTAAATGTAAGGCCAGAAACTATCAAACTCTTAGAAGAAAACATAGGAAGAACACTCTATGACATAAATCACAGCAAGATCCTTTCTGACCCACCTCCTAGAGTAATGGAAATAAAAACAAAAATAAACAAATGGGACCTAATGAAACTTCAAAGCTTTTGCACAGCAAAGGAAACCATAACCAGGACCAAAAGACAACCCTCAGAATGGGAGAAAACATTTGCAAATGAAGCAACTGACAAAGGATTAATCTCCAAAATTTACAAGCAGCTCATGCAGCTCAATAACAAAAAAACAAACAACCCCATCCAAAAATGGGCAGAAGACCTAAATAGACATTTCTCCAAAGAAGATATACAGAATGCCAACAAACACATGAAAGAATGCTCAACATCATTAATCATTAGAGAAATGCAAATCAAAACTACAATGAGATATCATCTCGCTCTGGTCAGAATGGCCATCATCAAAAAATCTATAAACAATAAATGCTGGAGAGGGTGTGGAGAAAAGGGGACACTCTTGCACTGCTGGTGGGAATGTGAATTGGTTCAGCCACTATGGAGAACAGTATGGAGGTTCCTTAAAAAACTACAAATAGAATTACCATATGACCCAGCAATCCCACTACTGGGTATATACCCTGAGAAAACCAAAATTCAAAAAGAGTCATGTACCAAAATGTTCATTGCAGCTCTATTTACAATAGCCAGGACATGGAAACAACCTAAGCGCCCATCATCGGATGAATGGATAAAGAAGATGTGGCACATATACACAATGGAATATTACTCAGCCTTAAAAAGAAATGAAATTGAGCTATTTGTAATGAGATGGATAGACCTAGAGTCTGTCATACAGAGTGAAGTAAGTCAGAAAGAAAAAGACAAATACCGTATGCTAACACATATATATGGAATTTAAGGGAAAAAAATGTCATGAAGAACCTAGGGGTAAGATAGGAATAAAGACGCAGACCTACTGGAGAACGGACTTGAGGGTATGGGGAGGGGGAGGGGTGAGTTTTGACAGGGCGAGAGAGAGTCATGGACATATACACACTAACAAACGTAGTAAGGTAGATAGCTGGGGGGAAGCAGCCGCAAGGCACAGGGATATTAGCTCGGTGCTTTGTGACAGCCTGGAAGGGTGGGATGGGGAGAGTGGGAGGGAGGGAGACGCAAGAGGGAAGACATATGGGAACATATGTATATGTATAGCTGATTCACTTTGTTATAAAGCAGAAACTAACACACCATTGTAAAGCAATTATACCCCAATAAAGATGTTTAAAAAAAAAAAAAAAGAAGACTAGAGCGGGAAGGAAAAAAAAAGAAATAATGAATATACCAAAGAAAGAGAAAAAAATACTAATATGGTATATTTAAAGCAAAATCTATCATTATTTACATCAAATTTAAGTAGAATAAATGCTCTGTTAGGGGTTGAACTGGGTTCCCCCAGAATTCATATGTTGAAGTCCTAACCCCCACACCTCAGAATGTGACCTTACTTGGAAATAGGGTCATTGTAGATATAATCAGTTAAAATGAGGTCATACTGGAGTAGGATGGGCTCAATCCAATACAACTTGTGTCTGTATAAAAAGGGGAAATTTGGAAGCAGACTCACAGAGATAACACCAAATGAAGATGAAGAGAGAGACCGGGGATGCTTCTGCAAGCTAAGGTACATCAAAGATTGCCAGAAACCACCAGAAGCTAATTGAAAGGCTTAGAATAGATTATCTCACAACCCTCAGAAAGAAGCAACCCTGCCACCACCTTGATCTCAGACTTGTAGCCTCCAAAACTGGAAGACAACAAATTTCTGCTGTTGAAGCCACCAGTTTTGGTACTTATCAGGTATTTTGTCTCAGAAGCCCTAGCACACTAATACAAACTCCAATTATACAAACAAGTTTGTCATTCTGGACTCAATTTAAACTTTATGTTGCCGACAGGAGACACATACACAATATAAAAATAGATAAATGCTGAAAAGAAAAGACCAAAAATCTTTTCATATGCAAGTGTTAAAAAAAGCTATATTAATATCAGAAAACATGACCCTTTAGTCAAGAAAGCATTACTAGAGAAAAAGGATACACTTCAGCAGGATGAGGCAGCAATTATAAAACTGTATAGTTTCTTAACAATGTAGCCTCAAAATGTAGAAAGCAACATAAATAAAGTCATAATCATCAGATATAATTTAATACTATATCCTCTTGTGTACAAAAGAATAAACAGAGAAAATAAAAATAATTAATAAGAATATAGAATAGTTGAAAACATGATTCACTAGTTGCTCTAATAAACATTTTATTCACACATACACTCTTTGTGTATATAAAACACAACACACACATACACTCTGTGTATACACATACACAAACACTATACTCTGTATCAGCTGAAAATTACACATTTGTTAAACAAAGAAAATATTTTTAAAAATCAAATATTCTTTGAATTAAAACAAGTCTATAAAAATTTCAAAGGACTGGAATTATCCAGAATAATTTTTTCAGACCACAGTGCTTTAAGTTAGAAATTAATAAGAAAAATATATCTATAAAGCCTGCATGTGTATGGAAATTTACTAGTATACTCTAAATAAACCATGGGTCAAAAAATAACTAATAATGCAAATCAGAAAATATCTTGAATTAAATGATAATGAAAACTCTAAATAGGAAATCTTGAGGGATACAGCTAAAATCACAAACAGGGAAATGTATAGTTGTGAAGGCATATTTTAGAAAATAAAAAAGGCTGAAAAGCACGGACTAATCTTCATTCTTAAGATGTTTTAAAAGGAACAGCAAATTAAGCCCAAGGAAAGTAAAAGAAAGAAAATAATAAAGATAAAGGCAGAAATTTTTGAAATAGAAAATAAATATACAATAGGAAAGTTCAACAAACCAAAACTCTTATTTAAAATAACTATTAAAAGTAAATTCCCACTATCAAGACTGATTAGGGCAATAAAAAGGGATGCCATTAGAGATAATAAAGGTATTTTTTAAAATATGAAGCTATTAGAATAACTGGAACCATACATTTAAAAATTTACATGACACCAGTCTGACACAAGATATATTATAAAAAATTTGAACATATCTATCGTTATTAATGAAGTAGAATCCATAATTAAAATCCTCCTACAAGGAAATCTTCAGGAACAGATGATTTTACTGATTAATACTTCCAAACAAGTAAAGGAGAAATAATAGCCATCTTTCACACTCTTTCAGAGAATAAGAAAAGAAAAAAACACTCAATTTATATTATGAAGTCATCATAACATTAATGTTAAATACTGATGAGAATGTTATTAGAAGAGAATTATGAACGATATTGCTAAGGAACCATGGGCAAAAACATTCATAACACATTATTATTAAATTGAGTTCAGCCATATATGTAATGATAAACATAATGATGAGTTTGGACTGATTTCAGGAATTCTTTTTAACATTTCAAAATCAGTGTAATGTTTTAACAGAGTAAAGGAGAGAAACATGTATCCTTTCAATAGACACAGTAAAAAATTTAGATAAAATTCAACACCCGTTCTGATTTAAAAAAACAAAAAAAACCTTTCTAGACTAGGAATATACAGAAACTACTTAACCTAATAAATGGTATCCTAAAACTATTATTCATGATGAAATACTGAATGTTTTCTGTCTGAGTTAAGTAACAAGATGAGGGTGTCCATTATCACCACATTTATTTAACAATGGACTGGATGTTCTAGACAGTAAAATAAACAAGAACATAAATAAAAGGTGTAAATAATGGAAAGGAAGAAATAAAACTGTTATTGTTTGCAAATTGATAATGTACAAAGAAAAGCTAAAGCCACAGATAAAAATATACCATTTGCAATAGCAAGAAAAAAAGTCAAAGACCTAGGATTATATTTACTGAAAATGATGAAACAAAATAAAATTAATTCACATCAGAGCTATTGCAGCCCTTTATCCACCCAACAAGTGTTTGATCACTACTGCAATCCAAGTATTCTGTTAGACATTGGAAATACAGAGATGAATAAAACAAAGTCCCTCCCCTCAGAGAGCTCTAGTAAACATGAAAAACAAAAACATTCATTAAAAATGTAGTACAGAATTTGCTAAAATGAAGCTGGTTAGAATTTTGCTGCACAGAGTGCGTTTCATGAAATTTGAACATCAAAATACAAGATAGTAATGGTTTATAACCTGTTGAGTAAAATAGGAATCCATGAGTCAATGCTGATAATACTAGTAGAAATGAACAAATGTATAAACAAGTTGGGAACAAGGAAACGGTGTTCCTTATAGTAGTAGAAGGTAAACTGATAAACGCAGAAATAATAGTAAAGCTAGAAAAATCACCATTAAGCTAACATCATGGTAATAACTGACTCAGGCATAATCATTAACAGACGTTAAAACAGCGCGTGAAAGTTTGATAAAAAACAGAATATTTCCACAGTCTCAAAATATCTCCTCAAAAAACGACTAATTTAAAAGAGGTATGTAGTAACTTTATAGTGAAGAAAACTGGTTGACAACTTCTCAAAAATTTATAAAAATCAACATCATTCTGCTGAACTGTTCTAGGTTAAAAGAGACTAAGGATACCTGAAAACTAAATGCAGTGTGGATTGGACCCTGGACCAGAATTATATTTTTTCTATAAAGGACAATATTGGGATAGTGAGTTTTAAAACCTTCTTTAAAAAAGTCCATTAGCATTTTTCTTCAAATGTATTTCAATATAAATTCACAGGGATTCACTTTGTAGTGGATGTCTATTGCTTTTTTTTTTTTTTTTTTCCCAAGCATTCCTTCCTCTTTCATCTGCTAAAGAACTCCTCCATCTACTGGAGAAACACCACTGTCACCCCGGGTGGTTCTGGGGAAATGACTAGTCACAATACTCTGCCCTGGACAAGGGCGAGCATGTGAGCCAAAGGAGACAAATTTGGGTCATCTGCCTTAATTATCCAATCTTGAATGAAAATGGAAAGGAAACTCTCCCTTTCCTCATTTAATTTTGAAATAGCAGTTTCAGCAACTTTCTTAAATAGAACAGAAAAAATATGCTGAGAACCAGCAGGAAAAAATATGTTGTAAATCTTGGTGTATGCTATAGAAAAGTGTCCACAGTAAAACATTAATTAAAAAAGGATTAACTTCAGGATAATCTACTTTGCTGAATCCATTTATATTAAAAAATGCTTCTATGTGGGTACATATATTTTTGTTTATATAGAAACAGGTCTAAAAGAATATAAGTAAAAACAAAACTTCTAAGATTGGGAAAGAAAGAAAAAAAAAATCACACTTTCACTTTCTAAAACCCTGTAGTGTTTGAAATATTTACAACTATTTTGTAAATATGGCAAATGCAATAAAAGTAAAGTTTTTTTGTTGTTGTTCATTTCTGTCTCTATGAAATGTACAAATTTTCTTTTAATGCTAGGTGTCTTATGCCTTTAAATTTCCTGGATTTTTTGTTTTCTGGGCTGTGGTAGAGTTTCTGGGCTTTATTTGTCTTTCTAGACAGCTGACATTGTACTAAGGTGATGCTGGAAGTAAGAACGATCTGGTCCCACTGTCCATGGAGTCAATTACGGAACACTTGGACAAGATTCAAGCCGAAGAATGCATGATGACTACATCATCCCCATGTACAATCCATGTGTCTTTGTCTAACTGTGAACCACAGTAGGTGGCTCCAAAACCCAGTGCAGAAAGTAGGGTAGGGTGACTGATGTGACAACTGGTTATAATATAACAGAGACCTGACATAAATAAGAGGAGATTTTTTTTTTTTTGCGGTACGAGGCCTCTCATCGTTGTGGCCTCTCCCGTTGCGGAGCACAGGCTCCGGACGCGCAAGCTCAGAGGTCATGGCTCACGGGCCCAGCCGCTCCACGACATGTGGGATCCTCCCGGACCGGGGCACAAACCTGTGTCCCCTGCATCGGCAGGCGGACTCTCAACCACTGCGCCACCAGGGAAGCCCATGGAGAGATATTTTTAATACGATGAAAACAGTGAGGTAGTATTAAGGTTTAAGAGCAATTAAAAATAAAATGGTGCAATTTTTATTAATATATTATTGGAGGTAAATTCAGATAAAACTTTAAAATTGTTACTTTTGTCCTAAGTAATTCCTGCCAGGATAGCCTTGAATTTCTGTATATTTGGATAATGCCTGAATATCTTCTTTCTTGAGTAGAAAACTTTTTTTGTAGACTTTTATTCCAGAATTTGAGCCCATTTATAGCAGTCCTTAAATATGGCTATAGGTAAGCACAGTGACTGCTGAAAATGTTTCCCCCTCTGGGAAACACAATAGGTATTTGTGATGTTTGGCATAAGGCAGGAAGGAGTGGCCACTGTCTGTCTGTTATATTAAAGTTGGAAATATGACCTCACCAAACATTGGGGTTTCCTCATGAGGTTACTTCTGTTAAACACTTGTCTTCCCTCTCAACTGGATGCAAATGGATGTCGTTTCACTAAGAATTGTATTTGGAGAAAGTTAAATTTGATGAGAGGATACCTGGAAAGTTAATATAACTTTGGGGATAATAGACTCATTTGGAACAACTCCCTGTATCGAGTTACTCCTAAATATAATCTAATTTCTGATGTTATACAACTGATAAAGTTTCCTAATCCAATGGTGTGCTGATGATGGCTCTCATTGACTACTAAATGACAATTGTTCAATTTTCAGGAATTTTGAGAGCTGATTCACCTCACATTTGTAGTTAGGTATTGGCCCTGATGTGAATAAGTACACCATAGGAATTTACAAATGCTACAGATCAGGGCTCCTCCCCCATCCACCAGACAGCTATGAAACCTTCTCAAAACACTACTGTTTAATAGCCTGCTAGTTAAATGGTCTTTGTTTTGTTTTACATCATCACTAAGACCACATGGATCATTACTCTAAGACAGAATTTATACAGAAAACATAGAAGCAGGAAAAAAAATAAAAAACAAACTAGGGAGAACGATGTTAGGGAGTTGAGGGTCAGCAGAAAGTATTAAGAGGAATAAACCATGTGAAATTCCTGAAAAGCCCAGATAAGACTGTGGTTGAGATAAATCCACTGAAGTTTACAACTAACAGTTCATTAATTTTTGTTCAATAGTGGAAAGAAAAAAGTTTACAGTGGAGGGGGACCTTCAAGATGGTGGAGGTGTAAGATGTAGAGATCACCTTCCTCCCCATAAATACATCAAAAATACATCAACATGAGGAACAACTCCTACAGAACACCTACTGAACACTGACAGAAGACCTCAGGCTTCCCAAAAGGTAAGAAAACACACACGTACCTGGGTAGGGCAAAAGAAAAAAAAAAAAAAAAAAGAAAGAAAGAAAAAACAGAGACAAAAGAATAGGGATGGGACCTGCACCTCAGGGAGGGAGCTGTGAAGGAGGAAAAGTTTCCACACACTAGGAAGCCTCTTCGCGGGCGGAGACGGGGGTTGGGTGGGAGGGAAGCTTCGGAGCCACGGAGGAGAGCACAACAACAGGGGTGCACAGGGCAAAGCGGAGAGATTCCTGCACAGAGGATTGGTGCCGATCAGCACTCACCAGCCCGAGAGGCTTGTCTGCTAACCCGCCATGACGGGCGGGGGCTGGGAGCTGAGGCTAGGACTTAGGAGGTCGGATCCCAGGGAGAGGACTGGGGTTGGCTGCTTGAACACAGCCTGAAGGGGGCTAGTGCGCCACAGCTAGCTAGGAGGGAGTCCAGGAAAAAGTCTGGACCTGCCTAAGAGGCAAAAGACCATTGTTTTGGGCTGTGTGAGGAGAGGGGATTCAGAGCACCGCCTAAATGAGCTTCACAGATGGGCGCTAGCCATGGCTATCAGCTCAGACCCCAGAGACTGGCATGAAACGCTAATGTTGCTGCTGAAACCACCAAGAAGCCTGTGTGCAAGCACAGGTCACTATCCATACACCCCTTCCGGGGAGGCTGTGCAGCCCGCCACTGCCAGGGTCCCGTGATCAAGGGACAACTTCCCTGGGAGAACACACGGCGCGCCTCAGGCTGGTGCAACGTCACGCCGGCCTCTGCCACCGCAGGCTCGCCCCGCATCCCGTACCCTTCCCTCCCCGCGGCCTGAGTGAGCCAGAGCCCCCGAATCAGCTGCTCCTTTAACCCAGTCCTGTCTGGGCGGCGAGCAGAGGCCTTCAGGCGACCTACACTCAGGCGGGGCCATATCCAAAGCTGAACCCCAGCAGCTGTGCGAACAAAGAAGAGAAAGGGAAATTTCTCCCTGAAGCCTCAGGAGCAGCAGATTAAATACCCACAATCAATCTGATGTACCCTGCAACTGTGAAATACCTGAATAGACAACGAATCGTCCCAAAATTGTGGCTGAGGAATTTGGAGCAACTGTCGACTTGGGGTTTGATGTCTGCAACTGCTTTGCTTCTGATATTTATGTTTACCTTAGTTTAGTGTTTAGCACTTGTTATCACTGATGGATTTGTTTATTGGTTTGGTTGTGTTCTTTTTTTAATTATTATTATACATATATATTTTTAAATATTTTTTTCTTTCTTTTTCTCTCCCTTCTCTTCTGAGCTGTGTGCCTGACAGGCACTTGGTGCTCCAGCCTGGTGTCAGGCCTGAGCCTCAGAGGTGGAAGAGCCAAGATCAGGACATGGGACAACCAGAGACCTCCCGGCCCCACGTAATATCAATCAGCTAGAGCTCTCCCAGAGATCTCTATCTCAACGCTAAGACCCAGCTCCACCCAACAGCCAGCAAACTCCAGTGCTGGACACACTATGCCAAACAACTAGTAAGACAGGAACAAAACCCCACCCATTAGCAGAGAGGCTGCCTAAAATCATAATAAGTTCACAGACACCCCAAAACACACCACCCAATGCAGTGCTGCCCACCAGAAAAACAAGATCCAGCCCCACCCACTGGAACACAGGCACCAGTCCACTCCACCAGGAAGCCTACACAAGCCACTAAAACAACATTACCCACTGGGGATAGACACCAAAAACAATGGGAATTACGAACCTGCAGCCTGCGAAAAGAAGACACCGAACACAGAAAGTTAAGCCAAATGAAAAGACAGATAAATATGCAGCAGATGAAGGAATAAGGTAAAAACCAAACAGACCAAACAAATGAAGAGGAAATAGGCAGTCTACCTGAAAAAGAATTCAGAGTAATGATAGTAAAGATGATCCAAAATCGTGGAAATAGAATGGAGAAAATACAAGAAACGTTTAACAAGGACCTAGAAGAACTAAAGAGTAAACAAACGATGAACAAACAATAAATGAAATTTAAAATTCTCTAGAAGGAATTAATAGCAGAATAACCAAGGCAGAAGAACGGATAAGTGACCTGGAAGATAAAATAGTGGAAATAACTACTGCAGAGCAGAATAAAGAAAAAAGAATGAAAAGAATTGAGGACAGTATCAGAGACCTTGGGGGCAACATTAAACGCACCAACATTCGAATTATAGGGGTCCCAGAAGAAGAAGAGAAAAAGAAAGTGCTTGAGAAAATATGTGAAGAGCTTATAGTTGAAAACTTCCCTAACATGGGAAAGAAAATAGTCAACCAAGTCCAGGAAGCACAGAGAGTCCCATACAGGATAAATCCAAGGTGAAACATGCCAAGTCACATATACATCAAACTATCAAAAATTAAATACAAAGAAAATATATTAAAAACAGCAAGGGAAAAGCAACAAATAACATACAAGGGAATCCCCATAAGGTTAACAGCAAATCTTTCAGCAGAAACTCTGCATGCCAGAAGGGAGTGGCAAGACATATTTAAAGTGATGAAAGGGAAAAACCTACAACCAAGATTACTCTACCCAGCCAGGATCTCATTCAGATTTGATGGAGAAATTAAAACCTTCAGAGACAAGCAAAAGCTAAGAGAATTCAGCACCACAAACCAGCTTAAAACAAATGTTAAAGGAACTCTCTAGGCAAGGAAACACAGGAGAAGGAAAAGACCTACAATGACAAACCAAAAATAATTAAGAAAATGGTAATAGGAACATACGTATCGATAATTACACTAAGTTTAAATGGATTAAATGCTCCACCAAAAGACACAGACTGGCTGAATGGATACAAAAACAAGATCCATATATATATGCTGTCTACAAGAAACCCACTTCAGGCCTAGGGACACATACAGACTGAAAATGAGGGGATGGAAAAAGATATTCCATGCAAATGGAAATCAAAAGAAAGCTGGAGTAGCAATTTTCATACCAGACAACAGACTTTAAAATAAAGACTATTACAAGAGACAAAGAAGAACACTACATAATGATCAAGGGATCAATCCAAGAAGAAGATATAACAACTGTAAATATTTATGCACCCAACATAGGAGCACCTCAATACATAAGGCAAATGCTAACAGCCATAAAAGGGGAAATCGACAGTAACACAATCATAGTAGGGGACTTTAATACCCCACTTTCACCAATGGACAGAACACCCAAAATGAAAATAAATAGGGAAACACAAGCTTTAAATGATACATTAAACAGGATGGACTTAATTGATATTTATAGGACATTCCATCCAAAAACAAGAGAATACACTTTCTTCTCAAGTGCTCATGGAACATTCTCCAGGATAGATGATATCTTTGGTCACAAATCAAGCCTTCGTAAATCTATGAAAATCAAAAACGTATCAAATATCTTTTCCAACTACAACGCTTTGAGACTAGATATCAATTACAGTAAAACAATCTGTAAAGAATACAAACACATGGAGGCTAAACAATGCACTACTAAACCAAGTGGTCACTGAGGAAATCAAAAAATACATAGGAACAAATGACAGTGAAAACACGACAACCCAAAACCTATGGGATGCAGCAAAGCAGTTCTAAGAGGCAAGTTTATAGCAATACAATCCTACCTCAAGAAACAAGAAAAAAACTCATATAAACAGCCTAACCTTACACCTAAAGCAATTAGAGAAAGAAGAACAAAAACACCCCCAAAGGTAGCAGAAGGAAAGAAATCATAAAGATCAGATCAGAAATAAATGAAAAAGAAATGAAGGGAAACAATAGCAAAGATCAATAAAACTACAAGCTGGTTCTTTGAGAAGATAAACAAAATTGATAAACCATTAGCCAGACTCATCAAGTAAAAAAGGGAGAAGACTCAAATCAACAAAATTAGAAATGAAAAAGGAGAAGTAACAACTGACACTGCAGAAATACAAAGGATCATGAGAGATTAATACAAGCAATTATGCCAATAACATGGACAACCTGGAAGAAATGGACAAATTCTTAGAAAAGCACAACCTTCCGAGACTGAGCCAGGAAGAAATAGAAAATATAAACAGACCAATGACAAGCACTGAAATTGAAACTGTGATTAAAAATCTTTCAACAAACAAAAGCCCAGGAAAAGGTGGCTTCACAGGTGAATGCTATCAAACATTTAGAGAAGAGCTAACACCTATCCTTCTCAAACTCTTCCAAAATATAGCAGAGGGAGGAACACTCCCAAACTCATTCTGAGGCCACCATCACCCTGATACCAAAACCAAACAAAGATGTCACAAGAAAAGGAAACCACAGGCCAATATCACTGATGAACATAGATGCAAAAATGCTCAAGAAAATACTAGCAAACAGAATCCAACAGTACATTAAAAGGACCATACACCATGATTTTTTTTTTTGGCGGTACCCGGGCCTCTCACCGTTGTAGCCTCTCCCGTTAGCGGAGCACAGGCTGCGGACGCTCAGGCCCAGCGGCCACGGCCCACGGGCCCAGCAGCTCCGCGGCACGTGCGATCCTCCCGGACCGGGGCACGAACCCGTGTCCCCTGCATTGGCAGGCGGACTCTCAACCATTGTGCCACCAGGGAAGCCCCATACACCATGATTGAGTGGGGTTTATCCGAGAGTGTTTGCGATCAAAGGAATGGATTTCACTTTGTTGTTTTGTTTCTTTTCGTTTTTAACATAGCCCAGCCCTACTAGGCTGAGGAAAAGAGCGAAAAGAGAATGAATGAATCTATGATGGAAAAAGTACTTGTTAGAGCAAAGCCTCTGTGAGGCCAACAGGGGATGAAGTAGAGAGCATCATCTGATCAGCAGATGGGAAATAAAGAATGAGTAACATGCAGAATCAGATAGTTTGGAAGCAAAGGTCGAGAGAGTGTGTGTGTAATGGTTTTTTTCTTGAAGAGGAGGTGACACATTCTTCTGACCTCATCCAAATGTGGCACGGACTGGGTGATGCTTGGAGAGAGTGGAAAACATTTGGAACAGCCCCTGAGGTTGCTGAGTGACGACACTGCCTAAGGAACAGCTGAAGGAATGAGAAGATCGTGTTCCTGCTCTTGTATTGCCCTTGGTTGCTTCTCCTCCAATTTATTCTTCAGCTCGCTTAACAAGGTGATGTTTGAAATAGAAGACTCACAATGTCACCTCTTAGGATAAAAATATTATATTTATAAGATAAAGTTAAACTTTCTTCAAGTGTACCTCTAACCTATTTTACTGCTTTCATTTCCCCCCACTCCTTGCTGAGACTCTAAACTCTAATCACCCTGGCTGTCTTGTTCTTTGACCAATCATCCTGGCTCTTTCATTTCATTTCCAGTTGAAATATCCCTTTTCCATTCTCCTCCTGCCTAACATTCTCAACTTTCAAGTATAGCTTAAATGTTCTGATCTCCACAAAGTCTTCACTGACATTCCTGAGCATAAACTGCTATCTCGTTTATCTTCTAATAACACTCTGTATAAGACCTCTTGTAGAGAACTTGCAAGACTGCATAGTAATTTGTTTCCATATTTGTGTTTCCTTCTCAATTTTGGGTATGTGTCTTATGCACCTTTTTATCACAATACCTACTGTAGGCTGTACCACAGTGTTTACCATGTGGGATATACAAAAGAAACATACGTGTAATACATTTAAGAATGAATAAATAAATGAAGAGTTGCACACAGTAGTAGAGCCCTAGCAGAAGAATCAGAATTATAAATAGCAGCATCACCAACTATAAATAACATTAGTTAACTGAAGGTGGAAAAATGATTAGCATATGTACTGCACAAGTAGAATCTTTAGAAATATATTTTCTTCAAGTTGTATAATTCCATTTATCTATTTCCTAATTATTGTACCACACAGACAACAGGATTAATGGCATCTGTCTCTTTTTTGTATCCAGGGAAATGGTATGATTAAATTGGTTAAAATTATGGGCTAAATTTCTCAGCCTCTATCAAAACATGTCTCTGTCACTGAATTCCTGTAGTACCTTGAGCATGTCACTAAGGCTCTCTGTATCTTGGATTTTATCTATAAAGTGCAACTAGTAAAAATGATATGCACTTCAATTAACTGTGAAAATAAAATACACATATAAAGTACTTAGATAAGGTACTTTGCCCAGGTGTTCATTAAATGTAAGCTATTATAATTAGCCATTAATAACTAGGAAAGGGCTCAAGAATAGCTAGAAGACTCATTAACAGAGTTGGAAAAATTCAGTGCCATGGTGTTCAAAATGTGTTCAATAAATGGTTCAGAAAACAAAAGTTTGAAATATTGGCATACCAGGGAAGCACACTTCCCATGGTTCTTCATCCTATTATTTCACTGAGGGAAAGTGCTATGTATATTTAAATTTCTATCTCTAGCACAATGTGCCTAGTACAATGCATAATGGATAATACATAATCAAGGAATATCTATTAACTGCATGAATTGATAGGTTAAAATCACACATTCAGTATCTAAATTTTGACCATATATTTATAGAAAATGATTCTCTTTGTTTAATGAGTGGATCCCTAACTGTGGTCAGTAGTAGTTTCACAAAGAGAGGCTATTTGCTATATTAGCTACAAGAAGAAAATCTACAAACAATAAATGCTGGAGTGGGTGTGGAGAAAAGGGAACCCTCTTGCACTGTTGGTGGGAATGTAAACTGATACAGCCACTATGGAGAACAGTATGGAGGTTCCTTAAAAATCTAAAAATAGAATTACCATAGGACCCAGCAATCCCACTACTGGGCATATACCCAGAGAAAACCATAATTCAAAAAGACACATGTACCCCAATGTTCACTGCAGCACTGTTTACAATTGTCAGGTCATGGAAGCAACCTAAATGTCCATCGACAGATGAATGGATAAAGAAGATGTGGTACATATATACAATGGAATATTACTCAGCCATGAAAAGGAACAAAATTGAGTCATTTGTAGAGACATGGATGGACCTAGAGACTGTCATACAGAGTGAAGTAAGTCAGAAAGAGAAAAACAAATATTGTATATTAATGCATATTTGTGGAATCTAGAAAAATGGTACAGATGAACCAGTTTGCAAGGCAGAAAGAGACACAGATGTAGAAAACAAACATATGGATGCCAAGGGGGGAAAGGGGGGTGGGTGGGATGAACTGGGAGGTTGGGATTAACATATATACAGTAATATGTATAAAATAGATAACTAATGAGAACCTGCTGTATAGTACTGGGAACTCTACTTCATTTCGCTGTACAGTAGAAACTAACACAACATTGTAAAACTACTATATCGCAATTGAAGAAAAGAAAAAGAAGAACCAGGTAAGACAGAGAGTGCCTTAATGCACACATGCCATGTTCCTCTCCTTAAAAAACTACTGAGATTTGACTTTTTAATTATGATAAATAAAATTTTCAATTTCTGTGCTAACACAACAATCTCAGTCAATACATTCATGGAGGGCAAATGCCCTTAGAGCACAAAATTAACCGTCGGGAAATGCCTAGCTATCAGGGTAATAAAGGGGGAGACAGAAAGGGTTACAGGTTGATTTCTAAAATACCGCTAAAAGAAAATAGTTATTGAGAATTTTCTAAGTTGTATCTACAAGATTTCTGTACACTAAAAAAGAAAGTCTACTGTGATAAATAATTTCATAAAATACATTTTTATTTGGGGTTATATCCTAAGAGGTAGAATAATTTTTTGGTAAAAACATCTGTTTTACTGAACTCTTTGTGTTGTTACAGGTAAATCAAAAATTTATTTTAGGCAGTAGGTCTAGTCAAACATTCATAGAAATGTTTACTCAGCTAGCTAACCGTACTCATCAAGAGCTCTCTTAGTGGAGAAAAATCCCTTTGGAGTTAAATTTTTCAAAGTGGAAATGTGCATGGGATGCTAAGTGGTTAAAATATTTAGCTGTATCTTAACAGACAAAAAACACGCTTGTATCTAGGACACCCTTGCACAACTGTACAAATGAACATTGTCCTTGTGTTGCTTTAGGCTTGGAATAGAAAGTATAATATAAGGAAAAGTTATGTCAACCTAAAGGGTAGCTAGATAAATCCAGTGGTATTAAAATATCATACACTCCAAATTGCCAAACAGTAAGGCTCATTATCTACTTCAAAATATACTGTCTCATCACTCTACTGCTCAAAAACCTCCCATGTCTCCTGGTTTATTACAGAATAAATCTATAATCAGCATGATATTCAAGGCCTTCACAATCTGTCCCTAATACTGTGTGTGAATTATATACTACTATATAACTTTACTCACCCTACATTTAAGCCAAATCAGCTTTATTACTTTCGGTCATGCCTTTGCTTACCCTGCCATCTCCTTCTGGAATACACTTTCTGCAAAATTTTGCCCATCAAAATCCCATTCATTTCAAGAGTGTCAGCTGAAATGTGTTTTCTTCTATGAACCTTTCAAGATCACTGGGTTTAAATGCACACTTTTTTTGAACTTGGATAGAATTTTATCTGACTTTCACCTGGAGCATTTAATTAATTCATGTCTAGAGTGAAGGATCCTTGCAGACAGACAATTCATAAGACAGATACTTGATGAGTGCATGCTATTTGTGAAACATTGTTTTCTTGAATGGAAATGTGAAGATACCAAGGGCACTTAATGTAAAATCTACATGATAATTAGGCTCTCCTGCACAAATCAATCCCCTTTGATTATCCCCGTTAAAATACCAACAACCCAAAAGCAATCAAAAGGAAACTGCCTCATCTTCCCATACAAAAACTACACATCAACAATATACTCATATTGTACATTTATTCATTATTACTTCCCTTCAAATACACTGATTTCCACAAAGACCAAACTCTTCTCTTGACTTCTGAATTCTGGATTTTCTTCAAAGACATAATTTTAAGAGTTAATTCTTTTTCTTACATGCACAATTTTTGTCTATCTCTACTAGGTCATAGCACACAAATGTGTTCTAGTGTGTCCTTATTATAAAACAAATAAACAAAAACTCACTTTATCCTGGAGTAGTCACTTTACTCCTTTGTGCCTTAGCTTCCCCTCAGGCAAAATGAAGATGATAATAGTGTACACACTATATGATTGTCATGAGGATCAAATAGGTGTTCTAAAAGACTGCAAAATGCTTAGAATATTGATTGATTGAGAATAAGGATACAATAAATCATAGGTGTTGCTGTTACTTTTGTTATCACTACCATAGCTATTCTGTCTCCTATTCTACCTGACACCTAAACACTGCTGTTCCTTCAGGATCCAGAGCCTTCTTTGAGCTTCTCTATTCTTATTTATCTACATTCTTACCCAAGTAATCTCACCATTACCCAGGGTTTTAAATAATTTCTGTGTGTAAATTATATGTGTGTAGTTCTGACTTCCAGTCTGACTTCCAGTCTGAGTTCCAGACCCTTATGTCTACTTGCTTCTTTACATCTACATTTAGATGTTTACTAAGTATCTCAAATATGCCATATCCAAAATGGAAGCCTGATTTAACCAAACAAATCTGTTCCCCACAACTCCATCTTCCCCACCTCCGGTGCTAAAAAGTTATCTTGAGTCATTATTGTATTATTACCTTTCCCATGCCCCATGATTCAATTCAACAGCAAATCCTAAGAATCTACACACAAATAAATAAATCCTGAATTTATACACTTGTCTTTATGTCTATTGTTACTTTCCTAAACCAAGATGCCATTATATTGTGCCTGAAATACTGTTATTTCCTACCAAATAGTCTTGCTATCTACAATGGTATTCCACTCACTGTGGGTGAGAATAGAGCCGAGCACAATTGCCTTCAAAGTAGTACTTGTTTTATAAATTAATGAAGGCAGTTGATTTAAAAACTTTAAATTCATTCTGTTGAATTTTTAAAAATATTTACTTAAAATCATCTCCATTCTCAAATTGGGAGATAGCAAATTCAAGAATGCTATGACATTGGCTTTATAAATAAATCAGCTTCTTTATCCATATTAATTTCAGATCTTTTTTCTAAGACTAATACTAAGCTTGCATTAAGGTAGTTCCTGTACATAAAGAGACATATTAACATTCCTTAATTACCCCACAAGAAATAGTCTGATGAAAAGAAAATGCAATAGTGATTTCAGTAGCAAAAAATAAAAGCAAGTCATTTTCTTTTGAAGCATTTTACTGGAAAGTGACTAGAGTATAAGATCAGACAGAGGAGTCATGGTACTTATCCCAATATGATAATTCATTGGTGACAGTAAAAACCTGCAAAGAGTTTCATGGTGTGGTCAAGGACTGACAAAGAAGCAATAATCTCTAAAAGAATGTTAGCATACAAGTTTTTTGAAACCTGTGAGATAAGAATAGGGTTTTGACAAGGGGCTTAGAATTTAATCGGGAAAGTTAGTGTGAAGGCAAAAACTTATTTTCAAAAAGGACAAAGTAACTATTCATCTCAGGTAAAAGTATGTCAAAAGGAAGGGTAGGAGATATGGGAGAAACAATTTTTTACATCAGTATATGGTACCTGAAAGTCTAGATGTCTTTCAAAATCAGCTGTACATATTTTTAAGTTGTTTGAATTAAAGTTAGGAAACAAATTTAATTGTGAATTACCTCATAACTAATGAAAAGAAGCCAAGGAAAGGAAAGGAAAATTTATATGACTTACATGTAAAGGAAAATTTACATGACAAATGAATGAAAATTCATTTTTCATAGATTATTAATAATTTTACGTTAATGTTGATGACAGTGATGGATTAGAAAGTTGTCTTCCTTTAAATATGCATCTTTGATTCAGAATGTAAAAACATTAAAAAAAATAGATACTTTTGATTACAATATCATTTATCAACTCCTGGGAGTAGATTAATGATTTCATCTTGCTCATAGATAGGGGTACTTTTGAGTAGGATTATATTAACAATAATCAGTAAGGAGAATGTTGAAAGCTGTGTATTGATCATTATGATTTATAGTAAATGGCAATTTAGGGGAGTATAGATGGAGCCACAATTTGCACTAGCAAAGAAATGTAATGTGGGCAAAGCTGGAAAGAGAAGACGTTATGATTGCTACAGTGGTTCTCTTCCCTGCATTAAATTACAGCAATGCTGACAAGAATTGCCACTGCCAGAGAATGGGGATCAAGTTAGGCATTAGTTTTTAAGTGAGAATTGGATCATTAATAAAACATCCCAATTTCAAACTTTCCTCAGGTGCAACAGACCCATCAATTCTGGTTTATTAAGTATGTGGAAAGGCCTGAGACTGTCAAATACTTGGACTTAAATTTGTAATTCTAATAAACTACCCATGTAATGTAAATTGATGTTTTCTAATCAACTTCGCTATGGCATTTGGTACTTGAAGCCACCCAATCTGTTTATGAAAATTAAACTAAAAATTACATTTACAGTATTTTTATTAAATAACCCTTGTTGTGAACAGCTTCGGAAAATGAAACAACTGCCATAAGTTTCCATGTTAAACAGATGTACCTGTTTAATTTAAATTCATTTATGTAAAAATTACCTTTATACATGTTTTTAATTTTTCACGAAATTATGTTTCCATATTGGGGAACCTTTGCAGAGTGTTTTATGCAAAAATCTAAACACCATATGTAACATAATCAAAAGCCCAACTTTTTACTCTTTGGCTCTTCCATTTAAAAAGATATTTGGCTTTAGGTTCAGTATATTTATCATATATCTGCAATCACATTTAAAATATTTTCCATACAAACTGAGTAGTATGTTTTACAGAATGTAATTTATATGTTAGGATTCTAAACCTGTTTTGAAAAGTCTCTGATAAGAACTGTTCTCTAATTTTATTTTACACAATTTATACTCTGTGTATTCAGGTGCTGTCTTCACAGTTTAATTACAAGCAGTAGGTATACCTACATTATTATAACTTTTCCTTGGAGTAGGAAATATGGTGTACCACAATATCATTACTACAAAATAGCACATCTTTTTGAATTTACATGAAGCATATTTGAGCAAGAAAGGCAAGCTCTTATGGTCCACAGCTTTCACCAATGTATTTATTATTACTAAGTCTGTTGGCAAAAATGAGGGACACTTTTCTCCTCCCTTCCAAGTATACCCCCGTCCTCCACCCAACTGTTTACCGTAAAGACACGTAAGATGTTTTCATCCAGTGTTACTTCAGTAACACTTATTTTTCCTGAAATACTAAAATAACACTTAAAGAGTAATGGCCATAAATTGTTTTTCCTAGGTACAACTTTCAGGAAGTGGGCTTAGATAGAGACAGGGGGCAGTTTACAGATCAGAGGAGGTTCCATAAGAGTGGACTGCAAAAATAATGGCTAACTGATGATCCTATAACAGACTGAGGTGATATGAAAAAGATAACTAAATTACTCACTGAAATTAATCCAGTGAAGAAAGAAATGAAATAGCTGTATCATGGAGAAATTAAGTGTTATTCCTTTTAATATGCTGCTTAACTCTACTTCTCTTTTTGTTTCTACTTTAATTAGAATTAAGGTTTCTGTGTGGTACTTAATCCTATAACATGTGTAGCACTAAGAGACAGTAATATGACCTGGTAGTAATAATAAGTGAGAGATTTCAATATGGAGCCTTAAGTGCAGGTGCTTTGAAAGTGACAATATTTTTCTTCAATGCAAACATCTTTAAGCAAGAACACTCTTCATTCAGTTCTGAAGTAGATTTATATGACTGGATTTATCTATTCAGCACCTTAACCCCGTTCTCATTCTAACCATCACTTTTATTAATCACTCATTAATCACACCTTTAATAAGCACATAGTATGTGTGTGTCATGTATAGTACTTGAAAGATCAAGAGCTGAAGATCAAAACATAGGTAAATCGTTGTTTCCGCTCTCATTCTTTGTGTGTGTGTGTGTGTGTGTGTGTGTGTGTGTGTGGTACGCGAGCCTCTCACTCTTGTGGCCTCTCCCGTTGTGGAGCACAGGCTCCCGACGCGCAGGCTCAGCGGCCATGGCTCACGGGCCCAGCCGGACGGGGGCACAAACCCGTGTCCCCTGCATCGGCAGGAGGACTCTCAACCACTGTGCCACCAGGGAAGCCCATCCGCTCTCATTCTTGAGAACTCACCATCTAATTTGGGGAAGCAGTGGAGGTATCAGTCATATAATAAGTAACTGCATATTTAGAATGAAAAATGAAATATCTTTTCTTTATTAATAAAGTCTTCTTTTAACAAAGTTGACTAATCACTTGACCAACAAATATTCTCAAATCTCTTAACAGATTTTAATAACCACTTATCAATGAAAAGTAAAAAATTTAGCAGTGAGGAAGGGAGGGAAACTATTTTACAATTTATTAGCATATATATACCACTTCTCTTTGAGCCAAGACATGAACAAAGTAAATTCAAATCAACAGACACCCACTAAACAACTGAAAAGGATGAGAGCACGTAACTCCATCCAGAGGAGAGAGGGACATCTTCATAGAGATGGTGATGTTTGAGGTGGTCCTGGGAAAATGAATAGGAGTTTATCACTCAGAATAAAGAGAGTGGAAGAACATGCAGAAAGACAGGGAGATGTGAAGAAACAGGTGAGCAAATCAATGCTCACAGGGAGATCCACCTGTGGTTGTAGTGTAGCATCTGGAGATATCCAGAAGGGCCTTCTTTCCCACACTAAGCACACCTGATGTTCTCTTATAGGTCACAAGGATTTGTTGGAAATGTCTTAAGCAAAAAAATCAAATCAGTATTTTAGAGGGAAACATTCATCATTAAACAGAATACAGTTTGGGGAGAGGTAAAAATGGAGACCTGGAGATGGCTTAGGACACTGTCAATTACTAGTAGTGGGAATGTGGAAACATTATTTCACCTTGGTTTTCTCATCTGTGAAAGAGGGATAATAATTCAGAAGAAATAACATATATAAAACAAATAAAATAGAGTAAAAGCACCATCAATATTTTTTAATACAGCAATAGAAAGCAGTAATAGTGGTGACATAGCAAAATAAATTGATACTAAAGAGTCATGTTCAATGTTTAGATCAAGGAAAATAATTTCTTATGAATGATGTTAAGAGATCTTACAGGGCACTTAAAAAAAAAGTCTCATGTTCAAGTATCCTTGCGGAGCCTTGGGTTAGCACAGGTAGGTAAATATATTTTCTGTGGGTATCTCAGAATCTCTTTATATTAATGCATATTATGACTCCCCACAAGCAAAGGTGGCAGTCAGAGTTTCCTAAGCTTAATTAAACAGTTTTTAAGGAGTACCAGGCTCACTTTTAAGAGAAAATCTAGTATGATCTCAGGAAGCTTATGAGTCTGAGGGAGTTGGAGGGAAAACAGTATAGGCCCCAAGAAAGGCTCTAGCTTTAAAGAAGAATAATTATTCTTTTTTTTTTTTTTTGGCGGTACATGGGCCTCTCACTGTTGTGGCCTCTCCTGTTGCGGAGCACAGGCTCCTGACGGTCAGGCTCAGCAGCCATGGCTCACGGGCCCAGCCGCTCCGCGGCATGTGGGATCTTCCCGGACCGGGGCACGAACCCGTGTCCCCTGCATTGGCAGGCAGACTCTCAACCACTGTGCCACCAGGGAAGCCCGAATAATTATTCTTGAATCACTCTTGTCTGGATATACTTCTTAAAACATTTTTGTGAAGGTTGACTTTGAAGTTTAATATTGTGGTAGGCAGAAGAATGACAGCCACAGTGATGTCTAAACCCTAGTCCCTGGAATCCATGAGTGTGTTCCCTCACATGGCAGAAGGAATCCTGCAGATTGAAGAAAAGTTATGGATCTTAAAATAGGTATTGATAGATTTTCCTTGCTTTTCTGAGACCAAGATTATCACTTGAGTCCTTAAAAGCAGAAGAGAAAGGCAGAGGGAGATCAGAGAGAGATGCAATGACATAAGAAAAGGCAGGAGAGATGTGAAGCTGAAAGGGACTCGCGCTGCTGTGCTGACTTTGAAAGATGGAGGAAACAGGCCACAAACCTCAAAATGTGGGTGGACTCTAGAAGCTAGGGATGGCTTTGACTTGACAGCCAGCAAGGAAATGGGGAGCGTGTTCCTACAACCTCAAGAAACTGAATTTTGCCAACAATATAAATCAAAGAGGAAAAGGAGTCTTCCCTAGATCCTCCAGAAAGGAGCACAGCTTTGCAGA
Organism: Phocoena sinus; assembly: GCF_008692025.1. Lineage (NCBI taxonomy): Eukaryota > Metazoa > Chordata > Mammalia > Artiodactyla > Phocoenidae > Phocoena > Phocoena sinus. The sequence continues at coordinate 120,125,465 of NC_045764.1, read as the reverse complement.
CAACTTGATTTTACTCCACTCAGCCTTCTACCTCTAGAAACACACACAGAAAAGTACAGAAAACGAAGTGTGCCACTTGACACACTTCCACATATTAAACACATTTATGTAACTAGAATCTAGATTAAGAAACAGACCACTTTCCCCAGTTATACCACTATCCTGACATCTAACATAATAGTCCTGTCTGGTTTTGAATTTTATGGATATGGAAAGATATAGTATGTATTCTTTTGTGACCTCTTTCCTTCAATATTGTGCTTATGAGATTCATCCATGTCCTTTCATTCCACTCTCATTACTATACAGCATTACATTATCTGGATGTCATATACTTTATTTATGTATTCTATTGCTGCTGGAAACTTTTTCTAGATTTTGGTAATTTCAAATATTGCTATGATGGATATTCTTATACTTCTCTTTTTTTAATATATGTAAACACTGTTGAGTTCATACTGAGGAGTGAAATTGCTGGATCATAAAGTATACGTGTACGTTTATATACCCACATCTTCAGTAAGTACTTACAAATAGTTTTCCACCATTGTTGTACCAATTTATACACCACTAGTAGTGTTTGAATACAGTTTTGGTCTTGCTAGATTTCATGACTGCATAATTGCTTAGCCAGTAAACACTGAATGCCATAGTCATCTTTACATCTTACTAATCTTATCACAGTTATAGAAGGAGCTCTGAATTAGCTTTCAAATGCTGTTGGTTATCTTTCTGAAACAAATCCTTTAACAAACATTATGCTCTTGAGATTCAAGCTTTCTTATTAGTTTTAGCTCCTGATGCAGAGATAATGTCCCTCTGGTTTATTAGTCGACAGTAATTTGAACAAGTAGCTGGTAATAAAAGTCACTGAATACCTTAATTTCATATAAGAATGCATGAATTTATAGATCTGTTTTCTATTTTTAAAGAAACAGATTTTTTTTAAAAAGAGTGTGGGAAAAATAAATAGTTTAGGGAAATATATTAGCAGTAGTTGGCTACGTATAAGTTTGTGAGCAATTTTTTATACTTTTTATAGTTTTGTATTTTTCAATTTTTCTATTAGTTGATAACTGATAAAATATTTGTTGCTAGTTGCATGCAATAACATCAGAATTTAAAACTACATTATATGAAACCGAATAGCCAAAACATATCTTGAGAAAGAACAAAGCTAGAGGTATCATGCCCCCTGACTTCATACTATACTACAAAACTACAGTAATCAACACAGTATGGTACTGGCACAAAAACAGACACATAGACAAACAGAAAAGAATAAAGAGCCCAGAAATAAATGCACACACTTATGGTCAATTAATCTATAATAAAGGGGGCAGAATATAAAATGGAGAAAAGACAGTCTCTTCAATAAGTGGTGCTGAGAAAACTGGACAGCTACATGTAAAAGAATGAAATTAGAATATTTTCTAACACCATATAAAAAATAAAATCAAAATTGATTAAAGACCTAAATGTAAGACTGAAAACCACAAAAATCCTAAAAGAAAACACAGGCAGAACATTCTTTGACATAAATTATAGCAACATTTTTCTGGATCTGTCTCCTAAGGGAAAGGAAACAAAAGTAAAAGTAAACAAATGGGACCTAAGTAAACAAAAAAGCTTTAGCACAGCAAAGGGAGCATTGACAAAAAAGAAAAGACAACCTACTGAATGGGAAAAAATATTTGCAAATGATATGACCCATAAGGTGTTAATACTGTAGATATATAAACAGCACATACAATTGAACATTAAAATAATAAAAAATGGGCCAAAGACCTGAATAGACATTTTTCTAAAGAAGACATACAGATGGCCAACAGGCACTCAGAAGATGCTGAATATTGTTAAGTATCAGAGAAATGCAAATTAAAACCACAATGAGGGGCTTCCCTGGTGGCGCGGTGGTTGAGAGTCCGCCTGCCGATGCAGGGGACATGGGTTCGCGCCCCGGTCCGGCAAGATCCCACATGCCGTGGAGCGGCTGGGCCCGTGAGCCATGGCCGCTGAGCCTGCACGTCCGGAGCCTGTGCTCCACAACGGGAGAGGCCACAACAGTGAGAGCCCTGCGTACCGAAAAAAAAAAACCACACAAAGAGATATTACCTCACAACTGTCAGGATGGCTATCATCAAAAAGACCACAAATAACAAATGTTGGTGAGGATGTGGAGAAAAGGAAACCCTCATACACTGTTGGTGGGTATGTAAATTGGTGCAGCTACTGTGGAAAACAGTATGGAGGTTTCTCAAAAAACTAAAAATAGAACTACCATATGACCCAGCAATTTCACTCCTTGGTATTTATCTGAAAAAAACATAGCCTATAATTCAAAAAGATACATGCACCCCAAAGTTCATAGCAACATTATTTACAATTGCCAAGATGTGGAAGCAACCTAAGTGTCCATCTGTTGATGAATGGATACAGAAGATATGGTGTATATACACAATGGAATACTACTCAAGACACAAAAAAGAATGAAATTTTTCCATTTGCAACAACATGGATGGGCTTGGAGGATATTACGCTAAGTGAAAAAAGTAAAACAGAGAAAGACAGATGCTGTATGATATCATTTATATGTGGAATCTAAAAAATACAACAAACTAGTGAATATAAGAAAAAAGAAACAGAGTCACAGTTATAGAGAACTAGTGGTTACCAGTAGGGAGTGGGGGGAGGGGCAAAGTTGGGATAAGGGATTAAGAGGTCCAAACTACTATGTATAAAATAAATAAGCTACAAAGATACAACAAAGGGAATATAGCCAATGTTTTATAATAACTATAAATGGAGTATAACATTTAAAAATTGCGAATCACTAAGTTGTACACCTGAAACATAATATCGTTAATCAACTATACCTCAGTTAAAAACTACATTATATGATATCCTTGACTAGAACTAGGTTCTTTCTTTACATTTCTGTATATCAGAATTCTGTGTCAGGTTTAGAATCACAGACCAATCTGCAGGTTACAAACAGATGTAGAATATTGGGAATATAGAGAAAAAGAAGAAAAAAAAAGAAAATATAAACCTTATACATGAAGAATGCCCTAGTTTAACTATACCATGTAAAATATGTAAATATATATATATGCATATAGTGGGAGATGATATATATTGTACATATTGTATGTGTATATAGTGTGTGTGTATTTATATAGTGTAAATATATGTGATAAGTGCAGATAATCAGTTAAACACATAAAATGATTTCTATTAAAAGACTGTTAAAGGTGTTTTATAATCTCCTTTAATTTTGTCATGTCCTTAAGTAATATTTTAAGTATTATGTATAATGACTGCCTATTAATCCATCTTCTAGCTTAACCATAATTGGATAACAATACTTATTATCTATAAATGGTCTTTCCAAAGAGTTACTAAAAAGTGCAATATTTCAGTGAACCTAAGAGTAGATAAAATTTATGATCATCCATTTTAAATTTCTTAGGATAAATTCCTACAAGTAGAATTTCTGTGTTAAAAGTTAAGCATGTGTTTAGACTTGATGCTTATTTCTAGCTTGCCCTTCACAAAGCCAAAGTCTTTTAATTTCACTTTTTTTTTTTTTTTTTTTTTTTTTGCGGTATGCGGGCCTCTCACTGTTGTGGCCTCTCCCGTTGCGGGGCACAGGCTCCGGACGCGCAGGCTCCAGACGCGCAGGCCCAGCGGCCATGGCTCACGGGCCCAGCGGCCATGGCTCACGGGCCCAGCCGCTCCGCGGCATGTGGGATCTTCCCGGTCCGGGGCACGAACCCGCGTCCCCTGCATCGGCAGGCGGACTCTCAACCACTGCGCCACCAGGGAAGCCCTAATTTCACATTTTAAATGTGAAAAATAAACCATATTCAGATCTATTTCTCCTTAAACATAATTAATTTTATTTTCAAGAAGATTGCTAATTTTACCCTTTATATAACAATTCACTGCCATTTTGAAAAGAAAGAATAAAAAAAAGAGTTACATGTAGTGGAATCCTTGTGCTGGTTTGTATTAGTTTGCAAGAAACAACTAGGAAATTTTGAAAGGATTATTAACCTCTTAGTAGCTTGAAAGCATGGTAGGGGTACCTACCTCAAAAATATTGGCAAATGTTACAAATTAAGCTCCACTTTTGTCTGAGAGCCAAATTACCAGCATACCATGATTATGCGTAAGCACTGGCAGGATAGTTAAGCAGTAAAGGACATGATTTTGGTATCGCTAAACTGTGTTTAAAAAATTAGAAATGATTTTTAATTTAATCAGGAACTTAAAATATGCCCATTTTGCCACATCAAAATCACTATGAATAAGCTGAATAAGGTCTGTGGATCTAATGTACAAAATGTGACTAGAGTTGACAACACTGTGTTGTATAATTGAAATTTGTTAAAAGAGTAGAATTTAAATGCTATCATTAAAAAAATAGTTAAATGCATGAGCTGATGACTGTGTTAATTAGCTTGACGGGAAGAATCCTTTCAGAATACATACATATATCAAATTATCACTTTGTACGTTTTAAATATTTTACAATTTATTTGTCAATTGACGAAGCTGAAAAAAATATATGCAGGTACTTAGTCCTTTCCCATAATAAACTGCAGTCATCATCATGATGGATGATGACAACTAAAATTTCTCCTCTACATGGCAAGTGAGCAAAATGGAAACGTTCTTTGAATTAATAAATCTGCATGAATTCTATTGTATCATGAGTAGAGGGAGAAACAGAAAAAAGTCATTGTGAATTATATGTTTTGAATATATTCATTAACTTGAGAGTTGAATTTTGACATTGTGAGAGTCCACATTACTCTAATTATTAGCATGGCCAAAACTCTTTCATGAGTTTATCTATTTTCCCTCTGTTATGAGTAAACTGTTCATCTTCATTGTTCTTTTAGCTATTGGTACCTTAGTGTTTTTTATTACTTTGCATAAGCTATTTGTACAACAAAGACTATGAAGATTTCATCTTCACTTGCTACTTGTTGCAAATATCTTTCCATATCTGATTTTTCAAGTCATTAATTCATTTTTTATTGAGATATAATTGACATAAAACATTGTATTAATTTTAGGTGTGCAACATAATGATTTGATATACATATATATTGGAAACTGATTACCATAATAAGTTTAGTTAACATCCATCAATACATATAGTCAGGAAAAAATTTTTATGATAAGAACTTTTAAGATCTACTCTCTTAGCAACTTTGAAATATAGTCGGCCTCTGTATTTGCAGCGATTCAACCAACCATGGATTTAACCAACCAAAAATCAAAAATACTTCAAAAAATAATTCCAGAAAGTTCCAAAAAGGAAAACTTGAATTTGCCACATACTGGCAACTATTTACATAGCATTTACAATGTATTAGGGTATTATAAGTAATCTAGAGATCATTTAAAGTATACAGGAAGATGTGCATAGGTTATATGCAAATATTATACCATTTTTTATAAGGGACTTGAGCATTCACAGATTTTGGTATCTGCAGGTGTTCCTGGAACCAATTCCCTGAGGATAAATACTAAGGGACAAATGTTTACTTCTTCCTTTCCTATTTGAATACTTTTTATTTCCTTTTCTTTTCTAATTGATCAGGCTAGAAATTCCAGTACAAGATTGAATGGCTGTGGTGAAAATGGGCATCACTGTTTTGTTTTTTATTTTAGAGGAAAACTTTCAATCTTTCCTCTAGATGATGAATATGATGTAGACTGTGAATTTTTCAAAACTGGCCTTATAGCATTAAAGAAGTTCCCTTTTCTTCCTAGTTTCCTGGTACTTTTATCATGGAAGGATGTTGCATTTTTTTTCCAAATGATTTTTGTGTTTCTTTTAATTGAGACATCATGTGGTTTTTATGGTTTTGTTGTTGTTTTTGTTGTTTTCCTTTATGTTGTTGCTGCAGTTGTATTACATGGATTGATTTTTCTTACGTTTAAACACGTAAGCATTCCTGGGGTAAATCCTACATGGTCATGATGTATAATCCTTTTAATATGCTGTTGCATTTGTTTTGCTAATACTTTGTTAAGCTTTTTTGCATCTCTATACAAAATGGATATTGATGTATAGTTTTATTTCCCTTTAAAGCTTGTATCTGGTTTTGGTATCTGGTAATGATGGCCTCCTAGAATGAGTTAGGAAGCGTTTCCTCCTCTTCTATCTTTTGGAAAAGCTTGAGACAAACTGGTGTAAATTCTTTTTGAAATGTTTGGTATAATTCAGTAGTGAAGACATCTGATCCTGGAGTTTCTTTGTTGGGAGATTTTGGATTATTGATTCAATTTTTTATTGTTATAGGTCTGTTGAGATTTTCTTTCTTCTCGGGTCAGTTTAAGTAATTTGTGTGTTTCTAAGAATTTGTTAATTTCACCTAGGCTATCTAATTTGTTGATGTTCAATAATATCTAGTATTCTCCTATAATTCATTCTGTTTCTATAAGGTAAGTTCTATCAATTATTCAGTGACTTATTGAAGTCTCCAAATATTATTATAGAACTATTTCTTTCTCCAATATTGTCAGTGTTTGCTTCATTTACTTTGGGACATTGTTTGCTGGTATATATAAGTTCCAAATGTTATACACTGTTTTGATGATGTGACTGGTCTTAGAATGTTTTCAATATTATAATCTGATTGTCATCATTGTTAACTGAATGAACTTATTTTGAGTTCACTAAGTCATTTGATAGATGTAAACTTGTCACATTAATTTAACTTGCTTCCAACCTAAACTATCACTGGCTTCTCTTCTTACGGTATTTACTAATTCTAATCTTTCATTTCTGTCATCCTAATTGGAATCCAGTTTTAAGGGTAATATCCATCACCCACCTGAGTCTTATCAACTAACCCATATGCCTGTCTCTCTGTTATTAACATACTACCAAACTCTCAGAGCCTGCTCCCACAAACCAGCATTCCCAGATGCCACCTAATCAAATCAACAGCAAAGAATTTTTTCTCTCTGTAGGTTAGTAAAGCAAGTCAAAAACAACTCTGTCTGCCCTTATGATCTGAGTACCAGCATAAAAATTAAAAGAAACCACAAAAGAAATGAAGCAAGAGTACTTTCCAAAGTAATGCATAACTTATCTACATGTATAAATCACTCACAACATTTAATAGCACAACATATATGAATTCTTATAAAATTCAACAATAAATACTGTAAATATATTATTATAGCACAAATGCAGGTTAATTGTGGTTCATGATTTCTGTTTTAAATAGTTGTTTTAAGCTGTCTTTTTGTTGTTGTTCCTTTTAAAGAAAAGAAGCATCAGGGGTACCTATAAAGATAGGGCATAAAGTAACATTTCATGACTTCTAGGGAGTATGATATGTGCAAAGGTCTAGAATAAGAAAACAATAAAATGGGTGCAAATTATTTTTCCAGTTTGAGTTAAGAAAATAAATTTGGTGCAATGAATCATACATTATCATATTTAACAATTGAAATATAAAAATTTAATTGAATGTGATTAGAAACTTTTTTTATTTGAATGAATTTCTGAGTGGAGTGGCTTAGAAAATGGTCTCAGGGAATCTCTAACCCCTAAAAGGCTTCTATTTTATTTCAACTGGAAGATTTCAAAATGTCTGACCTCTTTATCAAACTTGTTCAATTTTGCAACCACTTTTCAACATTTAATTTGTCCTGGTTCTGTTACTATACACTGGGGATACAGAAATAGCTGACTCAATGGCTTCCCAAATGTTCATATTTAGGTGGTAGGTAAATGTGTAGACAACTTGTATTAGTCCACTCAAGCTGATCTAACAAAATACCACAGACTGGGAGGCTTATAAATAGCAGAAATTTATTGCTTACAGTTCTGGAGGCTAGGAAGTCAAGATCAAGGCACCAACATGGTTGCATTTTGGTGAGGGTTCTCTTCCTGGTTCATAGCTGATGCCTTGTCACTGTGTCCTCAAGTGGTGGACAGAGTTAGGGCTCTCTCTGGAGGCACTTTTCTAAGTCACTAATCCCATTCATGAGGGACCCACCCTCATGGTCTAAGCATCACCCAAAGAATCACCACATCCCAATACTATTATCCTGGGCATTAGGATTTCAACATATTAATTTGGGGTGGTGGTGGGGACAGAAACATTAAAACCAATAGCACACATATGTCTATACAGGAATTGATATTGTTAGGGATTTAGGATAACTGTGTGGAAGCAGAGTACAAACCAACCCAGAACAAGAGAAAGAAACAGAGCTCATTACAATGGTGCTACTTAAGATGAAAGAAGATATTTAATAATGTCCCCAAATCATAATTCCAGTTACAGAAACACAAGATTTTATGACCCTATTTTGAAAGTACACGCAGTACTTCATCACATCAACTCAAACCACTTTCACCAAATTCAGTACCCTTGTGTTATTTATAGAAATATGTATCTTCGTCTCTAGTCTTGAAATTCCTGAGATCAGCTACTATGTCCTAGCCAATTTTGGATCTCTTACAATGTTCAGTACACTGCTTTGAATATTCAAAACAAGTCATATATGTTTGCTATGTAAATATATTGCAATCACAGCTTTATATAGAAAGAACAGAGGAATGGCAAATTTGGAGTCAAACTATGAAGATGTGGGAAAGTCTTCTCTGATGAGATTAGGGTAACAGCTAACAAACAGAAGTAGAAATAAGATACAAAAAGTTCCAACAGAACCTCCATTTATCTGTTAAATAAACATAATAGGGCTTCCCTGGTGGCGCAGTGGTTGAGAATCTGCCTGCTAATGCAGGGGACACGGGTTCGAGCCCTGGTCTGGGAAGATCCCACATGCCGCGGAGCAACTAGGCCCATGAGCCACAACTACTGAGCCTGCACGTCTGGAGCCTGTGCTCTGCAACAAGAGAGGCCACAACAGTGAGAGGCCCACGCACCGCGATGAAGAGTGGCCCCTGCTTGCCACAACTAGAGAAAACCCTCGCACAGAAACAAAGACCCAACACAGCCAAAAATAAAAATAAATAAATTAAAAGAAAGCTCAACATTTAAAATTTGCTCTAGCAAATTAATTGAACCCAGAGAGAGGGTCCTGGGAACCTCTGATCTTCAGCAGGTTGGTCAGAAGTACAGGTAATAAGCTGGTTTTGGCTTGGCATCCGAGGTGGAAGGGGTTGTTGGAAACTCCAATTTGTAGCAGGTCAGTCAGAAGTTTGGGTGACAACACTGGGCTTGGGACTGGCGTCTAAAGTTGAAGGGGAGGTAACGGTGTTGTAGGACTGAACCCTTAACTTGTGGAATCTGATGCTATCCCCATGCAGATAGACTTCAAAATTGAGTTGAATTGTAGGGTACCCGAAGATATTGAGGGACGACTGCATACAACACAGTGTTGTTCACTATAGTTACTATGCTGTATATTTCATCTTTAAGACTTATTTATCTTATAACTGAAAGTTTGTACCTCTAGCCCACTTTCACCTATTTCAAGCCCACACTCCAAACCCTGCCTCTGGCAACCACATATCTGTTCTCTGTATCTGAGTTTGCTATGGTTGTTGTTTTCAGATTCCATGTATAAGTGAGATCATATAGTATTTGTCTTTCTGTCTAGTTATTTCTCTTAGCATATTACCCTACAAGTCCATACAATGGAATACTATAAAGCTATGCAAAAATCAATTATTAATATAAGCAAAGCATAAATGAATCTATAAAATATGTTATTGAAAAGAAGAGATCAGACACAAAATAATGCAAACCAGCTAAAGCCATATGTGAATAGGCACATGTGAAACCCTCCCCTCACCCCACCTCAACACACAGACAGACAGACAAACATACTTAAGCCAGTGAGATACATGAACTTCTTGGAGAGAAAAACAAGGTATGGGTCTCCAGAGCTCTAACTTTAGAGTTAGCTGTCTCCATCCAGTAAAGCTATTTTTCTTCTTTGTTACAAAATATACTTCCAGAAATTTCCTTTTCATATTCAGGTTTTCCAAGTATGACAATAAAAGATAATATCTTTTTATATTTTCTAACCTGGCCTATAAAATATTGATATATCACAAAGGAGTTCTTGATTTATTTTTAGTTCTTCTACTAATTTAGCTAGTTAGTTATATATTTATAATTTATATATAGCTACATATTTGCCATTGTGGAAGAAATTTTTTTCATTTTCATATTGCTACATATATATACCATTATCTATTGGAGTTTCTGGAATAACGACATATTTCTTGGATACTAACATTCTGGAATAAAACATAAATTCTGACTACTAAAATAAGTTACCCGCACATCTATCCTCTATATTTCTATTACAAAAAATAAAAACAAAACATTTATCAACACTGAGTAGATTCCTATTTTAAATGAATCAAAATAATTCCATCTCAGCTTTGTATACTAAATGGATCATGCATTATTAAAACACTTAATATCAGCAAGAGCTAATTGTGTAACATTAAATAACAGTGTTTTTCACTTAGAATTATTTTAGTTGCCTTCCAGCCCCCTGAAGGATAAGACTTTTTTGGCTCTCTCAGCTGGCCTATAATACAATGGCAAGGTTACAACTTTCCCTACTTAAGGGATGAAGGGGAAAAAAGGATATTCATAATTGATGCATACAGAAAATACTTATGCCTGAGAGTGCGATACCAGAGTTCTTTAAAGGCTATTTTAAATTGCACTTCAGAACCAATAAAAGATTTTACATTCTACATCTGTAATTTTGATGTTTTGTGCATATTATTATAGTGAAATATTTAATAATTATGATTAAATAATAACAGAATTTATTCCATGGCACCATTGCCTGAATGTCTTTCTGGAATAGCTTATTTGAAAATAACCACAAAAGAAATTCCACTAATAGTATTAATCTTAATTTCTTTTATAGGGGAAAAAAGACATTTAGAGATAGTCATTAACTTACATATATGTTGCTTGAATTCCTTAGTGGCATACTTTTTACACTGGTAAGAAAAAAGGCACATTAAAATTTTGTAACTTCTTTAAGGCTATGTACTTGGCCTACTAGATTGATCCATTTTTGTCTATACCTTTCATGACATGGTGGATCGTTTAATAAGTGACTGGACATTTCTCTCTAGCAAGCATAGTTAATGCACATTCAGAGTTGCCTTCCAAAGTTAATGCACATGCCCAAATTACCCCTCTGAATAATCATGAAAGTAAAATTACAGATTGGGGTTATATGGATGAATGAAAGAGAGTAAGAATTAAGAAGCAACAGAATGCCAGGATAACGTGACTACCGCAAGAACAGAGAGCCTATCTTGATTTGGTGATTCTCTGCCTGCTCCTCTCAAAGCTATTATCAAAGGTATTATCAAAGCTGGGATTATGCGCACACAGCATGCTTTAGAAATACCGGCTGGGTAGGAATTGAATTAGCTGAAGCCAGGGGAGTTCAATGGAAAGACCTCAGCAAGTATGGCAATAGGTTCATAAGGCATTTAGATCAGGAGGAACAAAGCTGATCATTGTTAAGGTCCCTCCACAGAAACAGCTATGGTGAGTTGAACTATTTTTGTCCACACATTTTCCAGCTACTGTTACCATAAAGTAAAACACTTTACCCTGAACGTGTAGTCCTTCCTCTCAGAATGCATACACCTTGAGAGAAAGATGTGACCTTGCTTGATGGAAAGCATGGGATAGCATCACCAGAGAAAAAGGCAGATAGTTGTCATCTGGGTTGCAAGGACTAGGAATAAGTACGATAGGTGAATGTAGAAAGAGAGATACCATACAGATAATACAGCCATTGCTATTGAAGTTATTGTTATTGCATTATCTTAAGAATTACACATTGCTTATACAAAAAAAAGTCTGGAAACATTTCACTGTTCATGAAGCCCTTTCTTTAAAAAAAAAATCTGTTAAGTTAAAAAATCTTGGCTAGGATATCACATCTATTCAGACACTCAGTAAAATCATTCACTTTGCTTTTCGCTCTAAAAATTATTTTCCGTATATATGAAAGAGGGGGAAAGCTGTTAATAGAACAGTCTGAGAAAATGGAAATTTTGGAAACATGACATTCTGACAAATTTATGAAATTGAAACTGTTCTGTAGTATATAGAATAGACTACTTGGAACCACCAAGGCCATTCAGAGGAGTGTGACATAATTCAATATTGAAACCTGAAGCTACAGAAAAAAGATTAAATAAACAACAAATTGTATTCTCCAATAGCCTGGCTCCTCTAAGAAAAGAAAAAAAGGACAGTATTCGAAAACTGCTTTCCTTTTACTCTCCTGAAAACAAAGAAGTGTTTCCAGTTATATGTTTAGTGGTAATTGACCAAGAACAAGCTCACACATTCACAGTCACCAATATTTTTAATGTCATCTTTTACATGTCAACCTTTCTCACATCAGTCTAACAGTCAATTTTACTTTCCTTTACTTTCCTTATACGCGTTCATTCATTTGTAAAGCACTCATTACTTAATGACTTTTTCGAAATAGTGCCACGTTATGCCTATTAAATAATTATTCAACTATTAAATAATTTAGTTTAATCTTACTTTCTTACCTTTATTTCTTCACTTCTTCCATTCCACCATCTTTTTTTCTTTCAAAACCCTAAGGAAGGGAACAGGGATAGACACAGGACCTATCTACCTGGAAATTGATAAACATTATTGCTCCCACTCTTTTTCTTTTAGCTTAAATTATTTTATTTTAATTCTTTTAATTTTAGTTAAATTCCTTATTTTAACTTTGTTCATGGCTCTAAATGCAGAGAGTAGGAACAAATTCACAATTAGGTTATATGGTGTTGGCAGGTATTGTAATAGGATGCTAGAGGAAAGAATAGAATAAGGACCTTTCTCCCTAGATTTGTAGCTCTCATACAATATGGTGCTATTCCATCCCAGTCCTATTCCATTGAAGCATCTCACCCAGGTATCTCATATGCCATAATCTATATTTTCCAAAATCAAATGCATAATATTAAAATATCATAATAGTTGATATATTATTTGAAAAAATCATCAAAGGAGAGGTATGCCAGAGTCAAGTTTTCCTTTGATTTGGTCTTAACAATACATAATAACAGATAGATTAACACAGTTCATATTGGTGTCAAAGGATTTTTTAAAATCTCTATTACATTATAAGTGCACTAATGATAAGCTTACACCTACTCGTTTCCCTTTTTTAACATTTTGATGTGCTTTACAATGTAAAAATCTCAACTACTGGGACTTATAATCTTCTCAGATTTGCATGATTTTCTTCTTCAAATACCAAATATACTTATCTGTAAGTATGGCAGCATTGTGTGTATGCCCATGCCTACACACATACAATTCCTACATTTTCAATATTGAGTATATTTGTGAAATACTGGCCCACGGGACAGAATTAAATTAGAATTATACCAGCAGTTAATTTTTATTGGTCTGCATTACAAGCTTCAATGCTGAATATCATTTTATAAACTCCCAGATAAATAATTTTAGCTATTTTAAGGCAGCAACTCTTTAAACACAGTAATTCATCTGTATGACAGAGAGGTTGCACATGCAGGAAATACATTTTAAAATGTGCGACTGACAAAATAACTTTAAAAAAGGCCCTTATTCCTTTTTTCTGACCTACCCTGCTCCATCTTTATACAACAAATATTACTCACTGTTGCCTATTACATGTAACTTTATCAATATATTTATCTCTAAAGTAGGTTGTTAATTTGTCCAGATTTTATAACTTTCAGCTAATAACTTCAGTTGTTCCAATCTCATTTCTGAGTGAGAGCTCTCCCATCCTATCTCAGGACAGGTCAAGAGGTCCAAGATGCAGGTGGACGTCAATTCTGTCTTTACGTGTCTTTCCATGTTGCCCTCTTTTAAGCCCTAACATTTCACCATTGGGCAGGGTGTTGGGCTGCAAAAAAGTTCAGATTTGTCTTAACTGCAGGCTGCAGATGCCTCTTTAACTAACACTAACTTGTCTGTTGAGGCCATTGGTATAATCAAGATATTTTTCAAATACTGGCCCTTTTGTGGAATATGTGTGAAATTTCTTCAAAGACCCATCAGGACCTCCCCACTTCCCAGTTCCCTGATTTGGAAAACCAAGTGGAATCAACCACTACCACCTTTCAACTTCCCAGAGCTTTCTGCTTGGATTTCTCTTCTTCAGAGCAATCCTCCTTAGTGGGAAACTGGCAAAATCACTCAAGGCTGGTCAACTTCCCAAGTAACCACTAGGCTCAAAGAAAATTCACCCATTCTAGTCCAGTCAAATGGAGGGTTACATATTGCTCCTCTGTCATTACCACTCTGTGCCTGGCTGCCTCTTTTCTCCACCCTCCTTAGAAAGGTACAAGCTGGAAAGAAAAATCACTGATTATACATATATCTAATAAGGAGGGAAAGGGTTGTTAAAAAAAAAAGGGAAAAGAGGCAGTTATATTGAAATATATAAATACCTCAAATCAACATGCTGGACACTTTTAACGTATACAATGTTACATGTCAATTATATCTCAATAAAATATGCATATATTTATATATATATTATTTATATATATACACATATATTCACTATAAAAGAAGAGAAAAATAGCTTTCAACAGCTTGAAGACATTTGAATCTCTAATAAGAGTGAGTCTGTTTAGGTGCAGTAGTATACTCATACAGAGACAAAGGAACTACCTCCTAGAATAAGCAACACAAATCCCACAAGGCCAAAGATTCTATTAGCAATCTGAGTAAGAGCTGATGCCAGGTGTTGCTGGATTGCTTCAGAATATGAGGATAATTAGAGTCCCTTTTTCTTCAGCTTTGGGCCCCACTCTCCCAATCAGAGGCAACCAAAATGTTCCTTTTACTATCCTACAACAAATATACACATGCATATTTATAGACATATAAATGCACAATGCAAATATTTTACATATATGTGTATATATAAACATCCACATGCATACATATGTATGTGTATATCAGGTATGTATTTCCCTTTACTTCATGCATTCCAAATGTGTTTGCTTTCTTGTTGATTGTATGTAACCAATTACATTTACTGAGATCGCCAAAGAAAAGAAATGCCTTTTTGCCAAACGCATGTATTAGAAAACTGTCAGTCAGTACTACCCCATTTGTCCAGAAATATTTATGTTACAGGAGTAATGAAAGCATGAGTACAAAGTTTGAGTTCACAGAAATGTATACCAGTACCCTCTCCCCTACTCCAAAGTAAACAGCTTTTATTCATAAGGTTCTTTTATATATTTTGTGATTTTTTTCATGATGGAAGGTTATATAATTTCTGAGCTCATTTTGAGATTTATATCTTTACAAAGAGGTCACATTATTATATTTGCAATACAGCGAATTCTGAGGATGACTGAAAGCCACATTTTCAAAGATTAAAAAAGCTTTTTTAACCGTATTAAAATTATTTTTGATTACATGCTATTTATGGATGACCCATTACTTTCATCTAGAATCATCACTTTGATATGAACTCCAAAGATTTCCATCTATATTTCCAAAATCTTTTCCTCTCCAACTCATTTATTCACCCATTAGTTTTTAATACGCCCTTGACTACTTTCACCCCTATTTAAAGTCATGAGGTCTATTTGACTTCAAAGTACTTGACAGGTGTTCTATTTCCAAACATAAGTATCTGCTTAAATTGTTCAGACCAGAGGTTTACTTGAACTTGCTTACTGCACAATTCTGTGTCCTTATACAAAAGAGGATATATTCAATTTTTAGCTTACAGTTACAGCAGAGTGAACTAGTGAAATACAGCGATGGGTAATTATTTACCCACACACCCCTCTTCACTTGCTAAAATGAAGCTTAACATGTATCAAATTTCTTTTCTGTCTCAATAGGGCATTTGAAGTCTAAAACTGCCATATGTGTTCATTCTTACATCTATACTTCATTTTATTTTAGTCTTTTTTAAAGTTTTTTTTTTGTTAAGAAATAATAATAAGTAATGATGAAAAAATTGGCTTCCATGCTTCAGGTTTCTAAAATTTCCTTCTATTCAATATTTTTTTCAAATTTCTTCTTCTAAATTATATTAAAGACCCATACTCAAATATCAGTCCCTTTACACTATTTAACATGATTATCCTGTAACTGGGTAGAGATATAAAGGGTGTACTTATTAAATGTTAAGGTGAAATAAAAATGTAAACTAGTGTGCTGTATAATTTGCATACAGCGGATCTTGGCAGACTCTGAGGATAGGTCAAGGTTAATAGGATTAAGTGTCCTAACTTTAGTTGGGTTCAAAAAGCAAATATAGATCTCATTCAGTATGGTGATTTGAGTGGTTGGGTTTAACTCCTTTAGCACTGAAATACCCAATGAAATGATAAAATGCAAATAAATACATAAATAGTTTAATAATTAAGCAAACCAACAAATATAAATGAAACAGAAAAAGAACTTAGAAAAAACAAAAAACTTTTGCAAGAGATACTGAAGAATTTTTGGTTACCAAACGGAGGCCTAACTACCTAACTATACTGAAGCTCCCTGAAAGCAAATACTTTTAAGGCATAAAGTAGAGCATCACTCCATTGAATCCCATTGACATCCTTAGCTCACAGTGTGGACCTGGAAGCAAGCACAGGCCATGCTGAGGTGTGAACATAAATGTTCTTCTCAAGCTCCTCTCTGCTTTGCCTGGAGAGCAGGACACTACTGTCCTAAAGTAACACACATATATAAACACACACAAAACATTATCCCCTTGTAAAATATATGGAGTATAGTTTTTTAAACAAGCATCTGCCTCAGCTGTCAGATTCCCAATTATAAGTAAATACTGACACAATTTCACCTTGCTAAGGCTGTTCAGAGAGTCAGGAGTTCAAAGAAATCTAAGCAACTCTCTCTTGATAAAGAGATTTATGCCAAGGAAAGGGAGAAACTAGGAGAGAGTTATCATATGAAAAAATAACTCGACAAAGAAAGTAGAAAAAGCGAATGATAAATTGGATACTGCCCCAAAGCCAAGAATGGAGTATACATGGCTTGTTCAGTGAAGTGCATCAGATTTTCTTTGTTCTTCATTGAAAATCACAAACATGGAGGGCAGCAGGTGTAGCATTAAAATACCACTCAAGGGTGACCTTGAAGGACAGTGGTGAAGGAAAATCCTTCCAGTGGGCAAAACTCTGAGCAGTGCACCTGGCTATAAATTGCCTGGAAGGAGAGAAGAATAGAGGTATGAATTTTCTCTAGCTCATGAGTAGTATCTAACATTTTGGCTGGACAGTTAAGGATTTGGAAAAAATATCATGGAAAAATTGGTAACAAGAGATTCTGTAGCACTGGTTTGTAGATAGACTTCTCTGGATGGGTCCAGGGAATGAATAAATGTGTGTCATTTGTGGATACCCAGTAGACAACACCTCAGCAGAGGATCTTAATAGTCAGGTAGGTGGCTATTATGACTTTTTCCTGTGAACATTAGTCAGCCTCTTTCTCCATGTCCTTCCATCCCTATGAAAAAAAGTTGTCACAGCATCTATAATGCTGTAATGTATAAGTTTATCAAAGTGAACTTCCACTTACCAAGGACTGTCTGGCTAGATACACTACTGAATGATCAAACTATTAGCACACTATCAAATACCAATGATAAACCTCTGCTTTTGGCTTGATTCCCTGAGAAGGGACAGCCAGCTACCTGGTGACAACTTGATTATACTGGACCCCTTCTAAAACAAAAGAGGCAGCATGTTGTTCTCACAGGAACAGATATTTACTCTGGATACAGACTTGCCTTCCCTGTCTACCATGTGTCTTTTAAAACCAATAGTTCACTTTACAGGAAAAAAAGGTTTGGCTATGGGCTCACACTCTTGGAATTTACTGATATTACAGTATATGCCATCACCTTCAAACAGCTGACAAGGTAAAAAAAATGGGATGACAATTTAAAGACTCACAGTAATGGTGCTCCCTGTGTGGTAACATATTGGGACTGGGCAATGTCTTCCAGGATATGAGATATGCTATGAAAAAGTGACCTATATATGGTACCATTTCTCCCATATCCAGGATTAACAAGTCCAGTAGCCATGTTGTACAAATGTGAATAGCTCTTTTTTTGCTATTGCTGCTAGTGAATCTCTAGTGAGAACTTTGCTCATCACTACAACTCTGAGTTCTGATAATTTGAGTCTTAGTTCTGAAGGGAGGACTATTTCTCCCCAGGGTCACAACAGTGGTTCCATTAAACTGGAAAATGAAAATGCCACATGGTCACTTTGGGCTTCTCATGCCAGTGAATCATCATGCACAGAATGGACTGATGATACTGATCATTAAGGGAAGTGGGATGGGTACTCTAGAGTGGAAGTGAAAAAGAGTATGTCTGGAATGGAGGAAATGCTACTGGGAACCTCTTAATGCTTTCATGTGCTGTGATGAGTCAATAGAAAACTGGAACAATCCAATATGGACAAGACTAGCAATATCACAGATCATTCAGGAATAAACTTGGCTCAAGTATAAAAGTCTGGGTCACCTAACCAGACTGGAATTCCTTACTGGCTGAGGTGCTTGATGAGGGCTGCTACAGAATTAACTGTGTCCCCTAGAATTCATATGTTGAAGTCCTAACCTCCAATGTGCTGGTATTTGGAGACGGGGCCTGTGGGAAGAAATTAGAGTAGAATGAGGTCATGAGAGTGGGGCCCTCATGATGGGATTGGTGGCTTTATAAAAGGAGGAAGAGACAGAAATTGCACTTTCTCTCTCTCTCCATATTGTGAGAACACAAGGAGGTGGTAATCTGCAAGCCAGGAAGAGGGCTCTCACCAGAAGCCAACTGCCCAGCACCTAGATCTTAAACTACACAGCTTCCATAACTGTGTGAAAGAAATGCCTGTTATGTAAGCCACCCAGACGATGGTATTTTATTATGGCAGCCTGGGCTGACTAAGACAAGGGCAAGGGGAAAATGTAGTATGTAGGGTAGTGCAAATGCCACCTTGGACCAAATGGACTAGTTACAGAAGAAAAGGACTGTGGTAGTTATATTACATAAAATGGAAAAAAATATGAATATATATAGATATAATATTTTTATGTGTGTATATTCAATTGAAGGAAGAAATACTCATAAGGATATAGTCATTTTTCTGTAACTAGTTGTATGGTCCGAGTTGATAAATAAATAAATAAATACATACATACATACATAAACACATGTATACACATTTATACACACATATTTGTGTATATGTACACACATGCATATTTCATACATCATGCGTTTATATTTTGTATGTATAGTACGTGTATATATGCATGTAGATAAGTACATATACATACACACAATTGTTTCCTTTACTCCTTCCCCTATTCATAAAATGTGTTAAGAATAATTAATGTATTTCTCAATTTTTAAGTTATAAGCTATCAAAGGGTGATTGTGACTCAGCTAGAAAAGGAATGCACATTATTCAAAGACAGATAAAGCTACTTGTATCCTTTTTGAGGAAGAAGGTTAGTATGTTCTCAGTTTATGTGGGATAGTTGTATGGTTTTTCTATCACTTTACTCAGAAAGAATATATGACGAAGAAAGTGAAATACAAATGCCAAGTTTTCAATGGTGATTTTCAAATGTTCAAATCTATAAACTGAAGCTACTTTTTCCAGAATTCCTGGCATGGATAAACGGTAGAGGTTGTCTAAAGGGAAATTTGTGTGAGTCATGGAAAGAAGAAATGAAGTGACAGCTATTACTGCCTGAAGGTCACTGTGGTGAGAGACATGGCAGAGATTAGGGTGGGTCCAGCTTGTCTCTGCTGCTGCCACTCCAGGTCCAACTCCTCTTGCCAAAAGCTGACACTGCTGCCAGCAAGCCCACACCAGAAGAAGCATCAACAGACTTCCACAGACATCTCCACCACCTTCTCTTATGGTTCCCCTCTGGCTGATAGAAGTGCCCAGCTTCCCAGCTTCCGTGCCACTCAGATTTATCCAGCTGTGCCAGGACTGCAGAAGTGCTAGTCGGTGACTGTTCTCTGACTCTCCAAGTGCCTTTTCAGGATTTTACCTCTTATAATACATTCCTTATCCTAAAGTACTCATAGTAGTTCTGCTTCCCTTATCAAATACTGATATAGAAGGTTACATATATAAAGTACAATAAAGATAAACCTTTTATAATATTCTATATATCAAGTAATGGTATTAAAATAAAAGATAAAGCTGATAAGAAACATGAGAAAAAAATTTTTTAATCTGAAAATTCTTTAGCTTTTATTTTTAAGGATCATATTTATTTAAACTAAATTAGAAATTAAAGTTTATGGATATTGTTATATATGTGTGTATGTATATCTATATATATTGATCACAATATAGGTCCAAAAGAAATATTTTCCCAAATCAACACAAAAGCAAAACAAATTTGTGTGGGCCACATAACTCCAATTCAATTCAAAGGAGACAGATACAAATATGAAAAACATAAACTAAATATTTGGAAGTTAATAATAATAACAATAATATATAACTCTGATCTAAAACGCAAAAAAATTTCTACTTACAAAATATTTATAAAATAAATATAATTGGGACATTTCTCAAAGGCGAATTTATATACTCAGAGATATCATTAGTGATAAATCCAAAGCTCTAAACAGTTTCATGAATAATAATAAAGAAAATATAGATGAAGTAAGCATTCAACTAAATACATTTTTAGAACCAAAGAAAATAATTTATGAAAGAGGATTTTATAAATGTTAGAGGAGAATTTTAAGAAATTATTACAAAAAAGTATAGAATCAGAAAATTCAAGAAATAATTATTTAGGAAAAAAATAAGAAAATAATACCTTTTGAGCCCTAATCTAATTGAGGTAAAACTAAACATACACACAAATATACAATATTTTAAACGAGCAAGGGAATAAAATCACTTAAAGGGAATTTTAAAAATAAATGAGGATGTATTTGAAATTACTAATTAATTTTTTTTTCCTTTAGGAAGACAGTAATTATCGGATTAATTCAGAAAAATGTAAAAAGAAAATTAATAAGCAAATGGTCATTATGGAACTGGAAAAATGTTGGTAACGCTCAACCTCTTATTAAGATGACTGGCATTTATTTTTGAATACTTTACATACTTGTATAACCTCTAAAAGGCTAACAATTTCAATGCCATTTCAATTTTCTGTAGAACAGAAAATAAAATATTCTACAAAAATTGGTTGTTATTTACCACTGGAAAAGGTAATTTAAAAAACACACAAATAAATGTAAAATTATAAATGTGATATGTGCCAGCACATCTTACAAGTGACGATAACAGGGCAAGTGGACTTAGTCGAGAGGTCAAGAAAAGATTCCCTGAGGAAGTGATTTCTAAATATAGTTAATGAAGTTAAAGAAACAGTATGTGAAAAGTTCCCTTGTGAGGCAAGAGGAATTAAAAGAACACTAGTTAGGCAGGTAGTGTTGAAGGATTTGGAGTTTAACCTAAATGGAATGGCAATTAAGTGAAGGAGTCTGAGCAGAGAATATTATAATCACAATTGCCTTTGAAAACAATCACTCTACAATACAGAAAATGGATTGGAGGAGTTTGCTGAGAATGAAATAAGGTCACTTAGAAAAGTATTACAATTGTATATTTGAGAGATCATGACAACATGAGATGGTGAAAAACACTTGTATTGGAGAAACAGTTTTTAGGTAAAAATTACAGAATTTTATTGTGTACTAGATGTGAGAGTGAGGAAGAAAGGTGTCAAGGTTGACCTCCCAATTTCTGATTTATAAAAATGGATGGGGAGCGATGTGATGGATTCTGGGATGATACTAAGAGATAATTCACTGAAATAGAACACAATGGAAGAGGACCTCATTTGGTGTGGTTTGATGGTATAAAAGAAGTAAAGACAACGTTTGGCAAAGAGGAGAGGATGGTGAATGAATTCAATATTGGATATGAGTTGGAAATGCCTTTGAAATAGTCAAGTGGAAATATAAAGCAAACATCTAGCAAAATGGGTCTGAAACTCAGTGGAGCATTCTGAGTCAGAAAAAAAATATTCTTGAAATAATGATAACTGGATAACAATCAAAATCTTAGAGGTAGAGCAGACTGCCTAAAATAAATGTATAGAATGAGGTTAGAAAGCTAAGACTTTTACTCAGAGGAGTTTAATATTTAAAGCCTTATAATCTGAAAAGAAAATGAAAAAGGAGCAACCAGAGACACAGCAGAGGAACAGCCATGCAAGCTGATGGAGGAAATAGCTTGAAGAATGATGGGGTGTTCAGCAATGCCAAATGTTGATGGGACATTGAGGGACAGGAGAATGGAAGTAAGTTTATTATATAATTTCTCACAGGATTGCAGTTTTAGTAATGTGATAGGAACAGAAGCCAAATTTTAGTTTAGTGAGGATTAAAGAAATTAATAGGACTCTTTCAAGAATCTGGGCTATGAAAGGGCATGACAACTTGTGGGAGATGAAGAATGAAGGACATTTTTTTCCTTTTAATTATTATTAAGTATGATATTCACCCAGGAAAAGTGCACAGCTCACAAGTGTATATCTTGATGAATATTCATCTTGTAAAACTAGAGGCATAGTCAGGATCTAGATAAAGAGACAAAACATTACTGACATCTTAGACACCTAACTGATGACTCCAAAATTCTAAAAGCATAGATTAATTTTGCTTGTTTTTATACTTCATAGAAATGGAAGTGACTATTGGGTGCTTTTTTGTGACTGTTGTGAATAAAACTTTTTAAAAAATAAATGGAAGACATTTAACAATTTATATGCCATGTGTTAAAGAAATTCTGTTGAAAAGAAGTTTGATGCACAAGAGGCAGAGGAAGAATCAAATTATTGGTAGAAGCACTGGCCCCAGGAAGGGGTAAGTGTGTCTCCTCTATCTCAAAGTGGGGATTGAGAAAAATCTAGGCAGATGTAGGCAGATTTTTATTCATAAAAGTGAAAAGTTGAGGGAATTCTCTTCTGATGCTTTCTTTTTTTTTTTTTTTCTGTAAAGGAGAGAATATCTACAGAATTGGGGGCAAATTTGGTAGTGGTTTTGCTCTTCTGAGGTTTACAGAGAATGAGAGAGGTTTGAAATGATTGTGCTAGAGAACCAGAGACAGTGTTAATCAGATAAACATAAATCAGCAGGCGGTATTGACAATTCGTCTGAAATTGGTAATCATGAATTTTACATGAAGAAAACTATAACATTTTCATGAAATACATTTTAAGAATAAATCAGTAGGAAGTTATGACCTCTTCACGGATGTGAATATTCATGATCTCAGTGGCCTTTTTATTAATATTAAAATTAATTAATACAGTTCTCTTCAAAAATGTATTTGTGGATTTTATTTTTGTATTATCTTAAAGGGAATGTAACGAAATGAGTCTAGGTTCACAGAACTAATCTCTATCTTCATGGGGTATAGAGCATAGTTGAACTGACAAGTATTAAACATGTAATTATGCAGATGATTAATATAAAAGAAACTTGCAGAATGCTTTAGGAGTATAAAGCTGGGAGTGATTATATTATCAAAGTAAGAAGCTTTCTGAGGAAGTGAAATTTAAGCTAAATGGTGAATCAGTAATAGCCAAGTTGTAAAATGTGGAAGAGAGATGAGTGAGGAGAGAGGGAAGAGTATTACAAGAAAAGAGATCATGTGAAAGCCCTGTATCAGGAAGTACTTAGAGCTGTAGAACAACTGAAAAGGGGTTATTAATCTAGTGCTTGTTGTAAGGAAATTGCATGAAATGAGGCTAGAGAGTTATAAAGAGGTATGGAGAGGCCATAAAATGAAGCCCATGGTAAGCATTTTCCATTTTAAGAAAAATGATGCAGTAGTTTAATTTGGGATTAGAGAAAGGCATGATATTACAGTACTCAAAGTGTGAAATGGTAGTGTCCCTGACTATCATGATGTTGACAGTGAAGCTTGAGATTCAGTGGATAGATTTGGGAACTAATTATAAAGGAGACTCAATAAACTTGACATTATGTTTGAATGGTTAAGGGAATGGAACGTTGTCATGGATGACTTTTAGGTTTCTGACTCGAGAAATTGAATGGATATTTTGAGAAAAGTGAGAAAAAGAATAAATTGGGAGATTGGAATTGACATATACAGACTGCTATATATAAAATAGATAACTAATAAGAATCTACTGTATAGCAATCAGGGAACTCTACTCAATACTCTGTAATGGCCTATATGGAAAAAGAATCTTAAAAAAGAGTGGATATATGTATATGTATAACTGATTCACTTTGCTGTACACCTGAAACTAACACAACATTTTAAATCAACTATACTCCAGTAAAATTTTTAAAAAGAATAGGTTTCAGAAGAAAGATTATGAGTTCATTACTGGACATGTTGATTTTGGGTGTCCCTGTTAAAGAAATACTTAGTGGATATGGAGTAAGAGGGTAGATATATGTATTTGGAGAAGAGAGGTTCCAATAGATGAGCTTTTGTCACTCTGTTACTGTTCAGATAAATTTTAATGAACATCATTTACACCAAGCTCAAAAAGAAGATGCCATGATGATTGAAAAACTCAACCATATATCTTGAGGTACCATTATCTAAAGAAAAGGCAAAGAGAGTATATGAGGATTGAAATAAAGGGATATCTTGGTTTAGTTGGCAAAAGATGACTTATGTATCTAGGGCCTTAAATGTAACATTTTTTCACCCATAATCTGATCAGTTTATTTTTATGTTACAAATTGTGGAGAATGAAAATGAACTAGATTGTGTTAGCGCTACTGCCTTCTCAAGCTAATCTGATGTCTACAAAATAGATGATCCATTTGAATTTCAATACCTGAACTATGACAATTATTTCTTTAAGCAAACACATCTTATTGGATTAATTAACATTTTACAATAACAGGAAAAAGCAAAGCAAAAGTTCTGTATTTAGGTAAAAATAAATGGAAGAAACCATATTAAATCTGAAAGATTTTCTGCATACCTAAAATCTAAAATGTATAGTCTGTTCTGCTGATATGAAGTCTATGACTAGAGAAAGATGACCTAAATACTTCCCTTTGACTTATTACAAGACTCACTTCTTTTTACTGTGAACAGATATAGTCCTCTTGGGACATGAACTAAACAGTGAACAAACACTAAGCAGAACCTTGAAGCAAGTGCAAATTTGAAGCAAGTGTAAATATTGAAACTTTTGAGAAAAAAAGCATATAATCAAGGAAATTGGCAAGGAAGAGCATGTCTATTATTTTTTCTTTTACTGCAAAAGTAAAGTAAGGGAAGGGAAAGATATTAACTAGAACTAGCTCCTAAACTTAGAAATACATAAGCAATACAATTTGCTGATAATTCAGAAAATTATTATACACAAAAAAAGCATTGCTAAAAGGTTCTAAACTTTGCTGGAAAGATATATGATCTTACTTAAATATAACTTGTGAAGTTTTAATTTGCAAAACAAAAAGTTGGCCTATGGTTTTGTTATAATTTTAGGAATTTATCTGGAGGAAATTTTAAAGTCAGATGGTATCTAGGTTATCAAGGGATGGTTAATGAATGTCATTCATTTTTTCATTCCTTTTTTATTTTCCTTCAATACATTTTGCTCCTATTATTTGGCAATGTATCTGGCTTGGTATTTTCTATAGTTCATGCAAATATATGCCCTCCAAATATATACGTTTCCAAGTAGTAAAAGCCATAACTTTTGAAGAGATATTTCTATCTTTCTTATGCACTTATATTCATATTTACTTCTTCATTAACATTAAAAATAAATACACAAATCTCTTTTTATGCAGCTGAGAAATGCAAATGCCATCATGAGCTTATGTCTTAAAAGCTCTGCTTTTATTCTATCTGCTATGCAAAAAGCTAGTACGTTAACATAAAAAAGAAACTCTAAAATGACCCTAAACTTCATAAACTAAGGAGAAACAGACTATGTGTAATTCAACACTAATAAACTAAATATTAATCTTAATTAATTTCTATGCTTCAAGCAGGGATAATTTTGTTCTGATTTTATGTGTTTTAATTTCAGATTTGTGAATTAGGTAAAGCTAATTCATATTTCTGAAACTACTTAGGAGATAACAGAAAATTACCATTGCAAAGTCAGATTTGATCTGTTTAACTCATTGTGAATCAAAACTATAACAATTTTAATATTTTTTTAAAATCTGGGGCTTCCCTGGTGGTGCAGTGGTTGAGAGTCTGCCTGCCGATGCAGGGGACACGGGTTTGTGCCTGGGTCCGGGAAGATCCCACATGCCGCGCGGAGCGGCTGGGCCCGAGAGCCATGGCCGCTGAGCCTGCGCGTCCGGAGCCTGTGCTCCGCAACAGGAGAGGACACAACAGTGAGACGCCCGCGTACCTCAAAAAAAAAAAAAAAAATCTGGGGAATTAGAGGGAGGGGAAGTGAGGAAAGATGTAGAAGAGCCAGGCCACAGTAAACCATGATGAGAAATTAATAGATGATATGTAAATCTGAAAAATAATGAGTTGTAAGATAAGAATATCATGCATAAATACAGAGAAAAATAATAAGTAAAATATCTCTGATACAGCAGGACTGTGGCTTGGGTAGTGATGGGCCAGGGAACTGACATATTCTGCTACAATCTGCATTTTGAACTACCTATATATCAATATATTACTTTAATAAAACAAACATTAAAATGATTATTCTGAACTTCATAGGAATAAATGGAGAAAGATAAAACAGTCATGATAACATTTATAGGGTGCTTACTGTATACATGAGCAAGGTTTTGCGAGTACTAACACATGTGATTCCCATAAAACATTACTAATACCAGAAAGACTAATTAGAAGGTCACTGCAGTTATCTATGTGACAGATAGCAGATGTTTGAATTAGGTAATGGAATAATAAAGGGAAATTAATTTTTCACAGTTAGATATACTTTGGAGGCATAATTCATAATACTTAGTGATAGATTAAAAATAAAAAAGAGAATAAGTAAAAAATGTGATAAAAAGGGAAAATGAAAAATATATCTCAGTTTCCTAGTTTGACCAATAACTCAAATATTAAGGGTCAAGTCTTTAGTTTTTCAGATTCTCCATAATCTGCCTCCACAATAACTTGTAAATATCACTTGCAAAACACTTTAATATTTTCAAATTGGGTTCTTACTAAATCTAAGCATAAACATCCTGTCTCTTGCCAAGCTCTGAATCACTGCACCCTGTTAACCACTGTTACCAGGGGCAACACTTGTGAACTCAGACTCAGGCATCCCCAGCTACTGAGTTGTTAAGATAGACCCAGGAGGAAGACAAATTTTATAATAAAAAGGCTATGGCTAGTACCAAAGGAATAGGAACAACGGTACACTAATAGGATGAACTGGTGTTTCTTCCTTTAAGTGCAACTAGACTATGTGATTTTAAGAAAGGAATTAACTTTCCATGGCAGGAAATTAAAGAGAAAACTGGGTGCCGGTATACCTTGCTTTATTGACCTTCGTTTCATTGTACTTTGCATTTATCTCATTTTCTAATTGAAGGTTTGAAGGTTTGTGTCAACCCTGCAGCGAGAAGGTCTAACCTTGCAATTTTTCCAACAGCATTTGCTCACTATGTGTCTTTGTGTCACATTTTGGTAATTCTTGCAATTATTCAAACTTTTTCAGTATTTTTATATTTGTTATGGTGATCTGTGATCAGTGATTTCTGATGTTACTATCACAAAATTATTACGACTCCTTGAAGGCTCAGATGATGGTTAAAATTTTTTAGGAATAAGGTATTTTTAAATTAAGGTATGCACAATTTTTTAGACATAATGCTATTGCACACTTAATAGACTACAGTATAGTAAAAACATAACTTTATATGCACTGGGAAAATAAAAAAAATTATGTGACTCACTTTTTTGCGATATTTGCTTTATTGCAGTGGTCTGGAACTAGACCTGCGATAACTCCAACATATGCCTATACTACCAGTCTTTGTAGATAGGGTGTACTGGAGTCAAAGCACCCAACATATTCCTGCCCAACCCAGAGTATCAGAGCTCACCTTTCCAAATGTTGGAACTGAGGAGAAGCCATATTAGGTGGCTAAGAATGAAGAATTAGGATACAGTAGTAAGTGGCAAGAAATATTGTACAATAATTAAGCATTCTGTGTCATTTTCTCATTTGTAAAATGAGATGATTTAAAAAAAAAAAAGAAAACCTCCCTTCCTGGGGTTGTTGTGAAGACCAAAAGAATAAATAAAGGTCTTTGAATAGTGCTTTACTTACTTCCCTCATGTTCCCCTAAAGCAGCAGGTTTTGGAACAACACAAGAAGGACTCTGGTATCAAGTTACCTGTGACCTTCCCATTCAGAAGAAGTGAAATGAATACCAGATGGGGCAAAACCCTCAAGTGGGAGCCCTGGAGAAAGCACAGTAAAGACTGAGGAGATTTAATTCAGGTCTTCCAACTCTGTACCACCCTATTACACCTTCATCAAAAGAATTGCTTGATCCAATGTCAAAGTTTAATGTATGGTGATGTTTATTTAGGACTGAAGGTCTCTGGCTTCTAACAACCTGGGGATGGAAGGGGAAACTTTGCCCTTCCTCCTAGATTATTTGGCAGAATAAATTACAGGCTAGGTAATAACTTCCTATGCCTGGGAGACCATAGCACTGTTTTCTCTCCTTAGTAGGGCAGAAAGGAAAATCTATGATCCAAATATCACCTTCAGGTCTTCCCAATGCCCTCTTTGCTACCTTCTTTCTCTGCTAAAATTCCATTCCTACTGTATATTCCAGATCAAAAACTATCAGCTTCTTATAGTTTTTAAGTTATGAAGAGACCCGAAACATGGGCAAAGTAGGGCAACTTGGAATGTAAGTCAGAAAGTCTAGATTTTGGTTTCTCTGTCACATGCTACTTGAGCAACAGTGATAGAGCTAACGATTTTGACTGGCAATTTCATCACCTGAGAAACAGGAATAATTAGGCTCCTGAGATTTTGAGGGATTCCATTTTGTGATACAAGCAAACGTTAAACTGAGTAACTGGTTTATGGTAGGATTGTCTTTCCTGGTCTATCTGGATCCCCACTGATTTATTTTCCTACTGCTGACTTTCTATAGTGCCTTTAGTTTGCACAAGAGAATCTATCATTTAAGTAGGCTCTATAACTATCTCTGTCTCGGGTTCCCTATGTGCAATTTCTTATCTCCCCAACTGCATTATAAGCTATATAATGGGCACAGACTGTGTTTTCTACTCTGTTGATCCTTCATGACATTTAATTCAAATCTATTGCTATTGCTCAATTAGTGCTTATTAATTGTCAGTAAAAATGCTTTATATATGATGAGTAGCCCTTTCTGGACCAGACTAAGGAGGTCATAATAAGAAAGGATTAGAAAACATACTCTAAACATTGGCTTTCTGAATCATGTCCACAATCAAATGGATGGAATTGTTAAGATAACTGCTTTCTGTTACAAATTGAAAACAGATTGGAGTGGAATAGATGACCAGTAGAGTTTAATATCCAAAATCAGCTTCAAATTATATCTGCATATGTGACCAGCACTAGGAATAATACTGTTTCTAAGAATAAGAAACAACTTTCCTATTTCATTTCTTATCACTTTCAACACACATACTCTACTCAGCACCCTCCACTTTGTTTCTTCAGTTCACAAGTAACTGTGTTTGTACTCTTTCTAGTCTGGAAGATGGTTCTTCTGTTTCTTCAAATAATCACTCCTTTCTAGAACTAGGTCAATACAACCGCCATAATCAAAGTTTCCATCACTCCTTCAACCTACACGTTCTCTTTTGAAAGTATATTGATCTCTACTAAGTAGAACAGTGCTCAGAAGTAAGTTGTTTAAAGAATTGTTTTATGACATCAATTTTATTTACAAATTTTATTGACTATTCATAGTATCAAAACCACTTTGTTCAAGCCAAAAAAAAAGATAAATTATAATCTCTGTTAAAATAATATATAACAGTACAGAATTTAGAGAAGGGCCTTTCTTCAAGTGTGATAACTGCAATAATTATGTGTAAATAACAATTATAAAATATGGTAAATAAACTTGATGAGTAAAGTCACAATGACTTTGATTAAGAGTAGATGATACAGACTACTATGCCTTCAAAGACAAGTGACTATAAATTCAAAGACAAGAAATTAGAAACAATTGTTTTTATTTCCTGAACAGCATAATATGAAATGTTCTTACTTTCTTCATGATCCAGCTTTAACCACCAATAAAATAAATTATGCTTTTGCAAACTAAAATAAATCTTTCAAAAATAGTATTTAGTTCTCACTGATACCTCAAAATTTAGGAAAATAGTTTTAATGTGTCTTTATTTTTAATGACAATGTAGATAATGCATAAGTTCAATAAAAAACCTGTTCTAATTTATAAACATATAATTGAACAAATCAACTGTTCAAGCAAGGTCATTTCTGGTGTGTCATATTTGAGAATAATTTTGATTTTACCAAGGATGATAAGCCCACAATTAATAACAAGGGTTTTATTTCAAATATGGAAATAATGCCTACAAAGTTCTTCCCAAGAAACTGGAATGTGTTCTATGGCTTACAAGTATCCAGAATTGCAGGTAGTTATGAAAGTCTTCCCAGTAGGTCAGGAAGCCTAACAAATATTGGGGAACCTCAAGGAGAAAGTAATGCCCACACTTGTAGATCTGAAGGCAAAATCTGATGAAGATCAATATCTTAGGTTTGGTTTTCTGAAATCTTTAGAGTAATAGAAGCCATTGAAGTAAACTGTAATAGAATGTCTTTTCATTTGTATGCTTGGTATGCAATGATGTCACAAAGCTCAATCATCTTAGTGAATTGAAACCTTATAAAAGCAAAATAATTTCGTTGTAAATATAATTTTATTATTAAAGAGAAATATACTAGGTCTGTGTGACAGTTGAAATTTATATTAGTTTATATCTCAGTTTACTAATTCTGCTATCTAGACTTGGTGGTCATAGTTTTATTTACCAGTACCCCTGGTTTCCTCTAGATCATGAATAAAGAGATTATTAGTAATTCTCTGATATTCTTGCTTTTCATCCCTCTCATATTTATTAATTCATTATCTCTTACTTGGGAAAGACCCAAATAAAGAGTGTATAGTATTATTTATATATAGTCATATATCCAATGAATGAAACTGTATATAAATATCTCTATCTCTCTATCTATCCATCCACCCATCTATCATCTACTTCCTATAAATCTAGTCATCATTTTTTGAGTAATATTTAAATATTTTACTTGGGTTTCCTTGATTTAAAAAATAAATGTTGTTATAAAAATATAGGAATATAAAAAATATTAAGGGAAATGTAAATATAAACCATAATCTACCATCCAGTGGTAACCACTGTTAATATTTTAATGAATGTACTTATGTCATTTATATATTATAATAAAAATAATGGAGACACATTCTAGGCCATAAGATAGTTTAACAGTTAGAAGCATAAACTCTAAAATCAAACTTTTTTAGTTCACATCCCAGCTCTGTTGCTTGGAAAAATGTGATGATGGGATGCCACTCCTGAGTCATTTATTTTTCCCACCTTGATTAGGAAAATTAATACTACCTACCTTATAGAGTTGCATTAATGCAAAGTTATTTACTGCAGGAGGCCAACTATTATCTGCAAACTTGGTTTTAAACATCTATCCCACTTAAGCTTCCTGGCCACCGAATTTTGAGATTTTGCCTCCTTATATTCCCATACCCACACACATGGGCCAAGAAAAAAATTCTTTTTCTTGTTAATTTCTACCTTCATTCAAAGCTGTGTAGCAAGGGGTTCAATTCGTTATTAACCTGCCTTTACATTCTTTTCATCATTTGCTGCTCCTCTGCTCTTGCATTAACCTAAAAATACACCAAAAGACGTCACATAATCCCGTGCTGACATGCTGGCCTGTACCTCCTGGCTTTTGCATTATCCTTGAGATCTTCTTGAAGCAGAGTTTAGTTCTCATTTACTCTAGTTCCAGTACCTAGTACATGCTATAGACTAAGTAAATGTTGTTGAATTTATTATCATCAGATATTTTTCACATTCTTAAGTACCAGGCTTCATTTACAGTACAAATGATGAGGCATTGGCCCTAGTTTATTACTTAAAGGTACCTAGAATACTGGTCATTTTCATATATAATCACTGCAAAGCTTTTAGTTGCTCAAGGTCCACCTTAAGTGCTATCACTTCTAAGAATACCACTCTGCTTACCCTAGTGGTAATAGTACAATGAAACAGGAATTGATTACCTTGTACATTTTCATGTATTTGTCATTTTTTCCTAACAAAGCAGTAAGCTCTTTGGCTAGACAGATGGCTCATATGTCTGTCTTCCCCAAATGCTGAACACAATGAAGGCAGTCAAATTCAGAGGTGTTCAAGTTACCTAGGCTGATTTAGGTACACATATATCTAACTGTACAAGGTTGCTGGGGTTTTTTTTGGGGGGGTGGCGTCACACCACGCAGCTTGTGGGATCTTAGTTCCCTGACCAGGGATTGAATCCGGGCCCTCAGCAGTGAAAGCATGGAGGCTTAACCATTGGACCTCCAGGGAATTTCCGGCAAGGTTGCTGTTTAAGTTTATCTTATGGCTTGATTGAGGTATCACTTTGCTTATATCTGGGACTTCTGGAAGTCTAGTCTTGACCTTTGGTCAAAGTATGGCCAAGATGATCTGGTTTAGTGCTTTTTTCTGTGCAGTTTAAAGTTTGATACTCTCAAGTTGGCACCCAAGATTAGCTTGTCTATATTGTTTAGGGGTATATATCAATAGATCAATGGTTTATGCCTTGTTGAACCAGCTACACAGTCTGGCCTGGCTGCAAGGCCAGTAGTCTATCAAAGGCCACATTGAAAACTTTCATCTGGACTCCCTGAAACCAAGATTCTTTATCCACATCTTGGTGATTCTTCATTTTTGAAGAAAAAATCATGCTGTGCAACAAAACAAGCACCCTGAAGACCTGCACCAGGAAACTAGTCAGCCCCAATTATGTGCCTGCACTTTCGTCCTGGGTCCATTGTACCCTATATTTGAATAAAGCGTTATGTGAGTAGGTCCAGAGGAGCCTTGTGAGAAGTTGCAATGATCCAAACCTGTGTAACTGATGGGGTTTCCCTTCGATATTTTATTCTTTGTTTATAATACATAAGAATAATATTCCTGATATGTTTTTCACCTCCAGAATTACCAATCTGGCCAACATTTCTTCCTATATAAAAGGCTCTGATGTTTGCTGACATCCAAAGTAATGCTTCAGGGACAAAGCAGGCACAGAATTGTGCTGTAATCTAATTTTTATTTAAATTGAAAATACAGATGCTATTTATTGCTTTTCTTCTGTAGCTAATCTTAGTAATGTTATCCTCCATCTCCTTCTTGAATCACATTAATCTCCCATCCTCCCTCTGTCCGCTGTAAAACCATTGCCACCACTAACAGTCTAAAGATATTTTTAACCCAAGTAATAGCTAATATAATGATGATTTCTAGAACTAATGAACTGACATTCAAAAACAAGAAACGCACATCTCTATCCTGAGTTTTTATTAGTTTTAGAGCTAATGTCAATTTCTGTTCAGAACACTATAAGGCAATTAAATGTTAGAAAATAAATGAAGAGAAAAAGGCACTCATTCATTCAACAAATGTTTTGACAACTTCCTATGTTCCAGGCACTCTTCTAAGCTTATCACTGTAAAAATGGTATTGTAAAGCAATGACATAATTAAAAATGTATGCATACAAATCTTCTATTCAATGAGTTGAATTTTCTTTTTTGATTACTTTATATATGTAGTTTTGAAAAATAATATAAATAAAACTTAAAAACTGTATCTCCCCTAGGGGTAAGACAGGAATAAAGACACAGACCTACTAGAGAATGGACTTGAGGATATGGGGAGGGGGAAGGGTAAGCTGTGACAAAGCGAGAGAGAGGCATGGACATATATACACTACCAAACGTAAGGTAGATAGCTAGTGGGAAGCAGCTGTATAGCACAGAGAGATTAGCTCGGTGCTTTGTGACCGCCTGGAGGGGTGGGATAGGGAGGGTGGGAGGGAGGGAGATGCAAGAGGGAAGAGATATGGGAACATATGTATATGTATAACGGATTCACTTTGTTATAAAGCAGAAACTAACACACCATTGTAAAGCAATTATACTCCAATAAAGATGTAAAAAAAACCCAAAAAACCCAAAAAAAACTGTATCTCCATTAGCTATCAAAAATAAATGAAAAATACTGAAAGATATGATCTGTCCTGGTGATAATTCATGCATGCTATAATTTATTAGTTTAATAACCTGATTTTTACATACAAATAATGGTATGCTATTTGGAAACTACTAATTTCTTTTTAGTACTGTCTTGTTTGTTTCTTTGTTTGGTTCTGTTATTTGGGAAGGTATATCTTAAAAGCTTCATGTTATCTTCATACCAATACTAAGGCACACTTGTATTATTAAATAGGACATGAGATACTCCTATAAAATATATTTTCTACACCCAGAAGAACATAAATAGGAAAGGATTATGCCCTCCAAAAATTAAGTGTTGTTAACATTTGTCTGTAATGACGTCCAATTCCCTTTCCTTTTGTTTTCTGTCCCCATTTCAGTGCCAAATATTTCTCGATCCCTCTCAGACACCATCTTCCCACTTCATATATTGGATTAAACAACTTAAATAATAAATAAATGATATATTTTGGAGCCTAAGGTTACAGGCAAGGGAGAAGAAAACCCACATCACTCCCTCTGAATATAATCTTCACTAAGACATTAGCCTGAATTTTTCTTAACTGAAAGCAAATAATCTCATTTTGCAACTAGAACTTAAGGACCTGAAAACTCAAGGCTAAGAAGATGTCATCTTAGCCTATTAAATTATACTATGCTTAAGGCTGACTACTAGCAATTTAACACGGTGGCAGGATAACTCCAAAGGGGTGGAATGATGCATAAAATCAGTCCCCAAAGATTCCCATCTTAACACCATTTCACCTCATTTCTCCACCACAAGACTCTCACGATTTCCACAGTCTAGGGATTTAGAGCCCATTCTCCCTCTGCTTCTTCACTCTCAGTGAGGTCCCTCCCAGTTCCTTGTTTTCACCATGGTTTCATGGCAGGCAGTACCCCTGGGGGATGTCAAGGACCTGGCAAGTCCGACACTCCTCCTTCCGCTCACTCTGTGGCAAGTGCTTCCTTCCTCCTGCAGGGTTTAGAGCATTCTCTCATTCTCAGAGCAATATATGCCATCACTACCAATCATTCACAGTTGGCACCGTGAGAAAAAACCTATTTACCATCTCTAACACACTCTGTATGGTGCTTCAAGCACCCCAACATCTAGGATGATGAACACATGCTGTGAGCTTTAAAGTTCCTCAAGGACCCACCATGTAGAGAAGAAAACGGGTGTGGGAGAAAACTAGAAAATGCAAGAGCACTGATGGAGCACAGAAAATCTTAACTCTGGAGTGACTGTCAACAGGAAGGGAAAAGAACACTTTGTAAGTACAAGGGCTCTTGTTTTTAAGATGTGTAGCTTGTTTCCTTGTAGGTGGGTGCAATGACTGAAAGTTCAATATTATTAATGAATATTAATTTCAGAGTGAAAGACTAATAAAAAAATGTCTTTGTGGGATTTTTATTGTTAATAATTGCATCCTTATCATTAATCAGGAGCCTATATTAAGTGCTTTATAAACATACATGTACTTAATCCTCATGGCAATTTTTCAAGGGAAGAATACTGCTCCAATTCACACAGCATTTATAGCTAAGTGGTAGAGACCAAATTTAAATTGTATTAGGTGCCAAAGTCAGTATTTTTCCTACTCCATCACCAATCTTACCACATGTAAGTTATTTAACACTCATATCTAATTGATATGGTTAGATATGGTACGATAATGCCATTATATATCAATACAAAAGTGTCACATTAACTTTGCTGTAGCTTATTGCAAAGTTTAAATACTACATATAAATATCCAGTCCTTCTATTTGATTCATAATTCATAAGGTTCAGTGCTTGAACTTTACCTCTTTTTTTTTCATGATCTTGCTGTTTAGAAGTAACATCTTTAAAAGCAGAAATCTGCCTCTCCTTTTATAGCACTTTGGCAGTACCACTGATTTTTCTACAATTTTCTCCAAGTTGACACTGCCATCCTTTCCTTAGGAGACTCTTTAATGAATTAGGGGGAACCTAGCATCAAAATTTCTATTCTGTTTTTATTGTATACATTTTTTCTACTATGTATTCCTGTATTTAGAAATTTTTAAATGTTACTCCATTTTTAATAAATTATTGCTTTAGTTTGCATTTCATGTTTATATACAGTGCAATTAAACCCATACAAATGAGGCTAGTGATGTTACTTGTCTTGCCTGTATCTCTAGTGTCTAATGATGTGCTGGGCATATAGAAGTTTTTAATACATTTTTGTTTAACTACTGAATTTATCCATTCAATTATTAAGAAATATTTATATTGAGAAGTCATGATCAGAATATACTATTTCTTTAAAAAGAAAATATGAAACTAGATAATCGACATATGGTTGCACATCCTCAGTTCTACTAATCTTAGGCTATTTTTACTTGAGAGAGTCTTGCATTATGAGGCTAAGATACTAAATTATTAATTACTTTTTATTTAAGGGCACTTGCTGAGGATGTTTTGTTCCTAGCTGTGATCAGTATTTTGGGAGACAACATTAATCACACATAAATCCTGCCCTTTAGGACCCTCCAATTTAGTGGCAGCTGAGTGGGGGAGAGATGGAAGGATGTAGACAAATAATTATAGGATGTGACATGACTTCAAATTTTAAATGAGCCACATGGCACACCATTAAGGTGTCAGATTTTTGAAATGCTCTTTAGAAACTATAGCTGGTTACAATAATAATTGATATCACAGGGTTGCTGTTAGTA
The DNA here is from genome assembly GCF_008692025.1 of Phocoena sinus. Classification (NCBI taxonomy): domain Eukaryota; kingdom Metazoa; phylum Chordata; class Mammalia; order Artiodactyla; family Phocoenidae; genus Phocoena; species Phocoena sinus. The sequence continues at coordinate 120,088,386 of NC_045764.1, read as the reverse complement.
TTAAATGAAATACTTTGTCCAGTATCTAATAAATAATTGAAAGTGAGTACCTATTTTATTTCTTTCCTTTCCTTTCCATTGACTAATTCACAGCCTGAGATTCTCATTTCTATACAATCATACAGTTTATGAAAAAGAATGTTTAGGCCACAAACACAACCCATCACTTAAAAACTATAAGACAACTACGGTAGAAACAGCAGCAAGAGCCACCCTTTCCTAACTTACAATTCCAGTAGACAAACACGACCCATAAGCATTTACCTCCTCACCTGCCCTACCGTAAAACTGATAGTAAATTCATTTAGAAAGAAATCTCTCCACAGTCATTAGGAAAATAGGTCTGAAGCCATCAGCAGAAAACATATTTTAACAAACAGCAGAAAAAAAGTGGATGAAGGAGATTTAATGTCTATGACCCAGAGTAGCAGAAGCTGCAGAAGAGAAGGATTATAATACCTGAAGGTGAAAGCAAGAAGTCCTTCAGAACTCCAGAAAAATAAGTTGTACCTGGAAATATTAAGAACGATGGAGAAGAGAAGTAAAATATGAAGTAGAAACAGGGGCATTTATTGTAAGTTTTTATTCATTTCAGTAATGTGCTCCTCCTACCCTACCCTACACACACACACACACACACACACACACACACACACACACACACACACACACTGCTTAGCACATAATGCCTGGCAGCAATACACCCTACAACTCCCCAGGCAGAGTACTGAAAGGGATTTCCCAACAAAATAATAAATAAACTCTCTTGGAAGAATTAGAATAGTTTTTTGGTTATTTGTACTCCACAGAAGAGATCATATTCTGACATTTAGTGGCCCCTTGACTCAATGCAGCAGCCAGCTGTCTCCACTCACCCTCCAGCCAAGGGCACTAGTAAATAAGCTTGGATCAGGCACAGTGTTCTCAAGTGGATTTATACTTCATTTTAAAATCTGAACATACAACTAAGTTTCCCAGGTCATCTAAGGAGAAATCAGAGACCAAGTTAAAATAAACACCAGAAGAGGGAACAAAAGGTAACTACAATGAAAAACAGCCACACATCACAAAACTTCAATATTAGGAGCCTCAAAGAGATTAAAATAGATATTACATGGATAAAAATTAATATGATACCATGATAAATGAATAGTCAGATACAACAATGAGCATATATAATATGTTCAAATATAAGAAAATCAACAGAATTATGTGATAATGTCAATAACTGACCTAAACTTTAGAACAAAACAAAGAAACAGACAATATAACAGATGTAAGAGTCACAAGAGATTTATGTAAAATTTTAAACTCTAACAAGACAAAGTTTCAGAAAGGAAAAAAAAATAGTGAATTAAATAATTAAATCTTAATACAAGAGAATTCCTGTTCCTAAAGATTCTAACATTTCTGATTGAAAGAACCTGCTAAATGCTCAACACAATGCATGTAAAAATATATATTCTTAGACCTGATCATTAGGAAATTGCTAGTCTCTCTCTCCCACACCATGATCAACTGTGAGAGAAGGAATTGTGCCTACCTTGCTCACTGCCCTGTCTTGAGCACACAAGATGAAATGTAGTCAGCACTACTTATTGGATGAATGAATGAACAGTTCTTAAAACCAGAAATTCTAGAGAGTAAAAAAGAAGACATGCCACATGGGTATTGGACTCTAATCAGCAACACTGGTGCTAGCAAGAAACGGGACAGTTGGCCTTCAAGCAAACCTACAAATTAAGTAAGATTATTCTCAGACATGGAAGAACTCACCAAGGCTTCCTTTCTAAAAACTTTCTCAAGAAGTATTTGAAGATTGCTGCAATAAAGTGAGTAAACCATAAACCAAGAAAAAGTAAAACCTATGGTCCAAGAAACAAACCGATCCATTATTGTTCCAACTAGATTAGTAATTAAGAGAGGTTCCAGGATAGCAGCTTGCAGCAGGCCTAGAGAGCAGTAAGTCCAGGATGAAGCAGGACATAGATCTGTCCAAGAGAAAAATCATCTGTGAAAAAATTTTGATGATAATAAATAACTTAAAGATGTGAAGATCTAAAGAATGGGATAAAAATGAAATACAATTAAATGACCAGGAAAAGCAATTAGTTTTAAAAAACAGGAAACGCAAACACAGTAAAATTTAAAACTGATAAGCAATACGTGTACAGTATATCAAATAAAGTACAGCATTTCTTGTAAAAATATTTTTTAAAATAAAATAAAGAAACAATTTGAGTGGGACAAATGAATGTCACTGAGATATTAATTTTCTCAAAGATAGAAAAGTTTGCACAATTTATATATTGCCATTTAAGTTTGCAAAATCCAAAAATTTCCTTTGGAGGTAAATTTAACAAATTCTAAATAGAGAAGAATAAATAGTCTCACTTAGATAACAAACATTTTTAAAAAAGAAGAGTAAAGATAGAGCACTTTTCCAATAAAATATTAAGAAATATTATCAAGCTATACATATTTAAAATAGAATAATGGTATCATAAGATTCAAAAAGCTAATAAAAATATATTCCAATGATCAAAATGTATCAAAGACCTAATTGTAAGGTCAGATGTTATAAAACTCTTAGAGGAAAACATAGGCAGAACACTTTTTGACATAAATTGCAGCAATATCTTTTTTGATCTACTTCCTAGAGTAATGCAAATAAAAACAAAAATAAACAAATGGGACCTAATTAACTTTAAAAGCTTTTGCACAGCAAAGGAAACCATAAACAAAATGAAAAGATAACCCACAGAATGGGAGAAAATACTGGCAAACAAAGTGATCAATAAGGGATTAATCTCCAAAATATACAAATAGCTCTTGCAGCTCTATGTCAAAAAAAGAACCTAATCAAAAAAAAATGGGCAGAAGATCTAGACATTTCTCCAAAGAAGACATACATATGGCCAAAAAGATGCTCAACATCACTAATTATTATTAAAAGTCTACAAACAATAAATGCTGGAGAGGGTGTGGAGAAAAGGGAACCCTCTTACTGTTGGTGGCAATGTATATCCACTATGGAGAACAGTATGGAGGTTCCTTAAAAAACTAAAACTAGAGCTACCATATGATCCAGCAATCCCACTCCTGGGCGTATATTCAGAGAAAACCATATTTCAAAAAGATACTTGCACCCCAATGTTCATTGTAGAACTATTTACAATAGCCAAGACATGGAAGCAACCTAACTATCCATCAATAAAGGAATGGATAAAGAAGATGTGGTATATATATATATATACACCACATATATATATATAACAGAATATTAGTCATAAAAAAGAATGAAATAATGTCATTTGCAGCAACATAAATGGATCTAGAGATTATCATACTAAGTGAAGTAAGTCAAAGACAAATATCATATGACATCACTCATATGTGAAATCTAATTTTAAATAGTGATACAAATATACTTATTTATAAAACAGAAACAGACTCACAGGTTTTGAAAACAGACTTACAGTTACCAAAGGGGAAACTTGGGGGAGAGCGATAAATTAGGAATTTAGGATTAACATACAAACACTACTATATATAAAATAGATAACCAGCAAGGACCTACTGTATAGCACAGGGAACTCTACTCAACATTCTGTAATAACCTATATGGGTAAAAATCTGAAAAAGAATGAATATACGTTTGTGTATAACTGAAGCACTTTGCTGTACACCTGAAACTAACACAACATTGTAAATCAACTGTATCCCAATTAAAAAAAAAATCCTAAATATAAAAATTTTTAAATCAAAACAAAATGATATATATTAACAAATGGCACTGGAGAAACTGTTTAATACAAAAAAATCTGCATTTAATGACTTAATCCATTTTAAATTATTTTTAAATAATTTGAAAAATAATCATATTCCATGGCATTCATCAAAACTGATTCTTAAATGGTCAAATAAATAAATGATTTTCAAAAACATAAAAATGTGTAAGGAAACATAGTTGACTAATCATCTTCATGATGAATAAGAAATTTCTATGCATAAGACATTAAAAATTACCAAAATATTTGATACATTTGATTTAAAACACATTTAAAATTTGGTAGATTAAAAACCACCAGAAAGAAAACTGGTAACCAAGAAGGAAAATATTTGCAACAAGTATACAAGATAAGGTACTCTCTTACTAATCAATTTAAAGAAAATTCAAACTTTAAGTAAAGGATACAAATAGAAAAGATAAAAGATAGTAAGAAATTTTAGAATTATACTCAACAACTTTAATTATGAAAGACATAGAAAAATACTAAGAAATTATTATATTCTGTATCAGTTGAAAAATATTTGAAAGTGTCTGTCTGTTGAGAGAACATACTTAAACCAGAAATAGAACAGTCAGATGGGCACATGTTTTAATGCTCATGAGGTTGTTAACTAGAGCAATGTGACCAAAAAGTATCATGTGAAATTCTATCATATATATTATTGTAGAATCAATATACTTTAATATAGTAATACTTAAAATTGATCCCTAATTAGTATCTAATGAAATAATTAGAGACACAGACAAAACTATCTGTGATATATTAAAATATTCTTAACATAAAACTACAGAAATATAACAAAGGTTAAATTTCCTAAGGTATGTACAGATAACAAACTGTGACCCAGCCTTTTTAAAAGCATATTGTTTAAAAATATTAAGTAATTTAGAGACAATGCTCATGATAAAGTGACTTAAACTGAAAATCTGAAGCTCTATATAAAATATAATTTCAATTTATCTACTTATGTAGTATGTATACTACCATAAACATTCACATCCACTAAACTTATTAAAATGCACAATGTTGGATAGCCAGTGCACCAACATTTTAACAGTTGTAATATCTGAGTAATGTTTATGAATAATTTATATTTTCCTCACATTTTTGTGCATTTTGTACAATAATCACACATGACTATTACAATCAGACAAAATTGCATTTTTAGAAAGTTGAAACATCAGTCTTCTATTGAAATAACATAAGATAAACAAGGAGTATAAACACTTCAGTATTATTAAACCAAACATACACACAAGAAGAGGAAAGGTCAGATATGGGGCATGGGTGAAGTATAGAGTGATGAGTAAAGTACAAATCCTTGGATGCAGAGTCTGAAATTCCTTGAAAGCTCTAGAGAACTACTATGTTCTTTTTGGTGGGGTCATGACTTGAATAAACTGTCATGTTAGAAATAAAACTCTGGCAACAATGTTACAGGGATAGACTGCAGAAAAGAAGACCATTCAAGAGGGGTCACATTTATAAATATAAGAATTGATACGGCAGAGCCAAGGCAGTGGAAGTGAGAATGGTGAAGATGAGTAAAATCAATAAACTTGGTGGCAGATTAACTACAGAAGTGGACGACAAGAGGAGTCTCTAATAACTCTATTTCTGGCTGTGGCAAAGGAATGCAAAGGCAGAAGATTTTCAAAGATGAATTCAATTCCAGATATATTGAACTTGAGGACCATTTGGGACATTCAAGTGTATATGCTCGCCCCCCAAAAAAACAATATCCAGGATAGAAATTTATCAAAAATTTCTGGCTAGAAAGTAATTAGTTACCAGTTTTCTTGTGCTTAATCCACATTCCTCATTGGCAGAATCATCCTTGGGCAGCATGATCAACTAGTTCTAATCTCTTCCTTAAAAGTAGGGTGACTGTATACTATGCTTGTGTCTAGGTGAGTCCCAGTTGATGCCCATTGCCTCAGCATACTGTCTAGATTAACATTTTTCCAGCTAAAAGTGCCCCAGTTTGGAAGATAAGTTGTAATGTTACCCTACTAGAAACAGCGGTCCTGTGTCAGAGTACTTATGCCAATAAAATCTATAGGTCCCTTGAATGAATACTTGAGCATTAGAGACAACAACAGATCCACCATGATGTGGGCAAGTAAGTCTTTTTTAGTAAAACTGTACTTTACAGTATTATGAATTTTTCTGGGATGGAAGCTATTTGAAGAATACGCTCATTACCATGCATAGCATTTTTGCATATCCCAGTGCACAGAGAGCATTCTGAATAATTTCAAAACTGTGTGCTTGATGTGTTTTACTTACAATTTTGGAGAGTATTTACACTTATCATATGTGCTGCAAAGGCATAATCTATTGTTCTACCATATTGGATAACCAAAGTTAAAGGAACTGTATTACATTTTATGATGTCTTAAATTCTAAGACTCATCAGGAATCACTTCTTAGTTGATAAGTGATATTCAGAAGGCTTATCTAACATAAATTGTTGGGATAGCCTCACCTTTGAATAAAGGATGGCCCACAGATAGTATCTCATTTCTTTCAGCATTATGACCTGGCAATTGAGATAAAATAAATCTCTTAATGGAAACACAGTTCTGCCAAAGGCACTTTTATCAGCAATAAACCCAAGACAGACATTTAGTGACATTGTTAACAGAAAACAAAACAAAAAAATTTTATATATATATATATATATATATATATATATATATATATACACACACGCAGGCTCAGCGGCCATGACTCACGGGCCCAGCCACTCCATGGCACGTGGGATCTTCCCGGACCGGGGCACGAACCCGTGTCCCCTGCATCGGCAGGCGGACTCTCAACCGCTGCACCACCAGGGAAGCCCAACAGAAAATATTTTTAAAATGAGATGACTGTGGGAAAAGCTACCAATCTAAGTATTAATTAGTCCAGAAACTTCTTTACCACATCAGAACTGAGTAAATATTGGGGACAAAAGAAAGTGAAGTAAATGTTAATCTAACATGACAATACAGCATATGAGAAGGTTTAATCATTATTACCAATTATGACCTATTGATCTCACTTTTTTATTGGATATGACTGGTCACTGCTTAGAAGAAAGTGCATCCATGAGACTGGCAGATAACTACATCTGAATACATAAGACTGGTAAATAACTACATCTGAATTCTTCTCTTGATGTGGACTGATCATCTGTATTTCTAAAAAGGATGATGCATGACAGATCTGTTATTACCCTACCTCTAAATTACTAACGTATTTTATATACAGTGGTCTGAGCATCTAAACTATAATTTCAATAATGTTAGAATGGTTTCCAAAAGACATTTAAAAGAAAAGAGGTAATCAAATGTTCAGTTTAGGCAAAAACACATAATGAATTGGCTCATAATGTTAAAATTTCAATTTGCCTACAGGCTAACACATGTTAAATCTATTTGCACCAAACAACATAGCCTCAAAATATATACAGTCAGCCCTCCATATCCATAGCTTCTGCATCCATGGATTCAAACAACCAGGACTGAAAATACTGGAAAAACAAATTCCAGAAACTTCCAAAAAGCAAAACTTGAATTTTCCATGCACTGCCAATTTTCACATAGCATTTATATTGTATTTATAAGTATTTACATAATATTTACCTTGCATTAGTTATGATAAGTAATCTAGAGATGATTTAAAGTATACAGGAGGCAGTGTATATGTTGTATGCAAATACTACACCATTTTTTATAAGGGAATTGATCACTGCAGATTTTGATATCCATGGAGGATTGTGGAACCAATCCCCTGGAGATACTGAGGGATGACTGTACAGCAAAAACTTTGCCAATTTATATGGAGAAATAGGTAATTCTAAAACAATACCTGGGGATTTTAACATATCTCTCTGTATTATTGATAAAATACAAAGAAAAATACAAAAACAGATTTAATCACATGATGAATAGATGAATCCAGTGAACACATATGATACATAACACCCAACAATTATAAAATATATAGTCATATCATGCACTCAGAGATCATTTAAAAATTTGACTATTTACTAGTTTATAAGGCAAAATCTTAACACACTTCAATCTGGAATCATAAAGACTACTATTCCTGACCAAAATGAATTATTCTTTAAATCAATCATAACTATTATAAAATAAGAAATACTCCTAATCAAGTTATAAAACATAATATAAATAAGGAAACATTTTGAACTGAATGTTGATAAAACTGCAATTAATATCAAGTATTGCAACTAAATCAGTACTTTAAAAAATTAGCCTACATCTATGTATCATTTAAGAACTAAGGCTGAAAGTTAATTAGCAAAAAAAAAAAAAAATCCATCTCAAGATACATCTCAACTAGTTAGGAAAAAATACATCAAAGTAAATTACAAGGAGTAGCAGGAAGAAAATAATAGTGATAAAAATTGAAATTAATTGATTAGAAAATAAATATACCAGAGAAAATGTCAACAAAATAAACAGGCCCTTAAAAGACACACAGTTCTGAAATAACTGGTAAAATTAAGAGAGAAAAAAAGATAAGAGGCACACATAACCAAGATCAGGAAAGAAAAAGGGAACACTACTACTAAAGATGCAGATATTAAAATTTAGCTTAAAGATATAAGTTCCTAGAAAAAAATACATCTCTCAAAACTAATTTGAATGGAAATGGAAAACCTGAATACTCCGATAATCACTAAAGAAGTGAAATTTGTAATCCCAAATCTTCTCACAGTGAGAATTCCAGGCTGATATATCATCACTGTTAAGTTCTACAAAGCTTTCAAAGAAGTAACTTCACCCTGAAATCAACACTTCTAGAAAATAGAAAAAGAGGGACTATTCCCCAAAGTATATAAAGCAGCTTAACCTTTGAGAATATGGGAAAAAATGATTATTGGATAACCTCAGTAATAAACACAGATTATTAATACATATTAAATATTTAAAGAAAAATATTAGCAAACCAGATTCAATAAAACATAAAAAAGGATAACATTTCATGGCCAATAGGTTTATCCCAGGAATGTAAATCTTCTTTAATATTATAAAAAAACACGTATGTTCACCTTAGTAGATGCAAAAAAGAAATAATAGATGATATACACTAATCATTAAGGCTAAAAATTAAGATTAGTAGCAAATTAAAACTAGAAAAAAACAGCACACATAATATTTATAGTGAAACATCTAATGTAGTCTTTTTTCAGATAAAGAACAAGGATGTCTTCCATTACTAATTTTATTTAAAATTCTACTGGAAATTTTTATATTAAAGTAAGGCAAGAAAAAGTTAATTAAATAAGAATTGTAAAAGACAAAACAAAGCTATCACTGTCCATAAATGGTAGTATAGTTGAGAGCAGAAAGTATACAGAATCTACAGATCTAATTGGATTCAAGTGAACAGCCCCCATCTTACCTGCCTCCTCTTAGCAAAAGTAAATCCTACACATGATCTCATCTACTGAGATTTCATCCATATACTCAAATTATTTTTACAATTTTTCATACCCAATATTTGGAAGATAACTTTTAAAATTCAGCAGTCAAATAAAAGGGCAATATTTAAGCACATAGAAAAAAAGTAAAAGATACAACTGCAAGACATGCAAAGTCATCAGAATATTTGATTTATCACTCATCAGACACAGACTTTAAAATAAATTTTATTAATATGAGCTAGAAATTAAGTTAACAAAATTTAGGATTTTGGAAGAAAACTAGAATTTATTAAAAACTTCAAACATAAATTCCAGAACCAAAATTTAAAATTCAATAGATGGGTTTAATAGGACACTACCCATTTTTAAAGAAAATCTATAAATTTGGAAAACTGTACTTAAAGAAAATATCTAGATTAAATATTAAGAGGAACAAGAATGGGGAATCCAGAAAAGAAAATTAAGAGATATATGGAACATGATGAACAGATATACCATACGTATAACTGGAGTCCCAGAAGAACTGACTTCCAGAACTCAGGGAAGAAGCACTACCCAAGGATATAATGAACAATATTCCTTAAAGCTGGTAGAAGGTATCAAGGGATTCAAGAAAACCTATAAACCCTAGCATAATAAATAAAAAGTATAACTCACTGTCTTAGTCTACTCAGGCTGTCATAGCAAGATACCAAAGATTACGTGGCTTAAAAAACAAAATTTTTTCCAGTTTTATTGAGAAATAATTGACGATTTTTCACCACATAACTTTAAGGCATACACTGTATTGACTTGATTTACATGTATTGTGAAATTACTATAATAGGTTCAGCTAACAACCATTATTGCATAAAGATACAATAAAAAGAAAATAAAGGAATAAAGAATAAAGGAAAAACTTTCTTTTGATAAGAACTCTTCAGATTTACTCTATTAACAACTTTCCTAGGTATCATACATCAGTGTTAGCTGTAGTCATCATGCTTTACATTACATCCCTAGTACTTACTTATAGATGAAATTTGTAACTTTTGGTCACTTTCCTTCAATGCCCCTCCCCCCACCCTCTGCCTCTGATAACCGTAAGTCCCATTGCTTTTTCTATAAGTCAGAAATTTATTTTCTCACTTCTAGAAGCTGGAAGTCCAAGATAACGGTGTCTGTGTGACCAGGTTCTGGTGAAAGCTCTCTTCCTGGCTTGCAGGGAGCCACCTCCTCAAACTGAGCAATCTTTCTGGTGCCTCTTCATACAAGGTCATGAATCCCATCATGAGGGCCCACCCACAGGACCTAATCTAACTCTAATTACTTCCCAAAGGACTCAACTCCAAATACCATCAAACTGGGGGTTAGGGTTTCAACATATGAATGGGGCGGGGGACACAGACATTTAGTCCGTAACATTTACTTAGTTGATTCGTAAAAATCTGATATGAAACAAACACAAGAAGAACATCTAAACAGGAATAAGTACATATTATATTCCTTTAAATCAAATAAATAAAAGGAACAATAGAAAACAATAAAATGAAATATGCACAAGCCTATAAAACTACACCCAGTAAATTTTGCTTCAAAAATTAAGATAAAAATAGAGCTTGCTGTTTCCAGCAATGATGAAGTAAACAGAACTGATATGTTCTCCCACCTTTTAAACAACTAGAAAAAATGTATAAAGATACAACATTTTTCATATATTGGACAGCAGGTAGCATAGAAATATAACTTTTTTTTTTTTTTTTGCGGTACACGGGCCTCTCACTGCTGTGGCCTCTCCCGTTGCGGAGCACAGGCTCCGGATGTGCAGGCTCAGGGGCCATGGCTCACGGGCCTAGCCCCTCCGCGGCATGTGGGATCCTCCCAGACCAGGGCACGAACCCATGTCTCCTGCATCGGCAGGCAGACTCTCAACCACTGCGCCACCAGGGAAGCCCAGAAATATAACTCTTGAAAGAAAAACTGCGATAAGGATATCCTTCAAATCACCTCAACTTTCTGCCTGGAGGCAGTTTCTAGGTTGTAACACAGGGAGGAGTGACCCAAACAGTCTTCCTGAGAGTGCGGAGACAGATCAGAGTTCAGGGAGGTCAAGGGTCTACAATATATATGCAGATACCAGAGAAGAGGGAGATACATAGGGAAAGCTCCAGAGATCTCCACAGAGATGCTCTTGAATGCACCAGTCAAAAAACATAAAATTGTGTGGCATCCAGTTGATAGTTACCAGAATTGTAAAAATAAGCAAGAAAATATGAACCCAAACCTGGAAAGCTCAATCAACAGAAAAAGATGCAGAAAAGAAAGTGATGATAAAAATAGCATACATTGGGACTTCCCAGGTGGTGCAGTGGTTAAGAATCCGCCTGTTAATGCAGGGGACACAGGTTTGATCCCTGGCCCGGGAAGATCTCACATGCTGCAGAGCAACTAAGCCTGTGCACCACAACTACGGAGCCTGTGCTCTAGAGCCCCGAGCCACAACTGCTGAGCCTATGCACTACAACTACTGAAGCCCATGCACCTAGAGCCCGTGCTTCACAACAAGAGAAGCCACCACAATGAGAAGCCCATGCACTGGAATGAAGTGTAGCCCCCACTCGCCACAACTAAAGAAAGCCCGCCAGCAGCAACAAAGACCCAATGCAGCCAAAGATAAATTAATAAATAAATTTTAAAAAAGCAGATACTGATGTTCAAACAGCTATAATAAAGATGTTCCATATGCTCAAAAAATTAGAGGAAAACATGACTAAGATGAGGAGAAAAATGGAAGATACACAAAACAGACCATAGGAAACCTCTAGATATGAAAAATGCAATATCAAAAATAAAAACATGCAAGATGATACTTATAGCAGATTAAACACTGCAGGAGAAATGTTTAGTGAATGTTAAAATACAACATTTTAAAACTACCCAAAATGAAGCACAGAGAGAAAAATGCTAACACAGAAACAATGAGATAAACAAAAACAAAAAAGAATAAAATATGCACAGAGCATCAGTGACCTGTGAGACTATCAAACACTCTAACATATGTATAGTTGGAAAAGCTGTCAAGTGAGAGATAAATTTGAAGAAACTATGGCTAACTTATTTCCAAAAATGATACAAAAAAATCATAAACTAACAGATGGAAGATACTCAACAAACACCAAGCAAAAGTAATCTAAAAATTTACACCAAGACAAAATTGAATCAATTTTCAGCAAAACAGGGATAAAAAGAAAAACTCCAAAACAGCTACAAATACATGCACATTACATACAGAAGAAGATAGGCAAGAATAAGCATATAACTTTCCAGAAATTGTAAAAAAGAAGACAGTGGAGAGACATCTTTAAAGTACTAAAATTAAAGAAAGTAAATTTAGAGTATGTAAAAATAACTTTAAAAATTAACAATCAAATACTATTGGAACAAACATAAGCTTAAAAATTCGTCACCTGCAGACTTGTACTAGCAGAAATGTTAAAGAAACTTCTTTAGAAAAAGGAAAATGGTACTAGATAGAATGAAGGTATATAAATGGTACCAGATAGAATGAAGGTATATAAATGGTAAATATGTAGGTAATATAATTTTTTTTTTTTTTTTTTTTTTTTTTGCGGTATGCGGGCCTCTCACTGTTGTGGCCTCTCCCATTGTGGAGCACAGGCTCTGGACGCGCAGGCTCAGCGGCCATGGCTCATGGGTCCAGCTGCTCCGCAGCATGTGGGATCTTCCTGGACCAGGGCATGAACCCGCGTCCCCTGCATCAGCAGGTGGACTCTCAACCACTGCGCCACCAGGGAAGCCCATATAAAAATATTTTTATCATTGTTTACCTCTTTAAAATATAATTGACCACTTAAGATAAAAATAATAACCATGTGTTGCAGAGTTTATTACATAGGTAACATGTTATATGTAAAATATATGTTAATGTTATACGTAAAATATGACAAAAATGAACCAAAGGATGGGAGTGGGAATATGGATATAAACCACTGTACAGTTCTTGCACTATATGTGATAAAGTGTAATATCATTTAAAGGCAAATTTTGATAAGTAAAATATTTATGTTTTAAAACCTAGAGAAACTGAAAAAAATAAAACAAAGAAGTACAACTATATAATTAAATAAGGAAAATAAAATAGAATCATAAGAATATTCCATTATTCTAAAAGGAGGCAGGAAGAGAGGTAAAAAATGAACCAAGCACATATGAGATAAATAGCAAAGAAGAAACAAAATGGAAAATAAAAACCCAACCATATCAATAATCACATGAGCTATAAATGACCTGAACACTGCAATTAAAAGGAAAATTATCAAACATTATAAAAACAAGACCCAACAATATTTCCCCTAAAAGAAAGCCACTTTAAATTTGAAAATGTAGGGGGCGGGGAGAGACCTTCAAGATGGCAGAGGAGTAAGACGTGGAGATTACCTTCCTCCCAACAAATACATCAAAAATACATCTACATGTTGAACAACTCCTACAGAACACCTACTGAATGCTGGCAGAATCCCTCAGACTTCCCAAAAGGCAAAAAAATACCCAAGTACCTGGGTAGGGCAAAACAAAAAAAAAAAAACAGAGACAAAAGAATAGGGACAGGACCAGCACCTCTAGGAGGGTGCTGTGAAAGGCGAAATGTTTCCACACACTAGGAAGTCCCCTCACTGGTGGAGACGAGGGGTGGGTGGAGGGGGAAGCTTCAGACCCACAGAGGAAAGCACAGCAACAGGAGTGCAGAGGGCAAAGCAGGGAGATTTCCACACAGAAGATAAGTGCTGACCAGAACTCATCAAACCAAGCGGCTTCTCTGCTAACCCACTGGGGTGGGTGGGGGCTGGGAGCTGAGGCTCGGGCTTCGGAGGTCAGATCCCAGGGAGGGGACTGAGGTTGGCTACGTAAACACAGCCTGAAGGGGGCTAGTGAGCCACAGCTAGCCGGGAGGGAGTCCGGGAAAAAGTTTGGACCTGCCTAAGAGGCAAGAGACCATTGTTTCAGGGTGCGCGAGAAGAGGGGATTCCTTCCGGTCTGCCACAGAAGGCAGAGCACCGCCTAAATGAGCTTTAGAGATAGGCACAAGCTGCGGCTATCAGCTCGGACCTCAGAGACAGGCATGAAACGCTAACACTGCTGCTGCCGCCACCAAGAAGCCTGTGTGCAAGCACAGGTCACTATCCACTACCACCTCCCGCCCCCCACCCTGGGAACCTGTGCAGCCCTCCACAGCCAGGGTCCCATGATCCAGGGACAATTTCCCTGGGAGAACACACAGCGCGCCTCAGGCTGTTGCAACGTCACGCCGGCCTCTACCACCACAGGGTCTCCCCGCATTCCAATTATAACTACCGGATCCCTCCCTCCCCCCAGCCCGAATGAGCAAGAGTCCCCTAATCAGCCGCTGCTTTAACCCCATCCTGTCTGGGTGGGAACAGATGCCTGAGGGCAACCTCCAGGCAGAGGTGGGGCCAAAACCAAAGCTGAACCCCAGGAGCTGTGTGAACAAAGGAGAGAAAGGGAAATTTCTCCGTGCAGCCTCAGGAGCAGTGGATTAAATCCCCATGATCAACTTCAATATACCCTGCATCTGAGGAATACCTGAATAGACAACGAATTTTCCTAAAATTGTGGACTTTGGGAGTAACTATAGACTTGGGGTTTCAGTCTGTGACTGATTTGTTTCTAATATTTATGTTTATCTTAGTTTAGTGTTTAGCATTTGTTAGCACTGGTGGATTTCTTTATTGGTTTGGTTGCTCTCTTTTTTTTATTCTTTTTATTCTTTTAATAATTTATTTTGGGCTTCCCTGGTGGCACAGTGGTTGAGAGTCCGCCTGCCAATGCAGGGGACACAGGTTCGTGCCCCGGTCCGGGAAGATCCCACATGCCACGGAACAGCTGGGCCCGTGAGCCGTGGCCACTGGTCCTGTGTGTCCGGAGCCTATGCTCCGCAACGGGAGAGGCCACAACAGTGAGAGGCCTGCATACCACAAAAAAAATTAATAATAATTTATTTTAATTTATATTTTAATTTATTATTATTACCATTATTATTTTTCTTTCTTTCTTTTTTACTCCCTTTACTTTTGAGTCGTGTGGCTGACAGGGTCTTGGTGCTCTGGGCTGGTGTCAGGCATGAGGTTCTAAGGTGGGAGAGCCAAGTTCAGGACACTGGACCACCAGAGATCTCTCACCCCTTGTAATATCAATCAGCAAGAGCTCTCCCAGAGATCTCCATCTCAATGCTGAGACCCAAATCCACCCAATGGCCAGCAAGCTCCAGTGCTGGATGCCCCATGCCAAACAACTAACAAAACAGGAACACAATCCCACCCATTAGCAGAGAGGCTGCCTAAAATCATACTAAGTTGACAGATACCCCAAAACATATGACCAGACATGGTCCTGCCCACCAGAAAGACAAGATCCAGCCCAATCCACCAGAACACAGGCACCAGTCCCCTCCACCAGGAAGCTTACACAAGCCACTGAACCAATCTCACCCAGACACCAAAAACAATGGGAAATATGAACCTACAGCCTGTGAAATGGAGACCCCAAGCACAGTAAGTTAAACAAAATGAGAAGACAGAGAAATACGCAGCAAATAAAGGAGCAAGGTAAAAACCCACCAGGCCAAACACACGAAGAGGAAATAGGCAGGCTACCTGAAAAAGAATTGAGAGTAAAGATGATCCAAAATTTTGGCAATAGAATGGAGAAAATACAAGAAACGTTTAACAAGGACCTAGAAGAACTAAAGAGCAAATAAACAATGATGAACAACACAATAAATGAAATTAAAAATTCTCTAGAAGGAATCAATAGCAGAGTAACTGAGGCAGAAGACTGGATAAGTGGCCTGGAAGATAAAATAGTGGAAATAACTACCACAGAGCAGAATAAAGAAAAAATAATGAAAAGAATTGAGGACAGTCTCAGAGATCTCGGGGACAACATTAAACACACCAACATTCAGATTATAGGGGTGCCAGAAGAAGAAGAGAAAAAGAAAAGGACTGAGAAAATATTTGAAAAGATTATAGTTGAAAACTTCCCCAATATGGGAAAGGAAATAGTCAATCAAGTCCAAAAAGCACAGAGAGTACGATACAGGATAAATCCAAGGAGAAACACTCCAAGACACATATTAATCAAACTATCAAAATTTAAATACACAGAAAAAATATTAAAAGCAGCAAGGGAAAAAACAACAAAAAACATACAAGGAAATCGCCATAAGGTTCACGGCTGATCTTTCAGGAGAAACTCTGCAAGTCAGAAGGGTGTGGCAACATATATTTAAAGTGATGAAAGGGAAATACCTACAGCAAAGATTACTCTACCCAGCAAGGATCTCATTCAGATTCGATGGAGAAATTAAAACCTTTACAGACAAGCAAAAGCTAAGAGAATTCATCACCACCAAACCAGCTTTACAACAAATGCTAAAGGAACTTCTCTAGGCAGGAAACACAAGAGAAGGAAAAGACCTACAATAACAAACCCAAAACAATTAAGAAAATGGGAATAGGAACATACATATTGATAATTACCTTAAACGTAACTGGTATGTAAGATTAAATGCTCCAACCAAAAGACACAGACAGTCTGAATGGATACAAAAACAAGACCCGTATATATACTGTTTACAAGAGACCCATTTAAGACCTAGGGACACATACAGACTGAAAGTGAGGGGATGGAAAAAGATATTCCATGCAAATGGAAATGGAAAGAAAGCTGGAGTAGCAATTCTCAAATCACACAAAATTAACTTTAAAATAAAGGTTATTACAAGAGACAAAGAAGGACTCTACATAATGATCAAGGGATCAATCCAAGAAGAAGATATAACAATTGTAAGTATTAATGTACCCAACATAGGAGCACCTCAATACATAAGGCAAATGCCAACAGCCACAGAAGGGGAAATCAACAGTAACACATTCATAGTAGGGGACTTTAACATCCCACTTTCACCAATGGACAGGTCATCCAAAATGAAAATAAATAAGGAAACACAAGCTTTAAATGACACATTAAACAAGATGGACTTAATTGATATTTATAGGACATTCCATTCAAAAAAGACAGAATACACTTTCTTCTCAAGTGCTCATGGAACATTCTCCAGGATAGATCACATCTTGGGGCACAAATCAAGCCTTGGTAAATTTAAGAAAATTGAAACCATATCAAGTATCTTTTCCAACCACAATGCTATGAAACTAGATATCAATTACAGGAAAAAAAAACTGTAAAAAATATAAACACATGGAGGCTAAATAATACGTTACTAAATAACCAAGAGACCACTGAAGAAATCAAAGAGGAAATCAAAAAACACCTAGAAACAAATGACAATGAAAATATGATGACCAAACCCTATGGGATGCAGCAAAAGCCATTTTAAGAGGGAATTTTATAGAAATAATACCCTACATCAAAAAACAAGAAAAATCTCAAATAAACAATCTACCCTTACACCTAAAGCAATTAGAGGAAGAAGAACAAAAAACCCAAAGTTAGCAGAAGGAAAGAAATCATAAAGGTCTGATCAGAAAATAATGAAGAAGAAATGAAGGAAACAAGAGCAAAGATCAATAAAACTAAAAGCTGGTTCTTTGAGAAGATAAACAAAATTGATAAACCATTAGCCTGACTCACCAAGTAAAAAAGGGAGAAGACTCAAATCAACAGAATTAGAAATGAAAAAGGAGAAGTAACAACTGACACTGCAGAAATACAAAGGATCATGAGAGATTAATACAAGCAATTATGCCAATAACATGGACAACCTGGAAGAAATGGACAAATTCTTAGAGAAGCACAACCTTCTGAGACTGAGCCAGGAAGAAATAGAAAATATAAACAGACCAATCATAAGCACTGAAATTGAAACTGTGATTAAAAATCTTGCAAGAAACAAAAGCCCAGAACCAGACTGCTTCACAGGTAGATTCTATCAAACATTTAGAGAAGAGCTAACACCTATCCTTCTCAAACTCTTCCACAATATAGCAGAGGGAAGAACACTCCCAAATTCATTCTATGAGGCCACCATCACCCTGATACCAAAACCAAACAAAGATGTCACAAAAAAAGAAAACTACAGGGCAATATCACTGATGAACATAGAGGCAAAAGTCCTCAACAAAATACTACCAAGCAGAATCCAACAGCACATTAAAAGGATCATACACCATGATCAAGTGGGGTTTATCCCAGGAATGCAAGGATTCTTCAATATATGCAAATCAATCAATGTGATAAAACATATTAACCAATTGAAGGATAAAAACCATATGATCATCTCAATAGATGCAGAAATAGCTTTTGACAAAATTCAACATTCATTAATTGTAAAAACTCTCCAGAAAGTGGGCATAGAGGGAACCTTCCTCAACATAATAAAGGCCATATATGACAAACCCACAGCCAACATCATTCTCATTGATGAAAAACTGAAATCATTTCCACTAAGATCAGGAAGAAGACAAGGATGCCCACTCTCACCACTATTATTCAACATAGTTTTGGAAGTTTTAGCCACAGCAATCAGAGAAGAAAAAGAAATAAAAGGCATCCAAATTGGAAAAGCAGTGAAACTGTCACTGTTTGCAGATGACATACTATACATGGAGAATCCTAAAGATGCTACCAGAAAACTAGAGCTAATCAATGAATTTGGTAAAGTTGCAGGATACAAAATTAATGCACAGAAATCTCTTGCATTCCTATACACTAATGATGAAAAATCTGAAAGAGAAATTAAGGAAACGTTCCCATTTACCAGTGCAAAAAAAAGAATAAAATACCTAGGAATAAACCTACCTAAGGACACAAAAGAGCTGTATGCAAAAAACTATAAGACACTGTGGAAAGAAATTAAAGATGACACAAACAGATGGAGAGATATACCATGTCTTGGATTGGAAGAATCAACATTTTGAAAATGACTATAGTACCCAAAGCAATCTACAGATTCAATGCAATCCCTACCAACTACCAATGGCATTTTTCATAGAACTAGAAGAAAACATTTTACAATTTGTATGGAAACACAAAAGACCCCAAATAGCCATAGGAATCTTGAGAAAGAAAAACGGAGCTGAAGGAATCAGGCTCCCTGACTTCAGACTATATTACAAAGCTACAGCTACGTTAATCAAGGTAGTATGGTACTGGCACAAAAACAGAAATATAGATCAGTGGAACAGGATAGAAAGCCCAGAGATAAACCCATATACATATGGTCACTTTATTTTGATAAAGGAGGCAAGAATATATAATGGGGAAAAGACAGCTTCTTCAATAAGTGGTGCTGGGAATACTGGACAGCTACATATAAAAGAATGAAATTAGAACACTTTCTAACACCATACACAAAGATAAACTCAAAACGGATTAGAGACCTAAATGTAAGGCCAGACACTATAAAACCCTTAGAGGAAAACATAGGCAGGACACTCTATGACATAAATAACAGCAATATCCTTTTTGACCCACCTCTTAGAGAAATGAAAATAAAAACGAAAATAAACAAATGAGACCTAATGAAACTTCAAAGCTTTTGCACAGCAAAGGAAACCATAAACAAGACTAAAAGACAACCCTCAAAATGGGAGAAAATATTTGCAAATGAAGTAACTGACAAAGGATTAATATCCAAAATATACAAGCAGCTCATGCAGCTCAGTATCAAAAAAACAAACAACCCAATCCAAAAATGGGCAGAAGACCTAAATAGACATTTCTCCAAAGAAGATATACAGACTGCCAACAAACACATGAAAGAATGCTCAACATCACTAATCATTAGAGAAATGAAAATCAAAACTACAATGAGGTATCACCTCACACCGGTCAGAATGGCCATCATCAAAAAATCTACAAACAATAAATGCTGGAGAGGGTGTGGAGAAAAGGGAACCCTTCTGCACTGTTTGTGGGAATGTAAATTGATACAGCCACTATGGAGAACAGTATGGAGGTTCCTTAAAAAACTAAAAATAGAACTACCATACTTCCCAGCAATCCCACTTCTGGGCATATACCCTGAGAAAACCATAATTCAAAAAAAGCATGTACCACAATGTTTGTTGCAGCACTGTTTACAATAGCCAGGACATGGAAGCAGCCTAAGTGTCCATCGACAGATGAATGGATAAAGAAGATGTGGCACATATATACAATGGCATATTACTTGGCCATAAAAAGAAACGAAGTTGCGTTATTTGTAGTGAGGTGGATGGACCTAGAGTCTGTCATACAGAGTGAAATAAGTTAGAAAGAGAAAAACAAATACCGTATGCTAACACATATATATGGAGTCTGAAAAAAATAATGGTTCTGATGTACCCAGGGCCAGGAGAGGAATAAAGATGTAGATATAGAGAATGGACTTGAGGACACAGGGAGGGGGAAGGGTAAGCTGGGATGAAGTGAGAGAGTAGCACTGACATATATACACTACCAGATGTAAAACAGATAGCTAGTGGGAAGCAGCTGCATAGCACAGGGAGCTCAGCTCGGTGCTTTGTGACCACCTAGAGAGGTGGGATAGGGATGGTGGGAGGCAGTCGCAAGAGAGAGGGGATATGGGGACATATGTATACATATGGCTGATTCACTTTGTTATACAGCAGAAACTAACACAACATTGTAAAGCAATTATACTCCAGTAAAGGTGTTAAAAATCTTTTTGAAAATGCAAATGGCGATATTACACGTTCTCCATAAAAAGAGCTTACCGTTTAAAGAAAAGATTTTTATCAAAGATAAGTCCTGTCTCTGCGCCTGTGAGAAGTGATTCTTAACCACTTGAGCCATATTTAGCTTTCTGACTCACCTATTGCTGCGGGTGGGGTGGGGTGGTGGTGGGCAGCTGTGACACCAAAGAAACACTTGTGAAAGTCAGCCATGAGTCACAGCTCACCTGAAGACAGATTTAATCATAAGATTATACAACACTTTTCTTTCTCCTCTTGTTAGCACCACAACAGAGGTCTAGTATAATAAAATTGGATTACAGCTGAAGTAGCTGTAAGACACAGACTTTTTCTGATGAGGAGTACTAAGAGAAGCCTGTAGTTAGGGGAGACAAAAACAAATACTCCAAAAGAATCTGAAGCCTCTGGCACCCATAGCTACAGCGAATACTAAACAAATTCATCTCTAGCCAGATGAATATAATTCCTCACATTAATGTCCCACTTATTTCAGGTCCTATTATGCAATGCAACGTATCTGATGTTTAATAAAAACTTACAAGATATTGCAAAAGGTAGAAAAAACACAGACTGAAGAAACAAAGCAGGCATGCGAACAAGACTCAGATATAACTCATATATTGTAGTTATCAGAGAGAGAATTTAAAATAACTATATTGACCTAATCAAACTTCTAAGCTCTTGCACAGCAAAGGCAACCATAAACAAAGTGAAAAGACAACTTATGGACTGAGAGAAAATATTTGCAAATAATGCGATCGACAAAGGCTTAATTTCCAAAATATACAAACAGCTCCTACAATTCAATAAGAAAACAACAAACAACCCAATCAAAAAATGGGCAGAAGACCTAAACAGACATTTCTCCAAAGAAGGCATACAGATGGCCAACAAACACATGAAAAGATGTTCATCATCGCTAATTATAGAAGAAATGCAAATCAAAACTACAATGAGGTATCACCTCATATCAGTTAGAATGGCCATCAGTAAAAAGGCTGCAAATAACAAATGCTTAACAGAGTCTGGAGAAAAGGGAACTCTCCTACACTATTGGTGGGAACGTAAATTGGTGTAGCCACTATGAAAAACAGTATGGAGGGTCCTCGAGAAACTAAAACAGAGTCACCATATGATCCAGCAATCCCACTTCTAGGCATATACCCAGATAAAACTCTAATTCCAAAAGATACCTGCACCACTGTGTTCATAGCAGCACTATTTATAAATAGCAGCACAAAATAATGCCATTTACAGCAACATGAATGGACCTAGAGATTATTATACTAAGTGAAGTTAAGTCAGAAAGAGAAAGAACTAATACCATTTGATATCACTTATATGTGGAATCTAAAATATGACACAAATGAACATATCTACAAAACAAAAACAAACTCACAGATATAGAGAACAGACTTGTGGTTGCCAAGGGGGAGGGCTGGGGAGGGAAGGACTGGGAGTTTGAGATTAGCAGATGCAAACTATTCTATATAGGATGGATAAACAACAAGGTCCTACTGTATAGCACAGGGAAGTATATTCAATATCTTGCTTTAAACCATAATGGAAAAAAGTATGAAAAAGAATATATATGTATAATTGAGTCACTTTTCTGTATAGCAGAAATTAACACAAGATTGTAAATCAACTATACTTCAATAAAAAAATAAAATAACTATGTTTAATTTGTTAACAGTTGCAAAGGAAAAGGTAGACAACATGCAAGAACAGATGAATAAGTAAGTAGAGAGTTGACAACTCTAAGAAAGAATCAAAAAAGAAATGATAGAAATAAAAAACAATATAACAGCAAAAAATGCCCTTAGCAGACTCATGAGTAGACTGAACGCAGTCAAGGAGAGAAACAGTAAGCTTCAAGGTATGTCAATAGAAATGTCCCAGACTGAACTACAAGTAAAAAAAGAATGAAAAAAAGAAAAGAAACAGAATATCCAAGAACTGTAGGAAAATTTCAAAGGATGAAACACACACAACTGTAAAATCCAAGGAGAAAAAAGAGATAATGGAGCAGGAAAAATATTTGAAATAATCCTGGCCAAGACATCTCTAAAATTAAAGACAAACACCAAACTACAGGTCCAGGAAGCTAAGAAAACTCCACACAGAACAAATACCAAAAAAATCTACACTTAGGCATATCATATTCACACTGCAGTAAACTGACTTAAGGTTTGATGAGCTCCATTATCATGATCCATTAAAATCTAAAACTGACTACCACAACAGAAACTGCATAACGTTCATTATCAGGAAAATGATGAAAAGGAAAATTGTGCTTCCCTAGTTTGTAAAAGTGCATGTACCTTAAATTGGTAATTACCATAAAATTACTTAGTGCAAACATCATACACTATGACAAAACATGAAAAACAGTACTCTTAAAGGAGAGAAAATATAAGAACAGCCATGATCACCATTTGCACTCACTGGTATAAGAGATCCTAACCTGTTCAATTAGATAATGGAAATATAAGTGAAATTTTAATAATGTTATTTTACAGGTATTATCAATAAACTTATATAATTTCAAGAACTACAAACTACTAAAGCCAGTAAGAATTCAGCAAAGTTGCTTAGAAAATATAATGATTAAAAAGCAACATTACTATACAGACACAATCAGCTGAAAATGTAACATTTTAAAAGTCCATTTGCAAAAGCACAAAATCTTGTAAAGAAATAAAAGAGAAATGCAAGACATATAAGGAGAAATGTATACAACCTTATTATAGGACCTTTAAAAGGTGATTGATAGATTATATATATTTATATATATATATTTAATATATATATTAAAAAAATTGAAAAAATATTTCTTCCCAAAGTAAAATAAAATTAGAGTAAATGTGACTCCAGTAAAATTTACATGATTTTTCATCAGACTTCTCTATGTCCAAAATTGAAACAGAAGGATGAAGAATAAAGAGCCAACATTGGCCAAGGCAAGTGTGAAGAAGGAATGGAAGGAGTGGATTCATTCATCCTACAATCCATCAAGACGTAAGTAGAATAATTAGATTACAGCATGGTATTTGTGCAAGGATGATGAATAAAACAATAAAATAAAATAGAAAATCAAGAAATATATCTATGCATATATGAAAGCTCTGTGAATGGCAGAGTTAGAGTTTCAATTCAATAGGGAAAGGATAAATTATTCAATAAAAAACAATATCAGGACAGTTGGTTACCAGCATGGAAAAAATAAAATAGAACTCCAAATATAATATAATTTCCACACTATCTAAAAAATGTAAAGATACTTTTAAAATATTAAAAGAATACATAGAAAAATATCTGTTTCTTCAATAGCAGAGAACAATAGCTTAAACAATGCAAAAAACCCACAAAGCACACACACATATATCAAACCAAAAGAAACAATTGATAATTTTACCACATTAAAATGAAAACATTCTATCTGGGTAAGGAGTTCCTGAGATAATCCCTTTTCTAGAGCTTGGGGTCCTTTGTGCATATCTCTCTTCGTAAAAATGATTTACTTCCTTTGGTTACTGCACCGTCCCTTAAAATTAAAGACTGAAACTATTAAATATTTTAAAAAGCTGATGAAACTTGATGACATTAAAGTATGTTGAATTAAGGCATGCATACTATGTGTGAAATGTTAAATGTGTCAGTAGCACTTATATTTAAAAACTACCTCTGGGTTACTAGTGTAGGTAAGCCCCAGAATTCTCATAGACCTACACTAAATAAGATCCAGGAATATTCTCAGCTGATACCATAAAAGAGGGTGCTTAATGGCCATCTCTACAGTACAGTCTGAGGCAACATAATCTCATCCAGTTCGCCAATATTTTACTGGTAGATCCTCTGATGGAAGTGCTATTTCCCTTGAGGATGGGAAACGGTCAAGCTTCCTTGGGCATCTGAAAGCTGCAGGAACAATTTCACAACTCTCACTCTCCTTTGACTTTAGTGTATGCAAACCACTCCTGAACGTTAATAAACATTAGCTATATACCTCCCTCTTAAGCCCTGCTGAGTGTCAAGGTTCAGACGCAGACATTGAAGCATGTCTGTTTATGACTCATACCTTGTGAGGTTGTGTCTGATTTAGGAAGGAAAAATCTTATTCCCGCCTCAACCCCTGAACCTAGAATATTAGTCCTTAATGAATACAGTGTAACATTATGAAAGTGAAAACACTAGCCATAGATTATGGGCAATATGTATGTGACCCAAAAAATCCATGAACGACTATAATGCAAAATATATTTTTAAAAACTACTACAATCTGGTAAGAAAGCACACCCTAATATAAAGATTAGCAAAGGGTTTCACCAAAAAGAAACTCCGAAAGGCCAATAAACTCTTGCACAAATTTTCAATGTTACTAATATATCAAATAATTTCAAGTTAATATAAGAATGAGAAAGCAACCCGTATCAAATATGGCAATTCCAAAGTAATAGACACAGTAATATTTCATAATATCTAAGGAATTTATTTAAAACCTGAAACATGGAAGAAAGTTCAACAATGAAACTACTGAAATGTTTATACTGGGTTTTTTTTTATTAAGACATTACTTTTTAAGAGCAGTTTAAGGTTCACAGCAAAACTGAGGAAAAGATAGAGATTTTTCATATACTTACTATTCCCTGCCTCCACACATGTATAGACTCTCCTATTACTAATATCCTCAACTAGAGTGGGACATTTGCTACAACTGATTAACATAAAATTGACACATCATAATCACTCCAAACCCATAATCTACATTACCATTCACTCTTGGTGTTTTACATTCTCTGGGTTTGGACAAATGTATAATGACATGTATCCATCATTATGGCATCAGACAGAGTATTTTCACTGCCCTAAAAATCCTCTGTGCTCTGTCTATGTACCTCCTACCCCCAAACACATAGCAACCACTGATCTTTTTACTGTTTTCATAGTTCTGTTTCCAGAATATCATATAGTTGGAATCATGCAGTAGGTAGCCTTTTCAGATTGGCTTCTTTCTTTAGTAATAGGCATCCGTCAATTAGGAATAAAACTACTATACAAATCCATGTGCAGTTTATTTTTGTGGACATAAGTTTTTAACTCTTTTCAGTAAATAGAAAAGGAGCATGACTGCTGGATCATATGGTAAGAGTATGTTTAGTTTTGTAAGGAACAGGCGAACTGTCTTCCAAAGTGGCTGTACCATCTTGCATTCCCACTAGCAGTGAATGAGAGTTCCTGTTGCTCCACATCCTTGCCAGCTTTGGTGTTGTCAGTGTTCCAGATTTTGGGCTTTCTAATAGGTGTGAAGTAGCAACTCACTGTTGTTTTAATTTGCATTTTCCTTATGACATATGATGTAGAACATTTTTTCACCATCTGTATATCTCCTTTGGTGAGGTACCTGTTAAGGTCTTTGGCTCATTTCCTAAACATGTTGTGTTTTCATTGTTGAGTTTTAAGAGTTCATTGTGTATTTTGGACAACAGTCCTTTATCAGATGTATCTTTTGAAAATATTTTCTCCCAGTCTGTAGCTGGTGCTCTCATTCTCTTGACTTTGTCTTTCAAAGAGAAGTTTTTTTTTTATTTTTATTTTTAAAGAAGCCCAGCTTATCAATTATTTCATTTGTGGATTGTTTCTTAGGTGTTGTATATAAGAAGGCATCGCCATACCTAGTGTTATCTAGGTTTTCTCCTATATTACCTTCTAGGATTTATAGTATTGTATATTACATTTAGGTCTCTGATCCATTTTGAGTTAACTTTTGTGAAGGTTGTAAGGTCTGTGTCTAGATTCTTTTTTTTGCTTGTGTATGTCCAGTTGTTCCATCACCATTTGTTGAAGAGGCTGTCTGCTCCATTGTATTGCCTTTGCTCCTTTGTCAAAGATCAGTTGACTATACTTATGGGGGTCTATTTCTGGGCTCTCTATTCTGTTTGCCTGTCCACTGACCTATTTGCCTATTCTTTCACTAATACTACACTTTCTTGATCACTGAAGCTTTACAGTAAAACTTGAAATTTTTCAAGGTATCATCAGTCCTCCAACTTTGTTCTTCTTCAATATTATGTTGGTTATTCTAGGTTTTTTGCCTCTCCACATAAATGTTAGAATCAGTTTATGAATATCCACAAAATAACTTGTTGGGATTTTGATTGGGATTGCATTGAATCTATAGATCAAGTTGGCAAGTAATGGCATCCTGACAATATTGAGTCCTCTCCTCCATGAACATGGAATATCTACTTTTTTAGTTGTATGTTTATACTGTTTTTATGTTTTACTTGCATGAGATCCTTTTATATGCTCTGGAATTTACAATTTTTGAATCACTTAAATTATTAAATTACATAGTTGCTTTTGTGATACAAGATAACTTGTATAAATTTCATCAAATATTATGAGGTTTATTCTTGTTTTCAATTTTTTAGTAAACTTCTATTTATTCAGAATGATTATGAAATGCTGGTTAATTTACATTCTAGTGAAGTGAAAATTCCTATACGTCCTAAGCAAAGATTACTAATTTGCAAGGAATTGCAGCATATCAAAACACATCAAATACGAAAAAGAGAAATAAGATATAAATCTCTATAACTAACCATTCCTCATAAAGATTTCTGGTGCCTTGGAATTGTCATTCTTATTATTTTTAATGTATCTGATCTGTGTATTTTTAAAGTAAATCCCTTATATTTGCTACTTCTCATACGAGTATCTTGCATAAAAGTGCATTGCAAAATGTATAAATAAGTGGTCTTTTGGTTTATTTGGAGTAGGTAGACTACAGTTACTGTTTTCTTAATATCTAGACATTTCTGAAGGTAACTCAAGAAATAGCCTGTGAAACAAAAGCATAAAAAATAACTATTTGAGAAAAACACCTGCCTGAGTCTAGAGCACAGACTTGATAATTTCTGAGGTTTGAAATATATGAGAACAAAATATTACCTGTCACATGGGTATCATGTGGCAAAAATAATGATAAGGATACTAACAAGACTGGGTAAGGATAAGTTCGACTTAATGATTGCTAGATTCTTACTTGACATTTTCTTAAATATCTTCCTTATTTATCATTACTTTTCATAATGGAACAGTATAGATCTCTTTTCATAAATATCCTTGCACAACTGCATGAGGAGTCATATATATGGATTTTCTCCCCAAGTACTAGAAATCAGGAATACCACTGTGAAACTACCAATAAAATGTAGCAGAGCATTGCTGAAGAGGTTTAAAGAATCTCTCTATACCTTTAATAAAAGTTCCTTGTATGTTAGGATGAATAGAGGACAAATCCAAGAAGTGATTCAGATGTTGGATGTCTGCCAGGCTCACTATTATGTCACTCACTCCTGGATACCAGTTTCCAGACTGAGGATATTTACATATAACTGCATCAATAAAATCCATGAATGACATAGGTCTGCTCATTATCACTGTAATTGTTATATATAGAGTCATCCTTTAATTAAACCTGATCTAAAATTTTGAGATTCTACCATTTCATTTCAAGACGCATATAAGAAATATTGAAAAGTGCTTCAAAATATAACCCTGATAAAATGAAAACATTTTATTAAATTACATATAAAATGTTTTGTCAGAATTTCCTTTCCAGTCCTCTCCTTTGAGTAGAGAATTCTTATTACAGAAAAGTGTATCTTTCTGTCTCTTTAAAAATAATGAATGCATGTTTTCAATTGTGGATTATTTCTGTGTTAGAATCATTATTGTGGTAGGTATTGAAATAATCTAAAAGGTACTCATTTGCCTGTAACAGAACTCTATCTTCAAGACATAAAAAAGTAAGCAGGTATTAAAAGGTAATTTGTTTTCCAGATATTAAACAGTATGTTAAGGCTTCAGGATTTAGCATAGTAATCCATATTTGCATGCAAGTGATCAAAAAGAAAGCCAGATTCTTATTATGGATTTAGAATTGCCCGACATTGAGAAGAATAGACAGCTTAAAACAAAAGTTGCTTTTACCTCAGCAACAGAGCTTTCGCCTCAGTTGCCAAATCTTATGTGCCTGATCTTTTACCATATAAATACACAGAAAATGTGTTTTATGTCAAGTTAGTTATACCTTTAACATTCCTAATAGTCCATTAATTAATTAAACAAATGAGATCAAGCTACCATCCTGCAAGGTCACAGTCATCATCCATCCAGCTTTATATATGTAACCAGGGGTGATGGAAGAGGTTATCATAAACATCACCTCCTGCTTGTCTGCATCCCCAATGGTGTGCTTTATTTATCCCCTCTAGGTGATAAAATATCTTTAGCACCACTGATGCTCTTAAACATTCTAGGTACCAAATACTTTTGTGTCAAAACCATATTATCTAAGTTAAGTGTATTATCTAAGTTAGCAGTTTTCAAAATCAAGTCTCTAGGTTTTCTTATATTATTAATGTTTTCAGCTGGTAATGATATGTCTCTGAAGTCCCTGAGTTTTACACATCCTTCCATGTAGTTCTAAGCATACATTTCACTATTTCCTCCCTTCATATTATGTCATTAGCAATATTAAGTTACTGTTTATGACCAATATAGCATACACATTTTCTCACAGTCTGTGAGTTTCTTCCCATGGTAAATCATGAATTTTTTGCTAAAAGAAGTCTTTGTACTGCCAATTTTTTCCTTTTCTGTAAAGTCTCCCACACACTGTTGAATATTGATGGAGAGATGCCTCGGTTTACCCAGAGAATTCCAAATCTGACATATGTTAAAATACCCTAGTGCAGAGCACAGTGCTATAAGGGAGGTGAACTGCATAGTCAGTGGAACAGGGTGCTCATCACAATAAACTGGGTAAGGTTGGGTCCATACAAATTGGATTTTTTCCAATGGGTTTCATAGCCAATGCTTTGCAATTAAGACTGTTGCCGTGCATCTAATGTCAGTTGCCAGGAGTACTCTCCACATGACATCAGTTTCTTCTGGTCCTAAATGTAAAGTAATCATTATCTCCTAAAGCAAAGCATTTATTCAGACCTTTTCCCAGGACTCCTCACAGTAAGAGCTGTAGTGTTAGCAACTCACAGGGCCAACACTAACAGTAGGCAGAGAGTGCAGAGGCTTTTCTAAATCAAATATTGCCAGCTAAGACATTTTAAATTTTGGTGTCAGTACTTAAGGGCTTTGGGGAGAACTTGCATCATCTCTCTAGCTTCTGGAATTTTTACCTAAATGAGACAACACATCAGCACATTAACAATAGTCCAAGGTTGAAACCTATCTCTGAAGCCCAGACAAAATCTACTTCTGGTAAGAATTACATTGGCATAATCTCAGATGCAAGTAAACTCTTTTTACACTGAACATGACTATGTGTAGCTTTTCATCACTATTTATCTTTTGCTAGTTCTTTCTGCATTGTAATACTCTTACCTCTCCTACTGATTTATAATTATTTTTAGACAAAAATTTCAGTCGGATTCATTTGTACCTGCTTCATAACAGCAAGGACAGGGTCTTGATCCATCACTTATTAAAAAACAAGACACTGAAGAATGATGCTGAGGCTAAAACGGGGAGAGGGTGACAGGATAAGGGCACTGAAAATCCAGACACCTGCTGTGAATGGTGAGCATGCAGTAAGTTGGGGTCAATCTCTGACAAAAAAAATGCAAAAACAAATGAAGAGATCTAATAGTTGATACTTAAAAATTTTGTTCCAGTTGATGTCCTTGGAATCTTTCTTTTCTAAAATAAAAGCAAAAGAATGCTCATGTTTTACATGATAGAGAGAAGCTTCCTGTATTTTACCAACCAATATCTTGGATTTAACACTCATATTTAAACATTTGAACATTCATATTTAACACTTACCATTATTAGTATAGAAGTAAAATAAATTTATGCCACTACTTGCAATGCTATCAGTTCTAGAAATAAAGAAGTCTGGCTCTTGTCAGGTGAATCAGAGTTTCAGGAACTTTATAATAAATGTCATAACAGTTGTAAGGAAAACTGTCTCAATAAGTCACTAAAGAAAGGCAAACAACAAAATAACAATAACAAAAAACCCAAGTTGGCAGAAAGGCAAAATTTAAGTACTAAGTTTCCAGTAACAGTTCCTGTCTGTTATAATTTTCTCTCCCTGATACTCCAGTGATTTTTTTTTTTCGGATCTCAGGGATTTTTCTCTCTTAAAACACACACACACACACACACACACACACACACACACACATACACACACGGGGCAGTGGGGGATTGGGGGGGAACTCTATGCCTGTGTTCACAGTGCCTAAAGGAAAAGAAGGGGTCACAATGTTGAGCAAAACGGACATGGATTGTGACCTTCTAGTGCTTTCCATCTGGAAGGGATATCAGTATTAGTCAGACAACTGTACAAAGAGACATAACATGTTAATGAATTACAGTTATATGGTGCTATGAGGCCATATAGTTGGGTTGGCCAAAAAGTTCATTTGGGTTTTTCCATAAGATGTTACAGAAAAACCTAAACGAACTTTTTGGCCAACCCAATAATAAAAGGATGATCTTATCAGGGGGAGCAACAAAAGCTTCCTTCAAGAAGCAACTACTGTGTTGATATACCAGGCAAAAAGGAGATGGGAGTGGTGATCTGCTTAGGGAGAAGCAGCCATGTACAAAGACCTCGTTGGAGGTCACATGACAGGAAAGAGGAACTGAAAGGCCTCTGCATCTAGAATGCAGGGAAAGATGAGTTGGAGGGATTTAAAAAAGTGCTAACCTATGGGAGTGTGGTAAGCCAGGAAAAGAAACTTGTTGAATGTTCTAAGGGGAATGGTCTTCGGAGAGGTGTGTCATCTCAATTTTGTATTTTTTAAAGCTCTCTATGGAGAGCAGACAGAATAGATGCATCAGTGGGCATAAGCAGATAATTCAGGAGGCCTCTGGAGTAGTCCAGGGGAGAAATTATGGTAGTTGGGACCAGAGTACTGATGGTCCCAAATGAAGACAAGTGGATGAATTCAAGAATAAATTTTGGTAGGGAAATATGACCAGATTAGGTGACCAAATTGTGGAATAAAGGAGAGGGGTGAAAAGAGGATTCATAGTTTTTCTGGTACATGATGATGTCATTTACTGAGCTCAAATCCATCAAAAGAGTGTATTTGTAGAGATGGCCAAGAGCTTAGTTTGCAACATGTTAGATTAAGGCACTTAGGTGATTAGGTGTATCAATTTGGAATTAACTGGCACTAAGTACGTAAGTGAGAGTCATTAGCAAGTTTGCTTTCTTTGAGAAATTTTTTATTCTCCCTTCTTTTAAAATGAGCACTGCATGATATAACGTTTACTCTCTGCTCTACCTGTCAGGATTATTGAACCTAATTCATGTAACCA
Source organism: Phocoena sinus (assembly GCF_008692025.1). Lineage (NCBI taxonomy): Eukaryota > Metazoa > Chordata > Mammalia > Artiodactyla > Phocoenidae > Phocoena > Phocoena sinus. The sequence goes on along the minus strand of NC_045764.1, from coordinate 120,056,053 downwards.
CTTTAGCATATTACTTTGTCCTATCAATAACACTAATTCTCTATCTATGTTTTTGTGGCTCAAGAATCTGGAATGGTTTCAAGTATATACATATATACCTAAAGATATTAAGCATAAAATAAAACTGGTTGAGAGCATATTCAAATTTTTAAAGCTACCTCATAGAAATAATATAATAATCAAATAATCAAATAAATTAATGTTTATTAAAAAGGACTAGAAAGTGTCAAATGATTATAAGTTGGTCATTATTATGATGAGGGGCTAAGCCACTGTCAATAAATGTTATCAGAGTTGATAACTTACAAGTCTTAAGTGTAGGGGAATTTTTTTCAGAATAAGTGTTTTAAATATTATATATTTAATGTCATTAAGGATACCTTAATATTTAGAAGGCATACTAGCCTTGTAGAGTTATTATCATTGCTGTTATGTGTATAGTAAACAATCTTTAGATAAATATATACATACCTATATATTTACACAGGCATGCACATTTCCTATTCAGATATTACTGTTTTTCCTTTAAATTTATCTGTGCTTTAGCTAAACAAGAACAGCAGAAACAGACAGAAGTACTACTTACTGGCCAAGACTAATTGAAGATGCCACAATGAGAAAAATAACCATCATAGCAACCACCACCATCTCAACTGTCCTGTACTAATAACAAACAGGCATTCCATTCCCACATTATTTTATTACTTCTCCATTCATATTTTTTGCTTCCACTAAGAAAGTTCCCAGTACCCCATTTAGTTTTTTAAAGGGATTTTAATGGACGTGCTATGAATTTTCAATGAGCTATCTGAAATTTGAGGAACCTAATTAGGAATGTATTTACTTTCTCTTTTTTAAACGTGATTAATTCCATGCAAGACTTTCAGCTTAATGTTACTCCAAAGAAAAAAATTAATAGGGAAAAGGAGGCTCTACTTTTACAGACTAATGGACTGGTAATTTAAAAAATTGAATTAAGCATTAACTCAGAAGTGTCCTTGTCAATATATAAATTATTTCTGTTTAGCCTTCTATTGCCAGGTTAATTAACTAAATCCTCTGGCCTTGATTATAGCTATTAGCAAATGAAAATGTAGTTGAATTCACAAAGTCTTGTGATTTACACTAGGGAATCTATGTCAGTAAATATATCTCCTTGGCTAACAGCTTTCATAAAGTCAGATGTTTATTTAGATAAAGAAAAATAATGTTTCCCTTATCTGTGGAAAACAAAAAATCGTTAATTATCTAATTAATTGTTTGGGCAGATAAACTCTCTGGGATTTCTTGTGATGTTGCCTTTAAGAAATAAACCCAATACATTCCACATCTTCAGCCTGAAATCACCTCAGGCTCAGAGATGATCCTCAATTTCTTTAAGAAAAGTAAAAGGTGGAAAATTTAGAATGTCTTCCTCAAGTTGTTTTATTTAATAAAAAGCTCAAGGACAAAAGCCATGAAAGCAATTCTTAAGAGAAATGAATAAATCATGTACAAAAGGAGCACAAAGTAATAAAATATACATAGAAAAGACCTACACTAAAATAATGATTTGTAATCTATCTTCTGTATATTCAGACTCATCATTTTATGCTACAGTTATAGTTATAATGAATTAACCTCAATATAACCTAATATATCCTTTTGTTTATGTCTTAAAAGTAGTCCTTCTATATTACTTTGAGTACACTAGCAACGATATACTGGCTGCCTGTTTTAAATCTTATACAACGTAGCACCCTGATTCATAAATTCTTAACAACAGTCTCTATATTCCCTTAAGGACACAGACCTGTTTGTGCTGGCATTTTAAGCTGCAATATATTGCAAAATAAAACTAAGCTTATTAAGTATCTCCTACCCATTCCCTTCAAGGAAATTTTAATTGCCAAGCACCCAATTACTGAGAGACAATCTAGGCTATATCAAACTTCTGCTCCCTATACAAATGCACGCAAAATCATTTTCTGTGTGGTCACTTTGTGATACAAATACACCCTTAACAGCAGCAAGGGATGCTTATATCAAGTGTTTGGGAGAAGAAGGAAAAAAATAAACATGTCAAATTTAAACCAAATAAACTAGAAAAATGGCAAAATTATAGAATCTTATACATGGACCAGGAAAGTCTAAACTTTTCCAAATAAATTGTCTTTATTTTTTAAATCCTGAGAATATAGTCATGTAATTGATGTGTTTACCTGATTTATCCAGTAATTAGAAAGCCAAAAGATAAACATGTAGCTGGGAATTTGGTTTTGGGTAGTACACGATACATTATGTTATATAATTTGTAATCTGTCCCTCTTTTTCATTTTATTATCATACATGTGATTTCCCTTTTCCTTAGTTTTTCCATATGCATATTTATAGGCTGCCATAACTCTCCTTCAATGACACAGAGAACATATCATTCAGTAAATCAACCAATCAAGAAAAGTGCTATTTCTAGCACCAGTCGCTTACCCTCCATGTAGCACTAGAAATCACAGGCCTGGAAAGAGTACTTGATTTTTAAGAATCAAAAAACTAGGGATTTTATTCCATCTTCATAACTCATTAGCCAAGCAACTTTGAGAAAATACTTGGTCATTCTGAATCTGTTTATTCATGTGCAAAATTATTATTTTAATCTCTCCCTTGTGTATGCCTCAAGGCTGCAAATATGAGTCATGATAACACAGGTGAAATAATCTCAAAAAAAATCTGCAGATTCCATAAATATATAGGTTAGCAACATACAGTGTGGCAGACTTTGTATTTCCAGAAAGACAGGACTCAAAAAATAAACGAAATAATCAGTGATGAATAATGCTGGTTTTTAACTTGTATATTAATTTGCAAGATTTCTATTTAGCCTCCCCTAAGCGTTTTCGAACCCACTGGCCAATGATCAAACTGAATGCAAGCAACTTACTTCTGGAGTCTGAAGAGTTCCTCACTGTTGAGAAGGAGTCAGCACTCGGCCTGGCTGCTGCAGAAGACGGACAGGGTGAAAGCATCTCCAAAGTTGATTCTGAGGATGGTGACAGAAGTAAGGTGCTCAGCTACTACATATCTTCCCAACACCTGGCAGAATGGTTACAGGGACTCTTCAAAGGAGACAAGCACAAAAAAATTATATCAAAATATGCTTATGAAGTATCTTTGAAAAATATAGTTGCTGTTAACTGTGTGATCGATTTCAAACTCTATCAGGAATATCACTAAACAGAATTTAAATAGATTTGCATAATAAGGCTTTCCAGTGGAATGTGCAATATGCTCTGATTCCAATAGATATGACAGCAGTCTGCTTTTCATTTTTGGAAATCTTCTTATCTCATAATTGAAAACAGTTTAAACAATCAAAAGATACATCATAGTTCAATTTTCTTTGTATTTCAATCAATTAAACTTGTAGGCTAATGTTAAACAAATTGTGTAAGTCAAAAAATCTAATCATCACCTACTAAGTACCAGATACCTGACGCTGGGGATACAGCAGTGAATGAATCGCATTAGTTTTGCCCTCATGGAGCTAATAGTTTTGTCATGTTGCCTGTTTTTTCTTAAATAGGGAAAATCCATTTATGTCAACCCATATGTCGAGGGAAAAAATACAGACGTGCCATTTATATTTTAACTTCAAGTCAGCAGATTGCTGATTTCTACCTTTCTGAGGGTTCCATGTCAATTTAAATAATAATCTACCTAGCTCTATCAGACACAATATTTAACTTTCTTTCCCCTAAGATGTATATAATAGTACCAACTGATATTCAATCACTGTCATTTTTAATGTAGAAACAGGCTGTTTTAAAAAATGTTCTTAAAATGAATAAAAGCATTTTGATTTTATTTTGGCTATGGCTTATTTTATCTGCAGAGGCAAACATGAAGAGTGATACAATTCCAAAGGGTAAGAATAAAAAACAGACAGAAGATGACACAAGGATGACTCGGGTTTCGTTTATTGTTACTGCTATCTCCATTTGTGAAGATGTATGAATGGTCTTATAAAGCCAGAATTTAAGAGGGTGATTACGTTGTCCTGACATACCCAATAATTAGGACTTTATTCAAAAAGAAAGTTAAACTATTGCTAAATTAATACGGAATTTATTCTGAAATGCTAAAAATCAATACACAGATAAATGGTAAATTTGAATAAAAGTACATTACACTTTATTTATTTCAAGTTATTTTTATGAATCTGTGAACCAATCTTATCTTTAAAATTTATATTTATCATGAAAGATGTTATTATAAAATTATAGAATAAATCAGACACAACCCCCCCACAGATATAAATCAATCATATGCCAAACATCTGAGATAGCTATTGTCTGCCTTTTCATTTATTTCCTTCCATGAATATTTTAAACTAAATTTTACATTTATATATACATGGTAATAATATAAGAAATCCAAAAGTAAAAGTAAATCACCCTTTAAACCAAGATATATCCCCCTCAGAAAGAACCAATTTCACATTTCAGAACATCCTCTCAGAAATATCTCATGCATATATAAGTGTGTGTGCATGTGGAGATTTTTATACATACATAAGAATTTTCTATGCTGTTTTGTCCTATTCCTTTCATTTAATATATCATGGTGATTATTCAATTTCTACCTTCTATCATCAACACCATCCATTCCATCAGTCAATATCTATCATATGAATACAACATAATCTGCTCATAATATGTCCCAATTGAAAATTATCATTTCCAGGATTTTGCTATTATAAAAATGGTATAACCAACATCCATGTATCTATGCACATGTGTGATTGAATAATATATTAAGTTCCTGGTATAAGTATAATAAGTTCTTAGAACTAAAATGTTTAAGCCAAAGAAACCTCATTGTTTTTGAAACTCTGATTTTTTTCCCTTCTCTGTAGTAACGAGGTAGTATTTACTACTACAGCAAGAATAAATGTGAATTTATAATTATGCTTTATATTAGTGCATTAGGATAGCAAATTACAAGTACTTCCAATTATTATGCTAACCAAAAGGGAAAAAAAGGATTGATGATCAAGGGCACTTCTGTCTTCATTTTAACATGAAAAGCATAGAAACTAATACAATCCCATCTAATTGAAATTCCCCAGAGAAAGTTCTTTATATGTATGGTTACATAATTTATTAATGGTAACATTTTTCTTTGGTTATACTATCTTTTATTAAGAAATTACGATGTGTTAGCTACTAAAATAAATGTGTTATCCAAGTCAATTCTCTCAGGAATCAAATGAGATAAATATATATTCATATACAATGCTATACAAAATAAAGCAGGGATAGAGTTAGTACCTGGCAAATCTGGAGGTTTCACCGGGGCCATCTCACTCCAAATCAATGCTCTTATATCTCATAACGTAAGTGAGGATTTCAGAAAACCATTATAGATTCTATAGTAAACAAACCCCAAAAAAGTTGCTATTTCTTTTTTTTGGTCCATGTATTATGTTTGGCAAGAACAATGCCGAAAACAAGAGATTTTAGATTGGGATTCTAATAAAGCAATTTTCCCGTGTGATCTCATAAAGATTTCCTTTTCTTCATGACAGTATGTTGAAATAAAACATCTTAGAAGCAATTCTAGGGCTTCCCTGATGGTGCAGTGGTTGAGAGTCCCTGGGTTCGTGTCCCGGTCCGGGAAGATCCCACATGCTGCTGAGCGGCTGGGCCCGTGAGCCATGGCCGCTGAGCCTGCGTGTCCAGAGCCTGTGCTCCGCAACGGGAAAGTCCACAACAGTGAGAGGCCCGCGTACCGCAAAAAAAACAAAAAAAACTGGAAATCACTTCACATAAATGAGTTTTTTAAATGCATAAATATTCAGAAGGATTCAGATAAATACTATCACTAAAGCAAGCTTGCCTCATCACCAGCACTGCTAAACCTAATTTAAAAATTAAATTAGAGACACTGATTGAATATGGAAATGCATTTGTGTTATTGGATAAAAGTGTCATATCATGTACTTAGCTATAGGAAAATGTTTACCAATTATTATACACATCCAGGATCATATGATAAATAAATTAATGCACCACTAGAGCATTTATTCCTTAATGTAAATGTCACATGGTAAATGAGAACAACTAATCATTCCTTTCCTCTAATTGCAAGAGTTCAGCCGTAATATAAAACATAAATCCTGGTGACCTAAAAATTTTATTACTGCATTTGCAATTTCCTGTTAACAACTCAAGAAAATAACTTCAAGTGATGCTGTATTTCAATAAGATACAACCCAAGGTGAAGGGCATTTTTGGAAGGGGCAGAGGGTGAGTAGAGGTGGTTGTTGGCTTTGCTTTTTTTTTTAAGGAACTGAGTCCTTCCCTAAATTTAATAATGATAATTTAGTATAATGAATTTTTCATGATAAACAGCAGATACTAAACTAATAACTGATTTAGTGAAGAAACCAAATGCATTATCCCAATTTGACTTTAATCTTAAAGTTTATTTACTAGATTTTGTTTGCAAAAGTCTTATACAAAAATAAATAAAATAAATGTAAAATAAGGCCCAATGAAGATTATAGAGCTAATGAAGTATTTTTCCTTGCATAACTAATATTTTCTTACATGACAGAACCAAAATAGTAACAAAAAATACTTCAATGTATAAATCCTTCACAAGATAAACTTTCTCTGCTAAGAGTTTCCTTGAAATTTCCTTGAATTTCAAAGTTCAGGAAACATTTTTTTTTTTCCTAAAGACAACTTTGAGTGGCACATCTTATCCCTTGGTGAAGTGAGAGAATTGTCCTTTTACTTCTTCCTGTCCTAGATCACGGTCTGTTCTGACAATATAAATGTCAGTCCTGCTCTGTTCCCTTGGACACAGGGAAAAATAAAATGCAACATTCTTGTTGCTCTTAGTGATTAGCGAAAAGTCAGCAGACAGATACTATGGTCATATAATCTTCATGTCAGTGTGTCATCTTGGTAATGATCTTTTTCAATTAAGAGAATATCGGTAAGTTCTTATTAATACAGTGTTGAACTATATGTATCTACATACAGTGTTTCATTCTTTCCTCCTTCACTCCTTTCTTCTTTCCTGTTCCCCCATTCCTTCCCTCCCTTTCTCCTTCCCTCCCTCCTTCCATTACTTCCCTGCCTGCCTGTCTTCTGTGACTCTTGATTTACTTAAAACTTTTGTCTCTTAGTTTTAAAGTGGTTATAATAATCCCTACATCATAGCATCATTTTGACTGTTATTTGTGTATTACACATATGCACATACTTGTGGATGTGAGGAGTGCAAGTGCCCAAATACTATAACTTGAAAAAAAAAAAAAAAGGCTTTATATTTTATATAAAACAAAACCCTCTACATTCCAACCTATTTTTACCTGATTCTGCCCTCTTTCCACTTCTTTCTTCAGAGTACCAACAGAGTTTCATATCAGGTTGAGATATCAAGTTTTTAACATTAGTCCATACTGGCATTGGTGCTTTGTCTCCATCTGATCTCTGACCATTTTGTTCAGTGATGCACCAGTTTACTTAGACATTCTATATATGCAGGTTCTCATCCTCCCCCTACTTTTCCTCCCTCCGTTCTTTCACCTCTTCTTCCCCTCCACACACACTTCTCTTTCTCTCCTTTCATTCTTTTCTTTCCTCTACAACCTCACCTCTTGTAGGTGCAATCAGAAATGAGTTCATAAAGAAAGCATAATACTGTACACATCCTCTGAACATAAAATTTTTTAAAGCACATTTTAACAGAATTTCAAAACATGTATATATTATACATGTACTCTCTTCAAATTCTGACTCATGTAGAAATCTGTAGAAACCAGATTATTTTTTAATACGCAGATGAGAAAGTGCATGTCCCATATGCTTATTAATACTCATTATACAAGTAATACATGAGTACACTTCTTTTAAAATTAAATATAATCGATAGGAGTTAGGGATGGGGGAGGGAGGCAGCTGTGGGTACAAATGCGTAGCAGGAGGTATTATGGTGATAGAACTGTTTTGTGTTTTGACTGTGTTCATACGTGCCTACATATGTGATAAAAAATTTAGAAAACTAAATATAAACACACACAAGTATATGTATACTTGGTAAAATCTGAATAAGGTCAGTGGATTAGAGCAATGTCAATTTCTTGGTTGAGCCATTAGATTTTATACTACAGTTATGCAAGATGTATCACTGGGAGAAACTAGGTATAGGGTACGTAGGGATCTCTCTGTATTATTTCTCACAACTGCATGTGAATCTACATAATGGTACATCATGTGTCTTGGAATAACCCTTATGAGGCAACAGTATCAGGCTGCAATCTCAGCATTCATTAATAGAAAAGGAATATCTAGAACACCAATTTAACAATTTCAGTAAATTATTCAGTCCTTATTAAACTACATCTTGAATACAGTGTCTTCAGGAAAACTAGAAAAAAAAAACTTAAATCCATTAGTCAATGAAAGTACAGCATTGTTGCTTGTGTTGGGTACCAGAGCACATCAGTGGCATTACTGTAAGGGACAAGAATTAGGTCTTGCACCACTAATGTGTATATGGTAATTTATCCAACTGCTGTGTGCCTTGCTGGGCTGAGGTTGAACAGAGTCTCTCTAGCTGCTCTTACCTGTATTAGCCAAAAAATAAAAGAAAATATGGATTTCTGGTGCTTGGGAAATGTGAGGTGGTTTAAAAGAGTGGGAGGAAATTCTGCGTGTATGGAGAGGAATCATTCTGTGTTTTTGTTGTGGTAGTGGCTGTTTCTTTGTTTTTAATTCATTACTTTAAGCTCTATTCAAAATGCTAAATAAACTATATTAAAAAATAAATCTACTTGAAATTTATAAATCCAAAGAAGTGAATTTATGGTCTAAGTAAATTCAACTCACACACAGGCATACTAGATATACAGTGTATTAGAAATACCTACATAGTATATATGCACAGTATATTAGAAATATCTACTTTATGCATATATGGATAAAGTAGATATTTCTAATATGCACACCCTCATGAGTATATATGAGAACACTGTATAAATAAAAACGTATGTAGACAGATTGAGCATGCTTTATAATGGTCACAATAAGAACATTATAGCATATATACTAGACGAAAGTCAATGAGTTGAATAGGAGGCTGTAAATCCTGGGCAACTGTTGAGCAATTTTAAATTAGATTCACAGTGGCTTAAAAGAAGATTTTGGAGCAATCTCAGAAAAACCAAGGACCACCTGGAGATTGGAAGTTGGAACCACTACAAACATGCTAATAGGCAATATGGGTACAGAAAATATCTAGAAGCATGAGGAGTACTTCCTTTGAGCGGGTGGGTGGGAAAGACTTAAAGCCACATTTACAACTACAGGGAAGAACTAAGAGAATGGAGTGAGAGGTATCACACTTATGATGTACCCCTAGTGGTACATCATGTGCCTTAGCTCTCCTATTGTCTTACAAGCTTTTTGAGGTCCAGAAACATCATATGGGTAACTGCATGCCGAGCAGCATCAAGCACACTCAGATACATAAAACAGATACTCAAGAAATACAAATTAAAATTTTTTCAACTGCAAATAAAGGAAAATCATATACCAAAAAACTCAGAGAAGTTACCTCTTGTGAAAGTTTCTAAGAGAAAAGATGACTCAAAAAGCGAAGAAAATCCTAAAAGTAAAATCCAAATGATGCAATTAGAAATGATGTGATGATAAAGAGGTAATTGGAAAGAAAGTTAAAGAAACCATGAAGACTGTACAGGAGGAATTCCACATAAGGTCAGATTATAAAGTAGCATGTATAAAAGACAGAAAGAAGGACACAGAACCAAAGATGAATATAAAATAGTGTTTGCAAAGCACTTTCAGATACATAATTTCATTAGAGAGTAACCCTGCTGTCCTTGGTCTTTTCTTGTTCAGCATTTTGACACTGACTTGCAAAAGTACATAAGAAATGGTGCTTATTAAATCTGTGAATCCATGACTGACACAAAACTGGGATTTAAAAATGACTCCATAGGTTTAATGGATGAGCCAAGACCATCAAAATGAAATATAATAGAGCCAAAGGTAAAGATGCTTAGATTCAGAAACTAAACTATTAAAGTGAAGGGTGAGGGATAGATCTTTAAAGACAGTTTATATGAAATGCACTTAAAGGTATTAATTGTCTCCATGATCCTAAGGGTCAACAGTTTCAGGGCTGCAATCTCAGCATTCATTAATAGAAAAGGAACATCCAGAACAAGTTTAATAGTTGCAGTGAATTATTTGGTCCTTATCAAACCACATCTGTAACACAGTGCATCTCATTCTGAATTCTGCTGAAAAGTCTGGAGACAAATACCCAAGGAAACTACGGCCAATCCAAACCTCTGCAAATAAAAAATGGTTGAAAAATAAAATTGGAATTTTATCTTGGGAAAGAGGTAAGATAGAGGGAAGATATCTTCAAATATCCTTTGTAAGGGGTGGGAGAAGGGGGTGTTAATGCCAGAGAACATGATTTGAAGTGAAGGATAAGAGCTACATTAAGAACATGCAATTAACACGAGGATGGGCTGCCCTGGAGGCAGTGAGTTCATTGTTTGCTGAGAAGTTCATCCTATATGGATATCAAAGATGACATTCTCCCCCCACACCTCCCCCTGCCCCCCCCCACATGGCTTGTAGGATTGCAGGATCTTAGTTCCCGACCAGGGATCAAACCCCGGGCCCCAGCAGGGACAGCACCAAGTCATAACCACTGGACAGCCAGGGAATCCCCAAGATGACATTCTTGTGTGGGATTTAAGGTTGGAGGGGATGGTCATGAGGATACTTCCAAGTATTACTGTCCTTACAGGACTGCCTCTAACAAGGCAACCAGGTTTACGCCGGCCCTTCTTCAAAGGCAAACTGATTTTCCTGCACCCTCAGAGTGCAGCTCTGCTTGGAGAGAGGTCTCTTTCAAAGTGATGAGATAAATACATGTAGGTATCATCACTAAATTTATAAGGGGATATATACTTAAGACTGAATATAAATGAGAAATTTTACCTCATTCCTTAGGACTATCAAGAAGCAATATGTTTCTGCTCAAACACAGATGTGTATTGGGGAGGTACAGTTTTATTTTTTCAATATGTTCTAGTCTGTGATTTTCACATTTGACCAAGGGAACTGTAACTTCCTTTATAACTCTAAAAATATGTGCATTTGAATTTTACTATTAATTTACTATTTTCTATGAACTCTGAACTCTAAGTCTCTGAGCAAGAGCACAATTTGATTTTCTTCTTTAGTGACTGCATGAGTTAGCCTGATGGTCCTGCCTAGGTGTAACTGAGCTCAGAGTAAAATAAAAGCCAAGTTTAATATTTTATTTGTGTACTTTATTATTTTCAAAGCTTTTCTACACAGTATTTAGGTTGGCCTTCAAAACAGTCTTAAAGAGGCAGGTAGCACTGTTATCTGATGTCATTTCCTAGACCCAGATGTAAACAGTCATTTGCACTAGGCCATGCCACTATCTGTAGTAGAGAATCTCTGACTCCTTATAAGTCTCTTTCCATTCAACTCTGTTTGTCTGATTTATATAAAAAGTTACACAGGCACAAGAAACTTCAACCAAGTCGTGTCAAAGAAGAAGGGAAGGGGCTTCCTGGTGGCGCAGTTGTTGAGAGTCCGCCTGCCGATGCAGGGGACACGGGTTCGTGCCCGGTCCGGGAAGATCCCACATGCCGCGGAGCAGCTGGGCCTGTGAGCCATGGCCGCTGAGCCTGCGTGTCCGGAGCCAGTGCTCCGCAACGGGAGAGGCCACAACAGTGAGAGGCCCGCATACCGCAAAAGAAAAAAAAAAAGAAGGGAATTGATAGCCCTAGAAAGGATGTGAGTAATAAGAAATAAACTGGAAATTTAATTCATAGGAGTCAAATTGGTAAATCACTTATGCACACTTTTTCTAATTTATTTTATAGCTAAGCTCAATATATGTTTAAATTTATCTCAACATATCAAAACTGGATAAGCTGAACAGAAAATATATTTTAATATGGAAATGAAAGTTAGAGACATAGTTTCAAAATGTGCATGTATTCATACTGATGTTGGCTTGAAGTTACCATTTTTGAGACCGTTTTATTCAAATATATGTTGGTTTCCCAACCTGCCACTTCTTAATTAATGTAATAATTTAGTGGTAGTGAACACTCAAAATTAGGATGAAAATTTTCTCATCTTATCAATAAGGTTCTCTTGACTTACAATCTTCAATATGGTTTTCTTGACTCATAATCTTAATATCCTAGTTCTGCTGGCACTCATTCCTCACTATCTTTTTTTTTTTTTTTTTTTTTTTTATGCGTTACGCGGGCCTCTCACTGTTGTGGCCTCTCCCGTTGCGGAGGACAGGCTCCGGACGCGCAGGCTCAGCGGCCATGGCTCACGGGCCCAAGCCGCTCCGCGGCATGTGGGATCTTCCCAGACCGGGGCACGAACCCGTGTCCCCTGCATCGGCAGGCGGACTCTCAACCACTGCACCACCAGGGAAGCCCTCCTCACTACCTTTATTGTAATTCAATATTTCACTCTCTCACCTGCATTAATACAACAGCCTCATAAATGGAATCCATGTTCCTGTCTTATCACAAGACAACATATCCTCCATATTTTCATTTCACCACCACCATAAAGATTATCTCTATAAAATGCAAATCAAATTGTGTGTCACATGTACAATTCTAATATGGCATACAGTCCCATAAGCATCTGTCTCCCACCATTCTTCATGCCCTAAGCTGTATGCATATTAACCATATCCCTTTGAAGACAACTTTAAAATCTCTAATTATATTTACAAATCCTCAAACCAACTCGCCTTTTGGATATGTGAGGCCTCTGCATAGGATGCTTCTTCAACATGGAATATCCTTATCCCTCTTCTTTGCCTAGCTAACTTCTTATCTTCTAAATTTAGCTCAAATAACTGAGACTAAGAGGGAAACAAATTAAGAATGTGTTACGTGATCAAATTGACATAACTTATAATAATAATTTATAATAACTTATAACAATTTAAAAAATTATTCTGGCTAATGTGGAAGAAGATAAACCAATTAGGAGATGTTTTCCTTAGTCCATGACACACATGAGATTTTTAGAATAGGATGGTGGCAGAGGCAAAATGGAACTTAGTACAGATCTGTCTGATGCCAAGCCTGTATAAGCATTGTGCTACAAAAAGAACAGCATTTGAAAATTATGACTCCATCACTTACAAGCTTTATGATTATGGGAAAAGTCATTTTACCTAAGCACCAATGATCTCATCTATTTTACATGAGAATTAAATGAGATCATGTAAGTGAAGTGTTTCCACAAAAGCCTGGAATACAGCTGGTAGTCATAGGGCTTACCTTTGAAAAGTATCAAATCTGGTAAGTTTGAGGCTAATTTTAAAAGTGGGTGAGCACTTCAGATATTGGATACAAACTTATAGAAAAAATGGCTCCCTAAATTCATATTAAACTGAAAGCATGACGTTTTAAGAAAAAGGTTTAGATAATTTTAATCTTGAGCTAAAGGAAAATAGAATGACAAGACCTGCAGTCTGTGTGTGCTCAGATCTTAGTTCGTCACACTTTCTGTTGTTTTGTTCTTGGATAAGTTAATTAACTTCTTGCATTATCAAATATTTTTGATAAAAAGGAAGGCACTAGGCTATATAAAAACAATATTTCTTCTCATTTTTGAACTGAACATCTAGATAACAAATGCCCAGTTTGTGCAGGGTATCCTATTGGGTACTACTCATGTACAAATCAGTGGTGAACATTTTGCTCAATTAACATACAAAGATATAAATAGGAAATTACCAACAATCAGAAGGAAAGGCAACGCCAAATTCTCCGAAGAATTTGCCAAACAATATCATTTTGGGGGTTTATGTTAATGAAAAATATACTTTAAAAGATATTCATACACATATATTTATAATGGTAAATTGAGGAATAGGAAAGAACTAATGTTCAAAAACAGAAAAATGGTTAAGTGAAAAAGAGGTGACTAGAACAATATGTTCTAACCTTAAAAGTGAAAATTATATAGTATATATTAACATAAAAAATTGGAATGTTAGCTTTAAAAAAATCACAAAATACTACGCATGTTATAACTAATCCTATACACCAAGTCCACACTCAAACTGTATTTCCTCTGATAAGACTTTCCTGACTCCTAAGTTTGGTTGGTCCATCATATTTTAGGCTCCCTATAATATAAACTTAATATTTATGATACTTTATGTCTATTTACCCATCTTCTTGCAAGATCCATGCACAATCCATCTACCATACTGTTCTCAGAATTCATCAAAGCACTCCAGGCTTACAAGTCACTACAATGTTTGTAAATTTAACAAACTTTGCTAAAAGTAAGTTTGCATACAGCTAAGAGCTTGAACGGAGTTATTGTGGTTAATATCTGCTGAAGTGGTAGTAAGCAATTAGGACTTTAGTTTTCAACTATAGAGTTTAATTAGCATTTCATAACCTTTGTACAATAAAAGGTCAACATCAGCAGACGTCACTTAAAAAAAGAGTCTATTGCTTTCTATGGATTTATCTGTATACATAATATAATAATGAATAGCACTGATGATTAAAAAGACAAGTGTAATGTTCAAATATCAGAGACGGAATTCGGGGCAAAACGGACTATAGATTGGATTAGGAAGATTAATTCTCATGTTTTAAGACAATTTATAACTACTGCAATTTCAGCAATTAAAATTGTTAATATTCTTTCATAAAACTGTCTCATTAAGAGTTATTTTTCACTTATTTACAATAAAATATTATCTTCTTAAAATTTTTCCATGATAATCATAGATGTTTAAAAATGTATTACTCTAAAATTATTGCTAAATATTTAGAAAAATGAACATTATACATGGAGAACTTATAACTATAGAATTTAAAACTGGGTTGTGGAAAAAATCCCTTTAATTAAAAAAAATCATCTCTTCCATAGAACTATTTATCAAGAGATGTTCAAAAATTATTTAACAAAAATAAATTATTGAAGTTACAAAAGTATTTTCATTCAAAATAATATTCTTTCTTGTACTTAATAGGTAACTCTTACTGTTAAAAAAAATGAGGATAAGGGATACAGTTTTTGATAGTTTGATTGAATGACTAATTGCAAAAAGTTAGCTTACTATTTGGAAACCTTCGTTCTAGATTTCTAACTGCAATTTGTATTCATTTTTAAAAGATGTCATATGTGAATAAACAGTTAATTCATGTACTGAACTGAAGGGGAGCTTTTAAGCTAAAATGGATGGGTCTTTAGAATTGCTGGTTAGTAAGTTCATTTTTTGAAAAGCCTCACAGAAACAACATACTTGATCAATTTTTGATGGAGTCATTAAAATTCAAGTTGCCATTTTTGTCAAAATGATAAAAATGTCTCTCATCTAAAATGCTCAGACATTCAACTGAGTTAGGAACATCAGAACCAAGAGACTCATAAATATTTTGGCTTCAAGACAGAAGACAGCTATAAAATTTGGAAACTTTCCCAATCCTATGCAATAGATTTGATGGATTCTCTTAATGACGAAGAATTAAGAGAGACAGAAGTCTAGAAAAGACTACATTTCTTAGATGCAAAGGAAATCTGAGAGTTAACTAAAGGACTTAAAAACATTTATAAGGATCATACAATATCTTTCACTCTTATTAAAAGATAGATAGGGATATGGGTTTCAATTTATTTTTATAGTTGAACTTTTGGGGGTGACCTTTTGAAAAGGATAAACAGAGGTATGTTTTTCCTTCTCTGAGAGTCTTGGAGTTCATTAAGATGACCTATATGAGGCTCAGATACTGTTAGACTTTTTTTGCTGAGTGATTCTATTTAGTCTTTTATTTTACTCTGGATTATAGATTTTTTTAGTTGTTAGTCTGAAATCTCAGAGAGGTAGTTACAGCCATTTTATTTGTGTTTTCTTCAAAAGGAAGTAACAGCAACTAATTCTGCCTGCATGTACTTTTAGTGACTGCTGACCCTGCACGTTTATCCAATAAATGTGACTAATGGCAGATTTCCCAAAATGAGGTACAGCCCTTTAGATTCTGTAAAAGCCACACACAGAGGAATGACACTGCCAATATCACCACCAGAACCTTCCCATTAAGTGAAGACTGAACTGAAAATAAGGCTAGGCCTATGTTACTGCAGTGCCATGAAAACAAAGCAGATGCTTTGCCTGAAATGAAAAAATAAAAGCTCCTTAGGGATGTTCCAATAAAATTTTTGTGTGATTAAACCTAGAAGAAATTCCTAAAGAAGAACTTAAGGAGAAACAAAAGTGATTTTCTTGGGAAACAGATCATGACAAAATTGCAGAAAAGGCCAAAATGAATTTAGATGGTTTTCTTCCAATAGACTTGTCATCCTCTCAATAAACTCTAAATTCTACAAGGAACTTTTCCCAAAACACTCTGGAACAAAAGGTCTGAGGGTCTCAACACAGAGATGTTGAAAGATAAAGCTTGTTTTGGTACTTCAGAAAAAGCATTTAATAATCACTCCCTGGGTAAAGATGTAAAGAGGGTGAATTTTTCTCTTTAATCTTTGTCTTTGGCCACCTTTCCCTTTTCAGTATCCATTCCTTAAATCACAAGACAGTAAATATCTCCATACTATCCAGGAATCTCAAATTCAATCCCAACTGCAAGTGGCCTTTCTGGAGTGAGAGAGAATAACTGCATTTGAGATCATTTGGCCACAATCCCAATATATGCATAATTAAACAGTTAAACTATAATGTATGCTTTATACGTTTGAGCCTTATGTAAGAAGAAAAGGTAAAAAACAGAATAATTTGACAAAGGAGAAGATGGTGTGCCAAAATCTAAAGGGCCTATGAAAGATAAGTGACTGATTCCTGTGATGGCTATTAAAAGTCAAAAGTGTAGGAAAAAGGAATGAAACTTCTTTTGGTTGTGAAGAGGGTATGACCAAGTAGAGTGCACTACTGCTCATATATAATTACAGGAGCACTTCAGGCTTTAGTTCCAACATCATAATGCCCTTATGGAAATTCATGCATTATAGACATTCTTCTAGTTATTATTACTAGAATGTTCCTGAAAGGATGCATGTGTGTTACTTGTTCTAACGCACAATAGCAAGAGTCACATTTCACATTGTATATTTGTTATTTAACAAAGATTGAGCTCTACCAAACTATGGCGTAGAAAAGGGAAACTTTTATTGACAGAAATCGTGGCAGAAAAATGAAGGAATTACATAGGAAAGAGATGCAATGGTGAAAGTTCCAGGGATTCCTTTGAATAATCATACTTATAAAATGGCATAACTGGGGGAACAGATATTGAAAACAATGACTGAGAGAAGCAAAGACTTACTTTTGAGTTTCCAAAAGGGACACTCTTATAGCCAATAGCAAGTCAAGCTATTTAAGTAATGTGGTACCTTTTTATCTAATTAATGTATTATGATTATCAGTCATACTTGATACCACAGGCTTGGGTTTCTAAGAGTAAGCATTTTTTTAATAACTAGGTAAAAGCACTATCAAATAAATAACTTAGGAGAAATTTCAACCAACTACATCATAATTTTCTGTTTAGAAAATAAAAGGTTAACATTTTGAACAGTAAGTTTTTCCAACACGTTTTTTTCAGCCTAACGTAAGAGAAAATAAGAATATATAAAATTGGGTAGTTAAGAGTAAACTGATTATTCCAGAGAAGAAAAGACTGTGTCTTCAGCATACAGGGACCTAGATGTGTCCTATGAAGTAGATTTACGTTTCCTGGCATAGCTTAAAAGACTTTAAAAAGTAAAGCAATCTGGTTCAGTGGAGACCAAGAAATAGTATTTGGCCAAACTCTCTGAAATAATTACATAAGTGTGGCAATTCACAGTAACCGAGGCAAATGTTTACCA
Source organism: Phocoena sinus (assembly GCF_008692025.1). Classification (NCBI taxonomy): domain Eukaryota; kingdom Metazoa; phylum Chordata; class Mammalia; order Artiodactyla; family Phocoenidae; genus Phocoena; species Phocoena sinus. The sequence continues at coordinate 120,038,099 of NC_045764.1, read as the reverse complement.
GCTCCTGACAAATAGATGGGTTGAGGGTAAGAAAGGTATGAATTTTAAATATGTTCTGCTCCCAAAAGCATGGCGTAGCAAGTGGGGAATTAAGGATGACTTCTGGGTTTTAGTTTCGAGATAACTGACTAGTCTCCATGTGTCAGACAATGAAAAATATCTGGTAAGGGTTAAAAGAGACAGGAGGATATCTTGCTCTGCCAGACCTAATTACCATATTATATGTAAGAATGAAGCTTGTGAATCAAGATGCAGTCAAATGTCAACTGTCTCCAAACAACAGATGAAGCCATGCAAGCAAATGGGAGTTCAGAAAACAGGTGTTAAAACACTGGGTTCCAAAATCAGATAGCCCTGGCTTCTTATGCTGACCATACCCTTTAACAGCAGTATTACTAGGGAATAATCTTTAAGCCTCCAATTTTCATCCCTAAAATGTGAATAGTAATTCGAGGCATCTTGTTAATGTGGTCATAAAACTTAGGTGAAAGAATGACTGCAAGGCTCTGTACCTGACATATATGTGCTCATTAAAATATCATAACTACTGCTGACTTCATTACTAATACTAAACTACTATCTGCTATGAAGTGAGAAAGGGAAAGGACAAAGCCCCAAGGCAATATATCTCAGGGGTGTTCCACATCAATGAGGTCAATAAAAGTAACAATTCAGGACTGTTGAAAAAAGAATAATCTGACAAGATGCAGGAAAAAATAGGGAAATTTGGTGCTAGAAAACCTACAGGGCCTTTGAAAGGTAGCAACTGATTACTGAGATGTGAAATAAAAAGTTCAAAGGGTAGGAAAAATGAATTAAGCTTTTATTATGGCTATGGAGAAACAGTGAATTAAGAACTGATATGATGATCATATGGTGGATAACAAGATTATGTGAACAGATGAAAATAATTATCACAGCAATAAATTCCTGAGTTTCATTTATTGCATGTTATATATTAATGATAATATATTCCTGAAAATATGCTTATGATTTTAAGTGTCTCAACCATGTTTACTTGGATTATGTCCACTCTCAGCAATAGAAAGAACAAATTTACAATGTTCTATAAGAAGCAATTATGTGTAGTTATTATATTACAGAAAGATAAAAGAAAAAATCGGCCATATTGCCACTTAAAACATGTTGTAATTTAATATGTCCTTGTGCTTTTAATTAGTATGTCAATTCATGTGAGCTTATAAATGTTATTTTTTAAAATAACTTTATTTATTTATTTATTTATTTTTGGCTGTGTTGGGTCTTCATTGCTGTTCACGAGCTTTCTCTAATTGTGTTGAGCAGGGGCTACTCTTCGTTGCGGTCCGTGGGCTTCTCATTGCCGTAGCTTCTCTTGTGGAGCACGGGCTCTAGGCGCACGGGCTTCAGTTGTAGTTGTGGCACATGGACATGGGCTCATAGTTGTGGTTCGCAGGCTCTAGAGCGAGGCTCAGTAGTTGTGGCACACGGGCTTAGTTGCTCCGCGGCAATGTGGGACCTTCCCTGACCAGGGCTCAAACCTGTGTCCCCTGCATTGGCAGACAGATTCTTAACCACTGCACCACCAGGGAAGTCCCATGAATGCTATTTTTAAAGCCCAAATGGAAATTATTTCAGGCTTCTGTGTAGCATATTAGAACAAATCTTAGCTAAAGGTTTCAGCTAATTGATAGTGAACTATAAATGTCTTAATCTGTTTCAAGGGTTTTTAGTTTGTAATTTAGTGGCCTCAAAAGAAAAATGTTACAAACTTAAAAGGCTACTTCAGTCTTACTATATGTGACATATTAGGTATGGCTTTCAATGTTTTGAAATCATCTGAATAAGATACTTTTTTAAAAAATATATTTTCGGGCTTCCCTGGTGGCACAGTGGTTGAGAGTCTGCCTGCCGATGCTGGGGACACGGGTTCGTGCTCCGGTCTGGGAAGATCCCACATACCGCGGAGCGGCTGAGCCTGCGCGTCCGGAGCCTGTGCTCCGCAACAGTGAGAGGCCCGCGTACCGCGAAAAAAAAAAAAAAAAAAAAAAAAAAAAATATATTTTCTTTTAACAGAAGTTGTCATTAGATTTTCTTATTATATTGTGGTAAGAACACTTAACATGAGATTTGCCCTCTGAATAGAAATTTAGATGTATAATACAGCAGCAGCATCGATAGCACAATGTTGTAGAGCAGATCTCTAAACTTAAGCATCTTGCCTAATTGATATTTTATACCTAATTTCCCATTCTCTCCAGCCCCTCACAACCACCATTCTATTCTATGCTTCAATGAGTTTGACTATTTTACATACTTCATACAAGAGAAATCATATAGTATTTGTTCTTCTATGACTGGCTTATTTCACATAGCATAATTTCCTCAAGCAGAATTTTACTAAAAACTTTTAGCAAAGGTTTTTTTCTATTTTTGGGGTTTTGGGGAGGGATTTGCTTTGTTTGGTTTATCTTTTGCCTTCTCTTTCAATATTAAACATATATATTGAGATATATACTGATATACATTTAAATGTATTCTATATATTCTCTTCCAATATTTTATATATACATAATACATAATAAAATCTTAAAGGACAAAAAGAATAAAATGATTTAAACAAGAAACAAAAAGGTATGATTAGAGAGACTATGAGAGAATATGTTAAGTTGAATTACAGGTAAACTGAAGGTTATAAGATTACTGAATTAAGTGGTGCCATGATTAGAACAGTAGTGAGGAATAAAGGTTGTATGTGGGTGACTTGAAATAATAGCTCATAATAATAGGATAATTTCTACAGAAATTTCTTAAAATATGCATATGTATAAGAGATATAAAAACACCACACACTATGACTATAAAAGGAGGCTACAGTCTTGGGGTATTTTTGTATTTTTAAGAATCATATACAGGAATATCTCATTTTATTGCACTTCACTTATTGCACTTCACTTTATTGTACTTCACAGATAGTACATTTTTTTAACAAATTGAAGGTTTGTGGTAACCCTGCATCGAGCAGGTCTATTGGCACCATTTTCCAACATCATTTGCTTACTTCATGTCTTTGTATCACATTTTGATAATTCTTGCAATATTTCAAGTTTTTTCATAATTATTATGTTAGTTATGATGATCTGTGATCTTTGATGTTACTATTGCAATTGTTTAGGGTGCCACAAACTGCACCCATAAAAGCGAACTTAATTGATAAATGTGTGAGTGTTCTGACTGCTCCACTGAACTGCCATTTCCCTGTCTCTCTCCCTCTCCTCCGGCCTCCCTATTCCCTGAGACACAACAATATTTAAATTATGCCAATTAATAACCCTACAATGTCTTCAAAAACACAAAGTGTTCAAGTGAAAGAAAAAGTATCACATCTCTCACTTTAAGTCAAAAGATAGAAATGATTAAGCTTAGTGAGGAAGGCTTGTGGAAAGCCAAGATAGGCTGAAAGCTGGGACTCCTGCGCCCAACAGTTAGCCAAGTTGTGAATGCAACAGAAAAGTTCTTGAAGGAAATTAAAAGTACTAATCCAGTGAACCCACAGATGATCAGAAGGTGAAACAGCCTTATTGCTGATGCGGAGAAAGGTTTAGTGGTCTGAATAGAAGATCACACCAGCCACAATATTCCCTTAAGTCAATGTCTAATCCAGAACAAGGCCCTCACCCTCTCTTCAATTTTATAAAGGCTGAGAGAGGTGAGGAAGCTGCAGAAGAAAAGCTTAAAGCTAACAGAGTTGGTTCATGAGGTTTAAGGAAAGAAGAGTCTCCAAAACATCAAAGTGCAAAGTGAAGCAGCAAGTGCTGATGTAGAATCTGTAGCAAGTTATCCAGAAGATCTAGCTAAGATCACTAATGAAGGTGACTGCACTGAACAACAGATTTTTAACTTAGACAAGAGAGCATTGTATTGCAAGAAGATGCCATTTAGGACTCTCACAGCTAGAGAGGAGAAGTCAACACCTGGCTTCAAAGCTTAAAGGACAGGCTGACTCTCTTGTTAGGGGCTAATGCAGATGGGGACTTGATGTTGAAGCCAATGCTCATTTACCATTCCAAAAATCCTATGGCCCTTAAAAATTATGCTAAATCTACTCTGCCTGTGCTCTGTAAATGGAACAACAAAGCCTGGAAGACAGCACATCTGTTTACAACATGGTTTACTGAATATTTTAATCCCACTGTTGAGACCTATTACTCGGAAAAAAAGATTTTTTAAAAATATTACTGCTCATTGACAATGTACCTGGTCTCCCAAGAGCTCTGATGGAGATGTACAAGGATATTAATGTTGTTTTCATGCCCAATAATGTTGTTTCCATGCCCACTAACACAACATCCGTTCTGCAGCCATGGATCAAGAATAATTTCGACCTTCATGTCTTATTATTTAAGAAATACATTTTATAAGGCTATGGCTGCCATGATAGTGGTTCCTCTGATGTATCTGGGCAAAATAAGTTGAAAATCTTCTGGAAAGGATTTATTCTAGATTCCATTAAGGACATTTACGATTCAATGGAAGAGGTCAAATATCAACATTCACAGGAGTCTAGAAAAGAGTGATTCCAATCCTCATGGATGAGTTTGAGGGGTTCAAGACTTCAGTGGAGGAAGTAACTGCAGATGTGGTGGAAAGAGAAAAAGCATAAGAATTAGAAGTGGAGCCTGAAGATGTGACTGAATTGTTGCAATCTCATGGTAAAATTTTAATGGATGAGGAGTTGCTTCTGATGGTTGAGCAAAGAAAGTGGTTTACTGAGATAGAATCTACTCCTGGTGAAGATGCTGTGAAGCCTTTTGAAATGACAATAAAACATTTAAAATATTACATAAACTTAGTTGATAGAGCAGCACTAGTGTTTGAGAGGACTGATGCCAATTTTGAAAAAAAGTTCTTCTATGGTAGGTAAAATGTTATCAAACAGCATTGCACACTACGGAGAAATCGTTTGTCAATCCGTGTGGCAAACTGTATTGCTGTCTTATTTTAAGAAATTGCCACAGCTGTCCCAGACTTCAGCAACTACCTCCCTGGTCAGTCAGCAACATCAACATCCAACATCAACATTGAGGCAAGACCCTCCACCAGCAAAAAGATTGCTACTCCCTGAAAACTATAGCATTTTTTAGCAATAAAGTATCTTTAAAGTATGTACATTATTTTTTTAGAGATAATGCTATTGCACACTTAACAGACTACAGTATAGTGTAAGCATAACTTTTATATGCACTGGAAAACCAAAAAATTTGTGTGACTTTTACTGTGATATTTGCTTTATTGTGGTGGTCTGGAACTGAACCCAAAAAGTCTCCAAGATATGCCTATATTTAAAAAGCTATCAGCTTAAAAATAATAAAGCACTCATTCAAAATCTTCTACCTTTGCAGAAATGGAAAGGCTGAAATAGAACAAATAAGATGATATATTTCAATAAGTACATAAGCCCTTTGAAATGATTTGAGTGCCCAAAGACAGGGTAAGAGTAAAACAATGAAAAGAACACATTTTTACAGATGGTGTTCTTTTTGCTTTTCATATGATGAATAAAAGGAAACTATTCTGCTGGTTCATAATTCCGGAAGTCCAGAGGAAAGGCAGTTCTGAAAAGTATTTGAAGACCCTGGCTCTTTCTAGTCTGATGGTCTGTACTCTGTAGTGCAGTGTTAGGCTTCATCCTGAGGCTGCTTCCTCCGTGGTTGTACAATGGCTTCTGGAAGCCCTTGCTTTCTCAATTCTGTCTGCTGCATGGGAAGTGGCACAAGCCCCTCCCTAATCATGAAAAGGACCTTCTGCCAGTTTTAATGGCCTGATGTAGGTCACATGTCCACTCATAAAGCAGTAGTGGAATGTCAATCACTGATGTGCTTAAAGGTGGGTTTCTGAACCAGTTGCTAACAAGACATGTGGAGTTACTACCTCTGCCTTAGATTAACTAAGGTTAAGCTGTAGAGCTTTGGCCAATCACCAAAATGGCTATACAATCAGCCAGAGGTGAGGTGGATGTGAGGAAACCAACCATAATGTCTACCTAAAGGAACCCTTCCCATACAAATGTGGTATGATAAATACGTATACAAATATTTGAATTCTGGAAATTGAGCATTTTATGTTATGATCTTTAAAATGTACACTATGGTTAAGTACCTATAAAATACAGGCTTAAAATAGTTAATAATAATGAACACTTTTGCCTGTTGTTAGCGAAAGACATATTTCTCTGCCCTTTCTAATCCATGTCAAACAAATCAAAGAACAGGTTTATAAACTTGACATCTGATAATATGGTTGGCTAATTTCAATAAGCTCAATGGTCACTTATGCTAGTGATACTTCAAAATTGCAAGGCAGAGAAGTACATATTCTAGAATTACATCCCATAGCCATCTTATTGTGAATCAACTATTTCAGGCATTTAAGTCTAATAAAGTAGATATCCTTCTGACAGATGAGGAAGCTGAGGCTTAAAAAGGCCAAGTAACTCCTCCAAGGTCACTGAGTTAATGAAACAGATCCAAGACCATAGTCAGTTCTCCTGAAATGAATCCAACTATCTTTTGCTATATGCATTGCAATGAGTTTACGTTTTATCTATGCCTAATAAGATGCTTAAAGTGGACACTTTCCCTTTCATTTTTGAGAGAGGTCACAAAAACTGAGAATAACACCACAGTGACAAGCATCCCCGTATTCCACAGTGAGCAGATAGACCATGAATGGAGTACTTGTGATATTAGTGATCTAAAATATATGTAGTAACTTTTGGCCTATCATCCTTTTCCAGGCTAAGTAAAAGGTTTGAAGCTGAAGAAATGAACAGAGAGATTTTGGGGAGGAATTTGTAGGAATGTTGCGGCATTTCCTCTCTTTACATCTCATATGAGAGAGGAGGGATCATCATTCATTACTGCTCCAGAGATCGGCCCATGCCTCTTAAAGTTATAGGGGAGGCTGAGACTGACACTGGACTGCAGACTGGAAAATTCCAAAGGTAAGAGGCTATAAGGCTAGCATTCTGGCTAGGGACACAGAAAGTAGAGTGGGTTATACTTCTTTCAATTATGAGTCAAATGGACCTATTTCTAGCTGATCAGATATGAAATACTTGGTAGTGAACAAGACTGGATTTATTGTAGTTTACCCAAATATAGGTAACAGACAAATATCTGGGGGCTAAAACAAGAATAATGCAAGGCAACCCAGAGGAAAAGCATCAACTCTGTAATATTGAGAGAAAGCAATATCCTTGATTAGCTTCTGAGTATCTCACGACAAAAGTCAGCTTAGAATATCCCCAATCCCAGAAAGTACCCATAACAGAGAACATCGCTACCAAGAAAGTAAAGTTCTTCCTCATCTTCAAGTCTCTTCCCTTTCTGAACTCTAGTCTCAGATTAGGAACCAGGAAACAGTGAGCAGGGGAGGAGAAGAAAGGATGTGGGAAAAGACAAAAAGCTGAATACAAGCCCCACTCTGCCTCCTAGTTTCTAGCCTGAAATAAGACTGAGTTGTAAGAGAGGAGAAAATTAAATTTAAATAAAAATGAAGAATTGGAAAAATATATTAGACTGGCCATTTAATTTCTGAAATTAGATAGTTATTTTAAGTAAAAGAGCCTGTAAAGCATTTATATTATCTAACAGTGACTGAAGAAGTTGTGGAACTTGCATGAGATTCATCCAAATGGAAAGACAACACAGCCCACTTTGGGGCATTAGGAGAAAAGAGTAGTTCCTGTAGGAGTGCACCATGCTGAGCATTGTGCTTTCAACATACTGGTACCATACACCAAAATACTAACAATAATAATAATAACAACAACCGCCTTATATTTGAACAAATCACCTTCCAACTAGTATACATGTAGTAAGTGTACTTCTTTGTAGCAGTGACTAATGAAGCTAAAGAACTAAAGTTTGGGGGTTGCAAAATCTTGGTGCTTGCATGTTCTAGTTTTGCAGTCTTTGATCCATTTACTTAAACATTTATATCCTCCATTCCTTCATGTGTAAATAAGATCAATATGCTTTCCTTTAATATAGTTTTCTCAACCAAATATGACTTTGTCTGACAGAGGATATTTGGCAGTATAAGGAGATATGCTTAGCTGTGACAACTGGTAGGTGTTACTGGCATCTAGCAGGTAAAGGCCAGGGATATTGCTAAACATCCTACAGTGCACAGGACAAAATCCCACAACAAAGAATCATGTGGCCCCCAAATCAATGTTGCTGAGGTTGAGAGAACCTGCTATTAAGCAATGCCTATTAGAGTTATAAAATATTTTAAATGTCAACTTCAGGATTTGACACAGAATAGATATTTAATGAAGACTAGTGTAACCCTTAGGATGGATATGATTGAAAGTAATGAAAAATATAACTTAAACTGACTTAAAATAAGAAAAATTTTTAGCTGACATAAGAGAAGCTGTGGTGAGGATGGGCATCAGCAGGGTTCAAAGACTCAGAAATGTCATCCTGGATCCAAGTTTTCTAACTCTCCTTAGTATGCAGTGTTAGTTTTACTCTAAGGCTGGTCCCTCCTCACCATATAGACACCAGTGAATTTGAAGCTACACATTTTGGGGTTCACATCTAGTAAGAGATAGAAAATATCACTTTCATAGTTCTCAAACACAAGAATATTCTGTCCCACATGTGCCCAGCAAATCTGTCCTCTATGTGCATTGACCCACCTAAGCCTAGTCTGAGCCATTCCTGAATCTATCACTGCAAGACAGAAAGATCAAATGTTTGGCTTAGTATGACCAGGTGGGGCATAATGGAAAGTGAGATGAGAAGAAAGAAGGACAACCATAATATCCAGAATGGCTAGCTAATATCATTACCATTTTCATCCTTCTTTATAGATACCTTAACACACTAATCTATAAGCTTAAGAAACAGTATCATGGAAAAGAGTCAGAAAATGATCACTGATATCATGAGATTGTGATTTTTCCCAAAGCAATATGTATAAAGCAAAAAAGAATAGGATTTAAGAAATAAATTGGTTTGGCAAAAAAATAAAGGTCAAAAGAAGGAGGGAGAAAATAGAACTCGAAAAAGTAATTTCATCAGAACAAAGACTTCATTGAGGGCTATGGCTTGAAGGAGAGAAGTCAGGGAGAAAACTGACCAGGAACCAAGAAGAATTATAAACTCATATGCTTCTGAAAGAATAGTCTCCACCTGCAAATTAAGATCAAGTGTGAGACACGATGTGAGGTGCTTTTGTTAAAGGAGGAGATGAATAAAGACCAGAGAGACAGAGCTGGAATTCTGACCTTTGGTATGGAGCCATAAAAAGCCATTCTGATTCCTAAGTTACAAACCTAATGTAAGACCCAAGATAAAGTCAATTAAACATTCTATAGGAATGGATTGGAGGATAGAATGTTCTGATGACTCAATACAGAGGAAGGACAAAAGAGGAAAAATTTTTAAATATCAAGGCTCTGGTTTTAGAAGAAATCCTCTTTGCTTTTTAAGCAAACCATTTCAGAATGGTAATGAGGAGCCATTTATATGCGGAAGCACTAGATTTGGGGGATGTTTTCTCTCATTTATTTTTCATTCTCTTTATTTCATTATATTATTTAATGTATAATTTCCTTCAACTTTTAGGTATGGAACTCATGAGTTTGAGAATTCTGGAAATCTGTCTGCCTCTATATATCTTTCCCCACCAATATTTCATACAACCCCATTATTCTATGTCTATGTTCTGGGGGTTTGAGGAATGTACCAGGATAGTACTTTGAAAAGTTCTGAAAACACATGATGATGTTTAGCATATTTGACTAAACTATCTAAAATACCACTGCCCCTGCATCTTGGAAAATAACAAAAGTCTATCTAATCAAAATTAAATTTCTATTAGAGTAAAACATTAGTTCATTACGGCAAAGGGAGAAATTTAATCTGAAACTGCTACCCAGGAATACTTTAGATATAATAAAGACATGGTTATAAATAGTAAAGACAAGCAACTATTCTTGTATGATAATTATGTCTCAAGTATTATGTTGTAGGTTTTGAGGGTAAACAAATTAATAATATATTAATGCTGTACTGGTAAAACTCTTGATTTAATGCAAATCCTCAAGAAGGGGCATGACCAAATATATGTGGGCCACTGAAAAGACAGAGAAACAAGCACCCATTTACATACTATCTAAAGAAAAAATAATAATATGACTCTCAAGCCCCTGTTCCTCCCCATTCCATATTTCACCCACATAAAGTAACCATGTTCTAGAATCTTATGTTTTCCATTTCTATTATAGTATTAATTTTGCACATTTATGCATTTAGTTATAGTTCATTTTCACTGCTGCATTGTATTCCCCTGTATAAATACACTGCAATTTATATATTCATTGTTCTGTCGCTGGACATTTGGATTATTCTGACTTTTTTCTATTATAAGAAATGTAGCCAAGAATGCTCTTAACTCCTCATCCACATTCAGAAGAGCTTCTCTGGATTATATCCCTATAGTTGAAATTATCATATTATAAGGTATGCACATACTCAAATTTACAAGGTAATAACAAGTTGTTTCACAAAGAGATTGTGCCAATTTACCTCTCACCAGCAGGCAAAATTATAAGCATTGTTCTATATACTCTAACAACTTGATTCTGGATGTTTTAGGGTCTGCCACCTTTGGTGGTAGATTTGAAACGGTATCTCATTTTGTTTTTAATTTATATTTCCCTGATTACCAGTAATATTGCATGTATTTTTATAGATTTATTAACCATTCTTATTTCCTCTTCTGGAAAATATATATTTATGCCTTTGGCCATTTTACAGGGTAATTCTAAAGATTCTATTCTGTGTATGGGGTATTTTTCACATATCACTGATACTAATCCTTTGTTAGTTACATATACCTTCAAGTATATAAATATATACTTTTTCTTTTTTGCGGTACACGGGCCTCTCACTGTTGTGGCCTCTCCCGTTGCGGAGCACAGGCTCTAGACATGCAGGCTCAGCGGCCATGGCTCATGGGCCCAGCCACTCCGCAGCATGTGGGATCCTCCCGGACCGGGGCACAAACCCGCGTCCCCCGCATCAGCAGGCAGACTCCCAACTGCTGCGCCACCAGGGAAGCCCTTCAAGTATATTTTTAATGAAGACAAGTTTATGGCTTATCTTTGTACTTTATAAAATGTTTAGATTTTTAAAATCTTAATTTTACAGGAGTCAAATTTCTCAATATTGTTCTTATGGTTTGTACATTTTTCTTTATTGTTTATTGTTAATGAATACTTAAATATTTTCCTTTATATCATAAAGATTCTCCATTATTTACTTCAAAAGTTTTAAAAGATTTGTTTTTGCACACTTATGTCTCTACTCCAACTGGAATTTGTGAACAGTGATTCATGAATAATGTAGTCACAAATTTTAAATATTTTCACATGCGCAATCAACTGTTCTTAAAGCATTATTAATAATCCACTCTTTCCCCACCGATCTGCAAAAATACTTCTATCAAATACTTTTCATATTTGTGTGGATTTGTCTGTAAATCTCTATTCTTCTTCATTGGACTCTTTCTTGAATATCTCAGTGCTAATGTCACATTAATTGCTAAAGTTATATAACAATTGTTGCTATTGGGTTTGGCCAAGACCTAAACATGTTCATTTTTTAACTATGTCTTGGTTCTTCTTGATCTGTTTTGTTCTACATTAATTTTATAACTGTCAAGTTTGATAACAAAACCTATTATAATTTTTGTTTGGAATGATACAATCTACAGATCAATTTTAGAAGAAGGTACATAGGAACAATACTAGTACAAAATTCAAACTATTTTTCTTGGAGAAAATTAATAATCCTTTGAGAAAACTTTCTTGAAAGACATTAGATGATATGGAAAAAGAGAGAGATACTTGGTTTATAAAACGGTGTTAAGACTGTTTTAACACATATTAGATTATCTCAAGCCATCCTTCATGTCTCTCAATATCTCATGTATATTCTATTTCTACTGTCCATTGTGTAATTTCTTCAGTTCTCCCTTCAACTTCACCAATTCTTTCTTTTATTGTGTCTGATTTGCTGTTGATTGAATTATTACTTTCAACATCTTTCTCATTTTCTGAAGTTTCACAGGTTCTTTTTCTAACCTGTCTGGCTGTCTGGACACCTTTCATAGTCTCCTATTCCTAAACATTCTCTTGATTCAGATAGGTAGATGATAGATAAATATCTCCATTATGTGTGTGTGTGTATATACACACACACACACATACTGGTTTTATATATACATTCTGGCATCTAAATATGAAAACAGTGAGAATCTGATTTTGTTTTCTATTTGTTTCTATTACTTCTGCTTAGTTCTACTGTCTCATTCATTCATAGTGCTTTTCCTCTCATATATTTTCTGATGTTTTATTATGAGTTATTTAGTGAAACCTTATCTGTGAAATTATTTTAGTCCTCTAGTTAAGGAGGGTTTCTTTAGAGAGCAATTATGATCGCTTCTGCCAGTTGTCTATAAGCACTACCAATGAGGGACTAATTTGAAAATAATTTATAGTTTAAGATTGCTTTGAACCAGAAGTATGATAAATTCAGGTCACAAATCTATTTTATATATGGTATTCATTTTGAGGTTTTGAATTCTCAGGAGACTGTATTTATTGACATATCTCTCGTAGCCCCAGGGCTAAATTCAAGGCAGAAAAGTGCTTGTTTTTATTTTTCTCTCTGTAAAGCATCTTTTCTTACTTCTCTTACTCACTAAGCATGTTACTCTCCAGGACTCTGGTTTTAGATTGGCATTTCCTATGAGTCATCCCATCTATATGTGTCCTGGCTTTGTCTCCTTTCCCCAGCACTGTATGTACCCATCTAAAAAATGGAAGCTCAAAATTTTCCCAAGAACAACCAGCAAGTTTATAAATTGCTTATCTCTATAGGTTCTTGTTTTCACTTTATTTTTATCTTTTAGTCAATATCCATTAGTTTCCTGAAACTTTTATGTACGTGTATGTGTGTATGTATGTGCATGTGTGTCATATTTAATCAGCATTCTTTTTGTTTACAGTAAGATATTTTTTCAGGCTATCTGGTCTTCCCTTTTGACAGAGGGAAACTCATAAACAAAATTTAAATATATATTTCCCATTGTTATTTTTGAGTAATTTTCAGAATTAATAATCATTAAATTATAGATCATTAAATAAATATGAGTCAAATAAAAATGCATCTTATGCTATACTCGTTTCTGGCAAACTACATTACCTTCTTAAAACAGGGTCTTATGTTATTATTCTAAACACATTTGCATTAATAGGAAACCCTCTACTAAGCACACATTTGGCAGAATATAACCACATTAGCTATTTCAAAAAAAGATTCAGAAAATTTACATAAATGCTTTCTAAGACTCGATCCTGAGGTACTTTCATAACCCGTGATACAGGAATATGTCATTAATGAAACTTCATTAATCTGAGGTCCTTTCAAAATGTTTGTGAACTAAGGTTCTTGATCAGGATCTAGAATTATTACATACTAATGTCAACATTAATGTATTGATGCTTCCATGTAGTTTCAAACTGGAGAAATTACTTATCTAATGTGTATGTGTGTGTGTGTGTGTGTGTGTGTGTGTGTGTGTATCACTGCTTTAAAAATGTTTTGCCTAAAAACAAAACTTATTTATAGTTTTTAACAGTTGTAAATTATGCAAAAACAACTATGCATTCTCTCATGATATTGGGGTTTACAATAGGTAATAATTTATATGTAATACCAGTTAATCTATCCCCAAAGAGAGAAATGTGAACTCAGAATCTGGCTTTCAACCGTATGGCTTGTTTTGCCTTGCTTTCTGGTTGTTGTGTTTATTTCTCTAGGTATGTTTACATTCAATGATAAAGTCACTTAGGCCAGAATAAACCATATTTTCCTTTATAGCTTTATATTGGGGTAAATCTTACATTTTCATATTTAGGTAAAATTGAGATATATCTACTTAGTATTCATAAAATAAAGCTAAAATAAGCTTATATTCTCCTTTAATTTTCTCATTATATTATTTGGATACATATACATATGTATATGTAGATACATATACATATTCCTAAAATTATGATTACTTTCCAAGAAATACAAAGTAAATAAAAATGGATGGCATAGAGTGACATTTTTCATGTACAAAAAGGGATTCAACACCATAGTCAGTGCTATAGAAAGAAACGATAGCTGAGATTTTTAATAAGTATAAAACATTTCTTTCACACATTTGGGAACTATTTAAAGAAAAATATGAGAAATGGAGTTCATAAATGAGACAATATATGAAGTATTTTCCCATTGATACATTTATGAAACAATGTGAAAAATGAAAAGTGATTTCAAATTCTAATCCTCAGAAACCCAAGGGATTGTCACACTGGGTCCAAAAATATACAAGAAATGTCTGGATAATCTCACTTAACAGATAAGCAAGGAAGATCACTGAAGTCTAATCAAAAGGACTTAAGAAGTAACAAAAGGAACTTTTACTAGCCAAATTTGGGGCAATTTAAGCATGGTGGTACTTAAGAAGTAATTAATAAAACCAAAAAAAAAAAAAAAAACCCCACACATTATGTTTAGAGGATGCTAGGAAACCAAAATATTTGGATGACTTGTAAACTAAGGGAAAGAATCAAGTATTTATTTTGCTTTTCCTCTACAAGAACTGTACCTAAGTGTAACAGATATTTGATGAGAGTTGTTTTACTTTGTAAGTGATTTTCAGCTAACAGATGAAGAAATAATGATAAACCTAAAATATCACCACTTTGTAATGAGATAATGAATCTAATGAAATAATAAAATAATGAATCTCCATAACAACCAACAAAATTTAGTGAGTAGCTGATAGATAACTGTATAACAGATGTGCCAATTTCACAATACTTGAGAGAAACCCAGACATCATGTACTTCCTGAAAAAAACAAGTGGAATACACACGACAGTCGATGACTAATACTGGTCAAAAAAATGTGAACTTGAATCTTATCCAGATCTATATCTAACTACCTGTTTACAGAAAATACAGATAACAGAAAAATATGTGAAAAAGATGGCAACCAGCAAAATCCATAATGTGGGGATCTATAAAGAACAAACCAGCCTAGTGTCTTCAATTAATTCATTGCAAGGAGGAAAAGAGGGAACAAGAATTCACAGATTAGAAGATACCTAAGAAATAACAACTAATTGCAATTTGTGGAACACCTTTGCATTTTGATTAGAAGAAACCAGTCATGAAAAAAAAACTTACGAAGGAAATATAAAAATTTAAACACTGATTGGATACTTGATTATATAAAGATAGTAACAGTATTTTTTTAGGTGTTATAATAGTAATGTGGATTTGTTAAAACAAAACGTCCTTGGGCTTCCCTGGTGGCGCAGTGGTTGAGAGTCCGCCTGCCGATGCAGGGGACACGGGTTCGTGCCCCGGTCCGGGAAGATCCCACATTCCGCGGAGCAGCTGCGCCCGTGAGCCATGGCCGCTGAGCCTGTGCATCCGGAGCCTGTGCTCCGCAACGGGAGAGGCCACAACAGTGAGAGGCCCACGTACCGCAAAAAAAAAAAAAAAGTCCTTAACCTTTAACAATGCATGCTCAAATATTTGCAGATCGAATAACATGATGTTGGGGTTTGTTTTAAAAATATTAAGGTTGTAAAAGAGATTAGGTGGATAAATGAAATAAGATTAGCCATTTGGTGATAATTATTAAAAGTGGGTAATATGTACTTAGAGGTTCATTATACAGTTCTTTAATTTTTTAAATGTATGCTTGAAGTTTCCTGTAATAAAAATAACAAAATTATTTAAATATAAAGTAATATGATCCCCATTAGGAATGTTTACCCCTAAAATGACAACTTAATAGTGAAAAATAAATTCTAATATGAAATGTTTTACTATCTAATCCTCTACTTAATTGACAGTCTTTTTGATACCAAAAAATAGTTTTGATAATTTAACTATATAATTTGTAATGGTATTTATATATGTCATCTTATTTATTACTCAAAACAGTTAACACATGTAATATTTAAACATGTGCAGATATTTAGTTTTTGAAAATCTATAAATTTGGCGAAGTGCTACCCAGTTAGTTATTTAGGAACCAGCAAACTTTTCTGTAGAGGGACAGATAGTTATTATTTTAGGTTTTGTGGCAATGCAATTTGTCACAACTACTCAACTCTCCTAATGTAGCACAAGAGAACCATATATGATACAAAATGAATAGGCCCAATCATGTTCCAATAAAACTTGATTTACAAAAACAGTCAGTGGGCTGGATTTCACCCATGCACTGTAATTTGCCAACTCCTAAAAACTATGACCTCAGACCACTACGAATGTTGACAAAAGAATAGGAAATATATAAGAAGAGAAAGTCCAGAAGTAGATTCCAGTATACACGAAAAGAAAATAAATGGCAAGTGTGGTACTTTAATTCAGTGAGAAAAAAGATGATGAATTTTATCATTATAATCCATAATGGTAACATACCTAATATCCATTAAGAAAAAAGATAATACAGAGTGAAGTAAGTCAGAAACAGAAAAAAAAAAAATACTGTATGCTAACACATATATATGGAATCTAAAAAAAAAAAAAAAAAAAGATAATTTAGAACTTTAGCCACCCTTGGATATGTCTGATAGATATGAAAAACATTTACAAATGTATGTACATATTGGTTACATATTTAAATACACAGAATAAAGCAATAATATTCTTAGAAAACTTTATATAATCATGTACATCCAATGATTCGGAAAAAGCTCCTAACCAATACAAAAAACTTAGAAGAAATGGAGCTATTTGACCATATGAAAATTAACGGTATTATGCAGTAAAATATTACATAAACAAATTCTATACTTAGACCAATATTTGCAAATGTAGGTCGCAGGGAAGTACCTTAAAATTAATAGAAAAGATCTTTTTTATGCATTGTTGGATTTGGTTTGCTAATAGTTCGTTGAAATACATGCATCCCTATGTTCATAGCAGCACTATTCACAATAGCCAAGACATGGAAACAATTTAAATGTCTATCAACAGAAGAATGGATAAAGAAAATGTGGGACATATGTACAATGGAATACTACTCAGCCATAAAAAAGAATGAAGTAATGCCATTTTCAGCAATATGCATGGACCTACAGATTATCTTACTAAGTGAAGTAAATCAGAAAGAGAAAGACAAATAACATATGATATCACTTACATGTGGAATCTAAAATATGACACAAATGAACTTATCTGTGAAACAGAAACAGACGCAAAGACATAGAGAACAGACTTGTGGTTGCCAAGAAGAAGCGGGTGGGGGAGGAAGGATGAACTGGGAGTTTGGGATTAGCAGAGGCAAACCTATATATAGACTGTATAAACAACAAGGTCCTACTGTATAGCACAGGGAACTATATTCAATTTCCTGTGATAAATCATAATGGAAAAGAATATGAAAAAGAATGTGTATACATATTTATAACTGAATCACTTTGTTATATAGCAGAAATTAACATAACATTGTAAATCAACTACACTTCAATAAAATAAATTTTTAAAAATTAAGAGAAAAGACAATCCAGTAGCAATGTAGGAGAGGATATGGGTGGCAGAGAATACCTGTGGCTTCCTAATGTATATTCTTGCCTTCTTCCTTAGTAACAGAAACCTGCTTTTAAACTGGGCACCCAGTCAAAAGCAGAAAGAACTACATTTTGCAAACTGCTTCTCTAAATATGTGTAGCAATACCTACCTTTGAGCCAGTGTAATATACGCAAGAAAAATGAATATGTGCATTTAAGAAAGATTTACTTTAAAGTTAAGCAGCAAGCACTTATTCCTCTTCTTCCTGCTTCCGAGTGTCTGGAATTTAATAGCTAAAGTTCCAGCGTATGATAGTGAACCAAGTAGAATGGCATGGCAGAGCACTCAGTAGACCCGGAACCCAGATCACAGCAGAAATCACCAATACTTGCATTTTCTACCCTAGATTTCTTTTATAACAAAGAAAATCACCTGTCTGTATGGTTCATTGCACTATTATTTTGAGTGTTTCATTTAATGCATCTGAATCTAGCTCTAATCAACAATAACAATTCATATAAAAATAAAATGAAGAGCCAATAAGCACATGAAAAGACGCTCAAACTCAAATTAACAATAAAGTATTAGATAACATCCATCAGACAGAAATTTAAACAATTGATAACAACAGCAGATGGCCTGGATATGAGGGCACACTTGCATACTGTCAGAGGACTGTGAATTTTGATAGCCTTTTTAGAAACCAAATGGATAATATTAGCAGACTCTTTGACCCAAAAAGCCCTCTCCTGGAAATCTATGCCGATTCAAAAAAAAAAACAAACAATTTAAGGATAAAGTACATGATCTTTGTTATAGTATTCTGTGGTGGAAAAAAAATCAACAGAAAAAAAGTATTATCAGTAAGTGATATCAATAAGTATATGGATGAATAAATAATACCAAATTTATTATGTGAGGCATTAAAAGAAATAAATTGGAGGTATACTAGTTGACATGGATGGTTTCTACAAGGTATGCTTAAATAATGAATGTGTATACTATGAACCCAGGGTTATAAAAGCTAACAGTGATAACATATAAGTGTGGTGTTTGGGTATGTTGATAGATATGAAAAATGTTTGTACTGTAGAATACAGAAAAAAATACATGTATAGACTACACAAAGATCATTTAATTATAAATATGTAAATCCACATATGTATATCATATATATGATATATGAGCACAGTGAGACATATGAAATTATAAACATATTGTCACATCTGGGGCAGGGATAGAGTCTGATGTAGATAAAGATAAGTAGAGCTCAGCAAAGAGGAAAACAGGGAAAAAAAGGTATTATCCCATTTGAAAAAGGGTCAGTACAATGGCTTATATAATACTATCACTGTTGTGTCTCTGTGCGTGTGTGTGTGTGTGTGTGTGTGTGTGTGAAAATGATGTAGGAATAATTGCCAAAATACTAATGGCTATTGCAGAATGACTACCAAAAGTATTTTATGATGCAAAATACGTATTATTTTTATTTAAGGTCATTAACCTCAAAATGCATTGGTTTTATTCCTAAACAATCAAAAAATTACCTTAGTTATCTCAAGAATTTTCACAATCTAGAACAAGATACTTGAGAACTGGCAGCTATGATGACATTAATATTCATGTAACATTAGTATCTTTGCCGTCTCCAAGAAAGCAACTGAGGCCACAGATGCTGCTTTGAGTAGTGTGTTATGCTTTTATGGTTTGGGGTTTTTATTTATTTATTTTGAAATTTTAACCGAATAAATTTTGAGGCTCATTTGCAATTATATTAGTTAATTTATAAGAAAAATTGTTACTTTCTCTTTTTGAAAAATGATACAGCTTAGTACTTTAAAATGCTTCTAGAAACAAACAATTGAACTAGTCAAGCCCCATAATAACTTATCCTTATAAGTAATGGATGATACATACAGTTGACTGCCCTGCATACATCACTTCAACAATGTACATCTCATATTTAGCCTTCACTCTTTAAGAGCATTTGAATCATGAGCAAACAGAAGCCAGAAACCTAATTACTTGCAATAAGCTTATTTCTCCAGAGGTATATCATATATTCCAGCTAACATAATAGGTATCTTCTTTATTTTCTCTCTTAAAATATTTTTAGAAGAACATTTATTCCCTGATGTGTACATAACGAAGGAACTAATAGGAAAGTGGCATGATCCTTCATACTTCATACTTCATGGTGGCTACTAGATTTTAAAATCAGCCAAGGAAGTGAGTTTGTTAAAAGGAACTTGTCTTAAATATGGACAATGGATAGGACTATTTGCAAACCTAGGAAACAAGCTTACAAATTAATAATAAGTTCCTTTTTTAAAAAGTACAGAGAATAAGATATATCTCTAGCAACTGGTAAAATGTATGACAATATATTTTGGACACAAGGATAAAGAGAATAATATCAAGTATAACAATAAGTCTAGAAAATGGAGGTGAAATTCTCAGTGGATATGGTACCAGATGTAAAGTACTGAGATGAGACAATGGGGGAGGGGGAATTACATGGCTACAATGGAAGTTGTAAATAATCCCCCAAACTACACTTACGGAGGCTGACATCTAAAAACGGCCTCCATACATAGAATAAAAGAATACTCTTCACTTAAATCCAAAGAAATGCAATCCCATAGTCATTTGGGAAGGTCTATTTTGGCCATGGTTGGCCAACAGACTTCTTTTTTAAATATACTGTCCTTCATGCACTTCTTATGGAGATATGACCTCCTTGAATATAGAATATAGACAGTCATATTTTCAGGGTAGAAATTTCTGGGGTAAATAATGGCACTAACTAGACTGGAATTACGAGCAAACCAGATACAGATTTTTGAGAACCTCCCCATCCTCATGCTTTGCTTCACGTTGTTACCATGAGCATTAAGTCCTATTAAAAGAAAAATTCCCCCCCCAAAAGTCCAACTGAAATATTAAAAGTTAAGTGATATCCCCCAATAATACTTATACAACAGGGATTTTAGAAAACAATTCAGGGCTTCCCTGGTGGTGCAGAGGTTAAGAATCTGCCTGCCAAAGCAGGGGACAACGGGTGCAAGCCCTGGTCTGGGAAGATCCCACATGCCGCGGAGCAACTAAGCCTGTGCACCACAACTACTGAGCCTGTACTCTAGAGCCCACAAGCCACAATTACTGAGCCCACGAGCCACAACTACTGAGCCTGCGCTCTAGAGCCCGTGCTCCACAACAAGAGAAGCCACCGCAATGAGGAGCCTGCGCACCCACAACGAAGAGTAGCCCCCGCTCGCCGTAACTAGAGAAAGCCTATGCGCAGCAACTAAGACCCAACGCAGCCAAAAATAAATTAATTAATTAAAAAAACAAACAAACAGTTTAACTTAAACATAGACTGGCCCCATGACAGATAAGCACCAGCTAGGTGACAATACTTTTCAGGGCTGGGGCAAGGTTCTCCAGGAGGCTGCATATGTTTTAAGTCAAGTGTCCAACATATGGCATTGTTTCTCCCATAACCAGGATCCACAGGTCCAGGAATCACGGGGCAGAAATGGAAGTGGCACCATTTACTATTACCTCTAGGGACCCACTAGAAAACTTTTTGATTCCTGTTCCCAAGACTTAATGCTCTACTGGCCTGGAGATCTTAGTTCCAGAGAGAGCAATGCTTCCACCAGGAGATACAACAATGGTTCCATTGAACTGGAAGTTAAGACTGCTACCTGGCTATTTTTGGCTCCTCACACCTCTGAATCAAGCAAGGAAAGGAGTTACAGTGTTGGCTGGGGTAAATGATCATGAACCCCAAGGTGAAATTGGGCTAGTACTCCACAATGGAGGTAAGAGAGAGTGTTTCTGGAATACAGAAAATCCCTTAGCATGTTTCTTAGTATTACCATGACCTGTGATTAAAGTTATTGAGAAGTACAACAACCCATGCAAGGATGACTACTAATGGCCCAGACCCTTCAAGAATGAATCACCTTACTCGGCAATTAACCATGACCATCTCAGGTGCTTGCTGAAGGCAAAAGGAATATAGAATGGATAATAGAAGGAAGTAGTTATAAAAACCTGCTTATGACCATGTGACTAGTTAAGGAGGAGGACTAATTATCATGAGTCTTTCCTCTTTATTTTGTTATGAATGTTTGTGTGTGTATATATACATAACTAAGCAAACAACTTTTTTTTCTTTCTTCTATTATCCCCTTATCATGTAACATAAGCTGTACTGACTTTATATCAGTATTTAAGTATCGTTAATTTTACATTATAGTATTCAGGTCACAGGATGTCCAGAGAAGAGTAAACATCATTCAAGGACTTTACATCCTCATCTGGGGGGAGGGATTAGTGTTTTCAGTTGTATGTAGGATAGTTATATCATGTTAGGTGAAATTATAACCTTGTTATTGTTCCTGTTTGGAGATTAAGTATGGTTTAAGGTGACGCATATAGGTGCCAAGTTGACAAGCAGTGGTTGTCACTTGTGATGGTTAATTTCATCTGTCAACTTGACTGGGCTAAGGGATACCAGATAGCTGGTAAAACATTATTTCCGTGTATATCTGTAAGGTTGCTTCCAGAAGAAATGAGCATTTGAATTGGTGAACTGCGTAAAGTAGATGGTCCTCCCCAGTGTGAGGAGACATCATCCAGTCCATTTCAAACCCAAATAGAAGGAGGACAAATTCCATCTCTTTGCTTGAACTGAGGCACCCATCTTCTACTGCCCTCAGACACTGGTACTCCCAGTTCTTGGCCATTCAGACTCAGATCAGAATTTACACCATCAGCCCCCTGATTCTCAGACCTTTGGACTCAGACTGAATTACACCAGCAGCTTTCCTGTTTTGCCACCTTGCAGTCGACAGATGGTGGGACTTCCTGGCTTCCAAACCATGTAAGCCAATTCCTCTAATAATCTCCTTTTATACATATCTGTATACTTCCTACTTATTCCGACTAATACACAATTGGTCTTTAAAATAAGACTGGCCTAATGACAGATTAAAAATCATAGTTTCCATGGTTTAATTTACCATGACATCCAGCAGATTGGAAATTGTTTCCAACCATGAACAAGTAAGTACTTTTGAAGACTAGTTTAAGAGCACAAAATCACCTCAGATTTACTTAAACAGAATCTCAACATGACTATCTAAAACATTTGGAGGCTGGCTTCCAGGAAAAATCTCCTAATATGAAAAGGGGTGATAAACCTTACATGTGATTGGATCAGAAAAGTGGAAAAGAAACTACTTTAAGCTTTTCAACCATAGCACTAAGGTAAAAGAGAGCCTCTTCCAGGTCAAGTGACACTAATCTAGCTCTTTAGATCAGATATACTGATTAAAATTTCAACCAGAAACACATTACTTTGGGACCTAACTTGATGCCAAAATGCCTTCTAAAATATCGCTTCTCAATGTGAATGTACCTCAGAACCCTGTGCCCTAGGGACCATGTATGTATCATGCAGCCTTGCGGCTAACCATGTCTGATGTCCCATTTTCCCACATCCATGTGAATCATCTATTACCAGACTTTAACAACCACTATGTAAATGGCTGTTAAGTAAGTTTCGTTAATAGAACGCATGTCAGACTGATCGGAAGAAGTCACCTCATTTTCCGTGGAGACAGTAAAGATCTTTAAAATGATGTAAATTGTTCTTAATTCTAAGCATAAGTAGGGGCTCCATCTAGTTCTAAGAAAAAAGGAATTAAATATTAAGGCTGGTCCCTAGGAGAGTCAAATTTGGAAATATTTCACTTTCCACATATACTGAAAGACAAAAAGATATCCAATCCCTTATGACCCTGAAGATGGAGTAATGCCATCATAAACACTTAGGCTAGCAATAAGCATAGGAAAAAACACAGAAAGAGGAAGAAAAGTACAGGTTTGTCCCCAGGAGAGTCAAATCTGAAAATGCAGTAGTTCTCCTATATTAGATTATTAAAAAGATGTACATTCTCCTCTGACCCCAGAGAATGGAAAAGTATCAATCATCTACATTTAAGTAGGCAAAAGGGAGATACAATCTCCATTCAGGTGTCCTCCTTTTCTCCTACTTCAGAGAGAAGACTTGGAATTGAGCAGAGGAGAAAGCACTTCAGTATGAAAGACACTCCACATTGATACACTGAGTTTTAAATCAGGTAAGAATTAAGTATTCTGAAAAGTCAAAGAGGGGCTTAGATATTGTTTGCAGTGTCTGTTGTAAGGTATAGGATATGCACCACCAATTTTAATTAAGAAACCAAAATACATGAAGGTCAAAGTTCTCCAAAGAAAAACTCTACACTATCAGAATGTGAAAAAAAACTTTAAATAGTCATAATAGTGCTGTTAAAATGCTGACATCTACTATACCACATGGCAGCACCATCTTTGGAGAAGGAAGTGTGCTGATTTCCAAAGACTTTTACCATGAAATGATCACCAAATCTGGGGCATTTACTCTGGGAAACATGCACAGTATTCTAGACAAGTATTTATAAATAGTCATTCTCCCAAAGGAAAGATGACAAGGAACAAAAACTGCTGTGTGTTGCTGCCCTTTTAAAAAAGAAAACACTTTAGCTGGAAAAGAGCACTGTCTTACTGTCACTGCTCTGAAGCCCACTCAGTTTAATGGAAGAAATGTACTGAAAAGGAAAACTGGTCCAATAGATTGTAATAATTAATGCAATTTTTACAAGCAGACAACAAGTTTTTCTTTCATGGGCCTGGAGAATTATTTGATTGTTCAGGAGTAAAAGCAAAAAAATCCATTGCTAGCTTGTAGAAAAGTTTTCTTCGAAGAAGGAGCCATTTTGAGGCAACTATTAATTATATTAAATTTCTCATCACAATAAAATCAGATGGTGTATAAATCAGAACTCATCATCAAATATCACTACCTATCATCCATATTAAATAGATTGGAAGAAATAATTCAAGTCATTAAAATAATTAAATTGTTTAATTGCTAACTAATTATACATCTATATTTCATTTGTAGATAAATGCTGACATCATCATCAGCCTTTGGTGGCTACACTACAGTCTTAAAATATTCCTGATTTTTAAACCTGAATTTTCATTTCTTTCTTCTTTAAGTCTTACCAGGAGATCTAAAAGGAACTGCCAATAATTAAATCAGACATTGGAATTTGACAAAAGTACAAGACTATCATGGTTTGAAAAGGTAGCTGGCTTACTTAGAGTCTATAAAAATATACTTTGAACTATTTCAGCTTGGGAGAAGTGGGCTGTTTCATCAAGTTCTTTCTTCCTCTCAGTTGAGAGATAGGAAATATATATATTTAAGTACCATTGTCTATTCACTTGCCTCCAGGGAGCACTGTGCAAATTAATGTGATTATGCTTATAAAACACACTGAGCCATGAATAGAAGCTGGCCTATTTATAATCAGAATTCTAGTCAGTATATATGTGTTGTGCCAATTTTTTATGCGATTTAATTTAAGTGTGGACTGTATAAGAGATGCCTGATTTACTGTTTAATCATTCTCTTGCCAACACTCCTCCCTCCCCTCTATCTTCATCCTTGTCAGTCACTTTACCACTTTGCCACCTTCACTACTACTGGATGCCTCTAATCTCTGATTTTCTGCTATCATTCTCAGGTATGCTATCAGAGTGAGCTATGTATGCTCGGAACTCCTACTATGTAACTACCATTTCAGTCAACTCAGTCTCTTTTGTGACCTTTCAAATCAACTGAGTCCTTTTTACCACCAAACTTTTACCATTTTCCGTCTCCACCTTTTTTTGCTTTAGTAGAAACTTGGCATTTCCTAAACCTGAACAGCCATCTTGCCCAAATGCTCATTATGAAAAGGCCATATTGTCTCTCCTGGCTCCTTATGGGAAAGAAGATGGTAAGGGTGTGCTTCCTGATAGCCAGGTCACTTCTCATTTAAAATATTGGCAATAGAATGGAAATGACATAGACTCCCTGTGTCACCTTGAGCAAGTTACTTAACTTCTTTGAGCTGTGGTGTCTTCATCTGTAAAAGAGACAAAACCTCAGTTTTTTCCTAGGCTTCACTGACTTATGTTTACAAAGATGGAGTCATGTTAATAATAATTACCAAGATTTTATCTAGATTCTCCCTCATCTGCACATGTAGCATCTTTATCCATCTACCAGATCAGCACAGAATCTTAAGAATAAGTCTTACATCTACTCATGCACAAGTCTGTTCTCCTTGACACTGCCACTGTTCTACTAGGTTCCACTTCAATTAACTGCTTGGCCAGGTATCCCTAACTTTAAGGTGGAGTGCTTGTTAAAATTCAGTTTCTGAATCAGTAGACCTGGGGTGGGGCTTGAGGTTCTGCTTTTCTGAATGTTCCCAGATGATGCTGAAGCTGCTGATCCATGGGCCAAGCTGAGAGGTCAGACTTTCAGATTAGTGTGCTAAGCTCAACTTTTCCCTCCTATGTCTACGATGCTATCACCTGAGCCTTCTCAATAATGGATCGTTTTGGTGGTCTGTGTCCAAAGAGTTGAGGGACTTTAATCTCATCATATTGCTCATTTTTCTGAGTATTACACTGTTTACTGCAACAGGCTTTCTCTCGACCAAAAGGAAACACATGGATCTATGCAGCTGATCTGGGGACAGGTCAAGGTTTTACCTATCAAATCAGAACCTCCCATTTGATAAATAATGGCTTTTGATGAACCTATGTTGACCTGGAATCTTCTTTGTTTCAGGACACATTCTCGCCCAAGAGAATCCTTAATCCTCCTTATAAATTATCTTCCGTAAGTTCTGCCCAATAAGGTCACCATATCTTTGTGGACTGGGCTTTAGTAGTAGGAAATAGTTTAAATAGAAGATTAGAGGCCCTGTGTTATAATAATTACTTCCAAGAGTTGTTAAGTGGATGAAAACATATGTACACCATGTAGTTCACAGTGTATGTTCAGTTAGTGTTACCTATTCCTATTGTCCATCAATGTCTAGCACTTGAAGTGATAAGTATCCAAAAAACACTTCCCTTAGCAGAGTCATAGTTCTACAGTAGTAGCTAGCTGATTAGCAAATCCTAAATTTAAAAATGTGTTTATTCATGTATCCAGCAGATAGATGTTGAGTACCAAATATGTATCAGGGATATACCAGGGGGAAAATGAGATAAAAACTGCTGCCCTTGTGGAGTTAACATTCTGGAGGGGGGATTACAATCAAACATTCATTTTACCTTTTTGCTTTGCATTACCTACGAGCAAAGTTCCTGTCTATAGTAAGCCCTTGGGGTGTACACCTAAGGCCTTATCAGCAAAATCACTGCCATCATTTCACCACTACAAAGAACAAGAGAGGTCGATCATCTTATATTCTAATCCCAACCGTCTAAGAGATTTGTTTTCCCAGATAAGTAATTTACCTTCTTGATTATGAGCCTCCTCATTTAAAAATTATGAGCATTGGACTGTATTAGCTCTAAATTCCTTACCAACCCTATTAATCGATGATATTATTATTATACTACTCTTCAGACCCTCAGCTCTTGGATCCATTTTTTTCTCCCTCCTTGACAAATTCAAGAGCCAGCTAATGTGCTTCTCTTCCATCCCACATTTGCAAATATCTATACTAACTTTAATAATCACATTGTGGAGCTTCACAGCATCGTGGTTTGAAAACACTTCTCTCCTTCAGGCCATTTATGACAATATTCACTCCACATCAGTCATCTACACCTTGCACAACCATGGTAACTTGACATCTCATACTGTATTCTTATCCCAAGGTTTCACACATATTTTCACTCCCATACCTCACAAAGTTACACATTTCCCCCCATTCATCAGAAACTTCAAACTAAAGTTCCTTCTAATTCACTCAACTCACCGGCTCTTTTCTAGCTACCTGTGTTTCCCCTAAAATGGATGGTCAGCCATGCAATTCTTACTCCTGTCCACAATTAGGTTCTGTGATACTATCAACAATAGTCACCATTCCCTTTCTACACACATTCATCTACTTCTCCATTCCCTGGGCTGCAAAGCATAGATGGAGGAAGCATCAACACCATGCATCTATTCCACCAGAAATTTATGTGTCTACTAGCAAACAGAATCTTAATGTTGCTTTAAAAGTTCTTTAGTAATGCCTTACTGATTACTTTTTTCCTGATCTGTTAATACTCTCCTTCTTTTTCTGTATCTTGACAGATATTCTTCCTATTTTCCTAATGTGAAGAGGCCACTGATACACTTTCCCCCTTCAGTTTGTTTTTTCATCCTTAAAACAGACAAAAATGGTTCTTTTTCTCTTTACATGGTTTACTCCCAACTTTAATGTTCTTATTTTATTTCTTTCAGTGCTCTCTGTAATATTCCTTCTTGCCATTGCACTGTTGACTATATCTGCATATGAAGTGCAAGTCATTTCCTGATTAGTATCTGGTATTGACTCAATAACCCTGTTCTCTGTAAGGCTCTCTTCCATGCAATATTTTTTTTTTTTAAACATCTTTATTGGGGTATAATTGCTTTACAATGGTGTGTTAGTTTCTGCTTTATAACAAAGTGAATCAGCTATACATATACATATGTTCCCATATGTCTTCCCTCTTGCGTCTCCCTCCCTTCCATGCAATATTAATGTCACAAAAGATAGGTGAGGAAATGCATTCATGAAGTATGTGGAGTTTTACACCGACTATGACCAAAGGCAGTTGGAAATAAAACAGCGCTCCGGTACCCTAGAAGTTCCCTAATCTCATATGTCCTATTAACTCTTTTAAAGACGCACCAACTTTTTCCTGAAATAACAGTACCTTCATGAACTACAGATTCTCTTCCCCCAAACTCCCCCCTCATATTATTTTGACATGTTGCTGCTCTGTAGCTAGAGTTTGTCTCATTTTCATGTGGATTTTTTAAAGTGGTGTCCTTATCTTGATGAGGGGCAGTTACCAAGGCAAGTCAAAAAGAAGCATGAGCAGGTTACCTTTAGCAAGACTCTTGCTCTACGTGTATCAAACAACTGAGTTCCAGCTCCTCACTGCTCTAAGTGTGGTCTTCATACCAGCAGCATTTCATCACCTGGAAGTTTGTTTGAAAAGCAGAATTTTAGGTCCAACCCCAGAGACTTACTAGGGTAGCCTTACCACCCCAGAATCTTCATTTTATCAAAATATCTCAAGTGATTGCTGTGTACATTAATGTTTGAGATGATTCATTTCTCCTTAGCTCTCTGGTGGTAAAAATGAAAAAAGAAAAATTTGCAAGTCTGTCATCTACTTTTTTCTGTTTTGTCTTTTCTCAAACTCTCAACTTATACTCTAATAACTTTATCAGTTTTATCCAGTGTTATTTCTACAAACTAACTTTGATTGCTTCTCCATTTTCGATACAATAGATGCTTCTGACCAGTACTGCATACTCAATTCCTTGAACAGTTCTAACCAGCAAACATTATACCACGCATTCACACACTGA
Organism: Phocoena sinus; assembly: GCF_008692025.1. Lineage (NCBI taxonomy): Eukaryota > Metazoa > Chordata > Mammalia > Artiodactyla > Phocoenidae > Phocoena > Phocoena sinus. The sequence continues at coordinate 120,008,990 of NC_045764.1, read as the reverse complement.
TCCTATATAGATGATTGCCGCCAATATATTGTATTGCCAATTATCTCCTAATTTATAAACTGTAGACAGTGAAATCATATAATTTAGGAATTGGAAGGGACGTGGAGATCATAAGTCTAACTCCCCTTATGATGTCTGGTACAAAGTATGCCCTTAATAAATATTTGCTGAACAAAATTTTAAAAAGATATAAAGAGGGGTTTCCCTGGTGGCGCAGTGGTTGAGAGTCCGCCTGCCGATGCAGGGGACACGGGTTCATGCCCCAGTCCAGGAAGATCCCACATGCCACGGAGCGGCTGGGCCCGTGATCCATGGCCACTGAGCCTGCGCGTCCGGAGCCTGTGCTCTGCAACAGGAGAGGCCACAGTAGTGAGAGGCCCGCGTACCACAAAAACAAAAAACAAACAAACAAACAAAAAGATATAAAGAGAAAACTGATTTCACAAAGAATAAATGATTATCTCTCAATAACAGAACAAAAACTAGAATCCAGCCTCTGAAATCCTCCCCAGGTCTTTTTGCCTTTAATTTTCTAGTTCAGGCTTCATTCTCTTCCATGTCCCTATAGCATTAGATCCCAACGTTGGCTGCAAAAGAGAACCACCTGGGGAGCTTCAAACATATTGATTCTTGAATCTCAAACCTACAGACTCTGATTTGGTCTGAGGTATACAGCCTTCAGAGTGGGGTTTCTAAGATTCCCCAGGTAATACTAATAGGCAAGCAAGGTACAGAAATATCACTCTGCAAATTTTTAAAAATGATAAATCTGATAAAGTTCCTAGGTGAACCGAAAGCTGCTTGTTCTAGCAACACACTTCAATAAGAAGATTCTATAGCATTTGACAATGTTAACTACCTAGTTCAAAGAAAGTGTTTCAGAATGTAAACTATCCAGGTTCTCCTACACCCTTCCTTCCCTTAATTTTTCATAGGTTACTCTTGCGTTACACAATTTTTTTCTGAAGTATAGTTAATTTACAATGTTGTGTTATTCTCAAGTATACAGCAAATTGATTCAGTTATATATATGTATATATATATATAGTTTTTCAGATTATTTTCCATTATAGGTTATTACGAGATATTGAGTATAGTTCCCTGTGCTACACAGTAGGTGCTTACTGTTTATCTATTTTATATATAGTAGCTTGTATATGTGAATCCCAAACTCCTCATTAATCTCCGCCCCCCGCCCCCAGCTTTCCCCTTTGGTAACCATAAGTTTGTTTCTATGTCTGTGAGTCTATTTCTGTTTTGTAAATAACTTCATTTATATCATTTTTTTTAGATTCCACAGATAAATGATATCATATGATATTTATCTTTCTCTGTCTGACTTATTTCACTTAATATGATAATCTCTAGGTCCACCCATGTTGCTGCAAAAGGCATTATTTCACTTTTTATAGATGAGTAATATTCAATTATACACACACACACACACACACACACACACACACACACACACCATATCTTCTTTATCCACTCATCTGTCAATGGACATTTAGGTTGCTTCCACAACTTGGCTATTGTAAATAGTGCTGCTGTGAACACTGGGGTGCATGTATCTTTTCGAATTAGAGTTTTCTCTGGATATATACCCAGGGGTGGGATTGCAAGATCACATGGTAACTCTATTTTTATTTTTTAAGGAACCTCCATAGTGTTCTCCATAGTGGCAATTTACATTCCCACCAACAGTGTAGGCGGGTTCCTTTTCTTCCACACCCTCTCCAGCATTTATTATTGTAGACTTTTAAATGATGGCCATCCTGACTGGTGTGAAGCGATACCTCATTGTACTTTTGATTTGCTTCTCTAATAATCAGTCATACTGGGGCTTCCCTGCTGGCGCAGTGGTTGGGAGTCCGCCTGCTGATGCAGGGGACACGGGTTTGTGTCCCGGTCCGGGAGGATCCCACATGCCGCGGAGCGGCTGGGCCCGTGAGCCATGGCCACTGAGCCTGCGCATCCGGAGCCTGTGCTCCGCAACAGGAGAGGCCACAGCAGTGAGAGGCCAGCGTGCTGCAAAAAAATAATGATAATAATTAGTCATACTGAACATTTTTTCATGTACTTATTGACCACCTATATGTCTTCTTTGGAGATATGTCTATTTAGGTCTTCTTCCCATTTTTTGATTGGGTTGTTGATTTTTGTTTGTTTGTTTAATTAAGCTGTATGAGCTGTTTGTATACCGTAAGTCCCCTACATATGAAACTTCAAGTTGTGAACTTTCAAAGATGTGCACATGCGTTCGCACATCCAATCACGTAAAGCGTGAGTGAAATTGCAGCCTCTTCCTCCTCCAGTCAGTAACTCTTCTTGCTTGTTCACTCAATGCCAGCTCCCATATGCCAGCTCTTGTACTATACTACTATATCTTTCTAGGTACTGTACTGTAAGATTAAAAATGTTTTCTTTATTTTTTTGTGTTTGTTTTTTATGTATTATTTGTGTGAAAAGTATTATAAACTTATTACAGTACAGTACTACATAGCCAATTGTGTTAGTTGGGAACCTAAGCTAACTTTGTTGGACTTACAAAAAAATTGGACTTACGAATGTGCTCTCAGAACAGAACTCATTCATATAGAGGGGACTTACTATATTTTGAAAATTAATCTCTTGTCAGTAACATCATTTGCAAATATTTTCTCCCAGTCCATAGGTTGTCTTTTCATTTTGTTTATGGTTTCCTTTGCTGTGAAAAAGCTTTTAAATTTAATTAGGCCCCATTTGTTTATTTTTGCTTTTATTTCCATTACTTTAGGAGATGGACCCAAAAAGATATTGCTGCGACTTATGTCAGAGTGTTCTTCCCATGTTTCCTTTAGGAGTTTATAGTATCCAGTCTTCTATTTAGGTCTTTAATCCATTTGGAGGTGTTTTTTTGTATACAGTGGTAGAGAATGTTCTAATTTCATTCTTTTACATGTAGCTGTCCAGTTTTTCCAGGACCACTTATTGAAGAGACTGCCTTTTCTCCACTGTATATTCTTGCTTCCTTAGTTGTAGACCATAAGTTGTTGACCATAAGTGAATGGGCTTATTTCTGGGCTTCCTATCCTGCTCCATTGATCTATATGTCTAGTTTCATGCCAGTACTATACTATTTTGATTACTGTAGCTTTGTAGTATAGTCTGAAGTCAGGGAGTGTGATTCCTCAGCTCCATTCTTCTTTCTCAAGATTGTTTTGGCTATTCAAGGTCTTTTGTGTTTTCATACAAATCTTAAAAATTTTTGTTCTAGTTCTATGAAAAAAGCCATAGGTAATTTGATAGGGATTGCATTGAACCTATAGTTTGCCTTTGGTAGAATCAACATTATTGATTCTTCCAATCCAAGAACACAGTATATCTTTCGATCTGTTTGTGTGTATGATATTAGCTGTGGGTTTGCCACACATGGCCTTTATTATGTTGAGGTGTGTTCCTCTATGCCCACTTTCTGAAGTTTTTATCATAAATGGGTGTTGAATTTGTCAGAAGCTTTTTCTGCATCTATTGAGATGATCATATGGTTTTTAATCTTCAATTTGTTAATGTGGTGTATCACACTGTTTGATTTGTGGATATTGAAAAATTCTTGCATCCCCTGGATAAATTCCACTTGATCATTGTGTGATCCTTGTAATGTATTGTTGGAGTCAGTTTGCTAGTATTCTGTTAAGGATTTTTGCATCTGTTTTCATCAGCGATATTGGCCTGTAATTTTCTTTTTTTGTGATATCTTTGTCTTAAGAAATGTGTTTTACACAGTTCTCAAATTTGCCCATTACCTTAGTGTAAATCTATACCCTCCTCTGTTTTCAAATAAAACATTAAGTATACTATGGAATGTTACTCAGCTACACAAAAGGAAATGCTGACATTTGTGACAACACGGATGGACCTTGAGAGCATTATGCTAAAGTGAAATAAGTCAAACAAAGAAAAAAATACTGTATCGTCTCACTGATATGTGGAATCAAAAAATAAAAACTTTTTAAAAAACCCTCCTAGAAAAAGAGATCAGATTTATTGTTACCAGAGGCAGGGGGTGGAAAACTGGAGAATTAGATGAAGGTGGTCAAACGTTATATACTTTCAGTTATAAGATATATAAATACTGAGGTTGTAATGTACAACATGATAACTATAGTTAATACTGCTGTATGACACAGGAAAGTTGTTGAGAGAGTAGATCCTATGAGTTCTCATCACACAGGAAAAAAACATTTCTTTTTTTTAAATTTATATGAGATGAGAGATGTTCACTAAATTTATTGTGGTGATCATTTCACAGTATATGTAAGCCAAGTCATTATGCTACACACCATAAACTTATACAGTGCTATATGTCACGTTAATGTCAATAAAACTGGACAAAAGGAAAAAAGCAAAAAACATTTACAACTATTCCCTTCATACACAAAATTCTGTTTAATTTTTTTCCCTAACCTCTACAATTTTCCAGGGAACCAGTATCTCAAAATATGTGTTAAATTTTGATAATTTTATGATTTCTCTGGACTCATTCCCTGCCTTAAGAAATGACATAGCCTAATTCTACTATGATAAATCTCCTACCACTTTTTTTAACTTCAGAAATATTTTAATAACTCACCTTGTCTATAACATAGACAAAGATTGAGACACTCTTTAAAATATCTTATTCTGTATATAACAGTTATTCCTTAAGTTGGAGGACACAGAAAAGTTGAAAATAAAAGGATGGAAAAAGAAAACTCCCCCACCAAAAAAAGCTGGTGAAGCCATATCAGAGAAAGTATATTTTCAAGCAAAAGCCTTTAATGCAGATAGAGTAAAATTTAGCAACAATGAATCAATACACAAGGGAAATATTAAAAAATACCAAAATCTCAGCTTTTAATGATATAGCCTTAAAATATTTAAGCAAAAATTTATAGAACTCAAAGGAGAAACAGACAAATCCATAATCACAGTGGCATATCACGTCTCATGGTAATTATAAGATAATCAAACAAAATTAACAAGAAACTTCTACTTCTGATTGCAAGAAGAAAGTTCTTTAAAAGTTTATTGACTTCTTAAACCAAAGTATAATAACAATGTATTTTGGAGTTTATAGAACATGTTGATGTAAAATACATAATAATAATTGTACAAAGCATAGAAAATTATATTGGATAGATAGTATGATGAATGTTAAAGATTGGCATTAAAGATGAATCACAAACTCTAAGGCAATCACGAAAATATAACAGATGTGTACTTGCAGATAAAAAGTCAATAGAGAAGATAAAATGGAATATTTAAAAACATCCAGTTAATACAGAAGACAAACAAGGAGGAACAGAGACACATAGAAAACAAAGAACACTCTAATTAAAGGAGATCTTGTTAGACAATAACAAGCTAAAAACATAGACAGGTTAAAAATAAAAGGATTGAAAAGAGAATACCTTGCAACTACTAATCATAAAAGGCCTCTCAGGGTGAAACCGTAATTTCAGACTGAGATATAGGGGAAAGGGAGCCTTTAGCTTCTTGGCTGCTTAGGCTCATAGTAGGGCTTCCATAACATGGAGCTGAGTGGTAATGGGGGTAATGGAGCTAGTCGTGGCTCAAACGCCACAGTCTCTCACTGTTCTTACAGAGATACAGTAGATATTATTGAATGGATGTTTCTCATTTGCTCTATGCCCTCAGGGTAGTTTCCACAGACATTAAATTGATAACATTTTGTAATTTTACTTAACTTGTTTTGCTGGGGAGTTTTGCTCCTTACTTCATCATCCTGGAAGTCAATAAACCACCGTTTATTTTTTAAAGCACTAATTCCATTTGGTCAAATGTGAAAAATCAAACAGGACTATTCCTTTAGGCCTTAAAATTGTGAGTTACAATGAATAACAGATTCGTAATAATCTTATATACTTAACTCATCAAAAGTTAGCATATATTGCATTGAAAGCATGGAATAGAAGAAAAAGACAAGATATATGCCCATAACATGATGGAATATCCATTATTGATAGAATAGAATATTATTAGTTTCATCCCTACATATTAAACACATATGGGTAAAAACAACAAATTATTAAAAATGGTTCCTAATATTTTGTGGGCCTACCACTTCTCCTGGAGAAAATAAACATATTCATACACTGCAAATTCTATAATTTCAGAGGCTTTGTGGCCCTACTGAAGCCCATCCACAAATCTCAGTGAAAAAATTCTTGTATTCAAGAACACCCAATTGAGTGTCATGTAAAATAAAAAGACATTCATTTAGGTTGCCAGGATGATGAAGAGACTTTTTTCAAGTTGGGTCTAGAAGAGAGGCACAACATGTAAAAAAATTGTTGCTTTATTCATTCTAACTATTTGTGAGACAAGCTTGAGTACCCAGGCATTAGATAGAATAAAATAATTAAAACATGATCTCTTCTCCTGGGAAGCATTTGATCAAGGGCTAAAGTGAAATTTGCAGTCCAATGATATTAGGTGCCTGGCTGAAGGGCAAAGAGAAGTCTGTGTCAAAAAGAAGGCATTTAGGGACTTCCCTGGTGGTGCAGTGGTTAAGAATCTGCCTGCCAATGCAGGGGACACGGGTTTGAGCCCTGGTCCGGGAAGATCCCACGTGCCACAGAGCAGCTAGGCCCGTGAGCCACAACTACTGAGCCTGCACTCTAGAGCCTGCAAGCCACAACTACTGAGCCCGCGTACCACACCTACTGAAGCCCGTGCGCCTAGAGCCCATGCTCCACAACAAGAGAAGCCATCGCCATGAGAAGCCCGCACACAACAAAGGGTAGCCTCTGCTCGCTGCAACGAGAGAAAGCCCGTGCACAGCAACGAAGACCTAACGCAGCCATAAATTAATTAATTAATTGATTTTTAAAAAGGCACTTAAAGTGCGATCTGAAAGAAGGACAGAATTCGAATAAATGGAGAGGAGAAGGAATAGAATCTTACACGAGACACAGAAGAACCTAAGGGAGGAGGTCAAACACAACCTTGAGTCTTCAAGGAAGAAGGGATAAAAATAGCTAATATTTGTAGAGTACTTACCACATGTCAAATACATTTCTAAAACATTTTACATGTATTAACCTCACTTAATCCTAACAACATCTAGTGAAGTAACTACACTTATCATCCCAATTTTACGAATAAGGACACTGTGGCATTAGAGAATAAGTATTTCCACTTGGTCAACTAGTAGAGCCAGAACTTGAAAATAAATTGAACTTCTGGTTTCTAGAAACAGTAGCTTTAAGAATAGAGGAAATAAGTCTGGGTAGACCATGCACATGGCTAGATGTTGAATAAATAGGTTGTGAATCAAGATTTGTCCCTGAAGTATGTGATTTCTCTTGCACATATTGTGAGTTATTAGAGCTTCCTGGGTTTGGAAGTGATATTACAAAGTGATCTTTTAGAAAGATTTATTTAGTAATCTTGTTTGCAAAGAGGTGGATTGTTGAAGGAGGTACTGGAGTGAAAGAAACAAGGATTAATTGCTTGAAGAGAGACTAGGATGAACAAAGGGAAATAAAGCAGCTGGTATCTAAGATGGAAGGGCAGCAAACAGAATTGTTAGGAGTGGGAAAAAGGAGAAATTTTTTTTTTTTTTGCGGTACGCGGGCCTCTCACTGTTGTGGCCTCTCCCGCTGCGGAGCACAGGCTCCGGCTGCGCAGGCTCAGCGGCCATGGCTCACGGGCCCAGCCGCTCCGTGGCATGTGGGATCTTCCCGGACTGGGGCATGAACCCGCATCCCCTGCATCGGCAGGCGGACTCTCAACCACTGTGCCACTAGGGAAGCCCCAAGAGAAATATTTTAAAGAGAAAAATGCTAGTGAGTTACTCTTCATTTTTAGGCTAAAATAACTATTAGTTTCCCATTAAGTTAATTTTTAGACTTCAGAAAAAAGTCCATATTCTCATCTTAATTTTCATTAAGAACTTGATCTTTTTTTAAATTATAAAATTTCGTGATAATAGTAATCACTTTTCATGACTGTCAAATATTACAGACATTATATTTTCAAGGTATTCTTATGTTAGAAAATGAATTCCCTTTGTAGCAAAGGATGACCTTTACAGACTAATAATAAATTTTTAAAAAGTAGATATTAATATCTTCAGTTTGAAATTCTCATGTTCCATTTTGTTAACACTTTTGTCCTTGAAGAAAAGGCAGTTCAACGTTTTTATAAAATAATAAAATAGAACCTTTTAAAACTAAAATAGAACATATAGGCAATGATAATGCAATGTAATAGAATTCATCATCATTGAAGTACTGGCTAAAAGTTATAAAATAGAAAACTCAGTCCATTTCTCCCACTACCTTGCTTTCTGACATTATGCAAATGTAATCTTCCTGGGTCTTATTTTGCCATCTGCTAAAATAAAAATGATGAACAAATTTCAGGCCTGTCCAGTGAGGAATTATGATTTTATAACTCAATGAAATAAAACCAGAGATGAAATTCAAAACAATAAACTTCAGTGGCCTAAAGGTCCACTATGCCAAAATAATAAATGAAATTAATAGTGTTAAAGATGGCTTAAAATGTAAGTTATAGAAATGTAAGTTTTTATTTTGAATTTCCCAAAGGGATACTTCCCCTAATTTATCTTTTTTATAATTTAATTTATTTATTTTTGGAGTAGATAAAGGATTTATGCTATTCATAAATCAAAAACATACACAAAATTATACAGCAAAATTTTCTTTCTAATCCCTATGCTCATACACCCAGTCCCCATATGACACCTTGAATAATATGTATTCTTCCAGAGGTTCTTTATATATTTGTGTGTATTGAAATATACTTTTATTGGACTGCATTTTTGCATTATGCTATTTACTTTACGGACTGGACAGTAACTTGAATTTTAACTTAACAATACAGTTTGGTTGTTTTTTTCTAATCTTTATATAGATAGCTTCCTTATTGTTTTTTTTAAAATTATAAGAGTTGGAGAGTTTTCCATTGTATGGACATACCTTAATTGATTTAAACATCAAACACTATGGAAATTTAAGTGTTTCTGCTATTATAATAATGCCACAGTGAAAATTTCTGTACAAACATTATTTCATGCATATGCAACAACAGAACTAAATTCCCGACAGAAGAAATGTCTGGGTTAAATTGTGCATGTAGTTTTAATGTTTATAGATCTTGCAAAAGCATCCAGCATGTGAGATATACTATTTACATTCTCACAGGCAACACATCAGAGTGTTATTTTACTACCAATAACCATACCGGTAGCATAGGTTTAACAGGCTTATGGATGTTTGTCAATCCAAAAGATTAAAAAATTCTGTGTTGCTTTAATTTGAATATCTCTTAGGATTCTGAGGGATATTACAAGTAGGATTAGGACATAATTTCCCTTGTAAAAAAGCCATTTTACCATCTCTTTTTATTAAATGATTGCCCTTTTGGGAAGGGTTTAATTTTTGTCTTCTTGATTTCTAGAAAATCTTAGCAATATTAGCACATTTCTGTAATATGAGTGGCAAATAATTTTCCCTGTCTTCGCATTTGATTTTGGTACTTTTGCTATACAGGTTTTACTCTAACATGACTGATTTTTCTAATGTAGTTTTTCTTCCATTTATGGGTTCCAGATTAGGAGTTATGGCTATAAAGCACTGCTCTATTTTAAGATTATAAATTTTCTCAGGTTTTTTTTTTTTAATTAATTAATTTATTTATTTTTGGCTGCGTTGGGTCTTCACTGCCGTGTGCGGGCTTTCTCTAGTTGTGGTGAGCGGGCTTCTCATTTCAGTGGCTTCTCTTGTTGTGGAGCATGGGCTCTAGGTGAGCGGGCTTCAGTAGCTGTGGCTCGCGGGCTCTACAGCGCAGGCTCAGTAGTTGTGGCACATGGGCTTAGTTGCTCCGTGGCATGTGGGATCTTCCTAGACACGGGATCTAACCTGTATCCACTGCATTGGCAGGCAGATTCTTAACCACTGTGCCACCAGGGAAGTCCCAGGTTTTCTTTGTTATGTTACTAAGATCTCATATTTTACATAACAATGTTGTATCTAATTCATCTTGGTAATGGTTTGAGTTATAGATTTTTTTCTATTTTTTGGCTAGTTAGCTACCCATTTCTCACAACACTATTTACAAACTAGTTATTTGGCTCTTTCGACAAAATTACATATTATATTACATAGCCGCCAAGATTATTCATCTTAATTTTCTACTTTTTTCTTCTCTTATGTATTCAGGGCATAATTGCTTTAAAAAAAGTAAGCAATTACCAAGATACATATGCATATATAACATTTATATTTATATTTATACATAAATGGAATTTTTAGAAAAACATAAGCCAGAGCTAAGCACAACAGATAAAGTTAGTGGTACTGAATGAAGATAAGTGCAGGTGTCCTTGGCTTGGTTATCCTTCAGGAAATAAAATTCTTATGCAAACTCTAGCTGGTATCCGGTAAAGACACCTGTTATAAAATATTTATTTCTAACCTGAGAGACACTAATTCTAATGTGTAAGTTTAATTACATTAAAAAATCATTCTCTATGATTTTAAAAGCTGTCTTGGGCTTGGAGAGAGTATTCTTTGTGGAAAATTATAAAGCTATTTGGGACAGTGGTAAAGCCCAAAAGGGCATATGTATTTAACAACAGACATTTTTTCAAACTACCTTCTAAGAAACTCCTGTTGATCCAGGATTTGTTACTAAAGTAGGTAGTAACGTGGGATAGGAGAAGTGGTACAACATGAGGGAAGGAGAGACAAAGAAAACACACCCATTTAATCGCCCAAGGTAAGAGAGTAAGGATCTTTGGGTGAAATTGAGTGTTGAATGCAAATTTCAAGTTCTTGAAGATTGATCTGTAATACAGTCTCTTTCTTAAGTATCCCCTAAAAAATTTTTCAATCTAAATTATTTAAAAACTCATTAAAAAGGATGTATTTTTGTGATTTCTCTGATAAATAATAAAAATGAAGAGTTAAATGCAAAAAATGTGTGGATGAAAAATGTTGCCTGCCATATCAGTACACAAAGGATGTTGCCTCCATCAAGCCATCAGCCACTGTAGCCATCCTCCAACTGTGCACCCTGAGGGGATTCAGGATGGAAAAAACAGGACACTGGCCCTAGACAGTTAAGGTGCATATCAATGGAATGATTTCAATGAGCCCAGATTCTTGTATCTTCCCATAAACAGAAAAGCACAAAATTCATTAATTTGAGTTTTCTTTAACAGTAATCTTTTGATGTTCTGACTACATGGTTTTTACTGCAAAAACTCCTGTGTATCCTGGCTCCTCTCCTACCTCTTCGGAGCAGTCCCACAGGGCAATCTAAGAGGCTGTCTTCTGACCTTAAGTCCTCAGAAAATCCGCGGAATAAGACATAATTCTCAACTTTTAGGTTGTGCACATTTTTTCAGTCAACAAATAAAATAGTTTTAATTGGATCAACTGATACAAACTGCTGATATACTGTCAATAATGGCTATTTATACAACAATCATCGTATGCCAAGCACTATTTGAAGCACCTCCCTTGAATTAACTCATTTATTCTTCAAGTAACCAAATGAGCCAGATACTATTATTGTCCCCATTCTATAAGTGAGGAAACTGAAGCAAAAGGGATAAAATAACTCGCCGAAGATTCTACAGCCAGTAATAATCCAGCTGTGCAGTAACATAATGAAAAGTGACAGCTTCATCCCAGGTTTGGCATGCAGGGATCTAGAATAGGCTGTAGAAACCAGCTGCAGAGCCCTAATGAGCACAGCCAAGATGCCCACTGCACATTACTGAAGGGACACTGCATGTTTAAGAATCACAAATCACCAACTGTAAATGGCTCTAACTGTCAGAAGTCATGCTCAGTAGTTGTCAGTGTAAGTCAGAAGTGGAAGGAACAGGATCTAGTCCCAATTAAAAGAAGACTCAGAGAGAGCAAACAGGCCACCAGTTATCTACACCTAGAGGGCTAGGAGGAGATGTTAGCTAAAGAAAGACTATTACAGATAGAGATCTAGCTATTCAAGCTGGGCCCACAATAGGAAAAATGGAATGCTCAAATTTGTAAAAGAGGTAGGGGTTGATGAGCCCTAAGGAAGAACCAGCACTCCAGATTCAGGAAAGGGGCAGAGACTTTTAGCAGCCACTTCTGAGCTCTCTTAGAGCTATATTCATCCCTGTCCAATGTGATAGCCACTAGCCACATGAAACTATTTAAATTTAAACTTAGATTAATTAAAAGTAAATAAAATTGAAAATTCAGTTCCTCCATCACACTCACCACATTTCAAGTGCCGAACAGCACAAATGGCTATAGCTACTGTATCAGCACTGCTAGAGCACAAGAACTTTACTCCAAATCCCCCTTACTGAATATAGGGTGATTTCATTCTTTACTATTGTTACAATTTCACTATAATTTTACCTCAAATTTTAGCAAAAATTGACTCAATCCTGATGCGTGTAGTATGTATAGTCATGAGAAATTTAGGGATGCAGAGTCGGAAAAAAACAAAGCAAGGAGTGAAATGGAAGCCTACCTTGCAAATGGAAGCCACATCATCATCCTTTAAACTAACAGTCCGTTCTGTTTCGTTTCCCTTCATCCTGACTACCCACGCACTCCAGAAGTGGCTAACAAGCCCTTCCAAAGAAGGGCTTGGAAAGGTTTTAACAGGAGCTAGAATTTTTTCCCGGCCTTTTTGTTTCCCTTAGCTGGACAATCCCTAAGCCACAAAATGGAAACTTTAAAAGAATAGAATCCACCTACAAAAGGAACTCTTCTATCAGTTGAAAATTAACTCCTCCATCTTGCATAAGTCATGATAATAATTTGAAATATTTATTAAGGAAACTAAATACTAATTTAAATCCCCTTTGCTGAGTAGTGTAGCCCAGCACAGGATACTGTAGACACTCTTAAACGTCAGTTTCCATTTCTGAAAAATGGGGTTAAGACTAATATCTTCCACTATGGCTAGGATTTTTTGAGATTTCTTACAATGAGAAACTCTTTTAAATGATCTCTAATGTCCTGTAGCCACAATTACTATTCAGGACTTCAACAAAGTAAGAAAAAGAGGAAACACGAATCCATCACTGATCAAATTTCTTTCAAAGGCACCTGAAGAAATCCAAATAAAATAATTTTAGAACGCTTGGAATATGTGACTTTGGTGACTTCTCAACTCCCTTCAATTAATGTTATAATAGTAATACAGATTCTTCTTATGTGAACAAAACAGAATGCTAGTTAAATAATGTGAGAGATGGTCTCTTAAGAAATCTTCCTGTTTAAAATAAAATACCCATGAACTAATATATAGCCAAACATAATACTAACATAAAATATACCTTGATAACAAAATTGGTAACTTCAATTTTATGAAATATTCAGTCACAGTGGAAAAAAAAGATATAAAAATAAATTTAACATGGTATTACAACTGGATTTACCTTTCCATCTAGAAATGGACAAATATAAAAGTAAGAAATGTATTCCGTAATTTAAGTGAATAGTAGGTATCAGTTCTAGATAATAAATTGAAGTGGGCATTTTTAAAAGCATCACTGTTCTCCTCTACAAAGGAGCTTAAGCTTCATCTCATTCTTGGTTTCTAAAAATAAAAATTGTACTCGACATTTCAGAGCTAAAAGAGGCAAGAAATAAAGAAGGATCCGGTAATAGTAAAGTTCATTTGCCCTCAGGCTGAAAATCAAACATATCTTCCTTGTGTGATGCTTTTCTTGTAACTCTGATGTTTATCCTTTCTTACCCATGTAAAATGTGTTTCACTGCCTAATAATTAACACTGACAATCCAAGGAATGAGCAAGTGCTGGGAGGAAATGCCCAGGTGGGTTTTCTTCACTAGATCAGAGAGATTAGAGATTTCTAAATCCCACCCAATTACATTGTCCTCTGAATGATACCTCTTACCTCTCCCCTTTGTTAGCCCCTTAGAGAAATTCCTAACACAGTTTTCTTCCCCATTTTTTCTTTAGTCTTGGTGCACAAAATTTTCCCTATGAGAGAACTTTTTAGTAGCTGCAGTCATCGTCTTATACCTGGCCACAATCACCTTCCTGCATAGAACAATACTGGAAACCAGTCAACATGAGGATTCTGAGACCAGTTGTTCTCTAAAAAATGTCAGAAAAGGAAGTCAAATTTAAGAATGTGCATTTTTAAGCTTTCTAGTCATTATATATAATTATGTATTATATATGATATTGATATAGTAAGCAAAAATATATATTTCAAAGAAAATAAGCATTATTTTGTAAGCCAAAGAAAGCAAAATGGTTTACTAACACATTACCATATTCTGATCAGCTAGATGAAATAAAATCATTGGTACCCAGACATTTGACAGTTACCCCGCAGATAGAATTACTGTCATCACACACAACTTGTCTTCTCATATATTGATTTGTGTGGACCATATCTCAATTCAATCAATACCAACAAATTAGGAGAAAGAATCCAATCAGAAAGAATTTTTAAAAGACCGTCTCACAGTAGAAAAACAATTATTTTGTGATTGAATGAACACTGCATAAATATTCCTAAGGGCTTTAAGTGTCATTGGGTTACGAGAAAATTCCAGAATGTTTCACACCTTAAATAAATTAAGAACTTATTTAGCTAGCTCTCACACTAGTGAGATTCAAACTTATTAATTTTAGTAGTAAATACTGCCAAGAAAAATCACCACCAGGACAAAAGCCACACAATGATGGCACTAACAACTGAAGATTGCTTTAAGCAAAATGTTCTAATATGCTGTTACCTTTTACAGTTAGAGAAAGAGCATACATTTTGCATTTTAAATATAGCTTCTTTATTAACTATTTTTAATATCATTTTAAAATTAAGCTAAAGGCATAACATCCCTCATATAAAATTTAGCAACTGCCTGTGAAAGAGAATTTCATTGTAATTTTAACTCCCCCATGTCTCACCTACAGATGATTCGCAAACTCCAGTAAGGAGCACTTGACTTTGTAGTTATGTTTCTGGGAATGATAAGAGGGTGAGATGAAGGAGGATATTTTCACAGCACTTATAACATGCAGGACTATTATGTGGGAAAAATGGGGAGAGAGAAAGGAGCGGAAAACATTTTATCATGACTTCTACTGTGAACAACTTAATTCCAATCCAAACTAAACCTATTTTTGGTGCTTAACGTGTATGCATCAGTTATATCTCTCCCATATGACATAGTTTTCATTACAAAGAAAAGTTTATTGGATTTAAAGTTTTTAATTCATCTTAATATTTAAATATAATCCCTGTATAAACTAGACTGGGCAGATATTATTTTCTTTTCTTTTTTTTCCCTGAAACTAGCAATCCTTCTCACTCAAATTCTCTAACTAAGTTCACGGTTTCATGTGCCACTTCATGTGCATGGAGACCAGCTAACAGATTACATAAGAAGAAATCCCTGCCAGAATCCCAGTAGACCATCAATGTACAACTAAGATGAGCTGCCAGGTTATGCTGGAAAATGAAGAATGACAATTTTTATAAAAGCAGCTGCTGTACATATGAGTAATGGTCTCAAAAAGAAAATAAGACTCTACTCAAGGTGATCCTTCCCTATTCTTTTTTTTATTTTTGCTGATAACTTGATCTTGCTAGTACTCTTCCCTCTCTATCCTTACATAAAGGGTTCACAAAATATACTACAGAGATTAGAAGGTTTGTTTTTCCTCCATAGATACCGTTACAATTTGCCTCCTATCAGGTCTTGCAGTCCTGAGGCTCTACACTACATCTCCCAGTCCTCTTTTCTTGGTGATGCAAGTGAGTCCTCTTCTACCAGGAACAAGTGTAACTACCTACCAGGGCTCTGAACATTCTGCTCACCATTATATTCCCTTCACAATGATAAACTCATGATTTTACTTTCAACAGAAAAGTGGTTTGATTACATCCCTTAGCCTAACAAACTAGTCAGTAATTTCTTCTAATAGAAAGATCCTATAACTTTGGCAAGTTACTCAACATACACTAACCTCAGATCTCTCATCTGTTGGAAGAGAATGATAACGTTACCTCTCATGTTTCTAAGAAGATGAAATTAGATTAAACTGTGTGCAAACAATTTCAACAGTTCTTGCAGATCATAAGTGGTCAATAAATGCTATTTATAATTAGAGTAGAAGTAGGAGTAGTAGTAGTAAACTGACATTCTGTTTACATTCAGTAGTAGTAAAAATGGCATTTCTTATGTTCTTATCAATGTACAACTACATACTATACGTGGAGGCCCTCTAACTACTAAATGCAAAATAAAGCAGACAGCTGGCAATATAAGTTATGGGTTAACAGTGCTGGGACAACCTGGTTAAGCCAGGAACTGTTTCCCAGAATTCCTTTCCTCATGTTTCCCAGGTTAGAGGTAGCCAAAAGCTGAATTTCCATGAGACTCAGAAAGCAGAAGTGAAGTAATTCCCATAGCTCCCTGACAGTCTTTTTTGCAGACAGATATGGTGACAAACAGATGCAGAGATGCCTCATGGGTTCCAAGTAGTTTACACTCCTCTGCTCTGCATACAGCTCTTTTTCCTAATTGATGGCTCTTATGACCAACTGCAGCTCCAGATCCACAGCAGATGCTCCACCGTGAACCCACAGATATCAGAGCCACACAGAGACCTCCCAATGAACTTGCCATTTTTGGTCACACTTAGGCAGATGGATGTGGTTGGTTTCTGGGATTTGCTGGTGAGTGACTCCTCCAACTTTCCTTCCAGAATTTTACTCCCCCAACTCTCCCACAATTGTTTAAGGTCTAATTCTTATAACTCCATTTTCCCATAATACTCATGGTGGTAAGTGTGATTTGAGGGGCTAAAGTGTCTCAAAATCTCTTTTCTCAACATGCTTATGGTTGCTATAACAGTCATGATTTGGTATTTAATAAAGAAGACAGCTAAAAAGTTTAATATTATCTGGCATAAAAATTATACTAGTATTAGAAATATAAGGTGTGTGATAAAAGCTTAAGAACTATGTCTTAAGCTACCTTTAGGTGAGAACCTAAAAGCTTTTTATTAAACTGAATGACATGACATACTTTAAAATGCAGTTCTGCCCCTATCACATCCCAGCTCTGTGAAACTCAACAAGCCACTTAACTACTTTGAGATCATCTTTCTTCATCTCTTACTTGGAGATATCTGCATCTTTAATAATAATATTGTTTGTAAAAATGCATGGTTCATAGAACGAAACCAGTTAATATTGTGTCAATAATATGCTAGACTTTAGTGAGGTAGGTTTAACTCCTAAATAAGCAGTTCAAAAGTACTTTTTTCTTAGCCTTTTTGGGGGATGTGCTTCAAATACTGGAGGTTCCTAAATGTTTAACTGTTGCATAATTTAGATCATATTAACAAATTAGTACAAACCTATAGCCTCAGAACTCAAATAAAAGTTATTTGGGGGCTTCCCTGGTGGCGCAGTGGTTGGGAGTCTGCCTGCCGATGCAGGGGACATGGGTTCGTGCCCCAGTCCGGAAAGATCCCACATGCCGCGGAGCGGCTGGGCCCGTGAGTCATGGCCGCTGAGCCTGAGCGTCCGGAGCCTGTGCTCCGCAACAGGAGAGGCCACAACAGTGAGAGGCCCGCGTACCGCAAAAAAAAAGTTATTTGGTAACTAAGCATGTAATCCAAAGTATTTTCTGACTTTCCAATCAGACTATAACATAAGCCCTCCCATATATTTCCTGTTAATTCAAACAAAATATAAAAATGAAAATCCTTCCTTGACTTAATCATCTTCCTATTTTCTGTCTTCCTTTCATAACAAATCTTGTCTACACTTGCTTCATCTTCACTTCCTTTCCTCTTTGTACTAGTTAAAGCTTTGCAGCTGGTTGTGCCCCTACCACATACTGAAATGTATCTATCTAGTTCACTGGTTTTCAAACTTCACTGTGCAAAATAATCTCCTGTATTTTTTTTTAACATCTTTATTGGAGTATAATTGCTTTACAATGGTGTGTTAGTTTCTGCTTTATAACAAAGTGAATCAGCTAGCTATACATATACATATACATATATATATATCCCCATATCTCCTCCCTCTTAGGTCTCTCTCCCACCCTCCCTATCCCACTCCTCTAGGTGGTCACAAAGCACGGAGAGCTGATTTTCCTGTGAACTTGAGGACACAGGGAGGGGGAAGGGTAAGCTGGGACGAAGTGAGAGAGTGGCATGGACATATATACACTATCAAATGTAAAACAGATAGCTCCTGGATTTTTTTTTTAATTGAGATCCTTAAGCCACATAACCCCAGAGATTCTAATTTAAAAGTTCCAAATTGGAAGGCAGGGATCTGAATATTTATCAGCACTCCTAAACTGTTCTGATGGAGGCGGTTCGGAATAATGTCATGAATAGCTAACACCCAGATCAGTGGAGACTCCTCAGCTCTTATTCACATTTGACCTTTCTGCAGTATTTGACACTCTTAATGATACCTCTTTGAAATTACATTTTCCCAGATGCTCAAGGCCCAGGCTCTTGGAAAAGCTGGCTCCCCCCACAAATCATTTATTAGCGAATTCATAAAAGTGAACTACAGGGAACATCATCTACCCTAAATATTTGCTGGCTGTTGGATGTAAAGCTTCACTGGCCTCAGGCCTTCCCTTATTCATGTCTTTCATGGGATTCTCTTCCCATCCCCATTTCTTATAGTCTTAGCCTACTATTAAAATAACTTATAAAAATAATGATGAGTATTTCCTGAATGTTTATGATGGGTGCTAAGCGCACACATTATCTCCTGTAACAATCTCATGTGTCATGATTTCCTTCATCACAGTGTTTTTGTTTTTTAGAAATAGTTCCTCCTACTCAAACTACTTTCATTGCCAGAGAGCCCTAGTGCCATTCCCCACATTCTACTACAATCCATGAAGGTCACTTTCTTTGGGATGCCTTTCCTGATGACCTGACACTGTCCACTACTGGGGGCTCTTGCCCTGTGCTCCACATCACCTAACACACTGTAAGACGTTGATGTGATCTGTCACTACCTCTAACCAGTGGGCTTCTTGAATGGTAAGGGCTGTATCTATCAGCCGAGGGCCTGTCAGTGAGGCTAGCTGAATGGCTTATTTCTTAATTAATTAAGGCTAGTTATCATTATTTATGTATTTAACCTTGCAACCCTTCTAGCAGAATACTGTGCACTATTTCACAAATTGTTGTCCTTAAACAATCTGCATTCAAATCACCCTGGATAATTGTTAAAACAATAGTTTCCTATGCTCCTAGTTCACTAGAGCATTATTTCTGAGGTTCAACCCAGGAATATTCATTTTGATAGGCACTTTAGGTGAGTCTTATGAATAATAAAAGTTGAAAAATATTATTCGAGTTGGAAGAGTTCTTACTGAGATTGAAGAGACTTGTCTTCTGCTAGAGACAATAGAAACAACTAACATGTATTTCATGAACAAACCCTTTAAGGAGACTAGATTTTAGTTTCATTTAGAAATAGGGGATTAGAATAAATTATCTACAATGTCTCTCCTATCTCTAAAATATTTTTGGTTTTAATAAATTGGAAGAACTAGGGATATACTTGCAAGTAAATTTCTTCTAAGCCATATGAAGTTGGGGTCTATCTTTTATACCTCATAGGAATGAATGAGTACACAATCATTTCAAATCAGACCAGGATGCAAGGGACATAATGGCAATGAATTCAAGACTGGGGCTAGAGCTTTTCTTATTGTTGCAGTTAGGTAAAGAAGAATGGTAACAGGTGGTCAGACTTGGCCAAAGTATCCTAATTTCTTTAATTTTTAATCCTAAGTAGTTCATAGAGAAATATTACCAACAGATTTTTAAAGAGTGTAACCTTTGGACCACATGCAATGGAATCAGAGCTCTGCTTAATACTGTAGTTTCCCAGGTAATGCCCACCACCTACTGAATCAGAATGTTTGATCAAAAATAATTTCTTTACAAACACTCCAGGTGACTTATTCATCTACCATTTGAGCACCACTAATATACACAATCTAAGTAGTTAAATTGAGATATACAAGAATAATGAACAAATTGCTCCAATGTCTAGAATAAAACCATAAATAAATCCTCTAAGGTCTTATGCAAGCCAGTCTTCTGAAAATGCACAGAAAATGCTTTCAGTTACGTGGACTAAAACAGCATGTCTTCTGACTTTAAGAGTGGGAGATTCAAGGCTGTGGGCCAGGATAGAATTATGCAGCATATAACTACTGCCTTACAAATGTTCAAACATTCTGATCCAGCATAGCTTTGGGTAGAAATAGAAGCACTAACAGGATATAAGAGATGACCATAAAAGAGAGGCGTTAGGGGCTAAGAAAATAAGACAGACCATAATACACAGAGAGGCAGGAAAAAAGAACAATTAAGGAATGGGATAATAAGTTAAGTAAGGGAAATCAGTTTTGCTCAATTAGATAACCTGGCTTTGATGCTAAAATCTGTGATTAGAAATCATCTGATTAGTTAATAAACAAAAATTACATTATTAGAATGTAATGGCCATTGATATACCATATACAAGGGCATAGTTGATATTAAACTAAGAGTAAATAGTAAAATAAAGATCTTCCTCCTTTTGCAAAAGTAAAAATAAGCAATGGGAAAAATTTTATAAGGCATTAAGGTGTTTGGGAAAATTATACTAAAACTTTCAAAGCTGTAGATGTAATTCAATTTTTTAATAAGATAAATACAGGTCATTGGTTACATATGTAAAACTTCCATCAGTCCATTATAAGTTATTCATATCTACATATGGTAAAATTTTGATATGTTAGAAATGAATTCCATGCTGCAGATTGAAAGGAAAATAATTTGAAAAATATAAGTTCATAGACGTTACTTTCAAGAGAGTAAGTGAATGACTAAAACATCAATGAATTATTATTCACCATTTTCTCTGGAGAAAGTTGCATGTATTAATTAAGTCATGATTAAAGGAAGATGGTGTAAGTGCCAATCACTCACTTATCAGAAATGTATCAAGTAAAATTATAGTTTAATTTTCCCCCTTTATAATCCTATGAATAAAAATGCCTGTCTCTATTTATTGGAAAAGTAATCTGGTATTTTCTCAAGGTCAAACTTCTCTGAGAAATGTGTTTCCAATATTTTGTTCAAATTAAAAATATAAACAACTATTGTCTGCATTGGGTCCAAAATGATTTGTAGATCCCTGTGACATGACTTATTCTTTCAGCATGTGGCTCAAAAAAAAAAAAACTTTTTTTTTTAAGCTATAGGACTTAAGACTTTTTTGTTCCTTTAATTAACTGTAAAGTGGTTTTAAATTTTTGATTATTTAGAGCTTTGTAAACAATTAGACTATATATGAATTTAATAATAAAGGCTTGAAAAATGTAGATAAAGGTTTTCTTTTCTTTTCCAAATCTGGTTTTCGACATCCTCTTTCACCTTACCAAGGCAATTCCTATCCTATTCTCTATGTGAGAGAAAGCAAGAATATTCCTGATGACAAATATATTTAAGATTCATCAACAATTCCACAGAACGCTTTCACAAAGAGGGGAATTGGGAGGGAGGCTTATTAAGTTATTTCACATGTATTTCAAGCCTTTATAACAAGGCTTTTAAAATGACGATGGGTATATATGTAAATTTGGTTTCATAATGGGATAACAATATTGCCTAACAAGTTATAAGTGCTTAAATAATTTAAATGACTTTAAATGCCTTCTTGCATATTTTGAAGGTACCTATAAATATCAAAGGATTTTAAAAGCCATTTGTATCTTAGTTACAAAGGGATTTTTCAAATTACCTTATGAGCGTCTTACCAAATGCAACAACGATTTTTTATAGAGCCTATTTCTAAAATGCTGCGCTTCTGATGTCCTTCCAAGATAGGTCAGACCAGAGCACTAATTCTGGTGACAACCATAGGAATCTCCCATTTGTTTTTACATAAATTTAAGGTAAAAATGAAATGCACAGTGCACAAGCTTGCTGAACAGATTACATACATATCCTCCAAACCTCTACTGAAAATATGACTGTGAAATTATTTTGTAAGTAACCTCACTTCTTCTCCACAAAATATTTATAAAGAAATGCAAATGCTCAAAAACCATGTTTTTTTTCTGCTAATTAGAACAATTCTGGTACCAAATGACTAAATTTCATAATGAAAAAAATGTAGATATGAAATGTAGATACAGATACAGATGAGAGACCAGAAAACAAGGTTGTATTCCTGTCTCTTGCACTTATTAAGCAAATGACCCTGTGATTTAGTCTCTCTTGGTCTCAATTCCCTTTTCTATTAATTAGGAATAATAAAATCTGCCTAAGAAGCATAACTCGGGACTTCCCTGGTGGTCCAGTGGTTAAGACCTCACCTTCCAATGCATGGAGTGTAGGTTCGATCCCTGGTAGGGGAGCTAAGATCCCACATGCCTCATGGCCAAAAAACCAAAACATAAAACAGAAGCAATATTGCAACAAATTCATTAGACTTAAGAAAAAAAAAAGAAGCATAACTCAGTGGGTGAGAATAGGATTTTTAGTTTAAAATTAGCCTACATAAAGAAATACCTGTGAGTAGTAAAATAATATAAAATGATGAACAATGGTGGTGCTATGTATTCCTACCTGGCTTAGGAAAAAACACACAGGAATTTTTTTCCCAATTTCAGTCTCAGTAAGAAACTAACAAGTGAAGTATGATAAAAAGCCATACTCTCAGTTCCTCAGTGTTCTTTCCTCAATTTTTGTTTAAGTGAAAAGCTTTATAACTCTCCCCTCCCCCCAGCAAAAGAAATGCTTTTTAAGTTCCAGTAATTATTAGACACTAGATTTGCTGAGCATTGAAGTCGTAACAGTCACATTTGATAGCTTTCCCTTGGAAATATCTAATATGCACTAAGGTATGGGGCACTCTTAAGTTGAATGACTTAGACACAAGTTCTAAACTGCCCTCCACTACACTCCATTCCTGGGCCCAATATTCATCCTGAGTGGAAGATTTGGGTTCATTAAATGTTTTTAAAAGTAGTTCAGTAGAGCTGCTCAGGTCTCAATAAATCCCAAACTGTGAAGTAAAAACAAAAAAAATCTCATCAATAAAATCATTCAAATATTACCAAACAAGAATAAAACTCACTGTGAATAACTAATGTGTTCAAAGTCATTTTTTTCATGCCTTTAACTGGCTCGGATTAGCATAAAAAGCCTTCTCAGAGTGTAGGCAACAATAAAAACTGCAATAACTCATACTTTGTAGTGACTTTTATTTTTGAATCTGGATATTCTTTAATTTTCATAATAGTCTTGGGAGGTAAATATCATTATCCTCACTTCATTGGAGATGAAATTGAGAGATTAGTAATTTGCCCACAGCTACACAGTAAGTGAACTATATGCTGATTTCAGTTCTAGGCATTGGCACTATAATTACTGCCTTACTAAAATTTATAATGCTAGATGGTTAGCGCTTGACAGAAATAGCATTAAGGTGACAGCCAAGTGAAAATCGCAAAGTCAAAAACATGAAAACAAACATAATGACATAAAGGAAAGAGCGGAAAGTAACTGACAGGCATTTAAAAATAATAAGCTAATATTTATTGATTGCTCATCATGTGCTAGGCACTGTTTGAAAATGCATTATGTGCACTAACTGTACAAATCTTATCAGAGACCCAAAATTATTGGTCAAAACTGTAAGTCATCTTTGATTTCCTTCTTTCTCCTATTCTCTACATCTAACACAGCAACAAACCCTGTGGTCTTTAGCTTTAAAATACAGTCTACTTGTAAATTCTGGAGATTAATCCTTTGTTAGTTGCTTCATTAGCAAAAATGTTCTCCCATTCTGAGGGTTGTCTTTTCATCTTGTTTATGGTTTCCTTTGCTGTGAAAAAGCTTTTAAGTTTCATTAGGTCCCATTTGTTTATTTTTGTTTTTATTTCCATTTCTCTAGAAGGTGGGTCAAAAAGGATCTTGCTGTGATTTATGTCATAGAGTGTTCTGCCTATGTTTTCCTCTAAGAGTTTGATAGTTTCTGGCCTTACATTTAGGTCTTTAATCCATTTTGAGCTTATTTTTGTGTACGGTGTTAGGGAGTGTTCTAATCTCATACTTTAACATGTACCTGTCCAGTTTTCTCAGCACCACTTATTGAAGAGGCTGTCCTTTCTCCACTGTACATTCCTGCCTCCTTTATCAAAGATAAGGTGACCATATGTGCGTGGGTTTATCTCTGGGCTTTCTATCCTGTTCCATTGATCTATATTTCTATTTTTGTGCCAGTACCATAATGTCTTGATTACTGTAGCTTTGTAGTATAATCTGAAGTAAGGGAGCCTGATTCCTCCAGCTCCGTTTTTCATTCTCAAGATTGCTTTGGCTATTCGGGGTCTTTTGTGTTTCCATACAAATTGTGAAATTTTTTGTTCTAGTTCGGTGAAAAATGCCAGTGGTAGTTTGATAGGGATTGCATTGAATCTGTAGATTGCTTTGGGTAGTAGAGTCATTTTCACAATGTTGATTCTTCCAATCCAAGAACATGGTATATCTCTCCATCTATTTGTATCATCTTTAATTTCTTTCATCAGTGTCTTATAATTTTCTGCATACAGGTCTTTTGTCTCCTTAGGTAGGTTTATTCCTAAATATTTTATTCTTTTTGTTGCAATGGTAAATGGGAGTGTTTTCTCTTTTTTTTTTTTTTTTTTTTTTGCGGTACGTGGGCCTCTCACTGTTGTGGCCTCTCCTGTTGCGGAGCACAGGCTCCGGACGCGCAGGCTCAGCAGCCATGGCACACGGGCCCAGCCGCTGCACAGCATGTGGGATCTTCCTGGACCAGAGCATGAACCTGTGTCCCCTGCATCGGCAGGCAGACTCTCAATCACTGCGCCACCAGGAAAGCCCGGAGTGTTTTCTTAATTTCACTTTCAGATTTTTCATCATTAGTGTATAACAATGCCAGAGATTTCTGTGCATTAATTTTGTATCCTGCTGCTTTATCAAATTCATTGATTAGTTCTGGTAGTTTTCTGGTAGCATCTTTAGGATTCTCTATGTATAGTATCATGTCATCTGCAAACAGTGACAGCTTTACTTCTTCTTTTCCGATTTGGATTCCTTTTATTTCCTTTTCTTCTCTGATTGCTGTGGCTAAAACTTCCAAAACTATGTTGAATAAGAGTGGTGAGAGTGGGCAACCTTGACTTGTTCCTGATCTTAGTGGAAATGGTTTCAGTTTTTCACCATTGAGGACGATGTTGGCTGTGGGTTTGTCATATATGGCCTTTATTATGTTGAGGAAAGTTCCCTCTATACCTACCATGCAACTCAATAACAAAAAAACAAAGAACCCAATCCAAAAATGGACAGAAGACCTAAATAGACATTTCTCCAAAGAAGATATACAGATTGCCAACAAACACATGAAAGAATGCTCAACATCATTACTCATTAGAGAAATGTATATCAAAACTACTATGAGATGTCATCTCATACCAGTCAGAATGGCCATCATCAAAAAAATCTAGAAACAATAAATGCTGGAGAGGGTGTGGAGAAAAGGGAACGCTCTTGCACTGCTGGTGGGAATGTGAATTGGTACAGCCACTATGGAGAACAGTATGGACGTTCCTTAAAAAACTACAAATAGAACTACCATATGACCCACTACTGGGTCCCACTACTGGGCATATACCCTGAGAAAACCATAATTCAAAAAGAGTCACATACAAAAATGTTCATTGCAGTGCTATTTACAATAGCCAGGACATGGAAGCAACCTAAGTGTCCATCATTGGATGAATGGATAAAGAAGATGTGGCACATATATACAATGGAATATTACTCAGTCATAAAAAGAAATGAAATTGAGTTATTTGTATTGAGGTGGATGGACCTAGAGTCTGTCATACAGAGTGAAGTAAGTCAGAAAGAGAAAGACAAATACTGTATGCTAACACATATATGGAATCTAAGAAAAAAAAAGTGCCATGAACCTAGGGGTAAAATGGGAATAAAGACACAGACCTACTAGAGAATGGACTTGAGGATGGGGGAGGGGGAAGGGTAAGCTGGGACAAAGTGAGAGAGAGGCATGGACATATATGCACTACCAAATTTAAAACAGATAGCTAGTGGGAAGCAGCCCCATGGCACAGGGAGATCAGCTCGGTGCTTTGTGTCCACCTAGCGGGGTGGGATAGGGAAGGTGGGAGGGAGATGCAAGAGGGAGAAGAAATATGTATATGTATAGCTGATTCACTTTGTTATACTGTAGAAACTAACACATCATTGTAAAGTAATTATACCCGAATAAAGATGTTAAAAAATAAATTAAAAATTATAAAATAAATAAATAAAAGAAGAACCAGAGTTCTAGGAGACCCAGCTGATAACAAGAGTGTGATAGGGAAAGAACAAAAGCGGGCCTCATTGTGCCAGAAGGTAAGGAAAGGCTGGAAAACTGAAGGAGTTCTGGCAAAAGGACAAATAGACTTAGTAGCTATCATATGCAAAGCATCATTCTGACTGCTCTCCTAAAATCATATGCAAAGCAACATTCTGCCTGCTTTCTTCAAGTCCACTCTGCAAAGTAGGTATATTAGCCTAGCATACAGCCATGTGTCCGGTACACAGCAGATGCTACCACACAGTCTTTGCCCAGTGGAATGACGGAAACGGAAACTGAGATTACAGTAGGTATAACACGTTGAATTCATAAGTCCACAGTGATAATCAGGGAGGGAAAGGAAAGAGAGAAAGAAAGAGAAGGAAGAAAGTGAGGGAAGGAAGGAAAAAAGAGAGGGAAGAATGGTGGGAGGGAAGAAATGAGAGAGAGAGGGAGTATATAGGAAAGGAGTGATGTAGGAACAATCAAAATAGAAAATAACCACTTTGCAATGATATTTTAATACTTATTTCAGGCAAGGTTCATCAATAGGATAAAAAATTATTGGAGAAGCAGATTTTCACACATTCCTAAAACATCAACTCACCACTTACTTGTAAGTGACAGAGGGGAAAGGTAGCTTACCAATGGAGAAATCAGTCAGACATCACCATAACTATGTAAAGATGTGACATCACCAATAATGGGAGAAACTAATATCACAGGTGTCCAGATGCAATACTCTATGACAAATGTTCAACTTGAATCTAAGCATGAGGAAATGATCAGAGAAATCAAAGCTCAGAAATACTCTGCAAAACACTAGCTTGACTCTTCAAAACTGTCAGTGCTATCAAAAAAATATTTTTTAAGGCAGAGAAAGTGATCCCAACAACTAAATGCAATGCATGATCCCTGTTTGGTTCCTAGATTAGATTAAAAACTAGCTATGAAAAAAAAAAAACTAGCTATGAAGGACATTATTAGACAATTGAAAAACTTGAATATGCACTATACTTTAGATAAGAGTATCATATTTGTGTTACATTTCTTGCCTTGCAAACTATGATTTTTATATAGGAGAATGTCCTTGCTCTTAGGAGAGACATGCCCAATTATTTAGGGTCATGATGTCTGCAAGATCTCATCTGGATTAGCAAAGAACTCTTATCTATAGCTAGCTAACTATCCATCGATCTGAGCAAGAAATAGGGAGAAGAAGCTAAAGTGACAATATATTATTATATTAACAATTACTAATCTAGGTAAAAATTTATTGTAGTTTTTCAACTTTTCTGTCAGTTATTTTTTTTTCTCAAAAATATTTGGGGAAAAGTCTATCTTCTGAGTTCCTTGACCCAATTCCAATGTGTGTATGTGGAAGACTCCCCAAACTATCAAGCTATTTTCAGACTGGATGCCCTACAATTCAATTCAATTCAATTCTGACACTATCTACCATGGAGATAACATCACATTCCACGGGTTAAGGGTTCAGTCCTATTATACAAGACTGCCCTCCACTCCCCTCACACCCACCCGCATTCCCACCATACCCACACTTCAACACCAGTTGCAAGCCCACGTTACCTGTGCTTCTTCTGATCAACTGGCTATAAATCAGAGGTTCCTAGGAACTGCTCCTGAGGTTTGATTAGTTTACTAGAGCAGCTCACAGAACTCAGAGAAACATTTCACTTACTAGATTACCAGTTTATTATAAAAGGCTATAACTCAGGAACCACCAGATGGAAGAGATACATAGGACAAGGCAGGGGGAAAGGGCTCAGAGCTTCCATGCCCTCTCCAGGCAGGCCACTCTCCCAGCACCTCTAGCACCCTTCCGTGTTCACCAACACAGAAACTCTCTGAACCTTTCGGGTGTTTATGGAGGCTTCATTACAGAGGTAAGACTGATTAAACCACTGGCCACTGGCAATTGATTCAACCCTCCAGCACCCCCACCTTCTCCCCTCCCCAAGGTCAGGGGTGAGACTTAAATTCCCAACCCTCTAAATCACGTGGTTGGTTCTACCTGGCAAACATTCCCCTTCCTTAGACGGGGTCCAAAAGTCACCTCATTACCATGACAGGAGACAACTTTAGTGCTTCTTAACACTTCAGAAATTCCAAGGGTTTTGGGAACTCAGTGTCAGAAATGGGGGCTAGTACTAAATACATAGTTCTTATTATTAATCACAAAGTCACAGGCTACATTCTAAAACCATAAGAAACATCGAAACATTTAAAAAACTTTAAAAAGTAAAGGTAATTTGTTGCCCCAGGTCCACTTGTGTTAATAAATGAGTTTTTTGGCCCCCTGCAATTCTTCCATTAAAATTCAAATTATGTAGCTTTCCTCCATTGTTTACATTGATTTTCACATACAGAATCTGAATACAAAAAAGTATCAGTAACAATGGTAAAATTTGAAGATTACACAATGACTGAAAGTAGAATTTGTGTCAAATCCACATTTTTTCCTACCACTGGGATTCTCCTAAATATTTCAAGCTTGTGAATGGGATCCCAGGTTAAATTCTAGGATAGATAGTAATCTATAGTACACTAATGTTAGTGTACACCACAGTACACTAATGTTAGCTCCCAGAGCACATCATACGTCATGTGCACTTTAATCTCTGACCTAAACTGCAAGGGTTAGATTTTCCACGTGCTATATGAAAACACCTATTTAAGCGCAGCATCCCCTCAACAGTACTATAGTTAATGTTAGTAAGCGTTCATTCTGCAGTCATATTTTTCTCTATGTCAGTTTTTTCTGAGTCTAGTTATTTCTCAAAAAACGCAAGTGTGTATGCTTGTCCCCGTGTGGCAGAGACAACTAGCTACTCAAGTAGTAATTTTCTCCTTCTTTTGCAGAGTACAAAATTGTTGCCAGGAAGCAGCTACCTTGTCAATAACTGTATTTCCCAAACCCCTCTCTTTGCACCTGGCCCTCACCTTGTATCTGCTGGGTCCATATGACTGCTCTCTATGGAAAGTGAGCAATCCCTTCCAGACTGAAATTAGGTATCACTACACAATTGTCCTCAAATTGGCTCTGTTCTTTGGGCAGCTAAATGTAGCAGGGGAATCTAAGGAGACCCTAGAGAACTAAGAAATGTTGGAGAAGCAAAGAAAGGACCTGCGGGTCAACACTAAGAGGAGAGTCACCCAATAAACTTCCATTTGACATTATGTGCGTGAGAAATAATTTTCTATTTTGTTAATAAGCCTTTGAGACTTGAGTCTGTTACAGCATGTAGTGTAAAATTCACTATTACATGTAGAAATCAATTGACAGCAAACTTTCCCCAAGAACCACCTATACTAGCTTAGGTTTCCTTACTAGATTTGCTTTCTAATACCAAGTCTTCCCTGTACAAACTACTAATCCAACTTAATTTTTTTGTTTAGTATCTACCCTCTGCAGTTGACTATAAGCCTCATGCAGTCAGGAGTCTTGTCTGGGTTTTTTTTTTTTTTCTTAACTGTATTCCCAATACCTAGCCTAGGGCCTGACACACATAGGCATATAATAAGTATTTCAGAAATTAATGAGTGACTGTAGATCCCAATAACATTTCTCTCTACTTGCAAATAGAAAGGTAAATAGGAGAAAACAATTGATAGCCTGTGGGTGAGGGTGATTTCTGACTTTGGAAAAACAGTGTCATATCCTGAGTCACTTCAGAGTCACTTTATGGCATTTCTAAGCTACTCAATACTATTATGGACACATATGCACGCGCGCGCGCGCGCGCGCGCGCACACACACACACACACACACACACACACACACACACACACATACAAATCAACTCCCAATTATCTCTCTTCCTCTTTTCTCCCAATTATCCACCCAAAGAGGCTCATCTTATGAAAGTAACATCCCTTACCTCTCATAATTGACTGGTTCTTACCTTATTTCTTAAAAAAAAAAAAATCTTGAGAGAAAATTTGCTGGCTCTAGTTAATACGTTTAACCCCCAAAGCCAATATATGTACTAGACTGGGTACCCCCCAACCTCAGGTGGACCAATCATATTGGGCAGGGATAGCTTTAGGGGTAGAAAGGTTTGGTACAAGTTATAAAGGAAAGAAACCACCCTGGTAGTTTAAGCAAAGGACATTTATTACAGGTTATAAAATGGCTTACAGAATCACTGAGTGAGCCCAAGAGGCAGATTCCAGGCTGGGCCTCCAAAACTAATGCCTCATACTTGGGCACCAAAGAAGTTGCTGCTCCTTCGCTTATCAAGAAACCAGCTGCTGGGGGTGGGAACTGCCAGCTCCAGAATCACTTTTTCTCTATCACCATCTGTACCAGCAGAACGATGATGGCCTTGCCTTATTCCCTATGCCTTCCTCTCCTTAACTCAGTTCCAAAGTCAAGTCTTACCCAAACCCATCTGATTGACAGAATCTAAAAGATATACAGAAACCCTGTTGAAATTTGCCTGGGTAATGTAGCTTTTAGTCTTCCAACCTTTGCAGTATAGGAAGGGCCACTAGAGGGAGGTTGGCATAGACAATGAACGAAGCAACCCACGTCATGACAGACATCTTGACTGGCCTATGTTCTACAATGACTTTAAAATCACCTCCAGTCACAGAAAAATCCAGAACCCCTTCCTTCCAAAGTCCTGCTCTTCTTAAATCAACTCCTTTACGAGGTATTCATTCTCCCAAGACTACATACAACCAACCTCCCTGAAGGTTCATTATAAGTTTTTCCTTCCTTGAAAAAGTTTCACCAGTCACAGGTGAGATTGCTACCTGATATCTTAAATAACATCCAGCCCTAAGGGCCAGAGATATTACCATTATGCCTTACATCTATTCCCCATTCAACTCAGTCACCACCAGAACACCCAGTCTCCCCAACTACCCAACATTAAAATGCTAACTCTTGTGTTCAAGAACCCTCCAGCCCCTTCCCTCACAAGTCTTATTACTATTCCCTTTAAAACATGCTCTCTAATATCCTAAGTTTCTCTGAAACTCACTTCCACTCATGAGTCCTTATTACTCAGACACCTGACTGTTCTCTTCATGCTTCCCCTGCCACCTTCTCAAGAATAGGTTGTTTTGTTTCTCCCACGCAGAGAAGTAAGTTGAGTAAGAAAGGCATAGCAGTGTCCTCTTTGCTCTTCCTTGATATTTTTGAACTATCTCCTCCCTCTTTCAAAACCCCAGCTCCTTTGCAATGCTTGCCATCAGACTTTTCTACTCCATGTCTTTCCTAGTTTTCTTCACATTCTGACATTCTTATTACATCCATCATTCAGCGATGATTTTTGTTCCTAACAACTGAGGCTCTCACCATCCTTAGCTACATTAAAAGTCAGGAATATCCATCTAACATGATGGGCCTTTCATTTCCTTGATATTCTTTGTCTCAATGATATTTTCTTCTACTTTACCTCAGTTCCCCATGCACATGGTCATACAGTAGACCCTGTTATCACTGGTAACAGCACCTCCTATCTGACTGTCACATATAATCTTTCCAGGTCACTTATTCTAAAATGACCATCCAAAAATTTTCTGATCTCATTGAGGCCTCTTCTTTATCATAGCAGATTTTCACTATTCATCACCTCCTTCATATCTTCACATACCTCTTGCTCAGCCAAGATTCAATGGTTTAACAGCATTACTTGCCTGTACATATCCTGACCTTCTTTGTTACTCTGTGTACCCCTTACAAACACACAACCCAAGAGCCACATGCAAAAGAAACTGGACCACTAACTTATACCATATACAAAATCAACTCAAAATGGATTAAGGACTTGAAGGCAAGACCTGAAATCTCCTAGGAGAAAACATAGGCGGCAAGCTCCTCAACATCAGTCTTAGCAATGATTTTTTGGATTTGACACCAAATGCAAAGGCAACAAAAGCAAAAATTCACAAGTGGGACTGCATCCAAATAAAAAGCTTCTGCACAGCAAAGGAAACCGCTGACAAAATGAAAAGGCAACCTACAGAATGGGAAAAATACTTGCAAATCATATATCTTGATAAGGAGCTAATATGCAAGACAGGTAAAGAACTCATACAACTCAATAGTAAAAAAACCAACAGTCCAATCAAGGAATGGGCAGAGGTTCTGAATACACATTTTTCCAAGAAGACATACAGATGGCTAATAGGCACATGAAAAGATGTTCAACATCACTAATCATCAGGGAGATGCAAACCAAAACCATAATGAGGTATTACATCACACCTGTCAAAATGGCTATTATCAAAAAGACAAGAAATAACAAGTGTGGGTGAGGATGTGGAGAAAAGGGAATCGCTATGCACTATTGGTGGTAATGTAATTCATACAGCCACTGTGAAAAACAGTATGAACGGTCCTCAAAAAATTAAAAATATAATTACCAGATGATCCAGAAATTCCACTTCTAGGTATTTATAAAATCAGTATCTCAAAAAGATAGCTGCACCCCCATGTTCACTGCAGCATTATTTACAATACTCAAGACACGGAAGCAACCTAAGTGCCCATTAGTAGACAAATGGATAACGAAAATGTGATACATATATATAGAGATAGATACACACACACACACACACACACACACACACACACACACAGTGGAATATTATTCAGCCATAAAAAAGAATAAAATCTTGCCATTTGCAATAAAATGGATGGACCTAGATGGCACTACACTAAGTGAAGTAAGTCAGACAGAAAAAGATAAATACCATATGATCTCATGTATATGTGGAATCTAAAAACAAAAAACAAACCAAAACAAAATTCAAGCTCATGGATATAGAGAACAGATTGGTGACTGTCTGAGGCAGGGGGTAGAGGGTGGGTGAAATGGGTGAAGGGGGTCAAAAGGTACAAATTTCCAGTAATAAAATGAATAAGTCTTGGGGAAGTAATGTACAGCATGGTGACTATAGTTAATAATACTGTATTGCATATTTGAAAGTTGCTAGGAGAGTAGATCTTGAAAGTTTTTATCACAAGAAAAAAAATTTGTACCTATGTATGGTGAAAGATGTTAACTGGATTTATCATGGTGATCGTTTTGCAATACATACAAATCATTACATTATACCCATGAGACTAATATAACATTATGTAATTATACCTAAAAAAAAAAGCCCAGTAGCTGACCATTACTGGTTCACTCAGCAGTACCAATCACAAGTTTATGACCACATGGTTCAAGGAATCCTTTAACAATGCCAGACTGCTCTACTACTACTACACTTCTCTAATAAATTCACTTTCCCACTCTCTAGTAACTTACAATGCCTTGAGCTCCTCAAATTTCCTAGACCTTTTCATCCCAACATCCTCAGTTGATGACACCACTGCTTAATACATAAAGATAATAAATGCAACAAAACGAGGATTCTTTCATTTGCCTACCACTAAATTCTTTCAATCCACCTACATCTCTATCTCCATAATATTCCTTCCATCGTGTTACCATGAAAGAAGTGCTTCTACTCCTATCTAAGGCCAACCTCTCTCTCCCTGTCCTGGATTCCATCTCTTCTTGAGTAGTCACAGAATTCCTTCCTGAAGTATTCCTATCTCTCTTGTATTACCAATTTCTTGTTCTTTACTGGATAATTCATTGAAATACACCAACCAATGTCACCTAATTTAAGCTACATCCACAGAAACATACCCACGAGCATAAATTCTCTGGAATCCACATTTGCTTCCAGCCAAAGCCCACTTCCCTACAGTAGTAAAAATCTTTAAACATATCTACCCTGCCTGTACCTACTTCTTCACCTCACATTCTTCGCTAAATGTATTCAAATAGGGCTTTATCTTCATCACTCCAATGAAATGGCTTTTAATGAGAACACCAAAGACCTATATTTTGCCAAAGCAAATGAGAAATTATCTGTTCTCATCTTACCCAACCATTCAGTAGAATTTGACACAATTGATTATTCCCCCTTCTTAAAAACTTATCTAGGTTCTCCAGACTCTTGAGTTCCTTTTACTTAATGCATAACTATTTTTTACTAGGACCTCCTTCTCCTCTAAACCAGGAAAATTTGCAAGGTTTTAACACAGTCCTAGAATCCCTTCTTTTCTCTTTCTGTACTCAACCTACGTGACCTCATTCAGCTCCCCATGACTTCAAATGCCAAGTATGTACTGATAACTCTCAAACTTACACTTCTTGCCTGGATGGAAACTTATCCCTGAGAATAAGATGCATATCTAACTGTCTATCATCTTGTCCATTTCCAATTTCCCTTGTCAAAAGAGTGCTTGTTATTTTCCCTCCAAATATACCACCCAAAAAGCTCTCAGTAAGTGACACCACCTTTCAACAGCTACAAAACCAAAAAAGTCTTAGATTCATCTTGGCTTATTTGTTTCTCCTTACACCACATACCCAATCCACCTGTTACTCCTGTCAGATATATCACCAAAATACATCCCAAATTTGGTACCTTCTCCCCATTTCCACTTCTCCAGCCCTTCTCAAGTCCATCTTCTCCTCTTGCCTGTATCACTGTGGCAGCAATTCTATTGGTCTCCCCGCTCCTTCTCCTGCCTCCCTTCTGAGTAACAGTGATCTTAACTTCTTGTTTGGAGGTCAAGTACTCTCCTGCCTCAAATCTTCAATGAAATACAATTATACTTAAAACAAAATCTAAACTTTTTAGTGCAACCCCAAAATCTTTCTATAATTTGAAGTTCTCTCTGAATACAATCTCTCCCTCCATTTACTTTGTTCACTTCATTTTGATCACCATCATCTTATTCCTGCCTTTTAACACCTGGAGATCATATCATTCTAAAGGGGTTTGCTCTTGCTGTTCTTTCAATTAGAGAGGCTTTCTCATTAGTAAGGTCATAGAAATCAAATTTCATCTCAGCAGAGACCTTCCCTGACCCTAGTAGATACCAGCTTCAGTCACTCTCTACCATATTTTCCTATTTTATTCTCTTGGTAGCATATAAAATTCCTATTTTATTTATTGGTTTGCACATTGATTTACTGTCTTCCCCTTTCGAGTGTGAACTCTCTGAAGACAGGGGCTCGATTTCCTTAGTTTATTGTTATCCCAAGTAACTACATCAGTGCCTGGTTCACTCTATAATTACCTGTTTACAAACCCAGTGATTTAACAATAATTACATATCACAGAACCTAAGGTGTCTTGCTCTAGAATCTTTATATTTTACAAGTCTGTACCTCTAGGAATATCAAAGAAATGACATGACTTTATAAACATGCTACACTAAAATATGACATGGAAAGATTTCAATTGCCCATGTTCAGATAATTTATACCATTTCAATATTTTCCTGCGTGTTTCTTAATTGAATATATTAACAAAATGATACCAACAGTACGAAAGATTCATTTGCTCATTTATACAGTCATTCATTCCTTCAATTTAGTGTGTTCTGCTAAAACTCATATGTTGAACTCCTAACCCCTAGTACCTCAGAATGTGACTGTCTTTGGAGATAGGGTCATTAAAAAGGTAATTAAGTTAAAATGAGGTCATTAGAGGGTCATTGATAGAATATGACTGGTGTCCCTAGTAGAAGAAGAGATTGGGACATACACACACATGTGATGACACAGGGAGGAGAAAATGGCCATCCACAAGCCAAGGAGAGAGGGCTAAGAAGATACCAACCTTGACTTCTAGCCTCCAAAATTGTGAGAAAATAAATTTCTGTTGTTCAAGCCACCCAGTCTGCGGTACTCTGTTAGGTCAGCTGTCATAAACTAACTGACAGCTGAGAATAGCAACCAGGTAATATAGCATGCTTTGCTTGGTAGTATCTGTGGCTCAATTATACCTTCTGAAATTAACCACAACAAAAATGTTAAGATTTATACAGTTTAGTATTTGCATATCTATTTATAGTCTTTCTAAAGGATGATGTATTCTAGTACCACTTGCCAGATGGCTCAGATAAATACCTTTATGGAGAGATTAAAGATCCCTGAAATGAACTGCCTGTACTACTCCTACCTGCTAGAAGATGTGGAAAGCTAATGCATCTTTTTTTTTTTTCCCCATTTCAACTCTTTGTGTGAGTGTAAATGTCAAAATTTATCCATTTATCTTTTTGTATTACAGCTGGCTAATTCTTATTTAAAGTATTTTTTTAAAAAGCTCACATCACAGATTTTCTCAGGGAACATCTCAAAAGCACAGCTTGAGAGTATTCTGCTCTTGAGATTTAGTCTTTGCCACAGAAAACTCCAGAGTTAAAGAACTACTATCTCAAGTCAGCTGAGTGACTCTGCATTATACTAGCATAACTTGAACACTCATTAAAAAGTTCCACTTAGTTTGAACTAAGGAAGTTCCAACTGGTTGTGGTTGTTGAGGATTCATGAGAGTGCTGTGACAGCAAATAATTTGCACTGTTTGCTCTCTTTCCATAAGCCAAGTTCAGAACAAATTCTCTGCCTTCATGTCTAAATAAATGAGACAATATTTATAATAACCTTATCTTTTACCAACTGCACCTTAATATATGCTTAGTTTATATATAAAAAGCACAATTTAGAGAATTAAAATAATTTATAGGCCCAGTATCATTTTTGTAAGATTTTGGTGTAAATTCCTCTAGCCACTGCATACTAAAATCATCTCTCTCTCCCTTTCTCTGTCTTTTATTCTTAATGGATTGTATTTATATTTTGGACATGTTGATTTATGTATCTGATAGCCACACTATATTCTAATGTGTGTGTACGTGTTTGGGTGTGTGTATGGCAATGTACTTTAACTTAACCATAACTGACATAATTTGTTTTCCTCTTCTTTTTTGTTTTATAAATATTCCTCTATAAATGCACACTTTTTTTAAGTTTTCAATTATTTCTTGATGGGATATTACTCAGTGTGGCTTTTCTGAACCAAAAGGCTTGCTAATTTCAAATTTTATACATACTGTCAGGTTGTCCTTGGAACGGCCTAATCAATTTATCCTCCAACAAAGAGTTCATATATATTCCCATTTGCTCACAGATTTGCCGCCAAAGGGTCACGTGTTTAATTACTAATGAATTTGGTTATATCTTCACATTCATTAACTTTGACCATTTCACCTATTATAAATCACCTAATCATTTTTGGTTTTTCTATATTGTCTTACTTCTATTTATATTGTGGATATATTAAACCTTTGACTCTCAGCTACACTGCAAATTTCTTTTATCAGTATATAATTTGCTAACCTTGTTCTTGTTTCTTTTTATCAAAAAGAAAAAGATGATGTTTACATAATGAAATCTTGTAGTATTTTTCTTAGTGATTCTTGCCTTTGAGTTCTACAAAAGTAAATTTATTCACCTCATTTTATTCTAGTATTTTAATAGTTAAATACTTAATATTTGGGGTTTATTTTGATATATGTTGATAAGTAAATATCTTACCTTAAGTATTTTTCCAAATTTAAAATTATCTCAACATTATTTACTAAATAATCTATTTTTCTCCATGTTATAAAAATTATAGTTTCAAAAGCAAACTGTCATTACTTACTTGGGCTTATTTCTCTAATAACAATTTAGTCTCATTAAATTCCTTGTCAATTTTGTGACCAATATTTTAATTACATGTTAGAAGTTGACAGGGCAAGTTTTATATTATTATTCTTCTTTACCATAAATTTCCTGATGTATTCCTTCAGTGTAAAGGTTTATTCTCAAACAAAATTGAGAATTATTTGGTCATGTTCCAAAATAACGATGCCATTGTGTTGACAGCGCTGGGTAAATGGATTCTAATGAAGGCATAAAAGTATTTTGAAAGAAATGACATCTTTACAATATTGATATATCATTTTCAAGGGACTTATGATGCAATTTATTTAGGTCTTTTTAAATTTCCCTCATGAAGTCTTATAGTTTTATTTATTAAGTTCTTGTACATGTCTTATTAAGCTTATTCTTAGGTATATTATGCTTCTGTTACTCTTTTGATAACACAAGTGTTTTATTTTCAACTGATTAGTGCTGACTTTTAAAAGTAGGCCACTGAATCATACATATTTATATTATGACCAGGCATATTGACAAAATTCTAGTATTTCTAATATATTTATTGACTTGGGGATTTCTAGGTTAACTTAAGATTTTATCCTCAAAAAGAACAGACTTAGAGAAATATGTTACCTGTACTTAAATGTCTACATGGTTCTCATTTCAAAGAGATAGTCCTTTTGAATACCTCCAACAAGGCATAGACTCTTCTAATGGGTAGAAGTAGCAAGATTGTTGTTTGGGACTTAAAATACGGAAAAAACTTTCTAACGATCTTTCCAACAATGTAATCATATAAAAACAACTGCTAAGTGTCATTGAGAGTTTTCTTCCAGGCACGGTGCCAAGCTTTCCATGCATCATATCTCTTTTAATCCCCTCAACCACACTGAGAGGTAAGTATTATTACTAGCTTCATTTAACAGTTGAAGAAACTGAAGCATAAAAAAGGCTAAGCTCTCTGATCTGGCAAAGGTAGAACAGATATACCCAGCCGGACTGAGCCACAGCAAAAGCTCTTAACCATTACACTATCGTTACCTTGCTGTCATTGTTCGAAAGGAACTAGAAGACCATAAAAAAGAAATAATGCTTTAATTTGGAATGGCAAAGATGATCCTTGAAATTTCTTCCCATCTCATTTTTAAGATTCTCTTATCTCGTGTTCTTTGCGGAAAATAAACCCGTGTCTTCAGCCAAGATTCTCCCAGGATTCCAGCATCCATCTTTCCTGGTCTGCAATGTCTGGGAATTAAAGTATCAAATACATAGTGACTGAAAGTTGTAGGATGTAGGGGAAGGATAGAAAATACATGCTGACGGCAACATCCTTACACATTTTGCTTAGGACGATACTTGTTCTCCCTTGCATCACAGGGTTCAAAAGGTAACCTGAACTTTAACCTCTGCTAATACACACACACAAACACACTCGCACTATCTGCCTACCCCATCCTTCCACAGTATGTGGTGTGGTTTATGATATGTAATGAAACTAATGGCATCCTGCATGTAGTAGGACATGAGTTATTTTATAGATTATACATTATGCATATTATCTATTATATAATACAATCTACATTTTATCGATTATGATGTTATAGAAGCATTAAAAAGCAGATTCAAAGAAATTATTTTCCTGGTTACATGACAGATTTCAACAGTGAGTGGAAGAAACATAAATGGTCTTTTTCCTTTCTACATGTGCTAAGATAAAGATATGTTATTTAAAAGAGATTCAACGGGGCTTCCCTGGTGGTGCAGTGGTTGAGAGTCTGCCTGCCAATGCAGGGGACATGGGTTCGAGCCCTGGTCTGGGAAGATCCCACATGCCGCGGGGCAACAAAGCCCGTGAGCTAAAACTACTGAGCCTGTGCGTCTGGAGCCTGTGCTCCGCAACAAGAGAGGCCGCGACAGTGAGAGGCCCGCGCACCGCGATGAAGAGTGGCCCCCGCTCGCCGCAACTAGAGAAAGCCCGCGCACAGAAACGAAGACCCAACACAGCCAAAAATAAATAAATAAAATTAAAAGAGATTCAACGACCTATTAATAAGACCTGGAATGTGCCTGCGTGCGTGTTCACAGATACAGATGATTTTAAGTGCACTATAAATCTGAAACTCATACATGAAATGTCTGAAGCATTAAACTGTTAACAATCATTTTGTCAGATTTTTAGGATATCAGAGCATCTGTTCACTCTATAGTCTTCAGAGATTTGCAAAAATAAGGCAGCCAACTGAATAGTACCCGAAACAAAACACCACTTTTCAGTTTTCAACAGTGACTTCAAGCGGGAAAAGTATTCTAATTACTTCTCACTTCAATTTTCTACATTAGTAATTTATCTTTATGTCACCACCCATTATATATGACAATCTGCTAAACTGTGCATTGGCTACAGTGGTTCTGAGGAGGAGGAGATTAGTTTTGGTGTATTCAGTGGAGAATTCACTTAAGACTGTGACAGAAAGAGATTAGAAGGGCAAGTGTTCCAGGCCCAGGAAAAACCTGAGCACAGACACAGAGAGGGAAATATGGCTTCCTGTGTATGGAAAGATGAGAAGAGCAGGGCAGCTAAAGCAGAGGTTTAGAGAATATGTGGGAGTAATAGTAAATAAGCTTAAGCAGGAAGTGTGTGTGTGTGTTTGTGTTTGTGTGTGTGTGTGTGTGTGTTGTGTGTGTGTGTCCCAGTGCAGAGGGAGAGATCCTGCTCAGGGAAGATAGTTTATGAAGGAATGTGAAATGACATTATTGAATTTGCCCTTTTTTAGTGCATACGGAGGAGCTACTAAAGATAGAACCAGGATCTTAAATTGACCCAATGATGCAAAGTTGATTTTCAAATATATTAGAACATTTAGAAACTGACATACATAATTTTTGAGTGGGTTAGGGGAAGCGTTTTAGTTTCAAAAAATACTCCTGAAAGGAAATAGATTTTAAAATATCTTCCCCCTCAGGAGCCTCACAGGATATTCCATATATCAGAATATATAGCTTTAACTGCTCTAATATGTATTCAACATTCCACTGGTTTCAACTGTTTAGTCTCTGTTTCATCATCTTTATTTACTCAAAATGTTCTGAAAAATATAATGAAATTAAGAATGTTTTTAAATTCATAGTGATACCTTATTCTCTTGCTTTATTTTATGAAGAAATCACAAATCCATACCTGTGTAATCATAAATTTGCTTACCAACAAAGTATCTGTGGAGTCAAAAATACA
Organism: Phocoena sinus; assembly: GCF_008692025.1. Classification (NCBI taxonomy): domain Eukaryota; kingdom Metazoa; phylum Chordata; class Mammalia; order Artiodactyla; family Phocoenidae; genus Phocoena; species Phocoena sinus. Next base: position 119,967,781 of record NC_045764.1, on the reverse strand, counting down.
TATGATTTCCCTAAGCACTACATTTTGTTCCTGAATTATAAACTAGTTAAGGTATATTTTTAATATTGTGCTTAGTGTGACTGTCTCACATTGATTATTTATGTAAGGCTCTTAATCCATTTTTATTATTTTTGCTAAACATATGGTATAGATTGTGACAATGAAGTATAAAATAACAGCATACAGGTATAACAAGTTATTTGCATTTAAATGAACAGTGGTTTAATCCAGCTAATTATGCTTTTCTAACCTTTACCTAGCATTCAAAACACCTGAAACATATTATGTACAATTCTGTACATATTGTACGTGTACAAGACAAGTACAAGATAGTATGATTTCGTACATATTGTACATGTACAATAAGACGTGTTCCTCCGTGTTTTACTTACTCCAGAGTTCAAGATGCTAAGAAAAAAAAAAAAAGAAATACAAAAGACAGTTTCTAAGTAGCAACTGAGGGTCTGTATACCATGAAGCAAACTATCAGTCAGCAGTGGCAGTCACCATTTGATCCACGTCATCAGGAATGTGGGAGACAGGGCTAAAGTCCTGGAATGTATGCCAGTTCTTCACGATATTCCATGTCTCTTGGCAGGCAGCCTGCTTTGACCTTAGGATGGGAGAAACTAAATAACAACGAGGAAGCACCTGACTTAGCCAGTAGCTTTGACCCACACATTACCTCAATCTGCACAAAAACTTTCAAAGCTCTGTGAACTATTCACATACGCTGTCTCATCTCTTTCTGTATCATCCACTGAGCAAGAGGAAGACTAACATTATCACCACCTTCCAAATGGAAAATGTGAAGTGCAAAGTGATGATATGGTAAGTCTGAGAAAAACCAGAACTCAGGTTATAACACAAACAGCCCTTAGCTCTAGAATCTGATTTTTCCACATGTTTACTAGCCAGGTGTACTTTGAGGTAACATGGATGAGTCAATATGCATACCTATTTCAACACAGTGTTGGAGGACAGAAGTGTTATAAGAGTTATGATGGGTAATCTGCTCTTATAGTGAATATAACACTTGTGATGTTTTCCTAACGCTATAAACAAATTCGAATTGTAAGACAAGGTTTTACAAATGTGTTTTTTTGCAATGAAAATTATCTTGCATTTCTATTAAGCTATAAATCAATAAATATCAACACATGAAAGAAATCTATTGTTGGGAATAAAGCATGGTTTGGGGTCAATTTCAGTAACTCCAAGCAACGTATTACAGAAATACACTTACAGTGATCAATATACATTTTTCTTGCTCAAGAGGTTTTTATGCTGATGCCTTCATTTTCAACAAGGGAAAATATGTTGCACTATGAAAACAAAGGGAAATTGGTTGATTTTTGTGACTACCGTAATGTTTCAAATCTTCAACATCTGATATTTCAGGGCAGTACAATTATCCTTCACCTTTCAAAATCTTTTAAATCTAAATCATAAAGCCATTATCAAACCACAAGGAACCATGTGAATATCTGAGTTGGGGCACTACAAATCTAATAATTATCACTTTGGCAGCATATTTGTGGAATTTAAGGGGTAATTTTGTGTTGAATTTTGTGTTATCCTCCCAAGCAAACTAAAAATATCCATATAAAAATGGTTAAAAAACCATGTCATGTTAAAAGTGCTGATGTTTATATGAAATGAGAAAATAGTAATCTTATTAATATAGCATGATGTGGGTACCACTGAAAAATATATTATCATAAAATAGCTAAAATTTGCAATTGAAATTAACCAAAATATTACTATTCCTAACCAATCAACAAGTAATCAAAAATAATACAGGTCATATGTTCTTAATGATGATGAAAGTGAAATATCAGTTTACTTCTTTCATACATTTTTTGAAATCCACAATCAAATGCATTCCCATTCTCTAGAGTACTTTAACATTTGAATGTATAGTTAATATTTCATATGACCCATCCAATGTCCTTTTCAGGCCTTCAGAATAATGTTTTCAAATGTCCTCCAAAGGGATCATCCTGTCTCCAGGAATGATAAAGTCTTTCTCAAGTTACTGTGCTGTGCTTTTACATTAGGAGGGGAATGTCTGCCGACATTTCATGTGATTTGCACTTGAGAGACAGTGAATTATTTTTTATGGTCTACTCAGCCATCTTCTATCTTTGAAATGCATAAAGTTCTTTGTGTCATTTCTTCAAATACTCATCCTTGAAATTCTAACACCAGGGGATTCAGATATGGTTCCTAAAGTAATGCCCTGTATATTCTATATGGTTCTGAGATTTTTCATCTTTTACTGACACAAGCAACGGAAGATAAAAATAGGTCATTTGGATAGAGAAGCCTAGAAGTATGTAAGAGGTTCATGTGAAATCATGAAATATGAGACAAGGGGCAATGAACTTTGAGGAAGAAACTTCTCAGATAAACTTTTAACTTGATACTATTTGTCTGTTATAGATGGTAGGTGCTTTGACAATAAAGAAAGTTCAGACTTATCTAATTATTATACTCAAATACAGGTTAATCAGTGACTTTGATATACAAATTTAATAAAAAATGAAATGACCTACTTTCGTGTATGCTGAGGGCATTTAATTTTTCATGAGCGCTCCACATGACTATCTCTATAGTGTCCTAATCTTTCCTGTGTGTTGTTCCTCCAGAGATATAAACACAAGTAAAATGTGATATAATAAAGGTCATAATGGAAACAATTAGAGGGCGAAAATGCATCATCACTTTGCTTATCCAAAAGCAGAGGTTTTCCTTTAGTGTAGAACTGCATAAAAATATAGTCCTTTGAGGTCTTAAAATTTTGGAATTATTATGGGTTTCTAACAATAACTTATCCTCACTTGGTTTGGCATAAAAAAAGTATGTCTTTATATTAACAGCCTAAAGCAAAGGAAAAATGGCACTCCAATCTACCTCAGCCTGGGACACTATATTGATAAAGCTTACTTGGAATGTCAGGGTCTTCAGAGTGATGATTAAATATGTTTTCACTTCTGACATTTCTATTACCTCAGTTTACTTTTCACCTGTGATCCCAGTGGATATGCCACCCAATTAAAGAATGTGCTGGATATTGCAGTTTTATTATAAAACTAGTTATCTCTTAGTAATTTCTCGATATAGTAGCCAGAATTAGACATTATTACCCATATTTGTCCAGTCCTCCTACATTTTTTCATTTCACCTATAAAATATTTTTTTCTCACAATAATCCTACAAGATAGGTGGACCAAGTTTTATTATGATTATTTTATAAATAAAAAACCTAAGGACTGAGGAGGTTAAATGGGCAAAGTACAACAAGTTAGTTTCAGAGGTATAGACAGAATCCAGGTGCCCGGTTTTGAGGAGAATGCCCTTTCTACCAAGGCTATCCATTCAACCCTGCAGAAAAAGCAATTCGTAACACTGTAGGAGAAAATATAAGACTGCATTATATTGTTTGCAAAAGGAATCAGAGACAAATTCTCTGAATCTGTGATTTCCATATTAGGCTGTGACATGGTCTATAAAACATAGTTACAGATTGTCCATCCTTTGAGGGCCAAGACTGCCTCATTTACCTTGCCTTCCCAGTGCCTAGCAAAATACCCAGTCATAGAGGAACATAATGGATTCCTGCTGTTGAACAAATGGTTCATGAGCTCTGTCTTTAGGGAAACAAATATTATTTTAGCATTTCAAAAGAGGCAGAATAATAGTAGGAATCAGAAGGCTCTAGTTCCATTTCTGTCACTTTTCAAGTATGTTTTATTGAACAAATTCCTTATCTCTACTGTAAAGACAATGATACCAACCTTTTCTACCTCACAGCATTTCTTGAACTAATGTGAGAAAAATGCTTTCTACGAGATGCCAAAAAGATATACTAATATAAAATATTTTTCTGTCTGTATTTGAAATACCACATATATTTTATTATTGATACTGTATTTCCAGAAGCATATTTTAAAAGCTTTAATAAAAATATTTAAAACATGTTAATATATTTAATTATCATTATTTCCAAGCTTTATAAAATTTAAATTTGCTTATAAATTATATAATTTAGCTTGTTATAAAAATGACATGTTTTATATAATTTGGGTTACATTAATTTTAAATCTAACTTTTAAAAACTGAGATTTGTTGGAATTACTTCTTTTAAGAACCAGGAAGTCTCTCTCAAGGAATATTAAAGTTTACTAAGGAGAATTGATGTACAATACCAGAACTGCAAAATAGAAGTTGCTAAGTCAGATATTTTTAAATGTCTTTTTTACATTTAGCAAGAGAAAGCAATTAAAATATTATATGGAATGTGGTTTGAAGTCTATTTTTTCTTCACTAAATGGCTTTCATCATTCAACCTATCAAAAATACATTTAAGCAAGTATGTGGAGGGCTGCCTTACAGTAATTTCTGGCAATAGCCCCCTGACAGTGTAGAGTTGACAAATAAGGAAATACATATACCCCCCACTGCATTCTAATGAGAATTTGACAGCTTGTGGTCAAGGCAACCTTGGTTCCTAACTCCCTACCATTTTAATTAGGAGGAACAACTTATAGCTGGTGTAACATGAACACAGAATAGCATTTATGAAGTCCTCACTACTAAGGGCAGGAATTGCAGTGGTCCAAAGTCCTCAGGATTACCTCATTTCTGTGCGCTGAGTGAAGATATCTGGGTCTTATTACCCATGTGGATAGAATGTTCTCCTATTACAGCAGCATCTAGTTAGGGTGGAGCCAGTCCAGTCACAAAGGGCCATGGTAAAGAGGGTCTGGTGTAGATACCACAGGCAAAAATGGGTCTGAAAATAAGTGAAGGTTTTAATTTTCAATCTAAGGCAGTAAACAGAGAACAGAATTTGGATTTGAAGCAAAACCTGGAAAAATTCCCTAACGCAAATTTATGTTTGAGAAAGAAACCTTTTTGGGTACCCAGAGTGGAGACTCTGGGCAGAGAGAAAATGTTCAGGGTGCTGAACTGACTTGACAATTTGATCCCACCCACAAAGGTCCTAAAGACTCTCTTGACATTGTGAAGAATGTGGTCATATCCCTGGGTCCTCAATAAAAAATGCAAATCCAGCAGCATCTGCACTTTTGATCCCTGCCCTTAGACACAGGCTGCGATTTTCCCTTACACCTAAGTGACCCTATATATCAAAAAACTCTAAATGAAGTGTAAAAAGCTCAGAGCAAAAGAATAACATGGAGCCACCAGGCAGGCCTGGCCCTTGACTGAGACAGACCCCAAACTGGGTAAACAGAATAATTCTAGTCCTGGATGCTTTGCTGGGATAGCAGGCTGAGGGTAGTGCATGCAAATTTCAGAATGAAGCTCTTTAAGAATTAAGAGACTAATATGGACAGAATCTCAATCTAATTAGAGTCTCTTGATTTGTTATTATTATTATTATTAGACTCTTTTTCCTTTAGAAAGGAAGAAAGCAGATTTGGAAAAGGAAAAAAAAATTCCTGCCCCTTCCCCATCCCAATTCTGGTAGTTTTAAAGCGTTATATGATTAAAAGAAAACAAAACAAAAATCTGAACATGCCATGCTGAAAACTTCATAATTCCACTATCATAAGATGCTGAAAGTACGTGAACAGAGAGCAAATCTCCCTAATTGCAATCATGGAATTAAGCAGCCTGAGGTACACCTCCAATTGATGACCATAGCCTGAGCACCTTGTCTCTACAGCCTATGCAGTGGATCTGTGCTGAGGGGCTGCACAGGCCAGAGCAAATGCCCACAGTCAGGAAGAGTGTGGGAGACCCACAAAATGAACCCCTATTTGGACCAAGAGTTTACTGGACTCAAAATCTTGACACCTGAGTATTTGGGTTCTTTGGCTTGTAAATTTTCAGGTAAATTATATGTACTAGCTGATAGAGCCCTGTGAATATGCAAGTTTTGTATTTGTCCTTAAAAATAATTATGAAAATTAAGACACTTTAAAAAATACCATGGTGCATTCTAATGGTTCTTGGATTTGAAGGATGTATCTGAGTCAATGTTCAGAATTCAATATGGTTTTTGACCTTTAAAATATAATTTATTGGGAAGCAATGGGTCCCAATTTCACTGCGAAACAAAAATAACACTTCTCTAGGTCCTAAAATCATAAAAATATTAACATGCTGCCCTTCTATACTTGTAATTTGGGAGCAACTTGTACTTATTTGTGAATAGTTTCTTAAAGGGAGTACAGTAATGCATTTGTCAGATTATATACCACATTTAACAATACCTCAAGGGAGTCTTGATCCAGTATAGGTAGAAAAGTGAAATAATAAAACTCACTTTCAAACATTTCTCAATATGTCACAGAGAATCAAAACTGAAAATGTACCCAAATCCGACAGCTTAAAAGGAAACAGATCACCTTGATCAATTTAAACACTGGCTCTTTAGTTATATACTGGAACATACAGTTCCTAGAGTCTGTCTTCAAAATATATTATAGCTAATCATGCCCTAGAAGAAAGTCTCATATTTCAATGTCTCGAGAATTTTATCTATACAGATAGTGTCTCATAGGGCAGGGGTCCCCAACACCGCCCGCCCCCTGCCCCCGGGCCGTACCACAGGAGGTGAGCGCTCGGTGGGTGAGTGAGCGAAGCTTCATCTGCCACTCCCCATCGCTCCCCATCGTTGGCATTACCACCTGAACCATGCCCCTGACCCGCCCTGTGGAAAAACTGTCTTCCAGGAAACCAGTCCTTGGTGCCAAAAACGTTGGGGACCGATGTCATAGGGGATTAAAAAATTATCCATTATCTCCCAATTACATGATTCTACTATTTTACTTCCACTCTTAAAGTACAGATGATCTAGTACCTGACCAAAACAGCACTGTATGCCCTTTCTTTGCATTAAGCTATTGGCCTTTATGGCTTCTTGAATGACGGGAGACTCCATGGGGAGAATCTGCATTAAACAAAGGGATATCTCTGGATGGGTCTATTGCTGGAAGAACATCCAACTTAGTGACACTTTTTTGGTACTGTTAAAAAGATGAGTATGATCTCTAATCTAGCAGGAGATGCTGAAAGATCTAATTTCAGAAAAGTGAGAAGCATTGGAGATTCATACAGATCTATAACTGAGTGAGTGTAGTGGAGCTCATTATAGTGGATGCCCTTCACACACTGGACCCAGTTTTGCTTAGTTTTATTGAGAATCATTACAATGTGATCCTGAGTTTATTTTATAACAATCACTGGAATACAAAAAATCCAGTGACATTAAAAAAGACTGAAAGCCAATGGGAATAACTGAACTTAGAGGCAAGCCAAACCAATACAAGGTAAATAATACAACAATAGTTAAGTAGGACTGATAATTTTGAAACACAGTGGAGAAGATTACATTATTTTCTATTTCTTCACATTCCTCTCCCTAGGAAAAGATGTAATTCAGTCACACTAATTGGCATCTAACAGCTGTTCATTGGACTGCTAGCTGTAAGACAAGAAAAAATTTGCTACATACATATATACGTGTATATATTATATATATACACGCATATTAGGAAGATGAGGTCTATGTCATTATTTTAGGGGTCATTATTTTCTACGTCATGTAAATAGTTTTTATTTTATGAATTTTTTAAAAAGATTCTTAACTACAGAAGGCAACATTTACAAAATTGCAGAGAACACTTTTGACTTTTTAAAATGTAAGTGAATAAAGGAATATCTTAACTTACACTCATGGCATTGCCACACAAATGTCATAATTCCAAAGATTTTTATGGAATTGGACCTAATCCTAAAAAATGAATGCAGAATGAACCCACACTGACGTCAAGTCTGTTCGCAACCGGTATCAGTGGAATTTTTCACTAAACCATCCTGGCCCACGCTAAAACCAGTACCTAAAAGTGATCCTTAATTGAGTATTTAAACATATTCAAACCTATTTAAAAGTACCTAAAGCATTTTAATATAAAAGGAAATAATATATGTTAAATACAAAAAAAATTAAGAAAATAAATACCATCCCCAAAGTAGCACAAAAGTCTATAATCAAGTCACGATATTGGGGTATGAAAGAAATTGAAAAATTAAGCAAAGTTTTTAACTGGAATTAATTTCCATAGTAATTTATTAGATACAGATGGACTTCAGCTATATTATTTTACATATATTGTGGTAGTACATCCTTTGTCTTATTTATCAATTAAGTAATTTAACCTGAAAACTGACACAATAGTGACATCATAATAGTGACCATTTATTGTGTCCTATTATGTTTTAGACATTGTGCCTAAAAGTGTCATCCACTTGTGTCCTGAAAACAAGCCTGAACCCTTGGGGTTATTAGCTTTAGTTTATGGATGAGATATTATAGTTCAGAGAGGCTACATTAATTGCCCAAGGTGACAGAATTTGAAATCAAGTCTGAGTACAAATCCCATACTTTGTCAACTATAAAATGAGAAGAGTTTGGTAAATTGAGTTAAAATGCATGATTTTCACATTTAATGTTTATCAGATTATGAAAGTAATATCCTAGCCATCTAAGCATAGGAATTTTAAAATAAGTAAAAGAAAACCAACATGTATTCTTAAAAGAGATGCAGATAAATACGAAGAAAAAAATACCTATTCATCTAACACTATTAACATTCTGATGTATTTATCGCCAGTCATAATTTTTCTTCTCTAAGAATACAGAGAGATAGACATACATGATATTCTCTTATAATTCAACTTCTCTGCTTCCAAGTACCTCACATGTAAAAATGTAACAATAATAATACCCACACTTCCTAGGGTTGTTATGAGGTTTAAATATGGATAATGAAAGTAAAGGGCTTAGTAAAGTATGTGGCACAAGATATTACTGTAGAAAAGAAAAAGTAATGGTAGCTTTGAAGATGAAGAAAGATTTTCCAAAATTCTCCAAATTTTTTTTCTTTGTGATTTCTTATCCTTTTAAACATACTTCTTTATTTTACAAAACGAATCCTTTTTAATCTAGTCACTTCCTATACCAAAACCATGGTTCAATCCTCCATCAAATCTTGATGGGCATAGCCTTTTGTGCTCCCTAGCTTTCCCTGTGTCCTTACAGTCTATTCAAAGGCAGCAGCCAGAGCGATACTTTATAATATTAGTCATTTCCTGTCATGTCTCCTCAAAACGCTCCTTGGCTTCCTATCTCAAAGTCAAAGTCTTTAGGCTGACCCTCAGGACTTACTTCTCTCTCACCTTTTTAGAGACTCTTCTGCTCACTCACTCCTCTTTAGCCACAAGCTCCTCCTGACTATTTTGTAAACATGTGGGGCTTGCTGCTGCCCCCAGAGTTCTTGAACTCACTCTTCCTTCAATCTCTGTTCTTCTCTTGGATAGCTTCATGACTTATCCCCCCACTTATTTAGGTCTCTGAAAAGTCTCCTCATCTGAAAGGACATGTGGAAGCCTCCCTTCCCGATTCCACACCCCATATGGTATTTTCAATATTTTCCTTCATAGCAGTTATCATTGCCTAATATTTTATATTTATTTATTTATTGTCAAACACCTCTGCCCAATAAATAAGCTTATGATAATAGGGATTTTAACTTTTTCACTCATTGTGTCCTTGACTGATGCCTAGCAGATAAATATTTGTTGAATAAATAAATCAGCAGAGGCTTCTTACAGTCATGGAGTTCTGAAATGGGTTTTGAAGTATCAGTTGAATTTGAACAGTCAGAAATGATACAAGAGCAAGTGCTCCAGGAAGAATAAGCCCAAGGAAATACAGAGGGGAAAAAAGGCAACAAAGTCTGTGCGAGCAAAATAATTCAGTTTTACTGTTGTATGCAGCCTGAACGGAGGAGTAGTCATAGTTGAGACTAGAGGCTGGATCTTATTGGGATTTGAGGGCCATGAATGTCAGAGAGCAAGTTTGAATTTAATTTAATAAGCGATGAGGGACCTCTGGAAGTTTTCGAGTAGGGAAAATACATGACTGAAGCTCGTTAGGAAGATTTATCTTGCAGGAATATAGTATGGATTAAAAGAGGAAAGACTATAAGTAGAGAGTTTACAGCTTTATATGAACCATTCCAACCTAACTCACTCCAACATTTGACAAGTCAGAAAAGACTTTCAGATTCTAATTTGTCTTCCAGTTAATGTCAATGAATTAAGAGTAAAGGTCTTTACTATAGAAGATATAGTATCAAACATCAAAGGAAAAATCCCAAGAAAATACAAGGTATGTAATTAATATACTTTTTTAAATGACAAAAGAAAACCCAAGTAGAGAAATATATGTCCAGTGACTGAAGCAGGGGTATGTCTTATATGACTAAGATATCCTACTGTCAAAGAAAATTATCTGTTTCCACTTATGTCCCCTCAAAAGTATATGATGCAAATGCTTTCAAAGAAATGAGGCTCTTATCACTATTCGATTACTGTACATCTGAATTAGCAGCAAATAAATCATAGCTATACTATATAATATACACCATGAAATTAGAATTTCTAGGTTCTGAGAATATATGGTCTCATTAAACAAATGGGAAGAATATAAAGTGATCCATCTTAAATCCATATATTTCTCAAAAGTAGGTTTCAGAAATCCCTGAAAAGGATCAATAATTCAAATTATAATTTTGAAGTGATAAATATTTATAGTATTTACTGAATTTACATGATCTAACAGCCAATTCAGAATGATAATTATATATCTGAAAGAAGCTATTGCCTTAAACTGATTTAACTCACAGAAAAATTTTTCTGTAATTTTATTCGAGATGTGTATATAGGTCATTTCTAGTTCTCTCCAGTATTTCTTTATTGAGAAAAGGTCTTCAAATATTACTCTACAGTAAATCTTTAGCTTAATATCAACAAGCTTGGGAAAAATCTCTGAGAAAACTGTTGCCTTCTTTTGTGTCACCACTACTGCTTTTACACATAAATGAGTACTTCATTTCAATAATTCAATAAATCAATTCAGTAATTTCAAATACTATTCTAGGCATTTGGATTACAAAAAGTAAAAATATGTTAAATATGCCAAAGGCATCAAAGTCTATCTAGTATATGTGAAAAGAAGGATAAGTGAATGATTGAACTACAAAGTGATATGATGGAAAAAAATGCTCTGATACAGAATGGCCACTATATAGAAAAGCAAAATTCTCAGAAAAACCTCTGCTCAAAGATCTTGGGAAGGAATCTGTACAATACAAAGCTACATTGCACAGAAACATGGAAACCCACCTGACACCTCCATAGGACTTATGATATGAGGGCAGCATGGGAACAAAAATGTGATGAGATCCTCAACTTTGAGGCATCAGAGAAGCCTTCCCCAGAAGGAGATTCTGGAAATATTGTTGGATAAACAATTTGAGGATGATGAGAAAATGATATTTTAGGCAGAAGGAAAGGCAAAATCAAAGACATAGAAACATGAAAGAGCTTAGTATGTGTAGAGAACTCTATAAATAGTTCAGCAATACTTGGACAAGATCTTATGCCAGCTGTACTGACTAGAATTAGGAAAGTCCATTCAGAGAAATAAAGAAATAAAAAGGTGTTTATTTCACCTAAATAACGTGCAGGAAACTCTGAATATGTAGCTGTGGAGTGAGCTGAAGTAAAACAATGTAATTATTTTACCAATAACAGGGAAGTCTTTCAAGGCCATAAAGCAGCATGGAAGCGTAGCCCACCAATAAGTGATCACAAAGTTGATTGAACAGTAAAACTCCAGGCTTCTGTTGTTGGATAAATTATCTGAGGGTGTAATATAAGAAACTACCATAGAGCAGTAAGTTTTTAATTAATGGGAAATACTCTTCAAATAAATTTCAAGTCAGTACTTGAGCCAGAGCAGTCTATTTTATCTAAAATAGAAAGAAAAGGAAAATCCTCAGACCTCACGAATAACTGCAGAAAGTATCTTTTTGCAAATACAGAGACACATGGCATCTTCAACATATAGATATAATATATATAATATATATTTTGTATATATATATTCCTGTAAATACATTTTTTACAAAACCAGCTGGTGATGAATCTAGTCATTTGAATTTTACTAGTTTACAGACTAAATGAGAATTTACAAGTCAGAATAGCAGCCCAGACGTAACAAGCTAGTCCAGCATGTGCCATCATTCATACCTAGGGAGCAAGGGCTAAGACCCATCAGATAGTGAGCCTGATGGATGGGATCCCACCTTACATGTTCTCAGAGCGCACTGAACTTCCTGTGTCATAACAGTCCTCACACATGTGAAGCAACTCTATTTCTTTCATGCAAATACCAGTATCAGACAAATTGAATCCATGAATTCCTGAGTATCTTTCTCCCTGCTACTCTGTACATTCAACACAGGCAACAATACTATTTCTCTTGTTTACTGCTGACTCTTTAGATCCTACCACTACTTCTAGTAAATGTAGAATGTTATCAATATATCTTTATGAATCAGTCAGTGAATTAAAGATGTAGCACCTGACAACAGAAAAAGAGAATTGTTTCCTTTATCCACTCTAATAAATGGTTTCATGGAGGCCTTAGTGAGAAAAAGTGAGATATTGTTAAGAAGAAATGAGAGCTAAAAAGGAACTTAAAATTATAGTCAAGATTCAGCAATCCAGAGTTGGGAGACCAGATAAGCTTCACCTTTGACAGAACAGTCCCGGCATAGTGCACAGACCTTTTTTGCAACAAATATTAACTCAGCAACTTTGAAATAAGTAATCAGGTAAGTATCACTAAAACCTAGAATGTTAAATACTGAGAAAATATTAATTTTCTTATCTGTAATGAGTAAAATTAATTCTTATAATGCAATACTCACAATCATAGATTTCATAAATGGAAACTTTAAGTATATTTGTTTCTCTCTCGAGAGGGGGAAAATATATATAATTTCAAGTGACATACATAGAGGCTTTTAATCTAATATTCTTTCCTCAAGTCTCTGAAATTACAAGGCTGTTTAAAACAGCAAAAAGTGTCACTACGAGAAAATATTCACTAATGAATATTCACTTATATAAAGATTAACTCCATTCAAATATCTCTCTCCACTTAACACTAGTATAGATAGATGGTCAGATAGATCAATATAAAAATAGCTATGTCTTTGACCATGTTGTCTACTTCTTTATCATCACTTTTGCATTATAAATGTACTGCATTATAAATTTATTTTATTTCATTTATAAAAATTAGAATTTCATGAAGTCAATGAAAATGATGTTGAATAACCACTAGAATCAAAAGCATAGCTCCTGAAAATGATCTGGCAGAATGAAACCACGTGATAAATGAAAAAATATCTGCAAGATGCTTCAAAATAAATTGGTTTACTTACCGAAAAAATTAAGAAAGGCCCTTGGGAAAATTATTTTTTTAAAGCCTTAGTTTGTGTGTGTGTGTACTTTTCTTCTGTTTTTATTTTCCTCGGGTTTTTTTATCTCCAGAATTAACCTCCTGGGAGGGGGGCAAGGGGAGTGATTGCTAATGAGTATGGATTTTCTTTTGAAGGAGATGAAAATTTTCTAGAATTAGATAATAACAATGGTTGCACAACCTGTGATTAACTAAAAATCACTAGGGCTTCCCTGGTGGCGCAGTGGTTGGGAGTCCGCCTGCCGATGCAGGGGACATGGGTTCGTGCCCCGATCCGGGAGGATCCCGCATGCCGCGGAGCGGCTGGGCCCGTGAGCCATGGCCGCTGAGCCTGTGCCTCCGGAGCCTGTGCTCCGCAACGGGAGAGGTCACAACAGTGAGAGGCCCGCGAACCGCAAAAAAAAAAAAAAAAAAAAAATCACTAAACTGTACACTTTAAAAAGGTGACATATATATGGTATGTGAATTATATGTCAATAAAAAAGTGGAAAATAAATTTAAAAAAAATTAACATCCTTGGAGTTCTGCTGTGAAAGGTAACTGTGAAGTAAAAACTATTCTTTTCTGCTCTTGATCAATATTGTTTGAAAACGTGCAGAGGAATGATAAGATTTGAGTGTTTCTTTTGCTCTAGGAATATGCATAGTTATAAATATACTTTTGTTAAATATGAGATAAAATAATTTTCAAAAGTTTAGCTTCATTCTTCTGTACAAAATCCAAATAAAACTTTTATCTCTGTTAATGTGGAATTTAGTGGCACTTTTAATTTCCATTATCAATATTCTAGACTGGTCTCCTAGCAGGACCTCCTGTCTCCTTTAGTTTTGTTTTGTTTATTTGCTTAATAAAATGGAAGCAACTTAAATGTACATCAACAGATGTATAAAGAGCATGTGAGATATATATACAATGGAATATTACTCAGCCATAAAAAAGAATGAAATAATGCCATTGGTTGCAACATGGATGGACCTAGAGATTATTATACTAAATGAAGTAAGCCAGACAGAGAAAGATAAATATCATATGGTATCACTTATGTGGAATCTAGAGGAAAATGATACAAATGAACTTATTTACAAAACAGAAATAGACCCACAGACATAGAAAACAAACTTATGGTTAGCAAAGGGGAAGGCGGGGAGAGATAAATTAGGAGGACAGGATTAACATATACACACTACTACGTATAAATAGATAACCAACAAGGACCTACTGCATAGCACAGGGAGCTATACTCAATATTTTATAATAACCTGTAATGGAAAATAATCAGAAAAAAATATATATACCGCAAAAAATATATATTTTTTATTTATAAAGAATATATATAACTGAATCACTGATATTATAAATGATACTGAAATTAAAAAATAAATAAATTGGAGTAAATTAGAAAACAGTTTATTTTCAAACTACATTAAGATTATAGAAAAAAAATTTTTTTTTAATTTAATGATGCAATCATTCATCTACGTGACAAACACTGCACTGGAGTCTGATGCAAACAAGCACCAAACACTCAAAATTTCTATCTCCAGGAACATGAAGCTATAGACTTAAATAGAGCCCAGATTGAAATTCCTTTAGGGTGGAAGTCAAAGTTTCCTACTATTTTAGGTTAAATTAAATGCCTAGGTTTTATAGATACTTTCTTCCCAAAACTGTAATAATATAAGGCAGAGCTGAAACACTGAAGCAACTGAATGCTTTTGGCATTTCATACTGTTAGTGAGATTCCCACTAAGAACCATACATTGAGTTTGTTTTACACAGTGTAATCAACATTCTAGATAAGCTGGGTTGCTAAATTTCTGAAATTCATTAATAGAAAATAAATTTGTAATATCATTGATGTTTTGACATATAAACATTCAATAGTATAAGTTTAGCATATAGTGGCATTTCATCATTTATAAATATTCATTTTTAATTTTATTTGATCTGTAATAGTAATGGCTATTAAAACTTTATATTTAAGCTTGTAATTATTATAAATCATTAAGTGTATGTGATAAAAAGTTTCAAACACCATAAAAGGATAATATTGAAAATCACCCAGGGGGAACCACCACCTACTTTTTGTGTATATGTATCATTCCAAGAATGTTAATTCATAAATATGCATTTATGTGTATCTGCACATGTGAATGTATATTTTAGATACCTACACATATACATCTACATATGTGTTTGTACATTTTAAACATATATACATCTGCATATATGTATGCATATTTTACATATATACATCTGCATATGTCTATTTTTACATACGTACAAAGAGGGTAACATTATAGTCACCATAACTTCCACTCTTACGTAGCCATATATTTTGGACAGCTTTGTTTATCAACATATATAGATCTATTTCATTTATTTAAAGAGCAGCAAATATTCTGTCAAGAAACCTGCTTACTATTGATAAATACTTAGGTTACATAGTATTTTCTAAAATATATTTTTGCTATTATAATTCATATTGCAATTAACTTTCTTATATATTTCTTGTATAACTATATCTATGAGACAAATATCAAGGCCATACCTTGATCCTGTTTAACATTTAACAATGTGGGAGTACACTACAGAGTACTCTATAGCAAAAAGCAGTCTGTACTATTCTCTCTGGTTCATTAATGCATCTCTAAATATCCATCACTTAATCATGATGAAGATTATAAAGCAATTTGTATCTCAGAAAAATATGAGTGAAAATGCTAGCAAGAAATAAATCCTTAGAGTTGATTCATTAACAATTAAACTGGCAACTGATTAACCTGTAATTAAGATTTTTATCTGCAATTAGTCAATTTTTTTTTTTTTTTTTTTTTTTTTGCGGTATGTGGGCCTCTCACTGTTGTGGCCTCTCCCGTTGCGGAGAACAGGCTCCGGACGCGTAGGCTCAGCGGCCATGGCTCACGGGCCCAGCTGCTCCGAGGCATGTGGGATCTTCCTGGACCGGGGCACGAACCCGTGTCCCCTGCATTGGCAGGCAGACTCTCAACCACTGCGCCACCAGGGAAGCCCAATTAGTCAATTTTTAAAGAACTAAGACAAAGAAAAGGGGGAAAAAAATCAGTAGGGGCATTCTTTATTGATTCAAACAAAAGAACAAAAAAAAATGGAATGAAAAAACTACAAGTCTTTTTTTTTCTGTGTGTGAACTGTGAGAGAACTGATATAAAAAGGTACTATGATTCATTTATTTATTTGTTTCTGCTTTGTTGTTGTACTTGTTCCTTTCATTAGACTCCTCACACCAATTAAGGTTTCCAGCAGTGATGTAGAGTAACAGTATTTCATAATTTAACCACTGCTTAATCAAAATGTCCCTTTTAGTCTGTCACTGGTTACACTTCAAAAAGCTCAGGGTTACCTCAATTAAAAGTGACTCTTTAAAGCACTTTGCAGATTTGGTGCAGTATCATACAATGAGTGCTCTACTTGGATTGAAAAAGACAGGGAAGACAGTACTATTTTTAACTCTCTTGCTATATTCTATTTTTGCTGATAACCTTCCAGCTCAATGTTTTTCCCCTCTGTAGAATCATCTGAAGAGACTGCAAATGATATGATGTTACATTACAGTATATCCTCCTTGTTCACTATTATGAACAATCTATTGTCATTTTTAATTAAATAATAGCAATGATACTTCCACAAAAAAAGACTAATTGCAGGAAACCTAACCAGTCATTCAAATTTCAATCCACATTGATTAAAGTGCAATGTCTTGGACTATACTTAAAAGACTAAATATTCTAAAGTATGCGTAGGTAGTAAAATATATGGATTATGTGCTACCCATCGTGAAGTAAGGGACAGAAGTTACTTCAAACTCTGGATAGCTGAAGCTCGAAGTATTTGACATCAAAATGCCTTATATATAGTTGCCAGGAAACATTTCCTTCTTGGTAATTCAGGAACTTATTGTTGCATATGTAATTGATTAAACTAGTTACATTACACTAGAAGAAACAGGAACATTGGCTAACCACACTGCATTTTCTTCAGAGGTTGCCACCAGCTTCCTTCTAATGAAGAATGCAGAATTACCATTTCACTATAATTAATTTTAGAGTATTCTGACCAAAAGTTGACTGTGAAAGGAATGATTCCATCACCACTATGTTGAAGTAAGCTAAAATGAAGGTAACTATCCAAATTTTAAAGAATGGATGATACCTTAAGGAGCCTGCCGAGTGCAATTAAAATAT
The DNA here is from genome assembly GCF_008692025.1 of Phocoena sinus. Classification (NCBI taxonomy): domain Eukaryota; kingdom Metazoa; phylum Chordata; class Mammalia; order Artiodactyla; family Phocoenidae; genus Phocoena; species Phocoena sinus. The sequence goes on along the minus strand of NC_045764.1, from coordinate 119,950,186 downwards.
AATAGAAATATGGGTAGAGATTGCCTATAGTTATCAATTCAGGCTAAACAGTCAGGGCTACATTTTTTTAAATTTCTTCATGGGTTTTATAACAAAGACACTGAAAACTGATTATTAAAACCACTTAATAGAGGGTGCATACAACAGTAACTCTCTTACGTTTTGTGCTCCCTACAAAACACAAGTGTGTTTGATTACTTTTCCGATGTGCCATTTAATAGGAACTCAAACACACAGAAATTTTTCAAAATCCCACCGGCATTATTTTTGTCTGTTTTATTCCTCAAATGGAAGTTTCATTTAATGAATGGTCCTGTGGGAATTGTGATGAGCCTTTGGGGTGGCGGGGAGGCTGAACTTTAACAGCTGAGCTGCTCTGATGCTAAAGCAAAAGCTCTCTAACTGACCCAGGTCACCCCATGCCAGGGCTTTATTACTTGCTTCCTTCAACTGAAATCACACTGGAAAGTCAATACAAAATGATGGTCTATCCCAGTTACAACAGTTCATTATTATCACCTATAACCTTAAAATTAAATTATAGTAGAGAGTTAAAAAGGAAGTGGGAGAGACAGTACTATCAAGAAGAGAGTATGGCTTCAAAAAATGGTTAAATCATAATGAAGAATACTACCCTTCAGAAGGTTGAAAGACAGATTATGAAAACGAATGCAAAAGCTTCAACAATTATTCAGCATCTGTACAATAGCTGTTTTACAAAGAGAAAAAGAAGCTACCTGAGACTTTATTTTAATTATATTTAAATTCATTCATTATCATTTTCTCTTTTATAATTTTACTAAACTTTATTTCAAAATTGAATAAACTATTATTTTTCCAAAACGATTTAGCTTAGAAATTATTTACAATCTTCTTTAAAGTGCAATAATTACAAATAGTACAATATACAGCATGCTTATTAATGAAGATTTAGAATTTGATAAAAATAAATAAGCTTATGTGGATACGTGTGTGTGAGTGTATACTCAAATAGTCACTTACTGTTCTATTATAGTAAGATGAAGCTTGTCTTATTCAAATAATGTGTTATTTAACCTCTCAATGATACAGATGCAATTTTCTTTGTAGGTAAATTCTATTAGACCCACTCATTTCAAAGATTTTTACAGTAAGTCTGTGGCTCTACAACTTTAAATTCCCCCAAAATAACAAAACTTGCTAAGAAATCTTAAAGCAGTGAAGGGGAGCAGAATATGCCACCCCAAAATATGCCTCTTTGGCATAAAAGTTTATTCTTGGTTTATTATTTTAAGAAACGGCAGACATAGGAAAAGCTCTGAATACCTAGAAGTTACCCTTTAGTAAGAGACATTTTACATTTGGGAAGAAAATATCCACCTGTAAGAGTGTCTCCCTCTCTGTACCAGGAAGGAAGAGGAGGGTGACTAAATCGCTAAAAATTTATCAATGGAGAAGGTGCCAACTTAGAACTGCATAACAACCATATCCTTGTTTACTGTGCTTTGCCTGATAATCTCCCATAACTGGCCTCCCTCCCTCCAAAATCTTTTGTCTTTAGCTAAAGATGGTCTTTGAGGTGACGGCTTGGGCCATTTAGGGGAGTTACTCATTTTTCCTGGGTATTGTCCATGTATATAGGACGTATACATGTTATTAAATTTCTGTTTGTTTTTATCCTGTTAATCTTTTTATTTATTACAGGGCGGTCTCAGCCACGAACTTAGAAGACCAGAGGAAAAACTATTTCTTCCCCTATAGCATGAAACACTGATTATCAAAGCCAAATATTAAAATTTCTCTAAAGCTGTATGGGCTTTTGAATTTCACATGGAGGACAGGAGAGGGGCTTTCCATGGAAAATAATTCTGAAAGAAAGGAAAGGAGGGAAGCATGGAAGAAGGAAGAGAATATAGGAGGAAGGAAGAAGTAAATGAAACAAGCAGTGATCTGACTCCTTCTAACCAAGTTCCAAGTTCAGAGATGTTAACAGGATGCAAGTCAAACAACCAGGGTTGAAAACAACCAGTTAAAGGACCTTATTCAGATTGTCAGGAAGCAATGCCTCTTCCTTCCTCCTTCCCACCCTTTCTCCTTGCTCTTCTCCCTTATCTAACCCTGACTTCCCTCCCTCTTTCTTGTCCTGCTCCTTCTACCTTTGAACTTCCACTTCATAGTGTGATGATATGAAGCTAAGGTAATCCACCCTTCCAAATCTGAGAAGGGAATTAATAGAGAGAAAATAGAGCTGAAAGTGGGATCCACGTTTTTCAGCTATTTTAATCCTGAATCAAGCTATACCTGAAGATAACCCTGCTTAAGGCTATTGGTTGTATGAAACAAGAAATTCCTTAGATGCTTGAGCCAGTGTGGGTTGGGTTTTCCACTTGCAGCTAAATGAGTCCCAAGTGACACAACCCTGTTTTCCAGCCTTAACTTAAGGTGCTGAAACCAAAAATCTTATGCTGAAGAATGCTGATGAAACAGCCTGAACTCTAACAAGCTTTGGATCCTCCTATCACTCTGTCTCACTCTTTCACCTGCAGGTCTCTCCTCCTTGGATTGCTATATAATCAACACATGATTTCAACTTACAGTGGCAAATCATGTCTTCAAATTGTTACTGACAGTACCAATTCAGCAAGAATGAGTACTAACTCCATTTACACACAGCTCACATGGACTCTCTCTCCATCCAAGAAGCACAGATTCCCACAAAACTTATTACCCCATCAAGGAAAATTTTGTACTATGTGCTTTGAATCAGTTTGAAAGAGTTGATACTTCTCATTCCCTGTATAGACTGTATTTTGTAGAGGGAATATGTGAACAGACAAGATAGGGAAAATCTTCAGAATGACATTACATTTTTTTTCAAGGGCTGCTTTTTTTAATATTTCAAAAATAGTGATTTTTTTTCTTTTTCATAACATTAAAGTGTAAATAACAATTTACAGGAAATGACTATAAAAATGAAACTAATTTCTTCCCATTATTTTAGAAAAATAGATTTTTGTGCTATAGAGCCACATTCCAAAACAAATATTTATTAATTAATGTACATATCAATTTTCAAACAACACCTCCTGAGTGCACATTTTGTACCAAGCATGATTTCACTGAAATTCTCTATTTTCCTCAAATATTGCCTGGAATCTGCTTCTTTTTTGAATATACTTTAGAGATAATTATTTTTCCATGTTATCAATTGTAATGCTATAGACATCACCTCAAATTGAATAAACTATTTCTCCAACATCACTGGAAAAATTTGGTCACCAATTACACATATGGATTTCTCCATTTATTTTGATCCCAATAAAACAAGAAGTGCTACAGTCATATAGTCATATGGCTACTTAGATAAATATTTCAATTTTCAATTAATAAAAATATATTTGAAGAAGTACTAGAACTATTAAAGAGGCTACCATGAGTTTAAAAATTTCTCAGTACAAATTAGTCTAAACAACCACAAAATCAAGTTTCCTAATCAGGAAAATAAAAAGAAAGTTACTAATTTTCTCCTGAATTCATTGAACATGTCCCTAATAAGAAAAGCAGATAGGCCACAAAGCCAGTGTTACACACACAGGCCTCTTACAAGATACTTTATCTAACTTTTGGGTTTGTAATTTTATATATTTTTCTCTTCACAAGCTCCCCCAAATTGTATAATTTTAAAACTCTAAACAACTTGCATTGGTTGTGCCTATTAGATAAGTGGTAAATTAATTATCTTCAGTTTTCCTAATCATGTTCTAAAAGCCATACATTATTTGAGATGTTTCTCTTAAAATATTATTCCAGCTAGTTTAACAATACTTATTCTAGATCTATATGAAAGTTTGCTTTTTTGTTAATATTTTTTTAAAAAAACTTCTGCATTCAAATGGGAAGCAAAGTATTGCCTGATATTATCTTAGAAGATTCCTTCAATTTGGGACCTCAACAAAGTAAAGTAGAAAGATGTTTGCAAGCTGACAATCTACTCAAACCAAATATTACACTCTGATATATAAAATACAAGGATATATATTTTGCTAGTGCTGTTTGAGCATTCCATCATTTCAGTTAATGTGTGAAGTGCTGGGAATGCATTATTCCTCACAGTAGGCCGTGGGAGGTCAACATTCGCCCCATTTACAGATGAGGAAATTGATACTACCATGCTAAAAAATTCAACTTTAATGTATATTGCAACAAGTAGCAAATAGAATAGGTACTTGGTTATTTTAGAATTCACAAGCAGAAATTTCAAATGATTAGCGCAACATATATTACCTATCTTATATTAAACTTTAAAATCACAGTAAGAAAAAAAATGTAAATAAAATATTTTCTCCTGTGAGAGAAAGAAAATAAAAAATTTTCTTTCTCTCACAGGAGAAAGAAAATGTAAATAAAATATTTCATATTCCACACATTCCAGGGAGACTTTCAAATCCATAACAAAACATCTTTGTAGAAAATACTGAGGTGAATGTGATACGCATTCTCATGCACCCCCCCCAACAAATGTATCTCTTTTACCAAAAGTAAAAACATTGAATTTGACTTTATTTTTTTTGTAATTATGTCTTTTTTGCAAATAAATAGTAATCAGAAAGCTATAAAACCATTATAATTGCACTGCCCCATGGCCTATACTCTGCACCTTATTATATCTATAACAGTATATCAAATTTCTGTAGAGTAATTTGATACATAAATGAGAACATTATTAAATAAAATGAGGTGTATATGAAGATCCAGAATAAAGTAATTGTGCAATCTAGATTTAACTTACAGAAGAAATGAATAGTAAATATGAATTACTAAAACATAATTAGAAGGTAAAATGAAATCTTGGAGAAATAACAAAATGTCACTCTGAACCAAACCAAGCCCAAAGGTAACTTGAAGAAACAAAGACAAATTCTCCCTCGTGCTTTAGGTGACTAGCATGATCCCTAGCATAAGAGGACAACCTTTTCATGGAAGCTTCTCTAAGGCAGGTGATAAGTGGCTATAATAGAAAACAGGCAAATCAAAATTAATTCTCACATACATTCATCCATCTTAGGAAAAATCAATCTGATGAAACTTGAGGCATTTGAGGAATCAGCCAATACTTCCAACGGCTTAAGAAAAAAATATACTTTTCTTCAAAAATCCATGAATCCAGGGCTTCCCTGGTGGCGCAGTGGTTGAGAGTCCACCTGCCGATGCAGAGGACATGGGTTCGTGCCCCGGTCTGGGAGGATCCCACATGCCGCGGAGCGGCTGGGCCCGTGAGCCATGGCCGCTTAGCCTGCGCATCCGGAGCCTGTGCTCCGCAACGGAAGAGGCCACAACAGTGAGAGGCCCGCGTACCGCAAAAAAAAAAAAAAAAAAGAATGGGTAAAAAAAAAAAATTCCATGAATCCAGAGAGGGAGAGGCAGCATGCCTGAATATAGTAGATATTTAACAAATATTTGTTGAAAGAATAAAAAAAAAAAAAAGGAGGCAGGGTTGTTTTCCAAAATAGGCTTGGTGGCTGGCTATGTCCCATCACCCAAGGCAGGCAGGTGGGAGGCGGGTGGTAGTTGTCTCAGTTATCTTTTCCAACCATCAACTGGAGCAGGTTCTTCTGCTGCTCTCACCTGTGATCACTCATGATGTTACTATAATTACTTGGAAGCTTAATTGTATCTGGATGGTGTAAGATGGCCTCATTAGTATGTCTTGCCATTGGTGCTAGAGATCACTTGGGCTATTTACCTACAGCAGGGGTTCCAAGGCTTCTTCGCATGATGTTAACATTTCTCCAGGAGGTTAAGAGTGAAGGATACATGGTCTCTAGAGGATTTGGCTTGGAAGTTACACCATATTACTTCTGCCACAGCTATTGTTCATAGCAAGTTGCAAGGCCAATCCAGATTCAAGGGGAAGGTAAACAGACATCTACTCTCAATCGGAAGACCTGCAATGGATTTGTGGTTATTCTGAATTCATCAAGGGAGGTAAGAACGTAAATCGCAGATGGGAACAGACCACAGGGCTTTCTCTAGAAATGGTCCATTCTGCCAACAGATACACCAAGAATTAAGTATCAGATTTTGGCTGTCAGGCCCCTCTGTCATTGAAATAATGCACAGAAATTTGGATACAAGGTGAAGAAATGAATTTGTTATTTGACTTTTTTCTGACCCCGTCCCAAAGGGAGGAGGTATCTGGGGCTAAAGCCTGAAGCACTCATTAAGTATTGCAACAGCAGCCTGCACACAGAGGCAAGTGGAATGTAGAGCACAATTAGACACATGCAAAAGTTTTAATGATAAACAGAGTGATCTCCAAGTTCCATCCAGTCCTAACATTTCACAGAATTTTCTGATTCTTCTATACTAGGAAAAGCACTAAAGGGAACAATTATTTATTAATTACCTAGATGTACAAGCCAGTTTATAATGGCTTGCAAGTCCCTTTTGCAGATGGGAATTGGGAATTGAGTAAATCACCCAAAATCACACAGTCTTGTTTAGCAAAAAATAATAATAATTATTATTATTATATACTTATATTCCAGACTCAGGACCAAACATTCCCTTCTCAATGCAAACAGCTAGAGAATCCCCTAATGGATAACCATAAAGTCTTTCAAAAACCTCCAGATATGAAACATGGCAATTCATAGAGTACAATAAAGGGAAAAGAAATTGAGAATAAGATGCATATTCAGAAGATAGCCAGCATCCTTGAAAGAGGTTAAAAACACATTTATATAATAATAAACAAAAAACAGCTTTAAGAGATAGGAGAAAAGGGAAATCTACATATAGCTAATATAGCATCTTCTTTAGAATCAGAAATATTTGTATTTCAATTCTAGCCCTATTGTCTGTTAGTCATATAATCACGGACAAGGAAACTGTCCTCAGCCTCAAACTTGCTCCTCTATAAATGTATACAATCATGCCTAAGCTGAAGGTTATTTCATGGATTAGAAGAAAGTAAAAACCAACAGTGTACGCAAAGGACATTCTCAGAAAGTGATGATGACGATGATGATCCTGTTCACCATCATCATCGTCATCTAATCATATATTATGCAAGATACATTAGCATCTTTCAGTGCTTTCCACATAGTACATGGAGACATTAGCATCTTTCAGTGCTTTCCACATAGTACATGGAGGAAAACTCATGTGCTTTCCTCAATAGAGAGGATCTTAGAATTTTAGTTATCCTCAGGCTCTATTTTACAAAAACAGCTAATAATCTTACCACTCTGTCAATAAATTTCCAATCAGTCCGTTAAAAAGGAAAACAGACCCACTGAAAAAAAATGTTAGCTATATGAGAACAAAGAAAAAAATGTTTTTAATCATACACAGAAGATAAAGGGAAGGAAAAGAAGTTGGGGAAAATTTAATATCAGTATAAGCTGCCTTAAACATGTCATGGGCTGGTCCCCAAGGGCTTTCTGCAATCACCAACATATACAATGAAGACATGAAGTCATTAAGAAAAGGTTAACTATATTCAGAATTAGTGTGTTAATTTTAATAACTATCAGCATTTCCATTAAAAGTAAACATCTAAAAAAAGCATTTCTAAATATGATGCCTCAAAAGAATAACATTCAAGACCATGGAGAATGGTCAAGAAGGAGAAGACTCATTCTACAAGGATACCAGATAAAGGGAGTTTGACTATTTCCTTTTGTATTCAAATAATTTTCCCTTTGTTGGAAATTAGGAGGTGACCTCATATGAAGGCTGGGGAAACTACTAGGAGCCTAAACATGGACTTTATTCAATAATGGAGGAGGTAACACAAATTAAGTTAGTAAATATACTAGAAATCAACATCATCTAGGTTTAAGGGTAAGTTAAGAGGCAGAGATATGGGAATACCATCAAGACTGACTCGGGCCTAGGGCTACCTCACTAAAAGAATATGTGTTCCTCACTCAAGATTTCAGCTTCCCAGAGTGGTATCTATGCCATTTGGGCTTTTGTGTCTCAAAGGAGAAATGGCTAGCAGAGTATCAAAGCATGAATTAAATAATGAAGAAATATTTGGTAAATGGATCAAAGAATGGGCCTTGAATCATTCTTGTCTAAATCAGAGAGCCAACCCATAAAGTTAGTGCGAGGTGAAAATCCACCTTGTCTTACTCCATTCCATTGTTTCTCGTATATATTATGAACACCAACACTGAAATTTATGTTACTTGTCTCAATATTTAGTGGAGAAGATTTAATTAATTTGAGCACTAGGAGCAAATCATGTGATGTGAATGTTGAAAGTGTGGTCTCAGGCATCTTTACTAGTGCCTAGACTCAGAATGGCAAATACTTTAAATCTTGTGACAAAAACTTGAATTGACAAGTCGTAGCATCTTAGAGATACATGTTCAAGACTTGTCCAGGCTCAAAAGGGAAGACGTCATTGATCAAACAGTAATATCTGACAGGAGTGCTAGATGGAGGATTACTGCATGTACCTGGCTTTCTCCAGTGTCAAGAGTAAGGAAACAATGGCCCGGCTCAACTCTACGCTAGGTAGACCCACAGGGCTTTTTGGTGCTGGTAACGTAATTCAGTAAGAAGCAAGAAAACAGATTGGAGCCTATCTCAAAGAGGGTAATGATGAAGATTTATGATAGCTAAAATTTACTGAGTGTAAAAGGTAAAAGGCTTGAAATCATGACACATAGAAAACTGTCCCAAACCTGTTTAGGTCAAGTTATGTTTAATCATAAGCAGAGCAATTGTCGGTTAGGGATCTTGAGTAACTGAGTTTAAATATTTGAGGTACTGTTACTGGGAATTAGACTTATTGTGTGTCTCTCCTCCCATATTAAAATTAATCAGAAGCCACAGGATACCAGATTTTGGGCTCAATCCCAAAAAGGAATTTTATGATAAGACTATACAAATTGGAATAATCTACTTTATATGGAGTAATTTTTGGAATCACTGAAGGTATCCAAGCTGAGTCAAGATGACCACATGGCAGGAATGCTTTCCAAAAAATTTAAGATTGAATGGATGTCAGAATAACTCAGAAGTTTCATAATGCCAAACTCATCAGGGGTTAAAATGAATTTAAATTTGAATGTCTTGGGTAAGTCAGGCACTCTCCAGTATAACAGAGATCCTAGAGCCTACAATTTCTTAAAGCCAGCCAGATTTCCTGCTTTACATCTTCTGCTTGATCTCTGAGCACACTGGACTGCACGACCCCTGGTTTGGATGACCTTTAGCATTCCCTGGAATCCTGAGCATCTATGGCCCCAAGAATAGGCTTTGAAGTCATTCAATTACCACTTCTTTTAGTTTTCTCCTTTACCCTCATGATAGCTAATGATGAGATGATAATGATGATGGTGAAGATGATGATGACTACAGCTAAGTGTCTTTTATTATTAGCTTCATTTAGAAGTGAGGACACTAAGACTCAGACAGGTTATAAGACTCGCTCAAGGTTATACCGGTCTGAGACACAGGTATATGAAATCCCAAAGTTCATGCTTCTAACCACTGTGCAATACCATTGTCCACAAAACACAGTTACGATTTCCTGATTTCCTCTGTCTTCCCTACTACAAAGCATAAAATATCAAAATAGAATTTTTAAATATCAGTTATTTTCAAGCTATACACTTGTTTATATCTTTCATGTTACTAAGAAAATAAGTTTCTTGAGGTCAGCATCCAATGTCTAGTTACATGTTGACAAAGTGCCTGACATTTGAAGAGTCAATACAAGGCGAATGTCCTACACAATTACTATAAATAACCCCCAATTTTCAATTTAAAGGTAGGCATATTTCTGTTAAGTGAGGCATTTCAAATTAAAATATATGTGAATACTAGTGATATATTAGTGATTATTAGTGATATAATGATAACTCTATCCATGTAGAATAAAGCATATGTCCTGAGTACTCAATTCAGTGTTCAATGTTTCCCTATAAAGTATATGCATTTTAACGCTGCTATACAAATGCTTTAGCACTAATAAGACAAGTGCACATAAATCACTTGGTAACCTAACTTTTACACCATGGGAAAAAATAACAAAAAGAGCTAATTATTGAGAAAATACCACAGCCTTTACTTCCAAAGAAGGTACAAGAAAGTTAGTTTTCATGGTTACAGAGTTGATATGTTTCCACTAGTAAATCACTTTAATGCAAACATAACTTTGGAAGTGATACCACTAAGATTCATGATTACTTCAAGACAGGACATGAGAAGTCAACATGGGTGACAGAATCTGGTCCTTTAGGTCTCTTTAGCAACTCCTTAAAAGAGCTACAAAGGGCAAAGTGAAAATACAGTGATGTAAACAGTACTGTTTTGGCTTCTAACTCTTGATTAAGTGTACTAGTTCTAATTAAGTATCTATTGAACTAATTGGCATTTTCTTTTGTTCTTTTTCTAAGAATTCAGAAACACTCTCAGAGCTGGTGAAAGGATCCTACAACTTTATTCCTGTATCTTGTTACTTTTCTGGAGAGTTTTTTTTTGTTACAAAATCTAAAATAGATTCAACATTCAGTGGTAATTCTTAATTGTTCTTCATAAGGATTATAATAACACTGATTTCAAAATATTTCATTGGAAGCTTTTTAAAAAGCAATAAATTACATATATGCTCCTACAAAGAAAAGAAGAAAAGCATGAGGTTTACAATTAGATTTTATTAAAAGATATATTTTCTAAGAGCACTTAAATTGGTCAATTGGCATTTTCCTCCCAATGTGACCAAGTTTGTAACTTAATAAACATAGGCTATCAAAGCCAATTTCCGAGAAACCTTACGGATGTAGTTTGTAGTTTAAATAAAAAACCCTTTTCATGTGACTTACTTGTTATCAGTAAAGTGACAGAGCATTTATATAACCATGTAATTCCTTTGTAATTTTCTATCACTTGTTAACCATCTTCATAATTAGTATTAAATTATGTCATAGATCAGTAAAAAGCATTCTGTCAGAATAGAATCTATCAGAACACTAAGATGAAAAAGCTTAAAAAACAGCACTATATCTGAATTAAATTCTTTATTTTTTCTAGCTCTTGTTTCATAATAACATATAATTTATGTTGACAGAGCATAATAAAAATGGTACACCTCTAACCAGAATAGCTTCAATACTTATAAACATAATACTTCTTAATTTCACCATGAACACACCATGTAATGGACAAATTATACCGCCTTAGATTTTAAATAGTCCTCAATGATTGAAGGATGCCACAGGAATAAAAATGTGGGCTGTAGAAATATAATAAGTAGTCTCACTCTCAAGGTTTATTGAACAAGGCAGAGCTATGCACATGTGTGTCAGTGGAATGATTTAGCAAAATTACCAGTTAGTCATGTATCCTACAGGGTCACAAACACATCTATTAAAAGGCCTGAATTTATATCTTTACTCTTCAATGAAACATAAAACTCAGAACCATTTATACTATACACAAAACTCTGAAAGTAATGCCAGTATATTACATTTCTGAGTAAACAGAAAATAAAATTCACTGGAATGAGTCAGTAGATTAGCCAGTTAAGCCATCAGAAACTTTCAAGTAGCTTTCTTCTTCCAACCTTAAAATTGGCAAAAATACTTAGCAATCTTATTTATAGTAAATTTTCCTTAAAATAACTGGATATGATATAGAACTATGTTATGATATAGATATAGATATATCTCTATATATAGATATAGATATATAGATATAGATATAGTTATGATATAGATATATCATAACTAAGTTATGATATAGAACTATGATGTAGTAGTTTTATGTAGAGGCAGGAACACTGTTAGAAATCTGCAGGCATTTCATCCCAACCACATATCAACACAGCAATGGTATCAGCAGAAAGCAAGATCCTAATTTCACCAGCTAGAAAACTCAGCAAAACTAAGAAGTCTAAAGTGCTTCAAGAAGCAAGAGGAAACAGAACACTGGTTTAAATGCACAAAAGGGAACTTATGGTCATTCATGAAAAGATAAAAGGCAGTTATAACATATGATGGTCATTTAAACACCAGTGCCATAATCAGACACTGCTTTAATACCAGGAATACACTGAATGACAGACGAGATAAAAATACTGGAAGAGGGGATAAGGGTGGGGCAATCTTGCCTCAAGTGACCACAGCTCTTGCTACATACTCTTATGGAAAAGGAAAGAAAATCACCTCTGGCTGGTATCAATCAGAGATATATTTGATGAACCCCTCCCAAAACACATAAGCACAAGAATCTCATTTCAAAACTCAGGTGTGTGTGTATGTATGTATGTGTGTGTGTTCATATATACATCACATGTTTGAGGGAGGAAAAGAGGTATGCGAAGCACAGAAGACTGGTGTTGCTCAAGGTCATTCTCCTCTTGAAAAGAGAAAGTGAAAAAATGACAAAAAGGAATGGTCTCGAGGACAGGAGCTAAATGACAACTCCTTTCCGCCTGCCTATATGCTCACATCTGTTTCCATGGGTATCCTAGCTTTCCTATTGTTCTGCCCCTCTTGTTAGTGACCATAAGAGAGCTGACAAGGAAGGAAGGTTTTTCTAGGAAATTTTCTATCAATACCTGATAGTCTTGACCTATTAGTGAGTCAAGCCAGCTCTAAGTACAACGCTGACCAAGGGCAGTGGACTCAGATCCTCAAACTGGTTTGCACCTCTCTCTCTCTCCAGACAAGAGAGAAGAGAAGGGAGGCAGAAAGCTCCATTTTTTAAGGAACTTCTACACATGAAACTCTATGCTAGGGGGACTGTCTGTTTTTGACATTTCACCTACCTCCAGTCTGCACCAGTGAATGGCATTTTTAAACATGAATCACACCACAATCTATGTTTAGGCATCTGATCACTCAACATCCAGTTAATACATTTGTTTCAACCTTCCCAGAGGATGAGGGCACAAGGACAAGACTTAACCTGCAAAGGACTGAATCCTTAATGAGAAAAGGCCAGGGTGAAATGAAATGAGGGACATGGAAAAAACACAAAATTTTCCCAAGTACTAATACTTTCCACCAGTATCCCATCCTTCTTGGGCACCCTCTGAACAGGGATGGCTTATTTGCTAACAAATATTATGAGTATGCTATAGTTTCTGTTGTAATAATATTCTGAAGAAATCTGGGGGACAAAAAGGTATCTCTGTCAGATTTTTAGTATACACAAATCAATTTTCTGACTATGATTTTCTGAGCGATAGGAGAAATACAAATAAATTCACTAAAAGAGAAAAAGGAAAAGATGAAAGAAAAGAAAAATCCTCACCTAATTCCTCCCAAATTCAGTTATTTTTAGTCTTTATGTATGCAGGCAGTACCCTTTTCTTTCTGAGTCTTCAGAAAGTAGAGGGGGGACCTGCTTTTCTGTTAAAGTCGAGTTATACTCCCTATCCTTTCTTGGCTCTCCCTAGAGCTCAAAGTTACAGAGCAAATCTGTCTAAAGAGTGGCCTTCAACTCCTTCGTGTTTATTGGAGTTGGGGTGCGGGTAGGTAGCAGTCTTTCCAGTGGTATTTCAACTGGAGGTAAAACAGGAGTAGAAATGACCTGATTAAATCCAGGAGAGCAAGAGGGGAGAGAAGAGAGGAACAAATGGAGGCCTAGGAAAAGCACACTTCGTTTCAGGTTTTGAATCCTGAGAAATCATGCAGTATCCGAATATCAAGGCATTTTTGCAGCCAGCCAGCTTTCCTTCTATGTACTTGAATATTCATTTACCAAGAAGGGAGAGGGGGCTGCAGGCGCAGGAAATCGGGCAGGACCTCACTGCCCACCCCCACCCCCCTACGTGTGTCTCTCCACTTCCTCCGTCTCAAATCCAGGCAGCCACCTCTGCCATGATGCGCCCGCTGTCTGCCAGGGGGCCTGCTGAGCTCTCCCGCCCGGCCCCAAGAAAGTGTCAACGCGGGCCTGGCAGCTGCAGCGGCGGAGCCCAGCCCCCAAGCCCGCTGCAAACACGGCCTTGTAGCACCACCAGCCTGCGAGGGCTGCAGCAGCAGCCGAGCCCAATCTCCAGAGTAGTCGGGGACATCAAGGCGCAGGGACAGCGACAGCAGCTAGCTAGCGACCGGCTTGTAGTCTGCAAATACCATCATACGGATATCTATTTTAAAAATGCAGCGGGCGGAGGAAAAGCAGGCAGCGCCCCTCCACTTTCCAAGCGGCTTCAGCAAAGAGAAACCCCCGGAGCAGTCCCAGTCACTGCTTCCAGGAGCAGGGCACCGTGCGCTCGGCTGAGCCTAACCCTCGGTTGAGTGCAGCGAGCAGGCAGCTCCCAAAGGCGGGAGACAAACGAGCATTCCCTAGCTGAATTATTCAGACCGCCTTCACTGTCTAATAAAACATTGATGAGACTACTTTGGAAGTGCTTTATTTTCTTAATCCTAATGCCCTCGAGAAGGGAGAGAAATTTTCTGTAGGGGACGCAGAGGTGATGGGATAGGAAATGAGAGAAATAAGGTGCGAGGGTAAGGGGCTTTGGAAGTTCACTAAATTTGTTCTGCCTCAGCCGGCTGTGGGAATCTCCATTTTTAACATATCAGACCCAATATGTTAATTAGGCAGTCGCAAATCCACCCTACTCCTTGTAAATCAAGGCACTGGCAAGAATTTTCAAAATACACATTATACAGAGACAAACCAAAAAAAAAAAACTAGAACAAAATAAAAACAAACCACGCGCGTACAAGCCCCTCTCCACAAGCGAAACAATGCAGCTGGGGACTGAGGTTGTGGTTTTAGCAGCGCTCCTCTAGATATGGATCTATTTTGCTACATAAAAGCAACCCTGGCAGTTAAACACCGTATCTCAACACATACACCCGTGGCAATGAATTCCCTTCCACTCAAAGCAAGTTCCAAGAAAACTCTATTTCGAATTAAAGTCTCCAGATGCATAATTTACAACTACTAAAGGATCTGGCAAGCTCGTCGACAATCAGGAAAACAACCTGGCACCAGAGGAAGAGAAGGGTCAAAGTGATCCCTGCCTGAAACGATGGGTGGAAACCAAACACCCTCTCACACTCCACAATCTGGGAAGGGTTGGATACCAAATGGTCCGTGGCAACCATAGCCTGAAGAAAACACGGGACTTTAATCTCTGGCATCTTCAGACAGGTTCAACACGCCTAGCTTCCAAAAACATCACTTAGGGTGGAGTGTATCCATATTTTCTTAGCTTTCACTACTAGATTAAATACTCAGGTATAGATTTATATTCTACCTACTAGAAATTATATTACATCACAGAGCGCCCTTGAATACCCAGCCCTTCTTAATGATTTTCAAAACATTAATAAGTAAAGTAGCCTGCAATGCAGATAAGACACTAGAAATAAGATCAGAGGGAAACTGGGTGAGGCGGGAAGTCGTTTGCTTGTTACCTGGTGCCTCTAGAGGAAAGACGGGCGTAGGAAGACTTTCTGCCCGCAGGTACAATCCCGGCAAGGTGTTTCCAGGTGGCTTTCACAGTCGTACGCGGGTCTCGCTCGTCACTTCGCTGCCCTTTGCCATAGCTCAGCACCCGCATCCTAGGGAGTCCGAGAGGCGGCTCCTGCCACTGCCGCCGTTGCCCGCAGGTCGCGCTGGGCGGGGGATCCGCGGCGATCGCCCCATGAAACCCGCGTTTCTGCACCCAGGGATCGGGCAGAGGTAGGGCGGCCGCGCACGCACACACAGAAACACACTCAAACACACACTCGCAGACAGGCGCGCGCGCACTCGCATTCACACTTGCACACACACACACACACACACACACACACACAGTACAGCACGGGGAAGGAAAAGCAAGGAGGTGACTGGTCCTTCTCACGATCGGCTTCGATGCCCACAGGACCACGGGCAGCAAAGAGAGTGGTCTAGCATAGCGGTTCTATCACGTTTCCTTCAAGTTCTCCTCCAACCCAAATCCACGTAATTCAAGAGCTGGTGACATTTTGGTGGGGAGGCAAGAGCCAGGAACCAGCAAGGAAGAGTCGAAGAGTCGGGGATTTTGTTAAGCAGTTTGAAAGGCAATTCTTTTTACCTTGATTGTGCAGAAACCAGCTCGACAGGCTGAACTTTTGGCTTCAAATTATGTCGACCGAAACGTAAATATCCTTCGGGCCAAGACAGGAAGGTCTACATGCACAGAAACAAGACGGCTGCAAGACCCTCTGGTGACCTTGTGATGTACCTGGAAGCAGGTTAATACTGGCGCTTTCCAAGCCTCTGGGTAAAGCGATCCACACACAAGGGTCCAAAGCTGAGCAGCCCTTCCGAATCCAGACTGGAAAATGGGTCTGGGCGTCCTCCGCGCTCTGCGAGAAGCCAGGCATCGAGGGGGACCACCGAGTTAACACATTTGCTTCTGGGCAGTTGTACAAAAGACAGTCAAATGCATCAGATAAGCGCGCGCACACATACACACACGCCCTCACGCACGCTACTAAGCTGGAGAGAGCTTACAAAAAAATAGATGCCAAGATGACTTCAAAAGGTAGAAACGATCCAGAATCTTTCCGGAAAAATGGAAGGGCCAGCAGGAAGGTTACAGACATCTTCCCAGGTCTTTCATTCTTCCTCTCTCTTATGAGTGTTGTGCGTGCGTGTTTGTATTTCCAGAAGGTTTCCTTGGTCTGCCCCACCCCCGTCCAGTTGCGCTTTTTTTCTCCTGATATAAACCGCCCGTGCAAAATGGATTATATGGGTGGTTTGTGCTCACAACCTAGAGCTCCACAAACTCTAGAATCCTAAGGGAGCAGCCAGCTGCAGGCCATTGCCATCCTTGAGGGAAGAAGGAAAAACAGGCGCAAACACACGCACCCCCGCGCGCACGCACACAGAGTCCTCAGTTCGGACCGCTCTGCACACATCGGCAGTCTTCCTACGCGCCACTGCACAGTGCCCCGCCCGCTGCCCGCGGCTTCCGGGCGAGTCCGCGGCTCAGGCGAGAGGCTGGAGGCCCGACTCCTGCGCTGCGGTTGTGGCCCGGGCGGGCCCGGCTTCCGGGCTTCCCGAGCCGGCGTGTTCGGACGACTGCAGCCGCCGGGCCGGGAGGAACTGCGCCCCGCGCTGCAGCATGAAGGCGGTGGCGGCGGCGGGGCGCGCGGCCGTGAGCCCGACCCTCGCCGCAGTGACAGGAGCTGCCGCGCCGCCGAGACTCCGGGAGTCAGGCGAGACCCTCGCCGGGGCCGCCACGCCTCCCTCCGCGCCTTGGAGCCTGGCGAGTTCCGGGCTGATTTACCCAGGGCTGGAGTAAAGGGCCAGCCAGGCGCCGGCAAATCCCGGGGCAGGCGAGGCGCGGGGGCGTTGCAGGCAGGGGGAGGGGAGAAAGCAGAAAATCTGGAGCATGAAGGCGAACTTCAGGGGAGTCCCCAGTCTCTTGCGACGGAGGTACTTGCTGACCGCCCACTGCCCCACGGTTACGGGGTAAAGGAGTATCACCGGGTCAGGCTGTGACTGCTTATGGCACAGAGAAAAGTCATTAGCTATAACCCGCCAGGAATATCTGAGATGGAGGACTGCTGACCTAGGGGTCTCAGTCGCCTGCGACTGGTTTCCACCGTCCCCTTAGTAGTAGGTGGTAGTTTACTTACTAATCGATGGGCGCAAAAGCTGAAAAGAATATTATATTTGAGAATCAACTAACTCAGTTGAGCATCAGACATTACCAGTACTGCAGTTGGTCACATATTAGTATGTCAAGGGCAGAAAGTAAACCCAATAGTCGTCACAAGCCAGACCAGGCCACTAAGTTTACTGGGACAGGGAACAGGTCTGAAGCAGGAAAGAGAAGAGGGATGGGGAGAAAGCAAGACAGTGCCCCGCCGGCGGAGGTCGACTTTTCTCGCCACAAATCCTAGAATTACTCTCCTCGACCCTACCCTCCCTCCAGCCCGGAAAAAGGCTTTCTCCTGGGAACCCCGAGTGAAATCAGCTATTCCTATCTCCTAAGCCTGGAAATCCTGTCACTTCTCTTTAACCGGTTCACCAGCACTTGGTCTTCGGCCCCAGCGAGGAACTCCCTCTCAGCTCGGATCTCTGCTGGCCCCGAAACCAGTCTGAACCCAAAGAGAATGTAAGAGTTGGGAGTTGCCGAAGGAAGCTGGCTAATGAGGGCCTCTTCCAGGCCTACTTGTCAAAGCCACGTGCTAGTGGCCTCCTAGGATAGGGCGTTCTCGAATTTGGCTACCAGTAGAGCTCTCCCAGCCTTCAGTGTTGCCCTGCGGGTGCCCAGACGCGCTCACACCCGAACACACCCACGGGCTCTCCCAAGCGCGTACACGTGCACCCACGCGTAGGCAGGACCCACACTGCTGCCTCTTTCAAGAGAGGATGCGAGGGGTGTTGGCGCTTGAGGTGGAAAGTGCTCTCGTGTCTCCTCCTTCCTCTTCTTCCTACGCCCACCGGGCTCCAAGTCCAATCCGGGGTTTAGGAATCCGCGCAACTCTTCCGGACGCTTTGTTCCGAAGGAGCTCGGCTCAGGGGCCGCAGTTCCTGCTGCGCCTCCTCCTTCCAGGTCCGCTGGCGGCACCGGGTCCGGGGCTCTGGGGCGAGTTCCGCGGAGCCCGGGTGGCGCCGGACATTTAGAGTTCGAGAGCTGGTGGCAAACTCGCGCAGCAGCGGGTCTGCGTGGCGACACCTCCGACACCTCAGAAAAATAAACCAAAGGGACACCAAGGACAAATACATCAGCGACACCACTGCAGGCCAGGAGACTCTCCACTAAAACCATCAGCGCTGCCCCTGTGGCTTTTTGTCCCCTGAAGTGAAAAAAGGTTTCCGAAAAGTCCAGGGCAAGAACCTGCTGCGAAATAAGTTCAGGGACTCTCTGAGAAACAGGGAGAGAGAGTGCTTCCATCTTCGTTTCACTTTAAACTTGGCCGCTTCTCGGACTTCACTGAGGGGCGGTGGCGGAGCACCAGCACGGACCACAAGCAGATACGAGCGAGCACTTCCAATACTTTTGGACGCGGGGGTGACTCCGTTTTCCTTAAGGATTTTCCCACTTGCCCCCACCCTTCCCTACTGAGCTGATAGGAACCGCTGAAGACCAGGAGATAAAGGTTTGCAGTTTCCCCTGGGGACCAAAGTATAGAGAGAGGTTGAATGAGAAGCCCAAAGACCTTGCATTGCTGGAATAAATAACTTTTCTTTTTCGTTTTCTTTTTTTTTTCTAGTGCTCGGACCGAGGTGAGGAGAGGGAACACTTAACCAGCTGTAAGAAGACGAGAGCTGGAGTTCAGATATCTTCCTGGGTGCTAAGTAACGGTGTGTGTGTGTGTGTGTGTGTGTGTGTGTGTGTGTGTGTGTGTGTGTAATCAACGTCTCTTTAGGGATTAGTAATGTGTAACTTTCCAGTATTCTTTTCTGTTGCAAGCCCTACCAAGCTCACAAAACCATCCTCTCTTCCTTTAGTTTAGCCTTCCCGTTGTACATTATACGTTATATTTGAAAGTGCTTTCCCCATTTCATCTTATCTCAAGAAAGCACTCGCTGGTAAAGTCATGTACCTTTCACTGTCCAGGTACAGTATTTGTTTCTTTCCCTCCTATACAAGCTGATTAGAGTTCACCAGTAGGGAGGAAGAAACAAGCTTTGTTTTAGCTTGACAGTAGAGGTGGGAAGACTTTCAAGGAAAGGCTAGGATATTCTTTCCCAAAGGATCTCAGAGTTAACAGAGGGTAATTTTTCTTTCAACCAAAGGAAAAAAAGGCCTCTGAAAAAAAAAGAAGATGGCAATTTCTAGTTTGCCTACATAAGTATTGTTGGCAAAACCAGCTTTGAAATTGGTATACTTTTAACTGTCCAAAAAATCTTAGTTTATCCCCAAATCCAGTGTTTATGTCGTCATTTTTAAAATTACGTTAGGCTTCTTTCTCGGCCCAATCATTTTTCCAAGGACCTCTGGTCATAAATATTGGACTGTGTTTTCCCAGAATAATGCAGAATTTGAAAAAAGTTGTGTTTTGCTAATTTCAGGCAATAAATGGAAATATGAATGATTTACACTTAAAATGATGAATACCAAAAGGAAACCTGAGTTTCTGGTTATATTATTATTTAGCATTTTTTCCTAAAGCAGTGAGAAAGACATGACTTACTCTGCTTTAAAATTGTTTTCAACAATTAGTCTGCTTACCTCATGAATTTTCTTATTTCTGTGGTTTAAAAGTGTGTGATATATTGTCGCTTTAGTTCATTTTTTGTTTGATGTATGCTTTAAAAAGCTTTTTAAAATTGGAATTTTCTCCATATTTTCTGGGTGATGAACCGGTATTGTGAGGAGCATTTGATTCTTTTTCCTAATATAAAGTTATCTGTAAATTCAAGACTGGAAAATGATGTGAAGAAACAACAGGGAAATACAAGTTTCTGAAATGAAGGAATAACTTAAAAAAAAAACTTTGTTAAAATATAATAATTGAAATCCAACATCAAGCTTTTTAAAAAATCACTATCATAGTTGTGCCCCTTGTATTTTTGAAATGTAAAAAGAGACCTGCTTATCTTAGAAACATATTTTTGATGTTGTATCTGACTATAAAGTCCTAAGATACAAATTGTGATGGCAATTAGATCTTACCAAAAACTTGCTTCAACTGGGCTCTAAACAGAGTTGCAGACCCAGCATATTTCTGTCCTAAATAAACAGATTGCTCATTTATGTATTTTGGATCTCCCCAAAATCAAATTTATTTACTATTTAATATATTTCTGAGCTACAAAAGACATTTTCCCTTTTATTTTTAAATAAAAATAAATTTTTAATTTTTATGATTTTTTAACTTGATCTTTTGTAAAACATACATTTATTTACTTTCCCTTCCTCCTGAATCTTTGTCATTTTTTTTAACTTTTATGGATCATGATGATGGCATACTAGGTGATTAAGATCTACCTCATGAAAGCTGTGCACTAAGAACCCGATAAATTACTGGACGGAACTGGTCATTTCTTATACTAAGAAAAGTATTTTTTAAAGTTTAATTTGTAAAACACAAACATAGTGATTTTTGAAGACAGTGTCATTGGCAAAAATTGTTTGTGAGAGCTCAAAGATAAGAGGTTATTTCAGAGATAAACATTACTGGACAGGTAAGGCAATTCTTAGGCAAAATAGCAAGTAAAAAGTAAATTTTATGTAAATACTCATCCATCTTGTCTTACTTTTTTGCTTAAATTCTGGTATTAACTCCCTGTATTTGTCTAGGGCTTCCATTTAGTTACCCAAAAGTCCCCACGTACAGCATCCTACCTAGGAATATCTAACCCAGAGAAGATTGGTATGATACTGGGATCTATGTTCCTATCTTCATCAAAACCTCCATTTAGTCATATTAGATATATCTTATTAAATGTTTAAGGGGAAAACAATCATATAATGCTAATTCAAACTGAAGTGTCAGTGTCTAGCAGTTTACCCACTTCAGAAATGTGAAGCCAACTTAATTTCTAAAATGTAGAATTTCTGGCAAAGTGTGTTACATATAAAGTGAGCAAAGACACCACAATCATCTTTAAATTCGTATACAGGGTTGAATATTAAGTATGGTACTATTTTTATCTATTTTATTTTTTGAAATGCTATTAAACAATTATTCAAACCTATTTTTTAACCTTGGAAAATAACATTTAGAAAGTTTTATATTTATATATCCAGTTAGTATTTCAGGAAAACTTCCACTTGATCTTGAAACTTTATTTTAAAATGAAGCCAGTCATCTCATAATTATCTTAAAAACAAAAGTTTGTTTACTGTTCTTATGATTTATAATTACTGGTAAGCCCACAAAGTCATATTAGATGGAAGTAATAAGCTGTCAAAAGTCTATGGACTTAACTTCTTCAAAACGCATATATTATTCTCAATTCTGCAAAACCTGATGATAAACTATAGAAAAAAGCATTCGCTTTTAAGCTTTACTTTACAGATTCTGTTTTCTAATATTTCTTTTTCTCCAGAGTCTGCCCCTGAATTTCAGTCAGCTGGCCACAAGTCGGCAGTAAGGTGACACTCTCACGTGATTGAGACCAGACCACAGGGTTTGGCTTTCTTATAAACCACCATAAATTTTGAAATAAAAATTAATTTCTATTTATTTTATGAAAGATGCATTTTCATTAAAATAAATAATGTTGGATAAGTTTTATCTACATAAAAGCAGGTAATTTCTTTTAGCACAATGATTTCTTAACATAAATTCCAAAGGCGTGATTAGGTGATTTCCTCCGAATCTTTTTCACCAGTTCTCCTTTAATTAAGGTCTCTTTAGGATACTGAGTTACTTCTCAGGCCTCTGCTCTTGTTTTACATCCTAGTCATTCTGGTCCTTTGACTGGCTCTGAGTTCTTGACTAGCTTGGTGTTAAAGCTCCTTTGGATTCATTTCTCAGCCATAATGGCTCTAATTTCGTAATGAAAGCAAACCCTTTCTGTGATTGCTTACCACCAAACTTATTTCTCCAGACTATGGCCTTTCTCTGCTTGCAGTTCGGTTCATTCCCTGGAAATTCATTGAATGCCTTGTTTTAGCCATTGTCCTGCACCAGGCAGTGGGGAGAGAAGATTAAACAAGATTAATTCTCTTGGTCTCTGTCCCCATGATAGAATTTATTATTTAGTGGAGGTTATAAGACTAACAAGCAGATTAGTACAATATGACCTTGCTTTAATTTCACCAACAGCAATTTGCTGTGAAGTCCAAACCTTTTGTTAGGCCTCTGGAACCCATCCCTATATACTCTAATGATAGTTTCTTCACTGCTCTTAGTTTCTAATTTGTTTTTCTCATATTCATTCAAACTGTATTGAAATATACAGACATAGTCCTTTATTGAAGATCAACACAGCATATTCGATAAAATGTTGGAATATAATACACATAGGTTTGAATCTTTGTTCTGAAATTCACAGCATTACCTGTGGAAATCATTTAACTCTACCCTGAATCTTTAACTCTTTTGTGTGAAAAGTGGAAATTATAGTACTTAGATTTGGGATTGAGAGATTTTAATAACTTCACCTGTATAAACTACCCAGTACAAGCAAGTACTGCATACATATCATTTCTGTTCTTTGCCATTAGTTTATTTCAAATTATGTAATGAATAGCCAATTTCACTGAAAGGATATTATAAATAATCTAGATTCTCAGAATAATCTGCTTTTTTTAGTCAAGAAAATTTCCTCATAAAAGTGAGATAAAAACCCTCAGGAAGATGCCTAGAACATTCTGCTAATATTATTATCTTCCTTCATATTAAATATTCTGTAATTTTGGTGAAATTATTTAGCAAAATCTTGAATACTCAAGTTGCTCTCTTTAGATACTATTCAGCTTCAAAATGTATTTTATATGTTTAGTATTAGTTCCTTAAATTCCCTCCCCTTTAAGAGAGCTACAGAAACCCATTTTCTTTTTATTGCACTATATTGCTATGCAATGGTATTGTCCCAGTTTCTCTAAAGTGAATTTGTATATTGGCAACATTAACTATTATCCATCTGTTGTATCTTTTGTTTCTGAATGGATATGCCAAAAACATAAGCAAAATATTGTCTTATTTTGTGTTAGATTGGCATGTTTTAACCTTTTGGTAATATTATAAAATTAGAGCCTTTTTAAAATCCAAGAGAATACACTGTTGAACAATTAACATGATAACTTAGTGATTGTTGGGACATATCAGATATTTTATATTGGTTTTATTAGCAACAGAATTTAGGAGCTAACAAAAAGTTAGATGGTAAATCATTGTGAAAAATTATATGAGGTTGCATTCTTTCTATATGGTTTTCAAAACATAATCAGCATTGATTATACTTAGCTTTTATCATTTTACAAATTTGGTAATTTGCTACATTTTCTGGTAGAAATTTTTCAAGACTCTCTTGATTTCCAGTATTACTGATAAATGTAGCCAAAAGTGTAAAATCTTCAGCATTGAATTCATTCATGCATTCATTCACTCATTTTCTACATGTTATACTTCAAGATTAGGCTCTTCCTGTCCTTGACTCCATGTACTTAGGGATGTTATTGTTCTCCAGTTTTTATTCATACTAAAAGGGACAATATATCTTGAAAGAAAAAAAAAGAGAGGGGGAAGCAAAGAATGAAGGCAAGTTGTAAAGCTAATAATATTTAGAACTACAAAAATAATTCCCTATATGTTGTCTAGAAATGCTTTTTCTCAGTTCAGACATTAATTCCCTATTTCCAAAAGCATTTTCATACTATCCCATTGAGACATTTATTTTATAGACTTTAAATAAGATGTGGATAAATGTAAGATTTATAAGAAAGACAAGTAGAATTATGTCAAATATGCACATATCCTTAGCCACATATAATGGATCTTTATAACATGTTAAAGGTTTTATTTTTCGCTTTGTGAGTAGAGGAGAGTTTGAAATGCAGTTTTAAATCTTAACTTTGTTTTAAATGAGAAAATGCTCATAATGCAAAAAAAGAAAGTGTATTAATTTTGAAAGACGGACATTTGTTTGAGGCAGTGAACTAGAGTAAGACAGTTTCTTTTTCTAGTGACCTCATCTTGGAGACCTTGATTGGATTCAGTAGTACTATACTTACTCATTCATTTAGAAAATTGCCAGTGAGCTATGAGATGGATTCCTCAACCTTCTGAACTCATTTCTGCCTATTGTATTCTGTCTTTATACTATGCCACTAGCTTCTCTTTCCTGCTTTTGTTATTTAATCACTTCTGATCTATTCTTGACAAGAGAATACCATTTTGTAGGTAAAATGTATGTCTGTTTTCTAACACCAAGCAACATGGGAATATTATGCTTAGAATTGGAGAATTTCTGAGTACTTCTTTGAATAGTTAGGAAAGAGGCTTCTGGAAAATTTTGCAGAAAATACCTAAATTGGAAATTACAATGACTCTTAAAATGTTAAAGAACAACAACAATATGTGTAGACTGGCTATACCTAGGCAGTCTGTAAATGTGTAAATATTACATTCTGTGTAATAAAATGTGTAAATTTACATTCTGTAAATGTGAAAATATTCTTCTTTATAAAAATATGCAAGGTAATTTTACAGTCATGTAACAGATATCCAGTTCAAGAGGCAACTATTTTGAAAGCTAATTTTACTTTCCTTTGAACGTTTTTCTGTTTTGTGAAATGTATAAACACATAGTTACTTTCTTTATGGGGTTTTGCTTTGACTTTTATGTATAAAATCTCTCCCACTGGGGTTCATTTCCTATTTTGTGCTTTGGTGCAATGGATCTGTGCCATGGCTGCACTAAGAAGCAAATGCTGGAACTGAAAGGCAACAGCAGTGAGGAGCCCAAGAGAATAAAATCCTGGATTTGAGCAAAGTTGTTAAATTTTGCAAAAGAAAGTGACTGAACGCCATCACAGTGTTCCCAATTGTTCAACCATGATCCAGACAGCAAATTCAGTGTTTCACATTCTATGTAGATCACATTTACACAAGGTGATAACTATTTTTTAAATATAGTGAATACAGAGACTTCCTTAATTTTTGTCTTTTATCTTTTCAAATTTAATATTTATTCCCGTATCACATAAGTGTTTAGGAAGATAATGTACATATGCATAAGATAATGTGTCAAGCTTTCTTAAAACCATTTATTTGGTGAGTTCAAACAGATCCTCTGTTATTTTCATGTTAAAAAGAGCCATATACATAAAATTTACATGGAACAGACTGTTCATTAAAGGTATAACATATTTATTTTTAAATGTATTTTTTTAAATTTTTTCCTAAGCTAGTAACTCTGTATGGGTGAAACAGAATATCTGACTTTAAGAAACTGTAGTCCATGAAAATAACAAATCCTTTATATTTAGCAGTCACAATGCGAAAGCAATTGACGCTTTGCTCCATTTTCTGTTTCTGGTACTGTTTTTTTTCAGGCTTTTAACTGCATCAACTGATGATGAAACATTCCTGGAACACAACCTATTGGAGGTTACCTTCAAATGAATAAACACGTTTTCTATCTCATCTGAGATTCTGTTGTACTATATCTCTCATTTACTAAAGATAAAAATCAAATATTTAAAATTTACATTAATATATAGCCCCTATACTTTTATAGGTATGTTACTATAATCAAAATGTTTTGTGATATTTCTACCTAGGAATTGAGAAATGCATTAATATATTTTAATTTATGTTTATATAAGCAGTAATAGATGCCTTTAATAATATAAGTAAGCATGCTGGCCACTAATGATTACTTTCCAAATTATTCTTTTTATTAATATTTATAAATGTTTTGATTTTCCAAGAACAGAAATTTAGAGTTACGAGGGGATTTATAGATTAGCTATTTCAACTGCTAATTTTAAGTTTAAAAAAACTGAAAGATAGAGACCTTAAGCTAACTTTTCAAGCTTCATAGAGTATGATCTAGTGATCTTACTGCCTCCTTCTCCCACTCTCATATCTTATTAGTAAGTCTCCCCCCATTTGGATAAAAGGAGTTGGTTTAAAAATACTTGTGGAGAAACAGAAATATAGATCAATGGAACAGGATAGAAAGCCCAGAGATAAACCCACGCACATATGGACACCTTATCTTTGATAAAGGTGACAGGAATGTACAGCGGAGAAAGGACAGCCTCTTCAATAAGTGATGCTGGGAAAACTGAAATGAAATTAGAACACTCCCTAACACCATACACAAAAATAAACTCAAAATGGATTAAAGACCTAAATGTAAGGCCAGACACTATAAAACTCTTAGAGGAAAACACAGGCAGAACACTCTATGACATAAATCACAGCAAGATCCTTTTTGACCCACATCCTAGAGAAATGGAAATAAAAACAAAAATAAACAAATGGGACCCAATGAAACTTAAAAGCTTTTGCACAGCAAAGGAAACCATAAACAAGACCAAAAGACAGCCCTCAGAATGGGAGAAAATATTTGTAAATGAAGCAACTGACAAAGGAATAATCTCCAAAATTTACAAGCAGCTCATGCAGCTCAATATCAACAAAACAAACAACCCAATCCAAACATTGGCAGAAGACCTAAATAGACCTTTCTCCAAAGAAGATACACAGATTGCCAACAAACACATGAAAGGATGCTCAACATCACTAATCATTAGAGAAATGCAAATCAGAACTACAATGAGGTATCACCTCACACCAGTCAGAATGGCCATCATCAAAAAATCTACAAACAATAAATGCTGGAGAGGGTGTGGAGAAAAGGGAACCCTCTTGCACTGTTAGTGGGAATGTATATTGATACAGCCATTATGGAGAACAGTATAGAGGTTCCTTAAAAACTAAGAATAGAACTACCGTACCACCCAGCAATCCCACTTCTGGGCATATACCATGAGAAAACCATAATTCAAAAAGAGGTACCAAAATGTTCATTGCAGTGCTATTTACAATAGCCAGAACATGGAAGCAACCTAAGTGTCCGTCGACAGATGAATGGATAAAGAAGATAGGGCACATATATACAATGGAGTATTACTCAGCCATAAAAGGAAACAAAACTGAGTTATTTGTAGTGATGTGGTTGGACCTAGAGTCTGTCATACAGAGTGAAGTAAGTCAGAAAGAGAAAAACAAATACCGTATGCTAACACATATATATGGAATGTAAAAAAAAAAAAAAATGGATCTGAAGAACCTAGGAACAAGACAGGAATAGAGACGCAGACGTAGAGAATGGACTTGAGGACACGGGGAGGGGGAAGTGTAAGCTGGGACAAGGTGAGAGAGTGGCATGGACTTTTATATACTACCAAATGTAAAATAGATAGCTAGTGGGAAGCAACCACATAGCACAGGGAGATCAGCTCGGTGCTTTGTGTCCACATAGAGGGGTGGGATAGGGAGACTGGGAGGGAGACACAAGAGGGAGAAGAAATGGGGATATATGTATATGTATAGCTGTTTCACTTTGTTATACAGCAGAAACTAACACACCACTGTAAAGCAATTATACTCCAAAAAAGATGTTAAAAAAAGTGTGAAATTTGAGTAGGAAAATGTAAACTGTGGTTCTAAGAAATCATAGCAATATATGTCACAATTTGAAGTGCTGTGAAGAAAACCATTAATTTAAATATGGGTGTTAAATTAATTAAACAAGAAGACCATTAGCCTAAGGTGACTCTAATGCCTTGATAGCCTACACAAGCAATCCAAAACCTAAAACAGAGCCAATGTCCTCCAATCTAAGAAAATGAAACTTAAGAACAACCAGTCACCAACACCCAACTAGGCTTTCCCAAACAAGGCAACTGCTTAAAACTGTAGCCAATCAGATAATTTCTGTAGTTTGCTTCCACATCTTCTCTGTAAGTAAATCTGCCTACCTCCTGTGCGTGGAGTACTTCTAACCGCCTCTGGTTTAGTGCTGCCCAATTTGAATGATGCATGCTCAAATAAACTCTTGAAAAGTTTAATGTGCCTCAGTTTATCTTTTAACATGAACTCCTTGATATTTAAAATTGAATTTTGTAGTATGAGCTATAATAATTCTAAAGTTGCCCTCTTTCTCGAAGAGAAAGTGAATTAGATTATGGATTAACACATAGACCAGTAGTCAATCATTAGGATCCAGGAAACCCAGATCTACTTTGGATTATACCAGTAATCTCTTAAGTTTAGTCAGATCATAATAAATAAATGCTGCATAAATTATGAAATACTGCTCTCCATCAACAATGAATTCATGTTCTAAAATGAAGGAAAGGCATTTAGATAAGTAAATGATACGGAATGGATAAATGTGTATGTGTGTATATTCCAAAGAAGGGAATAATCAGCTCTACTTGCTAGATCAGGGGAGATTTGCAAATGTAGACAGTGGAGTTGGGTCTGAAAAGATAAGTAGGAATGGTCAGGCAACAAGTTAGAGAAGGGTATTCCAGGCAGCAAGAATAACATGAGTCAAATAAAAGTTAGAGGACAGCAAACCCTCAAGATGAATTAAAGTTGGCCAGGTTCTGGACAGAGCAGTTAGCATGCTCTGCTTAAAGGCATTTACTTCCTCTGGTAGTCAGCAAGGAGCCATGATATGGCAAATGGCACATGCAGAAGAATAATAAATATGGATTCCTATTTTGTAAAGATTGGTCCTGCAAGAGTATGAAAGAGAGAGGGATAGACGGCTGAAGGAGATGGAGGAAAAAGAAAAGCTCTAATGGAAAACTGTAGTACTTTAGGTGAGAAGAGGGTATGGCTATGAATGGGGGAAAGAGGATTGGATTCAAAAGTTGTTAAGAAGTTAATACTCATGTGGCCTAATGGCCAATTTGATCACTGTCAGAGTAGACTAGGTTGACTCTTAGAATCAATCAAACTTTACTGTATCCATACAGGAACATCTCTATTATCCCAAGAAAAGAACGTACAGAAGAACTCAGGAGTTATAAGAAAACAGTGCAGCTACCCTATCCATCTTTTTCACTTACTAGTGTAACACTTTCTCATTTCTACTGCTCTCTTCACCTGCGCTTTAATGAACCTTTCTCTTCAGACCAGCTTTTTTTCCTGCTTGATAATTAGAGAACATTACCCACATGTGATCATCTCACCCACTGCTAATACCACATTCTGTCTGTCTCAACTTTAGTCCCCAGAAGAGAGATAAGACTGGCCCAGCTATGCTCAGGGGATGGGGTAATACACCCTGCTACTTACTCAGCAAACAGCCATGGGAGCCAGACTCTAAGAAGAGATATTCTGGGTCTTCTGAGAAGTGGGTCTAGATACAGAAAAGAACATATTGAAGTCTCTAGTCCTCCAATATATGGATGTAGAAAGAAAGCCAGTTTGGGTGGGAATAATTAAGTCGGTTTTTACATATGAGAATAAGACGGTTGAAAGAAATTCTCAGGAAGTATTTGGATATGCAAATTGAGTTCAGAGGAGCAATCTAGGATGTAGATACAATTTGAAAGGCATTAACTTATAGGTGACCGTTAAAATCATGGGATTAATTTAGAATACAAGAGTGAGAACATCTGACTAAAGATGGACCCCAGTAGTATAGGAATAGCCAAGGAATTGATGAAAAAAGAGATCGGAAGAAGTTGAAAAGGAATATATCTTAATAGCGAGTTGGAGAGAATGCTATCAGGAAAAGTAAGGACACAAGAATTTCAGGAAATAGATTGGAGAACAGTAGCAAATGTTGCAGAGAGACTAATAACAGAGAGTGAAGTCAGAGGAGATTTATGGTGCATCACTGGTGATGTCAGCAAGAATATTTTCAGTGAAGTGATAGAGCAGAGCAGCCCCTTCTTTCAGTGGGTCAAGGAGAAAATGGTAAATAAGAAATCTAAGACAGGATTTTGGATCATTCATTCACATGAGAAGACTTAAGTGCAGATGGAGGGGGTTGAAGGATATATCAAGTCAGATTCCATTAAGAAATAAAAATTAAAATACAAGGAAAAGAGTTAAAAATGCTAGAGCAAGATACCCAAGGAGCTAGTAGAAGATCCTATCCATGAGGGATTAGCCCCATGTAGAAGAAACTTCTTTCTAGGACCATGACGGAAGCTGGTTCATATTGCCTTGTCTAAGTTCTTCTATAAATATTTACTTTAACTGTTGCATGACTTTTCTTCCTGATATTTTTAATTAAATTGAGGATGATGGTATATAGTAAAAATACTGAAATATCTGTCTTTTGAGACGCAAATGTTCTATGGTAGATGTATTATAAAAAGCTATAAAATAAATATCTGTAAACAAACTAGTAGCCAACTGATATTTTATATTATTTATTTATTTTTTTTACATGTTTATTGGAGTATAATTGCTTTACAATGGTGTGTTAGTTTCTGCTGTATAACAAAATGAATCAGCTATACATATACATATACTCCCATTTCTTCTCCCTCTTGCGTCTCCCTCCCAGCCTCCCTATCCTACCCCTCTAGGTGGTCACAAAGCACCGAGCTGATCTCCCTGTGCTATGTGGCTGCTTCCCACAGCTATCTATTTTACATTTGGTAGTGTATATTTGTCCATGCCACTCTCACTTTGTCCCAGCTTACCCTTCCCCCTCCCCGTGTCCTCAAGTCCATTCTCTACGTCTGCATCTTTATTTCAGTCCTGTCCCTAGGTTCTTCAGAACCTTTTTTTTTTTTTTGATTCCATATATATATGTTAGCATACAGTATTTGTTTTTCTCTTTCTGACTAACTTTACTCTGTATGACAGACTCAAGGTCCAGCCACATCACTACAAATAACTCAATTTTGTTTCCTTTTATGGCTGAGTAATATTCCATTGTATATATGTGCCATATCTTCTTTATCCATTCATCTGTCGATGGACACTTAGCTTCCATGCCCTGGCTATTGTAAATAGAGCTGCAATGAACATTGTGGTCCATGACTCTATTTGAAGTATGGTTTTCTCAGGGTATATGCCCAGTAGTGGCATTGCTGGGTCATATGGTAGTTCTATTTTTAGTTTTTTAAGGACCCTCCATACTGTTCTCCATAGTGGCTGTATCAATTTACATTCCCACCAACAGTGCAAGAGGGTTCCCTTTTCTCCTCACCCTCTCCAGCATTTAGATATTTTAAAAAACTAAGTAAATGACCAAAGACAACATAAAATTTTACTTAAACAAAAAAATCAGAAAAACGAAAACTGTTCAAAGGCAGGTTAGTTTTTCTGTCACCAATTATCACAACTTTTACGAGAATTCAGATAGGTAAAAGTTTTTCTTCTAAAAACACACAGAAAAATGTTGATTTTTCCAAAACAATACTTTATGAAGAAACTTAAAATTATAGGATAATAATCTCAAAACTATTTTTATTATATTTCTAAAAGCAAAGGTGCTACGGTTTATTAAATAGATAACAGCTCAATTCATTTTTCAAAGATCTGAGTAATTTGTCCGTGTCACTGTGGTTAGCCTTGACAAAGTCAGTATTTAGAAGACTTTCACTTTTAGAGCAGTACTTCTCATAGTGTGGTCCCTGGACCAGCATCTTGTTAGAAATGCAAATTCTAGTCCCAGATTTACTGAAACAGAAACTCTGGGCTGGGTCCCAGGAATCTTATAACAAGTCTTCTGGGTGATTCTGTGCTCCTTGTCTTTTGAGAACCACTGTTTAAGGTGGTTATTTATCTATAATAACTATTATAGATGCAAAACAGATATTCCAATTTTATGTTAATTTTATTTAAATATTAAACACTTTTTATTAATTCTGTTTAAATGACAAAACACGTTTTATTTAAATACTAAAGTCCATCTATTACTTCACTGCATATTTGAATTAAAAAACACAAGAAAATCACTTTAATAAACCTGTATTTTATTTAATTTTATTTTATTTGAGTTCTCTCTTTTCTCCATTCTAATTGTACTTGTGCCTTTAGCTTACATTAGTTGTTGATGTTTAGCAAAAATGCTTGAAGTATGCAAAAAATTCTAATACTCTGTGTATATTCACAAATATATATTTGCGTCAAAAATAAAGTTATAGGGCTTCCCTGGTGGCGCAGTGGTTGAGAGTCTGCCTGCCAATTCAGGGGACGTGGGTTCGTGCCCCAGTCCGGGAAGATCCCACGTGCCGCGGAGCGGCTGGGCCCGTGAGCCACGGCCGCTAGGACTGCACGTCTGGAGCTTGTGCTCTGCAACGGGAGAGGCCACAACAGTGAGAGGCCCTCATACGGCAAAAAAAAAAAAAAGTTGTAGCTTTAACAACTATATTAAATTAGTAATTAGTTATTACATTAATTTTAAATTTTTCTTACTTTCTCTTGAGAACTAATTTCACAAGATTGCAGAATCTATGGAATCAATTATGTATGGCAACGTTTAATTTCATGGAAGATGACAAATCATGGAATTTTCAGATTAAAATTCATGAATTAGATAATGGTTTTCATTTACCAAATGTAGTTCTGTAACAATTTAGACGATATGAGTATAAAAGCAAAAACAGATGTTCTAGAGAAGGAGATATGTCCATGGAAGAAGGGTCAGAGAGATGCAACATTGATAACTTTGAAGATGGAAAAGGACCACAAGCCAAGGAATGCAATCTCTAGAAGCTGGAAAACAGCTGGTGGCCTTATAAGAGGAAGAAACCACAGAGATCTCTCTCAGCCATGTGAGGACATAGTGAGAAGGTAGCTATCTGCAATCCAGGAAGAGTCCTCACCAGAACCTGACCATGCTAGCACCCTGATCAGATTTCCAACCTCTTTAAAAAAAAAAAAAAGTTCTATATTCTGTACTTGCATCACAGACCCAGATAATTGACAGTACGAGAAATTTCAGGAATTTGGGAAATGTTTCACAGAGTGCACAGCAAAAAGAGGAAATCTTGATGCCGAAAAATACTTTATAGGTTTGGAATTACTGCTGGCTAAAGTGTGCTGGTAAATGTTTAACAACCAAGGAGGATTTGGGGAAAGGAGGAGAAAAGGTCTGATACACAATCTTTATCAATCTTTGGTTTAAATGATTCAAGCTTGATTTCAAGCTACCATATGAGATCAGTGACCACAGATTTGGGAAGAGATACGCACACTTAGCTTCAGCTAGCCAATGAACTGGTGACAGCATACAATTGGCTACAGGGTTCTAAAAGTGTCCTTACATGGCTCCATTGTTAAATATTCAACTGCTGTAACCAGTATATTTTCTGCCAAATGGTCTCAAGAAATCTGGGTGGTGGTGTCTATGGGAGTGGGGGAGTGATTTTCCCCAAATAGAATCATGTCTTTGATGTTGATTTTTTTTTTAAAAATCTGTTTTACATTTAATAGGCTGTTGAATACCTACTTTATAAAATGAAAAGTACCTGCAATTCTCTTTTATTCTATTCATTATTATGAGTATTTTTATGTGGTGAGCTTTTTTTTTTCTGGCTCTCATAAAATTTGTGTTTGCTTCATACTACTAAATATAGGAGAATTCTACAGTATATAGGGCCTGATAAAACTTTGAAAGTTGAACATTTTAATTCATATATTATATAAAATATTTTACATATATTAATTTTATATATGTAGATGCAATTTTTTATGAATTTCAGAAAGAAAATCCATTTACCTGTGTTGTCTTAAGTAAGTAATTTTTAGGATTTTTAATTGAATTATCTATGTAATCATTATTAAGGATACCTGAAGTAAGTTACTTGGTAATTACTTCAGCTACTTTGCAAGACTGAAAATGTTGAATAAATATTTGTTTAAGTATTGAGTTAAACTAATTTGGAGAGAAAACCTGAATATTGTTATTAAGTTATCAAAATGTAAGAAACCTTTAAAAAAGACTTTTCAAATACAAACATCACTTTTAAACATATAAGAAGATAAAATTATATTTTCCTAGAACATGTTAAAAGGACATAAGATATCCATATATTTATTAATCTTTATGAGATGATTTTTAAATATCATGGTCACTGAGATATTTTCAGTGTCCTGTAAGGATTTTATTTTCTCAAAAATCATGTAGAAATAACGAATACTTTTGGAACAGTTATATCAATGATAAGGTTTCTCTTCTTTGAAAGAGTTAAGAAAATAGAATTAACAAAATAAAATACAGATGTCATTAATATTATTTATCAAAAGAAGAATTCCAGTCTATATTCTTCAGTCTGTAAGATGGGGGAGCCAGTTCTGCCAGTTCTGTTCCTCTAAGGATTTTCCTTTGATTAAAACCATTTGTAGTAAATGATGACCCAAGCCTTTGTAAATGATACGGTTATGGGGTTATGGTGTAATGAAATTGTATCTTCAAAGGGGTTTCAATTGCTAGACTTATAAAATAGTAGCCTACTAGTAATGCATTTAAAGTGAGGCATCAAGTCTTTCTATAACACCAATATGCATTGGTTAATATCCCAGTTTTGGACTAACACTTATTAGGCTTTACATGGAAGAGACTGTTTATCATCAAAAGTAAGTGCTCTGCTGTTCTTTTGTTATGCTTCCCCTTAAAACACTGATAGACCTGGCAAGTCTCTTAATCCCCTTAAGGGTAAGAAGGAAGAAGAGGAATGCATTACAAACTTAACCTTGAGTGAATCCAGGTCAGGAAAACAGAAGTAGAATGTCTTAAAAATCTTAATTGTACAATATGAATGTTGAGAGGAAGAAAAATATTAACACTAATAACCTGAAGTCTTGCTAAATTAAGTTGAAAACCTAGGCATGAGCGACCAATAATATCTCACACTTACATAATGGAATTTTTTTGTTACAGAAAGAATTTTCATGTTACTTTATGGCCTTAACATTAGCTCATGTTGTACACATGAGTAAACGGAGGCAAAGGAAAACTCTTTGCAGTACGCAGTTACTTTTCTCCTGCCTTATCTTGGTTCTTGTAGAAACCCCTTGAAGTAAGACAAGTGTATATTAGCAGCCCTGTTCTGTAGGTTAAAAAACTGAGGTGCAGAAGAATTATCATTTTCTTAAAGTTACCCAGTTAATTATCAGCAATCACGGTGCTCTATGAATATTGATTCTTTTATCTTTATTCAAAAATATGGGGAATATATAATACCTGCCTATCTAACTTAAGATTCTTAAAGATAATGTGTATGAAATTAACTTCTAGTTATGAAATGTGATTAAAAATTGTTAGTTCTTGGTTTCTCATTGCCACGATAAGTGGCTGATCATCATGTATATTTTATGTATAATTTATTTAAGTTTTAAAATCTTCCACTGCAACCCTGAGTATAGGTATACCTTGTTTTATTGTGCTTTGCTTTATTGCTCTGCACAGATATTTTGTTTTTTACAGATTGAAGGTTTGCGGTAACCCAGCATCAACCAAGTCTATTGGTGCCATTTTTTTCAACAGCATTTAATCAGTCCATGTCTCTGTGTTACATACTGGTAAATCTTGCGAAATTGCAAAAATTTTCATTATTATTATATGTGTCATGGTGATCAGTGATCTTTGATATTACTACTGCAATTGTTTTGATGTCACAAACTGCACCCATATAAGATGGAGAACTTTATAAATGCTATGTGTGTTCCGACTGTTCCACTCACAGGCTGTTCCCCAGTCTCTCTCCTTCTCCTTGAACCTCCCTTTCCCCTGAGACACAACAATACTGAAATCAGGAGAATTAATAACCCTACTATAGCCTCTAAGTGTTCAAGTGAAAGGAAGAGTCACACATCTTTCCATTTAAATCAAAAGCTAGAAACAGGAACTCCCTGAAAGTCCAGTGGTTAAGACTCCATGCTCTCACTCCTGAGGGCCCAGGTTCAATCCCTGATCAGGGAACCAATCCCAAGATCCCATGAGCCATGCAGTGTGGCCGAAAAAATAAAATAAAATAAAATTTCATAGAATAAATGCAACCCCTTTAATAAAAAAAAAGTTAGAAATGATTAAGCTTAGTGAAGAAGGCTTGTGGAAAGCCAGGACAGGTGGAAAGCTGGGACTCATGTGCCCAGCAGTTAGCCAAGTTGTGAGTGCAAAGGAAAATTTCTTAAAGAAAATTGAAAGTACTAATCCAGTGAACCCAGGGATGATAAGAAAATGAAAGAGTGTTATTGCTGATATGGAGAAAGGTTTAGTGTTCTGGATAGACGATCAAACCAGCCGCAACACTCCCTTAAGCCAAAGCCTAATCCAGAGCAAGACCCTAACTCTCTTCAATTTTATGAAGGCTGGGAGAGGGGAGGAAGTTTCAGAAGAAAAGTTTGAAGCTAGCAGAGCTTGGTTCAAGAGGTTAAGGAAAGAAGCTGTCTCCACAACATCAAAGTGTCAGGTGAAGCAACAAGTGCTGATGTAGAAGCTGCATCAAATTGTCCAGAAGATCTAGCTAAGATAATTAATGAAGGCAGCTACACTAAACAACGGGTTTCAGCTTAGACAAGAGAGCCTTGTATTGCAAGAAGATGCCATCTAGGAATTTCATAGCTAGAGAAGAGAAATCAATGCCTGACTTCAAAGCTTCAGAGGAACTGGCTGACTTTCTTATTAGGGGCTAATGCAGCTGGTGACTTTAAAGAAGCTAATCATCCTTTACTATTTTGAAAATCCTAGGGCCATTTAGAATTCTTCTAAATCTACTCTGCCTGTGCCCTATCAGTGGAATGACACAGCCTGGATGACAGCACATCTGTTTAGAATGTGGTTTACTGAATATTTTAAGCTTGCTGTTGAGACTGCTCAGGAAAGATTTCTTTCAAACTATTACTGCTCACTGAGAGTGCACCTCGTCACCCAAGAGCTCTGATGGACAGGTACAAGTAGATTACTGTTGTTTTCATGCCTGCAAACACAGCATCCATTCTACAGGCCATGGATCAAGGAGTAATTTCAACTTTCAAGTCATTCTTTAAGAAATACATTTTGGAAGGCTATAACTGCCATAGACAGTAATTAGTTTGATGGATATTGGCAAAAGCAATTGAAAACCTTCTGGAAAGTATTCACCATTCTAGACACCATTAAGAACATTCATGATTCATGGGAAGAGGTCAAAATATCAACATTCACGGGAGTCTGGATGAAGTTGATTCCAACCTTTATGGATGACTTGGAGAGGTTCAAGACTTCAGTGGAGGAAGTAACTGCAGATGCGGTAGATACAGCAAGAGAACTAAAACTAGAAGCGGAGCCTGAAGATGTGACTGAATTGCTACAATCTCATGATAAAACTTTACAGGGATATTTTATACAACATGGGAAATAGAGCCAATATTCTGCAGTGGAGTATTTGGTAAATGGAGTATATCCTTTAAAAATTGTATAAAAATAATAATTTTAAAAACTTTAATGGATGAGGAGCTGCTCCTTATGAGTGAGCAAAGAATGTGGTTTCTTGAGATGGAATCTACTCCTGGTGAAGATGCTGTGAAGATTGTTGAAATGGCAACACAGGATTTAGAATATTACATAAACTTAGTTGATAAAGCAGTGGCAGGTTTTGAGAGGATTGATTCCAATTCTGAAAGAATTTCTACTATAGGTAAAATGTTATCACACAGCATCGCATGCCCAGAGAAATTGTTTGTGAAAGACAGAGTCAATCATTGTGGCAAACTGCATTGCTGTCTTACTTTAAGAAACTGCCACAGCTGCCCCAGGCTTCAGCAACTAACACCCTGGTCAGTCAGCAACATCAATATCAAGGCAAGACACCCACCAGGATAAAGATTATGACTAGCTGAAAGCTCAGGTGATGGTTAGCATTTTTTAGTAATAAAGTATTTAATTTATGTATTTGGCTGCATTGGGTCTTCGTTGCTGCGCACGGGCTTTTTCTAGTTGCGGCGAGCGGGGGCTGCTCTTCCTTACGGTGCACAGGCTTCTCACTGTGGTGTCTTCTCTTGTTGCAGAGCACGGGCTCTAGGCATGCGGACTTCAGTAGTTGTGGCACACGGACTCAGTAGTTGTGGCGCACGGGCTTAGTTGCTCCGCGGCATGTGGGATCTTCCAGGACCAGGGATCGAACCCATGTCCCCTGCATTGGCAGGCGGATTCTTAACCACTGCACCAGCAGGAAAGTCCCCAAAGTATTTCAAAATTAAGGTGTCTACATTGGTTTTTTAGATATAGTGCTATTGCACCCTTAATAGACTGCAGTATAGTGTAAACATAACTTTCATATGCATTGAAAACCAAAAAATTCATGTGACTTGCTTTATTGTGATAGATACTTTATTGTGGTGGTCTGGAACTGAACCCACAATATCTCTGAGGTATGCCTGTACACAGAAGAAAATAAAACTTCCAGTGGTAGGTGCTTTCAAGGTAGGGTCACTGTTTTCTCTAACAGAAATGGTTAATGAGTATCTTCTCAGAATGGTGCATGGTGAAAAAAATGATAATAGTTATTCATTTCAGAATCTCAAGCTTTTAATTTAAAATTACATTTATCCAACTCTATTTGAAAAGGAATAACTGCTTCTTCATTGTTAACCATGACTAAAACTTCACTACCAATTAATGCAAAGAAAGCTACTGGAAATAATTTTAGTAATAAAAACACCTGAATACTCATCATGAAATATATGGGCTGATTTTAGGAGTATAACTAAATAGATAATTCAAGCTTACATGTAGGGCCACCACTTCTCACAATGTGTGAATGTGTATGTGTGTGTGTGTATGTATATGTATATACTCAGACTATAGAGTAATATAATTTTCCATAAAACATACATTAACTAATCCTTACAATAATTCCCCTGGATGATCTGACCCATCGATAAAATGTTAGACATATTTAGAGACTTGAATTGTTTTACTTTGTGTGTGTGTGTCTGTATGTGTGTGTGTGTGTGAGAGAGAGAGAGAGAGAACTGGTGTCAATTTTAAAAGCCCAAGATACACAGTATAGGATAGTGGTATAATCACGAGTTTAGAAATCAGACCTGAAGTTTTATTTACTATGTCTGCCACATCTCAACTGTATAACTTTGGGCAAGCTGTTTAACTTTTCTGAGTTTCTTAATCTGTAAAATTTAGGTGACAATAGTCACTGCACACAGTAGGTAGAAAGATGAAATGAAGTAACATCTGTGGAACACATAGAGAAGCACCTGGCATAAAATATGTGCATAACATAAAAGTACATTAAAACATTTTTTTTTAATGTTAAGACATTAAACATTAACATTTTTAGGGCTTCCCTCGTGGCGCAGTTGTTAAGAACCTGCCTGCCAATGCAGGGGACCTGGGTTCGAGCCTGGTCTGGGAAGATCCTACATGCCGCTGAGCGACTAAGCCCATGTGCCACAACTACTGACCCTGCGCTCTAGAGCCCATGAGCCACAACTCCTGAAGCTTCTCTGCAACAAGAGAAACCACCGCAATGAGAAGAACATGCACCGTAATGAAGAGTAGCCCCCATTCACCACAACTAGAGAAAGCCTGCACATAGCAACAAAGACCCAATGCAGCCAAAAATAAATAAATAAATAAATAAATTTTAAAAAAAAACTATTATTTTAAAAAAATTTTAATGTTAAGCTCAAATGTATATGGTTTTGCTTTTTGTTGTTTTCATTCAAAGACTTTAGAAAAATTATAAATTTATTCTAAACCCATAAATTAATGCTTTAGTCAGAAAGGTCTCTGACCCAACCACAAATATTAATTTAGTGTATATCTGACGGAACCATAATTTTCATTCTTTAATAAAAAATATGAAAGTGAATGCTACTACTAGTATTTTCTTGAGGTCTTTAAAAACATTACTTTTGTTTGTTTGTTTAAGACTAGATTACCTTGCATTTTGTTGAATCAGCAAGAAAATACTTTAAAAAATTCAGATATAAATATCTGGCATCCATTTTAGATAAACCAGCCTCAAAAATATGTTTGACAAATGTCTACCTCCAAATCTTGCCCCAACTTGCTGCTTTATGGTGAATAGAGCTTTAATCATTGGAGGATCTCTGACATCTTTACTTTTATTTATAACTCCACATACGTGTCTATATTTTGTGCAGTAGGAAAGACATTAGCTATTTTTGATCTTAAATGAAATTCTCCTGTCGATAACTTTTCCATAGTTAACAATGGATAGAGGTTAAAATTGCAGGTTGTATTATAACGTTACTGAAAGTCAAATCCTGGGACAGGTTATTCAACCTCTTTCTACCTTAGAATCCTCTGCAATAATAATAGTATCTACTTAACAGGCTGTTATGATTATTGAATGAAGTGACACATACCAAGAGCCTAGAATAGTGCTTGGTAAATAGTAAGTGTTCAATTAACAGTAGCTATTATTTTTGTGTAAGAAAATAACACATAAGAAATCATTTGGGTACAGAGATTTCAAGAGCAAGTTTTGAAGTTAAG
Organism: Phocoena sinus; assembly: GCF_008692025.1. Lineage (NCBI taxonomy): Eukaryota > Metazoa > Chordata > Mammalia > Artiodactyla > Phocoenidae > Phocoena > Phocoena sinus. Next base: position 119,909,389 of record NC_045764.1, on the reverse strand, counting down.
GTTAGTCAGCAATTACTGAGGGTATGAGCGTATCTACGTTAGATTTTCACATCATTAAAATTAATTATGTAAATTTCCTATTTTTTTTTTTTTTTAACTCAAAGTGCTTTCGTCTAAAATGGGCTTCTCTCCCTTTCTATTGTATAGGTAAGGCGATTGATAGGTGGATACGGTTATGTCATGGCTCTCTGGAGATAATATAGTTTTGCTCAGAGGCAGAATTGAAATGAGGATATATCATTTCTGGGATCAGATCATTATGCACAACCTCTTAAAAGTTGAAAACTATCGGAAAAAATCTGTCACATGCATTATTAATTCCTTAACATGCTAAGGCTAAAATGAGACTTTACAGAGTAAGGCAAGAAAAGATACAGAAGAAAACTTTTCCAAAAGGAAGAAGTAAATTAAAGTTTTTCCCATAAGCCATTAAATCTACCTGAAAATAGATAAATGGGGAAAAAAACCCACACACCAAGAAAACAGAGGTTTGAAGGGAAAAGCAATTAGCCCAAAGCCACAAGAAAAAAGTATTTTTGTTTGTTTGTTTTCAAAGCAATCAAATCAGGTTCTGAAATAGCTTTTCCATTTTCTCCTTCTTAGTGAAAACAAACATCACAGAAATCCCCATGTGAAAGGAACACTGAGCAAATTTGCACGTGCCCACAAACCAAAAGCATTTGAATGGGGCACGCAACTTATTTTAAATGTTATCAACTTTTGCTTATTAAAACACTTTATAACCCTTTGTGGTTAAAGAATTCTTTAAACTGTTTTCAGATTAATAAAAATCTTTCAGAGGAAGAATAAGTATTAGCGTGTATATTATACCATGTGAGTATGCAAAGAATTATGACTGGATTTGATTTTAACTTTCAAATTGATTATGAAATTATAATCATTATTTTAAAATATTTCATATGTTTAACAGAAATGAACATGTCGTGAATTATATATATTTTAATTATATATAACAAAAAATATCAGTTTACTTGTGTACAAGTACAGATTCTACAATATACAGAAAAATTAGTTTAAAATTCCCCACCATATATTTCCAATCCAAATTTGAGACCAAAAAAGGTTTACAGTATCATGTTAAATGAAGATACATATGTGTGTACAAATATATGTGAACTTTCTTTTTTAAGACTAGAAAAGTAAACACCAAAATAGTAATTATTTAAGCGTATTGTTAATTATGGTGGATTTTTAAACTAATTTTTACTGATCTGATGGTTTAAATTGTCTCATTATATTTTATATTTTAATGCTCTAGTTGTTTCTTTTACTATTTGCTTTTGAGTTATATTCTTAATGGTTACCCTGGTGATTACAATTTACATCTTAATTGAAAATAATTTAAATCATATTAATATTGAGTCAATTTCAAAAATATAAAAAATTGCTCCAATGTAGTTCCATCTCTCCTCCCTCTTTGTACAATTATTGTCACACAAATTACATCTTCATGCATTATAAGCCCATCAACACAGTTTTAAAAACATTGCTTTAAGCAACTGTATTTTAAATCAGATAGCAGAATAAAAGAGTTGCAAACAAAAACTACATTTATAGTGTCTCTTATGTTTTTCTGTATAGCCCCTTTACCATTGCATATAATTTTTTGTGTGCACATTCAAATTAATATCTAGTTTACTTTCATTACAGCCTGAAGAACTCCCTTCCAGGGCATGTCTGCTAGCAATAAACTCTCAGTTTTTATCTTGTAATGTTTTAATTTCTCCCTACTTTTTGAAGAATAGTTTTGCAGAATATAGAATTTTTGAACTGACAGTCTTATCTTTCAGCACTTTTAGTACATCATCCCACTGGCTTCTAGCCTCTTTGATTTCTGAGGAGTCAGCTGTCAATATTATTGAAAATCCTTTGTATGTGATGAGTCACTTTTTTTCCTGCTGCTTTCCAAGTTCTCTCTTTGTACTTGTCCTTCAAAGATTTGATTATGATATATTTACATGTAGATTTCTTTGAATTTATCTTACTTGGAGTTCACTAATCTTCTTAGATGCACAGATTAATGTTTTCCATTAAATTTGGGCCATTTTCAGCCAGTAGTTTTTCAAATATTCCTTCTGTCTCTCTTCTTCTTCAGGATCTTTCATTAAATGTATATTGGTATGCTTGATGCTGTCCCATAGGTCTCTGAAACTCTGTTCATTTTTTTTCATTCTTTTTCTTTCTAGTTCCTTAAAATAGATAATCTCAATTGACCTATTTTCAAATACACTGATGCTGCCTGCTCAAATCTGCTATTGTTATTCTCTAGTGAATTTTTAATTTCAGTTATTATAGTTTCAACTCCAGAATTCTATTTGATTCTTTTTTATAATCCTTTTATTGATATCTTCTATTTGGTAAGAAATCTTTCTCATACTTTCCTTTCGTTCTTCATACATGATTTCCTTTAGTTCCTGGACAATGTTTAAAATAGCTGATTTAAATTCTGTTTAGTAAGTTTGACATCTGGGATTCCTCAGAGGCATTATCTATTGACTGCTTTTATTCCTGTATATGGTTCATACTTTCCTCTTTGCATGAATCATATTTTTTGCTAAAAGTGGACACTTTAAATAATAAAATATTCCAGATCTGGAAATCAGAATGTTCCCCGTTCCTGGGGTTTGTTATTTTTGCTGTGTTCGTTTGGTTACTTTCCTGAGCGTATACTGTAGAGTATGTATTCCTTGTCATATATGCTACTGATGTCTCTGCTTGTTTCAGTTAGTGGTCAACTAATGATTGAACAGAGATTTCCTTCAATGCTTTGAACCAGTGAATCTCCTAGATATTGCTGAGGGGTGCTGTGTTTATACTGGGACATACCATAAATACTCTGTCAAACAGTCCATCAGTCTTTCTTAGTATTCACTTTGTGCTTGTGTAGATCCTTAAGGTCAACTAGAGATCAGATATTAGAACATTCTCAAGTCTTTCCTTAGCATGAGCACGATCTTGCACATAGATACAGCTTTCTAGATTCCCAGGAATGTGTTGGAGTTTTTAAATGACATATCATTCCCCAGTTTTCCCTTTTACTTTTTTTGATCAGCCTCTTATTGGCCCCAACTTGAAATGCTACCTAGGCAGCTATGATGACTACAGTTGACCCTTGAACAACATGGGTTTGAACTGCCATGTCCACTTATATGTGAATTTTTTTCAATAAATACATATAGTACTACATGACCTGAGGTTGTTTGAATCTACGGATGTGGAACCACCAATACTATGAGACTTGAGCATCTGCAAATTTTAGTATCCATGGTGGGTCCTGGAATTAATCGCCTGCAAATACAAAGAGACATCTGTAATTGTTTTTGACAAATGTTCAGAGGATGGCTGTTTCACAGAGCAGGGCCTAAACCACATCAAACAAAGACATCCCTTGTGAACGGAGCTTCTTAGTAGCTGCCAGACAGGTCAAATAGTGACAATTCTCTGGAGGTTTTGGGGCATTCCAATCCTATTTTGTCTCATCCAGTAGCTTCCAAGTGGCTGGTTTTCACAGCAGTTATAACTGCCACGCTGTTAGTTTTCAAGGCTACTGCAGAGCTGGAGAGGCAAGGAATGAGATTAAGGCAGTAAACATACCTTGCTGCTTGTATTGAGATTCAGCCATTTTTCTTGAATAAACACACTTTAGATTGTTGCAGGTCTTTAGCTGATTTCCAAAGTTCTGAAAATGTTGATTTCAAAATTTGTTGATTTTGAAATTTTTTCCAGATTTTTCCATTCCTCTAGTCACATGCAGGAATGGATTTTTGAAGGTCTATATTCTGCCATTTCAGCATTGACCCTCTTAGGAACCAGAATTGTAACCTGGATTTCCTGAATCTAAATCCACGCATTGTCTGAAAATACCATTTTTCTCCACTACATGGTGTTTATTTGGATAACTTCCTCCCTCCAAACAATGTCATGACAACTGCCTACCTACCTAAGTATGTCTCTGAAAAAATAATCTTTTCTTGGATTCCATATTGAGATGCCCACACTATAGCAGCCATTCTGGACATGAGAATGACAATTCATACTTAAGCGATGTAATTTTCACTTTTGTTTTCTTCTTTACCATCACATTCCAAGGATGCCTGATTCTGCATACTCTGTTCTCTCCCTTATTCTGAAACTGGGGTCTCATACAGAGTCCCCAAGACTTGTTTATAAAGGAGTAAACTATTGGCGGATGGGCCACAGAATGTTCGACATGACATGCTTGCACAGGCCAGAAGGGCACTTGTGTCTCACTGAGGTGTGGCCCTGGAAAAGCATTCAGGAGAGGAATCCTCCCAGTGGGCAGGACATCCAGTAGTACACCTTGTTGTCTACTTTGTTTAAAAGCAAAGATGGCTTGAAGTTAGCACCTACATTGCTTTGTGAGGATGATTAGGTGGTGTAGGACTTAGAACTAACATGAGTGAGAAGGAGGTTCGTGGAAGTTACAAGTAGATGGATCGCTCACAATGGGCATAGGCCCAGAACCTGATACTATTTGACCATATAAATACTCACACATAAGGTCTGCAAAATAAACAAGGAAAATTGCCTACTCAATGCTTTCTCTGTAGGGTCATAAAAATGACCACGCTAAAGATAGAGGCTATTCATGCTACTAAAACTTTCACCTTGACAAGGCTAACTTGGCTACTGCCCCAGTTAAGTCGTACCTTTCTACGAGGAACAATAAATACTGGGCCCCAGTAGGGAATGTTACCTTGAAGGGACCTGCACTGCACACTACCTAAGGAAGTTTTATTACATGGACACATTCCCTTGAGTTGGCCTTTTTTTCTCACATGTAAATAGACGTATCCTGGATTAGAATTTATTTCTCTTCATCACGTCTCTGCCAGAATCATCCTCTGAGGAATTTCTAACTGACTTGTACAACACCATGTTACGTCACAAGCTATCACTTTTTAAAATAATTTCATTTGGGGGGGACCTTGAAGATGGCGGAAGAGTAAGACGCGGAGATCGCCTTCCTCCCCACGGATACACCAGAAATACATCCACACGTGGAACAACTCTTACAGAACTCCTACTGAAGGCTGGCAGAAGACCTCAGACCTCCCAAAAGGCAAGAAACTCCCCACGTAACTGGGTAGGGCAAAAGAAAAAACAGAGACAAAAGAATAAGGACGGCACCTGCACCAGTGGGAGGGAGCTGTGAAGGAGGAAAAGTTTCCACACACTAGGAAGCCCCTCCGCGGGCGGAGACTGCGGGAGGCAGAGGGGGGAGTTTCGGGACCGCGGAGTAGTGCACAGCGACGGGTGCGGAGGGCAAAGCGGGGAGATTCCTGCACAGACGATCGATCGGTGCTGACCGGCACTCACCAGCCCGAGTGGCTTGTCTGCTCACCCGCCGGGGCGGGCGGGGCTGCGAGCTGAGGCTCGGGTTTTGGTTTTGGACGGAGCTCAGGGAGAGGACTGGGGTTGGCGGCTTGAACATAGCCTGAAGGGGTTAGTGCACCACGACTAGCGGGGAGGGAGTTCGGGGAAAAGCCTGCACCTGCCGAAGAGGCAAGAGACTTTTTCTTCCCTCTTTGTTTCCTGGTGCGCGAGGAGAGGGGTTTAAGAGCGCTGCTTAAAGGAACTCCAGAGACGGGCGCGAGCCGCGGCTGAAAGCGCAAACCCCAGAGACGGGCGCGAGCCGCGGCTAAAACCGCGGACCCCAGAGACGGGCGGGAGACGCTAAGGCTGCTGCTGCCGCCACCAAGGGGCCTGTGTGCGAGCACAGGTCACTCTCCACACCCCTCTTCCGCGGAGCCTGTGCAGCCCGCCACTGCCAGGTTCCCGGGATCCAGGGACAACTTCCCCGGGACAACGCACGGCGGGCCTCAGGCTGGTGCAACGTCACGCCGGCCTCTGCCGCAACGTCACACTGCCTCTGCCGCCGCAGGCCGGCCCCGCACGCAGTGCCCCTCCTTCCCCCATCCCCCAACCCCCGGCCTGAGTGAGCCGGAGCCCCCGAATCAGCGGCTCCTTTAACCCCGTCCTGTCTGAGCGAAAAAACAGACGCCCTCCAGCGACCTACACGCAGAGGCAGGGCCAAATCCAAAGCTGAGCTCCTGTGAGCTGTGAGAACAAAGAAGAGAAAGGGAAATCTCTCCCAGCAGCCACAGAAGCAGCGGCTTAAAGCTCCACAATCAACTTGATATACCCTGCATCTGTGGAATACCTGAATAGACAAGGAATGATCCCAAATTGAAGAGGTGGAATTTAGGAGCGAGATCTATGATTTTTTTCCCTTTTCCTCTTTTTGTGAATGTGTACGTGTATGCTTCTGTGTGAGATCTTGTCTGTATACTCTTGCTTCCACCATTTGTCCTAGGGCTCTATCCGTCCATGACTTTTTTTTAAAAATTCTTTTTCTTAATAATTAAGTTTAATTGTAATAACTTTATTATACTTTACCTTCGTTCTTTCTTTCTTTCCTTCCTTCCTTCCCTCCTTTAGACAACGAATCACCCCAAATTGAGGAGGTGGTCTCAGGGAGCAGGATTTATGATTTTTCCCCCTTTACCTCTTTTTGTGAAGGTGTATGTGTATGCTTCTGTGTAAGATTTTCTCTGTATAGCTTTGCTTCCAACATTTGTCCTAAGGTTCTATCCGTCCCTTTTTTTTTTTTTTTCTAAATATTTTTTAATTCAATAACTATATTATACTTTATTTTATTTTTACTGTATCATCTTTCTTTCTGTCTTTTTTCCTTCTTTCCCTCCTTCCTTCCTTCCTCCCTCCCTCCTTTCTTTCCTTCTTTGCTTCTTTCTTCCTTCCTTCCTTTCCTCCTTTCCTTCTTTCTTTACTCATACTTCTACTAATTCTCCCTACTTTTTCTCCCTTTTATTCTGAGCTGTGTGGATGAAAGGCTCTTGGTGCTCCAGCCAGGAGTCAGGGCTCTGCCTCTGAGGTAGGAGAGCCAACTTCAGGACACTGGTCAACAAGAGACCTCCCAGCTCCACATAATATTAAACGGTGGAAATCTCCCAGAGACCTCCATCTTAACACCAGCACCCAGCTTCACTCAACGACCAGCAAGCCACAGTGCTGGACAACCTATGCCAAACAACTAGCAAAACAGGAACACAACCCCACCCATTAGCAGAGAGGCTGCCTAAAATCATAATAAGGCCACAGACACCCCAAAACACACCACCAGACGTGAACCTGCCCACTAGAGAGACAAGATCCAGCCTCATCCAGCACAACACAGGCACTAGTCCCCTCCACCAGGAAGCCTACACAACCCACTGAAACAACCTTAGCCACTGGAGACAGACATCAAAAACAACGGGAACTACGAACGTGCAGCCTGCAAAAAGGAGACCCCAAACACAGTAAGATAAGCAAAATGAGAAGACAGAAAAACACACAGCAGATGAAGGAGCAAGATAAAAACCCACCAGACCTAACAAATGAAGAGGAAATAGGCAATCTACCTGAAAAAGAATTCAGAATAATGATAGTAAGGATGATCCGAAATCTTGGAAGTAGAATGGACAAAATGCAAGAAACAGTTAACAAGGACCTACAAGAACTAAAGACGAAACAAGCAACGATGAACAATGCAATAAATGAAATTAAAATCACTCTAGATAGGATCAATAGCAGAATAACTGAGGCAGAAGAACGGATAAGTGACCTGGAAGATAAAGTAGTGGAAATAACTACTGCAGAGCAGAATAAAGAAAAAAGAATGAAAAGAACTGAGGACAGTCTCAGAGACCTCTGGGACAACATGAAACGCACCAACATTCGAATTATAGGGGTTCCAGAAGAAGAAGAAAGAAAGAAAGGGACTGAGAAAATATTTGAAGAGATTATAGTTGAAAACTTCCCTAATATGGGAAAGGAAATAGTTAATCAAGTCCAGGAAGCACAGAGGGTCCTATACAGGATAAATACAAGGAGAAACACGCCAAGACACATATTAATCAAACTGTCAAAAATTAAATACAAAGAAAGCATATTAAAAGCAGCAAGGGAAAAACAACAAATAACACACAAGGGAATCCCCATAAGGTTAACAGCTGATCTCTCAGCAGAAACACTACAAGCCAGAAGGGAGTGGCAGGACATACTGAAAGTGATGAAGGAGAATAGCCTGCAACCAAGACTACTCTACCCAGCAAGGATCTCATTCAGATTTGATGGAGAAATTAAAACCTTTACAGACAAGCAAAAGCTGAGAGAGTTCAGCACCACCAAACCAGCTTTACAACAAATGCTAAAGGAACTTCTCTAGACACGAAACACAAGAGAAGGAAATGACCTATAGTAGCGAACCCAAAACAATATATAAAATGGAAATAGGAACATACATATCGATAATTACCTTAAATGTAAATGGACTAAATGCTCCCACCAAAAGACACAGATTGGCTGAATGGATACAAAAACAAGACCCTTATATATGCTGTCTACAAGAGACCCACTTCAGAACTAGAGACACATACAGACTGAAAGTAAGGGGATGGAAAAAGATATTCCATGCAAATGGAAACCAAAAGAAAGCTGGAGTAGCAATTCTCATATCAGACAAAATAGACTTTAAAATAAGGACTATTAAAAGGGACAAAGAAGGACACTACATAATGATCAAGGGATTGATCCAAGAAGAAGATATAACAATTGTAAATATTTATGCACCCAACATAGGAGCACCTCAATACATAAGGCAAATACTAACAACCATAAAAGGGGAGATCAACAGTAACACATTCATAGTAGGGGACTTTAACACCCCACTTTCACCCATGGACAGATCATCCAAAATGAAAATAAATAAGGAAACACAAGCTTTAAATGATACATTAAACAAGATGGACTTAATTGATATTTATAGGACACTCCATCCAAAAACAACAGAATACACATTTTTCTCAAGTGCTCATGGAACATTCTCCAGGATAGATCATATCTTGGGTCACAAATCAAGCCTTGGTAAATTTAAGAAAACTGAAATTGTATCAAGTATCTTTTCCGACCACAACGCCATGAGACTAGATATCAATTACAGGAAAAGATCTGTAAAAAATACAAACACATGGAGGCTAAACAATACACTACTTAATAATGAAGTGATCACTGAAGAAATCAAAGAGGAAATAAAAAAATACCTAGAAACAAATGACAATGGAGACACAACGACCCAAAACCTATGGGATGCAGCAAAAGCAGTTCTAAGGGGGAAGTTTATAGCAATACAAGCCCACCTTAAGAAGCAGGAAACATCTCGAATAAACAACCTAACCTTGCACCTCAAGCAATTAGAGAAAGAAGAACAAAAAAACCCCAAAGCTAGCAGAAGGAAAGAAATCATAAAAATCAGATCAGAAATAAATGAAAAAGAAATGAAGGAAACAATAGCAAAGATCAATAAAACTAAAAGCTGGTTCTTTGAGAAGATAAACAAAATAGATAAACCACTAGCCAGACTCATCAAGAAAAAAAGGGAGAAGACTCAGATCAATAGAATTAGAAATGAAAAAGGAGAAGTAACAACTGACACTGCAGAAATAAAAAAAATCATGAGAGATTACTACAAGCAACTCTATGCCAATAAAATGGACAATCTGGAAGAAATGGACAAATTCTTAGAAATGCACAACCTGCCAAGACTGAATCAGGAAGAAATATAAAATATGAACAGACCAATCACAAGCACTGAAATTGAAACTGTGATTAAAAACCTTCCAACAAACAAAAGCCCAGGACCAGATGGCTTCACAGGTGAATTCTATCAAACGTTTAGAGAAGAGCTAACACCTATCCTTCTCAAACTCTTCCAAAATATAGCAGAGGGAGGAACACTCCCAAATTCCTTCTACGAAGCCACCATCACCTTGATACCAAAACCAGACAAGGATGTCACAAAGAAAGAAAACTACAGGCCAATATCACTGATGAACATAGATGCAAAAATCCTCAACAAAATACTAGCAAACAGAATCCAACAGCACATTAAAAGGATCATACACCATGATCAAGTGGGGTTTATTCCAGGAATGCAAGGATTCTTCAATATACGCAAATCTATCAATGTGATAAACCATATTAACAAATTGAAGGAGAAAAACCATATGATCATCTCAATAGATGCAGAGAAAGCTTTCAACAAAATTCAACACCCATTTATGATAAAAACCCTCCAGAAAGTAGGCATAGAGGGAACTTTCCTAAACATAATAAAAGCCATATATGACAAGCCCACAGCAAACATCATCCTCAATGGTGAAAAACTGAAAGCATTTCCACTAAGATCAGGAACAAGAAAAGGTTGCCCACTCTCACCACTCTTATTCAACATAGTTTTGGAAGTTTTAGCCACAGCAATCAGAGAAGAAAAGGAAATAAAAGGAATCCAAATCGGAAAAGAAGAAGTAAAGCTGTCACTGTTTGCAGATGACATGATACTATACATAGAGAATCCTAAAGATGCTACCAGAAAACTACTAGAGCTAATCAATGAATTTGGTAAAGTAGCAGGATACAAAATTAATGCACAGAAATCTCTGGCATTCCTATATACTAATGATGAAAAATCTGAAAGTGAAATCAAGAAAACACTCCCATTTACCATTGCAACAAAAAGAATAAAATATCTAGGAATAAACCTACCTAAGGATACGAAAGACCTGTATGCAGAAAATTATAAGACACTGATGAAAGAAATTAAAGATGATACAAATAGATGGAGAGATATACCATGTTCTTGGATGGGAAGAATCAACATTGTGAAAATGACTCTACTACCCAAAGCAATCTACAGATTCAATGCAATCCCTATCAAACTACCACTGGCATTTTTCACAGAACTAGAACAAAAAATTTCGCAATTTGTATGGAAACACAAAAGACCCCGAATAGCCAAAGCAATCTTGAGAACGAAAAAAGGAGCTGGAGGAATAAGGCTCCCTGACTTCAGACTATATTACAAAGCAACAGTAATCAAGACAGTATGGTACTGGCACAAAAACAGAAAGATAGATCAGTGGAACAGGATAGAAAGCCCAGAGATAAACCCACGCACATATGGACACCTTATCTTTGATAAAGGAGGCAGGAATGTACAGTGGAGAAAGGACAGCCTCTTCAATAAATGGTGCTGGGAAAACTGGACAGGTACATGTAAAAGTATGAGATTAGATCACTCCCTAACACCATACACAAAAATAAGCTCAAAATGGATTAAAGACCTAAATGTAAGGCCAGAAACTATCAAACTCTTAGAAGAAAACATAGGAAGAACACTCTATGACATAAATCACAGCAAGATCCTTTCTGACCCACCTCCTAGAGTAATGGAAATAAAAACAAAAATAAACAAATGGGACCTAATGAAACTTCAAAGCTTTTGCACAGCAAAGGAAACCATAACCAAGACCAAAAGACAACCCTCAGAATGGGAGAAAACATTTGCAAATGAAGCAACTGACAAAGGATTAATCTCCAAAATTTACAAGCAGCTCATGCAGCTCAATAACAAAAAAACAAACAACCCCATCCAAAAATGGGCAGAAGACCTAAATAGACATTTCTCCAAAGAAGATATACAGAATGCCAACAAACACATGAAAGAATGCTCAACATCATTAATCATTAGAGAAATGCAAATCAAAACTACAATGAGATATCATCTCGCTCTGGTCAGAATGGCCATCATCAAAAAATCTAGAAACAATAAATGCTGGAGAGGGTGTGGAGAAAAGGGGACACTCTTGCACTGCTGGTGGGAATGTGAATTGGTTCAGCCACTGTGGAGAACAGTATGGAGGTTCCTTAAAAAACTACAAATAGAATTACCATATGACCCAGCAATCCCACTACTGGGCATATACCCTGAGAAAACCAAAATTCAAAAAGAGTCATGTACCAAAATGTTCATTGCAGCTCTATTTACAATAGCCAGGACATGGAAACAACCTAAGCGCCCATCATCGGATGAATGGATAAAGAAGATGTGGCACATATACACAATGGAATATTACTCAGCCTTAAAAAGAAATGAAATTGAGCTATTTGTAATGAGATGGATAGACCTAGAGTCTGTCATACAGAGTGAAGTAAGTCAGAAAGAAAAAGACAAATACCGTATGCTAACACATATATATGGAATTTAAGGGAAAAAAATGTCATGAAGAACCTAGGGGTAAGATAGGAATAAAGACGCAGACCTACTGGAGAACGGACTTGAGGATATGGGGAGGGGGAAGGGTGAGTTTTGACAGGGCGAGAGAGAGTCATGGACATATACACACTAACAAACGTAGTAAGGTAGATAGCTGGGGGGAAGCAGCCGCAAGGCACAGGGATATTAGCTCGGTGCTTTGTGACAGCCTGGAAGGGTGGGATGGGGAGAGTGGTAGGGAGGGAGACGCAAGAGGGAAGACATATGGGAACATATGTATATGTATAGCTGATTCACTTTGTTATAAAGCAGAAACTAACACACCATTGTAAAGCAATTATACCCCAATAAAGATGTTTAAAAAAAAAATAATAAAAAATAATTTCATTTGACTGTAAAAAGAAAATAAGACAGTTGTGGTAATAGTGAAGAGACAGTGCCTTGTCAGTGTTGAGTTACACTCTGGCAGTCTGTGATGTATGCACTAAGCCAGTGAATGATATAAAATATTTTCTCCCCATAACTAGAGTGTATGTTTGAGAACAAAGGGATAGAAATGGAGATGGTAACTCTCACTCAAATATGTGGTGATCTCTTGGCAAAATTGCTTCCCATCCCTATTAATTTGTGGTCTGCTGGTGTACAGATTTTAATGTCCATGGAAAAATGCTCCTACTGTGCTCTGCATGCCCCTGAATGAATAGGTACAATAGGGGTTTTAGGTGTTGACTGGGTTAAATTCTTTCCCATCAAGAGGAAATGATATGGTGCTATAAAACTGGGCCAGGAAAAGTGTGAACAGAATCTAGGGCATCCCTGAAGTCCCATGTTTACATCACCATCAGTGGGAAATATTAGAAGAAGAATATAGTCAGGACTACAAAGGATTCTGATTCCTTAGGAACAAAGGTTTGAATCACCAAATCTCCATTCTAAAGCTGTGAGAACTGAAGCATTGCATAAAGAAGGGGAATTCTGAATAGCTGGTAAAAAAAAAAGAAAGACAACAAATAGCCATCACAGTCTTGTATTCAGTTGCAGAAGATAAGGCACTGGACTTATCAGCTATGTATATTTGAGTTTTTAAATATTTTGGCTAGTTTCCCTGTTTCTTCTTATCTCATTTTTCCACCATTCTATTTGTGGAGGTTTTATGTATAATCTACATAACAATATCTACAATTCTACATAAAATACAGTATATCACTCATAAGTAAATTGAGAAATTTGGTAAAGTTTCTAAGATTTGTCTATTTTTGAGGAAACAGAGGGTTAATATTTTAATTTTGCTTAAAACTTTGTAGTATAAATATCAGCAAAGTGATATTGTCTAACAACTACAGTTTTATTATTTTAAAAATATATTATGCCTAAGATAAAATGGTTAGGCTGTTTTTTCAAAAAATGCTTCCAACTGTAGTGATGTGTGTGTGTGTGTGTGTGTGTGTGTGTGTGAGAGAGAGAGAGAAATAGAGAATGGGGGACATTACTGCATATCTGCAGTGTTAGTCATTTAAAAAATTCACTTGCTGATATTTATTTATTTATTATTTTTATTTTTATTTAACATCTTTATTGGAGTATAATTGCTTTACAATGGTGTGTTAGTTTCTGCTTTATAACAAAGTGAATCAGCTATACATATACATATATCCCCTCCCTCTTGCATCTCCCTCCCACCCTCCCTATCCTACCCTTCTAGGTGGTCACAAAGCACTGAGCTGATCTCCCTGTGCTATGGGGCTGCTTCCCACTAGCTATCTATTTTACGTTTGGTAGTGTATATATGTCAATGCCACTCTCTCACTTCGTCTCAGCTTACCCTTCCCACTCCGCATGTCCTCAAGTCCATTTTGTACGTCTGTGTCTTTATTCCTGTCCTGCCTCTAGGTTCTTCAGATCCATTTTCTTTTTTTTTGGATTCCATATATATGTGTTAGCATACGGTATTTGTTTTTCTCTTTCTGATTTACTTCACTCTGTATGACAGACTCTATATCTGTCCACCTCACTACAAATAACTCAATTTTGTTTCTTTTTATGGCTGAGTAATATCCCATGTTGCTTTTCTTTTAAATAAAATGTTAAGAGATATATCAGCAAAAATTTTGAATTTTGTGACTGCTATTTATTTCACCATGAGTCCTGAGATATAGAATTTGATATATCAATATGCACTTAGGAGATCACACTTAAAGCAATATTTCTAAATCTAATAGATTTTGAAATTTAAATAACTTAATAATTTATGTAATAACTAGTAACTTTTGATCATTAAAAACTACATGGTTTGGCCCTTTTCAACACTAAATTAGAATCCATAGTGGTGGGGCTTGGGCATCTATTTCTACAGATTCCACAGGCTCTTGTTACTACTAATCCTAATGGAAGATTTCTAATTATAATGTCTAAAAATTTGACACAAGTTAACTCAGGTTAGGAAAAGACTTCTTTTCATACAGTTCAAAATATAATTTGAGTATAGGTATGAAAAGTCTATTCACCTTCTTATATATATGTATGCATTTTAAAATATTTATTTATTTATTTGGCTACGCCGGGTCTTAGTTGCAGCATACGGGGTCTTAGTTGCCTTGTGCAGGATCTTTAGTTGCATCACGTGGGATCTAGTTCCCTGACCAGGGATCGAACCTGGGCACCTGCATTGGGAGCATGGAGTCTTAGCCACTGGACCACCAGGGAAGTCCCTTATATGTGTTTATATAAGGGATACATACAGAAACTCTAAGCTATATAAGGTCATTAATTGTAAGTGTGGATATTCATACAGAGCCAGTCTTCAGGATGTGTAGAAAATGCACATGTACATGTATCAGGTAGATCTTAGGAGATTGTGCACAAACTGACCCTGTGATAGTATCTGATGTTTTCACATTACTCACTCCCTTAGGCTTAGCTGAGAGTAGAGAGATTTTAAACTATGAAATCTTATTTCTGTTTCAGAAACCAAAATTCTGTTTCAGATTATACAATTATGCATCAGTAGTGAACCCAAACCAGCATGTTAAGAAGGGAAACAGGAGGAATAAAATGTAGAGCAAAGGTACTAGTGAGAAGGGCAAACTGGAGTAAGAGCCTGAATTAGGAAACCCTGGTTTAAGTAACACAAGTAGATTCCTGGAGCTGGAGAGATCAACTGATGGGGGTGGTTATCATGTACCAAGTATTACTAAGCAGAAACAAATTATTCTCAGATTGAAATGACTAGCATTCTATTGAGACTTAAACAGCAATTGAATTGAAAAACTTTTGTGTTTACATTTACTTATGCACACACATTCAAATAACATGCATCAAGAAGTTATCATTTGACTTTTGCAAGCAAAGGGGTCAACCTCACGCATGGAGATAGGCAAGTTCTACAGTGTTTTGGCAACTTCATCTTATCAAGCCGTACCATTTCTTTCTCTTCCTCTTTGAGAAATGTATGTCTCCCCTAGGATTTATATTACCTTGAAAGATTTTGTGCTAAACACCAGTGCAGTTCTGTGTCTGAAGAAACTGTGAAGGTGCTCATTTGTTCTAAGATAGTAAGGTCCCAAGCAAAACAATTACTTCTTCCGTTCTTGGATTCTGAGATTTTATTTCTTTTTTTTTGGTTGTTAAACAAAACAAAACAGTTTAGACCCTAATAACTAAAACAAGAAGCATTTTATTGCACTTATCTAAAAGGATACAATTATACATGTATGCTCTTAACAACCATCTAAATTTTTTTGGTAAGCAATCATGAATTTTCAGGTGTGTTTCTTATCTACCACTGGTACAGAATCTTCCAGACAATCAGATTTTCTGTGCTCTGGAGCACAGGATTCAGAGGTTGAATCCTTTCAGTTGAAGTAGTAGAAACCAGAAAAATTCATTGAGTAAACTAATATTTATTGAGCACAAGGTGTGTGTCAAAGATGTGGCTCAATCATGGACTCCTGTGAGCCAGTCTCAAAGGCACAGGAGGAATGTCTAGTAGGCTAGGATGGTACTTGGAGGCACGTGTCAGGAAATAGTCTTGAATTAAGATATTTCCTCATTATTTCTCAAATAAATTATGACATATTTTAAAAAATCAAATAGAATGTGCATGTGACTAAAGAAATAATATATTTATTGAGGTAAAGCAATGGAGGGGAGGATTTTTTTCTAGCCTGAAGCCAAATACCATTATTTTAATACAGCATTTATGTGACTCCTCTTCACATTATTTATTTCTCTTGGAAAATAATACTCCCTGTTTTTATGTTATCAGCCTAATTTCTAAGCACTAAATTTATTTTAGCAAAGGATTATATCATCTTACAGGATCATTTTATCATCTGAAATCTGTAGACTAACACTGAAATAATGAAGATAATACTATTTATTAAACCTATATCTTAATGGCCATAGAAACTCTGATATCTATTAGAGGTTTCCTGAAAGTCATGGGTTTTTTCCCTAAATATCTGTTATCTTACTAGAAAAATTTCTGTAAATACAGCTACTTTTTGAAACCAAGGATAAAAGTATAGTACTATAAATATAATTTTAACTCAAGATTAACCTTTGTCCTTAAGTGAACCAAAATTTGTTACCAAAATTTTTACATTTATCTCATTGCGATAAAGCAACATGACAATAAGTGTAATAGAAAAAAGAAGAAAGATACTCACAATTTCATTACTTTAACACAACTCAGGATTATACTCTAATCTCTGCCCATAGCTATAATTCATTTTCAAACGCTGAAGACATGTATATTTAATGACAAAACCTCCATATATTTTAATTATTAGTTAGAAGGAAATATGGAAATGTTCACAGTTAGCCAGCTTAGTGAATTTTATGTCAATAGTTGTTTAGTGATTTTATTTCCATTCTAAGTGAAAAGATGCAATCCCACCATTAGAAAATTATGAATACTCTGCCCGAGTGCCTTGCAAGTGCCACGTTTCATTTCTAAAATCCCGTCTGGATTCTGTGTTGACACTGCCAGGCAGCTTTAATGAAAATCATCTCCCAGGCAGCTGCAACTTCCACTTCAGTTTTAGTCACAGCAGCTCTCCTGATTAGCCCCTACAGGAGCTGCCACAAGGCTGAACCCAAATCTGCTCTTCAGAGTCACAGACATGCAGAACACAAGGCCACTGTTATCAAAATTCATAAACGCAACGTGATAACCTTTCTGTTTGGCTTAATCATTTTGTATGCTCAGAACAGCCATAGATGTTCACATAATATGCATTGTCTAAGAACTTTAAGCATAAGACCAGTAATTTATTATGTGAGATTTTGCCCACTAATGTTATACAATGTACAAGAGCATGGAGAGTTAAAATAACACCAGAAACCATAGCCACCTAAGGTTTTTATTCTAATCTCTTGTATTTAATGACACGTACTCATACTCTTGGTCTCCTGCAGGTTTTCTGTATAACTCAACAGGTGCAGGATATGCATAGTTCGTTCCAATTCTTATGTAGAAAGGGCACAGCATGGAGGTGAGGTTTTATTTCGAATAAATCTTACCATCAAAGAGTTTAATTCAACAGTCCTTATGCTGGAAGAATTTTTTATGAACGTGCAAGGTTTTATTATGATACAGTTGTAAGTTTGTGCTGTGTTTGTCCCTTCTGATTTAACTTGCTATAAGGTCTTAGATTCTGACTAGTTATTCTGGATTGAAGGAAAATTTTTCATTCTTGGGTGTGTGACCATGAACGTGGTCACATACCTGACCATGTATTTGTGTGTGCGTGCCTGTGCACACTCAGCCCATAAAGCAGGGTGGGTTCTCAAGGGACCTAATAAAACTGGGGGCAAAGGCACACAAAAAAGCGACAATCGTGCAAGAGACTACATGGGTGGAACATTTTTAGGAGACCAAAGGAAAACAACACAGTGGCTTGGAATGGGTAGGAAAGATACATGAAAGAGGTAGCCTCTGTGTATTGAACCGAAAAGATGAGCACAAAAAGACCAAAGAAGCCTTGGCAGGAATTTATATGTCATCTCGGCATGCCAGTAAATAGTTTTACACAAGTCTCAAATAACTGGAGGTCTTATAAAAGCTCTAAGTCAACTCCCCCATCCCTCCACCCTCAACACACACACATTTTGGTGAGAGATGGAGAAATTACTTGAGCTAAACTACACAGCACAGGCAATTATATGTCTGAGAAAATCCTAGCCCCTGGGTCTTCCCAGGGTGTGGAATGGGTATAAGTAAAATAGTAATAGAAGCTGATTTTTATTGAATGATATCGCAGGGTCAGGTACTGTTTTAAGAGAAAGCAGCAAAGAAAATAAATTTTAAAGTGATTTGTGGTAATGAAAAATCATGGGAGGCTGAGTACCCTCCAAGGAAGAAAACAGGGAAAGTCATGTTAAGACTTGTGAGTGATAAGGGGAATGAGGGAAGACAGAAGAGGGACAACCATTCAGAAGAGTGGGAGAAGGGGAGGGAGAGGGAGAGGGAAAGGGAAAGGGTGGGTGTGGTTCTTGAGTCCTCCCAGCAGAACTGAGGCTGAAATCCCCTCTGGGTGGGGCAGCACACAGAGTTTGAGCAGTAGTGGAGTTTCTGTGCAGTCCCCTGATCGACAGTGATCACAAGCAGAATTAAGGTCGCTGTATAAAATAACAATATTGTATACAATAAAAACACAGGGCTCAAATCAGACACAATGTGGTTGGTAAGGAATGGAATTTGCATTGAGAGATAGAGAAGTATTTCTGGATCCAAACCATCGGCAGATGAGTAAATCACAGGAGAGGAACACCTGCCCTCTAACCTGACTTAAGCAGTATTTCGTTCATAGCTGATTAGTGTCATGGATGCTCCAGTGAGAAGGGTCTAGACTCTGGAGGGCACTGAAAAAGGAGCTCTCACAAAGCAGGTAGCAATTCAAGAGTTTTGCAAGAAGCTTTAAGAAGGTGAGATCAGTAATGTGAAACAATGTTTAGAATTATGGGAGATGAGGAAAACACTATTTATTTAGAGACAAGAAGTTTGTGATACCTACTGTATAATTTCAACATACATATAGTTTCAACATATTAAAGGGAGTGAAAGCAAGTAGAAGGAAATGAGGAAGAGGAAATTAATTCGGGAAGCTAAATTCCCCAATATGATCCTTGATAGTAAAAGAAAGGAAAAATAATACTGGTGTGTTTTATAGGGAAGCAGAGGCAAGATAAAATGCCAGTGGGAAAAGAGAATTAGATGATAGTATAGTAACTCTTGAAGTCAGATGGGTCGAACTTCAAAGGGTAAGAAAATCCTTCTGGAACAAATTGCTCGGCTTGGCAGACTTTTTGGAAGTAACGAAAAGGAGTCTGAACTAGCAAGAGGAATGTTAAATAAAAGTCCCACAAGCAATTTATTGAGCATCTAATAGCACCAAGTCCTGTTCTAGACATTGAAATTCCAAGGCAAGTCAAAATTCTTGTAGGTCCTTGGATTAAGGAAAGGCTTACAGAGTAGGTGTGGTTAGGTACAGAGTGAGGTGGGGGGACATGGGGGGATCTAATCCAACCTGCAGTTGGGGAGGGAGGTCATGGCAGATTTCTGGATATAAGTACTTAAATCTTCATGGAGGACTTCTCTCAAGAAGTTCAGGGATATGGGTAGTTAGCAGATAATATCTATGTAAGGGAAAATCTAGGTTTCCTTAATATAACTTTCAATGTTCCAAGGTTACTAAGGGAATTATCTATGTTGATGTGTAGTGGCCCTTGTAACCTTATTTTTACCCTATAAAAAGATAAACCTTTCTCTTGGAGGTCTCTCACTAATTGTAGTTTTCTCTACCATATTGACCTTAGGGCTTATGGTCCTCCCTTGATATCAAAATACCCTTCATCACATGCTCCTAGTATGCTGTAGACTGAGCTAAAATCTCTACACAGGAATTTACTAAGAAATTTATTAAAATAAAAGGAAAATAAACTCAAAGTAGCAGTCAACTAAGACAGCTGGTTTTAAAATATAGCTTTCTCATCTTCAACTTGGGACTTTTGTCTTCATATGGCAAGGACCATCTTTTAAACACTTACATCTAGGATAACTTTTCCTCTGCAAATCTAAGCCCAAAGAATAAGGCCCAGAGAGAGAAAGGTGACTTTCTTTTCTATATAAATTACACCATACACAAGGATTAATACCAGGACTAATACAAAAGAATATGAGAAGTGACTTCATCCCCTTTCTAAGTTCTATGTCAGATATATACACAGAGAGTAGCAAGGAAATCACCTTTCTGAAATAGTCTTTAAGCAGAGAGTGGGGATCAATACTGGGATTCAGCAACATGATTTCTAAGAAGATGGATTAAACTAGGTAGCACCACCTCAGCAATGGAGATATTGAACTACTACAAAACAAATCACAGCCAAGACTCAGTTACTGCCACTGAAGGATGCCAGTGAATTTGATCACAAAGAATGAGACAGGAATGCGATGCTAGAAGTGAGTTTAAAACCACAGCAGGGAGGGTATTCTGGAATGATGGAGTAAGGACCCTAAAAATCTGCATTTCAATAAACCAATGAGTACAATAGCAAAAGCTGTCAAAGTCAGCCTTTTCAGAACTCTGAAAATTAATCAAAGGCTTGCAACCATTCAAGGAGCGTTATTCAAAAAGAATAACCAAATCTTGGCAATCAGGTCCAAATGGTACAGGATAATACCCTTGAGCCAGGTTGGCAGAACAATTTTATTTAGTCCTCTGGACCAAAACTTGGCCAGACCATTCTAGAAGTAGGTTAGTTAACATACATAAAGCATCAGCACTGGTAAGTATCACTGAATTTTTCCCTAAAAGTAGACTTTATCCTAATACCTAGCACAAAGCTGGGCACACAATTACCTTTTGTAGAAAAAAAAAATGAATGCTTATATGAATAAATGAGTGAATGATGGCCTGCTCTAGTTTTGTATGAATATTATCTGACTGACTTATTTGTAGAGAAAGTCAGCAAGATGTGTCTAACACTTGCCATTTGGGATCAGTTACTTAAAACTTCTGAACCTTAGTGTCTTCATGTATAAATTGAGATTGATAAAAACAGTACTGCCAGCTTTGTGCAGTAGCAGTATCATACACAGTAAGGTTTATCCAAGGCACAATCGTTGCTAGTTGATAATAATAGTACTGCTAACTGATAATAATAGTACTACTAACAATAGATAGATGGTGTTATTGTGAGGGCTAAGAGATAATGTATGTTGAATGCCCAACACAATGCCTGGCACAGAACAGATTTCAATAAATGTTTCTTAAATGAATAAATAAATGAATATATGAAAAAAATAAACATACAAGATTCCTTTCTGGGGAGGGATAGGTTGAGTATAGAGCCACTTTCTTGCTGATCCACTGATGTACTGGCTTCTTTACCTTCTTAATATTCCCTTACTAGGTATAAGACTCATCCAAGGAGTGAAGGAATTCCCTTCAGGTACTTTAAGTCAGGTTGGAAAACAGTAAGAAGAGGAAAGAAAAGAAATGAGATTGAATAAGGAAATATTCAATTTCAAAATATTCAATAAGGGGTGAAATATTGTCAGCTTTGAAAGGGGAAAGACTTTAAAACAATATAGAGGGAATTGAAATAGAAAAAATATTTTAATGTAAAATACTAACACATATAGTTCATATGTTTTAAATATATCATAAAAACTCAAGGAAAAAAATTGTCCATATTGTTATTTAGAGGTGAATGCCTTTGTTAAAGTTTAGTAATAAAATAACAATAATGACCAAAATTTAAGCATGGGGCTCACTGTGTGCCAGTCACTGTTTAAAGGCTTTAGGCATTTTTACTTATGTACGCCTCACAACACTAAGATACTGTTAGTTTTGCCTTTTGATAATTAGGGAAACTGAGGCATGAAGAGATTAAACAACTTGCCCACGTGTGCTCAAACTAGGGCTAAAATTTGAACCTAAGCAGTCAAACACCAGCACTTTTTCACAAAATTCAGTCTTGACTTGGAAAATTTACATTATACTTTAAGTCATTACATAATATATCTTTTTATAGTGTTTTATGAAAATAGAGGCTATGTGGAATTATGATTGACACTGGAAAAAGAAATAGACTTCAGCATGAGGCCCAGAAGTGAGACTTGTACTACAAAATATTTTCTACAGCTAACTATGCTTCTGCCCTCTTGTTCACACTAATCCCAGAATCACAAGCAACTGCGGACACAGTTGTGTATGTCTCTACTTTCATATTTGATGGGGTTTGGGATCTTTTCTACTTCAGCTCCAGGCATTTTTTATCAGGATACATCTTATGAATAGAAATATGTGATGTGTTAGGAGAGAAGGGCTGTAAGGAGATATAACTACTTCTGAATTGATCAATGTTGGCTATGTAATATGGGACTGGTAATTTAAACTTGATTTACCTTTGTTTCTTTGTCTCAAAAATTAACACACCACCATACTGTATTATATGATTCAAGGTTGCTAAGTGACCAGACCTTAAATGTTCTAATCACAAAAAATAAATGATAGTTATGTGATGTGATAGAGCTGCTACCTACCTCTATGGTACTGATCACACTGAATATATGAATGTGTCCAGTCAACATGTTGTATGCCTTAACTTACACAATGTTATATGTCAATTATATCTCAGTAAAAAATGCATTGAAAGGAAAAAAATTAACACATCAGACTGTGCCAGTCTGATTCCTCTGAGCTGTAACAAGTCATGGCTGAGAGGAATACCCTTCATGCTCCATCCAGGGCTTTCTGCCTGTTTAGTTGCCTTAGTTCATTTACCTCTTTGTGGCTCCTGCTGTCACATACTCTTAACTGAACTGTGCTATGACTTATTCGTCAGGTCATTGCTTTCCATAGGGCTGTGTGATAAATGAAAATAATTCACAGTTTCTGTTAGAAGGCCTCCCTACTCTGGCTTACAATACAGCCTTCTAACAAGATTTCTGTAAATCTCGTGACAAGAATTTCTAGAAATTTCTCTTCAAAAGTTTGCTTCTTTTTAAATTTGTTGCAAATACTTGAACTTTAAGAAATTCCATTTCCTTTACACTATATGAAACATACTGAAAATATGTATGCTGTATTTCTTATTATAAAATCTTTCCCCTGGGGTAAAGTAGATGCTAGCTATGATAATGTTTTCTGTTTTGCTTTAGAAAAAACACAATAAGAACATAGATTTCTAATCTTACTTTTAACAAAATATATGGTTGGAAAAAGATGGACTCAATAAAATACCATAGATTAATTAACATAAGGTTCATATAATTCTATCGTTAAATAGTCCAAAATTATATCAGTTCAACATAAGGGTAGGCAGAGAAATTTGATCTGAAAAAATTTTCAAGTGGAAAAGAATTGTGACTTGAAGTTGATAATGTCTCTTTTTCAAGTGCCCATAAGTACAGCTCTAATTTTAAAATGTTTCTATACTTAAAAGACATGACTAGGGCTTCCCTGGTGGCGCAGTCGTTGAGAGTCTGCCTGCCGATGCAGGGGACACGGGTTCGTGCCCCGGTCCGGGAAGATCCCACATGCCGCGGAGCGGCTGGGCCTGTGAGCCATGGCTGCTGAGCCTGCGCCTCCAGAGCCTGTGCTCTGCAATGGGAGAGGCAGCAGCAGTGAGAGGCCCGCGTACAGAAAAAAAAAAAAAAAAGGACATGACTAACTCACATTTTGATTTTTTAAATGTAAACTTTTATATTGAGAATGCAAATTTATGTGTTTTAATTCTTATCTTATTTTAAGATAGAACAAATTTAGTAGAGAATTCTTTCATCTTGGCAAAAAATATAGGGAATTTATCTCCCTTAGTATCTAATTCTTTTGGGGCAGAAAGTTCAGTGTGAAAGAATAGTTATGTGATAAAACTATGAATAAAATCCTGAGCTTAGTCTGAAAAGAAACAGTGAAATATAATAGATTTACTGTTATTTTGCATGTTTAATCTGTTGGGAAATATTATATGAGAACTATGCTACTATAACTATTAGTTATCCAACCATTTCTTTTATACATTTTTAGTACACTTCTCTTACTGTATCAAAAACAATCATTATTTTTAGGTTCATCAAGGACAGTTGGGGAATCCAGAGATAAAATGGTAAAAGTAGAAAATTATTCTTATATAATTGTGTCCTTCTGGTCATTCTTTCATTCAATATGTAATTTTTAACCCTCTGCTTTTTCTAATCATTATAAATACCAAGTCAGCACTGTTGAACTTAAGGAGTTTTACATTCCAGTCAGGGGAAAGGAATGGATAAAAAAATAAGGGTGCTATGATAAGAGACCACAAAAGACAATGTGGTCTATTCTTTGGGAAAGGTGAGGAGCACACATAGAGGTGGTAACACTGAGCGTATTTTGATGATGAGTATCTGCCAGACTGGTGGTGGTGATGGGGTGGAGAATAAGAAGACTATTCTATGGGAAGGGCATAGTGTGACCAAAAGACATGGAGACCTGAAACACCATGGATCGTTAGGAAAAGGCTTGAGGGTGGGAGATATCTGTATCTGTTGGGGACTAGCGTAGGGTGGGAGTGATGGTAAAGTAGAGGTAACTGGACAAAGCTCAAATAATGGTCTCCCATCATCAGGTACTTCGCTGTTATGAAGATATGAAAAGGTTTTAGGCAGAAAAGTAACTATTCACATTTGTGTTTTAGAAGATCACTCCAACAACACTGTGAACAGTAGACTGAAAAGGTTAGCCTAGAGGCAAGGGCCACCAAATTGTGTGTTTTGCGATGAATTAGTTGTAGGTGATTAGGAGGTGGTGACTACTTGGTTAGTATCCAAATTTCTGGGTGTCTGGATAGATAATGAGATGTTGAATAAAGGTGCAGTATCATTTTGGATAAAAAATAATCTCATTGCATTTTATCATATTGAGCTTCAGGTACCTATGATTTATAAAAGTAGAGATGCCTACAATGAATAATAATTAATAATAATGATAATAACGACCTGGAAGTTGTTGCCTTATAGCTGATAGACTGAACCATGTTGTGCAATATGTCAGGAAGAGTATATAGAATGAAAATAGGAAGGTTAACTAACAATTAAATTCATGTTTAAGAACTTACATAAATTATTTTATGTTTCTGGAGTGTTTTAATATTCTTATCTAAATAAGCACAACTGCTAATATAGGCTTGAGATTTTCAGAATGGCAAAGTATACTTGCTATATTTGTTCCTTTTACAAGTATTCCAGGCTTATGTAAGGTGACCATATGGTAAGGATTATATTTGTCAATTATTCAGAAATTGTGCTTAAAAGGCAATTGTGCTTAAAGACAGAAATTAGGACATTCAGGTTAAGCTAAATTGAATATTTATATATATATATAAATAGTGTGTAGACATAATTTCTTAATATGAGTTTTCATTTTAAAAAATCAAATAAAACAGAATTTAAGATTGTTTTCCAGATGATCTAATTCAATGTGATACTTTCTTCTTGAAAATAAATAATACTTTAAATTTTCAAAATACTGTCTCATTCACTGTAACCAATAGACTATCACCACATCCTCAGGAGAGAGATAGGACATTTATTATTTCTATTTAACAGAACAGAAACTGAAATATTGAGAGGTTAACTGATTTGTTCAAGATCACACCTTCAATAAATGACTTAAGTGTAGGAATTCTAACTCATTGCCCTTTTGAGTTTTCTAAAATATTACTCTGGCCCTCTTTGTTTTCTTGTTAAGAGATAGATTACAAATATTTATGTATTTATAATTAGACATTATTAATCACAATTATTATTATTCTAAAGTTTTGATATACTGCAGCAGCATATGTATGCAACTTGGTTGATTACATAAAATACATATGAATACATGAGTACATAATTAGTTAACATGAGTATTAATTTCTGTATTGGATACTTCCATTTGTCCCTCCAGTTCTGCTCTCTGCCCTCTCCACCCTACTTTCTGTCCTAGGAGACCAACCTGTATAGTTAACATCGATAGGTTCCCACCCTCTGACTTACAGTTGAGTTAGGCCAATCTGAGGCACAAGAAATAAGATTAAAAGGCAGGAGGATAGAAATATAGGGTCAGTAGTTCCCTCTTTTTCGCATCCTCTGCAATTACATTAGGCTGGTATGTCTAGTGACAGAAGGTCACTGCTTACTCAGACTGGCCTTTTCTACTCAATGCTCAATCCTTCCCGATTCCAGCAACCTCTCCCTTCCCTCATCCACACAGGACGAGGGGTGGTAACAGCTTGAGACATATACTCTAGTCCTTGTGTTTCTCCCACCTTTTCCCATGCTTTTGCAACTAGTTGCTTTACCAATAAACCCTCCCCAGATGATCCTAATTTGAGTGTGCCATCTATTTGCTGTAAGTGCCAAGCATAATGTAATCTCTAAATCAAGAATGACTTTTATCATTATTAATTCCATTTTTGAAAGAAGATCTATTCTAGAGATCATCTATTAACAAAAATAAAATACCATTCTAAAACCTCCTTAAATAATTTGTTGGTAAAATGAGGAAGTATATAAATAAATAAAATAGGCATTTTCAATTATTTAAATGAATATTTAAATAAACTCACTTAAAATAGTCCAAATATTGTAAACTTATTTCCAAAAATAAACTTTCCAAATATTGTATGGCAGTATCGTCTTCTTAGTCTATTGCCTTTCTAAGTCTTTTATGTTTTCCAAGCATCATTTGGATCAGATTAGGAAAACAAATGACTGCTATAAAATGGTCAAGTTTGTGCTTGAGATTCATTTACCAACAAACAGGATCTTATAGCAAAGGCTAGGATGAACAAGCTCTTAATCTGTCAAAAACCTCTATATGATGGGCGGCTTGATCATAAGAATTGTTCAGTGACAAAGGTCTATCATAGAGAATGAACTTTTGAGTCACACAGACTTGGCCTAGAACCCTAGCTCCGATAGTTAATAACTGGATGAACTTAGGCAAGTCATTTGACGTGTTCCATTGTTTATAATAAGGTAGATAATAGGACTGACTTACCTTGCAGTGTTGTTGGGAAGATTATATAAGAATGAAATGAATGACAGTGCAGTGTATTGGGAAGAGTATAGGCTTTGGAGTCAAAATAATTTACGTCAAATACTGGCTTTTCCACTTCCTAGTCATGTTCCCTCAGGGAACTTAGTTACTTAACTTCCCTAAGCCTCAGTTTATCTATCTGTTTAAAAATATAGGAAAAAAACTCCTGGTTTACATACCCATTTTAAGAATTAACTAAACAGAATTATATGTAGTAGAATGGGGTTTGAACTCAGCAAGACTCCAGAATATAGGGAACCTATATCTCCAAGACCATTCTTTTATGTTCCAAGAAGGCAGACTCTCACATTGATTAATCATGCGGACTCTGATGTCAACCTGCCTAGGATGAGTCCTGGTTCCATATTTACTGCTGTTGTGACATGTTCTTAAGCAAGTTACATAATCTAACCCTCTGTGCTTGAAAAATGGTTATAATAATAGTATCTACCTCTTAGGATTATTGTGAAAATTAAATAGTATAATGTCTCTAAAGCATTTGCTACAGTGCTTGGCATATTTAGTGCTCAATCAATGTAATACACATATAATGACTAAAGATATTATTCAGAAAGTTAAATAAATATGGAGGAACACATATCTGTCTTGACTCCCAAGAATATTATTTCTGTAATATCATCTTTTTTTCCAAGTAAAAAGGAGAATATATAAAGATACATAATTATGTATAATTAATTGTGAACTTTGGGCTAGTAGAATTATTATATTTAAACAACATATTTGGAAAAATATAACCATTTGAGAACTAACTTTGTGTAACTACACACACACACACACACACACACACACACACACACACACACAACTAAATTTAGATTTGTTCAGATTTAGATTCCCTAAGAAGAAAGTATTCTTTTCAACCCCCAGTAGAAAATGTCTATTTATCTTCTGTTGCCTTCTGAAATCCCTATCATTTTCCTTAGCTCTCGTGGGAAACACAAACTGGTGATAAACCTGACGTCTCTGTGGCCAGGTTATGAGTCTATGTAAGATAATTTTCATCACAAAATAATGATAATGCAATTCCTGAAACTCCATTTGGATACATATTTTACCTTACAATATTTCTTCTAATAATGATATTTTGAGAAGTTTAGAAGTGATTAATTGTGAAATAAATCTATCTCTAAGAGTTCCAAAGTTGAGACCCTTCACATATATGATATTTATACTTAGATCAAGAGAACATAAAACTCAGAATGATATCTCTCCTTCTAGAGCTTTCTTTTAATTACTGTTCACCTCTTCCCTTTATAGCCCCGTGAGTAGCTGCTCTTTAGCAATCTGAGTAACCAATCTTCAGTAGGCATCTTTTGTAATTTCAGTCAGTCTGCTTTCATTTCCTGTAGCCTCTTCAGAATAGGGCTCTACATCTTTGTGTTTCTTGAGTTGTTTTCTAGCTGGTCTATTATGATTCTTTGAGAATTTTTTAAAAATTCACTTCTTTGTATTTGTCCAAAGATATGGTTTGGATACTTGTTGACTGAATTTCTAGGCCATGATTCTGGTTTTATCCGCAATATCATGATTTATATGGATGTAGATATTTGCTATATTCTAAACACAGACCTTGTCCAGGGATTAATAAATGTCAAGTCTCCAGGGCAGTCCTGGGTGTTATAAGAGCCTGATGACCAAAGTCTGAATTGGTTGTATTACCAAGAGAAGTAACACTACAGTTTAATGAAGAGATAAATAACTGAATGTTTAAAAATGATGCTTGATTGTAAAAGTTTAGGGATAAAGTACTTGACAAAAATAACATCTGTGCTTTATAATTTTTAATTGAGATATTCAAATACACCTAAGAGCTAACCTAGACTCCTAAGAATCCTGATTGATACCACAGACTGTCAGTTATAAAGTAAAAAACCTTATGTATTTTAAAACAACAATACATTTCCATTTTTTCCCCCAAAGAAGCTTAAGAGTAATTGCAGAGACTTATCTAGAGGCGAGCCTACCCCTAAATATCCAACCAACTGCCGTATAAAGTTAAAACATCTGACAAGTCTTGGAGCTAGTTTAATTGTGCCAAGCATATTTATGACCTTAACAATAAAAACTTGGAAAATGTCATTTAGTTTATTTGGCTTTTATGGATGTTGTCTCCAACATTCAATATTATATGGGCTGTAGATGGATGGCAGCAATAATCAATAACGTTTTAATATTTGAAAGCCATAGACTGCAGCAATCTCCAGTGTTCTCTTTTGTTAAATTAGCTATATAGCGATGGGTTATACGAGTTCCTATGTATATTCTACAAATGCTTTTTTATGTGGAACTTCCCAAAGCCTTGCAAAAGGAAAATTCACTCATAATTGAGTCAAAGAAAATGTTAAATGGAAAATAATTTTGATAAAGATACCCTATCATAAGTAATATTTCAAATGGAATTTCAATCAAGTATATTTGCCAGGAGTTTTATAATTTTGTGAAGCTCATATTGACATGATATAAACCTAAATATATGCATGTAAGTATTAAATCATACCCCTGATGATTTAATAGAGTGCCTAGCACTCTACTTGTAAGATATGAAGCACTCTTCAGGTAACAATCTTAATACTTACCACATTGCAATAACACTTCTTCCTGGTACTCTCTAGTTTAACGAGGCCTGGACTGTGAGATACTTGAGCAGAAAAATTTTTATCTATTTAGAAAAACTAACAACAAAAGCTGAACTTTACATGGCAGCTGCTCATCTGCTATGTTCTAGACACTATTCTAGGTGCCTTGCATATGTTAACTCAAAATCCTCATGACGCTTTGAAGGCATTTTTATTACTATTAGCATCAGCTAATGTGTTACTGATGAGGGAACTGAAGCACAGATGAAGGAACTAGATTCCAAGGAATTTGCTAAAGGCTCACAGCTGATTAAGTGTCAGAACCCAGCTGGTACAGCCCTGACATCTGTGTTCTGAACCAGTGCAAAATTCAGTGCCTGCTTCTTAGTGGTTCGTTTAATTTTGGTTGAACCAAAATATGTAACTTAGTATTTCCTGATTATAGTTTGCAGAAATCTTTGCTTTGGATCCAGAGGAATAATTTTGGAGCTACCACTTGGAGAAACTTCTCTTTCCTTCTGTTTATTTTATAGGAGGAGAAGGTATTAATTTATTTTTTCTCTTGAAATTATAGACTTTCATCTATAGGCTTATGAAAATCGGATTCTTGACTGGCAGTTTGTAGAATTGGTTTGGTGTCTGTAGTAAAGATCATTATATTTTACCATAACTTGCTTTCAAATGCCTCATCATTCAATTGTGCTTACTTTTTACATGCCTGAAAAAAAATGTTTAAGGTGCATTAGAGAACACATTTAAGAAGTTTTATGATAAATTTATTTGTAAAACAAGATATCTGGCATCATATTATGAACTGTTTTGTAGAACTAGTCACGTATTACATTTTGCTAAACTTAGGTATGATTATATCACTGATTGGCTTTATTAAGTCTCAAGTCATGTTTGTATGTATTTGGTGGGATAAAGTACATTCTCTCATTGTGACAAACTGTGATGGGTGATGTTATCTCTCTTCTCCTCCATTAATGGAATTCAGCCATACTTGACATTTTAATTGTTGCATCCTCTCTTAAATAATATGCATCTCTAACATACAGTGAAGCTCTTAAAGCACAATAATTTAGAAATTGGTTTGATTGAATAGATTTTTTTTAAAAATTCTGTAATTGTTCAGGACTTTACATACATTAAGAGAAATCTATTATTATTAGGTGACATAGTTTGGTTTAGTTTTCTCAATAAGGGCAACATTTAAAGTTTCTAACTCTTTCTGGGTCTAACAATAGTTATGTGTTATTTTCATGTTTTTATTTATTAGTATTTAATGTGGGAATGGTAGAAATTGTAAAGTTTCCATTGAATTAGTAAAATGTATTCAAAACCTACTTCTAATATAGGTTGTTATTAAATATGCACATTTTAAAATAATAAAACAAAATTTCAATGAATATTTATTTAGTGCCTACATTATGACTGATATTGCTTGGGCAATTTTACTTACAATAGCTTCTTGCTCCATTTACTTAACATTTTTATAATGCCAATTTTTCTCCAGATCAGAATAGCACTTTCAAAGCTTTCCAGTATTCAGCAACTGTGACATTTAAATTTTCACAGACCCCTTGACCTTCACATGCAGGTCCAGTTCTCTGACATTCTCAACAAAGGAATAAATGCTACCAGGCTGGCTAAGAACAATCTCCCCAGGTTGTCATACCTGGACATCTGCCTTTATCTCAGTTCTGGTATCCTTGTCTTGGTAACTGAGACAGAACATTAGGCCTTTGAGGAATAGTGTCTACTTTGTTTCTGACAACATTTCCTCTTGGGGCAGCATAGTATAATAGCAAAGAGGGCTGATTCTGGGGTTCAAAACCTGTTCTACCACAAAGCCTGCAGGTGGTCCAAGGTGAGTCCCTTGGCCTCAGGAAGGCTATACAGGAATATGCCTTTTGGTCTGAAGGACAGTCCTATCTCCCAATATGAATGACCACATAAAGACATTTGTTCTTTTCTGAACTTAAGTTCAGTCCTCTAAAATGTGGGGATGATGTTTGTTAACTTGAAATCTTGTTCACAGGAAAAATGTGATTTTACCTATGGTACATAGTATACACCAAACAAATGTTAGTTTCCCATCCTTTCCTGTCTCTCATTTATTCTCTAACATTAAATTTGGATGGTCTCATTGATGCCCTGCGCATGACTATGTTCATATTTGCTGACTCATTCATTTTTCCTCCTCATTTAAAATCTTTCATTATCCTACAGATATATTCACAAAAGTGCAATAAAGACTTTATATCAAGAATGCTTATTATGTTTTTTGTAAATAATAGCAAACACCTAAAAACAATTAAATGTTTATTTATCAGTATGACGCTGGTTTAATAAAGTATTGTAAGTGTCTTCAGTAGAAAACTTCCTGTTTAAAAGGTATACTAATAATATGTAGGAATATCCAGGATATAGTAAATAAAACAGGTGGAGCACAGAGGATTTTTAGGGTAGCGGAACTACTCTGTATGATACTATCATGGGGGATACATGTCATTATAAAATTGTCCAGATACACAGAATGCACACCACCAAGAGTGAAACCTCATGTAAACTATGGACTCTGAGTGATTATGATGTGTCTCCATAGGTTCTTCAGTTTTAATAAAGGTACCACTCTGGTGGGGAATGCTGATAGTCGGGGAGGCTATGCATGTGTGGGGACAGGGGATATACAGAAGATCTTTGTACCTTCCTTTCAATTTTGCTGTGAAGCTAAAACTGCTCTAAAATATAAACTCTGTTAAAAGAAAAGAGAAAACAAGTGGCAGAACACTGTTACGTGAGGAGTGCCAAAACCATTAACAGAGATTAACTCTGAGACTAGGTTCAGAACACTTACTTTTCACTTCATGCTCCCCCCTCTTTTTTTATAAAGAAGGTCAGTTAAACAGTTCTAACAAAAAAGTCGTATTTTATTTTAATCATGTATTCTTACAAATGATACTTTTCTTATTACTGAATGGGAAGACTAAATTGCAAAAGATTAAATAAAGTTTAGGGTTGGCAAGGAATATAGTCACTTAGTTCCTTGCTAGTGAACCATAAAGTCCATTCAGTTTTAGAAGATAATCTGGCAATTTTTTCACAATTTAAAATATGTATAACATCTGACCCAGCAAGTCTATACCTAGAAATCCTGGGATAAATCCTTATAAATTTTACAAACATCTGTATGGATTTATACATATATTCTCAAAAGCACTTATCAGAGTTTGCTCTTATCAATTGTGAAAAGGAAAAACTGAAAACAATATGAAGGCCCATTAATAGAGTTAAGTAAGTTATGGCACAAATGCAATAAATACAAGACAACAGCTAACAAAATAGGTAGATTGTACATACTACCCTGAAATAATGTTCATAATATATTATTGTGTGAATAAAGCAAATGGAACCTGATTTAGTAGTAACAATTAGTGAAAATATTATGGAATTGTACTGAATTTAAGGCATCATTGTCTCAAGGGCAGTGAGTGCTGTGCATTGTTTTTATAATTAATATTTTGAAAGACAATATTTTGCTGCCTGCCTCTGTGTGTCCACTATCATCACCCTGTCTGTTGTCTGGTTACCTTAACCCAGATTAAAGAAGGAAAGAATCTGGAGGTGAAGGTCTCTAAGTTTACCTTATTTATCCCACTTTCTAAGACTTGAAACTTCCTGCCAAATTGTTGACCAGTTTATACTTGAAGCCCTCCATTGAGACCTCACTAAAACTGGTGCAGCTCCACACATTGCTAGGCTTGGAAGTCCAAGATCAAGTTGCTGTCAGGGTTGGTAATGGTAAGACCTCTCTTCTTGACTTGCAGATGGCCAACTTCTTGCTGTCCCCTCACATGGCCTTTCTGCTGTGCATACTCAGAGAGAGAGAGAGAGAGAGAGAGAGAGAGAGAGAGATCTCTCTGGTCTCTCATTCTCTTCTTATAAGGACACCAGTCCTATCAGAATAAGACTTCACCCTTATGATCTCCCTCAGCATTTCTTACATCCGTATAAGGCCTATCTCCAAATACTGTCACACTGGGGGTTAGGGCTTCAACATATGAATTTTGGGGGACACAATTCAGTGCTTACAAGCAATTTCTAATTAATAGGGCCCCCATGAGCCTTAAAGAAGCTAACCCTGTAAAGCACTTGGTATGATATAAGCACTCAATTCATTTTAGATGGCAATGTCTTTATTACAGCTTTGGTTATGATTATTCAGGTAAACAACAAATCAAAGTCTTATGTTACTCTGGGTTGCTCACACAATATTTTCCCTGTACTCTGAAAATTATATCTTTTTTTTTTGCTCTTTTTAGGCTAGTCCCTCACTGTCCTATACATAATAAAATCCTTGGTTTTTTCCTCTGTGAGTCTTTTTTTCCCCTTATATCATTCTTTACCTAGTGTCAAATAACAAATTGGGACTTAAGTAAGGAGACTTTATTTGGAGACTAATGGAAGAGTGGGAAAGGGATGATTGCAATAGGGTGAGGGGAACTATTGCAATAGAACACTCTAACCATGAGATGTGCAGTGTTTGGGCAGAAAAAGGCTTTTCTTTTATAGGGAAGGTAAAGAAAATTTGAAAGACCCTGAATAGTGGAATATGTGAGTGGCATGATCACATAGTTGCTTAAAGAATATCTTCCCTTGAGTTAGCTGATTCTTAGGAGAGTCCCTTACAGATGGGTTGTATGCTAGTTCATGCTGAAGGGAGATCAATGTTCTGGAATCTTGAGGAAGGAGAGGAACGTAAGTTTGGACAAGTAAAGTTTGTGGACATTTCGTCCAGATTGGTCAATGAAGCAAACAACTCAGCTGATCATTTATGAAAGAATAATTCAGAGGGTCTGTGTCTGGCTTTGCCATAGGTGAACAGGAGAGCATGCGTGAGTATTATCCAAGTTGTATGGGGAAGGTGATTCTTTGAAGTAAACTGTTTCCTAGAAAAGGGTGGTGGTTTTCTTAACAGTCATAACAGGTAGGTAAAATGTAATGCTGTCACTAGAAGTATTGTCCTCTCTCCTTTCTACCCATAAATATCTTAATTCCTTTTAAAATGTCCGTGTCCTCCATCAGGCCTTCTAAAAATCAAAAAACAAAAAAACTATTCTAGTTTATATAAACCAAGCTCTAGTTTAAATTATGGACAGTTAAAATTGTGACTCCCCATTTTTTTCTTTCATGACTTCTCAACTAGATCATAAGCTTCTTGGGAAAACTTTTGATTTCTTATCTCTCATCATCCTCTTTACATGGTGGGGGCACATATGGATTTCAGTAAGACCTGATGAATGGCTGATGATTCCCAGGTTCACTATTCTTTTTTCCTGTAAGTGTGTGTGTTCTAGAATCACAACATGTAGGCGTGAAAGCCCACTCCAAAACTCCCTAGCTAAGTGGCCTTGCTTAATTTACATAACTATTTTATGCTAGAGTTTCCTCATTTATAAAATAGGGAAAAGTATTAACTCTCATAGGTGGTTGTATGGATTAAAAATGCTCAGATCATTACCTGTCACATTGTAAGTACTCAATAGTTGTTAGATATTATTATTAATTAGCTTTTGTAATGTTATAATGACTGAATTTGAAAACAGAATGGTGTTATTTTCCCTAACTACCAGATGATGCATGGAATTGGTGTCACTGTATTCTATAAAAATATTTTTTTCAGAAAGCACTCTATTGTGCAAGACAAGCAGATTGTTTCTACTTATACTCCGAAAAAATCTGTCTCCTTTTTAAGGTTATGGATATGCTCCTTATCTCCTGTCTGTAATTTATCACATAATATCACACTATGACATAATACAATAACCCCTAATATAATCATTACCCTTATTACTGGGGTCATACCACATATCTGACCCTCTGGGTCATCTGGCTGTTTGTCCAGTCTTCCAAACTCCACCTGGTGGTTTATCCACTTGAGAACTCATCCCTGTGATTCTTTCCTTTCACTTGGCAATCCATCACTAAACTAGTTGATAAATTTCATTTAGCTCATTTTTCTACCCTGGATTCCTGACCATAACCACCATGTGTATTTCATTCTGATATACTTTGCATAGGAAAATATATATATTTACTCAGTTCACCTTCTAATAGTAATAAAATAATATAATAACAACACAGAGTAGAAAAGGTGAGACAAAATTCTTTAAAAATAACATAAGGCAGAGGATAGATAAGTAACAACAAAGGCTGACAAAGATAATGCAAGCTATTTGGCAAAAGCCTGGAGGAACTAACAAATTGTTCTTGTCCCCCATAGTTAAAAAATAAAGGGGAAATAAAGAAAAAAACTAAAAACCACAAAATCAAACAATCAGAAAAGACATTCAAAAGTTAATTTCATTTTTAAGCTTTCTAAATTGTTTCTTGTTTATTTTTAACAGTTTTTCCCCAGAAATTATTTCCCATTGGAATCAAATCTACATGAATTTTCTCCTAGAGGTTTATAATTTCTTATTAACAGAAATAGCAAGAGAATGTGAGTATAGTATAATTTTTCTTTAAGGAATAATTTTCTGATCATTTATAAAAGATTTTCTTCAAATATTTCTGCCAAAATATTATATATCCAGTTTGCTGTAAATAGAATGTCTAATTAAGAGGACTTAAGGATTAATATTGATACTTTACATTTAAATGGTCCTTAAGCATTTAAAAGATAGTTTTATAGGTAGTCTTATTGATGTCTGGCAGCAATCCATTGAGATCAGCAGTCTGGGTTTATTATTCTCATTTACAGATGCGGTAACTGAGAGTCAGAGAGGTATACCCTTGGATTACCAATAACATCGTGCAAGAACTGAATATTCAGAAAAGAATACACAAAAGGACACAAGTTCATATTTTTTAAAAATTAAAAACAGGGGGAAAGAACTTATATATTTAATTTCCTTTTCCCCCTCTACAAATCCATTGGACTCCATCTCTCATTTTACAGATGAAGTACAGAGGTAGAAAGAGACACCGACACATTATCTTGTTCCTGTTTTGAACTGTCAGTTAACAGTAAGCTCAAAGGATAATTCAGCTCTCCTGACTGTCTAGTAAAACTTGGAAGTCCATTTTTGAATACAGGTTGTAGACATGCAAGTCATTCAATTCATTTTTCTTAAAATAATTCTTCCTCTGAAATTTGTCAAAATGGTTTGTGAAAGAAGGTAGACCCTCAAAAATGTTTGGTACTGAAAAGCATGAACTTGAACTATGTAAATCACTTTAAATATCATACAGATCATGGCTGACTGCTTTCTTTATTGTTATATTAATGATTGTGATGAGAATAATAATGAAAGCTTCTACCACACAAATATTCAATTGCCTCTAATATATTTTAAAAACCTATTAAAAGAGTCCTTTCAAAAAATATATTTCTAAGAGCAAATTCTGTTTTTCTTTCTAAGACATTATTGCTCCAAATGAGGAGAATTACTGCCAGGTTCCAGCCGCACTCACATTATTATAAAGGAATCAGTCACAAGTTTCATGAAATTGCTTTTTTACCAGTCAATGAGAACCTACTGTGAAAAAAGGCCATTTAAAATTTTTTGTTTGTTTTTTGTTTTGTTTTGTTTTCCAGGATTAGTCTTATATTTTTAATGAAGCCTTCAGTCTATTTTGCCAAAATACCTATTAGGAGATAGGAAAAGCATTGTTTTAAATGCTGTATGAACAATGACCATGCCCCCAGTGAAAGAGAAAGGTACATTTTTCATCGCTCTCTAGGTGAAAGAAAGCACTCACTTCCACTAGAAGGAGCTGTAGTTCTCAGATATGAAGATACAAGGGTGACTTTTGAGCTGAAGTTATATTTATGCCTGACCAGGTCTAGGCACCATTTATTTCCCTATCACATAAAAACACATTAAAGTGCTTTTGTGGGGTTTAGCGGTGAAGAGGAAGGAGGAGAGAGAGAGGCAGAGAGATTGATATTTGACCTGTGCTAAAAGTACATTAATTTAAAAATCAGTGTCTACAAGGAAATAAAGTATATGTTATTTTTTGTTGTTATTTTAAATAAGATTACTTGAAGATTATACAGCCAAAACAAGAGTAGTTCATTTGTTGTTTCTAAGTTTAAGACTAGTAGACAAAAATAGGATCATGTTTTTTATGTATATGTTCATATGGCCGGGAAATTTTTTTTTTAGCGTGAAGTTATTTATATGTGAATGCATGTCATACGGCATATATTGTTAACTTGTGACTAATCTCACACCCAATCCTAGTTATACGCAGCTCTACACCTTCTCCATGTCCATAGCAGGTGACTGAACATGTTTGGGGAAAAGGACATAACTATGTCCACTGACCTCACTTTAACTCAATGACCACAAGCCTACATGAGCCTCTAGTACTACCTAGTAAATCTAATACATACGTTTCCTAGTTCATGCTCCCAATCTTAGACAACCATGGTTGCCTCTTTTCTCCTCTATTTAATTTTCTAGCACCTCTTTCCTCCTCCTTCACCCCCTGTAGGTGATCTTCCTTTCTGCTTCAGTGAGAAAAATGAAAGAAAGGAAATGATTTCTACATATTACCAATCTACACATATTCTCTTTTGCCTTCTTTTCTGGAATTATGGATGAATTGCCAATTCATATGTATGAACAACCACTCATTTCATCATACTGGCTCTCATCCATTTAAGTACAACACTGTATCAAAGTACATCATTGTATCAAAGTGCTCCCTCTCCTGCATTGTCAACTTTTCCACTCTGTTGAGTCATTCTTGTGATCATGCAAATATCATGTAATACTATCCTTTTTAAAACAAACAAAAACCTTGAGCACACTTATCCCTCTGGATACCACTCAATCTCTCTGTTAACTTTTAAGAAAAATTTATCCAAAGACTTGTCTACATTTGCTATTTATAATTCCTTTCTAAATTGAAACTTCCTAATTAGACTTTTGTTTCCACTTCTATTTTGCAGATTTTGTCCATATCACCAAAGACTGTCATATTAATTTTCAGCTTTCAACTCATTTGATATACCGGTTCTCATCTTATGGATGTCTTGACTTCATCACTTGCTCCTTAATACGTGATCCTGCCGAGATTCTTTTCTATTTTCTTCCTACTTCGCTTGACATTCCTTCTTAATCTCATCTATGGGTTCCTTCTCATCTCCCTATCTTTTGAATATTGCTGTGCCCCAGAGTTCAGTTGTGGATATTTCCTTCACACCCTCACTCTCTTGATGATCTCATCATATGGCTTTAAATACCACGTATGTTAAGAACTCCCAAGTCTAGAACTGTAACCTGAACTTCAGCATTGTACTTCTAGTTGTCCATTCAACTTCATAGAGTTGTCTAATGCACATTTCAAATTCAGTGTATTCCCAAACTCCTTGTTCCACAACTTTTCCCCTTGTGTTCTTCCCACAGTCTTCTTTATCTCAATAAATATAACTCTTACAGATGCCTTATAACATTCTTACAGATATAACTTACAATCTTAGGGTCCTATTTGACTCTTTTTTTAAAAATCACACTCATAAATCTGTTAACAAATGCTACAGTTTACATCTTCAAATCATATATAGAATCTGACCATTTCTACAACATCCACTGTGACTATCTTGGTCCAAAATGCTATCATTTCTCTCCTTGCTTCTTCACTTTTCTTCTTAAGTTTCTAAAAGCACAACACCAGAGGTCCTATTGAAGCATATGTCCGTTGATATCACCTGTATTTTCCAAATCCCCTAATGACTTCCCATTTCTCTCAGACTAAGCCATAGGTTTTGCTAGACTAGCCTACAATTGCCTTCTGGAACTTCTGTACTCAATCTCCTATACTCTTCCCCTCACTCCTTCAACTCTAGAATGCTGGACTGATTCAGCATGTTATTTATTGAGTTCCTACAATGAGGTGAGCACTTTTGAGATACTATGGACAAAGCAGTAAACAACTTCTGGGGGATTCCTTGCATTTCCTCAGAGCTAATATACACATTACCAGGAGCTTTGCATTTGTTAGTTCTGTCTGGAATACTCTTCACCATATGTCTACATGGATGGCTACTTTCTCTCTTCTGGTCTCTGCTGTAGTAAAGGCTACATTCATCTCACTTCTTCTTTCCATCCCATAGAAGTATACCCTACAACCATAACCCTTCCTTGTTTTTCTTCATACCATTTATCACTAACTGACATGCTTTACATTTCATTGTTTAGTCAATTATTTCATATCTCTACCTATTAGAACATATCAAAAATTTTATGACAATAAAATACAATAGAATAGAAAAAGGAAGAATAAATATAAGCTATATTTTAAACCAGGGGTATAAATAACACAGGTATAAGGTTATATTTATTATAACTTCTTTCATTTAAGTATATGATATTTTGTTTACATACCATTTTCGCCAATATTAAGACAACAAAATAATGTGGGGCTTATTTGGGATCACTTGTGAACAATAATTCTTCATTAACAAACATGTTTTACTTGGCTTTTTAAAAACAGCAGAATAGTGCTGAATATAATCTTTTCTGATTATTTGATTATCAAAATATTATCAAAATTTGAGCACTGTGCGCACAGCCAAAATATTGTCTATGCTAATTAAGAACTGGAGTCCTTTCTGGAAGGATCCAAGTGGCTCTCAACTCTATTCATGGACACGTGCCAACCTTAATCTAGTTGTTGGCTGCATTCATCACCTCAAAATATTCCTAATGTAGTCTAATGCAATCAAAGTCTTTATTTTAGTGTATATTTATATTTTGGTTTACTTGTTACAACATGTCATAAAAATCTCTTAAATAATTTTCAGACTTTGTTGTTTAAAGTAGTCATCTATTCATTAGCAAAACAGAGAAGATTGCTTGTGAGGCTAATCTTCCTGAAGTTACCCATCTCATTGAAGACGTGTGATCTGTAATTTGATAAACCATCACTAATCTGAAATAGGGCTTTGAAGATGCAAAACTTAGACCTCTTCCTAATCTTGTTATCTAAGTAATGGATAGTAGACTATTGTTTTATAATATTATTTTAAACTATTTAAAAATAAAGCTCAAAAATTACATTCATAACACAAATATTGTGCCAATGTACTCTAACATATTAATTAGTCCTTTAGCACTTGATGGAAAAATGTCCCCAATTTCTGAACACAGCATAGAAGATCTTTCAAAACATGCCCTCAATCTATCTTTGCAGCCTCAGCTAGGGGTGATTTTGTCCCCCAGAAAACTTCTGGCAATGTCTGGGGATGTTTTTATATACCATGGCTTGTGCAGTGGGTTGATTCTGGCATTTAGTGTGTAGAGGCCAATGATGCTGCTAAACATTCTACATTGCACAGGACAACTACCACAACAAAGAATTATCTGGCCCAAATTTTAATAGTGCCAAGGATAATAAATTCTGCTTCAGGATATGCCCACATGTGTTTTTACTCTATTTCTATTCATACGTAATAGGTTTATTATATTTGAGACATCTGAATAGTTTTGCTAAATGCCAGCATTATGTTTAGGGTTTTTTATGTTATAAATTTTAATTACTATCATCTTCATTTTAATAGGACTTATCAGGACTTAAAAATCTAAGTTTCCAGATTTCTCTTGCCCTCCCATGCCTTTGCCAGCTTAAGAGTAGAAAAGAAAGAATGAAAATTATGGAAAGATCACACAGTTTTATATTACACTGGCCTACATTAAACAAACAAATAAAAACTTGTAACTGTCTTTTCTACAACCTTTTCGGCTTCATGTCTCACCTGGTTGTTTCCATCATAGAAGACAACCTCCAGCTTTACTTGTTTCTTTCAGATCAATAGTTTCATTTATTTTAGTTTTTTAAAGATTTACCAGATTAAAAAAATTTTGAATGTAACATTAAAAGGTTTTGAAATAAAAATATAAAATGTTTAACAAGATGAGTCTAGAGGAATAAACCAGAGAATAAGATTAGAGCAAGAAGACTGTGGGACAGAGACTGTATTTCTGACCTGGTGAAATGAGCAGGAGAAAAAACGGAAGGAGAAGGCTTTCATTATTGCTCTCACTTACACTTGCTCCTCTAAGCTCCCTGCCCACACCTGTCATGGTACATCAAGTCTTTTCTATCCTATGTTTCAAGTTTTCTGAACATAGGATTTGTTTCCCATGATTTTACTCTATTTCTCCTCTGGCCTTGGTACATGCTGCTTCTTTTTACTGGAATGTCTTTTTTACTGTTGTTTGTTTGTCCGTTCCCCGCCCCCCTTATCCTCTTACCTCTAGAAGCCTTTCCTGATTGCCCACACCTCCCAAAGGAGATTCAAGTGCCCTTCTTGTGCACTCCCTTAGCCCTCTGTGCTTGGTCCTAACAGAGCACAGAACACAATTAATTATGAATGTTTACTTGTTGATCCCCTCTGTGTCGTTCCCTCAGTGCCTAAGCAATTACTTTCTGAACAAATGGATCAAAGAAACAATAAAGAATAAATGAATAAAATCATGGTAAGAGTTTTGCAGTCTTCGGAGATACTGGAGATTGAACTTGAGAGATACCTAAGAAGTTACCCCACCCTTCCAAGCCTGGGTGAGAGTTAAACATCCAAAGACTGAAAAAAAAGTCAAATATCATTGTGTGGCTTTTATTTTTCATGTGACAGTATGTAATTGTTAGTTGTGCCACTGAATTCCTATTTAGAAGTATGGTAAGAATTTCAGTTCGTTGTATCCCAGGAGTTAACAAAAAATGGTTGTATTCTATCTATGACACTAATTACTTGGAAAATACATGTCAAATGTAAGTTATAAGAAAATTACATAAAATGAGAGATTATGAGCAGATTCTCTGTAACTACATCCTTGTGAAGACATTTGTATTCATTACAAAATGTAAGAACTCAAAGGGAACTCAGGGACCATCTAGACTTTTCCTTTTATCTTACAAAGAAACATAAGAAACACTTCCATGGAAAAAACAAGACATATTGAATGGTTGGAGACACTTGGAGGAGAAGGAACTGCTGAATACTTCTAAAGATAGGAGCTGTTCTCAAGACAGCATGCTGCAACATTGGAGTGGCTCAGTATCAGACATAGCAAAGGTTTTTTACTTCCTATCCTAGTAGTAAACAATGTCAGGGAAGAACAACAACAACAACAATGTCTGAGACTAAAATCAAGGAAACATTATAGTGGAATAGGATATGGATTGTCCTGATGGTCTGCACCAAACAGTTTAATTCCTCAAAAATTGCTTCTGCTCCTGAGTGTGGATAGGAAAAGAGACTCAAGTGGGGGACTGACCTCTTCCACTGACCTGTTTTTTTTTTTTTTTTTTTTTTTAAATTTATTTATTTATTTCTGCCTGCATTGGGTCTTCATTGCTGCATGCGGGCTTTCTCTAGTTGCGGTGAGTGGGGGCTACTCTTCGTTGCAGTACACGGGCTCTAGGCGCGCAGGCTGCAGTAGTTGTGGCACGTGGGCTCAGTAGTTGTGGCTTGCAGGCTGTAGAGCGTGGGCTCAGTAGTTGT
The DNA here is from genome assembly GCF_008692025.1 of Phocoena sinus. Classification (NCBI taxonomy): domain Eukaryota; kingdom Metazoa; phylum Chordata; class Mammalia; order Artiodactyla; family Phocoenidae; genus Phocoena; species Phocoena sinus. The sequence goes on along the minus strand of NC_045764.1, from coordinate 119,866,051 downwards.
GGCACATGGGCTTAGCTGCTCCACGGCATGTGGGATCTTCCCGGACCAGGGCTCGAACCCGTGTGCCCTGTGTTGGCAGACAGATTCTTAACCACTGTGCCACCAGGGAAGTCCCCCACTGACCTGTTCTTAAGCATCCCATATAGGAGCTGTTTGTCCCAGGCTCAGTGGTAAACAGCTAAGACTAACATTTGGAGAAGCCAAAAGTGAGCACAGTAGAAATGTGATAAAACCACGTGCTGTTTTCTGGAACATAATCACACCTCCTTCTGGAAGCTCTCAGCCCACATCTCCACACAAAGCCTGGGAAGGCTTCACATGGAGAAGTCTTGCCCTTCAAGTAGCAGTGGTGTTTCACTTTTATGAAAGTAATGTGAGGAGGCTCATCTCTCAGGGAGAATCACAATAGTCACGCAAGAATAAAAAGAAGATAGCAGCTGAAGAAACCAATCCTGTTTCAAGTCAGGAAAAAGAAAAGCAATTGGGAAGACTGAAACAGAATAAATGTGGTTTCTATTTTTTATTTTTCACAGTGAACTGGGCCTAAAGGTGGTAAAATATAATCATGCCCAAATGGTGATAACTATAACTGCATTTCATGAATCTAGTGCCCTAGAACAACATTTCTAACAAAATATTGCCTTAGCCTAGTTTATTCTTGAAATAGCCAGAGAAAACAACGGTCAGATTGTTGGATGTTGGCTACATGGTGTGTTGGTGGGATGGTCTGATTCAAAGAATACCCATGGTTGAGGTAAGAAGTCTTTGATGAGAACAGAGCAGAATGTAACATCACCTACAACTCTGCCATGTAAGGGAAGAAATCTAGGAGAGAGAGTTTAGCATGAAATTTGCTTTCCCTTGTGGGAAAATTATGTATTCCTTTATAAAAAATATGCTCTGTCTACTGGCATAAAAGGCAATATAAATGTTTAGCCACATCAGGTAAACTGAAGTCTACAATATCATCTTAAAATTGATGGTGCTTTTCTAGAATTTTTCTAAATTGTAATAGGAAATATAGGGTTTCTCTTTTATTAAAAAAAAAATAGCCTTCTGAAGGTGAAGTTTATCAAAGTAAGAACAAAGTTTTCAACAGCAATGTGAAGATGGAAACTTTTTGTGTAACTGAAAAAGGAATGAAACTTACAGTTTCAGGTCCTACATGTCATTACCCTAATCCTTACAACAAGAAAAACCTGTACGAACTGAAAATCAACAACTTTTCTTGGACGCAACAGAGATACGAGGTTTCAGGACAAACTGCCATCCTGAATCTGGACAGACAGGTGAATATGGAGAATCACAGTCAATATACACTTGGGAAAAAAATAAAACAGGCAGGAACACTTAAGTGGTAATCTTGGTATATCGCTGGAGGCTGAGTGTGGACTAGCATGATAGTTAGAAATGCCTGGGGACTACAGTCTTACAGGGTCTCTCACATTTGCATGGCCTTTTCATTAGAAATCCTACAATGTTTTTATGGTAAGGATCTGACAAAGGTATCTTCTTGGTTCTGGCAGGGGAAAGGAAAGTGTAATCATAGTGAAATACACCCGAAGTGTTCTATTTTCCAGGGGAAAAGACTTTATCAGAGCCCTATCTCAGTTGGGAAAGGGGACAGGAATTCCCACCCACTTCAGCCTCCTCTAGGCTTCTTGTGCCTCACCTAAGGGAAAATAAACCTATATCATCACAAAAATACCAGCTAAGGTCAAAGCCAAGACACATAGGCCCAATAAAATACTGAGATTTAACCATAAAGTTATGTAGAAAGCTGCGCCTGTCCCACATTGTAACACCACATCAACAGGACACCAGTGTAAGAGTGGATTATGGATGAAAGAACTGCAAGACATAGACCTTCCCTGAGGAGTATACGAGGAAGCACAAAGTCAGGAAGGGACACAAACAAGAGCACTACAATAATTGAAAGATGCTGGCCCCTAGAGCTAGCTATATTAAACATTAAACACAGCACAACTCCTAGTCAGGTCAATATAAATACTTATATTAAAGGTCTTTTTTACTTCAGTTTCTATTACTAAATACATCTTTATTTCATCAACAAAAAAACAATTACAAAGCATGCCAAAGAAAGGCTTTGAAAGAAATGCAAGGAAAATACAGTCTGAAGAGATACTGGAAGCATCAAAATTAGACTAAGATATGACACAGATATTGTAATTATCAGACAGGGAACTTAAAATAATCACAATCAATATGTAAAGGGCTGTAATGGAAAAAGTAGACAGTATGAAAGAAATCATGGCTTATGTAAGCAGAAAGATGTAAACTCTAAGAAATTATCAAAAGGAAATTCTAGATTTTAAAAACATAACAAAAGAAAAATACCTTTGATGTGGATTCATCAGGCTGTTCAAGGCTAAGGAAAGAAAACAGTGAGGTTGATGGTGCGTCAATAGAAACTTCCCACACTGACATGCAGTGAGAAAAAAAATGTTTTTAATCATAACACAATATTCAACCACATGCCATTTCAAAGGATGTAACATATGTGTAGTTGGAAGAAGGAAGAGGCAATGAAGTAGAAAAAACATTTGAAATAATAATAGCCAAAAATGAACACCTACCAGGATAAATACCAAAAAATCTGTACACACATATTGTATTCATACTGCAGAAAACCATAGACAAATGGAAAATCTTTTTAAAAAGCCAGCAAAATAAAATATCTTCTCTATATAGGAAAGAGGATAAGAATTACAGAAGACTTATAATGAAAAATAATGCAAACAATAAGAGAGTAAAGTGAAATATTTAAAGTGTTAAAGGAACCCCCCACCACCAACAACACAGAATTATATATCCAGTGAAATAATCCTTCAAGTGAAGGAGAAGAAGGCTAAGATAAATAAAAACTGTGACATCAGACCAGTCCTGCAAGAAATGTTAAAGAAAAATTCTTCAGGGAGAAAGAAATGATATAGGTCACAAACTTGGTTCTGCACAAAGAAAGGAAGAATATCAAAAAAGGAATATATGAAGGTAAAATGAAATCTTTTATTTTTCTCATTTTTAAATTAATTAAGTTGCAAAGTAGTCAAGGACCAGATATACTATAACAGTGTCTATACTGTAATCAGTACAAATCTCTGCCTTTTGTTGACACAGATTTGCTTATGGAGCTTTTGTTAAAATAAACTTTAATTCCTTTAAAAATAATAATAGATATTTTTATTCAAAGTAATAATAATAACAATGTATTACATTGTTATTAATTGTTATTAATTGTTACATTGTTATCAATGAGTACAGCATATGGATAAGTACAGCAATGTCAAGAAGGATGGGAGGGAAAAATTAGGAATATTCTGTTATAAGGTGCCTGCACCACAAGCAATGGACTCTAGCATTATCTGAAGGTAGGCTTAGTTAGACTAGTAGATACATTATAATGAAAAATTTAGTGAAAAAACTAAAAGTTTCTTTTAAAATATATTTGATAAGAGATAAGATAAATGGAATTATATAAAATATTCAGTTAGAATCAGAGAAGGCAAAAAAAGAGAGGGTAGAGAGATGAAACAAAGAGGAAATGTAATAAATAGAAAACAGTTAAAAACATGATAGATGTTAATCTGACTCTGTCAATAAACACTTAAAATGTGAAGGGTCTAAATATGCCAATTAAACAACAGAGATTTTCAGAGTCTGTAATAAAACAAGACCCAACTACATGTTATATACAAAAAAACAAAACAAAACAAAAAATCAACAACAAAAAAACCCCAACCTACTTTCAATATAAAGCCTGTGATAAATTAAAAGTAAAATGATAGAAAAAGATATACACCATGCTAAAACTAAACAACAGAAACCTGAAGTAGCAATATTAATTTCAGACAAAGCAGAATTGAGAATAAGGAAATTTATCAGGAATAAATGGAGGTATTATGCAATAAAAAATGGGTCAGTTCTCCAAGAAGACAAAACAATCCTAAAAGTATATGTTCCTAACAAGAGAGTCAAAATATATGAAGCAAAAACTGATAAAACTGAAAGGAGAAATAGGCAAAGCAACTATTATAGTTGGATACTTCAACAAATCTCTTTCCAAAGTTATTAGACCAAGCAAACGGAAAATCAGTTAAGGATATAACTGACCTAATTAGTATTATCTGTCAACTTGATCTAACTGACATTTATGGAATATTCCATCCAACAAGAGCAGATTACACATTCTTCTCAAACTCACGTGGAATATTCACCAAGATAGACCACATACTTAATAATAACATGTACCTTAACAAATTTTAAAAAATAGAAATTATACAAAGTACGTTTTGAGACCATAATGAAACTATGATTTCTGTTGATGAAAATAGATTATCAACAACAGAAAGATATCCGGAAATTCCCCAAGTATTAAAATTTTAAGAAGCACATTTCTAAATAATACATGAGTCAGAAAGTCTCAAGAGAAGATACATTATGAACCAAACAAAAATAAAAATACACCTTATAGAAGGATTCCTTAGGGGGAAATATATAGTACTAAGTGTAATTTAGTAAAAAAGAAAGATCTGAACACAATGGCTTAAGTTTCCTGTTTAGGAAACTAGAGAAAAAAAGAGATTTAAGCATAAAGCAAGCAGAAAAATATTTTAAAAATTAGAGTAGAAATCAATAAAAATTTTAAAAGGAAACGGAGCAACAAGAACTCTTATTCATTGCAAAATGCAAAATGGTACAGCCACTTTGGAAGTCCGTTTGGCAATTTCTTACAAAACTAGACATACTGTTACCATATTATCCAGCAATTGTACTCCTCAGTATTTACCCAAAGGAGTTAAAAATTATATCCACAGAAAAACCTGAATATGGATATTTATAGCAGATTTATTCATAATTGCCAAAAATTGGAAGCAACCAAGAAGTCCTTCAGTAGATGAATTGATAATCTGTAGTACATCCAAACAATGAACTACTATTCAGTGCTAAAAACGGGCTATATCAAGCCATGGAAAGAAGAGAGAAGACACACATTACCAAAATTAGTAATGAAAGAAGCTTTGTCATTATTCATCCCATGTACATTAAAGTCTACAAAATAATACATGAACAACTTTATTCTCATAAATTTGATAACTTAGGTTAAATGAACTAATTTCTTGGAAGGCAGCTATGCTTACCACTAAACCACCAACACTGCTTTAAATGCACTAATTTCTTAAAAGAAACGAACTAGCAAAACTCATACAAGAAAATACAGATCATCTGAATAGGCCCATATCTATTAAAGAAATTGAATAAATAATTATTAACTTTCCAAAATATATGCACTAGGCCCATGTAATTCCACTAGTGAATTCTACCAAACAATTGAAGAAATTATACCAATTTTCTAAATCTCTTCCAAAAAACAGAAACAGAGATAACATTTCCTAACTCATTCTGTGAAATCATTATTATTACCAAAATCAAATAAAGTCATTACTTGAAAGCTACAGACAATATATCTCACGAATATAGAGACAAAAATCCTCAACAATAATTAGCAACTAGAACTATTTATAAAAAAGAATTATACTCATGACCAAGTGGAATTTACTCCAGTGACGTAAGGTTGGTTTAATAGTAGAAAATCAATCATTGTAAACCACCACATCAGCAGACTGAAGAAGAAAAACCATATATCATAGCAATTCATGCAGAAAAATATTAAAAGACCCAACACTTATTCATGATATTAACTCTTAGAAAACTAGGAATAGATGGAAACAACTTGATAGAGAACACCTACAAATAACATCATACTTAATGGTGAGTAAACACTTTCCTCCTAATACTAGGAAAAAGGTTGATGTCCTCACTTACCACTCCTGTTGAACATTGTACATGAAGTGCTAACTAGTGCAATAACACAAGAAAATGAAATAACAAAGATTAGAAAGGAAGAAATACAGCTGTGTTTTTTCACAGATGACAATTATTTATGTAGAAACTCCAAAACAATCAACAAAAACATTCTAGAATAAATGACTTTAGCAAATTTTGCAGGGTGCAAGGTTATTATATAAAAGTCAATTGCTTTGTTATAAACTAATAGCAGTGAATAATTAAAAATTGAATACAAAACAAAATGGCAAGAAGAAAATGAAACAGGTATACATCTAATAAAGTATAAACAGGATCAATATGCTGAAAACTAGAAAACATTGATGAAAGAAATTAAAGAGGATCTCAATAAATTGAGAGATATTTCATGTGTGTGGATTAAAGGATTCAATATAGTTAACATGTAACTCTTCTCAACATGATCTATTGATTCGATCCATACAAAATCCAAGCAATCTATATTATAGATATCAACAAATTGTTTTAACATTTATATGTTAAAAGAAAATACCTAGAATAGCCATCACAATACTGAAGAGGAATAAATTTGGATGACTCACACTACCTGCACTAGATTTCTCTTGCCTCTATAACAAATTACCAAAATCTGGGGGACTTAAAACAATGTATTTCTATTGTCTTAGAGTTCTAGAGTTTAATAGTCTTAAATGGGTCTTGCTGGGCTAAGATCAAAGTGTCTGCAGGGCTGTGCTTCTTCTGAAGGCTCTAGGGAAGAATTCATTTCTTTGCCTTTTCCAGCTTCTAGAGAATGCTTACATCCTTGGATCGTGACTCCTTCCTTTTTCAAAGCCAGCAATTTTTTGTCAAGTTATTTACATATTGCATCACTCTGATACTAACACTTCAGTTTCCCTCTTTTACTTATAAGAACGATTATAGTAATATTATGTGCATCCATATAATATAGGATAATCTCCTCATCTTAAATTTACTTGTTTGTGACTTTTTGTGGTTAGAGGATTGCAAATTTCTTTGTATTTTTTTAAACAGCTTTATTGGGGTATAATTAATATTTTTAAATTTCTCATATTTAATTAATGCAAATTAATGTGTTTGGACACATGCATACACCCTTGATACATCACCACAATCCAAGTATTAAACATATCCATCACATCCAAAAGTTTCCTTGAGCCCTTTGTTTTGCTTGTTTCCTTGTGGTAAGAACATTTAATATGATTGCTACCCTCCTAATAAATTAAGTGTAAAATACCTTACTGTTAACTACAGATACTATGTTATATAGCAGATCTGTAGAAATGATTCATCTTGTATAATAGTAACTTTTTACTCATTGAACAACAAATCCCCATTTCCCCCTCCCCCAAACCATGGTGACCACTATTCTATTTTCTGCTTCTCTAATTTTGACTATTTTAGGTACCTCATTTAAGTGGAATTATGCATCCTTCTGTGGCTGACATTTCACTTTGCATAATGTCTTTCAGGTCCATCCATGATGTCACATATGATAGAATTTCCTTCTTTTTTAAATAGGCTAAATAATATTCCATTGTATGTATATACCACATCTTCTTTGTCCATTCATCTACCCATGAACATTTGGGTTATATCTATAACTTGGCTATTTTAATAATGCTGTAATGAACATGAAAGTGCAGATATCTCTTTGAGATCATGATTTCAATTCTTTTGAATATATACCCAGAAATGGGATTGCTGGATCATGTGATAGTTCAATTTTTAATTCTTTGAGAAACTTCTATATAGTTTCCAACACTTGTCTCTTGTCTTTTTGATTATAGCCATTCTAACAGATGTGAGGTATTATCTCATTGTGGTTTTTACTTGCATTTCCCTAAGGATGAGTGATATTCAGCATCTTTTCATGTACTTGTTCACCATTTGTATGTCTTTGGAAAAATGTCTATTCAGATCCTCTGCCTAGTTTTAATAGGATTGTGTGTGTGTGTGTGTGTGTGTGTGTGTGTGTGTGTGTTTACCATTGAACTATATGCATTCTTCGTATATTTTGGATATTAAATCTACTATCTTTGAAATAAAAACTGATAAGTTAAACTTTATTAAAATTAAGAACTTCTATAAGAGACACTACCAAGAGAACGAAAAGACAAGCCACACACTGGAAATAAATATCTGTAAAACACATATATGATAAAGGACTTATGTTCAAAAAATACAGATTAACTGTTAAAAGTCAACAATAAGGAAATTGATAAAAAATTATCCCCAAATCTGAACAGTTACCTCAATTTAAAAATATATAGGTGGGAAAAAAAACATGTGAAAATATGATCAACATCATTTGTTGTGAGAATTCAAAAGAGTCAGAGACCATTGTTAGAATAGCTAAAATTCCAAGCCCTAGCAATACCAATTACTGGCAAGGATTAGAGCAACAACAAATGCTCTTTCATTGCTAATGGGAATACAAAATAATACAGCCACTTCGGAAGACAGTCTGGCACTTTTTTACAAAGTTAAATAGAGTCTTATGATCTAGTAATTTCATTCCTAGGTATTTACTCAAATTATTTGAAAACTTATTTCCGCACAAAAACCTGCACACAAATGTTTATATCAGACATTCAAAACTGCCCAAAACTGGAAGTAATTAAGATGTCCTTCAGTAGGTGACTGGATTACCAAACGGTCATACAGTCACACAGTGAAATATTATTGTGATAAAAAATGAGCTATTATTCCACAAAAAGACATGGGTGAATCTTAAATGCATATTGTTTAGTGAAAGAGGCCAGTATGTATAGGCTTAATGTATGATTCCGATTATATGACATTCCAAATCAGCAAAAATAGAGACAATAAACAGATTCATATTTTCCAGGAGTTTGCTTGTTGGAGAGGTAGGGTAGTTTGAATAAATGAAATACAGGGGATTATTTCAGATGGTGAAACTATTCTGTATGATACTGTAAAGTTGAATAAATAACACTATGCATTTGTCAAACTCTTTAGAGTTTTATAGCACAAAATGAGAACCTCACTTTATGCAGATAAAAAAATCATTTAGAAAATTGAATGACACAAGGATAGAATGCAGAATGTGATGGAACACCTTAATATGTGAATCAATCATATGAAACAGCCTCAATGAAGAGACATGAGGAATAGGCTGCTGACCTAATAACGTTGGAAAGGAGTGGATTTTAAAACGACTCAATGCAAGAAAAGCTGTACAATAACACTGTACTCTAATGGATCAACCCGTTCTCCTCAGGGTACAGGCTAGCAATTATGATATTGCTCATATTAGTTTCTCGGGGCTGCCATAACATGTACTATAAACTAGGTAGCTTAACTTACAGAAATGTATTATCTCACAGTTCTGAAGACCAGAAATCTGAGATCAAGGTGTACTTAGGGCCATTGACTTTCTCTGAAGTCAATAGGGAAGGTCCTGCTCCAGGTCTCTCTTCTAGATTCTGGTAGTTCCTTGGCTTGTAGCTGGGAGATGTTTACTCTAATCTTAACATGGTGTGTGTTAGAGGAGGTCAACAAGAAGATGAGACTGCTAGTGGACCCAGGAGTTGCACCCAGGCCATCTGAGGCTCCTCATTCCTCACTTGTCCTTGGAATGTACATTCTGCCCAGCATTCCCACAGTGGGAACCATTTACAAGGATATAGCCTTGAGAAAGTAATATGTTATCAACACCATCTGGATGGTATATGTGACTGAACCCAATCAAACCTTTCTATGTAAATACTTAAGATTTTGGCAGGCAGGTGTGGAGATCTACTCAACTTATCACTGTCCAAGACAAACCTTGCAAGTAAGTTCCCTTGCTTTTTAAAATTGCCACCTACCAGTCTGCAGTGATCTGCCTCTTTCTTTGCTCTGTCCTTGCCTTGTGTGTATGGGGGCCAGTTTCAGATTTTACCTGGGAATTCCTGAGGTTTTGAACCAACAGTGTTTTTGTTGTGTGTTTATCTGTGCCCAAGTTTCCCCTTTTTATAAGAATCCCAGTCATAATGGATTAGGGGATCTGCTGTACTCCAATATGACCTCATCTTAACTATATCTGTAACAACCCTATTTCCAAATAAGATCACATTCTGAGACAAGGGGAGGAGACCAGAAGGATCCAAGGGGGATTATTGGAAACAGCATGAACTCTTTTTTATCTAAACATACATGCAAATGGTTACAGATATATTCCTCCCTCAAGGAGGTCAAGCATACCTCATTTCTTAAGTGTGAATTATTTGTAATGATTTTATTTTAAACAGTTCAGCATGGAAAGGGGAAATATCTTAAAAGTGGAGAAAACTGATAAACACCATCTCAGCCTGGTGATAAAAGTTAACACAGTAAGTCACATATGCTATACACCCTTGATATGGTGTGATGAAAATGGCATTTTATCTCTGCAGTCCTCTCCAAAACACATAAGCCCAGCTGAATCATGATAAAAACAACAAACTCATGATAAAACCCTTACTGAGGCAAATTCTACAAAATTCTTGATCAGTACTTCTAAAAACTGTAAAAATTATTAATAATAAGGATATTTTGAGAAATTACTAGAGCCAAGAGGAGCTTAAGGAGACATGATAGATACACTGTAATATCTGGGTGGGATCCTAGAATAGAGAAAGGACATTATGTAAAAAATAAGGAAATCTGAATAAACTATGGAATTTTAATTAATAATAAAGTATCAAAATTAGTTAAGCATAACAAATGTACCATACTAATATAAGTTGTTAATAACAGAGGGAACTGGATGTGCAGTACAGGAAAACTTCTACATTCACAATTTTTCTGTAAATTTAAAATTATTCTAAAATAAAAAAAAACATAATGGTCTTCTAAACAGGAATGCATTGTTTGCCTTAGGCTTATAACTTATTCTATCATCCTAAATCCTTTTCCTCTAAGGCAATTAAAGATAATTGCCTTATCATGTATTTCTACAGCCTAGTTACTATTTATGGAATATAAATTCATGATTTTTACCTTTGTTGCTTTATTAAATTCAAAAGGTAATGCTGTTACATTTTGTCCTTTAATGTAGTTCCTACCTCGTAGTGAAATAAACTTCCCTATTATTCCAGAAACTGAATACTAGATTAGGAAGTAAAGTCAGATGTTTGTCTTGGCCTGTTTACCAAGTAAACATTTGACTTAGATGAATCATTTGGCACGGGAGAAATTATTTCTAATTTTTTAACCTATCTTTTAACTTTTCTTTATATAAATCCTATACATATATGCATGTACACACATTTAAAATACATATATTAAATTATTTAATGCCATATATACTTGCCTCTACAAACGCATCATAATTGGTATAAATTCAGCTAAAGCAAAGAATCTTAGAATTTTACTTACTCTGTGCAAATGTTTAGGCCTTTTGAAATATTAAAACTAATGCAGATACTTCCAATACAATGGCAGCTAAATTGAGTCCACAAATCCCAAACAAGACACTGCAGTACTAAATGACCTCAAGTTCAATAATTCTACTAAATAAATAATTGATTTTATTTAGACTCATGAATCCCAGTGTAGTCCAATACCTTTCTAAAACTTCTGTATTTCATAAAGCAGAAGGGTCCTTCTGCTTTGACACTGATATTTACTGACCTGGCTATTCATGTGTTCAAGAAATACACGAGTATCTTCTTGAGGAGGAGTGTTGTTGGTGCTGGGGATATAAAGATAAAAAGACATTGGTCTTGCCAAAGTTTATACATGGACCAAAAAAACGTGTATATATGGCCGCAAGATCCCTGTGATCCTGTAATGATTATTTAGAAGTTTCCAAGGTCATTAAGAAAGCAACATAGGAAAATGCATTTGTGGTGAGAAGGAAAAAACACATCTCTCCCACAGTTAGTGATTTTTTTTTTTTTTTTTGCTTCACGCAGCAGGGGTTCCATATAAGTGATATTTTCACAAGTGGGCCTGAAAGAAATCTTCGTCTTTGGAAATATAAGAAGGATTCTCAAGCCAAAAGGGGACAGTAGAGGGCATGAATGCATCAAAGCATCTGTTTTTCCTTAACAGGCACCAGCTTCCCAAATCATAGTCCTTTCCTTCAATAACTCTTTTAAAAGGTAAGTGTTTAATAAATACTCTTTTTTCACGGCAAAATGGTAGCTTTTAAATGGTTCTTCTATGTATAATAAATTTAAGCATGATTAGAATTTCCACTGCATTCCAAAATAGGATTTCTCTTTTTTTATCTGGACGCAAGTATTACAAATTCTAGTACTGGTTATTTCTTTGCCTGACTAGTTATCTAGCTTTAATTAAATACACAGTTAATATGTGAAAATTAAGTCTTATAATTTTCACAAGATAGTAAGAAGAAAAATACTATTTTCCATTAAAGTAATTATATGTTTTTATTATAATATAATTCTACTTGAAAATATTTTGGTATATTTACAACAGTACTATATGAGATAGCATCAAATAGCATCATCATTATGTTCTAATAATAGTAAGAAGAATGATCACTTTCTAGATATTTCTGTTTTTCAGAAAATTATTATTTTTTAAATTAATAGTTCAATAAAATTGCATCTTACTGGGTTCACAGTTGTGAGTCACTTTAACTATAGTGAAATAATAGCTAGTATTTTTACCCCAGTAGGCAAAACTTCCAAACTACAATTACTTTTAATCTCATACAGACATTTTATAAAAATTAGATGAATTATCTTCTTTTACATTTTTGCTTCTAATTTTATAAATTATGTATATTGCTAGAGTGTATAGCATAAAACACATTATTATATCTTACTTCTGATTTCTTAATGATAGCTTTAATACCTTAGCTATTTATAGTTGTTGGTAATTTTAGACCATCCAGCTGATGATCTGTTGGAAATGTGAGGAAAATATTATGTGGCTTTAAGGAAGAAACCACTGGATATGACCATGTTATTATTGGAAGACTTTTCTCATTTTGCATTAATTCCAAAGCTATTTAAATCCTTCTTGGAACCATTCTTTCAATGCGAACTACTATCAGGTTTTGCCATTTAAAGTCAAATCCATTTATTAAAAAGACATTTTAAATATACTCTGTTAAATCAACTATCTTTGTACACATCTCCTTTTCCTATGTTCATAGACTAATATTTTTACTTTCTGTTTCTCTGGTTGACAGTACCTTGAAAACAACATTAAACATTTGAAAACAAGTGTTCTGGTTATTTCTAAGACAGCCTCTTCATCTAACCCCAGCTCTGCCACCTGCCCCCCGGCTCACAGTGAAAAAGAATACTGTATAAGGGGATGCTTTTCTTCTGCCTTTTGCAACCCAGGTCATCCTAGACATGAATGATTTCTAACCATATGTTGGATACACATCTCTGGATCAGATTTTCCCATTACTGGCTCCACTGCATTTTTAACAGATTGCATATCATATCTGCACTCTGTCATATCCCCTAGTTCACACTTCAGCACAGTGCTCTGCAAACTTAATGTGCAGTAAAATGTAGATTCAAATTCAGTAGTTTCAGGATGGGATTTGATATATACATTTCTAACAGGCTCCCCTGTGATACTAATGCTGTTGGTTGGAGAACCAACTCTGTGGTATTAAGGCAAGTGTATCACATTAAACCCTGAGGAAAGCTTAAAGAAATCTGTTTAACTTTCACACAAAGTCTTGTTTTGTTTTTTAACTAGAACAATTATTTTTTCCTCCCTGGAATACTTCCTGGAGCTAATGTTCCATGAAACACATTCTGAGAAATGTCGCACTGGATTAGTAGTTCTCAACCTTTAGTGTGATTCAGAATCATCAGAAGAGCTTTGATAAAATAAAGATTTCCTTCCCTGCCCCAGAAGTTTCTGATTCAATAGAATTGATGTAGGACCTGAATAGTCACACGAATAAGATCCTCTCTGATGCTAACACTTCTGATCTGGAGACCACACCTTGAGAATCACTGCTTTAGTTTCCTTAGGTTCTGCACCTGTGGCAAGTCAGATTACCAGAAATCTTCAACCCTATTTCAATTTCTTTAACGTTCCATAGAAATTTCCTTAGGGCTGTGATTTAACATTATGCCTTAGTTTCTTTGAAGGTTATATGAAAATATCTATATGGATAATATGGAATATCATTTTATAAATATCTTGTTGAAAGACTACCCAGTACATAGGTCAGTGTTCTTTAAATAAGAAGAAATATGAGATATTCTTGTTAGTATTTTCATCTAGAAAAAAATTCTCATGACAGGACAGAAAATTTTATTTATGAGAGTACTTTCACACACACACACACACACACACACACACACACACACACACATTATTTCCTCCTCTCTCTTTTGGGACTTGATTCTTATTCTATGTCATTTTATATATTGGTTGAATGTTTAATATATATGTTTTATGCCATACTTCTCATATTCTTTGAAAAATCAACAAAATAAAATAATATACCACAACAAACTTACACGTTTATCACATTACACAACATTAGTATAACCCAAAATCACAAGAAATGTTATTTCAATGCTATTTCAAAACCTTAGTTTCTCAGAAAATATACATTTAAAATATTACAGTTAGTGGAAAAGCTATAGAGGTCTGATTTGTAGAGATTTTGATTTTTAACATAAAAATTATGTCATTGGAAGGGAAACATAGCATAAATAATTAAAATTTACTTATACACTCAAGAAATTCCAAGTTCTATCCATACATTTTTTTAAATTAAATTAAATTTATTTATTTATTTATTTTTGGCTGCGTTGGGTCCTCGTTTCTGTGTGAGGGCTTTCTCTAGTTGCAGTGAGCGGGGGCCACTCTTCCTCGCGGCGCGTGGGCCTCTCACTGTCACGGCCTTTCTTGTTGTGGAGCACAGGCTCCAGACGCACAGGCTCAGTAGTTGTGGCTCACGGGTCTAGTTGCTCCGCGGCATCTGGGATCTTCCCAGACCAGGGCTCAAACCCCTGTCCCCTGTATTAGCAGGCAGATTCTCAACCACTGTGCCACCAGGGAAGCCCTATCCATACACTTTTGGTTGCAGAATAAGTTAAGTCCACTGAGTACATTTCTTACCCTATGATCTTAATCTTGAGGAGAACTAGGATCAAAAAGAGTACAACTACATTATCAGTTTGTCTAGCTAACAGGGTCTGAAGATTACATTACTCACAGCCTCTTGTATTGGTAGGAATTCAATAGATACTAATGTGATAATATGAAGATGAACACAAATTCTTTGCTACTCCTCTACAAAAGTAGTTTTATACTTTCTATTTGTAAAAGATACCATTGCCAGAGAATATATTTTTTCTTCTTTATGAAACTAAATACATAGAAATTATGAGAAATAAAATTTTCCACCTCACATTCTTCAGTTTAGTTACTGTTTAGATGTTTAAGAAGCTGAGTGTATCACTCTTCAATATTTTACCCTTAGTCAGTGGCTGGATATTAGTCAACTGAGTGGCATTACTTCTATAAAATAAACATTTTGATTTAGGGTGTTCTCCTACTTTGCAAGGAAGTAAAGTGTTTTTTCAAAAAATAAATAACATTACTGCTTAATAATAAAAATTATATGTAGTAGTTTAACAGTTTTTGTTCTTTTATGTTAAGGGGGGATTTATCAGTTAAACTGCTTGATAAGTCTTAAAAGTGGCAAAACATTTTTAGCAGTGTTCTTTTTACTGCCTTCTAAATATGTTTTAAGATTTACCACATGGAAACTTGTCTAGCTGGCACCTGTCAATCATTCAGAAGCTTTACAATAGGCATCAAAGTACAGCATGAAAAAATAATGTGTTGTAAGCCTTAGTCTTTAGGTGCATGGCATAGCAGATGAAAACCTTTCATAAAACAATGAGAGCTGGTTATTCAGTGAAAGCAATTGTGGTAACTTTCAGAGAGGAAAGCCGTTCATCTGAAAGTTGAAAGCAGCTTTTACAGTTCCTCTTGCATTATTGGTTTCTATCTTAGGGTAGTTGTTCAAAAATAGAATGATAGGCAAAGAGCAGAAAATAATCAGTATCAGAGCAAAGACAGAAGCAAAGAGAAAAATAGACAAGAATACTGGGAGACATTGACAACCAGACTTCAGTGTTAGCCGGGCTGACCTCAATTAAGCATTTATCTCACTTGTGTAGAATTTTATTGTATATTACTTGTGTAATTAGGAAATGAAAGCTATCCACCTATCCTGAAAACTCTGCTTAGTGATCTAGAATATTCAAGATATGCTTTCCCTAGGTTTTTATTCTCTAGACTCTTTTTAGAGTTTTTAATTTCTACATCCTCTCACTCATGTAAAGAAATCATTCCTGGGCTTCCCTGGTGGCGCAGTGGTTGGGAGTCCGCCTGCCGATGCGGGGGACGCGGGTTCGTGCCCCGGTCCGGGAGGATCCCACGTGCCACGGAGCGGCTGGGCCCGTGAGCCCTGTGCTCCGCAACAGGAGAGGCCACAGAGGTGAGAGGCCCGCGTACAGCAAAAAAAAAAAAAAAAAGTCATTCCCCCTAAATTTATGCAAGCTAAACTTGGGCTATTCCTATTACAAAGGAAGAGGACAATGACAAGAAATGCAAGTGTGTTTCTAGAAATGTAGTTCCCTAAGTATCTGTGATAATTTATCATACAACTTCAAACTTATTGTGTGATCTACAAGTAGAAAATACCAATGTTGTACTTTTTAAGAAATTAAAACATTGTTATCTTGCCTTTGAAAGAAAATGTATTTTTATTTTTTCTTTTGTGTCTTTAAAATTTTTTTTGGCATATAAGTAGACTTTATTTTTTGAGAGCAGTTTTAGGTTCACAGCAAAACTTTGTGGAAGGTAGAATGATTTCCCATAAAGCCCTGCCCCTGGTACAATGGATAAATCTACATTGACACGTCATTATCACAGGAAGTCTATAGTTCACACTGGGGTCACTCTTAGTGTTGTACATTCTCTGGGTTTTGACAAAAAATGTATAATGATATGTATCCACCATTACTGTATCATACAGAATAGTTTCACTGTCCTAAAAATCCTCTGTGCTCCACCTATTTAATCCTTCCTTCCCTCAAGCCCTTGCAACCTCTGAACTTTTTACTATCACCATAGTTTTGCATTTTCTAGAATGTCATATAATTGGATTCATAATAGGTACCCTTTTTAGATTGACTTCTTTCATTTAGTAATATAGCTTTAAATGTCCTCCATGCTTTTTCATGGTTTGATAGCTCATTTCTTTTCAGCACTGAGTAGTATTTCATTATGTGGCTATACCATTGTTTATTTATCTATTAACCTACTGAACAAATTGGTTGCTTCAAAGCTTTGGCAATTATAAGTAAAGAGGCTATAGACATCCATGTGAAGGTTTTTGTGTGGACATAAGTTTTCAATTAATTTGAGTAAATGTCAAGGAGATTGATTGCTGGATTGCACAGTAAGAGTGTGTTTAGTTGTGTAAGAGACTGCCAAACTGTCTTCCAAAGTGCCTGTACCATTTTGCATTCCACTAGTAATGAATGAGAGTTCTTTTTGCTCCACATCCTTATCAACATTTGGTGTTGTCAGCGTTTTCATCTTTGGCCATCTTAATAGGAGTGTAATGGTATCTCCTTGCTGTTTTAATTTGCAATTTCCCAATGACATATGATATTGAACAACTTTTTATGTGCTTACCTGTCATCTGTATATCTTCTTGATATACATTGGTCAGGTCTTTTGTCCATTTTTAAATTGGGTTGTTTGTTTTTTTATAGATAGTTTTTAAGGGTTTTTTTTGTACATTTGGGGTAATAATCCTTTATCAGATGTATTTTTATAATACTTCCCCCTAGTCTGTGGCTTGTCTTCTGATCTTCTAGAAACTATCCTTTGCAGAGCAGAAGTTTTTAATTTTATGGAGTCCAGTTTATTATTACTTTCATGACTATCCCTTTGGTGTTTTATCTAAAAAGTCATTGTCATACCCAAGGTCATGTCGGTTTTCTTCTAAGTTATCTTCTAGGAGTTTTATAATATTCCATCTTACATTTAGGTTTATGATCCATTTTTAGTAAACTTCTGTGAAGGGTGTAAAGTCTGAGTAAGATCCATTTTTTGCATGTGGATGCCCCGTTGTTCCAGAACCATTTGGTTGAAAAACTTTTTTTCTTTATTGTATTAACTTTGCTCTTTTGTCAAAGATCAGTTGACTATATTCATGGGGGTCTATTTCTGGTCACTCTTTTCTGTTCCACTGATCTACTTGTCTATTTTTTTTCTCACCAATGCTACAGTGTCTTGATTATTGTATCTTTAGAGTGAGTCTTGAAATGAAGCAGTGTCAGTCCTCCAACTGTTGTTCTTCTCCTTAAATACTGTGTTGGCTATTCTGGGGTTTTTGCCTCTCCATATAAAACTTTAGAATCAGTTTGTCATATCCACAAAACAACTTGCTGGGATTTTGACTGAGATTGTATTGAATCTGTAGATCAGCTTGGGAAAAAACTGACATCTTGTTGAGTCTTTTTATCCATGAACATGGACTATTTTTCCATTTATTTAGTTTTTTTTTTTAATCAGGGTTTTATAATTTCTTCATATCAATATTGTACATACTTTATTAGATTTATACCTAAATATTTTGTTTTTCCTGGTTGCTAATGTAAATGGCATTGGGTTTCTAATTTCAAATTGCACTCGGTCATTTCTGGTGTAGAGGAAAGTGATTGACATTGGTAAATTAACTTTGTATTCTGAAACCTTGCTATAATCACTTACTAGTTCCAGGAATTTTTTTGTTAATTTGTTTGGATTTTTAGGTAATCATGTCATCTGCAAACAAAGATAGTTTTATTTCTTCCTCTACCATTTGCATATCTTTATTTCTTTTTATTGTCTTATTGCATTAGGTAAGATTTCCAGTACAATGTTGAAATGAAAGTGGTGAGAGGGGATGTATTTTATTTAGTGGAATATCCCCCATAAATTTTGAAACATTACCCAAGTAAAAAAAGAACTTTCATGCACTTTTGTTCCAAACACAGCAAAAAATGTGGTTCACTTGACAAGTTCTATATCAATTATTGAATCATGCTGCTCAGGAAGACACCAGAGCTTTGGGAAAGCAGAAACAGAAAACACAGCTGAGACATTTGGTAAGAATTACTGAGAAGATGGTAATTACATTAGTAGAGAGAGATATTCAAAAACATGAATTTTTGAAAAAAATCAAGAAGTTTAACTATTATAAATAATACACAAAAGATGAATACAAATAAAAATATGCAGGAAACTACAAGAAACATGAGCATGAAATTTAGGAGAGACATCAGAAAGGAAATAAGGATATACGATTTATTCAACCTGGAGGACATGGGCGAAGTTATGAGAAAAGATGAGCCCACTATATAAAGAGGGAAAAAGAGAGAGAAGGAGAGAGAAAGTGAAGAATGAGATAATGAAGAAGGGAGATAGAATATGTTGGTTCAGAGGTATTTTTCAGAGGAAGCGACTCACTCAAGAGAAACATACAAGGTTTTAGAGAAATGATATGCAGGAGAATGGTGGTGTCATTAAGATGGCAGAGACACATGGGTTAGGTGAAAAAGGGTACAGAGACTGGTGATATGAGAATGACAAACTGGAGGAGAAACCTTGACTTCACTCTTGATTAGTAGAGCCTATCTCTATAAGCACATCTCATGAGTTTACGTGGGTAAACATTCATCAAGTACAATGCATACATAATTTGGATGAGTATATGTACTTCAAATACAATAGAATGTGTTGGTGTGTATACTTATCAATCAGAAAATAACAAAGTACCAGGACTTAATGGAATTCAATATGCTAGAATTGAATTCTAGGCATCCAGAATTCTAGGAAACTGATTATAAGCTTAATTAATGGAACTTGATTTAGGTTTTACATGATAAATATCGTTTGGTTATATAGGAAGGACAAAGAGAGACTTTCCAAAGAACTGGGGGAAATGGCTTGGGGGAAAAAGCTGAGCAAAGACACATATGCTAATGAAATGACCAAGGATGTGTAAGAAACAATAAAGAGGTAAACTTGGTTGAAATGGAGTATCTATGCTGAGAAGTTTTGAGAAATAAGTTTGGGTGAAATATGTACTCAGAGAATGTAAAAGTCTTTACAAATATAACTAAAGATTTTGGATTTGTGGATAGAAGAACTAGCTCTTATTGAGCACTCCTTGATATGGAAATATGTGATTTGAAAGATGATTTTTTGAGAGCTTTTCAGCAGAGACTGGTGATGGTGTTGGTGAGGCAGGGATAGGAAGGCAGGTTCAAGTATGAAGCAGAGATTGGAAGCAGAGAGATTAACCAAACTCTTAGGGAATTGGTTCTGAAAGGTGGCAGCAATGGGAATGGAAGGTAAAGGATAAATATTTGAGAGCAAAATGATTTCTAGGAAACTCTAGGCACCCCACCTTTGGACACTAACAAAGGTAGAGCCCCAGATCTGCTCTCATGCTCTCTCACTCTCTTTACCTGAGAACTTGCTGTGTGAACCATGAGCATACCATATACCAGCGGTCCCCAAGGTTTTTGTCACCAAGGACCGGTTTTGTGGAAGACAATTTTTCCACGGACTGTGGGTGGGGATGCTTTCGGCACGATGCAAGTGCATTACATTTATTGTGTGCTTTAGTTCTATTAGTATTACATTGTAATATATAATGAATTAATTATACAACTCACCATAATCCAGAATCAGTGGGAGCCCTGAGCTTGTTTTCCTGCAACTAGATGGTCCCATCTGGGGGTGTGGTTGGGAAGTAATGCTCAAACTCTTTAGAAAGCTGAGATAGGTGATCATACACCAGCTGGGAGAAAGAAGGCCCTGGCTCAGTCTCTTTCAAAATCTCTGCTAATGTTTGAAACATGTCAAAAATCCCAATGTTCACTCGTCACCCCCATAATTCCAGTTTGGCTTTGAATGCAGCCACTTTATCTGCCGATTCGAACACAGTTGTCATTCTCCCTTGAAGTGACAGATTGAGTTTTGTTGAGCAGGTTGAATATGTCACACAAGTAAGCAAGTTTTGTGACCCATTCTGTATCACTGAAACGTGCTGCCAGTGGTGACTGTTTTTCTAAAAGGAATCTCTGGAGTGGCTCCCATAACTCAAAAACTCTGGCCAGTGATCTACGTTTAGAAAGCCATCTCACTTCTGTGTATAAGAGAAGACATGTGTCCATCTCCTCACAGAACTGCATGAACAGACATGAGGACATGAGTTAATGACATGTACTTTAATGTGGTTGATAATTTTAATCATATCCTGAAAAACATTGTTAAGTTCGGGTGACATTTTTCAGCTAGCCAGCATTTCTCTATGGATGACACAGTGTGTAGACTCACATTCAGCAGTGACCTCTTTGACCTGAGTAGTGAAACCAGAAAGACGTCCAGTCATGGCAGCCGCTCTGTCTGCATATACCGAAACAAAATGAACAATTCAGTTTTCCTGATATGTATTCACTCTCAAAGACTTGAATAGGCCTGCAGCTGTGGTGTTGGTTGGCAAAAAAAGTGCACATAACATATCCTCATGCACATCCTCCTGAAAAATATATCGCACAAAAACAAGCGCTGTTGCCTTATTGTCAACATCGGTAGACTTGTCAATTGTATTGTGTACCACGGTGACTCATTAATCCTCTCTAACAATTGTCTCAATATCCTCTGCTATTTCATCAATGCACCTAGTCATGGTGCTAGCCAAAAGAGGAACACGTGCCACCTTTTGAACTGCAGCCTCTCCTAAAAGTTCATGACAAATGTCCTTAGCAGCAGGCAGGATCAATTCTTCACCAATAGTAAAGGGCTTCTTAGCTTTAGCAATGTGGTTAGCCACTAAGAATGATGTTCTCAGTGCAGACACACTTGATGAAGTGGTGGCCTTCAATAATTGCTTCTGTTCTACAAAGAAAGGCTTGTCTTTTAATGCAACATGCTTGGTCTCCATGTGGTGAAGCAGTTTTGAAGGTTTCATGGCTTCGCTGGATAGCCACTTGCCACATATTATACAAAGCAGGCTTGAAGAATGTGGATCACCTGTTCCAATGAACCCTGCTGTAATTTAATAGGACTCAATATTTTCTTTTAATGCAGCTTTCTTTTTGTTGGCAGTCTTAGAGAGTCTTCTGCTGTCTCATCATTGGGTCTTTCCCCCTTTTCAAAGAAGCTCTCCAGCGACGTTTGTTTTTTACTCATTTTGGCTAGGATTAGCTTACCAAAACTATGACTGAGACAGTGCGCAGTGTGGGAAAGAGGCGTGGATGATTTACATTATTTCATGTAAATGAAATAATGTGCAGGCCACACTCAGACTAAAATAAGTGTCGGATTCTGACTTAAAGCCTGCCACCAGATGCAGCTGTACAATTGCAGTACATCAACTCACTTGCTACTATAAAGCCTGCCACCAGATGCAGCTTAAATGTCACTTGCCACTCACTGACTGGGTTTTGATATGAGTCTGCAAGCAATTGATTTATTATGGTCTCTGTGCAGTCAAGCCTCTCTGCTAATGATAATCTGTATTTGCAGCCACTCCCCCGTGCTAGCATCACTGCCTCAGCTCCACCTCAGATCATCAGGCATTAGATTCTCATATGGAGCGCACAACCTAGATCCCTTGCATGCGCAGTTCACAGTACGGTTCGAGCTCCTATGAGAATCTAGTACAGCTGCTTATCTGACAGGAGCCGGAGCTCAGGCAGTAATGCCAGCGATGGGGAGCTGCTGGAAATACAGATGAAGCTTTGCTCACTTCCCTGCCACTCACCTCCTGCTGTGTGGCCTGGTTACTAACAGGGGACCCCTGCCTATACCCTCCAGGACTTGTGATATCACAAGAGTGATACATCTTGTCAAAATTTCCTTTTTGCTGAAGTACATCCTGCAGTCATAAGAACCATAAGGGTCAGTCCAGCCACAACTTTGGCCCCAGTGGGGAAAATGTCCATGGGGGCTCCCTATGAGAAATATGGGCCAGGTGACTGCCTCAGGCATTCCTAGCCCAGAACATCACTATCAGTACAACACAACAAAGACAGCCACACAATTTGGTGTTCCTGCTCTATGAGATGAACTGAGGTGCAGCACAACTTATCCACTTTCGCTAGGCAGCAATTGCAGGACATAGCTCAACATTGCCAGTGAACACACCGTGGAAAGAATGAGCAACTCTACAGTAAGTTCTGTGTATTTGGGGCCCAATTTAAAAAAAACCAAAACACTACAACTCTTTTATTGACAAACATAATACATATGTTTTCTCCCATAAAGGATTACAGGGCACAAGCAAAAGGCTAAGATTTTCAAGATTCCAAATGGATTTGTGGACTAAACATTCCTCTTATTTGAGTTGCTAAGCATGAGCTGGATTCCTCTTTTTATTTTTATTTTTTTTTCTTTTTCTATAGCAAGATGTCTCAGTAGAGAAGGAGACATTCAGATACTCATACTTTTTTCAAACCAGTCTGGGGGAAATGTGAAGTGCAGATTGATATAACTGGAAGCACACTGCCTTAGGAGCTAGAAAACATTTCTTCTAGATCTAGCTTTACAATAACAGTTTTTCACTTAGGTTTCTTGGATTTCAGCAAAATGAGTGAACTGGATTAGATCAGTGATTTTCACACTATGTTCCCTAGAAGCTCAGAGGTCCGTGGGAATCCAGGAAAGGGGGGAGGGGGAAAAGGAGGGCTGCAGGACAATCGTACAAAAAGGAGAACAGTGAGGATTCTGAGCTTGCTACATCCACTCCTGACATAGCAACAATGATATGTTTTATGTATTGAGTTTCCTCATAACAGTATATTAAATATACATTTCATATTTAATTTTTATGATTATAAAAGTAATGCATTAATTCTGTGGGAAATACGTTTAAAAATCAGTACTATATAAGGGAGAAAATAAAAATCACACAAAATCTTATAATACAAAAATAATCAGTTATTTTAGTGTATTTTAATTAATTTTTTCCTGTATATAACTTTATATCTGTCTACTTTACAATATTAGAGTTGTAATTTACATAAGTTTGGATGTCTGCTTCTTTCCCTTAGTATTTTATGGAGTTGGCCACTGTATAATACTTCTTGGCATGGATATAGTGAAGTTTGTCTAAACCATTTCCATAAATTGGATCGTTAATTTGGTTCCAGTTTTGGCATATATAATATCTAAATACAAATCACTATGCAAAAATATTTGTACATGTGTCTGATTATTTTCTCACTATAAATTCCTGAAGTTTAGTTTAGTGGGTCAAAATGCTAAAATTATTTTAAGGACTTAGAACTTGGTCCATGTAGCTTACCTTCTGGAAATGTACCAATTTATATTATACTAGTGGTATACGAGCTCTATATTTCCTAAACTCTCTAAAAATTTAGTGCTATCCACAAAAGAAAATTTAGTAGGAATAAAGTGTATCTCATTGAAGTTTTATATGGGTTTTCTATTGCTACTGTAGCAGATTACTACCAATTTAATAGCTTGT
Organism: Phocoena sinus; assembly: GCF_008692025.1. Taxonomy (NCBI): domain Eukaryota; kingdom Metazoa; phylum Chordata; class Mammalia; order Artiodactyla; family Phocoenidae; genus Phocoena; species Phocoena sinus. The sequence goes on along the minus strand of NC_045764.1, from coordinate 119,841,678 downwards.
AATAACATGTTTATTTTCCTACAGTTCTTGAGGTCAGAAGTCCTAAATGGGTCTTACAGTGCTAAAATCAATATACTTACAGAGTTGCATTTCTTCTGGACACTCTAGGGAAGAATCTGTTCCTTGCCCTTTCCAGCTTCTACTGCCTGCCCACATTCCTTGACTCGTGGCTGTGTCCTTCTGACCTCTGATTGCATTGCACCATCTCCTCTGACTCTTCTGCCTCCACCTTCTGCTTTATAAGCATCCTTGTGATTATGCTGGACCCACCTAGTTAATCCAGGTTGCTCTCCTTATTTTAATCCTTAACCACATCAAGTTCCTTTTGCCATATAAGACAACACATTCAAAGGTACTGCTGGGTAAGTGGTGGACATCTCCAAGGGATCCTTATTCTGTCCACCACAAGCTCCTACTGGCATCACATGTTTATTGATCATTTGAGTTTCTTCTACTGTGAAATATCAATTAGTTAATCATGTATTTAATAATTAGTTTTATCTAATTATTTAAGTCATTATCTAGTGTGCATTAATAAGAGATATACCATAATATAAAACTTTTTAATGTTAAAAAAGTAAGATTAAAGAAAATAAGAGTAGGTAATTGGAGCTAGTATCAAAACAAGAAGCCCAGATAATCCCAGGCCCCACCATCCTAAGGAAATAATGCACTAATATTAGCATTTGTACCTAAATTCCACACATTGTTTAGCCCTCATCCTTATAAGTGCAGGAACTCATGCCTGAGAATTTCTCCTCAAGCATTTCTGAAATTTCCGTGTGTCTCAGTATCAGTCTGCAGCCATTCTTGGCTGTCTTCACTGAGACTCTGCTGTCCTAGGTGCCACTGCCCCTCTGGGAAGAACAAGTCCTTCTTTAGCATAAACCCTACTGTCCTCTAACTGCCAAACTCCTAAGGTGCCAAAACAATAACTCTGTCCTACTTGTGTCAGAGCACAAATGGGAAGGAAAATGCTCTCTCCTGCCATGTATTCACCTGTGTCCAGAGCAGCATTGCTTATACCTAGTCTCATAATATCTCTCATGAAAAGCAGTTTCTGTAGCTTTTGCTCACAACTCTGGAAGGGCTCATGGGGTCAAGTCCACTGTGAAGGCTAGATCTGGGTGGTGGGACAGACACTGCCAAGCCCATCATTGTACTGCTGTTCTCTTCCCTGTTTGCATCTTTCTCTTTTACACATTCCAGGGAAGTTGAGCACAATTTTTTTTCTGTAGGGTTTTTAGCAGACAATGTAAAAAGAAAAACTCAATAAGTTAGGAGGTTCATAGTAACAAACATATTTGTTTCTTAGGAGAATCACAACCACTCTCAGTATTAAGACCAGTGGAATATTTCTCCTGTTGGTTCATGTAAAGACAACACCACTATGCAATGTAGTTGATATGATCAAGAGTTTTATAGGTAAATCTCTTATAACCTCTCCCAATGCAGGCTGAACAGATCAAAACAAACACGGCATTTACAGGGATACATTTTAAAACTATCTCAAGTCCATTTCCCAAAGAATGGTCTATGGAGTATTAGTACTATGTGAAATAATGATAAGAGATTTCCGTGTGTTTTAGGGATGCAATGGAAATGGATATGTTTGAATACTGTACACTATATACTACTCTTAAAGATTTATAAAGCATGTTTGCTTCTTACAAGCTCTGCGGAATACTATAGGAGAGAATTCTGTTTAACTTAGTTTAGCTCAGCATGTTCCTGGCATATTCATCACAGAAATATTTTTGTGTTTCTACAAATAATTCTGGGAATATTTATGTTCACATGAACACAGTTGATGAATACCTGTCTATGAAATTGGATGTCAGTAGTACCCTACAGAAAATCTCATAAATATTGTTGCTCACAGTCAAGTTTTTGAAATTTCTTAAGTAGAAGCAAGTTCAAGATTATATTTTGGTGGTCTTCAAATGTAGCTACTCAGCTGAAGTTAGGATTAATTTTCCTTATGACAAGAGAGCACCCAGCACGGACACCACCTAATTGGAAGGGGGGTTGTAGCCCTCACACTGGAAAGTTAATTTGTCTGAGTACAAAATTCTTAGGAGAACATATTTTTTCCTTACTTTGTATTCACTGTTGTTTTATTTTTTAAGCATTTACTGATGCAGAAGAAAGCCAGAGTTTGTCCTGGTTTGTGCTCATTTATGAATAATCTTTCTTCACTTTTTTCTCACTAAATGTTTACAGTTCTTTGTCTCAAAAAACTTGTTGTATGTACTGGCAAAATGTCAAATTAGTTTGTTCTATATACTTGTGTCACTTTCAGATCAAGAATATTTATTTTTTTTTGTCTTTAATGACTGCTTGTGTTCCTGTCCAGCATTTTTTCCTCAGTCCTGGTATGAGGCCTCCATTTTGTTGGAGGCAAATCTATCATTATCACCTTCTCACTTATCAATTTTATCCCTTTGCACTTTTCTTCTTAGTTCTAGGAAAAGGAAAACTTCTTAAGTTTATCTTATTCATTACTGCTCCATAGGCATCTCAACATTTACAATCTCCACAGCAACATTTAATTCTCAAAATGAAATATGGTTTTCTGTATGATCATTGTGCTCCATTTGACCCTTTTTTTCATTTTGGTGTGTGTTTTCCTATCACCTTTTAAACCTAGACCTGTTATGTCCTTTTGCTTATTCCTTTTTTTTTCCCAAGAAATTGAGAACTCTTACCTTCTGTGAAGGATGCAAAAGTTTTCTAATTTTTTCATCCTCATTATTTTTTCAAGTAATTTACATAGCTACCATATTTCATTGAGTCTATAATGCCATCAATTAAAAGATGCATCATTGTTTTTTGTACAACTAAGAAAAAAATGACCATTAAATCATAAAATTTTTAACACATTGATTGTTATCTGAATCCCAATGTCAGAGGTGTCAAAATATATCAAAATAATATGATTAGGATAAATAAAATATATTATTCCTCTGAAACTTCAGCATATTATTCCTGAGTTTTTCCCAAATTTTTTCTAAGACCCATGTATTATTTGTTTTTACTTATTTTGAAAAATAAAATTTATGGGAGCTCTGTTTGACAACAAGAGTATGCAGCTCTCCCTGGCCTCTATTCACTGTACACCTGGTGCCAGTGCCCAGTACTAGAGTGCTCACTTCTTACCTCTGGATTGTCACACTTAAAACTGTGCTTTCCAGCTAGGATGTATTTATTAAAATAGAAACCCAATGGTACATTTTCTCACCTCCTTTTTTTTTTTTTTTTTTTACGGTACCCGGGCCTCTCACTGTTGTGGCCTCTCCCGTTGTGGAGCACAGGCTCCGGACGCGCAGGCTCAGCAGCCATGGCTCACGGGCCCAGCCGCTCCACGGCATGTGGGATCCTCCCGGACCGGGGCACGAACCCGCATCCCCTGCATCGGCAGGCAGACTCCCAACCACTGCACCACCAGGGAAGCCCCTCACCTCCTTTTATACATTGTTCAAATGTCACATTCTCAATATGTGCTTCCTTAAATAGCCTCATAAAATTTCTCTATACTCCCAGAAGTCTTTAACCTTAGTTTCTGCTTACTTTCCCCCATAGCACTCCTTGCCTTTTTTATATTGTCTGTTTCCCCTAAAAGAATGTAAGTTCCATGTGTTTTGTCTGCTGTGTTTACTACTGTATCTCCCACACATGGAATAATGTCTAGTATTTGTTCAATAAACAAGTTTTTGGGAAATAAATTAATAGTGGGTCCAATGACCATTGTTATCATTTTACAACTGAGAAAACTGGGTTCAGAATTAAAATGAGTAACAAAACTGGGATTCCAACATAAGTCAGTCTGATTTCAAAGTCCATGATCTTAGCTGCTAGTCAACCTGTCATTAATAATGGTTTAGACAACTTAGTCTTATTTTTGAATTTAGAATAACAAGAACATCTTGATATGTGGGTGGTTATTTTCTCAGTTATCTAAAACTTGAGATGTGGACCAATATTCCTGGTAGTTAAGGAAGTTCTACCAGTAGCAAATAACTCCACACTCCTATTTCTCAACCCTGCCTAGCACTGTCTTTCAACTCATAAACTTTCCTCTTCATATCATCAGATGGGTTTGGAGAAATTAAATGTTTTTATCACTTGAAAAAAATGACTACTTAATTTTTACTTGGAAATTCTTGGTGCTTAACTGGCCTTCAGGAATTAAAAAAAAATCAACTCCATAATGTATTCAGGCTCTGAGATAGACAGAAATAAAGATAATTTGGCACCTGGCTGTTATTTATACATAGGCACCAGGTACTCCTTTGATTCCTAAATACATCTGTGTAGTTTGTACATAGTAAAATGCAACTTGGTGTTTCAATACCTTTTTCATGGTAAAAGCAATCTTCTGCAGTTTTTTGTTTTTTGTTTTTTTAAATTTAAGACTATTACATACACTAACTGGAGAAGTGTTTTTGTTTGTTTTGTTTTTTGGTTGTTTGTTTTTTTAACTGGATAATAAGATACATTCTAGAAGAAAAAGGAAGGTGTAAATAAATGTAAGCAGAAAATGAGAAAATAAAAAATAAACTAGGAGCTAGTTTGGGATATTGATGTCTTTGAAATTTGCCTTTTGCTGTGGAAGTTTGCATCTGAGGGGCATCAAAATGCATACCTTTAATGGTCTGAATAACATCATTTATAAGATAATCTATCAGGGGAGTCAATATGGTGTTGGGTCTCAAATGTATGAAAGAATGCAGGTTATATTCAAAGTGCTTTTTAGGGATACTGAAGATAGACAGAAGTAAAGGGATACTCTTAGTTATGAAACCATTTAACAATGATGGATTAAAACTACTAAGTATAGAATTGTACACTCTGGAATACAATAAAAATAGAATTACAGAAAGATACATAATTCAAAATACTGAAATATTTTACCAAAATATAAGATCATTTGTCACTTAGGTTATTGTTAATTGTCTAATCTTTACTCTACTGCTCCCATGAAAGGCAAATGAAAGCAGAAAATTTTCTCTGCTCATTATTGGATCCCCAGTTCCAGAGAAGTGTTGGCATTTGCTGTACTTGTTGAATGAACAAAGCAAAAAATTAAGAAAGTGGGCCTTGTGTGTGACTACTGTCTAGCGTATTAGTTTAGAGGATTGGCCTGATGTTGAACTCTTTTGGAGTTTATATTTTCTTCATTTTCATAATTTTATGAGTCAGGAATTTGAAAATGGCTCAGCTAGAAAATTACTCATCTCCATGTGACACTGACTGTGGTTCTTTGCTGATTTGGTGAGCTGCTGCTCTGGTCTTGAAAAACTAACTTGGCTTTAGGCACATATCTGATGCCCTTGTAAGGATGACTGAGCTCCTCTCCCTTTCCATGTCACCTCAGGGCCCCTCCAGTCTCTCTGGAACTGATTGTCAGAATTCTTACATAGTCTGGTCCCACAAATTCATACTGGTGAGGTTTGGGGCAAGTTATTTAACCTTTCCAAATGCCAAATCTCATCTGTAAAGTAAGGTTAATAATTGCACCTACATTAGAATATTGTAAGTGGTAATTTGGATAAATGTTTGTCACAATGTCTTGAACATAAATGATCATACCTATGAACTGTTATTGTTGAGTTGAACTTTTAAGCATTGGGAGATTTTGCTGCAGTAAAGGAGAGATAAAGGTATCCTAGTTAGAGTGAGTGTTATGAGCCAAATCACTGCAGTGGAAATAACATGGAAAAATACTGAGGGGGTTTATTTGAAGTATGTGTGGGGGAAGTATTAAGAAATCATTTACGAATAGGGTGGGCATGGAATATAATAGTAGGTCTTGAATTAGTAGAAAGAATGTAGCTTGACTGGTAATAACAATTGCACATTTTAGTAAAAATTAAAAGCATATTCATATTTGATCACTGCATAATCTGAATTCCTATACTTGCTAATGAAGATTTTTCTGTAAATATCAAGTGCAAAATTGACTTCTTGTAAACCATCTCAGTTTTCCCACATGTATAAATGTGTACCATGACCTAACAATTGACATTTTATTCATTGCTAAGTGTATAAATTCATACTTCATGGAATAATATTTTAAAATAATTACTAGGTCATTGACTTTGACATTAGTTTTCCAAAATTCCATTCTCTAAAGAGTTGTCTTTACTGGATACAGTGATTGGTTATTTTGCTTTAAGAAAGAAACATTTATCTAAATACTGGATTTCATGAGTCAGTGAGATGTTCTATATAAACCAAAGGAAGTTGCTAATACTGATGTTATAATTGGAATTTCATATTCCTGGAAGATGGTTGCAATTTAATCAAAGTGATTTTGGAGCTTTGGGAAAATGTGCTGATGTGTAGCTTAGCATGGAATTAACAGATCAATTTTACCCTGAAGTCTATAATTACTAATTCTCTTCAGTCACTGAAAACAAAACTTATTTTGTAATATTGTTCCATTCACTGGGTATAAAATTATAGTAGTTGCTTATCTCCTTTGGTAGCCCCAAATACTGTAGTTTGTTTCTCTGTAACTCATGTATTTACTAAAATCTTTACTGAACATCTACTACTTGAGCATTACCCGTACTATGCTCAAAGTTCTTTTTAATATTTTTATTTTAGGCCATGCTGTGTGTCTTGCGGGATCCTAGTTCCCCGACCAGGGATCAAACCTACACCCTAGGCAGTGAAAGTACAGCTTTCTAACCACTGGACCACCAGGGAATTCCCATGAAATGATTTGTTCCAAAATTATAATGTTTCGAAAGTAACAGACACAAAAACATATGCATAAACCCACACATAATATAGTAACCATTGATAATTTTTTCAATTCTGTAAAATACAGGATTTAGTGGGAACACTGTACTTTTGGATTTTTCCCATAATAAAAATGTATGTATTTGAATATGTAAGCGTCCAAAGTATTTTTTTAAACATTTTCTTGGCAAATAAACATGGATTAAAAGTAGTTACTTGTGGGCTTCCCTGGTGGCGCAGTGGTTGAGAGTCCGCCTGCCGATGCAGGGGACACGGGTTCGTGCCCCGGTCCGGGAAGATCCCACATGCCGCGGAGCGGCTAGGCCCGTGAGCCATGGCCGCTGAGCCTGCGCGTCCGGAGCCTGTGCTCCGCAACGGGAGAGGCCACAACATTGAGAGGCCCGTGTAACGCAAAAAAAAAAAAAAAAAAGTAGTTACTTGTGTTATTCATAAACGTTCAGAAACAATGACTGAAATTAATGTCTATACAATTGTCAAATTAAAAAAGGGAATATTTTGAGCAATATAGTTATATTTTATAGGAAATTTTGTATATTTTAGAAATTTTATTTATTGCTTATATTTTAAGTGATAATAAAACATAAAGCGACATTAAAATCACTGTCTTCATATATTTAAGAAATTCTTGGCTTCAAGTTCTCATTCCCCCAAACCCATCCTCTATTTTTTAAACTAAAATTGTTTATTTTTCTCTGCAATCAGAGTCAGTGGAGCATAAAGTGCCATAACCTTTGACAGAGATCATGATTAAAATCATAATAGATATTATTTGACATGCCAAGCTAAAACCAAAATTTAATTGAAATTTAGGTTATGATCAGCAGGTTCAGTCCTATGAATAAGATGGAAACCATGATCACGAAACCATACTGTTTAAAATATGGAGTTTCCTTACAAACCTAAAAATAGTTACTATATGTTCCAGCAATCCCACCCCTGGGCATATATCCAGAAAAGATTACAACTGTAATTCAAAAAGATATATGCATCCCAATGTTCATAGCAGCACTATTTACAATAGCCAAGACATGGAAGGAAACTAAATGTCCATCAATAGATGAATGGGGGCTTCCCTGGTGATGCAGTGGTTGAGAGTCCGCCTGCTGATGCAGGGGACATGGGTTCGTTCCCCGGTCCGGGAGGATCCCACATGCCGTGGAGCAGCTGCACCTGTGAGACATGGCCGCTGAGCCTGCGCGTCCGGAGCCTGTGCTCCGCAACGGGAGAGGCCACAACAGTGAGAGGCCCGCACACAGCAAAAAAAAAAAAAAGATGAATGGATAAAGAATATGTGGCATATATATGTGTGTGTGTACGTATATGTATATATATGTATACATATATATATGTATATATATATAATGGAATATTACTCAGCCATAAAAAGAATGAAATAATGCTATTTTCAGCAACATGGATGGACCTAGAGATTATCATACTAAGTGAAGTAAGACAAAGACAAGTATCATATGATATCACTTGTATGTGGAATCTAAAAAAAAAATGATACAAATGAACTTATTTGCAAAACAGAAACTGACTCACAGACTTCGAAAACAAACTTATGATTACCAAAGGGGAAAAGAAGGGAGGGATAAATTAGAAATTTGGGATTAACAGATATGCACTATTATATATAAAATAGATTCAAAATACAAGGGCCTACTGTATAGTACAGGGAACTATATTCAATATCTTGTTATAACATAAAATGGAAATGAATCTGAAAACAAATATATATATATATATATAAATAACTGACTCTTTTTGCTGTACACCTGAAACATTATAAATCAACTACACAGTACTTCAATTTAATATTCTTGGATTAAAAAGAAATACTGTTTGGATGTCTTTGCCTATCTACAGGGTGGTTTCTTTGCTCTAACTAAAAACAAACAAACAAACAACAAAACAACCCCAAAAACCCTATGAATGGGATAAATGTTACCTAAGACATAATGGTGCTTTGTCTAAATGAGTTTAAATCCAGGTTCTACAATTTTCTAGTTGGTGATCTGGGGAATGCTACTAAACTTCTCTTCACCTCAGTTCTGTAATGACACCTAACTCAAAGAGTCTTGTGAGTATTAAATAAAATCACCTGTGGAGGACTCAGCATAATATTTAGCACATAGTAAACATAGTATTGATAACTATTATCTGTTATTTGTAATTTAAATATTATTAGCATTATCATGTTCAGGCAATAACCAATCTAGAACAGTTTCATTAAGATAACATTTATAAATTTGGAATTATTATTTTTACTTTTTATTTTGAAATAATTGTAGACTCATAGGAAGTTGAAAAATAATGAGACCGGGAAGCCTCATGCACACTTTCCTCATAGTATAATATCAACACCAGGAAATTGACACTGGTACTATTGGGGAGAAAGAAATTTTCCTCTACTCTTCTAGGTTCTTCTGGCTGCCCTAAGAATTATATTCACATGAGACAGATTAACAGGAGAAAGTCAGACAAAAGTTTAATAGCATGTACACATGGGAGAGACACAGGAAAACTGAGTAACTCACCAAAATAGCTGAAACTCTCACTATACCATATTCAGCTAAATACAAAAGAGGATGTTTGGGGATAATGGTTTGGGACTTCAAAGAGTAGGGAGGCAATTGATATAGAGATAGAAAAACAAATGTTGGGTAAATAAATGTTTGCTGGGCCATATAGAGACAATGGGACACAGAGTGGACTCTGATCTCTAACAGTTCCCCCAACGATATACAGCCCATATTCCTTGCAGATATCTGATGATAGCTCTATTCTGGGAGCAGGCCCTCTATATAAATTCTTTAGGCAGTTATGGGGAAGGTCAAAGTTTTCCCCTGAGTGTTTTGGGCTTGATTGTTTGCAGCTTGAATTAATCTGTATCTCAAAGATATATTTTGGGGTGGCAAGTTTTGTTCCCCTATAATACAATCCACCGAGTTCATTCAGGTTTCATCAGTTATGCATATACTCTAGTTCCAAGATAGGTTGGAAATCAGATGCATCTGTGGAGCTTTATATAGGCAGATTAGAATCTGAGGGTCCTAAAATAATAGAATCTTTCTAGCCCAATTTCTGAACTAACTGGGAAAAAAAAAAAGGTAGTTAACAAATCCTAAAATCTCCCTGTTACTACTCTTAGAAACAAGATTGGAGAATGTTTTCTTTTCAATGTGTTCCTATTCTTTCCTTTCCTGGAATATTGGACTAATCTGTTCCTTATTTATATGTTGTTACAAGAGAGTATTTAGTTTTTGAAAACGGAGCAATTTACCTATAAGCTGCAATTCTAAGTTTACTTATAAGTTTTCTATATGTGTTATAGTTCAATAAATTTTTTTAAAAGGTATAGAGAAAAGACTTTGCGTGCTGATACATGTAGGAGGAAGCTGTAAAGAATAAGGATAGCTACAAGGAGATTAGGGAGGGGTTTGCAGCACAGAGTATGGTGTTTAGAGCCTAATGTCATACTAGCTATGCGTGTTCACTAACACCAGTTCATAAAGCTTCCTTTGCTGTGAGATGACCCTTAAGTTTTACTTTTGCGACTCTCATTGAATTGATAACTAACTGGTTTCAGAGGTCTTAGATAATAGAGATGTTTTCACTGAAAATAGCACAAACACAAAATTTTGACCCATTTTTCCCCTTTTCCCTTCAGCGGGGTTTTTAAAGATGCTTGATCCCGCTGAGAGTATGATATAGTCTTCAGGCTTTGAGTTATAAGTTAGCTATCTCTGCAGCATTTCAGCCTACTGACCTCAAAAGTTAAGAAAGCAATCTGAAAAGTTACAAAATTGAGAAATGAGCACGAAAGAAAGGTTAGGGGTGAAAATGAAATTACTAATATCATCACTTATTATATTCAATTTAGATAGTTGTATATATTTTCAGCACATTCTACAGAGTTTTTAACAATAAAAACAAAGCCTTGCTAAAAAGTCAGTCTGTGGAGAACAATCTACAAAAAGAATAGTTTTGATGCTATACAAACATGTATTACATGGACGACAACAATCTGAGGCTATTTTAAAACTATTGAAAAAGCCTGTTTACCTGATCAATTATTGCCCTGACACCATGTCTTGCCCCCCAGTTTTTCACTTTTAATAATTATCTTCCAAAGGTTCCTATCACTCATGGTGAGGGAGTGTGCCCATGACAATATTTAAACTATACCTTTAAAACTGAAAACCTGGATCATTAAATACAAACATAGCTATATGCAAATGTGAAGTATTAGTTGTCATACTTTGTCTTCCTTCCTCTTAAGATTGACTGTGTCATGGTTATCATGCTAGTTTATGAAACAGCATTTTCACTAATATTATATGCTTATAGTAGCAATTGTTTTAAGATAAGTTTCTCTTTCTCTCCATGGACTCAACTAGCTCTCCTTGAGTACACATTCTCGTGTGTCAAGGTCCAGAACAGTATTGAACTTATTTCTGGGACTTATTTTCCAATGCAGACATTTTATAATCTTATCAGAAGTTTGTTATTTTATTAATGGTTGCTTTCAAGTAACCTTCTTGGACCTACTCTAACTTACTCTGAAATCTTTCACATTTCATTTCTAATTGTGAAAATCTTAGTCTTTCTTCAGAATACAGAGTAAATGATAATTTCTTCATGATAACTTTCCAGATGACTCAGATAAAAATTATTTTTATACTGGTTCCCATGTAAAAATATTTCAGTAGTGATTGTCACTAAGTTAGGAATCAATAAATAAAGCCTAACATCATCACCATCATCAACTTTGATGCTGAAAACACTATATTTTGCCTTATATATTTGTGCCTCTACCACTAGACTTCATGCCTCTTGAGAAGGTAAAATTCCAAATCATCTAGGTATTTCCCAGTAGGCTTGCAGATAGTTATATATTTGAAAATTGAATTATTGCAATTAATTTGCCATATTAGGTGACTGTTATCAAAATTAAGTGTTGAGAAAATTTTATATATGTGGCTTTTCTAAGGAGAAAATTTTGAAAAGTTACATAACAAGATGATGAATAAGGGATGAAATAGCAGCATGTTCTGCCATGTCGGGGGTGGGCCTGAGGAATCACTGAATAATTGTGAAAGTTCTGGTCACCTGTATACAGGGTCACAAAGAGGTGAAGATAAAGCAGAAAACCTTAGTGGGTGGATTACTCAAAATAACTAACTTTACTTAGGCAATTTCACTATGGTTAGATTTTAAAGGAGAAAGCAAACCTGTGGTAATGTTATCAATGCTGAAAATTATTAGATATGTAAGTGAATGCTTTTGGATAATCAAATTTTGATTCCTAATTCAAGTAGAATAGAAAACAGCTAGTGAAGCCAAAATCAGATTTTAGTACACGTTGCATTAGTACTTTACTGCTAAAATACACAGCGGTTCTGTAGTTCTATTACACTATTACATCATGGCTAGACTGCAATATTAGATCATATATAATAGTAAATAAACCATTTAAAATGTAATGCACAGAAATGAAAGTGCCTTAATAAAATGAACTATTGTTCCACTAGCATTAGGTGAAATAGATTAGCTTTATAGCACATGAAAAACAGTGGATTAAATATTTGGTAACATTATATTTTGGCCTTCTTAAAAGATAAGTAAAATTTCAACCTGATTAATCATTATTATTAAAGAATCAATAAAAATCTCAAAATCTTATAGCTGGCTATAGATATAAAATGTATATGACCTTTAGCAAAAGAATATTTTGAAAATGACTGAATCATGGTATTTAATGTTAAGGTTAATTCTGTTTCATTACAAATTATTTTGTATAAAGAGAGCTCTTGCATTTCTTTTTAACATTTTCTATTGGAAAATGAGCTGGCATTGATTTTTAATTCAAATCTCATATCTAATTAATAGATCTTTAAAAGTGCAGCCAAAATAGAAAATAACTTTCATCCTTAAGGAAGCCTAGTTTCTATTTTACCTAAGTTTTGTTTTAGCACTATGTAATCTAGTCTACATTTCAAAGGTTATTAGCTTATTTGGTGCCAAAAGGTCATCCATATTAGCAGTAATTAGTTTTTATAAATATCGCTCATTATGCAAATGCATTATTTACAAGCACCATTAGACCAAAGTGGATTTGAGAACTTGGGTAATAGATTCTCTGCATTCATTACGAGGCAAAATATTTGACAATAGATAAATTAGGAGTTCATCTTAGATATTAGAATATAATTTAGAATATGAAAAATTTGGGATGCCTCCTGGCTCATAAGCAGTAAAACAGGGCTGGTTGGGAGGCAGAAATGCAAATAGGTGGGATGTGAATATCTGAATTCAGGAGACTCACCCTTAACCATCTAAGTTGGAAGTACCTGGTAATGCCGAGAACCAATCTAACATGCTGCCATAAGGTACCATCAGTATCAGCTAATTTTGTTGGAGCTAATCAAAATATTTGGTTCTGAATTCATAGAGTACTGAAAGCAATATTGTTTTCAAGTTTTATGAACATGTAAATCTCACTTTCCTTCTTCTATACTGAGAAAGACAGTTTCTGCTCAGTTTAGATGATCTGAAAAGTCCTTCTGATATACAGCATGATGACTGTAGTTAATAATACTGTACTGAATACTGGAAATTTGCTAAGAGTAGATTTTAGGTGCTCTCATCACACACACACACACACACACAAATGGTTAACTGTGAGTAGAAGATATGTTAATTAGCTTGTAGTAATCATTTCGCTATATGTACATATATTAATTTACCATGTAGTACATCTTAAATACATGCAATTTTTACTTAAAAATTAAATTAAATCAACAAAATAAAAAAGTCACACTGCAAGACAGTACAGGTCTAAAGGAGCAAGCAGACCTCTGCTGAAAGTATCTAGAACCAGGGTGAAAGCAGCTATAGTAAAGCTGAATTGTGACAGGTACTCCTTGATTATCTCTTTTAGCTGGTATTTACTGACATATTTGCTCAATATTTTTGTATTATTTTAATCTATTTTGCTTAGCTTCTTACCGATCATTCCTGTCTCTGCACAGCTTAGTGATCACCTAGTACATAACCATATGTTGTCTTCAAACACCTGAAAAATGGAAGGCTTTCTTCTTTTACCAATAGATCTTAGCATAGGTTAAGAGCACATTTCAAAGTTCAGGCATTTTTTGAATCTACCTTGGCTTTTATTTTCTGCTATCCCCTCCTGTGTTTCCTCTGCACACATGTGCAGTTTCCTGGTCAATCAGGAATGAATGGAAATAATGGACCCTCTTTGGTATCCCTTGGGATGCATGTAGCCTCACAGTAGGTCCCGGGACATATGGAGAGAGTATCAAAACCCTCTATGGCTTTCTCATACGCAGGATTTCTCTTTAACAATTTGTCCTTCCCCATTTTCTTCCCACTCAGATCACTCACTGAAAACTGCTATATTTTACATCTGCATCAGATCAAGTAAACTCTCTCCATCAGCAATGTTGTTTTCACAATCACCCCTACCCTTGCAGAACCATTTTCCTTTAAAAATAAAATAAAGGCAAGGCAGAATACTATATTTAGTCTATTCCCAATTTTGCATTTTACGGGTGACCAGGATATGTACCAAAAGCCTCAAAGAGAGTATTGACATTGAGGTAGGCATGAAAAAGAATTCCTAACCAAATATGATTTTACAGTCTAGAGACAGAACACTCATTCAACTCAGGCAATATTCAGGTACAAGCAGTAGGAATGATGTGTCTATGTGATAAGATCTGAAAACATTAAAAATGGGTGGTGAATATAATTTTGGAATTTTTAGCATAGAAAAAGGTGGAACAGTAAATCAAAGGAGATTCAAGAGAAACTTTGTTTCAGAGGAGGGCAATACATTACCTTTTAGGCATGTTAAATTTGAGGTGCCGATAGGAAGGAACTTCAGATTGTAAAGTCTAATAAGCATTGAAAAATGAGACAGAGGTACTGGGGAAAAAATAAGAGCTGGGGATAAGATTTGGAAATCATTATCAAAAGGCATGATTATTTAATTTATGGGAAGAAATGAGTTTTCTATTATAAATATATGTAATATACAATAGATCATATATAAATATAATCTAGTTTTCTAATATAAATTATATATATATTTTTCTCTTTTTCAAATTCCTCTGAATTGGAGACAGCTAAGAGAAATAAGAGGCAGAAAGATGACAAACTACTTGACAAGGTCTATCTGAGAGAGAGGAAGAGAAGTGGGAAAGAGAGAGAGAGAGGGAAAGAGAGAAAGAAAGTGTAAGGAAAAAAACTGAAGAAAGTTCTGCCTGAAGGCAGGAGAGGAGAAGAAACCTCATCAAAGGAGACAGAAAAATGATGATCAAGGAGGCAGGAAATGAAATAATACCGTCTCCTGAGAACTCACTGTGAATGAGCCTTCAAAAGAGAAAGCTGAATTGTGCCCAATGCCACAGAGATATTGCAAGCAGTATGACTGAGCACGGGATTTTAGTCATTAGGTTGTCATTGGAGATCTTGCCCACATAACTCCCAGGGAATATAAATTTATGGTAGATAGAAATTTTAAGCAAGATATTTTTACAGAAAGAGTATGTTATACCTAATTAGATTCATGCAAAGCCTTATTTTAGAAGTATTTTTATTGTTTTGATGAGAAGAGTTCAAAATCTTTCCTACTCCATCTATTCAGTAAACACAGTAAGACAATACTAGAATGATACAATAATCATATCAATAACTATTTCTTTAAAGTTTGTATTCTTTTCTCTTGATTTTGAAACTGTTTTTTTTAAAGACTTTTTGAATACTTACTACCTGACAGACTGAATCTAACACTTTTGTGCCTTGTGTTATTTAATTATTATAACATTCCTCTGAATTAGAGATTGTGTAAGAGGAATAAGAGCCAAAAGGATGGCAAACACTTGCTAAGGTCATACAGCCAATGAGGGAAGGAGCTGAGATTTGAACTCACATCTGTTAGAGCCAGTAATCACTCTGCTAAGCCATACTCCTGAGGAGCAGAGAGCATACATGCCCGTGTGCTCAGAGAAACTCATGACAGTGCATATATCAGCAGAATTTCATCAGCTTCTACTCTCAATGCTGTAATTCATACTCTTTCTACATCTTACCTATACTTTTCCTCCTCTGCTGATCTTTTCCCCACTTCTAATTTATCTTACTTACTGCTGTCTCCATGATCTTTTAAAAGTATAATAGTGATCATCAAATCAAAGAAAAAATACCCCTGCCTCTTTCTGTGCTATTATATTTATTTTTTAACATTTTCTTTAGTGTTACACACATTTCTCCAGTTAGGCTTATTATTGACCTGTCTTACACCTTGTCCTGGCTTTTATTTCCACACAACTACATCAACACTAGAGTGTAAACCATTTAAAAGAAAGAACTATATGTTGTTCAAATTGCTGTTCCTATCCACCCAACATTTTAGAAATAAAAAGTCCTTCTAATATTCCCTGGATTTGCTGAAGCTGTGAGTGGCCTAATGTTTCATTAAATACTTCAGTATGCAGTACATTTTTCTCTTGGATACTTAAAATATACTTATTGAGTATATGAATAGATTTATGGATAAGTGAAGAAGAAATTCCTAAATGGCTGCCAGGGGTACAGTGCTCATCAGATATAAACTGCAGCTTATCTGTATCCACTTTTGATAAAACAGCAGTAAAAAGGAACAACACACTATCTTTGGTCAAACTTTGCAATTTTTAGAGGCCCACAGATTTCTCAAGAGTGCCTAATGGGTGTGTATATATGTATGTGAAAGATGGGGTGGAGAACGGTGTTAAAGAGTACAAAATATTGCAGTTTTAAGCTTATGCTAAGTACCTACTTTTTATATCTGAAGTTTGTGGCAACAAAAAGGTAAATATAAAGAAAGACCAGTTACTAAATTACTTTTTTCTTAATGATTGCTGTTGATAAACACAGGTTTTGTTATCTGAATTTTTACATTTTAATCAGTTGTATTGACAATGTGTACATGATCCAAAATAGTCAAGTAATTTTATTGCAACTTTACATAATTCAAACTGTGAGTAGAAATTACTCAAAATTCCATAATATTTCAAATAGCATTTGGACATCATTATGAACACTGATCTTCTCTCCCTACAGTTAAACATTGGATAAAGTTGCCAATTACAAATTAGGAATAAGATGATAAAATTATTGGTTTTATTCTGATACTAGGTCCACAATCCCCTACAGAGTATTTTTGCTTTGCTAGGGTTAATGGAATTGCTCAAATCAGCAGTTGCTTCCTTTCTATGCCAAAAAAATATCTCTTATTGAAATCCACTAGAGAATTAGAGCTCTGTAATGGGGGGAAAAATAATACAAATCACCTGGATCCAGGTCTAGTTTGATTTTCAAGTTTGATGAGGGCCATTACAGGTGGATGAATAGATAAAGACATTAGAAGGCTGGAAATGTTAAGCAGATGTTTATTTTCCATAGTTAATATATGTACAATTTTCATGAACATAAAGATTGACATATGAAACATCTTCAAGATGATATGAGGAAAGATGGCAGAGTAGAAGGACATGCTCTCACTCTGTCTTGCAAGAACACCAGAATCATAACTAACTGCTGAAGAATCACCGACAGGAAGACACTGGAACTCACTAAAAAAGATAACCCACATCCAAATACAAAGTAGAAGCCATAATGAGACAGTAGGAGGGGTGCAATCATAATAAAATCAACCCCATAACTGCTGGATGGGTGACTCACAAACTGGAGAACACTTATACCACAGAAGTCCACTCACTGGAGTGAAGGTTCTGAGCTCCACATCAGGCTTCCCAGTCTGGGGGGCAAGCAATGGGAGGATGAATTCCTAGAGAATCAGAATTTGAAGGCTAGTGGGATTTGATTGCAGGACTTCAACAGGACTGAGGGAAACAGAGACTCCACTCTTGAAGGGCACACACAAAGTAGTGTGCTCGTCATGACCCAGGGGAAGGAGCAGTGACCCCATAGGAGACTGAACCAGACCTACCTGCTAGTGTTGGAGGGTCTCCTGCAGAGGCAAGGCGTGGCTGTGTGTCACAGTGAGGACAAAGGCACAGGCAGCAGAAGTTCTTGGAAGTTCTCCTTTAAATGAACCCTCCCAAAGTCTGCCATTAGCCCCACCAAAGAGCCTGAGTAGGCTCCAGTGTTGGGTCTCCTCAGGCCAAACGACCAGAGGGAGGGAAAGAAGCCCCACCCATCCACAGACAGTGTGATTAAAGTTTTATACTGAGCTCTGCCCACCAAAGCAACAACCAGCTCTACCCACCACCAGTCCCTCCCATCAGGAAACTTGCACAAGCCTCTTAGATAGCCTCATCCACCACAGGGCAGACAGCAGAAGCAAAAAGAACTACAATCCTGCAAACTGTGGAACAAAAACCACACTCACAGAAAGAAAGACAACATGAAAAGGCAGAGGGTTACGTACCAGATGAAGGAACAAGATAGAACCCCAGAAAAACAACCAAATGAAGTGGATATAGGCAACCTTCCAGAAAAAGACTTCAGAATAATGATAATGAAGATGATCCAGGACCTTGGAAGAAGAATGGAGGCAAAGATCGAGAAGATGCAAGAAATGTTTAACAAAGACCTAGAAGAATTGAAGAGCAAACAGAAGTGAACAATAAAATCACTGAAATGAAAAATACACTAGAAGGAATCAGTAGCCGAAAAACTGAGACAGAAGAATGGACAAGTGACCTGGAAGACAGAATGGTGGAATTCACTGCTGCAGAACAGAATAAAGAAAAAAGAATGAAAAGAAATGAAGACAGCCTAAGAGACCTCTGGGACAACATTAAATGCAACAACATTTGCATCATAGGGGTCCCAGAAGGAGAAGAGAGAGAGAAAGGACCTGAGAAAATCTTTGAAGAGGTTAGTGTCGAAAACTTCCCTAACATGGGAAAGGAAATAGCCACCCAAGTCCAGGAAGTGCAGAGTCCCATACAAGATACACACAAGGAGAAACACACCAAGTCACATAGTAATCAAATTGGCAAAAAGTAAAGACAAAGAAAAATTATTGAAAGCAGCGAGGGAAAAACGACAAATAACATACAAGGGAACTCCTATAAGGTTAAGAGCTGATTTCTCAGCAGAAACTCTACAAGCCAGAAGGGAGTGGTATGATATACTTAAAGTGATGAAAGGGAAGAACCTACAACCAAGATTAATCTACCCAGCAAGGATCTCATTCAGATTTGATAGAGAAATCAAAAGCTTTACAGAGAAGCAAAAGTTAAGAGAATTCAGCACCACCAAACCATCTGCACAACAAATGCTAAAGGAACTCCTCTAAGTGGGAAACACAAGAGAAGAAAAGGACTTACAAAAACAAACCCAAAACAATTAATAAGATGGTAATAGGAACATACATATCAATAATTACCTTAAACGTGAATGGATTAAATGCTCCAACCAAAAGACACAGGCTTCCTGAATGGATACAAAAACAAGACCCATATATATGCTATCTACAAGAGAACCACATCAGACCTAGGGACACATACAGACTGAAAGTGAGGGGTTGGAAAAAGACATTTCATGCAAATGGAAATCAGAAGAAAGCTGGAGTAGCAATATTCATATCAGATAAAATTGACTTTAAAATAAAGAATGTTACAAGAGACAAGGAAGGATATTACATAATGATCAAGGAATCAATCCAAGAAGAAGATATAACAATAATAAATACATGTGCACCCAACATAGGAGCATCTCAATACACAAGGCAACTGTTGACAGCCATAAAAGAGGAAATCAACAGTAACACAATAATAGTGTGGGAACTTAACACCTCACTTACACCAATGGACAGATTATCCAAACAGAAAATTAATAAGGAAACACAAGCTTTAAATGACACAATAGACCAGATAGATTTAATTGGTATTTAAAGGACATTCCATCCAAAAACAGCAGATTACACTTTCTTCTCAAATGCGCATGGAACATTCTCCAGGATAGTATCACATCTTGGGTCACAAATCAAGCCTCAGTAAATTTAAGAAAACTGAACTCACATCAAGCATCTTTTCTGACCACAATGCTATGAGATTAGAAATCACTTACAGGGAAAAAAACGTAAAAACACAAACACATCAGGCTAAACAATGTTACTAAATAACCAACAGATCACTGAAGAAGTCAAAGAGGAAATAAAAAAGATACCTAGAGAAAACGGCAATGAAAACACGACGATCCAAAATCTATGGGTTGCAGCAAAAGCAATTCTAAGAGGGAAGTTTATGGCTATACAAGCCTACCTCAAGAAACAAGAAAAATCTCAAATAACAATATAACCTTACACCTAAAGGAACTAGAGAAAGAAGAACAAACAAAACCCAAAGTTAAGAGAAGGAAAGAAATCATAAAGATCAGAGCAGAAATAAATGAAATAGAAACAAAAGCAAGATCAATAAAACTAAAAGATGGTTCTTTGAGAAGATAAACAAAATTGATAAAACGTTAGCCAGACAGACTCATCAAGAAAGAGGGAGAGGATTCAAAATAAAATTAGAAATGAAAAGGAGAAGTTACAACAGAAACCACAGAAATACAAAGCATCCTAAGAGACTACTACAAGCAACTCTATGCCAATAAAATGGACAACCTGGAAGAAATGGACAAATTGTTAGAAAGGTATAACCTTCCAAGACTAAACCAGGAAGAAATAGAAAATATAAACAGACCAATCACAAGTAATGAAATTGAAACTGTGATTAAAAATCTTCCAACAAACCAAACTCCAGGACCAGATGGCTTCAAAGGGGAATTCCCTCAAACATTTAGAGAAGAGCTAACACCCATCCTTCTGAAACTCTTCCAAAAAATTGCAGAGAAAGGAACACAGTCAAACTCATTCTATAAGGCCACCATCACCCTGATACCAAAACCAGACAAAGATACTACAAAAAAGGAAAATTACAGACCAATACCACTGATGAATATAGATGCGAAAATCCTCAACAAAATACTAGCAAACAGAATCCAACAACACATTAAAAGGATCATACACCATGATCAAGTGGAATTTATCCCAGTGATGCAAGGATTCTTCAATATATGCAAATCAATCAATGTGATACACCATCCATATTAACAAATTGAAGAATAAAAACCATATGATCATCTCAATAGATGCAGAAAAAGCTTTGGACAAAATCCAATATCCATTTATGATAAAAATGCTCCAGAAAGTGGGCATAGAGGGAACCTACCTCAACATAATAAAGGCCATACATGACAAACCCACAGCAAACATCATTCTCAATGGTGAAAAAATGAAAGCATTTCCTCTAAGATCAGGAACAAGACAAGGATGTCCACTCTCACCACTATTATTCAATATAGTTTTGGAAGTCCTAGCCACGGCAGTCAGAGAAGAAAAAGACACGAAAGGAACACAAATTGGAAAAGAAGAAGTAAAACTGTCACTATTTGCAGTTGACATGACACTATACATAGAGAACCCTAAAGATGCCACCAGAAAACTACTAGAGATAATTAGGGAATTTGGTAAAGTTGCAGGATACAAAATTAATGCACAGAACTCTCTTGCATTCCTATACGCTAATGATGAAAAATCTGAAAGAGAAATTAAGGAAACACTCCCATTTACCATTGCAACAAAAAGAATAAAATACCTAAGAATACACCTACCTACAGAGACAAAAGACCTGTATGCAGAAAACTGTAAGACACTAATGAAAGAAATGAAAAATAATACCAACAGATGGAGAGATATACCATGTTCTTGGATTGGAAGAATCAATATTGTGAAAATGACTATACTACCGAAAGCAATCTACAGGTTCAATGCAATCTCTATCAAATTACCAATGGCAGTTTTTACAGAATTAGAACAAAAAATCTTAAAATTGTATGGAGACACAACAGACTCCAAATAGCAAAAGCAGTCTTCAGGGAAAAAAATGGAGCTGGAGGAATCAGACTCCCTGACTTCAGACTATACTACAAAGCTACAGTAATCAAGACAATATGGTACTGGCACAAGAACAGAAATATAGATCAATGGAACAGGATAGAAAGCCCAGAGATAAACCCACACACCTATGGTCAACTAATCTATGACAAAGGAGACAAGGATATACAATGGAGAAAAGACAGTCTCTTCAATAAGTGGTGCTGGGAAAACTGGACAGCTACATGTAAAAGAATGAAATTAGAACACTCCCTAACACCATACACAAAAATAAACTCAAAATGGATTAGGGACCTAAATGTAAGACCAGATGCTATAAAACTCTTAGAGGAAAACATAGGAAGAACACTCTGACATAAATCACAGCAAGATCTTTTTTGATCCACCACCTAGAGTAATGGAAATAAAAACAAAAATAAACAAATGGGACCTAATGAAATTTAAAAGCTTTTGCAAAGCAAAGGAAACTACCAACAAGACGAAAAGGCAACCCTCAGAATGGGAACAAATATTTGCAAATGAATCAATGGACAAGGGATTAATCTCTAAAATATATAAACAGCTCATGCAGCTCAATATTAAAAAAACAAACAACCCAATCAAAAAATGGGCAGAAGACCTAAGTAGACATTTCTCCAAAGAGGACATACAGATGGCTAAGAGCACATGAAAAGCTGCTCAACATCACTAATTATTAGAGAAATGCAAATCAAAACTACAATGAGGTATCACCTCACACTAGTTAGGATGGGCATCATCAGAAAATCTACAAACAACAAATTTTGGAGAGGGTGTGGAGAAAAGGGAACCCTCTTGCACTGTTTGTGGGAATGTCAATTGATACAGCCACTATGGAGAACAGTATGGAGGGTCCTTAAAGAACTAAAAATAGAATTACCATATGACCCAGCAATCCCACTACTAGGCATATACCCAGAGAAAACCATAATTCAAAAAGACACATGCACCCTAATGTTCATTGCTGTGCTATTTACCGTAGCCAGGTCACAGAAGCCACCTAAATGCCCTTTGAGAGATGAATGGATAAAGAAGATGTGATACATATATACAATGGAATATTACTTAACCATAAAAATGAATGAAATTGGGTCATTTGTAGAGACATGGATGAATCTAGAGATTGCCATACAGAGTGGTAAGTTGGAAAGAGAAAAACAAGTATCATGTATTAATGCATATATGTGGAACCAGAAAAAATGGTACAGATGAACCGGTGTGCAGGGCAGAAATTGTGACACAGATGTAGAGAACAAACATATGGACACCAAGGGGGGAAAGCAGCGGGGCGTGGTGGTGGTGGTGTGATGATTTGGGAGATTGGATTTGATATGTATACACTGATGTATGTAAAATGGATGACTAATAAGAACCTGCTGTATAAAAAATTAAATAAAATAAAATTCAAAAAAACAACAAAAAAGATGATATTAGGATGTTAGCAATATTAATTCCAAATCAATTAACATGCTTGATTGGGCATATGTACCAACTCTAATCCTTCAAATTATTTTTTTCCTCAGTTTTTAAAATTCTTTGGATGAGTAACAATGAATACTGAAACTTTATCTGAAATTTTTATATCATTTATTATATTTTATAAGAAGCACATCTGATAAAATGTTACCAATTTTCAATTGTTGACTGTGTAGATTCATGTTATATCATTTTCTGGACTTCGTTTAAAAAAAGAAAAAATGTGGTTTGGTAACAAAAATATTTCAGTGCTTTCAAGTTTTCTCTTAAAAATAGTATAAACATTAAAGATATTTATTATTTTGATATAATAATGATGTTAAGTATGTTGCAAAGCACTTTGACAGTTTGAGGGAACAGTTATACTTTTTTTGTCTTCAGACTCTCAACAGAGAGAATTCTCTGTACATTGAAATTGCAAAACCTCAAGCAAGAATCAAAACTCAGGGACTCTTTGGAAAGCCCTGGCTTCCTCCTTCTTCTCCCTTCTTTTACTATAACTAAGTTTGCAAAGTGGAATAGAATGTCTTTAAATCAACTATCCCTACATATTGAAGGATTAGTTACTCATATTACTTTTAATTCATTGGAAAAGATATCAATTTGCTTCTGCACATATCCTAATACATATATATATATATATATATATATATATACATAAAATATATATCAGGCCTATAACTTTATATCATTGTCCTTTTATATTGTTTCTCATTTATATTTCTCCAAACTCTTCCTCATAGTATTTAATGACAAGCTTCATGTTTTCTTCCTTAAATTACTCATGTATAAACAAGTAAATCTTTCTTGTTTGCTTTTTTGTGTTCATTACTGAATTATATATTATTCTAAAATTGTGTTTTCAAAAAAATCCATATGAATTATAACTGACTTTCATATAATCACTTTTACTACATTAACCTAAGTAATAAGTGGCAAAAACTAATTTGAGAGTAACTTTCTGCTTCCAAGGACTATGAGCCCCCATTCACTCATGCGTTTTTGATGTTTTTAATGATATGGAGTCAAATATGTAAGTTAGGACTTTTTCACAGCTTGTATTAATGAGATAACTACTTGAATGGTATGAGAGCACACAGTTCAGTATCCCACATGTAGGATACTAATAAGAACCTGCTGTATAAAAAATTAAATAAAATAAAATTCAAAAAAACAACAAAAAAGATGATATTAGGATGTTAGCAATATTAATTCCAAATCAATTAACATGCTTGATTGGGCATATGTACCAACTCTAATCCTTCAAATTATTTTTTTCTCAGTTTTTAAAATTCTTTGGGATGAGTAACAATGAATACTGAAACTTTTGGGTATTGGATGACTAATAGACATATTATCATTATTATAAGAATTTAATCTGCATACTACTTTCTATATTGTCTACTGATAGATCTTATTTTGGCAAAGATGTTTTCCATTTGTTTAATGAATTGTTTCAAAGGTCATCTGTATTTCATTTGTTATTTCATCCCTATTCTTCTGAATAGGAAGATGAAATCATATAAATTAAAATTATGTTGAATACATAGAAATTGAGATATAAAAGCAAGTATTCCTTTAGGAATATTGTATATTGTACTGAATTCTGATGAATGTTTTATCTGCATCGTTCTCCTTTGTACTTAGGACACATTATGTCATCGAAAATGTGATCCTAGCACAGTGGTGTTATATTGATAAAGTCAGGAGTGCCACTAGATCCCAAGCACTTAAATACATGAAATCATGTATTTATGAAAACAAACAGCCCTATCCTCAATTCATAGATGGTAAACCTGATATACAATAGTTAGAAACATTCCAAAGCCATGTAACTAAAAGTAGCAAAAAAAAAAAAAAAAGGGTTGGATTCAGTTTTTAAAAGCAGTGTTCTTCCCTATTACTCTATCATGTAACCTGATATTATTAATATATATATATATATTCTTTAAGACACTACAAATGAAGTATTGTGTTGGTGATAAGAGCAATTAATCACATTTATACGATCAATCATATCATCTCACTTGAATCTTACAACAACCCTGGGTTAAGGCAAAGAAATTGACTCATCGATGCTGTAGTGTACTTATTTTCATGTCACTGATAAAAACTTGAATCAGGACTCAAACTTAAGAAGACCATTGCTTAGATACATGCTTTCTCCTCTATATCAAGAGCTGTTCACAGAAGTTCATCTGCCCTCTCACTGAAACTGTTTACCAATACTGATGGGAAGGTAAGATTGGTATTATTGACTCCATCTCATAAATTTGACAACTGAGGCACCACCTAGAGGGTCAATGAGAGAAGTTAGTGGCAAGGCCAGAATTAGAATTTACTTCTCTAAGCTCAAGCTATCTTTCAAAAACATACCAATATCATGTTAAATAAAATGATGACTCTTTACTTGAGTTATTATATTTCCCCTGAAGGCTATATAAAAAAATTTTAGGTACATAATCTACTATTTCCTAAAAATGTATAAATTGCTCAAAGTGATGCTATAAGGGTAAAAATATTCTTCATAGGTGTTACATAAGAAAATAAGACTGTATAATTCTTAGCTTCTTTGTGCATTAAAAAAATTTTTTTAAATTTTCGTGATTTACAGTAAGAAATATTTTCTTCCTCACATTATATGCTTATGGGTATAAGTCAATGACTTATTCAAATACTCGGTGTGGAGGAGCAGCCCCTATTTGGAACATGAAATTCTCATTTCAGAGGAGAAAGAGCAAGTTGTCTTGTGAAACACAATGACTTTTAAATCTTCTGCCAATGGAACATCTGCTCACATTCCACTGGTCAGGGAAAGTCACATGGCCAAGCCCAACATCAACAGGCAGAGGTTTATCCTTCTCCCACAGCAGGCACCGCAACTCTAGGGAATGTAATCCTCTTACAGTAGGAAATTTTACAGTAGGGAAGTAAAAAATTGTGAACAATCATATCTACACATAGTGTTTAACACAAATTAATAAGTGACAGAATTGGACTTTCAATCTAGGCCTACAGACTTCACAATCATATTGGCCTTTAAAAGACAGCTTATTTTACAGATTAAAATAACATTATAAATTAAGTATATTATTTGTTCTTATGATTAAATGGACAGAGGTGGAATTTCAATTATCATAGGGGACATGCCCACATTTAATTATAAATTCCAATATTGGTTTTCCGTAATGAATCATTTACTTTACTTTTTCTGTTTTGGCAGAAATTGTATTTGCACATTTCACATGACATCAAAGATGTTTAGAAAACAGTAAGTGGTTAATATGACAGTTCTTTTCACAGTTTGCTAATTTAACAAAGGTTCTATTTTTGTCATAATAGCCAACTATGCCTGAGAACATTACCCAATAATTAAATCAAGGTTTTCTCTTTGTTTCCTGGACTATGGCTGTCAGAAAGCTGTATGCCAGATCTATAAATGGGATGCAAAATACAAAGCTTGAAAGGATTAACCACCCATTTCAAGAAGCCAATCTCTGAAGCACTGAGTGACCAAGTGTGTAGGAATCATGAGGTTAGAAATTGGAGATAATAAAAGTCAGTACAATAACATTCTCTTTAGTGTGCCAAGAACACATTGCAACACTGTGAAGAATAAGTTTGTCACCACCTTTCCTTTCCTTCTTGTTCATATCCCTGCAGCTGTCTGGTATAATTAGGAATAATTAGTTCTCTCCCTCCACTTTGTACCTTCTCTGTCAGTCCTGGCACATCACAATTTCTGTGCATTTTGAGGATGGTCTTGGTATTGCTGGCAAGCTCAACTAGCCAGATGCAAAGATAGTAGAAAGAGAGCTTGCAGCACAGTGAGTCCTCCACTGTATAGGAAGCTCAGAAACTTTTGACTTCTTTCTTCATTTTTGCAGACAGAGTGGTGCTATAGTTTAGTGGTTAAGAACATATACTCTAAATCCAGGTTTCCTTGAGTTTGAATTCCATTCTGATATTTTCTAGCTGTGTGACCTTTTCCAAAGTACTGTTTTCCAGATCCCATATTTTTTAAATGAGGATAATAGGTTTGTTTTTAGGAGTAAATAAACTAAATTCTATATCTATATATCTCTAACAGCTTAGAATATTTTCTATATAGAGTTAATACCATTTAAAAATAGCTGGTAAGAAAAAATAGCTGGTAAGTGATAGCTAGCTGTAACTATGAGGGATTCATATCAGAAGACAGTATATCAACCATATTAGTTACCTAATGCTGCATTTGAAGTCATTCTATAATTCAATGGCTTAATACAATAATAATCATTTATTATTTCTCATGGTTCCTGTGAAACTTAAGAATGGCTCAGCTGAGAGATTCTGGCTTGGAATCTCTTGTGAGATTGCAGTCTAATGTCAACTGATGCTATAGTCATCTTAAGGTTGGAATGGAGTTGGAAGATCAATTTCCAATGTGGCTCATACGTATGACTGGGAAGTTGGTGCTGGCTGTTGGCTGGGGTCCTCTTTTCATTTCCATGCCCGTCTCTCAGTGGTACTGCTTGAGTGTTCTGGCAGCAGGTGGCTAGCTTTCCCCAGAGAGAGAGATCCAAAAAACCAAGATGGAAGCTGCAATGCCTTCTAAGATCTAGCATTGAAAGACATATACTGTTATTTGCACTGTATTCTATCTGCTGCTCAGTCTAGCACTGTGTCAAGATGAGAGGGTCTACACAAGGTCAGTGATGCCAGGAGGTAAGGGTCCCCAGGGACCTTTGAGGGGGGGCTGGCTAACACCCTAACCAACTTCATAAGGGAGTGAACATTAAATGGAAGAGAAAATCAATTACTTAATGTGCAATGTGAAATACATTTGGAAAAGGATCAGTATGGTTTTGTTAGTGTGATCACTGCATTCTGTTTTTCATAGTATTTCCAAAGGTGAACCTTAATAATAATTGGAAGGCAGCTTGCTGATTATGCATTTAGAATAAGGAAAATAAGGTGGAAGATTAGAATGCATCAGGCAGTAATAACCTGATACTTGCAGTTTTGAAGTTGCGGTTATACCTGTCCAGATTAAAATCCATGAGCCAAAGCCAACTACGCACTCACTAGCTGTTCCGGGATGGGATTTGTCAGCATTTGTTTCTGTCACTCTTCAAAAATCTCTTTTCAACAATGACTGACCCTATGTGAATGGCACCTCTTTTCTTCATTCAAACTTTTTCTTGGGAGATATTCTGTTCAATTAAGGCCAGCTGAATACCTTTATTTGACCAATTGCCTATTATAGTTTAATGCTTAGAGGAAAATCTCATCAGAAATGATAGGAGACACCTCAATGTTCCCTCTATGCGCTGTGTATAAATCCTATGCTCTGCTCCACTCTTTCCCACTTTTCATGGCTTCATTAGAATTTGTACCTCAGACCCCACATGGGTCTTTCAGAATTTCTTCCCAAATTTATCCTTTACTTCTTCCAGTGGGAGACTTAATCTATCACAATTGGCCTCTCTCACCCACCTCACTCTTTCCTCCTCAGGGGAGGAAGATTGATATAATCTCTCCCTTTTCTCTTGGAGTGAGCTGCCTGTGGAAAATATGTTTTCCTCTAGGTTTGAAAGCATTTTAGGGACAGAGCTCATGAACAGAAGCTAGCTCTAGTCTGAACTGGTACTGCTGGGTTTAGGGGGTAAGTTTAGCCTAGTTCTTCTTTTTGTATTTGGAAATCCAATTACCTTCAAATAAAAGTCACAATCTTTATCAGTAATAAAGATATTTGATTTGCCAAATAAAATTACCTAAAGTATTCTATTCCTTGTTATTTCTTCAGGAATTTTCTCTTTGGTATCACGGTGATGGGGAATAAGGGATTACAAAACCAAAATAGCAATTGCATTCCAACAATGGTTTTTCCTCATCAAAAGGCCTTTATCTGTGATAGACACCATGTGTTTTTTTTCACCTCATGAAATCCTTTCACATGAAATTTACCTTTCCTTTTTTGTTATAGGATACTATTTATTAATAGATTTACTTATTATTTACACTTTACCTAAGTTTAGAAAGGATTCTGTTGCTGTTTAAATACTATGCCAGACAATACATTCTAAGTGGCTTATGAATACATTCTTTTTCTCTTAAGTTACTTCATTTGTAACATCAGTTTTCCAAGTGGGCTCTATGGTAATGAGGTAGGTTATAAAGACAAAGAGACTTGTCATCAGAGACTTGACTTTAAGTCCCAGCTTGTGACTCTGGATAACTCATTTATATATAACTCAATTTATGTTTAATTATATCTATAAATTATGAAGGTTATGAGGATCAAATAAGATAACTTATGTAAAAGAAATTCAAAATTACTATGAAAAATTACAACTAAACCACTAACATAATAAAGTATATCTCTAAGAGTTGCAATTTTACGATATTGCCTCAAGTTTTTGGTGGTTATGGGGGAGGTGACCATATATTCCCTTCTAGAAGATGTTAATAGTCATCATTATGATAATATTTTAAGCATGTATGTATCATGTTAGACAATTTAAAACCTTCTTTTCAAATATGATACTATCATCAGACTCTGGAGATAATAACATATAGCTGTCCCTGACAAATAACAGTTTTTAAAAAGTATAAGCAGATTCTATAATCTATTCTTATGACTTGCTGATAGTAAATAGAATTGTTATGTACATAGGAAACATTTTTTAATATCAAAGAAATATTTGTACTAAATAGAAGAGGAATGGGAATACTAACCAAGAATATTCACACCTGATAGCTATAGTTTATAATTTATGTTATTCAATTCCAAGTTAATTGCAGATTCTTGACTGTGTACATCCAGTATTTCTGTTTGTCTCATGGTGTTTAGCTCATCTACACATTGCGATTCTTACTCTAAGTATTTTTTACCTATCTCCATTTTCTTCCAGAGGTAACAAACTAGTGGCCCAAGGGCAGAATCTGGCCCAGAAGGACTTTTGATGTGGGCTGCATAGTGCTCACTTTCTTTAACCCAATATTTAAAATCTGGATATTTTATATAAAAATTCCTATCACTAAATTCTATTGAAAAATTAAAAATTAGAAGGGTTTTAACCATGAGCTCTCATTTCTGCATGGCTGAAATTCAGTGGAGCCAATATTCCTCCTTTCAATGAGGTAAATTCAAATTCACCACAGCCAGACCCTTCTGTATGTCCCAATTTCCAGCCTCTCCTCCCTGTTTACTTCCTTTGTATGTTATCTGTTGCTCTTAAAGCATTTGCACTTTGGACCTGGTAGAGTTTTCATTCATTTGTTGTCTTCTTGAGTATTTTTCTCTTTGACTTTTGTTTACTATCCCTGAAATACTTCTTATATTAAAGTAGTCCTCCTAATTTAAATCTTAACTGATGAAATTTTAACATAACTATTTTTATTCTTAACATTTATAATTCTTACTCTTGTTACTTTGTGTGTTCTTTGACTGTATAAAGGACACACACAGTGAGACAAAAACATTTATGGATCTTCACAGCTTAAGGGGAGGAATTTATATAATCAGAAACTTGAGGGGCAGAAGTGTTTTTGAGAAAACCAAATTCAGATCATAAAGTGCTTACTGTAATATGTCAGATAATTCCAGATGTTCCTATCTTGTGTTTATCCTTTTTATTATGACTAGTCTGTCTTTTCTTTACCAAATGTGTCTTACAAAGTGGCTGGCAGTAAAAAAGACAAAATATCAACTGTTAAATGAGTTCAATGGATAACACCTGGACTTCTTTTTTTTGTCTGCGTTGGGTCTTTGTTGCTGCAGGCTTTCTCTAGTTGCAACGAGCAGGGGCTCAGGCTTTCTCTAGCTGTGGTGAGGGGGGGATACGCTTCTTTGCGGTTTGTGGGCTTCTCACTGCAGTGGCTTCTCTTGTTGTGGAGCACGAGCTCTAGGCACCTGGTCTTCAGTAGTTGTGGCACACAGGCTCAGTAGTTGTGGCTCGCGTGCTCTGGAGCACAGGCTCAGTAGTTGTGGTGCATGGGCTTAGTTGCTCCGTGGCATGTGGGATCTTCCTGGACCAGGGCTCGAACTTTGTCCTCTGCATTGGCAGGTGGATTCTTAACCACTGTGCCACCAGGGAAGTCCTGAACATTTTTTAAATGAATGATTTTGAATTATGGGAGGAAATTTAGCAGGTTGTGCACAAAGTATTAAGTATCTTATTAATATTTTTCAGAAGAGATTTTCTTAGGTGGATTCCTTGCAGTTATTGAAATATTTCTGCTGTTACAGCTTCTTTGTTGAGTTTACATGTCTGTTTCCACACAAAACAAGCTGTGAAACATCCTAGGAGTGATGTTGGTTTGAACAATGTCTTGATAAATGGTTCCAATTTAGGTTATTTGGATGGATAGACCTAATCGCTAATCAGGCATAAGGTAAATGTCCCACTGGCACCCCTTTCATTTGGGATAATTTTTGAAGGAACTTCAAGGAATGCTGCCCCCCTAAAGTGAGAAACACTGTTTCATCATCTGAGAAGAAGCTGTCTTGTTATCTTTCAGGAATATTAGTAGTACTCCTGGTATGCACAAAAGAGAAGCCTCTTTACATATGCATTCCATCCGTGGATTCTGGTTTCTGTCTGAGTTTGGTTAAAATATGGAGATCTGTTTATTTTTTTTAATTAATTAGAATTTGTTTGGGGATTCCTACATTTCAGTTTAGGATGCATATTACTCTTCCATGTGTTTCACACCTCTGGCATAGAAATGCATTCTACCTTGCACTTCAGATAGACCTATATTCTATTTCTACCTAAAAATTCTTTATAGTTTCATCAAGACTTCATTCTTTATCTGTGCTGCTGTCTTCTGATTCAGCTCACCATTTATTACCATGAGACCTTAAGGAAGCATTTTGCTTCTCTCGAAAATGGAACAATTGAACACATCTCTATTTATACTTTCAGAAAGGCCAGATGATAGTATGTACAGATGTTTTCCTTATAGAGAAGGTGAAAGGAAGATACCATATCTCAGACTTCCTGTTATCCACTATTACTTTGCAGGGCAAAGCTCAAAGTTCAATGCTCATTTATCTCAATTACTAATGGAACACTATTAGAGCAAATTAATTCTGTAACAAAAATCTCTTGGGAATTGTTGGTATGTTCCCAAACACTTATGTGTGCCTTCAACATTTTTGGAGACTGTTGCTCTGTTTCCAGCTCACTACCATGACACTGATTAGGAAGGACAGAGTATAATCCAAATGAATTAAGTGGTCTGGTTAAGTAATTATGCCTAACAAGATGGAGACATAATGTATTTTATTTATGTGTAATAAAAATAATGCATAAAATAGTACCTATTTTGCTGAATTTGCAGGAAGAGCATTATTAAATGCTAACAAGTAGTCTCTATTAAATATTTGTCCACAAAATCTGGTTTACTTGACAAAGTTAGACAGTATATAATGCTTTTACAGAATTTTATTCAGTCCCTCTCTTCACAGCACATGTTCAGCTGTCCTTTTTTCCTTCTCTTCTGTAACAAACCCTCAAGCTCCTTACTTTAGATAGACTCCATTTAATGTAACCAGTTTAGAGATATGCTTTCTGCTTGAATCCAGCCTAGCCAGCTGAGATATTTCGTCTCTAGTACCTACTGTCAGTGTCCTAATGTTCTTTCAGACTGAATGTCACCGGAGTGTTACTCCTTGATAACACTGCTTTCACCTCAGTAAAAGGCCTTCCATAGCGTCAGCTGCTTAGATGTTTTCTACCTGATTAACTCCTTTTCCCAGCAGCAGTGACACGCTTTCCTTTTTATCTCCAAAGTGGAGAAATATCCATTCAAAGTTGTGTATGGGGGGATATACAGTGTTTTATAGTAACTTGTGTATGTCTTTTTTTAATAATACAACAAATCTTACCACATAAAATTAAAACAGCTACAACCAGATTAAACTTGAAAATAATAATATATAACCTCATTATAGCCTACTCTATATGAAACTATAGTTAATTATATTACTTGGTTATTTTATAACCCTGGTTGATTCATATAAACATATACATATATGTGTATATATAAGAACAAAAATAAACAAATGGGACCTAATGAAACTTCAAAGCTTTTGCACAGCAAAGGAAACCATAAACAAGACCAAAAGACAACCCTCAGAATGGGAGAAAATATTTGCTAATGAAGTAACTGACAAAGGATTAATCTCCAAAATTTACAAGCAGCTCATGCAGCTTAATAACAAAAAAACAAAAAACCCAATCCAAAAATGGGCAGAAGACCTAAATAGACATTTCTCCAAAGAAGATATACAGACTGCCAACAAACACATGAAAGAATGCTCAACATCATTAATCATTAGAGAAATGGAAATCAAAACTACAATGAGATATCATCTCACACAAGTCAGAATGGCCATCATCAAAAAAATCTACAAACAATCAATGCTGGAGAGGGTGTGGAGAAAAGGGAACACTCTTGCACTGTTGATGGGAATGTAAATTGATATAGCCGCTGTGGAGAACAGTATGGAGGTTCCTTAAGAAACTACAAATAGAACTACCATATGACCCAGCAATCCCACTGCTGGGCATATACCCTGAGAAAACCATAATTCAAAAACAGTCATGTACCAAAATGTTCATTGCAGCTCTATTTACAATAGCCTGGAGATGGAAACAACCTAAGTGTCCATCATCAGATGAATGGATAAAGAAGATGTGGCACATGTATACAATGGAATATTACTCAGCCATAAAAATAAAAGAAATTGAGCTATTTGTAATGAGGTGGATAGACCTAGAGTCTGTCATACAGAGTGAAGTAAGTCAGAAAGAGAGAGACAAATACCGTATGCTAACACATATATATGGAATTTAAGGGAAAAAAATGTCATGAAGAACCTAGGGGTAAGACAGGAATAAAGACACAGACCTACTAGAGAATGGACTTGAGGATATGGAAAGGGGGAAGGGTAAACTGTGACAAAGCGAGAGAGAGGCATGGACATATATGCACGACCAAACATAAGGTAGATAGCTAGTGGGAAGCAGCTGCATAGCACAGGGAGATCAGCTCGGTACTTTGTGACCATCTAGAGGGGTGGGATAGGGAGGGTTGGAGGGAGGGAGATGCAAGAGGGAAGAGATACGGGAACATATGTATATATATAACTGATTCATTTTGTTGTAAAGCAGAAACTAACACACCATTGTAAAGTAATTATACTCCAATAAAGATGATTAAAAATGTATTTTATTTTGTGTATATATATTATATATTTTTGTATTTTTCTCCCTCATTCAGTCTTTAATAGTTTCAGGACTCTCTGAAGGCTGTTTCACATATGCTCACAGACTATTCTCAGTAATAATGTGGCAACTCTAGTTTTATTTCTATCCTTCCCCTCAACCTCCTTTGAATGGGCAGACAGGTGCTTTGGACACCACTGGCCCTCTTCCCCTCTGCTATGGCTCTTATTTGCTCCCTGGTGCATTTTTTTGGATCCACTGTGTTTCCCACACATCATTCAATTTTTCAGGTAGGCTATGTGGTCTTCTGCCTTCATTCCAGAGACACCAGAGACAAATTTATCAAGTGGGGGAGAATGCCTCTTTCTCCTTTTATGTTACTGCAACAAGTGGACATATTAGCTAATTCTACTGGCAGTTAAAATTTTGAGTGTCTCTAGTATAGTTTATGTGGTTAAATGTGTGGCCTCTGAGTTAGGAGAAGTTCATAGTGATGAAGAATCTACAACTTTATCATATAAGAGGAGAAAATGACCAACCATGAATGAGTGAGGGGTGGATGGCTGCTGATTTGTGGAAACTTGGAGACCTGATGATGACTGCTCAAGTCAGAGGCTTGGAAATGGGAACCATGGTCAGAAGAGAGGTGTTGTGCTTAAGCAGTTGCGTTTCATAAAAATTGTTGGTAGGAGGTGGTGCTTTGATGTGTTAAGCTAAAGCTCAAAAAGTGAGGCCAGGTTACCTCTGCCAAAACTGTGCATCTGTTTAGTCTCTGGGGAACTGATCTGCAAATAAGCCTTGGACCATGGGAAATGACAGAGTAGGTTTTCCTGCTGGACATTTTGTGCTCACTCTGCTGCCCTGTCTGTCTAGTTCCTTTGCCTTCTCTGTCTCATATCCTTGCCCATCCAGTCTTACCTTGCCTGGGCTGATAGTCCATTTGTTAACACATTCTACAAGAAGATAATCAAATCAGTTTTTAAATAGAAATACTGGATTTTTGATAAAAAGGCTCTTCAAATTTCAAACATAGCAATGTAGGGCTGATATATCATCAGCTCAAGCACCTGGGACTAGGAGACAAAACTGAAAAACAAGCACAATATTCCCTCAAAATCATCCGGTCCTCCTTAAGCCTAAAATTCTGATATTAGGCTACAAATGATACAAGCTCATTTGTAGTATTTTTCTTTTTTTTATACTGTGTTGTCTTTCCAGGAATCCTAAAGACTTTCTGTAAATAGGCTTCTGTGGGGCCTGCACAAGTTATTCCCAAATATGCCTGGAATGAACTGCAAATAAAGCTTAGACTGTAAGAGAGACATCTGTTACATTTGTATTGTATGAACACATAACATTTATTGACATAATTCACATGGCCACAATATTTAGTAGCTATTTCAGATGTCACCAATCACCTACATGTTTCTCCATTTAGTTTTTGAGTGTTGATAAATTGATATTTACAGATTTCATCTTTATAAGTAGCAAAACACATTTTTTAGTTGCTTATTTGGTGAACTATCTCCAAAGTGGAGAGACTAGAGTAAAACTTATGAATAGTTTTATAACTCACATATTCTTCCTTTTTTGTTCATTCAAAAATTTATTGAGCAATATCTAAGTTCAAGGCATTCAATTATGGACTGGCCATATATATGGTAGACAAAATAGACATACTCCATACATTTATGGTACCAACCATGTAAGTCCAGAAAATCATTGAACAATTAGATATACAGATGCAAATAATTAAATAGTGTAATAGAGTTACAAAGGTAAAAAAACAGGGAGAGTGACAATTTAGACAGGCATTCCAGGAAGTTCCCTAATCTATCATCTATAGATGATTCAAGATTTGAATCATCTATCTTCCAAACCAAGAACCAAGGGATAACTGCTGTATTTTAACAGAATGAAGGTCACTGTGGTTCTTTGGTTGTGAACTAGGAAAGAGAGGTGTGAGAAGAGGTGGGCAAGATGAGATGCAGGTGTGTAGTGGCATATAGGCTATTGTAAGAATTTAAGACGTTATCCCAGGCATAGTGAAAAGCAATTGAAAGGTTTAGAGCATGAGATGGATAACAATTTTATTAATTTTTTAAAAAGATCACTTTGTTTTCTGTTTGATAAATAGAAAGGTGGGGTGGGGGATTGTAGTTAGGGAAGCCAATCAGCAGACATTTACAGTAGCTCAGACAGAAGGTGATAGTGAGTGGTTCTATGTTAGTGGGAATGGAAATTGACAAAATGCAGATATCAGAATGACCTTTTGGGAGTAAAATTGTAGTGTCTGCTGATGCTGAGTTGTCAAAATTCTCTTTCATATCTATGGCTTGAGGACAAGCCAATATAGAAATTTGATGAAATGTGTTATCTCATTTAAAGTTAAGAATACTTAAAACTTACGCATAAGTTCATTTCTTTCTTAGAATATGATTACTCAATTGTGCATTTATTCAAAACATTTATTAGCAAAGCATTGTGCCAGGCATTTTACTAAGTAGTAAAGATATAAAAATGAATAAGATATGGTCCTTGCTTCAGAAGCCATAATTATTCTGCAAGAGATTGACAAATAAACAATTATACGCAAGCAAATTTTGCTCATGAATATTTATGAAACAATCCAAACAGAGTATTAGCAAAACAAATCCATTGATGTACAATAATGATAGCACATCATGACCTCATTGGTTTTGTCCTAGGAATTCAAAGGTCAGTTAACATTAGAAAATATGTAATGGATTAAAGGGGAAAACATAATCATCTCAGTGGGAACTTAAAAAAGAATCTGATAAAGTTCAATGCTCCTTCATGATTAAAAATCACTAATTGAGTAAAAAAAGAAGGAAATTCCTTTTATTTGCTAAGAAATATCTACCAAAACCTACAGCATGTATTGTTTTTAATGGGAGAAATTTAGAAGCATTCCCTTTAGACTCAGGAAAAAGAACAAGGTGCCCACTGTCTC
This sequence comes from Phocoena sinus, assembly GCF_008692025.1. Lineage (NCBI taxonomy): Eukaryota > Metazoa > Chordata > Mammalia > Artiodactyla > Phocoenidae > Phocoena > Phocoena sinus. Next base: position 119,804,234 of record NC_045764.1, on the reverse strand, counting down.
ACATTTTTTTTTTTTTTTTTAGTACCACACTGAGAACCCAACCAGTACAGGAAAATAAGAAAAACAATTAAATTCCACAGCAATAGGGAGGAGAAAAAACAGGGTTCAGGGCTATTCTGTATCAGATTGGACTAAGCTTTCTAAGGTAACATAAAAACATCAAAACCCCAGGGGGTTAACACAAAAAATTTTTACTTCTCAATAATATACTATTGGATTCAGTATGTCAAGAGCTGTGAAGGATCTGATATTTTACCCTACTTACAAGCTATAAATCAGCCTGATGCATCAGAGGTAACTGACTTTATTACCCATAGCAGCAAGCAGCGTGTGGATCATGTTTGCTTTGTTCCTATTATCTAGTCTCTACAGGACAACTCAAAGACAGCCAGGTTACATCTCACAGTCAAGGGACTGCATTACAGGAGAGGAACCCTGAGCCTGAGAACCTGAATGTTTTATACTAGAGAGTAGCATGTCTGCCCTTTGCAACAGTGTGAGACTATTTCTACCCTCCAATGTTGTTTGTTATACAAACACTCTTGAAAAGATAGTCCAGACAGTCACTGCCTTTGCTGGTAAACGTGCAGAAGTACAAGAAACCAATGAAGAACTGTCTCCCAAGACAATAAAACCATTCTTCTCATCCCATCCTTAAGGATTCAGATTCTCTTCTGTCTCTCACACATGATCTTGTCACCAAATCAGGGGAAGAGAGTATATGGAGAAATCACACCCATCCCCAAATGCTTAATTTCAGTGGTATCAAGCAGTACTCTCTCTCATAGTCCATTCTGTAGACAAAACCCCTCAAAATGGAGGTATATGGACTATTTGGCAAACATACGGCATCTGCCAAATTTCAAATCAATATTGCACAAAATTTTAAAAGAACTATTAGCTGATTTTGAATATTAATGGAAAAGTAAAAGCCTAAGCAGAACCAAGATACTCCTGAAGAAGAGTAAGATAGGAGATCTGCCATATTTTGTCACCATATATTCAGACCTAATAAAACCTAAAATAAAACCCACTAAATTTTAGCATAAATAGGATGAAATAGAGACCACAGAGATATCTATGCATATATAAAAACTTGGTATACAACAGATTGTAACCAAGCAGGAACCTGTGGGACTTTCCTGGAACAGACCCCCCATGTCCTCTACCTGGCTAATGTTTGTAGAAAATCTTTAGTGTCCCAGCCTATCCTGAGTCACAAAAGCTTAGCTCAAGAATTAATGATTGAAAGGATGTGAACAAAAATAGCAACAAAAATAGCAGTTGGGCCAGGAGAACTGGTAACAATTTAAACTGTAAGTCATCCATTTAGCAGTCACAGAATCTTTAGTTCCTTCCTGAAGTACATAGATAACAGTATCTGATGCACATTTCTGAGTTGTTTTACAGAATCTAAAGTCCCCACCAAATAGAAGAAGTTAACTACATGATGACCATGAGCAGATAGCCCCAGGATTGTCTGAGGATTGATAATGTCAACCACTGTGACACCACCCTGTTACCTCACCATCAACCAATCAGAGAATTATGCAGGAGCTGATCACATATCCTGCAATTCCTCTCTCTCCCTTTGCCCTTAAAATCTCTTCCCTGAAACTCATCAAGGAATTTGGGTTACGTTGAGCATGAGCTGCCTGGATTTCTTGTTTGGCGCCTACAATAAATACTGCACCTTCCTTCACCACAACTCTGTGTCAGTAGATTGGCTTTACTGCGCACAGGCAAGGGAACTGAAGTTCAGTTCAGTGACAAGATGACTGAGGAAAGAAAGGTCTGTTCATTAAATGGTGCTGAGAAAATAGCCAAACTATACAGAAAAAAAAAAATGTGTTTCTTAATTAAAAATGAAAATGCACAAAAATCTAGATTTATTATGCATTTAAGGATAGATGGAAATTAAAACAAATAGAAGAAAATGATAAAGAATAACTTCATGACCACAGGGTGGGTAAGAATTTATTAATTACAACAGATGCTAACAATAGAAAGAAAAGATGGTTAAAGTAGAACACATTAAAAATTTAAACTGCTATTCTCCATAGAGCATAACAAGGACACTGAAAACATAAGCCGCAAAACAAGAAAATATCTGCAATGCATAAAATTGATAAATGTTTGATACCAGGATGTATAAATAACTCATAAATCAACAGAAAATAAAATTTAAACAAAACTGTAGAAAAATCAGCAAAGACACGAAGAGGTATTTCATAGAAAAGGAAATAACTGCTTAGTGAACATATGAAAAGATATTTAGTCTTGTTAGTAATCAGATAAATGTAAAAGAATGTGAGAGGTTCCTATTCCATGGTCCAAATTCACAAAAATTTAGAAGTCTGAAAATACCAAGTGGTGGTAATGATATAGAGTAATGAGAACTTATTTGATGTGTAAGTTGAATTAGGCCAATAACATTCTAAGACAATTAGCCATTACCTAAAGTTAAACATGGACACACACTAAGACTCAGCAAATTTATTTCTTGCCATATACTCTAAAGAAACTCCTGCCTATGACAATATCCTGTGCACAGAATATCCTATACCTAGAGACATGCATAAGAATTATTGTGGCACCTGTGTTTGTAATATTAAAAACCCAAGGGTATGAGCAATTTCTTCATTGACAAAAGGTTAAATTAATTGTATTCTAAGACCACCATGAAAAAGTAAATGGCAGAGAAAATAAATCAACTACAGCTACATGCAACAGTATGCAAACACATTAGAATCAATATTAAATGAAATAGTTTAAAATAAATATGTGGGATAAATCTAGAGACTTAGAAAAACTGAAAATAAACAAGAAAAAGATGAACAAAAATTCAGAGTGATTATCTCTTGGGGGCCAAAGTGATTTGAAAAAGGAGAGGAGCAATTGTTAGTTTCAATGGATTGAAAATGGTCTAGTCTATAAGTTGAGTGCTGAAGTATCAAGTGTTCATTTTATTTTTATATTTCAAACGTATTTATGTGTGATATCATTTTATACACACACATAGATATTAAATATGCAACATGAAAGGAGGAAAATGATTAATTCTCTGGGTTAATAACAATTAATTCTCTGGCTTTAAGTGTGTTAAGGAACATTCCAAAAAGGGGGCAACAATTGGGAGAGAATTTGCAGGGTAAGTAGCTTTTCGTCAGGTTAAGAGAGGGGAAAAAGGCATTCTGGGAAGAGAGTACTTAACAAGGACAAGAAGTTGTAAAACTGTCTGGAATGTGCAGAAAAGCCAAGCATTCATGATGGCTATGGTGTAAGTTAGTGATTAATAATATAAAGTCTGAAAAATTCACTAGGGTCAAATTTTTTTTTCTTAAGTTACTTTTTTAAAATTGAAGTATAGTTGATTTACAATGTTGTGTTAGTTTCAGCTGTACAGCAAAGTGATTTAGTTATATATATATATATATATATATGTATATATGTTCTTTTTCAGATTCTTTTCCATTTTAGGTTATTACATGATATTCACTATAGTTACCTGTGCTATACAGCAAGTACTAGGGTCAGATTTTGATTCTAACATTTTATGTTAAAGAAATTGGATTTCACTGCATAAGCATGAGAACATTAGCTTAAATTTAAATCAAGTGCACTTTCATATTCAGATATAGGAAGAAAAGCTGGGAAAATTCTTGTGATGATTAATTTTATATAACAATTTGATTGGGCCATAGCATGTCCAGGTATTTGATCAAACATTATTCTGGGTATTCTTGTGAGGGTGTTTCTGGATGAGACTGACATTTGAATCAATAGACTGAGTAGAGCAGTTTGTTCTCTCTATTGTGGTGAACCTCACCCAATCAGCTGAAGTCCTGAATAGAAAAAAGGGCTGAGCCTCACCTGGGTAAGAGAAAACTCCTCCTGTCTGACTAAATTCCTCCTGTCTGACTACCTTCAAACTAAGACTTTGGCCTTCTTTCTGCCTTCAGACATGAATCGTTACAGCAGATCTTCCTATGTCTGGAGCCTGCCAGCCTTCAGACTGCAACCACACCAACAGCACTCCTGGATCTCCAGCCAGCCAACTCACTCTGAAGATCTTGAGATTTGTCAGTTTGTCAGTCTCCATAATACATGAGCCAATTCCTTACACTATTCAATCAATATCCACCCCCTGCCTCCCTCAAGAATGTATATATTCTATTGGTTTGTTTCTCTCAAGAACCCTGATTAATACAATTATTAAAATCATGTTTGATGTTATTGACGAACCAGTAAGTAGTAAAGAATTACATCAGAACTGGGTGAAAGGGGGATGATCAGAAAATTTAACTCAGATTTGGGGGTTTCTGCATGTTGCTAGAAGGGGTAATTGAGAGGGGAAGAGGCTGAGAGAATCTTTTGAGGATTTTTGTAAAGGTAAAGTGTCAGAAATTGATATCCAGGACCTATCAAGGATGGAAAAAATCCCTGGTATACCCTTCTTGTTTTAGGTTAGAACCTAAAGAGTTGCAACCTAGGAATAATGGTCAACCAGAATAGGTTTTCCATGGCCTGTAACTCGTATTGGAAAATGTAAATCTATAAAATTAGATATAGGTGATCCTAGATTTTAGGTGCCAAGAGGCACCTAGAGGAAGCACTCCAAAATACTCATGGAAGAAGATAATACTATCCTAGTTCTCAAAGTTACTTCTACAAATATTTTCCAATAAATGTTGGACACAGATATTAAAATTATCAGGCCCACAAAGAGAAAAGAGAGAAGGGACAACAACAACAACAAAACCAAAAGAAACAACAGAAAACAGTAGACATTAAATAGAAAACAATTAACAATTGTTATGAAACAGTCCTATAAAGTGAAGAGATACTGGATACTCACATACATTTAAGATTGTGGTAGTTTCTATATTGAATGCAATAAAGGACAAGAACAGAATTTAAGCAGAAAACTGGAATATGTAAAAAATAAATAGAAATCTGAGACTTGACAAATTCAATAACCAAATGAAGAATCAAAACAGCTGATTAAACAAAATATTGGATAAATGAGAGGAAATAATTCTGAAGAAAATAGTTTAATGAAGCAGAATGGAGGAAAAGATATAAAAACTAGAAGGAAAAAAATAGAAGTCATAGAGGATACAAGGGAAAGGTCTAATATATGTTATTCAGAGTACCATAAAGAGAAAAAAGGAGGAAGAGGGCAGATGAAACAATATTTGAAAAAGATAATGTCTTATCATTTTCCTAAACCGTTAAAAGATATTGTACATCAGATCCTGAACCTCTACAAGCTCCAAGCAATAAAATTATGAAGAAAACCTAACCTAGGAACATCACACTGTATTAACTTTCTATTGTGGCATAACAAATTACTACAAACTTAGTGTAAAATAGCATCCATTTGCTGACTCACATTTCTGTAGATCTGAAGTCCAGCACTACTTAGCTGGGTTCTCAGGACATCAAAGACTGAAATCTCATTCTTGTTTTGGTTTTCTTGTGTTTGTAGGACTGAGATTTTTGTTTCCTTGCCACTAGAAGTTGGGGAGGCTCTCAAGAGGCCACCTGCATTTCTTGCAACAAGGTCCCCTCCATTTGCAAGCAAGCAACTGGTGCATCAAACCCTGACTTTAAGTCCCTGACTTTTACTGCTTCAAGTCCCTGACTTTCTGTTTTGTTACTCTTTGGAGACCAAGCTCTGCTTTGAAAGTGTTCATGTGATTACATTAGGCTCACCTGGATGAGCTCCCTACCTAGAGATCAACTAATGAGATCTTAAATTACATTTACAAAGTCCCTCACAGGAGTACCTAGTTTAGTATTTAATTGAATAATTGGGAGGTGTGTGTTCATCAGGGACCAGGAATCATGGGGGTAATCTTAGGATCCTGCTTGCCATACACACTAAAACTATTGAGGGAAAAAAAGAAGACAAAAAGAAACTATTAAAAGCAGCCAAAGAGGTGGAAAAATAATCAAAGTATCTTCTAAAAACTGCTCAACCCAGAATTCTATACTATGTGAAAATATCCTTTGGGAATTATAATTGAAATAAAGATAATTTCAGACAAGTTAAAACTGAGAAAATGTATCACCATCACTGTCAAACATATAATACAAAAATATTCAATGGGGCTTCCCTGGTGGCGCAGTGGTTGAGTCCGCCTGCCGATGTAGGGGACACGGGTTCGTGCTCCGGTCCGGGAAGATCCCACATGCCGCGGAGCGGCTGGGCCCGTGAGCCATGGCTGCTGGGCCTGTGCGTCCAGAGCCTGTGCTCTGCAACGGGAGAGGCCACAACAGTAAGAGGCCCGCGTACCACAGATAAAAAAAAAAAAAAAAAAATTCAATGATGCTCCTCAGGCAGAAGGAAGATAAGCACAGATGAAAGTTCAGAATGTATGAAATAAAACAGGTAAATCTGAATGAATATTGAATAAATAATAAAATATCTTGAGTTTTAATCATTCATAAAATTGAAATATGTGGAAATAATGTCAAATAATTCAAAAGGAGGTAAGTTGAATTACATTGTTTTAATGTTCCTTGCATTACCTGGGAAGAGAGTAAAGTACTAAGTAATATTAGATTTTGATAAGTCAAGGATGCAGTTTGTAACTGCAAAGGAAATTACTAAAATAAATTATAAAAAGTGTATACCAAGCTAACATTAGGAAAAAAATAGAAAAAGAAAAAATAATACAAAATGTGGTAAGAAAAAAGAGAAATTTAAAATGGGGGGTACAAAAAGAAAGCAACTAATAAGATGTTAGATCTAAACCCAAATACATCTGTTATCATGTTGCATATTGGTTAAAGACCAATAAAGGACAAGCTTTATCAGACTGTATTTTTAAAATTCCAAAATATGCTACTTACACAAGACATATCTAACATACAAGTTTATAGAAAATTTGAAAGCAAGTGGTGAGAGAACCGTGTACCATGTAAACAATTAACAAAAGAGAGCCAGAGTAACCATATTTATGTCAAGCAAAGTACAGTTTAAGAAACAAAGAAGACACAACACAATAATAAAAAAAATAATAATCAAATTACCAGGAAATATAAAATTCTAAATCTGTGTTCAGGTAACATAGGTTCAAAATTTATAAAATGGAAATTAACACAGTACAAAGAAAAAAGGACAAATCCACAATCACTGAGGAAGAGTTTTAATAGACGTCTCTCAGCAACTGAAACAACAAGAAGATAAATAAATTAAAATGGATTATACTAACAGTCTTAGTCCAGCAATGCATTAAAATATATATCATGGATTAAAAATCAATATATTTTACTACACCAACAGAATAAAGAAAAATCATATGTTTATCTCAATAGATAAATAAAAAGTGTTTGGTGCAATTTCAAATTTATTTATGATAAAATCTCTGCAAATTAGGAATAGATGAGACCTTCATACATCATGTAATAACAGGTGTCTACAAAAATCATAGAGTACACATCACAGTAATGAAATTTTAAAGTGTTCCTTTAGAGGTCAGAATCAAGACAAGGGTACCTGCTATCACCCTTTACAGTCAACATTACACTGGAGACCCTTGGAAATTCATTAAAGCAACAAACAGAAACTACAGGTTATAAGCATTAGAAATAAGAAATAAAACTATCATTATTTTATGGTTATGTACATAGATCTAAAGACTATTCAGATATATTAGAATTAATAAGTGAGTTCATCCTAAACAATTAGATGCAATCAAGCCAAATATAGTGGGTTACTCATTTCATATGCTTAAAGCAGTAATATGTGTTACTCCATTATTATCCACTGTACAGTGTTTTGAATGTCTAAAATGATTTACTTTTAAAAATTGTCATTTTTCTGATTATAAGGCAATATATATTTATTTTAGAAATTTTGGAAAGTAAATAAAATTATAAAACTGGAAACTATTTAAAATACAATGGTCCATCAGAAATGAGATAACATTTTAGAATATCTTTTTTCAGATGTGGTTAGGTGGACCTCTAAGTTTTAAATATTTTTAGAGAGAAAAGATTAGCACAGAAACATTTTCTCACAATGTTTCAGATGCTTCATTTAAAATACTTTTGGAGGGGCTTCCCTGGTAATGCAGTGGTTAAGAATCTGCCTGCCAATGTAGGGGACACAGGTTCGAGCCCTGGTCCAGGAAGATCTCACATGCTGCAGAGCAACTAAGCCCATGTGCCACAACTACTGAACCTGCTCTCTAGAGCCTGTGAGCCACAACTACTGAAGCCCACGTGCCTAGAGTCCATGCTCTGTGACAAGAAGCCACTGCAGTGAGAAGCCCACCCACCACAAAGAAGAGTAGCCCCTGCTCTCTGCAACTAGAGAAAGCCCACGCGTAGCAAAAAAGACCCAATGCAGCCAAAAATAAATAAATAAATGTATTAAAAATAATAATAATAATTTTGGAGAATAATGATATGAATTAAAATATTTTTACTTTAATTAGGAAAGATTGTAATCAAACCAGTTAAGAAGTTAATTTAATATCTGGTAACTGACACTGACAAAAACAGACATTAAAATGTATATATTTAGCTAATTTGTATTTTCCAATTTTTTAAATCTTAAAGTTCCCATTCCCTTTTACCTTTTTATACTTTCTAAAAGTCTGACAGAAACAGAGACCATAAAAAATGCGTTCAGCAAATTTGCTAGATATGTTTGGGTAAAAGTCAACTGTAAGTCCCTATAACATGAATATATATATGAGAAATAAAATTTTTACAAAAGGAAGCTCTTTATAATAGCCACAGAAAACAACAAACAACTGAGAATAAGCTTAAGAAATTTCATATAAAATCTCTAAACAGAAAACTTAAAAAAAGAATTGAAAAATATTATTGTAGACCTAAATGATTGGCAGGCTATGCTCATGATTTGTATGACTTGATCATTACAGTTAAAGATGCCAATTCTAGTCAAAATGATCTATATATCCAATGCCATCCCAGTTAACATTTCAATAGAAATTTTGATATTGGTAAGCATTCTCCAAAATAAAAATTTCCAGAAAAGTGCAGACTTTCTTGAAAAAGAAAAACAAACTGGAACAATTTTTATTCTTGACTAACACTATGTATAAAAGTCTGGCAATTAGACAATATGATATTTATGCAAGGGCAGTCTAATAGAATGGAACAGAAGAGTGAGTTTGAAAATTTACCCTATGTATATCTGGACCCTTGATTCATGTGCTAGTTAAAATTGTGCTAGTGCAGGGCAATTGCATCTGGAAAAATTTAAAACTTGATCTTACATCACACCACCCCCAAACTCTTTCCATATGTTAAAATATAAATTTCCTAGAATATAATATTATACACTTAATGACCTTAGTATAGATAAAAACTTACATAGCACTTCATAAAAAAGGACTAACCACAAAAATGTTATAAATCAGACTATAATTGAAATAAGAACTTCTGTGTCACAGAAGATATCATTTAAAAATTGAAAATTTAAGCTATAGTGTGGGAAATTACATTTGAAACACTTATTAAGAACTTCTATAATTAATAAGGGAAAGTCAAAAATTACAAAAGAAAATATTGACAAGAACTCTAAACAGGCATTAAAAAAGGTATTCAAGTGGTCAATAAACATTTTTAAGAAAAGGCACTAAACTTCCTTAACAATCAAGGAACTGGAAATTAAAATTATAGTGTGAAACCACTATAACCCACCAAAATGGTTCACATTTAATAAGAACAATGTACAGTTTTAGTGAGTAAATGGAGCAACAGGAACTCTCTCACACTACTGATGGAAGAGTAAATTGTACATGAGATGGGAGGGAATGCACAGTCACAGAAAAGGTTGAGAATTTTGAGATCTCACATCCTTGAACCTTGCTGATTGAAGCAGTAACACATCCTTTTGCCTCATTAAAGATTTTGGCTACCCGTTGTTGTCTCAAAAGGGGATGCCAATGTTCCTTGTAACCAATCTCCATCTTCTCCAGGTCCATGAGAGTGAAATCCCAGCATAGAAAAAGGAAAAGTACCAGAACTGTATGGGAAAATATATATTTTTTGAATATATATATTTGAATTGTGTCCTCCCAAAAAGACATATTGAAGTCCTACCTGCAGTACCTCAGAATGTGATCTTATTTGGAAATAGTCTTTACAGAGTAATCAACTTAAATTAAGGTCATTAGGGTAGGTCTTAATCTGACTGGTATCCTTATAAAAAGGGGAAATTTGGACATAGAAGCAGACATGTATAGAGAAAAGATGATGTGATGACACACAGGGAAGGATGGCTATGTTGCTGATATGGTGCAGCTAAAAGCCAAGGAACACCAAAAATTGCAGGCAAACACCAGAAGCGAGAAAACACAAGGAAGGACTATGCCCTAGAACCATCAGAGAGTACAGCTCAGCCAACACCTTGATTTTGGACTTTTAGGCTCCAGATCTATGAGAAAGCGAATTCTGTTATTTTAAGCCACCCAATTTTTGGTACTTTGTCATAGCAGCCATAGAACACTAATACAGTGGGTGGATTCAATGGTCATTAAATGAGGGAAATTAAAATATCAGATTAGTTAGAGTCAAATTCATGGGTGCACTCACCTGGGCTTCAGGATTTAACATGGTAGCTTGAGCATTTGGGACTGCTATTAATAACTCATTAAATTGGTTAATTAATGTTTGGACTCATTGATAGCTTTATAGTTAATGAGGGTGAAATGCTAGACTTTCATTGGCATGCTGAAAACGGAGTATGAATGCTTGGGAAGATGACAATTTTGGAATGGGTTATAAACTAATTGCTCAACTAACTACTCCCTCAGCATCCTCGTCACTAGGGCCCAGAGGATATGCTCTTTGCCAAGACATAAAGAATCACAATCATGAAGGGGCTTTGATGTGTTGTGGAGGCTGTCATGGGAAGCCAGAGTTAACTGTGGTAGATGACCTAATCTTGATGGAAATCATGAGCCCCTTAGGGATAGAATTAAATGGAGGCACAATTATAAAAGTAAGCTACAGGAACAGAATAATAAATACACTTCTGACCTGTTGGAATTTTGGGCAATGGCACATTGATCACAAATAGATCTCAAAATAGAATAGATGATACTTGACATACATAAGTGCTATGTTAATTACTTTTTGCTGCATAACGAATTACCCCAACATTTAACAGCTTAAAACAACATGCATTTATTAACTCATAATTTCTGAGAATCAGGAATTTGGGAGAAACTTAGCTTGGTGGTTCTGGTTACTGGGTTTCTCATGAGGTTACAATAAAAATGTCAGCCAGAGCTTCATTCATCTGAAGGCTTGACTGAGACTGGAGAATCACTTACATGGCTATTGGCCAAAGGTCTAAATTTCTTGCTACACAAATCTCTTCATAGGACTTCTTGTGTTTCTTTCATGACATGGCAACTGAGCTCCCCCCAGGAAGAATGTGAGCAAGGAGGAAACCCAGATCGCTTTTTTTCATATAGTTACAGAAGTCATACAATATCATTTCTGCCATATTCTTTTCATTCAAAGTTAAGTCACTAAATGCAGCCCACACCTAAGGGGAGGAGAATTAGATTTCACCTCTTGAAGGGAGTACTTGTACATTTATTTGCTAGAAGATACCTAACTTGAATCACCATAGTGAAGATTCAAAGATTTTTGCTGAGTTTTGTGCACATATATGTTTTTTCACAGACTTGGAAATGGTGGGGAAGTCAGTGTACTTTGAGTAAGGACACTGAGACACACCCAAAAGGATATACTGTGACTTTTTCTCAAGCCATTACCATTTACGAGACTGGCTATGCACTGGAGAATTGGAAATGCTGAGACTTTCTGAAGGATATTAGATACTGATTCTGAACTACTGCTAATCCTCAGAAAGAAAAAATGTCATCATGGCTTACTGTTCAAAGTGCCAGCCAAAGAAAGCCGGTGATGCCAGACATTGTGCTCCAATTCTACCTGAGAGTAGAAAGCTAGTGGGACAGTAGATAGGTGGGTCATGCATTTTTTTTCACTGTGGAGGTTGGTATTTTCATTCAGACAAATGACAAGATTAGGTACTGACAGAAAAAGTGTTGGACTCTGCTACTCTCTGTCTCTCTAGATCCACACTTCACCTTGTTTCACCCTGCTTTGTGCCTGGGAAGGCTCAACTTTAGGGACTTCATGGAAAAAAACTACCTTGTCCTATGCATCCCAAGCACCAGTAGAAAATCAGAGGGTGGCAAGAGAGTGAAGTTTAGGTATTTATTTCCCTGAATCTGTGTTTATTCCTCCAGCTCCTTCTCTTTCCTCAAGTAAGCAGTGGCTGCTTTCCTCTATTGAAGAGCATGGCTACTATAGCTACTGTTGTCTCACTGAGTAACTATGGTAACTAGTTTTCAGAAAATTATTTCCATTGGGATATGTTGAATTTGAATGTGACTATATTAAGCAGGTAGCTGGATATATGGCTTTGAATCTCAGATATGATATAAGAACTATATAGAAAAAGATCTGAGCATGATCAGTTTAATGATGATAGCTCAAGTCATACAGGGTGATGGAGGATACTTGTAGAAAGTGTACACAATGAGAAGAGAAGAGGGCTGGTGCGTTTCCTTGGGGGAAAACTCATGGGGTGTTTAAGTGACAGTCTCCTTTTTAATGACAAAGGAGATTAAAAAGACATGGTCAGTGTAGAACAAGAACCAGTGTTCATAGATGCCAGGGAACATTTCTGAACTAAGAGCTGTCAACGTTATGAAATGAGGTAAGATCAAGTAACATAAAAACCCAAAGATATTCAATACATTTAGAAGTATGGAAGAACTAATGAACTTGGTAAGAATGATTTCAATGTACTAGGGGTAGCAGAATACAGGTATCAATAGTTTTGAATCAGGAGCAAATAGATGGTGAAGAAATAAAAGATTTCACAAATCTTGTTTGTGAAGGAGAGGAGAACAGATGATTAGAAGATTTACTGGAGTTGGAGAGAGAACAAGGAATATGTGGGGGAGGAAAAGTAACTTCTCTCTACCCTTCTAGGTTCTTGGACGAGACTCCTTGGTAATAGAAGACAGATTAACAAGAGAAAAACAAACAGAAGTTTAAAAACATGTACACTTTCTGTATAGGAGATACCCAGGAAAAACTGAGTAACAACCCCAAATCTCCCAAGCCACTATATTAAATACCATCGTCAGCTAAAAGTAAAAGAGTTTGGAGAGTGGGGGAACCAGTTATGGGAGACTGCTAGGAAATGCTCAGTAAATAAAAGTGAGGTTATGCAGATCTGAATCTTTGCCTTCTCTATATAATAAAAGATTCTAGAGATTTAGTCATCCTTTTCTTCCTGGGACAGAGTGAGAGAGAAACTCTTACAAATGGAGATTTCCCTTATAAAAGTAAATGCCTCTTACAAAAGGATAACTTCTACTCCATTTTCAGAGTTTTTGCTGTGTCTTCTGTTTCTTAAAAATTATCAACCTAAAATAATACTTATACCAAAGAGGCATATTTTGAGGTGGCAAATTCTTCTCCCCTTTAAATACATGTAAGTATGCCTAAAAGATAGATGAAAAAAAGAAAAACAGAAGGAAGGTTTTGAGATAATAAGACATGGAACTCTTAGATGACTTTCCTACTTTCCACTTTAAAGAAGCATATATACTGACTCTGTTTGGACCTTTGATTCAGAGTACATATATTAGATGACTGTTGGTTTCTTTCCAGGTCATTGGTCTCTATTTTGACTTTCATTTTTTTCCCTTTTCTTTACTATCTCTTTGAGCTTGCTTGATAATCCTATGCTGGATCAGTTTAATAATGTATTTGTTTCCTCTAAATTTTTGGTGAAGTAGTCCTAATTTGCCATTCTAAGCCAGAAAAGACAGGAGAGAAGATAGATTCTACAATTCTTCTACAAATTCTATCATTTACAACTGTGGAAACCAATATCTCCTTTTTCTCACCTGACCAAATTATATAACCCAATTATTCATTGTAACAGAAGTCAGGCATCCATGATGTTAAAGAAAAAATTACTCTGACACTTGTTAAAATAGTAAGAAAGACTTTGTTCAAGACTATTGCAATAGGGGTCAATTCTATGGCAATAAGGAAGAGGGATTGTGCTCAACTCCAAATATAACAAAGATAACTAGAGATTTATAGCCAAGGAGCAGAGTAAGGGGGTCAGTGAATGGAAAATAACTAAGAGAAGACTTCAAGGGATTTTTGCTAAACTGACAACAGGATTCTTGCTGAAGTCAGGCCAAAATGACCAAATATCAAGGACAGAGGATGAGAAACTTGACAAGATATTAAGGGTTGAGGGATTCTTGCTAAACCAACTAAGCAGTATTCTTTGCTGAAGGTTGTCCAAGGTAGAAGCCTGGATGAGAAGAGGGATCAGAGGTGCCTAACTAAAGTTTGGTTGAGGAAGAAGTTTTGTCAACGATTAAGGTGAGATAAACTAGTTGGATTAATTTGAATCTGGTTAAAAACATATTGGCTAATGGAAGCCAGATAATATTTTATGACTGAACAATGTAAAACATTATCTTAGTGTATTGAAAACTACAGCATTCTTCTGGAAGGAGTTCATGCTATCAAGGAAACAACAAAAGAAAACAAAATAATGTAACTTCCAATGTAATTATTTTATTATTTACTAGATTAACTAGAACTATGTGAAAAATCATGAAGAAATACATTGTCAACTGTAAGAAATTTTCCCTTTCATACCAACTACATAAGTAAGCTACTTGTATATGAACTTGTTCAGGGGGAAACATTTAGTCAAAGCTATGGCTTTCTCTTTTTTTTTTTTTTTTTGCCTATTATTTACTATGGTAAACAATAAAATAGAAATAAACTCAGAGAAAGTAAGTCACAAAAGAAAGAAATTCAAAACTCCAGTCAACCAAAATGAATTTTCTAGTTTTCTTAGGATGTTATTTCCTTCCAATATATTATCTGGTGATATTGAATCTGCAAATCAACAGTTTAAATAATTTCGTATTGACTATGCATATCATACTGTTTAGATTCAATGAGAAAGAGGGCCTCAAAAGCAAAGCAGCAACAGAACTTAATAGTTTTGACTATTATTCTGTTTCTGTTAGACTTAAGAGAATATACATTTTAATAATAACTTACCTTTCAAATGCTGAAAGCAAGAAAATGAGTTTTACTTTTTCTTGAAGCATTGCAAGGTAGACATCATTGTTCTGAATTTTTTTTTCATATGATGTATCACTAATTGCTTTTAAATGGGAAGATAATAAGGACTTAATCTTTCCAACTCTGATTAAGGAAATAATCATTCAGTAAAGTCAGATTGGCTCTAACATCTACCAGTATTTTGCTACTCATTCATATAGTCAATCTTCTTTAACGTAAGCAAATCTGTTAGTGAAAAATACCAAGGGATCTTTTATAAAGAACTCTGCAAAATATGTCAACTTTTTATATTTTCCAAGTTAAAAAAAAAATCCCCTCTGGAACTTTGCATTTCTTTTTGTCATGGAGACTGCATTGCATTTCGCAAAGTTAAACCAGATGGCTGGTAAAAGAAATTTATCATCAAGTTTAACTAGTGCATTTCATAGAAGTCTTTCAATTTATACATGGAAATTTTATGAAGTGTTTCTTCTGCAGATCCTTATGTAAATTAGTAAAGGTCCTGAGGCCCAAAATTTGAAAAAAGTTAGGCCAGACTTAAAGCACCAGGCTGTGGAGAGATAAGAAGCATAAAGTCAAGTCATAGCACTAATCTATACTCACGCCTTCAACTGGCTTTCACTGTACTGACTCATTCTGGTCATGCTTCTGCATAGAAATAGTTACAGAAGGTTGTCAACTGAGAGAGGATTAAAAAATAATATGTAATCTTATTTAAATACCTAGCCTAAAGCCTTCTTAACCTTTCTGTCATTGCTTTTTTTATGTAAATACATCATTTAAGCAGTTTAGCCATTTTAGCCAGCTTGCCAGAGCTGGCCTTTTCTCTCCATTGCTAGTCACTGCTTTTTTTCTCTTCCTCCATTTACTTGTAGTCACCTCTGGAATTGCTATTTATAGCTCTGGTGGTATGAGTGCTCTGATGAGATTCAATTTTCAATCTTTATTTTATTGCAAGGTACAGCTTTAGAGGGTGAGGAGTAGATCAGATTAGGTTTTGCTCTGCCAAGAGTTTTTATTCATAGACTTTCTTTAAGAATAGATGTGAGAAAGACATTACTAGTGAAATATATTGTCTTCTTCATATTTGAGGATGATATTGTGACTGGTATCATTCCAGGTTTTGGGTGTGGTTGAACACCCAGAACCTTTTGTAGCAGCTTTTTCTATGCTCTTAGAATGTTAAAGAGCACCCTTTGGTCTGCAGCTGCTGATACAATTCACTAAGCCTGATGCAGCTTGAGCTGTTTCCTATTTCTTTTTCAGAAATTAATTCAGAACATAGAAGCCTTTTGGAATGAGCATATGTTGGGGCATACATGCTAATAACGTATCACTGAGAAGCCTCTGGTAACACAATATGACTCAGTCTAAATGAAGATAAATTTATTATCAGGACACTAGGACTCACAAAGAATTTTTTTTTTTAAGCCTGAAAAACCTATATAATGATGAGGATAACCCCGATTGAAAGTCAAGAACTGATGACTAGTCTCTTTCCCATTGATGTTGGAAAGACAGATTTTGAAGGGCCTCCTGTCTTTTTGCAAAGATGCCTGAGATTCAAATTCTAGGGAAGGAGAGAACTTGATTGACTTGTTTGGAGCCATGGTGAATGACAGCTCCACCAGAACACTGTGGAACTGTGAAGGGTGTAACTCAGGATTGATTGATACTGAAAGAAAATAGAAGGTATGATCAGTGGGTGATTGGTCTTATTACACTACTGTTACTGCTCTTTGGATATTATGATCAATTATTTAAGATTTATTTTTGGATCCTGGTTTCTATGGACTCTCCAAAACATATCAGACATTGGACCTAATCCAACCAAAAATACTACTAAATCTAAAAAAGAGCTCTCTTCTACATGGGTAAGGAAGTAAAATGCACTTAAATTATAGAGTGAACAAGCAGTTAAATTCTAAACTGGTTTTTGACAATTAGGGATAAATATATAAGAAAACTAAAAGGGTTTTGAGAGCCTCTGCTGAATAATAACATTCCCCAATATAGTGATACTTAATATATATCATATTGAAAATGCTTAAACATTGTGGGCAAATAAACTATTTGATTCTTAAAATTTTTACAGACAAAGCTGTATGTGTTTTGACATTTCTCATTTAAAACTGGGAAGTGCTACACAGTGGGCATTTGTGCCATTGCAGTCATGGAAATGGTATATCTTTCCACTGTGACTCATTGTATTTTTTAGTGATGAGAACACATGTAGTATTATGCTGCTGAATTAAAAGATTTTTTTCTTCTTCATTTTTATAGATGTTAAATGTCTGTAAAGAATCTTCTTATTTGTTCATTTTATTTATTTATTTTTGGCTGTGTTGGGTCTTTGTTGAGGTGCACGGACTTCTCATTGCAGTGGCTTCTCTTGTTGCAGAGCACAGGCTCTAGGTGCCCGGGCTTCAGGAGTTGTGCCTCGCGGGCTCTGGAGCACAGGCTCAGTAGTTGTGGCGCACAGGCTTAGTTGCTCCGAGGCATGTGGGATCTTCCTGGACCAGGGCTCGAACCCGCGTCCCCTGCATTGACAGGTGGATTCTTAACCACTGCGCCACCAGGGAAGCCCAAGAATCTTCTTAAATGCTCCGATAAACATACCAATAAGACTAATAACAATAATGACTAACATATTTAATGTTGGGTGTATGCCAAAACATTAAAAGTCTTATTTAATCTTTACAGCAATCAAATGAAGCAGATCTGTGTTTCTCAACTTCAGCACTTTTGACATTTTGGACCAGATAAATCTTTGTTGGGTTGGGGGAGAAAGGGCTCTCTGGTTCATTAAGATATTTAACAATATCCATGGTCTCTACCCACTAGACGCCATAAATGCCTATAGAACCCCCTCCCAAGTTGTGACAATCAAAAATGACTCCGTACACTGCCAAATGTCCCATCTGAGAACCACTGAAATAGGTACTATTGTATTCTGCCCCCAGAAAAATCCGTTGGTCAAGAAAAGTTTACTTCACTAAATTTACTGCAGCAAGAAAGAATACCACTTTCATAATAAGTAACTCAACAGATACAAGTTAGGTCAATTTATCTTCAGAATTTTCTTGCTTAGGCTCAAGAAGTTAAGGTGGGTCTTTTAAAGTAGGGGATTGATTAGGACTGGGTAAAGTTCATATAAAACAGTTCAGGATTGGAGAATAGGGAGGAGAAGGTCTTAAGGTGGGTCTTGATGAATAAATTGTTTGATTGAAAAGAGTGCTGATAAATTGGAAGATTAAGATTGACACATACACACTACTATACATAAAATAGCTAAGGAATAAGAACCTGCTGTATGGCACAGGTACCTCTACTCAATACTCTGTAATGACCTATATGAGAATAGAATCTAAAAAAGAGTGGATATATGTATATGCATAACTGATTCACTTTGTTGTACAGCAGAAACTAACACAACATTGTATCAACTATACTCCAATAAAAAATAACTAAAAAAAAAAAAAAAGAGGGTGCCATTCCCTGAAATGAGCAAACTCTTTGTCAGGTATACTGATTTCCAATAATTTCCTAATGTAAATCGTAAAGTTATTTATAGGTTTGAAGTCTCATGTTCCCACATAAGAATTTACTGCTGCAAATTAAGTTATATTGATATAGGTAGTCTCAGTTTTTGGTCCCACCAATTTGGCTATGTTGATACAAATTGTCTCAATTTCCAGACCTTCATTTTGTTACCAACTCTTTTGAGTAGGTCCCCAGGCAAGGGTCCTCCAACCCAGCGTGCCCAGTGGTGTCATTGGAGCCAACAGAATAAGAATGAGACTGAGTTCAGTTTAGAAACAAAGGGAAGTTTTTTCTTTGATCAAAGAACAGAGACGTGACAGCTCCGGCTTTAGAGCACATGCTCTCTCTGACATGCTGTGCAGAGCTGCTGTATAGAGATTGCCTCAGCCTGGAGGGGAGGAGGTGGAGTTCTCGCTGGTCAGGCACAGGCGTGCTGCTCATGTCTGCAGATCCAAGCGCCAGGTGCAGCACCTCTGCATGTGGTCTGCTGTGCTGAAGCGTTGGGCACAGCCATTTCACACTAGAAACTCTAGTCTGAAGAGCTGGGCACAAAGCCTCTGCCCACTGCAACCTGAGAGCAAGTGAAACTAGACGAAGTATAAAGGAAAAAAAAAGTTTAGGTTTTATTTTAATTACCCAGATTCTATTTTGATTTCTCAGGAATTGTTAATGGGCTTTGCTGGTGACAATTGTAATCCTTCTCTAGACTGAGCTGGGGATATAATTACCATATGGGACATGATTAATCTAAATCTGTACTGTTGTGTGAGGCATTATTATCATGTATCATGTTTTGCAAAGTGGTTGATTTACTATCTATTATCAAGTATTTCTGTTCTCTCTTTCTCTCTCTGTTTCGGTCATTTGATGGGAAAACTTCTTTGCAACATTTTGATCACTGTAAGTATTATGGACTGAATGTTTGTATCCTTCCCAAACTCATATGTTGAAGCCCTAACCCACAATTTGATGGTATCTGGATTTTGGGTGATAGTTAGATTTAGATTAAATTTTGAGGGTGGGACCCTCATGATGGGATTAATAAATCAGCAAGCACCTTGATCTTGGACTACACAGTCTCCAGAACTGGGAGAAATAAATGTTGTTTAAGCTATCCAGTCTATGGTATTATGTTATAGCAGCCTGAGCTAAGACAATAACATTGACAAATTCTAAGAAAAGTGTTATGACTACAGTTTGTTGTGTACTTTCTATTAGCACACTAAAGTGCCCAAATTAACCCAAGGCAATGGATCAAATTCCCAGTTTGGACAGCGTGGAGGAAAACAATTTGGGGATATTAGCCAAATTATCTATTTCCCTGATTTCTTTGTTTGTTTTCTGGATCTTTTTATTAGTAGTAAAGATACCAGAATATCTCTAAGAATTAGGTACAACATTCTTTGCCTAAGATCACATGCATTTTACCTTTAAAGAACAATATTATATTTAGGACTCCTCTCTTGAAACACAGCATGCCCAATTTAGTGAGTTTTAAGGGTGAGAAAATTTATGGTCTTAGCGGCATTGTTTATATTCCATGCATATTTCACTTAGGATTTTTTTCCCACAGTTTTTAGGCTTTATATAAACATTAAGTGGTCTGGAAGACAAAAGAAATTGACACCACATACCTTTCCAGTAACTATGGTTTGGAGTCTTAAACCGAGACCAATTTTCTCTTTCTTCAATTTGAGACCAATGTTTCTCTTTCTTCAATTAAATTATCTTAAGATCTTTTTTGCTAAGAGGAAAAGTTGATGAGCCAAACTGGGCTCTAGGTAAAATCAAATATTGAACTGAATGCATACATCAATATACTGAGAAGACAAGTCACTGACCTCTTTGTAGGTTTCTGTAGAACAATAGGCTTTTGTGGAACAAATCTAATACCACTTAATGGGGTGTGGGCACCCAATCATCTGATTTCAGCCAAAAATACCTTTATGGAGTTTCTGAATCATATTATACAGATAGGGTGCCGTTGAAGAGTGAACTCATACACAAGTGGTAAGATTTATAGTACAGAGATTAACAGGTAGATCATTCAGAACAGGAGACTTCTTTGTAAAGTCTGTAAAGTGAGATAGCTTCCACATATATACCATTTTCCTAAGGACACTTTCTAATCTCTATTTCTGTGAAAGTGAGTTATAAAGTCAACAAAGTCTGAAAGGTACCCAAGTATGATTTGAGTAGAGCCATCAACCTCTCTTTTGGTGTTACATGATAAGGGATTTTAGGATTTTGGATATATGGCCTCTTGTGGTGTTTTCTCATAAAAATCACATTTGAGGTAAATCCAATTGCCTAGGGGGAAAACTCATTTATTAAAAGGGACTTTTACTAAAAGGAGGTAGGTGGAGCCTAAAAGAAATTAAGCACAAATCCATTTTTTTGTTTGTGTTCTTTAGCTGATCAAAAAATATCTGTCTCCAGTGTATTAAACCAATAAAGAGGCAAGAAAATAGCTATAAAAATAAACATACATACTTATCAAAACCTGTGGTTCCATTCATGTCTATCTTATTCTATAGGTCTTTGGTGTAAGTTTTCTGTTTGCCAAAGATCGTCTGCTTCTGATTCCCAAAATTTTTCAGCTTAAGGTGTCTAACTGAGATACTCTTCCAGTGATGTAAGGATAACTTATATCTATTTTATGGAAAATCATGGACCCAAAGATCAACTTTCTGTCCTTTCAACTGTGGTTCAAGAGTTGTCTTTATCTGGTGTATCTTCCAGAAGACTAGATCTTTGAGATTTATGTCATTTAAATGTTGTTTGGCAGGATGTTGAAGAAAGGCTGATGATCAGACACGGTATATTGCATAATACTAACATACCAATATGACAGCCAATGTCAATATATGCAGTATATTACCTTGCAGTATTCAACCTTGTCTGTTTCATGGTCTGACTTAGTACTTAACCTTGAGAGAGTCTATGAATCCCAGACAAGTTGAGCTTGTCATTAAAGCCAATGGCATTACTTTATGCCATGGAAGTTTACGTGTCTCTGAGCTTGGTAATTTTAGTTTGAGAAGTTCATTTGTTCTTTTATCATTTCCACTGATTGGGGGTGATGTGGGAGTGAACTTTCTGAATTAGTGGCAAGTCATTACAAAGCTGTTTAATGTCCATCTGTCTGAGAGAGAGAGAGTTTGTACGGCAATGGAATTATTTAAAGATGATATTGTAGTCCCATTAACAATACAATTAAAATTTAAAATATCTTCTTCAATATTTAGAGGTATTTCTCCTCATTAGTTCAAAGGCAAAGTTGGAACTTAGGTACAGGGTTTCCCCTCAGAGTATTTTTATTGTTTCCTCCACAATAAATATTTGTTGTATATATAGATGTATCATATTATATATAATATATATAATAATCATTATACTATATTATATAATATACCATATTGTGAGAAAAATAAAGATATATACACATATATTCACACACATATATAGTATTATATATGTTAGTCACATAGCTAGCTAGCATGGGCTGTTATTACAGTGTCCTTTAAGCTTATATATTTATAGGTGCCCTTTTCTTCTGATGACATCGGAGCACTATTTATTTTATTTGCTCAGCATTAGTGTTTTCTGGGTCTTAATCTGTTTTTGTTTCAAAACGTTCAGTGCAGTCTTCCATGAGGCTGTTCCTTATTCCAGTCTTTGCCTATTAAATTGCTTCGTTTTAGCTTTAGACAATTTACAGAAAGTGAGGCGAGAACCAAGATCACATTTGCTTCAGGATGTACACCTGAGTTCTGCAAAATGTGCTCAATAATCTATCCTATATCCTTTAATTCGCCAGTGGGTTAATCCTTTTTTTTTTTTTGATTCTTCTTTCAACTGTTTTGAAATGTAATGTAATCACAGGGATATCTTTGGGTTTAGCCTCCAAAAGAACTCACCTAAAGTCTATAGCTTTTCTAAACCCTTCTGGTTTTGTTTACATGTGTTACCTTTTATGTCATGCTTAGAACCTTCCTAATCTCTCTCTCTGTCTCTCTCTTACTCTCTGTCTCTCTCTCTCTGTCTCTCTCTCTATATATATATGTGTGTGTGTGTGTGTGTGTGTGTGTGTGTGTGTGTGTATATGTATATATATAATATATACGTATATATATAATATATATATAACATGAGTTATGTTTAGCTCTCTCTTTCACTCTCAGAAGTTTCCTAATTTGAATAATAAAATATAGGACCATTCTCTCTACCTCTGATTTAAATAATTCCCAATCTACTGTCTAGTTCTCTTTTTCTTTATCACACCAACTTATCACATCAACTTTATCATACCACAGGACACTGAAATAAACTCTTATCTGGTTACTTTACTGCTCCCCCTTCCTGTCCCCACCCCCATCAACATGTGCTCTATCCCACAATAAGGAATACCTTATCTATACTGCATCCAGATTTCTGTTCAGGTTACAAGTCTGGTTAAGGATCTACCTATCTCTTCTTGTTTATCTAAAAAACCTCTCCCTGTACTCTATGCTAGCATTATCTGAATTAATATATTTTCTTTTCATCAAATGCAAAGTACTCTCTCCCATACGACAGTATTTTCACATTCTCTCTCTTTCCTCTTGCTCTGATTAACATCTTATCTATCAGATCTAAGATCAAGGCTTATTCCCACAGGAAACTGTCTATTGCCTCCTGTGGTTGGCTGAATAATAATCCCCCAAGTACATCCACAGCCTAATCTCCAGAACCTATGAATGTTACCTTATCTATCAAAAGTGAATTTAAATATCAATAAATTGAAGATCATGAAATGGGGAGATTATCCTGGATTGTTCATGTGAGTCCAATGCAATACCAATGATCCTTCTAAGAAGGAAAGGAGTCAGTCAGGGTCACAGGGGAAGGGAATGTGGTGACAGAAGTAGAGATTGGAGTGATTTTCTTTGAAAATGGAGGAAGGGGCCATATCCAAGGAATATAGGAGGCCATGAGAAGCTAAAGGCAAGAAAATGAATTCCCCCCTTAGAACTTCCAGAAGGAAACGACCCCGCTGAAACGGTGAATTTAGTCCAAGTGCAACTGATTTGGGACTTCTGACCTCCTGAACTGTAGGAGAATAAATGTTTGTTGTTTTCAGCCACTAAATTTCTGGTAATTTTTTACAGCAGCAATATACCTCTGTACACTACATCTTATTATTAGGAATACTAATGGTGTCACTTGATTCTCCTCTGTCATACTCATAAAATCAGCACTTTTACACTTGATTACATTTTTATTTTTATCTATTTCATAAACTATAAACTACGTGCTCCAAGAAGTTAGGGTTTTTAAAATCTTGCCTTTGTATCATCAGCATCCAGCAGAGTTCATGGCATATAGCAGATGGACAATAAACATTTTCTGTGAATGGATAAAATGATAAATTTTACATTTCAGAAATTTCTTTACTATGTAAATATAATGGGGAGTATAACATTGGACATCTCATTTATTTTAGGTCTCTTTTTTCTGCTTTTGAGCAATGGTTGATTCCTTACATACAGACATGGAAGTACAACTACTTCCAGCTGGCAGAACTGTCCCCTTCATTCCCTCCACCTTCAGTATATAAGCAAGGTGATAGAAACTTTCCTACTAAGCAAAGATTTTTGTTAGTCATTTCTGAATCATATATTTTAGGATCCATTAATAAATCTTTGCTATGCCTAAGACTTCACGTTTTGAATGATCAAAAGTGAGATTACAAGTATTAATTACATGGGGGATAATAGTTTTAAAAAATTCCTGCCACACACCATTGACTGTGAAGTTTACTTTATATATTTAATATATCTCCTTTGAATGGGGCTCTCCTACTTTGTCATTTTGCTTGGATGGTCCAAACATTGATCTACAGTTTAATATATGCCATTCCCTTAAAGAGCAAGTTACACATTTCCCCCCACAAAACACATTTCCATTAGTTCATTGACCATTATTTCTGAACTCTTTGTCAATTTTCTCCTTGTCAAATTGTTTTCATGGATTTCTCACACTATTAATATAATAGACTAGCAGACATTTTTAGGTTTGATTATTACACAGCTGACTGTTGTACTCTCTACATTGTATAAAATGTGCTAAGAGTAGCATAATATTTTTTGTAGCTTGTATTGACTTAGAATCTGTGGGCTGAAACTAGACATGAGCAAGGATGAGTGAGCTCATCAAGGAAACCCCTGTTACTTCTAGAGAGTCCTCCAGAAAGTGAAGTATAGGTACAGTGTTCTGACAGATCAGATAGCAATGTCAGTTGTGTCACTTTAGGAATAGTGCTTTGGATCATTTTCTCTTAGATTTTTATCTTAATGATTTACAACTATTTTTAAAAATGTTCTCTTGCAGTTGAGAATAGAAATATGAGTCATTTTTTACATTGGTAGTTTTAATGACAAAACATCCTAATTATCATATCTATGCATTCATGCCTATTTTGTATAAAGTTTAGTTTTAAAGGGACATAGAAAAGGAGCTAATGATGAGAATTGGAGTCACTAGGTGTGTTCAGTGTACTGAGCAGTTCTCATGCATCAGGGCTGGCTATGGGTCTTCTGTTTGGTAAGGACCTATGTAGGAGAGATGGATGTTTCTTTCACATTTATTGTCTTCTGTATCTGCTATTTAATTTCAGAACATATTAAAATTTTCTCTAATTATATTATGTATGGCCTATATATAATAGTAATGCTATAATTTTGCTTTTCCCTGTCTTAAATCATGGGTGCTTTACGACTGGCTCCAAAACCCTTAACAATTTACATCTATTATCTTCTTCAAAATTTTCATGAGTCTTTCACAGTAGGAGTGACTGTGCATCTCACTGCCTCTCATGTAACCATTTGTGAATTTGAACTTTAATTTTTTGCTTACTGACCTGTCTATGGTCTTCTTGGGGCCAAACTTTACTTTGATTATCTTTTAGTCTCTCTCCCGTATCCCACTTCAAGTCATCACAATGTACACAGTGACCACAATTAAGTGGCAAGATCAATTTTTCCAATTCCTGTATATGTCCTTTATTCCTTCCCCATTTTAAGGAAACCTCCATACACTTCTCAAAAACACCCCTTTCCGGTTGTGATTAGCATTGTGAGCCCAGTGGGTGCTACCTGGGAGAGGAGTCACCAGGCGCTCAGAACAAAATTTCCCTTGTGGGAGCTGGCAGCATCTAGGCAAAGACCGTCCCTGGTGGTCCGTCTCCATCCAAAATGGCGCTCGCGTGCTCGGAAGCATCTGGGTCACTTCTCTCCTGCTTTTCCTTCTAGCCCAGCTCAGGCCATGTGTGTTCTGCTTCTCCCCTTAGCTCCTTCTAAGCCTCCCACCACCTTTTGGCAGCGACATCAATAGAATCTGCCGTTTTCCCCCCTGGTGGGGGCTCTCGGATCTGTGTTTAGCCATTTATATCTACTTTAGCTGTAAAAGAAGTCCAAATGAAAATCAGGTGATTGTGGAACCAGTAGGGACTTGAGGGGTGGGCAGATGTGGGGACAGTGTATCTGGTTCCAGATCCGGCTCGAAGGCTTCTCTGAGCCGGGGCCAACTCGCCCGCACTCGCCATTAGAGATTGACCAGCCAGCAGTAAAAAGTGCATTCTGGAGTCCTTGCAAAGAAAGATCAGCCCTTTGTGTACCAGCCTTTATCTCCTTTGTGCTTCTGTCTTTATTCCGACCCCCGACCCCCTGCTAGATCCTGCTGGAAGGGGCCCGGTCTGTTTCTGAGATCCGGGTTCCCATTCCGCTTACCCAACTCTCTAGTCACGTTTGCTTGGCTGTGTAACCGAATTGTTGGGATCACGGAAGAAGTCCCCTTCCCTGCGTGTCAGCACAGAGGCTGTGACTGCCACCCCGGCTCCCCGCCAAGCGCCCAGTGCCCGAGCCCGTCCCCGGCGTTGCGCAGCGTTCCCGGAACCATCCTCTCACTTGGACCCAAGAGAGGCGACAGCTCTGGCTGGGGCTCTTGGTTTCGAGAGGGTCTGGATTGGTTTGGGTGCTTTAAAATAGATTTTTTAGTTCAGTGGTGTTTTTTGGGGAAACGGGAATAGAACTTCAGTGTGAGACTTGGGTGGATGGGAAAGTTAAATATTGGTCTTATTATTATTTTTTGCTTTGCTATTGTTACCACTTTTGCCTCAATGTTAAAATAACAAAAATGAAAATAAAAATTACACATCAGATTCAGATGTGGTCTATATTAACAAGCAAAAGGTTTATTTGTCTTGGAGATATTCTACCTGGAAGAGTGAGAAAGACTAACACCCATTCTATTGACCCAAATTGAACCTATTTTCTGATAGTTACGATACAATGTGTTCAGTGGGGATTTGTAAAATGAACAAATAATTTCATGGAGATATAGAGATAGGGACCAGAAGGATAGCCATTTTAGGTTGACTTGATAGAAAAATTAAGGAACAGACATGGAACACCTTCTATACATGAAGTGTGTTTTTAAAATACATTTAGTAATTTTTTAATGATAATACTTCCTGATAATGGAGTTTTCCATCTCATTCGTCTAGATATTATGGACACACAAGGCACCTACTAAATTTTGTGAAATAAAAAGTTTTACTTTCACAAAACTACATACAAGTATGCTTTGTCACAAAATACACACTCTGTTAAAAGATAAACTGAAGCATATTACAATTTTTAAGTTCATTTGAGCAAAAAGCCATTTGAATTGGGCAGCACCAGTCAGGAAATGGTTTGGAGAACTCCACCCACAGGAGCTGGGGAGGGACTTTTATAGAGAAAATGTGGAAGCAAAATAAGGAAATTATTGATTGGGTATAGCTTGGAGCCTACTTGGCTGTTTGTGATTGGTTATCCTTAGGTTTCAATTCCATAACTTTGAAATGTTTACAGGCTTAGATTTTGGTTTGCTTATGTAGGCTCCCAGGTCTTTAAGGCCACCTCAGTCTAATGGCTTCCTTGTTTAATTAATTTAACACTCCTAAAAATATAGTTCGTAAATAAAATATTTGCTAACAAGTAATTATTTAAGGAATCCTATGAAAAATTTTTATGAAAGAATATTCATACTTTTTCTGTTTTGCAAATACTACTATTGTTCTTGGTGGCTTCCTTTTAAAAATATCCTTTGCTTAGAATGCACATAAACTATAGATGAGCTAGGAAGATTCAGCACATTTGCTTATGAAAAGATGCTAATATTTTACAAGTTTTTCAGAGTGGTATTATTTTACAAAGCCATCTCCTCTAATGCATTTAAAATTATGTGCTTACTTTTAAAAACCTAATTTATATAATTTTATAAAAAGTGCATTTTGTGTACAAAGACAAAATATTTTAGGTTTATTTGTTAATATTTTATTTAAGCAGATTTTTCCACCCATTTATATGAATATGTTTTTCACCATTCCCTGACCTTTCACTATTCACTGACATTCACACAGTCAATCCTTTAATAGTTTGATTATGGTAAGAAAAACCTCAGATTATTATTTTATATCATGCTAAGGGAAAATGGGTAGGGTTATCTGTCTTTTACTTTTTGAATTACAATATTTGAAATATTACAAAGAAACCCACCAAAATAGCCCAATAATGGCACTTACAGAGTTCATGAAAGCCTAATAGCTATGGTTCATGCACTTTTGCTTTTCAATTTTTCTCTGAGAAATTGAGGTCTGTTCAATGGTGTGTACTGAACTGAACGTTTTCTCTGTTTGCTAAAAAATGTATCTAATTTTTGTTTTTAAAAGATGCCTCTTGGCTAGATGTTTATTAAACATAAGTATATGCCAAGAGATCTACTTGAAGATTTAAAATGAGATCTTGTGTTAAGTCACACATGTAAAAGAAATAAAAGCTCACTTTCTACTATGGATAAATAGAGTCCTCTTTTTCTTCTAAGTATTCATTTTTCTGCCTTGCCTTTCAAAGCCATTCAACTTTATGATTTTTTAGCCAGAAGCTTGACAATATGGTTACACTATATGTATATGATATTTATTAAATCTACAAGAAATACTAACACCTGATACTTACATGAATGATCCCATCACCAGAGTTCCTCATTATTCCCTGTGTTATTTTTAAGATCATCATCAAATTTAGAAAGTGTGGTCACGTTATATTACCTCTCATCTTTCAAAATCACTTCAGCAAAATATGGTTACCAATAAACCACAGAAGCTGGCCCAGCATTACTTCAGTATAAGAGGAGAATTTGATTTTTATATTACTCACACAGTTAAAGCACATTTTTTATGTTCTATTATTCTTTTAAAATACTTTTATGTGAAGATACGTATATGATGTGGATGATAACAAAAGAACTACAGATTCCAGTGTAGACCATTGTGCTTTTTGACCAAATACTATAGCATTTGTTTCACTGAAATTTATATCACTTTTTTTAAATTTAAATTTTATTTTTTTTATACAGCAGTTTCTTATTAGACATCCATTTTATACACATCAGTGTATACAGGTCAACCCCAATCTCCCAGTTCATCACACTGCCACCCCCACCCCTTGCCGCTTTCCCCCCTTGGTGTCCATACATTTGTTCTCTACAACTGTGTCTCAATTTCTGCCCTGCAAACTGGTTCATCTGTACCATTTTCTAGATTCCACATATATGTGGTAATATACAATATTTGTTTTTCTCTTTCTGACTTACTTCACTCTGTATGACAGTTTCTAGATGCATCCAGGTCTCTACAAATGACTATCACTTTTATGGCCGAGTAATATTCCATTGTATATATGTACCACATCTTCTTTATCCATTCGTCTGTTGATGGGCATTTAGGTTGCTTCCATGACCTGGGATTGTAAATACACAGCAATGAACATTGGGGTGCATGTGTCTTTTTGAATTATGGTTTTCTCTGGGTATATGCCCAGGAGTGGGATTGCTGGGTCATATGGTAATTCTATTTTTAGTTCTTTAAGTAACCTCCATACTGTTCTCCATAGTGGCTGTATCAATTGACATTCCCAACAACAGTGCAAGAGGGTTCCCTTTTCTCCACATCCTCTCCAACATTTGTTGTTTTTAGATTTTCTGATGATGGCCATTCTGACTGGTGTGAGGTGATACCTTATTGTACTTTTGATTTGCATTTCTCTAATAATTAGTGATGTTGAGCAGCTTTTCATGTGTTTCTTGGTCATCTGTATATCTTATTCGGAGAAATGTCTATTTAGGTCTTCTGCCCATTTTTTGATTGGGTTGTTTGTTTTTTTTAATATTGAGCTGCATGAGCTATTTACATATTTTGGAGATTAATCCTCTGTCCTATGATTCGTTTGCAAATACTTTCTCCCATTCTGAGGGCTGTCTTTTCATCATGTTTCTGGTTTCCTTTGCTGTGCAAAAGCATTTAAGTTTCATTAGGTCCCATTTGTTTATTTCTGTTTTTATTTCCATTACTCTAGGAGGTGGGTCAAAAAAGATTTTGCTGTGATTTAAGAGTATTCTACCTATATTTTCCTCTAAGAATTTTATAGTGTCTAGTCTTACATTTAGGTCTCTAATCCATTTTGAGTTTATTTTTGTGTATGGTGTTAGGGAGTGCTCTAATTTCATTCTCTTACATGTAGTTGTCCAGTTTTCCCAGCACCACTTATTGAAGAGACTGTCTTTTCTCCATTGTATATCCTTGCCTCCTTTGTCATAGATTAGTTGACAATAAGTGCATGTGTTTATCTCTGGGCTTTCTATCTCGCTCCATTGCTCTATATTTCTGTTTTGCGGCCACTACCATATTGTCTTGATTACTGTAGCTTTGTAGTATAGTCTGAAGTCAGAGAGTCTGATTCCTCCAGCTCCTTTTTTTCCCCTCAAAAGTGCTTTGCCTGTTTGGGGTCTTTTGTTGTGTCTCCATACAAATTTTAAGATTATTTTGTTCTAGGTCTGTAAAAAATGTCATAGGTAAATTGATAGGGATTGCATTGAATCTGTAGATTGCTTTGCATAGTAGAGTCATTTTCACAGTATTGATTCTTCCAATCCAAGAACATGGCATATCTCTCCACCTGTTGGTATCATCATTAATTTCTTCTTTTTTTTTTTTAAAATTTTTATTGGAGTATAATTGCTTTAAAATGGTGTGTTAGTTTCTGCTTTATAAGAAAGTGAGTCAGTTATACATATACATATATCCCCATATCTCTTCCCTCTTGTGTCTCCCTCTCTCCTACCCTCGCCATCCCACCCATCTAGCTGGTCACAAAGCACTGAGCTGATCTCCCTGTGCTACGCGACTGCTTCCGACTAGCAATCTATTTCACATTCGGTAGTGTATATATGTCTGTATATACACTACCACTCTCTCACTTTGTCCCAGCATACCCTTCCCCTTCCCCGTGTCCTCAAGCCCATTCTCTAGTAGGTCTGCGTCTTTATTCCCGTCTTGAGCCTAGGTTCTTCATGACCTATTTTTTTTTTTAGATTCCATATATATGTGTTAGCATACGGTTTTTGTTTTTCTGACTTACTTCACTCTGTATGACACTTTCTAGGTCCATTCACCTCACTACAAATAACTCAATTTCGTTTCTTTTTATGGCTGAGTAATATTCCATTGTATATATGTGCCACATCTTCGTTATCCATTCACCTGTTGATGGACACTTAGGTTGCTTCCAAGTACTGGCTATTGTAAATAGAGCTGCAATGAACATTGTGGTACATGACTCTTTTTGAAGTACAATTTTCTCATGGTATATGCCCAGTAGTGGGATTGCTGGGTCATATGGTAGTTCTATTTGTAGTTTCTTAAGGAACCTCCATACTGTTCTCCATAGTGGCTGTATCAATTTACATTCTCACGAAAAGTGTATGAGGGTTCCGTTTTCTCCACACTCTCTCCAGCAATTATTGTTTGTAGATTTTTTGATTATGGCCATTCTGACCAGTTTGAGATGATATCGCATTGTAGTTTTGATTTGCATTTCTCTAATGATTAATGATGTTCAGCATTCCTTCATGTGTTTCTTGGCAATCTGTATATCTTCTTTGGAGATATGTCTCCTTAGGTCTTCTGCCCATTTTTAGATTGGGTTGTTTGTTTTTTTGATATTGAGCTGCATGGGCTACTTGTAAATTTTGGAGATTAATCCTTTGTCAATTGCTTCATTTGCAAATATTTTCTCCCGTTCTGAGGGTTGCATTTTCATCTTGTTTATGGTTTCATTTGCTGTGAAAAAGCTTTTAAGTTTCATTAGGTCCCATTTGCTTATTTTGGCTTATATTTGCATTTATCCAGGAGGTGGGTCAAAAAAGGATCTTGCTGTGATTTATGTCATAGAGTGTTCTGTCTATGTTTTCCTCTAAGAGTTGGATAGTGTCTGACCTTACATTTAGGTTTTTAATCCATTTTGACTTTATTTTTGTGTATGGTGTTAGGGGGTGTTCTAATTTCATTCTTTTACCTGTAGCTGTCCAGTTTTCACAGCACCACTTATTGAAGAGGCTGTCTTTTATTCACTGTATATTCTTGCCTCCTTTATCAAAGATAAGGTGACCATATGTGCGTGGGTTTATCTCTGGGCTTCCTAGCCTGTTCCATTGATGTATATTTCTGTTTTTGTGCCAGTACCATACTCTCTTGATTACTCTAGATTTGTAGTATAGTCTGAAGTCCGGGAGGTTGAACCTCCAGCTCTGTTTTTCTTTCTCAAGATTGCTTGGGCTATTCGGGGTCTTTTGTGTTTCCATACAAATTGTGAAATTTTTTTGTTCTTCTTCTGTGAAGAATGCTAGTGGTGGTTTGATAGGGATTGCATTGAATCTGTAGATTTCTTTCGGTAGTAGAGTCATTTTCTTAATGTTGATTCTTCCAATCCAAGAACATGATCCATGTCTCCATCTATTTATATTATCTTTAATCTCTTTCACCAGTGTCTTATAATTTTCTCTATACAGGTATTTTGTCTCCTTAGTTAGGTTTATTACTAGGTATTTTAGTCTTTTTTTGCAATGGTAAGTGGGAGTGTTTTCTTAATTTCATTTTCAGATATTTCATCATTAGTGTATAAGAATGCAGGAGATTTCTGTGCATTAGTTTTCTATCCTGCTACATTACCAAATTCACTGATTAGCTCTAGTAGTTTTCTGATAGCATCTTTAGAGTTCTCTATGTATAGTATCATGTCATCTGCAAACAGTGACAGCTTTAACTCTTCTTTTCTGATTTGTATGCTTTTTATTTCTTTTTCTTCTCTGACTGCTGTGGCTGAAACTTCCAAAACGATGTTGAATAAGAGTGGTGAGAGGGGGCAACCTTGTCTTGTTCCTGATCTTAGTGGAAATGCTTTCAGTTTTTCACCATTGAGGATGATGTTGGCTGTGGGTTTGTCATATATGGCCTTTATTATGTTGAGGAATGTTCCCTCTATGCCTACTTTCTGCAGGGTTTTTATCATAAATGGGTGTTGAATTTTGTCAAAAGCTTTCTCTGCATCTATTGAGATGATCCTATGGTTTTTCTCCTTCAATTTGTTAATATGGTGTATCACGTTGATTGATTTGCGTATATTGAAGAATCCTTGCATTCCTGGAATAAACCCCACTTGATCGTGGTGTATGATCCTTTTAATGTGCTGTTGGATTCTGTTTGCTAGTATTTTGTTGAGGATTTTTGCATCTATGTTCATCAGTGATACTGGCTTGTAGTTTTCTTTCTTTGTGACATCCTTGTCTGGTTTTGGTATCAAGATGATAGTGGCTTCGTAGAATGTGTTTGGGAGTGTTCCTCCCTCTGCTATATTTTGGAAGAGTTTGAGAAGGATAGGTGTTAGCTCTTCTCTAAATGTTTGATAGAATTCACCTGTGAAGCCATCTGGTCCTGGAATTTTGTTTGTTGGAAGATTTTTAATCACAGTTTCAATTTCAGTGCTTGTGATTGGTCTGTTCATATTTTCTACTTCTTCCTGATTCAGTCTTGGCAGGTTGTGCATTTCTAAGAATTTGTCCATTTCTTCCAGGTTGTCCATTTTATTGGCATAGAGTTCCTTGTAGTAATCTCTCATGATCTTTTGTATTTCTGCAGTGCCAGTTGTTACTTCTTTTTCATTTCTAACTCTATTGATCTGAGTCTTCTCCCTTTTTTTCTGGATGAGTCTGGCTAATGGTGTATCAATTTTGTTTATCTTCTCAAAGAACCAGCTTTTAGTTTTATTGATATTTGCTATCGTTTCCTTCATTTCCTTTTCATTTATTTCTGATCTGATCTTTATGATTTCTTTCCTTCTGCTAACTTTGGGGTATTTTTGTTCTTCTTTCTCTAATTGCTTTAGGTGCAAGGTTAGGTTGTTTATTCGAGATGTTTCCTGTTTCTTAAGGTAGATTGTATTACTATAAACTTCCCTCTTAGAACTGCTTTTGCTGCATCCCATAGGTTTTGGGTCATTGTGTCTCCATTGTCATTTGTTTCTAGGTTTTTTTACTTTCCTCTTTGATTTCTTCAGTGATCACTTCATGATTAAGTATTGTTTAGCCTCCATGTGTTTGTATTTTTTACAGATCTTTTCCTGTAATTGATATCTAGTCTCATAGCGTTGTGGTTGGAAAAGATACTTGATACAATTTCAATTTTCTTAAATTTACCAAGGCTTGATTTGTGACCCAAGATCTGATCTATCCTGGAGAATGTTCCATGAGCACTTGAGAAAAATGTGTATTCTGTTGTTTTTGATAGAATGTCCTATAAATATCAATTAAGTCCATCTTGTTTAATGTATCATTTAAAGCTTGTGTTTCCTTATTTATTTTCATTTTGGATGATCTCTCCATTGGTGAAAGTGGGGTGTTAAAGAACTCCCCTACTATGAATGTGTTACTGTCGATTTCCCCTTTTATGGCTGTTAGTATTTGGCTTATGTATTGAGGTGCTCCTATGTTTGGTACATAAATATTTACAATTGTTATATCTTCTTCTTGGATCAATCCCTTGATCATTATGTAGTGTCCTTCTTTGTCTCTTCTAATAGTCTTTATTTTGAAGTCTATTTTGTCTGATATGAGAATTGCTACTCCAGCTTTCTTTTGGTTTCCATTTGCATGGAATATCTTTTTCCATCCCCTTATTTTCAGTCTGTATGTGTCTCTAGGTCTGAAGTGGGTCTCTTGTAGACAGCATATATAAGGGTCTTGTTTTTGTATCCATTCAGCCAATCTGTGTCTTTTGGTGGGAGAATTTAGTCCGTTTACATTTAAGGTAATTATCAGTATGTATGTTCCTATTCCCATTTTCTTAATTGTTTTGGGTTCGTTATTGTAGGTCTTTTCATCTCTTGTGTTTCTTGCCTAGAGAAGTTCCTTTAGCATTTGTTGTAAAGCTGGTTTGGTGGTGCTGAACTGTCTCAGCTTTTGCTTGTCTGTAAAGGTTTTAATTTCTCCATCAAATCTGAATGAGATCCTTGCTGGGTAGAGTAATCTTGGTTGCAGAGTTTTCTCCTTCATCACTTTAAATATGTCCTGCCCATCCCTCCGGGCTTGCAGAGTTTCTGCTGAAAGCTCAGCTGTTAACCTTATGGGGATTCCCTTGTGTGTTATTTGTTGTTTTTCCCTTGCTGCTTTTAATATGTTTTCTTTGTATTTAATTTTTGACAGTTTGATTAATATGTGTCTTGGCATATTTCTCCTTGGATTTATCCTGTATGGGACTCTCTGTGCTTCCTGGACTTGATTAACTATTTCATTTCCCATATTAGGGAAGTTTTCAACTATAATCTCTTCAAATATTTTCTCAGTCCCTTTGTTTTTCTCTGCTTCTTCTGGAACCCCTATAATTCGAATGTTGGTGCATTTAATGTTGTCCCAGAGGTCTCTGAGACTGTCCTCAGTTCTTTTCATTCATTTTTCTTTATTCTGCTCTGCAGTAGTCATTTCCACTATTTTATCTTCCAGGTCTCTTATCCGTTCTTCTGCCTCATTTACTCTGCTATTGATCCCATCTAGAGTATTTTTAACTTCATTTATTGTGTGGTTCATCGTTGTTTGTTTCATCTTTAGTTCTTCTAGGTCCTTGTTAAATGTTTCTTGCATTTTGTTTATTCTATTTCCAAGATTTTGGATCATCTTTACTATCATTATTCTGAATCCTTTTTCAGGTAGACTGCCTATTTCCTCTTCATTTGTTAGGTCTGGTGGGTTTTTATCTTGCTCCTTCATCTGCTGTGTGTTTTTCTGTCTTCTCATTTTGCTTATCTTACTGTGTTTGGGGTCTCCTTTTGGCAGGCTGCAGGTTCGTAGCTTCCGTTGTTTTTGTTGTCTGTCCCCAGTGGCTAATGTTGTTTCAGTGGGTTGTGTAGGCTTCCTGGTGGAGGGGACTAGTGCCTGTGTTCTGGTGGATGAGGCTGGATCTTGTCTTTCTGGTGGCCAGGTCCACGTCTGGTGGTGTGTTTTGGGGTGTCTGTGGACTTATTATGATTTTAGGCAGCCTGTCTGCTAATGGGTGGGGTTGTGTTCCTGTCTTGCTAGTTGTTTGGCATAGGGTGTCCTGCACTGTAGCTTGCTGGTCGTTGGGAGAACCTGGGTGCTGGTGTTGAGATGGAGTTCTCTGGGAGATTTTCGCCGTTTGATATTATGTGGAGCTGGGAGGTCTCTTGTGGACCAGTGTCCTGAAGTTGGCTCTCCCACCTCAGAGGCACAGCACTGACTCCTGGCTGTAGCACCAAGAGCCTTTCATCCACATGGCTCAGAATAAAAGGGAGAAAAAGTAGAAAGAAACAATTAATAGAAGTAGAAAGAAAAAAGAAGGAAAGAAAGGAGGGAGGGAGGGACGAAGGAAGGAAGGAAGGAAAAAAGAAAGAAAGAAAGAAGATAAAGTACAATAAAATAAAGTAAGATAAAATATAATAAAGTTATTAAAATAAAGAATAAGTATTAAGAAAAAAATTAAAAACAAAAACCAAAAAGGAACAAAAAAACCCCCAGATGGATAGAACCCTAGGACAAATGGTAGAAGCAAAGCTATACAGACAAAATCTCACACAGAATAATACACATACACACTCACAAAAAGAGGAAAAGGGAGAAAAATCATAAATCTTGCTCTCAAAGTCCACCTCCTCCATTTGGGATGATTCGTTGTCTAAAGGAGGGAAGGAAGGAAGGAAAGCAAGCAAGCAAACAAGCAAGCAAGAAAGATAAAGTAACATAAAATAAAGTTATTAAAATAAAAAAATAATTATTAAGAAAATATAAACCCGGACAGATAGAACCCTAGGACAAATGGTGGAAGCAAAGCTATAGAGACAAAATCTCACACAGAAGCATACACATACACACTCACTAAAAGAGGAAAAGGGGAAAAAATCATGAATCTTGCTCTCAAAGTCCACCCCCTCAATTTGGGTTGATTCTTTGTCTCTTCATGTATTCCACAGATGCAGGGTACATCAAGTTGATTGCGGAGCTTTAATACGCTGCTTCTGAGGCTGCTGGGAGAGATTTCCCTTTCTCTTCTTTGTTCTCACAGCTCCCAGGGGCTCAGTTTTGGATTT
Source organism: Phocoena sinus (assembly GCF_008692025.1). Classification (NCBI taxonomy): domain Eukaryota; kingdom Metazoa; phylum Chordata; class Mammalia; order Artiodactyla; family Phocoenidae; genus Phocoena; species Phocoena sinus. Next base: position 119,767,017 of record NC_045764.1, on the reverse strand, counting down.
GGCCTCGCCTCTGCGTGTAGGTCGCCGGAGGGCGTCTGTTCTTCGCTCAGACAGGATGGGTTAAAGGAGCAGCCGCTTCGGGGACTCTGGCTCACTCAGGCCCGCGGGGAGGGTGGGGCACGGATTGCGGGGCGGGCCTGTGGCGGTAAAGGCCTGTGTGACGTTGCACCAGCCTGAGGCACGCCATGTGTTCTCGCGGGAAGTTGTCACTGGATCCCGGGAACCTGGCAGTGGCGGGCTGCACAGGTTCCCCGGAAGTGGGGTGTGGACAGTGACCTGTGCTCACACACAGGCTTCTTCGTGGCGGCAGAAGCAGCCTTAGCGTCTCATGCACTTCTCTGTGGTCCGCGCTTTTAGCCGCGACTCGCGCCAGTCTCTGGAGCTCCTTTAAGCAGCGCTCTTAATCCCCTCTCCTCGCGCACCAGGAAACAAAGAGGGAAGAAAAAGTCTCTTGCCTCTTCAGCAGCTCCAGACTTTTCCCCGGACTCCCTCCCGGCTAGCCGTGGAGCACTAACCCCCTGCAGGCTGTGTTCACGTCGCCAAACCCAGCCCTCTCCCTGATCTCCGACCGAAGCCCGAGCCTCAGCTCCCAGCCCCACCCGCCCCGGCGGGTGAGCCGACAAGCCTCTCGGACTGGTGAGTGCCCGCCCGCACCGATCCTCAGTGCAGGAATCTCTCTGCTTTGCCTTCCGCACCCCTGTGGCTGTGCTCTCCTCCCCGACACCGAAGCTTTACCCCTCTGCCACCTGCAGTCTCCGCCCACGAAGGGGCTTCCTAGTGTATGGAAACCTTTCCTTCTTCACAGCTCCCTCCCACTGGTGCAGGTCCCGTCCTTATCCTTTTGTCTCTGTTTACTCTTTTTTCTTTTGCCGTACTACGTACGTGGGGAATTTCTTGCCTTTTGGGAGGTCTGAGGTCTTCTTCCAGCGTTCGGGAGGTGTTCTATAGGAGTTGTTCCACGTGTAGATGTATTTCTGGTGTATCTGTGGGGAGGAAGGTGATCTCCACGTCTTACTCTTCCGCCATCTTCCCCTCGTCCCCCGTTTCCCCTTTCTAAATGAGGTAATTAAAACATTGTTCCCCTGGGATGTTGAGATAATTTTTTTCTGAAGCATTTTAGTCTTAAATCTGAAAATTTTTATAGACAGGAAAATGGTTTTGTTTAACCACAACTTTAATGCTTTTTTTCTAGGAGATATTACCAAATTATTCTTTCATCAAGAACTAAATATATTCTTTTATATTTCCAAATCATGGTTCCTGTGGACAGGGACAATTGACCATAGTTAAGAAGGAAGCAGCTGTTAATTTATTTTCAGCTGGCAACCACAAGAATGGATTCTTTCTCTTATTTATTTTTATTTAATCTGTGAGGCTGATGGCTCCCTAGTGAGATGATAATATGAATTCAGCAATCAGGACATTATTTTAACATCCCTTACATGCCATATTAAGTTTCTGCATAGCATTCCCTGTGTCAGGCAGAAGACAGAATGAAGAAAAGTCTTCTGCATTGAATATTTGTTCATTCTTTAGATACATCAGAGGCTCCAAGATGACCTGAAAATACAGTGCAACCTATCAGATTATATATGTTCCAGGGAAGTTAAGTGGCACATCCTGGCTCTGTGCTGGATGCAGAATTGTACAGATATATTTACTTCATTTCACGACATCGGAGAATAACGAAAGAACTTTCAGATGTGTTTCTAATCCAACTCACAAGTGGACAGTGAATTTAATGAAAAGACAAGGAAGTTTCTGATCCTCATCTGCCTTTGTCTTCACTGATATTATCCTTATTTCATTTATAATGAGTTAATATAGGCATAGTTTAGCAAATTAATGGTATTACTGAGCTAGCATTTAGTGTATCACTTTCATGTGCCTTTTTCTACTTTACTGTCTACAAATGAATTACACCTTTCCAGGTAACTTAGCAAACCAGGCTCTTAGTATTCATGTATTATGAGATTGGATGATAAAAATGGCTACTTACAGAAGAAACCAATAGAATGTGCTCCTTTGTCATTGTTTTTGTGATCCTATCCTTTTAGGTATTGATGACAATGCAAACTATTACCTTGTTACTAACCCAAGATTGAGAGTCAGCGTGTAAGATTCAAAGCAATTATGATTGCCCATTTTTGATGCATGCAGTATGTCATTTTTCATTCATGCTTGATTGCATTAAATTTTAAATGAATTCAGCCAAGAATGATTTTGCACAAGATATGGGTTTTTGGCCATAACAGAAAATGAAAAATTGTATTTGTGTTTTTAAAAAAGTGATTACTATCTTTAAAAAAACCTAAGACTTAAAAATAACAAGCTTAGCCATGCCATCTAAAATTTTCAATGCAGATAATATAATAAAATTGTATTGTTATTAAAACAGAAAACTATAAAACCTCCAAACCCAATTAGAATGTATTAATAATTTCATATGGGAAAAAGAAGGATTAATTATATTCTATCAAATACTTTGTATTACCTAAAAACCTAGTTTTAGGAACATTTAGTTAATTTAATAGTTTTGGATTTAGTTTTATTAAACTAAATAACTTCTATAATAGCCACTGTACATAAAAGGAAAAGTGTAGCAGTATTTGGGATAAAACTATTTGCATAGTTGAAATATTATTTAGGACAGAAGTCACATTGAAAAAAGGATGCAAATGGAGAAGATGAAAGGTTTCTAGCTGGATTATCTGTTGGTACACAGAAGAAAGAGTAGCTACCACTATTTTATCCGAATGAGACCTGAAATGAGTACAACTCATGAAATGAGTACAACTAAGATAACTTGGCAAGTGTAATGAAACCAAGCAGCTGACTCTGATTTTACTATATTAACATCAAGTTTCACATTTTAATCTTTTGTAAAGGCATATAATTTTAAGAGATTCAAACTTAGCTACTTATTTCTACAGTCTGTTTTTAAGATGTCTCATGTGACCAATGAATGCAATGCTAATTTGTGAAGCTGTTTAAAAACATGAATTTGTTGGTAGATGTTGTCTTTATTCTGAACAGCAATTAAATTGAGTTGAGTGAATAGTTAATGATCAAACTGCCATGATTTTATGGTGCCTACATTTATTGCAGAAATAGAATTTAAATAAATTTTGGGAGATGCTGAATTCATTTGTAGAAATGTAAAGTTAGACTTTAGAAGTCTGTCTCTATTTGACTAGTTTTGAACTTTTACCATAATAAAACTTTATATTCCTTAAAATCATTGCTTTGTATTTTAAAAAGGAATTTTAGTAAGTAATTTCTTAAATTGAAAAAATTACATAACTTTCTGCAACCAAAATATCATCACGACTAATCAGACATGGATTTAAATGTAGTCGTACTAATGTATATAATTTTTATGCCCAAACCTTATCAATCTGCTACTTCAAAACTGAGTTTCACTGACTTTCACTTTAAAGCTACCAATCTATTTAGCTGCTTAAAATCCAATCTTTTTTCCAGATACATAATCTTTTTTGGAAAATATTTGGGAAACCTCTGGGGCAGTGTTTCTCAAATTTAGCATGCATGTACATCACCCAAAGAGCTAGATTGCTGAGTCCTATTCCCAGAGTTTCATTTTGTTAAGTCTGGGTCAAGACATTGCATTTCTAATGTTCCAAGTTGACGCTCGTGCTCCTATTTCAGGGCTCACACTTTGAAAACCATTACGTTAAGGAATGCCTATAAATTCTTTGACCCATTCTGTCTTTTGATCATTGCATTAGCATGCCAGCTGACTATAATATTCCGAATTCAGCTCCTTTCTTGTTTGACCTCTTCCTAGAAAGAGAACACTTAAGACAGTATCTGCAACTGCTTCCCTTGGACTGATACTGCTCAACTCAGTACCACTTTGTCCTGCTTACGAACATAGGTCTATTTTCTTTATTTTCCTTAACACAGCTAAGGTTCTCTCCAAACCATTTTAAAGTCAAAGCTTCATTGACAAGGGAAAATACTTTCCTATCCACTTCACTGTTTACTAGACTGTCAGGACTACTTAAATTCCCTATGGATGTCTCTCTCCGTCTCTGTGTGTATAAGTACATTAAGGTTCAGGTGTTCTTTATATATATATATAATATAATATATTATATATATTATATATATATAATATATATATTATATTATATTATATATATGATATAAATATTTCTTTATATATATACACATGTACATACATACCCAACTTTTGAAGTTACTCTTTGCCCAGTGGTACTGCTGGATCTTAATCTCTCCATGCTTCTTGCCACCCAACACCAATTCAGTTTCTTCTTTTCAGACACAGCCTCAACATCAATCATTGTCCATTTAAGTTCTTTTTACAAGATGCAACCTATTCCCATGTAATCATTTGAGACCAATAGATAAAATGCATTAATAGGTATCAGCAGCCAAATTCACATATCTAGTCTTGACTTTACCCTAGTGCTGCCACTGTTACAGTTGAAAATATTCATTATCCTTTCTAGCATAGGATCACAAAAATCAAGACTTGTTCAAAATATAATGTACTACAGCAAGACACACCAGTAAGACATTGTATCTCAGGGTCTATTTTTACAGGTGAAAGTCTTAAATGTAATATAAATTGAAATTAATACGAAGTGAAATATTGCTAGCATATTTTGCCGAGGTGATAATGCATCCTACCACCACAGGTAACTTGGCAGTGGTTACGATGATGATATAAACAATCACTCTATTTCTGCTTAGTATGGGATGGACTAGTGTTAAATTTAGGGAATTGGTAGGCACTTCATTAGTCTGATTATCCATGAAATAGGAAAATAATTGAAATGGGGCAAATAAATTATTTAAAATTAATCTGTTGTATAAATTGCATAAATCTGAACCTGTTCTTCCTTTGGAGAATTAAAAATACGTGGCAAGACTTGAAAAGAAAAATTGTAGATATTTCCCAAATGAAGGCACAAGTGTCTTTTACACTTTTATCTTCAGATCTTTTAAAAGTACTGTAGATCTTAATAAACCAAAAGCTTCTTTGCTGAGATACATATTGATCAGTAGAGAATAAATGCTGGTGACTAATTTAACACCATACTTTTTGTTAGAAAACTTAGAATTTTTTCAAATTTTATAATAGGACCATGCTCTAAGGAAATACTACATGCAGATCTAAACTGAGGTAGGTAAGGGCTTCAATATTAAAGGAGCTGAGAGAAGGTCAATGGGTAGAGTAGGGTTAGGGTGTGGAGAATAGTTTGAAATAATCTTGAGGCTATTAAGAGCAGCAAGATTATGAAAAGTCTTGCAAGCTATTAGGAAGTTTTGCTTTCATTTTAAGTACAGTGGGAAGTCATTGGAGAGTAAAGACATTAATCTTGGGGTATATGTTTTTTTTTAAAGTTATTCTAGTGGCTTTGTACAATTAAATTAGAACAGAGAGAAGATATTTCACTCAAAATTATGTTGATTAAATTTATTTTGTTGCAGCTTTTCTGATGCATGACTCTAGACACATTACTTTTCTTAGGATAAGGGAAAATACTTAATTCTTAAAATCATATCCATATTCATTTCTAAAATATGTAGTTTTTGATTATAACAAACATGGAAATACTTGAATATGTCAATATATAATGTTCATGAATTATTTGAAAATCTGAAGTATATTTGAATGCAGTAAACATTATATCACCTAATTATTCTAAAATAAACCAAATTAAATATGGCTTTTCTCTTTATTAACTTCCCTACTGCTTTTTCCAATGACTCAAAACTATTTATCTGTATCTATATCTACAGTAAGACTATCAAAATCCAGTGAAGGAGAAAAGGAGTTATTCATCAATTCAAGAAGCATTACTGAACACATAGTTCATTCAAAGGTCTCTGAAGACCTATGTAGAACAGACAATCTGAAGAAGGGCCACCTGTGATCTTTATTATTATGGTCAATGCTGAGATACTCATTATTCAGTCCAAATAGCCCATCTGAAGGTGGGTAGCTCTGCTTCTATAGACAACCATTTAAAACACATAACTTTCAGGCTCCTAAAATTATGGTCATTTGGAAATATCCCATGTATGGGGAAAGAGCTTAATAGTTCATTATAAATAATAAAATCTACCTGTGGAGAATAATCTTCAACCTCAGTAGCCACCCACTAATTAAATAAAACCTTATATAGTATTTGACTTAGGCTGAGTTACACCATAAACAGGCCCTAAATTAAGAATTTTAGTAAATTATTTGGAGTGATTCCTTGAACAAAAAGTGAGATTAGAAGGGTACAGAAGCCATTCAAGGCATATTAATGAGTAGACTGCCACTAGGTCCAACTGGGGCTAATTCCCATTGGGGCCTCTGGGGGCTATTTTGTTCCATTAATAAGGACAGAGCAGTAGTATTTATCTACCAATTTCTGTTCTTCGTTGGTTGAGGGTTCTTCTTGAGAGTGTTAATTCTTGGCAATTCCAGCCTGTTCTGCATTAAGCTAAGCATGCTGTTGTGACCAAGGAAAGCTCTTGGGCAAAGACCCATATGCTTATAGTAACACTGAATGCTGAGAAAAAAAGGGCAGGGCACATGCAGCATCTGTTGTACTAGTGTTATTTAAAAAGTCAAAATATCTACCTCAGGAACCATGATTAACTATTTAATTACACTTTGGGTAACATAAGTGTTACAGCATAAGTCCTGTATTACTTGGATCTTTGCTTCACGGGCTGGTAGAAAGCATGAGGAAGGAAAGACCATATATAAGGCAGAATAGGGATAGGACCAACTGATTCATAACTATAGACAATTAAACTTCCATTGCTTTACATCTTCATGTGTAAAACGGGGCAAAGATATCTGTCTCATAAAGTTGTTACAAGAAATAAATATGACCATGGATGGCAAATAGCAAGTTCTTACAACTGGTTAACATTTGCTAAGTTGACCTTTTGCTGAAAAAATAAAATTGATATAAAAGTTAAAAAGAAAGCTTTGCATTATTTTAAAAATTTGTTATTTCTGAAAAGTATATTAATTTTATAATACATATTTCCCTCCACTCAATTGTCAGTTGTCTAGAGAATTCTAAGGGTTCAATCTGAAATCCATTTCTATTCTTTCAACAAAAATTGTAAAAAATATACTTCAGATATATTGAGCTGTAAAATCCAAATTAATATACTGTGATTAGTTTCTGTTATGCATTCTTAAAAATGTTTTTAGAAAAATCACTAAAGTAGCTGTAAGTGACTATATACTTTTGTCTGTTTTCCTCATTTAAAGAAAAGGAAGCTAGGGCCCAAAGAGTTGAGAGGTTTATTTCAAGTAATATAGAAATTTGAAAGGAGATATTAGGTGTCTATTTTTAGTTATTTTCTACTGCTATTAATAAAATTTAACACACATGTGTTATTATTAACACCTGTTAAGACTTTGGGTTCTACCCTTAGCAGAACTTAAGCAAGACCTGCTGAACTCCACAGCAAGGTATTTTGCTCAAGTTTTGTATTCCCTAGGAGTGTTGTTCTAAGAATGATTTTTTAAAAAGAATTTATACTAAGTGACAAGCAAGAAATATCTCATTGTGTATTACATGCCTCTTTACCTTAGGCCTAGCAGAAGCCCCATGCCCTTAGGCATTCATTACTCTGACTTATGCTTATATTGCACTATATAGCCCCTGATCTGATTCAGTCTCTCACCAAGCTGTCTTCATCCCCCAATAAATGTTTCTGATGTGACTCTTGGACCTAATGATATGTTCAAAAGTTTTTCTGTGCCCCCATTTTTTTTACTATTCACCTAATTCTTTTCTCTAAATGAAATATAGATATCCCCTAGGGACACTTCTCCATTTAGTCGTCTCAAATAGCAACTGGTTTAATATTTTTTCCCATACTCAAAGTAAACTGGACCTGGAAGTATAGATAAAGGTTACATTTCTCCCTCATGGTCATGTGTAGATCATTCTCTACTCACCTGCCTCAAAACTCTCCATCCTTTTGAAGTACAGTTGGATATAACATGTAAAGAAACAACAACCATGTATAAAAGTCAGCAGAAACAACAGTACAGCAACAACAAAAAGAGCAAAAACACAGCAGATTTACTATCTCCAATAATTTAAGAAAATAGAATTAAAGTGGAGAGAGTGGGCATCCTTGTCTTTTCCTGATCTTAGAAGAAAAGGTTTCAGCTTTTTGTCATTGAGTATGATGTTAGCTTTGGGCTTGTCATATATGGCCTTTATTAGGTTGAGGTGTGTTTCCTCTATACCCACTTCACTGAGAATTTTTATCATGAATAGACATTAAATTTTGTCAAATGTGTTTTCTGCATCTATTGAGATGATCGTATGATTTCTATTCTTCATTTTATTAATGTGGTGTATCACATTGATTAATTTGCAGTTGTTGAACTATCTTTGCATTCCTTGAATAAATTTTACTTGATCAGGGTATATAATTCTTTTAATTTATTAAATTCAGTTTGCTAATATTTTGTTAAGGACTTTTGCATGTATGTTTATCGCGGATATTGGTCTGTAGTTTTCTTTTTTTGTAGTGCCCCTATCTGGTTTTGGTAACAGGGTAATTCTGGACTCATGAAATGAGTTTGGAAGTTCTTTCCTTTTTTTCAACTTTTTGGAAACATTTGAAAAGGGATGGTATTAATCATTCTTTAAATATTTGGTAGAATTCACCAGTGAAGCCATCTATTCATGGGCTTTTATTTGTTGGGAGGCTTTGATTGTTCTGTTGAGATTTTCTATTTCTTCATGATTTGGTCTTGGTAGGTTGTATATTTCTAGGAATATATCCATTTCTTTTAGGTTGTCCGATTTGTTGGTACATAATTTTTTATTTTAGTCTCCTATGATATTCTGTATTTCTGTGGTTAGTTTTAATGTCTCTTCTTTTATTTCTGATTTTATTTATTTGGGTCCTCTGTTTTTATTTGTAAGTCTAAGTAAAGGCTCATCCATTTTGTTTACTTAAAAAATATCTCTTAGCTTCTTTGATTTTTTTCTATTGTCTTTCTTGTCTGTATTTTTATTTTCACTCCAATCTTTGATATCTTCTTCAAAAAATAAAATGAGGTAAAAAAATATTTTCCTTTAAGATTAAGAACAAGACAAGGTGCCTACCTTAATCATTTTATTCAACATAGTATTGCAAGTCTTAGCCAGAGCAATTAGGCAAGAATAAGAAATAAAAGGCATTTGAATTGGAAAGGAAGAAGTAAAACTTTCTCTATTTACACATGACATAAGATTGCATATAGAAAACCCTAAAAACTTCACCAAGTACTGTTAGAATTAATAGAGAAATTCAGTAAGGTTTCAGGATACAAACAATATACAAAATCAATTGTGTTTCTATACAGTAATAACCAACTATCAGCAACAGAAATTAAGAAATAAATCCCATTACAACTGCAACAAAAAGAACAAAAAACCTTGCAATAAATTTAACCAAGGAAGTGAAAGACCTGTACACTAAAAAGTATAAGCCATTGATGAAAGAAATTGAAGACCCAAATCAATGGAAAGATATCCCATGCTAATGGTTTGAAAGAATTATTATTGTTGAAATGTTTATACTACCCAAAGCAATCAACAGATTCAGTGTAATCCCTATCAAAATTCCAATGGCAGTGTTCACAGCAATAGAAAAGATAATCCTAAAATTTGTATGGAACCACAGAAGACCCCAAATAGGTAAAGCAATCTTGAGGAAGTAGAACAAAGCTGTCAGCATCACACTTCTTGATTTCAAACTTTACTACAAAACTGTAGTAACCAAAACAGTATGATACTGGCACAAAAACAGACAAGTAGATGCACTAGAACAGAGAGGCCAGACATAAACCCATGCATGTATGGTCAATTAATTCACAACAAAGAACCAAGAATATACAATAGGGAAAAGGATAGTTTCTTCAATAAATGGTGCTGAGAAAACTGGACAGCCACTTGCAAAAGAGTAAAACTTGACCACTATCTTATACCATATACGAAAATCAACTCAAAATGGATGAAAGACATAAATTAAGACCTGGAATCATACAGCCATAAAACTCCTAGAAGAAAACATAGGGAAGAAGCTCCCTGACCAGGGTCTTGGCAATAATTTTTTAGATTTGATACCAAAAGGAAAGACAAAAAAGAGCAAAAATAAAGAAGCAGAGCTACAACAAACTAAAAAGCTTTGCACAGCAAAGGAATCCATAAAGAAAATGAACAGGTAACTTACAGAATGGAAGAAAATATTTGCAAATTATATATTTGGTAATGGGGTAATATCCAAAATATAAAAAGAACTCATATAACTCAACAAACAAGCAAATAACCTGATCAGAAAATGGGCAGAGGAACTGAATAGACCATTTTTCCAAAGACGACTTACAAATGGCCATAGGTATGTGAAAAGATGCTCCATATCACTAATCATCAGGGAAATGCAAATCAAAACCACAATGAGATATCACTGCACACCTGTTAGAATGGCATCATCAAAAAGACAAGAGATCACAAGTGTTACTGAGGATGTAAAGAAAAGGAAACCCTTGTGCGCTGTTGGTGGGACTGTAAATTGGTACAGCCATTATGGAAAAATGTATGAGGGTTCCTCAAAAAATTAAGAATAAAACTACCATATGATCCAGCAATTCTAATTCTGGGTATAAACCCAAAGGAAATGAAATCATTATCTCAAAAAGATATCTGCACTCCATGTTTATTGCAGCATTATTTAGAATAGTCAAGAACGGAAACAACCTAAGTGTTCATCAGAGGATAAATGGATAAAGAAAATATGATACACACACCACACACAGACAATGAAGTATTAAGCAGCCATAAAAAGAAGGAAATCCTGCTATTTGTGACAACATGGATGGACTTTGAGGGCATTATGCTAAGTGAAATAAGTCAGACAGAGAGACAAATACTGTATGTGGAATCTAAGAACACTGAATTCATAGGAACACAGAACAGATTGATGTTTTCTAAAGGTTCTGGGAGCGGGGTGGTTAGAGGAAATGGATGAAGGTAGTCAAAAGGAAAAAAGTTCCAATTATAAGAATAAATAAGTACTGGGGATGTAACATATAGCATGGTGACTACAGTTACCAATACTCTACTGTATATTTGAAAGTTGCTAAGAGAGTAGATCTTAAAGGTTCTCATCACAGGAAAATAATGTAACTATATGAGGTAATAGATGTATATGTATGTATTGCAATATGTACATATGTCAAATCACTATGTTGTACACCTTAAACTAATGCAAATTATATATCAATTACATTGCAATAAAACTGGAAAAACCAAAATAGAATTAGATATATTATATGAAATGTTCAGAAAATTGAGAGGTAAACCTAAAAGCAGTAAGCAATAGACAACTGTTTATCCAAATTACTAGGAAGACTTGAAAAAGAACAAAACAAAACTTCTAAATTTAAATAACATAGAAATTGAAACTAAGGATAGCACAATGAGTGGGTTAATTGATAGGCTGCATATAGATGAAATAGAATTTATAAGGTAGAAGAAAGAACTACATGAGGAATCTCCTGGGAATGCATACCAGAGAGACAACAAAATGTAAAATAGGACAGGTTAATGGATTTGATGGATAGACTTAAATAGCCATTTTCAGGAGTAGAAAATATAGAAAATGGTTGAGAATTTTCCAAAATTAATTAAAGATATGAATTCACTAATCAAGAGAGAATAAACAGATCATCTCCAAAGGAAAGACAATTATACTGCAGTAGACTTCTCAAATGAAACAATGGAAGCTAGATAAGTAACATAATATTGTAAAAGCACAAAATAAAGTTAAACCTTAAATCAAGTCCCAAGCAAATCTTTCACGAAAAGTTCAACATTTTCAGGTAAACAAAAACTGAGAGCACCATGAACAGATGCACAGCACAAAAGTATAAAAAATATACTTTAGGAATAAAGGAAATTAACCATAAGTTAGGTCTGAGGTCGAGAAGGAATGATAAACAAAACATTTTGTTAACACATGCAAACAAATCCAAATAAATATTAAATTATAAAGCAATAATAAGATATCTAATTTGTGGGTTTATAAACAAAAACACCTAAAAAAGACTGAATTAAAATTATAGCTGACCATTACCATAGCCTACATTAAAAGATGGGGATGATTATATTTAATGTGTTTTAAGTTGCTGTTTTGGAGAGGGGTGTTAAAATAGTAATTAAATATCTGTTTAGCGTTATTAGAAATTGTGTTTGGCTTCCTGTAACAGAAATCCAAAAATCCAAAAATGACTGCCTTAAACAGCTTAGGGATTTATTTTCTATCAGCTTAGGGATTTTATTTTCTATAAAATAAGGCAAAAGATAGGCAGTCTGAGGCAGGGATGGCTGCTCCATATTGTTTTAGAACTCCAGACTCTCTGCCCTGCTGTCTTTTGAATTTGTTTAGAAGTCAGTGACTGTACTTTCTCCCATTGTGGCCAATTGGCAGGCACCAAGAAAGACATAAGGTAGTAAGAGTCTGTCAAAGGCAAATGGTCTCCCAGTTAACTCTGATCTCTCTTTAAAGAAAGCTTTCATGGAAACCACAACCCCAAAACTCAACCTGTATTATATTGGCTGTATACTTACATTTGCTGAAACTTCATAGGAAATTGAAGAGTAGAGTTTTCAAATGGCCCCAACTAGATGAAGGTTGTTTTAGAAACAGAAAATGAAAAAAAAAATTATTGGTTAGAAATCTAGCAGTCTCTATTTCTGGCAAATTTAGTAAAATATTCAGAGCTATCATTAAGATATAAACTAGAACTGACAACTTCCAAATCAGTAGAGAGATGGAAATGTACCATTTGTTGAAAATACCATCTTTTCCTCAATGAAATATTGGAAACTTTGTGAAAAATCAGTTAACAATAAATTTAAGTGTCTATTTCAGGAATATCAATTCTATTCCACTGATCTGTATATTTATCCTTAGGCCAGTACCACATGGTCTTCATTTCTGTAGCTTTGTAGTAAGCCTGAAGTCAAGAAGTGCAAATCCTCCAACTTTTTTTTTTTTAAAGATTGTTTTGACTTTTCTGGGTCCTCTATGTTTCCCTATACAGTTGAGTATCAGACTGTCAATTTTGGTAGGAATATCTTCAATAATTTTGATAGGAACTGCACTGAATAATTTTGGGGAGGATTACCATCTTAATAATATTGAGTCTTCCAATCCATCATCATGGAATGATTCTCCTTTCCTTTAGATTCTTTTTATTTCCCCTCTCAGCAATGATTTTAGTTTTCAGTGTACAAATTTTCACTTCTTTTGTATATTGTCTTGTATCCTGCAACCTCCCTAGGCTTGTTTATTAGTTCTAGTGTGTGCACCAGTGTGTGCATGCACACTCCTTTGGATTTTCTACATAACCATGACATCTGTGAATAAAAAGACATTTAATCCTCCTTTTATAATCTACATTACTTTTACATCTTTTTCTTGTCTGATTGCCTGGATAGAATCTCCAGTACAATAAAGAATTAAAGTGGTAAAAATGGACATATTGCCTCACTCTCAATTTTAGGGAGAAAGCATTCATTCTTTCATGGTTGGGTATGATGTGACATGTAGGTTGTTTGTAGATATTTTTTTATCAGGTTGAAGGAGTTTCCTTCTATTCCTAGTTTGTTGAGAGTATTTTTCCCCCATTTAGACAAATTAAGTGTAGTTCTGCTTCTCTGACTGTATTCTCACTGATAGAAGCAGATGTGACTCTTTTGTACTTTGTCTTTAAGAATGAGTAGACCTTTCCAAGAGCCACCCCAGCCAGCATACTTTTCCTAGTAATGTCTCAGGATATTGCTTACAATTCATCAAAATCCACTCTGTGGAATGGGATCAGTTTGGTCTGGACACATGACTTCTCGGAGTTATGGTGGATACCTATTACCAAGGGTAATGATTCTGAGATCCAGGCAGCCATCTCTGAAAGATTCTTTCTGATTCTTTGCTGTCCTTATTTTTGGTTTTAGCCTAAGTCTAGCTTCACTTTGCAATTAAAAGATAGCTGCCAGTGACTAGTAGGGTTATATGCTTCCTTTTTCTTGTGTAACTGGTGAAAGAGGGGAAAAAGAAAATGAGGCATGGGAAGAGAGAGAGAGAAATTGACTTAATATCTCTTTATCAAATAGCTTTGCTTCTTAAACTGTTACAGAACCAGGTTGGTCTTGCCTGAAACACAGCAAGCCAAAATGCTGAGAGACCCAGTTTGCAGCAAAGAGAGGGTTTATTTTCAAGGCAGCCAAGCATGATGATAGAAGAAAAACCTCAAATCCACCTCCCTTTAGGCAGGGGGCTGGGGTATTTATGGGATAATGAATAAAGAAGCAGAGTGGTCTTGAGGCATGGTGCATAGGAAGCATGGGGAAAGGTGATTGGAAAAACGTGTGATAATCACCATTCTGCGCAAGCCTAACCAAGCTACAGGGCTCTGCATGTTCTAAAGATCGCCAGACACTCGCACATGCTCAGTTGGAGGGTCAGTGGTCCTATCCAGTCTTAACCAGCTCGGCTCAAGCTAGACACAGATAACTCTCAGCTCAGCTTGAACCAGACGCAGGTGACTCCGGGTTCCTGGAGAACAACTCAGGCAGGCATCTTTTTTTTTTTTTTTTCGGTACGCGGGCCTTTCACTGTTGTGGCCTCTCCCGTTGCGGAGCACAGGCTCCGGACGTGCAGGCTCAGCGGCCATGGCTCACGGGCCTAGCCGCTCCGCGGCATGTGGGATCTTCCCGGACCGGGGCACGAATCCGTGTCTCCTGCATCGGCAGGCGGACTCTCAACCACTGCGCCACGAGGGGAGGGGAGCCCCCACGCAGGTATCTTATACATCTTATCCTTTAAGCTATGTGCCGCGTGGAGAACACGCAAGCCTTAAAACGACCTTGATTAGGGAAGCCAGGTGAAATGGATTGACTAATCACTCATGGTTTCAAAACTATTTTAAATGGGTCATTATTTATAAACGTCAATCTTGACAGACACTTGGATATAAAAATAATTGGGTGGAATAGAGGGCCGAAGTTGAGGGTGTTCCTGATTTTATGTTTTCCCAGTCAAGTATGTGGTAGAGGTGGAGAATTACGGCTGCATACATGGAGGAGGGGCCTTTGAGAAACCATGTTGGAAACTTGTTGGAAATGGGAAAGGGAACTGAATAAAGCTATAGCTTGAAGATTGACATTTTGGTAAGTACATGAAAGAATGAACCTGCTAAATTGTTGCCAAGTTCTTTGAAAATGTTTTAATGTCCTGGTAGAAGTTTTCAAACTAATTTCCACAATGTCATTGATTTTAAAGGAGTATTCTGACCTAGAATCTTGTCCATTTCAGTTTTAGATTCAATACTACAGACTGCTTGTTGAAAGTAGTTGCTACGAGTAATGTGACGTCGAGCATGATAAAGTTTCTCAAATTGCTAGATTCTATCGAGTTTTGTGCCCTAAAGCTAAGGACCAAACCTTAAATTGTTTTCAGAATTTGATCGGTATCAGTACAGGGCAGGAAGTACTGATGTGATATGACCTCAGTGTTCTTCTCCTCTGAAAGAACTATAATTGCCACAGAAACTTCTGCTTGTAGTAGGATTGGAAGTACAAGCAGTAATCTAAACCAGAAGCAATGGTGAATGCAGCAGTTAAAACCAAAATTATAGTGGGAGTTAACAATGGACACTTTAAAGCAGAGATTAAAAATGATACTTTTAAAAAAAATTAATCACTTTCTATGTAGGGATTGAGAAGGAATTAATCTTTGAACGTCCCAAGAATCTGTGTCACCTTGACCATCTGTGCACTGCTTTCCTCAATCAAGGGTGAGGAAATATTTCTTGTCAGGTTTTCAAATTCTGTTCCCTAGTCGCTTAGCAACACTTTGGATTTTTATCATAATTTTGAGTATGAGCCAGCTGGATTTCAGTTAGATTGTTGAAATGCAACAGTTTGAAGACTGGTTATATAGAAGATGTCAGCTAGCTAGGGATCATTTCAATTTAAGTGGGTTTGCCAAAAGAAACCTGAGTAGAATCCTGACATTCGTAAGAAAAACCACTTACAATGTTTTTTGGACCTCACATTTGTGAATTACCACTTAAGCACAAATATAGTTGTGAAATCATGTTAAATGATAAATTGTACCATGATATGAGTGTGTGAATGTTTTAAGAGGCTATCTGAACGGAAGAATGAGATTTTTCTTTTTCTTTTTTTTTTGTTTTGAATTGAGATTAATACAATTTTAGAATAGACATAGCCCCAAACATTCCACATTTCAATGATATAGGAATCAATATGTGCTTTGCTTCATTTAACCATGATACTCCTCTTTCCTACAAATTTTGTTATAAAACTAGCTGAATTTCATCAGTGTTGAACTCTTATTCCTGCTTATATCCCTTCCTTTCTGAGACCCCCGACTCCCCATCCAGAACGCAGGTCCCTCGGAAAGAAGCACGCTCTCTTCTTTCTCATACTGTCACAGATGCAAAGAACTCTTTGAAATAGTCCCATGTTTCCTGGGACTATATTACTTCAAAGGACAAAGTACCTGCTATTTAAAGTTTCACTTAACTTCTATCACTATTATTGTGCAACTTTCACAGTGGGGGTAAAACTTCATAAACTATTTTTACTGAGTGAATATATATATGATGATTTTGAATGTCATAGATCTGGATCCTTTGAGAATTTGCTATTCTATTCAGAATTCTTTCTTGGATAAGAAATATTTTAGGTTTCTTAACCTTATATTCAAAACATTATTGTTTACTTTTTAGCCTATGAAAAACTTTATTTTTATTTTCATGAGTTACTGACTGCATAAAGATAAGAAGAGAATGAGGAAACCAGATTGAAAGCTGAATACTGGATGGTAGGCCAGGCTTGCTCTTTAGCTATGGCCCTCTATTCCATATTAGCCTAATTATTCATAAGTTTCAGCAGTTTTAGCAGTATTGAAAATCATTACATGTAATGGACTTTTGGAGTGGTTTGCAATTTTCTACATCCAACAATTCTTTTTTTTAAATTAATTTTTAAAATTTGACTATAGTTGATTTACAATGTTGTGTTAGTTTCTGCTAAGTTTTCTTAAAGGTTTTTAGAGCCCCCAGTACACATGCTAATCTCTTCAACATTGTCAGCCATAAAAATGAGACTCTTTAAATTCAAGGCTTTAGAACTCATCCTCAGGCCTGTTTCAATTTTTAATTTAATTTGATCTAGGCTTTAGAAAAACATTGCTCTATTACCCCCTTTTTTTTTTTTTGGTATGTGGGCCTCTCTCACTGTTGTGGCCTCTCCCGTTGCAGAGCACAGGCTCCAGACGCGCAGGCTCAGCGGCCATGGCTCAAGGGCCTAGCCGCACCGCAGCATGTGGGATCTTCCCGGACCGGGGCGCAAACCCGTGTTCCCTGCATTGGCAGGCGGACTCGCAGCCACTGTGCCACCAGGGAAGCCCCTCTATTACCACCTTTATTCCTAAAGAAAACATGATAAAGTGGAAAAAAGTATCATTTCTAGGGTTAGGTATGTGTTTAAATTATACATTCTTTACTTATTTTTTGATTGCCTTTACATGTTAATTTGTCTTTTCCCTGTAAAATGTAAATAATGAATTAAAAGAGTTATATTTAGGGTTAAATGAGTTAATGCTTTATTTTTTAGATTGATGGATTGTATATTTTTCTATCTGCTTGGTCTAGCAAAGAAGTTATGTGGCTTATAGTGCTACATAAAGTGTCTAGAATAATTAAAAATAGAGTGAAAAGAAGAGGGAGAAACACAGTTGTAGTGAAATGGAGTTAGGATACTTACAAAAATGACATAAACATCACTAGGTACCATGATCATTTCTCTTGGGAGAGATGAGTGCATAGTATGATAATGACATAATGAATAAACAACTTCGACAATATCTTTATAATAGACCCAAATTAAAAATCTCATATGATTATTTCTTACAGAAATCTTCAATATAAGCAGATGTCATTATTTTAAAGGACAGTTAAAAACTATCTTTCACGGGGCCAAAAACATGCAGTTTTGGTATTCATGAAGTTTCTACTTTCTATAGGGAAAAGAAAGAACAGATGTTTTCTCTGATACAATCTGTCCTTTAGAACACCCAGCTCTCCATGCACTTCCTTCTATGTCATCCCTTCTGTAAGGCAGAGTTCCATTCAGTTGCTGTATCCAGCTGAAAGCCCAGGGTCTCTAGTAGATGTACAATCTTTTCCTTTAAGTCTGATATAGTTATCTTTAGTTTAGAAACAGGCATTTTGCTCTTAGCATGCATGCTCAATATAAAATGGTGACATAAACCAGGGGTCAGCAAACATTTTTTTGTAATGGGCCAGATGGTATGTATTTTCAGCTTTGTAGACCATACTGTCTCTGTTACAACTATTCAGCTGCCACTGAAGGGTGAAAGCAACCAGATATAAAACCAGATAGGCATGGCTGTGTTCCAATAAAAGCTTTAGTTACACAAACAGGCAAACTGGATTTGGCCTGTGGGTCATAGTTTTCCCACCCCAGCATATACACAAAATAAGCATGAAATTCTCATTTGGGGAAGAGGAGAATGAGAAATACATAGTGATTATAGGTCTATAGCAATGATCAAATCCTGCTGTATGTAAATTATAAAGTACAAGTCCTTTGGCCAGTCCACCTGGTAATCCATAGCTCTCTGGGAAGTTCTTCTTTGACTATTTTCTTCTTGGGTCATATCTTAAGTGAACATTGTCAAAATGTTCTTTTTGAGGACTACACAGTTTCAGAGCCAGCATCCTTGTGATCCAGCTGGGGTGTGTGTGTACTTGCTGTAGGTGGAGGGATGGAGAGCTGTTACTCTTGGAGCTGAACAGCCACCATCCTTTGCAAGCCAAGATTGAT
The DNA here is from genome assembly GCF_008692025.1 of Phocoena sinus. NCBI lineage: Eukaryota > Metazoa > Chordata > Mammalia > Artiodactyla > Phocoenidae > Phocoena > Phocoena sinus. The sequence goes on along the minus strand of NC_045764.1, from coordinate 119,748,067 downwards.
TCTCTGTCAAAGTAATTCTCTGAAAACTTAGTTTTAGGACTATATGTCAATAAGTAAAACTGGTGATCTTGCCTAGATAGCATCTGAGTCTAAAAACTGTGATCTTTTTTTTTTTTTTTTTTTTTTTACTGATTGTACTCCATCTACTCCCCTCCATCCCAGTCTTTCCTCTTCCCCAGAATATTGATAGTAACAGCTGTTTGGAGGCCATCTGATTAAAAAGGCTTGGGTGAGATGGTACCATGTTATTTCCATCTTCGACTTTGGACTTGTATCTTTAGGTGCCAAGGTAACTGTTTTGTTCTTCTAAGGCTACCAGTAAGAAAGCCTCTATCATGTAGGCACACCTAGAGCCAAGGGAATAGAAAATGCAGTATTTATACTGGTCGGAGTGATGTGTGTGTGTGTGTGTGGTTGGGTAGAATGATTAGCAGAGAATGCCTGATCACTGTCATAGTATCCTATTCTTTGTGGGTATGGCTTGATCTAGGATGTAATTTAGAATACCAAAAAGACAGATATGATACATATATTCTATGTAACATGATTATTGTTTCTGTTAACTAAGGTTTTGATAGTTAGTGAGCTCAAAAGCATACTCACTAACAGATACCTGGAAAGAGTTGTTCTGTGTTACTAGTTATACAGATAATGTATACTTGGACAAACAGTCAAGCTAAAAGTAGGTTAATGTCATTGTATTTGTTTTGTTTTGTTTTTAAACGAATACAAGACACCTTGCTAATATAGGTACCAGAATAGTATTTATTTCTTCTTTGGTCTTAGGTGAGCTTAGTAACAGAAAGAACCTTGATTCCATTTCTTTTTTTTTCTTGATTCCATTTAGATAATTGTTTTGATTTTGTTCCAGTTTATATATAAAAGAATGAGCAATTGATACTCTAAAGTTCCTTTTGACTCAGCATTGCTGAAATATTTTTGTTCAGAAAGATTTTTTAAGTCATGGTGATCCAATACCATCTGAGCCTAAAAAATCTACATAAAGTATGCATGTAGAGAGTATATCACTTTGGACAATATTATTTTACAACAACTCTGGGTATATTTTGGGAAATGTATACCAAGCAAATGAGCTATCTTATTATAATAGAATGTGGTATTTATAAACCCATTAACTATTTTTAAATATGTAATAATATTTATTTTGGTTCTGTAATAGTTGATCTATAGCCTTTTTCTGACAATTGTTAGAAAACAAATTGTTAGTTTTCCTTCCCAATTGCATCTACTTATAGAAAATAATTTTTATTATTACCAAGTTAGCCAGACTTTGAGGTTGAGGACACAGTCCTCCAGACTGCCAAGTCTGTTCAAGATAGAAGTTCAGGGGTTTCCTAAAACCACCCTCAGTTTCAACAGTTTACTAGAAAATCTCACAGAACTCTGTGAAGATGATTATACTCATGGAAAAGGATACATTAAAATCAACTAAGGGTAGAGATGCATAGGAGAGAGTTTAGGAAGTTCCAGATGTCAAGCATTCTTTATCCTCAGTATGGATTTCCGTTGGTATTTGCAAGTGATAATACACACAGAATATCATCAGAGTCAGGAAGCTGACTCTCACTGAGCTCCAATCTCCAAAGTTTTTATTGAGACTTCATTACTGAGACATGCTTGATTGATTAATTACCCACATGGTTGAATTCAGTCTCTAGTCCCCTCACTCTCCAGAGGTGAGACGATGTTGCATAACCCAGAGCCCCCACCCTAAATCATATGGTTGGTTATTCTAGTATGACTAGCTTCCATCCTAAGACTATCAATCAGATGGGCCTGGTCTAGTCATCTCATTAGCATAAAATATCAGGTGTGGTCTGAGGGACCCACCATGAAGAAAAAGACACTCCTATCACTGGAGAAATTCCAAAGGTTTAGAAGTTACCTCCCAGGATTCAGGAAAAACTTGATTTTACTGTACAGTTATCTGTACATAATGACCTACATGTAAATGACTATAGCTTGATCTGTTACCTATAACAGGAGAGCCTTATACAAATTATGCAAAAGATGGTTAATAAATATTTTACAAAAAAAGGAAGAGAATACAGATGAACCAGTTTGCAGGGCAGAAATTGAGACACAGATGTAGAGAACAAACGTATAGACACCAAGGGGGGAAAGCGGCGGGGGTGGTGGTGGTGGTGTGATGAATTGGGAGATTGGGGCTGACATGTATACACTGATGTGTATAAAATGGATGACTAATAAGAACCTGCTGTAGAAAAAAATAAAATAAAATTCAAAAATTAAAAAAGAAAAGAAAAGAAGTAATGTTTTTTTAGCTCCTATTTATGTGCCTGGCATTATAACTGACACTCTGTGTATGCATAATACACATTTGGTGTGTATTATGTCACTTAATTTTCATGAAAACCTAACAAAGAGGGTATTGTATCAGCATTTTTCAAATAAAGAAACAGGTTCAGAGAAGTTAAATAGCCAGCTCAGAAGTTGGGCACTGGGGTTCAAACACAACATATCTGACTATAAAATACCCATTTTTTGTTTTCAGAAATGGTTCTGTTTGTATCTAAGTTAAATGGTTAAAACTAAAAGAGCCATGAACTCAAAGGGCTTCCTGGGATGCCAAGTGGGTGGAGCTTTTGCGTGGGAACAAAAGCTGGAACCTATTCAACGTGTTTTAATTGAGGATTACAGTTAAAAAAAAAAAAGGTCTACACCTCTTGAAATTTCTAGCTGTTCCATCTACGCAACGTTCCTATCGAATCTGATTCTGCACTAGAGTATATGATTCAGTTTCTGAATGTTGACAATAATCATGGTCTTTTTTGAGCTTGTTCAGATTGCTCTATAAGTATTATTTCTAGCCTCAATGACCAAGATTTGGAAGGGGTCAATATGTACGATAGAAAAATATAACAGTAATCAGTGTGGAAAAGCAGTAACTAAAGACATCCTGTTCTTCAGTCAGAATATTCAACCAGTAATTCCAGGTTACCCCTTGACCAGGAAAATAGCAGGCATTCTATTTGGATGGAATATTCAAGTAAGAAATAAGTCAGTGTTTTGTAAGGAGGGGAGGGTCACCATTTTGGAGCTGGTCCAAATTGTAGGAGGTATATGTGGAGAATATGGTATCAGTAATTCAGTGCTTGCTTGCCTTCTCAGGATACTTTAATGGATTTAAGTTTTTAAATGAACTGAACACTGAAAATATTAGTAACCCACAATCAAAATATTCTTTGAAACAACAGTTGAATGGTTTCTAAATGAAAGGTAAGAGACCCTTTCAGGAATCAATGGAGATCTGTGCCTCTGTGGCTTCATTTACCAGATTTGTGCTTTGACCAGATGATAGCTCAGAATCTGTCCTCTGTGCCAAGTCTAATTGCCCAGCTCTAGTTCCCAGTTCCCATGAATTTTTTTCTTCAAAGAGAATTTGTAAATATACTTAAAATTTAATATGAAAAGTTAGAAAACGTTTCAAATATTCCAAAATTTAGAGGCAGTTATACATTAGAGATGATGGAGACACCAGCAATATCTGTTTAAAATCTTTTTTCTATTAAAAATAAAATATTAAAGATAAAAATAAGACCCACATAAGTATCTTCTGTCTCTTTCTTGCAAGACATAGGAACTATCCTGATTTGGTAATTTCATTCCTGTGCATATTTTTACATTTTACTAAAACTAATTTTAGTTACTCCTCATTATACATGGTGTATTTGCAAATTTGCCTACACACCGAAATCTATTTGTAATACCAAAATCAATACTCATGGCACTTTCATGGTCATTTACTGACTTGCACAGAGGCACAAAATTTTTGAGTTGCCCATTACACCTGTTTCCAGCTGCGGTTGAGTAAGGCAATGCTCCGCCCTCTTGTTTCAGTTCTCATACTCTGTAAACAAGTGTCCTTTTGTAGTTTATTTAGTGCCACTTTTTAAATTATGTGCTTGCTTCTTTTCACATTTTTGGTGAGTGTGCCATTTAAAATGGTTCCCAGTGTAGTACTGAAGTGCTGTCTAGTGTTCTCAAGTGCAAGTATGCTGTGATGTGCCTTATGGAGAAAATATGTTTGATGGGTTTCATTCAGGCATGAGTTATTTTCATTCAGGCATGAGCTGAGTGCTGTGGGCCATAAAGTCAATGTTAATGAAGCAAAAATGTGGTATATCAAGAAAAGGGAAGAGGAAATTTGCTGACTGTACATGAGACCACTTTGTAACATCTACTGTGTGTTATGAAGCTACGGAAAAGACTGAAATGTGACTAAATTTATGGATTCATAAGATGGCAACCAATTTTTTAAAAAGGGTAGTGGACAGCATTGTTGTGAGGCTGAAAGCCAAAGAAATTTACAGTCACATTATCCAGGGTCAGAAAAATGATAAACCCTTCTCGGATAGTGCTGGCTGGCTCACATGTTTCAAAAGTCAATATAACATAAAGAATGGTAAACTTGCAGGTGAGGCAGGTTCTGTAGAACAAATAGTACAGCCACGAACATCATTTTACATATTCCTTATACACATGTGTAGGGATTAGACATAAGTGGACTTTCCAGGCCACATAGTGTAAGTTATATTAATCACTTATTTTCACAATAATGATGTGTGATAAATCACTGCAGAATTCAGTGACATAAGGACAGAAGATATTTATTTTTCACTTATGTGTCTGCAGGTTGGTTGCCCTTCAACTGATCCAGGCTACACTTGGCAGGGCTTTGCTCTAAGCTGAAGGTTTGGTCAAAGTTCTCCCCAAATATTTTTTATCCTTCTTGGATCAGTGGCTATCGTGTACATATTCTTCTTGTAATACGATGTAGGAACCCTAGAGGACAAGCATATTTCTTTTTTTTTTTTTTGCATTTTACAGTTTATTGTCTCACTTATTTATTTTTAACATTTTTATTGGAGTATAGTTGATTACAATGTTGAGTTAGTTTCAGGTGTACAGCAAAGTGAATCAGTTATACATATACATATATGTACTCTTATTTTAGATTCTTTTCCCCTATAGGCCATTACAGAGTATTGGGTAGAGTTCCGTGTACTGTACAGTAGGTTCTTATTTGTTATCTTTTTTTTTTTTTTTTTTTTGGGAGTACACGGGCCTCTCACTGTTGTGGCCTCTCCCATTGCGGAGCACAGGCTCCGGATGCACAGGCTCAGCGGCCATGGCTCATGGGCCTAGCTGCTCCGTGGCATGTGGGATCTTCCTGGACCGGGGCACGATCCTGCATCCCCTGCATCGGCAGGCGGACTCTCAACCACTGCACCACCAGGGAAGCCCTGTTATCTATTTTATATAGTGTAGTGTGTATATGTCAATCCCAATCTCCCAATTTACCCCCCACCCCTTATCCCCCGGTAACCATAAGTTTGTTTTCTACATTGGTGACTGTACTTCTGTTTTGTAAATGAGTTCATTTGTACCTTTTTTTTAGATTCCACATATAAGCAGTATCATATGATATTTGTCTTTCTCTGTCTGACTTATTTCATGCAGTATGACAATCTCTAGGTCCATGTTGCTGCAAATGGCATTATTTTTTTCTTTTTTATGACTGAATAATATTCCATTGTATATATGTACCACATCTTCTTTATCCATTCCTCTGTTGATGGACATTGAGGTTGCTTCCATGTCCTGGCTATTGTAAACAGTGCTGCAACGAACATGGGGTGCATGTATCTTTTCAAATTATGGTTTTCTCCAGGTATATGCCTAGGAGTAGGATTGGTGGGTCATATGGTAGTTCTACTTTTAGTTTTCTTGTTTTTTTCTTTGTGGTACGCGGGCCTCTCACTGTTGTGGCCTCTCCCGTTGCGGAGCACAGGCTCCGGACGTGCAGGCTTAGCGGCCATGGCTCATGGGCCCAGCCGCTCTGTGGCATGTGGGATCTTCCCGGACTGGGGCACGAGCCCGTGTCCCCTGCATTGGCAGGCGGACTCTCAACCACTGCGCCCCCAGGGAAGCCCTATTTTTAGTTTTTTAAGGAGGCTCCATACTCTTCTCCATAGTGGCTATACCAATTTACATTCTCACCAACAGTGTAGGAGGGTTCCCTTTTCTTCACACCCTCTCCAGCATTTATTATTTGTAGATTTTTTTGACGACGGCCATTCTGACCAGTGTGAGTTGATACCTCATTGTAGTTTTGATTTGCATTTCTCTAATAGTCATGTTGAGCATCTTTTCATGTGCTTTTTGGCCATCTGTATGTATTCTTTGGAGAAATGTCTATTTAGATCTTCTACCCATTTTTCGATTGGGTTGTGTGTTTTTTTTATATTGAGCTCCATGAGCTGTTTGTATATGAACCCAAGGCCTTTCAGTTTCCAAACCGTACTCTTTTTCTACTGCATTAGATAGGAGCCTGTAATAGTTGGTGGCAATATTTGGGGATAACAACAATATCTTCAAAGAATTTTAATTTTATCTTATCTTATTCCAAAAAAGCATTTGAATAGGTTACAAAGCTCTGTAAAGAGTAGCAAAGTTTAACACAATTATAACTACAGCAAGTTGAAAATTAGGTTAACATTCATTTTCAACACATTACAGAATTCTTCAGAATGTGCAGTGTGACTTAGCTACTTGATCCTATTCACTTCCCTTTTACAGACTTTTAAGCATATTTGAAGTCTCTGCTCATGTCACATTTGCTATCCTCTCATTGACTGTAGCAGATCACTGGCCAAACCCAATATCAAAGTTATGGTGAAACATGCTTCTTTTGTGGAGGTTGGAGGGGAAGGGGGAATAACTATTTGATGAACAATAATCGAATTTATCACATTAGTCCCATGTTTCTATTTAAATGAATGTGAATATACCAATTTACATTCTCAATATATAATTTATAGTAGCAATACATATGAGTTCCTTTTGCCTGTGTCTGTGCCAATAATAAATGTTAGAAGTATTTTAATTTTCACTCATATTTTATCATTAGGCAATGCCATTATTTCAGTTTGCACATTTTCATGGGAAGTGTGAGAGTGAGAGGGCCTCCTTGGCAGCATTGCAAGAGATCCCTCTCAGCATCTGGATAGCAGATAGAGCTGAATATTAATTTTAGGAATGGCAGAATTTCAAAGAAGCCTTATTATTTGGCCTTGGCAAGTCAGGGACCTAAAAGGAAAGTGGTCAGATGTGAGATTTGGGATAGGTATCCTGGGTATATGCAGTTAAAAACCTTGAACCCACAGAGTCCCACAATTGGGGAAAATCTCATCAGAATTCAGATGGAGTATTTCTGGGCCTATCAAAGGAAGAGAGGGGTTATGTGCTAAAGAAGCTGTAGGATCTAGCTAACCTAACTTGCAAGAACTGGGAGAATATGCCTGAGAATTTGAAAGTCGATCTTGAGAGGCCTAGACCAAATAGAAAAAAGAGAAAAGAAAAAAAAAAAAAAAAAGAAACTAGCTAAAGGGGAGGGAGTTTGTTTACTTATAAGCCCAGCTGGAGATTATGTAGAGATTTTCCCCAAATTGTGAGTTTGTTCATATGGGAACTCTTTCCTGTGACCTAGGATTGAAATCCTATCAAGGACCCAGGAGATTGTTCTAATACATTGCTTAGATGGATCTTGGAGGCTTTATAAAAGTGATGACACACATGAAATGATGCCAGAACTGCTGTGATAGACTTTAGAGGAAAAGGTAAAAGGATTAGAGTAGGCATGCTAGAATGGATATACTCCATAGGACCCCAAACTCCCCAGCTGATTATGTTCCATAGGAGAGCTTGGGAACAGTCCACTTACCAAGTCAATATGGAATGCCCTGATAAGAGAGGAGCACAAGTGTTATTGAGAAGCTCATTAATTGTTGCCCTCTGGAGGCCAAGGTGATAGTAGGAAATGCTATTAAAGAATTGGGCTTTTTAGTAATAGGGATAATAGGATTCCAGAATTGTGGGGCTTAGTGGAAGAACTTAACTGTTAGAAGCATTGTGGGTATGTTATAGCTTCTGAGTGGCAGAGCCAGGATTAAGCCCATGTCTATCTTCAAAGTAAGGATTGCTGATGAGTGCCTCTAGAGAGTTCTATGAGAAAAAGATTGGGACTCGAATATGTAGCAAGGCTGAATGGTAGCAAGGGAGCCCTGATCTATGTGGGATCTTTGGAGCTGGCTAAGAGAATTTGGTATTTATAGGGGTAAAATTTGGCGGCAGCCAGCAAGGACTGTATCTGTATATCTGTGTCTGTGTCTGTGTCTGTAAATATATCTGCATCCATATCTATCTATCTAGATAACAATATTTTTCCATATCTCCCTATATTTATAGATCTACATGCATATATATATATATACATATGTTCTTGATATTTTATATACACATTATATATGAACATATATTGATGTGTGTGTATGCACACACAAAGAGAAAGCTAACCTCAACCTTCAGCTCATTCATGTTTGATCTTTTCCTTACATATGGAATATATATGTTCTGCATATATATTCACTATATATGTTCTATATATACAGAAAAAATCAAGAATGGATGGAAAAGATAACGCCTAGATTTTTTAAGGTTATTGGATACAAGATCTGAGTTGCTATTGATACACAGGTAATTAGTATAATTATAATGCCATGTTAGGCTAGGGGGTATTTGGAGGTCAGGTAATATATGGAGTTCTAACGAAGTCCATCTCAGATGGTCCATGGTATCTTTGGCATGCCAGTTGTATTTTCTTCACGTTGCAATGGTATAATTTTAATGAATATACTCAGCATTTGGCAGAGATTTCACATTTTTTTTAACATCTTTATTGGAGTATTATTGCTTTACAATGGTGTGTTAGTTTCTGCTGTATAACAAAGTGAATCAGCTACACATATACGTATATCCCCATATCTCCTCCCTATTGTGTATCCCTCCCACCCTCTACATCGCACCCCTCTACATGGACACAAAGCACCGAGCTGATCTCCCTGTGCTATGTGGTTGCTTCCCACTAGCTATCTATTTTACATTTGGTAGTGTATATATGTCCATGTCACTCTCTCATTTCGTCCCAGCTTACACTTCCCCCTCCCCATATCCTCAAGTCCATTCTCTACGTCTGCGTCTTTGTTCCTGTCCTGTCCCTAGGTTGTTCAGAAACTTTTTTGTTGTTTTATTTTAGATTCCATATATATGTGTTAGAATACGGTATTTGTTTCTCTCTTTCTGACTTACTTCACTTTGTATGACAGACTCTAGGTCCATCCACCTCACTACAAAAAACTCAATTTCATTTCCCTTTATGGCTGAGTAATATTCCATTGTATACATGTGCCACATCTTCTTTATCCGTTCATTTATCGATGGACACTTAGGTTGCTTCCATGTCCTGGTTATTGTAAATAGAGCTGCAATGAACATTTTGGTACATGACTGTTTTTGAATTATGGTTTTCTCAGGGTATATGCCCAGTAGTGGGATTGCTGGGTCATATGGTAGTTCTGTTTTTAGTTTTTTAAGGAACCTCCATACTGTTCTCCATAGTGACTGTACAACTTACATTCCCACCAACAGTGCAAGAGGGTTCCCTTTTCTCCACACCTTCTCCAGCATTTATTGTTTGTAGATTTTTTGATGATGGCCATTCTGACTGGTGTGACATGATACTTCATTGTAGTTTTGAGTTGCATTCCTCTACTGATTAGTGATGTTGAGCATCCTTTCATGTGTTTGTTGGCAATCTGTATATCTTCTTTGGAGAAATGTCTATTTAGGTCTTCTGCCGATTTTTGGATTGGGTTGTTTGTTTTTTTGATATTGAGCTGCATGGGTTGTTTGTAAATTTTGGAGATTAATCCTTTGTCAGTTGCTTCATTTGCAAATATTTTCTCCCATTCTGAGGGTTGTCTTTTGGTCTTGTTTATGGTTTCCTTTGCTGTGCAAAAGCTTTTAAGTTTCATTAGGCCCCATTTCTTTATTTTTGTTTTTATTTCCATTTCTCTAGGAGGTGGGTCAAAAAGGATCTTGCTATGATTTATGTCATAGAGTGTTCTCCCTATGTTTTCCTCTAAGAGTTTGATAGATTCTGGCCTTATGTTTAGGTCTTTAATCCATTTTGAGCTTATTTTTGTGTATGGTGTTAGGGAGTGATCTAATCTCATACTTTTACATGTACCTGTCCAGTTTTCCCAGCACCACTTATTGAAGATGCTGTCTTTTCTCCACTGTACATTCCTGCCTCCTTTATCAAAGATAAGGTGACCATATGTGCCTGGGTTTATCTCTGGGCTTTCTATCCTGTTCCATTGATTTATCTTTCTTTTTTTGTGCCAGTACCATACTCTCTTGATTACTGTAGCTTTGTAGTATAGTCTGAAGTCAGGGAGCTTGATTCCTCCAGCTCTGTTTTTCGTTCTGAAGATTGCTTTGGCTATTCGGGGTCTTTTGTGTTTCCATACAAATTGTGAAATTTTTTGTTCTAGTTCTGTGAAAAATACCAGTGGTAGTTTGATAGGGATTGCATTGAATCTGTAGATTGCTTTGGGTAGTAGAGTCATTTTCATAATGTTGATTCTTCCAATCCAAGAACATGGTATCTCTCTCCATCTATTTGTATCATCTTTATTTCATCAGTGTCTTATAATTTTCTGCATACAGGTCTTTTGTCTCCTTAGGTAGGTTTATTCCTAGATATTTTATTCTTTTTGTTGCAATGGTAAATGGGAGTGTTTTCTTGATTTTACTTTCATATTTTTCATCATTAGTGTATAGGAATGCCAGAGATTTCTGTGCATTAATTTTGTATCCTGCTACTTTACCAAATTCATTGATTAGCTCTAGTAGTTTGCTGGTAGCATCTTTAGGATTCTCTATGTATAGTATCATGTCATCTGCAAACAGTGACAGCTTTACTTCTTCTTTTCCGATTTGGATTCCTTTTACTTCCTTTTCTTCCCTGATTGCTGTCGCTAAAACTTCCAAAACTATGTTGAATAAGAGTGGTGAGAGTGGGCAACCTTGTCTTGTTCCTGATCTTAGTGGAAATGCTTTCAGTTTTTCACCATTGAGTACGATGTTGGCTGTGGGTTTGTTACATATGGCCTTTATTATGTTGAGGAAAGTTCCCTCTATGCCTACTTTCTGGAGGGTTTTTATCATAAATTGGTGTTGAATTTTGTCAAAAGCTTTCTCTGCATCTATTGAGATGATCATATGGTTTTTCTCCTTCAATTTGTTAATATGGTGTATCACGTTGATTGATTTGTGTATATTGAAGAATCCTTGCATTCCTGGAATAAACCCCACTTGATCATGGTGTATGATCCTTTTAATGTGCTGTTGGATTCTGTTTGCTAGTATTTTGTTGAGGATTTTTGCGTCTGTGTTCATCAGTGATATTGACCTGTAGTTTTCTTTCTTTGTGACAACGTTGTGACAACAAGAGTTTTGGTATGAGTGTGATGGTGGCCTCATAGAATGAGTTTGAGAGTGTTCCTCCCTCTGCTATATTTTGGAAGAGTTTGAGAAGGATAGGTGTTAGCTCTTCTCTAAATGTTTGATAGAATTTGCCTGTGAAGCCATCAGGTCCTGAGCTTTTGTTTATTGGAATATTTTTAATCACAGTCTCAATTTCAGTGCTTGTGATTGGTCTGTTTATATTTTCTGTTTCTTCCTGCCTCAGTCTCAGAAGGTTCTGCTTTTCTAAGAATGTGTCTATTTCTTCCAAGTTGTCCATTTTATTGGCATATAGTTGCTTGTAATAATCTCTCATGATCCTTTGTATTTCTACAGTGTCAGTTGTTACTTCTCCTTTTTCATTTCTAATTCTGTTGATTTGAGTCTTCTCCCATTTTTTCTTGATGAGTCTGGCTAATGGTTTATCAATTTTGTTTATCTTCTCAAAGAACCAGCTTTTAATATTATTGATCTTTGCTATCATTTCCTTTATTTCTGATCTGATATGTATGATTTCCTTCCTTCTGCTAACTTTGAGTTTTTTTGTTCTTCCTTCTCTAATTGCTTTAGGTGTAAGGTTAGGTTATTTATTTGAGATTTTTCTTGTTTCTTGAGGTAGGATTGTATTGTTATAAACTTCCCTCTTAGAACTGCTTTTGCTGCATCCCATAGGTTTTGGTTTGTCGTGTTTTCATTGTCATTTGTTTCTAGGTATTTTTTGATTTCCTCTTAGATTTATTCAGTGATCTGTTCATTTTTAGGTAGTGTATTGTTTAGCCTCCATGTATTTGTATTTTTTACAGATTTTTTCCAGTAATTGATGTCTAGTCTCATAGTGTTGTGGTTGGAAAAGATACTTGATACAATCTCAGTTTTCTTACATTTACCAAGGCGTGATTTGTGACCCATGGTATGATCTGTCCTGGAGGATGTTCCATGAGCATGTGAGAGAAAGTTTATTCTGTTTTTTTTGGATGGAATGTCTTATAACTCCATCTTGTTTAATGTATCATTTAAAACTTGTGTTTCCTTATTTATTTTCATTTTGTTTGATCTGTCCATTGGTGAATGTGGGGTGTTAAAGCCCCCTACTATGATTGTGTTACTGTCGATTTCTCCTTTTATGGCTGGTAGCATTTGCCTTATGTGTTGAGGTGCTCCTATGTTGGGTTCATCAATATTTTCAATTGTTATATCTTCTTGGATTGGTCCCTTGATCATTATGTAGTGTCCTTCTTTGTCTCTTGTAATAGTCTTTGTTTTAAAGTCTATTTTGTCTGATGTGAGAATTGCTACTCCAGCTTTCTTTTGATTTCCATTTGCATGGAATGTCTTTTTCCATCCCCTCATTTTCAGTCTATATGTGTCCCTAGGTCTGAAGTGGGTCTCTTGTAGACAGCATACATATGGGTCTTGTTTTTGTATCCATTCAGCCAGTCTGTGTCTTTTGGTTGGAGCATTTATTCCATTTACATTTAAGGTAATTATCAATATGTATGTTCCTATAACCATTTTCTTAATTGTTTTGGGTTTGTTATTGTAGGTCTTTCCTTCTCTTGTGTTTCCTGCCTAGAGAAGTTCCTTTAGCATTTGTTGTAAAGTTGGTTTGGTGGTGCTGAAATCTCTTAGCTTTTGCTTGTCTCTAAAGCTTTTAATTTCTCCATTGAATCTGAATGAGATCCTTGGTGGGTAGAGTAGTCTTGCTTGTAGGTTTTTCCCTTTCATCACTTTAAATGTGTCCTGCCACTCCCTTCTGGCTTGCAGAGTTTCTGCTGAAAGATGAGCTGTTAACCTTATGGGGATTCCCTTGTGTATTATTTGTTGTTTTTCCCTTGCTGCTTTTAATATTTTTTCTTTGTATTTAATTTTTGATAGGTGTTTTTTTTTTTTTGCGGTACGCGGGCCTCTCACTGTCGTGGCCTCTCCCGTTGTGGAGCACAGGCTCCAGACACGCAGGCTCAGTGGCCATGGCTCATGGGCCTAGCCGCTCCGCGACATGTGGGATCTTCCCAGACCGGGGCATGAACCCGTGTCCCTTGCATCAGCAGGCAGACTCTCAACCACTGCACCACCAGGGAAGCCTTGATAGTTTGATTAATATGTGTCTTGGCATGTTTCTCCTTGGATTTATCCTGTATGGGACTCTCTGTGCTTCCTGGACTTGGATAACTATTTCCTTTCCCATATTAGGGAAGTTTTCAGCTATAATCTATTCAAATATTTTCTCAGTCACTTTCTTTTTCTCTTCTTTTTCTGGACCCCTCTAATTTGAATGTTGGTGCATTTAATGTCCCAGCAGTCTCTGAGACTGTCCTCAATTCTTTTCATTCTTTTTTCTTTATTCTGCTCTGCAGTTGTTATTTCCACTATTTTATCTTTCAGGTCACTTATCTGTTCTTCTGCCTCAGTTATTTTGCTATTGATTCCTTGTAGAGAATTTTAAATTTTATTTATTGTGTTGTTCTTCATTGTTTGTTTGCTCTTTAGTTCTTCTAGGTCTTTGTAAACGTTTCTTGTATTTTCTCCATTCTATTTCCAAGATTTGGATAATTTTTACTAACATTACTCTGAATTCTTTTTCAGGTAGACTGCCTATTTCCTCTTTATCTGTTTGGTCTTCTGGGTTTTTACCTTGCTCCTTCAGCTACTGTTTGTTTCTCTGTCTTCTCATTTTGTTTAACTTTCTCTGTTTGTGGTCTCCTTTTCACAGGCTGCAGGTTCGTAGTTCCTGTTGTTTTTGGTGTCTGCCCCAGTGGCTAATGTTGGTTCAGAGGGTTGTGTAGGCTTCCTTGTGGAGGGGACTGGTACCTGTGTTCTGGAGGATGAGGCTGGATATTGTCTTTCTGGTGGTGAGGTCCACGTCTGGTGGTGTGTTTTGGGGTGTCTGTGACCTTATTATGATTGTAGGCAGCTTCTCTGCTAATGGGTATTATTGTGTTTCTGTCTTGCTAGTTGTTTGGCATAGGGTGTCCAACACTGTAGCTTGCTGGTCGTTAAATGGAGCTGGGTCTTAGCGGTTAGAAAGCGATCTCTGGGAGACCTTTCACCGTTTACTATTACATGTAGCTAGGAGGGCTCGGCTCTCCCACCTCAGAGGCACAGGCCTGACACCCGGCCTGAGCACCAAGACCCTGTTATCCACATGGTTCAGAAGAAACGGAGAAAAAACAAAAGAAAGAAAGAAAGTTATTAAATTAAAAAATAATTAGTAAAAAAAATTAAAAACTAATAAAAAAAGAAAAAAAAAAGAAGGAAAGAAGAGAGCAACGAACCCAACAAACAAATCCACCAATGATAACAACCACTAAAAACTAACAATACTAAAACAAAAAAAACATGGACAGACAGAACTTAGGAGAAATGGTAAAAGCAAAGCTATACAGACGAAATCGCACAAAGAAGCATACACATACATACTCACCAAAAGAGAAAAAGGAAAAAAATGTATATTGTTGTTCCCAAAGTCCAACGTCTCAGTTTGGGGATGATTCGTTGTCTGTTTAGGTATTCCACGGATACAGGGTACATCAAGTTGATTGTGGAGATTTAATCTGTTGCTCCTGAGGCTGCCGGGAGAGATTTCCCTTTGTCTTCTGTGTTCGCACAGCTCCTGGGGTTCAGCTTTGGATATGCCCCTGCCTCTGCGTGTAGGTCGCCTGAGGGCGTCTGTTCCCCGCTCAAGCAGGATGGGGTTAAAGGAGCAGCTGATTCGGGGGCTCTGGCTCACTCAGGCCGGGGGGGAGGGAGGGGTATGGAATGCGATGCGAGCCTGCGGCGGCAAGGGCCAGGGTGACATTGCAACAGCCTGAGGCTCACCGTGTGTTCTCCCGGGGAGGTTGTCCGTGGATCATGGGACCCTGACAGTGGTAGGCTGCACAGACTCCCGGGAGGGGAACTGTGGATAGTGACCTGTGCTCGCACACAGGCTTCTTGGTGGCTGTAGCAGCAGCCTTAGTGTCTCATGCCCGTCTCTCGTGTCCATGTTGATAGCTGAGGCTCGAACCCGTCTCTGGAGCTTGTTTAGGCGGTGCTCTGAATCGCCTCTTCTTGCGCACGCACCCTGAAACAATGGCCTTTTGACTCTTAGGCAATTCCAGACTTATTCCCGGACTCCCTCCCGGCTAGCTGTGGCGCACTAGCCCCCAGCAGGCTGTGTTCATGGAGCCAACCCCAGTCCTCTCCCTGGGATCTGATCTCTGAAGTCTGAGCCTCAGCTCCCAGCCCTCACCTGTCCTAGCCGGTGGGTTAGCAGACAAGCCTCTCGGCTTCTCCGTGGCTCCGAAGCTCCCCGCCTGCCGCCACTCCCCCAACCCCCCACCCCACCCCCACCGTCTCCGCCAGTGAAGGAGCTTCCTAGTGTGTGGAAACTTTTCCTTCTTCATAGATCCCTCCCACTGGTGCAGGTCCATTCCTTATTCTTTTGTCTGTTTTTTTTTTTTTTTTCTTTTGCCCTACCCAGGTATGTGGGGAGTTTCTTGCCTTTTGGGAGGTCTGAGGTCTTCTGCCAGCATCCAATAGTTGTTCTGTAGGAGTTCTTCCACATGTAGATGTATTTCTGATGTATTTGTGGTGAGGAAGGCAATCTCCATGTCTCACTCCTCTGCCATTTTGAAGGTCTCCCCTCTTGCATTGTTTTTTTAACTAGTAGAGTAAATACTAATGTAATAGGAAGGGCCAAGTAGAAACTCTGGTACTTCCCTCTGTAATGGCAGTGGGAAACATTGGTTCTGCCATGTACTGCACCATTCTGAAACTGCCATCAAATAGTGCACTTGAACTACCACTTTTATGTGTAGCTGAGGCACCAGCTTGAAGATGATACCCTGTGAGAACGGGGAATTATCCTTTAAGATTTGGTGTATGTCTTAAGCAATGATTATTTTGTTGTTGTTGTTTCTGTTCCTAAGAATGGTTTCCTGGGTCTGCAAATGAGGTGGTAGAAGTAGAAGCTTCCCTACTCACCCTTCCTTCCAAAGACTGGGTGATTTGTACTCCTGTCCCTGAATCTTTAGACTCCTGGCTCTAGTTGTGCTGGGTCCCAAAGGGGTGATAGTTTTCCCAGGGGTAAGGAGAGAAAGTTAGAATCCCACTAAACATATAGCCTGAGCTTCCATCTGTTCATAGGACTTCTTGTGGCAGTAGACCATCAGGCACAGAAGGAGTTATTACACTGTCAGAGATAATTGACTCTGGTCATCATGAGAGGTAAGATGCTGCCTCATAATGAAGCCAGGGAGGGATATTCTTGGTACTCAGGTGATTCACTGGGTCCTCTTCTGGTCGTGTCCTGTTCTATTGGTTTGTTCTTTGTCTTGCACACCAGGAAATTATCTTTATTATGGGCTCAAATACACACACACACGTAAATGGACATACCCATACACATACATTCCCCCCAGCATTTCCATGTGAGGGATTTAATGTTTTCCTAATTTGTCACTAACAGAACCATAGTTTTATGATTAATAGATCAGAGGTTGTCACATATAAATCTTGTAATAACTCACTAAATTTACTGTGGGTTTTGGATATCTGATGTTCTAATACCAAACAAATGAGGACTATATTTTCTATGAAATTTCGTTAATACTACTGGCATTAAGTTATGCTTGATCTATTGGGAGTGAAGACTGTGTCCTGAAAGACACCTGCAACAGGGTGTTCGGTAGTTCTCAGTAATGATAATACAGATTGGATGTACTTCAGTGCAGGTTAACTTTCACAGGTCCCCATATTCTCCTGATTAGTTCTGTATTCTGCAGTATATTCTCGGGTTAAGTATTAAGAGCAATGAATTTCCATCATATCTGGAACACTGATTCTAGGAATGGTTGGTACCTAGAGATAAGGAGAAGATGGTGGGTGACCATTGAAAATGATAATCTACGATATGGGCCCCCAGTTTGGATTGAGGAGTGGCTTTATAAACATGCTAATAATCAGTGTTACCAAATTCTACTTTTTAGTAGTTTTCTGCAGTATTTTTACTTCAGATGAATATATGCTCTTTGAGGGCCAAGCAAACTTCTCATTTGTCAACAACTTCAATAAGCATTTGAGTAAATAACTACAAACGTTTAGTTCTTCCATGGGATACTTAAAATTAATGTATTTCAAATTTTCACAAAATGAGCCTATGTATGTGTGTAAACAAAATAAATACAACTTGCAGAAGAAAACGCATGCAGTAAGTCAAAATAAATTATTGCTAGGTCTCTGAATCAAAATAGAACAAGATTCTTATTTGAGGAGAGGATCAGGCTAAGAGAGATAAGGGAAGTCAGTAGAAGTTGAACTGGGACATTGTTTTTCCCTGATTGCCAAAGAGCTTGTACAGGTGGCCCCATATCTGTGGGTTCCGCATGATTCAATCAACCGCAAATCAAAAATGTTGAAAAGATAAAAACATTTCCAGAAAGTTCCAAAAGCAAAACTTGAATTTACTACTCACTGAAAGCTATTTACGTGGCATTTACATTGTATTAGGTATTACAAGTAATCTAGAGATGACTTAAAATATATGGGATGATGTGCATACAAATACTATGGCATTTTATGTAAGGGACTTGAGCATCCACAGGGTTTGGTATCCGCAGGTGTCCTGGAATCAACCCATGGCAGTTACTGAGGGACAACTGTACTCCTAAATTTCTGAAGATGGGGAGGTAAATACAACTTGGGTTTTTTGCAGATATATCTCATTTTAATCTACCTGTGATTACTTAAAATTAAGAATAAAAATATATTTGGACCTACATTTTTCTAATTAGCTGTATTAAGATTGAAACAGTATCTTTTTTTTTTTTTTTTTTTTTTTTTTTTTTGTGGTACACGGGCCTCTCGCTGCTGTGGCCTCTCCCGCCACGGAGCACAGGCTCCGGCCACGCAGGCCCAGCAGCCATGGCTCACGGGCCCAGCCGCTCCGCGGCATGTGGGATCCTCCCGGACCAGGGCACGAACCCGCGTCCCCTGCATCGGCAGGCGGACTCTCAACCACTGCGCCACCAGGGAAGCCCGAAACAGTATCATTTTTACATCAAAAATTTAGTGCAATTTTTTTCTTCCTCCTTTTATTTTTATTTTTTTAATTTAAATTTTCCTGTTAAAAATATCTCAATTTTAGATGTAGAATAATTTTATTAATTTTGATTCTGCAGTTTTTCTCAAAGAAGTTGCTTTGATATTATATTAAAACATGATAATTTTAGAATTGATTCTATGTTTTATGATTTTTTAAAAATATACTGTCTGTTAATTACTACTACTTTTGTACCCTGATTTCTCTATTCTTGAATTGTTTATCTGACTGAAAGGAGTATACTTTCGAGCATTTTTTTTCACCTGCAATTCTGCATAGAAGGTTTATTTTTTGAAATACAGATATATGTAAATACCTTTTCCTGTGTTATTAGGAAGAACAACTTGCTGAAGATAGAATTTTGAGTCTCAACCTTTTTCACACAAAACTATCTAGAGGCACTCATCAACAGTCCTTACTTTGAAGATATGGGCTTAATCCTGGCTCTGCCACTCAGAAGCTGTAACTCTGGAAAATATGCCCTACCTTTGAGTAGCAGTTATTCCCAGAGATAACAGAGGCAAAAGATTATTATGCATGTTGTTTTTATTATTATATACTCTTCTTTATTATGACCTTTATACTTGTTGAGAAGAATGAGGGCAAAATATTTTTTTGTTTTGTTTTTGTTTTTCTGGCTTTTCATAGAAGTTTTTTAAACCCCCAAGTGAAAAATTCACAGCAGGATGTGTTGAGGTATCACCATTACTCTCTGTATATTCCACATTGAATGTTGCCAACATGCAAAATAACCTTCCTTGATTTAGCAATTCTATTCTAAATCCTTAACAAATTTAAACAGTTGTGCCATAGATGACATGCCCTCTTATCTTGTTGAGACTGCAAGTTAAATGTTTTATATAATCTTTTCCTACAACTTCTCAATAATTCTATTACACTGGAAAGAGCTTTTTCTGGTTATTCATAAACACTCCTTTAATTTAAATATATTTTTCCTGCTCATCCTTACAGTGGAAAGACTAGGCTTATCCAGTACTGGAATAAGAGTTTGTATATCCTAATCAGTGAAGGAGAAGAGGCTACAATGAAGGGGAAACGAGTTTAGATTTGTTCTTGTATGACTTTGCTGGTTCAGCACTAAGAGCAGCCCTAGCAGAGAAGGAATGTACCCAAGGGGAGGCAATCATACCACTTAGTTTTGGCACTGCAGTGAAGAAATGTTCTTTCTCTGTTTCAAGTAGTAATAAGCAGTTGGTTGCCTACCATAGCCTCCCTCATTATAAGTCAGCAATAATAATGTTTTGTGCTTTGCACATCCATCTAAACCAGTGGCCTTTAACTTATGATACCCTTTCTAGAATAACTGGCTCTTCCCAAATACACCTTCTGACTGCTCCACATTTTGTTTTTGTTTTTCAGGTTAGGGAGAGTTATTGAGATTTTTTGAGAATATAGTCTCTTGCATTTAACACATAGGCAAACTATTCCTTCACAGATAGGAAATTACGTTTAAGTTACCCTTTCTCCATTATGGTCAATTAAAAAAAAAAATCTACAGACACACAGGTCTATGTAGTAAAGAATTCAGCCTTGACCAAAGAGATCTTTGTCTTTCATAACCACTAAACTCCGGTGATAGGAGTGCATTCATGGTGGACCCCTCTGATCATACCTGATAGCTTATGCTGATGAGATGTTGAGTCCCCATCTGATGTCGATCTGACCACTGAGGTGGGGGACTGCTGGAGACTGAGTTCAGCCCATGGGCGATCAATTAATCAACAGTGCTTACATAATGAGTGCTCAATA
Source organism: Phocoena sinus (assembly GCF_008692025.1). NCBI lineage: Eukaryota > Metazoa > Chordata > Mammalia > Artiodactyla > Phocoenidae > Phocoena > Phocoena sinus. The sequence continues at coordinate 119,727,807 of NC_045764.1, read as the reverse complement.
AAATCTCCAGACACCTAACCTCACATGAGCTTCCTTGTTTGGCAGTACTTTATGAGTATCATCACACATCCTGGCCAGGAGGAAGGAAAGCCCTTCTTGACCATGTGGGAAGAGGGTGACCTGCAGTTATGCACTTGAACCCCCTTCTAGACTCTGCCAGATACACCTTTTCCTTTGGCTGGCTCTAATTTGTGTCCTCTCCCCGTAATAAACACTGTAACTGTCAGTATAATAGCTTTCAATAAGTTCTTTGAAATCTTCCAGTAAATTACCTAACTGGAGGGTAGTTTTGATGAGTCCTCAAACTTGCCACTAGTATCAGAAGTGAGGACAGTTTTGTTGGGACTGCACCCTCAAACCTCAAAGTTTGTCAGACTCTGGCTGTGGTCTTTTTCCAGACCTTGTATTCTGCTTCAATATCTACTTTTCTATTTCTGCACCAACATCAAACTGATATAATCAGTTTAAATTTGACACAATTAAATATAACATATCTTGATATGTGATAGAATGATTGACCCACTCTGTTCTTTTTTAAAATTGTTTTAACTATTTATGTACATTTAATCTTCTTTATGAAATTTAGATTCATTTGTCACCCTCAAAAAATCTTGTCTGTATGTGTGTGTGGTGGAATTATATTGAATTTACTAATTAGCTTGAAAAACCAACTAACTCCTGATTACCACGTGAAACTTGTAAATTAATTCAACCTTTATGATGTTGAATCTTACCATCTATAAACGTTCTTACTTATAGTTGAATCTTACCATCTATAAACATTCTTACTTATAAAGTGTACATTTATCTATATGTATGTATAGATATCTACATCTGAATGTTAATTAGTTTTTAAAATACTATATACTGTATATGTAGTATTTTTAAGGCACCGTCTATACGCTGGGAATAAAGAGGTGAACAGAACAAATTGAGAGCTCATTATTGGCAGGAAGGGACAGTAAACACATAAATTATAAAATAATTTCAGGAAATGAATTACAACTTTGAAGAAAAATAGAGCAAGGTAAATGGATAGTGATGGACAAGGGCCTTTGTAGATAGTATGCTTGGGGATGGTCTTTCTGATAAATTGGCATTTAATCGGAGTTCTGAATGAACTCAGGGAAGAAGCTAATTCCATGTGGAAGAAAAAGGAAAATTAAAGACTTTGAGGGGAAAAATAGTTGGTTATGACCCAGAGACATACAGGGTGGCTAGTGGGCTACAGACAAGTAACTGAGTGGAGTAAAAGTGAGCAAGGTAAAAGACAAGGAGGAGTAGGGACTTGGTGGTGGAGGGTCAAGTCTCAATGTTAGCTTGACTGTCATAAGAGACATTTGGGGATTTTTGAATGGGCGAGGGATGTGATCCGTATGTTGTTTAAAAAAGAAAACATGACTCTGAAAAATAGATGACAGTTAGGAAAAGGAGAGACACAAACTCATTTTTATATAAATGAATGAATTATTACAAGTAAAAATATTTTATTTTTAATTAAATTATAAATTATTGATATTTCTAAGCCTTTTCTAACACTTTTCCCTTCATCAATATATCCATTCTTTAACTTATGTTTTTATTTATTAAAAAATATTGAACTCTATTCTGGTCTTACACTATGCTGGATGCTAGAAAATAAAAAAAAAAAGCAAGGGAGATATGTTTTACATAGAGAAAATGATAAACAGGCAGTTATAGTAACAATGAAAAGAACTATAATGATGCAAATCAAAAAATGGTATCGATCAAATATACAAAGATATTTGTTTGGTCTAGTCCAGCTTCTTCATACCTTCAATCTGGATGGACCTTTAACTTTCTCCCATTCAGTCTTAGGCCACCATATTCCCCAGGCATTTTGCCTTTATTTTGCATTTCCTGCTTTGTCTACTTCAGTCAGTTTGGGCTTGCTCCTGCTGTTTGGAGGGCTTTGGAGCATTATTAAAGGGACTTAACTATGTGTTTGCAGTTTATTAGAGAGAAAGTGTTAATTTGCTTCTTGGTATCTTTAATTAGCTCTGGAAACCTCTAAGCATCTTTGCAGTAATTCCAGGGAAACTAGGACTTTGTAGTGAGTAGAATGACCTAACTACCTTTTCAGACTTTCTGGCCTGATCTGCTTCTTATGATAAAAACAGAAAATGAAAAAAAAAAAAAAATCAGGGTTCTCTTCTGCCTGTTTGCATTTGCAGTTTTGTTTTATTCAATTCAAGAGACTATTCACTTGATATTAAGGATCATATCACCCCAACAGATGTTGTCATCCATCTGATCTTTGAGAGTTTGTTTTGTTGCAAAAGTGATTATTTTTGAAATACTGAAGATTATTCATTAGGTAGGCTATACATTCTCAATAGTGTATGAGCTTATTCTCTGTGCATTTGAGTAAAATAGAAGTTTTATAATAATAAAGCTATCATTAACTAAGTCATATTCAAAATACAATGTCTAATATATAATTTCTATTTGAATACATTTATAACATTAAAGAAAAATTATTAAAATAGTGTTTAATTGTGATTCTTGTGCCTACATAAAATGAACACATGCCAAAATTTTTATTTAACTTATTTTTATAATTTTTTTTCTTTTTTTTTTTTTGGTACGCGGGCCTCTCACTGTTGTGGTCTCTCCCGTTGCGGAGCACAGACTCCGGACGCGCAGGCTCAGCGGCCATGGCTCACGGGCCCAGCCGCTCAGCGGCATGTGGGATCTTCCCGGACTGGGGCACGAACCCGTGTCCCCTGCATCGGCAGACGGACTCTCAACCACTGCGCCACCAGGGAAGCCCTATTTAACTTATTTATTAAGAAGCAAACTGGTAACATATTACATACAGCTATTACCGAACTCAGGTTTGCTCGCTCACTGCTCACTGGTCAAAAGTCAATACTTGAAAGGCAAGTGTTGGTAGAAAGGAAAGTTGCTTTAATCACAAAAGTCAGCAATCTGGGGAGAAGGGAGAGCCATGTCCCAAAACCAACTTGGAAGACTTTTCTCAGCCATGAAAGTTTTTAAATTGAAAAGGGGAAATAATCTCAGTTAATCCTTGAGGCAGGAGGTCAAGCTCTGCATCATTTTTCATTGTATGCAGGCTGACTGACTCCTCACTTTCTTTCTTTAGATGCTATCTTGTTCACACAGTTTGTTCTCAAGATTATTGAAGGGGAAGCTAGGGAAGAGATCTGCTCATCTGTTAATTACTTATTCATTTCTACTTCTTTGATCTACAAAAAGAACTGACAAGTTAGGCAAGGTATTGTGTCGTCAAAAGATTTGAAAGGTGTGCTTGGCCCAGAGATGAGTAGAGCTTGGGGGTGCCTGGTTTAAGGTTAGTTACAGTATAGCTTTGCTAAAGTGACAAGACAAAAGGGGCCTACTGCAGAGAGCTCTTCCCTGCCAAAAGCTGCTTACACAGCTGGTACTAAGAAGACTTTGAAGAGTAGAAACATATATTAGAAATAGGGAATTTTGAAATAAATTTACTAATAAATGCAGAATGGATATCCACAGGGCAATAGTCAAGTGCATTGCACAAGACACAATTAATTTGAAGTTCTATAACCAATAATACTTTGCATTATTATCAGTTTGCTACATTGTAGAGTTATAAAATAGCTTGACAATGAAGCACAGAGATAATGAAAAGGTGATCTGGACAGTATACCTAGTAGTCTTACTTTACACATTTCAGAGTCCTTCAGAACCCATTCATCTTTAAATTGTGATGATAATAATCCCTCCAAAATATAATTCTTAATCACAAAATAAGGCTGATCACATTAGGTTTGGCCTGATTAATTACATAGGTATAGGAAGAGTGTTAATTTACTACATAGGCCTCCTTAAGTTTGCTTTGTGAAATCTAGAGCCAAACAGTATTAAATAGTTACTAAGAACACAAAGTTAATCTCTGTAAGTTTTCATAAGGAATTTAAGATTGGACTGTCAAAAGCCTCCACTATTTGATATCCTGAGGCTAGGAAGCTAAGTCCAAGAAGATAGTAAGCTGTCTCATGAATAAATAAATAAACAAATAAAAGTGTCCTGGAAACCCTTACTCATCATACTGGTATGTACTGAGTGTCATCTAAGCAATGTCAACCCAAATCTTGTATCCAGGAGTTTATTCTTTGAAATGTCAACAGTTTAAAGTATTTGGTCCAGTTGTTTTCCACAATGAAATATTTTTATTATTTGAGAGAAATGAGTCCACAAAAATGAAATAAATAGTTCGTTTAATGATTTATTTATAACCCATTATTACACATTTTAGTCAACAAGAAAACATACAACACAAAAATTAGTTTAGAGCCTCAGATTTTTCCAGTTAGATTTGCATTTGAATCAGAGTTGTTAGGTGTGTGTCAGCAAGTACTAAGTGCAATAATAACACAGGTAAAAATGCTAGTACACTGGCTAGCAGAGAGTTACATCTAAATACACTTTAGTTGAATATTGAACATATAATTGTATAAGTGAAGTCAATATGAGGGAAACATTGAGGCTTCTAGAATAGTAGTTTGAGAACAGATGGACATTGATGGCGGTATGATGTCATAAACAATTGTTAACATAGTAGAAAATTTCTTCAAATATCTACCTATACTAAAGATAAAGTAAGTATAACTATTTTTCAGCCTTTTTAAAATTGAGTATAAGTATTTGTTATCCTTCAACTTAAAGAAGGGGATAAAGCTAGCACTTAATTCCTTAGAAGTGTTTTTTTGAAGCACTTTTAAAAGAAATATGGAGTTAAAAATGATCTTTCCATGCCAGCCTAATCTACCATATTGAGCCAAGTATAAACTATATTTTAGAGCAGGTAAATAAAATTACCACATAGTAATAAAAAAATTCTATCAGTAGTATTCCCACTAAATACTAACATGCTCAGTAAACTTATCTCCCCCTGACTCCCCACAAAATTACCTAATTAACTCATTAGAAGTTGTGTGAGATTTGACCAACTCTTGGTTCTCAAGAACCAAGACAAGGATGTCCTCTCTTGCCACTCTTATTCAACATAGTTTTGGAAGTCCGAGCCATAGCAGTCAGAGAAGAAAAAGAAATAAAAGGAATACAAATTGGAAAAGAAGAAGTAGAGCTGTCATTGTTTGCAGATGACATGATACTATACATAGAAAATCCTAAAGATGCCACCAGAAAACTACTAGAACAAATCAATGAATTTGGTAAGGTTGCAGGATACAAAGCTAGTGCACAGAAATCTCTGGCATTCCTATACACTAACAATGAAAAATCAGAAAGAGAAATTAAGGAAACAATCCCATCTACCATCACAACAAAAACAATAAAGTACATAGGAATAAACCTACCTAAGGAGGTGAAAGATTTGTACTTGGAAAACTATAAAACACTGATGAAAGTAATCAAAGATGACATAAACAGATGGAGAAATATACCATGTTCTTAGATTGGAAGAATCAATATTGTGAAAATGACTGTACTACCCAAAGCAATCTACAGATTCAATGCAATCCCTCTCAAACCACCAATGGCATTTTTCACAGAACTAGAACAAAAATTTTCACAATTTGTATGGAAACACAAAAGACCCCAAATGCCAAAGGAATCTTGAGAAAGAAAAATGCAGCTGGAGGAATCAGGCTCCCTGACTTCATACTATACTACAAAGCTACAGTAATCAAGACAGTATGGTACTGGCACAAAAACAGAAATATAGCTCAATGGTACAGGATAGAAAGCCCAGAGATAAACCCATGAACATATGGTCACCTAATTTACGAGAAAGGAGGCAACATAAAATGGAGAAAAGACATCCTCTTCAATAAATTGTGCTGGGAAAACTGAACAGCTACATGTAAAAGAATGAAATTAGAGCACTACCTAACACCATACCAAAAATAAACTTAAAATGGATTAAAGACCTAAATGTAAGACCAGACACTATAAAACTCGTAGAGGAAAACATAGGAAAAAAACTGACATAAACCACAGCAAGATCTTTTTAGACCCACCTCCTAGAGTAATGAAAATAAAAACAAAAATAAACAAATGGGACCTAATTAAACTTCAAAGTTTTTCCACAGCAAAGGAAACCAAAAACAAGACGAAAAGACAACCCTCAGAATGGGAGAAAATATTTGCAAGTGAAACAATGGACAAAATGTACAAACAGCTCATGGAGCTCAATATCAAAAGAAACAACCCAATTAAAAAATGGGTGGAAGACCTAAATAGACATTTCACCAAAGAAGACATACAGATGTTCAAAAAACCCATGAAACTATGCTCAACATCACTAATTATTAGAGAAATGTAAATCAAAACTACAATGAGGTATCACCTCACACCCGTCAGAATGGCCATTATCAAAAAATCTAGAAACAATCAATGCTGGACAAGGTGTGGTGAAAAAGGAACCCTCCTGCACTGTTGGTGGGAATGTAAATTGATACAACCACTAATGAGAACAGTATGGAGGTTCCTTACAAAACTAAAAGTAGAACTACCATATGACCCAGCAATCCCACTACTGGGCATATACCCTGAGAAAACCATAATTCAGAAAGAGACATGTACCACAATGTTCATTGCAGCTCTATTTACAATAGCCAGGACATGGAAGCAACTAAGTGTCCATCGACAGATAAATGGATAAAGAAGATGTATATACAGTGGAATATTACTCAGCCATAAAAAGAAACAAAATTGAGTTATTTGTAGTGAGGTGGATGGACCTAGAGTCTCTCATACAGAGTGAAGTAAGTCAGAAAGAGAAAAACAAATACCGTATGCTAATGAATATATATGGAATCTAAAAATAAAAATGTCACTGATGAACCTATTGGCAGGGCAGAAATAAAGACGCAGACATAGAGAATGGACTTGAGGACACGGTGGGGGGAGGGGGAAGCTGGGGCTAAGTGAGAGAAGCATCGACATATATACACTACCAAATGTAAAATAGATAGCTAGTGGGAAGCAGCAGCATAGCACAGGGAGATCAGCTTGGTGCTTTGTAATCACCTAGAGCGGTGGGTTAAGGAGGATGGGAGGGAGGCTCAAGAGGGAGGGGATATGGGGATATATATATATATATATATATATATATATATATGTATAGCTGATTCACTTTGTTATACAGCAGAAACCAACACAGCATTGTGAAGCAATTACATTCCAATAAAGATATATTAAAACAAAGTTTTTGATGTTAAGTCAATTAAATTTTAGAAAGCATGTATCAAAAACATTGATCTTAGTTTAAGAGTGAATGCTGTTAAATGATGCCTGTTGACCTAGTTTCAGACTAATTTTTTTTTTTTTTTGCGGTACGCGGGCCTCTCACTGTTGTGGCCTCTCCCATTGCGGAGCACAGGCTCCGGACGCACAGGCTCAGCGGCCGTGGCTCACGGGTCCAGCCGCTCCACGGCATGTGGGATCTTCCCGGTCCGGGGCATGAACCCGTGTCCCCTGCAGCGGCAGGTGAACTCTCAACCACTGGGCCACCAGGGAAGCCCCAGACTAATTCTTTATTAAAGCCACTTTTAAGTAAGACAACAAAATTGTAACAGACGCAGAAAATGTGTTTATTTTGTTTTGTCTGTGGAAGGAGGAAGAAAGGAAAGTCATTTCCATTAACACAAAGCAGTTTAAAATCATGAATGGTTCAAAATGCGGCTTTGCTCTGTATTTTTATCATGTGATAATATGCAAGGAAATAATTTCTTCTGCTCAGACACGACAGTAAGCTAAATGTTTAAAGCAATAAAACAGAACATTTGAATTACCTTTATATTATGGTAATTTTCTGATTAGTACAGTTATAAAAATGTCTTTTTTTAACAGACCTTCGAGAAAGAAAAAAATCATTCAGTTTTCTTTCATAAATGTCCACTTTCAAAAGAAGATATTTCTACCTTTTCACACTCTTAAAAGCAGCTCACTACCATTATTAAACTAGTATGCTCTGTTGTCTTTATCATTTCCATCACCATCATCATCATTATTATTTTTTTGGTCTTGAGAATACAACTGGCCCTACGTGTCCTCAGGTTCAGCATCCAGGGATTCAACCAACTGTATTAAAAATATTCCAAAAAATATCCAGAAAGTTTGGAAAAGCAAAACTTGAATTTACTGCACTCTGACAACTATCTATATAGCATTTACATTGTATTTACAACTATTTACATAGAATTTACACTGTGTTAGGTGTTACAGTATATCTAGAGATGATTTAAAGTATAGGAGGATATGTGTAGGTTACATCAAAATACTGAGACATTTTATATAGGGGACTTGAGCATTGCAAATTTTGTCATAAGCAGGTGGTCCTGGACCCATCCCCCGAGGTTACCAAGGGTCAACTTATTTCCTTCCTATCTAACTATAGGATAGTCTCTTACGTTTCATATACAGCTTCTGATTCCAAGAAATGAAGTAGGAATCATGGACACTTTATATCACACTTTATGTAATGAATGTATATACAAAATCTTTTAAATAGGTGATTTTATATATATGTATATATAGTTATTTTAATCTTTTACTGAATTTATAATGACAGTTATAAATAACTAAATATTGAAGATACCCTTTTATGTCAAATACATCTTCATAGTGGTATTAGAATTCTACGTGTTTTCTAATTCTCCCTATATAAATATAACATTTTATAAAATGAATGTTTCTAAAAACTAAATTAACTTTCAGAAATGTTATCTTTCAAATGCTCTTTGAAACTCATTAATTATGTGGCTATTAGAGTGAATCTTGGGGTGAAATGAATAATCCTTATAGAGATCAAAAAATTTTGAACTGATGTTTGTGCTTCAAGAATTTGTATTTTCAGATAAAGAAAAAAACAACTGCTTGTAGTGAGGAACACCTATAAGTTTCTGTGTAAGTTAGAAATCTTTTGAGATTAAGCCTTTATAATAATCATGTAAAAGCATTGATGTAACTTCTAAATAGTTGCGGAAATGTACCTATCTTAAGTACTTAAAATCATAAACTTATTTAGGCATTGGTAGAACCTTTTAATAAGGCACACTGATTAAAAAAATGATAAATGTTGTGATCTATTTTAAAATCTAAATTGACATCAATCATATCTGTGATGTTACATTTTATATTTCATAATATGTATATTATATAAGTGTGTTTATTTGTAAATATACACACAGACATCTTAGAAATTCCAAATCCCAAAGTAAACTAACTTTCAAATTAAGTTTTAAAAATTAAACCCACTAGGAGGAATTAAATTTAAATGACTGATGTATGACCTATTATTTGATTAGTCTTTATTTTACATAGGCAACCTCTCAAATTCAGGAAATGTTGGGGCAAAACAGGGAAACCAATCAACCGATCTTGATTTTGAAACTCAACTACTAAACTACTAGTATTACTGTGACATTAAATGTACTTATCCCTTTTATGGGTCCTTAGAAAACTATGCCAGTATACTCAAGACAAATGATACAACAAATGCTACCCATTAAATGCTTAATTTGCTAGGATAGTTGTAATGGTTTTCAATTTCACCTGTCAGAGGTCAGTAAACTGTGTCTCTTGTCTAGAAACCTCACGTGGCTCTGGCCAAGCAGGAGTGCTAGAGATTAAATGATTAACCTAAGGATAATGTTAGACTAAACCCAATGATAATTAGGGTTATTTTTCCCCTTTTAAATTTCTTTTTGAAATAGATAACCCACTTGAAATCAATCCTGGTGGTAAGCCTTTTGTTTCCACTCACTATTTCAAGTTGATCTTTAAACTGGAGACAGCCCACAGCAGGGTTAGATGTTCTGACTCCACCTTGGGGTCCTCATCCAGGATTTTCAGTTTACCAATTGGGCATCCCTGGAAAACTTATCTCATTTCTTTAAACATTAATTTTCTAAGCTATAAGTGCAAAATGATACTTAACTTGTAAGTTTGTTACAAATATTAAATAAATCATGCATTTAAAATTGTCAGTTCAGAACCAGGCATTTGTAGGTATTCAATTAGAATTATTGTTATTATTATTACTATTTGGTTCTCTTCTTGTTACATGAAGTTGGTAATACAAATTCTCTCTCATACTTTTCTAATTGTTTTCAAACAAAAGTGATCCATGTGTACAAATACCATTATGTCATGTAAAAAAAAAATCTAGAGGCTGTGAGTCACATTTGGGAGATCACTGTCAAAATTAAAGGTATAATTGATGGTCAGTGAAAAGAGAATATTTATTAACAATTATATTAACCCCCACAGAGAACATTTCTTAACTATATTATTTCAATCCTGATTTTATTTTCAGAACTTTGTACTTCTAGACGAACACAATAAATTGGTTGTTTTCACTGCCTTGATTGTTTAGTTATCCAAACCCATGTCAAATTAACTTGGCTAAACCTACATAGTTTTGCTCAACTGGCACAGTCAAGAAAATATCTCAGAGACTATATTTTTTAGTGCTTTATATAAATAGAGAACCATCTTATGAGAGTAAGAAAACAAGAAAAAGGAATACTGAAAGAGGCCATCTTGAAATGTATCTAGGGACAGAAGCTAGTGTTTATCTGGATTGGCTACTGGTATCATCTAGCTTAGGTTACTTGCTTGCAGATGCATTGGAGCAGGAATATTAGAATCTGTCCATATTCTATACATAAACATCTCGGGGGAAAATTTTTCCATCTTATTTTATACTGAATATAGAATGATACAGTGTCTTGTTGTGACATTTGGAACTAACATTATAATTCATTTATCATTTCCAAAAAGGATGACCAGTCTTGAGCATTTGTTGGCATGGAGTCATAGTCCCCCTTTTTTCCTCACTGAATTTTGTGCAAGTATGAAGACAAAATGGAAACTAGCTCTGGAGTGTCCTGTGACAAATATGTAAATTTCATAATGATAATTGGAAAAGTGCCATCATCTGAGACTTGAAGTTATATGACAATAATGTTTCTTTTCATCTAGGAGTAACAGCAACAGCAAGTAGTCAATTTCTCACTGGCTAGTGTTTAACTAAGTGCATAGTATCGTCTTTGTGGTAGGCTGAATAACTGCTTTCCAAAAAGGCTCAGGTCTTTATCTCTTGGACCTGTGAATGTTACTTTACGTGACAAAAGGGACTTTTCAGATATGATTAAGTTAAGGATCTTGAGATGGGGAGTTTACTCTAAATTATCCTGCTGGGGACCCAGTGTAATCACAAGAGTCCTTATAAGGGAAAGGAAAATCAGAATAAGGGAAAGAGATGTGATGATGGAAGCAGAGATTGGAGTGATGCAATTATGTCTGGAAGGGGGCCTTGAACCAAGTAAAGTTGGCAGCATCTAGAAGCTGGAAAAGAAAGAAACCAATTCTCCTGTAGAGCCTCCACAAGGAATACAGCTCTGCTGACTGTTTACTTTTAGTCTAGCAAGACCATTTTGGACCTCTGACTTCCAGAGTATGTGGTAATAAATTTGAGTTGTTTTAGGTCACTAAATTTTTGGTAATCTGTTGCAATAGCAATAGGAAACTTATACAGCCTTCTTGATAGAACTCTAATGTTTTTCATTCAGTGAGTGGTTGAATTGTGTCTGTCCATGTGTTCAACTTAGCCTTTGCTCTATTAGGAATGATAAATTTCTTACCAGTCATACTTGTGACTTATGTTTGTTTGTCATCCTTTCCTATTTTATATTTGATAATTCAAGGTATTTTAAAAAAAGAACACAATATTTAGCACTTAGTACTGGTAAGGATTCATAAGAGTAATCACTTTCCGAATTGACAAGAATCAGAATTATTTAAATGCTCTTTCTGTCCCACATTTTTACTAAAACAAACCCAATGCTACCTTAGAAGCCTGGGATTAGCATCACAGAAGATGTCGCTCACTCTTTAGGCTCTGCTCTTTATAAATTTACTTTTTGTATATTACCTTTACATTGTGGTTTGCCAGGAATGCAGTGTAAAGAAAACATGGTGAGGTCATGGTAATAGCCACTTACATTAAGTGTTCACTTCCAATGTTCCTCCCTGCTCCAGTTTTATCTCCTGTATTAAAAGGGGCTGACAGGTTATGCGTATACAAATTAGAGAGCAATTACTTTTATTAAATTATGCAGACATTTGAAGATAGTTGAGCATGAAAGAAGGTAACCAACAGGAAAAACAAGCTGGCTTTATCCTCAGGAGTCTCACTGGTGTCCTTATCTTACTGAACTTCCCAAGGAAGGGATTCTGGTCATAAGCATTACCAGCTGAATTAATTTGGCTATTCTATATTTCTCTAAAAGAGGGGTTTTGAGGGAGCAATCTCTGGTGGGCCAGTGGAGCCTATAGGACTTATCTTTAAGCTGAGGTTTACATAACAAAAACACTGACTTTACTTAGATTTTATGTTTATTTGGGATGACAAAGAAGAAAAATTCTGATGACCAAGCAAAAAATAGAGCCAACCCTCCATCAACTAACCTTGGGTGTAACCACAGATCAAACCTCTCTGTTAAATTGTTAAACTGTTAAAATGAGAATGCATTGCCTGTTTAGATGCAAATGCATACTTAGCAGCTTCATACAACTGATTTTAAAACATAAACACAAATCTTTGTTACCAGAGGTGTACAGAAAAAAATACTAGTCTGGTTTCAGTCAAATCTTGTTGGCTTGAGATGTCTTTTCAAGGTGACTTTGTCTTAGCATTTTCATGATAATTCTATATTTTAACTCTCAGGGCAATTTTACTTCCTTTATTTTCTATTTCTTTAAAGGGAACAACAGATAGTAGCTTCTACATACTAACTGTAACTTTCTTTTGGGATTACTAAGATAGTAAAGTAATGAATCCGATTAATTATCATCATCTAGTGTTTAAAGCCAGCAGAAGTTGGCTTGACAGCCAAATGATCCTACATCTCAGATGTATTTTTCCTCCAGTAATGACTCAGGGAAGATTGTGATGGCAAGTAAAAAAGGTAGCATCTAAAGAGTAAAAGTAAAAGTGTTCAAGTCTGATATATCTAATTACTGGAAGTACCTCAACATCTCTCCAAACTGCTCGCCCCCATCCCCACTGCCATGACATAACTCAGGCCTCGTTATTTCTTATCTGGATTAATGCAACAACTTCCTAATTGGCATTCCCTGTCATCAGTCTTGTCCCTCCTCCTCTAATTTACTGACTTTATGGTCACCAGTCACCTTACTCAGGAAATGCAACGACATCACTTTGCTTAAAATTCTGCAGTGCCTTTAAGATAAGAGTGCAGACGCTTAGGCATGTTACACAATCCTTAGCTCACAAAGTAAACCTAATGGATCACTCTCTGACCACAGTACATGTATTCTTGAAGTTCTTCAATTAGTGTCAGTGTTTGGAAAATACCTTACTATTTTTCTTTTTTCTTTTCTCTCTTTTTTTGGATGTTCATATTTGCGTAGGCACTGCCTGGAATGCCCTTTCCATCCAAGCCCTCCAGATTCATCTTTGATATCACCTCTCCCTTATTTTAAACTTTACTCTTCCCTAAGGTTTACTTTTCCTATCATGTGATAAGGTTTACTTATCACAATGTATTGTATTTACCTGTTTAATTACCTTTCTGCCTATTTAGTTTGACTGTGTGATCTTTGTGACAGTTTTATCTTCAGTCTCAGGAAAGTATGAGGCTCATTTTATTCATTTATTTTGGGATTAATAAAGAGATATATATGGGCTTCCCTGGTGGCGCAGTGGTTGAGAATCTGCCTGCCAATGCAGGGGACACGGGTTCGAGCCCTGGTCTGGGAGGATCCCACATGCCACAGAGCAACTGGGCCCATGAGCCACAATTACTGAGCCTGCGCGTCTGGAGCCTGTGCTCCACAAGAGAGGCCGCGATAGTGAGAGGCCCACGCACCGCGATGAAGAGTGCCCCCCCCACCGCTTGCCATAACTAGAGGGAGCCCTCGCACAGAAGACCCAACACAGCAAAAATAAATAAATAAATAAATTTAAATAAATAAATACAGAGATATATGAATATACAAGACTTCTGGAAATGTGTCAAAACCACAAAATCAGAGGAACCTCCTATATATCAGATATGGCTTTCCTTCATGTGGTGATTTGGAAACTAAAGCTCCTTATATTTTGTGACTGTGTCATCCCCTAGGAACACATAATTATTTGCATGCAGCTGATGGAAGGGGAAAGGGATGGAGGAGCCATGTTTTAGATTTTAATGTGCCTGAATTTGACTTCACTACAAATAACATTCCCTTGGAAATAATTCCATATAGTCATACCTAACTGCAAAGGAGGCTGGTAAAATTCTAGCAGTATGTCTAGGATTGGAGATGGATTTCCGTGGATGACGTAGCTCTCTCTCACAAGAGGACCACCTGCTAGTACCCAGATACCCTACTCTTCTGGGATTGGCCCTTTCTTTTACTCTGCATATAAAATAACATTGGTTTCTATCCCACATGCTTGCTCAAAACCCAGGCCTCCCCTAATGGTTCCTAGAATTCACACATTCTTATTTTGTAAATGCTTACCCTCTCTTGTTGGCCACCTATCACATCTTGTTCTGCAAGTTTACTTCAGGTTCATTTATCAGTCACTTTGAATTCTCTTACTCTGTCTTGTCCCCTTTACCTGGGTGTGAATAAGGACTGTGCCATCTTCCAAGTCATTATTAAACAATGTGTTATATGGTACAAAATTTTCATGAAATCTTGGCTACAATGGAAGGATATTAGAGCACAGAACAGTAACCAGTTTGAATGAGCATAGTCACTACTCTTACTAAAATTTTGGGGGCACATGCATCTTTACTGGTTGCCAATTATCTGTGTCCCTACCTTATTTTCTGGCCCTATGAAAAACTTGCCAAACACTCTCTCTGCAGCCCTGAATCCTTTTATCCATTCAGATCTCTCGAAGACAACAAACTAGAAAACATAAACATAGAGCTCAGAATTCCTTTCCTCTAATGCATAGGTCAATCCAGCTCAGTCAACTTGTCCTCTTAAGGGTGTTGTGCAATGAGACAAAATCCTCCCCATTACAGAATGCTGAATGGTTTAGCTAGTGTTTTTAAATAGCAGTTACTTCCCCCCACTTTTCTTACAGTGCTAGTAGTTTATTGTGAACCTCTATAGAAATTTGAGTTAGAAGGGGGATTTGCTCTACTGGCCATGCAGTTATCCTAGTCTACTGTTCTTCCAATTCTGAGATAGGTATTGAACTCCATAAGGAAATCAGATGCTTGGGAAATGTTGCTCAGTCATCAGTTTGAGCTGAGCGATTTGCCCTTCTCTCTGATCTTCTTAAATTTATATTAAAAAAGAGATTTAAATTGGTTAATTTGATGCTAATCTGAATAGTATGTCTGTATTTTTTCGGATTCTCATCATCTATTTCAGAATTTAGGAATCTCTCCCGAGCCTTGCTATTACATGTTTACTTTCCAGCTAGTACAGCATTCCCCAGTACAGACCTCTGTAGCTTTTGTAGCAAAAGGCTTCATTTGCCAGGCAAAGCATACAGAATAAAAATAGAAACTTTATGAAGGAGTGGAGATGAAACAATGACAGTAACTGAAATAAAATTGTTGGGGCCACTTTCCTTACAACTATATCTGGCATACTTGGGAGATTCATGGTCCATCTATATATTCTGACATATTCAGATAAAAGACTTCAATACTACACAACACAGGCATTCTATCATCTAATTCAATAATATTTTGGGTTGCTGTGAGCTCCAGGAATAGATTGTCATAGATATCTTCACCTCTTTGATCATCAGGATTAATCGTGCTGTTCTGACAAGTCATCCTGTAGGACACCAGAGAAAATGCTTCATCAAGAACATAAAAATAGAAAAACACGTTAGGAGTATTGTATACACTCAGAAAACAGGATTTGTTTTTTCACAGTAGAAGAGAACCTGAATCATAGTCATGAATAGCCTTAGACAAATATGTTTTAAGTTATTCTCTCATGTTCCCTTATACCATGCCTATCACACTTCTTTGCTTCTCTACTTATATCTGGAAGTATCTGTGTATGTGTGTAGATGTGTGTATGTGTACAAAGACGGATGTCTGAGCCAGGGGAACTGCTGTATCAGTTAAGCATTTTGTTTTGCTAGACAATCTGCTATGATACAATGGTGCAAATATAGGCCTTCTAATTTAGTCTAAGCCTTTTATGCTTTTATTAAAAATTATATCTGTCATGTCCTTTATCCCAGCAGACTTCTTAATGTCCTTTTGCTTGCTTTCTTCTCTTTCTCTCTGACCATCCATAGCTTCCTGAGGGAGGGCAGATGATAAATATTAAAGGTTGAGCAAAATATATAGTTGGTTCAATGACCATAGCCCTCACAGCATTTTTTCTTTAATATTTTCTGACTCTTTGGTCAACTGGTTTATATAATTTGATGATCTTACTAAACATCTTCAGAATAAAGATGCATATGTCCAAAAGTCCATGATTACATTTTTTATAACTATGTGTCCATAAACCTACAGAAGCAAATATCTAATA
This sequence comes from Phocoena sinus, assembly GCF_008692025.1. Classification (NCBI taxonomy): domain Eukaryota; kingdom Metazoa; phylum Chordata; class Mammalia; order Artiodactyla; family Phocoenidae; genus Phocoena; species Phocoena sinus. The sequence goes on along the minus strand of NC_045764.1, from coordinate 119,711,283 downwards.
AATGGGTTAATATTTTATCTTTTTTTTTTTTTTCGGTATGCGGGCCTCTCACTGTTGTGGCCTCTCCCGTTGCGGAGCACAGGCTCCGGACGCGCAGGCTCAGCGGCCATGGCTCATGGGCCCAGCCGCTCCGCGGCATGTGGGATCCTCCCGGACGGGGGCACGAACCCGTGTCTCCTGCATCGGCAGGCAGACTCTCAACCACTGCGCCACCAGGGAAGCCCAAATGGGTTAATATTTTAAACTTAATATTTGGAATAATTTCATCTTAAGACTCAACTTTCATTTTTGCAATAACTCTTAATACTAAAGTGTATTATGATAAAAGTCATTTATGAGGTTAAGAACTAATTTAACACTTTCATTATTTTATTGTAACACTTTTAACAATGTTAGAAATAATTAGCTGCTTTTTTTGAGAAAGAAAATTAACTTTTTCTTTACAAAATCTTATAAACAAATATTGTACTCTTGGGATACTCCAAAGTGAATACTGAAAGATCATTTTTTTAAAAAATAGGCATACAAAACAATATGAAAACATATAGATTAGAATATTTTTAGGTATTATTAGGAAACAATAAAAGTTTCCTTTTAACACAAATGTGCAACAAATAAAGAATGGTAAAGATCCATGATACTTATACATGTCTGTGTGAGTAATAAGTCTGTGGATTTCAGGATTCTGAGTGTAAGTGTTGTGTGTGAGGGTGGGATAGGTGCTGCATATGTGGGTGTGGTGAGTGATGTGTGTAATGTGATTCCTGTTGTGTGTATGTTTGTGATATGGGTAAATATATGGTATGTTGTGGGTGTGGATTGTGTGTGTATGTGGGGGTGTTTGATATATGTGGATGTGGATGGTTTTATGTGTCTGTTATGTGTGTATCATGTAACTAACATGGGCATGCTGTGTTATTGTGTACACACACATATCCTCTATATACACTGCATCCTGTAGTGTACTTTATATCCTTGGCTATTTGTCACCTTTGATAAAATATTACTATGTTACATACATGTCTGTGATGGAAGGAAAATAATTACAGAGGAGGTTTGAGTGGGAGATAAAGATGAAATGTAAATAACACATTATTGCCTCTCTTTTGCGTGGTAGAAGGATGCTTATTTATGTCTTAAAGTCCAGTCATGTCCCAAGCCATTCTTTCCCCTGGATACACTGGATTCATTTTATTCTATCTTACCACACTATACTAACGGATTAGAACAGAGAGCTGAGGAATAGGAAGACATTTAATATTTAAAGCACAAAACTAATAAAGTCCCCCAAAGCACTGAACGAGAGTGATATACCATGAGGATAGGAGTTAGAGTGAGGCAAAAGACAGGTAAATAAAAAACATTAAATATAAATGTGCTGATATCAGGCAGAATATATTTCCACACAGTTTTCAAAAAATGAACATGAATAAGTAAGTTACGTAATGCTTTTGGCAGCTTAGTGAAATACCTGGTCTTAATGTAACAACAGATTGAATTTTACAATGAGCTAATTATTAGTTAGAAGAAATAACAGCTGTGCAGTAACAACTTCCATGAAAGTTTCCCTCTCAAAAAAGAAAGGAAGCACACCAGTTAGAATTGGCATCATCAGAAAATCTACAAACAACAAATGCTGGAGAGGGTGTGGAGAAAAGGGAACCCTCTTGCACTGTTGGTGGGAATGTAAATTGATACAGCCACTATGGAGAACAGTATGGAGGTTCCTTAAAAAACTAAAAATTTAATTACCATATGATCCAGCAATCCCACTACTGGGCATATACCCAGAGAAAACCATAATTCAAAAAGACACATGCACCCCAATGTTCATTGCAACAGTATTTACAATAGCCAGGTCGTGGAAGCAACCTAAATGCCCATCGACGAATGGATAAAGAAGATGTGGTACATATATACAATGGAATATTACTCAGCCTTAAAAAGGAACGAAATTGAGTCATTTGTTGAGACGTGGATAGATCTAGAGACTGTCATACAGAGTGAAGTAAGTCAGAAAGAGAAAAACAAATACCGTATATTAATGCATGTATGTGGAACCTAGAAAAATGGTACAGATGAACCAGTTTGCAGGGCAGAAGTTGAGACACAGATGTAGAGAACAAACGTATGGACACCAAGAGGGGAAAGCCGCAGGGCTGTGGAGATGGTGGTGTGCTGAATTGGGTGATTGGGATTGACATGTATACACTGATGTGTATAAAATTGATGACTAATAAGAACCTGCTGTATAAAAAATAAATGAAATTCGAAAATTAAAAAAAATCTAATACAAAAAAAGAAAGGAAGGATGATGATCTATCGAAAAATAATTAGGAGGAGAAGCATTTAAGTTAATAAATATGACTTGTTTAACAGTCTTGACACCAGGTGACTTTAAACTGACCATAATTTTTTCCAGTTTTTTCATTCATATTACCTTCCCTGTATTAATAAAAATTAAAAAGCTGAGTAATAGTAGAAATTTTGGATATAAAATGATTACTCGCTTATCAGATGTTAAAGTGATAGTTATTAAAACTTTAAAATATTCTAAACTTAAAAGAAACTTTTATATTTGTTGGGGAGGGAAGTTAACATCTAGAATCTAATTATGATTTTTGTCAAAGAATTCACTAGAGCTTAGCTGTAGTCATAAATATATTTTTATTTCTGCTTGAATAATGACTCCTAGGGCAGTGGATATCAAATTGGAATCATTAGTACCATAACCTTAAATTGTAAGAAATACTAATTTATGTGAACAAGAGAAAAATGTTCTTCATTTAGTGAAGAACTCTGAGAGCAGTTGAATCATCCCTACTCCACCCCATCCCCCAATCTTTTTTTTTCTTTTTTTTTGCGGTACGCGGGCCTCTCACTGTTGTGGCCTCTCCGGTTGCAGAGCACAGGCTCCGGACACGCAGGCTCAGTGGCCATGGCTCACGGGCCTAGCCGCTCTGCGGCATGTGGGATCTTCCCGGATCGGGGCACGAACCCGTGTCCCCTGCATCGGCAGGCGGACTCTCAACCACTGCGCCACCAGGGAAGCCCCCCCCCCAATCTTTTTAATGTGGAAGTTATATCTACTATTAGTATTTCCAAGCTCTATTGTCCTGAGTACAAATTAGGTCACATTTACAATATCTCACAAGCTTGATAATCTGCCTTAAAGACTTCCACTGCTCACCCATAACTTCTCATTGTAGTTAGGTGGTGTCATGTGACCAGAATTGGCAAAGGCTTGGTGAGTGGAAGTGATGTATCATTTCAGGGCCAAAGTCTTTAATGACTGGAGGGAGACATTTCCTCACTGACCTTCTATTCCACATTGACTGACTGGGGAGACCATGTGTTCTAGATAGAATGCCTGGAGAGTGGTGAGGACTTGTCTAGCTTGGATCGCTGAGTTACTACAGAGAACAGTTGCCCTGAGGAGTTGCACAGAGCCTCAGCCAATTTTGCATAAATTAAAAGTAAACTTTTATTGTAGTAACGCCTAAGATTTTTGGGGTTGTTTGCTATCTCAGCATATCTTCTAGGTTATTCTAACTCGTGAATATTCCAAGTCCCCCATCTTGACCAACAGGAATTCGAGACATTTTCTAGGACTTCCAAGCATGTCTAGAGTTTTATACATCTTTTGTATCCATTCTGGTTGTATCTAACCAGATGAGCTAGGAATCCTCGGGAGCAGATTCTGCAACTTCTGCCCTTCTGTAAGTCTTAAGGATGAGATTATCTCAATCTATTCATCTCCACCTTTTTTTGATTTGGGATTGTCAAGCACCCTGACACCTGTAGTTCAGGCAGAGAGTTTGAGATCAGATGCCACTACTTCTTCTGCCATACCAGAAACAGAGCAACAAATTTGTCAAGGTTTATGCCTTATAGTCCAAGATTTTATGGATTAAACTGAAAGGGACCTAAAAAGAAACTATTTTTGGTCAATTTCTCATACCTACTGGCTTTAGTGTAACTGTGGATTTCAGTTGATTTGCCTAGGTAGTAGCTGGCTCCCTGAAATGAGGAGGACAGTCTCTTCCATCCCCAGTTATCAATTGAGGAATGAATGTATCATAATCAAGTAGCTGTGGCTTTAAGTGTTGCACCTAGTAATAGAAACAGCTCTTTCAGTTCACACAGAGACCTATTTCCCCAAACCATTTTTTTGAGTCCTACAGTATATAAATCTTACCATGCTGGGAATCACCATAGGCTATACAAACTTTTCCTCAAATTTGTTTCAAAATATCTCCAGATTCTCACCTGTGTGCAGAACATTTTTACTCAAGGTTTTCAGCTGCTGTTTGTGGGCTTCCTGTGATAATCTGCTGCACCAATATGACCTTTCTTGGGGCCCTTAATACGAATAATGTTCCTCTGGGTCCTAGTTTGATGACCATCTATCTTCATTATATCATTTGTCAGATTGTAGGTGATAAAAAATAACCCTTTCATATCTATGATCCACTTGTCTCCCAGAACACGAAGCATAATTATTGTTACGAAGGCATCACATAATCTTTGGTAACCAGAAAGAACTCTCTTGAATCTGGCTCCAGGCAAAAATCCTATGTATGATCTTTCAGGGCTGACCATACATAATTACAGAGCATGCCTGACAGGCCTCATGAGGGAAAGCTGCCTTCCCCATGACCACACTTGGTACACAGCAAGTATATCGCTGTCTGTAGTGGAAATTGCAGTCAAAGGGTCAGGCTACCTGCCCCACTTTGGGCCAGGCATGCTCATACATATATATGTACCTCTACCTCAAGCACCTCATTCTGAAAGCCTTCTTCATCTGAAGGCCTTGACTAAGGCACTTTTCAGGAACTCTGCCTAGATCTTCTTATTGGGTGGCCTTAATGTATTTTCCTCCAGCTTGACTTAGTAGTTTTCCACTCTTAGGCCTCCCCCTTGCCATCTCTTCAGCCTCTCCAGATCCACAAAATAGCCATAAGCTTGTTCAGGGCTCTTCTGCAATAGTACATTTTCCATGCCAGCACTACATGTCATTCAATTGACCCACACCTGATGCTGTTCTGTGGGGAAAAAATGAAACATTTTATTTCCTTGCCTCTTACCCACACCATCACAGAAAGTGCGTGAGGGCTTCATTGTTACTTTTAGTTTTTGGATTGTCCTAATTGTCTTAATTAACCACCTTGATACCCAGGAAATCGGCAAACTTTTTCAGATATTTTCTTCCAACCTTTCTCCTTTAGTGATATAGAACTACTATGCTGGTTGTGTTTGGGAAGAGGAGGCTTGGGTGCTCCATTAACTCCATTGTTCCTTAACCTCTCCCTTCGTGGGGTTTGTTTGTTTGTTTCTTTTTCTTTTTTAGGTTTATTTATTTTTTTTGGTCCTAAAATAAAGCAAACACAAATAGAGCCAATAGTTATATCCCTCATTAGCAAAAACACAAAATCTCTACAAAATAATAGACTGCAAACATCTATAGCTATCATATTAAAAACACCTGCTACCTGCCAATCAGCCCTTACTATTTTTTTAGAGAATGAGTCTTAATGTTGCTATCTGCTGTGAATTCACTAGTGCTGGCTATTTCTTTGTGAACCTCATCAATTAACCATTTAAATTTGGGTGAGTATTTTTTATCAAAAGAGTCTGTCTCTATAATTGCATGAGAAGAATTATTTATCATCTTTAGCTAAAATCAGCTCTACCTCTTTAGGACTCTATAAATAGAAGCATACATAAACAAATTCAGGTGGGAATAAATGATAACTTAAAGATACCTAAAACTTGTGAAAAGAGCCCATTTCAACCAGAAGTTTTTTGGGGTGAGCTTAAATTCAGAGCCAAAAGAGGCTCTTGGAAGTAGCAGGGTGAGGTAGGAATGCATATCTCTATGGATGGTATTGCTCAGCTGCCATATTAATGTCAGCTACATAGTTTATATTCAATTAATATTTTAAAAATGAATAAATAAAGGGAGGATTAGGTACCTATTGAAACTATGATAGCCTAAGGTAAATGCTTGTCCTAGTATTAAGATTTTTTTTTGACATAAAAATCATTTCCTTTTACTCCTCTAAAAGGAATATTAAAGAATGTTTAAAAATAAAACACCATTTCCATATCAAGCAATGCAGTCATACTATGAAATTTCATATTAAAAAGAGCATGAAATATTATTTGTTATGAAATATTGCTTGCAGAAGTGGTTCAGTAAAAGGCAATACAATGAGATTTAAATATCTATGGAACTGCATATGGATGGTCAGTTATATTCTATCTAAATATTTTAAAGGAATAAGTTAAGACTATTAATAGAAGAAAAATATATTTAAAATATATTAAGTGTTTTACCATACAGACTCATATTTAAATAGACTACTGTCAGTTGTGACAGGAAACAGTTGCCTAAAAAAACCCAAAATCCTCGCCTATTAAGCATTAATTACATTCTCTAAACAAACTAAAATTTCTACTGAAGACTCTACTAAGAACATGCTTATCCTTTTTTTTTTTTTTCTTTGCGGTACGCGGGCCTCCCACTGTTGTGGCCTCTCCAGTTGCGGAGCACAGGCTCCGGACACGCAGGCTCAGCGGCCATGGCTCACGGGCCCAGCCGCTCTGCGGCATGTGGGATCTTCCCAGACCGGGGCACGAACCCATGTCCCCTGCATCAGGAGGCGGACTCTCAACCACTGTGCCACCAGGGAAGCCCAACATGCTTATCTTTAATTGGACATTTTAGAGCATCAGTATTCAGACATACTACAAATCCTGTTGTCAAACATATATATCATGGTTTATTATTCTAAAAGAGAAATTAAAAATAGCTGAAATGAAAATTATTAGCACAGACTAGGAGTATATCTATAAGCTTGGGGGAGGGGACAGAGATGTGTAAGTAAGTCAAATAAATAATTAAAAAAAGAATTTGATTTGATGTGCAAGTAAGGGTAACATAACTAAGAGACCACTATAGATACAAATTACATAATTTAAATGCAATTATGAAGATCAAAATCAGCCTATCAGGCTGACCAACAACACACACACACAAATACATAGAGTAAAATCAATATATAAATGCAAATATATATAAAATATATAAATATATAAAAAATATATATTTAAAAGCATATATATATAAAAGCATAATTAAATGAAATTAATTGAAAATTAAATGAAATTAAATGAAAATATTCACCAGTTTATGGAATAACTTTAGTGTTGAGGCAAATCTCTTTGAGAATGCTCACTTTATTTTAAAAAAATCAACTATTGCTTTTTAAAAAATGTACACAGTTTACATGGAAAAAATTATAGATTACATGGAATAATGTTGTATAAGTAATATGTTTTTAGCTTAAAATTTTAAATCTGATTATCTAATCATTTGTTTGGCTTTGGAGGTTGGGTACCTTACCAGATAGACTACATTATTTTCTTCATCAAAATATCTCATAATTTACTGATAGATTTATTTGTTTCTTTAATTATTTTGTACAAAACTTTACAAATAGACCTAAGTTTTGTAAAAAGAAAGCAAGCCTAGAAGCTGGGAGGTAGCAGTCATTTTTCTTTAGCTGATTTCTTCAACACTAACTTCTTGGGTATTACACAACTCTTGTGCTCCATTTCAGGTACTTTTGGTTTCACTTCTATCCAGGACATTAGGTAACATGTTCTATCCCTGTAATACTGCACTAACAAAATCTGCAAATGCTCCAAGTAAATATGTAAAGACACAATCCTATAATAGTTCACTTCATACCCATGACACACTTCTTGCTTCCTGCTCCAGGCCCTCCTGTTGATATTAAGTGCTAGGACACTATGAAATCTACTGGTTTCACAATATCAGAAAATACAGGGGAATTAGTGCTCCAAGGAGCAAACCACTGATCAACAGGAAATGAGAGCTAGTAGATAAAAGTCTTTCACCCCTTCATCCAATAAATGGTCTGGAGAAGCAACCATTTATATAGCTTAAAGGACGATGGTTCTAAAATTTAAGCAATTGGTTGCATTTGATAACTGAACAATATCCAACTTGGTAAAACTCTCTTGTGTTGCCTTTTCCTCTTTTCTGTTTTGCTTCCCTTTTTTTCTCATTTCTGTTCTTTGGGATTGCACACCCCAATAGAGGCGGGCTAAAACCAATTACACAATGAGATACACCCAAAACTGTACTTCTTTTATAAAGGTTTGGGTTTGTATGAAATTAACATCAGTGTGCACCTGAGAGAGAAACAAATGGCAAAAATAGTTCAGCCTAAAGGTATGAATGGAAAGGAAAGCATGGTAAACAAAAGAGAGGTCTGAACACTAAAATATCTGGGTTCAATTCTTGACCCTAATATTTTCTAGCTGTGGGACCTGGGGAAATTACTTGAACTCTATGAAAGTAGGCTTTCTAATCTATAAAATAGATATGCTTCCATCATAAATTACGTATATGGAATTTTTAAAAGGCGAGTGGAATGTTGAAAACTTCTTCAGACTGCCAACTTTGCCCATGGACTGGCAAGTTATTTTTTATTAAAAAAAATTTAGGCATTAGCTGGCTGTAGCTACCATGGTTTTTGATTATTTTTACTTGTAACACCAGATGTGTTTAATGCCTCTGTGAGATGTAAATTATAGGTGACATATTTATGTCATGATAGCACTCTCAATATACGTAGTTGCTTATCCAGTTGACACTTTCCTTGACTAATAAGAACTCTAATTATCCTTGGGTGAAATGTACTAATTAAAAATATTTATCCTCTCATGTTAATTTGAGGCCATGGAAAGTCAGTTTGATGCAGTTTTGGCCAATGGACTTAAAGAAGTATCTGAGTTAGACTTCCAGGAAAGTGGAAATCCTTTATAAAAGGAAATGCAGCTTGTTTGCTCTGTCTTTATTTGGTCTTTACCCTTTCCCTTTTTTCCCCTTTCTTTTTCATATGATGACTGAATACCTGGAAGTATAACCACCTCTTATGAACATTGGAATGAAAGCCACAGCCAAAGGTGACAGAGTGGGACCATGGAAGGGGCATGGATGCCTGGTGACATGGCTAGGGCTTCCATACCAATGTGGACTGTCTACCCATTGCCTTCTTGTGCAAGACAAATAAACTCATTTTTTCTAAGCCACTGTTTGTAATGTTTTTATTTGTGGCTGACATACCTTAATTAATAATAATGTTTATGTAGCATAGCATCTGACTAGGTAATAATACATCATTGACCCTATGAGAATAAACATGTACAGGGAACCATTCTTTAAGGCAGTTTATGACAAGGTTATTAAATTTGTCCTTTAGGAACAAATGAATTTCAATTTGATTTAAGGGCTACATATATAGATGTATTGAAAGAGTAATTTCAACAATTTATAATCTATACACATATGTAAATGCATACAGATATGTGTAGTTGTTAGGAAAAAAGTCTACCTTGAATCTAAAAGTCAGTATGTCAGTCTTGTTTCTTTTCTGCCTTAACCCACTTTGTTTATTGCTCTCACTGTCTTTCCTTTCATGATCATTATTTTTATCAGTTATATTATTTTTCACTGATATGATTTGAAGGACAGGAATATATCCATTGCTGAACATCAGCGTAAAAGGAATTTTCACTCTAATATATACATTTACATTAATATATGCTTATGTATACATAATATACAACATTTTATGCTCTTATTATAGTATATATTTTCCCTTGCTTATTGGTACCAGTACTTTATACCCCAGGAAACTGAGTTTTTTTCAGATTAAAATTTTCTTCTATCAGAGGAGGGTGAAAAACAGATTCCTAATCACTGACGGTTATAATCAAATGATCCAACTCTGGAACATTTCTGGTGTTTCAAATACTTGGTTTTGATAATTCTCCCATGGCTGGTAAATTAATCTAACTTAGGGCAGTTAGAAACTGTCCTTAGGAGTTTTAATACTGGAAGGTGGGTTTTCCTCCTGTGTAATGTTGCTAGAAATATTTGATCCCAGGGATGTTTGTGAACATGGTTCCAGTTCTATGGAGAAAACCAAATTTAAAATATGAGATTGACAAACTGAGAGATGAGATATATGGATCACAAACAAAAACAGAAAGGGAGGCTTGATAGTGTTCATGTCTCCCTCTTTAGTGGTAGCTGCCACTAGACTCTTTTGAAATAGGCAATTCCAAAGTTACTTCAGTTGGGTTTTAGTTGCTTAAGACAAAACCAGCTCCTGTTTCTTTAGTTGGAATTGTTTCTTTTTTAGTTGTCTGGTCTTTTTCTTTGCTTTATGAGGCTGAAATTGTTCTAATTCTTACGTGGGAAACACAACCTCTACATAAACGTTAAAAAAAAAATTTCTCTCTACATGCATATAAGAAACATTTTTATCCAATCTTGAAGGAATAGTTTTCATTTAGGAAATAGACCGTTTAGAAAGCTCATCACCCAGGATAACCTTAGAGAGTATCTCAAAATGATTATGTTTTGATGTACATTTAACATCAAAGAGGGTTCTCTGACAAGAGGCTGGAATTGCCAAACTAGCCTCACTAATATCATTATTTAAACTATCTTCATGTCCAATTTTATCATCAGATTAAAAATCACCAGAAGTGAGTTATATATTTTTTTAAAAATGGTCTAATCCACCCATCAAGCTTGCATGTTTTAAAGAGTGATGAATCTAAAGGACAAGCAATATAAATTATAGTCACAGTGTCACATTGCTAGTAAGAAAGCAGCAGAGCACATAACTGAACCCAGAGCAGTCCAATTTCAAGACTGAGCCTTTTCAGGTCACCCTAAAAAATGAGAGAATAACCCTGATTTTCCATATCTCGGCGACAGGATATTCACTTGGCAAGCTGACTATGTTTCATAGACTAGTCTTTAAGTGTCTTTAGAGGATAATCTCTTAATAGTTCATCTGGTCTATTTGCAGTTCATAAAGTTGTTGATTTTTCTCCATCAATTTCCCCATTAAATTACTCAGAACATCAACTTACTCTGAAGGCATAAAATCTCACTGGTTTTATAAAACTATAAAGCAACATTTAGATTCAGGTTTAAAGTTGACCCACTTCAGTAAGATGTATATATACATCTTATTGCATATCATTAATCAGAACAGGCAAGACTCTTAAAAATTTTCCTGTTAAATGCAGTTTTGAGCAGTGATGTTTAAGCATGTTTAAGTGCTGATTATATAATAACCTCATTGTGGTAACCATAGGAAAGACACTCTTTCTGTGGTATTGTGATAGATGGTTGATAGGAAAATGATCATGAGCTGAAGCAATGCAAGGTTCATCATGGTGCCCTTTTGAACTTGACAAGAAGAGGACATGCTTTATAGTACAGGAGACAATAAAAATTGGGTTTTGGCAATATGACATAGAAAGCTAAAATATGAATCATTCTTTACTGCAGCAAAAATGAAAAAATATTAATTCCTTTCAGAGAGGAAATTTATCTTCAGTTTACTTTAGCACTTTAATTGAGGCAAATCATACATATGGAATTTGTCTGATATAGTTTGTTAACTTTTAGGACACTATATAAAAACTATTAATGTGAAATATCCTGATCTTGTTTTACTAATTTTTATTTTGGTGGTATCATTGCTTCAGTTCTAGAGTTCATTAATATCTTTGACTATGGCAAAACCTACCTGATTCCTCAATCTCAAACTATAGTGAATTCACTTGAATAGATGCTTTAGTAAATTGAAACAGTCAAATGTCCACTGATTATTTAGCCCTAGAAATATATCTTTTTCAAACAGACTAAATTTTGTCCAGATGTCAGAACCTCCCTATGCTTAAATTCCACTTAAAAATGTGTTCTAGGGAAAAGAAAGTTATTTTAACTACTTTGATAAAGATTAATTTTTTTCTTTAACATGTTCCTTTTGGTTAAAATATACAGATATGCTCTCACTTTCCATCTGTGGTTGGTATGGCAGATAAATCAGGTTCTACATTAAATATTGTCACTGAAATTTTACTGCTTTATCTTACCATTTAGCTTAATTTTATTAACGAGGATTAAATTTTACAGAGATATTTTTTCCCCTGCTGATACAGACGTGCTAAGTCAGAAGTCATTAAGTTGTGGGGAATGAATGGACTGAGATATTACTGTGACTCTTTGGAAGGACAGATATAAGTGGCAGGGTCAAGTAAGTTTCACTATACCTTTACATTAAACCTGATCATTATTCATTTGGTAATCCATAATACCATGATCTGTTCTAGGCAGCCATTATTATAGATTTGTGAAGGTCATTTTATAATGTATTATCAATTTACATGGTATATTCAGACGTGAAGGGAGACATAAAAAGGAAAAGAATGATCACGATTTTCCTAATATGTCAAAGACATTTTTATTTTGATACAGTATTAGACCGTCTTTTACAGAGAGTGCCTCTTCAATATTAACTCTGAGATGTCTAATTTGTTTTTTTTTTTTTTTTTGCGGTACACGGGCCTCTCACTGTTGTGGCCTCTCCCATTGCGGAGCACAGGCTCTGGACGCGCAGGCTCAGTGGCCGTGGCTCACGGGCCCAGCCGCCCCGCTGCATGTGGAATCTTCCCGGACCGGGGCACGAACCCGTGTTCCCTGCATCGGCAGGTGGACTCTCAACCACTGCGCCACCAGGGAAGCCCTAATTTGGCTTTTAATCAGTGAAATCTTATAATATATAATTTCGCACATAAGTACTTGATCATTGTACTGAGAAACAGTATAGAAGGATATATACAATATAATCTCCTTGGGGATATTTTAATATCCATTCCTCCTTTCAGTAGGTCAAAACATAATCTGACTTAGCCAATTAAGCTCGGCTAAAATAGTTCCTCTTCATGAAAGACTTCCTTCTTTCTTTTAAGCAAAAATAATTTACTGGTTAGTAGATTTGAAAAAAAAAAGTTTCCAGGGCTACTAGCTTAAGGTATGGAGGTATGGATGAATCTAGGTGCCCATATAAATTTTGTCTCTTTTTTTACTCTTTCTAGTGGTTGGTTCTACTCTTTGTGTTCATTTCGTTCTTGCTCTTCACATGAAGAAGAAAAATGGCTTCAGGCAGCTGCTACCTCATTCTCAGTTTACCTACCCCAGGGGAAACAGCTTTTCTTTCTTTCTTCTTTTTGAAGTATGATTGATTTACAATATTTACAATATTGTATTAGTTTCATATGTACAGCATAGTGATTCAGTATTTTTAAACATTACAAAAAATGATCACCTCAATAAGTCTAATTACTCTCTGTCAAATTTATCACAATATTATTTAATATATTCCCTGTGCTGTACATTACATCCCCATGACCTGTTTGTTTTATAATTGGAAGTTTGAACTTTTTAATCTCCCTCAACTATTTCACTCATCCTCCCACCCTCTTCCCTCTGGCAACCACCACTTTGTTCTCTATGAAGAGACTTCCTTCTTGTTTCTAGTACTAAGGAACATCTATATAACACATTAGTGAGTTGAATGAGTGGTGAGAAAATAAATATAGCCATTCTTTCAAGAAAATGTAGAATCAGTGGGAGGGTTTTGTGTTATTGTTGGAGTTTTACTATTTGAAAGGACTGAAGTTGTTTGTAATCTGAATGAAAAGAGCAAGTTGAGTTGTAGAAGCTGATATTACTTATGTACAGTCAAGTCTTTTAAAGGTGGGGGGCATCTTGTCTTCTTTGTTATCTGTCCAGACAGGTTCTTTGGAGATGCCTCAAAACCCTGTCCACAAGGTCCTTTTAGGTCTAGCAGAACTCTACATGTTTTGCCTATTCTTGCATGCTCAGCAATCATGTTGCTGCTCTTCTGTCATGCAGGAGCACAGAGGATCTCAGTAAGACATCTGAGGTCCTATCTTATAAACATGCTAAGCAGCATCTTCTGTTTCTGGAATATTGCTGCTTCCTTGGTTCTCTACCCAGGATGTAGGTTTATCTTCCTTTACCTTGGCAATTTGTACAGAATAGCTTTCTGCTTGGATGGGGACAAGGCTATTGGGAAAAAAGCTCATTGGGGAAAATTGTTAATATTTTAAAACATTCTCTGAAAAATGGTTCCCCTTCTTAAGGTGCTACTATGGTCCACATGGCAGAGTGTACAATGCTTTTCATGTTCTGGCCTCTACTTACCTATTCAGCGTTATCTCTCCTCATACCTAAGCAGTTCCTAGGTTTCATTCTACTTATTTTTGAGACTCAGGTCTAATATCAGTGTCTCAATGTAGACTTTTTATTACTGAAAATAGTTTTTTTCCACAATACCTACAGTGTCTTTTTTACAGTGAAGTGTACGTTTAGTGCACTGATTCACTTACATAGCTCTTTCCACCTAAAATAAGAATAGCTGTTTCTCTCCAGTTAGGATACCCTTGAGGTTAGTAAACTTGCTTTATTTCCAGGGCCTACTGTGTCTTTCAAATAGAAGGCATAGTACTTTTTGAGTGCCCTCTGCATGCCACGGTGCTAACCTTCAATCAGGAAAAGCTGCTGCCATACTCTCATGGAACTTCAATAGATGAGTTTCAAATAAATGAAAAAATACATACCCTGTGATATTCAGTGTTGCTCTAATAAGTTTTATATCCAAAGCCCTTTTTCAAACCTCCTGTGCATTGATTTTTCTACAACCTTTATCTCTGTTGATCATAAGCTCCTTCTTGGAGCACTCTCTTCCCTTAGCTTGCCTAATGCTGTGTTCTCTTTTGCTATGATTGCTGCTGTGTTTTCACATATATTGTCTCCTCTTTTTTATATACAAATGCAGTCACTCTCCAGGAATCTACTTTCAATGCGCTTGCTCTAATATACTCTCTCTAGAGGACCTTTTCCATTTATGGAACATCCACCAACAGGTTTAGTAACTTCCTAATGTTTGTGTTTGCATGACTTACTTGAATATTAGAACTACTTTTCTAATTGCCTGCAGAATTTTTTCACTAAGCTGTCTCATTGATACCTTAAATATGAGACAAAAATGAACTAATCCTTTTTCTTATTGGTGTGTTCTTTTCCTATTAAGCCAGAGTGAATATTAAGCATTTTACTTAGTCCTTCTTTCTCAGACTCTAATAGTCATGTTATTACCATATATTGAGTTTTATAAACTCTTTAGAAGCTTTCCCTCTCTTTACATTTCTACTCTTGCCATCCAACTTTAGGCCTTTGATTCCTTATGCCCACTTCATATCTTATGTTTCTGTTGTTTCTTTCTCTAATTTGTTTACCATACAGTGACACAGGACTTTCTCTAAAGTGTATTATCCATCAAGTCAGTATCATTTTCAGAAAACACTGGATCATTTTTCATTACCTATTAAGTAGAGTTTGAATTGGTTGACTGGCACAGTCTGCCAAAATCTGACGTCAAACGTCATTTCCTTATTTTTCTTTCAAATTTATCCTCATCACAAATATAAAATAGTCCAGTAAATGTGGGCTATTATTTTTTTTTGTCAAAAAGCCATATATTTCCCCAGAAACTTGGAAGCGAGAACGAAGCCAGAAGTGTGGATTTAGAAGTCATCAAAATATCGAATATCTCTATATTCTATAGAGAAAACATAGGAAGAATATGTATAGATAGAATATAGATATAAAAGTTAACATAGTAAAACTATATCAACAAAATGTGTATATAATATGAGAAAAGAGCTCTAAGAACATGGTGGAATAACATTTGATTAGGGGTTATAATGATGGTGGTGCTGCTGAGGGAAAGGAAAGAAGTAGGAAACTAGGAAAATATTATTTCAAAAGCCAGGTGAAGTGAGAATATCAAGATATCAATATTTCAGAGGGCTTTCTTGATGAGAACCTAGCAGTGCATCAGATTTGAAAGTAGAGAAGTATAGGTAAATTGAGCTTAAACAATTTCAGTGTTCTTTTTTTTTAAATTTAAGCTTAGATTCTGGAGGATTGAGAGGTGATATCCTGTAGATAGTGAAGGAGCTTGTCTATAAAAGGAGAGAAGGTATTAGGGAGTAGAGGAGAGCAGATGGTGGGAGATTTGGGGTTCACTGGAGAGTTGTAGAGGACCTGTGATATCAATAAATTTTCTTATCACACTGGGGAAGAAGTGAATTAGAGAGGGAGAAGTTAAACATACAAGAGAAAGCAGGGTGGGTAGCTAAGGGAGCATGTTCCTGTGATGCACATTTTTATCAGGAACACAGGTAGAAGGGTTGACCTTAGAAGACAGGTTTTCTTGGTGTTCAGAGGAAGAAACGATGATGGATAGAGATGTAAATATGTTGATATATACGCAAAATGAGTGATTGAGGAAATCTGCATCTTATAGTCTGTTTTCAGTGAAATCTGAAACACATTCTTCCACTAGGTAGTTTAAGAAGAGTTGTTATAAGAGTTTCACAGTTTCAATCTTGCCCACGGCTATGGTGTCAGCTGGCTCAAGTCTGCAGGATATTCCAGAACTCACTCCTCAAATGCTGAGAATAGTCACTAAAATATCATTATTCTTTGGAGGTTTAAATAGAGAAATTGAGTCTAAAAAGGTCAAAATATTGACAACTAAAATAATATTGGATCAGCACTATTAATATTTACAAAATAATATTGAGAGTAAAAAGTATAATTATAAATAGAACACAGTGCAATAATGAACACTACCTACAGGAACATGGGACCCTTGTGAACTGTATAACTTCACATTATTAAAAAAAAATGAGGAGAATTATAAAGAGAAATTGAAAAAATGCATAACTATAGTAGAAGTTTCAATACATATTTTTTCATAAAATGAAGGATTTGGAAGACGAAAACTAATAAGAATATAGAATATGTTGACAAATTTTATCTAAACAATGTATAGAGGACTCTGCCTGCAATAAATACAGAATATACATTGATTTGAACATTTAAATTTACAAAACATTATTCAACATTTACCCAAATTGATCATACAGTAGGTTGCAAAGGAAGTTTCAACAAATTTCAAATAACGTGTATAACAGTCCTAATCTCTGGCCAAAATACAAGAAATATTTTAAAAATAGCTATAAAATCTCATATCTATCTATCTATCTATCTATCCATCACCAAAAACTCATGGGTTAAAAAGAAATTATGGTGCAGCCACTATTAAAAACATTATGGAGATTTCACAAATAATTAAAAATAGAACTAGCATATGATCCAGTAATTCCACTTCTGGGTATTTATTTGAAGAAAATGAAAACATTAATTTGAAAAGATACATGCTCCCCCTCATTCATTGCAACATTATTTACAATAGCCAAGATATGGAAACAACCTAAATGTCTATCTGTGAATGAATGGATAAAGAAGATGGATATATACAACTATTCAGCCATAAAAGAGAATGCAATCTTGTCATCTGGCAGCAACATGGATGGATCTTGAAGGCATTATGCTAAGTAAACTAAGTCAGACAGAGAAAGACAAATATTGTATTATTTCATTTATATGTGAAATCTTAAAGAAACAAAAAAAAACTAGCTTATATATACAGAGAACAGATTGATGGTTAGGAGAGGTTGGAAGGGGGGTAGGTGAAATGGGTAAAGAGGGTCAAAAGGTATAGACTTCCAGTTATAAAATAAATAAGTCATAAGAATGTAATGTACAGTATGATGACTATAGTTAATACTGTATTGCCTATTTGAAAATTGCTAAGAGAGTAGATCTTAAAAGACCTCATCATAAGAAAAAAAATTGTAAGTACGTAATGAGCAGATGTAAACTAGTCTTCTGTGGCAATTGTTTTACAATATATATAAATATATCAAATCATTCTGTTTTATGTCTGATACTA
Source organism: Phocoena sinus (assembly GCF_008692025.1). Taxonomy (NCBI): domain Eukaryota; kingdom Metazoa; phylum Chordata; class Mammalia; order Artiodactyla; family Phocoenidae; genus Phocoena; species Phocoena sinus. The sequence continues at coordinate 119,693,488 of NC_045764.1, read as the reverse complement.
ATATAATCTTATGTATTAATTATACCTCAATAAATAAAAAAGAAGAAATTATGGTGAAAATAATACAGTCATTATGACTGAATGAAAATAAACTTACCATATATCAAAATTCCGGAATGGAATGAAAGTAATAATTAGAAATAAATTTATAGCATTAACATGATTTAGTTTTAAAAAGTTTGAAAATAAATAAATTCATCTCAAAAACTAGACATATTTTAACAGAATAAACCAAAGAAAGTAGAAAGAAAAAAATTCTCAATGATCTGAAAACCAGAATCATTGGAGAGGATAATTAAAATCAAGAGCTGGTTCTTAACAAAAAGAGTAAGAAAATTGATATGCTTCTAGTAAGAATAATCAAGAGAAAAATGAGAAAAATAATTATGAAAAAAATCATATTTAAAAAGATGAAATGACCTTTTATCTTAAAAATAAATCATAAGAAAATATAATTTCTTAGTAAACAAATAATCATAGAAGAAATTGAGCTAGTAAATAAACCTACCTGCACCAATGACTCATGTTTCAGCTGGTATTACAGGTGGGTTTACAAAGTTGTTAAGGAAAAAATAACCTCCAAGTAACACAAAATCTAAGACTGGTATTAAAAAAGAAAGCTCTCCAACACAATACTTAAGGCCAGAATAAACTTTATCAAAACTATCAAACTATCAAAATAAGGAGAGGACATACCAAATAGGAATCTTTTAGACCAATCTCAGTGTTAGTATTATATGCTGCTCTAACAAATTACCACCAATTTAGCAGTTTCATGTAAGGTAGTTTCTAACAGTTTTGTGGGTCACAAATCCAACATGGGTCTCACTGGGATAAAATCAAAGTGTCTCAGGACTGCCTTCCATTTTGGAGGCTGTAGAAGAGAATTGCTTTCCTTACCTTTTTCCACTTCTAGAGGTCACCCATACACTTTGGCTTCTAGTTCCCTGCTCCATTTACAAAGCCAGCACATTTCTTCTTTCTGACCATTCTCCCATAGTCACATTTCCCTCTGACAGGAGCTGGGAAAGTTTTTCCACATTTAAGGACCCATTTAATTAGATTGAGCCCACCTGGATAATCCAGGGTACTCTCCCCATTTCAAGATCCCTAACCTAATCACACCTACAAAGTGTCTAACATTTGAAACAACATATTCACAGATTCTGAGGACAGGATGTGGATATCTTGAGGTAAGGATGGACATGATTCTGCCTACCACAATCTAATTTTTGAATGTTGGTGTTCAAAAATCTTCTTAAAATTTCATCAATCCTTATCCAACTTTGTGTGCATGTGTGTGTATCACAAACATATTGGGTTCAACCTGGGAATGAAAGCATAGTATGACGTGAGAAAACCTATAATTATAATGCGTCACACCAGTAGACTAAGGGAAAAAAACATAAATAATGATCTTAACTAGCACAGAATTGTTTTTAAATCAATAATTTTTTTTCAAAAAGAAAATCACTCTTGGTAAACCAAGAATAGAAGGGAATCTTATTTTTATAGCAAGTTTACCAAAAATCTTGTTATAAATGTACCAGATACCTCTGGTGCTCTGCCTTACGTTCCCATGACCACAACCCTAATACTGACCGGAAATGGGGTAGACAGTTCTGTGTTGGTTTTGACTTTTTGTGCTCTCATAATATCTCGCCTCAAGCACACGCCTGATGTCTTAATTTTCTGCTCAGGCTTCCTCTAAAATTACATGTGCTAGTGAGAATGTGCACAGCCCTTGCACTGGTGCGGATTGATGACAGATTTAACACCCCTGGGGCAATCCATGACCAAAGGGAGATGAGGGTCAGATAACTATTGAAGACATTCTGTAAGCTTCTGGAGGTCCTAGATAAATTGAGTCTCATTGCCTACAGAGGTGACCTCAAAACTTAACCTTTATTTTGACTCTTTTCCTTCCCTTTTTACTCCCCACGGTCTCTTACTAGCTTCCTGGGGTTACCTCTCAAATAAAACAGCTGTGGAAGTTCTTGTCTTATGCTCTGCATTTTAGGAATCCAAGCTAAGACAACAAGGAAACAGGTGCCCTCTGATTCAGTCAAGGTTTAGTAGGAAAAACAAACTCTATCTATATAATGGTTAGTTCTTTGGAGAACATTTTAAAAGGTTAAATAGTCACAAAGTTGTAGAAAGAATTGAAACAGAACAAAATAAGCAAGCAAATTTTTTAAAAAAGAAGAAAACATGGTGAAGCAAACCAGAGGTAGCAACAGTATGCAGAGGCTACCATTCCTAAGGCTAAGACTTGATGGACAGATGGTGTTATTCAAGACAGAGATCTGGGGCCATCTAGTGAAACCTAGGCCCAAGGTAGCATCTGTGGGAGCTATCACCACAGAGAGAGGGGTTATCTTGTAGAAGCTGGGATTACAGAGGAGAGGCAGTGCTGCTGGAAACACAGTACAAACCAGAGAGAGGGTATATATGTTCTATATTCTCTATTACTGTTTAATCTCATCTCAGTGTCTGACTTTGGCTTAAGCAAGGTATTAGCCAGTTGGCAAAGAAGCCTGTGCCATGTAGTTTGCAGAGTTTCCTGTGTACAGAGCAGAAAACAAGAGGAACCAGCAAGTGGATCTAAGAGCAAACAAGCAGATTGGACTTAGCCAAGCAAATAGGAGGTTAAGAGTGGGAAGGAAAGAACTAATCTCATTTTAGATGATTTGAGTATCTATGTAGAAAATCCAAGGGAATTTGTAGACAAAACCAGCTGTTAGAATTACTGAGAGCATAGCAATTTTGCTAATTACAAGCACAGTAAGGAAAGGAATTATATTTTTATAAACTTACAGAGAATATAACAGAGAAAAGAGCCCTTATATAAGATAAATATTAAAGATAAGAAACCTATGGATAAATCTAACAGAATTCTATAAGGAATCAATGGAAAAAAATCACAAAATATTATTCAAGGATAATAACACTAGATTACAATATTTAAGGTAGCATAAGAATATTTGTGTATATACCTTGACAAGGAAGCTATTTTAAAAGGCAAAATCATTTCCTTCCCCAATCTTTTAGTACCACTGGTAGGAACAGATATTTGGGAGGAGCTGGACATAAGTCCAACTCAGGTAGGGTTTTTTTTCCCACAATGTTATAAATATTGGTGGGTTAGAAAATATGAATTATCAATGGATTCTCAGAGGGTAGCTTGATAAGGAGAGGAGAATCCATTAAAAGTGTAGGGTATAGGAATCATTATTAAGTTCTGGAACATAATTTTGAAGATTGTTGTAGAACTAATAGACCAGTAGAAAAATAAATATTTTTGCTAAATCTTATTTAACAAATAATCCTAAATGAAGTTTAGTAACTTAGTGATGACTTCTGCAACTATATTTAAACTTTGATCTTAATTACTGATATGTAGTGAAAAAAAATGTTGTCATTCTCTTACATGGATTTTTTTCCTTTATGGGATACATACCATTATGACTCATAAAGCTAAGTAGAAAGATGAACATGATTTTTTATGTGTGTGGGACTTGGATTTTTGTTTTTGTAAGTCTGAAATTTGGTGAACGTAGACTAAAAGTAAAGTAGTTCAGCATGTGTGCTCAAAAGAGAGAGAAGAGAAAGAGAGAGAAAACTGTGGTTACCACTTTAGGGAGTCAGAATAAAGAAAGAAACTATTTAGAAGCAAGGGAGGAAGGAAAGAAGGAAGAAAGAAAGGAAAGTAGAGAAAAGATAAAGAAACAAGGTCTTGTAGACAAGGTTCCTGATCCTTATAAAGGATAAGCATGATCAAAGGCCCTGCATTCTCCCACAGCATGCTCACTACATTGGAAAATCTTGTCTTCTCCAGCATGTTCCCTCTACTAATTTCTCTCTTCCTATGAAGGAATTCAAGGCACGGTTCTTTAGTTGTAGATGATGGATGATGAGGGGCTTGGCTGGTCCATTCTTCAGTGAACACAGAAATTTCCTTTAGGTGAAAAAAAAAATTAATATATTATTTTCTGTTTTCCTCTAACAAAGAAAGCTAAATGTTAACTGACTTACCAAAGATTACAAAGAATGTGAATAAATTGCCAGAAAATGAAATCAGAGTGACTATTTAGTAAGCATGAGGCAATGAAGATCTGCTCAAAAGTGAAAAAAACAGTACAACAAAAGGAAGATGATTCATAAGAGAAAATATTATATTGGAGGAAGGTTAGTTAAGGGGGATGAGTTAGAGGGAAAAAAAAAAAGATTGATACCACAACACCATGATTTCTGCTTTTGAATTTATAGGACATAGTAACCTTGGCTTTTCAATTATAGAATATTTTAGACTCAGTATAATGGATACTCTCATGCATTCTACAGAAGTTTATTGAGCACTCTGTTCTAGGGCATGGGAAATACAATGAGGAAGTAGACACAAGATCTAAGTTCTTACAAGTTTCAATTTAGCAACAGGCTTTATTGTTAAGTAATGTAGAAAGGCAATAGAACATAGTAGTTAAGATAGACCCAGCTTTGAATACCAAAGCTGTCAATTATTAGTTTTGTGACCTTAAGCAAGTTCCTCCACTTCTCTAAGCCTTGTCTACTTATTTGTAAAAGAGAGATGATAATATTAGCTCACAGGGTTGTTATGAGTATTAAAATTGAGTGATGAATATGTAGCAGTTCCCACAGTGCCTAGAGCTTAATATTCATTAAATGTTAGCTTATTATTATTAGAATAGTCATTATTATGATTTAGTGCATATTGTGATGACTAAACCGTATTGAACAAGCCAGAGCATTTAGGCATAATTCAAAGGTGACTAACTCTACTTGCATTTGTTAGGGGTGTGTGGAGGGAGGGAGTTAGAGGGTTAAAGGATAAGTTTTTATGAGCCTAGAAGGGAAAACAAAAGAGATTTCAACTTGGCTTTTGTTTCCAAAGGAGAGGGAAGATTTTTAGAACTTTTTTAAACAACTAGTCAAGTGTCACCTTTTGTATAAACTTAACCAAATAGGAATTATTAGCCTGATATGTCAATATTTTGCTCATTTTCAGTAGCTGGTGTTCCATATGGAAATGAAATATCAAAATTTTCTTGCATTTTGACTTAATAAATTAACAAGTACTTAATTTGAATTTTGTAATTGTGAATTGCTGAAATATAATAAATAGTTGGGGTTGACTGTAATTTATAATTATCCTGAATTCATTCATATTCAGTAATAACATAGTCACAGATTTGCTTTTGTTATGCTATTATTTTTAATGATATTTTTTAAAATATAGAAACTATGACAACAGTTCCTGTGAGACCCAGTTTTATTTGACTTTATTGAAGATACTGAGAGATTAAAAATATTCAAATAGAAATTAAACTTTGAGTATAAAATTTCATTTATTATTTTCTATCCATGGGACAAAAATGATATAAAGAGCTTTCAGTTACTCCCTCTGAGGATCTTGTACTTTCCAAGGATTAACTTGAGATACAGGGCACTATTTTCTCCCTCCCTAATGAGACCAGTGCCTCAGGGTAAGTATAGGCACTGAAACACTGAATGAGTTTTATCTACAGATAAATTACACTAACCACTCCCTTTAGAGCTTTCATTTGATGTCTGTTTCTCAAATAGAACTGCATATCTTTAAAAAAATTTAACTCTTGTATATTTGTACTTCTTGTTTAATGAGCAAATGCAAATACTTTTAATAAATTAGCTAAGTTAATCCCCAAAGAAGTTACGTCTATTTCTAGGAATTCTACCATATTTATGTGTGTGTATGTATGTGTATAATCTAAGTTAAATGTTGTAAGATTATTTTAAAAAGATGGAGGCCACATTTTTTTTTAATTAAGTAAAGGAAAGGAATTATTTTGCTCTGCTCCATTGCTGCTAAATATCCCAGAAGAAGTAGTGTGATGTAGTCTCTGTGAACCCCTGGGATAAGATGATAGAAGAAGCATTGATTCAAGTATAATTATTGTCATCAGCAAGTCTTTCAAATTTAATTAATCCATTTAGATTGTGAGACAATATTATGCTATTTTAGATATTCCTGAGGGCTTCAGAAGGGAGGGCATATAGTTACATAAATAATTCTTCATCTTCCCTTGGAAGACTTTCTTCAAATGTCTTCATTACAATATCAGGCATCAGGGGAGTAAGCTTTGTTGCTTCCAAAGTATAAAGTCTTCCTGGAGAGTATAGAGAAGCTCACACCTGGGGATGGGTATCAATGAAGGAAGCAGAGTGGATAAGTTAATCATTCATCCAAGGAAACATGGGGAGTATCTAGTTTTTGACTGCAGCAAGAATTTTATAAAAGAGATTAAGACAGTTTAGTGTAATGCACCTGATTTATTTGGTAAATACTAATTATAGACTTGTATGAGGTAATATAAAAAGAGGGAAGAGATTGGAAAGTAAATGTGACTAAAAATATTTCTAGTGAGAGAGAGCCGTATAACCAGAATTTCTGGTATTCGCAACTCAATTAAAGTATATGTAACAATCTGTGACTGACTAGTTATGCTCAGTAATTAGAGAGTTGATGACTCTTGGACTAGGGTGGGGTCAGTGGAGGTCAAAAGAAGTAGAATTAACTAGAGCTGTATTTTAAAGGGAAAAAAAACCTCTTCATCAAAAGTTTAATAGAAAGTAGATATACAAATAATAACTCATGTTTGCATAATGTTCAGTTTACATATGAAGGCTAAATAGTTATGTAATGTCTTCAGGAAAGTTTTTATAACCATATACTTTTTGATATCAAGTAGTTTCTCTAACATCATATTTACATTTTCATGCATTTATTCCTTCATTCAAAAACATCTTTTATGCACCACTCCCTATACTGCATGCTGGTTATATCAAGTCAGACAGTCCATAAAGGGAGATTACTATTTAGGAGTGGGAGATAGACATCTAAACAAACATAGTGAAGCATCATAGATCTTTGGTGTAAGCAAATATAGATTACAGTAGGGACAACATTTTATGATGGAGAGGGTTAAATAATCTGAGAAAAAATGAATAATTTGATGTTAGCTTTTAAAAGACATGCTTTAATGTTAGTGTAAAATTAAAGAGGATCTCTGATGTACAGGATTAAATATTTTGAAGTGAGGAAAGAGCTCTCACTTTGAATAGAGAATAAATCAGCTCATGTCTTTGTCACCTGAAATGAGGTCTTGTCATTGATCTTTGATCTCCATTATGGAATGGAGACTGTAAGAAGTTGCTTTAAAAGCACATTTTAGTAGTCACTGGGGAGTCTGTTTTGGTGCTGATTCAGCCACCAATTTGGCTGTTAGCTACATCACTAGTCACAAAAGGAAATAATGGATGGTTCAGGACATAAATGTTTGAAACTCCAACACCATAAATGCAGATATGGATGTGGGGGGGCACATCTATGTTTGTATATGTGCATGTATGTATGTGTGTGTGTGCACCTGGTGTGTATGTGCCTTGTTATTGGACATTAGTGGGGACATGATATAGAAATCTGTAGTTAAATAGAAAAAAACACAGAAGTTGACATCAGAAATATGTATCTAGATCCAAGTTTGCACTATCAGGAAGACTTTGCAAACTCATTAAGCTTTTTTTTTTTTTTTTTTTTTGCGGTACGCGAGCCTCTCACTGTTGTGGCCTCTCCCGTTGCGGAGCACAGGCTCCAGGTGCGCAGGCTCCGTGGCATGTGGGATCTTCCCGGACCGGGGCACGAACCCGTGTCCCCTGCATTGGCAGATGGACTCTCAACCACTGCGCCACCAGGGAAGCCCTCATTAAGCTTTTTGAATCCTAATTTCCTCTTTCCACGATCTCTGTGGTGATTAAATTACCCAAAGCCCTACTAATAGTCAAATAACCAAAGGTAACATTAGACTATTCACTGTTTTTCATATGTTAGTCTGTTTCCTCTGTTTGTTAACAATTGTCTTTTTTGTTAATAGATGCTCTTATGAATAATTCATTTTTTAAAACATTGAGGAAGCATTTAAAAAACAAAAACACAGCATCATATAATGAGTTTTAGCATAATCAGCCTATAAGTTATAAATTTAAATTTGATTACTATCTTGTTCTAGCATGTACCTTGGATAAATGATTTAGCCTTTCCATTTCTTAGTTTTATCTTCAAAACCGTAGCTACATTTATTGATCTCTTACTATGTGCTAAGTATTACCCTAGGAAATTTACATTTATTAACTAACTTCTTAAAATTATCCTGATAAATAGATATCACTATCATTCTCATTTTATGGATGAGAAATTGTGAAAACAGACGTTCAGGAACTTAAGAGTTACATAACTATTTTATGGTGAGGCCCTAGAGAAAGGAAACATTTAATTTTGGGAGAAATATTCAAAAAGTTATAAATCACATAAAGCCTCTAACAAAGTGTGAAAGTTAGCAGTAATAACATACTTCCTTTACATACTGTTCAAATTCCTTTTTTTAATGAAATGAAAATTTCCACAATGGTGGGCCACTTCTAGTCATTGATTAAAACTGATATAATTTGACTAATATATATATATATATATATATATATATATATATATATAAAATCAATGTAAGAGCTTCCTATAAAAATAAAGGTAGCTAAACATTACATTTCATGAATGGGTCTATTACTTATTTTAGAAAATGCCTTCAAGGTAGTTTTAAAATTTGGTTTATTGTGTTATGATTAAACATAATTGCTCATATATATATATATATGCAAAACAGAGTTGTAACTCCTGGACAGATAATTAAAGTTAAGATATTCTTTCTTGAGGGCAGCCCCTAAATTATAATTATGATTATTTAATTGAGTATTAAATATACTCATGATGTTCATAAAACATGAAGCAGGTGTGCAGCTGTTTTTCCTTTGTAACGTGTGCCCACCCAAATTCTATCCTTTGCGCCACTGCTTTAATGATTAAAAACATGGTTTTTCTTGTGTACTCCAATTTATTCCTGTGATCAGTCTTCTTAATTACGGGGCACACTGTGGTTGACACAATTTGGTTCCATATGACAATATTTATTATAGCCCTGTGAAAAATTCCTGGCAAATGGCATTACCAGAGATGCCAAGCAACATGGATAGTTAAAGTTGTCTATTCTTTGCTTTTAATTTTGAACATTCATATTAGGTAAGAGAATCATTTTGGGAAACAATAACTGAGTTTTATTATAATGAAATCTTCAAGTTATTAAAATGCTTTGGTTATTCTGTTCCAATTGCCATAAAATAAAAGACTTGTGTAGTGGAATTTGTTTATTGTTATTTGCTGAAGTGAGAAATAGCTGGGCACAGGAGTCATTACGGGAGCATGGGTGAACACTGAAATTTCAGAACTGCTAAAAGGGAAATCTACTGCAACTAGCTTGGTATTTTCTTCTCCAGTTACAAGAATACTCTGAATAGATGCTAGATCAATAGGAATACAAGTGGGTCAGTCTTTAATGGGTTAGAACTGTTTGTTTCATCTTCAGGAGACTACTTCATTCTTTGTAGTAATTATGCTAGAATCCTCTGTATGATGCTATGATAGCTTTAATTCAAAAACTGATATAGAGAATGGCTTTAAGTAAAATGATAAATGAACTTACAACAAAATAATTTTTCGTGTATTTTAAAGGTCAAGAATGACATGTATGATATATTCATCATGCATTAATGATGTATTATATATTATAAAAGTATAATCTGGACACTATAAAAGCACAATACAGGGCTTCCCTGGTGGCGCAGTGGTTGAGAGTCCGCCTGCCGATGCGGGGGACGCGGGTTCGTGCCCCGGTCTGGGAGGATCCCGCGTGCCGCGGAGCGGCTGGGCCCGTGAGCCGTGGCCGCTGAGCCTGCGCGTCCGGAGCCTGTCCTCCGCAACGGGAGAGGCCACAGCAGTGAGAGGCCCGCGTAACGCATAAAAAAAAAAAAAAGCACAATACAAAGAAAATATGATTAAATTAAATGACCTATTATAATTATAGTCCAAAATGGAATACTTTGATTATAAAATAGGAATGATTATTTATCTTGAGACAAGAGGCATAAAATGGGACTATTTTGGACAAGTTTGGATATATATTCTCTAATTACATGCAAATTTATTTAAGATATAATTAACAAAAGCATGAGTGCTGTGAAATACGCTGGTAACTTTGAGAATTTTATATTTGTATTTAAATGCATAAATAATTACTTTAAAATTGTGTACTGCTATGCACTGAGTGTTTAAATTCTCCTTGTTGTATCTCCTTAATTACTCTCTCATTGACATCTGTATGCAGCATGATTTACATATTTTTACGGCAGCCAGGGAGAGTCATTGGCTCCTGGGCTGTTCTCTGGGCATCAGGTGATCCATCTACTGTGGCTTCTCTCATCTTACCCTTGCTTTCCTCTGTTGGCACCCACTGCAGTTTCTCTGATCTGGGCTCATTCTCAGGGATGGTGCCAAGAAGACTGGGGATTTTTCTTGTACTTCCGGTCAAGTGAGCCTCAAACTTGACAGATAAAGACCACAGTCTTCTTGGTATTCCTTTGCTGCCATACCCACAGGAAACACTGGTGTGGCCTCTTGCTCAGGGCAGTTTGTCTCAGGTCAACCACCTAAGAAACAACTTTCTGACGAAGGTGTTCTACCTTCCCAGGTATTCTTGGTTTCTCTTTCAATCTATCTATGGTTTCTACCTAAGTATTTATTGTCTTCATAAATTTGGAATGAAAAACAGAAATAATAAAAGTTTTCAGAAACAGAGTTGAGTTGAAAAATCTGTTGAGAGTATCAGTGGCTTATCTGAACTTTTCAAGCCTGAGTTGCAAAATGTGGTTATACAAAAAAGGAAACTGTAGTACATCAACAGGTATGAATGTGTGAGAGTAGCAAAATAATCATGTTTTTCACTGTTTTTCCTAACTAGAACCCTAAGTATTTTCATTCATGTGAATATGGTCTGTAAAATCAAAATTAGAATTTCAGTCTGAATACAAAAATGTATTTATATAGATCATTAGAAGGAAAAAGACAATAATTTAACATACATATAGATGTAATTATATTAAAACAAGAACACTCTGAAAGAAAACTCAGTTGTGATAATAGGAGTTACTATTCATATTACCAAATTATTTTTACTTTTTTCAAGAAATAAATTGATAATTTATCTATGAAAAATTTCAATAACATAGAGGGGATGTAGTTTATCAAATAAATTTGTAACAACAGTAATCATTTTTTGAGATCCTATGATGTTCTTTGCACATTACAGACACATTATTCGGAGTATCTCTAATCCTCACTACAATACTAGGAAGCATTCAGTAACCTCAGTTTACACCTGAGGGAGATGGGGAATGAGAGAAGCCATGTACTTTGCCTAAATTAACATAGTAGCTCTTAAGTGGCATATCAGGAGGTTCAAATACAGGTTTAACTAATTTCAAACCTCTGAGTCCTTTTGTTTCTCTATTACCTCTTCACTTCAATATGTACGTACATTTACTAAATTTAAATTGTAATTTCAGATTCACATTTATATAATGTGAAGTATGCCAGTACCAGAAAAGCACCATCAGGAACGTGAATAGTGAAAAGCATACATCAAATGGCAATTAGTTCATGTCAACAAAACCAGTGTGCTATTTATGAGATGAGGCACAGCCAACAAAACTGGCAAATATTAGCTATAAAACTAATGATTTCCATTTTGAAAATTTTAAAACAATTAGCTAATAATTTTGGCCACATCATTCAAAATAAATTTTCCTGATTCTTTCATTTTTATTTGTGACAGTAATTTTGGTATTGATGGTAATAGGACCTTTGCTACTAATCCATTAACAAGAGTATAGTTATTAAAAAGAGCACTTTAAGGTACCATTCGGTAAGGTTCATACATTTTATTCTCTGACATATTTTAGGAATCAAATATTTGCATATAAAGAACAATAAGTGATAGGGAAGAGAAAATATGACAGTCATTTTACCTCCTTCCCCCTTGAATAAACATTGAGTTCTAAAACACTGAATCATTTCTTCAGAATATGTGTTGTGCAGTATGCATAGCTGAATGCTACTAATCATTAATAACGTATGAGGTGAACATCTGGGATACATGAGGCGTTTTTTATGTCATGGTATGTTTATTTATTTATTATTTATAAATTTATTTATTTATTCATTTATTTTTGGCTGCATTGGGTCTTCATTGCTGTGCAGGGGCTACTCTTGGTTGCGGTGCACGGGCTTCTCATTGCGCTGGCTTCTCTTGTTGCGGAGCACAGGCTGTAGGCAGGTGGGCTTCAGTAGCTGTGGCACGCGAGCTCAGTAGTTGTGGTTCGCGGGCTCTAGAGCACAAGCTCAGTAGTTGTGGCTCACGGCTTTAGTTGCTCCGTGGTATATGGGATCTTCCCGGACCAGGGATCGGACCTGGGTCCCCTGAGTTGGCAGGCAGATTCTTAATCACTGCGCCACCAAGGAAGTCCTCATAGTATGTTTAAACTGAAGGTGATATAAAAGGAAAACAGAATAATTCCTCAACACAATCTACTATTTATATACTTAAAAAAAACCCATATACTTTCAATAGTGAAGTTTTGGTTTTATAAATTTATATGACTAGATCTTAAAAGAATTAAAATTCTTCATTCCTCATAGTTTCATTTCTCATCCAGAGTTAGATTCTACTGTGAAGACATTGGAAGAAACATTAATTTCTCATTTGGCACAGACTTTTTATATGTAATCTCTAGTTATCTGAGCATTTCCTGAAACATCTGGACACTTGGATGCTTAATGAAGGTGGACCAAAAGCCAGTAGGAAGAGTATAATTATATAATGCACTTCATTTTGTGAATTTATTGTATAGGAATTTATGCACACATACATAGGATTCTATGCTCAAACGAAACATACTCAAGAGCTGAACAGTTAAATTGGGTTTGTGCAAACCCTTTATATTATCATTTGTCTCAACTACTTAATTAAGGTAAATTGTAAGATTCAAATGAAGCATTGGGATGAAAAAGACAGCTCATTAACTGATGTTATACTCAAGCCAATATATTTTTTAAATGTGTGATTATACTCTCCTAACCACAACCGGAACATGAATGGTGTCTCATTAAATCCTATAGGATGCATCTTCAGTGAATAGTAGTAGTTATATTAAGTTACTTAGAACAGTATTTTCTGATTGAAGAGAAAGAATGTTTAATTAATTTCTTTTATGCATTACACTGGACTTCAATTATTGTTCTTAGATACTTGAGAAATTTTCTTTGTAGGATGAATAGGACCCACATTCACTAAAAAAGGGAACATGGAGAAGCAGGTTTGCAAAGAGAGACATAGTGAATGTCATCAACTGACAAGGTATAAAATTTTACTCCACTTGCAAGGTAACAATTCAATCTGCCACAGTGTGTAGATGGTGACAGAAGACAGGCGACTCCTGAAACAGAGACAGAAGAGTTGTTACCCACCGCAGAGCGGTAGCCAGGGTCAGTAAATTTGTCTTTGCTCTCTGACCCCCCAAGTCTGGCTGAGCAGCATGGAGGGACCGATGACACCTACACATGCAGTGGGTTCCTAACAGGAGAGGGACCCAGGGTCAAGGGCCCAGTTCTTTTTTCCAGCCTTACTGGGAAATAATTGACAAATAAAAATTGTAAATAGTTATCGTGTACAATGTGATATTTTGATATATGTATACATTGTGAATGATTACTATAAACAAGTTAACACATCACCTCACATAGTGTTTTGTGTGTGTGTGTGGCGTGAGACCATTTAAAATCTATTCTATTAGCAAATTTCAAGTATACAATCCAATATTATTAACTATAGTCATCATACACTAGATCTTCAGAACTTATTCATCCTGCATAACTGAAACTTTGTATTCTTTGACCAATATCTCCTCATTTCCCCCACCACCAGGCCCCTGGCAACCTTCATTCCAACTATCCGTTTCTATGAGTTTGATTTTTTTAGATTCCACATCTAAGTGAGATCATGCAGTATTTGTCTTTCGGTGCCTGGTTTATTTCACTTAGCATACTGCCCTGCAGGTTCATCAATGTTTTTGAGCTAGCGTAAACATTCTTATAAGGAGCAAACAAGACAATTCTCTTCCCGGCAGGGAGAGGGCATTTATTCTCAGTCTTGACCTACTTCCTTGCTTCTGTAACTAACTATGGAAACCACTCAGTATTGGGAGAAGTCTTGCAGTGGGGCACATTCAGCAAAAATGTATAGGGACACCTGGGACCCAGAGTGGACCATCCCTCCAAAGAGTGTGTGATCAGTTTAATTTTTTGCTTAGTCTCTTAAACTGAAATATTAATCTGAATCTTTTGCATAAAATACCACCCTGAAGAAATACTCTCACGAGCACTAAAAAAATAAGGAAACAGAACAATGAAAATAGTTTAACCTCTGAAGTTTACTCCTTCAAGTTGCTTCCTCCCCCAATAGAGTACTTAATTCTTTCTTTGTAGGTTATGTTCAACTCTTGTTGTTGACACAGGTACCCATTGAGATTGTGTTGGTCTGGGTCCTCAGAGAAGAAAATAAAAATGTAAAAGAAATATGATCTAACTAGTTTTAAGCCCAGAAAAGTGGGTTAGGAAACCATATGCAGAAATAGAACACGCGGAGCTGGTGATAGTGCCAGTGGGTGTTATTTATGTTGACTCTTTTAAAAATCATAGCACTGATTGCTACAGAGTTTTTCTTGTTTATTTTTGTTTATTGTGTTTCTCCACTTAATAGAAAATAAATATCATGTGGTCAGAAATCTTAATGGATTGTTTATTACTGTATCTCTACCATCTAGAACAGTGGATGTATTATATGTTGAATAAATACTTGAATATTTGGTATATTAAATGAAAAAATGAATGGATGAATTAAATCCTTTGGCCAGGAGAATGTGGTATTTGGTCTCTGATGTGTCCTGTTTATGGAGAGATGAAGGGAAAATATGACAGGCAAAGGCAATATCCATTACAATATTCAAAAGTTTAAAGTAGTGTAAAGAACAAAACTGATCAACATTTTAGTAAATTGAGTGAAACAATGCGTGCTTTGCGTATTGATAGTTATTACTGTCTTGAATATGTGATTATAAAAGTTGAGTTTTTTTAAGGTATATGGAGTTCAGGGCAGTAATGTGAAAAATGATGAACATGACATACTTTTTCACTGACACTAGTAAGAACTTAGCCCCAACTCTTTCTGTATACACTTTTTATTAAACCAAAATTTCCCAACTAACAACTGTAAAACTATGACTCCTATCTTTTTCTACATCCCATCTAATGGTGAATGCAACTTCAGTTTCCCCATACTTTCTGAGAATCTTAACAATAAAAAATTCCCAGAACAAGGTGAATTTTGAGTTGCCATCCCCTATAAATTCTGCCAGATTCTTGCTTCCCCTATAACTGTCATTTTAGAGCTGTTCTTGTTAGTTGTTTAACAAAGGCTTGAATTTTTGGTTGTTTTTTGTTTTCCTTCTGCAGAAGAGCTATAGTGAAGATGACTCTTGATTGGGCCAATAGTATATTTTCAAAGTTTGTGTTCTAAGTCACAACCAACATACTTTAACAGAACATCTTGATATTTTTACCATCCAATGATTGCATCCAGAAGCCTACGAAAAAGAGAACAAAACAGAGGTAGAAAAAAATCCAAATACTCTAATCTCATTCTTTCATTCCTGAGACTGTCCCAAATGGGTTTTCAATTCAATCCCCATTGCTTTGATCGGGGCATCCTTTAGTACCTGAAAAGTGAAAAGAGATATTGTAATTGCTGTAACCAGGAATGTTTTTCACTCATTATATGTTGAATATGAACCATGCTCAGCTTTCTCAAATTAATGATTTAGTGATCATTTTAAAAGGCTCACTTTTAACAATATTTTCACTGAATCACTTAACAGAGACATTTTCGTCATTCTAGTGGTGAGAAGACATTGGGAAAATGTAGATGTGCATGGATTTCTGTCCTCTGAATAGATACACAGTGTCACCTTCAGCTACATGCTCAAGAAGCTCTAGTGCAATGCTGTTGAATAGGCTTTCTACAGTGGTGTGTATGTTCTATACCTGTGCTATCTAATCTGGTAGCATCCAGCCATGTGTTGCTGAAGAACTGATTTCTTTTTTTTGCCTTGTGTGAACTATACTAAATTTAAATAGTCACACGAAGAGAGAGTATGGTGATTAGCATCACCAAAGCACATATTAAAAATGAGGAATTTCATACTCCACTTCAGACCAGCATTATCAGAATCTACATTTTAACAGACTCTCCATGTGACCCATATGCACATTACTATTTGAGAAATACTGGTCAAACAATGGCTCTCAAGCTTAATCATGCATCAGAATCATATGAAGTCTTATTGAAACAGAGGTTGCTGGGCTCTATCCCTAGATTTCTGATTCAGAATTTATGAATTGAAGTTCAAGTTTAGGGGATGCTGACATTGCAGGCCCGGAGATCACATTTTGATAACCATTAAAGCTTTAGTTTCTTTCCATCCAATAAGAAGATCAGTGCTGGGCTGAGTGGCTTGTAATCACTTGAAAATCTTGTTAAAATACAGTTTTAGGCCTTAAACTTGTAGATTCAGATTCATTAGGTTTAGAATGGGATATAGGATTCTGTATTTCTGATAAAATCTTTATGTTTCATTGGCATGTGGTAAATTTGGGAACCAAGAATCATGAAGATTATTTTCTAGGAACAATGTTTTTTGGTGCTGGATTTCAGAAGTGTTGAAATCAAATCCTTTTGGTTAGAGAGGAAAGAGAAAATATGGCATCCATATGTTAAAAGAACAAGTTGTCATTTGGAAAGCTTCCCATGGAGGTTAATGATCCTTCTGTCTTCCAAGAGTCTATAATTTTAAATATGTACTGTTCAGAGTGGCTACTTTATATAGATGATATTTTGAGTTCCGTGAATAATGACATACTCAAAATACTCAGCAGTCTGAAAAATTTAGGCATGAATTGTTACTTAGCAAATACCAGTTCTGCTGAATCACTAAATAATTGAAACACATAGTATCACAGATTGGGGGAAAAACAGACCATAAAAAGAGATCTCTGTGTGAAATTAGATGAATTATTTAACATATTAGTGCCTCAAAATCTTTATCTGTAAAATAAGTATTGTAATAAAACATATTTAGGTTTACTGTAATTAAATGAGATTTTTTTTTTTTTTTTTTTCCGGTATGTGGGCCTCTCACTGCTGTGGCCTCTCCCGTTGCGGAGCACAGGCTCCGGACGTGCAGGCCCAGCGGCCATGGCTCACGGGCCCAGCCGCTCCGTGGCATGTGGGATCTTCTGGGACCAGGGCATGAACCCGTGTCCCCTGCATTGGCAGGCGGACTCTCAACCAACTGCGCCACCAGGGAAGCCCAAATTAGATAATTTTTAAGGGCTGAGACCAGTTGTTATCAGCATGATCATTTTTATTATCACTATTTGGGCCAATTATGCCAATTACAAAGAATTTACATATTTGTTAAGATTTGATATGTACTGGAAGTGGTTTTTTAAAAATGAATTGAGGAAACAAAATATCCTTTATCCACTTAATCCAGCACTGTCTGGTTAAAACTGAGGCATAAATAAGAAGTATGCAGTGCCAAGATTACAGGGAGTGAGGGCAGCCTGCCCTCTTGTCCCCTTTCTCCCTTTATGGTTCAGTGATTGACCTTCTAGGATTGTTTATTTCAAATCTCTGGCATAGTAGAAAAGTTTATTTATGCATGGATGGCAGTTTGGAGGAACTTAGAAGCAATCAGGATGTGCAGGTCAGAAGCATCCCAGAATTATGGCCAGAGAATTGTGTCTGCTAGTGCAATATCACAATATCCTGGTCACAAATCATGGTCTAGGCTTACTGGGCAACACTACATGCCACAACGCTGAAGAAGCTTCTTGTTCTGGAATTGCATTTTTATTTCTTGACTTCTATGACCATTAGTTTCCTTCTCTGAAAATGAAGATAATATCAGTACCTTATAGGCTTGATCTGAGAAATGAGATTCAAACTCTGTAAATCAATTAAAGAAGTGCCTGGAATATAACAAACAAAACTAACTGAATCCAATTAACTGAATTCAATTAATTGAAACTGAATTAACTGAATGTTCACGCCTTTTAAGATACAGCAGGCTTCAGCAGCGGCCAGTGGGAAAGTCCTTGTCATTTCTTTCTTAACTTGGGAGCATATTGGAAGGGGTTCTCCAAAAGCATAGTTTCCTGAAGGTTCTGAAATTAATGGTCACTGTAGTTTCTATCCAAACTCCCATTCTTAGTCACAGGAATTCTACATGAATCAGGAGTGGCAGCAGTGCTACATTGTCTCTTTTGAGCAAGTCTTAGGGTTTTCACTATGTCAACTAAAATGGGGTTGAACATCTCAGATTGATGGAAGCATTAGGAGGGGGAACAAAGGGTGGTTTTAGACATTCTTCATACCAGTATAACAATATGGAGAAAGTTTTATTTTCTTAGTAGCTGGAAATGATCCATTCTTTCCTCCTCTTCCTCTTTAATAAGATCTAATTTTCTTGAGAGAATATTTCAACAAGCTGTTTGGAGTTATACAGATGGTGGCAGGCAATGAGATTCATTAAGCATATACTCAAGTATAATAGATGGTCCTTGATTCTAAGAGGGGTAGGAGGAGCTAATTCCTGGGCTTTGGAGCTTTATTAAAAGTAAAGATTGTGGGTTAATAATAGTGATCTTAAGGGGAAAAATGGAGATAGATAGATATGGAGTTAAGTGGCTGACACTAAAATGAAAACTTTGGGGATAAGGACAGATATACTTAAAAGGAGATATCTTGATATATTTTTTCTTGGCATGTGATACAAATTCTCATTCTCATGCTAAATAGTAAATTTAACCTCACCTTATAAGTACCTCATAAAGCTAGAACTACAGAGTTGGGGAGGTAGATTTGCCACATCTGAGATTTTTCAGACGGCAGGAAGTCATGTAATAAATAGTTGCCAAAGTCCCTTTCTTGCTTTTTGTGATTTCAGCAGAAACACTTTATATATTCTTAAGGATTTCTCTTGATAACTCCTATGCAGGTATGTGAAGTTCATGGTTCCAAAAAGGAGGAAAGTGTTAATTTTTTATGAAATTAACACCAAACGTTCAGCTATCATATTTTAAGACATATAATCTGTGTGTACTAACTCTATGGTAATGGGTAAAATACTGGGGAATTTTTTAAAGTTACAATGTCTAGACTTCACCCCAAAGGATTAAGTCAGATTTTCTGGGTGTAGAAGAAGGAGTTAGTTTTTTTAAAGTTCACCTGTTGATTCCAATGTGGAACATGATTTATATTACTGCTAGGCATTTTGTCACTGTCCATGTCTTCAAAGAAGCTGCATATTTTAAAAGATTTCTAGGGAATAAAATTGATATGTCCCTTATTTGAACTTCATATTCTCAGCCAAATTAGTCAAAAACACGATTTTTCTTTATTGTGAGAAACTTATAATAAAGTAGAACTGTAGGGGCTTCCCTGGTGGCGCAGTGGTTGAGAGTCCGCCTGCCAATGAAGGGGTCATGGGTTCAAGCTCTGGTCCGGGAGGATCCCACATGCCGCGGAGCAACTAAGCCTGTGTGCCGCCACAACTACAGAGCCTGCTCTCTAGAGCCTGCAAGCCACAACTACTGAAGCCCATGCGCCTAGGGCCTGTGCTCCGCAACAAGAGAAGCTACTGCAATGAGAAGCCACTGCAATGAGAAGCCCACGCACCACAACGAAAGAGTAGCCCCAGCTCATAGCAACTAGAGAAAGCCCGTGCGCAGCAAGGAAGACCCAATGCAGCCAAAAGTAAACAAATAAAATAAATTTATATTAAAAAAATAAGGTGGAACCATTTATTTTCCCTGCCTTTTATCTCTGTATTAAAATAACCCAGGATGAAGTCTATGATGTATAGAATCACTATTAGGTAAATACTAATTCAAAATATTGAGAAATTGACATGTAAATTTACATTCTTATTTTTTATTAAAAATCTTCTCATATATTTATATTCAGAATCAATCCTATTTAGCACCCTTTTATATTTTAGGGAGAGACATTTTATTGTTTACAGTTATCTTTAATGGAGATATATAACCTACTTAATTTTTCTATAGAGTTGATGATAGGAAATACAGGGAACATCAACATATGAAGTATTTATGGTACATCTGTAAGGAACCACCAGTCTCTGAAAATCACTTTTCAGTTATTAATTTTGCACAACAAAATGAGCTGGAATTTTAGTGAAATAGGGATATTTATTTTATTTTCACAAAATACAAGTCAAAGGTGTGTGTGTGTGAGAGAGAATTTATCTATTATTTATTTATGAATGAAAAATTTGCAGCCTTACCATGCATTTTACTAAATTACCCATGAAGAGCTCCTACCCTAAATACACATAAATCACCTCCTGTACTTCATTCCATCCCCTTCAGGCCTTCCAGTTCTCAATCATGGTGGCACACTGGAATCAGCTGGTGAGTTTTAACAAATACTGATGCCTGGTTCCCACTCCCAGAGATTCATACTTAATTGGTCTGCCAGTAAGTCTGGGCATCAGGATTTTTAAAAGCTCTCAGATGATTGTACTGGGGTGCCAAAATTGAGAACCAGAGAAGTAGGCTAAGGATGCTGCATCAACTCAAACTCAAACGCTCAAAAAAATAAAAGTTTCTGGCAAGTGCATTTCTTTAATTTCACACCTAGTTAAATTATTGATATGTCTTCTTCAAGATACTGTTCACTGAGATTCCATATAAGGGAGATTTTTCCAAAAGAATAAAAGGTTAAAATTTTTTATAGGACTATAAATAAAATAGTTTAAAAAACAAAGTGAAAATGGTATAAATTATGACTCCTACACAGACTAGTGTGTAAATATACATATATGTATATTTACACACACATAAGTACCATATATGTGTGTACATATATGTAATTATATGCACACACAAAGATATATGCATATATGTACACGCACACATATATACGAACATGCCTATATATGTTTGTGTACATATACTCACATACATAATACACACAGGACACTGTGCTGAGCTTTTCAGGTACTTGGCTCAGAAACAAGTGGTTTAAAACAAGGAAGAATTTACAATGCTGTGCTTGAAGCCTCATGATTATAAAAAAATATGAAGCTTTTATATTTATTTATGCTGTGAGTCTATTTGGTCAAGACCTGATCAAATAAAGAAAAGAGAAGCTACTGGAATGGAGATGTGAGTGGATGAGGAGAATGGCTGAATGTGAGCTCACATGTCAAAACTTAGGGTGATAGAAGTTCAGTCTTCTGAAGTTTAAAATGAATGTGTATTGGACTTCCCTGGCAGTCCAGTGGTTAAGACTCCATGCTTCCACTTCAGGGGGCATGGATTCCATCCCTGGTCGGGGAACTAAGATCCCACATGCCACACAGTGCAGCCAAAACCATAATAATAATAATAATAATAATAATAATAAATAAAATTAAAAAATAAATGTGTATTGATTTAGATTTCCATCCATTTATTACTAAGAAACATATAAGTCCTTCAAATCTAGGCAATTTATATTTCTTCTGATTATTCCCCACATCTAGGTTTTCTTCTTGAAATCCTAATAGTCACATATTGAACTTCTTAGAATTATCCTCTATTTCTCTCTTTTTTTCCTTTCTGATCTTTCTCTTTACATCTTTTAGTTCTGTTTTCTTGGAGATTTTATCAATTTACCTTTCAATCCTTTTTTTTTTCACTTTTTTCCCAATTTTGATACACATATTTTTCTCTTCCAAAGAAATATAAATTTCCAGCAGTTAAATTTTCTTATATTACCAAAGGATAGGAAGTCTAGGTCTGGATTCCTGCTATATTCCAAGTAAGAAAATGAAGAGAACATGAAAAAGACATGTGATGTGCCATAGGGTCTGCTTCTCTTTAAAATGCTTATCTGAAATTCTACACACATCATTGGCCAAAAGTGTGACATTTGTTCATATTTCTGTAACGGAGCTCATATATTTAGAACTTCTCTGCATACAGTAGAGCCCTAAACAGAATTAATTTTTATCTTAGTAAACAGGAAGGACAGAGTAGATAACAAGGTAAATCATCAACATTGTATACCGTAGTGAAATTTATTTTGTACCCAAGGAAGCTGCAATCACCATCGAAAATCCAAAGTTTCAGGGACAGTAAATAGATTTCAATAATGCAAAAATGAACTATAATTACTTAAATGTAATAGTGTACTGACTCATTCAGTGTCAGTCACGCTTCTACTGAACAACATAGATAAAAATCTCCATTTTCGTGGAATGTCAATTTCAGCAGGGGGAAGACAGAAAGTAAATCAATCAACAAATAAATTATTCATAAGAATAGTATCAGACGGAACCAGAATGTGTAGAAATTGAAAGTCAGGGTAAAGAATTTTGAATTTATTCTAAATGTGAACTTTTCTTGTTTGTGTTTGGCTCTATTTGTATTCATCACTCGTATCATTTTTGTCAGCTGCGTCTTATACATTAATTTCCATCGTTTAAAAATCCTTTGTTTAAGTAAACAATAATTTATTAATCCATAGACATTTGGATAGTTTCCAGTATTTTTTCCCTTAAAAAACTATGCCACGGAGAATATTCTTGTACATATCTCAGTTCGCATATGGCAGAGATTTTATAGTGCATATATCTTGAAGTACAATGCAGTAGTATGTAGTTTCACATGATAATGGTATATAGTTTCCAAAATTGTCATCTCATTTTATTTTTCTGTTAAGAATGAGTCCCATATTTTTCAAAATCCTCACCAACATTAGTTACTGTCAGTAAATTTTTGTCCAACATATATGTGTAATATGGCATGTCATTGGGAGTTTTAATTTGCTTTTCCTTATTACTGATGAAGTTGAACATCTTTTTTCATGTGTTTACCATTTTAAAATGATTTGTTTTCTTCTATGAAATGTCTCTTTTAGTATTTTTCTATTTTTCTATTAGATTATGTTTTTTACCTATGGATTTTCAGGGGTTCTTTATATAATCTGAATAACTATTATTGCCACTTATGTGTGCTGTTGCTTGCATTTTGCTTCATTATAGTTTATTCTTATCAACAGAAGTTATTGACTAAATCAAGTGTATTATTCCCTTCTATTACATTCAGTAAACTTAAAAAATTACTTAATATTTTCTTATCCAGAGATTATTAAGCTATTCTTTTATAGTTCTTATGAGTTTTAAGATTTTGTCTTCCAGGTTTAAGACTCTAATTGATTCATTTTGACTTGGGGGGCATGCAATATTTAGTAAAAAATAAAATTTCATGTTTTTTAATAAATATATATAGATAACCAATTAATAATAATAATAACAATAATAATATTGTTGAATAGATATTTTTCTTTCTAACTCTTTCACATCTGATGTTTTAAATAGAAATGTTTATTTCTGCATAATCTATTCTGTTCTATTCTATTTGCCCATTCTTGTGCAAATACCACAGTGTATTAATTGCTGTAGCTCTTACAAAATTTTATTGTTTTGCAGAATGATTTCCCTCACCTTATTTTTATTCAGGAGTGTCTTTGCTCTTTCTTGCCCTTACCCCTTCCACATAAGAAATTAAATTAACTTCTTAAATTAAAAACTTTCAAGAGTCATTACTGAGATAATAGAAAATGGGTACAAAATTCCCAAACTAGTGGAAGAAAAAATAGTAATGAGAAAACTAAAGTTCATTGACAATCCATATGTTTCACATCTTTACCAGCAATTAGTTATTACCTATTTTTTATATGTTAGACCTTCTGCATGGAATTATACTGATTTCCATTTCCCTGATGAAGACTAGTGAAGTTGAGCATCTTTTAATATGTTCACCAGTCTTTTTTTTTTTTTTTTTTGGCCATTCTTTGTGAATTGTCTGTTCAGTTATTTTGATCCTTTAAAAAAATTGGAATATATGGCTTTTTCTTATTGGTGCATAGAAGTTTTAAACATATTCTGTGTAAAGCTCCTTTCTCAGGTATATTTTGGGCAAACATCTGCTCTGTGGTTTGCCTTTTCACACTTTTTAGTGGATTTTTTGATAAACAGAAGTTCTTCATTTCTTGTGGCCCAATTTATCAATTCTTCTCTTTGTTATTAATGCTTTTGATACCCTGTTTAAGAAATGACTATGGGCAAGGTCATAAATATATTATATATATATATTATCTTTAAAAATATTGTTGATTTAGCCTCCCACATTTAGATTTACAATTCACCTGGGATGTTTCTGTTTATAGTGAGGCTCACAATTAATTTTTTGCATGTGAGAATCCAATTGATTCAACAACTTCTGTTGAAAATCCCACCCTTCTCCCACATTTGTTCAGCATAAACTTTGTCATAAATCATACAACTGGGTATGAGTCCAGGCTCTACTCTGTTCTATAGGTCTATTGAACTATTTTGGGGCCAGTACCTCACCTTCTTATTTACCATAGTGTGTTAATAAATCTTTAGATCTGGTCATATAGTCCTACTGTTCTCTTTCTTCTTCAAGATTAACTTGGCCATTCTCTAAACTTTGCATGTCATGTAAGTTTTGAGATCAACTTATCAGTAACCTACCCCAAACCATTCTTGAAATTTTGATTGTGATTTCAAATAAATCTTATAGGTCAGCTTAGAGAGAATTGACAGTTTAATAATCATGCTTATGGTCTATTCTTCCATAATTAGTTCCTTAATTTCTCTCTATCATTCATTTTAGTTTTCTAAGTAGAAGTCTCACATACTGTTTGTTGCATTTTTTTCTTGGTTATCTGATTTATTATGCTGCTGAAAATGGCTCCCATGTTAAATTATATTTTCTATTACTACTGACATAGAGAAATAGAATGGATTTTTGTTTACTGACCATACTTCCAGCAAACTCGCTATTAATTTATTAATTCCAATAGTGTATGCAGATTTTTTTCTATATTCACAATCCTGTCATTGGCAAATAATGATAGTTAAAATTTTTTCAGTCCTTGAACATTTTTTCCTTTATTGCACTGTCTAGAACCTCCAATTCTCTTATGCTGTGCCTCTCTTACTGCTCCCTTAACTCAATTTCAGAAGACTAGATACACTCCTTGTTAAATGCACTATATTTCTCAACATTGTTTCTTCATATCACTTAGCACATTTTGCAATTTTATATCTGCATGACTATTTGATGTCATTTCTCCCCTAATAGATTGATTATAAGCTCCAAGAAGGCAGGGATAGTGTATTCTTTTTTTTACCATTATATATAGCATTTAGCATTGTATCTAGACATTCAATAAATATTTATTTGTTGGGGGAATGAATGGATGGATGACTGAAAAAATGAGATATATAATATGTAAGTATTTTTATTAAAAACCTTAGTAAAACATTTTAATGTGTTTGTAATACTCTGTAAAAAATGAACTTCAACTTTGCTTTCTTCCATTTTTAAAAATTTTTCACAGAGTAAATCTTTATTTATGTCTTATTTCCAAAATCATCCTGTAGATTTCAGAAATTGACATTTCTTTGTTGAAAGGACAAACATTTCTTATTGCCTGCTCTCAAATTGCTTTTAAAAAATTTTGCACTAAGATGAACTTTCACCTTTATTATAGCATGTGAAGTAGTAAATGTCTAAATTTTTGTAAAACACTGCACATTTTTATGACTTTTGTTGAAATATATATTACTTCCATATTTATGATGCTGCTATGTATTTTTTATTTTCAAATGAGCTGGACACAATTGAAAAATACTTCAAATAATAATGGTAATAATAATGACAAGTAGCTACTATTTATCAGGTGTGGTTTGGTATACATCAGGGATTACAAACTTTAAAGGGTTAGAGATGAAATATCTTAGGCTTCATGGGTCATATTGTCCTTGTTGCAACTACTCAAATCTAGCATAGTATAAAAGTAGACATAAACAATATGGAGCGGGATGGATGGGGCTTTGATCCAATAAAACTTAGATCTATAAAATGTTAGATCTATAGATCTATAATTAGATCTATAATGTTAATCTCAGTAACTTTTATTTCTAAATCTCTTGATTATTTTTTCTCTTTTTCTTTTTAGAATCATACAATAGACGACTATTTCTCGTCTTGGTTTATTCTTCTCTGTCCTTGTTAGTCAAGATCTTTATTCATTGTTTTCATCTCTTTTTGCCTTCCCTAATTCTGTGAGCACTTATCAAATTTACTAGTCACTTAATTTACTGAATTTAATGCATTTTTAATTTTCTAGCAAATTACAGGGTTTTTAAAATTTTTCCCCTTTTATCTTGCCATTTTTGCTGTATTTCATATTATTCTAACTTCTAATTTTTTAGCCATATTTAGGAAAAATATGTCTCTAATTGGGCGTTTGCAATTGACACGTACACACGGCTATATTTAAAATATATTAACCAACATGGACTTACTGTGTAGCCCAGGGAACTCTGCTCAATATTTGTAATAACCTAAATGGGAAAATAATTTGAAAAGAATAGATACATGTATATATATAACTGAATCACTTTACTGTACACTTGAAACTAATACAACATTTTAATCAATGATACTTCAATATAAAATTAAAATTTTAAAAACATAAATAAATTTCATTAAGGGTTCTCTCCATATTTGAACTATTTCTTCTCAGTCTGTTGAATGAGTAACTTTTAAAGGTACAGCTCTTCTCTGCATGTTTAGGATAATTATTTCTTTTTGCCTCAGTATTTTCTCATGAATTCTAATTTTTTCTGTACACTTATTTTGTACTTCTAAAATACTGTTTTTACACTTTATCTTTCCATTCACAGAACCTTAATGACTTCTTATTTTATTGGTATATTGTGTTATTTTCTATTTTATGTTAACTGTTTTTTAATTGGGGTATAATTGACAAACAAAATTGTATTTTTTTGGTCTAAAATTAAAATTTTAATAAAGTATTATTATGAAGCAAACAACTGTGTAACCACCCTGTTATAGTTGGCTAGCATCTCAGAAGCCCTCTGCCTGCCTCATCCCATTCAAAATTACTCTTTTCCCTAAAAGTAACCTCTATTCTGACTTTTCATGGTACTAACTTTCTGGCTTATGTTTATAATATAAACACCTAAGTTTGCATACTCCAACAAGATAGTTGAGTTTTTCCTGTGCTTTTTCTTGCTATTTTTGTATGCTTATTTCCTGTCTCATTTATTTCTGCTTTATAAAATTTATATTTTTAAAGTATACAATGTGATGATTTTATATACATATACACTGTGAAATGATTACCACATCCATCACTTCATTATATTATCTTATTTATGAGAATACTTAAATTCTACTCTTAGCAAATTTCAAACATACAATGTAATATTATTAACTGTAGTTACAATGCTGTACATTAGATCGTTAGAACTTATTCATCTTATAAATAAAAGTTTGTACACTTTGACCAATAACTCTCCCTTTTTCCTTAGCTCCACCGTGTCCAGCCCATGGCAACTATCATTTTACTCTCTATTAGTTTGCCTTTTTTTTTTTTAAGATTCCACATGTAAGTGATATCATACAGTATTTTATCTTTCTCTTCCTGGTTTACTTCACTTAGCGTAATGCCCTCCAAGTCCATTCATTAACTGAAAAGCTTTTGCGTAGCAAGGAAAATAATCCAAAAAAATGAAAAAGCAACCTACAGAATGGGAGAAAATTTTTGCAAACCATATGTATGATAAGGAGTTAATATCTAAAATGCATAAGGAACTCATACAACTTAATAGCAAAAAATGAATAACCTGATTAAAAATAAGCAAAGAACCAGAATAGATATTTTTCTAAAGAAGATATATTAAGACCCACTAGTACGTGAAAAGATGCTTAGCATCACTAATCCTCAGGGAAATGCAAATCAAAACCACAGTGAGATATCACTTCAGACAATTTGAGATGGCTATTAACAAAAAGACAAGAGATAATGAATGTCGGCAAGGGTGTGGATATAAAGGAATCCTTGTACATTATCGGTTGTAATGCAAATTGCTACAGTAGTAATGGAAAACAGTATGAAGATTCCTCAAAAAATTAAAAATAAAACTGCCATATGGTCCATTAATCCCATTTCCGGGAATATATATGAAAGAAGTGAAATCAGCATCTCAGAGATATTTGCACTCCTATGTTCATTGCAGCATTATTCATAATATGAAGAAGTGGAAGCTACCTAAGTGTCCATCATGGATGAATGGATAAAAAATATTATACACACACACACACAATGGAATATGATTCAGCCATAAAATGAAGGACATCCTGCTATTTGCAACAACGTGGACGAACCTGGAAAGCATTATGTTAACTTATAAGAATCTTTATAGTGAGATCACCCTAGCTATTTCTCCAGTTTTATTTCTGTACACATTTCCTATACAAGTAAGTTTATATATTCAGTTGTTAAGATTTCAACCTTTGTATATCTGCTTCCAAAATTGGCTTTTTCTGGATTGCCCTTTTTACTTATTCAATAATTATATATTTTCTAGAGTGTTTCCCTATGTATAGCTCAAGTTATATCATGTTGGGAAAATTTTCTTTGAGGTTTCTTTTTGAGGTTAATATTGCTCTTGATTTCCTGAAGGAATTATTTCCTGTTATCATCCTTCTGAAACATGTATTTATCATAAACCTGCTAAAAGCCAATAATTAACCAAGAGCCAGTGAACACAACAGTAGATGCAGATCTTTTGCTCTTCATCTCATACAGTGATGACGTCTACCATTATTATTTACTGTGGCATGTTTTATGTATTTTATTTTATTCCCATCTAGCCTAATTTTACAAATATGCAAATGTGCAATTACAGAATTTGTGAAGTTAGGAAAGTTACCCTTGTCAAGAAGGATTCAACTAAAATTTCAGATTCCAAATTCCTATGCTGTTTACCTGGCTATTAATTATTTTCCTACCTACTCATTCAGCCATCCAGTTTTTTCCATGATTTATCCTGTCCCAAACACAATTTTGAGAACAGGTACTGTATCTTTGCATTATAATATCTTGCAGAATTTGCAGCACATATCAAGACGTAGTAAATGTTTGCTGTTGAGAATGAAAATAATCTATGTTTATGGAAATATGTTAATTGAAAACTTTACATCACTTAAATTATGTAAACTTTTTGGAAACCAAGCAGGAGAACATCTGTTCTGTTATGGGGCTTATTTAGCATAGTGTCTTTACATTTTCAATTGAAAACTTGCTAAATTACAGACTACTTTGTGAGTGATAGCTATTGTTATTAAAAACACTGTTTATTCATGTTCTTGGAAACTCATGTTTAAGCAATATATAACAAGGCATATCTGGCAGCTGCAAAGTGCAAACCCAAACATATCCCAACAATAATGCTTAGTAATATGCACAGAGAAAAGGTACATTTCAGCACATTGTTATCCATTCTGAGTGATTAATGGAACCAGCCATGATAAAAAAGGACTTATCATTTATAACTCAAGCTCAGCAGTCTCTCTAAAAACTTATATTCAATCAAAAAATGCTTCTGAGGCCAATGTAAAAGAAATTCCTTCCATAGATGCTACAAAATGCTGGCTATGAAAATTAACATTTTGCAGAATTTTAGGGAAATCTAAAAAA
The DNA here is from genome assembly GCF_008692025.1 of Phocoena sinus. NCBI lineage: Eukaryota > Metazoa > Chordata > Mammalia > Artiodactyla > Phocoenidae > Phocoena > Phocoena sinus. The sequence continues at coordinate 119,663,762 of NC_045764.1, read as the reverse complement.
TTAAATAGGCCTGTAAACATTTTAAAGCCAATGACATGGCCATGCATTGTGAGACAGTGCTTCTTGAGAGGCATCTGTCCTCAAGTTTATTAAAGTAAAATGGCTCATTAGGTGTGGATACCGTGAATGAAAGTAACAGAATAATTTTATTGTTGGTTTGTTGGTTTTATAAATGCTAATTTGTTTTTTGAGCAAAACCTATTTTAATATTCAGTAAATTATAATCCGCCAGCCAAGTTAAAAAAGCATATAAAATTTATATAGTCATTATAAATGGAAGTATAACATAACAGCTAATAGCACATATTCTAGAATCCCAGCTCCATCACCAAGAATGTATGTATTTGGTTAAGTTACTTAGTTATTTGGTGTCCTGTGCCTCAGTTTCCTCATCTGTAAAACAGGCATGATAATAGAACTTGCCTCAGTAGGGTTGTTATTAGGATTAAATGAGTTAATATTTTAAAGTGTATTACTCATATATATAATCTATCCTCAAAAACACCATAAAATAATTTAAAACATAAAAATTTGAGCATATTTCTGTTCATCAATATCTAATGTGATCTGAATTAATTTTTTTCTAAAGTTTTTATTACAAAAGTGATTTATAGTTAAAAAAGAAAATGCAGAGCAATTTCAGGTAAAGGTAAAATAAACCGTCAATAATTACCTGATAGAGATAATCACTACATAACATTATTGTGTTATTTTCTATTTTTTTCTATGCATATATTATCACATATTTTAAATCATATATGATATACAATTTTGTGTCCTGTTTTTTCTTATGTAATGCTGTATCAAAGGCATTTTATGTTGTTTTGAATATCTTTCATAAACAACATTTAAATGAAAACACATTTCATAATAAAAATGCAACATGATTTATTTGATTATTCCTATTTTGGGACATATAAAGTTTTATTCTAATCTATTACATGTAATAAAAGCTTTGTGCCTACATCTTAGTTCAGATATCAAATTATTCCATTAGAATAAATTATGAGTCAAATAGTGATTCAAGTGGTCTTTCTTCAATCTCTTAGTCATAAGTGTACTCTACTGAGCTAAGTCCACTTTTAGTATTCATCTGGTCTACGAATGTGGTAGAAATCCCAAGATTCTCTTGGAGAATGATCGAATTTCAGGAGGAAGCTGGTAAAATGACAAAGTGCTTCCTTAAATGTGCTTGGTTCTTGGATAAGCTGAAGTCCAAAATTAAACTTGTCTCTATTGATATCCCTTTGTGGTAATTTGCGAACAGAAAGAGCTATGTGTCCTAACAAAAAGGAGACTGTCATAACAAGGATCCAGGGTATTTTATAACTGGTGTTCAAACTGGGTTGTTGAATTTGAAAGTGGATTCTAAGGAAATTGGCAGTTATTTTACAATACCTTTCTTTTAGATACTGGAAGCAAAATATCTGATTGTACTATCAAAAAATGTCCCCAGTTTACAGCCGTAAAAGATGTGGGGAAACTATCAATGATCAGTACCAGCATTAAGAACATTTTTACAGCCTGAAAAAATGGTAACAGCCTTAGGAATATACCAGTTAATTATGGGGCTTCATTGTCAAGAATGCATCATCTGCCTGGACACTGACTTGTGGCAACAAAACTTACCCTACAATGGAAGTGCTGGATGCCCCGAACAGGTCATCATCCCAAACCATCCAAGTCATATTTCAGGCGTGGCATCTACATGGGATCTCAGATTGTTCATGTTGCTTGCAAATGTACCAAACTGAAGATGGTATTAATTACCATCTTAGTGAGAACTAGAAGACAGCCTCCAATTCTTAAAATTTGGTGATCTGCCATTTCTGACATGATCCTATCAAGTTCATGCTTGTAGAATATTTCTTAGATTCTATTTCCTTGTGATGGTTGGCTAGTCATTGTATGAGGTAAACTAAAGCTATGGGTGACATCTAGCCAGGGCAGAAGTGTAAGGCAAAATCAAAAACTCTTTTCAAGAAGAAAACTGAATAGTATATGCACATCTGTCGCAACAGGGTAAATCAGTTATGAAAGAAAGGTCCCAGAACTAGGTTTTTCTAGTAGACCATGTAAATCTTTAAGAAAATCTGGTTAACTTTTACCTTCTAATAACTTGTCATTTTACAAATTTATTCCCCATGAATAAAATAATTAAAAAGGGCTACTTTTTTAAAAAAGTGATCCATTTTTAAATGGAAGCTTCTCGTTGAAATTCCTTTGTTGTGAAAAAGATTAAAGGAATACAAAATTTTTTAAATGATACTTTCATGTCTGCTGATTTAAAATTTTTTTGATTTATTTTGAGATGAATATTTTATTAATTTATAAGCATAATGCCATAATTTTAAAAGTTACTGTTTCAAGGCATTAGCATATTTGATTAGCATTAGCCTAGGGTACCATGTATGATTTGCACAATCCAAGGGGATGGGATCCCATTAATTTATTCCATATATTCCAAGACAGAAATCATGACCCCATAAAATATATAGTACAATTTTTCCATCACAGTATGTGGTAACCCTAGTTAGTTTTAGCCATCAGTAACTCTAAAAGATTCTTAAAAACTCAGTAAAAATATTCTTTTTTTTTTTTTTTTTTTGCGGTACGCGGGCCTCTCACTGCTGTGGCCTCTCGCGTTGCCGAGCACAGGCTCCGGACGCGCAGGCTCAGCGGCCGTGGCTCACGGGCGCAGCCGCTCCGCGGCATGTGGGATCTTCCCGGACCGGGGCACGAACCTGTGTCCCCTGCATCGGCAGGCAGACTCTCAACCACTGCGCCACCAGGGAAGCCCAGTAAAAATATTCTTAATTGCCACTTCCAGTGAGACATTTTTCTACTCTAGAAAGCACAAAATATCTACTGATACATTTTTCTGCTCCTTGGACTAATTTAATCAAATCATATTTACTGATCACCACAGGTAAAAATACTAACCTTTGGGGATACAAAGATAAGATCAACACAGTACCTTCATTGAGGAACTTACAATTTAATGGAAGAATTTTGGTAGAGTGATTAATGCACCAAGAGCTTTATGAATATAGGGCAGTTGTTCTTTGCCTCGAACAAAGAGCTTAGAAGTTTTTCAGGGGGATGAATTTCTGAGAAATCTCAAAGGATGATCCTGGAAAAGAAAAAAAAAAGGATGGCATTTCAAGGAGAAGAAACAGAATGGCAATAAGCAAAGTAATACAATGTTTCATGTAGTGGTATGACACTACAATCAGTTTGATGGTACTTGAACACAGATTGTGTAGTGGAAGTGGCAGAGATATGCTCATTGTTAAGCAGGAGAAAAGTGGGGGAGGACATTGAAGGGCAAGGCTTGTGCTCCATCTTACATGATAAGTAAGAATTGAAAAGATTCAGGAAGTGAATGAGATTCTATTGCTGGCCTGAAAAATAATTTGGGAAGAAAAATCATAGAGAGATAGCAGTCAGGAACCTATTTAATAACCCAGGGGGCACATGATGAAGGCCAGACTGCTAATATGAGGGAAAGTGAGTAGGAGATGAGCTTGAGAAATATTTAGGAGGTAAAATGGACAAGGATTTGAATTTGATTGATAGTAGTTTTATAGGGCAGACACAACTCAACAAATGTAAGTGAAAGGACTTAAAGGAATTAAAAATAATCTAGTCCGATGAAAACATTTGAAGTGTTTCTAGATAAGTAGGTCTCAAACCTGGCTGCACATAAGAATCACCAGGGGAGATTAAAAAAAGATGAAGCTTCATTCCCTCCCAAGACCAATTATATAAGAATCCCCAGTGATGGGATTCAGGCATCTGTATTTTTAAAGAGCTTCCCTAGTGATTCCAATGTGTATGCAGTATTGAGCACCACTGTTGTTTAAGTCATTTTCCAGATGTGCTTTTGACTTACAAAACAAAAAAGTATATGGAAAATGAAAATAGCATTAAGAACCAACTTGTATCCTATAGTCATTATAGGAAGAATATGAAGCTCGATGCATATTTTATACCACACTAATCTTATAGGTAGACATTAGTGTCCAAGTCGATTTCTCAAAATCATCCAGGTGTTCGGCAGCACAGGCTCAATTTGCACCAGAATTTGTCTGACTCCACACTCCAAATACTAAAATTGCCTCTCTGTCTATAGCCAGATAGGAATTGCTTTACTCTACAATTTATTCTATAATTGTTTAAAAAAATTATAGATATTTGAAGTGTTATTCTTTTCCCTGCATAAGATTTTGGAAATTCTACGAAAATATTTAATAACTTGTTCCAGCATATTTACAGTAAATAGAAAAGTGGTCTTGGGAGAAACAAAAATTTGGGTGATAAGGAAATTAGTAAAAGTGAATATCGGCTCATGGGTTTTTTTGTTCTTTCCAGAAACTAGAAATACTGAGAAGTTCAAAGAAGAACATAGAAAATACCTTGCTCAATTCATCTAGAATTGACTGTCACTGACTTGGCACATTCCATGCCATATTTCCAAAAGAATGAAAGCTTTGTGAAATAAGGGGTTTTTTTTTTCTGTTTTACTCACTGATTTCTTTATAGTCAAGGAACAATACCTTACGTATGACATATCATGTACTGAACATTCTGTATCAAATGTCGCTGGAGCAGAGTGCTTCATATTATCAAAACTCCATTTTAAATACCCCCAATTTAATAGAAATTCCTTTGGAGTATATTGTGGAATAAATCTTTATCATCTGTTGACTTTTCTGCTTCAGAAATACATATTACATTTTATCTTGTTTTTCCTTTGCCTTCTGTATGTATTTCTTTGTGTGTAGCTACTTAATCAAATTGTTTTTCATGAGTATTCACTTTGGTTTTTTAAAGCCCTTTTTACAACAATTCAGGTTTCTATACTATTGTATTAATACTTGCTATGTCTAATTAATATATAAGTCTTTAGTGATGTTTCCTAGGTTCTCAATATGTTTTCTCAGGTTTGGAATTTCACTTATTTTTGTTGTTGTTTTGTCACCTCATCTTTAAGATCTTTTGCTTTTATTTCATTGATCTACAGTATTTTGGGGGAGTTCCTTAAAATTTCCTCTTATGGTGGTTTTCTTTGTATATCTTTTGTTTCTTTCTTCTTTTCTTTCACTCTGTAGTGTTTTAAATATTTTCTACTTTATATCTTTCTTGTGCTTGGGTGTTTCTGCCCATATATAATTTTTCAAAACCTTCGGATTCTTTTTCCAGAGAATTTTGCATTCTCTGACATTTCTGTAGGTAAAGAAAACGGTAAACTTGGAGGGCTTTGTTTAGCGAGGTTGTATTCAGGCTTTGTTACAACACTTGAACTCTGCTCTCTGGTCTTACAAAGTTAATTTTTTTACACAATGGTGGATGGCACAAATTTACTTGTTATATACCATACTCTTATGGTATGGATTGTTTTGCCAAGGAGATTTCATTTCCTTCTTAGAGAATCAAACTCATTATTTGCTTTTCTTGACTTTGCGGTTTTCTCCCCAACAGCCAGTTTCAATAGTCCAAACATATGTAGACTTCCATTTAATTGAAAACTTAGGCATTTTTCTGAAACTTTGCAGATTTGGTCATCTTAACAGTGTGGATTCTGGGGAGTCCATGCATGTAGAGGTGAAATCTTTCTCTGGTTCTTTGTGCCAATCCAAATCCTTTCCTCACTTCTTTGATCTCCACTTTTGAAGTTAAATAAATTATACTTTGTACTTTTTTCTTTTCCTTTCTTTTTTTAAAATTTTGATTTGGTAGCTGTTGATATAGACATTTTCTATTTCTTTTTAGTCTTTTACTTAATTAACTTTGTTTCATTTGAGGGAAAGGAGATCTGAGACTTCCACTTTTTAAATCTACTTTTTCTTTAGAGACGTGAACATATTACTAATATTAGAGAAATTACTAACTGAATTACTAAGTTACTAACTGAAACTGAGAGGTTAAGCTGTTGAAGGCTACAGGAAGCTACAAAAACACTGTATGAGCAGGAGAATAAAATAATATATGTACACGGGTGTGAATGTAAGTAAATTTGTGAGGGGGGTCGGAAATATGAGGAATTTCATGCTTAAGCACTACACTTTTTAAAAACTAGAAGGAATTTGGTGAGAAGGAAACTCAGGTTTTAGTAGGTGGTAGAATGAATCGAAGAAAAAGGACCCTGAGAGAAGATAGTGCAAAGCACTCTTTACAGAAAATTCTTCTTTTTTTTTTTTTTAAACTTTTTAAATTTATATTAGGGTATAGTTGATTAACAATTACAGAAAATTCTTGACGTAGCTTTTATCTTCCCTTTCTACTCCTTTCTATACAGGCTATGCAAACTTTTTTTCCCTTTTTGTTTGTTTGATTGATTGCCTTTCTTTCTCTTTCTTTCTTGCTTTCTTCACTATTAGCATGCTATCTGGGGATTCAGAGTCAACAGCCTCTCTGCAAGGAGAGGTAATCTTAAGTGACAGTGAGGTATTGCACCATAAAGTCAATTATTCAACTGAATGGAGGGGGAAGCATTAGTGCAGTTAAGAAAAAATCATTTGTTTGCTTTCAGCACATGTTTATGATGTTGCTCAATGAAACAGTTACTCTCCAAAATATCTCCCTAGATTTATGTAAAACTAATTCTTGTCACCTGGGCATAGGTTCAATAATGGTAAGGGAAGAGTAAAAATAAATTTAATTGTGCTTAGAATTATTAGGAAAGTCAAGTATAAAATATTTCCCATAAAATATATATCCAGGAAATGCCGGAAACCAGATAAATTTAGCTTTACATGTTATAAATGATAGAATTCAAAACTTTAAAAAATGATTTATTAATATAAGGTATATAGCAAAAGGTGCTCTGACCTTGGTAAGTTTTAAGTATTTCTTGTATTTCTCATCATAGGTAAAACTAACGTAATCACTTGCTTTCAATGGTAATGTGTGTGGAGAAGTAAGAATTGCATTTATCTCAACTATATATGTCAGAAACCAGAAGACTGAAAAATGATCAAGTGCAGTCATTTCCCTATACTGTTGTCTAAATTCTGACTTTATCCTACTCTTACAATGATTGAAATTCTGATTAAGAAGAGTGAGGTATCCTTGCTTGGTCTAGTGGCCCTGCATTTTTTAAATACCCTGCAGTGGATCTTTGCACCTAGATTTGTTTTTGCATTTTTTCCTGTTTGCTTCCATTTATATAAAGTACAAGAACAGATGAGACTAGTTTCTGCCATGACAGGTCAGGAGGAGGCAGAGAGGGCTTCTGGATGCTTGGTGATGTTCTTTTTCTCAATCTGAGGTTGGTTGCATGGGTTCCTGTCTGTGAAAAGTGCATCCAGCTGTACATTTGTGACACGTGCACTTTTCTGGAGGTATCGCATTTCAATAAAAAGTTTTTTAAAATTTGTAAAGGGCTGATTTCCACAAAGGTGTATTTGTTTTCTACATTTTTATTCTGGCATCTGGATAAGCTGCAAGGCATTTAATGTGATCTCAGATCCATTCATCCATTGAACCCCCTGTTGGACATACAGTGAGAAGAGGCAGGTGTTTCTTAAGCTTGAGGCACACATATAAATTACTTGCCCTAAATTTTTTATTTGAGCACAACTTGAATGATTCACTTAAAAATATTTTGTCAGTTTAAATTAGTTCCCTGAATCAAATACGAATGGAATCTGCCTTAAAAACACCATATTCCTTAAGCTGTATATACACACAGTATGAAATAACACTTATTTTTGTGGCTGTATGGACACTATGTGAAAATGTGCTTCTGAAATCTGCTTAGATGTGCGATGAGAATTGACTGATTATTTGTGGTTGAGATGATTTGCATGTTGTCAGGCACTATCAATACTTAACATTCTTTGTCCAGATACCATGTACACCAATGGCATGAAAAAAACAGAAATAATTGAAACAGCTTTGCTGAAGATTGGAGGTGAAAAGCTTTATCGGATAAATACAGAGCAAATGCCATTTTTAGTGTATTTATGTATTCTTTATACCTACATGTGTGTTTTATGATGAAGGAATATTTTGCAAGTGAAAGAGGTTAATAAGTTTTGTGTGTCGGTTGTATGAAGGAAGTGGTAGAAAATTATTTCGGAGAAGAAACTAGAGAAGGTTATGAAGAGCCTGGAATTATGTGCTACAAAGTTTTATCATTTTTTTTTTTAAGCAAGTGTAGATTCACTGAAGAGTTTAAAAATAGAAGAGGCACTTATATGGTCAAATTTACAGTTTTGATAGCTCTTAAGATGGTAATGTTGAGGACTAATATGCTTGTAGTGAGCCAGAAGGTAAAGAAACTATGACATGATTGTAACATTCCAGGTGAAATAATGAGGAAAGATGGGAAGGTGCCTATAGACTATCATGTAGAGATATTTCCTGGTTGGTTATATGGGTCTGAAATGTAAGGGCAGATTTTAAGATAGAAACCAGCTTTGATAACCCTTCACCTGTGGGTAGTAGCAGTTAAATATTGTGTGTTGTGAAAGGGTATACAGAGCAAGAAAAAATAAAACTAAATATAGACCCCATTGATAAATGAATCACAAATTGGAACACACTCTGGATTTATAAAAATCAGAGTTACTGCTCCCTCCCATTCCATATATCCTTTCCCATTTGTTGCCTGTCATATTTTGTGATTTCCTTCTGTGCCCTCCATTAAGGACCACATTGTTTGCGTTTCATTTACGAAGGTATTTGTTTCCTTTCATTCTGTAAATAGTGCTTCCTTGGGATCCTCTTTAAAATTTTGATAAGAAAGGGTATTTGTCCCAATGTACTGATTAATATTGTCCCTGATGTGCTTCTCCTGTTCATAAGGTGAGCTATAGTGCTATATGGAGTCTTTTTCAGAACTGTTTAGCAAAAAGTGATACACAATATCATGTAGGCTAAATTATGTTGCTGTAACAAATAACATCCAAATATCAGTTACTTAAAGAGAAAATGTTTATTTCTTGCTCATGCACTGTGCTGATGCCCTGCCCCACATCATCTTCACAGCAGAACCTTGTGATGGCTTTCACACATCATTTCCATTTATTTTTATTGTCCAAGCAAGTTACATAGCTAAGCTTGATTTCAGTGGGCCAGAGAAGGGCTAACAAATATTTTAAACAATACAATCTGCAGCTATGCTCTATGCTTATTTCTGTTACTACACTGTTCAAACATCTCAACCACCTTCCTCTCTTCTCAGGAACAGCAACATCCAATGAATTTTTTTGAGGGGAGATGCTACTTATAGATGCCTCTCTATCTATGACTCTGTTAGTGGCTTTTTATGCTGGTAATTTCTTCCTTTAACATAGTTGTAACTAAAGTTTAGAGACCCTGTCTCCTGATAGACATAGCAAACACAGAATCACATCATAAGTTAAATCCCTGGTCTAGTTTCAGCAGTGATTCACTTTAGTTACATCTGCTTCCAATAAGGAGTACAATTTCTTTAAGCTAGGGTCTGCTTAACATTTTAAAAGATTATTGTCACAATGCTGCTTCAACTTTTCACTATTTTGGTTTATTGTGAGATAGTTTTTACTACATATATGGTGGCTAAAATCCTCTGCCAGGTTTAGCATGGAAATAGTGATTTATTATTACCCTTTGCTTACATATTTCTTTTTTTTTAACATCTTTATTGGAGTATAACTGTTTTACAGTGGTATGTTAGTTTCTGCTTTATAAAAAGTGAATCAGCTATACATATACATATATCCCCATATCTCTTCCTTCTTGTGTCTCTCTCCGTCCCACCCCTCTAGGTGGTCACAAAGAACCGAGCTGATCTCCCTGTGCTCTGTGGCTGCTTCCATGTGAATGTAGATATACTTTCCACTTTACAGTCTCCTCTTAAATATTAAAATAACACCAGTGTTCAATTCATATCCTTTTATTAGATAACAGAGAATACCATTGATCAATCTATCCTATTCCATCATACTCGGAAAATTCTGCATACATGCTTATGTTTATTTCTCAAGGTAAAAAACATTTAAGTTAATTAAAATATTTTAAAAGATATTATTGATCCTGTCTTTCACTAATTCAATAAAATATCCAATTAAGTAGGTATCTATCTATATGCTACCCCAAAAATGATATTGTTTGCATCATTACTTTGAATCCAGTCACCTCTTTTTGGTCTAATTAGTACTTTGTCTACTGACAACGATATGGTCCTCACTCCCTTACAACTTAATTAAAACGGCTTGCCTTCTGCCTTTATATTGTGGAACTCCCAACTGGTTTCACTTTTTCTACACTTGTCTCTAAACAAAATTGTTTCCTACTTGACTAAAATGAAGTCGTATTTACTATTACAGCACTAAAATAATTCTGTATTTACGGATAACCCCATTCCCTTCAGCCTCATGAATCAAAGTATTCTTACTCCTTTTGAAAGCCTTTAATCTGTGACATGGTATCAGCCCTTCTGACTCTTGACCTATTCAATCATGTTTTTTGCCCCCAGATATATCTCTTATAGTTCTCCTTCTATTACACTTATACTTTTGCAAACCCTATTTCTGATGATCCATTATTTTTATTCATCTCCATTTTCTTAACTTCACCATCAGATCTCAGTGAATATGAGTCAAATAATCAAAATTGGAAGTTGACAATAAAATATATGGGCTAGAAAATTGCCAGTGTAGTCTTTCAATATAAAGAAATTTTGATATAGATATTGAAATGCAAGGATATTAATTCATTTTTGGTCAATTTCAATTTTATATTATTTATATTTCCTATATTTATATACTTCAGAGAAACTACAATCAACATGGTTTCTAAAAACACACGTATTACATTAAATAAACTTCTTTAAAAAATATTTGTTTACGGGCTTCCCTGGTGGCGCAGTGGTTGAGAGTCTGCCTACCGATGCAAGGGACACGGGTTTGTGCCCCAGTCTGGGAAGATCCCACATGCCGCGGAGCCTGCGCGTCCAGAGCCTGTGCTCCGCAACGGGAGAGGCCACAACAGTGAGAGGCCCACGTACCGCAAAAAAAAAAAAAAAAAATTCGATTACACTTTGGCAATGATATATTACCAAAGCCATATGGATACAGCAGTTTGGAAAGCAATTTGGATACAGCAGTGGATCCATATATTCTCTAATAATTTAAGGAATTATGAGTATGGTAAAACTTAATAAATGTTCTTCCAAGTGAAGAACAAGTTATATTTACCTTAAATAGGCAGGATTTTTACATGATTTCCTATTTGAGTTAATTTTTAATAAATATTTATAACTTGGAGTATAATATTATTAACAAAATTTTTATTCCAATTATATAAAATCTATTTTGTTACAAAAATTAAATCACTGTGCAGTTTAACTATATAAACTCTATTCTTTCTCCAGATTCAATGAAAATATTAAAGCCAAAATATTCGTGGGATTCTGAGTGGTATGATAACTTGTTATTCATAAATTTCAGATTATTAGGAAAGAAGGGAAATGTTGGATGACTGAAAAGAGATGTTTTTGTTCACAGGTGTTGTAAGTTATTACTTTGAACAAAGGAGAGTTAAAGACATGTTACTTATTCATTCAGCAACTATTATTCAGATGTTATAAGTGACAAGTGTTGAGGATACAAAAACAGCATCAAATTGTGTAATGCTAGCTACTGTGAGGCAAACTACAAAATCCCAGTGGCTGATACAGTAAAAGTTTATTTTAATTTTTCCCTAGTGAGAAGTCCAAAACTATGTTTCTAATATACAGGCGGCACCTCTCTTAACCGTCGTGATCCAGGAAACCCACCTTATTCCAGCATTGAAGTTACCATTGTCATGTGCATCAAGCCAGGGAACAGGAAAATGGCACAGAGGACAAGCGAGAACTTTGTATGGATAAGGCTGTAAAAGTATGTATAACACTTCTACTCACACTCCATTGGTTAGAACTTAGAGCTACACTCAATTACAAGAAAGGCTGAGAAATATTGTCTAACTGTGGACCCAGGAAGTAGATAAAACAGGTTTTGTGAATGACCAGTCCATCTCTGCCACAAAGATGAAGAGTATATAGTATCTTAACTTTAAGGAACTCACAGTCTGTTTGGATAAGCTGGTAGATGAATATGGTACAGAACGAAAATAACTTAGATAAATATATGTAGATGAAGACGTACAAGAGAAAACATGTTCAGTTTGTTGCTGGGAAGTCCAGAAAGTTTGGCAGTGATGGACTGCATTATTTGAAAGAGATTGTAGAGAAAGTGATTCTTGAACCGAATTTTAGTGAAAAATAAATGTTCATCAATCAGATGTTGCCAGGGACAAGAGAATTTCAAATCAATGAAAAATTAAGAAAAAGCTTTTGGGAGCCTGAAATTGGACATCAGAATCAGTGGAATTGTTTGTATATTTGGAATAATATACAACACAACTTTCTGCCTTGGATTATTTTTTGTTAGCAAATAATATTGCTATTGTTGCTTAATTTTGGGGTAAACTCACTTGACATATTTTTGTCATCTTTCATTTTTATTCTATTTAAGTAAAACAGTGATAAACAACATATTGGAAATTATTGTTTCAATTTAATCTGAAGATTTTCTCTCATGCATTTGATCGATTACTATAACAAGTACTTGGAAATGTACTTTGTATATTATGCATTCTGATAATTTCCAATTTTATGTTTCATATGAACCAAGTTGAGTTTTCTTTTATATTTGCTAGTGATTTAAACAGTGGTGGTTATCTGTAAGCAATCAAATTCATTTCATTTTATATGTTTAATTTATCAAAGAACAAAACAAAATTATATCATTTGACTTTCCCTTATATGAGAAATATAATTCAGCCTCCCTTTTATTTTTTATAACCTACAACTCAAGATTCATTAAATTAAAATGGGATTAATGAGGGCTTCCCTGGTGGCGCAGTGGTTGGGTGTCCGCCTGCCGATGCAGGGGACACGGGTTCGTGCCCCGGTCTGGGAAGATCCCACATGCTGTGGAGTGGCTGGGCCTGTGAGCCATGGCCGCTGAGCCTGCGCGTCCGGAGCCTGTGCTTTGCAAAGGGAGAGGCCACGACAGTGAGTGGCCCCTGTACCACAAAAACAAAACAAAACAAAACAATGGGATTAATGATTAAACATTTAGTTTGGTTAGATATTAACTTTTACTATCAATATGATATTTTAAGGTATTCTCTTTGACTTTTTAACTTAATTTAAATTTATAATAATCTTTATACAGTTTGTTATACCTGTTTCTATATATTAGTGTATTCCTTGTTCATTTTGCCCCATGTATACTTTATTTTCTCATCCTGTTGTTCCTAACTTTACTTTTCCATCTTTAATATTTTAGAGCAGCAGTAACATTTAAAATGTTGGTTTGAGTGTACAAACGTAAAAATTAAAGTTTAATATTCTGTCCTCATTCCAAAAACTTAACAGTTTTCTAGATGTTATCTACTTTCCTTCATCCCTTAGTTTTTTTTTTTTCCTTTCACTTTTAGACTGCTCGTGTTCAGTGTCTTCTCCAAAATCTATGTCATATTGTATCAAATTAAATAACTTTCTTTATTTGAATCATTAATTTCTTTCTTTTTGGATAGCAGCCATGAATTTACAAACATGAAGCATAGAAAACAGAGGACAGTGCCTGGGCTAGAGTAGAAAGAAACTCACTAACGGAAGTATGTTTTCTCTTAAAGGTAGTTGTACCAGTCATTAGCCAAAGCTTTATTTATTTATTTTTCATCCTGTTGGGGCCTGAGCTTTTGTACATGAAATAAAATGGTGCTGTTGGACAACTTTCTTCTGCTATTACCATTTATCTTTTGAACTGAATTTTGTCTCTTTGAACATTCAGTCCAAATTTTCTTCTGGAGACTTTGGTCTAAATATCAATAAGCCTTGTGAGTTTTGTAAGCAAAACTGTAAGTAAAACTGATCTCTTCTTTGGTGAACTTCTGATGTGAAGGATTCAGAGATTTCCCCAGGATCAAACACATCCCCTTCCCCCAACCCCCACCCCCCGCCCCCGTAAACCTCCTCTTTGGAGATATCCTTCTGAATACAAAATGGCCTTAGCTCACTGGGTTCAAGTACAAACAAATTTGAATCTTTTGAAGACCAAGATATTGTAGCGACATTCTCTGAATTAGGATCAAGTTCACAATTCTAACATTTAATTTTACACTCTATTCCAATGCATAACTGGGCAGATCAATAGCAAAGAATATAATTTTCAGCAGTACCAAGAAGATATGTTCTCAGACACATTAATCTCAGACACATTAATCTTCCAAAGCAAAGTTTCCCTATTTTTGCAGCTTATTGACATCTGCCTCTCAATGTCATATTTCACTTTTTTTTCTCAGCTAACAAGTAATCATCTTCCAAGAAACAACAAAGAGTTGCTTGTTATTTGTGGTAACTGCCCATAAAGTCACAGTTCCACCAACAGCGTTTTTCCATGTACCAGAATCATCTGTTAATATTCACATTTTGAAGTGATAATTTCACTAACTGGAGCAAAGATGTGGTTTTAATAATTTTTTTGTGTTACAGAGACAGAAAGATGTGTTATAATCTTTATGTAGCAAATTAAGCTTTGTGTTAAGAGGGGACAGATCCCTTGTGCTTTCTTATTATGTGTCCCTGTTTTCATATGCAATTCAAGCTGAATTTCCATTTCTTGCTGTTGTTCCATTATCGCAAGGAAGTTACATTGATATCCAAATAAAGCCTTTGTTAGCTCGGTTTGGATCAGTCTAGAAAAGAAAAACTGCAGGCTGCAGGTGTTTTGTTTACTGCCAAGGATTTAATTATTGGATAAATTGTAAAACTATCAAAGATATCCCTGTCTTCCACTATCAGAGTAAGGTATAGAACCAATACCCTGCAGTTAAGACTAAGAGATGGTCAGTAGTATCCCCTAAGTGGGAGATAAACTCTCTCTTCATTGTGGTATCTTGGCACTCCATTGCATACAAATTTAAAACGGCCACTCATCAGACTGGTGATTGGTGCAGAAAAAGCCAGATCCATGATCCTATCGTGGCATGTAAGCAATGTAAACATATGTATGTGTGCTTCCTATCAGCATCAAAATTCCTCTAATTATGATATTGGCCATATATATCACTCAAATAGTCTATCATAAGCAAGAAAAAAGAAGGCATGAAATTTATGTCCAATATGAAAATGTTTATCAGAATGTTATCTATATAGTCCCACAGTTTAATTTTGAAATCAAAGGAGCAAGTGTACAGTTGTAGATGGTTGTTGGGTTGAGCTGGAATCCAGTTGTGTCTGTGCAATATGTGTACACATTCTTCATAGATATGGCTTTGTTAAAAGGACCCAAGAGACATACCTGAATATTAGCCTTAAGTGACAGAATATTGGCAACCCATGGAAGCCTAAGTTTTTTCCTCTGATTCACTTGATAACATCAACAAAGACCCTTTTAGCTATAATCTGCACAGCACCTTACCCCAGCGTTCTGCTTGCTGCCAACCACAAAGAACCACACAAAGGCTCTCATCCGCCACTGTATTTGCTCAGACACATGCATTTCCAATCTTAATTTTGATTTGGTTAATTCATGTGTTCAATAGAGAACACTATTAAATATTTACTCTTTTATTTTGGGAGAAATGGTAGTATAATTTCCTAAAATCTTGTATGTTATTGTTTTTCCTTTGTCTGCTCACAGACACAACAACTTATTTAGGTATAGACTCCTTGGACCTTTCTACTCTAAACAAGGTACTGATGATACTGCTTGAATATCTTCTGGAATTTGATGGTGTAGATAAAAATTCTGAAGCTATTATGATTCTACATTTGCATTGTGCATATACTTTTTGAGGTTAGATATAAGATTTTGTTGTTTAGCCCTGAAATCATAATTGTCCTATGCAGAAAGATTTTCTTCTATTTTTGCTTTGATCATCAAATTTGTTTAAATTATTCTGGCTTTTTCTTTGGGAAAACTATTCAACTTGAATATTTTTTTCTAAACTAATCTTTTATCCCTCATTATATTTTTAGTACTCTTTGGTTTTTCCTCATATTCTGAGAAATATTCTCAATTTTATAATAGAAAAATTTTTCAATGATTCAGTTTTCATTTGCCAACATTTTCTCAAGTCAGATTTTAAATTTGCTGTTATGATTTTTGTTTTCTGGATTTCCTATTTCAGTCAAATTCTACATTGCATCCTTCCTCTTACCATATTCCTATCGTATAGAGGCCATTACTGTTTTAATTATACTGGGAATACGGGAAAATGAAACGAAAAAAATTTCTTTTAATCTCTATTAACTTAGAGTCATGATTTTCCTTAAAAATTTAGAAAAAATAAGTTTTCATTTTGCTCCCCTTTTTCTCATCAATGGAGAATAATCCTTTTAGAGTCTTCTTCCAACAGACAGAATCATTGACCCTCTTAGTGTTTACCTACATATATGTGGATTTTATAGTGTTAAAGGATATAAAGCTGAAGGGCAAATTATTGGTCATATACACTAGCTGTTTATCCAGAGACCAGCATCACAGTTATCTTGTGTGACACTATTAACTAAAGTAGAATCTTCAGTTAGAGCCGCCCAAGTTCTTTGTGTTTACTGGAAAGAATAGTGCTGTCTACACTTATTCTATGTCCAGAAACAATATACAAAAGGCAGTGCTCTCACACAAGGCATACCCAACATGAATTTTTCTTAGTACTCTTCTTTTGTTTTGTCCCAGTATATGCAATTTTATATCTTAGCTTGTGATGTTTTTCCAACCATCTCTTCTTATCCTGTCTATGTTGTATGCTGAGAGTTTCAGTCTCTGAATACACATTAAATTAGAAGGTCCACTTGACAACAGGAAGGAAAAAATGACTTTGGAAACCTCAGAACAGAATCTGTAGAAACAAAAGAAGGCTAGTTAATTATCAATTATTAGAATATCTACATTGGAATATCTATCTAGAGATAGATGGTGAAGCAAAATCTAAATCTAAATATTTTTTTCCTACATCTTCTTGGTTGGCAGACTTATACTAAATTCAGAGGCCTTTACTGTGTTCCTCATTGAACTCTCTAAGACCTACAAGTTAGTGGACACTGTGCCTGGAGTCTCTGGACTTTGATCTTCTATAGTCTTTAAATCAAGCTTTATATATTTTTTAAAATTTTGTAAGTTTTTAAAAAGAAAATTTGGACAATGATGACAAGTTAATCAATAGCAACTAGCTAACATGACATTATGATTATGTTTTATATGGAAACATTTGATCCATTTAGCCTATGTTCTTTTGGGGAACATCCATGGAACTTTAAAAATAAGTTCTGTGCAAGTTATCTTAACCTCATTATTTACATGTAGTTGATAAATACATGACTGTATTAATTGAATTTTTCCTCAGTGATTACTTTTCAATGTAAATGTAATAATCACAAATTACAGAAAATGTAAACTTTATTTTATCTAGTATATCTTTTAATAATTTATCCAACATGTTTATTATCTGTTCTCTTTTTAATAAGGAAAATATTATTTTGTATTTTACTGAGAAGACAATATTTTCATATATGTGTAGTTCATTTATTTTAGAACCATGCTTTTCCTCATAATATTCAGGCCATTTTCTAGTGCTTTGAATGATATTTATAAGCCATTCTAATTGTCTTGTTAAAAACTCATATTTTAATGAAGAATATTTACAAGCTTAACTTGGGACGTGTCTGCATTTTCTTTCTATCCTTTCTATTACATACAAATACTTGCAGATTCCCTTAGAACCTCTGATAAGATTGATGGATGATATATCCAGCTAAGTTTCTGGTATTTAGCAGTATTGTTAAAAAATCAATAACTCTTTGTACAGGTGAAGATCTATCTAAATCTCCCAAACAAAGAGTCCATTAAGGTTGGGTTTTAAGAAAAGACCCTGTGATTTAATTTCTGCTACAAAGATCAAGTTAAACTAAATGTTTTTTGCCACTTTAAGGCAAACTTGAAGCACCTCTAGCCCTCTGCTGAGCATTTGCCTCCCTGTTTATGTCAGTGTTTGCTCTAAGGAACCTGGTCTTATATCCTGACAAACTTAGAAATTGGCCTGCTGTGGCCACTTGGCAATCAATGATAGTAGCTGGAAGGAGACCGATTCTTCAGAATTCATCTCCTAAAAGTCAGTTTCCTGAATGGCTGCTTAATCTTTTGATAAAATCAATTTGCTAAATTTAGCTATAGATTCACCAATATTATAGCATTAAATATTTATAGGGCAATTTGTATATATGACAGCAGCTTCTCTGTCTGCCCTTTGATCTTTAGTCTTTTGGAATCAATACCTATATACTTAAAGAGAAAAAAATGTAAGGTCACTAAAACTTCACAAAAGCCTCCAGTATCCCACTGAATTATTATGTTAATTAATGTGAATTATGGTACACTTTATACTTAATATGAGTTACAGAACACCTTATAAATAATTAAAAGTAACAAGTAAGTTAATTGAATTGGCTATTTGGCAGTTGGTTTTCTATGAATTGGCTTTGAATAATCGGGTTTTGCTAACTTAACTAGATCTAATAGTGGCTCAGCTCACCAATCCTGAACACTTCATCATATTGGCAACTATTTTATACCAAAATATTAATTGACTAACATATTCTCAAACTGGTGATTGCCGTTAGGCTGGTCGAAAACATTTTGGCATTTTGAAAGGCTGCCTTATATTTGGTACTGTTACCAGGACAACCTCTCACTATTTATGGTCCCTGGAGTTGACAAGTTAATTAACGAAGGAAAAGATCAGAACGGCTTGTTGTAACTTAGGAGATTTCATTATTTCCATAGGTAATGAGCTTCATAGAAAGCAAGTTTTCTGATTTCTTATGCTCATCCCAAAGAATTACACTTGTTTTTTAAATACAGAATCAGTAAATCATACACACAGATACATACACATGCGTACATACACGCACATGCAGTTCCTTCCATATTTGGTATCTTTTATGCTAAGTTTTAGAAATAGTCTTTGGAAATCCTCTTTGTCTTCTAACATGAGAAGTTTCTTTACTGTCTGGTGTATGTGCTGTTCAGTACTATATTAGTCATTATGGCAGCCAGAGCTAAAACAAAATATCATAGACTGGGAGACTTAAACAGCAGACTTTTATTTTCTCACAGTTTTGGAGCCTGAAAATCCAAGATCAGAGTGTCAGCAGGGTCATATTATGGTGAGGGCTCTCTTCCTGGCTCGCAGATGGCCACTTTTTCACAGTATCCTCACATGGTTGAGAAAGAGAGCAAGTTCTCTGGTATCGCTTTTTATAAGAACACTAATCCCATTATGAAGGCCCTATTCTCATAAACTCATCTAACCCTGATTACCTCCCAAAGGCCCCATCTCCAAATATCGGGGAATAGGGCTTTGACGTGAATTTTGGGGATACATACAGTACCATAACAACTACCTCCTTTAAGTAAGACACTATCTAAACTAGACCTGAATAGATACTCTAGCACTAAATCCTTGTCCATATCATCACTGACCAATTGAACTTACATGATGATGGAAATGTTCTGTATCTGCACTGTCCAAGGGGATAACCACTAGCCACATATAGCTACTGAACACTTGGAATGGGGTTACAAAAGGAATTTTAATTTTGTGTAATTTAAATCTAAATTTAAATAGTTTTGCATGGCTACCCTGTTGGACAGTACACTCAATTCATTCTCTGACCAACATCAATATACCAGATATACATATATATAAATATAGGAATACAGACTAAATATGAAATTTAATGTATAAAAAGAGAAAACTTTTAACATTACTTAATGAATTAAAACAACACCTAATGTGAGTAAAAAGAGTATCATAGTAGTAGCAGGATAAATTAATGTAAATATTAATTTTGAAAATACAATTTTAAGTGTTTATTAGATATCAAAAATTGCAAATATAAGCTACTAGATACCCTAAAGTATATTTTAAAAGCATAAGAAAAATAACCTGCAATAGCAAGTATTTTGACTAATTATTTTTTCACATATAT
Source organism: Phocoena sinus (assembly GCF_008692025.1). Taxonomy (NCBI): domain Eukaryota; kingdom Metazoa; phylum Chordata; class Mammalia; order Artiodactyla; family Phocoenidae; genus Phocoena; species Phocoena sinus. The sequence continues at coordinate 119,643,727 of NC_045764.1, read as the reverse complement.
GTATTCATAAGTGTGTGCAAATATTCATTTTTAATTAAATGTAAAGCATAGTTAAAATATCAACTTGTTAAACAAACATGATGATATTTCTATATTTTGGAAGGCTACTCTTTGATTAACTTTGATTCATCCTTTAGTTGAATGATGATCACAACTCTGAAAGATAAAAAAACCAAGAAGTTTATAATAATCCTAAAATTTGTACATATGCATGCATTTTATGCCAATTAAATTATTTTGAAAATATGGAGCAATTTATAAATGTCAGACATGGGCATTATCTCCTGAGAATATAACAATAAATATGAATTCATTCTTGGATTTAAAAAAATCATAATTTAGCTGAAATATACATGTAAGAAAGAATTTACAAATATAGAATTGAAATCATAAGGCTATACCAAGAGGGCAGTGGTGGTACAAATGAAGGGGGATTAGTATATTCTATGCATGAGGTATGAGGATGGTTTCCAGAGAAAGAGTTGTATACTTGCTTTACCAGTCACTGATCAAGGATTCCTCTTGGCATTCCTTGGCAAAATTAATTACCCCTATTTTTGTACCCCTGTATTTTAATCATACACTTTGTAGAATAGTTTTCATTTTAGTTTTATTCTGTGCTATGTATTATTGATTATCTGTTTTCTTGTTTTTTTGTTTTTTTTGTTTTTTGTGGTACACAGGCCTCTCACTGTTGTGGCCTCTCCCGTTGCGGAGCACAGGCTCCGCAGCCATGGCTCATGGGCCCAGCCGCTCCGCGGCATGTGGGATCTTCCCGGACTGGGGCACGAACCCGTGTCCCCTGCATTGGCAGGCGGACTCTCAACCACTGCGCCACCAGGGAAGCCCTGTTTTCTTGTTTGAGTAACAAATTCATTGAGGTAGTATAGGATATCCTTTTTCATTTGTGTACATCCAACACCTAGGATTGTTGAAAAGTTGTCAGTGTTTGATATATATATATATATATATATACATATATATATATATACACTCACACATATGTATTCAATATTTAAGTAATATATATGAACATATTCAGCATATATACTTAGCAAAATATGTATATGTATTTTAGTTTCATAAATATCAATTTAGAATAAAGAGAAGACAAGGTATTAAAATATGTTTCAAAAATAATTAAATATATTTAAATAGTACTTTTTACAGTTTTATTGTTACTTAAAATTTTGAAGCATTTTTCTATTATGAGATTTACTATAGTACAAATTAATGAGACTTTACTAGACTATATTCTGAGGGAAATATTTTTATTCTATTCTCCCCATCAAACAAATGGCTTTTATATTCATAAAATTAAATACATAGGTAGTCACTTCTTATCTCATGACAGACTTTAATATTATGTGAAATAAGGAAGAATGTTCTTCATTAAACATTATGAACATGACTAAGTTTTACAAATGAGAATATACTTATTAAAAGCTTTACATATATGAATGGATCTACAGAAAAAATAAATAAAGCAATTATCCCATTAGAAATATCTTTTTAGAAAATGCATGGAATAACATAGCACCACATATAAAAATAAAGCCAATAAGTGTCATGTGCAGTAAAGTTGTACTCAATGAAAGCATGATTATCTTCTCAAAATAGGCATATTAATATTAGCATGAAGTATATGTTTAAGCCTAGTACTATGAATTTTTTAAATAATTCTAATATGGACTTGTTTATTCTTCTGTTCTTAATTCAATATTCAAATGTAACAAGAGAAGTTGGAGGCCTTATTAATGAGGCGGAAAAGTTGCAACAATGATCCTTGAAATTACCTTTGAATTAAGAAATATCTGTAATCAAGAGCAAGAGTAAAAATATGCAAACTGGTTTTATTCAGTCACTGAATATAAGGAATTCACCATTTAAGATCTCAATATCTCAGCATTTTAATTTTTATCTTTTTATAGACCTATGTAAACCACATTCTCCCGTCATTAGCTAATAGCCTGAGCAAATTTACAATTGTTCATTCTGAATTATAGGCACATAAAATACACATCAGAAAACACAATGCAGATGCTCAATATGTAAACACAGAAGGTCCCTTAAATATAAAATTAACACAGCAAACTATAAAACCTTTTTATACAACCTTTATTCAAGGTAATCAGTTCTTTCTATGCCATGTGCTATGGCAATAAAAAACTTAACTGGTATCACTTTACTAGAATCCTAAGAAAAAGGCAGCTGTTCATCAAGAGCATTTTAGTTTTACCAGAGACTCACTCTCACACAGAATTCATGTGGTACATTGGAGCTGTCCATCTGCTGACTGCTGTATTCACAGTTGACTAATCATCTGTAGTAGAATTCCTGTCTAGTTGTTTGTGCATAATACCATATTCTAATGACTCCAGATCATTTATCCTGTATGGATTTAGAGCAAAACATCATGCTATTTCCTCTGGAGAAATGCCCTGAAAACAATGTTAAAAAGGAATTTCATTAGAAGCAGAAACAAAACCCTACACATTGAAAAGCATTTCTTTTGGTATTGATCAATTATCAAACTACTGACATGGACTTATACAACTTTAGAGCTATATGAAGTCATAGTATTCCAGAGGTCTTCCAATGCAACTTAATGTGGTTGGTAATAGATAATGGTAACCCCTAACATTTATTGAGGGCTCAGTATGGGTCAAGGACATTCTAAGAACATATAGGTATCAACTTATGTAAGATTTATAACACTGTTATTTCAGTAGTATTATTGTACTGATTATAAATAATGATACTTATTTAGAACATTAATACAGTTATCCTAATTAGTATAGTACTACTATTAAATTTTAAGAGGAAATAGCAATTGGAAAAGAGGTACAGTTACTTGACCTAACTAATTATTCACTTATTCAACAAGCATTTAATTTTTTTTTTTTTTTTTTTTTTTTTTTTGCGGTACGCGGGCCTCTCACTGTTGTGGCCTCTCCTGTTGCGGAGCGCAGGCTCCGGACGCGCAGGCTCAGCGGTCACGGCTCACGGGCCCAGCCGCTCCGCGGCATGTGGGATCTTCCCGGACCGGGGCACGAACCCACGTCCCCTGCATCAGCAGGCAGACTCTCAACCACTGCGCCACCAGGGAAGCCCGCATTTAATTTTAATTCACAGATTGTATACATTAGCCACTTTGATATATGCTTAGATATAAATAATAAACATGTTTAACTTGGGTTCTTTTGCCTTTATGTAGTAAAGTGAATATAATGTGCTAGCAGGAGTAGAAGATATTGTCTATGCACCCAACTGTACTGTACATTTATTTGTTTTGCTGACTCAGTGTGTCTATTTCTGTTCTTTTGGTAACATCTTACTTTGCTTAGGGGAACCACCCTTTTCCTACTTTCAGCCCACATGATTTGAAACACACCTATCCTCCAGCATCGTGGATAAACAAGTAAAGTATGTCTGGCCAATTCGAACAGTCCATCCTTCTGGTCACAGTAATTAGTTCAGAGGTGTAAACCAAGTCAATCCAAGAAGGCACTCTTTGGATAGTGTGAAAATCAGGAGGAAAGGAAAGTTCATTTTTTCTTTGGATCAGAGAATGAGAGGATAAACCAAGCTGAAACTGCTGGAGTCTTTAATACCAAGAGAGCTACAGAGGAGAACAGCCAACACAGAAGAAAGATATGAGCATAACAGGAACAGAGAGACTAGGTCCTGGTAACACTATTGAAGGACTAGATTCACCTGTGCTTTAAGCCATCTCTGGACCTGAGTGTTTAGTTGTATTACTAGAAAAAAAAAACCACGTTATTTTACCTGAACCAGTTTAATCTGGTTCTCTGTTTCTTGCAACTAAAAGTCTTATTATTACACACACACATAGCCAAGGCCTGGAGAATCAGAAAAGACATTGAACCTTATATATGAAAACACATGTAATTAAGCAGATGAAAAATGCAGGGGGAGTTCAGAGGAAAGAAAGAGGGTGCAAAAAAGACTCACTTTTTTTTTTTTTTTTTTCTGTACGTGGGCCTCTCACTGTTGTGGCCTCTCCTGTTGCAGAACACAGGCTCCGGACGTGCAGGCCCAGCAGCCATGGCTCACGGGCCCAGCTGCTTCGCAGCATGTGGGATCTTCCTATACCGGGGCTCGAACCTGTGTCCCCTGCATCGGCAGGCGGACTCTCAACCACTGCGCGACCAGGGAAACCCAGAATCACATTTTTGAAACCTCAGATATGAGAAAGAGAATAAACTATAAATACTTACCAAACTTTTATAACTGTACAATGCTATTTATGTGCCGAGTTTGCTAGGTGCTGGCTAAAGAATGCTAATCAGGATAAAGAAAGCCCTTATTCTTACAAAGCTCAACTTTTATCAGCTGAGCCTGAAATCATGCAATATATTATGAAGATCAAATAATCTAAATTTCATTATTATTCTAGCTTAGAATTTGAGAGAATAAAGGAAAGAAATTAAGCCAGACACAAATTTCAAATCCTTCAGTGAATGGTTAAGTTCTGTGTTGGTGGTTAGTTGTATGGATCTCATCTTTAGAAGATAGTTATCAGCCACAAACACAATCAGTGACTCAGCCAGACAGAAAACAAGCCTTCTGACTGCCAGTTTTTTTTTTCTTCACAACATTCATGAACATATCAGAATTAATAAACATTATTTACTCTTACAAGCTCCAGAAAATGCCAGCAATAGTTTAGAACCTTAGATATTTCATTTTCCTATTGATAATCACCCCCAGATCTCTTTGTACTAAATGAACAAAAATGTGGATCCACGTTTTTAATGCTTGTGCTGTCTCTACTTCTCTCATTTCTATCTCTATTTTTCTTTGTCTCTCTCATCTCAAATACATATATTTCTCCTCTGCATGTTTCTCCTTTTCCTAATATTTATTCAACTAGCCTAACTTCTTATTTTAAGGTAAAATTTAAAGTATACATTTAAGCCACCCATGGAATTGTGGAACTAGTCATAAAAATATAAAATTGCATATCCTCTTCAGTTGATCTTGATTTTCTGATTATAATAGAGATATCGTTAGTATTAATTGATGACACAATGACTTACAGTCAGATGAAAGTCTAAAATAAACTTTAGGAAACTGAGCAAACCTATACTACTAATAATATCTTATTAAGTTATTAAACAAGAGCAGAATTGGTCCCAAATGACAAGAAATCACTAGGGCTTTTAGAAAACATTTAATTAATCTAGTTAAATTTGTGACAAACCAGCGCCAAAACATAGTTTATAATACTTTAAAAATTTTCATCTTATTCCTCAAAATGTTGATTTCTGATAAAAAAATGTTTAAAATTTGAACATATTTGTTTTACCAGTAGTTTTCTAGAAATATCCAATAGCGCAAATTGAACAAACCTCTCCTTTATATCTGTACAAGTTTTTTTTTTTTTTTTTTTGCGGTACACGGGCATCTCACTATTGTGGCCTCTCCCGTTGCAGAACACAGGCTCCGGACGCGCAGGCTCAGCGGCCATGGCTCACGGGCCCAGCCGCTCCGCGGCACGTGGGATCTTCCTGGACCGGGGCACGAACCCATGTCCCCTGCATCGGCAGGCAGACTCTCAACCACTGCACCACCAGGGAAGCCCTCCTGTACAAGTTTTTATACTTACAATACAGAGGACAGCTTAGGTTTACAAAGATATTATTTAGCTTTTGTTTGAAGGATGCTTCAGGATTTTAAAATTTGAGGGAAGATCTAACTTCATTTTCCAACAATACTTTAGAGGTTCTAGTTTGCTCAACACTGACATTTATTTTTAAAATTTTCCAAAAGTAGTATCCATGAGTACATGTTCACCTATTTCAGTATTTTAGATTACAGATAAAATTTCCTACATGGCGTTAATTCACTTCAGTAATTACATTATAGCTATTACATTATTATTATTCTCCTTGCAGGTTTATTTTAATCTACCAGATAAAATATAGTGAAATCCCAAATTTCTGCTCTGGAAGACCTTCTCTTCTCATTCTACAGTCTCTCCCTAAGTGATATAATCTCACCAGAGTTTCAGACACCTCCAACTGCCCAATATACTTAAATCTCCAATGATAGCTTCTCTGCCAAGATAGAGTTGACTATCCAGTCCCCTGTTGGAGTGTTACAAGGCATCCCAAATTTGAAACCTACAAAGTAAAACTTATGATCTTTCTCATCTAAACATATTTCTCATCCAAATTGCAGCATCACTCATCTTTTGCATTGCCAGAAACGTAAGAGTTGCCATTGTTATCTATATGTCCCATGCCTGCTCTTGACAATCTTTTCCCACATTTTATTTTATATCCTAAATATCCTCAAGTCCAATTATTTTCACCTCTGCTCTTACTATCCTAGACCAAAGGTGCAATCAGCCAAGATGACTTCTTGTAATACCCTTTGATCATTGAATATTCTTGTCCCCACAATCCAACCTCTACCCTTCAGGTCTAATTTTGCCTGACTAAGCTAAATGGCATTTATTGCTTCCAGGAAAAATAAATCAGAACCTTTACTGAGTGCTGGCCTTGTCTCTACAGTTCTTTCTTTGTTTTTCTTTTCCAGTTACCATGCAAGATTTTACGTTCCACAATGGCCAGAACAATATCTCCCATGCCATATGATGGTCTTACAAGGTGATGTATGTTCCTCCTATCCAGAGGTGGCATCTAAGTTTCCTCCCATTGGATCTGGTCAGACCTCTGACCACAATCTTAGCTTTTTAGATTTTGTGGCAGATTCTATTCAATGGCCACAGCCTCTGACCCTACTTGCCCCGAGCGCCCTAGACAAAATAGTAAATCAAAACTAACATTGCTTCCTGTGGGTTGATGGTAGAGATTACAGGCACCAAGCTAAAGGATGGAGGTTCTTATGTTTCCTTTTAATTCACCTCTGCAGAAACTGGATGGATCCTAGAGAAGAACTATAAACTATCACAGACTCAGATAAGTAGTGGCCCTGATTGCAGATGCCGTGCTGGACTTGATATTGTTGCTAGCACAGATTAATAAGGACTTAAGTACATGATGTGCCATTAATTTGGTAAATTTATTATTTCCCATTTGCATTAGAAAAAGTGACCAGAATAGCTCGAACTTATATTAGAACATTAAATTATTCATTTACATGTTTTTCTGAGATAAGTTATATCCGCTGCTCTGTCAGAAGTGGATTGTCTGAACATCCCACAGAATATCACCTTGATGATATCAAGCTGATTGGACAGGACCAACAGGAGGTGGTGTGTACATTGGAGGCCCTGATAAGACATATTCACCCCTGAGATGAGAAAGTAAATCTATGAGGATTCAGGGACGTGGCATTTCTGTGAAGTGCCATAGAGATCCATTTGTCAGGAGCCTAAGGGAATATGTCCTTCAAATCAGAAGACAAATGGATGCATCTTGCAAAGTACCATAAAGAAGGCTACTTTGACCAATTTACTTAAAAATTCGGGTCCATATTAAATTTCTGGCTCTCCAGATTAGTCTCTTGCTACCCAGATTTTACTTTTGTACATGGTACTTCCTACTTTTCTAGCATGCTAAAGAATTTACTTATTTTACTGTCTATTAAATATCACCAGTTTTCTTCTGCTAGTATGTAAGGTCCACAAGGACAGGGGTCTTCAAAATGTATCCCGTATACCTATATCAGTGATTGGAATATAATAAGTGCTTAATCAATATTTTTTGAATGAATTAATTAATGATTTTCATATTTTAATAATTATTATTGTTTGTCTAGGTAAGTAGATTAAAATAACCTAGTCTGCCATTGCCAAATTGGAAGTATTTAATTTTATTTTATCTGTACTAATAAGAATTAGAGAGCTGCATATTTCTTTATAATCAAATTTTAATTTAATATAGTAGAAAAAAGTGGGTCAATTAAATGTTATTTTTAAATGGCTAATTATATTCTGATATCAGAAATGTTGGTATTATGTTGCTTTTTGACAAAGGTGACAAGTAATATTTCATTAATATTTAAAATTATATTTTCTAACTTTGAACCAAGGTGCTCAGATATTAGCATAAGTATTTCACCAGTGAAATTTTCCAAATCATCCATTAAACATATACTACATTTCCTCTTCCTGGCTACCCTGTGACTTGTCTTTGTTTAGCATTATATACCTCCAAACATCATACCCTTAATCACCAACACCTGGTACTCTACCACTCTCCTTCTTAGCCACCACTTTTCTTCTTTTCTAAAGTCCCTTATCTTCTATAGACAAATATATTTTCTGGTGAGTACTGGTCATTGTAAAGTTTTTAAGAAAATGAAAATGTTAGTGATCTTTTTCGCATTATGGGCAAGCTGAAATTAGAAATGAATGAGATATTCCGCACTGGAAAATCCCAAAGTATAACCAAATGGAATCTGTTTTTCTTAAAGATTTTGTCACTGCTCCCAGTCCCAGAAAGGACTTTGCTGCCTCTTATAGTTTTCTTAGGTTAGTCTCAGGCTGAAGAGAAGTCTCCAGCTAAGAACCCATAGCAACACACTCACTTGCCTTTTTCATGATGTGTTTTTTGGGAGGGAAAGTAGTGGTAACATTGTCTTTCACCTGATTCTTAATTTTTCTCTCTGCCACCCTGTTTCTGCTTCTACTTCTCTCTCTCCCCCATCTTGCTTCTCCTTTCTCCTCATCTTTTTCTTCATCCAGTCTGCTCTTTAATCTGTAATATTTTTGGCTTAATAACAAGGTCTCACTATTGCTTTACAAAAAAATGTTTCATCGTTGAAACTCATTTGGGAAACAGTTAATTTTATGACATCCCTGAAAAAGTTTTTAATTCATTAAAATTGTAAAGCCTTTGAGTTGTGTATTTTTTTTTCAGTAACTCACTGTTTGAAAATACTTGTACTGGTTCCCCAGTTTTCACATAATGTATCCTGCATATGTTCATGCATGCTAAATAATACACATCTGTGCCTATTAAAATTCACAGTAGAAATCAGAACATTCCATGCATATTTTTATTAAGTGCTTTTTGCTCAACATTATTATTTTTCCATGCAATTACATATAATGTAATCATGATTTTAATTCATCTTCATTAGTCACTTAATGCTTCAGAATGATTAAGTTAGTTTTAAGTTACCTATATAATATTTACCTATGAAAGGGTGATACCATATACAAATATTACTATTCATACATTTTTGTACATTATTCAAATTATTCCCTAAGGATATATTTATAGTAAATGAGTTGATACACATTGTCAGCTACAGCATGACTAAGGAAATAAATAATGATATAATCCTGAAAATAATTTTCTTTGACAAAGTGCAACATTCTAACTTAATTTTTTATTATATAAAATGAAAGTTATGAAAAGTAGTTTTATATTTGCTGTAAAGTAAGAGTTGTTGTTAAGGCACCCATGAATTGCCATAATATAATCTGTACAGTTAATAACACATGAACAGGCATCAACCTAGAGTTGATGATATTTAACATAACCTATGAAAACAGAGGAGTTATAGTGTAACATGTAGAGGTATGGGATAGAGCAGCTGACAATGTCATTCACATAAAGATAAAATATGTAACTGATACAATACAATATGTATGGCTATAATGTTATTGTATTAGGGTTAAAATTATTTTAGTTCTTGCACTATCTCAGAAATGCACTATTCTGAAGAAAGGTATTCTAGACAAAATATAAACTAATAAGTGAAAATTTGGCCATAATGTGCGAACAATGAATCCAGTCCTTGTAGTGATCTTTCAAAAGTTAGAGATCTTGCACAATAAATGACCACAAATGTTTTTCTGTACTTGCAAGGCATCTACCAAGTTGACTCAAAGATTTTATATGAAAAAAGAGTGAGAGTCAGATATCATCTACTTTTTATCTTACACTCTATCATGTCTTAACTTCTGTTTAATTTCACTCTGAAATACTTCACCAGAAATAATTCATTCTAGCAGCAACTCATTCCATAATCTCTGAATCTGTACTCTATTTGGATGTGTAATATAAATGAAGACAGGAACACACCCATATGAATAAAATCTGTTAATTGGTTTATAGATCGACCATCCCCAAGTGTATATCACAAATCTGTATGATATTCCTGGATCTACTTTTATATTTAGCTTCAGAACTGGATGAAAGATGGGTATAATTACATGGAGCCAGATGGCTCTCTTGTGACTACACATTTACGGAAGCTTTTCCAGGTTGTTTATTCCAACAGAATTTGGAATAATTCAACCTCACATGAGGTTTTTCTGATTTTTTAACTGAAAAACATAGGAAGTACTTTGTTTACTTAAATAAGACATCTTTGAGAACAGAACATGTCTATTTATAGTTATTACGCATCAAATGCCTCTGGGAAATTTTAAGTAGGACTATAGTTTTGTGTACTGATCTTTTTCATTTTTAATGATCATTGCTAAGCACATATGAGTTTGTACTATGCAATTAAACTGAAATATTAAGTAGGATCAAGCTATACAGTTTCTGAATGTGTGGTGAAACATGAAGAAGACATTCACGGTGAGACATACATATTATGGTCAAATGTCAAATACATTTGCTATTGAAATATATAATTAAAAATCAAAATAATCTAAATTTTTAATATTTTATTCTGGAATGTCATCTTTAGTGGGAGTTTGGGGTTAAATTTTATTGTTCTGGTTATTTTTGGATTATGCTTATAATTCAACCATCTTTTAATCATTATATTTGATTACATATGTAAGCAAGGGTTTCCTTAGCGTTAATGTTACCAGGAGGCAAAGGGGATGTGAGCAAGAATTGTAAAATGTGCACATGAAAGATATCTTCCTCTAAATCTAATGCTGTTCATTTTCTTTAAAAGTTCACTCTCATTTAAAAAAAAAAAAAAAAAAAGACTAGATTTTGTGTGAATTTTTTTGTAAGTCCTGGCCTTTAGTTTTCCATGTATGAAAATTTGTAGATCATGTTTCACACTGACAAAAGATATATGACTGAAAGATGTGCTGATCTAAAGATTGAACTACATTTTTTCAGTCATTCTTTTGAGTTCATCTCACTTAATCTACATTCTCTAGCCATTTTAGCTTTCAGTGGGAGAAAACACTGACTTTGTGAAAGGGGAAGTGAAATATGAAGGTTTATGTTAATCTCAATGTCCATTGTTGGTGATTCCTATTTCTCTCCTGTGCCAGCTCTTTGAGCTTTCCTTACTGACCAATACAAATGTAACTCAGAAGGGAATATGAATTCTTTGGGTCACAGATTAATTTGGGTATCTGTTTTTTTGGAACAGTTTTCTATGGTTTATTCCTTTCATTATTCCCTCTCATTCCTATATCTTGGACAACTATTTCTCCTCTGGTATAATGCCAACCCTCTGTACATATGCAAGTTTATCACATACTAAAGAAACATATCCTCCATTGCTTCTGAGTTTGCATAATTTTACTTCTTTCTATTTCACTCTAACCTAATGTAGAATGGGAAAGATAATTCTACAGTATTTCTTATTGGGCCTTCCAACATTAGAGTGGAGACAAAATTCCCTTTCTTACTCCTCCATCTTTATGGATGAGAGCAGGATTATAACTACCTAGATAAGGAAAAGGAAGCAATATAAATTAAATAAAGCTTCTGCCACAGGAAAAAAAAAATGTGTGTTCCACTCATTCACCCTAAGTAAATTTTTGGCAGGAGAAGTAGTATGTTCTTAAATGTGTGTTTGATCTCCCTCCCCTCCTCTGGACCTTCATACTGGTCGTGGTGGAGGTTAGATGGAGGTTAGATAGGTCATGGAGAAAGCTATGAGAAGGACTTATCCCTCCTTTCTTTTATTTTATTTTATTTTTTTTTTTAACATCTTTATTGGGGTATAATTGCTTTACAATAGTGTGTTAGTTTCTGATTTATAACAAAGTGAATCAGCTATACATATACATGTGCTCCCATGTGTCTTCCCTCTTGCGTCTCCCTCCCTCCCACTCTCCCCCTCCCACCCCTCCAGGCTGTCCCAAAGCCCCGAGCTAATATCCCTGTGCCTTGCGGCTGCTTCCCCCTAGCTATCTACCTTACTACGTTTGTTAGTGTGTATATGTCCATGACTCTTTCTCGCCCTGTCAAAACTCACCCTTCCCCCTCCCCATATCCTCAAGTCCGTTCTCCAGTAGGTCTGCGCCTCTATTCCTGTCTTATCCCTAGGTTCTTCATGACATTTTTTCCCCTTAAATTCCATATATATGTGTTAGCATACGGTATTTGTCTTTGTCTTTCTGGCTTACTTCACTCTGTATGACAGACTCTAGGTCTATCCATCTCATTACAAATAACTCAATTTCATTTCTTTTTAAGGCTGAGTAATATTCCATTGTGTATATGTGCCACATCTTCTTTATCCATTCGTCCGATGATGGGAGCTTAGGTTCTTTCCATCTCCAGGCTATTGTAAATAGAGCTGCAATGAACATTTTGGTACATGACTCTTTTTGAATTTTGGTTTTCTCAGGGTATATGCCCAGTAGTGGGATTGCTGGGTCATATGGTAATTCTATTTGTAGTTTTTTAAGGAACCTCCATACTGTTCTCCATAGTGGCTGAACCATTCACATTCCCACCAGCAGTGCAAGAGTGTCCCCTTTTCTCCACACCCTCTCCAGCATTTATTGTTTCTAGATTTTTTGATGATGGCCATTCTGACTGGTGTGAGATGATATCTCATTGTAGTTTTGATTTGCATTTCTCTAATGATTAATGATGTTGAGCATTCTTTCATGTGTTTGTTGGCATTCTGTATATCTTCTTTGGAGAAATGTCTGTTTAGGTCTTCTGCCCATTTTTGGATGGGGTTGTTTGTTTTTTTGTTATTGAGCTGCATGAGCTGCTTGTAAATTTTGGAGATTAATCCTTTGTCAGTTGTTTCATTTGCAAATGTTTTCTCCCATTCTGAGGGTTGTCTTTTGGTCTTGATTATGGTTTCCTTTGCTGTGCAAAAGCTTTGAAGTTTCATTAGGTCCCATTTGTTTATTTTTGTTTTTATTTCCATTACTCTAGGAGGTGGGTCAGAAAGGATCTTGCTGTGATTTATGTCATAGAGTGTTCTGCCTATGTTTTCCTCTAAGAGTTTGATAGTTTCTGGCCTTACATTTAGGTCTTTAATCCATTTTGAGCTTATTTTTGTGTATGGTGTTAGGGAGTGATCTAATCTCATACTTTTACATGTACCTGTCCAGTTTTCCCAGCACCATTTATTGAAGAGGCTGTCCTTTCTCCACTGTACATTCCTGCCTCCTTTATCAAAGATAAGGTGTCCATATGTGCGTGGGTTTATCTCTGGGCTTTCTATCCTGTTCCACTGATCTATCTTTCTGTTTTTGTGCCAGTACCATACTGTCTTGATTACTGTTGCTTTGTAGTATAGTCTGAAGTCAGGGAGCCTGATTCCTCCAGCTCCTTTTTTCGTTCTCAAGATTGCTTTGGCTATTCGGGGTCTTTTGTGTTTCCATACAAATTGTGAAATTTTTTGTTCTAGTTCGGTGAAAAATGCCAGTGGTAGTTTGATAGGGATTGCATTGAATCTGTAGATTGCTTTGGGTAGTAGAGTCATTTTCACAATGTTGATTCTTCCCATCCAAGAACATGGTATATCTCTCCATCTATTTGTATCATCTTTAATTTCTTTCATCAGTGTCTTATAATTTTCTGCATACAGGTCTTTCGTATCCTAAGGTAGGTTTATTCCTAGATATTTTATTCTTTTTGTTGCAATGGTAAATGGGAGTGTTTTCTTGATTTCACTTTCAGATTTTTCATCATTAGTATATAGGAATGCCAGAGATTTCTGTGCATTAATTTTGTATCCTGCTACTTTACCAAATTCATTGATTAGCTCTAGTAGTTTTCTGGTAGCATCTTTAGGATTCTCTATGTATAGTATCATGTCATCTGCAAACAGTGACAGCTTTACTTCTTCTTTTCCGATGTGGATTCCTTTTATTTCCTTTTCTTCTCTGATTGCTGTGGCTAAAACTTCCAAAACTATGTTGAATAAGAGTGGTGAGAGTGGGCAACCTTGTCTTGTTCCTGATCTTAGTGGAAATGCTTTCAGTTTTTCACCATTGAGGATGATGTTTGCTGTGGGCTTGTCATATATGGCCTTTATTATGTTGAGGAAAGTTCCCTCTATGCCTACTTTCTGGAGGGTTTTTATCATAAATGGGTGTTGAATTTTGTCGAAAGCTTTCTCTGCATCTATTGAGATGATCATATGGTTTTTCTCCTTCAATTTGTTAATATGGTTTATCACATTGATAGATTTGCGTATATTGAAGAATCCTTGCATTCCTGGAATAAACCCCACTTGATCATGGTGTATGATCCTTTTAATGTGCTGTTGGATTCTGTTTGCTAGTATTTTGTTGAGGATTTTTGCATCTATGTTCATCAGTGATATTGGCCTGTAGTTTTCTTTCTTTGTGACATCCTTGTCTGGTTTTGGTATCAAGGTGATGGTGGCCTCGTAGAAGGAATTTGGGAGTGTTCCTCCCTCTGCTATATTTTGGAAGAGTTCGAGAAGGATAGGTGTTAGCTCTTCTCTAAACGTTTGATAGAATTCACCTGTGAAGCCATCTGGTCCTGGGCTTTTGTTTGTTGGAAGATTTTTAATCACAGTTTCAATTTCAGTGCTTGTGATTGGTCTGTTCATATTTTCTATTTCTTCCTGATTCAGTCTTGGCAGGTTGTGCATTTCTAAGAATTTGTCCATTTCTTCCAGATTGTCTATTTTATTGGCATAGAGTTGCTTGTAGTAATCTCTCATGATTTTTTTTATTTCTGCAGTGTCAGTTGTTATTTCTCCTTTCTCATTTCTAATTCTATTGATTTGAGTCTTCTCCCTTTTTTTCTTGATGAGTCTGGCTAGTGGTTTATCTATTTTGTTTATCTTCTCAAAGAACCAGCTTTTAGTTTTATTGATCTTTGCTATCGTTTCCTTCATTTCTTTTTCATTTATTTCTGATCTGATTTTTATGATTTCTTTCCTTCTGCTAGCTTTGGGGCTTTTTTGTTCTTCTTTCTCTAATTGCTTGAGGTGCAAGGTTAGGTTGTTTATTCGAGATGTTTCCTGCTTCTTAAGGTGGGCTTGTATTGCTATAAACTTCCCCCTTAGAACTGCTTTTGCTGCATCCCATAGGTTTTGGGTCGTTGTGTCTCCATTGTCATTTGTTTCTAGGTATTTTTTTATTTCCTCTTTGATTTCTTCAGTGATCACTTCATTATTAAGTAGTGTATTGTTTAGCCTCCATGTGTTTGTATATTTTACAGATCTTTTCCTGTAATTGATATCTAGTCTCATGGTGTTGTGGTCAGAAAAGATACTTGATACAATTTCAATTTTCTTAAATTTATCAAGGCTTGATTTGTGACCCAAGATATGATCTATCCTGGAGAATGTTCCATGAGCACTTGAGAAAAATGTGTATTCTGTTGTTTTTGGATGGAGTGTCCTATAAATATCAATTAAGTCCATCTTGTTTAATGTATCATTTAAAGCTTGTGTTTCCTTATTTATTTTCATTTTGGATGATCTGTCCATGGGTGAAAGTGGGGTGTTAAAGTCCCCTACTATGAATGTGTTACTGTCAATTTCCCCTTTTATGGCTGTTAGTATTTGCCTTACGTATTGAGGTGCTCCTATGTTGGGTGCATAAATATTTACAATTGTTATATCTTCTTCTTGGATCGATCCCTTGATCATTATGTAGTGTCCTTCTTTATCCCTTTTAATAGTCCTTATTTTAAAGTCTATTTTGTCTGATATGAGAATTGCTACTCCAGCTTTCTTTTGGTTTCCAGTTGCATGGAATATCTTTTTCCATCCCCTTACTTTCAGTCTGTATGTGTCTCTAGGTCTGAGGTGGGTCTCTTGTAGACAGCATATATAAGGGTCTTGTTTTTGTATCCATTCAGCCAATCTGTGTCTTTTGGTGGGAGCATTTAGTCCATTTACATTTAAGGTAATTATCGATATGTATGTTCCTATTCCCATTTTCTATATTGTTTTGGGTTCGTTATTATAGGTCGTTTCCTTCTTTTGCATTTCTTATCTAGAGAAGTTCCTTTAGCATTTGTTGTAAAGCTGGTTTGGTGGTGCTGAACTCTCTCAGCTTTTGCTTGTCTGTAAAGGTTTTAATTTCTCCATCAAATCTGAATGAGATCCTTGCTGGGTAGAGTAGTCTTGGTTGCAGGTTTTTCTCCTTCATCACTTTCAGTATGTCCTGCCACTCCCTTCTGGCTTGTAGGGTTTCTGCTGAGAGATCAGCTGTTAACCTTATGGGGATTCCCTTGTGTGTTATTTGTTGTTTTTCCCTTGCTGCTTTTAATATGCTTTCTTTGTATTTAATTTTTGATAGTTTGATTAATATGTGTCTTGGCGTATTTCTCCTTGTATTTATCCTGTATGGGACTCTCTGTGCTTCCTGGACTTGATTAACTATTTCCTTTCCCATATTAGGGAAGTTTTCAACTATAATCTCTTCAAATATTTTCTCAGTCCCTTTCTTTTTTTCTTCTTCTTCTGGAACCCCTATAATTCGAATGTTGGTGCGTTTAATGTTGTCCCAGAGGTCTCTGAGACTGTCCTCAGTTCTTTTCATTCTTTTTTCTTTATTCTGCTCTGCAGTAGTTATTTCCACTACTTTATCTTCCAGGTCACTTATCCGTTCTTCTGCCTCAGTTATTCTGCTATTGATCCTATCTAGAGTACTTTTAATTTCATTTATTGCGTTGTTCATCGTTGCTTGTTTCATCTTTAGTTCTTGTAGGTCCTTGTTAACTGTTTCTTGCATTTTGTCCATTCTACTTCCAAGATTTCGGATCATCCTTACTATCATTATTCTGAATTCTTTCTCAGGTAGATTGCCTATTTCCTCTTCATTAGTTAGGTCTGGTGGGTTTTTATCTTGCTCCTTCATCTGCTGAGTGTTTTTCTGTCTTCTCATTTTGCTTATCTTACTGTGTTTGGGGTCTCCTTTTTGCAGGCTGCACGTTCGTAGTTCCCGTTGTTTTTGATGTCTGTCCCCAGTGGCTAAGGTTTGTTCAGTGGGTTGTGTAGGCTTCCTGGTGGAGGGGACTAGTGCCTGTGTTGTGCTGGATGAGGCTGGATCTTGTCTCTCTAGTGGGCAGGTTCACGTCTGGTGGTGTGTTTTGGGGTGTCTGTGGCCTTGTTATGATTTTCGGCAGCCTCTCTGCTAATGGGTGGGGTTGTGTTCCTGTTTTGCTAGTTGTTTGGCATAGGTTGTCCAGCACTGTGGCTTGCTGGTCGTTGAGTGAAGCTGGGTGCTGGTGTTAAGATGGAGGTCTCTGGGAGATTTCCACCATTTAATATTATGTGGAGCTGGGAGGTCTCTTGTGGACCAGTGTCCTGAAGTTGGCTCTCCTACCTCAGAGGCAGAGCCCTGCCTCCTGGGCTGGAGCACCAAGAGCCTTTCATCCACACGGCTCAGAATAAAAGGGAGGAAAAGTAGAGAGAATTATTAGAAGTATGAGGAAAGAAAGAATGAAAGGAGGAAAGGAAGGAAGGAAGAAAGAAGCAAAGAAGGAAAGAAAGGAGGGAGGGAGGGAGGAAGGGAGGAAGGAAGGAAAGAAGGAGGGAAAGAAGGAGAAAATGTAGAGAGAATTAGAAGTTTGAGGAAAGAGAGAAGGAAAGGCGGAAAGGAAGGAAGGAAGAAAGAAGCAAAGAAGGAAAGAAAGGAGGGAGGGAGGGAGGAAGGAAGGAAGGTAGGAGGGAAAGAAGGAGAAAATGTAGAGAGAATTAGTAGAAGTATGAGGAAAGAAAGAAGGAAAGGAGGAAAGGAAGGAAGGAAGAAAGAAGCAAAGAAGGAAAGAAAGGGAGGGAGGGGGGAAGGAAGGAAGGAAGGAGGGAAAGAAGGAGAAAATGTAGAGAGAATTAGTAGAAGTTTGAGGAAAGAAAGAAGGAAAGGAGGACAGGAGGAAAGGAAGGAAGGAAGAAAGAAGCAAAGAAGGAAAGAAAGGAGGGAGGGAGGGAGGGAGGAAGGGAGGAAGGAGGGAAAGAAGGAAAAAAGACAGAAAGAAAGAAGATACAGTAAAAATAAAATAAAGTATAATATAGTTATTGTACTAAAAAATATTTAGAAAGAAAAAAAAAAAAAGAACAGATAGAACCCTAGGACAAATGTTGGAAACAAAGCTATACAGAGAAAATCTTACACAGAAGCATACACATACGTGTCACAAAGAGAGGCAAAGGGGGAAAAATCATAAATCCTGCTCCCAGAGACCACCTCCTCAACCTGGGGTGATTCGCTGTCTAAAGGAGGGAAGGAAGGAAGGAAAGAAAGAAAGAACGAAGGTAAAGTACAATAAAATTATTACAATTAAAATTATTAAGAAAAAAAAAAATTTTTTTTAAAAAAAAACCCCTGGACGGATAGAGCCCTAGGACAAATGTTGGAAGCAAAGCTATACAGAGAAAATCTTACACAGAAGCATACACATACACGTTCACAAAGAGAGGCAAAGGGGGAAAAATCATAAATCCTGCTCCCAGAGACCACCTCCTCAACCTGGGGTGATTCGCTGTCTAAAGGAGGGAAGGAAGGAAGGAAAGAAAGAAAGAACGAAGGTAAAGTACAATAAAGTTATTACAATTAAAATTAATTATTAAGAAAAAAAAAATTTTTTTTTTTTTAAAAAAACCCTGGACGGATAGAGCCCTAGGACAAATGTTGGAAGCAAAGCTATACAGAGAAAATCTTACACAGAAGCATACACATACACGTTCACAAAGAGAGGCAAAGGGGGAAAAATCATAAATCCTGCTCCCAGAGACCACCCCCTCAACCTGGGGTGATTCGCTGTCTAAAGGAGGGAAGGAGGGAAGGAAAGAAAGAAAGAAAGAACAAAGGTAAAGTTCAATAAAGTTATTACAATTAAAATTAATTATTAAAAAAAAAAATTTTTTTTTTTAAAAAAAAAAAACCATGGACGGATAGAGCCCTAGGACAAATGGTGGAAGCAAGATTATACAGACAAGATCTCACACAGAAGCATACACGCACACATTCACAAAAAGAGGAAAAGGGGAAAAAAATCACAGATCTCGCTCCTAAATTCCCCCTCTTCAATTTGGGATCACTCCCTGTCTATTCAGGTATTCCACAATGCAGGGCACATCAAGTTGATTGTGGAGCTTCAATCCGCCGCCTCCGCGGCTGCCGGGAGAGACCTCCCCCTCTCCTCCCTGCTCACACAGCTCACAGGAGCTCAGCTTTGTACCCGGCCCTGCCCCTGCGCGCAGATCGCTGGAGGGCGTCTGTTTTTTGCTCAGACAGGACGGGGTTAAAGGAGCCGCTGATTCGGGAGCTCCGGCTCACTCAGGCCGTGGGTTGGGGAATGGGGGAAGGCGGGGCACTGCGTGCGGGGCGGGCCTGCGGCGGCAGAGGCGGCATGACGCTGCGGCAGAGGCCGGCGTGACGCTGCACCGGCCTGAGACCCGCCGTGCGTACTCCCGGGGAAGTTGTCCCTGGATCCCGGGAACCTGGCAGTGGCGGCCTGCACAGGCTCCGCGGAAGAGGGGCGCGGAGAGTGACCTGTGCTCGCACACAGCCCCCCTGGTGGCGGCAGCAGCAGCCCCAGCGTCTCCCGCCCGTCTCTGGGCTCCGCGGTTTCAGCCGCGGCTCGCGCCCGTCTCGGGGGCTCGCGCCCGTCTCGGGGGCTCGCGCCCGTCTCGGGGGCTCGCGCCCTCAGCCGCGGCTCACGCCCGTCTCTGGGGTTCGCGCTTTTAGCCGCGGCTCGCGCCCGTCTCTGGGGTCCGCGCTTTTAGCCGCGGCTCGCGCCCGTCTCTGGAGTTCCTTTAAGCAGCGCTCTTAAACCCCTCTCCTAGCGCACCAGGAAACAAAGAGGGAAGAAAAAGTCTCTTGCCTCTTCGGCCGGTGCAGGCTTTTCCCCGAACTCCCTCCCGGCTAGTCGTGGCGCACCAACCCCTTCAGGCTATGCTCAAGCCGCCAACTCCAGTCCTCTCCCTGCGCTCCGTCCAAAACCGAAACCCGAGCCTCAGCTCGCAGCCCCGCCCGCCCCGGCGGGTGAGCAGACAAGCCTCTCAGGTTGGTGAGTGCCGGTCGGCACCGATCGTCTGTGCAGGAATCTCCCCGCTTTGCCCTCCGCACCCGTCGCTGTGCACCACTCCGCGGTCCCGAAGCTCCCCCCTCCGCCTCCCGCAGTCTCCGCCCGCGGAGGGGCTTCCTAGTGTGTGGAAACTTTTCCTCCTTCACAGCTCCCTCCCACTGATGCAGGTGCCGTCCTTATTCTTTTGTCTCTGTTTTTTCTTTTTTCTTTTGCCCTACCCAGGTACGTGGGGAGTTTCTTGCCTTTTGGGAGCTCTGAGGTCTTCTGCCAGCCTTCAGTAGGTGTTCTGTAGGAGTTGTTCCACGTGTAGATGTATTTCTGGTGTTTCCGTGAGGAGGAAGGCGATCTCCACGTCTTACTCTTCCGCCATCTTCCCGCCGACCCCTCCTTTCTTTTAAAATCTTGGTTTGAGAACCATACAAAAATTAGTGACAGTAGTTAGTTAAGCAGTGACATAGCGTTCCTGAATAGAATAGCCTAAGGCAGTTCTCCTGGGAACCTACAGCCTGGATGTAATGTGGAAGAGACCCTGAAGCTGCTCCATATCCCCAGGAAGGATACAGGTGGTAGCTAAGAGTCTGACTGACTAGCTTTTCAGTTAGTATAATAGAAGAACTGCATTGGGATAAAATGGCTTTGAACTTTGAGTGTGCTAGGTGATCTGATTGGCCCTGGAGGAGGTGGATTTACTATGAGGCTAATGAAACTGAAACTTAAGAGCCCCTCAGTGTATGGGCTCCTTCAAAGGCCCTAATTTTGTATCCAAAATTATTTTATTGTTCTCTAAAAAATTACCTAAAATTGCATAAGCTCTGCAACCACAAAACATGAATCCAACCCTGGGTCCAGGGATTAAATGTGAATCATAACTAGATATTAAGTGTAGGGGTAGGGAGGTCTCTCTCTGTGGGAGACCAAAGCTAAACCACTAAGACACAATTAAGAGAATATATCATTAACTAACTATGGACTACAGCAGTAGACACCAGAATGTTATATATGAACAGGACCAATCAAAACTTATAGGACCAAAGCAAGATGCCCTACTGCAAGGCAGCATAATACCAGAAGTCTTCTCTTCATCCAAATGCCATGATGACTATAAAATTTCTCTATGCACACGTGCAATCTCTGTGAAGGGAAGAAGGAGATTTGAAGATGGAGTTGAAAATTTGAATTAACTGAATATGTACTTAATGTAATATTCATGGATCTAAATGTTTATTGAGAAAAATGGAATTGCAGTAAAATAAACTGACGAGAGAATTTAAGTTAGATCATTCCAGAATAGGCCCAAAATATAAAATAATACATATACAGTGGAATATTGCTCAGCCATAAAAAGAAACGAAATTGAGTTATTTGTAGTGAGGTGGATATACCTAGAGTCTGTCATACAGTGTGAAGTAAGTCAGAAAGAGAAAGACAAATACTGTATGCTAACACATATATATGGAATCTAAGAAAAAAACAAAAAATGTCATGAAGAACCTAGGGGTAAGATGGGAATAAAGACACAGACCTACTAGAGAATGGACTTGAGGATATGGGGAGCGGGAAGGGTAAGCTGTGACAAAGTGAGAGAGTGGCATGGACATATATACACTTCAAACGTAAAATAGATAGCTAGTGGGAAGCAGCCGCATAGCACAGGGAGATAGCTCGTTGCTTTGTGACCACCTAGAGGGGTGGGATAGGGAGGGTGGGAGGGAGGGAGACGCAAGAGGGAAGAGATATGGGAACATATGTATATGTATAACTGATTCACTTTTTTTTTTTTGTGGTACGTGGGCCTCTCACTGCCGTGGCCTCTCCCGTTGCGGAGCACAGGCTCCGGACGCGCAGGCTCAGCGGCCATGGCGCACGGGCGCAGCCGCTCCGCGGCATGTGGGATCTTCCCGGAACGGGGCACGAACCCGTGTCCCCTGCATCGGCAGGCGGACTCTCAACCACTGCGCCACCAGGGAAGCCCTGATTCACTTTTTTATAAAGCAGAAACTAACACACCATTGTAAAGCAATTATACTCCAATAAAGATGTTAAAAAAAAAAAGAATACCATGTTCAAATTATTATTTCTGTGATATATGTGAATAATTTTACTTTTATTTCTGCTTTACTTAATACCACCTTAATCATTAAACATATTGTATTTCATATTTTCTGTACTTTAAATTTTAATTACTACTTCTCTTTTAAGAATTACCTGTTAATACAAAGAGACATGTCATTATTACTCATTTCCTAAATTGATTTTTAAACTTCTATTTTCCGGTTTTAACTTTTACACTTTCCCATAGAAATTTAGTTGTTATTCTTGTTGATTTCTTGCCATGTATCTGTTTTGCATTAATTTTATTTCAAATTTTACGTAATCTCTTGTAATTTAGGCATATTTTATTATTTTATTGCTATTGATACATATTGTTTCATATAAGCATAAACTATTGAAAAAATGGAAAACTAGAAAATTATATAGGAAACAAAAATCATCTCTTGTTTCCTACCTGTCTTTTGTCCCTGAGTACAAATATAGTTATGTTCTTTCTCCAAGAAAGAACTGATTTTAAAGTGTACAAACTCTTTAATTTTGTTTTTCTACATATTAAATATTTTAATGTGATCTTTTATGGGCAAATATTTTAAAATATAGCTTCTACTAATAATAAATTTAATGTTTCACCAAATTTTTGAATTTTATGTCATTTCCAGCTTTTGCTGTTACAGAAATGTTATTATAATATTTGGTCCAATACAGAAATTATATTGTGTAAAGTAAATTAGTTTCTGAGTATATCTGGATTATTTTCAGTCTTCCATAAGTTACTGTTTATAAGGTCTCTTCTTTCTCTTAGATTCTGCTAGTGCAAGGGAATCAATCTACCAAATGCCATAATGTCAGAATTTGACATTTATACATAAATACCTAAAAGCTTCATGTAGTAAATGAACATGTCTATCTAAAAGCTCAAGTTTGTAATACTTTGTATTTTTAGACTCAGTTAAAGATAGACTTTGTGGGAGGATAAAACATAGAGTTTTTGTTCTTATTATTTTTATAAAAAGAATAAAAGGAATTCTATTTTCTTCATTCTTGGAGGGTAGTTAAGCTTTGTGTTCTGAGTCCATCTAAGCTTGGTAAGTGACTAAGAGGTTTTTTTGTTTGGTTTGGTGTTGTTTTAAATTTTAGGACATTCAAACTGAAATTGTTACCTACTCAAATGAAAGTTTCCACATTTTTTGTTGATTTGTTTTGGGTGGTGTTTACCAACGAAAATAAAGTTTTACTGTTGTTGTTTTCAGAATTTTTCCTAATTCTGGGGAACAGATTTTTATTTTTCAGCTTTTCAGTATACTGGAGTACAGAGAACAACCTCTCTGTCCATGCGTGGTGCCATGGAAGTAGAAGACTGGAAGTGAGAATGTCTACAAGGTATGACTAGGGAAGCTTGAAATTAGAGTCAGGTTCCACCTAAGCAAAGACCCCGGAGATCTTAAACCTTGACAAAAAATATTTGCCTTTTGAAGATGAGCACAACAGCCGTGGCCAGGGAGGACCAAGACCAGGGTATCTTTTTTGAATAATTATGACAGCTGAGGCTATTGAATAATCCTAGGTAGGAGGAGGTCCCACCATCTCCTGAACATTGAGATATAATACCCTGTCCACTGGGAAGGTATGACTTCAAAGTAATTTTATTCAATTGAGGTAAATAAATACATGTGCAGTTGAGTGGTAATCACTTTTGATATATCTTCTGATGTTTTGTATGTGATAACACTGGCAGTAATATCCATAGAAAAAGTTGAATTTCTGCTAGCCATACTTGGTGTCCCCTTCCAGGGAATTTATGGGAGACCTCCTTGTTAGACTTTTACCCTAAAAATTGAAGCCCTCCCCTTAGTATACCAATAATCTCCCTTCTCAATAGAAAATCCTTACTGCAAAGGAAATTTCAAAAAATAATTAGCAGATATGTGAATTTTATCATACTACATAACTGTGAATTTCTTTTGAACCTCTGGTATCTATTCTCTTGTTGATATTTATCTTTTTATTCAGTACCATAATAGGCCACTTCCTGGTGTTTGAGGAAACAACACTCTAGCTTACTTGTTCTAGAAGCAAAAGCTTCCTAGTCAATCTCTGGCACCAAAAATATGTTTTCCTAGCTTCCCTGTTTCACTGTGTCAGAAGTTATTTTTCATTTTATCTGAAAAATCTATCCAACTTTAAAAATTTTCACTTTTATTGCCTCTGCCTTGATTAGATTCCCTCATTTTATTCTGTTCTTCCCTTATCATTGTAGATCTCTTTGTAGTCAACTCTGTTGGACAGCTATCTTTCATTCCCTTACTGCTTTATTCATTTTATCTCCATTCAGAGAATATCTTTGTGAAGCAACCTGCTTTTCTATTAAATATACATAAGGACCATTAATGTCAATTCAGCAGAAGTCTCGGTCTGCTGGAAAAGGGATGCATATAATTCACATGTAGTTGGGGAGTTGATTATTAATCACATTTCCTGGCACATGATGGTTTTTAATAAATTATGTCTCAACCTTTTAAGTTTGTGGGCTGAGCTTTGCATGAATACACATTCACAATATCTAGCACCAAGTACCAAAGAAACGGCTATTAGTGACATCACTGAATCACTCACCTCAACAAATCTCTTGTAGTCATATATGTTATGTTTTAAAGTTTTGAGGTTTGGAAGTTTTTTCCCTATGAATGTTTAACTTTTTTTTAAAGTTCCCCCCTGCCCCGGCAGCAGATGAGACATGTACTTTGAAGAAACATTGTAGCTACTACTTTTCAGAGCCTTGCTCAATGCTAATAGAAGTTTGGAGTAATCCAGTGATAGAGAGGTATATGACACATCAAGGGTAGATACACTCAGATAATACTTTGTTTTGGAAATGAGACTCTGGGTTCTTAACAAAAAGGAAAGTGCAAAAACTTTTTGTTCTTTGATTTAGTTTTTATGTACCCTAAATAAGGAGAAATTGAGAGAGAGATGTCAGGGAAAAGGAATTTAAGGTCTGACTTTATGAAAACATATTATGGGAAAGAATAAGTAAGTAAATACCAATCTGTCAAATACAGTGGAATGTTATAACTTTATTAGATTGTTTCCTAGTGGATTTTATGTTTCAGCCTCTCCATATGCTGTATAGTTTAACTTATTATTTGGATAAGGAGTTCTATTTTGATTAAATGTTTTATTTAATTTACTATATCTTCATCCTGCAAACAGTGACTGCATGTTAGGCATCAGTCCATGTTATTAGGAATATAAAATCAACAAGGCCACAGTCCTGGCTCTTAAAGGTGTTTCCAGTGTAATAAAAGTCAGTGACAAATAAGCCTTTACAACATATTGTAAGTGCTATGACCAAGGAATGCACAGTTTTATTATAGTATAGATTTGGGCCTGTAGATCCAAATTTTAGGTTGTAGAATATTTCCTGGAAGAGGTGACATTTGGGCTGAATTTTGAAAGATGACAATATTTTAGTTTAAAAAATACCCTTTGTATATAGTATAAGTAAAGCACCACCACATTATTACTCTAGCTTGGATATATTCCAATCATTTCTGTCTGGTACCTTGTCTCCTTTTGTGTGCCATAATAAAGCGCCATTGCCTCTTGGTGGACTCTACTTCACACTGTTGGCATGAGGGACATGGGGAAAGTAACTGATTTCAGAGCCTATGATACATTGATTTAATTTCATTTCAATTCTCAAGTTCTTAATTTGTTTCACTTATACAGATAGTGTTGCTTGCTGTGCTCTACATGAATTGTAGTCTAACAAGTTAATTTTTTCCCATTGTTCTTAAAGTTAAATATCCAAGAGACCTAACCAACAACAGTGTCAGGTTACCTTTGATAATAGTTCGGATGTTCTCATTTTAGACCAGGCATGCCTAGAGATCAATGGGTAAGTAAATGTCAAATAATGATTTTGTGCTTTTGTTACAATTCCCAATGTAAGGAAGATGATTAGCTGGTTTATGAACCAAAGGTTTAATAAATTCCAATATATTGATTGACAACAATGTCTTTATTTCCTGTCTTCTAACAACAAGCAGTGGTTCTTAACGGAGGAGGGGTGAGTTCTCCTTCTCCTCCCTTCACACTCACTGAGGGACACTTGTTAGTATCTGAAGACATTGTTGGTTTTCACAACTTGAAATAGGTGTGCTATTTTCACCCAGTGGGTAGAGACCAGGGATGCTGCTAACCATTCTGCAATGCATAAAATGACCCCTCAGAACAAAGACTTATCTAGTCCCAAACTGTGATAGTTGTAAATTTGAGGAAACTTGCAACAAAGTAATACAGTTTTTCTTTTGTGTTCCAAAAAACAACCTCTCTGCACTTCATCTTGCTCATGTTACATCATTAGCATAAATACATTTACATTCTTTTCATTAGTAAAAATTAAATGTATAAGCTATAACATTTTTAGACTTTGTAAGATGAAAAAGGAAGTTTACAAGAGAAGCCTACAGTATTTTTAAGCTTATGAAAGATGATGTAATCTTAAAGATTCTAATTTTTCCATAACCCAAAGATTTTTGCTACATAGTTTGTAAAACCATGAGACTTTTGGCTGCTTGCCTAGTATGAGATGAGAATGTAGATGCTGCTTTGTAAGCATTTATGTGAGTTCAGATTGTGTAGATAACAGTGCACTCTTTGGCGCTATCAGACACAAATAATCTTTACTGACATGGGTCTTTTTACAAGTCCTCCATACATACATAATGTGTCTTTTCTGGTATCAATAAAACAAATAAAATAGTCATTTGAGACCTATCTTGTGCAGTAACAATAATTTTCATGGTTATTTAATTTGAGACTTGTCAAAGAGAAATCACACTGGGCACTTTTAAGCAAGGAAGCCTTTATTCAAGACTATTGCAGTAGGAGTCACAGCTGTTGCAATAGAGGAGAGATTGAACTGGATTTTCCTGAAACAAAAAAATTGAAGAATTTTTAAATATTTGGGGCGAGTTAATGGAAAAGTACTGACATTAAGAAGGAGGATGGTAAATGGGATTAAGCCATCTGTGTTTGCTAATTGTCACTGAAATTAGGTTCCTACCCTCTCACTGAAACTGAGAAATAGAAGTGCTATCCCCTCTGATGATTACACTTCAAAGGGGTGCTCCCAAGTTCTCAAGAAAGATGTTCTCTGGGTTATGGAAGATTTACATCTCAAAGGAGCAGAGAAAGTATTTACAATTGCCAGTTTTCTAAAGTAAATGCTCCAAGAAAAGGGAAGTCTTGGGCCTATAGTCAGGAGGTAACCTGTCTCAAGTTTAGTTAAGCTGAGGGGAACATGAAGACCATCATGGTTAGACTCTAGTAAAACAAATCATTAGTTAGGAAAGATTGAACTAACAGCATGGAATTCTACTAATTTTATAAACAATATATTCAAAATTGTATAAAGATGGCTTTTAATATGAATACCAGTACCTATTTTTGAATGTTTAAAGGCTTAATGTATTTAGAATTTTAAAGAAGTATGCATTTTATAAAATGGAAAGATACCTATGGAGGGAAATATTAAGTCTTTGATGAAAGATGAAATAAACCTTAATTTGAAAACCAACATCTTCCATTATCTGCATTTGGGTATGAGTATTATTTTCATCCTGACTTTATGCTGTTTCACAGACATTACTGAACGTTTTATTTGTTCCCTGGCTTTTTCTTATTCCAACCTCTTGTAAAATGGAAGGTTGTTTTCTAGTGTGGCAGGCTTCTCAGTTGGTCCTCAAGATTCCCATGTCTTGATGTACTCGTACTGTAGAATATTCTCCCCATGAAGCTGGACTGGACCCATGAATATAATAGAACGCTTGTTCCCTTGGTTAGGTTACATCATATAGCAAAGGTAATGCAATAGGTAATCCCATGATTACATTATATTTTATGTGACTTTGTTGTAGTGAACTGAAGAAAAATTTTCCTACTGGCTTTAATGAAGTTAACTACTTTAAAGTTACATGGCTGGGATCTGAGGGATGGCCTCTGTGAGCTGAAAACCACCCCTGACCAGCATCCAGCAAGAAACAAGGGACCTCATTCCTACACCACAAGGAGCTAAATTCTGTCAACAACCAATTCCAATTCTGAGCTCACCTTGGAAGAGAACACTGAACCTCAGGTAAGACCATAGTCACAGTTGACATCTTGATTTCAGTCTGATAAGACCCTGAACAGAGAACCTATGTAACCAATGTTCTGATACACAGAAACTGTGAAATCATAAATTTGTGATGTTTTAAGCAACTAAAATCATGGCAACTTCTATGCAGCAATAGAATATTAATATATCTAATAGTATATATATATATATGTATATTTTTTGTTGAAGTATAGTTCATTTACAATATTATGACAGTTTCAGGTGTACAGCATGGTGACTCAGTTTTTTGCAAATTATATTGCATTATAGATTATTAAAAGATATTGGGTGCAGTTCCCCATGCTATACAGTAAATCCTTGCTGCCTATCTATTTTATGTATCCTGGTTTGTATCTATTAATCTCATATCCCTACTTTGTCCCTCCCCTACTACTTCTTCCCTTTGGTAACCTTAAGTTTGTTTTTATGTCTGTGGGTCTGTTTCCATTTTGTGTATATTTTAGATTCCACATATAAATGATATCATATAGCATATGTCTTTCTCTGACTTATTTCGCTAATCATAATATTCTCTAGTTGCATCCATGTTGCTGCAAATAACATTATTTCATTCTTTTTATAGCTGACTAATATTCCATTAGATATATATAGCACATCTTCTTAAGCCATTCATCTGTTGATGGGCACTTGGGTTGCTCCCAAGTCTTGGCTGTTTTAAATAGTGATGCTATGAACATCGGAGTCATATATCTTTTCAGGTTAGTGTTTTCATTTTTCCAGATATATACCAGGATTAGAATTGCTGGATCATATAGTAGTTCAATTTTTAGCTTTTTAAGAAACCTCCATACTGTTTTCCATAGTAGCTGCATCAATTTACATTCCCATCAACAGTATAGCAATGTTTTTACTGCAAATGATTTTTCAGTCTGTGCAGACTGAATATCAGTAATTCAGATTTTAAATATTATCATCTTTATGATCTGTTTTTCTAACAACAGTTGTTTTCTCCAATGAAGTTCATGAAATACACCTTGCTGTGGTTATTACAAAAGGGAGGCCATTCCTTTCTCTTTTCATGGTCATACTTAATTAGCATTTCTCTCTGTGTGTCTTTGGCCAGATGATTCTGTTCAGTATTCTAGCCATACTAATGTGGTGATAGAAGTCTTTATAGATGTGTTGCTCAGACAAGAATAACTTAGACATTGTGGACCAAGCTAAAAATGGATTTTCCTCTTTGGATAGAAACACAGGTCCAGTTAAAATTTATATGAAATGCTATTAAATGTTCAGTCAGGCATTTTGGTAACTCAAGCTTTCCTCATTCAAATAGTTTATGCTAAAATCATGAGCAAAAATATTACAAGTTTCATAAGAAAGGACATGATTTAATATTAAACCAGTTTCATATTTCATATTAGAAAAATGTAGTTTGCATTATTAAAATACTTTCTCTTTCTATCAAAATAGAATGAGAAAATGAGACTGAAATTTTCTTTTTTGGGAAGACAGTCTTCTATGCTCCTGCAATTATGTGAATTACATTAAATTTTCTAGGAAAGTATGGACAGTTAGAAACATAAGAATGATTTGAGAATGGACCAAGGTAAAGAATTTTATCTGACATCCAGAGCCACTTGCTGAATAATGTTGAATTTGGTTACTAAACTAAAAAGGAATGCCATTGTCTTAACCACGTGTCACCCTCTTTGTTCCATCTCCATTCTGTTTACTATCCTTTAAGTTTACATTTAATAGAATTAATGTCTGACACATTGAGTGAATCAATTTTGTTGACTTGAACTTTGTCCTCAAGGTTTTAATGATGTAATCCAGCTCACTCCAGAGAAGCTGTTTCTGCACTTTGTAGAGCTATGTAATTTTCTTGTTAGATAATATCTAAATGTAATGTGTTTGAAATGATCCCCATACCTAGAGTAATTTGTATACGTGACACTGTTCATTCTCAATTCTTGCTAAGGTGTAAGTAAGTAAGTAAACATAAATATTCTGGTATGTACATATGTAAGACTCATAGGGACATAGATATATACATAAACAAATATATACATTAGAATACATATAGAGATACACATAAAATAGTTTGTCTTTAAAAGTAAATGTAATGACATTTAGATATCCTTCAAATCACTGAAGCTGGGGGAATAGAACATTCATTCTAAAAATGAAAGACACAGTGTGAGTTAGTAGAAAATGGAGTAGCTTGGGAATAATTGGATTTAAATTGTTGTCTCATTTTTGTCACTGGCTTGCTATATGATTTGGGGTAATTATCTAACTGATCTGGGGTTATTATCTAACTTATCTGGGTCCTAAATATCCCCAATCATAAAATGAGAGGGTTGGATAAGACCAGAATATGTCCCTAATGGTTCTTGTGGAACATATATTCTCCTTGAGATAATAATAGTATTCTGCAGGCAAGAAAAAAAGTGTGCTGTGGTCAAATAAGTTTGGAAATGCTGAGTTAAACAGAGTAAAAGAGCTTTCTTCAGTGCATGACTTTTTAGGGTCTTTAAAATGCTAATGTGCATTGAAACTCTGTGATGAATTTTACTATTCAGTGATTCTCCAACTCATTTTACCAACTTATTTTAATATTTTTTTTGCATAAAACCAGATAAAATCCAGTGGGGTCAGTGTTTCTGAAACAAATTTTGGGAAAAAATTACTCCAGAAATCTTATTAGTAAAAAGCAAGAGAAATATCATACCCTAAAAATAACCATAATACTCATATATTACCTACCCAGTGAATGAATTTTTGCATGTAAGTGAATGATAAACTGAGTGTATGCAGAAAATGTTTTAATGTTACTTAATATAAAAGATATCTGCCATGATGACTCTAATTTACTCTTCATTGTGTTTAAATATATCCCTTTTTATTGAGGTAGGATCAAAGCTTTAAAATTTCTTAGTTAAAGTAGGATTCTGTAACATTTCTGAGTTCTTTAAATAGTCAATTTATCAGCTAAGCTGTATACTTTAATTCATCTGTCTCTCTCTGTGCATATACACATATATATATGCATATGTACATTATATACATAAAAGATATCTTTTCCATTTAACAAGCACAATTTAACACAATGATTTTTCAATCAATGATTGTTTAATCACTGTTTATACTAAAAGACTCATTAGCTTGAAAATTATATAATTCTTCAAAAATGTGTCTCTTTCAGTGCAGACCTAATTACCTAGAAATTCTTCTTAAGAAATGTTAACTGATGAAGTAAAAGCAAATAAGGAACATTTATAGTAACCTATTTTTTAAATTAGTAGACTTTACTTTTTAGAGCAAGTTCCAGATCTACAGGAAAATTAGGCAGAAAGTACAAAGTTCTCACTTGCTCTCTTTCCTGCACCCTGTTTTCCCTTTCATTGATATCTTGCATTGGTGTGGTATGTTGTTACATTTGATGAACCAATATTGATACATTATTATTAACTGAAGTACATAGTTTACATGAAGTTTCACTATTTATGTTATACAGCTTTATGGTTTTGCCAAATGCATAATGCCGTTCATCTCCCGTGACACTATCTTTTTAACTCAACACAGCCATCAGAGTGATCCTTTTAAATTGTAAGACAAATCATGTCAGTGCTCTGTTAATAACCCTTCAATGTCTTCCACTTTTATAAAAGTAAAAATTGAAAGAGATACTTTAGATTCAGTGATACAAATAGGATGAAATTAAAAGTTTGAAAATATGTATACCATGGAAAGACAAAGAGAAAAAAAAAACACTGGAACATCTCTTAAAATATACTTTAAGAGGAAAACAGTTTTATTTTGAAGAATAAAAAGAATATAGGTAGATAGATCAATATAGATTTATAAAGATATGAATAGGGCTTCAAAATACATGAAGCAAACCTTTACATAATTGAAAGGAGAAATAGGCAATTCAACAATAATAGTTGGAAGCTTCGATATCCCACATTCAACAATGGATAGAACTAACAAGCAGTAGATCAACAGGAAATAGAAGATTTGAATAACACGAAAAACCAACTAGCCCTAACAGACATTTATAGAACACTTAACCAATAACAGATGAATAAATATTATTACCAAGTGAACACAAAACATTCTTCAAGATAGACCACATGGCCTTCAAGATAGGCCATAACATGTTTTAATAAATGTAAGTGAACTGAACTCATACAAAATATATTCCATGATGACGAAGGAGTTAAATTAGAAGTCAATTATAGAAGAAAATTTGGATAACTCACAAATCTGTGGAAGTTGAACAACACACTTCTAAATATCCAATGATTCAAAGAAGAAATCACTAAAGGAAAAACAGAATGTAGTTTAAGGTAAATAAGAATGAAAGTATAACAAGAAAACTTATGGGATGCAGTTAAAACAGTGCTTAGAAGAAACTTATAGCTGTACATACCAATATTTAAAAGATATAAAATCAATAACATAGCATTCCATCTTTTAAAAGAGAGCAAGCTAAACCCAAAGCACGCAGAAGGAAATAAGTAATAAACATTACAGAGGATATAATATTAAAAGAAATAAAGAATAGAACCCCAATAGAGAAAAACAACAAAATAAAAATTTAGTTTTTAATATGATCAATGAAATTGGGAAATCTTTAGCTAGACTGATGAAGAAAAAAATCAGAGAATACTCAAATTATTAAATCAGGAATGAAGGATGGTGCATCACTACCAATCTTAGAGAAATAAAAGACATTATAGAAAATTCTGTTTAAAAAATATATGTCAGTAAATTAGATAACTAAAATGAAGTGGAATCCCTTTTCTCCACACCCTCACCAGCATTTATTGTTTGTAGATTTTTTTGATGATGGCCATTCTGACTGGTGTGAGGTGATATCTCGTTGTAGTTTTGATATGCATTTCTCTATGATTAATGATGTTGAGCATTGTTGGTGGGAATGTAAATTGATACAGCCACTATGGAGAACAGTATGGAGGTTCCCTAAAACACTAAAAATAGAACTACCGTACGACCCAGGAATCCCACTACTGGGCATATACCCTAAGAAAACCATAATTCAAAAAGAGTCATGTACCACAATGTTCATTGCAGCTCTGTTTACGATAGCCAGGACATGGAAGCAACCTAAGTGTACATTGACAAATGAATGGATAAAGAAAATGTGGCACATATATACAATGGGATATTACTCAGCCATAAAAAGAAACGAAATTGAGCTATTTGTAGTGAAGTGGATGGACCTAGAGTCTGTCATACAGAGTGAAGTAAAGTCAGAAAGAGAAAAACAGGGCTTCCCTGGTGGCGCAGTGGTTGAGAGTCTGCCTGCCGATGCAGGGGACACGGGTTCGCACCCCGGTCCGGGAAGATCCCACATGCCGCGGAGCGGCTGGGCCCATGAGCCATGGCCGCTGAGCCTGCGCGTCCGGAGCCTGTGCTCCGCAACGGGAGAGGCCACAACAGTGAGAGGCCCACGTACCACACACAAAAAAAAAAGAAAAAAAAAAAAAGAAAGAAAGAGAAAAACAAACACCATAAGCTAACACATATATATGGAATCTATAAAAAAAAATGGTCCTGAAGAACCTAGGGGCAGGACAGGAATAAAGGCGCAGACCTACTAGAGAATGGACTTGAGGACACAGGGAGTGGGGAAGGGTAAGCTGGGACAAAGTGAGAGAGTGGTAGTGGTATGGACATATATACACTACCAAATGTAAAATAGATAGCTAGTGGGAAGCAGCCACATAGCACAGGGAGATCAGCTCAGTGCTTTGTGATCAGCTAGAAGGGTGGGATAGGGAGGGTGGGAGGGAGGGAGATGCAAGAGGGAAGAGATATGGAGATATATGTATATGTATAACTGATTCACTTTGTTATAAAGCAGAAACTAACACACCATTGTAAAGCAATTATACTCCAATAAAAACGTTAAAAAGAAAAAAAAGGAATAGAGCAAGAAAATATTAAAACAACAGAGTGCCATTATAGAACAGACATATAGTAGGATCAAGTTTCAGAATAGTAATATCTGTGAATGTACAATGCACTCCATTTAGAATACAGATGCACACGGTAATGATTTTGTCTAAGGGGTTTTCATTGTAGCATGGTATCTTTTATAATGGTCAGTGTTCAGTCTAATACTTGATACAAATTAGTTGAAGTGACCCACTCAGAGCTGTTTGGTGCACAGACACAGACTTGGCTTTATTTGTTCCCTCTAACTTCACACTTTTGTTGTACATCAGTGTATACTGTTTGTAGTGAACTCTGAAAATAAATAATATCCTGAAGGAGGACAGAATCTAATATGGTAGAAAAATATATGTACATAGCCATAATCCAGGACAGACTATGTTAAGTGCCTTAAGACACAAAGTGCTATGGTTTTACAAAGAGAATATTGAGAGAAATTCATTCCACCTTTGAAAATATAGTGTGCCTCTGGACCTCACATAGTAATAAACTTTCGCTGAGAATGACATATGTTTATAGGCCAGTGCTGCTATATTTATTACTAATGGTAAGTTTTATGGTTATAAAATTGCAGTAAGCGTTTTGAGAATATATTTTAATACTGTAATTTTTTAAATAACAAACAAGAATGACTCCATTAATCACTGAAAATTGAATTAATACTCTTAATAAATTTTACTGCTTTAAGTTTAGAAGAAATTGAAGAAAATAAAAATTTTCAGTAGTTCTATTGGGAATACATACTGTAACAAATATACAAGTGAAAATAATCCTTAAAAATATTAAGAAAATCTTGATTTGTATCCACCATGGTTGTTCTTCTCACCTGAAGAAACCGCTTTATTTAAAGGATTTTAGCTGAGTTTCTTAAACTGTTCTATTTGAAAATTTTGTAACAACTTTGCTGCCTGTAGAGGTATTAGCCGAGACAAACTTGTGAAGTCATTACTGGGATTATAACTATGGGTCATTGAGGGGCACCAGTATTTTTCTAGGAGGCAATGATTACCTAACGATTTGAAAATGCATGTCCATGTACATTCTGGAAGTATTACTCCCATTATAGGCTGCCCTTAGAATGGCTTGAAATATTTCAGCAAAGGAACTGAAAGCTAGTAGGACCTTATTATTGATGAATACAGAGGCAAGGACTCCTCAAGGCTTCCACTACTCCTAGGAAGAGAATCAGACTAGAAGCACTGCAGGAGTTAAACCAGGCTGGTACATAGAAGTTCATAGAAGAAGGAAACTTTGTTATTTGAAGATTCCAAAAGCCTCACTATCTAATCAGGCAAAAATAAACCTTGAAATGAAGATATAGCCTCAAGGGTGATTTTTAGGGTATACATTTATTATTTTGCTTCTTTTTCTCCCACGTTTCCAACTAGGTTGTAAGAATAACTTTATTATTATCTAATTTACTTAATTAGGTATAGAAATCCACACAAGTAGAAATGGGTTTATTGCTACTTGGGACAGATTCAAAGGTAAACTGACTGTAATATTTTACTTGTGAAGTTTTGTTTGAACATAACTATCTGACATGCATAATATCATCATATAGAAAATGTATTTATAATTCAAAACAGAAGTATTCTATCAGATGTTTTTACTAACTATAGTATGAATGGTAACCAACATATGGAAATTACTGCAAAATCAATGTTACTCTAAGTCCATAATATACTTTGTCTCACTTAAACTAGTTCTTCAGTGGAAGTGTTTAGATGTCGATAACAGCGTCCATACTCATGATGTTTTATTTTTAAAATATTATATAAAATTTTGTTAGTAAATAATGGGTCTTGGACCTGGGCCTTATTTAAAATGTCTATTAAATTGATAAATATTTTTGAATGCCCCTCCTTTTTTATGCTAAGTTTACAAAGTTGAGAAATATTTGTTCCTTCTCTCAGCTTATAGCTAGGAGGAGAAGGCAAAGGTATGCACACATAATTTGCAATTTAGTACGATAAATACAATAAGAGATGCATATAGAGGGAGATTTTGGACCAGAGAAGAGGGAACAACTCTATCTGACTTTTGCAGCAAGAAAATATTATTTTGAGCTAGAGTAGCAATTATTCCGGGCCTTAAGAAATAAGTAGAGGAAAAATGTTTTGTAAGAAATGTCCACAGCATTTATTGAAAATGAGGGGGAACAAGAATGACCACAGCATAAGATTTACATTATAACAATTCAAAGTATTAATTCA
Organism: Phocoena sinus; assembly: GCF_008692025.1. Taxonomy (NCBI): domain Eukaryota; kingdom Metazoa; phylum Chordata; class Mammalia; order Artiodactyla; family Phocoenidae; genus Phocoena; species Phocoena sinus. The sequence goes on along the minus strand of NC_045764.1, from coordinate 119,607,212 downwards.
GTGGCCTTGATTACATTCACAATATTATGGAACTGTCACCAGTATTTCCAAAATTATTTTACCACTCAAAAAATAATTGTATACCCATTACGCAAAAATTCCCCATTTATTCCTCCTGGGAGGGAGGCTCCTGGTAATCTGCTTTGTTTACCATGCATTTTTTTCTAGTCTAGATTTTAATCTGAATGGAATCATCCAATATTTGCAATTTTGCGTCTGGCTTATTTCACTTAGCATAATGTTTTCAAGGTTCATTCATGTTGTAGCATGTGTCAGAATTTCATTCCTTTTTAGGCTGAATACTATTCCATTGTTTATTTGTACCATATTCATTTATTCATTCATCGATTGATACACATTTGGATTGCTTCCACCCTTTGGCTACTGTGAATAATGCTGCTATGAACACTGGTGTACAAATATCTGTTTGAGTCCCTGCTTTAAATTCTTTTGATTTTTGCCTAGGAGTGGACTTGCTGGGCCACATAGTAATTCTACTTTCAACATTTTGAGGAGCTCTCAAACTCTTTTCACAGTGGCTGCACCATTCTACATTCCCACTAACAATATATGACATTTCTATTTTCAATACATCTTTGTCAATCCTTGTTGTTTTTCTGCCTTCGTTGTTGTTATAGCCATCCTACTAGGTGTAACATGGTATCTCATTGTGGTTTTGATTTGCATTTCCCTAATACTAATAATGTTGACCATTTTCATGTGCTTATTGGCTGTTTCTTATATTCTTTGGAGAAATGTTGCAAGTGATATTAGTCTATAGCTTTATTTTGGTAAACTTCTAAATTAGTATTTTTATAAATGCTATAGTAATTCACAAACAATAATCTGGTAGTTTTCCTTCTTTTATATGCTTAAATAGCATTAAGGTTATCTGCTTTTTAAAGATTTATCAGGGTAAACTCATGACCATATAATTTAAGGGAGTATATTTTTGAAACTTACTCTACTTATTCTATAAAAATTGTCTACTTAGACTTTTTATTAGTTTTTGGTGAATTTTGTTAAATTACATTTTCTAAGACATCTGTTGTTTATGCAGATTTTCATATTTATTTGCATAATGGAGATTATAGTGGAGATCAGAAACAGAAGGTAATCATCACTGAATATATTTTATGTATTTGAATGGAATTATATAAGTATTTTACATAATTAAGAAAACTAAAATGAACTTCTTAAAAACCCTAAGAATTGAAAGTAAACTAAAATTAAAGAATCCTACTTCATATTGAATTGGTGGCACAATATTTTTATAATAACTATTCCAGAGATTTAAAATATACTAACAAACTGTACATAACTATTAGTGGGATATATACTAGTAAAAAAGAAATTGCAAAAAAGACTTCACCTATAATTAATAAAAATGATATTGTTTGTGAGACTGTTGATACTGTTATTTTGAGGCTGTAGTGTATATATTTGGGGATAAAGCTAATGACTAGTTAAGTTAGTGTTTAGTTAAGTTAGTGTTGAGAATAGCATTTTCAGCATGTTTGAGAGGAGATAGGGATTCAAGATTAATGAAGTTAACCAAACACTTTATATAATCCTACTTGTGTAGTGTAAGTCTTGGTATAAACTCATGATATATTTAATCTTTAACAGTATATCATAGATCTTTCTAAAAAAGACCTAGAAACAATGATGAACTTGATAGCACTGAGTGCTCAGAGTCTCAAAATACTAATTTCTACTAAGAGGAACCAGGGCTCCTTGAATAAATTGATAATTACAGGTATGGGTTAGGAAATAAAGATGATGAGTTTGGAATATAATATATCAAAAAACCAAAAAACTATAAAATCTAATAGACATATCAAAAGGATTCAGGAGCCAGCTTCCCCCAAATTAAGCAATGAATATATATATACTTATATTTCTATATATAATATCTGTTTATATGTAAATATTTATATAAAATATGTATTAGTTGTATATAAATATATACACAAATACATGTATACATATATACTATCTCTCTCTCTCTCTCTCTCTCTTGCTCTCTCGCTCTCTCTCTCTCTCTCTCTCTATATATATATATATACATTTAAGTGATTGAAACACATAAAATTAATCCATGATTTAATAACGACACTCTAAAAGGGAGAAAAGTGAAAGAAATAAAACTTCATTTGGAAGATTCTAGGGAAACTTTACACAATTCCAAGACTAGTAAAAAAAAAAAAAAGGAAAATGTATCCCTGCATTTTCTATAAATTGGTACCTGAGATTAAAAGGAAAAAAAATCATAATGAGAAGTTTTTTAATAAAAATAATATGGCATATAAATGAAGAAGAAATAATAGAATTAGAACATTGGCATATTGAAGCTCCTAATGATTTAATATGTCTGGGCAGTATTATATACAGATGGCAATATCATGAAAAGAGAGAGACCACCAGACATTATGGGACTGCTTACAGAAATACACAACATAACATAATAAAGAAACAAAAGCATAGAGAAGGGATCAGATTTGTGATTACCAGAGGCCTGGGCTGGGGAGAGGGGGAACTGGATGAAGGTGGTTAAAAAATACAAACTTGCAGTTAAAAGATAAATAAATACAAGAGGTATAATATACAACATGATTAATATAATTAACATTGCTGTGTTGTAAGAAAGTAGTGAACAGAGTAAATCCTGAGTTCTCATCAAAAGGAAAATTTTTTTTCTTTTGTATATATATGAGATGATGGATGTTAACTAACCTTATTGCAGTAATCATTTCATGAAGTATGTAAATCAAATCATTATGCTGTATACCTTAAACTTATATAATGCTGTATGTCAATTATATCTCAATAAGACAGGAAGGAAGAAAAAAGAATCTCACCAAAAGAGAAAAATAAAATTTAAATCTGGTCAAGGCTTTAAGTCTAATTACCTTACCAATTTACAAGAAATACAGGAGTTGGATAAATAGGTTAAATCATAGTAAGAGGGCTTCCCTGGTGGCGCAGTGGTGGAGAGTCCGCTTGCCGATGCAGGGGACATGGGTTCGTGCCCCGGTCCGGGAAGATCCCACATGCCGCGGAGCGGCTGCGCCCGTGAGCCATGGCCGCTGAGCCTGCGCGTCCGGAGCCTGTGCTCCGCAATGGGAGAGACCACAACAGTGAGAGGCCCGCATAACGCAAAAAAAAAAAGAAAACAAAAAAAATCATAGTAAGAGGGAGTAATCAGCAAAATCCACATAATGGGAAACTGTATCAGAAAAGTAGTCCATTTTCTTCAACAAATACAAAAAAAGAAAAGGGAATTTATAAAATTATGAGAACATTTTAAAATAAGAGAAAAAAGGAAACAAAATGTCAATGAAACTGAAAGGCCAAAGAGGCAAAATTACCCAGAGAATGATCAAATATTAAAGAAAGAGGCATACATAAATAATATTATATATGTAAAAGGAAATATAACTCTTCTAGAGAAGTGAAATGTTAAAAGGAAATGTTATATAAGAAATTAATGCAAAAATTCTGAATCCTAGACAAATTTATATACTAAATATATGGACTTAAGAGAAAATAGACTATGAAAAGTTTTCTTGTCTATATTTTCCCAGGACAGGATATTTTTAGTTTTTAAGTTACCATGAATTTGGTAGGTAAAAATTAGCATTTCATATGTATGTATATTTTTCTCCTGCAGGAGAGGGAGGCTATTTCCATATATATATATGCATCATCTTCTTTTATTTAATATTTTATGAATTGCTTTTTTATATACCTTGCCAAGTTTATTTGTAATAATTCTTTATAGATTAAGGTTGTTAACATTATTACATATATTAATAATATTTTATGCAATTTCTCATTTATCTTTTTAAAGGACTCACAAAATTTAGTAACACTCCAGTTATTTATTGAAGAAAAATTTACTTAATTCTTGATGGTTTAACTGCTCGCTCTTTGGAGCTAACACAGATAGTATTAAATTAATTAAATTAATATCTTAACTAAAATTTAACGCAATCACTTAGTACAATGCAATCATTTAATATTCTGTTTAAACAGTGTCTTCATTGTTTAGATTTCTAGCATTGGGCTGAGGATAAGGGATATATAAAACACAATGGGATTACTTTTAAGGCCTTCTGAGGGAAACTATAAGCCAATTCCTTTAACAAAAAAATGAAGAAACAACTATTGTATTTATTTTTTTATTTATTTGGCCACAGCCATGTGGCTTGCAGGATCTCAGTTCCCAACCAGGGATTGAGCCTGGGCCCTGGCAGTGAAAGCCCAGAATCATAATCACTAGGCCATGAGGGAACTACCTAAATCAATTCTTATAGCTTCTTTCTTGGTACAGGTCCCTTAGGCTGCTTACAGGGGTTATTCTTGTAATCTTGTGGTGAGGTGGGATGGAAAGGGATGGAACTTTTTAGGAAAAGGAGGAAATCTGTGGGTCTGCCTTAAATTGTAAAATCCTTTATGTCTGACACTAAGGTTGACTTGGGAGGTGCAGTGCAGGAGTCCTTACCCAGAGGTAGAGGTAGGAGAATTGGGTATTGGTTGAGTGATTCAAATTCCTTCTGGGTGTGCAACAGCATATTAATTAATCTCTTTTTATTTTTAAGTACATGATCAACAGCATTCTAGTTACCTCAGGTGTGCAGATGGACTAGGGAAAAATGAAATATGTTGTCTAAAAATTACCCTAGCTAACTCAGAAACCGTTCTGCCATAGCAGCAAATACAGAATGACAGCCAAATCTGCCATTCTTCACGAGTAACTTTTTTGCAAGTAACTATGAAAGACATGAACTCATATAGCTAGTTAATATTACCAACAATATTTGCATAAACTTATAGACAATTTGCAATAATAGTGTTTTTAATTTTCAAGTTATTTGTTGCAACGTAGTGAACATCAATGTTAACATGTAAGATATCCACCTGTATTACAAATATTTGAAATCATGACGGACTTTTTATTTAAAATCTAGACCCCCAAGTACAACTACCCCAAAATTTCCCCTCCTATTTGCTTCCCTCAGAACACGGAGATACACGGATATCCATGGCTCTGAGTATTTGAAACTGACATAAGATTCTTTGAAACTAGTAGAGTATGAAAGACTGTGTGTATGAGATTTATGTGTATATGTTGTCTGTGTGACATGCATGTATAATGTGCATACGTGTGTGCGTGATAGCATACCTGCGGGATCTTAATTCCCCGACCAGGGATTGAAGCCATGCTCCCTGCAGTAGAAGCGCAGAGTCTTAACACACTGGACTGTCAGGGAAGTCCCCATACATGCTTTTTGTGCATTCTGTATGTATGTGTATATTGCTTCAAATCAAGTATCAACTTGGCTGCCTTCAGTGAATATTGTAAACCAACAGAAGCATCTGTTTGCTGTAATCTCTGCTCAAGAGAACCTGAGGCCAAGTTAACAGTTGCTAAAATCAAACTGGTATCACAGTTATATGCAAAGAATTAATCATCATGTGATATTTAAACCTCAGTGGGGCTGATACACTTTCATCAGCTGCACATGGATAAATATATTTTCAAACATGAAATTCTTAGCATATGAACACAATCTCACAAAGTCACTTGGTAAATAATCACTAGAAAATAATAGGAGAAAGAGGATTTATATTGTTAAAGCATAATTAATTTTTAATTTATGTTAACTGACACTTTAATATTTAATTACAAAAATATTTAAGTTACTGTTCTGAGACTAAACTGCTAATATCACAGATTAATTGCAGCGTGTTATTTTTACTTGTGTGTCTCATTATACTATGCGGATAAATGCGAGAAAGAAAATCTGTCCTATGGAAATTACGTTCACTCTGTTCAAGTTTTTCTATTTTAACATCTTTAGATTTATCTAGTTTCCTATTACAAAATAATAAACTTTACTTGTAGTTCAACAAAATTATTCTTTACAAATTTAAGGTTTTACTTCTACTTACAAAGGTGTATTTTTCTAATATTGCTTTTAGAAAGGTAGTTAGATAAATCCTGCTATTCATCTGATGAGAGGTACAAAATATAGGGCTCAGAATGAGCTGCCAGTAAACTTAATGTTTTAATTTATCTCAATTTTGGCGAGTATTCTTAAAATATTGAAAGAGTAGAAGTTATATGTTGTTTTGTTGTATAATTATTGATAGCTGTCTTTCAGTGCAGGGGAAAAATGCAAAGTTTGAATAACGACTAAAGCTACTTTCCCTAAAACATTAGAATATGCCATATGATATTTTAAAGATATTTTAAAGATATTTTGGGGGCATTTTATAAATTCTGAACTCAAATTTCAAAGTACTATAAGAAAAAGTCTACTGAATTTGTGCAAGCTTTATGTAAAAGGGGAGGGACAAGACTGGAAGAAAGAGGTATGTAAGTGTTAAGCACCAGGGATAAAGTTGAGTTTACCTCCCGTGTTTAGCAGTTGCTCCCTCTGTCATGATGTCTATGACAGTGTAGGTTCATGTTTGTATGTTGAAAGAGATAGTGAACATATGTTTCATGCACAATTGTGGGAAACTGAAAGCATTTATACTTAAAAACCATTTGCCATGTTCAATATAAATCACAAATGTCCCATATTTGCTTCCCACTCTATATGAACATGAAGAAAGTCCCAGTGGAAGCTCTGCTCTAACAGGAGCACTGGTCAAATGGTTCTTGCAACAGTAAAAAAAAAAAGAAAAAAAAAAGCCCAATAAAAGTGTTATCCACAGTATAAATCAGACAGAAACTTGAGTAAAATTTACCATTGCAACATGTATGCATGTTACCCTACCAGCTTAAGAAATGGATAGCAGCCATTCAAGGGAGGAATGTGGTTCTTTAGACTTCGCTAGAGCCAACCCTAGACTCCAAGATAATGGTCTGTGGCTAAAAGGCTGAAGGGAGCCTTGCAATCCTAGGAGGATTGTAAAAAAGATGATCTACCAAATAAATAATAGTATTTCTCTGCATTTTGTTATTAGTAACTTTGAAACTACTCTTCATATCCCTTTACTAATATGTATGTGATGATTAGATCTACTATGGAATATCTTTGTTAAACAATCTGAATAAGGTGAGCACAAAAAAAATTGTGTCTCTGTCCTATAATGGCACATGTTGAAAATCATACACGAAATCACGTCTCACAATGTCTTCAAATCTTTTGATTCTACAGTTTGAGACATCCTATTAAGAAATATCACAAACCGCATGTGATTTTTTTCACTTTTTATTTTTGTTAAGTGGACTGCTTGAGTTCATACATTTATTGAATGTTTACTATGTGACCAAGACTATGTGGTGATTAGGAATGCAATTACAATTATATATAGTCCTGACCTATAGGAAATTAGCTTTCTAGTGGAACCAACTGGATTTCAACAGAATGTCAAATGTAGAGGTGCTGTGGGATTACAGGGGAGAGAAACAACCAATGAAGTATCTGTGTGGGAGGAGGTTTGAGAGAAGTGGAGGCCAGAAGGGGTAAAGAGCTATGTAAATGATGTTTTGCTTAACTTGAGATTTCGTGGATAGGTAGGAGAGACACAGATTCTGGTTGTGGCTGGCAGTCCCATGATTAGATGCTAGATGAAATGCCATTCAGTCATGCTTCTTAATGTTATCTAGAAGACACTGACAAAAATGTCCATTTTATATATTAAGTGATTCAATTCTACTCCTATTATTAGTACTACACTGTAGATATTGTGTTTATTTCTTTTAGCATAATGTCCCTCAAGTTTCATCGGTGTTGTAGCATATTACAGAATATTCTTCTTTTTCAAGACTCAATAATATTCCATTATATTTATAAACCATATTTTGCTTATTCATTCATCAGTCAATGGCCTCTTGGGTTGCTTCCATGTTTTATTTATTATGATATGCTGATATAAACATGAGTGCACAAATATCTTGAGACCCTGTTTCAAATCTTTGGGGTGTATACCTAGGAGGAGAATTACTGGATCATATGGGAATTCTATTTTTAATTTTTGGAAAAACTACCATACTGTTTTTCACAGTGGCTGTACCATTTTACATCCCCACCAACAGTGTCACATGGGTTTCAATTTCCCCACATCCATACTAAAGCTTGCTGTTTTCTATTTGTATGTTGTTTGTTTGATAATAACCATCCTATTAGGTATGAAGTGGTATCTTATTGTAGTTTTAATTTGAATTTCTTTAACAGTTAGTGATGTTGAGAACCTTTTCATATATTTATGGCCATTCATATATCATTTTTTAGGGAAATGTTTATTCAAGTTCTTTGCCCATTTTTGAATTAGGTTGTTTTGTTGCTGTTGAGTTTTGGGAGATCATCTGGGATATTAATATATTTTGGATATTAATTCCCTCTCAGATATATGATTCATTTTCTCCCATTCTGTACTTTTTATTCTGTTGATCATCTTTTAATTTTTATGAATATTTTAATTTTATGAAGTCCAATTTGTCTATTTTTTCTTTTGTTACTTCTACGTTTGGTATCATATCATTGCCAAGTCCAATGTTGTGAAGCTTTTGCCCTGTGTTTTTTTCTATAAGTTTTATTGTTTCAGATATTATATTTAGGTCTTTGATTCATTTTGAGTTAATTTTTGTATATTATGTTAAGTAAGAATCCAACTTCGTTCTTTTGTATGTGGATATTCAGTTTTCCTAGCACCATTTGTTAACATTGTCCTTTCTCCCTTGAATAGTCTTGGCTTTGAATTCCTTTAGTGCACTTTTTATTTCATTTATTGTATGTTTCAGCTCTAGAGTTTCACGTTTGTTTTTTTTTAGATTTTTCTCTTTACTGATATTTCCATTTTGTTCATACATTATTTTCTTTATTTCTCTACATCTTCCAATAGTTCTTTGAGCATCTTTAAAATGGTTGTTTTAAAATTTTGTCTGGTAGATCACCCGTCAGTTCTTTTTCAGAAATAATTTCTGTGAATTAATTTTTTCATTTGAGTCAGCCATATTATTTTGTTTCTTTATATGCCTTGTGATTTTTTGTTGTTGAAAACTGGGCGTTTGACTCTAATAAAGTGGTTGCTCTGGAAATCATATTCTCCCCCTTCTCCAGGGTTTTCTGGTTTTGTTTTGTTTAATTGTCATAGGCTGTCTGAGCCAAGGGTCAGCCTGAGGTGTAAATTTAAGGTCTTCTCAAATCTTTTCTGAGCCTTTCCCAGAGCATGGACAGTCATTTTCTAATTTTCCCATATCTGAAGATGTTTTCAAATGTCTTTTCTTCCTTAAAATCTGGTTCTCAAAAGGGGAAAAAGAGAAACATAAAGTGAAGGGGTGAGAAGAAATACTCCCGCCCCTTAAATCTCCTGGAAGTCTGTCAGCTGGCGGGGGAGATACTTGCAACAGTGGAGGAGGTACAGCAGTAATGGTCGCTGGTTTCTTTGTCTCTACCTCTGTGATCAGAAGCAGGAATCAGCTATCAGATCTCTGCTATTTGGAGGACAGGATTATTTTTGCCCACTCTGGCTCCTGAAAGGTATGTGCACACTGCACCAGGAACCTGTGCTTGGCTGCCTGCTAGGGGTCTGGTGATAGGTAACATGTAGCTGCTTCTGTGCTAAAAGCTGAAATTGACCAAAGTGAACTACAACTGTCAGTCTTCCCCTGGAAGTTGCAAACCTTCAGTAGACTCCAGAGCTCCAAAACAGTAGCAGAGAGATTATGCCAGTGCAATCGTTGTCTAGGTGTGGAGACAGATCCTGGGTACTTCCTACTCTACTGTCTTCCCAGAGTCTTCTCTTCTAATTACTTTTGAATTTTAATTTGAAATTTATTGAAAATCTAGCATGTTACTGGCACTGTGATAGGTACTAGGATTAAAGCCTAGTTTAATAGTAGCTCAGGATACAGTGTCTACATGTATGTGGCAAAATGATGGATATCATATCATTTATCCACTAAGAATACTATAATGAGTTACTACAGTGAATTTAGGACAGACATAATTGTTTCATCTGTTTAGAAAAGGTGGGAGTAACCTGCAGGTGAAAGCAAGCATGGTGCATAGAAATGAAGAGGATATCTGAGTTGAACCTTCATACACCAAACATATAGTGAATGTCCAAAATATTACAGGCACTGTGCTAGGTGCTAGGCTTACATGGTTTCTTTAGAAATAAACTCGTAAAACTCATAAAATATGGAGCTTGCTACAGTCTAATAAGCACCTTGAAGGGTAAATTTCTGTACCGTATTGCACTTCGAAAAATCAATTCCATTTCTGACACTAACTAATGATTCTAACACCCATTCTAATATGGAAGGAGATTTTTTCCCACATCACTAATAATTCAGCAATAGTATCTGGTGTCCCACAATTTAACTCAATGTTGACACTGTCTACCTGGAGATAACATTAGATCCCACAAAATAAGGACTCAGTTGTAAAAGACTGCCCTCCCTATCCACTTTGGATGCCAATTTCAAGTCCAGGTTTTTACCTGTGTTTCTGAGCCGCTGGCTGTAGATTGGAGGTTCTAAGACCTCCTCCTTGGGTTCCATTAATTTGCTAAAGCAGTTCACAGGATACAGGGAAACATTTTACTTAGTAGATTACCAATTTATTACAAAAGGTTATAACTCAGGAACAACCAGATGGAAGATATGCATAGGGCAAGGTATAGGGAAAGGCACTTGGGGCTTCCATGCTCTCTCCAGGCACGCCATGCTCCCAGCACCTCGTTGTGTTCACCAATCTGGAAGCTCTCTGAACTCAGTCCTTTGAGTTTTTAATGGAGGCTTCATTACATAGTCATGACTGATAAAATCATTGGCTACTGGTGATTTTTTCAGTCTCCACAATCTCCAGCTCCTCTCCCTTCTCAGGAGGTCAGGGGGAAGGAAGGGTAGCAGGGCAGTGAGAGTTCCAACCCTCTAGTCACATGGTTGATTCTCCTAGCAACCAGCCCATCCTTTGGTTACCTGGGGCCTTTCCAAAAGTCACCTTACTTAGGAAACTGCAAGGGTTTTAGGACCAGAAAATGTTTCTGTGCCAGAAAAGGGAGGAAGACCAAAGATACATTTCTTATTATAAATCACAGTATCACAAAGGGTGAGTAAAATTTTATCAAGATTGATACAAATAAAAGAAAGGGAAAGCCTGTCTGGTAAAGAATACTGCTAGTATAAAGGCAAGAAGACTCCAAGTGTCCACTTTTCTCTTATTTATTAACTGACCAGTGTTGATGATGCTGAAGTCTGAAGGCATTAAGCCTTTCATTTAACACCTTTAGCCTTAGGACAAAAATTTCATATTAGGCCATAGTGGTTGGATGTATATTTATATTTCATTCTGTAGTAAAGAGCATTGCTTTTAAGCCTCTGTAAAGGCCTTTTTAATTTTTCTAAATGATTTGAGATCATTTGAACTAAATTAAAGATACCCACTTTGTGTTCAATAAAAAGCTGAATTGCCTGAGAGTTGTGTTTTCTTATTTGCTTCTGCTTCTCTCAAACTCTTTCCCATTTTTATTACTCCAAATTTTTGCAATCACTTGGTGGCCTTTTTTTTTATTACAATGTCATAGTTTTTCTGAGCAACTGAAGGAGAGATTCACAAAACAATCTTTTGCACTAATTCTGAAATTAGATTGAAATAAATTAGTAATATAGAAAAATACATTTAAAGAATTTAAATTACTCATCCCTGAACCATCAGAGAATTCTTCTATAACTACTGAGAAAATTCTTACACTTTACCTATCTTTTGGCATGTATATTTTAGAACTAATTTGCATCAGCAAAAGCTAGGGATTTTACAGATGACTGATGCCTGTGAAAATGAGATTTCTCCCCTGAACTTGCTTTAATTAAAATGCTGCAAGTAAGGGAACATTTTAATGTGCCAATCTCCAAGTTTGGTTAGTGCTGGCTTTCTAGAAACATAGCTTTAGTTTGCATATCAAAGAACTCTTTTGCACAGGTTCTGCACTGTTTACACACTGGCTATTTAACACTCCAGGTAATTTCTTATTGAATAGTGTTGCATAAATGATGGGCAAAATGAATAAGAGGTCTTCAGCTACACACCTTTTGTTTTTGTTTTTTTTGTTGCCTCATTTTTGATATTATATAAAGTACGTGAATTGGTAATGATAAACTTCTATTTATAGGGAACTTTAGGTTGAATATAGCTTAGAGTTGAAGACCCAGAAAAGCTGTATCTGAAATGACTTTTCATCTTTTTTTCACCAGAATTACAACTTTGATAAACGCCATGTCCTCCTACTCATAGTAACAGAAAAATTCTATCTCCAAAGGTTATGTTCCCTGTAGTTTCAAATCACAGGAATGTTCATAGGCAGCTTGGTCAAGGTTATCTAATAATAACCCAGAGAGAACAATTTTATCACCTTGTGATAATTGCTTGTGGACAAAACAAGCATTGTACATTGTACCCACATTTAGTCCCCTTAACACATTATATATGTAAGTATGTGTACCCTTTATTGGCTAAAATCTATACTCATATCCATAACATTTAACTTATACATATAACTATATTTATATATAGGTTATAAAATATAAATTATTATATTTAGATCAACAACTGATCTCAATTTCAAAAGCAGTAGCTTACTTAAATTTCCTGAAATGTGAAAACAAAAAGAAACAAATATGTCTATAGCACTATGAGTTTCAGTTTCTCTCTGTTTTGTTTTTCATCTCTAATTAGAGAGACATTTCCGTAGAATATCTACACACATTATTGTTTAAAAAGGCAAGTAATGTTTACTGTATACTTACTTTGTCTCCAGGACTGTTCTAAGTGCTTCAATATATTAGTTTTTGGAACCCACAGAATGAACCTATAAGGTAAGTATTTTAATTGTTTTTATTTCAAAAATAAGAAAAATGAGGCACTTACTAGACGTTAACTTCTCTGTGGACATGATCCATAGAGAAGTAGTTAAGCCAAGAAATGAATCCAGACAGGCCGACTCCAGAGACTCTGCTTTTATTGCCTTAATCTTATGTTTAATGAATTGATTATTTTTCTATATATGTATTTATTTATTTCTCGACCCCCCCGCCAATATATAAATATCAGAGATATCAGAGTCAGGATATATCTCAAGAGTTCATGTTCTTAGTCATCCTACTCTAGTGTCTGCCAGATCTGAGAGTGAAATGAGGGCTGTAATGGGAAAAGTCACAGTTAGAATGGGAACATATCCTAAATTGTGTAGAGTGGAGCTCCTACAGATGGATTCTTAGCGAGCTCTGCTTCCTCTCTCCCTCTCTCTCATATTGTATTGTGCAATAGAATACATAAGAAATGTACATACTCTTTCTATATACGTATATGAAGGATTACATAGTGAAAAACATTAAAACTCAATTAATTAAACATTTATGGAACTGCTGAGGCCTTTTGCTTCTCTGATCCAACTTGCTCATGCTGACTTTTGTGACAATTATTTTCGTGATTTTCCTTTGTACTTTTATTAGCTATATATGTATTCCTAAACCATACAGTTTAATTTCGATTGTTTTAAACTTTATGTGAATAGAATTATTTTCATGTGTATGATTTAAAATTTTTATTTTAGTTAAAATTTATATAAATATATATATTCAATTTTTATGAGCCTATAATTTTTATGCTATTTTCATTCAGAGTTGAATCAGCGTTCTAATATATATTTAAAATTGATATAAAAAAATTCCACGTTATTTATTTAATATAGAATGTTTAAGTAGTAGTGTCTATATTTGTTTCTTAAATAATTCAAGAGAGCTTGTGCATTGAATGTTATGGTAAATAGTTCTATAAAAATTGTTTTCATCATTTTCTTTTATGTTGATTATTTTGTACCTAGATTTGATGTGCATCAATTTTTTTATAATGTTACCCATGTGTTTTCATATTCATGTGAAATTCTAAATACTTATCTGTTAAATGTGTTCATCTACTCCCTATTTGTGAATTACACATTTTTCATTCTTAGTTTGTGATCTTATGGCAGAAATCTCTTTTATTTTAAACTCTTTGATTAAATTATCCAATAATTGAAAGGTATGTAAGCATTAATTGGGGAATAAAACTTTGATGACATTTCATAATAATAATAACATCTTGAATATTGTTAGTTTGTCTTTATTCTGTAATTGCAATCTTGATGTTTATTTTGGCAACAAAAATTCTTTGAGAAATATTTTTAAATTACTACATGGCTGAAATAATTTATTCATTTATTATCTATTTATTTTTATTGCTTTGCAATAACAAAATATACCCTTTAGTATTTCTCTTTTAAACTTCATTTATCTATATTTCTATGTTGTTAAATTTTCTTAATGTTTTCTCTTTTAAAATTTGTAGTGTGGAAAGCAAAAAGATAACATTTAAACAGTGTTTAAAGTGAATTTATATTACCTTAAAACAAAATTTTGTCATTTTAGTGGAGTAATGCTTTTGATCAGTATGACCAACATATTTATCTAAATCATTAACATTTTGTGGCTTTGCGGAATACAATTAAAAATTTGCAATATAATATTAGAACTAAAATGTATTTATTTGAAAAGATTATTTTGATACAAAAATCATTCTAAACCACTTCTAACAAGTAATCCTCTTTCCTCTTTCATAATGTTGAAGACCTGGAAGAAAGAGGGAAGCTGATATATACATAGTTTCATAGTTGCTCTGTAAATTACCTTGTTACCAAAATTACCTCTTTTCAGAACCATTTTTATTAAAATATGTATTTATCTTCAGGGAAAAAGTTAACATCTAATGCATTTTAAAATAAGTGAATAAGAGCCTCTGTCTTATAAAACACAATAGAATTCTACTTAAAATATCCTTCATTTAACTTCCAAAAGTATCAGAGGATATATCTTTTCCCAAAAGTTTAATAACATGACATCGGGAGGAATCAGGTATACAACTGCAAACTGTGTCTTATAAATTCTGCTTAGCGAGCACTTTTATCAAAAGAAATGCAAAACAGCCTTTCATTTTTCTTCACAGAATTTGTTAAGTGATGAAGGAAAAGTTAGATTTGCTTTCACTCTGGGCAAATTTGGTAAACAAGTTAGCAAGTCAAAGTCCCTATGATATGATGACTATCTTTTAAGGTACTTATTTCATTACTATGATTCTCGAATTCTCTTTAAGCACATGGAATAAAATTCATTTGTTGAGTAATATTAAGTATGTGCTTGACTTTGAGTCAGGAAGGGGGATAAAAAATGTTAATGTATTTGAAGAATTAAATTTATCAAGGAGTTATTTTAAAATATAATGAAAAGGTTTGGAATGATAGTGGAACAACTAATGTATAGATGAGAATAGAAAAGAAATAGAAAGAAAAGAATAAAAATAAAGGAATAGAATAGAAAGTTATGTTTATTCTTATTATGCAAGATTTTCTATTTTCATATTTTAATTGTTTATTTGAGATGGAAAATAAAAGCAGTGATTTCCCAAGGCATCAAGCATGTTTTAAAGACTCAGCTGTCATTCCTATTATTAAAGAAGTTACTTACATAAAATCTCCTTACAAAGAAATATAGAATCATTGAGAAAGTAAATGCATAGAATGCATCTTAAGCTTTTACAGAAAATGAAATATATTCAATAGTAATAGGTAATAGACATATAATTTTCTACAATTAGCAATGATTATTTACAAGTTTAAAAGCGTGATTTTAGAGCATTATTTGTGTTTAATAAAATTTAATATTTTATTCTTTAATATTTTAAAAAGAATTACTTTATTGTAAATATTTTTTAAATATAAGAGATAAAAAAACCATATCACACAGCCTAGTTAATATTTTAGAATGTATATTTCTATTTTATTTTGTGTTTGTGTGTGGGAGAGAGAGTGAGAAATATAGAGAGAGAGAAAGAGAGATTTGACAAATCATAACCAAGGATGCGCAATAGCAGCGAAAATATTAGATTATGTCTGGATGCTAAGGAAAGAAGAGATTAAAATATAAGAACTTCAACAAGTTTTTCATATATATGAGATACATAGGGTAAGATTAATAAAAAATGAACAAAAATGATTAAAAATCTCTACTGACCAGGGAACATACAAGGCCTTGAGAAAATATGTTTGTGGATAATTCTGTATCATTGAAACTCCATGCTTGAAAGGACAAGGGTAAGGAAATCAACATAGAAATTTTCATTTGAAGGTGTTTAATTGCTGTTGTCAGGAACAATTGTGAAAGAGTTGAAATGCACTGGTAGATTATTGGGTATCTTCCTCCTTGTTATCTGATTCTACAGGTGCTTTTGCACCTTTCATTGTCATTGAGATATTTTACAACTCTATAAATTGTAGATAACCTGCCCTTAGTGTAGATTATTTTTTCCATGGATGTGTAAATTATGTGTTGGAAGACAATTGCTTATTGCCATGTGGATATAAAAAGGCTTTTAACATTTTTTACTTCTCTTTTTAAATTTACTTCAGCATTTCATATTTAACTATAATTCTACTCAAAAGTTTCCTTTGAACTGGTTGCAGTTTTTACTTTCAGTCTCCCTTATTAATTAATGAGTTGAATATTTGGCATGTGAGTAATTTATATTCCTGTGAGAGTTATAGTATTACCTTCTTTAAAAATACTTTAACATTTTTGGGTGTTATTAACAGAGATGACCAGTGGATTCACCTGAAGCCAAGTAAACCGTCTTATTGGAGAAATGTACAATATGAGCTGCTTACGCTCAGGCTTCCACAGGTGAGTTTCAAGCACAGCTAGAACTTTAACTCTGCTGATTCTTTGTTTTCTAGTACGTTTTACCCTCCTCTACTGATTTTGTTTTGTTTCTGTTTCTGCTTTGCTTATATCTAATAAGTGATTCCCCAGTTTTGCCAGTAATGGTTGGGAATTTGGTTTTTTGATGTGATCATGTGGTGATCTGTAAATGGATTAATAGATTTATAGAGATCTATTCTCTGTTGGGTTAGAGATGACAGTGAATTTGGTTTGCTAGTTTTGTCATTATTTATTTTTTGTATATTTGTCTATTTTGAGTACACATCAATCCACTGGAAAGCAGAATTACTCTTTAATATCAGGACCAATGAATTTGACCTGTGGCCAAAACTGTGTAATTCAAGCTATTTCTGTGCCTACATACATGGCTGTAGTTCAAAAAAGCCTTTCCTTCTCATTTTGTGACTATATAAAATTGCCCTATCTTCAGAGAATATCAGTAGATTAGATTATAAAGGAATTATTTTCTGGTTGGCTTATAGATAAATACTCCTAAAATTATCAGAAAATAAGGAAATTGAACTTATAGTACTTCAAATATATTTGAAAATTTTTTCCTACAGAAACTCAGAACTGCCCTAAGAATCCATATTTAGATAAATATGAAGTAAATTAGACTAATTTAATAATTTTACCTTAATAAAAATGTTTGTTTCCTCTGATTTGTCAGTGTTAATTATAATTCAAGTCAAAAAGCTACAATTTATTCTACTTTGATTTACTTTTCCCAAACATATAGAAGTTTACTGGTGAAATAGTTAACATAAATGTGTGCTCAATTAAATAAAATCATTATTTTGACAAACTTCTTATTTCAAGGTAATTATGTTTTAGAGTATATCAGATTGAAGATTATTTTCAAGATCTTTGGGCAACTTAAATCTTTGGACTGATATTGAATGATTATCAGATACTTGTATATATTCTAGTTAATATAGAATAATTACATCAATTACAAGCATAATTTTAAAGTTATGTAATTCCTTCACATATTTATATGTTATAGAGGATATGTAATTTTGGTTCATGTTAGTGGATATCATCATTTAAAAAGCTTTAAGGGGGCTTCCCTGGTGGCGCAGTGGTTGAGAGTCCGCCTGCCGATGCAGGGGATACGGGTTCGTTCCCCGGTCCGGGAGGATCCCACATGCCGCGGAGCGTCTGGGCCCGTGAGCCATGGCTGCTGAGCCTGCGTGTCCGGAGCCTGGGCTCTGCAACGGGAGAGGCCACAACAGTGAGAGGCCCGCGTACCACAAAAAAAAAAGCTTTAAGAAGCTGCATATGGAGGTCTTTGGCTGTAGAAAGTTGTTTTACATATATTTATGAATTCTACTGGAAAACCAAAATGCTTGGAATGATGAAAGATCTAAGTTATTCATCCCCCAGTTTTATCTGTGAAATAAAAGTTACTCATCGGATTAAAAGTTATAATCAAGTTAGTGGTTGATATTCTGCTTAGAATAATAGTGAAAGAAAATACACCTGTGAATGTACTTTAGATTTTCAAGGAAAAAAGAGTAGTTTTGTCATAAGGTAGCATTTCTAAGCCTTTTTTTTTTTTTTGGCACCTTGTACCCTTTTACAACTGTTAATTATTGAGAATTGAGGACCAAAGATCCTGATATTTATTAAACATGAAAGCTGAGAAATGTTTAAATGTACTTATTTGTAGATTCACTTGAAGATAGGAATAATTAACACATTGCATGTCAACATGATGAACATCAAAATATTAATATAAATTTAATTTTGCTCTTACAGTTCCCCTGAGATCTATCGTCAAATAAAGTGTCAGATTGTTCCAGAATGTGAAAAAGCATAATAATGAAGGACAAAACACAGAAAGTGATATTTTTGCTTTGGTTTATAATACCTGACTCTAAAAAGAAACTATGAAATATGTTAAAATATTAGCAATTTTTTCTTTATTTCCATTAGCTTGTTTCCTTGGTTTATTGACTAATGTCTTTTCCTATAATAGGTAGAAGAGATTCTGTGTTTTATTGGAACAGTATTCTATGCTTTATGTTGATGATGTTTTACCACTGATTATTTAATGAAAAAAACAAAGAACCAGTGTTTCCTCACTTATAAAAGAGCTGAGGTTCTTTACAACCAAGTTATGTTCTGTGTGCATTTGCCACTTAAACAGATAATCAAGTATTATTTCTCAGTCACTCTTGATTCAGATCTCTTGACAAATTTTTAATTTCTGCCTTCCCCAGATCTGCTTTTATTTGGAGAAAAAAAACCTACAGAACTTTCAGGATATCTCTTACATGTAAAACTATCTTTGAAAAGTTTCTCACAGGGTCTCTGGAAAATGACAGTTTTTTTCCCCCATCTTAGAGAAAGAGGTATCATAAATAGATTTGTTGGATTATTTTCATGGAAAGAGTCAAGTAAGAAGAATGACATAGACATCCTAAATTTAAATTTGAATAGATAAAATGTTATATGAATATTTCAGAAATTATCTGCTTGATGGAAAGTTTCTAGAAGTTTGCCAATGCTCTCACTGTACAGACTATGTTTTCATCTTCAAGGAAAATATTGATCAAGACTTTATGATATAATTATGTTGAGTTTTCCTTTACTTGTCAGAGTCCTAACAATGTTTTGCCTGGTATTAGGCAACAAAAATATATGTCTTCAGCCATAATTTTTCTTATTATTTATGTCTACTTGGCCATAACCTTATTTCTTTACTTTGAATGTACACATTCTAGGCTAGAGGTTTTCAGTTTGGAAAGCACATTCAACTTTCTCATAAAGTTTTATAATACTAGAGATGTCTCAAGCCTTCTCCAGAGTTACCGAATCTCTTCACCTGATATTCTTTGTATATATTTTGGTATATCTTAGAATTATTTCCTGTTTTATTTTAATATTTTTTCTTTATGAAAATTATGTTCATTTAGGCTTATAAATCAGATGCATAACATTTCTTGACTTCATTGAAAATAGGTATATTTATTATCATTAGAGATTTTTCGTCTAAATTTTTTGGGAATAGTTTTATTAACTTCCTTTTTCATGCCATGGAAAAAACCTTATTTCCTTGTCAGTTGCACTAATTTTTTTTTTTTTTTTTTTTGCAGTACACGGGCCTCTCACTGTTGTGGCCTCTCCCATTGTGGAGCACAGGCTCCGGGCGCGCAGGCTCAACAGCCATGGCTCACAGGCCTAGCTGCTCCGTGGCATGTGGGATCTTCCCAGACCGGGGCACGAACCCGTGTCCCCTGCATCGGCAGGCGGACTCTCAATCACTGCGCCACCAGGGAAGCCCAGTTGCACTAATTTTATTGTGAATTCTAATTAGACTTTTCACATTTGAAATTTATTATTAGAAAAAAATAATAGAAATACCATAGGCTTTTTGTCTGTAGCACAAATAGTATTTGTTTTACTCTGATATATGCTGGATATACTATTATGTGCTGATCAGAGTTTTATCTTAAACAAAGAAGAATAATTTCAAAGCCTCAAGGAAAAAAACAATAGCAGGTACTTTAAACTCAAATGTGGACTTTTCTTTATAGCTTCTGAGCTGACATTGTTTAGATGATATTTAGACTGTATCAGTAGACCGAATCAGAATTTTCATGATTCCTTTAAATCAAGAACATTTATGTTGGGTTCATGCTAAACCAAGATGGAGAGGAACAAGAGCTAAAAACATAGGATTGATTAAACTGGTGAAGAAAATTTATTGTGGTTATTTGCTTGTAATATTGTTTATATTGTCTTAATGTTCTATTATTCATGTATGTAAGGAAGCTCTTTTAAAGCTACCCCATTAAGTGAAGTGACTTTGCTTTTGTAAACTGAAATGACACACCCTGACATCCCAGAAATCATAAACACTTATAAAATCTAATTACTTTTCGTGGCAATATATTTATTTGCTTAGGTTCACTAAGCATCTTTTTTTTTCCATGATATAATTGGACAAATTGATCATGTGGCTAAGGTCTTAGTGGAGTATCATATTTAAAATGATGTTCATTTAATCAGTTATGACCAGCACTTTAAGGAACTAACTTTGGCTGTACTTACAGAGTAAATGCCTACAAAACCCTCCTAGAAAAATTGTCCTGGTGCCTTGCAAATTGTCCTGGTGCCTTGCTTGTAGGAGTCCTAGCCTGATGGTTAGTAAGGAAGGTCACCTTTTGGACCAGGAAATTTAGAATATTTTGCGAACCCCTAGAATAGAAAGATTCACCCCAACTTGAGAGTAAATTAGGTGAAATTTGGTAGAGTTTCTTGGACTTGTTTTCTGGCCTCAAACAAAAGAAACTTTATAAATTCAATCTTAGATTCTTTATGGAAACTTCTAGACAGAAGTTAATTTTGCAGACATTAATTATTCAATACTGTATAACTCTAGACTTAAAATATAGTCTCAAGGAAGTCTATACAATTAATCAACACTCTTGCAGCAACTTATGTAAAAAATCAGTCCAAATCAAATGAGACAGGCTGATTTTTGGATTAAAAAATTATTTATTAGAAATTATCATAATCACAGGGAAGAGTTGGTGCTGTAAAGAAAAAAATTTTTTAAGATTTTGAAACAGAGAAAAAAATTCTGGGCTTGCTTTTTTCTTTTCTGGGTCACCTGATTCCACGGAGACTCTGCACTTTGCTTTTGAGCTATTCCACTATCAGTTGTCTTATTAGCTATTCTACTGCCAGTTGTAGAAAACTGAGAGTAGTGCAAATGATTTCTTTACATAGAAATTAAAATTGTATCTAATCAAATGCCCTGTGGATATTGACCAGTTTCATGAATTTTTGCATCTATTTGTAAATTCATTCCAGCATTCTTCATCTGACCGTACAAGTACTGTACTTTGAATTCTACTCTGAAACAGTTGAAATATTAATGAATTAAATACATCTTTGATGCTTGAACCATTCCTATTTGTATGAACATCATTATGATGAACAGACTCTAAGGTAAGCACCCCCCTCCCATGATTTCCCAGCTCCTAGGGTCCACACCATTGTGTAATACCCTCACATTGAGTGCAGGCAGTATGTATAAATTGCTTCTACCCAACAGAATGTGGCACTTCTGTGGGGATATAGAGATGTCACTCCCTTCATTACATGATATATAAGACTTCATCTTAGACTACAGTGAAAGATTATCCTTGCAGGTTTGAGGAAATAAGCAGCTATGTTGAGGAAGTCTTTGTGGCAGAAAAACTGGGTGGGGCCACAAGGAACTATGAGTGGCCTCTAGGACCTAAATGTGGCCTCTAGCAGACAGATAGCAAAAAGCTGAAGCACCCAGTCATGCAAACACAAAGCAATTACTTCTCCCAATAATCTGGATGCTTAGAAGTTATTCTTCCCCATTCTAGCCTCCAGGTGAAAACTCAGTTTGGCGAATACCTTGATTGAATCCTTGCGAGACACTGAGCAGAGGATGCAGCCATACTATGCCAAGACTCCAGATCAGAAACTATGAGATGATAAATCTGTGTGTTATTTTAAGCCACAAAATTTGTGGTAATTGGTTACATATGCAGCAATACTGAGCAACTTATATAGTCATGATTTTACCTTTTGTTTTTAGATATTCTTTAATAATGTGAATTGGTATAGTTAAATTGCAATTGCTACTGTGCATGTAGACAAAAAGAACAGAAAATATATGGTAGATCAATTATTTCTGCACTGCAAAGCAAATGTCTTAATATGGCATGATTGTTCCTGTTTTACTAAGAAGGTAACCAACAAAACTGGAACTAGGTACCCCAGGCATATGTGGCTACACCCTACAGTAAGCAACAAAGTTTAGGAGAATTGTACAATTCTGAGAGATATTTTTCAAAGGATTTATTTTCTTTTTTAACTTGTAGTTGAAAAAAAATTTATCCTGTACCAGGAAGGAGGAAGGCCATAATCAATTGACCATATGGTATACTGGCTTTTTTAAAAATAGAGCAGAAACTGCTGAAGGCTAAAGCAATTCATAAATTATATTCTTCTTGTGGGAATACCATGGATCTGATGCATTCCTTATTTATTATATTCAGCTTTAAAGTTAAGAGAAGATTTACAAAACACTTAGAAGAAAAGATAGATACATTTAAAAAATTAGTACATAAGGATTGTGTTCTATTGAAGGACTTGCTGAGTACTAAAATTAACTAATTATAGAATTATGTTGTTACAGCTCTTAAAATATGGTAACAAATATTGAATAATATAATATTTCTGAAATAAAATATAAGTAATATAAAATGATTACCTCTGAAATATTATATCATATTTTTCAATATGAGGAAGAGATATAAAGTTATGGGGAAATAAAAAACATGCTAATTGATTAACCTTAACAAGAGAAAGTAAATGGATTTAATTTATTCCTGAATAGGTCATTAGAAAAATCTTTAAGGCAGAATATAGTGGAATTAAAACTTAAATATATTATCTAAATCATTAGTGAAGTTCATAAGCCATCATCCACACACTAAAAATTCCATGATTTATAAAATCTTCCTAGCAATACTGAGCAACTTATATAGTCATGATTTTACTTTTTGTTTTTAGTTATTAATAATGTGAATTGGTATAATTAAATTGTAATTACGACTGTGAATCAAGTTTTTTTGTCATTGACTTTTTAAAATTCTCTGAAGTTTAAAGAATGCGATGATTTCAGAGGACAGTAAGCATTAAATGTAGGGAAGCTGTGAGATAATATAGATATTAGAATAATCTATTGAGACAACAGAAAAGAGAAAACTAAACTCACTGTACAAAGTTTAGAGACTTAAACCATTCAAGACAATGTGTAAAACATTTTTTGCCAGCTGACTTACTGAGTTTATTTCAATTATTTTTGAATATTTTACCGTTTATGATTAATGTTGTCTTTATAGTAGAATATCTTTGCAAATTTACCTCATTAATATTCAGGAATAAATATACTAACATTATTTGCTCTGCGGGCCTCTCACTGCCGTGACCCCTCCCGTTGCGGAGCACAGGCCCCGGATGCGCAGGCCCAGCGGCAATGGCTCATGGGCCCAGCTGCTCCGCAGCACGTGGCATCCTCCCGCACCGGGGCACGAACCCGTGTCCCCTGCATCGGCAGGCGGACTCCCAACCACTGCACCACCAGGGAAGCCCTCTTCTGTGTTTTTATACATGTATAGGTTTTGCACTGGTAATACCAGTGGTGATTTTTTTAATCAGAAAATAACTAATACAAAGTACTAGATAATTCTAACTGTCAATGCTTGTGTATTTCCTTTCTTCCCAATGACATTCAGTGCTGTTGTCAAAGTGATCACTTTTTCTGTCTCTTCACTCTTCATTTTGCATTTCATGGTGTAACATCTCCTTTCCAGCACAGCACTAATATTGGCACCCCTTCTGGTAACTAACCCCTTAGCCTGACCTGAAGTCTTTCTCGTTAGATGAAACTGTTAAAGATTGCATCTTTTCTGAGTTCAGAGCAACACTGGTTTGCTCACTAAGTATTTGTGGAATTAATAAAACCATTTCATGCTCCTGATTCTTACTTGCAGACACAGTAGCAGCACAGGCGCTTTTATCTTCCCTAATCTACTCTTTCTCATCCAGCATGTCCTTTGTCTTCAGAGCCTGTCAGCATACAAGGTAGAGACAAAGATCATGCAACCACAGTGCTGGAGATGTCTGAAATCGTTTTCTAAATTGTGTAATTATTTTTGCTCCAAAATATCTTGCTGACTTCTTGCACTTTGTTGATAGTTAGTTTTCTTTTTTCTCCATGTAAGTTTTGAATATAAGGATGATTTTAATGATAAATGATTGATTTTTCTCTCATCTACCCTAAAATATATATTCCTTACCATCCTTATCTTAGGAATGAGGTTTGTGAGTCCCAAGGAAGGACAGGAGACCTGCTTCTCTATTACAGGAATTGCCATCCTCCTGATGACTTATAATGTCAGGTAGATGCATATCTGTTCACTGAGCCTGGGCCATTTTGGATATAGAGATGGTTGAGGATTACACCAAACTTTGCACCGTGTTTGAAATAGTGCAGGGGATCCAACTCTTTTCTATCTAATTAAATGCACAAAGACTCAAATCTAAATACCTTATGGTTTCTTCCCCCGCCCCTCTTTTTTCCTGAATTATTATTACAGCTTTGTTAGAAAATGTGATTTGGCAGAACAAGTGCTAGTGTTGTTCCAGACAAAAGACCAGAGCATTAAGATTTGTGTTTATGACAAATAAAAACAGGAACTAAAAGAAGAACTCTGGATAAATGAATCCTCAGAGATCAGAAATGATTTGTCAGCTAAGAAAGGGAAAGAGGAACATTGATGCATACCATCAGGGACTGTAATTGTACTTTTTTTCAGTTTGTTTAATCTATACCACTTTCCCCCTCCCTTCCTAGATTACTTTGAATCATATCCAATGAATCATCACTTTAACTGAAGATATTCAGTAGGTATCCCTAAATAACATGCACTCTTAAAAAACACATCACTATAAATCTAAAATTAACACTAATTTTTAATGTCTTCAAGTATTAACTTCCCACATTTCTTTATATTTTTAAGTATTTTTAAAAATTGTAGTAAAATATACATAAAATTTAACATTTTAAACATCTTAAAATGTATAGTTCAGTGGCATTAAGTAGATTTATATTGTTTTACAACCATTACCATCATTATTCTCTGAAACTTTTTCATCAAATACCTATTTTTAAAAATTGTTTGTTTGAATCATTATTCAAACAATTTTCATATATTATGACTTGGAAAAATGACTCAAATGTTGTTTAATATTTCAAGTTCCCATATATCTCTTTTTTTCTTGAAATATTTTATTGAAGAAAACAGTTCATAAATCTTATAAGAATCGTATTCTCATATCATATTCATACATGGATGATTGTAGACACAAACTAATTTCTTATGACTTTGTAGTTAGAATTAAAGTTTTTACAGTACTCACATTTAATTATTATTATTATTTTTTTTTTTTTTGCGGTGCACGGGCCCCTCACTGTTGTGGACTCTCCCGCTGCAGAGCACAGGCTCTGGATGCGCAGGCTCAGCGGCCACGGCTCACGGGCCCAGACGCTCTGCGGCACATGGGATCCTCCCGGACCGGGGCACGAACCCGCGTCCCCTGCATCGGCAGGCGGACTCCCAACCACTGCGCCACCAGGGAAGCCCACATTTAATTATTTTTGACAAGACTGCCTCATATAAAATTCTATGTACTTCCATTCAGGATTGTGATGGTTAACTTTATGTCAACATGACTGGGCCACAAAGTAACCAGATATTTGATAAAACATTAATCTGGGTGTGCCTGTGAGAGTATTTGTGGATGAGATCATGGTAGACTAAATAAAGGGGATTGTCCTCCCCAGTGTGAGTGAGCCTTATCTAATCAGTTAAAGCCTGAGTAGAATAAAAAGGCTGACTCTTCCATGAGTAAGAGAGAATTCTTCTTGTCTGACTGAGCAGGAATATTGATCTTTTTCTATCTTCAGACTGGAACTGAAACATCAACACTTTTTGTATTCCAAGCTTGCTGGATTTCAGATTGGAACTTATACCATTGGCTCTCCTCATTCTTGGACCTTTGGACTCAGGCTAGAACTAAACCATCAGCTCTCTCCTGAGGTCTTGGAACTTCTCAACTTCCATAGTCATGTGAACTAATTCCTTGTAATAAATCTTTGTTGATATATATATCATGTTGATTCTGTTTTTCCAGAGAATCCTGACCAACACCAGGGATACATATGTCTGGTTGCCTTTGCTTTTGTGACATTACCACTAATGATAATTATTAGATCTCTTAATTAAGGATTGCAAAATAGAGATATTCTAATTCTTATTTGATTACTTATGTAATATTTCTATAATTAGAAACTTTCACTGACCAAAAATTTATTTATCCTTATGTTCTGAACTATCAGAATGACAAATAAATGAAGAGCAAAGGAAACAATCAACAAAATATAAAGGCAACTTACAAAACTGGGAGAAAATCTTTGCAAACCACATATCTGATAAGAGATTCACATCCAAAATATATAAAGAACTAATACAACTCAGTGGCAAAAAAAAAAAAAGACATTTTTTTCCAAATAAGACATACAAATGGATAACAGGTGCATGAAAGGGTGCTCAGCATCATTCATAATCAGGGAAATGCAAATCAAACCCAAAATGAGATATCTTCTTAAAGATAGATATAAAGATGATGTTAGAATGGCTATCATCAAAAAGAAAAGAGATAACATTATGTATCACATTACATATATTTGTACAACATGGATGGACCATGAGGGCATTGTGCTAAGTGAAATAAGCCAGGCAGATAAAGACAAAACAGTTACGGTATCACTTATATGTAGTATTTTTTAAAAAGATGAACTCATAGAAACAGAGTAGAAAAGTGGTTGACAAGAACTGAGAGGTGAGGGAAATAGAAGTTAGGAAAAGGATACAAACTTTCAGTGATGAGAAAAAAAAGGCACATATAAGAAGTTTAGCTTCCATTACCCTTTACTTTTTTTTGCTTCCCCAGAAAGATTATTTAAACATATTTATCATTTATTTTTCTATTTTTTAAATATAACATTGTGTAGCATACTACACATTCCATCTTGTTTTTTTCACTGCAGTACATTATGAAGAATACTGCATAGTATTATAAAAATGTGTAACTCATCTGGAAAATATCTTCATAGAAAGGTTTTTGAGGAAGTAATATACTTGAAATTGGTCTTTAGAACTGACAACTGTGAGTGGAAAAAAATGGAAGAGTCAAAGTCTAAGTATGTGGAGGTCAGTTAGAAAGGTACTACATTTGTCTAGATGAAAAGATGAAAAACTTGAAATAGGTAGAGATGGCTAGAAATGAAGAGGCACAAAGTTAGAGTAGATGGTTTTGGAAACTTATCAGATAGGGATAGTAAAAAAGAGACATTACCTAACATAATTTCAAGTTTGCAAAATAGGGTGACTGAGAGAATTATGGTGACATGAAAATGAGTGAGAAATGCATGAAACAGTACTTACTGAAATTAGAATATTATACATTCAACATTCAATTTTGAATCTATTTTGTTTTGTGATTACACCTGCCATATTGTCTAATGGTTTGTGAAAATGAAAGATAAGACTGGAGAAAAGTCAGACCTAGAGACATACAAATTCATTTTATTTACATAAAGGGAGAGATCAATACAAGAGATTGAAGAGAATGCCAATGAAAATAGTTCAGAGCATGGAGTAGACATAAAAAAATGAGAAAGAAATGAAAAACAATGTATCATAGAATCAAATGAGGCAAAAGAAGGAAGCAAGTATTAGACCGAAATATATTTCGATCAATGTTTGAATGTAATGTACAATAAATTTTTAAATAATTTTTAGTCTATAGAAGTCAAGTGGCCATTTGGTATCAGTCGTGTTTGTATCCATTTGGAAGAAATATTCAGAAAATCATATTGTAGTTATATTGTACTTATTTATGTGAACATAGAGCATTTACTTGTCAAATGAGATTTATCCCCTTTGTAGTCATTTAAGGAACTTAAAATCCACGATGCTATAGAGCATATTTTACAAGGAAAGTTCTCACTTTATTTTTGTTTCTACATGAGTCTCATATGGAGGACAAACTGTTCCTACCGACATATGGAAAACTTGGTAATATATATCATAATAATTGGAAAAAGTCAAAATGAAACAGAAGGAATATGACACAAAAAGTTTTTTACCTATGTTTCACAGGGAGTGTAAAGTTGTAGCTGAGACAATTAGAAGTTTGTTACCTAGACATAAAATGCACAATGACTAAAAAGTACCTTTTAGAGTATAAATGCTGCATAGAAATTTGCAGTTAAATATATTACTAGTTTTCTTCCTAAATTTAATTCCAGAACTATAGTTCCTTGCAAATATGTATAACATGTTTAGATTAAGGTACAATTGTATTAGAAATATGTTCTGATTATTTTACTTAATACCTTAAAAACTTTGTTTTTATGCTAACATATTTATGATAATTCCATGGCATCAATAAAATAATAATGCCTTATCATGATTTAAATATAATGTAACTATATCCAAGACATTATATAAATTTCTGTGACTATATTTGTCTTATAGAATATAAGGCTAAAAATTACTCAGCTTTCTAATTAACATGAATGTTCTCTGGAGCCTTGAGAATATTTTCCCAAATGATTTTTGCATATACAGCTACTTGCTCTATAATTATGAGGTTTGTTTCAATGAGTGGTACCTTTTAAAATTTGAAGTGCTGCTATAAAGCATGAAAAATACAGATCACAAAACTATTTGTTTATAAAAAGAAAATGGTATTATAAAAACATTTGAAACAACTATATATTTCATATTAATTTCATCTGTTGTATTTAAGTATCCACTTATTCAAAATTTTCAGTGTAAACTAAAGTTGTTAAGTGAAAAATATACAGTATCCTTTCTTAATGAAGGAAACATAAATGGTTGGTGAGGCTTAAAAACAATGTAGAAAAATAAAGCAGAAGGAGTAGCTTGAATAGCCAAAAAGTCTCTCGGCTGATATCCAGTATGAGACTTATATAAACCAGTCTTTGGCAGAGCATCCTTAGGTTGTTTGCATAATATTCATTGCGTTGAAGCTGAACCTCTAGATGCAGGAGTAAATTTTTCTTGTGCATCTGCTGCAATGCACTGATGTTGAATAAGTTTTAATTTCTAAAAGTCATATAAATGTCTCTAGGTTAGAAGTAAACTGCTTGTCAGAAACAAAAAACACACATGAATATTACCTAGACTCAGTACAAATATAATATTTTTGAAGGATTTTAAACTGTGTCCACAAAATGCCTAATAAAATAGGTGTCCCCAAATCAGACCATAATAGAATAAAAATATGCAAGGTATTTGTCAACAATTAATGAGATATATAATTATAAATAAGGGTAAAGAATAATGTTCTGCATACAAAAGTACTTATGACCCATAATGAGTAGAAGACTGATATGAATTGAAACAGGTGAAAAATAATATAAAGAATAATACAGTATTTCAATGTTAGTCATAAATTAAGAATTTGTTCTGTTTTCATTGTATTATTACATTGTGAGTCTCATATGCTATAAATGGGGCTTCGCATGCAATTACAGGATAAAAAAGATTTTTGGTCTTATAATGAAACTGACAAATATCCATCAACTCTATTTCTTCAGTAAATTATTTTATCTGCTTCAATAGAAAACACACAAAAATATTTTAAGTTAAGTTTGGAGCATTTTCCCCAAATTATGTATTGTGGATCTCCTGCCCCACTGATGAATTAAGGTCAAATAACTTTGATATACTGCCTGCAGTAGCCCCCGTTTAGAAATTTGCAATGTATTATATTTGCATGTGAAAGGTCAGAGAATCTATGTTAAAAATCCTGTTCATTTTTTAAACATTGTGTTTAAACAGAATATAAACACAGAACCTCCATAAATGTTTCAAGAACTAGTTATTTGAATATAATTTGGAAAATATGGAGGTAGAAATTACCCATGTTTTAATTATCTTCTTAACCTGTAATGCCAAAACTATCCTAAGTTTTTGGCTAATTCTAGCTAAGGCTTTCCTGTACTTCAGAATGAACTTAGATCATCTATCTCCCTTTCCAAAAACTTGTGTTCTTTCTGACTCTATCATTTCTAGTCTTCTGATTATCTTTTCTAGATCTTTTTCTGTAGGCACTGAGTGCAACTGGCCAATTATTAATATTTTATGCAATTTGTTCTAGAGACTGTCCTCTCAAATGTATATATCTAGTTCCAGGAAACTCTTCTCTCAACTATTCAGTTTAAAATATTGTATGCTACATAACCTTATGCAAATATTGTATATTCTAATTTTATTATAATTACTTAGGATTTATATTATAAATTTTCAAAACACTAAGACATCTTTTGCTTTTTGATTTTGCTTTCCTGATTTGTGTACTGAACAAATATCCATAAAGCACTTAAAGCATTTTAGGAAAAAGGTACATTATAAGTAATAATTTGTGAAATAAAGCTCTTCATTTGTAGACTGTCAAGAAACACGTACTATAATTTATAATGTATTTATAAAAGACATATTATCCATTAAATTCACCTACTGATATTTACTAGGGTATACTTCAACAAATGAGAAAAAAATTCTCATGACCAGCGCATCTTAAAAGTGAAGACAGTTGAAACATGAGGGTGGGAAAAGTTCTGATACAAAGGAACAAAAGGAGAGAGAGAATATAGTAAGAAATACTCAGAAGTATAAATTTCATTTAAAATCGTGGCATTTTCAAGATATCAAAAAGTAAATTTCACTTTACAGTGCTTAACACAATTATTAGTAATTTTAAATTCAACGATTTTGGTTATCTTCTAACATATTTTTAATATCTCCTAAGTTATAACAAGCTTTAAATATATGCACCCACAGCTTTTGGGGAAAAAATAAACTTATGCTAGTAGAAAGATCCAGTTTGAAGGAACTTTCCCTTTAAATATTTCTTTGTAGATGTGTTTTTTTCCTTTTCTTTTAAAACTCCCTGTGGTAAAAATTTAACATGCTTCAGCTAGCAACACAGTTACTGAAAAAGATGTGTAAAACATTTATCCTCAATGCACTATGGATGGAACATTGATCTTAAAGTCTCTGAGGAAAATATATAATGGGGTTCATGTAATTTAATTGGTTCTAAAGTTGATATCAGAATGTATAATCCACTTTTTAAATAAATGCCATGGGAATTTGAGTTTTAAAAGAAACTTATTTTATATTTAAAAAATTTATCCTACTGAACAACGTATTTTTTTTCTCTCTCTTAGATTCTGCTGCTTTCCATGGAAGTATTAAACTGTGTAAAATTAAACTATACAGTTGTCCCTCAGTATCTGCAGGGGATTGGTTCCAGAACCTCCCACAGGTACCAAAAACCACTGAAGCTCAACTCTTTTATATAAAATGGCATAGTATTTGCATATAACCTTCACATATTCTCCCATATACTTTAAATCATCTTGTATTGCTTTTTGAAACTTTTTGAAATAAAAAATTTTTTCTTGCTTTTATCCATGGCTGGTTAAATCTGCAGATGCAGAACCTGCAGATACAGAAGGCTGCCTTTATAATATTGAACTATATTTTACATATAGTTTGTATAATTTTTGTTTTCAATACTTAGGACAATTTACAATGAATTATCAGATTTTCTCTAAAAAATAAATGGTACTTGAATACAAAAAAATTAAAATTCAAAGAATTTGTCACATAAATTTTGGAGAATAAATAACATATATTTGATAAAACTCTAAACAGAAATATTAAAAATATTGTGATCTTCTGTTTATAAAACCAAATGCATGTAATAAAGTTGGCCAGAAAAATCAGGCACTAGCATAAGAAATGTCTCTTAATAATTTCTGCACTGATACCAGCAATGTGCCACAAACAGAACTTTGTACCTCTGATATTACTAAGAATTTTCGAAAGGAAAGACCAATTCCTTACAAACTAAGATAATTAATGATAATCAATTAGAGCAGCTATGGATGAAGTTCACCCTTCTTTTTTGTTTTTCAATTAGAAATGTTATTCCAAAAGAAATAACTATGATTTTTAATAATTTATCATTTGAAAGGTATATAACAAAAGTAAAATTTAGAAATATCAAACTTTTTAGAATATTTATATATCAAAATAATTTATTTGAAATTATATAACCATCCATATATGGAATTCTTAGTTATTCAAGAAAGATTATAACTGACAGTTTTTACAGTCCACTAGATTCTTACTGACTCAGCTTCAGGAAACATCATTTATATTTCTAGTATATATATATATATATATATATATATATATATATATATAGTCACTAACCCTAAATAACTCACTATGCAGTGGGAGAGACAGGTTATATACAATGTGACACATGAAGACCTGTGGAATGAATGAAACATTATAGGGACATTTGCATTGTAGAAAATAATGGACTGGTTGGAAACCAAAAAGGTGCTATGATTTTGTAAAATAATAGAAAGTTTTCTGACCTTAAAGTAGAATTTCTTTTGTAGAAAAAGAATTGAGCCTACAGGACATATCTTGTCCTTTAATGAATAATGACCATAAAGACCTTAACAATCCCTTCAGCTTGACCAAACTTTAGACAGGCTTCTTCCTGACTCTAGGACCCTGATCCTATTTTTCCTAAATCCTTACTTTAGAAAACTTGCGATTGCAAGTTCTTTCTCTGCCCTTAGGTGATTTAACTCTTTTTAAAAGCTTCTTACCAATTTTATAACCCAGAACTGTCTTTTTCAAGGATCCTAGAACCATCCCTTTGAAAAGTAATCCTCAAGGGAAGTAGTGCCCTATCTTTCAGTCTCTGTGGAAGAATAGGAACCTAACTTCAGAGGGTGTCTCACTCTAGACTGTAAAACTACCTCCTTCTTCAGTCAACTATCATGAAAATATGAGGCAGTTTTTTTTTTTTTTTTTGCGGTACGCGGGCCTCTCACTGTTGTGGCCTCTCCCATTGCGGAGCACAGGCTCCGGACGCGCAGGCTCAGTGGCCATGGCTCACGCGCCTAGCTGCCCCACGGCATGTGGGATCTTCCCGGACTGGGGCATGAACCCATGTCCTCTGCATCGACAGGCAGACTCTCAACCACTGTGCCACCAGGGAAGCCCGAGACAGTTTATTTTTATCGTGGGTAAAGACAATTAGCAAACACAGGTGGCCTATGATCCCTCCACCACAGCTCTTAATCGTCTCTCACCCTTTATTTCAGTGGAGCTGAATTTCCACAACTGGCTTA
Source organism: Phocoena sinus (assembly GCF_008692025.1). Classification (NCBI taxonomy): domain Eukaryota; kingdom Metazoa; phylum Chordata; class Mammalia; order Artiodactyla; family Phocoenidae; genus Phocoena; species Phocoena sinus. The sequence continues at coordinate 119,573,565 of NC_045764.1, read as the reverse complement.
TGCTCTCTTCCCTATTGCTGGCAATATTAAAATAAAATCAACTTCTGTTACCTTGCGTGGCACAATGTTTTCTTTAGCAATAGGATTAGCTAATAAAGTGCCAAATACTTTTCTTTATACATCATTTTAAACTATAAAGATGTCCAAAGCTTGAACAAGTTATGTCATAGCAAAGCAGAAATTAAAAGAATGAATATAAATCTTGGTAAAACTGTGCCATTATTTTGGCTTAATCCCTCTGTTAAAATTAATAATGGAGGAGAGGTATACAAAGGAAGATAAAAGTATATTTTTAGACAAAGGCGATGACTGTAACCATTCATGTTTTTCTACTTATGCGTTTGTCTATTCAACAAATAGCTGTGTATACACAAAGATATAAAGTCCTTTACACACCTGAAGTCATTTTCCACTTAATATACAATCATACACAATACGACACATTTAAATAATACTTTAAATCAGCAGATAAGTGAATAATACAGGTCACAACATTTGAAAGTTTCAGCACATGGCATTAGAATTTAGAAAAAAGATTTGTGAAAAAGTAGAAATTATTTGGGTCTTGAACTCTAAGAAGAAATTAGAAAAGTGGATAAAAGGGGAAAGTATATTCAAGAATACAAATTAAAAATTGTTTGAATTGAGGCTGACCACAGTGCATTTTATGTACTACCTAGAAGGAGGAAAGGGAATGAGGAGAGATTTTGGGAGTCTTTAAAGAAAGTGAGTTTAGTCACATATAGCAAAATATAAAAATATGTCTCCATAGGTAGACTTAAGGTATGGAATCAGATTAGTGTAGTGAGAGTGCTGGACTCTGTGATTGGGAAGGATAAGAGAGGGTAGAGTATAGTGAAGTGTGTTATATTTCAACTTCTGCGAGCATTACAGCATGCTCACTACCAAAATTTAGTTTAGAAAGGTTACCATACAGTTGACTTCATTTATGCATTTCACCTCCCCACACCCTTCTTACCCTCTGGTAACCACTACTCTGTTCTCTGTATGTATGTTTTTGTTTATTTGTTTTAACATATTCCACAAATGAGTTAAATCCTACAGTATTTGTCATTCTCTGTCTGATTTATTTAACTTAGTCTAATACCCTCAAGTTTTATCCATGTTGTCACAAATGAGAAGGTTTCATCTGTTTTTTTATGACTGAGAAGTATTCCATTATATACATACACCACATCTCCTTTATCCACTCATCTGTCAATGCTGATGGGCACTGAGGTTGTTTCCATATCTTGGCTCTTATAAATAATGCTGCAGTGAACTCGGGGGTGCACTTATCTTTTTAAATCATTGTTTTCATATTCTTCGAATGACCCCAGAGTAGAATAGCTGGATAGTGTGGTAGTTCAATTTTTAATTTTTTGAGGAATTTTAATGTTGTTTTCCATGGTGGCTGCACCAATTTACATTCCCATCTACAATTTATGAACATTCCATTTTCTTCCTCTCTAGCACTTGCTATTCTTGCCTTTTTGATAATAGCCACTCTAATGAGCATGAGGTAATATCTAATTATGGTTTTTGATTTGCATTTCCCTAATAATTAGTGATGTTGAATATATTTTCTTGTGCCTGTTGATATCTATATGCCTTTAGGAAAATGTCTATTCAGCTCCACTGCCCATTTTTTAATGGGGTTGTTTGCTTTTTGTTGTTGTTTAATTGTATGAGTTTTTAATATATTTTGTATAGTAACTCCTTATCTGATATATGATAAATATATGATATTTATCTTCTCCCATTTGATAGGTTGTCTTTTTGTTTTGTTGATAGTTTCCTTTGCGGTACAGAAGCTTTTTAGTTTGACGTAGTCCCATTCGTTAATTTTTGCTTTTGTTTCCCTTGCCAGAAAGATACTGCTAAGAAAGACAAAGAGCATATGTCAAAGAGCATACTTACTGCCTATGTTTTCTTCTAGGAGTTTTATGGTTTCAGGTGTTACATCTCAGCCTTTAATTCATTTTGGGTTGATTTTTGTGTATGGTGTAAGATAGTGATCTAATTTCATTATTTGCACGTGGCTATCCAGTTTCCCCAACACTTGTGCTAATTCTGGTTTTATTTGAGAATGGGCATTTTCCATCCTCCACTACCTCTGCCAGAGTTGTCACCTGATGCCCTCACCGTTGCTGCTTGTGCCTCTCAGTCATTGGTTCCTTGCTGCTGCTGGTTTTACTAGTGTCACCACCTTGGGTATTGGAAGGGTGGTCACCTCCCTTCTGTCTAGAGTCTCCTGGGTCTCAGGCTCCACCGCTGCAGGGGGAAATAGAGGGTGGTAAGGGAGCCAGGTTACAGGAGCCTCTGACATGTCTGGGGTTGTCAGATTTGCAGGTGCCATTGCTGTGGGCAGGGGGCCTAGGGTTGTGGGTGCCTCCATGGCTGGAGGGATGTGGTCTCAGGCCCCACTTTCACTGTTGCCTGGTTCTCTGTAGGCATGGGTGCCCCTGTGGCCAGGAGGATGGAGTCATATGCACCACTTTGCCTGATGTTACCTGGTTCTCTGGGGCTGTGCCCTCAGCTGCTGAAGCTGGGTGGCTGGTACTTCAGGCACTGCCTCCACTTTCCCCTAGTTCTACCTCCTCTGTGTGTTCTAGCCACCCCCGCCTACACCTTTGGATGCACAGATGTATGCAATTCTCTGGCATCCTGGTGTGTTTGGCGAATCTTTGTTGAATTATAGATGTTTTACTGGTTGTAGATTAAAGAGGAGAGACAAAGGGAGTGTCATTTGCCGTCATGATGCTGAGGTCACCCTTAGATTTCTTTTTATATGGGAAAATCAACCATTTATTTGTTATATATAATGTAAAAATTTCACCCAATTAGTCATTTTCTTTGAACTTTGCCTCTTTTAGTTTTTTGTTTTTGCTTTTGGTCATGCAGAAGTTTCTGTTTTATTTTTATATGGCATAAAAAATAAAGCTGCAATAAAAATCACACCTAGATTTTGAGCCAGAACTTTAAAGCTTTCCCAACATTCAAGATATAAAGAAATATATCCAGGGTTTTGTCTATACTTTCAAATATATTTTGACATTCAGATCTTTGATCAAATTTGTTTCATTTAGCAGTGTAAGCAGTTATATTTTGATCCAATTGTCAAAATGGCTCTATAGTTTGTCCAAAACTTTTAGTAAAAAGATTTTTCCCAGTGATTTGAAATGCCACCTCTATTGTACAGTAAAGGTCCATGTACTTTTATTTGATGTTTTATTCTGTTCTAAATATATAACATTACACAAGTCAGCATGATAATGTTTTAATTGTAAAGACTTTACAGTATGTTATTCTAGTTCCCCATATTTAATAGTATTTTCAGTTAATATTGAATGTTTATGTTTTCCATATGAGCTTTAGGATAAATTTGTCTAGCTCCAGAAAAAGAAATAGTTGGTGTTTTTATTGGTGTTGTTGTTGTAATCATTATTATTTCAATACTACTGAGTCAGTGTAAAAGTTTATCTGGATCAAAATTCTTTTGGGTTGTGTTTGATTATTTTGTGAGTGGAGCTAATCAAATTTAGGATATAAGTAACTTAATAAGTCCTCCACTATTTTAGTGTTGTGGTGCCATAATTCATAATATTTCCAGGTCTCCGTAATATAACCCATTTCTTCCCCCTACCATATTATCTTAAGAGATGGAAAACAAAATATGAATTGAGACTAAATTGGGTTACAAATCAAGAACTTTTCAAGAAACAAGAAATATATTTCTATTTCAGTTAGTACAACATTAAAAAGCTACTTTGTTGAAATAATTTTTTTTAGTATTCTGAAATATCAATAATAATGTACCCTAAGAAATCTGAAGAGTATAATATGATTTTTAATATAAAAGTACTGTGGGAAAAACATAAAATGTTAAGTATTATTACTATTCTGAATTCTTCAAACACTATGTACACTATGTCCTCCTAATTTATTAATGAAATGATACACTATTGAAATGATTTCATTTTTACTAATGCTTCACAAAATCATTGGATGATTATTCAAACCATCAGGCACAACTAGTTGCAGATGAGTGACCAAGCAGGAGTCTGACTCCATTTTTTGATGTTTACCTGCTAACAACTTTTAAGCATCCCCTATTCCCTGTGCCCATATCCGGGCAAGCTAATAAGAAATCCTCAGTGCTCTGTCTTTTGTTACCTGCAGGAAATTCAAACCACACAAGCTCCCACCTCACCCCTGTCCCACCCCAACCACAATAAAAACTCCTGAGCCAGTCTCCTTTCTTGGCTCTCTCGAGACATTTAAGACCTCCCTGAGAGCCCTGCCCTGGGAGCAATCATCACTCTCCACATCTGAACCAAATTTTAGTGGAAGTGCCCCCTGCTTTTTCAGGGTGACTTTAACAGGGCTTGACTTATTGAGGAAGACAACCCAAGAGCTATATGCTTGGTAAATAACCAGAAAATTGATTTTCCTCTTTAATTATCTGGGTCTCATATAATGTTTAAAAAGTAGTTTACACAATACTTAGTATCATTTTTAATATATTGCATGGAAGTAAATAGGTCCCAATAAAGTAAGCTAAGAACAAAAAAACTGTACAATTTAGAAAACATGAAGATGTATTTTCTACTAATTTTGAATATATAAGATATTAAAATATTTATGCATACATAAATACCTTAATTTATTTAAATAACTTTAAACTAACGTTAAAGTACTTAAAGCAATTCACATCTAATAATCAACCTTTCATTAACATAATGATTTCCGTCACATACTATTATGTGTTTTTGTCTTCATAATGCAAAAAAAGTAATGACTATTTCTATGATATGTATCTCTGGCTGCAAGAAAATTTACTGAATATAATGGCTTCCTTTTTTATGGAAATATTCCTTTCTGAGGTTTATGGAATGGTAATAACAATTACTGGGTATGATGTTCTTTTATAAAACTTGCAGTGTCTTTGAAAAAGCCAACATTTTTATCTGTTTAAGTATTGAAATAATAGTGTCCCTTTACATTAAAAAAAACCTGTAAATTGCTGTTCTCAGAATACTTTTGGAGTTTTGTGCAGATAGAATATGTCTTTATGTATTAAAATTTTCTTCTTTATGAAAATGTTAGTTGCAGCACATACTAGATAACAAGGTTTGGAATCATAAAAAATCCAAGTTAAGTGATAAGTATCTAGAAAGATTTAAGTACTCTAGAGGAAAGGATTTTTAACTTAAATGCCAGGTAAGTTTCTTTTAATATTCTATTTCACTGTTATTCATTTATATATATATTTTTTAATTTTAAAAGACAGATATAGAAATTCTAGAGTTGGAAAATTTATTTGAAAAAGTTCTTTTCACAGGATACAACAATGTGCGTTTTGACCACAGGGTAAAAATCTTCCTTTTGTTATTTTTACATTAAGAAAGATCAGAATTCTTACAACCTCCATGGACAGATGGCTTCTAGTTCTGGTTAGCAATGCACCACTTTCAAAACTTAAGTACAGAGACTTGAGCATAAATATTCTGCATTGGGTTCTCATCCCAGGCAGGCAGAAAGATAGATTAGTATAACAGATTAAAAAAAAAAAAAAAGTTTTGCTACAAGTTTGCTTAGCAGATGGTAGTTACTATAGACTGAGTTTTTGTGTCCCCTTCTAATTTATACGTTAAAAACCTAACTCCTGATTTGATAGCATTTGGAGGGGGTTGGGGTGGGCGGAGATAACGTGGAGCCTCTGATTAATGAGATTAGTGTCTTATAAAAGAGACCCCAGAGAGCTCCTTCACTCATTCCTCCATGTGAGGACATAGCAAGAAGTTGGCCATCTATGAACTAGGAAGTGGTTCTTAACCAGACAGTGAATCTCAGCACCTTCATCTTAGACTGCCTAGAACTGTGAGAAATAAATTTCTGTGGCTTGTAAGCCATCCAGCCTATGGTATTTGTGTTACAGCAGCCCAAATAGGCAGGACAGTAATTGCTGCCAGAAGTAGGTGCTGCTGTAACGAACAACTAAAAATGTGGAAGTGCCTTTGGAACTGAGTAATGGATAGAAGTTGGAAAAGTTTTCAGGTGCAGGCTAAGAAAGTCTACATTGCTGTGCACTTTGAACAGACAGTTAAAAGTGATTCTGGTAAAGGTTAAGAATGAAAAAGCAGAGCTCTAGAGAAAGCCTCAATCTTCTTAGAAAAAACCTAAGTAATCAAAAACAGAATGTTACTAGAAACGTGTGTCATAAAGTCCCCATTGATGAGGTCTCAGATGGAAATAGAGATATTTGAAACTGCAGAACACGTTACCCTTGTTGTAAAGTGACAAAGAACTTGACTGAATTGTGTTCATATTCTAGTGTTTATGGAAGGTAGAACTTGTGAGCAAGTGATGAAATTGTATATTTAGCTGAGGAGATCTCTAAGCAAAATGTTGAAGGTGTGACTTGGCTCCCCCTGACTGCTCACAGTAAAAAGTGAGCAGAGAGAAATGACTTAATGATGAAGTTGCTGAGCAAAAGGGAAGTAGAACCTAAAGATTTGGAAAATTATCAGCCTATCCATATTGAAAAAATGAGAACAATAAGGGTATGGTCAAGCTACTCTTTGATAAAAAGATTAATGTGGATCAGCCATCTCAACAGAAGCCAGGAGCTATTTTCCAAGACAATGGAAGAGTGACTCTGAAGGCAGTTCAGGGAGCATCAAGTTTGCCACTCTAAGTATAGGTCTAGAGTGCAAGGGCTTAGAGGGACAGGGTGGTTTCAAAGGAGGGAGTGCATCTCCAGTTCAGGTAGACCAGGATGGCTCCACCTGGTGCCCCACAGGTGGGATCCACAGAAGACGAGACTTGGAATGCAGCCAGCGAAACTATGACGGCATGGCTGTTTTTACACAGATTTCAAAGGATGGGGCCACATATCAGAGCCACGGACTCCAGATCCCAGTCTAGCGCCAGAGAACTGTGAGCATGGAACCATTTTTACTCTCTTACCAGAGTTGGAAATTTTTATTTTTAAAAAGCCAGATATTAAATATTTTGGTTTGGCATCTATATCTTTACCACAACCGTATGAGTCTGGCATTGTAGTGAAAAGCAGCCTTTGACAATAAGTCAATGATTATTCATGGCTGTATTCTAATAAGAATTTATTTATTGAAATTTAAATACTATCCCTGATATTTGAAAATTATTAAAATTTCACATCATAAAATCTTACTTTTTTTTTCTTTTTTTTTTTTACATCTTTATTAGAGTATAACTGATTTACAATGGTGTGTTAGTTTCTGCTTTATAACAAAGTGAATCAGTTATACATATGTTCCCATATCTCCTCCCTCTTGTGTCTCCCTCCCTCCCACCCTCCCTATCACACCCCTCCAGGCGCTCACAAAGCACCGAGCTGATATCCCTGTGCTATGCGGCTGCTTCCCACTAGCTATCTACCTTACATTTGGTAGTGTATACATGTCCATGCCTCTCTCGCGCTTTGTCACAGCTTACCCTTCCCCCTCCCCATATCCTCAAGTCCATTCTCTAGAAGGTCTGTGTCTTTATTCCCATCTTACCCCTAGGTTCTTCATGACACTTTTCCCCCCTTAAATTCCATATATATGTGTTAGCATATGGTATTTATCTTTCTCTTTCTGACTTACTTCACTCTGTATGACAGACTCTAGGTCTATCCACCTCATTACAAATAGCTCAATTTCGTTTCTTTTTATGGGTGAGTAATATTCCATTGTATATATGTGCCACATCTTCTTTATCCATTCATCCAATGATGGACACTTAGGTTTTTTCCATCTCCAGGCTATTGTAAATAGAGCTGCAATGAACATTTTGGTACATGACTCTTTTTGAATTATGGTTTTCTCAGGGTATATGCCCAGTAGTGGGATTGCTGGGTCATATGGTAGTTCTATTTGTAGTTTTTTAAGGAATCTCCATACTGTTCTCCACAGTGGCTGTATCAATTTACATTCCCACCAACAGTGCAAGAGGGTTCCCTTTTCTCCACACCCTCTCCAGCATTTATTGTTTGTAGATTTTTTGATGATGGCCATTCTGACTGGTGTGAGATGATATCTCATTGTAGTTTTGATTTGCATTTCTCTAATGATTAATGATGTTGAGCATTCTTTCATATGTTTGTTGGCAGTCTGTATATCTTCTTTGGAGAGATGTCTATTTAGGTCTTCTGCCCATTTTTGGATAGGGTTATTTGTTTTTTTGTTATTGAGCTACATGAGCTACTTGTAAATTTTGGAGGTTAATCCTTTGTCAGTTGCTTCATTTGCAAATATTTTCTCTCATTCTGAGGGTTGTCTTTTGGTCTTGTTTATGGTTTCATTTGCTGTGCAAAAGGTTTTAAGTTTCATTAGGTCCCATTTTTTATTTTTGTTTTTATTTCCATTTTTCTAGGAGGTGGGTCAAAAAGGATCTTGCTGTGATTTATATCATAGACTGTTCTGCCTATGTTTTCCTCTATGAGTTTGATAGTTTCTGTCCTTACATGTAGGTCTTTAATCCATTTTGAGCTTATCTTTGTGTATGGTGTTAGGGAGTGATCGAATCTCATACTTTTACATGTACCTATCCAGTTTTCCCAGCACCACTTATTGAAGAGGCTGTCCTTTCACCACTGTACATTCCTGCCTCCTTTATCAAAGATAAGGTGACCATATGTGTGTGGGTTTATCTCTGGGCTTTCTATCCTGTTCCATTGATCTATATTTCTATTTTTGTGCCAGTATCTTACTATCTTGATTACTGTAGCTTTGTACTATAGTCTGAAGTCAGGGAGCCTGATTCCTCCAGCTCTGTTATTCGTTCTCAAGATTGCTTTGGCTGTTCGGAGTCTTTTGTGTTTCCATACAAATTGTGAAATTTTTTGTTCTAGTTCTGTGAAAAATGCCAGTGGTAGTTTGATAGGGATTGCATTGAATCTGTAGATTGCTTTGGGTAGTAGACTCATTTTCACAATGTAGATTCTTCCAATCCAAGAACATGGTATATCTCTCCATCTATTTGTATCATTTTTAATTTCTTTCATCAGTGTCTTATAATATTCTGCATACAGGTCTTTTGTCTTCTTAGGTAGGTTTATTCCTAGATATTTTATTCTTTTTCTTGCAACGGTAAATGGGAGTGTTTTCTTGATTTCACTTTCAGATTTTTCATCATTAGTATATAGGAATGCCAGAGATTTCTGTGCATTAATTTTGTATCCTGCTACTTTACCAAATTCATTGATTAGCTCTCGTAGTTTGCTGGTAGCATCTTTAGGATTCTCTATGTATAGTATCATGTCATCTGCAAACAGTAACGGCTTTACTTCTTCTTTTCCGATTTGGATTCCTTTTATTTCCTTTTCTTCTCTGATTGCTGTGGCTAAAACTTCCAAAACTATGTTGAACAGGAGTGGTGAGAGTGGGCAACCTTGCCTTGTTCCTGATCTCAGTGGTAATGGTTTCAGTTTTTCACCATTGAGAACAGTGTTGGCTGTGGGTTTGTCATATATGGCCTTTATTATGTTGAAGAAAGTTCTCTCTATGCCTACTTTCTGCAGGGTTTTTGTCATAAATTGGTATTGAATTTTGTCAAAAGCTTTCTCTGCATCTATTGAGATGATCATATGGTTTTTCTCCTTCAGTTTGTCAATATAGTGTATCACGTTGATTGATTTCTGTATTCTGAAGAATCCTTGCATTCCTGGAATAAACACCACTTGATCATGGTGTATGATCTGTTTAATGTGCTGTTGGATTCTGTTTGCTAGTATTTTGTTGAGGATTTTTGCATCTATGTTCATCAGTGATATTTGCCTGTAGTTTGCTTTCTTTTTGACATCCTTTTCTGGTTTTGGTATCAGGGTGATGGTGGCCTCGTAGAATACGTTTGGGAGTGTTCCTCCCTCTGCTATATTTTGGAAGAGTTTGAGAAGGATAGGTGTTAGCGCTTCTCTAAATGTTAGATAGAATTCGCCTGTGAAGCCATCTGGTCCTGGGGTTTAGTTTGTTGGGAGATTTTTAATCACAGTTTCAATTTCAGTGCTTGTGATTGGTCTGTTCATATTTTCTATTTCTTCCTGATTCAGTCTTGGCAGGTTGTGCATTTCTAAGAATTTGTCCATTTGTTCCAGGTTGTCCATTTTATTGGCATAGAGTTGCTTGTAGTAATCTCTCATGATCTTTTGTATTTCTGTAGTGTCAGTTGTTACTTCTCCTTTTTCATTTCTAATTCTATTGATTTGAGTCTTCTCCCTTTTTTCCTTGATAAGTCTGGCTAATGGTTTATCAATTTTGTTTATCTTCTCAAAGAACCAGCTTTTAGTTTTATTGATCTTTGCTATCGTTTCCTTCATTTCTTTTTCATTTATTTCTGATCTGATTTTTATGATTTCTTTCCTTCTGCTAACTTTGGGGTTTTTTGCTCTTCTTTCTCTAATTGCTGTAGGTGCAAGTTTAGGTTGTTTATTCGAGATGTTCCCTGTTTCTTAAGGTGGGATTGTATTGCTATAAACTTCCCCCTTAGAACTGCTTTTGCTGCATCCCATAGATTTTGGGTCATTGTGTCTCCATTGTCATTTGTTTCTAGGTATTTTTTAATTTCCCCTTTGATTTATTCAGTGATTACTTCGTTATTAAGTAATGTATTGTTTAGCCTCCATGTGTTTGTATTTTTTACAGGTCTTTTTCTGTAATTGATATCTAGTCTCATAGCGTTGTGGTTGGAAAAGATACTTGAAACAATTTCAATTTTCTTAAATTTACCAAGGCTTGATTTGTGACCCAAGATATCTATTCTGGCGAATGTTCCATGAGCACTTGAGAAAAATGTGTATTCTGTTGTTTTTGGATGGAATGTCCTATAAATATCAATTAAGTCTATCTTGTTTAATGTATCATTTAAAGCTTGTGTTTCCTTATTTATTTTTATTTTGGATGATCTGTTCATTGGTGAAAGTGGGGTGTTAAAGTCCCCTACTATGAATGTGTTACTGTCGATTTCCCCTTTTATGGCTGTTAGTATTTGCCTTATGTATTGAAGTGCTCCTATGTTAGGTGCATAAATATTTACAATTGTTATATCTTCTTCTTGGATCGATCCCTTGATCATTATATAGTGTCCTTCTTTGTCTCTTCTAATAGTCTTTATTTTAAAGTCTATTTTGTCTGACACGAGAATTGCTACTCCAGCTTTCTTTTGGTTTCCATTTGCATGGAATATCTTTTTCCATCCCCTTACTTTCAGTCTGTATGTGTCTCTAGGTCTGAGGTGGGTCTCTTGTAGACAGCAAATATATGGGTCTTGTTTTTGTATCCATTCAGCCAATCTGTGTCTTTGGGTGGGAGAATTTAGCCCATTTACATTTAAGGTAATTATTGATATGTATGTTCCTATTCTCATTTTCTTAATTGTTTTGGGTTCGTTATCATAGGTCTTTTCCTTCTCTTGTGTTTCTTGCCTAGAGAAGTTCCTTTAGCATTTGTTTAAAGCTGGTTTGGTGGTTCTGAACTCTCTCAGCTTTTGCTTGTCTGTAAAGGTTTTAATTTCTCCATCAAATCTCAATGAGATCCTTGCTGGGTAGAGTAATCTTGGTTGCAGGGTTTTCTCCTTCATCACTTTAAATGTGTCCTGCCAGTCCCTTCTGGCTTGCAGAGTTTCTGCTGAAAGATCAGCTGTTAACCTTATGGGGATTCCCTTGTGTGTTATTTGTTGTTTTTTCCCTTGCTGCTTTTAATATGCTTTCTTTGTATCTAATTTTTGACAATTTGATTAATATGTGTCTTGGCGTATTTCTCCTTGGATTTGTCCTGTATGGGACTCTCTGTGCTTCCTGGACTTGATTAACTATTTCCTTTTCCATATTAGGGAAGTTTTCAACTATAATCTCTTCAAATATTTTCTCAGTCCCTTTCTTTTTCTCTGCTTTTTCTGGAACCCCTATAATTCGAATGTTGGTGCATTTAATGTTGTCCCAGAGGTCTCTGAGACTGTCCTCAGTTCTTTTCATTCTTTTTTCTTTATTCTGCTCTGCAGTAGTTATTTCCACTATTTTATCTTCCAGCTCACTTATCCGTTCTTCTGCCTCAGTTATTCTGCTATTGATCCCTTCTAGAGTATTTTTAATTTCATTTATTGTGTTGTTCATTGTTGTTTGTTTCATCTTTAGTTCTTCTAGGTCCTTGTTAAATGTTTCTTGCATTTTGTCTCTTCTATTTCCAAGATTTTGGATCATCTTTACTATCATTATTCTGAATTCTTTTTCAGGTAGACTGCCTACTTCCTCTTCATTTGTTAGGTCTGGTGGGTTTTTTTCTTGCTCCTTTATCTGCTGTATGTTTTTATGTCTTCTCATTTTGCTTATCTTACTGTGTTTGGGGTCTCCTTCTTGCAGGCAACAGGTTCGTAGTTCCCGTTGTTTTTGGTGTCTGTCCCCAGTGGCTACGGTTGGTTCAGTGGGTTGTGTAGGCTTCCTGGTGGAGGGAACTAGTGCCTTTGTTCTGGTGGATGAGGCTGGATCTTGTCTTTCTGGTGGGCAGGTCCACGTCTGGAGGTGTGTTTTGAGGTGTCTGTGGACTTATTATGATTTTAGGCAGCCTCTCTGCTAATGGGTGGGGTTGTGTTCCTGTCTTGCTGGTTGTTTGGCATAGGATGTCCAGCACTGTAGCTTGCTGGTCGTTGAGTGAAGCTGGCTGCTGGTGTTAAGATGGAGATCTCTAGGAGATTTTCACCATTTGATATTATGTGGAGCTCGGAGGTCTCTTGTGGACCACTTTCCTTACGTTGGCTCTCCCATCTCAGAGGCACAGCACTGACTCCTGGGTGCAACACTAAGAGCCTTTCATCCACATGGCTCAGAATAAAAGAGAGAAAGAGTAGAAAGAAAGAATTAGTAGAAGTAGAAAGAAAGGAAGAAAGAAGGGAGGGAGGGAGGGAGGAAGGAGGGACAGAAGGAAGAAAAGAAAGGATATAAAGTAAAATAAAATAAAGTAGGATAAAATATAATAAAGTTATTAAAATAAAAAATAATTATTAGGAGGAAAAGAAAAGAAAAGGACGGATAGAACCCTAGGACAAATGGTGGAAGCAAAGCTATACAGACAAAATCTCACACAGAAGCATACACATACACACTCACAACATGAGGAAAAGGGTAAAAAATCATAAATCTTGCTATCAAAGTCCACCTCGTCCATTTGGGATGATTCGTTGTCTATTCAGGTATTCCACAGATGCAGGGTACATCAAGTTGATTGTGGAGCTTTAATACGCTGCTTCTGAGGCTACTGGGAGAGATTTCCCTTTCTCTTCTTTGTTTTCATAGCTCCCAGGGATCAGTTTTGGATTGGGCCCCGCCTCTGCGTGTAGGTCGCTGGATGGCGTCTGTTCTTCGCTCAGACAGGACGGGGTTAAAGGAGCCGCTGACTCGGGTGCTCTGGCTCACTCAGGCCGGGGGGAAGGAGGGGCACGGAGTGTGGGGCGAGTCTGTGGCGGCAGAGGCCGGCGTGACGTTGCACCAGCGTGAGCCGCGCCATGCGTTCTCCCGAGGGAGTTGTCCCTGGATCCCGGGACCCTGGCAGTGGCGGGCTGCACAGGCTCCCTAGAAGGGAGGTGTGGAGAGTGACCTGTGCTCGCACACAGGCTTCTTGGTGGCGGCAGCAGCAGCCTTAGCGTCTCATGCCCATCTCTGGGGTCCGCGCTTTTAGCCGCGGCTCACGCCCATCTCTGGAGCTCTTTTAAGCAGTGCTCTTAATCCCCTCTCCTCGCACACCAGGCAACAAAGAGGGCAGAAAAAGTCTCTTGCCTCTTCGGCAGGTCCAGACTTTTTCCCGGAATCCCTCCCGGCTAGTCATGGCGCACTAACCCCCTGCAGGCTGTGTTCATGCTGCCAATGCCAGTCCTCTCCCGACGCTCCGACAGAAGCCGAATCCTCAATTCCCAGCCCCGCCCACCCCGGTGGTTGAGCAGACAAGCCTCTCGGGCTGGTGAGTGCCGGTCGGACCTGATCCTCTGTGTGGGAATCTCCCCGCTTTTCCCTCCGCACCCCTGTTGCTTTGCTCTCCGCGGCCCCAAAGCTTTCCCCCTCCACCGCCCGCAGTCTCCGCCTGCGAAGGGGCTTCCTAGTGTGTGGAAACCTTTCCTCCTTTACAACTCCCTCCTGCTGGTGCAGGTACCGTCCCTATCATTTTGTCTCTGTTTATTCTTTTTTCTTTTGCCCTACCCAAGTACATGGGGAGTTTCTTGCCTTTTGGGAGGTCTGAGGTCTTCTGCCAGCGTTCGGTAGGTGTTCTGTAGGAGTTGTTCCACGTGTAGATGTATTTCTGGTGTATCTGTGGGGAGGAAGGTGATCTCTGCACCTTACTCTTCCGCCATCTTCCCGGAAGCCCTTACTTTGTTTTTCAACCTTTTAATTATATCAAACCAGTTTAGACTGTGAGCCAAGTAAAAATAGGTGGCTAGCCAGATTTGGCACCAGGGCTGTAATTTGCTGACCCCAGCTTTAACACATATTTCTCAACCCTGTGTCATATTAAAATCAGCTAGGGACTTCCAAGATACATAGATACTTGGGCTCCCAAACCAATTACATCGTTAATTCAGGGGGAGTGAGGTAAAGGTATTTACATGATTTTAAAACTCTCCTGGGTGTTGAGCCAGGGTGTTGACAGAGAGTTAATCTTTTTTGCCATTTTGCAAACATTCGCCCTAACCATCACTCTTTTGGAGTCATTTGGCTTTCCTTGAATAGAGAAGTTTTGCAACAATCAATTTTTTTGCATTTTCTTTTTTTATTCAAGATTTTGTTTTTGACATATCTACTTGTTGATACATATAGCAGATATTCATTTATTTTATTTTTAACAGCTTTATTGAAGTAAAATTGATATATTAAAAAACTGCACATATATAATGCATAAAATTTGATGAGTTAGACATAGGAATACACCTGTGAAACTGTCACCACAATCAGGTAAGAGACATATTCATCACCTCCAAAAGTTTCCTTTTGCCTTTTTGTGTGTGAGAGATGAGAACATTTAACGTGAAACCTATCTTCAACAAATGTTTAAGTGCACAAAATCGTATTTTTAACTTTAGGTGCTGTGTTATACAACAGATCTCTAGAAATTATTTCATCTTGCACAACTGAAAAGTTATACCCATAGAATAATAATTTACTATTTCCACTATCCCCCGGCCTTTGAAAACAGCCTTTCTATTCTCTGCTTTAATGAGTGTGTTTATTTAAGATATCTCATATAAGTGGAATCGTGCAGTATGTGTCCTTCTGTGACTGGTCAACTCAAAATGGATTAAAGCCTTAAATGTAAGACCTGCAGCGATTAATTTTTGTGAGCTTCATTGTATTATATTCTTTCCAGTATATATATATAAAGTATACATATATACATATATATATTAGAGAGTTTTTTGGTTTTGCTTTTTTCTTTGTAAATTTTATCCCAATACTTTTTAAATATATAAATTTATTTATTATTTATTTATTTATTTTTGGCTGCGTTGGGTCTTCATTGCTGCAGGCAGGCTTTCTCTAGCTGCGGTGAGAGCGGGCTACTCTTCATTGTGATGCACGGGCTTCCCATTGCGGTGGCTTCTTGGTGCAGAACACAGGATCTAGGCACGCGGGCTTCACTAGTTGTGGTATGCAGGCTCAGTAGTTGTGGCTCGCAGGCTTAGTTGCTCTGCAGCACATTGGGTCTTCCCAGACCAGGGCTCAAACCCGTGTCCCCTGCATTGGCAGGAGGATTTTTAACCACTGCGCCACCAGGGAACTACCCCCTAATACTTTTTACTTTTGAACAATTTCTCAAAATTTGACTCTGCTGATGCCATTCATCCTGTTTTTCTTCATTGTTTTTGACTCATTTTTCTCATAACACTTTGTTATTTCTTTGTTTTTGACTCATTATTTTTCTCATAACACTTTGTCATTTCTTCAGATTATAGGTATAGGTATTCTAGACTGTTTAGTTTGTATTCAGTGTTCAGTCTTCATTTTTTATCCAGTTTTCATTACATTATGTAAGATAAAGGGCCATAGAAGAAGAAATATTAAATAAAATAATTGTGAAAGAAATGTGTGTTTTACTTGTTTAGCAAGCTACTTATTCTTTTCGTTTTATGTTTGAAAATTAGTCCAAAAGAATTTCTCTAATACGTATTGTATGTATACAACAAAACAGAGAGCAACAAACATGACTAGGAATATTTTTAGATACAATTATAAAAGAATACCACAGATATAGAAATATGAAGTAATTTTGCAAACAACAAAATAGTTACTTTCTAAAATTTGCTTTGGTCTCTCCTGGTAAATCACTTTTGAAAGTGAAGTTTTCTCTGACATTTTCCCTACTATTCTCATGCTGTAAAATATTTTTTAAAAGCAGGTATGGGGCTTCCCTGGTGGCGCAGTGGTTGCGAGTCTGCCTGCCGATGCAGGGGACGCGGGTTCGTGCCCCGGTCCGGGAAGATCCCACATGCCACGGAGCGGCTGGGCCTGTGAGCCATTGCCGCTGAGCCTGCACGTCTGGAGTCTGTGCCCCGCAACGGGAGAGGCCACAACAGTGAGAGGCCCACGTACTGCCAAAAAAAAAAAAGAGTTCTCCTTCCCTTGCTGTGTGGGAACTTATGCTTCAACTCTACTCTTTATCAAACCTAAGAAAGTTCTCCACATGTTTAAGAGTGAAGTTAGGTTGGACCAATCCAGATAATACAGGATAATCTCCCTGCCTCAACGTTCATAATCATAATCATATTTTAAAATGCCATTTTTCCATATAATGAAACATATTCACAGATTCCATGGACATCTTTGGGAGGCCATTATGTTGACTACAACAAACATATTCAAGAAAAGAAATTGAAAAAATGTTCAAAAGTAGAATCAAAGGAGGTGAATATAATACACAGAGGCATGAATAGATAATATGTGTGTATATGAGTAACTGTTAATTACTTCTTTTATTTCTGACTCCTACCAGATATTTCTGTATATGTTATTTCAACAAACCAATCTTATGAATTAGTCCATGCTTTAATGGAAAATTTTAAAGTATTATGGTTAAAAATATTCACGTTTTTAAAAATTCCAGTTAATATTGCTTCATATCATATACCAGTTTCTCATTAATTAGCTTTTAACTCGTAGACATCATCTAGCAATTTCTTTTAGACTTGTGTATTAATCAAAGTTATTTTAGTTGTAAACAGCAAAACTAAGTCTGGACATTTTAAGTATAAAAATGTAACTTTTGGAGTAAAAATAGCATAATTTACAGAATCAAAGGAACAATTGAAAGCTAAACCTTCAGAAGGGCAAGTACCAGGGAAGATTCTGGGACCTGAGAAACAAGAATGTCCATGGATCTCCTCTTGAGAGGGCTCTCAATAATAAGATTTAGATTCAAGCCCTCTAGGGTTATGTTTCTCTTTTTCCTATTTTAAAATTCTGGGACAGAGCCTATGATTGACCAAACTTGAATCACACATTTATTTTCCCCTTAACCGTGGACATGGGAAAGCAAAATCATGGGTGCAAACTCGCTCAGTGGAGGTCCACTCATGTGCATTGAGGGACATATCCAGATAAGAAACACTTCACTACAAGCCAAATAATCACTTCAAAAAATGCCTGGCATAACCTGCATTGAATAAAATACCTGCATGAATTATCAGCCAGGTATAATTTCAGACATAAATAGCTTTTAAAACTTCATTCATCACTTAAATATTCATTGGTATGAGTAAACAGTGCTATTTTGAAAATAAATTTAACCTACAATAAAAAGGATGCACTGTTACAAATTTGGAAATGCAGAGTAAATTTCCTAGATTTATGGAACCAAGTCAGATTGTCTACTTATGTCTTTAGAGAGGTCTATTTCTACATTTTATTTTCCTGTTAAATATTCCTGTTAAATATTGCCCCTTCAATGCTACACTAAAAATGACACTATAACTTATATAAAACTCATATTCTAAGAAGTAGACATGACAAACCAAAGAAATCTGACCACCTAGTTTATATTTTCTCTATTTTGTTGTCCAAAGGCATGGTTAATATGATCTGATAAGAAATATTCCTTAAGGTACTCCATAAAACGAAAAAGCAAGCAATGTTATTAGTCAAGAAAATATATGAAGATAATGGCAATATTTTATTTCTTATTATATTAAAGCCTATCCCTTTTATTTTCGGTACCAACATCCAACTTCCCATACTGGCCATCTGGATAAAGTAAGTGACATTCTATAAGGGATTGACAAACTCTGCTGCAGATAGTGCATATACTTTCCTTGAAGAATACTTCACATTCTTTATACTGTGCCATATGTTTTCCATCTCGCTGACAATTACTGCATTAATGGAGAATGAAGTATACTTATCTGAAAATATCCATCTACCTTTAAGTCATTACTGGAGATTACGGGCAAAATTAAAAAGACACACAGTTTCTGAAAAGCCAAACACATTTTTCTACATGACGTAAAATGCTTTAATTAACTTTTATTTTCTTTTGATACCCAGACCTTTTATAAAAGAGAATTCCGGGGAATTTAGTTATCTTCATAGACACTAATGCTTTATTTATGTATTTTATTTGACAAGCCTTTGCTCTGTGCCAGGTGCTATTCTAAGTGTTTCTTATGTATGAGGTAGTCGTCTTATATCTATTCCATAGGTGAGAAAATTAATGCACCAAGAGTTTAAGTGATTTGCCGAAGTGCCAAAAAAAATGTCATAGCCATTTATATAGAGGTATAAGACACAAATTAAACTATGTCTGAAAAAGCTATGAGGAGTGAGAGTTAAATATCTTTGTTCAATTCATTTATATTCCACTCTAGGCAAATTATTTTAACTTATGTAATATTTTTAGTATTGTAGTGAATTGTTATCCTTACTGAGATATTCCACTAAAAATAAATATATCACAGTATTAAACCTCTACTACAGGGCTTCCCTGGTGGCGCAGTGGTTGTGAGTCCGCCTGCCAATGCAGGGCACACGGGTTCGTGCCCCGGTCCGGGAAGATCCCACATGCCGCGGAGCGGCTGGGCCCGTGAGCCATGGCCGCTGAGCCTGCGCGTCCGGAGCCTGTGCTCCGCAAGGGGAGAGGCCACAACAGTGAGAGGCCCGCGTACCACACAGAAAAAACAAAAAAACAAACAAAAAAGACCTCTACTACATTTTTATTATAACAGTGCAAAATACTGATTCCTTTTTATGGTAATAAATATAATTTCCTTCCTTCCTATAATAAAAAAGTACTGCCATTAACAACTGTCATTGAAAAAAAATGTTACATATTTAAATATTTATTTTATTTTTTTAACATCTTTATTGGAGTATAATTGCTTTACATTTGTGTGCTAGTTTCTGCTTTATAACAAAGTGAATCAGTTATACCTATGTTCCCATGTTTCTTCCCTCTTGTGTCTCCCTCCCTTCCACCCTCCCTATCCCACCCCTCTATGTGGTCACAAAGCACCAAGCTGATCTCCCTGTGCTATGCGGCTGCTTCCCACTATCTATTTTATATTTGGTAGTGTATATATGTCCATGCCACGCTCTCACTTTGTCACAGCTTACCCTTCCCCCTCCCCATATCCTCAAGTCCATTCTCTAGTAGGTCTGTGTCTTTATTCCCGTCTTGCCCCTAGTTTCTTCATGACATTTTTTTCCCCCTTAGATTCCATATATATGTGTTAGCATATGGTATTTGTTTTTGTCTTTCTGACTTACTTCACTCTGTGTGACAGACTCTAGGTCCATCCACCTGACTACAAATAACTCAATTTCATTTCTTTTTATGGCTGAGTAATATTCCATTGTATATATGTGCCACATCTTCTTTATCCATTCATTTGTCAATGGACACTTAGGTTGCTTCCACGTCCTGGCTATTGTAAATAGAGCTGCAATGAACACTTTGGTACATGACTCTTTTTGAATTATGGTTTTCTCAGGGTATATGCCCAGTAGTGGGATTGCTGGGTCATATGGTAGTTCTACTTTTAGTTTTGTAAGGAACCTCCATACTGTTCTCCATAGTGGTTGTATCAATTTACATTCCCACCAACAGTGCAAGAGGGTTCCCTTTTCTCTTAAATGTTACTTTAATTAAAATTCTTTTGGATACATAGCTCAGTGACCACGAACTCAGTGTTAAACTTTTTCTTGCTTTTAAGTCTTTATTTTTTCTTTAATGTAGGCAACTACATACCTAGATATAGTTTTGCTTTTTTCTTTTTCTTTTTAAAGAGTTCAGTGATTATTTCCAAATTTATTAATGTTTCAAGACCAAGAAATATAGAGTACTTAAAATGTTCTCTGTTCGGTTGTATTACCAAGAAACTGAATTCCTATTTCTCAACATCACCATAAGCATTCTAAACTTTCCAATACTTATTCATAAAATTTATCCATTGTCTGATGAAAATGTGATTGTGTGCCTTTAGCATGTGAAGGCTTTGCATTATTAGTCCAACTTAAACAACTTTTAAAATAAAGCTTTGTCCATCCCTTGGGATGGATAAAGGCAATATGTTGTATAAAAACAGCAAATTTTCTGTGTGCTATTGTTAGAATGATACACTCTTGAAACTTCTAATACTTTCTTTCATTAAACATTATTGTATGGAATCTGTTTTTCTCCTCTTCTTATCACTAGAATTCAATATCCTTCACAAGAAAACATTTTCAATTCCAACCATGCAATTAATAACATGCGAGAGCAGAGCTCAATAGATGTCGGAGTTATAAAAAATAGACACCTTGAAATCTCTAATTAAATAAAGCTAGCATAATTTGCCAACAGAAATACTGAATTCTAATTTTGCCAAGGGGTAGCTTTAGGGCATCATTTAATCCAATAGATTGCCATCCAAACAGCTATCAAATCAAAGGCTATTAGCTAAATACTCAGTAGGAAACTGAAAGTTTGAAAAGTTTCCTAAAACACCCCTGAGGTGAAGACTGATGATTATTTTATCTAAACAAATATGAGTGAGATTTATTTTCCTTTAGTGTCTTTGTGACCAGAACATTAAGGGCTATTGATTCATTACTCTGTGGTTTGTTTTCAGTATGAGAAAGCTAGGGTGAGAAAAATTTCTAGAGAAAGAATTTAACTTCGCTTGAAATTCTATTACACTTCCAGATAACAAAATTTTTTACCCAGGACTCATTCGGTAAATGTACTCATTATGTAAATCACTGAATTAAGGCATTTTTTAACCCTTATTTTACCAAAAAATAAACTTTTCTCATTCAGTAAGCAATCTTGAGTGAAAACAATAAAAATCAACAGTTTATTGACAGTGTTATTATATACAAAATGCATTTTAATGAACCATAAAATTATAATTTGTTATTGCCACAGTACACTTTACCTGATGACTTGATAAGATAGAGCCAGTTACTTAAGCATACTCTGAGCATAAATTATCTGATTACTTAGACTTTTAAAAATTGTTCAGTACCTTTAAAGCCTTGAATAGTGCTCTAGACAATGATGGCACCTCTGACAGATTCTGTTGGTGCCCCACCCATATCGTCTTGGTCTTCATAATTTCTAACCATGTTTGCTTGACTTCCAGCTGCCACCACCTGCATGCCTTTGTCCTTGGGCTCTTCTGGCTGACACAGGCTGCTCTGCACACAGGCAAGGCATGCAGGAAATGCCAGGAGTCATTACTGGCATCCCTCAGAAGCATTCCACAAGTGACTGACAAATTAGGAAAGCACTCTACTGATGGCAATTGTTAAAAAATTCTCCTAGAGTCCTGACCAAGGTGGCCTTAAAGTTCCCCTCTGCTAGACCAAACTTCAGACAGGTTTATACCTTATTCTAGGCCACTGACATCCTTTTTTTTAGTGTATTTACTTTAGAAAAATTTTCATTGTAAATCCATTTTCTGCCACATTGAGATATAAATCTTTTAGAAAGCCTCTTCACAGTTTTAAAACCCCTGACTGTCTTTGGCCAGGACCTGAGAACCATTCCTCTGAAAGGTAATCATAAGGAAGATAGAGGCCCTATCTCTCGGTTTCTGTAGGAACATAGGAGCCAAACTTCAGTCTGCAACCTTGCTCCAAGTTGTAAATTACTTCCTGTTAAGAAGATGGGAGAATATTTACTTTTCCTTTGGATAAAGAAAATTAAAAAACACAGATGACGTAAGGTCTCTGCCTCACCCCGTTCTTAAAAACCCCACTGCCATTTTTTTTCTTTTCTTTTTAAAAAATTATTTCACAATTGTTGAGCACAGTCTGAAATCTGACTGGCCTTGGATCTTCCTTGGATCTTCCTTGCCTCTTTAAGTTTGTCTGGTGCAATTTTTGCTTTGACAGCCTCAATGCAAAAGACATTTGGAGAGGTCACCTTCTGTGTTGTGTCTAGATAGTTGTTGTTTTGTTTCTCATTTAATCTTTAAGGAACCGTATCTCGATTGAATTTTTGACTCGAAAGAGATGTGGGTTCTAAAGTTGTTTTAAAAAGTACTATGATAGAGGATGCGAACTTTTCTACATCCAAGCCAATTTCCTCATTTTCTTCCCTAGTAAGGGGAGAAAAGAAGAGTTCACACTTTGGACGTGGGAATGAGCACTCTTAGAGGAGTTCATTAAAATTTTTAGTTGGGTGATAATCCTGACAAACCAGAGAAAAGAAAAAATATGATCCTTTTGGTATTGACCCTCCTGAGTTGGTCTCCAACAAAGGTCCTTCTGCCCGGTGTTGCTCTTGTCAGTAGAAGGAGACTGAGTTCAATTCAGAAGCAAAGGAAAGCTTTATTCTTTGATCAGAGAATGGAGAGGTGAGAGCTCTGGGGCTAGAGTGCATGCTCTCCCAGAAAAACAAAAATCTCCAGCGAGGCTGCTCTATAGGGTTGTTGGCAGCAGGGAGTGGGCTGGGTTCTCGCAGGGAGGGTGCAGCTGCGCTGCTCAAGACTCCAGATCACACACAGTGCCGGGCGCAGCATCTCTGCACATGGCCCACCACCGCCATCTTGAATTGAGTGTCATGCACTCTGCACACAGCCCACCGAGTTGACGTGTATAACGACACTTTGGTGCTAGGAACTCTAGTGTGAAGGCCGAGTAAGAGGCCCTGTGAGCAAGTGAAACTAGGCTAAGTCCAAAGGAAGAGAAAAGGTTAGATTTTATTTTATGACCCAGCTTTTATTTTTATTTCCTGGGAATTGTTAATGGGCTACATGAAGTGCATTGATGGCTACGGAACTTTAAAAAGATGTATGTAAATTGTTTGAAATTCCTTCAGTTCAAAGAAAGAGTCTCACTACCCTCTCCTAGGTATGGATTAGACTTAGTGACTTGGTTCTAATGAATAGAATGTGGCCAAAGTGACTGATTTATGAAGCTATAGTCCAATGGGCTTCCACCAGACTGTCTCTATCTTGGGATGCTAACATTTGGAACTCAGTTACTGTGTTTTAAGTAAGCTCAGGCCATGTGTCAAGCCCAAGTCTTCAATCCACTGAGTCACTGTCAATCTTTGAGTTTTCCAGTTGAGGCCTTAGACATTGTAGAGAAAGGACAAAAATCCCTGGAGTCTTGTCCAAATTCCTGAACCACATAATCCATGTGGGTTGTTTTACAACACTATGTTCTGTAGCAAATTTGTTCTGCAACAGTATATAAACGGAATATATATATATATATATATATATGTATATATATATGTATATATATATGCTTTTATAAAAATACTTTTAATAAGATGTTTCATAAACCTAATAAGAAAAATGTATAGTCTATTCAATAGACAGTGAAAAACATTTAGTAAAATGCATCAACCTCTTCTTTCTTTCTTTATAGATTTAAGATAATTTTTTAGAGAAGTTCTAGGTTCACAAAAAAATTAAAAGGAAGATATAAAGATTTCCCCTATATTCCCTGCCCTTACGTATGCAAAGACTTCCCTCTTAACAACATTCTCCACCAAAGGAGTACCTATGTTACAATTAGTGACCTACATTAACACCATTATCACCCAAAGTCCATAGTTTATATTACAGGTAACTCTTTGGTGTTGCACATTATGTGGATTTGGGCAAATGTATAATGACATGTATCAACCATTGTATAATCATATAAAATAGCTTCACTGCCCTAAAAACCCTCTGTGCTCTGTCTATTCATTTTTATGGTTTTCATACTTTTGCCTTTTCCAGAATGTCATATAATTGGAATCATACAAGATGTAGTTTTTTTGATCGGCTTTTTTCAACTTTGTAATATACATTTAAGTTGGTGTTGTCAGTGTTCTGGATTTTGGCCATCCTAATAGATGTGTAGTGGTATCTCATTGTTTTAATTTGCATTTCCCTGGAGACATAAGATTTGGAACAAATTTTCATGTGCTTGTTTGTCAACTGTATGTCTTCTTTAGTGAGATCTCTGTTAAGATCTTTGGCCTTTTCTTTAGTAAGGTTTATTTTCTTTTAAGTGTTCTTTGTATATTTTGGATAACAGTTCTTTATCAAGTGTGTCTTTGCAAATATTATCTTCAGTCTGTGGCTTGTCTTCTCATTCTCTTAATGTTGTCTTTCCAGAGAAGTTTTTAATTTTAATGAATTCCAACTGGTCAGTTATTTCTTTACTGGATCAGACCTTTGGTGTTGTATCTAAAAAGTCATCACCATACCCAAGATCATCTAGGTTTTCTCATATTTTATCTTCTAGGACATTAACCATTAAAAAAAAAATACACACATACATATACTCACACATATCGAGATGGAAAACTAAAATCTCTTGAAAAGCTAGTAATAGTCACACACTTCTTCACGTATGAAACACCACTCTTCGTCCAAAAGAAAACATCATAATCAATAACAAAACACAAAACATTTCCAAAAACAATTTCTGCAGAATACCAGTTCCAAGGTTAGGAAGTGACACTTGAAAATATGACATTATTTAAATTACCTCAAAGGGGAATCATTTTTAACGTAAAACACTGAAAAATTAATGAGATAATGTTGATAGATTTTATTACATAACATTTAATAATGTCAACTAGTCCCCATGTACCTCATTCTCTCCCCAAAATGACACCCCTGGAAAATATTCATAAAAATCAGAAATAGGCATTGATATTCTACAAAAAAATAAAAATAGGTATTTGTAAAAAGAAAATAAAGGGACAAACGCTGTTAATTTACATAAGCAGAAATACATGTAATTAATAAGTAATTTTTATTAGTAACCTCAAGAGTTATGGAAAATTCTCAAAATTAAACAAAAATGAAATTCATTTATAAATTATTAATGTGTTTTAAGATAATAATTTGTTCTTATGCTTATGAATGATTCTTATACATTATTTTGGGGAATAGTTGTTGGTTGACCCCTTAAAAACTTTGTAATATATATATTCAAAGCATTAAAGGTTTATAAAATTTGATCAGGTTTTTGTAATTTTATGAACAAATTTTTGGTGAATATTTAGATATCATTAAAGATACAACAGTAATTTTCATAACAGATTTATTTGCAATACTGACAAAATTTTTAAAAATAACAAGAATGTTTTAACCAACTGTGATGCAGCAATACAAAAGAATAATACATAGCCACTGAAATCATGTAATTTTCATTTCAGTTAGACAAATGACACAAACATCGAAAACAATAACATATGCGAAGAGCAATAGAATTTTATTATTTGCAAGATAAGATCTTAATTTTGTCTTATATATAGTATATATGCATATAGGAACAGCTTTATATCAACTACATTAGTTGTAGGCCTCTATATTTGTGGGCTTACATATGTAATTTTAAATTCTTCCCATCTTTCTCAATATAAACTGAACAAGTATTACATTTTAATCAGAAAAAAACTCAGATCTTAGATATTTCAAAAAAATTACAATTTGAATTTAAAAAAGGAAATTAACAGCCATAGATATTTTTACAGAGATATTTTTAGGATTATCAAACCAATTAGGACAATTTAATAGCTTGTTTACATAATGAAAAACATAAATAAGTATTTTAAAGTTACTGACCTATGCTTTTTTGATTAAGCATGCAAGTATTTCTCAAATAAATTAAGAAATAGGAGTCAGGGTTGTAAAATAGCAGGAAATTGAATTAATTATCACCCCCAGCATGAAATTGTTTCAAATGGTGCTTTTAGAGTTAGAAAGTACTTTTAAGTGTATTTCAAAGTTCTGTTACAAACTATCATAAGCAAGGAAACAAAGGCCAAAAGCACTGCCTGTACTGTGCTTTCTTTGTATATTTTAATGTACTTGGAATAAAAACTATTTCTGTTTAGCTGATCAAAGCTGTTTTGGGTTTCTTATTAAGATGGCAGAGCTTCACCTGTGAAGTTTTAGAAGCCTGGGGAAACACTCAGCAGGATCTAACTTTTTGTTGTGGGTAAAAACATTTTCCCTGTATGTGAAAGTTTGCTCTTCATTTGGCAGATGGAATCCCCTGGTGAGGTGGGTTTTAGCAGAAAAAAATACAGTTACACATACATCTTGAGAATGGCAGGCATCAAAGTGAGGAATGCACGATTGAAGATGTATTCATTATGTTATCAAAAATATAATGCTCTCTTTTTGAAATAGATGATGGAGTTTTGCAAAAGCGTACTTGTATATGAAGCACTTAGCTTTGTATTCATTTTAAAGGAGTATTTATGGATCTTATATAAAGTTAAGTTTAAAAATCCTGATTGCATTTTCCCTACTATATTGTTTAACTCGAATACAGTAATAGTCGCTCTACATCCAATCGTATCTGTTTGATATGGTAAAATTTAAAACATAGAATTCACAAACAAATTACAAAAAACATGCTTTCAAATTCAATGGTGGGAATTTTTTGTTTTTATTTTAAAATGGAGATTTGTTTTAAAAATAAATATATTGTCAGATGCTTAAAAAAGTATTTGTATTAGTGTCATGGGTGAATTATATCCCCAATTCATATGTTGACGTCTTAACCCTCATTACCTCAGAATCTGATCTTATTTGGAAATTGGGTCATGCAGATGTAATTAGTCAAGATGAGGTCATAGTGGAGTAAAGGGGTGCCCTAATCCTATATAACTGATGTCCTTACAGAAAGGGGGAATTTGGACATACATGCAGGGGGGATACCAGGTGAAGACTGGAATTATGCTGCCACAAGCCAAGAAAGATTGCTGGCAGACAAGAAAAGATTCTTTCTTGATGCCTTCAGAGGGAGTATGTCCCTGCTGACACCTTGATCTCAGATTTCTAGCCTCCAGAACTGTGAAACAATAAATTTCTGAGTTTAAGCCATTCAGATTGTAATACTTTGTTAGAGCAGACCAAGAAAATTTATACAATTACCAGTAGAATAAAGTACATGTCAGAGAAAAGTATTTTTAAATTTTCAGTTTGACAAGTATTGAATAGAGGTCAACATCGATAGAGCAAGTTTACTATTGATGCTTAATCCAGGACAGTTCTGACTGATACATTAACCTCTTTCAAAGTACTATCTAATTATACTTGGACAGCTGTAATACTGTATGTAATTACATCCAGACAATTATGAGTCCCATAGAAGTACATCTTTCAGGGGAAAAACAATCTTAAAGACATAATCTAACTTCTGGAATTGTTATATTTTAAACTTTGCATCATTTTATTTGCTGTGGCTCAGCACAGAAAAATTATACCACTTGTTACAACTTTCTTCCCAAATAATTAAGAGTAAAGTTTCTTCCATGTTGATGGATAGCAATTATGTTAAAAATGAAAAAGTATTGAGCAAGGGATGAGTCAATCAGCTTTAAAACAATTTAAGAAAAATCAGTACATTTATTGAAAACAAGCAGTTTGCAGCACACCTGAAGATGAATTATTCTGAGTTGTGTGGAACATAGCCACAGGGAACAGCTCACCTGAAGGAATTGTAGGCCTGGTAAGGGGAGTGGGAAGATGCCTCCTGGGGACCCCTGGCATTTCTATTATTTAATACAAAATAAAGGATTGATGAGAGACACAGATTTCTTCGTGTAAGATATTCCTGTTCTAATTGGTACATCATGTAACACTTGTTTAAAATTCAGTTTGCTAAAGCAAAAGTGTCTCACCAATAGTTATCCACAATTATTTGATAGGATATTGACAGATATTTGCCCAAATACACTATTTTAAATGCACTGACAGTTTATAAATGTCATATTTATAGAATAAATGATAAAGTTAGTATAGTCCAAATAATTCTGAGACAAGAGGAAGTTAACAAGACTTGATCTCTATCCTGCATATGATATGATATTCTCAATAATTACAATGTAGGATATGATTGACTAACATAGCTATGCCATCATTTTAATATTCTTATGTATTTGTGTTTTGTAAATAGAATTCAGAACTAAAAAGAAGTGTAGGAGAGTTAGAAAGGCAGGAATAAAAGATAAAATGTCACCACAGTGTTCCCTAAATTACAAAAGGCAGTTTTCTTCTTGTTTTCTCTTTATAAACAATATTTCCTTACATCTTACTTTCTGTCACAAAGATGTTAAGTTTATTTTTGTTTACTGGCTCCCTGCCTTTAACATTTTGAAGATCAGAAAGATCCTGCTTCTAAAACTTTTTATTTTCTGTCAGATTTTGGTTATTTGCAAATCTGTGCTAAACTTATGTTTTTAATCTATGAAGTATTGTATCCACAGAAAATCATTTAAAGTTATTGCGGTACGTGGGCCTCTCACTGTTGTGGCCTCTCCTGTTACGGAGCACAGGCTCCGGACGCGCAGGCTCAGCGGCCATGGCTTACGGCCCTAGCCACTCCACGGCATGTGGAATCTTCCCGGACTGGGGCACGGACCCTTGTCCCCTGCATCAGTAGGCGGACTCTCAACCACTGCGCCACCAGGGAAGCCCTGAAGTTACTTTTATAACTAGAAACTTATAGCACTTCAGCCATTGTCTTTGTTCAGGCTGCTAAAGGAAAATATCATGGACTGGTTGCCATAAATAACAAACATTTGTTTCTCCAGTTTTGGAGGATGAGAAGTCCAAGGTCAGGTGTAGGCTAGTTAGGTTCCTGGCTCTCTTCCTGGCTTTCAGATTGCTGCCATCTTGCTGTGTCCTCACATGTGGGAGAGAGATCTCTGGTCTCTTCCTCTTTTTATATGGGCACTAATCCCATCATGGGATCTTATCTAAACCTAATAACCTCCTAAAGGCCCCACCTCCAAGTACCATCACACTGGGGATTTGGACTTCAAAATATAAATTTTGGGAAACACAAACATTCAGTCCATAACAGCAATGGTGAAAATACTTTTAAAATGTTCTTTGTTGAGAGTGATACTTTACTAGTAATATAACGTCTTTAGTGAAATTGTGACTAAAAGTCAAAGATTACAATAATTTTCGGGCTTCCCTGGTGGTGTAATGGCACCAGGCGCAATGGTTGAAGATGTAGAGAATTATGAAAGGAGGAATGTTAGCTGCCTCTAGAGTCTGAGAAAGGCCTACAGCTGATGATCATAAAGGAATTGGGGCCCTTAGTTTCATAAAGACTGAATTCTGCCAAAAACTTGAATGAGGTTGGAAGCAGAATTTTCTCCAGAGCCTTCAGAGCCCTAAGCAGAGAATTCAATAGAGCCTGTTCACACTGCTGACCTATACAGCTGTGAGATAATACCTATTGTTTTATGTTTGTAAGTTTGTGGTATTGTAAGCTATAGAAAACAAGTACAGCAGTAAAAGAGTTCACTATTAAAAATAAACAACAACAACAAAATAATTCACCAGAGTTATTAAACAGACATGTTAGAGGAGGTCATCAAGAGGATGCGAATGTACAACTCAACATCAAGAAAACAAACAACCCAATTAAAAAATGGGCAGAAGAACTGAATAGATATTTTTCCAAAGAAGAAATGCAGATGGCCAACAGGCACATGAAAAGATGTTCAACATTGCTAATCATCAGGGAAATGCAAATCAAAACCACAATAAGGTATCACCTCACACCTGTCAGAATGACTATTATCAAAAAGTCCACAACAAATGCTGGAGAGGGTGTGGAGAAAAAGGAACCCGTATACACTGTTGGTAGAAATGTAAATTGGTGCAGCCACTGTTGAAAAGTATGGAGGTTTCTCAAAAAACTGAAAGTAGAACTACCATATGACCTAGCAATTCCACTCCTAGGTATATGTCTGAAAAAAGCAAATGCACTAATTCAGAAAGATACATGCACCCCAATGTCCATAGCAGTATTATTTGCAATTGCTAAGACATGGAAGCAACCTAAGTGCCCATCAACAGAATTAAATTTTGCCATTTGCAGCAACATAGATGGACTTGGAGGGTGTTATGGTAAGTGAAACAAGCCAGACAAAGATAAATATTGTATGATACCACTTATATGTGGAATCTAAAAAGTACAACAAGCTAGTGAATATAACAAAAAAGAAACAGACTCATAGATATAAAGAACAAACTAGTAGTTACCATTGGGGAGTGGGGGAAGGTACAAACTATTGGGTATGAAATAGGCTCAAGGATATATTGTATTAACACAGGGAATATAGCCAGTGTTTGGTAATAACTGTAAATGGAAAGTAACCTTTAAAAATTGTATAAAAATGAAAACTTTTAAAAAAAGGACATCTTAAAAGAGAAGTCACGATCATTTAACAGTTTGGCAAATAATAACTATTTGTTTATGCTACTACTATCTGTTGATATGTATTGAGGTGCTCCTATGTTGGGTGCATAAATATTTACAATTGTTATATCTTCTTCTTGGATTGATCCCTTGATCATTATGTAGTGTCCTTCTTTGTCTATTCTAATAGTCTTTATTTTAAAGTCTATTTTGTCTGACACGAGAATTGCTACTCCAGCTTTCTTTTGGTTTCCATTTGCATGGACTACCTTTTTCCATCCCCTTACTTTCAGTCTGTATGTGTCTCTAGGTCTGAAGTGGGTCTCTTGTAGACAGCATATATATGGGTCTTGATTTTGTATCCATTCAGCCAATCTGTGTCTTTTGGTGGGAGCATTTAATCCATTTACACTTAATTATCGATATGGATATTCCTATTCCCATTTTCTTAATTGTTTTGGGTTTGTTATTATAGGTCTTTTCCTTCTCTTGTGTTTCTTGCCTAGAGAAGTTCCTTTAGCATTTGTTGTAAAGCTGGTTTGGTTGTTCTGAACTCTCTCAGCTTTTGCTTGTCTGTAAAGGTTTTAATTTCTCCATCAAATCTCAATGAGATCCTTGCTGGGTAGAGTAATCTTGGTTGTAGGTTTTTCTCCTTCATCACTTTAAATATGTCCTGCCAGTCCCTTCTGGCTTGCAGAGTTTCTGCTGAAAGATCAGCTGTTAACCTTATGGGGATTACTTTGTGTGTTGTTTGTTGTCTTTCCCTTGCTGCTTTTAATATGTTTTCTTTGTATTTAATTTTTGACAGTTTGATTAATATGTGTCTTGGTATGTTTCTCCTTGGATTTATCCTGTATGGGACTCTCTGTTCTTCCTGGACTGTCCTTTTCCATATTAGGGAAGTTTTCAACTATAATCTCTTCAAATATTTTCACAGTCCCTTTCTTTTTCTCTTCTTCTTCTGGAACCCCTATAATTCAAATGTTGGTGCGTTCAATGTTGTCCCAGAGGTCTCTGAAACTGTCCTCAGTTCTTTTCATTCTTTTTTCTTTATTCTGCTCTGCAGTAGTTATTTCCACTATTTTATCTTCCAGGTCACTTATCCGTTCTTCTGCCTCAGTTATTCTGCTATTGATCCCATCTAGAGTATTTTTCATTTCACTTATTGTGTTGTTCATCATCGTTTGTTTCATCTTTAGTTCTTCTAGGTCCTTTTTAAATGTTTCTTGCATTTTGTGTATTCTATTTCCAAGATTTTGGATCATCTTTACTATCATTATTCTGAATTCTTTTTCAGGTAGACTGCCTATTTCCTCTTCATTTGTTAGGTCTGGTGGGTTTTATCTTGCTCCTTCAACTGCTGTGTGTTTTTCTGTCTTCTCATTTTGCTTATCTTACTGTGTTTGGGGTCTCCTTTTTGCAGGCTGCAGGTTCGTAGTTCCCATTGTTTTTGGTGACTGTCCCCAGTGGCTAAAGTTGGTTCAGTGGGTTGTGCAGGCTTCCTGGTGGAGGGGACTAGTGCCTGTGTTCTGGTGGATGAGGCTGAATCTTGTCTTTCTGGTGGCCAGGTCCACGTCTGGAGGTGTGTTTTGGGCTGTCTGTGGACTTATTATGATTTTAGGCAGCCTCTCTGCTGATGGGTGTGGTTCTGTTCCTGTCTTGCTAGTTGTTTGGCATAGGATGTCCAGCACTGTAGCTTGCTGGTCGTTGAGTGAAGCTGGGTGCTGGTGTTGAGATGGAGATCTCTGGGAGATTTTCACCATTTGATATTATGTGGAGCTGGGAGGTCTCTTGTGGACCAGTGTCCTGAAGTTGGCTCTCCCACCTCAGAGGCACAGCACTGACTCCTGGCTGCAGCACCAAGAGCCTTTCATCCACACGGCTCAGAATAAAAGGGAGAAAAATTAGAAAGAAAGAAACAGGATAAAATAAAATAAAATAAAGATAAAATAAAATAGAGTTATTAAAATCAAAAATAATTATTAAGAAAAAAATTTTAAAAAAAAGGACTGATAGAACCCTAGGTCAAATGGTGAAAGCATAGCTATATAGACAAAATCGCACAGAGAAGCATATACATACACACTCACAAAAATAGGAAAAGGGGAAAGAATAATAAATTTTGCTCTCAGAGTCCATTGCCTCAATTTGGGATGATTCGTTGTCTATTCAGGTATTCCACAGATGCAGGGTATATCAACTTGATTGTGGAGATTTAATCCGCTGCTCCTGAGGCTGCTGGGAGAGATTTCCCTTTCTCTTCTTTGTTCGCACAGCCCCCGGGGCTCAGCTTTGGATTTGGCTCCGCCTCTGTGTGTAGGCCGCCGGAGGGCTCTGTTCATCGCTCAGACAGGACGGGGTTAAAGGAGCCGCTGATTGAGGGGCTCTGGCTCACTCAGGCCGCGGGGAGGGATGGGTAAGGAGTGCGGGGCGGGCCTGCGGCGGCAGAGGCTGGCGGGTGTTGCAGCAGCCTGAGGCGCGCCGTGCGTTCTCCCGGGTAAGTTGTCCCTGGATCCCCGGACCTTGGCAGTGGCGGGCTGCACAGGCTCCCCGGAAGGGATGTGTGGAGAGTGACCTGTGCTCGCACACAGGCTTCTTGGTGGCGGCAGCAGCAGCCTTAGCGTCTCATGCCCGTCTCTGGGGTCCGCGCTGTTAGCCGCAGCTGGTGCCCGTCTCTGGAGCTCCTTTAAGCAGAGCTCTTAATCCCCTCTCCTCGCGTACCAGGAAACAAAGAGGGAAGAAAAAGTCTCTTGCCTCTTCGGCATGTCCAGAGTTTTCTCCGACTCCCTCCTGGCTAGCCTTGGTGCACTAATCCCCTGCAGGCTGTGTTCACGCCGCCAACCCCAGTCCTCTCCCCACGCTCCGACCGAAGCCCGAGCCTCAGCTCCCAGCCCCGCCCGCCACGGGGGGTGAGCAGACAAGCCTCTCGGGCTGGTGAGTTCCGGTCGGCACCGTTCCTCTGTGCAGGAATCTCTTCGCTTTGCCCCCCGCACCCCTGTTGCTTTGCTCTCCTCTGCGGCCCGACGCTTTTCCCCTCCGCCACCCACAGTCTCCGCCCGCGAAGGGGCTTCTAGTGTGTGGAAACGTTGCCTCCTTCACAGCTCCCTCCCACTGCTGCAGGTCCCGTCTCTATTCTTTTGTCTCTGTTTGTTCTGCCCTACCCAGGTGCGTGTGGGGTTTCTTGCCTTTTGGGAGGTCTGAAGTCTTCTGCCATCGTTCAGTAGGTGTTCTGTAGGAGTTGTTTCACGTGTAGATATATTTCTGGTGTATCTGTGGGGAGGAAGGTGATCTCTGCATCTTACTCTTCCGCCATCTTCTCGACCGGCCCTGTAATATAGTTTTAAGTCAGGAAGTGTGATGCTTTCAGCTCTGTGCTCTTTCTCAGGATTGCCTTGGCTATTTGGGGTTTTCTGTGTTCCCATACAAATTTAAGGTTTGTTTTTTCTATTTCTGCACACAATGACATTGGAATTTTGATGCGATTTACATTGAATCTATAGATAGCTTTGGATAATATAGATATTTTAACAATATTAATCCTTTTGATCCATGAACTCAGGGTATCTTTACATTTATTTGTGTATTCTTCAGTTTCTTTTACCAATGTCTTGTAGTTCAGTGTAGAGATCTTTAATCTGCATTTCTTAATTGGTAAGCCGAGCAGAGCTGAGAAACTGCAAAGAATTTTTATTCTCATTGTGCAATAGAGAGAATAAATGGATTTCAGGGCCCTCCAAAAAGGAAAAAATTCAGTTGAGATTCTTGAAGAACTGCCTTCAAGTGTAAGTATACACTGGGAGCACAATGGTCTCTAACAGTGAACAAAATCCAGCTCAGCTTAGCTCCATACCAGGAGAGAGTAAAATGTTTGCTCCTTCTTTAACTGCATACCAGAAACAAAAATAACTACTCTTATAGAAAGATAACATCTTATAGAACTGGTAATTTTTTTGAAACACAATGTCTAGTATGTATTCGAAATTTACCAGCCAAGCCAGGAGATAGGGCTATGAGAAAAATTCAATTAAGCAGATTCACAGTTAATTCTAGTTATTAGAATTATCACAATTGAGTTTAAATATATGTAGAATTAAAATATGTGAGAGCAAAATTTCACAATTTGGGAATATAGGAAGAGACTCTAAAGTGTTTTAAGACCATTATTTGGGAAGTACTAAGAGATCTGATCTAGATTAGAATGTAGTTTGTCAAGAATGCATATCAAATTTCTGAAGTAAATGTTATAATTATTGTAAAAGAATGGCTAACTAGGTAATAGAAGGTAAACTGAGTAATAATTAATACTTAATCTAAAAGAAGTTAAGTAAAATAGAAAGTAAACAATTTTTAAAAATTTAAAAATAGTAAATTATAGTCTTAAAGTACTTGAAGTATTCATTGTAGTTTGCCTTTAATTTGTATGCTGATTACTGTGTTACCTTGTTCAGAAAATATAGTTTACCAGTATATGTTGAAACGTTATTATTTTGTGTTTTTTTCCCACTCTTTTTTTTTTTGCGGTACGCGGGCCTCTCACTGCTGTGGCCTCTCCCGTTGCAGAGCACAGGCTCCGGACGCGCAGGCTCAGCGGCCACAGCTCACGGGCCCAGCCGCTCCGCGGCATGTGGGATCCTCCCGGACCGGGGCACGAACCCGCGTCCCCTGCATTGGGAGGCAGACTCCCAACCACTGCGCCACAAGGGAAGCCCTCCCACTCTTTTTAACTAGAGCAGGATGTTCATGTTTTACAATGTCTCTGTGAATGGAACTGGTAGTCAGCTACTGAAAGAACAAACTATGGAATCAAATGTCCCATTTAGAATCCCAAGTCCACCACTTTGCATCTGTTTGGCCTTAAGACATTTAACAAACTATACTTTGGTTTCACCATTTGTAACATAGATAATAATAATGATTATGTGGTAGATTTGTTGATGGTTAATTTTATGTGCCATTCTTGCTGGGCTAAGGGATGCCTACATAGCTGGTAGATTATTGTTTCTGATTGTGTCTGTGAGGGTGTTTCCAGAAGAGATTAACATTTGAATTGGTAGACTGAGTAAAGGAGGTCACCCTCACCAATGCACCCCAACAATTGGGGTGAACGTCACCCCAATTTGTTGAGGGCTTGAATAGAACAAAAAAGGCAGAGGAAGGATGAATTTGCTCTTTTTGCATAAGCTGAGACATACATCTCCTCCAGCCCTTAGACATCAGTGTTCCTAGTTTCCAGACCTTTGGACTCAGATCAGGGCTTACACAATCCAACCCTCGATTCTAGGGCTTTTGGACTTGGACTTGCACCTTGAGCTCACCTGTTTCTCAGACCTTCAGACTCAGACTGAATTATACCACAGGTTTTCCTCATTCTCCAGTTTATAGGTGGCACAGACTTCTATGCCTCCATAATCCTGTGAAACAATTCTTATAATAAGTGTATTCTCATAATAAGTGTATATCTTATTGGTGTATAATAAGTGTATCCCCTATTGGAGAACGTTGACTAATAAAACATCTATATAAAAGTGCTAAACACAAATCCTGGCATAGAATCAGTGCTCTTATATTTATTAGAATTGAATGTAAATTATTTAAAATCTAATTTTAATTTTTGTATTTATATTAGATTACCTAAGAGGTTTAGGGATAGAATAACATATTTAATACAGTTTTTGTAAAACACTTCAATTTACACAATACAAAACTAATATTCAATCAGATGACTTTTAAATGAACTGTAATAAAAATAGAAATACAGGTAAGGATGTTTAAAATTTGGAGTTTAGTATATCATATTTAACAGGAATTTTACAAGATGGCTTTGAGGTTTAAGCATACAATTCAAGATTATGTTGTTATAGATTCCCAATCATAAATTAACTCTTTAGCTTGAAGAGAAAACGACTTTAAGAAAACAAAAACAGATATTTAAAAAGAAAAAAAAGTTTCCATTGAACAGGATAATTGCGTTCATATTGTGCTACTCAACTCAAGTTCAAATAATTTCCAAACCATAAAGGCTTTGATAGAAAAGTTGTTAGTACAAACAATCTGGAAATTTCACACAAACATTAGGCATTTTCTAGAGTAATTTGACATTCTATATATTGTGAAGTCAGTAGATAAGAAGCCCTCACAAAGTTTTTGGTTTTATTTCTTTGTTTTTATTGTCTTCCATTATTTCTGTACATCAAGTAGGTAGGAAAATTCCTTTTCATTGGTGAATAAAATTCACTGGCCCCTAACTGTTGGATTTAAAAAAAGACAAATCCTATATTTACTGGTTTACAAAAGAAGAACTGAAGAATGGTTCTGAAGAGCAAGTTTTCTCAATAAAATACATTATTACCTTGAGTTTTCCCTAAGGAAGAGTTTGCCAACAGTGACCTGAACCCACTATCAGGTCTCAGCCCATGCACTCTTTTCAAATGGTTATGACTCAGAATTCTTCAGTAAATGGAGAGGACTTTACTTTTTCTAGATTTAGAAAGATATAAAGTAGGAAACTTCTAATGATAAAGAATCGAACTGAACAATCAATCAATTATCAATTAAAATTGATAAGAACATCTTCTGTTACTATTCAAAAATAGTTATTAGCTTAAAAACCTATATTAATTTTTTCCATGTTTCATAAAATATGTCTGATTATGGCTTTGAATAATGATAATTCACTTTTGCAGTAATATCGTTTCTCTCTGACTTTTGGAAAACACTTCTTGTATTTTAAATGCTTAAAGCTATGTCTCTGTTTCAGTTAATTGAATGAATTATATGAGTTGCACTGAGTGTATGAAATCTAGTTATGCTGGACTTTTCATCTGGGCCCTGCTATGGGAAAAATGCTATTAAATAGTACTGTCGATATTGCTATACACAGACCCTCTCTTTTCTATGTTCAAACCACTCTTTCTTTGTTTCATAGGCTGAACTGGAGTGAAAGACATGAGTTGAATATTTCATGCTGCACTGGTATGTATAATTCACGATTAAATTCTTCAAAAAGAAATAGATAAGAAGTACTGAAAGCTATAAATGAAATATTTTTATACCTAACAGAAGCACTGCATAGAGATCTTTTAAGTCTTGTCTGCACTGATACCATGAAGAATTATGAAAAATAACAAGCCACTAAGAAAGAATCAAAGAGAGACAGAAAGGGAAACAAAAAAGAGAAAGAGAGGCAGAGAAAGAGGTAAAGAGAAAAACGGATAACTGTCCACATAAATTGCAGAAATGATTTTCTCACAAGTAATATATTAAAATGTTAGCAAGTTTTGGCACAGTATATTTTAGTCTGTTACTCACTTTGTCCTTTTATGTTGTGGATACAAAGTGAATGATCAAATTTTTAAAAGAGGTCATTCTAAAATATCTTTAAAAAAACAGAATTAAGGATAACTGGAGTCAGTTCATTTATTGACTTAATTGTTCATTCATTTATTAATTCCATAAATCTTAGAGTGATCACCATTTACCTAGCTTTCTGGTGGTTGTTAGGGGTATAGGGTTTATAAGTGGAGTGACCATATAATTTGTCATCCAAACCAGGACAATTTGACTGCAATATACAGGATGTTGAAGAGACAGTTAAAAAATAAAACTGTCTCTGGCAAAGCAAGGTATATAGACAGCATATTTATAAGACTTGCTCTTTGACTTCAAGGTATGTCATTGTATACTTCAAAATGAACATAAAACTGTAATGTGGTGTGACACATTTTTAATGTGAGCAGCTCCAGTATGGTAGAAGTGTGTATAGAATGGAACTAACCAAGTTATATGAAGTCATAAAATTTTTTTGGAGGAAGTGTCATTAAGCTGAGGCAAGGGAAATATTGGTTAAATTACAACTGTATAATAATTAAATATCAGACTTAGGAAACCCCTAAAAGTAAATCTGAAATCTTCAACCACATAAACACCCAGAATAGGAAGAAATTATATAATACCTTCATAAGAAATAAACAGAACTTTGTTTGTCTGTGTACCCAAAATTATATGGTAGGTAGAAAGAAATACCTAATATGAACCCTAGGTCTGAATTATTATGAAAAACTGGTAAAGTAACATAAAAAATTCTGTTATCCTGATAGAGTATTCTGATTGGGATTAATACTATGAGTCACAAGACAGTGTTTCCAGTTATAAATACAACAGACAGTAGTTCACCACCTTTTTCTGAAGTTGATACCCCACTATCCAAATAACCAGAGCCACCAGTTTATGTCATTGTACTTCAGAATCCTTCATCTAAATGGCTTCCATCTCCAGTAAATATCAACTATCCATCTTCAGGGCACAGCCTTAAACTCTGCCATTGTAGAAAACTGTTCTACTTCCAAGGTGATACTCATGGCATTCTCATCCCTTCACATCCCTTGATTTCCATAGTTCTTAATTCTTCAAGATCATTCAAACCCTCCTAATTCATTCAGTTCATCAGCTCCCTTCTATTATTCTAATCAGCACCCCCTGTACCTTACCCTGAAACTCTCTAATTTCTCTTTCATCGCAATACTCATCAAGCAGCAACAAATGATCCTGCCTTACCTGCCACTTTACTTGCTGACGGTTACTGCCATGGAGTTGATATCCTATGAAATAGTATTCAAACCCCACAAAATAATCTTAAAATGTTCTTAAATCCTTTTGTTTATATTTCTGTAGTGGCTGTTTCTGTTCTTCTCTTCTCTGAATTCCTCACACTTTTTTTCTTGAAGGAAGATGATCTTAGTTCATGCTGTATTTAAGAGAATATGGCAATATAGATTCATGTCTTCATTTCTCTCCTTTTCAGCATTTCACTGAAAAGAGAGATATTGAGAGAACACAACTCATTTGAAAACATGAAGTTTCTGCTTATAAATATGTTTATATAAGCAGTCTTTATCAGTTGATTCCAAAAGGTTGTGCTTTGCTGAACGTTATTCTGTGGAGTACCGGCCTTCAGCTTCACTTGTTAATCTCTGAAATATCTAATCTCAGCATCCTGTTGTATTATTCTGCCTTACCTATGGGGATGACTAAAGTACTAAGGTTGGAAGTATAGTTTTCTCATTGGAACTTAAGAGAAAATAGCCACTTCAGTCATATAGTGCTATGCCATATTTTGTGCAATACCACTAAACATTTTCTGAGCAGCAAAGTTTCCTTGTTTATTAATTA
Organism: Phocoena sinus; assembly: GCF_008692025.1. NCBI lineage: Eukaryota > Metazoa > Chordata > Mammalia > Artiodactyla > Phocoenidae > Phocoena > Phocoena sinus. The sequence continues at coordinate 119,533,739 of NC_045764.1, read as the reverse complement.
ACTGCTTCCATGTTCACTGATATACTCTCAGTGAACATTGTGGGTGCCACATTTGCTGTTTATCATTTTAAGCTAAGGGGATATATTCCACTTATGAACATTTTAGATGTTATCAAAGCAAAGCAAATGTAAAAATTTTGGAATTCAGCGTACCTTTTTTGTCCCTCAAATACATTAATTTAGAAGTTCATTTATTCATTCAATAAATACTTATTGAAAATGGTGGTATATAAAAATAAGCATAGGTTTCAGATTATAAAGATCTGTGTTTGATTTTCAACTCCCTTACTTGGTAGTTATCTGACTAAGGTAGGTTATATAATCTCTTTGAGGTTCATGTTTCACATCTGAAAAATGAAGGCAATGATTGTTATCTCATAAAACTGTGAGGACTAAGTTAGAGTACATGCCTAGAATACAAAATGTCTAAAACATGGCACGTGTTGAATATCTTTTCTTATTACCTGAATTTCATCTAGAGAAAAAATACCTAGAGGAAAATTATGCCAACAATAGCACTAAGGCTAGGAGGGGAGGGATAAGAGTACAGAGTTGTAAGGTTTTTATATTATATCAAAATTCTATAATATCCTTTGAATGTAGTTTTTTATAAGTTGAAAATGTATCATGTAAACCCTAAAGCCAGTAATAAAAGCAGGTAAAGATAATAAGCTAACAAAGATAAAAATGAATCATAAATAATATTCCCTTAATCTAAAGGAAATCAGAAAAAAAAAGAAAAGAAGGGAAAAAAAGTAGAAATGTGGTACATTTAAACACAACCATATCAATATTCACATTAAAAGTAAACTAAATCCCAACTAAAATCAAAGATTGCCAGGTTGGATAATAATAAAGCAAGAAGCAGCTATAAGTCATCCATAAGAAACCCATACTAGATACAAAAGATATCAATAGCTTACAGTGAAAAGAGACTGACAATACATGCCATGCTAATACTCAATAAGGAAAGAAGAGTGGTTATATTAATATCAGGAAAGGTGGATTTCAGCCACAGAAAGAATATTACTAGGGATAAAGAGATAATTGTAATAATAATGATTAAGGTTGCAATCCGAAAAGGTTTTGGATGTAAACCAAAACCAAAACCAAATTGTTTATACACCTACCAACAGAGCTAACAGAAGTAAAAAGTTATAAAAAACAGCATAAAAGATAAACTAGGCAAATCTGGAATTTTCAACAGAGATCTCAATACTTGCTTTCAAAAACTGATAGTTCGGACAGACAGAAAATCATGAAGAATATAGTAAACTTGAGCAACACCAACAACCAACTTTTCTTAAAATTTATAGGACACTCTACCCAATAACAGCAGAATGCACACATTCAACAGGCAATTTGATCATTTACAAAGAAATACCACATTCTGGACCATAAGACCAATCTCTATAAAGAGTTCAATTAACGCGTATATGCAGAATCTCGAAAAGTGGTATAGATGATCTTATTTGCAAAGCAGAAATAGAGACACAGACATAGAGACCAAACATATGGATACCAAGGGGGAAAGGGGAGGGTGGGATAAATTGGCAGATTGGGATTGACATATATACACTACTATCTATAAGATAGATAACTAATGAGAACCTACTGTGTAGCACAGGGAACTCTACACAATGCTCTTTGGTGACCTGAATGGAAAGGAAATCCAGGGAAGAGGGGATAGATGTATACGTGAGGCTGATTCACTTTGCTGTACAGCAGAAACTAACACAACATTGTAAAGCAACTATACTCCAATAAAAAAAAGAAAGAAATCATACCAATTCCACATAAATTCTTTCAGAAAATAGGAGAGGGAATAATCTGTAATATATTCTATAAGGCCAGCATTATCCTTACAGCAGAACTAGTAAAGGAAATAAAAGAAAGAATACTACAGGCAAATATCCCTCATAAATATAGATACAAAAATTCTTAAACAAGTTTAGCATATTGATCCAAAAATATAAAAAGAAAAATATGTCATTACTAACTGGGGTTTATCCCAGGAATGCAAGATTATTTTAGCATTTCAGAACTTCCTATATGATTATATGAATCTTTCTGGAACCACAGTTTGACTTCTTTCTCTGTCAAGGGAAAACCCACTCCCTTCAGAGTTTTATTTCCTCATAAATAAAATGCATTCTAAAATCTGTCTCAGATTATGGTTCCAGTGAACAAAAACTGTGATAATGTTCATAGCCAATTTGTTTCCCAGACAAGCCTTTATATTTGAAGTTAATAAGTGTCAGGAAGATTACATAACTTGTCATGGTCTCACAGTTTGTTAAGTTCTGATATTCAAAATAGGTGATCTAATTCCAATGTCTCACCTCTCCATTGTCTTACTAGTTTGTTTTTTTGAATTGTAAAGCTGTTTGTTCCAGTATTACAATACTAAGCTCTAATAAATTTATTAGTGTGTCTAGAAAATTGACTGAGATTTTCAGGTACAACTGCATCAGTACCTCTACTATGTCCTGCCTTATACAATGAAGTCTCTATTTTTGGAACATATCTTCAATTAGTTGTTATTAATTCATTTAATAAATGCATGTGTGTAAAATATTTAAAGTATATATACAAGATATCTTTATACTATCTGAGACAAAAAAAGAATATGAAAATAATTTTTTAGAATTTTCTGGAAGTAATATTTTTCAGAAACGTTATTTTAATCTTTTAAGATGTTTCCTTAACTTTGTTCTGAGGTATTTTGTAAGCTCTATATATTACATATGCATGTATATATCTTTTCTGTTTTTTTTCTTGGAATAAGGACCAATGACTATAAACCCTAGAACATAGCCATTGCCTTTTGCCCTAGGTTTGCTCTTTTTATCAAAGTAGATTAGATCCCTTTTCATATCCACTTCAATATGGAAGAGAATCTAATGTTATTTTCCCCATCTTAGCCATGTCAAAACTGCAAAGGGTCTGAATTTTACCCTATTTTCAAGCTAACAAACCAACGGTTTATTAAAACTAATAAATAATTTCATGCAAACTGACAAGAGACAGAACACTCCTGGGTCAGAGACAAAATATATTCACATACATTAGCAGAAGGACACTAATGTTAATGCCAGTGTCCCATGGCTCCCAAGTCTGGTGGGCCTGGATGAATCAGGTACACACAATTGATTTGTGACATAGCAGTTGCATGCCCAAATTAGGAAGTTCCAGCCTTTAAAATGGGATGCAAGCAAACCTGCCCAACCTTGCTCTACAAGAAAATATTATCTTTATTGTACTGAACAGTAAACACACCCACCCTCTGTAGCAATGAAAACTCTCCCTCCCAAAGCTATTTGCTTTATGAACATTCTTGGAAAAATAGTCTGTAGCTAAGGAACATCAGTACCTCTGCTGACAAGATGGACAGAAATGTGAGAGTTCCATGGACAATTGTTTCCTAACAATGCAGAGTTGTAACCAGTCTCATGTGGCTTCACTAGTAGATAAGATTTTCTTCTTTTCATATTCTCTGGCCTTCTGACACTGGTTTGATTGGGAATCTGTGATCTCATATTTTTAATTTGCTTTTACCTAATAATACTTTACTTCTAGAAGGCGAGCTTCCCCAATTTCAATATATTTTCTCCAGAATACAAATTCTACCAGTCATTTTTCTGTTTATATATCTGTTTGAAAAAGAGAAAAAGGGCAGTCTTCATAGGAGTTAGGAAAATCATCTTTGCTTTAAAAAAAAAAAATAATTCAAGCCCTGCCAAAAAGGAAATGATTTCCTTACTCGTGTATTCTTTGTGTTTTTGAACCATGTTAGAGACTATGAGATAGCAACTTTTCACTGCTTTTCATCTTGGTAATTCTTCACTATTTACAATAGAGTGGCAAAAATAGGGAAATAGTTCAGATAGTAAGCTCAACTGGCATTTTTAGTTTTGAATTTTCATTTTATGGTGTTTCTTCATGGGAATTTCAGTGGAAAGTTATAAAAAAATATCTTAGGAACATTTTTTCTTGTAAACTTTTAATTTTATATTGGAGCATGGTCAATTAACAATGTTGTGATAGTTTCAGGTGCACAGCAAAATGACTCAGCCATGCATAAACATATATCTATTCTCCCCCAGCCTCCCCTCCCATCCAGGCTGCCACATAACATTGAGCAGAGTTCCCTACACTATACAGTAGGTCCTTGTTGGTTATCCATTTTAAATATAGCAGTGTGTACCTGTCGATCCCAAACTCCCTAACTATCCCTTCCCCCCATCCTTCCCCCCGGTAACCATAAGTTTGTTTGTAAGTCTGCGAGTCTATTTCTGTTTTGTAAATAAGTACATTTGCATCATTTTTTTTTAAAGATTCTGTATATAAGGGATATCATATAATATTTCTCTTTCTCTGTCTGACTTACTTCACTCAGTATTACAATCTCTAAGTTCATCCATGTTGCTGCAAGTGGCATTATTTCATTATTTTTAATGGCTGAGTAATATTCTATTGAATGTACATACCACATTTTCTTTATCCATTCCTCTGTCGATGGACGTTTAGGTTGCTTCCATGTCATGGCTATTTGAAACAGTGCTGAACATTGGGGTGCATGTATCCTTTCAGACCATGCTTTTTTCTCTGGATATATGCCCTGGAGTGAGATTGCTGGACCATATGGTGGCTCTATTTTTAGATTTAGGAACCTCCATAGTGGGTGTACCAATTTACATTCCCACCAACAGTATAGGAGGGATCCCTTCTCTCCACACCCTCTTCAGCATTTATTGCTTGTGGATTTTTTGATGATAGCCATTTTTACTGGTGTGAAGTGATATCTCATTGTATTTTTGATTTGCATTTCTCTAATAATTAGCGATGTTGAACACCTTTTCATGTGCTTTTTGCCTATCTGTATTTCTTGGTTGGAGCAATGTCTATATAGGTCTTCTGCTCATTTTTTGATTGGATTGTTTGTTTTGATGATATTAAGCCTCATGAGCTATTTGTAAATTTTGGAGACTAATCCCTTCTCATTCAATTCATTTGCAAATATTTTCTTTCTCCCAATCTGTGAATTGTCTTTTCATTTTGGTTTCCTTTGCTGTACAAAAGCTTTTGAGCTTAATTATGTCCCATTTGTTTATTTTTGTTTTTATTTCCATTATTCTGGGAAACAGATCAAAAATGATATTGCTGCGATTTATGTCAGAAAGTGTTCTGCCTATGCTTTCCTCTAGGAGTTTTATAGTGTCCAGTCTCACATTTAGGCCTTTAATCCATTTTGAGCTTATTTTTGTGTATGGTTTTAAAGAATGATCTAATTTCATTATTTTACATGTAGCTGTCCAATTTTCCCAGCACCATTGTTTTTTTTTAACATATTTATTGGAGTATAATTGCTTTACAATGGTGTGTTAGTTTCTGCTTTATAACAAAGTGAATCAGTTATACATATACATTTGTTACCATACCTCTTCCCTCTTGCATCTCCCTCCCTCCCACCCTCCCTATCCCACCCCTGTAGGTGGTCACAAAGCACTGAGCTGATCTCGCTGTGCTATGTGTCTGCTTCTCACTAGCTATCTATTTTATGTTTGGTAGTGTATATATGTCCATGCCATCTCTCGCTTTGTCACAGCTTACCCTTCCCCCTCCCCATATCCTCAAGTTCATTCTCTAGTAGGTTTGTGTCTTTATTCCTGTCTTACCCCTAGGTTCTTCATGACCTTTTTTTTTTTTCTTAGATTCCATATATATGTGTTAGCATACATTATTTGTTTTTCTCTTTCTGACTTACTTCATTCTGTATGACAGACTCTAGGTCCATCCACCTCACTACAAATAACTCAATTTCTTTTCTTTTTATGGCTGAGTAATATTCCATTGTATATATGTGCCACATCTTCTTTATCCATTCATCTGTTGATGGACACTTAGGTTGCTTCCATGTCCTGGCTATTGTAAATAGAGCTGCAATGAACATATTAGTACATGACTCTTTTTGAATTATGGTTTGCTCAGGGTATATGCCCAGTAGTGGGATTGCTGGGTCGTATGGTAGTTCTATTTTTAGTTTTTTAAGGAACCTCCATACTGTTCTCCATAGTGGCTGTATCAATTTACATTCCCACCAACAGTGTAAGAGTGTTTCCTTTTCTCCACACCCTCTCCAGAATTTATTGTTTCTAGATTTTTTGATGATGGCCATTTTGACTGGTGTGAGATGATATCTCATTGTAGTTTTGATTTGCATTTCTCTAATGATTAATGATGCTGAGCATTCTTTCATGTGTTTGTTGGCAATCTGTATATCTTCTTTGGAGAAATGTCTATTTAGGTCTTCTGCCCATTTTTGGATTGGGTTGTTTGTTTTTTTGATATTGAGCTGAATGAGCTGCTTGTAAATTTTGGAGATTAATCCTTTGTCACTTGCTTCATTTGCAAATATTTTCTCCCATTCTGAGGGTTGTCTTTTGATCTTGTTTATGGTTGCCTTTGCTGTGCAAAAGCTTTGAAGTTTCATTAGGTCCCATTTGTTTATTTTTGTTTTTATTTCCATTTCTCTTGGAGGTGGATCAAAAAGGATCTTGCTGTGATTTATGTCATAGAGTGTTCTGCCTATGTTTTCCTCTATGAGTTTGATAGTTTCTCTCCTTATATTTAGGTCTTTAATCCATTTTGAGCTTACTTTTGTGTATGGTGTTAGGGAGTGTTCTAATTTCATACTTTTACATGTACCTGTCCAGTTTTCCCAGCACCACTTATTGAAGAGACTATCTTTTCTCCACTGTATATTTTTGCCTCCTTTATCAAAGATAAGTTGACCATATGTGCGTGGGTTTATCTCTGTGCTTTCTATCCTGTTCCATTGATCTATATTTCTATTTTTGTGCCAGTACCATACTGTCTTGATTACTGTAGCCCCAGCACCATTGTTGAAGAGACTGTCTTTCCACTATTGTGTAGTCTTGCATCCTTTGTCATAGATTAATTGAACATAGGTGCGTGGGTTTATTTCTGAGCTTTCTATCCTGTTCCATTGATCTGTATTTCTATTTTTAAGCCAGTACTTTACTGTTTTGATGCCTACAGCTTTGTAGTATACTCTGAAGTCAGGGAGCCTGATTCCTCCAGCTCTGTTTTTCTTTCTTGAGTTTGCTTTGGCTATTTGAGGTCTTTTGTGTCTCCATACAAGTTTTACGACTTTTTGTTCTGGTTTTGTGAAAAGTGCCATTGGTAATTTATAGGGATTGCATTGAATCTGTAGATTGCCTTGCGTACTATAGTCTTTTTGACAATATTGATTTTTCCAATCCACGAATATGGTATATCTTTCCATCTGTTTGCGTCTTCTTCAATTTGTTTCATCAGCGTCTTATAGATTTCAGAGTACAGGTCTTTTGTCTGCTTAGGTAAGTTCATTCCTAGATATTTTATTCTTTTTGATGTGATGGTAAATGGGATTGTTTGTTGAATTTTTCTTTCTGATCTTTCATTGTTAATGTATAGAAATGCAACGTATTTCTGAGAATTAGTTTTGTAACCTGAAACTTTACCAAATTCATTGACGAGCTCTAGTCGTTTTCTGGTAGCATCTTTAGGATTTTCTATGTATACTATCATGTCATCTGCAAACAGTGACAGTTCTACTTCTTTTCCAATTTGTATTCCTTTTATTTCTCTTTCTTCTCTAATTGCCATAGCTAGGACTTCCAAAACTATGTTGAATAAAAGTGGCAAGAGTGGACATCCTTGTCTTGTTCCTGATCTTAGAGGAAATGCTTTCAGCTTTTCACCATTGAGTGTGATGTTAGCTGTAGGTTTGTCATATATGGCCTTTATTATGTTGAGGTAGGTTGCCTCTATGCCCAGTTTCTGGAGAGTTTTTATCATAAATGGGTGCTGGATTTTGTCAAAAGATTTTTCTGCATCTATTGAGATAATAATATGGTTTTTTTCCTTCAGTTTGTTGATGTGGTGTATCAAACTGTTTGATTTGTGGATATTGGAAAAATCCTTTCATCCCTGGGATAAATCCCACTTGATCATGGTGTGTGATCCTTTTAATATATTGTTGCATTTGGATTGCTAGTATTTTGTTGAGGATTTTTGCGTCTGTGTTCATCAGTGATATTGGCCTGTAATTTTCTTTCTTTTGTGATATCTTTGTCTGGTTTTGGTATCAGGGTGACGGTGGCCTCATAGAATGAGTTTGGGAGTTTTCCTTCCCCTGCAATTTTTTGGAAAAATTTCAGAAGGATAGGTGTTAGATTTTCTCTTAACATTTGATAAAATTCACCTGTGAAGCCATCAGGTCTTGGACTTTTGTTTGTTGGGAGTTTTTAATCACTGTTTCAATTTCAGGGCTTGTGATTGATCTGTTCATATTTTCTATTTCTTCCTGGTTCAGTCTTGGGAGACTGTACCTTTCTAAGAATTTGTCTATTTCTTCCAGGTTGTCCATTTTATTGGCATACAGTTGCTTGTAGGAACTTTTATATAGGAATTCTATATGTAGATTTCTTCACCTCTGTATGTGCTTGTATGTTTAAATTATAGCAAATGTATTCTGTAAAGCTACATTAATATCAAGTGTAAGTCAAAATAGCACTAGAACACTTGGGCCTCCATCAAAGAGGATTTCCTTTTAAAATTATCAGAGGTTTTTCAGTAACATAGCCATAGTGACAAAACTTGCTTTGTTTTCAAAGAATATTCTAATTTATAGTATTTTTATGTTTTTTAAAACATTAAAAATTACAGAAAATCACACACACAAAAATAGCATATCACAGTTATCCAGATTTAATTTCTCAGATGATGACATTTCTCAAAATAAACACAGAGATTTTTTTGCCACGGTTTTTGGTCGGGTTGGTAGCTCTAGTTTGAGTTTCAAATATATTATGATATTATGCAAAAATTAGGTCTTAAGCAACAAACCTGTGGTAACTTTTAAGTTTACTAAATCCTGCCTAAGTTTACCACACCTCTGAAAGATCCCAAGAGGGGACAGGATTTTATTTACTCTTACACAAGACCTGATTTATTTTTTCCCCCATGACTTATTTTAGGGACCATCTCAGAGTAATACTCTTCTTGATGTTTAAATAGCATACAAAAAGCCACATATGATTCAATGCACAACATGATAAATTTTGCCATATGGTACACTTGTAAAACCATTACCACAACTGAGAAAATGAATATATCCATCATTTCCAAAAGTTTCTTCCTGCCTCTTTATAATCCTTCTGCCAGGCCTTTCCCTGCTGCTCCCACTCTGTCCAGAGGCAACCAATTATTTATTTTTTATGTTTATAGAATAGCTGTATTTTTTTCAGAAGTTTGCATAAATATAATCCTATGGTATTATTTTTTGTCTGTCTCTACTCATTCAATATAATTATTTTGAGATTTATACACATGTATGTATCAATAGTTCATTACTTTTTATTTCTGAGTAATATTCCATTTTATGGACGTACAATAACTTTTTTATCTGTTCACCTGTTCATGGATAGTTGTTTCCAGTTTGGAGCTATTATGGTTAAAGCAGATAGATATTTATATGCAAGTGTGGATATATGCTTTCCTTGGCATGAAATAACTGGGTGATTTTATGTATATGTTAAACTTTTCAAGAAACTATACTTTTATAAAGAGTTGCATTATTTTACATCCACACCAACAATGTATGAGAATTCCAGTTCCTCCACATCCTCACCTACCCTTGATATGGTCATTATTTTTACTTTTTTTTTTTTTTTTTTTGCGGTACGCGGGCCTCTCACTGCTGTGGCCTCTCCCGCCACGGAGCACAGGCTCCAGACGCGCAGGCTCAGCGGCCATGGCTCACGGACCCAGCCGCTCCTTGGCATGTGGGATCTTCACAGACTGGGGCACTAACCCGCATCCCCTGCATTGGCAGGCACACTCTCAACCACTGCGCCACCAGGGAAGCCCTATTTTTACTTTTATCCATGCCAATAGGTGTACAGTGGAAACTCGTGTTTTTAATTTCATTTCCTCATGACTGATGATATTTAGAAACCGTTCATATCCTTTTTGCTTTCACATATCTTCTGTGATGAAGAGACTGTTAAAATCTTTAGCCCATTTGTATTGTTTGTTTTCTTATTATTGAGTTGAGAGAGTTCTATGTTCTACTCGACATTCTTTGCCACATATGTGATTTGAAAATATGTTCTCCCAGGCTATGTGTTGTTTCTTCTTGATGAATTATCACCTTTATCATTATATAGTAACCTTCTTTATTCCTCTTAATTTTCTATGTTCTGATATCACTATTTTCATGTCTGATTTAATTAAGTTTTCTTTGATAAGGGTTAGCATAATACATATGTTTTTACCATTTTACTTTTAACTTATTTGTGTATTTATGTTTTAAGTTTTTCACTTGGAGACAATATGAAATTAGGTCTTGATTTTTTTTTAAAGATTGGAGGAATTTAATTTATTTCTTTATAATTTTTATTGGAGTATAGTTGATCTACAATGTTGTGTTTCAGGTGTACAGCAAAGCGAATCAGTTATACATATATATATATATCCACTCTTTTTAAGATTCTTTTCCCATATAGGCCATTAGAGAGAATTGAGTAGTTTCCTGTGCTCTACAGTAGGTACTTACTAGTTATCTATTTTATATATAATAGTGTGTATATGTCAATCCCAGTCACCCAATTTATCCTACCCCCCTTACCCCCTGGAAACAATGTTTGTTTTCTACAGCTGTAACTCTATTTCTGTTTTCTAGATAAGTTCACTTGTACCCTTTTTTTAGATTCCACATATAAGAAATATCATATGATATGTCTCTCTCTGTCTGACTTACATGACTCAGTATGACAGTCTCTAGGTCCATCCATGTTGTTGCAAATGGCATTATTTCTTTTTATGGCTGAGTAATATTCCATTGTACATATGTACCATATGCATTCCTCTGTTGATGGACATTTAGGTTGGTTCCGTGTCTTGGCTATTGTAAATAGTACTGCAGTGAACATTGGGGTGCAAGTATCTTTTCGAATTGTTATATTTTCTGGATATATTCCTAGGAGTGGGATTGCTGGATCATATGATAGCTCTATTTTTAGTTTTTTTTTTTGTTTTTTGCAGTACGCAGGGCTCTCACTGCTGTGACCTCTCCCATTGCGGAGCACAGGCTCCGGACGCACAGGCTCAGCAGCCATGGCTTACAGGCCCAGCTGCTCCGTGGCATATGGGATCTTCCCGGACCAGGGCACGAACCCGTGTCCCCTGCATCGGCAGGTGGACTCTCAACCACTGCGCCACCAGGGAAGCCCTATTTTTAGTTTTTTAAGGAACCTCCATAGTGCTTTTAGTTTTTAAGGAACCTCCACTCTTCTCCATAGCAACTGTACCAATTTACAGTCTCATCAACAGTGTAGGAGGGTTCCCTGCATTGGGAAAAGAGGGAAAAGTGGTTCCCTTTTCTCCACCTCTTCAGGCCAGAAGGGAGTGCCATGATACATTTAAAGTGATGAAAGGGAAAAACCTACAACCAGGAATACTCTATCGAGCAAGGCTCTCATTTAGATTTGATGGGGAAATCAAAAGCTTTACAGACAAGCAAAAGCTAAGAGAATTCAGCACCACCAAACCAGCTCTACAACAAATGCTAAAGTGTCTTTGTGTATGTTTTGCTTTGGAACTGTAGGTTTATTAGTTTTCACCAAACTTAGAAAGTTTTCATACATTATTTCTTTAAATATATTTTTCTTTACTCCATTCCTTCCCTCTTTTTCAGGCATCCCAATTACACATATGTGAAGTAGCTTAAAATTTTTCCACAGCTCAGTGATGCTGTCTTGTGTATTTATTTTCTTCTTCATTTTTCCTGTTTTTTATTTTGAATTTTTTTCCGATATGAAGGCTCGTGTTCAGTAATCATTTCTTCTCAATGTTAAATTTGATGTTAATACCGTCCATTACATATTTAATATTATACATTATAATTTTTTCTCCTCTATACTTTCAATTTCTTACATCTTCCATGTCTTTGCACTATTTTTTGAGATTATGAATGGTGTTATAATAACTATTTCAACATCCTTGTCTGCTAATTTTAACATCTATTTGACTTCCAGGTCTGTTTCAATTTGTTGACCTTTTTCTCTCTTTAGTCTCATATTTAATGACCCATAATGAGAAATTCCTGTTTGTTTTCATGCCTGCTAAATTTTTTTTGGATGCCAGACATTGTGAATTCTACTATATTGGAAACTGGATAATTTTATTTTTCTATAAATATTCTTGAATTTTATTCTGGAATGTGATTATGTAATTTGAATGCCATATGCTTGTTTGGGGGATTGATTATAACTTTAGTTAGGTAGATGAGATCAGCACTGTATTTACTTTCGGTTTTTTTTCCAGTACTGGGGAAGATTCTGATTGACATTGAGTTCTTAAATTAAGTTCAATGAGGTTGAGTTCAAGTATTTTTTTCTCTTAGAGTATTTTTGTTTTGTTTTCTTATTTATGAAATTAAATACTCAGTTGCTTACTTACTTTTGCATACCTTGTTTCCAAGTTATCTATTTAGGAGTGATTCTCATATAATTCACACATTTACCTCACTAAATCACACATTATATATCAATTAGAGAAATATAAAATTGCATATTAGTTTACCAAATACATGCACTTTCAGGTACATTAAATAATGTGTAATGTATACTAGTTTAAAAAATTGGGGGCTTTCTGGCTTAAGTAATATGTATAAAAATAATCTTTGGATTAGAATAGCCAGAAAATCATGTCGAATCATAAATAAATGGAGGTATAATGAAAGATATTTGTAGAGTCTGGTTAGATTTAAAACAACATAGGTCAACACAGGCAGAATTTTTTTCCACAAATATAGCAGCAGTAAATAAATACACAAGTGCCTATGTCTCTTGAAAATATCTATAAAAATATTTTTTAAAACTTAATACATTATCACACTGACCAAGGCCTATAAGCAAACAAAAAAATCATTAAATATGAGCCTTCACTAAGAAATAAATAGGCAAATATTTCAGATATTATCTGAAACCTGTATGTTTGAACTGAGTTTATTGTGGTGAAAAGATTGTTCATATCCTTGGAAACATTCACAAATTAAGTTTTATACTAATTTACTAAAATTTTTAATATTACAAATAATTCAATATGAATACAAAATGCTAGTATACTAATGAGTATGATGATAATACTTAACACAGATTGAAACTTTATTATGTCTTAGGCACTGGGTACTATGCTAAACAGTGCCTCTCACTATTAGATAAATATGGAGACAGCAAATGAGTCTTCATTTGTTCCTATACTTATCAAAATCATAGTTGGTAAAAGTCTGATATTGAACATAAGAACATAATCTTTTTGGTATCATTACATCTTTCTCCTTCTATATTGTGTTTTCAAATGCTAAGGACATTTTGATGCTAAGGACAGCTTTCAGGGTCTATAAACCCCTGATATTGTTTGTGAAATTTAATATGAATGTACACTTTTCTGGATAGATAAATGTCTTAGTTTCGTTAAGGTTTTAAGGAAGCTAATAAGGCAGAAAGTTAATAATTCATTTTCAATTTGATCAAAGCACCTCTGTTCATAAAAGTGAAGCCAGAGTGGTTCTGAAAATCACAGTGGTCATTCAATATGTGTAGCAGAAAAATAGTGACCAACTAAAAATAACATAATATTTAGTTTCTGGATATTTATTATTTGGCAATTCTAAATGTGTTGTGCATCCAAAATAGGATAAATTCATTAATTTATTCCAAATTTATTGAGTATCATTTATTTAACTGACCCTTTATAAGATCACAGAAATGAAAATAGACAGATATGTACTGCAGGAAAGATGTATGACATCATCTTTTAACACAAAGAAAAACATTTAAGACTGAGAGTCAAAGGAAGCATCACAAGTGAGGACATGGTTGAGATAAAATTTTCTGAGTGTTCCAGCTTCCTTCAAGAGGAGAAAAATGTAGAACAAAATCTCCACAATTTTCAAAGGTAATATATTTGGCACAAATAATTTGTACAACTCAAAACTGACATCTTAGAAATAAGTAACATATAAGAGTTTTGAACATGTACTAAATAGTGAGTATTATTCTTTTGAACCCAAATTTGGATTCAACTAGAAGATAAGCTAGAGAAAAAATATGCACAAAAGAAACTCATATTCCACAAAGTGCTTATAAAGCAACTTATATTCCAACTTATATTCTAATTTACTTCATATGAAAATAGCTCACTGTTGTCATTAGGCAAAGCCAATTATAGCCCAATTTAACAAATGAGTATATTTATAAGACATATCACAGAAAAAAGAAATACAGTAATCCTTGAGAATTTGAAATGGTACTCTATCTCACATACAATAAAAGAAAAATATGAAAACTACACAGAAATAGCAGTTGTTTACCTATCATACTGAATTAATTTCAAAGTCTTAGTGACACACTGTGATGTAAATGTGTACAGTTTTTAGGAAACACATTCTGCCCATATCTATTAAAATGATAAATGTGCATACTATTCAATCCAGCAATTCTTCTCTTAGGTATTGAACCTGCAGATGTATTGGCATATGTGTGAAATAAAGTATATATCCTTTGCAGAATTATAAGCAGAAAAATCCTAACTATCCCTCAGAAAAAGGAAGGTTAAATAAAATATTGTGCTATCATAAACTAGGAGACCATATAGCCATAGAAATAATGTTGGACCTCTTTTTGTAATGGCACAGAAAAACATCCATTTTTGAAAAATCAAAATGAAAACCTGTGTTTATTAACCCACAATATATGTATAAAAGATTATATAATATATGTGCCTGATTATCATTAAATATTTCTGGAATAATTTTTTTTAATCTTACAATATTGATCGCTTTCAGTGAAGAGAGCTTTTCCTTTGGAAGAACAGGCGTGAAGGTGACACTTTCTACTGTATAACCCATTAATTATGCCACTTGAAAACAATATATTACATATATTTTAAAATGTTAATGATAATGTATATATATGTATTACAAATAATTTAAGAATAAAATTGTTTTCTAAATAAAATATTTATTACGTACATGTATATACTTTATATATATGGACAGTTTCTGGAAATATACACAAGAACCCAGCAACATCAGTTACCTCAATGACTATTCATTAAATATTATCTTAAAATGTTTGAATTTGAAATCATAACATAACTTAAATATTTTTGAAACCATAAAATATTGAAACTTAAGCTTTAAGAAATGAGATAGAGCTACGAGGTCCAGATCAGATATAAAGCCGATGCTCAGTATTGTGTACTTTCCTTGAACCACTCTGCTTTTGTGCAATAGGAAAGCAAGTGGTTGAGGTTGTTTTGTGAGTTAGGATCTACGTATGTCATTTAAAAAAAAATCTGTGTTTTCTGAGTTGATTGCATTGTCTGTGGGCAAACATGTTCTTAGCATGTAAATATTAATTTTTGTAGACAAATGCTAATTCTCAAGGGGAAAGAGAATGACACAAGATGGAATAGGTAGAATACCTATTTCAGGTGGAGAAGTTCAGGTGGTGGGGAAGACCCCTCTTAAGTATATGAGCAGAGAATGGAATAAAATAAGGGAGTGAGCCACATGGGAATACCTAAGGAAACACATTCTGAGAAGAGGTAAGAGCAGTTGTAAAGATCCTAATCTGATGCGGGGACAGGTTTGGCATCCTTAAGGAATAGTAATGGATTGGATTAGAGTGATTGAGGAAAAGAGAAGTAGATATAGGCCTAGAGGTAGTTAGAGATGCAATCTGGTGGACTCTTGTATGGATTGCTGGATCATATGGTAACTTTATTTTTAGCTTTTTAAGGAACCTCTATACTGTTCTCCATAGTGGCTATACCAATTTATATTCCCACTAACAGTGTAGGAGGGTTCTCTTTTCTCCACACCCTCTCCAGCATTTACTATTTATAGCCTTTCTGATAATGGCCATTCTGACCAGGGTGAAGTGATACTTCCTTGTAGCTTTGATTTGCATTTCTCTAACAATGATATCGCACATCTTTTCATGTACCTGTTGGCCATCTGCATGTCTTATTTGGAGAAATGTCTTTTTAGGTCTTCTGCCCATGTTTTTTGAATTGGCTTGTTGTATTTTTATGGTATTGAACTCTATAAGCTGTTTGTATATTTTTGAAATTAAGCCATTGTCAGTTGCATCATTTGCAAACATTTTCTCATATTCTGTAGGTTGTCTTTTCATCCTTATGGTTTCCTTTGCTGTGCAAAAGCTTTTAAGTTTAGTTAGGTTCCATTTGCTTATTTTTGTTTTTGTTTCCATTACTCTAGGAGACAGATACAAAAAGATATTGCTGCAATTTATGTCAAAGATTGGTCTGCCTATGTTTTCCTCCAGGAGTTTTATAGTAGCTGGTCTTACATTTAGGCTTTTAATCCATTTTGAGTTTTATTTTTGTATATGGAAAAAAAACCCCAGTATTCTTTATAGCAAAAATGTTAGAACTATGCCACCAAATAGTTCACATCTTTTCTTTCCATCCTATTAAAATTCAAGAGAATGATATTAGTAGCCTTTTTTTTAGATAGAAGCAAAATAATGATTTAAAGAGTTTTGAGTATAATCATGACCTGTTAGCAAGAAATGTAGCAGTTAATTCTCTAATTGTCTAATATGGCATACATTAGCATTATTTCTGAAAATGCCTAGCTTTCTCACATAGGATACTTACCCTTCTCTTCCCTCTGTGAATTAGCTTTGGCCATGTAACTTCATTCATCCAGTGAAACATGAGTGAAAGTTTAATTGTCCATGCTGGTCTTTCCCTGCTATGGTAGCCCTGTTGAGATGAAACATCCATATACACAAGTACCACATGGAGCTATATTCATCAAAGGTACCACCTAATTGACCTAGAGATCATAAGATAAACAAAAAGTAAACTCTTGTTTTAAACCACAGAGATGTTGGGGTTGTTTTTTTTCATCAGCATAAGCTAGCCTATCCCCAAATATACAATTAGTATTCTCAGCTAGTATTCTCAGAAAATAAGAGGAGGGAAAGAGATGGAGAGAGAAAGAGATGGAGAGAGAAGACAGAGAGACAGCAAGATATTCTGAGTTATTGAAGAGCAAAACAATATTTAAAGATGTGTGAAAATATTTCCTAAAAGGAAGTGTCACAGATACTTTGAACAACATTATTATTTTATGAATTAAAAAATAATGTAGATTCAATATGAAACTCTTAAAAAGGAATAAAAGTTACATGAAACACCTCAACTCTAAAAGAGTTCATACTCAAATCTTCAAGAGAGATTCTTGTAAGAATTTTGGTAATATATTCTTCCAGTCATTTTCTTAATGGACATCTATGTTTGCTTTCTAGTGGGGCTGATTTTAAACAGTTGGAATAGATTCTGAATAACTTAAGCAGAAAGGATTGTATTGGAAAGATATTGAATAGATTACAAATCCAACATAAACGTTGATAATTCAGGATTGGAAATTGGTCAGGGACCGAGCTAGATTATATCACAAAGAACATAGCACACGATCTAGTTTAGAAAATGACACAAAAATTTGTTGCTTTCGCACCAACAAGCACCATAGTTCCTGATCATGGGGTGTCTCCTTTACTGGGCCTTCTCATTGCAATAAACTCTCTGGATAATATATGTTCATATTTTCATCTTGGTGTTATTGAACCAAACGTTAGTATCACAGACTAGGACATCAAAAAAGAGAAAGATAGTTAAAGACTTATAGAAAGGCATCAGCATCTTCCTAATTTTAGAATTTAGGTTGAGTGGCAAAAACATAACCATATTCAATGTTTGTAAACAAAATATACACAGAGGCACACAGGCCCGTATACACATACAATGAGTATGTTTTCAAAAAATTCAGTCATGCTCCTAAAATTTTATGGATCTTTTATTTCACTGCTCAAAATTATTTTCTCCGGGTATATTCTCTTATACATGACTTTTACAGCTACAGAATAATTCATGTTAGTGATTCAGATAAAATTAACTAATGAACCCCATTGAGTTTTCTTTGTTTTGCTCTAAAACTATGATAACATTATAAAAAATTTTTAATCTTTTTTCTTAAAGTTCAGATACATGGATTTCTGGGTGAAAGGGGAATTTTATGTATTAATAGGTAATAGTATGAAAGTAGCATTGTTCACATTGATCACAAACATTTAACCAATAAAGAGAGGGGGAGAGAGAGAATGAAATGTAAAATTCTCCTTTATCCATACCTCACAATTCTCATTCATCCCCAACATGTAACTACTCAGTTTGGTACATATCTGTCCAGCCCTTTACTTATATACTTGTGATCATTATCTATGCACTGTTTGTAACTTCATTTATTTACTTAATGTATCTTGGAGGTATTTCCATTAATATGGACATTTCCATTCAGAAATGTCTAACTCATCTAAGTCATTCTTTTAAGTAGCTATACAGCATTACATAATACATTTCTTATGTATGTATACACACCTTACTGACAAGTATTTAATTTGTGTTTTTCAATTTTTTATTATTGCGATATTATATATGACCAACCATATGAAAATTCTAATATTTAACCATACTTAATCTACCCAAATGACATTTTCATATAGCTCCATGCGGTACCATTAGAGAAAGACTTCAATAAACATTTTAACACACAATTACATGCGCATGTGCTTATATGCATATCCTTTATATAGATTTCTAAAACTGGACATGGTGGAGGAAACAGTCAACACATTTTAATCTTTCAGATAGTAACATACTTATAAAGATAAATTCATGACTATTTTCTACTCCCACAAATGGTGTGTGAGACACAATTGTTCTGCATCTTCCTCAGCCTTTAAACTATTTTCAAACTGATAGACAAGAATACATTTCGAAAATGTTCATATCATCATACATGTCCCTGTAAAGAATGTTGGCGATCATTTTAACTTTTTCCATCTGAGAAGCAACAGCTATATCTCACTCATTTCCCTATATTTTAATGCCTTTTGATTTTCCATTTTTAATTGAAATTTGTGTTGAAATAATTGTAGATTTGCTTGCAGTTGTAAGAAATAATATAGCGAGAACTGCTATGCACTTTATACATTTTCCTCCAATGGTAATATTTGGCAAAACTATATATATTATAATATCACTACCAGGATATTGATATCAATAAAATCCTCCAATCTTATTCAGATTTCCCTTTTTTTTTTACCCATATTCATGTGTGTGTATCTGTATTAAATTCCATATAAGTTTTTCACTTGTACAGGCTTTTGTATCTACTATCATGACCAATATTCTGAGCAAGTATCCCTTTTATAAACACATCCACTTCCTTCCCATCACCTCCCAATACATAACTTTGGCAATCAACAATCTTTCATTTCTAAATTTTGTCACTTCAAAAATGTTATACAAATATAAATATATTAAACAGTATTAAACCTTTTGTGATTGGCTTTTTTTATCCATTCAGCAGTATCTCCTTGAGATCCATCCAAATAGTTGAGTGTATTAACAATTCCTTCCTTTTTACTGCTGAGTAGTATTCCATGGTATGTATGTACCACAGTTTACCATTTGCCTGTTGAAGGAAATCAGGACTGAGAGCAATCTGGGCTATTACAAATTATGCCTTTGCAAATATTTGTGTATAGGTTTTTGTGTAGTTATAATTTTTTATTTCTCTGAGATATATGCTCTAGAGTGCAATTGTTGGGTTGTATGAAAATTGTGTGTATAATTTTTTAAGCAACTGCCAAACATTTTCAGAGTAAGTGACCATTTTATACCCCCACCATCAATATATGAGTGACTTGGTTTCTCCACATTCTCACTAACTTTTGGTGTTGATATTATATATATTTTTTCATTTTAGTGATTCTGATAGGTTTATAGTAATATACCAACTATAGTTTTAATTCGTATTCCTCTAATGGCTGGTGATATTGGAAAGCTCTTCATGTTTTCTTACTGGAAAACTAATTTTCCCAAAATATTTATTTTATAAATCATTTTTGTAAGTGTTTTGAATGTTTAAAATTTTTACATTTAGAAATACAAACACATTTGTAGTATAGTTTATTCCTAAAGATTCTTTTCTGCCTGCCAGAGGAAGTAGTGACCCCAATCACTACCTGAGGTCATAGAACCTCTGCTCCATCCTGATTTACTGTTACCAAATTTCATTGTTAACTGAAAGTAGAATAGGTCAAGTCATATAAGGGGCTCCTGTAAATCTGTCTCTGGCAGAGTACATTACTAGTACAAATATGTGTGGTGGAGCAAAACACACACAAATGAAAATCAAAAGGAGATGCCTGATAATATTGGCACAGAATAATATGGTATTAACTCACTGATTAACTTAAGAGGAATCTTCAACAATATTTTATTTAAGAAATATCTACTTAATTTCAAAATGAAAATATCATTACATCATCTCATTTTTGTAAGTATATATAGTTTCCTTGATTACTTAGTTGTGATGAATGTAGGGAAAAAATATTTCCCGCAACTTAAATAATATCACTACTTTTATTTGTCTCATAATCAAGAAATTTTGAAGAGCCTATAAGTTGTAAATTTGTTGGTTGATATTAAAAATTGTTTTTATTTCTTCAGTGGTGGATAAAGTCATCTAAAATTAAACATCTTTACACTTAAGTTTTTTTTGGTTCAGGAATTAAGATAGCTGTTTAAGTTGGAATATAAGCAGATGGTCAGTGAATGCTCTGTTCAATTCTAAGCCATCCATTTCTGATATTTTCCTATTTAATCTCTTTTAACCAAAGCAGAGTTAAATCTAAATTATTCACTCTAATTCATTTTAAGCCAGTACTTAATAAATGGCTTCCATAAATCTTGCAATTTAGATTTTAATAGTAATTATCAATGATTACCTTTTTTGTTGTTGTGAATAATATAATTTTTAAAGTTTTTTGCAAAACCTTTAAAAACAAAATAATAGCTTTTCAGAAAGTCAAGTCCTGGCACTTGCGGCACTTATGTAAAAAAGTGGCAAATTAATGTAATAGTACATAAACAAAATTACTAATAATGAGTAACCAAAGAGGAATTGATTGACAGGGTAAATCACTTTAAAGCTAAAAGAAATCTTTTTGCCTAATTGATCTTCATAGCTCATTGAACAGTTACTATTGTTTATTTTACATCCCTTTGGGTGGTGATTGTGCCCCCATGCTAAACTAAAATTGTGGTCAGACTACCTCTACAAAGGAGAAGAGCCAGATAGAATGCAGTATGCAGTAAAACTAAGTTTGGTTTTTAGGTGTTTCTTTTCAGCATAGCTTTTAAAGGGAAAAAATAAAATATAGATTTCTGAAAGGTCATAGGATTAATGTTACAAATTAGATCATCTAGCTCCATACACATACCTGAGACATTGCGACAATCAAATGGATGGTGGTTTCTTTCATCATTTTCATTAGCACATGATAGCACCTACTTAGAGATGTACAGGTTTTAATCAACATTCATTTTCAGACACAAATTTTCACATATTAAAGTCTCTCAAAGCAAAATTACCACCAAGTTGTTCCAGACTCTTTGTTGCACTGTGGGACCATTTTAAGTTCTTTCATGAGAAAAAAATATATATATTGAAATTATCTGTTGGCAACTTAGCAACTTACTTCTGTGTATATTTAGTTACTACTTTTGAATGTGTAGAATTGTTTGACATATAGTTCATATCCGCTTTCTCTCCTTAGGTCTACTTTCAAAGGTGTATTTTCTCTGTATAAACAAAATTCCAGAACTTGTAATTTAGTCTCTCGTCAGAATCTTCACTATTGACTTACGTGAATTTCAAGACATGTTAAAATCTCCTAGAAAATTATTTCACTGAGAGACTTACTGTCTTTTATTCTATATACTTTGTTATCTCTGTGTTTTATTATATGTATATTTTCACATAAATTTCATTATTATTGAAGTTCTGGTTCAATAATTATAAAGAGTTATATCATGAAATAATTCCTTAAAGAATATTACTATAATTAAAATGATGTAGATCTTATTTAAAAAGTTGCATTATTAATTTGTCTCAGGTTTTAATGGCAGTATACATGAATGTCTCTACAAACAATTCTTTCTGAATGCTTCTGATATTATATATCAATAACTCAGTGCTTTCCCATTTTTGTTTTGACTGCCAATATGGTCTAAATTTGTTGCTAAATGGAAGTAGTTAATATGTTCTACATGATAGAAACTTTTTTTTTGTCCTATTGAATATATGTGAGAGATAAATCATGGATAAACTAAAATAATTCACTCATGAAAAAAGACTGTAGAATTAAGCAGATGAATGATACAAGCAACAATATAATGCATTCTGTTCACATGATTTATGGCATTTGAAGGAAAATTAGTATTTTGCAAAGGTATTGATCATGAAAAGGTTATTCATTTTGTTTTTTTATCCTCTACCTGAGACAATGATAAAGTGTTACTCTTTTGTTACCTAAAACACAAGACTTTAAAGTGTTTATATTAGTCCACTACTAAATATCCTAAGGCAAAAAAACCAGGAAAAATGGGCCCATTCTTTTTATTCCTCTCAAACATAGTTAAATGGCAAATCCAATTTGAATACAAAATATTTAGATACTTTCTTTACAAAAATACTTTCACTAAATATTGACTTAATCTCAATTACCAGTTAAACTATATAAAATAATATAAAATTTTATAGTCAATTTTGAAAAAGAAAAGACTATGTAAAAATCATAGTGAATCACCAAAGATGCTTCTGGTAATATTGTTTTAGTATGACATTTTTCTCTTTATTTAAATCATCTTTTATACATAATAAGCTTAATGGTAGCAGCCTGCTTTGGAATTCTTTCAAAAGAGAAAAGAAATAGAGAATAGGAAATAGTATTTCTCCAACTGTTTTTTATTTTCACTTTTAGATATACTTTTAGATTTTCACTTTTAGATATACTTTTAGATATCTTTATATACAAATCATTTGAATTCATTTCCCCATAGTTTTCCAAGTACAAGTTCATATATCTTATAAAAGTAATAGGAGGAAGACATCAAATGAGAATACAAACATGTGGTTCCCTCTTTATCTAGCTCACAAGCCTATGCTAATAGATAGAAATATAGACACTACATGTAGTGGGAACTATGGATTATATAATTAATACAGATTCAAATCCCAGTTCTGCCAGTTACTGGTTTTGCTGCTTCATTCATGTCACAACACTTCTCTGAGTTTAGTTTCCTCATCTCTAAGTGGAAGTAACAATCCTGTGTTATTGTAGTGTTATGATATCATGAGTTGATATAAGTACTGTGCTAGATCCACAGTGCACATGATTTACAAATACTATATTTGTCAATCTCATCTCTCACATTTCCTACTTTTAGTATTAGTACAAATATGATGCTACTGTCCCAGTTGACAAGGAACAAGGCTGGAGATTTCTCTTGAAGGAAAACACCATAATATAGTCAAAATTAAATCCTAATAAAATATTCTTTAAACCTAAGACTGGTGTTGGTAATAAATAGAACAGAGTTTTTATATAACCTTGAGAAAATTCTGCCTTTTCAAGGATATTTTGCTTTTACAAGAAAATTTAAAGAAATTTTTTGTGAATACTCGAAAGAACTTCACATGTATATCCAAGTGCTGCTTTATTTCAGGAAATAAATGTCATGGGGGTGCAAATTCTAAACAGAATTTTGATACCTGAGATAGACATGAATATGCTTCCCTCCTGTGATGGACACTGAGATCTAGACTAAATTTACTTTGAGTGAACAAAAGATTTGCTAGGAAGAACTGCACTACAACAGTATTTTTAGAAATTAATTTTAATTTGTCCTCATGATATTTTCTTTTCCCTGTTCCAGAAAGGCATCTAGTGCTCTTTGTCTTGTTTTGGGCAGGAATGTTTGTATTTTGAAGAAAAAAAATCTTAAAAATAGCAGACATTATCTTTCCTTGATTTTATTTTGCAAAAGTCTGAGATCTAGAGTGAATTTTGAGGGGAGGGAAATGGGAAGGGGGATGACAGAAAAAAGAAAATGGATATTTCCTCTAACATGGAATGGAGATGGATATTGACAGTCCCACAAGTAGTAAGAATTTAGTCCCCACTCCTTGGGAACATTCTGAAAATGATAATCTCAACCTCAGAAAGGAAGGAGCTGGTGGTGCATCTAGCAAGGCTGCTCAACAGACAGTGATCAGGACTCCCAGGCTTGGCAGAGCCATTTATTTTCAAAAGATAATACAATGAGATTATCTTCTATGATGATGTCTTACTAAAGTTAGAGAAACTGCCTCAGTTTTTCAGGTATAAATAAATCTAGCTCCTAAGTGACACTAGATAATATGAGGAAGGTCACAATGAATACTGGGTAGTATGAGGTTAGACATCAGATTGTATTAATTTCATGGGGCATTATCTGGAAACATGTTTATGAATCATAATATCTAGCAAGCACATAAATTTAAAGGGCGAGTAAGAGGGATTTTCTGTTTACATATATATTCTGGTTATATTTAACTCTTTTAGCTAGAGCAAGAGTCCACAGAGATGACATGTTATGGACATCCACCACAAGATTTCAGGCATGAGTTGTGTCCATGTGTTCACTTTTAGAATTTATAGATACTCAAAAAATTGGCTTATTGTACCACATGCGAAAGCAACCAAACCAACTTAGCTTTTATCTCTCAGGACTAAAGCTTTTATCTCTCAGGACTAAGATTTCTGATTTGGAGGTGACAGAGGTAGTAAAAAGATAGGATGCTATGTTTACCTTCTGGATTAAGAAGTTACCTGTTTATAGTGAGATTAAAGAACATCACCTAAATATTGGCACTATGTCTGAAGAGAATGATTTTTTAATTCAGCATCATGCTATGTCATTCACAACCCTGAGGTTCAGTCTCTGAAGACACTCTGGCCAAGTTCATAATAAAAGCAATGTTAAAAATCTAAAAGAGTAAGTTAGGTAAAATAGTTGATAAACTAGAAGTTTTGAAATATACTGAGAATAAGTCCTGTCTTCTTTGTTTGGGAATTTAATGAAATAAGGTTGAAAGTTTCTTGGAGACATGCCCTTTTCCCCACATCCACTTGATGGCATAAGAGAGAAGGTTCAGCTAGAACTAATTGAGATAAGAGAGTGACTGCAAAAAAAAAGGGATTTTTCTCAATTATTAGGCAGCAGGGTCCATTGGCAGCAGTGGAAGCAATAAGGCCTGAAGATTGGCACCACTGTCTTCTGAGAGAATTTAATAACTTATGCCAGTTACAAAGGAAAGACCATGAGCACTTCTGGAACCCTAGAAGGAAAAAGAAGGTGCATCTGAGAGCTATGTTCTTTCTTATGGAGACTCTGATCCAGTGTCTTTACTATATTCCATCTGTCAATGTGACGTAGCAAGTATGACTTTATACAAAAATAAAATAAAATATTGTTTTGGTATTCAAAGTGTAGGTACAAATTTTTGCAAAAGACGTGATGGATAAGGGCATTAAGTGTAAGTTATTTTTCAAAATATTATATTAGAGGTCTTACTATAAAGGGAGAGTTAATAATTAGAAGCAATTTAGATTATTCTTCCATGCTTGAAAAACAAATTCCTTTGCTTGGGAAAACTGAAAATGAAGGACTCAGAAAACGTCAATGACTTTTCTATGCTTTCAATAAGCAGTATTCACAGGACTGTTATTGAAGATGCAAAGAAAGTCAAGTTAGCACTATCTGACTGCTCAGAGAACTCACCTAGCCATCTCTAAATTATCCAGGGTGTAAGATCTGACTGCAGACACCATTGAAGCCACCCTCAGTTTCAGCCACTACAAATGTATTGGGATGGTTAATTTTACATGTCAACTTCGCTGAGCCATGCCCAGATATTTAGTCAAACATTATTCTGCAGGCTTCTGTGAGCGTGTTTTTGGATGAGATTAGCATTTTAATCTGTGGGATTTAAGTAAAGTAGACTGTCCTCCATAATGTTGGTAGACTTCATTCAATCAGGTGATTGCCTGAATAGAACAAAAACTAGCCTTTCCTAAACAAGAAGGAATTCTGCCAGCTGACAGCTTTGCATGTTGAACAGCAACATCAACTCTCAGCTCTTGCCCAGGTCTCCAGCCTGCTGGCCAACCCTGCAGATTGTGGATTTGCCAGCCTCCAGAATTATGTAAGTCTCATTGTGAGAAGGAAGTGAAGGCTAAAGTTGAGTTTTATGTGCTGAAGAAGTGCTTCAGGCCAAGCCACCCTACAAAGACTGGGAGAGGTTTTTCGTTTGCTTTTCTCTTTCTCTTTCTCTTTCCCTTTCTCTCTCTGTCTCTGTCTCTCTCTCTCAATCTCTTTCCATTCAAGGAAATATCATTCAAAACACTAGAAAACACAAACTAAAGAAACTGAGACTTCAAAAAAACACACTTGAAAACTAATACACATTAAAAAAAAAAGCTTAGAAATGTCACTAATTGAACAACCAAACTACAGAAAGTAAAAAAAAAAAGCTGAGGAGAGGCAATAATCTGATTTTCAGAGTTACCAGTTACCACATTATGTTATTCAAATGTCCAGAAAGCACAATGAATGTGAAGAAACAAAGGAAGTATGGCCCATTCACAGAAAAAATGAACAGAAACCTTCACCCAGGAAGAACAATCTTTGGATTTAAAATACAAAAATTTTAAATCAACTGATTAAAATATGCTCAAATAGCTAAAGAAAAGCATAAACCAATCTCTAAAGGAAACCAAGAGAATGATGTATGTGCACACAGAGAATTCTGGAGCTGAAAGCTATGAAAATGAAATGAAAAACCCACTAAGAATTTCAATAGCAGTTTTGAACAGAAGGAAGAAACAATTAGTAAGACTGAGGATAGGTCAATTGAAATTATCTGTTCTGTAAAGCAGAATGAAACAAGAATGAAGGAAAATGAGCAGCACCTAAGAAAGCTGTGGACACATGAAGAATGCAAACATACACCTAATGAGAATCCCAAAAGAAGAGGAAAGAGTGATGGGTAGAATATTTGAAAAAATAAGGGCTGAAAACTTCCCAAATTTGATTTTAAAAACCCCACAAATCTACACATTCAAGAAGCTCAACAACCCCAAGAATGATAAATACAAAGATAATGATTTTAGTTATAGTTTCCAATTGGGAAAATTGATATAACAAGATGCTTTTAAATTATCTTTTCGACAGTTGATATGTTCTACCTCAGTGTAACTTTTCTTTTGGTTTGAAATACATAGTTTTATCATTCAGATGTGCTATGTTTAGGATAAAATTCTTTTAGATCTTAGTAGCCTCAGGTGCATCTTATATTTACATCAGCACTTTGTACCTGATAAGAGGCTTTTAAAATTGTTTTTAACAATGATATTCAGACTCTGGAGTAATAGCACAAAGTAAAGGGATCAATCAAATGTAAACCTTGACATTTCCTGAAATACCACCATAAAACCAAAGAGACATTGTAGAAATAGCACGTGATTTTTCTATTATGACACACTGCACTTTTGGGAACTGTGCGAACTAACTAATCAAAATAATTTAACACTTTTGGCTTTTACTCTTTTGGAAACTTCTAATAAACTTTTCAGTATCTATTAAACTGGAAATTAGTTTTCACTCAATATCTACATAATAATTTTTTAAAAATAAATTTTACTCCTTTGGCTCCTTGAATTCTTGAGCATGTCCAAACTTCTTGAATCAGTCCAAAACAAATGCTGGGCCCAACTACCATTTTTGGATCCTATAAAGACATGTCGTTGATTTAAAATTAACTAAGCTTTGGACTAGTAGTACAGGAACTTGTCAGTAGACAATTATTATAATTCCAAGAAAAGGACATGGGAATACAGTTAAGATATGATATTGAAAGAGTACATGTATGAACAGGCTAAGAGAAAATGAGAGGACACATTTTAGCCTCAAAACTAGAAGTTATACTTTGTCTCCTATTAGATTTCTTACATGAAGACACCTCTAAAAGTAGCAAGGGTTCATAGGTGCCAGGAAGCTGAATAAAAGTACATAATATGATCTAGTTTAACATTTTGGCTACCCAACATCGTCATATGCATTTATTTTCAAACTTACACGTTCACAGTACATTGTTTGGGCCAGATTCTCACTTATCTCTCATCCAACAGAGAATAGATACATATGAACTATTAATCGATTTCAGTGATCAACAAAAAAATCAATTAATTGCTATCTGCATTGCTTATTGGCTGCATTAAACAAGCCAAATAAAAAATGAAAGATAATTTTATATATAGTAGTATGTATATGTCAATCCCAATCTCCAAATTTGTCCCTCACCCCTCTCCACTTACACACTGGTAACCAAAAGTATTTTTTCTACATTTGTAACTCTCTCTTTTGTAGATAAGTTCATTTGTACCTTTTTTTAGATTCCACTAATAAACGATATCATATGATATCTTTCTCTGACTTTGCTCAGTATGACAGCCTCTAGGTCCATCCATGTTGCTGCAAATGGCATTATTTTGTTCTTTTTTATGGCTGAGTAATATTCATTTGTATATAGGTACGTCTTTATCCATTCCTCTGCTGGTGGGCATTTAGGTTGCTTCCATACTGTCCTCCATAGTGGCTGTGTCAATTTACATTCCCACCAACAGTGTAGGAGGGTTTCCTTTTCTCCACACCCTCTCCAGCATTTGCTTTTAGACTTTTTGATGATGGCCAATCTGACCAGCATATGTGGTGATACCTCATTATAGTTTTGATTTGCGTTTCTTTAATAATTAGTCATGTTGAGCATCTTTTCATGTGCTTTTTTGGCCATCTGTATGTATTCTTTGGAGAGATGTCTACTTAGATCTTCTCACTTTTTGATTGGGTTATTTATTTATTTTTTGATATTGAACTACATGAGCTGCTTGTATATTTTGGAGATTAATCCCTTGTTGGTTGTTTCGTTTGCAAATATTTTCTCCCATTCTGAGGGTTGCCTTTTAGTCTTGTTTACGGTTTCCTTTGCTGTGCAAAAACTTTTAAGTTCAATTAGGTCCCATTTATTTTTATTTTCATTACTCTAGGAGGTGGATTGAAAAAGATCTTGCTGCAATTTATGTCAAAAAGTGTTCTGCCTCTGTTTTCCTCTGTTTTAAAATATCCGACCTTACATTTAGGTCTTTAATCTATTTTTAGTTTATTTTTGTGTATAGTTTTAGAGAGTGTTCTAATATCATTCTTTTACATCCAGTAAAAGCTGTCCAGTTTTCCCAGCACCACTTATTGAATGAGACTGTCTTTTCTCCATTGTATATTCTTGTCTCCTTTGTCATAGATTAGGTGACCATAGGTGCGTGTGTTTATCATTGAGCTTTCTATCCTATTCCATTGATCTATATTTCTGTTTTTGTGCCAACTAATAAGGACCTACTGTATAGCACAGGGAACTCTACTCTATACTCTGTAATAGCTTATATGGGAAAAGAGTCTAAAAAAGAGTGGATATATGTATACATGTATACATATTCACTTTGCTATACACCTGAAACTAACACAACATTGCAAATCAACTATACTCCAATAAAAATGTTTAAAAATAAATTTTTAAAAATTCAAAAGAGAAGAAAGACAAGATATAAAATATAAAAGTAGTAGAAAGGAAAAATGAAATGAGGAAAACAGAGTCAGAAAAGTTCTGTGGACCCTTTGGATTCTCCTCTAGGACCCAGAAAAGAGCCTCAACTGGATTTAAACTGTCTTATGACACACACTTCTCTGGTAACGAATTTACTTAGTTCTGCTATATGAATCCAATGGGCAGCCATTGGAAGACATCCAAAACTGTTAAAGATAAGTTTAATGCAAACGTAAAATCATGATTCTTAAGCAAATATACAAATGAATACCTGTTAAAATTTTTATTTAACTATAGTGAGGGAGTCAAGGAAATATTTTAACAGGTTCAAAGGAGAATTCAACGAGACACACTTATAGAACAGGAATACATAAATAAATGTAAAAATGGTCACATAACTAGATTGTTTCATAGTCAGGGAAATAAGTCAAATGAAACTCCATCAGAAACGACAGAGTTTATATATAGAAAAGAATTTGTCTACAAGAAATAGTAGTTTTGCTTCACTACCAGATATCTGTAATTTACAGAATTGTGAAATAGTTTCTGTAAAATAAGAATTATATAATATGGAATGGTATTCTATAGACAATGCATAGTATTCAATGAAGCCTGAATTATTTTCCAATGAATTTTTTGTAGATTATGTGGTGATATTATAGCACTCTTATTTCCCTATTTTTATATTTAATCTTTTAGTGATAACTAGCTATAGAATTGTCTATAGCTTTGTCTCTAGAAATATGTCATTCCTTGACCCTTTTTCAAACACTATTTTTCTAAAACATGAGAATAACCGAAGAGCCAATCAGAACAACTTGTCAGTTTCACCTCTACTGTAGTATGTTTAAATGTAAATGTTTAAAAATTTTTCATTATGAATCTTTCTTTTTGCATGTAAGCTGAAACTAAATTGTCTAACATACTCTGCTTTTCTAAAAGCCTGAAAATAAACATTTTTTAGGAAACAGTAATATATCTACAGCATTCAAATCTATCAAAGCTGAACAGCTTAATGAGTATTCTCATAAAATGATTAATCAAAACAGTTTTCTTCATCTTTGTTTGCCCTTAAAATATTAGAAAAGGTCAAAATTAAAAAATCAGGGAAAGGGAAAAATGGCATATTAATTGTATACTAATTTAAGCCTAGAAGAGAATTTTTTCAATCTGGAAAATTTTCATCAAAATAATAAAATTTTTTTATAGCTTTGGAGATTAACATAAATTTGTTCAATACTTAACCCAGATGCTTGACTTCTAAGAATATTGTTTTAAAAACAATTATTATGTAATGTAACTTTAGAATGGAAATGTAATTTACATTTTAAGCCTGGAGGCACTCTAAAAATAGATATATATTTTTCTTGTTTCAGGTTAACATAATTTATTAAATACTAAATTGTATCACAATGATAACTGAATTTTGGCATAGTGAATTACTTCTTTTTCTAATTGCATTGTTTTACAATGGCATCTGGTACAGATACTCCTTGAAGTGTTAATAAAAGTAATAGTTTCATCTATGTCAAAACGAATAATTGAAAAGTATAATTTGCCATGAAAAGAGACCTTCTTCTAACCCTTTTTTTTCCAATCAGTAGAAAACAATGATAACTGGCCTTCAATGGACATAAAATGCTGTACATTGTTGAGATTTTCAGATTGGTTTGTCCTCTTATTCTTCTTACAAGTTTTACAGTTTTTTTTGTTATTTTTTTCAGTTGTTAGAATAAAAACAATCTTATTAGACATATTTACTCTTGGATGTAAGTATATGAGAATAATAACTGTTCAGGGACATCTATAATTTAAAACTGAATGGCTGCTTACATAAAAAGTCTCCAATTTGTGTTACTTCAAGCTCTGGTGAAGGTTTGGGAGAAATTTTTCTACTGTTTTGTAAATCCTCTTATTTAAACAGAAGTTAATTTGTTTAATAACATTTGGATGCTATATACCTATTCTTTTACATTATGGTAGGCAAAATAAGATACTAATCAGAAAATACTATGGTAGGCGTTTTATTTTCACATACACTGAAGGATTTGGGTTAGGATTCTAACTAGGGCTGTCAGGGTAACTAGGTGCTATGTCTCCTCTAGCACTTACTAGCTACAAATATTTGGTTGGTCAGTCAACATGTTTCCTTATAGATAAAGTAGAAATTATACCGATATCACAAGATTCTTCTGAATACACTGCAGTGTTTTTCAAGATTTCTTGAAAACAATTAGCTGCAGAACATTGTTTTTAACAAATTATTGTATAATATAAATATAATTATATATTTATATAAAATATATAAAAATTATATATATATAAAATATATATATAATATATAAAAATATAAATATAATATAAATTCCCAGAACATAAGTAAATATTTTGCAGAGATGATCCATTTCAGGGGTAAACAAAGGTTTTCTATAAAGGGGCAAAGAGTAATATTTTAGGCTTTGCAGATCACATGTCTTCTGCAGCTACTCTGGTCTACAATTGTAGAATGAAAGCAGCCATAGACAATCAATGAAAGAATGACTGTGGCTGTATTCCAATAAAATTTATTTATGGGCACTGAAATTTGAATACCATAGAGATTTCCTTTGTCATGGAATATTAGTTTTTGACAATTATCAAATTATAGTTATGTAATAAAACATTTTAAACATGCAGATCATACAAAATAGGCAATAAGACTGAGTTTTGATGGGGGAGGTTGTCCTAATAGTCCTCCTATTTGGCTTCTACTTCTTTTTTCAGGGAGGTCCCTTCATAACCCCTAGAAAACTTCACAGGGAATTATTTGAAAGTCAGTGGTATAATGCATCTGAGTTACATAATTTGTAAAACCCTAGACAACTAGTCATTGTTTCATTAAATTATTATAAAAATAATATATTCCAAGCTTCAACTTGGAAGTTTATAATATATTTTTGCTATTAAAATAATCTTTGAAATAATTCCTTAAATTTAAAAATTCAGGCTTTTAAAATAGACTTGATTTTTATGTTTATCAGTAAAGATAACTAACATAATAGATTAGTTACATTAATATTTACACATTTTTTAATTGCTTCATGAGCTCAATGAGAAAAAAGACTGAGTCATATCCAGCTTTCTATTTCCATTACCTAAGAGAGTACTTGGCTTTCAATATGTTGAAATTTAAAAGTTAATTAAATTACAGATAGCAATATATTCACTTGAAATGAGGTTTATTTTATTATAGTATTATAGTATTATGGTTTGTCAATATAGCAAAACTATGTTTATATTTTACAAAAATTTAAGCACTTTATAAGTAGATGTAAAGCAGAGGTAGAAGGAGCTGGACTTCTACCAGCTTAGATTTTTATTCTTTAAATTGTCATATGACCCTTGGTGATCCACTAGACCTCTTTCAGCTCTGGTAGTCCAGGAAAGCAGCTAATGTCTATTACCTCTTTTTAATATAATGACTTTTAGTTATAGCATGGGATATATAACATAAGAGATTAGGAGTGAATCTTTCTTAATTAAATGACAAACTACAAACTGAATTTGCATTAATTATTTTTCTTAAAGCATTGCCCTAATTCTATAAATTAGCTCAAGTTTAAAATGTAAATATGGGTTCTCTATATTTCTTCACTTTCTTTCATCTCTCAAATTCCTCTTATTTTTCATTCTAAATTGTATTTTCACCTTTATAAAATTGATCTTTGTTTCAACTGGACTGAATCACACTCTATCTTCCTGAAATCAGGTTTTATTTAGAACAGAGAAGTTACATTCCATAAAGAGGTTAGGAATTGCATTAGTTAGCATGTAATTCTGGCTGCTCTGAGAATTCCAAAACCACAGTGACTTAATTAAGAAGTTCATTTCTATCTCCTATGAAAACCTAGGCTTATAGGGCAGCTCTGTTCTCCAAATAGAA
The DNA here is from genome assembly GCF_008692025.1 of Phocoena sinus. Classification (NCBI taxonomy): domain Eukaryota; kingdom Metazoa; phylum Chordata; class Mammalia; order Artiodactyla; family Phocoenidae; genus Phocoena; species Phocoena sinus. Next base: position 119,500,104 of record NC_045764.1, on the reverse strand, counting down.
CAAGGCTACTACTATTTTTTTGTTTGTTTTTTCTCCTCTATCCTTATGGTGCTCTTTATCCACATAGTCCAAGATTGCTCATCACATATCCACAGTGTAATCCATGATAAGGGAAGAAGAAGAACTTGGGCAATCGTACCCTCTATTATAAATATATGAACTAGACCTTTCATACATCCCTCCTGCTTCTGCTTACATTGACTAGTAATTAGTAACATTGTGGGCCTCACTTCAGAGGAGGCTGAGTAATACAGGCTTATTCTTAGCAGCCATGTTTGCTCAGCATTTAGGTTATATTACCGTGTAGGTGAAAGGAAGAATGGATGATTAGGGACAATAAGCTCTCTCTGTCACAAGTATATGTAGGATTTGATTAAATAAAGTTTTATGTGAAGAGATAAGACAGACTTCAGAATAAGAGGGAAACTTAAAGTTACCATCAAAGAAAACAAAGCAGCAAACTGTAATATAAGCATATAATAGGAAGAAATTGGTAGAGAGCAATAATGTTTAAGATATGGTAGAATTCAATAGCTCTATGATTCTAAGGAGAATTCTTTTGTTAATTTATTGCCAATACACGTTTAAAGCCTTCCCTTGGTTTTCTTAGCTCAGAGATTATAAATCAATATTCTGTGTAATTTCAACATGAACTCAAGTATATTTAAAATGGGAACGTAACATTTTGAGAAAGTGATCTGACCAAGCATTCTGACAAAGCACTTCTAGTGGTAAGCCCAAACAAAATCTCCACCCCCCTGCCACCCAGCAACCACAACACTTAATGAAGTGGTGTGAGGTGGGGCTAGTCCCCACTAACCTTCACACCCCCATTTAGGTGTTAGTGGGCTAAGTGGGGAGTTGAGCCTCTACCTCTATCTGTCATCAACAAAGTGGAATGAAGTGAAGTGAGTCAGGGTAGTAGACACTGTTTTCCCCCACTCCTGGTGTCAGCAGAGCCACATGGAGAACTAAGCTCCTCACCTCCATTCCATCAAGGAGGAAGAATGAAATGGTAGGAAGTGGAGTAATTGGCACTCTGCTTTCCCTCCATGTCATTAGGGCCCGGCAAGGAACTAACTTTCTGCCCCAACCATGCACCAAAAGAGTGGTATGAGTAGCTCTCCACTTTCCCTCTCCCTATTGGGCACTGGGTCCACAAGGGAGCTCTTAGAGGAAATGAGATAGTACAAATTTGTGGCCCACTTTCACTGGAAAGTTGTCAGCATGATGGAGAGGTAGCTGAACTTTCGCTCCATCTGTCTGCAAGGAGGCAGTATGAATCTTCATTCCATTTCTGCTGGGGCCCAGGGCCCAGTGGAAAGCTAAATATACATACTTACCATGCACTCATGCTACAACTTAAAAGAAGGATTGACTACTGAAATCAAAATATTTTTAATATGGATCCAGTGTCTCATAAAAATAATATCCTAAATATCCAAACTACAGTCAAAAGTCACTGGTCACACAAAGAATCAGGAAATCACAACATAAATGAGAAAAGACAATCAACAAATGACAACACCAAGATGATGCAGATTTTGGAATTATCTGACAAGAGTTTTAAAGCAACCATTATAAAATTGATTAAACAATTAACTATGAAATATTTTGAAACAAAAGAAAATCAATAAGAATCAAAGAAATAGAGGTCATAAAAAGAAGTAAGCGAAAATTATGGAGCTAAAAAATACAACAGCAGAAATAAAAAACCTCAATGGATGCCCTGGATAGTAGAGTGAAGATGAGTTAATGAGCTTGAAGACAGATCAATAAAATTTACACAATATGAAAAAAAGACAGTCTTGAGGACTTGTAAGACACTAACAAGAAAGCTATATCCCTATAACCAGAGTCCCAGAAGAAGAAGACAGAGCAAGTGGGACTGGAAAAGTATTCAAAGATGGAATGACTAATTCCTAAATTTTGTTAAACATATAAATTTAAAGATTTAAGTTGAGTGGATAAATCAAAATAATCCATGATGAGACTTATCATATTGAATTTCTGAATATTGAAGACAAAGTCTTGAAAAGCAGTCACAGAGAAACTAAAATATTACTTATAGGGAAACACCAATTAAAACAGCAGTGGATTTCTTGTGAGTGACATGATGGAGGCCAGAAGGAAGAGGCCGAATATTTTTTAAGCACTGAAATCAAGAACTATCAATAGTGAATTTTATATTAAGTAGAACGATCCTTCAGGAATGACTGGGGAATAAAGACATTTTCAGAAGAAGGAAGACTAAGAGAAAGGAAGGGAGTTTGATGTTATTATAACACAGGAAACTTCCTGGTGATGTTGCTTTTCTGTATGTTTATTGCATCTAACTCAATATTCTGGTTGTGATTTTTTATTACAGTTTTGCAGGATGTTACCATTAGAGTAAATTGTGTAAAGAGTATACAGGATCCCTATAATAAGATGATTAATTTGGATTTGGTTCTCTAAACCGGGAATGAATTCAAAATTGTTTAGTTCTTTTTTTTGCGGTACGCAGGCCTCTCACTGTTGCGGCCTCTCCCGCTGCGGAGCACAGGCTCCGAACACGCAAGCTCAGCGGCCATGGCTCACGGGCCCAGTCGCTCCGCGGCACGTGGGATCTTCCCGGACCGGGGCACGAACTCGTGTCCCCTGCATTGGCAGGCGGACTCTCAACCACTGCGCCACCAGGGAAGCCAGTGTTTAGTTCTTAATCTGGATATGGAATGATACTTCAGTTCTGTCTGTGGTTACTTTACCATAGGAAGGGGAGCTAAAAACTCCTGGTTGTTTGCCTCCATCTCTGCCTATCAGAACAGAATTCAGAGTGAAAATACAACACATATTATATATTCAGACTCTTTAAATTATTATTATTATGTTAGTAAAAGGGAACTTAAAAAAGAAATAAATATTCAGTTATTGGGTGACTAAACTTTGCAAACAAGTAAAGGTGGGGATGCACAACTATGTGTCAAGAGTGCAGGAAAATCCAGGATAACCATGAAATATCCTTCTAAATTATCAATTTTAATCAGTGAAACTAATTTGAAACCTCCAAAATGTATTTTTCATTGTAGATCAACTACTTCTACAGCATTACTAGTTCATGGGCTCTGATGCATAATATTACAATGTTCGGGTAACTCCTCAAGGGTGGCTCTTGTATGGAAATGGAATTTATAAATTAAATATAATTCTGTCCACTGAAGAAATATTTTAATTCAGCTCTCAGTTAGTTATGAGTCATGTACCTCTTTCAGGAGACATCAGCTAAATAAATAAGTAATGCTCACAATTAATAATTATGAGACCCTTTCAATAAGACAATATTGAATAATGTCTCACAGGAACTTAGATACCATTTTGAACTATAATTATTGCTCACTATTTCTTTAATTAAAGTATGTATGCATTCAGCCCCCCAAAGATTTTCTCAGCTTGATGTATTTTACTCTTTTCCTAAACTTATGTTATTAGTTTTAAATTATCTCATGTTACAGTAATTATTCTATGTTATTTTCTGAAAACCAAATCTGTCAGAGGACTGAAATGCTCCAACTGAAGAAGGTGAGAACAAATCTAGCAGAAAAAAATAACAGAAAAAAAAAAATAAGGTAAGACCAACATTTTAGGTATAAAACATGACCTAAAACAGTCTGATGTTTAGAGTTACCTAAAACTCTCTGATGTCAAAGAGGCCCCTTCTTTCCTGAAGACAGTGGGTTGGAAAAGTTTTTGAAGCATTAACTCAGCTTCTCACTTACACTCTTATCCAGGAAATCTATCTGCAAAGCTAATTGAACTCATTTTCAAGGACTGCTCATTGTAGAGATAGATTTTGTGTGTAACAAAGCAATTCCAATTACAGGAGAAAGCATGTACTGGATTTTCAGCTCTAAAAGCCTTGCTTTATTTACAAATTTAGACTGAAACAATGATCAAAGTTTAAATGTAAAAGTCTAAGTTAATGAGAGTAAAAAGGCAAGTGTTAAGAAAAAAATCATAATCATCTTATAGTATCAACTAGCGTGATGTCATTTGCTAAGTTATCAAAGCAGAACAAGTCTTTTTCAACAGTGATGCTGAGAGATAACTTAAATATGGCTTTGGATATCCTTGTTTTTTATAAAATAAAAAATATGTAATAAAAACATTCATGTTTGCAAACAAGCAAAATTCCCTGGTGCCAGGAGAATAAGAATTGGCAACCAAGATGAAGTGAATAAGAAGTAAGGTATATTAATTGATTAATCAATTAATTTTACATTAAAGTGATGTTGTGAAAATGAAAGGAGAAGGCCTGTAAAAAGCAGGGCATAGTTTATATCACAACAATAGAACTAGGAGGAGATTAGGGGAAAAAATATCTGTGGACGTGATCTAAACATAGATTCGTTGGATGACAGATGGCATTTTGACCTTTAGCCAAAAAGACTAGTCAAAGCAGGAACAGTCAAAGAGGGCTGCTGAACGACTTACCTGGCCAGAATCAAGAAGCCAGTGGAGCTGAGCCAACAATGGGAAAGGCTGAACAACACATTTCTTGGGTGAAGAAGACATTCCTTGTTCTTCTTTTGCTGGAGATACAAGAACTTCCACTACGCCTCAAGGTTTTCAGAATTCTCATCCATAAAACCAAATACCACCCGACTCTGAGCTAACCCTAATGTAACACAACCGAGGTCAGAGACCTTGACACTCAGAGGGGCAGAGGTGTTAAGAAAAGGGAGGAGGCAGCATCAACACTTGGATGGTACTTGCCAGTGGATTAAACCTCAATTATAACATTCCTTATATTTGTAATATATGGAATTTCCTTATATGTAACAAAATTCCTTACACCTAAGCCAAGAAAAATAAAATACAAGACAGATTAAATAATGAATGGTATCTTCTTAGAAACAAAGATTACATATTTCAAAACTCTTCTTCCTTCCATGTAAAATGAATTATGGCATGCTCCAGATTAGATAAGTTGCCTAGAGCCCTGCTTCACTCTGCACTGTGAAGATATTATGTTTCATGTCACACTTGGAATTTCTAAGCAGAAATTATTCTTCTAACATTAATATTAATGAAGAGGAGAAAATTCTAAAGAAAAACGTTGGCCACTACACAAAGAGCTAGATTCCCTGTTTTAAAGAGAAAGTTATGCCTAAAATAGTCTCTTCAGAATCTCATCCTTTATCTACAAATATAATAATACTTTGCCTGGCAAAAAAATGAACATTTAAAAAATTTAAATTAACATTAAACAAACATTTACAACAGAGAAATTCAAGAAGAATTGTGGACTTAAAAAAATAAAACAAAAACTTTATCCCTTTATCCGTAAGATGTTACCGAAAAAACCTGAACACCGAATGAACATTTTGGCCAACCCAATAGTAAACTGTAAATGTACTGTAACTATTGGATGCCATGAGCAAGATGTGAGGACAGTGACAAGAAGAAAATTTCTTGGAAATAAGAGCAAAACGCTTTAAATTTTATAGGCATGTATCAAAATCTATTTACATAGATATAAACCTTTTTTTTTTTTTTTTTTTTTTTGCGGTACACGGGCCTCTCACTTTTGTGGCCTCTCCTGTTGCGGAGCACAGGCTCGGGACATGCAGGCCCAGCGGCCATGGCTCACGGGCCCAGCCGCTCCGCGGCATGTGGGATCTTCTGGACCGGGGCACGAACCCGTGTCCCCTGCAGCGGCAGGCGGACTCTCAACCACTGCGCCACCAGGGAAGCCCAATATAAATCTTTTAAAATATATATAAAGCAAGGGCACATTTGAGGATGTTCTAGAGTTACACCTAGTATTAATATTAGATATTCTAATATTGTATTTGAGATCTCAAGCATTTAAAAATATTTCTTTATACATGTTTTTCTCTTAATACAAATAAAAGCAACATATTGGTGTAAAAATTCCGATTATTAGCTTATACTGATATATATATATACATAAATTATCTATATATATAAGGATGTTAAAAATGACCATAAATCACCAATTTGCATGTAAATATTAATGTTATACAATTTATATTCTTACAGTCATTATAGCTAACTTTTAAAGCTAAATAACAAGTGTACCATACATTTTTTTTTACAAATGGTCAGAATGTCCTCTAGAAAGCTTGTACCAACTTGCTTCCATAAATGTTTCTAATTTCATACAGATTTGGAAATATAGGATTACTAATGCATAGTAAGTAATATCTTGCTTAATTTGAGTGCCTTTATCTCTGCAAATTTTTTCACGACCCTCCTCTGTCCTTCTAGCCTCAACATGCCAGCTGTTTGAAATTTTGGCATGAGTTTTGACCTGCTACTGACACTTCCAGGGGTTGAGCTCTTAGCTGGCTCTTGTAGCACCAATTTATTCCTTTACCCTGTCAGACTCAGGATTGGTGACAGCCTCCTACTCTTGCTGGTCTAGAGTTAATAGTTCTTGGTTGTTTTTCTGTGAACATACCTAAGAATACAGTCCTTTATTGAATTCTTTTTGAAGTCAGCTGTGTGCTCATATATACATATATATTCCTTGATTATTTCTAGGTATTGATTTCTGTCTATAATATTCTTGGCCCTTGTTTTTTTTTTTAACCTGAGTATTTATCTTTATTGACCTATTTTTTTCCTTTCTCATGTTCTTTGTATTCTAAACTTGTTTATACTTGGACTTTTTGTTTTGTCTTGATTGTGTTTGCTTTGCTATAAAATTTATTATAGTTTTCTCTCATCACATTGATCATGTATAATTTATGACATTTATTTTGGAATAAGGATTGATACTGTTTTCTACTCCTCAGTAGCACCATCCCAGCTAGTTATCATAACCTAACATCATTTACAAAACAATTTATTATTCTCAGAATCACTACATACCTCCATATATGCTAGAGTTTATCTCTATTTAAATGTCACATTAACTACCTCTTTTAAGTGGTTATTTTATGACAAGAATTGTGAAAATTCTGAGAACTTACCCTACTTATGGGTGACAAATTAGCTTGCCCCATGATGGTGTAAGACACAAGTATCCTGGGATGGAGACTATTGCTCATGATGCTGCAAGCAGCCTGAGCTCCATGTTTGTGTCAGGTCTCCTTGACAGCAAGTCATAAGGGAGAGTGGAGGAGAGCCCAGGTAGATGCTGTGCATAAAGTGGGTTTGCATCATTCTTGGAGCTGAGAAACTCCAAGCTAGGGAATTATGAATCTTTTATAAATGGCCCAAAGAAAACATTTTCTTTATTATACTGGACAGTAAACAAATATGACCTGTTCTCCAAAGGGAGACACTATTTCAGTCTTCCAAAGCTGTTTGTTATATAAACATCCTTGAAAATATAGTCAAGATACTAGATGCTACTAGATATGTGACGTGCAATAAATCCATGGAGAACAAAGTAGCAACATTAAAATCTGTAAGTAAATAACTGATATGGTGTGCAAATTTTGTCATTAACCACACTCTGAACGTTTTAAATTACTTTTTTTTAACTTTACACAGCTAAATTTCTTAAATCTAGGTAGACAAATCAGCCACAGATACTTATATTTTACTTCCTATTTTAAAAATCTATATAGCTAATTTCATTTTTCTTATCCGATTACAGTCATCACAATTTTCAAAAAAGGTTTTAAGCAGTGTAGTGCTAATGATCAGTAAGTGTATGTTTTCACGTTAATGAGAATGACTAGATTTTCATCCTTAAGCATAATTGCTGCTTGGTGATACATAGATGAAAACACACAAACATACATATATGCACTGATATTCCTTTATCAGACTGGAATGTTCAACTCTATTCATTACATACTAAAACTTTAACTGGGCTCATAGCTAAAGTTCAGGAGATTTCTCCTTTCTAGCATCCTAATTTTTTTTTTTCTTTTTGACAGAAATAAAACTAAGGGAAATTCTTACCTTCAAGTATTTCTTTACTACTAAATATTTCTAAACTCTCCTTATAAAGTTTTAAAAAGACTATGAAATACAGTGAAAGGTTATGGAATTTTTTGTTTCTAAAACATATTCTTTTATTTCTAAAATATTTGCTGATAGCCAGCTATGTGTCTTGAGGGCACTGGCACTCTCACGCTTTTATCTCTGCTCCACACACATCTCAGATTTATTCATTAGTCATCATTTTATGATGACATTTCTCATGGCATTTTATACTTTTACATAATCATAAGTGACAAAAATGTTTAATTTCTTCGTATTTTTATCATGTTAATCTGTGCTCATTAGCAGTCATCTTATCTCATATTTTTTCTTTATATTTTCTAGTTTCCGTCTTTTTTTTATCCTGTCTCAATTTAATTGCTAAATGAAGTTTATCTTATCCTTAAAAACAGTTTATATGTATGTTCATGTTTGTGAATGTCTGTATTTTTATATTTGAATGAAAACTTGGCTGAGTAAAATGTTCTGAAGACCACACTGTTTTATTTCTTCTTTAAGAACTCTATTATTGAATAATAATATAAATATTATTTTAATTGAAATATGGTTTATATATAATATTATGTTAGGTTCAGGTGTACTACATAATGATTTGACATTTGTATACATTATGCAATAATCACCACGATAAGTCTAGTAGCCATCTGTCCCCATACAAAGTTATTACAGTATCATTGACAATATTCCTTATGCTGTATATTACACCTTAGCAACTTATTTATTATATAAGTGGAGGTTTACACCACTTAATCCCCTTGACCTATTTTTTCTGCTCCCCAAGCCCCCTCCCTCTGGCAAACACCTGTTTGTTCTCTATACCTGTGAGTCAGTTTTTATTTTGTTTTGTTTCTTTTGATTTTTAGGTTCCTCATAAAAATTAGATCATACAGTATTTATCTTTCTCTGACTTATTTTACTTGGATAATACACTCTAGATCCATAATGTTGTCACAAATTGTAAGATTTCATTTTTTTGGCTGAGTAATATTCCATTGTATGTATCTATATGTATGTATATATGTATGTATGTATGCACACACCACATCTTTATCTATTTGTCTATTGATGGACACTTAGGTTGCTTCCATACCGTGGCCAATGTAAATCACGCTGCAATGAACATTGCGTGGCTAATGTAAATAATGCTGCAATGAACACTGCAGTGCATCTGTCTTTCAAATTAGTGTTTTTATTTTCTTTGGGTAAACACTCAGAAATGAAATTTCTGGATCATATGGCAGTTCTATTTTTAATTTTTTGAGTAACTGTCATAATGCTTTTCCATAGGGGCTACACCAATTTGCAATTCCATCAACAATGTACAATGGTTCCTTTTTATCCACATCCTTGTGAACACTTGTTATTTGTTGTCTTTTGAGGATAGCTGTTCTGATAGGTATGAGGTAGTATCTCATTGTGGTTTTGATTTGCATTTCCCTGGTTACTGATTTTGAACATCTTTTCGTATGTCTGTTGGCCATCTGTATGTCTTTATTGGAAAAATGTCTCTTCAGGTCTTCTGCCTATTTTTTAATCAGGTGGTTATTTTAATGAGTTGTATGAGTTACTTGTATATCTTGGGTATTAGGTCCATATCAGATATATCGTTCGCAAATATTTTCTCCCATGCAGTAGACTGCCTCTTCATTTTGTTGATAGCTTCCTTTGCATTTATTTATTTATTTTTAAATTTTTTATTTGGCACATCTTAGTTGCAGTATGTGGGATCTTTCATTGCAGTGTGAGGGCTCTTCATTGGGTTGCATGGGCTCTTTGGTTCAGCATGAGGGCTTCTCTCTAGTTGTGGCATGCGGCTCTTTCTCTCTGTAGTTGTGGCATGTGGGCTCCAGAGCACGTAGGCTCTGTAGTTTGCAGCATACAGGCTCTCTAGTTGAGGTGTGAGGGCTCAGTAGCTGTGGCGCACGGGCTTAGTTGCCCCATGGCATGTGGGATCTTAGTTCCCTGACCAGGGATCGAACCCACGTCCCCTGCATTGGAAGACAGATTCTTTACCACTGGACCACCAGGGAAGTCCTGCAATAAGCTTTTTAATTTGATGTAATCCCTTTTTGTTTCCCTCACCTGAGGAGACATATCCAAAAGATATTGGTAAGACCAGTTGGTAAGCCTGTACTGCCTGATTTCTTCTAGGCGTTTTATGCTTTCAGGTCTCATATTTAAGTCTTTAATCCATTTTGAGTTTGTTCTTGTATGTGGTGTGAGAAAGTAGTCCAGTTTGATTGTTTTGATGGTAGATGTTCATTTATTAAAGAAGCTGTCTTTCCCCCATTATATATTCTTGTCTCCTTTGTTGTAGATTAATTGACAATAAGTGTGTGGGTTTATTTCTGGGCTGTCTTCCATTGATCTATGTGTTTGTTTTTTGCCACTGCCATACTGTTTTGATTTCTGTATGTTTGTAGTACAATCTGAAGTCAGGGAGCATAATACCTCCATCTCTTCTTTTTTCTCAAGATTGGTCAGGCAATTTAGGGTCTTTCGTGGTTCCATATGAATTTTAGAATTATTTGTTCTAGTTCTGTGAAAAATGTCATGGGTATTTTAATAGGAATTGCATTGAATCTGTAGAGTGTCTTGAAAAGTATGGTCATTTTAACAATAGTAATTCTCCCAATCCATGGGCACAGGATATCTTTCCATTTGTTTATGTTGTCTTCAATTTTTTTCATCAGTGTCATGTAGTTTTTCAAGCACAGGTCTTTTACCTCCTTAGATTTATTCCTAAGTATTGTTTTTTTTTTGATGCTATTGTAAATGGGATTGTTAATTTCCCTTTCCAGTAGTTCATTTTTAGTGTACAGAAATGCAACAGACTTCTGTATATTAATTTTGTATCCTGCAACTTTACTGAATTCATTTATTAGTTCAAATAATTTTTGGTGATGTCTTTAGGATTTTCTATATATAGTATCATGTCATCTGCAAACACTGACAGTTTTACTTCTTCCTTTCCAATGGGGATTCATTTCTTTTCCTTATCAGATTTCTGAGGGTAGGACTTTCGATACTCTGTGGAATAAAAATGGCAAAAGTGGGCATCCTTGTCTTGTTCCTGATCTTAGAGGAAATGCTTTCAGCCTCTCACTACTGAGTATAATGTTAGCTGTGAGTTTGTCATATATGGCCTTTATTATGTTGATGTGTGTTCCCTCTCTACCCACTTTGCTGTGAGTTTTTATCACAGATTTTTGTTGCACCTCATCAAGTGATATTTCTGTATCTATTGAGATCATCTTATGATTTTTGTTCTTCAATTTGTTAATGTGGTGTATCATATTGATTGATTTTTTAAATATTAAATTATTTAGATATTGCATCCCTTGGATAAATGCCCCTTGATCATGGTGTATGATTCTTTTAACCTACTGTTGAATTTGGTTTGCTAATATTTTGTTAAGGATATTTGTATCTATGTTCATCAGTGACATTGGCCTGTAATTTTCTTTTTTTGTGGTGTCTTTGCCTGGTTTTGGTATCAGGGCCTAGTAGAATGAGTTTGAAAGCATTCCTTCCTCTTCAATTTTTTGAATAGTTTGAGAAGGATAGGTGTTAACTCTTTAAATGTTTGTTGGAATTCACCTGTCAAGCCATCTGGTCATGGACTTTTGGGTTTTGAGAGTTTTAACTTGCTGATTCAATTTCATATCTGTCTGTAAGTTGCCTGTTCATATCTTCTATTTCTTCCTGGTTCAGTCTTGGAAGATTGTACATTTCTAAGAATTTGTCCATTTCTTCTTTCATCCATTTTATTGGCATATAATTGTTCATAGTAATGTCTTATGATCTTTTGTGATATTTGAGAAGTGTCCTTATGTAGAAATTGTCCTATGAGGCCCAACAGCACACTCCCTTCTGGTCATCAGAATTATATACTCTACTGATGTCCCCTATGTGGGCTGTGTGGACCCTTCTGTTGTAGCAGGGCTGACTACTATGGGTGCCCTGGTAGGCAGGACTTTGGAGCTGGTGCCAGCCCATTGATAGGAGGGTAACCCGCCAACACCAATAAGTTAGAGGGAGGACTTGAAAGTGGTGCATGGTGGCACCAGTGCCCTTGTTGTAGAAGGAGGTCCCCAAAATATCTGCTGCCAGCCTGTCCACATGGGAAGTTGCAGTGGTCTCTTACTTCTCCAGGGGCCTCTCAAAGAGCAGCAAGTGGGTCTGACCCAGGCTTCCTTTAAATTACTGTACTGGGACTTAGAGCATGTGAGATTTTGTGTGATCTCTTTAAGAGCAGAGTCTCTGTTTCCTACAGCACTCCAGTTGTCCAGTAAGAAAGCCCTGCTGGCTTTCAAAGTCAGACATTCTGGGGCTAATTTTACTGGTGCATGACCCCTGGGATGGGGAGCCTGATGTGGGGCTCAGGTTCTTCACTCCTTGGAGAGAGCCTCTGCAATTGTGATTATTCTTCCATTTAGGGGTTGCCTATCTGGGGGTGTGGTTCTTGACTATACCATGTGTTTATACCTCCTACCCATCTTGCTGTGATTCCTTCTCTATATCTTTAGTTGTGGAAAATCTTTTTTGCTAGTCTTTGGGTTGTTCTTGTAGATAGTTGCTCTGTAAACAGTTTTGATTTTGTTGTGCTCTTAGGAAGATTTTCAGGTTTTTCTTACTCTGCCATCCTGGCCACAACCTCCTACAAACATTGTTACATCAGCCTTTGACTTTAACTATTCTTATGGAGAAGCCTTCAAGCTACTCTAATTTTTCATTGTGGGAATAATTTGCACTTTTCTCCCAAGATGTTGAATATATTTAAAATTTATCTCTGACATCCTATAACATTAAAAAGCCTCAGGGTTGTTCTTTCTTTATCAAATTTCCTTGACATTCACTTTGCCTTTTCAACTGGAATATCTCTTCTTTTCTTCTTAGAATCAATGACATCACATCAAATATTTGGAGGATTTCCAGTTTCATTTTATTGAGTTCTCTAGAGTAGTTGATTAAATGACATTGGATCATCTTTGCTCACCATGTGAAGTACTTGGATTTTATTTCTCATTGTTTATAACTGTATTCACTGTGATTATTTTTAAATTTTTCTATGTGTTAGTTTATTTTCAACCATGTCTATTTTATTCTGTGCTGCTGATAATTTATTAATTTTTAAAAGCTGCTTTGTTCTTTTTTTAGAGTCTCATGTCTTTTTCTTCTTTCTTATTTCGTTATGCTGACTTATGAACTTATTTTTGTGTGCTTATTTTATTTATTACAATGTTTTTTATTGTGTAATTTATAGGTTAAGTCACTATTAAGAAAATTCCTTCTAGTTGATTAGGTTTTTATGTAGGCTGGGTTCTTTCTCTCTTTTAAATTATTTTAAAACTGTCTTCATTTTTAACATATCCAGGTACTTGTCAGATTGTTTATTTAAATTTTTCTCTTGCTTATAATACTCTGTCCAGATATTCTATTTGCTTTGAACTGTGAGGATGACTTATTGACTTCCTTTCCTAAGAAATACCTGCTTCCCTTTGCACCAAGATTTTCAATTTCAGAGTTAAGTTCTATCCATATTTACCGTAGACTGAGAATGGGGGTGGAGGTTGGTACACATCTTAATTATTTATGTTGTACTCACAGCTCTCATTTCTCTGTCAATATTTACACAACTGCTTGAAATGTGAATTTCATTCCCTTACAGGAATATTCTTTAGCTTCAGACCACATCCTTTTCTCAAACTGTAATTCTAGATAGTTTATGTCCGTCAGAAAGTTCAGCATGTGAATAAATGTCCAGGATTCACTTATTTCTTCACAGCAACATGTGAAAATCATTATTTCAGAAAAAAAAATGATTTAGTTTAAAAAAGACTTTTAATTTGGGGCTGTCTTCAGAAGAATTCTCAGAGTTTTTTTAATATTGGGGCTTCTGAAGGATAAGCTTTCGTTTCTATTGTTTTGGTTTTCCAAAAGCTGTCATTATTCTGACATTCAAAGTCTTGATATTTCCAAAGTTTTGTCTTTTATGTGCTCAGTATATTAGAATAACACGTGTCACCATTATATCTCTCTTCTCTCCTCACTCTTTTCATCTGCCTACTTCTCATTTTAAGTAATACCTGTCAAAGTTGATAATATTTAAATTACATTCTGTAAAAATATTCAGTTCTTCTATAAATGTTTTATAGGTTGATTCAAAAAGTTGAATAGACAAACAATACTTGCATTATATTTTTGTAGTAAATTTAATTTTTTACTGAAGGTCCACACAGTACGGTAGGATTATTTTTCCTTCTTTATTGGTAAAATGTCACAATCTATGTTCCAATCAGACAATTATTGTTAGTATACAGGTAAAATTAAATTGTATTTGTTATAGAGTCATCAATTTTTAAAAAATCATAGAATATTAAAACATGATTTTCCAAATATATTAATCTGGCTTTTCCTTATATTCTAATTTAACTTTCTGGCTTTATTTTTTTTGTTGTTGTTTTTTCTATTGAACAAAAGAAGCAAATGCTATATTTGTGACATATAGCCAAGTGGTTATTTAATTTATTGTATTTAACGTATTTTGTTTTTGGAGACATTTCCACTGAAGTCCAGGAACTCTCTATTCTAACTTTTACCAACTGATTTTTAGGGGTGTTACATGATTTTAATAGGGGTTTACTTTACTGGAAACATTTTTAGATATAATTTATTTCATCCCATGTTATTCATTTATTTGATTTTTATTTTTGTTTTGCTAACTTTTTCTCAATGTGCAATGAGTGGTAAATTTTTTAAATACTTTGTACTTGAAAATGCCATTTTTTGTTGTTAGGGGGACTGAGCCTTACATTTACCTGATAGTTTAATGGAGTATGTAATGCTTGGTCCATAACAATATTGATTCCAAATTTTGAAAGATTTTGTTCCAATGTTTTCCTGTATTCAATGTTTCTGATTAGAGTTATCAAGACAGCCTTATATCACTCCTTTGTAAAATACTTATTTATTTTTTTCTCTATATCCTTGCCAAAACTTGTTATTTCCTGTCTTTTTGATGATAGTCATTCTGAAAGGGAGCCCTAGTACACTGTTAGTGGAAATATAAATTGGTACAACCACTATTGAACAGTGGAGGATCCTCAAAAAATTAAAAATAGAACCGCCATATGATCCAGCAATTCCACTCCTTGTTATATAACCAAAGAAAACAAAACAGTAATTCAAAAAGATATATGCACCCAATGTTCACAGCAGCATTATTTACAACAGCCAAAATGGAGGCAACCTAAGTATACATCAACAGATGAATGGATAAAGATGTGGTATGTATATGTACCATATATATATATATATATATTTATTTATTTATACATATTAAGATATATATATAACTGAATATTACTAATACATATAACTGAATATTACTCAGCCAAACAAAATGAAATTTTGCCATTCACAGCAATATGGATGGACATGGAGGGTTATTATGCTTAGTGAAATAAGTCAGACAAAGACAAAAACTGTATGTATTCACATATCTGTGAAATCTAAAAAATAAAATATATCAACGAATATAACAAAACAGAAACAGATGCACAGATACAGAGAACAAACCAGTGGTTACCAGTGGGGAGAGGAGTCGGGGGAGGGGTAAAATAGGGAAAGGGGATTAAGAGGTACAAATCACTATGTATAAAATAAATAAGATACAAAGATGTAATGTACATCATAGGGAATGTAGCCAATGTTTTATAACTTTATATGAATTATAATCTATAAAAATATCAAATCACTATATTGTACATTTGAAACTAATGTACTATTATAAGTCAAATATACTTCAAAAAAAAAGAAAGACATATTTCCATCTTGGAGGCTTAGCACTTTCTCTTTCTTTTTAGTCCGTAAAAATCTCATAATGAAGTGTCAACCTGGATTTTTTTTCCCGTTTTTGTGTACAGCACTTGATGTGTTCAGCTTATACAATTTAAAGTTTTGTGTATGTTTTTAGTGGATAAAAAGTGCCAAGCTCAGTCCACCTCCTTGAACTGAAGTTCTTTAACGACATGAATAAGGCATTTAAGTGATGTATTTTGTAGGTACAAAATAGAAGAATTTCAATGAAGCTTTATTTCTTCAGCTGTAAAATGTAAACATTAACATAATAGATGTTTAACTTAAGTTGCTTTTTTGTTGCCACATTGACAGAAATCTGACTAGCTATTTTGATTTATCCAACCCACATGTAGTTCAGAGTTTAAGTCCTGAGATCCTTAGTTTCTGTTTAAGTAAATTAGAAGAATGAAGTTTACGAGTTTACTTCATTCATAACAAAGTTTAGTTCAATGTTAAAAATCAAATGGACATCAATTCAGTACTTAATTAGACCACTGTCGTCTTAATAGATTTCTTTTTCACTTTTTTGCATACTCAGCTATGACCAGGAATCAGAAAATCTTTTGTCTTTCTCTGATTTTCCTTGAGTTGGCCTTTTCATCTATATTATATAATGAAGTTACCAAATATCATTAGTCTTATATCTACCTGATTATGAAAAAATGGCTAGCTAATTCTCAATAAGAAGCTAATCACTTTTTCAAATTGCAATATTCCTTTTGAAAAGCCAAATGTATGCTAGATGAGTAAGTTATAGAGATCTGCTGTACATCTGCCTATACTTAACAACGGGTATTCTGCACTTCAAAATTTAAGAGGGTAGATCTCATGTTAAATCTTTTTAACCATGGCACCTTTCTTGGGTTTGATAATTTACTAGACTGGTTTGTAGAAATCAAGGAAACACTTACTTACCCTTATCATTTTATTATATAAGAAAGGTCTGATAAAGGATTCAGATAAACAGCTAGATGAATAGATATGTAGAGTGAGGTCTGGAAGCTCCCAAACATAGGAGCTTCTGTCCCCATGGAGTTGGGGTGCACCACCCTCCCAGCCTGTGGATGAATTCACCGATCCAGAAGGTATCCAACCTCATAATTTTAGGATATTTATGGAGGCTTCATCATGTAGGCATGACCCATCATTAACTCAATCTCCAGCACTTCTCTCCCTCCTGGAGAATGGGGAGGGGGTAATATAGTAGGGCTGAAAGTTCTAAGCTTCTACTCATGACTTGTTCTTTCTGGTGACCAGCCCCCTTTCTGAAGCTATCCAGTAGTCTGTCAGAGGGTGCCTTATTAGAATAAAAAAGACATTCCTATCACCTACATAATTTCAAGAGTTTTAGGAGCTCTGTGCCAGGAACTGGGAGCAGGGATTATTCTATATATTTATATTTATTCTATTATTTTACACATCCACTATCATTTTATATGCAATTGATCCCACAATTACTGTCTCAATGCAAAATTTCTTTTTTTAACTCCAGATCAGTACTCAAGTGCCTGTTGGGCATCTCTGCCTGAATATAAATAGGAACCTCAAATAAAATGCTTAGAAGTCATTAACTTTCTTCCCCCAATGCTCTTTTATATTCACCATATCACTGAATATCATCATAATCCCTACATGCTGAGGAAGTAATATTTTGGTAGTTTTATTAATCCTTTATCTTTACCCCATTTACTTCATTTGCAACTAATAAGATATTAAGTTGTGTTGATTTAACTTCCAGACAGTGCTAAATTTATTCATAGCCCCCATCCCCTTTGACATTGTTCTCTACTTTTTTACCTGGACTATTATAGCAGTATCCCAACCGATTCTATGGAGCCAGTAAGAGGTTGAGGCTTCTTCTCTTCACCCTCCTACATTCTTACTTAAGGAAGAAAAGAAAAAACCGACTTGCACTGATTCAATTCCATGGACTGGATTTGGCCACATTTTTAATGGAGTTTCCATCATCATCATCTCACTGACTGAAGGCATAGTATGTGCCAGGCACTATTATAAACACTTTACATGATTTATACAACCATGTGAGTCATTATGCACATATTGCAGGAAACTGAGTCTTAGAGAGATTAAGTAACTGTCTAATAAACAGTGGAGTTTGTGTTAGAAGTTGATCTGGGCTTTTAATCTCCAGATTGGGATCAGATCTGTTTCTCATGTCTTTCATTATGTGGTGAGAGACTGACTATACAAATGAACAATGTCTAGACTGCAAAAGAAAAGAGATCTCTGACCAACAATCTGAAGCAACCAGCTAAGGTAACCAATCCATTATTTCCAGTAACCAGCCCAGGAGACCAGC
Organism: Phocoena sinus; assembly: GCF_008692025.1. Classification (NCBI taxonomy): domain Eukaryota; kingdom Metazoa; phylum Chordata; class Mammalia; order Artiodactyla; family Phocoenidae; genus Phocoena; species Phocoena sinus. The sequence continues at coordinate 119,481,959 of NC_045764.1, read as the reverse complement.
GTGCTTTTTTTTTTTTTTTTGCAGTATGCGGGCCTCTCACTGTTGTGGCCTCTCCCGTTGCGGAGCACAGGCTCCGGACGCGCAGGCTCAGCGGCGATGGCTCACGGGCCCAGCCGCTCCGCAGCATGTGGGATCGTCCCGGACCGGGGCACGAACCCGTGTCCCCTGCATCGGCAGGCGGATTCTCAACCACTGCGCCACCAGGGAAGACCCAGCCTGCTATCTAAGTCAGACTCATGGGAAGTCAGATCCCTATCTCTAGCAATGGGTCCAGGAAACCAAACATGACCCCTATAGCAATCAGCCCCAAACATCAGGACTTGATTAGTAACTGATACTTCCCTTGAGATTTGTTCCCACTTCCACTTACAACCAACCAGAGAAATCCAAACATACACTCCTGACCAATCACATAGGATGCCCCACTTCTAGATGGCTCACCTACAGCTTCCTCAGGTCAACAGCTTACAACCAGAGCATAGCTGAAGTCTTCCTTTTAAAATTCCCACTGTAAGGCTTTCCACTCCCACACATAAGAATTTCTCTGTGTTCACTTAGTAACGTTAAACAACTAACTGCATGTTCAATTTGCTCCATGTGCACTTAATTTTTTTTAGTAATATTCATCTTACTGTTCATTGGGATTGTAGAATGAATTTATACAGTACCATCAACGTGTGAGTGAATTTTTTTTCAGACACTCAACACAGTTTGCTATCAAACTTTGTGATCATTAACAATCCAATTTTTTTATCATTTTAAATGAGGATTATATATATGTATAATATATGTATATTTATGTATATAATATATATTTTTTAATGCACACAATATATTAGAGGAAATTTCTTCTGAAGACTCAGTGAACAGTGTTACTGTTGATCATTGAAAATGGACATTATTTTCCTGATTTGGAAGAGTTTTAAAGTTTAGAACACATAGCCATTTCATTGCTTGGTTTTTGAAAAAGAAATTTGGATAATTTTTATATTTCAATTTAATATTTTCCCTTGATAATTGAATACATCTTATTTAGAGAGTAAAGCTAAATAACTGTAACTACTTTAAAAATATATATTTGCTTGAATTCCAACTATTCTTTCAGAATGGTTCTTGCTGAATCTATACTTTCTTCAATTCTATTAAATTTACACTAATTATCATCATGGCATATATGATTTCTAGGTACAATGTAAATAACTTGGTTTGTTATGAGACATAGTCTAAATATTTTTCTAATAGAAGACATTTATTGTAAAATGCTCATCTCTCTCATCACAGCAGATTGAGGTCAAAATGATTCAAAATATATCATTTCACTCCTAGTAACAGGAAATTTATGAAATATCAGGAACACCATGCCCACTAAAAATGTTCATAAAATACTAGAATACTTGTGTAAAGGACAATAAAAACACCATTTGTTTATGTGTGCTCCTTTTGATTGCAGAAGTGCTATGGGATGCTACTTTTTCAGATACTATTTTTCTCTGATGAAATTTGTGGACTAGGTGAGAGGAGGGAGATCAAAGCAGGGAGATAGAAATAGTTCTTTGTACTTTTGCTTAAATTTTTCAACCAGGCACATTAATTATGAAAATTATGTCAATTTCTAAAAAGATTTGGTACAGATAGTTGCCTGCATTTCTAATAAGCTTTGCAAAAGCTTGAAATCCTTGGAGGAAAGTTACCTAAGGAAAAGCTATTGAAAAGTGTTGACCATAACATTAGTAAAAATGAATAGAGTCATACTTAGTGTTTTACAACATATATTAAAAGAGCAAAGAGATTTTGTTACTACATAAAAAAAGAGCACTTATAAGTTGTGGGGTGTGATGTAAATTTAAATGGGAAAAAAGAGGAATAAAGAATTAAGGAGTCATCTTACACTGCATTCACCTACTCTTGAAAGTTTTTTAGTATATTCTTAAAAGACATATTTCAAATACACAGTTAAATAAGAGTTTAATTTTTTCAATATTGTTGTAGAGAAGGTATTATGTATCAGGCAGTCTATTAGATGCTGGGAGCATAGTCAGTAATAAATGAAACAAGTAAAATTCCCTGATTTCATGAAGTTTACATTCTGGAGGGAGAGAAAGAAAATAAATAACATAAACCAAAGAGTACATTATCTAGTGTAAACTGTTAAGGAAAAACATGAGTTAAGGAAAGAGGATAAAAAATGTCAGTGGCAGGTTGTTGACATTTTTGGTAAGGATTCTAGTCAAGTTCTCATGGAGAAGGCAATTTTCAATTATGAATTAGAAGGATTCTGGGGATTTAGCTGCATGGACCTCTAGGGGAAGAGCAATCAAAAAGTAAGAATAAGAACAAAGACCAGAGCAGATAATGTGCCTGATGTGTTCAGGGAACAGGAAGGACAAGAGTGTGGCTAGAAGAGAGAGAAAAAAATGGGGTATGAGTCACAGATGAAGACAAATCCGAAACCAAGAGCCAGATTATGAAGGCCTTTTAGGTCATGGTAAGTGCATTGACCTTCACACTGAGAAGGAGTAGCCTTACAGGAACTTGACAGAGGTATAACATAAATAGAGCTACATTTTATGTTCTGCAATTTAGATGTTCTACTAATGATAAAAAATTGTATTTACAGTGGAACTAAAAGGGAAATGTCTGGTTCATATCAAAATGAGGAAATACTCAGAGCAATGTGTGCTGCATGTGTTGTAAACTCACTGGGATCACAAATGAAAGGGACTGTGTTAAATAATATCTAGAGATTTGACTGTAGTTCTATGTTGAGCTTCTTAAGGGTTAGGGTAATTATCATACAATTAAGTCCTAAACTGAAAGGTATTTAAACCATGTTTATGAGGAAAAGTCTCTTGACAAAACCATCACATTAAAACTAGTCCAGGTGTTAGATAGGCAATTTCCAACTTCTCCTTTTTAACTAGAAGTTGATTTCACTCAATTTTTAAAAGCCTCATTTTTCAGATGAAGAAAGAACATTTATTTTCAAAAGAAGTAACAACTCCCTTTATACAAGTGTGAAAGAAAGAGAGTCCAAGGACAACGAATTAAGCGTTAAGATAAGTTTGGATTTTTGTACATGTATTGAAAAAATTTTGACGTCTTACAAAAACGATTTTTAGGAAGGAAAGCAATAACAGGATAACAATAAAAATGTTATGCACATAATTTAAGAACGATTTTGGTGAAAAGCTATTAGGTAAATAAGCACAATAAAATATGTTTATAAAGTTGCATATTTTTCTTATTTGTACAAGTATAATTGAGTTTTAATTATTTATGAGTTTTAACGAGTTTTCCACATGAGGTAAATGGACTGTAATGTAACTTTTAAAGACCATGAAACATTTATTCTTATCAATTCATGTTAGTATCCTATTACTGAGATTGTTCTTTGAAAAAGGAACCAAAATATCAGATGTGTTTGTTAAATGTATTTCATTTGGAGCTTAATTATTTGGGCAGGAATTCAATATAGAATTATCTAATGACTTAACAAGAAACACAATGCTATTTATTAAAATATTCCTCTTTAGTTACCTCATATTAGAGGAAAAAGATGAATATTTAATTGTCTGATACTATTACACACAAGTATGTCACAAAAATCATTTTTCTAATTTTATTTAAGAATCATATTTCAAAAGGTATTTATATAGTCTTACTTTTAAAACTACATCTAAAAGCATAATGATCAATCACTAACTCTATCATGATCTGGGACAAAAGATCTGATCAGACTGATATGCATAACTCATTGACAAAATAAGAGAAATGGAAGAGAATACAGAGGTTAAGGAGAACAAAAAGCAATAGTATATAGTAAATACAGTCCAATAATTCCTTAATATTAAAAGTTAAAAAGGCAAGTGGTGAATATTTATTTAAAAGAAATTTAAATGCATAAATGAATGACAGCTACCAATAAGTCAGTCCAGTAACATATTTTAACTTTAACAACAGATAGATATGTTCTATTCACCACTTGTCTTCAGAGACAATAGAATACTTAATTAGATTAAGCTTATAGTGCCCTTCTTTCTGTCCCCAGTGAGCCATGTTCTCTACAGCTAGTATAAAGCCTAAAACATTAAATGGGATTTAGTGAACTGGCTACCCAATAAATTGTGGGTTTCTCGAGAGTTGAAGTTATGTTTTATTTATTTATTCTAGTACTTCCTTTAGTGCAGTAATGGCTTATTAAGGAAAGCCTAAAGGACCAGTCTGAATCACTGTCATTCTTCTTAGTCACCCATTTTCTTCTACTCATTTTAGTTGCCTTTTATCCCCAATGACTCTAATAAAAATGTCACCAAATGGCATCATCTTATCATAATCCAATTGTTATTTCTAAGACCACATTTTATTTTGCCTCCCAGAAGCCTCCCACATTTTGCTTTGCAATAGTTTAATATTCTTTCTAGGGTGACTATTTCTAAAGATTCCTTGACTGTACCTATTTTTCTCCAATCTCCATTACAGTTTCCTTTGTTGGGATCTGTGGCTCACCCTCATCTCCAAGTTTTTGAAACATCCCAGCACCTTGTCCTTTTTTTTTTCTTTTTTGTGGAACGCGGGCCTCTCACTGTTGTGGCCTCTCCCATTGCGGAGCACAGGCTCCGGATGCACAGGCTCAGCGGCCATGGCTCACGGACCCAGCCACTCCGCGGCATGTGGGATCTTCCCAGACCGGGGCACGAACCCGTGTCCCCTGCATCGGCAGGCGGACTCTCAACCACTGCGCCACTAGGGAAGCCCAGCACCTTGTCCTTTTATCTGTTCATTTGAGTTCTCTCCCTAAGTGATATTATTGGCTTTGCAATTAGGAAAATTATCTAAGTGGGATCCCTGCCTGTTTGATCCTGGTCTGAACCTTTCCTTTTTCTTTCATTCATTACAGTCATCCTCGTCACCCTGATCAAGCCATACTGGCCCATTAAATATGCCATGATAAAGACTGCTAGCTCTCACTAATATCCGTGGCATGTTTATATTCTGGGTTTGGCTACAGCACATTTGTCAGCCCTCTTATAATTAGTTGATGCCATGAAATTAGCTCTGGCCAGTGAGATATGGGTGGAAGTGCTGCATACCATCTTCAGACATGATTCCTAAAAGCTTTTCTGTTTCATGTTCTCTTTCCATGTCTCCTGGCCAGATGCAGAGGATAGAGAGAATGTTTAGTTCAGTATGGGGCACTGCATTATACATCTCTTCTACTTTGCCATTGTGTGTGTATGTGTATGTGTGTGGGAGGATTGTTTGAAGAGTTATTGGGATTCTCATTTTCTGTTTTATTTTTAAATGTTTTATATAGCTAAATACAGTTCATATAGAGGAAGACAGATTGCTCTTTTGCATTTCTGTGGACAGGGATGACAATTTAGTTTATCAGGTTTCTAATTCAAGAACATTCCTTTATTTTAGTGTAGCAAAGTACACTTTGCTTTATTTCTTTGTTGGAACAAATTGTTTCGGATAAAATTTGGGAGCGTTTCGTGTTTCTTTCCATTTTTACTTTTCTTTTCTCTTGTTCTGAACTACATTACTCTTATGCATTGTTGTTGATGTTCTCTTCACTGCCCATTTTCTTAAGGCCCCTCACACTTGCTTCTATTTTTCTTTTAGCCTTAGGGCATTATCAATCTAAGGCAATAGTCTTATGCCCCCTGTGTACCTTTAATTCTCTTGAGTTATTGTTTTGATCTACCAATAGACTTTTTCAGTATTTTAAAGCATAGACTGGACTTTCTTATCCTTGAGAGAGTTTTTGATCAATCTTTGTCTTGTTTATTATGCTTTTTCTCTTTTCTTTGCAGTTTTCTTTGGATTTTAATTTCTCTCTGTGAAGACATGCAGTGGAAATGTGGTGGTTGTTGACTTGCATGGATTGGGTGGTGCTGTGCATGAGTGTTTGACAGGACTCAGTTTCCCAGTTAAACCTTTGAAAGTCTTCTATGACCTATATATATTAATAGATTTTGACAACATTAAGTTTTCAGTTCTTAATACAACTCCATGTGGTTTTAAGTACCCACTTTGGTTTTAGAGATAAGATGATTTCACAACATTGTTAAGAAAAAAAATTAATTCAGGTCTTCAAATTTCCTAAACCACTACTCATTTCCTTCTTTTGTATTCCCACTCAGATTATATGGTGACTTGTTTAATTAGCCTTCTCACTAGCGTCCATCTCAGGTAAAATTCAATGCTACAGTACCCTGCTAGGAACAGAAACCTTGAGCACTTGAAGTTCAAATTGAAAAAGTTATTTTAACTGGAGTTGTGCTGAGTTGGTGTTTTAGAATGTACTTAAATTCTATTTGATATTTGAATAATCTCAAGAAAATATTATTTAATCTCAGTCTCCATGTGATGGTGGGTTTAAATCAAAGTTCTATTCATATTTTTCTCTTACAAATAATGAAATGCTGAAAAAGAAAACTTGTCATGATACTATGTACCATTATGAGTGACACATAATATACATTTAATGTATAGGGAAAATAGGAAAATTTCATAACACTTTTAGATGCAAATTTTGGCCTGTGTGTGTGTGTTTACATACTGATAAATACATAGAGTCTCACACAGAGGCAAAAAACGTGAATAATTTTGCAAGATGAGGTAGAATCTAACTATTGTAATAAATTAAGAGTTGGGTTTAAACATGTCTTGCATTTGTGACTTCTTTGACATTTTTACTGTTTTCAAGTCCTTATTACTTTCTTTTTGATTTTTGCAGTATCTTAAGTACTTTTCCTAAAAATATCTAATCCTCTTCAAACTTGAATCCAAACTCCAATGAGAATTGTCCAAAGACACAAATAATTGTTTGGCCCATGATTTCTCATCACTTACAAAATAAACCAAAATATTCTAGCTTAATGCTCACCATAATTTGTCACTAAGACAACTTTCCTTCCTAGTTTCGTCTCCTCAATACACCGAGAGGTCTACACTATAAACATAAACTTCTACTTACTTTTTCCTATGCATACACTCTACTGACCTCCCTCCTTGTTTATGCTCAAGCTGTCTCTTCAGTTTATTAAGCACTATAGACAAGAAGAATTTATTAATCTCCTGTTAGAACTAAATTCTCCCTGGAATTTTCCATAATGCCTAGACTTCCAAGGCACTATGTTATTTGTCCTTTTGTGGTGGTGATGGTTCTACCATTATAGTTGTTCTCACAGTTGGTCACATTTAAAAAAATACATACGTAAACTTTTTTGGTAGTGACCATGACTAATTTACATACATGAATCATTACTGAATATCTTTTAAAGCTAAGCATTTTGCTAAACACTGCTTATACAATGTCTTATTTAATAATCAAAAACCTCAGGTAGTAAATGGAGAAATTGGCATGCAAAGAAGTTAAAGAGCTTGCTCTTTATTGTCACTGAACTCTATGTCAATTTAATATATCCTTCAATTATAAATGTAAACTATACATTATCTTAGTATTAACACTTTCAGTATTTCTTATCAAGAGAAATCATATATATTTTCATAACACATTACAGATATATATATTTAAACATATTGTTTACCTTCATCACATCCTCAAAATTATGGTACTTAATAAATTCTATTATTTAACATGTTAATAAAGAAGATCCTATAATACTCTCTTGCAAATTCCTTTTTTAAAAATAGACTTTATTTATCAGAGCAGTTTTAAGTTCACAGAAAAATTGAGAGGAAGGCACAGATTTTCCATATGGGCCCCTACATATGTATAGTCTCTCCCATTACCAACAACTTCCACCAGAGTGGTACATTTGTTACAATTGACAAATCTGTATTGACACATCATTATCACTCAGAGTCCATAGTTTACATTATGGTTCACTCTTGATATTGTATACTCTATGGGTTTGGACAAATGTATAATGAGAGTATTTTCACTGTCCTAACACTTCTCTGTACTCCACTTATTTTGTCCCTCCCTTCCTGCTAACCCCTGGCAACCACTGATCTTTTTACTGTCTCCATAGTTTTACCTTTCCTGGAATGTCATATAGTTGAAATCATACAATATATAGTCTTTTCAGATTGGCTTTTTTCACTTAGTAATATGTATTTAAGGTTCCTTCATGTCTTCTCATGGCTTGATACTCATCTATTTTTAGTGCTGAATTATATTCCATTGTCTGGGTGTACCATAGTTTATTCATTTATCTACTGAAGGACACCTTAGTTGTGATTATGAATAAGGCTGCTGTAAACATCTGTGTGCAGGGTTTTGTGTAGACATAGGTTTTCAACTCTTTTGGGTGAATACCAAGGAATGCAATTACTAGATAGTATGGTAAGGACATGTTTACTTTGTAAGAAACCTCCAGACTGTCTTCAAAAATGACTGTACCATTTTGCATTCCCAGCAGCAATGAAAAAGTTCCTAATGTTCCACATTCTCACAAGCATTTGGTGGTGTCAGTGTTCTACATTTTGTCCATTCTAATAGATGTGTAGAGTATCTCATTGTTTTAATTTTCATTTCCCTAAAAACCTACAATATGAAACATCTTTTCATATGCTTATTTGTTTTTTGTATATCTTCTTTGATGAGGTGCCTGTTAAGGTCTTTGGCCCATTTTTTAATTGGGTTGTTCATTTTCTTATTGTCATGTTTTAAATGTTCTTTGTATATTTTGGATAACAGTACTTTATCAGATATGTCTTTTGCAAATATTAGCAGCTTAATTAGACTGTCAAAGTGGTACATGGGAGAAAAATTAACAATGGTATCTGTTACCTACATTTATAATAATGCACTTTATGCTGCAGTACTCTCAAAGCTCAGTGGTTTACAAATTGAAAAACTGGTCTCACACAGGTCTCCAAGTTGAGTGCAGTTTGACTGATGTAGGCTGTGCTTGGCTCCACAGCTTTGTTGCAAGGTAGGCTTGACTCCAGGCAGTGGGTTAGGATCAGGTCAGCTCCATGTGAATGTCAGTACTAGTAGATAGATACCTGGGGTATAAGGTTCTCATAACAAATGGAAGAATCATGAGAGCTGAGCCAAACTCTGCAACCACAAATTAAACCTTCTTGAAACATTATTCACAATAGCCAAAAGATGGAAATAATTCAAATGTCCATTGACAGATGAATGGACAAACAAAATGTGGTAAATATATTGCACATAATATTATTCAGCCTTAAAAATAAATGAAATTCTGATACATGCTACAACATGCATGAAGCTTGAAAACATTATGCTAAGTGAAATAAACCAGTAAAAAAAGACAAATACTGTATGATTCCACATGTGTAAGGTGCCTGGAATAGTCAAATCATAGAAACAAAAAGTGGAATAGTTGTTAAGAGACTGAAAGGAGAGAGAAATAGGAAATTATTTTTTGATGTGTATGGCGTTTCAGTTTGAGATGATGAAAAAGTTCTGGAGATGGACAGTGGTGGAGGATGCACAACAAATGTGAATGTATATCGCCACTGCATTGTACATCTAGAAATAGTTAATATGGTAAATTTACGTTATATATATTTTATAAAATGTGAAAAAACACACCCCAAAAAACTAATCATGAAAGAATACCAGGTGGGTGATTTGAATATATATCAAGGTTTAACTAATTGGGTACACAGTGAAGAAACAGAGACTTAAAACTTCCACAAACCTGGATAATACAGATTTCAAGATTAGGGCACACAATTAAATTTCTTTTGACAAAACTGGTGAAATGGGTGAGGACTTGGCTTGAGTTTTGGGAGGTGAAATAGGAAGGTGGTGAAATACCAAAAACAAACTAAGAACTCTGTAGTTAGAATTGATAAGAGACTACTATAAATGCATACCACAGTTCCAGGTAATTGAGCTAAACATTGTTGAATTGTTCTTGCTTCTTAGAAAGATTCATACTTTGAGGTGAAGGGAGGCAAAGCTACTGTTGGCATTAAGTAATTCCAGCTGTTGGGAGAATGGTACTAAAGAAAAGTAAACAAAGACTGACAAATGCACACTTTACTCAAAGCCTGCATCCATGACTCTAGTAGTTTTAGTGACTCTGTGATATTTTCTAATTCAATAGAATTCTCCCACAGCAGAGTAGAACTTGATAAATGTGACTTCAGCTAGCTATCAACAATTGATGTTTGTCAAGAGAAAAAAAATGGAAGTATTTTTCCTCTGGTACATCCCTGTAATAAATTATAACACTTTGGTCTTTGACCAAACAAGTTAATGAATCAGCAAAAGGTATCATTAATTGTCTTACTTTCCTATATCCCCCAAATTTGCTACCTAAAAGCTGTTTCTGCTTTTTAAAGTTTCCACATCAATAATATAGCTCACCAATATTCAAAGAAGTCAATTATGTAACTAATATCTGATGATTATTACTGTGTTACAAAGAATCAACCAGATGTCATGTGGCAGCTTTTTACACAGGTGATAAATTGTGAAATAATGAAAATTTGACTATACAAATTTGTCTTCTACATGAACATCAGATTTATATTTGTCTATGTTCCTGTCAGTATTAATAATGTGCATCATTAAAGAACACTAGGAGCAGACAGGGTGAAAAGGAAAAGGGAAGTAGAATAAATAGAGAACTATCTTAAATCAATGAAGGCAGTTCATATGAAAAGAGGAAAAAATAAAAGCTTAAAGAAAAGTATTTAAATGAATTATAAAATAGTTTAAATCTTTTAATGGAGACCAGGCTATTAAGAAAACATTTGCTTTATGCTGAAATCAATCAATTCAGTTTAACTCTGAAGAAATACAAATGTTTATAATTATAGTTTATGATTTTTATGGCATAATTAATCATATGTTGACTCACACATATCTAGCAAGGATGAATGTGCTTCAGTGTTATAGCTAGAATAATTACTCTATAAAAATTAATTTTAAAGCATGTACTATAATTCAGTATTCATTCTACTCCAAAAGTTAATATCAAAATAATATTTTATCATTGTATAATACCAAGTACAATTGATCTTCCAGATACTCATGTCAGATTTATAGTAGGCATTCTGAATCTCCTAACTTAACCATACACATTTCCTGAAATGTACTTAAATCCAGTTTGAAAAGGAAAAACCTTGGTTGTGTATGCTCATTTCTCAGTTTTAGGTTTGTGCCAAACTCTGAGTTATCAGAACAAAAGTCTTTTAATCTGCCTGAAGACTCAGCTTTTGTTTCAGCCTTCTCCTAGCATTGATATAATACACAGAGAGCTGAGCCCCAATTCAAAGTGAGGAGCCAAAACTTGATTTGTTACAGACCCTCTTAGTAGTCTTGTTCACACTAATTTATCAATTTATAGATGAGCATGCAATACCTTCCTGAGAATGAAACCCAAGGAAGTCTGCAAGTAAAATCAGACAAACAAAAGTTCATATTTCAATAGCAAAGTAATTTTGTAAACTCCAGATTAAAAAAAAAATTTTTGAAGGCACTGGAGATTGACCAAAAGTAGGCAGAAATTGGAGAATATACCCACAAAAGATGAAAACTGTACTGGGTGAGATTCACATTCATATGGTTTTTACCTGAGGGCATTCTCCAAACGATGGAGCATAGTGTAGCTATAATTCAAGCAAAAAAAACCTGGTATGGCTAAAATTCAAATAAAACTTATTGGATTCAGGAATTAGAGGAATAAGTTTGGAGCTATCATAGCTCCTGAAAATTCAGCAGGAGAACAGCAGGTAGGAAGATGTATGGGGATTTAGAAAATGTTCATACAAACTAGGTTTAATTCCTTGAAAGACACCTGAACTGAACATATGCAGGATCTCTAAGGGTTTGAGCAGAAAACATCAGCTGGAGGCATTAAAGAGGCTGAGCAGGAATTTCAGCTGCTTTCCCCCCACTTTTCAAGGGAGATTGAGCTTGTAATTTAAATGTAGCTAAGGTAAAAACCTACTAAAATATAATAAAAATTATTCAGTGAAAGAAAACCTAATTAAGGATTCTACAATGCATCATCCACAATATATAGTATGCAATTAAAAGCACCAGATATATGAAGAAACAGGAAAATGTAGACAACTAGACAAGAGCAAAATAAGTAAACAGAAATGAATTACAAAAAATATATGTAGATACTAGAATTAGCAGAAGATGGCTTTTAAGCAGGATTATAAATATGTTCAATGACCTAAAATAAAATATAATCATAATGAGTAAACAGATGGAGAAGCTCTACACAAAAAAAAGAAACTATAAAAAAATACAAATTCTTGAAGTGAAAACTACAATATCTAAAATAAGAAATTCATTGTATGAGCTTTATATCAAATTGGAAAAAGTTAAAGTGTTGGTAACTTAGAAGATAAATTAATAGAAATTATTTGCTATGACAAGCAGAGAAAAACAGATTGCAGTAAAGTGATAATGTCTTTAGTTACCTCTAGGAAAATTCCAAATGTGTAATTGAAGCTATAGGAGGAAGGAAAGAGAGAAGTAAGCAAAATCAATAGAAACAATTAATGGTTTAAAATTTCTCACCATTGATGAAAAATCTAAATTTAAAATTCCAAGAGGCTCAATGAATGCATAACATGATAATTACACAGAAAAACCACACCTACAATGTTGACAAACTGTTGAAACCTAAAAAAAGTAAAATCTTGAAAGTAGCTAGAGAAAAATATTAATGCATTACATAAAGAAAATCAACTATACAAATTAAATCTGATTTTTTCTTAGAAATAATGGGGATCAGAAGATAATGGAATAACACTTTAAAGAGGGAAGTGAAGATACTTAAATAGACAAAAGCTGTTATTTGTTAGCAGAAGAATTAATAACAACTTTTTCAGACTGAGGGTAAATGACAGCAGGAAAGTTTTGGGTACAGAGGAAAAACTGAAGAAAAATCTGAAATAAAGCAAATATTACACTATCTCTTTTTTAATTCAATTAACTTATTTGAAACACAAGTAACTAATTCCAGCTTCAAAAACACTGTATTATGGGATTCAGTAGATGTGAAGTACATGACAGTTATAGTATTAAAACTAGGAAGGGAGGAGGGAGGAGTCAAGATGGCAGAATAGGAGGACACAGAATTCTTCCCTCCTCACAAGTACATCAAGAATACAACTACAAATGGAACAGTTCTCACAGAGCACGTGCTGAACATTAACAGAAGACTTTGGACACCTAAAAGGACAAGAAAAATCCCCTCAAAACCACATAGGGTGAAAGAAAAAAAAGAAAAGAGGAATCAAAAAAGGACCAGCAACACAGGCGGGAAGGTAAGAAGAGGTTCCCACACTCAGAAAAACACCCCCTCACAGTGGGGAAATCAACTGGGACAGAAAGGAACCCTCAGGGGATTGAAGGAGAATGCAGCAGACAGTCTGTGGAAATCAGGACAAAGTAAGAACTGCACTCATGGTCTGTGCCACAGCCCTGCACACCTCAGTCTGAGTCATGTGTCTCCTATTGCAGAAGGGGGCTAGGTGCTGGAAAGTTGGGTTTGGAGTGCAGACGCAAGGAGGGGACAGCTGTTGGCTGTGAAAAGACAGCCTGAAGGGACAGAAGTAAGGAGCACCACAACCGGGAAAGTTTGTGGAAAAAACCCAGGACACTATAGAAGCAATGCATCATTGTTGAGTAGTATGAAAAGGCAGGGCTGCCATTGTAACCCCCTTACCCACCTGCTGGTTTCAGCCTCTGTGGGCACTGGGAAGGGCCCCCGTCTGAGCAGACACACCCGATCCTTAAGCCAAGGTCTCCTCTACCCGTGTAGGTTCTGGGGTACTGAGCACCGCCCATCCCAATGCCTCCTCAGGAATCAGCCCTGGGCCCCCCTGCCTGAGATTGGAATCTGCTAATGCTGGTGGGGACTGAGTGCTCAAGTGTAGGGTTAAGAGAGAGGATCAGGGGAGAGGACCGCTGTCAGCTTCATGGATACAACAGAGGGGACTGGAGTGAGGGTCTCCGCAGCTGTGAATGCCCCTAGAGGAAGTGTGGTCTGCCTAGGAAACGAGGCACCATTGCGGAGTGGCATGCAAGAAGTGGGGCCACCACCACCCCACAAGCCAGCCCCTGCCTCTGTGGGCACTGGGAGGGACTCCCACCAGACTGAGCACACCCCAATCTGTTGCAACTGCCTGCTGGTCTCTGCCCCATAGGTACTTTGTGCACACCCTAGTTGTGGCTGCCATACTGCTCCCTGGCCTGAGTAAGTGTGACCCAAACAGCTGCTGCTTTTACTCCCTCTCACCTGGGCTGGGAACAGACACCTGAGGGTGGCACACACAGAGAGGTGGGGCCAAAACCAAAGCTGAGTCCCAGGGGCAGTGTGATTAAGGAAGAGGAACAGAAATCTCTCTGAGCAGCTGCACAAGCTGTGGATTAAATATCCACAATCTGCTTGGTAAACCCTGCCTCTGTGGAATATCTGAATAGACAATGAGTGTTTCCACGGCTGACACTAGTCTAGCTTTAGCAGCAGTAGAATCTGGGGGCAAGTACACATGGGAGTTGGGACAGGTCAGAGTATGAGCTGGCCCCATTGTGCCCACAGCAGGTCCAGAGACCTACCTAGAGGTACTGGAGGACATTCTGGGAGGTGGGGGTTGCCTGTGGCTCAGTGTTGGAGCAAGGACACTGACAGAGGAGGCCCCAGGAAAATATTCTTATCACTATTATTCTTTTTGTTTGTTTCATTTTGTTCAGTTGTTGGTGTTATTGTTTTATTTTTATTTTATTAAAAAAATTTTTAATATATTTTTTATTTTTCTATATTTACTTCACTTCGTTGTTTTGTGTTTTTTCCTTGTTTTTGTTCTCTTAATTCTTTTTAATGTTTGTTTTATATTTTCTTTGCTTTTTGTTTAGTTGCTTTCTCTTTTTGTTTTGTTTTTCTTTTTTTTTTGTCAGTTTAGTCCTTATTGTTTTCATTTTTCAGTTCATTTGTTTGTTCATTCTCTTGTTTTTTGTTTTCTTTCTTTTCTTTTTCTTTGTTTCTATTTGGTTTTGCTTTTATCATTTGTCTTCAGTTTGGTTTCTCTGTTTTCTTTCTTATTTTTCATTTATTTTTGTGTGTGTGCTGTTGTTGCTGTTTGTTTGGTTTTGTTTTTGCTATTTGTCTTGGGTTTGGTTTATCTGTTTTCTATTCCTTTTTCTCTTCTTTTTTCTCTGGTTGGACTGCACAGCTTACAGGCTCTTGGTTCCCCAGTCAGGGGTCAGGCCTGGGCCTTGGGGGTGGGAGCACAAAGTCCAGGATGCTGGACAACCAGAGAATTCCCGGGCCCAGGAAATATTAATTGATGTGCGCTTTCCTTGAGTTAACCACCCTACTGCCCACTCCACCCAACTGCCTGCAGGTTCCAGTGCTGCACACCTCATGCCAAACAACCAGCAAGGAACACAGCCCCCCCCATCAGCAGACAGGCTGCCTAAAGTTGTACTAAGCTCACAGACACTGCAACACACACCACATGATATGGCCCTGCCCATCAGAGGGAAAAGACTCAACTCTACCCACCAAAGAGCAGGCACTGGAGCCTCCCAAAAGAAAGCCAACACAAGCCCCTGGATCAAACTGACCCACAAGGGGGTGGACAACAGAAGCAAGAGGAACTATAACCCTGCAGCCTGCAGAAAGGAGACCATAAACACAGTAAGTTAGACAAAATGAGATGGAGAACATGTTGCAGAAAAAGGAGGAAGGTAAAAACTCACAAGACCAAATAAATGAAGAGGAAATAGGCAATCTACCTGAAAAAGAATTCAGAGTAATGATAGTAAATATGATTCAAGATCTCAGAAACAGAATGGAGGCATGGATCAAGAAGATACAAGAAATGTTTAACAAGGACCTAGAAGAACTAAAGAACAATTAGTGATGAACAGCACAATAACTGAAATGAAAAATACACTAGAAGGAATCAATAGCAGAATAATTGAGGCAGAAGAACAGATAAGAGAGCTGGGAGATAGAATGGTGAAAATAACTGCTGCAGAGCAGAATAAAGAAAAAAGAATGAGAAGAAATGAAGACAGTCTCAGAGACTTCTGGTACAATATTAAATGCATCAACATTCAAATTATAGGGGTCGAAGAAGAAGAAGAGAAAGGGAAAGTGTCTGAGAAAACATTTCAAGAGATTATAGTCAAAAACTTCCCTAACATGGGAAAGGAAATAGTCAACCAAAGACCACAAAGTGCAGAGAGTCCCATACAGGATAAACTCAAGGAGAAACACACCAAGACACAAGAAACATATTAATCAAACTAACAAAAATTACATTAAAGAAAAAGGTTTTTTTTAATTTAATTTAATTTTATTTTTTAACATCTTTATTGGAGTATAGTTGCTTTACAATGGTGTGTTAGTTCCTGCTTTATAACAAAGTGAATCAGTTATACATATACATATGTCCCCATATCTCTTCCCTCTCATGTCTCCCTCCCTCCCACCATCCCTATCCCACCCCTCTAGGTGGTCACAAAGCACTGAGCTGATCTCCCTGTGCCATGTGGCTGCTTCCCACTAGCTATCTATTTTACGTTTGGTAGTGTATATATGTCCATGCCACTCTCTCACTTTGGCACAGCTTACCCTTCCCCCTCCCCATATCCTCAAGTCCATTCTCCAGTAGGTCTGTGTCTTTATTCCCATCTTGCCCCTAGGTTCTTCATGACCTTTTTTTTTTTTAAGATTCCATATATATGTGTTAGCATATGGTATTTGTTTTTCTCTTTCTGACTTACTTCACTCTGTATGACAGACTCTACGTCCATCCACCTCACTACAAATAACTCAATTTCGTTTCTTTTTATGGCTGAGTAATATTCCATTGTATATATGTGCCACATCTTCTTTATCCATTCATCTGTCGATGGACACTTAGGTTGATTCCATGTCCTGGCTATTGTAGATAGAGCTGCAATTAACATATTGGTACATGACTTTTTGAATTATGGTTTTCTCAGGGTATATGCCCAGTAGTGGGATTGCTGGGTCATATGGTAGTTCTATTTTTAGGTTTTTAAGGAATCTCCATACTGTTCTCCAGAGTGGCTGTATCAATTTATATTCCCACCAACAGTGCAAGTGAGTCCCCTTTTCTCCACACTCTCTCCAGCATTTGATGTTTGTAGATTTTTTGATGATGGCCATTCTGACTGGTGTGAGATGATATCTCATTGTAGTTTTGATTTGCATTTCTCTAATGATTAATGATGTTGAGCATTCTTTCATGTGTTTGTTGGCAATCTGTATATCTCCTTTGGAGAAATGTCTATTTAGTTCTTCTGCCCAAGAAAAAGTATTAAAAGCAACAAGGGAAAAGCAAAAAATTACATACAAAAGAATGCCCATAACACTGACTTTTCAGCAGAAACTCTGCAAGCAAGAAGGGAGTGGCAGGATATATTTAAAGTGATGAAAGGGAAAAACCTACAACCAAGATTACTCTCCCCAATGAGAATCTCATTCAGATTTGATGGAGAAATCAAAATTTTTACAGATAAGCAAAAGCTAAGAGAATTCAACACCACCAAATCAGCTTTACAGCAAATGCTAAAGGAACTTCTGTTGGTGGGAAACACAAGAGAAGAAAAACACCTACAAAAACAAACTGAAAACAATTAAGAAAATGGTAATAGGAACATACACATTGATAATTGCCTTAAATGTAAATGGATTAAATGCTCCAAGCAAAAGACACAGACTGGCTGAATGGATACAAAAACAAGACCCATATATATGCTATCTACAAGAGACCCACTTCAGACCTAGGGCCACATACAAACTGGAAGTGAAGGGATGGTAAAAGATATTCCATGCAAATGGAAATCAAAAGAAAGCTGGAGTAATAATACTCATACCAGGCAAAACAGACTTTAAAATAAAGACTATTACAAGAGAAAAGGAAGGACACTACATAATGATCAAGGGGTCAATCCAAGAGGATATAACAAGTGTAAATATTTATGCACCCAACATAGGCGCAACTCAGTATATAAGGCAAATGCTAACAACTCTAAAAGGGGAAATCGACAGTAACACAATAATAGTGGGGGATTTAACACTCCACTTACACCAATGGATAGATCATCCAGACAGAAAATTAATAAGGAAACACAAGACTTAAATGATACATGAGACCAAATAGACTTAATTGATATTTATAGGACAGTCCATTCAAAAGCAGAAGAATTATCTTTCTTCTGAAGTGCACACAGAACATTCTCCAGGATAGTCACATCTTGGATCTCAAATCAAGCCTCGGTAAATTTAAGAAAATTAAAATCGTATCAAGCATTTTTTCTGACCATAATGCTATGAGACTGGAAATCAATTACAGGTAAAGGAAAACTGTAAAAATCACAAACACATGGAGGCTAAACAATATGCTACTAAGTGACTAAGAGATCACTGAAGAGATCAAAGAGGACATCAAAAAATACCTAGCGACAAACAACAATGAAAACGTGATGACCCTAAACCTATGGGATAGAACAAAAGCATTTCTAAGAGGGAAGTTTGTACCAATACAATCCTACCTCAAGAAAAAAGAAAAATCTCAAATAAACAACCTGACCGTACTCCTAAACTAACTAAAGAAAGAAGAACAAAAAAAGCTAAAGTTAGTAGAAGGAAAGAAATCATAATGAATGGAAATAAATGAAATAGAAAACAATAGCAAAGGTAAATGAAACTAAAATCTGGTTATTTGAGAAGATAAACAAAACTGATAAACTTTTAGCCAGACTCATCAAGAAAAAAAGGGAGAGGACTCAAATCAATAAAATTAGAAATGGAAAAGGAGAAGTTACAACTGACACTGAAGAAATACAAAGGATTATAAGAGACTGCTACAAGATACTATATGCCAATACAGTGGACAACCTGGAAGAAATGCACACATTCTTAGAAAAGTACAACCTTCCAAGACTGAACCAGGAAGAAACAAAATATAAACAGACCAATCACAGCAGTGAAATTGAAACTGTGATTAAAAATCTTCCAACAAACAAAAGTCAAGGACCAGATGGTTTCAGAGGCAAATTCTATCAAACATTTATAGAAAAGCTAATACCTCTTCTTCTCAAACTCTTCCAAAAAATTGCAGAGGGAGGAATACTCCCAAGCTCATTCTACAAGGCCACCATCACCCTGATACCAAAACCAGACAAAGATGTCACAAAAAAAGAAAATTATAGACAGTATCGCAGATGAACATAGATGCAAAAATCCTAAACAAAATACTAGCAAACAGATTCCAACAACACATTAAAGGGATCATACACCATGACCAAGTGGAATTTATTCCAGGGCTGCAAGGATTCTTCAGTATATGCAAATCAATGTGATACACCATATTAACAAAGTGAAGAATAAAACCCATATGATCATCTCAATAAATACAAAAAAAGCTTTTGACAAAATTTGACACCAATTTATGATAAAACTCTCCAGAAAGTGGTCATAGAGGGAACATACCTCAACATAATAAAGGCCATATATGACAAAGTCACAGCAAACATCATTCCCAATGGTGGAAAAACTGAAAGCATTTCCACTAAGATCAGGAACAAGACAAGGGTGGCCACTCTTGCCAGCAGTATTCAAAAGAGTTTTGGAAGTCCTTGCCATGGCAATCAGAGAAAGAAAACAAATAAAAGGAATCCACGTTGGAAAAGAAGAAGTAAAACTGTCACTGTTTGCAGATAACAAGATACTATACATAGGAAATCCTAAAGATTCCACCAGAAAACTACTGGTGCTAATCAGTGAATTTAGTAAAGTTGCAGGATACAAAATTAATACACAGAAATCTCTTACATTCCTGTACACTAAGAATGAAAGATCAGAAAGAGAAATTAAGGAAAAAATCCCATTCACCACTACAACAAAAAGAATAAAATACCTAGGAATAAACTTACCTAAGGAGGCAAAAAACCTGCACATAGAAAACTAAAAGATACTGATGAAACAAATCAAAGATGACACAAACAGATGGAGAGATACTATGTCCTTGGATTGGAATAATCAATATTGTGAAAATGACTATACTCTCCAAAGCAATTTACAGATTCAGTGCAATCCGTATCAAATTATCAGTGGCATTTTTCACAGAATTAGAACAAAAAATTTTACAATTTGTATGGAAACAAAAGACCCCAAATAGCCAAAGCAATCTTGAGAAAGAAAAATGGAGCTGGAGGAATCAGGCTCCCAGACTTCAGACTATACTACAAAGCTATAGTATGGTACTGACACAAAAACAGAAATATAGATCAATGGAACAGGATAGAAAACCCACGCACCTATGATCACCTAATCTATGACAAAGGAGGCAAGAATATTCAATGGAGAAAAGACAGTCTCTTCAATAAGTGGTGCTGGGAAAACTGGATAGCTACATTTAAAAGATTAGAACACTCTCTAACATAGTACACAAACATAAACTGAAAATGGATTAAAGACCTAAATGTAAGGCCAGACTCTATAAAACAATTAGAGGAAAACTTAGGCAGAACACTGACATGAATTGCAGTAAGATCTTCTTTGACCCACCTCTAGAGTAATGAAAATAAAAATAAAAATAAACAAATGAGACCTAATTAAAAGCTTTTGCACAGTAAAGGAAACCATAAACAAGATGAAAAGACCACCCTCAGAATCGGAGAAAATATTTGCAAAGGAAAAAACTAATAAAAGATTAACCTCCAAAATATACAAAGAGCTCATGCAGCTCAATATCAAAAAAACAATCCAATCAAAAAATGGGCAGAAGACCTAAGTAGACATTTCTCCAAAGAAGACATACAGATGGACAACAAACACATGAAAAGATGCTCAATGTCACTAATTATTAGAGAAATGCAAATCAAAGCTACAATGAGATATCACCTCACAACAGTAAGAATGACCATCATCAAAAAATCTAGAAACAATAAATGCTGGAGAGGGTGTGGAAAAAAGGGAACCCTCTTACACTGTCAGTGGAAACATAAATTAGTACAAACACTATGGAGGACTGTATGGACGTTCCTTAAAAAACTAAAACTAGAACTACCATATGACTAAGCAATCCCACTACTGGGCATATACCCAGAGAAAACCACAATTCAAAAAGATACATGTACACACTACGAAATGTAAAATAGTTAGCTAGTGGGAAGCAGCAGCATAGCACAGGGAGATCAGCTCAGTGCTTTATGATGACTTAGAGGGGTGGGATACAGACGGTGGGAGGGAGGCGCAAGAGGGAGGGGGTATGGAGATAAATGTATGCATATGGCTGATTCACTTTGTTGTATAACAGAAATTAACACAGTATTGCAAAGCAATTATACTCCAATAAAGGTCTATTAAAAAAATAAAGAAAAATTTTTAAAAAGAAACATGCACCGCAATATTCATTGCAGCACTATTTACAATAGCCAGGATACAGAAGCAATCTAAATGTCCATCAACAGAGGAATGGATAAAGAAAATATGGTACATATATACAATGGAATATTGCTCAGACATAAAAAGAACAAAATCGTGTCATTTGCAGAGATGTGGATGGACCTAGAGACTGTCATACAGAGTGAAGTTAAGTCAGAAAGAGAAAAACAAATATTGTATATTAATGCATATATGTGGAATCTAGAAAAATGGTATAGATGATCTTATTTGCAAAGCAGAAATAGAGACACAGATGTAGAGAACAAACATATGGATACCAAGTGGGGGGTGGTGGGATGAATTGGGTGATTGGGATTGACGTATATACACTACTATGTATAAAATAGATAACTAATGAGAACCTACTGTATAGCACAGGGAACCCTACTCGGTGCTCTGTGGTGACCTAAATGAGAAGGAAATCCAAAAAAGAGGGGATATATGTATACGTATGGCTGATTCACTTTGTTGTACAGCAGAAACTGCCACAGCAATGTAAAGTAACTATACTCCAATAAAAAATATTGAACGAATAATTTGAAAAATAATGATCGGGATTTTGAAGAATGGTAAATATAGCAATTTGGAGGGAAAAAAAAAGATTTCAGTGTAGATGCTTCAGAAAATAATTTGAATATCAAAGAGAAGAGAGGGTCTTAGGGAATTTAATGAGGCTTTCTAATATATTAGCAAATTTTTAAAGACACTATGTACATGTTGCAAAAGTCAGACATGTTTGTCAAAGTTGTATCTCACTCTGAAAAAATATATGCCAAATGTACACTTCCGCTTTTGCTTCTTTTTTAGGAATTTTAACTACAGGCATATTTCCTTTTATTGGGCTTCACTAGAAATATTTCAGACTTATTATTATTGTATTTCTTATGTTGATCTGTGATTTTTTTTTTTTTTTTTTTTTTTTTGGTGTATGCGGGCCTCTCACTGTTGTGGCCTCTCCCGTTGCGGAGCACAGGCTCCGGATGCGCAGGCTCAGCAGCCATGGCTCACAGGCCCAGCCGCTCCGCGGCATGTGGGATCCTCCCAGACCGGGGCACGAACCCATGTCCCCTGCATCGGCAGGCGGACTCTCAACCACTGTGCCACCAGGGAAGCCCCTTGATCTGTGATTTTTGATGTTATTACTACAGCTTGCTGAAGACTTAGATGAAGTTAGGATTTTTTAGCAATAAAGTACTTGTAAATAAGGTGAAAAAAAAAACTAGGAAAGGAGTGAAATAATGGAGATATAATGTTGCAGACTACGTATATTTTATGTGATCTGGTACAACAGTAACTCTAACTACTTTGTGATAGTTTGAAGATGCATATGCTAATCCTTACTATAGATAAGACAGAAAAAAAGCTACATGGTTTCACAAGTGATGAACTTAAAGTAAAAATAGTTATATTGAAAGTAAAACAATAAGAAAATATACACCATGTCAAAAAATAAACACATGGAAAATCATGAGGCTATGTTAATACCCAGTCAAGGAGTATTTAAGCAAAGGGTAAGCATACAGTATAGTGGGAAAGTTGAAAATAACAAAACTCATCAGGAAGACATAACAGTCATAATATGTATGCATCAAAAAGAGAGCTTCAGAATATCTGAAGCAAAAACTTAAAAACTAAAATTTAAAAAATAGTGGAAGGTTTTATCACCCCTCCTTTAGTAACTGTTTAAACATATAGACAAAAATTTAAGTAAGAATATAAAAATTTGAACAGTGTTATGAACCAAATTAACCATGTTGGTATTTCACAGCGTCGAGATGAGTGACTGACTACACTTTCAGAGTTGTGTATATGAATAGTTATCAGCTTAGTCCACATGATCAGGAATTAAAAAAAGTACAACTCAATCAATTCAAAAGGAGGATTGAATCCTACCAAGAATATTATTTTACACCTCTTAAATGAAATTATACAGTAATAAAAATATTTTGAAAAACTATGTTTGGAAATAAAGCAGTACCCTTCTAAATAACCTATAAGTCAAAGAAAAATGTCATAAAGTACATTAAAAATACTTCTGAAAACACAACATATTAAAATTTGTGGAATACAGCTGAAGTGTACTCAGAAGAAAATTTGTAATATTTAGTAAGACAATCAGTAAAAGAGGATAATTTTAACTACAATTATCTAATTTTCTACTGTAGAAGTTTTAAAAAGATAATAAATTTAATTCCAAAGTTATTAGAAAGAATGAAATATTAAAGAATATCACCTTATCAATGAAACAGAAAACAAGCAAAAATTATAGACAAAAATGTGTTCATTAAAATAGATAAAAGCGACAAAACCCCACTGAAAAACTAAAGAGAAAATACAATTTACCAATGCCAAGACTGAAAGACAGCTTATTATTACACTTGCTACATTTGCTTAAATGATACTAAGGAAGTAGTATGAATAATTTTGTCAATAAATTTGACAATATAGATAAAATAGACAAATTCCTTGAAAAACATAACCAACTTAACATGAAAGAATTGAAAACCTAAATAGCTACACACATTGTAACTGAATTGGTAATATAAAACTAACACTAAGAAAACTCAAGATGTAGATAATTTCACTGGTAAATTTTATCAAATATATGAGGAAGATGTAATACACAGTTTACACAAAATATTTAGGATAGAAAGAGGATGATGGAGAACTACATAGGTCCTTTTTATTGTGCCAATAATATTCTGATGGCAAATCTTGAAAACAACATGGCAAGAAAAACGATAGATCAATCTCACTCATGAACATAATCATAAAAGGAATGTCTTGATATTTGAATATCAACTAATGCATATCATTTCTCCATATCAGGAAAATAAGGGAGTGTATAAGTTAATCATCTTTATATATGTAGGGAAAACAATTGACAAATTCTCAAAATCCATTTATAATAAGAGCTCTTAGCAAACTAGCAGTAGAGGGAAACTTCTTCAATTTACTGGAGAGCATCCACCAAGTGTTTACAGCTGTTGTTGCAGTAATGGTGATGTTTGGGGAAAGCATGATTAGGAACAGAAGAAGGATGCCCATTCTAACCACTTCTGTTGAACATTATATTGAAGGTTCTAGCTAATGCAATAAGGGAAGAAATATAAGTAAAAGGTATAAAGATTAAAAAATAAGTAAAACATTATTTGTCAATAACATTTTTATTTACATAGAAAATCATAAGGAACTTAAAAAATTTAGAACTAGTTAGTGAAGTTTTAAAGGTTTCAGGATATGAAACTTATTTACAAAAATCAATTTCATTTTTAAATACCAACTAGCTGCAACAATTGAAAAAATGAATTTAAAATTATAATTCCACTTACCATCAATTTAAGTATACATAACACCTGAGTAAAAATTTAATGGAAATACATATTGCAAAGTTCTGATATGCTAAATGATTTGGTATAATAGTAACTATAATTAGTAATACACTTAAGGGGCATTTAGTACTCCCTGGAATAGCAAATAAAAATAATTCATAGAGGTATACCTAAAAAGTTAACAGTGGAAATACAATGAAGTCCTAAAACAATATTTCATCCACCTACAATGAGGGAGGATGATGAGAAACACAGAACAAAAATAGATGGGAGAAATAGAAAACAGACAAAAATTGGTAGATCTAAATCTGGTAATATCAACAAGGGCATATACGAAAATAGAATTAACACTATGTTAAAAGTAGAGACTTTCTAACTGTATACTAAAATCTATAAATATCCTTGAGGTAAATTAAGAGAAGTCTAATAAATGTAGAGACATGCACTTTTCCTGAATTAAAATCTAGACTTAACTACTGCCAGTCGTAATCCCAGAGGTAGATGTTAACTGTGAACATACAATTTTACGGAAAATGAAAGGTCATAGAACATCCAGAGCAATTTGGAAAACGAAAAAAATTGTAAGATTTCCACTACCTTATTTCAAGATTTATTATCAACCTATACAGTATTGGATAACAGAATAGGTATTTCCTAAATAGATCAACTTATATAACAATCTTCTTTTTCTTATCAAGAGGCTAATGTAATTCAATGAATGAAATAATCATCTTTCTGACATATTGTGCTGCATTTATTATACATTATATTGGGATGGGAAAAAATCAGCATTGACACCACACAGAAATAATTCAAGGTAGATTTTTAGAAATCAACATAATGTATAAAACTATAAATGTTTAATATAAAACAAATTCTTTTTGACCTTGGGGAAGACAAAGATTTCTTAGTACTGAGGAAGTGTGAAACATTAAAAGAATGTTGACTTGAAATCCATCAAAATTAAAACTTTACACTTCAAAAGTCACCCTCAAAAATAAAGAGGCAAAGCACAGAGTGGGAGAAAATATCAGAAAAATGCATTTCTGAAAAATATCAGAATATATAAAGAACTCTTATATTCAGTAATATGTAAAACAAGTCCTGGCCAAAACTAAACCAAAACAAGCAAATAAAAGCAATAAGCCAACACTTGAACAGGTACTTTATAAAAGAAGCTGTATGATCATCCAGAAGCATGTGAAAAGATGCTCAAATAGTTTAGTGTTCGACAGAGCAATATTAGCCAAGTCACCTGAACAGCTGTTATGCATAAAAAAGCCTCTGGTAAGAATTTTTAGAGTTTTTTATATACTTCCTGTTTTTATTTTGTGATGTGTGTGCAAAGTGTTCCTATAGAGCAGTGCAAAATAAAATGATGCCTAAGTTTGCATGTGGTTTAATACCTAATAAAATAAATATAATACATACTTATTTTTAAATTGCATACAGTAACTATTAAAGAAAATTACTTTCACCACCGTATTTATCTTGTTAAATAGACATCTTATTATGCATGACTTAAGAAATATACTGTGATGATACTGAATTTTTGGATATTAAATACTGCTCAAGGTCCTTCCCAATCCTTCAAACTGGCATTGACTCACATGGGCAGATAATGACTTATAGTTATGTCAACTATATCTTGATCTCAGAATGTCATTTGCCATCTGGCATCAATATCCCTAGACACTACTTAGCTCTATTCTTAATCTGAACTTGGTAATATTATCTCCCAAGAGATGAGGTTCCAATGTAATTTTTGTATATTGGAAAAAATACAGAATTCTAAAGCATGTTCCTTAGGTGAGAAAGTTATAAGAATAAGTAAAAAAAATCTGTCTTCATTATTCATTTACATCATACCAGCTCCAATATCCATTCTGTATGTATGAATTGCTTTAATATAAATTGATCACCTGTGGGATCACCTGTGGGACATATATCATACTAGGGAAATAAATACATTCCTGAGAAGATAAGGTATAGATGAAAAGCAGGTAGAAAAGTTCTAGAAAGAGTAGGGCTAAAGCATAGTAGAAAAGGAAGAAATCCATAAGAATTATGAAGAACAGATTTGAGATCATTAAACATGATTGCTACTGTCATAATTGTGAACCAGATCAAATGGGATGTGGTACTTCTACCTCCCCAACACTGCCAGAGCCTCATATTAAAGTAAAATATCAGTGAAACAGGACATTTATCCATTATAGCAGTATAGGCAGATTAAAAAACAACAACAACAATGATAAGAAATTATTTGAGCTAGCCTCTAGATTGACTGATAAAGGCAAAAGTATAGATATCACTAGGATATGTTAACAAGTACCATGATGACAACTACAAAACCCACCACATAGTGCCTATACTTGACAAGTTGCAGGAGCCTTAACGTGCTTGTGTAAAGTTAAATTAAAATTTTGTCACTTTTTATTAGTAGCTAAAGCATCCAAGTAGAGATGTACAATCAACTGAGAAGTGGTGACCTTAGGAAACCCAAAGTTTACTTGTTTTTATACAAGGTTTATTTATAAGAAACTTGTATTTATTGGCTTCCATCTTCCACTTGTCAAGGCTTGACCAACAGGTAATTACTTTTGTCTATTTCTAGGAATATGCATGTGTGAGTGTAGAGCAGATTTTCACAGTATTCCACACACAGCATTAAGAAGATTGAGAGTAAAAAGCAAGAGAAACAGTAGTAGTTGTCAGTTGTCCTCACAGGTTGGACTCTTTTCTCATAAGTTCCAGTGTTCTCTTGCATTCTCTAATTCCACGTCCATATTTTTTTCCAGACTGCCTGCAGGGCTGACCTATAGCAACTTTAGACCTACCACCAGACAAAGGAGTAAGAATCTTCCATGAACTTCTTTACCAGCATACCTTCATTGTCCATTGTGAGTGACTTTTTTTTTTGATGGTTTATCATCTTTCAGATCTTTATTTCCCAAGCTTTACACATAATTTTAAGGTTTCATTCTCATATTAATCTTATTTCACATCATTCATAATGGTTGAATTGACATGACCAAGCCAAAAAGATAAATATCCCAATTATAAAACAGAGTAAAACAAAAATGTATATGGTTACTTGGTTGACTCATAATACAGGATTTTGGTAACTGCCAGATAATAATTAGTAATAAATTATTTATTTATTGGACAATGAATAACCAATATGATGTATATATGCCCGGAATCCCATATAGTTGACCAACAAATCACACAAAAAGGATGAAATATGTATTGGAGTAGAATATTATTAAGAATGATATAATTGTATCAAAAATTTAGAGTCATTTCTATTACATTAAGTTTAAAAAAGCAACAAAATGAATGAGGCAAAAAGCCAGGTTGCCCTTCTCTCTTTTTTGAAAGAGAGTATAGCTGGGTAAATATAGAAGACCATAAAGAAAACAAAAGCAAATAATCCATTTGTATGCCTTATCTATAATGAAAAAGCACACACTTGTGGTGTGCGGACATGAATATCAGAAATACAGCATGAGGATTTATTTGAGAATGAGTGGCAGAAAAGAAAGAAAGCCAGTTTAGTGCTGGCTTCCACTAGTGGCAGACACTGATAAGACATGAAAATCTGAGGATTACATGCAGAAAGTATAATTAAAGTTTTTTTTCTGGAGCTTCTATCTAATACAGTCTTCTCAAATTTTAATGGTTATATATATCATCTTGGGGTCTGGTTAAAATACATATTCATAGTCAATAGATATGGGATATGACCTGGGTTTTTACATTTCTTACAGGCTCTTAGGTGATACTAATGCTATAGGTCTGTGGACAACATAAGGTTTAACAAGGATCTTATAGCATTTACAAATAATTAGGAAAGAAGCATGCTATTGGAAATGAGACATATAGATAACCAAATATAATCAGATGAGTCAACAAATTTCAGAATGATGACCTTTTGCTAAATAAATATACCTATTTAAAATCCCCTTATAGATTAATAATACCCAGCACAAATCTTAATAAAATATATCACAAAACAAAGAATATAATATAAAATATCTTAAAATATTAAAAAGAAAGCAAAACAAGGAAAGACCAAGGCTAAATATTCTCTCATCAGAATATATTACATGTTACCTAAGAGAATACATTTATTTTTAAATAGAAAAACTGCATATTATAAGAAAGTCAGTTATCCTCATTTAATTTATAATATTAATCCTAACCAAAGACAGTGAGATTTTTTTTAATTGAAGTATAGTTGATTTACAAATGTTGTGTTAGTTTCAGGTATACAGGAAAGTGATTCAGTTATATATACATAGATACTTTTTCAGATTCTTTTCCATTATAGATTATTATATGATATTGAATATAGTACCCTGTGCTAGGCAGTAGGTCCTTGTTGTTTATTTTACATATAGTAGTGTGTATATGTTAATCCCAAACGCCTAATTTATCCCTCTCTACCCTTTTCCCCTTTGGTAACCCTAGGTTTGTGTTTTTTTTTTTCTATGTCTGTGATTCTATTTCTGTTTTGTAAATAAATTCATTTGTATCATTTTTTCAGATTTCACATATAAATGATATATGATATTTGTCTTTGTCTACAAAGTCAGTGAGCTTTTGATCTACTTTGAAAAGATTTAAATACCATTTGGAATAAAAAAATTAAAAAGAAGATTAATAAAGTTTACCATGCATTAAACTGTCTTTATACTGACACAGAATTAGATAAATTGAACATAAGAGAAAATCCAGAAAGAGAGGCAAATATATGCTAGAAAACATAATAGGATAAAATTGACATAAAAATCTGCAGGTAGAAGACACATTTATTTCATAAATAATGTTACCACGAGTAATGTATAATTTATAATCACTATGCTACATATGCCAATACAAAATATTTTATTAAACACTTACCTACAAGTAAAATTGTAATAATTAAAAAAAGTAAACTGAAAATGTATAATTCCATAAGACTTTAAGTCTTTTTAAAATGACATTTAAGAGCAGACATAAGAAAAAAATGTTAGATCTACTTCTTTTAAAAATAACAGGAAAACAATAGATCTTTATGGCATAATCACCACTGAATAAAAAGGAAAAGGCAAATGACTGATGGGAAGAATTCGCTGCAAAGGATTTATATTCTTAAATATAAAAATATGTTTAATTAGCAACAGGAAATAAACACTTTGAGAGTAAAATGTATACATCATTGAGAAAATATAAGTAGATAATAAAAATTTGAAAATAATTCAAAGTTACTTCAAACTAAACAAAATGCAATGGAAAACAAACATTTTACATATTTTCCCCAAGTTAAATTGTCAGCGTTAAAAATTATTTAAGAACTCAGATTGATGAGAGTGTAGATAGGCAAGTAGCCTCAAACAACTTAGGAACTGTAAATTGGCACAATCATTCTAGAAGGAAAACAAACTAACAACATACTTAGCATTTAAAATGTGTATATAACATTTGACACAGCTAATCCACATCCAAAAACTGACTGCAAAGATTTGGTGGCAAGAATATTTACTGGAAATATTTATAATAGAAAAAAAATAATTTTTTAAAAATGCCCCCACCAGTAGTCCAATGATTAAAATATACAAGACAGATTGTTATAGTGGAATTTTCTTCAGTGTAAAAAAAAAAAGTTGCATAGAGTAAATATGAATGGTTTCCAAACAACATGTAGACTAATGTTATATAATAGATTCAGTTTACATATTGATCCATATTCACTTATTCTGGCCAACGTCTCTTCCCCTGACAAATACTGTGGCCCTCCATGCTCACTTTGCTTTCCAGCAGGAGCTTGCCTAGAGGTGGATCACATGATTTGTGTGAGCACCAAGCTTATATAACTGCACTCTTTGGACTAAACCTGTGGAGACCCTAGCTTTGTACTGGCTGGACAGCTCAGGTAACCCAACAAATTTGTCTGGGAGAGTTAACCTCTCATGGGTATTAACCGTGATCTCCTGGAAGATGGAGGATGACATGGAGACCTCTCTTCTTCTCTTCATCTGTGCCCCTGTCCCCTCATACTGTTCTGAGAAACCAGTTTACAAACAGGCTTTCTGAGCACATTATGTGACACAAAACAATTGGGTAAGATTTTTTGTGAAGTATTGAAAAGCCTGGTTATGCTCTTTTTTGTACTTGTTTTCCCTAGGTCCTTGTTTTATACCACTTTAGCCCTTTTCTCTCCTTCTTACTTCTGTAGGCTTTCACTCCCCCAAAGAGCCTAAGCTTTATGCTTTATTTTTTATGGAGTACTTGGGTTAACATTACATATATATATCAATATTATAATATATGATACTAATTCCCATAAATATACATTATATATGTATTAAATAGTATAATATATAAATATTAGTGTTATATACACTTAGAGATGATAACTATTTGAATTTTATTTATTGATCAGCTACTACTATGCAACAACATCTAAGCACTTTTACTTGCATTTTTTGTTCATATTTAATTCTCTGAACCATTATGTAAGGTAAATGGTATTATTATCTCAATTTTACAGATGTGGAAACTGAGGCAAACAGATATTATGTACTTTAATATCAGATAGCTAGTAATAAAGTCATAGAGTTTGTTTTCAAAGTGCATTTTTAACCTCTATGATACATTGTATAACGATTTGTGAAGAAAAAAATCTGTATTTCTAACATTTCTACAAGTCACAATTACTTATGTAATAAAAACATGTAAAATAATAGCTGGTTCAGTAAATAATAAATTCAGAAATAATTAGTGGTAGAAAACTCTTAGGAAGCATGTAGCCCTACTACATCATTTTAGAGATCTCAATCACTGAATGTCAGAAAACTTAGAATTTTTCTTGACCTCTTTTATCTGGATCAATGTGGTCTCTTCAGAGCCACAGATGATAGGCCAGCCCAATTTTTAAAAGCAGCAGATGTGAACTGAAAATTGTCCATTGCCCATCATAACTTTGTGGAAATGGAGATGCCTAGTAACATTGTTTTCTATTTTAAATAAATCTAAAAATATACTTGCAAAATTATAATAGTGATACATAATATTAGTATAATCTTGATAAACAAATACAAAACCTATTTAAATATTTAAAATCTATTTATGTCTTAAGCTATTATTTATTGCACACAGTTGCTGTTATGGCTTTCACATACTCATGTGTATTCAAATTGAGCTATGTTAAATCTGAACATGTTGTCATATTATCTTTAGAGCTTTCTTTAATGACATAAAACATTATAGTTACAGTTGAAACCCCCTGTAAAACCCTCCTCTTCACCTGTCTTTCCCAGAATTAGTCTAAATGTAGTTAGAATTATTGCATCCTTGAGTGATAAGAATTCTGTAAAATGATCTGGAGCTGGTGTTAATGGTGGATGGATTTTTAACAGTTAAATTTATTACCTCAATTTCCATCTAGCTGTTAAGATTTTCTATGTTTTCTACAGTAAGTTTTGGCATGTAATATTTTTCCTCTGGGAAATTGGATACTCCATCTATGTTTTCAAAGTTGTAGGTTTAGAGGTTTATTTAATTTTTAAAATGTTTTATAATCGTAGGTGTTCAGCATAATGAATTCTCTCAAAGGGAAAACATCAATGCATGCACCAACCAAGTTAAGACATATAACATTATCATTCTAACCTTTAAGCTCTTTATAATACAAGGATTAGAGCACTGAGAATTTAAGATATTGCAAAATCTTAGAAAAAATTCTGATTTAAACAACAAAAAAGGCCCCATCATGCGTTCCTCATCACTCTTCCCCAAACCTGACCTTACTTCTAATTCCATAGATCAAACGGTTTTTATGTAATAACAAAACCACAGAGTACACATTGTTTTATGGCTGGTTTCCTTTATTCCACATTGTTTGTGAAATGTATCTATATTGCTTCACATATAGCAGGTCTGATGTTATATGAAGTCATGTAGGACAATATTCATTGCTGCATAACATTCCATAACATGTTATTTTTCAACTTCCACTGCTGATGGACATTTGAATTTCTTCCTAATTGGGTTATGAACAATGCTGATATGAACAGGTTTATGCATGCCATTTAGTGCATTGCTACTCAAATTAACAGGTACAGAGTTTTCAGACAGACAGTGATATTCAGACCACACTTTGAGTAGTTCTGTTTTTGTGTCCATATGCACACATGTCGTTTGGAAGTGAAACTGCCTAATAATAGCAATTGAAAAAGTGTTTAATATTACTGAATTTTACTAAACAATTTGGCTAAATGTTTGAACTGATTTATATGCATAACAGTACTATGTAAGAGTTCTTCTTCTTCCATATCCTTGCCAACCCTTGTTTTTCCAGTATTTTTCAATTAATCATTCTCATAAATGTGCATTGTTATATGTTATTATGATTTTAATTTATATTTCTCTCATTATTTATGAGGGTAAGCAGATATACCCTCACCTGTGGCTCAAACTGCCTCATTATTAGCAGAAAAACTAACATTATATGTCCATTATGTTATGCATTTTAAAATACATATTATTACCTATAAATACTTCTTGCCAAAACTGCTTAACCCATATCTAATCAAGCCTTAAAAATGACCAGTATACAGGAAATAATAATAACAAAGTTAAACCACAAATAAAAATATAAAAAGACAAATTCGGATTGTGAAACATGTATACCATAAAATTCCATTGCCTCTTCCCCTCAAAAACTCAACTGGTAGGAGAATGAAGATGATGAAACTGTTCTAAATTAAAAGAGAAAAAGATACACACTACTATATATATATATAAAATAGATAAACAACAGGATTTACTATATAGCACAGGGAACTATATTCAATATCTTTAATAACCTATAATGGAAAATAATCTGAAAAAGAAATATAGATATTATACATACATATATCTGAATCACTGTGCTGTACACCTGAAACTAACACAATATTGTAAATCAACTATAGTTCAATTTAAAAGAAAAGACCAAGTTATTATAAAATCCAAATATAATCCTTGAAACTTGATATTTCAACAAAGGAGCAACTATAGAAGACATTGGTGGGGGGGCTAGGGGCTAGAGAAATTGAAGTATGGAAAGGATTTTAAATATCTAGGAATGATTTTAAATTTTCTAATTTGTGATGAGTAAACTTTAGAAGATTAATGCTGAATTATGAAATAACATATCTTCAAGTTACTTTGAAATTTTTCAGCTGTAGAAAGGTAGAGGGGGAGAGAGAGAGAGAGAGAGATGGAAACAGAAATTAATTTATGGAATGTGTCAGTAATTGTTGAAACCATACATTAGTATAAGGGTGTTTGCTGTATAAATTTTTGAACTTTTCTGTGTACTTGAATTTCCCATTAAAACATTGATAAGTATTGCTTCTCCGTGATCTCTCTTTATTTTTTTCTTCTACTGGACCTTCTCTTAGAGATATCGCCTTTGTTTCCATTAAATCCCCATGTTTTTTAAACTCTCACGTTCAGTGTTTTCTCTGTGCTGTTTTCTCAGTACTTTATTCAGTTCTATCCTGTATTTCACCCATCATTTAGTTTTTAATTTTAATGACCTGATGGTTTTCTTTGTTAAATTTTTATTTGATAGTTTTTCAATTAACCTGGTTGGGCTTATTCTGCTCCTTCATTTTCTCATTCTATTAGTTTTTAACACAAAGCATAATTTTTATGATACCTATTTATTAGTGTTAATATTTTAAATTCTTAGTGTTCTAATCCTAGTTCCATAAAGGGCTTAATGTTTAGAGTAAAAAAGTAAATAAATATATGCATTTTAAGATGCTATAATTCTGTATGTAGAAATCCCTGAGGAATTGATAAATTAGAATTTACAGATTAATAAAGTCAAGTCACAGACACAGGACAATATATTAAATAGGTCAAATTTCTATATATTGCAACAGACAATTGAAAACTGAAACAAAAATAAACTATTTACCAAAAAATGAAAGACCTAAAATATCTAGGGATATAGATATTTTTTTTCTAATGTGAGGACATGTGTACTATGAAAATTACAAATATTAAGAGAAATTAAAATGATCTAAACAACTAGTGAAGTGTATCATATTCACTGATTAGAAGATACTATTTTAGGGTGTCAGTTCTTACCTAAGTGATCTACACATTTGAACACATTCCAATCAGTCTTCAAAGATGTTTTCTTTTTATATATTAACAATTTAATTCTAAAATTAAAGTGGAAACAAGAAGTATATAAAACATATACTGTAATATATAAACAATTCTGAAAATAAAAGAACAAAGAGAACATGCTCAAATTGGTTTCCATAATTAAATGAGACAGTAATTGAGACAGTGTGTTATTGTTACAAGGATAGATAAATAAACATTGAGAAAGAATAAAGATCCCAGATACAGTCAAGAAATGAAAGAAATAGAGATTTTTTTCACAAATATATGATCAATAGATTACGATAAAATAATTTGTTGTATCTCATACTTCTCTCCATTTGCCAGCAGATATCCAACTTTCTAGATGGCAAAAAGCAGAAAGTTTCAGGCCAGTTAAGAGTTACACCTGGAAATGTTACATTGTCAGTCCAATCTTATTCTGTTGGTCAAAGCAGTCACAAGGACAGCCTGCATTCAAGAGGATGTAGAAATAAACTCCATTCTTGATACGGTAGTGGAAAATTATAATGCAAATGCACATATATACTGTTAAATCCATCTTGGGAAAATACAATTTGTCACACTCAAAAGTGTAGGTGAATCTCAAAAATACCTTCTGCTAAAGAAAGTCATCAACTGACACATATATTTATGACAATACATAAACTGGAAATGGGTATGTGGACATTTTTTGTGATGATGGAAATATTCTATATCAGGTGTTAATTACATGGCATTTATATATTTGTTAAAATTAATATGGCACTTTTACTACTTAACACCCTATATGTAAATTTAGTGGCTTAAAGCACAAATCTTTTATTACTTCTCACGATTCTGTGGGCAGAGCTGACTACTTCATTTACAGGGCTTGGTGCAAAAGGAAAATGTGGAGTTTCTTCTTCAAAACCTGGGGACAAAACTGTTGTTAAAGGTCCTAAATGTAAAACTTTTTTCTTTCTTCCTGTGAGCTCTCTGTCATGACTTGTCATGGTGGTTTTTACATTTTTAAAAAATGTAATTGTCATTCTTCTTTGGACTGTGAATACTCATTGGCAAGTATGAACCTCATAGGTTCTAGGAGCCATATCCCATTATATGGCACATGCGTGTGGCTCTTTGGCTGCAGGGTATCTTCTCCTGTCAGATGCCAGAGAAAAATACCATGTTCGTACCAAGGGCAAGGACACCATTCTCCCCATACTATGGATGCACTGCCCATAGTATCAAGTGACAAGATGGCTTGACCACATGTTGATCATCATCCAGCAGGTTAGATTTGCCTTCTTATTGTTGGGTGTTTATTTAAACTACAGCATTATATTGCTGCCCTGGATCCATTTTATGTGGCTAAGCAGCCTACAGGGAGCCTTAGGACACTAGGCCCTCCTGAGAATACATGACCTAAATAACAGCCTGCAGAGTCACAAGTAAGTTCCTGGTATGACTTCCCTAATTCCTGAATGATAAGCACTCTCTCCTGCCTTCCAGTTCCTTCTCCTTGTACACTCCTTAGATAAGATGCCCATGGAGCTTACCAAAATCCCACCCTTTTGGGTTTGAATTGACAATCTCTGGCCTTAGCCCATGAAAGCTAAAAACACTCCACTCTCTGTTGATCATAAAAGCACATGCCCCGGACGCTGCTGCTGACCCTCTGCCTGCACCCTGCCTTGACCTTCTGAGTGGTACCTCCAAGCTGCTGTGTACTTCCTCCTGGACCTTGTTGTCTTTGTTGAACCAGGGCTCATCACCTGACACTCCAGGGCTCTACTTAACAAACGTTAATGTAACAAAAGTCACAACACTCACACAATTGTGGTTAGAGGGTTTCCAAAAGCAGCAAGCTAGCAAGTCTCATGTGAAAGCACTTTTCACAGCTCTGCTTGTGTCTTATGCTCAAATATCCCATTGGCCACAGCAAGTCACAAGGCCACCCCAGAGTCAGTGTGGGACCATACTGGCAAAGGACTTGGTTATAAGGAAAGGGATAATTCGCAGCCATTTCCCCAA
The DNA here is from genome assembly GCF_008692025.1 of Phocoena sinus. Classification (NCBI taxonomy): domain Eukaryota; kingdom Metazoa; phylum Chordata; class Mammalia; order Artiodactyla; family Phocoenidae; genus Phocoena; species Phocoena sinus. Next base: position 119,445,049 of record NC_045764.1, on the reverse strand, counting down.
GCTACCAAGCTCATAGAACTGTACATTTCAGATCTGTGCTTTTCCCATATGTAAATTATACAACAATAAAATCAATTAATTAAAAAAATAAAAACAATCTGGGAGGACACTAAACACAACATCTGGACCTCTTGCTGCTTTAACTGAGGTGGGTCTTAAGCTAAAAATTTGTCTTTTTTTTTAACTCTGGCAATTTTTATTTTTTGTTTTGTTGTTTTCCTGTAAGTGCAGCTGCAAGTTATTTTTATGTATAAATATATATGCATGTATATTTGTTTAGGCAACTTTTCCATAAGCTTGATTATTTGTCATGAAATAGCAAACAGCCTAAGTCTCATTCTTGCAATGATGTATCATGCATGGCAAGAGTGTATGTAATGAAAATACAATATACATTTCCAATATGGAATGTTCATATAGGTAATCTCAGTAGTATTATTTGATTTTTTTATTTTAATGCATTTAATTTAAATTTTAATAATTTAATGACATTTTATGAATGACTGAACTTCATTTGCCCCAATGTACAAGGCTTGTAAAGGGTACACATGTTCTACCTTTGATATTTCATTTCAGTTGTTACTCAGCTAAGTAAAGGAAATAATTAAAATTTAGATTATTTTCAGTTCTCAAATATTTTATTCGGTTCCAAGCCATTTCAATTAGTGTCAGTTTCCTTGGATAGTGAAAGCATCTTTTCATAGACTTGTCTTCAAGGCCATACTTCCATTATATTATAGTCCTTTGTAAAACAGAGTAACAAAAGCCTTTTTAAAGGTCATAAAATTATATCAAGAGCCACCCTCTGTCAATTTTGTATTGCTGCTCCTAAAAGAAATTTGCTAGTACTTACTATAATCCTCCTTTTATGAATTCCTGCTGACCAAAGATGAATTACATAACCTACTTTTCAGGTCATAATGACAGACAGTCAAGTGCTCAGTTGCCCTGAAACCTTGACATTTATAACTTGAGAGCTACTAGAATTTAACCTACTGCATATTACATTTTCCTCATTATTTTTGAATTTTTTTTCAATATTTAAGCTTTCAAGTTGTAACATGAAATTTTGGTCTATTTATTTTGCCCCAACTTCAATGTACTGTATGCATCATTTCAAATATGTTTTTGTCTCCTCTTTATCACTGAATTCTGAATTTCACCACAGCCAAATAACTAACTGGAGGATATCAAAGTACTTATCTTTTCTAAAGTAAGCCAGTTTTTTAAATCATGAATTTCAAAAGTACTTCTTCCCTATTTTTCTATCTTTCTCTCTAGAAATCTATTAGATTACATCTATTTGTATCTGACTACATTTCATCAATTCTAAGAGCCATGTTTTCCACATTTTAATGCCTCTGAAACTGAGTTTTGTCTTAAAGTTAAAGTTTTTTCTTTAAACTAACTTAAAACTAAAAGTTTTGTCTTTAAGTTACATCTTAAAACTACTGCTGCTTGAATAGTTGTCACAACACAGTTGCCATTGCTCATGTGTGTGCAAAAATTGATATTTGTCATAATTTTGTCTCTTCAGTTCACTTAAGTGCATTGCTGATATTAAAATGTTAGGTTTAATTGCAATATAATCTGTAAAACAGATCAGTTTACATTCAGCATAGCAACAGAAATTTATTGTATAAATGTATATGTATAGAATTCAAGCACACAGATATAAATTTGATCAAATTGAAGCAAATTGTTACCATTGGAGAAGTGATGAAAATTTCCTATTTTTTTCCAGAACTATAGCCAAGTGGTCTATATTATGTAAGAAAGGAAAATATCTATGAGTAGACAGAGTTTTGTTGTATTTGCTGAGTTACAACAAAAAAGACTTTCACACATCAGAATAAAACTGATCCAGGGTAATCATGCATTACGTTTTTAAATAATAATACTTTTCAGAATATATTTGTATTCCAGTGAAAAGTACTTAACAGAGGAGAAGAAATCAGTTATATAGGGAAAAAAAATAATTGCAGGAAGAGAATCCTGGTGAAGGTGAGAGGAGGCACACTATGGACATAAGCTGAAGCAACTGAAATTCTAGAGAAATTTTCCAAGTTGGTAAGACGTGAAAATAAAACCTGACCGTAGGATCTGAATCATACATTCACTTATTTAACAAGGTCTATTGAATATATCTTACATGCAAGACCTTGTGCTAAGCATGGGAACTGTTCTAGGCATGGGACAAGCCAAGCGGACAGGATAGATGTTCCTGCTCCTGCAGGAGACAGGAACTAGGCAAACTGTCACCCTCAAAAAATACAATTACATAGTGTTTTGGGTTAAATTGTCTCCCTAAAAGATAGTTGAAGTTCTAATCTCCAGTACCTGTGAATGTGACATTGTTTAAAAATAGGACCATTGCAGATGGAATCAAGTTGAGATGAAGTCATATTGAATTATACTGGGTCATAATCCAAAAAAACTTGTGCCCTTATAAGAGAAAAGACAAAGACAGAGATACACAAGGAGAAGATGACAAGTGAGAGAGATGGAGTGATACCTCTACAGACTATGGAAAACTAGGATTGCCGGCAGGCCCTAGAAACTAGAGGAGACGAGGAAAGATTCTCTTTCTCCCCTAGAGATTTCAGAGAAAGCATGATCCTGCAGATACATTGACTTAAGACCTCTAGGCTCCAGAACTGTGACATTTCTGTTATTTTAAGTCTCCCAGTTTGTAGTTGACAAAACTAATTAATATATACTTTTGTAAGTGAAATGAAGAAAAATGACAAGGTTCTATAACAGTATACCAGGGAGACCTAATTGTGTTCAGTGGATTCACAAAAGGACTCTTTGAGCAACAGTGAGCAGAAGGAGTGTTCCAGGCAAAGGGAAGTGTGTATACAGGGTCACTAATAAATAAAAAGCTTGATATATTTGAGGAAGTACAGGAAAGTCATATAGTTACATATGAATGGCCCTATGGCCTAAATGTTACTGTCCCTGCAAAATTCTTATATTGAAATCTTAATCCCTAGTGTGATGATATTAGGATGTGGGGCCTTTGGAAGGTGATTGGGTCATGAAGGGTAGAACCCTCATGAATGGGATTAGTGCCCTTATCAAAGACACCCCAGAGAGCTTTCTCACCACTTCCACCATGTGAGGACACTGCCAAAAGGCAGAAGTCTGCACCTGAAGAGGGTCTTCACCAGAACCCAACCATGCTGGCAACCTAATTTTAGACTCCCAGCTTCCCAAACTGTGGGAAATAAATTTCTGTTGTTTATATGCCACCTCACCTGTGGTATGCTGTCATAGCAGCCCATAAGAACTAATACAAAAGGCATTGCAATATGAGGCAGAGTGTCCCATTTATACCTAATACATAGCTTGTGCAACGTTAGGTAAGCTATTGGGTTTTAAGGAGGGCATCTTCTCTCATCCTAATTGGCAGTTTTTTCTGACTATGAGATTTAGTGTATAAATGTGAGAGGTATGTGTCCATGTCCAAATAGTAAGACCTCTAAAAGCAATGCTTCCAGGATTTTTTTCTCTTTTAACCAACAATATGCTACATAGGATGGAAATAAATTTGTCTTTGAAGATGAAGCATAACACTTTCATTATCTCTAGTACAGTGCAATTTTATGAATGTTACATTACACAAATAGATGTTGAAATATGAAACAGAAAGGAGATGATATTGTGAGAACCTGGTAAATATTTCAGACATGTTTAGAAACGTATCAATATTATGTGGATTCATTGAAGCTGTCACAAAGTATAAAAGCACTAGACTGCAGGGGCAAGTTAAAGTATTACAACATCCATTTGGGTAGTCGGTAGTATGAAAGGGCTGAGGAATGAAAGTAAGGATTCTGATATCATAGCATAGAGCCAATTAGTTGTTTCTGCTGAGTTTATTTTTATACAAAACAAGGAAAATTAAAAATATTTTTTTTAAAAAAACAATGGGTGGAAATCTAGGAGACAAGTTATTATAAGAAGGATTATGATCGTTTTTGTTTGTAACAAAATAATTCTGAGTTGGAGACCAGGCTTAAGAGTAATTCATAGGAAAAAAGTTAATAATAATTGAGAATTATAAATGACAAATACACCTAATATATTCACTTGAAGGCAAATAACCGCAAATTGAAATATGCAGGAATTATTTTTGACAAACTAACACATTAATAGATTAAATTTAGTAATTTTACCCAGTGTTAGCATGGTTAATGTTAAAAAAAAAAAAAAAGCACTCTTTTTGTAGCAGAGAATGCACAGGTTGTTGAGCGCCAGAATGAGAAACTCAATGATCACTTGAGGAGTGACCTCAACCTGAACAACTTCCAGACCAAAAGGAATCACATTAATACCTGTGTGGAGGGCTCTACATCAGCCAGTAAACCTGGATTTTGAGCTGAATGAATAAGAGAATGTAAATTTAAGTTGTCTTCCTTGGGAAGGAGGTGGAGAGGATGTAGGTATGTCCTCAGTGGGTCAAATGGTGCGCAGACGTGGATCAGAGCAAAACTAATGGCTGTCCCCTTCCATAGCACACAGTTGTGTGTTGGAAGCAGCTCAAAACAAAGCACTCCAGACTCCTTGCAGCCATATGCTTAGTTCATGCAAAAGGAATATGAATGGAGATGATATATTTCAGGCCAAGGTTTTTAAAGCAGTCATTATTTCTCTTAGGTCCTAGCCTCCTTGATGCAGATGCCAAAGAGGAAGTAACTCAGTCTTTAACAACTGATTGAATGACAGTGGCCTCATTGAAATGAATATCCATAAATAAATGTTTATGTTTTTGCATTAGGTTATTTTTTTTATAAAATTTTAGTTTATCTTAATTAATACATTGATATTATGTCATTTGTAAATCAGTATGACTGTCTGGTAGGTAATTTGACAATATTTCAGGATCTTTACAAAGGTATGACCACTTTTAATATCTTTTAACTAAGGCAAAATACTGTTTCTTCTCTAAGGACTTACATATAGTTTGTTCATAACATTGCTGTTTACCTTGAAGAACACACTGGAAACAACATAATTGCCCAAACTTTGGAATAATATCAAAATGATAATGCATTCATATACAATAATATTCTGTAGCCATGAAAACATGTCTTGGAGTACTGAAGAATAACTTTTAAGTCATCAAAATAAAATAAATAAACAAGATACATCACTATGTATTACATTTTTCATTTTTTACAGGAAGGAAGAGAGGAGGTCTATGAAAATTTTAAGCATCAGTACCAGCTGGTGAGATTATGCATATATGCATTTTATACATTTATGTAGTGAACATATTTCTTATAAATTAATGTGATCCAAAAAGTTCCATTAAAATTTTTTGCTATTTTAGGGGATTAAAATTTAATATCAGTTAGAAGTATACATTGGCTTCCACAGGTCAGATCATAATTATAATTTAACTAGATCTGTTTGTTAGAAATGTTTCCAGTAATAATATAACTATTAGAATAATATGAATTGTGTATGAAGCATTATATACTGGATATTTATTGTAATCAATACATTTATGCTGATGCTATTCATATACAAAGTAGAACAATGAACAGAATTTCCTTAATGTGTGTTTAGAAAATATCTTTTTAACTACAAAAAACAAAATCTTGAGCAACAATAGAGGGAAAATCTGTTTTCTACAATGAGTCATTTCAATGGCCTTTTAAACTAATTCATAAAATATCAAAGAGTACACTTAAGTCAGAGAAGAAATGCACAATGCATGTGGTTCTACCAAGATAAGACTTTCTAATCCAGTGTGAAATATTTGTATAATGCAAACAGACTCCTCCCTAGGGGAAGTCATTATCTCTGCACTATTTCATTTACAAAAGTATGTATTTCCCTCTTTGACTAAATTTTAAAGAAAATCATCAACTGTGAATGGACTTGGCTACAGCTAGTACAATGCTATCACACAGTAGATGTACAATACCTATTAATTATATCAATAAAAATATTAATTAAACCATTATCAAAAGTTTAGCTAAATCTCCAAAATTAGTGAGATGTAATGTCATTCCTTCCACATATATAAAGCCATGTTACATGCAATCGTATTATGTTGTAAAGTTTAATACATTTTAACTTCCACTGACATGGTTGTAATTTTTATAATGCAAAAGAATTGTATTCAGAGACAGATGGTAGACAATTTGACTACAGACTAAAGAGCCAGAGGTATTTTTTAGCATGTAGGACTAAAGCAGTATCTTGGTGAATGATGATCAGGTACTTGTGAAAGCTCACAGCATCCCAGCAAGGGGAGAATGTAAGTCCTTTGAAAGCAGGGACTGTGTCCATTTCACTTTACACTTCCAGCTTCTATGTCAGTGACCTTCACAGAGTAAATGTGATATAATTTTTTAATGAATAAATAAATTACATTGAACAATTTTATAGCTCAAGCAAAGAAAGGAACCATACAATATAAATCCTCCAAACACAGCCAATCACCCATAATCCTACCAAAATCTTCAAGTTATTTTAAGTAAAAAACACAAACTCATTTTTTATGTAGTCTTTTTAGAAATTTTATCTTGAAACATATTTTTTCTTGTCTCTCTAGCTTGAGAGATATTGATTTAGAGAAGCTTCACTGACAGCATAATAAAAGAAGTATGTTCTGTTTAAATGACGGATTATAATTACATTTCTTTTAGCTAAGTTTTAAAGAACAGAAGAAACTAATGGATAAGTGATTATATATTTTAAAGGCAAATTATAACATATATCTCTTTTAATATGATTTCATAAGAATAATTGGTATTCTTATGTAAACAGACTATAAAATATCTATATATGGGTGTAAATACACATTAATACATGAACGAAAAACAACAAGAATTTGTGGGTTGGAGCTTGGTCGCAGTTATATTAGGAGAAGTACTTGCTCTTGAACAAAAACTATCAGGTATTTCTTCAACTGGATTTAATAGTCCTTGGAGTTAGATAAATGTCATACAACTTTGAATTGGCTACAGTATTAATGACTGACTAATACCAGTCATAAATACCACCAGGTGTATGTTAATTTTATTGGTGGAAACTTGATCTTTACTAGAAATTTAAAACATGTGAAAGTCAACTGTAAACGTGATATAAAAGTCCTGTTCTTAACCTAGCTAAAATTTGTCAATCGAGACAGAGGTTTTATGTAGACAATGGATATATAAGGTGTTTTTAAATAAACATGTGTTTGCTTATATAGAAAATAATAATAGTATGTGATTTATGTATCTGCTGCCTTTAAAATAAAAGTTGGTTAAATAATAACCCAACTAAAACTAGCTGAAAGAGTAAAAGATAAACTCTTTTTATTCCTTTAATCAAGATTCTTGTCCCATTACTTTCTGTTCATATCAACAATTCTTTCCTTTTTGTGTCAGCTTCATCCTCAAACTGGTTTCCCTCAAAGAAGCAAATGGCTTCAGTAGAGCCAGGCTTCAAGTTACATATCACATCATGAAGAAAAAAATCTTTGTTTCAACGTTCTCAGCAAATTTTCTGAAATTCAAGTACATTGAACAAAACCCGAATCATTTCTTGTGCTGAGACCAATGTCACACACACACACACACACACACACACACACACACACACACACCATTGTTCTATGCCTGGGATTTATGAACTAGTCGATGGTGGTAAGAGGCATAAAATCATCCCAAATGCTTTAAATCATAAAGCAGAGGGAATAGTCATGCCTCTTCCAACCATATGCTACATAATAGGTGAAAAGAGGAAAGAATGTTACAGAGACCTCAAGATCCACTACAGCATTCAAAAGTAACTAGTAAGATAATGATGGAAAGAGTCCTGTGTGTGTGTGTTCACATATATAATTCCTTAATGAGGAACACTGCAGAGCTACAAGATTTAAAAATTAAGGTTGGTGAAGTAATTATGCCCTGTGTGTATGGATTCATATGCTTGCCATAAATATAGCCACAGCTGAATAAAACCTGAAGATAATAAAATTCTGTCGGGGGTCAGAGGGCTACTTTCTTTGGAGCAAGAACTATCAAGATATTAGAAAGCATCACTTTTTCCTTGTTCTTCCTAATATTACTGTTTAGTCTTATTTTTGTAAAGTAGGCATTTCAAATATTTTCATGTTTGAGTGGTATTTTACTACTGTTACAATAAGATTTTCCTGGCTATGACTTGCTCAATGAAAATTTATGTGAAAATTATGAGGAAAAAACATTTTCAACATAGATATTATTCCATATATTTTCATGATTTATAATGTATTTTATTTAATTCTAACTTTATGTACAATGTACCTTTATTTTCAACTTCAATGTTTACTTTCATTAAGAAAATAAGCAATACAAGATTTATGCTTTATAATCCTTTTCTCATTGTTTTATCACAGATGATCACAAAATAAAATTCATCCCAAAGAAAGGACTCTCATCTGTAAATGTCACACAGAAAAAAAAAAAAGCATGATGCATAGAATTGAAATTAACACTAATAATGATAAACAGTTGAGTGATTAGCAGTTGTATCAGAAAACAATAGGCACTATGTTATCTGAATAGACTGGTTGTATAACTCAAACGGTTTAAATATAAATAGATTAAACGATTGAGTGCATACATCAGTTACTCTCTTTCATGTTCCACTTTCATCAATAATTCCATCAAATGAACTGACTAATGGATTACTGATAAAAAGAATTAATTAGCTCAGAGCAGTGATAATATTATTTAAGCACAGCAACAAAATTTATATTTCAATAATTAATAATTATAATAAGTTTAGTACTTTATTGATTTAGAGTTTTTATTTGGTTCATCCCAGGAGTCACTAAATTTATGTTTGTTTTCTTTCTTTGTTTCTTTTTTTTTAGTATGGCTTACTGATTCCAGATATTTAAGGAAATCTCCATTTATCAACTGAGCAGTAAGCTAATCAGTCACAGACTTCAGTGGCCACAACTGACAAAGACGTAAGTTTTAATTCTTCATATATATAGCATATTGCTGACAAGTGGAATTATTTTTGTGTTTTCTTTATCAGCTTCCTTTCTAAAATTTCTAATTAGTTCCAATGTGGGTTTTTTTCATAGAGTTTCTATGTTTAAAATGGTATTACTATACAATTAGTTCAGAAAAGTCACAAAACAAATAAATGAAACAAAACAAAACCAAATAAAAAAACAAAACTGCCAAAACAATAATTGGGTGGGGAACATCTGATTGACACATATTATTATGAATGTTCAGGTTTTTGCAAAAAAAATAAAATAAAAGAGAGAAAGAGATCAAAGAAAAAACAAAGTATGACCCATATGCAGGGTGGGGTGGGGGGAACAGTCACTAGAAACTGTCCCCAAGAAAGCCACTCAACAGAAGCTTTAAATCAACTGTTTAAATATATTCACAGAGCTAAAGAAACCATTTATAAAGAAACAAAAGACATAAGAATGATGCCTCACCATATAGAGAATATTAATAAAGAGAGACAAATTATTTTGAAAAAACAACCAAATGGAATTTCTGGAGTTGAAGATTACAATAACTGAAATGAAAAATTTACTAAAGGGGCTCAAAAGAATATTTTAGCATGCAAAAGAATTAGCAAACTTGAAGATAGGTCAGTTGAGATTATACTCTCTTAGGGAAGAGAAGAAAGAATTGAGGAAATGAACAGACCCTCAGACAGGGTCTGTTGGGACAGCAACATTTGCATTAAACATAATGGAAGAATCATAAAGAGAGTGGGGGTGGGCAAAAAGAAAGGTTGAAGAAATGGGGGTTAAGGGCTTCCCTGGTGGCGCAGTGGTTGAGAGTCCGCCTGCTGATGCGGGGGACACAGGTTCGTGCCGTGGTCCGGGAAGATCCCGCATGCTGCAAAGCAGCTAGGCCCATGAGCCATGGCCACTGAGCCTGCGCGTCCGGAGCCTGTGCTCCACAACGGGAGAGGCCACAACAGTGAGGGGCCCACGTACCGCAAAAAAAAAAAAAAAAAAAAAAGAAAGAAATGGGGGTTAAAGCCTTTTCAATCTGATGAAAGACATGGATCTACTCTTGTAGTTTTGAGGAGCAAAAAAGACCTCAAACATTCCAAAATAACCAAAGTAAGTCTTATCTTTTAAGTAATGCATTAAACAAAAAGGAAAATTTTGGTGGAATGGATTTTTTTTTAATACAGCATGATCCAACTATACGCTTTCTCAAGAGTCACATATTAGACTAAGAACACAAATACTTTGAAAGTAAATGAATGGGGAAAAATAAGCCAAAAGAGAGCTGCAGTGGCTATAGTAGTATTAGAAAAATATTAGACTTTAAGACAAAAATTGTTATAAGAGATAAAAGGAAAATTTATAATGATAACAGGATAAATTTATCAAAAGGTATAAAAAATTCATAAACAATACCCCAAAAAATTTGCTATGATTTTGATTGGGATTGAGAACTTACAACTTGACAATATTGAATCTTCTTAGTCATGAACATGAAAGATCTCTCTATTTACTTAGTTCTTCTTTGATTTTGTTCATCAGAGTTTTGTAGTTTTCCTCATATATATCTCATACATATGTTGTTAAATTTATATCTAAGTATTTCATTTTGGTGTGCTAATGTAAATGATACTGTTTTTAATTTAAATTTCTAAATATAGGAAAGAGATTGACTTTTGTATATCAAGCTTTGTTTTCATTTTCATCTTGTATCCTGAATTCTTGCTATAATTGCTTATTAGTTCCAGGAAATACTGGCTGATTCTTCCAGATTTTCTACATAGATGGAAGATGAAGTGTCAATAGAACAAAATATCAATGGAACAAAGACAGTTTAATTTCTTCCTTCCCAATCTGAGCAACTTTTATTTTCTTTTCTTACCTTATTCTATTAGCTAGTACTTCCAATGTGATATTGAAAAGGAGTGATGAGAGGGGACATCCTTGCCTTGTTCTTGATCTTAGAAGGAAAGCTTTCGGTTTATCACCATTAAGTATGTTATCTGAAGGTTTCTTGTAGATATCCTTTATCACATTGAGGAAGTTTCCCTCTATTCCTAGTTTACTGAGGGTTTTCATCATGAATGGCTCATGGATTTTCTCAAATGTTTTTTCTGCATCTATTGATATGATCATGTGACTTTCCTTTTTTAGCCTGTTGATGAGATAGATTAATTGATTTCCAGTGTTGATCCAGCCTTGCATACTTGGGAGAAATCCCACTTGGTCATGGTGTTAATTTTTTTTTTATGCATTGTCGAATTTAGTTTGCTAATTTTTATTGAGGAATTTTACATCTATGTTCATGAATGTTATTGGTCTGTAGTTTTCTTTGCTTGTAATGGCTTTGCCTGGTTTTTATACTAGGGTAATGCTGGCCTCAAAGAATGAGTTAGGACATATTCTTTCTGTTTCTATACTCTGAAAGAGATGTAGAGAATTGGTATAATTTCTCTGATAAATTTGTGGTAGAATTCACTAGTCATCCCATGTAGGTCTGATGTTTTCTGTTATGGAAGGTTATTAATTATTGATTCAATTTCTTTAATAGATATAGATGTATTCAGATTGTCTATTTGTTCTTTTATGTGTTTTGGAAAATTTTGCTTTTCAAGGAATTGGTGCATGTCATTTAGCTCATCAAATTTGAGGGCATAGAGTTTTTTAGAGTATTCCTTTATTGTACTTTTAACGTCCATAGGATCTGGAGTAATGTTCACTCTTTCATTTATGATATTAGTAATTTGTGTCTTCTCTCTTTATTTCTTAGCCTGGAAAAAGGCAAAACAGTTTTATTGATCTTTTCAAGACACAAGTTTTGATTTTATTGATTTTTGTCCATTGATTTCCTGATTTAAATTTCATTGATTTTTGCTTTGATTCTTATTTATTTTGTTCTGCTTATTCTAGACCTAATTTTCTCTTTTTTTCCTAGTTTCCTGATGTAGAAACTTAGATGATTGATTCTGTATCTTTCTTTTTTTTCTAGTATATGCATTCAGTGACATAAATTTCCCTCTAAGCACTGCATTTACAGCATCTCCCAAATTTAATAAGTTATGTTCTCACTTTCATTTTGCTCAAAATATTTTTATTTTCTCTTGAGATTCCTCTTTTACCCGTGTTTCACTTAGAAGTGTGTTGTTCAATCGCCATGTATTTTGGGATTCTCCAGTTATCTTTCTGATATTAATTTCTAGTTTAATTCCATTATGATCTGAGAGCAGACATTGCATGATTTCTGTTCTTTTAAATTTCTTAAGTTGCATTTATGGCCCAGAATGTGGACTATCTTGATAAATGCTCCATGTGAACTTGAGAGTAATGCATATTCTGCTGTTGAAGTAGTCTACAGATGTCAATTATACTGTTTATTGATGGTATTGTTGAGTTCACCTATGTCCTTATTGATTTTCTGCCTGCTGGATCTGACCATTTCTGATATAGAGGTTTTGACATCTCCAACTATGACAATGAATTCCTCTATTTCTCTCTGCAGTTCTGTTAGTTTTGGCCTCACATAGTTTGAGAGTCTGTTGTTAGTGCCAGTTGATTTTCAACTAGGGCGCCAGGGTAATTTAATGGGTAAAAACAGTCTTTCTGACTAATGGTTCTGGGACAAATGGATACCTATATGCAAAATCATGGAACTAGTTTTTTACCTCCCACCATATACAAAAAGTAACTAAAAAATGAATCATACACCCAAATGTAAGAGATAAATGAAACTCATAGAAGAAAATATATAAGTAAAACTACAAGATTTTGAGTTAGATTAAGGCTTCTTAACTATGACTCCAAAACCACAGGTGAAAATATATATATATATATATATTGATTTCATAAAAATTAAAAATGTACTTCAAAGGACATTATGAAGACAATGAAAAGTTGTCCCATAATATAGGGAAAATATCTGTAATCACACAGTTGATAAAACTCTAGTATCCAGAATATAGAAAGAACAGCTACAATTCTACAATAAAAAGACCAATAACCAAATTTTTAAATAAAGGATTTGAATAGCTATTTCTCCAAAGAGTAAATATAAAAATGATATACAAATTTAAAGCATTCTGGAATTAGATAGTGGGGATAGACGTGTACCTTTGTGAATACACTAAAAAACATTAATTTTTACTTGAAATATTGACTATCATCTATTTAACTATATATCAATGTAAAATATTGGTATGATTGTCAGAAGTTTATAAGAAATATTATCTTTACTTGGACTAAACTAATTAATTCCTTAGTATGTTTTGTTGTTGTTTTCATTATAGCAGGAGCTCTTAAATCATCTGATCAGAAATGACTGATTGCTAACATTTAAGACTCTGAAAGGATGTAAAGACCAACTGAAATAGAAATAATTAGAAGCAAATTGATTATTAGCCCCTCTAAAAATAATGAGTACACTTATCTAAATGCTAAGCCTAGGCCATAATAACACGACTTAATGTTAAATTGAGTGTAATCTTAGAAAGACAGACGGTCTTTTCCTTAAGTTTAGTTGCATACAGTTTCACCTGACCAGTGCTATTTGTATTGATACAACATAGAATATTAACTCTTGACTCTCTTGTCTCAGCAAAACTAAATCCAGAACAGTGCTAGAACCTGGTTAATGAATGTAAGGTTGTTGTCTAGAGCAAAATTAGTACATTTTGTTTCTTACTTCTACCAGGTTCAATGATAACTTCTGGTTCAATTTTTCTTCATGCTTGTATTCTTGCTGTTGGAACAGCAGCCCAAATAGTGCACATGAAGGTTTATTATCCTTCTAGGTAGTAATCCTAAGTAGTATGTGCCTGCCTTAGTTTGGAGATTTCCAGGTATAATTCTCAGGGGAATATGGTCTCCTGGAGGAGTAAGGATTTTTAATATATGGAAATCTTTAGTAACTGTAGCATGAACACAAGGCAAGTTGCATGCAGTAGACAATTGAAAGTCTGCTTTCCACTTAAGAATTAATACCCTGGTGAGGAACATATGGTACAATTTATCACATCAGGGATAAGCCAATTACCCATCCTTGAGATTAGTAGTTTCTCTTAGTAGAAATGAATAATTCCTGAGAAGCAGGCTAGAGAATCTCTGAAAAGAGCAGACTGAGGATGGTGATGAGAATAGCTCCTGCAAAGGTGTTCCCCCTGGTGAGCTCAGTTATGCCCACAGGGTGAATGAAGTGCTTTATACAAAAGCATTCTGGTGATTTGTGGGGAGGGTACAATTACTACAAGATTGAGAGTGGGAGTTAATGTGTGAGAATAATTCCTGCCCAAAAAAGGACCCGTTGAAATGGATCTGCCTTCTGTGGTATTAAAAGAACGTTAATTAGATGTTTATCAGGGGCTTAAGTGAGAGAAAATAGGTTCACCAATCATAAAGATTAGGAGAAATGCACAGATGAGTAACCTCTTCACATGCTAGAGAAAAGTTAAGAGGATTTAAGAGTGAGATAATGATACAGAAGTATAAAATACTTTGAAAAAACCCTTTTAGGCAATAGCTAGAGTTTATTTAAATAAAATAAGAAAATTTATAACAAAGGAGAAAAAAAGAATTACACAGATCTCCAAGCAAGATTCTTTTTTCTGTTATTGTAGATGGAAGCTTTCTATTTTATGCCAATATTGTCTTGATTTGAAGGTGTTGGTTTACCTGCCCAAGATCATTTATTTCTAGGGAATTCTTACGATTACTCAATCCAAGATCTCAAACTCCATAAAGAGAGTTGGAAAACACCAGAATCCTGGATGAGGGAATTGTAGGAGCTGCCTTGAAAATAGTCATGATCCTTTTTTTCCAGCGCTGTTGAGATACAATTGACATATTGTGTAAGCTTAAGGTGTACGATGTGTTGATTTGATACACTTATATACTGCAAAATGATTACCAACCTAGATTTAGCTAACATCTCCACCAAATCACATAATCTTTGAGGGATTGTGCAAAGCCAAAAATATTGAAGTAGGGTTGCCAGATAAAATACAGGATACCCAGTTAACACTGAATTTTAGATAAACAACTTTTTTTAGTATGTCCCAAATGTTACATGAACATACTTTTACTTTAAAAAATTGTTCATTGTTGGGCTTCCCTGGTGGCGCAGTGGTTGAGAGTCCACCTGCCGATGCAGGGGACACGGGTTTGTGCCCCAGTCCGGGAAGATCCCACATGCCGCGGAGCGGCTGGGCACGTGAGCCACGGCCGCTGAGCCTGCGCGTCCGGAGCCTGTGCTCCGCTACGGGAGAGGCCACAACAGTGAGAGGCCTGCGTACCAAAAAAAAAAAAATTGTTCATTGTTGATCTGAATACCCTTCTTATTCTCTAAATTTAGCAATCCACTCTGAAAGATGAGGCATGGGATTAAATAACTTAAATTCACTTTCCTCACTCTTTTTGTTCTTCAGTCAATTTTCTATTTGATTCAAACTACAAGAAGCTGTAGTGAGGAGGGTTCCATTACTGTAGTCCACCCATGTCAGCCTCAGGCAGAGAGCAAGAAGGAGACTGTGGGACAGTGTATTACAAGGATCAAGCAGAATACATTCAGCATACTTTAATTTGGGCTTTCTCACAGGATACTCTCTAACCCATCTAGATCTTAAAGTATCAGTAATATTTCACACTGTTTCTACAAGGCAATTGGCTGAAGTGTCTGTGATGTCCTTTATGTAGAAAGACCAGACCACTTAGAGTTACACATTTAATCAGGAGTCTCAGTTCTAGGTCCTGCCGCAGTGTGGAAGGCTATTTCTCAATTGCAGGGGCTAGTATCCAGGTCCAAACACCATTAACTAATTTGATACCAGGCTTAACTTTCAATTCTGACTTTGAGGTACCTTTTCTGTCAACTGGCATGAACTCAGGCGTGTATGTGTGTGTGCATGTGTTTTGAATACACACAAGGAGTTTTTGAATAACTCCTTGTTTGCAGCAGGTAGTCTTTGCATCAACCTAGTGTGCTATTTATTGTTTTAACTTTTCACCACCTCTGTCTCTGACATCATTGTAGGTCCATGGAATATTATAGTACCTGGTACACAGTTGGAGTTCACCTTATATTTATCCCAAAATTGGTTAAATAAAATTGAGAGACTCAAAAAACTGAATTAATAGATTGGCATAAATTAATTTTACAGCCTCAAGATATAATATATGTATTTAAATATTTTTAATACAATGATTTATCAACAATTCCTTATCAAATCTTGAAAAAATTGAATATTATTTATATTTAAATTATTTTGATATTTCGCTCTAATTCTATATAATTAATAATTAAGATATTGAACAATTGCCACAATTATTTTTCTAGCTGTTATTTGCAATTTTGAAATGCATTGCTATTTATGTAATGGGATTTTTTTTATTAATCTCTCTTATTTTTCCTTATTTATTACATATTTGTTGCAAATATTTTCCCAGGTTATTCGCTGTTTTTATTTTTGTGTATTAAATATTACATGCGATAGAATGCAGTTGTTCTCATTTACCTTTCTATGCATTTTGGCAAATACGGAGAGTCATCTAACCACCCTCACAATCAAGATAGTTCTGCAATCAAAAAGAAATTCCTCCTGCTACCATTTGGTAATGAATCCCACCACTTATGCCAACTCCTGACAAAATCTAATCTGTTTTCCATTCTTAATGTTGCTCCTCCCTAAATACCTCCTCCCTAAGTACCTTTCTTATTTTAAACTATATTTAGACTTAAAGAAAAGTTATGATAGTAGTACAGATAGTTTCCAATTATTCCTTACCCAGCTTACACTGAAGTTAACGTCTTACATTATTTTCACAATTTACACAATTATCAGAACCAGTATGAAAACTAAAAAGACCTTATTAAAATTTACCAGTTTTTCCACGACTGTCTTTTTTTCCCCTCCAGGAGCCCATTCAAAATCTGACCCTGTAATTGTTTTGCTTTTATTCTCCAAAGGCTTCTGCAATCTGCAATTGTTCTTGAGTATGTCCTTGCTTCACCACCTTAACATTTTCAAAGTCCACTAGTCATTTTGCTGAATGTCCCTCAGCTTAGGTTTGCCTGGAGTTTTCACAGTATTGGACTGAAGTTATGTATTTGTCTAGGGAACCAGAAAAATTATGTGTCCTTCTTGGTCCATCATGTTATGTTTTATCACCAGTTCACTACTGATGTTGATTTTGATAAATTAGTTAAGAAGGTTTCTGTCAAGATTATCCACTCTAACATTAATGTCTTTTCTCTGTACTTAACAGATATCTTGGGACAGATTTTGGGACTATACAAATCCTGTTTTCTTATTTGACTGTTAATTGTGTGTGCTTTGGCTGACAAACCCTAGTTCAAATTCTATATATGTAATTCAATGTATAGTTTACTCTGTGATAACTGCCTCTGGATATATGCAATAGAAAGGATTTACCCACATTTCCCTGGGTTAAATTTCATGTCACTCTATTATTTTAGATTTTACTGCTTCACATTTTTAGAAATTTTAAAATTAAATTTTAGTATTTCCATTAGTTCTCTGGAAATAAATTATAAATGCTCATGGACTAACAAGTTAACCTAAATAATAAAATTCATGAGAGATTTTTAGAAAAGAATTAAAACACAGATGAGATAAATTTCAATTCAAATTTACTTAGTTTAAACTAAGGAATTAACCTCAAGTTACATTTTATGATTTTATAAACAATCAATTACTGTATATGTGTATCTGTGTATTTAAAGGATGACCAAGGAAGTTGTTATTAATCAAAACTAAATGCAAATGGTATGCAAGTATATCATTTTTAATCTTTATGAAGAGTTAGAAATAGAAATATTATAAAATGGACAGTGGTTAATAAACCCACATATATTTTCAATGAAGTTTTTCTGACCCAGCTTCACCTTAAAGCTATTGCTACTTTAAATTTCCATGGTATTTAATATGAACATATCAAACAACAAAATGCATTTCTTATTTGTTGTCAGTCTGTCTTAGATGATTTTGAGCTCTTTTAATTATCTTGCTAGTTCAAAGTGAACTTATTCTCCCTCTCTCTTAGGTTATAACTTTAAGGATTATTCTCTTTTATCTTTAAATAGTTTGCTTTCCTCCTGCCTCTGCCCAGCTCGACACTTGAATGAGTTTTGAACTCATATTACTTGCTGTGATAAAACCAATTACCATAAGACATTACATGTATAATGTGGGAAAACTCTTTCCCCAGGTAATTATAGATCATATTCTCCCCTTCCTCAATTGCCCATTTAATAAAATACCCAGATTCATCTAATAAACTAATAAAATACTCTTTTTGGTCTTATCCACTTTCTTTAGTTGAATTCTGCTTTATAGAGACTGAACTTACACCATGATCTCAGACTTCCAGTCTCCAGAACACTGAGAGAGACTGTTCATATGCCACCCAGTCTACAGCAATTGTTATAGCAGCCCAAACTGACTAAGACCTTTCACCAAAGAAGATACACAGATGGCAAATAAGCATATGAAAAGATGCTCCACATCATGTCATTAGTGAGGTGCAAATTAAAACAAATCTGGGATACCACTACACACCTATTAGAATGGCCATAATCCAAAGCACTGACAACACCAAATGCTGGCAAAGGTGTGGAGCAACAGAAATTCTCATTCACTACTGGTGTGAAGGCAAAGTGTAGTTACTTTGGAAGACAGTTTGAAAGTTTCTTACAATTCTAAACATACTCTTACTATATGATCCAGCAAGTATGCACCTTAGTTTTTATCCAAAGGAGCTGAAAACGCATATCCACACAAAAGCCTGCATATGGATGCTTACAGTAACTTT
This sequence comes from Phocoena sinus, assembly GCF_008692025.1. Lineage (NCBI taxonomy): Eukaryota > Metazoa > Chordata > Mammalia > Artiodactyla > Phocoenidae > Phocoena > Phocoena sinus. Next base: position 119,426,250 of record NC_045764.1, on the reverse strand, counting down.
ATTCATTATTGCCAAAATTTAAAAGCAACCAAGATTTTTTTTCTGACTCATATAATCTATACTTCAAATATATCTTATTCTCATAGAAATACAAAGATTTTCCCATTGGAGTGTTAGAGATCCTTACTGCTTTCCTTCACAAAGCAGCTGAGTTACTATACCAACACTTAGCACTTTGTTTGTTAGAAAATGACAGAAAAACCAACTAAACAGGATTAAGCAACACTCAGGGTGGTCTTACTTCAGGCATGACGAGATACAGAAGCTCCAACAACCAAGAAGTTTTCCTCTTACACTTCCTGCACCTCTATGAGAAAAGCCTTCCTTAGGTAGCCTTGTTCAAGAAGGAGAGATATATGGAACAGATCCAATCTGAACTTGACCTGGAGAAAACAACCCACCCATGTTCCCTTGAACTCCAACTAATACGTAAATGAGTGAGCAAGGAGTAAATGTTTATTGGTGTATCCCATTGAGGGTTTGTGGTTGCTTGTCATATATCATGGTTGTCTCACTGAGCAGTAAACATTATACTCACATCAGTATAAGGTAAATGCTGTATATTCCTTTTTGGCTTTTAGAACCAACTTTTAGACAAAGATTAGTGTATTTTTCATGATCTTAGAACAGAATGTTAATGTTTTCAGCCTTAATATCATCAAAGTACAGATGAGAGAAGCCAAGAAGTTAAGGAATAATGAATAGACATGAAGAACAGTATAGGAGGAACCTGCAAAATGAGAGTTAGTGTGCTACAAATGGTAGAAGATAAATAGATGTTTATTAGTCCTTCTATATTTTTACAGTTACCAAAAGAAAGAGTTGCAAAAGATACTTGAGAATATGCTTCAGAAAAAAGATAGTATCCCATAGAAACCAGGGATAAAGGAAAAGTATATCTAATCTAGAAGTGGGAAATTCATTGATGAATGATATTTTCAATTGGATTATAAAAGAAAATGCCTTTTTTATTTGAGAATAGGAGATAATTAAAAAATAATGCCTTTCTTTGCAGGAATACATGTATGTAAAGGAAAGCATAGACATGACATACGTCAAAGTGGTGGTTCACATGAAACGATATATACAAGTTGAAATATAAAATGGAATAAATTATCTCCCAAATCATTGATTCCTGGTTCTAAATTGTACCTCACTGAAAACTTTCTTAACATTTATTAATACCTAGCTTCCTACACTCGTTCTTAACCATTCTTGTAGATTTTCCAAGTTACATGCATAAATACTATTGGGATTATAGCTTTTTTAAATTAAAATTCAACAGTAGCCTCTGATAAGTAATTGATACTTCAGAATATGTACAATATTTTTTGGAAATTCCATTGACTCATGAATATGAAAAATAAAACCAAACTACAATGCAAAAGTTATTCCTATTATCAGAATGACATGTTACCCTTAATTTTTAATTCAACAAATTGGATTGTACTTGTAGACAACGAAAAAATTAGTTGATTTACTGTGTATTTACCTAATACTTTCTCAGTCTGAACTCTTACGTCATATATAACTGGAGCTGTTTTTGAAGTGATTTTATACTTGAGTCAGCCTAATGTTCAGTATCTCTACCCAGCACAGCTGGCATGGATTAGGGTCCACACATATGTGAAGAAGTAGACAGCTACTATATTCATATCAGCAGGCCACCATTATATTGATTACCATTCAGAATAATGTTACATAACTACTGATATTTTTTTCTACCAACCTATTATCTTGAGTATCACAGGTGGCAAAGTCATTATCAAAGTTCCATTATTTTTACACCAAAAAATTGACATAGTGATGACAAGAAATCTAAAGATCTTAAAGTTCCCAACAGAGCAAATCAACTAGTACAATCTTCCCATAAATAAAGAGCAGTTTGATTGAAGAGCTTCTTTTGAACGATTACCAAATATAAATAGCCAGCTTACATTCAGGGTAATTAAGAAAACTATATGCCAGGAAAAAGACATCATCCAGGCAGGAATGAAAGGAACAAAACCTTCTATCCAAAATTACATGGTAGGAATTTGTACTTTATTCTCACAGTTTCAGGGAATAAACTGGTCCTGTTCTCCTGATGTATATGAAAATTTGGAAGAAGAAAAAGACGTTATCTCCACGTAAGATGGAATGAATTAATCAAGTCGTTACTGGGTTAGTTGTTTGACTTCAACAGATCTATAAGTGTTTCATAAATAATTGCAAATAGTTTATAATTATTATATGAAACAAATGTTACTCTCCTGTAAATGTCTCTTTTAGCTATTTCCTTCATTTGGTATATCTTTCAGGCAATCTGATGATTTTTGTAGAGAATATAATTATATATGACATGGTCATTAAAAAATATAATGCAAGTACTGAATCAAATTTTTTTAAATGATCAGAAAAACCTTTGAGTTGAGGTACATTCTACAAAATAAGTGCCTGTTTGGGTCAAAAATACCAAAGTAATGAAAGACACATGAAAATTTAGGAAGTGTTTCAGACTGAGGGAGACTAAAGAGATATGTCAGCTAAATGCAATGTATGATCCTAAATTGGACCTGAACCTATAAAATAAAATATTAGAATCATCAGCAACATTTTAACATCCCTGGAATAGATGAGAGAATTTTACCAGTGAATACATCCCAATTTTGACAGTTGTACTGTTGTGATAAAAGGAAACATTGCTGTCTGTAAGAAATACATGATAAAATGGTAAGCAGTAATTTGGCATCGTGCCTGCAACATAAGTGTTTCAGAAAAATATTTTATATGTATATATCCATATATACCTGTAGATAGCTAGATATTTCTACATTGGTAGAGTGACAGAGAATGATGAGATAAATGTAAAATACTAAAAATTAGTAAGTGGTGCTGGGAAAACTGGACAGCTACCTGTAAAAGAATGAAATTAGAACACTCTCTGATACCATACACAAAAATAAACTCTAAATGGATTAAAGACCTAAATGTAAGGCCAGACACTATAAAACTCTTAGAGGAAAACATAGGCAGAACACTCTATGACATAAATCACAGCAAGATCATTTTTGACCCCCCTCCTAGAGAAATGGAAATAAAAACAAAAGTTAAAAAATGGGACCTAATGAAACTTAAAAGCTTTTGCACAGCAAAGGAAACCATAAACAAGACGAAAAGACAACCCCTCAGGAGGGAGACGCAAGAGGGAAGAGACATGGGAACATATGTACATGTATAACTGATTCACTTTGTTACAAAGCAGAAACTAACACACCATTGTAGAGCAATTATACTCCAATAAATATGTTAAAAAAAAAAAAAAAGAAAAGGAATGGGCTTTAGGAAAGAGGCTTCCTGGAGGAAATCCCAAATATGCCATGGAAGGGTGACTTGTTTGTTAGATACTTGTGGACTGTTGCATGGGTTCAAGGATGCCGTGAAAACACAAGCTTCTTTAATGCATTTGAGGTATTGTGCATCATGCGCCATAGCAAAGAAGAGAAGCAAATGGCTGCTGCAGTGGGCTGGTCTCTACTGTGGGCAGTTGGGCTGGACACTGATGCCCCAGCTAGAGGCTCAAGCTCAAGTCAGAGAGTTGGAAGAAGAGGTAAGATTAGAGACAGACATGCAGTTGACCACCACTCTACTAACCCTGGGGATGGCAGAGAAGCTGGAAGAACAAGGTTATAAATTAGAGAACTTAGCGTGCCATTTTGCAAAGCCAGGAGGGCATAAACTGCTGCAGATTAAGCTTGAGGGGCTGGTGACAAAGGCTGATTAGGATGCTAAGAGGTAGAATCCCTAGGAAAGTAAAGAAAGTATGTTATGGGATGGTAACCCAAGATTTGTCCCTATTCCCCTTCCCCACATCAGTAAAATGGACCTATTACACCGATGATATAAAGTTAACATGTGAAGACTTGCCTCTGCTGCAGGACAGCCTGCAGATTTTGCTGAAACATCTGTGAGGGAAAGGATAAATAGTGAACTCACAGAAAATTCAGGGCCCAACCACCTCCATGAAGTGTTTGGAAGTCTTTTGGTCCGGTAAGATGCATACTGTCCCAGAAGCTATGACTGATAAAATGCAAACCTATCCAACTCCTAAGAATGTAAAAGAAATGCAAGCCTCCTTAGGGATTTTAAAGTTTTGAACAAATTGTATTCCCTGCCTTCCACAGTGTCTCCATTCCTTATACTGCCTGGTAAAGAAAGGGCATGTATGAGCCTGGACATCAAAATATCAACAACCTTTGAGAAGGCAAAAATACTAGTGAAACAGATTAAAGCTCTGGGCTTCTCCCAAGCAGGGCTACCACTTGAGTTAAATGCATCCATGTCTCTGGAAGGTATGAGTTGGGCACTATGGCAGAGACAACAAAAGGAAAGAGTACCCCCTAGGATTTTGGGCTCACAGAGTACCCGTAGGATTCTGGAAGGGATAAAAACCCAATATACCCCCATAGAGCAACAGTCCCTAGCAGTGTAAACAGCACTCCTCCAGCTAGTGCCTCCCACAGAAGAAGAGCATATTATGGTAAGAACTCCCCCTCCCATCAAGGTGTAAATTAAGAATATGTTCTATCAAATTCCCTCTCCCATGGCTTAAACTCCAACCAGTAATAGATTGACAAACTGATTACATCGGCCTCCTCCCTCTGAGTGAGGATTTTAAATATTAAATATGCTTTGATTTGTGTGAATACTGTGTGTGGCTTAACCCAAGTTTTTCCCTGTCACCAAGCAAACCAGGCTGCCACCATTAGGGGATTAGAGAAGCTGAATACCATGTACAGATACCCTTGTCAAGTAGACAGTGATCAGGGGTCACATTTCAAAGGTCAGGATATGCAAGACTGAGCAAAAGAACATGACATTAATGGTGGTTCCATGTGTCATATAACCCACAATCAGCAGGGTTAATAGGAAGGAAAATTGGAAAATTAAAGCAGCAAATTAAATTACTAAAAGGTAAAACCATCTTGGCTAGGTGGACTAAAGTACTGTCCAGGATTTAATACACTTGAGTGATCAACAAGTAGAGCCTGCTGCCCCATATAGGAGATTGGGGTCCCCTATCAAGGCTCCTAATACCATAAATACCAACACTCACCATGTATCAATGTGCTATGCTGCTGTGAACATAAAATTCCATCATGCCTGGGAAAGAAATTATCTATGTGAATTTGCAATGAGATATACTATCAGGATGGGTGAGTAACTTTGCACCCCTGAGTGAGGGAGTACTCTCAATCTCTACTGGGATTCTGTTGTCCTGCTGTAAGCTGGACCTGTTGAAAGGTACTATACCTGTAATGGAACACACACCATTGAAAGAAAGGAGAAAAGAGGGGTCCTGGTTTGGCATATCCTGCCCAGTCCATCTCCTTATGCCTGATGGTGCTATCTCTGGCCAGCATGGATGGTGTGCATGATCAGGTCAAGTTCCTAAAGCTGCCAGCCTTCCACTCTTGAAGGCCAAGTGGGCATGTTCTGTTTTCCACTGGTATGATCATTTGGCCACCATCTTTGTTCCCTCCACTGCCCTGGAGGATATTAAATAGAAAGCCCTTACTATGTTCACCCAGCAAGCCTTAAATGATAGCTGACAATGCCTGTCCTTACCAAACACAGAAATGTCTCTAATGAGAAAACATGTCCTCCAAAATACGATGATCTTGGACATTATTGCTGCCTTGCAAGGAGGCACTTATGCTATTATCCAAACAAAATGTTCTGTGTTCATATTTGATGAGTCGGCTAATGTATCATCTTTATTACATCACATGGAGGCACAAATAAATGCCCTGAATGATACAACCCAGCCTAAGGAACTTAAAAAAATCAGTGGTTCCAATCATGGGGCTCTTGGTAGAAAAAGTTGTCACTTATTTTGGTAATTGTTATCTTTACCTGTGCTTCTCTTGCATGTGCCTCTATTAATACTATGGTATCTGCCTCCAATGCAAGTGGATAGCTGCCACACAAGCCACCTACATGCTAGTGAAACCTCTTGCTGACCTCTCAAGGCACACTGGGGAAGAGGAGGTGGTATAAGATTGTAAGAGCTGGTCTTGAGGGGTGGAATGTTGGAGGGAGGAATTGAGAGGACATGACCACTGGTTTACCCACAAGCTGGACCCAGGTGATCAAATGCTCCTCACTCCCACCCCACCATTCCCACACTAGGAACTGTTTCAAGGACATATCCTTGAGAGAGTGAGATGTTGAGCCCATCTGGATGGTATACATGACTGAACACAGTTAAGACCTCTACATAAAGTTATAAGATTTTGCAGGTGAGTGCAGAGATCTACTCCAAGACAAGCCTCATAAATAAGTTCCCTTGCTTATTAAAGCAGAGAATATAATAGTGACCATCAGGGGCTGGGCGTTGGGGGATATGGAGACTTGTAGTTCAACAGATATAAAGTTTAGGGACTTCTCTGGTGGTCCAGTGGTTAAGAGCCCAGGTCTGGGAAGATCCCACAAGCCGTGGAGCAATTAAGCCTATGTGCCACAACTACTGAGCATGCGTGCCACAACTACTGAAGCCTATGCCCCCTAGAGCCCGCGTGCCACAACTACTGACTCCATGTGCTACAACTACTGAAGCCTGCGTGCCTAGAGTCTGTGCTCCGCGATAGAAGTCACCGCAATGAGAAGCCCACTCGCTGCAACTAAAGAAAGCCCGCATGCAGCAACGAAGACCCAACGCACCCAAAAATATATAAAGAAAGAAAGAGAGAGAAAGAAAGAGAGATGAAAGAAAGAAAGAAAGGAAGAGAGGAAGGAAGGAAGAAAGGAAGGAAGAAAGAAAGTTTCAATTATGCTAGATGAATAAATTCTAAAGATCTGCTGTACAATATGGTGCCTGTAGTTAACAATACAGTATTGTGCACTTCAAAATTTGTTAAGAAGGTAGCACTCATGTTAAATGTTCTTACAACACACACAAAAATAAAAATGAAGGGACACAAGAAAACTTTGGGAGGTGTTGGATATGTCTATTACCTTGACTGTGGTGATGGTATCACAGGCGTTTGCATAAGGCCATACTCATCAAATTGTATACACTAAATATGTGCTGTTCTTTGTATATCAATTATATGTCAATAAGTCTGTTTTAAAAATTAGTTAACCACCAAGTTGCTGACTTATGCATTAAGTTTTGGCTTTTAAAATCTGTTATTTTCCCATGACAAGATTTAATAATTTTTACAGTTTCAACTTTTTTTCTTACGATATCTGCTAAATCTCCCATATACATTTATGTTACTACAATTAAAGCAATGTATAATAAAACATCTACATCTGGTCAGCCAAATTTGAAATGCTGATGCTTTTCCTTTAATTCTTGGTGTGATTTACTGATTGAGCCTAATTATAACTGACTATAATCTTTTAGCTGAATCATCTTATAAGGTTATTTCTCCATTTTATATATACTGCATGAGTGAGGCAATAGAACTTAAACTGGTACAAGATACTAGAGCTTATGACTCTTAGGCTAGAGTTCGTTCTATTACACTATGCTGTCTGTTATTAGAGGCCATAGCAGTAAATTCTGAAAAAGGATTTCAAATTATAGACATCATAAATGAGCCGTTATTATAAGTATTATATAAAATCTATAATAAGTAGGTTGTTTATGGCATGTAAGTATTTAAAAATTTCAGTTTTTAGACTACTGTATTAGGATCAAATAGGATAATAGTTACCTGTGAGATACCCAATATTCAAAAAAAACTGTGACTTAAGCAAATAGAGTCGTGGCAAATGCTCAAAGAATCAAAAAATATCTGTGTTCCTCTTGAATCTTTCTTAGCCTGTAGCATTTCCTCATGGTCTCAAGATTGCTATTTCATTTCCAGTCATTGCAGCCAAGTCTCAAGTTAGAAAAGATATAAAGGGAGAAAGGTAAAGAACTAAATGTAATAGTTCTTCTCTCACAGGATAGAGATAGATAATAGATATAAATATAGATAGGTTGATATAGATGATAGATATATACATGCATACATACATACCTATATACACGTATGTATATACATAAACATATTATATAATATTATGTATGCACATATATCACCAGGGACTTCTGCAAATATTTAATTGGCAAATACTGTGTCATATATCGCATCAATAGTAGAATAAAGAAAAGCAGTTTTATTTGGGAACAAAATTTGGTTTATGTTAATGAGGAAAAAGGAGGAAATAAATATGGGTAGGGAACATACAATAACTATCAAATATTACAGGATGCAGATATGCATTTTTCATATACATAGTACTATAAATAGTGGGTAGACTGAATAATATTAATTCAATATGTAATTTCTCTTGCAATTGAACATAATTGGCCTTATTATGTTTAAGAGTTATCATAGGTGTCTAATCACACCTTAAAATATTCTAAGGAAATGGCTGTTCTGTATTATGCATCAGGAAGAAAATACAGAATATATCTCTTACCCCACCTCTAAAAAGCCTGAACAAATTTCAGGGATTGTGCAGCAAACTAGGAAAATTGACAGGACTCAGATAACTCTGAAATAGGTGCTGCTACAGGGACATAAAATTGCCTTTGATTCCTTCTTTCCACTATCTGCCACCTTGAGTCAATAGCTAAGTCCTGTCTATTTTACTTTCACGATATTGCCTGAATTCATGTCTTCTCTCTCTTTCTACTATGATGTCCTAGTTTCTTTCTCTGTCTCCAACTGGGCAAGTATGTTATAAACTAATGATCTCAAGTACATCAGTAGATGTGCCATAATAAAATTCTCAGGACTCAAACTGCATAGATCTCTTTATTTCAGGATTTCCTAGAGTGTTCCTCCCTACTAACAACCCTTGACAATCTCTGAGAGGTTATAGTGTTTCTCAAATATATGTTGTCAAGTATCACAGAACACAAAATATCCCTCATGTTACTGAACTCAGGTTTGGGCTACTCGCCATACGACAGGCCAATAAGTTGAATGACAAGGTGTTTCAGCAAGGAAAGCAAAGTGTCCTTAAAAACCATCTTAACATCTCTCCATAGGCAAAGGGCTTTAAGGGAGAGGGCTGCAAAGTGCACGAGTGGCTTGTGCACAATTCTCAGATTGGTTGGCATCAAAGTGAAGTTTCAAGCATCACCAGTCTTCTGGTTTCAGCCAGTCTGGGGTCTATGTGCTTGCAGTCAGCAGTTTTCATCTGGTGGAGGTCTGCTTCATGTACAAACAACTTAGGAATGTGTGTTAGACCTTTATCTATATCTTCCAGGGAACCGGGAGTTCAGTGACTCTTTGTGGATAGTTGATAGTCTAAACTGTTACCAGTTTCCCGGCCCAGCAGCTATTCTTTATTTCTACATCTTCACATTTCCTAATCATTAGCTCTTGAGCTAGCAATTTGAGACTCAAAGGAGGCCTGGGAGACTAAAGCAAAAGGCTTTTACTTCAAAAAACAGGGACCCAGGGGCTTGAATGTGGTTTCAATCCCCCTTTTCTTTGATACTCCTTGATTTTGAGGGTAACAAGTTTGGGGACAAGAAAGGGAATAAAATTTTGAGTAGAGAGGTTAATCATAAACTCGGCAGAGGAACTTGGTTTTAGGGGGACTTGGTTTCACTCATAACAGCATCTTAGTAAAACAAAAACAAAAAACATTGAACTAAACATTAGGAATAACCTTCAACCATTATTATTTTCTTTTTCCTTTTCTATCCATCATACATACTGATAAATTATTTTTCTATGTCATATACTTGATCATGTTACATATTTTTCTAAAATTTTCAGTAGCCTATTTTTATGTTAAGAGTAAGGCACTCAAGATAATGCAATGTGGCTTCAATCTATATTTCCAGCTCTATTTTTGGTCAGTCCTCCTCTTCTTGGATGGAGTACTGAACAAAACCAAACTACCCACTGACCCTGAACATGGCATGCTCTTTCACACTTTTGTGCCCTTGTCAACTGACCCCTCTGTATAAAAAAATTTTTGACCTGCTAATCTCTGTATACTGCATACTAAAGACATTTAAGAAAAAAAATTTTTTTAATTCTGAAATTCCCAAAGTATCTCTTTTCTTTCTAACACAGCATATTGTTTATACATAAACATAAATGATTATATTTCAACCTGAATACAGTTACATATGTATATGCTTTTTATTCTAACTTGCAAAATCTCAGATGTAAGATCTATGTTTTACTCAATTGTATATTAATATTCTACACAGAACGTAGTGAAATACCTAATAGAAATGTGTATTTTGAAAGTATTTATTGAATTTAATTCAGGGTCATTAATGTGACCCCTCCTGCTTGCATCCAATCCACAATTAGAATGAATATAAAGACATTAAAAATATATTCCATTCTTTATATGCCAAAAGCAGAACAGTGCCTTCACAAACAGTAGGGAAAATGAAATAAATTTCAATCTCTTAGAACCTGGGTTCTGGAGGATTCCCATTTATTCAAAGTCCATGAAATATGTAATAACCATAATAACCTTATATTCTAAAAAATGATTTCATATATGCAATATAACTGAATCAAAAAATACCAGAAGAATTAAGTATTTTGTATGTATATATATTTTTAAATACGTTTTTGAAAAGCTGGATTAAGTGACTCACCCAAGGGTATATATTAGAAAAAAGATTAAGTAAAATTAAAATCTAGTTGTCTTGATTGTAAACTAAAAACTCTCTTCTTCCAAATTAGCCTCATTTACAGGTACAAGAATTTCCTAAACATATTTTACATATACCTGACCATATTTTAGATACTGGTAAAGAAAAAAAAAGTACTATTCTTATCTTATTAAATTAAAATTGCCTTTTTAATTTCTCCCCAATTCAAGACTCACCTTTAATATCTTTAGAACATGTAGATTCAAGCATTTAAATTTATGTTGTGTTGTGGTAAATAGTCATTTTCACATATTACATTGTGAAAACATTTAAAAATCATAAATCTCAGAAATTCTCTACAATATCCACATACACTGTGCAAAATAGGAAAAATACAAAATAAAAGGTGTTTCAGGGCTTCCCTGGTGGCGCAGTGGTTGAGAGTCCGCCTGCTGATGCAGGGGACACGCGTTCGTGCCCCGGTCCGGGAAGATCCCACGTGCCGCAGAGCGGCTGGGCACATGAGCTATGGCCGCTGAGCCTGCGCGTCCAGAGCCTGTGCTCCACAACGGGAGGGACCACAACAGTGAGAGTCCCGCGTACCGCAAAAAAAAAAAAAAAAATTTTCATTTTTCCTAATTACTTTAAAACAATGGTGCATTTAATATTATTTTTTGAGTTTCTATTAATATATTAATTATAAATAAACCATATATTATAAATAAACCATATATATTAATAAACCATATATATATTATATAATAAACCACATATATTAATATAAATAAACCATATATATTAATATATATGGTTTATTTGTGTTGAGCAAATTAAATTATTTCAGAAATGTGTTCCAATATTGCTCTGAAAAACATTATAAGAATGTACTGCAAACAGCATAATCAGGAGATTCTGTCTTTATATATGTTCAAGAAGTGATCACAGAAATGTTTATATAGAAAAGTTGATCACATTTTAAAAATTCAGTATCTCCATTTAATCTGGTCAGACTATCTGTATGAGTTTTTAGAATATCATGTGGTAAAAATGAAGACTCCACTTAACATTAAATTTTGCTTAACTCAAGGTACATATATGAAAATAATGCAAAATGCTTGAAATATTTCTAGTAACTCAGAAACAGTACAATTTTGCAAAATGAAAGTTTAAATAACTAGTTGCTACTTTTCATAAATTATGACCTGAAATTAGGTGATGTTTACTTGCTGAGTTTTCCTGTTCTTAATATGTATTTAGCCAAAACTTTGGTCCCTTAGTAATTTCTTCAGATTGACAGAAACACAAATTGGGAAAAAATTTTAAAAAATATTTTTATTCTTTAGAATAAGTTGTGTGTACATCTGCTTGCTGATTTTTTCCTGTTTGGAATTGGCTAGATTTGTGAATGAGTTCTTATGAATAATACTATACTAATTATAAAGGGAGAAGAGGGGTTTTTTTGGTCCAGGAAAAAATACATAATAAAGATAAAAATCCACCTGGAAATTTCAAAGAATTGCTATGAACTCCAGATTAGCCAGTTTTATTAATGTATACCCATTGAAACTAACTGTATATTAAGGCTTATTTGATAGCATAATAGCCTGAAATAACTTTGCATGGAGAGAATATAATGAGTAATATTTTTTCTCAAACAAAAGGAGTAATGTCTCTTAACACAGGATTTGAGCAACTTTGATATAGAAGTTACTTATTTTATTCATACCAAATTGATCTTGATTAAATATAATTTGCCAAATTAAAGTATTGTTACACTTCTTGTTAGTAGATTAGAGTAGTAACCAGGAAAAAATGATTAATGTAATTGAATCAATGATTGTTGAGAGAATTATTTAATATAGTGAAATAAAACTATGGACTAATTCAAACTTTTTCTCAATATGGCTATTGTTTCAGTAGCACTTTTGCTTTGAGCTTTTTACTTGGAACTTTGCTTTTTTTAAATTATGATGATACTAGATTTAGGTACAGCTAAACTGTGGTTTGAATTTTGTGCCCACTTACAATTTTTATAGCACAAGTTGTAAAAAAAAAATAAACTATTATGTTTTTATTGGTGAGGCTAAAATAAAATACGTGCTGATTAATAACTCATCTGTTATACAATTTTAATTTATATTAAATTTTAGAATTGTAATGTACATATGTAGTAATGAAGTTTTGTTATAAATTTGAGGAAATTAAAAAATAAAAGTGTCTATCATGTTTCCTCTTTTTTATTTACAATATTATATACAAACTATCCTTAACCGAGAATGAAAAAAAAAAGATATATATATATCCACAATATTTGGAACATCTGTCTAAAGTATTCCTCACTGATAATCCAGCATTAAACATACTGCCTAGCATATAACAAGAGCTCTTATTCATAAATTTTTTGGAATCTATGTAATGTGAAAAACTTCAATATATAATGTGGTCTCACAAGACTCAAATGCAAATAGGTTTGGATTTCCATTTATTAATAATTCGTGTTTTTTAAAATTTCCCTCTAACTTATTATAAAGGGAATACTATTAACACTAAGATTCTAAACTCCTTGGGATATAAAATGCATTGTTACACTGGAAAAGCAGGATATCTTAATACTGAGGGAAAAAAGCCCACTATCCCCACACGTGCTTCAAATCACGTAGTTTGACAATTTTGTTTAACTGTTCAAAATATTCAAACTAGTTTGTGTTTATAGATATTATTTTATACCATTATAATTTGGACCATTTCAAAATAGCCATTATTTTCAACTTCCCCTATAAATTTTATTTCTTGCACATTTTGTACTAAGCTTGTCTTCTATTGCTAGAGATTCAATGCCTGAATCAATCATAGAGTACTAATAAAAAGCAGATCTCAATAATTTACCTAACCTCATCATTGGTGGCCTAAAGGAATTGAGAGTATTTTAATTCCAATCTTATAAAATAAACATATATGAGATAAGCTTAAATCCTCACTTATTTCAAATATTAAAATTTATTCTGTTAGGAACTATAGATTTGTTTTGAAGAAAATACACATATGCATACTGGAAAAATTAGGGTCTAGTGATGTATATGATAGATCCATATTTTGTGATATTTTTTACACCTGTACTTAATATTTATCTGGAATATTACTATGTGCTCATTAATTTAGCTATAAAAATAGTGAATATTTACACTCAAAAGAATGTCTTTAACAAATAGACTGGGATTAATAACATATTTTAGCAACTTCTTTTGTAAGAATGCACAAAGTATACAGTCATCTCTCCGTATCCAACAGGGATTGGTTCCAGGACTCCCCCGTGGGTACCAGAATCCTCAGATGCTCAAGTACCTTGTATACAATGGCATAGTATTTGAATATAACCTCAGCACATTCTCCTGTATACTTTAAGTCATCTCTAGATTACTTATAATAATTTATAAAATGTAAATGCTACGTATATAGTTGCTGGCATATGGCAAGTTCAAGTTTTGCTTTTTGGAATTTTCTGGAACATTTTGTTTGAATATTTTCAATCAGCAGTTTGTTGAATCTGCAGATGCAAAACCTGTGGAGATGGAGGGCCAGCTAAATTTAAATCAGTTTTTCTCATATAATTTAGTTCTCATAAAATAACTGTAATACATTTATGTAAATATGTGTATGTGGGCATGTGATTGTGCTTAAAGAGATTAATAGGCCAATCAATATCAATTTGGGTTCATACGCCTATATATATTTCTCTTCTGAACTTAATGATTTAGGCAGCTCTTATTTCTATAAACACCATCCCTCCCCCCAGCCATTTTGTAAACCACAGTATCATGGGCACTGGAATAAGACATTGATTACTGACATGTTCCATTAGAGTACTCCGTCTATGTCATGTTTCTGTACTTCTTAAACATCTTTGTATCAACTACAATATTTCTTTGAAAAAATAACACCCTTCTCCTGCTGTAGATTTAGTCCTCCATCTATATATACTCCAAACCTTACCTCCTTATACTTATCCAGGATTCTCCCTTGGTCGCTTTTTCTCTTTTCATGTACACCTTTTTATGTTCACATATGCTTTTGATTATCTAGGGTTTATACCTAGAAGTGGCATTTGCTGAGTCATATGGAAACTGGTTTGTTTTTCATCATTATCTTGTTTTATTAAACAATCAAATTAATCTTATTACAAATATTAACAAAACAATTATTTGTGAATTGTGTTAATGTTATTAACAAAATGAATATGTTAACTTACAGTAGGAATATCTATTCCTTCCTAGAAAAACTGTCCTTTACCCATATACCAAATATTAACATAAAGTGAAGTATATATCAAGAACCAAGTTTCAGTAAGTTCCAAATTCCAGGTCTTTGGTGGGCATTGCCAGAATACTTCCTTCATATAAATGCTTTACTGTATACATTCCCAAAGATATTCTTCTCCAACTATTTTTCACCTTCCTCCATGGAAAACACTCTAAGTCAAATTCAATAAATTTCTTAAAATCACCAACTGTACAATTTGATATATCTTATTTATATATAAATGAAATTCTTTGGCTGCAAGAGGACATACTCATAAATTGCATTCATCATGTGGGAGGTGCCACAGATTAAGGGAACCATGATTTTCCCAGGATTTATACCTTGCGGTCCTGGGGCCAATATCCCTGAACATCTTCCTTGGACTAATTCTAATTACATTGGACTAAGCATATTAATGGTCCTATTGACTTTAGACAGTCTCTTCCCCATCTCTCTCTTCTAGCATATTGTCTGATCCTTTGTTGAGTTTGTCATATATGTCATTTGTTTCTTGAGTTTGTCATCCTTTGTTGAGTTTGTCATCTAGTAAACAAAAGTTTACTAGATGCTCTGAGTAACGTTTCAGCTAAGACACCTCTTCAACCTAGAACATCCCAAGCTAAGTTAAGGTAGAGCTTTTAAGAGTGTGCATCTTAAAAATAAATCCAAACATAAATTGTCAGTTCATCTTTGACAAGGGTGCCAAGAAAACAATGGGAAAGGATAATGTCTTCAACAAATGGTATTGGGAAAACTGAAAATCCACATGTAAGAGAATGAATTGAACCCCTATCTTATACAATACACAAAAATAAACTCAATATCTATTAAAGACTTCAACATAACCTTGAAACTCTAAAACCTCTAGAAGAAAACGGGGAAAGCTTAATGACATTGGTTTTGGAAATGACATCAAAACACATGCAACAAAATCAAAAATAAATAAGTGGGATTTCATCACATTAAAAATCTTCTGCACAGCAAAGGAAATAACAGAGTGAAAAGGCATCCTATGGAATTGGAGAAAATATTTGCAAACCTTATATCTGATAAAGAGTTTATTTCCAAAATGCCTAAGTAACTCCTCCTACTCAGTAGAAAAAAACCTAATAACCCAATAAAAAATGGACTAAAGACCTGCATAGACATTTCTCCAAAGAAGATATACAAATGGCTCAATCTCACTAAGCATCAGAAAATGCTAATCAAAAAAATAGAACTATCATATGATCCAGCAATCCCACTTCTGGGTATCTATCCAAAAAAATTGAAATCAGGATCTCAAAAGGATATTAGCACTATTCATTGCAGTGCTATTCACAATAGCCAAGATGCAGAAACAACCTAAATGTCCTACAATGTGTGAATGAATAGAGAAAATGGGATATACACAGTTGACCCTTAAACAACATATGGGAGTTAAGGTGCTGACCCAGCTAGCAATGTAAAATCCCATATAACTTTAGAGTCAGTGGTCCATATCCACGGTTTTGCATCCTCAGATTCAACAAACCACAGATAGTGTGGTACATATTTATTGAAAAAAAATCGGGTATAAGTGGACCCATGCAGTTCAAACCCATGTTGTTCAAGGGTCAACTGTACATGCAATGGAATATTATTAGCCTCAAAGAAAAAGAAAGAAAAGAAGGAAATCATGTCATTTGTGACAGTGTGGATGAAACTTTAGGACATTATGCTAAGTGGAATAAGCCAATCTAAGAAGGACAAATACTGCATGATACCACTTATATGAGGTATATAAAACAGTGAAATTCACAGAAGCAGAGAATAAGATGGTGGTTGTCAGGAGCTGGGGGGAGGGAGAAATGGGGAATTTCTAATTAGTGTATAAAATTTCAGTTATGCAAGATGAATAAATTCTAGAGATCTGCTGTACAGCATTGTAACTACAAATAGCGGTAGGGTATTGTACACTTAAAACTCTGTTAAGGGGGTCCATCTCTTATTAAGTTTTTTTACATTTACAAAAAGAGTATGATTCTGGAATCATTTTCTGAGCACCTGGCTCACAAATGTATGTCTTGTACCAGTGAGAAACCTGAGCTATTCCTCTTCTGTGTAGATACTGTTTTCTGAGGAATCCACTCTCTTTTATTACACGTTGTTTTGCAGGCTACACATTCCTGGAACTAGTTGGAGAAAGTGGGAACAGGGTTGGACTGGGCTTAGACAATTGAGAGGGTGAAACTTTTTAAAAAACACTTCAGTAACAGCATATGATAACAGAATCAAGACGTTTCTACTCTATTCTGTGTCAGAGGACCAGGAAATTGGGCGAGGAATAATGTTATCTCAAGACAGCAGAACTGCATTCATCACAGGGAATTGACTAGGATCTTCCACGTATAACTGACTTCTTGCTGTGACTGTGGCTCTGAGGGGAGGTTTGATTAATAACCAAGTAAAGAAAGGCGGGGAATAAGTGTCGTGTACCTCTCAGCCTATTATGAACACAGGTTCAAGCTATCTTCTCAGCTGAAGGATAATCTAAGAAAGTAGTTCAAAAGAATTCAACATATTCCAGAAAAAAAAAATCAATGAAACAAGATCCAAAAGGTAAGAAATAATTGTCTTTTAACATTATAAGATAAAGTAAATGTTGCATACATAAAAATATGTATTAGGGAAAATATGTAATAGGGAAAATATTACCTATTATGTAATGAAATTCAGACTTGCCTTAGATTTCTGTTTTCTATTCAGCAATAAATTCCAGAAGTCAGCATGGTCAAGTACCGGGGTTAGCAATGATAACTATTTATTGGGGGTTTACTATGTGTCTGGCACAATTTATCCACAGCAAAAGCCCTATCAGGTAAGAACTAGTGTTATCTCTCCTTAAGAAGTGAGGAAATGAGGGATTAAAATTCTTATCTAAGGATAGATCTTATAAAGTGATTGACATAGGAATTACAACTGGAACCTCAGGCTTTATAACAGGACTATTGTGCTGTGCTGTGTTTCCTATTCTAAAATGTAGGACCAAATGATTTTAATATTTACATAAGAAAAAGCAAAAAATAAGATGTTTTAAAATATGCATAAGGTCAGAAACTATACCACCTTTCTGACTCAAAAAGGAAACGAAGATTAGAATATGGGAATGCAAAAGATGGGATGTAAGATAATTGACTGGAATCATTTAAACCAGTTAGGCACAGAAGATATATTATGTAAAATATATTAATTGAATAATAATATTCTGAATCTAAAACCCCAGCTATTTTAGCACATACAAGAAAATATGGAAGGTTTGTTTCCATATTTAATAAAGTAGGCTAAAATTCTTGTTTACAAAGAGGAAATTTTATAAAATTATTTTGATCTTGAAATTTGATAATTATATTCAAGTGAAGAAATATATGACTGAATTTCAGAACTGTTCATTTAAATATAATTGATTTTTGTATATCACTATGTTATAAATTGGAACAATATATTGATAGATAATATCAATTTTAGCATATATTGACACAAAGTAATCTATTATAGAAATTAATCTCTTATCAGTGACCAAAAGATGGAAATTTCAATCTGGCTGTTGCATTACTATTAGACTGTTTGCACTTTTTGGTTTGGGGTGTATTTATTGCACAGAAAAGAACCATAAACATGGCAAGGACAAATCACATAACCAGGAAAACAGAAAACAACAAATAAAAATTATTTAACAACACCCTCATACTCTGAAATGTGTCATTAGTGGCTAGAGAATATAAACAATCATTTTTGGTTAGTAATTAACAACATTTTCTTTATTATCATGTTACATGTCATGTGATAAGCATTGGCTGATATAAAACCTGAACCACTTGGTCAATTGTGATTAAAACTGAAAAATGAATAGATAATTTTTTCATTATAAAATTAGAATGTCACAACATTCATAAGTACTTTCTCAGCATATTTTGTTTGAGAAAGAAAAATGGGAGAAATTCAGATTATATTTCCACACATTTATGCTGTTATGCTTTGGAGTTAACAAAGAAGATTTTATTACTATTATTCCAAGGGTGTTACTTGCTGTCAATTACATATGCAATCCAGGAAACAGCATAACTTTTATTACTTTTTTTCATGAAGGAAATAGAAGATATTCATTAGTTCTTGTTAAATAGTCCAATCCTTTCTGTCAGAGTGACAAGACAAGGTCTCTTGGATTCATGGTAACAAATCCTCTAACAAAGGAATCCTGATAGGCAATTAAAATGGACTAAGGAGCAATTGGATCTTATTTAAGAACCTCAAAAAGTGACATGGCCCGTAATATTAAGGAAATGGCAGAACCAGTCAGTTTGTCAGTCTTTTCCTCTGTCCCATGCTGCCTTCTGTGTCGTTAGTGGAAGAACAGCGGTGGAGACTGCATTGAGTGCCCATCACTATGCTACTTTACCTATTGTCATTCTCCTGAGATTGACTTACTTCTGCCTGGGACATTCAATTTTTGTCTCAGACACCCATACTTATGCAAGTGGCGAAGTATGTACAACATATCTATTCAAACTTTTAATAATATAAGTATTAAGCTTTGTCTTTTGAAATTGCCCTCTTCAGAACATAACTTTTGTTCCTACCTTTAAGAAGTTAGAGTCTACATTTCAACTTCATAGCCATTATTAAATTCAAACTCATTCAGTGTATGAATGTTGAATATTTTCAGCTATATAAAAATAAACAGGGCTTCCCTGGTGGCGTGGTGGTTGGGGGTCCGCCTGCCGATGCAGGGGACCCGGGTTCGTGCCCCGGTCCGGGAGGATCCCACATGCCGCGGAGCGGCTGGGCCCGTGAGCCATGGCCGCTGAGCCTGCGCATCCATAGCCTGTGCTCCGCGACGGGAGAGGCCGCGGCAGTGGGAGGCCCGCGTACCGCAGAAGAAAAAAAAAATAAAAAATAAAAAAAATAAACAAGCAAATGCTTTGCCAAAAAGATGTGATTTGTTTTTAATAGTGTCTTATTTGCATGTTATTAAATTCATTTTACATTATAAAGCACTGCCTTAATGTACTGAAACCCCTCATGGTAAAATAAAAGGCTTTAAGGAAAAGAATAAAATATTGATCAGTTTATAGTGTATTACTTGATTTACTTTTGTGAATATAAGAGACAGGTACAAAGTGATTCTAGAACAGTAGTACAGAGCAATATAAACCAGTAGTTGACTCTACTGTATGGCAAAAGTATAGCCTTAAATATAATTTCTATTTTGAGTCATAAGGTGTTATTATGTACTATGACCTCTATACAAAGGTAATTTTTCTGGAAAATTATGTATGTGAAAAATTTCCAAACTTCCACTTGTAAGATAAATAAGTACTAAGGATGTAATGTACAACATGATAAATATGATTATCACTGTACGTTATATATGAAAGCTGTTAAGAGAGTAAATTGTAAGAGTTCTCATCACAAGAAAAATTTTTTTTTCTATTTCTTTAATTTTCTGCCTATATGAGATGATAGATGTTCACTAAACTTGTGATAATCACTTCATGATGTATATAAATCAAATCATTTTGCTGTATACCTTAAACGTATAGAGTGTTGTATGTCAATTATATCTCAATTAAATTGGAAGAAAAAAATTTTCCATTACTCCAGTGGCAAGGATTTCTACCCTTCTTTAAGCTTCCTTTCTTCAACTAAGTTAATGAAACGAAAGTTTATTCAGAATCTGCCTTATACAATATACTCAGGACGCAGGTAGTAGTTGACAACGCTGAGTAGGAAACTCACTTTCTACATACAGATCCAAAGTAAGATCTGCACTTAGTTTTAGCAGCCAGGTGGCTTCAACCAAAGAATGGCATATATAGTTTCTCTGTGCTGTCCATTCTGAAGTCAGTAGTCTTTATCAGATTAAACTATCACACTTTCCATCTTCCTTTTCCACCATCAGTTCTTCCCGAGGTAGAGTCTTGCTTATTTGGACATTCCTTCATGTTCCTTTTTTTTACTTAATGACCTCTCCAGGACACAGCTAGCTTTTCCAAACAGAAATGAGTGACTTAGAATAAATGATAAAGCTTAATAAGCTCACTTGTAAGATCCAATTATTTTCTTATTTTCCTATAGTGATTTTACTTAAATACAATTTTTATTGAGTGCTTTCTATGTGTGAAGATCTGGTCTAGTGGTTAGTAGTTCAATGAAGAATGATACACAGTCTCAGTGAGTTGATTTACCTCATAGTGAAACTTATCTTTAAGAAAACTGTGTCTAGAATTCAATATTGTAGAGTCATATAATAGACTCAAATAGTGTCTTGATAAAATCATATGCACTTCTATACTTCTAAGTAGAGCTTGGTTTAAAACTTTATAGTATACATAATTAAACATCAAATTTATTTTTCATATTTGATGTCTATTTGCTGATTTAGCTATGTTAAAGTAACATGATGTTTTATATTTTATTCTTTCCTGATAGAATTCATGGGGCCCTTTTTAAAAGTTCACTTTGGGAATGATTCACATGCAAAACTTGATGAAGCAGCATATTCTTTGCCATGTTTGACTTCTTAATTATAGAGAGAAATGTTCTGTATAACAACTCTGAACAGTTAGTATTAATGTGAGTATGGCTTTCCAAAGCAGTGTCTTCTGACAGGTTATCATTCATGTGGCTTGATTTGCATTACCAACAACTAAGAGGAATTGGAAGCCAAGAAAACAATGTATAATATATCATAAGTTTGATTTATAAAATTTTCACAGGCAAGGCTGTTTGCTGGACATCAAATTAGCAACATGGGCAAGATGTAATTTATACTTGCTTTCAGGCAATATAAAGACAAAATGATTAATTATTTATTAATGAAGTCTTAATTAATCTTCTGAAATGCTTTTGTGTAGATGAGAAGCAAGGGCTTCATCTTAAAAGGCAAAATATCAAGTAATTAGCAATACAAAAATTGTTCTCTGTTGCAGATTTAAATGTGCACCTAATGTCCTCAATCTCTATGCAATAATGCTAACACCTAATGCAATGATTATTTAATCTCCTTCACTGACAGAATTGATTTATAATTTAGTAGTAAGGGCATAACTTGTATAGCCTAATTATTTTTAAATAGTTCCTGGGCCTCCATTTGCTTTAAAAATACATCTATATTTACATATATGCAATTTTATATTAAGATTGCACACATATGTTTTAATTAGATGTCATGACAGTGGGTGAATTTTTGCTATCATTTCTGTCTCAGATAATGATATTTGTTATAGAAAAATGTCAGAATAAATAAGACTGATATGTGTCAATGGAGAAAAATTATCATAAATTAAATATAACTAAATATAACATATTTATAAAAACATGCATAACTTTCTTGATTTAATAAATAAATAGAATATTAAATATTAAAGTACTGAATGCTCCTTTAAAATGTGTCCTTTCAAAATATTCATTTTATAAGATCAGGTTCAGTTTATTCAGAGAAAATGTTGAGGACATTTTATAGACGAATAAATTATTTAAATAAACGTGCCCAAGGTGCAGGCTAAAAATGTGGCAGATTAAGACTTGCAACCAGTACGCCAAGTTCTCTTCACTCAAGCAGATAAAATATTGTTTCGCTAAGAGCCTTGTACAGTCAGGTCCTTTAGGTTTTCCAAGACTTTACCTCCTTTGTCTTAAAAAAACCAAGTAGCTTAGCTAGATATCTTTCAGGTCCATTTCATATTCTAAAAGTGTATCTTTGTGCTTATTTCTAAAGAAGTTGTTACTCTTTGGTTTCTCCATTCTTAAGGTGCTTATTTTTTTAAGGTGGGGAGAGATAACTCTTGAAGTAAATAAAAAATATAGTGAGACATTATGCAGTAATTTCAAATAAAGTTTAAAAAGGAAACATTGAAGTTATCTAGAATACCCAGAGGGAAACTTACGAAGCAGATGGAGTTTGCTCATGGCCTTGGAAAAAAACAGAAGACTGTGGATAGATGAAAGGGAGAACAGAAAAAATTTTCCTTGCAGTGCTGATGATGGGCACAGTGAAAGTTGAGCAAAGATATGACAGGAAAACACAGCAGGCCTTACACTGAAGATGAAGAGTAGGTGCACCTCATGGCACTTGAGAATATGCTCAACTAAACTGACTCATTATATATTATACTATGAAAGTAACTTTTTCCCCACAAGTCCTCTTTGTGTGTGATTACAGTTAAGAGAAAGACGAGCTCATATTACAAAACTGGCATAGTTTTGGCTATTGCAATTAGCAATCATTATTTTATCTGTTTACTGTCCCCATCTCCCTTCCATTAGTGGCAGTCTCTTCTCAAAGTAAGAAAGTAAAAATTGAAGTTGTCAGATCAACTACCCTTTTCCACTTTAAATCAATGAAGTAAGAGGTTTTGATAGAAGAAAACAGAGGAATATTTCAAAGCAGCATCAGATTCATAGGGATACACAAGAATATGTGTATAAGAGAATACATAAAATAAGAATGTAAGCAATGATTGCAGTCAACTAAGTGCTTTAAACCTATTATTGCATTTAATTCTCACAACAATCCATTATCGGTACTATAAATATTCCTACTTTGCAAGACAGGGAAATAAGTTTTAAAGACTGACTTCCACAGTGAAAAGGGTTGATCCAAGAATGAAAACTAAGTAATCTTTCTCCTAAAACTGCATTTCATTAAGGTATAGTATTAATACTTCAAAGGAATAAAACATACAAAACCTTGTCCCTTCCACAAGTCCTATTGTTAGTATTTTTTAAAGAAAAATCACATAGAGTAAAATGTTCAGATATCTTAAATGTTCTACTCAACAAATTGTGACAAATATTCACATCCTTGTAGACAAAATTCCCAAAATGATATAGCCACTTCTGTCACCTCAATAAGTTCCCACATGCCTAGTATACATCATTTATTATTTGCATGATGGTAGGTTAGATTTACCTGTTCTCTTTTATTTATTTTTGAAGTATAGTTGATTTACATTATATTAGTTTCAGGTATACAACATAATGATTCAATTTTTTTATAGATTATATTCCATTTAAAGTTATTATAGTGCTTCCCTGGTGGCACAGTGGTTAAGAATCCACCTGCCAATGCAGGGGACACGGGTTCAAGCCCTGGACCGAGAAGATCCCACATGCTGCAGAGCAACGAAGCCCGGGCACCACAACTACTGAGCCTGCGCTCTAGAGCCTGCATGCCACAACTACTGAAGCCCGCGAGCCTACAGCCGGTGTTCTGCAACAAGAAGAAACCACCGCAATGAGAAGCCCATGCACCACAATGAAGAGTAGACCCCGCTCGCCGTAACTAGAGAAGCCTGCACACAGCAATGATGATGTGACGCAGCCAAAAATAATAAAAATAAAATAAAATAATAAAGTTATTATAAAATATTAGCTATATTCCCAGCACTGTGCAATATATCCTTGTAGCTTATTTATTTTATATATTAGTTTTATCTGTTCTTAAACTTTATACAAATTGTATTGTCAGTTTGTACACTTTTGTGCCTACTTTCTTTTATTCAATAAAATCTTGTATTTTTAAAAAATTTTTTGGCCATGCTATGTGGCCTATGGGATCCTAGTTCCCCAACCAGGGATCGAACTGTGCCCCCAACATTGGAAGCCTAGTCTTAACAACTGGACCACCAGGGAAGTCCCCAATAAAATGTTTTTGAGATTTATCCATGATGTTGTATGCAATAGTAGTTCATTTTTTTTTCTTAACTGAGTGGTATTTCATTGTTGGAATTTACCACAATTTTATGCAATTCCTTGATAATATTTACATTGTTTCTAGTTATTGCTATTAAAGTAAAGCTTCTATCATTGTACAAATCTATGTTAATACATATTTTTTCATTTATCTTGGATAAGCTCACAAAGACGTGAAAATAGTTGAGTCAGAGGGGTGGTGTATGTTGACCTTTATAAGAAACTGTCAAACAGATCCAAAGGTATTATCTCATTGCTTTAATTTGTATTTCCAGGATGACAAATGATGTTGCTCATCTTTTCAGGGAGTAAATGGCCATTATCATCTTCTTATGTGAAATTCAAGTCAAGTTTTTTGCCCATGTTTTAAGAATTGTTTGTTTTACACATTACTATCAATTTGTGGTAGTTCTTTACATATCCTGGATATGGTCACTTTTTCAGATGGATTTATTGCAAATGCTTTTTCCCAATCTGTGGCTTGACTTTTTATTTTCTTGAGGTTGATAAGTAAAGGCAAGACTCAACTGGTTCAGCCAGTAAAGAAAAGAGATTTCAGACAATATATTACTTACATAGACAGTATAATCAAAGAAATCAAAGGTGCCACCACCCCAGGTCCCTTCTCCCACAAGATAACACCAAAACAAAATGGTCTGGATGACTAAAACATTAATGTGGGGCAACCTGCTGCTGAGGGGTGAGTCTGTGGACAGCTAAACAGTTCTATAATCTGCAGTTACACCCAAAGGGAGGTGAGGCAGAAAGCCTCATGCCTCACTAGAACCCAGAGGCAATGAAAGAAATTCTCATGCCAGTCTTTCATGAAAATAGAAAGGTAGTAGGAAATGGCCTTGTAGAATCTCATCACAGATCTCCATGCTTTCATTATTCTGGAGGGGAACAGGGCATTCTGACCAGACTTAAGTCAGCTGCAGTTAAAACTTGCCCACATGGCTTGTGTGGAGATATGCAAAGTCATCAGGCCACCATGGCAAACACATTCCCCTACATAGATTCATTGACACTTTTTAAAATTTTGCTGAACTCAAATATATAATTTATTTTATTTTACTGTTAATGATTTTTATTGTATGCCCTTCAAGTTATACTATTTTAATTAATTAATTATTTTTGGTCTTTGCATTGCCATACAAGTTTTAGAACAGGTTATCAAAAAAAAAAAGAGAGAGACAGTTGATGTTGTTAATTGGGATTGCATTGACTACATGGCTCAATTTGGAGAAAATTAATACCTAAAACATATTGTGTACCTCAATCAATGAACATGGTATAAATTTTCAATAATTTAAATCTTCTTGAGATTATCTTTTCATACGTTTGTGAAAAATGAGTAGAGATAAAATTGATTTTGGTATATATTATGTGGCCATGATAATTCCCTTAATAAGCCTTGCAATTTTGTTATAGGTGCCTTTGTGTTTTCTTTATAAACAATGGTTCTATATGGACAATTTTTCTTTCTCCTTTGAAATATTAATTTATCTTATTTCATTTTTTGCATTTTTGTTCTTGACTAGGAGCTCCACTAAATGTATATAAATGAAGAAAGCATATATAGAGCACTGAGGAATATCACTCTGTTCTTAGATTGTTGTTTCAAAAACTGGTATGGAATATTTTCAAAGTATTTTCTACACCTGTTGAAATTATATGTCTTTTCTATGATGAATTAAATTGGTTGATATCAGAGTTTTGAAAAGAGTCCACCTTCTTGTGATAAACTACATTTAGTGACAATTTACTGTCTTTTTCAAGATATTTGCAATGTATTTCTCCAATATTTTGCTAAGGATTATTCTACTTAAGTTCACAAATCATATTTGTCTGCATACCTTACTTCTGAAATGTGTTAGTGGGATTCAGTACTTTTCTTGAAGATGGCTGTTAATAGAGCCCAATAAAGCTGGCAAATTTCTGCCTCAGGGAAGCTGATATGGTAAAAACATTCTAAGAGCCAGTCAGCAGTATTAAGCATGGTAAAAGTTAGAAGGAGGGTGTGGGGGGATTAGTACATTAAATAATGGCCATCCAGGGCTTCCCTGGTGGCGCAGTGGTTGAGGGTCCACCTGCCAATGCGGGGGACGTGGGTTCGTGCCCCGGTCTGGGAGGATCCCACATGCCGCGGAGCGGCTGGGCCTGTGAGCCATGGCCTCTGAGCCTGCGCGTCCGGAGCCAGTGCTCCACAGCGGTGAGAGGCCCGCGTACCGCAAATAAAAATAAAATAAAAAAAAAAATAATAATAATGGCCATCCAAAGATACCAAGTTCTAATTACTGGAACTTGTAATGTTACATTATTTAGACAAAGAGTGAATATTATTTGATAAATTAACAGGTGTGATTAAATTAAGAATCTTAGATGAGAAAACTGGGATTATCCACGTGGGCCTTAAATGCTATCACAGAGAGGACCTGCAAGATGGCTGAGGAATAAGGCATGTAGATCACCTTCCTCCCCACAAATACATCAGAAATACAACTACATGTGGAACAACTCCTACAGAACATGTAGTGAATGCTGGCAGATGACCTCAGACTTCGTGAAAGGCAAGAAACTCCCCACATAGCTGGGTAGGGCAAAAGAAAAAAAAAAAAAAACAGAGAAAAGAATAGGGACAGGGCCTGCATATCTTGGAGGGAGCTGTGAAGGAGGAAACATTTCCACACACTAGGAAGTGCCTTCACTGGCAGAGACGGGGTGGCAATGGGGGAAGCTTCAGAGCCACGCAGGAGAACACAGCAATAGGGGTTCAGAGGACAAAGTGGAGAGATTCCCGCACAGAGGATCGGTGCTGGCCAGCACTCACCAGCCTGAGAGGCTTGTCTGCTCACCCGTTGGGCCAGGTGTGGGCTGGGGGCTGAGGCTCGGGTTTTGGAGGTCAGATCCCACGGAGAGGACTGGGGTTGGCTGTGTGAACACTGCCTGAAGGAGGCTAGTGTGCCACAGCTAGCTGGGAGGGAGTCCATGAAAAATTCTGGAACTGCCTAAGAGGCAAGAGACCATTGTTTCAGGGTGTGTGAGGAGAGGGGATTCAGAGTACTGACTAAATGAGCTCCAGAGATGGGCAGAAGCCATGGCTATCAGCACGGACACCAGAGACAGGCATGAGATGCTAAGGCTGCTGCTGCAGCCACCAGAAAATCTGTGTGCAAGCACAGGTCACTGTCCACAACTCCCCTCCTGGAAGCCTGTGCAGCCCACCACTGCCAGGGTCCCGTGATCCAGGGAAAACTTCCCCGGGAGAAAACACGGCACATCCCAGACTGCTGCAACGTCACACCGGCCTCTGCCACCACAGGCTCGGGCCGCATTCTGTAACCCTTCCTCCCCCAAGCCTGAGTGAGCAAGAGCCCCCTAATCAGCTGCTATTTTAACCCTGTTCTGTCTGAGCGAAGAACAGACACCCTCAGGTGACCTACATGCAGAGGCAGGGCCAAATCCAAAGCTGAACCCCAGGAGCTGTGTGAACAGAGAAAGGGAAATTTCTCCCAGAAGCCTCAGGAGCAGTGGATTAAATCTCCACAATCAACTTCATGAACTCATCACCTCTAGAATACCTGAATAGACAACGAATTGCGGTGGACTTTGGGAGCAACTGTAGACTTGCGGCTTGCTTTTCTGCATCTAATTTGTTTCTGGTATTATGTTTACCTTATTTTAGTATTTAGAGTTTAGTATTTAGAGTTCATAATCACTGGTAGATTTCTTTATTGATTTGGTTGCTCTCTTCCTTGTTTTATATATATATATATTTTTTTCCTTTTTCTCTTTTTGTGAGTGTGTATGTGTATGCTTATTTGTGTGATTTTGTCTGTGTAGCTTTGCTTTTACCATTTGTCCTAGGGTTTGGTCAGCCCGTTTTTTGTTTTTATTTAGTATAGTTTTTAGCACTTGATATCATTGGTGGATTTGTTTTTTGGTTTGGTTACTCTCCTTTCTTTTATTTATTTTTTCTTTTTTATTACTTTTTAATTTTTCATCTTTAATAATTTTTTATTTTAATAACATTATTTTCTTTTTTCTTTCATTTTTTCTCCCTTTTCTTTTGAGCTGTGTGGTAGACAGGGTCTTTGTGCTCTGACTGGGTGTCAGGCCTGTGCCTCTGAGGTGGGAGAGCCGAGTTCAGGACATTGATCTGCCAGAGCCCTCCTGGCCCCATGTAATATCAAACAGTGAAAGCTCTCCCAGAGATTTCCATCTCAACGCTAAGACTCAGCTCCACTCAACGACCAGCAAGCTACAGTGCTGGACACCCTATGCCAAACAACTAGCAAGACAGAAACACAAACCCACCCATTAGCAGAGAGGCTGCCTAAAATCATAATAAGGTCACTGGCACCACAAAACACACCACTGGACACAGTCTAGCCCACCAGAAAGACAAGATCCAGCCTCATTCACCAAAACACAGGCACCAGTCCCCTCCACCAGGAAGCCTACACAACACACTAAAGCAACCTTAGCCACTGTGGGCACACACCAAAAACAAAGGGAACTACAAATCTACAGCCTGCGAAAAGGAGACCCCAAACACAGTAACTTAAACAAAATGAGAAGACAGAGAAACATACAGCAGATGAAGGAGCAAGGCAAAAACCCACCAGACCAATCAAATGAAGAGGAAATAGGCAGTATACCTGAAAAAGAATTCAAAGTAATGATAGTAAAGATGATCCAAAATCTTCGAAAAAGAATGGAGAAAATACAAGAATGTTTAACAAGGACCTAGAAGAACTAAAGGTCAAACAAACAATGATGAACAACACAATAAATGAAATTAAAAATTCTCTAGAAGGAATCAATAAAAGAATAAGTGAGGCAGAAAAACGGATATGTGACCTGGAAGATAAAATAGTGGAAATAACTACTGCAGAGAAGAATAAAGAGAAAAGAATGAAAAGAATTGAGGACAGTCTCAGAGGCCTCTAGAAAAACATTAAACATACCAATATTCAAATTATAGGGGTCTCAGAAGAAGAAGAGAAAAGGAAAGTGCCTGAGAAAATATTTGAAGAGATTATAGTTGAAAACTTCCCTAATATGGGAAAGGAAATAGTCAATCAAGTCCAGGAAGCGCAGAGAATTCCATACAGGATAAATCCAAGTAGAAACACTCCATGACACATATTAATCAAACTATCAAAAATTAAATACAAAGAAAATATTTTAAAAGCAACAAGGGAAAAACAACAAAAAACATACAAGGGAATCCCCATAAGGTTAACAGCTGAGCTTTCAACAGAAACTCTGCAAGCCAGAAGGAGGTGGCAGGATATATTTAAAGTGATGAAAGGGAAAAAACTACAATGAAGATTACTCTACCCAGGAAGGATATCTTTCAGAATTGACAGAGAAATTAAAACCTTTACAGACAAGCAAAAGCTAAGAGAATTCAGCACCACTAAACCAGCTTTACAACAAATGCTAATGGAACATCTCTAGGCAGGGAACACAAGAGAAGGAAAAGACCTACAAAAACAAACCCAAACCAATTAAGGAAATGGTAAAAGGAACATACATATCTATAACTACCTTAAATGTAAATAGATTAAATGTTCCACCCAAAAGAAATAGACTGGCTGAATGGATACAAAAACAAGACTCATATATATGCTTTCTACAAGGGCTCAACTTCAGATCTAGGGACACATACAGACAGAAGTGAGGGGATGGAATAAGATAGTCCATGCAAATGGAAATCAAAAGAAAGCTGGAGTAGCAATTCTCATATCAGACAAAATAGACTTTAAAATAAAGACTAATACAAGAGACAGAGAAGGACACTACATAATGATCAAGGGATCAATCCAAGAAGAAGACATAACAATTGTAAATATGTATGCACCCAACATAAGAGCACCTCAATACATAAGGCAAATGCTAAAGACATAACAGGGGAAACCAACAGTAACACAATCATAGTAGGGGACTTTAATAACCCACTTACACCAATGGACTGATCATCCAAATTGAAAATAAATAAGGAAACACAAGCTTTAAATGATATATTAAACAAGAGGGACTTAATTGATATTTATAGGACATTCCATCCAAAAAAACAGAATACAATTTCTTCTCAAGTGCTCATGGAATATTCTCCAGGATAGATCATATCCTGGGTCACAAATCAAGCCTTAGTAAATTTAAGAAAATTGAAATCATGTCAAGTATCTTTTCTGACCACAAAGCTATGAGACTAGGTATCAATTACAGGAAAAAAAATCTGTAAAAACTACAAATGCATGGAGGCTAAACAATACACTGCTTAATACCCAAGAGATCAATGAAGAAATCAAAGAGAAAATCAAAAAATACCTATAAACAAATGACAATGAAAATACGATGACCCAAAACCTATGGGATACAGCAAAAGCAGTTCAAAGGGGGAAGTTTATAGCAATACAATCCTACCTCAAGAAACAAGAAACATCTCAAATAAACAACCTAAACTTACACTTAAAGGAATTAGAGAAAGAAGAACAAAAAAACCCCAAAGTTAGCAGAAGGAAAGAAATCATACAGATCAGATCAGGAAAAAAAAGAAATGAAGAAAATAGTAGCAAAGATCAATAAAACTAAGACCTGGTTTCTTGAGAAGATAAACAGACCTGATAAACCATTAGCCTGACTCATCAAGAAAAAAGGGGAGAAGACTCAGTTCAATAGAATTAGAAATCAAAAAGGAGAATAACAACTGACACTGCAGGAGAACAAAGGATCATGAGAGATTACTACAAGCAACTATATTTCAATAAAATGTACAACCTGGAAGAAATGGATAAATTCTTAGAAAAGCACAACCTTCCAAGACTGAACCAGGAAGAAATAGAAAATATAAACAGACCAATCACAAGCACTGAAATTGAAACTGTGATTAAAAATCTTCCAACAATCAAAATGCCAGGACCAGGTGGCTTCACAAGCGAATTCTACCAAACATTTAGAGAAGAGCTAACACCTACACTTCTCAAACTCTTCCAAAATAAAACAGAGGGAGGAACATTCCCAAACTCATTTTACGAGGCCACCATCACCCTGATACCAAAACCAGACAAAAATGTCACAAAGAAAGCAAACTACAGGCCAATATCACTGATGAACATAGATGCAAAAATCCTCAACAAAATAGTAGCAAACAGAATCTAACAGCACATTAAAAGTATCATACACGATGATCAAGTGGTGTTTATCCCAGGAATGCAAGGGTTCTTCAATATATGGAAATCAATCAATGTGATAAAACATATTAACAAATTGAAGGAGAAAATCCATATGATCATTTCAGTAGATGCAGAAAAAGCTTTCGACAAAATTCAACACCCATTTATAATAAAAACCCTCCAGAAAGTAGGCATAGAGGGAACTTACCTCAACATAATAAAGGCCCTATATGACAAACCCATAGCCAACATTGTTCTCAGTGGTGAAAAATCACCATTTCCTCTAAGATCAGGAACAAGACAAAGTTGTCCACTCTCACCACTAGTATTCAACATAGTTTTGGAAGTTTTAGCCACAGCAATCAGAGAAGAAAAAGAAATAAAGGAATCCAAATCTGATAAGAAGAAGTAAAGCTGTCACTGTTTGCAGATGACATGGTACTATACATATAGAATCCTAAAGATGCTACCAGAAAACTACTAGAGCTAATCAATGAATTTGGTAAAGTAGCAGGGTACAAAATTAATGCACAGAAATCGCTTGCATGCCTATACATTAATGATGAAAAATCTGAAAGAGAAATTAAGAAAACACTTCCATTTACTGCTGCAACAAAAAGAATTAAATACTGAGAAATAAACCTACCTAAGGAGACAAAAAACTTGTATGCAGAAAACTATAAGACACCAATGGAAGAAATTAAAGATGATACAAACTGATGGAGAGATATACCAAGTTCTTGGATAGGAAGAATCAACACTGCGAAAATGACTATACAATCCAAAGCATTCTACAGATTCAATACAATCCTTATCAAACTACCAATGACATTTTTCACAGAACTAGAACAAAAAATTTCACAATTTGTATGGAAACACAAAAGACCCTGAATAGCCAAAGCAATCTTGAGAAAGAAAAACAGAGCTGGAGGAATCAGGCTCCTGGACTTCAGACTATACTACAAAGCTACAGTAATCAAGACCGTATGGTACTGGCAAAAAAACCCAGAAATATAGATCCATGGGACAGGACAGTGAGCCCAGAAATAAACCCACACACATATGGTCACCTTATTTTTGATAAAGGAGGCAAGAATATACAATGGAGAAAACGCAACCTCTTCAGTAAGTGGTGCTGGGAAAACTGGACAGCTACCTGTAAAAGAATGAAATTAGAACACGCCCTAACATCATACACAAAAATAAACTCTGAATGAATCAAAGACCTAAATATAAGGCCAGATACTATAAAACTCTTAGAGGAAAACATATGCAGAACACTCTATGACATAAATCACAAAAAGATCCTTTTTGACATACCTCCTAGAGAAATGGAAATAAAAACAAAAAAAAACAAATGGGACTCAATGAAACTTAAAAGCTTTTGCACAGCAAAGGAAACCATAAACAAGGCCAAAAGACAACCCTCATAATGGGAGATAATATTTGCAAATGAAACAACTGACAAAGGATTAATCTCCAAAATATACAAGCTGCTCATGCAACTCAATGTCAAAAAGCAAACAATCCAATCCAAAAATGGGCAGAAGTCCTAAATAGACATTTCTCCAAAGAACATATACAGATTGCCCAGAAACACATGAAAGGATGCTCAACATCACTAATCATTAGAGAAATGCAAATCATAACTACAATGAGGTATCACCTCACACCAGTCAGAATGGCTATCATCAAAATATCTACAAACTATAAATGCTGGAGAGGGTATGGAGAAAAGGGATCCCTCTTGCACTGTTGGTGGGAATGTAAATTGATACAAACACTATTGAGAACAGTATGGAGGTTCCTTAAAAAACTAAAAATAGCACTATCATATGACCCAGCAATCCAACTGCTGGGCATATACCCTGATCAAACCATAATTCAAAAAGAGTCATGTACCACAATGTTCATTGCAGCTCTATTTACAATAGCCAGGACATGGAAGCAACCTAAGTGTCCATCAACAGATGAATGGATAAAGAAGATGTGGAACATATATACAATGGAATATTATTCAGTCATAAAAAGAAACGAAAGTGAGTTATTTGTAGTGAGGTGGATGGATCTAGAAGACTGTCATACAGAGTGAAGTAAGTCAGAAAGAGAAAAACAAATACCATATGCCAACACATATATATGGAATTTAAGTAAAAAAAAATGATTCTGAAGAACATAGGTTCAGGACAGGAATAAAGATGCAGATGTAGAGAATGGACTTGAGGACATGGGGAGGGAAAAGTGTAAGCTGGGATAAAGTGAGAATGGCATGGACATATATACACTACCAAATGTAAAACAGATAGCTAGTGGGAAGCAGCTGAATAGCACAGAGAGAACAGCTGGGTGCTTTGTGACCACCTAGAGGGGTGGGGTAGGGAGGGTGGGAGGGAGACGCAAGAGGGAGGTGATATGGTTATATATATATATATATATATATATATATATATATATATATATATATAGCTGATTCACTTTGTTATACAGCAGAAACTAACACAACACTGTAAAGCAATTATACTCTAATAAAGATGTTAAAAAAAAAGAAAATAAGTAAACCCCGCTCCCCCACCGAAAAATATTTCCAAGGAAAAATTACTGTCACCTCTATTACCATAGATTAGATTTACCTGTTCTTGAACTTAATACAAGTAGAATTACGCATAGTATGCATTCTTTTATATCTGGCTTTTAGCTGGCAGTTGTTTCTGAGATCCATTTATATCAATTCAGGAATCGTAATTTCTTCCCTTTTTTTGCTGATTAGTATCCCATTCTACAGCTGTACCCCAGGTTTGTCATTCATTGCTGGACACCTGGGTCGTTTCCAGTTTTGGATTATTATGAATAAAGAAAATGCTATCAAAAGTGTCCTTGAGAGAAAGGAAAAGGGAGATGAGACACATAGAGGAAAATGTGATGTGAAGATCAGGCAGATATTAAAGTCATGTGGCCACAAGCTAAGGAAAAACCAGGAATGCCTTGACCCACCGAAAGCTAGAAAATGCAAGGAACAGATTCTCCCCTAGAACCTTCAGAGGGAGCCCAGCCCTGCTGAAACCTTGATTTCAGATTTTGGGACCCCAGAACTCTTAGAGAATAGATTTCCCTTGTTTGACCCCAGCAAATGTGTGGTAATTCATTATGGCTGCCCCAGAATACTGATATGGGGGAAGAGTAGCATAGTAAATAAGAGCATAACATTATTGAGAATTTAAAAGAGATAATCCATGTAGACTGATTAAAATAACACTTACTCATCAAGTGCCCATAGTTAAGTATATTTGTGATGTAAAGAAACCCTGCACCTTAAGGAGACAGCGCACTTTGATTGCTGGGACACATACAGCTTCATGCATGATGGATGCTCTTGAGCAGATTTCTGTGGTACTGTAAACTTCAGTCATCAAGACATATTCCTATGATGTATTGGACCATAACCTGGACGTTTAAATTGCCCAGGAAATATCTGTCATCACCTCAGCAACAAGAGAAGGATTGTGCTGGGTGATATTTGATGCAGGTGAACTCGGCTCTCTAAAGACCTTCAGGTGGGAGGCATTTCCTTCCAAAGACATGTCTGGGTTCCTGTACTGTCCATGAAAATAGCAATTAGTGAGGATAAGGGAGGGATTATTTAAAATCTCATTCGGCCCACTAGCACACAATCCAAGGGCAATTCTCTCCTGCCCACACCTTCCCCACTCCAACCTCAAGGACATTTAGAAATAACTGGAAACATTTTCGACTGTCATGACTATTGAAGCAGAGGTCCTGGCATCTAGTGTGTAGATGACAAGGGTGCTAATAAACACTGTACAATAAACAGCATCCCACAACAAAAATAATTACTGATCATAAATGTCAGTTGTGCCAAGGTTGATAAACTCTGATATAACCTAATAAATAGTTTGTTTATTTATTTACTTTTCTGTTTTTGGCCCTCTACCACTAGAATATGAAATCCATGAAGGCACGGATGTTTTATTTTTGTGTTCTGCTCTGTTCCTAGGAACTACAATTACGAAGCTGAGAGCTCAACAATGTTATTTTAATGACTGGATTAGTATTCTATGAACTAGGGTAAAGATATTTAAAATATTTGGAGAGATCTCCTAGTGAAATAAACACCATTTTATCAATCATGTTTGTTGCGTTTTTTTGTAACATACATTTCACCAATATTTAAATACATATATTGCATGAGTAAGCTTTCTCATGGGTCCTAAGTATTTCTGTAGTTCATACTATTTGGGTTATTTTTTTTTTCATAATTGAAGTATAGTTGAGTTACAATAATATTAGTTTCAAGTGTACAACATACTGATTCAATATATTTACAGATTATATTCCATTTAAAGTTATTAATGGCCATATTTCCTTGTGCTGTAATTTATCCCTGTTGCTTGCTTATCTATTATATTTTATACATAGTAGTTTGTATCCCTTAATCCCATATCCCTATTTTGTCCCTCCCACTCCCCTCTCCCCACTGGTAACAACTAGTTTGTTCTCTTTATCTGTGTGTGTTTTTGTCTTGTTACATACATTTTTTTTTTATTTTTTAGATTCCACATATAAATGTTAACACAGAGTATTTGTCTTTGCCTGACTTATTTCACTAAGCATAATACTCTCTAGGTCCATCCCATGTTATTGCAAATGGCAGAATTTCATTCTCTTTTATGGCTAAAATGCCACTGCGTGTTTTTTATATATATATATATATTAAAAACATGGTATATATATATATATATATATATATATATATGCAACATCTTTATCCATTCATCTGTATCTGTTTACACTTAGGTTGCCACCATATCTTGGCTATTGTAAGTAATGCTGCTATGAACATTGGGGTGCATGTATCTCTTCAAATTAGTGTTTTCATTTTCTTTGTATGTATACCCAGGAGTGGAATTGCTAGATCATATGATAGTTCTATTTTTAGTTTTTTTCCACACTTTTCCACAGTGGCTGCACCAATGTACATTCCTAGAATTCTTACTATTTTGAAGAAAAAAATAAATATATTAATATGGAAGTTTATATGAAACCCAACTATACAAATAACTTTATATTTTCATAATTGAGATATGTAAGTCATTAAAATTTTGAAACACAGCTCAGTAATGTCAGATCCCTGAAACCTTTTAACCAATGTATAATATTTGGAAGAGCTGAATAAATTGCTTTACTATACTCACTGAAGAGAGATTTTTTTTCTCTAAAGTGCTTCTGTATGTCTTATCACATTAAAATCTTTTTATTAAAGGAGATTCCATAAATAAGAAATTATTATTTGTCTTTGGTGATTAAACAAATTGTCAATTTTGAAATGGTATGACTTAATAGCTATGATTATTATCACTAGTAATTTATTATTTCTGTGCTTGCTTGAAATTAATCAAATATATAAAACAACATATCAGGTAATTCTTACCTTTGTGAGGACCTGATCACATTTCTTAATCTCATCGTATTTCAGAATCCTTACTTGTAAAATGAGAATAGCAGCACTTTTATGTGTGGAAATTTTGATGATGAATGGATCAATAAAACACACAAAAGGTTGAAATAGGTCCTGTCATATTGCATGAGCTGTAAAGATTTTAGTTCAGGTAGACATTTGGACATGGAACTTTATATTTTATACATTTGAATTTATTTGCCTTCTTCTTTACTCCCCTTTCCTCCTTCTGTCTCTTTTGTAAGTGCAATGAGAAGCATTAACACACATAAACATCCTGGTCTGGTTTGGTTCTAACATAGGTGATTCATACAAACTAAGGTAAGAGAATGATCTTCTGTCAAGACAATTCCTAAAAATAAGAATACAGAGATATATTTCTGATTACTTCAATTTTCTTAGAAATTATAATAATATTATTTTACTGCCCTATTACGACCTCCTATATTTAAAAGACAGAGATTAAAATCCAGTGTTTCTTCTCAAGGTTTTCCCATATGTTTCTTAATGTGAAGTCACATCACTAGAACTAGGAGTGAACTAAATCACAGAGTAAATACTGGATAAATATCCTGGTCCTGACAGGATATTTTAGATACATATGAAGGGTTGATCTTGTTCCATAGTAGCAGCTTGACATATCTAATAAAATGGAATTTATCTGTAATTGTGGAGTTCCTCCACACATTTAAAAAAAAAACTATAGGTATAACGGGAGACACACTCTTATTGAAGCTATGAACACAACTATATTTCAATGAGGAATGAAATGAACCAGTAAAGAGATGTCAAATATTTGCTCTATTTATGTATATAACAAAGCCATAGGTTTTACACAATAATTTTAGACCCTGACAGAGACACAACCTAAAAATATGTTTAATTGTTTTCAAATGTGGAGTGGTTAAAAATAGTGAAATTTAACACAATGTCTTTTTTTCAAGGTGGCTGTGATTTTTTTAAGCTTGATCTGAGGAGTAAAACACCCCTATGAATTCCAATTATTACCTGCATTGTGCTTCAGTTCTCCTGAGAGACATTTGCTTGTGTTAGCAATTTTTCACTTTAAAGCTTGTTACATGATAATTTCCTTTTTAATGATCCCATCTAAGGAAACCTATGTACTTCTTTGATTCTGATGGGCTAAGACCCAGATATATATATATATATATATATATATATATATATATATATATACACATATATATTTTGCGGTACGCGGGCCTCTCACTGTTGTGGCCTCTCCCGTTGCGGAGCACAGGCTCCGGACGCGCAGGCTCAGCGGCCATGGCTCACAGGCCTAGCCGCTCCGCGGCACATGGGATCTTCCCGGACCGGGGCACGAACCCATGTCCCCTGCATCGGCAGGCGGACTCTCAACCACTGCGCCACCAAGGAAGCCCTTAATGTGCATTTTAAAAATATTAGAGCTAACATTTCCTCCCTTTGTGAATCTAAAAATAATCTAAAATATGCTTTTTTTTGTTTACATTTGCTTTTATTATATAGTAGGCATCTGTCACTTTTTGGAAAGTTTTTATGAACATTACATCCTAATTTTAAAGACATATGTAATTCAATGAGCATTGAAGTGAATTTACTTTAATCTTATATAGTTAATTCTCCACCTAGCAGTCACAGACATCCTTTCAAAAACATAAGTCATCCTATCATTCACTTGTTAAATTCCTTTAGTGGCTTAAGAAAGTGTGAATAAATTCCTAGCATGGTTTTCAAAGATAAAGGTTATATGTCCTCACTCAATCTCGATGACCACTCTACTCTAACCATTCTGACTTCCCTCCAGCCACTTCAACACGTATGCTGTTCTTCAATCAAAGGAGCCTATGCCACCCAGGAGCCTTAACATGCTAGACTTTTTGTTGTTTTCTATTGGCTATTTCTCCCATTTAGACATTAGTTCCATGAGGACATGAATCTCTGTGTCTAGAAACTAAATATTTGTTTAATACATGAATGAACAAATTTGTTGAGTGTTTAACTATGGGTCAGACACTCTATCAGAAGCTGAGGATACTGATATGAATAAAGCATATACCTACTCTCAAGGCATATGAGCAAATAATTTTCAGACAAAACAAGTGGTATAAAAATTCTTTAGGGCTGATACCACAGAATTATGACATTGTGTTCAATTGAAGTGCTGCAGCTCCATCATATGCTATCTGCATGCTTTGGGGCAAGTTATTTCCCTCTTAATACTTTAGTGACACCTCTACAAATTGGAATTAATAATATCACCTACCATATGTTTATTTTGAGGACTAAATAAACCTAGAAAGCATTCAATAAATGTCTGTTATTTTATTATAATTATTACTTTTATATTTCTTTTCTACTTTTTCCAACTAAACCTCAATTTAAGCCCTTAGTCAAGGTGATTAAAAAAACTGTAATCTCCTCTGTCACGCATGTAAGTCATCTGCTTCCTATCTCTAAAGATGATTTTCCCCGGTGACTCATAAAATGCAGAAATAACAGAAAAAAATAAAAGCTTGATAAAAGGAGAATAAGGACGTAAAAGTAAATAGAAAAGGACCTTAACAGACACCTCACTAAAGAAGATATACAGATGAGAAATAAACATATGAATATATGCTCCACGTCACATGTCAGCAGGGTAATGCAACTTAAAACAACCATAAGATAATACTAGACACCTATTAGAATGGACAAAATCTCAGGCACTGACAACATCAAATGTCTAAAGATGTGGAGCGACAGAACACCTACTGAACGCTGGCAGAAGACCTCAGACCTCCCAAAAGGCAAGAAACCCCCCCACGTACCTGGGTAGCGCAAAAGAAAAAAGAATAAACAGAGACAAAAGGATACGGACGGGACCTGCACCAGTGGGAGGGAACTGTAAAGGAGGTTCCTACACACTAGGAATCCCCTTCGCGGGCGGAGACTGCGGATGGCACAGGGGGAAAGCTTCGGAGCCGCGGAGGAGAGCACAGCAACAGGGGTGCGGGGGGCAAAGCGGAGAGATTCCTGCACAGAGGATCGGTGCCGACAGGCACTCACCAGGCCGAGAGGCTTGTCGGCTCCCCCGCCAGGGCAGGCGGGGCTGGGAGCTGAGGCTCCGGCTTCGAGCGGAGCGCTGGGAGAGGACTGGGGTTGGCTGCGTGAACACAGCCTGAAGGGGTTAGTGTGCCACGGATAGCCGGGAGGGAGTCCAGGGAAAAGTCTGGACCTGCCGAAGAGACAAGAGACTTTTTCTTACCTCTTTGTTTCCTGGTGCGCGAGGAGAGGGGATTAAGAGCGCTGCTTAAAGG
Organism: Phocoena sinus; assembly: GCF_008692025.1. Taxonomy (NCBI): domain Eukaryota; kingdom Metazoa; phylum Chordata; class Mammalia; order Artiodactyla; family Phocoenidae; genus Phocoena; species Phocoena sinus. Next base: position 119,385,672 of record NC_045764.1, on the reverse strand, counting down.
AGCTCCAGAGACTGGCGCGAGCTGCGGCTAAAAGCGCGGACCCCAGAGACGGGCATGAGACGCTAAGGCTGCTGCCGCCGCCACCAAGAAGCCTGTGTGCGAGCACAGGTCACTATCCACAGCCCCCTTCCGGGGAGGCTGTGCAGCCCGCCACTACCAGGGTCCTGAAACCCAGGGACAACTTCCCCTGGAAAACGCACGGCGCGCCTCACGCTGGTGCAACGTCATGGCGGCCTCTGACGCCACAGGCTCTTCCCGCACTCCGTGCCCCTCCCTCCCTGCGGCCTGAGTGAGCCAGAGAGCCCGAATCAGCTGCTCCTTTAACCCCGTCCTGTCTGAGCGAAGAACAGACGCCTTCCGGCGACACGCAGAGGCGGGGCCAAATCCAAAGCTGAGCCCCTGGGAGCTGTGAGAACGAAGAAGAGAAAGGGAAATCTCTCCTAGCAGCCTCAGAAGCAGCGGATTAAAGCTCCACAATCAACTTGCTGTACCTGCATCTGTGGAATATCTGAATAGAAAACGAATCATCCCAAATTGAGAAGGTGGACTTTGACAGCAAGATTTATGATTTTTTCCCCTTTTCCTCTTTTTGTGAGTGTGTATGTGTATGCTTCTGTATGAGATTTTGTCTGTATAGCTTTGCTTCCACCATTTGTCCTAGGGCTCTATACGTCCGTTTTTTTTTTTTTTTTTCTCTTAATAATTATTTTTTTATTTTAATAACTTTATAATATTTTATCTTTATTTTATTTTTCTTTATCTTCTTTCTTTCTTTTTTCCCTTCCTCCCCTCCTTCCTTCCTTCCTTCCTCCTTCCCTCCCTCACTCCCTTTCTTTCTTTCTTTCTTGCTACTTCTACTTATTCTTTCTTTCTACTTTTTCTCACTTTTATTCTGAGCCGTGTGGATGAAAGGCTCTTGGTGCTGCAGCCAGGAGTCACTGCTGTGCCTCTGAGGTGCGAGAGCCAACTTCAGGACACTTGTCCACAAGAGACCTCCCAGCTCTACATAATATCAAACGGCGAAAATCTCCCAGAGATCTCCAACTCAACACCAACACCCAGCTTCACTCAACGACCAGCAAGCTACAGTGCTGAAGATCCTACGCCACACAACTAGCAGGACAGGAACACAACCCCACCCATTAGCAGAGAGGCTGCCTAAAATCATAATAAGTCCACAGACACCCCAAAACACACCACTAGACGTGGACCTGCCCACCAGAAAGACAAGATCCAGCCTCATCCACCAGAACACAGGCACTCGTCCCCTCCACCAGGAAACCTACACAAGCCACTGAACCAACCTTAGCCACTGGGGACAGACACCAAAAACAATGGGAACTACGAACCTGCAGCCTGCAAAAAGGAGACCCCAAACACAGTAAGATAAGAAAAATGAGAAGACAGAAAAACACACAGCAGATGAAGGAGCGAGATAAAAACCCACCAGACCTAACAAAGGAAGAGGAAATAGGAAGTCTACCTGAAAAATAATTCAGAATAATGATAGTAAAGATGATCCAAAATCTTGGAAACAGAATAGACAAAATGCAAGAAACATTTAACAAGGACCTAGAAGAACTAAAGATGAAACAAACAATGATGAACAACACAATAAGTGAAATTAAAAATACTCTAGATAGGATCAATAGCAGAATAACTGAGGCAGAAGAACAGATAAGTGACCTGGAAGATAAAATAGTGGAAATAACTACTGCAGAGCAGAATAAAGAAAAAAGAATGAAAAGAACTGAGGACAGTCTCAGAGACCTCTGGGACAACATTAAACACACCAACATTTGAATTATAGGGGTTCCAGAAGAAGAAGAGAAAAAGAAAGGGACTGAGAAAATATTTGAAGAGATTATAGTCGAAAACATCCCTAATATGGGAAAGGAAATAGTTATTCAAGTCCAGGAAGCACAGAGAGTCCCAGACAAGATAAATCCAAGGAGAAACATGCCAAGACACATATTCATCAAACTGTCAAAAATTAAATACAAAGAAAACATATTAAAAGCAGCAAGGGAAAAGCAACAAATAACACACAAGGGAATCCCCATAAGGTTAACAGCTGATCTTTCAGCAGAATCTCTGCAAGCCAGAAGGGACTGGCCGGACATATTTAAAGTGATGAAGGAGAAAAACCTGCAACCAAGATTACTCTACCAGCAAGGATCTCATTCAGAGTTGATGGATAAATTAAACCTTTACAGACAAACAAAAGCTGAGAAAGTTCAGCACCACCAAACCAGCTCTACAACAACTGCTAAAGGAACTTCTCTAGGCAAGAAACACAAGAGAAGGAAAAGACCTACAATAACGAACCCAAAACAATTAAGAAAATGGGAATAGGAACATACATATCTATAATTACCATAAATGTAAATGGACTAAATGCTCCCACCCAAAGACACAGATTGGCTGAATGGATGCAAAAACAAGACCCATATATTTGCTGTCTACAAGAGAACCACTTCAGACCTAGAGACACATACAGACTGAAAGTGAGATGGAAAAAGATATTTCATGCAAATGGAAACCAAAAGAAAGCTGGAGTAGCAATTCTCATATCAGACAAAATAGACTTTAAAATAAAGACTATTAGAAGAGACAAAGAAGAACACTACATAATGATCAAGGGATCGAGCCAAGAAGAATATATAACAATTGTAAATATTTATGCACCCAGCATAGGAGCACCTCAATACATAAGGCAAATACTAACAGCCATAAAAGGGGAAATAGACACTAACACAATAATAGTATGGGACTCTAACACCCCACTTTCACCAATGGACAGATCATCCAAAATGAAAATAAATAAGGAAACACAAGCTTTAAATGATACATTAAACAAGATGGACTTAATTGATATTTATAGGACATTCCATCCAAAAACAACAGAATACACATTTTTCTCTAGTGCTCATGGAACATTCTCTAGAATAGATCATATCTTGGGTCACAAATCAAGCCATGGTAAATTTAAGAAAATTGAAATTGTATCAAGTATCTTTTCCAACCACAATGCTATGAGACTAGATATCAATTACAGGAAAAGATCTGTAAAAAATACAAACACATGGAGCCTAAACAATACACTACTATATAACGAAGTGATCACTGAAGAAATCAAAGAGGAAATTAAAAAATACCTAGAAACAAATGACAATGGAGACACGATGACCCAAAATCTATGGGATACAGCAAAAACAGTTCTAAGAGGGAAGTTTATAGCAATATAATCCTACCTTAAGGAACAGGAAACATCTCGAATAAACAACCTAACCTTGCACCTAAAGCAATTAGTGAAAGACGAACAAAAAATCCCCAAAGTTAGCAGAAGGAAAGAAACCATAAAAATCAGATCAGAAATAAATGAAAAAGAAATGAAGGAAACAATAGCTAAGATCAATAAAACTAAAAGCTGGTTCTTTGAGAAGATAAACAAAATTGATAAACCATTAGCCAGACTCATCAAGAAAAAAAGGGAGAAGACTGAAATCAGTAGAATTAGAAATGAAAAAGGAGAAGTAACAACTGACACTACAGAAATACAAAAGATCATGAGAGATTACTACAAGCAACTCTATGCCAATAAAATGGACAACCTGGAAGAAATGGACAAATTCTTAGAAGTGCACAACCTGCCAAGACTGAATCAGGAAGAAATAGAAAATATGAACAGACCAATCACAAGCACTGAAATTGAAACTGTGATTAAAAATCTTCCAACAAACAAAAGCCCAGGACCAGATGGCTTCACAGGCGAATTCTATCAAACATTTAGAGAAGAGCTAACACCTATCCTTCTCAAACTCTTCCAAAACATAGCAGAGGGAGGAACACTCCCAAACTCATTCTATGAAGACACCATCACCCTGATATGAAAACCAGACAAAGATGTCACAAAGAAAGCAAACTACAGGCCAATGTCACTGATGAACATCGATGCAAAAATCCTCAAGAAAATACTAGTAAACAGAATCCAACAGCACATTAAACGGATCATACACCATGATCAAGTGGGGTTTATTCCAGGAATGCAAGGATTCTTCAACAGCACATTAAACGGATCATACACCATGATCAAGTGGGGTTTATTCCAGGAATGCAAATCAATCAACGTGATACACCATATTAACAAATTGAAGGGAAAAACCATACGATCATCTCAATAGATGCAGAGAAAGCTTTCAACAAAATTCAACACCCATTTATGATAAAAAACCCTGCAGAAAGTAGGCATAGAGGGAACTTTCCTCAAAATAATAAAGGCCATATATGACAAGCCCACAGCAAACATCATCCTCAATGGTGAAAAACTGAAAGTATTTCCACTAAGATCAGGAACAAGACAAGGTTGCCCACTCTCACCACTCTTATTCAACATAGTTCTGGAAGTTTTAGCGACAGCAATCAGAGAAGAAAAAGAAATAAAAGGAATCCAAATCGGAAAAGAAGAAGTAAAGCTGTCACTGTTTGCAGATGACACGATACTATACATAGAGAATGCTAAAGATACTACCAGCAAACTACGAGAGCTAATCAATGAATTTGGTAAAGTAGCAGGATACAAAATTAATGCACAGAAATCTCTGGCATTCCTATACACTAATGATGAAAAATCTGAAAGTGAAATCAAGAAAACACTCCCATTTACCATTGCAACAAAAACAATAAAATATCTAGGAATAAACCTACCTAAGGAGACAAAAGACCTGTATGCAGAAAACTATAAGACACTGATGAAAGAAATTAAAGATGATACAAATAGATGGAGAGATATGCTGTGTTCTTGGATTGGAAGAATCAACATTGTGAAAATGACTCTACTACCCAAAGCAATCTACAGATTCAATGCAATACTTGTCAAACTACCACTGGTATTTTTCACAGAACTAGAACAAAAAATTTCACAATTTGTATGGAAACACAAAAGACCCCAAATAGACAAAGCAATCTTGAGAACAAAAAACGGAGCTGGAGGAATCAGGCTCCCTGACTTCAGACTATACTACAAAGCTACAGTAATCAAGAGAGTATTGTACTGGGACAAAAACAGAAATATAAATCAATGGAACAGGATAGAAAGCCCAGAGATAAACCCACGCACATATGGTCACCTTTTCTTTGATAAAGGAGGCAGAAATGTACAGTGGAGAAAGGACAGAGTCTTCTGTAAGTGTTGCTGGGAAAACTGGACAGGTACATGTAAAAGTATGAGATTAGATCACTCCCTAACACCATACACAAAAATAAGCTCAAAATGGATTAAAGACCTAAATGTAAGGCCAAAACCTATCAAACTCTTAGAGGAAAACATAGGCAGGACACTCTATGACATAAATCACAGCAAGATCCTTTTTGACCCACCTCCTAGAGAAATGGAAATATAAACAAATGGGACTCAATGAAACTTCAAAGCTTTTGTACAGCAAAGGAAACCATAAGAAAGACCAAAAGACAACCCTCAGAATGGGAGAGAATATTTGCAAATGGAGCAACTGACAAAGGATTAATCTCCAAAATTTATAAGCAGCTCATGCAGCTTAATAACAAAAAAACAAACAACCCAATCCAAAAATGGGCAGAAGACCTAAATAGACATTTCTCCAAAGAAGATATACAGACTGCCAACAGACATATGAAAGAATGCTCAACATCACTAATCATTAGAGAAATGCAAATCAAAACTAAAATGAGATATCATCTCACACCAGTCAGAATGGCCATTAGCAAAAAATCTAGAAACAATAAATGCTGGAGAGAGTGTGGAGAAAAGGGAACCCTCTTGCACTGTTGGTGGGAATGTAAATTGATACAGCCACTGTGGAGAACAGTATGGAGATTCCTTAAAAAACTACAAATAGAACTACCATATGACCCAGCAATCCCACTACTGGGCACATACCCTGAGAAAACCATAATTCAAAAAGAGTCATGTACCAAAATGTTCATTGCAGCTCTATCTACATTAGCCCAGAGATGGAAACAACCTAAGTGTCCATCATCAGATGAATGGATAAAGAAGATGTGGCACATATATACAATGGAATATTACTCAGCCATGAAAAGAAACGAAATTGAGGTATTTGTAATGAGGTGGATAGACCTAGAGTCTGTCATACAGAGTGAAGTAAGTCCTAAAGAGAGAGACAGATACCGTATGCTAACACATATATTTGGAATTTTAGAAAAAAATATGTCATGAAGAACCTAGGGGTAAGACAGGAATAAAGACACAGACCTACTAAAGTATGGACTTGTGGATATGGGGAGGGGGAAGGGTATGCTGTGACAAAGCGAGAGAGTGGCATGGACATATATACACTACCAAACGTAAGGTCGATAGCTAGTGGAAAGCAGCCGCATAGCACTGGGAGATCAGCTCGGTGAATTGTGATCACCTGGAGGGGTGGGATAGGGAGAGTGGGAGGGAGGGAGATGCAAGAGGGAAGAGATATGGGAACACTTGTATATATATAACTGATTCTTTTTGTCGTAAAGCAGAAACTAACACACCATTGTAAAGCAATTATACTCCAATAAAGATGTTAAAAAACAAAAAAGATATGGAGCAACAGGAACTCTCATACATTCCTGGTGGGAATGTGAAATGGTACAACCACTTTAGAAGACAGTTTGGTGGTTTCTTACAACACCAAATATGCTCTTAACATGTGATCAGCAACTGCACTCCATGGTATTAACCCAAAGGACTTGAAAACTTATGTATAAATAAAAACTTGCATATAGATTTTACAACATTTTTATTCATAATTTCCAAACCTTGGAAGAAACCAAGATGTTTTTCAGAAGGTGAATAGACAAATAAACTGTGATTCTATTTACTTTTGTGCATGAACAAACATCCAGACAATGTAATATTCAGAGCTAAAACATGAACTGTCAAGACATGAAAAGACATGAGGAAACTTAAGTGCATATTACTAAGTGAAAGAAACCAATCTGAAAAGGCAACATACTGTATGATTCCAGTTATATGACGTCCTGGAAAAGTCAAATCTATGGAGATAATAAAAAAAGACCAGTGGTTGTTGATGGGGGAGGGATTAACAAGCAGAGCACAGAGGATTTTTAGGGCAGTGAAAATACTTTGTATGAAATTTTAATTACAGATATATGTCATTATACATTTGTCCAAACTCACAGAATGTGCAACACCAAGGTGAAATCTAGGTAAACTGTGAACTTTGGGTGATTATGGTGTGTCAGTATGGATTCCAACCTGGTTTAAAAAGAAAAAATGTACCATTCTGGTGAGGGATGTTGATAATGAAGAAGGCTCTACATGTGTGGGAGCAAGGGGTATATGGGAAATCTCTGTACCTCCCTCTCAATTCTGTTGTAAACATAAAAACTCTCTAAAAGAATAATCTTTAAAAAGAAAAACAAGTGGATCCATATATCATCTCTATAGAACAGATTAGTTAGTTACATTGACCTTCTGGTGCATTGGAATTATTACCTCCACCTTGCCCACCTGTATGAAACACCATTGCATTGCCTTGTGTTCTGTTACAGTAAAATGTAAATAATGCATGTTTGCACAACATGGGATCCTGGAGTATAAGCAAACTATTCTGATAACAGTATTGAAAATCTCCTGTGAACTTAATCCCATTTTATGAGTAGAGAATAAAGATATTATGCCAAGAGTTTAAAAGGCCTAAATAAAAGAGCATTTTTTATTAGAGAAGACCATTGTGAAATTAGAAACATATTTATCTAAAAGAAAAAGATAGGAAAATGTGAATAATTCAACAAAAAGAGGAACTCTGAACTGGACAAGGAAAACAACATTCTATTTATGTCTTTGCCCAAGAATTTTCATCAGATACATGATGAAGAGAGTAGAAATCTATATCAAACCTATATATTATTTCTTTATAATTTATTGCAAATATTTACACACAATTGGCAGCAAATCATACATTTACAAATGTATACATGGTTTGCTCATTAGTATTTGTAAAAATCTAGACTTACATTATTACAGTTAGGTTATCTGTAATCACCATTCCCTGTCCCCGCAAAACAGCTAAGTTTCTAGGGCCTACTTTGGCCACAACCATTAAAGAAGTACCCTTTAGAAACTATTGCTTAAACAAGAATTATTTCTGCCTGGGTCTACCATATATTAAATAGTAATGGTTATATGTATAAGAATTAGAGATAGTACCAAGGAGTTGATTACCATAATTGAATATTGGTCAGAAATGGATTCTAGCAGGAGGTGATATCTAACCTGGGTTTGGAAAAATAAAAAGAGGAAAAAAATTAACAATTTTAAATCCAGTCTCTGTTATATCAGCTGTGTGTTTTGGACTGGTTATTTAATCATTATGAGTTCTTAGATACAACATTCTCTAGATAAATGGAAATAATAAAGCATACTTCACAAAGCTATGGAAGGGCTAAAGGAGGTACTTTGGAAATTATAACTGGGTTGAGCACATATCATAGATTTGCAAAAAAAAAATGTTGAGTTAAATTTCTATTTTCTCATAATAGTATATCAATTAGGATATAGTTCATTATATCAAGGATTGAGCCTGCTGGAAATTAATTTTTTTTATAACTTGCAGAATGTTTTATAAATAATGAGAAATTTAAATGGAGAAATATTTTATGTTGTTTATTTATTTAACAAATATTTACTGAATGCCCACTACCTGCCAGGCAATACTCTAGGCACTTGGGATACATCAGTCAAGATCCTTTTTCCTCTGGGGGGATATAAAAATAAAGACAGCAATGAAAACTTTAATGAGCTAACTTAAAGGAAAGACAGGGTAAGTGGGATGCTTGGAGTCATGATTTCCTAGGATTGTGTAGTTAAAATAGATGTGTTGCTTTTCCCATCTTTCTACCACTCTTTTAGGTCCAACCCCTACTTTACTCTGCATCCTGGAAGGTTTACTTCTACAATGTGGCATTGCTCAGGCTTCCTTTCTAATTGTTTTATGAGCCAGTTAAGCCACTGGGAGTTAGTGACAAAAAATTAGAAAAGAAAGAATGAGAGTGATTCTTCACATACCAGCACTTTTGTTCTAGAAATCATTGCCTCCTTCCACTACTATGGGTATCAAGGAAAGATTAACCACCGCACTCTTGAGGCAGCTGCAACTTTAAGGAGCTCAAAAAACACTATTTCCTCACCATTTCCCTTTACCCTCTTGGGAGTCTTAGATCTTAGCCATCGCTGTCACGTGTGTCATGTTGAAAATCATGAACCTCACTGAGCCTGAAATTTTTGCTCTATAAAAACAAATACATCTATCATATTGTGGTTTTGATTTGCATTTCTCTGATTAGAGATGCTGAACACCTTTCATGTACCTGTTGGCTGTTTGTATATCTTTAGCAAAATGTCTCATCAAGTCGTTTGCCCATTTTTTAATCAGGTTCTTTTTTTGCTACTGAGTTTCAGTTCCTACAGTTAACAATATGGTGTTGTGCCCTTAAAAACTTAAGGGGATAGCTCTCATACTCAATGTTCTTACCTGCCCCTCATCTTCCGGCCGCCACACACACACAGACGCACACACACACACACACACACACACACACATACACGCACACAGAAGAAAAGAAAAAAAAAAGAAAGAAAAGACAAACTAGCAAAGGGGATCTTTTGGAGCTGATGTATATGTTTATTGTCTTTTTTGTTGTGATGGTATTACAGGTGTATACATATGTACAACCTCATAAAAATGTATATATTAAATATGTGTAACTTTTTGTACATTAAGTATACCTTAGTAAAGTTGGCTCATTCTTCCTTGACCCAAAGCTCTGTGTGAAATCCAGCAGATAGCAAAACAAAGGTCCATATATATCTCAGCTCTACTTTTGGTTTTTCTTTTTTACATTTCAATGGACTGAACCCCCACTAAAAGAAAAAGAAGTATTACAACATCTTATTTACAATGTCTTTATAATAATGTTTCATAACGGGTAGGATAATTCCACCCTTCATATTCTTCTTTTTCTGAAAATAGTACGTGAACTTCTTTAGCCCTTTAATCTTCCATGTAAATTTGAAAATCAACCTAACAACTTTCATGTAAAACTTCGTTGGAATTTTTATTGGAACTACATTGAATGTATAGAAGAGTTAGTGGTGAATTCACATCTTAGAGAAATGATTGTATGACATAATTTTTCTGGTAATTTATATTTACATATTTTCTAATATTCAGGCAGTCTTCAATAAAACCACTTTGTCATGGTGTAGTACATTGTTCAGTAAATGCTGCATTTGAATTGGCAATATTTGCTTTAAAATGGTCACATCTAGATCTATGAGAAAAATGCACTTCTAGTTGCCTTCTCATTATGTATTCTGTCTTTCTTGATACCAATTCCTTTCTTTTTTTGGTAGCTGGAATCATAAACAAGCTGGAACTATTTGCTACTTTTGTTCTCTAGAAGACTTTGAAAAATATTTCAAAGATGTATTATTTGAAAGCCATTTTTAATTTATGTCATAGAAAAAATGAAAAATAAAGCCTTAGACTTCTAATCCAGAATTTCCACTTTTCAAAAATCTCAATGCTGTATAAACACTTTAAATTTTAATTCAAAGTATGTATTTGCATGTCAAATAATTTCGCCCTCTAGTGTAACAAGAGATTAAATCCCCTATTTGAGCTCTACCAAATCTATCAAAATAAATTGCTTGAATATTTATTCATTATCACAAATTGCCTTTGAGATTAACTGTTTTATTTAGAATGCTATTCTAAGAGAACACTAAGTCTGGTTTGAAACTACAAATACGTATAGAATAAATCATTGAGACTTGATACTCAGGACTTCCTTTGAGTAATAACTTGCAATTTCAATTCCATACAGTACATTTTTGATCATCTTCAAGTAGTGCTCTTTGATCTAATCTAACAAAATGCAAAATTGTTCTTCAATTTGCTCAGATTAACTAATATATAGGATATAGGCTAAAGAAGAAAGGAGGGGACTTTCAATTAAAATGTAACAAGAATATGTCTTCATTTCTTACCACAGTTAGATTAGACTGTGATCAGTGACACATTATTTGTTACAGAATAATCATAGAGATTGTTGCTCTGTTAACTGACTTCTAGGTCTTAAGAATGAATTTTAAATGGAAATTTTATTTATAAAATATGGAGGCAGCACTGAAATAAAGTCATTGACATATGCTGAAATCACAAACTGTAATTAATATATTTTATTTTAATTTTGCTATATAAGAAAGCTCATAGTTTAAGAGCTTTTCTATGGATACTCCGCCCAGATAGAGAATAAGGAGATAAAATATATCTAAATTAATTTACATAAAATCTGGTGGTGCAGAGCATTCATTTATCTCAGCAGCTCTGTCAAACTAGTGAGCTGTCATACTAAGGGACAGCCTTCTAAAGTTGTTTGACTCCCACAGAAAGAATTGAAGGGTATTAGCAATATCTATCGATAGATATTAGCAGACAAGTTTATAAAAGTATTTATATTAGCTATCACTCTTTTAATATTTTATCAAACTGTTAGTAGAAAAAACAGTCTGTCTACTTTCCTCACCTTTTCTCAAAAGTATTATATCTGGCATTATTCTACTCCTAGCTTACCTTTTGCTTTTGTTGATTATATTGTTGGTTAATATACAACCATCTTAATAAGTTGATTAAATAGGGAGAAAAGTTAATCATTTCTAATATCTTCTCAAGATCAAAGCAAATATTACTTTAAAGCTGTTAATTACTCGACTAGGACAAGTGTTAAAAATAAATGAAAAAACAAATCTTCACTATATTGGATACATTGATATACCAGAATGAGACAAACTCCAACAGATATTCTGAGATTGAGCAAAAATATCTAAGTAAATTTATTAATTCAATTATTTATTCATTCATATATTCACAATTTAAATAGATACATTTAACAACTGTTTGATATTTAGTCCATACCACCGTAATAGTGACTATAGTTCATGGACTCTGTCCTCAAACACTAATCATACCAATGGATAAGATATTTTTGTCCTCACATCAGTAAAAGATGCATAAGGTAAGTAAATTGTTGGGAACATAGGTTCTGCCTTCAGCTTTTGTGCATCCCAAGTTGCTGGTTATTTTTATCTAACTAAAACACAAGTCACATCAGTCTAAACCTCAGTACACTTGTTCCTAAGATCAGGCTAATAATAGTAACTGCTACCTAGAGACTTTTTAAGCAAATGAATGATTTTATATAAACTTCTGTTTTAATTATTATGACTGTTAATAGAATTCACAAATCTGTTGTCTTAACACACGCAGGTGTTTTAAGGGCTCCTATGCTCCATCAGTCTTATTTTGAAACATTTTGAAACATTTCAAAATATTAACTTGCCATACACAGTGAGAAGACTCCTTCAGTCCTTAAATAAGTCAGAAAAAAAGTCAAAATAATTATGTAAATGTTTAGATCAGTTATGAATTATAAAATAAAGTCTAAGATCTGTAAAATCATAGGTTCCCATGTTGTCAGGAATACTGAAGTGACCTAGAAACTAATTAATTTTCACTCAATTCTCTTTTCCAGCCTTATTATGAGTATATTTTCAGCCTTTGTTTTCTAGCCTTTGTTTTACAATAGCTTTGAAAATAATCGCCAAGATTTTATGTGACATTTTCTCCTGCTCTCCTTTTAAAGACAAAACTAAGAGGTCACAGTGAAAAATCTTACAAAACACAAACTAATTACGCTGTTGTCTTATAGAGAGAGACTGATTATCATTAACCACATAGATTCATCTGCCAGAGGAAAGAAAAAAGGTAATGTATTTTTCCCAAAAGGGAGTAGAAAGCATGGTGTTAGGAATGCAAATTTTAGAGTCAGAAAGACCTGCCTTAGAATGCATCCACAATTGGTTAGCTGTATGAGCTTAGAGAAGTTAATTTCTCTGTGCCTCAGTTTCTTCTTCCATGAAACAAACAGGTGTAACAATTTTACTTATCTCATTTCTAATGGTTAAATAAAGGAATGCTAGTAAAGTGTTTAAAACATGCACTGAACTTTGTTAACTTAAGCATTTGTAACATACTAACTAGATTCAGTTAATCACTTGGCCTCGTCTCCAGCTGATAATTAAGCATACAGATTCTGTCTAGGTTACTTAAACCCATTTATAACTACCAGGAAGTTGAGTTCTGCAGATATTTGTAGGACATTTAGTTGGCTCAGACAGCAAGTAAAAAAAAAAAATCACTGTACTTTCCATAAATCAAACCTTTCTTGTTTTTCAAAATAAGCAATTTTCAGAGGTGTCACTTAGGAAGGTGACACCTGTATTGTGAACATGCACAGGGAGGTGGTATCAGGGACATGCTGTCAATTCTTATGACATTGAAAGAAAAGGTGACAAGGACAAAGAGTCTTGATGACTTGCACCTGACACAACTCCACTCATAGAGCAAAGGAGACAAGATCAAGTTGAGACTGCCAGGGACAAGGGGATGAATACATTAAAGAAATCTGTAAATAGAAAAAGACATTAAACATGAAGGTAAGAAATAAAAATTTAGGGACTTCCCTGGAGGCACAGTGGTTAAGAATCCACCTGCCAATGCAGGGGACATGGGTTCGATCCCTGGTCCAGGAAGATGCCACATGCTGCAGAGCAATTAAGCCCATGCACCACAACTACTGAGCCTGTGTGCCACAAGTACTGAAGGTCACACACCTAGAGCCTGTGCTCTGCAACAAGAGAAGCCATTGCAACGAGAAGCCTGCACACTACATCGAAGAGTATCTACCACTTGCTGCAACTAGAGAAAGCCTGCTCACAGCAACAAAGACCTAATGAGGCCAAAAATAAGAAATTAATTAAAAAAAAATAAAAATTTAAGTATAGAACCTTTCCTTCACTAACAAGCATACATTATCTAATAGTAGAAGTGAAACTAGAAGATTTTTCTTCTTTTTCATTAATCTCTTTATGTCTTTCCTCAAAAGAAGAAATATGAATGACAGATAAGGAAAAAGACACTAATTACCTCAATATAAAGTGATTGGAAAGGGAAAACATAGGAAGAGGATGTGTTTTAATGTAATAAACAATGTATGTGATGTACCTTAAACATATCAAGCATTTGATAAAGGGTAATAGCTTTCAACAGCATCGTAAAAACCTATACATAATCCCCAAATCATCATATTTTCCACTTTTCTTTAATCCTAACTCATTTCATTTCACTTGGCTTTGAGGAGGAGAAATCAGTATCTTCTGAGACTTCTTTATAATAAGTACAGCATTACTGCATGCAAGAAATATACAGTGTAAGGGAATTAGCTATCACTTTTCAAAAATATAATATTTACTTCCCATCCCTTCTTTCCCCTTCCTCCCTCCCTCCCTCCTTTCTTCCTGAACAAGAATATGAATATTCTTAATATGTACTGTTTTGCATTCAAATGAACCTGGAAAATCTATATAAGGGTAAATTCACAATTATATATCATTATATTTTCTTGGCCGTAAGTAGAAGATGTAAGTCAATGGTGGTTGTTATTCAAAAAGAACCTCCACAATTTTATTTCAAAATGGCCACTGCCATCATAGTTGATTTACCATCCACACTTCAGAGCAACAAGGTTCACACATCTGATGTTGGTGGAATCTTTTTATGAAAGTGCAGTATGACTTTGTCAAATATCAGCTAATATTAATCATGTATACCTAAAAACTTCATGAAAAGGAAATGATTCACATAACTAGAATCAAAGAAATTATGAAAGCAGAACTACCCAGTTATAAAACATTGTTAATAGGCTTCCACATTTATTTCTTGAGAAACTGATAAATTATAAATGAAGTCAATGTTATTCCATTTGGATGCAATTATTGAGCAATTTCATTTAAGAATATGTAATATTCTTTTGCTAAAAGGGAAAAAGCTCTTGAACATTAAAAATGTAGGTTCATATCTCATTATTACATAACAAAAAGAGTATGAAACTAAAACCAAGAAACTTAGTTATGCCAAAAATCTATAGTCTGACTTTGCCTCTATCATATTCCTGCACTATAATTTTCATTATATATAATTAAAAGATTGTGTTTAGTCATACTTTGTTTCCTTCCTACTCTAGCATTTTGTATTTCTAAACACATAAAAGATGGTATAATGTTATTACAAATCACAAATGTAATGATAATATTGTAGCTAACGGAGGTTAGCAGGAAGTATATTGTAAAATATCACGAAGACTCTCTTTCTGACCAAACTTTAGCCAGTCTCCTCTAAGCCATGTTCTCAACTAGGCTTCTGCATTTGAACTTCCATGTTAATCTTTGCATTCTCAAGATTCCTACTAAGTCGTTTAGCTAGAACCCTCATCTTTGACATCTGACTACTCTCCATACCTGATCAAATTCCTCACCTCGCCAACCCCAGGTAATATCTGAAAATCCTGACCTGCCTTCAGTAAGAAATCTGTTAGGTCTGTTTAGCCAGAATCCAGCTAGAAATATCTTCATGTTTCCCATTAGTTAGTGTCCATCTACTCAACACCCCCCCTCCCCCTTGCTTTTGGCTCTAAATCCCTACTTCTTTTTTGCTGTGGTCAGAGTGGAGCCCAAATGCCTCTCCTCTACTGCAAAGCCTCATTGGGGTAGTCCCTTCTTGAATGAAGTCTTCCTTACCATCTTTGGACTCCTAATCATAACTTATTTTCAAATGTCAATCAGATGTTTTTTAGAAATCTGTTAGTCACTTAAATAATCCAAGCCAGTTTCTTACCACTTACATTTGAATTACAGTAGTTATGTTTAGATACAAATGATAAGATTACACCTAATTAATCATTAGGTCATTTCCCATTGAGATCAGAGTGACCTGCCATTTTTTGGGGTGTCCAGGATGTCTGTTGACCGGTTTTTATTTCTTTTTACGTTCTTGAATAAAGAGGGTTTAAGAAAAAAAAACCCTCAATTTTTAGTTGTTTTAAATCCATTTTCTAAGTTTCTGGCAGATTTTTTTTTTCTTTTTTAAGGTTCATTTCAGTTTTTCTCCTCAAAGATTTATCAACAGGGCTTCCCTGGTGGCGCAGTGGTTGAGAGTCAACCTGCCGAAGCAGGGGACACGGGTTCGGGCCCCGGTCCGGGAAGATTCCACATGCCGCGGAGCGGCTAGGCCCGTGAGCCATGGCCGCTGAGCCTGCGCTCCGCAACGGGAGAGGCCACAACAGTGAGAGGCCCGCGTACCGAAAAAAAAAAAAAAAAAAAAAAAGATTTATCAACAAACCCATTTGCATGTATTCTCATAATTACAGCTTTATATGATCTCTCAGTGAACTAAGCTGGTGAAGAGAACAGAATCAGCCCATTAAAACAAACATCTCATGCGGAGAGGCAGTGGGTGGATGCACTAAACTGCTTCAAGGAGCTGAACACCAAAGGCTCTCCTGAGCTGCAAAAGCAATGATATTTAATTTGTCAACACTGAGGTTTCAAACCTACTGAGTAGTGCACAGATATGGAAAATACAGAAGAGTGGAGATTCACAGCTGGAGTTATTGGTTATAGGAGATAAAATAAAACCTAAATAAATCCCTAAGTAAATGGAGGAAAACACTACTACCAGTAAATGAGCTCAGAGAAATCTTCAGTCCTGAAAGAGACCTGGACCACAGGGAATGGAAGCCAAGTTTGCAATACAGATACAGAGATTTATTTGTAAGACCATGCATAGCTGAAAGAGTGTACAGTTTGAGACTGTGAAAACAGTGACAAACTAATGGCTTTGCCACTTGCCAGAAAAATTACTTAATGCCTTTGAGGCCATTATATCACCTATAAGATGGGAATAATACCTATTTGGGAGTGTTGCAACAAAGGTTGGGGAAAATCACCTACACAATATTCTATATGTTGGCTTATTGATATGAATTTAAACATGGATTTTTTTTCTGGTATAAAATTACCAAGTTAGGTGGACACTTTACTGATGATCTTAGGATTCTAGTTTTAAAGATTTGTAAATCATATTGTGCTATCCTTATACATGTAGCCACAATATTCTTTTTGGTGCACGCATTTAATTACAATCACGTTTGTTACCTCATAAGAAAAATCTGTCCTTCAAAAGGTAGCTTTAAAAGTAGTTCAATTTCAAAAAAGGTTGCTATTTCAAAGCTAGCACTATTAAGTATTTTCCACTTGTGTGCAAAGAGGGTCTTTGTTGAACTAGCACTTCCTGAAGTTAAGTGTGTATTTTGCAGCATTTCTTCAAGAACAAAAGAAAGATCTACAGATTCTAGTACTGACTTAGGTTTCTACAAATGTAAAACCTGTGCCAAGGACTTAAAGAGTTGTAGTTTATTTGAAGATGCAGAAGAGGAAAAGCCAATTTAGGTTTACATTACCAAAATTGTTGCTTTGGGCAACAGTGCTTGATTCCATTAGGAATACTGGACAGGAGTCCAAATGCCTGCCATCATTCTCAACCTAAAGGATAGGAGGTGGGAGCATTTTACTCAGCTGTTCAGTTCACCACTCTTCCCCAAACTTGAGGGTTTTCTCTGGGGTGTTAAATCCTCACACTTCTGAGTTGCATCTGTGTGCATCCTGAGGAACTCTGAGAGATGCAGAAGTGTCACAAGGGAAAAAAACAAGAGTAGTTGAAGTGAGATGTTGTCAGCTCAAACATGTCTCTCTCATAGCTTCTAGTGGTTTGCTGGCAATCTTTGGTGCTCCTTGGTTTCTGCTGCATCACCCCAATCTGTGCCTTCATCTTCACATGACATTCTAATTATAAGGACACTAGTCATATTAGATTATGGGCCCATCTAACTCCAGTATAACCTCATCTTTATTAATTGCATACACAGCGATCCTATTTCCAAATAGGGTCACTCCTGAGGAACTGGGGGTTAGGACTTCAATGCATGAATTTTGAGAGGACATAATTCAACTATATAAGTAGTAGCATGTATTTGTATATCTACCAAAATAATGATTTGATAATTATAAATATTACTATATTGTTACATAAAATCATTGTTACACATTTAAATTAATGTAGGGATTTACTCACATACATGAAATTGTTCTTGCTTTTAAATATCAATACTTCCTGTATCTCTGACCCTCTAGTTTAAATTATTCTTCTTCTGTCTGGCATATAGACAGAATTTCTTTTTGCTGCAGGTGTGCTGGTAGCAATTCCCTTATTTTTAATAAGTCTGAAAATGACAATTTAAATTTCATTCTTAATATATTTACTTACTATTGATAGGTTTTGTTTCATTTTTTATAGTTATTTGAATTGTTTCTGTTGAGAAACAAAATGATCAGTTCTACTCATTACTTTTTTGAATGTAAACTTTGTTTTTCCCTGTAGTTGTTTTGAGATTTTTTTCTCTGTCTTTTTGTTAAACTATGATCTCCTATAATGTAGATGGCTTTTTATAATTCCATCTTTCAATTTAAAGAGTTTTAAATCTGTAGCTTGATATATTTTATCAGATTTGGAGATTTTTTATTCATCATCATTTCTAATATTACTTCTGCTCCATTATTCCTTACTAGTTCCTCTAGGGTTCCAGTTAAATATATGTGAGGATTTCTTACTCTATCTTATTTACTTCCTATTTGCACATCTGTCTCTTCTATCCTGTGATTTCTCCAAGTGTCACTTTGGCTATTTTACTCAACCTCTTACTAATTCTCTCATCATCTCTGTCTGTTATGTTGTTAAACCTATCAACTTACTGGTTAATATTACTTATTGTTTTTTTTTTCAGGTCTACAATTTCTTTTTTTTAAATCTGTAATGTTTCAGTTTCCATTTCTCCACTGAAATTCTAAATCTTAGACTTTTATTTTGTTGAGTATAGTGAGCAAAATTATTCTTTTTAACAATTTTTATTTGAGATAATTATAGATTCACAAGAAATTACAAGAAGTAGTACAGAGACACCCTGTGTACACTTTACCTAATATCCTTATGGTAATATCTTGCAAAATTATAGTATATCACAACCAGAATATGTGCATTGATATAGTCAAGATATAGAACAATTCTATTACTGCAAGAATCTCTCATGTCCTTTTATAACTACACCTACTGCTTGTATCCTTGTTCTTGTCCCCTGTCAACCACTAATCTTCTCCGTTACATAATAATAAAGTTGTGATAATGCAACATAAAAGGAATCATAAAGCATGTAACATTTGGGGATTGGGGTTTTTTTCATGCAACATGATATTCTGGAGATTCATTCAAGGTGTTGCTATCATTGTTACTCCTTTTTATCATTGAGTAGTATTCCATGATAGGTATATACCACAGTTTGTTTAACCATTCACCCGTAAGTGACATTTGGGTTGTTTCCTGGTTTGACTATTACAAACAAAGCTGCTTTGAACAAACATCCATTCCCAGGTTTTAGTGTGAACATAAATTTTCATTTCTCTGGGATAAATGCCCAGGAGTGCAATAGCTGGTTCAGATGGTAATTGCTTGTTTAGGTTTTTAAGAAATTGTCAATCTGCTTTACAGAGCAACTGAACCATTTTATATTCCTTCCAGCAACGTGTGAGCAACCCAGTTTCTCCACATCCTTGCCAGCCTTTAGTGTTGTCATTACTTTTGATTATAGGTATTCTAATAAACATGTATTTATAATTCATTACAGTTTAATTTGCATTTCCCTAATGGCTGAAGATGTTGAATGGTTTTTCATATGCTTATTTTCCTATTAGATTAGATTTTCCTACCTAACTAGCCTTTTCAGTGAAATGTCAGTTTATGTCTTTTGTCCTTTTTCTTATAAGATTGAGAGTTCTTTTATATATTTATATATTTGGGGTACTACTACTTTGTCTGATAAGTGGCTTGCAAATGTTCTTTCCCAGTCAGAACTTGTCTTTTCATCCTCTTAACTAAACCTTTCACAGGGCAAAAATTTTAATTTTTATTAAGTATGATTTATATATATATTTTTTCTTTTATGGATCCTGTTCTATTGTTAAGTCTAAGAATGCTTAATGTACCCTTCTTAGGTGCTGACGATTATCACCTATTTTTTTGCTAAAAGCTTTATAGTTTTTGTTTTTATAGTATTGTATTTTGCATAGTATTGTGTTATGAGCTAATTTTTGTATCAAATGTGACATTTAGGTTAAGACTTTTGGAGGGCAGGGGGGACTATGGGAGTCTTATTGCTCCAGCACAATTTTTTGAAGTCTATCCTTCCATCATTCAGTTGATTTTGCTCCTTCTCTATTCATTTGCAGATATCTGTGAGGGGTTATTTCTAGAGTCTCTATTCTGTTCCACTGATCAATTCTGGCAATATTCAGCCAATGGCAACTGATAACCACAGTTATATAGTAAACCTTAATTCTAGGTATGCTGATCCATTCATTTTCTTCCTTTTAAAAATTGTTTCAGTTATTTTAAGTTTCCATTTCCTTTGTCTTTCCCCATAAATTTTAGGACATCATGCCTATCTCTATAATGAATCTTCTAGGATTTTTATAGGAATTGAATTAAATCTATATATCAATTTGGATAGAATTGTATCTTTACTTTGTTGAATCTTTCAATCCATGAACACTGTATGTTCTATTTAAATACAGCATAATTTACTTAAATCTTTTATTTATTTAGTTATGATTTTGTAGTTTTAAGCATACTAGTCCTTTACATGTTTTGTTAGATTTACATCTAAGTATTTCATTTTTAGAACAACTGTAAATGGTGTGGTAACCTTTTTATTTTTTGTCCAAGAGTTCACTGCTCCTATGTAGAGATACAATAGATTTTGTTTGTTTATTTTGTATCTTGTGACCATACTGAACTCACTTAGTACTAGAAGTTCTTTTTGCTGTTGTTGTTGTTATTCTTGTTTCTTAGTTTCCTTGGTATTTTCTCCATGGAAAACTATGTTGTCTGTAAATAAGTTTCTTTTCTTCCTTTCTAATCTGCTTACCTTTTATTTCATTCACTCAGTCATTCCTTTTTGCCTTATTCCATTGGCTAGAAATTGCAGTACTATGCTAAAAAGGAATGTGGAGAACAGAAATTCTTGCCATGTTCCCAACCTCAAGGGGAAAATTACTAATTTTTAGGTGTGATACTTGCTGTACTATTTTAATACAGGCATAGCTTGGAAATATTTGATAACATTTTACCCATAGTCCAACTTCTTTCAAAATCAGAGTCAATCCTCTCAAACTCTGCTGTTGCTTTATCAACTAAGTTTAAGTAATATTCTAAATCCTTTGTTGTCATTTCAACAATCTTCACAGCATCTTCACCATGAGTAGATTCCTGATCAAGAAACCACTTTCTTTGTTCATCCCTAAGAAGAAACTCCTTATCCATTAAAGTTTTATCATGAGATTGCAGCAATTCAGTCACAACTTCAGGCTCCATGTCTAATTCTTCAAGAATTACCAAAATGTGACACGGAGACATGAAAATGTTGGGGAAATGGCACCAATAACTTTCTGGATGCAAGGTTGCCACAAACCTTCAATTTGTAAAAAATGCAATATCGTGAAGCACAATAAAATGAGGTTTGCTTGTATAAGCCCTTTATCAAATCAGAATCCTCCCTCTAAATCTGCTCAGTTATTATCATGAACGGGTATTGAATTTTCTCAATAAAATATGCTCTGTGACTTTTCTTTTTTAGCCTATTAATATGGTGGAGTTTAGTGACTGATCTTCAAATATTATACATGGAATAAATAAATTTGGTAATGGTATATATTTCTTTTTATATATTGCTGAATTATATTTGCAAATATTTTGTTAATTTTTGCATCTATATTCATGAGGGATATTGGTCTATAGTTCCCTTTTTTTGTAATACCTCTGATTTTGGTATCAGGGTAATGATGGCCTCATAAAATGAGTTGAAATGTTTCCCTCATATTTTGTGAAAGGAATTGTCTAGATTCAATATTCATTCTTCTTTATAAATTTGGTAGAATTCTTCAGTGAAAACACATGGGCCTAGAGATTTATTTGGGGGAGTTTTAATGAGTGAATTCAATTTCCTTAATAGTTATGAAGCTACCAAAATTATTATTTCATATTAGATGAGTTGTGGAAGATTGTGCTTTCCAAGGAATTGGTCTACTACACCAAAAGCTAAAGTTATGAGCATCAAGTTGTTTCTAGTGTTCCCTTATTATCCTTTTGACATCTACAAGGTCTTTAGTGATATTCCATTTGGTTCTATTCCTGACACTGGTAATTTGTGTCTTTTCTCTACTTCTTTGTCAGTATTTGAGGTTTATTAATTTTATTGATCATTTCAAAAAGTTGGTTTTTAATTTTCCTTTTTGCTTTTCTGTTTCATTTATTTCTGCACTTACTTTTTATTACCATTTTGCTGCTTGTTTTGGTTTATTTTGCTTTATAATATAATTACCTTTTTTTTAAAGAAAGAAGTAAAAGTACCTGTAATTTTGATAATTTCTTGACATGGCAAAATAATTTTACATTACAATCCAAAGGTGGTAGGGTGAGGAGGAGGGGCAGTGGAACAATCCAACAAACAAAAAAGAAATTGAGAGACACATGGTAGGAGGAGGGAAGGGTTTTAGCTGGAAGGGGTCTGGAGAGTGGGTAGGGGCACAACTAAAATGCAATTGCTTTGTTACTGAATACTCTTCATGGGAAAACAGCATCCTGACTCCTTCTCTACACCATACTGGGAGTAAAAAAAAAAAGATGCATTCAGGTGGAAATATGATTGGGGGTTGGAAGACAGAGACAAAGAAAGAATAAAAGTCAGAAATAGACACTGAGAGAGTCACCAGCAGATTGACAGCAGATATTGACTCTCCAGTAGTGGTACAATAAAAAACTGGGGGTGTTATGGGTTAGTACAAAAGCTGTAACAAGTGATATCTCTGGAAGATTTGAGATATAGAGGCAACTTTTCTATGGTTTTGACTTGCCTGACAGATTTCTATATACACAGAATATGTACGTGCTGTGTGGGCATTTACACATATGCACACAAGTGACTGCTTTCCCTAGAAGTAAAACTCCAAAAAGAGAGCCCAAAAGGAGCAGCAACAATGGCAGCAGCTGACCTTCACAGCTGCAGACACCTCCCACTCCAATTTACCAGGGCAGGGGGGAGGAGGTGACAGCTAACAGAGTAGGAAGGCATGTGCGTGCATGACTATGTGTAGGTGTATTACGGATATATGTGCATGTAAAAATCCTAGTTATAAAAACATCTGAAGGAGCTAGGGATTTGGCTGAAGGTCCAAGGTGTTTTTTGTCATGCTCAGGTTCAGGTTCAAAGTGGAATGTATGTAGATGGGAAACCCTAAGTCATCATCAGGGCAACTGTGGCAGGCAGGATCCGATGTCCCACAGTGGCAAGAGACACTAATCTTTCCTCAGGAAGAGAAGAGCTGATCCACTTGACTCCAATTTTTAAAAAATACCTAGCATTTTCTTCTAGTTCCCTCAGTTCCTAACCAACTAACCATCAAAAGGAAGAAAACACGAAGCCCAAGATATTAGCTTGTCTCCCCTAAAGGAAGGAAAAGTGGAAGAGAGAAAGCATATGTATTCTTGTGCTAACATACTGGGCACACAAACCTGGAGTTCTCCAGAAATTAGGACAGGTTTATTGATTTTATTTTATTATGAGGTATTGGGGAAGGAAATAGAAGGCCTGTAAAAAAGAGGTAAGTCTGTCACAGAACTACATGACAGTTTCATTAAACTCTAACTAAAAACACAGAGAAGTGTGATTACTATTTCCAGCCAATCTCCCCATCACCATAGTCATGTAACAAACTAAGGTGATGTGGGTCTTGAGCCAGACTCACAGAGTCCCCTGGCCTTGGCCTCTGTACAGTGTTTCTGCATTTGATCTTTTTGATATTTTTCAGGATCATGTCATGTAGAATGACATATTGATTCTTTAGCTCTGATATGATGAGCTAAAAGCTGTTATATTCTTTCTCATCAATACCTGTCAGGGTGCAGGAAAGTCCTCCACATGGGGATATTTAGCTACTTTGGAAACCGATTTGGCTCTTGTAACATAATATCTAGAAATCTGATCCAGATGAGATGCAGCTCTCAACATTCTTAGCTCTGCAATTGTCTTCTCCTCAATGGACACCCCGAAGTTGTTCCCATCTTCTAACACAGGAATTAGGAGTTGTACCCACATTTTTATGGTGCTTCATTTCAGGATCAGCGGCCAGATCTCATGTTTCACTGTCTCAAAACTCTCCACTAACTCCTGGTTGCTTTTTAGCATCACATTGGGCATCACAAATACCATGGTTCCTTGGAAGGCCTCCACACTCACCCAATCTTCGCTTCTTGGAAGTGGGATCTTCCAGTCCATTGTGGCTATTGGTGAGAAGAATAGTCAGGGACCAGCAGACTCATGTCTGAGTGGATCTGAGTTAGGTTATATATGTTTAGGATTGGTCCTTTCAAAAAACTGTCAAGTTCTAACAACTTCTTTGAGAAAATGTTTTCCACCAAGTCTTCTGCCTCAGTTGTGATCTGCTCTCTGAAAGAATCAACCTTTGAATGGTGGGTAGCGTCAGAGGGACTAGAGGAATCTCAGTGCTCCCTGGAGGTGGCTGCCCTCGCTTGGCTCACACACAGCTTGCTGAGTCCCACCCTCAGTTCCTTCCTCCCACTTGCTCTCCTGCTGCCTGCTGCCTGCTCACACTCTATAATTATCTCAATTACTCCCTTTACATGTATCAGTGTTCCAATTTTTACTTCAGCCATCAAATATAAAACTTGAGAAGGAAACTGAATTTGCCCACATATTTGCCATTTCCACGTTCTTTCTTCCTTCCTGATGTTCCAAGTTTCCTTCTTTTAGAGAACTTCCTTTAGCTATTCATTTAGGGCAGGTGTGCTGGC
This sequence comes from Phocoena sinus, assembly GCF_008692025.1. Classification (NCBI taxonomy): domain Eukaryota; kingdom Metazoa; phylum Chordata; class Mammalia; order Artiodactyla; family Phocoenidae; genus Phocoena; species Phocoena sinus. The sequence continues at coordinate 119,360,740 of NC_045764.1, read as the reverse complement.
AACAAATTCTCTATTTTCCATCATTTCAGAATGTCATTATACTCCCTGTCACTCCTAACACTTTTAAGCAATTGCTTTTTTTCTTCATTTCCGATGTTCCAAATTTCTGTTATCATTTCCCCTTTGTATTAGTTTCCTAGGACTGCCATAACAAAGTACCATAAAGTAGCTGGTTGGCCTACAAAAACAGAAATTTACTGTTTCACAGTTCTAGTTGCTAGATGTCCAAGATCAAGTTGTTGGTAGGGTTTGTTCCTTCTGAGGTCTGTAAGGAAACGTCTGTTCCATGCCTCTCTGGGTCTTCACATTGTCTTCCCTCTATCCTTGTCTTTGTGTCCAAAATTCTTCTTTGTATAAGGACAGCAGTCACATTGGATTACAGCCCACCCCAATGACCACATTTTCACTTGATTCTCTCTGTAAGAAATCTGGGGGCTTCTATATACCTTTTTTTGGGAGGAGGGGGACACATCAACCCATAACATCCTCTTTTTGAAGAAATTCCTTTAAGTAATTTTTTTAGAGCAGTTCTGCTGCAATGAGTTATTTTAGTTTTGCTTCATCTGAGAAAGCTCTTATTTTACATTTATCCTTAAATAATATTTGCCCTGAATACTGAAACTTGGTTTTAAAGCTTTTTCCTTTCAGCACTTAGCACTGTGGTACCCTTACTTTCTGGAGTCCATGGTATCTAGTGAGAAATCTGCAGTCATTGAAATTATTGTTCCCTATAGACAGTGTTTTTTTTTTTGTTTGTTTTCTGTTTGTTTGTTTTCTCTAAGAATTTTTAAAAGACTTTTTTCTTTATCTTTCATTTTCAGTAGTATCTGGTCATGGAGTCCTTTGTATTTACCCTATTTGGTATTCACTAAGCTTCTTCAACTGGTAAGTTTATATCTTGGCTCCAAGTTTGGGAAGTTTCTGTGATTTTTTTCAAAAATTTTTCCACACTTTGCTCTATCTCCTCTCCTGATACTCCAAAGACACAAATAATATAAATATTTTGTTACATGACATAAGGCTCTTGTCATTATTTTTTTTCCCCTCTGTTGTTCAGATTGAATAATGTATCTTTATCTTCAATTTCCTCTGTTATCTCTATTCTGCCAATTAGTCCCTGTATATAGTGAGGCGTTTTTTTTTTTCCCAAGTAATGTGTACCTTATATTTCCTTGCTGAAACAAATTTTCCTTTTGGTTTCAAATACCTTTTAAATTGTTTTCTGGAGCTTTGTGAAATTAATAGTTTCTTTCAAGTCTTTGCCAAATAATTCAAATATATGTGTCATCTCATCATGGGTGTGTCTTGATTTATTTTTTCCATATGAAATGAGATTTTCCTGGTTCTTCAAATTCCAAGGATTTCTGAATTTTACCTTAGACTTATTAAATGTTATACAATGAGACTCTGGGTCTTGATTAAATCCTGTGGCGAACGTTGATAGCCTTCCATGGGCTACTGTTTTAAAGTCAATTCTGATTCCAACCCTTTTTGCACCATTCGGAACTGTTCCATGTGTGCACCAGTCAATATCCAGACCTGGGTGATGGTCTCTCTGTTCAATTCTCAAAGTGTTTGGTGTACTGAATGGGATCAGATGTACACATGTGGAGTTTGAGGATGAGCCCAGAAAGTCATAAATAGCTTAGTTTATCTCCTTCCTCAGCACTTTCCTCTCCACAATATCCTTGTACTTCCTGGTTTCTTTGGGCTCCTCTCTGGAACTCTATTCAGAAATCTGGTGTTTTATATACTCTGCCTTGCTGGGCACTCCCAAAACTGCTCCTGCATGCAGAGCCAAGCAAAACAAGGATAGAGAAAAAAACCAACCAACCAACCAAACAAAGAAAAAAATGGATTTCCACCCATTCTTTTGTAAATACAGTTCCATAGAAGGACAAAGAAGGCTCATCTCCATTAGAATTTTGACTCCTGCAGGAGCTTATTGCTGCCAGCTGCTGCTGTCACAATGGGATTGCTTAAGGGTTAGAGCGAAGGAGAATGAAAGAAAGAAAACAAAAGATATAAAATTATATACTCTGAGTGTTAAGGGTTCCTTTTCACACTCCTTGAGCCAGACTAGAGGATTTCTCTTTGAGCTCTCTCTGTTTGTGCCCCAGTGGCATATTCTGGTGTTTAAGTTTAAAACCATGAGATATCAGAAGAGAAAAAAATACTAGATTCACTGCAGCTTTGATGGTATTTTGGATTCTAATCTTCTGTTCTATTCTGCCTGTTCTATTTGCTTATGAGGGTTCTCAGTATTCATTAGGACACACAGGTAGTGTGTATATACATCTTATCCAGAACCTGAACCCCAAATATATATTTTTAGTGTAGTTTTATTTTACTAACACCAAAAAGGGAAATACATGGACAGAATAGTACTGACCAATTTCACTTCTTCAACACTGATACGTAAAATCCTACATAAGATAGCTTCTTGGGTCCATTTCTTTGTAACATTTCAAGAAGCAAAGCAAAGCAAAGCAATTCTGTATGTCATGTGTATATTATATATTAAACATACACAATAAAAGAATAGTAAGAAATATGGAAATGATATTCACCAGTTTCAGGTATTTGATTAACTCTGGAGAATGAGAAAGAGGAAAAGAATAGTATGTGGACTTATAGTCTATGTCTGCAAGTTTTTTTTCTAAAAGAGAAATAAAAGCATCTACAGGTAATATAATGTGTGTTTAATCATAATAATGAACTGATAGGTATATGTAATATTTGTTTCTGCTGTTTTTTCTATGTTTGAAACATCACAATGAAAAATTAAAATATTACAAATCTGATAAAAACAATTATTTTAATCAGCACACAAAGTGACACTTATGAGCAAAAGCATTCTGGAAATAATATTCTTATACTGTTAACTGTAGTAACAATAATTCTGCAGGGAGATAATAGCAATATGGACAAAGCAATTAAAATTAAATGCTTGCTAACAGTTTTAAGTCATATTTGTAATATTATGTGATGGTAGAATTTCGTATAAAAGACATCATTTGTAACACAAAAGTGACAACAACATATATCTCCAAATACAAATGATAAACCATTTGGGGTACATATATTTGAGCTGAAACTAGTGGGCTGGTGGATTAGATAAGAGAAGCAGCACAGTGAATTAATACATTTCAAATCTAAGTGTATGTCTACTTATTAAAGGAAAATGTACATTTGCTATTAGCATAGTAACATGTTTGAGTACCTCTAATTGATTTAGGAATTATTATTCTTACAAGACTCAAAAAGTCAAGTTATTTGGTAAAGTGGAAGTGATATTGTCATTTGAAAAGTGATATTGTCATTCAAAATTTCAATAATAAACATATATTATAAAAGGAACATAGATTTTACAAAATACACTCCAGTGTGGTATATTTATTTGCCAATTATGTTCATTTGTTTGATTTTGTGCTACTCTAAACTTACACATCTAAAACTGAAAAAGAGATTTAATCATTCCCATTGTCATGACGTTTTTCAACATTGTTTTACTGAGGACAGCACAGTAATTTCTTAAGGCCTGACTTATCTGGTATGAACTGAATAATCTAAATCCTTTTCAATCTTTCCTTTTAAGAAACAAAAAAGTAAGGAAAAAAAGCTATTACTAATTTGGTCCTTTATTTATCTAAACTATGTTATTATTATCTCGCTAATATTATTTTTCTCCTATTTCACAGCATTCGGGTAGCAGAGTCATCTGAACATAATTAATACACAATATGATGTGTAGAATAAATAAATTAATAAAGAATTATAAATACTTGGAAATTATTATTCTCATACTTTTTAGACTAATTTATATAAATCAGTAATCATATAAAACTACTTTAGTTTAAAATAATTGAGACTATTTCAAAGTACAGTATATGAGATGTCTCCCTCATTATCCAAAATGGACATTTGTAAAGTGAATCTATGCCTGGATTTAATTTTTCTTTTTTTAGTTATCAACAATCTAGCTGAGATTAGAAGTTATCAGCATACTGAAAACCATGTAATTGAAGGAATATTATCTCTTGGCTTTACTCTGAGTCTGAGAGAAGAATATAGCTACTAGAATAAAGTGATAGTAAAGAACCTTGATAAGGTCTAGTAACCCAACCATTGAAATGCACCATGGACAGGTATCGTGTGCTTTATTTCCCTCCAGTGGATAAGTAAATGAATAAATACAAGGAAAAAAGTCAGTTGTGCTTTGATGTGCTTGCTTAAAAGCCATTTATTATATTGAGATGTCTCATGTAGAGTACTTAGAGAACTGCACTATAAAATTTGCAAACTGAAAATAAATATGTGCTTATTATCAAATAAGTGTGCTGAATCAGTAAAATGAATCGCTAGAAAACCTGCAATCAGTATTTTATTTCTGTATTCTGAAAGTCAGTGCTCTTGAGGCAGAAACAATGGGATAAAGTGATGCTTTTCCTCTTTCAAGTTAACATAGGAAAGTTACAGAACAAACATTAAGAAAAAGAAAGTTTAAATGTCATTTTTATTTGCTTTTGAGAGAATTAATTTTTGTAGAAAATTAGTATTTACATCGCTAACAATTATTTTTGATAAGACCAACTCTAAAATCATTTGCATCACCTGAACAAACGGTCCTAATGGTCCTGGGAAGAAAAATCATTAAAAAAGTAACATATATACTTTTTAAAAGACAGATCATATGCTAAACATTTAGATAAAATATTTAATTCCCAGGCCAATATCATAAGTGATGTACCATTTTCACTCTCACCATTTTATAGACAGTACCTGAAGGAGACTGGTAAAATGTTGCTTCTAAGGTGACAGGAAATTGTAGAGCAAGGATTTAAACCCAAGTAGGCTGGCACCAGAATTTATAATCTGTTAAGAAAGCCTCAAGGCATGTTATCTGGTAGAAGAATCTGGTATAATTTTAAATACTTACCATACCAAATGGATACTTGAATAATCTGGATTTAATTTTAGCATAAAATGCTGACAGAAATTGTTATTGAATTAGGGTTTCATAGTACACTATTTTATTCAACTGTATAATAAGATAAGATACAAAATAGAAGAAAAACATGTTTTTAAAATTTCTAATAAAATAATTGTTAAATATACATTTTCTCAGCAATTTTGGGATATCAGTGATATAATTTGTAACGAGTACTTTCATAAATTTTAGGCTGAGTTACATACTTTATTGTTTGAAACATTCTGGAGAAAGTTGACACAAAATGATGAAATAGAGTAGAAAAGTGAGAGCTATTCTCAAAGATAAAATTACTTTTAACATTTGAATTAAATATAGAAAATCAAGAGAACTAAATATTCTAATTTTTCAATAGTCAGTATAAAATACCTTGTAAAATCAACTGGTGAAAACATATATTGAAATTGTTTTTTAGGATATTTTTCTATAAATGGGTTAAATATGAATCAATTAATTTTAACAGTCCCATTATATCAAGGACAATGTTTTCCATGTATTGAAGATATATTTAATTTTTTAGAAAATTAAATAAACAAGGAGGAAAAATAATTTTCTCCACAAGAGATATGAAAATACCAGTAAGTTCCCGTGCTTTATTCATATATTTGGGTAACATTTTTTGAGGAGAGATTACCAAAAATATTTAAGCAATTGAAGCTTCATTGGATAAAAATTTATTATTTGTGGAAGACAACAAATGGTGGTCAATTTAATCGGCTTCCTATAATTTGCAATTTCAAAGAACACTTTCATAGGTTAAATATTTCTATTATAATCACTTCTCTGCACACTGGAAACCAACCCTCATCCTAGAAATTCCATAAAATGAAATTCAACAGAAGATAAATTTGTTTTGGCTGCCAACCACAAACTTTTAGTTGCTGAAATGAAAGCAGTAAAAGGCAAAACTGAAGCAAACCAAGTAAAAAGTCTTCACCTGGTCACAAGTTTTATCTGATCCATTTAGAAAAACAATTGCACCATTCCTTTTGGCTTGCACTGTCATCATACATTATCCTATTAGTTTTAATTGGAAAATGAAAGGAATTAAGACAATTATTTTAGGCTTTCTTTCTAATCACTGCTTATATTCATGACTTGCTTCATTACTAATGTTGAGGTAAACATAGAAATGACTAGAAAAATAGTGTTTGTGACAGAAAAATAGACTTTATATATGACAAGGATTGCTTTTGTTATCAATATAATTCTTAATACTTGTATTTATTGATATATGACCTTACTTTTGAGGACCATGTATATCTTATACAGTAGACTAGAATTCAGGTGCCTCATTTAGCTGTCTCAGCCAAAAGGTAGCCCTAAACCAACAATTTAGCTGTCAATTGATAGTGATGGCCAACATCTGTACTGAGATAGGTTTCTAATGTCTGTACATATTGGAAGATTTGTGTATGTTTCATTTTACTATATTCACAATATTCATTGGAATTTTTCAGACTATGGTTAGGAATAATTATCAAAATATATTTACGTATCTGGAAAACAATCAGAAACTGCCACTAACTTAATATAAATAAAGAAAAACACTTTTATAAACAATTCCATATTTTCCTCATTTATTTTCAAAGAAAAGTCCAAGAAATGCCTAAGAAAGAGATATTATGTTATAACAAATTGATATTCTCTATCTCTTTAAAATAAAACCAAAAAATGAACTTCTAAAAATATTCTAATTTAAATATAAGTTAGAATAGGGCAATCTGAAATTAAAAGGTATAGAAGTAAAAAAATAAAGTCAAAAGGAAGAGAAGTAAAAAATCATTGTCAGGGCTTCCCTGGTGGCGCAGTGGTTGAGAGTCTGCCTGCCAATGCAGGGGACACGGGTTCAAGCCCTGGTCTGGGAAGATCCCACGTGCCACGGAGCAGCTGGGCCCGTGAGCTACAAATACTGAGCTCTGCGCGTCTGGAGCCTGTGCTCCGCAGCAAGAGAGGCCGCGACAGTGAGAGGCCTGCGCGTCTGGAGCCTGTGCTCCGCAGCAAGAGAGGCCGCGACAGTGAGAGGCCCGCGCACCGCGATGAAGAGTGGCCCCCGCTTGCCACAACTAGAGAAAGCCCTCGCACAGAAACGAAGACCCAACACAGCCAAAAATAAATAAATGAATAAATAAATTTATAAAAAAAAAAAAAAAAAAATCATTGTCAATAGTTTGGTTAATTATGCTGTAGTTTGATAAAGAATTTTATGATTTTTAGGAGTAATTAAATACATTGTTTATTCAGCATAATAAAAATTAGCATACTTGAATGAAGACATTTCCTAGATTTATGTAAAGTGGTAAATATAAGCCAGCAATTATAAATATTTGTGAATAAATTTAGCAGAAGAACAACTGAAACATTAAAACTTACTTCATCAATGTTGAACTTAAGCATCTAAAATTGCTCGAATAATATAAGTGTGGAAACATGAGCTTTTAACATTTTTCACTAAGGGCTAAAGAGCTTATTTTGTCAGAAATATTGTGGGTAGATCATAAAGGAGCCAGGTGTGGAAGTTTGGATTTTCCAAAGATGGCCACCACCATATTTCCAGAATTTTACCACTCCTGAGTCATTAGGGGTTGATAATATCTTCTTCCCTTGAAACTGGGCAGAATTTTCTAACTAGTTCAACCAAGAAAGTGCAGCAGAAATGATTCCATGTGATTCTGAAGCAATGTCACAAAAAAGATATATCCTTCTGCCTTCCTGTGATTGTAACCAAGCCACCCGATTTTGCAGAAACCCAAGTAGCTGCAGAGACACCTTGGAGAACAGCGGAAGTGCCTTGCTGAGCATCGTGCCCATAGCAGGCAGCACATGGCGGCCATGCCAATGATCAATCCTGAAAGTGAGTTCTTTGGTACCCAAGTGAGGCATATAGTTGAACTTTTGAGAGAGATGAGCAGTTTCCACCAGACCCATGTTTAAATTAATGAACAAGTTTTTCAGAACTAACTTACTAAAGTAGTTTATTTTTTTAAGGAATATTTCTGACTTGTGTAATGAAACTTCCCAAGTGGCCTTGTTAATGTTTCTTTACTAAATGAATGGTTGTCTCTTATTTTTTAATGTAAAATTTTTCATTTGAGTTTCTTAAGACTTAGGCCATGTGTGATAGACTTTTATTGTTTTGTTTTTGTCCCCTGGTCCCCCACAAAGGTTTTGGTAAAGGTCCAGTGAGATGGTTGAACTCCCATGATGTTTCCTCCATTTCTTAACTTATTAAAATTTGTCTTACATAAAAGTGAAAACTAGGGCTTCCCTGGTGGCACAGTGGTAGAGAACCTGACTGCGAGTGCAGGGGACATGGGCTCGAGCCCTGGTCTGGGGAGATCCCACATGCCGTGAAGCAGCTAAGCCTGTGCACCACAACTACTGAGCCTGAGCTCTAGAGCCCGTGAGCCACAACTACTGAAGCCCATGTGCCACAACTACTGAAGCTCACGCGCCTATAGCCCATGCTCCGCAACAAGAGAGGCCACCGCAAGGAGAAGCCTGTGCACTGCAATGAAGAATAGCCCCCACTCACTGCAACTAGAGAAAGCCCACCCACAGCAACGAAGACCCAACACAGCCCAAAATAAATAAATTAATTAATTTTTTAAAAAAGTAAAAACTAGTCATTTCAGGGAACTGCTTAATATATGATTGGTTGTAGGAATAATCCATTTCTTTTGGGTCATTCTCATTCTCTATCTATTCTAATTTTTCCAGATACACAGAAGCTACAGCTGGTGGCTTGACTGCACACCTTGTAATAGTTTAGTCATATGTGTTCTTGCACTGTGGTAATCTGTTGGAACGTAGAAATAAATATTGGAAACTATTTTCACTCAAACTCTCTGTCTCTGTCTCGCTCAAACTCTCTGTCTCTGTCTCTGTGTCTCTCTGTCTGTCTCTCTCTGTCTTCTATCTCTTCAATCAAGACCCATAGCAAACCCAGAGGTAATCTTAAGGCTTGCTTGTCCACATAAACAGATAAAGCTAGTCTGAAGTAATTAAAGCACTGTTTTAACTTCATCTAGTGCTATTTATATATTTACTTATATTTTAAGACAAATAATGTGACAGATACCTTGAAAAGTATTTTATATACTTATACTATTTAATGTAAAACATATGCATCAATTCCAAATGTCAGAATAATAAAACCAGTAATTATGAATACACACAAAATCACCAACTTCAAGTAACCCTCCTACCCAACTTCTTAAGATACTCCTGCAATTGAATTTTTGCTTCTGGGACCACATGTTAGAATGTCAAAATATTATAACAAGGGTCCCTCAAGAACTGTGTAGCTCAATTGAATGAGCTTAGGAAATTCATACAGCATTTGTATCAGCATAAAGCATCTGGAACCCTTGCTAATCTGAGTTCTACCAGACTCCACTGAGGGTCACTCATCTCTACTCAGGCTTTTCTTAATAAGATTTAAAATGATAACTTGAGCTGCCAACCATCCAGAAATCATATTACAATTCAAAAATTAAGAATATGTGATTATAATAATAGGAAGCTTCAGAAAACATGCAATTGAATTTAGCACTCAGGTGAAGAATATAAATGATTTTCCTTTATTATCTTAAATGGGTATATTTGGCTCACATTAGATTATTAGTTCTACCTTAATAGATAAAAATTACATTAAATCTGGAACTTATTCATTTATCCAACCAATAGTTGTTAAGAAGCTAATATGTGTCAGGTATTCAGGGAATCTAAAATTGAAATTAGTTTAAAAATGTATAAATAAATACATTAAAACAGAAAAAGATCCCTGCTTTCACATAAGTTATATTCCAGTGGAGGATGAGAATAGTGATAAAATGTAAAGTAAAAACTGTAGAATGTATGTTGGATGGTATGAAATGACACTTTTGGTTTCTGCATTCTCCCCTTGTTTTTTTTTTTGTTGTTGTTGTTGTTCTTCTCTTTCTATGTTTTGAGTTTTCTAGAATTTTTTTTTAAATTTAGAAGTCACTTTGCAGTTATTTTGTGGTGGTCACCATAGTGGTTGTTCAGCATGTATATCTCCATTTTTCCAGCCAGATATTTTTAAATTTAACTATTATAATTTTCAGTTCTAAAATGTGCACTCAGTTCTCTTTTGTTTTTTGTATTCCTCTACTGAAATTTCTTGTCTTTTCATTCCTCATTGTGTTGTTTTTTTTCTTTACCTCATTAAGCGTAAGTTTAGTAGCTGCTTTCTGATAATTTCAATATCAAGTCATCTTGCATTGGCCTCTGTTGATATTATTTTTCCTTCAGAATGGGTCATTTTTTTTTCTTGTATGCCTATTGATTTTAGGTTGTAACACTGACATTGTCAATATTATGTAATGGAGAATCAGCATTCTGATATATTCTTGTGAAGATTGTCACATTTTTATTTAAGCAAGCCATTAACCTGGTTATATTCAAACTGTTTTCAAGGCAAAATCTGTTTTACGTTGGTGGTGATGGTGGAGGGGCAACTCATTAATCATTTTATACTCAGTGCTTTGAGTCTGTCTGCACATGCTTGGCTTGTGGTCAGCCAGAGACAGGTAAAGTTAATATACAGAATTTGGGACTACCATAGTTTAGGGTTTTTTTTGTCATTTGTTTTTGATCAGTAACCCCTCTCACTCTGCATGGGCCAAGGAGTCCCCAAAATTTTCTCTCACTCTTTTCAGGCCAGAAAGATGATGGACTTTTTCTCTCTTGGGTCATTAGCCACCATTAGTCACTCACCAAAAATTTCCCCCGAGATTCAACTGCCATCCAAAATGTGTCTACTTTGTTTTGTTCTCCAAATCCCTCTGGTAGTTTTTGTTTGTGTGTGTCCAGGGTTTATATTTATGAGAAAATAATTTTGTTAAAATTTTACAAAGCCATCCTAGCAGCAGAAACAGTACTTGACATTTGGCAGACTTTTTCTTTTAAGAAAGACTAAAATGAAAAGCCCTGGAATAATCCTGGTCATTTCCATGTTACTGTAGTATCACTGAACCTCTGACAGTACATGGAAAATTATTTTGTGCACAAGGAGAAAAAACATCTCTCAACCAGACATAATTCTACAACTTGTTCTTTTGAAGTTTTAATGAGGAAATTATCTTGCACTTATAAGAGAAAGTGGCTTTCCGATCCAGGTATACATAGAGACCTGCTTTGGGGCTCTTAGTTAATCCTGGTGAGTAGATCAATGTGAATACAGTCTTGATCTCATTATGTAGAAAGGAGTCAGATAATTGATTTAACTTTTTTCTTTGCCTACTTTGACAATCAGCCATTTCAATGATTGCTAACTATGTTAATAAAAAAAACATACTATAAAAATCACTTCTCAATTTCTTCCCCCCAAAGGAAAATATGTATTGCATGTTCTAAGACAAATTATTCCCTATTTCAACAAAACTCAGTAAAGATTATTACAACAGTGTCATTTCAACTGTGAATTCTTAGTCCTGCTTCCCTGGTAGCTATTGTATCTGCTCAGTAAGAATTCTGTTATGAAACACAACTGTTGCATACTGTGCAAGATGGAAATATGCAAAGGGTAAATGAAAATTACTGTCCTGTTTAATGCATTTTTAATATTCTGTTACTAATTCCAGTGCTCTAACTAGAAAAGCCAATTGCAACAAATCCTTAAGAACTACAATCTGTGGTGCAGTTAGTAGGGAGGAAAAGCTGACTAGTGAAAAACTCTGATGAAAAGAAATAATCGATTTATACCTGAAACCATCAGACAGGTTTCATAATTGAGCTGCCACTGTAATTTGTTTTGCAACACCAGATAACTAATGCATATAGCATCTCCTCCATACAGATGCAATAGACACAAATAACCTTAAGAACATAGAAGATAATTATGTGGAAAAATTAACATAATTAAGAAGTGATGAATTTTGAGTGTTTATTACCTTTGTTCATTGTATAATGTATTTAATTGCAGGTTTATATGTTTTTTTGTAAATAATGACTGTATTTAAGAAGCAACTCATAAAATTTCTTTGATTTAACAATTGGCTCTTGCAAGGTGGTATGAGCTGGCTCCAGCAAATCACTCCAGCCCTCTCAAACCACACCATTCCCTACTCAGCAGTGCTCCCTCCCTTTCTGGCTGGCCATCTCAGTAGTTCCTTGTGAAGGTGACATTGTGTTTTCATGAACCTTCTGCGTCAGAATCACTTGGTGAGCATAGCCATTCAACCAATACTGGTTGAACAGACTGGTTTTGACATTTGACAGAATAGTTTCCTAATTCCAGATCTACATGTTTTGGGAATATGCTCAATGACTTCATCTGAAAATGAGGGACACTGTGACGAATCTATGAAATAATGCCTGTAAGAGGGTGGGCACAAGAGAAGTGCTTAATAAACAGAAGTTTTCTATGCCCCTTCACTCCTTGCTGGGACAAACTCTCTGATCATGGTACCCTTTTACTGGCCATGGCAGTGCCTCATCCAGGCATTCCTGCTACAGAATCTTTCCTCCTACCTTCTGGAGTCCAAATGCCAATGTCTGTCATTCCTTGTTAGGACAGAGAAATTATCTTAGACAGCCTCCACTTAACCATCTCTTCGCCAGCACTTGGAAGAGTACTGATGCCTATGGACCTGGCCTATTCCTATTCAGTGCTGTGGCTGGACTCACATTTATCTCCTCACTGGGTTGTGGGCACACCAAGAGTTAATCAGGTGTGTCACCAAAATGTTCATGCCACTTTTAATTGTAGCTGTGTGATTCATTAAAAATTAGGTTAACTGATAGTTCAAGAGGAGAAAAAAGGCGAAATGCTTTGGAAACACTTGAGTTTTAAAAGTGGAATTAGGTATGGATGAGAAAACAGTGAAGAACTGAGGAAAACATAAAAATCTCTAAAGATCCGGCTCTTGGATTTGTTCAAAAACCTGTCACTTCACTTTAAAGAAACTGAAATTAGTAGTGGTAGAAAGTGCATTATGGTGAAAAGGCCTAGTTCCTACAACCAACAACCAACTAATGGACGAGTATATGTTTATGTTTTAAGTTTAAATATATTATTAAAATTGTGCTTGTATACTTCATTTTTTATAATTCTCTTCTTTAACCGATTTTTTTTTTCGCGGTACGTGAGCCTCTCACTGCTGTGGCCTCTCCCGTTGCGGAACACAGGCTCTGGACACGCAGGCTGAGGGGCCATGGCTCACAGGCCCAGCCACTCCGTGGCATGTGGGATCCTCCCGGACCGGGGCATGAACCCGTGTCCCCTGCATCGGCAGGTGGACCCCCAACCACTGCGCCACCAGGGAAGCCCCTAACTGATTTTTTCCATTAACTAACCCACTACATATTCCAGTTGCATAGTTAAGAGGGTAGATATGTACCAGAGCAGACAATTAACAAACAATAACAATAAATGAATAAATAAACAAATAAATAAAATAAAAAATTCACTTGCTTAGTTGCAGTAGCCACATATTAATTGCTTAATATTCACATGTGGACACTGGTGGAAATGTTTTCGACAGTGCAGATTTCAGTCCTAAGAGAGGCCTATAGGTATAACTTGTGAGTTTTTCCTTATTGAACTTGGGAAAAACGTGGTTTCACTAAAGGCATATGAACTAACTTATTTTTACTGTGGCAAAAAACATATTCACCATTAGAGTGAAAATTCACCATTTTAACCAATTTAAAAATGCCATTCAGTGGCATTTGGTATATTTTCTTTTTTTTTTAATGCTAGAAAAGTAACCAAAATCTTTCATGATAGAGAATTATAAGAATAAATTATTAAACATCTGTTCCCTGCTTCCCTCTTTAGATGCTGGGCATTCAGTAACTGTTCGTGCAGCTAACTTTTAATCAAAAAAGTAATGGAAAATATATACCAACAAAAAAATTCCTTCAAACATACTTTGCTCTATCAGCAAATTGCTCAGGTCAGAAAAATATTTTTACTTCAGAGGGTAAAATGCAATGTATAATATCATTTTTGATTCTACTTGATATTTGGGGTTTTTTAGACATGTCAAGTTTAGTTTCAGCGTTGTTGGCTGACATCCTCACTACCTGCTCTTGAATTGGTATCTCTGGGAGTTGTCTGTGTGTTCCCTATGGATGGAAAATATGCCCATGCTTTGCAAAAAAATCAATTACCTCTTTTTTTTTTTTTGTATTCCTTCATTTATGTCGGCAGCTAGAATCTTATTTAAAAGTCTACAGTAAAATAGCTTAAAACTATCTTAACAAATAGTTATTGAGAACTTCTAAAATATATTTTATGGTTTGGGGAATGTAATCATTTTGCTTTGAACTGACACTAGACTGAGACTATTTTAAAATTCATATAGCACTATTTGTTTTATTTATAATCCATTGTCTTGACAAAATAGATATCCTACAAATTGGAGTGAAGTATAAAGGTATAGTAAACCATAAAAGATATTCCGGAATAGAAGTGTCAACTGTACTAATCAACAAGATAAATGAGCAAGCCTACAGGGGATGATTAAAATAAATTGTATTGAAATCCACTTGGGAAAAAGAGACTACACTTGTGTTCTGTCTCCTCAGTTTTTGTCAGCTATGGGGAAGCCAAATCTTGAGAGCATTTTCCAGAAATTACATTTTAGAGACAAAGATGTTTTACTTATTGGACGATAAAACATTCCATAGAGCAGTGAATGATTGATGGAAAATGTAATCAACAAATGCTATTGAAGAAGCAAAGAAAACTGATCTTTTAAAAGGGGTTTTCTCCATCTATCCTCTCAGCAAAAGAGAATAACACTTGGGATTGAAAATTCAGCCATATTGCCAAGTAAGAGTGGCAAAGTCATAAAGTGTGTATAAGTGCCTTAGTTTTTACTACTTATTTTCAAATCAAATAATTTCTATGGGAAGTAATATTTTTATTACTTAAAATTCTTTCCTTAAAAGGCTAGTTCTTGTGCATATGAAGTCTTTCATTGTATCAAGACTATGTTTTAACCACCTGTTTTACAATACAATTGTATCCACTCATTCTGTTTATACTTATGGAAACACTAGGATAATGAAAGTTATTAAACTGACAAATACCAGTTATCAGAGTGAATATTAAGACTATCAAAGAAACACATTTTTTATTATCAGTGCTGAACCAATGAAGAATAAATTTTGAAGAGCTACTTTTAAAAAATTCCCTAGAAATGTGAACCTGTGGGACCTAACTGTCCAGAATGCAGGAGGTTTTCCTTTTGCTTTTACCAGGCAAAACCAAGTTTCATCATAGGGCACAGGTTCGGCTTTCCCTTTAGTTTATCTTACCATTAGATAGTTTTAGCGACTATACTGCTAGAGGGTTATAAGTAAATTGAACAAGAAAGTGTAGAAACTTTCACACTTTTCATATCTCTTGAGTCATTCCCCCTTTTTACCCAGTTTTAACTGATCAGTTTTATCCTACTTTTCAAGACAAGACTTAACGATGAATATGTAGGCTGAGCAATAACATAACTGACATTTTATTTACCTCATCGCTTATAAGAATTTTTCCTACATTAAAAAATATTCTGGGAGGGGGAAAATGGTGGAAGAGTAAGACACGGAGATCACCTTCCTCCCCACAGATACACCAGAAATACATCTACACGTGGAGCAACTCCTACAGAACACCCACTGGACGCTGGCATAAGACCTCAGACCTCCCAAAAGGCAAGAAACTCCCCCACGTAGCTGCGTAGGGAAAAAGAAAAAATAAACAGAGACAAAATAATAGGGACGGGACCTGCACCAGTGGGAGGGAGCTGTGAAGGAGGAAATGTTTCCACACACTAGGAAGCACCTTCGCGGGCGGAGACTCCGGGTGGTGGAGGGGGAAGCTTCGAAGCCGCGGAGGAGAGCGCAGCAACAGGGGTGCAGAGGGCAAAGCGGAGAGATTCCCGCACAGAGGAGCGGTGCCGACTGGTACTCATCAGGCCGAGAGGCTTCTCTGCTCACCCGCAGGGGCGGGCGGCGCTGGGAGCTGAGGCTCGGGCTTCGGTCACAGCGCAGGGGGAGGACTGGGATTGGCGGTGTGAACACAGCCTGCAGGGGGTTAGTGCACCACGGCTAGCCGGCAGGAAGTCTGGGGAAAAGTCTGGACCTGCCAAAGAGGCAAGAAACTTTTTCTTCCCTCTTAGTTTCCTGGTGTGCGAGGAGAGGGGATTAAGAACGCTGCTTAAAGGAGCTCCAGAGACGGGCGCGAGCCACGGCTAAAAGCGCGGACCCCAGAGACAGGCATGAGACGCTAAGGCTGCTGTTGCCGCCACCAAGAAGCCTGTGTGCGAGCACAGGTCACTATCCACACCCCCCTTCCAGGGAGCCTGTGCAGCCCGCCAGTGCCAGGGTCCCGGGATCCAGGGACAACTCCCCCGGAAGAACGCACGGCGCGCCTCAGGCTGGTGCAATGTCATGCCGGCCTCTGCCGCCGCAGGCTCTTCCCGCACTCCGTGCCCCTCCCTCCCCGGGCCTGAGTGAGCCAGAGCCCCCGCATCAACGGTTCCCTTAACCCCGTCCTGTCTGAGAGAAGAACAGACGCCGTCCGGCGACCTACACGCAGAGGCGGGGCCAAATCCAAAGCTGAGCCCCTGGGAGCTGGGCAAACAAAGAAGAGAAAGGGAAATCTCTCCCAGAAGCCTCAGAAGCAACGGATTAAAGCTCCACCATCAACTTGATGTACCCTGCATCTGTGGAACACATGAATAGACAATGAATCATCCCAAATGGAGGAGGTAGACTTTGAGAGCAAGATTTATTATTTTTTCCCCTTTTCCTCTTTTTTTGAGTGAGTATATGTATGCTTCTGTGTGAGATTTTGTCTCTATAGCTTTGCTTCCACCATTAGTCCTAGGGTTCTATCCGTCCCTTTTTTTAAAAATAATTATTTTAATAACTTGATTTTATTTTATCTTATTTTATTTTTCCTCTTTTCTTTCTTTCTATTTTCTTTCTTTCTTTCTTTCTTTTTTCCTTCCTTCCTTTCTTTCTTTCTTTCTTTCTTTCTTTCTTTCTTTCTTTCTAGTTTTTCTCCCTTTTATTCTGAGCTGTGTGGATGAAAGGCTCTTGGTGCTGCAGCCAGGAGTCACTGCTGTGCCTCTGAGGTGGGAGAGCCAACTTCAGGACACTGGTTCACAAGAGACCTCCCAGCTCCACATAATATCAAATGGCGAAAATCTCCCAGAGATTTTTTCAACACCAGCATCCAGCTTCACTCAACGATCAGCAAGCTACAGTGCTGGACACCCTATGCCAAACAACTAGCAAGACAGGAACACAACCCCACCCATTAGCAGAGAAGCTGCCTAAATCATAATAAGTCCACAGACACCCCAAAACACACTACTAGACGTGGACCTGCCCACCAGAAAGACAAGATCCAGCCTCATCCACCAGAACACAGGCACTAGTCCCCTCCACCAGGAAGCCTACACAATCCACTGAACCAACTTTAGCCCCTGGGGACAGTCACCAAAAACAATGGGAACTACGAACCTGCAGCCTGCAAAAAGGAGACCCCAAACACAGTAAGATAAGCAAAATGAGAAGACAGAAAAACACACAGCAGATGAAGGAGCGAGATAAAAACCCACTAGACATAAGAAATGAAGAGGAAATAGGCTGTCTACCTGAAAAATAATTCAGAATAATGATAGTAAAGATGATCCAAAATCTTGGAAACAGAATAGACAAAATGCAAGAAACATTTAACAAGGACCTAGAAGAACTAAACGTGAAATAAGCAATGATGAACCACACAATAAATGAAATTAAAAATACTCTAGATGGGTTCAATAGCAGAATAACTAAGACAGAAGAACGGATAACTGACCTGGAAGATAAAATAGTGGAAATAACTACTGCAGAGCAGAATAAAGAAAAAAGAATGAAAAGAACTGAGGACAGTCTCAGAGACCTCTGGGACAACATTAAATGCACCAACATTCGAATTATAGGGGTTCCAGAAGAAGAAGGGAAAAAGAAAGGGACTGAGAAAATATTTAAAGAGATTATAGTTGAAAACTTCCCTAATATGGGAAAGGAAATAGTTAATCAAGTCCAGGAAGCACAGAGAGTCCCATACAGGATAAATCCAAGGAGAAATATGCCAAGACACATATTAATCAAACTGTCAAAAATTAAATACAAAGAAAACATATTAAAAGCAGCAAGGGAAAAACAACAAATAACACACAAGGGAATCCCCATAAGGTTAACAGCTGATCTTTCAGCAGAAACTCTGCAAGCAGAAGGGACTGGCAGAACATATTTAAAGTGATGAAGGAGAAAAACCTACAACCAAGATTACTCTACCCAGCAACGTTCTCATTTAGAGTTGATGTAGAAATTAAAACCTTTACAGACAAGCAAAAGCTGAGAGAGTTCAGCACCACCAAGCCAGCTTTACAACAAATGCTAAAGGAACTTCTCTAGGGAAGAAGCACAAGAGAAGGAAATGACCTACAATAACAAACCCAAAACAATTAAGAAAATGGGAATAGGAACATACATATCAATAATTACCTTAAATGTAAATGGACTAAATGTTCCCACCAAAAGACATAGACAGGCTGAATGGGTACAAAAAAAAAGACCCATATATATGCTGTCTACAAGAGACACACTTCAGACCTAGAGACACATACAGACTGAAAGTAAGGAGATGGAAAAAGATATTCCATACAAATGGAAACCAAAAGAATGCTGGAGTAGCAATACTCATATCAGACAAAATAGACTTTAAAATAAAGACTATTAGAAGAGACAAAGATGGACACTACATAATGATCAAGGGATCGATCCAAGAAGAAGATATAACAATTGTAAATACTTATGCACCCAACATAGGAGCACCTCAATACATAAGGCAAATACTAACAGCCATTAAAGGGGAAATCGACAGTAACACATTCATAGTAGGGGACTTTAACACCCCACTTTCACCATTGGACAGATCATCCAAAATGAAAATAAATAAGGAAACACAAGCTTTAAATGACATATTAAACAAGATGGACTTAATTGATATTTATAAGACATTCCATGCAAAAACAACAGAATACACATTTTTCTCAAGTGCTCATGGAACATTCTCCAGGATAGATCATATCTTGGGTCACGAATCAAGCCTTGGTAAATTAAAAAAAATTGAAATTGTATCAAGTATGTTTTCCAACCACAACGTTATGAGACTACATATCAATTACAGGAAAAGATCTGTAAAAAATACAAACACATGGAGGCTAAACAATACACTACTTAATAACGAAGTGATCACTGAAGAAATCAAAGAGGATATCAAAAAATACCTAGAAACAAATGATAATGGAGACACAATGACCCAAAGCCTATGGGATACAGCAAAAGCAGTTCTAAGAGAGAAGTTTATAGCAATACAATTAAGAAACAGGAAACATCTTGAAAAAACAACGTAACTTTGCACCTAAAGCAATTAGAGAAAGAACAAAAAAACCCCAAAGTTAGCAGAAGGAAAGAAATCATAAAGATGATATCAGAAAAAAATGAAAAAGAAATGAAGGAAACGATAGAAAAGATCAATAAAACTAAAAGCTGGTTCTTTGAGAAGAGAAACAAAATTGATAAACCATTAGCCAGACTCATCAAGAAAAAAAGGGAGAAGACTCAAATCAATAGAATTAGAAATGAAAAAGGAGAAGTAACAACTGACTGCAAAAATACAAAAGATCATGAGAGATTACTGCAGGCAACACTATGCCAATAAAATGGACAACCTGGAAGAAATGGACAAATTCTTAGAATTGCACAATCTGCCAAGACTGAATCAGGAAGAAATAGAAAATATGAACAGACCAATCACAAGCACTGAAATTGAAACTGTGTAAAAATCTTCCAACAAAAAAAGCCCAGGACCAGATGGCTTCACAGGTGAATTCTATCAAACATTTAGAGAAGAGCTAACACCTATCCTTCTCAAACTCTTCCAAAATAGAGCAGAGGGAGGAACACTCCCAAACTCATTCTACGAGGCCACCATCACCCTGATACCAAAACCAGACAAGGATGTCACAAGGAAAGAAAACTACAGGCCAATATCACTGATGAACATAGATGCAAAAATCCTCAACAAAATACTAGCAAACAGAATCCAACAGCACATTAAAAGGATCATACACCATGATCAAGTGGGGTTTACTCCAGGAACGCAAGGATTCTTCAATATACGCAAATCAATCAACGTGATACACCATATTAACAAATTGAAGGAGAAAAACCATATGATCATCTCAATAGATGCAGAGAAAGCTTTCAACAAAATTCAACACCCATTTATGATTAAAAACCCTGCAGAAAGTAGTCATAGAGGGAACTTTCCTCAACATAATAAAGGCCATATATGACAAACCCACATCCAACATAGTCCTCAATGGTGAAAAACTGAAATCATTTCCAGATGCTTTCAGCAACAAGACAAGATGAGGAACAAGACAAGGCTGCCCACTGTCACCACTCTTATTCGACATAGTTTTGGAAGTTTTAGCCACAGCAATCAGAGAAGAAAAGGAAATAAAAGGAATACAAATCAGAAAAAAAGAAGTAAAGCTGTCACTGTTTGCAGATGACATGATACTATACATAGAGAATCCTAAAGATGCTACCAGAAAACTACTAGAGCTAATCAATGAATTTGGTAAAGTAGCAGGATACAAAATTAATGCACAGAAATCTCTGGCATTCCTATATACTAATGATGAAAAATCTGAAAGTGAAATCAAGAAAACACTCCCATTTACCATTGCAACAAAAAGAATAAAATATCTAGGAATAAACCTACCTAAGGAGACAAAAGACCTGTATGCAGAAAATTATAAGACACTGATGAAAGAAATTAAAGATGATACAAATAGATGGAGAGATATACCATGTTCTTGGATTGGAAGAATCAACATTGTGAAAATGACTCTACTACCCAAAGCAATCTACAGATTCAATGCAATCCCTATTAAACTACCACTGGTATTTTTCACAGAACTAGAACAAAAAATTTCACAATTTGTATGGAAACACATAAGACTCCAAATAGCCAAAGCAATTTTGAGAACGAAAAATGGAGTTGGAGGAATCAGGCTCCCTGACTTCCGACTATACTACAGAGCTACAGTAATCAAGATAGTATGGTACTGGCAAAAAACACAGAAATGTAGATCAGTGGAACAGGATAGAAAGCCCAGAGATAAACCCACGCACATATGGTTACCATAAATTTGATAAAGGCGGCAGGAATGTACAGTGGAGAAAGGACAGCCTCTTTAAAAAGTGGTGCTGGGAAAACTGGACAGGTACATGTAGAAGTATGAGATTAAAAACATTCCTTAACACCATACACAAAAATAAGCTCAAAATGGATTAAAGACCTAAATGTAAGGCCAGAAACTATCAAACTCTTACAGGAAAACATAGGCAGGACACTCTATGACATAAATCACAGCAAAATCCTTTTTCACCCACCTCCTAGAGAAGTGGAAATAAAAATAAACAAATGGGATCTAACGAAACTTCAAAGCTTTTGCACAGCAAAGGAAACCATAAACAAGACCAAAAGACAACCCTCAGAATGGGAGAAAATATTTGCAAATGAAGCAACTGACAAAGGATTAATCTCCAAAATTTACAACCAGTTCATGCAGCTCAATAACAAAAAAGCAAACAACCCAATCCGAAAATGGGCAGAAGACCTAAACAGACATAGCTCCAAAGAAGATATACAGATTGCCAACAAACACATGAAAGAATGCTCAACATCATTAATCATTAGAGAAATGCAAATCCAAACTACAATGAGATATCATCTCACACCAGTCAGAATGGCCATCATCAAAAAATCTAGAAATAATAAATGCTAGAGAGGGTGTGGAGAAAGGTAACACTTTGGCACTGCTGGTGGGAATGTGAATTGGTACAGCCACTATGGAGAACAGTATGGAGGTTCCTTACAAAACTACAAATAGAACTACCATATGACCCAGCAATCCCACTACTGGGCATATACCCTGAGAAAACCATAATTCAAAAAGAGTCATGTACCAAAATGTTCATTGCAGCTCTATTTACAAAAACCCGGAGATGGAAAGAACCTAAGTGTCCATCATCAGTTGAATGGATAAAGAAGATGTGGCACATATATACAGTGGAATATTACTCAGCCATAAAAAGAAACGAAATTGAGTTATTTGTAGTGAGGTGGATGGACCTAGAGTCTGTCATACAGAGTGAAGTAAGTCAGAAAGAGAAGGACAAATACTGTATGCTAACACATATATATGGAATCTAAGAAAAAAAAATGTCATGAAGAACCTAGGGGTAAGATGGGAATAAAGACACAGACCTACTAGAGAATGGACTTGAGGATATGGGGAAGGGGAAGTGTAAGCTGTGACAAAGTGAGAGATTGGCATGGACATATATGCACTACCAAACATAAAATACATAGCTAGTGGGAAGCAGCCGCATAGCACAGGGAGATCAGCTCAGTGCTTTGTGACCACCTGGATTGGTGGGATAGGGAGAGTGGGAGGGAGGGAGACGCAAGAGAGAGGAGATATGGGAACATATGTATATGTATAACTGATTCACTATGTTATAAAGCAGAAACTAATGCACCATTGTAAAGTAATTATACTCCAAAAAAGATGTTATATATATATATATATATATATATATATATATATATATATATATATATATATATATATTCTGCAATACTGTAGCCACCTGACATTAAGAAATTGTTAAAAAGTCTATCATGACATTTTGGAAATAATTTTAAATTAGTAGTTAAGAGTCAAAAGAGCAACAGCATAATTCAGTTTAATGAATTAAGGATATTCATAAGGAATATCCTGGGATAATACATGAAATATTTTATTGCCTTGGTCAATATTGGGATTAACAGGCAAATCTATTTGATTAACCATATGAAACTGCCATTTCTGTAAGTAAAAGCTGATTTATTATCAGTGTATTAGTTTTCTTTGCTGCATAACAAATTACCACAAACTAATCAACTTAAAACCATACCTAATTATTATTCCATTATGTATTCATTATTTATTATTCTGTTGATCAGCAGTTTGAGTTGACTGAGCTGGATTCTGTGCTGAGGATCTTACAAGGTGAAATTCAAGGTTTCAGCCAGGCCAACTTCTCACCTTTTCAATATCATGCTGAAATTCCTAGCTAATGCTATATGACAAGAAAAAACAATAAAAGATACACAGATTGGAAAGGAAGAGATAAAGCTGTCTTCTTTTACAGATAACATGATCATATATGCAGAAAATATGAGAAACAAAAATAATCCTGGAACCAATAAGAGATTAAAGCAAGGTTTCAGAATAAAAAAATAATATACAAAAGTCAATTGCTTTTCTGTAATGAGGTATTTGAAATTAAAAACACAAAACCAAAAATGAATGAGGTATTTGAAATTAAAAACACAAAACCATATACTTTAGCACTCCAAAAAAGAAATACTTATGCATAAATCTAACAAAATATACACAAAATCTTTATGAAGAAAACTATAAAACTCTGATGAATGAAATTAAAGAATTAATAAATATAGTGATATTCTATATTCATGGATAGGAAGATTCAATATTGTTAAGTCGTCAGTTCTTCCCAAATCTGTAAATTATATGCAATCCTTATCAAAATCCCAGTAATTACTCTACGGGTATCGGGAAAGTGATTCTAATGCTTACATGGTGGGACAAAAGACGCAGGATAGCCAATACAATATTGAAAGAGAAGAACAAAGCTGGAGTTCTGACTTTGCCCAATTTCTAGGCTCACTACAAAGCTACAGTAATCAAAACAGTGTAGTATTGGCAAAAGAATAGATAAATAGATTAGTGTAATAGAATAAAGAACCCATAAATACCCCCCTATAAATACCAGTCAACTAATCTTTAACAAAGGATCAAAGGCAATACAATAGAGCAAAGATAGTCCTTTCAACAAATGGTGCTAGAACAACTAGACATCCACATGCAAAAAAATGAATGTAGACACACGCTTCCTCAAAAGTAACTCAAAATGGACCAAAGCTCTAAATGTAAAATGCAAAACTATAAAAATCCTAGAAGATAGCACAGGAGAAAAACTATATGACCTTGGATATGGTGATGCCTTTTTAGATACAACATCAATGGTATGATCCATGAAAGAAATAATTGATAATCTAGACAATCAAAATTAAAAACCTCTGCTATGTCAAAGGTAATGTCAAAAGAAGGAGAAGATAAGCCATAGACTGGAAGAAAATATTTGAAAAAGACACATTTGATAAAGGACTCTTACCCAAAATATACCAAAAAAACTCTTAAAACTGAAGAATAAGAAAACAAATGCCTAGATGAAAATTGGGCCAAAGACCTTCACAAACACCTCACCAAAGAAGATATATAGAAGGCAAATAAGCATATGCAAAGATGCTCCACATTATATATATCAGGGAAATAAAAATTAAACCAACTAACACTACACACTTATGGGATACCACTACAGATCTATTAGAATGGCTGAAATCCAAAGCACTGAAAACACCAAATGCTGTTAAGAATGTGAAGCAACAAAAACTCTCATTCATTGCTGGTAGGAGTGCTGAACAACATAGCAACTTTGGAAGACCATTTGGCAGTTTCTTACAAAACTAAAAATACTTTTACCATACTGTCCAGCAATCACCCTTCTTGGTATTTACCCAAAGGAGCTGGAAACATATGTCCACACAAAAACCTGTACAAAGATATTTCCAGCAGCCTTATTCAAAATTGCCAAAACTGAAAACACCAAGATGTCCTTCAGTAGGTGAATGGAGAAACTATGGTATGTCCAGAAAATGGCATATTTTTCAGTGCTAAAAAGAAATGAGCTATCAAGCCATGAAAAGACATGGTAGAACCTTAGATGCATATTACTAAGTGATAGACACCAGTGTGAAAATACTATATATTGTATGATTCCAACTGTTTTGACATGATCAAAAGACAAAACTATGGACACAATAAAAGATCAGTTGTTGCCAGGGTTGTAGTGGGAGAGAGATGAACAGGCAGAACACAACTGATTTTTAGGGAATGCAAAATACTCTCTGTGGTAGTCTAATGATGTATATGTTATTATTCATTTGTCCAAATCTATAAAATGTACGACACCAAGAGTGAGTTGTTATGTAAACTATAGACTTTGGGCGATTATGATGTGTCAGTGTAGGTTCACCCTTGTTAAAAAATGTACCACTCTGATAAGTGATGTTGATAATGGAGGAGGCTATGCATGTGTGGGGGCAGGAGGTATATTGGAAATCTTTGTAACTTCCTCTCAATTTTGTTGTAAACCTAAAACCACTCTAAAAAAGTAAAGTCTTTTAGAATCAATTTACTTAAATCATCTTTTCATATTGGATGGGTTGTGATATTTTCCTATTTAAAAGAAAATAGTTAATTTTATCTAAGTTGCCAAATTCATGTGTGTAGAGTTGTATATAGTATCCCATCACTTCTTCTGTCACAAGGCTGCTTTCAAGGAGGATGTAACACTTCACATTTCTTCCAGTAATGTGAAAATTTTATTTGGGTTGCCCGAAAATTTCATTCGGGTTTTTCTGTAAGAGCTTACCGAAAAACCTAAAAGAACTTTTTGGCCAACCCAATATAATTCAACACAATTCTCCTTCTAAATTTTTCTCACTTTGATGGACTTATATTTCAATTCCTTTCTGATCTTGTTTGGAGTCATTGTTTGATGAGCATTCTGTCTTGGAAAACTTGTGGTGTAATCTAAATTCTTGCATATTCAGAAATATCTATCTTGCACACTAACAATGAAAAGATGTCTTGGTTGGGAGTAGGATTGTTGAGTTCTACTCATCAAATTTCTTTTAATAGAGTGTAGATAATATTCTAATGTCTTCTGCTTCAAGTGTTTCAGAATGTCTGGTGGTGATACTTTAATATCTTCTTCCTTCTTATTTACCTATTTCAATTTTGGAAACATGATGTTTTCTTTTTACCTTAGAATTGTTATTTTTCCAGGAACTCCATGAAACTTTCAAGCTTCGACATGAATCTTTCTCCAGATGAAAACAATATTTTTCTATTAACTAAATTCCTTTTCTCATATATTACATTTTCAGTTTTTAAACTTTTTCATTTCCATGTTAGTTCTCTTGTATTTTTCAAATAAGTTGCTAAGATTTTCTCACATATATTCTTTCTCTTTCAATTTTTTTCTTATTTCAGCAAAATTCTCCCATTTGATATTCTAGTCTACTACTTCAGATCATTAACTGTAGTACAGTATTTAATGTACTAAATATTACTACTATTAAGTACTACTTAAAGGTAGCATCAATTTACTCATTAAATTGTTTTCCTGATAAATCATGTTACCATCTGCTTCTGTACTGTAGCTCTACTTTATGGATTTTTTTTTTTTTTTTTTTTTGCAGTACGCGGGCGTCTCACTGTTGTGGCCTCTCCCGCTGTGGAGCGCAGGCTCTGGACGCGCAGGCTCAGCGGTCACGGCTCACAGGCCCAGTCGCTCCGCGGCATGTGGGATCCTCCCGGACCGGGGCACGAACCCGCGTCCCCTGCATCAGCAGGTGGACTCTCAACCACTGCGCCACCAGGGAAGCCCTACTTTATGGATTTTTGTGGCTTGTTTTTGTCCATCTGATATCCCTTTATTGTGCTGCAAGGCCCTGTGAGAGGGCAGTCATTTATTTGTATGTTTGTTTAATTATTCATGTATTTATTTATACATTAAGGGTCGGGTCTTTATTATGGATCACTCTAGGTATCTTCAGTCCCGCAAGTGGAGAAAGGAAATCAGTCTCTCCCCACCGTGAGCTGACTGTGTAGAGTAAAAAGGTCTCCAGTCTCTGGCTGAAGTCTCTTGCAGTAAAATTCGTTCTTCTCTAATCACTGTGCTTTCCAACACTGAGGTACAAGAGTGATTTAGCACATCCAATCTGCAAGTCTTGTCATGTGTGGTTCCAAGGGGAACAAAGACAGCTATTTGTGATGGTCAAAGCAAAAATCATACTAGATATTGTCAGGCAGACCTTATTCAAGGCTACTGAAATAAGGACGAGAAACGAGCACAGGATGAACTCAACTTCCCTAAACAAAAGGTAGGGGAGTTTATAAGAGCTGGGGTGGAGATACTAAGCCATCTGTTTTCTCATTGGCTTTACCCAAAGGAAAAGTAAACTTTCTCATCTCTTCATGACAGGATGTAGTTTTACAAGTTTGAGGGAGGTGCCCACCTAAAACAGGTTCTTACCTTTCTACTGAGAATAGAAGATACGGACACTTTCTTCTTTGATGATTACATTTCAAAGGGATGGTTCTCAGGTCCTTGAGAAAGTCCCAGGTCCTGGGTTGTTAAACAACAAGAAGCTTTTTTAAATGATTTAGTTATATATTTAAATATATATAATATAATATAATATATATATGTATTTAGAGAGAGAAAGAGACAGAGAGAGGGAGAAAATTTACAAGTTTTCTAAGTAAATACTCTAAGAAAAGGGAGGGGAGGGGTCTCTGTGGTTAGGCCATCTGAATTCTGTAAAGCCCTGGCAAGCGGAACGTCAGGGGTCTAGAGGCAAGAAGAAGCCTGTCTAAAGTTCAGTCAAGCTGTGGGAAATGTTAAGGCTGTCTTTATCAGGACTGAATTCCCATCTAATATCAAACAAGCATCTGAGAAGAGGATAACGTTTGGAGCTAGTAAAAGAAGAGGTGGAAGACAGACTCACAGTACCATTTGCTAAAACTCTTGAGCATTAACCCTCATTATCTTTTTTTTTTTTTTTTAAGAAACCAAAGGAAATCTTAAGATTTTTATTAGGTGCTAAATATAAAAGATTCTTGAACTAAGACAAACATTTGTATTACCAGAGGACATAGATCTAAATTTAATGGAAGAGTAATCTTGCAAGGTAAATTATTATACTAATTTATAATACTAACTATAAAATGTCACTATAGTCAACAAAGTATTTTAAATAATATATGCTATTCACCTGTATGTTTAGATGATAGAATTCTCACTTCCTATGACTGATTTAACATTTTGATTACAAACCAGTGGCTTAATTAAGGCCATATTTCAGTCCTGTTACTTTTCTAATAAAACAAATTGATTATATATGCTTACTAATGTCCTGTTCTTTATTCTCTTATAAGTGACCACCCTACTATGCACATAATTTTAATATTTAATCCAAGAAAAATGACATTCTTAGATCTATGCTATACTGTGCAATGATTAAATTATGCAAATATAACAAGACAGGAATCTTGTTACATAAAAAATGCTGACTCATTCAAAAATGCTAATGTCCAACTGTTAAGAACTTCCTCTGAGAAAAACTTTCATGTAAAATTAACTGTTCTAACAAGATTTGACATAAATGAAATCTGCAAATGAATGAATAATTTATAGGTACTATATTAATGTCAGAAGTTTCCTGGTTAGATTTGCTTATTCTAAATTGCCAAGATATGATCCTAAAGGAAAATTAATCTTCAATCCCCAAAGTTTCTGTTACCTCATCTATTTAATGATTGAATTTAACATATTTATTTGTTCACCCCCTTTTCACTTTATACTCTTAGTCAAACAATTTAATGAGGACACAATTCATTATTTTTGAAATCACTGAATTATTATTCTGTTGAGCTAATTGAAATATTGGATAAAAACAGATGAAGAGTCATGAATGAGCAGGCTTGCTGAAAGTCAAATGGCTTTAACAGTGTATGAAGGGGTTACCTTTTATGATAAAATCTTTAGTGATTCTACTAAAGAAGAAAATATGCATCCATCCGTCACTTTGCTCTCTTAACATCTGTACCAAGAGAACAGACAATAGATGTCAATTAATAAAACATCCTATTCTTAAATCTTTTTAAATTGAAAGTTAATTTGCTCATAAAGAACTTTTAGAACATATAGAAATGAAAAGGTAAATGAAGATAATGTAACATTTTAGCAGTAAACTGGATAAAAATCAAGATGAAAAAAAGAGAAGGGGTAGATGTGAATTATAAGTTTATAGTTAATGTGAGGTCTTATTTTATGTAGTCTATTTCTAAGTTGAAAAATGTGTATTATGTGTTTCTAAATGAAGACCAATCAACTCTCTTCGTGAAGAGAAATTTTTTAAATTGACGTAAAGAAATGTAATTGACAGAGAGTTGGTACAACTTGCCACATTCCGTGGGCATTTCTTTTTTTTTTTTCCCATGGGTATTTCTAATGGGGTACAGTTGTAGCCATTTCACAGGAGTGGAAAGTCTGGCAGCACCTCCTCATCAACTATGGTGGTAAAGGAGAACAGTTCTATTAAGAGTGATGCATCAAAGTCGTTGGCAATTTTCATCCACATTATGAAATATAATTTCTAGTATTTTCCTAGTATTTACTTTTCAAGGAAAGTTCTATTCACATAAACTTTGGATTTCTTTTCAGAATATATTCTTGGGAGATAAAATATTTTATGTATAAAATGGCCATTAGAGACAACAATACTTATTTCAAAATTACCTGGTACTGCACATTAATTAATGGCATTACATATGTATGAACCAATTACAATATTTACACAGGCCACGCAGATCCCTGTTCATTTAATTATAATTTGATAACTCTTTTGAATAAACATAGCAACAGTGGCAAAACCCAATAGAATATATTAACATTTTACAAATGAGTTACACGTTATGAGATAGAAAATTATTTTTTGTGACTTTAGGGGTCATAATCAAAATCCGATGTGCTGGGGCTTCCCTAGTGGTGCAGTGGTTGAGAATCTGTCTGCCAATGCAGGCGACACGAGTTCAAGCCCTGGTCTGGGAAGATCCCACATGCCACGGAGCAGCTAGCCCCGTGAGCCACAACTACTGAGCCTGCGCGTCTGGAGCTTGTGCTCCGCAACGAGAGGCCGCGACAGTGAGAGGCCCGCGCACCGCGATGAAGAGTGGCCCCTGCTCACTGCAACTAGAGAAAGCCCAAGCACAGAGACGAAGACCCAACACAGCCAAAAATAAATAAATTAATTAATTAAAAAAAAAAAATCCGATGTGCCTGAAGACAGGAACAAGTGGGATGTCTTACCGGTTGTCATGTACACTGGTACAATAAATTATTTTACAAGCCATACCTCATATTATTATCATGCTATGACACAATTATGTTACCATCACATTGTTTATTTAGATGTATTTTAAATATTTAGTGCATAGGAAAGCATTAATTCATTTGAGACTTGGTAAATTTGAATATTTATTTACATTATGATCTTTAAGTAATTACATTTTCTGAAAATTTATAGGAATTAATAGTCCATTAAAGCCAAGTAATTATGGTGTAAGAAAATATAGGATATGATCACATAGTAATTTAAACATATCATTTTATATTCTGCAGATTTAAATAAAACTATTAAGGCCTTATAAGAAAGTTCTGACTGGAAAAAATCTTGGGATGTAGTTATTTTGTCTTGTTTGACTTTTGTCTAATTTATCCCTGCAACAACATTTTTGTTTTACTATTTATTGCCTTAAAAAAAAATGTTAGCATGCTCATCTTTCTGTATTCCTTTGCTTTTAACCTGTGTCTTTATATATAAAGTGGTTCTTATAGACAATAGATCATATCTCGAAAATAGTTACTTCCCCCACCCTCTCCTGCCAGAAACAATAGGGTATTTTCACTATTCACTGGGAGAACCCAAAAATGTGTTAGGGACCCCTAAGACCGCACTCCCCTGGGAGTTTCTCAAGATTAAGACAGTCCACATTCAGCCTCCAGCAATTTGTCATTATCACTTAAGTGTTCTACAAGCTTATGACTCCAGCAGCTTCTGTTCCAGGTAAACTGATCTCGGCCGTGACTCCCTGGATGTACCTATCTCCCCAGATTTCAAGGTGACAGTTTGCTCTATGTTCTCAATCGTTTGATGGGTACAATAAAAGTCATTACCTTTGAGTTTGTTCAGGTTTTTCTTATTGTAAGAAAGAAAAATGTTACTGACTGGAATGACCACTTCCAAGCTCTTGACATGTCAGAGATGAAACAAGAATTCTTAAGTACATTTAAGAGTAAATAAAAGTACTTTTTAAAGAACATTGGTTTGTATCAGAAAGGTACCCAATCTATTCAAGCCTTGAAATAGATAAGAATTTTGCTTTCTGAACAAAGAAAACATAAAATTAATCATTTGAAAGAGTAAATAGACATGTCAAATTTAGTGATTAAATATTTTCAACTCAAAACGTGAATGGTAAATATATAAATGATAAAGAATAGGAGATGTGTTTGTGTGTGTGTGTGTGTTTGTGTGTGTTATGCACTGACAAAGAAAACTTCCAGGTAATCTCTAAAAGGATATGTTATATTGTGATTTATAATAAGAAATATATATTTTGTTTTCATCCTGTTTCTGGCACAGAGCTCCTAAAACCCTTGTAATTTCTTGTGAAGAGAGCAATGAAGGTGTCTTTTCTTCTGTTGATGAGATTTAGTTTAGAAAGCCCCTACGTCACCTAAGCATGGAGGCTAGTCACCAGAGGAGACAATCACATGACTAGAGCCTTGGAACTTTCATTCCCTAGCCCTCTAATCCACCTACTGAGTGCAGAGAGGCAGAAGAAATTGAGCTCAGTCACCTATAGCCTATGATTTAAACAATAGTGTTTATGTAATGAAGCCTCATAAAATCCCCAAAGAAGAGGGTTCAGAGAACTTCTGTGTGGGTGAACATGTGGAGATTCAGGGAGAGTGGCGCACTGGGAGAGGGCATGGACACTCTGAGCTACTTCCCACATGTCTCGCCTATGCGTCTCTTCCATCTGGCTGTATCTGAGTTATATCCTTTTATAATACACCAGTAATCTGGTAAGTAGAATATTTCTCTGAGTTCTGTGAATTGCTCTAGCGGGGGTCATTGGAAACCCCTATTTATAGCCAGTTAGTCAGAAGCACAGGTGATAACCTGGACTTGCAACTGGCTGGCTGAAGGGGGGTGGGGGGCATTCTTTTAGGACTGAGTTCTTTTTTTTTTTTTTTTCGGTACGCGGGCCTTTCACTCTTGTGGCCTCTCCCGTTGCAGAGCACAGGCTCCAGACACGCAGGCTCAGCAGCCATGGCTCACGGGCCTAGCCGCTCCGCGGCATGTGGGATCTTCCCGGACTGGGGCACGAACCCGCGTCCCCTGCATTGGCAGGCGGACTCTCAACCACTGCGCCACCAGGGAAGCCCTAGGACTGAGTTCTTAACCTGTGGGATCTGATGCTACCTCCAGGTAAATAATACCAAAATTGCATTAAATTTTAGGACACCCAGATGGTGTCAAAAATTACTTGTGGAAACTCCCCTCCCCCTGGTTGGGTGTAGAATCAGAGAAATCAAAGAGGAATGATAAATTATCCATAATCTCAGTAGCTGGAGATGATGATTGTTAAGAGTTTACATAATTTCATGCTGTTGTCTCTTTCTTTTAATCAGAAACTACACTTATTTGCACAACTATATCATATACATATTTTCTGTTTCAAAAACATCTACATTACAGGTAATGCAACAACACCTCCCCAAATACATGACTCATTCGATAGCTTCAGAGAATACAACTATTAACATTATGCTCTGTATGCGTCCATTATTTTTCTATACATAGACACACAAACCTACATATTCATAAATCATTGTGCTGTATGATTTTATTAAAATTGTATGATATTGTGCTTAATGAATCATAATAAACTTCTTCAATTTAGCAGTGTTTTTTTATGCTTTTGTCATATTGGTTCAAATGAATCCTTTCCTTATAGTTGGCCTCTGAGTAGGATTTTATACCATGCATCTTCTTTATTCTGTTTAACCACATTGCTATTGATGACAGTTAAGACTGCTCCAGTATTTTTTTTTCTAATGGTATAGACAATCAAAAAGTTTATCCATGCTATAGATTCAATTTTTTTCCACTTAAAAGTTAACCTGCTATTCAATTTCTTAAAATGCCTTACTTTCTTAATAACTAGGCTAGTAGCAGACACACCTCAGTGCAGGATTTTCAAGTAAATATTGAGATGAAACACACAGCTAATATTAACAATTTGAAGGTCTTTATACTACTCACCCCAAATCTAACAAAACACTTAGCATCAGAACATTCTAGCATGCATGGGAGGAGGGGGAACAAGTTAAGTCTAGGTTTGCAGAGCAAGTGCCCACTTTGCTTCTTCAACCTGTGGGGGCTGCAGAGGAGTTGGAAGAGAAAGAGGTACTGGTTGAGCATCCCTGAGAATTGCCGGCCCCGCCTGTATTTCAGGCAGGACATATCTATAAGTAAGAAGTGCTGATCTTTAAGGCACAGTAATTTCACCCACTTTAAAAACAACCATAGCAGCTTTACAGCTTTTAAGAATCCATTCTCCCAGAAGTCATTATTTTTACACTTTGAAAGGATTTCATATGCTAAATATATATGTCATATATGCATATATATTATATAAACACTACCTATTTTTTTCTGGATTTCTCTTGAAATTTGCTTTTTTTTTTAACACTCATAAAGGCAATCAGCTTGCCAATAATTCTGTGCCATCACAGGAGAATTCAATATTAAGCCAAGTGAATGACCAACATAAATATTTTTAAGTAATCTCAAATAAACTTAATTTTCTTAAACACTGGGACAAATTTCACATGGTTCAATTCATACAAAAACACACTAAAGAAGATTCTAGCACATTTCCATATCTACATAATGAGATTATCTGCTCTTTCTGTCAGGATTTGGTTAGGAAAATAAAAGCAAGGACATGTATTCCAGAAATAAAGAGTTTAATAAGGGAATTACGAGCTCACACAACTGGGAAGAGCTGAGGAATGATGAACATAAAAGCTTCTAATAAATATCTCCACCTCAAGTCCTGAAGAGTGTGGTTCTCAAGAGCTCAAAATAAAGTTACTGCAGGGCTTCCCTGGTGGTGCAGTGGTTGAGAATCTGCCTGCTAATGCAGGGGACACGGGTTCGAGCCCTGGTCTGGAAAGATCCCACATGACATGGAGCAACTAGGCCCGTGAGCCACAACTACTGAGCCTGCGCATCTGGAGCCTGTGCTCCGCAACAAGAGAGGCCACGATAGTGAGAGGCCTGCGCACCGCGATGAAGAGTGGCCCCTGCTTGCCACAACTAGAGAAAGCCCTAGCACAGAAACGAAGACCCAACACAGCAGAAATAAATAAATTAACTAATAAACTCCTACCCAACATCTTCTTAAAAAAATAAATAAAGTTACTGCAATTTTTAAGAATCTTTGCTAAGTTCTCACCATCTACCTCAGTCTGTGGCAGCTGTGTCTTCTCAAAAGTCTGCCAGAAAGCCACTTCAATTCAACTGTCCTTGGGGAGTAGTTTTGTCTTTCACCTTGTAAATCACTCGTGAATGTTGTGTAATGTCAAACCCTAGCCTGAAACCATATGTGGAAGGGAACTTTGCAAAATTAAGCTCTGTGCTATTTTCTGTGAGGCAGAGGAGACCTGAGAAGGGAATAAATTGATGACAGACAACCCAGCATAGTCTACACCATCTCAACTCTGTATTTATATGCGACCCATTGACACGCAGTTCACTTCTGAATGAAGAGGATAACAGCACCATGCCTGCCTGATGTGATGTATTTGTTCTTTGTACAACCACACACATGCTTACATTCTTCCTAAAAGGGGTAACTTCTTTCTTTCTTTGCCTAGTCACAATAGTTTATGTACTATAACTTAAATGCTGAATTATAGAGCTGAATGTTATTTACACAACTTATTTCTGTTATCAGATAGTGGGGAATGGAAAAAGAAAATATTTCATACAGTTAAATATCAAGGCAAGGAAGAAAAATACATATAGTTACTATAGTCCTCGTGCCTGCAACTGGTTATGTGGCTGGAGTTAGGAGTCATAGCTTCCTTTCTCCAATTTCCTACTCAATGTTTGCTTTGCCCTCATCCAGCACTTTAGCTGGACATATTTATTTGGCAGACAGACCTAAACATGCACTCCTAAGAAGGCTGTGTCATTAATGGTTATTCTTATTTTGGCTTGTTATAGTTTTCTTTTTACTTCTAATTTTGGATGAAGTCCAGAAAATCCACTAAATCCAGACATCCTCTTCCCTGTCCATTGTGTAGTAGCCATATTATTGCCCATAACTAGTTAGAATCAATTATCTAATTTTTTCCCTTTCAGAGGTATCAGCATAGTAACTGTAACTATCTGAAAACAAGGCCCAAGTGCTTCTTATCTAAATGCCTCTCTACCCCTCTGAAGAAGTGTCTCTCAATGAGCACTCTGCTCACAGAGTGCCTTCTTCCTTCCCACTGCTGCCATGATTTCCTGCTCTGGCAGAAGACCTTGATAAAGCTCACAGCTGACTATGCAGAAATGGAAAAGGAGGAATAAAGCTATGTTGTGGGTAAATATTCACATTTTCTAGATTTGCTTGATTTACAGTTTTTTGGTTGTTTCTGAGCTCTTCTGGCTGACCACAACATTTCTTAGTTCCTTTTGCAGGTTTTTGAAAAATTCACACTTATTTAAACCTTTATTTAAAACCACTTATTAGACAAATTCTCTTCCATTCATGAAGAACAATGGGTCCCTCTAGTATGAATCAACCAGAGCTTTCCATTCCTTTACTTCTCACCCACACACATCTACACCCATGCCATGTTCCCTTACCCTCAAGGTGTCAAGTTGTGGTGTCCCTCATCTGGACAAATATAAGCCCTGTAATTCTTATCCTTATTGCATTCTTTTCACCACCTTGATCTGCTATATCCTCATTCTTATTAGCTTTCAACATCTTTTTTACAAAGATAGAAGGAGCACACACAGTCTATAAGACTATCCTCACTTCTGACAACAACTGTAAGTTCAGGGATGGAGGGTTCCCAAAACCACCCTCAGGTTTCATAATTCACTAGAAGGACTCATAGAACTTACTGAGAGTTGTTATATTCAAAGTTATGAATTATTACTGGGAAAGGATACAATCAAAATCAGCCAAGGGAGGAAGCACAAATGGCAGAATCCAGGAAAGTGTCAAACACGGAGCTTCCATTGTCCTCTGTCTGTGGAAGTGTACTCCTTTCCTGACATCTATGTGTGACAAAACACATGGAACATTGCCAACCAGGGAAGTCTATCTGAGCTTTGATGTTCAAAGAT
The DNA here is from genome assembly GCF_008692025.1 of Phocoena sinus. Taxonomy (NCBI): domain Eukaryota; kingdom Metazoa; phylum Chordata; class Mammalia; order Artiodactyla; family Phocoenidae; genus Phocoena; species Phocoena sinus. Next base: position 119,324,465 of record NC_045764.1, on the reverse strand, counting down.
TTTTATTGGGGCTACCAGGTCAACTACCTATATGGCAACCTCACTCTACAATACCTCTGGAGGTCAAAGTGATGATGTGTGACTCAAAGCCCTATCCTAAATCACATTGTTAGACTATAACAATGCTCCAGGCCAACAAAGACAATCCTGTAAGACAGGGGATTTCAAGAGCTTAGAGTGTAACTCTCAGAAGCTTAGGGCAAAAGCCAGCTTTCTCTTTGGATACAATTAAATTACTTACTACACACTTTTCTAATTTTTAATTTTCTCTCAGTCAATAAATATGTTCAAATTTACCCATCCTACAAATATTTTTTCCAACATCTCCCTCTAACAAATCTGTCTTTGCTTTTTTATTCAAAATTCTTCAAGTTTCCTCTTATTCATCTGCCACTCACTTCTCAGAGCACTCTGTTCTTTCTCTGTTCCTTTCCTGTCATTACCCTATCCCTCCGATATTGTTTTCAGTGAACCTTTAAAACTCCAGATCTCAGGAAGTCTCTTCAGACTTAATCTTGTTTATATTCTGCCAGTAACAATCACTTGGACATATTGAAATGTTTCACAACCATACATCTCTCTTGTTTCTAAAACATCTTTCAAAGCCAATTATATTTATTCTGAATATTTTCCAACATCCGTCAGTTGTACTTGAACCACTAAGGATTTATCATTTTCTCCTTCAACTTACATCAGCATATTACAAATACGTATTGGTTTAGATCATAAGTATGTTTATAATGGGCTTGTCTACCCCATTATGCTGGAAATACATTGTCATATTTATCAACTTTTTTTTTTATCCAGTGTTTAGTACAGTGCAGGAGACATATAATGCTCAATAAATATTTGCCGACTCCACTGCTCAGGGAAACTTCAAAGAGAAATTGAATTCTGAGCAGTGTCTCTAAGAATGAGCTGAAGACAGAGCAGATATTTAGTTCAATGTATCTAGGTGGTACTATTTTCTGATGACAAGTACAAAGTGACAGAGTACAATACAGTTAGGTCATATGAAAAAAAGAGAGTGCTAATTGAAGCTAAATGGTTGTATCCTACCTGGATATAGGATCTTATTATGCAAAATATTATATATAAACTACAAAATATATTATATACCGGGAAACTTAGCTGTCGTTCAAAGATAACTGGGAATCAAAGATAATCAAAACTTGGTCCTGGGCTTCTCTGGTGGCAAAGTGGTTGGGAGTCTGCCTGCTGATGCAGGGGACGCGGGTTAGTGCCCCGGTCTGGGAGGATCCCACATGCTGTGGAGCGGCTGGGCCCGTGGGCCATGGCCGCTGAGCCTGCACATCCGGAGCCTGTGCTCCGCAATGGGAGAGGCCACAACGGTGAGAGACCCGCGTACCGCAAAAAAAAAAAACCAAAAAACTTGGTCCTCTAAAAGTATACTGTAGAGTAGGAGATATTGAGATTTGAGGAGTCTAAAATTCACTCTTCTTTTTTCCCTCTAGCCAATTTCAAAATGAAGAGATTAGCTGATATTGGAACAAGTGACTTAGGTGATACACTGGCAAAACTGAGATTTTAGGAATGATTCAGAAAATTAGACAGATTCACTGATCTAATAAATACTGACTAATTTGACTAGTCATTAGGCAGTTCTGAAAAAGTGCAGGCTTCGCTTAGAGTGGCCTTCTCTCAAAATGTTTGCAGAATAGAGTAACAGAGTATGATAACTCTTTCTTGAAGGCATCCAGATTCTATGTGAGAAAACAAGGAAGGAGTTTTGTTTTTCATGACTAGCTCCTGCTCTTAAACTCACCAATCAACTCACTCCTCTTCTCTGGAGGAGTGTGTGAATAGGTTTAGAAGGGTCAAGAGTTTTACTCTATGGGTATTTCTCCACCTGGTAGGAAAATCAGGCATCAGAACTTAGCATTTGCATCTAACAGTAGGCATAAGACAGATAGTAATAATAGCTAATGCTTACTGAGAACTGTTTTTAAAAGTACATTTATTGTTATAAGTACTGTCAGTATGTCTATTTATAATGATGAGAAAAATCAATGATCAGAGAATTTCAGCAACTAGAAGATGGCAGAGTTAAGATTCTAACCCAGTCAAACTACATACATCCTTAAACTTTATACTGTATTGTTTCTAAAATTATTGGACTATAAGGTTGGCCTTGATACTTTCCATAAAAATTGACAAGCATCCTGACTACAGTCCCATCTGTAAGGCATCATGCTGGTACCACATGGCTGTGCTGTCATTGTTTTAAGAGTCATCACCTGGCCCAATTGCAGCTAAACTATAAACAAGCCAGCAGTCTCTGAGGGGAAAGCTCTGAACATAGAAGATAAGTCATTACAGTTGAACAGATATAATATGATACTGTGACATGGAGTGTTTCGATATGATGCAATGGGTCTCTTAGCTATCTTGTAGAAACAAGTTGAAAGTCTGCAAGAAAAACAGAAAAAGCAGACACTTCACAGCATTAGATGGAAATTTAAAAAATCCTCTGCTGTTTCTGAAAAGCAAGAGAATCTGATCACCAGAGAACTCCAGTAATTTGAATAACTTCAATGTTTCTTTCCATTGTTAGCAGCTGTCCTAGAGTCCATTTGCTTAGGAAAACAATGGTATGTGTTTTGGTCCTGGCATCCTGTGGGAAAAAAATCAAATATCCATGATCTGGTTGCCTTATTTTCATGTGTTGTTCTTTAAATAAACTCCCCAATTGCTTTAGAAAGCACAGAAAGAAGTCTGACACAATATCATGGGAGTTCAGGAAAGAAGCAGGAAAAGAGAATTTCCATCTAAAAATTAACTGCTGCTTATTTTCAGTACCACAATAAATAATCCACCAATAACCAATGGGCTTTGACAAGCAGGCCTTTTTTATTTCTACATATGCTTATTAATGCCAAAGAAACAGAAGACTCTCAGAGTATTAAACAAAAATAGCTAGCATTCACTGAGAACTTTTTCTGAGTCGGGAATTGTACTCTGTCTTTAAATACATTATTTAATCTCAAAGCAACCCTATAAGGTGGTTACTATAATAATTCCCACTTTATAAATAATATAAAAAAATACAGAAAAAGGTAGTAAGGCAGAATTTACAACTAGCACGTGTTGAAGCTGGAATTCAAATCCAGGCAATCTAATTCCAGCACAAACTTATAATTTATATTTTATATTATTTCTCATGTAGAGGAATTGATAATGTTTATCCCTTTAAGATATTTGTAGGAAAATATCTTATGATGAATTGCTATGTTACTTTGTTTAGTTCTCTCCAAAAGAAAAGTTAGAAGTTATAGGAATAAAAGAAGGAAAAAGAGGAGGAGGGGGAGGGGAAGTAAAAAGTAAGTGAGGGCTTGGGGAGGAGGGGACTAAGAATTAACAATAAAAATAGAGTGTGGGGCTTCCCTGGTGGCGCAGTGGTTGAGAGTCCGCCTGCCGATGCAGGGGACACGGGTTCGTGCCCTGGTCCGGGAAGATCCCACATGCCGCGGACCGGCTGGGCCCGTGAGCCATGGCCGCTGAGCCTGCGCGTCTGGAGCCTGTGCTCCACAATGGGAGAGGCCACAGCAGTGAGAGGCCCGCGTACCGCAAAATAAATAAATAAATAAACACACACACACACACACACACACACACACACACAAACAGAGTGTGGTATTTGTGGAAGAATAGGAAAATTGATCATGGAATCTAGAAGGAAATATGTATACGATCAATTGATTTTCAACGAAGTGGCAACAGAATTGTGAGTTTCAATGATAATTTATACAATGTCAGGTTTTTAAAAAAATGTTGCTCACAAAAAGAAACTGCTAAGAAAATAAAATGGCAACGTACATGTTAGAAACATTTTTTTAAATGTGACTTGCAAAAAAAAATGTTATGTATAACTGGCTCACAAAGTTGGTTTACTTAGTCCAGAAAATCCAGTTCAGTAACTTGGACTCTTCCTATTATTTGTGTTTTAAAAAGGGCATGAGGATATTTCCACTGAAATAATTAAAACCAGAGAAACTGAATTATAGACAAAATATATGGAAATATTAAGAAAAAAATTTGACATAATAATAGCTAATATTTTTGTTCTTAACGTCTGGCTTACCCTATATTAATTTTTTTCTGGATGATACTCTGAGGCTATTACTACTATTGAATTTATTTATTTATTTTTTTGAATTTATTTTAATAATAAGTAATGATAGGGACAGAGTAAAGGGACAAAGTAGGTAATTAAATAGTTAATCTTACTAAGGGATTGTAGGTAAAGAAAAAAGTATGGGAGACCCCTATAAGTTAATGATCACTCAAGAAAGCAGGTTTGCTTAACCACAAAACCAAGCAGGCATGCTTAGCAACAAAGTCATGCAACAGAAGCATGAGACTTGCCCCAAAACCATAAACAATGGTAGCATGAGAACCACATCCTGGTCAGTGAGCGCGGTAGGACATGCTCCTTTGTGCACACTAAAAACAAAAATACAAGGAAAGGGTGACATTATACTGTAACCTGAGATGATTTACCATTTGTAACATATGTCACTGTCTTTTTACCATTTCCATTGCACAGTGACAGTCCCAGCTTGACCATGTAGGGACAAGAAAACTTCCCCGCCTGACATGGAGGGGGAGCTGATGATGGAAGCTTGACGTCTCCTCAAGAATGAGGAAGAAAGTGGTTTTCTCCCCCTCCCCACTTTTCCTCTGATTATAAAACTGTAGCCCACTAAGTTCTCCGGGTGTGGCACCCTCTAGCCCACCCGCTTGTAAGCCTCACAAGCGTCCTATTCTAATAAGTCACTTCTTATCTATCACTTTGGCTCTCACCGAATTCTTTCTGTGCTGAGACATAAAGAACCAGAGCTCCTCAGAGCCCTCTGAAACACCATTTAGCAGTTTCATCAAGGCTTTGAGAAAAAATAGAAAATATGTTTTAAAAATGTATATCTTGGGCTTCCCTGGTGGCACAGTGGCTGGGAATCTGCCTGCCAATGCAGGGGACATGGGTTCCAGCCCTGGTCTGGGAAGATCCCACATGCTGCGGAGCGGCTAGGCCTGTGTGCCACAACTACTGAGCTCATGTGCCACAACTGCTGAAGCCTGCGCGCCTAGAGCTAGTGCTCCACAGCAGGAGAGGCCACGGCAATGAGAAGCCCGCTTGCTGCAATTAGAGAAAACCTGCATGCAACAACGAAGACCCAACGCAGCCAAAAATAAATAAATAAATTTATTTAAAAATGTATATCTTTATCAATGGAACCGAATGGAGAGCCTAGAAACAGGCCTATGCACTTATGGTCAATTAATCCAGGACAAAGGAGGCAAGAATATACATAATGAGGAAAAGACAGCTTCTTCTAAAGTGGTGCTAGGAAAATTGGACAGCTACATGTAAAATAATGAAATTACACCATTTTCTCACACCATATAAAAAAATAAACTCAAAATAGATTAGAGACCTAAATGTAAGACTGGAAACCAAAAAACTCTTAGAAGAAAACATAGGCAGAACACTCTTTAACATAAATCATAGCAATATTCTTTTGGCTCTGTCTACTAGGCAAAGGAAATGGAAGCAAAAGTAAACAAATGGGACCCTATTAAACTTAAAAGCTTTTGCACAGCAAAGAAACCTTCTTCAAAAAGACAACCTACAGAATGGGAGAAAAATTTTGCAAATTATACGGCTGATAAGGGATTAATATCCAAAATATATTAATAGTTCATACAACCCAATATCAAAAAAAAAACCTAAATGAAAAATGGATGGAAGACCTGAATAGACATTTTTCTAAAGAAGACATACAGATGGCTAACAGACTCACAAAAAGATGCTCAACATCACTAATCATCAGAGAAATGCGAATAAAAACCACAATGGGATATCACCTCACACCTGTCAGAATGGCTATCATCAAAAAGACCACAAATAACAAATGTTGGCGAGGATGTGGAGAAAAGGTACCCCTTGTTCGCTGTTGGTGGGACTGTAAATATGTTTAGCTGCTGTGAAAAACAGTATGGAGATTCCTCAAAAACCTAGAAATAAAACTACCATATTACCCAGCAATTCCACAGCTGGGTGTATATCTTAAGAAAATGAGGGCTTTCCTGGTGGCACAGTGGCTGAGAGTCCGCCTGCTGATGCAGGGGACACGGGTTCGTTCTGCAGTCCGGGAAGATCCCACATGCTGCGGAGCGGCTAGGCCCGTGAGCCATGGCCACTGAGCCTGCGCGTCCGGAGCCTGTGCTCCGCAACGGGAGAGGCCACAACAGTGAGAGGCCCGCGTACCGCAAAAAAAAAAAAAAAGAAAAAGAAAATGAAATAACTAATTTAAAAAGATACACGCACCCCAATGTTCAAAGAAATATGATTTACACTATTGTGTATTCCAAGATATGGAAGCAACCTAAGTATCCATCAACACATGAATAAATAAAGAAGATGTGGGGTGTGTGTGTGTGTGTGTATGTGTGTACATATGTATACACTCAGACATAAAGAAGAATGAAATTTTGTCATTTTCAACAACATGGATGTATCTTGTTATTCTTGGTGAAATTAGTTAAGACAGAGAAAGACAAATACTCTATTATATCACTTATATGTGGAATCTAAAAATTAAAACAAATGAATACATATAACAAAACAGATACAGACTCACAGATACAGAGAACAGACTAGTGGTCACCACTGGGGAGAGGGAAATGGGGAGGGCCAAGATAGGAATAGGGGATTAAGAGGTACAAACTGCTATATATAAAATAAATAACCTACAAGGATATACTATACAGCACAGAGAATATAGACAATGTTTTATAATAACTTTAAATAGAGTATAATCTACAAAATTTTCAAATCATTATGTTGTACACCTGAAACTAATAAAATATTGTAAATCAACTACCCTTTGATAAAAAAAAAGTCTGAAAATCAAACTTGGGCTTTTTCTTCCTCCTTCAGTTGGCCATATGGAACCTCCCCACTGGACAGGAACAAACAGTAAGGGGAACTGGTACAACTTCGGTGGGTGACATGGGGGTCTGATCTACTCATCTGCTCTTGCATTTTACACATGCCTTTTGGTCATGATCAGGCTCAATCCTGGGTATACCAGTTTCATCTTGTGATGGACTACTGCTAGATATGTCCATTTTTATGACTTGGTGAGACCAACAGAACCCATATCAGAAGTTTTAGGTGTATGGCCACTTGGTGTTCCATGATCAAATGTTCTCTTTCTGCCAAGGCCTTGACATGCCAAGAGTTTTAAAAGGACATACAAGTATCTACTGAAGATAGTATAAACTTACTCCACAATCTCAGATCTTACATATTTTTCCTCCCATTGGGGCTTGCCATAAATAGATTACTGTATCTTTCCCTAAGACTAAAACCTCCAATAGCATAGGATGTACCAGATTGTAGGGTGATATGGAACATCCTATATATCTTCCTGCTTCCTGGTAGAGGATGGATGCACAATTTAGTTTTACATAGTTTATAAAACTGCAAATTGAAAAGGTTCAAAAATATTTATGAAAATAATGAATAATTAGGAAAATATAAGCTGAATATGACCTCAAGTTTATTTTCTCTGACATTTACAGAAAGGATACTATGTGAGATAATGGCACTTTTGCATAATGCTGGTTTGGGAACATGTAGAAATTCTGGTCAAGTGATATTGTTTCAATAATTTGTTCACCTTTGCATCCAAATGAACAGAAAGTATTTTTTAAATCATTAAATATATTTATGCAAAGATGGAAAGTAATACAGGAATAATAGCATAATTACTAGTTTCCAACATCAGATATCTCTGGTGAATAACTGGCATACAATGGATTACAACCAACTTAAAATGTCTTTAATAAGTTACTGAAAAAACTATAACCCTCTTAGTCAATTATAATTAATTATGTTTATTTATGTTTGATGTATTTATTAAAATGTATTTTCTTATTTTTGAAGTATAATGTAATAGATAGAATTTATGAGTTATATAAATTAAGGATAAATGTACCTACCACTCATCTCTTCTTTTATTTTTAATTTATTTATTTTTGGCTGCTTTGGGTCCTTGCTGCATGCGGGTTTTCTCTAGTTGCAGGGAGTGAGGGCTACTCTTCATTGCAGTGCTTGGTGCTTCTCATTGTGGTGGCTTCTCTTGTTGTGCAGCATGGGCTCTATAATATATATTATAATAATATATATAATATCTATAATATATAGTATATTATGTACAGTATATATTCACAATTATATATAACATTATATATAATACATAGTGTACAATATATATATATACACACTCTATTACATATATATGTTATACATATAATATAAATGATATATGTCGATTCATTTATATAACATAATATGAATAATTATATGTGAAAAATAACTGTCAGTAAATGTGTATATACATATATATATTATATTCTATCATATATTAAGACATGCATTTACACAGTAAGTGGCAAATAATTTCCTCTTCAATGATATGCATGCTCACTGAATTGTCATTTTATTTTTGTTGTTGTTGCTTTTGATTACAGGAATTTTTTCTATATTTAGCATGCCAACATATTTCAGTTACAAGTATTGAAAATATATCTCCAGACCTCTGATGTGTTTCTTTTATGATGAACAGATGTTCTTATTTTTTAAGATACCTTAATTTTATCATAAACCTAAAGCATACTAAAACAAAAACAAATGTATATTGAAATGTATCTAGTAAAAATTGAAAAGGATATTTTTCATTTGTCATCTCATCACTTTCAGAGATAATTACTATTGATCTTTTGGTATATGTTTTCCTAAATTTTTATAATTAAAGTCATGTCTTTTATGGATATTGCATCTTCTTACATATAACTGATAGTATTACCCATATATTTTAAACTTACTCTACACATCCCAAATTACATATGTAGGAAATAGTTATTTAATACAATTCACACATTTCGACCTGTTATCTCTCTTTCTGTGCCTAGGATAATGTTGTTATCTGTTCATATTTATCATTTTTGGTTAAGATTAATCCATGTTTACACTGGTAAGATCATAATAACAATCATATGTTTTGCTGTTTAATATTCCTGGCAAGCCTATGTGAGAGCAATGGTTTGCTGCAAGGTAACAGGGGGCTGTGTGTTGTTTTTTGCCTTAGTCGAGTGCATAGGCAGAAGAGGATGGAAGAATAAATGTCCTGAGAGGAGTAGCTGGCAGTAAACCAGCAGCCAATGTCCTCCTTCTGCCTGGTGAGTATCTGTGCAGCCCATCACTAGGGTGGATTGGTGGCTAGATTAGGCTAGAAAGTGAGCTCCTCTCAGATTATATCTATGAAAGTATTTTCAAGAAAACCCAAGTAGAAGCACGAAAGTGAATTTTGCATCATGGACAGACAAGAGTCGTGGACAATTCAGAGGAGGTACCACTTTAACTCTAAAAAAGCATTTAAAGATTTCAATAAGTGATGAAAAGGTGTGGTAGGATTATATTAACATGACCACTTAGTATTTAATGCAAGACTTCTTTTGGAAGAAAACTATACATGGAGCTTTTTTTATGAATTAGATAGCTGTGAAACCATGGGTTATAAAGCCCCACAGATGAAGAGTTGTGTCTCAGTACAGAATGAGACTGAAAAAAAGAGCTAAAATCAGATAGAGTCAGATTTAGCAGCATCAACACTTAATCAAATACAAATATAGAAAAAGATGAAAAATCCTTCAGCTCTGATAGGCCAATAAGGGGCTTCTTTTTTCTGATATTGAGTTACTTACTAAATGTTTCTATTGATAAGTTTGACCCAATAAGTCTAGCTTAGTCATTTTACAAAATCTTGGCATAGAGTAATATCATACTGGAGATGCAGATTCAATAAGAAAAAAACCCCCACATAATCAAAAGTGATTTAACACTTATATATTCTAAAAATGATTTGCCATTGAATAATGATAATAACGACAGTTGGGGTGTATTGGGGATACATCAAGGGACATATAAGTATTATATATTTAATATAAAAGTTAAATTGTTAAATTTAAATACAATTTTAATACCTTAGCAAAAAAGAGATACGTGCAAAATGATTAATTGGGATTTATTTATTTAGAATTTTATTTCTGAACATAATAATTTCCTCATTCCCTTTTACTATTGTGAATTTATATGTTGATTAAAGTTGTTAACAGCTTAATTATCCAAAAGTAAGTTTAGATTTCTTTCACCTAGTAGCCAACATATTGTAGGACTAACACATAATGTACACACACCATCTTAAAGTTTTAAAAATAAGGAGATGCATAGTAACTCTTGTCATGCTTTTATTTCTCATTGAGACTAATATATTGCAGCTAAATTTACAGGTGTTTTCTTATAAGTTTCTAGGTCATGTAGTATGATTTTTCTATTAAGCAATATTACAAAATATCAGGCAACTCTCCTTATTATAAACTTTGCCTTAAAGCAGAAAAAAGACTGCAGTTTGGTTTTTTTTTGCGGTACGCGGGCCTCTAACTGTTGTGGCTTCTCCCGTTGCGGAGCACAGGCTCCGGACGCGCAGGCTCAGTGGCCATGGCTCACGGGCCTAGCCGCTCCGCAGCATGTGGGATCTTCCCGGACCGCGGAACGAACCCGTGTCCCCTGCATCAGCAGGCGAACTCTCAGCCACTGCGCCACCAGGAAAGCCCTCATTTTCTTAAGATATACACCCAGCTGTGGAATTGCTGGGTAATATGGTAGTTTTATTTCTAGGTTTTTGAGGAATCTCCATACTGTTTTTCACAGCAGCTAAACATATTTACAGTCCCACCAACAGCGAACAAGGGGTACCTTTTCTCCACATCCTCGCCAACATTTGTTATTTGTGGTCTTTTTGATGATAGCCATTCTGACAGGTGTGAGGTGATATCCCATTGTGGTTTTTATTCGCATTTCTCTGATGATTAGTGATGTTGAGCATCTTTTTGTGAGTCTGTTAGCCATCTGTATGTCTTCTTTAGAAAAATGTCTATTCAGGTCTTCCATCCATTTTTCATTTAGGTTTTTTTTTTGATATTGGGTTGTATGAACTATTAATATATTTTGGATATTAATCCCTTATCAGCCGTATAATTTGCAAAATTTTTCTCCCATTCTGTAGGTTGTCTTTTTGAAGAAGGTTTCTTTGCTGTGCAAAAGCTTTTAAGTTTAATAAGGTCCCATTTGTTTACTTTTGCTTCCATTTCCCTTCCCTAGTAGACAGATCCAAAAGAATATTGCTATGATTTATGTTAAAGAGCGCCCAAGACTGCAGCTTTAACTTAATTTACCATATACTATTTAGGAACATTTCAAATTGTTAAAAAATATCTTGTAATGATACAACCAGACTTTTGTTAATAATATCAACACATAGTATTAACAGTAAGCCTTAATGGTTCAATAATTAATTCCATCCCGGGATGGTTACAGGACATTACCATAAATGTGTATTTGCAAAATACATTGTCAAATGAATACTCCTCACAACACACACCTGTTCAAACAGGCTTTTAATATGGTGACAACTCTCACTATTTATGACACTGTAAGGTTTATAAACCAATCATCCTTACCAGTGTCTTACCTTGTTTTAATTTGTTTAATTGTGGTTGTTTCTTTGTTGTAGCTTAATTTTACAGTTAGTGTGTAATTCCTTATAGTTTTCCCTCTTCCCTAAAGAAATGAAGAAAATAAATGACCAACTCTTAAGCATAATCTATTTTACATTTGGATCTTTTTTGTTAAAAAGGTATTAAATTGTCCTAATTTACTGTTTTCAAGCTGATTTATCTCCTGTTTCCATACCCTTATGTATTTTTCTTTATATAAAATTAATATATCCTAAATAAGAACATATAATCAAACATAGCATATTAATAATACATTTACATAATTGAAATGTATCTCTTAAATAATAAATTAAGGTAATTCACCTAAAAATCATTTAATATTATAATTTTAAAACAATGATTAGTTTGATCACTATATCCCAAATGAGAGGGTAAGCCCCAAAGTGCCACTAAGATGCCTTTATTATTTTATAAGAAAAGAGAAGCCTCTCTGATGAAGTTTGTCTCTGTGTGCCTACAGGACTAGGAGTTACTCAATAAATGAACCATTTTCATGGAATTTCCTTTCACAGCCTTTCATTTTTTTAAACTTATATGTATTGATTTCTTATCTTTATTTTTACAGTGTAACTACTTTGAATATTATTCTTCAAAGTAGTAAGCAGAGATAGTAAGCACCAATACAAAGACAAAAGTCACAATTCGGAATTATCCTTATCTCCCTCAATTGAACTAAAAGCTTCCTTCTCTTCTTTCTGTAGTTACATCAGATATAGTTTTCTAAAACTAAAAAAATAGAGTAGTATAGAACATATGGTTTAGAGACATTAATGGTGTAAATTGGGCCAAGTGTTTAATATCTAGGAATCTAAATATTTTTAACTCTATAACAGGGATATAATATTATTTGAAAGAATATTGTGAGTCTGCAATGAAATAATTATAATTCACAATAGACTATTTTGTGAACTATGAGTTTCCATAAATATATTTAATGTGTTCACTTCTAAAATCAGAAGATAAATTATATGCTCTCTCTTTTGGCCCTAAATGTATCCTATTTTGTTCCTATTAGAATTATTGCAATCACTTATTTTGAAAATTTTAATATTCATCTCCTCCTGCTGATAATCTACTCATCTTTGAGCAGATGTGTGCTCACCTTTCAGGAACCTTTATGCTACCACCTTATTTTTGGAACCACCCATACCAGAAAGCCAAATATCAATACTCTCAAATTACTTTCAGTTCCCCTTGTCAAGTTCTCATTCTCTTGGAGCTCTTCTCTCAGCTAACCTGGTGCTCTTCATCATATCTTATGATATGAATATTAGATCTAAATATAATATGTTTCTATATCCACAAATACTGACAGTTTTCAAATATTACTGCTAAAGATGAAAATATTTTAAATATAAGGGGTTAACATCTAATAGTAGACCTCTGTCAGTTCACGTAGGGCCAAATATTGATAGGGTAATCTACTCAGATACTCTTAAAATTATAAACACATGAGTGAATATCTATTCTGAATAATTATGATGTATCATATCTGTCACCCATGCGTTTAGTCCAAGAGATCCTTGGGGCAATAGGCTTAGTGGACCAATGTCCTAAATTGTCAATTATTTTGATAGAACTCATTCTAGTTTTGAGCCTCAGAACTTGACCATAATTCAACTTATAAGATATTATTATACACAATTAATCCTTATCTCTCAGTGGTACTCACTGTTAGCATCTGAAAGCATGTAATTTCTTATAACATCATATAAAGCTCAGAAAATAAATCTAGTAGCATAGAGTGGCTCATCAAAAATTATAGGGCTTCCCTGGTGGCGCAGTGGTTGAGAGTCCGCCTGCCGATGCAGGGGACACGGGTTTGTGCCCTGGTCCGGGAAGATCCCACATGCCGCAGAGCGGCTGGGCCCGTGAGCCATGGCCACTGAGCCTGCGCGTCTGGAGCCTGTGCTCCGCAACGGGAGAGGCCACAACAGTGAGAGGCCCGCGTACCGAAAAAAACAAAAACAAAAACAAAAATTATAAATAGTGGGAGATTTCTTTTGGTACCTTTCAGTTTCACTTCTTAACACCTCTGTGTCTTAATGATCATCTTATTTTGACTTTCTGCATAATTTACTTAACTCATATTTTTAGCATTAACTGTATGTCTGGAAACATTAAGTTTGCTGATACTGCAAGGGAAACAAGACAGACAAGATCCATGCTCCAGTGAAGACTGCAATTTATTGTAAGAGAAACATATAGTAAATATATAATCAAATAAGTGATGAAGGTAATTTCAGTTAGGAATAAGTTATAAGAAGAAAATAAAAGATGGTAATGAAGTGTCTGAGGAGGCATATTAATTTGTAGGAAATCCTCTCTGTAGGAATTCAACTCAGGAAATAATATTTTAATTGAGGCATTCACCACAGAAAGATCTATGGAGCAAAAGGTCCTAATTAGAAATACACATAGTATATTGAAGAAACATAAAGTCTGGTATAGTTGGACCATAGTGAGCAAGATGGACAGTGGCTTGAGGGTGAAAAATGAGGCAGGCATTATGACTTGTAGTGCCTGGGAGCTGGCAGTTTGGACTTAATCCAAATTCTACATCAACCCACGGAGGATTTTAGATAATATATAAAAAACTATGATTGGCATTTTTAAAAGTAGATGAGCTATGCACCAAAGGGAAATATCCAAATGGTACCGTTACAAATCATTAAATGATTTCATTTTGTGAGTTGATAATTTTATATAATCACTTTGTCATCTATAATTCACAATGAATAGGTTATGTCATTTGAAAGTATAAGAAAAGAGAACACACTTTGCTCAAGATTCAAATGAGACATGAGGGTGTGAGTGAATAGAGAAATGATAAGAAAGAAAAACATTCTTACTGCTGATGTGGAGAAAGTTTTAGTGGTCTGGATAGAAGATCAAAGCAACCATAACATTCCCTTAAGCCAAAGCCTAATCCAGAGCAAAACCCTAATTCTCTTTCAATTTTATGAAGGCTGAAAGAGGTAAGGAAGCTGCAGATGATGAAAAGTGTGAAGATAGCAGATGTTGGTTCATAAAGTTTATGGAAAGAAGCATCTCCATAACATAGAAATGCATGGTGAAGCAGCAACTGCTGATATGGAAGCTGCAGCAAGTTGTCCAGAACATCTAGCTAAGATCATTAATGAGGGTGGTTAAACTAAACAACAGATTTTTCAACGTAGAAAAAAAACTTTCTCTTTGAAGAAGATGCTATGGAGGACATTCATAGAAGACATCGTTCTTGTTCTGGAAAATGAAAGCCATGATTTACAGGACAGAACACCTCTGCTCTTTCCCTTACCCCCAAATACTCCAATTTTACCCAGCTCTAAGCCCATTTACAGAAAAGCAAAGAAAAATTACCCTCCTAATTTTGTTCTCCTTGCCAATGCCATGATTCCATAGATCCTGACATCATTTTGTTGCCATTTCCTTAGCGACAAGGGCAATTTACTTAAAAGTGTCCTAGTTTGATGCACCTTGCTAGAGTGAGTGGGTTGTTCCCTCTTTGCCAGAAGGATCATATTGATTCTTAAAAATTGCACTAAAGTTAACTTTTATTCTTATTCAGTTGAGTTGTTTTCTTTATGAAGACTCTGAATTATTTGTTCAAAATAAAAATCCAATTGTCAGAACATGTTAGGAGCATTGAGTCTGGGGGAAAAATGAAACATGATGTTTTCATCATATCTCATTGATTTCTTCCCTCTGGTTAGATGATCACTTCAGTGTAAGTTTTCACATTATTTTTATAAAAGCTTTTTTCTGAGATAGCATATTGGGATTCTTTACAAAAATAATGAAAGCCTAAGTTGTGATTATGCTTAATCTTGCTGTTCTATAAGATGCATGACTTAATAACACATAAAAATTGCAGATTTTAGAGCAGTACAATTGTAGGAAATAATATACTTTCAGGAAGCAAAGGCTGCATATCAGTCCAACATGCTGTGTAGGAAAAAATATTTTTTTCAGTTTTGGAGAAGAGCCATTTTGTATGAAGAAAAGTGAAAATAAGAGAAATCCTCTGTGAAATTTACTCATAGGGTGACATTCAACAAATGTAGTTCAATAAAATCTGCTTAAATTAAAAGTCTGATTTATTTACACTAAAATTTTCATAAAGTCTCATTTTTGCATTTTTTGTATAGGTAATAATCTTCAATAGATTTTCTGCTTTTCAAAAAGCAATAACTGTATTTGACCATAATAAAATGAGTTTATTTTATATGGGAAACCTAAAACACTTTACAGATACTAAAAATTTCAATTAGTTTTATTGTCACAAGCTAAGTAGGGATTACCCTTCACCCTCAATTTCCAAAATTTTGTGGACTATTTTTTAATGTTATTGTCCTAATTAAGTCTGATTGTACTTAACACAAATTTAAAATAATTGGGCATCCCCAGTTATGTTGATTTTTATTGTGATTTTTCCTCCTTTCTATCTTCAAAAACTTTCAGGATATTTTTCAACTCACTATTTTATAAGCAGAGATATATAGTATAAGCTGATTCCCTTGACTAATTTTCTCATTTTTCATTAAAAATATCTTCAAAGCTCATCTTGATAAGAAATGCACCTTGAGTTTAGGCCTCATTCATACACTCACAAAATATGATACAATTAATATTTTAATCTAATTTAGAATCAACTACTGGATCAATTATCTCCTTCTGCAAAACAAACTGCTCAAAAGTTAGTAGCTTAAATCAACCATTTTATTGCTCATGATTCTGTGGGTCAGGAGCGAAGCAGGCTTCCTCTGGGTTGCCTCATCTCTCCTTGTGATGTTAGCTAGGGCAGCTTAACTGGGACTAGGAATCCAAGATGGCCTTCCTCACATGCATGGTGGTTGGTAAGAGGTGACAAAAAGTCTGGACACTGACTAGTCCTCTATTTCTTTGTAATCTCACATCTTCTAAGACATGTCCATGTGTCTTCTGTCTCCAGTAGGTGTGTGGTGGGGAGTGGGGTGTGAGACTTTTTCCCCTGGTGGCTCGGGGTTCCCAGGGGACACAGACATTCTTTAACTTAAAGCTTAAAGCAAGTCACAAGACGAGCAAAGCAAGTCAGGGGAGAAGGTAACAGAATCATCTCTCTATAGTGGATCTAGAGAAGGAAGGAATTATTGGTGGCTGTCTTTGTAGACAATCTATCACAACCACTATCTCCTATACTCTATTCCACACAAACTGTTCATTATTCCCTGTCCCTTTGCTTTTGTTCCACACTAACTCTATCTGTTAAAATCTTACTTGTCTCTTGAGGGCTGTTTCAAATACTCTCTCAAACATTAAATTTTATATGATGGCTCTCATAAGTATCTTAGGAATGATGGCTTCCCCATGTATCTTAGATTTTATTCTCACATTGAAAAGAGTAAAATTAAATATCTTATTTATTTGTTAATTATCTTTGCATTTTATGTAATCCTCTTGGCAACTCTGAAAACAAACTAAAACCCTAAATCCAGTGGTCACTAAGTCATTATCTCACCTGAGTTAGTCATTATCTCACCTGAGTTAGCGGCATCATTTGACATAGTGTATTACCCCGTTTCTTGAAACCTTTCTTCACTTGGCTTCAGAGTTGACACACTCTGGTTTTCTTGCTACCTCATTGGTCTCCTGCTTTTCACTGTCTTTTGCTCAATTTATCCAAATTATTGAAACATCCCAGAGGTCAGTGCTATGACCTCTTCTCTTCCCTATTTATAATTTCCTTGCTTTCATCTATACCCATGGCCTCACTGCCATCTATAATCAGGAATTCAAAGTTATATTTCTTTAATTCTAGAAGCATACCTCCAACTGACTAGTTAACATCTCTATTTGTATGTCAAATGAACACCCAACATTTCCAAAATCAATGTCTTTATTTCTGAACTCCACTTCTATCTGCTGCTCTGCTGGCTTCGTCATGTAAGTAAACTGTACCAGTTGCTTGAACCAAAAATCTTATAATCATCCTTAAATCCTTTCTTTTTGTCACATCTCAACCATCATCAAGAATTATCCTTTGGCTTTAATCCCAAAATATATCCTGGATCATGTATCACCACATTCATTGCTAATCACCTTGTCACCATCATCTCTCAATGCGAGCACTACAGAAGCCTCCAAACTCCCCTTCCTGCTTCCACTCTTGGTTCCTCTATATCTTATTCTTCACAATCAGTTGGAATAATCAAGTCATTATTTTTCTTCTCAGCACAACAACCCCCCCCAAATATTTCATTACACTGAGAATATTACCCAAATTTTTAACCACAACATACGTGTGGTTCTTACCACAACACTGTTCCCATGAGGTTTCAGTTCTAACTCTTACAAATTCTCATTTGCTGTGTCCAGCCACACTGGCTGCTCTGCTTTTTCTAAATAATGCTGAGCATATTCTTGACCCCAGGCTTCAGAACCTGCTAAGTACTCTTTCTGGAATGCTTTTTTAGATTTTCATTAGAGGTCGCTCCATCACCACCTTCAGGTGTTGGCTCAAATCACATCACAGAAAGGTTTTTCCTGAACATCCTACCTCAAATCGCAAACCATTCCGGTAACTCTTTTTCACATTATCTAGTTTTATTTTCTGTGCAACATTTATAACAAATCATTTTATATGTGCTAAATTTTCAGGGAGATATATAACCTCAAAACCCTGAATTCAGGGGAGAGTTCTGGCTTGAGAGATGAATTTTAATTTAGTGATTAGCTACTTCCTAATTTTTCACTCTTAAAAATTCATTTTAAAGTTAAACCATTCTATTGAAAGTGTATATAACAAAAGTCTTAACCCCAGCCTTCCTCTCCCTATATATAATTTATAATTTTTAATATTTTTATAATTTAAAATTTTAATTTATATTTTTATATAAGTATTTTTTTAATTTAGCGATTATGAAACTTAAAAATCACTGAAATAGTTGTCAGAATACTAATGCAACATCATTTACTGGAGATGCCTCATAGGACAAAATATCAAGACTTCTCTAAATGTCAGTTTGTTGACATTTGAAGTGGGGATAAAAAAGCAACTGTTCTGCATTGTTTTGTTTTGTGTTTTTAAACAGGGTTGTTGTGAAGACTGAGGTAATGTTTTGAGCACAGTGCACATGTTATTATTATCACATATGACTACAACTCTATTTTATTCACTGCATTTGGCTGTTGTCTTCACAGTTCTGGGGTTCCTTCTTATGGGTGTAATAAAAATAATAGAGTTTGTGAGGATACTTAGGGTAAAAAAGCAAGTCTCTTTCTCTCAATTTAGTTCACTTTTAAAAAATATTCTTCATTTATGTCTCTTGGGAGGAATAATAAAACTCAATTTCAAAAAAAGCAAAGGAAGATCTGTTTAAAGGAACACAACTGTAAAGCAACTATACTCCAATAAAAAACAAAACGAAAACGAAAACGAAACAAAAAACCCCGAAAATGATAACTATAGTCCTACGATAGACATATGAATAAAATTCAAATTTCTAAACAGACTGCTATCTTTGCTGGTCCTTGGAAACTTGGAAGCATCTGCAAATCTTGCCCATTTTTTTTATTGCTTCTAAAGTAGATGGAGCAAGGCCCAGTGACCACATAAGGCACAAAAGCCAGGACCACAGAGGAAGAGAGGATCCCAGGCTCAGAACCCCTGCATCAGGACCCTGCTACGTTTATATGCAAAGCCGCCAGTGTCTGCAATCACGTACCGAGGAATGATTTGATTAAATGGCAGGGCAGAGTTTGTGGACACGAGGGAAGCTTTCATGTAAAATTTACATTGGGCTTCTCTGGTGGCGCAGTGGTTGAGAGTCCGCCTGCTAATGCAGAGGACACGGGTTCGTGCCCTGGTCCGGGAAGATCCCACGTGCCGCGGAGCGGCTGGGCCCGTGAGCCATAGGCCGCTGAGCCTGCGCGTCTGGAGCCTGTGCTCCGCAACCGGAGAGGCCACAACAGTGAGAGGCCCGCGTACCGAAAAAAAAAAAAAAAAAAAAGCAGCAATTGCCCATATAAGAAACACCTTTACATGATTCATTTCCTTGTCAAAACAAATATCAACCTTTAAGTTTTTGTATTATTACATTGTCTTATGCTAAAAAAGTACATAAACATTAAGAAATGTAATCTGTTTATGAAAAAAATCATTCATAGGAGAAGACTGAACAAATGACGAGTTTCTTAAGCCAAATCAAGTACATATTAGCTTGAAAAACATGCAATTACACAAATAATTGTAAAATCAAGTAGCAAATACAAAAACTGTAGTTTGATCTATACTTTGGCCTCTCTCGGGAGAGTCACTTACTTCATCTTATAATTGAAGAATAAAAAGATATATTTACTTTAAAAAAAATAAAGGAACACAACTGTAATTTCCACACTTCAATGCTCATTGAACCAATTAATATCTTAACTGTTAAAATTTTACCTTATGAAAATGTCATAAAGCAGATTAACATGTTTTGAATATCAGTAAACAAATTGGTAGAATAATAAATTTAAAACCCCTACTCCTGCTTTCCCACATCAGTCTCCTCTAGAGACACTTTTTCTACTTAGGTTAAAATACAGTCAGAGCAAGCAGTAATCCTCACTTAGCATCTGACTCATTCATGTGGCTTGTTATTTAAACTTGAAATACATTTCCATAGACATAATAGCAACAGAACTATAAATGGACAAAACCATTTCGAATGTTCCAAAACTCTTTTGAGATTTGGACCTTTCACTTTCCATGGAAAGGAAATAAAATGGTTGACATTAAGCTCAGTTTTAAAAATAATTATGCATTTCAAAGCATTCTTTGGAGACTGAGCAATAAAATGTCATCATTGAACGTATTTTTTAAATTTATACAAAATTTTATTCTCTTTATAGGAAGATATAAAACACTGCATGTTGGCATCTAACATCTCATATTGATGGAATTTAGCTACATTATTTTTGTAAAGAAGTTCAATTTAAAATTCACTTTTTTCATTCTTATTTATCACTTTAAGCAGACATATGTGAATTTTCAAACATATTAATTCAAATAGTAAGATTTCTTTCATAAAAATCATCTATCACACACACACAAAACTCTGGAAGGTGATCCAGTGTAACTTAATAAATGGGCCAACTGCATTCTTTCTGATAAACTTCAATCAACTCCACAGACTGCAGTTTTCAGTGTCATCAGTTTACTTTTAAAGAAACTCACCTCCAAAGCCTTTCAATTAAATAAGAGTAGGTCCAATTATCTCTTGTGGCAGT
Source organism: Phocoena sinus (assembly GCF_008692025.1). Lineage (NCBI taxonomy): Eukaryota > Metazoa > Chordata > Mammalia > Artiodactyla > Phocoenidae > Phocoena > Phocoena sinus. Next base: position 119,303,552 of record NC_045764.1, on the reverse strand, counting down.
TCATCTGTGATAAAAGGACTCCTGTGTTTTCAGCATTTCAGCTTTATTCCACTGAAATAGCTAACATTTCACCTTTACTTCCACAGCTTCCCACCACAGTTGAGTTTAATGGATTTTGAGTTTAATGAGTATTTGGCATTGCATATGGGGTGCATTTACCTCACTTCATGTATTTTTGAGCTTACCAATGACATTCTGTGATGGTGGGTGCTTTGTTCAGAGAGAAAGGCAAAAATAATATAGTAAGAAAAAACTGAGAATTTCAGTGCAGTTAAATCGTTTTGATCATGCTCAGATCTAGTCTGGCATCTTTCCATCAGAAAAGTTAGGAAAAAGAAATTGGATGAGGGATTTAAACTCTTCAAAGCAAAATTACTGTACATTTGGCACTTTTTCAATAAGCACAGACCTAATTTTATTTCTATTATTAAATTATTAACTTTATATTAATAACTCATAAAATTTAGAGAAAAATAAGAGCCAACTGAAACGTTTTAAACCTAAACTAAGTTCTATGGTTAGGATATTACTATATTATTGGATATATATATAATATATATAAAAAATTTTGTGTTCTCAGAGTATGACTGTATGTTATAATCTCATAGAAATAATTGTAACCCTGTCAAATTGATAAGGTAGGACAGAACACTAAGATTTCTTTAGAAAGTATAAAATGTATTTGGTGAAATCTTAACTTATAAACTAACAAACACTTGTATAGCATAGAGGTGATTGACAGCTGAATTGAAAAAAAGCTCTGTCTTCACTGGAAGGGCTGGATGTCTGGTTTTGACTCTTGGCCAGCATAAGGACGGTGGGATTTAAGGTGTTCTTTTTGAAATCAGAAATTCCCATGGCAACCCCCAAGGTCACTTTATTTATTAATGATTTTTATCTAGCATAAGAGTTTAGATAGCCTGACTTGCCTATGAGATTAGAAGGGCATAAAATCCCTGCTGGGAATTTCTGCTTTGAGCTCTCCTGAAGCCAAGATTCCTAGCACAGAGCTTGGTGGTTGAATTCAGAAACAAAGTGAGAGCTCTATGCAACTATGGGCCCTAGAGAGCTTGCCCCCAGATGGAATAAATTTTACAAATTCAATGACGCAATTCACCAAATTTACACAAGGAAAGTCAGTGGAGAAGCTAGATTTAGAGAGATTATTTAGCTACAAAGAAATCTACACAACAGTTTCCATAAAGAACTAAAGTTATATAGCACTTTGAGATTGTTTAAAACCTGGAGTAAGAGATAAAGAAATACCGGGATTTGGATGTCCATTTGTTACTGTATGGTCAGAATATTCAAGATGGCTGCTCTTCTGCTCTCTGTACATCTCCTGCTTGACCAGTCCCTGCTTCACTCACATGACTATCCAATCCTCTTAATTATAAGGCTTAATTAGTAACTGTCTACATGCTTGCCCCCTGCCCCAGCCTCTGGTTTTCCTGGTAACTGAAAAGCCAACCTGACATCAATTCCCCCTGTAAATGGTAGCCTCCTTCTCCCTGAGCAGTGAAGATTGCTACAGTGTCCTGCCTGCTGTCTGCTGTCCACAGTGAGGTATCTCTTCAGGACCTTTTTTTCAAACTTGTAAGATCCCCTACCCAGTAAATCACTGATGTCCCTGTAGCTGCCTCTGGGCCCTTCAGTGCTGGGCAATTATAAGGCTTACAGGCCTGTAGGGTGCAGCCCTGAAGATTTACACCTGTTGATTGTGATGGTCAAAACAGGAAAAATTGTTTCCTTACCAGGAAGAACACAGCTTGTTCATAAAAGTTATTCCTCACCAACAGGTTAAACATGGAATATAAAAGACTGTTAGCCTATAAGAACTGAGATTTCCTGCACTTTTGCATAACCCTACCCTAGGACAGGTTAACTTGAAGCAAGGTGCACATCAGGGAGCTAGGAGTCAGGGAAAGCTTTGAGAGGATAGGCTGAATGAGTCAGTATCTCAGATAAATCAAAACACATATTGAGGGTGTGGGTGGGGTCTCTTAGCCATTTGTATTGCACATGAAAAGCTGTTGTAACATTTGTAAATGGGAAAAGAGAACGAGTGGAATTATTTTTCTCCATGTTTTACTTTGCCCCTTTAAGATTATAAGGGTTCAATACTTTTCCTAGAGGGTATGGTTCAGAAGCAAAATTTGCATGGAGTTAAGTCATGTGTACACAAGTCCAAATCATCTCAAAGGTAATTGATGTTGAGCTATAAACTTTCTAGAAGATATTGAGGACAGCCATGAGATTCTTTATCCATCTTGACATTCATTAGAGGCTTTATGTGTTCCAGAATCTTTGATTTGCCCCTCTCATCACACTCAGTAATTCTCAATGTCCCACATATATACCTCCATTCACTGCTGAAACGTAACTTAAAAACTGTAAGATTACAGTCTCTTCAGCTATTAGGACATGACAAAGTGTGAGTGAAAAGTTTTTACCACCAAACATGTGGACCAGGCCCTGAACAAAGATGGCGGAGTAGAAGGTCGTGCTCTCACTCCCTCATGTGAGAACACCAGAATCACAACTAGCTGATGGACAGTCATCAACAGGAAGACAGTGGAACTCACCAAAAAAGATACCCCACATCCAAAGACAAAGGAGAAGCCAGAGTGAGACGGTAGGAGGGGCGCAATCACAGTAAAATCAAATCCCATAACTGCTGGGTGGGTGACTCACAGACTGGAGAACACTTATACCACAGAAGTCCACCCACTGGAGTGAAGGTTCTGAGCCCCACGTCAGGCTTCCCAACTGGGGGGTCTGGCAACAGGAGGAGGAATTCCTAGAGAATCAGACTTTGAAGGCTGGTGGGATTTGATTGCAGGACTTTGACAGGACTGGGGGAAACAGAGACTCCACTCTTGGAGGGCACACACAAAGTAGTGTGTGCATCAGGACACAGGGGAAGGAGCAGTGACCACATAAGAGACTGAACCAGACCTACCTGCTAGTGTTGGAGGGTCTCCTGCAGAGGCAGGGGGTGGCTCTGGCTCACTGTAGGGACAAGGACACTGGCAGCAGAAGTTCTGGGAAGTATTCCTTGGTGTGAGCCCTCCTGGAGTCTGTTATTAGCCCCACCAAAGAGCCCAGGTAGTCTCCAGTGTCAGGTTGCCTCAGGCCAAAGAACCAACAGGGAGGGAACCCAGCCCCACCCATCAGCAGTCAAGTGGATTAAAGCTTTACTGAGCTATGCCCACCAGAACTACAGTCAGCTCTACCCACCACCAGTCCTTCCCATCAGGAAACTTGCACAAGCCCCTAAGATAGCCTCATCCACTAGAGGGCAGACAGCAGAAGCAAGAATTACAATCCTGCAGCCTGTGGAACAAAAACCACATTCACAGAAAGATAGACAAGATGAAAAGGCAAAGGGCTATGTACCAGATGAAGGAACAAGATAAAACCTCAGAAAAACACCTAAATGAAGTGCAGATAGGCAAACTTCCAGAAAAAAAATTCAGAATAATGATAGTGAAGATGATCCAGGACCTCGGAAAAAGAATGGAGGCAAAGATCAAGAAGATGCAAGAAATGTTTAACAAAGACCTAGAATAATTAAAGAACAAACAAACAGAGATGAAGAATACATTAACTGAAATGAAAACTACACTAGAAGGAATCAATAGCAGAATAACTAAGGCAGAAGAACGGATAATTGACCTGGAAGACAGAATGGTGGAATTCACTGCTGCAGAACAGAATAAAGAAAAAAGGATGAAAAGAAATGAAGACAGCCTAAGAGACCTCTGGGATAACATTAAACGCAACAACATTTGCTTTATAGGGGTCCCAGAAGGAGAAGAGAGAAAGAAAGGACCCAAGAAAATATTTGAAGAGATTATAGTCGAAAACTTCTCTAACATGGGAAAGGCAATAGCCACCCAAGTCCAAGAAGCACAGAGAGTCCCATACAGGATAATTCCAAGGAGAAACACATCGAGACACATAGTAATCAAATTGGCAAAAATTAAAGACAAAGAAAAATTATTAAAAGCAGCAAGGGAAAAACGACAAATAACATACAAGGGAACTCCTATAAGGTTAACAGCTGATTTCTCAGCAGAAATTCTACAAGACAGAAGGGAGTGGCATGATATACTTAAAGTGAGGAAAGGGTAGAACCTACAATCAAGTTTACTCTGTCTGGCAAGGATCTCCTTCAGATTCAATGGAGAAATCAAAAGCTCTACAGACAAGAAAAGGCTAAGAGAATTCAGCACCACCAAACCAGCTCTACAACAAATGCTAAAGGAACTTCTCTCAGTGGGAAACACAAGAGAAGAAAAGGACCTACAAAAACAAACCCAAAACAATTAAGAAAATGGTCATAGGAACATACATATCAATAATTACTTAAACGTGAATAGATTAAATGCTCCAACCAAAAGACACAGGCTCGCTGAATGGATACAAAAACAAGACCCATATATATGCTGTCTACAAGAGACAAAATTCAGACCTAGGGACACATACAGACTGAAAGTGAGGGGATGGAAAAAGATAGTACATGCAAATGGAAATCAAAAGAAAGCTGGAGTAACAATGCTCATATCAGACAAAATAGACTTTAAATTAAAGAATGTTACAAGAGACAAGGAAGGCCACTACATAATGATCAAGGGATCAATCCAAGAAGAAGATATAACAATTATAAATATATATGCACCCAACATAGGAGCACCTCAATACATAAGGCAACTACTAACAGCTATAAAAGAGGAAATCGACAGTAAAACAATAATAGTGGGGACTTTAACACCTCACTTACACCAATGGACAGATCATCCAAAATGAAAATAAATAAGGAAAGACAAGCTTTAAATGACACAATAGACCAGATAGATTTTATTTATATTTATAGGACATTCCATCGAAAAACAGCAGACTACACTTTCTTCTCAAGTGGGCACAGAACATTCTCCAGGATAGATCACATCTTGGGTCACAAATCAAGTTTCAGTAAATTTAAGAAAATTGAAATCATATCAAGCATCTTTTCTGACCACAAGGCTATGAGATTAGAAATGAATTACAGGGAAAAAAACGTAAAATACACAAACAAATGGAGGCTACGGTACTAAATAACCAAGAGATCACTGAAGAAATCAAAGAAGAAGTCAAAAAATACCTAGAGACAAATGACAATGAAGACACGATGATCCAAACCCTATGGGATGCAGCAAAAGCAGTTCTAAGAGGGAAGTTTATAGCTATACAAGCCTACCTCAAGAAACAAGAAAAATCTCAAATAAACAATCTAACCTTACACCTAAAGGAACTAGAGAAAGAAGCACAAACAAAACCCAAAGTTAGCAGAAGGAAAGAAATCATAAAGATCAGAGCGGAAATAAATGAAATAGAAACAAAGAAAACAATAGCAAAGATCAATAAAACTAAAAGCTGGTTCTTTGAGAAGATAAACAAGATTGATAAACCATTAGCCAGACTCATTAAGGAAAAGAGGGAGAGGACTCAAATCAATAAAATTAGAAATGGAAAAGGAGAAGTTACAACAGACACCGCAGATATACAAAGCACCCTAAGAGACTACTACAAGCAACTCTATGCCAATAAAATGGACAACCTGGAAGAAATGGACAAATTCTTAGAAAGGTATAACCTTCCAAGACAGAACCAGGAAGAAATAGAAAATATGAACATATAAATCGCAAGTATTGAAATTGAAATTGTGATTAAAAATCTTCCAACAAACAAAAGTCCAGGACCAGATGGCTTCATAGGTGAATTCTATCAAATACTTAGAGAAGAGCTAACACTCATCCTTCTCAAGCTCTGCCAAAAAATTGCAGCAGAAGGAACACACCTTAACTCATTCTATGAGGCCACCTTCACCCTGATACCAAAACCAGACAAAGATACTACAAAAACAGAAAATTATAAACCAATATCACTGATGAATATAGATGCAAAAATTCTCAACAAAATACTAGCAAACAGAATCCAACAACACATTAAAAGGATCATACACCAAGATCAAGAGGGATTTATCCCGGGGATGCATGGATTCTTCAATATACTAAAATTAATCAATGTGATACAGCATATTAACAAATTGAAGAATAAAAATCATATGATCATCTCAATAGATGCAGAGAAAGCTTTTGACAAAATTCAACATCCATTTGTGATAAAAACTCTTCAGAAACTGGGCATAGAGGCAACCCACCTCAACATAATAAAGGCCATATATGACAAACCCACAGCAAACATCATTCTCAATGGTGAAGAATTGAAAGCATTTCCTCCAAGATCAAGAACAAGACAAGGATGTCCACTCTCGCCACTATTATTCAACACAGTTTTGGAAGTCCTAGCCACGGCAATCAGAGAAGAAAAAGAAATAAAAGGAATACAAATTGGAAAAGAAGAAGTAAAACTGTCACTGTTTGCAGATGACATGATATTATACATAGAGAATCCTAAAGATGCCACCAGAAAACTACTAGAGATAATCAATGAATTTGGTAAAGTTGCCGGATAGAAAATTAATGCACAGAAATCTCTTGCATTCTTATACACTAATGATGAAAATCTGAAAGAGAAACTAAGGAAACACTCCCATTTACCATTGCAACAAAAAGAATAAAATACCTAGGAATAAACCTACCTAGGGAGACAAAAGACCTGCATGCAGAAAACTATAAGACACTGATGAAAGAAATTAAAGATGATACCAACAGATGGAGAGATATACCATGTTCTTGGATTGGAAGAATCAACAACGTGAAAATGACTATACTACCCAAAGCAATCTACAGATTCAATGAAATCCCTATCAAATTACCAATGGCACTTTTTACAGAACTAGAACAAAAAATCTTAAAATTTGTATGGAGAAAGAAAAGACCCTGGATAGCCAAAGCAGTCTTGAGGGAAAAAACAGAGCTGGAGGAATCAGACTCCCTGACTTCAGACTATATTACAAAGCTACAGTAATCAAGACAATATGGTACTGGCACAAAAACAGAAACATAGATCAGTGGAACAAGATAGAAAGCCCAGAGATAAACCCACACACCTATGGTCAACTAATCTATGACAAAGGAGGCAAGGATATACAGTGGAGAAAAGACAGTATCTTTAATAAGTGGTGCTGGGAAAACTAGACAGTTACATGTAAAAGAATGAAATTAGAACAGTCCTTTACACCATACACAAAAATAAACTCAGAATGGATTAGAGACCTAAATGTAAGACCGGACACTATAAAACTCTTAGAGGAAAACATAGGAAGAACACTCTTTGACATAAATCTTATCAGCAAGATCTTTTTTGATCCACCTCCTAGAGTAATGGAAGTAAAAACAAAAATAAACAAATGGGACCTAATGAAACTTCAAAGCTTTTGCACAGCAAAGGAAACCATAAACCAGACAAAAAGACAATCCTCAGAATGGGAGAAAATATTTGCAAATGAATCAACGGACAAAGAATTAATCTTCAAAATATATAAACAGCTCATGCAGCTCAAAATTTAAAAAATAAACAACTCAATCCAAAAATGGGCAGAACACCTAAATAGACATTTCTCCAAGGAAGACAGACAGATGGCCGAGAAGCACATTAAAAGCTGCTCAACATCACTAATTATTAGAGAAATGCAAATCAAAACCACTATGAGGTATCACCTCACACCAGTTAGAATGGGCATCATCAGAAAATCTACAAACAACAAATGCTGGAGAGGGTGGGGAGAAAAGGGAACCCTCTTGCACTGTTGGTGGGAATGTAAACTGATACAGCCACTATGGAGAACAGTATGGCGGTTCCTCAGAAAACTAAAAATAGAATTACCGTATGATCCAGCAATACCATTACTGGCTATATACCCAGAGAAAACCATAATTCAAAAAGAGGCATGCACCCCAATGTTCATTGCAGCACTATTTACAATAGCCAGGTCATGGAAGCAATCTAAATGCCCTTTGACAGACGAATGGATAAAGAAGATATGGTACATATATACAATGGAATATTACTCAGCCATAAAAAGGAACAAAATTGGGTCATTTGTTGAGACGTGGATGGATCTAGAGACTGTCATACAGAGTGAAGTAAGTCAGAAAGAGAAAAACAAATCTCGTATATTAACGCATATATGTGGAACCTAGAAAAATGGTACAGATGAACCGGTTTGCTGGGCAGAAATTGAGAGGCAGATGTAGAGAACAAACGTATGGACACCAAGGTGGGGAAAGCGGCAGGGGGTGGTGGTGGTGGTGTGATGAGTTGAGCGATTGCGATTGACATGTATACACTGATGTGTATAAAATTGATGACTAATAAGAACCTGCTATATAAAAAAATTAATTAATTAAAATTCAAGTTAAAAAAAGTAATATGTGATAATGATCAAATTAAAAGCCCATGCATTGAAAAAATAAAATACACAATGATTGTTTTTCAAGAAAAAAATAAAGTTTTTACCACCAAGTTTCATGTATTATAATACAGTCTTATGATGTAACTGAAGAAAAAGAATAGTGAAAATAATTTTTTCAATACAATCAATATTATAAAGTATACCAAGTCATTTCAGTAACTGTATCTAAAACTACATTATTGAGAAAAATGCTAGAAGATAAACACAGTTCAATGTGAAACTTCTTAACAGCAAAAAAGAAATATTTTGGAAAGAGGGAATAAAATTAGAAGCTTTTATTCAAAATATCCAGGTTATTAAACAAAATGGGAAAATGCTGTGTGTACCATGTAACAAATTTAGTAAGATTATTAAATATAGTTTAAAACATACTTTTGCTCCATCACGTCTGCCAGAAGCAATATTTCCATGCTGAATATTCTTGTGTTGAAACATTGTTTTAGCCTTAGGGAGCTCATTTATTGCGATTTTTATTGTACTTTTTTTTTTTTTAATCAAGTGCATTATACAGTTTCTTGTACTTTTATAAATAACAACCAAGCAAGTAGAATTATTCAAATGAAAAGATACGTTTAGTATAAATTATTATTCATTTTCAAGATTTACTGAATACGTTAATATAGCAAATTAAAGACTGATAATTTCTTAAAATTGACACTGTATTCTTTATTTCCAGTTGTTTCCTTAGGGAAAAAAATCTGTTTGGAAGGTCAGGATAAAAGCTTTACTTACTAGAGGCAGACTGCTGCCCACACTGAGGAAAGACTCCTCCTTCAGTTGCTCTCCTGGCCAGAAACTGGAACACAGGAAAGGCCACCCCTGGGCAGAACTCTCAGTTTAGATAGACTAAATTAGGGTATTAGTCTACCTTTGTTCCACTCATACATGTAAAGAATTAAAAGCCAGTTTTTTTTCCTCATTTGTTTCTGCTTCAATCATGTGGGTCTTTTGTTCAATGTTTTGGTGATGAAAATTAATCATCTTTTTAATATAGTGGTGGTAACATCTCAGTTCCCTACCACATCCCAGCACACCCATCAATGCCATTATGGTATAGAGTAGCAGAAATGACTGGGCTCCCAAAATCCATAAGAAGTTCATGTTTAATCCTGCTTTTGTTATTTTGTGTATTTGTTTCTGCTTAATCTCTGTAACCTAATTTTCCTAATCTATCATGTTCTAGTAAATTTACTATTCCTAGGATTGCTTTATCTTTTCTTTGTCTTAGTGTCCTTTGGCAGGTTTGTTTGTTTTGATTTTGGTTTTATTTGTTTTGTGTTTTTTTTTTTCTTTTAGCCCATGTTCTTTCTTTCTTCCCTATAAGGTATTTTGCTTCAGTTCTATTCAACCCTCTTTGAAAGTGTTTTTCTGAAATAAGCCGTGTTATTACCTAAGGCACATATCTTTATTTTCAATTAGATGACATAGATTGACTGCTTCAATCTATTTGTAAATTCATAAGCCACAAGAAAAATGTTAGAAAACTAAGTAATTTTCTCGTAATGCCAGTGTTTGATATCTGGCATCTTATTTGTCTACTTGCTTTGAATGGGGTCCATATATAGCTTCTTCAGATATAACTTTTGCTTCAAGGATACTGGACTTGATCTGTGAAGTAAGTAAAGGCAATAATGGCAGTTTTCCTCAAAGACATACTTTGGTCTACAGTAAATAGCAGATTATCACAAGATCACTCTTGCCTCTAACTATCAAGAGCTACACAGCTTGTTACAATAGCCAAATCTGTGTTCTCTCAGATCACTAGGCACATTTTGAAAAGGGGCTTTGGAACCTACCATTTCGAAGACTGTAAACAAAGTGCTAGCTAGCAAATTAAAATGTAAGCAATCATTTCACAAGCATTGTTTATTGTTGGTCAAAACTACTTTTGTAAAATATAGCCATTGTACAAAACAGCATCAGGCTTCGATATTCCCAGTAGGATATTCTCTTGACTATTCGTTGTCTGAAGATATTTTTGTAGCAAACTATTTCAGAACTTGATTTTATTAACAGTTTCTTGCCTAACTAGAGAAAATTTAAGAAGTTTATACTTTAGTTAAAAAGCAGAAACTGATATATTCATTACTATAAGTCTCTTTCATATCCTACTCAAAAGAATTTAAATGTACCCAATGGTCAGAGTTCAATAAATATCTTACATATTTTATATCCGTATATTATTTTTCTCAGTCAGAGAATCAGCATTTTATGTGCATGTCCACCTTTGCTCATCGATAATTACTTGTGCCCTAATGTTTTAATAAATCCTATTCTTTCCATAGTATCATTAAGTAAAAGTTCATTATTCTTGCTATTTCTAAATCAATGACATATTTTGAATGCTAAAGAAAGTCACATTTCAATAGATCAAGGTAATATGTTAAGGGAATATAAAGTATTTTTAATTGTATACCTGGTTTTAATAATAGACTGGTTTAAAGAGAAATCAAAATTAAAAAGATAGTTTGAAAGTGTCATAAATTACTATTAGAAAGACATGTGATTCTTATTCCCGATGAGGCATTTTTCACAGTATTGTAATTTCCTGTTTATTCATGTACCTCATCTATTACTTTCTAAGTTCCTTAAGTTAAAAAAAGCTTTATTTGTAAACCAAACACTTATTTGAAATAACACAGTGCCCAGACTATGTTAGAAGCACAAGTACTTTTTTAAAATAAATTGAATAAACAATTGACTGTACCATCAATACCAGAGTAACAAAAGTGAATTTTCTAAAACTTGTTGTTGATGATACATAATGTTATAAATTAAATGGCTTAATTCTTTATGGGCAAAGGGAATTAGAGGGATATTTCAGGCATAAACCATTTGATTACCTCAAAGAGAAAGTCAATCTAGGATGGCTAAGGGAATATTCATGTAAGGTTTCATACAAGTTTGATGATGATATATTAGTAAATGGGTATTCTGAAGCTAGACATTTATATTTCTAATCCACTAATGTGGACAAAGTGATACTTGAAAATTCCAGATATATCCTCCTGTGGCTCTAAGGATTAGAGCTGATATTTCTCTCTGGAGAAATACTTTACTTTTGGAGGCAGTTATAAGGACACCATGATTCTCTTCCTACATCACAATATGCTTCACACTGCTGTTAGGACTATCTTCTGAAAATAATCTGCTCCCAAATACATGAAGCCACCCAGATACTTCATGAAGCTCAGTTTTATCCCTTAACATAATATATATGTCCCAGAAAAATATGGTTTATCGCTCTCTCTTCAGTTACCATAGCTTAAACTTGATAAACCCCTTATCACCTCACAAGTGGATCATGCAATTTAGTGTCTAAAAGCCTGGAGTCTCTTCTCTATACTTATTTGGCAAAATTTTTATTGAGTTCTTAAAGATCCAGCTCAGGGGCTTCCCTGGTGGCGCAGTGGTTGAGAGTCCGATGCAGGGGACACGGGTTCGTGCCCCAGTCTGGGAAGATCCCACATGCCGCGGAGCAGCTAGGCCTGTGAGCCATGGCCGCTGAGCCTGCGCGTCCAGAGCTTGTGCTCCGTCACGGGAGAGGCCACAACAGTGAGAGGTCCGCGTATAGAAGAAAAAAAAAAAAAAGATCCAGCTCAAAATTTACCTTCCTCAAATAAATCCTCAAGTAACTGCATGAAATAAATTATGGGACTCCCTTATCTTGCTCCTATAGCATTTCCTTCACACCTATACAACTGGACCTACCATGATGCTAGGACAGTGTATGGGACTGTCACCTTGTACTGTATTTTGATACCTACAAGACAAGGCTCTATGTTTATAAGCTCCAAAGTCAGTACTTAGAGAGACTAATAAGACATTTAAAAGTACATAATCATAATAGATGTCAATAAAGTCCATAAATCATTTTTGTTTTATTTTAGCTTATATTAAAGATGTATAAGCTAATAACTGGTTATAAAAATCCTTTCACTCTGCCTATACTATTTAAATAAGGACTAAAAAAGATCTTTCATTAAAAATAATAAAGTTTTGCACATCAAAGGAAACCATAAACAAGAAAAGACAACCCTCAGAATAGGAGAAAATATTTGCAAATGAAGCAACTGACAAAGGATTAATCTCCAAAATATACAAGCAGCTCGTGCAGCTCAATGTCAAAAAGACAAACAACCTAATCCAAAAATGGGTAGAAGACCTAAACAGACATTGTCCAAAGATGATATACAGATTGCCAACAAACACATGAAAGGATGCTCAACATCACTAATCATTACAGAAATGCAAATCAAAACTACAATGAGGTATCACCTCACACCAGTCAGAATGGCCATCATCAAAAAATCTACAAACAATAAATGCTGGAGAGGGTGTGGAGAAAAGGGAACCCGCCTGCGCTGTTGGTGGGAATGTGAATTGGTACAGTCACTATGGAGAACAGTATGGAGGTTCCTCAGAAAACTAAAAATAGAACTACCATATGACCCAGCAATCCCACTCCTGGGCATATACCCTGAGAAAACCATAATTCAAAGAGTCATGTACCACAATGTTCATTGCAGCTCTACTTACAATAGCCAGGACATGAAAGCAATGTAAGTGTCCACTGACAGATGAATGGATAAAAAAGATGTGGAATGTATATACAATGGAATATTACTCAGCCATAAAAAGAAACAAAATTGAGTTATTTGTAGTGAGGTGGATGGACCTAGAGACTTACAGAGTGAAGTAAGTCAGAAAGAGAAAAACAAATACCATATGCTAACACATATATATGGAATTAAAAAGAAATGGTTCTGAAGAACCTAGGGGCAGGACAGGAATAAAGATGCAGACATAGAGAATGGACTTGAGTACATGGGGAGGGGGAAGGGTAAGCTGGGACAAAGTGAGAGAGTGGCATGGACATATATACACTACCAAACGTAAAATAGATAGCTAGTGGGAAGCAGCCGCATAGCACAGGGAGATCATCTCGGTGCTTTGTGACCACCTATAGGGGTGGGATAGGGAGGGTGGGAAGGAGATGCAAGAGGGAGGAGATATGGGGATATATGTATATGTATAGCTGATTCACTCATTATACAGCAGAAACTAAAACACCATTGTAAAGCAGTTATATTCCAATAAAGATATTAAAATAATAATAGTAAATGACTATATGATCTACCTGTGTTCTAATTATAATTTATATGAGAAAGAAATTAAAAATATGTATTCATTAATTAAAATATTAAAACTTAATTTAATTAATCTTTGAAAGAAAAATTGTTTCCTGTTGTGTAGCTTTCTTATGGAATCCACCAAACCTGTATTTCTTTGTCCTCCTGCTCAACTTTCAACATTATGTAAATTAACTTGAATTTGCAGAATTAATGTGTCTAAAGGCCATATTCCATTCAGTGAAAGCTTGGTAAGTGCGATTTCCTCAGCCAAAATATCTAGCTTACAAATAACCTTCAAGAGTTATGAAACTTACCTGTTACATTTGGTCATGCATTTCCCATTAGTATTTCCATTCAATCATTCCAGTCTCTTTCTATTATTCATCAACAAATATATTCAAAAGCATGTTTACTTAGTCCTTGTTAGTATAACCAATCCAAAATTGACCACAGAACCACATGCAACTTTTGTCAGGTGTAAAAAAAGCACATGCACACATGTAAGCACGTGAATATAGACATATTGAATAGGAATACCATCTCCTTTGGTTTATGTACTACTGTTAAAGTATATTTAATCTCATTTTGGTGAGGTGAACTCCACTATAGCAATAAATACATGATTGTATTGTTTGTTTGTTTGCTTTTGTCCCCTTCAACATTGTAAACCATATCCTCTGGGTGTAACATCTCTCTCTCTCTCTCCCTCTCTCTCTCTCTCTCTCTCTCTCTCTCTCTCTCTCTCTCTCTATATATATATATATATATATATATATATATTTTGTACCTATCTGTTCATTTATCTATTTACAAAGACTTTCACTTCCAGTAATGGAGGACAGAAGAAAATAAAATACCTGGAAGAATAATTCTAACTGAAGAACTTTCTATACGTACCTTATATAGGCCTTTTCTGGCTAACGTCTGTGGGAAAACAGAAGTTGAGAGAGGTGTGGTTGGTGTTTGGAGCTGCTCTTTCTTAGGGGCAGTTGCGGATGTGGAAGATTTACCTGTGAATCTGAGTAGCACTTTTGATCGCTGTAATGGAAAAGGAGGAGGGGCAGGAATACATGTTGGGTGCAGAGTCATAGCTGGGAAAGTGACAGGAGAACCAGGAGGCCACAGCATGAAACCCAGGATTATGGTGACTGCTTGAGAGTGAGGTTTGATCAAAACAGAAAAGATTTCCACTTTCCTCCTCCCCCTACCTCCCCTTCACCACTGCCCAGCCTCTCCCCACCAGGCTACGGAGAGTTGAGTAATGTATAGCAGTGCAATACTGCTGAATTTCAACAAAAGTTATGATGCATACTAAAAAGTAACAAAACAGATCAAAAGGACAAAGCAATTTTCAGAATCACAGATGTATGAAATATCAAAGTTGTAAATGATTATGATTAATATGCTAAAGGTCTTAATGTTAAAAAAAGTAGAAAAATGTAGGAGAAATAGTATTAAGATTTGAGATAATATTTCTATATCTTTTTTTTTTTTTTTGCTGTACACGGGCTTCTCATTGTCGTGGCCTCTCCCGTTGCAGAGCACAGGCTCCGGACGCGCAGGCTCAGCGGCCATGGATCACAGGTCCAGCCCCTCCGCGGCATGTGGGATCTTCCCGGACCGGAGTACAAACCCGTGTCCCCTGCATCGGCAGGCAGACTCTCAACCACTGCGCCACCAGGGAAACCCTCTATATCTTCTTTATAGTCAATACTCTCTCAATCAATATTCTTTCAAATGTATCTATATAACCCATTAATCAAAGACATGATAAAATAAGTCATAATTGAGCAACATATACCTTAGGAGAAAAAAGGAGAGTATTCTGTGATTTTATGTGACCTTAAGAATGTAACATTGCTTCTTTCCTAGAAATATCTTAATGTCTTATTCTGGTGTATTTTTTAAAATTTATTTGGAAATAATATTAGATTTACAGAAACTCTCATATATAATACTAAGTATTCCCATATACCCTTCAATCAGCTTCTCCTAATCTTAAAATCTTACATAGGGCTTCCCTGGTGGCCCAGTGGTTGAGAGTCCGCCTGCCAATGAAGGGGACACGGGTTCGTGCCCCGGTCCAGGAAGATCCCACATGCCGCGGAGGGGCTGGGCCCATTGGGCCCATGAGCCATGGCCACTGAGCCTGCGCTTCCAGAGCCTGTGCTCCACAACAGGAGAGGCCACAACAGTGGGAGGCCTGCATATTGCAAAAAAAAAAAAAATCTTACATAACCATGGTATATTTATCAAAACAAAGACATTAGTTGGATATAATACTAACTAAACTACAGATTTTGATTTGATTTTCCAACTAAATGTTCTTTTTCTGTTCCAGGACACAATCCATGGTGTCATGTTGCTTTCAATCATGTCTCTTAGATCTCTAATCTCTGACAGTTCTCAGGCTTTCCTTGTTCACCAGGACTTTGATACTTTTAAAGAGTACTAGTTAGTCTTTTTGTAGGCTGTCCCTCTATTTTGGTTTCCCTAATGTTGTCACATGGTTAGCAAATGTAATTTTAAAGATAAGTTTTTAAATACACCTTCTGCTTTCTTACTAATTTATCCATTGATTTTCCTTTCATATAAATGTTCTACATTCAGAGCTACCACATGTTTGTGCAGACCCTGCACTGAGCAGTACTGGGGTGGGGGCTCCATATCCATTACAGTGCTGTATTTATTTATTCACACAGTCCCAAGACTATAAAAATAGTTGTATTCTGTAAATACTGTGAAAGTGTAATTTATTTTAATTATTAATCAACCTGAGGGAAATTCACACGTGCAAGTGTATATGTTTTAACAAACTACTTGTTTCTATGGCAACGGTATATTTAATAATTTTTTTAAAGAAAACCTCAGAATATGACTGCACCCTGGAACAGCCTCTTGTCCCAACATCACAGCTATCCAGATCAAAAGATAAAAGAATGCAATCCCAAAATTCAATCTTAATTTCCCTCAATTTCCTTTACCTTTCCAGAGCTTCACTGCAGAAATTTCTAGCCCTACCAATATTTCTATTTTATATCTTTTTTTCTCTAGCTAATTCCGTTCTCTTACTTTACAAATTATACAGTGAGGAAATATTTTCTTAATTGTCTCACTTGCTAAAATTGAAAATCTCAAGGCTGTGGTAAGGATATATAGAAAGTAATTTTCAAATAAAATAGGACATAAAAGAAATTCAGATTTTGGGAAGGATTTAAAAGAACTCATAGGTTCCCCAGAAATCTCTCAGACAGTGAATTCCATGGTAAAATGCATTAAGAAAAAATGATTATGCTACTTTCCATCTTTGGGGCCATATGCATTAAAATGCTAAACAGATTATGACATAAGTTTCAATGAAGTCTTCCTATCCTTCCTCTTTTATCAGTGGGAACTTGCTTTAATAAATTTTAGATGCCTGTCTTTAGCATCAAAATTCTTCAAGAATATAACATTATAAAAATTATCTACCTTTTTCTACTCTAATATTCTATTATTAGATGAAATTTTGTAAGTTGCTAAATGACAGCTTAATTGAAAAAGTGGTTTTAAAAAAGCCTACTTAAATACATTCATTATTATATCTATGGGTGAGTGAAATATTATACACATATTAAAAACCTTTGCAAAATTTTAAATAAATATTATGCATATTGGCTTCCCTAAGCAACAAAATACAGTTTGTTTTCATTTCTTTTCCTAAAGCATGGAGAGTCAAGAGAATAATTAGATTTTTCCTGGAATTGAATTCTATAATACATGTGAAATAGAGTACTACAATAGAAATTACCTGACTTGGTCTTCATTATAATAGCAATTACTTCTACTCACTTCCAATCTGAACATTTTATTTTCAATATTTCTGATATTATTGATACCTCCTCCGTATACAAACCTTCTAAAATTTGTTTGCATTTAGTCAGCCATTTATATATCTTCTCAATGTAAAATTTAAATCCTTAATCCTTATGTAATCACTAACACAATCTTGGAACTTATGGTCTGCTTTTTCAAGTTATATGATATTATCATTTTGACCATTTAAAATTATTTCTAGATCCAGAGTCCTGATCAAATGAGAAAGTTCCTAAAATAGACACACCCTGATCAGTGGTTTATTTTAAAAAAGTTATCTTGCAAGAGATTAGTATTGCTGCATGCTCAGGCAAAATTATGAAGCACAGCAATTTATTTTTAACTTGATCTTTCCTCTCTTTCTGTATTCTTCTTAATTACTACTCTGTCCTGGGCCTAGTGTCCATATGTTTTTATTTCACAAACTATATCTGTCCAATTTCAATACTTATCATCTTAAATTACTCTTTCTTGCCACACATTAAACCCTGGAAACTCTGACCCACCCTAGATGCTTTCCCAGCTGCTCAAATTATCTCTCAGACCATACTCAATGTACTTCTCAATTCTGTGTGTTTTTCATCCAAACTTTACAAAAATCAGATTTTAACTCTCTAAAAGAAGAATTCACAAATTCTCCTAATGGGAAAATATTTGGGACCAAATATATTTTCAGATGATTCTTATATTAAATATCATTCAGAAATGCCTGTAATCAGAGATAAAGTGGTAAGATAATAGGTCTTGCAGTCTATGATTTTAGCAGAAGAGCTTTAAAAATATTTATTATATATAATTTTCTGTTCAATTTATAACTAAGTAAACTATTAAAAATGAAGTTTTTTCCCTGTGCTAATTTAACACTTCTCCAGAATAACTTTAACTCTTGTATTGTCTTCTTGTATTTATATTATGAATTCATTTAATTTCATTCACCTCATTCATTATAGCAGTTTCTATTTTATAGATCTTAAAACATATATCAAAGAGCCAAATTATGATGTTGCAATGCTTTACTTCATAGTTCCTTCTGTTCATGCTATGGATTCAGTTAATTAGAATTTTTGTAGTGCAATTACCAGTTGAGGATGAAATTTATTTTACTTAATTATTTTCGTTGATGAGAAGTGCAAACATTTTTTGATATTTTGGAAGATATATTTTTATCTGGAAAGAACACTAAAACAATGTAAATCAACCTACTCTACTAGTTTGGAAAAGAAAAACTTAAATATAGTGAATTAAAATAAACCTTTTTTGTAAATGAAAGTATACAAACGTCAAATAGAAAGATGGGAAAATGAGTAATAGTTTACAACTCTGAAAGATTTTATGTCCAAAGGAAGAAAACTTTTGAAGTTGTTTTAGATTTCAATTAAAAGGTGAACTTCGGAAAAGAAAAATCACTGGATGTATGTATTCTTTTAAAATTGCATAGCAGGATATTTATTTATATGTGTGTGTATGTTCACCTAATTTTTTATTAATGTATAAGATGTATGGAAATAATGCTATATGTTCTAACATATAAACCAATTGTTTAGTATATTAATTTTATTCATGGGCAATTAATAATTTTGCAAAGGATTTTGATAACTCTGAAATTGAAAATTCTTCAAACATTTAAACATAAAATAATCTCTGTGAAATCAGTATACCTTTTCTCTAAAATTAAATTTGTTACTCTACCAATATTTCTGTATGTGTTTCTAAGTCCAAAGAATATTGAAACATGTAATATTTTGTTTGACAAGTTTTATCATAATCTTCAAGTAAAATTAAGACTGTAATTAAAATATATTAAAGAGGATGCTAAATACAAAAGAAAAACAGCAGAGTTTCTTTTTCTTCCCTTTTCTTATTTTTCTAGCCTTTTAAAATATTGATTCTAATAGACTGTTTTAGACAGAGACATATTTTCCTTTAAATGAAGAACTTAAGTAAAAATGGTAGACATATAGACAGAAAATCATCTACATGAATGAGGCAGACATATTTGTCCATTATCTGATATATAAATATAGATTATTTAATAGTATTAAATTATACACATAATGAAAAATTTTTAATAATATGCCAAAATGTACTAACCTTAAATAATCGTCCTTTCTAGCCACAAATATGATTATCAAAAGAACCCTATTATATATCTTTTAATCTATTACATGTGTTTTTATAACTGTGATAAGTGCTCATATTCCAAATGCAAGTACTTTGCAAAAGTCATAGTAAAAAGAGATTTTTTATATTCTTAACTTTCTATCTCTATGATCTTGTCTTTCTTTCCTATTAGAATGAATCTTTTCTTCAAAACAGTTGTTTATACTTGCTGTTTTCAATTTTCTACTCCCACTTTTTATTGAACCAACTTCAGTCAAGTTTGACATCCAATAAATCTATTTTTGTTCTTCACTCTGCCTAAGATATTTATTTTCATACACAGACCTTAAAATTGTTTATAACTGATAATTTCTGGCTCTTCTTATTCACATTTCCATTGCTCCTCATGCACAGAATACAACTCCTTGACCTCAGTGGAACCTTAAACCCTTCGGATCCTATGACATATTATTTACTGGACTCCACCTACCTCACATTTTTATTTTCCTCCAATCCATCTTAAATAACACTATCAATAATTGCAATCACTCCCTTTAATATATTTTCAACTTCCTGTCATTTCTCCGTGATTTACATTGAACCGGTTGAAAAAAATCACAAACCTTGTTAAGCTAAATCCCCTTGAATTACACACTGCATTTGTGCAGCTGAATCGGGCTGAAGAAAAACACAAAATCATGACGTCTTATCTCACTTTAACATTCTGGCTGTGAACATGAAGTGCACTTACAATGCCACCTGGCCACCATATCGTGATTCACCTTGTCCACATATCCTTCTACTGTGCTGGAGACACGATAATTATCCAAGCTTTCTCAGTTCATGGAACCTTAGTGTCTTGCTAATTTTCATATGGCACCCTTAGATAAAAAGAAATACTGAACAGTTCTATTTATTAGGTTAGGAAATGTATAAAAATTTATGTCAAAATGACAAAATATATACATATAAATTGTAATAAGACATTGTAATTTCAATTTTAAATGACCACAATCACTTACTAAGGAGATATGGGCACCTTGTTGGGTGTGGTACAATTTCTCAACCCTTAGAATTATATTAGATGCCACCACCTTCATTTCCAGCTCCACACTGATTTTCATGCACTGCTTGTTTTTCATCACAAGGCAACAACCAAAGTAACAACCAAAACCAGCTTTGCAAAAGAATGACATTATCTAAAGGAATGCAGCACAATCTAATATTGGAATTGTTAACACGTCAACCCAGTAGTTAGTATAGCATCCATTGGTTATCAGGTATCACTGAGATGCCTTAAAAAAAGATTGTTTTCAATGTAAGTTCATTGCAGTGCCTGGATGTTCTTTGGTGCACGGTGTTAGAATTTCAGGACTACACTGTATCATTCTCGCTCTTCTCAAACTTCTAACAATTCTTCTCCATCAGCATTTAGTTAGTGTTTTTGATGCTTATTTCACAGAGAATAGAAAAAATTCAGAGGAAAACTTTCACAAGTTCCCACAAAACCTATGACCCGATCTCCTGAATTTGTGCTAATATCCTTTGATTTATTTTGTTATTAAGATGGTTTTAATCCCTGTGTTTTTAGTAAAGGCCAAACTGTCATTTGTGTCTAGATCCCATCCAACTAATTCTGCTCTCTCATGCAACAGACACTTTCCCACTTTACTGAATATTTCATATTGGCATACAAGCATGCTGTTATTTATCCCACTGACTTAAAAAAAAGAAACTTTAAAAATTGCCATCCATGTATTCCTTCTTTTAGAGCAAAGTTCTTCCTCAAAATAAGTTGTATTTACTTGTCTTTAAGTTTTCTCTTCCCACTTTCTCATGAACTTCAAGCAAATTTCATTCTCATCACTCCTCTGGAAACTGGGCCTACAGTTTATTATTCCATCCTCGACATACTTTATCTTCTCAATATCATGGATACCTCCTTTACTCCCAACCCTGTCAGCTTCTCAGCTTACATTGCTATTTCATCAACATGTACCTGATCTCTGAACTTTACAGTGTTGTATGGATCAGCCCTTGTACTGCATTATTTATTTTTCAATATGCAGTCATTTACTTAGGTTCTCATCCAATTCCATGGCTTTGAATATTATCTCTGCTAATATCTTTCAGTTGTATATCACTCTCTTACCTTTGCTCTAACCCCCAGGTTTATATATCCAAGCCCTTATTAATTTCGGAGGCAAATGTTGCTTCTTATTTGTTTTCCCTCAAAACTGTTTGTATCAGAGTTTCCCTCTATCAATTGTCATCAATCTCATCTTCCCAATTTTTCAGGGTTAAACTTTTTTCTCTCAGCATAACCATTTCATGAACAATTCCTGCTATTTCTTAACCCAATCAGTTCCCATCAAACCCATTGCTAATTTCTTGTTCTGAGCCACTACCATCTTTCACTAAATTAAGGCAAATTCTTACATCTGGCTTCCATGAATCTTCCTTTATTCACCTTTCCATTCTCAATACAGCACTCACAGTGTTCCATGTAGAACTAAATCAGATTTATGTCATGACTCTGCTTGCTCAATGCCATCAAATGGCTTCCCTTTTGTGAGTTAAAACCAGTAGGGTTTGGTGTAACTCATTTTTGATGTTTGTTGACAAATTTAAATTTCTACTCTCCTTTTTACCTAATTGCTCCATATACTTATGTGCAAACTGATAAGAAAGCAGGCATGCTCTCTCCCCAGCAGAGGAAGGAGGTTCAAACCATACAAGCCCCACCTTCGTGCACAGAAACTCTTGCCTCAGCCCTGCCCCTTAACCAATATAATACCCAAGCCAGTTGCTCCTTCTTGATCTCTCAAGCCATTTTCAGACCCACTTGGGAGCATGCCCTGCTCTCCCCAGAAAGCTATACTAGTGAATAATAAGTTCATCTTAGTTGGCCTGTGTGTATGTCATCATCAGTTCAACATCTGAAGCAAATTTTGGGTAGGGAGTTTATTCCACTTACATAGGGTAACCACAACATCTGGTCATACATGACTTTTCTGATCTCATTCCTTAATATCTCATACTTCATTCAATTCACTCCAGTTCACTGGGATCTTTGCTCCCCATATGTTACACTAGGTAATTGTTCCTAAGTTTTTTGCACAGAATGCTCTCCACTCTGTTTAGAACTTTCTTTCCCTAGAAATCCACAGGGCTCACTCCCTCATACTTAAAATCACCTCTGAGACTGGCTTTCCTTAAGAAACCTTTTTATTCCGGAGCACTTACTAACATCTAACATAATTAACACTGGCTTATTTAGTTTGTTTATTATTGGTAAGTCCTATATGGATGGACATTTTCACCTCTTTTGTTCACTGCTTTATTTATACCTCCTAGAATAGTGCCTTATACATGCAATAGATGTTAATCAGTACTTGTAGAGTGAATAGACTCATAGATGTGTATTGGTGGTGGTGGGAGTTCATTCATCAAAAATGAACATGTCTTACACAGATAATTTTTATAAAAATAAAGGTGAAAATATCAAAACTTCATGAGCATATTTTTAACTTCCCTATTAATTACACTAAAAATATGTTGTGTGTGTTTATTTATTTATTTATTTTGGTCATCAGTAAAGAAAAATTAGAGGTAACAAAAATACTAAAGTACATTAAAATTCAATGAAATAAATGATCTTGTACATTATAGGTGGAATAGAATGTTAACATGATTCCTTGGGAAAGCAATTTAGAAATATACCAACAACTTAAAAATGTTTTTCATGTACTTTGAAAAATAATTTTAATTAACTATCAGATAATCCAAATGTTTGGAATAGAAAAATAATATTTCCTTTGAAATAACGTTGATCAAACTCATAATGTTGTTTTAAATGGATTGGTGGTTTTATATCTATTTTTTCAGAAAACAGAGTAAAATGTGCTAAACTTAGGCAATAGGATATGATTTTAAAATTATTTTTATAAAATAAAATGGTTTAGGTATAATCCTGTTACTGAGACCAAAATACTAGGAAAAAATTGGAAATCTGTAACCTTTCAGTGTCTGAAAAAATAAGGACAGATATTTATATTGGATAGGTAAGTCATGACTCTATAAATATTTGACTCAGTTTTTAAAAACTTTATCCACTTGTGTGAGTCAACCCTGATTATTTTCCCCTTGAAGTTCATAAATGCTCCTGACCTAGTGGTAGGTCATTTTCTACATTGAAGTATGTTATTTCTTGTTACTGATATTCCTATTGATTTTCCTTTCCCTTGAAAACAATAATATACTAAAGATTTTGCCGTAAACATACATGTATCTACATTTGATCTTTCCCAAAGACATCAGTGGAGAGATATAAAACATTTATTTTTCAATAAGTATTATTAAAATAATGTCATGACAATTGCTCCTGTATTTAGCCTTTTATATTTCAATGAGATTTATAGGAGAAAATAGAAAGTTTATAATAAAATCCCAAAATATCAAGCTTTGCCAGAAGTCATTTATATTGTCGAATTACTGCCAAATTTCAAGTTGTATGGGCTATATTTCACTAATAGTAACCTGACAACCAATAGTTTATTTTATTATTAACAATTGCCATCCACTGCAATTTCTCTAGGACAAACATTTATAATTGAGAGTTATTAAAGAACTTCAGTGTTGTGAGGAGATCTACTACAGATGCAGAATTATTTCCAAAAATAGACTTCTTGAGTATAATCTAAAAATCATTGTGCAAATCTAAAAACCATTGTGTAAATATAAGGTTTTGTTTGTAAACTAAAGATTTGTTTTTTAAAGAAAGCAGAATAGTAAGCTTGACTGTCCTTCATAAACAGCAAAAGAAAATATTATATGTCATTCTTATTTGTCAAAGGGCAAAATTACATGTATTTGTATATAGTGCATTTTGAGTGATAGCATAAAATTTACAGAGACATAATCATTATTCCTATCAAGTGTTGAAAGTTACAACAAAAGTTCCAATATTTTCATTCACTATCTACAAAATGACAAAATGCTAAGGGGGTATCAAATTACCTACACCTTTCCTAAAGGCATTACAAAAAATATAGAGTGTCAGACATATCCATATACACTGCCTTATAAGTTTCAGAATAGATGTATAGGAAAGGAAATGGCATTTGAATTAAGTCTTAACATGAGTTAAAAGGATGCACAAACATTACTTTTATCTTAAATCTCTTAGAGCTTTTATTTTGGCCACATGAAGGAAAATTTCTCATTAACCAGGAAGACATGTATTATATTGTTACATAGTTGTAAAATAAGCACATGTTTTGTTAAGCTACTGAAAACTTGCAGTTATTTATTACAGAAACTAGAATTCTAATACAGGTGAAAAGTGTGCTTGTGCATGCACACACACACACAAAACACACATACAAACAAATACACATACAAACAAATACACACACTTGTAATTCCAGATGGGAAGAAAAAGTATGGACAAGAAGCAGTATTGAAGGAAAGATGGCCAAAATTTACTGAAACTGGAAAGAAAGACACATCTTCTGAAATATAGAAGCAAAGGGAAGCACTAAAAATGAAGCCATACTGTATGTAACTACCATTCAAGGTATTTGGTGACTCCATATGTGTGAAGCAAGACTCCCAGAAACCAAGCAGAAAACAGATGTTATAAGACTAAAAATGCTAAAGATAAATGTTGGCAGTCACACAAAATGTAAACACAAAAACTGGAGTCAGAGCCACAGAGGTAAAGGGACACAACAGGCACTAAAGACCCTCACCTGAGACTCTTGAAAGGTTTTACCTATGAAGGAGAGCAAAATGGAATTAAATCACTCTTAAGAAAACCATAATTTGAAAAGATATATGCACCCCAATGTTCATTGCAGCACTATTTACAATAGCCAGGACATAGAAGAAACCTAAATGTCCATCAACAGAGGAATGGATAAAGAAGATGTGGTAGATATATACAATGGAATATTACTCAGCCATAAAAAAGAACAAAATAATGCCATTTGCAGCAACATGGGTGAACCTAGAGATTGTCATACTGAGGGAGGTAAGTCAGACAGAGAAAGACAAATATCATATGATACCACTTATATATGGAATCTAAAAGAAGGGTACAAATGGACTTATTTACAAAACAGAAATAGAGTCACAGATGTAGAAAACAACTTTATAGCTACCAGTGGGTATGGTGGGGAGGGATAAATTAGGAGATTGGGATTGACATATACACACTACTATATATACAATAGGTAACTAATAAGGACCTACAGTATAGCACAGGGAACTTTACTCAATACTCTGTAATGGCCTATATGGGAAAAGAATCTAAAAAAGAGTGGATATTTGTATATGTATAACTGATTCACTTTGCTGTCCACCTGAAACTAACACAACATTGTAAATCAACTCTACTCCAATAAAAGTCTTAAAAAAAATCACTCTCAAGATGATCTGCCTTTACTCCGTCTACATACTAAAAGTTTAACTTCTTTGAAGGAAGATATCATCAGCCCAGAGACTGCTCCCCTCTGCCCAGTATTTTTAAAATACAAATATCTGAAATGTAGTTAAAAATTAAAAGACATAATAAAAACAAATCCCAATGACTTAAATTCAAGAGCTAAAAGGGACAAAGGAAATATATCCATAGGTGGTACAGATTTTAAAATTATCAACAAGGATATTAAATAACTCTAATGTTTAAAGAAAATACATGGAAATATTAAAAATTTCTCATGAAATCAAAAAATCTATTAAAAAGAATCAAAATAATATTTGAACTGAAACATTCTTAACATCTGAAACTAATAATTCAAGAAATACATTTGAAAGAAAATTATAAATAGCAGAATTGAGATTAGTGAATTTGAATATATGTCAGTATAAATTAACCACATTGAAACAAGGAGGTTTTGAAAAAGAGAGGAAGGAAAACAGTGCTAGCATTGTATAGAACGTGGTGGGATGATTTAACATATGTGCAATCATAGTCCCAAGTGGGAAGGAAAAAAAGTATGAATTGAAGGAGGAAGAAATAAAGGAAAATCTGGCCAAGAATTTTTGTTGTTGTTGTTTAAAAGAACAGACATTAAACTATGGATTTTAGATTTTTGCCAAAGAAGAGGGATAAAAACACAAGAAAAAAACTCACACTCAAAAATATAGTAAAATTGCTAAAAACTAAAGACAAAATGACTATTTTAAAACCAGCCAGAGGAAAATAGACACCTTCCCTTTGGAGAAGGAAAACGAAGATTTACAGCTGACTTCTAAGCATATATAATCCAGAAAACTGTGGATGAAGATACATAAAATGTGGAAGGAAAATAAGTGCCAATTAAAAATTACATATGCAGAGAAAATATCTTTCAAAGATGAAGGAGAGAGAGAAAAGACAATGGTAAAATATAAATACTGAGAAAATCCACTGTAAAGAGAAGTACATAAAAAGATATTCCAAATGGAGATCACTTTTTTCAGACAATAATATTTCAGGCAGATAGAAATACATTAATTTTAGAGTAAATGAAGAGTGCAGCAAGGGGTATGCATGGAGTAAAATTTAAAATAATATTGATTCTCTAAATAATTCTTGTGATACTTAAAACATATGAATAATGTCATGCCAGATTTAAAATACATGAAAGTAAACTTCATGACAACTGCACAAGAAGCATAAGAGTGTAAATGGATTTGCAAGGTCCTTGTATATGTCACAGAGTGCCAAAGTTCTAGGGAGAGGTTAATGATTCAATTAATAATAGTTAATGAGTATTGTACTTACTGTAGCAAAAAATAAATACATGAATTACAGATATGCCTAAGAGGGGGAAGATTGAATATTACCAAATACCCTTTAATTATAAGGTAGATTATAATGGAAAAACAAGGACAGAAGAAAAGGTGATACAAATAAAAAACAAATCAGAAGGTCAATTTAAAGTAAACTATACCTATAATTATACTAACTGTTAAGTAGACTAAATAGTCAAGAAAATACAAATACTGTGACTCTAAATTAAATGCAACAGTTCATAACTTATAACCTAGACATAAGATATAACTTAGACATAAATACTGATTATTGAAGGATATAAAAATTATTCCATGCAAAAACAAAAGAAAGCTAATGTAGTTTTATGAGTCATATGAATTAGGCTTTAATGCTAGAATTAGTACTAAAGTGAAGAAAGCTTTCTATTCCACAGTGCTAAAATGTCAATCTAGCAGGAAGACATAATATCATCTCATAATATAAAGTAAAATCTCATATAACTAAAAATGAAATATGCAAATCCGTATCATAATGAAAAATTTTGGTATAACTCTTAGAGTAAGTGAAAAACGATCATTAAAAAACTAGTGAATTACAGACGGTTAGAACCATGTATACCATATAGTATTATATATAATGATATTATACATTATAGGTACTTGAAATTATGTCACTTGTTTACTTGAAAAGAATGTATATTATTACAGTTGATGGGGTTATGTGTGTGTATTTCCCCATATATATAAATTATAGATTTGAAATACATATAATCTATGAATTATATGTATGGAGACACACACACAGATAGACACACATAGAACACATGCATGCACTCACATAGCTCCATCAACTGTAAAAACACACATTCTTTTCTAGTATACATATGATTCTTACCAAAAGAAAACATATTATGGGTTATGCAGAATGTCTCAACAAAGTTAAAGAACATGTGATATGTTCTGAACAAAATGAAAATTAATGATAGAAAATTAGAGTATCCCCAAATGATCTGAAATGAAACAATACACTTTTAAATATTTTGAGTTATTTTAAGAGAAATAAAATTCAAAATATAAGTCAAAATGGATATTAGAAAATATTTAAACTGATTAATAATAAAACATCATAATAAAATACATAAGCTATTACCTAAGAAGTTCATTTCTATGTATTCATCCAGAGAAATATCATATAATATAGCATCTCAGCATCATTATTCATAATTCTAATCTGGAAACAACCAAAATAGTTACCAACAGTAATAGAATTGTACAATAAGTTGTAGGATATTGGTAAAATGGAATACTGCAAAACAATAAAAATAGTGAATTGTACACTACATGCAAAACATGGATGAACCTTAAAAAATAATGTATGATTCCATTCATACAAATTTCAAGATCAAGAAAAACTAGTCCAAAATCAAAGTGTTAAAAGTCATAAAAACAGTTATTGAATACCTTCAAGGACGGCAATGATTTGGACAGGGCAGGAGGGAGGTTTCTGAAGTACTAAACATACTCGACACTTTGATCTGGGTCTTCCTTAATGGCTATGTTAACACTGTAAAGTCATCAGGCTTTATACTTACAATTGGTGTACTTTACACTTCAATAAAAATTATATAATTCAGTTAAAATGTAAGATAAATAAGTAGTTATAGTAATTTAATTTTCCACCTAAGACAACTATGGAATACTTTAAAAAATATTTTTGAATTTTTTCTCTACATAAAGAATTCTAGATTGAAAGTTATTTCTTCTCAGCACTTTAATTGGAATAATTCTATTGCCTTCTGTCTTCCATCATTTCTGTTGAGAAGTGAGGTGTATGTCAAGGTGCTACTCCTCTGATTTCTAATTGAATTTATCTGATAATTTTCTCAATACCTTTAAAAAGTGGTAAGGGCAATTAAAACTCTTCTCTTAAAATAAATCAATAAATCTTGTCACCTTGTGTGGTATGTTCAACTCAGACAACTTATGAATTCCTACGGGAATAATTTCATATGCTGCTGTCAAATGTCATCAACTCTAGAATACGACAGATGTTTAATAGTTACAACAATATTTAGCTCTTAACAGAATATCTCATCTTCGAAGCACCATACAAACATTAAATAACTAACCTTTACCACTTCCTAGTGCTGTAGATAAGTAAAGATTCATGATGATGTTTGTTTATTTTTTAAAAAGCTGTATCATTATACTGGTGAGCAGACTCAGAGAGAGAAAAAGCTATCTATTCTCAGAAACTACTTGTATGTAAGGAAAAGAATGTGTTTCTTTGGAAGTCAGCGTTATTCAAATACAAATATTTAAAAGAAAATTTAAAACTGTGACTCTTTATTTGCAAAAATTTAGAGCAGCTTTTCTCAAAATGCTGTCTGAGTGGGATATCAATATCATAATTACTAGGTGTATTTGATAAAAATATAGATGCCTTGGACAAAATTAACTATACACCTACAAAATCAGAATCCCTAGGAGTAGACTGAGGGAATTGGAATTTATAACATCATCTTATAATTTTTATGTAAATTTTAAGACAATTGTTTTAGAGTTTATATGTATTAAATAACATTTATTAAAATCTACTTAAAGTGAATCAAGAAGCTTGATCTTAGGTGTATATGACATACACACATAGATTGAACTGGATAATTGCAAATGAATATTTTCCTATTAGCAGTTGAGAAGTATATTGAATAGGGCAGCATCTGTTTCTACAAATTATATGTAGTGCTATTCAAACACTCCTTTTCTATCTTTACAGCTAATAAGAGAATGATATTTTTCCAAAGACATCTCCTTGTTTTGATCTCATTTTCTTCTTTTATCCAAGAATCTTGATATTCATAAATAAGTTGTCTGAATATCCCTACAAATTTTTTTTTGCCTGAACTTAGCTATAAAGGCTTTATAATGCTTCAACACATTTTAAATAAGTGGATTTATTTTGACATAGGCTTCTGTGAGCACCTGCAAAATCATAGCCTTAATTGGGATACAGCTGTTGCTGATTGCTGTGAAGAGAGGGTGTCTGTGTTGACTGATTGGCCATTTTTATTTAATAGTACATCGAGCTTTCTCTCTTTTTTTTTCAAGTTGTAGTTTTCTTAGGAAATGTTTTAAGTGATTAAAGACCTAAAATGGAGTGTCACTTTGCCAACTATCAACAGTAGAAGATGAACTGCTTTCAGTAAATAAACATTGCCAGACACCTGTGTATCACTTTTTCCTTTTTGGAGCAAGAATATTGATCTGAAGAACCAATTTGCTCAATGATTCAGCAGTCACAGAAGTAAATGTTTTAAATTGATGAGGCATATAAAGTAGTAAAAATGTCAAGGCAGCAGGAACAATTAGGTTTGCTCTCAAAAGTACAAGAAGAAATGGGAATGGTTCTAATGAGTGTTAAATAAATGTATACTCTGATTCCTTTTCTAGTAAGGTCAGTGAGGTATTTTCAATTATCTGTGATTTCAGTTTATTCATTGACATTGAAAGCAAACAGATTTTAAAATTCTTATTTTAAGAATCTGAATATGTGATATCTGGATTTCTACCTACATAGAAAATTTAATGTTATAATGATGACTAGCATTTTCACCTTTGTTCCTTAAATAACTTCTTGATGACTCTAACGATATGCCTCTCAATCAAGAGGCGAGGTTTCAAATTATTCTTCCTTAGCACCCTTAAATATGTAAAAATATCTGTTACAAACACTGTAGGCCCTAAAAAACCAAGTGTCAAACTCAAATATCTCTAATGCCTGCAATCATTTTGTTTATCACATGATTTCAAGTCCTTTCATCATCAAATTCATGCTACTAGACATATAGCAGTTTGTCATTTCCTCTTAAAGCACAGTAATAAAAAATTAATCTTTTGGGGAATATTGTTTTGGAGTCTATACTTCGAATGATACAGTCTAAGC
Source organism: Phocoena sinus (assembly GCF_008692025.1). Taxonomy (NCBI): domain Eukaryota; kingdom Metazoa; phylum Chordata; class Mammalia; order Artiodactyla; family Phocoenidae; genus Phocoena; species Phocoena sinus. The sequence continues at coordinate 119,272,336 of NC_045764.1, read as the reverse complement.
TAACAAACTCTTTTTAGAAGCTTAGAGTGAACTAAAACTTACTGCTCTTGAAATTCTCAAAACCTCATTTTGTAGTATAAAAACATGTATTTGATTCTATTCATCCCTATTTACCTAATCAACATCAACTTCTATGTCATGAAAACATTTAATTCTATTCAGATCTTATTATTTAGCACATTAGCTTTCTCCTTAAAAACTAGCTGAGACAAATTTCTATGGGGAATAGGGGATTTAATTGGAAGGCAGATAATTAAGAAGCATGGCATATATTTATGTATTATGGATGAAGTAAATCATATTTCCCAGTGGCAGGCCTCAGGAGAAGAATGAAAAAGGTTGTGGAAACATGTCTTCATAGATCACTTTATGAATTTTATCTATCCTTCAATATTTAATAAGAAGAGAAATCTTTTTAGAGAGGGCATAAATGACATGGGGACACACACACACACAAGCAGTGTCTATAGAGAGTTAATTAAATGGTTTTCCAGTTCCTTTCTGAAATACAGATGCATCCTTGTCCTTGAAGTGTCTCTGGTCCCAGAAAATTATACGACACTCTACTTTAATTCTTGCTTCCTCTTTTACCCTCCCTCTTATGATCCCTTTTTTTTTAGTCCCATATTTTGGTTACCATCCCTAATATTATAGTTTAGCTTTATAATTTGTCAATTTATTCATTATATATATATATATATATATATATATAGTACTAGAGAGCACAATTATCTATGTATAGTCTACTACAAGGATAATCATCTAATGTTAGGTGGATAAATAAATGAGTAATATGGAAGTTTGAATATTGTCCTTAGAGTAATTGGAAGTGAAAGCATAAATTGAAGCAGGGGAGGGACACAGTGTAATATTTTTACAGACGTAACACTATATTGTATAGAGAATGCACTGGCAGAAGGCATTATTAAAAGTGGAACTAGAAATTGTAACAATAAGTTTCAGACATACTGGTGGCTTGAACCAGAATGGCAGCAGTGGAGATGAAGTGACTTGATTAGAAAAATATGTAGAAGTCAAACTCTGCAAGAATTCATAAGAGAGAAGGGTAGCTGACTCAAAGATGACTCCCAGAGTCCTGACTTGGGAAACAGTGTTGCAACTTCAAATACACAGTTAGATATATTAATCTGTGCTCACAGAAGAGCTCTAGAATTGAAGACAGCACTTTGGGCATTGTCATTTAGAGATGTTATGCAAAGCCGTATGACCTAATAAGAGCTTCTAATGTAAAGGTGCAGAATCAGAAGAGATTCTAAAATAGAGCTAAGATTTAGCTGTCTAACAGAAAAAACTGGGCTAATACTGGAGATCAAGAGGGAGAACAAACAGGAGATTTTTAACATCATAAAAATCAACAAAAGAGATTGTTTTTTTAAAGAAGCTGGATTGTTGATGAACTAACAAAATTCCAGGGGATTAAATAAAATTTGTTTATAGAGCAATAAAAATTATTTATTTCATACAATTAAATACAATTTTAGGAACACAGTACCATGATATATTGGGAACCATCTATATTTATAGTTTCGGAAGCTACAAAAATATTTATTTATTTCCTCCCTATTTCTTTCCATGTTGTTGATAAAAGGAACAAGAAATGATTTGTGTGTACGTGTGTGTAACTGACCATATATGACATATGAGAGGATCAAATAGGATATCAGATTGTCTATGATCACTACAATGTTTAGAATCTGGGTTGTGCTTGAAATTTTAATATTGACAAGTGGTTTGAACTATTCATGGAGATTAAATAATATGTGTCCTTGTTTTAAACCATAGATATGTTTATCAGAAACAACTTTTAACTAAAAAATATTGATTTCTGATTTATGCCTTCTTTTGTAAATTTGTTACTTCAGTGTCTGCCTCAGCAAATGACAGTATATTTTCAGCATTCTCATTACAAAGGATGCATTTACATTTTTGAGGTATGGAAAATAATACAAAGTCAGGCTTTTCATTGAATTGGCTTGTTACTTTTATTTGAAGAACTGCATCATGAAAAGTTCCCTAACTAAGAATTTATTATTAAAAATATAAAATTACAAAAATATATTTGGTTCCAGATAATTTCAAATGGATCTTACTGTGGTAGAAAAAAATATTTCAGTAGCAAAGCAGAATGAGGAAAAAAAATATCTTCCAGCATGAATTTTATAATAAATTCAACTAGGTCAAAATGATATGTAACTCACTGTGAAGAGAAGAACTAAATATTGGTTTACTTTGTTGTTGATCTGAATCACAAAATAGATGATTTTCTAAGATGTAATGGAATTATCATAAAAAGTCAATTTAATTTTTCTCCAGAGTAATTGTGATATATTTAGGATATGGCTTTAATGTGAGTGGCTGTAACATAAGAAACTTAACATTATTATTATTTTGAAAGAGATTTAAATTGTATTAATGTAAAATCACAAATTATCATAGAAAAATTATGAGATAACAATTATAAAATAACATAAATAGTATACCTGGTATATTTAACTGAATATATTTCTTATTCAAACAACAGCAACAAATTTTTTATGTGTATGTGTGTATTTGCTATCATGAAATTGTAGTAATATGGTTTAACATATTTTCATTAAACATTTATTTCACAAGTTGAAAAATGTCCTTAAAATAGAAGTCATAACTTAACCATATATATCATTATAGCAGTTTTTAACCTATGTAAATTTTTGATGACTTCCCTTTACATAGGTGTATGATAATTTTCCTTCTCAAATAAGTCTCTTTTTAAAAAAGATAAATTGCTGTGAGCCCACATCATCACATGTTTTACCTATTCTTTGAATAATCTTTGAATAATCACTGAAATTTGAATTGTGAAGTTATACTGTAAGTCATCTTTAAAAGAAATACTATCAAATCTACACAAAATATCTCAGAAAAGAGGTAGATGAAGTGCTTCCAAACTCATTTTGTAAGGACAGGATTGCACTGTCAAATCCCTATAAGAAATAGGAAAAATTTTTTTCCTCATAAACATATATCTGAATGATTCACAAAATATTAGTGTATAGACTCCAATATATAAAAGTGATAATCTTGAAAAAGTAAGATTTATCACAGGAATGAAATGATGATTTATCACTTGAAAATCACTCAATGTTAGAACATATTAAAAATAATGTTATCAGAATATAGTATCATATTGAGATGCAGAAAAAAATTGACAAAATGTAACTCCAATTTAAGAAAATATCTAACTAGAAATAAAATGGAACTTCCTAAGCTTGATAAAGGGCATATATGGAAAACCCACAACTAACGTCATACCCAATGATGAAAGCTAATCTTAACCTGTATTTTAGGAATGAAGTGTCCACATACTTGGAAAGTAAATATTAGTCTGCTGCAATGAGCAAGTTTATAACATGAATTAGCTCATGGATGACTGAAAAATATAGGTAAATGACATCAGTATATGGCAGAAGTTGGGTTGTTTCCAGTGCACTTATATGTTATGCCATCAGGTAATGACAGTTGAACCCAAAAGGCACTAACACAGCTGAATAGAGAAAGCTACAATAAAAACCTGAGTATTGATACATGCCTATTCTTTTTAGTATTGCTTATTACCTGTTTTTATAACTTTTTTGTTGTTTTTTACATTTTTAATATTTCCTTTAGTTAGTAGCCTCAACACTCCCTTACACGATTTCCATCAAGCTATATTCACCTTTTTTCTAAGGTAAAAATTTAAAGTGCTATACAATTCCATTGTCAACTTTGTTATTCTTGTAATTGTTTCAAGTTAGAGTTGGCCAAAGGAGAGACCCAAATGAGATTTGGGAAAGAGAAGTAAACCAGTGGTCCTCACTTTCTGACTCACTATGGTTTCTATGGAGTCAGAAAGATGTAGAGATACTGGGTAAATTCCAGATTGACTTCACTCACCTCTACTATGTCTAGTTTTTCTCAACCGCTGCACTACAACCTGTGGCCCAAATGCTTACATGAGATGCTTGGCTATAGAACCATAGAATGTTCTCCTAGATCCAATTCAGATACCAATTCAAGCATCAGTCAGGGGTCAATCATTAAAGCAGAACATTAAGAATGGGAATCTGCAACTGGTTCTCAAATCTGATTAGATTTAATAAAAACTAACTTGATTACCATACAGGGTATATATTAATCTTAAAGGACAAGTACATGCTTACCTAGGCCTTTAATTCCACCTCACCAGGGAGTTCCAAGCCCTACTTATTTTCTGTAAATGACAATCACATACATTATCCTTTAAAGTCTACTGAAAAAGATGTTGCCAGGAATAAGGAGGACACTAGTAAATGCATAGCATGCAATAAAAAAAGAGTTCTAAATTAATAACAGTAATAAAAATTCTATAGAAACTAAGTTTCCATATGATAAAGTAGCTGCTGCCATAGAAGACTTTAACTATAATAAGAGATACAGTGGACTTTGTTGTTTCAAATTTCACTGGAGAATTTGAGCTCAGATTAAATTCTCAGCCTGTTTCAGTTGAGTTTAACCACATGCAACCTCCTAATTCTTTGATACAAGTGGGAGTTAAGGGATGAAATCAACTGCTTGGATATTCTGTCAAACATCACCAAATTATTTTGTCAATAAAGTGAAATAATTTTGTAATTAAAATCTCACTCTAACTTTTAAAAACAATATTACTACAGAAAATACTAGATTATAATGTTGGAAATAAATGGTGTATATCTGTTGAATCTCTGGATATTATAAAAATTAATAAACAGAAACCTCAATTAAAACAGAGTCAGGTGGCCAGAAGGGGGAGCTGTCATGCCCTAAAACAATAGCAGAGCCCAACAGGAAGAAGGAAGGCTTCCTCTTTTTGCCTGGCAAGAGTTCAGCCAATGAAAGACTATCACAACTCAGCCAATGAAAAGCCACTGTACTTAGAACTCTCAGTTCCTCCATTGGACTCTTTATTTACAATAGCCCTCCCAACTTCCTTTTCCTCTCTATAAAAGAGTTCTCTCCTTGTTACTTGCACATTGCTCACTATGGTTGCAAATCCCAAATTTTTATTCTTGGCTGATCCCTAGTAAACCCATTTTTGCTGGAGAAATAACTGGAAGCCTACTTCTTTAAGGTCAACAATACAATAAGTTGCTTTCTCAGACATTTAGTCTAAGAGAACTGAGTGTCCACTTGATGGATTATTTTTTTAAAAGATATTTTTCAATAGCTAAAAAAATTGCCAAGGACAGCTATCATAAAACAATTACATTAAGGAAGAGAAAATGCTTCCTATTTTTAATTTCAAGTTACTAACATGATACCTTATCAAATTTATCAGTGAATGGAAAAGGATAATAATAATGACAGACTTTAATGGAATCCCATTATACTCAGTCATGTATAAGTTGCCATTTCCTAGTGGAAATGCCATTTTCCTAGGCTAATATCCCAATTTGAGTCTTATAATAACATCTGTATTGCAAGGATGAAATAATTGTTTCAAAAACTTAGTCTCTTCATGCAATGTGTTTTATGAATCTATCATTGAATAGCAGTTTTTTCAGATTGTAAAGTTTTCTTCTTTACTTTAAAAAAAAAATTCTTGGTGTGCTTTAAGGTCAGCCTAAGGGAAAGCAAACTAATAGTTATTGAAAAATTTCTCTATGCTAATTTAAACTTTCCTAAGTTGTACCCTGAAAAACTGTATGTAAATTAAGATTATTTTACATTTTGATTCAGCAGGAATCTTGTATCAACCTAGATTCAGAATATCCAGTGCCAGATATAACCAAAATCTTTGGAACTATGAAGTATTTTTATTCACATGGGTCATTTCCCACACAACTATGCTCACTATAAAAAGCCTTTTCTCATATTTTATATTTTAACTTCCAGAGTTTTCCACTAAACAGAAATACAGTACTTGGGATTCTCAGCCAAGGAGTATATAATCCTACTACTACAATGTATTTATTTTATACATTAATAAAATGTGTTAAGTCTTAAAGTAAAAAAAAAAATAATTCCAACAATTCTGACAGTTAATAAACTAGTTAATAACCTAGTTCTTTTTTTTAAAAAAGAGCAATCCATTCAACTTAACATGTAAGTACAACCTCAGTGCTACTAGAGATTGATTAGTTTTCTAAAAAGAACCACAAACCTCCAAACTGTGATACAGAGATATATCTCTCTTCAAAGTGCCTTATTTGGATTAACAGTAAAGATTCCTGCTGAATCAAAATGTAAAATGATCTTAATTTGCTTAAACAAATTAATATATGTGCTTGTATGTGGTAAGCAGCAATGGATCTGGAAAATATTTTTTTCTGGATATGCATTAGTAAAAATCATCAGAAGCAGTTTACTTTCAGCTGTTAAGACCAACAATAAACCTTCACTTACTACCTTAGGCATATAAACTCCTCTAGCCTTATTTAGTAAAGTAGTCTGCAGGAATCTTGCTCACCTTTCAATCTCATATGACATGTTGTTGGTCCATTTTGTTGATAATACTATGCAGATTGCAACTAGTGAGCAAGAAGTAGCAATTACTCTAGACATATTGGTAACACATTTGCATATCAGAGGGCGGGAAACAAATCTGACAAAACTTCAGAAGCCTCTAGCCTCAGTGAAATTTCTGGGAGGTCAGTGGTATAACACATGTAGAGATTTAAGGTGGAAGAGAAATATCTGACTCCTCATGATAAAAAATGAGGCATAACACAGAGTGGACCTATTCGGATTTTGGAGGCAACATATTCCTCACTTGGGTGTGCAATCCCATCCCATTTGCCAAGTGATCCAAAGTGCTGCTAGTTTTGAGTGGGGCTCAGAACAAAAGACGGCTCTGCAACAGATCTAGACTCCTGTGCACACTGCTCTGCCACTTGGACCATATAATCTAGCAGATCCAATGGTGCTTGAAGTGTCAGTGGCAGAATGAGAGACTGTGTTGCCTTTGGCAGGCCCCCCCATAGGCCCCAGTCTCTTAGAGTTTTGGATCAAAGTTTTACCATCTTTTGAGAATAGCTACTCTTCTTTTGAGAAACAACTTTTAGCTAGCTACTGGACCTTAGTGGAGACTGAACCATGGGCCACTAAGATACCATGTCACCTGAGTTGCCCATCATTTATATCCCACCAAGTCATAAAGTTTGCTGTGAACACCAGCACTCTATTACCAAATGATAATGGATTTAAGAGGCCCTGAAGGCACAAGTAAGTTACACGAGGCAAGCGGCCCAAATGCCTGTGACCCCTACTCTTGCTACACTACCTTCTTTCTCTCAGTGACACTGTGGCCTCATGGAGAGTTCCCTATGAACAGCTGACTAATAAAGAGAAAACTTGGTCTGGTTTATAGTTAATTCTGGATGATATGCTGGCACCACCCAAAAGTAGATAGCTATAACACCACAGCCTCTTTGGGGGGCATTCCTGAAGGAAAGTGTAGAAGGAAAATCCTGTGGGCAGAACTTTGAGTATTGGACTCAATTGTTTGGTTTGCATTGAAAGGAGAAATGGTCAGAGGTACAAGTCAATATTGATTTATGTACAATGCCCAATGATTTAGCTGGATCATTAGGGAATTGGAAAGAATACTATCAAAAAATTGGTGACAAGGAAGTCTGGGGAAGGACTATGGTAATAGAAGTTTTAGAATGGGCAGTGAATATAAAGTTATTTGTGCCCCACATGAATGCTAACTTGAGAATTTTAATCCTCAAGCGTATATGATGATCTGTTATATGGATGCCAATTAGTCCCTTTCCCCAGCCAGCCCTGTCATCATCCAGTGAGCTCATGAACAAAGTGACCATGGTGGCAAGGACAGAGATTATGCCTAGGTTTAGCAATTTAGACTTCCTCTCACCAAGGCCTACCTGACTACAGCCACTGCTGAGTGTCTAATCTGCCATCAGTACAGAACACTGAGTTTCTGATAAGGCACCATTCCTTAGGGTGATGAGCCAGTTACATGTTGGAAGGTTGACTACTTAGGACTGCTTCTATCTTTAAAAGGGCAGTGTGGTTTTTTTTTCTTACTGAATTGGCATTCTGGATATGGATTTGTTTCCCTGCAAATAATGCTTAGGCTAACTACCATCTGTGGACTTACAGTCTTAGTCATTGCCACGGTATCCTGCACAGCATTGTTTCTGATCAGGGAACTCAATTCACAGTAAATGAAATGTGGCAATATGCTCATGCTCTTGGAATTCACTGGTTTTACCAGGTTTCCCATTATCCTTAAACAGGTGGCTTGAATGAATGGCAAAATGGCCTCTTGAAGGCTCATTTACAATGCCAGCTATGTCTCAATACCTTGAGGGCAGGAACAATATGCTCAAGGAGGCTGTGTATGCTCTAAACCAACCTCTACCGTATAGGGCTCATCACCACGTAATTAGGATTCACAAGTCCAGGAACTAAGGAGTAGCACCACTAAGTATTACCTCTAGTGATTGAGCCATGAGCAAAATATTTGCTTCCTGTACCCATCAACCTTAAGTTGTACTGATATAGAGGTCTTAGTTCCAAAGGGAGAAATACTTTCAAAGAGAGACACAATATTTCCATTGAACTGGAAGTTATGACTGCTCTGTAGTATTTTGGATCCCTCATGCTTCTGAATGAAAAGACAAAGAAGGGAGCTACTGTCCTGAATGCGGTGATTAATCCTGCTTACCAAGGACAATTGTACTACTACTACAAAGTGTCTGTCTGGAACACAGGAGATCCTTCAGGGCATCTCTTAGTACTATGATGTCCTACAATTAAAGTCAATGGAAAGCTATAACAACTCAGCTCAGAAAGTATTGTTAATGGCCAAAACCCTTTAGGAATGAAAGTTCATATCACCCCACCAGGCAATGAACCACAAACAGCTGAGGTGCTTGCCAAGGACAAAGGTATATGGAATGGGTCGTGGAAGAAGGTAGTTATATATAACAACTATAACCATGTGACTAGTTGAAAAAACAAGGACTGTTAACTGTCATGAACATTTCTTCTTTATTATTGTTATAAATATGTTTGTGTGAGTGTGTATGTGTATATTTATAATATATATTTATATCTTTCTTTCCTTATTCCTTTATAGTGTACCATAAGATATATTAATAATAGTTTATGTCTCAGTACTTACGTATGTGCTATCAAGAAGAGTCACTTAAGAATAAGTATTTTGAATTACGTTCTGGGGAAGAGTTTAGTAGCATGTTTTTGGCTATCTGTAGAGCAGTTGTATCATGTTCAGTGGAAGTATGGATTTGTTGTTGTCTCTCTTTGTAGATTAGGTGTGAATTAAGTAGATGAGCATGGGTCCTGAACAGACAAGAGGTGAACTGCAATCATCAATTTTTTACGTCAACATGGCTAGGCTATAGTCCCCAGTTACTCAATCAAACACTAATCTAGGAGTTTCTGTGAAAGTACTTTGTAGATGTGAGCCACATCTACAATTAATTGATTTTATGTAAAGGAGATTAATTGGTGTGGATCTGATCAAACTAGTTGAAAGGTCTTAAGAGCAGAGCTAAGCTTTTCCTGAGGAAAAGGAAGAAGAAATTCCCCCTGTGCAGTGCAATGTCAGCTTCTGCTTGAGAGGTTCCAGCCTACACATTTCAGAATTGCTTATGCAGCCTCCATAGTCACATAAGTCAATTCCCTGTATTATAGAAATAAAATGCATTGAAATATGTTTACTGCAATTAAAGAGCATATACCTGCATTCAGTCCTCCTTGGCCTTTTCCCTAGTATTTCTGAGGGATACACTATTCCCAGAATTCTGTAATATCCCATAGTTTCATGTCCAAGGACTCAAACATCAGATAATTGATCATCTGCCTTTGCTTATATCTCAGAATGCCAGAAAGAGTGGGACTGAGAATTTTCTTGTTTATAATTTTTAAATTTTTATATAATTTTGGTGTTTAACATATTTATAGGTGCTGGCATGGGTACACATTGATCTAAGCAATATTCGTGGATCAAAATTTGGGGAATAACTATTTTATTTTTCTTCAGTTCTTGGGGGTACATCTTATGCTGAATTTATCTATTGATATATTAATTTAAGATACAATGCATTAGAGTGTAATGAATATAATGTAGTGGGTATAATTTAATAGAAGATATCCAATATGTGTAAGGACAAATTAGGATTATTGAACAACTGTCAAGGAAAACTGGCTCTGAACTACCTTGCACTTCACTACATTTAACTCCCGTGATAATGCTTCCATAGCATTCACACTGGAATGTGGATTTCTATGATCACTGGAGAGAGATAAGTAGAGGGGAAAACTGTTCAATATGTTGCAACTTCCATAAAACCTTGTAGAAATTTATTGATTTAAGCTGTGCTGGAGATACAGTATGTCCTAGTCTCATAATACCAGCAAACACAAAAGGTAAAACAAATAATCCATCAAGCGTCCTTTATTTTTTCCCTTATCCAGTAAAGGGGGTGGGTGAGAGGGAAGGTGGAGTTATAATAGCAGTAATGCTCTGTATATTATTACTTCTACTATTTTCTGCCCTGAAGTGACAGTATAGCATGATTGAAATAACACTGGTTTGATTTTTGCATGTAAGAAGATATGAAAGTTCACCACTTGAAACCTTTTCCAAGTTACGTATACATTGTGAGTATTATTTTCTCCAATGAAGAAATGGAATGGGACAACCTTTCAGAAATAGTGCATGTAAGGTGACTAAGAGAGTCTTGACACATACTCAGTAAACAGTCATTTAAAAAAATTAATATTTCTCTGTTTTCATTTGGTTTTGAGACGAAAAGAATTTCTTTAAATATCTTGTCAGGAGAAATGCAATTGACAGGACATAAAAGTTAGGTAAAGCCAAAGGAGCAAATTTGGCACAATTTGAACAGCTTCATTGGCCAACTTAGAAACTACCAGTCCAGTTTAAAGCAGAGTTTTATTTAACAGAGGGGAGTAAGTTTTCCTAAGTCCTCAAAGAGCCACTGTCACTCAAGGATCAGTATGTTCATGTTTACCTATGATCCTGTACAGCAGTAATAAAAAGTTAAAATTTCCATCTACTAGAGTTTATTTTGGAGAGTAACTTCAAAGGTAAAAGATGCTGTCACACAAGAGGAAGCACTGTCTTCTTTGGCAATCTTTAAAATCAGGTTATTTGTTGTCAGCTATGGGAATCTGAGGGAAGACATCAAAGCAGATTCTGTGATTAGCGATAGCTCTTCAAACAATGAAGTCTGGTAGCCAAGAAAACTGAAGAATTGTCCCACTATGATAGTTAGGAGGGAAAAAATGAGAGGCAAGGAGAGAGGCACCACATAGAATGTGAGCCTCCAAAATCATATTAAAAATGAGGAAAATGATACCTATGTTTTAACTTCACTGTGAGAATTACGATTATCTACAATACATAATACATCAATTACAGTAGGAGTCATATCTCAACAAACCATAACTGTAAAGGATTATGATCACTAAGTGAGCAAAAGATTTCTGGGAATTAGAGGAACAGGCTATAGTCTACTACTAAATTGCATTTTGATTTTGGATAAGACACTTATTCAGATGGGAACTAAGATTTAAATTTTATCTATGAAATGAGTGTTCCCTTGGGCTCTAAAACACTTCTTATAGGCTGAAGTTCACAACAGTTTAATAACATTGATTAATTAATTCAAAACTATTATGTATATACTCTAAGCCAGGCATTGTTCTAGGGGCTAGAATCTAGTCACTGGAAAAAGTGTCCTTGACAAAGCAGGTAAAATTCCTTTCTCAAGGAACTTAATTAAATTTTAATGGGGATGAGGGGAGGCATATATAGAAAATTAAATGATTAAATAATGAATTATTAAATAATAAAATAGAGTTTCTCCAATGATGTTAAATGATATGAGGTAAAATAGACAAGGGAAAAAGTTGAAAAGGGCTTATACATACAAATAAACACACCAGAATATTCTCACAGAAGTGGCAATGGAGAAAAGACCTGGAAGAGGTGAAATATGTAGCCAATAATAACACTAATAATAGTAATAATACCTTTAGCTATTTTTTAGCAGTTTGCTGAATGGTTTTCATGTACCTGGTGTTGTGCTATGCAAGTTACCTGCAGTCCCTTAGTTAATCTTTATACAAACCTCATTTTTACAAATTAGGTTAAAAAAGTTAATTAATTTGCCCTAGGTCACAGAACTAGTCTGTTGTCAAGTTGGAATTTAAATCTAAGATTATTGGACCGGAAGTCTTTGTCCCTAACAACTATAGTGCACTTCTATAAGTGAATAAGACTTAAACATCATAAAACTTCCTCAAAATCTCATGCATGAACGTCTAGGTTGAAAACTCAGGGGGAAATGCAGTTTTTATGTATTTCCAGTGGATGTACCATTCTCTCTTTGAGAAATGTCCTCAGCTCTGCCTTGAAATTTCTCTGGCTTTATTCTTTATGAGGCACCACAGTACCTCATAAAAACAAACAAACAAACAACTTCTGAAAGGCTTTGAATATTTGCCTTCTTTCCAGCTCTCATTATCAGGTTCTTTGCACCTGTGATTGTTTGGGGGAAGAGCCAAGGTTGTAAAATGAGACTATTTATCCTTCCCTAAAAATCGATCCACACATTCTGAATGACTCAATTTGAAAGTTGTAAAATCTTTTTTTTCCCCTTTTCTGGACTGTGAGGACCCAATCGGTCACTGATTGAGGAAGTTTAAGCCAGAAAGGTTGTAATGTTGATATTTATCTCCAGGCTTATTTCACAATAATCACTTTAAAATGCAAATTTTCCATCAATATGTTAGGAACATGACCAAGTATCTATTAATGGATGGACAGAATACAATGTATTCCAGTCTGAGGCAGGTTACAAAATTATATTATGATTTAAAGTTGGTGGGGAACTGCATCTAATGATAATGACAATTGAGAACTAGGACATAAATATGCTTGGTGAAAATTAAATGACCCCTTATAAATAAATTATATTTAAACATTTATATTAAAACATGAAATATTTGTGATATTGTCACAATATTTCCTTATAAATCTTGTAGTGGTTATATCAGTGGATTATAAATTACACTGAAGTTTGCCATTACTAATTTTTGTTGGTAAAATAGTACTATTTTCAAGTAAGAGAAAAATTTCTTAGTGAGTTTAAAATATATTTTGGCATTCCTGTTTTGCAGCAGGCTGGACCCGGGCAGCATGGTGTGTTCCCTAGAAGTCCCTGTCTGTGGCTCAGGGTCCTATCCCTACTAGGCACAGACACGGGGACCCATCCCAGGGTTCCTGGATGCCCTGGCCTGGGGCACGTGCATGTACAGTTCGCTCCCACACACCTGTCATGCATCCAGGCCCTTTAGGCCTGCGTGGACAGGGACCACCCCTGCCCCCCAGACCATCTTCCTATTTCCAGCAGTTCTGCTCACAGCAGTTCTGATGCAGAACCTAGAAAGGAAGCGCCACTAAGAACTTTAAGGCTTTAATTTTGTGCTATATATCAAATATGGCAAATCTCAGAATAAAATATCATAGAATGTGTAATAGTGAGGATGCAGAATAGGGACTATAGCATTATCTGGGTTTTTTGGTTGTTGATTTTTTTAAAATGTCCTCACTGAAATCATGTTATCAGTATGCAATTAATTTAGATTTGATAAAAGATGGATGACATGTGAGTGAAATCAACACTTTCATCCAGGAAGGTTTTGCATTTGTCACATGTAGTGATTTAAATGGTAGCCTCCAAAATAGGTCCATGCCAAATTTCTGGAACCTGTGAATGTAACTGTATTTGGAAAAGACATACTCGCAGATGGCAATAAATTAAGGCTGTTGAGATGATGAGATCATTCTGGATTACCCAGGTCAGCCCTGAATCCAATGGCAGCTGTCACTATGGAAGACACATAGAGGAAGAGGAGGAGACAATATGAAGATTTGAGTGATATGACCACAATGCGAGGAAGCCAAAGAACACAAACAGCCGCCAGAAGCTGGAAGAGGCAAGGAAGGCTTCTAGCCTACACTGGCCTCCAGAACTGTGAGAGAATAAATGCACATTGTTTTAAGCTTCTAAGTTTGTGGTAATTTATTACAGCAGCCATAGGAAATTAATGCAAATTCTCAAAGATTAGGTAGATGTCTTTCATCCTTTGGATGTTAAGAAACTTCTCTCCTTAGCCTCCCTGTGTTAATGAGCAAAATGAGTTAATGATGAGACTCTGTGGAACTAAAAATGAGAAATAGTTATCTTCAATAATTATCTAACCACTGTCAGTATGAATGCTCAATCTGCTGGTAGCAGAGAGCATGCTGAGCCTTTTATATGGCAACCCTGCTCAAGGAGGCTAGTCAGCCATTAGGTGGCATGGAGATTATCAAGAAGGTCTTTGAGGGACATTGATTCATCCTCACCAGACTAGATACCTACTCTGGATATGTGTTTATCTTTCTTGTCCAGAGGCCTCCTACAGCATTATCTTCTCATTACTTACAAAATGACTGATCTATCAGCATGGAATACCACATGATAACTCATAGCAAAGGAGATATGGAGTGGAGGATAAGCTATGGCTACCAAATCTACTGTCTTAAATTTTTAAAAATAAATTGAGACTAACTCTTTGAAGATAATTACTTGTACTCATACCTCCCTCTTGGGTAGGAAATGGGCATCTTGTTTCCATTAGTATAGAGGCATCCTACTCTAATATGGGAGCTGAATGTAATGGGAGAGCAAATGTGACTTTGTGTGAAGCAAGAAGTGACCTATATCAGAAATTTCCTTTTACATAGGGCAACTGAGTAAATATATTATGTTTGGGACACAGCGTTTTCATTGTGGGAGAAGACTGATGAAAATATGAAATGCAGAAAGAAAAGGGAAAAATCATGTGGTGCTGGATTAAACGTACAGTATCAGTATAAACTTGCAATATTTTATAAAAAATATTTTCCCAGGTATGTTCTCTGAAGTACGCTACATAATGCTACTTATTAAGAATGAGCATATCTAGTGTCTAGAATCAGTATCTAAATATTATTCCCTACTTAAAGGAATTAAGATTCCTTAGAGAAATAGCTGATTCCAGGTCTCAGGAAGGGAAAATATGAAGAAACCTGGAACAATATGTTTTGCTAGAAAATAAGAAATTGTTCAAAGAATAGGAGTACATCAAAAAGAAATGGGACTCCTATTGCCCAAATTTGTAACAAACATTAAGATGATGTGCTTTACCCAAATGTCCCAAAATAATATTAGTAATGAATTACACATACTGTCATACAGAGTGAAGTAAGTCAGAAAGAGAAAAACAAATACCATATGCTAACAGATATATATGGAAACTAAAAAAAACGGTACTGATGAACCTAGTGGCAGGGCAGGAATAAAGACGCAGACGTAGAGAATGGACTTGTGGACCCGGTGGGAAAGGGGAAGCTGGGACGAAGTGATAGAGGAGCACTGACATATATACACTACCAAATGTAAAATAGATAGCTAGTGGGAAGCAGCCGCATAGCACAGGAAGATCAGCTTGGTGCTTTGCAACCACCTAGAGGGGTGGGATAGGGAGGGTGGGAGGGAGACGCAAGAGGGAGGGGATATGGGGATATATGTATACATATAGCTGATTCACCTTGTTGTACAGCAGAAACTAACACACCATTGTAAAGCCATTATACTCCAACAAAGATGTAAAAAAATAAAAAAGTACATTTGCACAAACTTGAACAAAAAGAAAAACCAATGAACCAACGAACAAAACAGGAATCCATGACAATATAAATAAATAAATAAATAAATAAGGAAAGTTATTCCCTAAAATAGAACGCACACTATATAAATGTAGACATAATGGTGGAATTAGATAATCACTGATTGTCAACTAACATAAAAATAATTAATTCAGGCAATATTTATTCTAGCAATAATCATTGATGCTATAGTTAGTGAATAAAATTTTGTTGAGGAATTGTATATCTCCATATTTATAACATTTATTAATTAAAGGGGAAAATTAGTAACTTTTACAAGGTAAAAGGTAAATTAGTAACTTTTACAAGGTAAAAGATTTTTCATATAAGTTTGTTAATAAGCAATACATTTATGGAGGAGTCTAATTCTGTAGTGAATAATTCTGAATCGATTGTTATTATTATCACTATAATAATAAAGGTAACACATTTTGGACACAGGACAACTTTCTTGACAGTGAAAGTGTTGATGTTTTTATAGCTAAGATCCTCATCTAAACATTTGTTTTAGTCCAAAACTCTTAAGTCAATAAATTCAGAGATTAAGAGTGCAAGGTCTTTACTATTTTATAAGGACATTTTAGGTATTTCTCAGCACCGGGTGATTAAATGTATTGATATGTCAACATATAGAAAACATAAAAATGTGAATTTGAAATAAAACAGGGTCTACCAATAGATTAAATTTAATTTGTGGTTGTGAAGGAATTACTTTACTACCTTTCTATGTGTATGCACTATCTACTGAAAATTATATCATGGAAATATGTATTTTTAAAATGTCACCAAATAAGCAACCAATTAAAGGCATGATCTTCTTCCAAATAAAGAGCAGATATGATTTTCACATCATTTTTATTCTGCTCAACTCAAGGACTCTGATGGAAATATCTTGTCAGAATAAGTAAGCTTTCCTACAGGCATCATTAAACACATAGAATGAGGCAGAGTCATTGGTAGGGATCATGCAGAACATCTTACTTCTCTGTGATGCTATTTCTCCTTTAGAGAAAGCATCTCTATTATAAAGAGACAGGACTATAATAGAATTACCTAGCTGAAAGGGAGATCCAAGATGGATCACTTTACTTCAATTCCTTTTACAAAATATTCTCATAATATCTATAGTGTCACAAGACATTTTTTACAGTAGGCTGTGACCGTTCCATTGAGTAAATTTGACTAGCAGTATTAAAAGATCCATCACATAAAACACAATTCGATCATAGTTAAAACAAAATTCTACACATATTTTTACGTCGCAGTAGTTTTGTGATTCAATGATTCCACTTTCTGGGTTTAAATTAGTATGCCCTTTAACATGGAAAGATCTTTTCTTCTAAAATAAATACCGAAGATATCTGTTATCATTGCTCCTCCTAACTAGTCTCTTATTCATGTATGCATGTACTATTGAATATAATTCTGCTATGGATATATAATAGGGATTGCATGAGTATTACCAATTTTAAATTCAGATTAATTCCCAATTAGCACTCACTGAGAGAGGTGGATCTAGATTTTGTGAAGCCTGATTCTTACTCAGTTTGGGGGACTGTCTTTAAGAAAAAGAATGCAAAATTGCAATATAAACATATGTTTAGTACATGTAAAATTGTAAAACTTGGATACTACTATAGGGCGGAAAGGACAAAATGAAGAAAGCCATGGGGGAATGTAATTTATGTGTGCAAAGATTAGTCTGGTACTTAGGAAAGGAGGACGTAGGGCATGGAAAGATCATTTGGGGCCAGCACAGTACAGTGCAATTTACATGGACATTGCAGCAATGTGCACTCTAACCATAACGAGTATTAGTGGTTTGACCTGAGGCAAATGACTTAATCTTCCTGAGACTCGGCTCTCTAATTTTGAAAAAGAGAAAATAATAACTAACTCACGGATTGTGGTGAGGACAGTAATATACTGAATGTTAAAACACTCATTTTCCTGAAAATAAGAGCTTATAGTTTAGAGGTTGAGGATGCAGAAAGTCAGAAGAGAATACACCACTCTGATGAAAAAAAAAGTACGCAAGCTCCAAAGTCATAAATATTCTTGCAGTTATCAGAGAATTTAAATAAGCCCTTTCCAGGAAAAACTATTTTACCTTTAGTACAACATTGGAGAAAGAGGTGGCAGTGATAAACATGTATATGAAAAAAGCAAGTAAAATTTTAATGAACTTTTAAAGACCTAATACGGCTCAGAATACCAGTTTAGAGTTATCTGGTATCCCAGACACAAAAGGAGTCCTCACTAACCAGCTATTGGTGAGTCTCCACCTGGTGCTCACAGGGCAGGATGGAGGCAGGGTACAAGGTCTGAAAGAGCAACCCTGTTGTTAGTACACAGATCCAAAATCCTACCTACTTTCTGAATCATTTCAAACCTATCTTAGGAAGCAGAAGCCTTCTTTCCCTGAGGCAGTGGCATAAAACCCACTACAACGATGAAAACAACTAAATATCCTCCACTTCCAGGACTACATTTATCAGTGAAAACTCTAAACTTGCTGTACTCACCTACTAGATGAAAAATTATCCAGATATGCTACCTTTCCATTGCTGTTTCTACTATCAGCACCCACTCTAAATCTGTCTCTCAATTCCCTAACTCTCCTCAGAATCACTTAGCACATGCTCAGATCCTATAGTGGGCACCTCCTAACTCCTTTCTGAAATGAGGACAGTCCTCAGAATTACCTCACTGGAAGAGCCTTATTTACTCACAGCGTTTTCATGGCCTCATGGTAGGCAGAGTATACTTCCCCACCCCTTAACTTCAGGTTTGGCTGAGACTTGCTTTGGCTGATATGATGTTAGTTGTTATGATGTAAGCAGAGGCTTAGAAGGGGCTTTGGCTTTTTTTGAGGTTCTGGTAGTACCATGAGAAAAACGTACCCTGAGTAATCGCTGGCCACTCAGGCTGGACCACAGACTGAGGCCCGTGGAGCAGACCCAGGAACTGGAGCCAAGCCTGGCCAATCCACATCCTGCAACAGAGTCATACCAGCTGTATTTCAGACTACAGACAAAGCCTGAGCTTCTCCGGCTGACTTGCAAAACTGTGACGGGAAAAATAAAAGATTATATGTATACGCCACTAAATTTGGGGGCAGTTTGTTATGCAACATTATAATGGATACAGCTGATTGGTACTAGAAAGGGGGCACTGCCAAAGTGGAAAGAATCCTGAAATATGTGGCATTTGTTATGGAACCAGGCAGTGAACAGTGAGGAAACTATTATAAAAGTCGGAAAAATGGTGCTATATATTATGTAGTGCTGAAAAATGTGGGTAAAATGTCATCTATAGTAACTCATAGGACAAAAATATGTATCTAATAAATATTAAGCATGTCAAGGCAAAAATTGTGCCAGACAAAATTAAACAGATAAGGAAGATTTTATTATAGACTGAACTCAGCTCTGCTGAAACAAAAAGCTGGAGGGTTTTTAAGTACTGGGCTGAGCTTGTGGAAAAGTACTGAAGGACTTCTGGGGGGAAGTTGATCTATAGATGTGTCCAGCACATGGAGTTATTCCTGAGTTTGCCAAAGTTCTTCTCTGTGATTCAGTAATCTGTGTTTCCTAATTTGTGCCCATTGAGGTTGGGCTCCTACCTCCCACAGAGACTGGTAGACTGGTTTCCAGGACTTTGAGAAATACCTTTCCTGTTGTAAAACTGGCAAGAGGCTGAGAGAAGATATACACACATTTCAAAAGGGCCAGAAAGAATTTACAATTATAAATCTTCTAAAAAAAATGCTAAGTATATTCTAAGAAAACAGAGGCCCAGGGGCTATAGTTAGGAAGAAACCCTTGTAAGGTTTAGGCAATTTGAAGGGAATGTTAATGCCATCCTGGTCAAGGCTTAGGTAAGAAACTTTGAAGAAAGACTGTTGAAAGGGAAAGAAGTGGCTACAAGCTGCATTTGATAAGGTATCACCTCCCAACACCTGCTTCAGCTTAACAACTTCTACTTCATCAGATAGTAGATGGACGCTTATGAGAAAAATCAAATCACTGACAGGAAATAAAGAAATATTACACTCTCTTGGTATATAGTACTTGTAAATATCCACCTACTACATTTGACACAGTGATGAATTCATGTCTTGAGCTTTATACTACCTAAATTTGAATTATTTACTCTGAAACTTTCTGAACAATCTTTGGCTAATTACTTAACTTCCTCACCCATATAATAAACAGAATAATAATTGTTACCATAGAGGTTTTTTGATGATTAAGTTAGAAAATTCTCTTCAGAAATTTAAGTCATTCTGGAATAGGTAAATTCTATAGTTTAGAGAAAGCACATAACAGAAATAAATTTCAGAAAGAGTCTGGAGGAATAGTCACCAGCACAAATGGCTTAAATTATACATAGCTAACAAATTCTTCCCAGAATATCTACATGTTTCAATAAAAATCAGCATTCTTTAATAACCAGGCAACAGCAAAAGATTCTGTGTATTATTTTCTGTTGAATCAATTTTATATTTTTCTTTTTCAAATGCAGTCCCTTCAGTCAGAACAACCCTAATCTCCCACCTCTACTACTGTAATAATCTCCTCATTGATTTTGCACCATCCATTCCAGTTACAAATTATGCTCTATAGTACAAATAAAATGAACTTTTCAAAATGCAAACACAAATTACTTCAGAGGCTTAAAACCCTCTGAAGATTTGTATTTCTTTCAAGATTAAAAAAATCTTTAGGGTCGGCGGGAAGATGGCGGAAGAGTAAGACGTGGAGATCGCCTTCCTCTTCACGGATACACCAGAAATACATCTACACGTGGAACAACTCCTACAGAACACCTACTGAAGGCTGGCAGAAGACCTCAGAGCTCCCAAAAGGCAAGAAACTCCCCACGTACCTGGGTAGGGCAAAAGAAAAAAGAAAAAACAGAGACAAAAGAATAAGGACGGCACCTGCATCAGAGGGAGGGAGCTGTGAAGGAGGAAAAGTTTCCACACACTAGGAAGCCCCTCCGCGGGCGGAGACTGCGGGAGGCGGAGGGGGGAGCTTCGGGACCGCGGAGTGGTGCACAGCGACGGGTGCGGAGGGCAAAGCGGGGAGATTCCTGCACAGACGATCGGTGCCGACCGGCACTCACCAACCCGAGAGGCTTGTCTGCTCACCCGCCGGGGCTGGCGGGGCTGCGAGCTGAGGCTCGGGTTTCGGTTTTGGACGGAGCGCAGGGAGAGGACTGGAGTTGGCGGCTTGAGCATAGCCTGAAGGGGTTGGTGTGCCACAACTAGCCGGGAGGGAGTTCAGGGAAAAGCCTGCACCGGCCGAAGAGGCAAGAGACTTTTTCTTCCCTCTTTGTTTCCTGGTGCGCGAGGAGAGGGGTTTAAGAGCGCTGCTTAAAGGAACTCCAGAGACGGGCGCGAGCCGCGGCTAAAAGCGCGAACCCCAGAGACGGGCGCGAGCCGCGGCTGAGGGCGCGAGCCCCCGAGACGGGCGCGAGCCGCGGCGGGAAGCGCGAGCCCCAGAGACGGGCGCGAGCCGCGGCTGAAACCGCGGAGCCCAGAGACGGGCGGGAGACGCTGGGGCTGCTGCTGCCGCCACCAGGGGGGCTGTGTGCGAGCACAGGTCACTCTCCGCGCCCCTCTTCCGCGGAGCCTGTGCAGGCCGCCACTGCCAGGTTCCCGGGATCCAGGGACAACTTCCCCGGGAGTACGCACGGCGGGTCTCAGGCCAGTGCTGCGTCACGCCGGCCTCTGCCGCAGCGTCACGCCGCCTCTGCCGCCGCAGGCCCGCCCCGCACGCAGTGCCCCGCCTTCCCCCATCCCCCAACCCCCGGCCTGAGTGAGCCGGAGCTCCCGAATCAGCGGCTCCTTTAACCCCGTCCTGTCTGAGCAAAAAAACAGACGCCCTCCAGCGATCTGCGCGCAGGGGCAGGGCCGGGTACAAAGCTGAGCTCCTGTGAGCTGTGAGAGCAGGGAGGAGAGGGGGAGGTCTCTCCCGGCAGCCGCGGAGGCGGCGGATTGAAGCTCCACAATCAACTTGATGTGCCCTGCATTGTGGAATACCTGAATAGACAGGGAGTGATCCCAAATTGAAGAGGGGGAATTTAGGAGCGAGATCTGTGATTTTTTTTTTCCTTTTCCTCTTTTTGTGAATGTGTGCGTGTATGCTTCTGTGTGAGATCTTGTCTGTATACTCTTGCTTCCACCATTTGTCCTAGGGCTCTATCCGTCCATGGTTTTGTTTTTTTTTTTTTAAAAAAAAAAAATTTTTTTTAATAATTAATTTTAATTGTAATAACTTTATTGAACTTTACCTTCGTTCTTTCTTTCTTTCTTTCCTTCCCTCCTTCCCTCCTTTAGACAGCGAATCACCCCAGGTTGAGGGGGTGGTCTCTGGGAGCAGGATTTATGATTTTTCCCCCTTTGCCTCTCTTTGTGAAGGTGTATGTGTATGCTTCTGTGTAAGATTTTCTCTGTATAGCTTTGCTTCCAACATTTGTCCTAGGGCTCTATCCGTCCATGGTTTTTTTTAAAAAAAAAAAATTTTTTTTTCTTAATAATTAATTTTAATTGTAATAACTTTATTGTACTTTACCTTCGTTCTTTCTTTCTTTCCTTCCTTCCTTCCCTCCTTTAGACAGCGAATCACCCCAGGTTGAGGAGGTGGTCTCTGGGAGCAGGATTTATGATTTTTCCCCCTTTGCCTCTCTTTGTGAACACGTATGTGTATGCTTCTGTGTAAGATTTTCTCTGTATAGCTTTGTTTCCAACATTTGTCCTAGGGTTCTATCTGTTCTTTTTTTTTTTTTTTCTTTCTAAATATTTTTTAGTACAATAACTATATTATACTTTATTTTTACTGTATCTTCTTTCTTTCTTTTTTCCTTCTTTCCCTCCTTCCTTCCTCCCTTCCTCCCTCCCTCCCTCCCTCCTTTCTTTCCTTCTTTGCTTCTTTCTTCCTTCCTTCCTTTCCTCCTTTCCTCCTTTCCTTCTTTCTTTCCTCAAACTTCTACTAATTCTCTCTACATTTTCTCCTTCTTTCCCTCCTTCCTTCCTTCCTTCCTCCCTCCCTCCCTCCTTTCTTTCCTTCTTTGCTTCTTTCTTCCTTCCTTCCTTTCCTCCTTTCCTTCTTTCTTTTCTCATACTTCTACTAATTCTCTCTACATTTTCTCCTTCTTTCCCTCCTACCTTCCTTCCTTCCTCCCTCCCTCCCTCCTTTCTTTCCCTCTTCGCTTCTTTCTTCCTTCCTTCCTTTCCTCCTTTCCTTCTCTCTTTCCTCAAACTTCTACTAATTCTCTCTACATTTTCTCCTTCTTTCCCTCCTTCTTTCCTTCCTTCCTCCCTCCCTCCCTCCCTCCCTCCTTTCTTTCCTTCTTTGCTTCTTTCTTCCTTCCTTCCTTTCCTCCTTTCCCTCTTTCTTTCCTCATACTTCTACTAATTCTCTCTACATTTTCTCCTTCTTTCCCTCCTTCCTTCCTTCCTCCCTCCCTCCCTCCTTTCTTTCCTTCTTTGCTTCTTTCTTCCTTCCTTCCTTTCCTCCTTTCCTTCTTTCTTTCCT
Source organism: Phocoena sinus (assembly GCF_008692025.1). Taxonomy (NCBI): domain Eukaryota; kingdom Metazoa; phylum Chordata; class Mammalia; order Artiodactyla; family Phocoenidae; genus Phocoena; species Phocoena sinus. Next base: position 119,249,017 of record NC_045764.1, on the reverse strand, counting down.
CATACTTCTAATAATTCTCTCTACTTTTCCTCCCTTTTATTCTGAGCCGTGTGGATGAAAGGCTCTTGGTGCTCCAGCCCAGGAGGCAGGGCTCTGCCTCTGAGGTAGGAGAGCCAACTTCAGGACACTGATCAACAAGAGACCTCCCAGCTCCACATAATATTAAACGGTGGAAATCTCCCAGAGACCTCCATCTTAACACCAGCACCCAGCTTCACTCAACGACCAGCAAGCCACAGTGCTGGACAACCTATGCCAAACAACTAGCAAAACAGGAACACAACCCCACCCATTAGCAGAGAGGCTGCCGAAAATCATAACAAGGCCACAGACACCCCAAAACACACCACCAGACGTGAACCTGCCCACTAGAGAGACAAGATCCAGCCTCATCCAGCACAACACAGGCACTAGTCCCCTCCACCAGGAAGCCTACACAACCCGCTGAAACAACCTTAGCCACTGGAGACAGACATCAAAAACAACGGGAACTACGAACGTGCAGCCTGCAAAAAGGAGACCCCAAACACAGTAAGATAAGCAAAATGAGAAGACAGAAAAACACACAGCAAATGAAGGAGCAAGATAAAAACCCACCAGACCTAACAAATGAAGAGGAAATAGGCAATCTACCTGAAAAAGAATTCAGAATAATGATAGTAAGGATGATCCGAAATCTTGGAAGTAGAATGGACAAAATGCAAGAAACAGTTAACAAGGACCTACAAGAACTAAAGATGAAACAGGCAACGATGAACAACGCAATAAATGAAATTAAAAGTACTCTAGATAGGATCAATAGCAGAATAACTGAGGCAGAAGAACGGATAAGTGACCTGGAAGATAAAGTAGTGGAAATAACTACTGCAGAGCAGAATAAAGAAAAAAGAATGAAAAGAACTGAGGACAGTCTCAGAGAGCTCTGGGACAACATTAAATGCACCAACATTCGAATTATAGGGGTTCCAGAAGAAGAAGAAAAAAAGAAAGGGACTGAGAAAATATTTGAAGAGATTATAGTTGAAAACTTCCCTAATATGGGAAAGGAAATAGTTAATCAAGTCCAGGAAGCACAGAGAGTCCCATACAGGATAAATACAAGGAGAAATACGCCAAGACACATATTAATCAAACTATCAAAAATTAAATACAAAGAAAGCATATTAAAAGCAGCAAGGGAAAAACAACAAATAACACACAAGGGAATCCCCATAAGGTTAACAGCTGATCTCTCAGCAGAAACCCTACAAGCCAGAAGGGAGTGGCAGGACATACTGAAAGTGATGAAGGAGAAAAACCTGCAACCAAGACTACTCTACCCAGCAAGGATCTCATTCAGATTTGATGGAGAAATTAAAACCTTTACAGACAAGCAAAAGCTGAGAGAGTTCAGCACCACCAAACCAGCTTTACAACAAATGCTAAAGGAACTTCTCTAGATAAGAAATGCAAAAGAAGGAAACAACCTATAATAACGAACCCAAAACAATATAGAAAATGGGAATAGGAACATACATATCGATAATTACCTTAAATGTAAATGGACTAAATGCTCCCACCAAAAGACACAGATTGGCTGAATGGATACAAAAACAAGACCCTTATATATGCTGTCTACAAGAGACCCACCTCAGACCTAGAGACACATACAGACTGAAAGTAAGGGGATGGAAAAAGATATTCCATGCAAATGGAAACCAAAAGAAAGCTGGAGTAGCAATTCTCATATCAGACAAAATAGACTTTAAAATAAGGACTATTAAAAGGGATAAAGAAGGACACTACATAATGATCAAGGGATCGATCCAAGAAGAAGATATAACAATTGTAAATATTTATGCACCCAACATAGGAGCACCTCAATACGTAAGGCAAATACTAACAGCCATAAAAGGGGAAATTGACAGTAACACATTCATAGTAGGGGACTTTAACACCCCACTTTCACCCATGGACAGATCATCCAAAATGAAAATAAATAAGGAAACACAAGCTTTAAATGATACATTAAACAAGATGGACTTAATTGATATTTATAGGACACTCCATCCAAAAACAACAGAATACACATTTTTCTCAAGTGCTCATGGAACATTCTCCAGGATAGATCATATCTTGGGTCACAAATCAAGCCTTGGTAAATTTAAGAAAATTGAAATTGTATCAAGTATCTTTTCTGACCACAACGCCATGAGACTAGATATCAATTACAGGAAAAGATCTGTAAAATATACAAACACATGGAGGCTAAACAATACACTACTTAATAATGAAGTGGTCACTGAAGAAATCAAAGAGGAAATAAAAAAATACCTAGAAACAAATGACAATGGAGACACAACGACCCAAAACCTATGGGATGCAGCAAAAGCAGTTCTAAGGGGGAAGTTTATAGCAATACAAGCCCACCTTAAGAAGCAGGAAACATCTCGAATAAACAACCTAACCTTGCACCTCAAGCAATTAGAGAAAGAAGAACAAAAAAGCCCCAAAGCTAGCAGAAGGAAAGAAATCATAAAAATCAGATCAGAAATAAATGAAAAAGAAACGAAGGAAACGATAGCAAAGATCAATAAAACTAAAAGCTGGTTCTTTGAGAAGATAAACAAAATAGATAAACCACTAGCCAGACTCATCAAGAAAAAAAGGGAGAAGACTCAAATCAATAGAATTAGAAATGAGAAAGGAGAAATAACAACTGACACTGCAGAAATAAAAAAAATCATGAGAGATTACTACAAGCAACTCTATGCCAATAAAATGGACAATCTGGAAGAAATGGACAAATTCTTAGAAGTGCACAACCTGCCAAGACTGAATCAGGAAGAAATAGAAAATATGAACAGACCAATCACAAGCACTGAAATTGAAACTGTGATTAAAAATCTTCCAACAAACAAAAGCCCAGGACCAGATGGCTTCACAGGCGAATTCTATCAAACATTTAGAGAAGAGCTAACACCTATCCTTCTCAAACTCTTCCAAAACATAGCAGAGGGAGGAACACTCCCAAACTCATTCTATGAAGACACCATCACCCTGATATGAAAACCAGACAAAGATGTCACAAAGAAAGCAAACTACAGGCCAATGTCACTGATGAACATCGATGCAAAAATCCTCAAGAAAATACTAGTAAACAGAATCCAACAGCACATTAAACGGATCATACACCATGATCAAGTGGGGTTTATTCCAGGAATGCAAGGATTCTTCAACAGCACATTAAACGGATCATACACCATGATCAAGTGGGGTTTATTCCAGGAATGCAAATCAATCAACGTGATACACCATATTAACAAATTGAAGGGAAAAACCATACGATCATCTCAATAGATGCAGAGAAAGCTTTCAACAAAATTCAACACCCATTTATGATAAAAAACCCTGCAGAAAGTAGGCATAGAGGGAACTTTCCTCAAAATAATAAAGGCCATATATGACAAGCCCACAGCAAACATCATCCTCAATGGTGAAAAACTGAAAGTATTTCCACTAAGATCAGGAACAAGACAAGGTTGCCCACTCTCACCACTCTTATTCAACATAGTTCTGGAAGTTTTAGCGACAGCAATCAGAGAAGAAAAAGAAATAAAAGGAATCCAAATCGGAAAAGAAGAAGTAAAGCTGTCACTGTTTGCAGATGACACGATACTATACATAGAGAATGCTAAAGATACTACCAGCAAACTACGAGAGCTAATCAATGAATTTGGTAAAGTAGCAGGATACAAAATTAATGCACAGAAATCTCTGGCATTCCTATACACTAATGATGAAAAATCTGAAAGTGAAATCAAGAAAACACTCCCATTTACCATTGCAACAAAAACAATAAAATATCTAGGAATAAACCTACCTAAGGAGACAAAAGACCTGTATGCAGAAAACTATAAGACACTGATGAAAGAAATTAAAGATGATACAAATAGATGGAGAGATATGCTGTGTTCTTGGATTGGAAGAATCAACATTGTGAAAATGACTCTACTACCCAAAGCAATCTACAGATTCAATGCAATACTTGTCAAACTACCACTGGTATTTTTCACAGAACTAGAACAAAAAATTTCACAATTTGTATGGAAACACAAAAGACCCCAAATAGACAAAGCAATCTTGAGAACAAAAAACGGAGCTGGAGGAATCAGGCTCCCTGACTTCAGACTATACTACAAAGCTACAGTAATCAAGAGAGTATTGTACTGGGACAAAAACAGAAATATAAATCAATGGAACAGGATAGAAAGCCCAGAGATAAACCCACGCACATATGGTCACCTTTTCTTTGATAAAGGAGGCAGAAATGTACAGTGGAGAAAGGACAGAGTCTTCTGTAAGTGTTGCTGGGAAAACTGGACAGGTACATGTAAAAGTATGAGATTAGATCACTCCCTAACACCATACACAAAAATAAGCTCAAAATGGATTAAAGACCTAAATGTAAGGCCAAAACCTATCAAACTCTTAGAGGAAAACATAGGCAGGACACTCTATGACATAAATCACAGCAAGATCCTTTTTGACCCACCTCCTAGAGAAATGGAAATATAAACAAATGGGACTCAATGAAACTTCAAAGCTTTTGCACAGCAAAGGAAACCATAATCAAGACCAAAAGACAACCCTCAGAATGGGAGAAAACATTTGCAAATGAAGCAACTGACAAAGGATTAATCTCCAAAATTTACAAGCAGCTCATGCAGCTCAATAACAAAAAAACAAACAACCCCATCCAAAAATGGGCAGAAGACCTAAACAGACATTTCTCCAAAGAAGATATACAGAATGCCAACAAACACATGAAAGAATGCTCAACATCATTAATCATTAGAGAAATGCAAATCAAAACTACAATGAGATATCATCTCACAGCAGTCAGAATGGCCATCATCAAAAAATCTAGAAACAATAAGTGCTGGAGAGGGTGTGGAGAAAAGGGGACACTCTTGCACTGCTGGTGGGAATGTGAATTGGTTCAGCCACTATGGAGAACAGTATGGAGGTTCCTCAAAAAACTACAAATAGAATTACCATATGACCCAGCAATCCCACTACTGGGCATATACCCTGAGAAAACCAAAATTCAAAAAGAGTCATGTACCAAAATGTTCATTGCAGCTCTATTTACAATAGCCCGGAGATGGAAAGAACCTAAGCGCCCATCATCGGACGAATGGATAAAGAAGATGTGGCACATATACACAATGGAATATTACTCAGCCTTAAAAAGAAATGCAATTGAGTTATTTGTAATGAGATGGATAGACCTAGAGTCTGTCATACAGAGTGAAGTAGGTCAGAAAGACAAAGACAAGTACCGTATGCTAACACATATATATGGAATTTAAGGGGAAAAAATGTCATGAAGAACCTAGGGATAAGACAGGAATGGAGGCGCAGACCTACTGGAGAACGGACTTGAGGATATGGGGAGGGGGAAGGGTGAGTTTTGACAGGGCGAGAAAGAGTCATGGACATATACACACTAACAAACGTAGTAAGGTAGATAGCTAGGGGGAAGCAGCCGCAAGGCACAGGGATATTAGCTCGGGGCTTTGGGACAGCCTGGAGGGGTGGGAGGGGGAGAGTGGGAGGGAGGGAGACGCAAGAGGGAAGACACATGGGAGCACATGTATATGTATAGCTGATTCACTTTGTTATAAATCAGAAACTAACACACTATTGTAAAGCAATTATACCCCAATAAAGATGTTAAAAAAAAAAAAAAAAAATCTTTAAAATTTTCTTTAAAAACTCACTAGTCTTGTCCATGGTTACTTCTCTAGCTTCATGCTCCACCACTATCATCACTGATTTTGAGTCTCCACCTTCTTACTATACAAACCTTCTTTGGGGGATCTGCACAAGCTGTTCCCTCTGTTTTGAGCTCTATCACATCCATCTCCCTCTAGGAGTCAGCACCTACATAGTCTTCTAAAGTCACTTCAGAAATCATATTCTTAGAAATAAAAACTGAACTCCCAGATTGACAGGGTCCCTATTGTAATTTGTTTAAAATTGAGAACCTGTATTCATAGCAATTATTTTTGTTTTAATTTTGCATTCATTTGTATGATCTTCTTTTGTTAGTTATTTGCCCTTTCCTGTAAGGCTCATGAGGGCTGGGACAATGCCTGATTTTGTAAATATCGTATCCTTAGGACCCACTATGCTGACAGAAATGTAGTAGGTATTAGATAATGATGTGTTGACTTAATTTAACTGTAGTAGAAACTGCAAATGTCAGTACTTGGCCAATACACTAATCACTTATCCTCTGTCTCAAAAAAGGAAAGTCTCAGTCTGTGACATTTTTCCGCAGGACAGATGTGGATGTCAGTGGAAAGGCCCCTTATTATTGGTTATTTCCCTTTTAAATGGCTAGAAGACATGGGTTTAGCTTAGTCTCAAATTCTCATTTAAATTTATGTATGTACCACAGCAGCCTCAACTGCTGATGGAGACTCCGGCCACTTTATTACTTTTTGTCCAGCTCCTGTCTATCAAAGCAAAGCCAGTTTGCCAGAGATCTCACTACCACAAAGCTGTAAATACTAGAAGACTTATTTTCCAGACATATACTTATTCTTCAGAATTTAATTACTATTAGTTCATTTATTTAAATGAGTTAACCTTGATTAGTAGAACATTAATACAAGTAAAATTATTTCTGTTTGACAAGATTGGGTTGACAAATGCATAATTATCACTGAGATATTTGAAAGTAAAACATTTATATTATCTGAATATTAAAACAAGTCAGTATGGCCTCCTCTTTTATAAAGGAATACAAAAATATAAGTGTTCTGTGAAAGAAAACTAACATGCAAAGTGACAAAATTTTACCATTTCTTCATCTCCATCAAACTTAATAAAATTCACTTTTATAAATATTTTATATATAAAACAAGGCAATAGCAATGGTTATCTTACTGAAGAATGGAAAATTCTGCTCCTGCCTAAAGGACCTGAACAGTTTCCTCAGGCATATCCACAGGACACTGCAAGACTGGTTGACAGCAATCCTGTACTGAATCACCCACAATCAGTAAACCTTGCTCCCATAGACCTGCTCTGGAAGCCCATCTAGTCAATGACCAGCTTAGCTTCATTTTGAGCCAATCAGAGTATTGATACATTTAAATTTAAACTAAACTCTTTGCTTCCCCAAACTCTATAAAGATATGTTGCCTTTTGCTTCGTTTGTATTGTAGAGGCAGTTTTCTTCTTTTTATTCGATTAGCATGGGTTCTCTTGGAATAAAAAAATGTTATGTAGGAATGAAAAAAATGTATAATGGTAATGACTTCCATCATTGCATGCTACGTGACTACTGTCCAAATATCATGAAACTGTAGGACTTCCTCAAATGACAAATAATACACACTCTATCCCATGCCATTTTATCCAGTTTTAAATATATAAAGCAGGCAATATAGTTCTCAGCCAAACAATGATTACATTGAGAATCATCATGACATTTCAGATGCATTTCTTTCCCATATTAACTTGGAGAAACTTATCCTCCATTCCTTCCTTTCTTCTAATGTGCCTGTCACATAGCCCCTCTGGGAGTATTGCCAAGTGCACCTCTCCTGTTGTCACTGCAATTATTAAAGAGTAACCATTTCTGATATTCATGAACAACTAGGCCAGTTAACATTCTACATTTATCTTTTCTCACTGTTCGTTTGGAGGGGACAATGTTTACAGAAGGAAAATTCTAAAACATTTCCTAGGCACTCCTGGGTCTGAGAACAGAGTTCAGATCTGTTGGTCCACCCCCTGACTCTGGATTAATACACCGCTGAGCAAATTGTTCTCTTGTCTTATGGAATCTCTCTTTATGGAGAGATTTATAATACTAAAATGATTCATGTATGTCAATGGTTAACATGATTTAGAACATCCAGGGTAGTGATAGTATGCCTTCAATTAGGCCCATTAATTTCCCCAAACATCTTTCTAGCTCTTGTACGCTCATCAGCAAATATATTGAGCTTGATTTACATGAAACTGTCAGTAATTCCTTTATTACATAGATAGCACTAAAGAAAATATTAAATATATGTTTACTACACTAAACATCATCACCTTGTTTTATATATAGGCTATGAATACTGCATTAAGTTAATTAATTAATGTAATTAATCAAACATTAAATAAATGCTTACTATACCAAACATCTGTCTTTCTCAGCAAAAGGGCTCCTATCACATTTACCATATGTTTTCATAAACAGGAGTAGTTGTGAAAAGCCAATGAAGATTAAATATCATAATCAGAGATTCTGGGGGTTATAGCCTTACTTCAGTCAGAAAATAAAACAAATCCAAACAAAAAGCAAAGTTTCACCAATATTAGTTTCTAAGTATTCTTGGAGAGCTCTGGAATGACATGGCACATACATGTCTGTCTGTACTATCATCACTGTACCATTGAGTAGTTAACTCCATGGTCCAACTGTACAGAAAGAACAGTTATGAACACATTTTCTAGTGCTGTACTACAATAAATGAGCAGCTCTGACAGTTCACTTAAGAGGGCTACTCCACCTCGTTTCCTCATCCCCTGATCACTTTCCTCAGAACTTATTCTATTCTGTAGTGTTAACATAGCACATTATTGATTTTGGTTGAGGGTACATGATTTCTCTCAAAATTGCATTCAGGTATATTGTCCTATTGATTTAGTGACATGGATGTTCCATATACATATTACCTCATCCTCCTTCCATGCTTCCACCATATACTGGAAACATGAGTGTGGATTGGTCTCAATGATACACTAAATATATAACTATAAAAACTGTGTTTCCCCAGAAAATACTCTTCTCCTCAGAGTGTCCTCACAATTACCCCTTCTGGAGTAACATCTGAGATACATGGTAAGCATTATCATACCAGGCAAAGTGTAGCAAAACATTATCTCTCACAGTCTTATAACCACCTCAACACAGTGCCATATGTAGCTCAGTCCCATGATACAGGTGCTTCATTATTGTATACTCACTGCCCTGTGAGGTTTAGAGGTAAAATCTTTTTTGGATTTTCTGAAAAATGACTACTGTATTAACTATAGTTCATAAATCAGGAAGCAAATGAGAATTCCAATCTAGTGACATTCATTCTGATCAGTAAAGGTCACTGAAAACCCATTGATCAGTTGTATTATCTGTCAAATTATCATTCAAAGCTCAGAAATGAGTTTCGGTCTAATTGCATTTAGAGGAAGAAACTATTTTGATAATTTTTCCTACTAGTGCCCATCACTCAAAAGAAACAACTCAAAGAAGCTATTCCCTTGTTCTGAGAAATTCTTTATAGAAGAGGTAAACAGCACTATTGCCAGTATTATCTCTCACTTTCTGCGTCCTTTACTTTCAGTAACTACTTCTCCCTTTCTCAAATTATCCACATACTAATCCATACTCTCTCCCACTGAATACAATTCAGAAACTTACTTATAAAATTGGTAAGGGTATAACTGCATCAGTTCTTTCCCTGGCATCTGTTCCCAGGATTGAATTGTCTAATTTCAGAGGTATTAGAAATTCAGAAGCTCTCCCTCTTCTACCCTGGACAAAATTATAGCTGATCTCCTAAGTCTTAGCATAGCCATACACAAGATTCTTTTAGGGATACCTACAAAAAGATTTAAAGATATGGAAATAATGTCTTGTACCAAGATGACTTTTTGGCTGACACCTGCAAATATAATACAAGAAAACATGAATTCCAACAACACAGAGAAAATTTTTGTGAGTCAGTGTACCAGGCAGCCTCTAAGATGAATTCCAATGATCCCCACATCCTCGTATCCACATTTTTGCTGTCCACAGGCAGCAACATTGATGGGATGTCACTTTTGTGATTAGATTACCAAGGAATATGACTTCCATATTGCTAGCTTACTCTATTGCCTTCATGGTTGCATGCTTTGATGAAGCTGCTGCCATGTTGGACAGGCCCATATGGCAAAAAACTGTGGTTGGCTGGAGGCAGCTCAGAACTGAGGCCTTCAATCCAACAACCCTCAAGGCACTAAATTCTGCTAACAACCACATGAGTATGACCTCCGGCAGTCAAGCCTTCAGATGAGACCCTGGCCTTAAACCACACCTTAACTGCAGTGGTTTGAGAGACCCTGAAGCATAGTACCTAATTAAGTTTTGCCCATACTTCTCGACCATAGAAATTGTGAGGTGATAAATGTGTGTTCATTTAAGCTGCTAAATTGTGTGGTAGTTACGTAGCAACAGAGATAATATAGTTGAGTAAAACAGAGTTTTGTTATGGCATAATTCTCCACACCACCTTCCCAACTTTGTACCCTAAGAACCTTTAAAAAGGAGATCACACTTTATTAATTTCCTTGCATGCAATGTAGCAAATATTCATTAATGCCAACCTCTAATTACTTTTCACCCTCTGCTTTTTAAAACAAATAACTTAATCAAAGACTTTATTTTTATATTATATTATTACCTTGAGAGTTAAATATAATAGGTAATGGCCAAATGACAAGGTGATATGTAGCCCATTGCTGAGCAGCAATCATTTTAAAATGGGTACCTTGATCCAAGGAAATAGAGATGACTGCTACAAACTGATAGAATACATGTTTTTCCAATTTGTTCATTGTGACCTTTACTATAGGTTTGGCAGTAAGGTATATAAATCTCAAATTAGAATACATCTAGACTTCTGAAAGGATCCATTAAAATTTTCCATGGATAAATGGGTCCATTTGCCAACTATGACCAAGATACTGTCCTCCAAAGCAGTCATGCTGTGGCAAGCTTTAAATAAGTCTGATACACTAGCATTCTGAAAAGTCTTTTGCAGCCATTGTTGCCTAAACTAGTGCATATTATTACATAAATATTAATTAATAAATGATTATATTGGTGATCACTTCATATAATTTGTTTTTGTTTTGATATTCTGATTGGAAATTCTATTAGCCAAAGTTGGATCTACCTACCCTTCAGTAGAGAAAAAGAATGAAAGGAGAAAAGAAAAAGGAAATAAATGGGAAATTACAAATTTTAAGAGTAAAGAGAAAATCATATAAAATACATAGTACAATGACTAAGAAAGAGAAGTTGATAAAGATAAATATGTAACAACAGAAAGAAAAATCTAACCATTTATTATGAATACATTCACTGAATCAACAATTCCTGCTTTTCATCACTTTCTTTTCATTCAGTCTAGATTGGGAGATAGGGACAGTGGTAGCATCTTGCCATTGCAGAATATTTAACAGCCTGGGCCTACAGAAAGTTCCAGTAGTTACCTAACACAAAAGGTTTGCTCTGATGACTTCAACATATAACTTTACTTATTTCAAAGCAGAAAGGCAGCTTACTTACTGAGGGCTTCCCGTTATTTAAGATAAAGACAATCACTATAAAAGCAATCTAAACTATTATCTAAATCCAGATATACTTTTATTTAATTTATTTTACTTTTTCCTGTACTTCTCTTCCCATTTATTATGGGTTTAGTAATAACAAAAATGATTTTAAAATGCAAGAAATACACATTAAGTCTAAAACTCAATGAGACACTCCTCTTGGTTTCACTGTATTTGTTCTTTTTGGATACAGAGAACTCTGAGGATTGTCGTGGTTCTCTCCTGATTCTAGCTGCTAATTTATTTATTAGCTTCTCTTCCTTATCCTTGAATCCTTTAAGTTTCCCAGAGCAATCTCATACATGATATATATTTGAACCCACTAAATAACTTTCAAATAAATTAGTCAGTTAAAAGCGATCTATAAACTTACAAGTTTCTTACGGTTTTGAAATGACAGGAACACACAATTTGGTGAAATGTCATTTATAGAAACAGTACCTATTGATAAAATTATGAAGATTAATTAAATAATGATCATAGATTTTTTAATTTAAAATCATAATGTATTAATAAATGTTTACATGTATTTTAAATCAAGATTCCATTAACTAACACATGTTGTGGTAGAGAGCTTTCTGCTAACATGTTTGAAAAGCACCATATGAGACCTTGGGCAATTCTATTCCAATATATGCATTCTCCTTACATCAGTCTTCTCATTTTCTATACTACACTTTGAAAGATACTACAATTATGGCTTCTTTAAATAAAGATGGAAACCAGGAGTTGAGCAACTCATGTACTTCACCTTAGCTGAACTTCGACAGTCAAATAGCAATCAAAACTCTTGTGACCTTGCAATGATTGTAACGCCAATCAGTAGAGGATGATTTGTGGCTTTAATAGAAACAAAGAGAACCTATTTTTTTAAAGTATGAACTTTAAAAGAATTCATGATTATAGAGATACTAGTAAAATTGGATTATTTTCTTAATACTGAGAACTGCAACTTTAAATTTTTTAAGAATTTAATTTGGAAGGCAAAGAATACCAGGTTCAATTAGTACTTTATAAGATTTTGTAAAGATTGATATTTTGCATTCTAATATTAAAATCAACTACATACTTAATGGATTACTTGTCTCTATTTCTACACTGGGTTTATGCAACTTTGAAAGATAAAAAACATCAGGTAATTTAGAGTAAAATATTTGGTTAACTAAAATTTACTGGCTTGTTTAAAATTTTACAAAAATATGCCTGGTCAATGGGAAAGATATTAATTCAGGCTTTGAATAAACATTATACTATTTTTTCTAAAATAATTTCAATTAGCAATAAAAAATTCCTATAAGTTAAAAGACACATTAATATTTTGAACAAATTTTCTTTAACTTATGAAAATTAGGTGTCTGTTTCAAACATTTAGTGATCATAAAAATAATAAATTCATAACACATAAAATATTAAAAATAAATTCACCTAGAAGAAACAAAGCTTGCCCATAATTCTCAAATAGAAGATAATGAATATTTGCTGTATTTCTCATCACTCATTTTTCTGTACGCTTTTTCTTTTCCCTTTTTTTTAACATAGTAAGTTTGCATTGTTTTAAATACTAATTTTTTCACCAGTATACCCTGAACCCTTTTCAATAGCAGTAAAAGGTCTTCTAAAACATAATTATTAATATCTGAATGCTATTTTGGCATATAAATATACCATAATGTACTTAATCCAATACATATTTTTAAAATAATATTAAAACATGTACACACTGCTATATTTAAAATGGATAACCAACAAGAACCTACTGTATAGCAGAGGGAACTCTGCTCAGTATTATGTAACAACCTAAAGGGGAAAAGAATTTGAAAAAGAATAAATACATGTATATGTCTAACTGAATCACTTCGCTGTATACCTGAAACTAACACAACATTTTTTTTTTTGCTGTACGCGGGCCTCTCACTGTTGTGGCCTCTCCCGTTGCGGAGCACAGGCTCCGGACGCGCAGGCTCAGCAGCCATGGCTCACGGGCCCAGCCGCTCCGCGGCATGTGGGATCTTCCCGGACCGGGGCACGAACCTGCGTCCCCTGCATCAGCAGGCAGACTCTCAACCACTGCGCAACCAGGGAAGCCCCACAACATTTTAAATCAATTATACTCCAATATAAAACAAAAAGTTAAATAAAAAAGCATACAGTTTTTTCCCCCTAAACATGCATGATCTTTTTTCCAGTACTCTGGTAGTTTTTGATTAGCTGCAATAATTTCCCCTCATGGTGTTTGTGGTCACCAGATTGCAGGTGACTAGATCATCATACTTAAAAGAATGAAGCTATATGTTTACTTATATAAATTAGGTAAGGGAAAAAATTAAAGTAAGATAGAACTGTATTTTTAAATTAGAACTTCATTCTTTGAAAACTAAAGTTGGTTTTGTTCTTTAAAATCATGTTTTATCTATTCAGTAGATAAGCCTCAACACAAGAAGAACTGTAATGTGGTTCTCTAGAAAGGTTATTTCTGAAATACTAAAGAAGGACACCTAGCCCATCATCCCTGCATATGGGGACCAGGATTAATTATTAACTACCATAAATGCCAAGGGAAGAGATGAATGTTTTGTAAAGGTGACACACAAAATCAAAATATCCTTTAGTCAAGGGATTCAAGGGATATTTGAAAAGGATGTTCAGACACCTGAGAGTTCTACTCAGCATTTCAGCTTTAGCAAATACTCTATCAGGCTATTGCCATATGATTCTTTGAGATTTAGTGAAGTAGTTAACATCAAGAGGACAGATTTCACAAAATTATAGGATATCCCATCATTGTGAAATCGTCCAAACAATTCAGCAACAGAGAATTTGGATCTATAAGAGGTTTTGTCTGATATCATTTAGTATAATGGCCATTCCTGCATAAATAGACCTTGTGATTCAGGATAGTGAAACTATGTAGTTTTTCTTTAAAATGTATAAATATACTTTAATTATTCTTTATTCATTTTCTTGCTTTTAATACTGATGGTTAAATTTAGGTGTCTTAACCAAACATTGACTTAAATTAGTTTTCTTCTTTGTATTATTAAGGCTAGGCTGCACTGACAGATAGATCCCTAAAATTGTAAATGCTAAAATGCAAAAAAAAATATTTTTTTTAGTTTATAGAACAGAAAAATGGTTGGTGGCAGCCTAGGCCATATTCAATACATGTCTTACAAATTAATTCTGTGGGTTTCCATCTTGGCCAAAGAGAAGAGGAAAGAGCAGGGAGAAGCATGGGGGCCAGTTTTCATAGTCCTGGCCTGTAAGTGGCAAACACCCCTTCCTCTCCTATTTCGTTGGTTAGAACTCAGTTTCAAGGTCACACCAAGTAACAAGAAAGCTTAGGAAATGTGGTCTACCTGCTGCACAGGAGAAGGGGAAAGGGATCTTTTAAAACAATTATCAGCTTCTTTAGAATCTTCAAAACTAAAGAGCCTGTATGAAAATAAATGCCAGCTCATATCATGTTCCAGTTTTCTGAAGAAGTTCTTCATGACTAAATTCTTAGGAAATTCAATTGATATTAATATCTTCAAAAGTCTGAAAATCAACTGAGCACACACACACACAAAACTATGGCTAGTTTACTCCTTAAACATTTTCTTTTGAAAATATTGACATAGGCAAAAAGAAAAAAGAAAAAAAAAGAACTTATATCCATCAAAATTTTCAAAAATCATAATGTCATTTGAGGAAAAGTTTAAGAAGATTCATCTGAAAAGTCAAGGCTAAATTCTGATGCCCCAGAAATTGTACCACTTTTGAGGATATAATTTGGATTTTCTAGATCATTTTTTCATCTGGAGTCATGAAAAAAAATCGATATTCATAGCTCAGAGTTGTTGTAAAGATATTTCATTTAATCTAACGTAAAAGAACAATGCTCCATTCTGGTATTCACACAGCATGCATCTTCATACATTTTCTAGTACTGCCAGTGGTTCTCAAACTTTAATGTGAATTCAGATCATCTGAGGTTTAAGGTACAAACACAAATCCATGTACTTGCTTTCTGAGGTCCCGACTCTTTGGAGTCAGAGTCTCCATGTTTCACAAGTACATGAGGTACTTCTGATACAAGAGACCCAGAGACCAAGTTTATAGCACAGAGTTAGACCTCAGTGTCTTTGAAGTGTGAACATCCATCCTATATCATTTTGTATTTCTCAAAACTGGGACAATGTTTTCCCCATATTGAGCACTTAATTAGTGACTGTTAAAGAATAAATACTTTAGTGTAATTTAAACATAAATTTAAAAAATTAAAATAACTGTTTGTTAAAAAAGACACCTCTGCTACTTATTTTTTGATGTGATCAAGTCATATAATTCTCTGGATTTCAGTTTCTAAGCCTGCCAAATGAGAATTATACATATCCTTGTATGGTGTTGAAAAGATTAGATAAAATGTATACATAGTGTTTTGTACAAAGTAGACACTAAATTTATAATAGATCTTATAATTATTCTATTTTTCAGGTATATTAACTATATTTAATTCATTTAAGTTTCACCTAGATAATATACAACCTAGTAATCAAAATATATGTTTTTCACATTTAGATCATATGTAAAAGGGGAATTTGATCGATATAATTTTTTAAAGAGATATAATTCCTCAGTGATGTTGGAGTACATTTAAAAAGTACAGAAATATAGTGACTAGGCTAAAGATTTGATGTTAACTTTTCAAACTTAAACAATCCACTTTATTTATCTGAGATTCTATTTTCTTAATTAAACAATGAAGAAGTAAGCATAAATGAAGTGGAAGGCACCTTCAATTGTAAATTCTATGATGATATGGCCCTTCTAAGAAATCATATTGAATGAAATAGAGTCACATGTCAGAACTTCAAACCCCTTTTCCCCTATATAGTATCAATATTTAAAAATGTAATAGAAAGTAAATTAGTATTTAAATAAAAACATGTCTAATTGAATTTAACTGAATATATAATTCGAAGAAAAACAAAGTCATTCCATTTTAAAATTTTATCTTTCTGTGGTATTTCTGAAGTCCCCAAAGTGTCTTAGATGTGTTCCATATGTTACAAATGAAACATTTTTCTACCAATTTTCACACTAGAGAAAACATTTCAAAAACTAAATTTATGCTCAATATAATCTGCTGAAATTACATTTGAATAATAATATATAAATCATTTTCAACATGATCATTAACCCAAAGCTATCTGGTATTAAATTGCCTAAGAGTCCAATACCTAGTGTTCCCTTAATCGTCACTTACAGGAAATATTGCTGGGAAGAGTGCAGGGATGGTTTACTCTGGAGTTGCAAATCGTGATCATGTGTTTCATTATCTACTTCCTTGTTATTCTCAGCATAACACAGTCTGATATTTCATTGTTGTTCTATTTTATTTAATAACCAAAGGACAGTTTACAAACCCATATTGTATGCCATATCTCTTCTATAATTATAATTTATTTTTAATTAAATATAAAGGGCACTCAAAATTGCTTCTTTTTCCAGTAACACATTATTTCAGTAAGCTTTCTATTATATTCTGGTATATACACATTATATCACACTATTATACAATATCATGAATACTCTATATTCATAAATTTGGGAATTATATGTTTACTTGTTTTATTTAAAAACATTTTAACATCTTTATTGGAGTACATTTACAATGGCGTGTTAGTTTCTGTTTTATAACAAAGTGAATCAGCTATACATATCATATATATATATCCCCATATCTCCTCCCTCTTGCTTCTCCCTCCCATCACCCCTATCCCAGGCCTCTAGGTGGTCACAAAGCACTGAGCTGATCTCCCTGTGCTATGTGGCTGCTTCCCACTAGCTATTTTACATTTGGTAGTATATATATGTACATGCCACTCTCTCACTTTGTCCCAGCTTACACTTCCCCCTCCCTGTGTCCTCAAGCCCATTCTCTATTTCTGCGTCTTTAATCATGCCCTGTCCCTGGGTTCTTCAGAATCTTTTTTTTTTTTTTTAGATTTCATATATATGTATTAGCATATGGTATTTGTCTTTTTGTTTCTGACTTACTTCACTCTGTATGACAGACTCTATGTCCATCCACCTCACTACAAGTAACTCAATTTCGTTTCTTTTAATGGCTTATTAATATTCCATTGTACATATGTGCCACATCTTCTTTATCCATTCATCTGTCGATGGACACTTAGGTTGCTTCCATGTCCTGGCTATTGTAAATAGAGCTGCAATGAACATTGTGGTACATGACTTTTTGAATTATGGTTTTCTCAGAGTATATGCCCAGTAGTGGGGTAGCTGGATCATATGGTACTGCTATTTTTAGTTTTTAAGGAACCTCCATACGGTTCTCCATAGTGGCTCTATCAATTTACATTCCCACCAACAGTACAAGAAGGTTCCCTTTTCTCCACACCCTCTCCAGCATTTATTGTTTGTAGATTTTTTGATGATGGACATTCTGACTGGTGTGACGTGATACTACATTTTAGTTTTGATTTGCATTTATGTAATGATTAGTGATGTTGAGCATCCTTTCATGTGTTTGTTGGCAACCTGTATAATATCTTTGGAGAAATGTCTATTTAGGTTTTCAGCCAATTTTTGTATTAGGTTTTGTTTCTTTGATATTGAGCTGCATGAACTGCTTGTAAAATTTGGAGATTAATCCTTTGTCAGTTTCTTCATTTGCAAATACTTTCTCCCATTTTGAGGGCTGTCTTTTCAACTTGTTTATGGTTTCCTTTGCTGTGCAAAACCTTTTAAGTTTCATTAGGTATCATTTATTTTTGTTTTTATTTCCATTTCTCTAGGAGGTGGGTCAAAAGAGGACCTTGCTGTGATTTATGTCATAGAGTGTTCTGCCTATGTTTTCCTCTAAGAGTTTTATAGTATCTGGCCTTACATTTAGGTCTTTAATCCATTTTGAGTTTATTTTGTGTATGGTGTTAGGGAATGTTCTAATTTCATTCTTTTACATGTAGCTGTCCAGTTTTCCCAGCACAACTTATTGAAGAGGCTGTCTTTTCTCCATTGTATATTCTTGCCTCCTTTATCAAAAATAAGGGGACCATTTGTGCATGGGTTTATCTCTGGGCTTTCTATCTGGTTACATTGATCTATATTTCTGTTTTTATGCCAGTACCATACTGCCTTGATTACTGTAGCTTTGTAGTATAGTCTGAAGTCAGGGAGTCTGACTCCTCCAGCTCCATTTTTCTTTCTCAAGATTGCTTTCGCTATTCAGGGTCTTTTGTGTTTCCATACAAATTGTGAAAATTTTTGTTCTAGTTCTGTGAAAAATGCCATTGGTAGTTTGATATGGATTGCATTGAATCTGTAGATTGCTTTGGGTAGTGCAGTCATTTTCACAATGTTGATTCTTCCAATCCAAGAATATGGTATATCTCTCCATCTGTTTGAATCATCGTTAATTTCTTTCACCAGTGTCTTAAGTGTTCTGCATACAGGTCTTTTGTCTCCTTGAGTAGGTTTATTCCTAGGTACTTTATTCTTTTTTGTTGCAATGGTAAATGGGAGTGATTCCTTAATTTATCTTTCAGATTTTTCATCGTTAGTGTATAGGAATGCAAGAGATTTCTGTGCATTAATTTTCTATCCTGCTACTTTACCAAATTCATTGATTAGCTCTAGTAGTTTTGTGGTAGCATCTTTAGGATTCTATATTTATAGTATCATGTAATCTTCAGATAGTGACAGCTTTATTTCTTCTTTTCTGATTTGGATTCCTTTTACTTCTTTTCCTTCTCTTGCTGTGGCTAAAACTTCCAAAACTATGTTGAATAATAGTGGTGAGAGTGGACAACCTTGTCTTCTTCCTGATCTTAGAGGAAACGATTTCATTTTTTCACCATTGAGAATGATGTTGGCTCTGGGTTTGTCATATATGGCCTTTATTATATTGAGGTACATTCCCTCTATGCCTACATTCTGGAGGGTTTTTATCATAAATGGGTGTTGAATTTTCTCAAAATCTTTCTCTGCATCTATTGAGATGATCGTATGGTTTTTCTCCTTCAATTTGTTAATATGGTGTATCACGTTGATTGATTTGCGTATATTGAAGAATCCTTGCATTCCTGGAATAAACCCCACTTGATCATGGTGTATGATCCTTTTAATGTGCTGTTGGATTCTGTTTGCTAGTATTTTGTTGAGGATTTTTGCATCTATGTTCATCAGTGATATTGACCTGTAGTTTTCCTGCTTTGTGACATCTTTTTTTCTGGTTTCGGTATCAGTGTGATGGTGATCTCATAGAATGGTTTGGGAGTGTTCCTCCCTCTGCTACATTTTGGAAGAGTTTGAGAAGGATAGGTGTTACCTCTCCTCTAAATATTTGATAGAATTCGCCTGTGAATCCATCTGGTCCTGGGCTTTTCTTTGTAGGAAGATTTTAAATCACGGTTTCAATTTCAGTGCATGTGATTGTTCTGTTTATATTTTCTCTTTCTTCCTGGTTCAGTCTCAGAAGGTTGTGCTTTTCTAAGAATTTGTCCATTTCTTCCAGGTTGCCCATTTTACTGGAATATAGTTGCTTTCAGTAATCTGTCATGATCCTGTGTATTTCTGGAGTATCAGTTGTTACTTCTCCTTCATTTCTAATTCTATTGATTTGTGTCTTCTCCCTTTTTTCTTCATGAGTGTGGCTAATGGTTTATCAATTTGTTTACCTTCTCAAAGAACCAGCTTTTTGTTTTATTGATCTTTGCTATTGTTTCCTTCATTTCTTTTTCATATATTTCAGATCTGATCTTTATGATTTCTTTTCTTCTCCTAACTTTGGGGTTTTCTTGTTTTCCTTTCTCTAATTGTTTTAGGTGTAAGGTTAGGTTGTTTATTTGAGATGTTTCCTGTTTCTTGAGGTATGATTGTATTGCTATAAACTTCCTTCTTAGAAGTGCTTTTGCTGCATCCCATAGGTTTTGGGTCATTGTTTTTTCGTTGTCATTTGCCTTTAGCTATTTTTTATTTCCTCTTTGATTTCTGCAGTGATCTCTTGGTTATTAAGTAGTGTATTATTTAGTCTCCATGTGTTTGTATTTTTAAAAATTTTTTCCTGTAATTGATATCTAGTCTCATAGTGTTGTGGTCAAAAAAGGCACTTGATATGATTTCAATTTTCTTAAATTTACCGAGTCTTGATTTGTGACCCAGGATATGGTCTATCTTGGAGAATGTTCCACGAACACATGAGAAGAAAGTTTATTCTGTTGTTTTTGGATGGAATGTCTTGTAAATATCAATTAAGTCCATCTTCTTTAATGTATCAATTAAAGCTTGTGTTTCCTTACTTATTTTCATTGGATGATCTGTCCATTGGTGAAAGTGGGGTTAAAGTCCCCTACTACGATTGTGTTACTGTCTATTTCCCCTTTTATGGCTGTTAGCATTTGCCTTATATATTGAGGTGCTCCTATGTTGGGTGCATAAATATTTACAATTGTTCTATCTTCTTCTTGGATAGATCCCTTGATCATTACATAGTGTCCTTCTTTTTCTCTTGTAATTACTCTTGTAATAGTCTTTATTTTAGTCTCTTTTGTCTGATATGAGAATTACTACTCCAGCTTTCTTTTGATTTCCATTTGCATGGACTATCTTTTTCCATCCCCTCACTTTCCATCTGTATATGTCCCTATGTCTGAAATGGCTCTCTTGTAGACAGCATATATATGGGTCTTGTTTTTGTGTCCATTCAGCCAGACTATTCCTTTAGGTTGTAGCATTTAATCCATTTACATTCAAGGTGGTTATCGACATGTATGTTCCTATTACCATTTTCTTAATTGTTTTGGGCTTGTTATTGTAGGACTTTTCCATCTGTTGTGTTTCCTGCCTAGAGAAGTTCCTTTAACATTTATTGTAAAGCTGGTTTGGTGGTGCTGAATTCTCTTAGTTTTTGCTTGTCTGTAAAGGTTTTACTTTCTGCATAGAATATGAATGAGATCCTGCTGGGTAGAGTAATCTTGGTTGTAGTTTTATCCCTTTCATCACTTTAAATATGTCCTGCCACTCCCTTCTGGCTTGCAGAGTTTCTGCTGAAAGATCAGCTGTTAACCTTATGGGAATTCCCTTGTATGTTACTTGTTTTTCCCTTGCTACTTCTAATATTTTTTCTTAGTATTTAATTTTTGATAGTTTGATTAATATGTGCCTTAGAGTGTTTCTCCCTGGATTTATGCTGTATGGGATTCTCTGTGCTTCCTGGACTTGATTCACTATTTCCTTTCCCATATTAGGGAAGTTTTCAACTATAATCTTTTCAAATATTTTCTCAGTCTCTTTCTTTTTCTCTTCTTCTTCTGGGACCCCTATAATTCGAATGTCAGTGCATTTAATGTTTTGCAACAGGTCTCTGAGACTGTTCTGATTCTTTTCTTTCTTTTTTCTTTATTCTGCTCTGGGGTAGTTATTTCCACTAATTTATCTTCCAGATCACTTATCCGTTCTTCTGCCTCAGTTATTCAGCTAATGATTCCTTCTAGAGATTTTTACATTTCTTTTATCGTGTTGTTCATCATTGTTTCTTTGCTCTTTAGTTCTTCTAGGTCCTTCTTAAATGTTTCTTGTATTTTCTCCATTCTATTTCCAAGATTTTTGGATCATCTTTACTATCATTACTCTGAATTATTTTTCAGGTAGACTGCCTTTTTCCTCTTCATTTGATTGGTCTGGTGGGTTTTTGCCTCGCTCCTTCATCTGCTGTGTGTTTCTCTGTCTTCTCATTTTGCTTAACTTACTGTGTTTGGAGTCTCCTTTTCATAGGCTGAAGTTTCGTGGCTTCCGTTGTTTTTGGTGTCTGCCCCCAGTGGCTAAGGTTCGTTCAGTAGATTGTGTAGGCTTCCTGGTGTTGAGGGCTGGTGCCTGTGTTCTGGTGGATGAAGCTGGATCTTGTCTTTCTGGTGGGAAGGACCGCATCCAGTGGTGTGTTTTGTGGTGTCTGTGACCTTTTTATGATTTTAGGCAGCCTCTCTGCTAATGGGTGAGGTTGTGTCCTGTCTTGCTAGTCGTTTGGCATGGGGTGTCCAGCACTGTAGCTTGTTGGTGGTTGAGTGGAGCTGGGTCTTAGCTTTGAGATGGAGATCTCTTGGAGAGCATTTGATATTACATGGAGCTGGGAAGTCTCTTGTAGACCAATGTCCTGAACTTGGCACTCCTACCTCAGAGGCACAGGCCTGACACCTGGCTGGAGCACCAAAACCCTTTCAGCCACAAGGCTCAGAAGAAAAGGGAGAAAAAAGAAAGAAAGAAAGAAAAAAATATAAAAAAATAAAGTTATGAAAAAAAATTTTTTTATTAAAAATAAAAAAATTGAAAAGTAAAAGAAAAAAAAAAAGAAGAGTGCAGCAAACATAGAAACAAAAAAAATGGTCAGACAGAATCCTAGGACAAATGGTAAAAGCAAAGCTATACAGACAAAATCAAACAAAGAAACATACACATACACACTGACAAAAAGGGAAAAAAATATATATCTATATATATATAAAAAAGGAAGAGAGCAACCAAATCAATAAACAAATCTACCAATGATAATACACTCTAAATACTAAACTAAGACAGACATAAAACCAGAAACAAATTAGATGCAGAAAGGAAATCCCAAGTCTTCAGTTGCTCCCAAAGTCCACCACCTTAATTCTGTGATGATTCATTGTCTATTCAGGTATTCCAGAGATACAGGGGACATCAAGTTGATTGTGGAGATTTAATCCACTGTTCCTGAGGCTGCTGGGAGAAATTTCCCTTTCTCTTCTTTGTTTGCAAAGCTCCTGGGGTTCAGCTTTGGATTTGGCCCTGCCTCTGCATGTAGGTCACCTGAGAGCATCTGTTCTTCACTCAGACGGAACAGGGTTAAAGTAGCAGCTGATTAGGGGGCCCTGGCTCACTCAGGTCAGGGAGAAGGAGGGGTACAGAATGCGAAGCAAGCCTGTGGCAGCAGAGGCCAGCGTGACATTGCAACAGCCTGAGACACGCCGTGTGTTCTCCCGTGGAAGTTGTCCCTGGATCATGTGACCCAGGGAGTGGCATGTTGCACAGGATTCCTGGCAGGTGCGGGTAGTGACCTGCGCTTGCACACAGGCTTCTTGGAGGCAGCGGCAGCAGTGTTAGCAGTTCATGCCCACCTCTGGGATCCGAGGTGATAGCCATGGCTCGTGCTGGCCTATGGAGCTCACTTAGGTTGTGCTCTGCTGTCTGTGGGCACACGGAGCAGGAATCCCCTCTCCTCGCACATCCTGAAACAATGGTCTCTTGCCTGTTAGGCAGGTCCAGACTTTCTCCCGGACTCCCTCCTGACTAGCTGTGGCACACTAGCCCCCTTCAGGCTGTGTTCACATAGCCAACACCAGTCCTCTCCCTGGGATCCGACCTCTGAAGCCCGAGCCTCAGCTCCCAGCCCCCACCCTTTCCGGCAGGTGAGCAGACAAGCCTCTCAGGCTGGTGAGTGCTGGTCGGCACTGATCCTCTCTGCGGAAATCTCTCCACTTTTCCTTCTGTACCCCTATTGTTGCACTGTCCTCCATAGCTCCAAAGCTTCCTCTCTGACACGCCCCGTCTCCACCAGTGAAGGGGCTTCCTAATGTGTGGAAACTTTTCCTCCTTCACAGCTCCCTCCTACTTGTGCAGGTCCCATCCCTATTCTTTTGTCTCTGTTTTTTCTTTTGCCCTACCCAGGTACGTGGGTAGTTTCTTGCCTTTTGGGAAGTCTGAGGTCTTCTGCTAGTGTTCAGTAGGTGTTCTGTAGGAGTTATTCCACATGTAGATGTATTTCTGATGTATTTGTGGGGAGGAAGTTGATCTCCACGTCTTACTCCTCTGCCATCTTGAAGGTGCCCCCTATATGTTTACTTTTAAAGAACCACAATTTTGCACCACATTAGTAATTGTTTTCTCATTTTGGTATAATTTCTTTTTGTATATTGACTTTTACAACAACAGTCCTTATATATTAACTCATAACCATATCTGTTATTATTCTATGTGTATTAAATATGTACTTAATGTAGGCCAAGAACCATGGAAAATTATGAGTTGGATATAGATTATAAAATGTACCTCATCCCTTTATGGAAAATACACATCATTTGGAATTAAAAGTAAATTAATATGAAACATATAAAAGACAATACAGGGCATTATTTAATAAAGCAGTGAGGTATACCAAAAACTAGAAAGACATTCCAAAATACATACTACATGAGGTAGAGGAGGTATAAGCAGGGAGTTTTCTGTTTGCTTCTATTATTTAGAAAGTTTTCAATAATCCTAATCCACAATGATTTAGTCTTCTTTGACATTCACTGTACCGGTGCTATGAAAAATATGTTACCCTTTTATTCCCTAAAAGAGCAATTTCTTAACTGCTCAAACGAAGGCACAGGAGTTCTCCTTCCTACTAATTCTCCTTAACATTTGATTCTTATTTTGCTTCTCTCTTCATCATTAAAGTACAATTTCAATATTGACATTTTAGCATGACAGTTGCAGAAAAGTCATGTGATAAATATGTGTTGAGTGAATAAAATAAAGACTAACTTTTACTCAAACCTGATTATCTCATTTAGTTTAATTTGAAATAACTGGCTTTATACTTTCCCATTACTCCTTGCTATTTTTCCATCAATCCTACATTGAAATTGTGTGGAGGAGTCAAGAATTATTTTTCCTTTATAAAATTTTGTATATTTCCATTTCTCTGCATCCCCTTGCCAGCCCTAGTTGAATCTCATTTCTGTCATACAACTCTCAACCACAAAACCAACAAACGTATTTTGGATAACTACATTAGAGGATCTGGCACCCTATCTTTAATATGATATTCAAGATGCACACAGATTATAACATAAGTTTAAAATTCTTCTGGGGTATTTCCCAGAAGAATTTATTTTCCCCCTAATGTGACTGTGCTCTATTAAGCATGTCCACGTGGTGAGGTCCCCTTGCCAGCCTTGTATCCCTGCCACTTATTACAATAATTATATGCACTTGCCTTCCAGTGGTTAAGTACAACCCATGGCCTCTATTATTTCAGGATTTTATACACTAACTATCTTCCAGCCAAATTCTGTAATAACTTTTCAATACCATTAGCCCTTGCCTACAGAGGAGAGCGACCCCTGATCTTTTTAGTAGTATAGGTGTTCTTTCTCCTTAGTGAAATTTTTACAATCTTAAAAATAATATGTTTTCTGGGCCTTCTGGTGGAAAATAATATTATTTTATTGCATTTCCAACTGTAGATAGTACATCCACTTCAGCATATCTACTCCCTTCCTCTACCATTTCTTATTACAGCTTTGACATTTTATCTTTGATCAAAATTGGTTATCACATTTTACATTCTTCAAGGAGCCATCCTAGTAGTAAATTCACACCATTTCCTGGAGTCCTTCACAAGGGTTAAAACCTGTACTCTGTGTTGAGAGTGCTTCAAGTTAATCAATTCTTCCTTTCCCAATTTTCATCTTTTTGTCACTGACCAGTACCCTCAGAATCTATTCACACATGTATTCCCCCTACCCCTGCTGGTACATGATATATAGGTTTTCTAGCTCCTTTGTAGTATAGTCCTTTCCTCCTTTATCAAGATTTTCATATCCTATGTTTTAATGTGAATTAACCCTTGTTATAAGTCTAAGAGACCGGAGGAGGACTGGCCTAGAAGAGGACTCCTGACTTCTGAGAAAAGGCTCTGTTTTTTTCCCTGGCAGACGGGGAGTTCTGGAGAGGCAGGTAACTTATGCAGGCTCAGAAGTTTCAGAGGAGGCGGGATAGTCAAATATTTAGGTCAAATATTTATTTTTTTAAGAAATCCTCTGGCCTTCATTCTCAGTTTTCAATTACTTATTAGTTTTCTTTAGTATTGCATTGTTTTCTGTTAAATTAGTACAGTTTAGCAAAAGCATCAAATCCCATGGTCCTTTCAGTTTAATTTTCCCCAATAAGTTTGAAATGTCTGATATAATACACTTATTTATTTTCCATTCAACTACTACTGTCCAAATACACAAGCGATAAATGTTTTAACAACTGAACTTCCACCTCATGCCAGAGGATGTTGATGAGGTTCTCAATGCTGGCTGAGTCATGCATAATCAGCTCAAAAAATTCATCTTATAACCTGCTCCTGGGACTACCCCTGATATCAACTTCTGCAGGTTGTGTTCACTGGAAGCAGATGCCAAGATGCAGTTTGTGGTGCAGCATTGATTAGGGATCAATATTTGTGAAAGAAGGAAAAGAAAATTGGGTTGAGCAGAAGGAGAAGTTGAAGGTGTGTCTAAAATGTGAATCAGGTAACAATACTCATTCTAGCTTTTGACACATGGTTTTCTTTTGATTATTACGCTGGCTCACCATAAAGCTCGCCTCTTGGAAGAATATGTATTTCTTTGCCAATCCAAGAAATTGTTTCTCTCCAGTATTTTTGTTTTTATAGAAAAACATACTGATATATTGGTATGGATCAAGTTTTGAAGAAGACCTCAAAGACCCGTTTTTCTATATGGAAAAATTCAGTTTCTGAGACTATAGATCTAATGGACAATCATATGACTCAAACTTTTTCATGGGAACTGCTATACTACAGGAATTCTTAAAGAAAGTTAGCTGGGTTTACATGATCACATATCTCATAACTTTTCCCAAGTGCAGTTTTTACTATAATTAAATAAAGACAAATAGTAAACTACTAGAAAGAACTTAAATCAAGTACCTAGGATTTTGCATATAAATATGGATAAAAGACTGATAATGAAACCGGCAGAAATGAGCTTATTTTGAGTGTTTAAGTTGTGACAGGGTGGTTATATGCATTATTTCACCAACCCTTCAAAACTACTTTAGAAAATTTGATAGTATGTGTTAACTCCATTTTACAGAAAAGGAAACTGAGATATGAAGACTAGAAATTTTGCCAAATCACCCAACAAGTGAGTAGATGTGTAGATGATCCCCTGTGTGTCTGGTTCCAAAACCCCATGACATTTCCGCTGCACCAGGGTTGTCTTCTAGAGTTAATTCCTAAGATTAATATGTTAGTGTCAACTATTCCTAAAACTGGAAATATCACAGGTAACACTCCCACAAAGTCAAATTAGTGTCTTATATCCACTGTAATACAGGTTCAAGACTTATTCACTTAATTTAGGAGAGGAGGGCTTCAAAGTTTTGCCATTTATTAAAATTATTTAATCATGGGAGCAGCCCTTCCAGACATTTCTTCTGGTTACTAAAATTAGGTGTTCCTGAAATCTTTGCTACTCTAGAAATGTTAATTCACCATAGTATTGAACAGGTGACAGGAAAATGCCTGGATGAATAATAAAGGGAGTATTTGGGAGACATAAGTAATTAATGTTAATTTGATGATAAATTTCATGTAACATGAGTTGAATAGATGGAAACTAATGAGTCAGGGGAAGAAATGAGTCAAATAAACAGCAGCCTCAAGATCTAAGTTGGCCAGAGTTTAAGAAGACAATTTTTTTTTAACATTCCAATTAGGTAATCAGCCAAAAGGAGAAGTCACTTGCATCTCATTATTATATGAGAAAGACTGATGACACTGTTCCAATGTTTACATTACTCTATATTTTTCCCCACCAGGGGTAACAGCCAGGTATGCATGGACTGCACATAAACTGAACACCATGTTGTGAAACAAATAAAGAGATTCATGGAACATCTGTACATTTTGCCTTTACAAAGCAAGGAAAAAAATAAAGTAAAAATTTAAGTAGTTCAAAATACTGACGTTAATATATTTAAACTATGGTATTGGTAAGATGGCCCCCTAACATGTCCACACCACAATCTCCAGAATCTGTGGATGTTACCTTATATGGCAACACACTTGGGAATGTGACTAAATTAAGAATCTTGAGATGGGGAGATTTTCCTGGATAATTATCCTGGGTGATTCTAGGATTATCTTGGAGATTATCTTGGATAATTACCCTGGAGATTATCTGGGTTGGCTCTAAATGTAATCACAAGGGTCCTTGTAAGAATGTCAAAAGAATGAGGACAGAGGAAGAAGCAGAAGATATGACAACAGAAGCAAGAAGCTGGAATGATGTGAGGAGAGGGACTTGAACCAAGGAGTGCAGGCAGCCTACAGAAGCTTTAAGATGCAAAGGAATGGAACAAAAACAGAAATGTAGAAATATGGAACAGAATAGAGAGCCCAGAGATAAACCCACGCACCTATGGCCACCTACTCTATGACAAAGGAGGCAAAAATATACAAAGGAGAAAATACAGTCTCTTCAATATGGCACTGGGAAAACTGGACTGCTACTACATGTAAAAGAATGAAATTAGAACACTTCCTAACACCATACACAAAAATAAACTCAAAATGGATTAAAGACCTAAATGTGAGGCTGGATACTATAAAACTCTTAGAGGAAAACATAGGCAGGACACTCTTTGATATAAATCCCAGCAAAATCTTTTTTTAATCCACCACCTAGAGTAATGAAAATTAAAAATAAACAAATGGGACCTAATTAAACTTAAAATCTTTTGCACAGCAAAGTAAACCATAAACAAAACTAAAAGACAACCCTCAGAATGGGAGATAATGTTTGCAAATGAAGCAAATAAAAAGGGATTAATTTCCAAAATATACAAACAGCTCATGCAGCTCAATATCAAAAAAACAAACAGCCCAATCAAACAATGGGCAGAAGATCTAAATAGACATTTCTCCAAAGAAGACATACAGATGGCCAAAAAACACATGAAAGAATGCTCAACATCACCAATTATTAGAGAAATACAAATCAAAACTACAACGAGGTATCACCTCACCCCTGTCAGAATGTCCATCATCAAAAAAATCTACAAACAATAAAAGCTGGAGAGGGTGTGCAGAAAAAGGAACCCTCCTACACCGTTGGTGGGAATGTAAATTGGTAGAGTCACTATGGAGAACAGTATGGAAGTTCCTTAAAAAACTAAAAATAGAGCTATCATGTGACGCAGCAATCTCACTCCTGGGCATATATCCAGAGAAAACCATAATTCGAAAGAATGCATGCTCCCTGATGTTCGTTGCAGCACTTACAATAGCCAGGTCATGGAAGCAACCTAAATGTCCAGCCACAGATGAATGGATAAAGAAGATGTGGTACATATATACAAGGGAATATTACTCAGCCATAAGAAGGAATGAAATTGTGCCATTTGAAGCAACATGGATGGACCTAGATATTGTCATACAGAGGGAAATAAGTCAGAAAGAGAAAGACAAATATCGTATAATCTAGAAGAATGGCACAGATGAACTTATTAGCAAAGCAGAAATAGAGTCACAGGTGTAGAAAACAAACTTATGGTTACAAAGGGGGGGGTAGGGTGAATTGGGAGATTGGGATTGACATATACTCAGTACCATATATAAAATAGATAACTAATGAGAACCTACTGTGTAGCACAGGGAACTCTACTCAGTGCTCTATGGTGACCTAAATGGGAGGGAAATCTAAAAAAGAGTGAATATATATATATATATATATATATATATATATATATATATATATATATAATTGATTCATTTTGCTATATAGCAGAAACTAACATAACATTGTAAAGCAAGTATACTCCAATAAAAATTAACAAAAAAACAAAAATAAACAAAAAAACCCAAAGGAGCCTGGGCTTTCAGGAGTTATATATTTTATTGATTTCCACTTTAATTTTTATTAGAAGGTAAATTAAACATTGCTTCATTCTAAAAAGAAAAATGAAAAGGCAAGGGAATGGGCTCTTCCCTAGAGCCTCTAGATGACACAAGTCCTGTGAATACCTTTTGGCCCAACATAACTGACTTTAGACTTCTGGCCTCCATAACTGTAAGTGAATCAATTTGTGTTGTGTCACCAAATTTGTTACAGCAGCAATAGAAAACTAATGCTCATGGAATATTAGATTCAATTATAAGAATGAAAACATGTTTTTCTAGGATGGAATTTGGAATTACGTGATGCAAAGAAACTAAGAGGGGAATTCTTTTGTATAGATTTGTCAAAAATGACTTTAGTCTACTTGTCAGGTGAATAGGATTTTCTGGGACAGAAGCAGCAGTCCACCAGCATATTCCATTGCTCTGTGGTGTGAGAGAGACAAGCTCAAATAACAAGGAAGGAGGGTGAAAGAACTTGATATAAAAAATAAGGTAGAAGGTACTAGATATTACTGTAATTCTTGAAGAGTATAAGGCTCATGATGAGAAGAGTTACTCCATCCTTCTGAGAATGGGTAAAGAACAGTAATGAAAGCAATCAGAAAGTGTTTTAAGGAAGGACACAACATTTAGGCTTCAGGGGAATTTGAATCATAGTAGTGCCTTCCTCCTGGGAAAGAATTCCTTCAAATCTGCCTATTCAAGTAAAGAAGTCAATTTCCACTGAATAACACTCCTCATTAAAAGTGAATTCAGCTTGTCCCACCATGCCTATTCTGGTACCTATCTTCCCTAAAGCCAGTTTTCATCTAAACTTTCATCTTAATTAATCAACTTTGGCACATACATATCTTCCAATCTAATTGTAGCCCCATTAGGCTTTCACCGAAAGTTCAGGATCAGGGTTCATTGGGCTTCCAAGTCGAGGAGCATAAGAAAAGTTTCTTCTCTGACCCTTGGCCATTTTACTCTAAGTGAGCATATAGCTTTGAGTCCCCAGCCAGGGGTTGGGCCAAAGGACCTTGGCCCCTTTGTCAATGCTTTTCCTGATTTAATTTGTCCCAGGTGATTTGAGGTCAGGTTTCTTATTTCCATTTTTGCCTTTAGGCTTTTTTTAAAAATTTCCTCCAAACTGCATTAAATAGTGTGGATTTGTTTAGGCTCTTAAATGTTGAGGAGCCAGCAGAGTCTATCAGTCCACCTCACCTCTGAGAGTGCTGCATTTCAATCCCATCCATGTCTGCTTTATCAATTTTTTGCTTAATAACCATTTAAAGACTTCCATCCCCTGTCTTTTCCCATTCTCTTGTGAATCACTAAATTTTTTTAGCATCTGTAAGACACATACCCATAAGAGGAAGCTGAGGAAATAAATCTGACATGGCCGTTTAGACTGTTGCTTAATTTTACAGCAGTAAGTTTACATGGCGTGCTCATGAAAAAGGTGCCCACTTAATCACAGCATTTACCATGACCTGGATGAACATTTGATCATCATAAAGCCAATTCAACATGGCATGTATTACAGAATATCAGCCACTTCATATGGGGAGTTCCACTTTGCTTTTAAGGAGAGGAAGGACAATTCCCTTTCTCAGGAAAAGAGGATTCTATAGCAGCTGTTTTCTAGTCTACTAAGCTAACCATCCTTTCAGGAGTAACCTGCTGCATTTGGATCATGTATGGCCATATTGTTGAACTTGATGTTCAGTAGTAAGCTCTGGACATTGCAGCCACCTAAACATCTTTCTCCATTCTGCAGTATTCGAAACCAAGGAACTTGCTCCTTTTTCAACAAAATGCTTCATGGTTTTTTACCTTTCATTTGATTTATCATTATTGTCATTAGTAGTAGTAGTCATAGTAGTATTTTATAAACAAAGATTTTCCTCTTCATTTTTTGAGCCTAGAACTTTTCAAAGTTTATCATAATAATTATATCTCTCCTCAACTTTTTAACTTTTTATGCCCTGGAAACACCT
Organism: Phocoena sinus; assembly: GCF_008692025.1. Classification (NCBI taxonomy): domain Eukaryota; kingdom Metazoa; phylum Chordata; class Mammalia; order Artiodactyla; family Phocoenidae; genus Phocoena; species Phocoena sinus. The sequence continues at coordinate 119,216,902 of NC_045764.1, read as the reverse complement.
GATCTAGACTGGACTGTTTTTAGTAACTTCTTTTACACTTCTAGGTGATTAAAAGTGGATAAGAAAATATGATTTTTGCAGTCATTTGTAAGACTGGTTTATTCAAGGAAAAGCGTTAATGTGTTTTTTTTTTAAAGCTATAGATTTTTATATTCTAGAAAAATACAAAGTGAGTTTTGGTTTTATGTCAAATAAAACTGACTATTCAGATTCTAGAGTGGGTAGGATTCTATATAAAACCAGTTATGTGACTACTTAAGTGATGGCCATCCCTCCATTTAATACTGTCAGTACCAACAACAACAACACTAGGATTTAAAAATAGCCTTGGGATATGAAAATATATGAACTACATATTTCTCCTCTAGAATAAAAAGTGCTACAGCTACACATTCATATAAAAGCATATCAAACATTTCAGTACAAGAAGTAGTTTTGGTTTCTAATTCAAGTTTTTAGGCACTTATTGCAAACTGAGAACAAAAACATCATATAAGTTCAGGAATTTGTCAGCTATTTGGACAAAACTATATTGCATATAAAGAAAGTTTTCATAGGGGTAATACTGAATTTTGATTCATGATGGTAATCTCAACACATTTTAAAGTGATACATATTATTTGTAATATAGAATAAAACAAAAACAAATTTCCTTGAAAATACTGCTGAGTATTATAACACATAGTTACACTGGAGGAAAGTGAAAAAGCATTTGTACAAAAGTGAAGCTTTAAACAATATTTTCCCTTCATAAAAGTTCATCATATTAAAGGGGCTTCTGTGACAATGAAGAGTTAACTTATTGGCAGCATGAATCAGGAAAAGCACAGATAGAGGAATGAAGGATACATTAATTTGAAAGCACTTGTATTCCACAGCCTCACCCAGAATAGCAGAACAATTGTACATGTCCCAGTGAATCAGTAGATTAGGGGAAGTATCTATGTTCAGACTCTAAATTTTTTCTTGTATCGTTAAATTTGCAATATTTCATGAGGTCAAAATGTTTCTTCAGATTCATTAGTTATAACAGGAATGTTAATTCTGTCCATTTTGTTCTACATATTCAATATGACTATTAAGTAATTGTGTATACATGATGTTAAGGAGATGAATGTACTGTGTCACTCTACAGATCTTAATAGTTATTAAATGACAAATTTTAATCTCATTAAAACTGTCAGTGATGAGGTTAAAATATATGCCACTTATTATTAAAAGTTGATTTATACCCTAGGGCACCTGTACTTATCTCTAATGCCACCGTTCTTACTTCACTTTTCTGTAGCCCCCATTAGATTATGAATTAATCTTGTTTCTACATCCTGGCATAATGCTTGACATATGGTCATCAACCTGTGTGTGTATACATACAAACAAACAAATATATATGTACATATATAATGTATAGTGATATAATGCATTAACTATATTATATAATATAAACATATACTTGTTATTTAAATATTTTAACATATATCATTACTATGTTATATACTAAATAATATTATACATGATAATTGTTGAATTCCTGAGAATAGGTGGTAATTATGACATTTTCATGTTTTTTACTAAGATTTATAATTGACAATAAAGTGGATCAAGATACTGTGATCCTTTATAAGACAATGTCATATCATTTCAGAATACCTAATTATTCTAACTTAAATGACAATAAAATAGTAGCTGCTAATATTGTGAATCTTTTCTTTGTCCATAACATTGAGGTAACTATTGTAAATATCATTGCAAATGTCCAATTACAGCATTTAAGTTATTCCTTTATAAATTTTGCTGAAACATTCACACATGCTTCCCCAAAATACCTGCCTATTTTAAATATTGCCTTATGAATTATGGCAACATTTTAATTTTGGTACATAGTATATTGAACTTAGTCAGTGTTCTAAACATTACTAGCTTTCCATGCTGTATAAAGTACAGTGCCACTCACCCACTTTCTTACATGAAATCAGTAATTTATTTAGGTAGTAAATCTCTTACTTGACACCACAAGATTTTTTAATATAATAGAGCTGTGAGAATGAGAAAAGTGAAATTACAGACTGAAACTCTGAGCAAAGCATCCCCAGATTATTTAGATAACACTACTGGTTTTTAAAGCACATTTATGGATGTTGAATATCACTTTGTAAATTAGGAAAATAAATACATAGTTATTCTATAGTTATTGTATTTTCATAAAAGGAGATTAAGAAATGTATCCAGAATCCTAGAGCTGAAGAGAGAGACACAACTAAAATCCATCTTTTTCCAACTGTACTCACTGTACTCAAGTACAATTTCTATCATGTCATGGAAACTCACTATCAGCCCCAACCATACTCAGACATATAATCTAGATAGAGATATCTTTAATTCAGAATAATATATGCACGTGGGGATAAATATTAGCAGCATGGAAGGTTATAAAATGAAAACTAGTGGCCTTCCAATCTGCTCTTTTAGTCCAAGTCTTTGGCAGTAATGACTTTTGAATGTTGTATTTATTTTGAGGGGGTGATATCTCAAACTAAGTAGTATTGTTAAATCTCTAATTTCCTGTCTTTAACTCACACTGCTCTATCTACTGCCTTACTTTCTCTTCTCCAAATTTTCTTAGTTTTAATTTGTACATTTTTTGTTATTTTGGTAATTATTTATTAAGTAGATCATGCAGTAAGATTATCTTAGACTTTTCTCATGTTTTAAATTTCACATATTATGGATATCTTAACTTCATTTTAAAAACTGTAATAGCTACATAGCATTTTGTATTAATAACATAAGATAATTTGTTTACTATTTTTCTAATTTTATTTCCAAAAACCGACAAATGGCTATTTAGAGGTGCACAAATAAAAAATATCCAGGATCTACAGTAAGAGTGGAATAAGAGGCTCTAACTCTCTTTACATTCCTATAAAAAATGCATTGGAGGGCTATTGATAGTACAAATGTGCTTAGTCTCTCATACTGGCTTGCATTTGTCCACATCTGCTACTTATTAAACTATTCTGGTGCTTCTTATGGTCAAGAACTATCAGAAGAACACAAATGGATATAATAGGTGTTCTCTCTGTAATTCTTCAGGCTTTCAATCTCCTGCATTTTAAGCTAGGGAGTATTTGGGACCAGATATTATATATCAACATTTGTTATTTTTGTGATCTTTGCATCTATGTTCTTATTGTACCCAGAGTTTGTGATATCTTTCTTAGATAGTTTTAATAGTTTATAACCTGGTTTTCAGAAGATAAGCAAAACCACTTCAAAAAACCAGGGGTGGATAACAAAATTTTAACCCACTCCAAATATTTCTATTTCTACTTCAAATTCACCACTCGCCAAATTTCCTTTCCCTTTTTCATGTTACTATGTATATTTAATTATCAAACATTGTATCTATATCTGTGTCTCTCCCCCTCTCTCTCTAAACACACAGATATATATAGATATAGATATATAAACACACACACATACATACATACATACACACACACAAGTCTACCTCGAAAGTATTATGGCTTCAGTTCTAGACTACCAGTGTAAAGTGAATATTACAATAAAGCAAGTCACATGAAGTTTTTGGTTGCCCAGTGAGTATAAAAGTTATGTTTACATTATATTGTAGTACATAAAATGTGCAATGGCATTATGGCAAAAAAAAGTATATACTTTAATTTAAAAATACTGTATTGCTCAAAAATGCTAACCATCATCTGAGTCTTCAATGAGTTTTAACATTTTTGCAGTAGTAACATCAAAGATTGCTCATCACCGATCACCATAACAAATAATAGTGAAAAAGCTTGAAATATTGCAAAAAATGACACAGACACATGAACTCAGCAAATGTTACTGGTAAATGGTGCCAATAGACTTGCTCCGCACAGCCTTCAATTTGTAAAAAATGCAATATGCTTATACATATATATACACATATATAGATACACACACACACATACATACACACATATATCTGTGTAATATATAGGTAATTCTGATATGTCTTTAGATCTTTATTATCTTTTTTATCATTTTGAGACAAGTACAATACTTTATCATAGTTTACTAATATATTGTATAATATATAACATATTATAAAATATGGTAATTTGCACAGTGTGATGGTTAATTTTATGCATCAATTTGACTGGGGCACAGAGTGTCCATAAATTGGGTAAAATGTCCTGGGAGTTTCTGTGAGTGTTTTTAAGTGAGATTAACATTTAAATTGGTAGACTGAGTAAAGCAGATTGTCTTCCCTTATGTGGGTAGGTCTCATCCAATCATTTGAAAACCTGAACAGTACAAAAAGGTGACATTCTTCTGAGGAAGAGAGAATTTTTCCAGTCTGTCTGCCTCTGAGCTGAAACACAGGCTCTTTTCCTGCCTTCGAACTTGAACAGAAACATTGGATATTCCTGGGTCTCCAGCCTGCCAGCTTTCAGGATGGTACTACACCACTAGCTCTCCTGGTTCTCAGGCCTTTAGAGTCAGAGTGGTAATAAACCATCCATTGCAAGGATGTAAGTAAGGCTTGCTTACTCACCCTGCAGATCTTGGGGTTAGCCAGACTCCATAATTGTGTGAGCCAATTCCTTATAAATATATTTATTAGAATAATAATTATTAAAAATAAAGAAATGATATAGTTGTTCAATATAAATTGTTACCAATTACTTATTATCAATTAATTGTATTAATAGCAATAATGATTGCTATAAAGAGAATTACTTTACTGAATTGGCTCACATGATTATGGAGGCTGGCTGGTCTCAAGATCTGCATGGTGAGTTGGCAAGCTAGAGACCCAGGAGAGTCTATATATATGAAAATATTTTCCCTCAGTTATCAAATTTTTATATTCACTTCTTAATGAATGAAAATAAAATTTTCTAAATTTTCAAGTGAAAATATTATCATCTGAACTTAATTAGACTTTAATTAAAACTAAAATTAAAATAGCCCTCCAAAATTTTAATATTAGATTATGCTTTATCTCATCATTTAATGGGGTGTTAATGTTAGTCCCTATAGAAGGCATTATAGTTTCTTCACATAATTACTTGTATTTATAGTTAAATATATTTCTAAGTATTTTATTTACTGTTAATGGAAATTTTTTTCTCATCTCTTTCTTTTATTTTAAATAAACAAAAATGTAAACATATAGCTAAACCCCCAACTGTTTCCTTCTAAGCATCTTTTTCCCTAGAAATAAAGACTACCCTAGGTTGAGATGGATCATTTTCATTTAGTATTTAGCACTGCAATTTGTTTTTAAAGTCTGATTTGAATCATACAAAATTGCTATAATTGTTGGTCAAAAAGATCAAACATTAGCAATTTCATATGATTCAATTTTACTAGATATATACCACTATTTTGAGGATTTTAAGTATATGTAAAGGCTACCAGAAAATGAGTTGTTCTTTGAAAATTACTCTTTTTTAAAATATATTTATTTATTTATTTTTGCCTGCATTGGGTCTTCATTGCTGCACGCAGGCTTTCTCTAGTTGTGGCTAGTAGGGGTTATTCTTCGTTGTGGTGCATGGGTTTCTCATTGCAGTGGCCTCTGTTGTTGTGGAGCACAGGCTCTAAGTGCGTGGGCTTCAGTAGTTGTGGCACATGAGCTTAGTTGTTCGGTGGCATGTGGGATCTTCCCGGACCAGGGACCCAACCCATGTCCCCTGCAGTGTCAGGTGGATTCTAACCACTGTGCCACCAGGGAAGTCCTGAAAATTCCTTTTAAAAGCTACAAAGTTCTATTGAAGTTGGAGAGTGAATAAAGATTGTACTTGATATAAAAAAAGTTAAGAACATGTCCCAATGTTTAAAATACAAAATTGCATCGTCTAAAGTAAGAAATTAATTAAGGAAATAGATTTCCATTTCTTTTGACTATAAATCATGTATATTTAGTTACTTTAAGAAATCAAAATATCATTTCTTCCAGTTTAAAAATTATTTGAGATATAATAGGGAAAAAGAAGTTGCTTTTTTAAATGTTTTCTGGAGGTAGTTCCATTCTTGAAATTTTTTGTTTAAATTACATATAAAGTTGGATGAAAACAAATGATTCTATTATTCTGTTTACCATTAGTGCATTAATGAGATTGAGGGGCTAAGAGTTTGGATGAATTCTTCACCCAAACAAAAGAACTGGAAAAGTCATTTTTTTTTCTGCTTCACAGATTATTTGGGAAGAATTTCATAAACCATTTCACATAGTTTCCTGAATAATTTTAATAGATTGATGATGAAAAACTGTAGATTAACTAATTTTTTGTTGACTCTGAAATAAATGTATTTTATTGTCAGAAGACGACAACCTAGACCATTTATATAATGTCAAATAATTCTTGCCAAGAAGTATTAAAGCTAGTGATGATTTATTCTGAATTTAACATTTTTCAGATTTATATGTAAATTTATCAACAGCACTGTTTATTTTATTTATTTCTCTAAAGCTTTCTTCACAGAGATTTTTATAGCATTTAATAAAAATACGTATAATACTAGGTGAAAGGCAAAATAATCACTTTAATATATACTATATAGGTTAATAAAATACTGAATAAAAACAAGAGATAACTTCAATGAACTTGGTAGCATATTTTATGTTCTATTTCTCCACTCATACTTTTTCTGGATAAGAAAACTATTTTTGCCATCTTTACCTCGATTCTAACAGACATCAGTTCCCACAAGCCCATAAACATATCTTTTTAAATTAAAAAAAATTTGGGCTTCCCTGGTGGTGCAGTGGTTGACAGTTCGCCTGCCAAAGCAGGGGACACGTGTTCGTGCCCCGGTCCAGGAAGATCCCACATGCCGTGGAGCGGCTGGGCCCATGAGCCATGGCCGCTGAGCCTGTGCATCCGGAGCCTGTGCTCCGCAATGGGAAAGGCCACAACAGTGAGAGGCCTGCGTACCGCCAAAAAAAACCCAAAACAAACAAAAAAATGTTTTTAAATTTGAATAGAGAATAATATAAAGTTACAAGAACTGAAACAGGTCAGAGTGCTCTGAGGTATTCTAGAAATAGGAGGGTTTTTTTTTTTTAATTAAGAATTTAAATATTTGTGAATACAAATTCTCTAAATTCTTCTTGATATCCATTTTAATTTTTCACTTCAGAAACACTGGGCTTGTACAAGTCCTAATTTTCATTCTAGTAACTTATTTAGCATTAAATAAATAGACACTCAAGTCTGCCATTCCTATCAAGTCTGCCATTCCTAAGTGCATAACTTTTTATGCACTATCTTAGAGAGTTATTCCTGAAATGTCCATTTCTTATACCTATGATATTGTGTGTTTGACTTCTCCTCCACATGGAGATGATAATCTTCCTGTTATTCCATATTTGACAAATTGGAGGCATCTTGATGATTCCTGAGAACCCATATACCCCTGAATAAAGTTGTTATTTTTGACACTTCTGCTGACTTGATCTGCTTGTCATTTAACATATATAATGCTGAGATGCCTTCTGTTTTATGTAGAAGATTGTAAGTGCCAGCCAAGTTAGGACCCATTAGAAAGTCTTATTGTTTTTCCTCCAAAGAAGAAATATTCTTAAATTCAACTGTGAACATGTACTGTATTAAAAACATTCCTGTGCCAAGTTTGATGATACCTGGGTAGACCAAATTATAAAAACCTGAATAAGCACTAAGTCTCTCAGAGAAAAGTCTAGATAATTAACTATTCTTCTCACTTGTGATTGTATAAATGACTATATTACAGAGAAAAATCACATCTATGGGTACATAAGTATATGTATGTGTGTGTATATACATATTTCATATTTAATAAAATACTGGATTTTACTTTTGTTTAGTGGTGAAAGAACAGAAGGAATTGCCAAACCAACAACTATTTCTTCCCCAAAAGTGATGTTGGTTTCTTTAATCCTTCTCTAAGAAAAAAAATGGAATACTACTAGGAGTTTGAAGTCATGTTGTTTCCTTTATTCTAAACGATATTTTAATTAAACTATAGAGATTAATATCCTATCATGGAAGAAGCTGAACTAAATCCTCTTAACTTTCAAGATTCTATGCCATTTCATCCCCTAATTTTATATGTCATGGTTTATATAATTTTCATTTTGATTCAGTGATAATTTCTTGAATTATCTCACTTCTAGAATCAAGGTGAATTTTTTTTTTTTTTTTGCGGCACGCGGGCCTCTCTCTGTTGTGGCCTCTCCCGTTGCGGAGCACAGGCTAGGGACGCGTAGGCTCAGCGGCCTTGGCTCATTGGCCCAGCCACTCCACGGCATGTGGGATCTTCCCACGGGGCAAGAACCCGTGTCCCCTGCATCGGCAGGCGGACTCTCAACCACTGTGCCACCAGGGAAGCCCAAAAAATATATAGCTTTATTATTTATAACAAAGCTCAAATTGCTCAGGAAGGCCCATGCCCACACTTGACAGAACACAATTTTTTTTAATCTTGTCAATTAAAAGTAGATAAGCATTTCAAAATTTAAATCAATTTCTTTAAGCCTAATACATTCCATTTTGTATATATTCAGTGAATTAAAAATTCAAAGTCATCAAACCTCCCTCTACCCCATTCAAAAGATATTTCTCTGCTTTTTCCAGTCCAAGATAATGACTGAATGTAGTAGGAAGTTTACAGAATCTCATGGTGGCAGTTGAATTGGTCTCTATTTTTCTGTCACCCTACAGAAGTTCAGTGATATCTCTGGCTGAGTCTTGTTCAGGACACCTGCTGTGGACCCTTACAACAAATTCTCCTTTTCCTGCTCTCACATCTATTGTTCTCCCCTCTTTCTCACAGGACTCAGCACCTGAAGACAGCTATATTCACTGAAAGTTACTAGATGATTTGTGTCTTCATGGTTTCATTCTAAACCAACTAGGCACTTACAGGAAATAAAGGAATTAATAGTAATAACATCAACATTCATCATTATGTGCTTTGTGGACACTGATTCAGCCTCAGTTGTTCCTATGCTTGGAACTGACAAAAACTTACATGGCTTGGTCTCTTAACCTTAAATAAGGTTAAGTCCTCTCTCGCATTTAGTATCTATTTTGGATATAGAAATCTTCTATTTGGGAGGGAGGTGAGGAGTCGGACTCCTGGTTAAAAACATGTGTATGGGGGCTCCCCTGGTGGCGCAGTGGTTGAGAGTCCGCCTGCTGATGCAGGGGACACGGGTTCATGCCCCGGTAAGGGAAGATCCCACATGCCGTGGAGCGTCTAGGCCCGTGAGCCATGGCCGCTGGGCCTGTGCGTCCAGAGCCTGTGCTCTGCAGCGGGAGAGGCCACAGCGGTGAGAGGCCCGCGTACCACAAAAAAAGAAAAAAAAAAAGTGTATGATTTTCCAGGCCAGATCACAGGCACTAACAAAGCTTCATCTGGCAGGACTCTTGGGGAAGGGCTGCTGTCCCCACACCAAACTTAGTGCACAGTCAGTGCACTGCAGTCTCTGAAAGGAGTTGCAGTCAATGATGCAGGCCCCTCTGGCCAGTCACTGTCTTTGCATGTTGACATTCCTAGTCCAGGCACCGGCATTCCTAGGTCTCTTATCTGAGGCCTTGAACATGGTGTCTTCAGGCCCTTTAAGGGGGGAGGAGGGAGAAACCTTGGGGACACATTTCCCCACTCTCACTGAGAACCCGGTATTTTTTCACTCCTGGCCCTTCTCTTCGCCTCCCCAAGCCCAGAGTCCATAAAACTGCTGGAGCCTTTTGCTCAGGACTCCCTCAAAATAGAGGACGACCACCTTTATGTCTGTGTTGAGCCAACTGACCCTCCACCTTGGGGCCTTTCCATGGGCAAAAATAGAACAGGAGGATTTGGAGCTTTGAGTTTTAGACTCTTGCTTAACACCCTCTCAGTAAGTGATTAAAGACCTAATCCTTTTGTTTTTGGTTTGTTGCTTTAATCAGCTACTGACACCTGGCAACTCAGCTCTCTCTCTCTCTCCAAGCTCAGCTGAGTTCCTCACAGGAGGAAACATAGGTTTCTTTTCTTTCACCCACAGCAAGGTATGAATTTTAAGTTGTACAAATTCAGGATCAATGAAGAGAGGAATTAGAGAAAAGTAGCTATGTTGTTATGGCTGAATGGATGAACATTAGTTCATTCTGGGCATAGCAGAAATACAAAAGCTATTCTTAAAAGTTTCCTCTCCTGAAGTCTCAAGAACAATTCCCCCAAACACAAGCGTGTATGCACGCACAACACCTCCACTGCCACTACAGTGAGCCTCTTGGATCAAGTCCCTTTGATCATAACTGAACTCTGGCTCCATTCCACAGGTCCATTTGGCCCATCAGAAAATCCATCTTACCTCATGATTACAGTACCTTCTAAACTACTTCCTTTCACTAGAGGTCTTCCAATATGCCTCTTACCTTTAGGATGTTTGTTTGATTAAATCACTAGGGACTCAGGAATCAGTCCCTGCTTTTTCATCCTCCCCCAAGTTCCAGTGACCACATACTAGGATTTCTAAATAAAAATCTTAAAAACCATTTCATGTAACTTGAGGGATAAGAGAGAAAAGGAACAATATCCAAAGTCAGTGTTATGCAAAGAATTCCTCATTACCAACTCCCTGATCATTTCCTTAGCCTTCCTTTATATATCCTCAAGGTTTGCAATGCCCTACAAATCATCAGACTGTTTTGACATGATTTCTTGTCTAGTTTTACATAAATCTCCTAGCAGTTCAGACCCTCTCCTTTTCATTTTTTGAGTTTTGATGCCTCAGAAGAAACACTGAATATATTGTAACTTCACATTTATACAAAAAACTGACATCAGACATGCTCATCAACTTAGGGAAATAAGGTTCTACATGAGCTGAAGAGTGATTTTCTTCTCCTCAATGTAAGAAGGAAATTAATTTTAAAAACCTTAAAATTCTACCATTGTGATGACTGAACTCATGAAAAAATTATTGTGTCATGATTCACTGAAGATCTTAGCAATACATTAAATAAGTCAGGACCATTTTACATGCTAACAGAGAATTTATTCTAGGAGATCTATTTCCCAGATTCATATAACAATGAATATTTTAACATTTTCATATCTATTTAAGAATACATTTTCATATCTATTTAAGAATGCATTTTTAAAGAAAAAATATCAAAAGATTTTTTCTAGATGGTTTAACTTTAAAAATTATTTTTTTTCTAATTGAACAAGAAACACATAAATATGACTTGGTTTTATAGACCTGCTCATGTGTTTATCAAATGCCTGATCTAGTTATAATCCTACCATTTAATATAATAGCAGAGCCTGATCTATACCTTAAATTTTTGGTATCGATAGTGGCACTGTTCTTTACAAGTTGGCATAAATTAATTACCATTTTAAATTATTTCAACTTTTCTACATGTATATTGTTTATATGCAACTAAATTTTGAAGAATATAAAAAAATGTGTGTAGGTGCCAAAATTTCTGGTATTATTTTTATATCGTTAAACTTATAAGAAAATACACAAATCATTAAAGAAAAGATGCTTTGATGTTTTCAATAGTAAATTAAATATGTAATTTCTTACTTGACTATCTGCATGGAATCTTTGGCAGTATATTTCAAATGCCCATAGTACAATGGAGTTGAATTTTAGCAAATTTTGACAGAGAATTTTAATTCAATATTCATGTATCACCAGTGAAATATTTGAGTTCATTATCCATATAAAACAGCATGACCTAATTACAATAACTAGCTATACTAACTGTGGCTTAAAATAGTAATCTTATTTAACTAATATATATGAAAATTTAGATAATATTTGAATTGAAACACTTTTTGGTGGATTTGTGTAAGTCAATAGGTGTGTATAAGGTGTTTGTGCAAGAGTTCCTGTTTTAATTTGTTGAAAGAAAATTGTTTTATAATGTAAAAAGAAAACCATTCATCAACTGTGACCATTTTGCATATTCAGTAGAAACAGAAAAAAAGTTAACTGATTCTGTGAAATTCATAAAAATGGTTCTTTGCCCACGGATTTGAGATTGACTAATATGAATCTTTGTTAGGTGGGACTGATATAGTATTTTGTCTAGGGATAATTTTCTTCTTGACTGAAGCAAAATTTTCTGAGTACTTTACCCAATATTCCACAAATTATGAGGTTTTTTCATTCTAGCTGGTGGAGACATGGATTATTCCCAATCCTGTATCTCTCCAAATAGTAAGCTTAGGAAATTTTGCGCTTACAGAATCTGTTTCCTGTCTCTCAAGTTTTACTATCCTCTGCATGATGTTCAATGTATTGTTTCATACCTTTCATCCAGTTTTAGGTTGCTATGCTGGAGAGCAAATGAGCCCTAGATTAAGACTGCTCTGGTTCCACCTAATAAACTGTGAAGGGATCAAACTGTCTCCAAGAAGTTTAAATACACTCCAGAGCAAAGCTCAATAATATTTGTAGGAATAACAAATTATCCATCATCAAATTTCTCCCAGCCGTGACAGAGTAACAGGGCATTAGAGCTCTCGAAGTGTGCATACCTCTTCTCTGATACTCTGCTCTGCAAACACTAGGCTTTTCGAACTCCCAAGGATTCTAACTCCATATGCTCAATTCAAGGCTATCTGTGTGCTCTGATCTGGTCTCCTTTCCTTTGCTACAGCTAGGAAATTCTTTTCAGGCTTTAATTTGTGGCAATATCAGAACTTAGTCATTTGTTTCTGAAGACAGTTGTTTTCTATATTTTGGGTTTTTAGTTGTTTATTTTAGGAGGATAAGTTGGATGAATCTTACTCCATCATGGCTTGAGGTAGAAATTGTCTCCAGAGATTTTTAATCTTGAAATGTAACAAAACATCAGGTTAACTCACTATATTAATGATTTTATACTTATTTGACTGGGGAACAGAAAGCACATGCTTTAGATGCCTCAGGAAGACATATATGAAATAGTGGGATATCAACCTGAAAAAAGTCAAGGGTGCTTTTGACTCAGTAAAGTTTGTAGGAATTCTGTGATTTTCAGCATATTGGGATAGCCCCACCAAGGTAAAAGACAAGCTGTTGAGCCTCATATCACTTATTCTGAGAAAAAATGATAATCATTTTAGGCATTTTTAGATTTTGGAAGTTAAATATATCATAGTTGTGTGGGCTATATCAAGCCATCTGTAGATTCACCTGTTAGACTTCCAGGTCCTACAGGACCAGAGCAAGAGAAATTCTCCAGCAAATCCAGTCTGCAGTACAAGCTGCTCTAGGACTTGAGCCTTATGATCTAGCAGAACCAGTGATACTTGAAGTATCAGTGTGATAAGAAGCCTCTGAAAAGAGCAATAGGAAAATCATGGCACAGAACTCTAGTGTCTCTCCCTTCTTCTGCAGGTAGCTATTCTCCTTTTGACAAATAACTATGGCTTGCTAATGGACTTTGGTGGAACTAATGGACTTTGGTGGAGAGTGAATTACCATGAACATCAAGTAATCATGAGGTCTAAGCTTCGCATTGTGAACTTGGTACTGTCTGATCTAACTCCTTACAAGGGCCATGGGAGGGAGAATGTGCAGCAGCAAGGTATCATCAAATGAAAATGATTTATAAGGGAATGAGCTCAGGCAGACCCAGAAATGAAAGTAGGTTAAATGAGTACGTAGCTCAGATTTGTTTGACACTTTTCCTATTGTTTTGCCTCTTCTCCTTCAATCCATGCTATGGTATCCTGTGAAGTTCATTATGACCAAATGACTGAGGAAGAAATTTAAGTGTGGATTCAGATTATTCTACATTATATGATGGTATAATCTGAATTAGTTGGACAGTTCAAGCATTACAGCCCACTCAGGGATAAATCTCAAGAAGTTGACAATAGTTTGGCTGGATGGCCAAGGACTCAGAAGAAACAGGATTGGGAAGTTGGTGACAAAAATGTCTATGGAAGATATACATGATGGACATTTCAGAATGGGCAAGGGCATCTACCTCAGAGGAGCTCTTAATCATCAGATGGCGTTCTGATTAAATCTCTGATCTTATTGCTTATAAGTAAAATAATATCCCTTTTGACTGCTTACGTATAGCTACTCTGCCTCTGTCATTCTGGGATTGCATCATACCAGATACTAGAGAGCTCACTTTCCATAGCAGCATTCCTAATCTCAACCCTGGTCACTATTAAGGACAGCCATTATTGGGCTTCTCAATATGTTGATACTCTCTTATCATTGGCACATTTCTTTCTTTTTCTTTTTCTTTTCTTCATTAAACAAGTTGTCCCCTAGGCTCTCTGGTGGAATTGTGGGATGGATTCTCAGGTCATACATAATCAGTCCATTCAAATAGACCCACTTCCCTAAATCCCTAGAAACTTTTCACAAATTTTGCCAAGAGAATCCTAGTTTCGATATGATTTTTGCTGTAGGCATGTGGTTCTCAAAATATGGTGCCAGAACCAAATCAAAACGTTTAGTGGAGGCCCCAGTAATCTGTGTTTTACTAAGACCTCCAAGTGATTCTTACGCTAAAGTTTAAGAATCACTCCTGTAAACCATCATCAAATTCAGGTTTTATGGTGCTATCTCAGAATGAGGCCAGTTCCAAGCACCAAGTATACTTTACAAAACATCAAATATCAAGTCATAGATTAGTGTATTGCTTTCTCTTAAACATTGCATGTGTTTGTTAAATAATGTGTTCAATAAATCAAGTGAACATGTATGTGGGAACATACAAAGAGAAAATAATTGTATATCCCTACCACAAAACAAGACTCATTCTTAATTCTCAGTTTGTTTATTTATTTCTATTCTTTATTTTGTATATAATTGCATTTGCATTACTGTAAACATATTTTAGCATATTATGTTTTTGTCAGATGTTGGTATATGACTGTTATGCCAGCCTCATAAAATAGATTGAATAAAGATCTTTCCTTTTCTATTTTCTGAAAAAATAGCATGTAATATTGGCATTGTTTTATTCTTAAATATTTGATAGAATTTAGTGAAATTGTGAATTATGTAGGCCTGGGTGTTCTTTTATGGAAAGGTTTTGAATAACAATTTTAATTTCTTTAATAGAGATTTATTCAAATGTTCCCTTTCTTTTTCCTTAGTGAGTTGTATTTTTAAGAAGTTTTCAATTCATCTAAGCAGTTGAATTTGTTGCAACTGTTTTTCCATAATCTTTTTATCATTTTAATGTCAGTAGGATTTGTGATGAAAATCCCTGTTTTTATTCCTGATATTGGTGAATTGGTTCTTTCTTGATTTTAATGACCAGTCCAGTTAGAGGTTTGTCAATTTTGTTGATCATTTCAATGAATCGGTTATTTTTGTTTGTTGGTTTATTGTCTAAATTGGATTTTTGCTATCATCTCTATTACTTATTTATTTCTATTTACTTTGAGCTTACTTTGCTCTTTTATTTCTAGTTTCTCATATTTGGACGTTAATGTGGTAGGCAGAATAATGCCTCCTCCCAAATATCCACATTCCAATCCTCCAAATCTATAAGTATGTTACCTAACATGACAGAAGGGACTGTGAAGATGCAATTAAATTAAGGATCTTGAAATACGGAGACCATCCTGGATTATATTGGTGGGCAGAATGTAATATTTAGGGTCCTTATAATGAAAGGTAAGAGAGTCAATTTTAGAGGAGACCACAGAAGCAGAGGTTAGAGTAACACCATTGCTGGAAAGGCTCATGAGCCAAGGAATATAAGCAGCCTCTAAAAGCTAGTAAAGGCAAGGAATGCATTCTCCTGTAGAGCCTCTAAGAGGTATGCAGCCCTGCCTCATAAGACTCATTTTCATATTTCTGACCTCTAAAGTGTAAGATAATATATTTGTGCAGCGTAAGATCCATTAGCTTAGCCTCATAAGATCCATTTTCAGATTCTGATCTCCAAAGTGTAGGATAATATAGTTGTGTTGCATTAAGCCACTAAATTTGTGGTAATATATTGTAGCAACAGTAAAAATATAATACACTTAGAAATTTATTTTTGTTTTATTTTGTAATATAAGAACTTAAAATTACATTTCCCTCTAAGCACCACTTTAGCTACATTCTGTAAATTTTGATATTTATATTTTCAATGCCATTCAATTAAAAATATTTTCTAATTTCCCTTGTGATTTCATTTATGGTCCATGAAAATGTGATGTTTCATTTCCAGATGTAGGCTTTTCCCAGGTACATTAATGTTACTGACATTCAGTTATTTGTTGTCCAATACATTAGCAGCTGCCAGCCACAAGTAACTGATAAAAACTTGAAATGAACTGAAACTTGAATTAAAATATATGAAACTATAAATCATAACATTTCAAAGACTTACTATGCAAAAACTATATATAACCAAAATGTAAATATCTCATTAAACTGTTATATTAATTAAATGTAAAACATAATATATTCTATATACTGGGTTAAATAAAATACATTATTAAATTAAAATAAATTTTGTCTGTCTCTTTTTCCTTTCATGCAGTTAAGAATTTTAAATTGTATTATGGCTCACATTTGCAGCTTACATGATCTTTCAACTGGACAGCATTGTTCTAGTCTAACCCCACTGTAATCAACTTCCTCATCTCCAAATATATTTTTCCTCACATTTATTTATTCTATCTTCTTGTTATATGTTTGACTTTTTCATTATTGATAACTGCATCATGTTAGAAAGTAAACTTCAAACATCTTCAGCTTTAACAACCACAGCTCTTACAGCTCATCTACTGCAGCATTAAAAACTTTCAATTTCATCATTTCCCCACACATGAATCCTACCATTCTCATTTCTGAATCTATTCGTATTACAATGCATGGCAATCATTATTATTAGTCCCTTGCAGGCAGGATCCCTAAATTGCACTGTCTCCTAGTGTGACACAAACTCAAGTTAAACCCAATTACCAGCTCATATTTTGACTGCAGCTAAGTAGAATGAGTGCTGGTGAGGAAGCAACACAAACGTGTCTTGCTTAGTATTATGTTAAATTCATTGCATCAGGAAAAGAAAAAGAAACATGCCACAATTGTCTATGATGTCTGATTTTCCATTCTCTCAAATGAAAATTTCACCTTCTTTCTCTCCTCAACCCTCCTACTTTGTCTATCCATTGTTTGGACTCTTCTTGACTCTGCATTTCTATATACATTTTAGAAAAAGGGTATTAATTTTCCAAAAAAATGTTTTCTCATTTGCCAAAATCATACCATCTTGCTACTAAAAATTCAAACAAATTGCTGTTGTTTTCAGTGATTTTATAAAATTAATAGAGCCATTTCCAGGAAATTAACATCTCTAAAATATTGATTCTTCCAATCAAAGGATACATTATATCCCTTTATTTCTTCTTTAATTTCTCTCAATGTTTCGTTGTTATCAGTGTAAAGAACTTGCTGATGTCTTGTTAGGTTTATTCTGTAATAGTTGATGATTTTGATGCTATTATAAATGCTATCTTTCCTTATACTTTTTCTTCTTACATATAGATAATACACTTGATTTTCTACATTGACCTTATATATCAATTGAATAATTTCCTTATTAATACCATTAGAATATCTTTAGAATATTTTTGATTTTTTATGTACATGATCATGTTGTATGCAGATGAGTTGAGTTTCTATTCTTCTTTCCAATTCTTGCACCATTAATTTATTTTACATGTCTTATTGAATTGTATAAGACTTCACTAACATGTCAAACTCATTTCAGTATAATAGCTCTTGTCCAAGTTGTTTGCTTTGTCTAGAAATTATCGTAAATTTAGGAAAAAAGGGTATGGAAACTTGAACAATTCATTTATAAATTCAACAATAATTTATTGATTTTCTACTTGGTTCCAGGTATGCTTTGAGGTATTGTGGATTCAATGGTATAAAAAATAGACATCATTATTGCTTACTAATATTCAGTGGAGCCAATATGTGAATAAAATGTGTAATTACTTACCTTAAATCAAGTGATCCTAGAAAAAACTTGGAAGAAAAATTTTTAAGCTAAGATCTGAATTATCAGGTTGAGCCAAATGTACAAAAAAGGGTATGTATAACTTGGTATTGTTTTATTGTTTTGCCCAAAACCACGCAGTTGTACTTCCTTCAAACAGAACAAAATTCTGTTTAGTCCAACATAGTCTTTTTTAAATAATAGAACTCTAAATTACCATCCTTTGAATCTTTTTAGTATTTTTAAATGAACTAATACATATTAAATGGGCACATTGTATTTGTAATCAGAAAATATTTTGATTTGATTTGATTGCTAGTAAGACATTAAAACCCTACAGTAGAGAACACATCAGTATTCAAGCAATCTCTCAATATTTTAGGTTTTAGGGGGAATATTTTAAAATTCTGGTGTATGACATAATTTTCAAGTAGTTTTGGAATGTTTGTCCTGTTCCTTACATGAAGTAAGTGCTTCTATTTTATATAGACGTATACATATTACAATATATATTCAGAAAAGGAAAATAGCACCAATTTAATAATGCATGAATACAATTAACATTAATATATTCATTTCAAAAGACCTTAAGACATACAATCAGTTTCTGTTCTATGAACACTACATTTGCATGAACGAATATATCGGGTTGGCCAGAAACTTTGTTTGGACTTTTCTGTAAGGTGTTACAGAAAGACCCGAACGAACTTTTTTGGTCAACCCAATAAATAAACAGAGAAGATGCTTTTAGTGATATGGACAATGGGCACACTATTCAATCACTCCAATTCTTAGAAATGAGGTCATTTCTCAAACTGAAAATAATCTCCAGTTCTCCAGCTAAGGGCTCAAACTAGTTTGGAATTCAAAACAATATGAAGTCCTAATTAAATAAGTATGCAAATAAAAATTAATCATAGCCTTGTTTTGTTCCCACTCTTGCCTTCTTAGTTCTGTTTATACCATTTCTGCTCTGTCATTGTGATAAAGTCCCATTTTGTAGAAACTAGATCTATGTCTTGTTCCTCTCTACGTATATCTGACCTTTGATAACATTTCTAGGGTCCTACTTTCTCTTACTCTTAGAATTGAGGAAATAACATGCTTCCATGAGAAGGGTATTTGTTTCTAGCAAGTAAATGAATTTTTGACTGCATTCAAAGCTTACTGTGCATTTTTTGCCTTTTGATAAAAATAAAACAAACAAAAATCCCAAAATAACCACACACAAATAAACACTAGCTTAAACTTTTCAAACTAATTTATTCTAAGGACTGAGTTAAACCGAAACAAAAACTTGTCAGAGGAAATCTCATCTCTAGAAATAGCCTCTCTGTCTACAGCATGATCTCATAGGTTATTTTCCCTATGTCTTACAACATTTCTCCCTTTTGCTCTTCCTGCTGGCAGGCATCCACTACTTTCTCATAGTTTCTGCACCCTTATATTTCCATCCTGCATATTGTTTCAGCTTGCTGTCTCACAGGTTTTACTTTACATGTCATCTTTTTAGCATCTGACTTACTGTCTCAGTCTCTCTGTATCTTAATCCAAAATCAAGAAAGTAATATTCTATTTGTTTGAACCCTTTTGTGAATCTGCCAAGTGTAAATTCTCTGCACAATAAAAAGAACTGACATCTGCTGTGTCAGATACCCACCTGAGATAAAACTGGGTACAGTCTGAGAATGGGTAGGGCAATGTATAAAACATTACTCCACATTAATAGGGATTTTGATTTGGAAAACTTCCATGGATGGGGAACTGTGTTCCACAGGCAATCTGAGAACACTGTTTTCCTGCTAAATATCTACCTAAAATTCTTTTTCTGGTATTCCTCCTTGCTTGTTCTATTTCACTATTTCCAATAATTCTTTAATCCATCCTATTATATTTTCCAGTGCTTTCCTCATATACTTTTGAACATTTACAGTGGCATCCTAAGTGTTAATTCTAACGATATCTTTACTCCTTCTTAACAATTTGCATTATTTTCCACTATTGAAACATTGTTAAACTTGATGATTTACAAAATTACTGTCAGTATTTTCTCTTGGTGCTTAATCTCCTTCCATATCTATTGCTTCACAGGAGGCCCTTCTTCTGCCATTCAGTTGATGTTATTTATTAAGGGTCTATATTTGGTCCTTGTTTTGCATTACATATCCCCATGGTGATCTCATCAATAGTCACAGATCCAACTAACATGTAATACTATGATTCTGAAATGTATATTTCAAATATAAGCTCCTATCGTAAGTTACAGAACATTATTTCCAATGTAACTATAATAGACTATGCCAAAATTGAATAAAATATTAATAGAAGAAAAATAAAGTCCCAATAACTCAAATCACTGTAAATTGGGTACAATGATAAATAAACATGGCTTCTGGCTTGAAAGACTTCACACAGAAAGATTGTTGGGCCCTAAAGACATTATTACAAAATATTGTTTATGTACAAACCAGAAATATGTTTAGCATAATGGAGCTTTCTAGATTAAACATCCATGGAGTTTGCCTTTTATTGCTCTCTGCTCTATCAAAGCTGTCAACTTGGTCGTCTGCTTAGAGGTCATGATTTATAGATGTTTTCCCCAAACCATAGATTTTGAGTTGGAGGATGAAGGGATGGAGTAGATAAGCCACATGGAAGGCAAAGAATTATGAGCCATTTGTGCTGACTGTGCAAAAGAAACACTGCTAAGTAAATATGAACACTCCAAGATAATACAAAAACAACACAATGGTATTCCACAGTTTTTCCCCACTGGAGTAATCAAGCACCATGTCAAGGAGAAAAGTTGCAGAGTTCCTATTGTATTTCATGGGCTGAAAAGGAAACTAGCCAGAATCCTGGTGGCATCTAGGGCCTGGAATCAGGGAAAATTTTTGTTGGTTTTAATAGAATTGGACATCTAAATTACTTTAGAGACTGTACCTCTGGTGTTGGGGCCTCAAAGTACAACATCTATGAGAGTTACCTAAAAGATTACATGGACCTTAAGAGCTATGAACTGAAAAACACAGGTTAGAGCACACTATGTTGAGCATAATACTGACAGAGGAGCATTCTGATGGTGTTTCTCTCTTTTAAACCACATTGATCTGTGCTGGAAGTTGGATCTGCAGGATTTAGCTCTAGTATGGCTCTAATTTGCTGGCTCAATTTAAAAGACCACATAAAACAGAGATATTGTGTGTCAGTAAGGAGCAAAGAGCAGGAGCAACCGTGATAGTATGATGGAAAACAGGACATTTCTCTTTTTCCTCTGAAAGTTTGACACACTGTTTGGATTATATATGTCCCTAAAAGGAAGAAATGCAGCTTTATAAATAGTTTTTTTTTCTTTAAGTAAATTTTATGCTTTCAAATGGAGCCACTTGTACTAGATACATATGTAAAATAAAAGAATTAGTACACACCTTTAGTGACAAACTCTGTAAGGGAAAGCCTCACAGCAATTATGCCTGGTCAAAGTTCTGAATAAATTATAGAATATTTACCTAGTGAACAAGGCAGTAAAGAGTTAAGAGTGGTACTAGAGAGAAGGAAAACTTGAACCAATGCATTAAAGCATGAAACAGAAAAATATATACAGGGAATTAGGAGTTTAGTAGTGATACAGTATGTGCTTCAAAATAACATAGATATATTTGTTCTGGTATCCATAGCACCAACCCAGTTTTAAACAAAGAGTATACCTGTAGTAATTGCAGAATGAATGAATGAAAGAATGAGTGCATAAATTAATGTAAAGTAGAAGGAGACTGAATCAAGTAAAAAAGTAAGAAAAGATTAACTTATAAAGTTTCTTGTAGGCCATACTGAGACACTTTGGTTTTACTCTACAGTAAAATATTGTTGAGTTGTGATCATGCGAGTGTTTACCTTTTTCTCTAGTTGCCTGTGAAGGCAGTATGGAGCTCACCAGAGAGGAGGAACACTTCAACAATAAATCCTCTATATGCAAATTTTCTTCACAAATCGAGACTTCGATACGTTCCTTAAAAAGAAATTAGATTAGAGAAGTTTATTTAAAATTGTAGAAATATTACAAAAATGAAAATCACATATCTTAAGTATCATCTTGTTGCATATTTAAATTCTTCAAATTAATGTGAAATTCAAAATAATGCAATCACAACTTAATGTGTTTTAAATAACCTCATTTACCTCAACATTAATTTCCTCCTCTTAACATATCAATTACATTTCCATTGCAAAGAGCTTTACTTTCATGA
The DNA here is from genome assembly GCF_008692025.1 of Phocoena sinus. Classification (NCBI taxonomy): domain Eukaryota; kingdom Metazoa; phylum Chordata; class Mammalia; order Artiodactyla; family Phocoenidae; genus Phocoena; species Phocoena sinus. The sequence goes on along the minus strand of NC_045764.1, from coordinate 119,194,701 downwards.
TTTGTAATCAATTTTATATTTATACTGTGATGACAAAAATTAGTGTTTTGATGACTAAATCACCTAATGCAATAATTTCACTACATAAATTTACATAATTGCTCTGACCAAAACAAATTTGTATACACAGCTTGCGGGGGAAAAGTGTCTTTGATGATATACCCATTTTATTGTAATGCTGTACATCTGAATGACTTCCAATTTACTGAGACTAGTTGGCAAATAAAATGCTTTATACATACACACAAACACACACACACATAATGGCCCTATGTATAATTAATCAATTTATACAAATTCAAATTCAATAAAATATATTTTATGTGTATATTACCAATGAAAGGTCTAATCTTCAGATTTTTGGCATTGAGAGAAGGGTTTCATGTTCAACTTCTAAGTACACTCACAAACATGGAATTAGGAGTTAATGGTGTTACAATATGTGCTTCAAAATAACAATTGATATATTTGTTTTGGTATCCATTATATCAAAGCAGTTTTAAGCAAAAAGCAGTAATCATATTGCAATATACAAATGTACCAAACAAATATGTTGTCATTTATCATAATGCCCTCAAGGTCCATCCATGTTGTAACAAATGGCAGGATTTCCTTCTTTCCTTCTTTCTCATGGCTGAATAATATTCCACTATATATATATATATATATATATATATATATATATATATATATATATATCTCCACTCAACAGTTGATGGACACTTAGAGATAAGTCAGACAGAGAAAGACAAATACTGTATGAGATCACTTATGTGTGAAATTTTAAAAACCTGAACTCATAAAAACAGCAAGTAGAATGGTGGTTATCAGGGGCTAGGGGTGGTGGAAATTAGGAGATATTATTTAAGAGGACAAACAGCTAGTAGACAAATAACTTCCAGAGATCTAATGAACAGCATTGTGAATATGGTCAACAACTGTATTATAACCTTCAAAGTTGCTAAGTAACTAGATCTTTTTTATAAATTATTTTTTAATTGGAGTATAGTTGATGTACACTATCATATAGGTTACAGGTGTACAATATAATGATTCAAAATTTTTAAAGGTTATACTCCATTTATAGTTATTATAAAATATTCACTATATTCCTTGTGTTATAAAATATATCCTTATACTTTATTTTATACATAATAGTCTGAACCTCTTAATTGGCTACCGCTATATTTCCCCTTCCCTTTCTCTCTTCCCACTGGAAACTACTAGTTTCTCCTCTAGTGAGTCTGTTTCTTTTTTGTTATATTCACTAGTTTGTTGTATTTTTTGGATTCCACATATAAGTGATATCATACAGTATTTGTCCTTCTCTGTCACTCACTTCACTTAGGATAATGCCCTCCAAGTCCACCCATGTTGTTGCAAATGGCAAGATTTCATTCTTTTTTATGGTTGAGTAGTATTCCATTTTGTGTGTGTGTGTGCGTGTGCGTGTGTGTGTGCATGTGTGTGCGCATTTCCGTGTGTTATATCTTCTTTATCCATTCATGGACTCTTAGGTTGATTCCATATCTTGGCAATTGTAAATAATACTGCTATGGAAATTGGGGTGCATATATCTTTTCTAATTAGTGTTTTTGTTTTTTTCATATATATACCCAGGAGTGGTATTTCTTTGTCATATGGTAGTTCTATTTTCAGCTTTTTGCGAAACATCCATACTGTTTTCCACAGTAGCTGCACCAATTTACATTCCCACCAACAGTGTACGAGAGTTCCCTTTTCTCCACATCCTCGTCAACATTTGTTACTTGTGTTCTTTTTGATGATAGCCCTCTGACAGATGTGAGATGATACCTTATTGTGGTTTTGACTTGCATTAAGTGACTAGATCTTGATTGTTCTCACCGTACATACACACATACACACACAAAGATAGTGACATGATAGAGGTGTTAGCTAATGCTATGGTAGAATTCATATTGCAATACATAAATGTATCAGCCCAATATGTTGTATATCTTAAACTTACAGTTATATGTCAATTACATCTCAACAACAAAAACTAATAGATAAAAATATATTTTAGAAGAGTTATATGTCGTAGGTGTGATATAATATAGAACTATCATTATGGAATGGGATTTGCATAACCATATGTGAATAGTGATTACTATGTAGGGTTTCTTAGCATTGGAAATGTGCTTTTATCTTCAATGTTCAGATTAATCTTCACAGAAAATTAATCTTAAAAACAAACTAGTGAGATTCAATAATGGTAATATCATTATTGTATTATCACCATTTACACATAAAGTAAAGGTGTCCTAAAGGGACTATTTTCTTAAGGTTATGTTGTTTTACATGACACTTGATTAATAGCAAGGATTTGATTTTAAATCGAAAGGGTAGCAAGTATATCACGTACTAATGAAGAGAATCTTCCTTGATCTCTAACTTCTAAATTAGTGCTAGTTTCTTTGTTTCTTTGTGTGATTTACTTGCCAAAGTAAAAAAGTCAAATTAACTATATTTTGCTATCTGCTACTTATAGTAAACTTGAGAACAGATGCTTTCAAAATAAATCATTTAAATGAAATCTTCATGGAAAGTAAATGTAATTAGAGGAGGAAAGAGTAAAAAAAAAAACTGTCCATTTTAATCAAAGTGTAGTAATCCTGTAAGAGTTTATAATTCCATAAAGCTTGTAGTCAGCTTATGAATAATTTCTTGAAGGTATCAGCATTCCTTTTTGTTTGGCTTCTGAAATATGTAAAAAATATTTTGAAGGATGGTTGACATATTAATGTGAAGATATGCAATGTAGGTATTCAAACATAAATTTTCTACTTTGTGTAAGTTAATGATAGACTGCCAAAAAGCATTTAATAATATTTCAGCATCAATTTTAATTTTATAAGTTTGAGGCAATCTTGTATTTTCTTCACTTTTAGTATCTGTGCAAACACTTTTCATCATGTTATGCCTGTGAAGCTTAATGGGATTCAAATTATGAGAAACTTTCTTTAAAACTACACAAAATATAAATAAACTTTAAAAATTAACTTTTAATATATTAATTAGGAAAGATTTCACTCTGATATAAAAATATTAAAATGCAAAATATTTTGATTTATTGTTCTAATCAATTTGGAACATGTATTGAAATATAAAGCAAATATTAGCTATTTTCCTCTCAATCTATATTTATAATAAATGTGGAGAGTACATGGAAGAGGGACTCTGAAAGTAATGACTTAGATATGCCAAGTTATTTGGTATTTGAGATATCTTTTGGGAAATTTTTCTTAAATTCCATGAAAAACACAAAATGGTAGAAATTTTAATAGAATTTTATTGGATCTACAGGTCAATATTTTAAAACATTACTATTTTTCCTATCAGAAAATATGGCTTCCCTTTATTTTTCTCCCTAGATGTATCACTTGTGTACATTCTATATGATATCTTTTTAGATCCTTTGCATTAACTTACATTTTCTACTGCTTGTTGAAAATTAATGATACTTTTATATATTGATTTTTTAAATTCAGATAACTTGCCAATCTCTTTTGATCATCTTAGAAGTAGGTCAAGTTATCGGTATTTTTTGTTCTTTCTTTGTTTTGTGTGTGTGGTGTGTGTGTGAGACTTTCTATCAAAACACATTCTGCCTAATTCTCACTTCCTAATACCTAAAATGTTGTATACTTTCATATTTCACTGCCTGGACAAAGACTTCAGGAAAATGTTAAATAGTAAGTTTGAGCATCATTAATTTGTTACTGATTTAAAAGTATACATTTAATGCTTCTTCATTGAGCACTCTAAGTTTTGATGTTACTACCATTTTTTCAGAGTAAGCAGATTTTCTTCAATCTTTGAGGGTTTTTTTTCCATGAATATATTTAAAATTTTCTAAATACTTTACTGTACCCATTGAGACAATCATTTGCATTTATCTTTTAATCAGTTAATACGATAAATCAGTTAACATGAAAAATAATATGGAAATTATTTCAAATTCCTGAAATAAACTCAATATGGTAAAAGTCTGTTAACTTCAACTTGTGGAATGTGGTGGCTAATATTTTGTTAGTATTTTCTCATTTGAATTGATAAAACGTTTGACACCTCTCTAGTTTTCAATTCTGTCTTTATCTTGTTTTAATATCTAATTAATATCAGAGTCAAAATAATTGTGAGTGTTCTTTATCTCTTTATTAATTAGTTACTATAAGATTTAAATGATCTATTTCTGGATTATTTGGTGGAATTAGCTTCTTTATACATGTGGGCCTCATGTTTTCCTCATTGGAAGATATTTAATTACTCATGCAAAGTATAATGACTACAATGACATTTAGTTTACTGTTTTACCCTGATAGTTTATCATTAACTTTTCTCTAGGAAATTGCAAATGTTAGCTAATTATATCAAGATCATTTGCAAAAGACCTTTCTAAGATTCAGGTATACAAACTCTTAAGATGAGTAAACAATTTATATATACATATATGTATACTTATATACACAATTATTAAATATTTTATCAACAAATTTAGCCTGTCAGTTAGGAAGTAATAAAGGAAATTAGATAACCCCTTTAAGCTAATTTAAAAATCTTAGTATCTTATATACTTTACCTTTCCATGGTCCTTTAAAAATAATTACCTTTAGCTATTTTGCAACAATAAAACACCCTACATAGTATTTTTCTACATCAAGGATCAAGTGTAGGAATATGTATTAAAGAAAATAAAGATCAATGTAACAACAGCAACATCACCTTAATTTCTTGTACAGCATTGTAGGGTTTATATGATACATTATATTGGTTATCTCATTTAATGTGCACTGCATTTCTATCAAGAAAGGGTTGTATTCATTTGACCAAATAATGTGACCACATTATTAACTGAGTCAGATTACATAGCTGAGCTGAGATTTAATTATATGTCTTCAAACAACAAATTCAATGTTATTTTAATTATACCTCACTTTCTTGTCTTCTCAAAAGAAATACTGCTTAGAATAATTTGAAATATTAAATGCCATTCAATGAAACTCAACCTGCAAATGCAGAATCTATTCTTTACCCTGAAAAATACATGTCCTAATTTGGCTAGAGAAATAAGAAACACTGAAAGAGTGCTATAAAATAAATCTCTAATATGACAAACCTAAGAGTTTAGAAAAGGCGGATCTTTTCACACCTTTAAACTGGAAACATCAAAAGCATCTGGAAATTGAATTTTTACAGTAGGGGCTGGAAAGGAACAGTAAGAATAAAACGATATAGTACTTAATTATCATAATTCACCCCAGGTGTTAAAATGTTCAGAAAAGATATATTTATAATGAGTATCACACCATGTATTCTCAAACTGCTAAAGATAAAAAGTCTTGATGAAACATCATGTGCATTATAGAAGGAAGATAAAATAAAGTTAATTTTTGCCAACTATTGGTATTTTTTCCTGATATTCACCTAAAATTGAAAAATCTTATATAGTTACATGTGTTACAGTCTGTTGACAAATTGGGTGAGGCAATTGTTATAAGATACAAAAAGTCTTATAATGATTGCCAAATTATATTGTTCACCATTTAACAGTAGTTTATATATTGTATAATCTTTTATGAAAATTTTTATTAGCTTCACTAGGACTATTGTCACAGGTAAATGTAAGCATGACATAAATCTGAAAAATACAGAGTGCCAAAGAGTTATAAATTCACTAATGTCAAGAACTTATAATTTGGAGAAAAACAAGGAAATTACATATTACATGTAAAATAATAAAAAAATCTTACTGCCTGTATAGTTTGGAAATTTCACATTTTAAAATTCCAGTTAAAATAAGCAGAGAGAGAAAAAAGAAACTGATAACTACAGATTTGGGAAATTTCCATTTTCCTTGTATGCAATAGGAATCAAGATTTCTTACTATTTCACTGAAAAACCATACATGAACTAAGAGAGGTTGAGAGAGAAAGAGTGAGGAAACAAAGAACTTTGAAATAAAGGTCCATTTCAGCATGACTATGTGCAAAACTGAATAAAATTACACATTCCAAATAAGAATATATGCCTGTATCTCTCTTAAAAGATCCTCACAAGCAAGTATTAGAAATGAACAATTCTAACTTAGGTTATTTCCTACAGGGAAATTTTATAATAAATACAAGACACACTGCTCTTCCATCTATACACACACACACACACACACACACACACACACACACACACACACATACATTAAGTGCTGAGAAACATCTAAGCTCAAGAAAGTAAGTTTATGTTGAAGGAAAAAATTCATCCCCAAAGCTGTTATTCATCAAGTAGATAGGACTATGTAATATTCTTAGAACAATATCATCTTATGCTGTATACCTTAAACTCAAACAGTGTTATATGTCAATTATATCTCAATAGTAGGGAAAAGTTGATAAAAGCAGAGGGAAATTTGTTAAAATACATAAAATCTAATTATGTAGATGCTAAATTTTTTTTGAAACTGATAAAAAAGTTTTTATTAGAATTTACAATTTCTCAGCTCCACATAGGTATCCCGTATTCTCTTTTCTCTCAGCATTCTACCTATATTTTTGGATATTCATCTGCTGATAAGGCCATCATTCCTGAGAGTTGCTAGTCCAACCTCTTCAGGGTAAATATAAATTTCCACTGGGCAAGACAATTCACCAAAGTATCCCAGGATCCCCTGAGTTCCATCCTTTTTCTCCCTCTCTTCATTGTGCAGCACTAACCCCATTTTCCCTTTATGTTCACCACCACTCTCCCGAGAGCATATTGTAAATTACTTTTTTTTATTCTTTGGCTATTGTTGCATAGGGTTCAAATTACCCCATTTCAATTAATACTACAGCTCCCCAAATAGGTTGTAGACTCCAAGCTTTAGTACAACATTATTCCAAATGCTAGCAATACTCTCTTTTATCTAAGTAGTGTTACCCAAGTATGTTCACTTTGTGAAAATGTATTCCCCTGTGCCCTTTCAAACTGTGCACTTTTCTGTATATATTTTAATTAAATACTAATTTTGTCATAAATATAATAAAATAAAAAGATAAACAATAAAATACTTTAAAAGGAAAACTAGAAGATTTCTTGCATGAGCATACAGATTTTATGGAAGAATATTAAGGAAACACTTCTCTTGAAATTTGTGCTTTTAAGGAGACTGGATAATTCATGTTAATTATATATGTTTTAGTGCTGTTTGGACAGATTACAAACTATATATATATATATATATTTTTTTTTTTTTTTTTTGCAATACGCGTGCTTCTCACTGTTGTTGCCTCTCCCGTTGAGGAGCACAGGCTCCGGATGCGCAGGCTCAGTGGCCATGGCTCATGGGCCCAGCCGCTCCACGGCATAGAGGATCTTCCTGGACTGGGGCACGAACCCATGTCCCCTGCATCGGCAGGCAGACTCTCAACCACTGTTCCACCAGGGAAGCCCTACAAACTATATTTTTAACTTAAAAATTTTAAGCAAACCAGCTTTACAACAAATGCTAAAGGAACTTCTCTAGGCAGGAAACACAAGAGAAGGAAAAGACCTACAATAACAAACCCAAAACAATTAAGAAAATGGTAATAGGAATATACATATCGATAATTACCTTAAATGTAAATGGATTAAATGCTCCAACCAAAAGACATAGACTGGCTGAATGGATACAAAAACAAGAGACATATATATGCTGTCTACAAGAGAATGACTTAAGACCTAGGGACAAATACAGACTGAAAGTTAGGGGATGGAAAAAGAGAGTCCCATGCAAATGGAAATCAAAAGAAAGCTGGAGTGGCAATTCTCATATCAGACAAAATAGACTTTAAAACAAAGACTATTACAGGAGACAAAGAAGGACACTACATAATGATCAAGGGATCAATCCAAGAAGAACATATAACAATTGTAAATATTTATGCACCAGACATAAGGGCACCTCAATACATAAGGCAAATACAAACAGCCATAAAAGGGGAAATCGACAGCAACACATTCATAGTAGGGGACGTTAACAGCCCACTTTCACCAATGGACAGATAATCCAAAATGAAAATAACTGAGGAAACACAAGCTTTAAATGACACATTAAACAAGATGGACTCACTTAATATTTATAGGACTTTCCATCCAAAAACAACAGAATACACATTCTTCTCAAGTGCTCATGCAACATTCTCCAGGATAGATCATACTTTTGGTCACAAATGAAGCCTTGTTAAATTTAAGAAAATTGAAATTGTATCAAGTATCTTTTCTGACCACAATGCTATGAGACTAGATACCAACTGCAGGAAAAAACCTGTAAAAAATACAAACACATGGAGGCTAAACAATACACTACTAAATAACCAAGAGATCACTGAAGAAATCAAAGAGGAAATAAAAAATTACCTAGAAATAAATGAAAATGAAAACACATTGACCCAAAACCTATGGGATGGAGCAAAAGCAGTTCTAAGAGGGAAGTTTATAACAATACAATCCTACGTTAAGAAACAAGAAACAACTCAAATAAACAACCTAACCTTACACGTAAAGCAATTAGAGAAAGAAGAACAAGAAAACCCCAAAGTTAGCAGAAGGAAAGAAATCATAAAGATCAGACCAGAAATAAATGAAAAATGAAGGAAACAATGGCAAAGATCAATAAAACTAAACGCTGGTTCTTTGAGAAGATAAACAAAATTGATAAACCATTAGCCAGACTGATCAAGAAAAAAAGGGAGAAGACTCAAATAAATAGGATTAGAAGTGAAAAAGGAAAGTAACAACTGTCACTACAGAAATACAAAGGATCATGAGAGATTACTACAAGCAAATATATGCCAACACAATGGACAACCTGGAAGAAATGGCAAATTCTTAGAAATGCACAACCTTCCGAGACTGAACCAGAAAGAAGTAGAAAATATGAACAGACCAATCACAAGCACTGAAATTGAAACTGTGATTAAAAATCTTCCAACAAACAAAAGCCCAGGACCAGATGGCTTCACAGGCGAACTCTATCAAACATTTAGAGAAGAACTAACACCTATCCTTCTCAAACTCTTCCAAAATATAGCAGAGGGAGGAACACTCTCAAACTCATTCTATGAGGCCACTGTCACCCTGATACCAAAGCCAGACAAAGATGTCACAAAGAAAGAAAACTACAGGCCAATATCACTGATGAACATAGATGCAAAAATCCTCAACAAAATACTAGCAACCAGAATCCAAAAGCACATTAAAAGGATCATACACCATGATCAAGTGGGGTTTATTCCAGGATGCAAGGATTCTTCAATATGCGCAAATCAATCAATGTGATACACCATATTAACAAATTGAAGGAGAAAAACCATATGATCAACTCAATAGATACAGAGAAAACTTTCGACAAAATTCAACACCCATTTATGATAAAAACCCTCCAGAAGGTAGGCATAGAGGGAACTTTCCTCAACATAATAAAGGCCATATATGACAAACCCACAACCAACATCATCCTCAATGGTGAAAAACTGAAACCATTTCCATTAAGATCAGGAACAAGACAAGGTTGCCCACTCTCACCACCATTATTCAACATAGTTTTGGAAGTTTTAGCCACAGCATTCAGAGAAGAAAAAAGAAATAACAGGAATCCAAATCGGAAAGGAAGAAGCAAAGCTGTCACTGTTTGCAGATGACATGATACTATACATAGAGAATCCTAAAGATGCTACCAGAAAACTACTAGAACTAATCAATGAATTTGGTAAAGTAGCAGGATACAAAATTAATGCACAGAAATCTCTGGCATTCCTATACACTAATGATGAAAAATCTGAAAGTAAAATTAAGAAAACACTCCCATTTACCATTGCAACAAGAAGAATAAAATATCTAGGAATAAACCTACCTAAGGTGACAAAAGACCTGTATCTAGAAAATTATGAGATAGTGATGAAAGAAATTAAAGATGATAAAAATACATGGAGATATATACCATGTTCTTGGACTGGGAAAATCAACACTGTGAAAATGACTATACTACCCAAAACAATCTACAGATTCAATGTGATTCTTATCAAACTACCACTGGCATTTTTCACAGAACTAGAACAGAAAATTTCACAATTTGTATGGAAACACAAAAGACCCCGAATAGCCAGAGCACTCTTGAGAAAGAAAAACGGAGCTGGAGGAATCAGGCTCCCTGACTTCAGACTATACTACAAAGCTAGAGTAATCAAGACAGTATGGTACTGGCACAAAAACAGAAATATAGATCAATGGAACAGGATAGAAAGCCAGAGATAAACCCATGCACATATGGTCACCTTATCTTTGATAAAGGAGGCAAGAATATACAGTAGAGAAAAGACAGCTTCTTCAATAAGTGGTGCTGGGAAAACTGGACAGCTACATATAAAAGAATGAATTTAGAACATACCCTAACACCATACACAAAAATAAACTCAAAATGGATTAAAGACCTAAATGTAAGACCAGACACTATCAAACTCTTCGAGGAAACATAGGCAGAACACTCTATGACATAAATCACAACAAGATCCTTTTTGACCCTCCTCCTAGAGAAATGGAAATAAAAACAAAAATAAACAAATGAGACCTAATGAAACTTAAAAGCTTTTGCACAGCATAGGAAACCATAAAGAAGACAATCCTCAGAAAGGGAGAAAATATTTGCAAATGAAGCAACTGACAAAGGAGTAATCTCTAAAATTTACAAGCAGCTCATGCAGCTCAATATCAAAAAAACAAACAACCCAATCCAAAAATGGGCAGAAGACCTATATAGACATTTCCTCAAAGAAGATATACAGATTGCTAAGAAACACATGAAAGAATGCTCAACATCATTAATCATTAGAGAAATGCAAATCAAAACTACAATGAGATATCATCTGACACTGGTCAGAATGGCCATCATCAAAAAATCTACAAACAATAAATGCTGGAAAGGGTGTGGAGAAAAGGGAACCCTCTTGCACTGTTGGTGGGAATGTAAATTGATACAGCCACTATGGAGAACAGTATGGAGGTTTCTTAAAAAACTAAAAATAGAACTACCATACAACCCAGCGATCCCACTACTGGGCCTATACCCTGAGAAAACCATAATTCAAAGAGTCATGTACCAAAATGTTCAATGCAGTTCTATTTACAATAGTCAGGACATGGAAGCAACCTAAGTGTCCATCAACAGATGAATGGATAAAGAAGATATGGCACATACATACAATGGACTATTATTCATAAAAAAAGACCAAATTCCGTTATTTGTAATGAGGTGGATGGACCTAGAGTCTGTCATACAGAGTGAAGTAAGTCAGAAAGAGAAACATAAATACCATATGCTAACACACATATATGGAATCTAAAAAATGGTCATGAAGAACCTAGGGACAAGATGGGAATAAAGACACAGACCTACTACAGAATGCATTTGAGGATACAGGGAGGGGGAAGGGTTAGCTGGGACAAAGTGAGAGAGTGGCTTGGACATATATACACTACCAAACGTAAAATAGATAGCTAGTGGGAAGCAGCCGCATAGCACAGGGAGATCAGCTCGGTGCTTTGTGACCACATAGTGGGGTGGGATAGGGAGGGTGGGAGGGAGGGAGATGCAAGAGGGCAGATATATGGGGACATATGTTTATGTATAACTGATTCACTTTGTTATAAAGCAGAAACTAACACACCATTGTAAAGCAACTGTATTCCAATAAAGATGTTAAAAAAATTTTTAAATACCAACTTTAAATATCTCCTGCTTACTTGATGAAAATAGTATTAATTAATTAAATTATAAAACAGAAATGTTTACCAATGTCTATAATTTATGTCATTGATTTTGTTCGATAAAATACACACACAGACACACACACACTGTCACCTTGTATTGCTTGCATTTGAAATCATTGTGACTGAACCTAGTATTAGAAGTATAGGTTTTTTGACCAAAATACAGACTAATTTCAAAACTTCTATTGATTTGTTCAAATCCAGCGGTCTTTTTTTTATAGATTTGCATTTTATTAATGTATAGTAGCTATATTTATAGCTAAATAGTGACTAACAGCCAGGAAGACTGACAAAGAATACATACAATTTTTATGTTCTTTTCAGTATTTTCTGATGTTGCTGTTTTCTAGGTTATTAGTTTTACAAATAAAAGGTGTGAATTTACTCAAAAATCAAACTTAGATATAATGGAAAATGTCAGTAAAACATATTATTGCGCTACAATTTGCAGAGTATATGAGATGTTACAATTGTATTGCTTTATTCTAATGATCAATTCTGCAACTAAATTCAAAATTGTAATGTATTTATAATATCCAGTTATAATTTTGTAATAAAACTTTAAGTGATTCAATACAAAATATATGGATAGCCATAAATACAATAAAATGCTGAACGTTTCCATGTTATATTAACAGCATTGTGAATTGTATCTTTCAATTCCTTCTGATGGACAATAATGCAGACTTATATAATATTCTCTTTCTTCTAAGGGCAAGAGTAGGTGTAAAGCCAAAAGTTATTTCCTAAAAAAGTTTTTTTTTAAAAGTTCACCAGAATGTGATTGTAAACCCAAGATCTCCCTGTTTTGTAAGATGCAAACTCCAACAACACAGAACTTAAACCTTGACAAGCACATATACTCACAACACAGTTCACACTCTCTGAAAGTGAAATATAAACATTAATTTTCCAAAAGTTAATGTTACATACTTCCAAGTTATCTTGAAAGAAACACTTTACTATAGACATACCTAGAACAAAAAATCAAACTTCATTTTTACCCTTATATTTTGATTACAATTAAATTTGCTAAGCATTTCTTCAAATTTTACAATTATTGAAATTTTTTAAAGTGTCTTTCAAAACAATTTAGTTCAAAATGATCTTTTTGTCATTATTTTTATGTAGTTCACAAATAGTTCATTGTGAAGTAATATTCCATTGGAAGTTTTTTTTTTTTTTTGTATCAGTCCTTAAACATCTGTTCTGTTGCTTTTGTCTTTTTACTGATTTTGATATGTTTTTTGCAAAATTTTTGTTTTGTTTTGTGGTTTAGAAATATTACACTTATAATTTTATTTTTGTCAACTAACATTTAAGTTTTGGTGTCAAAGATATTCTCGCTTCATATAATGGGACATGAAAAACTTCTCATTTCAATTTTCTGGAATAGTTTGAATATGAACAGAAATATGTTTTCCTTCATGGTTGTAAAGCAATTAAGGGCAAAGCCTTGCAGGCCTGCAGCCCTAGAGTTTTCTTTGTAAGAAAATATTTTTAACTACTTATTCCATATCTTCAATAGTTGCAGGAATAATTTGGCTTCCTATGTTTCTTTGAATCAGTTTTTGATGGTTTGTCCAACACATCAAAAATTTCAAATATTTTGACATAAAGTGTTTAATAGCATTCTCTTTAACTTTTTAATGACTGCAGTTTCTTTTTTTTTTTAACGTTTTTATTGGAGCATAATTGCTTTACAATGATGTGTTAGTTTCTGCTCTATAACGAAGTGAATCTTTTATACATATATCCCCATATCTCTTCCCTCTTGAATCTTCCGACCTCCCACCCTCCCTATCCCACCCTTCTAGCTGGTCACAAAGCACTGAGCTGATCTCCCTGTGCTAGGCGACTGCTTCCCACTAGCTATCTATTTTACATTTGGTAGTATATATATGGACATATATACACTACCAATCTCTCACTTTGTCCCAGCTTACCCTTCCCCCTCCCCGTGCCCTCAAGTCCATTTCCTAGTAGGTCTGGGTCTTTATTCCCGTCTTGCCCCTAGGTTCTTCATGACTTTTTTTTTTTTTTTAGATTCCGTATATATGTGTTAGTATATGGTATTTGTTTTTCTCTTTCTGACTCTACTTCACTCTGTATGACAGATCTAGGTCCATCCACCTCACTACAAATAACTCAATTTCGTTCCAACATCAAAAAATCTACAGGGCTTCCCTGGTGGCGCAGTGGTTGAGAGTCCGCCTGCCAATGCAGGGGACACGGGTTCGTGCCCTGGTCCGGGAGGATCCCACATGCCGCGGAGCAGCCGGGCCCGTGAGCCGCGCCGCTGAGTCTGCGCGTCCAGAGCCTGTGCTCCGCAACGGGAGAGGCCACAACAGTGAGAGGCCCGCGTACCGGAAAAAAAAAAAAAATCTGTAAACAATAAATGCTGGAGAGGGTGTGGAGAAAAGGGAACCCTCATACACTGCTGGTGGGAATGTAAATTGTTACAGCCACTATGGAGAACGGTATGGAGGTTCCTTAAAAAACTAAAAACTAAAAATAGAACTACCATACAACCCAGCAATCCTACTAGTGAGCATATACTCTGAGACAACCATAATTCAAAAAGAGTCATGTACCACAATGTTCATTGCAGCTCTATTTACAATAGCCAAGACATGGAAGCAACCTAAGTGTCCATCGACAGATGAATGGATAAAGAAGATGTGGCACATATGATTGTAATTTCTTTAGTAATATCCCATTTTATTGCTGCAATGTTGTATGGATATGCATCCTCTTCCTCTTTTTTCTTCTTAGAGCAGTATGTTTGCATATTTGTCTATTTTTTCTGGTAGTTATTATTTCGTAATATATTTTGAAACCATATTATTAAGTGTTAAAATATTGAGAAATTTCATGTCTTCTTAAAGAATTGAACATTTTATAATTATGAATTATCTTCATTAGTTATTGCTATGTACTTTATATAACAATTCTATTAGATGTAAATTATATTTAGAAGCTTAATTCCAATGTTTTGCTTCTGCTAATTCTAACTCGTTCTGGATTATTTTAATTGTGAAACTTGTGCTTTTGGAGTTTGAATTCACTTAAATGTGTAAATCAAATGTTTCCTTGAGATTTAAGAGTTTGGCCCTAGCCAATAAGTTTCTGTTTTCTTCTTGCTATCACCCCAGGAATGTTATTGTTCAGGGTAATAGTTCATGTTAACTCATTGTCTTGGAGTTTCAGTTCAAACCCCAAACACACCTTAGGGAAGATCAGTGCTATAGATTCTCAAGGGAGAAATTTTTATCCTTAGTCAAAGCCAGATCAAGACAGACAGTCTGACTTTTTCCATTTTTTGCCACAAAGAAATATGAAGCTCATTAAAACAATGGATTAACTGAGAAGTCTCATTTCCTATTCTCCAACTAGCTTGTTCTAAAGGTTTTCTCTCCTATAATTATGAGTCCATGGAAAAATCATTATCCCTTGGATATCATAATAGGTAACAACACCTCAAAACTACTGAGGTTTAATTCTTAAATATTATTCTTTGTTTCAATTTTCTTCTTTGTTACTGGCTTCTGGGATTTCTATTTCTTGAGAGTTCAAGTATGGAATTAAAAGAAATAATAAAGTTTATTTATAATTTCTGCAAGAGAGTAATTTTGGATTATTTATATTGAAAATTGCCAGTGGTAGGATTCTGTACTTACTTTTATAAGCCATTATAATATAGAAGATATTTTGTGATTATTACAATTTGAGTAACTGTGTAAAATGTCTAGCAAAGTGCCAACTAAATTAGGAAGTTAGGAAAACAATGCATGAACAAAATGAGAAGTTCAAGAAAGAAATAAAAACCATCAAAAAAAACCCTCATGCCTGTTAGAATGGCTATCATCAAAAAGACAAGAGATAACAAATGCTGGCTAGGATGTGGGGAAAAGGGAACATTTATGAACTATTGGTGGGAATGTAATTTGTGGTACAGGCACTATGAAAAACAGTATGGTGGTTCCTCAAAAAATTAAAAATAGCACTAACATATGATACAGCAACTCCACTTCTGGCATATACCCAAGAAAATGAAATCACTATCTGGAAGAGATATCTGCACCCCCATGTTCTTTGTAGCTCTATTTACAGTAGCCAAGACACAGAAACAACCTAAGTGCTCATCAATAGATAAACGGATAAAGAAAAGTGATATATATACACAATAGAATATCATGCAGTCATAAAAAGATGGAACCTTGCCATTTGCAACAACACGGATGGATCTTGAGGGCATTATGCTAAGTGAAGTAAGTCAGACAGAAAAGGACAAATTCTGTATGATCTCATTTATATGTGGAATCTAAAAAAAAACAAATCATAGAAACAGAGATCAGATTTGTGGTTGTCAGAGGTGGAGGGTGGGGGGTAGGAGAATTGGGTGAAGGTGATCTAAAGGTACAGACTTTGGTTTATAAATAAGTACTGGGGTCGTGACTTATAACATAATGGCTAGA
This sequence comes from Phocoena sinus, assembly GCF_008692025.1. Taxonomy (NCBI): domain Eukaryota; kingdom Metazoa; phylum Chordata; class Mammalia; order Artiodactyla; family Phocoenidae; genus Phocoena; species Phocoena sinus. The sequence goes on along the minus strand of NC_045764.1, from coordinate 119,178,418 downwards.
GTTAACAACACTGTTCTGTGTGTTTGAAATTTGCTGAGAGTAGATCTTAAAAGTTCTCATCACAAGGAAAAAGACTGTAGCTATATGAGGTGATGGTAAACTAATTGTTTCTCAATGTATACATATATCAAATCATTATGTTGTAAACCTTAAACTTATATAATGATATTAATTATATCTTGAAACCATAAAAATATATTAAAAAACTTAAAAATGTAACACATGAGATCATTCATATGTGCTACATGGATTACATTTTATTTACTGCTGTTTAATATAGGCGATGACCTTAAGATTTCTTCTGACTTTCTGGTCACAAGTGGAGATAGCTGTATTAGGAAGATTTTATTCTAATTCCCATAACATTGCATGTTTACCTGGTACTATGTTCTTACATTTTAATTCTGCAGCATAACTAACCTTTGATTGAGTATGGGAAGTTGAAGATAGTAGACATAATTCTCCTTGAGTGAACTGTGTATGTCCATTCTTTTTATAAATTTTAGTTTTGTTTTTCTTTTCTGAAAATTATTAGATAACTTATAATAGTAATCAAAATTCATGGACTTCACAAAATTTTTAATTGGTAACATTAGTGAGGCAATTGACTTTGAGCTTTTATAAGTATCAGATAATGTATTGTAAGAATTTATGACCAATGTAATCAAATGTATTCTCATCAGTAATCCTTGAAGGCTTTTTTTTGCTAATAGTGACAGAAAATGTGTAAACCTCTTCATTATATAGTGAATTTCATGCAGTATCACTTTTAGTTAATAATCTAATTCCCGTAAGTTTTGCCCCAAAGCTAGGAGCAATTGATAGCAGAAGGTAGCTTTGGGGACCCTTCTGGTTTACATATGCATATATGCTAACTAATTGGATAATTTTGGTATTTGCTTACAGTTTCAGAAGTGTTACAACCAGGATTTTCAGATAGGCTGCTAATTACTCTCAGACCATATGTTGGATACGTGAATCCTAATGAAAGTGCAATAATCTTTGGATATTCCTAGAGGTTTGAAGCAAGTTAATGGGATTCTTTGATATTAGCATATTTTTTCACCTTGATTTGGAATTATGTTTTGATCAAAGTTTTCTCTGCTTTGCTACTCTAGAGTCCCTTCAGAAGCATTAAAGAAACAAGTTAAACCATGTTTTAGGCATCTTCCTTTCACTTCTACCAAGCAATTTCAGGAATAATATTTATATGTGTTTACCAAAGGGAAAAAAATATGACCTGGATCACAAAATCTAGCCATGTAGAATGCACATGATATCAATGATTATCAATGGGAGAAAATTATAACCAGAATGAAACAAATGGATTAATATAATATATATAAATCTAAAGAGACCATTCTTAGGTCCACAGCATATATTTTCACAAGTGTAGATTACATCATTTAAGGAAAATATGCAATAGTTATTAAATTTATTTGAGAGATTAATCACAGAAATAAGCTCTCAGTGATTGAAGAATTTGTAGATATATACCCATATAAATTAATGTTCTTGTGCCCCAGTTATCATATATAAGAATATCCATTAGGATAGTAATAGCAATGGACAGAAAATGGAAATAATTCAAATACACACCTAATGGTAGATGGAAAATAAAAGTAAACTATGGAATATTCAAAAGTGAAATAGTAACTTATTATTAATAATATAAATATACTAATATTAATATTTAATATTATACTAAATCATATAAAGATCTATTCTAATTAAAACAGTATGGGGGCTTCCCTCGTGGCACAGTGGTTGAGAGTCCGCCTGCCGATGCAGGGGACACGGGTGCGTGCCCCGGTCCGGGAAGATCCCACATGCCGTGGAGTGGCTGGGCCCGTGAGCCATGGCCGCTGAGCCTGCGCGTCCGGAGCCTGTGCTCCGCAACGGGAGAGGCCACAACAGTGAGAGGCCCGCGTACCACAAAAACAAAACAAAACAAAACAATTAAAAAAAACACAAAACAGTATGGTACTAGCCCATGGATACAAAGAAATATCAATAGATTACAGTTGAAAATCCAAAAATAATTCAAGCCCATAAGGAAGTTTATCATATGATAAAGGTGGTAGCTCACACCAATAAGCATAAATGGACATTTTTAAAAAAATAGGTTCAGGAAATGGAAAGCCAGATGGGAAAAATAAATAAAATTGGATTATACACACACACAAATTCAATATGGATCAGAAATCTTAATATTAATGGTAAAGCCATACAAATATTGGGAAGAAAGTAGGATTAATTACTCTATAAACTGAGTATGGGGACAGGCTTACTTAGCTTGATTAAAAGAAATATGAAAAATAAAATATTTTCATGGTAAAAATATATATATTTCCATGAGAAAATATTTGTAACATATATCACAAAAAAGGGCCAATATCCCTAACATAAAAAGAATCTTTAAAATGGAGGAAAAGCATAAGGTAAAAATGTAAGGGAAAATGCACTTGGGCAAAAGGCATGAACAATCAATTCATTAAAAAAGAAAACTGTAAAAATCGTCCTAGGAAAAGTTATTCATCTTCATTCATAATAGCAGACTTGCAAATTCAACCCTTAAGCAAGTGTATTTGATAATATCTAACAAAACTATATAATTACATATGCGTTTATTCTTTGAGAAATCTCCGTTCCAGGTATTTACCCTAAAGATACACTTTTAATTATACAAAAACACATTTGCACAAAGTTATCTATTGCCATGTTACTTTTAATGGAAAAACACTGAAAACAGCCTAAGCTCTCATGCATAAGAGATTGCTTGAAAACACTTTGGTTTAACCATACAACTGAGCACTATGCATCTGCAAAAAGCATAAGAGCTCCATGAAGTGAAATGGAGGGATTTCTAGGATATATTTAGTTTTAAAAGGGCACCTAAATATTTATTTATATTTATGTATAAAATGGTGTTTTTTGCTAAAAAGAAGGAAAATAAGAAAATATACAGTACTTCTACTATATATCTTTATTCAAAATAAAAATAATTGGAAGTCAATCTAGAACCCTAATTGGTATGTTTGACTTTTGAATTGGTAGTGGTATAACCACTCTGAAATTATTTTGTTTTGTAGGATTACATGTGAATAAATTTTGAGAAGCTGTTTGGAGTCTGGTTCCTCCTACTGGAGAAATTAAGTACAATTTGGAACTGAGAAATACAAACAAAACATTTGCATTGGAATTAGAAGTATCTCCACATATTGGGCTGAACCAATGACATTTTAATTTTTCTTCTCTTTGTTCACCTAGAAGGCACAGAAGCAATGACACTCAAGTAGTAATAACTACAACCAGGACCCAGATATTTGTTTGTAAATATTGTTCACCAATAACATGAACCCAAATCTCCTTGTAATCTCAGAGAAATTAGTGACTCCAGGGTTGGAGCAAGAAATACATAACATGAGCCTTAAAAGTCTTGAACCAGAAGTAAGGAAAATGCTGAAAAAAATGATGGGACCATGTAAAGTGAGTGTGGGAATAGTTTAAAAGGGGCTACTAGTGTCCAATCAGGCATGATTTGAACATCAAAATGAATAATGACAGTAACAGACTATAATCCATTGAATAAATTACTAATCCAACAATCAAAGTTGATAAAATCAGATATAGGTAGATGACAGATAGGTAGATAGATGATAGATAGATAGATCAGGGAAAAGGAAAACCTCTTTTTTAAACAATAGAATGCTAAATCACAAATATTGAAGAAAAAACAGCTTTAGAAAATCATCATTTTATAAACATCATAGTAACTAATTCAGATAAGATTCTTCAATAGAGATCAAGATTAGTGGACAAATAGTCTAAAAATAAATGTCTCTTCTGAAGTTCCAGGGACAAGAAAGATTTCCTAGTTGGGGATGCATGTTAGTATCAGACTCACTGCAACTCAAGAAAACATGTGGGCTTAGACATAAGATGTCTGCCCCACAGGGACCAATATGGGCTGACACCAAAGGCTTCCTCCATCACTTTTATTTCAGATCTTTTATTCTTGGCATCTACACAAATGATTCTCCAATATCAGACTACTTGAATCAGATCCACCAATTTACTTATTAACGTTCATTTTCCTGCTACCCTTCCTACATATAGAATTAAAATATCTTAAGGTAGGGTCCTAAAATCTGTAATTTTTCAAAACATCCTGGATAACACATGCACACTAAAATATGGAAACCACTGCACTATGCTCTACTGCCCACAGGAAGATTCTTTCCTTGGGAGTTTATTTATGGTAATTCCTAGAAGAAGCTAAAACCTTTTTCAAAAACCATATGCACACCTTCTATCAAATTGCCACCTTCACTCTGAATGAGAAGAAAAAACCTTTTTTAAATAAAATGATTCGGTGTGAACAAAGATTATAAGTTTAAAGAATAAGAATTTTAAAGCAAATGAGACAGAAGAAACAAAAAAAGGAAGAGTAAGAACACATCTATTTACTGAAGTACTTCATTACATTCAAGTTTTAAGTACAAGACAGTGGAAATGAAAGGGTAATTCTATAACTACTTGTATATGCTAGTAGTAGCTTAAGAGAAATATATTACTTCCTGAAAGTGCTTACCCTCATGTTGCCTTTTCCAACTCTTTTTTTAAATTGGCACTCACAGTATGCTAAATTTATTGTGAAGAGTAAAGACTCCAGATGTGACTGAGCTTTAAGTTGATGAAAGAAATTGTGAGACACTGATGATCGATGATAATTTCTTACATTCTGCTCAAATCTTGGCAGTAACATGAATAAATCCCACACAGTGTGGCTGCACCACATTAATTATTTTCTCTTACTTTACTCAAATGTGCCACACATTTAATAGGCTTCTTCAGATAAAAACAAATAGAGGACTCAGTCAAATATACGTATGCAATTTTTCTAAGCTAGAAATATGTACCTAGAATAAATTGCTAATGGCAACTGATTTCTATTTCTATAACCTGGGAACAATGTGCCTTATAATATGTTTTGGAGGGTGGTCCAGTTCTTTATTTTTGCAAAGCAGTCTAAGATTAACATTACAAGTGAATGGGAATTTCCACAAACAAGTATTTTCAATATTAGGACATGTTCTTAACCTTTGAAGTCAATGATAAATATCTCAAATTATGCTTTATATTATGGGGTCTTAATCTGTTTTTCCTGTTACTATAACGTTGAGCATCAGATACATTGGACAATAAATCCAGTGAGAGAGGTGGTACATGACAGTGAATATATTGGTTTAACCAGATTTGAGTTAAACTTGGCCTTGCCACTTAATATCCCTGAAAACTTTGGCAACAAGCTTCGATATTTTCATCTGTCAATCAAAATATTAGTGCTTGTTCTACACTATGTTTATGATGATTAAAATGTACAATGTACATGAACTGTTCTTCTGAGTTTTCTGTGTTTAATAGGCAGCCAATTAATTCCTATGGATAGGATGAAGGTAGTTGATAATAGAATAATAGAAGCATATTGGATTTGAATTTGTTTATAGGATATTAGAGACCTGAAGGAGGAAAGTGATTTTGAAAATGACCTAGCCATGATAAACATAAGACAAGCTGAAAGAGAATGAAAGAAATCAGGGAAGTCCTATAGGTACAAATTCAAGTGAGAACAAACCACTAAGGATCTTTCTTAATATTTTAAGACTTTAAAACCTCTCTTTTCCTGTTTATTCTTACCTTAATGTCTAGAAGGTGGTAAAATTTCTAGATAAAGTGATTTTTTTAGAAAGGAGTGCAGAGACATTAAGAGACTGAAGAGTTTCTGTTTAATTGATCAGTAAGGAAGCCAGTAGACTTCTTGGTCACTAGCAGAGACATAGTCAGATTCAAAGTTCTGATGATTCTGGTAATACATTAGCAGGCAAGACGTTGTCATGTTGAAAACAAGTCATATGATAATGTCCTATGTATTACTCCATAACAATTCAGAACAAGGATTATAAAGAGTAGTCAGTACCTCTTTTGAAGAATTTTAAATAAGGTATTTGAAATGTACGGGATGGGATCCTGATATCCAGTGAAAGATTAGGGCTATTGAAAAACTTGATACTTCATTTTTAGAGTCCTTTAGAGTCAGAGAAACATCAGATATTTATTAACAGCTGCTGCTGTAATACATAAACACCCTAATCTCTATTCTTTAACAAATATGATTTATTTCTTGCTAGATTAAAGTCCAATCTGCAGTGTTGGGGTGCAGATTCAACATAGTCACTCAAGAATACAGGCTGATGAAGGCTCTGCTATCTTTGACAGATAATTCCCAAAGTTTCTTTGTCAGCAAATGTGGGCATTACCCTGTTCACAGCCTCTTGGAGCTTACCAGTGCAGTACATTTCAGCCTGTCCTCCAACCCCCAGCACCTGGACCACCTGCACGAGGCCTTTCTTTGAAAATATGGGTCCACTCTGCCTGCAAACATTTCAGGCTGTCAGTGCTGCCCAGTACTCCATGTCCTCTGTAACAGCACTCAACCAATGCCTGACAGGACCTGGTGGATAAGCATTCAATTTCTCCTGTCCCTTTTTTTTGGGGGGGGGATAATTTGAGATGCATGGGCTACAATGACCCCTCAAGTTCTACAACAGCCATTAAAACTCTAGGGACTTACAATGTTAACTTGCCTCATTATATGCCTTAATTGTCTGCCTTCCCTTTCACGATCCCATGAGCCTGAAGGAAAAATATGAAAGAATACACATTCAATTATTGATAAAGATTGCTAGATGGAGAAGGAGGCACTTGTGGGCTTAGGGGGTCATATAAGAAAGTGCTTCTAGATTAAATGATCAGGAAAAAATACCAAAATTAAGTGTGTACATGATCCAATACAGATCTATGTTAAGAGATTAAACTCTCACTTAAATATAAATTTAATATATATTACAGTAAAAGTACTGCATTAAGCTTATTTCACGTGATTGTATACAAAGTTAATCATGTTAATCTTATATCTGCAAGAATGTACACACACACATACCCTTTATAACAACATAAGAAAGCTAGATGGAAAGCATTGTCTTAACTCTCTAACTCCAGTATTTAATATACCTGAAATATGTGCAGTTTGTCTTGGAGAGAAGCTTTTTATAACCAATCCAGAAAGCAGGATGTAGACCAGATTGACTCTTTTCAGACTGTCCAAAGTGATATCTATATGGGCAGGCCTAGCCCAAGAAGCCATATCATTTTCAAGTGATAAGTTAAACAGGAATGGAGAGTTCAAAATGTACATAACAACAGCAAGTAAGAAAAGATATTTATAAATATATTCCCTAAGGAATGAGTTTGTTGAAATCAGTTAGGAATTTTTGGAATCTGCTTCCTATTAGGTACTCATAATACCTTGAAATCAGATTAAATCAACATCTTAGTTTTTGAATTAGTATAGAAGTAATTAGGAGAATACATTAGAGTGCCTAATAGATTTATTGTTGTTATTATTTTACTACCAGAAGCCAACACATCCAAATGGTGTACTCTATTATTTACACATCTCACGAAACAGGATTAAAATTTATCTAATTGACTTGTACATTATATATGAGTGCTTTTTTGAGCATATGATATAAAATAAATCACTCACTTCATTTGTCATTCATTCAGCCATTTATAAAATTGTATTTTCACTGACTACCTTCTCACTCCTGTGCAAAGAGATAAAACTAGAAAATGTGGAGCATAAATTTTATTCTAAAATCTGAGGGAGTCAGTAAATGGTACTGAGCAGTAAAAAGATATATATGATTTGTGTTTGTACAGAACATTCTAGAAGCAGTAATAAGGATCTGAGTGTAGACAACTAAAGAGAAATGAATAAGCAGAACATACAAAATGTCAGCCTACAAAAATGTAATGCTCAAGATGAAAGGATTTGAGGTACTAACACTGTATATTTGATACAAACATTCTGAAGCTCTCCTACTATAGCTAATCCACAGAGATGGCCTCCAATGAATGAGAGCTTCTAGTACTCACACATAGTATATTTCCCCTCATCAAATCTTGGCTCACCTTGTTACTCTCTTTGATCAATAAAGTGCAGCTGAAGTGTTTCTATGTAACTTCCAAAGATAGTCCTTAGAAGATCTGAAGTGTCCCCTTTTACCTTTTGGAACACCTGCTCTTAAAAACCAGTGACTTTGCTGTTAGAAGTCAAAGCCACATGGAGAGGTCACAATGACAAAATTGATGTTGTTCTCACTAACATCCATGAAGGAGTTCCCAGCCAAGAACCAGCATTAATTGGAACCACATGAGTTAAATGTCTTGAACATTCAAACCCAGTATAGACTGCAGATGCCTGTGGCACCTGATAACAATGATCTGGAGCAAAAGAACCATCCATCTGAGCCACTATCAACAAATGGAATCCTGAGAGATTTAAAAAGAATCATTGTTGAATAATCCATCAGGTTTTAGAATAGATTTGCCGTGTAGTACAGATACATAAACAGATATTGGTAACAAAAGTGAACTGCAGCCGTGACAAAAGGCTGAAACGTGTGGATCAGTTTTGGGACTAGCTGTCAGGTACAAACTAGAAGGGTCCTAAGGAGAATATTAGTAAAGGCTGAAAGGGAAATTTTAGGCTAGAGGAAAAAGCGCCCTGTGTTAGAAATTTTGGCAGCACTATTTTCTGCAAAAATTGTGGGGAAAAATTATCCATTGAACTTATAGACCTGACGAATAACATTTCCTACCTTTAAGAGAGAAGCAGTGCCTAGTGGTCCTCTTTGGATTTTGGGAATATACTTCATTTGAGTTTGCAATTCCAAGCCGTTTACCTGATAAGCTGAAAGGATGCCAGTTTTGAGTGAGATGCGGAGAACAGGTAATGTAATAAGTCCAGGCTGCTGTGCAGGCTCTTATGTCAATTGTCCATACAACCCAGTAGATTTAATGGTGCTAGGGAAGATAGGGATGAAGTGTGGAATATTTGGCAGGCCCCTGTGGGTGATTCATAGTAGACTTTCATAATTTTGGAGCAAAGCTATGCTAGCCCCTATAGATAACTATTCACCTGAGGAGAAACAGCTTCATGCTTGTTTGGGGGCCCTAGAAGAGACTAAATACTTAACTTTGACCACCAATTTTCCATGAAATTCCATATGCCCATCATTAACTGGGTGTTGTCTGACTCATCAAGTCATAAAGTTGGGTGTGCTATGTAGCACTCAATCTTCAAATGGAGGTAGTATAAACAAATAAGGCTCAAATAGTTACTAAAAACACAAAGTTAATGAGAAAGTGCTCATGTTTCCATGACTTCTCCTACCACTACATAGCCTCCCCTTTCCCTTCACTTGCATTTATAGTCCATGAGGAGTTCCTTAGGCCCACTATTCAGTAAACCTGGCTTAAAAATAATTCTCCATAATGTTTTGGTACCACCCAAAAGTGAACATCTGCAAGCATTAGCACCTTGCTGAGGGATAGCTCTGAAGTAACATTTTCAGAGATAATCTTTGTATCAAGGAGTTTACCTTATTGTTAATTTTGACTGGAAGAAGAGATGCCCAGAATTTCAGGGTTACATTGACCCACAGGCTGTGACTAATAGTTTGGCTTGAGAGTCAGGAGCTTTGAAGGAATATGGTTGAAAAATTGTTGACAAACGGGACAGGAAAAAGGTAAAAGACAGACATCCCTAATAAAATACTTGTGCCCCATGCCCATGCTTAGAAAAAAATAATGAAGCACATAAGAATCTTAATAATCAGGTGGACAAGATGAATTATTCCTTGAATGTCAGTCAACCTCTCTCCAAGCTATCCTTCTCCTTGCCCAATGGGCTTTGAATAATGTGGTCACAGGGGCAAGGATGGAGGGTATGTATGGATTCAGCAATATGGACTTCCACTCACCAAGAATCACCTGGTAATGTCCACTGCTGAGTGCCAAACCTGCCAGCAGCAGAGACTAATACTGATCCCACAACATGCCACCATTCCTTAAAAAGTCCCTCTGACCACACTGGGTTAATTCTATAATGGAAGGTAGAGTGATTTGTCCTCATTGGAATAGATACCTACTTTGGATACTGATTTACATTCTCTGGTTTGAATGGTTCTGCCAAAACCAGGAAAAAGAAACATTATTTATATACTTATTTTATGTCCAAATCTCATCAAGTTTATGCCAACAGCATTGCTTCTGTTTCCCCAATATCACTGCTTCTTATCAGGGAAGTCGTTGTTCATAAAATGAAGTGTGCTAATGAGTTCTTGTTCATGGAATACACTGGTTTTATAATTTTCCCCGTCACACCATTAAATAGTTGAATGACCTTTTGTAGACTAAATCTTTTGCAGATTTAGTCATGGTGCTGGCTTGATGGCATCACAGCAGGGCTGGGATAATATCCTTCTTGATGTATATGCTAAGAATCAACATATTGTGCTGTTTCTCCCATACCCTGGATTCATGGGTCTGGGAGTAGAAGGATTAGATTGATAGCACCTCCTCTCATAGTTATTCCTAAAATACAGTTCAAATTTTTGTGTTCCCATCTTTGAAATTTTGGGTTCTGCTGGATGGATTAGAGATTGTGATAGGTAAAATTCTAAAAGTCCCTCCCTTTTCCCCTGCCACACATACACAGCATTCTTGTTCCCTGGTTATTCAAACATTAAAGTACTTACATGAACAAATTATTTTATGACATAATCAAAATCACAAGTCAGTTGGCCTTAAGATGTAAAAACTATCTGGTTATACCTGACTCAATAAGATGTATCTTTAAAATCTAGCAGTGGACTTCCCTGGTGGCACAGTGGTTAAGAATCCACCTGCCTGGGAATGTGAATTGGTTCAGCCACTGTGGAGAACAGTATGGAGGTTCCTTAAAAAACTACAAATAGAATTACCATATGACCCAGCAATCCCACTACTTGGCATATACCCTGAGAAAACCAAAATTCAAAGAGAGTCATGTACCAAAATGTTCATTGCAGCTCTATTTACGATAGCCAGGACATGGAAACAACCTAAGCGCCCATCATCGGATGAATGGATAAAGAAGATGTGGCACATATACACAATGGAATATTACTCAGCCTTAAAAAGAAATGAAATTGAGCTATTTGTAATGAGATGGATAGACCTAGAATCTGTCATACAGAGTGAAGTAAGTCAGAAAGAAAAAGACAAATACCGTATGCTAACACATATATATGGAATTTAAGGGAAAAAAATGTCATGAAGAACCTAGGGGTAAGATAGGAATAAAGACGCAGACCTACTGGAGAACGGACTTAAGGATATGGGGAGGGGGAAGGGTGAGTTTTGACAGGGCGAGAGAGAGTCATGGACATATACACACTAACAAACGTAGTAAGGTAGATAGCTGGGGGGAAGCAGCCGCAAGGCACAGGGATATTAGCTCGGTGCTTTGTGACAGCCTGGAAGGGTGGGATGGGGAGAGTGGGAGGGAGGGAGACGCAAGAGGGAAGACATATGGGAACATATGTATATGTATAGCTGATTCACTTTGTTGTAAATCAGAAACTAACACACCATTGTAAAGCAATTATACCCCAATAAATATGTTTAAAAAAAAAAAAAAAAAAAAAAAAAAAAGAATCCACCTGCCAATGCAGGGGACATGGATTCAATCCCTGGGCCGGGAAGATCCCACATGCCACAGAGCAAGTAAGCCCATGCACCACAACTACTGAGCCTGTGCTCTAAAGCCCATGTGCTGCAACTACTGAGATCGCGCCACAACCACTGAAGCCCTCGCTCCTAGAGCCCGTACTCTGCAACAAGAGAAGCCACCGTAATGAGAAGACTGCGCACCACAATGAAGAGTAGGCCCTGCTTGCCGCAACTAGAGAAAAGCCTGCACACAGCAATGAAGACTCAACACACAAAAAAATTTTTAAAAATAAGATAAAAAATATTTTAAAAAATGTTCTATATAAATAAATAAAAGCTAGCAGTAAAAGAACAAGTCAGGAGATTTGAAGAATGAAAAGTATTCAAAAAAATGCTTCTGACTTTAAAGGTGGAGAGGGCCATATGAGGAGGAATCCAAGTGACCTCTGGAAGATGGGCTCAGCCCCTGCAACAGCCAGGAATCTCAGGCCTACAATTGTAAGGAAATGAATTCTGCCGATAGCATAAAAGAGCTTGGAAATGTATTCTTTCCTAGATCCTCCATACAAGGGTCCAGCTTAACTGACGCCTTGATTTTGGCCTTAGGAGTGCCCAAGTAGAGAACTCCAGTTGATCCCTGGTGGATTTCTCATATACGAAAATTATGTGATAATAAATGAATGTTTTAAGCTGCCAAGTTTGCGGTAATATGTCACAAAGCAATAGAAAACTAGTACAGAAATCCTGGTTTCCAGGGGACCAACTACTTCCATCAAGATTGAACAATGGTTCCATTAAACTGGAGATCATGGCTACCACTAAGTTACTTGGTTCATGGCAACTGAGCCAACAGGCAAAGGAGGAGCTTACTGTGCAGACTGGAGAGATTCACTTGATTTTTATCACAAAATAGGAGTAGTGAGAAATATGTCTGTTAGTCAGAAGGTCTCCTAATTACATCTTAGTAATTCCATATCCTTTAGGGAAAAAAAAGTAATGGAAATCTACAACAACCCAATACAGAAAAGATTAATAATTGCCCAGACCCCTTGGTAATAAAATTTTGGAATACTGACAAAACAAAGAATCATGGCCAGCTGAGGTGTTTGCTGAAGGCAAAGAAAATATGCAGTGGGGCGGAGACGGGGAGGGATAAAACAAGAATGTTCCAAATACCATGTAAGCTTTTGTGACCAGTGACATAGATAGGGCCACAATGGTTATAATAGTCCTGCATATATTAATATTAGTATACACATACCAAATATTTCCTCTTTTCCCCTCTCCTATTATATGAGATGTGATCATATACTTTAAATTCATATATCAGTGTTTGACAGGATATTAGAGGGAATGTGTGATTCAACAAGAAAGGTATGAACGTCATCCAAGATGAACTAAGTGGTACATAGTATTTTTTATTGACTATTATTGAGAAGAGAGTAAGCATTGTCCAAGGCATAGTTTGGTAGAGGCATGACTGCTATTGTCTTAATGGAGGTGTACATGAATACCAAATTGATTTGGAATTATCTCTGTGACTTGACTAAGCCGGAACTATGCTTCCCACAATCCCCTTTCCTGTATGCTTCTGAATGAGAGTTGGTCTAAAGAGAAATTTGCCTGAGATTTGAAAAGTAGAAGTAAAACAGAAGTCATTGATCTCTGAAGGTTGCAGTAATAAGACAAATACAGAGGCATTAGAATATTCTAGCTTGCCTCTACCCTACACTGTTCCATGTCCACTCCTATGTGATTGCTAGCTCTGCTAACCAACAATGACATCAGGCCCAATGTCAGACACAAAGACAGTAGCTATCACTAGGCTTTTCCCCCCAGCTCCTCTTCCCATTCTCACTCTAGCAGCTACCTGTACCTGGCTTCCCATATGTCCTTACAAGCACTTGCCTGTCCTCACTAGTGCTAAATGTTGATGAAAAGTCTTTTTAGTACCTTTTCTATAATCCTTCAACAAACTCTTTTGGGCTGTACTTCCCAAAGCTCCCCAGCATGATGTAAGGCCATATTAATACTATACATTCCTTTTTCCATAATAATTACAGTTGTTCTGATTTCCTGATTTATCCTCGACTGTTCTGACAATTTAATTCTTTCCCAGAATTCTGCCCACCACTCAGATCACAATGTCTCCAGTGACTTCCAGGCAGGTGGGAGTGCTGGTCATCCCCCTTAATGACTCCTCTGCAGCCAAGCCATTCAGCCTCACACTTAGAATTTAAAGTTCCTCCTGCCCCTTCTGGGTTGAGATGAAATACTGCATTAGACAGTAAGAGATCTGGCAGTCTGGTGTGGCCTCCAAGTTGGTATATCATGCAATATAGAAGTGAGAAAAAATTAACTCCCCGTGGGGTGAACTTTAATTAATGCAGAATAGAACATGGAAATGAGCCTAGCAAGTGAATTTCCTCCTCTCCCACAGACTAATCTGAAATACAGCCTTTCCATGCATTCTATCTAAAGAAACACCAATGTACACACCTGCCAAGAGACATGTTTTGTTTCTTTTCAGCTCATTATGAAGTAGAAGCAATCACCATGCTGGATCACTTCACATTGCTTCACATCCCTCCACACCTCATTTCTTCTTTTCTTCATTTTCACTGTCCTGGGTTTTAACCTCCCAACTAAGCATCTTTGGTCAAGCTTCTTTTTTTTTTTTTTTCAACTAGAGCACCAAACTAAAACTCAATGACAAGCTAAGTATGAATACTGTGGTGATGGGAATGGAAATGAATGGAATAACTATGAATGACATGAAGGAGATAGACTAATTGGATGTTTTAGGCATAGAAAAAGGAGAAAGCCAATTTTGCCAAATTTGGTGGACAAATATGCCAATCCAAAATATAAAGAAAACATGTCATGAATGAAAAAAAGGGTTTTAAGGGAGAGATAGGTTCATATGGAGGCTGAAGAATTGTTAGTCTGTTGAAAGTGACAGGCAAATTTTTCCAGGGATGGGATATAGAATGAGAATAAAAATGTGACATTGCCCATCTTATTAATTAGAATGTCTTTGGGTTCTGTTATGCTAGGGAAACAGCCACAACATGATGGCAAAATGATACTTTTTAATAAACGTAGCTAAATATATATATATATATATATATATATATATATATATATACATATACAAAACAAAGTAAATAGAAATCTAGGATAAAAAGTTGCATGAAGCATTTTTCCCAAGTCATATTCTGGCTTCTTTTAAATCAACTTGTACCTGGGTACTTGATCTTCGTTAATGAAGTTTTTAGAGCAGTTAACCTGTTGGTAACTTTTGCTGTAACCCCTAGCAGCATTCTTGAAGCACATCCCTTTAGATTTTAAAGCTTCTCAGTTAGTTAGTGAAATGGCTCTACCTAATCATTCTTTTATTAGATGTGGCTATTTTCTATGACATATATATGAATATTATACATGTATGTTCTGAGTTGATTATAATTTAATTTTAATTATGGACAAGAAACTAACACTTTAACTCTGCTGCAATTTGCCCAATCAGAAAAGCTAGTACAAAACTTTAACTATTAAATAAATAAAATTTACAAAAAATTTTTAAGTTCAAATTTTAAAACGAAAAGCTAGTACATTTGTCTATTGCATGTAAAAAAGATGACACCTTCTTATCTACTTATAATGGAAGTCTCCTACTGTGTTTTTCTATAGCTCTGAGAAAGCAGTGATGTTCTTCACAAAGTGGGTTATGTCCTAAATAATTTCCCTTCTGTTGCAGCGCCCTAATATTTAACTGGATGTACAAGCTGGCAAGGGCCGCTACGTTTTAAAATAAGACTGAGACTTCATTGGAATAATTCAATCAGTTTTTAAAAAGAAGAACATGATGCAATACATTAGACTTAGCATTAGTAATTTCTTCACAAGTACACCCATATTCAGGTCAAGCCTTAACTGCAGTTCAGGATTATATATGAGGTTTACCACCGAGTAATGGAGAAACAACGTAATGAACTAAAAGAGGAAATATGAGTTAAAATAACATGTAAATGCCTAAATATTGAGGTTAATATAAAATTTTAAAGCTCACATTTCCATCTTTCTTCCCATGTTATTCAATGCTTTTGTAGTCATTACTTTTTGTGTCTTTTTTTAAATTTTAATTTAATTTTTTTAAAATTTAATTTAATTTAATTTTTTTAATTTTTTTATACAACAGGCTCTTATTAATTATCTATTTTATACATATTAGTGTATACATATTAGTGTATTCATCCCACCACCAACCCCCTCCCCTGCTTTCCCCCCTTCATGTCCATACATTTATTCTCTACGTCTGTGTCTCTATTTTTCCCTTGCAAACTGGTTCATCTGTACCATTTTTCTAGATTCCACATATATGTGTTAATATATGATATTTGTTTTTCTCTTTCTGACTTACTTCACCCTAGTCATTAGTTTTTTTTTTTTAGTGTTTATTTATTTTTACTTGTTGACAGTTTGCTTTATTTATTTATTTATGGCTGTGTTGGGTCTTTGTTTCTGTGCGAAGGCTTTCTCTAGTTGTGGCAAGCGGGGGCCACTCTTCATCGTGGTGCGCGGGCCTCTCACTATCGCGGCCTCTCTTGTTGTGGAGCACGGGCTCCAGACGCGCAGGCTCCAGACGCACAGGCTCAGTAATTGTGGCTCACGGGCCCAGTTGCTCCGCGGCATGTGGGATCTTCCCAGACCAGGGTTCGAACCCGTGTCCCCTGCATTGGCAGGCAGACTCTCAACCACTGAGCCACCAGGGAAGCCCAGTCATTAGTTTTTAAATGTATATATTAACATATACTTTAGTAAGAGTGGGAGAAAATATGTCAGGCATTATAACCGTACCAAGTTATTAACACTAATATTAATAAATTTTATTAAGATTTATTAACAAGAATATTTTTAATCTTGTTCTTTAAAATGGTGATTTCTTTCACAAGCACTGTTTTGATCTATGAGGGATTTAAATGCAAAGATTCTGGCAAAAGCAAAATATATGAGCACTCTGACATTCCTTAACAGACTTTCATTGTTGAATATACTTAATTGGAAATATTACCTTAGGAAAAAAAACATTATTTCATGAATGAAAGCTCAAGATCTATATCATTTAGAGAACTGTAACTATTACTCTCAAAACAATCAAAGTTTGGATTCATTCTTTTCTGGCATTCTGGCTAAGAAAGCATTGATGCAAAACTGCTGCTAGTAATAGATGACAGTTGTTAAAGGGAAAAAGGTCAAGACGTCAAGGCTAAGTTAAATTACATGGCCATGTTTAGGGACTCCTGAAAGAAAGACTATTAAAGAAATAAACACCTTCTGGATGCATTTATTTCAGAAAACCTTAAAAGAGAATTTTAATATGTTTTTATTGAGAAGTTGACTTAATATGATTCTCAAGATTTGTTTTTCTAAGTAAATGTCAGATTTCCGTATAAAGAACACTATTGGTCATTTCTGAAGTGTAAATAATGTCAAGATTAAATGTATAATCTTTACAGTATCAAGAGGTATCTGGCTACAATTTCACCATATGTCATATGATTTCTCTTTCATGAATTCTGACTTTGCCTTTTCCTTGTCCATTTTCCTTGTTCTCCTCTTTCTATACTGTTTGACTGCCTCTACTTATTCTCAGTTTCTTCTTCACAAATTTAATATGCCTACAGATATCTCAGCTTCCTCAGTGTCTTGATATTTCCTTATTTAAATAAGAAAATCTAATTACTCTCCATTAGTTTCTCATGGCATTGCTCTGTATCAATTTCTCATATGCCCTTTGCCCCAAGTAGGCCACCTATCATTTACCCCAAAGTAATGTGTCCTAACCAGGTATGTACCAGAAGTATCCCAGCCCATCTAGCAAAAACATAGCTACCTAAAGAGAGAAGCTATGATCAATGTGCCACTAGAAGATGTAAGTAGAGGCATTATCATGAATGACCTATTTGGTATAATAGTAATTACTTCCTTTTCAGTTATTTTTAATAAGCATTATAACTAGCATTCAAAATACTAGTGCTGAATATTACCATAATTAACTTATAAGTATTGTTTTTGTTCTCTTCCAAATCTTCAAAATTTGGGAAAAGTCATGGAACTGTGGCTACCTGTATCACTTTACTTTGATGATTGTACAAATCAAAACAAAACAAAACACACACACACGTGATTCAATAATTTGAGAAAGAAAACAGATTAGAATAAGTTGAGCCAGATTCAGTCCCTCTTTTAACAAGCTTAGTCTGTCCATATTCTCTGGTCTATTTGATAAACATGATAGGTCAAGTAAGCAAATTTTGGCATCAATTAGACAATGGGTCACAAGATCAAATGTCTTAGGCCAGGGCCCAGAACTCTGAAAGTCTACTGGCATCCAGGAATAGATGTGAGTTCTGTATACTTGTCACCAGCAAGAAACTGAGATAAGGAATATAAGTCAATCAATTATTTAAAAACAGATAACATTGCATTACACAGAATTAGACACAAATTTTCTCCAAAACTAGCTCGACACATTATTTACTTTTAAAAGCTTTATTGAGATATAATTTGCATAACATGCAATTCATCTATTTAAAGTGTAAAATTCAATGGTATTTAGTACATTCACCAGTAGGTGCAACCATCACCAGTCAATCTTAAAACTTTTTCATAACCTCAGAAGGAAACCCCTTACCCTGCAGCTTTCATTCCTTATACACACATACCCCATCACCCCTACGCAATCACTAATCTATTATATATGTGTATTCCTGCTCTGGATATTTTATATGAATGAAATTATGTAAATATGTGACCTTTTGTGATTGGCTTCTTTCACTTAGTATAATTTTTTCAACATTTATCCATGTTTTATTATGCATCAGTATTTCATTCCTTTCTATGTCTAAATAATATTTCCTTGTAGGAAATATTTTGCTTATCCATTTATCAGTTGATGGACATTTGGGTTGTTTCCACCTTCTGGCTATTATAAATAATACTGCTACTAACATACATGTGCAAGATTTTGTTTGATCTGAAAAATTGTTTTCCAAAGCAGATGTACCATTTTAGACTCCCACCAGCAAAGTATGAGGGTTCTGATTTCTCCACTTCCTTGTAACAATACTAATATCTTTTTTAAAAATTATTTATATCCTAGTGGTATGAAGTAGTATCTCACAGTGGATTTGCATTTCCTTGATGATTAATGATGGTGAGTATATTTTCATATGTTTCTTGGACATTTGTTTATCTTCTCTGGAGAAATATCTATCAAATTTTTTACCCATTTTAGGTGGGTTACTGAGTTGAGATCATTTATATTTTTTTAATAGAGGCACAATTATAAATTTCCCTGTTTTAGCTGCCTCCTGTAAATTTTGTGTCTTCATTTCTATTCATCTCAAATGTTATTTCTGATTTCCCTTTTGATTTCTTCTTTGACCCACCTGTTATTAAGAAGCATGTGGTTTTATTAACACATATAGGTGAGATTCTTGATTTTTTTCCCGCTATTGATTCTGATTTCATTCCATTGTGGTCAAAGCAAATACTTCACGTTATTTCTAACTTTTTAAATTTATTGACGTTTGTTTCATGGCCTAGCATACAGTTTCTTCTGCGGAATGTTTCATGTACCATACAGAAGAAAGTGTATTTGTTTGTTGGGTGGAATATTTTAAAAATGATTGGTAGGTCTAGTTGGTTTATAACATTTTCAAGTCTTCTATTTCCTTGCTGGTCTTTAGTCTAATTTATCCATTAATGAAAGTGAAGTATTGAAGTCTCCAAATATTATTGTTGAATTGTCTACTCTTCTTTATTTATTTCACCCTTTCCTTCACACTTTTTGGTGTGTTTTTGTGCTTATAATTGTTTTGTGTTTATAATTGCTATATCCTCCTGATGAATTGACCCTTTTATCATTATAAAATATCCCTGTTTATCAATAGTAACATTTCTTGTTTTAAAGTTTATCTTAGCATAACCACTCCAGCTGTCTTGTGGTTTTTGTTTGAAATATCTTTTTAAGTATTTCTTTTTTTTTTTTTTTTTTTGTTGTACGCGGGCCTCTCACTGTTGTGGCCTCTCCCGTTGCGGAGCACAGGCTCCGGAAGCGCAGGCTCAGCAGCCATGGCTCACGGGCCCAGCCGCTCCGTGGCATGTGGGATCTTCCCAGACCGGGGCACAAACCCACGTTGCCTGCATCGGCAGGCGGACTCTCAACCACTGCGCCACCAGGGAAGCCTAGTCTTTCTTTTTTTTACTCTCACTCTGTATGTGTCTTTTGTGTTATTGCTGATATATTCAGACATATATCTACCATTTTCCTTTTTGCTTTCTGTATGTCTCATATCTTCTTGTTCCTCTATTTTTCCCTTACTGCTTTCTTTTGCACCAAGTAAATATTTTCTAATGTAGAATTTTAATTTATTTCATAATTTTAACCATAGTTTTGAGTTCTTTTGTACTAGCTGCTCTAAAGTTTACCATATATATCTCAACTTAACTGACTCAGCTTCCAACTTGTACTAGCTTAATTCCAGTATTATATACAAATATTATACCTATATATCTATTCCCTTTTCCATCTCATTGTTGTATTGTCATCATGCATATTACATTAATGTGCAAACTCAACAATAAATTGTTATAATTACTTTTACCATCTGTAGTCATTTCCTTAGCCCTTGCTCTCATGTGCCTCTTTTGTGCTGTTACTGGCAAATATATTACATTTCTATATGTAGGCCCTAAAAGAAATTATAGGCCCTACAATATATTATATATAAAAAATATATATATTATGCAAAGACTAATATATAATATTTATAAATATGGATTATATATTATCTATAACATATGTATAATTTTATACAATGGCTTTTTAAATGAATGAAGAGAAAAATGACAAAAATATATATATTCTTACTGATTTATATAGTTATATAATACTCTTTACTAATGTGGATTTGAATTACCACCTGAGATCACTTCTCTCAGCCTCAAAAACTTCCTTTAGTATTTCTTGTAAGATGGGTTTTCCAGTAACAAACTCTCTTATTTTTTCTATACCTTGGAAAGTCCTTAATATGCTTTCATATTTCAAATGTAGCTGTGCTTGATATAGGATTCATGTTTGACAGGTTTTTGTTCTCTTTGAGCACTCTGAATATGTTATCCCACTGCCTTTTGGCCTCCATTCTGCTCTTCTGTTCAAAAGTCAGCTATATTAATCTTTTGGAATTTCCATGGAAGTATTGTGTGATTTTTTTTCCTTACTGCTGTCAAGACTTTTTCCTTGTCTTTGACTTTCAATGTTTTTATTATGCTGGGTCTGTTTGTGGGGTTTTTTTTTTGCATTTATCCTAGTTGGAATCTGTTAGCTTCATGAATGTGTAAGTTATTATTTTACAAAAACTTTGAGAAGTTTTCAGCTATTATTTCTTCAAACATTATTTCCTCTTCTTTCTCTCTCAATTCCTTCTAGCATCCTCATTATATACATGCTGGTGTGCCTACTAGTGCCCCATATTTCTCTGAGCTTTTTCATTTTCCTTCATTCTTTTTTCTCCATGTTCTTTGGTTTGCATGGTTTCTATTTCTCTGTCTCAAGTTCACCTTTCCTTTCTTCTATGAATTCAAATCTACTGTTGAACCCATCTATGGAATTTTTTATTTCAGTTGTTTTACCTTTCCACTCTATCATTTCCACTTGGTTCTCTTTTATAATTTCTATCTTTTATTGATATTCTCTATTTGATGTGACATTGTCATCATACCTTCCTTGACTTCTTTAATCATAGTTTCCCTTATTCTGTTAACATAATGGCTACTTTAAACTATTTTTCTGTTATGTCTGATATCTGTTCACATCTACAGGCATTTTCTGTTGCCTGCTTTTTATCCAGGGTATGGGTCATACTTTCTTCTTTCTGTGTATGCATCATATTTTATTGTTGCAGTAGTTGGAAACTGGACGCTTTAAATAATACATTGTGGTAGCTCTGGGAACTGGTCTCTCATTCTCATCAGGGATTTTTATTGTCATTTGTTTGTTTATTTGTTTAGTGATGAATTATTTTGGTGAACTATTTATTACCCCACTCCCCCACACACAAAGTGTTAAGCCTATGATATTGTTCCTCTGGGAGATACAACTTGAGGTGTGCCCAGAGGTCACACTGGGTTGACAGTGATTTTTTTTTGTTTGTTTTGTTTTGTTTTGTTTTTCCATCCTTTTATTTCAAATTTTGAGTGTGCCTCTTGTAAACAATATTTTTTTATTCATATATCCCCATGTGATTTGATAGGGCTTCTTTCCTCTCTTTCCCTGACAATGCCCAGCTGATTGCTCTATTAGTTCAACAACACCTTCTGGCATAGATTACCTTATAAACTAATCAATCAAATTATGGCTCCTTTGAAGGGACAGTTTCTGAAGTCAGTGTCTGATATTTGCTCTGACCAGGAGGGCTTCTCTCACCTATCATATTCCCCATTCTTTCCCGCAAACTACATGATTTGCAGTTTAGCCTGTATCTTAAATTTCCTCCCAATTGCCTTTCACCACATTCTCCACTGTTCTTGAGAGCACTCTTAGGCTTGAGCTTCTCCATACTATGAAGTAATTGAAAGTTACTTTTGTAAAAGATTAAAAGCTCTCTCTTCTAAGGCCAGTCTTTTGCCAGAAAAATCAGTAAGCCAGGACTCTGGAGCTGGGGATGGTAACAATGGCAAGCTTCTCTCTGAGTGGCACCTCCACTACAGAAATGGAGTCCAACTGAGAGCCAGAGAGAGAGAAAGTTCTGTATTCTTGGCTGCATCAGTCTGGAATGGAGTCTCTGCCTTGTTAAATAATTACTAATTATTAGTAATAATTAATAATAAATAATTAGGAAACAAACCTAAGTTCATATTCAAATGTGATTATGCTGAGTTCTTAAGGTTTTCTTTAGTCTTTAATATTAAAATGAAAATCCTACATACAACTCTAATTTCATAAAAAATGTACATGGTGGGATGAATTATCAAGTTAGAATTAAGATAAAGTTGTTATACTCTGAATTAATTATTAAAATATAGGCTATAGAACTTCTGTTGGATTATTTATGATTGCCAGCCATGATTAATTTTTTTAATTTTTCACTTAACATAGTAGGAAGCAAATCAAATAAATTTTCAACAATGAAAGACTGTTAGATGTGAATCCAGAAGAAATGACTCCTTCCATTTATTTTGTATCCTTAAGAAAATAATGAAATTTTTGAACCCTCAGTGTTTGTTCTATAAAATAATCTTAGCAGGTTATTTTGCTAAGTAAATGAGATGACACATGAATTATTAAAATACATGAATTTTATAAAATCATATATAAGTGAATTCTAGTTTATAGGTTATGTTTATTGACATAACTTAAATAATTTTGGTTAATATTTAGTGCATTTTCTACTATAATATACAAACTTGCCTCACCAGGACTGTAAGAAGGAAAAGGAAGTAATCCAATTGTCCTACGGCAAAAAGAGCAGAACACAGCGTGTTGGAATATACTGACCTTGTAATGATTTCAGTACAAAATCATGTGTAATTAATGATGGGCAATAGATAAAACTGAGTTTGAGTTTTAGCTCTGTCACTAAGTAGCTAGGTAATCATGGTTAAAGGGTTAACCTCTCAGGATCTATACTCTATCCATTCCAGTTCTACTGTATTATGATATAGAGTAATATTAGATAAAGAGAGGGGAGAGCAGAAAAATCATTTGTGACTGATTGAGCCACATATCATATTATTACATAACATTTGGTACATTAACACTGGATGATAATGAAAATTCACCATTTATATTTTCTACCAACACTATGGTTTCCAAAGTATTTTTATCAGTAATATGAAATACAGTCACATTGGAGATGGATGACACTATCTTAATTTTTCAAAGAGTAGGGTCAAAGAATTGTACCTGGGAATTGAGGGAAGGAAAAAAGATACATAAAAGTAAAGGGAAAGGGCTTCCCTGATGGAGCAGTGGTTGAGAGTCCGCCTGCTGATGCAGGGGACACGGGTTCGTGCCCCGGTCCGGGAAGATCCCACGGAGCAGAGCGGCTAGGCCCGTGAGCCACAGCCGCTGAGCCTGCACGTCCGGAGCCTGTGCTCCGCAACGGGAGAGGCCACAACAGTGAGAGACCCGCATACCACAAAAAAAAAAAAAAAAAGGGAAAGAAAAGAAGAAATACATCTTAGTCAATTAAAGAATGGAAAAGGTAAAAAAAACGCAGAAGTCTTATGATGTTTATTCCTAATAAGACCAAAGTTGGTTTAAGAAATAATAGCCCATGTAGAATGCAACTGAATTTCTAAGTCTTCTGCTGAGGTAAATGCTATGGCTGCAATAAATTCACATTTCTCAGACTGAGATCCTGCCTATCACCTGCTGGTGCACTAAAGAATAGAATCAAGGTTAACATAGAAACATTAACTTCCGGCACTTTCAGAATTAGGTGGAATGATTGATTATGCAAAGAATAAGAAAACTCATTACTATACCTCTGAAGTTCATAATCTTTACTTATTTTAAATATCCCATTTTAAAATGTACGTTTAACACAGTCACTAAAAATCACCCCATGTAGTGAAAATGTTTATATGTGTTTATGTGTATTATCTGCATTTGAATTTTCTTAAATTTTTTAATTGATATTTTAAAAATATTATTAAGTTATTTAAGAAACTTGAAGTGCTTTGATCCTGGCCCCATGGGCCTGTGCAAAGGTCCTTGTAGCTTTTGCCCCAGAGAGGCACATGGTCTATATAGTGGTTGCTGGGTGCCAGGGCCACTCCTGGGATACTGGAGGATGCTAAAAGAATTGTAGGCTTGGAATTGAGGTGCAAGGAGGTGAAGTGACAAGAAACTTACTGAACATAATGCAGCAGATTAAAAGCAGAGAGTTTAGGAAGGGGACCAAGACGGTGGAGTAGGAGGACATAGAGCTCATCTCTCCCCACAAACACATTAAAAAATATATCTACATGTGGAACAATTCACGTGGAAAACTAACTGGAACCTGGCAGAAGAATTCCTACACAACCAAAGCTGCAAGGAAGATCTCCATGTAACCAAGTAGGACAGGAAAAAAAAGGCATGGGGTTGGAGGGATCTAGAAGGAGGAAAACATCTGCAAGGGCAGACTCTCACCCTGGGAAGTGAACAGGTCAAACCACAATCTAGGCATCCCAGTCCGGGGTCCTGAGGAGAAGTGATGGGTCCCTTTGTTGTCTGGAAAATCCACTGAGACACATAGAAGGTCTAGTGAAGCCTAGACTCTACTTGGGAAGAGAGTGCGTGTGCTAGCTTGCTGACAATCAGGGAGGAGAGAGCCTTGCACAGGTGGCTACTGCCTGCCTCACTGCACTTCCCAATCTGAAGGTACAAACATCCTAGCCCCGGTTACTGCACACCACAGGCTGGCATGATATCTGGGCAGAGACCCAGTCTAGCTGCAGAGAGACAGACCAGGGTACCTGGAGTGTGATCCAAGTAGAACCCTGGAGGCTACTATCAGTGTGTGCACAGAGTGGTGAGTGTAGTCATGGGGTCATCTCCAGCATGCATATGGGGCAGCACAACAAACTTGTGCAGTGGCTACGTGCTGAATCTTGGGCAGACAGGCCCTGGGAGAGAACACATCTAGCTATGCTTACACAGCCTGGAGAGCCTGGGGTGTGGTCTGGTGGGGTGGTGAGGTCATTGTCAATATGCTCAGGAGTACCCAGGGTTTGTCTCCCAATGGCAGTGCCCTGGTTCTACTCATTCCACACCACAGCTTAGTGCTAGATCTCGGGTAGACTGGTATCCTGGGAGAAGTCTGCCACAGAGGCAGCCCAGATCTCAGGCAGCAGCACAGCCAGTGCAATTTCTGCAGCCACAACACCCTAACCCAAAGCCCTAACCTAATCCATACCACAGCCTTGCACTAGATCTGGGATGAACACAACAGAGAAAGGGACTTGATCCTGGGCTGCTTCTAAGCAGAACCACAGGCGTTTACACACAAGGTGCATAGCTCCTCTGTGTCTGCACAGGCCTCACTTGTTTCAGCAATCACTGCCTTTGGGGCAGGGCATGTACTCAAGGGCAACGGATCCTGATTGAACCAGACCCTCAGGATTTATACTTCACCAACTGGGGAGCAGACCCCTTCCCCTGACAGGGCTGTAACAACCATGGAGCAGAGAGGAAGCCCTGCCTCATATCCATCATGGACTCTAGATACTACAACACCAACCTTACCCCCTATCAGGGGGAAAATGAGCAGCACACTCTGAGAAAAGACATGGTTGGCATCCAAACTGAAACCAGCCTTGCACCAAAAACAGTGGACACACACATTCTACCCCAGGACACTCCCACATAAATACACCATTTCAAGACCACAGTAGATAACTGCTTCTCCTAAATTAATAGAGACAGAGAAGGTTAAGTAAAATGAAAAGGTAGAGGAACAACTCCCAACTAAAAGAACAAGAGAAATCCTCTGAAAGAAAAAAATAATGAAACAGAGCTTACCAGTCTACTAGACTACAAGTTCTAAAAGGAGATAATAAAAATGCTAACTTAATTAAGAAAGATTACTAATATAAATGCATAGCACTATAATAAAAAACTAGAAACTATAAAGATAAACCAATCAAAAATAAACAATTCAATTGCTGAGAAAAATAATCAATCTAGAAGGAATGAATACCAGGCTAAATGACACAGAAGAACAAATAAGTGATCTGGAAGATAGAATAATGGAAGTCACCCAATCAGAACAGCAAACAGAAAGACAAATGAAATAAAAAGTGAAATCAACATATGAGATCTATGGGATAATATAAAACGTGTCAATCTATGAATAATAGGGATTCCAGAAGGATAAGAGAGAGAAGGGGATTGAAAATGTATCTGAAGAAATTACGGCTGAAAACTTACCAAACTTAAAGGAGGAAACAGATATCCAGGTATAGAAAGCACAGTGAGTCCCAAACAACCCACACCAAAACAAAAGTTAAAAACAGAGGATTCTAAAGTAAGTAAGAGAAAAACAAAGGATAATTTACGAGGAAACCCACACAAGGCCATCAGCTGATTTTTCTTCAGAAACTTTGCAGTCCAGAAGGAAGTGGCATGATATATTCAAAGTCCTGAAAGGGAAAAACCTGCAACCAAGGATACTCTATCCAGCAAGATTATCATTTAGATTGGAAGGAGAGAGAAAGAATTTCTCAGACAAGCCAAAACTAAAAGAATTCAGCAACACTAAACCTATCTTAACAGAAATATTGAAGGGCCTTCTATAAATATAAAAGAAGCAAGAATCTATAGGAAAGGAAAAATCACAGCTGGAAAGGCAAACATATAAAAGTACCCATCACTTAAACAAGCCAGTACATACATTTAAAAACAATCAAAAAATTGTAAAAGCTATTATAACTAAAATTAACAGTAAAAGAATAAGCATGAAGATATAAAATAGGACTTCAAAATCACAAAATATGTGGGCGGGGAGTATTAAAATGTAGCTCTTATAGAATGTGTTTGAACTTAAATGACTATCAGTTTAAAGAAAGTAGATATAGTTATGGGCCAACATACTTGAACTCCATGGTAACCACAAGTCAAAAATATACAATAGGTTCACAAAAACCAAAAAGAAAGAAACTCAAGTGTACTAGCACAAGGAATTATATTCAATATCTTGTAATAACCTATAAAGGAATATAACCTGAAAAAAAAGCTGAATCTCTTGCTGTACGTCTGAAACTAACATTATATTGTAAATCAACTATATTTCAACAAAAAAGAAACTTGAAATTCTTTAATCAAAGATCAATATATATCCCATTTAACTTACCAAGAAAAGGGCAATATAATCAATTCCTTATAAAAATTATGAGACTAATACATGTAATGCCTTATCAAATCACAGAAGTCTTAAATTGCAACAAAAATTGGTTAGCTAAGTAATATTTGAGGATGATGCAGATTCTCCCAATGGCTCAGCCAGTCCAACTTTATGTATCTTTGAAATGCAAGTTAATCCATCAGGCTTTATAAAACTCTTG
The DNA here is from genome assembly GCF_008692025.1 of Phocoena sinus. Lineage (NCBI taxonomy): Eukaryota > Metazoa > Chordata > Mammalia > Artiodactyla > Phocoenidae > Phocoena > Phocoena sinus. Next base: position 119,150,683 of record NC_045764.1, on the reverse strand, counting down.
AAATAAGTGTCATCACTATTAAAAAATAATATCCCAAGTAATTGAAATAGTAGAAACAACAATTAACAATGCTCTATTAATAACAGGGCAAAGCATATCTTCTAGTAATATGACAGTGCTATGATTTTAGTGCCTAGAACATAGTGTTTATATGAAATCTCATTGGCTCACATACTGAAAGTATCATAAAGTTACATTTTAATCTTTCTTGAAGGTATAAAAATTACTATTGTTTATGAATTCCAAGTGTACAAATATATAATGAATAGGGTGAAAGGTTTTCATCAGCTATGTCATATATCACAACTTTAAATATTATATAGATGAAGAAAACAGCAAGATTGCTCCATCTTTAGCTACTATTTTGCATCAGAAAAAATTGCATAACTTTTTTTGCATATACCAAAATGTGTGTTGCATTGTTAGAGCAAGATAGGAGAATATAAAAATATTAGAATCCATTAACGTAAATCCAATAATTAATTTGTTTCTTTTTTGATAAAAGTAATCTGGATAATCAATACAAATTAAAGTTAGCTTATTTTTAGACTATTAAATAATTTCCCCTTTGTTTTTAGTTATTTGTAGATTATATGAAAAAATAAAAATATATGACATATGTCCTTGTGTTCTCTATGTTTTTAAGATTTTGAACACTATAATATTTAAATAATGAGTAATATTTGTGATAAGTATAATTCATTTTATAAATTATAACTATATTTACATCATACAAGATTAAGTTAAAATAAAAGAGAATGTTATTTAGTTTAATAGCACTTGAGCTTATATATGTAGATATACAGATATATGAATAAAATTAACAAAATGGACATTTTTATAATAAAAAGTGATATATCCAAATACATATTTAGTAAAATATTTAAAACCTCACACTTTTAAGTTAAAGACATTTACCTTCCTTTTGCAACTCAGGTTGTTTCCATGGAAACAGCAGCTGGCACACAGAAGCAGAATGTTTATAACTTTGATATTTCAGCTGTACTTGTCAGGTAGATGATGGATGTGTCATTTTTCAAATAAGCACCTGCAGCTTTTGGGTTCCAACAGGTTCACATACTCTAGCATTTTACCTCCTGAAAAAAGTTTTAGTTCATGTTTCTGTATAAATCATAATTATGCCTGCTTTTAAAAGAGGCCTAATTACTCTAGGTTTGTTTTAGAAAATGACTTTTTAAATGTAATAACTGAGTTGTGGTAACTTAGAATTATAATGATCTGCAGAGCCCTCAGAGTCACAATGAGGATAATTATCATGATAATTTGGCTTAGTTCAGACACTTACTGGTGGTAGATTCTGTCCAGAGCCACTTTGTTCTGTATGGCATCCCTACTCTAGTTCATTTCTCTTTGGCTGAAAATTCATGATTCTAGGAGGTTTTATTCTTAGTGGTAAATAACATCTGGGTAGTAGACTGGTTTACCCCTCTTTGCCTTTCCTTTCCCACCACCTCAACTAGCAAACAAGTATAATAAATTGCTGACTTTTTGACAACAGTCATATGTTGTTATTGACATATTTCCGCCAGACACAGACTATAAAGCGCTAATACTCTGCTGGTTCAAAAAATCCAAAGAATTGCTTATTTAGATGTTCATTATCCTTTCTTCCTGTCGCATTGAGAAAACTTGCCAAAGCCTAAATAATGTCCACAACAGAAACAGAAGTAGAGTGAAACAGAGATCACCTGTGCTAAATAAGAGGTTTCTCAATGAAAGTTTCAAGATTGTATTTTCAGTTCAAGAAAACATAGCAGTGAAAGGAAACTAAAATTACATCCTTCTTAAAACATTACATTCTTAATTTTATATAAAGGACTCAAGCAAGATGAACTGAAAGAGTTGATAGATTAGGGTAGCACTTCAACATGAAAAAAGGTACTCAGAGCCTATAAACTTATACCAATATACATTTAGTCAAAACAGTCTAATCAGCTGGCCATGATAAGCAGTGGCTGTTTTTAATGGGAACTTACTTGCTACGGACAAGTGATCAATTTTCAGTAATTCAGTGGAGCTTATTGAGCAATGGCTGCACCTAAGACATTATCAGGCTTTTGAATAACAGAAAGTAATTAAAGAGAAAATAGTACCAATTCATAACAGCCCCAGAAATCTACATCTGAACCTGAGACAGGTCAATAGTTTTCATTAAAAATAGTGTGTCCAAACTTATGATGATGTTCAAATCTCAAATTCTATGTTGGTTTTAGACAACTTGTGTGTTCTGTTGAAGAATAAAAAGGCAAATGGACTTATCCAAACATGTTCTGTGAATTAAGTAAAAAACTAAAACACTTGTAAAACAAGTGGAAGTAATAATGAAAACTAAAAATGCATATACACTATGACCACGTAATCTCAATTTTGGAATTCACACCAGCAGAAATATTACAGTATGGCACTGTTTTCAGTGGGGAAAAAAGGAACAACTGACCATTGGGAAATTGTATGTAAATAATATATTTGTCTCCTCAAAAATATATAGCTAAGGGATTCCCTGGTGCCGCAGTGGTTGAGAGTCCTCCTGCCAATGCAGGGGACACGGACTTGTGCTCCGGTCCGGGAAGATCTCACATGCCGCGTAGTGGCTGGGCCCGTGAGCCATGGCTGCTGAGCCTGTGCGTCCGGAGCCTGTGCTCCGCAATGGGAGAGGCCACAACAGTGTGAGGCCCGCGTACGGCAAAAAAAGGAAAAAAAATATATATATATATATATAGCTAAGTAAAAGAATTAATTATCACTGTTTCTGCTCAATTGAAATTTTGTTCATGGTATTTTGTTAAATTATGTCCAAAAGTTGCAAATGAATGCATGTAGAATGTTTATTATTATGAAGATAAAATCATAACAAATGAAAACACATGTATATATACCTATAAATATGTAAAAGCATGAGAAAACTTCTAAAATAAATATACCAGGTTGGCAATATTTGGCTGATTAGGGATAGATAGGATTGGAGGAATAGGGAAGGAGCAGGTGATTGATATTTTCTTTGTGTATTTTTTATCGCATTCTTACAACAAACACTACTTTTTAACTAAAAAATATGAAGAAATATATAAGAAATAAGGCAAAAGAAGGCACATATTACTGTTTTCACTCCATGAGTGTCACAAGCAAAATAATGTTACTGGATTGATGTATTTGAAAATGTTAAATGTCATGCACTTATTCACTCATTAGATAAATGAGTCTGACACAGTTAAGATGCTTAGGAAACATCAGAGAATAAATCAGATAAATATCCCTGCCCTAGTATACAGTATATTCTAGAGGGGGAAGACAAATCATGAGCAAAAGAACATAATGATATGCAAATTATGTAGTATTTTAGAAGGCAACAATCGTTATGGAACAACACTGAGTAGAACAAGGAAAAAGGATAAAAAATTTCACAGTTTTACTTTGAGTGGTCAGGTTAGGTCTCATTGAGAGGTGACATTTGAGCAAAAACTCAAAGGTGATGAAGGCGTGAGGCCACTGACCTGGGAGAAAAATATCCCAGAAAAAAGGAATAGCCAGTACTTTTTTCATTAAAAAAAAGTCACAGTGAAAAGTTAATTAAAAAAAAATTTTACTCATTGTTCCACCATCAATTTTTCCTATGATCTCAGTCCTTTTCTTAAATGTCATGGTATCTATAACAACAATATGTAACTATATATAATGAAATACAGCACTTATATTTTAATTCATTGATGGTTTTACAACCACAGTTTTGTTTAACCCACACATTGTGCATGATTTCTATAAACCACATTACCAAATAGAAATCTGGGGATGTGAAAATGAAAAAGAAGTCCCTGCTCTGGAGGAACTTCTGTTTATATGAAAGAGAAAGGTACAAGGACACTATCACTTTTTGGTTTGCACACCTAGATAATGACACATTGGCTGATATACATTAGGTATTTTAATACATTTTTATAAAAAGGCTATTTTTAAAAGCTATTAGCAATATACAGTAGTAAACACTACATCCAAGCTGCGGTCTACCCAGCTAACAATAAACTATAACTCCCTTGACTGAACCCTAAATTTCTATTTTCTAAACTTAATATATTATTCCCACCTAGTGTATATTTTATACATAGTGTCACGTTATGTGTTTACAGCGATTATTTTCATATGAAATCAATTAAACATGGTCTCCTCTATGCAATTAGGTGAGAATGTTTTTAACATAAAATTAACACTCAATAAAATAAAGATAAAAATAAGCATTGGCTGATTTCTTGCTAGAGTTTTTCATGTATTTATTTCTACAATTTTAATCACATCAATCTACATTGATAAGTTTCCAATGGAAATTTGGTTTGTTTATTTTATGTGTTCTATGGTTGGTTTTGGCTCATTTCACAAAAATGTTTCAAAAAAACCATTTTAAGTACAAAGGCAAGGAATTGGGCACAGCATAAACTACATGGCTTATGGAGGAGAAACACTCCAATTCTTTCTAGTTCCAGTTATGCTTTGAGAATATTATGGAATTTTAAGCAATTCAAACATCTTTTAAATTGTCAGCATCTTAATTTGTAAATGGGGATGAAATAATATCTTAACGAGTGGCTGTGATACTTCAATGAGATTTTGTGGATATTCTTCAGAATGTAGAGATTAGTATGCAATTAGTGGTTGTTTAAAAACAAATAAGCTTGTTTTAAACATTGTCGATTTTTTTCTTTTATCTGTTTAATGTCCAATAGGGGTTCATAGTTTTCTCAGTCCCTTTCTGTGACTTTTTTTTTTTTTACAATATTCATGCCTTCACCTCCCTTAATCTCCTCTCTTGTCTTCCTGGCTTTTTGACATTCATCATAATGGTTTCATGATGACAATGAATTTGTTTTTAGTACCTGAGAATGTGGTGCATCTGAACATGCATACTACTTCATTTAAATCACCTATATACATTTTCACTTTGCTAATTAATCGAGGAATTTAATTTGTTTTTTATAAGGGGTTTTAATATTTAATAATTTAAATGATTCTTCTAATGGCACTACAAAAGAAGAGCAAATATTTGTGTAAACCAAGTTTTTATGCATCTTACACTTCTTAACATAAGATCATCTTGGGTAAGCAGTGAATCTTTGTCTTTTTCTTCTTTGAATACCTAAAACTTTTTCTAAAATTCAGTTTATTTTGGAGAATAACTTTTCTGATACTACGTTTTTACAAGGCTGTTTATATTAATAAATTTTGCTGCAAAATAATCTACCCCTAACTCAGTGGTTTAAAACAATAAGCATTTATTAGCTCAGTAATCTGCAGGTCAGTGGGCAATTCTTTTAGTGTGGTTAGGTTCACTTATGTATCCTCAAACAGCTGCTAGATCATCTGTGATCTGGCTTTTTTTAGGAGAGCCACAGGTGTTATGTTATGTCTCTAGTCCAGGTTCATTTCCAATCTGTATAATCTATATGATTTTATTTCATTTTTATGCCTAATTACAGTGGCTAAAATCTTAGGTACTATGTTGAGTAAGAGTGATAGAAGCAGACTTCCTTGCCTTGTTCCTGACATTACAGGGAAAGCCTTCTGTCTTTTATCATTAAATGTGATGTTAGTTGTAGGTTTTTTGGTACATGCTCTTTATCAAGTTGAGGTAGTTCTCCTTTATTTCTAACTTGCTGAGAGTTTATATCATGAAGGCTATTGGATTTTGTCAAATTTTTTTCTGCATCAATTGATATTATCAAATAATTTTCTTCTTTAGCCTATTGATGTGGTGAATTACATTGATCTTCAAATATTGGATGAGATTATTTCTCCACCTCTGTAATCTGGGCTGACCCATTAACCAGTGATAGAAGTGACTCCTGCCGCTGATGTCACATGAACAAGACTGGGCCAGCCTTGGCATGGTCCTTCTCCATTGTCTGGATCCATGCATTATTTTTCTAGATTCCTGCCTCACTCCCAGTTGCCTTCACAATGTGTAAAGGTTGAGACTGAGCCCAATTCAGGCATTTCCCATCTGAATAAAGCAGGCACTTGACCTGGCTATAGCTCAGGCCTGGAGTGAACCCCACAAAAAAAAGGAAAGGAAGAAGTAAAACTGTTCTTTTTTGCAGATTATATGATTGCATATATAAGATATACCAAGAAATTTACAAAAATACTCCTAGAACTAGTAAGTCAGCAGTAAGTCAGCACAATACCAACATACAAAATTCAATTTCAATTCTGTATACTAACGATGAACAGGTGGAAAACCAATTTTAAAACACAAACACACAAAATTACTCCAAAGAAAATGAAATACTGAGGTATAAACTTAACAGAACATTTATGAATCTGTATGTTGAAAATTACAAAATTCTTTTTAAAAAATCATAAAAGACAAATAAATAGAGAGATTATTTATGCAGTCAACACAGTAAAAATGTCAGTTCTCTTCAAATCGATTTACAGAGTTAATGCAACTAATAGAAATTCCAGCAAAGTTTTTGTAGATATAGACAAGCTAATTCTAAAATTTATATGGAAAGGACTGTCCCTAGAATAGCTAAAACAATAATATAAATAAAGTGGGAATAATCATTCCCTCTGCTATTAAACCCTACTGTTCAGTACAGTGGTCAAGATAGACAATTTTGGCCCAGGGAAAGACATACAGATCAACAAAGCAGAAACAGATTTAAAAAACCCAGAAAGAGATGCACGCAAATATGTCCAACTGATTTTGCAAAAGTATAAAAGAAATTCAGTGTAGGAAAGATATATAGCCTTTTCAACAAGTAGCTCTTACACAGCAGTATAAAAACAAAGTACCTCTTTATGGGCAATAATCTCCTTGTTCCTAAAAAGGTCTAATTGGGGGGGAAATTAGTGATTTAAATCCGAAAAGAAAAAGAAAATTGAACACTGAATATCTTTTCCTTTGTGTTGGAGGAGGGGTTAGGTTGGTAGCAGATTCTTGTGTTAGTTATTACTATGCTACCAAGAGGTGATCCTACTTAATTGTTGCTCCTGTTCTCACAAGTTCCATGAAAGCTCTGAGCTGCCAGCCTATGGACAAAATTCACTTAAAAACATACTAACCAGCTATTGTAAGGTTTGATGCACTATTATCATTATCCTTCACTAAGTACTTAATATTTTGATTAATTAAAAAGCCCTAGTTTGATGTTACTTCTATATTATGAATTATGATACATAAATTTATAAAGGAAGGAATATTTTTAGGTAATACAATATAGGTTGCCATCTGTTTAACAATAACATTTCAAAATGCTTTGATTAGCATACTGTGAAGGAGATCTATGTGAAGACAATTTAACAGTGAGCTTTTAAATGTTGTTCTTTTTGCAATCACTTGGTTTTTCAGAAGCTTTTTTTTTTTTTTTTTCTTGCGGTACGCAGGCCTCTCACTGTTGTGGCCTCTCCCGTTGCGGAGCACAGGCTCCGGACGCGCAGGCTCAGCGGCTGTGGCTCACGGGCCTAGCTGCTCCGCGGCATGTGCGATCTTCCCGGACTGGGGCACGAACCCGTGTCCCCTGCATCGGCAGGCGGACTCTCAACCACTGCGCCACCAGGGAAGCCCAGGGAAGCCCTTTTAAAAGCTTTTTATTATGTACCAACTACAGACATGGAGAATATTTAGGAAAATTATATATTTACTGATATATCTAGATTTTGCAAATGTGCAGGTGAATATCACCAAATTAACAATATTATTAAATACAGAAATATGTAACGTTTGCAGTTGCATATTGAGATTGTAATAGAGGAGCTGCCCACCCCAAAACACTTATCTCTAATTTAGTAGTCTCTAATTTTGGGAAAAAATGAAAGGAAGGCAGCAATAAAAGTACTCAGAAATAATTATCAATTAATTAAAAATAGAGTATCATCTCTACCAGTTAAAATGCATATTTACTCAGTAATTAAGTACTCAAAAAAAAGCAAAATGCAGAAGTAAATTTTCAGATGATTATGAACTCCAGCCAACTATGTAATTTTAATAAACTACCGAAGCCATAAATGTCCCTTTAATAGATGGGATAGTAAAAGGAAAGCCTAAACCAATATGCATTAAGGACAGACAAATTTGTTATTTATGAAAAGAGTCAATTAATAAAAGAACACCTAGAAGATTACTTGTGAAAACTTTTAAAATCTAGGAAGATATTATTTTCAGTGTTCAATAAGTTTGAATGTCATTTCTGAGTCAAGAGGTTTCCGATAAAGTCTTATTGGTGGGGGCTTCCCTGGTGGCGCAGTGGCTGAGAGTCCGCCTGCCGATGCAGGGGACACAGGTTCGTGCCCCGGTCCGGGAGGATCCCACATGCCGCGGAGCGGCTGGGCCCGTGAGCCATGGCCACTGAGCCTGCGCGTCCGGAGCCTGTGCTCTGCAACGGGAGAGGCCACAACAGTGAGAGGCCCGGGTACCGGAAAAAAAAAAAAAAGTCTTATTGGTGAAAAAATATGGAATATTAATGCAGCTGCCAGATCATTTTAGTGTGTGTGTTTAGATGTACATATATGTGTGTCTGTTTGTGTGTATATATAATGCCTTACTACTATTACTATAAGTAATAGAACCATATGCATTATATAAACTGACATTATTTCTTTAATTTTGCCTAGGTCATGCCAACATTCTAAGTTAAAGTGGCTGTATTGAATAGGGCCATCTTTCATATCTAAGGTAAATATCCAAAGTTTGATTCTCAGAAAAATTCATTTAAAAAATAATTGAAGAAGGGAATGAGGAGGTAATGTTTAATGGGTACAGAGTTTCAGTTGGTGAAACAGAACATGTTCTAGAGATAGATGGTGGTGCTGGTTGCAAAAGAATGTGAATGTACTTAATGCCATAAAACTATACACTTAAAATGATTAAAATGGTACATTTTATGTTATGTATATTTTACCACAATTTTTAAAAAGTGATTAGCCACACATAGTGGGTACCTGTGATATGATGTGATGATAATGACAAAGTAAAAAACACCAAGCTGGGAGCCTTGAGGAAAGAATGAATAATTCAGAGACTTCTATCTCCAAGGTCAGAAAATTAAATTTATGTAATTCCCTTCCCTTTAATTACTTTTCTAATTTCTTCTCCAAATTCATCCTCTCACGTTTTATGTTTTGTTTTTAATATCTTTCTGTTAAATTATTTCAAATGTGTATATACTTAATAATTATACTATAAAGTTATTTTTATATTAAATTATATCATTCTTGGAACGGCAGTATTCAAGAAAATTTTCCCTAATTTAATTGAACACTAGCACACTTTTTGCATCCTAATGAAGCAATAATTTTCCAAATTACCTGTATCTATACTACTATAACAGGCTTAGGCATTTCCAAACCTCTGAAACCACATATTTAAAAAACCACAGGGCTTCCCTGGTGGTGCAGTGGTTGGGAATCGGCCTGCCAATGCAGAGGACACGGGTTCGAGCCCTGGTCTGGGAAGAGCCCACATGCCGTGGAGCAACTAAGCCCGTGAGCCACAACTACTGAGCCTGCGCGTCTGGAGCCAGTGCTCCGCAACGAGAGGCCGCGACAGTGAGAAGCCCAGGCACCGCGATGAAGAGTGGCCGCCGCTCACCGCAACTGGAGAAAGCCCTCACACAAAAACAAAGACCCAACACAGCCAAAAATAAATAAATTAATTAATTAAAAAAAAAAAAAACACAGATCTCACTTATATGTGGAATCTAAAATTGTCAAACTCATAGAAGCATAAAGTAGAATTATGGTTAGAAGGGGTTGGGGGAGGGAGAAATAGGGGAGATGTTTGTTAGGAGATACCAAGTTTCACTTATGCAAGATGAGTAAGTTTTGAGGTCTAATATAAAACAATGTGACTGTAGTTAACAATACTTTATTATACACTTGAGATTTTCTGTGTTCTCATCATACACAGAAAAAGTAATAATGATCTACAGTAATAGGTATATTAATTAGCTTGAATGTGGTGATTTTTTTCACAAAGTATGTGCATATGAAATAATCAAATTGTACATCTTAAATATAAAATTCATAATTATCAAATATATCACAATAAAAATTAAATAAAAACCACATGTTAATGTAAAAAGTAAAGTTGGAGAATTGAACAAATCCCCTTTCTCTAGGAAACCTGTTTCCATTTTTTCTACTTATTTTATCTGCTTTACATATACATAATACACTAAATTGTTGCACTTAGCACTAATCACCATAAGGTTTAAAAACTTACGATATAAATGCACTTAAGGTTCTAATTTTATTGGCAGTTTGGACACAGATACTATGGTAAAATAGAAATGTTACTTCTGAGTTAAGAGATTATATTGTTCTTATCAATTTTTTTCATTAACTTACTTGCTAAAGTTGATAATAAGCATATGATATGTTGATAGTTGAAACAGCATATTTAATTATGCATTTTTCATCTTCTGAAAAATACCATTTCCTTTCACTAAAGTCTGAGATGAGATATTATTTACTTTCGTGTCAGTTTTTCTCTATGTCTTTATCTAATTTAATTTATTTCATTTGCAACTCTAATGTAGTAATTAGATGGCTAATTACAGAATATGTTTGTTAGTAAAAATAAGTAATATTTGAAAATACAAACCTCTGAGTTTAAGCATTTCATATCTTTATTCATTTTATATTAATAGATTTACATTAATAGATCTGAAGAAAATCCTATAATTTTCTCTACAAATGCTGAAAAGATCTTTGACAAAATCAAACATTCATGATTTAAAAAAAAAACACTATTAAAAAACAAGAAAACACCACAAAAATGTTAAAAACTTCTGATGAAGTGGGAGAAAATATTTACAAACTATACTACAAAGGGCTAATTTTCCTAATATTTAGAGTATTCTTAAAAATGCAGAAAGGATGAAAAACACTAATAGAAAATGTGAAAAACACATTAAGAGACATTATGAAAAAAAGGTGTAAAAATGGTCCTCAAATATATGAAGAAATATTCAAAATCACCCTTAACTGGATAAATGTAAATAAAACAACAGTAAATTCCATTCCCCGTGTGTCTAATTAGTAAAGAATATATAACAACACATTCTGTGTAAGGCTGTGGGAAGACATGCACTCAAATATTTTTTGTGGGTATGCAAATTAGTATAAAATGTGGAGAATTTGATAATATCTAAAAAACTATGTATACGTTAACCTTCTGATCTAGTAATATATCATCTAGGTATCTACTTAAATATAGACATCTAACAATGTGAAAATATATATGCATAAGGTTATCCATTTCAACATTGTTTGCAATAGCCAAATGTTGGAAAAATTCTAAATGTCCATACTTAGAAGAGTGGTTGAATATATTATGTTACGCCTACACTATGCAGCTATTAAACAAAGATATCTAGGAACTGATCTGGAGTTATTTTTAGGACACACTATTGAAAGAAACAGTCAAAGCATAAAGTAATATTAATGATATGCTTCTCTTCATGTAAGAAATAAGGATACATGCTCACTTGTGCAAAAGGAATTCAGAAAGAATAAACCATAAAATTAAGAAATTATTTACCTATAGAGAGTGGATGTGAAAGTGGTGGAAAAAAAGATGGATAAAGAGGGAGCAATATTTCTTGAACTATACCTTTTTGTAGGGCTGGAAGTAACCAGCTAAGTAGGCAAGGCGCCTGGGGTCCTTATGCTTTGCCTTCTAGGTGCCTGACATACTTCACTCTAGCCTTGGTCCTGACTTTTTGTATAGCTTTGACACTTAAAACCATAGTAATATTTTACATATATACATACAAATATACCTACATACATACATAACTGTAAATATAGAAGCAACCAAGATTTAGAGGAACCCAAGATGGAATACAAGCAGTAACAAACAGACCTATTTACATTGCAAATGAAGAACATAACCATACCAAACAAGGTGGGCAAAATAATCTAAAGCTAAACCAAAAATAACTATAAATACTGTACTCTAGTTAATAAATCTGTTTTGCATACAGATATGGTTGGCTACTCTGTAACTACTTTATATGTATACTAGTATTAAACAAATAAGTAAAGTTAAGGTAGATATTGAGAGTCAGGTTTTCATGTTAAAGAAAGAAGTTATAAATAAGGGAAAGGGAAGACAAGAATGAATCTTGTGGTATCGGATTGGAGTCAGAGACATTAATATAAACTCATGGTTTTATTTATACATACACACACACATATATATACATATACACATATATATACATACAGTTAGAGAAATAATTACATGTGTATGTGCATAAGTGGGTTAGCATAGCTGCATATATTTCATAGTTTTGCCCACTGAGAGTAGGCTTCTAGATTCATTGACATCTCAGTAGTAATAAGCACACCTAGGGCCAAGAGCTAGGTTTCTAAATACCATTTTCCAATTAAAGGAACAGGATTCCTTTAAGGAGAGTTTGAACCTAGGGCTGGGAGAGGGGGAAATATGAGTCTGGAACACCTTCCAATGCCAGATAATAATCAAGATCTCAAAAACGAATGGGGACATGTTAAAAGACAAAACAGCCAAACAAACAGAGCTCTCAATAGCCAAAGTGGGAACAATTTGAGGACCAATAACAACAAAAAAGCAGGTTTGAATTATATCCATATAATACAATAAAAATTAATGAGTCCATACTGATTTACAAACCTGTATGTATCCACACTGTTGTTATGTGTGTGCGCATGTATGAGAGAGAGTGAGAGAAAGAGAGAAACAGCTCTTAAGTACACAAGAATTCCAATTAATAAATGTAAAAGAGATGAGAGAAACACACAATTACCATTAAACAAACACCACAGAAATAACTGATGCAGGCGTGATTCACCAGTAAAATCAGTGGGCAAAACCTTGGAGAGAAACAGGATATTAACAGTCTCAAAGGATCTTCCTCAAGATATTTATTGACTACAAAAGGAAAAAATAGTGCAGATACCACCTTAACCAAGTTGTCAAGATTAACATCACTAGTAAAATACATATCAACATCAGGGAATGCCTGGTATGATGCACTGACAGGATATAACAAATTCATATGATATTCTTACCCCAAATACATAACTTCAACCTAATCATTAGAAAACATCAACAAACCCAAACTGAGAGACAATTTATAAGATAACAGACCAGAATTCTTCAAAAGTGTGAAGGATATAAAAGACAGGAAAGAATGGGGAACTGTCAAACGTTAAGGAGACAAAACAATTAAATGCCATGTGGGATCCTGGACTGGATTCTAAAACAAACAAAAAAAATGGCATTAAGGAGGAAAAAAGCTGGTGAAATTCTCATAATGTCTGTAGTTTAGTTAATAGTATTATACCAATCTTAATTACTTGAATTTGATCATTGCATTATGGTTTTGTACTATAATGAGAAGCTGGATGTAGAGCATATAGGAATTGCCTATACTATTTTGACAACATGTTTATAAGTCTAATATTACTTCAACATACAAAGTTTAAAAAACGAATGAAAACTCAATAACCTGTGGGATAATATCAAGCAATTTAATGTTTGTAATAATTAGAATTCTGGCAGAAGAGAAGAAAGAGAATAGGACACAAAAATCTGTAAAGAAATATGGCAAAAAGTTTCCCTACATTGATGTAAAATATCAACCTACAAATCTAAAATATCCAGCAAAGCCGAAGCAAGTAAAATCAAAGAAGGCTGTGCATAGATATACCACCATACAGAGTAACACTATAAACTGTTGAAAACCAAAGCATCTCAATGCAGAATAAAGTTTATTTACATTTCCAATTATTTTCTACAGCTTGTCAATACTGTGTAGAGAAAATGACAAATTGTATATTTTTAAACAAATGTAGAGAGACTGATGAATTCTCTCTGACAGTTTATGACTTTTAAAATTCTCATTAGTCACTCAAATTTTTCTAAAACTATATGACAGGTAACGGAATAGCATCTTGGCAGCATACTCTATACTGTACATTTTTAATGTACAATGTACTTTTCTTGCACCAGGAATTCTTGTATTTTTTGTAACTTAGGATATTTATAATTGGATAACTTCATGACACGTAAAATAAAACTTTGCCCAAAGCATGTTCCCCCTTTTTCTACAAAAGTCCTTTTCCCACATTTTCTTCATCTAAACCCTGAAACTATTATTACTCCTTTACTTATCATATCCTACATCTACTCTTAGCATCTTTTATTTCATCCATTCCAAAGAGTTTTTAAAATATCATTGAGAAGTTAAACAAAAAGGCGAAAGCTCAAAGACTATAAGTCATTAATTGTGCACATATAAGAGATTAACTTCTCTAAGTCATGGAGGAATTATGAACTGTACCCAAATTGGTATTAAATGAACATCTGACACTAACTCATTCATTACCAACCCGCCCTCCCCTTAGAGACTGTAAATATGCCCAATAAGCCTAAAGTCATCCTAATTACTGACCTTTTTTAAACCATATTTTGCAATTTGTCTTTCTTTTAATATTTTCTGATCTCCTTGATTCTGTGATTCACCTGTCTGCTTAATTTCACTCCTGCTTTTTTGTGTTTTGACCCACTTCTGATCTATTATTAACATTATTTTTTATTATTTTGAATGTTTATCACTTTCATTCTGAGACTTCATCAAACATTCCTTGAACCATCAAGGCCTCTCCCTAATGTGAGAAGTTGGCAACTATCTATCTCTAGGCTGGCAAAATTCACAATTAGAGTACAAAACACATGGAGAACATTTTTGAGAAATATTAAAAGGAACAATGTGTGACTCAGCATTTTATGATAGTTTATGATCAAGTTAAGTACTGCCTCACGCTTTTTCCTTGAGTTGCACTTCAATTGCAAATCAGAGTTTAACTATTTGTCATACTTAAATAGAAAGGTTTAAACTATATTTAGATCTACTGATGCGGTATGAAAGGTAGTCACATCAGAATTATCCTCCATGAGTAATTTGGGCACTGTCATTTTCTCACTGGTTTTTAGGAAATGTCCCAAATCCTTAGTCATTAACTCTATTTCCTGTGGAGATGGGGTGGCAGACTTCAGGAGAAATGCAAATACAAGCTACAGCCATCTCCTCAGATTTGACAAGAGGAAAATCAACAGCTATATGACTCTGGACTTCTGCCATAAGCAATCTCAAATAAATAACTCTGAACTTAGGATATATGGGCATGTTGAAATTCAAATGAGGGCTTGAGAATTGCAAGCTTCATTTAAACACCCCAGGATGAAACATGTTTAACAGTGATCCCAAACCTCTAACCCAGATTTTCTGGAGCTCCTGCCTGCCTCTATGGAAATTAACCCTAAAGTTACTCTACTTATTCTGTGTATTAGGATTATGTGGATTAAAAATGTATTTACTGTAAAATAATAATGAATGTGTTCTTGATAATAGAAAATATTTTTCCTCAGAAAATCATTAATTAGGCAAAAATCTACATAAAGGCATACGAATGATTTCATTTACTTAATGGCATTTCCTTGATTCATATTTGTTACAACTGCCAGCACTTCCTAATGTGTGTAATAGACAAAAAAGAGGAACGTATTACCTCCATTAGGAATTGTAAATAAGGTGACCATATAATTCATCACCCAAACCAGAACATTTCTGAGAATGATGAAAATTACTTTAGAATATCTCATAAGCTAGAAGTGTCCTGAGCAAATCAAGACATATGGTCCCTTGAGTTTTGGAGGATGTATATGTACTGACTTAGCTTTTTGAAAGTAGCAAATGTTACTCTCATTGGTGATTAATCTATACAACCAATCCTCCTGCTCTTACAAATAGATCAGAGTGTTCTAAATAAAACAAATAACATGGATCTGTGTTATTTTAATTGATTCAGTCTTAGGAAGTTGTTTAAAATTCTCATTTTTTGTGGCTTTTGAAAGATATTTGGCAATTTCTTGGTTTCTAAAGTTAATCATCTATTTAGATTTTACTCAAGTAATGGGAATAAAGATCATATTTAATAAAAGTTTAATTCGGATAAAAATCATATTTATTTATATTGAATTAGGAGGGAAATCAAGATGTAAATTTATTTAATGGGATTGGGAGTGATATAGTTTTTATTCATAAATAACATTTTATAGCTAGTTTTCTTAAATATTTCTAAGGCTCAATGAACTCCACCGTTGTAGTGATTTTTAATATAGTAGACATTCCACAGTGTTTCACTGGAGGTATTTATTTATCTTTACATGTGTATTTATCTTTGATCCCTTACAATGACTAGAAGGATAGTCTGAGGGCTAATATTTCATTGGTAAAATTCAAGCTGGCTGCCACAGATTTGAGTAAGTCACATTAACTCTTTGATACAGAGGTGCAAAGCAGACATTTAACATTCAGTGGGGCATCCTATAGTCCTTACCCACACAGTCTTTGAGGCTTTCAAGAATGAAGCCAAAATAAAATTCCTTCCAAAACCTCTTTTATCGTAGTCAACCTTCATTATAAAACTTGAAATTGCTTGAGATGACTGGCTATTACACTAAGATTTTCTGAAATTTGATTTCAAATTCTAGGTGGGAAAATGATTATTTTTGTCTCAGAACTAGAAGAAAATTGAGTTAAATGAATTGCTATTATTGCATCTAATAAGTATATTACATCCCTGAATCTCCCATAATTCATCATTCCATTCTTTAACAGGATTTGAATTGCATAACAACTGATATTCTGTTATATCCCTGCTATGATTTCAATGGCCCACAATGCAAAGTAGAGGCTGTCCTAGGTCTAATTATGAATTATGCAACTACTCACTTTTAGTTTCAACATTGGTTCCAGGGACACAATTCATAAGAAAGAATCTACATTTTCTATTTTAAGAGTGATTGTTCTGGAAAGTTTTACTTTCTTTTCCAATGCCTACACTTTGAGAAAATATTTTTATTCTTTCCAAGTGTATATATTTTATATGATCGTGTGATTTTTGCCCACAAGATATCTTTTATGCCTCACCCTATGCCTGAAAGTATTTTTAAAACCATGAAATTATTCTCAACTTTATCTTCTCACCCCAAATCAATCGGATTATAACAAAAGTAATTTACTTCCCTAATAATTCTAAATAGAAAACTCCCATATTGTGAAGAAATAACCATTTCTTATTCTAAATATAAATTATTATGTGATGGCTGACTTTTTGCTCTTTTGAAATTCTGTGATTCATGAAATGAAATGAAAAATTTTATTTTGAAATGAAAAATTCTTAAATTTTGAAATGAAAAATTCTCAGGACAAAAAAAAGTTTTTCAACTTGTTTTGGACAGTACAAAAAGTGCCACTAACTGTAATTTTGAGGATTAAATATATTTTTGGTTCACAAAAGTAATGTGTCCCTTGAGGACAATTCTATCCCCAAGTAGATTGGCAACACTACCATAAGTGGCTTTTTTGTTTTTCTTTAGTTCCTTGATATAATTATAATAGTTACTTAATGGCTAAATAAAATCTGAAATATCTAATTATCAATTTTATCTTTTATTGAAGAAGTTGGCTTATAAATTGTCTATATTATATTTTCCCTTAGTTGTAAAATTAAGTTTACTCTTTGGGAAAATGCTCAACAGTTTAATAAGCATAGACCAGATATTTAACTACACAAAGTTGTAGTACAACTTTATGTTGGGAGAGTGGACTTAAAAGCACTAATACTTCTTTTTGTTTTTTAATTGGGGTATAGTTGTTTTACAATATTGTGTTAGTTTCTACTGTACAGCAAAGTGGAGTTCCCTGTGCTATACAACAGGTTCTCATTAGTTATCTATTTTATACATATTAGTGTATATATGTCAATCCCAATGTCCCAATTCATCCCACTCCCCCTTAGCCCCTTGGTGTCCATACGTTTGTTCACTACATCTGTGTCTTTTTCTGCCTTGCAAACTGGTTCATCTGTACCATTTTTCTAGATTCCACATATATGTATTACTATATGGTATTTGTTTTTCTCTTTCTGACTTACTTTACTCTATGACAGTCTCTAGGTCTATCCACGTCTCTACAAATGACCCAATTTCATTCCTTTTTATGGTTGAGTAATATTCCATTGTATATATGTACCACATCTTCTTTATCCATTCCTCTGTAGATGGACATTTAGGTTGCTTCCATGACCTGGCTATTGTAAATAGTGCTGCAATGAACATTGGGGTGCATGTGTCTTTTTGAATTATGGTTTTCTCTGGGTATATGCCCAGGAGTGGGATTGCTGGATCATATGGTAGCTCTATTTTTGATTTTTTAAGGAACCTCCATACTGTTGTACATAGTGGCTGTATCAATTTACATTCCCACCAACAGTGCAAGAGGGTTCCCTTGTCTCCACCCCCTCTCCAGCATTTATTGTTTGTAGATTTTTTGATGATAGACATGCTGACCGGTGTGAGGTGATACCTCATTGCAGTTTTGATTTGCATTTCTCTAATAATTAGTGATGTTGAACATCTTTTCATGTGCCTCTTGACCATCTGTATGTCTCTGGAGAAATGTCTATTTAGGTCTTCTGCCCATTTTTTGATTGGGTTGTTGTTTTTTGATATTGAGCTGCATGAACTGTTAATGGGACAAAATATTTGCAAATTAATCAGCGGACAAAGGATTAATCTCCAAAATATACAAACAGCTCATTCACCTCAATATCAAAAAAATAATACTTCTGAAGTTATTTACATTGCAGCATTAAAAAGGTAGTTAATTGGTGACTTTGTTGACCTGAAAGGCTGGAAAGAGTGCAGTGTCTGACTAATGCACCTGTTGAATTATCTAAAATATTTTATCTCTCAGTAAAAGAGAGGTTTCAGTTATACACACCATTCATGCATGTACTGTACTGCCATTGAAAATTAAAGGTAGTTATGCTGTACTTCAGCATAAGGTAGTTCATGTACTTGCCAAAATGGGTGATACACAGGCACCTCTTCAGATGTCTGTGACTATGGAGAGCTTTCTGCCTACGTGTGATTGTTCACATCTTGGCTTCCACTTCTAAATGCAGATCCAACACTAAGGGACATTGTGAATATATGACACATGGGAAATCTGTTAATTCTGTGGACAAGTATTGGGCTTCTTCATGTATTCATCTTTTTAATGAGGCAAAGTGATACAACACAAAATGACACTGTAATTTAATTAAAGTAATTTGTAGGAAGTTTAATTCAATTCTTAAAATGAGATTCTAATACCTATTTTATTCCAGTTACATCTCTTCACATTTAAAATGGTATTTAGAAATAAATTTTATTTTATGAGTGGAAACAGATGAATTCCTTCATTTGCTGGCTGGCTGGTAATAACTGAGTGATGGACTAAGTTATGTATTAATGATGCTAGGCCAATCATAGAACTACTTTCTTAAAAATATATTAATTAAAACACAATGTCTTCCCTGTTAACTTTGACCTACATTTTTGGAAGTATGAAAATCTTGGTTTGACAATTGATTAGAATTCCATTAGGCATAAAAGGGGGGGAGTTTAAATCTAAGTGGATTGTTCATATTCAAGTTACTACAATAGTAAAGTGGAATCCACAGCCATGGTATGTACTCAAAGAAAATATTTCCATCCACTATGTGGCAAAAGAGTATCTTCTCATAGACTAGATTTACACCATTTTCTTGAATTTAATGGGAAGATTATTCAGAGCAAAATTCTATTTGTTTTGTTGTCAAGGCATACATCACTCATCCAGTGTGAGACAGAGCTAATATTCAAAGCAAAACTGAGTCTTTTCCTTATTCTTTATGACTGTTGATAGTCCCCAGATTCTCTACAGAATGGGGCTCTGTGTTCATTTTGTTTTAAGTTGCCCTATTATCTAATCTTCTATATGAAAGCAATTTTAATTTGCCTGAAAAATTGCAATGTAATAATGAAACTGTGGAATAATTTAGTAAGCTTTCTTATAGCTCTTCATGATGAAAGTAATGAGCACAAGTTTTTAAAATAATAGTTTGTATATAAATGGATTACTAATATAGAATCTTATAATCCAGATTAGATTATAATCCTTTTTCCTGTAATGATTCTCATATTTCTCACATATGCTAATGAATAATGGATAACTGCATAGAGACATGATAGAGTATTGTCGGAACTCATAAACTATAAGCATCACTGATTTTCAGGAACCTTTTACAAAATTTTGAAATCTTAAACTTCTATTTTAATTCAGTTTAACAAACATTGTTTTATGAGTGATTAGGCGATTTTGGTGATACAAATATGCAACTTCCCAAATTGTTATAGCTTCCTGTTTCTAGCCTTCCACAATGGTTCCTCCACCTTGAAGTGAAATTGGCCTCTTAGAAAACTTGACGCCGTTCAGCTGTATTGAGTCCTGACAGCTATAAGTACATCATTATGATGCCCAAAAAAATTTTTAATTAACATATATGATAGAGGCCTGCAGCAACATGATTCCTAAAACAAGCAATCAAACAATAAAAGCCAATATCCTAAATCTGAAAATAAGTTTAGGTTATATTTTTTGATTCACTCCTATTCTTCACACTTCTTGATGATGCTTCCTCTAGGTTTCTCCCCTAAATACACCTTCATTCACTCATTCTGTTTATATGTACTTGCATTCATTTTATAGCAGATGTATTCATTTTCATATCATACTACACTGATGAGAGGCATTTCCATAAAGATGACTGAATACCTCCCTGGATATTTGACTACTAGGAACTTTGAGAAGTCATTTTACCAATTTGTGATGCTAAACTATGGCCTATCTATCCCACTAGTTAGTTGTTTGTTACTATTATTATATATAAATCATTTATAAATGAAACAAAGAATGTGATATTGGTAGAAATGTACATCAGGATGGGTGGTGAACAGTAATTATATGTACCTCTGTATTAATGATAATCTGAGTGCCTTTCATATTCATGAACTCTTAAAACATACAAAAGAATCTATAAAGCCACTATCCTCACCCAAGAAGTTTACTAATTACAAGGCCTCACCCCGCTCAACTTATATTTCATAGTTCTCCCTTTGTCTTCTTTTACATGTTTAATACTGTCTCCTTTAGTGGGTCACATAATTAGCATGTAGGTTTGAGGAAGTGAAAGTTTCTGTCATCTTTTTTCATGGACCTTGACCTACTAGAGTAGAAAGAAGCATATGGAAATAAAAAGTAGCATAAAGATATGTGGGTTAGGGCAATGACTAAGATGCAAACAAGGATTTAGAATAAAGATAATCCACTTTATCCTGAGTTGATCAAGGGGAAATGATCTGAATGGCACTAAGAAGAAGTCAAAAATTCTGCCAAGAAATGTAGGCGCATGTATATGACAGGTGTGGGGATCAAGGAAGGGATATTGTGAGGGTGCTTCTTGTCAAAGAAACACAATGAACTTACATCTTAAGATATGAAATTTAAAAAAAAGAAGATGTGAAATAACAGGATGATGGGTCACTCAAATGTATTTAATGAGTAACTACGATAACCTGTTTTGTTAAAGCTAGAATATCTGTAGAAGATTTTACATATATATAAAGTTATATATATATATATAAAATCTAGACATACATATCTAGATTTTACCAACCATGTTCTTGAATACAAGACAGAGTAATTTGAATTTTATTTAGTATGATTATCTCGTGGCAATGCTATACTGCCAGTACTAGAGAACTAAAAGTATATAAGCAAGAGGTCAGTTAAGAAGGCACTGCAATTGCAAATGCAGTACATAATACTATATAAGGTAGTGAAATGGCTATAGGACTAAAGGAGAAATGGATTTGGTAAAATGCAAAAAAAACAATCAATAAAACTTTATCACTGGCTCTGAAGAATAAAATCGGTATTTATAGTTTAAGATAGAGCTATATTATTCTGTTACATTTTTAACTCTCAAATCATATCAAAGTGTTTGAGCATCCTTCCTTAATTATTTTATTAAATAGTGCATAAGCCAGCTGTAGTGACACAGTCCAGCATACCAGCGGGCCAATACCAACTTTGGGGACCCAAGAGCTCTGCAGCCAGAGACCACAGGACCTGGCTTTGCCTGTCAGCAGGCACTAACCTGCAGACTCCCTGAGTACTGGACCTACCCACTAACAGGCTGAATCCAGTCCCAAGCCCCCTAGGCCCTGGCCCCATCCACCACTAGGCAAACATCAGGTCTGAGAGACCTTGGGCCCTGCAGCCATGCACCCTAGGATCTGGTCCCACTCACCAGGAGGCCAACATCAGCTTTGGAACACCCCAGACCCCATAGCCAGCCATGTCAGGAACTTGCCCCACCCAGATCTAGGATCCCTCAGCTCCACAACCAGCCATACTGGGACCCAAGTTTACCTATCAGTGGGGCAGCACTAACCCCAGGACCCTCTGCAGCTATGCAGCCAGCCACCTCATGACCTGGGCCCACCAACCAGCAGCTAGCCTATTTTTGTTTTAAAGTGTTAAACCTCATGGTAACAACAAACTGAAAATATAATAAATATATATGGAGAAAAGATAAAGGAATCCAAACATAACATTAAAGATAGTCATCAAATCACAAGGGAAGAGAGCAAAAGAAGAGCAAAGCAACAAAGAAGAACTACAAAAACAACCCCCAAACAAGTAACAAAATGGCAAAAAGTACATACGTGTCAATAATTCCTTTAAATGCAAATGGACTAAATGTGCCAGTAAAAAGACAGAGTGGCTGAATGGATACAAAAAGAAGACCCATATATATGCTGTACACAAGAGACTCACATCAGATCTAAGAATACACAGACTGAAAGTGAGGGGATAGAAAGAGGTATTCCATGCCCCCCCCAAAAAAACAGCAGATTTAGCAATACTTAGACAAAATAGACTTTAAAACAAAACTTGAACAAGAGGCAAAGAAGGACATTAGGTAATGATCAAGGGATCAATCCAAGAAGAAATAACAATTTTACACATATATGCTCCCAATATAGGAGTACCTAAATACATAAAGCAAGTATTAGCAGATGTAAGGGAAAAAGTTGATAGTAACACAATAATAGTAGTGAACTTTAACATCCTATTTATATCAATGGAGAGATCACTCAAACAGAAAATCAATAAAGAAACACTGACCTTAAATGACACATTAGCCCAAATGGACTTAATAGATCTACATAGAACATTTCATTGAAAAGCAGCAGAATACACATTTTTTACAACTGCACATGGAAAATTCTCCAGGATAGATCACATGCTAGTATATAAAACAAGTCTCAGTAAATTTAAGAAGACTGAAATCATATGAAGTATCTTTTCAGACCACAATGCTATGACACTAGAAGTCAACTACATGGAAAAAAAAAAACCCTACAAAAACACATACATGTGGAGGCTAAATAATATACTACTAATCAACCAATGAAGGAATCAAAGAGGAAATCAAAAAATACCTTGAGACAAATGAAAATGAAAACGCAATCCAAAATCTATGAGATAAGCAAAAGGATTTCTAATAGGGAAGCTTATGGTGATACATGCCTACCTCAAGAAACAAGAAAAATCTCAAATAAACCAACTAAGCTTACACCTAAAGGAACCAGAAAAAGAAGAACAAACAAAACCCAGTTAGTAGAGGAAAGAAATCATAAAGATCAGAGCAGAAATCAGTAAAACAGAGACCAAAAAAACCATAGAAAAGATCAATGAAACTAAAAGCTGCTTCTTTGAAAAGATAACAAAATTGATAAACCTTTAGCCAGACTCATCACAAATAAGAGTCCAAATCAATAAAATCAGAAATGAAGAAGGAGAACTTAAAACTCACACCACAGAAATACAAAGGATCATAAGAGATTACTATGAACAATTATATGCCAATAAAATGGACAACCTGGAAAAAATGGAAAAATTCCGAGAAATGTACAATCCCCAAGACTGAATCAGGAAGAAATAGCAAATATGAACAGACCAATTATCAGTAATGATATTGAGTCAGTAATAAAAAAACAAAAACTCCCAACAAACAAAAGTCCAGGACCAGTTGGTTTCACAGATGAATTCTGCTAAATACTTAGAGAACATACCTATCTTTCTCAAACTATTCCAAAAAATTTCAGAAATGCTTCTGAACTCATTCTACAAGGCCCACATCAGCATGATACCCAAAACAAACAAAGACACCACCAAAAAAGAAAATTGCAGGTCAATATCACTGATGAACATAGATGTAAACATACTCAAGAAATATCAGCAAATCAATTTCAACAATATAATAAAAGGACCAAACACCATGATCAAGTGCAATTTATCCCAGGGATTCAAGGATCGTTCAATATCCACATAACAAACTGTTATGATACACCACATAACAAACTGAATAATAAAAATCATATGATTATCTCAATAGATGTAAAAAAAGCTTTTGACAAAATTCATCATCCATTTTTTATGTTAAAAACTCTCAACAAAGTCAGACTGAGTGTATCTCAACATAATAAAGGGCCATATATGACAAGCCCATAGCTAACATCATACTCAACAGTGAAAAGTGGAAAGTATTTCCTCCAAGATCAGGAACAAGGCAAAGAAGCCCACTCTCACCACTTTTATTCAACATAGCATTGGAAGCCCTAGCCATAGCAATCAGACAAGGATAATAAATAAAAGGAATCCAAACTGCAAAGGAAGAAGTAAAACTGTCACTGTTTGTAGATGGCATGATTCTATATAGAGAAAGTCCTAAAAAAAAAAAAAAGCCACCAAAAAATCTATTAGAACTCAGCAGAACTCAGAAAATCCTAAAGATGCCACAAAAAACTACTAGATCTCATCGATAAATTTGCTAAACTTGCAGGATAAAAAATAATATACAGAAATCTAAACTCTAACAACAAACTGTCAGGAAGAAATTAAGAAAACAATCCCATTTACAACCACATGAAAAAGAATAAAATACCTAGGAATAAACCTAATTAAGGATGTAAAAGACCCATACTCAGAAAACTATAAGACACTGATGAAAGAAACTGAAGGCAACACATACAGATGCAAAGATATACTGTGCTCATGGACTGGAAGAATTAATATTGTTAAAATGCCCATACTACCCAAGGCCATCTATCAATACATATTCAATGTACTCCTTATCAGAATACCAATGGCATTTTTAACAGAACTAGAACAAATAATTCTAAAACTTGTCTGGAAACACAAAAGACCCCAAATCAATCTTGAGGAAGAAGAACAAAGCTGGCGATATCAAGCTCCCTGACTTCTAACACTACAAAACTACAGTAATCAAAATAGTACTGGCGCAAAAACAGACACACAGATCAACGGAACAGAATAGAGAGCCCAGAAATAGAGACACATAGATCAATGGAATACTTATATGGGCAAATAATGTATGACAAAGGAGGCAGGAATATACAATGGAAAAAAGATAGCTTCTTCAATAACTGGTGTTGGGAAAACTGGACAGCTACATGCAAAAGAATCAAACTGGACTACTTTCTCACACCACATATAAAAATACAATCAAGATCGATTAAAAACTTAAATGAAAGTTGCAAAACCATAAAACTTCTAGAAGAAAACATTGGAAGTACACTCTTTGAAATCAGTCTTAGCAAAAATATTTTGGACCTGACTTCAAAGGCAAGGGAAACAAAAGCAAAAATAAACAAATGGGATTGTATCAAAATAAAAAGGCTTTGCTTAGTGATGGAAACTATCAACAAAACAAAAAAGCCTGCCTACTAAATGGGAGAATAAGTTTGCAAATGATATATCCTATATCAGGTTAATAGCCAAAAGTATACCAAAACTTGTACAACTCAACTTCAAAAACACAAACTACCTTATTAAACAAATAGGCAGAGGATATGAATAAACATTTTTCCAAAGAAGACATATAGCTGGGGAAGAGGCACATGAAAAGATGTGCAATATCACTAATCATGAGGGAAATACCAATCAAAACAATAATGCGATATATCACCTTACACCTGTCAGAGTGACTATTTTTAAAAAGATAAGAGGTAATAAGTATTGATGAGGATGTGGTGAAAAGGGAACACTTGGGCACTGTTGGTGGGAATGTAAATTGGTTCAGCCACTGTGGAAGACAGTATGGGAATTCCTCAAAAAATTAAAAATAGAATTACCATATGATCTAGCAATTCCACTTCTGGGTGTTTATCCAAAGAAAACAAAAACACTAATTAGAAAAGGTATATGCATCCCTATGTTCATTGCAGCATTATTCACAATAGCCAAGATTTGGAAGAAATCTAAATGCCCATCAATAGATGAACGGATAAAGATGTGGCATATATATACAAACATAACAAATTAGAAACAGAGTCATAGATACAGAGAACAAATAGGTGGTTGCCAGAGAGTAGGGAGATGCGGGGAGGAGAGATATAGGTGAGGGACATTAAAACCTACCAATTTCCAGTTGCAAAATAAATGAGTCACGGGTATGAAATGTACAGTGTGGGGGGAATATAGCCAATAATTATGTAATATATTTATATGGTGATGGATGTAACTAGACTTATCATGGTGATCATTTTGAAATGTATAGAAATACTGAATCACTATGCTGTGTAATAGGAACTAATGTAGGTCATTTACTCTTCAAAAGGAAACCAACACAAACAAAGAAACACATAGAAAAGAGATCAGATGTGTGCTCCCCAGAGGTAGGGGGGTAGGTGGCAGAGGAATTGGAAGAACGTAAACAAAAGGTACAAACTTCCAGTTATAGTATAAATAAGTACTGGGGTATAATGTACAACATGATAAATATAATTAACACTGCTATATGTCATAAATGAAAGTTATTAAGAGATCAATCTGGAAATCTCACCACAAGGAAACAATACATGTTTAAAAATTTCTTAAATTTTTAAATTTAAAATTTTTTTAACATTCATATGTGAGAAGAGAGATTCCTAGTTTTGAAAGAATGGAGTGTTTACCATTCACTTCTCTCAAAAGTCCATTGTAGTAAGTGTACATTCAAAATTTACTTTGTGGAAAACAAAATAGATGGTATTTAAAGATAATTTATAACAGCAGAAACCACAACTCCATAAATACACTAAAGAAGGTTATGGTGAATTTGAGAGCATTTATTCCTGTGTAAGCTCTGAGAGGATCTAAATTTAGAACAGGCAAAAGAGAGGGAGTGGGCAATAAATCTGTTGGCAAGATAATATTAAATTTATGAGTTGCCTATACATACCATTATTTTACCAGTTTACCCATGCACCACAGCATCTGTCAACTATACTCTGAGTTTTTCTAAACAAAATTAATATTTGTCTTTGGACAATATTCAGTTTTTTATTGGAGGTAAAGCATAAAGAAGATAAAAGCTAGAGATAACTTTGGTCATTCATAATGAAAATATGGAATGCGGGAGAAAAAGTAGTTCTATTCAGATATAAAGACCATTAAAGTACTCTATAACCAGAAAATAAAAGTTTCTTCTTTTTAAAAATGTCAGGTCATAAATGTAAATATAATCTATGACAGCTACCTATGTACTAATTGATAATACATTCTTAATTTGTAAGTGTGAATTTAGACTCGGCTCATACTTGAGAAAACCATTAGATACAAATAGAAAGAAAATTATTGAAAAATAAATCAATCAAATAAAAGTGCTAACCCTACAGATGAAAGAAACACAATACAAAGAATCATATATAATTCGCTAACCCTGCAGATGAAAGAAACACAATACAAGGAATCATATATAATTAGAACATAAATTTAGTTACTTAGAAAGAGTCTAGAGTATATTGCCTACAAAAACAAGAATGAGTTGCTGTGAAATAAGCACTATTAGAGAATAAAAGATTTAATTGTCAATGTATAATATATTTACATATGTAGTTATAGGACAAGTGAAGACAATCTTACCAGGACTTTTTGCAATGAGAAGCCCAATTTAGATACTAATATTCCAAATGTGTCAAGAACAGAACTACCAAGCCTCAAAAATCTTAAATTCTAAACTGTTTATACCAGCACAAGGAAACAGAAAAACTTCAACTTGTACATATACAACTTAATTTAGAGACACTCATAGTTGGTTCCAGGGTCTAAAATTATTCTTTTTTAATGAAGGTGATATAATTCATCTTATTATGAAACAAAAGAACAACAAAAGTAAGTATGTAGTTTTATTCATTCAAAAAAAATGTATTGAGCAGAATACCTGAACTTGAGGTAATAAGGGAACTAGGGGGAAAAAAATCTCTGCTTAGTTAGGTACACTTAAATTACATGCAAAAAATATTGTAAAACTGTAACTGTTATTTGTAATCATATTGTATTTGGTGATATAAAAGCATAATCTGAGAAATGTTAACCTAATGATAGAGATGAGGAAGTTAGAGCAAAAACCAGAAGAGGAGAAATTCATTAGATAAAGGAAGAGAAACATTCTAGAAAGAGGAAACAGCATATGTAAAGGCACTTACAGTGAGATTGGATGTATGAGGAACAGGTAGAAAAGGCAGGAAGTGGCCAGATCATGCAAAGCCATCCACCATATTAATGATTTGTCTTTTTGTCCTGGGAGCATAGCAAACTTATTGAGGTACTTCAATCAGGTATAAAGGTCATGGGCACTGGTGTCAGCAATATAACCATACTTATATTTCTATAACATAACTCTGCCTGCTTTTAGGTGACTGTATTAAGGGTAGGCATGAATTGGCATCCTATTGCATTGCCAGCCTAGGGTCCTGGAGATGGGGATGCCTGGCCGTCTGAAATCATCCTTCCTTGACATATTCACTAGCTGTGCATGAAGGAGGAATCAAAGCCTTAGATCACTAAAATTATTAGTCATATTATAACTTAGTATGTACTACAAATATGTTCACTTATATTAATCAGAAAATGAAAAAATAATGTACCAATGAGGACAATATCAAAAACTCTTACACTTTTATCATTGATGAATAACTGTTTTACTTGAGAGTGATTCTGAAGAATGTTCAATTAGATCTGTCTGTGTGATCAAATATTATCCTTCCTTTTCCAGAAAAAAATCTCCCTGTCAGGTCACTGTTTTCCGTAGCTTGGATAAAAGCTTAGTTCCTGATTTGATGCTCAGATTCATTAAATTCAAACTCTAACTATATAGCTTCTTCCTTTCAATTAGGAAACTGACATATTTTCAAGTATTATCCTTCGGAGTGGGGATAACTTGGCTGGTAAAAACTTTTAGGTTCTTGGAAAATCCTGAATGCAAACATAATGTTGGCAATTCCTATACAAAACTGGAAAAAGCAAAGATCAAAAACCAAAAACATATCTGGGGAAAATTACTCCCAGAACTAATTTTATAACAGAGATAATATTTTATTAAATGATCTCAAAGAATTTGAGATTTTAGAACTCATAAAATATGTTAATGATTCATAACCAGATAAAAGAGCTTGATTGATCTCTTCAATCTCCATTATCCACTTTACTAGCTGTATTTAGATTTTAGGCATGAGAGTAGAAGATTGAGTTGCTCCCAAAACTTCAGAGGCTGAGAATGTTATAAAGCAATTCTGACATAATTTTCTCCACTTGTCCCTTATTCACTCTTTTTAGATAATAGATAGGCAAGCTATAGAGCAAGCTTATGAGAGAAATTTGAGTAATATCCCTGAGGACACATGTGCTCATTGTATATCAGTATATTCCATATCATGCACTTAATACCATCTATAAGAAAGTAATGGCAGTGACAATTTCCCCAGAGATGATACAGGTGCCTGCTGAGATGGATCCTCAACGGGCTGGTGTTTGGCCTATGCTATGATCCCACAGGGTGGCTGACGAACAACAAACTGCTCCTAATGCCACAAGTAGCATCCCCCTGCACTAACAGTGATCCCTCCTACTGCTGTGTACAAGCACAGCTGAAGAAGCTTTTGCTGTTCCTACGGCAGCCAGCAGTTTGAGTTTCAACTTTTTTCAAAATTTTATTTTGTCTTTCACTCATAGTTAGGAAGCTATTTTGAAATCCTAGGCAAGAAAGGGGAAGGTCACGCTGTGGCTTTTGTGGCAGCCATAAGCACTAAACTAAATCCAAAAGGCCTTTTGAGCCTGAGGGATGCATTGCAGCATATGGGCTTCTTTCTGTCATTGCTTCTTTTTTTTTTTTTTTTAACATCTTTATTGGAGTATAATTGCTTTACAATGGTGTGTTAGTGTCTGCTTTATAACAAAGTATATCAGCTATACATATACATATATCCCCATATCTCTTCCCTCTTGCGTCTCCCTCCCTCCCACCCTCCCTATCCCACCCCTCTAAGTAGTCACAAACCACCGAGCTGATCTCCCTGTGCTATGTGGCTGCTTCCCACTAGCTATCTACCATCAGGCAGCTTTTCTAGGTCAGGCTCAGGCAGCTTTCTAGAGGATGCTGATTAAGAGCATGTTTCATTCTGGTATCTGGATTTTACTGGCAGCCTGTGTTCCATAGATACATACTTTTCTTTGTACCTTTATTTGATGTCAAGTGTATTCATAATTAAGCCACTTTTTTGTACACTCCTTAAACATTCCATTTCAAATCACATTTTGGTAACTAAAATTTTAATGGTAATGAAAAGCTTCTGCTGTGGCAAAGCTATTGTGCTATTGGGTAAAAATCTATAATAGCAAAATTATACAGCATCATCTAGAAAACTAAGATTCAAGTCTGAGCAAACTACCAACCAAGGACAAATTAATAACTATATCCTCACCTAAAACATTTATATAATTTACTTGCACTTGTACAAAAAGACTGATAATAATTTTATAAAGAAATTTGACTTTATAGAGAGAGAGATCCTATTGATTCTATTTCGCTGGAGAAATATACATTCTCTCTTCTCCACCCTAGTCTCTATCCCAGGAGACTGACCCATGTGAACTTCATCAAAAGGCTCCCTTTCACTCTGGCTTCTGACAGAGCTCAGCTAACTAGGGGACTTGTCAAGAGATTGAAGGAAAGGAGGAGAGTGAGGTTAGGTATGCCTCCCTTTGGCTCTCTTCCTGCTGAGTAGCCACTGTATAACAGTGTCCCTTTACTGAAGGTCACTTCTTTCCGAATGCCCCTCTGTATATGACTCTCTCTTGGTTTCCAGGAACCACTTCCACCTCTCATTCTTTCTAGCCCCAGGTTGGTTACAATTCCACTAAAGCACAATGGCACTGATCTATTCTCTGTAGCACCCCTATAATGGGTCTACACTTTGGTATAATAGTCCTTTTATTAAAATCTCTCTTTAGTTTGCCTTTGTTGAGTGTGCCCCTGGCTTTGGGTGGGACCCCACTGATACACATGGTAACAGAAACCCTCTTAAGTTGCTCTCTTTGTTTTGTCTATATTATTTTATTAATGATGATGGGGCCATTTAGAGATCATCCTTTCTTAAGTGATATAGGAAATAGTCTTCTCCATATTTTACATGAGTAATCTCCTTAATAAAAGGAGGTTAAGAAAATAACTTTTGCCCTAGATAGTAGAAGATCATTTTCTACACATTTCCTAGTTAAAATTATAATGATATCAAATTTCAAAGGACTTATATGTGATTTCATTTGGTTTTCAGGGGGAAAAAAAGCTATCAAGAGATCCTTAGAATGTACCCGACTTTCATTACTTATTATAAATAACACAAATTTAATGAATAATTAAATTATATTTCCCAAGGAATAATGAATGAGATAGTGATACTAAAGGGATTAAATGTGTCTCAATATTCAATAGTTTCAGCCTCCAGCTACTCTTTAATATGTCAAAACTACAAATACATGTATATGCCACATGAATTTATAGAGTAATATAAAAGGCAATTCTAGTGTAACTTTGGAGTTTATTTCATAATTAAAACACATCCATTTTTCTATTCTTGCTATGGAATTTTACTTTCTGTTCTATATTCATATAAATTCTCTAATTTATGAAATTACTGAAGTTTTTCTGATACTGCCTTACTATTTATGGCTTTCATTTAACTGCTTAGATTTAAATAAATATTTTTTTCACTTCTGGTAGAAGCTGTACATTTTAAGTTTTAGTCAATTTTGTTTTCTGATAATATATTCTTCTTACTTGTATTTCACTAATTCCTTTAAGGAAAATGTAGAGCCCTTATAATAAAACATGACATCTTAAAAATAATTGCTATGGGGACTTCGCTGGTGGCACAGTGGTTAGGAACCTGTCTGCCAATGCAGGGGACACAGGTTTGATCCCTGATCCAGAAAGATCCCACATGCCACGGAGCAACTAAGTCAGTACACCACAACTAATGAGCCTGTGCTCTAGAGCCCACAAGCCACAACTACTGAGCCTGCGTGCTACAACTACTGGAGCCCGTGCTCCGCAACAAGAGAAGCCACCCAATGAGAAGCCCACTCACCACAACAAAGAGTAACCCCTGCTCGCCACAGCTAGAGAAAGCCCGCGCACAGCAATGAAGACCCAATGCAGCCAAAAATAAATAAATAAATAAAATAAATTAAAAATAAATAAATAAATAAAAATATTTGCTATGCCTTAGTTTGTATACTTTCCTTTTTTGTAGTTCCTGACACAGTTTGAAAATAGTGATTATGCTCCTTGAAATAATGGGTATAATTATGTAATTTAATGTACTATATTATAATAATTATAAAGTATTTGATTGGATTTAAAATCAACATTTTCTGAATTCACACACTGCATTTAGTATCAAGTTAATATGTTGATTTTCTTTTACTTCAGTTCTCCTAATTTTATCTGGTTTTAAAAGTGAATTCCCATTCACCAGCTTTGTTGTTTGAAACACTTTCCCCCAACTAATATTCTCTATTCCTCTGATCTTTTTTCCATTCAATTGCTATAATCATTCTCTTTTTGTTTTGAAAAAAAAATCTTCAAAGAAACTATCCATTATATCTATATCCAATGATATTTTGTCTTCTTTATTTTTTCATTAGTTTTTTTTTTTTTGGTAAGTTCTGCATATTGTTTTTTCCCTAGTACAGTATATACTGCTTTTTCTATTTCATTTTTCACTTTAGATTTCAATTATACTGAGAATCATAATTTCTCCATTTTATAATGGAAATCAGCAGAGAATTTAACAGAGAATTCACCAAATAAGGAATAGCAGATTTTTTTCTAAGTTTTCACGTATGTGAATATGGCCAAAAAGGAAATGGCTCTATTATAATATTGAAGCCATTTAATATTGGTTTTAATAGATTCTATGGACTGAATTGTGTCCCTCAAAATTCATATGTTGAAGCCATAAGTCCCAATGTAACTGTATTTAGAGATAAGACCTTTAGGAGATTATTAAGGTTAAATGAGGTTCTAAGGGCATACACCTAATCCAATAGAATTGGTAGCCTTAAAAGAATAAGAAGAGAGATCTGTGCCATGTGAGGACAAAGAGAAAAGGCAGTGTATGCAAACCAGGAAAAGAGATTTCACCAGGAATCAACTCGGCTTGTACTTTGATCTTGAACTTCCCAGCATCTAGTACTGTGATAAAAAATTCATTTCTGTTGTTTAAGCTACCCAATTTATGGTATTTGTTATGCCAGTCCAATATGACGAATACTACAGATAAAGAACATAGAAAAAAATTTGTATATTTATATGTATTTTTTTTTCCTAAGCCAAAGAAGTTTATTAAGTTGTCAGATGGAATGACTCAAGTCCTATACAAAGTATTATGCAAAAATTTTTAAATATCTTTATTGGAGTATAATTGCTTTAAAATGTTGTGTTAGTTTCTGCTGTCCAACAAAGTGAATCACCTATATGTATACATGTATCCCATATCCCCTCCCTCTTGAGACTCCCTCCCACCCTCCCTATCCCACCCCTCTAGAACGTCACAAAGCATCTAACTGATCTCCCTGTGCTATGCAGCAACTTCCCACTAGCCATCCATTTTATATTTGATAGTGTATATATGTCAATGTTACTCTCTCACTTCATCCCAGCTTCCCCTTTCCCCGCTGTGTCCTCAAGACCGTTCTCTACTTCTGCATCTTTATTCCTGCCCTGCCACTAGGTTCATCAGTACCATTTATTTTAGATTCCATATATGTGTGTTAGCATATGGTATTTGTTTTTCTCTTTCTGACTTACTTCACTCTGTATGACAGACTCTAGGTCCATCCACCTCATTACAAATAACTCAGTTTCATTCCTTTTTATGGCTGAGTAATATTCCATTATATATATGTGCCACATCTTCTTTATCCATTCATCTGTTGATGGACACTTAGGTTGCTTCCATGTCCTGCCTATTGTAAATAGTGTGGCAAACAACATTGTGGTACAAGTATCTTTTTGAATTATGGTTTTCTCAGGGTATATGCCCAGGAGTGGGATTGCTAGGTCATATGGTAGCTCTATTTTTAATTCTTTAAGGAACCTCCATACTGTTCTCCATAGTGGCTGTATCAATTTACATTCCCACCAACAGTGCAGGAAGGTTCCCTTTTCTCCACATCCTCTCCAGCATTTATTGTTTGTAGATTTTTTGATGATGGCCATTCTGACCAGTGTGAGGTGATACCTCATTCTGGTTTTGATTTGCATTTTTCTAATAATTAGGATGCTGAGCAACTTTTCATGTGTTTGTTGGCAATCTGTATATCTACTTTGGAGAAATGTCTTCCACCCATTTTTGGATTGCGTTTTTTTTTTTTTTTTATATTGAGCTGCATAAGCTGCTTGTACATTTTGGAGATTAATCCTTTTATATGTATTTTTTAAGTGAAGAATACACAATATGAAGTGTTTGTGACAACCTGTAATTTAAATTTCTGAAATGTTATATTAGGATAAGATTTCTCTCTTATACATTGTTAACAATGAACTAAAGGTTAGTTTTCATTGAAATTTTATGTGAAAAGAACAATTTTATCATTACAAATAGTTGATCTTATCTGAATATGCATCTAGTGGAAGTATTGCCATTTTGAGTATGAAAAGAGCTATTCCTTAAACTTTGACTGGGTGTCATATAGATTGAAATGTAATATTATCAGAAAATATTGTTTTCTAAAATGCACCCTTATCTTTTTAAAAAATATAAAACTGATTTAAAATGAAACTAAATGGTATAGGATTATTTCTTGTGTATTTTATGAAAGCCACCAACAGCAATTTAAATAAACTGAGTATTCACTGACTAAGTTTCCAAAAGGAGAATGGTAAATATTGTGCTCCCTTTACTAGAAAATAAGAACATAAGAGACACCCAGTGTTTCTAGCTGGAGTTTTTGGCTGAGGTAGTGCTAGACTGCCATCTGGAGACTGCTTAACCCAGATGCATCTTGAATGACTTTATTAATTTTTACATGCTTAGGGCTTTGTTGTTATTGTTTGTGTTTTTATTTTTGTTTTTTTGCGGTACACGGGTCTCTCACTGTTGTGGCCTCTCCCGTTGCGGAGCAACAGGCTCCGGACGCGCAGGCTCAGCGGCCATGGCTCACAGGCCCAGCTGCTCCGCGGCATGTGGGATCTTCCCAGACCGGGGCACGAACCCGTGTCCCCTGCATCGGCAGGCGGACTCTCAACCAGTGCACCACCAGGGAAGCCCTGTGTCTTTATTTTTAAATGGGGTTTGTTATGTGTCTATCATATTTTGCTGATCACACTTGGCGATTTGTATTTGGCTTTATTAAAAACAAACATGGAAATGAAGAGATTTAAGCATTATAAAATATTTGAATATTAGTTCCAAACTGATACATAAACATAAACAACACTATTGCCTGTGATAACATTTAATTCTACAGTCAATGTAATGGCCATACACAATGTGTTATGGTATAATTTGTTTCAATTGTTGAGTAATTTAAATATATATTTTTGAGATAGAGAAAATCTTTCACATATATGTTATTTTCTAAAGTACACACTTTTAAAGTAATTCTTTCTCTGGTAATAATAATCAAGTTCAGTCTTTTTTTTTAAGATTAATTATATTTATTTAGCACCATCAAATATAATTCCTAACGTCAAGATGCTCATGGTTTATTGACGACATAACGTGAATCAATGTATGCTCTGTAAAACGCAAGTAGTTGCCTTTTTGTTGTTTATGAACATTTTTGTCTGAAATTCTTAATTATGATCTAGTTAAATTGATCTATCTTTTCCTTTATGCTTTGTGCTGCTTTAATAAATCTTCACTACACTGATGTATTGGAGATCTGATCAATTCCAAAATTAAGAGTAAAAAATTATTTCATTTAAAAAAATTTTTAAAGAGTGACTCCAGGATCACCAGAAAGGATGGAGAATCAGAGACGTTCTAAAATGTTCCTAGCATCTTCCGTGGGTTTCAAAATAAAAGGTATGTTTTTATTTTACCTAATTTTTATGGTGGCCATTCTCTTTGACAAAATTCATCACTCAATCCAACATTATTTCTCCCTATTTTTGGCTGTGCTACAAGGAAGCAGAGCTGAGTGGTGGCCACAACTTCCAATCCATCTGGATTATCTCCTGATAGAAGTATTCCATTTTTGGATTTTCAATGCTCCAAAAAGCAGATCCCAGAGTAACAAAGAAGATTGTCAGAAATGTTGAGTATGAGCAAAGTTTATTTTTCCCTTTTTTTATTGGAACATGGAGTATATATTTTCCATGGTATGAAAAGCAGTATATACTGGTGAATGTTTCAGAGAATATTTTGCAATCATTAGAATAGCACCTCAAACTTTCAAGATCTTTTCTCTGGACCATAGCTATAATGAGCTTTAATAGGTCATTATAGCCTTCTATATAGCCATTGCTGGGAGACTGAGGGAACATAAAAGGTATGGGTCTTAATCAATTATCTTCACATTTAATTGGAAAATAATTTCTTTGTACAGAAGATTATATGAGAAGCAATAATGATCAAAATATTCAGAAAATCCAAGAATGGCACTGCTGATGATGTAGGCATGTTTGCAGATAAAGAAAATGAAAATCTAAATGTCTATTCCAGTGGAGACAGATATATGATCTTTCCATAATGAAAAGTGTCCAGTGTAACCAACATTTAACCAATTGGTTAGCTAGTTCTCCTGGAAGATATTACCATATTAGAGTGCAGGAGTGGATTTGCTGCTTATTAAAGGGAATGTCCACAGTACAGTGGTTTTGTTCATGTTGGGTAGTCATTTGTTGTCCTTGTATGCCATTCTCTCTCTCTCTCAGAGCCATGTATCATGTCAAAATTATTTCTCAAAAATAATACATTTACTTGCCTAAAAGGACTGGAATCTCCACTATACTTGTCTTATTAGGACTTGCCTCAGGTTCTATGTACTTTCTCACTAGCTACAGCCATGCCAAGCACCATTGATTCTCTAGATAATAAGCTTGCTCTGTAGCCTACATTAGATTAAGAGACATTTCTTCTCCTTAAGAGTTGACAGGTTTTGAGTCAATTGTGCCGTAGGTTTGAATGGTTTTCATAAATATCACATATGAACATGAATACTGGAGGGCATGGATGGCTGGGGACCAGCTACCAGACTAAGTTACCAGACTAGCTATCAATGCTTAAATGACTTTTTCCTTTTGATTTTATCCTTATCCCCCAGTGATATGTTGAAATTCTGACTTTAGTTAGAAATCTACAGATGACAGATAGTTTTATGGTACATGAAAACAATTGAATATGTGAACTCAAAGGGAATTTTTAAGGCAATGAAACTATTCTGCTTATATATAATGGTGGATGCATGACACTATGGCTTTTTCAAAATCAGCTGAACTTTACAACACAGAAAGTGAAGCTTAATGTATGCAAATTAAATAAAAATCATTTAAGAGATATGAGGTTCCCAGGAGGAAATAAAGTCTGTGACAAAGAATGTAAGTAGTTTTACAGAGAATGAAATAACCTCACTGAAGGAGGTAAAAGAAAAAGGTGCTGACCAAAATAAATTTGGAACTGAGTGAAGAATGTAACACTAAAGGCAAAGGGAACTGGATATAAGCACTGTGTTCTAGTTGATAAAGTTGTTTTCCACAGTATAATGATTAATAATTCTGAAACCATTATACATGCATATTGAAACTGAACCATTAGTAAGTGGATAGAAGATGGAGGAAGCCAAGTTTCATACTTTTAGAGTGACAAGCAATGCAAAAAATAAAAGCCTAAAATGATTTGTGTTGTAATAAATTAGAGTTGAAAACAGTAAAAAGATTGTACTTTCTACCTGATTGAACTCCATTTATGAAGCTATCCCAGAAGTCCAACAGAATATTTTTAATCATATCTCACGCATAAATTTATTTACATGACTGTACTTAGCTGCAAGAAAGTCTTGCATATGTGTTTAGCTGAAAGCTTTGCCATCCTTATATAAATTCAGGGTTCTCTTACTGAGGAAGAAAGCTACAATTTAACTGAGTGATACCAAATACTCTCTACCATAGATGCCTTCCTCAGTCATAAAAAACAAACAAACAAAAAAACAACAAAAAAACCCTCTAAATTGTTTGAAGGTATAATTATTTTTTTAAAAAAAGAAAAAAATATGCATAACTGTTTTTCTAGTTTAGGATTGGTCACATACTTTTATGTGTAAGATAAGGAATTTTTATAAAACAAAGGCTGATAAATGTACTTACATAAAATTTCAAGCTTATTTATGCCCCCCAAATATTTAAAATTAGTAGTAAACACATATTAGAAAATACTTGCAACATATATTAAATATGTTCAATTTAATTCAGTATTCAATATGTCAAAAGCCCTTAAGAGTTACTAAAGAAAAATATCTATAGAGTCTATTCCACAAGCATTGGACCTTTCCTAAAGTTTTAGAGATGCTATAGCATGGCACCTGACATCATAGCACTCATCAGATTCATTATGAAATATTTTAAAATACAAAGAATTACCAAATGAATGCCAAATTCCTCACTTACTATTAGTAGTTCCTCTTTTGTTACAAAAACATGTTGTCATTCATTTATTTATGGCCAGTGAGAATTTATTGGATGTCTACTATATGGTTTGAAATTTTGGGTAGATTGGGAAAGGAAAAGTTGAGGAATTAATCATACTAAAAGTGGATTAAGAAATTCTAGTAATATGAAGTTACAGTTTCTCCCAATGTTAGAAGAAGGAAAAAAAAAAAAGAACACAGATCATTAGAGAACTGAGATTTAGGATTAAAAAATTTTCCCGGGGCTTCCCTGGTGGCGCAGTGGTTGAGAGTCCGCCTGCCGATGCAGGGGACACGGGTTCGTGCCCCAGTCTGGGAAGATCCCACGTGCCGCGGAGGGGCTGGGCCCGTGAGCCATGGCCGCTGAGCCTGCGCGTCCGGAGCCTCTGCTCTGCAACGGGAGAGGCCACAACAGTGAGAGGCCCGCGTACCGCAAAAAAAAAAGTCCCACTTTTCATGTTATATTAATATATGGTCATATTATATTTGATGCTCTTGAATTTCTTCATATATCTAAGTTATTTCTCTTATCTGGATTTCTTAACTTTCACTCTTCAAAATCAGAGCCTCTAATTTCTTTTGTTCAATTGCTTTCACATGGCCTGATTCCTAACTTGTCATATTTTCTCCACTTTTGCTTTCCACTATCCTTCAAAATTGGTAAAGGCATAGTTTGTACTGAACTTTCATTAAGTGACTTTATTACCTTTCCTTCTTAAAGCAAAGAACTACAAGCTAAAAACTGTAATTTCTTAAAGCAGATATTTTGCCTATCACACAATTTAATAAGGATATCTTTGGAGTAAGATCAATGGCCAAGATTACATCCTGGAAGAAAAAGTTTTACTTATCAACTTGGTTTCCTTTCATTAAAAAAAAAAGAAAAATTCTCTTCAGGAACTTTTGGGTCTTCAGTGAGAAACCCAGCATCACAGAACATTATGTCTTTTATAGATTTGTGTAACAGTTGGATAAAATGTCATTTTTTGATGTAAGAATATTATATTAATACATTTTGTTTATATTTAAATGATTACATTTGTTAGTGCTGTGATAGAAAAATAAAGAATCCAAATTATGTAGTAAAAATAGGCTTTGGGGATGGTAATACCTCTCACAATAAAAACATACAAGAATTTATCTCACAGCTAAAGTAAATGACAATCTTCAGCTGAAGGTAATACTATTAGGGTACTTTAGATCAACTATGTGCTAGAATCAAGGAAGCAAGGGCATTACTATAAAGCAAGCAGCAAAGAGCTGTTGACTTTTTCCAGAACTATGCAAACATAGCAGTTTTTTGTGTTTTTTTAAATAAATTTATTTATTAATTAATTTAATTTTTGGCTGCACTGGGCCTTTGCTGCTGCACACGGGTTTTCTCTAGTTGCTGAGAGCGGGAATTACTCTTTGCTGCAGTGCACGGCTTCTCATTGCTGTGGCTTCTCCTGCTGCAGAGCACGGGCTCTAGGCGCGCGGGCTTCAGTAGTTGTAGCTTGCGGGCTTTAGAGCTCAGGCTCAGTAGTTGTGGCGCACGGGCTTAGTTGCTCCGCGGCATGTGGGATCTTCCTGGACCGGGGCTCGAACCCGTGTCCCCTGCATTAGCAGGCAGATTCTTAACCACTGCACCACCACGGAAGTGTAAGAAGTTAATTTTCCTTTGTGAATTAGAAAAAATAAAACCACTAGATCAAGAAACTGCATAAATCAAAAGCAGCCCCAAATAAAAAAAGCCATCAGAGGAAATGAAATAAGGCATTCTTACAGGTGTACCATGTATAAAAAGAATAATTATGTAACATACATGTTAATGACCAAACTAATAAATAAAGGTAAATGTTTTAGTCATTGAAACAATTTACTGTATTTAAGCACTTAAGAACTGTGTTGTCACCAAGTTTCTGTTTCAAAATATACAGTAATACAATTAACCTAACACCTAAGACTGCATACTTTTAAGTGTTTGTTCTTCTAGGATATTAAAAAGGAACTGTGTAACAAACATTATCTGAATATAAATGATCAACACCAAACATAATATAGTTCTTATTTAACCCCCATTTGGTGTAGGCACAGTGGAAATGTTGTAAAAACTGGCGTGGGGGGATAAAAAGATTGGTCAGAATTTAAATTTCAGGCTAATCCCTAAGAATGTAGAACAGAAAAAAAATTAACAAAATAGTTGTAACTTGATATACTTTCCATTGGATTTAGTAGGCTATCATGAAGCAAACTCTAAACAAAACTATTACCTCAAAGTAAAAAGAAGAAAATGTAAATATCTTTGAGTCTTAGTTGAAGTTTATGTTCTGAAAGAAGGCTGATATTAGCTAGAACTGCAACACTATTTTAAAAAATTCTTGGTTTTTGCTTCATATGTGTATTTTAGTTATTAATAAGAGATAAGAGAGAAAATAATAGTAAATTATGAAGCCATGGGTAAGTATGTATGGCTGTTCATGAAATAAATTAAACTAAATGAATCAGTTGGATCAAGAATTTCCTACCACACTGTTTTTATCTGTAGCTAGCCATTGTCCAGTAATTCAGAAGATGTCTACCATTACCATGGACAGCACTTTTATAGTATATTAATTTTTTTCTATCTACTTTCCCCCTTACCACGTAAATAATCATCTGACAAAAAATTTTATTTTGTAAATGATTTGTTTTAATTACTGAAGACGTGATTTAAAATTTAAGTAGATGCATCTGCTAAACCTGAGTTAATAGTGGTGGTGATGATGATGACTACGGTAGTGAAAGCAGGAATGGTGATACTGATGAGAAAATTAAACCCAGATGGTTACATTTTTTCTGTTTTGTGCTTTTGTTTTTGTTTTTTTGAAGACGGTTGGTAAAATGAAAAGAATAGCCAAAATCATTGGAACAAAGCCTGAGTTCCAAGAAACTGCTTCCTCTACTGTTATAAGCTGCTATAGATTTGTTCCTTCTCTGATTGCTACAAATGAGAGGTGTGCACCTAAAATGAAAAATATAAAACATATAATAAAAGTCACCTTGTTTTTAAAAATTAAAATTTTCTGTGTGGATAAAATTTCAAATAAGACTACAGTGTTTTCCACCTTGGAAAAAAAATCACTAAATGTTCAAATCCCTACAAATTTATTTCCATGTATAGAACTCAGTATTTCACAATCACCTCTTAAGGATAATAAATTTTAAAACCCAAGAAAAGTTTCTAGAGAACAATTTTACAGCATTTATCACAGAACTTAAACAAATGAATGTGCCCTGATCCAGCAATTTCAACTTTAGAAAATACTGATGTATATAAGTAGAGATCTAGTTTCAAGAATGCTTAACAAAGCATTATTATAGTAAGAAATCTGGAAACAATCTATCCCAAAACAATTTGAATAAGTTGTCTTTCATCCTTGATAGAATATACCTGAAATAAGAAAGAAGTAGTAGAAGATGTATTGACATGGAAAAATATTCAAAATATGAGTAAAATAGCTTATACAGCTTATACAAGACTAAGCAAGGAATGATCACATTTCATTAAGACTCAAAACTAATTAGAAAAAAATACTTTAAGGCTGAAGTTAACTGTCTCCAGCTAAATTCACCTGTAAAATGAGGAACTAGAAACAAACAAACAAAAAACTTTCTTCTGATCCCATGAGCATACTGTTTTACAAAATTCAAAATTACCCACGCAGATGTAATTTTCAAGATTGTCAATTTTTAACTAGCAATAGACAAGTTATTTCAATTATTTTTTTCAAGAAGATCAATTTCCATAAGTATTAACTGAAATTTTAAACTAATTCAGCAGACACTCAACATATGAGAAAAACCTGCTCTTTTTACTGGTATCTAAACAATTGAACTTAAACTGGAAGGAAAAGCAGAAAACTGTTACTAGAGAATCACTGAAATTCATGATACTGTATATAAATGAATCTTTGTGTCCACTGATTAACTGCAAAATTAAGTGCAATCTCCTTAAAAGTAAGAATTTTTGTTGATCCTTGCTTCTTCCACAATAAATGTTGCTTTCAATGAAATGTAAAATTGGGACCAATTCTCTACTGAAAATTAAAGTTCAATATTTCAGTATTTGAAGAGATAACAAAGGAGAAAATTAGTTATAAAAAGGCACCTTGATTTTTTTTTCCCTTCACCAGGAAAGACTGGAGTTTAAAAATCTTACTTAGTCCTGTATAATTAAAATAATACCCAGCAGAAAGTGCTCTTCTTTAAAGAGGTAAAACAAAAATATCTAAATCAACACAATCCAAAAGAAACTTCTGAGCATCTGTTTATGCAATCCATGAACCATGACCCCAAATTATATATGATGGGGTACGTCTGCAAGGAGTACCCAACCAAGCCTACATATGTAGGAGCTCTAACACAGCCTGAGTTGGGGGCCTCACCTAGAAAAATGTCAATTAAATGAAACAAAACAAAACAAAAAACCCTTTCAATGGCACAAGAGATATAATCACAGGCAATGTAATAAACTAATTTGGCAGATACAGTGTTATTCTCAAAATATAATGTAATCAAGATGTTCTCTTTTATGGTCAACTGGCTGTGACCACTTCACTGCTTTCTCTGCTAAGTATTTGTACACAACTTGTCCCTGAATTAAATAGAAGAGAAGAGGCACCAAGTCCAAAATATCACTAAGCTGAGAAAATCTTTCATACACCCAAAAGATGAAGAAGCTGCACAGAAAAAAATGGACACCAATATAAAGCACGACATTCTTGCTGACCCAGATTCTGTCCAGGCTACCTTCAGGTGTTCCACTGCCCAGCACCACAGGATGCCATGTCCTGCTGCCTGATCCCCCGCCACACACACACACACACTATTTCTTTATTCCAGTGAAGTAAATGGTCCTAGAGTTTCCTCCTACTTTGGACAAAATGTATTCCTAGCTTTGTACACTCTATCATACCAAGCCAAAAACAGCATGAGACATGGTAGATAGGCCACAGAAGGCTATCTAGTCAAGTATAGACAAGTTAAAGCCTT
The DNA here is from genome assembly GCF_008692025.1 of Phocoena sinus. Classification (NCBI taxonomy): domain Eukaryota; kingdom Metazoa; phylum Chordata; class Mammalia; order Artiodactyla; family Phocoenidae; genus Phocoena; species Phocoena sinus. The sequence continues at coordinate 119,106,701 of NC_045764.1, read as the reverse complement.
GCTTCAGAGTTCTGGGCCTAGTACGCAACCAATATTTAAGTTTTTTTCTTTTTCTGGGCATTTTTCCTAAGTGCACACAACTTTGAGATAAAGAAAGCTGATTACCGGCAGGATCTAGGGGTCGTGGTTGCCATAATTACAGGTTCCTTCTCTTATATCTGACATAGTTTAACCGGGCAACTAATATTAATATACCCAAGGGGTTGAGAACTTAAAGAGGCTCCTAGGGCAATAATTCTCAATCCAGATGACAGAATATCTTTCGGAGAAACTTTTCAAACTATTCTCAAATCTAAATTCATATGCATTCTCTCACAACATTATTTTCTTCTCTATTAATGTTTCTTTTAACTGTGTTTACCAGACTTTTCTGAAGGAAATATGGTGCTTGGATTTAGAAAAATGGTTAGAACTCACTTTTTAATGTTTCAGGTTCTGCCTCAAGTAGACCTGGTGGGTATTTATTAATTTAATAAACACATATTTATTTAGCACTAATATTTCCCTAACACTGCTCTAATAGGTTTAGGTTATTAATTCAGTTAACCTTATAATAATCATAACTAATTACCACTTTTTCATTTTGCAGGTGAAAAAATAAGGGATATTAGGATAAAGAAATTACCCAATGTCACACAGCTGGTAAATGATTGAGATGTATTTGAACTCAGTCTAAATCCCTGTGTCCATGCTCTTAACCCCAAACTTTGTTTGCAGTGTCCTGAATGCAGAAAGAAAGGTCTCTCATTAACAGTTGGAAAGAGCAGCATCGTCTAGACCCTCCGACAGTGACATGGTAGTCACCAGCAACGTGTGGCTATCTAAATTTAAATGCATAATCAAAATAATATAAAAATTTCTGTGGACATCATACTATCCATATATCAAGTGTTTGATAAGCTACATGTTTTCAATGGTTAACATAATGGAAAGCACAAATAACGAACTTCTGTATCATCACAGAAAGTTCTACTGAACAGTGTTGAGTACCTCAGAACTTAGTTTATCAGCATTTGTTGTAGGAAAGTCCCACATCATAGGCATTGTTTCTACACTGGCAGAAAATCTGGTATACCAGTGCTTTTCAAGCTTCAGTGTGTATTTAAATCACTTGAAAATTTTGTTTAAATCCAGATTTTGGTTTACTAGGTCTAGGGTGGGGCCTGAGAATCTGTACTCTTAAAAAAAGAAAAGGTGTTGCCAATGCTACTGATCCATGGATAACACTATGACTTGCGAGATAATAGTCAGAATCTTATCATGAGCCATAACGGATTACTTCTTCTTTTCTTTTTTTTTTTTTTGGTCTAAGGATCATTTTCCTTGGCTATCTCAGATTGCAGAAATATCATTGCTTCTAGAGGTCAGAGCCACTTTGGGAAAAGTAAAAAGTATCTCCAGCATCACCTCTGGTGGCTATTAATCCAGAAACAATGCTAGTCTTATCTAGGACCAGGACAATATGCCCCGACCACAAACAGAGATGGATACTCCATCTTTGCACCACTGAGACTGTGCACTTGTAGAGGTCATAGTGTTTTTGTACTAGCACACCTTTCCTTAGTTTCTTCTCTTCTCAATCAGGGCTTAGGAACTAATATAAAGAAGTATTAGTAGTGGGAAAAAATAAAAGAATTAGATTTTGTTTTTCTACCTCTGGAGAAAAGAAGTTTATCCAAAGCCCAGTGAATTTATAGTTAGATAAAAGTGAGCTTTAAGAGGAGTTTGAATTGCAGCAATAAGGATGTAACTAGAGATTATCATGCTAAATGAAGTAAATTAGAAAGAGAAAGACAAATACCGTATGATATCACTTATATGTGGAATCTAAAATATGGCAAATTGAACCTATCTACAAAACAGAAACAGACTCATAGACATAGAGAACAGACTTGTGGTTGCCAAGGGGGAGGGGAGGAGGGAGAGGGATAGACTGGGAGTTTGGGGTTGGTAGATTCAAACTATTACATTTAGAATGGATAAACAACAAGATCCTAATGTATAGCACAGGGCACTGTATTCCATATCCTGTGATAAACCATAATGGAAAAGAATATTAAAAAAGAATGTCTCTATGTGTATAACTGAATCACTTTGCTGTGCAGCAGAGATTGGCACAGCATTGTAAATCGACTATACTTCAATTAAAAGAAAAAAAAAGGAGTTTGGTGAGAGGTAATGTGTTGTACACTTTGATTTGGGGTCAAAGACCAAGTTGTTGCTCTGCTCACCATTTTCTTGCAGAATACCATCCCCTCATAGGCCTCAAGAAGCAGGATTGCTCATCAGGTCAGATTCAGATATTCCTGTGTCCCCTGGCCCAAACTATGCTAATATTAGTCATTATCTCCAGTAATTACTTTTCTTAGTGAAGTATGATTGATTTACAACATTATATTAGTTTCAGGTGTACAACACACTGATTCAATATTTTTATGGATTACACTCCATTTAAAGTAATTATAAAATACTGGTTATATTCCCTGTGCTGTATAATATTTCCTTATAGCTTATTTATTTTATACACAGTAATTTGTATCTCCTAATCCCATACCCCCATTTTGCCCCTCCCTGCTTTCTTCTTCCCACTGGTAACCACTAGCTTGTTCTCTGTATCAGTAAGTCTGTTTCTATTTTGTAACATTCATTTGTTTGTTTCATTTTATTAGATTCCATATATAAGTGATAACACAGTGTTTGTCTTTCTCTGTCTGATTTATTTCACTAAGCATAATACCCTCCAGGTCCATCCATGTTGTTTCAACTGGAAAAAAATTCATTCTTTTTTATGGCTGAATAATATTTTATATATATACATATATATATATATATATATATACCCATGTGTGTGTGTGTATATCTATATATCTATATATCTATATATATACCCATGTGTGTGTATGTGTGTATATATATATATATATATATATATCCCATATCTTCATTCCTTTCTATGGCTGAGTAATATTCCATTGTACGGCATCTTCATTATCCATTCATCTGCTGATGAACACTTAGGTTGCTTCCATATCTTGGCTATTGTAATTAATGCTGCTATGAGCATTAGGGTGCATGTATCTCTTCAAATTAGTGTTTTCATTTTCTTCTAATACTGCATATACCCAGGAGTGGAATCACTGGATCATACTGTAGTTCTACTTTTAGTTTTTTGAGGCAACTCCATACTATGTTCCATAGTGGCTGCACCAATTTACATTCTAACAACAGTGTACTAGGGTTCCCTTTTCTCCACATCCTCACCAACATTGTTGTTTTTGTCTTTTTGGTGACAACCATTATGATAGGTGTGAGGTGATATCTCATTGTGTTTCTGATTTACATTTCTCTGATGATTAGTGATGCTGAACATCTTTTCATGTCCCTGTTGGCCATCTGTATGTCTTCTTTGAAAAAAAAATCTCTTCAGGTCTTCTGCGTATTTTTTTAATCTGTATGTTTGTTTGCTTGATATTGAGTTGTATGAGCAGTTTATGTATTTTGAATATTAACTCCTTATCTGTCATATCATTTGCAAATCCTATACTATGAAAATTATAAACACTGATGAAGGCGATTGAAGATGATATAAAGAAATGGAAATACATTCCATACTCTTGGATTGGAAGAATTTAAAATGACCATACTACCCAAAGTTATCTACAGATTTAATGCCATCCCTGTCAAAACACCAAGGGCATTTTTCGCAATACCAAATTTCGCAATACCAAATTTCTCAATACCAAGGGCATTTTTCACAATCCTAAATTTTAGGATTTCAAATAATCCTAAAATTTATATGAAACCACAAAAGACCCCAAATTGCCAAAGTAATCTTGAGAAAAAAGAACAAAGCTGGTGGTATCATATTGCCTGACTTCAGACTATACTATAAAGCTACAGTAATCAAAACAGTATGGTACTGCACAAACACAGACACACAGATCAATGGAACAGAATAGAGAGCTCAGAAATAAAACCATGCACTTAAATGAGCAATTAATCTATGACAAAGGAAGCAAGATACATGGGGAAAATACACTCTCTTTAATAAATGGTGTGGGGAAAACTGGACAGGTACATATAAAAGAATGAAATTAGAACATTTTCTCACACCATGTACAAAAATAAACTCAAAATGGACTAAAGACCTAAACGTAAGACCGGAAACCATAAAACTCCTAGAAGAAAATGTAGGCAGAATGCTTTTTGCCATAAATAGTAGCAATGTTTTTATGGATCTGTCTCCTAAGACAAAGGAAACAATAGCAAAAATAAACAAATGAGAACTAATTAAACTTAAAAGCTTTTGCAAAGCAAAGGAAACCATCAACAAAATGAAAAGACAATCTCCAACAATTATTAGTTAGGAATATACAATTTTATTGTGTGTGCGTGTGGGTGTGCATAGCTGTGTATAATATGTATAATATGTATAAAATAATATATATTTATATAAATAGTTTCACTTGTGTAAAAGTTTGATAAAATTGTTGTATTTGTAGAAAATATTAAATTGTCTTTTCCAAATAAAAGTATCCTCTATCTAAAGAAATGGGCTAATTATTTAGATACAATGTGTGCATTTTAATAGCTATATGTAGCAAATATTTAATTGTGATAGCCTAAATCTGAGTTCTGAGAAGGTTTATGAAAAGTCTGACGTATGAAAAAAATGTATAAAAGCCATCCCTAAAATCCTCTCATTTTCTCATTCTGGCAGTAAAAATAGGTAGTAATTTGCATCTCTGAAAAGGCTACAACAGTGCTAAGGCCTTCACTGTGATTATCATAAGCAAAGAAATATTATATTCCAATTACATACTCTTCCCTTAGAGGAAATTTGGATCTTGCATGTAAAAATAATTGTAGTTTGAGGTGACAACATTTTTGAAAAATTAGAGCTACCCAGTGTTTTCTGGGATCAATATCTATTGCTTAAGGCTAATTGCATCCTTTTCAGGATGATCACATATAGTAGTGACTTCCACACAAACATTATTTTTCTCTTGCAGGCTTATTTACCAGCTGTTGTTCACCTGGTCTTAAACGGATTTAGCTGATACTGAATGAGAGCAGCTGGACTTCACTCTATGCCAAATATTGGGTTCAAGTCAATTTCATTCCTTGCCACATTCTGGGACCAGTAGCTAGCTTGGCATGCTCTTCTCATGGTGGAAGACAGGATTGCAAGAGGTCAAACTAACCCACATGAGCACATACAAAGCCTTTGTTCACACAAAGTAAGTCACATGGATAAACATGTGGGATAAACTTTCAGTAGGAAAGTACACTCCTTCCATGGAAGGTGGAGGAGAAAGTTAATGTTTGCTGAGTATTAATATATTCTACTACACACGGTCTCTGACTTATGATTGTTCAATTTAGGATTGAACAACTTTACAAGATAAGAAAGCAAACACACTCAGTATAAACTCTGCTTTGAATTTTGAATTTTGATCTTCTCCCAGGCTAACAATATGTGGTAAGGACTCTTTCCTGGTGCTGGGCAGTGAGCCTCAGCTCCCAGTCAGCCCCACAATCATAAAAATAAACAACAAATACACTTACAACCATTCTGTACCTATTCAACCATTCTGTTTTTCACTTTCAGTCCAGTATTCAATAAATTACATGAGATACTCAGCACTTTATTATAAAATAAGCTTTGTGTTAGATGGTTTTGCCCAAGTGTAGGCTAATGTAAGTGTTCTGAGCACGTTTAAGGCAGGTGAGGCTAAGCTATGATATTCAGCAGGTTAGGTGTATTAAATGTATTTTCTAAAGATATTTTTGATTTACAAAGGATTTATTGGGTTGTAACTGCATCATAAGTCAAAGAAAATCTGTATGTTTACTGACTGTCACACTTTTTAAAGGTTGAAGGCACCCTCACTGCTGCCAAACTTGAGGTAATGAGTGTCAAGAACTGTGAAGGATCTGATATATTTATTCTGGTTGTAAGCTGGCGACTTAGCCTGCCACAGTTTCATAGAAGCTGGCAAAATAGGCAAGACTCCTGGATCAGCTGCCAAAGGCTTTATCATTCACAGTATAGCAAGCAGAATGAGCTTCATTTTTCTCATATGTTCCACTGTTCCCCTAAAGTCATACTGGGGAGATGAGATGGGCAGTCCAGGCAGATGCTGCACACAGAGTGGGTTTATGTTATAGCTAATGAACTCTGAGTTTAGGGAAACCCCAGTCTTTTAAGGGAACTACTAGCCAACCTGCCCAAGGTTTCCCTGAGAGGAAGACATTATCTTTATATCCTACTCAGGAAATAAATCTGCCCTTCTTCTCCAAAAAAGGCACTATATCTTCCAAGAATTGTTTGTTATATAAATATCCTTGAATAAATATTCCAGAACAAAAACTGATACAAAACATGCATAAAGAACATGGAGAACTGTCTCTCAACAAGGAAACTGAAAGGTCTCTTACTTTCATGCCTTATATGCATGTCCTTAGAAATGTGATACCAGTTTATTATCATAGTAATAATATATAATATTGACTGTGAATTTATTTAATGCCAGGTATGACTTAAAGTACTTTTCATTAAGTTAGTGCTCACTATAACCCTATGTAGATGTACTGTCGTTATAATTCAATCAATAACAAAATTGAGTCAACAAACAATTAAGTAAACTCACCAGAGAAGCACAGTTTTAAAGTGATGGGTTGGGCTATGAACCTAGTTTGGCTCCAGGGTCATAGTCATTATGCTTCAAAATGGGATTACTTCCTCTTCTCCAGAGTTTGTTCAATAATGAACAACACAATAAAAGAAATTGAAAACAGAAGGAATCAATAGCAGAATAACTGAGGCAGAAGAATGGATAAGTAACCTGGAAGATAGAACTAGAAATAACTGCCAAAGAGCAGAATAAAGAAAAATGAATGAAAAGAATTGAGGACCGTCTCAGAGACTTCTGGGACAACATTAAACACATGAACATTTGACTATAGGGGTCCCAGAAGAAGAGAAAAAGAAAGGGTCTGAGAAAATATTTGAAGAGATTATAGTAGAAAACTGCCCTAACATGGGAAAGAAAATAGTCAATCAAGTCCAGGAAGCACAGACAGTCTCATACATGATAAATCCAAGGAGAAACACACCAAGACACATATTAATCAAACTATCAAAAATTAAACTCAAAGAAAAAATATTAAAAGCAACAAGGGAAAAGCAACAAATAACATACAAGGGAATCCCCATAAGGTTAACAGCTGATCTTTCAGCAGAAACTCTGCAAGCCAGAAGGGACTGGCAGGACATATTTAAAGTGATTACTTTACCCAGAGAGGATCTCATTCAGATTCAACAGAAAAATTAAAACCTTTACAGACAAGCAAAAGTTAAGAGAATTCAGCACCACCAAACCAGCTTTACAACAAATGTTAAAAGAAATTCAATAGGCAGGAAACACAAGAGAAGGAAAAGACCTATGAAAACAAACACAAAACAATTAAGAAAATGGTAATAGGAACATACATATCGATAATTACCTTAAATGTAAATGGATTAAATGCTCTAACCAAAAGACACCTGGCTGAATGTGTAAAAAAAACAAGACCAGTATATATGCTGTCTAAAAGTCACCCACTTCAGACCTAGGGACACACACAGACTGAAAGTGAGGGCACGGAAAAAGATATTCCATGCAAATGAAGATCAAAAGAATGCTGGAGAAGCAATACTCATATAAATAAAATAGACTTAGGGCTTCCCTGGTGGCGCAGTGGTTGAGAGTCCGCCTGCCGATGCAGGGGACGCGGGTTCGTGCCCCAGTCTGGGAAGATCCCACATGCCGCGGAGTGGCTGGCCCGTGACCCATGGCTGCTGAGCCTGCGCGTCCGGACCCTGTGCTCCGCCACGGGAGAAGCCACAGCAGTGAGAGGCCCGCATAGCGCAAAAAAAAAAAAAAAAAAAAAAATAGACTTTAAAATAGAGATTATTACAGGAGACAAAGAAGGACATTACATAATGATCAAAGTATCAATTGAAGAAGAAGATATAACAATTGTAAAAATTTATGCACCCAACATAGGAGCACCCCAATATATGAGGCAAATGCTAACAGCCATAAAGGGGGAAATCGACAGTAACACAATCATAGTAGGGGACTTCACACCCCACTTTCACCAATGGACCGATCATCTGATATGAAAATAAATGAGGAAACACAAGCTTTTAATGACACATTAGACCAGATGGACTTAGTTGATATTTATAAGACATTCCATCCAAAAATAACTGAATACACTTTCTTCTCAAGTGCTCATGGAACATTCTTCAGGATAGATCATATCTTGGGTCACAAATCAAGCCTCGGTAAATTTAAGAAAATTGAAATTGTGTCAAGTATCTTTTCCAAACAGCGCTATGACACTAGGTATCAATTACAGAAACAATTTGTATCTGTAAAAAATACAAACACATGGAGGGTAAACAATATGCTACTAAATAACCAAGAGCTCATTGAAGAAATCAAAGAGGAAATCAAAAAATACCTAGAAACAAATGATAATGAAAACACGACGACCCAAAACCTATGGAACGCAGCAAAAGCAGCCCTAAAAGGGAAGTTTACAGCAATACAATCCTACCTCAAGAAACAAGAAAAACCTCAAATAAATAAACCTAACCTCACACCCAAAGCAATTAGAAAAACAAGAACAAAAAAACCCCGAAGTTAGTAGAAGGAAAGAAATCATAAAAGTCAGGCCAGAAATAAATGAAGGAAACAATAGCAAAAATCAATAAAACTGAAAGCTTGTTCTTTGAGAATATAAACAAAATTGATAAACCATTAGCCAGATTCATCAAGAAAGAAAAGAAGACTCAAATCAACAGAATTAGAAATGAAAAAGGAGTAGTAACAACCGACACGGCAGAAATACAAAGGATCATGAGAGATTACTACAAGCAACTGTATGCCAATACAATGGACAACCTGGAAGAAATGGACAAATTCTTACAAGTGCACAACCTTCCAAGACTGAACCAAGAAGAAGTAGAAAATATGAACAGACCAATCATAAGCACTGAAATTGAAACTGTGATTAAAAATCTTCCAGCAAACAAAAGCCCAGGACCAGATGGCTTCCCAGGTGAATTCTATCAAACATTTAGAGAAGAGCTAACACGCATTTTTCTCAAACTCTTCCAAACTTTACCAGAGGGAGGAACATGCCCAAACTCATTCTACGAGGCCACCCTCAACCTGACACCAAAACCAGACAAAGATGTAACAATAAAAAGAAAATACAGTCCAATATCACTGATAAACATAGATGCAAGAATCCTCAACAAAATACTAGCAATCAAAATCCAACAGCACATTAAAAATATCAAACATCATGATCAAGTGGGGTCTTTCCCAGTAGAGCAAAGATTTTCAATATATGCAAATCAATCAATGTGATACATCATATTAACAAACTGAAGGAAAAAAACCCTAGGATAATCTCAACAGGTGCACAAAAAGCTTTTGACAAAATTCAACACGCATTTATGATAAAAACTCTCCAGATTTAAGGCACAGAAGGAACTTTCCTCAACATAATAAAAGCCATTTGTGACAAGCCCACAGCCCACGTCATTCTCAATGGTGAAAAACTGAAACCATTTCCTCTAAGATCAGGAGCAAGACAAGATTGCCCACTCTCACCACTGTTATTCTACATAGTTTTGGAAATTTTAGCCATAGCAATCAGAGAAGAAAAAGAAATAAAAGGAATACAAATTGGAAAAGAAGAAGAAAACTGTCACTGTTTGCAGATGACATGATACTATACATAGAGAATCCTAAAGATGCTACCAGAAAAGTACTAGAGCTAATCAATGAATTTGGTAAAGTAGCAGGATACAGAATTAACGCACAGAAATCTCTTGCATTCCTACATACTAACAATGAAAATTATGAAAGAGAAATTAAGGAAAACTCCCATTTACCTTTGCAAAAAAAAGGAATAAAATACCTAGGAATAATGCTACCTAAGGAGACAAAAGACCTGTATGCAGAAAACTATAAGACCCTGATTAAAGAAATTAAAGATGATAGAAATAGATGGAGAGATATACCATGTACTTGGATTAGAAGAATCAACACTGTGAAAATGACCATACTACTCAAAGCAATCTACAGATTCAATGCAATCCCTATCAAACTACCAATGGCATTTTTCACAGAACTAGAACAAAAAATTTCACAATTTGTATGGAAACACAAAGACCCCAAATACAAAGCAATCTTGAGAAAGAAAAACGGAGGTGGAGGAATCAGGCTCCCGGACTTCAGATTCTACTACAAAGTTATCAAGTAATCTACTTGATTACTACAGTAATCAAGACAATAAAGTACTGACACAAAAGCAGAAATATAGATCAATGGAACAGGATAGAAAGCCCAGAGTTAACTCACATATATATGGTCACCTTATCTTTGATAAAGGAGGCAAGAATATACAATGGAGAAAAGGCAGCCTCTTCAGTAAGTGGTGCTGGGGAAACTGGACAGCTACAGAATGAAATTAGAACACTTCCTAACACCATACATAAAAATAAAATCACAATGGATTAAAGAGCTAAATGTAAGGCTAGACACTATAAAACTCTGAGAGGAAAACATAGGCAGAACAGTCTATGACATAAATCACAGCAAGATCCTTTTTTTACCCACCTCCTAGAGAAATGGAAATAAAAACAAAAATAAACAAGTGGGACCTAATGAAACTTAATAGCTTTTGCACAGTAAAGGAAACCATAAAGAAGACAAAAAGACAACCCTCAGAAGGGGAGAAAATATTTGCAAACAAAGCAACTGACAAAGGATTAAACTCCAAAATATACAAGTTTAAACAATAAAGTTTAATCAATAAACAATAAAACAAACAACCGAATCCAAAAATGGGTGGAAGACCTAAATAGAACTTTCTCCAAAGAAGATATACAGATTGCCAACAAACACATGAAAGGATGCTCAACATCACTAATCATGAGAGAAATGCAACTCAAAACTACAATGAGATATCATCTCACACTGGTCAGAATGGCCATCATCAAAAAATCTACAAACAATAAATGCTGGAAAGGGTGTGGAGAAAAGGGAACCCTCTTGCACTGTTGGGGGAATGAAAATTGATATAGCCAGTATGGAGAACAGTATGGAGATTCCTTAAAAATCTAAAAATAGAACTACCATATTACCCTGCAATCCCACTACTGGGCATATACCCTGAGACCATAATTCCAAAAGAGACCTGTACCACAATGTTCATTGCAGCACTATTTACAATAGCCAGGACATGGAAGCAACCTAAGTATCCATCTACAGATGAATGGATAAAGAAGATGTGGCATGTATATACAATGGAATATTACTCGGCCATAAAAGGAAACGAAATTGATTTATTTGTAGTGAGGTGCATGGACCTAGAGTCTGTCATACAGAGTGAAGTAATTCAGAAAGAGAAAAACAAATACCATATGCTAACACATATATATGGAGTCTAAAATAAAATGGTTCTGAAGAACATAGGGGCAGAAGAAGAATAAAGATGCAGACATAGAGAATTTACTTGAGGACACAGGGAGGGGGAAGGTTAAGCTAGGATGAAGTGAGAGAGTGGCATGGATATCTATACACTCCAAAATGTAAAATAGATAGCTTGTGGGAAGTAGCTGCACAGCACAGGGAGGTCAGCTCAGTGCTTTGTGACCACTTAGAGGAGTGTGATAAGGAGGGTGGGTGGGAGGCACAACAGGGAGGGGATTTGGGGATATATGTATACATATAGCTGATTCACTTTGTTATACAGCGAAAGTAACACAACATTGTAAAGTAATTACACTCCAATAAAGATGTAAAAAAAAAAAACTCCTGCCCATCAAAAGTTGGATTTTTTTAGATTGCATTTTCATGTTTCCTATCTTGGTACTGTATATGTTTCTTTTTCTTTCTGTTCTCTTTGAAAATAGTTCATCAACTTAAACCATACATTTTACCAGAAGTTTAATTTACAAGATGTTTGTGTCTAATTATTTTTTAGATTCTTTACTTGTTACAGATACAATATTCTTATTAATATCATTAAGAATATCTTGGGGTTTTTATGTTTCTCTGAAGATTTTATTTTGTTTATTTTGGACTATATGTTCTGTATTCCAAGTTTTCCTCAAATACCTTGCGATTCTACGTTACTTAAGAATGAGTCAACAAATATGGTTGCAAATGGGATTTTGTAGGGCTGGTCTAGAGATCTTCACTTTGGGGCAATTGGTCAAAAAATGGCCATTGCATTGGAAACTCTTAATGTCAAAATGCTGAGGTTTTTGTAAGAGGCTATTATTTTTTCCCTGACTGCAAAGTGTACTTCTAAGGTACTAGGAATATAACAGTCTGTTATTTTACATATTAACTTCCAACTGATTCTCTATTCTTAATCTTCCATCTCAATTCCACATTCCATATTGCCTGTTCATCCTCTCAAAGTTCTGAGTACTATCAATGGGGCCCATATACCACTGATTTCTTTCTGACATATAGCACCCATTTTTTACTCTCAACCAAAGACTCAGTCTTATTTCCACCTTATGAATCCTTTTCAATGGAAGTGTCTGCTGATGGTGTGGCCCTCTGTTACATTCTTAAGAGCTTAAACCATTTAAAATATTTCCTTGCTCTTTGTGATCTTTAGAGAATTTCCTGCCATTTTGAACATGAAGTTAATTTTTAATTTTTAAATGGAAAAATTTCCTTGCAAAAAGGAAAAAAAGCCATAATTATGGAAGTAAATAATTTTATGATCACACTGTCCAATCTACTATTTATACTTTCATTCAAAAATATTAATAAATATTAATGTCTACACACTCAATATTCCTGGTTACTACTACTATTTTTAATTATTCATATCTCATCAACTTCTTTGGATCCTATATGCTTAAAACATTTAATGTCAATAATATGTCTCAGCACATCTTAATGGCTAAAAAATGTATTTATATAAAAAGGCAAAAAGTATCTGGAAAAAAACACATCTGGTCTAGGCGGTCTATTTTATGAAAATTTCTAAGTAACAAAAGCTTTAAATTACTGAATATTTTTTGAATATGCTTAGTCAGACATGTTTAGTGTTTTACATTGATTATCTCACTTTAATATCTTTAGTAGAACTGATACTAGAAAGTATTATTCTTATTTAAAGATGTAAAATCTTAGTCTTAGGTTAAAAAACATGTTCCAGGCTACAAAGCAGATAAAGATCAAAGCAAAAACTGGAACTCAAGATAACAGTTTCTGCAACTTCTGTTCATATCACATTATATTAAAATGTATTCAATTCATATAACAACCTTTAAATAAGTTTATCATTAGTTTTATAAACCAATAAAAAACATAATTCCTAAGTAGTATACAATAAAATGTATTTTTAAAATAAGTTAGCAATATATAAAGCACTTTTAAATAGCTTTTTATCTTCTAATTTAAAGGATATCCTTACATTTAATAATACTGATTATGAATCTCAGTTGTCAGTCTTTCTATCATCTGACCACTTTCAAACAAATAACAATGAACAATATAAATATACAGCAATCAAAATGTTTTATATAAAAATTAGACATCTATAAAGATACCAAACATGGAAAAATACATGTCTCTATTACCACAAGAAAAGATAATATGTGATTAAAATAAAGTCACAAAAAAATTAGAAATGTATTCACAAACTTTCATAGTAAAGCCATCAGTTCTTATTCATTAAAACTAAGATATAATGGAAAACATTTTACTGTAGCTTGTGCCAAAAATATTCACAGTAAAGCAATTTGTTCTTGGAATTGTAAATACATGCATAGGAAAATAAGGTAATCGGGTAGAGCAGTAACTTGGTGCAGAACACAGTCATGTTGGCATTTTTGAATGCACAATTCCTGAAGTGATGCTATAGAGAATAAACTTTTCTGCAAGTGATGTGTCATGTGGTAAAAAGAAAGCTCCCACTGAAAAATGCTCATCCTTTTCTGCATTCATTATATCCTGAGATTGTTTAATTTTCAGGGCATATTTTTTCCTATTTCCACTCAAACTATGCTCTTTTTTGTAGTGCAGCCACATTAGCAGACACAGCTTCAGACTCTTCATGCTGACAGGGATGCTGAAAATACTGTTGCTAAGCAACTGGATGCTGCACATTGGAACTCCATTTTTTCTGATGAAAGTGACAGGAGAAAGATAGTGACATCAATGGCTTTCCGATTTTTTTTAACTTAACAGCTGCAGTGAAAAGAGAAGATGATGGGCACAATGAAAGAAAAAAGTCAAAAGACTGAAAAAGAGGAAGTTTGGACATCAAGAAAAGAACTGTGAAAGGAATGTTAAAAGAAGATTCGATTCATAGAAAGGAACAGAAAAGTATTAGAAACCAATCCAAAAAACAAATGAGAACTGTGTATGTAGAAACTGTCTTTGTAAATTAGATGGTCTACTAAGAAAACCAAAAATGAAATACAAAGTCTTGATCCTGAAGTTGAATGAATTAGTGCATCGAAACTTCCCCTAGCCCTTCCAGATTCCACCTCTTTTCTTTTATTATGCTTCCAGGTATAAATTTTATCTCTGAATCAGAAAACATGTCTGCAGTGAACATTTTTGGCCTTTGAAATTTACCAGATGGTACAAAGGAGATTCTGAAAAATAATAAAAAGTTAATAGGGATAGATAGCTTTGAATCTCTCCAAGAAATTGAAAATCTGCACTCTTATTCATCCTAATGAAGAAAGATCATCTAAGTAGTAATGACTTAGAAAGAGAGAAAAGAAAAGCCTTTGAATGGTTTTCAGTGCAATTGGACATGTACTGAACTGTGGATAACAAAGCTGTGATAGTCACGATAGATAGATGACTCTTCTTCCATTTCAACTTGAATGACTATAACATCAAACCAAAGTTGCAAAAAAAAAAGATTAAAAAATCACAAATACCATTAACAGTAAGCTAAAAATGATCTGTTTGAGATATTTTAGATATGTATTTGTTCCTGATTTTAAAACTTTCTATGTGTTATTTAACTTCTCTCAACTTCAGTTTATGCCTCTGTAATATGGCAATGACACCTAATTTTTAGGGTTTGAGTTGTAAATGAAATAATATGCCAAGCACCTACCACATGCCCTGACTTCTTTCACCAAGAAGTGCAATATATTCACTAATGCTTATAGTATATAATGAAGTATTGAATATGTGATGTGCTACATTTTATTAATTTTGTCCATTAATATTGTTGCATACTCTACCACTGTTGGTTGAGCTGTGCAGCTAAGAAATACTATTCATTGATAACCTAAAGTTACAATTTCTAGTGAAAAAGTTCATCCTATTCTTCACTGGGAAAAATGCAGAAAAAATGCAGTGCTAAAATTTTAATTTATGAAATACTACATTCCCAGCTCTTCAATTCTTAAATATCTGGACTGTAAATTTGGTTCAGGAACTTTATCTCTTCTGGTTGGTCCAGCTCTGCCTTGAAACAGTGACTGGTCCATGTTCATGATAAATTGAAAGAAAATTAGAGACTTAGGAAGACAAATAGCAAACTATTGATTTCATTCTAATTATCTTTGTAACAGTTCGTTCCTGGCTTGGGTTAGTATTAATTACTCCTTGCAATCATATGGTATGTTATGTTCCTGGGACATGGCTCTCACCACCCTAAAGAAGGTGCATAGAATTAGGGTATCTGATTCTGGAAGCTAGATCCTTTGAATGGAGGCTTCTAAGTTACTGTAAATTTAAAAATTGCCTATCTCTTCAAGTCAAGGATGAGACTTGACTGTAGATGGCATTTAACATTTTTCAAAGTTATTTATAATTATTTAATTCATTTTTGCTAGTAACCTAGAGATATAAGCTATTTTCTATATTAACTATAAGTAAAGAAAGAAATATACGGAGTAGACTCTGTTTTCTGCAAACCTTTATTTTTCTGTGTTCTAAATCTGCATTGTTTTAGCTGTCTAAATCTACTTTGATTTTGATAGCTTTGGGGTCTTTGTTTTCCTCTACTCAAGATGCAAGTGTAATTTTTTTCATCAATCAACACACCTTTCATTTCGCTAATCAAAATCACTGTTTTCAACTCATTTAATCCTCATATCACCCCCAGAAATAGTAATTATTATTATTGTCAATGAATAGATAAGTAACTGAGAAAGCAACTTCTCCAAAGTAACAGGGAAAATAAAAAGCAAACTCATATAGCCTGCTCCCCCCAAAAAACCATGTATTTAATTAACTATGCTAAATAGCAAGTTAAGCAGTTGCCATGATTGACTTCTATTCATTTTGACATCATAATATATTCAAGAGGTTGAGTTTGTTTTTACCAATACCAGAAGTTATTTTCTTCTTGTGTAAGTAACTGTAACTTCTTTCTGTTAATTATTAAGGTCGATGAGTGATATGGTAGCAAGTGAAAGTCCCTGGCTCTACCCCTACTTGCACTCTTTATTCCTGTTTTCCTCAAGTACACTTAATCAAGTGCTTCTTCTGCATAATTTGCACACATCTTTGGGAATATGAAGATAAATGTGAATTAGAATGTGACCCTAATTTTGAGGAGCTCCCCAGATTGTTAGGGGCAATAAATTTGAAAGCAAATGAGTATAAGAGAGTGATACTGAGTTACAAGCATTGAATATATGGATGTGATGATTAAATTTGTCAACCTGACTGAGACACAGAATGCCCAGATATTTGTTTAAATATCATTTTGGTGTGTCTGTGAGGGTATTTCTGGATGAGATTAACATTTGAATCAACAGACTCAGTAAATCAGATTGCCCTCCTCAGTGTGGGGTGTGGGCCTCATCAAATCTGTGGGAAGCCTAAAGTGAACAAAGGAAAGGTAAGGGAAAATTCTCTCTCTGCCTGACAACTTAAGCTGGGATATGGGTCTTCTTCTGTCCTCAGACTGGAACATACATCATCAAAGTTCTTGGTTCTCAGCCTTTCAGACTACGACTGGCTTTCCTGGGTCTCCAGCCTGCAGATGGCATATTATGGGATTCCTCAGCTTCTATACTTGCATAAGCCCATTCCTTATAATGAATCATGTATGTTTTGTATTTATATAAATATATATATATAAATATATATATATATATATGTATATATATTTCTCCTATTGGTTCAGTTTCTCTGGAGAACCCTGACTAATACAACTGAAAAGTAAGAACACAGACATAGGGAGGGTCAGTTCCAAATCTGGGAGAAAGAAGGAAAATGATGAGGGCAGTTTTTATAAAGGAGGCCAAAAATGAATTAAATTTTATAGTGAAGTATTCATTACCAGAATTCCTTTTTTTCATACTTGTCTTTTTACCTTTCTTTTTTCTTTCTTCCTCCATTTCTTCACTTCTTTTCCCTTCCTTTCCATTGACACTTCCTTTGAGGTTTTGGTATATCACACCGTAGTGGATAAACCCTAAGGTGACTCCATTCAGTTCTATAAGCTTATGTAATATTTCCCCCTGAGTGAAAACTGAACCTGCAATCTTCTTCTAGCCAATAAAATATGGTAAAAAGTGAAGGCATTTTGAAGACATAATCAAGATTCCAAATCAGTTCATTTTGAGATCATAAAAAGGAAGACTGTCCTGAGTGGGCCTACCTTAATCAGGTGAAAAATTCTTAAGAGAGACTGAGGCCTTATCTGAGGTCAGAGAGTCTCAAAAAATACAAAGAAGTCTTAATTCACACAGGAAACCACGTGAATTGACACTTACTTCAAAAAATAAAGCAAAGAATATTTATTTTCACTTCTAAGTTTTAAGTTAATTTTATATATTACTATATGACTTAAAATCTAATTTGCATTTTAGTACTATTGATCTATATCCTATTTTAAAATATAAATGGGAAGGAGTTAAGATACAAATATCAAAATTCTCATGAGTCTTAAAATCAAATCCTTTTCTGAACCTAGCATACACCCAACACAAATAAGAAAATGCACTCTATCATAACTGGACATATAATTGGTAACTAAATAAACAAAATACATATTTCATTTATTCCAATAAAAAGAATCACCAATAAAGGGCCATAGGTCCCCCGGGGAAAGACCGGAAGAGGGATTAATTGTATAAATATGTGTCGGTATTGCAGGTTTCTTTTTTAAGGGATCATGTCTTCCTCTATATTCAAGGAATTCTGGGTCTTGAACTAACTCTAGTTTGAGAATTTATTGGAACTTTGACACTGTTATCTGGTGACTCAAGTCAGAATTCACTAGGTCTAGAGCTTTTCTTTTAAACAGATCAATTTGGACTGTAGCAGACTGCTCAGTTCTCAGGACACCATTATCAACTAGCCAAAGCCAAAGGTCTGTGAGAGTCAAATTATTTTAAACTGCTTTCCTTTGTGGAAATAAAGGAACACCAACCAAATGACAATGGCAGCGTCTATTTATTGAGTGCTTGCTAGAGCAAGAGAGCCACCCATCATCAATTATCTTTTGGCAGGGACTCAAAGGTAGGCAGGGGAGTGGGAAAGCTTTATAGTGGAAAAAAAAGGGAAGGTTTTGTGTATGCCCTGATTGGAGACCGTTGGCATGGGCTGGAGGTGGGCTAATTAGAAGTAGAGTATTCTATGTGATTGGTTAGGAGTATGTACTTGACTTTCTCTGGTTGGTGCTAAGTTGGAAGCAGGGCCAAAAATTAGGGAAGCTGTCAGTCTTTAATAAAGTCCTCACCATTTGGGGGCCAATTGCTACAGAAGTTATTGTTTACCCTCCTGGATTGTTACTACAGACAGAAATCTGCAATTATGATTTACATCATGTTGGTTCCTAGGTTGTTTATTGTATATAACGGGTTGGTTTCCTGGGTAGATTGCTGCACAACTTCAGGTTATGGGTCATAGGTCTATTTATATATATATATATATATATATATGATTTGACCATTGTCCATTTGTATATTCAGCCTCTCAGCTTCACTCTCCTTTATGGTAAGTAAGCCCATATATTCCCTGGTGATTAGTGTGGACCCTGCTACCCCAGGATTCTAAAATTTCCATTGAATATAGGGATCTCAGTATGATGGAAGCAGATCTCACTGTGGCCTACAGAGAAAAGTCACCACAGATATTCAAGGGTGCTGGGGCTCCCCTCATGAATTTCTTGCAGCTTTGATGAAGTAAATGCTCTCTGGACTTTCCCAGAGGATATAGTAAAGGGAAAAGTAGAGCAGGTCTTGCATGATAAATCTACTCAAGTATTCCAACAACCCTAAGCCTTTGGATACCTTTCTAAATATCTTCTGACATTTTAATTTATTGTAGGTAACTCTTGGGTTGATAATTCAGTCACCCAACCAAGCAAACTACTAGAGCCATTACCAGCTTCTCAAGCCTAGCCATGAATTCAGACTTTCTGCTTATGATGCTATATCAATAAATGTGTGCTGATTCAACTTATGTATTATTTATACTCTGACCCCACATCCTTAGCAACCACAGAATTCTGTCACTATAAATTGGCAAAGTGATGCACTTCTCTTGTTATGTAGCACATCTTCTCATGGGTCACATCTTGTATCTCACTCTTTAAGGCATGCTGGGAATTCAATCTAGTTAAAGATTTAGAAGCAGGAAAATGTGGTAGAGATAGATATTGGAAAGGATTAGCAAGCTATTGTAATGAAATCACCATTGGAGAAACAGGTTCTTCGGGCAAGTAGGAAATATCCTCCATATGGAGGAGATGGAAAGGCTACTTCTGCTGGCAAAGAAAATTCTGTAGAATTTAATAGTTCAGGTTTTCCAGTTTCGTTGAAATCTGCCCATTTGGTCACATTCAAATTTTTAAGATCTCATCCCTTCCTGAGATACATTGTATGCTTAGGTGTATAATTTGTATTGTAATTCAGTCACCTGAAGGATAGATTTTGGATATTATGTTCAGAAAGCATAGGCTTGTGTCTACAAAAGGTAAAATTACTTTTAGAGTAATCACAGAAGCTTCTAGGTTCCTTATGTAGAACTTGAGTTGAGAACTAATGTAAAGGCTTGAGCTTAGCATTTTCTCTCCACATGTTCTCCAGTGCTCTTATGAGATATCAGTATAATCCTTCTACTTACTGACATTCTCTATGGCAACAAATGCCCTGTCACTAAGAATTTTGCCTTTTGTTGGTACTTGCATTAGATTCTATTCTGTCAGAAACACTATCAATACCAAAGTTTGTATTAGAGTTCTATGGAAGAAGCATAACCACTCCAATACATGCAGTGAGAGATATATTGCAAGGATTTAACATTATGCAGTTGTGGCTGCTGGTTAAATAATCTCTTTACTGCTGTTACCTTTGTGTCTGATACTGAATGTTGAAGTCCAAAGAGCAGAAAATCTAGATATTAAAAAGGAGAGAATAGAGACAAGCTTAATCTCATGAGAATAAGCTAGGACCCACAAGCACAAGAAGACTGGAATCTACAAGGAAAGACTGGAAATTTATGTTCATCCTACCATCTCCAACCTTATTAACCAGACATCCTAAAGGAGATGTTGGAAACTGTCTTTACAGTGCTAAATACACACCTGCTCCAGGAGACAGAGAAGCTGAAAGAGGTGGATCAGTTGCTGGCCCAAAGCTTTTCTACCCCAATGAAGTAAGGCAGCAGATAAGCAAAGATGTGTGAGGTACAACAAACACCTTCCCCAAACTTCATGCATTAAAAACAAGATGGCTGTTGCTTCACTACTGATCTCTGAATCTCATGAAAAATGTCTCTTGTCACCCAGGCTAACTAGAAATGTGAAGGGAAGGGAATTCAAGGAAATAGAGTTCAGTCTAGCCAAGTTGACATATTACAAAGAGAGCACTGTAGAGAAGCAAGGTTAATCATGCACAAGTCAGTATGCCTAATAACTAGCCAATTAATTAAATTTACAAATTACCAGCATGTTTACCATAACCTGTGTTCATAATTGCATACTGCAACCCTTTCCTTTGAATTCCTTTAACTATAACATACTAGTATTTTCTGGAAAATTTATAGAAATCTTCTGCCAGTCTAGTTATATCAATTTGTCTTTTGTCTAGTGTTCCTTCTAACATTTCTCATTGATCTATTTTACCACTGTGCATTTAGGTATGGAATTAATTCTTATTAACCATTTAGGAATTAAGTGTATCTTTTTAATCCAACATATGTGCCTTTCATCAAATCATTAAAATTGGCTGTCACTATCTCATTTAATATGGCTTCTACCATGTCCTGAGGTAATTTTTAGGACTCTTCATAAATATACTTCTCCTCTTTTCTGTACATGTTAGAATTGCATACCACATCCCTCTTGAGTTAAGCTTGGATGTGTGACTTACTATGGTGAATGTACTCTGCCAAAAGTGACACGTATCACATTTCAGGTGAGGCTTTAAGGTCCAGTGCATAATTTCCCTGTTAGGAAAAGTGGCATTGCTCCAGATGATAGAAGTTCCATTAGTTTATGTGGGTAGCTGGGATAATTGGCCATGACCTTCACAACTGACCTAAACTTCCAGATTTCCCAAAGGCAGTGTTCTGGCTATAATACCCCGCATTTTCAATGCTAAGGTAAGCCCTAAATTCTTACTATTAAATGGTTCCCTTTGCTTTTACTTCTGCTTTCCTAATTTAAAGATTGGCTAAAACGTTAACATTTTATAAAATGCTGGAAATTTAAGGAGTAGTGAACATAAACCTAGCACGTGTGTGTTTCGCAAAAGCTGAGATAGAAAGATCTCCTTGAAAACTTTTCTCTACATGGTATGGATGTTTAAGGGCTAGAAACTACCTCAGCCAAGAATCAGATGACTGCACCTGTACTCTTTATGGTCAGAGACGAGAACATAGCAATCACTATTTGTATAGATATCACTTACATTTTCTCATTCCATCTAGAGAAACTCTGTCTAACACAGAAATCACTAGTCACATGTAGCTATTGAGTATGTGAAATGTGGCCAGTCCAAGTTAAGCTGTGTTTTCGATATAAAATACATATTAGATTCAAAACCTTAGGACCAAAAGAAATAATAATAATGTGAAATGTCTCATTGTCAATTTTTTGTATTGAGTACATGTTAAAATGATGGTTTAGATATAATTGCTTAAATAAAGTTTATGATTAATATAAATTTCATCTGTTTCTATTTTAGATTTAAGTGTTTCTATGAGAAAAAATTTAAATTATGAACTTGACTTACATTATATTTCTATTGAATAGCATTAGTCTGGACATTGAGGATCAAATATTTCTATTATCTACAGAATGATTTCTAGTGAATTTTCCATTATCATCACACTGAAGTTTAAAGTTTTTAGTACTTCTTCTTAAAGGAAACTCCTTTAAGAGATTTATTTATTATTGAGAATAAATTATTATTTATATATTTTTGAAAATTCTAGGGTAGTCTGAGTAGTATATATGTCTGAGTTGTGTTTACAGAGCATTTGTTAATGGAGATGTTTGATATTTTATACTAGACACCCCAGAAATTGCTATACTTCAAGGTTTTATTAAAAATGGGATTAAAGATATCCAAAGTCGGATTTTATGTCTAGAGTTTCAATATCAGACTTCTAAGATGTACATTTCATTCCCTGTCACTCAAATATATCTTTCAATTTGACTTAAAATTTATGACTTTCAAATTTGATCAGATGGCTGAAATTGTTTCTTATCCCTCACTGAACTTATTAGAAGTCCACACCACAAAGTTAGTGATATAAGTAATTGATCCAATTTCCTCTCTTCTCAAGTATCTTCACCTATATAACCCAAGTGCCAAATTTGAATTTTGCTGAGTGATCTTAGAAAGAGAAAAAATACTGTAAAAAGTATCTTTATCTGATAACAAATTGCAAAGTTTATGAAGGGATTTTCAGATTTCTTTGATAATGTTATATGCATGATATATATTCTATTTGTGTAATGAAAATATTGAGTGTTTTCAAAGTTATTCTAATGCTGGATAGAAATAAACATACAAACAATCTAGACTACTGATAAGAGTATCTCCTAGAAAACAATATTATGGCTAAGTTTAACTTTTGTATAACACTTTTTGCTTCTTCAAATTACTTTCACATATTTTCATAAAATAATTCACTTTAAAAACAGCATTACAATAAACTTCCCTCTTAGAACTGTTTTTGCTGCATCCCATAGGTTTTGGGTCATCATGTTTTCATTGCCATTTGTTTCTAGGTATTTTTTGCTTTCCTCTTTGATTTCTTCAGCTATCTCTTGGTTATTAAGTAGTGTACTGTTTACCCTCCATGTGTTTGTATTCTTAACAGATGTTTTCCTGTAATTGATATCTAGTCTCATAGCATTGTAATCAGAAAACATACTTGATGTGATTTCAATTTTCTTAAATTTACCAAGGCTTGATTTGTGAGTTTATAGCAATACAATCCTACCTTAAGAAACAAGAGAGGAGCTTCAAGATGGTGGAAGAGTAAGACATGGAGATCACCTTTGCTCTCACAAATACATCAGAAATACATCTACATGTCAAACAACTCCTACAGAACACCAACTGAATGCTGGCAGAAAACCGCAGACCTCCCAAAAGGCAAGAAACTCCCCACGTAGCTGTGTAGGGCAAAAGAGAAAAGAAAAAGCAGAGACAAAAGAAAAGGGATGGGACCTGCACCAGTGGGAGGGAGCTGTGAAGGAGGAGAGGTTTCCACACACTAGGAAGCCCCTTCGCTGGTGGAGACTATGGGTGGCAGAGGGGGGAAGCTTCGGAGCCGCGGAGGAGAGCGCAGCAACGGGGGTGCGGAGGGCAAAGCACAGGGATTCCCGAACAGGCGATCAGTGCTGACCAGCACTCACCAGCCCGTCTGCTCACCCGCCGGGGCGGGCAGGGGCTGGGAGCTGAGACTCGGGCTTCGGTCGGATCACAGGGAGAGGACTGGGGTTGGTGGCATGAACACAGCCTGAAGGGTGCTAGTGCGCCACGGCTAGCTGGGAGGGAGTCCAGGAGAAAGTCTGGACCTGCCGAAGAGGCAAGAGACTTTTTCTTGCCTCATTGTTTCCTGGTGCAAAAGGAGAGGGGATTAAGAGCGCTGCTTAAAGGAGCTCCAGAGATGGGTGCGAGCCGCGGCTATCAGCGCGGACCCCAGAGACAGGCATGACACGCTAAGGCTGCTGCTTCAGCCACCAAGAAGCCTGTGCGCAAGCACAGGTCACTGTCCACACCTCCTCTCCCGGGAGCCTGTGCAGCCCACCACTGCCAGGGTCCCACGTTCCAGGGACAACTTCCCCGAGAGAACACATGGCGTGCATCAGGCTGGTGCAATGTCACGCTGGCCTCTGCCGCCGCAGGCTCGCCCCACATTCCATAGCCCTCCCTCCCCCAAAGTGAGTGAGCCAGAGCCCCCGAATCAGCTGCTCCTTTAACCCCATCCTGTCTGGGTGGGAACAGACACCCGCAGGGGACCTACATGCAGAAGCGGGGCCAAATCCAAAGCTGAACCCCAGGAGCTGTGCGAACACAGAAGAGAAAGGGAAATTTCTCCCAGCAACCTCAGGAACAGTGGATTAAAATACTCCACCATCAACTTGATGTACGCTGCATCTATGGAATACCTGTATAGACAACAAATCATCCCAAATTGAGGAGGCAGACTTTGGGAGCAATGATATATATATATATTTTTTTTTTTTTCCCTTTATCTCTTTTTGTGAGTGTGTATGTGTATGCTTCTGTGTGTGATTTTGTCTGTATAGTTTTGCTTTTACCATTTGTCCTAGGATTCTCTCTATTTTTTTCCTTTTTTTTTTTTTTGTATAGTTTTTCGCACTCGTTACCATTGGTGGATTTCTTTTTTGGTTTGGTTCTTCTCTTCTTTCTTTCTTTTTTATTTTTTTATTACTTTAAAAATTTTTAATTTTAATAACTTTATTTTATCTTCTTTTCCTTCTTTTTTTTACTCCCTTTTATTCTGAGCCGTGTGGATGAAAGGTGCTTGGTGCTCCACCCAGGAGTCAGGGCTGTGCCTCTGAGGTGGGAGAGCCAACTTCAGGACACTGGTCCACAAGAGACCTCCCAGCTCCACATAATATCAAAAGGCAAAAATCTCCCAGAGATCTCCATCTCAATGCCAAGACCCAGCTCCAGTCCATGACCAGCAAGCTACAATGCTGGACACCCTATGCCAAATAACTATCAAGACAGGAACACAACCCCACCCATTAGCAGAGAGGCTGCCTAAAATCATAATAAGTCCACAGACACCCCAAAACACACCACCAGACGTGGACCTGCACACCAGAAAGACAAGATCCAACCTCATCCACCAGAACACAGGTTCTAGTACCCTCCACCAGGAAGCTTACACAACCCATTGAGCCAAACTTAGCCACTAGGGGTAGACACCAAAACAATGCGAACTACGAACCTGCAGCCTGCAAAAAGGAGACCCCAAACACAGTAACTTAAGCAAAATGAGAAGACAGAGAAACAAACAGCAGATGAAGGAGCAAGGTAAAAACCCACCAGACCAAACAAATGAAGAGGAAATAGGCAGTATACCTGAAAAAGAATTCAGGGTAATGATAGTAAAGATGATCCAAAATCTTGGAAATAAAATGGAGAACATACAAGAAACGTTTAACAAGGACACAGAAGAACAAAAGAGCAAACAAACAGTATTGAACAACACAATAAATGAAATTAAAAATACTCTAGAAGGGATCAATAGCAGAATAACTGAAACAGAAAAACGGACAAGTGACCTGGAAATTAAAATAGCAGAAATAATTACTGCAGAGCAGAATAAAGAAAAAAGACTGAAAAGAATTGAGGACAGTCTCATAGACCTCTGGGTCAACAATAAACACACAAACATTCGAATTATAGGGGTCCCAGAAGAAGAAGAGAAAAAGAAAGGGACTGAGAAAATATTTGAGGAGATTATAGTTGAAAACTTCCCTATTAAAGGAAAGGAAATAGTTAATGAAGTCCAGGAAGCACAGAGATTCCCATACAGGATAAATCGAAGGAGATGCATGCCAAGACACATATTAATAAAACTAACAAAAATTAAATACAAAGAAAAAATATTAAAAGCAGCAAGGAAAAAACAACAAATAACACACAAGGGAATCCCCATAAGGTTAACAGCTGATCTTTCAGCAGAAACTCTGCAAGCCAGAAGGGAGTGGCAGGACATATTTAAAGAGATGAAAGAGAAAAACCTACAACCAAGGTTACTCTACCCAGCAACGATCTCATTCAGATTTGATGGAGAAATTAAAACCTTTACAGACAAGCAAAAGCTAAGAGAATTCAGCACCACCAAACCAGCTTTACAACAAATGCTAAAGGAACTTCTCTAGACAGGATACACAAGAGAAGGAAAAGACCTAAAATAACAAACCCAAAACAATTAAGAAAATGGTATTAGAAACATTCATATCACTAGAGTCTGTCATACAGAGTGAAGTAAGTCAGAAAGAGAAAGACAAATACCGTATGCTAACACATATATATGGAATTTAAGAAAAAAAAAAACGTCATGAAGAACCTAGGGGTAAGACAGGAATAAAGACACAGACCTACTGGAGAACGGGCTTGAGGATATGGGGAGGGGAAAGGGGAAGCTGTGACAGGTCAAAAGAGAGGCATGGACATATATACACTAACAAATGTAAGGTAGATAGCTAGTGGGAAGCAGCCGCATGACACAGGGATATCGGCTCGGTTCTTTGTGACCACCTGGAGGGGTGGGATAGGGAGGGTGGGAGGGAGAGAGACGCAAGAGGGAAGAGATATGGGAACATATGTATATGTGTATGTATAACTGATTCACTTGGTTATAAAGCAGAAACTAACACACCATTGTAAAGCAATTATACCCCAATAAAGATGTTAAAAAATAAAAAAAATTTTTTTTTAATTTAAAAAAAGAAACACTCATATCAATAATCATCTTAAATGTAAATGGATTAAATGCTCCAACCAAAAGACATAGACTGGTTGAATGGATACAAAAACAAGACCCGTATATATGCTGTCTACAAAGACCGATTTCAGACCTAGGGACACATACAGATTGAAAGTGAGGGGATGGAAAAAGATAGTCCATGCAAATGGAAATCAAAAGAAAGCTGGAGTAGCAATTCTCATATCAGACAAAATAAGACTTTAAAACAAAGACTATTACAAGAGACAAAAAAGGACAATACATAATGATCAAGGGATCAATCCAAGAGGAAGATATAACAATTCTAAATATTTATGCACCCAACATAGGAGCACCTCAATACATAAGGCAAATACTAACAGCCATAAAAGGGGAATCAACAGTAACACAATCATACTTTGGGACTTTAACACCCCACTTTCACCAATGGAATGATCATCCAAAATGAAAATAAATAAGGAAACACAAACTTTAAATGTTACATTAAAGAAGATGGATTTAATTGATATTTATAGGACATTCCATCCAAAAACAACAGAAAACACATTCTTCTCATGTGCACATGGAACATTCTCCAGGATAGATCATATCTTGGGTCACAAATCAAGACTTGGTAAGTTTACGAAAATTGAAATCGTATCCAGTATCTTTTCCAACCACAACGCTATGAGACTAGATATCAATTACAGGAAAAAATCTGTAAAGAACACAAACACATGGAGGCTAAACAATAAAGTACTTAATAACCAAGAAAACACTGAAGAAATCAAAGAGGAAATAAAAAAATACCTAGAAACAAATGACAATGAAAACACGACGACCGAAAATCTGTGGGATGCAGCAAAAGCAGTTCTAAGAGGGAAGTTTAGAGCAATATATTCCTACCTTAAGAAACAAGAAACATCTCAAATAAACAACCTAACCTTACACCTAAAGCAATTAGAGAAAGAAGAAAAAAAAACCCCAAAAGTTAGCAGAAGGAAAGAAATCATAAAGGTCAGATCAGAAATAAATGAAAAGGAAACAAAGAAAACAATAGCAAAGATCAATAAAACTAAAAGCGGGTTCTTTGAGAGGATGAGCAAAATTGATAAACCATTAGCCAGACTCATCAAGAAAAAAAGGAAGGGGCTTCCCAGGTGGCGCAGTGGTTGAGAATCTGCCTGCTAATGCAGGGGACACGTGTTCAAACCCTGGCCTGGGAGGATCCCTCATGCCGCGGAGCAACTAGGCCGGTGAGCCACAACTACTGAGCCTGCGCGTCTGGAGCCTGTGCTCCGCAACAAGAGAGGCGACGATAGGGAGAGGCCCACGCACCACAATGAAGAGAGGCCCCCACTTGCCACAACAAGAGAAAGGCCTCGCACAGAAACAAAGACCCAACACAGCAAAAATAAAATAAGTAAATTAATAAACTCCTACCCACAAAATCTGTTAAAAAAAAAGAAAAAGAAAAAAAGGAAGAAGACTCAAATCAATAGAATTAAGAAATGAAAAAGGAGAAGTAACAACTGACACTGCAGAAATACAAAGGATCATGAGAGATTACTACAAGCAAATATATGCCAATAAAACAGACAACCTGGAAGAAATGGACAAATTCTTAGAAATGTACAACCTTCCGAGACAGAACCAGGAAAAAATAGAAAATATGAACAGACCAATCACAAGCACTTACATTGAAACTGTGATTAAAAATTTTCCAACAAACAAAAGCCCAGGACCAGATGGCTTCACAGGCAAATTCTATCAAACATTTAGAGAAGAGCTAACAACTATTCTTCTCAAGCTCTTGCAAAATAAAGCAGAGGGAGGAACACCCCCAAACTCATTCTACGAGGCCACCATCACCCTGATGCCAAAACCAGACAAGATGTCACAAAGAAACAAAACTACAGGCCAATATCACTGATGAACATAGATGCAAAAATCCTCTACAAAATAATAGCAAACAGAATCCAACAGCACATTAAAAGGATCATACACCATGACCAAGTGGGGTTTATCCCAGGATGCAAGGATTCTTCAATATATGCAAATCAATCAATGTGATACACCATATTAACAAACTGAAGGAGAAAAACCATATGATCATCTCAATAGATGCAGAGAAAGCATCTGACAAAATTCAACACCGTTTATGATAAAAACTCTCCAGAAAGTAGGCATAGAGAACCTACCTCAACATAATAAAGGGCATATATGACAAACCCACAGCCAACATCATTCTCAATGGTGAAAAACTGAAAGCATTTCCACTAAGATCAGGAACAAGACAAGATTGCCCACTCTCACCAGTATTTTTCAACATAGTTTTGGAAGTTTTAGCCACAGCAATTAGAGAAGAAAAAGAAATAAAAGGAATCCATAATAAAAAGAAGTAGTAAAGCTGCCACTGTTTGCAGATGACATGATACTATACATAGAGAATCCTAAAGATGCCACAAGAAAACTACTAGAGTAGAGCTAATCAACGAATTTGGTAAAGTAGCAGGATACAAAATTAATGCACAGAAATCTCTAGCATTCCTATACACTGATGATGAAATATTTGAAAGAGAAATTAAGGAAACACTCTCATTTACCATTGCAATAAAAAGAATAAAATACCTAGGAATAAATCTACCTAAGGTGACAAAAGACCTGTATGCAGAAAACGATAAGACCCTGATGAAAGAAATTAAAGATGATACAAACAGATGGAGAGATATACCATGTTCTCAGATTGGAAGAATCAACATTGTGAAAATGAGTATACTACCCAAAGCAATCTACAGATTTAGTGCAATCCCTAACAAGATACCAATGACATTTTTCACAGAACTAGAACAAAACATTTCACAATTTGTATGGAAACAAAAAAACCCTGAATAGGCAAAGCAATCTTGAGAAAGAAAAATGGAGCTGGAGGAATCAGGCTCCCTGACTTCAGACTATACTACAAAACTACAGTAATCAAGACAGTATGGTAATGGCACAAAAAGAGAAATATAGATCAATGGAAATGGATAGAAAGCCCAGAGATAAACCCACACACGGTCACCTTATCTTTGATAAAGAAGGCAAGAATGTATAATGCAGAAAAGACAGTCTCTTTCATAAGTCTTGCTGAGAAAACTGGAGAGCTACATGTAAAAGAATGAAATTAGAACACTCCCTAACACCATACACAGAAATAAACTCAAAATGGATAAAAGACCTAAATATAAGGCCAGACACTATGAAACTCTTAGAGGAAATCATAGGCAGAAAACTCTATGACATAAATCACAGCAAGAACCTTTTTGCCCCACCTTCTATAGAAATGGAAATTAAAACAAAAATAAACAAATGGGACCTAATGAAATTTAAAAGCTTTTGCATAGCAAAGGAAACCATAAACAAGATGAAAAGACAGCACTCAGAATGGGAGAAAATATTTGCAAATGAAGCAACTGACAATGGATTAATCTCCAAAATTTACAAGCAGCTCTTGCAGCTCAGTATCAGAAAGCAAACAACCAAATCCAGAAATGGGAAAAAGACCTAAATAGACATTTCTCCAAAGAAGATATACTGATCGCCAACAAACATATGAAAGGATGCTCAACATCACTGATCTTTAGAGAAATGCAAATCAAAACTGCAATGTTGTATCACTTCATACCATTAAGAATGCCCATCATCAAAAAGTCTACAAACCATAAATGCTGGAGAGGGTTTGGAGAAAATGGGACCCTGTTGCACTGTTGGTGGGAATGTAAATTGATACAACCTCTATGGAGAACACTATGGAGGTTCTTTGAAAAACTAAAAATAGAACTCCGATACGACCCAGCAATCCAACTCCTGGGCCTATACCCTGAGCAAACCATAATTCAAAAAGAGTCATGTTTCTTTTTATGGCTGAGTAATATTCCATTGTATATATGTGCCACATCTTCTTTATCCATTCATCTGTTGATGGACACTTAGGTTGCTTCCATGTCCTGGCTATTGTGAGTAGAGCTGCAATGAACATTTTGGTACATGATTCTTTTTGAATTATCGTATTCTCAGGGTATGTGCCCAGTAGAGGGATTGCTGGGTCGTATGGTAGTTCTATTTGTAGTTTTTTTAAGGAACTTCCATACTGTTCTCCATAGTGGCTGTATCAATTTACATTCCCACCAACAGTGCAAGAGGGTTCCCTTTTCTCCACACCCTCTCCAGCATTTGTTGTTTCTAGATTTTTTGATGATGGCCATTCTGACTGGTGTGAGATGATATCTCATTGTAGTTTTGAGTTGCATTTCTCTAATGATTAAAGATGTTGAGCATTCTTTCACGTGTTTGTTGGCAATCAGTATACCTTCTTCGGAGAAATGTCTATTTAAGTCTTCTGCCCAGTTTTGGATTGGGTTGTTTGTTTTTTTGTTATTCAGCTCCATGAGCTGCTTGTAAATTTTGAGATTAATCCTTTGTCAGTTGCTTCATTTGCAAATATTTTCTCCCATTCTGAGGGTTGTTTTTTGGTCTTGTTTATGGTTTCCTTTGCTGTGCAAAAAGCTTTTAAGTTTCATTAGGTCCCATTTGTTTATTTTTGGTTTTATTTCCACTTCTCTATGAGGTGGGTCAAAAAGGATCTTGCTGTGATTTATGTCATAGAGTGTTCTGCCTATGTTTTCCTCTAAGAGTTTTATAGTGTCTGGCCTTACATTTAGGTCTTTAATCCATTGTAGTGAGGTGGATGGACCTAGAGTCTGTCATACAAATTGAAGTAAGTAGAAAGAAAAAAACAAATACCGTATGCTAACACATATATATGGAATCTAAGAAAAAAAGGTCATGAAGAACCTAGGGGTAAGACGGGAATAAAGACACAGACCTACTAGAGAATGGACTTGAGGATATGGGGAGGGGGAAGGGTAAGCTGTGACAAACTGAGAGAGTTGCATGGACATATATACGCTATCAAACGTAAAATAGATAGCTAGTGGTAAGTAGCCACATAGCACAGGGAGATCAGCTAGGTGGTTTGTGACCACCTAGAGGAGTGGGATAGGGAGAGTGGGAGGGAGGGAGACACAAGAGGGAAGAGATATGGGAACATATGTATGTGTATAACTGATTCACTTTGTTATAAAGCAGAAACTAACACACCATTGTAAAGCAATTATACTCCAATAAAGATGTTAAAAAAGAAAAATTAGAAACTAAAAAAAAAAAAAAAAAAAAAAAAAGAGTCATGTACCACAATGTTCATTGCAGCTCTGTTTACAATAGCCAGGACATGGAAGCAACCTAAGTGTCCATCGACAGATGAATGGATAAAGAAGATGTGGCACATATATATAATGGAATATTACTCAGCCACAAAAAGAAACAAAATTGAGTTATTTGTAGTGAGGTGGATGGATCTAGAATTGGTCATATGGAGTGAAGTAAGTCAGAAAGAGGAAATAAATACTGTATGCTAGCACATACGGTTATGAAGAACCTGGGGGCAGGACAGGAATAAATACACAGACGTAGACAATGGACTTGAGGACATGGCGAGGGGGAAGCCTAAGCTAGAACGAAGTGAGGGAGTGGCATGTACATATACACTACCAAATATAAAATAGATAGCTAGTGGGAAGCAGCCGCATAGCACAGGGAGATCAGCTCAGTGCTTTGTGACCACCTAGAGGGGTGGGATAGGGAGGATGGAAGGGAAATGCAAGAGGGAGGAGATATGGGGATATATGTATATGTATAGCTGATTCGCTTTGTTATAAAGCAGAAACAAATACACCATTGTAAAGCAATTATACTCCTAATAAAGATATTTTTAAAAAATAAAAAGAGAGCAGAATAACTGCATGCATTTCTCTTCCCTTTCAAAATGTCAGTAACCTGACAGTAATAAATAAAGAATAAATAAAGAATAAAGTATTGCTTATACATATAATGAAAATAGAAAAAAAAATAGTAGGCATGCAATTTCAATAAATTTTGAATAAGGGAACAACTGGCAGAATCTGTTTTAACTTATGAAAGCAATTACAAACTTAATGTTTGGAGTGAGAGAGACAAGTGAAAAGGGAGGCAATAATACCTACCATCCCCTGAAGTTCTGGCAATTGGTGGTCCACATACCACAAAATCAGTGGTCAGGAAACGGCCTAAACATCAGTAAATGTGTGAAAGTTTTGTGGTCAAACAGGACCACCTATCACCCTCTCTCTTCCAATGGAACTGATAAACTATCACCAACAGACTTCACATGTCTTGCATGCAAAATCCTCATAGTATAGTGTCTATTTCAATGCAAGACTCCAGACTTCTGAACTTAAACAGAAAGATAAAAATACAAAAAAGGCAGAGAACATCTCACAGGAAAATCTGGCTTGCCACCTAATCACCCTGTAGTAAAACCATTCACTTAATAAACTTAGCTCATGGCAGTTTCAATCTACGTTTAAAGCCTTACTTTTGAGTTAAGCGCTTTAACAAAGATAGCCAGATATTTGGGAAAAGGCCTTTATCATAAAGCAAAGAAACTAAAGCAAAGAAATTAAAAAGGCAGGCAATCTGGAGGAAATATAAAAATGTAGAAGGTAGAAAATATCTTTTTAAAAGTCAAATCTATAATTGATATCCTTAGAAAGATAAAGATGTTTTGTTCACAAAATAAGAATAAAATACAGAGATTAACAAGGAACTTCCAGATATTAAAAATAGGATGTCTATTTTTTAAGTAAAAAGATAAAATTAATAAACAAAATTAGAGTAAAAAGACAAAGACTTTTATTACAGGATTTCCAACAAGAAAGAGGACAGAAAGAGAAAGAAATGACCTAATCAAAGGAATTTTACAAAAATATGTCCAAGACTTGAAGTCCAAATGTACTAATTGAATGGGCACACTTAATTACCAACTAAATGATTGAATGTAGATCACATCGGTGAGAAAGCTTGAGTTGTAAATACTTTGAACCAAAAAGTATACAAAGACTCACAAATAGTATTCAGAATGGTATCCAAAAGTTCATTAGTATATTTTACCCTAGAAGACTTTGGAAATAAGCCTTCCGCATTCTGATGGAAGATTACTTCATCCTAGAATTCTATACATAGACAACATAGTGATGTCTAAAAAAGTAATTTTGTTATTCAGCAAAATGAGAGAGTTAATGAAAATGAAGATAGGATTGAGGAGACTAGGAATTCAACAGATGGTCACGGAGTGAAAGAAATAGCAGGATGAAGATTTGCAGAAGGCTGAGAGAGATCCCAATCCACACTCTAGCATGAAGGCAGGGAAATATGTGAGCAAAGACTATTAAAAAATAATCTCAGTTGATAGATTATTGATGTTTGGGGATTAAAAATGTATTGGTATTTGGAAAAATATTTGACAGGAGTTTTGGACTCAAAAAATTAACAAACTAAGCAAATACGGAAAAGTGAAATAATACTTAATTCAAGGAAAAAGAAGGTTGTATAACAGAGGAATTACAGTACACTAATATTGTTCTTCAAAATGTGGTCCCCTGACTGGCTGCCAGTCCTCAACTGTGCATTACCATGTAGTTAAGAGATAAGTAGCTTCAGCAAATCAACTACATCAATAAGCACTTTGTTTTATTCCCAAAGGTATTCCTTTTTCATATAAGATTTTCTCTAGGAACGAAGTGTATCGATTTTATTTCCTACCTGGGCTCCTTTTTCTGTTGTAGCCCCTGCAGTTTGAGTATTAGTATAGCTTTCTGGCTATGAGTTTAAACAAAAATTCTGACAAAAGTATTGTGAGGATTGAGGGAAAAGGAAATAAAGACAGCTAATGGTGAAAGAGCTATATTTTCCAATTACACAGCAGGAAGTTAACACTTACCTAAAATGTATGAATTAAAAACAGCAGTATAAGTAAAATATTAAGATATGCTGAAGAAAGTTTTTAAAAGCTAATGCTAACATTGGTTGTCTTTGCAAACAATAGTGAGGGTAAGTAAGAGTTGGGGAGGACAGTGATTGCTATTTTTCATTAAAGCTATTTAGCACTAACATATCTTCAACCATATACATTTATTACTTTGATTAAAATTTAAATTGAGTTTTTAATAAGAGTTTATAAAAACTTTATTAATAGTTTGTTTATAATCAATTTCACATATATTGACAACTTATTTGCATATCAAATATCTGAACATTTTATGAAGGAAAAGAAAATAGCTGAACTATGTTTAAGAACTTTGACCAAATAAAAAAAGTAACAAAACATTAGATGAATCAGATATAAAAATAGAACTGCTAAGTAGCACTGAATAGCTAGAAGAACCATTTGAAGACGAGAGGAAGAACAAAAATTATTAAAATTAAGGAGAGATGCCATAAATAAATAATCACTAGCTTATAACAAATACAGAGAAGTATAATACAGGAAACATGTCTTAGAATCCTAAGTATTACAGAAATATATTGGGGACAAGAGTTAAACACATTCCATAAATATGAGAGTACTTTGTCAATAACTACTAAGAATTTCTGAAATAGCATACCTTGAATATTAATATAGAGCTTGTCACAATTTTATAACTACTAACACCTTGGAGCAAACACAAAACTTACTAAATTTAGGAGCCTGGATTTAATGGGAAAGTAAAGAAAAATATTTATTTAAACATGTGACTAGATTCTAAAATCCCTATGGAGAAGGACTCTTATTCTAAGAACTCTGCATCTTCTAAAGACCCAACCTAAAACAGCAACTTCAGTCTCCTGCTGAATGCTGACTAGATTAATTAAGGTAGGTAGAACCGACTGCTGTAATTGAATTATAGTCTTTTCTAAGAGTGGTTGTTGCCTTATTCTCTGTATTTTATCGACTGTTTTATGAGTTCTACTGCTAAATCAATTCTAATCACTGCATCAACTGGAAAAAATTCCACTTTCCACTGCCAGATCAATTACAGTCACACAATCAATAGCTGGTATGAAAGCCAAAAGAATGTTAAAAAAAAAAAGAAAGAAAAGAAACTAAAACAGAACAAAAAAATAATTCTATTCTGTATTAAGAGGAAAGTAAATTAATTTAACACATAAATATTCACATTGAATATAAAGTTCAATGATAAAAATTACTTGCAGTGAAATAGTATTTTCAAAGTAAGTATTTAACCTATCTTGATTTACCCTTAGTGAATCATTTCACAGTTTACAAAATTTTCTTGTGGCAGTTATATACATCAGATTGAAATTATTTACAATACCTAGATTTCACATTGAGCTTGGGACCCGCTGGCTCCTCTTCTATTTATTTCATCATTTCTTTGTCTATGTTGTCTCTCCAAAAATTATCTCCTTTCAAGGCAACACCACCCTTTCTTTCCCTGTTAAGAAGTAACTGCTAGGATGCATTCCCATTATCCTCAATGGTATCAAAACTTGATTAACAGGTTTCATTTCTTTTAACTTTTGTTATCCTAAATGACTGCAGTACCTTTTTTTTTTTTTTTTTTTTTTTTGCTGTACGCGGGGCTCTCACTGTTGTGGCCTCTCCCGTTGTGGAGCACAAGCTCTGGACACACAGGTTCAGCGGCCATGGCTCACGGGCCCAGCCGCTCCGCGGCATGTGGGATCTTCCTGGACTGGGGCACGAACCCGTGTCCCCTGCATCGGCAGGCGGACTCTCAACCACCGCACCACCAGGGAAGCCCTGCAGTACCATTTTTAACTCACTAATAATGTACTTGCCTTGAACGTCTTTAATCTCGTCAAATATAATGACATTTACTTATATGACATAATTATAACTCAGAACATCTGTCAAATTTCCAACACATCAAATTTCATATTTTATTTTAGCTTTTGTGACTGTAAACACCTTACTGCTTATATTTTCTTCTCCATGCTATCACTGAAAATTTATTAAGATTTCTGTTCAGTATCACAGTAATTTTCTAGCCACGACCACTTGCCTAAGTGGCTTGACTCCTGGAAGAGTCAGAAACCGGTAGAATTTCTTCCTTGATCTGCATTATTTTGATGAGCCTCAGGTAGCACCATTCTCAGTTCTGACATGCTAAAGATGGTACACTCATAAATAACATTAAAAGGGCATCGCACCATCAATTGTGTTCCCATGGTGCCCCAATATTAGTTAAAATACACTGTAAACATTTCGGCAGCACATAAGCAATTCTTACAGGGAGTCCTATATCATCACCAAACACTGTCTATCTTCTCTGGATTGCTGAGGTTCACAGAAACATAGAATTAGTGAATTCTGGTGAATTATCTTGGCTTAGGCTTTCTTTAGAATGTTACAAAACAAAGCAAACAAACACAGAAACAAAAAACCTTACCACTTAGAGTTCTTGGTGAGATTAGGATATGTAGCACCAAAGGTATTCTTCTAGTACTTGCTTGATATACTCAGTCTAGTTATCAGTTTGTGGGTGGTGTCTTGTAGAGTGGTGGACGAAGACATGGAATCCTGGAGAGCACCCAACAGTTTCTCTCTCTGCCATTTTGTCAACATATATTCCATAATATCCCATTCAGTAACATTATAAAATTCTAGTT
The DNA here is from genome assembly GCF_008692025.1 of Phocoena sinus. Taxonomy (NCBI): domain Eukaryota; kingdom Metazoa; phylum Chordata; class Mammalia; order Artiodactyla; family Phocoenidae; genus Phocoena; species Phocoena sinus. Next base: position 119,069,181 of record NC_045764.1, on the reverse strand, counting down.
AAATTTATATCTTTTTAAAATATTTGAATAAACTTACACAAAATAAGAGATGTCCATGTCCTAATCCCTGTAATCTGTGAATATGTTATCTTAGAGGGCAAAAGGAACTTTGTAGATGTGATTAAGCTTATGGACCTTGAGATGGAGAAATTATCCCAGATTATCCAGGTGGGACCAAATCTGATTACATGGGTACTTAAAAGAAGAGAACTATTCCCAGTTGTGGTTAGAAGGAAATGTTATAAGTAAATAAGGTTCATAGAGATAAAATGTTGCTGGCCTTCAAGATGGAGAAAAAGGGTCACAAGCTAAGGAGATGAAAAAAATAAGGAAATGGATGCCTTTCCAGAGCCTAGAGAAAGGAATGCATCCCTGATGACGACTTAATTTTAGCCCACTGAGACCCAGGTCAGATTTGTGACCTCCAAAAATGCAAGATAATAAATTTATACTATTGAAGCTTCAACATTATGGGAACTCATTATAGCAGCAACAGAAAACTAATATAGCCAGTAAGAAAGTGAATCCAGGGAAGAGATTCTGACTCTGCAAGATACCTTGAGGGTACCTAAAATATATAGTGAATAAATGTTTTGGTTTTAATGCGATATAAAGAGGATGAGACAAATATTTGAGTCCCTCTAGAGTGGATAAACCAAAAATAAATAAAGTTTCAAACTTCAGATAAAAATTAGAAAATCTGTCTAGGTAAGACTTGGCTTTGATTTGAAATAAAATGAAATTCTCCCCTGGGGACTAGTTGCTGAAGGCCAGTTATTAAAAGGATAGCAAAGTTGAATTTACACAACTTATAAAAATAATTTTAGCAGTGGAGGCTAACACAACATTGTAAAGCAAGCATACTCCAATAAAAATTAATAAAAAAAAATTTAAGGCTAAGGCAAACCACAGTCCAATCTTAGAATGCTTTAGATATCAATATTATCAGATAAAGGACATACAATGAGTAGTATGTACATACTAGAAGAAATAAAGAGGGAATAAAAAAGATAAATAGGAAAAGCCCAATAAAATTACCAGATATGATTTAAAAATATAGCTTCTATAAAGGAAATATAATATCTGAAATTAGACCTAAGTGAAGAGAAAGTTAATTACTAAAAGATAGAATAAAAAAATTACCCCAAATGCAATAGAGGCAAAGAGAAGGAATATATGCAGAAGAAATCAAACAACTTTTTTCTTTAATGTAATTTATTTATTTTTATACAGCAGGTTCTTATTACTTATCTATTTTATACATATTAGTGTATATATGTCAATCCAAATCTCCCAAATCATCCCACTACCACCACCACCCTCTCCCCACTTTCCCCCTTGGTGTCCATACGTTTGTTCTCTACATCTATGTCTCTATTTCTGTCTTGCAAACTGGTTCATCTGTACCATTTTTCTAGATCCCACATATATGCGTTAGTATACGATATTTGTTTTTCTCTTTCTGATGTATTTCAGTCTGTATGACAGTCTCTAGGTCCATCCACGTCTCTACAAATTACCCAGTTTTGTTTCTTTTTATGGCTGAGTAATATTCCATTGTATATATGTACCACATCTCCTTTATCCATTCATCTGTCGATAGGCATTTAGTTTGCTTCCATGTCCTGTCTATTGTAAATAGTGCTGCAATGAACATTGGAGTGCATGTGTCTTTTTGAATTAGTCTGTTGATGGGCATTTAGTTTGCTTCCATGACCTGGCTATTGTAATTAGTGCTGCAGTGTACATTGGGGTGCACATATTCTCTGGGTATATGCCCAGTAGTGGAATTGTTGGGTCATATGGTAATTCGTTTTTATTTTTTAAAATTTATATTATTTATTTTTTATTTTTGGCTGCATTGGGTCTTTGTCACTGAACGCAGGCTTTCTCTAATTGTGGTGAGCAGGGATTACTCTTTGTGGTGGTGCACAAGCTTCCCATTGCAGTGGCTTCTCCTGTTGCAGAGCACGGTCTCTAGATGCATGGTCTTCAGTGGTTGTGCTGTGTGGGCTTCAGTAGTTGTGGCACATGGGCTCAGTAGTTGTGGCTGATGGGCTCTAGAGCACAGGCTCAGCAGCTATGGCACAAGGGCTTAGCTGCTCTGCGGCATGTGGGATCTTCCCCGACCACGGCTCAAACCCGTGTCCCCTGCACTGGCAGGCGGATTCTTAACCACTGTGCCACCAGGAAAGCCCTCATATGGTAATTCTATTTTTAGCTTTTTAAGGAACCTCCATACTGTTCTCCATAGTGGCTGTATCAATTTACATCCCCACTAACAGTGCGAGAGGGCTCCCTTTTCCCCACACCCTCTAAAGCATTTGCTGTTTGTAGATTTTCTGATGATGCCCATTCTAACTGGTGTGAGGTGGTATCTCATTGTAGTTTTGATTTGCTTTGCTCTAATAATTAGTGAGGTTGAGCAGCTTTTCATGTGCCTCTTGGCCATCTGTATGTCTTCTTTGGAGAAATGTCTATTTAGGTCTTCTGCCCATTTTTGGATTGGGTTGTTTGTTTTTGTAATATTGAGGTGCATGAGCTTTTTATATATTTTAGAGATTAATCCTTTGTTCATTGATTCATTTGCAAATATTTTCTCCCATTCTGAGGGTTGTCTTTTCGTCTTGTTTATAGTTTCCTTTGCTGTGCAAAAGCTTTTAAGTTTCATTAGGTCCCATTTGTTTATTTTTGTTTTTATTTCTATTACTCTAGGAGGTGGGTCAAAAAAGATCTTGCTATGATTTATGTCAAAGAGTGTTCTTCCTGTATTTTCCTCTAAGAGTTTTATAGTGTCCAGTCTTACATTTAGGTCTTTAATCCATTTTGAGTTTACTTTTGTGGATGGTATTAGGGAGTGTTCTAATTTCATTCTTTTCACATGTAGCTGCCCAGTTTTCCCAGCACCACTTATTGAAGATACTGTCTTGAGAAATCCAACAACTTGTAATTACAGTTTCAGGACAGAGATAAAAAATGTTGGGGAGGGAGATAAAACATTTGAGGAGATTATAATTGATGATGTTTTCAGAATGGATAAAAGACATTTCTTTAGACTCAATAAGCACAGAAAATTCCAATAAGAACAAACAAAATATCTTCATCTAAATGCATTATAATAAAAACACAGAATACCAAGTATATTGAGGCAATAATAATAGATATAGTAAGAATAACATGAGCTATTAATAATAACATGTAACAGCTAAATACTTCATATGTCAGAGAAAAAATCAAAATAAAGTGAGAAAATATCTATAATACATAAATACATATAAGGTCAATGAAAATATGACTTATAAAACTTTGTAGGATGCATCAACATCTGTACTTGGTGAGAAACATATAACATTAAATGATTATATTAGAATAAAAAGATGTTAAAAAATAATGACTGAAGAAACCAACAAAATAGCAATTAAAAGAGTAAATGAAAGTAAATAAAAGAAAACACATACAATTAATATAACAGGGTAATATATAATAAGGGGTCGTCCAGAACTTGGTTCTTTGAACTGATTAATAAATTTAACATAGCACTGGGAAGACTGAACAAGGATAATAAAGAGACAATCCTCAAAAAGGATATTTTAGAAAAAAAGTGGGACATAGCCAGACATATTTGCAAACGATGCAATCAACAAGGGATTAATCTCCAAAATACACAAACAGCTCATGCAGCTCATTATCAAAAAAACAAACAACCTAATCAAAAAATGGGCAGCAAAAAAAAAAAAAAAATGGGCAGCAGACCTAAATACACATTTTTCCAAAGAAGACATACAGATGACCAAGAGACACATGAAAAGATGTTCAACATTGCTAATTATTGGAGAAATGCAAATCAAAACTACAATGAGATAGCACCTTACACCAGTCAGAACGGCCATCATCAAAAAGTCTACAAACAGTAAATGCTGGAGAGGGTGTGGAGAGAAGGGAACCCTTCTACACTGTTAGTTGGAAGGTAAATTGGTGCAGCCACTATGGAGAACAGTATGGAGGTTTCTTAAGAAACTAAAAATAAAGCTACCATATGATACAGCAATCCCACTCCTGGGCATATATCTGGAGAAAAGCATGGTTCAAAAGAATACATGCACCCCAATGTTCATTGCAGTGCTGTTTACAATACCCAAGACATGGAAACAACCTAAATGTCCAACAACAGATTAATGGATAAAGAATATGTGGTACATTTATGCAATGGAATATTACTCAGCCATTAAAAAGAATGAAATAATGTCATTTGCAGCAACACGGATGGACCTGGAGATTACCATACTAGGTGAATTAAATCAGACAAAGACAAATATCATATGATATTGCTTATGTGAGGAATCTAAAAAAATGATAGAAACAAACTTATTTACAAAACAGAAACAGACTCAGAGAATGAACTTACGGTTACCAGAGGAGAAGGGTGGTCGGGGAGGGACAGATTGGGAGTTTGAGATTGACATGTACACACTGCTATATTTAAAATAGATAACCAACAAAGACCTACTGTATAGCACAGGGAACTTTGCTCAATATTACATAACAACTTAAATGGGAAAAGAATTTGAAAAAGAATAGATACACTTATATGCATAACTGAATCACTTTGCTGTACACTGGAAACTAACACAACATTGTTAATCAACTCTACTCCAATATAAAGTAAAAATTTTTTTTAATTGGACAGAAGAGCTAAATAGACATTTCTCCGATGAAGACATACAGACGGCAAAGAGCACGTGAAAAGATGTTCAACATCACTAATTATTAAAAAAATGCAAATAAAAACTACAATGAGGTTTCACCTCACACCGGTCAGAATGGCCATCATCAAAAAGTTTACAAATCATAAATGCTTGAGGGGGTGTGGAGAAAAGGGAACACTCCTACACTGTTGATGGGTATGTAAATTGGTAAAACCACTATGAAGAACAGTATGGAGGTTCCTTAGAAAACTAAAAATAAAACTACCATATGATCCTGCAATCCCAATCTTGGGCACATATCCAGACAAAACCATACTTAGAAAAGATACATGCACCCCAATGTTCACTGCAGCACTATTTGCAATAACCAAGACATGGCAGCAACCTAAATGTCCATCGACAGATGAATGGCTAAAGAAGATGTGGTACATATATACAATGGAATATTACGCAGCCATAAAAAGAATGAAATAATGGAATTTGCAGCAACGTGGATAGACCTAGAGATTGTCATACTGAATGCAGCAAGTCAGACAGAGAAAGAGAAATATCATATGATATTGCTTATATGTGGCATCTAAAAGAAATGATACAAATGAACGTATTTACAAAACAGGAATGGACACACAGACTTAGAGAATGAACTTATGGTAACTGGCGGGGGAAGGGAGGAAGCGAAGGGATAGTTAGGGAGTTTGGGATTGACATGTACACACTGCTATATTTAAAATGGATAAACAACAAAGACCTACTGTATAGCATAGGGAACTCTGCTTAATGTTATGTGGCAGCCTGGGTGGGAGGGGAGTCTGGGGTAGGATGGATACATGTATATGCATGGCTGAGCCGCTCTGCTGTGCACCTGAAACTATCACAACATTGTTAATTGGCTATACTACAATATACAATAAAAAGTTTAAAAAACAAAAAGAATGAAATAATGCCATTTGCAGTAACATGGATGGACCTAGAGATTATCATACTTAGTGAAGTAAGGCAGACAGAGAAAGAAAAGTATCATATGATATCACTTACATGTGAAATCTAAAAAATGATACAAATGACCTTATTTACAAAACAGAAACAGACTCACAGACTTAGAAACCAAACTTATGGTTACCAAAGGGGAAATTTCCGGGGAAAGATAAATTAGGAGGTTTGGATTAACATATACACACTATTATATATAAAATAGATAATCAATAAGACCTACTGTATAGCACAGGGAACTCTACTCAAATATCTACTCTGTAATAACCTATATGGGAAAAGAACCTGAAAAAGAATAGATATATGTATATGTATAACTGAATCACTTTGCTGTACACCTAAACTAACACAACATTGTAAGTCAACTCTACACCAATCTAAAATTTAAATGTTTTTTACATAAAAATAAATGGCCTTTCAAAAGGAAAAAATAAGAAAAAAGAAGAAAAGTGGGACATAGTCAGACATACAGCAAAAATGTTTTAAATAACAAGACAATTCAGTGGACTAATTTTCTTTCTCTGAAATTTTTATGATATATGTGGACATTGCCTAAAGAGAACAAAAGTTGTAATAGGTACAATAAGAAATATTTGATTTTGTTTTCAATTTAAAATACCATAAATTGGAAAATGGGATTGTAATATAACTAATATATGGATATCAGCTTTTTAAACTATATTTTCTTCCCTCACTTGCCGTAGAGCACTGATGTATCACATTTAGAGTGATATTCCCAATTTAATTAATTTAACACTCATCTATTATTTCCGGTCTTCTCGCTCTCCTCTGCATTACTCTCCTGAGATATTTTAAGGTAACCAGGGGAGGAGTGGAGAATTTGGAATACGCTTATATATCTGTATATGTATACATTTCTCTGGACTGCTTCCTACTGTTCCTCACTGTGTTCCACTGGCCCTTTTTTCTACACCTCATGATTTCCTTTCCATATCACTGTCCTTGAAAAAGTCTTTTTTGAATTACTGAACCCTTTCATTTCTGATTAACAGCTCCTTCAGTGGCCTTTTCTCTAGCAGTATTACTGCCTCATCTTCATTCCATTCTTTCTTTTATTCCACACCTCTTCTCTTCTGTATGTTATTTAGACCTTTCAGGGATGGGCTAAACCAGGAAATGGCGAGAAACAGCTTTTAAAGTACATGTGAAATCACTGTTCTCTCCTTCACTTGAGGCTTGCTGCTGAGTGCGGCCCACACTCAAAACCTCTTCAAATTTCTCTCAGAAGTTCTATGCCCTTTTAAGTCTGGCCTACATATCAAATTTCTTATCCATCCAAGAGGTGTGTACACATCTTAAAAACAATTTTGAACTGGATTAAATTAGGAACTTTTTCACCCCAAGAAAATCAATAGTTGTGGCTATCACAATGTCCTAGAACTCTTTTCAACAGGGAATAATCTCCCTAAAACCTCTATGACAATAGGCAGGTTATATCTAAAACACACATTTCTGCCCTAGTTAAAACACTGTACTACAATAGTGATTATTTGTCTTAGCCAAAATATGCAGATTTAATATGGGAACTAGATTATACTCTAACTTCTGTGGCTTTCTCTTATACTCATTCTATTTTAGACTCTCTGGCGGGGGTAGAGAATTTGTCATCTTTCACATTTGCTCCATGCAGCGAGAAAGAGAAAACTCTGATGACAGAAGTGAACATAATTTGAAAATTCACCAAAATGTCATCTCTTGAACAATATTGATCCCTCAAACTTGCTACAGAAGTGAAAATTCCATTTTTAATAACTCTCTTTTGATAATTTTTTAAAGTCATAGTACAAAAAAACATATTTGTTGGGGTTTTTACTGTGTATAAAACACTTTTGAGGAACTTATGGTCTATTAATTTCTACAAGAATCTTCTGCAGTAGAACAGAGTAAATGCTTTGCACAAGATCAGTCAAGTGGATAGTGGCCAGAAAAAATAGAATTTAGAGCATGTGTAATACGCAACACCTTATAGTAACCTACTTTAATTTTACTTGCACTCAGCCCCCAGCTAAATCCTGTTGTAGTTCTTTAAACTATATTTTAATAATTCTTCCTATTCATTTATATTACCAGCCCTTTATTTCATATCATTATCAACTTATAGCTAGAGTACTGTTGAGTAATAACCAGCTAGCTGTTTTCTCCCTCCCTCCCCCAACAGCAGCTCCAGTTGTGTATCATGGCAAAGTTAAATCTCCCTACGATGCTGTAATTATCATGTGACTTCCTTATTGAAATCCTTCAATGTTTCATTATTGCCTAGAGGATAAATTCTACACACCTGATCCTGACTTTCACCTTCTCCTTAGAGTGTTTAGTGTTGCAATATCACTAATTGTTTCATCCTGGAGAGTCAAGAGAGTATACTGTGAAAGATTATTAACTTCGGAATCAGAGTAAGCTCAGCAAAATCCTCCTTCTGCCTCTTCCAGCTACTGGACACTAGCATGTTTGTATCCTCAATTAACTCAACTGTAAAATGAGGCTAACTGTTCGTAAGTCATAGTATTGTGTGGTTTGAATTATTATTTATCAAGGCTTATTTTCTACTATTCCTTGACACCAAATTGTTTCATTGTATAAACTTAACGAATCACATAGAAATATTTTTTCTTGCCACATATATCACCCTTATTTGCCTACTTGCATTATGTTATGCCCAATCAAAATAGAATAGAAGGAGGCAAAGAAAAGTGTAAAATTTAAAAAATAAAAAAAGCTCAGGTGAAATAGCTTTGAGGATTGTATTATTTAGCAATTTTTATCATAATAAATAAACAAAATGAATAATGAAATCAAAAGTATCTTTTTACACATTTAAAATATACTAACAACAAAGGTAAATTTTTTTTACCAATTTCTACGTTGGATAGAAGTTATTCATAGTAATGCTAACAAATATGCTCAAAATGCTTGCCTTAAATGTCAGGAAAAAAAATGAGGAGAAAAACAACTCTTGATATGGTCAAGTATGATGAGTTTTGGTTGTGAAATCACCAACCAGGGGAAGATATTAATCTTTGCTATAATAAATGTAAAAGTTATCAGTGAATAACAAGATGACTTTCAGTCTATTCAAATATTAGTTTGCATCAATCTGCCTACCACTTTTTTTTTAGTTCCTTAGAATGGTAATGATATATTTCTTCTAGCCTCCATTAAACTTTTATAAGCTCAGTGATCCCAGATAATGGACATCTTCATTGGTTTACCGATTGCTTATTTTTATATTCTATCAGTAAGCATATTTTGCATTTACTAGCAATAACTCTAAATGTTTTGGTAGCTCACGGTCCATTAAATACAATTAGTATAAAATGTCTGCAGATGACAAAATGAGAAATTAAGTTATTAGCAAATCAATCAAAGAATATTGCAAGGATAGCAGAAGTGGATAATAACAGTTCCATGGCTGAGGAGCCCTTGTAAAAGCAAGTATGATTGTTTCAGCATCTGAAGATGGGGAACACTAGAATTACAGGTCCTATTTTGAAAATGACTCCCACATTAGATGACACTTTATAGAAGTAGGATAGAGGAGTATCTTCACCACAAGGAAAATAGGTAGATTTTTATCATGGTAGAAAATGGTTATATGAGATAATGTGGTGAACATGACCCTCTTAACTATACGAGGTTCAATACTGAACTAAAATATTAGCAATTTTTCTCTCATCCTTATAAAGCTTAAGCAGAATTACAGAACTCTTTTTTCTGCTCATTTTCTGGCCCAAGCCAGCTGTGTACACAACCTTCCACATCTCCTTAATAACAACTTTACCTTTCCAGTTGTTCAGGTCATAAAACCAGACTTATCTTTGACACCTCTCTTTCCCTCACAAGCCTACATCCAATCTATTAGAAAATCCCCCTGGCTCCACCTTCAAAACATATCCAGAATCTTTTAAGTTCTTACCACTGCCACTGAAACCATCATGACCTCAGCTTCCGCATCTATCCCAGCCTCCACTGATCTATATGCCCCTAAGTTTGTCCACCTCTCACCAATCATAACACAGCATCCAGAAGGATATGCTAGAATATGTCGCATCATGTTCCTCCTCTGTTTGAAACTCTGCAATAGGGAACCATTCCAATCAGAATAAATGAAACATTCCTTACAGTGACTTCTGATCACATCTTGTACTACTCCAGCCTTGCTCACTCTTGTTCCAGACACTCTGGCCTCCATCCAGTCCCTAGGATAGTCTAGTATGCTGTCCACATGCTTAGGGTCTTGATTTTAGCAGTTTTCTCAATCTGGGACACAATTTTCCCCAGATATCCATGAGATGAATTTCCTCACATCCTTCAAATCTTTGCTCAAATCTCCACTCTGACACTGTCACTCATTTCTTATACTTCCATTCCTTGCTGCCTTGTAGGCCCTACACTCTCTATTCCCTCACTCAGCTGTAATGTTTATGTTTCCACAGGACTTACTTCACTTCTGTCTTCCGTGCTGGAATGTAAGCTCCATGACGGCAGAAGTCTTTCTTAGTTTGTTCATTGATATACCACAAGCCTCCAAACAGGAATTGCATTTGAGGCATGTAATATGAAGGAATGATTGGTAAATTTATTAACTCTGTGTTAATAAAGTTTGATAATGCTATTTGTGCAAGAATCCCTACTAAGTGACAATTTATAATTCTCCCTTCTCTTCTCTGCCCAACAATTAAATGCCCTATCAATTTACAAAAAAAAAAAAAAGAGCTCCATCCATTCACAGGAAATACACACAATAAAGAACTAGAAGTCTAACTTTTCAAAGACGGCATAACATTCACTGCTGTGTAAAATTCTAAACTGTATTAATTAAACAAATACAATAAAATATATAAAATGAAACATACTATACTACATTATATATTTCATTCTTTTTTTCTTTTCTTTTTTTTTTTTTGTGCAAGGTACTGATCCTTGGAATCTTATTAAGTCATCTTATTTCATTCTCACAACAATGTCTAAAGCTATTATCAGCTTTTAAGTTACTATATGTGTACAAGTCATCTTGCCTGGAAGCAAATGAATGGAAAAAGGGAAGTTTAAGCATAAAGGTGATATTTGATTCCTCCTTAAAGAATGAAGATTTCTCCAGTCAAATAAATGGAAAGCTTACCGGAGGGATACAGAACCAGCTGTGCAGGGCATGCTGGCATGACTAGTGTGTTTGTAGAATTTCAAACATTTGTTTATATTATGTGCCCAATAAACAGTAGTTACTGGAGTGCTGACTGTTTTTCCAGGCTAGCATAAAACTTCATTCTTTTTCTTAAAACTTTTATTGGAGTATAGGTGATTTACCATGTTGTGTTAGTTTCTGCTGTACAGCAAAGTGAATCTGATATATATGTGTAATATATATATATATATATATGTATATATATCTCCACTCTTTTTTAGGTTATTTTCCCATATAGGCCATTAAAGAGTACTGAGTAGAGTTCCCTGTGCTATACAGTAGGTCCTTATTAGTTATGTTTTATATATAGTAGTTTGTATATGTCAGTCTTCAAAGTGATTTTTACCCCTGAGTATCCTCTTATTAGAGAGTTGATAATAGTTCAGTGAGATGACGAATTAGTGTCTTTTCCCAGTTTGAAGCAGATCTAATGAGATTTACAATATGAATACAGAAGACCAGGTACTTTTGAGGTACCAGAAGACCAGGTACTTTTGACTCTTTCTCAAATAATATTGCTATTATTACTAGAATATCTTGTTCCTCCTGCTGTTGTTTTGTTTTCCTTTCTACTTTTTCTTCCATCCTGATTTTGTTCTTCTACACTCTGTACTTGCAATGCAATCCTCTTTTCTACACCTATCCTTTCTCTTTCTCTTCTTAAACTCTTCTACCCCTTGTGGCTCAGACACAAGCTATTGCGTGTGGTCTTCTCAGGGTTTACCTATCTACAGTTCTAAGATTAAATAGTCTTTCAACGGCATACTTATTTCCATTTGGATATAGAAATTCAAATCTTCTTCATGGGCTTTAAAGCATCACCAGCACAATATTTGTAACATCTCATTGCTTATAATCCTTTTAGGTACACTACATAAATAATACAGATCTTCTTTAAAATACTGTCTATTTAATGCATTTCCTTTTTATCATCTTTCTATTATACCAATTAAGTTTTGCATTGCAACTGTAGTCTTTGCCCTCCCTTTATTCCTTTTAATAATCCAAGAATTCATAAAATCCCAGTGGTCTTTTAAAGCAGAATATTTGTATAAACATTCTTGCAGAGAGTTGAATTCATTGGCAAATTATTTCTCTTCGAATGGCCTTTACAGTTGTGGATATATACATGTGTATGTGTACATAATATATAGGAACACACTCTATTATTATTTACTTGTATCTTTTTATGCTGCCAAATGATCTGATACAAAATTTTGTTTGGACCACTCCATCTCCTTTAGGTTATATTAAATTGTTCATCATCTATGGGTTTTACAGGAAACAATGACAGCAATTCCAACTTCCTTTTACTTAATCAAGAGATTGACTAATATTATATCAAATGATACAGATTACAAAATAATGGTAGGTATAATAACAGTGAACTATTATTAGATTGTCAGATTGTTTGGAGTCTAGCTGACATTTCCCTCTTCTTATTATTTCTTCATAGTCATTCAAAGCTAGGTTCATCTCACCTCTGGGATGCTGCCAATATCAAACAAACAAATAATCAAGCCTCGATTATGAAAAGACGTTTGCTCACTAGTTCTTGTGGCATATGACTATATAAGCAATGATCAAAGTATTATCCAAATATCTCAGTGAATAATACATCCTATTTTTTCTCTTTTTGCCAAGACAATTCTGCAGTATTTCTTTAGGCTGAGAACTTGTTTATTCAGTTACAAAGTCCAATTTAAGACTGTAACAGCAAACACCTTCCTAGGCAATTGAAATGATAGAGACTATCTGTGTATATTTATTTGTCTAGGTTTTTGTCTGTGCATAAATTAATAAATATCACTACATACCCCCTCACAATTAAGATAACTAACCATTGTAAGATGCACCAGTATTTTATATCTTCTAAGAGAAAAAAATGCTATCAGTTATAATTGTCAGATGCCACTGATTGTGAGATGCAAACTGCTTTCAGAAATGTTAAAATAAGAAAAAAAAACTAATCTAAGCTTGGATGATTCAAAGGAAAGAATGTTACACCTTTCTCTTATGAATAGAAAACACATATGTAGTAATACACAAATATGATTCACCTGAATGATGCTCAGATTGCAATTGGATATCATATTTTAGATCATATATTTGAAATCTCTTGAATATTAACCTCACCAACTTTAAGCTCAGCAGAATCTTATGACACAATATTTTTCATTCGAAAGTATATCCTAATGTGACCACTTCATCTTAGTTTGCTCAGGATTTTGTCAGTTGTCATACTGAATGCCCTGTACCCCAGATGTGTTAGTCAGCTAGTTCTGCCATAACAAAATATCACAGACTGCATACTTTAAATAACAGAAATATTCTTTTTCACAGTTCTGGAGGCTGGAAGGTCCAAGGTCAAGGTTTTGGCAGGGATCAGAGTCTGATGATAGCTCTCTTTCTGCCTTGTAGATGACCACCTTCTCACTTCATTCTCACATGGCCCTTGCTCTGAGTGAGAGCAGAAAGAGAGAGATCTCTCTTCTCATGAGGCTAGGGCCTCACTTTTATGACCTTATTTAACCTTAATTACTTCCTAGAGGCCCTATCTCCAAATACACTCACTCTGGGGGTTAGGGCTGAAACACATAAATTTTGAGGGGACAAAATTCACTCCATAGCACCAGGAAAACCCTCAGTCCTGGGCAAACTGGGATGGTCAATCACTAAATTATGTTTTATTACATGAAAGATTAAAAAGAAAATAAATTTGGTTTTAACTCTTCCATGAAATCATTTAAAAATTAATGTAATCTTAATCAGAGATAAAACAGTTCTCTACAACTTATATTTTTCTTTGATTAATTGACATTTACATTATTTAAATACACAAATAACATTTTACACGTAGGATAGAAGATATAGGACATAGATTTAATAATCACTGACCACAGGGTAAATCATTGTGCCAGGATGTGTGAACCGTTCTTTCTCTCCTCAACACTCTCCTTGTTCTGCAGGGGCAAGAAGGCTAAAAAATGTACATTTTATAAGCTCCATTGCCAGCAGGGTTCCAATTTAAGTTTCTTTTGTAGAGAGACTTTGCACAAATTTTGCAAGACTAGATGAAGAGAATAAGATGTCATTATTGTCCCAGAAGCTTATAGCCAATAACTTCTACTGTTCTGCTGGAAAGAATGCACTACTTGTTGCTGGCAGCTGAAATCACCAGTAGTTTCCTGGGATTCCTGTTTTCTCATTTCCTGCACCCTATCAGCAGCTTTTCTGACCTTCACTCCTATAAGCTATTAATTCTTTCTGTTAAACAGAAAGAGGGTTCCTTGAACTACCTAAAGTGCTTTCTACTGTGGTAAAGGAATTATAATGAATAAAATTATGTAAATTACTTTTTGGAAATAGTACCGAAATAATTTTGTTTGGTTATTTGACTTTTCCTAATAAAACATAAGAAGAAAATATTTTAGTTAATTTAGTGAGGATGAGTGTGATACTGGAAGATTGTTTTTCTCATACAACTTATGGCCTCCTATATTTCCTAAAGGTAAGGTAAAAATGTAAATTTTTGAAAAATAAAGCTATGGGTTTTAAATAAAGAAAATCAAAAGAATTATTTTCCTCACTGTGTTCAATACAATTATTTTTACTTTTTAAACACTAAATTTTATTTTCCAGAAGGAAAATTAAACTAATTAAAAATCTTGACAAAAATCATACACACAAAATAGGTTTTCCCATTTACTCCATCCCATCAACTTTTGCCCTGAGAAATGAGGTGTCCATCTAAATATCTTAGAAAATGAAACACCAGCTTAGAAAATGACAAGGAATCATATTGCTAGAACTACTTATTTATATATGATTTCCATTTAAATCTGTTTCAAATCAGTTTATTCCCATTTGAAAGAATCAAGGCAAAGAATCTCTCACTCGAATTGGGAAGATCAGCCCACTGTAGTAGGTAGGATATCTTCAGCAGTATCTTCTTATGTTTGCTTATATCTAAGAAATGATATCTTAGTTTCAAAAATAATTTCAAAATATTCCTATTATAACCTAATTTTCCCTATGCCCATTCCTCAAAGGAGAACTTTCTGCCTCAGAAATGAAGCAGAGCCTTTATTTTTTTTGGACACAGCATGCAGGGGTCTTATTTCCCCAACCGGGAATGGAACCCGTGCCCTCTGCATTGGAAGCACAGATTCTTAACCACTGGACCACCAGGAAAGTCCTGAAGAAGAGTCTTTTAAATAAAAATATTAATCAAGACAAACTGCTTGAAGGAGAAGCTCTTTTCTAGATTTTGTCTTGTCAGCATCAAGCCAGCACAGCAGGACCACTATTTAGTATTGAATTATTTTATTTACTTGTCATTAGTCACTCTGGCATTGTGTAGACTTGTTTGCATACTAACATGCTTAATTTAATTCAAATAACTTCCTACATTCCATAGCTCATAATCTTGTTGAAAGACTCTTTTCTCTGGGTTATCAATATAGATGATGCCATTAGCTTTGTAATACAAATATATATCTCAGTTTACTTGTGATATTTTCAAATGTTACAACAAAGGTAAGATTAATATTCAAGATACAATTATGATTTGCTACCACATACATATCTCTCTAGTAGTCCTCCATAAGTTATTGTTTGTTTTGAAAATTATAAGTCAAAAATCACAATCAGAAAACAAATTACACTTTTGAAATGGAGCCAAAGAGAAACTAGGCTAAAATTGCCTACATCATTGGATATTTTGGAAAGGATTTCATAGATTTCTTTGTGTGTACAATTACAGTTTATTTTTATACTGTTGATTCTCAGTTACTGTTGCTAAATATGGGAATCAAAGATATACATAGGTCAAGAAAGTTTATTCTCTAAATGTCATTTATGGTTTATTCTGAAATTTACAGTGTGACATTTTAATGCATCACCTTCTTAATCTCATTTGTATAGACTAATATAATCGGAACACTTGAAGTAGCCAAAATTTTAATTTGAGTGTCTCCAAAATCAGCTATTTCAAACTAAGGCAAGACTTAATTTGTATTGTACTTGTATAAAATCACACGTTCTCAGATATGGCACCCCATCCAAACTTAAGCATGTTATTTTGCTGATTGCTGGGGAAAAAACGTAGTATTTAGGGGACTAGTACACATCACAGTATATGGCATGGAGGTTAGGTAAACAGAGAAACAGTCTTCTCCTTTCATATAGGTTATAAATATACATACATTTGATGGAATTATAAATATCTGTTCTCTTGTTTACATGTAGAAAACTGGATTGAAGTATGACTTAGATTGTAAATACAGGAAAATACAAATATTTCATATGATTCCATACTTAAATTTACTTTATGTTTACAACAACGCTCTGAGAAACAAATTGATGTCATTGTTTAAAAGACAGGATACCAGCTATCTGCAATGAAATACATACACTTTGTCAAAAAATTAGGACTCTTGACAAAAACTGATTGGTAGGCCCTAATCAAAAGGCTACACATGCACCTTGCCCAGGCACTAAAGCTAATTATAATTACTTGGAGTAGTCTATTTTCCCACTTTCTTTTCTTTTATTTTCTTTTTAAAATTTATTGAGGGAAGGACGTATTGGGAGGAAATATGTTAAATCTCTCACTATGTTTCACACAAACAATTTTTCATTCTTTAAAGTAGATCACTAGGAGAATATCACTTAACACTTACTTAGCTAAAATGTTAGACAAGCCAACACCACTAGCCCATTTCTAGAAGCAAAGCAGTTTTTACAACAATATTAACAGTAACAATAATTACTAGCATGTATTGAGTACCTGCTGAAAAGCCAATATTACTAAAGCATTTGCATGCATGATCTCTTTTTGCTGTCTCAGAAATCCTGCCAGTGAAGTGCTATTATTATTTCCATTTTGTAGATAAAGAAAGTAATAGAAAGAATATTAGAGAAAAAAAGCCAAAGTGCTGTTCATACAGTATTCAACTTCAGAAGCTGAGCTCCTAGAGCTCTGTAATAAGCAATAGAGTTTATTCATTATGACAGTGATATATCTCTCTTAAATTATTGTGCTTTTCCTTATCCTTGAAAAAGAGAAGTCAAGTATCATCGAGAAAAACGGTATCTTTGATCAGTTTTAAGATCCTAGCAAGTGTGTAGCAAGGGAATGATTTTAAAAGGTAAGCATTGTGAAGAGGGGCATTTCCAAATTCTAAATCTCCTGTTTGACCAAGACAGGCTTGACTAAACATTAGACAAGCTTTGTCCTGACTATAGGCCCCTTGATGTCTCTTTTTATACAGCATTTCCCTTAGAAAACTTGGAATTATAAATTCTTTCTCTGCCCCTTTCTCATTTAAATCGTCTACAACTTGGGAATGTCCTTCTCAAGGACCTGGAATCTATTCCTTTGAAATGCAATCATCAGGAAAGATAGGGACCCTATCTCCTAGTCTCTGTGGAAGCATAACTTCAATAAGGACAATTAGCAAACACGGATGGCCTAATTGCAGTGACCTCCTTCCCTCTAATATCTTCCGATACTTCCCATTAGCTTACCCCAGGGTTTCAAAATTCTCCCACCTTTTGTTCCAGCAGAGCTGAGTTCAATCTCTTTCCCCTATTGCAGTCACCTCAAATAAAATATTATTTGTTGTTTTTTAACATGTTCAATGCATTTTTATCCCTTTACATGCTTTACACACCAAGAGCCAGGTCCTGAAGGCTGTAACTTAGTTATTATTTTCTTTTCCATGAAGGGAAACAGTGCAGAGAATCTGGATGAGGCTAGTGAGATGAGAATCAAACTCCATGTTAAGAGTTTTGGTTTTCATTCTAAGAGCACCCACTGAAGGTCTTTAAGTTTTGGGTGCAGAGTGAAGGGGGAAAGGAGTTGACTGTGACATAATATAACTTTCATGTTGAAAAAAAAAAAAACAGACAGTATAAGTAGAAGGAGCCCAGAGTGGTTTAAGTGTATTTGTAGGCTGTGATCAATCAGATGAGAGAAGATGATAGACCCAGGTAAGTCAGAATTATAAGTATACAGTATATATTTAAGAGGTAACTCTAAGGGCTGGAGGATGGGATTGAAAAAGGGATGAGGGAAAATAAGATGAAAGTTATTCTGAAATACAGTCTATATGCCTGGAACATTTATTTAGTATCCCCAAACTTACACGTTTTATATAAATCTGGATGACTGATGTGTTAGTCAATATTCTCAAAGCATTTTATACAAATAAGTAAAGGAAAATTAATTTCTAGAAAAGGTAGTCACATAGATTAATCAAATCCATGTCAAAATTTGATTTTTCTAATTTCCTAAAGGTACAGATAGAATTTAATAAAATAGAATTAAGATTCTAATTTATCTCATGAGCAATTTTTTAAAGTTCCCACAATAAATCTGAAAGTTGCTTTTAGCATCCTTAACTAAAAAAGCCTTATAAAATATGACACTTCCACAATCATAACAACTGTCCTTTTTTCCCAAAGTTATGCATATTGATTTCTTTAATATTCAGAAACATGGGTTACTATGAATAATAAAGTAAAATGGATTATGTGAATATTTACTGTTTGATGAATGGAGTGTGTGATCATCTGAATCAGAGGAAAGACACTAGAACACAGCATATCAATGCACATTATTATTCATATCATAAAAGAATAAAAATGTGAATGTGATTAATATACTTTAAATATGAGAGCTGTGACTCCCCTATCCTTTCTTTCTTTCACTAAATTTTGTCATAAATAACCTTTCATGATCTCCTATAAAGGACCTAAAATTAAAAATATAATTGTGAGAAATTAAGAAAGCCCATTATCATTTCTAACAGAAGACTGAATACCCTTCAAAAGTCATTTACTGATCCTTTTGATTTGAAATAACATGATCATTATTCCGCAAATGACCCATGCATACAAACCAATAGAGAGGCCTATCCCTCAGAGTTCTATGATGAAACTGCATTTATAACTGTACATAACACAGCACATCTTAAAAATGAATAAAATCAGAATTTAAAACTTATATAACATGGTTTCACTTATGCCTAGTTTTTAATCTCTAAACAGCAGATTTCATCCTGCAAAATCCTTCCACGATGTTTCACATATAAACTTAGTTTCAATAATTCTAAAATACACTCATAATCCTTCCTCCCTACATACTTTATCACTGTTTATTAAACCACCTTGCTGCTAGTAACTAGGCCTTAAAATTGTTGATTCTCTTAGATGTTTCTCCACCCTTTAATATTTTATCAATTCCCAAATTCTGTTAATTTCTCTTTTTCACAATATTGTTCACCTCCATTTCTCCTTTCTCTCCCTAAACACAGCATACTAAATGAAACAGGTCCAAGTCCAAATCACTGAATGAGCACCTATTATATTTATATATGTGTGTCACAAAGTAAAAAGATTAAGACCTAGCTACTTCTTTCAGGGGATTCATGCTCTAGATTTAGGTATGTAGGGTTTGTAATCTGAGAGATTACTATGCTGGCAAATTTGCCACTTTGTTAGGTCAATTTTTTCAAAATGATTGGGCTTCTTGTAGAAAAAGTATATAACCATTTCCACCTGGAAGGGTTTTTTAAAAACAAAGAACAAAAAGGAGAGGAAGAAAGAAATAGAATGTGTGCAATACTTAGGAGGACATGAAACAATAGAAAACAGGAGGAAACAGACAATGGGGGGAGGGAAACAACATAAAAAAGAAAAAAGAGAGTCAGAGTTGTCCACTGGAGTCCCTGAAAACCCCCAAAGTAAATCCAACAGGAGAATAAAATGGCTTTAGATGTAATAATTATTTCAGCAAGAAAGTTAAGTGGACCATCAAAGGAAATTTCTATTTAAAAACAGCATAAGACAGGAGAGAGCTAAACAGCTGACCACCTGGTCACATCTTTTCTAATAAACTCTTTTGTCAGTTCTTTATTTAAAGACGGAATATAGGTTTAATGAAAACTACAGAGATTTCAGAAGCCTAGTAAATATGAGATATGAACAATATGAATATTTAATTCAAAAGATTAATCAATGTTTGACTTAATCTCAACCAAATAAGGTATGCATTGTATTATGTTTAAATTACTATTTTTAATTAAATCTTCATTTAAGATTGATATCTAATGTTGATCTATGTCCACTATTACTCATTGATTGGCTAGAAGAAAGATGGGCAGAGACTCACAGGTGCAGATTTGATCCCTCTGACTGTTGAAAATCCTCTAAGAAATTATCGGATTAATACAGTTTGGTCAAATTACTGACTCATCTCACTATTTCTCCACATAAATTCTTTTTTTTTAAAAAATATCTTTATTGGAGTATAATTGCTTCACAATAGTGTGTTACTTTCTGCTTTATAACAAAGTGAATCAGTTATACATATACATTATGTCCCCATATCTCTTCTCTCTTGCATCTCCCTCCCTCCCACCCTTCCTACCCCACCCCTCTAGGTGGTCACAAAGCACCTAGCTTACCTCTCTGTGCTATGCGGCTGCTTCCCACTAGCTATCTATTTTACGGTTGGTAGTGTACATATGTCCATGCCACTCTCTCAGTTTCTCCCAGCTTACCCTTCCCCCTCCCCGTATCCTCAAGCCCATTCTCTAGTAGGTCTGTGTCTTTACTCCCGTCATGCCCCTAGGTTCTTCATGACTTTAAAAAAATTTTTTTTTAGATTCCATATATATGTGTTAGCATACGGTATTTCTTTCTCTCTTTCTGACTTACTTCACTCTGTATGACAGACTCTAGGTCCATCCACCACACACAAATAACTCAATTTCGTTTCTTTTTATGGCTGAGTAATAATCCATTGTATATATGTGCCACATCTTCTTTACCCATTCATCTGGTGATGGACACTTAGGTTGCTTCCATGTCCTGGCTATTGTAAATAGAGCTACAATGAACATTTTGGTACATGACTATTTTTGAATTATGGTTTTCTCAGGGTATATGCCAAGTAATGGGACTGCTGGGTCATATGGTAGTTATTACATTTACATTCCCACCAACAGTGCAAGAGTGTTCCCTTTTCTGCACACCCTCTCCAGCATTTATTGTTTGTAGATTTTTTTTTTTTTTTCTTTTTTTGGGGGACGCAGGCCTCTCACTGTTGTGGCCTCTCCCGTTGCGGAGCACAGGATCCGGACGCGCAGGCTCAGGGCCATGGCTCACGGGACTAGCCGCTCCGCAGCATGTGGGATCTTCCCAGACCGGGTAACGAACCCATGTCCCCTGCATCGGCAGGAAGACTCTCAACCACTGCACCACCAGGGAAGCCCATGTTTCTAGATTTTTTGATGATGGCCATTCTGACTGGTGTGAGATGATATCTCATTGTAGTTTTGATTTGCATTTCTCTAATGATTAATGATGCTGAGCATTCTTTCATGTGTTTGTTGGCGATCTGTATATCTTCTTTGGAGAAATGTTGATTTAAGTCTTCTGCCCATTTTTGGATTGGGTTGTTTGTTTTTTTGATACTGAGCTGTATGTGTTGCTTGTAAATTTTGGAGATTAATCCTTTGTCAGTTGCTTCATTTGCAAATATTTTCTCCCATTCTGAGGGTTGTCTTTTGGTCTTGTTTATGGTTTCCTTTGCTGTGCAAAAGCTTTTCAGTTTCATTAGGTCACATTTGTTTATTTTTGTTTCCATTTCTCTAGGAGGTGGGTCAAAAAGGATCTTGCTGTGATTTATGTCATAGAATGTTCTGCCTATGTTTTCCTCTAAGAGTTTGATAATGACCTTACATTTAGGTCTTTAATCCATTTTGAGTTTATTTTTGTGTATGGTGTTAGGGAGTGTTCTAATTTCATTCTTTTACATGTAGCTGTCCAGTTTTCCCAGCACCACTTATTGAAGAGCCTGTATTTTCTCCACTGTATATTCTTGCCTCCTTTATCAAAGATAAGGTGACCATATGTGCATGGGTTTATCTCTGGGCTTTCTATCCTGTTCCATGGATCTATATTTCTATTTTTGTGTCAGTACCATACTCTCTTGATTAGTGTAGCTTTGTAGCATAGTCTGAAGTCAGGGAGCCTGATTCCTCCAGCTCCATTTATCTTTCTCAACATTGCTTTGGCTATTCAGGGTCTTTTGTGTTTCCATACAAATTGCGCAATTTTTTGTTCTAGTTCTGTGAAAAATGCCAGTGGTAGTTTGATAGGGATTGCACTGAATCTGTAGATTGCATTGGGTAGTACAGTCATTTTCACAATGTTGATTCTTCCAATCCAAGAACATGGACTATCTCTCCATCTATTTCTATCATCTTTAATTTCCTTCTTCCACATCTTATAGTTTTCTGCATACAGGTCTTTTGTCTCCTTAGGTAGGTTTATTCCTATTTTATTCTTTTTTTTGTGATGGTAAATATGAATGTTTTCTTAATTTCACTTTCAGATTTTTCATCATTAGTGTATAGAAATGCAAGAGATTTGTGTGCATTAATTTTGTATCCTACTTTACCAAATTCATTGATTAGCCCTAGTAGTTTTCTGGTAGCATATTTAGGATTCTCTATGCATAGTATCATGTCATCAGCAAACAGTGACAGCTTTACTTCTCCTTTTCTGCTTTGGATTCCTTTTATTTCCTTTTCTTCTCTGGTTGCTGTGGCTAAAACTTCCAAAACTATGTTGAATAAGAGTGGTGAGAGTGAGCATACTTGTCTTGTTCCTTATCTTAGTGGAAATGGTTTTAGTTTTTCACCATTGAGGACAATGTTGGCTGTGGGTTTGTCATATATTGCCTTTATTATGTTGAGGAAAGTTCCCTCTATGCCTACTTTCTGGAGGGTTTTATCATAAATGGCTGTTGAATTTTGTCAAAAGCTTTCTCTGCATCTATTGAGATGATCATATGGTTTTTCTCCTTCAATTTGTTAATATGGTGTATCACATTGATTGATTTATGTATATTGAAGAATCCTTGCATTCCTGGGATAAACCCCACTCGATCATGGTATATGATCCTTTTAATGTGCTGTTGGATTCTGTTTGCTAGTATTTTATTGAGGATTTTTGCATTTATGTTCATCAGTGATATTGACCTGTAGTTTTCTTTCTTTGTGACATATTTGTCTGGTTTTGGTATCAGGGTGATTTTCCACATAAATTCTTAAATATATTTAAAATTCCATGATCACTGCCCTACCTTTTTTCCTGAAGATCCAGCTTTGTTAGAATAAATCTCTTTCATAGCCTTTAAGGAGGTAAATAATCTAACTGAAGAATTGGATACCAAAAAATATTTTAAGCCCAATGGTATTTATACAGGCTTTCTCCCCCCCAAATGTTAGAGTATTTTCTTTCAAATTAACTAGCATATGCTTAATGTGTACTTCATGCCAGACTCACAGAGGTAGAGAGTGTGGTCTTATCTAAAGCCCCTCCCTGTGGATATGCCAAGAGTGGGATACAGGGGCCCCACTGTGACAAAATCCTTCTCCTGCACTCTTATTTTACATATTTTTATAACTCTTTACATTTTCCTCTATCTCATCCTTTTGTAAAGAGGCACTAAAGAACTGGTGTGAACTCTAATTATTCAAAATATTACAAAATATACTTTTTATACTTCCCTCAAAATCTCTCTTGATAAGAATGCATTTAAATAAGAAACAATATAAAAATTAAACTCACAAAATATTTAATCATTGTGACTTTCAAAAACAAAAAGTTTTAATACTTAAGAAAAATAATACAAAATTTTCAAACTATAATTTATTCAAGCTTTTCAACATAAAATCCTTATTCAGCTAGATCTGTCTTGCATGATATGAAGTTTTCAGTCTATAACTGTGTAATAAGAGAAGGTGATTCAGATCCCTTGAGGCCCTTTTCATAAGCTAAAATATATTTTTCTGCATTTGGAATTTCTTTCTAGCAGGTATTCTATAACCCTAATATATGCTTCACACAGTAGCCACATCTGTTCCACCACAGGTGATATGGGAAATCTTCCACAGAATTGCTCTAACATTCAATAAAGCAGTTAGGCAGATGTCTTTGAGTTTCTTTGGTGAACAGTTTTGTTAGATTTCATGCTGATTATGCAACAAACAACTGCTGAAAGTGTGCAATGGTGAAATATTATTGACAATATTTTGAAAAGCTGAATTTAAATTTCAAATCCAACTTGTACAGCTACTTATACAGTGTGCCTAAAAGAGAATAAAAATAGAAAGATTGACTCTTTGGTGAGCTGTGTGGAAGAAAATTAGGTAATCATATAAAGCTCTTATATGTACCTACATATTATTAGGTATGTCAGAACTTTTTAAATGTGGCATCACACTCAACTAATGTTATCATTAAAGAAGTGGGACTTGATAGCTAATGTTGGTCTATTTTTACGTACTAAGATGAAAATGAGATAAAGAAGCTCATTAAAGTGTCTGTCTCTATTCCCCAAGCTATCCTGATAATGGTTAATAGGATCTGTGGTTCCCCTTATAAGAGTGCAAAGCCTGGGTAATAGCTTAGAGTTTGGTGAACAGTGTTACCTTTTCTTTGTCTGAGTTGCTCTATATATAACTGAATGGATTAATGGCTTTGCATTGATGCCAACATTTTTTAAAATAATATCAGACATATTACTATGTCCTTACTCTAAGGGCTTAAATTGTCTGCATAGTATTTTTTTTTTTTTTTTTTTTTTTTTTTTTTTTTTTGCGGTACGTGGGCCTCTCACTGTTGTGGCCTCTCCCGTTGCGGAGCGCAGGCTCCGGATGCGCAGGCTCAGCGGCCATGGCTCACGGGCCCAGCCGCTCCGCGGCATGTGGGATCTTCCCAGACCGGGGCACGAACCCGCGTCCCCTGCATCGGCAGGCGGACTCTCAACCACTGCGCCACCAGGGAAGCCCTGCATAGTATTTTTAAAGGTAAGAGAAAATGATCTTAAGAATTTATATTTTTGATATGATTGCCTTTTATACTTGACCTCTGAAGTGTGCTGCTCTAACTTTAGAGAAAGGATGGAAAAATTCTTCCATCTTGTTTTTCATCTTGTATGCAGATATTGTGGATTGAACACACTTTTATAAAATTACAGAGCTGTCCTATAGTTTCTTTCCTTCTGATTTACTGGTGCTAATGATATGCAAACCAAGGGTTCTAGTTGTTATTCATTCATAATTGAATAATTACTTTCTCCTTGAATATTCTATATTTAAAAAACTAAAATAAAACCTTAACAGAGAAACTATCATTAAGTAATACGTTCATTAATTCATTTAACAAATATGTATTATGTGCCTACACTTTGCTAGTTACTACTCTAGGAACTGAGAACACAGTAGAAAAAACATTGATCTCCCCATGGAATTTACATTTTAGTGAAAGATGACAGATGATACGTATAGGTAGAGATAGACAAATTATGTAGCTATATATATATATATATATATATATGTTACGTATGGTATTTAAATAAATATAATTATATGTTAAATTTATATATTATAAATATATAAATAACATGTAGTAAATGTTAGTGAGTGCAATGTAGAAAAATGTAGAGGGGAACAGGAGAGATGCCAGGGTTAGAGAGTTGCAAAAAGATAATTACATTTTGGAGTCAAATGATTTGTAAAAATAATTTGGAAAAAGAAAATAATGCCTGTAATTAGTCAGTTTTACTGTGTATGTATGTATACATATATGAATATATATTTTGAGTATCAATATATAAATGTAATTCTTCCATGCTTTATTCAGTTCAAATATGTCAACAAAATTGCTCTTCCAGTTCTAGGGGAAGTGTTTGAAAGGCATGACTTCAAAAGAAAATCAGAGTACAAATAGAAACTATAAGATTAGAATTCCTCTTCTTCTCCTAAGCAACCTGGAAATTTAGAGTCAGAGTTAGGAGAAGAAATACATAGGGCTGACTGGTACTGGTAATTTTAGATAGTTGAAAAGTGAATTCAGAATCTCTGAACTAGGTGAAATTAAGTTCAATATGAAAACAAATGAAGAATCAAGCAAGTCTAAGGGACTTGGTCTACAAACAAGCCCAGGGAAGACATGAAACAGGCTAGGGGTCTGTTCTGGAAGAACTCTCCAGAGTGGAAGCTTTTTTATGCCACACCCACTTCAAGGCTACTAAAGGGACAGTACTTGTTGGAACATCAAATATGGAGGTATATCAGGACTTCTATGTAACAGCTCTAAAAGACTTCAAAGCAGTACCTCAGGGTCACCTTGGAACTGAGAAAGGTGCCATGAATAGACAAGTTCCTTGAAATACTACCCTGATCCAATCTGGCCATCACTCTTCTATATTTTTTGCTCATTTATGCTACGTTCTTTTGAAATGTATTTGTTAACATTGCAAAATTGCTTGTATGGAATAAAGATAAAAGAAATCAAAAGAATATGTAATCAATCAAGTACAATTTTCAGACACCTAGTTAAAGTATTATATAAACAGAATTCCTGTAAAAGTAGCTGTTCTAATCTCAGTCTTACCTTTTATCTAGTGATAGGTTATACTCTATAATAAATTCATAAGAGAGAATCTAAAATTTTATTTCCACAATAAACTAATTGATAGCAATTTTATGGATATTTTTATGTTTCTTCATAGAGTTAACAAAACTTTAGTATTTGTAATAACACTTAAGGCTTCAAGTTCAGAGTCTAAGGTTGTATACTCAAAAATCAGGAAATTTTATATTATCTTTTTAAGTGAAAACGCTGGTTACAAAGAGTATGAGAGTAGTTTAGTACACACATATAACACACACTCATACATGCATACACACACTACAAGGATCTATAAGTTTATGTATTAGTGGATTAATAGTTATTTCCCCTGGTGAATGTGGTTATGGATACTTTAATGTGATTTTACTATTTTCTGAAACATACTTCTTTATAAAAGGAAATAAACAATTAAAATGATAGGGGAGACGGATGTGAGGAACCCATTCTATAACAAAAGTATAAGGTCTAACCTTCTTTACATTTCTGTGAGACATGCTTATCTGTTTCTTAGTTAAATGGTTTGTATGATTCAATGGATGCACTGCCTAGATTTTCTTTGTGTCCTAACAGCACTAATATGCTGTCATTGTTCCTGTTATAAAGAATTCTCATTTACTTTCTTCACACCAACTAATTTACATTTCTCTCACCATGTATCATTAATTTCTTCTCTAAAGTCAAACCATAATTTTCATTTTCATGTTGTTATTAATAGTTGCAGGAATCCCATAAAAATACTTTTATTCCCAACCACCTGTAAAAGTCATAAAATATTTAAATATTCTAAATTGTTAAAAACAATAACCCCATAAAACCCTACTATATAATAACATCAAAATAACTAACTTTGATTCCTGATATGCCACTTCCTTTCTGAACATTTTGCAACACGATGCCAGAGATATTATTTAACTAAAACACTGCTGATTTGAACTTTCATTTTTAAGTACTTATATATTCTTCCTAAAATATAATTTGATAAAGTATTCTTAGCACTATATTTTGAGTCATCCTTGATAGATTGTTGGGAAAATTTAATTTACTAAAAAATCAACTTTTGCTACAATGGAATCCTCATAAAGTATGCTTCAATAACTTAGAAGTGGCAAAAATAAATTTGAAACGTCATAATTTTGTCTCCAAAGACAAGTGACCTTAATAATAATAAACAATGTGAATCCTTCCAATGTTCAGTAAATTGGCTTTGCAGAAAAATGTTGATTTTCACATTAACAAAATGAAATCCAGGTAAAAGAGGGAAAAAGTTTCACACTCTCTGAAATGGCTCTGAATACACAACCTCATTAGTTAACTAAAAAGGGAATCCTAAAAGGGATAAAACTTCTGTTTGCATCAAAGAGGCACAATTTATCACAATAGGAGACAAGTTTCCAAGGGTGCTTCAGAGTGAATGACAGTTTCATATTGTTGCATTCTTAAAAAATGAAATCACTACAAATAACTCAACTGTTGTGTAAACAAAATATATTCGCTCATTGAAGATGTTTTATCACTTCTGTTTACAAAGCAGAACTGAAGCAGACAGCATGAAATTAAGGTCAGAGTTGGATCTGAAACCAGCAATATGGTAATAATTGAATAGCATATATAGGATTCTTGTTTCCACTTCTCAGGAGAGCAAATTTCACTCTCATAGGCTTTACTTTTTATTCTTTTGGAAGGTTTAAACCTTTGATATCATATGTAAAATGATATAAGATGTAAATTAATTTTAGTGTAGAATTGTTTCAAATAAGCCCTCTCAAAGCTAGGTGAATATGTAACTCATAAATGTGCAACTACCATACAGAAAATGTGTTGCTACAGTACAATTTACTCAATTAAATAGTGAAACATGATTTATATGATGTCAATTAGGTAAGCAATAATTTGTGGAAATCTTGTCACAGAAGAAAAATGTTTCTACAAATCAGTTTTATTTCTATGGATCTAGTTTGGAAAAAAACTGGAAAGTTCAAAATATTACTCAAAATGTGCAATGTTCCACAAGATTATATCTTAGCACATAATTATTTTACACATTTTATTATTGGCATATTATATCTGTCTCTATATGACAAAGTGGTTTTTAAACAATATTCTAAAATAACATTTATATTAAAAATACATGGAATGGTTACTTTCTTTTTTTGAAAATGTTCCAGAAAATTTTTTTCATTTTCATTACACTGAAAATACAATTCTGCTTACATATTCAAAAATCAAGCCTATCTAAAGTCAAATACATATATTTCTGAGATACAAATAAAAGACTTACCCATTGAATAGGGGTGAAATGTCCAAGTGAATAAGAGAGTTTAAGAATTCATTCATGTATTAATACAACAAAGTCTGCTAAGAAAGATCTAAATCGATGTTGCCTTTATTTTTATCTTACCCAACTGTTTCTCTTTATAAGGAATTCTAAGTAGTACCAAATTTTATAACATATTTCATAAGTTCCATTAAAATATTTCAAGTATATTTCTTATATCTATCCATGTCACTCAGAGAAATTGAAATTGTTTGAATTTATCTCAAAGATATCTATCTATATTACTCACAAAGTGAAACTGCCTTAAACTTATCTCTGAATTGTTTATTTATAATTAGAATTTCACCATTATAACAAATATCTTCACTTTATCAAATTAACACCATTGGTTTTTCACCTAACTTTTATTTTACCTAAAATAACAAAATGGATTCCGTAAGGGGAGGGGTAAGAAAATATGTCTTGACTCATATGCTGAAGCAATAGTCAATCAAAAGCTGATTAATAAAAGAATGCATTTAACTAACATGATTAACGTAATGAATTTTCATTAATAATCTACTTGTGACTTATGTATAGAGCAAATCTAGGATATACAACATTTTGGCAGTCAGACTGACTATGAAGCGGCCAAACATGGCCTGAAAACACAATATTTCGGCCTATACTGTCTTTTAAATTCACATCTAATGCCCTTATTTGACACATATATGCTTTATTTACCAGTACTCCTTACCACAACCTTGTACTTGTGACACACACTGCCTTCTAAATGTGGTTACACACTTCCTTTACAGCCCTGGTCCTTGACAACATTTGAATTTGGGATGCACGCCAGAATCTGGGCCTATAGCAGTGATGAAGATACATGTCGGCCATCAAGGGTTTACAGTCTTATGTAGGGGACACCAAAAATAGCTGGTAAGTAAGATGAGAGTAGCAAGGATATGGTGCTTTGGGACCATAGAGCATAGGAAACTTACCCAACCATGAGAAATCAGGAACATCACTCTGGTTGAGTGATAGCTAAGGTTAAAAAAGATCAGGACTTGGTCATATCCATGCAATATAGGGAAAAATGATATCTAAGCAGAGGGAAAAATGCAAAAGCCTTGAAAAAAACATGACAAGTTTGGAGAGATGCATAGAGTTCAGTGAGGTGTGAAGAGAAAGGGCTCAGAGAACAGACATGTTAAGGGAATGATCCACCAGCCATACCATTCACAAGGAATTCTAACTTTCGCTTGAGGGCAATCAGTGATGTTGGTACAGTCAGGAATGAGGATGAGATCTGATAATGTATATTGAAGGAGTTTCTGTAGGAGGATTCCAGTTTTAACAAGATCATCTTGACAATAGATGAAGAATAGCCCAAGAAACAAGACAGGAAGGAGAGAGAGGTTACAAGCTCTTAACTTTTGTAGGCAAGAGATAATGATCGGGATCTTAATAAAAATCATAACAAGCAGAACAAATTGGAAAGATTCAGGAAATATAAAGTACATAATCTCAACAAGACTCGGTGCTTAATGTTGTATGTCAGAGTAAGAAAGAAGCAGAAATTCAGTACTAGATTCTAATTCTGGTTTGGTAATTCACAATACCATTCACTCAAAGAGAAGTAGGGTACTGGAGAAGGTTGAAGAAGATGACGTTTTTGAAGTGTTTGATTTTTACTTTGAAGTTACATGCCTGCAGAAAAAGAAAGTAGAGCTATCCCTAGGGAATAGATCATCCAAGTCTGAAGTTTGGGAGAGAGACCTGGGCCAGAAGTATCCATTTGGGAGTAAATGATATGTAGATGGTAAATGAAACTACAAGAGTGGATGGAGTGAATAAGAGACACTAATATAGATAAGCAGAGGAAAAACAGCTCATATAAAAACATCAAAAACGATAGGCAGAGATGTAGGATTAAAAACTATAAGCATGTGGATATAATATAGAATTCTCTATTCATTTGGAATTGTAAACAAGCAGGACCCTATGAGGCTTTCCCAGAATAGACCCCCACCCATGTCTTACACCTGCCTTTTGTCTGTAGCAAAACTGTAGTCAAAGAATAAATTTAATCAGAGAAGTGAGAAAATGACTGTTTTCAGAAAGGAAAACAGTCAAGCAAGACAAAATAGTAATACCTTAGCCATTAAACAAAGTCAAAGACCTTTAGTTCTTCCCCAACGACTATAGATAATATCCTGAGCCATGTCCTTTGAGTTGTTTTACAGAGACTGAAACCCCCTCCAGGTGGAAGAATGTATGCTGCCCATAAGCACGAAGACCCCAGACTGGTTGAATGCAGGTTGATGATGCCGACTCCCAATTACCTCACCAACAACCAATCAGAAGAATGTCCATGAGCTGATCATGCCCTGCTCCTTGAACACTATAAGACTCCTCACTACCCCCTCCAGGGTGGGACACACATTTTTGAGGACACTAGCCCACTGTGGCCCCCTTTGCCTGGCAGAGCAATAAAGCTGTTCTTTTCTACTTCATGTAAAACTCTGTCTCCATGTTTCAATTCTGCATTGGTGAACAGAGGCCAAGTTTCGGCAACAGAATCCGTACTTTCTATCAAACAAAATAGATTTTCTCCATTAATTCCTCCTGACAAATAAAGGCAATATTAGTTTGTGTCCTAATTCTGATATTTGAATTATTCTCTGGCTCATAGTCACTCTTTGGATTTTCTGAAAATGACAGCAACAAATATAAACACCTATCACTTAAGCAAGAAAAGACTGATTACACTTTTCACTACAAATGCAGAGCAACACAGATCTAGAATATCGTTAACTACAGCTAAAGCAATCTCATTGATGTCCTCTTAGCTCTTTAACTATCTTTCATTTCCTTCATCCTATTTTAGGTATTCAACCTCCAGAGTGTAGTCAGCAAATGATGTCAAAATTGATTATATGGTTCTAGTCTCCAACCCTTTAGATGTCACCCAATTAAGTTACATGTTTCAATTATATCATTACTAGAAGAGTTAGGGTTGCTACTCCAAAATGCCTCTAACACCTAGGGCTATTGACTATTACCAGTGACCACAAACTTGGTGGCTTAAAAACAACAGAGATATAGTCTCTCATAGTTCTTAAGGCAAGAAGTCCAAAAGCAAGGAGTTGATAGGGCTGCTCTCCCTCCAAAATTCTAGTGGAAAATCATGTCTTGCCTCTTGCAGCTTCTGGCAGACTCAGGCATTCCTTGCCTTGTGGCTGCATAACTCCAATCTCTGTCATTGTCTTCACATGGGCTTTTCCTCTGCTCCCCGGTCTCTCCTTTGTAATCTTTTATAAGGATTTTTGCCATTGGATTTAGGATCCACCAGAATAGTTCAAAATGCTGTCATCTGAAGACCCTTAACTTAATTATATTTGTAAAGACCCTTTTCCAAATAAGATCACAGTCACAGGTTATGGGGATAAGATACAAACATATCTTTTGGAGGGCCACCATTCAACCCACTGCAATACCCTATATACAGTATTAGATCAAATCTGTCTGATGGTATGGGCTGTTCTTTCAATTACTGGTAATTAGAGAGAAGACTAATTTTAGAGTGTAAAGGGATCCTGAGATGCCAAAATTTGAGAATGGCTGCACAGCCTCGTGGAATGAGTTGCATAGCTTCAAGAGATGAATAATTAATGCATTGATTTTCCAGTTTTTTATTTTTCAACATACTTAGTGTAGGTCATAAATGTCTAATTACTGCTTTCACTGAAGCCAACATGTTGATAGGTAGTAATTTTTATTTTTATTTATTTATTTTTTTTCTGTACGCAGGCCTCTCACTGTTGTGGCCTCTCCCGCTGCGGAGCACAGGCTCCGGACGCGCAGGCTCAGTGACCATGGCTCACAGGCCCAGCCGCTTCGCGGCATGTGGGATCTTCCCGTACCGGGGCACGAACCCATGTCCCCTGCATCGGCAGGTGGACTCTTAACTACTGCGCCACCAGGGAAGCCCGATACGTAGTAATTTTTATATCATTCAGTTCAAAATAGTTTCTCATTTCAATTTTGATTTCTTCTTTGACCTATGGGTTATTATATAATGTATTTTTAATGTCCAAACATAAGCACATTTTGAGCTGTACTTTTGTATTAGATTTCTAGTTTAATTCTATGTGGTCAAAAATAAACAAAGTTGATTGCATTCCTTTTAAATTTGTTGAGAATTGATCATAACGAATTATTTGGTCATTTATTCTAAATCCTTCTTATGCTTGAAAAAAACGTGTATTTTATTTTTTAATCTTTTATTGAAGTATAGTTAATTTACAGTGTTGTGTTAATTTCTGGTGTACAGCAAAGTGATTCAGTTATACATATATACATATATTATTTTTCATATTCTTTTCCATTATAGTTTATTAAAAATATTGAATATGGTTCCCTGTGCTATACAGTGGGACCTTGTTGTTTATGTTTTATTTACAGTAGATTGTATCTGCTAATCCAAAACTCCTAATTTATCCCTCTCCCTCCCCCTTTAGTAACCATAAATTTGTTTTCTATTTCTGTTTTATAAATAAGTTCATTTGTATCATATCTTAGTTTCCACATATAAGTGATATCATATGGTATTTGTCTTTTTCTGACTTACTTCACTTAGCATGATAATCTCTAAGTCCATTCATGTTGCTAAAAATGGCATGATATCATTCTTTTTTATGGCTGAGTAATATTTCATTGTATATATATATATATATATATGTATATATATACATATACCACATCTTCTTTATTCATTCATCTGCTGATGGACGTTTATTTATGCTTCCATGTCTTGGCTATTGTAAATAGTGTTGCTGCGAAGATTGGGGTGCATGTAAAAAAAAGTATATTGTAAATAAATATATAAATATATTCCTTGAACATATAAAAGCTGTTAAACATTTAGCTTCCATTTACCCATTTATTCCCTCCAGTAACACCTTTACCCAAAAGTTTTTGTGTTTGAAAGTCTTTTCTTTTTTGTTTCATTTTAACCTCACTTGACTTCATTATTACTTTTTAATACAGCTAATCTTCAAATCATATTGTTTATATATTTACCACTTATTTTGCTCATCATTCTGTTTTTATTTTTAGACATTTCCTCTGGGATCACTTGTCCATTCCTGAAAATATATTGCTTAAGTAAAAGACTTTAGGAAAAGTTCTCAGTTGACAAACTTAGATTTTGTTTGTGTAATAAAGTCATTATTTTCATTTAATTTGATATTTTTTTCTGAGTATATAATTCCAGTTTAGTATTTATTTTCTTTCAGATCACTGAACATCTGTTTCACTGTTTAGTGACGTACTGTTGCTATTGAGGGGTGTGCCAACCAATTATTTTTGCTTTTTCTATTTCCTCTATTATTTTTAATATTTATCTTTTAAAAATTTTTATGTAGCTTTCATTATGATTTGTCTTGATGTATATTTAATCTTTACCTATTATGCCTGGAATTTGTCAGACTCCTTTAATGTATGGGTTATAATCTTTCCTCTTGCCATTAACTCTTCAAGTATTGATTCTATGCCATTCTTTCACTTCTCTCATTTCTTTCCTTCTGGAATTCCTGTCAAAAATATGTTAGAGGGCTTCCCTGGTGGTGCAGTTGTTGAGAGTCCACCTGCCAATGCAGGGGACACGGGTTCCTGCCCCGGTCCGGGAAGATCCCACATGCCACGTAGTGGCTGGGCCCGTGAGCCATGGCCGCTGGGCCTGCGCGTCTGGAGCCTGTGCCCCACAACTGGAGAGGCCACAACAGTGAGAGGCCCACGTACCGCAAAAAAAAAAAAAAAAAAAAAATGTTAGATTATCTGATTCTGTGGGTCTCCAATCTTGTCTCCTATAGATTCCATGTTTTTCCTTTCTGCTTATGGCTAATTTCACGAATCTATCTTTCAAATCACTAATTCTTTTTTTTTTTTTTTTTTTTTTTTTTTTTTCCGGTATGTGGGCCTCTCACTGCCGTGGCCTCTCCCATTGCGGAGCACAGGCTCCGGACGCGCAGGCTCAGCGGCCATGGCTCACGGGCCCAGCCGCTCCGCGGCACATGGGATCCTCCTGGACCGGGGCACGAACCCGTGTCCCCTGCATCGGCAGGCGGACTCTCAACCACTGCGCCACCAGGGAAGCCCCAAATCACTAATTCTTAATTCTATTCTCAGAATCTGCTAACATATATCCAACAGATATTAAATTTCAGTTATATTTTTATTAAAGTTCTGCTTGATCCTTATTTACACTAGCCATGTCATTTTTACAGTTTCCTGTTTCCTAGAGATATTTTCAATTTAATACATTTTTGAAAATTGAAATATGGCTTGTTTAAACTCTATTTTTGGCAGTTCCACCATTTTAAGTCCTTTGAAGGTGTGTTCAGTAATATCTATTGGGTTTGTTCATATTTAAACATTCTGTGCTGGTAATCTTTGACTGGTTGCTGGATCTATACTTGTATATTTATTTGTAGCAACACCTAGAAACCATGGATGAATGTGTTATCCTCTTTAGAGGATTTGCATTTACCTTAAAGACTAAAAGCTCTGGGCTTCCCTGGTGGCACAGTGGTTGAGAGTCCACCTGCCGATGCGGGGGACGCGGGTTCGTGCCCCGGTCTGGGAAGATCCCACATGCCGCAGAGCGGCTGGGCCTGTGAGCCATGGCCGTGCAAGTAATGCTTGTCTCAAATCAGGTTCAAGCCCTTGAGGGCCCTTCTGTGTCACTACTCAGACATATGCCCAGAATTGTTTCTGTCATTTTCTTCTTTGCTTGTTTTTATAACTTTATTGAGGTATAATTCACATAACAAAAATGTGAGGAAAGGGAATTTAAATCTTTTGCATGTGAATAGCCATGTATCCCAGCACTATTTGTTAAAATGACTACTCTTTCACAACTGTATTATCTTGGCACTCCTGCTGAAAATCAATTAGCCATAAATGCAAGAGTTTATTTCTAAGCCCTCAATTCTATGCCACAGATCAAAGTATCTACCCTCACACCAGTCACACATTGTCTTGATTACTTACTTTGTAGTAAGTTTTAAAATCTGGAAATATGAGTCCTCCAACTTTTCTTCGTTTTCAAGATTATTTTGGCTATCCTAGATCCCTGCATTCCCTTATGTATTGTATGATCAGCTTGCCATTTTCTGCAAAAAGGAAGCTGGGGATTATAAAGATTGTGTTGTTGTACATCAAATTGGGGAGCATTTCCATTTTAGCCAAATGGAGTTGCCCAATAAATGAGTATGGGATATTTTTCCATTCATTTAGGTTGTTGCAAAGGTGTTGACAAAAGACTGGAACAAGTTAATAGGCCACAAAGCTTACCATTCTTACCAAAATTCAGTAATTGTTCTTGATTAAACACTTTGTGAGTTTTTGCAAACACTTGGTTAATTTTAGAGCTCTGAAAAAGTTAAATTTTAAAAATTTCCCCTTGGTTCTCATTATTTTACCAAGGAGTGGAATTTTGAAGATTCCTACCTTGCCATTCCAGAAATGCTTCTTCCTTTCATTTTTAATGTCCTTTTGGCAAGGAGTGATTTTGTAGCCCAGATATAATGCCCCCCCACCCTAAAGTCATTGTCTCCTCTGACCCAACTCATTAAACTGTTATCTCTCACAAGACTTCCTACTCTAAGTGGCTCTGGTCACAATCTTTGCAGGAAACTGTAAAAATGACATGGCTAGTGTAAATAAGGATCAAGCAGAACTTTAATAAATAAAAATATAACTGAAATTTAATATCTGTTGGATATATGCTAGCAGATTCTGAGAATAGAATTAAGAATTAGTGATTTGAAAGACAGATTCGTGAAATTAGCCGTAAGCAGAAAGGAAAAACATGGAATCTATAGGAGACAAGATTGGAGACCCACAGAATCAGATAATCTAACATATTTTTTTTTTTTTTTTGCGGTACGCGGGCCTCTCACTGTTGTGGCCTCTCCCGTTGCAGAGCACAGAGCTCCGGACGCGCAGGCTCAGCAGCCATGGCTCACGGGCCTAGCCGCTCTGAGGCACGTGGGATCTTCCCGGACCGGGGCACGAACCCATGTCCCCTGCATCGGCAGGCGGACTCTCAACCACTGCGCCACCAGGGAAGCCCTGAAAATGTATTTTATACAGCATTGTTTGTTATTATCCATGAATGGAATAATCCCTGAAAACTGAGTAAGATCTCCTCAGGTGGAGGATATGTGGAAAGAGAATTTTGAACAGAGAAAATAATATGAGGGGAAAAAAAGCAAGTTTGAAAAAAATCTTTTTTTTCCTGAGTGTGGATAGACAAAGAGGCAAAATACCATTAATGCAACGAATAAGGATAGTGGTGGCAGAAAATGTGACAGTAGAAAGAAAGATTTTACATTAATATATTATCCTTAAAATAATAATTATCTAGGTCAACATTTTCAAAAGCTGTTCTGCTGATTAGAAAGGGAATTCAATATGGTAAAAATACTTAGGAAGCACTTTATTTTCTTTCTCTAAGATGTCACAATGACAATAGCCTATAAGTTAAGGTTTCTAAAACTTATTTATTAGTATTCTAGTTCAATAGTATTTACCTTAGGAAAATCTGGTTTGGTTATTGCGTACCAGATAATTCTTCTGATTCTCTAGGTTTTAAGTAATATGTTTAAATTTTGATGAATTAAACATTAAAACACTCATTCTATTTTTTTTTTTTAGGTTTTATGTGATGGTTTATGAATTACAATTTTACTGAAGACAAGACCTGAGAAGCTGTGTCATCTGAACTTAGGTCATTGAAGCCTTGTTAACAGATGTTATTTGCAATGGTATTGTTGTTTTCATTTTGTAAAGGTATTATCAGAGTGAGAATTCTACAGAAAGTGTACACAGTCGAGTTCATACAAAGTTCAATGCTTAT
This sequence comes from Phocoena sinus, assembly GCF_008692025.1. NCBI lineage: Eukaryota > Metazoa > Chordata > Mammalia > Artiodactyla > Phocoenidae > Phocoena > Phocoena sinus. The sequence goes on along the minus strand of NC_045764.1, from coordinate 119,031,604 downwards.
AATAGACCCACTCAGGAGACAAATGCACATACTATGTATTTATCTGAGTCAGTACTATTTTATGGCCATGTGTTTCTATAAGATGAATAAAACACACAGGTGTGAATTATCTCTCCTTCTCCAGTGTTTGATAGTTTGAAAAAAAATTGAACCAAAAGGGGTGGCATCTTTTTCTTTCATTGCAGCTAATTTAATTACATGTAGTAAGCTTGACAACTCAATTCTCCACGTGCTTATTATTTATTATTCCAACACTTTCATCTTCATCTTCCCTTGGAGAAATGGGTTTATGTGGTTTGCCCAAGTCAATATGAATTTGGAAGTTATGACAATTAATTCTATGCTTTTATAAAATATTTAACTATTTTGAAAAACACTGCAAACTTTCAGATAATTTTAGTACTTTTTGCTTTGCTAATTAATCATACCATTTTGATACTTAAGAGAAATGCAAGAAAATGGTCACGTCCAGTATTAATGTGACAATTATACCAAAGTTTTTCTTTTAAAGGTTATTTTCTCCTACATAGTTTGATAACCACATCCAACTGGTTTTGTGTTTTTGAATTATATTCCACCATACTTACCTTTTACTATAAGCTGAACAACTAAAAATGTCAACACTTTAAACGACAAAACCACATGAGATATTTTGCCTGGAAATTTGCTTTTATTAAAAGTGAAAGCATGGCACTTCCCTGGAGGTCTAGTGGTTAAAACTTCACCTTCCAATGCAGGCAGTGTGGGTTCAGTCTCTCGTAAGGAAGCTAAGATCCCATGTGCCTCAGGGCCAAAAAACCAAAAATCATAAAACATAAGCAATATTGTAACAAATTCAATAAAAACTTTAAAAATGGCCCCCATCAAAAAAAATCTTTTAAAAAAATAGTGAAAGATTTTCTCTTTATATCATTAGAAAATATGCCTCATATTAAAAGAGTAGAAAAATGCGTCAGGAGTTTCTCTTTCACTCAGGAATTGCCATGGGAAAGTAAACAATTTACTTAAATTTATCTTGGAATGAAGGCTTTATGGAGTTTATATTCATCTCAAAGCGAGGTCTTGATATCTCAGAGTATATCTTTTCATTAGCAGATTTCACTCACCTTTCAGAAGAAAGATTTTAGACATTTTGGAGACAATAAATGGCCATTCACTTAAAAACAATTTTCCAGCCACTTGAAGCTAATTGTCCCCAAAGCATTAAATTGGATAATTTTTGCTATATTAAACTTCCTTATTGAACAAGCTGATATTAAAATACCACTAAGTATATTCACCTCTGTACAAAGATACAACTTTTTGACCTCTAAATCTTGCTGATCATAATATACAACTGAGAGTTGAATGACTGTCCTTGCTCCAGTCAAGTTCCGATTTTCTTTTATCTCCTTACTCTTCTCTCTTAATTTTATCTAAATCAAAGATTATGTACAAATTATGTTTCATTGAACTACTTAAAATTAATCTTTGGAAATACTTGAATTCAGGATTAATAATAATTAAGAGACAGATGTGCAGTATCTTACATTAACAGATTTTTTATAAAAAATCAATAATTTTTTGGATATATTATTTTTAAGGCACAATCCTAATAATAAATGACTTAAAATAATATCCTTCAAAATATTTTTGCATAATATTTAGTAAACAAGGAGTAGAAATTATGTTTCTTGTGAAATCTGGCTGCTTTGCTGTAAAATCTCTTGGCTATTTCTGAGATAATTAACCCTGTGAAGAAAATGAAAAACATCTTGCTTTCTGGGAATACTGTTTTGTGTTGTTTTGTTTTTTCCACAGATTCCATCATTGGCCTTCTCTTATTTTTATTATCTTGTTGTGACTTTCTCCCTTTCATTTTAAAAATATAAGTTGTAATTCAGGGCAATTCAATTCTCTCTCATGGTTTAAACTGCCATGTATACATTGATGTAACAAATCATAGTTCTATCACTTCCTCCACTGTGCCACTTACTGACTCCTAAATTCAAGAACTAATCCTCAAACTTGCTTTGTTTAATCTTCATTTAAGGGGAACATAATGCTAAAAATCTGACAATTGTTTTAAAGCATTTCTCTCTTCTCCATTACTCAAATATTACGATTTATGCACTATTGTTTCTCATTCTGAGTGTTTCTCCTATTTATCTTCTCCTTTTGGTCTCACTTCTATAATCCAGTTTGGGTCTTCATTATTGTTTGCTTTGACATGTATAAAAGCCACCAAATAATTTTCTCTGCTTCCAGTTCCTTCCTCTCTCCAGTTAATCTATTAAAGACTACTAATGTTATATTTCTAAAATATGGACCTGATTATATTTTCACATGATAATTATAAAAGAGAAGATTTTAATGGCCCTTTAATATCTGGAGTAAATATTGTTAATCTTAAGCGTAGCCTATATTGTCTTCTATATTCAGGCCCCAAAGCTAATGCTCTATATACTGATATTTCCCCATCAATCCATTTCAATTAACCTCTAGCAAGTTCAGGATAATTGCTATGTTTTGGTCTCATGCTTCCATGCAGTTGATGATATTTTATTTTCTACACAAAGTATTTTATATATAAAAATATAATTCTACCCAACATCTCAGGTCATACATTATCTTTGTAAAGCCCTTCCCTTTTTTTTCATAGAATTAATTGTCTCTCCCTATGCTTTCATAGCATTTGTGTGTAGCCTCATCACAAAATATTGGTGAGTTAATTTCTTTTTTTATTTGTGGTAACAGGGTTTATATATTATTCATAGTCTATCACCTTAACATAATGCTTACCAAAAATACACATTTATTTCATAAAAATATATTTAAAAAATTTTTAATCTCATGACAAGTCTTGACATCTAAAGATAGTTACTGTTTATATTTCTATTCAAATGTTCTAAATGGTAATAGATACAAATGCTGTTTGTAGTGAAAAAATGTATTCTTCATTTAGCTAATAAAACCATAGCTACTGCCTAAATTACTTAGCCTCCCTCAAAGTTTCTGAGTACAAACCAGTAAACAATTAGTAAATTAATATATTAAAATGTACAATATTTTGTCATATCCTAACAATGTCATTGTTGAGTAAAAGTATATTGCAGAGGAGTAAGTGAAGGAGGGCAAGAGTGCCAGTATGTGGTTAGATATTTCGGGTGAGTAGTCCTCTGGTTAGCATTCTAGACATAGGAAATATTTTAGTGTGCTGCCTTGTTTCTGAAGTTTCTTTTTCTTTATTCAGTTCAGTATACCCTGGCCCTCCATTCAGTTCAGGACACCTAGGCCTTGGTCTCTCTGGCTAATGCAGCTTAACTAAGCTCATAAAAGGTGCTATCATTTTTATCAGTAAAGCTACCTCATTTCTTCCTTTTCAGAACAAACTTATAAGGACATCGAATTAAGAGTCAAAAACATGGATTCTTAAAACATGCAGTAGACAAGAACAGGAAGTAGCACAAGAGCTACTTCCCAATCTTTTAATATTTACAAAATGTCTTCGTAAGCTTGAATGAGATGTAGATAAAATAATATATAAATATGTAACAAAATAATCTGACATTTAATATGCAAAGTTACATATGAATATAATTCGTTATAATTGAAAAGTACAAAGGGCTTGAAGCAGTCTTGTTATTTCAAAATTTAAGTTTAGGTTCTTCTAAAATATTTCAGAATTATTGGAGAGATTTCAAATGGATAGAACATTTCCAATAAATTAATAATTATCCAAGAAATGTGAACTGCAATTTACAATGACTGGAAATGTTTTAGCACTTTTTCTTAAACTCTGAAAAGCCTTTTAAGTTATTTTGTGTCACTCTTTGTACTATTTTTAAAGATATTTCAATTTCATATTTATGCTAATGAGATTTCAAATATAAGGAGCTCTTCAGTTATTCTTATTGTTTCATTACTATTTTCTCTATCTATGGCAAGAGAATGCACACATGCTTAACAAAATATTTACAAGTTCCAAATGTATGGTGCAAAAGGTTGATTGAACAAAGGCAAATTCTAAAAGATGTTCCTGTATTCTAAGTGTGACCTTAAAAGCGATTGACCTCTTTTCAGTTTAATCATAATGCATTAATTGTCTTATTGTTTTCTTTCCATAACATTTTCCGTTTTCTTTTTGTTTTGAAAGTAAGCATGTTTTCTATAGTAAGTGAATGGGAAGGGGAGAATAAAAGAAAAAATTTACAGTATCTCTACCTAACTTCTCCAAGTCTACTCTCTTAAAATAATGAATCTAACAGTTTGGTGTGTATGTACCTATACTATACCCCATAAACATATAAAACATATACATGTTATCTATCTATCTACCTAACAAGGATTCTTATTTAATGTTTAATGAAGCACAACACATATGTGTAAGATGTTTAAAAATATACAACTCAATGAATTATGACAAACAAATACCCATATGACCATCACCCAAACAAGAAACAGAACACAGATAGAGCCCCTAGAAGCTTCCTCCTGCTCTTATCAATAACCATCTTTAGCCACATTCCAATGTTAATTGCTATGCTGATTTCTAAGACTATATTTTAAATTTCTCTGTTTTTTTAGGAAACTTATCTAGCAATATTTATTAAGTATGTATATTTTTGTGTCTGCCTTCTTTTGCTAAATATGTTTGTGACATACAGTTGTTACACAGAGTGATGTTTTATCAAATTTCATTGTTGCTTTGTTATTCCATTGTATGATATACCACAACTTAATTATCACTCTAATATTCTTGGATATTTGGGATGTTTCTGGTTTGGGACTTCTTATGGGTTGAATTGTGTTCCCTCAAAATTCATATATTGAAGTCCTAACCCCAATACATCAGAATGTGATTTTATCTAGCAATAAGGTCTTTACAGAGGTAATCAAGTTAAAATAAGGTCATTAAGAAGGTCCCTAATCTAATATGACTGCTGCCTTTATAAAAACTGGAAAATTGGAGACAGATACACCCACAGGATAAAACCCATGTGAAGATGAAGGCAGCAATCTGGGTGATACTTGTATAAGTCAAAGATTGCCAGAAAACCACCAAAACCTTGGCAAGAGGCATAGGAGAGATTTTCTCTCGGAGCCCTCAGAAGGATGCAATACTGCCAACACCTTGAGATCTTGGAGTTTTAACCTTCAGACATATGAGACAATTATTTCTGTTGTTTTAACCATCCAGATTGTGGCACTTGTTATAGCAGCCCTAGCAAACTAATACAGGACCACTATAAATAATGTGACTGTGAACATTCTTGTATCAGTCTTATTATATGCATAAACATGGATTTATATTGGGTATATAAATATGAGTGCAATTGGTGTGTGACAGGGAATTTTTGTGCTCAACCTCAGCAGATAATGCCAGTTTTCAAAATGTCTGTGTCAATTTACTACAAGGTGTGTGAAAAGATTTCCATTTCTTTCTATCTTTAATACAACAAGATTATAATGTATTTAATCTTAGACATTTTGATGGATGTTTTACTGTGTATCATAATGATTTTAATAAAACTCCCATAGTTACTAATAAGGTTGAATACTTTTTCATATTTTTATTGGACATTTCATATATTCTTTTATGAAATACCTTTTCATATTTATTGCCTATTTTTCTTTTGTAATATTGTTCTTTTATCATATTGTGAAAATTCTCTATAGAGTCAAGAAATGAGCTCATTGCCTGTTATATATCTTACATTTTACATTTACATTTTAAGATATATCTTGTATCTTCTCCTTATCTATATCTTGCATTTTCATTCTCTTAATAATTTCTTTCAATGAATGAAAGTTTTTAATTTTAATGTAGTCCAATCACTTTAAGAAAATAAAACAAAAATTGTCAGACTCCCAAATCCTAAAAATAGTCTCCTTTTGTAACTTATAGAATATTATTTTGTGTTTTGCATCTAGCTTTTTCTTTCCTGTGTGATATATAGCAGTGATCAGATTTCATCAGTTTGCATATGGATATCTAATTTGCCTAGCATGGTTTAATACAAAGTTTTTTGTTTTAAATCAAATTTTCATATATGCATGGCTCTGTTTCTGGATTGTCTAATTAGTTCCAATTTTCTATGTGGGTATTCTTGTACTATAAAAAGCTACCTTCCTACTATAGCCTTTTAATGTCTTTAAAATAAATCTTGATAATCAAATTCTCAGAAAATGTTTCCACCTTCTTCAAAAGGGCCAAAAGGGCCATACCAATTCTATTTTTGACTTTTTGCATCTCTATAAATTTTTGGAAACATCGTGGCATTTTACAAATACTCACACACACTCTACTGAGATTTAATTCCTACCAAGGTGAATCCATAGATCACTGGTAAGAATTGATAGCTTTACAATATCGAATTTACTAATTCATGAACAAGGATCTTCTCACACTTAGTTAAAATTTTTAATTTTTTTTTATGAAACTTCATTGATAGTTTCTGTGTAGAGGTATTGCACATATTTTGTTTGACTTATTAATTGAAGCTCTGTGCATTTGATGTTATAAATGGTAACTTTACTTTTTATTTCATTATAAATATTTATCTGTACACACAAAATATTTTTCTATTTAACCTGCATTGAGAAAACATGCTAAAAATCATTTAATTCTAATAAGTTAACTGCTTATTCCTTTAATATGTTTACATAAAAATGATTTTATCTGCTACTTGTGGAAAAACTTTTTTTGAAATCTTTAAGTCTTTAAATTTGGGTTCTTTATTTTTGCCTCCTCACTGATTAGAATATGCAGTGTGAGGAACAGTAGTGTTGTTAGAGGGTACACTTGTCTTTGAACATTTCTTCTTAAGTAAGATATTTGCTATTTACATTTTACAGATATCCTTAATCAGAGGAAGAATTTTGTCTCTAACTTCTACATAGTTAGTAGTTTTAATCACAATTAGATGTGAAATTTATTAATCATTTTTCTGCATCTATTCCCATAGTTATTTGGAATACAGGCATACCTTGTTTTACTGCATTGAACTTTATTGCACTTCACAAATACTGTGTTTTTTACAAATTGAAGATTTGTGCCAACACTGCATCAAGCAAGTCTATCAGCAACATTTTCACAACGTTTTCACTTAGTGTCTGTCTTACATTTTGGTAATTCTTGCAATATTTAAAACTTTTTTTATTATTGTACTTGTTATGGTGACCTGTCATCAGTGATCTTTGATGTTACTACTGTAATTATTTTGAGATGCCATAAACTGTGCCCATATAAGAAAACAAACTTAACCAAAAAGTTTTGTGTATGTTCTGACTGCTCCTCCAATCGGCCATTGCCCCATCTCTCACCTTTTCCTTGGGCCTCCCTATTCCTGAAACAAAAAATATTAACATTAGGCCAGTTAATAACCTTACAATGACCTCTAAGTGTTCAAGTGAAAAAAAGAGTCCCACACATCACTCACTTTAAATCAAAAGGTAGAAATGATTAAGTTTAGTGAAGAAGGCATGTTGTAAGCCAAAACAGGCCAGAAGCAAGGTCTCTTGAGCCAAATAGTTAGCCAAGTTGTGAATGCAAAGGAAAAGTTATTGAGGGAAATTAAAAGTGCTACTCCAGCGAACACAGGAGTGATAAGAAAGCAAAACAGCCTTAGTGCTGATATGAAGGAAGTTACAGTGGTCTGGACAGAAGATCACACAGCCACAGCATTCACTTAAAAGCCTAATCCAGAGCAAGGCCCTAACTCTAATCCATACTAGGAAGGATGAGAAAGGTGAGGAAGCTGCAGAAGAAAAGTCTGAAGCTAGCAGGGCTCAGTTCATGAGGTTTAAGGAAAGAAGTCATCTCCATAACATAAAAGTGCAAGATGAAGCAGCAAGGGCTGATGTAGAAGCTGCAGTAAGTTATCCAGAACATCTAATTTAGATCATTAATGAAAGTGGCTACACTACACAATAAATTTTCAATGTAGATGAAACAGTCTTTTACTGGAAGAAGATGCCATCGAGAACTTTCATAGCTAGAGAAGAGAAGTCAATGTCTGGCTTCAAAGTTTCAAAGGACAGGTTTACTCTTGTTAGGGGCTAACGCAGCTAGGGACTTTAAGTTGAAGTCAATGAGCATTTACCATTCCAAAAATCTGAAAATTATGCTAAATCTACAGCCTGTGCTCTATAAATTAAACAACAAAACCTAGAGAACAGCACATTTGTTTACAACATGGTTTACTGAATATTTTAAGCCTACTTTTGAGACCTACTGCTTCGAAAGATTTTTTTTAATGTCACTGCTCATTGACAATGGCACCTTGTCACCCAAGAGCTCTGACGGCGATGTACAATGAGATTCATGTTGTTTTCCTGCCTACTAACACAACATCCATTCTGCAGCCCATGGATCTGGAGTAATTTCAACTTTCAAGTTTTATTATTTAAGAAATACATTTCATAGGCTATAGCCGTCATAGATGGTGATTCTCTGATGGATCTAGGCAAAGTAAATTGAAAAACTTCTGGAAAGGATTTACCATTCTAGATATCATTAAGAACATTTATGATTAATGGGCTGAAGTAACAGTGGCAACATTAACAGGGGTTTGGAAAAAGTTGATTCTAACCCTCATGGATAACAAGGAAGGGTTCAAGACTTCAGTGGAGAAAACAACTGTAGATATGTTAGAAAGAGCATGAGAACTAGATCCTGGAGACGTGACTGAATTGCTGCAATCTCATGATAAAACTTTAATAGTTGAGCGGTTGATTCTTATGGATGAAACAAGAGAGTGGGTTTTTTGAGATAGAATCTACTCCTAGTGAAGCTGCTCTGAAGACTGTTAAAATGACAACAAAGAATTTAGAGTTTAGGATTACATAAACTTAGTTAATAAAACAGTGAAATGATATGAGAAGATTGACTCCAATTTTGAATGTCCTCCTGTGGGTAAAATACTATCAAACAACACTGCAGGCTACAGAGAAATCTTTGGTGAAAGGAAGAGTCAACTGATGCGGCAATCATCATTGTTGCCTTATTTTAAGAAACTGCCACAGCCACCCCAACCTTCAGCAACCACCACTCAGATCAGTCAGCAGCCACCAACACGGAGGCAAGATCCTACACCCACAGAAAGTTTATAACTCACTGAAGGCTCAGATGACAGCAATTTTAGCAATAAAGTATTTTTAATTATAATATTACACAGTTTTTTTAAACATAATGCTATTTCATACTTAATAAACTACAGTATAGTATAAACATAACTTTGTTTGTGACTCACTTTAAGGTGGTATTCACGTTATAGCAGTGGTCTGGAACTGAACCCACAATAACTCTGAGGTATGCCTGTATTTTATCTGTATCTTAATCTTAATTTAGTTACTTTGCTTAGATGTATTTTCTAATTTTGAAGCAAACTTCTTTTCTTGCAAAAATCTAATTTGGTTTGTGTTATATGTGTGTGTGTTTATGTGTATATGTATGTTTGATTATACATTTTATATATTGTCAGATTTGATTTGACAATATTTTATTTAGAATTTTTGCATCTATATTCAGGATTGAGACTGGCCTTTAATTTTCTCCCCCATTTTTTAAATCCCTTTCAGCTTTTGTTGTCAGAATTGTATTGAGCTTATAAATTAAATTAGGCAATGTTTTCTCATTTCCTATTCTATTTAAGTGTTTCTGTGTTTAACATTATTTAGTCCTTAAATATTTGAAAGGAGTCCCTGGTGACATTATATGTGCCTGAAATCTCCTTGAGGAAAAGTTTTTAATAATATGTTCAATTTCTGTAATCTCTCGAATTTTCACTTTCTTGTATTGTTCAGATATTCTATCTTTCCTTCTGACAGTATTTATATAGAAGTGGACATTTCACCTAAATTTTCAAATTTACTGATATAAATTTACTTATGATATCCATTTATGGTCATTTTAATTTGTACTGATATCCCCTTTTTATCACTTTAAGGGTTTTTTCTCCTTTATCTTTTCTCAATTTTCCTTCATTAGGTAAGTGTATGCCTTTTTGAAGAAACAACATTCTTTTTTGGTATTATTTTCTTTTATATCATTAATGTCAACTCTAATTTTTATAATTTCTTCCATCTTTTATGATGTTGAATTTGCTTACCCTTTTTTGAGACAAATATTAATGCATTTTAATTTTTTTCTAATGTATGCATTTAATTCTTCAAATTTTTTTGAAGCACAGCTTCAACTCATCATATGCTTTTAATATGTTGTGTTCTGTCATAATTTATTTTAGAATATTTTTTAAGTTACAATGTGATCCCTTCTTAGAACATGATATTTAGAAGGGTATTTCCTTTCCAGAACATAAAAAGACCCTCTGTTTTTAATATTTAGCTTAACTTCATCCATAAGTTTAACTGTACTCATAAGATGTTCTTTTTTTAAAAAAATTTTTATTGGAGTATAGTTGATTTACAATGGTGTGTTAGTTTCTGCTGTACAGTAAATTGAATCAGTTATATATATATATATATAATAAGATGTTCTTTTTGATTCCATTCCTTAGAAATATGTTGAGATTCTTTTTAAAGCACCACACATTTTAATTAAAATATGATATGTTAATGTAAACAGTAGTGGAGGCATTCTCTAGCTATTGAGCTCATGTGGCTCAATATGAAATAAACAAACAACCCATTCCAAAAATGGGCAGAAGACCTAAGCAGGCATTTCTCCAAAGAATATATACAGATGGCCAACAAACACATGAAAGGATGCTCAACATCACTAATCATTAGAGAAATGCAAGTCAAAACCACAATGAGGTACCACCTCACACTGGTCAGAATGGCCATCATTAAAAAATCTACAAACAATAAATGCTGGTGAGGGTGTGGAGAAAAGGGAACCCTCTTGCACTGTTGGTGGGAATGTAAATTGATACAGCCACTATGGAGAACAGAATGGAGATTCCTTTAAAAACCAAAAATAGAACTACCATATGACCCAGCAATCCCCCTACTGGGCATATACCCTGAGAAAACCATAATTCAAAAAGCAACATGCACCCCAATGTTCACTGCAGCTCTATTTACAATAGCTAGGACATGGAAGCAACCTAAGTGTCCATTGACAGATGAATGCATAAAGAAGATGTGGCACATATATACAGTAGAATATTACTTAGCCACAAAAATAAATGAAATTGAATTATTTTTAGTGAGGTGGATGGACTTAGAGTCTGTCATACAGCATGAAGTAAGTCAGAAAGAGAAGAACAAATATCATATGCTAACAAATATATATGGAATGTAAAAAAAAAAAAAGGTTCTGATGAACATAGAGGCAGTACAGGAATAAAGACACAGACGTAGAGAATGGACTTGAGGACACAGGGAGTGGGAAAGGTAATATGGGACAAAGTGAGAGAGTTGCATTGACATATATACACTACCAAATGTAAAACAGATAGCTAGTGGGAAGCAGCCGCATAGCACAGGGTGATCAGCTCAGTGCTTTGTGACCACCTAGAGGGATGGGATAAGGAGGGTGGGAGGGAGATGCAAGAGGGAGGAGATATGGGGATATATGTATATGTATAGATGGTTCACTTTGTTATAAACAGAAATTAATACAACATTTTAAAGCAATTTTACTCCAATAAAGATGTTTAAAAAAAAGATGGGCACAAATATTAGTTTGAATAGGGAAATGGGAACTCTTTCTCTGAGCTCAAAAAGGCAGACTTAAAGCCATGATTACGGCTGAACAGTTATTCCAGAGTATAGGTGTAGGAGAGAAAAATTAACCTAGTGACCCACATGTAAAACAGACCATAACCAAGTGAATGAGATTTGAGGTTAACAGAGAGTTATCTTCTAAAATAAAGGAACCAGGTTATGACAGTAAGAAATATGTATTTGGTTTCTATCCCCAGCTCCTGCTCAGAGCTCCTAAAACCACTGTAATTTCCTAAATGATAAGAATGACAGGAGCATCTTTTGCTATAATATCAATAAAGATGAAAGGAGAATCTTTTGTTATTCATATCAAGGCCCTTTCAACAACACCTGAGTTTGTTAATGAGGTGACGTCTGCTAAGCTCCTAAGGATAGGGGGCTGGTTATAAGAGGAACCAATCAGATGATTAGAGGGTTGGAACTTTCATCCCCACCCTCCAACCTCCATGTAGGGGAAACTGACTGGAGGTTGAGTTAATCAGCAAAGACCAATGACGTAATCAATCATAACCTATGTCATAAAGCCTCCATTAAAAACACTTACTAAAGGTATTCAGAGAGCTTTCTGATTGGTAAACACAAGAAGGTGCTGGGATGGTGAGACTCCTAGAGAGGGTATGGAAGCTCTGCATCCATTCCCCATTGTTTGCTCTATGTATCTCTTCCATCTGGCTATTCCTGAGTAATGTCCTTTATGATAAACTGGTAATCTAATAAGGAAAAAATTTTCCTAAATTCTGTAAGCCACTCTAGCAAATGACTGAACCTGAATAGGGGGTCATGGGACCCTCCAATTTGTAGCCTGCTAGTCAAAAGCACAGGTTACGACCTGGGCTTGAGGTTGGCATCTAAAGTAGAGTGGGGATGGGGCGCATCTTGAGCCCTTAACCCATGGGATCTTACACTATCCTTACGTAGATAGTGTCAGAATAAATTAAATTGTAAGACACCTATCTGATATGGCAGAATTACTTGGTGTGGGGGATATTCTACACATATTTGGTGATGAATATTGTCTGAAGTGAAGTATTCTGTGAGTTGAGTATTGACAGTAGAGGAGAGTAGAAGGTGTTTTCCCAAAACAAAGAAGCATCCATAAATGAATAAATGATGCAACTTATTTACAAATTTCATATGATGCTTCAAAAAATTATCTTTTAAGATAATTCCATGAATAAGTTGATCATTTTACTCATTAGAATCAAAACTTTGGAAGTTCATTTTTCTAAAAGTTAAAATAATAGACTCCATGATAACTACTATTGTAAAGTCAGTTAAAATGTTCTAACAAAAATTTTTGTAGTGAAAATATGAATGCAACTTTGGTATATCTTGGCACTATAAGAAATGCCATGTTCTTACTAAATTAATGTACTTTGAATTGGTTGTGGTACAAACATAATTTGTTGCATCCAAAACATGACATTCTACCAATAAACACTGGAGTTATTTTCAAAGTGTAAAAATATATTATGTATACATAAAACAGTTGAACTACAATTTTTGTGACAAAGCTAATATTGAAATATATATTTGCTAGTTTACATTTTAAATAAAGAAATATAATTTAAACTATTTTATGAAAAAGAACCACATTTTATTTAGAATTAAGAATAATAAGTCTCTTTGGATTAATATATACACCATTAAATGTCTGAGCAACACCATTAGATAATTTGCCTATCTCTAATAATGATAGCTAAAAAGGAATCCAGGGTCTTAATAAATGAGTAGATTTATGCCAATAATTTGTGGCTGATATTGGCTTCAAGCTCAGCAGGAAGATAGCATTTTGTTCATTCACTAATTCAAAAGTTAGTTATTGAACTACTAACATATTCCCAGTACTGGGATAGATTTTGGGGACAAAACAGTGAACAAAAAGACAAAAAGCCATGTTCCCATATCTCTGTGGAGCTTATACTCTAGTGGTTGGAGATAGACAAAAAGCACACAATGTGTAAATGATATAGGATAGTAGGCAGTAAATGCTCTGGAAAAAAATAAAACATAATATGGGGATTGGGAGTGATTGAGCATGGGCAGTTTGCAATTTAAATGGAGTAGTCAAGATAGGGTTAATGAAATGTTTGACATTTAAGAAAAGGATTACAAGAGGAGAGGGAGAGTTTCATGAAGATAGCTATGGAAGAGTGTTCTAGGAAGAATAACAGATGTTTACAGTTGCTTTATTCACAGTTACCAAAACTTGGAAGCAACCAAGATGTCCTTCAGTAGGCCAATGGATAAATTAACTATAGTACATCCAGATGATGGAATATTATTCAGTGCCAAAAAGAAACTGAGCTATTAATCTATGAAAAGATATTGAGGAACTTTAAATGCATATTACTAAGGGAAAGAAGCCAATCTGAAAAGGCAACATACTGTATGATTGCAATTCCATGACATTCTGGAAAACGCAAATCTGTAAAAACAGTAAAAACATCAGTACTTGCCAAGGGCTATGGGGTGGGGAGGGATGAAGAAACGGAGAGTGAAAGAATTTTATGGCAGTGAAAATACTCTGTATGATACTCAGAACTCAAACAGTTGCTTCATCAAAAGTAGATCATGGGCTTCCCTGGTGGCGCAGTGGTTGAGAGTCCGCCTGCCGATGCAGGGGACATGGGTTCGTGCCCCGGTCCGGGAAGATCCCACATGCCGCGGAGCGGCTGGGCCCGTGAGCCATGGCCGCTGAGCCTGTGAGTCCGGAGCCTGTGCTCCGCAACGGGAGAGGCCACAACAGTGGCCGTGTACCGCAAAAAAAAAAAAAAAAAAAAAAAAAAAGTAGATCATAATGGTAGGCTCCACATGCCCAAGGACATTATCAGCAGACACACACAGAAACCCGAATGGAGCTGACTGGTGAAGATCTGTCTCTGTCAAAGCAGTCCTATAAAGTTGTAAAGAGGAACCTGATTACCCAAATGTGTAGATACCAAGGTAAGGAATCAAGGACAATGAAAACTCAGGTAACTATGATATCACCCCAGGAAATTAATAAAGCTCCAATACTCACCCTAAAGAAATGGAGACCTATGAACCGTCAGGCAAAGAATTCAAAATAATCTTCTCAAGGAAGTTTGGTGAACTACAGAAACATGCAGACAACTAAGCAAAATTAGGAAAATAATGCATGAACAAATGAGAAATTCGACAAAAAAATAGAAACCATAAAATAAAACCAATCAGAAATCTTAGAGTTGAAAAATATAATTAATAGAGACTTTCAAAAGTAGACTCAACCATGCAGAAGAAGGAATCAGAGACCTGGAGAATAAGACATTTAAATTTTCTGGTCAGAGGGACAAAAAGAAAAAAAAAAGTAAAGAAAAGCTGCAGGATTCATGAAACACAAGGAAAATAAACAGTATTCGCATTATGCAAATTCCAGAAGGAGGAGAGAAAGAGAAAGGTACAGAAAGTACATTTAAAGCAATAATAGCTGGAAACTTCCAAAACTTGGGAAGAGAAATAGACTTTTCTTCTCTTATAGAGTTAGTTTAAATAAAACTTAAACTAAAAAAATAAGGTAATTTAAGAAAATAGTAACCAATAAAAAACAGGGGTAGCTATACTACTATCAGACAAAATAGACTTTAAGTTAAAAATCCAGATCCAGGGACTTCCCTGGCGGTCCAGTGTTTAAGACTCCATGCTTTCACTGTAGGGGGCACAGGTTTGATCCCTGGTTGGGGAACTAAGATTCCACATGTCATGCTATGTGGCCCCCGCAAAAAAAATCCAGGTCACTGAGCCCTAAAGGACACCAAATAGGTTGAACCTGAATAGGGCTATACCAAGACATTATAATTAAATTGTCAAAAGTCAAAGACAAAGAAGGAAACTTAAAAAGAAGCAAGAGGAAAAAAAAAAAAAAGAGAGAGAGAGAGAGATGTTATATACAAGGGAATCCCCATAAGACTATGTCAGATTTCTCAACATAAACTTTCCAGACCAGGAGAAAATGGAATGACATATTCAAATACTGGAGAAAAAAAAAAGAAACTGTTAACCAAAAATTCTATACTCAGAGATAAAGAAGGGATAAAGAATTTCCTGAACAAACAAAAGCTGGAGAGAAATCATTATCACTAGACTTGACTTACAAGAAATGCTAAAGGGAGTTCTTTAAGTGGAAGTAAAAGGACATTAATTAACATCATAAAAACATAAAAAGTTAACACAAAATTCACAGGTAATGGTAAATATACTGTTAAAGTTAGATTCTGTAATATGTTATTAGTGGTGCATAATACTTTTATGACTCCAGTTTAAAAGTTAAAAAATAAATGTTATAAAAATAACCGTAACTGCAATAATCTGTTGTTAGTTACACAATACTAAAATATATAAATTGTACCAGCAATAACATAAAATGTGAGGAGAAGTAAAAGTTTAAACTTTAGGAATGCTGTTGAACTTAAGTTGTTATCAGCTTAAAATTGGGTGTTACATTCTTAAGATATTTCATGTAACCCTCATGGTAACCACAAGGGAAAACCTTATGGCTATTACATAAAAGAACATGATAAAGAAGTCAAAGCATACTGATACCAAAAGACATCAAAACACAAAAAAAGACAGCAGGATAAGAAACAAGGAATAATGGATCTCAAAACAACTAGAAAACAATGAACAAAATGACAATTGTAAATCACTGTTTACCAATAATTACATCAAACATAAATGGATTAAATTCTCCAATCAAAAGACAAAAAAAGGGCTTCCCTGGTGGCGCAGTGGTTGAGAGTCCGCCTGCCGATGCAGGGGACACGGGTTCGTGCCCCGGTCTGGGAAGATCCCACATGCCGCGGAGCGGCTGGGCCCATGAGCCATGGCCGCTGAGCCTGCGCGTCCGGAGCCTGTCCTCCGCAACGGGAGAGGCCACAACAGTGAGAGGCCCGCGTAACGCATAAAAAAAAAAAAAAAAAAAAAAAAAAAAGACAAAAAAAGGCTGAATGGATAAAAAAAAGCAGGATCCAAAAATATGCTGCCTACCAGACACAGACTTTAGCTTTAAAGACACACAAACCTACAAGGAAGGGATGGAAAAAGACATTTTAGGTAAATGATAACAACAACAAAAAGCAGGGTAGCTATACTTATATCTGACTTTAAATGAAAAATAGTAAAAAAAGAAGACAAAGAAGGTCATTGTATAATGATAAAGGAGTCAATCCATACAGAAGACATAACAGTTGTAAATATCTAAGCACCAAACATTGGAGCACCTAAATATATAAAGAAAAAAATAACACAGCTCAAAGGAGAAATAAACAGCAATACACTAATAGTTGGGGATTTTAATAATGCACTCTCAAGAATGGATAAGTTATCCAGACAAAGACAATAAAGGAACAGCAGACTTGAACAATACTGTAGACCAAATTAACCTAATAGACATATAGAACATTATATCCAGCAACAATGGAATACATACTGTTCTCAAGTACACATGAAACATTTTCTAGGACAGACCAAATGTCAGGCCACAAAACAAGTCTTAGCAAATCAAGAAGACTGAAAGCATACCAAGTATCTCCTCTTATCACAATGGCATAAAACTAGAAATCAATAGCAAAAGGAAAACTGTAAAATTAAGCAACATTCTTTTGAACTACTAATGAATACAAAAAAGAAAAAATTAAAGGGGAAATTAAAAAGTTTCTTGACACAAACAGAAATGGAAATACAACATACAACAACATACAAAATACAACAAAAATACAACCAGAACTTATGGCATTCAGCAAAAACAGTTGTAAGAGGAAAGTTCATGGCAATAAATGCCTACATTAAGAAGCAAGGAAACAATCTAACTCTACACCTTAAGGAACTAGGAAAAAAAGAACAAATTGAGCCCAAAGTTAGCAGAGGGAAGGAAATAATAAGATTAGGGCAGAAATAAATAAAATAAAGAATAGAAAAACAATAAAAAATATTAACCAAACTAAGAGATAAACAAAATTGACAAACCTTAGCTACACTAAACAAGGGGGAAAAAAAAGAGAAGACTGAAATCAACAAAAGTATAATGAAAAAGAGAACATTACAACTGATATCACAGAAATACAAGGAAAATAAAAGGCTACCATGAAAAACTATACACCAACAAACTGGATGACTCCTTTGAAACATACAACCTACAAAGGCTGAATCAGTAAAAAAGAGAAAATCTAAGTAGCCTAATTACTAGTAAATAGATTGAGCCAGTAATCAAAAATCTCTCAATGAATAAAAGCCCAGCACCAGATGGTTTCATTAGTGAATTTTACCAAACATTTAAAGGATTAATACCAATCCGTCTCAAAATCTTCCAAAAACTTGAAGAGGAGGGAACATGCCCAAACTTATTTTACAAGGCCAGCATTATTCTGATAACACAGCCAGATAAGGACAATACTAGAAAATAAAACTATAGGCCAATATCCCTGATGAATATAGATGAAAAAAATCTCAACACAATTCTAGCAAACCAAATTCAGCATCACATTAAAAGTATTATTCATCATGATTAAATGAGATTTATTCCTGGGATGCTGATGGTTCAACATATGCAATCAATCAATGTGATATATTGCATTAAAAGAATGAAAGAATAAAAATTATTTCATCATCTCAATAGACAAAGAAAAACTATTTGACAAAATTCAACATCCATTCATGATTAAAACATTTTAAAATTAGGCATAAAAGGAACATAGCTCAATATAATAAAGGACATATATGACAAACCCACAGCTAATATCATACTCAATGGTGAAAGGTTGAAAGCCTCTCCTCGAAAATCAGGAACAAGACAAGGGTGTTCCTCTCACCATACCTATTCAATGTAGTACTGGAAGCCCTACCTAGAGCAATCAGGCAAGAAAAAGAAATAAAAGGCATCAGAATTGGGAAAGAAGAAGTAGAGTTAACTCTACTTTCAGATTACATGGATTTATATATTTTAAAAATCCTAGAGACTGAACCAAAGAAATTGTTAAAACGAATCAATGAATTCTGTAAAATTGTAGGATATAAAATTAACATACAAAATTCACAGTGCTTCTATACACCAACAAAAAAATTCCTTAAAAAAAAAGAAATGATCACATTTACAATAGCTTCAAGAACAGTAAAATACTTAGGAGTAACTTTAACCAAGAAAGTGAAAGATCTCAACTCTGAAAACAAGACATTGATAAAAGAAATCAAAGAAGGCACTAATAAATGGAAAGGTATCATGTGTTCATGAATTGGAAGAATTAAATGTTAAAATGTCAATGCTACCAAAAGATATCTACAGATTCGAGGCAACTATCAAGATTCCAATGGTAATTTTTACAGAAATAGAAAAAACACTCCAGGGACTTCCCTGGTGGTCCAGTGGTTAAGACTCTCCACTGCCAATGCAGGGGGCACAGGTTTGATCCCTGGTCAGGGAACTAAGATACCACATGCCACATGGTGTGACCAAAAAAAAAAAAAGAAAAAGAAAAAACACTCTAAAAGTTTATGTGAAACCACAAAGACCCTGAATAGCCAAAGAAATCCTAAGATAGAAGAAAACAGGAAGTAACACATTTCCTGATTTCAAGCTATATTATAAAGTTATAATAATTCAAACAGTATAGTACTGGCATAAAAACAAATAGACCAACAAATCAACAGCCCAGAAATAAACTCAAGTGTATATGATCGACTAATATTCAACAGTTGAGAAAAGACAGTCTATTCAATAAATGGTGCTGGGAAAACTGGATAGTTACATGTAAAAGAATGAAACTTGACACCTATTTTACACCACTCATAAAAATTAACTTGAAACGGATTAAAGACTTAAATGTAAGACATTAAACTCCCAGGAGAAAGCATTAGAATAAAGCTCCTTGACATGGGCTTTGGTAATAATTTTTTGGAAATTACACCTAAAGCATAAGTAAAAAAATAAAAAAGTGAGACTACATCAAACTAAAAAGCTCTGCACAGCAAAAGAAACCATCAACAAAATGAAAAGACTACCTATGAAATGGGAAAAAAATTTTGCAAACTTTATATCTGATAAGGGGTTAATAATAAATATATAATAGCAAAAAATTAAATAATCCAATTAAAAATTAGGCAAAGGAAAAGTGAGTGGACATTTTTTTCAAAGAAGATACACAAATGGCCTACAGGCCTAAGCATACCATGGAGATATTGGGGGTTTGGTTCCAGACCACCACAATAAAAGCAAATATCACAAAGTATGTCATATAAATTTTTTGGTTTTTCAGTGCATATATAAAAGTTATGTTCACACTATACTGTAATTAAGTGTACAGTAGCATTATGTATAAAAAAACAATGTACATACCTTAATTAAAAAATACTTCATCGCTAAAAACTGCTATCCATTATCTGAGCCTTCAATGAGTCATAATCTTTTTGCAACAGTAGAATCAATGATCACTGATCATATCACCACAACAAGTATAATAATAATGAAAAAGTTTGAAATATATGTGGGAATTACCAAAATGTGACATAGAGACACAAAGTGAACAACTGCTGTTGGAAGAATGGTGCCAGTAGAGTTACTCAATGCACTGTTGCCACAACTTTCAATTTGTAAGGAATACAATATCTGAGAAGACCAACAAAACAAAGCACAGGAAAGCGAGGTATGTCCATACATGAAAAGATGCTCATCATCACTAGTCATTAGGAAAATGCAAATTAAAACCAAAATGAGATATCATCTTATGCCTGTTAGAATGGCCATCATCAAAAAGATAAGAGATAATAAATGCTGGTGAGGATATGGAGAAAAGGGAATCTTTATGCACTATTGAAGGGATTATAAATTGGTACAGCCACTGTGGAAAGCATTATGGAGGTTCCCCAAAAATTAAATATAGAACTACCATATAATCCAGCAATTCTACTTCTGAGAGTATATCTAAAGGAAATGAAAACAAAAACTCGAAAACATAGTGGAAAATTCAAGTTCATAGCAGCATTATTTACAATAGCCAAGACATGGAAACAACCTAAGTGTCCATCAGTGGATGAATGGATAAAGATGTGGTGTATATATACACAAAAGAATATTAGTCAGCCATTTAAAAAAAAGGGGGAAATCCTACCATTTGTGATAACATGGATGGACCTTAAAGGGATTATGCCGAATGAAATGTCAGAAAGAAACAAATATTGTATGATCTCACTTACATGTGGAATAATAACACACATACACATCCAACTTATAGAAAAATCGATCAGATTTGTGGTTACCAGAGGTAGTGGGTGGAGGATAGGGAAATAGGAGGAAGGTGGTCAAAAGGCACAATCTTCCAGTTATAAAATAAATAAGTACTAGAGATGTACAACATGTTGACTATGGTTAACACCACTGTATGACATCCAGAAAAGTTGCTAAGAGAGTAGATCCCAAGAGTTCTCATTACAAGGAAAAATTTTTTTCTCTTTTTATTGTATCTATATGAGATGATGAATGTTAACTAAACCTACTGTGGTAATCATTTCACACTATGAGTGAATCAAACCATCATGCTATACACCTTAAACTTATACAATGATGCATGTCAATTATCCCTCAAAACTAAAAAAAAAAAAACTAAAATAAAAAACAGTTTAAAATAGTCTCTGAAAAACATATATACATTTATTTATGTAGATAAATAAATATATATACATATATTTTTATATGTAATTTTTATATAATTATGGAGTTTCTACATAGCTTTTCAACATCTCCTTTTGATCCTCTCCCTTTAAAATCCTATGTTCCAGACATATCAAATTATTGATACATGCTGAATGTAACATGCTATTTTCCTCAGTATTTTTGCAGAGATGTTACATGTACCTAAAACACCTTCTACTTTCCTCCTCCACTCACCCACATTCATCTGGCTCATCTTTGATTCCTATAGTGCCTAACTAAAAAAAAAAAAGAATGTATTTTTCTATATTCCATTTTCCAATTCACTTTTTATAGTTTATTTTGGTATCAGTGCTCACTGATACTTGGATTATCCATGAAAATACCTGATATAAATTACTTTTAATACCAAATAAATATAGCATAAAATGAATGGGAATATAGAACTACATCTTATGTATTTCTTCAAAGTGATAATTTAAAATAAATAGTTCAGAACTGAAAGTGAATATTTTGCTCACTTT
Source organism: Phocoena sinus (assembly GCF_008692025.1). Taxonomy (NCBI): domain Eukaryota; kingdom Metazoa; phylum Chordata; class Mammalia; order Artiodactyla; family Phocoenidae; genus Phocoena; species Phocoena sinus. The sequence goes on along the minus strand of NC_045764.1, from coordinate 119,009,752 downwards.
TTTCAATTTGCTGGCCTGAGTCCTCATTTTGTTTAAAGATTAAAAGCCAATTTCACTTCTCCCAGTGTCATTAAAAATAAATTAATATTTGTGAAGTACATTTTAACATTTATTTCAAATTAAACCTAAAAAATTGTAACTAGTAGAAATCCAGAGACAAGAGCCTCATTTTCATCATGTATCATTAAAAGGAGATTTCACTTAAGAAAACAAAAATAAATACACATACACACACATGTACACACGCAAAATAAAAGAATCTGATATCATTGGTATGGCCTTGACTTAGACAACCATTGAGGAAGTTTCAGGACCTTGGAAGTTCACTAAAATGCTGCAGCTTTCCCATAATACTTGCTCTATCAATGTAGTCAATTTTTCTCCTAAAAAATAGAAATAATTCTCAAAATATACTAGATATTTGAAACTAAATTTTAATGTTTATTAAATGCCAACAAGGAAAATAATTGTTAAAGTCATTATGAAACACCCTGCTTAAGAGGAATTGTTTCTAAGATTATAGATTCATTTTTACTTCATAGACATGTGATAAACCTGATTATGACTGAGGTCATATTTTAAGTCAACAAAAGGAATTTTCAATACAAATACTGGCCTATAATCAAATGCTACCTTCTCAACCAAGTCTACTCAAACCACCCTCCTCCATATACCCCAAATTCTTAGCCCTTAGCCTGTTCTACTTTTCCCCATAGCACTTTGCTTTCTAATATCCTACAAAATTTATGTACTTGTAATATATATTTTTATTTATGTTTCCTCACTTCTATATAAGCCTCAAAAAGGAAGGAAATTTTGTCTATTTTACTTTCTGATGTAGCTAAGAACAATATAATAGCGCTTCTGAATAAAATTAGGGCAAGTCAATCAAATTAAAGAATAAAATAGCAAAAGGGATTTTCTCTTGGTTGAAATCTAATATAATAAGCAAACAGAACTGTACTGATCCTATATCATGTCACAATCTAAACTTCTCTGTCATTAGAACAAGCCATCACCACCCATTACTCTACATCATCTTAACACAGCAGCAGAAGTAACTGTGTTTAACATGTCCTGGTTTCTGCACTTCAGAATACCATGGATTTACTACATCAGATACCTAGGTCATTTCATTTTTGTTTACTTTTACTATGAATTCTAAAAGTTTAATAGTAAAACCTACAGGTATAATGTGTATGACTCCTTCTAAGATCCTCAAATTAAATGAAATTTTTACCCAGAAAATTTTAAAATATTGAAACTTATCTTTTTCTTGTTGAAGGTATCTTTGATTTATCAGTTTTAAAACTGTAATGAAGCAAGAAAATTACAATTATAGAAGAGGACCAAGATTTATTATTTGCTCTTTTTGATATGATGGATAGAAAATGAATCTTAAACTATAAAAAATTCCTAATAAAATTGCCAAAATTTTTATGCTTTCCAAGCTAATAATTAGAAGACTAAAAGAACATCAGTACTTGATAGATGGAATAATCCTGTTATTTACACGTCAAGGTTTGTTTGACATTGAACAGAAACAGTGTTGTTGATGGCTGTGCTTAAACTGTAATAAATATGCCACCCATGTTTCATTATTGAAAAGAAGCAAAATATGCCTGTGTTTGTTGGTTGGTGCATTTACTTTTTTTCTGAGAATTTTCCAGACATTTTACATCTTACTATTAACTCATTTTGAATATACTGCTTTGATTTGAAACACTAAGTCCTTCATCATAAGCCAAAGTGAGATTTATACAGATGAGATAAATATTTCCAAATATTACCTCATGAAAATATTAATATCATAAAAAATAAAGGTGGGCATTGGTATGCTTCACAATGTTGAAAGTGGTGATAAAGTTCAACATTAAACTTGATAAATATTTTTTCTCACATATGGAATATAATTAAAACAAGATACATTTGCTGCTATATTCTGCTATTAATAAAGTGGTGGCAGGGATAGAGGTAATCCATGAGCTCAGCATGTGTACTTCCAAGACCAACCTAGCTACAGACAATGCTGAGTGCCCAATATGACAGCAGCAGAAGCCCACACTAAGCCCTCGATATGGCACCTTTATCCAGGGGTGATCAGCCAGCTACCTTGTAGCCAGTTAATTACATTGTACAGCTTCTGTCATGGAAGAGATTTTTTTTTTTCTCACTTGAATAGGCATTTACTCTGGGTATGGATTTGATTTTCCTACATACAGTGCATTTGCCACAACTACCATCTGTGGACTTATAGAATGCCTCATCTACTGTAATGGTATTCCACACAGCATTGCTTCTGATCAAGTAACTCACTTCACAGAAGAATAAGTGCAGCAATGGGCCCATACTCTTGAAATTCACTGGTCTTACCATGTTCTGCACCATTCTGAAGCACCTGACTTGAGAATGGTAGAATAGCCTTTTAAAGACTCAGTTACTATTTCAGTTAGGTGACAATATTTTACAGGCCTGGGGCAAGGTTCTCCAGGAGACTGCATGTGTTCTGAATCAGTGTCCAAAATATGGCACTGTTTCTCCCACAGCCAGGATTCACAGGTCCAGGAATCAAGGGATGGAAATGGAATTGGCACCAATCACTATTACCCCAGTGACCCACCAGCAAAATAGTTGCTTCTTATTCCCATGACTTTATGTATTACTGACCTAGAGGTCTTAGTTCCAAAGGGAGGAATACTTCCACCAGGAGACACAACAGTGATTCCATTGAATAAGCAGTTAAGATTGCTACCCAGCCACTTTGGGCTTCTCATGCCTCTGAATCAACAGGCAAAGAAAGGAGTTACTGCTCTGGTTGGGTTGATTGATCCTGACCACTAAAGGGAAATTGCACTGCTACTCCACCATGGAGATAAGGAAGAGTATATCTGGAATAACAGGAGATCACTTAGGATATTAGTTTTACCATAACCTGTAATTAAAGTCAATGGAAGACTACAACAACCCAATTCAGACAGGACTACTAAAGGTCCAGACCGTTCAGGAATGAAGGTTTGGATCACCCCTACCCCCATCCCAAGTAAAGAACTACAACAATCTGAGGTGCTTGCTAACTGTAAAGGGAATATGGAATGTATTGGATAATACATAATAATAATGGAAAAAGGCAGTTTATAAATACCAGCTATGACCACATTACCACTTACAGAAATGAGGACTGTTACTTTCCTTATTTTTTATGAATATGCTTGTGTTTGTGTGTATGTGTATGTCTGTCTACCTACCTATCTAGTAAATACCTTTGTTTTTTCCCTCTTTTATTCACTTATCATATAACCTAAGATGTACTGACTTTACATCACAGTATTTAAATTACAGGATATCAAGGAGAAGAGTAAACATCACCCAAGGACTTTTCATCCTCTGCTGTGCAAACGGTTAGTGTGTTTTCAGTTGTACACAGGATAGTTGCATCATGTTAAACAGAAGTATGATATTGTCATTTTCTTTAGAGATTAAGTATGGTTTAAGGAAGTGCATATGAGTATCAAGTTGACAAGGGGTGGATTCATCATGACTAATTTTATGTGAACTTGGCTAGGCCATGGTCTGTAGACTTTGAATAATGTAGATTACTATCCTGAATACGGGTAGACTTCATCCAATTGATTGAAGCTGCGACAAAGTGAGAGAGTGTCAGGGACATATATACACTACCAAATGTAAAATAGATAGCTCGTGGGAAGCAGCCGCATAGCACAGGGAGATCAGCTCTGTGCTTTGTGACCACCTAGAGGGTTGGGATAGGGAGGGTGGGAGGGAGGGAGACGCAAGAGGGAAGAGATATGGGGATATATGTATATGTATAGCTGATTCAGTTTGTTATAAAGCAGAAACTAACACACCATTGTAAAACAATTATACTCCAATAAAGATGTTTAAAAAAATTTTTAAAAGAGAGAAAAGAGGCAAAGCTCCCCTTAAAAAGAAAGAATTTGCCTCCAGGTTGGATTCAGACTTAAGCTGCAACATTCACTCTTCCCTTGGTCTCCAGCCTGCTAGCCTACCCTACAGAGTTTGGGCTTGGTATCCTCCAAAATTATGTAAAGCAACTCCTGAAAGTAACTCTCTCTCGGCATACACATGCACACACGCACACAGTGCCTGCACACTCCCTATTAGTTCTGTTTCTCAGAGAACCCTGATTAATATAGGAAGTTATCTCTATTTTATGGATAAAAAAGAAGTGGATGAGAATGAGTTGATTGACTTGCTTCCAATTATCTATTCAGCATCACCTCCCGGCAAATTACCCCCAAATAAGTTCCCACCCCAAAAAGCCATGCTTCTGCAATTTTGTCCATTCTCCTACCATTCACTGGAATGTATTCTGCCACTCCTCTGGAAACCTAATTCTCGTCCTTTAATGTTCAGCTCAAGCAGCACTTCCCAGCATGGTTCCTTGACATCTTCCCCTGTAGTCCAAACTGGGTTACTTGCCATTCCTATAGAATGGCAATCTTTTGAAAACTGTCTCCTCTCCATTATCAAAGTAAACTCTAATTACTTGTTTTATTGTTGGTCTCCTTTAGTGACTTGTGATTTCCTTTGAATTAGTAAATTATTTTATTTCCCTAGTATTTTCAGTGCTTATGTTATTGTACTGTATGTTATAACCACTCATTCTTATGAATGCTGAATGAAAATAGGCTTAGAAAATGATTACACTCATTATACAGCTCTCTGTCCTAATTATACTGATGGTAATAAGATACTCTGCCATCCCTGTTTTTAATGGGTTGGCCTTCTAGTTATTCATGTGTTTTATTCCATTATCAGTGAAGTATTGTTAGGTTCTACTCTAGGATAAAAGAACATCTATTTTACACCATAAGCTCTTTTGTTTCTCTACCCTGATATTATGGCTGAACTTGAGTAAAGTTCAGGCAAAAAGCCCAAAGTAGCTACTGAATGGAATAAACGTTAACAATGTTTAGCCACATTTCTGATGTAGGCAGAAATAAAATTGTCTAAACTATCTGAATCTAATCCCAGGTACCCATGAATAGAGCCCTGTTCCAATATTGGCTTGAGTTTTATGAAACTGTTAAAGAGTATTGCTTAATAAATATTCTCATTAATTGGCCTCCTGGTCAGCTCAGTTTCTGCTTTTTAAAAATCATCCTGTTCCTATATGGCTTCCTATAGTAAAAGCATTAAACTTTCTCAAATGTTTCATGCTCTTTGTATTAATATTGCAGGCATTGTCAGAGCAAGTGATAATAATGGTGAAAATTCCAGCATTATTTTAAGGAAATAAAAGTCATATAGGATATAAATCCCTATCTTTCCATTCACAAGCAAAGAAAATCAATCACATTAAGAATGGTTGTACAATTTTAGATCTAATTAGGTAATGATGATATTGCAGTCATTAGAATTTATAGAGTGTTTAGGGCTTTTAGGCATGGGTAAACGAAGTTCCAAATATATTTTCATTAATCAGCTCTCACCTCCCTACCTGAAGTCACACCCAGTTAACACTTAAAATCTACACTTTCTTGTGATTTGATATCTTAGAATATAATGAATTTGTGAAACGAATCTCTCTATGGAGAGTGTTTCCTGAGATCGCTTTCATCGTCAAAGGAATTAATTTGTTGACTCATTTTCCTTAAAACATAACAAACCTATTTTTAAAAAATCTAAGAATCCAATTATCTTGTAGTATATCCACATAAGTTTAGGCTGGGTGAACTTCCAAATATTTAGAAAACTATATTAGTACTCTACATTATATGAACTAGACAAAAATGGAACTCACTTATCAATAAAAGTATTAAAAGAAATTTACTGGCTATTTACAATTGGCATACATTTCATATTTCAGAAGATTGTTTCATACATTCTTTCTGAAATGTTATTTAGCACAGAAATCTCCATAGAGCATGTAAACAAAATCTGATTCCCAAGTATGTCAATCCTTGTTTGAAAGAGACTGGATTAGATCTGAGTATTCATGATTCTATAAACATTTATTTAACCTTCCATGATTAGTTACAGTCATATTATTGATACTTTTGTATAGCTGTTTTAGTAAATATATAACTCTATACATTTGGGCTATATACCTCTAGAATGTAACCCACCTGAGAATAGCTGGGACTGTTCACAACTTCAGCAGTGCCTAGGACATCTCCGGACATAGTAAGCACTCAGTTTATAAACAGTACTTTATAATAATGACTAATGTTATAGCACCAATGGCTACATTCATTTGAAATCATATAGTGTTTATGTAAGCATTGGGTAAACAAAGTCTGAATTTTTGCTATAGTATGTAGTCATTCTAAGGTTTTGGTATTTTGTTTGGGGATTTTTTGTTTCTTTGTTTTTTTCGGAGCCACTATATAGAAAACTGAACTGAGAAAGGTAAAAAGTAGAAGTCAAATAGTCTGTCTTCAACCAGGTTTCCCCTAAAAAGTGTAAAAATAAAAACATGGATGCTTAAGTCCATCGTTATATAGCTATACCAGCTACGCTTTGAAAAATACTATCTAAATGCTCTGGTGGCAGATTAATACATGACAGTCCTACTAAGTTTCAGAAATCAAACAAGCAGCTAGGGAAACTAGTGAAATTTCGCTAAAGGATACCTGCAGTTAAACAAACTGTACTTTCCATCTATAGCTTACAGAGCAGTGGACATCATCTCTTAATTCCATTCAGTTATTGAAATCCTCTAGATGAGATTAAATAAACAAGTTTAGTTTACTCTCTTCCCTCCCTCACAACCAGGACTCCAGATTCTAAATGATTCTGACCAATGGCATGTATTAAGCAATTATACCCAAATTAGCCATTATATTGAAATTATCATTATTTTCCATTTCAGCAATGACACAAATATCTCAATAACATGAAGTTACAAAAATGCCTGTTGGCATTATACTAATACTGAATACGAAGGAAGCATCCATAAATTGATTGTATTTAAATTTGACTGTCACTTGCTTCGTTAGCCTCAACTCCAACAAAATGCCCCGAAGCACAACTGAGCCCTTGTAGTTTCCAGCAATAAACGATGCTCTGCCCTGCTTCAATATCTTCACATACCTCCCATCTGTAAAATCACCTTAATGGTTTTTACCTAAATTCTGATTGCCCTTTTAGATTGGGCTCTGGCATTGGATTTCCTAAGAACAAGTGTCTATCTCAATTCCTAACTTAACCTGGCTTAAGGATCCCTGTTAGGTGCTCCCCTGGGGCTCAGTGTTTCCCTTATCAGAGATGTGTCATAGGGTTCTGCACTGCTGTTAACGTGCCCCTTTTTCCCACAATAAGTGTCCTGAAGTAAAAGAAAAATATTTCATCCATCTTTATATTGAATGTAATGAGAATAGTCTAAACTCAGTCTATGAATAAAGATCCAGTTTCTATGTTATTACTACCTAGAATTGTATCCTGGAAACTCTTAAAACATTCTAACAATATGCTAAACTTTAATGTAATCTCAGCAATGGTTAAAGAGAACTTCTCATTATATGATACTGGGGTTCACAATTATTTATCTTATTTAATTTCAGCCTAATATAGATTGATATATTAGGAACCACATATGAAATTTGTGATTACCATTAGTTTGTTGGGGTTTTTTATTATTCTTTTTTTTTACGTTTGGTAGTATATATATGTCCGTGCCACTCTCTTACAGCTTACCCCTCCCCCTCCCCATATCCTCAAGTCCATTCTCTAGTAGGTCTGTGTCTTTATTCCTGTCTTACCCCTAGGTTCTTTATGACTTTTTTTCTTAGATTCCATATATATGTGTTAGCATACGGTATTTGTCTTTCTCTTTCTGACTTACTTCACTCTGTATGACAGACTCTAGGTCCATCCACCTCACTACAAATAACTCAATTTCATTTCTTTTTATGGCTGAGTAATATTCCATTGTACATATGTGCCACATCTTCTTTATCCATTCATCCAATGATGGACACTTAGGTTGTTTCCATCTCCTGGCTATTGTAAATAGAGCTGCAATGAACATTTTGGTACATGACTCTTTTCGAATTATGGTTTTCTCAGGGTATATGCCCAGTAGTGGGATTGCTGGGTCATATGGTAGTTCTATTTGTAGTTTTTTAAGGAACCTCCATACTGTTCTCCATAGTGGCTGTACCAATTCACATTCCCACCAGCAGTGCAAGAGTGTTCCCTTTTCTCCACACCCTCTCCACCATTTATTGTTTCTAGATTTTTTTGATGATGGCCATTCTGACTGGTGTGAGATGATATCTCATTGTAGTTTTAATTTGCATTTCTCTAATGATTAATGATGCTGAGCATTCTTTCATGTGCTTTTTGGCAATCTGTATATCTTCTTTGGAGAAATGTCTATTTAGATCTTCTGCCCATACCATTAGTTTTTAATAAAACGTAGGTAAGAGCTAATCCAACTACAGGTTTCATAGAGTACTAACATTCCAAGTGTTTCAAATCCTAACCTATTATTTAGATGTTAAGAGTCATCCTGTCCCTATAAAATGTTTACCAAAGGTCTAAGAATTAGAGGGAAGTCTGATGCAGCTACATAGTAAATGCTCTTAATCTCATTCTCATGACCACAGAACCTCAAACTCTTCTTTAAAGCTCCCTAAGAGTGGGAACAAAATGGATGTAGTATTTTTAAAATAAAAACTTCATTTCCATTTCACCAAACCAATACTATGATTATAATTTTCCTGTCGCCTTGACCATATTTTATTGAAAGATCAACAAATACAGACAATCAAACCAGGGAAATAGCTGAAGTTAAATAATATACAAATATATTTATTCTTATGAATAAATATTTTTCAAAGTCCCATGGACAAATATGCAAATATAATTTTGCTAAGACTCTAGCTTACATTACACATTACTTCCTAATCAATATCTTCCATGCCTTTCAAAGGAAATCACGGCTGAACTACCCACAGTTATATTACAATTTTTTTTAACAATTAATTTTGTTAAAAATATATTCACACAAAATATACTTCAATTGCTTTTCGGGGGGACTAAAATTTTTATCTTAGATCTTTCTGTTAAAGTATCCCATCCAGGATATTATGTTACTTTTACTTCTCATATCTCCTTAACTCATCTTGACTATGACAGTTTCACAGACTATTCTTATTTGTGATGACCTTGACAGTTTTGAGGAGTACTGGTCAAATATTTTATAGATTGCACCTCAGTTGAGTTTTGCTTGCTGTTTTTCTCGCTATTAGACTGGGGTTACTTTTGGGGGGAAGAAGACCACAGAGGTAAGTTGTTATTTTCATCACATCATATCAAAGGAATCTTCTATCAACATGATTTATCACTGTTCATGTTGACCTTGATCACCTGACTAAGGTAGTGTTAGGCAGGTTTTTCCACTGGAAAGTTATTTTCTTCCCCCTTTCCATACTGTATTCTTTGGAAGGAAGTCACTATGCATAGCCCAAATTTAAGAGGTGAGGAGTTATGTTCCACTTCTTTGTGGATGGAGTTTCCACATAAATAAACGGAAATGAACTGATCAAGAGATTATTCTGTCCCCTCCAATTATTTATTTATTCAATAATTTATATATATCAGTGTGGACTCATGGATATTTGTTTTATATTTTGGGTTATAACCTAATACAACTTAATTTGGGGTGGAGAGAGGATTTACTAGGGAAATAAGTCTAGTTTGTTGTTGCTTAAGTTTTTCAAATTGTTCTTTAGCTTTGGCCAAGTATTCTTTTTAATAAAGCAATTTTTGAATCAGAATTTTTGTTTGGAAGACTCTGTATAATAATTAATACTGTCCATTGTGCCTGGGAAATCTTATTCCCTTTCTTTTCTAAGGAGTTTCTCAAACAATTTTGTTCAAATTAAATGTTTCCAACAGATCATTCTTGTTGACATTATGTCATTTAGAGAAATGGAAATAATTAGGATTGTAATGAGATTATACACAAGAAGCAGGAGATTTTTCCTGGAAGAGGACAGGATTTAGACTTACAAGACCCCATGAAACGTACTAATGGTAACTCTAAAGCAATATTTGTGTACTTTATGTCTTGGTCCCCCAAACTCATCACCAGCCACCTCCAAATACAGACCTAAAAATTTGCACCACCCAGTGCATGGAAAACTAGAGAAGATGTTCTTATTCTATCATCACCAAGCTCTCAGGACAAAAGTTTGAGGTGGAAAATTAACCTCATCCAGTTTTATTGGTGTCCCAGAGCAAAAGGTTTACTCAAATAGATACCATTTTGATGAGAACCACAAACTTAACCAGTCTGTAAGGCCAGCTCTGACAACAAGCTTATAAGGCCTATGCCTAGTTTTAAACTGTGATTCAACCTGTGATTCTCTTTCTGATGACATGCAACACTGTTTTGTAGCACAATACAAAAATGGAAGCACAAAAGAGCAATATTGGAGGAAAAAGAATTGCCTCTTTCTTCCAAGGACGCTAAACAAATTGAAACGAATAACGAAACTTGAGTACCAAACTGAGACAACAGCCGAGGATTTTAATGCAGAGAGACTAGAGTTCAGACCTGAAGTTGACTTAGTACATCAGCAGGAAGTCTACAAGCCAAGAGCAACAAGATGCAAGTGGCCTCTGTGAATATCATACCTGGTTGAAGATGAATCCACAGCAATGAGCAGTACAGACAGCATCTCCATGGAACCTCCAGGAAAACTGTGGAAATAAAAAAGACCACCAAATGAGATTACACAGAGGCTATTTATTCAGAGCTTGCTATATTAAGGGAATCAGCCATCATGACTTAAATTTGGCAGAAACGAAAAAAAAAAAGCCAGGAGAGAGGGGGAAGATGGCAGAAGAGTAAGACGCGGAGATCACCTTCCTCCCCACAGATACATCAGAAATACATCTACGCGTGGAACTACTACAGAACACCTACTGAACGCTGGAAGAAGACCTCTGCCCTCCCAAAACGCAAGAAATTCCCCACGTACCTGGGTAGGGCAAAAGAAAAAAGAATAAACAGAGACAAAAGAATAGGGACGGGAACTGCACCAGTGGGAGGGAGCCGTGAACGAGGAAACGTTTCCACACACTAGAAGCCCCTTCACGGGTGGAGACTGCGGGTGGCAGATGGGGGGAGCTTCGGGGCCACGGAGGACAGCACAGCAACAGGAGTGCAGAGGGAAAAGCGGAGAGATTCCCGCACAGAGGATCGGTGCCGACCGGAACTCACCAGCCGAGAGGCTTGTCTGCTCACCCGCCGGGGCGGCCGGGGCTGGGAGCTGAGGCTCGGGCTTCTGTCAGAGTGCAGGGAGAAGACTGGCGGCGTGAACACAGCCTGAAGGGTGCTAGTGCGCCACGGCTAGCCGGGAGGGAGTCCGGGAAAAAGTCTGGACCTGCCGAAGAGGCAAGAGACTTTTTCTTCCCTCTTTGTTTCCTGGTGCGCGAGGAGAGGGGATTAAAAGCGCTGCTTAAAGGAGCTCCAGAGACGGGCGCGGGCCGAGGCTATCAGCGCGGACCCCAGAGACGGGCATGAGACGCTAAGGCTGCTGCTGCCGCCCCCAAGAGGCCTGTTTGCGAGCACAGGTCACTCTCCACACCTCCCTTCCGGGGAGCCTGTGCAGCCCGCCACTGCCAGGGTCCCGAGATCCAGAGACAACTTCCCTAGGAGAACGCACAGCGCGCCTCAGGCTGGTGCAACGTCACGCCGGGAGGCCGTAGGCCCGCCCCGCACTCCTTACCCATCCCTCCCCGCGGCCTGAGTGAGCCAGAGCCCCCGAGTCAGCTGCTCCTTTAACCCCATCCTGTCTGAGGGAAGAACAGACTCCCTCAGGCGACCTACACGCAGAGGCGGGGCCAAATCCAAAGCTGAACCCTGGGAGCTGTGCGAACAAAGAAGAGAAAGGGAAATGTCTCCCAGCAGTCTCAGAAGCAGCAGATTAAAGCTCCACAATCAACTTGATGTACGCTGCATCTGTGGAATACCTGAATAGACAATGAATCATCCCAAATTGGGAGCAATATAGATTATTTTTGCCCCTTTTCCTCTTTTTGTGACTGTGTATGTGTATGCTTCTGTGTGAGATATTGTCTGTATAGCTTTGCGTTCACCATTTGTCCTAGGGTTGTATCCATCCTTTTTTTTTTTTTAATTTAAAAAACTTTTTCTTAATAATTATTTTTAAAATAATTTTATTTTACCTTAATTTTATTTTCTTTTATCCTCTTTCTTTCTACTTTTTCTCCCTTTTATTCTGAGCCGTGTGGATGAAAGCCTCTTGGTGCTCAAGCCAGGAGTCAGTGCTGTGCCTCTGAGGTGGGAGAGCCAACTTCAGGACACTGGTCCACAAGAGACCTCCCAGCTCCACATAATATCAAACGGTGAAAATCTCCCAGAGATCTCCATCTCAACACCAACACCAAGCTTCACTCAATGACCAGCAAGCTAAAGTGCTGGACACCTGATGCCAAACAACTAGCAAGACAGGAACATAACCCCACCCATTAGCAGAGAGGCTGCCTAAAATCATAATAAGGCCAGAGACACCCCAAAACACACCACCAGACGTGGACCTGCCCACCAGAAAGACAAGATCCAGCCTCATAAACCAGAACACAGGCACTAGTCCCCTCCACCAGGAAGCCTACGCAACCCACTGAACCAACTTTAGCCACTGGGGACAGACAACAAAAACAATGGGAACTACGAACCTGCAGCCTGCAAAAAGGAGACCCCAAACACAGTAAGATAAGCAAAATGAGAAGACAGAAAAACACACAGCAGATGAAGGAGCAAGATAAAAACCCACCAGACCTAACAAATGAAGAGGAAATAGGCAGTCTACCTGAAAAAGAATTCAGCATAATGATAGTAAAGATCCAAAATCTTGGAAATAGAATAGAGAAAATGCAAGAAACATTTAACAAGGACCTGGAAGAACTAAAGATGAAACAAGCAACAATGAACAACACAATAAATGAAATTAAAAATACTCTAGAAGGGATCAATAGCAGAATAACTGAGGCAGAAGAACGGATAAGTGACCTGGAAGATAAAATAGTGGAAATAACTACTGCAGAGCAGAATAAAGAAAAAAGAATGAAAAGAACTGAGGACAATCTCAGAGACCTCTAGGACACATTAAATGGACCAACATTCGAATTATAGGGGTTCAAGAAGATGAAGAGAACAAGAAAGGGACTGAGAAAATATATGAAGAGATTATAGTTGAAAACTTTCCTAATATGGGAAAGGAAATAGTTAATCAAGTCCAGGAAGCACAGAGAGTCCCATACAGGATAAATCCAAGGCGAAACATGCCAAGACACGTATTCATCAAACTGTCAAAAAGTAAATACAAAGAAAACATATTAAAAGCAGCAAGGGAAAAACAACAAATAACACACAAGGGAATCCCCATAAGGTTAACAGCTGATCTTTCAGCAGAAACTCTGCAAGCCAGAAGGGACTGGCAGGACATATTTAAAGTGATGAAGGAGAAAAACCTACAACCAAGATTACTCTACCCAGCAAGGATCTCATTCAGATTTGATGGAGAAATTAAAACCTTTACAGAAAAGCAAAAGCTGAGAGAGTTCAGCACCACCAAACCAACGTTACAACAAATGCTAAAGGATCTTCTCTACGCAAGAAACACAAGAGAAGGAAAAGACCTAAAATAACAAACCTAAAACAATTAAGAATATGGGAATAGGAACATACATATCGATAATTACCTTAAATGTAAATGGATTAATTGCTCCCACCGAAAGACACAGACTGGCTGAATGGATTCAAAAACAAGACCCATATATATGCTGTTTACAGATTCAATGCAATCCCTATGAAACTACCACTGGCATTTTTCACAGAATTAGAACAAAAAAATTTCACAATTTGTATGGAAACACAAAAGACCCCGAATGGCAAAGCAATCTTGAGAACGAAAAATGGAGCTGGAGGAATCAGGCTCCCTGACTTCAGACTATATTACAAAGCTACAGTAATCAAGACAGTATGGTACTGTCACAAAAACAAAAATATAGATCAATGGAACAGGATAGAAAGCCCAGAGATAAACCCATGCACATATGGTCACCTTATCTTTGATAAAGGAGGCAGGGATGTACAGTGGAGAAAGGACAGCCTCTTCAATAAGTGGTGCTGGGAAAACTGGGCAGGTACATTTAAAAGTATGAGATTAGATCACTCCCTAACACCATACCCAAAAATTAGCTCAAAATGGATTAAAGACCTACATGTAAGGCCAGAAACTATCAAACTCTTAGAGGGAAACATAGGCAGAACATTCTATGACATAAATCACAGCAAGATCCTTTTTGACCCACCTCCTAGAGAAATGGAAATTAAAACAAAAATAAACAAATGGGACCTAATGAAACTTCAAAGCTTTGGCACAGCAAAGGGAACCATAAAGAAGACGAAAAGACAACCCTCAGAATGGGAGAAAAGTATTTGCAAATGAAGCAACTGACAAAAGATTAATCTCCAAAATTTACATGCAGCTCATGCAGCTGAATAACAAAAAAACAAACAACCCAATCCAAAAATGGGCAGAAGACCTAAATTGATATTTCTCCAAAGGAGATATACAGACTGCCAACAAACACATGAAAGAATGCTCAATATCATTAATCATTAGAAAAATGAAAATCAAAACTACAATGAGCTATCATCTCACACCAGTCAGAATGGCCATCATCAAAAAATCTAGAAACAATAAATGGTGTAGAGGGTGTGGAGAAAAGGGAACACTCTTGCACTGCTGGTGGGAATGTGAATTGGTACAGCCACTATGGAGAACAGTATGGAGGTTCCTTAAAAATCTACAAATAGAACTACCATATGACCCAGCAATCCCACTACTGGGCATATACCCTGAGAAAACCATAATTCGAAAAGAGTCATGTACCAAAATGTTCATTGCAGCTCTACTTACAATAGCCAGGAGATGGAAACAACCTAAGTGTCCATCATTGGATGAATGGATAAAGAAGATGTGGCACATATATACAATGGGATATTACTCAGCCGTATAAAGAAACGAAATTGGGCTATTCGTAATGAGGTGGATGGACCTAGAGTCTGTCATACAGAGTGAAGTAAGTCAGAAAGAGAACGACAAATACCGTATGCTAACACATATATATGGAATCTAAGAAAAAAAGTCATAAGGAACCTAGAGGTGATACAGGAATAAAGACACAGACCTACTAGAGAATGGACTTGAGGATATGGGGAGGGGATAGGGTAAGCTGTGACAAAGTGAGTGGGTGGCATGGACATATATACACTACCAAACGTAAAGTAGATAGCTAGTGGGAAGAAGCCACATAGCACAGGGAGATCAGCTCAGTGCTTTTTGATCACCTAGAGGGTTGGGATAGGGAGGGTGGGAGGGAGGGAGACACAAGAGGTAGGAGATATGGGAACATATGTGTATGTATAACTGATTCACTTTGTTATAAAGCAGAAACTAACACACCATTGTAAAACAATTATACTCCAATGAAGATGTAAGAAAAAAAAAAGACTGGCAGAGGAGTAGGATAGCTGTAGAAAGAGAAAGAGACAGAGACAGAGAAAGACAAAGGAGAGAGATGCTTCAAGTATGCTCCGATTGTAGGTTGCACATATAGGGAAACTGGAAGTGGACTAACTAGAAATGGGGCAACTTATGTGATGGGTTTCGGGAACATATTTGGCTGTATCTGGTTGGTCCTGTGTTGGAAGCAGGGACAAATTTGGCCAATCGTTGAACAAGTACTGCCCATTCCAGACCAACTGCTGCAAAGGTTGTCATTTGGCTTCCTGGGCTGGTTGCAATAGAGGTTGTAGGTCATATGTTGTCATATA
Organism: Phocoena sinus; assembly: GCF_008692025.1. NCBI lineage: Eukaryota > Metazoa > Chordata > Mammalia > Artiodactyla > Phocoenidae > Phocoena > Phocoena sinus. Next base: position 118,993,890 of record NC_045764.1, on the reverse strand, counting down.
TGGTCTGACCACTGTCTATTTGTATATTTACCCTTCTGTTTTTCTAGATAAAATTTTGTCAAATTTAGTCATATTTAAGAATTATTTAACTGGAATAATTTACCTGGCATATATTAATATCCTTACAATACTAAGCATCCCTTATCAAATCAGTCAGGTTCTCCACATAAACAGAACCAGTAGGATATATAGGGAAATATACACACAGACACATATGTATATATGTATGATTTATTTCAAGGAACTGGCTTATGTTCAAGGTTTGGCTTAAAAAATCCATAGGACATGCCAGCAACCTGGAAATCTTGGGTAAGAGTTCATACTTCAGCCTTGAGGGAGAATTTCTTTTTTTTTTTTTTTTCCTCGGGAAAGCAGTTTTTCTCTTAAGGCCTTTCAACTGATGAGGCCCATCCATATCATCAAGAAAAATCTCCTTTACTTACAGTCAACTGATTGTAGATGTTTATCACATCTACCAAACACCTTCACAGCAACATGTAGATTAGTATTTGATTGAATAACTGGCTACTATACCCCAGGAAATTTGACACATAAAACTAACCATCACAGTCCACAACCTGGATTATTCTTTCCATTTGGTCAATTCTCTCTTTAAAATGATGGTTTTATTATTTTAAGTGAATTTTTAGCATTTTTTGTAGGTTTCACTTTTCCTGTGTAAATTTCTTCTGAAAATGTGATGGGATCTTTACAAATTGTATATTATGACTGGTTATTACATTGGACAGTAATTTTAATGTAGTTATGTTGAACCAGCCACCTATTTGGAAAAGTAAATTTCATAAAAATGTTTGTCTGGATTTGGAAATGCAGGTGCATCATTTGTTGAATTCTAACTTTTTTATTATATAAAGAGACATTAATAATTTAAATTATGACAGGTGCATTTAAATACCATTAGTCTCATCCAAAAAAAAGAGACAAAACTAACATGTGAGAAATTTTTGTTAAAATTCTGGGAGTCTTTTTCTCTTTTTGATTGCTTTTCATTGAATTTTTATATGTGTAATAGAATACAGAATAATGGAATTGATGGTGTTCTAGAACAAATATATCAAAAGTTAGGTTACTAGAGACACTTTCCTGAGTTGAATAGTGCAGAAAGCAGGCGATAAGACCAAAGACAGAGAGTAGACACCATCTGAATATTAACTTCAGCACAGCATGAACATCCCTGAGACATACCTGCAGGGGGTTCGAATTTTCCACAAGACAATGAGACTCCATTACACCCTATATGAATTTTAATTCCATTGGCCATATTTTAACTCTTGATAATATGAACTCATTTTCATTTAGTTTTCTCTCCTCAGATTTTGCCATATATTAGTAGAATATAGATAGATGACCCACATTCAAATTTCTCAAGAACAATTTGAAAATAATTCTAAAATTTACTTCTATTTTTGGAGAAGCAACAAAATAAATGCCAAAGACCTACAGATGGAAAAAAATCTTTAAATTTTATTTTATTTCCTTTCAATGTCATTTATTACTTTCCACAGAAAGACAGGTCCTAAACATAATTCTAGAGTTACTTAAGTCTTAGACAAATTCAGACACTCCTCCCAAAAAAGGGTAGTAACATATGGTAATAAAAATCCCCAAAGTTAGAACTTCATTTTGCATCATTGCCATTTCTACATAGTTTTGAAAATAATACAAAAGTATGACTAAAGGAGGGAGCAATAGAATTACCATCTATATAGCTTAAGAAAACAGATGGTGTTGGAAAGCAACAGGATAAATATATAGAGTAACATATGGGGCGAAAATATTGTGTGTGGTGGTAGAGAAGCAGGGGGAAGGGAAGAAAAATACATGTGGTTATTTATATGTTATGTATATTCTGAAGTACCACAAGCAAGGTGCCATAGTAAAGAAGGGGAATTTACACTGAACCTGTTGTTTGAGTGCAATTCTCCAAATAAATGGACTTTTTAGTGTTATTGGAGAGGTCACTTTACATGGCCCAACCGGTTATTAAGAAAAGAACTGGAAAACTGTTCCTTCTACTGAACCCATTTGAACAGGAATTATAGACAACATACAAGTGAGAACTATTTAACCAATGATTGTATTGGAAAGTACTTGCTCTACAAAGAGATATTCTTTGTAGATATATTCTCACAGTGTTTTCGTGAAGTCCCTAGTTTGCTGAGCTTGAATTAGATGCTTTTTTTTTTTTAAGTTTTAAGACTTGAATCTCTGATTAGTAGCCATGGGTAAGCTACAGACAAAGAAAGTGAGACAAGTTGAATGCCCATGGCCATCAGAAAACCCACCGTCTACAGAAACACCTAGATTAGGGCACTAATTTTAGTGTGTAAGTGGAGATGCTTCTTGAGTAAAAAGATTTCAGTGATGTTTCCTGAGTTTCTCCCAGGTGATGATGGTACAACTGTCAGGGGAATGGGGTTACACCGCCCTAAATCTGTCCCCTCAGTATCTATCCCCTTCTAACCTTTACTTTGAGGAATCATTCTAGAAAATCCTACCAATGTACAAGATTCTGAAAGCCTTCTAAATTACTGAAGAATAAATACAGATTTTAAGTTAGGGTTTTGGGGTAAATATATTGCTGTTCTTTGATTGCCATCAATCATGTTAAGACATAGATAGTAAATATTAGTCAGAAAATATCATTCCCCATTATTATTTTACTAAACTTATGATAAACAATTTTTCAATTTCAGCTAATTTGCTCTCATTTATCATCTACCCACATTAAAAAGGCACACATAAAAAATGATCCATCCCAACAACAAAATGAAGTAGGATTTGTAAATACAAACAAATTATTTTAGCAACCAGCTCCCAAATTCTGACCTTTCTTTCTTAAATATTTTATTTTCCTTCCTTTCAAAATATATTATCTTTTCTTTGCCTATGATATCTCTTCCTTATCCTCTATATTATTTATATCCCTGATATCTTTGCCCATCTTCCCTATACATAACGATCAAGTAACAAATCGCCTGCACATTTGCAGACACAGGTTTGTGTATCTATAGCAAGCCCCCTTCCTGATGACTAAGAAAACCAAAATCATTAGATCCTATTTTTTCAGTCATGGTGCTATACCTCCTACTGATATAATATACTATGGATTGTAGGCAGATCTTGCCGCCATAGCATAATTAAGTGACATATTCTAACAGCAAGATCTCTGACAATATCAATTTCAAATGCTTTTAAATAAATAGATCTCATATGAAAAATGCATAGTACTTTTAATAAAAGAACCATCAAAACACATGTTTGTTGTGTATCTGCAGTACCTATTCTGGCTCCATCAAAGGAGAGAAAAAGATTCTATGAACTTTAAGTAGCCTATCTGACAAAAGGAATCATGCGGTCACCTGGGTAAGCATGTTTTCTTGTCCTACTGAGAGGAGATAAACAAAACAAAACAAAAAACAAAAGGTAATGTCAACAGAAAATGTTAGGAAAATTTCTATCATTACAATTCATCCACTTTGCACTAAGCAAAGCAGGTGCACTACTAAAAATTTTAGGAGAACAGAGAAGGTGCTGCATTTCTAATGTTTTTCAAAGAGTGTATACATAAATTTAATCTTTAAGGTGCTTTGTAATTGGCAATACTAAAAACTCCACTTTTATTTGGCCTTGATCCTCTAAATATGAATAATTAACATTACAGGAGAACACATCCATTGCTTAGATCACACGTGTGGGTATGAATAACTAAAATTATCTACTAAGAGATTTCCATGTAGAATATAAATTAAAGCCTATTTGCCAGCTTTGTATCTGCTTGCTATTCATAGAATTTGTGCCAGAGCATTCTGATTCTCTCACAGATTGCACATCAGTACACCACATTAAATACTTTTTACTGTATGTTAAGATAATAGAATAATAAAAGTGATTTTATATACACATTAGCACAGTACCCTGTTTGTATATATATTAATCAGTGAATGACTGCTTTATAATATAATCCATTTGTTCTATGTTAAAGAAGCCAAGGTATATACATCATACAATAAATTCATAGAGTAATTTAGGGACATTTTTCAATACTTAATAGTAACTATATGAATTATATCACATCAGTAACAGAACTTATTTCTTTGAGCCCAATCCTTGCCATTTAGTGTTTCAGTGTTCCAAATTCACTCTAAGCAATGTGTAAATGTTCTTAGAATTGGGTTTTGTGCTCTTTTTGTCCTTTTAGTGCTCAGAACATGGCCAATGTAATTCTGATTATTTAGTAAAACTTTTGGATTAATATAATAACATACCAGGAAACAGGCCCGGTATGTAAGATCACGGTATCAATCAAGGTCAGGAAAATAGGAAAACAGAAACTGCATCTTTTTTTGACAATGAATTTAATGTAAGGAATTGTTTAAACAGGTATTGAAGGACTAACAAGAGCAGCTCAAACCTCTAGAGTAGAAAGAACAAAGGAAGAGTTTGAGGTTATTAGAACTTAAGAGCTTACAGGAGCCTCACATCTCTGAAATGGAGGTGTCACCTATTGATGTTGATTTATCTGAAGGAGTACATTGGGGAATGTGGAAAAATCAAATTGGGAACTGGAACCCACTGCCACTACTGAGGATTTGCTGAGACAGTGTTAATGCGAATAGGAGCAGGCAAGTCTCTCCTCCCCCTACCTGCCTTGGGCCTCCCTCCAGTGTCCCCCTAGTGGTAGAGCTTAAGAGGGATCCAGCTGGTAAAGGAGAAATGGGATTTACAGAATCACAGCCCCAGCATCACGAAGCATAATACAAAAGGATGAGTTAAAGCTAATACACAGTGGCTTAGTAATCAACACACTGATAGAAACCTGTTTTTCTGAGAAGTTCCAATGTATTCATACCTAGGGTCCATTTTACTCTTAAATATGTGGTGATGTGGATGACAAATTATATGAGCACTCTATAGATAAAGCTCTTAATATAAATTAAATTAAATAAAGCCTCCATGGTAAATGGGTTCCAAAGATGGCCACTTTCAATCTCTTTCCCCCTGTTTGTACATGCTACTTCCCACGTGAAGAGTTGGAGTCTACATCCCCTCACCCTGAATCTGGGCTGACCTTAGTAACTTGCTTGATGAAAAGAATATGGTAATACTGTAGTGACGTTCTGAGGTTAGGTCATTAGAAAGCCTTGCCCTATCTGCCTGGGTCTCTTGAAATGCTTGCTCTTGGGACATTCCCACTCAGAACCCAGCCACTGTGCTGTGCGATGCCCAAGCCTCATAAAGAGACCATGTGTAGGTGCTACAGTGGACAGCCCAACTAAAGTCCCAGCTAAGAGCCAGCATCAAGTACCATGTAGTAACTCTTTCATGTATCCAGCAAAGTTAAGCGTTCAGATGATGACAGCCCAGCTGACATACATTATCACCACATGAGAGACCCAAGTGAAAACTGTTTAGTTGGACCACGTTAACACATGTAAATATTCAAGGTAATAATAAATTGTAGTTTTGAACCACTAAGTTTTAGGATGTTTATTTATACAGCATACGTAATTAGAACAGCCTATTTAGTTTTTCAGTGAGTCCCATGTGTGAGTTGGGGCCCGCCAAATAAATATCTCTATCCTCATCCAACTAATGCTGGGTTTATCAATAAAACTTGTTTTCCTGACCACAGTCTCCTTTATTTCCCCCTTAGCTCACCAAGTATATTATAAACATTTGAAAAGAAAGTGTCATGTCCTATTTTGCTTCTATATTGCCCACTTGATAACTAATAATTTTTTACTGCCACATAACCACTAAACTCAAAATCTAGCATTCATGGGCCACCAGGTTGACTACAATTGGGCTGATCAAGGTAAGAATTAGCTACACAGTTCTGCATCAGGATGTGGTTTATCTGAACTTGTTTTCAAGCTGTGGGTTGAACTTAGGTCTACTCTGTATCTTTTTTTTCTGAGTCCAAGGCTGAAGTGCTGCAGCTGCTGAGGTCATTCTCTTCTTTTGAAGGATCACTGGAGCACGAGGCAAACCAAATATTCCAACACATTCAAGCCTTCCGTTTATATCACACCTGTGGATATTCCACAGGCCAAAGTCACACAGTCCCTGAAATCAATGGACTGAAGAGGTGCACTTTGACCAAGTGGGAGCGTGGAATATAAATATTTGCAAGACAAAAATCTGAATAATTAAAAATACCATCAGAAATGTCTTATCATTGATTCTCGGAAATTCAATTAAAAGCCTGTAACATTTTAATACGGTCATAGTGGTAGATTTATTATATTTTAAACATATTCAGACTTGGAAATTACTTTCAAGATCCAGTGATAAACCTGAGTCTTGTGTGTGTGTGTGTGTGTGTGTGTGTGTGTGTGTATTTTTTTCAGATGTACAGCATTATAGTTCAACATCTGTATACATTACAAACTGATCATCACAAGTGAAGTGGTCATCCATCACCACACAGTTTACCCCCTTCACCCCTTTTACTCACTCCCTAACCCCCTTTACCTCTGGTAACCACTAATATGTTCTCTGTATCTACATGTTTATGTTTTACTGTGTTTGTTCATTTCTTCTGTTTCACAGATTCCACATATGAGTGAAATCATATGGTATTTGTCTTTCTCTATCTGACTTATTTCACTTAGCATAATACATCAAGGTCCATCCAAGTTACTGCAAATGGCAGGTTTCATTCTTTTTTATAACCAAGTAGTATTCTATTGTGTATATATATATATATATATATATATATATATATATATCTCACATGCTTTATATCCATTCATCCATAAATTGACACTTAGATTGTTTCTATATCTTGGCTATTGTAAATAATGCTTCACTGAACATAGAGATGCATATATCTTTTTTAAATTAGTGTTTTCATATTCTTTGAATAAATACCCAGAAGTGGAATAGTTGGATCACATTGTAGTTCTAGTCTGAATTTTTTGACGAATCTCCATAATGTTTCCATAGTGGCTGCTCCAATTTATAGTCCCAAAAACAGTGTATGAGGGTTCCCTTTTCTCCACATCCTCTCCAATGTTAGCTATTTCCTATCTTTTTGATAATAGATAATCGACATTCTAACAGGTGTTAGGTGATATCTCATTATGGTTTTGATTGCCATTTCCTTAATAATTAGTGATGTTAAACATATTTTCATGTACCTGTGGGCCATCTGTATGACTTCTTTGGAAAAATGTCTCTTCAGATCCTCTGCCCATTATTTTTATTGAATTGTTTGGGTTGTGCTGTTGAGATGTATGAGTTCTTTGTATATTTTGGAAACTAACCCCCTATCAGATATATGACTTGCAAATATAGTCTCCCATTCAATACATTGCCTTTTCACCTTGATGATGATTTCTCTCACTGTGCAGAAGTTTTTAGTTTGATATAAGTCACATTTGTTTATTTTTACTTTTGTGTCCTTGCCTTTGGAGTCAGATCCATAAAAACATTGCTAAGACTGATGTCACTGAAGTTACCATGTAGGTTTTCTTCTGAGAATTTTATGGTTTCTGGTTTTACATTCAAGTCTTTAAGCCATTTTGAGTTAAATTTTGTGTATTAGACAGTGGTGTAGTTTCTTTCTTTTCATGTGGCTGTCCAGTTTCTTCAACACTATTTATTGAAGAAACTATCCTTTCTCCACTGTATGTTTTTTGCTCTTTTGTAGTAAATTAATTGTCCATATATATGTGGGTTTATTTTGGGGCTCTCAATTCTTTTTCACCAATCTCTGGGTCTTTTTTTTGTGCCAGTACTTTACTGTTTTGGTTACTATAACTTTTTAGTATAGTTTGACATCAGGGCACATGATACCTACTGTTCTTTCTCAAGATTGTTTTGGCTATTTGGGATCTTTTGTGGTTCCATACAAATTTTGGGATTATTGTTCTAGTTCTGTGAAATATGCCATTAGAATTTTGACAGGGATTGCATTGAATCCGTAGATTGCTTTGGGTAGTATGGATATTTTAACAGTATTAATTCTTCCAAGCCATGAGCATAAAATATTTTTCCATTTATTTGTTTCTTCATCAGTTTCTTTCATCAGTGTCATAATTTTCAGTGTACAGGTCTTTCACCTCCTTGGTTAAATTTATTGCTAGATATTTTATTCTTTGTGATTCAATTGTAAATGGGATTGTTTTCATAATTTCTCTTTCTCATAATTGGTTATTAGTGTATAGAAATGCCACAGATTTCTGTGTATTGATTTTGGATCCTGAAACTTTAATTTTGGTCTTTATTCTTTTTCTAGTTCCTTTAGATGTAAAGCTGTTTACTGGGGATTTTTCTTGTTTCTTGTGGTAAGACTGTATTGCTGAGAACTTCTCTCTTAGAACCACTTTTTTGATGCATTGCATAGATATTGGTATGTCATATTTCTTTTTTCATTTGTCTTTAGATATTTTTTGATTTCTTCCTTTTTTTTGACGACCCATTGGCTGTTAAGTAGCATGTTGTTTAATCCCATGTGTTACGTTTTTTTCCTGGTTTTCTCCTGTGATTGATTTCTAATTTCATACCATTGTGATTGGAAAAGATGCTTCATATGATTTCAAACTTCTTGAGTCTATTGTGATCTAACCTGTGATCTGTCCTGGAGAATGTCCCATCCATGTGCACTTGAGAACATGCAGATTCTATTGCTTTTGGATAGAATGTTCTATATATACTTATTACATCTAACTGGTCTAATGTTTCCTTATTGACTTTCTGTCTGGATTATCTATTCATTGTTGTAAGTGAGGTATTAATGTCCCCACTTTCAATTTCTCCCTTTAAGTTTGTTAATATGAAAAAAAACAAAAAAAAAGTTTGTTAATATGTTTTTATATATCTTGGTGCCCTTCTGTTGGGTGCATATACATTTATAAATTTTATATATTCTTGCTGGATTGACTCCTTTATCTTTTTTTTTTTTTTTTTTTGCGGTACGCGGGCCTCTCACCGTCGTGGCCTCTCCCATTGCGGAGCACGGGCTCCGGACGTGCAGGCTCAGCGGCCATGGCTTACGGGCCCAGCCGCTCCACGGCATGTGGGATCTTCCCGGACTGGGGCACGAACCCGCGTCCCCTGCATCAGCAGGCGGACTCTCAACCACTGCGCCACCAGGGAAGCCCGACTCCTTTATCTTTATGTAATGCCCTCTTTGTCTTTTATTATGGTCTTTGTTTTTAAAGTCTATTTTGTCTGATATGAGTTTAGTTACTTGAAATTTCTTCTCATTCCCATTTCTTCAGGATATATTTTTCCATCCTTTCACTTTCACTATGTGTGTGTCCTTTCTTCTGAAGTGAGTCTCTTGTAGGCAGCAGATAGATGGGTCTTACTCTTCTATCCATTAGGCTATTCTAAGTCTTTTGATTGGCAAATTTGGTACATTTACATTTAAAGTAATTATTGATAGGTATGTATTAATTGTCATTTTGATCATTGTTTCCTGGTTGTTTTTGTAGTTCCTCTCTGTCCCTTTCTTTTTCTCTTTTTCCTTTTCCTTATGTTTTGGTGGTTTCTTTAGCATCATGTTTAGATCCCTTTCTTATTTTCTTCTGTGTATTTAAAATTTTTTCCTTGTGGTTACTGTGAGGTTCACATATGACATCCTATGTAGGTTGTAGCCTGTTTTAAGTTGGTAGCGACTTAAGTTTGAACACCTTCAAAGCTTTATCTTTTTACTCCTTACCCCACATTTTATACTTTTGATGACACATTTTACATATTCTTATTTTATGCATCCCTTAATATTGTAATTTTATTTTTACTACTTTTGTCTTTTAAATTTCATGTTTGCATTATACGTGAATAATCTACTACTTTATTATATATTTACCTTTTCCAGTGAGATTTTTAGTTTTGTATGTTTCCTTATTATTAATTAGTACTATTTCTTTTTAGCTTAAAGAAGTTCCTTTAATATTTCTTATTTAGTGACTGGTTTAGTGGTGTGATGAATTCCTTTATCTTTTGGCAGGTGCTCAAGACGTGTTCCCTATGTGGGCTGTGTGCTCTCCTATTGTGTTGGGATCAGGGCTGCTACAGGGCACTGGTGAGCCAAGCTGGCCCCCAGACTAGCTATGAGGCCCATTCAAGGTGCAGAGGTGGGCAGGCCTCTCAGCAGAGTAAACCCATTGGCACTAACAGGTTAAATGGAGAATTTTTAAATGGCACCTGACAGCATCAGCATTAGCAAGGTAGCCTGATATCATATAAATGGCTCCTGCCGGTGACTCAGTCCCTGGGGAGTGTTCTAGCTCCTCCACAGCAGATACTTTAAGACTAGTAGTTGGGTCCCCTTCACTTACAGTCCATGTGCTTTTTGATTTGTGTTTTCTTGATGGTTTTTGGGTTGAGTCAGTCTGTGCACAAGCCCTTTAAAAGCAGATTTTCTGTTCCCTGAAATTCCATAGTTTTCCTGGGTGTATTTCCTGTTGGTTTTCAAAACCATGTGTTTCGGGGGCTCATCTCCCCTGTGAAGGATCTATAGAGCTGGAATCACTCACTCCTCAGGGAAAAGGTCATACCTTTGTGATCCCTATTGATTGTGCATTGCCACAGCTAGGGTGTGGGTTTTTGTTTCGTGACCCCACATCTCTACCTCTCCTACTCATCTCGATGCTTTCCTTTTACCCCTTGTTGTGGAGGCTCTGTTCATCCAGTTTTCAATTCCCTTTCTGAGGGAATTATTCCATATGTAGTTATAGCTTTGTTGTGTCCGTGGGAGGAGGCTCTTTCTTTGCCACCATCTTGAACCACACCTAACTTGAATTTCTGTTTCAGAAATACACATAGGATATTATTTTAGAGAAAAAATGTTCATTGATATGGTTATTATAATTAAGACCATTATTTCTCCTCAGTTAAAAATAATTCAAAATAATAGACCACTAACCTTTAGAATACAGCCAGAAACTAACTGGTATCCTAAATTTATATTTTTATATAGTATTTATTATTAGGATGTCTTATTTAAATGAATATTGGTCAAAATGTAAAGGTAAGCCCTTTAAAGCACTGAAAGTATACCTTGCAAAAAGTAACTGTGCTGGAAAAAAAAGTATAATCTAGTATTGTACAATTTTTCTTCTAATTCTGTAAAAAAACATAGTAATACCATCGACACATCAATGCCTTCAAGATATACAATTAAAATATACAAGTTCAGATATTATGAACATCCATATTTGTCCAAAATAAACACACAGAAAGCATCAAACACATGTATACAACATGAATATTACTAAATAGAATAAATCATTAACTCCAAATACTTTGTATTTCCTGCTGTAAATCACTGATTCAAGTACAATGATGCATTGTTTTAATTCACAGTGAATTATGGAGGCATTTCGAAGATTTATAAGATTATCCATGATAAATATCTTTATTTTCAAGGTAATGATGTGACCTAAAGTATGAAAGTAATAACTATGGGGAAAAAGTATTACTTTTATTTCTCTAAATTTAGATTTATACATTTAAATATTTGTAGGCTTTGCTATATCACAATATTATTGAATTTTTTAGTAAAAGTATTGAAACGCTAAAGTTTTATTTTTTTCTGGCAAAAACTATGTAGTTCTGGTCTACATGTTTTTTATTTCATTTATTTTATGATCTACAACAGGTATAACTAATCTATAGTGAAAAAAAATTAAAAGTGAGCTTTTATGAATGTGAAGCATTAACTAAGAAGACACATGTAGGAACTTTCCAGTGTGGTGGAAATGATCTATATTGTATTAAACATTTGGATTATACAGTTATGTGTATATGTCAAGCTCATTGAATTGTACACTTAAGTTTAGACATTTGGATGTTTCCAGTTTGGGATTATTATGAATAAAGCTATTATAAATATTTTGGAACATTTCTTTCTTTCTTTTTTTTTTTTAATTTGGCCACACTGTGCAGCTTGCAGGATCCTGGTTCCCTGACCAGGGACTGAACCTGGGCCCTCAGCAGTGAAAGCTTAGAGTCCTAACCACTGGACTGCCAGGGAATTCTCTGGAACATTTCTTGAAATATGTGCATACCCATCCATTGATTATGTACTGAGAAGTGAAATTCCTGGGTATATTAGTCTGCTAGGACTGCCATAACAGAATATCACAATGACTTAAACAACAGAAATTTATTTTCTCACAGTTCTAGGGGCTGGAAATCCAATATCAAGGTGCTGGCAGGGTTGGTTTCTGGTAAGACCTCTCTGTTTTACTTACGGACATCTACCTTCTTGATGTGCCTTCATATAGCCTCTCCCCTGTGTATGCATACTTTTTGTGTCTCTTCCTCTTCTTATAGAGACACCAGACCTATTGATTAGGACCCTATTTGTTTAACCTCATTTAACCTTAAATATTTTTTGAACACACTATCTCCAAAGACAGTCATGTTGACAGGGCTTAGGGCTTCAATGTATGAATTTGCAGGGGGGCGGGGGGCCAGATTCAATCTATAACACTGGGTCATGGTGACTATGTTTGTTTAATGAAAAAGGAATATCTTACAATTGCTTGGGGGGCAATTTGGATTGAGGCAGGTATAGGCCCTTATATGTCCAGGCCATAATTTTACAGGAGTATAATTCCTACAGAAGCTTATTTTGGAATTTTTAATTTTAGTGTCTGCCCTGTGTTTTATAACTCAAAATAGAAAAGCAACATATCACACTATTCCTCAGACATAGATCACTACATCATTTGATAATCCTATTATAACAGCTACAACTATGCTTCAGTGACCACACCAACTATAACAACACAATGTGCCCCATTGTCCAAACTCAAACATATATTACTATTTCACAGTTTACTTAGCTTGGAATATATACATTTAGAAAACAAGACAGTACAGAAAATGCTGCAATCAGCATTAATTTATCCAAGTACAGCTGAGGTTCTGAACCTTGATCTAACCTTGGCTGCATATCAAAACCACCTGGGGAGCTTTTAAAGTCCCTATGCTCATTCTAAACCAAGACAAATAAAATCAGAATCTCTAGAGGTAAGACCCATGCATCAGAATTTGTTTAAAACACCTCAGGTGATTCCTATGTACAGCTGAGGCTGAGAACCACTGATCTACAGCTTCAAATAACTACAGTTCATACTAGGATAATTTTATTAAGTCCAATTATTCACTCAACATTATTCTTAAACTCTTGCTATACTCCTCCCTTGCATGAAAAGCACAGCTGGTACTTACATTAATGATAACATATTTCAAATCAACAACCTACATATGCATATAATATAATGCATTCAAAGGAAAAATGTGTATTATATTATTATTGAATGAATCTTATGTTCTATATAAGAAATGTCCTACACATCAATGGGCCAAAAGATTAAATATAAAATAATAAACTGAAATCAAAATTTAAAAATAAATTATATTTAGCTAAGTTTCTCACTTTCGAAGAGAGGTGTGATACATAAACAAAAAGGGAGGTTAGACTAAATCACATGGTACTAAATTAGAGTCAGACACATCAGAATGAACTAATATTTAGCTTAATATATAGACAGATATAAAAACAATTATAGATATGTTTTTCACATAGGTTATTATGCCTACATATATTTATAGTCTGTTGCAGATAAGTCCTAGAAACAATAACATTCCATCAACAAGCACACCCAGTGTCCAGATCTTAGTTTCTAAATATCATTCTCTAATAAAAAGAACCAAGTTCCTTGGAGAAATGGCTGGTTATAGGGCTGAGGCAGGCAAAATACAAGATGAGCATCTTATAGTACCAGAAAGTAAGGAAGTGCTCAAAATACAAAGGAATGAAGACGGGTTAGAGCAACAAAGGAGCCAACTCTAAAGAGACCCCCATGGCCAAAGCTGGAACAATTTGAGCAGCAAAACAAATAATGTAGTATTAGATTATAACCCAAAGTATAAAATAAACATATATGAGTCCATACTGAAATAAATAAATGATTGAATACATAAATGGTGGGAAACAGTTGAATATTTCTTACAGAAGGAATTTATTTCATATATGTAGATATTCCTGCTTTGAGAGAGTGAAGCTTATAACACACACACACACATATTCACATATACACGCACAAACACTCACACACACACACTTTAGGGTGGGCTTGACTTAGTAACTTGCTTCCGAAGAACAGAATAGGTAAGGGGAGAAATAATAACTTATACTGGAGAAACCTGGCAAACAATACCTTAATCAAGTGATGAAGCCTAATATCCCCAGTGATGTTGGGTGCATATCATGTACCCCCTGATATAGTGTGATAAGAAGGGCATTTAACCTCTGTGGTATTCTTCCTATAAACCCATAAACTCGATCTAATTATCAGAAAAACATCTCAAGAACCCAGGTTGGAAGATGTTCTACAGGATGCTTGGTCAGTACTTCTCAACATTTGAGGTCATAAAAAACAAGGAAAGACTGAGAAATTGTCAGTGACCAGAGGAGACCGAGGAGACATGAGAACTAAATGCAATGTAGTGCTCTGGATTGGGTCCTGGAACAAAAAGAGAACATCAATGCAAAAAACTGGTGACATTGCAACTAAAACGGTAGTTTAGTTAAAAGTAATTTACCAAGGCCACGTTCTCAATTTTGACAACGGCACCATGGAAATGTAAGATGTTAACAATGGAGAAAATTGGACAAAGGGTACACAGGACTTCTCTCTACTATGTTTGCAATTTTTCTGAAAATCAAATATTATTCCAAAATAAAGGCTCATTTAAAAATCTATGTAATTAGAAAGATATTCCTCTCAGTATAAAAACATGAATAAACACATTTAACTATTATAGGTACTATGGAGATTTCTTCTTTTTCCTCTATTAAAGAGTATATTTTTAAAAGAAGGAAATATGATAGCCATTAAAACCTAAATTGCTCTTGCAAAATAAGTAAAATTGTATTTTATACTATTCCCAGTGCAGCTTACTTAAAGACATGTGCTGTACTTGTTCTCAGTATAAATCAAATATTGAAATTAAAAACCCATTTAGATAAATATTCCTAGCAGATTATTGTCACTATTATGTTTATCTGAGATTCCAAGCACATTAAAGCAGAGAGAGGAAATCAGTTGTCAAAATCTTTGTCTTGCCACAGATTTATTAGATGGAATTTTATTTCTCTCAACATCTCTTGAAACTGATTTCCATTGTGCAATATTATTTCTTTAGAAAACAGTTTAGTTTAATATCACCACAGCTCCAGCACATATTGTTTCTATTGAATTTTATTCAGGTCTTGAGAATCTTGGGTAAGGAAATGTTCCAGAAATTACATTTCAACTTTAAGTTTTAATTCTACTAACCCAAAATGGGCCTTAAGATTGTGTAAAAGACTACTGCATAAAATTTAAAGCTTCAGCTAGTCAAGATCTAGATTTTAAGAGTCAGCTGAACAGCCTCTTCAATAATTTAATGCAAGAGGATGCTACAACCATTTTTTCACAGATTCATATAATTACAGTAAATTAAATGTTATAGTATTATATAAGGAACACCTTTTTTCACAAATGCAGTAGAACAAAGACAATCCTAGCTTTCATTTTGGTTTTTGAGTGTATACATGTTTCTATGCTCTCCCACCTCTATCGTATTTTTCTTTTCATTCATTCTCTTCTGCTGTTTTCTATGTCTACTTTCAAATAAGAGTCATATTTTTTTGCCTAATGCTCAAATAATTGATAGATAAAAAGAAAATAAATGTTAGAAGTGAAATGATAATTAACTAAAAAGTAAATTTAACCAACTTCTCGATAACTACATTCATTCTGTAAATATCTGTGGGGAATTATTGCTTTAGTGATTCCTCAAAGGACCATGCTTCCCAGATTTCAAGGCTTATCTAAGCCCTCTCACTACTTGATTGATTTGACATAGAAAAAATCACTAGAAGTGACACTATGCCATTTCTGGGCTTGGCCCTTAATTTTCCTGATACCTTTCTACTTTCCGCTCTTTGGAATGCTTGCTCTAGGATGCTGTTTCTTTTTCTTTTTTTTTTTTTTTTTTTTTGCGGTACGCGGGCCTCTCACTGTTGTGGCCCCTCCCGTTGCGAAGCACAGTCTCCGGACGCGCAGGCGCAGCGGCCATGGCTCACGGGCCCAGCCGCTCCGCGGCACGTGGGATCCTCCCGGACCGGGGCACGAATCCGTTACCCATGCCTGGGCAGGCGGACTCTCAACCACTGCGCCACCAGGGAAGCCCTAGCATGCTTCTTCTTGGAATTGTGCTATGAGGGAGCCCAAGCAGCCACATGGAGGAGAACTAAGGCTCCTGACTGATTGCCCCAGCTGAGATCCCAGTTAAGCCTCCAAATGACTGACAAACCAGTTAACCTACAGAATCATGGGGGATAATAAATTGCTGTTTTAAGACACTGTTTGGGGACGGTTTGTTTTACAATAACAGATAACTAAAACAACTTTATAGTGAATACTTATATTTATGGACAAGCCATTGTTACACATGGCTTTGAGGATGATTGCTTCTATTGTCAATGAGTCCCTGAGACAAGGAAAGATAAATGACAGTTTGGAAATAGCCCAGAAAAAGGATGAAATATGTTAATCCCTCTTATGATTGTGTTCTTCTAAGAGGAATTAGGAGGTCTTTGACCAGTAATTTAGAACTATAGTGTAGCACATTTCTACTGAAAATATAGTTCTCAACTGGTAAAATTAGCATCACCTGGAACCTTGTTAGAAATACAGAATTTCAGTTTCTGCAAAGACCTACTAAATTAGAGTCTGCATTTTAGCATGGTCCCTGGTTGACTAGTTTGTACATGGATCTAATAATAAGTTATCTGATAAAATTATCACAAAATTACATGATAGCATATGAATCTATCATTCCAACCAAATGAAAATTTTCTATCCAGTCTAATGGTTCCCAAATAAAATTTACCTAAGTCAGAAATTAAAGTCTAATCACAGAATTCTCCTACCCTCATTTCATGTGGAAACTATAACTGTACTTCTTTGATACATGTCATATCCTCCTATGGCCTACATCCCCACTTGCCTGATCTAATCAGTGGTCAGTACCACATTTAGAATGGGCAAGTGAAACCCTTGCTCTGGATCTTATGCCTCAGGGTGTCTGTGCTTTGAAGTCTTTCCTCAAAACTTTAAGTCCTCCTCTGATGGCTGGGACTAATCATGGCCAACAGTACCACCCAGCAGGGTACACAGAGACTGGTCTATTGCCCATCTTGGCCCCAGACTGGTTCTCCCCTTCAACTCCATAAGCACCCCTTCCCCTCCTCTCACATTCCTCACCACATGGGATCACATGGGGTCAATCAGATACCTCAAGGAGCTTTGGAATTCATGCCTCTGAAGCCATCCAAGGCCCTAGATACCAAGAAGAGTGCTCCTGCTGACAGGTGTGATATTTCTTTTATGGACTTGCATAAGATTAGGCTACCAGAATGCTGCTGCCATATTGATGATTATTACACTAATTTGTCTCATTGGACATGGGATGAGTTCAGGTCCCTAGGGCTTAGATGCTATCAACAGCATGCAAATGACCCCTGAACTTAACTGTGTGTGTACACCCATGACTCAGCCCACTCCTGTTTATGTCCCCAACCTGGTGACACCTCCAGTCTGCAGCATCTGAGGGTGGCAGGAGTGGCATCAAGTGTCATTTATAGAATGCCTCCCTTCCCCACCCCTGTTCCTCCTCCCAGGTCAGTCATTAACTATGATGCATAAATGACACCATTCTTCTCACTCCACCCACAGGCCCCTCTCCTATATTCCTGACTAGTGGGAGTATGTGAAAAGTAGAGATGACAAAACTTTGAATGAGATCATATTCCAATATTCACTGATTATAGCCTAAAGAATTCAAGAGAAAACATAATCCTACCTTTATACTATAAAATGATGAACAGTGGTTTTAACATGACCAGAAAACAAGTTATCATTCATATACTGTTCTATTGTCCAGACAAGACTTACATTTGGAGTCATCATAAGCTAAGCAGAGTAAAAACATTGGAGCAAGTCATTGGAAGCCTGCATTCATGGGTGGCATGACGAATGATGCAGTGTCATGACTAATAATATACCCTGCACTAAATAGTGTTAGAGATTGGCAGAGGCAAAATCTATGCTGTTTCAGTAAATCATGTCCCTGAGAGCCATGCTGTTGAATTAAAAAGTGTAGCTACTATTTATTTACTCAAGGTGGGAGAAGTGAAATTAGCCAGAAATAACACACTTGACAATAAAGAACACAAAGAGGTGGTTCTTAGACCTGAATAGTAAGAGGTGGAATCTGGACATTGCAAAAAAATCTTCATATGACTGATTGGATTAAGTACCACACCTTCAGATTGCAAGCTCCTTGAGGGAAAGGATCATGTGTTATCACTCTATTTTATAGACATGATGTCTGATATACAGAGATCAAAAATAAATTTTAAATAAATAAATAAGTGAATACACATAAGTTTGTGATTGGACCACCTACAAATTATTTGTGGAACATTTAGTTTCATTGATAATGCAAGATACTTACTGTAAAAAAAACTTGAAAAATATAGCACATAATAAAGAAGTTGAAAATCATTCATAATTCTTCCATAGTCATGTTAATATACTTCTTCCTAATTTATTTATAAAATATATGCACTTTTTCTAAAATTATAAGATAATTGCTGGACAATGAGAAAAAATCAATTTTTACTCTATTTTTCTACCAATTAGAGAGAATAGTGTGGATTAGAAGTAAAGTCAATCTAAAAATATTTTCTGGTTGAAGTTAAAGGGAGAAAATATCTATTTTAACACTCTTCTTGTCTTTATATTGTAAATGGAAGCAATTGTGGATAGACGGTACAGTAATGGGATGATACAGTTCAGTTAGGTTTCATTGCATGGAGGGAGAAAGGAGAATGAGAAAATATTAATGACATTTCGCTGCACAATAATGTAAAATGCTATCCCCAGCTTGGGCAGGGTAAATTTTTAAACATTTAAAACAAATTTAAATTTGTTTTCCTTAACATAAATTTAAACTATGATATTACCAAGAATAATAACTTTTTTTAACTTGTGTTTGTATCTGTGCGTGTGTGAGAGAGAGAGACAGAGAGAGAGGGGGAACAATTGCCTATGTATTGCCCAATAGTTTTCCATAAAAGACTGGAAATCCAATGAAGGAATGAGTGAATATACCCTCACAGGATGAAGGAGTAAACCAAAGAGTATTGACCATAAAGTGGAAATACCACTATAAACAATTCTGCCAAAACTGTCCTTTAACCTGAAGCACCACCTTTACTTGAACCCTGCCTTTGCTCTTGTGAATTATGGCAGTTAGTTGTATGGTTGTAGAGGTGGTGGGAGCGGGGAAGGTTGTGTACAAATCCCAGGGTGAGATCATTTCCTATGGGTATAAATTAGGTTCTTCTAAAGGGGGTGGAAGGCAGGTGGAGACTCTCAGAGAAGGCAAATAAGGGGAATCTAAATGAGACACTGAGAGTCACCCGTTAAGACATCCTGTATGAGGATTCTGCCATTTTAAATCTAATCTTGGAGTCCAGAAACACTCATTTCTATTGATGACATTCAGCTTCCAGTTTCCATGGGGTTTTTTTTGGTTTTGTTTTTTCTTGAAATTTTATCTGGTTATTCCAAAAGGCACAGTTAAACACACAACTTCATAGTCTATGCAGAATTAACAGATTAGGCTTTGAAGAAAAGAAGTCCAGTTTGGCAGTATCAACAATGGATTGAAGAACAACAGTAGTCCCAGAATTCTATCCCTTCCTACTTCCCAAAGGAGTAACTTCTAGGTTGAAGATGTGCAAATGATTCATGTGGTGGCTCTTAAATTTTTACTGTACAATACATTGTGCCTAAAATAAGATGTAGCATTGTTCAGTGCACTTTAAAGATTTACTAAAATTATATGTAATATCTTTCAAGTTGCTGTATTCACTCATCATTATATTCACTCACATTGATATAGTTTATATACAGTCTTACTCGATTTACAATGGTGTTAAATCCTGATAAACCCATTGTAAGTTGAAAATATTGTAAGTCAAAAATACATTTACTACATCAAACCTACTGAACAAACAATAGCTTAGCCTAGCCTACTTTAAACATGCATGGAATACTTACAATAGCCTAATGTTGGGCAAAATCATCTAACACAAAGACTGTTTTATAATAAAGTGTTGAATATCTCATGTAAATTTTGAATACTGTACTGAAAGTGAAAAACAGAATGGTTGCATGAGTACAGAATTGTTTTTAAGGATATCGGTTGTTTACCCTTATGATCACAGAGCTGACTGGGAGCTACAGTTCATTCCCACTGCCCAGCATCTTGACAGAATATCCTACAACATATCACTAGCCTGGGAAAAGATGGAAATTCAAAATTCAAAATACAGTTTCTACTGAATGCATATCACTTCACACCAGTGTAAAGTTAAAAAATCATAAGTAGAATGAAGCTTGATAAGTTGGGAACTGGCTGTAGTTTATTTTAAACACAAGGTTGAGTAGCATTTTATAAATACCCTATGATTTATCCATCCCTCAGCTGTGGATAGTATCAGATTTACACCTTTTACTATTGCAAACAGTGATGAAATAAACATCCTTACTTAGATTACTTTGTGCACATGTAAGATGTTTTCTATGGGTTATGTTTCAAAATAGAATTGCTAATTGTATGTTATGTGCATTTTTAACTTGAACTAATATTTCAAAATTATTCTCCAAAGAGAGGCAATAGCATTGTGGGTGAATGCAGAAGGGGTTAAATACATATAAGTATAAATATAAATGTAGTAAATATATTTTTCCAAAATACACTTAGAACAGAGCTTCTCCAACCTGGTTGTACATTTGAATAACCAAGGAACTTTCAAAAATTACCAAACCCTAGGCTTGTACCAGAGATTCTGATTATAACTGAGCAGGGGTTGGTCCTTGCCATCAGCATGATTTTAAAGCCCCCCTCCCCGAGATGATTCTAATTCGAAGTCAGGATAGAAAACTACTTCATCAGTCGTTATCAAATTTTAGCTAGCATCAGAATATCACCTGGACAGGGGGGCTTGTTAAAACATAGGTGGTTTGGCCTCACCCACAGGGTTTCTGATTCAAGATGCCTGGGGTGGGGCTTGAGCCTATACATTTCTAACAACTTCCCAGTACCTACACTTTGAGAACATCTCCTCCAATCTAGAGTATGAAAAACAACCCTCGCAAGAGGGAAGAGATACGGGAACATATGTATATGTATAACTGATTCACTTTGTTATAAAGCAGAAACTAACACACCATTATAAAGCAATTATACTCCAATAATGATGTTAAAAAAAAGAAAAACAACTTTGACATCTAGTACTAACAGCTAGGCTATGATGTTCCTAGTTAACCAATTTTACATACATCAAAATAATTTGAAGCCACTCTGTGTCCATAATGAACAAGATAAAAACAAAACCATTATAAAATTATGTCTCAACAGACAGAAACTGGAATTTGGTGCAAACCACAGACATGATCAAGCATCTTCCTCTCCTGACTAATATTAGTAGCTGCTCTTTCTTTATCCATTAAACTTTAGTCCCTCTCCTTTCTTTCTGCCTCCCATATAAAAATTACTAAATTACTCAATCATAGCATTAACCCCACTTTCATCCATGACCCAATTCAGCAAAAACTCCCCATATAAGCACAAATCACCTAACCCAAGCCTAAATCCTATAACCCTCACTCCAGTATGCTCTGAGTAAGACACCCATGTTTCTCCATGAGGTGCAGTCTCCCCTCCTGCAACAAGTATCAAACCCAACTTTGTCTGACTACAGTTGTTACTGGTAATCTTTGGAGGACACTAAGAAAGGTTAGCAATAAAGTGGGAATGGGGTTACATATACATATACGTGCACATGCACATACTCGGAACACAACTGTATACACTTAAAACATATTTTACTATTATACACGTTAAATATTAATGAAAAATTAATAAACATAAACCTCAATTAAATAGAGGTAGGAGACCAGAAGACACTGTCATGCCTTGTGACAATAGCAGAGCCCAGCAGGAAAAAGGAAGACTCCTCTTCTTTCCTGGCAATGAAAAGCCATGGACTCTTTGTTTCTTACAGCTCTCCCAACTTCCTTTTCCTCTCTATAAAAGCATTCTCCTTTCCTTGTGCTGGGACTTGCACATAGCTCGCCTGTGGTTGCAGATCCCAAATTGCAATTCTCTGCTGATCCCAAATAAACCCATCTTTGTTAGAGAAATATCTGGCAGTCTATTTGCTTCAGGTCAACCTTAGACGTAGTCCTTGTAGAAGCAAAGGGAATAATTCACAAAGGATAAAGAAGAAAAGCAATCAACCAGATATCCAAAGATATTGTCATATTGAGGATATTATCTTAGTTTTTTTCTAATGTAAATATTATATAATTAGTTATCAAACTATTTGTAATACCTTTTCCACTTAAAATATGTCAGACTTTTGCTATATTATTCAGTGGGAAATAACTAATTAATAATATTAATACTAAATTAGTATTAATTTTAATATATACATTAAAGAATTTAACAAGTTCCAAATTTCATCTTTCAGAGCAGAAATTCAATAAATATTTTCTAATGTATATGTAAATTAGTATTAAATGACTCCAAAATCTTAATATTTTTCATTATTCTTTTCTCATTCAATATAATTTTCTCCCTAATTGGATTCCAGAGTATATTTCTGTAGAGGAAAAACATCAACCTGAATTGAAGCTACTCCACCATTTAAGCTTCTTCTTTTAAATTTTAAGACATTTTTCTTTCCTATTGATGCCTATTCTTTGTTCTTTTCTCATAATTTGATGTGTTCATTTTTTTAAATTTGTGGGAAGTTTTTATGTATTTTCCATAACTAAACAATTTACATAGCATAATCATTTTCTATCAAACATTAGAAAGAAAGCTGTCATATTATCTTAACTATCTAGGAATAGTATATTTTTTGAGGAGCTTTTTTCATATTTTTACATTTTTTTTCTAAGATTAATATATATTCTATGCTTTTTAAAGTAATGGAAGCACTTTTCCTTCAAAATATTATCTATAACTTTTTTACCATTATTTCATTAATAATGACTGAGACACAATAAACATGTGCCAGTGATGCCCAGGACTTGGAAATTTTTTTCCCACATTGAACTTGCCAAAGAGTTTGCGTGTCCTCCCTCAGGCTGTCACCTGAAGAATAAAGTGTTACATGCACATTCTTAATAGGCTAGAAACTCCCATGATCCTCTACAGAAATCAGCACCATAGCTGCCTGGGAATTCACAAACATTTGGCATGAGGTGTTTTTGTTTACTTATTTTTACTACAGTACCACATCTAAAGAGGACATAAGAGTTTCTTGATAAAGATCTTTTACCCCCTCCATCAAAAACAATTACTCTGAACCAATCAATCATACAGTCCCACTGGAATCTTTCCCTACTCCAAACTAAGAAGTCACGCTCAGGTGTAAAATTAGGATTGACTCTTTAATGCAATTCATCTAGACTTACCAACTCTCTGTGGGCACAGGAACAGTTTTCCCTTTCCAAATCCCCTAGAGGGCTTTTTTCCCCTGTGCAATCCTTTCTTGATTCCATATCCCATGGATTCCTCAGTCTCTTTGACCCTTCTGCTCTCCTTACCTCTGATAGCTCAGCCTTCCCCTACCCCTTGTCAATCAGAGTTACAGTTCTTCTGTTCTATTTGTTGTATCACCTTTTTTGGACAGAGCTGGAAAGGGATTTTTTAAAATTAATTAATTTATCTATTTTTGGCTGCATTGGGTCTTTGTTGCTGTGTGCAGGCTTTCTCTAGTTGTGTCAAGCAGGGGCTACTCTTCAATGTGGTGCGTGGCATTCTCAGTGTGGTAGTTTCTCTTATTGTGGAGCATGGGCTCTAAGCACATGGGCTTCAACAGTTGTGGCACGTGGGCTCAGTAGTTGTGGCTCATGGGCTCTAGAGCGCAGGCTCAATAGTTGTGGCGCACGGGCTTAGTTGCTCTGTGGCATGTGGGATCTTCCTGGACCAGGGATCGAACCCGTGTCCCCTGCGTTGGCAGGCGGATTCTTAACCACTGCACCACCAGGGAAGTCCCTGAAAAGAATTTTTGATATACAAGTTGAAGAAATGAAGGAGAGTTTCTCATTCTTGTTTAACTTTATTCAGGTTGCAATTCTTATACGATAATTAGATTGTTCATGGTGCGAAGACTGACAAGTATTAACACCCAGTCCCTTATCTACTCCTTTCCCCAAAGCTAGAAAGCTCAAACATTTCCTTCAGTCTTTTCCTATTCTGGTCTTGGGTCTTATGTGAGTAAGAGGTATTTTAATAATCATAACTGTAAGCAGCTCTTTGCAGGAAACAGGCTTCAGCAAAAGCCCCTTTCCTTGTCACTTTAGCAAAGCTATATTGTTACTTTCAACCAGGGGCCCCCATGCTCTCCTCACGTCCAGCCTCTAAATTCTTTTAGGCAGTTAGGAGAAAGGTCATAGTTTCTTCCTGAGTCTTTTGGGTCTTGATTGTTTTCAGCTTGAAAGAATTCACATGCCAAAGAGACATTTCGGGATGGCAGATTTTGCTCCCCTACAGATCCAATCCACAAAATGTGCTTAGGAGATGAATAGACTCACAGATCACTATAGAAATACCTATAGTAAGGGATTATTGTCTGAGGCTAAAACATAAAGAGAAAAGTTATTATTTTTTCATCTATTCATCAGTATCACTCATTCCTTTGCACAGTTGGAAGACACAAGAAAGCTACCAATCAGCCCTGTCAAAGCCTCTTTATTCACAAAGACCTCATTTTCATGAATCTTTTTCCATCTTTTTGTAACTTTTCCACTTGTTCAATAAGAAATTCAGAATGTTTTTCTTTTTGAATGGTGTATTTTTTAGCTATGCAAGTGGCATGTCTTCTTGCATAGGAAAACTTCAAGACCATCTTTGTATTCTTACCTTCTTTAAATATATTAATACTTCAAGTTTTCCAAATGATATTTCAAAAGGGAAGTGTGGAAGTGTTTAATCAGAAATGTAAAGCAATTTCTCCAGTAAAGATTTATCACTTCTCAAATTACTAGAAGAAAAAAATTTAAATTAAGTATTTTTTGTACACACACCTTTGTTTCTTGAGTATTTTGTTCCTTAGATAGTCTAATTCCCTCCATTCTATGAATTAGTTGTATTTTTCCACCTTAGGGAGCTCATTGCTGTTACTGACATCTGGTCCCTTATTTTATATAACAAAGAATTAATTTAATGTTCTCTTACTGATCATTAAGTTAATCTGTTTTTCGGAAGAATTTTTTTTTAATACTGGTCTAACACTTGCTATTTACTTAAGAGGTTAAAAGTTAGTTTAATTGGCTGTTGAGACTAATACATTTTCAATAACATTGTTGCTTTTTAATAATTACAAGTATAAATTAGGCCAAAATCCAATTAGACTAGAAAATAAAAACTTTTATTTCTAATAAAAGTTTAAAATAAATTATAATGTTTTACTCTAATGATAAACCATTTGTAAATTTAATATCTTTAGTAAATATAGCATCTCTAATTTTTATGACTGAAAAAACTGACTTTTATAAACCTCCGTCCTTTCCACTAGACGTGATTTTTGAGAAGAGACAGCATAAAAAGAACTCGATTTACCTAATAAAAAGGATTAGATTTGGGTATCCTTAGATTTGGTTTTCGTCAATAGCTCCAGTGCATGCAAAAAATGTGTAACAGTAATTGCAAGTTTATTGGAGATGGTTTTAGGTAGGTGCCAGGTCTTCTTTACAGGAAAAGCAGGTAGTTATAAATAGATAAGCCCAGAATTAAGCAACCTGGCTTAAAGTTATATATTCATGCTAAGCCAAGTATCTAGGATCAGAAGAGAATTAAGAGACCTCTAAAAGTCTGTCACCTTGATTCACCTCAGCTTCTGAAAATCTTCTGAGAAATGACAAAACCATTTCTAGGTTTGAACTAAATTAGATTGACCAAGTACTTTGATCACATGTATTTAAGCATGGTTATTCTGAAATGTCTGGAATTTGTTATGATTTGTTACCTTTAATTCTCAAATATAAGACATTTGGGAAACATTCACACTTAACTGTTCAGATTTTTTAAAAATCCTTGACTTTTTTTGTGAATTTTTGAACTAAGAAATAAAGACAAAAGAATAGATGTTAATTTATGCATGCTGAGTGCTGTGATAAGGAAACAGATGGAAACTCCTCCTGGTACACCTAGACAACTGCTGACTGCAAAATTTGATTTTACAATGTTTTTAAACTTTTTCTTCACTAAACAAGATAAGCATTGAGCAAAAATGAATAGGATCTGTTTCTAAAGCAGTTGCCTTAACAATAAATAAGCCAACGAAAAGTCAGTCCTGGCATCTCATGTAACCCTGTAGGGTAGACCGATGAATGAGGTCCACGCCATGATACCTAGTGGGGGGATAGGGCTGAGAAATGCTGTGAGAATAGTCAGTTCTGGACACAGGATGAGAGGGCTTCTGTAACACATGGGTTTGTTCTTACAGGACTGTGTGATTCCTCACTTCTAAAATAGCAACTGGATATAGAGGCCCAATTTGAAAGATGCCAATGCATAGTCTAAAAAGAATTATTTGCATGTTATCTATTGTCAGCCCTATCTATCTAAAAGAAACATGCTCAAGAGCATTTCACTGTGGTTCTAAGGTAGACCATGAGGGTAACTTGGGGATTGACCTCAGTTCTTCCTTATTTTACCACGCCAGACAAACCATTATACCGCTTTCCTTCCATCTATCATTTATGTGCAAGCACTCTGCCAAAAACTAAAACACATTCTTTTATTTAATGCCTCATAAAAACTTACCTATTAGATACTATTATTGTAATCCCCACTAAAAGAGGAGGAAAGTCAAACTAGAAAGGATATGTAACTTGCCCAAATTTACCCTGATATTAAATTTCAGGGGGGGAATGTAATTCCCAGACTGTTTGATTTGAATTCATGCTCTTAACCAGGGTCATTTAGTCACCATCATTAACCCTAAAAGGAGGTCAAATTTATCCTAGATTTGAAGATGAGGAAACAGTGTATGAGAGAATAGTGCCTTGCCTTGAGTCAGGAGAATTTAGAGGTTATAGAGAGTAGCAGTTCCTTCCTCCCTTCCCTTCCTGCCAGTCTTTTCTTGATCTTTCAACTTTTGTGACATTGAACTACTCACTGAAATTCACTGATTCCTTCACATCCACTGACTGCTTAGAAATATGTTCCTTTTAAGGGAAAATTTAAATGTACTTTAAAAAACTATCTTCATTGTATTACTGTTCACGTTTACTTTATTTAGGAGTTGCTTGAGTTTATTCCCCAATTCTGGCCCATTTGCTCATATTTCATATTTCTCGGGAAATAGTAGGCCACTTTTCTGTTTTACTCATTCTCATGTCTTATGAGTATGGGTCCTTGGATGCTGGCTGCTTCTTACAGGACTCAGAGAGCATTTGTGTACAACACTTAATCTACTTACATATATTCCCAACTTTATATCTTCTTGAACCTTTTTCTTATTTGCTTACTTGTGTGTTTAGTTTTGTACCCATCAGAGTTTTTAGTTGCAAGGAACTACTTGTTTGATTTAATCAGAAAAGGAAGTAATTGAAAGAATATTGGGTAGTTTACATGAGCTCCAAGAAAGCAGGAGACCTCTTGGAAGGTTCAGACAAACTGGGAGACTAGTCAATTAGACCTAGAGCTGAAGACCCTGCTGCTGCTGCCCCTCAGCACAGGACATTGGCACCACAAAGGCTGCTGGCCCCATGGGCAGTGCCACTCCTGAACCTGGATGCAGCTGCAGCTGGTCCAGCTGCAAATGAGGATGTACATATTAAGTACAAAAACTGCAGTGGTGGAGGAAACATAGCCAAGTCTAGAAAGATTTTGTGTTTTTCTGGGGAATACACAGTAACAAATGAAACCCATAGAACATATCATCTTATTCACTGGGTCAGGGGTCAGCAAACTTTTTCTGTAGAAGT
The DNA here is from genome assembly GCF_008692025.1 of Phocoena sinus. Lineage (NCBI taxonomy): Eukaryota > Metazoa > Chordata > Mammalia > Artiodactyla > Phocoenidae > Phocoena > Phocoena sinus. The sequence goes on along the minus strand of NC_045764.1, from coordinate 118,965,772 downwards.
CAGATAGTATTTTAGGTTTTGCGGGACATATAGTCTCTGCAACAATTACTCAACTGCTTTTATAATGCAATAACAGCCATAGACAATATATAAATGGATGAGTGTGGCTGGGCTGATAAAACTTCACATCTGAACACTGAAATGTGAACTTCACATAATTTTTACATGTCACAAAATAGTCTTTAAAATTTTTTTTCAGCCATACAAAAACACTCAGTGGGCTAGATCTGATCTGCAGGTGGCAGACTGCCAATAGCTGCATTAGAGCATTACGATCTCTCTCATTAGTGGGGAACTTTAAATGCATTTACATGAATTACAAATATACTCACACTTCAGGCCCAAATGTCTGTGTCATTAATGCTCCAATCTTGTCCCTTCCAGGTCTGTGATCTACCCAATAAAACCATTAGCTGTACAGATACTAAGCTCAGGTTAGCTTTATTTTCAAATACCTATAAGTTTGCTTTTGTTTAAACAATTAGTTTTCAATTTATTAAAGTTACCAACTTTAAAAAGGAGTTCTTTAGGCTATTAAATTTAGTGAGATAATTTTTCTTCTGTTTGCAAGAATAATATATTTTAAAAATCACTTTTTAGGGTGTTTGGTTCCATTTTACAATATTAAAGAAATACCTTCAAGTGTTTCACAACACACTGCATTTAAATGAGTTTGCCCATCCAGGAAGAACACAGGCACCATCCCAGTTAATTGAAGGTATTCACAATCAGGTGTCAGCTGAGTGTGAAACCTGGAGCTGCAGATATGCATATTGAGTATTCTCAATGAGCCATTTTAAAAATAATTATTGTATCTTCAGCTATAACAGTCAAAGTGAGATTATCTAAGCACAGAAGCATATAACTCTTACCTAGGTTTATCAGTGAAATGAAATTTTATCATCTGTCCTTGTTTTTACCCATTTATCTTTAATTACCCTTAAGGGATGATGGGATCCTAAGGTTTATTTCCAACCTAATAACAAAGGCTTTTGAATGTCATGAAATATTACATTTTTTCATATATCTACTATCAATAAGAATAATTATTATGATATTCTAATTGAATTTTGGATAGCTCACATTGATTCATCTGACTTGTGATTAAAATCCTGACATCATTCTAATAAACCCCGCTGAGATGAATAGTGAGCTGTAATGCTCAGAGTTCTGCTTTCAGTGTCGCTTTTTCTCTCCATTCTTCTTTAGAGCCACCTGTGGCTGGTGCCAATATATCCCACAGAGCCATCTGTGATTCACACTCAGTTTCTCACCTCACCTCAGTTGAGCAGTCAAGGAAACATTCCATGAAACCACAGCTGGCACTGAGGGAGAGCAAGCGGTGTGGCACAACAGACATTTGGAAGATCCTACTTATGCCAACTACTTACACACACTGAAGCCCTACAGTAGGGATGCTGGCTGTAATCAAGTTTATGACTAGATGGATATGATAACATAAGAAGCCATGAATTTATCTGCTGTCAAATAGTTAACTCTTTAGTGTACGTGAGGTAGCAGGAGTAAGCCAAGGTATATTTCTGAGGAGCAGAATGGTTATTAAGCCAAGAAAGTTTGGCATCATTTCAGAACACTGGGGCCTTTCACTGTGATTTTCATATTGTGTTTGTTACAGATTCTATACAGTATCTTAATCAGCCATAGAAATTCCAACTACCAAAAGATCCAGTGGGTCATAAAGGATGAGTTGGCACAGATTATAGTGCAGCCTGGACCCATTAAAGATCCTTCTAATCAAAGCTAGCAGCATTTTAGGACACTAGGTCAACACTATGAGCAATACACTCAAATACACTCAAACTTAGTATATGCTGAACACAAAATCAAAGAATTCAATGTAATATTTCTGTTGCTTAGAAGCAGAACCAGTCACTCACTTTAGTGGTGATATCCTTATGTGTCCCATTATAATGAACAGCAGAAATTTACTGACATAAGTATTACCATTACGTTCCTGCTGCTTTCTGCTCTTCAATGCCCATGATCAGTATATTATTAAAATAGTGAAGCAGCATGATACCTTGTCATGTGAGAGTGAGATTGTCATTGTCACTGCAGAAATAGGTAGTAGGTGTGGTCTAAGACATGATGGTGAAGGTGTACTGCTGTCCCTATTGGGTAAAAACAAATTACATTTAAAGTTCAAGTCTTCCTGGAAGAGGGAAAAAAAAGAAAATACAACCAATGAGATCAATGGTTTAATTTCAGATATCTAAGACAACATTGATCTGTTCCTGCAAGAATACCACATTGGGCACAAGGTCTGCAATTAAAGTCACCAGCATATTAGACTTAAAACAATCCATCATCATTCTCCATGTCTCATTTATCTTCTGTATTCATCAAACTGGAGAATTAAATGTCAGTATGATATTAATAATCACACCTCAATCTTTCAAACCTTTCATAATTACACTAATCTCGCCATTCCCTCTGGAATGTGACATTACTTTCTCTTTCATTATTTGAAGAAAGGGCAAATCCAAGGACTTCTTCTAGAATCTTCCAACCTTTACTTTATTCACCTTCATAATTTATTCACCTGTGTAACCAATAGGATGATACTGATATTGCTACTTTCTGAAGAGACACATATATATCCTATTTCTGGATTTTTGACTACATATATATATATATATATATATACACACACACATGTATATCAAATATTAAATGTATATATATATATATCAAAATTAACTACCAGCAAAATTAAAACATCAGATCAATAAAATAGTATTTAATAAGAATTTATTGTGCATATAAGAACAGTTCATGAACTAGGACCTTTCAGAGCAACAGTGGAATGAGGCTCAGAAGTATTTTATTATAGGGCAGGTTATAGAGTAAATATGCAAAGGCTGTTTATTCTTCGAAATGATTGGTTAGAGCACTAGACTTTCCCTAGTGATAAGGAATTGGTTAAAAGTAGTTACCTCATGTCAGTTTGGGGGGAACAGCTTAAGTTTCATTTATGATTTTCAGAGGTATTTGTAAGAAATAACCTACAAGCTACATCCAGATTTGCTTACACAGCTTAAGTGGTTTCATCTGCTCAGGGAATTTTCAACTCTTATCTCCATTTTGTATTTAATTTTATTTACATTATATCATATTATATTATATTATATTATATTATATTATATTATATACAGCCATATACTCAGAAACTGAGAGAATGGCCATAGGAGTCTTTGGAGAAAATGATTCACAGTATGTATCTGTAAGGTTATAGCAAGGACCTTCCTCAAAAATACCTGGTAGGTGTGGGAAAAAGCAGTGGGGTTTGTCAGGTTCCCTGAGCAATCATCTCAGTCCAGCCACATATTTACCCCACAGGCCAGTGCCCCAAAATGACTCAGCTGTCATGCCATTAGATCACTGGGGCTGGAAGAGCTGATCACACTCTGACTGATGCAGTAACTTGTAAACAGGTCTCTGTTTCTGACTTTTTGGTGAACATAGCTGGCATAGTTGTCAGGATATGGAGTGACCACCCACGCAGCAGTCCAGCAACTACTCTGACTCTATGTATGGTACCTAACGAACCCACTGTGTGAGCCTTCTGTTCAGTTGCATTGGATCTGTGGGCAATGTGGCTGACAGGGTCTTGGTGCTCCAGCCAGGTGTCATACCTCAGCCTCAGAGGTGAGAGAGCCAACTTCAGGACACTGGACCACAAGAGGCTGCCTGGCCCCATGTAATATCAATTGGCGAGAGCTCTCCCAGGGATCTCTGTCTCAATGCTAAAACAGAGCTCCACTCAACGACCAGCAAGCTCCATTGCTTCACACCCCACAACAAACAACTAGCAAGATTGGAACACAACCCCACCCATTAGCAGAGAGGCTGCCTAAAATCATAATAAGGCCAGAGACACCCCAAAACAAACCACCAGATGTGATCCTGCCCACCAGAAAGACAAGATCCAGCCTCATCCACCAGAGCACAGACACCAGTCCCCTCCACCAGGAAGACTACACAACCCACTGAACCAACTTTACCCACTGAGGGGAGACACCAAAAACAATGGGAACTACAAACCTGCAGCCTGCGAAAAAGAGACCCCAAACACAGTGAGTTAAGCAAAATGAGAAGACAGAGAAACATGCAGCAGATAAAGGAGTAAGGTAAAAACCCAACAGACTGAACAAATGAGGGGGAAGTAAGCAGTCTACCTGAAAAGAGAATTCAGAGTAATGATAGTAAGGATGATCCAAAATCTTGGAAATAGAATGGAGAAAATACAAGAAACGTTTAACAAAGACCTAGAAGAACTAAAGAGCAACAAACAATGATGAACAACACAATAGATGAAATTAAAAATTCTCTAGAAGGAATCAATAGCAGAATAACTGAGGAAGAAGAACGGATAAGTGACCTGGAAGATAAAACAGTGGAAATAACTACTACAGAGCACAATGAAGAAAAAGGAATGAAAAGAATTGAGAACAGTGCCAGAGGCCTCTGGGACAACATTAAAGGCACAAACATTCAAATTATAGGGGTCCCAGAAGAGGAAGGGAAAAAGAAAGGGACTGAGAAAATATTTGAAGTGATTTTGGTTGAAAACATCCCTAATATGGGAAAGGAAACAGTCAATCAAGTCCAGGAAGTGCAGAGTCCCATACAGGATAAACCCAAGGAGAAACATGCCAAGACACATATTAATCAAACTATCAAAAATTAAATACAGAGAAAAAATATTAAAATCAGCAAGGGAAAAGCAACAAATAACATACAAGGGAATCCCCATAAGGTTAACAGGTGATCTTTCGGCAGAAACTCAGTAAGGCAGAAGGGAGTGGCAAGACATATTTAAACTGATGAAAGGAAAACACCTACAACCAAGATTACTCTACCCAGCAAGGATTTCACTCAGATTCAATGGAGAAATTAAAACGTTTACAGACAAGCAAAAGATAAGAGAATTCAGCACCACCAAACCAGCATTACAACAAATCCTAAAGGAACTTCTGTAGGCAGGAAACACAACGAAAGGAAAAGAACTACATTAACAAACCCAAAACAATTAAGAACATGGTAATAGGAGCATATATATCAATAATTACCGTAAATGTAAATGGATTAAATCATCCCAACAAAAGACATAGACTGGATGAATGGATATAAAACAAGACCCGTACATATACTGTCTACAAGAGACCCACTTCAGACCTAGGGACACATACAGACTGAAAGGGAAAGGATGGAAAAAGATATTCCATGAACATGGAAATCAAAAGAAAGCTGGAGTAGCAATTCACATATCAGACAAAATAGACATTAAAATAAAGACTATTACAAGAGACAAAGAAGGACACTACACAATGATCAAGGGATCAATCTAAGAAGAAGAAATAACAATTGTAAATATTGATGCACCCAACACAGGAGCACCTCAATACATAATGCAAAAACTAACAGCCATAAAAGGGGTAATTGACAGTAAGACAATCATAGTAGGGGACTTTAACACCCCACTTTTACAAATGGATAGGATGAACCAAAATGAAAATAAATAAGGAACACAAGCTTTAAATGACACATTAAACAATATGGACTTTATTTATAGGACATTCCATCCAAAAGCAACAGAATACGTTTTCATCAAGCACTCATGGAACATTCTCCAGGGCAGATCATATCTTGAATCCCAAATCAAACATTGGTAAATTTAAGAAAATTGAAATTGTATCAAGTATCTCTTCCTACCACAACGCCATGAGAATAGATATCAATTACAGGAAAAATAAAAAACTGTAAAAAATACAAATGTATGGAGGCTAAAAAATACACTATTAAATAACCAAGAGAGCTCTGTAGAAATCAAAAAATACCTAGAAAAAAATGACAATCAAAACACGACAACCCAAAATGTATGGGATGCAGCAAAAGCAGTTCTAAGAGGGAAGTTTATAACAATAAAATCCTACCTCAAGAAAAAAGAAAAATCTCAAATAAACAACCTAACCTTACACCTAAAGCAGTTAGAGAAAGAACATAAAAAACCCAAAGTTAGCAGAAGGAGAGAACACATAAATATCAGATCAGAAATAAATGAAAAAGAAATGAAGGAAACGATGACCAAGATCAATAAAACTAAAAGCTGGTTACTTGAGAAAATAAACAAAATTGATAAACCTCTAGCCAGACCCATTAAAAAAAAGGGGGGAGAAGACTCCAATCAACGGAATTAGAAATGAAAAAGTATAAGTAACAGAAGACACTGCATAAATACAAAGGATCATGATTGATTACTAAAATCAACTATATGCCAAAAAAGTGGACAAGGTGGAAGGAATGGACAAATTCTTAGAAAAGCACAACCTTCCAAGACTGAACTAGGAAGAAATAGAAAATATAAATAGACCAAACACAAGCAATGATATTGAAACTGTGATTAAAAATCATCCAACAAACAAAAGCCCAGGACCAGATGGAGTCACAGGTGAATTCTATCAAACATTTAGAGAAGAGCTAACACCTATTTTTCTCATACTCTTCCAAAATATAGAAGAGGGAGGAACACTCACAAACTCATTCTACAAGGCCACCATCACCTTGATACCACAAGCAGACAAAGATGTCACAAAATGAAAACTACAGGTCAATATATCTGATGAACATAGATGCAAAAAACCTCAACAAAATACTAGCAAACAGAATCCAACAGCACGTTAAAAGGATCATACACCATGATCAAGTGGGATTTATCCTAGGGATGCAAGGATTCTTCAATATACACAAATCAATCAATGTGATACACCATATTAACAAATTGAAGGAGAAAAACCATATGATCATCTAAATAGATCCAGAAAAAGCTTTTGACAAAATTCAACACCCACCCACAGCCAACATCATTCTCAATTGTGAAAAACTGAAACCATTTCCATTAAGATCAGGAACAAGACAAGTTTGTCCACTCTCACCACTATTATTCAACATAGCTTTGGAAGTTTTAGCCATGACAATCAGAGATGAAAAAGAAATAAAAGGAATCTAAATCCTAAAAGTAGTAAAACTGTCACTGTGTGCAGATGACATGATACTATACATAGAGAATCCTAAAGATGCTACCAGAAAACTACTAGAGCTAATCATTGAATTTGGTAAACTAGCAGGATACAAAATTAGGGCACAGAAATCTCTTGCATTCCTATACACTAATGATGAAAAATCTGAAATAGAAATTAAGGAAATACTCCCATTTACCATTGCAACAAAAAGAATAAAATACCTAGGAATATACCTACCTAAGGAGACAAAAGACCTGTATACAGAAAACTATAAGACACTGATGAAAGAAATTAAAGATGATACAAACAGATGGAGAGATATACCATGTTCTTTGACTGGCAGAACCAACGTTGTGAAAATGACTATACTACCCAAAGTAATCTACAGATTCAGTGCAATCCCTATCAAACTACCAATGGCAATTTTCACAGAACTAGAAGAAAAAAATTCACAATTTGTATGGAAACACAAAAGACCCCGAATAGCCAAAGCAATCTTGAGAAAGAAAAATGAAGCTGGTGGAATCAGGTTCCTTGATTTCAGACTATACTACAAAGCTACAGTAATCAAGAGAGTATGGTACTGGCACAAAAACAGAAAGATAAATCAATGGAACAGGATAGAAAGCCCAGAGATAAACCCATGCACATATGTTCTTCTTATCTTTGATAATGGAAGCAGAAATATACAATGGAGAAAAGACAGCCTCTTCAATAAGTGGTGCTGGGAAAACTGGACAGCTACATGTAAAAGAATGAAATTAGAACACTACCTAACACCATATACAAAAATAAACTCAAAATGGATTAAAGACCTAAATGTAAGACCAGACACTATAAAACTCATTGAGGAAAACATAGGCAGAACACTCTATGACATAAATCATAGCAAGATTCTTTTTGACCCACCTCCTAGAGAAATGGAAATAAAAACAAAAATAAACAAATGGGACCTAATGAAACTTAAAAGCACTTGCACAGCAAAGGAAACCATAAACAAGATGAAAAGACAACCCTCAGAATGAGAGAAAATATTTGCAAATGAAGCAACTCACAAAGGATTAATCTCCAAACTGTACAAGCAAGTCATGTGGCTCATTATCAAAATACAGACCACCGGGCTTCCCTGGTGGCGCAGTGGTAAAGAATCTGCCTGCCAATTCAGGGGACACGGGTTCGTGCACCGGTCTGAGAAGATCCCACATGCTGCAGATCGGCTGGGCCCATGAGCCATGGCCGCTGGGCCTACGCGTCCGGAGCCTGTGTTCTGCAACAGGAGAGGCCACAACAGTGAGAGGCCCACATACCGCAAAAAAAAAAATACAAACAACCCAATCCAAAAATGGGCAGAAGACCTAAATAGATCTTTCTCAAAAGAAGATACACAGATTGCCAACAAACATATGAAAGGATGCTCAACATCACTAATCATTAGAGAAATGCATATCAAAACTACCATGAGGTATCACCTCACACCAGTCAGAATGGCCATCACCAAAAAATCTACAAACAATAAATGCTGGAGAGGGTGTCAAGAAAAGGAAACCCTCTTGCACTGTTGGTGGGAATGTAAATTGATACAGCTAATATGGAGAACAGTATGTAGGTTCCTTAAAAATCTAAAAATAGAACTACCATATGGCCCAGCAATCCCACTACTGAGCATATACCCTGATAAAACCATAAATCAAAAAGAGTCATGTACCACAATGTTCATTGCAGCTCTGTTTACAATAGCCAGGACATGGAAGCAACCTGAGTGTCCATCGACAGATGAATGGATAAAGAAGATGTGGCACATATATACAATGGAATATTACTCAGACATTAAAAGAAACGAAATTGAGTTATTTGTAGTGAGGTGGATGGACCTAGGGTCCGTCATACGGAGTGAAGTAAGTCAGAAAGAGAACAACAAATACCATATGCTAACACATATATATGGAATCTAAAAAAAAAAAAAATGTTTCTGAAGAACCTAGGGGCAGGACAGGAATAAAGTTGCAGGTATAAAGACGGACTTGAGGACACAGGGAGGGGGAAGGGTAAGCTGGGAAGACGTGAGAGAGTGGCATTGACAAATACACACTACCAAATGTAAAATAGAAAGCTAGTGGGAAGCAGCCACATAGCACAGGGAGGTCAGCTCGGTGCTTGTGACCACCTAGAGGGGTGGGGTAAGGAGGGTGGGAGGGAGATGCAAGAGGGAGGGTATATGGGGATATATGTATCCAAAAGCTGTTTCACTTAGTTATACAGCAGAAACTAACACAACAATGTAAAGCAATTATATCCAATAAAATGTTAAAAAAAAAAAAGAATAACTGCTCATTCTTTCAAGGCCTGTGAATCTGTAAAGAAACTCAGGTTTTAATATCAGACAAATAGCCATGAATTTCAAGCATTTTGACTGAAGACACATGCCTTTTCCCACAAGTTGGGAATTAAATAGGACCTTAACATTTAGCGTAATCCTAGGGATACAGGGGCCAAGATGAATTATTCCTTCAGTTGGAATCATAAATGTCCTGCTAACCATTATGTTAATTAATAGGTAAACACTGATAAGGTAACTCTGTGGAAGCATGTAGAGGTGAGCTTATTTTTTTTCCAAGATGGAAAAGTGGTAAAGACATTTATAAAAGTAAAGCAACATTCTTATCTAAAAGAATAAAACAGGAAATGTTATAGTTGAATAAAAACAATATTACAATGTGGTTAAACATAGGAATAATTAAACATGGGTAAATTACATATACATTTGGTGATAATCTTTATAATGGGTGGAATAGGGGAACTAGCTTGTAGACATGTATTTGTGTTGTGATCTTCATTAATGGCATGACCAGAATGGATTTGCTAATGTTCTTGTCTCTTTGTATCAGTAGCTCTGAATTCGAAATCATGGATGATTGTTTCTAACTGACCAAGGCTAAGTTAAAGCTCTTGCCCATACTGCAAATCGTCTGTGTGCGTAGATGTGTGGAAGGGGGAACACTGAGTGGACCTGAAAATCAAAGGTCTTTCTTTTAGTTATAACAGGTGGTGACCTCTCTTTTCCTATAATAAACCTCTAGAATTTAAGTTTAATGAAGGCAGTGACCTTGCCTATCTTATTACCACTGCATATCCTGTCCAATGTTCACATAGTTAGCAATCCATGTATTTGTTAAATTAATTTGTATATGAATAAATGGCAGCACTTGCCTAAATACTTTGAGGATTTTCAGATGCTCAGTCGCCAGAAAAATGACAACTGATACGTGGTGTTTTCAACGTTGTTTTTCCTACATTAAACAGGCTTCTTGATTCTACTGCATTTATCTATACTTCCACCCCCAAAACCACTCTTTCCACTTTGATCTAGTTCAGCAGACAAAAAAAAAAATAACAAAATTGTGCGCTGGATATCTGGGCATCAAAAATTCATAAAGACTCCTTGCTCTAGAGATTACAGAAGGTGTAAAGCATCTGCTCACATAATTTTTTAAAATTAGAAATAAATACGATCTTTTATAAATATGGTCACTCCTAGCCTTCAATGACTAATATGGATAAAGTAATAAAATAACATCTCAATATGCATATCACAGTGTATGCATTTGGTACATTTATTTTTTATTGATCACAGTTTGATCAAATGTTAATTATACTGTCAATTGCATGAATACATCTCAAATTTTTATTATGTTTAAATAGTTAAATCTTTTTATATATTTTTGTTTTCTTATTTATTCTGTTTTGTAATAAAAAGAGAATATACAAACTATTTAAGTAATTTAAAATAGGGACAGATATTTAAAATATTACAGACAATTTTACGTAAATAATGTCAGAATCCAGTTGAGAAATTCAAGATACTATGTGATAAATATTCAATGACTGAATTGTCTATTACTCAGTTTGTAGTATTATCACTATTAAGCTACCCAATTCAGCTTTGCAAAAACATCCTTATGCTTTGCCTAGATGATAGGGGTTACCCACTCCACCTACATAAGTTAGGGAGAGTAAAGAACAGAGCACATACTTTACATCATCTTGTTACTACTGAATCATTAAGAAAGAGGGTGGATGGCAGTGAGACTGGAGATAGATGGGCCCCAGGCTGAGCAGATGGAGTTCATCCCCTGTGGACAGAAACTCCATAACAGCAGGATAATAGAGGCTGGGTCCTGCCCAGTTAAAAGATAAGAGACCACATATTTCCCATTCTTGGAGTCAAGGAGACCTTCCTGTCTATAAGCTCCTTGGAGGCCAAAAGGGAAGTGTTGTCAATCTACCCATAGGCCTCATCTCTGGAATCCATCTTGACTAAGAGATGCATGCAGACACATGGGAAGATCCTGAGATATAACAACTACGGACTCAGAACCAGGCAAATCAAAATGATGAGCCAAAGGAAGCCCAGAAGAAATACCCCATATAAGTGATTCAAACTACTACTAACTCTCTCTCTGAGCCCACCCATGTGTTTATCCACACATACTCTTTTTCCTCCTAATAAAAACACTTTACTTGTTTCACTACTTTCTGTCTTTGTGGGAATTCTTTTTTGAAAAGCCAAAGAGCCAGGGCCTTGTCACTGGCCAATGGTCCCTGGTGGTCTAGTGGCTAGGATTCAGCACTTCCACTGCCGTGGCCTGACCTCAATCTCTGGCCAGGAATCGAAACCCTGCTTCAAGCTGCTGGCAAGCCGAGGCCACGTGAGATCAGCAGAACCAAGCTGAAAACAACTAGATTTCATAAGAAAACTATAATAATACCATATGTAAAGTAAGAGTTAATATAGTGTAAAGGTGTGGGTCATTCCATTAAGACAAGAAATGGGGGCTTCCCTGGTGGCGCAGTGGTTGAGAATCAGCCTGCTAATGCAAGGGACATGGGTTCGAGCCCTGGTCTGGGAGGATCCCACATGCCACGGAGCAACTAGGCCCGTGAGCCACAACTACTGAGCCTGCGCGTCTGGAGCCTGTGTTCTGCAACAAGAGAGGCTGCCATAGTGAGAGGCCCACGCACCGCGATGAAGAGTGGCCCCCGCTTGCCACAACTAGAGAAAGCCCTTGCACAGAAATGAAGATGCAACACAGCAAAAATAAATTAATTAATAAACTACTACCCCCAACATCTTCTTTAGAAAGAAAAAAAAAAAGACAAGAAATGCTCTTGTGTCCATTATCTCCTCCTCACAGAAATACAGTTAAATCTATATCATTCCTTGATAAGCTAAATAGTTGATGAAGAAATACTAATTTGAATCTCAGTTTCTGGAAGTAGAAACAGAGAATCAGGAAGAAGAAAAATTCAGTTAAGATAATAAAATTCTCTCCTAATTCCTGTGCAAATGTGTTCTGCTATGTTTCTCCACAGTTCTGGATGTCATTCTTTGCACAGACTTTTGCTAACAGGCAAAATATCAAATCAGCCTTTCTATTGAAACCCTTCTTTTTTTAAGAAACATACTATGAAATTGATCCTAAACTCTTACAATGATAAATAGCATTTCAAATACAATCATTCTGGTTCTAAAGTTATTTCAATCTGGACATCTAACTTTTGAAAGCATAAAACTGTAACTTAAATATGATACTGTAATTATATCAAAAAAATCATTCTAACTTACCATGAGTGGGAAAATACGCTAAATGCTTTATATGGATTTCCTCATTTAATTCTTAAAGCTGTGACATTACTGTAACCATTTTATAGATGAAGTAACTGACTGAAGACTTTGAAAGGTTAACGACCCAAACAAACGAAATTAGTTTGATTTGTTGATGTCCATTAAATTAGTTGAGGCCCCTACCAAGGAACAAAGAGAAGTTCTTTGCTTAAGGTGAATACAGAAAAGGTAGTGGGAAGGTGAGAAGTCTGACCAATACAGAGAGACTCGAGAGGAAGGCAAGAACCATGTAGAAGGGTGACAAGGATAAATTGTGTACATTACAATTTTGGCTCACTTCAGCCTGTTCCTAGACATGGCAAATAATTTTAGCATCCCCCTTTTGAAAGTAAGATTGCTAGTCTAGGGCTTCCCTGGTGGCGCAGTGGTTGAGAGTCCGCCTGCCGATGCAGGGGACACGGGTTTGTGCCCCAGTCTGGGAAGATCCCACATGCCGTGGAGCAGCTGGGCCCGTGAGCCATGGCCGCTGGGCCTGTGCGTCCGGAGCCTGTGCTCCACTGCGCAACGGGAGAGGCCACAACAGTGAGAGGCCTGCGTACCGCAAAAAAAAAAAAAAAAAAAAAAAAAAACATTGCTAGTCTACACTTTATTCTATAAGTTACTGAAGATCATCAATGTTGTCAGGGAGAAAGAAATTTTCCTCTACCCTTCTGGTCTATGAATTAAATTGACATATGACACATTAACAGGAGAAAATCAAACAAAAGTTTAATAACATGTACACATGGGAAAGATTAAGGAAAACTGAGTAACTCATCAAAATGGCCAAAGCCCTCACCTTAAATACCATCTTCAGCTGAAGACAAAGGAGGATGTTGGGGGTAGTGGTTAGGCATTTCAAAGGGGAGGAAGGTAACTGACATGACATTGCTAGGTTCCTCCCTGTCTGCCACACCTAGTTCATACTATAGTTATATAGTTATATACTATATACTGCATATATATAGTATATACTATACTATATATAGTATGTATACTATATACATACTATAGTTATCCATGGTAATAGCTCCCTTCCTGGAACGGGTCCTCTATCTACATTCTTTTAGGCATTTAGAGGGAATGTCAAATTTTTTCCTAAATCTTTTGGGCCTTAAAAATAATCAGCCTAAACTAATCCTTATGCCAAAGAGACACATACTTGGGGTGGCAAATTCTGCTCCCCTACAATGTTCAAACACTTTTTATTTCTTGTTTGTTGTATTATGTTTTAAAGAAAATGCACAGTGGCATTTAACTAATATGTACTAAAGGGATTTCAGGGTTCATGTGTAATCTCTCATTTTCTCTCAATGCTAACGGAATAAGCTTTTTTTTTCCCAAGGGAACATTTTTGAATGGTACATCTCTAAAAGGCACTTAAGATGATTTAAATAGCACACATCATCTTTGGCACTACACTATTGCTGCATGCCTTCAGTCAGTAAATAAGATAACATATCTAGTAAGATAAGATGAATTCTCAATTCAATTCCGAACATCACTAACATCTGTAAAGAATGTGGGTACTCGTGATAACCCTATGACATCTATAGCATTAGTATTGCACCTTTATAGATGAGGCAGTTGAATCTGAAACTAACTTGCCCAGTATGAGGAAAACAATAAGTGGCAAAGCAAGGTCTTGAACACTTTTCTTATCAAACCCTGTGCTTCATGCATAGCACTGTTGTGGGCCAGAGAGGCCCCTCAATACAATCCTCAATGGGATATTGGTTATTTTGGATTAAAGTGATGAAAGAAAGAGTCGATGCAAAAGGGATACTTTGGCCCTCTTCTCTGTCTCCCTGAAAGCTGGAAATAAGTTCCTCATGTGAAAGGTGTACTCATGCATCTGGATGCAGAAGGACACCCTTATCACCAGAGATAGGGATGGGCAACAAGCCTATATAAACAAACCCTGTAACTTCTTTAATTTACTACTGTTACTGAGTCCACACTCTTGCTGCACATCACGACAGGCCAAAAATCGAGAGGTAAGTTGTTAGGGCAAGGAATAGTGACTTTATTCGGAAAGCCGGCAGACCAAGAAGATGGAGGACCCGTGTCCTAAGAAACCATCTTGCCTGAGTTAGAATTCAGGCTCCTTTTATTCTAAAAGAGGAAAGTAAAGTCCAACATTTCCTGGTTCCCATCAGCCTCTGGAGGGGATGTGTTAATTTCTTCCTCCCTGCAGTCATTCACAGGTGGGCCTGGTCAGGATGTTTCCAGTGAGCTAAACAAAGGTATTTTAGCTTAGTGCTCATTACCTGGGAAGCAGGGTTCCCAGAGATGGGCCGTTATGTATAATTTAAGCTTACAGGCAACATCCCTTCAGTGATTAACTTGTAATAGAATACAACGGTTCTTCCCTATTACACTACCCCAAGCCAAAACCCTTCACTAATTAAGCATCCAAAGCCTAAGTTTCTTTGTCCTCACAGATTTATTATTTCTTTGTCTAAAAAGTATGAAAGCTGTCTGCTTTGGCACTTCTTAGGTCCTATTTCTATGATACCTCCCTGCATGCACACAAATTAAAATTTGTTTCTTTTACTCTTGTTAATCTTTGTGTCAATTGTATTATTAGCTCAAGCACAAGAACTCACAACGAGTAGAGGAGGAAGCTTCCACCTCCTGGACAGCAGCACGCAGTTCACTTCAGACACGACATTGGGCTCAAATAAGTAAGAACTGAATTCTCTATCACAGAATGTGTCTAAATACAGGCAGAAAAACTCCTTGACAGAGAGGCACAGGACTCTAGCTATAGCTTGACTAGATAGTTTCTAAAGGGCCTCTTAACTCCGAGAGGCTGAGTTAGGTTAACTATAACATCTCTGTGAATCATGACTATCTCAGTCTGAGTTGCATGTTCCATGATTTCACTGTTCTCAGGTTATTATACATTGACATTACAAGCTCAAAGTAATGTAGTGGATCTTCATGCAAAGGAGTGGCTTAAATTTTGTTACTATGCTTCGGAGTCTTGTTTTCTTTTTAACATCTTTATTGGAGTATAATTGCTCTACAGTGTTGTGTCAGCCTCTGGGGTATAACAAAGTGAATCAGGCATATGTATACATACATCCCCATGTCCCCTCCCTCTTCGTCTCCCTCCCACACTCCTTATCCCACCCTTCTAGGAGGTCAAAAAGCACTGAGCTGATGTCCCTGTGCCATGCAGCTGCTTCCCACTAGCTATCTATTTTACATTTGGTAGTGTATATATGTCGGGGCTACTCTCTTACTTCATGCCAGCTTATCCTTACCCCTCCCCTTGTCCTCAAGTCCATTCTCTACATCTGTGTCTTTATTCCTATCCTGCCGCTAGGTTCATGAGAACAATTACTTTTTTAGATTCCATATATATGTGTTAGCATACGATATTAGTTTTTCTCTTTCTGACTTACTTCACTCTGTATGACAGACTCTAGGTCCATCCACCTCACGACAAATAAATCAATTTTGCTTCTTTTTATGTCTGAGTAATATTCCATTGTATATATGTGCCACATCTTCTTTATCCATTCATCTGTCAATGGACACTTAGGTTGCTTCCATGTCCTGGCTATTGTAAATAGAGCTGCAATGAACATTGTGGTACATGACTCATTTTGAATTATGGTTTTCTCAGGGTATATGCCCAGTAGTGGGATTGCTGGGTCATATGTTAATTCTATTTTTAGTTATTTAAGGAACCTCCATACTGTTCTCCATAGTGGCTGTATCAATTTATATTCCCACCAACAGTGCAAGAGGGTTCCCTTTCCCCCACAGCCTCTGCAGCATTTATTGTTTGTAGATTTTTTTGAGGATGGTCATTCTGACTGGTGTGAGGTGATACCTCATTGTAGTTTTGATTTGCATTTCTCTAATGATTACTGATGTTGAGCATCCTTTCATGTGTTTGTTGGCCATCTGTATATCTTCTTTGGAGAAATGTCTATTTAAGTCTTCTGCCGGTTTTTGGATTGGGTTTTTTGTTTTTTTGATACTGAGCTGCATGTATATTTTGGAGATTAAACCTTTGTCAGTTGCTTCATTGGCAAAAATTTTCTCCCATTCTGAGGGTTGTCTTTCCATCTTGTTTATGGTTTCCTTTGCTATGCAAAAGCTTTTAAGTTTCATTAGGTCCCATTTGTTTATTTTTGTTTTCATTTCCATTTCTCTAGGAGGTGGATCAAAAAGGATCTTGCTGTGATTTATGTCATAGTGTTCTGCCTATGTTTTACTCAAAGAGTTTTATAGTGTCTAGCCTTACATTTAGGTCTTTAATCCATTTTGAATTTATTTTTGTGTATGGTGTTAGGAAGTGTTCTAATTTCATTCTTTTACATACAGCTGTCCAGTTTCCCCAAAAACACTTATTGAAGAGACTATCTTTTCTCCATTGTATACTCTTGCCTACTTTATCAAAGATAAGGTGACCATATGTGCATGGGTTTATCTCTGGGACTTCTATCCTGTTCCATTGATCAATATTTCTGTTTTTGTGCCAGTACTATACTGTCTTTATTACTGTAGCTTTGTAGTATAGTCTGAAGTCCAGAAGCCTGATTCTTTGAGCTCTGTTTTTCTTTCTCAAGATTGATTTGGCTATTCAGGGTCTTTTTTGTTTCCATGCAAATTGTGAAATTTTTTGTTCTAGTTCTAGGAAAAATGCCATTGGTAGTTACATAGGGATTGCACTGAATCTGTAGATTGCTTTGGGTAGTATAGTCATTTTCACAATGCTCATTCTTCCAGTCCCAGAACATGGTATATCTCTCCATCTGTTTGTATCACCTTTAATTTCTTTCATCAGTGTCCTTTAGTTTTCTGCATACAGGTATTTTTTCTCCTTAGGTAGGATTGCTCCTAGGTATTTTATTCTTTTTGTTGCAATGGTAAATGGGAGTGTTTCTTTAATTTCTCTTTCAGATTTTTCATCATTAGTGTATAGGAATGAAAGAGATTTCTGTACCCTAATTTTGTATCCTGCTACTCTACAAAATTTATTGATTACTTCTAGTAGTTTTCTGGTACTGTCTTTAGGATTCTCTATGTATAGTATCATATCATCTGCAAACAGTGACAGCTTTACTTCTTCTTTTCTGATTTGGATTCCTTTTATTTCTTTTTCTTCTCTGATTGCCATGGCTAAAACTTCCAAAACTATGTTGAATAAGAGTGGTGAGAGTGGGCAATCTTGTCTTGTTCCTGATCTTAGAGAAAATGGTTTCAGTTTTTCACCATTGAGAATGATGTTGACTGTGGGTTTGTCATATATGGCCTTTATCATGTTGAGGTAAGTTCCCTCTATGCCCACTTTCTGGAGAGTTTTTTATCAGAAATAGGTGTTGAGTTTTGTGAAAAGCTTTTTTTGCATGTATTGAGATGATCATATTGTTTTTATCCTTCAGTTTGTTAATATGGTGTATCACACTGATTTGCGTACATTGAAGAATCCTTGCATTCCTGGGATAAACCCCACTTAATCATGGTGTATGATTTTTTAATGTATTGTTGGATTCTGATTGCTAGTATTTTGTTGAGGATTTTTGCATCTATGTTCATCAAGTATATTGGCCTATAGTTTTCTTGTTTTGTGACATCTTTGTCAATTTTGGTATCAGTTTGGTATCAATAATTGGTGATCGTGGCCACGTTGAATGAGTTTGGGAGTGTTCCTCCCTCTGCTATATTTTGGAAAAGTTTGAGAAGGATATGTATTAGTTCTTATGTAAATGTTTGATAGAATTCGCCTGTGAAGCCACCTGGTCTGGGGCCTCTTTTTCTTGGAAGAATTTTTTTTTTTAAACACCTTTATTGGAGTATATTTGGTTTACAATTGTGTGTTAGTTTCTGCTTCATAACAAAGTGAATCAGTTATACATATACATATGTCCCCATATCTCTTCCCTCTTGCATCTCCCTCCCTCCCACCCTCCATATCCCAGTCCTCTAGGTGGTCACAAAGCACCGTGTTGATCTCCCTGTGCTATGCGGCTGCTTCTTGGAAGATTTTTAATCACAGTTTCAATTTCAGTGTTTGTGATTAGTGTGTTTACCTTTTCTATTTCTTCCTGGATCAGTCTTGGAAGGTTGTGCTTTTCTAAGAATTTTCCATTTCTTCCATGTTGTCGATTTTATTGGCATATAATTGCTTGTAGTAATCTCTCATGATCCCTTGTATTTCTGCAGTGTCAGTTGTTACTTCTCCTTTTTCATTTCTAATTCTGTTGATTTGAGTCTTCTCCCTTTTTTTCTTTATGAGTCTGGCTTATGGTTTATCAATTTTGTTTATCTTCTCAAAGAACCAGCTTTTAGTTTTATGGATCTTTGCTATTGTTCCTTTCGTTTCTTTTTCATTTATTTTTGATCTGATTTTTATGATTTCTTTCCTTTGCTAACCTTGGGGTTTTTTCGTTCTTCTTTCTCTAGTTGCTTTAGGTGTAAGGTTAGGTTGTTTGAGATTTTTCTTGCTTCTTGAGGTAGGATTGTATTGCTATAAACTTCCCCCTTAGAACTGCTTTTGCTGCATCCCAGAGGTTTTGGGTCATTGTGTTTTCATTGTCATTTGTTTCTAGGTATTTTTTGATTTCCTCTTTGATTTCTTCAGTGATCTCTTGGTTATTTAATAGTGTATTGTTTAGTCACCATGTGTTTGTATTTTTTACAGTTTCTTTTTTCCTGTAATTGATATCTAGTCTCATGGCACTGTGGTCAGAAAAGGTACTTAATACAATTTCAATTTTCTTATATTTACCAAGGCTTGATTTGTGACCCAAGATATGATCTATCCTGGAGAATGTTCCATGAGCACTTGAGAAGTAATTGTATTCTGTTGTTTTTGGATAGAATGTCCTTTAAACATCAATTAAGTCCATCTTGTTTAATGTGTCATTTAAAGCTTGTGTTTCCTTATTTATTTTCATTTTGGATGATCTGTCCATTGGTGAAAGTGGGGTGTTAGAGTCCCATACTATTATTGTGTTAGTGTCTATTTCCCCTTTTATGGCTGTTAGCATTTGCCTTATGTATTGAGGTGCTCCTATGTTGGGTGCATAAATATTTACAATTGTTATATCATCTTCTTGGATTGATCCCTTGATCATTAGGTAGTATCCTTCTTTTTCTCTTATAATAGTTTCTATTTTAAAGTCAATTTTGCCTGATATGCGAATTGCTACTCCAGCTTTCTTCTGATTTCCATTTGCATGGAATATCTTTTTCCACCCCCTCACTTTCAGTCTGTATGTGTCCCTAGGTCTGAAGTGGGTCTCTTGTAAACAGCATATATACAGGTCTCTTTTTTGTATCCATTCAGCCAGTCTATGTCTTTTGGTGGGAGCATTTAATCTATTTACATTTAAGGTAATTATCAATATGTATGTTCCTATTCCCATTTTCTTAACTGTTTTGGGTAGGTCTTTTCCTTCTCTTGTGTTTCCTGCCTAGAGTATTTCCTTTAGCATTTGTTGTAAAGCTGGTTTGGTGGTGCTGGATTCTCTTAGCTTTTTCTTATCTAAAAAGTTTTTAATTTCTCCATTGAATCTGAATCAGATCCTTGCTGGGTAGAGTAATCTTGGTTGTAGGTTCTTCCCTTTCATCACTTTAAATATGTCCTGCCAGTCCCTTCTGGCTTGCAGAGTTTCTGCTGAAAGATCAGCTGTTAACCTTATGGGGATTCCCTTGTATGTTATTTGTTGCTTTTCCCTTGCTGCTTTCAATATTTTTTCTTTGTATTTAATTTTTGATAGTTGAGTAATATGTGTCTTGGCATATTTTTCTCTGGATTTATCCTGTATGGTATCTCTGTACTTCCTGGACTTATTGACTATTTCCTTTCCCATGTTAGGGAAGTTTTTGACTCTAATCTCTTCAAACATTTTCTCAGACACTTTCTTTCTCTTCTTCTTCTGGGACCCCTATAATTTGAATGTTGGTGTGTTCTATGTTGTCCCAGTAGTCTCTGAGACTGTCCTCAATTCTTTTCATTCTTTCTTCTTTATTCTGCTCCCTGGCAGTTATTTCTACCATTTTATCTTCCAACTCACTTATCCGTTCTTCTGCCTCAGTTATTCTGTTATTGATTCCTTCTAGAGTATTTTTAATTTTTGTAATTTTGTTGTTCATCACTGTTTATTTGCTCTTTAGTTCTTCTAGATCCTTGTTAAATGTTTCTTGTATTTTATCCATTCTATTTCCAAAATTTTGCATCATCTTTACTATCATTATTCTGAATTCCTTTTCAGGTAGGTTGCCAATTTCATCTTCGTTTATTTGGTCTTGTAGGTTTTTACCTTGCTCCTTCATCTGTAACAAACTTTTTTGTCTTTTTCATTTTTTTTTTTTTTTTTTTGATGGGTCATGACGTATTCCTGTCTTACTGGTTGTTTGGCCTGAGACATGCCACACTGGAGTGTACCGGCAGTTGGATAGAGTTAGGTCTTGGTGCTGAGATGAGGACCGCTGTGAGGCCTCACTCTGACTGATATTCCCTGGGGTCTGAGGTTCTCTGTTAGTCCAGCTGTTTGGACTTGGAGCTCCTACCACAGGAGCTCAGGCCCAACCTCCAGCCTGGGAACCAAGATCCCTCAAGCTTCATGGTGTGGTTAAAAGAAAAAAAAAAAAGGAAGAAAGAAAGAATGGATCAATACAATATCAAAGAATAAAAAACAAAATAAAATTAGAAAGATAAAAAATATATTAGGAAAAATAAAAGTATAATTGAAATAACTGCAACAAGGTAAAATAAAACCACAACAGAAAAAAGAAAAAAAAGGTGTGTGTGGGGGGGAACAAACCAAAAGGAGAGAGATCACTAACAAAGTATAAAGAATAAAATAAAATTAGAAGAATAAAAGATTAGGAAAAATAAAAATATAAAAGAATCAACAACAATGAATCAATGAGTTTAAACAGAACCCCAATGTAAAAGAGGAAAAAAGAAAAGAAAAAAACCCAAAAATATCCTTGGCTATGGGTGTGGAGTTTAGGTGGGGCATAGAACTTAGGCATGGGTGGGGTTTTGGGTGGGGCAGGGCCTAGGTGTGGTGACATTCAAGCATGGGGCGGGGCCTCTGCTTAGGACCTGCAAAAGGGAAGAAGCAGCACATGGAAAGGAGGGCCTCTGGAGTGTGGAGTTCTGGAGCTTGGAGGTAGGGCCTGAGTGAGGGTGTGTGGGTAGGGTTTAAGCTCAGCTCGTTGGAGGGGTTCTCTGAGTATGGAAGTAGTGCCCTGGGTGGGGGTGTAGGGGCAGGGCTTGGGCTCTGGGTGGCAGGAGAGAGGCTCCGAGGGCAGAGGATTAGGCCTGGGAGCCCAACAGATTCCCCCATGCCTATGTGGACAGGGAAAGCACTGGCCCTGCTCCCTTCCATTACTTGGCACCATTCCCCACTATCTCCCCCAGGGTGTCCTCTGTCGCCACTGGACCTCTAACCATGGGTGGGCCCCACTGGGTGTAGGAACTCCTCCCCTCCCCCAGTCACCCCTCAGAGGTGCCGGTCTCAGAGGTCCGGCCTTCACTTTTGCTCCCTCTTCCCTCCCTCCCACTCCTTCAGGACCCTCGTGGCTGGTGGGGGCCTAGGTGGGCAGAGGATCAGGTCCGGGATCTCAACAGGTTCCTAGGGGTCCAAGTAGGCAGGGGAAACCTGGCCACACTCCCTTTTGATCCTCTGCCCTCCCAATGGTTCCCCAATTTCCCCCTTTGGGAGTGGGATCCCTTTCCCTCCCACAGCTGCCCCTTAGGGGCACCAGTCCCATCCTGCCTCCACTTCTCCTCCCCCTTCACTCCCCCCAAGCCTCATATCCTACCCGGTTGCTGGGGGTTCCTCCCACCCCCTTAGGTGTCTGTGGTCCCCCACCAGTGTTTGGTAGGTGCCCTAGTTGTAAGCAGACGTGAATTCTGCATCCTCCTAGTACGCCATCTTGACTCCACCCCACCGGTATGAATCTTTGTGTATCTGCTTTAGAGTTTTTAACACACATTTATATATGTGATTTCATTTCATTTTTGCCACAACCCTGCATAGTAGAGAACGTAACTGTTTTAATTTCTGTATAACAAATTTGATAATTAAGTCCCTGCTAGAAGGAGAGTGGCTTGGCCAGATTTCCATAATTAACAATTCATAGAATTGGGGCTAGACCTTAGTTCTTTCCCCTATATTTTCTGCCTTTGGGATCTGTACCCTATAGAATCCTCCCACCCCACCCTTAATTTTGCCAGCAACGGAAGAGGAACGTCTTTAAAGGTTACATTTCTCTTGTAATGTCCAGTGACTATTAAGTGTCATTTTGTTATGTGTAATTTTATGCTTGCTCTAAACCTGGAAAATGGAAAATTAACCAGGTAATGAACTGTTTTATCTCTGATGCCAAATAGTCCATGTTCTATTTGCCTCCTTTTAAATTTGCTGCTTCAGTGCTTTGTGGAGAGTCCTGGTCTTTATTTGTAAGAGCAGGCTGCAAGCAGTTAGCTGGAAAACAATTTGCCTTAGCCTTTGCACAGGTAGTGTTTTATATTTGAAGTGGTATTGACATAACACTTACAGCATTTGATAACTCAACTGCACGGACAAGAGAAGTTAACTGAGGAAAGAAAGAACAGCTGAGAATGTTGCAAGGCACTGCTATCTAATCAGGTGTTGCTACAGGACAAGCTAGAAGCTCTGCAGAAAGGAAGCCACCATGAAGAATCAGCTTGCATAGGATCAGAGAACATCTATTGCTCTGTGGCCTCTATATCCTTTTATATGTTGCCAATATTCTCCTACATACTATGTGATATGTTAATTGGGGTTGAAAAAACAAGGGATCTAGACAGAAGCAAAGCTAATTCTACATTATTGAAACTTCTTTTTCTCTCAGAGGAGGGAATCTGTTTACTTTATTGTTCTAAGAAAGAACAATAAGCACATATTAACACAACCCAGTCGCCACTTCCTAACTGCACAAAGAAGCTTCTAAGCTTCTTAGCTCAACAGAGTCTTTTAATATACCTATATGCAAGCTCTACACTGTGGTGCAATGCCATTCTAACTAAATGAGGGGCAAAGAGTCTCCTTTTTTATGCAAATGAGGTCACCACTGAGCACTCAAAATTGTAATTTAGCAGATGGCTGGCAACTGCAGGTTGTTAATAAAGGTGAACAAACATACGGGCAGTCGCCTCCAGGGATATAAAGCTTCAGATGCTGTGGAGAGCCTTGAAAGCAGAACAAACCCTATGCACACTGGAGGGGCCCTGAGTTGTCCCACCCTGCGTGTTTTGTTTTTCTTTTTTTTAATTTTTTGCTGAGTTGGGTCTTCATTGCTGTGCACGGGCTTTCTCTACTTGTGGCAAGTGAGGGCTACTCTTCGTTGTGGTGCGTGTGCTTCTCAGGGCGGTGGCTTCTCTTGTTGCAGAGCACAGGCTCTAGGCACAAAGGCTTCAGTAGTTGTGTCTCACGGGCTCTAGAGCACAGCCTCAGTAGTTGTGGCGCACGGGCTTAGTTGCTCCGCAGCATGTGGGATCTTCCCGGGCCTGGGATGGAACCTGTGTCCCCTGCATTGGCAGGAGGATTCTTAACCACTGCGCCACCAGGGAAGCCACCCACCCTGCATGTTGAGTCATGTTTCTCTGAGGCTGTTGCGTTTCCTGTAGTCTAATATTTTGCCAACACCTGACTTTATGGCAGGGATAGCAGCAGAGTCTGAGATAAATGAAAAGAATAAACATCAGTAGAGGTAAAATGAAGTATGTGTCATTTTAGACACTTTAAACAGTGAGAACCAGAAAAATCCAACTCAGGCCTGAAAAATTAAGAAATGTGTTCACAAAATTAGAAGTTCAGAGATAGAGCAAGTTCCAAAAGAACAGTCAGTGGGATCATTTTGCTCTCTGCTCTGCCTGCCTCAGCATCAGCTTTATCCCAAGGTTGTACCATCCCTCCCCCAAGTGGTTACAATACGATCTCTGTGGCAATCAGGGAATCATACAAACTGAGAAAAAAAAAAAAAAAAAAAGCCATCCTCACCGGAGAACAAAACATTGCTTAGCCATGGACAACTAAATTTTCAATGAATTACTTCAGCGGAACATAAAGGGAAAACAACAACAACAGCAATCAATTGCCTAATTTCTAGTGTAGCCTTGCAGATGGGAAGTGAACTTTCAAAGGTCATTTATTCTCTGAAAGCCCATTACTAACAGTTTATTATTTAAAACTTGAAATAACCCAGCAAAATAAATATTATTAACCCAGATTATATAGATGAGAAGGTTAAGGCTCGAATGGAATTAATAACTGATATATATGGTCACAGATAACAATATCATCATGAAAAACTTCTCCAGATTCATTAGTTGGAATAGAATCAAACACTACAATGAAGAGAAAAATAGTCCTGTCTTTAACAAAGTCATTTTGAAGTCATTTTAGACCCCAGATTTTTCTTTGATTTTTCAATCAAACACTAGGACCTCTGAGTACTTATCCAAAGAAAACAAAAACAGTAACTCAGAAAGATATATACAACCCTATGTTCATTGCAGCATTGTTTATAATAGCCAAGGTATGGAAACAACCTAACTGTCCAACCATGGATGAATGAATAAAGAAAATGTGGTATATATAACGGGATATTATTCATCCATAAAAAAGAATGAAATCTTGTCATTTGCAACAACATGGATGAACCTTGAACCTTAAGGGAATGGTGCTAAGTGAAACAAGTCAGACAGAAAGAAAAATACTATATGATCTCACCCATATGTGGAATTGAAAAACAAAAAGAAAAACAAAAATTAAAAAAAAACAAGACCCAAGCTCATAAGCATAGAGAACAGATTGGTGATTGCCAGAGGTGGAGGTTAGGGGTAGCAGGTAGATGAAAAGAGTTAAAGGGGTCAAAAGATACAAACATCCAGTTATAAAATGAACAAATCATGGGGATGTAAAGTAAACCATGGTGATTATGGTTAATAATACTGTATTGCATATTTGGAAGTTGCTAAGAGAGTAGATCTTAAAAGTCTTCATGACAAGAAAAAAATTTTCACCTATGTATGGTGACAGATGTTAACTAGACTTATTGTGGTGATCATTATGCAATATGTGGGAATCATTTTGCAAATATCGAATCATTATTTTATACACCTGAAACTGAAACTAATATAATGTCATATGTCAATAATACCACAACTGGGCTTCCCTGGTGACGCAGTGGTTGAGAGTCCGCCCGCCGATGCAGGGGACACAGGTTCGTGCCCCAGTCTGGGAAGATCCCACATGCTGCAGAGCGGCTAGGCCCGTGAGCCATGGCCGCTGAGCCTGCGCATCCGGAGCCTGTGCTCCACGGCGGGAGAGGCCACAACAGTGAGAGGCCCGTGTACCGCAAAAATAATAATAATAATAATACCACAACTAAATGAAAAAAAATTAGGACTAATATATTCTACAATGATCCTTAGATTTCTTTCTATCCCTGCTTTCACTATTCAGAGCGATTTCCTTATTTACCCTCATCTAGGTTATTCCTATACCCTCCAGAAGACCAATTTACTATAAGCCTTCCTTTCTAATCCATAAAACGTCAGTAGTAGTTTAGTACTCCCTCTATTGCCTAACAAATTAAATACGTAATCTTTTTCCTAGTTTAAAAAAAAAAAAGTCCTTTATAAGGTAGCCCCACTAACTTCTAAATCTCATCTTACATTTCTTTTAGATTTTTATTTTACAAAACTGGCAAACAGTATGACCAGCTGTTATTTGGAAACATGTCACAGTTTTCAACAGTTTCTTTGCAGTGCAAGTAATCATCTTTTCCTGGAGTGCCCTTGTTTCACTCTTACCCTTAATTATTTCCTGTAACAAGTATAGCCATTCCCCAATCCTTTAAAATCCTTTTCAGTTGCTTTCACACTGGTACTTTTTTTAAACTACAGGCATGAACTTCATCTTTAGATTAAAGGGTTTTCCCTCTTTTTAAGCATGTAAAGAACATAGATTGGAACTTTGTCACAATGGTTATGCCTTGTATTGAAATTATATATCAAATTGTGAAAATATATTAAATTTAAGAGTAAATACCCCTGTAACATCTACTTAGACTGCTACTTCCTTGAGAGAAGTGCCAAGTCTATACCTTATTTTTTCCCTATCACAGTGCCTCTTGCACATTTAAATTGGAATATATTTTACTAAAGCAGAATACACATGTATTCTGAGAACTTTACACTCAGTTAAATGACAAGATTTAGTGCTTCTAAACTCTTATCGTTTTTACTTAACATTATTTGATTGTTTTAGGGGGGGAGGGAGGTCCAGGAGTGAGGGGATATATGTATACATATAGCTGATTCATTTCATTGTACAGCAGAAACTAACACAACATTGTAAAGCAATTATAATCCAATTAAAAAAGAAAAAAACAACATTATTTGATTTTATGTTGTTTTAAACTAGTGTATGTGGGACCTCCTCAGGCAGTGAGAAAATTGTTTTGTTAATTGTACCAGAAATTTAAAATTTGTTCCATCCAATTTGTTGATTAAATTCTTTGCATCTGGAATATATTTGTTGAGTTGCACAATAATAATCATATCATGAGCTAAATTGTTTATCTTTTTATCGAAGTACAGTTTCATAAGAAAAGTGCACAAATAAGTGTATAGTTTTACTATGCTGTGTATTCTTCTTTTGCTAATTATACTTGTAAGATTCATGTTTTTTTAATTTTTCATAGCTGCAGTGTACTCATTCTATGAATATACAGATTTTTTAATGTCCTCTTATTGTCCTTCACTTTATAGCACTTCGCAAATACTGTTTTTTGTTTTTTTGTTTTTTTACAGATTGAAGGTTTCTGGCAACCCTGTGTTAAGTAAGTCTATTGGCGCCATTTTCCACAGCATTTGCTAACGTCATGTTGCTGTATTATAGTTTGGTAATTCTTGCAGTATTTTCTTTTATTATTTTTTTAACATCTTTATTGGAGTATAATTGCTTTACAATGGTGTGTTAGTTTCTGCTTTATAACATCGTGCAATATTTTAAAAATTTTCATCACTATTTGTTACGGTGATCTGTGATCAGTGATCCTTGATATTATTATTGTAATTATTTGGGGGCACCAGGAATCACACCCCATATAAGATGACAATCTTAACTGATAAATGCTATGTGTGTTCTGACTGCTCCACTGGCCAGCCATTCCCTAGCCGCTCTCCCTCTCTTTGGGCCTCCCTATTCCCTGAGACACAACAATATTGAAATTAGGCTTATGAATAACTACACAACGGCCTCTAAGTGTTTAAGTGAAAAGAAGAATCAATGTGGCAAACTTCATTGTTGTCTTATTTCAAAAAATCGCTACAGCCGCCCCAATCTTTGGCAAACACCCCTCTGGCTATTCAGCTGCCATCAACACTGAGCAAGACTCTTCACCCCCCAAAAGATTATGACTCTCTGTAGGCTCGTATGATAGTTAGCATTTTTTAGCAATAAAATATTTTTAATTAGGGTATATACATTGTTTTTTTTAGAAAATACTCTTGCACACTTCATAGACTACAACATAGTGTAAACAGAACTTTTATATACACTGGGAAACCAAAAAATTCATGTGACTCACTTTATTGTGATATTCGCTTATTGTGATGATAAGGGACTGAACTCACAATATCTCTGAGGTATGCCTGTATTATGATTTATTTTATAGTTGATGGAATTCTGGACGGTTTCCAATGTGAAGCTATTACAAACAAAGCTTCCACAAACATTCTTGTGTATGTGTTGTATGGCATAAATGTGTGCACTTTTGAGGTGTATGCATATCTGGGAGTGAAATGGTTTAGTGAAAGCAACCCTTTTGTCTCTTTCCAATTTGTCTATCTCGGTTCTCCTTAAGTCTTAATTATAAAAATAATTCACTAGGTAACATTTAACCTAACTCCTGACTTATGCTCTACTAAATGCACACAATACCTTGCCTAACCTGTCGATTCTTTCCCTAGATTAAAAGAAGTAGGAATGAAGAATTAAGTAGTTAAAGAACGACTAGCTCTCAGCCCCCATCAGCTCCCTTAGCAATCCTTCAGGCAGACCATCTGAAGAAAGATCATGGGAGTCAGCCAGTCTGCACACAGTGGAAAATGATGCAGAACCTAACCTTCTGCCTCAATGATTAACTGAGATTACTGCTCCCTTTTTTTCCCTTTAAAAACTGTCATGGCTGAGCAGAATCTTGGGAGTTGGTTTTCAGGACACAAGTCTGCCTTCTCCCCAGATTGCCTACCTTCTGATTAAAGTAACCTTTCCTTTCTACCAACACTTGCCTCTTGAGTATTGGCTTTTGGGTGGCAAGCAGCCAACCTGAGTTTGGTAACATTAGTAATAAGGTATATATATTTTGAGTTTCAGAAGATAGTGATAATTTTCCAAAGAATTTGAACCAGTTTACATTATTAAAACTTGGTAGAATTTTACACAAAACAAGATGTTAGTTCCAATATATCTCTTTCCAGTTCATGCATTTTTGTGTTCTATTTAAGAATATTTGCTTAACCAATGTTCATGAAAACATTCTCTCATAAATTATATTTTTTAAGCAAATTATTAAAAATGGCGTATGTTGACTAGTATTTGGTTTCTTTTCCTTTGGATCTTTGAGTATTTTTAAACATAGCTTCCTAGTATTTCACATTTATAAATGTTCTCACAGAAGCTCTGATCCTATAGCAGGTATTTGTATTGAATTTAGCTATTTTTTTCCCAAGCTGTTGATAGAAAATGAAGTTTCATAACTTTGCTTTCAATTTAATTTTAATGGCTCCATGTAAATTTTCAAAATGTGGATATTCAAATGAAGCTTAAATAATACAAATATTCTTTTTTTTTATTACATGAGAACTCATCTACTAGGAATTGTTTGCCTTTTCCAGAATGTTACTTTGGCAATACCTAAAACTGCTTAATTTTCATTATAATACTATTGCTCAAAGTCTTCTAAAATCAGAACTAATGCCACTATAAATGGTAGGTAGGCGTTACCATTTAAACAAAATTCTAGCAGGTTAATGACATGCCAAAACAAATGTATGATTGATAAAATGAATAGTAATCACACATATATGATTTGTTTTGTTTTTCAAACACCCAAACAATGGGATAAATTAATAGCTAATGTCAATCACCGTGACAGAACTGAAACTATTTACCTGAAATATGGTGAAGTAAATATTGAGAATATAAGTGGCAGACACAATTTTCATAAGCAGTGACTAAATCCAAATGTCTTTCTATTTATCATGTTAAATATATAGTTAAGCACTTAGCACAGTGGCTCTCAAAACTCAAGAGTATATAAAAAGCCCAGGGGAGCTGGTTAAAAATACAGATTCCCAAGTCCTACACTTAATGATTTTAGCTCCATAGACCAGATGTTGGGTCTAGAAATCTGAATTTTATCTGGTACCTCAGAAGATATTGATACAGGCAATGAGTACAAAATCCACTCAGGGTTGAACTTGTCCTGGGTAAATATATAAAATAAAAGGAGTCTATTTACTGACATCCTTGTGGTTCCTATTTATCTCCTGCTCACCCTTTCTGCACACTTATTCATGGTACTGGCACTGACCAGACCCAGACTGAGCAATGTGTGTGGCAAGGGAGGCTCTCTCCTAATTGAGATTGACCATCGGAACTTACCTCTAATGAAACCCCCTGAAGAAACTTCTCCAAAATTGTATTTGTTATTATAAAAAGTGTTCTTAAAAGTACTTTACACTAAATGTTAATAGCTGATACATTTATTGATATTTTACTATCTTCACAAGGCTATGTCTATTCTAACAAAAAATAAAACTTTAATAATTGATAATGTAATATAAGGTCTCCTAGAAACTTGTTAGAATTGTGGGTAGAGGGGAAAGTGGCAAATGACAAGATTCTCATGTTTTCTTGTGTGTGTGTGTGTTTACTTTGATATGTCCTATAGAAGTAGAAAGTTTGGCTCTGTACACACTGAACATTAAGTCCCTATAATGATAGGGAGCCTGGCTTGGAGTTGGTCTCTAACAAATATTCTTTGAATAACTGAAAGGAAAACTAGTTTGAGAAGCTAGGGTTTATAGGCTCTATGACAGGAGTCAGAGGAGGCAGGTTTGAGGGTACCACATAGACATGGAATGGATTCCCTGAAAGAATAGAACACTCTAGAGGCTATAGCTACAACTGCAAGCTGGAGAAGCAAGTTCACACAAAAGGTATCATTTTCTCTCTTTGAAGTCATAAGCACAGTTTACCTGCTAAAATTGAACATGTGTGAATAAAGTCTGAGAATTTGATAAATAATTGAATAGTTGTTATGAGAAATGGAAAATTTTTCATTTGCTTTCTCTTTTTTTGTTATTGTTTCTTTGGTTGGTTTTGTTTGATTGTTTTGTTTACATTGGGGCAAACAGAATTGCCTGGTGAATTAATACAGTTGAGTGGATAAACATAGAGTGGTGCCAATCTGTGGGTCTGTGATTGCCTACAGTGGTGCTCTGCAGCCTAAAAATATGAATAGATGTGGATGGCAGTACTGCTCTCTGCTGTTAGATTAGAGAACTACTGAATTAGAAAGAAAAGACAGCAAAAGGAGTAAAAAATTATGATGAACACACAGATAGAGTATAAAGGGAAAGAAGTAAAAACAGGGGTAGTTTGAGAGACAACAAGGATCGATTTTAAGGGCATTATGTCAAGTGAGATAAATCAGACAGAGAAGGACAAATACTATATGGTATCACTTATATATGGAATCTAAAAAAGCTGAACTCAGAAACCAAGTAGAATGGTAGTTACCAGGGGATGGGGGATAAGGGGAAAGGGAAGATGTTGGTCAAAGGGTACACACTTGAAGTTAGAAGATGAATAAATTCTGGGGCTCTAATGTACAACATTGTAATTATAGTCAACGATACTGTATTATATAATTGAAAGTTGCTAAGAGACTCAATCTTAAATGTTTCACCGTAAAAAAGAAACAATAATTATGTGACATGGTGGAGGTGTTAACTAACTCTACTGTGGTCATCATATTGCAATATATAAATGTATTAAATCAACATGTTATACATCTTAAACTTCTACAATGTTATATGTCAATTACATTTCGATAGAAATGTCAACTTGCATTTGAAGTGAGAGTAAAGAATATAGAGAACAAAAAATGTTGGAAGTTGTGGATGGAAATTTTAGTATTTATTGTTACACTTTCACAATAGAGTTGTTCTAGTTGTGTTCACTGAGATCAAACAGACAAGTGGATTGCCTTACAGGTGTGATTTAGAGGTAAGGGGAGAGCATACCGACTATGAGGGAAGAGAATGGTATAGCTGTATAACATGAGTCACAATGGGAGAATGGATTTAATGACAATGGAAGAATGATAGAAAAGAAGTGGCAGTGGAGAAGAAAGATAATATCAACCTCCATCTTTTTAATTGACCAAGAGGTTTCTACTCAAGACATTTTATGAAGAATTATATCATAATAGAATGTACAAGTTTCAATTAAGAACAAAGACTGATAAAACATTTTTTAAAAAAGATTTGGGTTAGAATGAGATGACAACCCTGCGCCCTGTCTCACAGCCCTGCTACCAACACAGAGAAATACTGAATTACGTCTACGAAAACATATGTACCAAGGCTCTTAAGAAAGAAATATGCTTAGGAGCCAAATGAAAAAGTAACATAACCAAGATATGCAAGCCGACTCTGTCAGTTCTATTCCCACTGGCCTGGGAATAAAAATCCTAGTACTGTATCTTGGAAATGCAGGGGATGAAGGAACAGGTTAGTCAGTGCCATGAGAAAATGCAGATGTAAGTGTCTCCAAAAATCAGTCATATAAAAAGAGTTTGTGGAATCTTCTAGAGTGAGAGAGAGAGAGAATAATCAAATGCAATGATCCTGTTAAAAAAATAAAAAGCTTCAAAGTAATATTTTAGAAAAATCACAGAAATTTTAACAAATCAGGATATTAAAGGAATGTTTATTAATTACTTTAAAATATTGGCAATTGTTGGATAAAGGTAGCATATAAAAAACTGTTCATTATACTGTTCTTTTTTGTTTTCTTCTGTTTAATAACTTTCAAAATAAAAATTGTTAACAAAAGCAGAAAAATAAAGTAAAATGCTATCAACAATTAGCTATTCTGAGATAACTTTTTATTTTAGAAAATTTGATTCAAAGTAAAAAAAAAGACAGGTTACAACAGAAAATTAATTCTGGTAAACATTATCTCTTTTAACAAGATAGCTGCCTTGTAGTTGTTATATTAAATAATAATACTTTACATATATAAAATGTACAGTACTAGAAGACTAATACTAAAATTATGGGATTTTTATGCAGCTATGTTGTTTAAACCAAGCAATATATTTTGCTTGATTTCAAGGCAAACTTTAAAACCTTTTCAACATTGCATTTAAATTATTTTCCTGCCAAAACCACTCTGCTTTAGGTAAAATATTCAATTGTTATTTCTTTCATATAATTTCTTAACCCACCTGCTGTATATGAACTCTTCACCCAAAGTATTTAAACTAAACTTTTATTTTGGGATTACCAAATTATTCATACTTCATATTTCAGAGATATCCTTTCCTCATACCAACTTGTCTAATAGTATAATATTGACACATTTTGCTATGTTGAAGATGCTCATCCTTATATGCTTTTTACGTTAGGATGTAACCTACAATAATCCATACCATACACTTTTTTTAATTGAAGTATTGATTTACAATGTTTCAGGTGTACAGCAAAGTGATTCAGTTATATATACATATTTTTCATATTCTTTTCCATTATAGGTTATTATAAAATATTGAATATAGTTCCCTGTGCTATGCAGTAGGTCCTCATTGTTTATATCTATTTTATATAGAGTAGTGCGCCTCTGTTGATCCCAAATCCCTAATCTATCTCTCCCCACCATTTCCCCTTTGGTAACCATAAATTTGTTTTCTATGTCTGTGAGTCTATTTATATTTTGTAAATAATTTCCTCTGTATGATTTTTTTTTAGATTCCACATACAAGTGATATCATATGATATTTTTCTTTCTCTGCTGGATTTACTTCATTCAGTATGATAATCTCTAGGTCCATCTTGCTGCAAATGGAATTATTTCGCTCTTTTTTATGACTAATATTCATACCATATGCTTTTATACAGTGTCTTTTCTCAAAGTAACTGCCATAGAATTCCTATTTCCAGTAATTGTTTGATGAATGATTCTCCTTCTGAAAGTTTTCATTTTATAGTAACAGGTATACTTCTTATTTTTATTTATTAAATGTTTGTTTAAATACTAATTTTATGACATATAGAAATGAGTAAATCTAATTAAATTTTCAATATCTTTATAATCATGTAATTCAATTGGAAAAAAAAATGACAACTCAATTTCCTTCATCCATCATACGTTAAATTGGATTAATCCAGTAGAAGAAATATATTTATGCCTGAGTAAGACTTAAGTATATATCCTTTTAGTTTTTTACTATCTTTATGATGTGACAACAAAACAAATTATAAAAAATGAAAATTACATTGTTTGTTACTATATACTCCTAAACTTATGTCATACATCATGGAATTAATTGAATTGACTAGATCAGTGAAGACTAGGCCAGTGCTATCCAACAGATTTTTCTGAAATGATGGAGATGTTCTATAACTGCGCTCTCTGATATAGTTTGGCTATTGAGTACTTGAAATGTGGCCAGTCTGACTGAAAACTGAGCTTTTAATTTCATTTAATTTTAATTAACTTAAATATACATTTAAATAGGCATATGTAGCTAGTGGCTGCCATATTGTATCATTTAGCATAGACAATAAAGACTATAGACATAAGATTTGTTCTCTATTTATTTATACAACCTTTTTCTTTAAAAATACTTACATGTAAACATGCTTATGAAAAGTTTATAATTTCTAGGTAAGAATGTCATATCTTAGATCAATAATCATAATAGCAAATATTTATATCCACCTACTTCATGCCATGCACTAATATAGTAATATTTAATCTTTATAACAGCCTTTGATACTGATACTAGTATTATCCTTATTTTAAAACTGGGCAGATTGAGACACTGTGCACCTATGGTTGGTCACACAGTAAACAGCAGGGACGTGATTTGAACCAAGATGATCTGGCTCCAGAATTTTTAAACTGTCTCTGGTTAGAAATATTTCTTCCTAATCTAGTCATTTTCACTTATAAAATATGCAGAAACAAATACACTGTTATTTGATATATCTTGTGCCTATTCTTTAAGATGAATTGAAATCAGTTTGGGAAGCTTTATTTTCAAATGACAGAGTGTTCTGTGCCCCATCTCTCCAGAGGTCTCATTAAAATGGCAGAATAGATATAAATAGACACACGCATAGATATACACATACACATTTATACACATACAAATGTGTGTATGTTTTCATACTTATATAGATCTTCCTAGACTTACTATGGGATTAAGTCCCAAAAAACCGTCGTAAATTGAAAATATTGTAAGTTGAAAATGTGTTTAAATACACCTAACTTACCAAATATCATAGCTTAGCTTAGCCTACCTTAAACATGCTCAAATCACTTACAGTAGCCTACAGTTGGGTAAAATTAACATAAATCATATTTTATAATAAACTGTTGAATATCTAATGTAATTTATTGAATACTGTACTAAAAGTGAAAAAGAGAATGGTTGTAAGGGTACAAAGTGGTTGTAAGCATATCAGTTGTTTATATTCCTGACTGCCTGGTGGACAGTGAGATACAGCTCGCTGCGGCCACCAGCATCACAAAATATCCTACCACATATGACTAGTCTGGGAAAAGATCAAAATTCAGAATTTAAAGTACAGTTTCTACTGAATACGCATCATTTTCACTTTACCACTGTGAAGTCAAAAAATAGTAACTCGAACCATTGTACCTCAGGGACTATCTGTATAATGAAACCATAACAGGATTTAAAAATAGAGAAGCCTGAGATTAGCAAATCCAAAACTTTAAGGAATACTTGGATTGATGAAATGTACTAACAGAGGCAACCATAGTCTGGTATAAATTCTTTCCAACAAGCCCTAGAAGATGCTTCAAGGTCAGAGTCAGCACACTGAAGAGCATCTGTACATCATCGATCAAACAGGAAGATAACTGAAGAACCATGCACAAAACACTTGAGTCACTCATGCCATTCCTTCTTTCAACTGCTGTCACCAGGGCTCACAGAAATATTTTCTAGAGGATATGAGACACCTACTAGAGATTCCTATTATAAGTATTTGGGGGAAAAGGAGAAACAGATAGCAGAAAGGAAGAAAATGTAGCTCTATCTAAGAGTGAGAACTTTAAATATCTCTGCTGCCAAAGTAAAAGCATCCCTTACTTTGGCAACAGTGGCAGGAAAGAAAACCTGCCTTACGTAACCTACCCAAATGCCTGAAAGGGAATCCAACAACTTAACATCATCGCTTCACTTATGCCAATCTGCAGTGGCCCATCTAATTCAAGGAGGAGGCCTGTTGAGAAATCAATCCTAATATTTTACAGATGAAACAGTACCAGCCACTTCTATAAATCAATATAATTATTTGATTATTTTAAAAAAGAGGAAAGAACTTTATCGTTAATTTTAATTCCTTTGCTATTTGAATACTGTAACATATGCACGTGTTACTTTTATAATTATAATATCAATTACTTACATTCTAAAATATGTAATTCTTATTTTAAAATGGCTTTGGTTTGCTATACTTTTTATTCATAGAATTAAATTTTATCATAATTCATAACCAAATCAGTACACATGTTCACCTATGAGAGTTTTGTGCCATGCTCAAGGAGTTCTCAATATATGAGTAGCATATTTAATTAAGCAAACATTCATTAAGAACTTAAGTATAACTGGAGCTCAGGTTTTTGAACCATGAGCCACCTGTTCTCCTTGCTTGGCCCTGTAATAAATCTTTCTCTGCTCAAAAAAACCCAAAAAACAAAAAACTATTACTTATTTTCTTTATCTGGATGTCTGGATATATCAAAATTGTCCTCTGCAACAAAAGTTAGCAAACTTTTTTCTATAAGGGTCCAGACAGTAAATATTTTAGTCTTTGTGGGCCACAAGTTCTTCATTGCAACTACTCAACACTGCTGTTGTAGCTTGAGAACAGCCATGGACAATACCTAAAGAATAAGTATGGCTAAGTTCCAATAAAACTATTTACAAAAACAAGTGGCAAGCTATATTTGGCACATAGGCCTTATTTTATCAACATCAGTTCTAAAGTAATCCAGACTTGTGTGCTTTCCTTCATGCCTACTCTCTTGCTACCTACTTGCACAATTTTGACCCATTATAACATACATGTCGATATTAAATTGCTGGGCATATTGTAGCAAAATTATGTACCAGTAGGTCTATAAATTTATTTATTTATTTTTTGGGGGCTGCGTTGGGTCTTCATTGCTGCACGCAGGCTTTCTCTAGCTGTGGCGAGCCAGGGCTACTCTTTGTTGCACTGCATGGGCTTCTCATTGCAGTGGCTTCTTTTGTTGTGGAATATAGCTCTAGGCGTGTAGGCTTCAGTAGTTGTGGCACGTAGGCTCAGTAGTTGTGGTTCGCTGGCTCTAGAGCGCAGGCTCAGTAGTTGTGGTGCATGGGCTTAGTTGCTCCACGACATGTGGGATCTTCCCAGACCAGGGCTCAAACCCATGTCCCCTACATTGGCAGGTGGATTCTTAACCAGTGCATCACCAGGGAAGCCCTGTACCAGTAGGTCTAAATCATTCACAGTTGTCTCTGCTTCATGCTGGGCACATACGACTTTCCCAGTTTTCTCTCATCAGTTAATAGATTTATAACTGGTTTCATGATCTAGGTCCTTTACACTGATTAGAAACAGAAAGGTTTCCCACACTCTCCCTTCAGAGAATGTGAGCCACATTTTATTTCATTTTGCCTACCTGGAAAATACACTTGTGTTCAATTCTAATTTCCTGCTGCTTATGACTAGAGTAAGAGGCCAAAACACATTGTGAAGTATTTTGTTTTTTAAAAAAAAGCTTGCTATACTAAGATAAAAATGACATGCATTGTAATTCAATTGGGTCACTGACAGAATGACCTTAATTTCCATTCAAAATGCTCTGGTACAATTTCAGATATAGATGAGAGATAATGGGTCTACAATGAATATTGCCCACCAGCTTGATAAGACTGAAGAGATGAAGAGATAAGGAAGTTCCACTTCCTCTTATTTTCATGTTTAGCCCTTGGGGTGTTTTGTATGAGTATTGCTGTTGTTTTGTCTGGTAAAGTCAGGTTTATGGAAACATTGTGATATGCTCGGAAGACAACTGACAACAATTGGAGACACACAATGAAGATGGAAATTTCTAAATAGAAATTTATGCTGATGCTAGGATAAAAAAAAAAGTCATTTGAATCCACTTAATGTTTAGCTTTAATGATAACACCACAGAGGCACATTATATAGTGGGCTTTTCCTTTATTTCTCAGAACTCAAGAGGATGTGTGCATAGAGTTTTATGTTATAGTGTTTTATAGTTCTGCCCTCTAAAGTTTAGCAAAAGGGTCTGTCTTCAAGTGCTGGAAACTTAAGCCCTCACAGAAAAGAGGCTGAGTTCATAGTAAAACTATGAAAAAATGAAGACATTTAAAGATGAGAATCTTTCCTTATATTAACTCTAGCACTGATAACTCCATGAGGCAAGATTTCCAATTTTAGTTACCAGTCTATAGAATTTCCTAAGAAAATAAAGTAAAAACAACAAAAACCTATAATCCTCTCAGAGATTAAACTGGTCTGTATCGCTAAACTACTATTGCACAATTCCAATGACAATTCTCAGGCCCCATTATTGTGACAATAAAAAATGCATTGATAAAGTGGTGTGGACCCAGAAATGAAAAGTCTTCTGGTAGACAGGGCTTGAACCAACTAAGTTTTTTGATCAATGAACCATTCCATTGCCAGAAAGAAATGACTTCTAGTGTTTCTGACCAGCATATGCAGCAAATGATATGGAGCAGTCATCATTATGGGTTTTTCCAGATTTACAAACAGAAAATTTTACATAGACATTATTTTTAACCATATATTTTATTGGGAATTTTGAGATCTTACATTTACCTGTTGGTTTCTATAAATGATGTGTTAAAATAGCTTTTTGGTTGTGAAGTTCAACCATAGGTTAACAACAAGTATGAAAGAGAGGCCAAAATGGATAGAAAAAAAAGAAAAAAGCCTAAGAGATATCTCTGAGAACTAGGAACAGGTGTAGAGGGAGTGAGAGTTAAGCAGTTGGAATCTGTTGCTGGAATAGGATAATAAAATTATTTATTCTTCAGAATTTTAGATGATAACATGATCTTGAGAGTGACCATTACTGAAGCAGACAGGAGATAAGTATAGAATATGAAGCAAGAAATTGCGATGGTAGAGTCTGTTCAGAAGAAACAAAGATGTTGGAAATGAAAAGAAAATGAGAAAAAAAATACTCAGCATATAGATATAGACAAAGATTTAACTAGCAAGTTAGGAAATAGAATCATTTGCCCAGTTTAAAACAGAAATGAATTGAGGTATGGAAAATATAAAATAAAACAGGAAAAATAAAGAATAAATGCTAAAGTATAATATCTTATTAACAGGATGTTCAGAAAGAGAAAGAGAAAAATAATAAGGACATTTTTGAAAATTTGATAGTAAAAGATTCCCAGAACTGAAGTATGCTATATGTTTTCATAGTGCATATTTAAAAGGAACAAGGTAGTATAAGAAAAATAAATAAATTAAGAGCAAACCTTTCTATTTACATGGGAGTAAAATTTCTGAAATCGAGGATAAAGTGAAGCTTATAAAAAACTCAGAGATTACTAAAGTACCTGCAGTTAATTAGTATAAAATTGATAACTAATTTATCTTTAATGACACTGTAGGCAAACAATGCATAAAAGTTGAAAAAAAACCCTCTGAAAGTAAAAGTCAATTTGTAGCAGAGTAATATTTAAATAGTAGCTATTTTCAGACACACATATGATTCAGACAGTTTATCACCCAGAGACCCTCTCCAAAATGATTATTATATGCTATCTAATAAGAAAAAATATATATCCAGGAGGAAAATTAAAACATATAACGAGCAAAAGTAACTGAATTTTTTTGTTGCCTATCCAATAATAATAGTATTTTCCCATAAACATCCAGAACTAAAATGCCAGAGGTAAAAATTTTGGAGCTGTGTTGGGAAAGAATAGAAGGGTAAGAGGTAGAAGGGAGCAAAAGGAAGGGAAATAATATTTTAAATAAGCACAAATTAAAAAATATGCTAAGGGATAGAATACAGTCAATATTTGTCTTTAGAATTTGTAGATAAAATAACAGAAAAATATATATCAGACAAATATTAACCAAAGAAGGAGAGAAGAAGAGGGAATAGCATGAGGAGGAGCAGCAGCTGAAGTGCCAATGAAGGGGACAATGGTTAGTTTTGAAATCAACATATTTCTCCCATAAGCTAACATGTCAAGCAGAAAAAAAATTAGAAATGATATAGTTACATACCTTCAATCTTGTTATTCCAAAGAATTTATACCTAAGGAATAGAAAATACAAATTTTCATCACATAATAAAAATATTAGGAAATACTGGCCACATAATACAGAATAGTGGCTGTCTCAAGAAATTATAAGAATTTTAATTTTAGAGTATAAATTCTTAGTTTACAATGCAATTTAATTAGAAATCAATATTAGAAAGATAATTTTTATAATTCCATAAGAAGAAGAAAAAAAAACACCCATGTTTCACACACTCACCCCTGAATAATCTAAGGATACAGAGGAAATCTATGGAAGTTTTGGAAGAGAACTCCAGTGAAAGCACTACAAAACAAAATTTGCTGGAACAAACTAAAATTGACATAACAGGAAATGTTAGAGGGATAAGGAAAAACAAAGAGCTAATATGATTAACTATAGAAGGTAGAAAAAAGTACCATAGATAAAACATTTTATGTTTGAAAACATATAATAAAAGATTAGTAGTGAGAGAAAACAAAGCAATATGAATATACAAATTCATATAAATAGAAAATGATAACTACAGAAAATATGGGCAGAGGCTATGAGGAGGCAATTCCTACATGAAACATAAAGATGCCACTCAGTCCCACTAGTACTCAAAGAGATGCAAAGTAAAACAAGGAGAAAACATTTTTCACCCAGTAGACAGACAAAATTAAAAGTATGATTGCACCTCCATTTAAGGGTATGGGGAAAAGAGAAACTCAAATATGTGGATGGTAAAGGTATAACACAACAATATTAAAGAACAATTTGGTAGTATAAGTAAAGTGAAAATTTACCTTTAGACCAAAGCAATACCCTTAGATATACCTCCTAAAGAAATCTGCACATAGCACACACGGAGATACGTGTGAGGATGTTACTCATGCATCCTAAGAAACAGCTTAGCGTACTTCAGTTGTGTCAATAGCTAGATAAAATATGGCATAACACGAGCTGGAATACTAAATAATTAATGAAATATATCACAAAATCTATTGATTTTTTCAGCATGGATTATCTCAAAAAGTGCTGAGTGAAAAAGCAAGTTGCAGTAGAATATTGCATTAAACATGTACAATTTTTTTTTCTACAGCAGGATCTTATTAGTTATCAATTTTATACATATTAGCGTGTATCTGTCAATCCCAATCTCCCAATCCTCATCACACCAGCCGTCCCCCCGACCCCCACTACTTCTCCCCTTGGTGTCCATACATTTGTTCTCTACATCTGTGTCTCTATTTCTGCACTGCAAACGAGTTCATCTGTACCATTTTTCTAGGTTCCACATATATGCATTAATATACAATATTTGTTTTCCTCCTTTTGACTTACTTCACTCTGTATGACAGTCTCTAGATCCATCCATGTCTCAACAAATGACTCAATTTCGTTCCTTTTTATGCTTGAGTAATATTCCATTGTATATATGTACCACAACTTCTTTATCCATTTGTCTGTCGATGGGCATTTAGGTTGCTTCCATGACCTGGCTATTGTAAATACTACTGCAATAAACCATGAGGTGCATGTCTCTTTTTGAATTGTGGTTTTCTCTGGGTATATGCCCAGTAGTGGGATTGCTGGGTCATATGGTAATTTTTTTTGGTTTGTTAAGGAACCTCCATAGTGGCTGTATTAATTTACATTCCCATCAACAGTGCAAG
Source organism: Phocoena sinus (assembly GCF_008692025.1). Taxonomy (NCBI): domain Eukaryota; kingdom Metazoa; phylum Chordata; class Mammalia; order Artiodactyla; family Phocoenidae; genus Phocoena; species Phocoena sinus. The sequence goes on along the minus strand of NC_045764.1, from coordinate 118,923,763 downwards.
AGTGTTCCCTTTTCTCCAAACCCTCTCCAACATTTGTTGTTTGTAGATTTTCTGATGATGCCCATTCTAACTGGTGTGAGGTGATACGTCATTGTAGTTTTGATATCATTTCTCTAATAATTAGTGACGTTGAGCAGCTTTTCATGTGCATCTTGGCCATCTGTATGTCTTCTTTGGAGAAATGCCTATTTAGTTCTTCTGCCCATTATTTGATTGGGTTGTTTGATTTTTTAATATAGAGCTGCATGAGCTGTTTATATATTTTGGAGATTAATCCTTTTTCTGTTGTTTCATTTTCAAATATTTTGTCCCATTCTGAGGTCTGTCTTTTCGTCTTGTCTGTAGTTTCCTTTGCTTTGCAAAAGCTTTTTAGTTTCATTAGGTCCCATTTGTTTATTTCTATTTTTATTTCCATTACTCTAGGAGGTGGATCAAAAAAGATCTTGCTGTGATTTATGTCAAAGAGTGTTCTTCAATATTTTCCTCTAAGAGTTTTATAGTGTCCAGTCTTACATTTAGGTCTCTAATCCATTTTGAGTTTATTTTTGTATATGGTGTTAGAGAGTGTTCTAATTTCATTCTTTTACATATAGTTGTCTAGTTTTCCCAGCACCACTTATTGAAGAGACTGTCTTTTCTCCATTGTATATCCTTGCCTCCTTTGTTACAGATTAGTTGACGATAGGTGCTTGGGTTTATCTCTGGGCTTTCTATGCTGTTCCATTGATCTATATTTCTATTTTTGTGCCAGTATCATACTGTCTTGATTACTGTAGCTCTGTAGTATAGTCTGAAGTCAGGGAGCCTGATTCCTCCAGCTCTGTTTTTTTCCCTCAAGACTGCTTTGGCTATTTCAGGTCTTTTGTGTTTCCAAACAAATTGTGATATTTTTTGTTCTAGTTCTGTGACAAATGCCATTGGTAATTTGATAGGGACTGCATTGAATTTATAGGTTGCTTTAGGTAGTATAGTCATTTTCACAGTGTTGATTCTTCCAATCCAAGAATATGGTATATCTCTCCATCTGTTTGTATCATCTTTAATTTCTTTCATCAGTGTCTTATAGTTTTCTGCATACAGGTCTTCTGTCTCCCTAGGTAGGTTTATTCCTAGGTGTTTATTCTTTTTGTTGCAATGGTAAATGGGAGTGTTACTTAACTTCTCTTTCAGATTTTTCATCATCAGTATATAGGAATGAAAGATTTCTGTACATTAATTTTGTATCCTGGTACTTTACCAAATTCATTGATTAGCTCTAGTAGTTTTCTGGTAGCATCTTTAGGATTCTCTATGTGTAATATCATGTCATCTGCAAACAGTGACAGTTTTACTTCTTCTTTTCCAATTTTTATTCCTTTTATTTATTTTTTTCTCTGATTGCTGTGGCTAGGACTTCCAAAACTATGTTGAATAATAGTCGGGAGAGTGGACATCCTTGTCTTGTTCCTGATCTTAGAGGAAATGGTTTCAGTTTTTCACCATTGAGAATGATGTTTCCTGTGGGTTTGTCATATATGGCCTTTATTATGTTGAGGTAGGTTCCCTCTATGCCCACTTTCTGGAGAGTTTTTATCATAAATGGGTGTTGAATTTTGTCAGAAGCTTTTCCTGCATCTATTGAGATGATCATATGGCTTTCTTCTTTAATTTGTTAATATGGTGTATACATCGATTGATTTGCGTGTATAGAAGAATCCTTGCATCCCTGGGATAAATCCCACTTGATCATTGTGTATGATCCTTTAATGCGCTGTTGGATTCTGTTTGCCAGAATTTTTTGAGGATTTTCGCATCCATATTCATCAGTGATATTGGTCTGTAATTTTCTTTTTTTGTAGTATCTTTGTCTGGTTTTGGTATCAGGGTGATGGTGGCCTCATAGAATGAGTTTGGGAGTGTTCACTGCTCTGCAATATGTTGGAGGAGTTTGAGAAGGATGGCTGTTAGCTCTTCCTTATATGTTTGATAGAATTTGCCTGTGAAGCCGTCTGGTCCTGAACTTTTGTTTGTTGGAAGATTTTTTCCACAGTTTCAATTTCATTACTTGTGATTGGTCTGTTCATATTTTCTATATCTTCCTGGTTCAGTCTTGGAAGGTTATACCTTTCTAAGAATTTGTCCATTTTTTCCAGGTTATCCATTTTATTGGCATAGAGTTGCTTGTAGTAGTCTCTTAGGATGCTTTGTATTTCTGCAATGTCTGTTGTAACTTCTCCTTTTTCATTTCTAATTTTATCGATTTGAATCCTCTCCCTCTTAATCTTGATGAACTGGCTAATGGCTAATCAATTTTGTTTATTTTCTCAAAGAACCAGCTTTTAGTTTTATTGATCTTTGCTATTGATTTATTTCTGCTCTGCTCTTTATGATTTCTTTCCTTCTACTAACTTTGGGTTTTGTTTGTTCTTCATTCTCTAGTTCCTTTAGGTGTAAGGTTAGATTATTTATTTGAGATTTTTCTTGTTTCTTGAGGTAGGCTTATTGCTATAAACTTCCCTCTTAGAACTGCTTTGGCTGCATCCCATAGGTTTTGGATCATCTTGTTTTCATTGTAATTTGTCTCTAGGAATTTTTTGATTTCCTCTTTGATTTCTTCAGTAATCTCTTGGTTATTTAGTAACATATTGTTTAGCCTCCTTGTGTTTGTGTTTTTTTACGGATTTTTCCCTGTTATTGATTTCTACTCTCATAGCATTGTGGTTAGAAAAGATGCTTGATATGATTTCAATTACCTTAAATTTACTGAGGCTTGATTTGTGACCCAAGATGTGATATATCCTGGAGAATGTTGCACGTGTCCTTGAGAAGAAAGTGTAATCTGCTGTTTTTGGATGGATTGTCCTATAAATATCAATTAAATCTATCTGGTCTATTGTGTCATTTAAACCTTGTGTTTCCTTATTAATTTTCTGTTTGGATGATGTGTCCATTGGTGTCAGTGAGGTGTTAAAGTCCCCCACTATTATTGTGTTACTGTCGATTTCCTCTTTTACAGCTGTTAGCAGTTGCCTTATGTATTGAGATGCTCCTATGTTGGGTGCATATATATTTATAATTGTTATATCTTCTTCTTGGATTGATCCCTTGATCATTATGTAGTGTCTTTTTTTGTCTCTCGTAATTGTCTTTATTTTAAAATCTACTTTGTCTGATATGAGAATTGCTACTCCAGCTTTCTTTTGATTTCCATGTTCATGGAATATCTTTTTCTATCCCCTCACTTTCAGTCTGTATGTTTCCCTAGGTCTGAAGTGGGTCTCTTGTAGACAGCATATATATGGCTCTTGTTTTTGTATACATTCAGCAAGCCTGTGTCTTTTGGTTGGAGCATGTAATCCATTAACACTTAAGGTAATTATCAATATGTATGTTCCTATTACCATTTTCTTAATTGTTATGGGTTTGTTCTTGTAGGTCCTTTTCTTGTGTTTCTCACTTAGAGAAGTTCCTTTAGCATTTGTTGTAGAGCTGGTTTGGTGGTGCTGAATTCTCTTAGCTTTTCATTTTCTGTAAAACTTTTGATTTCTCCATTGAATCTGAATGAGATCCTTGCTGGGTAGAGTAATCTTGTTGTAGGTTCTTCCCTTTCATCACTTTAAATATATCATGCCACTCCCTTCTCACTGGTAGTGCTTCTGCTGAGAAATCAGCTCTTAAGCTGGTGGAAGTTCCCTTGTATATTATTTGTTGTTTTTCCCTTGTTGCTTTCAATAATTTTTCTTTCTCTTTAATTTTTGTCAATTTGATTACCATGTGTCTCAGTGTGTTTCTCCTTGGGTTTATCCTGACTGGGACTCTCTGCGCTTACTGGAATTGGACTTGGGCTATTTTTGTCCCATATTAGGGATGTTTTCAACCATAATCTCTTCAAATATTTTCTCGGGTCCTTCCCCTCTCTCTTCTCCTTCTGAGACCCCTATAATGCAAATGTTTTTGCCTTTAATGTTGTCCCAGAAGTCTCTTTGGCTGTCTTCATTTCTTTTCATTCTTGTTTCTTTATTCTGTTCCGAGGCAGTAAATTCCAACATCCTGTCTTCCAGGTCACTTATCCGTTCTTCTGCCTCAGTTACTCTGCTATTGATTCCTTCTAGTGTATTTTTCATTTCAGTTATTGTATTGTTCATGTCTGTTTGTTCATTGTTTAATTCTTCTAGCTGTTTCTTCTTTAATTCTTCTAGGTCTTTGTTAAACATTTCTTGCATCTTCTCGATCTTTGCCTCCATTTTTCCCCCATGGTCCTGGATCATCTTCACTATCGTTATTATGAATTCTTTCTCTGGAAGGTTGCCTATCTCCACTTCATTTAGTTGTTTTTCTGGGGTTTTATCTTGTTCCTTCACCTGGTACCTAGCCCTCTGCCTTTTCATCTTGTCTATCTTTCTGTGAATGTGGGTTTTCTTCCACAGGCTGCAGGATTGTAGTTCTTCTTGCTTCTGCTGTCTGCCCTCTGGTGGATGAGGCTATCTAAGAGACTTGTGCAAATTTCCTGATGGGAGGGATTGGTAGTGTGTAGAGCTGGGTGTTGCTCTGGTGTGCAGAGGTAAGTAAAACACTAATCCACTTGTCTGCTGATGGGTGGGGCTGGGTTCCTCCCTGTTGGTTTTTTGGCCTCAGGCGAACCAATACTGGAGCCTACCCAGCTCTTTGGTGGGGCTGATGGCGGACTCTGGGAGGGCTCACGCCAAGGAGTACTTCCCAGAACTTCTGCTGCCAGTGTCCTTGTCCCCACGGTGAGCCATAGCCACCCCCACCTCTGTAGAAGACCCTCCAACACTAGCAGGGAGGGTTGGTTCAGTCTCCTATGGGGATACTGCTCCTTCTCCTGGGTCCCGATGTGCACACTACTTTGTGTGTGCCCTCCAAGAGTGGAGTCTCTGTTTCCCTCAGCCCTATCATAGTACTGCAATCAAATCCCTCTAGCCTTCAAAATCTGATTCTCTAGGAATTCCTCCTCCCGTTGCCAGACCCCCTGGTTGGGAAGCCTGATGTGGGGCTCAGAACCTTCACTCCAGTGGGTGGACTTCTGTGGTATAAGTGTTCTCCAGTTTGTGAGTTACCCACCCAGCGGTTATGGGAATTGATTTCATTGTGATTACACCCCTCCTACCGTCTCATTGTGGTTTCTCCTTTGTCTTTGGATGTGGGGTATCTTTTTTGGTGGGTTCCAGTGTCTTCCTGTCAATGCTTGTTCAGCAGTTAGTTGTGATTCCAGTGCTCTCGCAAGAGGGGGTGAGCACATGTCCTTCTACTCCGCCATCTTGAACCAATCTCCTAGATAGATTCTTTTTATGTGATGGTTAAGATCGATGCCCACCTCTCTAGAACCACATTCTACCTGCTTAGCAACACCTGAGTCTAAATATATACAATTTTTGAAACCACATATGACACAAAATTAAGTATTAATCACTTATATGTACATCTATAAATAAAGGTAGAGATGGAGAATTTGGCAGGTTATGTATTTTATTTGTGATAATGTGTTTGTATGATGAGAAGGAAAGTTATTGGAATGGGAGATTTAAAAAAAATGAAAAAATTAAGGAGGATGACAAGGTGAATCAATCCAAATCTGTGCATATAAGATTCAACATGAAATGAGTACCTCAAATGCATTAAAAATATGCAACATGAGCCAAGGAAATTTTTTTGTTTTTGATAGTCAGAAAAATATGCATGTATAACTATCACATAATAAATATCCTGGGTTTTGTCTTCTGTTTCTATTAATCTATGAAATGATTGTAAATATGACTTATATATATATGACATTTTGCAATATTTCCAGCCCATATCAAACAGTAATATAATCAAATTGAGGTTGTTGCTCCTTATGTCTACAGAGTATGCCAGCTGGCTGGCTGGCTCAAGGCTGAGTTGTTAATTGTGCACAAGAGACTGCTGCCCTTAGACATAAAAATGTAGCAATTTCACTTTTTCAGGTAAGTAACTCCTAACAACACAATGGGAATTTAAGTGGACATGCTGAAATGCAAAATAACAAAACTTCCTTCAAATAAATAGCGTAGAATGGTTTAAGTTTAGGCTAAGTAGAAGGCAGTAACATTTCTAAGTGGGTGACTAGTATAGTTTCAAGACAGAAACTTTCCATGAGGAAATGGATTGTGTACTACAGTGCAGAGGACTTGATTAGATACTTATGATAATGGGCTTTATTAATTACATTCAGACAGGTGCTGAGCAGAAGTAATTAAAAAACAAAACAACTTTGAAGATTCTTCTAGATTAAGGTTTAACTAATATTAATAAATTGAGATAAACAAATCACATAGTTATCCTGTGTGCTGTAAATGACTGATAAATTAATGAATGAATATTGGATCAATTTCCATAGCTTCCCTAGTCCCTTGCTCTCTGCTATTTCTTATGCCTGTGCCTAGGGACATCCGTGGTCACTTCATCTCTTCTCCTGGCCTTGATGTTGCTTTTGTTACTGCCTCATAAAATAACTTTTCAGTTATCCTTGACTTTGCATACCTGCTCAGTGTATACAGGAAAATTTTTGTCAAAATAACATCTTCTCATTCAATAATTATAATCTTCCTATTGAGTTGAAATGTGTTTAAAATTCATCTAATAGGCCAAAAATAGGGCCCTACGAATTTCTTACAACCTCTTATATAATTCTTGGATTATTCTTGACCTCATACTATAATATTTTGATTCAAATTCTTCCAAAGACAGGGTCAAAAGACAATGGATATGGCATCACACATGACATCCCAAGTCATCCATTCTCATTAGCAAGTTCTCATGTACCCCTAAACCAACTTGAAGCACTCGCACACTTCGTCCCCTAAATGAGTCTGTTTCATTTCAGGTAAAATACTTTGGAGCTTAAGGATTGTGCTTACCACCAGACCTGTTCCTGTTCATTCTGATTGGGAGTTATCTCTTGATCTTTGAATAACTGACTGGGTACCTGGGCTAAAAAAATATTAATCCCATCATCTTGCCCCCAAATTCCTGGAGTAACACATAAACAATAAACACTTCCTCTTAACTTTACCTTGCTGTTCAAATTTAATCTTTATGTATAATTGAAGAAAAGTGTGGCTTATATTGTGACAGTAGAAACATCGTGTCCTATTGATAAAACAAATTTCAAAAGTATTAATTCATTAAAGATCATTTAAAACATTACATTATGGGGCTTCTACATACATCTTCCCTCCATTTATTTCCCTAACACATAGTCTACAATCCAGACAAACAAAACTAACTATAGTAAGTTGAATATGATATCTTGTTTAATTTGTCTATGTTTTGCATCTCCTATTTCTTATTTCAGTAGTGCAAAAAAAGAAAAAAACTTTAAAAACTTTTTAGATGTTGACTCCCAATATGATTGGGATGTATTTTAAAGACCAGCCAAGTACACAAATATGTGCATGTATGCCTGTGTATACATATATAAGAAAAAAGTTTCACATAAACATCCTTAATCTTACTACTTGATACATCTCATAATTTCTATTCATCTATTTTTTTAAAAATATTGATCACAACTTACTGGATGGATTTTATGAATCTTTAAAGTATCATGTCTCTAAACTTAGGAGGAAAAAACCCAACAGAATTGACTTCTCTTTCCACTTAGGTAGATCTGTGTTTCTTATCATCATTGTACCTAGTGTCTACACTTATTATAGACATTACGCCTTATTAAAATTTACTTGACTGTTATCACCATGCACTCTTTAGATCAGGGCCCTTTTTAATTCATCTTTGTATCCCCAAATTTTAGCACAGTGATTGACATATAAGAGGTATTTAATAAATGTTTCTTCATTGAATTTGAGAATACTTAAACATTTCCCCAAACATATTTCAAATGCCTGAAATGAAAAAAGTTATATTACTGATATTTAGTTCAAGTAAAATAATACGGACTGGAGAAAACATGCTATATAGTTCATTATAATAGAGGCCCAAATTAGATAACATTTGAAAATATCTGACCCATTTAAGGGTCACCTAGTGTTATGGACTGAATGTTTGTGTCCCCCCAAAATTGACATGTTGAAATCCTACCCCGATTTAATGATATCAAGGGGTGGGGCATTTGAGAGGTAATTACGCTTAGATGAGGTCATGAGGGTTGAGTCTTCATGAATGAGATTAATGCCCTTATGAGAGTCATGAAGGAGCTTGCTTCCCCTCTTTACTCTGCCATGTGCGGATACAAGAAGTTGGTAGTCTGCAATCTGGAAGAGCATCCTCACCAGACATGACTGTGTTAGCACCCTGACCTTGGACTTCCACCCTCTAGAGCTGTAAGAAATAAGTTTCTGTTGCTTATTAAGCCACCCAGCCTATGGTATTTTTATTATAGCAGCCTGAGATGTGTAAGACTCCTAGAAATGGCCAAGTTATCCTCACTAGTCTCTAAGAAGGCAGGAAGGGTTTTGAAATAGTTCCCTCTTATTTACATTAAAAATAATAAAATTAAACATTTTGATGTTTAGTTAGTTAGGCTTCAGTTATCTGGAAAATGTTCCTTGCCACACTGATTTTTTTCTTCGATTAGGCTAGAAATAGAAAAAATAGGGTTATGTTTTCTATTCCTCAAAATCTTTACTCAAATATGCCTGGGTAAAAATACATTTAGAGTCCGATGTGTTTTAAAGTGATAAAATTAATTCTTTTTAATCTGAAATAATTTTGTAAGACTATTACAGACTTTTATAAAATTTCAAGATTTTATTCCTAAAGCTTCAAGCCCTCGTGTAAGGGCAGATAAATGTAGTTAGATTAAATACTGTTTTTTCTAAGATCTGGAGATGTCAGAGTTACAGTTTACTGTCCTGCTATGAATTACTATGGATAAATGATTTGTGAACTCTGTAAGTCTATAACCCTCAGAGAAATTTTTACTCTTAGAAGCTGGGGAAATGTTTCTTAAAATGAGTTCATTGGGGGCTTCCCTGGTGGCGCAGTGGTTGAGAGTCCGCCTGCTGATGCAGGGGACACGGGTGTGTGCCCTGGTCCAGGAAGATCCCACATGCCGTGGAGCGGCTGGGCCAGTGAGCCATGTCCACTGAGCCTACGCGTCCGGAGCCTGTGCTCCACAACGGGAGAGGCCACAACAGTGAGAGGCCCGCATACCGCAAAAAAAAAAAAAAAAAAAATGAGTTCATTGAAATTCAGTTTTCTTCTCACCAAGTATCAGAAATAAACATAAGTGGACTAAGAAAGTGTTCTAGAAATGATATACAGTTGGCCCTCCATATCGATGCGTTCCACCACAGATTAAAAATATTCAAAAAAACAAAACACTCCAGAAAGTTCCAAAAGCAAAATTTGAATTTGCCACATATCTGCAACTATTTACACAGCATTTACTTTGTATTAAATAGTATAAGTAATCTAGATATGGTTTAAAGTATGTGAGAAGATGTGCATAGGTTATACACAAACACTACATCATTTTATACAAGGGGCTTGAGCATTGCAGATTTTAGTATCTGTAGGGTGTCCTGGAACCAATCCATGATGGATACCAAGGGATGACTGTAAATGGTTTTTTTTTTTAACCTTTTAGCTGTCAGACTAGTATAGAATAGAAAACAATACTTCTAAAAACTATAACCCAGGTAAAAATTTATTTTATGGATATTTGATGCAAAACCACCAAGTGATAGCTTTCTTGATTAGAAATGTATTTACTTGATAGACATACTAAATCAGAATTACAAAAACCCTTAACTCAAAGTTAACTTTGAAATTTAATTTAAATTAAATTTGCATGTAGTCAATGTGAAGGCATTGCATATATTGACACGGAAAATTTTTCAAGCATATATTGCTTTTATCTTGGGGAAAAGAATAAAATTAATATATTACAGTACCCAAAATAAAGTGCACTTTGGGGAAACATGGAGTAAATTGCTTGAAATTACTATCATCATCAAAGTTCAGGCTAACAACAAGCTCTCAATGTCACAATTTAAACTGAATAATTTGTAGTCACATTGTACTCTCTAGTCAAGCACAAGTCTTGATTTTAGTATACAAGGCACAAATAAATACATTAACAGGTAATTATCACAATAGACTTATCAACGTAGACTTATCAACGTAGACTTTTGATGTGTGTATATATTTAATGCAAATTAAAAGTTAAGTAAAATTACCTAAACACTACCTTACAAAGCTGAAGTTTACTTTTTTAAGACAATGTTTACTGAAATATACCATATATACCAAGAAATGTACAGACCATGAAATTACAGTTCAACAAATTTTCACAACCTGCACATACATAAGTATAGACTTGTGTATGTGCAGAAAACTCAGTGCAAAGGCTCTCATATGGCCCTCCCAGTTTCTTTACTTCCATTGCCAAGAGTAGTCTCCATCCTGACTTCTATCACAATCAGTTGGATGTTCTTGTTTTTATAATTCATATAAATTGAATCAGTAATTCGTGCTCTTGCATAGGGTTTCTCTGGCTCAACATCTATGAGATTCATCTTTCTACTTGAATGTAGCAATAGTTCATGAATTCTTATTGCTCTTTAGCATTCCATTACATGAATATACCAAATTTACTTATCCTTTCTACTATTAATAGACATTTGGGTTGTTTCCAAATTGGGGCAAATCCAAATAGTGCTGCTATAAATATTCTCCATATCTTTTGATGCATACATGAGTGTAAATACCTAGAAGCAGCATGCCTGAGTAATAAGATTTGCATATGACCAGCTTTTGTAGACACAATTATGCTTTTCTCCAAAGTGGTTTTACCAAATTACTTTCCTGACAGTAATCTATAAAATTTCCAATTACTCTACATACTGACCAAGACTTGGATTGTCAATTTTTAGTTTTCTTTAAAATTTTAGCCATTCTGGTAGATGTGTAGTTGTATAATATTGTGGGTTTAATTTGCATATTATTAAAAATTAAGTTAAACAAATTTTAATGTTTATTGGCTACTTATTCTCTTTTGTCATACTCCAAAAGTCAGTTCTTCATATATTGTGTATGAGTTCTTTGATATATATTGAAAAATATCTTCTAATTTGTGCATTGTACTTTTACTTTCTAAAGGTACTTTTGACAAATACAAATTAACTTAAAATAGCCAAATTTATCCATGTATATGATTAATGCTGTTTATTTCTTACTCAAGATATCTTTGCTGAACTCAAGGTCCTAAAGATCTTTCCATATGTTATCTTATATAAATTCTATTGTTTTAATTTCCACATTTAAACATCCAATTCATTTGGAATTGATTTTTGTGGTATGATGTAAGGTAGGAGGTGAAGATTTGCTTATGTTTTCAATTTTTTTCAAGGTAACTATCTAATTGACACACCATTCTTTATTGAAAATACCATCTTTTCTTCAATGCACTACATTGTCATCTTTAAACCAAATAGCAGTTCTACATGTGTGGGTCTGTTTACTGTCACTCAGTTTTCTTCTATTACCATATTTATCTATCCTTGAATGAATAATAGACATTATTAACCAGCTTTATAATTAGCCTTTATGACTGGTGTGTTCATCCTTAGGCTTAATTCTTATGCCTAGGGAATACTGTGGCAGACAGAATTCTAAGATGGCCCTCGAGTTTCCCAACCCCTGGTATACATATCCTGCATAGTCCCCTCCCCTTGAGTGTGGGCAGGACCTGGGGATACGGTGGAATAATTGCTCCCTTGATTAGTTATGTTATATAGACAAAATGATGGCATTGTCATTCCTATGATTACATTACATTATATGACTATCATGTAGCAAAGTGAAGATTCTCCTGCTGCCTTTGAAGAAGGCTATGTGATTAGGTCATGAGGGCTACCTCTAGGAGCTGAGACTCACCCGTGGCTAACAGCCACCAAGAAAACAGGGACCTTAGCCTCACAGCTGCAAGGAACTGAATTCTACCAACAACCTGAATGAGCTTAGAAATAGATTCTTCCCTAGTCAGTCCTCCAAATGAACATGCAGCCTGGCTGACGCCTTGATAATACTCTTGTATGACCTTAAGTGCAGAACACATCTGGGCTGTGCCTGGTCTTGTGATCTACAGAAACTGTGAGATAACAAATGGATTTTGTTTTAAGCCACTGCTTGTGGCAACTGTTTGCAGCAATAGAAAACTAATATCAGTAATTGGGCTTTTCTTGGCCATTTTCATTCCCATATACATTCTAAAATCATCTTATGAATTTCTAATGTAAAAATCTGCTGAAAATTTGAATGGAATGGTATTGAATTTGTAAATAAAATAGAGGAGATTTTAGTTTTTCTTTAGTTCCTTTTAATAGAATTTTGTTTTTTTCAGCCTAGAGGACTTACATAACCTGTGTTAGACATTTAATTTTCTTTAGATGCCATGGAGTTGAATATTTCAGCTTTATTTGCTAATTATTTTTTGAGAATATATAAAAATATTAAATTTTGGACACTGATTCTTATTAAGAAACTTTGATTAACTGTTAATTTTAATAAAGTCTGTAGATTCTTTTGGATTTTCTGTATACATTATAATGATATATTCATTTGTTTTATTTATTCTCTTACAATGTTTATATATTTTGTTTCCTAGCTTACTGCAATGGCTAATAACTCAAATATAGCATTGAATATACTGAGTCTTAGCAGACATCCTTTTAATTTTCCTAGCCTTAGGATAAAAATTTTCAATATATAATCATTAAGAATGATAGTTTTTAAAATAAAATATGTCAAATTAAGATAGTTCCATTCTATTCCAAATTTTCTATTTTTTTTTTTTTTTTTTTTTTTGTGGTACGTGGGCCTCTCACTGCCGTGGCCTCTCCCGTTGCGGAGCACAGGCTCCGGACGCGCAGGCCCAGCGGCCATGGCGCACGGGCGCAGCCGCTCCGCGGCATGTGGGATCCTCCCGGAACGGGGCACGAACCCGTGTCCCCTGCATCGGCAGGCGGACTCCCAACCACTGCGCCACCAGGGAAGCCCTTCTATATTTTTATACAGTTTAAGTGTGGTTGAATCTATCAGATGCTTCTCCTGAATCTATTGAGATGACCATTTGCATTTTCTCCTTTATTCTTTTAATGACGTAACAACGTAATAATTGAGTTTTGAATACTAAACCAAACTTGTATTTCTGGTATAGGTCCCACTTGGGCAAACAGATTATCCTCTTTATCTATGCTGGAATTTATTTGAAATATTTTGTTTAGGCTATGCATGCATGTATGTTAAGATGCATAAAGAAATTAACTTGTAATTTTCCTTTCTGTAAAGTTTTTTTCATGATTCATTATAAAAACTATGCTAACCACTAAAAATGAATAGATTAGGCAATGCTCCTTTTTTCTATTCTCAAAAGAGATTCATGTAAAAATGGTATTTTATTATGCCCTTAACTATTTAGAAAAATTCACTAGTAAACTTGTATGAACTTTACTTCTTTGAAAGAAGGACTTTTTTGTTTCAATTTCTTCAATAGAGGTAAACCTTTAATATAAATTTTAAATCTCAACTTGTGTCACTTTGGGTATATATAGCCATAAAATTATGCACAATACTATTTTATTACCTTTAATATAGCTTATTATCTTTTTATTACCTTTTTAATATCTGTAGATCTAAGTCATTTCATTTTTATCCACTGAAATGATATATATATATAAATTATTATATACATAATTATATAATACATATATTTTTATTAGTCTTATCAATCTTAGAAGGTTGTCAATTTTACATTTAAATAAACCAACTTTAAGCTTTGTTGATTTTTTTATTGCATATTTGTTTTCTATTTTATTGATATCTGTTCCTAACTTTATATTTTCTTGTACTATCTTTAGGATTAATTTGCTGTTATTTTTCTAGCCTTTAAGAGAGGTGCCTATATCAGTAAAACTCAGAAATTCAAAATTTCTAATATATGTCTTTAGGTCTATAACTTTTCTTCTGAAACACAAAGAAAATAATACAGGAAAAATTAAAATGAAGGAAGGTTCATAGAATGTAGAGTTTTCTATTTTTACTAGAGGGTTATGGATGTCAAGGGAAAGAGCAAGGATCACCTCCAGAAGTGCTGGTTGAAATCACAGCATAATAAGATTGGAATATTTGATTAAGAAATTGTACTTAATTCTTATGTGATCTAATTGGCTCTATAAAACATATCATCAGCTGTTTTAATAAGGTTATTTTTAGCAGTATGCAGAATACATTGGGTCATAGAGGCAAGTAATTGCAATTTCCCATGCAGAATGTTCTGCTTGTTCGTATTATGACAAAAGCTTCTCATGGACATAAAAACATGAAAGAAGTCTCACCAATCTGAGAAAGATAACTTAACATTTAAACTGTGAAGCCATTAATTAGATTTTAAAACAAAGTAAAGGGCAGAATCAACAATGTCTCTAAAGTTTTAGCCTGAGTAAAGATGGTAGAATGGGGTAGCTATGTCATCTAGGGAAAGAGGGACTTCTAAAGAATAATTGTCTTAAATGAGGCTAAGAATGGTGGAAATAAGATTAAAATGTTAAGGATTAAAAATGTTTCTGCTACCCCCTCTATTTGGTTTAGGATTGATTCCTTAAATGGTAAGTAAGGAGCAGGGACAACTCTTACTAGCAATTGCTCTGAAATGAACTAGACAACAAAGGTAAGAAATTGGGCACCATAATAACGTCAAATTACAATGCAAGCACAACAACAGGTTGTTGTTCCACAAAGCTAGACAGAGAGATGAAATGAAGATTTAGACTGGATGTGTTTCTCAAGGAGTCAAGAAAGCTAAAGATGAAATTAGCAGCAAGCAATGAGGACTTGTTGAAGAACACTTTGGTAAACGATGGGCTTCCTCCAAGTCTTTCTATTTTTTTAAAATAAATTTATTTATTTATTTGTTTTTTGCTGTGTTGGGTCTTCGTCTTTGGGTCTTCACTGCTGCGTGTGGGCTTTCTCTAGTTGCAGCGAGTGAGGACTACTCTTCGTTGTGGTGCGCAGGCTTCTCATTGCAGTGGCTTCTCTTGTTGTGGAGCTCAGGCTCTAGGTGCGTGGGCTTCAGTAGTTGTAGCACGTGGGCTCAGTAGTTGTCGCTCGCAGGCTCTAGAGCACAGGCTTAGTAACCGTGGCACACGTGCTTAGTTGCCACGTGCTTAGTGGCATGTGGGATCTTCCCGAACCAGGGCTTGAGCCCATGTCGCTTCCATCGGCAGGCAAATTCTTAAATACTGCGCCACCAGGGAAGTTCCCCTCCAAGTCTTTCTAAAAGCAAATTTCTCAATTTGAAGAAAGTCAAATCTCTACTTTCATTACCTCTGTTTTGGAATCATGAATGTTTCTCTAGCTAAAGCTAGAACATTTTCAAGGGTATGGATTAGTAGTTCAGAAGCTACTTTAGATATACACTAGGACTGGCCAAATAAGTAAACACAGAAAAAGAAAGCCAAGTTTCTCACTGTCAGAGAAGAAAGTTACAAATAAGGATAGGTGGAGGGCTAAGATGAACCTGGTAGAATTAGATTGAATTTAGAGGTATCAATATAAATTTATGTTTTTGTTAAAGCTATACATATACAGACAGACACAGAAATATAGATGTCTATGTGCTCATGAATTAGAATACATACATATATTTCCTAGTTCTGTCTGATGAGAAGGCCTAGAAGCAAAAACCCCCTAGTAGCAGTAACAAGAAGCACACCAAGTACACATATCTTGAGATAGATAGATTTATATGTGTGTGTAATTTCATATATATATGAAATCATGTTAGGTATCTAGAAATACATATCCAACAAAGGATAAGTATAGTCTCAATTCTTTTTGTTTTAAAGTATTTATGGTTATCTATACATAGTCATTGATTCTATCTATCACTCATCTATACTGCAATATAATGTCCAAGGCATGTGTTACATTCCTGTTTTATAACTTACACAATAAAGTTTTCTTTCCTCTTGTGTCTTATGTTCATGTGGGGAAGACAGATATTAAATAACAGAAATGAAATATATCTTCAGATTATGATAATTACTAAGAACAAAATGGAAATGTATCATAAGACAGTAACCTGACTGGGTTGATGGGTTAAGAGTGGTCTCAAAATGATTAGGAATGATAAACCTCTTTAGCTTGGACACGTAAAGGAGATGAGTGAAAAAGTTATTTTCTAGCTGGGGAAGTGGATTTAAGCCCTTTGTGAACAAGGCCTAGAAAACATTTTGATATATTGAACAAGTAGTAAGGAAACCACTGTGCCTGGATCTTAAAGCAGCAGGGTATGGGAGGGGAGTGGTAGATTATGAAATTAAGAGGTAGGCAGAAATAATTTTGTGAAACACTCAAAACTTGGATTTTACTTCAAAACTTCTAGCAAAGGCTCAAAATAATCAGAGATAAAAAATTTCCAACTTAGTACGGGCAGCAGAGGGTGAAAAATTTACTCTTATCTTCCTAAAACTAGAATCACATTTTCTTACACGCAAGGATATTTTACTTTGGGGGATTAACTTTCAAGTATAGAAATTGAGCAGAAGTATATAAAAATTTTTCCAATTTGGATTACATGACAATTAATCCCCCACCCCATTCCCAAACTGAGCCTGAAGCTCTTTCCACACAACATTTTTGAACACAAATAAATACCTCTAGAAAAGTGTATGTACCTAAGGAATATAAATATCCTCTGGCTGCAGAAAATAAATACTACTGCCAAAAACGTAAGTTATTAATAATGGGTTAGACACTGATTTTTCTTTAATTTAAAAGAGAAAGAAATACATTAAATGAGTATTTCCAGAAAGCTCTTAATTGTACCCTACTTTTATGAGAGCTGTTAGTATGATGTTTAACTCCGTAGAAGAGTATTTCAGGTCATTGCCTCTTTAATAATGCCTTCATTTTTCATGGTTCTCTAAGAACAGCAGATATTAGTTAACAAATAGATGTATTCAGTAACTTTGTTGCCATTTGTGCCTTTCTTCATGAGCTGATTTTGGAAAGGCTATGATAAATGGTTATCTGTTTCTGTTCCTCATTAGGTTATCTCTGAATTCACTGTCTCCTGGTCTCAAGGACGATTGCAAGAAATACGACCATAAAACAGTAGCTTCTCATTACACCTGGAAGCAGTAGGAGTATAGTATTTATAATCTCATTATCTCAATGGATAGTTGTAGCTGGGCATATGCTCTCATTACCTCTATTGGGGATTGTAATGATATATATAGTCTCGTTTTCTGTGCTGTGGAATTGGAGAGTTACATTTAAAATTGAGTGTTCTGCACTGTAAGTAATACGAGGTGGGTGGATAACTGTTTCCAAGCTCATCTAGCTTTTTAAAATTTTATTAGAGTTTCCATTTTTCATTTACATTTGATATTTGCTCCTCAAATTTTTACAATTAGAAAATTCTGGTAAAAGTAGACAAATAAGAAAAGGAGATGAATAAAAATACCCCCCAAAATGAGTTAAAAATATAAGACAAACTATTAATATCATGGATGGCACCCCCTCTTCTCCACCCCCATCCCACCCCCACCCACAAGATTGTCATTCAGGTAAAATACAAATGAGAGATAACATGCTTAACAGGTTCCCATGACAAAGAAATAATATTTTAGTTCTGACTTTCATATTCTCATTGCAATCCTTTAGCTATCAGCTTTCTTACTTAAGGCATTATTGGAAAATACATTTTGCTTATAATAATCTGAAATGTAAACAGTTTTGTTTTGAGCACTTTCATAAACATGATGTTATACAATCTCATAGCACTTTCAGGGTGGTAACTAAAGCTCAGAAGGAGGGACAAAGAAAAACTCACAGTTCACATAGTTTATAAATTATGTCTCCAAATAAACCATTCCAAAATAAAACCAAAAACAAGGGTAAAATTTTAGACCTCAAAGTGTAAATGGTGGTATATGTTTCCAACACTAATGTGTTATACAAACAAATTTCCTGAACTGAAATTTTCCTACTTTTTATTGAGGAATTTAATAATTATTTAGACTCATGGCTTCAAATAAAGAGGAAGCATATAACATAAAGGTGGCCAATTCTAGTATTACTGGTAGGTTCCAACTCACTAGTCTTGGGAATAATTAAATCATTTCTCTTTCCCAAATTTACATTAAATTCTGGAGCCCTCACCTGCTCATATTAACAGGACATCAAATCTCTCATTTAATTTCTTCATTAAGATTATATGAGACATCAAATAAGATGAGACAATTTTCCTTTTCTATTCCTAATACTGCATAGGATTAGGTTACTTTTATAGAATAAGAGAAAAATTATTCGTCCCAGATGTTATTTTAGCATAGATTTCAAGTATTTTAATGGTTATAGATAATTTTTTCTCCTTAAAAATATCATTATGTTTTCCCCCTAAAAATTATTTAATCTAATCTTTGCAAATAAATTCCAATAAAAACTTTTACATTATTTTCAATCCCTTTTTATAGACACCTTTTATTTCTAACATTATATTTTTTTCTTGCTTTGATTCAACAAATAAGTTACTATTTAACCAAACTCTTCAGAGGAACAACTTCAAAAAGCCTAATAAAATATTTCTTTGTTTTCTATCTCATTAAGTATATTCCTATATTTATTAACCCTTCCTTCTATATTGTGTATGTTTATTTTTCTTTAATTAATGACTTTTATTGGGCTATTTAAATTATTAAATGCGATTTTTATTACTGTATATAATTAAAGCTATAAATTTGTTTTAAATATTGCTATATTACTTCATATATTATGAAATATGTAAATTTTTCTTTATTCTTTAGCATTAAGTATATTGCTAAACTCTTATCTTTTTAGTTCCATCTCCCTCTTTACTATTTTAGATGTTAGACATTCTATTAGTCTTTATGGATGGCAATACATTTTGAACTTGTATATTTGACATAAAAATTTAAAGTTCAGCAATATAAAAAGTCTTAGAAAGTTTTAACTATAATTATCACCTCATGTCTTCTTTGATGTTTTTCCCATTACTTTTTTTTGACCTTGTTTTCACACTTCAAAATGAGTGACTATTTTCATTTCTTATGTGGATTTAAGTTTACTAATTTATTTGCTAATCTTTCCTACTTGCATCTCATTTCTTCCTTTGGAATTCAACTTCTTCCCCCTGAATTATTGTTTTCAGGTATGACAGGCTCACTCAGTCTTTACTTAATGGAAATATGTTTAGTTCATCCTCAATCTTGAATGCTAATTTAACTGGGTACAAAGTTCTTGATTGATAGTTATTTTATCTTACCAGTTTTAGCATTTTTAAGTTATTATTCCTTTCCTTTTGGATTCTATTCTTGCTGTTGATATATCTTCTGTCAGGTTAATTTGTAATAGTAGGTCTTTTCTCACTGTCTTTGGTAAGACTTTTTCATTTTTGTGTTCTGCAATTTCACTACAATATTACAGGATGATTTTATTTGTAAACTGTTCTGCTAAGGATTTCCTGTATTTGTTGATTGTGAAAATGTTTACTTTTTATTAACTCCAGAAAATTTGCAGCTTGTATACCAGCATACATTTACTTTCACTAATTCTAATACCTTCCTGAATATGATGTTTGGAACTTGCCAACCTATTTCCCATATCTCTTACTATCTCACTTAATTTCCACTTCTATATTCCTCCAAACTGCATTCTAATTCATAAGTCAGATCAGCTCCAGTTAACATATTCTGTTTTCAGCTGTGTCAATCTGCTGTTTAATTGATCCACTAAATTTTTGTTAACAATAGTGTTTTTTGCAATTATTTCTAGAGATTCCATTTGGTTCTTTTCCAGATCTGAATTTTTAAGTTTGCTTTCCTCATGGTTTTATTGTATAAATCATTTGGGTGAAGACATTTTTTAAAGAATAGTATTTCTCAACAGTGAAGAAAGAAGTTAATAATAGTGTTAAAAGTGTGATAATCATAGCATAAAAATTAGTTTCTCTATTTCCATTCTTGCTCCTTTACAGCCTTTGCTCAAGAAATCAACCAAAATATTTTAAAAATATGTACTAGAGCATGACACATCTCAGATTGTGGCTTCCCATCTCCTCTATCACATTTAATAAGATTCAAGTCCTTCCTATGACTCATAAAGCTCTACGTGATCTGGTCCTACCTATCTCTCTGATTTCAACTCCTACCAATCTCTCCCTGCTTCCAGCCATACTGGGTTTCTTATTGTTCCTCAAATGTGCCAAGCATACTCCCTTCCTTGAAAATTTGCTTATGCTAGTCTTTCTCCTGGAACATTCTCCCAGATATCCTCTGTACATACAAGCCTTTACTAAAATTCATCTCATCCAAGAGGTGAAGCTAAATCAATCACTCCAGCGTAAGTAACTCTCACTTATCACTCTCTATCACCTTATCATGCTGTATCTATTTTTGTAACATTTATCACTATTTATGTATCAAGTGTCTATTATGTGTTAGATGATGTTCTAATGGCTAAGCAAAGCAAAGATCCTTGCTCTCATAAAGCTTACATTTTAATTTCATGTCAGATGACACATATTTATTTTTTATTGCTGTCTTCTGCCATAACTACCCCCCTGTAAACTTGAAGTTTTTATCTCCCACTTTTACACACTGAGCCTCCAGAAATTCATCAATTAGAGTTCAGGTAAACTACTCCGGCCCTGACTTCGATGGAAGTTTCAGCTGGTAGGTTTCTGCTTTGGTTAGCTTGATTCTCTGTATCAGCATGTCAGTCTCTACAACTTGGGGAAGGGGGCAGCAGTTCACCCTGTGAGCTCATTTCTCTTATGGAGCTAAGAAGAGTTGTTGATATTTTATTTTGTTCAGCATTTTATTTGTTGTTAGGATGGAGTGGTGTTTCCTAAGCTTTCTACATAACAAACTGGAAATTGGAAGTCTGCTTAAGGATGTTCAGAAATATATTTCTCCTAATAAAAATAGGACTATATATATATACACACACACACACACATACATATAAATACACATATATATGATTGTATATATAAGAAGTATATGTATATATTATTGTCTTTATCACCTACCCCTCAATATCCTTCTTCCTGCTTTTGAATGTGTTTAGAATGTGATGATTGGAGCTGTTGCTGCCATCTTATAACCAGGAAGGACGACTTTGCTGACATACTAAAGATGGCAGATCAGAAAGATGAAAGGAATTTGGCCCCCAAGTTACAATCTTGATCTCTGTGCTATATCTGGGACTTTCCACCTCTGGAATCTTGTTATGTGAGATACAAATAGGCCTCTGTTGTCTAAGTCACTTCTGATCAGTTACTCTGTGAATTTGCAGATAAAACTAGTCAGATAGATTCAGAAAAGAAGAATCAATGTTAAAAAATTAGCCAGTTTATGGTACTACAGCCTCTTTCATTTTAAACTATTAAATCAGTCATCTCTCTATGCTCTGCTCTCTCTCTATTATTCCTCCTAAGATGATATATTGGGGCTACAGAAAATATTACTGTATTCTTGAGATCTCTGAAAAGAATAGAGTTCCATCTCTCCACTGTTTTCTGGCCCTTCTTAGGTCCCTGCTACTAAACTGGTGAGGATCAGTTTCTGCTGAGTACGACTACTCCTTCTGACCCTGGCAGCATTATCATTTACTCTCCACCTAGTCATTATTCACCTTTTTGCTGTTTGAGAATAGTTTACTCTCCACTAGATAAGCTCCACAGGTCACCTCTTCCTGTTGACTCTGCCTCACATCAACTATTGTCAGTGCTTCATATCCCTTGAGTTTTGGCTATGACTTCTATTCAAATCCTACCAAGCAAGTGATGTCCCTGTGCTGTTGACCTCATAATCACATCTTCCTACATGACCCATGAGGGAACTACTTGATATCTTTTTGTGTCTCATTGGAAACAAAGTTCAAGAGCAACTCAAGGAAGCCAAAAGAAGACATTCATGGTGGCTAAACACTCTATAGCACAGGTAATATTCAGGTGTATTTATCCCATCTTGTTATATTTCAGTAAGTTTCCAAAGTCCAAAATAGATAGTTGAGGAATAAAAAGCCCCTATTTCTTTGACTTTGCCCACAATTCTTTTAAATACTCCCTCCTTCAGTAACTTCCATCCTGATAAGGGAGAGGAGGACACATTTTTCTCAACACCTGCCACCCTTCCTCCATGCTCATTCTTCTTAAAATTTATCAGGGACCAAAAGAGTAGATTTTCTACTTAATCATTTTTTTTCCACCTAGACTTCCTTAACACCTTAACTTCCACAATCCTACCCCTTCTCCAATGTTGTGATGATAGAATCATACTGAGGAGCATGATTTAGGGGGAAAAAAGTGAAAAGACTTAGCAGTTAAACAGTGTAAGTCTCTACAAGGTACCAAGAATTACTTTAGATGAGTAAGTTCCAATCTTGCTCATCTTTTTCATTCATTTTGCCCAAAGTTCAAATTCCCAGGGAAGAACATCAGCTTAAGCTTCATTCCCATCAATTAGCTGAAACAGGACTTGGACAGACACTCTTACTAGATCAACTGGTAGAAGGGTAATTTCCCACACACACAAAAAAGCTGTTTTCAGAAAGTTATACAGATGCTGGGCAGCAAAATGGCAGATGTCTATGACATGAGGAGAGATTTGGACATGGGATATTTTTCAACCTCTTTCTTCCTTTGAAAAATTTCCTCACTTAATAACCCTTAACATAGGGCTTCCTTGGTGGTGCAGTGGTTGAGAGTCCGCCTGCCGATGCAGGGGACACGGGTTCGTGCCCTGGTCTGGGAAGATCCCACATGCCGCGGAGTGGCTGGGCCCGTGAGCCATGGCCGCTGAGCCTGCACGTCCGGAGCCTGTGCTACGCAACGGGAGAGGCCACAACAGTGAGAGGCCCGCGTACCGCAAAAAAAAAAAAAAAAAATCCTTAACATAATGCTACTGTCATTACCTTTACGGCAGAAGATATAGTTCCACATCAGTGAACAAAGAGAAATAAGGGTTGTTTTACTAGTAAAATATTTTATTTTCTTAATCACTTTAGGGAATGCTAAGGGAACTCAGAAACATTAGGGTTCAACAAAGCAGCACAATTAACAAACAAATACAGGATGTGGATTTAGCTTTGGGAGCATCTCACCATCATCATTTAAAAATAAACACATATTTTTAATTTTTTAAGGAAACTCCATACTGTTCTCCATAGTGGCTTTACCAATTTACATTCTTACCAACAGTGCAGGAGGGTTCCCTTTTCTTCACACCCACTCCAGCATTTATTGTTTGTAGATTATTTTTTTAAAGAGATAGCTTTTTTAATAAGATTTTTATTTTTAATTTTTTAAGCTTTAATTGGCCTTTATATATATATATATATATATATATATATATATATATACATCTTTATTGGAGTATAAATGTTTTACAATGGTGGGTTAGTTTCTGCTTTATAACAAAGTGAATCAGCTATATATATATATATATATCCCCATATCTCCTCCCTCTTGCATCTCCCTCCCATCCTCCCTACACTACCCCTCTAGGTGGTCACAAAGCACTGAGCTGATCTCCCTGTGCTGTCTGGCTTATTCCCACTAGCTATCTATTTTACATTTGGTATTATATATAAGTCCATGCCACTCTCTCACTTCGTCCCAGCTTACCCTTACCCCTCCCCATGTCCTCAAGTCCATTCTCTACATCTGTGTCCTTAATCCTGTCCTGCCCCTAGGTTCTTCATAACCTTTTTTTTTCTTTTTTTAAATTCCATATATATGTGTTAGCATATGGTATTTGCTTTTCTCTTTCTGACTTCCTTCACTCTGTATGACAGACTCTAGGTCTATCCACCTCATTACAAATAACTCAATTTCATTTCTTTTTATGGCTGAATAATATTCCATTGTATATATGTGTCACATCTTCTTTAACCATTCCTCTGTCGAAGGACACTTAGGTTGCTTCCATGTCCTGGCTATTGTAAATAGTGCTGCAATGAACATTGCAGTACATGCCTCTTTTTGAATTATGGTTTTCTCAGGGTATATGCCCAGTAGTGGGATTGCTGGGTCGTATTGTAGTTCTAATTTTAGTTTTTTAAGGAACCTCCATACTGTTCTCCATAGTGGCTGTATCAATTTACATGCACCAACAGTGCAAGAGTGTTCCCTTTTCTCCACACCCTCTCCAGCATTTATTGTTTGTAGATTTTTTGATGATGGCTATTCTGACCAGTGTGAGGTGGTACCTCATTGTAGTTTTGATTTGCATTTCTCTAATGATTTGTGATGCTGAGCATTCTTTCATGTGTTTGCTGGCAATCTGTATATCTTCTTTGTAGAAATGTCTATTATGGTTCTGAAGAACCTAGGGGCAGGACAGGAATAAAGATGCAAACGTAGAGAATGGACTTGAGGACATGGGGAGGGGGGGAAGGGTAAGCTGGGCGAAGTGAGAGAGTGGTAGGGGCATATATACACTACCAAATGTAAAATAGATAGCTAGTGGGAAGCAGCCACATAGCACAGGGAGATCAGCTCAGTGCTTTGTGACCACCTAGAGGTGTGGGATAGGGAGAGAGATGCAAGAGGGAGGGGATAAGGTGATATATGTATATGTATAACTGATTCACTTTTTTATACAGCAGGAACTAACACAACATTGTGAAGCAAGTACACTCCAATAAAGATGTTAAAAAAGTTAAAAAACACATATTACTTCTTTACCCTGTGGGTAAAGAAGGAAGAGTTTCCAATCTCAGTTACATAACTAATAGAGAATTATGGCAATAGAGTTTAATGAGCTTGGGTTCAAAACTTGACAGTCCTTGAGTCAGTTTCCCAATCTCTGAAATTGGGACAATAATAGTGTTTCCCTAAACTATCTTTTAGGATTCAAGAAAAATCAAATAATATCAATAAAATGTTTTAGAGTACAAATTATGTTTTTTATCATCAATACTAAAAGCCTGCATTAAATTAATGCTAGACATATGAAGACTTTCATCAAGAAATAATGCACTGAATATGGCTATGTAAAATTCATTATAAAATGAATCTTCACAGATAAAGAATTTTTGAGTCAATATTGTATTTGTAACTCTCTCAAGGCTAACTTCAACATATCCAAGTAAATCACTAAACTCTACTTCTCTCCCAGAGGAGACAACATTTAGTAAACTTCAACAAAACATCTTTTTCTTGTCTTTCTGAAAGATAATCAACTGCCAGAGATTAAAAATAAGGCATATCAAAGATACATATCAACATACCAAAAGGAGAATAATCTTATCTGTCTTCTGCAATGCAGCTTTACTTAAATTTTATAATCAAGAGTAAAATAAGCTTTGCTATTTTGTTGCCAATCAATTTTTGTAAAAGTGAATTTTAGATTACATATATTTTTTTGTTGAAAGGTTAAATATACAATTTGTTTCCCAAATTTAGCTTCAACTTTCCATCTGAATTTCATAAAGAATACAGAAGGATATTCTCTTTTCTCATAAAGGGTTTGGCAGAAGAAATTCCTACAATATTATGAACAGAGTCCTTAAATTACATTCCAAGGCAAAACAGATGTCTCTAGGATATATGATGTTCTAGGACCTCAGAAATTTAGTTTTAAGAAGTTCCACCTTAGAGTATCCATTTTTCAGTCTGTCCCTAATGCCAATATACAAAACACAAGCAATTTATAATGCAGTAAACAGTCACTCAGATTGACCTTTTTTTTGCTGAGCAGTTTAAACAAGGCCACTAAAACAATGACACCCTGAAAATAACCTCTTTCATCTGTGTATAAGCAATCAATATTAAGACACTAGAATGACTATAATGCCAAGATAAGTAGTTTAAAATATTTTGATCTAGAAATAATGACATGGAAAAGAATCTAGAGTGTGGAAATTTATTCTAGAAGTATGAAACATATGTAATATGAAAATATATACATTTCTATATGAGAAAAAATGCAAATTAATGCATGAAATGATGATTGTGCTTAATCGTGTGACAAAAATCACTTGAACAAATAAATAATTACATAGGTCACCTAGTTGCTTTGTCTGGCCAAAAGCAAACCACGTCTTTTTCCTTTAACTTATAATTAAAAAATAATTACAGAATACATTTATTGCTTACATTTATGTATGTAATTTAGAAACCATAAATCTTATAAGAAAACTAATGTTTACTTTTTCTGATATAAATATGAGATTTACTTCATTAAAAACATGACATAATCTCACTTCAATTCACATAAATGAAATATACTGTTGACTATTTAAATATCTTCTAAGAATAGCATGAATTATACTTGGATCAGCAACACAACAAATTCAGTAAAGAAAGTCATAGCTTAAACATAATTATTTCTCAAAATAATAATATTCAGGATGTTTTTTGAATGAAGATAATAACAGTATTTATAATTTATTTATAGATCCGATTTGAAAGAGCAGATAGTGATGTGTAGAGTCATGTTTCCAAGGAGTACAAAGGAAAACTATAATTTAAATTAGGACTTTATCTGGAATTTGTAGAGGCTGGTACAATTTGCAAATATACTTTATTCCCCAAAAATGAAGAAACTGATATCCAAGGAGCAAAAATGTCATGAGTCTGTATTTTAGCAGAGGTTTATTTTTGGAAATAGCGGTTTTTATTAAACTAAATATAATTGTTAGTAATTTCCAATTTATTATCAGTAGAATATAAAAATAAAATCAGCAGCTCTCCTTTATTGAATATCTAATCTTTACCAAGCATTGTGCTAGTCACTAGCAACATGAAAGAATATTTCATTTAAAGATCTCATTTAAAGATCTCACTTAAAAATTATAACAATACAGTAAGTTGGATAATTTCCGTATTATTGATAGGAACTTGAGGTTTAGAGAAACTAGCAACTTTTCCACGACAGTAACCTATATTATCCTGAAATATTAATTAGCATATTTAAGTATGGTAAATAATAGTCTCTTTTATTTCTTTGATAACAGAAGTACTAGTTAGTTCTTGTTTATTTATCTAACTCAACCTCCAATCTAGTCAGTGAGTTTAATTTTTCCCAAGACAGGTAAAGATAAGCAAATTTAAAAAGAAAAAGTACAGTTGACATATTATTTTTCATATTCTTTATCTCTACAGTAAAGAGCGAGAAAAGTGAGGCCATAGCATGAAGGAAGGAAGAGAATGGAATACTAGCCAAATTAATTTTCTTCTGTGATTATTTCTTCAGACTCTGAAATAACCATTTTTTCATTTAATTTATTGTAAATTTACATAACAATTTAAGTTTTACATTGCATTTCAGTATAAGAACTAGACAATTCTCCTGCTGATAGATTTTAGAAATTTGAGAATTATCTATTCCTTTCTTTCTTCACAGCAAATAGAAACTTGAGGTGTAATAGGAATACCATGTACTTAACAATACTCTTAAAAATATTTTAATGTGTTTTCATAACCCTTACTTATTTTTTAAAACGCCTCTTGGAGGATGTGAAAGCAGATATAACTCCATTTTATAAAGGGAAGTTAATGATAAAGTTATTGTAAATAAATTCAAGAGTGTAATGAAAATTCACATGCCTTGATTATGTTCTTTCTTTTTGCAATTACATGCATAATTCAAAGTTTTTACTTGTCATTTGATTTGGTTTATCAAGTGTTAGTGAAAAGATATCCAACAAACATCACTGAATTTAAAATGTCATAAAATTTGACTATATACTTGAGTTGATTGATATATAGACATACCTCATTTTATTGCACTTCACAGATATTGCATTTTTCACAAATTGAAAGTTTGTGGCAACTCTGTATTGAGCAAGTCTAAGAGTGCCATCTTTCCAATAGCATTTGCTCATTTCATGTCTCTGTAGCACATTTTGGTAATTCTCCCAATATTTTAAACTTTTTCATTATTACTATATTTGTCATGTTGATCTGTGATCAGTGATCTTTGATGTTACTATTGTAATTGTTTGGGGGCACTATGAATTACGCCCATATAAGACGATGAAGTTAATGGATAAATGTGGTGTGTGTTCTGACAGCTACACCTATTGGCCATTGCCCTTTCCCTCTTCCTCGCCTCTGGCCATCCTGTTCCCCAAGACACAACATTATTGAAATTAGCCTAATTAATAAGCCTCAAATCTCTCTAAGTGTTCAAGTGAAAGAAGAGTCACTTAAAGTCAAAAGCTATAAATGATTAAGCTTAGTGAGGAAGACATGTCGAAAGCCGAGGTAGGCCAAAAGCTAAGCCTTGTGCCAAACAGTTAGCCAAGTTGTGAAGGCAAAGGAAAAGTTCTTGAAGGAAATTAAAAATGCTGCTCCAGTGAACACAACAATAAGAAAGCGAAACAGCCTTATAGGTGATATGGAGAAAGTTTTAATGCTCTGAAACAGAAGATCAAACCAGCCATAACATTCTCTTAAGTCAAAGCGTAATCCACAGCAAGAACCTACTCTAACTCTCTTCAATTCTATGAAGAATGAGAAAGTTGAGGAAGCTGGAGAAGAAAAGTTTGAAGCTAGTAAAGATTGGTTCATGAGGTTTAAGGAAAGAAGTCCTCTCCATAACATAAAGTTATAAGTGCTGATATTAAAGATGTAGCAAGTTATCCAGAAGATCTAGCTAAGATCATTAATAAAGGCGGCTACACTAAACAACAGATTTTCAATGTGGACACAACAGCTTTCTGTTGGAAAAAGATGTCATCGAGGACTTTGATAGCTAGAGATGTCTGTGGCTGGCTTCAGAGCTTCATAGGACAGGCTGACTCTCTTGTTGGGGGCAAATGCAGCTGGTGACTTTAAGTTGAAGCGAATGCTCATTTACCATTCTGAAAATCCTAGGGCCCTTAAGAGCTATGCTAAATCTATTCTGCCTTTGCTCCGTAAATGGAACAACATAGCCTAGATGACAGCACATCTGTTTACAACATGGCTTACTATTTTAAGCCCACTGTTGAAGCCCACCGCTCAGGAAAAAAATTCCTTTCAAAATAGTACTGCTCACTGACAATGCACCTGGTCACCCAAGAACTCTGATGGAGACAGACAATGAGATTAATATTTCCATGCCAGTTAACACAGTATACATTCTGAAGCTCATGGATCAAGGAGTAATTTCAACTTTCAAGTCATATTGTTTAAGAATTACATTTCATAATAGTATAGCTGCCATAGATACTGATTCCATTGATGGATCTGGGCAAAGTAAACTGAAAGCCTTCTGGAAAGGATTCACCATTCTAGATGCCATTAAGAACATTTGTGATTCATGGGAAGAGATGAAAATAACAACATTAACAGGAGTTTGGAAGAAGTTGATTTCAACTCTCACGGATGACTTGGAGAGGTTCAAGACTTCAGTAGAGGAAGTCATTGAAGATATGGTAGAGATAGCAAGAGAATTAGAATTATAATTGGAGCCTGAAGGTGTAACCAAATTGCTATAATCTCATGATAAAAATTTAACAGATGAGGAATTGCTTCCTATGGATGAGCAAAAAAAAAGTGGTTTCTTGAGACAGAATCTACTGCCGGTGAAGACGCTGTGAAGATTATTGAAACAACAACAAAGGATCTAGGGTATTACATAAACTTAGTTAATAAAGCAGCAGCAGGGTGAGAGGATTGACTCCAATTTTAAAAGTTTTCCAGTGGGTGAAATACCATCAAACAGCATTGAGTGCTACAGAGAAATCATTTGTGAAAGAAAGAGTCAATTGATGCTGCAAACATCATTGTTGTCTTATTTTAAGAAACTGCCACAGCTGCCCCAGCCTTCAGCAACCACCACTCAGATCAGTCAGCAGCCACCAACATGGAGGCAAGACCGTCTACCAGCAAAAAGATTATGATTCACTGAAGTCTCAGATGATGGTTAGCATTTTTAGCAATAAAGTATTTTGAATCAAGGTTATGTAAATTGTTTTTTTTAGGCAATACTTTTTATACATATTAGACTGCAGTATAGTATAAACATAACTTTTATATGCACTGGGAAACCAAAAATTTGTGTCACTAACTTTATGATGATATTCACTTTATCTCAGTGGTCTAGAACCAAACTCACAATATTTCCAAGATGTGCCTATAGTTAATGCTCTATTTTACTTAGTTTAAATACCTCCAAATAAACTGTGTAATTACATGTCATCAATGACCTCTCAACAGCTAGTTCTAAAAAAAATTTTTTCTTCAAGTTCTCTTAAGCCTTCAAATCATTTGAACACATTTTACCACCAAAACCCTAACCTTTCACTTTCTTTCTCACCTCATCTGTTGAAGTGCATTTTCTTTGTCTCTGTACCCAGCTGCTCTTGTTTATTCTGTTCTTGAATATAAATTCACAGGTTCATTCAGAGAATGTCTTCCTTTCCTTCACAGCTTCATAAATTCTCACAGATTGCCCTAGCACCTTCATGCAGATGACTCCAAACTTTTATTTAGCAATGATGGGTTTTGTTTTGTTTTATGAATATTTCATTGCTTTGTTATCGACCACATAATTACATTGCTATATAGTTTCTACCTTGAGTTTTGTACAAGAAAAAAATCATTTCAAATAGAAGGTTTGATAAATATTGGCAGGTACATTTTTCTACAAACTTTAATATTTTCCTTTAACACATGTTTAATCTGGGATATAATTTTATGACAGATGTTAGGTTAAAAAGCTTTGGTTAGTTCACTCTATTAAACAAAGTATGTATATTTTTAAGCTATGATCTTACTGAACTTTAATTTGGGATAATAATGTTTCAGTTAATTTGTTGGATTTACCCAGAAGATATTCATATGATTAGAGGATTATAGAAAAATGAGAATTTTATTGTCACTTTTCAGACATTATTTTAATTTTTTAAATATTTCTTATTTTTGCATTAGATAGATATACTACTATGAATAACAGTAAATAAAAATGGTGATATTAAGCACCCTCGAATTGTTCCAAAACAACTTGACTTTCCTCATTTTCAGCACCTTCCCTACCATTCTCCACACTAAAAGATTACTTTGAAACCTAGATCTGATTTTCCTTAATGTCTTCTAATGGCATCTCACTATTCTCTTTTTGTTTGTTTTGGTTTTTTTTTGCGGTACGCGGGCCTCTCACTGCTGTGGCCTCTCCCGTTGTGGAGCACAGACTCCGGACGTGCAGGCTCAGCGGCCATGGCTCACGGGCCCAGCCGCTCCGCGGCATGTGGGATCTTCCTGGACCGGGGCACAAACCCACGTCCCGTGCATCGGCAGGCGGACTCCCAACCACTGCGCCACCAGGGAAGCCCAACATCTCACTGTTCTTAGTAAAAGACTAGACCACTTAACTTGGCTTATGAGACCCTATCTGATCTAATTTACCATTCCCACCTCTTCAGGTCTATTTCTTTCCATACCATCTCCTCTCCTGGCTCATCCTGGCTTCCTTTTAATGACTCACTTTCCACAAGACTTCTAACACTCACTATAGGGATATTGAACTTCATTTAGTTCGCATTCTTTTTCCCCGAGGCATTTTCATGAAGAATATGTTAGTGGTACAATTTCTAAACTCTTCTATGTTGCGTCTCACACAAGATTAATACACTTTCTGGGTAAAAATTCTGAGATCACTATATTTCACATAAAAATATGCAAAAATTGTCTAAATAAATTTATCTAGAAAATTTTTTCAATTACAGAAATAAAACTGTTATCAATCTACTTCTTTTTTAAACTACAGGGATTTTTTCTTTTCTTTTTTGGCCTATATGCTTAAAGGATAGATTCATAGTCTCATAAACCACAGATATTTCAGTATAGTAAGTTTATGGTGGCATTTGGTGAGATGCACTTCTTTCTTCAGCTCAGAGAAATTTTCTCCTGTTTTCTTCTTTCTTCACTAATTTCCCTTATCTTGTGTGTTTTTCTCCTTCCCCTGCATTAAATCAGCAATGATACTACTGTAAAAATACATATATCTGTAGTTAGGTAGTTTTTTTAGTATAGTGATTAAGAATGTGGCTCTGCACTCAGAATAAATGTATCTGAAAACTATCCCCACCATATTCTAGCTCTGATGACTTTAGGCCAGTAACTCAAGCTCCCTGCGTCTTAGTTTTCTCATTTGTAAAGAATTAAATGTTTAAAAAAAAAAAAAGCACCTACTTTACAGGGTTATTGTGAAGATTACAGTGCTTGGTAGATTAAAAAATGGGAAATACAGTGCTCAAGGTTCAGAATAAACAAAAGGACGCATTTGATGTAAAGATATCTCACAGAAAAAATTAAATTAATTTTGGAAGGCATTTGTTTTCAATGTACCCTAATCAAAGTAATGGAGGATGTTCATAGATCCAAGAACATGAGACCTATGATCAAAAATAATAGCAATAAACTACTAGAATTTGTCAAGTCCTATGAAATCTAAGAATTTCCTGTCTGTATGCACTCAATTTTTGTGCAGTCATACTAAGAAATGCAGGTCTCTACACATATTGGCCCTTGCTACTGGTTCTTAGTTTTTGGCTTGAGTCAGAGTTTGCAAGTATCTGCCCTAAGCTTAACCCAATGAATTACATAGCTGAAAGAAATGGAACATGTCTTCAACCAACAACAGAATAATTTTCATTTCTTTGAATGTGCTGTGTTCTCTCCTCTACATGGGCCTAATTGGGTATTATATATGGTATTTCCTCTGAAACTCTCCACGTCATTTCTTTCTTTACCTATTACTCATATTTCAGATCTCATTTTAAATAGTACTTCCTGTAAGAAGACTTTGTGACCCTATTAAGAGTACTTTTGTATAACCATTATTCACTCTCTTAGCAACCTGTACTTCCCTGATCAGATAATTCATCATGCTTTACCATAATTACTTAATTTTCTGTTTCATTTGTTTGACTTTAGCCTCTTTCAGAAAAAGGACAGTGTCTGCTATGCTGTTAGGTCCCAAACAATCAGGATAGTGCTTAATATAAAATGTTAATAGATGCTCACTAAATACATAAAAGAATTAATTAAATGAGACTACATTGGGTATCTGAGATCTATTCTGTGTCTTCCATATTTTGTTTTTATGATTCATCAACTTCTTAACTTTATCTTCTATCTCACAAAATGGGTTTTCCTACTACCCTGTCTTATATTTACTCCCTCCAAGTGTGCTTTTTAAGCAAAAATAGTCAATCACATTTTCCTTGCAATTACCTTTCTTATACTTTTTTTTCATGATTATGCTTTTATGCTCTTCAATCTAAGCAAACGTCCTTCTGAATTTTATTAAAGAAATGAGTTGAAGTTTTATAAAGTTCTCTTGTTTGTTATAGGAACACTGTTTCAAAGGTCTGTGATTTCATCCCAATAGAGAGATTGGTTCCTTTTCTCTGTGTCTTATACTAAGACTTTTATAAGTATGTGAATTATTTTCATATGATATTCATAAGATGTCACCAGGCCTTTGACCAGGGAATACACATTAACCCGGGTCCTGACTTGGTCCTGGCTGTCACACTATTTCCCAAGAGGACTCAAGCAGAGGAATACATACCAAGAAGTGAAGGAATTAAAACAGTATGCTAACTATTACTTGACCTTTGGTCCCAAACCACAATGCAGTGCACTAATGATGTGAAAGAACTGACATGGAACACTTTTTTTGGCTCAGTTGCAACAGACTAGTACACAGATCAAAGCAAATAAAATGACCTATTTCCCCTAAGCCACACAAATATCAAAATTTTCAATTCCACTGAGATGAGATGTGCCAGCCCTTGACAAAACATATCTAGAGAGAGTAGGAAACAGAGTTCATCCCCAATGTCTATAATCTCCCACCCAGCCATTCCTAAACTGTAACAACTCTTGGCAAGGCTGTTATGTAAGAACAAGATGGAAAAGGAGGAAGTAACAAAGGTGGACACAGAGGAGGGAGGTAAGAAGGAGAAAAAAAGGGACAGAATGAAAGACAGAAAGATGCACTTCAACAAGCAGCACTGACCTGCTTACCATATGTGATTTTATTTTCCAAAGAAAGATGCAACAAAATCCCTCAATCTCTTAGATCTTCTCCAGTGTGACCTTTTCACTCTCCAAACAAAATGTGTAGTCTGTTTCTCTACTACCTTGAAATTGGGTAAGCCCTATAACTGCTTTAATAGAATATGGCAGAAATGACACTATATCAATTCTACACATAGCCCTTATCAGGCCTAGCAGGTCCTGCTTCCTGATACTTCTTGCACACTTCTTTGCCCTTCTCAGAACCCAGTTACCATATTTTGAATAGCCAAAGTTATGTGGAGAGGCTACGCTTCAGTCAATAGGTCCAACTTAGCTTTCAGCCAACATCAACTGCTCGCCATATGAATGGGTCACCTGGGATGTGCAGAATTGATTATACTTTGATATATAAGAAATCTACAGTCTCCTTACCCACATGTTTTGCAAGCCAAGGCATTTGTGAGTCCTGTCCATATTCAAGGGTATGGAGAAATATTCTCCACCTTTTTGATGGGGTGAGAAGTTCACGTATAATAATTATATCAGCTTGGACTGAAAAGAACAGAGACATTCATTAGAAATAGAAGTCTCTGAGCCCTCAGGTTTCTAATGCAAACATGGGCCATTTCATGTGGGGAATGAAGGATAACTCAAAGGGTGAAGCCAAGGTCCCCTGAGCACTACTTCCAAAGAGCAGGATGGAGCCCTAATCAAAGAAGTGGTAACATATGCTTGTGCTGGGTCTCAGAATGCTATGGATCAGTGCCTGTTCAAAAGCGTCCTATTCCATGGCATTATTGAGCGGGAGGGTCTACTGTGGATATCCTATGTAGATGAACACTGCGTGTTGGGTCTGAAGCAGATAAATAACAATTTTTATACGTTTCAGACCAAGAAACTTGAGAAACTGTTCCCAAGGAATCAGCACATGAACCTGGTTTAGATGTGAGATCTTGTACTCATGGATGTGGCTGCCATAATTATGAGAATTTAGTGAGGGTAAGGAAGGAGGTAGGTGTGTTTTGCTTGTGGGAAGGATGTGAAATGTTTTGGTAAGAGAGTAAACTGTAACTTATTGCATTTTCCAAAGATGGCTACAACAATATTTCCCATTCCACATGCTTTCATGCAATGTCAACTTCTCACTGCATCAAAAAGGTGGAGAATATTTCCCCATACCCTTGAATATGGGCAGGACTCACAAATGCCTTGATCAATAGTTTCATTATGTGCCAGGCTATACTGTAAGTTCCCTACATACAAACGAGTTCTGTTCCAAGAGCATGTTCATAAGTCCTATTTGTTCCTAAGTCCAACAAACTTAGCCTAGGTACCCAATTAACACAATTGGCTATATATACTGTACTGTAATAGGTCTATAATCCTTTTCACACAAATAATACATAAAAAATAAACACAAAAAATAAAGAAAACATTTTTAATCTTATAGTACAGTACCTTGAAAAGTACAGTAGTACCAGCTATATCACCACTGCTTTTAAGCTTGCTTCCAGACATCCTGGGCTTGAAATAAAGATACTGTACTACCATACGCTATACAGTACTATACAGTTAAGTACACCAAAACACAACCACTTGTAGAGGGTGCACGCACGTGACAATATGTGCCAGACACGTGAACTAACTTACATGACTGGACATGTGAACACAGGTTCATATCTTTGAAAGTTCGCAACTTAAAGGTTTGTATGTAGGGGACTTACTGTATACCAATTGCTTACATTAATATCATATTTATTCTACAGATCAACCTATGAGGTATTATTTTTATATTATTTTTATTATTCCTCTTTTACAAGTAAGCTGATGCTTAGTGAATTTAAATAACTTACCCAAAGTCAAATACCTATTAATTAGTGGCAGATCAGAGATCCATACCCAGGTTTGTCTGACATGAAAGGCTATGCTTATTACTACTACCTAATATGTTGTGTAACTAGAAAGAGTCTCACTATTCTCCTGTAAGCAGAGGTGTTCGTTGTTCTTGACAGAAGTAAGGCAAGGAAGATTACTGAATAACTCCTAAAAACAAACACTAAGTCTGGTAAATTTTCTTACTCTTTTACCCCTAAAATAGAAAGTCTGTGTTTGCTATATTGGGAGGTGATGTCAGTTAATGCCACCAGTTAAGTAACCCAGCCTCTTGAAAGGAAGAGGAAGGTAGCTGAACCATGGGCTGTCCCAGTAGGTAAAGGTTTTCTCTGTGTAGCCTCTCCCGTTTCTAGAGAGTCCTATGCACCAGGGCCAGATTCCATGACACAATATGAGACCTTGTTCCTGGAGTTGCAGAAATAGTTGTTATTCCCAATGTATCAAGAAAGAGTCACAAAGCGGGGAGGTCACAATTTTTATCTTTATTGTCACATGTACCTTTGGTCCACATACTCTAAATATATGTTGTGATTATCTATAGCTTCTCAGGTATTTGACTGCCATACAAATAAAGGGCAGTTCATTTTGAAACCACTGATACAGTGGAGTGCAAAAAGGCCGAAGCTAGATTTCCCAATCTGTCCTATGCATCACACTGTCTTCATCTCTGTGGTCTCCCAATAGATGTAACAGGATCTTAGTTTGTTTTCACATTTTTTAGGAAGGTGAGTTGTGAGTCAACGGTTGATGTCACCCTTCAGTGTCATGCCATATGCGCTTGGTCTAGCAAAAAAGCACTGGTATTTATGGCCTGTAGATAGGACTCACTTTTTTTTCAAGTCTTACATAAATTTCTGTTTTTATAGTGCTTTAATTATGACAACAGTATTACATATAATCCTTTCAACACGCTTAGGGTGGATGTTATTATTTACATTTTTACACATAAATAAATTGAAACTCACTGTGCTTGAGTAATATGTTCCAGGTAGTTGAACTGAGAAGTGGCAGGGTGAGAGTGCACACTGGCCTGTCTGGCCCTTCTTATACATTCTCTAGTCCTTTACAAGATACAACCTGTCATAGTTACATTGACAAAAAGAAAAATGTGCTTTATAGAAAAGAACTGCTGTTTGAGACAAAATTCTTGAGTTTAAAAGTCTGCTTAGTAACTCACAGATTACATGACCTTAGTCTCTTTTAGACTTAATCATCTGTAATATAGGCAAATTATCATGAAGGGCTCTCTAATAAGACACCACCACCTGAAAATCAGGATATACAAAACAAACAGTAATTTCTTCTTTAAAATCTGCTCTTTGTTTTTCCCACATTTTGTTACGGCAGAACAGCCCCAAGGGATTTAAGTTTGAGGTCAGTTATCTTTGACTCTTTTCTCACATTCACTTTTAATCAGTTACCAAATAATATTAATTCTATCTTTAAAACCTATCAAAATCTTCTAGCTTTTTAAAATTTATATTGCCAAAAAGTATTTTCCTATTTCCTAGACAATTGTAACTACTTCCTTACTGCTCCCAGGCCAGAAATATTTCCAGAATAATGTTTCTAAACTCTGAAGCCATGTCTTCAACAAACTGGCCATACCAAAGCATCAGTTTTAAATTCTAGTGATCATGTATCTTCCACTGACTGAAACGAAAGTGAGTATTCTCTCCTATAGAGAACATTTTCCACATCCTCATGCTATGTGCTAATGTTCACACTGCCTCTCAACCTCTAACGCTTTCCTTTATCCCTGCCTACAGGAAACTTTGAAGTCAGGGCTCAGCTGCCACTTCTTCATATAAACTATTAATGATAAGTCCAGATAGAGATAGCTTCTTCTACTGTGACTCTGTTTGATTTCATTATAAAAATTTATTTTTACTAAACTTATTAAAGCATTACTGAATTCTGCCTTGAACTAAAATGATTTGAATGTAAACCTCAGCTGAGTGTAGAACAACATAAGTAACACTGCATTACTATTTCCCAAAGTCCTTATACATCATGTGAGTTTAAATTTGTTGAAGCTATTTTCCTTCATAATTTTTTTATCTTCGTCATATATTTTCACTTAAGCCCTTTTAAAAAATCCTCTCCAGTGTTCTTATTCTGGAAAGATTCACTTTCAGGACTCAAAATATGAATGTGAGGATGCATCAAGCCATTTCCAGTGAAGCCCAGGAAACAAATTAAGATGTGACTTTGAGAAATAGCACCAGTCAAACATAATTCTAGAACGGGGCAAATAAGACACTTCTTGTTTCTTTGGGGAGACTCATTGCCAAGCCTGAAAATGATGAAGTGTTGATTTCTGTGAAAAGAGGCTCATGCACCTTGAGTTTTTAGGTGGGAACTGGCCATATGTATGCATCAACTTAGTCATAATTTTCTAGTTACTACACCACATAAAACTTACTGTGCCTTTTCCCTTTGATATTTTTTAATCAGAGTGAACAATATTTTCTTAAATATATCTATAAGGCATAAGTCAAAGCACATCTATAAAAATTCAGTGGCATTACTAAAACTGAGATATTTACAAGAAAATGTGAAATTTTTGTCAAAGTAATAAATAGCTAATGATTTCACCTTTGGTTGATTTAATGTTAATTTAACAATAATTGTTCATTATTTTAATAGTAATTAGATTTCTGCTAGAATTTTTTTCTTAAGGTACTTAAATATGATTTAATTTTATGAACAAATTAGCAGTTTAGGCCAAAGAAACCTAGCCATTTTGGTTCTGAATTGTACTGGAAACATGCCAGACATAGAGTATAATACACTGCCAAAAGGAAATTGGATTTTAAAGTAGAGTTATTTTGAAAATATATCTGAATTACTGTATCTCTAAACTAAATTCATAAGAAAATGAAATTGAAATGTAGACAAGTAATATATGAGTAGGAAAAATATCACTTGATAATGCAATTATTCCATATACCTTAAGAATTTTTAAGTACACCTATGTGTGCATCAGATTATATATAGTGCCTGTATGGATAATCTCTCAAATCAATCATTAATATAGGTTAAAGTCTACTTGTTAAAATATCAAAAAATCAACATCGTGGGATGCTGCTATAATTCTCTACTGGTTTGTGACTGATTCTATTTTTGGCTCCCATTTACTTGTGAAAATTGTAGAATCAGCATCTCTAATTCATCCTCCTTAGGTCTCCAATTTGTACAGTAGCAGAATGAATGGAATTTGCCACAGATTTAGTTACAGTGTCACAATGATTTATTTTCCCTTTAACATGAAATTTATATTTTTAATGTGAGAAAAACCTTTAAAAGGAAAAGAAAATAAGCTGTCTTTCCCTTTTGGTCAATGCCTAGAGTATTAATGGGACATCAAGATGTTCTCTTCAAAGTAGCGGAGCCAGCACACTTCAAATGCCTCTGCTGCCTTAGACAGCTAGCATTTCAAACCAAATTTTCTTAGCCCTTATTTGGAAAAAGGATAATAACACTTTTGTAAAGTCATTGACAGAGAAGTCCTCAAGTATTTAATAAACCTGTATTCAAGAGAATCACAGTTAATTGCTATAGCACATACCAAAAAATGTGTTTAATGCACCCCAACCAAACATGGTTTTGAATATATCTCTATTATATTTGTGGAAGATTTTAAAACATTTAATAGAAACACTTGAACATTTCAGCATGAATTTCTATTTAAGATTCCATTAAATGTTAGCAGAAGCATGCCCCAAA
This sequence comes from Phocoena sinus, assembly GCF_008692025.1. Taxonomy (NCBI): domain Eukaryota; kingdom Metazoa; phylum Chordata; class Mammalia; order Artiodactyla; family Phocoenidae; genus Phocoena; species Phocoena sinus. Next base: position 118,884,174 of record NC_045764.1, on the reverse strand, counting down.
ATATTTAAGGCAAAAATAAAATTGCTACAGCGTACTTGATACTGCTCAGGTATTCTGAACTAAAACCAGTTGAGATGGCAATAGACATTTACACTACTTAAAATTGATTTCAAAAAAATTAGAAAAAGAGGCAGAATGGGCAATTCTACCTTCAGTTTAAAAATATAACGATCTTAGAAGTGGTCACTCTGATCCTTACAACAAGAAAAACCTGGACAAATTGAAAACTGGTGACATTTCTTGGATCCATTAGAAAATTGAGGTCTCAGAGGAAACCACCACTGTTAAATCTGGACAGAAAGGTGAATCCAGAGAATCAGAGCCAAGATCTGCTTACCTGGAGCAGAAGCTGCTAGAGCCATAAGCTGGTGGGAACACTTAAATGGTAATTTTGATGAATTGCTACACAGAATGTAGACTAACATGAAAGTGAAAAACTGCTGGTGGTCTCAGAATTATGGGGTCCATACTTTCATGAGCATTCCTTCCAGGAACCCTATCATGTTCTTATGGTGAGTACCCAAGAAAGATCCATTGTAGCAATGGCAGTGGAAGAGGAAGAGTAACATTATGAAACGTCCAGAGCTTTCTCCATACAACAGCCTATTTATTCTCCATGGGATAGTACTCTGTTAGAGCACAATTTTGAACTCTTACCCAAACTGGGGAAAGGAATTCCTCCCAACTACAATCCCCACTAGACTTATTATTTCACCTAAGTATTAAAAATAGTAATCATGGTTCAGGATGGCAAGCAAATAGATTGAGAACATTGCAATCAGGGAAATGAGTAGGGGTGGGAGACAGAAACACTTGTGAAGGTCTGAGATACAGGCCTACTGAACGACTGACACTGAATTGGATTGTAGAACGCTCCCTCTCCCCCACATTTTAGCACCACACTAAGGCTGCTCCAGGAGATAATAGCTGAGAGAGCTACAAGATGCTTACTCTTTCTGAGTAGCAGTACAGAGAAGCCCCAAAGTCAAGAGGAGAGATAAAAATAAGGACATCAGAGGAATCTGAATGCTCTGGCACGTACAGTTACAACAAACATTAAACACAACTCAGCTCCTAGCCAGATTAACATAAATTCTCACACTAAAAGCCTATTTACTTTACTTTCTATTACCCAGTATAATCTGTCTGATCTATAACAACAACAACAAAAAAAATTAAAAGGCATGACAAAAGGCAAGAAAAAAGCACTGTTTAAAGAGACAAAGGTGCCTTACTGGTATGGATTTCTAGTCTAATTCTAATCTAATTCTATTACAGTGAGAGAACTTACCATGTGATATTTCAGTTTTCAAAATGTATTGAGAACTTATTTTGTCTTGAAATATATTTTGGTAATTGTTTTATGTGTGCTTGAAAAGTATTATGTTATCTGAGTTATTGGCTCCATCAGTGTAAATCAGGCCAGATTGGCTGACAAATCAGTTAAAATCTGTTGTTAAAATCTGTTCTATCAAGTACTTCGAGAGAAATGTTAAAATCCTCAGCCACATTGGTGGATTAATCTACTTCTCTTTAATCCTATTAATACTTGCTTCATATTTTCAGTTCTTTTATAAGTGGTAAACATTTTAAGCATTGTTGTGCCTTCCTGATAAATTAATCCTTTTTCCCTGATACTAATATAGGCAATGTTTTATTGTGTCTATTGTCTGCATAGCATATCTTTTACCATTTTTTGCCCCTCTATGTCTTGTTATCTCTCTCTTATACATATAATGTAGCTTTCTTTTTATCCAGCCTGAAAATATCTTTCTAAAAACTGGAGTGTTTAGTTCATTTATATTTATCAGTATGTAGGATTAAAAATTCAGTGGTGCTATTAATTCATGTTTCATTTGTGTTCCTAAGTAACTTTTCTTTTATTTTGTCTTTGTGTTCCTCCTTTACTAACTTCTTTTGGGTTATCATTTCCTTTTTATTAATTTTTCACTTTAATGCCTCAATTGACTTTTTAACTAACCTCTTTGTATTATTTTTATAGTTATTGTAGCAACTATAATAAACATCCTTAAGTGGTCACAGTCTACAGAGTTAGCAATGTACCATTTCATATAAAATATAAGAACCTTAAAAAGTAAAATTACATGTATTACCCACATCTTTGTGTCACTGTTATGTATTTTACTATATATGTATAATAAATCTCAAAATCAAAATTCCATGCTATTATATTTGCTTTAGGAGTTGCTTCTCAAACAAAATAAAATAATTTTAATAAAGTGAAAAATAAAATAAAAAGACAAAGCAATATCAGAACCAGAATCTGATAGGACACAGATGCTGGACTTAGTGAATTTAAAATATCAATGATTAAAATGTTAAAGCCTCTAATGGAAAAAAGTAGACAACATGCAGTGACAGATGGGTAATATTATCAGAGAGATGGAAACTACAAGAAGAAACAAAAGTGAATGCTAGAAATCAAAACACAGTAGCATAAATGAATGTCTCCGATGGGCTCATCAGTAGACAATACAATTGAGGAATCAGTGAGCTTAAAGGCATATCAGTAAAATTTCCTGAACTACCAAGAATGAACTATAATGTAAACTACAGACTTTGGATGATGATGTGCTAATGCACATGCATTGACTGTAAAAACTGTATCGCTCTGTTATGGGATGTTGATTGTGAGGAAGGTTGTATGTGTATGGAGACAGGGGGGATGTGGGAACTCTGTGTATGAGTTCCAATAAAAATTACGTTCCACTAAATTTTTCTGTGAACCTAAAACTGCTCTAAAAAAATAAAGTATCTTTAAACAAACAAAAACACCCAAAACTGAAGTATAAAGAGAAAATACTGGAAAAAAAAGTTGTAGCATACCTACAATTGGAATAAGAGAAGAAGAAGAAAAAAAGAATGGAACAGAAAAAAAAATATTTTAAGTAATAATGACTGATGACAAATTGTAATTCAGTAATCATAGTTCAGACATACAAAAATGGGGTGATGAAGCCATTTAGGATCTGGCCCCACATGCACCCATAAACCACTGAGAAGTTGAATTTTCTCTGAATTGTATCAAATCCAAGTATTATCACCAGGTGTATTTGGAATAACATCCACAAGCTGCAACTTTATGGTCTCAAGTCCCTCCCCCCACCCCTTGTAACTATGCAACCATTTCGGACCCCAACCAATCTTTGCTTAACAAGCACCCTTCTTGCCAGCTCCAATCATAATTCTTGACAAACAACTTATGTGACTAAGTGCAGCCTTGCAGCTTTTGCTTTTATAAATTTCCTCCATTTTACAATCTAGCAGAACACAATTCACGTGCTTGTCAAATCTGTGTCTCCCGGGCTGCAGTCCTAACAAACCACAAATAAATATGCCTCTTTATTTCAGTCAGGTCTCCATTTCTGAAATTTCAGTTAACATGGTCAGGCTTCTATTAAAATTAATGGCAATCGCCAAAACACATATTATGGAAGTTCAGAGAACACCAAGCAGGATAAACATAAACAGAAAATCACCCAAGTGTAGTACATTTAAACTGTAGAACACCAAACAGAAAAAGTAAATAGTGAAAGAAGAAAATAAACAAGGATTATAGTAAGTAATAGGAACAAGAATTATAGTAAATTTCTCATTAGAAATCGTGCAAGGAGAGAGTTAAGCAAAATAAAGAGTTGAAAGAAAAAAAATATGCCAACCTGGAATTCTATATCCAGTGAAATTACTCTTCAAAAGTGAAGGAGAAATGAAGACTTTCTCAAACTAACATGAAATGGGAAATTGCCAGCTGACTTACCTTTCATGAAATGTTAAGATCTTCAGGCAAATGAAAAATTATATGGGTCAGAACTTCAATCTGCGTAAATTAAAGAAGACTATCAGAGAAAAAATAAAGGTAAAATAAATTTTTTATTCTTAATTGATCTAACAGATTGTAGTTTGCCTAAAGTAATACTAGTAAAAATGTACTGGGTGATTAGAGTATATCAGTAAGTGAAATGAATGACACTAATTACTATGGATTGAACTGTGTCCCCCTCAAATTCATATGCTAAAGCCCTAATCTTCAATGTGACTGTATTTGGAGATAGGGCCTATAAGGAGATAATTAAGATTAATTGAGGCCATAAGAGTGGGGTCCTGATCCAATAGGATTAGTATCCTTATAAGAAAAGACATGAGAGAGCTCGGGCTCTCTTTCTGCCCTGTGAAGACATAGCAAGAAGGTAACCATACACATGCCAGGAAGAGAGCTCTCATCAGAAACTGAACTGGCTATCACCTTGCTCTTGGACTTCCCAACCTTCAGACCTGAGAGAAAATAAATTTCTGTTCTTTAAGGCACATCAAATATCACATCTGTAGTATTTTGTTATGGCAGCCCAAGCAGACTAATACAGTAATATAAGAAGCAATAAGAGAAATTGGGAATGTTCTGAGTATGTACACTACATTTGAAGTGGTATAGTGCTTTCTGAAGGTGGACTTAGATTAGTTAAAAACTATATTTTGTAAAATGAGGGACACCACTAAATAATAGTTAAAACATTACAATTGATATGCTAAGAGAGGAAATAAAATGGAATCATATAAGTGCTTAATTAAAACTAGCTAATAATCCAACTATAGTAACAATAACTTTTAAGGTGGTCTGAAAATATCAACTGAAGAAACTGAAATTTTCAGAGTGGTTTAAAAGGAAAAAAGAAAAAACACAGAAATATGTTGTCTACAAGAAACATACTTTACATATAAATACTACATGTAGGTAAAAAGTAAAGGAATGGAGAAAGATATACTAACAACAATCCAAAGAAGGCTGGAGGAACTACATTAACTTCACATAAAGCATATTCAGAAGGAAGATTATCTGAAATAAAGAAGGGCATTGCATAATGACAAAAGGGTCAATCTTCAAATAACATAAAAATCCTAAATGTGGATGTACCTAACAGAGCATCAAAATACAGGTGGAAAGAAAATGACAAAACTGAAAAGAGAAATAGACATATTCACTATTACAATCAGAGACATCAACATCCCTCTGTCAGTTGACAGATCGATTCAGCATAGATTTGCATAACCTGAACAACAATAAACTTGATCTAATTGGCATCTATAGAATATTCTATTAAACAACAGCAGAATCCATATTTTTCTCAAGCTCATGTTGATATTCACCAAGATGGACCATGTTCTAGGCCATAAAACATACCTTAATTTTAAAGGAATAGAAATTATACAAAGTATATTCTCAGTCTGCAACGTAATTAATTTAGAAATCAGCTAACAGAAAGATACATGAAAATCCCTAATAATTTAGAAATCGAACAGCATGTTTCTAAATAATTTGTGGGTCAAAGTGAGATAGGCTGGGAACTGGGACCCTCTACCAGAGTGCTTGCACCTGAACAAATGTCTCCTTGAACAAGAGACTACAAAGAAACTATTAGGGACTAAAAATAACTGCACACTTACATGGTTGGGTCAATTATGAACAAACCAACTGTCTTTCTTAGGTGCCAGGAGCAAAAGCAGGCTACTGCTTGTGATCTCTGCACACATCACCACCAAGGGGGTGGGCAGACCACTTAAGCTATGACTCCGTCCCAAGCCAAAGACCCACCCCCTCCTCCTTACTGCATTTAAGGAACCAACTGGCCAAGGGCACCTGTTTCTTGTTTTTGCTCACTCCTGCTGTAGCAGGAGCTCCATTAAAGCCTTGCCTGAAATCCTCACTGGCCTGTTGTCAATTTCTATTGATTAAAGAGTCCAAGGGCCTAGGTGGGTATCAAAAGAAGTCCCAAGAGAAACTGAAAAAATATTTTAACTGAATAAAAATTAAAATACAACTTACTAAAATTTACAAAATGCAACTAAAGTGTGGCTTAGAGGAAAGTGTTTAGGAATTTAGAAAATTCCTAGATCCCTCAAACTCTGCCCAGATCCTGGAAGTCTTGAAAACCAAGTGGCATCTCCAGCACAAATGTTTGGCAGCCCTGAGCAAGGCTTGCAGGAACACATTAGTTCTTATCGCTTAGAGGAAGACATTACATACACCTGCCAAATCCTGGAAGGCCCTCTGGGAATGGCCTCTCAAGACAGAACAGAGGACCGCACAGCGCGGAAGGGAAAAGCTGGCTGTGGACTCTCCTCCTCCGCTGCTTTGCCCCCCGGGTACTTGCTTGGAAGGAGCCCCGCGGAAAGCGGGCCCCTCGCAGACCTGCTTGGCAAGGCTGCAGCCACCGGGAAGGATGATCCTAGTCCTGAGAAAATGGACAGGCCTGCCCTCTGAAGACTGGAAGGGCCACGTCTCCATGTCCTCAAAAGGAAGCGGCCAATGGTTGACCCTTCCAGGAGTGGGCTTAAAGGCCTAGAATCTGACGTCTCTGAAGATGCTGCCGACAAAAGTACTCCCCGACCAAGGAACCTGGGAAAGGGGCCTGGCCTCAAACCTCCCTCTGGGAGACCTGAGGCGAGGCAGGAAGAGGCACCAGAGCAGGCAGAGGAAGGTCCCATTCTCCCTCCTCCGTTGTCTTACAACCCGGACCGGGACAAGCTGGGTGACACAAACTTTAACCTGTTCCAAGGTGGTGGAGAGACCCGGAACAGGCGGGCGGGGCCTGCAGCGGCTGGAACTCACCTGGTGGAGTAAGGTACTTTCAGACGCCGGTGGATGACACGCCTGCGCCGTAGACCGGGGCGGGGACGGCCAGCAGCGGCAGGCAAGCAGAGGATTCTTCCGGGCTCGGGCTCCGGCCAGCAGTGTGGTCAGTGAGCCTAGAGCTTACCCGCGGAGCCACGCGGCCAGAGCTGCCTTGCGTCTGAATGAGGAGCACCTCCGCGACCCATCTGAGGTTCTAGGCACCGGGCGTGGTGGATTCTCTGGAGCAGTTTGGGGCTGATTCCGGTTTAAGGAATCAGCCTGGAGGAAACAGTCCTTAGACCTCGAGTTCCACGGGCTCCTTTAAGGAAGGCCTGTTGAGACCGATGCCCTGCCCGGGCCCCTGAGAGAAGCCTGCACCCCACATGCCCTCCTCAGGAAGTCCGCCGGAAGCCAAGCTGGCAGAGCCTGGTTTCCTGGGAGCTCAGGATATTCCCGTGCCCAGCTGGCTCCTGTGTGTTTTCCTCAGCATGCGGACCAGCTGCTGCCCATGGGACCCATGATGAAGGAGCAGGAGTACGTCCACTCACTGGAGAAGACCATTAATAGAAGACAAAAGATAGCAATGACCAGAATCTGGATGACCTCATTCCCAAGATGGAGATCTGACGTGGAAGTCAGGAAACTGGGAAGGCAGAGCAGAAATCAACGCCATACTATAATCCGTGCATATAGAGAGGTAAAAAGTATGACTATATTTACATTTGTTCTTAACTGTTCATGACCTATTTTTGGTTACCTTTAATATCAGAGAAATACTTTCAGATCTAGATCCCATGGGCTTTGTTTTAGATTACTGTGAAAGTCAGGGTGTGAGGCAGGATTTTAGTAAGCATGAAAACATAAAATAATAAACAACTTTGCCCCTTAGCAGTGATAGACCAAGATCCTAATATTGTCACAATTTTCTTTATACTAATTTTGAAATAGAAGAGTAAGAGGCTGGATGATGCAAACAAATATAGATATAATTAAAAACTTAAAATTCTCTAATAAAAAGTAAATTTGGAACTGAGAAAACAAGTGTGTTTTAAGTATAGAATTTAAATTTGTTAAATATAATATTTTTTAATGACTTTAGAGGTCCAGGGGAATACGGCATACTTCTACCAATCTGAACTAACAGTTTAAAACAGTCCCAGGTGAGGGGCTTATTCATTTGTCCATAAGCATTTAGAAGAGACAAGTTTTTTTTTAATAAAATGAACCTGGAGAAAGTCAAGCTAGTTGCCAAGATCCAGGTGCAATTAAAATGCTGATGGAGTAAACATGCATTTAGGTCAGGACCTTCATAATGGGCTATTGAGAAAAAGGTGTCTTTTATGGCAGCAAAATCTGTACTTAAAACTTTTAGTAAGGACAAATTTACCATACTAAAGTAGACACCATAATGAAATCAACCCCCATGTACCCATCCTACAATTTTAATAATTATCAATTCATGGGACTCATGAGCTCATCCATTTCCCAACTCCATATCATTATGAAGCAAATCTCAAACACCATGTCATTTTATCCATAAATATTTCACTGTATCACTCAATGATAGTTTAAAAAAACATAACCATAGTACTATTATAATAAGAAAAAGTTGATTCTTATATTTAAATAAGTAAAATTTCCAATTGTCTCATAAATGTCATTTCTCCTAGACAGTTTAAATCAGAATCCAAATGAAGCCCACACTTTGTGGTTGGTTGACATGCCTCATATTTCTTTAATCATTTTTTCCTTGCCACTTTCTTTGAAAAATCCAGGTACTGTAGAATCATCCTCCATCTGGATTTTGCTCATTGTGTTCTCAAGGTATAAACATCTTCCTCTATCTTCTAGATTTTACATAAAATATGCATTCAATTTAGATCAAACTCCAGTATGACTTGGGGCATGGGGGAGTGGATTACTTTATAGGTGATAATTGACCATCAGTACTTAGAGCCAATAAATTGATTAAGTGTTACAAAATGTTGATATTCTGATCATACCACTCCTTCTTATATTATTACCTGGAAACTTCTTTTTTTTTTTTCTTTTTTGCGGTACGCGGGCCTCGCACTGTTGTGGCCTCTCCCGCTGCAGAGCACAGGCTCCGGACACGCAGGCTCAGCGGCCATGGCTCACGGGCCTAGCAGCTCTGCGGCCTGTGGGATCTTCCCGGACCGGGGCACGAACCCGTGTCCCCTGCATCGGCAGGCGGACTCTCAACCACTGCACCACCAGGGAAGCCCCCCTCATCTATTTTTCTTGCTTAATTCTTTCACCTTATTTTCCAAGTTTCAAAATAATGGATTGATTTACTTGTATTCTGCAACTTTGGAAAATTAGTATTTTTATTAGTATTATCATCTCACTTCAATATTTTTGATATAAGGATTTTAAATATCTATTATTTTCAATGAAGGGCAGTTATCATTGGACAAATTGTTCTATACTTGGGCAATGGAATCCCCTTCATGTTGGCTCTTGAGTCCTTTTGACACAACTGTTACCAACCTGGATCCTCGGACTCTTTAATCAATAGAAATTGATTACAGGCCAGCCAAGGATTTCAGGCAAGGCTTTACTGGAGCTGGTGCTGCAGCCTGAGGGAGCAAAAACAAGAAACAGGTGCCCTTGCTTGCTCCCTGAGTGGGGGAGTAAGCTGGTTCCTTAAATGTGGTGTCAACAGGGGTGGATCAGTAGGTTGGCCAGGAGGCCTATGCCTTAGGTGGTCTGTCCACCCACTTGGTGGTGCTGTGTGCAGGGATCATACACAGTAGCCTGCTTTTGCTCCCAGCACCTAAGAAGAGTGCAAGTGTGACTAGCAGAGGTCAAGAGGGTGGCAGCGGTCCTCCGTTTAGATCATAAATCACCACTGGAATGGACAGATTCAGAGAGAATGCAAGCAGGGGCAGTACCCAATTGAGGGTGCTGATGGCATAACCAACATTCCCTTAAATGTTCCCCTTCAAATATGATTTTGGCAGTGTTGATAAGTGAGTCTTTGTGCCATTGTCCCCTGATTACAGGGAATAGTAAGGTGGACAGAATCAATAGGAGGGGCATTCTTGTGGTGGTGTGTTTCCCTAAGAGCCAATGCGGACAAAGGAGCTGCTTGCCTGGCGAGGGTGGCTGAGCAAACCAGCAAAATGCAAGCAAAAATACACTAACAAGAATGGCAAATAAGAATCCAATCCACCATTTCACTTTTTACTTAGCTATTGATTGTGCTTGTCTATTGAATAGGTATCTCAGATCTTCCACTGGCTCACAGATGTATTGTTCCTCTGACGTGGCCTGCGAAGTTTTTGGAGGTAAGAGACTTATTCTGGACAGATGTACCCAACTAGGTATCCCTTGCAGTTTCACAGCGGTGGGGGTGGCTAGGATTACTCTATAGGGACCCTTCCATTTTGACAATTGTTGGTCTTCTGGGGATCCTTCCTTCCAAGTTTTAAGAAGAACTTGGTCTCCAGGGTTAGTTTATGAAGAGACTGCCCCTTTTGCTGTATTCTTAGCAAGAGCTGGCAGTGCTTTGTTGGCATAGTCCAGGATTGTCTTTTGAATTTGTCCTAGATTAATAATATACTGCACAGTTTGGCTCATTTCCTCATCAGGTAGAATGTCAGTAGTAAGGAGAGGTCTCCCATAGGTCATTTCAAATGGGCTAAGCTGCAGACTACTCCTGGGGGCTATACAGACCCTGAGGAGTACAACAGGAAACAGGTTGGTCCAAGGTTCAAGAGTCTCTTGGCAAAACTTTGCTAAAGTTTTCTATAATGTATGGTTCATTTTCTCTACTTTCCCTGAAGGTTGGGGCTGCCAGGAGGTGTGTCACTTGTAATCTATTCCCAGAGACATTGAGAGCCACTGTGTGATTTTGGCTGTAAAAGAGGGCTGCTTATCACTCTGGAGAGATTTTTGGAAGTCCAAACTGAGGAATTATTTCCTTTAAGAGGGACTTACAGACTTCAGTAGTCTTTTTGGTTGGAGTAGGGAAGGCTTCAACCCATTGCGTGAAGGTATCAACAAATAAAGGATATATTTATATATTAATTGCCAGGGCATTTGGGTGAACTCTGCCAATCTTCCCCAGGGTATTTCCCTTCGTGCTGAGCTGGCTTGAGTAATGAAGGGGTGATTGGATGGGCCTGTGGATTATTAAGGGCACACAAATCACAGGCAAGTGTTACTTATTTTGCTGGGTTTTTTTTTTTTGCGGTACACGGGCCTCTCACTGTTGCGGCCTCTCCCGTTGCGTAGCACAGGCTCCAGACGCGCAGGCTCAGTAGCCATGGCTTACGGGCCCAGCTGCTTCGCGGCATGTGGGATCTTCCCGCACCGGGGCACGAACCCGTGTCCCCTGCATCGGCAGGTGGACTCTCAACCACTGCGCCACCAGGGAAGCCCTACTTTGCTGTTCTTTTAAGCCCCTTCCCTAAAAAGGTCTTTTGCATTAAGTTCCATCATGTATCCCTCCCCAAGTGGGTGGCATCATGTAAACTCTTAACACATTTCCACTGTTAAGCCTCAGGGATAAGCACCTTCTCATCCTTCATATACCAACAGGTGCTTCTTTTCTCATAACCCTATTTTTCAGTGTTTTCTTGTTCTTGTTGGGAATACTGGGGAAGGCCAGGGAGCCCGGGGGTGGGGGTGGGGCGGCAGTCAATCACTAGGGCCACAATCTGCTCAGGCTCTTGCACTCGAGCTGTTTTGCAGTTTGATCAGCTTTTCTGTTCTCTTGGTTCACAAAAGATCCATCCCTCTGGTGGCCTCTACAGTGGATTACTTCCACCTGGGTCAGGAGCTGCACTGCCTCTGAAAGAGCCAAGATTAAATCTTTATGCTTTATGGGAGAGTTTCCAGCAGTTAACATCCCTCTTTCTTTCCAAATGGCGGCATAAGCTTACAGCACATGGAACCCATACTTAGAGTCAGTATAAATATTTAATTTCTTTTCCTTCCCTAATTGCAGAGCTCTCATTAATACAATTAGTTCAGCCTTCTGGGCCAAAGGCTGGAGTGGCAGGGCCTTGGCTTCTTTGACTTCTTCTAGACTGACCTTCTCATACCTCGCCTTTCAGGTTCCCATTTCTATAAAACAGCTCCCATCAGTAAACCATTCAACCTCTGGGCTGTCAAGAGGTTCATCTAGAAGATCACACCTGCTGGAGTAAGTTTCTTCTGTAGTTTCTGTACACTGATGTGGTAAGTCTCCACTCTCAACAGCTGGAAGCAGAGTTGCTGGGTTCAAAGTTGGGCACATCTTTAAGGTAATGTTGTGGGTGTCCATTAGGAGAGGCTGATATCTTGTTAACCTTCTCCCAGCCAACCAATGATGGCCTTTGACTTCTAGCACGGATTGTACTTGATGAGGGGTTAATACATCTAAGTTTGGTTCCAGGATGAGCTTGAAAGCCTCGTTAACAAACAGGGCTGTAGCGGCTACTGCCCACAGGCAGCATGGCCATGCCAGGGCTACTGAGTCCAGTTGTTTTGGAAAGTAAGCCACTAGTCTTTGATCTGTCCCCAGCTTTTGGGTCAGGACACCTAGCACTATTTTTGACCTCTCACGAATGTATAGAGTAAAGGGGTTTGTATAAATTTGGAAGCCTCAGTGCTGGTGCTGTGCTCAATTTAGACTTTAGAGACTTGAAGTCCCACCAGTGGTTCCTATTCCATTGAAGGGGTTTCGTTTCTTTCCCCTTCAAAGCCTCCTATAGGGGTTTGGCTATAAGACCATTATTCAGAATCCAGATACAACAGAACCCAACCATCCCAAGAAAGCCTCAGAGCTGTCTCTTTGTGGTTGGAGATGATCATGCACTAATTGCTGTCTTCTGATCTATGGCCAGGGCTCAAGCCAAATCTTAAGTATTGAATCTGTTACTGTGAGACCTGAGCCTTGGATGATGAGACTTTATATCCTTTTTCTGCCAGAAAATTTAAAACCTTAACAATATTCTGACCTGAAGCTCGCTTTGTCTCACTACTGATCAGTAAGTCATCGAGATATTTTAACAGAGTTCCATTCTCCCTCAGCTACTTTGTTAAAACATTTCCAGAAAGATGGGGACTGTCCTGAAAACCCTGTGAAAGCACTGTCCAAGTGTATTGGGTAGCCTTCAAGGTGTTGGGGTTCCACCATTCAAAGGCAAAAAGGTATTAAGAGTCCGGATACAGGGGAATACAGAAAAATACACCTTTGAAGTCCAACACAGAGATTACTGAGCACCCCCGGGCATTTGGGTGAGGAGGGTGCATGGGTTTGGCACCATTGAGTGAATAGGGATGCCACCTTACTGCTCTTAAGTCTTGCACAAACCAGTACTCCCCATTAGGCTTCTGAACAGAGAGACTCACTAGCAGGGCCTAATGAGTACGTGTTTTCAGAATTTGGTGAGCAGTGGTTGGATCCCCTCCAGGGCCTAGGGCTTTAAAGAATATTGTTTCTTCCAGGGGTATTTTCCCCTAGACTTTAATCTTCTTTTTTTTAATTTTTATTTAATATTGGAGTATGGTTGATTAACAATGTTGTATTTCATGGGTACAGCAAAGTGATTCAGTTATACATGTATCAATTCTTTTTCAAATTCTTTTTCCATTTAGGTTAATACAGAATATTGAGTAGGGTTCCCTGTGGTATACAGTAGGTCCTTGTTGGTTATTTATTTTAAATATAACAGTGTGTATATGTCAATCCCAAACCCCCAATCTAAACCTGCTTCCCAGCCTTCCCCCCGGTAACCATAAGTTCGTTCTCTAAGTCTGTGAGTCTGTTTCTGTTTCATAAATAAGTTCATTTATATCATTTTTTTTAGATTCCAAATATAAGTGATATCATATGATATTTGTCTTTCTGTGTCTGACTTACTTTATTTAGTATGATAATCTCCAGATCCAACCATGTTGCTGCAAATGGCATTATTTCATTCTTTTTAATGGCTGAGTAATATTACATTGTATATACATACCACATCTTTATCCATTCACCTGTCAATGGACTTTTAGTTTGCGTCCATATCTTGTCTTTTGTCATCAGCACTGCAATGAACATTGGTTTATTTCTGGGCTTTCTATCCTGTTCCATTGATCAATATTTCTGTTTTTGTGGCAATACCATACTGTTTTGATGATTGTAGCTTTGGAGTATAGTCTGAAGTCAGGGAGCCTGATGCCTCCAGCTCCATTTTTATTTCTCAAGATTGCTTTAGCTATTTGGGGTCTTTTGTGTCTCCATACAGATTTAAAAATTTTTTGTTCTAGTTTTTTGAAAAATACCATTGGTAATTTGATAGGGATTGCATTGAATCTATTGATTGCTTTGGGTAGTACAGTCCTTTTCACAGCATTGATTCTTCCAGTCCAAGAGCATGGTATATCTCTCCATATGTTTGTTTCATCTTTTATTTCTTTATCAGTATCTTATAGTTTTCTGACTACTGGTCTTTTGCCTCTTTAGGTATGTTTATTCCTAGATATTTTATTCTTTTTGATGCAATGGTAAGTGGGATTGTTTCCTTGATTTCCCTTTCTGATCTTTCATCGTTAGTGTATAGGAATGCAAGAGATTTCTTTGTATTAATTTTGTATCCTGCAACTTTACTGAATTCATTGATGAGCTCTAGCAGTTTTCTAACAGCATCTTTAGGTTTTTCTATGTATAGTATCACGTCGTCTGGAAACAGTAGCAGTTGTACTTGTCTTTTCCAATTTGGATTTCTTTTATTTCTTCTCTGATTGTCATGGCTAGGACTTCCAAAATTATGTTAAATAAAAGTGACGAGGGACTTCCCTGGTGGCACAGTGGTTGGGAATCTGCCTGCCAGTGCAGGGGACATAGGTTCGAGCCCTGGTCTGGGAAGATCCCACATGCCGCGGAGTGGCTAGGCCCGTGCGCCACAACTACTGAGCTTGTGCTCTAGGGCCAATGAGCCACAACTACTGAAGCCTAGAGCCCATGCTCTGCAACGAGAGAAGCCACAGCAATGAGGAGTCCGCATACCACAATGTAGAGTAGCCCCCACTCGCCCCAACTGGAGAAAGCCCATGTGCAGCAACAAAGACCCAACACAGCCAAAAATAAATAATAAATTTATTTTAAAAAAAAAAAAAGTGACGAGAATGGACATCCTTGCCTTATTCCTTATGTTAGAGAAAATGTTTTCAGCTTTTCCCCATTGAGTATGATGTTAGTTGTAGGTTTGTCTTAAATGGGCTTTATTATGTTGAGGTATGTTCCCTTTCTGGAGAGTTTTTATTATAAATCGGTGCTGAATTTTGTCAAAAGCTTTTTATGCATCTACTGAGATGATCATATGGTTTTTGCTCTTCATTTTGTTGCTGTGGTGTATCACACTAATTGATTTGTGGATATTGAAAAATATCAGGGATATTGCATCCCTGGGATGAATCCCACTTGATCATGGTGTATGATCCTTTTAATGTATTGTTGGATTCAGTTTGCTAGTATTTTGTCAAGGATTTTTGCATCTGTGTTCATCAGTGATATTAGCCTGGTATTTTCTGTTTTTGTGGTATCTTTGTCTGGTTTGGGTAGTAGGGTGATGTTGGTCTCATAGTATGAGTTTGGGAGTGTTCCTTCCTCTGCAATTTTTTGGAATAGTTTCAGAAGGAGAGGTGTTAACTTTCTTTAAATGTTTGACACAATTTGCCTGTGAAGGCATCTGGTCCTCGACTTTTGTTTGTTGGAAGATTTTTAATCACAGTTTCAATTTCAGTACTTGTGATTGGTCTGTTCATATTTTTTATGTCCTCCTGGTTCAGTCTTGGGAGATTGTATCTTTCTAAGAATTTGTCCATTTCATCTAGGTTGTCCATTTTATTGATGAATATTTGCTTGTAGTAGTCTTGTATGATCCTTTGTATTTCTGTGGTGTCAGCTGTAACTTTTCCTTTTTCATTCCTAATTTTATTGATTTGAGCCCTCTCCCTTTTTTTCTTGATGAGTCCACCTAAAGGTTTATCAATTTTGCTTATCTTTTTAAAGAACCAGCTTTTAGTTTCATTGATCTTTTCTATTGTTTTCTTTGTCTCTACTTCATTTATTTCTGCTCTGATTTTTATGATTTCTTTCCTTCTACTAACTTTGGGTTTTGTTTGTTCTTCATTTTCTAGTTGCTTTTGGTGTAAGGTTAGGTTATTTGAGACTTTTCTTGTTTCCTGAGGTAAGATTGTATTGCTATACACTTCCTCTTAGAACTGCTTTTGCTTCATCCCATATGTTTTGGTTCGTCATGCTTTTGTTTTCATTTGTATCTAGGTATTTTTTGTTTTCCTCTTCTTCAGTGGTGCATTAGTTGTTTAGTAGCATATTGTTTAGCCTTCACCTGTTTGTGGCTTTTTAGTTTTTTTCCTGTAATTGATTTCTAGTCTCATATCATTGTAGTTGGAAAAGATCCTTGATATGATTTTAATTTTTAAAAATTTACCAAGGCTTGCTTTGTGGCCCAGCATGTGATCAATCCTGAAGAATGTTCCATGTGCACTTGAGAAGAATATGTATTCTTATGCTTTTGAATGGAATGCTCTATAAATATCAATTAAGTCCATCTGGTCTAATGTTTCATTTAAGGCCTGTTTTTCTTTATTGATTCTTTGTCTGGATGATCTGTCCATTGATGAAGTGGGTTGTTAAATTCCCCCACTATTTATTGTGTTATTGTCAATTTCTCCTTTTATGGCTGTCAGCATTTGCCTTATATATTGAATATTAAATATTCAATATATAAATATTAAATATTCCTATTTTGGGTACATATATATTTATAACTGTTTATATCTTCTTGGATTGATCCCTTGATCATTATGTAGTGTCCTTCCTTGTCTCTTGTAATAGTCTTTATTTTAAAGTCTATTTTGTCTGATGTGGGTATTGCTACTCCAACTTTCTTTTGATTTCCATTTGCAGTGAATACCTTTTTCCATCTCCTCACTTTCAGTCTGTATGTGTCCCAAGAGCTGAAGTGGGTTTCTTGCAGACAGCATATTTATGGCTTTTGTTTTTGTATCCATTCAGCCAGTCTATGTCTTTTGGTTGGAGTACTTAATCCATTTATGTTTAAGGTAATTATTGATATGCATGTTTTTATTGCCATTTTATTAATTGTTTTGGGTTTGTTTTTGTAGATCTTTTTCCTTCCCTTCCTCTTTTGTTCTCTTGTGATTTGATGACTAATGTTAGTGTTGTGTTTCAATTCCTTTTTATTTTTTTGTGTGTATCTAATGTAGATTTTTGGTTTGCAGTTACTATGAGGTTTTGATATGGCTGTCTCTATATAAAGAAGATTGTTTTAAGTTGCTGGTCTTTTAATTTCAATTTCATTTCCAATATCCTGCATTTGTGCTCTCTTCTTCTCACAATTGCTGGTTTTGATCTTATATTTTTGTGCAGATTATTTCCTACCTTTACTGTATGTTTGCCTCTACCAGTGAGCTTTTCCATTCATAATTTTCTTGTTTCTAGTTGTGACGTTTTCTTTTCCACCTAGAGAAGTTCTTTTAGCACTTGTTGCAAAGCTGGTCTGGTTGTGCTGAATTGTATTAGCTTTTGCTTCTCTGTAAAGATTTTGATTTCTCCATCACCTCTGAATGAGAGCTTTGCTGGGTAGAGTATTCTTGGTTGTAGATTCTTCCCTTTCATCACTTTAAATATATAGTGCCACTTCTTTCTGGCCTGCACAGTTTCTGCTGAGAAATCAACTGATAACCTTTTGGAAGTTCCCTTGTATGTTATTTGTGCTTTTCCCTTGTTGCTTTCAATATATTTTCTTTGTCTTTAACTTTTGTCAATTTGATTACTATGTTTCTTGGAGTTTTCCTTCTTGAGTTTATCCTGCCTGGGACTCTCTGTGCTTCGTGGACTTGGATGACTGTTTCCTTTCCCCTATTAGGGAATTTTTCAGCCATTATCTCTTCAAATATTTTCTCAGGTCCTTTCTCACTCTCTTCTCCTTCTAGGATCCCTATAGTGCAAATGTTGGTGCCTTAATGTTGTCTCAGAGGTCTCTTAGACTGTCCTGATTTCTTTTCATTGTTTTTTCTTTATTCTGTTCCATGGCAGTGATTTCCACCATTTTGTCTTCCAGCTCACTTATCCATTCTTCTGCCTCAATTATTCTGCTATTGAGTCCTTCTAGTGTATTTTTCACTTTAGTTATTATATTCATCTCTGTTTTTTTGTTCTTTAATTCTTCTAGGTCTTTGTTAAACATTTCTTATATCTTCCTGATCTGTGCCTCCATTCTTTTTTTAAGATCTTGGATCATCTTTACTATCATTATTTCTGAATTCTTTTTTGGGAGATTGCCTGTCTCCACTTCACTTAGTTGTTCTTCTGGGGTTTTCTCGTATTCCTTCATTGGGGACATATTCCTCTTTTGTCTCATTCTGTCTAACTTTCTGTGACTGCAGTTTCTGTTCTGCAGGCTGCAGGGTTGTAGTTCTACTTGCTTCTGCTCTGTGCCCCCTGGTGGATGAGGCTAAGAGGTTTGTGCAGGCTTCCTGGTGGGAGGGACTGGTTCCTGCCCACTGGTGGGTGGACCTGGGTGTTATCACTCTGGTGGGCAGGGTCGTGTCAATGTGTGTGTTTAATGGGCAGCTGTGTGCTCAGGAAGACTTTAAGCAGCCTGTCTGCTGATGGGTGGGGCTGTGTTCCCACCCTGTTGCTTGTTTGGCCTGAGGTATCCCAGCACTGAAGCCTACAGGCTATTGGGTGTGGTGAGGTCTTGGTGAGAAAATAGTGGCCTCCAGGAGGGCTCACATCAGTGAGTACTCCCCAGAACTACCATTGCCAGTGGCTTTGTCCCCGCAGTGAGCCACAACCGCCCCCTGCCTCCACAAGAGGACCTCAAATACTAGCAAGTAGGTCTAGTCCAGTCTCTTATGAATTGCTATTTTCTTCCCTGGGTCCTGATACACACAAGATCTTGTGTGCACCCTCTAAGAGTGGAGTTTTTTCCTGCAGTCCAGTGGAATTCCTGCACTCAAAGCCTGCTGGCCTTCAAAGCCAGATTCTCTGTGGTCTCCTCCTCCCATTTCCAGACCCCCAAGGCTGGGGGACCTGATGTGGGGCTCAGAGAGAACACTCCTGCAGGAGAACATCTGGAGTATAATTATTTTCCAGTTTGTGGGTCCCCCATGCAGTGGGTATAGGGTTTGATTTTATTGTGATTGTGCCCCTTGTACCATCTCATTGTTGGTTCTTCTTTGTCTTTTGATGTAGGATATCTTTTTTGGTAGGTTCCAACACTTTTTGGTCGATGGTTGTTTAGCAGTTAGTTGTGGTATTGGTGTCTTTGTAAGAAGAGGTGAACTCACGTACTTCTACTCCGCCATCTTGTCTCCGTCCCTCTAATCTTACTTCTATTGGGGAAACACGTTTCACCCTTCCTGGCACTGAAATATCCCAAACCCCTGGATGCACCTGTTCTCTAAGTTCTCAGGGAATGTCTTGGGGATCAGCATGTGGGCTGTCTGAGGTCACCTATAGGAGTATTCCCTGCTCTGGTTTGTCACCTTGTTGAACGTCACCTTGTTCTAAGAAAATACTGTCCCTCAATTTATTTAGTAAGTCTTTTCCTTCTGAGGAGGGGGACAGGACATTCTGACATATACAAAAGTGAGTGAGCAATAATTATAGACCCAACTCCACAGGTAAGGAGAGATAAATCACCTTACCTTTGCCTGTCCATCAACTCTTGTCACAGTACAGTCACAGTTGGAGAGGAGGCCAGCCAGCCAAGTTAGAACAGAGCAGGTGGCTCCAGTGTCCATAAGTAGTTCCATTCTCCTACCTGCCACATTGAGGGTAACCCAAGGCTATGCTGGAGTGATGAGGTTGGATTGTGTAGGATCAGGCAGGCACTCAGTCCCATCCCTCAGCATGCTGGAATCTGAGAGATTTGGGAGGAACTGGAGCCAGCCAGGGTTGTCCTTCAGGCATCTCACAGGAGGGCACTTGGGACATTCCCTTTTCCCATGCCCCCCCTTCCAAGAATAGGTACACTGATTTTAGCCCAGGAGGCTTCTCCACTCTCTGTCTGATCTTCTCGGCCCCCTAGGGTCCCCTCGAGGTGGTAGGTGAATCAGAGCATCCAAAAGCTTCATTTTGCTTACTAATTTCCTATCCTTGTTAGCCTCCTCTGTTAAATCTCATTTATTACAGACCTTGAAGGTCTCTTCTACCAAGGTTGACAGTGAGGTTTGGGGCCCAGCCTCAAGCTTTTAAAATTTTCTCCTGATATCAGGAGCAGACTGGGTGATAAAATTCATGGCCAATAGCAACCTCCCTTCTGTGGAGTCAGGGTCTGTATCAGTGTACTTCCTGAATGCCCCTGTCACCTGGCTCAGGAAGACTGCCTGGTTTTCATCTCTTTCCTGTATAACTTCTCAGACCTTATCATAATTTACAGCCTTCACCATACACTTCTCATTCTTTCTGATAAACAAGTAATATAATGTCTCATTTTAGCCTGGTCCACTGGTCCACACAGTCTTCATAGTCTCAGTGTGGGTCATGAGCTCGATTGTACCACCACCTGTTTGATAAATCTGGTGGTGCAGATTGGTGGCCAATAGGCCATCTGCATGTTCTCTGGCCTTCCTTGGTATACGTTCCTGTTGTCTGGGGTGCAACAGTGGGCCAGAATAATTGTGATGTCCTGCCAGGTCAGGAAGAACCTTAACCCCAGCATGATAAACTCATCCCTAAACTTGTTGGGGTTCTCTGAGAACCTGCCAAACCTCTCCTTACAGATTCTTAGAACCCCCATCAAGAAGGGAGCATGCACTCTAGTACTTCTCCCATTCCCATCAGCTATTTCTGGAGGGGGTAAAGGCCCTGTGAAGCAAAAGTGGGAGCTAATTTTAACCTGATTGGAGTCCCATTGGGGACAGCACTGGGGGCTCTGATTTTGGGGTTTCTGATTTGAAAGGGTAAGGTGGGGGTCTAGGGGCTGAAAGTGATGTTAAAGGGAGGAAACAGGGTTCTGAGAAGAAGACTTGGTGAGCTGATGACTTATCGGCCATTGGAAGAGAGGGTCTGTGAGGAGGTCTGGCTCCCAGTCTTTTGGCAAATCGGAGAGGCTACACACACACACACACACACACACACACACACACACACACACACACACACGGCAAGAGTCCCTCAGACCAGGGTCTTGGTAACATTTCATAAAAGCCTCCACATAAGGGAGTGCTTACAAAATAGGTCCAGTTTTATAATGGTGTTAAAATTAAGGGATCCATTTTGTGGCCAGTCCTTTCAGTCACCCAGGGCATATTGGGGCCAGGCTGTGTTGCAAAAGAAAATCAGCTTATTTCTTTTTAAATCATCTAATTTAAACTGTCCTCAATTGCTAAGAATACAAAAGAGGAGAATCTTTGGGGATTCCCTGGGCATTTCCCACATTTACATATAAATCTGGGGGCTGACAACTAGAGATCCCAGGGGCCAGAGGGAGCCCTGGAGACCTAGAGTAACAAAACCAAAGGGGAAGATGGCAAAGGAGATCACAGAATTCCCATCCTCAGAGCTGGTGACACAAAACAGAAAGGTCTTAGGGGTCGTGAAGGGGGTGACCCAATACAGAGTCTCCAAGATGAAAGGAGACAGGAGTATAGGTATGAAGAGCAAGGGAGAGCAAGAGGGAGGAGAGGCAGAGGGAGAGAGATTACCATTTAAACCACCCCTCTGAGGGTGTCTATTCAGGCACTTCCAATTTGTTTCTTGAAAGGCCAGGCACCAGCCGTTTCACACAGAAGTCTGCTGCTTCAGCCTGTTCCTGATGGGACTTCTCTTGGTGACAGGAAAAAAAAAAGATGAGAATTTTGTGATGATCAGAGTGCTAGCCATTACGTGATGTGAGCGTTGAGCCTCTGTAACTCTCAGAAATCTCCCATCAGGGAGAGCTCGCTGGACCAAGATCTGCACAGTATGAGGTGAGCCTCTCTCACCTCTTTTTGTCACCCATCGGGGTGAGCTGTTGCCAGCCAGAGGGAGTATAGTGTCACAAGCTGCGAGGAGTTAGGCTGTAGCTGCCTGACATCCATTTTCTCAGAAGGTTAGAACACAGAAGGAGAGGAACAGAAAAAGAAGTATAGATAAAGAGAGGGAAAAGGACAGAGGGGCAGGGGAAAGTGTTGCCTGAATGAGGGTACTGAGGGGCCCGAAGGCAGACTTACTAAACGCGGTGACACTGAAGCAAAAGGTTCAGGTGGCCTCATGTCAGCAGAGAGGAAGATTTGGCGGACCTTTGAGGGGCAAGATAAACAAAAGCCCCATGGGTGTCCCTTAGTGGTCACTAAAATATGTTACTGACCTAGGTCCTTAGACTCTTTAATAAATAAAAATTAGTAAGAGGCCAGCAAGGATTTCAGACAAGGCGTTACTGGGGCTTGTGCTGCAGCATGAGAGCAAAAACAAGAAAACCTCACTTCCCAAGAGGAGGCAAGCTAGTTCCCTAAAGGGAGTAATAACAGGAGTGGATCAGTGGATTGGGCAGGAGGCTTTGCTTAGGGGGGACTGTCCCCCCCGCTTGGTGGTGCTATGTGCAGGGATTATGCACAGAAGCCTGCTTTTGCTCCAGGCACCTAAGGAATGGTGGTTGGTTTGTGGCCTTTTTGTATCTTTTTGTTCATAATTGCTCCAACTGCACATGTGTGCAGTTATTTTTAGCCCCTTATAGTTTCTTCGTATTCTGTTGCTGGAGGAGAGATTTGTCCAGTTTGACCCTCGTATAGAGGGTCCCAGGTCGTGGACTATCTCACAATCATGACAGTTTTGTTTTCTTTTTGGTTTCCTAGATTTCTTGTAGATAAAATACTCCAGGATCATCTTGTACATTTTGTATTCCAGATCTGACTCAGAGAGTTCTCGAAGGAATACTGGCTGTTATTTTTTTCTTTTTCATTGCATTTAAAGATCAAAACCTGGGTTCAAGTGGCCACTTTTTCTTAGGTCTTATACTGACAGAGCTACAAACCATGCTTCTTTTTTTAAGACGAGATAGAATGAGTTTATAAAAGCTTTAAATCTATTACTACATACTGGTAAATAATTACAATATAAAAACTGAAGCTAACAGCCCTGAAGTGGACTGTGTTTTCCATAATGATAAGAAATTGAGACCCTTGGAAATTGACCCTTGATGGTCTATAGGAAATAATGACTTCATTTTTCTAACCCCTCCCAACCTTGCTAAATTTGACTAAAAGCAGTGAAATCTGAAAAAACAAAAAAACTAAAGTCATATTGAACACATACACCAAGTATATAACTTCACTAAAATTTCCTGTTTTTAAAACTCAGCAACTTTTTTTAAATTACAGAAAACCTCTGCCAATAGGAAATAAATTTATTAGCATTCACTGACTCAAGAACAAAATTATTTTCATCCTAGAAGAGATCATTCATCTTACTATGTGCATTTTATAGGTAAGGGAACTTGCACAAATGGATTCAGTGATGTTTTCTCAATGAAAGTGATAGAGGTCAGTTATTTAAAGATAGTGCCATATCGCTTGCTCCTTTTGTTTTCCTATACCCCACAGGCTCATTACCTCTTTTTTTAAAAAAATTTTTATTGAAGTGTAGTTGACTTACAATATTGTGTTAGTTACAGGTGTACAGCAAAGCGATTCAGTTCTACGTATATATACTTTTTCAGATTCTTTTCTATTATACATTATTACAAGATATTGAATATAGCTCCCTGTACAATACAGTAAATCCATGTTGTTTGTCTGTTTTGTATGTAGTGGTGTGTATCTTTTAATCCCATACTCCTAATTTATCCCAGCCTCCCTTTCCTCTTTGGAAACCCTAAGTTTGTTTTCTTTGTCTGAGTCTGTTTTGTATGTAGATTCATTTGTATTATTCTTTAGATTCCACATATAAGTGATATCATATAATATTTGTTTTTCTCTGTCTAACTTAGTATGATAATCTCTACGTCCATGCGTCTTGTTGCAAATAGCAACATTTCATGCTTTTTTAAGGCTGAATAATATTCCATTGTACACATGTATCACTTCTTCATTCATCTGTCAGTGGACACTTAGGTTGCTTCCATGTCTTAGCCATTGTAAATAGTGCTACTATGAACATTGGGGTGCATGTATCTTTTCGAGTTAGAGTTTTCATCTTTTCCAGATATATGTCCAGGAGTGGGATTGCTGGATCATATATAAGCTCCAATTTTAGTTTTTTAAGAAATTTCCATACTGTCCTCCATAGTGGCTTCACCAATTTACATTCCCACCAACAGTGTAGGAGGGTTCCCTTTTACACACTGTCTCCAGCATTTATTATTTGTAGACTTTTGATGATAGTCATTCTGATGAGTGTGAGGTAATACCTCATTGTAGTTTTAAATTTGCATGTCTCTAATAAGTAGCAATGTTGAGCATCTTTTCATGTGTCTTTTGGCCATTTGTGTCTTTGAAGAAGTGTCTGTTCAGATCTTTGGCCCATTTTTTGATTAGGCTGTTTGATTTTTTGATATTGAGCTATATGGGCTATTTGTATATTTTGGAAATTAACCCCTTGTCAGTCACATTGTTTGCAAATATTTTCTTCCAGTCTGTAGATTGTCTTTTCATTTTGTGTATGGTTTCCTTTGCTGTGCAAAAACTTATAAGTTTGATTAGGTCCCATTTGTTTATTTTTGCTTTATTTCTTTTGCCTTGTGAGACTGATCAAAGAAAATAATGCCTCAATTTATGTCCAAGAATGTTTTGCCTGTGTTCTCTTCCAGGAGTTTGATGGTCTCATGACTTACATTTAGATCTTTAAACCATTTTGAATGTATTTTTGTATATGGTGTGAGGGAGTATTCTAATTTCATTGATTTACATGAGGCTGTCTAGCTTTCCCAAAACCAGTTGGTGAAAAGACTGTCTTTTCTCCATTTTTTATTCTTGCCTCCTTTGCTGAAGAGTAACTGACCATAGGTGTGTGGGTTTATTTCTGGGCTTTCTATTTTGTTCCACTGATTTGTATGTCTGTTTATGTGCCAACAAAACACTGTTTTGATTACTGTAGCTTTGTGCCATTGTCTGATGTCTGGGAGGGTTATGTATCCAGCTTTGTTCTTTTTCCTCAGGATCGCTTGGACAATTCTGGGTCTTTTGTGATTCCATATAAATTTTAGGATTATTTGTTCTAATTCTGTGAAAAATGTCATGGGTAATTTGATAGGGATTTCATTAAATCTGTAGATTGCTTTGGGTAGTATGGCCATTTTAACAATATTAATTCTTCCAATCCAAGAGCATAGGATATCTTTCCATTACTTTGAATCTTCTTCAGTTTCCTTTATCATGTTTTATAGTTCTCAGTTTATAGGTCTTTCATCTCCTTGGTTAGGTTATTCATAGGTATTTTTTTTATGGGATTTTAAACGGGATTGTTTTTTACTTTCTCTAATATTTCATTGTTAGTGTAATGAAATGCAACAGATTTCTGTATATTAATCCTGTATCCTGCTACCTTGCTGAATTCATTTATCAATTCTAAGTCTTCGTGTGGAGAAAATAGGGTTTTCTATATAGAGTATCATGGCATCTGCATATAATGACAATTTTACCTCTTCCATTCCAATTTGACTACCTTTTATTTCTTGTCTGATTGCTGTGTCTAGGACTTCCAATACTATGTTGAATAGAAGTGAGAGTGGGCATCCTTGTCTGGTTCTGCAATTTAATGAATGGGAAAGCTTTCAGCTTTTCACTATTGAGTATTATGTTGACTGTGGGTTTGTCTTAAGTGGCTTTTATTATGTTGAGATATATTTCCTTGATACCCAATTTGGTGAGCGTTTTTATCATGAATGGGTGTTGAATGTTTGGTAGAATTCCCCAGTGAAACCATTTGGTCCTGGACTTTTGTATGCAGGGAGATTTGTTGTTGTTTTTTTTTTTTTACCAGATTCAGTTTCACTTCTAGTGATCAGTCTGTTCAAATTATCTTCTTGACCCAATTCTGAAAGACTGTATGTTTCTAGAAACTTGTCAGTTTCTTCTAGGTTCTCCAATTTGTTGGCATATAATTCCTCATAGTGTTTTCTTATGATTTTTTTGTATTTCTGCAGAATTTATTATTTCTCTTCTTTCATTTCCTATTTTATTTATTTCAGTCCTCTCTCTTTTCTCATTGGTGAGCCTGGCTAAATGTTTGTCAATTTTGTTTATCCTTTCAAAAACCAGTTCTTGGTTTTATTAATCTTTTCTATTGTGTTTTATCTCTATTTCATTCACTTCTTCTCTGATCTTTATTATTTCCTTCCTTCTGCTGACTTTGGGTTTTGTTTGTTCTTTTTCTAATTCTTTTAGGTGGTAGGTTATTGTTGTTTGAGATTTTTCTTATTTCTTGGGAAAGGCCTGTATCACTATGAACTTCCCACTTAGGACTGCTTTTACTGCATCCCATAGAATTTTTGTAAGGTTGTGTTTTCATTGTTGTTTTTCTCAAGGTATTTTCTGATTTCATCACTGACCCATTGCCATGTTGTTTAGTCTCCATGTAATCGATATTTTCCCCCACTTCTATTTCTGTGGTTGATTCCTAGTTTCATACCTTTGTTGTCAGATTTTTATGATTTTTATGTCCTATTTTACATCTTCATGTTTATCCTTTTGCTATTCATTTTAGTTATAACCATTTTTACAAAATTTTTTATTGTTTTTTAATCTATATACTGACTTATTTAAATTATATTCAGTCCTCTTATATATTTGCCTTTCCTATTTTGTTTTTCCCTTTCCTATAGATTCTTGCTTCTTTTCTATTTAAAGAAGACCTTTCAGTATTTCTTTTAGGTTAGGTTTAAGTATTGCTGTGTTCTTTTAGGGTTTGGTTGTCTGAGGAATTCTTAGTTTCTCCTTCTATTCTAAATGATAATCTTTCTGGGTACAGTATCCTAGGTTGCAGATTTTCCCCTTTCATGACTTTGAATATATCATGCCACTCCTTTCTGGTGTGTGAAGTTTCTGTAGAGAAATCAGCTGGTGGCCTTATGGAGGGTTCCTTGCAACTCACTCTTTGTTTTTCTCTTGCTGCCTTTAGAATCCTCTCTTTATCTTTAACTTTGCCATTTTAATTATGATATGTTTTTGTGTGAGTCTGTTTCATTTCATCTTTGGGACCCTCTGTGCTTCCTATACATGGATATCTGTTTCCTTTTTTAGGCTTGGGAAGTTTTCAGCCATAATTTCTTCAAATACATTTCCAATCCCCTTTTCTCTTTCTTTTCCTTCTGGAATACCTATTATGGATAGATTACCATGCTTTATATTATCCCATAGATCTCGTGTGTTGCTTTCATTTCTTAAAAATTTTTTCTCTGTCTGCTGTTATAATTGGGTGATTTTCCATTATTTTATCTTCCAGATCATTTATTCATTCTTCTGCATTATTTAGTATGCTATTCATTGCCTTTAGCTTGGTTGTTATCTTGGCAATTGAGTTGTCTAATTTTGATTGGCACCTCTATAGTTTCTAGTTCCTTGTTACAGTGATCTGCATTTCTGTTGATAATCTTTCTTAATTCCTTTAGCACCTTTATTACCTTCTTTTTGAAGTCAGGGTCTGGTAGACTGGAGAGGGTCTGTTTCATTGTTTGCTCTTTCAGCAGATTTCTCTTGTTCTTTTCATTGGGAGTAGTTCCTCTGCTTTTTCATTTTACTTAAATTTCTCTGACTCTGAATTTAGGAGAAACAGTTATCTACTGTGGTCTTGAAGGGCCGCTTTTATGTGGGAGCATCCATGTGTAGACTGTTTGAATCCAATATTTTTGGTGCAAGTGCTCTTTTTGTTATATATGCCTGCCACGTCTTTACTCAGAGTGTGCCGGCCATTGTCCCCTTGATGGGGGTGTGTTTGGTGTTGTGGTGATGAGAGCCTGCACTGGTTGTTGGGTGGGGCCTCCACTTTGCTCAACAGCTGTTCACAGCCGTGTTGAGGGTAGGGTCTGCTCCCCAGTTGTTAGAGTAGAAGCCCCTAGATCCAGTTCTAAGCTGCAGTATGGAATAGCTGGAACTGGATCAGTACTGCTGTGAAAATAGCCACTGTGTATTCCTCCTCAGGAGCTGTCTCCAGGACATGTGATACTATAATGCTGCCTGCCACCCATTGTGTGCACCCACAAATTCCATCACTGCTGACCCCACACCCTTCTCTGCTGTAGAATCACTGACAATTGGCCAGGCTGTCAGTACTGCTTCTGACAAGTCTGGGCTCTCAAAATCTGCAGCCACTGGAGCTGCACCCCGCTGTGAAACTGTTGACAGTGGGGCTCCTATGGCAGACCCATGCCCTACCCTTTGCATGCTGATGATGGGGCTCCTATGGTGGGCTGGCGCTCCATCCTGTGCAAGTCAACAATAGCAGCCTGGACCTCACTCTAGGCCCTTCAGGCTGTCTGTGTGCAGCCAAACTGAATCCTCTCCCTGGGTCTGTCCACTGAAGCCTGAATTTTGGCACTCAGCTGCTACAGGCACCAGCAGGAACCCTGGTGAAGGGGTTTCCCAGGGCAAGGGAACCTTTCCTATTTCACAGCTCCCTCCCAGGGGTGCAGGTCCCATTTGATTCCTTTTTTTTCCCTTTTGTTCTACCCAGTTACATGGGGATCTTTCTTGCAGCTTTTGTTGTGTAAGAGATCTTCTGTAGCTTTCAGTTGGTATTCTGTGAGAATTGTTCCACATGTAGTTATATTTTTGATATGTTTGTAGGGGGGAGGTGAGCTCCATGTCCTTCTACTCTACTCTTGATATTCTCCCCTATTTCTTTTTCCTTACTTTTAAATCTTGAATCTGTTGATATCCTTTATGCTATATGAATGTAAAACAAAACAAGAAAACATATTTTTTCAGGGGGTATATATTATTAATAAAGGAGGGAAAATATAATTGATAATCACTGGTGCATTCTGTTTTAAGTATTTGAAATAGGTGTCTTTGAGCCAATGAGTTTCAAAATGTTTAACCTTCAAATTTGTTCAAATAAAACTTTAAACAATCCCTCAGACTTTAAAAAGAACTCTGAAAGACATTTTTCTAAATATTAACCTTCAGAGATTATCTGGACAGAATTTTCTTCTCCAGTCATGTTAAAACCACTGTAAAACTTTCCAATATTATAATAAATCTTGAATGGAGAAGCTGAACAGAGTTTCATTTTTTTTGTTTCTGAAACTTTCATTAATTAGAGTTAGCCTCCTATCAGGACAGAAAGAATACCTTTTGTCCATTAGTTTTAACTTTTAAATGGCAGAAAATTGCTTCAAGGCATATCATTAGATATTGGTGTGCCTACTCATTTTCTCCTGTCACCAGAAGATACCACTTGATCCCTGTCAGCACTTCAGCCTCCTTTCCATTCAACATATGATTAGCTAGGAGATGGGTCAGAGAGATACAGCTGCATGAAATTATACAATACATGCATTTGCACTGATTTTTGAGAGAATAGATTTTTGCTGCCCAGTAAATCAAACCTATAAAGGTTTGATTTAATTATGTTCCATAATTAACATAATACTCTGCTGTCCCTGTGTATCAGAAAATAAAGGGCAAATACTTTCTGTCAATAATTAGACCTTTTACAAGTTACTTCTTAAATCCTTACACTACCTATATCAGGTCAAGGTGCTGAGCCTCTGGGGAAGAGTACCATTATAGATAATGCTAAGTACTGAAAAGAACACATTAAAATAGAGACAAATTTATTTTGAAATTCAGTCCTTTTCTACATTTGCAATTTTTTTCCATTTTAGAAAGAAAGTCCTTTTTCATATTTATAATACATACCTTGCCTCTAATTTCTAACATGCAAAGGATATAATTACAGGTTGTCATAAGGAATGCTATCAATGTTTTAAATGTATTAATTAAATGCCACTGCTACATTTTAAAAATATTTTTATGTACAACAATTGAAATTGTGAATGTTTGATTTATTCTCCACTTCTTTTCATCAATTTTTAAAAGTATATTGGTATATGGTATCAGAATCGTATAAATCTTTTTTATATTAAAACATGCTTTGTATTTTTCTGTTTTCATTGCACATATGAGTTAATAGCACCCATTAATAGGATAAAGCAAGTCAAAATGGTCAGAATCACAAAACACTTATTTCTGTATCCTGATAAATTTAATTTATGTAGGTTTTAGATAGATTTTCACTAAAAGAACATGCTTTTTTTGTTTTTTCAAATATCTACACATAAATTGATATATGGAAAATTTAAGTGTCTGCATCATTTTGAAGTTGAATCTACAAGGCACTGAAATAAATATGTAAAGTTGCTACAAGGCAACTTTAAATAAATATATAAATAATAGGCTGGAAAACATTCCTGAAAAAAATATATTATTTGACTAACAGATAAAATAATCCACAAAAATGATCAATCAGCTTTCCCAGGATGAAACAAAGCTTGAGATGGATATGTACTGACACATAAAAGTATAAAAAACAATGATTTTGATGGTCCATTTCCAAAGTCTATTCCTTGTAATTAATAAAACTAATCTAGAGAAACTATCTTATTTCAACTATTGGTATATCAGCAATCTTAGAGAAAATATTTTCAGCAAAGGTATTTGTAGGCTTTTGCTTTGGAGAAATAATACTGTTCTATTTGTTTTACTCAGAGTCCATCCAGTAATCTAAAGTTCACTTTTACTATATCAAACATTTTACTAGGATGTTCATGGTAGCAGTGACAGTCCCTTTACTTCCCTTTATTCTTCTGAAAGATATATTCTCTCTTTCTGATCTTTTAGTAACCTTTATAGAAATTTTAACATGCCTTCTAAACTTATCAAATTCTAAAATCAAAGTTACATATTTACCCTTCTGTTGAGCACTTTAGCTCCTATCCTCCCCTTCCTGACTTACAGGCTGTTGTTTTTGTGTATTTGAGTTCTATCTTACCCAAAGAAATATTATTATTCCTTTTTAGAGTCAATATATGTGTAGATTTATAACTATATTTGACACTTTCTTTGCTCATCATATCTTTATGTATCTCAGGCCTTCTAGTGGGATCATTTTCCTCTGGCTAAATAATATCCTTTGGAATTTTATTTAGCAAGGTTTTCTTGGCAGCAAACTCAGTTCTGTTGTTGTTATTGTTGTTTTGTTTGGAAAAATGGGACCGGATGTTCAGTTCTAGGTTGATAGTTATTTTTTCTTAGCTCATTTTAGTTCATTGCTTGCTGCTTTCCATTGACACTTTTGAAAAGTCAGCTACTGACTGCTGCCATTCTTTGGAGGTGAACTGTCTTTTCTCTCAGGCTGCTTCTGAGATTCCTGTTTGCCTTTGGTGTTCTGTAGCTTCATTTTGATATATATCTGGTGAGAATTTCGTTAAAGGCTTTCATCTTAGAAGTCTGTGGACTTTCTGGGAGGCAGTGACTTCGTTGGTAAGCAGTTCTCCATGGGTCTCTTACATTCCTGTACATCTTGTGAAGAGATATTGGCAGCTTTGTTCTGGATTATCTTTTTAAGGGTGTCTGATACAAAACAGCCTTGGAATATAGAGAGAGTTTTCCTCCAGGTCAAAGGACAAATTTGTTTCCTGATCAGAATAATAAAAACGATGTGTCCCTCTGGGTAAATTGGGCAGGATTGCTAACATCACCTTTAAAATTTTGTGTTCCCTAAGCTCGGAGTTCCCCAGCTGTCACACAATATACTGTGAACACCATCCACCTAGATCTTCCTCTGCATCTCCCTTGTCAGATTTGGAGGTCAGGAAGAACTTAAGCAAACATGAAGTTCCAGATCCCTACTGGTCCATGAGTAATAAAGTCTTTTCTCTGACCAGGGCATGTTGTGTCTTCTGTGGCCAACTAATTTGAAAGTAGTATAAAATCTGAAACCCTTCAAAGCTCTTGAAAGAGATTTATTAGTTCTGCATAATTCTTGAAGCCATTATTTATTTGTTTATTCCCCTTGTCACATTCTTTTTCTTCTCTCCTTCTGGTACCCTAATGCAATATTGTTAGTACTTTTTACTCTATTTTTCTTCCTTGATATTTCTTCCATGCGTTTCATCTTTTTCTTTGCCACATTCCAATTAATGTCTTCAGATATAATTTCCAGTTCACTAAAACTATAATCTACTGTATTGATCTGTTAGGGCTGCCATAACAGAATACCACAGACTGGGTGGCTTAAACAACAGAAATTTATTTTTCTCACAATTCTGAAAACCAGAAGTTCAAGATCAACCATCAGGGTTGGTTTCTGGTGAGACCTCTCTCCTTGGCTTACAGACTGTCATTTGCTCACTGTGTCTTCACATGGCCTTTCGTCTGTGCACGTGCATCCCTGATGTCTCTTCCTCTTCTCACAAGGACAACAGTCCTATTGGATTAGGGCCCCACCTTATGACCTCACTTAACCTTAATTACTACCTCCTTAAAAGCACTATCTCCAAATACAGTTATGTTAGAACTTCAGCATATGAATTTGGGGGTGGAGGGGACACAATTCAGTCTATAACATCTACTAATGGCCATTTTTCATTTAGGGGAACAGAGAGCAGACGATTTTATTTTCAGGAATGATGTACAAGAGACTCTTATATGTAGCAGACACTATTGGGGAGAACAAGAGGTTAGGAGTGGAGGAGGGAAACTTTTACTTTCCATTGTCTTTTATGCACTTCATGTTATATATTTTTGTATGGCTTTAATTTTTACCATATGGTAGACAGACTCTAAGGCGACTCCCCATAATGCCTGTATCCTGGTACTTATGCCTGTGTATAATTCCCTGCTCTTATATAATTCCTTCTCCTTGAGTGTGGATGAGGCCTGTGACTTGCTTCTAACCAATAGAATAGGGCAAAGGTGAAGAACTGTCACTTCCATAATTACATTATAAGAGATTTCATCTTGCTTGCAGGCTCACTCTAGAGGCTCTCTCTTGACTGGCTTGATAAAGTAAGTGACTATGTTGGGAGGCCCATGTGCCAAGGAGTTGAGGATAGCCTCTAGACAACAGTCAGCAACAAGCCAGGGCCTTCAGTATTACACCTGCCAGGAAGTGATTTCTGCAGCAAGCTGAGTGAAATTGAAAGCAAATTCATTACATGTCGAGCTTCCCAGGGAGAACCCAGTCTTGGCCACCACACTGATTGCAGTCTTGCAGAATCCGTGGCCAGACTCCTGACCCACAGAAACTATGAGAAAAGAAATGTGGGTTATTTTACACTGTTATGTTTGCAATAATTTGTTATACAGCATGGGAAACTAATACATAATCATGCATATATAACTTTAAACTATAAAAATATATTTTATTAAGAGGTTACATCCTGTTTGACAGGCTAACAAAAAAAATTTTAAGTTTTTTTAAAATTATGTATGTTTTTCATTTTTGGAATTTGTATTTTATTTCATTTCAGATGTGCTTGGTCATGTTCTAATCTGTTTCTTTTTGCTCATATTTGTAATTCCTCCTTTCTTTCATTACTTTAAGAAGTACTTGTTTTAAACTGTGTCTGATATTCAGTATCTCACATTATTGTGTTTGTGAACCTGCTTTGCATTGCTTCTGCTGGATCTTGCTCATGATACTTTGTTTTCATGTGAGTTTTCTGATTTCCTATGAGAGGCTCACGTTTTCTGGAACGTTAAGTATGTGAATTATTTGAGGTCTGTGTGGAAATGGGTTTCTCCAGAGATGCTCTGCTTTTGCTTCTCCACAATCAACTCAGTCACTTCAAACTAAATTCAAAGCTTGAGGGTTTTAAGACAATCCGGTGGTGAAATCTCATGTTATGGCTGGCTTGTGGTTATTGTTTCCCTTCCATTTTTTTAATCAAGTTTTAAGGCCAGGCTGACCACCTAAATTTTCAAAGTTTTCTAAAATGTTTCCTTTGCTTCAACTCACATTTACTCTCCAACTTATTGCAGTCAGTGTCTTCTGAATTCTTCTGAAACTACACTCAAGGACTACCAATAAATTTCATATTCAAAGCCACTGACTTCCTTTAATGTCTTTATTTTACTGCTTTTAATGCTATATATCACTTTTTCCATGTCTTTTGTACTGTATTTTTTCTTGCTTCTCCTACCAACCATCTCCTTCTCTCCACCCCAATATCCTTCACATTCCTTATTCCTTTCCTGACTGACAAAATTCTTTCAATGCCCAATGTTTGGTCCTAACTCTCTCCTTAATTTTTCATGTTTTCTCCTTCATTTCTTGTCTTCAAATAGTAACTGCAATTTGATGTTACCCCAAACTATTAACTACAATAATCCTGACATACACATAAGTCCAGATCTGTAGTCATAATAGCCTGTGTACTTTATTCATTAGATTTCTATCTAGCAGTCAAAGTGACCAAATATAAATTTACTCTGTTTTTCAAAGTCTGTCTCTTTTGCTTATTTTCAATAATAGTAATAATAATAAAAACAACTGACACTTATGTAGAAGGTACAATGTGCCAGATATTTCTCCCAGTGCTTTACAGATACTAAACTAATATAAAAAGAACCTGTAACATAGAGATTATCATTATTTCCTTTTTATAAATGGTGGAACTGAGATACAGAGAGCTTAAATTATTTGTCTAGGTTGACACAGCCATTTAGTGGTTGATCTGGCACCCACTAGGCTCCAGGGTCCTTCCTTGGTAGATGTTCCCATGAAAAGCTAGTTAATATAGTAGGTCACCAATTTGTTCTTCCCAGACACTTACATACATACATGAATTCTATGTCTAAACTGTCCCGTTAACCAAACTGTCACATATCATAATAATCAATAGAAATAAATTAAAATTTTGTTGTAAATCCTAAGTCCTTAATTCTTACTGCTAGACTAATTAATGTGCTAGACGTAATTAAATCAGTATAAATATCATAGTTGAATTTCATGAAAAAGATCAGTAAATGTTATGCCCATTAATAACTTCTGTAGCTATTCAAACAAATATAATGCAATACGGATAATTAAATCTTGTGCTTCGGGGAGCAAGTAGGCTTGCTTAAGGAACAGAAAGGAAAATATGCCTTTATTCTCTGCCCTAGGGAGAACAGTGAAATAACTGACTAGGTATATTAATGCGGTAGTAGAAAGGGTGACATCTGTCGTTCTCTGAAATATCAGATCTTTGGCTGAGGTAGAATTAACTGACTCATATCTGATATTGAATTATAATAACTTTCATTTACAACATGGTGGGAACAGCCTCTATTTTAATTTCATTTTAGTTTTAATTTACTAACTACAGTACAGAAAATGCATGCTGTCTCATAAATACAACACATATTACATTTTAGAAGGGCCTGACAGGATATTCTTCTAATGATTTATTTCTGTTTTCAAAGTTGATTTCAGTGGTATTGAGTTCTCAGAGCAAAAGCTTACTTTTTCTTTCTATGGTTCCCACACTAACCTGAATATGAATTATCAATAGACTATTGCAGGCAGCAGAAGTAAACATGTAGGTATTAGCATGATGAGTCTGAAAAACCAAACCAGTTATAGAGCAAAAATTCTCAATTATAATTCATAGAACACTGTACTATTTTTAATACTTTAAGAATAAAGATGCTCTAGTATTGGTAGCAATTATCTGAATAGACCATATTGAAGATTCAAATTTAATGCCTAAAAAATGATAATTTCTAATTTTAAATATATACCTGCTTGCACAATTACCAATCTGCCTACCTTAGTGGCCTCATATACTAATAGCAGTAAGTTTTAACAGGCTGAAGAACTCTAATTCCAAGTCTCAATTTCAGGTTGTGAGTGTATTTTTATTTTAATACCTTCCTAAAATTTAATTTTATTCCTATCCTCATTTTTTTTTCATGCCTGGGCCTCTGGGCTGTGCCAATTTGTATATTTGAATTAATGCACCAAATAATGTTTGAAAGTCTAATCTTATTAAATGCCTTTAAATCCAACACTTCCTCTGATTGGTTAGACTATTAATTAACTCATATGTTATCAAAACCTTATGCTGGATGCCTAATTGGTTGTCTCTGTGGGTCATATGGACCAAATGGTTTCCTTAAAAAAACAGTATCGAGGCTGGAAAATTTATGTGAAGTTAGATTTCCAAAGTAGCTCACTTTTCCACTAACGCAAAATGCCATGAATTATAGAATTTATGGTTGACTAATTACTTAAGAGTTGACAGTTGTTGAGCTAAGGATTTTTCATCTCATTTTCCCATCCCTGAGTAAAGCTTTGTCACAAGCAATTTTAAAGAGGAGAGTGAAATGATTTATATGTTCCATATGCTATAATTGTACTAATGGTAAAAGGAATACTTCACTGGGTAGTAATAGGCCTAAGGAAAGAAGTAAGAAAATAACTGATAGTTAACTATAATAACACATCAAAATATGAACAACTTTCCTTCAAACAAAGATATAAATAAATTCCAGTGGCCTTATACAAGAGGAAGCAAAAGATACCGGAAGTGTAGATATACTATAAACTGTATGGAATATATTGATACTTAAAAAGTATATGTGTCTATGACTTATCCTGTCAATTATGTATAGGACATAATCAGTGATGAAATTAAGCAACAAACTATTTAAATGACACAAGTCTCAGAAGATACCCTACTTCTCAGGATTAAATAGGATGAACTCAAGATGGGAGATGATTTCCTTAGTCACCTCAGGTTGAGAAATAGCAGTTGGGAGACTTCCCTGGTGGTGCAGTGGTTGAGAATCCGCGGGCCAATGCAGGGGACACAGGTTTGATCCTTGGTCTGGGAAGATCCCAAGTGCCACGGAGCAACTAAACCCATGTGCCACAACTACTGAGCCTGTGTGCCACAACTACTGAAGCCTGTACACCTAGAGCCTGTACTCCGCAACAATGAGAAGCCCACGCACCACAATGAAGAGTAGCCCCCACTTGCCACAACTAGAGAAAGCCCACACTCAGCAATGAAGACCCGACCCAGCCAAAAAAAACCCGGTTATTCTAGAGGAAAGGATTTCCTGCTCTAGAAGAGAATTATAGATAAGATCTTCTGAGTAAAGACAGCTAAAATAAAGCATAAGACCACTCTCCTCAAGGGACTAGCCAAATAAGCATATTTATGGGATATTAGCCTTTACCGTCCAATGAAAGTCTCCTTATGCATAAAGCTGCAAGAGAGGATTTGAAACAGGCCCCGTTGCTTACCCATTCTTTTTTTTTTAATTGAAGTATTCTTGATTTATAATACTGTTAGTTTCAGGTGTACAGCAAAGTGATTCAGTTATATATAAGTGATACCATATAATAATTGTCTTCCACTGTTTGACTTACTTTACTTAGTATAATAGTCTCTCGGTCTATCCATGTTGCTACAAATGACAATATTTCATTCTTTTTTATGGCTGAGTAATATTCCATTGTATATATATCACATCTTCTTAAACCAGTCATCTGTTGATGAGCACTTGGGTTGTTTCTATGTCTTAGCTATTTTAAATAGTGCTGCTATGAACATTAGGGTACATGTATCTTCTTGAATTACTGTTTTCTTTTTTTCTGGATATACAGTGTAGATAGGAACACTTGACAATAGGGATTAGAAAACCACATCACTTCTACACCTGTGAACACAGATCTTAAGGAGAGACAGTCCAGTGCAAGGTTCTTCTGTTTATCATAATTGCTTAGTAATATTAACCTACTAAAATTTTTGCTTCTTTTAGTACCAGATGTAACCAATTTTTAAATTTACCTGTAAAAGTAATAATAATAACTTCTTTTTACATACAGTCAGGGTTTAAGACTTAGACTTACCTCCCCGAAACTTGGGTGTGTTTGTGGCTGTGTGTGTGGCAGAAATAAGGA
Organism: Phocoena sinus; assembly: GCF_008692025.1. Lineage (NCBI taxonomy): Eukaryota > Metazoa > Chordata > Mammalia > Artiodactyla > Phocoenidae > Phocoena > Phocoena sinus. Next base: position 118,846,678 of record NC_045764.1, on the reverse strand, counting down.
GCAGGCCCCTTTTAAAACTTGTGATATGTTTCTGAAAGAAATAGTACAATGTTGGCTGAATAGGTCTGTCATACTTACAATACAGTGATTAATAGGACACTACAAGTGCTGTTATAGCATTTTGTTGTACAAAAGAATGGTTGAATGCTTATTCTCAAAATTTACTAAAATGAAAACTAAAATGAAAATTGCAAAACTATTATATCTGCTTAGCAAATGGAAATTGTTAACATAGGTATATTCAAGAAACATTTCGAAGAGGAAAATCTAACCTAAAATTATTAAATATACCTTTTCTTAGCAATTAATAATATGTTCCTCTTATAATTAGTAATACAAAAGTTTAATAACCAGAATTCATAGTTGAAATTAGCATATATCATTAGCATAGCTATATAAGTATATCATTATGTCATTAAAAATAGGACATTCTAACAGCATAAATATCTTTTAATGGTAGAATTTTATATAAGAACAAAATTATAGTTAAATATTTCATCAGCTTTCAAAACCTTTGTGTGTGTCATCATGACTATTTATTGTCTTAATGAAAATGTAGGTTTTTAATATGCCAAAAATGGGCTTCCCTGGTGGCGCAGTGGTTGGGAGTCCGCCTGCCGGTGCAGGGGACACGGGTTCGTGCCCCGGTCTGGGAGGATCCCACATGCCGCGGAGCGGCTGGGCCTGTGGGCCATGGCCGCTGAGCCTGCGCGTCCGGAGCCTGTGCTCCGCAATGGGAGAGGCCGCAGCGGTGAGAGGCCCGCGTACCTCAAAAAAGAAAAAAAAAAAAATATGCCAAAAATGGGTATAAAATGAATTAAAACTGGTAATTCAGTTGAGAACAACATGGACCACAATACACTGAGTTATTATGCTATGTCAAATCTTTATTGGAGATTTGCTATAGTGCATTATATATTCATTACAATAAGATTAGGTATATATTATTACTACCATTTTAAATATAAAGTACAACCAAGAGTTAGTATTTAAAATTCTGGTTTAGCTACTCAATATATTCTTAACCACTAGGCTATGGCTTCATTTTTAGCTGTACAGTTAGAGTAAAGATCATGTGTTCCTGAAAGCATCTGATTCTTTCTCCTTTCCTTATCACAGGACTTAGAAAAGTTTCACTCAATCATGACATCAGGTACAAAGTCCAGTATCTCTTGATCTGGATGAGGTCTAGTTGCAGTGTCTCTTGATCTGAAGACCTGTGAACTAAAAGAGTCAAATTTTCTGTTATATGATGGCAGAAAAGTGACATGATAACTACAACAAACTCTCCCATTTGAAAGGGAAAGGATGGGAAGAATTTGGTAGTCACTGGTCCATAACAATTCTGAAATCCCACTTGACATCTGGGGCTAGAAAATATTCTTTGACTTAAATCCTGGGAATAGGTCCATAGACCATTGTTCTCAGCCCTGCCTTCTAGGAATTAATTTCTTTTTTTATCACCTCCTTGGCCAATTATGAAGAGAAGATTGGAAAACGTGTCTTTTTGGCAATCTGTTTAACCATCTGCAGAAATTTGGGGACCAAGAAGTATTTAACATCCCAAGAACTCTTAATCTCTTCTAGTTTAGGGTGGTGGTGCTTTTTGCTAACACAACTATATTTTACAAGGTTATGGGTTTTCTGTTTATTTTTCAGGTCCACTCTGCCAAAACCTATGTCCATAATTCTTTCCACAAACCTCTTTCTCTAGATTCAATTATGTGTGTTTTGGATGTATTAAAATACATCACTTTTATCTTGCTGAATGGCATGTTGTTCATTTTAGAGGCATGATCTATAAGGGATGTTAATTAATTTAGAACTTTTAACAAAAGGTTTAATGATAACACCCTTCACTGGATCTTTATCCTGAGGTGATCTTTAGTGATAACCTCTGAGTTAGGTGTTTTCCTTGAGGCTGTGTCTTATTAGCCGTAACTTTAATTTGTTGAAAAATAATTTCATTTAGCAGCTCTGCAATTCTCTACTACTTCCAAATACTGCTAAAAAACTGGCTGTTTCTTTTCAGATTTCATCATTTTTGGTACCTCTGTTTATCAGGCACATAATCCTCCAGTTGCAGGCAATAACCTTAGTAAATGTTTCAGTACTGAAATCCACAGGTCAAATTTTTCTAGTATCTCATAATAGTTTCCTCACTTTTCCTGGCCATTTATAGCAGTTTTCTTGCAGCCTACAGCCTTGATCAAAATCATATTTTGTTGAAATGGCACCTCATTTCCCAGTACCAACTTCTGTAATGGTTAGCTATTGCCATAGTAAAGCTGCAGGCTATATCACCCCAAAACTCAGTGGCTTAAAATAACACTCAGTTATTCTTATTCATGTGTCTGCAAGTCATGTGGGGGTGTCTCTGTTGTTACCAGCAAGTCTTAATTAGGTTTAGTTCCCAGCTACATGTTTGGTTTAATCTATTCTGTACCTCTCTCATCCCTCTGAGACAACCAACTCTTTTGAGTGTGGAAAAGAGGATACCAGCTCTTTCCCAGTAGCATAATCTAAATCGTGTGTGTGTGTGTGTGTTTAGGTATTGTTCAGATCAATGTATTGGTGTTAGATGGATATAGCAGCTTGTTGACTTTGTAAAATCCACTGCAAAAGATGGTTCTAGCTAGCATATTGGTGATATAAAATCCTTCTGTAGTTGGTGACAAGCAAAGGTAATAAGTATAGTGGATCTGCTAATGTCAGTCATTATATATATTATTACTCCTGATCAAAAGGATATTTTGAAGGAATCATTTAATGCCAAGGCCTGGAACTGGGGAGTAGAATAGGTTTTTCCCACTTAATCTGGCAGTGACAGCTGTCAAAATTATAAAGTACCCTTTATCTAGTGATCATATATTTAGCTTCTTGATCTTCAGGCAGAAACCAACATAAAGAGATTTCTTACTTTTCCCTCCGCTGTATCTGCTGTTATAGATGTAGCTCATTTTGCAGGTGCAGCTATGGAAGCCATTGCTGCCTTGGCAGTGATCTCAGGAACTCACACAGTCTGGAGGCACATGATCTTTTACCAATGGACAGGGTAAAGTAGCAGTGAATAGCACTAAAGTAACAGAGTAATGGTAATACAGTAACATGAAACCTTAAAACATAGTGTTGGATCTTTGCACGTATATCTGTATGTATTGCTAATGTAACTCTTAAACTGTTGGTGGTAGAATTGGGCAGAATGTCAATCAAGTAACTATAATTGTGTGATTTACACATGGCCAAAAGTGATAAGAACTGAGTTATCTTCATTGAAAATCTAAGAATCCCTTCTAACTATGGAGTACAGACTTTGAAAGAACATCAGATTCCCTAAAGGGCTGTACTGTATGCAAAATTTGTGACCTGATACATCCATTTCAGAAATACAGATTAATTCACAGGCTAGTTAGAGAGTTATGCATCCTTCAGTCGTGAAGGAACTGGGTGTAGAAGCTTCTAGGCCCATTTCAAATAAGAAATGTCTTAGAATATTTTTTCTTAGTTTCAATATTCTTTAGGGAAAAAAATCCCAGTAAAACTTCAGACCAAGATAGAGCTTCCCAGGCAGTAGTGTATTAAATCTTAGAAAGTCAGCAGTAGAATGAACTTAAGATCTGTGGGAGAAGAAAATCTTTGTCTTGTATCACCCTCTGCCACATTTGGACCTTAGGTAATAAGGAAAGGTCTAAGAAAACACATTTTATGTGTCACTACGGTACATTGCTTTCTGAGACAGGCGCAGTGAATTGAGCCACTTCTCTATTACTGCTTGTCTGAACTTGGGGAAAATCTCATAAAACATTAAATCTTGATGTTCTTTAAAATGGTTATCATAATCGTACCTATTTAATGTTGAGAAGATGAAATGACTTTATATATACAATGACATTACCCTAGTACATGGTAAAAAGCAAATACAGAAAAAATAGTACCACTCTGCTCCCTCTTTCCTCTTCTTTCTTTTTTTTCTTCTACCCACTCCAGTCTTCTTCCTCTCTTCTGTATTTCCCCTACCCCCATTTTATCCCTAAGAATCTGGATGCTTCTATAAACATTAGATAGAATATTTATTTGATGAGTGCACAAAACTGAACCCTAGAGAAAAAATAATGAAAACAAAACTCATCTGAGACTTAGACACAAATACCTAGGGATTTAAAAATAAGGCTGAACAAATTTTAACAGCTATACAATGAGTTGTTTCTTGTGAGCATATAAACAGCATTAGAGTCAAACATTAACAAACAAAGTTGTGCAACATCTTGGTGTTAACGGCTTACCATTGAATAGATGTTCAGTTATGCATTCATATATTTAGAACACAGGTTGCAAAAAAATGTATAAATTTAAATAATTTCTTGTCTTTGATTTATTGACCACCTTTATTCTAAATCCTCTATTATAATTTAAGCAACTTCCAAGACATATCTTAGAAAAAATATTGTACCATGTATCTAATCCCCAAAGTACAAATCATAGCTAGTCTATTTCAAGACTTTTTCTTAATAGCTAGAGTATTAGTGAAACAAACAGATATGTTTTATAGATATTCAGTTCCATAAAATATAGATTTGAGGGTGCTTTGAGGAAAACAGAATATTGTGTAGTGCTTTCTACTCATAATAATGCAAATTTGAAACTGTAGAGTTTACCTATAAAGAAAAGAGATCATTGTATAGTGCTTCAAACAACTCAGAGCTTTATTTTTCCATGTTATAAAAAGTCAGAAAGGAGGCAGGTGCTGACATTTTTATCAACTGGTGATGGCTGTCAGGGCCCAGGACTAAGGTCATCTTGGTTGACCTTCATAATGTGAAGACAGATGCTACAATCCTCACATTAGAATCTGAAGCATGAAGAAAGAGGAGAAGCAAAAGAATAGAACAAAGGACCTTCCTGTCAGGAAGCTGATTTTTCCCCTCTTTTAGGGTCCTTTTCTAGAAGCTCTCTAGTCAATGACTTCTGCTTATATGTAATTTGGTAGAACTGAATCAGTGGCTATTTCTGTCTGCAAGGAAGGTTGGGAAGTATCAATTTTTAGTTGGTTGCTTACAACAAATCAGAGCTTGATTAGTAAGGAGTTTGATTAGTACGTAAGGCTATTTATTATGTAAGCAATAAAAGGGTCTCTCATGCAGTTCATACTTTGGCTCCCTAACATTCGTATATAACATTCACACACATATGTCTCCCCACCTCCTCAAAGTAGACAGCCACAAAGCCCTATCCTTTTGGCATCCAGGTCAAAATATAAGATCTCTGGGTAATGTTTAATTTTTCTCATCAGGCCTGGCTATAACTCCTTGTGGTTTGATGATATGTAAACTAAATTACAAGTTACCTGCTCATGATACATTTGAAAAATGATCCAGGAGAATAAGGAAAATAAATATTAAATTACCATAAAGAATGGAGAATAATGGGAAATGAACAGCCCTCACTAGTCTCTAGTAATTATGAAATCCTACTAGGAAGAGTATCAAGGATTCTCTGCCTTGTGAATGAAGAAATTTTCTTGATCAGTCTGTCAATACCGTGTTCTATGTACTAAGAATACCTACTTTAACTATTGTACTCAAAGGCTACAGTTGAAGAGGATATTGGTATTATAGTGGCTGAGCACTGTTAGCATCCTTTCACCTGTTGGTGCCAGTAGAGACACCCAGAATATACTCCAGATTTAAAAATCACTGGTTCTTTGGTCTCAGTAGAGAAACTTGTATCAGACTGACACTCCCAATGAATGCAAGTCTAAAACATGGATTTAAAACAACAAGCTTTAAGATTTACATGACCAAGATCCAACAAAGAAGGGAAGGACATTGAGTTGTGGTGTATACTTCCTCCAGGTACCTGCAGATTTCCCATGCTGTGAAGAAAGGGCAAGTGTGTATGCGGCTAGGTACTTGGGAGAGTTTCACTGGGCTATAGAGGCAAAGACTGGAGTTCAGAAATGCCAAAGGGCAGGGATTTGAGGGGTCATGATACTAGAGAGAGAAATCATAGATGTGAGCCTGAAATTCTCCATTAACTTTTCCTCTAAGTATTTGCTGAATGCTAAACCTCTAATGCAATGAACAAAATGCTGAAAAATAAAACAAGCAGAAAACAGCCCTTGTAGGCTAAAAATCTAAGCAGGGATTTTGATTTTCTTCTGGAGTTCACACAAGTAAATCTGCGTGTAATCTCCCTCTCTGCCAGAAGAAATACAATCCTTTCAAAGCAATGAAGAAGTAAACATCATTCAAGTCCTCTACAATTTTCCCATCTAATATCAGGGATTCTATGAAAAATATTGGGTATGCCAATAAAAAGTAGTTTCAAGAGGTTCCATGAACTTTACATGAATCTGATATTAGTCTGTGTTTTGAATCTTATTTTTCATTTGCTTGATTTTACAGTTACAGATTCAAGTCTGGTTTATTAAGTCTCTTGAACTTTCCTCTTTTTATGTTTTATTAGTTTTATAAATGTCCTAACCAATATACTACTTTGTCCCTAATTTTATGTTAGTTCCTAATTTTATGCTAGTCCTTTTTTGATCATATCACATAATCTTTCTGTATTTTCCATTTATTTTTTCTCTGTTCCTTAATCTTCTTATTCAATAATAAATATTCTCTTCACTTATACAACCCTATGAATTAGGTACCATTATTATTCCTACCTGATGCAGAATCTGAGAATCAAAGGTTAAGTAACCAGTAACCAGCCCAGTATCACAAAATTGTGATTCAAACCTGGGCAGTCTGGATCCAGAATCCATATACCTAACATTTATTCTATGCTGCCTCATACAAAATAAAGTGATGGGACTCTCATTATATAAAACAGAAATAGGAGGGAAGTCTTTCAAAATATTAACATTGATTATGTGTGGGTTTTGTGTGTGTACAAAATTATTAATGCTCTATCTTCACTATCATTTTTATTAAAGTTTTTCAAAATTTGTATAAGCACTGTTTTTATAGTTGAATATATTTACAAGGAAAAATCCTGAAGATCAGAAGTGGCATAAAATTATTCTGTCCTACTAGCAATGACTATAAAGAAGTGTTTTCTAGCTACAATGACTAAAATAGCAATAGTTACCTTAGGACAAAGCAAGTACTTCCGTTGTGGTTCATTCCATCAAATGCAAATATAATTTTATATATATCCTACAATTTTGGTTAAATATGAATTGGTTTTTGAAAAAATTGTAAGCGTATACTATAGCTGTCTATTCAGTAGGAAATAGTTCTTTTTAAGGTTTATCAACCATTTCAAGACACCACATTGTCATAAATTTTACTGGAATTAGCAATTTTCTTGTTGCACTTTAATGCCCTTATTGAAGAGTTCTAGTGCATAAGCAATGTATTCCAATCACACTGTTAGAACTGAATTAAATATCAGAGTGTAGAATACTTCCCCCAAAATGCAATTTTAACAAGTTTTAACTGCAACATATGTAGTAAATCATTTTAATATATAACAGCAATAGTACTAAACATTTGGTAGGACAAACAATGCTTAGTAACTTAAACCACAGCAAAACTGAAAGTAGATTTTTAAAAAGTGCACTTTGTAAAAAAAAAAAATCTATCAGCTTGTATAGCAGAAAAAGAAATTGAGCATGAAATCACACAATGGTATGAACACTAACTGGTACCACAGGAGAGGAGTCATTGGAGATAAAAAGCTGCACACAGATAGATCACTTAAGCAGTTCCTGTGTCTGTGGCTACATTGCTTTTCTAAATGGTTCCTGCCATAACTCATTCACACTGATGAGACACATCCCTTCTCCTTGAGCCTAAACTATGCAGAAACTCATAAGTCATTCTGATGGTGACAGAAAAAGAAAAGCTTTTGTCCAAAGAACTCCTGATTAACAACCCTAGTGGCCACTAATTTTTAGATGTTTCTTAAGTGTTACAAATACTAATCCAGCCAACCTGTTACATATGTTGCAATTTGTAATTATCAACCGAACCAAAACAAATCAAAATAATAAGCAATCAAGTAAGTTACGGTGTGAAGTATATAACTGGCACAATTTTTATTTATTTATTTTTAATGTAATTTTTCCAATTTTTCACAGATGTAATCACACAATCAGGGCTAGAGAAGCACATGTGCACCTGGACACAGAACAAAGTTCACTACCCACTTCTTTGGAAACACACCGCTTGTTCCATTCCCTTCAACATTTGTAAATAATGTTTGAATATAGTTTTGAGACTCCTTCCCAAAAATCATACAAGAATACTGTATTTTAAAATGATCATAAAATTCTCTAGTGTAATTAGAGTTTTGGCATATTATTTCCAAGGGGAGTATGAGGTGCTTCTAATAAATTTCTCTCTTAGAAAAAATAAGATAGTTACAGAGTAAAATATACATTATTTCTTTGACTCATTAGTATATTCTATATATGTGGCTTTTAAGTATCAAATATTTATGTATATATTGAATATGTGTGTGTATTTTTATAGCTAGGCTGGGTGTCAGGCTTTGGAGTTAGCAATAATTATCTATGGCCTGATTTTACAGATGATTTTTATTTTGTTCATTGAGTTATTATATTTAAACATTTTTACACAATGGACATATATAATTAGAAAAATATTTGAAATCATACTGCAACAAAAATAGTCATTTTCATAGCAAATATTACAGATTTTTAAATTTAGATTTTGTAAATATAGATTGGCATGTACTGCTTTTATGTTCCAATTTTATTGAGATATAATTGACATAACATTGTATAAGTTTAAGAGGTACAGCTTGATAATTTGATACATGTATATATTGCAAAATTATTACCCAAAAGAGTAGTTAACACATCCATAACCTCACATAATTACCATTTCTTGTTGTTGTTGTGGGAAGAACATTTAAGATTTACTGTCTTAACAACTTTGAAGTATACAGTATCGTGTTGTTAACTGTGGTCATGATGCTGTACATTAGATCTCCAGAACTTATTCATTCTATAACAAGAAGTTTGTACCCTTTGACCAAATCTAATTTTCCCCAGCCCCTGGCAACCACCATTAGAAACCACTCTGTTTCTATAAGTTCAGCTATTTTATTATTTTTTTAAATTAAGTTTTATTGGAGTATAGTTGCTTTACAATGTTGTGTTAGTTTCTACTGTACAGCAAAATGAATCAGCCATACATATACATATATTCCCTCTTTTTTGGATTTCCTTCCCACTTAGGTCACCACAGTGCATTAAGTAGATTCCCTGTGCTATACATATGTTCTCACCAGTGATCTCTTTTATATATAATATCAAGAGTGTATAGGTGTCAATCCCAATCTCCCAATTCCTCCCACCCGCCTTTCCCCCTAGGTATCCATACATTTGTTCTCTATGTCTATGTCTCTATTTCAGCGTTACAAATAAGATCATCTATACCATTTTTCTAGATTCCACGTAGATGCATTAATATACAATATTTGGTTTTCTCTTTCTGACTTACTTCACTCTGTATGACACTCTCTGTGTCCATCCAGGTCTCTACAAATGACCCAATTTTGTTTCTTTTTATGGCTGAGTAATATTCCACTGTATATATGTACCACATCTTCTTTATCCATTCCTCTACTGATGGACATTTAGGTTGCTTCCATATCCTGGCTATTGTAAATAGTGCCGCTATGAATGTGTCTTTTATTTTATTTTATTTTTGCAGTACGCGGGCCTCTCACTGTTGTGGCCTCTCCCATCGCAGAGCACAGGCTCTGGACGCGCAGGCTCAGCGGCCATGGCTCACAGGCCTAGCTGCTCCACGACATGTGGGATCCTCCCAGACCGGGGCACAAACCCGTGTCCCCTGCATTGGCAGGCGGACTCTCAACCACTGTGCCACCAGGGAAGCCCCTATGTGTCTTTTTGAATTATGGTTTTCTCTGGGCATATGCCCAGTAGTGGAATTGCTAGGTCATATGGTAGTTCTATTTTTAGGTTTTTAAGGAACCTCCATACTGTTCTCCATAGTGGCTGTATCAATTAACATTCCCACCAACAGTTCAAATGGGTTCCCTTTTCTCCACACCCTCTCCAGCATTTATTATTTGTAGATTTTTTTGATGATGGACATTCTGACCAGTGTGAGGTGATACCTCATTGTAGTTTTGATTTGCGTTTCTCTAATAATTAGTGATATTGAACATCTTTTCACGTGTTTGTTGGCAATCAGTATGTCTTCTTTGGAGAAATGTCTATTTAGGTCTTCCGAAAATTTTTTTTTGGGGGGGGAGGGCTTCTGAGGAACCTCCATACTGCTTTCTATATTGATTGTACCATTTTACATTCCCAGTAACAGTGTAAAAGGGTTCCCTTTTTTCCACATCCATGCTAACACTTATCTCTTGTCTTTGTGATAGTAGCCATTCTAGCAGTAGTGTTGTGATATCTCATTGTGGGTTTGATTTGCATTTCCCTGATGATCAGTGATGTTGAGCATCTTTTCATGTGTCTTTTGGCCTTTTGTATGTCTTCTTTGGAAAAATGTCTGTTCATGTTCTTTGCCTGTTTTTTAACCAGATTGCTTTTTTTTTTCTATTGAGTTATATGAGTTCCTTATATAGATATTAATCCATTATCAGATGTATAATCTGCAAATATTTTCCCCCATTTTTTAGTCTGCCTTTTTAATTTTGTTGATTATTTCTTTTGCTGTGTAGATGCTTCTTAGTTTGATGTAGTTCAGCTTATTTATTTTTGCTTTTAATGCTTATGCTTTTGGTGTCATATCCAAAAATCATTGCCAAGACTAATGTGAAGGATCTTTCTGTTTCCTTCTAGGACTTTTATGATTTCAGTCTTACATTTAAGTCCTTAATACATTTCAGGTTAATTTTTGAGCAGTGTGAGATAGGGGTCCAATTTCATTTGTGCGTGTAAATATTCAAAACCATTTATTGAAGAGACTGTCCTGAGTATTCTTGGCTGAATTGTCAAAATTAGTTGACCTTGTATGTGGGGGTTTATTTCTAGGTTTTTGATTCTTTTCCATTGGTATGTGTGTCTGTTTTTATTCCAGTACCCTACTGTTTTGTTTACTATAGCTTTGTGTAATATAGTTTGAAGTCAGGAAGTATGATTTGGCAAGATTTATTCTTTCTCAAGATTGCTTTGGCTATTTGGGGTCTTTAGGGGTTCCATTTGAATTTTAGAAATGTTTTTTTCTATTTCTGCAAAAGTAACATTGTAACTTTAAAAGGATTGCATTGAATCTGCAGCACACATGCACTGTGACTGCAGGGGCTAGCCATCAGTGTGTTCTCAGTGGTGGGTGCCAGTGATGAGAGTTGGAGCCAGCAGTGAGCAAGTGTGCTGCTATAGGAGCTGGCTGTCAGCACAGGCAGGAGTCAGGCCATTGACAGAAGTCAGGACAGCTTAGGGCACCTGAGCGGCTACAAGGGCCAGGGTTTCAGCCTGCACTCATGTGGCATCAGGGGCTAGCAATGGGCATGTGTATGGCAGTAAAGGCTGGTGATGAGAGTTGGAGCTGGTGGTGTCCAGGTGCATAGCTATAGGGGCTAGCTACGGGCACATGCACAGTAGTGGAGGCAACTGACAGGTGTTGAGACTGGGAGCATTCAGGTGCATAACTGCAGGAGCTAGCTATGAGCATAGGCAGCACTGCATGCCAGTGACATGAGTTGGGGCCAGGTCCTGGCCTAAAAGCAGCTGTGGAGGCCTTGGCTGTCAGTGTCCACTCCTGTGGCTAAGGGGCTCACATGGGCGAACACGTTACAGTAGAGATGGGTGACAGGAGTTAGAGCTGGCTGTATTCAATACACAGCTGCAGGAGCTATCTGTACATTCAACTAGATATGTAGGCCAGTGACAGGACACAGAGCTAGATAAAGCCCACAAGCATGTAGCTGCTTCTTAAATATGGATATACCTCCTTCTTTATGTAAAGCCAAATTGGCTTGGAAAGTTGCTAAAATAATATTTTACAAAAATTTAATGAGGAAGAAAAATACAGTATCCACAGTAGTCAATATTAACTGGAGGATGGCACCACAAAGAGATGATGCAGTTTTATAGAAGTGAAAAAAAATATGTGACTAGAAGAAATAGAATTTTAAAGAGTAGACTGCATTGTCTAAATTTTACTCTGCCTAATGACATTATATTACTTTGGCTTTCCTTTTAGGACATAAGGCACTATGCTGAAATAGGCTGGATATCCAGAAAACAAAATTTTTTTTTTAACAAGTAAAGCCATCTGGTCATTAATTTCCCTTGAAATTTCTGTGAGCTGCTGAGGGCAAAGTAGCAGATGCTATCAATGAACTGTGTAGAGACAATAATCAAATCATCTCCTCTTGCTTTTAACATATGAAAAAAAGAAAGAAAAGGGCATAAACACAGGAAGAGGAATTTAAATGTCCTCATAATTTTAATCCAAAAGCCAAAAAGATTATTTAGTTGAGCTTCAGATTTGCATTTATTTCTACTAAAATTCACTAAAATTGGGAAATGTCTACTGAATGGGAACAAATATATTATGTTGATTTCTATTAGGATATAGTCTTATATGTATTCACAACCACAGTTATCCACCAAATGTGGATATTATTATTAATAATGTCATATATTAATGACAAATAATAGAATATTTTCTTTTAAGGCAGTGGTTTTCAGCTCAGGGTGACTTTACTGCCCAGGGGACATTTGTCAGGGGCATTTGTCAAAAATGGAGACATTTTGGTTGTCACAACTGAGGGATGTTAGTGTCATCTAGTGGGTGGAGGACAGGGATGCTGCTAAACATCCTACAATGCACAGGACATCCCCCTACAGTAAAGAATTATGAGGCCAAAAATGTCAATAGTACCAAGATTGAGAAATCATGTTTCAACAAAAATATTGCATTTAAATTATTTTTAAATTTTTTTTTTTTTTTTTTGCGCTACGCGGGCCTCTCACTGCTGTGGCCTCTCCCATTGCGGAGCACAGGCTCCGGACGCGCAGGCTCAGCGGCCACGGCTCACGGGCCCAGCCGCTCCGCGGCATGTGGGACCCTCCCAGACCGGGGCACGAACCCGCGTCCCCTGCATCGGCAGGCGGACTCCCAACCACTGCGCCACCAGGGAAGCCCTATTTTTAAATTTAATGTGGCTATAACACAATCCAATTCTCAAGTTATAAGAATTAGCATATTTGATCATTTTTTAAAATAAAGAAAATATTTTTGCAGAATTCATTCTATAGACATCAGTGGGTTACAAAAATGGGGATAGATCCTGTATTATACAGTGATGCTTTAGACACATATGACAGTATGACATATTTTTGTGCTTTCAATGCCTTTAAAAATATTTTTCCAAAAATTCATATATATGCATATATAGACACATATATACATATACATACATATAAATGTGTGTATATGATTTAGTAATGAAGAGAAACCTTTCGTCTTAAGAGGAATTAGACCCTCAGAGAGCCTAAGAGAGGCAAAGATTTTTTTAGTTCTTATAAAACCCACCACTACAGAGACATAAATGTCCAAGAAACAAGGATAAGGCATTTGTTTACCTTAGGGAGAGTTAGAGGAAGGTTAGCGTTCAAAAGTTAACAACATGGGGGCTTCCCTGGTAGTGCAGTGGTTGGGAGTCTGCCTGCCAATGCAGGGGACGCGGGTTCGTGCCCCGGTCCGGGAGGATCCCACATGCCACGGAGTGGCTGGGCCCGTGACTGGGACAGGGGATTTATGCTTTGGATTAACAGATTTCAATCTATCTTTTTTTTTTTTTCCACTTTGTCCCTTCTATTATCACCCCTCTGTAGTCTTGATTATACCTATTATACTTCCCTTCTAGGGGAAAGACAGCAAACTACTGAAAACAGTACTTCCATTAAAAAACAGAGAAGCATTACATTAAAAACACAGTTATGAGGGAGAACAGCTGCATTTTCATTATTATTCTAATTTATTCTCCCTTTCTTCACTCCAAGCCTAAGTGTCAAGCATGGACTGTTTTTTCCATATGTATTTCACAGAGTGTTCGTCATCTTGCTAACTTAGTCCTAGTTCAGAATTAAGTCAACCAGAAGAAAAAATCTGCCCTGAAGGATTGGTGTAATTTAAATGGCACAATTTGTTCTCATCTGTGTATTTCTTAGGTTTTCATAATGCTAGGGGTATATCAGCAGTTTTTGAAGTCAACATTATTAAGTCACTATTATAAAGGAAATATTAAGTAGAGCTGGTTTGGTGATTCTATACAGGCATATCTGTTTTATTGTACTTGGGTTTATTGCACTTCACAGATACTGCATTTTTTACAGCTGAAGGTTTGTGGCCACGCTGTGTTGTCAGATGATAGCATTTTTCAGTTAAGTACTTTTTTGTGTGTGTGTGTGTAAGTACATCCCAAGTATTGCATGGGACATATGTGTATTTTTTTTTCCAAACATCTTTATTGGAGTATAATTGCTTTACAATGGTGTGTTAGTTTCTGCTTTACAACAAAATGAATCAGTTATATATATACGTATGTTCCCATATCTCATCCCTCTTGCATCTCCCTCCCTCCCACCCTCCCTATCCCACCCCTCCAGGCGATCACAAAGCACCGAGCTGAACTCCCTGTGCTATGCGGCTGCTTCCCACTAGCTATCTACCTTACGTTTGGTAGTGTATATATGTCCATGCCTCTCTCTCGCTTTGTCACAGCTTACCCTTCCCGCTCCCCATATCCTCAAGTCCATTCTCTAATAGGTCTGTGTCTTTATCCCTGTCTTACCCCTAGGCTCTTCATGACATTTTTTTTCTTAAATTCCATATATATGTGTTAGCATACGGTATTTGTCTCTCTCTTTCTGACTTACTTCACTCTGTATGACAGACTCGAGGTCTATCCACCTCATTACAAATAGCTCAATTTTGTTTCTTTGTATGGCTGAGTAATATTCCATTGTATATATGTGCCACATCTTCTTTATCCATTCATCCGATGATGGACACTTAGGTTGTTTCCATCTCTGGGCTATTGTAAATAGAGCTGCAATGAACATTTTGGTACATGACTCTTTTTGAATTATGGTTTTCTCAGGGTATATGCCCAGTAGTGGGATTGCTGGGTCATATGGTAGTTCTATTTGTAGTTTTTTAAGGAACCTCCATACTGTTCTCCACAGTGGCTGTATCAATTTATATTCCCACCAACAGTGCAAGAGAGTTCCCTTTTCTCCACACCCTCTCCAGCATTTATTGTTTCTAGATTTTTTGATGATGGCCATTCTGATTGGTGTGAGATGATATCTCATTGTAGTTTTGATTTGCATTTCTCAATGATTAGTGATGTTGAGCATTCTTTCATGCGTTTGTTGGCAGTCTGTATATCTTCTTTGGAGAAATGTCTATTTAGGTCTTCTGCCCATTGTTGGATTGGCTTGTTTTGTTTTTTTGTTATTAACCATCTATCAATCTATCAACAACCTATCTATATTGAATCATAAATATTCAGTGAAGACTGAAATAATTGCAAAAATATTATTTTTGTCTTCAACGTGATTATTAATTTCTGTGGATATTTGGAATCATAAGGACTAAAGGATTGATTTTAGAGTTGGCTTCTTCCATGCTTCTGCTACTCTTGCTTTCTTGACTTCTATTAGTCTGATTGCTATCAGTCCTCTTTAGTTAAGAATCAAAGAACATCATGAAGAATTACTTACTTTTTCCTTACAAAGATGACTTCCTTGTGACAGAGAAACTGTTTGGAAGTGCTGTAAGTACATCAGCAGGGGGAATGTATTGATTGCATTATATGAGTCTTCTGAAACACTACTATGAAATATTTTGCCAATCTATAAATTTTCAGAAAGCTTTCAAAAAGGAAACACCACCTTCTTAAAAGGCTGATTGGATTATACAGATGCCAATAAAACACCATATGAGCCATTTGTCTTTTATTATACATAATGCTAAGACAGAAATATTCAGTGCTGTTCACACTTGTTTGATTAAAATAATTTTCAGTTAAGAATGTATTGTTTTAAAACAATAAGAAGCTTTTGTGGTATCAATTTTGAAAAATGTGGTTAAGAACATTTATCACAGGAGAGCAGTTTCTGAACACAGTCTGGATCAAGCAAGAGCAAATGCAAGAGTTTGCTTTTGGTTATTGGGGAATAAAAGGGAGCAGAATTTCCACATGGTAGTCTTTTATATATCCCTTTTATTACTTTGCATTTTATGTTGTTCTGTATTTTTGTCATTAAATTACCTAAATATTTTCAAGAATAATTTATATTTTCAAGGAGCGAGGTTGGTTGGAATCTGAAAATTTCAACAAGTTGTCATATTGGAAAAGAACATAGAATTTTAATTTAAATGTAGAATATTACAGTGGAAATATTTCCAGTTTAAATGTATGTGCATCTTTGCTTGTGATTTAATAAACCACTCAAAAGTGCTAAGGCTTTGTGTTCCCTTAGCTGTCAAACAGGCTGTAGTGTTGTAGTGTTTCTTGAGCACTGGAAAATAATCGAGTGGTGGAAGGCAGAGCATATTTAAACCTGCAAATTCAGATACTTCTGGGGGTGAAAAGGAAGTTTCCCCATGCTCTAGTCTTCCCCAGAGTAAGCAGCCTTCCTTTTCCATCTGTGTGGACTGAGAGCCATTCATCCCACCTGTCCAGTCCCTCTGTACCTAAAGGGTTCACTAATATCAGAGGGATCCCAGCTCCTCTCCAATGCTCACATGTTATCATCATTATCAAAGAAATTAATGCATATAACAGGAGTGTAGATAACAGATACCCAAGAGAGAGTGTGGATCAGGAAATATATACTGAAAAACACAGGAGATAAGGAAGGTGAGTGTTTTGGTGAGGAGATCAGAGTGAGAGTTACTGAGTGAGGTGATTTTCAAGTGCTTAAGGTAGCAGGACCTTGGAAAGGGAAGGCAAGAGGACTTATAGCTCATGCTGTGAGCTACAAATTAGCCTTAAGTTGACTTGGGGAGAGAAAAGTACATATTTTACTTCTAGATTGTATATAGTATTTCTCTGAATTCAATACTGCAGTAAGATTAAAACAAGGATTTCCAGAATTAATTCAAGTACATCTACTTAATTATTTAAATTCTAAAAAACAAATAGGTCCTCGCATTCAAATTACCATTTTAACCAGAAGCCTATTGCTTCTATATTTCTAAAGTAACATAGAAAGGCTATATTTCCCAAATTTATTAGAAAAAATATTTGGGGCTCTAAATCTTCTAAATAGTTGCCTGAATATCTCATTTTATTGCATGTGTAGGAATACCCTATTTTGTGCTGATAAATAAAGCACATGGTTCTTATTTACTGTTAAAATCCAAATAAATATAATGTCATAATATTAAATTTCTAGGAAAGATGGATGGTTGTGATAAAAATATGTGTTATTGATTTAATTTTTTTCTCTCTGAATTTAGAGTGTAATTTTTTCTTTGTTTCTTCTGTATGCTTAACTATCAATCAGGAGGTTCCTATAAGCTAAGTTTGAGTTTCATGAGAAGAGTTGCCCCCAAGAATCTGTAACAGGAGGTGTGAAAAATATGATTTACAACAAATATGTTCCCAAAGACAGACTCCTATGCTGAATCAGAATGCTACTGTCCTTTGAGCAACAGATAGAATTTCTAAGTGTGTGGTTTCAGTGCCCTTTTTTCCAATCCAAAAGCTGCTATTCACAAAATGTAAATAAGTGTTATTAACAAAGATCAACTGGAAATTGCTATGGACTGAATTGTGTTCCCCCAGAATTCATATATTGAAGACCAATGTGACTGTATTTGGAGATAGGGTTTTTTTGGTGGTAATTAAAGTTAAATGAGGTCATAAGAGTAGAGCCCTGATTCAACAGGATTAATGCCTTTATAAGAAGAAGACAGATCTTTCTTTCTCCACATGCACACACTGAGAAAAAAACTGATGCGAGAACTCAGAAAGTGGACATTTACAAGTCAGAAGAGAGCTCTCACCAGAAACCAAATCGGCTGGCACCTTGATCTTGGACTTCCCAGCCTCCAGAACTATAAGAAAATTAATTTCTGTAGTTTAAGCTACCAGTCTATGGTATTTTGTTAAAGCAGCCTGAGCAGACAAAATACAAATTTTAGTATGAAGAAGTGGGTGCTACTGTAACAAATACCTAAAAATGTGGAAGCAGCTTTGGAACTGGGTGATGGGTAGAGGCTGGAAGAGTTTTGAGGTGAACGTTAGAAATATGAATGTTAAAGGCAACTCTGGTGAGAGCTCAGAAAGAAAAAAAGGAGAGCTGGAGAGAAAGCTTCCATCTTCTTGGAGAATACATAAATAATCATGAACAGAATGTTGGTAGAAATGTGGATGTTAAGGGCCATTCTGGTGAGAGCTCAGATGGAAATGCAACATGTTATTAGAAACTAGAGGAAAGGTGAACCTTGTTATAAAGCGGCAGAGAATTTGGCTGAACTGTGTTGTAGTATTGTGTGGAAGGTAGAACTTGCAAACCATGAAACTGTATAATTAGCTGAGGAGATTTCCAAGTAAAGTGTTGAAGGAGCAGCTTGGTTCCTTCTAACCACTAACAGTAAAATGTGAGAAAAGAATTGAAAAAAAAATTGTTAAGCAAAAAAGAAACACAACTTGGAAATTTGGAAAATTGTCAGCCTATCCTAAAGTTAGAATGCTTGATCTGAAGGGAATACTAAGGGTGTAGCTGTATAACCACTTGATAAAGAGATAATAGGTGTGACTCAGGGACTTAATCAGCTATCTCAGCAGAAGTCAGGAACAGAGATGGAATTATACCAGCATATACACTGACATTTTGAACTAAATGAGGGGAAAAAGTGTAAATGAAAGAAGACTGTTTGACTTCTTAGATCCTACAGGAATGGATCATACAGCAATTCAGCTGTGAATATGCACCATTCTTTTTAAAAAGGGAAGAATAACTCTGAAGGTGATTCACAGATCACCAGGACTGCCTCATTGGTTTTAAAGGATGGAGCCACTTCCTCTGTTTCAACAAGTCAGAAGGTCTCTGGATTGATGGCAGGGCCATCCTGTGGCACCTCAGGGATAGGGCCCCACTTGGCGACATTTGTGGGGCATAATCCCCATGCAGCAGAGCCATGGAGGTAGGACTGTCATCCCAGTAGGTCCAGAAGGTGAGACCACCACCCCAGTGGGTATACAAGGTGGGATATAGAGCCAAAGAGGATTGTTCTGGAACTTTAAGATCTTGTGTTGCTTGTCTTGATAAATTTTGGACACTAGCACCCTTTTCTTTTTTCTGATTTCTCCCTTTTGGAATGGGAATATGTATCCTATGTCTTTCCCATCATTGTACCTTTGAAGCACATAGATTGCCTGGTTTTACAAGTTCACAGCTAGAGAATGTTTCCTTCAGATGAATCATATCTTGAGTCTCACCCATATCTGATTTAGTGTTATTTTGATGAAACTTTGGACTTGAGTTGATTCTGAGATGAATGAGTTGAGTTTGGGGGCTATTGGGATGAAATGAATGTATTTTGCATGTAAGAAGGACATGAATTGGGTGGAGAGGCAGAATGCCATGGATTAAATTGTGTCCCACCAAAATTCATATATTGAAGCCCTAAATTTCAATGTGCCAGTATTTGGAGATAGGGCTTTTAGGAGACAACTAAGGGTAGATGAGGTCATAATGGTGAAGTCCTGATCCGATAGGAATAGTACCCTTAAAAAGAGGAAGAGGCACCAGAGCTCTCTCCCTCTGCCATGCAATAACTCAGCAAGAAGGCCACAGTCTGCAGAAATCCGCTGGCTGTCACCTTGATTTTGGACTTCCCAGTCTCCAGAACTGTGAGAAAATAAACTTCTGTTGTTTACATCACCCAGTCTATGGTATTTCGTTATGGAAGTCTAAGCTGACTAATAGAGAAATGCACAAAGAACCACTGTCACTTTCAAGACTGAAAATTGAAGGAAAATTTTAGATATATATCTAAAGGGAAAATTAGAAAAATAACCTAATATATACAATATAAAGAGGTACAAGCAAGTTGTGTCAGAGTGGTCAAATTTTCATGTTTTGTACCTAATTTTTTTTTTTCATGGATCATGCTTTTCATGTTGTATCTAAAAACGCATTTTAAATGCTAGGTCATCTAAATTTCCTCCTATATTTTCTTTTTTTTTTTTTTGGCGGTACACGGGCCTCTCACTGTTGTGGCCTCTCCCATTGCGGAGCACAGGCTCAGGGGCCATGGCTCACGGGCCCAGCCGCTCCGTGGCATGTGGGATCTTCCCGGACCATCGGCAGGTGGACTCTCAACCACTGCGCCACCAGGGAAGCCCCCTCCTATATTTTCTTTTAGAAATTTTCAAGTTTTGAGTTTTACACTTACATCCATACATTGTGAATTCATTTTAGGAAAATATGTTAGTTCTGTGTCTAGATACATTTTTTATACAGATGTCCAGGTGTTATAGTACCATTTGTTAAAAATGCTCTCTTTTCTTCATGACATGCCTTTGCTCCCATGACAAAGATTAGTTAACTATATTTGTATGGTTCTATTTTTGGACTGTCTTTTCTGTTTATTGGTGTATCTATTCTTTTGACAATATCATGCTGTCCTTATCACTGTTGCTTTATAATAAGTCTTGAAATTGAACAGTGTGAGTCTTTCAACTTTGTTCTTCTTCAGCATTATGTTGGCTATTTTAGATCTTTCACCTTCCCATATATATTTTGAAATCAGTTTTTCAATATTTACTAAATAATTTACAGAATTTTGACTGGGATTGTGTTGAATCTCTAAGTCAACTTGGGAAGAATGGACATTATAACAACATTGAATCCTCCAATCCATGAACATGAAATATCTATTTATTTAGATCTTCATTGATGTGTTTCATAGAGTTTTACAGTTTTCCACATATAGATTCTGTAAAAATCATGCAGGGTTTTACCAGAACAATGGAAAAAATCTTACTTACATTTAAAAGAGAACTTTAATTTCATGTGGAGAATGGGTCTGTAGGGTCCACAAAATTTCTAGTGGGCTGGTTGGTTGTGCATAAGTGGCAAGGGAAAAAGAGGGATCAGTTGATGCAACTGAGTAGAGGGTACTGCCATCCACTGAGATAGTACAGATTATGGAATGAGAAGCTGGTTAGAAAGAGAAAAGGATATTTTTCAGGAAATGTTAAGTTTAAGGTAACTATTAATAAGCTTGAGGAAGAACCAAGGAAGGCAATAATTGAGTATATGTGTTTAGATTTCTGGGATGAATTCGTGGAAGAACATGAGTATTTGAGAGCCATGCTACAGAGAAGGGGAACTATAAGCACACTTAAAGCCATGAAACCAAATGATCGTAAAGAATCAGAATATGGAAGTAGAAAAGAAGAGGCCAATTCCCAGAGTCCTGGGAATTTCAATATTTAGAGATCAAGCCAGTAGGAAAGAAGCATCAGAAGAAACTGAGAGGACAATGAGTAGGAGGAAATAGAAGAGAAAGAAGTATCATGGAAGCTGAAAAAAGAAAAATGTAAAGGGAATTGTCGACTGTAACTAACGTTGCTCGGAAGTCAAGTAAGATAAAAAGAGAACCTTGGCAGTTGCATACTGTAGGTGATCTTGACTAAAGCATTTTCAGGGGGTGTTGTGGGACAGTAGCCCAATATGAGTTAGTTGAAGAGAACCTGAAGTGCAGAGGCATGAACAGTGATTACAGACTAAACATTTTTTTAAAATAGAGTGCAAATGTGCAACTGTAACTAGAATAGAAGTTAAAGAAGTCATTTTGTTATTTTTATAAATAGAAAAAATTGGTTATATTCTTTTTTGGAAATGAACCAGTGGAGAGAGAGGGGGATGACAGCAGAAAAAAGAGAAAACTTTGCAAAATCTTTGCCAGTGAATTAATTTTGGAAGCTCATGCTAGAATGAGTGGTATACTTAGAATAACATATTGGTTATATATTAAAATCTTTGTTGTGTGATCAAATATTTGGTAAATGGGGAGATGTCAGCCCCTCTGAAAAATATATTCAGTCATTTGGCTTGAAGGGGAAGATTAGAAATAGACACAAAGCCACTGTTACCAAGGCTACTAGGGAGTGAAGAAGAAGAAAATATCATAAAGAGATTAAATATTATAGTGTGGTTGTTCATCCTTAAGCAGGAACAATGACGGCTCCAGCATAGCTTCCATTGGGTGGATGAGAGGCTCAACTACCGAAAGTAGTGATTTTTCCAGTGCTCTACTCCATAGCGCTTAGTACTATAGCAGGTACAGACAGGCACATCAAAGGAATGCTTTAGATTCTAAAAATGTTTAAAGACATAGAATATCCCTATGAAGTTCTAGTTACCATAATTGTTAAAAGTGTAAACATAAATCAAACATAGATCCCTACAAAGGTTTGGGGATAATTTACTAGTCATACAGGAAAAATATTGTTATAAAAATTTAATTCCAGTGAAAATTGAAATGCAAAAATTAAAGCATAAGTACAAATTAAACAAAAATATACACATGTAATCTTACAGTGAGGAAGGAATTTCTAAGCTTAACATAGGCAAAATATCTTTAAGGAAGTATATAAGACTCAATAACAAAGTATTTTTTTTTAATTGAGGTATAGTTGACTTATGATATTGTGTTAATTTCTGGTGTACAGCAAAGTGATTCAGTTTTACATACATATAATAATTTACATGTGCTAATCCCAAACTCCCTATATATCCCTCCCCCAGTACTCTCCCCCTTGGCAACCACAGTCTGTTCTCTGTGTCTGTGAGTCTGTTTTGTAGATAAATTCATTTGTGTCATATTTTAGATTCCACATATAAGTGATATCATATGGTATTTCCCTTTCTCTGTCTGACTTACTTCACTTAGTATGATATCTCTAGTTGCATCCATGTTGCTGCAAATGGCAATATTTCATTTTTTATGGCTGAGTAATATTCCATTGTATACATATACCACTTCTTCTTTATCCATTCACCTGCTGATGGACACTTAGGTTGCTATCATGTCTTGGATATTGTAAATAGTGCTGCAGTGAACATTGGTGTACATATATATTTTTGAATTATGGTTTTCTCCAGATACATGCCCAGGAGTGTGATTGCAGGATCATATGGAAGCTCTATTTGTAGTTTTTTAAGGAACCTCCATTCTCTTCTCCATAGTGGTTGTACCAATTTACATTCCCACCAACCATGTTAGGAGGGTTCCCTTTTCTCCACACCTGCTTCAGCATTTATTATATGTAGACTTTTTGATGATGGCCATTCTGACTGCTATGAGGTGATACCTCATTGTAGTTTTGATTTACATTTCTCTGATAATTAGACATGTTGAGCATCTTTTCATGTGCCTTTTGGCCATCTGTGTGCCTTCTTCAGAGAACTGTCTATTTAGATCTTCTGCCCATTTTTTGATTGGGTTGTTTTTTGGATATTGAGCTGTATAAACTGTATATTTTGGAGAGTAATCCCTTGTCGGTTGCATCATTTGCAAATATTTTCTCCCATTTTGTGTGTTGTCTTTTCCTTTTTGTTTATAGTTTCCTTTGCTGAGCTTTTTTTTTTTTCTAAGCTTTTAAGTTTAATTAAGTCCCATTTGTTTCTTTTTGCTTTTATTTGCATTACTCTAGGAGACGGATCCAAAAAGCTACTGCTGCCATTTATGTCAAAGAGTGTCCAGCCTATGATGTCCTCTAGGAGTTTTATAGTATCTGGTCTTACATGTAGGTCTTTAATCCATTTTGAGTTTATTTTTGTGTATGGTGTTAGAGAATGTTCTAATTTCATTCTCTTACATGTAGGTGTCTAGTTTTCCCAGCACTATTTATTGAAGAGACAGTCTTTTCTCCATTGTATATTCCTGCCTCCTTTGTCATAGATTAGTTAACCATAGGTGCATGGGCCTATTTGTGGGCTTTCTGTACTATTCCATTAGTCTATAAGTATTTTTGTGCCAATACCATACTGGTTTTTGTTTGTTTTTGTTTTTGTTTGTTTTTGTTTTTGCGGTATGCGGGCCTCTCACTGTTGTGGCCTCTCCCGCTGCAGAGCAGAGGCTCTGGACGCAGAGGCTCAGCGGCCATGGCTCACGGGCCCAGCCACTCCGCGGCATGTTGGATCCTCCCGGACTGGGGCATGAACCCGTGTCCCCTGAATCGGCAGGCGGACTCTCAACCACTGCGCCACCAGGGAAGCCCCCATACTGTTTTTTTTTTTTTTTTTTTTTTTAAATTTATTCATTTATTTATTTTTGGCTGTGTTGGGTCTTCGTTTCTGTGCGAGGGCTTTCTCTAGTTGTGGCAAGCGGGGGCCACTCTTCATCGCAGTGCGCGGGCCTCTCACTGTCGCGGCCTCTCTTGCTGCAGAGCACAGGCTCCATACGCGCAGAGCTCAGTATTTGTAGCTCACGGGCCCAGCTGCTCCGTGGCACGTGGGATCTTCCCAGACCAGGGCTTGAACCCATGTCCCCTGCATTGGCAGGCAGACTCTCAACCACTGCGCCACCAGGGAAGCCCCCCCCCCGTACTGTTTTGATAACTGTAGTTTTGTAGTATAGTCTGAAGTCAGAGAGCCTGATTCCTCCAGCTCCATTTTTCTTTCTCAAGATTGCTTTGGCTACTCAGGGTATTTTGTGTTTCCATACAAATTTTAGAGTTTATTGTTCTAGTTCTGTGAAAAATGACATTGGTAATTTGATAGGGATAGCACTGAATCTGTAGATTGCCTTAGGTAGTATAGTCAGTTTGACAATATTGATTCTTCTAATCCAAGAACATGGTATATCTTTCCATCTGTTTGTGTCATCTTTGATATCTTTCATCAGCATCTTATAGATTTTGGAGTACATGTCTTTTGTCTCCTTAGGTAGATTTATTCCTAAGTATTTTATTCTTTTTGATGCAATGATAAATGGGATTGTTTCTTTAATTTCTCTTTCTGATCTTTCATTGTTAGTGTATAGAAATGAAACAGATTTCTGTGTATTAATTTTGTATCCTGCAACTTTACCAAATTCATTGATGAGCCCTAGTATTTTTCTGGTAGCATCTTTAGAATTTTCTATGCATAGTATCATGTTATCTGCAAACTGACAGTTTTACTTCTTGTCCAATCTGGATTCATTTTATTTCTTTTTCTTCTCTGATTGCTTTGGCTAGAACTTCCAAAACTACGTTGAATAAAACTTACGAGAGTGGACATCCTTATCATGATCCTGATCTTAGAGGAAATGCTTTCAATTTTTCACTATTGAGTATGATGTTAACTGTGGGTTTATCCTACATGGCCATTACTATGTTGAGGTAGGTTCCTTCCATGCCCATTTTCTGAAGAGTGTTTGTCATAAACAGATGTTGAATTTTATCAAAAGCTTTTTCTGCATCTGTTGAGATGATCATATATTTTTTATTCTACAGTTTATTAATGTGATGTATCATACTGATTGATTTGCAGCTATTGAAAAATCCTCGCATCCCTGGGATAAACCCACTTCATCATGGTGCATGATCCTTTTAATGTATTGTTGGGTTTGGTTTGGTAGTATTTTGTTGAGGACTTTTGTGTCTATGTTCATAAGTGATATTGGCCTGTAATTTTCTTTTTTTGTGGTATTTTTGTCTGTTTTTGATTTCAGTGTGATGATGGCCTCATAGAATGAGCTTGGAAGTGTCCCTTCCTCTGCAGTTTTTCAGAATAGTTTCAGTAGGATAGGTGTTAATTCTTCTCTAAATGTTTGGTAGAAATTTGCCTGTGAAGCCATCTGGTCCTGAACTTTGGTTTATTAGGAATTTTTAAATCACAGTTTCACTTTAAGTACTTGTAGTTGGTTTGTTCATATTTTCTACTTCTTCCTGATTCAGTCTTGGTAGACTGTACCTTTCCAAGTTTGTCCATTTCTTCTACATTGCCCAATTTATTGGCATATAGTTGCCTGTAGTAGTCTCTTATGGTCCTTTGTATTTCTGTGGTGTCAGTTGTAACTTCTCCTTTTTTATTTCTAATTTTATTTATCTGGGCCCTCTCCCTTTTTGTCTTGATGAGTCTTCCTAAGTGATTATCAATTTTGTTTATATTTTCAAAGAACCAGCTTTAAGATTCATCTTTTATATTGCTTTCTTTTTTTAAATTGAATACCTGAATTTTTATTATATTTATTTACTTTTTAAATATTTATTTTTATTTGGTTGTGCCAGGTCTTAGTTGTGGCAGGTGGGCTCCTTAGTTGTGGCTCACAGGCTCTTTTGTTGTGGGATGTGAACTCTTAGCTGTGGCATGGATGTGGGATCTAGTTCCCTGACCAGGGATTGAACCTGGGCCCCCTGCATTGGGATCATGAAGTTTTAACCACTGTGCCACCACGGAAGTCCCTCTATTGCTTTCTTAGTCTCTATTTCTTTTATTTCTGCTCTGATCTTTATGATTTCTTTCCTTCTACTAACTTTGGGTTTTGTTTGTTCTTCTTTATCTAGTTGCTTTAGGTGTAAGGTTTAGTTGTTTATTTGAGATTTTTCTTATTTCCTGAGATAAGATTGTATTGCTATAAACCTCTTCTTAGAAATGCTTTTGCCTCATCCCATACGTTTTGGATCATCATGCTTTTGTTTTCATTTGTCTCCAGGTATTTTTTGATTTCCCCTTTGATTTCTCCAGTGATCCATTGGTCGCTTAGTAAAATATTATTTAGTCTCCATATGTTGTATTCTTTACAGTTTTTTCCCTGTAAATGATATCTATCACATAGCATTGTGGTCAGCAAAGATGCCTGATATGATATCAATTTTTAAAAATTTACTGAGGCTTGATTTGTGGCCCAAGATGCAATCTGTCCTGGAGAGTGTTCCATGTACACTTGAGGAGAGAGTGTATTCTGCTGTTTTTTGATGGAATGTTCTATAAATATTAATTAAGTACATGTGGTCTAACGTGTCACTTAGGCCTGTGATTCCTTATTGATTCTTTGTCTGGATGATCTGTCCATCGATGAAAGTGAGTGATACGTTTCTCCCACTATTATTGTGTTACTGTCAATTTCTCCTTTTATGGCTGTTAGCATTTGCCTTATATATTGAGGTGCTCCTATGTTGGTTGCATATATATTTACAATTTTTGTATCTTATTCTTGGATTGATCCCTTGATCATTATGTAGTGTCCTTCCTTGTCTCTTGTAACAGTCTTTATTTTAAAGTCTATTTTGTCTGATGTGAGTATTGCTACTCCAGCTTTCTTTTGATTTCCATTTGCATGGAATACCTTTTTCCCATCCCGTCACTTTCAGTCTGTATGTGTCTCTATATCTGAAGTGGGTCATATATATGGGTCTCATTTTTTTGTCCATTCAGCC
The DNA here is from genome assembly GCF_008692025.1 of Phocoena sinus. NCBI lineage: Eukaryota > Metazoa > Chordata > Mammalia > Artiodactyla > Phocoenidae > Phocoena > Phocoena sinus. The sequence continues at coordinate 118,819,306 of NC_045764.1, read as the reverse complement.
TAGTCTGTCTTTTGGTCAGAGCATTTAATCCATTTACATTTAAGGGAATTATTGATAAGTCTGTTCTTATTGCCATTTTGTTAATTGTTCTGTATTTGTTTTTATACGTTTTTTCTTCCTTTCCTCTTTTGTTCTCTTGTGAATTGATAAGTGTTTTTAGTTATCTATTTTAGTGTTGTGTTTGTATTCCATTTTTTGCATTTTCATATGTCTATCATAGATTTTTGGTTTGAGGTTACCATGAGGTTTTCATGTAGCAGTCTCTACAAATACATGATTGTTTTAAGTTGCTGATCTCTTAATTTCAAATGAATTTTAAATACCCTGCATTTGTACTCTCCTACTCTCACGATTACTGGTTTTGATATCACATTTGTCTGTGGATGATTTCCTACCTTTAATGTGTTTTTGCCTTTACCATTGAGCTTTCCCATTTCATAATTTTCCTACTTCTAGTTTTGGCCTTTTCTTTTCTGCCTAGAGAAGTTCCTTTAGCATTTGTTGTAAAGCTGGTTGGGTGGTGCTGAATTCTCTTAGCTTTCGCTTGTCTGTAAAGATTTTGATTTCTCTGTCAACTCTGAATGAGAGCCTTCATGGGGTAGAGTATTCTTGGTTGTAGGTTTTTTCCTTTAATCAATTTAAGCATATCATGCCACTCCCTTCTGGCCTGCAGAGTTTTTGCTGAAAAATCAGCTGATAACCTTATGGGAATTCCCTTGTATATTATTTGTGGCTTTTCCCTTGTTGCTTTTAATATTTTCTCTTTGTCTTTAATTTTTGTCAATTTGATTGTGTCTTGGTATGTTTCTCCTTTGTTTTTTCCTATATGGGACTTTCTGGGCTTCCTGGACTTGGGTGACTGTTTCTTTTCCCATATTAGGGAATTTTTCAGATATTATCTCTTCAAATATTTTCTTAGACCCTTTCTCTCTGTCTTCTCCTTCTGGGACCTCAATAATGCAAATGTTAACACATTTAATGCTGTCCCAGAGGCCTCTTAGACTGTCTTCATTTCTTTTCATTCTTTTTTCTTTATTCTTTTCCATGGTAGTGATTTCCCCCATTCTGTCTTCCAACTCACTTATCCGTTCTTCCTCTTCATTTATTCTATTGATCCCTTCTAGTTTATTTTTCATTTCAGTTGTTATGTTCTTCAACTCTGTTTGTTCTTTATATTTTCTAATTCTTTGTTAAAAATTTCTTATAATTTCTCACACACTGTGTCCATTCTTTTTCTGAGATCTTGGGTCATCTTTATGATTATTCTTCTGAAGCCTTTCTCTGGTAGATTGCCTGTCTCCACTTCACTTAATTGTTCTCCTGGGAATTTAGCTTGTTCCTTCATCTAGAACATATTCCTCTGCTGTCTCATTTTGTCTAAATTTCTGTGTTTGCAGACTTAGTTCTCTAGGCTGCTGTACTGTGGTATTCTTGCTTCTGGTGTCTGCTCTCTGATAGGTAAGGCTGGTCTAGAAGCTTGTGCAGGCTTCCTGGTGGGAGGGAGGGTGCCTGCCCACCGGTGTTGGAGGTGGGTCTTGGCCCTCTGGTGGACAGGGCTCTGTCAAGGAGTGTGTCTAGAGGTGCCTGTGTGCTCAGGATGTCATTATGCAGCCTGTCTGCTGATGGGTGGGACTGTGTTCCTGCTCTGTTTGTTTGATCTGAGCCATCCCTGTACTGGAGTCTACAGGCTGTTGGGTGCAGTCAGGCCTTGGTGCTGATGACCCAAGAAAGATGTTTTCCTTCTCAAGAGTTCATATAGCTGAACACTCCCCCAAATCTCCACCACCAGTGTCCACATCCCCAAGGAGAGGCACAGCTACACCCCGCCTCCCCAGGAGACCCTCGAAGACAGGTAGGTCCAGCCCAGGCTCCTATGAAGTCATTGCCTTTGCCTTGAGTCCCTGTACACATGAGACCTTGTGTGTGCCCTCCAGAGTGGAGTCTTCACTTCCCCCAGTCCTGTGGAGCTCTTGCAGTCAAGCCCTGCTTGCCATCAAAGCCAAATGCTTTGGTGGGGGGGCGGTTCTCTCCCCAGTGTCAGACCCCAAGGCTGGGAACCCTGACATGGGGCTTGGAACTCTCACTCCTGTGGGAGACCTTCTGTGATACAATTATTCTCCAGTTTGTGGATTGCCCAGTCAGGGGATATGAGATTTGATTATATCATGAGTGCATCCTTCCTACCATCTTGTTGTTTCTTCTTTATATCCTTGGATGTAGAATATCATTTTGGGGGGTTTCCAGTCTTTTTTTTTATCGATGGCCGTTCAGCAGTTAGTTGTGTTTTTTGTGTGCTAGTGAAGGGAGGTAAGACCAAGGTCCTTCTACTCCACCATCTCTTTCACCCACCAGACAATTACTGTTCTTGATGTTCATCAGCCAGGTCTGGGAAGCATGGTCATTCCACTTCTGCTTCTTGTCTGACCCTCTTAAGAGATAGCTTGCTCCTCTTCTTTAGGTCTCTCAAAGATATCTGCATACCAAATTCAGAAATTCAATTTGCATATTCCCCTGAAAATTAAGTACCCTGTCACAGATCATTATTTCGTTGATGGTATTTTATTTTTTGATGTGACTTTCAAAGGGATTTTTTTTTTTACTTTATCTTTCTGATATTTCATTGTTAGTGTAAAGAAATGCAACTGGATGTCACCATCCCTTAAAGAGACCACCCAGCTGCAAATGGACACTTTTTCCCATGGAGGCGGCTTGTCCTTAATGGAATTGACAGCTACTGTGGCTATAGGTTTGCCTTCCCTGCCGCCCTGCCTGCATTGCCAGTACCAGCCCCATATTCTAAGGACTTAGAATGCCTGATTTATTAATTGTATATATATAATTTAAAATACACATCATCTTCAACTCTGCAATTCTATTAGTAGAAATAGATCCCACAACAACAAATACAGTACGAACATAAGGAGTTATGTGTCAAAATAGTCATGATGGTTTTGTTTTTAGTAGCAAAACAACTAAATTAGGAAAAATTTTATAAGTGTTCATCTATAAAATGAAATTCTGAATAGTTGATAAAAATAATAATGCAGATATAAATGGAATAATATGGAATTATTATAATTATATATCTCTTAGATATAGTGTTAAATGGAAGAAGTTGCTAGGTATGTATAATAGTACTATTGGTATAAAGAAAATGTATGTCCATGTCTAAATTATTACTTATATTTATATACACATACATTCTTGTATATGAATGAAAGTAATTGAAACATGACAACAGTTATTCTTTGTAATAAAGAGAGATTGCTGGTAGAAAATTCAACTCACTCCTCTAAGGGTTAATAATATTTTTATAGAGATAATGTTAATTAGTTAAATACTAATACTGTTTTAATTTGATCTTCAGTAAATATGGTTACATTTATTATATATACTGAAATACAGTTGACCCTTGAACAACGTGGGGGTTAGGGCACTCTAACCCTCTGTGCAGTCAAAAATTTGCCTTAACTTACATTCAGTCCTCCATATATGCCATCCTATATTTGCGGACTCAGTCAACTGAGGACTGTGCAGTATGTATTTAATGAAATATGTATTTAATATGAAATTGTAATAAGTAATCTGTAATATGTATTTAATGAAAGAAACTCATGTATAAGTGGACCTGTGCTGTTGCAATCCATGTTGTTCAGGGGCAACAGTATTTAGTGTTTCTACCATGTTCAAATCTTGGTTAAAAAGTGAATTTGGTTGTTATTTGAGAGAGAAATATGAGAATACAGGTATACCTATTGAATTAGTAGTCTCTTGACTGGCTTCTAGGTAGAAGTAGTTGACTCCTGGTACATGACCCTAGTTATACAGAGACACGGACTGGGAAAAAGGATTTGGAAATTAGAGCTCCATTTTTGGAGAAAGGGAATTATGAAACAGTGAGTTAATTTAATATAAATGTATTAATTCTCTCCTATGTGCTTAGTACTGTGACGGATGTTGTAGAAAAAACAATGAACACAGCACTGGGCTTGCCCCATGAAGGTCTGCTTACCTTCTTAGGCTAGATGCCAACAACGTTCCTTCCATTACAATTAAACTGGAGGTTCAGGCTACTAAGAAAAAAAGAAAAGTCAAAATGTCTTAAAGTCCTCTTTCAATTACAGTGCTAAGCAGGGTTCAAATATTATCAACAACACACTGTGCCCAAGGCTGGTTTATCCAGAGCCCCAATATGTGGGGCTCATTAGCTTTGAGGAGACAAGGAGATGTTTGCCACATCCCAAAGCTAGACTGTGGAGGAAACAGGCAACTGTTTTTTCATTACCAACTCTGAGACAAAATTTTCAACTCTTTTTTTTTTTTTTTTTTTAAACATCTTTATTGGGGTATAATTGCTTCACAATGGTGTGTTAGTTTCTGCTTTATAACAAAGTGAATCAGCTATACATATACATATGTTCCCATATGTCTTCCCTCTTGCGTCTCCCTCCCTCCCACTCTCCCCATCCCACCCTTCCAGGCTGTCACAAAGCACCGAGCTAATATCCCTGTGCCTTGCGGCTGCTTCCCCCCAGCTATCTACCTTACTACGTTTGTTAGTGTGTATATGTCCATGACTCTCTCTCGCCCTGTCAAAACTCACCCCTCCCCCTCCCCATACCCTCAAGTCCGTTCTCCAGTAGGTCTGCGTCTTTATTCCTATCTTACCCCTAGGTTCTTCATGACATTTTTTCCCCTTAAATTCCATATATATGTGTTAGCATACGGTATTTGTCTTTTTCTTTCTGACTTACTTCACTCTGTATGACAGACTCTAGGTCTATCCATCTCATTACAAATAGCTCAATTTCATTTCTTTTTAAGGCTGAGTAATATTCCATTGTGTATATGTGCCACATCTTCTTTATCCATTCATCCGATGATGGGCGCTTAGGTTGTTTCCATGTCCTGGCTATTGTAAATAGAGCTGCAATGAACATTTTGGTACCTGACTCTTTTTGAATTTTGGTTTTCTCAGGGTATATGCCAAGTAGTGGGATTGCTGGGTCATATGGTAATTCTATTTGTAGTTTTTTAAGGAACCTCCATACTGTTCTCCACAGTGGCTGAACCAATTCACATTCCCACCAGCAGTGCAAGAGTGTCCCCTTTTCTCCACACCCTCTCCAGCATTTATTGTTTCTAGATTTTTTGATGATGGCCATTCTGACTGGTGTGAGATGATATCTCATTGTAGTTTTGATTTGCATTTCTCTAATGATTAATGATGTTGAGCATTCTTTCATGTGTTTGTTGGCATTCTGTATATCTTCTTTGGAGAAATGTCTATTTAGGTCTTCTGCCCATTTTTGGATGGGGTTGTTTGTTTTTTTGTTATTGAGCTGCATGAGCTGCTTGTAAATTTTGGAGATTAATCCTTTGTCAGTTGCTTCATTTGCAAATGTTTTCTCCCATTCTGAGGGTTGTCTTTTGGTCTTGGTTATGGTTTCCTTTGCTGTGCAAAAGCTTTGAAGTTTCATTAGGTCCCATTTGTTTATTTTTGTTTTTATTTCCATTACTCTAGGAGGTGGGTCAGAAAGGATCTTGCTGTGATTTATGTCATAGAGTGTTCTTCCTATGTTTTCTTCTAAGAGTTTGATAGTTTCTGGCCTTACATTTAGGTCTTTAATCCATTTTGAGCTTATTTTTGTGTATGGTGTTAGGGAGTGATCTAATCTCATACTTTTACATGTACCTGTCCAGTTTTCCCAGCACCATTTATTGAAGAGGCTGTCCTTTCTCCACTGTACATTCCTGCCTCCTTTATCAAAGATAAGGTGTCCATATGTGCGTGGGTTTATCTCTGGGCTTTCTATCCTGTTCCACTGATCTATCTTTCTGTTTTTGTGCCAGTACCATACTGTCTTGATTACTGTTGCTTTGTAATATAGTCTGAAGTCAGGGAGCCTTATTCCTCCAGCTCCTTTTTTCGTTCTCAAGATTGCTTTGGCTATTCGGGGTCTTTTGTGTTTCCATACAAATTGCGAAATTTTTTGTTCTAGTTCTGTGAAAAATGCCAGTGGTAGTGTGATAGGGATTGCATTGAATCTGTAGATTGCTTTGGGTAGTAGAGTCATTTTCACAATGTTGATTCTTCCCATCCAAGAACATGGTATATCTCTCCATCTATTTGTATCATCTTTAATTTCTTTCATCAGTGTCTTATAATTTTCTGCATACAGGTCTTTCGTATCCTTAGGTAGGTTTATTCCTAGATATTTTATTCTTTTTGTTGCAATGGTAAATGGGAGTGTTTTCTTGATTTCACTTTCAGATTTTTCATCATTAGTATATAGGAATGCCAGAGATTTCTGTGCATTAATTTTGTATCCTGCTACTTTACCAAATTCATTGATTAGCTCTAGTAGTTTTCTGGTAGCATCTTTAGGATTCTCTATGTATAGTATCATGTCATCTGCAAACAGTGACAGCTTTACTTCTTCTTTTCCGATTTGGATTCCTTTTATTTCCTTTTCTTCTCTGATTGCTGTGGCTAAAACTTCCAAAACTATGTTGAATAAGAGTGGTGAGAGTGGGCAAACTTGTCTTGTTCCTGATCTTAGTGGAAATGCTTTCAGTTTTTCACCATTGAGGATGATGTTTGCTGTGGGCTTGTCATATATGGCTTTTATTATGTTTAGGAAAGTTCCCTCTATGCCTACTTTCTGGAGGGTTTTTATCATAAATGGGTGTTGAATTTTGTCGAAAGCTTTCTCTGCATCTATTGAGATGATCATATGGTTTTTCTCCTTCAATTTGTTAATATGGTTTATCACATTGATAGATTTGCGTATATTGAAGAATCCTTGCATTCCTGGAATAAACCCCACTTGATCATGGTGTATGATCCTTTTAATGTGCTGTTGGATTCTGTTTGCTAGTATTTTGTTGAGGATTTTTGCATCTATGTTCATCAGTGATATTGGCCTGTAGTTTTCTTTCTTTGTGACATCCTTGTCTGGTTTTGGTATCAAGGTGATGGTGGCTTCGTAGAAGGAATTTGGGAGTGTTCCTCCCTCTGCTATATTTTGGAAGAGTTTGAGAAGGATAGGTGTTAGCTCTTCTCTAAACGTTTGATAGAATTCACCTGTGAAGCCATCTGGTCCTGGGCTTTTGTTTGTTGGAAGGTTTTTAATCACAGTTTCAATTTCAGTGCTTGTGATTGGTCTGTTCATATTTTCTATTTCTTCCTGATTCAGTCTTGGCAGGTTGTGCATTTCTAAGAATTTGTCCATTTCTTCCAGATTGTCCATTTTATTGGCATAGAGTTGCTTGTAGTAATCTCTCATGATTTTTTTTATTTCTGCAGTGTCAGTTGTTACTTCTCCTTTTTCATTTCTAATTCTATTGATTTGAGTCTTCTCCCTTTTTTTCTTGATGAGTCTGGCTAGTGGTTTATCTATTTTGTTTATCTTCTCAAAGAACCAGCTTTTAGTTTTATTGATCTTTGCTATTGTCTCCTTCATTTCTTTTTCATTTATTTCTGATCTGATTTTTATGATTTCTTTCCTTCTGCTAGCTTTGGGGTTTTTTTGTTCTTCTTTCTCTAATTGCTTGAGGTGCAAGGTTAGGTTGTTTATTCGAGATGTTTCCTGCTTCTTAAGGTGGGCTTGTATTGCTATAAACTTCCCCCTTAGAACTGCTTTTGCTGCATCCCATAGGTTTTGGGTCGTTGTGTCTCCATTGTCATTTGTTTCTAGGTATTTTTTTATTTCCTCTTTGATTTCTTCAGTGATCACTTCATTATTAAGTAGTGTATTGTTTAGCCTCCATGTGTTTGTATTTTTTAAAGATCTTTTCCTGTAATTGATATCTAGTCTCATGGCGTTGTGGTCGGAAAAGATACTTGATACAATTTCAGTTTTCTTAAATTTACCAAGGCTTGATTTGTGACCCAAGATATGATCTATCCTGGAGAATGTTCCATGAGCACTTGAGAAAAATGTGTATTCTGTTGTTTTTGGATGGAGTGTCCTATAAATATCAATTAAGTCCATCTTGTTTAATGTATCATTTAAAGCTTGTGTTTCCTTATTTATTTTCATTTTGGATGATCTGTCCATGGGTGAAAGTGGGGTGTTAAAGTCCCCTACTATGAATGTGTTACTGTTGATCTCCCCTTTTATGGTTGTTAGTATTTGCCTTATGTATTGAGGTGCTCCTATGTTGGGTGCATAAATATTTACAATTGTTATATCTTCTTCTTGGATCGATCCCTTGATCATTATGTAGTGTCCTTCTTTGTCCCTTTTAATAGTCCTTATTTTAAAGTCTATTTTGTCTGATATGAGAATTGCTACTCCAGCTTTCTTTTGGTTTCCATTTGCATGGAATATCTTTTTCCATCCCCTTACTTTCAGTCTGTATGTGTCTCTAGGTCTGAAGTGGGTCTCTTGTAGACAGCATATATAAGGGTCTTGTTTTTGTATCCATTCAGCCAATCTGTGTCTTTTGGTGGGAGCATTTAGTCCATTTACATTTAAGGTAATTATCGATATGTATGTTCCTATTTCCATTTTATATATTGTTTTGGGTTCGCTACTATAGGTCATTTCCTTCTCTTGTGTTTCGTGTCTAGAGAAGTTCCTTTAGCATTTGTTGTAAAGCTGGTTTGGTGGTGCTGAACTCTCTCAGCTTTTGCTTGTCTGTAAAGGTTTTAATTTCTCCATCAAATGTGAATGAGATCCTTGCTGGGTAGAGTAGTCTTGGTTGCAGGCTATTCTCCTTCAGCACTTTCAGTATGTCCTGCCACTCCCTTCTGGCTTGTAGGGTTTCTGCTGAGAGATCAGCTGTTAACCTTATGGGGATTCCCTTGTGTGTTATTTGTTGTTTTTCCCTTGCTGCTTTTAATATGCTTTCTTTGTATTTAATTTTTGACAGTTTGATTAATATGTGTCTTGGCGTGTTTCTCCTTGTATTTATCCTGTATGTGACCCTCTGTGCTTCCTGGACTTGATTAACTATTTCCTTTCCCATATTAGGGAAGTTTTCAACTATAATCTCTTCAAATATTTTCTCAGTCCCTTTCTTTTTCTCTTCTTCTCCTGGAACTCCTATAATTCGAATGTTGGTGTGTTTCATGTTGTCCCAGAGGTCTCTGAGACTGTCCTCAGTTCTTTTCATTCTTTTTTCTTTATTCTGCTCTGCAGTAGTTATTTCCACTACTTTATCTTCCAGGTCACTTATCCGTTCTTCTGCCTCAGTTATTCTGCTATTGATCCTATCTAGAGTGATTTTAATTTCATTTATTGCATTGTTCATCGTTGCTTGTTTCATCTTTAGTTCTTGTAGGTCCTTGTTAACTGTTTCTTGCATTTTGTCCATTCTACTTCCAAGATTTCGGATCATCCTTACTATCATTATTCTGAATTCTTTTTCAGGTAGATTGCCTATTTCCTCTTCATTTGTTAGGTCTGGTGGGTTTTTATCTTGCTCCTTCATCTGCTGTGTGTTTTTCTGTCTTCTCATTTTGCTTATCTTACTGTGTTTGGGGTCTCCTTTTTGCAGGCTGCACTTTCGTAGTTCCCGTTGTTTTTGATGTCTGTCTCCAGTGGCTAAGGTTGTTTCAGTGGGTTGTGTAGGCTTCCTGGTGGAGGGGACTAGTGCCTGTGTTATGCTGGATGAGGCTGGATCTTGTCTCTCTAGTGGGCAGGTTCACGTATGGTGGTGTGTTTTGGGGTGTCTGTGGCCTTATTATGATTTTAGGCAGCCTCTCTGCTAATGGGTGGGGTTGTGTTCCTGTTTTGCTAGTTGTTTGGCATAGGTTGTCCAGCACTGTGGCTTGCTGGTCGTTGAGTGAAGCTGGGTGCTGGTGTTAAGATGGAGGTCTCTGGGAGATTTCCACCGTTTAATATTATGTGGAGCTGGGAGGTCTCTTGTTGACCAGTGTCCTGAAGTTGGCTCTCCTACCTCAGAGGCAGAGCCCTGACTCCTGGCTGGAGCACCAAGAGCCTTTCATCCACACAGCTCAGAATAAAAGGGAGAAAAAGTAGGGAGAATTAGTAGAAGTATGAGTAAAGAAAGAAGGAAAGGAGGAAAGGAAGGAAGGAAGAAAGAAGCAAAGAAGGAAAGAAAGGAGGGAGGGAGGGAGGGAGGGAGGAAGGAAGGAAGGAGGGAAAGAAGGAAAAAAGACAGAAAGAAAGATGATACAGTAAAAATAAAATAAAGTATAATATAGTTATTGAATTAAAAAATATTTAGAAAAAAAAAAAAAAAGGGACGGATAGAACCTTAGGACAAATGTTGGAAGCAAAGCTATACAGAGAAAATCTTACACAGAAGCATACACATACACCTTCACAAAAAGAGGTAAAGGGGGAAAAATCATAAATCCTGCTCCCTGAGACCACCTCCTCAGTTTGGGGTGATTCGTTGTCTAAAGGAGGGAAGGAAGGAAGGAAAGAAAGAAAGAACGAAGGTAAAGTATAATAAAGTTATTACAATTAAACTTAATTATTAAGAAAAAGAATTTTTAAAAAAAAGTCATGGACGGATAGAGCCCTAGGACAAATGGTGGAAGCAAGAGTATACAGACAGGATCTCACACAGAAGCATACACGTACACATTCACAAAAAGAGGAAAAGGGAAAAAAATCATAGATCTCGCTCCTAAATTCCACCTCTTCAATTTGGGATCATTCCTTGTCTATTCAGGTATTCCACAGATGCAGGGTATATCAAGTTGATTGTGGAGCTTTAATCCGCTGCTTCTGTGGCTGCTGGGAGAGATTTCCCTTTCTCTTCTTTGTTCTCACAGCTCACAGGAGCTCAGCTTTGGATTTGGCCCTGCCTCTGCGTGTAGGTCGCTGGAGGGCGTCTGTTTTTTCGCTCAGACAGGACGGGGTTAAAGGAGCCGCTGATTCGGGGCCTCCGGCTCACTCAGGCCGGGGGTTGGGGGATGGGGGTAGGAGGGGCACTACGTGCGGGGCGGGCCTGCGGCTGCAGAGGCAGCGTGACGTTGCGGCAGAGGCCGGCGTGATGTTGCACCAGCCTGAGACCCGCCGTGCGTACTCCCGGGGAAGTTGTCCCTGGATCCCGGGAACCTGGCAGTGGCGGGCTGCACAGGCTCCGCGGAAGAGGGGTGAGGAGAGTGACCTGTGCTCGCACACAGGCCCCTTGGTGGCGGCAGCAGCAGCCTTAGCGTCTCCCGCCCGTCTCTGGGGTCCGCGGTTTTAGCCGCGGCTCGCGCCCGTCTCTGGGGTTTGCGCTTTCAGCCGCGGCTCGCGCCCGTCTCGGGGGCTCGCGCCCTCAGCCGCGGCTCGCGCCCGTCTCTGGGGTTCGCGCTTTTAGCCGCGGCTCGCGCCCGTCTCTGGAGTTCCTTTAAGCAGCGCTCTTAAACCCCTCTCCTCGCGCACCAGGAAACAAAGAGGGAAGAAAAAGTCTCTTGCCTCTTCGGCCGGTGCAGGCTTTTCCCCGAACTCCCTCCCGGCTAGTCGTGGTGCACTAACCCCTTCAGGCTATGTTCAAGCCGCCAACCCCAGTCCTCTCCCTGAGCTCCGTCCAAAACCAAAACCCGAGCCTCAGCTCGCAGCCCCGCCCGCCCCGGTGGGTGAGCAGCAAGCCTCTCGGGTTGGTGAGTGCCGGTCGGCACCGATCGTCTGTGCAGGAATCTCCCCGCTTTGCCCTCCACACCCGTCGCTGTGCACTACTCCGCGGTCCCGAAACTCCCCCCTCCGCCTCCCGCAGTCTCCGCCCGCGGAGGGGCTTCCTAGTGTGTGGAAACTTTTCCTCCTTCACAGCTCCCTCCCACTGGTGCAGGTGCCGCCCTTATTCTTTTGTCTCTGTTTTTTCTTTTGCCCTACCCAGTTACGTGGGGAGTTTCTTGCCTTTTGGGAGGTCTGAGGTCTTCTGCCAGCCTTCAGTAGGAGTTCTCTCAACTCTTTTTAACATGAAATCACAACTCAATTTCATCATTCAAGGGATGTTGAATGCTGACATTTAGCTCACTTTTTTAAAAAATTTACTTTTTTATTGAAGTACAGTCGATTTACAATGTTATGTAAGTTTCTGGTGTATATATATATATATATATATGTATGTATATTCTTTTTCATATTCTTTTCCGTTATGGTTTATTACAGAATATTGAATATAGTTCCCTACCCCAATTGCCAAGTTTTTCTTTAATTTGTAAAAGAACAGAAAGCAAAGATATGATCTCCATAAAAAGGTTTAAGCAAGAGATTTGGTGAATAACTTTTCTCCTTTTTTGGAGTGTCAATAACACGACATATACAGAATCCTTGTATCAGATGTTGCTGACTGCCTATGCATTTATTTAACCCTTCTTTTTGGCTAACTAAACCCCATTTTCAGATAGCCACCCTTAAGAGAAGGACACTTACATTCTTAACTTAGGGATAAATAATCATTTCCATTAGTCTGATGCATGGTTATCAAACATTTTGTTCTCAGTTTTTGTTGATGTGGGTTAATCAACATTTACCATATTATAAATTAAAACCTGTGAAATTTTAAAATTATTTTTAATTAATTTACTTGAAAATAACCATGTGTATGCCACATCAATATAAATAACATTTTAACAAAAAATAACTATCTCAAATGAAATTTTTGAGGCATGAAATTGTTTTATACTTTTGCAAATCTCTTAATATTTGTCTTTAATAGACATCTTCATAACTACTTCTGCACTCAGTCTATTGTAGTATGTGGTTTTAATTTATGCATATGAAGAAAATCCAGTCTCATAGAGATGTGTAGTTGGAAATAGGAGAGGTAGTTTAATCATCTGTGTAGAAAATTGTGGCATTTCTTCTTTGATATTATACCAATATGCATCAAGTGGTATTTTCTTAGAGATTAGTTGTATTGTGGAATCTGAATACTTATCAATGAATATTTCATACCCTATTGCATTAAAATCCATTGGTCTTCTTGCAGTTTGAATAATTCCATAAAATCAAGTTTTAGCCATTGGAAAATATTTTGATTCACTGAGTCCATAGAACTTGAAAAATATTAGCATACTTTATTATGATAGTTTAAAATTTTACATTCATTAATATAATTTGTAAATATCACCACCAATATCATCAGGAATGTCTTTAAGTATGGGAAATTGTCAAGCTCATGCAGGCAGACACAAATTTTCCAAAATTCTAATTTTCACTTGAAAGTTCAAATTTTATCTTTAGCAACACATACTGTCAGTTTTCTTTGAAGTGACAGGTCAACTTTGTTTTTTGAAAATGTCCACCAAATATCCAAATCTGAATTCCCATGTCTTTTCTGCCATTCTTTCAAGTAAAAATGGGGTTCCAACGAAAATGTACTAGTTCAGCTTATGACGGAATCAACAAGAGCTTTTCCTTGAGACAACCATCGTACTTCATTACGCAGCAAAAGTGTTTTATGCCTGTTTCCCACTTACATAGAATGTTAAAAAGTTATATACTGAATGGTTAAAGTCGAATAAAATAGTTTTTTTTCTGTTTCACCAAGGACAGTCTTGAGTGAAACTGGTTTTGTTTTTTGTTTGTTTTTTTTTATCAGCAAGTGCATGGCAGTGAAGAATATGACAACCACTAGTATAGTTTGGAAGCACTGCCTTGATTTGTGCTAAGGTGCTGGTAGTTTTACACGCCATTACTTTAGTATGCTAGTAAAAATGGGTTTGACCTAACCTCCATGAAAAATTCTCTGAGGCTACACTGACCCATGGATTGATTCATTTGGTTGAGGAGTAGCATGTTACCAGTTAAAATCAGTAAGATATGAGGGAGAATATGCCAAAGGGTCTTTAGACTAGTTTCCTACCTCATAAGTAGGCATAATGAAAAACAGCATGTTTTATCCACAAGATATTTTCTTCTCTGGATACTTAAGTGTATGAATTTGAGTCAGAACTAAACCAACCTGAAACCATGTTGGTTGTTAAAGCCAAAGAAAAAGCTGACACTGAAAGAATGGGAAAAACAAAAACAAAAAATAATAATAATAAGGAAAGAATCTGGTTCCTTGATGATGTCATTGAGCTACCATGAATTAACTAATCATAAAGCTGGCTAAACACCAAGTATTGTTATGTGAGACAGTAGGTAGCCTTACTATTGAGATACATAAGAGTTGAGATTTTCTGTTAGTAAGAGGCATCCTGATGATAAGTGCCATTTTCCTTTTACCTAAGAAATGGAAAAACAGTCACTACATGGTTATAAGGGAAATTCTCCCTGGATCACTTATTATACAAGGAGGGAACCTAATCCCACAGGAAAATCTCTATGGTTAAAAGTGGGAAATTATGTCAGATTGCTACACAAACAAGTGTATTTGAAATTGGGATACTCCTCAAATTCCTTAGATTACCTATTACTAGAGTTAAGGTTATTTCTAGGTCATGGGATGGAATTAAATCTCTAGGAAGAAGCTAACAGTTTTCAATTTGTAAAATTATTAGGTATAAAGGTAGGGGAATTAAAAAAATCCGCAAAGATCAATTAATGTTACCCACACATTTAGATGTTTAGTAACTTGAAGTGTTCATTTACCAGTTTTTACCTGTATCATGAGACTGAGATTACCATAGAACATGCAGGTTGGAAAATAAAATGTCCTGTAAACAAATTAGACAACATTTGTCATAAATTTTCTCTGTGTAATAACATTGATTTCAGTTCAAGTAATATTCATTGCACTCACTGTTGCCTGGAGGTAAAGCACCTTAATGAAACTTGTCAAGTGAATTGATGACCAAAATAAGACAAAGGAAAAGTACCTATACTGTGACAGTCATTTGGTTTGCACAGGGGAAAGTTACCCAAATGCTAACATTTTAGTAAGTGTTGAAATTGTTTTAAATAAGCACATTAAGCACCACTTAAAATAGCAGGAAAAAATACATGTTTTCTCCCTTAAACCATGTATTCAGTGTAAAAATAACATGTTTATGATAAAGAAAATTTAGTAAGTGAAAGAAAGATGGAAAATGTTCATTCATAATCAAAGTACCCAATCACAGTTTTCATATATTCTCAGTTTAATATATTTTTTAAAAAATTAGTATCTTTTTACAGTTAAAATCACACTACTATATATATATATATAATTTATATTTTATACCTTCTATATTATACTATTATTCAACTCAGTAAAATGATCACAAAGTAAAACACTGAATGAATTTACACAGGTGACTTAGCTATTTACTTCTTGTTGAATATTCAAATTGTTTCTTAGTATTAACTGTGACATATAATACTGAGGTGAAATCCTTTGGGATAGCTTTTATATCTAATAAACATATAGGGCTACCACTTTATTATGGTTTTCCAAAGCATAATTAACAGATCAAATAATATTAAAAATAACATAGTTATTTATGTATAATCTAAATGCATTTTCAATATACTGTACCTATTTACACAGTATATTTACAGTGTGAGAATGACTATTAATTCCTTCTCATGATATTATAATTTTAATATTTGATGATAGAAGTTGAAGAGTTAATAGTATGATATTACCAGGTTCTTTAATATTTATACCCATCTAGACATTTGTGTCTAATATAGAAAATTCTTTGGGCTGTTCAAGAATCTATAAGATTACAAGGTGTATTTTATTATTTCTACTTTCATTTTTGTCCAATATTTAAAATTTTGACAAACATGAAAACTGAAATAATAAAATGATAAGGTCTAACAGCACCTGGTTAGCTAAGGGATTTAAATCACACAAGTATAGTCAATGACTGAACTATGAAATACCCTAGAAGGAATCAGCAGTAGTTTAGATGATACAGAGGAATGGATAAGTAAACTGAAAGACAGAGTAGTGGAAATCACTCATGCTGAACAAAAAAAGGAAAAAAGAATTTAAAAAGATGAGAACAGTTTGAGACCTCTGAGACAACATCAAGCTTACTTACATTCACATTATAGGGGTCCCAGAAGAAAAGAGACTGAAAAGGGGCAGAGAATATATTTGTAGACAAAATAACAGAAAACTTCCCTAACCTAGGAAAGGAAACAAACATCCATATCCAGGAAGCACAGAGAGTCCCAGACAAGATCAATCCAACAAGGATCACATCAAGACATATTATATTTAAAATGGCAAAAATTAAAGAGAGAATATGAAAAGCAGCAAGGGAAAAGCAACAAGTTACATACAAGGGAACGCCCATGAGACCGTCAGTGACTTTTCAGCTAAAACTGCATGATATAAGAGAGTGGCACAATATATATAAAGTGATGAAAGAGAAAAACCTAAAACCAAGAATACTCTATTTGGCAAGGCTTTCATTGAGATTTGAAGAAGAGATCAAAAGTTTTTACAGACAAACAAAAGCTAAAAGAGTTCAGCACCACCAAACCAACTTTACAAGAAATGTTAAAGGGACTTCTCTAAGTGGAAAGCAAAAGACCACAACAAGAAATATAAAAATTATGAAATGAAAAATCTCGTTGGTAAAGGCAAATATCCAGTAAAGGAAGAAGATCAACCACTTACAAAGCTGGTAGGAAGGTTAAAAGACAAAAGCAGTAAAATCATCTATATGCACAATAAGTAGTTAAGGGATACACAAAACAAAAGGATGTAAAATAAAATATGATGTGAAAAACAGTAAACATGGGGAGAAGGTAGTGAAAACAGGGTTGTTAAAATGCATTCAAGCTTAAGAGATCAGCAACTTAAATAATCATGTGTATTTACATATATATAGCTATATGTAGATATATATAGCTATACATGTATATATAGAGAGAGTTATATTTAAGTGATATGGTAAACACCAAAAATCTACAATACACACACACAAAAGAGAAAGGAGTCCAAACATAACACTAAAGGTAGGCATCAAATCACAGCAAAAGAAGAAAGGAACAAAAAAGAACTACAAAAACAACCAGAAAACAAATGAAATGGCAGTAAGTACATATCTATAAATAATTACTTTAAATATAAATGAACTAAATGCTCCAATCAAAAGATACAGAATAGCTGAATCGAAAGAAAGCAAGACCCACATACATATTGTCTACAAAAGACTCACTTCAGATCTAGAGACACAGACTGAAAGTGAGGGGATGGAAAAAGGTATTCCACACAAAGGGAAATAGAAACAATGCTGAGGAAGCAATACTTATATCAGACAAAATAGACTTTAAAATGAAGACTGTAACAAGAGACAAAGAAGAACATTACATAATTATCAAGGGATCAATCCAAGAAGATATAAGAATTGTAAATATTAATCTATGCATCCAACATAAGAGTATCTCAATACATAAAGCAAATATTAACAGGAACAAATTGATAGTAACACAATAATAGTAAGGAGCTTTAACATCCCACTTATATCAATGGACAGACCATCCAGACAGAAGATCAATAAGGAAATACTACTGCCTAAGTGGCACAGTAGACTAGATGAATTTAATAGACCTATATTATATAGACTATTTCATCCAAGAGCAACAGAATACATTCTTTTCAAGTGTTCATGGAACATTCTCCATGATAGATTACATACTAGGCCACAAAACAGGTCTCAGTAAATTTAAGACTAAAATCATATCAAGCATTTTTTCTGAACACTATGCTATGAGACTAGAAATCGATTACAAGAAAAAAAAAAACACTGCAAAACACACAGGTGGAGGCTAAACAGTGTGCTATTAAACAATTAATGGGTTACTGAAGAAATCAAAGAGGAAATCAAAATATACCTGGAGACAAACGAAAATGAAAACACAATGATCCAAAATTTATGTGAAGCAGCAAAAGCAGTTCTAAGAATGAAGTTTATGACAATACAAGCCTACCTCAGGAAACAAGAAAAATCTCAAACAACCTAACCTTACACCTAAACGAACTAGAAAAAGAAAAACAAAACCCAAAGTTAGTAGAAGAAAAGAAATCATAAAGATGAGAGCAGAAATAAATGAAACAGAGATATACAAAACAATAGAAAAGATCAATGAAGATAAGAGCTGGCTCTTTGAAAAAATAAACAAAATTGGTAAACCTTTATGCATAATCATCGTGAAAAAAAAGAGAGGGCCCAATCAATAAAATCAGAAATGAAAAAGAAAAGTTAAAATCCACACCAGATATACAAAGATC
This sequence comes from Phocoena sinus, assembly GCF_008692025.1. Classification (NCBI taxonomy): domain Eukaryota; kingdom Metazoa; phylum Chordata; class Mammalia; order Artiodactyla; family Phocoenidae; genus Phocoena; species Phocoena sinus. The sequence continues at coordinate 118,801,216 of NC_045764.1, read as the reverse complement.
CTAAGAGATTACTACAGTTATACACCAATAAATTGGACAACCTAGAAGAAACAGACAAATTCATGGAAATGTACTATCTCCTAAGACTGAATCGGGAAGAATAGAAAGTACAAGTAGAAAAATTACTCGTAATGAAATGGAATCAGTAATAAATTCTCAAAAAGAAAAGAAGTCCAGGACCAGATGGCATCACAGGTGATTTCTACAAAACATTTACAGAGAGTTAACACGTGTCCTTCTTGGAAGGAATTCTTCTGAACTCATTCTACAAGGCCAGAATTTCTCTAATACCGAAACCAGAGAAAGCTATCACAAAAAAAAAGAAAATTACAGGCCAATATCACTGATGAACATAGATGCAAAAATCCTCAACAAAATATTAGCATACTGAATTCAACAATACACTGGAAGGATCGTACACCATGACCAAGTGGGATTTATCCCAGGGATACAAGGATGGTTCTATATCTGCAAATCAATGTTATACACCACATTAGCAAATTGAAGAATAAAAATCATATGTTCATTTCAATAGATGCAAAAAAAGCTTTTGACAAAATTTAACATCTATTTATGATAAAAACTCTCTACAGTGTGGTTATAGAGGGAACATACCTCAATATAATAAAGGCCATATATGACAAGCTCAGAGATGACTCATACCCAACAGTGAAAATCTGAAAGCATTTCTTCTAAGTTCAGGAATAAGACAAAATAGACCCACTCTCACCACTTTTATTCAACATAGTATTGGACGTCCTAACCACAGCAAACAGACAAGAAAAGAAATAAAAGTAATCCAAAACTGGAAAAGAAGAAGTAAAACTGTCACTGTTTGCAGATGACATGATCCTGTACATAGAAAATGTTAAAGATGCGACCAAAAAACTACTAGAACTTATGAATGAATTCAGTAAAGTTGCAGGATACAAAATTAATATGCAGAAATCTGTTTTATTTCTATACACTAACAACAAACTATCAGAAAAATTAAGAAAACAATCCTATTTACAATTTCATCAAAAAGAGTAAAATACCTGGGGATAAATCTAACTAAGGAGGTAAAAGATCTGTACTCAGAAAACTGTAAGATACTGATGAAAGAAATTAAAGATGACACAAACAAATGGGAAGATATACCATGGAGTGGAAGAATTAATATTGTTAAAATGTTCATACTACCTAAGGCAATCTACAGATTCAGTGAAATCCCTATCAAAATATCAAAGGCATTTTTCACAGAACTAAGACAGATAACTCTAAAATTTGTATGGGAACACAAAAAACCCTGAACAGCCAAAACAACCTTAAGAAAGAAGAATAAGGAGAACAAACCTGGTGGTATCACACTCCCTGATTTCAAACAATACTACAAAACTACAGTGACCAAAACAATATGGTACTGGCACAAAAACAGACACATAGATAAATGGAACAGAATAGAGAACACAGAAATAAACCCACACTTACAAGGGCAATTAATCTATGATGAAGCAGGCAAGAATACACAATGGGGAAAAGACAGCCTCTTCAGCTGGGAAAACTGGACTACTTTAGCATACCATATACAAAAATAAACTCAAAATGGATTAAAGATTTAAATGTAACACCTGAAACCATAAAAGTTCTAGAAGAAAACATAGGCAGTACACTGTTTTATATCAGTCTTAGCAATAATTTTTGTATACATCTCCTCAGGCAATGAAAACAAAAACAAATGTGACTACATCAAACTAAAAATCTTTTACACAGTGAAGGAAACTATTAACAAAACAAAAATGCTGCCTGCTGAATGGGAGAAGATACTTGTAAAAGATATAGCCAACAGTGGTTAATATCTAAAATATTTTTAAATAAAACAACTCATACAAGTTGACATAAAAAAAAAATTTTAAATTGGCAGAGGACCTGAATGTACATTTTCCCTAAGAAGACATACAGTTGGTCAACAGGCACAAGAAAAGATTTTCAGCAACACTAATTGTCAGGGAAATGCACGTCAAAGCCACAACGAGATATCACCTCACCCCTGTCAGAATGGCTCTTATCAAAAAGACAAGAAATAACTAGTGTTGACAAGGATGTGGGGGAAAGGGAACCCTGGTGCACTGTTGATGGGAATGTAATTTGGTGCAGCCACTATTGTAGATAGTATGGAGACACCTCAAAATATTAAAAATATAGCTGTCATATGATTCAGCTCCTGGGTGTTTCAATTCAACTCCTGGGTATATATCAGAAGAAAATGAAAACACTAGTTCAAAAAGATATATGCACCCCTATGTTCACTGCAGCATTATTTACAATAGCCAATATATGGAAGTAACCTAAGTGCCCACTGATAGATGAATGGATAAAGAAGATGTGCAATATATATACATATAAATACACACATACACAGACACACAGAATATTAGCCATAAAAAAGAATTAAATCTTGCCATTTGGGGCAACATAGATGGACCTAGAGGATATTATGCTAAGTGAAACAAGTCAGACAGAGAAAAACAAATACTGTATGATTTCACTTACATGTGGAATCTAAAAAACAACAAATGAACAAACATGACAAAACAGAAACAGAGTCATAGATACAGAGAACAAGCAGGTTGTTGCCAGAGGGCTGGGGGTGAAGAGAAGAGAGAAATAGATGAGGGAGATTAAGAGGTACAAACATTCAGTTACAAAATAAATGTCACAGTATGAAATGTACAGTGGAGAATATAGTTAAATAACTATGTAATATCTTTGTATGGTGACAGATGACAACTAGACTTACCATGGTGATCATTTTGAAATGTATGGAAATATTGAATCATTGTGTTAGTGTAACAGAAACTAACATAGTGCTGTAGGCAATTATATTTTACAAACAAACAAACACACTTATAGAAAAATAGATTAGATTTGTTTTCTCCAGAGGCAAGGGGGTGGGGGAGGGGAACTGGATGAAGGTGGTCGAAAGATATACAAACTTTTAGTTATAAGTACTAGGGATGTAAGGTACAACATGATAAATATAATGAACATTTCTGTATGTTACATATGACAGTAGATAAGAGAGTAAATCCTAAGAGTTCTCATCACAAGGAAAAAATATTTTTTTCTATTTCTTTAATGTCATCTCTGTATGAGATAATGGATGTTCACTGAATTTATTTCAATGATCATTTCATGGTGTATGTAAGTCAAATCATGATGTTATACACCTTAAACTTGTACAGCGCTGTATGGCAATTATATCTCAATAAAAATGGAAGAAAAAATAAGATGTTACCTGGACCTATGGATTTTCAGAAACCCAGTGTCTGCAGCTCAGGAATTGAACTATATATTATGTATCTTTTAAAAAGTAAGGAACTTGGAAAATTGATGTGGAGTATTTGAAAAATAAGTCCCATCAACCACCTTTTTTATTACTTTAATAATAATAATAGACTTACAATATTGTTTTACTTTTAAGATGTACAACATAGTGATTCCTTATTTTTATACACTACAAAATGATCACCATGGTAAGTGTAGTCACCATACAAAGTTATTACAATATTATGGACTATATTCCCTATGCTGTATATTCCTGTGACTTATTTATAACTAAAAGTTTGTACCTCTTAATTACTGTTTCACTTATTTCACTCATCCCCCCCCATCCTCCTCCCCTCTGTCAGCCACCAGTTTGTTCTCTATGAGTCTTTCTGTTTTGTTATGTTTGTTCATTTGTTTGGTCTTTTAGATTCCACATATAAGTGAAACCACATCAACCACACTTTTCACAAATGCATAATGGCTTCTGCATATGTTGCAAATTATTCCCAGTCTTCTGTGTTTAGGAGCTTATAATGGAAGAGCCCACAGGTACACAAAAGGACAGACATGTCTTAGGCAAAATACGATGGTCCTCTTGTCAGGTGTATAATTCTATTGAACAGTGTTGACTAATGACATCAGACAGCGACTGTTAATTATATGAAGTGATTTTAAGTAGATTGCTTTGAATAATTTGTTTCTTTAAATGATTAACAAGATTCAAAGCTCCTTCTGATGGATTTTGCACTTGGTACCTGGAAACTAAAAGAAAGCATAGTCTGTTGATAGACAATGGAACTCTGTATAAGGATCTGTGGGCTACTCTTTTATGCATTTCTATGAATTTCCCCTTGTCTTTTGAATGGATGTCAAAATAATTATTTGCATGCTACAACATGGCCACTATGGATTCCATCTTAAATTAAGAAAAATGGTCCACTTAAAAAGAAGACATATGAAAAGCAAAACAATTTTAGAAAAAAACATAAAAAATATTTTTTCATGAATTCAAGGTGGGGAAGGATTTCATACACAAGCCATAAAAGTGCCAGCCATTAAATAATAAACATGATTGATAAATTATACTATATTTTGTTAAGAATACTGCACATCAAAATACAAGTAAAAAAAAATAAGCTACAACTGGGGGGGGAGATCTTTTTCACACATGTAACCCTCAGAGGGTTATATAACTCTCTATAAAAGGGTTTTATATATTGCAGTTTTTATATATTTTATATTTATATAAAAATATATAAAAACTAAAAATCAATTATAAAATGAGCCAGTAGAAAAATGATCAAAACACAATAATAATCAGTATATAAAAGAGAAAATAGGAACAAATAAACATAAGAAATATTTTTTTTATTTCATTAGTATTAGGAAAATGCCAATTATAGCCAGAGTGACATAGCATTTTATACAATCTAGGATGACAAAAATTAACAAGAGCTTCTGAAGCATGTGAATGAAAGAAAACTCGTAGTGATGTTGGCATATAATTGGTACAGCTACACTGGAAATCATTTGGGAATTATCTTGTGAAGCTGAATATGGTCATCTGTTAGAGCAATTTCACTTCTAGGACTATTACACAGATACATTCTTGCATAGGTGTACCAGGGATACAAGCAAAAATGTTCACAACTAACAGTAACTTTGTTATAAAAGATAGGAAATGACTCATTGTTTTTGACAGTAGAATGCACACAGTGGGATGTAGAACAATGAAAACTCAATGAACCATTACCTGCAATAATTTAGATGCAATTAAAAAATATGTCAAGTGATTTTTTTTTCTGAAGGTATCATTAAATAAAACCCTCAACTTAAGCACTATGTTTTTAATGATTAATATATTTTTAAAAAAAATAAAAACTATAAAAATGATTTTCTAAAATGACAAAAATGGTGGTAATTGAGATATATACAAAGGTACTGGGTAGAGTCATTACTGGTAATATTTAATTCTTTGGCTGGGATTTGAGGTTATGGATTTATATTTAATAACTGATGATTATGTTAATTCAATTCTTGTATTTTACAAGTATTATATTTGAAATTAAGGTCAGTAAACCTTAATATATTTAAAAGCATTCCATATTTGGATCTAGGACTGATTTGTTTTACCAATAGATATACGAAAAGACTTACACAGTAAATAACTGCTTCTTGAACAAAGATCATAGTCTTCCCTTTATCTGGATTAATTATTTCCTGTGAGAAACTATATTTCATTCTTTAATTATTGGTCAGGACATCTGAAGATTTAATATATATTTGTGGTAGTTTTCTATCACATAAATTCATTTTATTTAACCATTTATATTTGGCCCTTTTCACCATATAATTTAAAATATTCCTAGCAGAAAAATATTCCTAAGCAGATTAAGCCTCATTTTAACACTGATTTCAAAGAAATGATAAAAAGCCATCTCACTGCTTTTCTAAGTAAGTAGTATCATCTGTCATTATTGGGTTCTAAAGGCATGAACCTAATACAGAAATACAGGGGGATGCATTATTTTGTAATGAAATGATGTAAACTTTGCATTTTATTTTATTTTTCCCATGATTTTAAATAGTTTGCTGATACAATCCATACTTGCTCAGGTCTATATTTTTGCCTGCCATCCAGCTTATATTTCTAGAATAGTGTTGAGCAAGTGAAAGATTAAAGCATTATCAATATAAATATTTTGCTTTAATCATACTTTAATATTAAAATATTATCACATAATTTTTTATGTAAAGAATCATTACATAGTTTCTTATTAAGATACAAATTATACTCTCAAGGAAAGATGTTTCTTCCACTTTTCAAGTATTTCATAGTGAGAGTTTATACTTTTCAAAATGGAAAATATTTTAGCATAGCAAGCAACTAGGAAAAGAATTATTGTAATAAGTTATTATTCATAAAACTGGATATCTAAGTCAAAAAAATCTCCTGTCTGAAAAATTTGGTTAAAACTGGATAACAATGGTGAGGTATAATTTTTATAAATTACATAAATTTTTATAGGATATTATTTTAGTAATTATATTTTTATAAGAGAAAAAAATAAACAAGATTTCCAAACTATACATTTTCACTAGTCTCATAACTAAAATAGCCTTTACAATTGGTTAATATAATTTGACATTTCTGCTTTGCATAAAATAGATTTAAACATTAGGATGTATCCAGGTGATAGCAAACTGCCCATTCTCATATTCTTTGTCTTCTGTTTTATGATTTGAACTTAAGCTACTTAAATATTTTTTGAGATGAATATTGCATACAATAAAATGATCCTTCTAGGCTGAACCAACTAGATTAGTTACAGCTCAGGGGAGAAGTTGCAAAATAATATTTCTATTGTTTCCTTGTGCTTTCCTGTTTGCTGTTTTTATTTTTATATCAGTGAAAGCACATTCCACACAAGAGCTTTATAAAAAATAAAAATCATGCCTCCTGCAGAAGTACACTCTGTGTACTTTAGCACCAAGCAAAATATTCTACCAATAAAATCTGATGTTTGTGTCTAGCTGTTAAAAGAACTTGATATTCAGAGAGTTCATTAGATGATACATGAGTCAAACTGAGTGAACCCAGAACTTCATCTAAACTAAATCTATTTCATCTTCACATATTAATATTTATTGAATTAATATGTCAAACTTAAATGAATTTAATCAATGTTGGTATGCTACTCCAATATTTGTTATATTTTAAATACCTACATATTTACTACCTTATTAGGGTATAATTACCTGATTATATTAATTAAAAATACAATTCAATTGCTGTTATGTTAAACTTACAGTTACATACTTTGTTTTACATATCTCAAGTCTAAAACTCATAAAAAAGAATCCAAATATCAGTTAACTTAGTAAGTTGTAACTTTATTTGAAATAGTATTAACCTAGGAGAGTTTCTTCCTAAAGATATCATCTGTAGTTACTACCTGTATACTATTTGCCATTCTATTTCATTAATAATTTTTTCACAACAACCTTGTCTGTCAGGCATAGTTATCTGCAATGTACCAATTAAAACTGTTGGTCAAAGAGACTGAGAAATTTATCTGTGGATTTAAGTAAAATAAAATTCCAGAGTAAAAGGATCTGCTTTTTAACAAGTTTTGTGGACTTTTTAATATGACTTTTGTTTGACTTATGAATTTAACAATCACTTACAAGAAATGAATTAAATATGTAATATTATTTTGAAAGTTTAATGCTTGCTACATTTTTTTGTGATACAATAACATGCCACTCATTTGGCAAATACAGTGGTGGAAGGTTGCTCTCTGTATTAGTCTGCTAGGTCTGCCATAACAGAGTACCATAGACTGGGTGGCTTACACAACCAACATTTATTTCCTTATAGTTCTGGAGGCTAGCAGTCCAAGATCAAGGTGTCAACAGGATTGGTTTCATCTGAAGGCTTCTTTATGGGCCTTGTAGATGGCCATCTTCTCCATATGGCTTTACATGATTTTTCCCCTGAGCAAATCTGTATCCTAATCTTTTATAAGAACACCAGTCCTACTGGATTAGGGCCCATCCTAATGACCTCATTTAGCCTTAATTACCTCTTTTTCTTAAAAAAAATTCTTATTTTTTTTAAATTGAGGTATAGTTGATGTACAATATTATTTGTTACAGGTGTACAATATAGTGATTCACAATTTTTAAAGGTTATACTCATTTTATAGTTATTATAAAATGTTAACTATATTCCCTGTGTTGTACAATATATCCTTGTAGCTTACTTTATACAAAATAGTTTTTCTAAAATATGTTAACTCCAAATGTAGTCACATTGTGAGATACTGAGGGTTAGGACTTCAACACATGAATTTTGTGGGTATACAATTCTTAACAATATTAAGGACTCTGGCTTTTGCTTTCTACATTGTATTTGCTCTACTGTGTGGATTATGTATAATGAAAACACATTACATTGCAATCTGAAAAAGTATTTTTAAAGGAATTGAGATACACTGAGTGGCCAAATAATGTCACCACGTTCATGTTAAAATATGTAAACTTTATGTACAAACAAAACCACTTAAATCCTTCTCTCACAGGAAGTTTGCTCACCTTTAAACACACATTTAAACATGTTTGGTTACGTGTTTTTCTAGCTTACTGCAAATTGCAAAACCAGCAAATTGTAAAGACAAAGAAGTATACCAATTAGAGGCTGGAAAATTGATAGCAATTTTAATTTGTGGAACTCTAAGAGGAGGGAGATGTTACACACACTCACAAGCACATATGCATGTAGAAGTTTTCGGTCATTTAATATAAAGGCAAACATTTAGACACCTCAAATTTTTCTATAATATTACTATTTTTAGAGGGTATTAACATAATAATAATGGTAAACATCAGTCAATAAGAAAAATGTGAAAAAATGATCCATTGGTAAAGAACACAGATAATAAGACTACATTTATTGAAAGAACGTTAGGTTTAATGTGCATATAGATTCTTTTTATGTTTATAAATATATAAAACATTTTGTCTACAAGAAGTCTACTAATTTAATCATAATGTGTTATTTTTTTCAAGTTGCTAGATTGGTTTGCTAATATTTGGGAAGTTTTAGCATCTGTGTACATAAGTGAGATTGATGTGTATGTCTCCCTTTCCATAGTCCTTTTATGGTTCCATAATCTCACAGCCACTATATCATAGAATGGTTTGGAGAATGTTTCCTCATTTTGTAGGCTCTGTAAGACTGGAGTGATTTCTTTCTTGAAAGATTAGAACTTGCCTTTAAAATTCTGAGCCTGGAATTTTCTTTGTGTGAAAAATAATATTAAAGTTTCTTTAGGAGAATAATTATTCTTCTCATATCAGTTTTTCTAAATTATATTATTCTAAGAATTTTACCATTTCATCTTTTAAATTTCATGGCATGATTTTTAAAAAATAATTTCCTTTCATTTACTGAATTTTTAGTCCACTCAAGATACTAGAAGTTTAGAACACCTTAATGTACAGGATCTTATGACTTCCATGCTATTGTTTAGTGTTTTATTTCTGTCATATTTTAATATGAATGTACTCATTAGCTACTATGAATGACTAATCACCCTAAAACCTAGTGGCTAAAAACAAACATTTATTTAGCTCACAGTTCATGGTTTTGAAATTGATGCTGGTCTCAGCTGGATATCCCCAAGTGTGCACAATCAGTGGACTCAGCTAGGCGTCTCTGTACCTGGGGTTGGCTGGCTATTGGCAGAGGGGTGTAGGTTCTCGTTTACGTGGGCTCTCGTCTTCCAGCAAGCCAGACTTGACCTGTTCACATGGAGTTGGTAGAATTCTAAGAGAGAGAACAAAAGCACACACAATCTTTTGTGGCCTAGGCTTGGAACTGGCCCATCACTTCTGCTATATTCTATTGACTAAAGCCACCACGAAAGATTTGATTCACGGAGTTAGAGAATACTCTCCATCTTTTAATAGGAGTAACTTGAAAATCACATTGCAAAGGGCAAAGATACAGAAAGGGGTAAAGAATTCAACATTTTAGTCTAGCATTATTTTTAGTATTGAAAACATTTGTTTATATTTACCTGCATTTTTAAAAGAATTCCTCTTTCTTCCATCTCAAATCATACTTTAAGATAATTATCTTTATTATTTTATTTTTTAAATTTATTTATTTATTTTTGGCTGTGTTGGGTCTTCGTTGCTGCGTGGGCTTTCTCTGGTTGCGGTGAGTGGGGGCTACTCTTTGTTGTGTGCGGGGTGGTGCGTGGGTGTCTCATTGCGGTAGCCTCTCTTGTTGCGGAGCACAGACTCTAGGCACGCAGTCTTCAGTAGTGTGGCACGTGGGCTTCAGTAGTTGTGGCTCGCGGACTCTAGAGCACAGGCTCAGTAGTTGTGGCGCACAGGCTTAGTTGCTCTGCGGCATGTGGGATCTTCCCAGACCAGGGATCAAACCCCTGTCCCCTGCATTGGCAGGTGGATTCTTAACCACTGTGCCACCAGGGAAGCCCCTAGGATAATTATCTTTAGTTCTCAAATACAGCAATTAGAATTTCCTTTAGTGAAATTTTCGTTTTGTTTTGTGAACTTTGAAGGTTTTATCTGAAATTTTGCAACCATTTTTAAAAGAGAGATTTTTCTGGAAACTCCATTCCATGTTGTCATCTTGCCATTTCTAAGAAAAATTTCAGTGTTACCTGGATTTCATTATTGAGATGTCTAATTGTCATTCTTTTGTAAGTCTTTTCTCTGGGGCTTCTTTAAAATCTTTTAGTTGCTTTTGTACTTCGTAGCTTCAGTGGAATATACGGAAATGTATTTCTTTTTAATTTATCCTGTTTGTACTTTATGTATCTGTGGATTTTCAATTTCATTAGTCCTAGGCAATTTCCAGCCCTTGCTTCTTCATTCTAGTCACCTATTTCTATGTACTGAATTGACATCTCATTGCCAATTAGATATATGTTATACTTTCTCATTTCATTCTCTGAATCTTTTAATTTCTTCATATTTTTCATTTCCTTGCTCAATATATTGCATTCTAGATAACCCCTTAAATTTATCTTCAGATTTATTCTTTTTCTCTAATCAGCTCTTTAAACCATCCATTCAGTTTTTAATTTCAACACTTTTATATTTTATTCCTGAAAGTCCTTTCTCATATTTTCCTGAACATTTTTGGCAGTCTCTTGCTCTGATATCAATGTTTATTTAGTTTTTTACTTTTTAAAAGCATTTTATACTAAGTTATATACATTATGTATAAAAATGTGTAGTTCTTTCAGTTGACTGTCACTCATGATTTTACTAGCTGTTTAGTAGTTATTGTAAGCTTATATTTTTTGAAATTCTATCCCTGGAAATCTTGAGGAGCTTTTAACTTTCTCCATAGAGGATTTGTATGTTAGATTCCATCAGAAGCCAGGAGTCATTATAGTCTAAGAGCCATGTTGTCCTACCTTCAGGACCTTGGCATGATGTGGGATTCTCAGTTTCTTAACTCACAAGTTCCAGGGCTTAGAACCCTGATCACTGCAGAGCTAATATTGGCACTTACCTTTGGAGACACCCCATCTTATTGACCCCTGCTCAATTGCTTGCTTACTGCTCCCTCCCTTGTCTCAACTGTTATATTTGTGTATCTGCATATGTATAAGAGTTTGACCCTAGAGATTTAGATTATTTTCTAGTAAACTCAATAATGCAATAAGTTATATTTTTTTATTTCACCAAAGATACAGTTATACTTTACCAGAAGGGCTCTTCAAGTATCTGCTCTACCATCCTGTCATGCAAATTATCATCCAGAATTCTTACATGCAAAGAATAATTTAAATGATAACATGTAATTATCAGTAAATTTAATTTATATAAGATAAATATATGATATATATGAAAAAAGTAATGTTTAATAATTTGGTATTATTATTTCCAATAATTATATCTCTGTTCTGAATGAGATACCGAATTTTTGGACATTACTGGGGGTGTGATTAAATCAACAGTGTATGTAATAGTCTTGAGATCAATGTGGGGAAACAGTGAAGCATAATAAAATGCACAAAAGTCAGACAGATGACTTAGAAACCAAATCCTTTGAGCTAATTAGTTGAATTCTCTAAACTTCAAATAACTCCTTATGTAATGGTGATAATAATATTTTAAGTACTGTTTAAAAGATTAATTGAAATGCTAAACCAAATCTGAAATATGGCACATCTCAAATATTCAATACATAACATAGTGATTTGATAAAAGCTTACTTACTGAACACCTATGTGCTAGGCATTACTTTGCTGTTTCTTTGGAGGCAGAGTATGACTTTGGAGGATTACAGATTCAGTTTTTGAAATCTTATTGTACAGACAGTATAAAACCACATAAAATTAATTCAAGGAAAATAAATTAGTGAATACTCAGTTTTTAAAACTGTACCAAAGATGAGGTATTCTGATAATAAAGTAGGAGAATGAGGTAAAGAAAAGAAAGATTCAAGACGACCTTTTGTTAGGTAAGATGTGAAGACAGCATTCACATTCTGATTTAAAAAGAAAACAAGGGCTTCCCTGGTGGCACAGTGGTTGAGAGTCCGCCTGCTGATGCAGGGGACACGGGTTCGTGCCCCGGTCCGGGAAGATCCCACATGCTGCAGAGTGGCTGGGCCCGTGAGCCATGGCCGCTGAGCCTTCGCGTCTAGAGCCTGTGCTCCACAGCAGGAGAGGCCACGACAGTGAGAGGCCCGTGTACCGCAAAAAAAAAAAAATTAAAAAAAAAAAAAAAAGACATCAATGTTGCCTTTCACTGCTCTAGGCACACAACAATATTTTTTATGATTCTATATTCAAAGATTGAAAGATTGACACATGAATTTTAAAATTCAACTGTTTGCTAATTAATCAGATATTTGCTATTAAAAGAATTGTGAAAGTGTATTATCCTTAGAAACTCTGTAAATTATATTCTTCATGGAAGAGATAATAGCAATAGTAATTGACTGAATATTCTGCTTGTCTCATAAATATAGCTGTGGATGAAATATATTAATTTAGTAAATCACAAGTATGTCATCATAGGAATTTTCTAAATTTGTGATCCCAACAAATGTCGTTTTAATTTCATTAAAAAATGATGGGGGGACCTTGAAGATGGTGGAAGAGTAAGACGCGGAGATCGCCTTCCTCCCCACGGATACACCAGAAATACATCCACACGTGGAACAACTCCTACAGAACTCCTACTGAAGGCTGGCAGAGGACCTCAGACCTCCCAAAAGGCAAGAAACTCCCCACGTACCTGGGTAGGGCAAAAGAAAAAACAGAGACAAAAGAATAAGGACGGCACCTGCACCAGTGGGAGGGAGCTGTGAAGGAGGAAAAGTTTCCACACACTAGGAAGCCCCTCCGCGGGCGGAGACTGCGGGAGGCGGAGGGGGGAGTTTCAGGACCGCGGAGTAGTGCACAGCGACGGGTGCGGAGGGCAAAGCGGGGAGATTCCTGCACAGACGATCGGTGCCGACCGGCACTCACCAGCCCGAGAGGCTTGTCTGCTCACCCGCCGGGGTGGGCGGGGCTGCGAGCTGAGGCTCGGGTTTTGGTTTTGGACGGAGCTCAGGGAGAGGACTGGGGTTGGCGGCTTGAACATAGCCTGAAGGGGTTAGTGCACCACGACTAGCCGGGAGGGAGTTCGGGGAAAAGCCTGCACCGGCCGAAGAGGCAAGAGACTTTTTCTTCCCTCTTTGTTTCCTGGTGCGCGAGGAGAGGGGTTTAAGAGCGCTGCTTAAAGGATCTCCAGAGACGGGCGCGAGACGTGGCTAAAAGCGCGAACCCCAGAGACGGGCGGGAGACGCTAAGGCTGCTGCTGCCGCCACCAAGGGGCCTGTGTGCGAGCACAGGTCACTCTCCACACCCCTCTTCCGCGGAGCCTGTGCAGCCCGCCACTGCCAGGTTCCCGGGATCCAGGGACAACTTCCCCGGGACAACGCACGGCGGGCCTCAGGCTGGTGCAACGTCACGCCGGCCTCTGCCGCAACGTCACGCTGCCTCTGCCGCCGCAGGCCCGCCCCGCACGCAGTGCCCCTCCTTCCCCCATCCCCCAACCCCCGGCCTGAGTGAGCCGGAGGCCCCGAATCAGCGGCTCCTTTAACCCCGTCCTGTCTGAGCGGAAAAAACAGACGCCCTCCAGCGACCTACACGCAGAGGCGGGGCCAAATCCAAAGCTGAGCTCCTGTGAGCTGTGAGAACAAAGAGAAAGGGAAATCTCTCCCAGCAGCCACAGAAGCAGCGGATTAAAGCTCCACAATCAACTTGATATACCCTGCATCTGTGGAATACCTGAATAGACAAGGAATGATCCCAAATTGAAGAAGGGGAATTTAGGAGCGAGATCTATGATTTTTTTCCCTTTTCCTCTTTTTGTGAATGTGTACGTGTATGCTTCTGTGTGAGATCATGTCTGTATACTCTTGCTTCCACCATTTGTCCTAGGGCTCTATCCGTCCATGGTTTTTTAAAAAAATTCTTTTTCTTAATAATTAAGTTTAATTGTAATAACTTTATTATAATTAACCTTCGTTCTTTCTTTCTTTCCTTCTTTCCTTCCCTCCTTTAGACAACGAATCACCCCAAATTGAGGAGGTGGTCTCTGGGAGCAGGATTTATGATTTTTCCCCCTTTACCTCTTTTTGTGAAGGTGTATGTGTATGCTTCTGTGTAAGATTTTCTCTGTATAGCTTTGCTTCCAACATTTGTCCTAAGGTTCTATCCGTCCCTTTTTTTTTTTTCTAAATATTTTTTAATTCAATAACTATATTATACTTTAACTGTATCATCTTTCTGTCTTTTTTCCTTCTTTCCCTCCTTCCTTCCTTCCTCCCTCCCTCCCTCCCTCCCTCCCTCCTTTCTTTCCTTCTTTGCTTCTTTCTTCCTTCCTTCCTTTCCTCCTTTCCTTCTTTCTTTACTCATACTTCTACTAATTCTCTCTACTTTTTCTCCCTTTTATTCTGAGCCGTGTGGATGAAAGGCTCTTGGTGCTCCAGCCAGGAGTCAGGGCTCTGCCTCTGAGGTAGGAGAGCCAACTTCAGGACACTGGTCAACAAGAGACCTCCCAGCTCCACATAATATTAAACGGTGGAAATCTCCCAGAGACCTCCATCTTAACACCAGCACCCAGCTTCACTCAACGACCAGCAAGCCACAGTGCTGGACAACCTATGCCAAACAACTAGCAAAACAGGAACACAACCCCACCCATTAGCAGAGAGGCTGCCTAAAATCATAATAAGGCCACAGACACCCCAAAACACACCACCATACGTGAACCTGCCCACTAGAGAGACAAGATCCAGCCTCATCCAGCACAACACAGGCACTAGTCCCCTCCACCAGGAAGCCTACACAACCCACTGAAACAACCTTAGCCACTGGAGACAGACATCAAAAACAACGGGAACTACGAAAGTGCAGCCTGCAAAAAGGAGACCCTAAACACAGTAAGATAAGCAAAATGAGAAGACAGAAAAACACACAGCAGATGAAGGAGCAAGATAAAAACCCACCAGACCTAACAAATGAAGAGGAAATAGGCAATCTACCTGAAAAAGAATTCAGAATAATGATAGTAAGGATGATCCGAAATCTTGGAAGTAGAATGGACAAAATGCAAGAAACAGTTAACAAGGACCTACAAGAACTAAAGATGAAACAAGCAACGATGAACAACGCAATAAATGAAATTAAAATCACTCTAGATAGGATCAATAGCAGAATAACTGAGGCAGAAGAACGGATAAGTGACCTGGAAGATAAAGTAGTGGAAATAACTACTGCAGAGCAGAATAAAGAAAAAAGAATGAAAAGAACTGAGGACAGTCTCAGAGACCTCTGGGACAACATGAAACGCACCAACATTCGAATTATAGGGGTTCCAGAAGAAGAAGAAAGAAAGAAAGGGACTGAGAAAATATTTGAAGAGATTATAGTTGAAAACTTCCCTAATATGGGAAAGGAAATAGTTAATCAAGTCCAGGAAGCACAAAGAGTCCCATACAGGATAAATACAAGGAGAAACACGCCAAGACACATATTAATCAAAATGTCAAAAATTAAATACAAAGAAAGCATATTAAAAGCAGCAAGGGAAAAACAACAAATAACACACAAGGGAATCCCCATAAGGTTAACAGCTGATCTCTCAGCAGAAACCCTACAAGCCAGAAGGGAGTGGCAGGACATACTGAAAGTGATGAAGGAGAAAAGCCTGCAACCAAGACTACTCTACCCAGCAAGGATCTCATTCACATTTGATGGAGAAATTAAAACCTTTACAGACAAGCAAAAGCTGAGAGAGTTCAGCACCACCAAACCAGCTTTACAACAAATGCTAAAGGAACTTCTCTAGACACGAAACACAAGAGAAGGAAACGACCTATAGTAGCGAACCCAAAACAATATAGAAAATGGAAATAGGAACATACATATCGATAATTACCTTAAATGTAAATGGACTAAATGCTCCCACCAAAAGACACAGATTGGCTGAATGGATACAAAAACAAGACCCTTATATATGCTGTCTACAAGAGACCCACTTCAGACCTAGAGACACATACAGACTGAAAGTAAGGGGATGGAAAAAGATATTCCATGCAAATGGAAACCAAAAGAAAGCTGGAGTAGCAATTCTCATATCAGACAAAATAGACTTTAAAATAAGGACTATTAAAAGGGACAAAGAAGGACACTACATAATGATCAAGGGATCGATCCAAGAAGAAGATATAACAATTGTAAATATTTATGCACCCAACATAGGAGCACCTCAATACATAAGGCAAATACTAACAACCATAAAAGGGGAGATCAACAGTAACACATTCATAGTAGGGGACTTTAACACCCCACTTTCACCCATGGACAGATCATCCAAAATGAAAATAAATAAGGAAACACAAGCTTTAAATGATACATTAAACAAGATGGACTTAATTGATATTTATAGGACACTCCATCCAAAAACAACAGAATACACATTTTTCTCAAGTGCTCATGGAACATTCTCCAGGATAGATCATATCTTGGGTCACAAATCAAGCCTTGGTAAATTTAAGAAAACTGAAATTGTATCAAGTATCTTTTCTGACCACAATGCCATGAGACTAGATATCAATTACAGGAAAAGATCTGTAAAAAATACAAACACATGGAGGCTAAACAATACACTACTTAATAATGAAGTGATCACTGAAGAAATCAAAGAGGAAATAAAAAAATACCTTGAAACAAATGACAATGGAGACACAACGACCCAAAACCTATGGGATGCAGCAAAAGCAGTTCTAAGGGGGAAGTTTATAGCAATACAAGCCCACCTTAAGAAGCAGGAAACATCTCGAATAAACAACCTAACCTTGCACCTCAAGCAATTAGAGAAAGAAGAACAAAAAAACCCCAAAGCTAGCAGAAGGAAAGAAATCATAAAAATCAGATCAGAAATAAATGAAAAAGAAATGAAGGAGACGATAGCAAAGATCAATAAAACTAAAAGCTGGTTCTTTGAGAAGATAAACAAAATAGATAAACCGCTAGCCAGACTCATCAAGAAAAAAAGGGAGAAGACTCAAATCAATAGAATTAGAAATGAAAAAGGAGAAGTAACAACTGACACTGCAGAAATAAAAAAAATCATGAGAGATTACTACAAGCAACTCTATGCCAATAAAATGGACAAGCTGGAAGAAATGGACAAATTCTTAGAAATGCACAACCTGCCAAGACTGAATCAGGAAGAAATAGAAAATATGAACAGACCAATCACAAGCACTGAAATTGAAACTGTGATTAAAAACCTTCCAACAAACAAAAGCCCAGGACCAGATGGCTTCACAGGTGAATTCTATCAAACGTTTAGAGAAGAGCTAACACCTATCCTTCTCAAACTCTTCCAAAATATAGCAGAGGGAGGAACACTCCCAAATTCCTTCTACGAGGCCACCATCACCTTGATACCAAAACCGGACAAGGATGTCACAAAGAAAGAAAACTACAGGCCAATATCACTGATGAACATAGATGCAAAAATCCTCAACAAAATACTAGCAAACAGAATCCAACAGCACATTAAAAGGATCATACACCATGATCAAGTGGGGTTTATTCCAGGAATGCAAGGATTCTTCAATATACACAAATCTATCAATGTGATAAACCATATTAACAAATTGAAGGAGAAAAACCATATGATCATCTCAATAGATGCAGAGAAAGCTTTCGACAAAATTCAACACCCATTTATGATAAAAACCCTCCAGAAAGTAGGCATAGAGGGAACTTTCCTCAACATAATAAAGGCCATATATGACAAGCCCACAGCAAACATCATCCTCAATGGTGAAAAACTGAAAGCATTTCCACTAAGATCAGGAACAAGACAAGGTTGCCCACTCTCACCACTCTTATTCAACATAGTTTTGGAAGTTTTAGCCACAGCAATCAGAGAAGAAAAGGAAATAAAAGGAATCCAAATCGGAAAAGAAGAAGTAAAGCTGTCACTGTTTGCAGATGACATGATACTATACATAGAGAATCCTAAAGATGCTACCAGAAAACTACTAGAGCTAATCAATGAATTTGGTAAAGTAGCAGGATACAAAATTAATGCACAGAAATCTCTGGCATTCCTATATACTAATGATGAAAAATCTGAAAGTGAAATCAAGAAAACACTCCCATTTACCATTGCAACAAAAAGAATAAAATATCTAGGAATAAACCTACCTAAGGATACGAAAGACCTGTATGCAGAAAATTATAAGACACTGATGAAAGAAATTAAAGATGATACAAATAGATGGAGAGATATACCATGTTCTTGGATAGGAAGAATCAACATTGTGAAAATGACTCTACTACCCAAAGCAATCTACAGATTCATTAAAAAATGATATAAGCAGATGAGCTCTGTTCAACTTTATTTATTTATTGCCGAAAATTGCTTTGGGCAAAATTTTCCAGTGCAAAGTAAGAAATGAGATGGAAAGCATTAATGAGCCAAAACAAAACTTAAAAATAAAAGAAAGCCTGTGGGGTTTCTTTCATTTCTTTTATAAACTATAAATATATTCCATCAGGTGAACTGTAGCAGAATTATAAGGCAGAAAAATGAGATGCTCCCTGGAGCCTTGTGGGGGGGTGTTAATTTGAATTTTAATTGGAGTAAGAAGAATTTCAATTTCTACATTGCACATATTGTCCCCTGCCTTTCAGTTTGAGGGTTTTGCATTACCTCAGGAGAGAGGAATGTAGTTCGATTTCATGTGCTCTCCTAAGTCTATTAGCTTCGTACTACCTCAGGTTTTTTTCTCTGTTTTTTTTTTTTTTTTTTTTTTTTTTTTTTAAGTGAAAATAAACCTCTTTTATTGTTTCATGCAAAAACACATATTGTGCTTCACAAGCTTACAGCTGGGAACAATATGCATTTTTGGCAAAAGAGACTTGGGTGACCTCTCCACTCTCACACGATGACCCCTCACTGTGTGAAGAGTAGATGGCATTTCACACACCGGCTACTGGCCCAGTGCTTCTCTTGGCTGTGGTCAGAGGTGGTCAGAGGTGCAAGTGAACCTCTCCAGCAAGGGAGCTCCCTTTTCCCCTTTGCTTCTTCTGATCAGTCTCGGTGGTAGAGCAAACTTAACACTTCTTTAGAGCCACAAACCCAAACAAATAAAACTCTGGGCTCTGAAAGCATTGAGTTTGCCAATGAATCACGGAACATCAGAGAATTAATATGTGGATGGTTCTTTGAAAACAGGATGGTGGAGTGTAGTCCTGAAGAAAGGTGGCTCAGGGCCATGACTTCTAGTTTCCCCTAGAACACGTCAAGTCCATGAAGAAAGAACTTAACAAAAATATGTACTTGCTTCCCAGCAGAAAAGTTATCCAACGCCCAGTGCTTAAGTGAGAGACAACACATTTGATCTTTTTTTTTTTTTTTTTTTTTTTTTTTTTTTAAACATCTTTATTGGGGTATAATTGCTTTACAATGGTGTGTTAGTTTCTGCTTTACAACAAAGTGAATCAGCTATACATATACATATGTTCCCATATGTCTTCCCTCTTGCGTCTCCCTCCCTCCCACTCTCCCCATCCCACCCTTCCAGGCTGTCACAAAGCACCGAGCTAATATCCCTGTGCCTTGCGGCTGCTTCCCCCCAGCTATCTACCTTACTACGTTTGTTAGTGTGTATATGTCCATGACTCTCTCTCGCCCTGTCAAAACTCACCCTTCCCCCTCCCCATATCCTTAAGTCCGTTCTCCAGTAGGTCTGCGTCTTTATTCCTATCTTACCCCTAGGTTCTTCATGACATTTTTTTCCCTTAAATTCCATATATATGTGTTAGCATACGGTATTTGTCTTTTTCTTTCTGACTTACTTCACTCTGTATGACAGATTCTAGGTCTATCCATCTCATTACAAATAGCTCAATTTCATTTCTTTTTAAGGCTGAGTAATATTCCATTGTGTATATGTGCCACATCTTCTTTATCCATTCATCCGATGATGGGCGCTTAGGTTGTTTCCATGTCCTGGCTATTGTAAATAGAGCTGCAATGAACATTTTGGTACATGACTCTCTTTGAATTTTGGTTTTCTCAGGGTATATGCCAAGTAGTGGGATTGCTGGGTCATATGGTAATTCTATTTGTAGTTTTTTAAGGAACCTCCATACTGTTCTCCACAGTGGCTGAACCAATTCACATTCCCACCAGCAGTGCAAGAGTGTCCCCTTTTCTCCACACCCTCTCCAGCATTTATTGTTTCTTGATTTTTTGATGATGGCCATTCTGACTGGTGTGAGATGATATCTCATTGTAGTTTTGATTTGCATTTCTCTAATGATTAATGATGTTGAGCATTCTTTCATGTGTTTGTTGGCATTCTGTATATCTTCTTTGGAGAAATGTCTATTTAGGTCTTCTGCCCATTTTTGGATGGGGTTGTTTGTTTATTTGTTATTGCGCTGCATGAGCTGCTTGTAAATTTTGGAGATTAATCCTTTGTCAGTTGCTTCATTTGCAAATGTTTTCTCCCATTCTGAGGGTTGTCTTTTGGTCTTGGTTATGGTTTCCTTTGCTGTGCAAAAGCTTTGAAGTTTCATTAGGTCCCATTTGTTTATTTTTGTTTTTATTTCCATTACTCTAGGAGGTGGGTCAGAAAGGATCTTGCTGTGATTTATGTCATAGAGTGTTCTTCCTATGTTTTCTTCTAAGAGTTTGATAGTTTCTGGCCTTACATTTAGGTCTTTAATCCATTTTGAGCTTATTTTTGTGTATGGTGTTAGGGAGTGATCTAATCTCATACTTTTACATGTACCTGTCCAGTTTTCCCAGCACCATTTATTGAAGAGGCTGTCCTTTCTCCACTGTACATTCCTGCCTCCTTTATCAAAGATAAGGTGTCCATATGTGCGTGGGTTTATCTCTGGGCTTTCTATCCTGTTCCACTGATCTATCTTTCTGTTTTTGTGCCAGTACCATACTGTCTTGATTACTGTTGCTTTGTAATATAGTCTGAAGTCAGGGAGCCTTATTCCTCCAGCTCCTTTTTTCGTTCTCAAGATTGCTTTGGCTATTCGGGGTCTTTTGTGTTTCCATACAAATTGCGAAATTTTTTGTTCTAGTTCTGTGAAAAATGCCAGTGGTAGTTTGATAGGGATTGCATTGAATCTGTAGATTGCTTTGGGTAGTAGAGTCATTTTCACAATGTTGATTCTTCCCATCCAAGAACATGGTATATCTCTCCATCTATTTGTATCATCTTTAATTTCTTTCATCAGTGTCTTATAATTTTCTGCATACAGGTCTTTCGTATCCTTAGGTAGGTTTATTCCTAGATATTTTATTCTTTTTGTTGCAATGGTAAATGGGAGTGTTTTCTTGATTTCACTTTCAGATTTTTCATCATTAGTATATAGGAATGCCAGACATTTCTGTGCATTAATTTTGTATCCTGCTACTTTACCAAATTCATTGATTAGCTCTAGTAGTTTTCTGGTAGCATCTTTAGGATTCTCTATGTATAGTATCATGTCATCTGCAAACAGTGACAGCTTTACTTCTTCTTTTCCGATTTGGATTCCTTTTATTTCCTTTTCTTCTCTGATTGCTGTGGCTAAAACTTCCAAAACTATGTTGAATAAGAGTGGTGAGAGTGGGCAACCTTGTCTTGTTCCTGATCTTAGTGGAAATGCTTTCAGTTTTTCACCATTGAGGATGATGTTTGCTGTGGGCTTGTCATATATGGCTTTTATTATGTTTAGGAAAGTTCCCTCTATGCCTACTTTCTGGAGGGTTTTTATCATAAATGGGTGTTGAATTTTGTCGAAAGCTTTCTCTGCATCTATTGAGATGATCATATGGTTTTTCTCCTTCAATTTGTTAATATAGGTTTATCACATTGATAGATTTGCGTATATTGAAGAATCCTTGCATTCCTGGAATAAACCCCACTTGATCATGGTGTATGATCCTTTTAATGTGCTGTTGGATTCTGTTTGCTAGTATTTTGTTGAGGATTTTTGCATCTATGTTCATCAGTGATATTGGCCTGTAGTTTTCTTTCTTTGTGACATCCTTGTCTGGTTTTGGTATCAAGGTGATGGTGGCTTCGTAGAAGGAATTTGGGAGTGTTCCTCCCTCTGCTATATTTTGGAAGAGTTTGAGAAGGATAGGTGTTAGCTCTTCTCTAAACGTTTGATAGAATTCACCTGTGAAGCCATCTGGTCCTGGGCTTTTGTTTGTTGGAAGGTTTTTAATCACAGTTTCAATTTCAGTGCTTGTGATTGGTCTGTTCATATTTTCTATTTCTTCCTGATTCAGTCTTGGCAGGTTGTGCATTTCTAAGAATTTGTCCATTTCTTCCAGATTGTCCATTTTATTGGCATAGAGTTGCTTGTAGTAATCTCTCATGATTTTTTTTATTTCTGCAGTGTCAGTTGTTACTTCTCCTTTTTCATTTCTAATTCTATTGATTTGAGTCTTCTCCCTTTTTTTCTTGATGAGTCTGGCTAGTGGTTTATCTATTTTGTTTATCTTCTCAAAGAACCAGCTTTTAGTTTTATTGATCTTTGCTATTGTTTCCTTCATTTCTTTTTCATTTATTTCTGATCTGATTTTTATGATTTCTTTCCTTCTGCTAGCTTTGGGGTTTTTTTGTTCTTCTTTCTCTAATTGCTTGAGGTGCAAGGTTAGGTTGTTTATTCGAGATGTTTCCTGCTTCTTAAGGTGGGCTTGTATTGCTATAAACTTCCCCCTTAGAACTGCTTTTGCTGCATCCCATAGGTTTTGGGTCGTTGTGTCTCCATTGTCATTTGTTTCTAGGTATTTTTTTATTTCCTCTTTGATTTCTTCAGTGATCACTTCATTATTAAGTAGTGTATTGTTTAGCCTCCATGTGTTTGTATTTTTTACAGATCTTTTCCTGTAATTGATATCTAGTCTCATGGCGTTGTGGTCGGAAAAGATACTTGATACAATTTCAGTTTTCTTAAATTTACCAAGGCTTGATTTGTGACCCAAGATATGATCTATCCTGGAGAATGTTCCATGAGCACTTGAGAAAAATGTGTATTCTGTTGTTTTTGGATGGAGTGTCCTATAAAGTATCAATTAAGTCCATCTTGTTTAATGTATCATTTAAAGCTTGTGTTTCCTTATTTATTTTCATTTTGGATGATCTGTCCATGGGTGAAAGTGGGGTGTTAAAGTCCCCTACTATGAATGTGTTACTGTTGATCTCCCCTTTTATGGTTGTTAGTATTTGCCTTATGTATTGAGGTGCTCCTATGTTGGGTGCATAAATATTTACAATTGTTATATCTTCTTCTTGGATCGATCCCTTGATCATTATGTAGTGTCCTTCTTTGTCCCTTTTAATAGTCCTTATTTTAAAGTCTATTTTGTCTGATATGAGAATTGCTACTCCAGCTTTCTTTTGGTTTCCATTTGCATGGAATATCTTTTTCCATCCCCTTACTTTCAGTCTGTATGTGTCTCTAGTTCTGAAGTGGGTCTCTTGTAGACAGCATATATAAGGGTCTTGTTTTTGTATCCATTCAGCCAATCTGTGTCTTTTGGTGGGAGCATTTAGTCCATTTACATTTAAGGTAATTATTGATATGTATGTTCCTATTTCCATTTTATATATTGTTTTGGGTTCGCTACTATAGGTCATTTCCTTCTCTTGTGTTTCGTGTCTAGAGAAGTTCCTTTAGCATTTGTTGTAAAGCTGGTTTGGTGGTGCTGAACTCTCTCAGCTTTTGCTTGTCTGTAAAGGTTTTAATTTCTCCATCAAATGTGAATGAGATCCTTGCTGGGTAGAGTAGTCTTGGTTTCAGGCTATTCTCCTTCATCACTTTCAGTATGTCCTGCCACTCCCTTCTGGCTTGTAGGGTTTCTGCTGAGAGATCAGCTGTTAACCTTATGGGGATTCCCTTGTGTGTTATTTGTTGTTTTTCCCTTGCTGCTTTTAATATGCTTTCTTTGTGTTTAATTTTTGACAGTTTGATTAATATGTGTCTTGGCGTGTTTCTCCTTGTATTTATCCTGTATGGGACCCTCTGTGCTTCCTGGACTTGATTAACTATTTCCTTTCCCATATTAGGGAAGTTTTCAACTATAATCTCTTCAAATATTTTCTCAGTCCCTTTCTTTCTTTCTTCTTCTTCTGGAACCCCTATAATTCGAATGTTGGTGCGTTTCATGTTGTCCCAGAGGTCTCTGAGACTGTCCTCAGTTCTTTTCATTCTTTTTTCTTTATTCTGCTCTGCAGTAGTTATTTCCACTACTTTATCTTCCAGGTCACTTATCCGTTCTTCTGCCTCAGTTATTCTGCTATTGATCCTATCTAGAGTGATTTTAATTTCATTTATTGCATTGTTCATCGTTGCTTGTTTCATCTTTAGTTCTTGTAGGTCCTTGTTAACTGTTTCTTGCATTTTGTCCATTCTACTTCCAAGATTTCGGATCATCCTTACTATCATTATTCTGAATTCTTTTTCAGGTAGATTGCCTATTTCCTCTTCATTTGTTAGGTCTGGTGGGTTTTTATCTTGCTCCTTCATCTGCTGTGTGTTTTTCTGTCTTCTCATTTTGCTTATCTTACTGTGTTTGGGGTCTCCTTTTTGCAGGCTGCAGGTTCGTAGTTCCCGTTGTTTTTGATGTCTGTCTCCAGTGGCTAAGGTTGTTTCAGTGGGTTGTGTAGGCTTCCTGGTGGAGGGGACTAGTGCCTGTGTTGTGCTGGATGAGGCTGGATCTTGTCTCTCTAGTGGGCAGGTTCACGTCTGGTGGTGTGTTTTGGGGTGTCTGTGGCCTTATTATGATTTTAGGCAGCCTCTCTGCTAATGGGTGGGGTTGTGTTCCTGTTTTGCTAGTTGTTTGGCATAGGTTGTCCAGCACTGTGGCTTGCTGGTCGTTGAGTGAAGCTGGGTGCTGGTGTTAAGATGGAGGTCTCTGGGAGATTTCCGCTGTTTAATATTATGTGGAGCTGGGAGGTCTCTTGTTGACCAGTGACCTGAAGTTGGCTCTCCTACCTCAGAGGCAGAGCCCTGACTCCTGGCTGGAGCACCAAGAGCCTTTCATCCACACGGCTCAGAATAAAAGGGAGAAAAAGTAGAGAGAATTAGTAGAAGTATGAGGAAAGAAAGAAGGAAAGGAGGAAAGGAAGGAAGGAAGAAAGAAGCAAAGAAGGAAAGAAAGGAGGGAGGGAGGGAGGGAGGGAGGAAGGAAGGAAGGAAGGAAGGAGGGAAAGAAGGAAAAAAAGACAGAAAGAAAGATGATACAGTAAAAATAAAATAAAGTATAATATAGTTATTGAATTAAAAAATATTTAGAAAAAAAAAAAAGGGACGGATAGAACCTTAGGACAAATGTTGGAAGCAAAGCTATACAGAGAAAATCTTACACAGAAGCATACACATACACCTTCACAAAAAGAGGTAAAGGGGGAAAAATCATAAATCCTGCTCCCTGAGACCACCTCCTCAATTTGGGGTGATTCGTTGTCTAAAGGAGGGAGGGAAGGAAGGAAAGAAAGAACGAAGGTAAAGTATAATAAAGTTATTACAATTAAACTTAATTATTAAGAAAAAGAATTTTTAAAAAAAAGTCATGGACGGATAGAGCCCTAGGACAAATGGTGGAAGCTAGAGTATACAGACTAGATGTCACACAGGAGCATACACGTACACCTTCACAAAAAGAGGAAAAGGGAAAAAAATCATAGATTTCGCTCCTAAATTCCACCTCTTCAATTTGGGATCATTCCTTGTCTATTCAGGTATTCCACAGATGCAGGGTATATCAAGTTGATTGTGGAGCTTTAATCCGCTGCTTCTGTGGCTGCTGGGAGAGATTTCCCTTTCTCTTCTTTGTTTTCACAGCTCACAGGAGCTCAGCTTTGGATTTGGCCCTGCCTCTGCGTGTAGGTCGCTGGAGGGCGTCTGTTTTTTCGCTCAGACAGGACGGGGTTAAAGGAGCCGCCGATTCGGGGCCTCCGGCTCACTCAGGCCGGGGGTTGGGGGATGGGGGAAGGAGGGGCACTGCGTGCGGGGCCGGCCTGCGGCGGCAGAGGCAGCGTGACGTTGCGGCAGAGGCCGGCGTGACGTTGCACCAGCCTGAGGCCCGCCGTGCGCTGTCCCGGGGAAGTTGTCCCTGGATCCCGGGAACCTGGCAGTGGCGGGCTGCACAGGCTCCGCGGAAGAGGGGTGTGGAGAGTGACCTGTGCTCGCACACAGGCCCCTTGGTGGCGGCAGCAGCAGCCTTAGCGTCTCCCGCCCGTCTCTGGGGTCCGCGGTTTTAGCCGCGGCTCGCGCCCGTCTCGGGGGCTCGCGCCCTCAGCCGCGGCTCGCGCCCGTCTCTGGGGTTTGCGCTTTCAGCCGCGGCTCGCGCCCGTCTCGGGGGCTCGCGCCCTCAGCCGCGGCTCGCGCCCGTCTCTGGGGTTCGCGCTTTTAGCCGCGGCTCGCGCCCGTCTCTGGAGTTCCTTTAAGCAGCGCTCTTAGACCCCTCTCCTCGCGCACCAGGAGACAAAGAGGGAAGAAAAAGTCTCTTGCCTCTTCGGCCGGTGCAGGCTTTTCCCCGAACTCCCTCCCGGCTAGTCGTGGTGCACTAACCCCTTCAGGCTATGTTCAAGCCGCCAACCCCAGTCCTCTCCCTGAGCTCCGTCCAAAACCAAAACCTTAGCCTCAGCTCGCAGCCCCGCCCGCCCCGGTGGGTGAGCAGCAAGCCTCTCGGGTTGGTGAGTGCTGGTCGGCACCGATCTTCTGTGCAGGAATCTCCCCGCTTTGCCCTCCGCACCCGTCGCTGTGCACTACTCCGCGGTCCCGAAACTCCCCCCTCTGCCTCCCGCAGTCTCCGCCCGCGGAGGGGCTTCCTAGTGTGTGGAAACTTTTCCTCCTTCACAGCTCCCTCCCACTGGTGCAGGTGCCGTCCTTATTCTTTTGTCTCTGTTTTTTCTTTTGCCCTACCCAGTTACGTGGGGAGTTTCTTGCCTTTTGGGAGGTCTGAGGTCTTCTGCCAGCCTTCAGTAGGAGTTCTGTAGGAGTTGTTCCACGTGTGGATGTATTTCTGGTGTATCCGTGGGGAGGAAGGCGATCTCCGCGTCTTACTCTTCCGCCATCTTCAAGGTCCCCCCTTTTTCTCTGTTTTTAAAAGATGAATAAAAAATATTTTATGTAAGCATCCAGGGACTTCCCTGGTGGTCCAGTTGTTAAGACTCTGTGCTCCCCATGCAGGAGGCCTGGGTTTGATCCCTGCTTGGGGAAATAGATCCTGTATGCTGCAACTAAAGATCCCGCATGCTGCAACCAAAGATCCCGCATGCTGCAACTAAAGATCCCACATGCAGCAAAGAAGATCCTGCATGCTGCAACTAAGACCCAGCACAGTCAAAATAAATAAATATTAAAATTAAAAAAGGAAGTATCTGATAACTAATGAGCATACTTCCTTGAAAGTCACTGGCAAGTGCATGCATGCTGGTGGCAGTGCTGGTGGTGATGGGATGGTAGTACAGAGGACTAGAACAAAACAATCTCTTGGAAAGAAGGGAATTCTCTTATGTAGTTACCTTGGCATTATCTCTTGTACTTGATTGATATATTTTGTGGTGATTTTGGCCTACATGACACTTTTTCAGAGTACCAGTGCCAAAAGTCATTAAAATAAATTGATATTTCTATCTGTACTGTCATTCAGTGGGAACAAAGATGTGCTAAGAAAAGCAAGGGGTCAGGGGCAAATATACATAAGGAGGGAGGGAAAGGAATTTTATAATGTATCAAGAGAGGAATAGCAGTATTTCACTTTTTAATCAGCATTCTTGAGATATAATTTACATATTATAAATTCACCAGTTTAAGTGTACAATTTAATGTTTATTAGTGTATTTCTCAGAGTTGTGCAAACATCATCATATCCTAATTTTCATCTTCAAAAGAAATCTCATATTCCCTAGAAATCACTTTTTGCAGTATGTGGGCCTACCACTGTTGTGGCCTCTCCCGTTGTGGAGCACAGGCTCCAGACGCGCAGGCTCAGCGGCCATGGCTCACGGGCCCAGCCGCTCCGCGACATGTGGGATCTTCCCTGACCGGGGCACGAACCCGCGTCCCCTGCATCGGCAGGCAGACTCTCAACCACTGCGCTAAGAGGGAAGCCCTAGAAATCATTTCTTATTCCTCTTCCCCCTAGCACTAACCCCTGATCCACTTTTTGTCTCTAGGATTTGCTTATTCTAGAGTTTTTTTATAAATTGAATCATTCAATAATATGTGATCTTTTGTGACTGGCTTCTTATCATAATGATTTTGAGGACCATCCATGTTGCATATAGCATGTATCACTATTTCATCTTATTGCTGAGTATTATTCCATTGTATGGATATACCACATTTTGTTTGTTCATTCATCAGTTGATGAATATTTAGGTTGCTTCCATTTTCTGGCTGTTACTAATAAAACTGCTATGAACATTTACATACTAATCTGTGTGTATAAATATGTTTTCATTTCACTTGCGTAGATAACCAGGAGTGGAATTTCTAGGTCTATGTTTAACATTTCTTAGAAATTGCCAAACCGTTTACCAATTCAGTTGAGTCATTTCATATTCCTATCAGAAATGTATGAAAATTCACGGGGCTTCCCTGGTGGCACAGTGGTTGAGAATCGGCCTGCTAATGCAGGGGACATGGGTTCGAGCCCTGGTCTGGGAAGATCCCCCATGCCGCGGAGCAACTAGGCCCGTGAGCCACAACTACTGAGTCTGCGCGTCTGGAGCCTGTGTTCTGCAACAAGAGAGGCAGTGACAGTGAGAGGCCCATGCACAGCGATGAAGAGTGGCCCCCGCTCTGCGCAACTAGAGAAAGCCCTCACACAGAAACAAAGACCCAACACAGCCAAACATTAATTAATTAATTAATTTTTAAAAAAAAAGAAATGTATGAAAATTCAAATATCTCCACATGCTTCTTTTTTTTATAATAGCCATCCTAGTGAGTATGAAATGTTATCTCATTGTGGTTCTGATTTGCATTTTACTAATACCTAATAATTTTGAGCATGTTTCATGTACTTATTGAGCATATTCATGTACTTATTGACTTACATAAGTCAAATGACTTATTCATGTAATTTGCATGTCTTCTTTGGAGAAATATTTATTCAAAACCTTTGCCTATTTTTAATTGGGTTGTCTTTTTGTCATTGAATTTCTTATCATTTAATATCATTGAGTTCTTTATATATTCTGGATATAAATCTTTTATGAAGTATTTTCTCCCATTCCATGGGTTATCTTTTCATTTTCTTGATGGTGTTATTTGAAGTTTAAAAGATTCTAATTTTATGAAGTGTAGTTTATAATTATTTTTGTTTTATCACTGTACTTTTGATGTCTTACCTAAGAAGTGATTGCCTAACCCAAGGTCATGAAGATTTAATCCTTTTTTTCCTAAGAGTTTTATAGTTTTGGCTCTGATGTTTAGCTCTATGATTCATTTTGAGCTAAATTTTGTGTATGGTATGAAGTATGAGTCCAACTTTATTCTTTTGGATATGGATATTTAGTTGTCCCACATCTTATTTTGCAAAGAGACTTCATTGCAACTTGAATCTGCTAAAATACCAATTGTTTACTTTTGAAGCCTCTGTGAGCCTTACTGCTCTTATGAAGAAACAAACACATGTATCTTATAAACGTCTACATTTTTTTGCTATATGAAATACCTGGGATATTTACTATAGGAAAGTGGGCTTTATTCTTACTCCCTACACAAAAATATAATTCTTTGCAGTACTGTAGAATAACCTTATAATATGGTGTTAAAATAACTAAAATATTTTGTAACATGTAAATATTTGATAAAAGAAGAACCTAACTTGATCCACAGTCTAGTTTTGAACTATCAGCAGGAGGGTGAATGATTTTCTGTTTTTCCCTTCTTCTAACAGAGAACAGAAGAGGGAATCCTATCTAAAAGAAGTTATGTTAGAAAGAAAATTTCGAGGCTTCTGAATGTATTTTGTAAAGAACAGAGACTGAGTAGATGATTCTCTTGTTTAAGAGCAAACTTTAATGATTTTTCCTGCTTATAAGGATGTAAATGTTAGTGCCTTTTCTGGGAAGCTAAACTGCTCAACGAAAATGTTATAAAAGATTATCCACACTGTGAGCAGGTGTAACCTTTCCAGATTATGTTCTTTTGCCTTTAGAAAGAAATTCATTTTTCTTATTATGGTTTTATATTCTTTTATTTCAGAAAATCTGTGTATGTATGTGTGTGTGTCTTATGCTAAGGTTACATAGTAGAGACCAAAACATGGTAGAAATAGGGAGGATCTTATTTTATCCTCATAATATACCAAAGGTCCATACTCAGTTGATTTGCTGAAGCACCTTCATGGTGATACTCTTCTAGAGAGAATAGCTTTAACTCTGATTAACATATTGTTGAATATTCACGTACTATGCATATACAGGTTGGGAGGAAGTTGCTTTAAGAAAAGGTTGTTAATTGGTATGAGTGAAGTTTCACTAACAAGGAAAGTGGAGGATTGAAAAGGGGGTGCAGAACTCCAAGGAGGAAAAAAGAAAGGAAAACAGAACTCATCAGAGGAAGCCAGTCTAGGAACTGGAGAGGGGCTGCAAAGGGTTTAACATTATTCCAAAATTTTCCTTGGCCTTTGTTGACTGGCTATTTATAATGTAGTTGCAAGGATACTTTTTCATCACTGCATTTTGAGATATTCTCAAATTTCTAATTAAAAAAAATTTGTGGTGTTAGGAAATATTCAGAAACTATTATAAGCAAGGCATTAAAGTCAGCTCCAGGCTGTGTGGAACCAGCAATATCATTTTGGGTAGAAGTCATGCTTTATTTGGGGAGCAGGTGACTGTGTGGACTTAGTGGTGTATTTGATATGTAACTGAGACCCTCCCAATCTCTTCCCCTCACATGTACTTGAAGACGCTCATTCTGGAAAGGGAGGGATGTACACTTTGTTTGCTCATATAATGAAACATTAAGGGTGTAGGCTTCTTGACATCAAGTAATTACTAGGTAGTCTGTTTTTAAATATCAGATTACCTCAATCAAATTTTCCTGTTTCCAATGTCACATCGTTTAAATTGTTCTCCCTAGGGAGGGGAGAGCAACAAAGTGATCTCTCTCCAAAAGCATTTTTAATAATCTCATTTCCTAACTTAAAAATTCTTCAATAACTAATAGTGACTTGCAGGATAAAATCCGAACTATTTTGTAGGATATCCAGGGCTTTCCAGCATCCCACCCCTTCCTTCTTTCTCATTTCCACATCTTCTCCTTCAGGAAACGCTTCCTTTAGTCCATTTCCTACCAGTCTTGATAGGTCTGGTGTATCCTATCTTAGGATATCGTATTTCACCATAGCAGCATCTGCATTTTATTGCCTTTACTTGTTTTTCTCCTTCACTAGTCTGTGAACTCCACAAGAGCAGGAATTATATCTTCCATCTCTATATTCTCTATGGTTGGTTCCTTGGCTAACATGCAGTAATTGACAAGGAATATTTTTGAATGAATTGGCTTTGTGGTCCTGATATCTATTTCCCTCTTATACCTTCTTCAGTGTTAAGCTGTGCCCTTAGCCATCCAGGTCCAGGTGATATTGTCAGTCTCCTTTTTACCTAGGTATGGGCGTATGAAGACATTCCAAACAATGGGAAGTGGGTGGAAATGTTGGATACAATTATAGTGTGAGATTAAATTTCTGAAAATGAAAACTCTTCATTTTCTCTTTCTCCTTGCTGCAGGCTAGAAAGCAGATATGCTGATGAGCCAGATTTAACTTTCATGAAGGGGCATCATTCTAGAAAAGGTAGAACATGTAGAAGGAAACTTGGAAAACTTTATGGAGTAATTCCCCGTATTCTTCTTGGACTGCTAACATACCTTTGGACATGAGGAAGAAATCTTTTTACTTCAGCTTAGCCTGTACTCTAACTGGCATATCTGGGAGTGCACTGGAGACTTTGTCTATCTGTGTTGCTTCTTTTGTGGGACTGAGCAGAGGTTCATTCTATTTGCAGATATTACTCATCTGCAAGAACCACCCTGCATCCTTCTCATCAAGGCAACTTCCCCAGGACTGATCTTTAAAACAGTCATGTACTTAATTTTGGAGATAGGTAGAAAAATATTTACTCTCAGGAGTTTTTGCCATAGTTCTTGCTTATCTAACATTAAATAGAAAAAAAAAGTCCTTCAGCTAGCAACTCTGCGAGTGACTAGGACTGAATTGTCCTCTAGCACTTCTAAGTTACACCGTATACCCAAGATTTTATGGGATCTTTACTCATTTTTTTTTTTATTTTAAACTGTCCTCACAGAGTGATTACAGTGAAGATCTAGTATAACTAACCTCCACCTAACAGGCTTGTTGAATTAATGGACATTCTGTTTTCTTTGCAAGCATGATGACTAAGGTTTATTGTATGCTGAATTTTTAATGATGCTGATGTACCACCATTTGGGCTGCAATCTTAACAAGAGTCACTTATACCTGTTTCTAAACCTGTCTATGCCAGTTAGGAGCCGCATAATACACTGGTGTAAAGCACCTACTCTGGAGTAGACAATTCGTGTTTAAGTCCTGGCCTGCTATGTGCCAGCTGTATGGTCTTGGGAAAGTTACTTCTGTTATGTAGTACTTCCTCAATTATTAAATGGGGATAATAATAGTAACTATGTCATCGGGGTCTTGTGAGGACTGTTTGTGTAAATATATATAAAGAGAATTATGAAAAATTGGCAATAAGTAAAAACACTTAAGTGTTAACTAATTGTACTCATGTAATTGAATTGACTATTGTATAAACTGATGAAATTTAATTATGCAAAGAAGTTGTTTCATCTATAGAAATTAAGTCAAATCCTTTGGAATCATTCCAAAGAGATAAATATCTCTCTCTCACACACACACACACACACACACACACACATATCAGAGTCTAGTCAGGGAATTGTAACAATTTGGGGAAAAAATTCATGATATTCCATAGGTGTTCTTTATTCAAACTGCTTTGCAACTAATATTAGATAAACTAAGAGGAATTAGAATAAGTGTTTTTTGTACAAGAAAGGCAATGCAAAGTCCCACTCTAGGGAGTCATAACCAAAGAAAAGGCCTTGATCCCACTGCAAAGAATCAGTGAATGAATGCTCATTAATATGTTTTAGGTTATAGTAAAAATTTTAGGTCTGTATATAGTTCTTTTTAAAAATTTTATCCTATTAACCAAATAGTTATCAGTCAACTGAGTAGTAGTGTTTCTGTGTTGCTCTTCTCTTAAAAGGACCCAGTCTTGTTCTCGTTATTCAACCAGTTCCTATTACCTTACTCCAGGTCATTTTTGTTGCTTTACCTAGATATAAAAGGGAAGAGTCCTCTCCCAAAATTTTGTTTAAAAAGTCACATTTTTTTCCTTTTTCATTAGATAGGTTGTAATTTGAAGATGGTTGTTCCAGAGATTAAATAATAAGATAATTAATAAGACAACAACAACAATGGAGTAGATAAAATTTGAATTTATTCAGGCATATAAATGGCCTACTGACCACCCCAAATCTCTTCTACTTAAATATTAAAATTCAAAATTAATCTCTACTGTTATAAGAAGGACAGAAAATATATTTTCAGAAAATTCAAACCAGATTTTAGTCTTTATGGCAATTGTAAGAATTCATACTAATTATATTAAACCAATTTTGTCCATTTCTTTAATGTATTAATATTTGAAAAGGAATTCTTTTAAATTGAATATCAGAAAAATATGTTAAAGTATGTGGGACTTGAGATTTAAAAATATTAAAAAGTTCCTTCTAATTTTAAATATTAGTTGGTACAACTAAGTGTAAAATAAACCCTCCCATCTCTAAGGCATTCTTTCTCTTGCTCATTCTGTTAGTACAATTTCTAGCTCCATGCCTGGTACATATTAGACGTTTATTAAATACTTGTATATATAAATGAATGATTGAATCAATCAATAAATAAATGAATATGTGGTCACTGCTCTTATAGAGGTTACCATTTAGGAAAAAACATAAATACAGATAAGACTATTAAAAAAACAATTTAGGTCATAAATGCTAAGTAAGTAAAAAATGCTAGGGAATATTCAGTCAACATTGAAATATTTTGGAATAAATAACTAAGGGAGACTAGAGCTTTCCTCTCTGGTATACTATAAAATTGAATTTAATGCATGTGCACCTGTTTTCATTTTTTAAAAATTTCACATCAGATCAGATATCTAAATATTCAGATATCTAAATAATTAAAACATACTTACCTAATAGGTTAAAGGAAGTTTAGGTTTAAAGTTTTTAGTGTTTCAGATTGCCTATCTATCTGCCTTTCATTAAAGTTATTTGATTATGCAAATTCATAAGCTTTATCAAAAGAATTTCCTTTAGAATCAAATTTTGCAGTGGTCTTTTGGTCTTCTATTGGTTTTGGATGATTTTCAGAGTAACTACTGGAAAACTGGTTTTAGACTCTATAATGCTGATGCACACATCAGCAATATTCATTTCCCATGTGTTTCATATGATAAAGGCAACCAAACAGGCAATTAGTTTCTAATAAGGATAGGTTTGTTTGACATCTGCTCTTGCCTTTTTTTTTTGCTTGTCTAGAGTCACTTAGAAACTATAGTTAGAAACTCTCTAAGCATAGAATAGATGCACTTCTAATAAGCCAGTACTTCATGCTTCACTAAATAGAGCAAACTGTCTTTTATTATAGTTTACAGTCTTTTGAACTTTGGTGAAAGGCGGTAGATTGTATACTTTGGTCTTTACTTTAGTTCTTTTCTTATAGATAATAATGCTGTTTTTAAAAGGTTATAGTTACAATGCAATTTGTAAAATGACAGATCTCATAGTTCTTAGTTTTCAAAGAAAAATGTTCATTTATACTATTTATAAGATCAAAACTGACTTTCAAATTTAAATTTTACATTACATGTTTTTCTAAGTTTTGATATGTAAGTTATTCATAGAAGGTGATAGTTATAGAGCTATAATATCATATCAAAATTTACTTAGAAATCTTGTGCTTGATGATAATTCCAGGCATGGGACTAGTGAACTGCAGAAGCATTACCTTTTTTGAATCATTGGTGAGTATGTGAGAGTGTGATGGTCAAAATTTATCCAATATTTGACAAAACCAAAATATCAAAGACAAAACAATTGTGCTAAATATTTCTGTAAGGATAAAGGGAAGTTTTTGACGATGGCCTTTTTAAAATTATTTTAATATTTTGAGAGTAGTTGTATATTTTAAAGCAAGCTTTTCAGCCAGAACTAAAGAAAACAGATGTTAAGCATGCACAAGCATAATGATTGTGCTTTTCCACCTTTACTCTGCTAGGCTTTAAAGTCTTAATACAGTGAGTTTGAAAGTCGTGGCCAGAGGTTTTTTTATTACGTTTCTTACTGGGGCTCTACAGGGTTTATTGCCACTACCTGAAACAGTGTATTTTCTGGTGATAAGAGGAAGTTTTAAAAAACTTATTTATTTTTCTTCAGAATAGGTAAAGAAGAGCAATTCTCAAGGTCTACTGATAATTTTAATACCAAGCATTTGAATATGTCTCTATCACAGATTCTAATCTCATAATATACTCAAATAAAAAGGCTATTGTCTGATTCATGTAATAAATGCTCTACTTGCAATGATAGCTGGGTTGTGTCAAGACACTTTGATGAGATTCCCAAGGCTGTTGAGCTCAAAGAATTAATTTTAGAATCTCTACCTAGGACATATCAAAGGCAATTCAGGAAAGAATAATTGATAGAGAAACTGCATGATGAGTTCAAGACCTTTATTATTTATCAGTACCAGTTATTTTCCCAAAGAGGATATTTTGGAACAACTGTAATGTATGTTATATAAGAATATGGTATTACCTTGTTTTGGAGAATCTTCAAGTAACCATCATGTCCAAATGATAATGCTCATAATTAGCTTCTATTCCTCCTTTCTCATTATCTATAACCAAATAATCCTATTACTTTTACTTCATATTTTTTCTTTATTTAAACTCCCTCTCTTAATTTCCAGTGTATTTGTTTCTACCTCAATTCAAGCCTACTGCATAGTCTTGCAGAGGTTATTTTTCCAATAGCTTCCTATCATTTCCTTTTTTCAAATATGTCAGTCTATTCCATGCTTTGTTACCAGAGTAATCAAAAAATAAGTTATCATGTGACTGTCATAGTCAAAAGTTTTGAGAGTTCTACAGTAATGTTTCATATCATAGTTCTGGAGAAAAATATAATAAATTTAATGGTAATTTTGTGGGTATTTAAACTCCCTAAGCTGGAGACTTCTGGTTTCAACTCCAACATGTAAAGAGCTTATTACAACAAGAAAATAGCTGAATTAGACAAAAGTTAACACTTTTCTTGGACTCATCACAAAACTGAGATCACAGGGCAAACCACTAGCAGGAAATATGGAGAGACAGGCAAATCCAGAAGGTCATGGCTGAGATATGCTTTCCTGGATGGAGCAGAAATCCCTGGAAAAATAAACTGATAGTGACACTTAAAAGGTAATTGAGACAAATGGCCAGAGGCTGAGTGTGGACTAGCAGGAGAGTAAGAAACACTTAGGGACCACAGCCTTAAGAGAGTCTATAATTTTGTGTGTTTTAATTCCAAGAACCCTACAAGGTTCTCATTGTGAAGATCTGATTAAGGTTCCCTAATGACTCTGGGAGGGAGAGGGGAAGAGTAACCTAGGGAACTATGCCTAGAGCAGTCTCTATAACAAAGGCTTGCTGTCAGGGCTACCAGACACCTGTTCCACCTGAGGGAAAGGTATTTTCCTGATTCCATCCCTCTCTAGTTTTCCTGTCTTACCAAGGTGGGGAGAAGTTATGCAACACTTGGGAAGGACACGGCCCGTGGATACAGGTCCCCTGAAAAGACTGATTTTAATTATAAGACCATAGGAAGCTTTCCTTCTTCCACATCTTACCACTGCATCAGCAGGGCTCCAGTATAATAACTTTGGATTACAGATGAAAAAACCGACAAATACAGACTATCTAAAGAGGAGTTCTTACAGGAACCTAAAGGCAACAGGAGAAACAAAAACAAGGAAACTAGAGGAATTTCAAGCCAATGGCACCTACAGTAACATCAAACAGAGCCCAACTCCTAGCCAGATTAACAGAAATCCTCAAACTAAAGGGCTATTTACCTCTGTTCCTATTATCCAATACTTGATGTCCATCATTCAACAAAAAATTACAAGTCATGCTAAGAGGAAAGAAAACACATGGTCTGAAGAGACAAAGCAATCCTCAGAACCAGAATCAGATATGACACAGATATTAGAATTATTAGATGGTAAAAAATTTTTAGTAACTATGATTAATATAAGTTTCCATGGAAAATGTAGACAAAAAAAATAGATATGTGAACAGAGAAATGGAAACTCTAAGCATGAAGTTTTAAATGCTAGAAATAAAAAATACAGTAATTGAAATTAAGAATACCTTTGATGAGTTTATCAGCAGACTGGACACAAATGAGAAAAGAATCAATGAGCCTGAAGATAGATCCATAAGAAGTCACCAAACTGAAATGCAAAGAGAAAAAAAAGAAAAACTCCCCAGAACATTCAAGAGCCGTGAGTCAATTTAAAAGAACATCTTGAAAAAAGCCAGAGGAAAAAAGATCATTTTACCTATGGAGAAACAAGTTTAACAGCAAATTTCTCAACAGAAACTATGTGAGCAAGAAGAGAGAGGAGTAAAATATTTAAAATGTTGAAAGGAAAAAACTCAGCAATCCAGGAGTCTAATTTAGTGACATTATTCTTCAAAGTTGCAGGAGATTAAAGACTTTCTGAGACAAAAACAACAGGGTGTTTATTGCCACTGAACCTGCCCTGCAAGAAATGTTAAAGTTGGGGCTTCCCTGGTGGCGCAGTGGTTGAGAGTCTGCCTGCTGATGCAGGGGACGTGGGTTTGTGCCCCGGTCTGGGAAGATCGCACATGCCACGGAGCGGCTAGGCCCGTGAGCCATGGCCGCTGAGCCTGTGCATCCGGAGCCTGTGCTCTGCAACGGGAGAGGCCACAACAGTGAGAGGCCCGTGTACCGCAAAAAAAAAAAAAAAAAAGAAAGAAAAAGAAATGTTAAAGTTGTTCACAGAAAATAAAGATGACCCATGTCAGTAAAATGTATATTTTCTAAATATATTAGAAAATATATTAGATTGTCAGAGTGGAAAAAAACACAACAAATATGTTATCTACAAGAAACTCACTTTAAATATAAAGACGCAGGTTAGAAGTAAAGGGATGGGGGTGCGATATACTAAAGTGAAAGGGAGCTGGAGAAGCTATGTTCTTTTCAGACAAAACAGGCTTCAGAACAGGAAATGTGTTAGGGATAAAGAAGGGCATTTCATAATGATAACAGAGTTAATTCTCCAAGAAGACATAACCACCCTTAATAATAACCACCCAAAACTTCCCAAGCCTGTTCCTGCATATGTAAAGCAGGAAACACCCATTAAAGAATTTTGTAATATTAGAAAATATGTAAAGTGACTACTCAGTGGTCAATGTATCTTATTGTTTCTTAGTGTAGCATACTTGCCATCGACAGTCTGCCCCCACTTTCATTTCCACTCTCAATTACTACTACTCTTCCCTAAGCTTCCTTCCTGCAGCCACGCGGATTGCCAGTGGTTTCATGAATAAACCCACATTCTTGCTCAGGTATTCGCTTTTCACCTGTGCAGGTGTCCTTCAGCATTCACAGGGGATTGGTTTCTGGAGCCACACTGAAATCCACGCGTGCTCAAGTCCTTTATATAAAATGGCCATAGTGCAATGAATACAGTTGACCCTCCATATCTGCTGGTTTGGCATACGTGGATATTGAGGTCCAACTGTATATTTAATGAAAAAAAGTCATGCATAGTGGACCTGTTCAGTTCAAACCCATGCTGTTCAAGGGTCAACTAATTTCTTCTGGATGGAGTGATCTTCCCTGACACCAGACTCAACCTGTTCACCTTACAAAATCTTCACAAACTTGCAAGAAATTGATATGGTATTAATTGCTTTGTTCTCACTGTTTTCATAAAAATTGTAGTTAACTTTAATAGAATTTATTTCATTGAATTATGTTTCATTCCCCTCATATCTTTTCCTCCCTTCGTAATGGGAGTTCCTTATATAAAAGGACTGCATGGTATTTTTTACCCTTTGCACTTAGCAAAACAACTTGCACAGGACAGTGCTTAATAAGGAAAGGACACTAGATTACTCATCATTCCTAGAACAAACGATGAATATACATTTTTCATATCTTTGCATGGATTATTTTTCTCTAATTTGGGTTTTTGTTTCCTCACTATGGCTGATAAACTCTTATTCATAATTCATGATTCTGCTCAACTATAACTCCTGATTTCTTTTAGATGTTTTGTAATTGTAGATTCCATGTTTAGGTTTTTGATCCATCTCAAATCAGTTTTTTTGCCTGATGTGTGAAGGGGTGAATACTTACTTTGTCCCCTATTCTTTATTCCATTGCTTAAATACACCACTTGCTGAAAAGGTTTTTCTTTTTCCGGTGAATTACTTTGTTGCCTGTCAAAAATTTTTTGATTGTAATTATGTAGAGCTATTTCTGGAATCTCTTTTGTTCCATTGATCTCTTTGTCTGTTTTATTATGTCCACACCATAGACTTGATTACAGTAGCTTTATGGTAAATCTTGAAGTCAAGAAGTATAAATCCTCAAATTTTCTGTTTCAATAATGTTTGACTCTTCTATGTAGATCCTTTGCATTTCCATATATATTTTAGTACTAGTTTGTCAGTAATCACAGGAAAGCCTGTTAGGATATTGATTGAAATTGTATTCTATCTTTGATTAATTTGGAGAAAATGGATATCTTTACAATATTTATTTGGGCTCTCTCAAATTTCTCTCAAATTTTTGTAGTTTTCAGAGTAGAGGTCTTGCTCGGCTTTCATTACATATATCCCTAGGTGTTTTATTTCTTATGATATTGTGAATGGAATTGATTTTTAAATTTTATTTTCCAATTGTTTGTTGCCACTTTGTAGAATATAATTGATTTTTATATTGATCCTGAATCCCAAGACCTTGCTGAATACACCTATTGCATCTAGGATGTTTTACTGTCTATGAAAAAAGAAGTTACTTTTTTCTTTCTCCCTCCTTCTCTCTCACTCCCTTTTTCCTTAGATGTACTAAGACTGCCACTCCAAAATACAGTGTTGAGTAAAAATGGTGAAAAATTCAGAGCCTTTCCTTCTCCCCAATCTTAGTGGTGGTGAGGCATGTTTAATATTTCATCAATAAATCTGATGTTAGCTGAAAGTTTTCCACAGATTTTTTTCTTTTTCAGATTGAGGGCATTTTCTTCTATTTCTAGATACTGAGAAGTTTTTTAATCATTAATGAGTGTTAGATTTTATCTAATACTTTTTTTTTTTGGCCTGTTAAGATAACCATATGACTTATCTCCTTTATTCTTTTTAATGAATTACAGTCATTGATTTTTGAACGTTACTATAACCTTGAATTCCTGCATAAACTCTACTTAGCCATTATATATTTTCTAATTACACATATTTTAGATTGCCTGAAATCTTCCCACAGGTAA
Organism: Phocoena sinus; assembly: GCF_008692025.1. Taxonomy (NCBI): domain Eukaryota; kingdom Metazoa; phylum Chordata; class Mammalia; order Artiodactyla; family Phocoenidae; genus Phocoena; species Phocoena sinus. Next base: position 118,760,149 of record NC_045764.1, on the reverse strand, counting down.
CTATCATTCTGATCAGTTGTTTTTACATATTTCTTCCTCTCTAATTCCTTTGGCATAAACTTTATCAACCTGTCTTCCTTCTGCAATGAATTTAATTCTAGTGTTTGAATGTTAGGCCCATTTTGTATTGCAGATTCTAGAATTCTATACTTTAGTAGTTTTCTTTTCTCTGCTGAGATCTGTTAATCCATACTTTATATCTGTCCTGTAAATCTTTGTACTTATGAAGGATAGTTATTTTATTTTTTAATTTATTTTATTGAAGTGTAGTTGATTTATAATGTGTTAATTTCTACTGTACAGCAAAGTGATTCAGTTTATATATGTATACATAGTTTTTCATATTCTTTTCCATTATGGTTTATCACAGAATATTGAATATAGTTCCCTGTGCTACACAGTAGGACCTTGTTGTTTACCCATTCTATATATAATAGTTTGCATCTGCTAATCCCAAACTCCATGCCCATCCCTCCCCCACCCTCCCTCCTCTTTGGCAGCCACAATTCTTTGTCTGTGAGTCTGTTTCTGTTTCATAGATAAGTTCATTTGTGTCATATTTTCTGACTTGCTTCACTTAGTATGATAGTTTCTAGGTCCATCCATGCTGCTGCAAATGGCATTATTTCATTCTTTTTTATGGCTGAGTAGTATGTCATTCTATATATGCACCACATCTTTAAGGTATAGTGATTTTATTTCTTTTATTTTTTAAATGAGCAGTATAAATAGTAACTTACTTATATTTTCCAGAAATTTCATACATATAAAATGTTTCTATAAACCCATTTATGCTCGTTTCAGCAGGATTACTGATGGTACTGTTGAAATAGAATGTGACAAAATAATAGTTAAGTCTGGGTAACTGCATACAAACCAAGTATTTCTCTGTTCCTTTATATTTTTTGCTCCTCTCTAGAACAGATTTGTGTTTGCTAATTTTGTAATCAGGAGAGATAAATTTAAAAGACAGAGGGAAAAAAAGGAGTTTTTTTTTTTAATCCCTAGTACTTATTTAAGGGGATAGTTATTTTAAAGTTCATGTTTACTATTACAATATCTACGTTATCTGTAAATTGGATTCTTTTAAGCTTTTTTCTTGATTGTATGTAGGGTCCAGCTTTTTTCTTCATATCATTCTTTTGTTGCATGCCAGCCACTTCATGTAGAAGAGCCAGGGATATTGGGATACACTATTGTTTTGTTTTCTCAGAGAATGCAAGCTTTTCTGTGTCTGGTAGCTAAACTGAGAAAGTGATCATTCAAATTTTACCAATTGTTGAATAACTTATATTAACTGAGTTATAGCTTTATGATTAAGCTTATTTCTATTTAGCCCAACCCCAAACATCCAATCTGTGGCTGCTGCCACTGACATTAATGTGGAGAAGCTGCTTTCTTTGTTTTATCAGAATTCAAATGAGGAATCAGGAGAGAGTTAGATAGAGGTATCCCCTTTGTATTTACTGGCTCCAGCTACTATTAGAATGGCTGATAGAGCTTTCCAAATAAGTTATTTCTGAAACTGTAAGTTATTTCTGTTTTTCACTCTTGACTGCACTGCCTTTATCTCAGCGAAATTGGGAAAGAGTGAGATCAGGAAGATTATTATACCAATAAAATTTTTCTTGTATTTGGGGTTTCTCAGACTCCAGTCATTTCTGCTTGCTCAACAGTTACCAGTATCTTGCCAGACTTCTTCCCCCATGGGTAGAGTCACTGGATCTCTGGTAGGTCTGTCTAAACCCAGACCTAGTGTTTTCCCAGAAGCTGTTGAAGGAAGCTACTGATGGAGACCTCTATGGAGATCAGTTTATCAAGGCTTTCTTGCATCTACCACTCTTTGATAATCCTACAGATGAGTATGGTTTTCATGTTTTCTAGATTTTTCTTGGTGTTACCACAGAGATAAAGTTCTTCTTCACCACTTTATATCCAGAAACAGAATTCTGCAGTATGTACGTCTGGGTTATCCTGATGTTGATTTTTCAGCTGTGACCTCTGTCGTGTCACCAGATCCTCAGTATAAAGGAATAAATGTTCCTCTAGACCCACCTTACTCAACAATACCTTGTGGAAAGTACACTGGAGCAACTTCTTTAAATATATTTTTTAATAGCCTTATATTACATAGTGTGGATCTATCATAATTTACTTAGCCATTCTCTTAAGTGAAATCACTTTGTTTCTATGTATTTACAACTACAAACAATTCTGTGGTAAATATTCTTCTGTGTATATTTTTAGATACTTACACAGTTCTATGGTATAGAATACTAAGAGCACAATTGATAATTATGTATGAAGTGATTTTAATAGATGTTGCTAGATTTATTTTTTACTGGTAATGATGTATATTTTCACTCATAAAGTGGAGTGTCTTACATCCAAGCCAACAATTATCATTCTTATATAACTTTCATTATTTTGGTGGGTGTAAAATGGCTGCTCATAACTATTTTATTGTGTACTTTCCTGACTACTAGAAAATTTTGAGCATTTTTAAATTTATCTGTTATCATTTGGTGTATTTTTTCTTTGAATTACCAATTCATAGCATTTTATACTTTTTCTGCAGTTGTCAATTATTAGGAGTTCTTTGTATATTATAGGTAAGAGTTCTTAATTTATTACCTAAATTGCAAATCAGTTTGTACATTTGTACACCTGAGTTTGTGGCCTGTAAAACTAAAAAATCCCCAAACCCACTACATATATAAATAGGTAGGACATATGAGTGTGTCTAGGACTGTCTCAATTTGCTCCTGTCTTCCCAATGTACTGGCTGGTTAATGTCCCCTTTCATTCACAAAAGTTTCCTCATATAGTAAGTTATATTGTTACCACATATATGAGGAATATTTGAAGGAACTAGAAATGTTCAAACTAGAGGAAAGGAAATTCTTGCTTACATATATTACCTGTGTGTGTGTGTGTGTGTGTGTGTGTATGCACATGTGTGCAGTCTTTTCCCATTATAGACACTAAGATTAAAAATAAACCACTGTGTGGGAAACACAGGATGATAGATTTTAGTTTACTCTAAGGGAAAAAATATACAGATTTCTCAAAGTTGGATTAGGCCACTTTGGGAAATGTTGAGCTCATCATTGCAGGCCATAAATTTTACACTGAATAACTATTTAGTGAAACTAATATTATGAGATTAAGTTCTCCAGAAATCTGCTATGTCTCCTGAGTCTATATATTATGATTCCACATAACTGTTATAATGGAATTAACTTTGAAAATGGTTAAAATGTATTTGGATATTCCATAGATGAAATGATAGGGATTATAGGCTTTGGAAGATAGAAGAGATCTAATTATGGCTAGGCCACTTGCTTTCTACCTGGTCTTGATAACATTACTAGAAAACTCTGATCCTTGATTTCCTACTCTTATAAAGTGATAATAGTAATAATAACTTCACATGGCAATTTTAAACAAAGCTGTGAACATTAGTAGGTAGCCTAATGTTTGGTATGTAGTAACCACTGAATTCATGGGGATTACTCATTAATATTCTTAGCCAGGGTGTACTGTGCTGCACTGAACAAGAGGGTTCTCTATGGATTACTTTTGACATACTGACCTTTGAATTCTTACAGAATTCTTATAGAAGCTTGCTTATTGTGGAGTCATAGACTAAGGTTAGTAAAAAAAAGTACTATATTACTTAAAGTTTTCTTAGGTATGGAAGCAGGTAATAAAACTAAACACAAATGCTCAAATATGGACAACTTGGTTTAGTGCTTTTATAGATCATACTAAACTATGTTTGAGGCCATTCCTGAATAACATGACCTTACAGATACAGGGTTTTATAACATCTGTTTTTTTTTAGAAACAAGCGAGCAAAAATGCACAAGAAAAAGAAATGCAAGCTCTATATTTGATTAAACTAAGGACATCTGTATCCTTAACAATCATATCCAAAAGGGCTGTTACAGGTGTAGGAAAAATGCTGAAAGGTGTTTTAAAAAAAATTTATTGGAGTATACTTGATTTACAATCTTGTGTTAGTTTCAGGTGTACAGCAAAGTGAATCAGTAATACATACATATATTTATTCTGTTTCAGATTCTTTTCCCATATAGGTTATTACAGAATATTGAGTTCCCTGTGCTATACAGTAGGTCCTTGTTGGTTATCTGTTTTATATATAGTAGTGTGTGTATGTTAATCCCAAGCTCCCAATGTATCCCTCCCCATGATGTATCCCCTTTGGTAACCATAAGTTTGTTTTCAATATCTGTGGGGTTGTTTCTGTTTTGTAAATAAGTTCATTTGTATCATTTAAAAAAATCAGATTCCACATGAGTGATATCATATGATATTTGACTTTATCTGACTCACTTCACTTAGTATAATAATCTCTAGGTCCATCCATGTTACTGCAAGTGGCATTACTTCATTCTTTTATATATCTGAGTAATATTCCGTTGTATATATTACCACATCTTCTTTATCCATTCCTCTGTTGATGGACATGTAGGTTGCTTCCATGTCCTAGCTATTGTAAATAGTGCTGCAATGAACATTGGGGTGCATGTATCTTTTCAAAGTATGATTTTCTCTGGATATATGCCCAGGGGTGGGATTGCTGCATCATATGGGAGTTCTATTTTTAGTTTTTTGAGGAACATCCATTCTGTTCTCCATAGTGGTTGTACCGATTTACATTCCCACCAATGGTGTAAGAGGGTTCCCTTTTCTCCACATACTCTCCAGCATTTACTGTTTGTAGATTTTGTTGATGATGGCCATTCTGACTGGTGTGAGGTGATACTTCATGTAGTTTTGACTTGCATTTCTCTGATAATTAGTGATGTTGAGCATTTTTTCATGTGCTTTTTGTCCATCTGTATGTCTTCTCTGGAGAAATGTCTATTTAGAGCTTCTGCCCATTTTTTGATTGGGCTGTCGTTTTTGACATAGAGTTGCCTGAGCTGTTTGTATATTTTGGAAATTCCTTGTCAGTTGCTTCATTTGCAAATTTTTCTCTCATTCTGTGGGTTATGTTTTCATATTGTTAATGGTTTCCTTTGCTATGCAAAAGCTTGTAAGTTTAATTAGGTCCCATTTGTTTATTTTTGTTTTTACTTTCATTAATGTAGGAGGTGGATCAAAAAACATCTTGCTGTGATTTACGTCAAAGAGAGTTCTGCCTATGTTTTCCTCTAAGAGTTTTATAGTGTATGAATTTACATTTAGATCGTTGATCCATTTTGAGTTTATTTTTGTGTTTGGTGTTAGGGAGTGTTCTAGTTTCATTCTTTTACATGTAGCTGTCCAGTTTTCCCAGCACGACTTATTGAAAAGACTGTCTTTTCTCCATTGTACAGTCTCACCTCCTTTGCCATAGATTAATTGACCATAGGTGCATGGGTTTATTTCTGGGTTTTCTATCCTGTTCCATTGATCTATATTTCTGTTTTTGTGCCAGTACCGTACTGTTTTAGTATGACTATAGCTTTGTAGTACAGTCTGAAATCAGGGAGCGTGGTTCCTCCAGCTCTGTTCATCTTTCTCAGGATTGCTTTGGCTATTTGCGGTACTTTGTGTTTTCATACAAATTGTAAAATTGTTCAACTTCTGTGAAAAATGCAATTGGTAATTTCATAGGGATTGCATTAATCTGCAGATTGCTTTGGGTAGTATAGTCCTTTTCACAATATTGATTTGTCCAATCCAAGAACGTAGTATCTCTCTCCATCTGTTTGTGTCATCTTTTATTTCTTTCATCAGTATCTTATAACTTTCTGACTACAGGTCTTTTGCCTCCTTAGGTAGATTTATTACTAGGTATTTTATTCTTTTTTTGCAATGATAAGTGGGATTGTTTCCTTAATTTCTCTTTCTGACTTTTTGTTGTTATTGTACTGGAATGCAAGAGATTTCTGTGTATTAATTATGTATCCTGAAACTTTACCGAATTCATTGATCAATCCTAGTAGTTTTCTTGTAACATCTTTAGGATTCTCTATTATAGTATCATGTCATCTGCAAACAGTGACAGTTTTACTTCCTCTTTTCCAGTTTGGATTCTTTTCCTTTCTTTTTGTTCTCTGATTGCTTTGGCTAGGACTTCCAAAGCTATGTTTTGTTCTGTTTTTTTTTTAAACTATGTTGAATAACAGTGGTGAGAGTGTCTTACTCTTGATCTTAGAGGAAATGCTTTCAGTTTTTCACCATTGAGAATGATGTTTGCTGTGGGTTTGTCATATATGGCCTGAGGTATGCTCCCTCTATGCCCACTTTCTGGAGAGTTTGTTTCATAATGTTGAATTTTGTAAAAAGCTTTCTCTGCATCTGTTGAGAGGATCATAAGCATTTTATTCCTCAATTTGCTGATGTGGTGTATCACACTGATTGATTTGCCAATATTAAAAAATCCTTGCATCCCTGGGATAAATCCCACTTGATCATGGTGTATGATTCTTTTAATGTGTTGTTGGATTCAGTTTGGTAGTATTTTGTTTAGGACATTTGCATCTATGTTCATCAATGATATTGACCTGTAATTTTCTTTTTTGTGTTATTTTTGTCTGGTTTTGATATCAGGGTGACAGTGGTCTCATAGAATGAATTTGGAAGTGTTCCTCCCTCTGTAATTTTTTAAAATAGTTTCAGAAGGATAGGTGTTAACTCTTCTCTAAATGTTTGCTGGAATTCGCCTGTGAAGCCATGACTTCACAGCCAGGACTGTGAAGTCCTGGACTTTCATTTGTTGGAATTTTTTTTAAATGACTCTTTGAATTTCAGTGCTTGTGATTGGCCTGTTCATATTTGCTATTTCGTCCTGTTTCAGTCTTGGAAGGGTGTACCTTTAAAAGAATTTGTCCATTTCATCTAGGTTGTCTAGTTTACTGGTGTATAGTTGCTTTTAGTACTCTCTTATGGTCCTTTGTATTTCTGTAGTGTCAGTTGTAACTTCTCCTTTTTCATTTTGATTTGAGTCCACTTCCTTTTTTTCTTGATGAGTCTAACTAAAGTTTTATCAATTTTGTTCACCTTTTCAAAGAACAGCTTTTAGTTTCATTGATTTTTTTCTATTCTTCATTTCTATTTCATTTATTTCTGCTCTGATTTTTATGATTTCTTTCCTTTTACTAACTTTGGGTTTTGTTTGTTCTTCTTTCTCTAGTTGCTTTAGGTGTAAGGTTAGGTTGTTTATTTGAGATTTTTCTTGTTTCCTGAGGTAAGATTGTATTGCTATAAATTTCCCTCTTACAACTGTTTTTGCTGCAGCACATTGGTTTTGGATCGTCATGTTTTCATTGTTATTCGTCTCTAGGTATTTTTTGGTTTCCCCTTTGATTTCTTCAGTGATCCATTGGTTGCTTAGTAACATATTGTTTGTCTCCATGTGTTTGTGTTTTTTACGTTTTGTTTTTCCCCCTATAAATGATTTCTAATCACATAGCATTGTGGTCAGCAAAGATGCCTGATATTATTTCAATTTTTAAAAATTTACTGAGGCTTGATTTGTGGCCCAAGATGTGATCTATCCTGGGGAATTTTCCATGTACACTTGGGAAGAAAGTGTATTCTGCTGCTTTTGGATGGAATGTTTTATAAATATCAATTAAGTCCATCTGGTCTAATGTATCTTTTAGGCCTGTGATTCCTTATTGGTTTTCTTTCTGGATGATCTGTCCATTGATGAAAGTGAGATGTTGAAGTCCCCCACTATTATTGTGTTACTGTCGATTTCTCCTTTTATGGCTGTTAGTATTTGCCTTATTTGTTGAGGTGTTCCTATGTTGGGTGCATACATATTTAAAATTGTTATATCTTCTTCTTGGATTGATCTCTTGATCATTATGTAGTGTCCTTCCTTGTCTCTTGTAATAGTCTTTATTTTAAAGTCTATTTTGTCTGATGTGAGTATTGCTACTCCAGCTTTCTTTTGATTTCTCTTTGCACGGCATATCTTTTTCCATCCCCTCACTTTCAGTCTGTATATGTCCCTATATCTGATGTGGGTCTCTTGTAGACAGCGTATATATAGGTCTTGTTTTTGTATCCATTCAGCCAGTCTGTGTCTTTTGATTGGAGCATTTAATCTGTTTATACTTAAAGTAATTATCAATATGTCTGTTCTTATTGCCATTTTGTTAATTGTTTTGAATTTGTTTTTGTAGATCTTATGTCTTTCCTTGATCTTTTGTTCCCTTCTCTTGTGATTTGATGACCATCTTTAGTGTTGTGTTTGGATTCCTTTTTCTTTTTTTGTGTGTATCTATTGCAGATTTTTAGTTTGTGGTTCCCATGAGGTTTTGAAATAGAAGTCTATATGTATATATATGATTGTTTTAACTTGCTGGTCTCTTAATTTCCAATGTGCTTCCAATATCCTGCACTTGTACTCTCCTGTTCTCACAGTTGCTGGTTTTGATATATTTGTGTGTTGATGATTTACTACCTTACTTTATGTTTGCCTTTACCACTGAGCTTTCTCATTCAGAATTTTCTTGAATCTAATTGTAGCCTTTTCTTTTCTGCCTGGAGAAGCTCCTTTAGGATTTGTTGTAAAGCTGGTTTGGTGGTGCTGAATTCTTTTAGCTTTTCCTTGTCTGTAAAGCTTTTGATTTCTCCATCAACTCTGAATGAGAGCCTTGCTGGGTAGAGTATTCTTGGTTGTAGGTTTCTTTGTTTCATCAATTTAAACATATCATGCCACTCCCTTCTGGCCTGCAGAGTTTCTGCTGAAAAATCAGCTGATAACATTATGGGGATTCCCTTGTATGTTATTTTTTGATTTTAATATTTTTTCTCTGGCTTTAATTTTTGTCAGTTTGATTAATATGTGTATTGGCATGTTCTTCTGTGGGTTTATCTTGTAGGGGACTCTCTGTGCTTCCTGGACTTGAGTGAGTGTTTTCTTTCTCATGTTTGGGAAGTTTTTGGCTATAATCTCTTCAAATATTTTCTCAGGCCCTTTCTCTCTTCTCCTTCTGGGATCCCTATAATGGAAATGTTGGTACATTTAATGTTGTCCCAGAAGTTTGAGATTGTCCTCATTTTTTTTCATTCCTTTTTCTTTATTCTGTTCCATGGCAGTGATTTCTACCACTGTGTTATAGTTCATTTATTCATTTTTCTGTCTCGTTTATTCTGCTATTGATTCCTTCTTGTGTATTTTTCATTTCAGTTATTGTATTCATTTCTGTGTGTTTGTTCTTTAAATCTTCTAGCCCTTTTTTAAACATTTCTTGTATCTTCTTGGTGTATGCCTCCATTCTTTTTTTTGAGTTCTTGGATCACCTTTACCATCATTACTCTAATTTCTTTTTCAGGTAGATTGCCTATCTCAACTTCACTTAGTTGTTCTTGTGAATTTTTATATTTTTCCTTCATCTGGAACATATTTCTCTGCCATCTCATTTTGTCTAACTTTCTGTGTCTCTGATTTCCTTTCTCCAGGCTACTGGATCATAACTCCTCTCGCTTCTGGTGTCTGCCCCTGGTGGATGAGGTTGGTTCTGGGGCTTGGGCAGGCTTCCTTTTTAGAGGGACTGGTGCCTGCCCACTGGTGGGTGGAGCTAGGTCTTGTCCCTCTGGTGGGCAAGGCTGTGTCAGGGGTGTGTTTGTGAGCTCAGAATGGCTTTAGGCAGATTGTCTGCTGATGGGTGGGTCTCTGTTCATATCCTGCTGGTTGTTTGGCCTGAGGTGTTCCAGCACAGGCGCCTGTAGGCTGTTTGGTAGGGCCAGGTCTTGATGCCAAAACGGCAACCTCAAGGAGAGCTCACTCTGATCAGTATTCCCTGGGGCCTCTTCCACCAGTGTGCACCTCCAGTGAGCCACAGCCAACCCCTGCCTCCCCAGAGGACCCTCCAAAACTCACAGGCAGGTCCAGCCTAACTGCCTATGTAGTCACTGCTCTGCTCTGGTTCCCAGTGTACATGAAACCCTGTGTGCACCCTCCAAGAGTGGAGTATTTGTTTCTCCCAGTCCTTTGGAGCTCCTGCACTCAAGCCCTGCTGGGCTTCATAGCCAAATGCTCTGGGGGTTCCTCCTCCTGAAGCCAGACCCTCATCCTGGGGAGCATGATGTGGGGCTCAGGACGCTCACTCTTGTGGGAGCACCCCTGTGATATAATTATTTTTCAGATTGTTGGTTGCCTACCTGGCAGGTTATGATTATGTTGCAAAAGTGCCCCTCCTTCCGTCTTTTTGTGGCTTCTTCTTTGTCTTTGAATGTAAAATGTCTTTTTTGGTAAGTTCCAGTCTTTTTTGTCAATGGTTATTCAGCAGTTAGTTAGTTGTGGTTTTGGTGTTTTTGCGATAGGTAAGCTCAAGTGCTTCTACTCTGCCATCTTGTGCAGAATCAAGGGGCTGCTTTTAGTTTGGATGCCTGCTGCTTCTTTCCTCAGTGTGTGCTGTTCGTTATTCCCTTGATATGGAGTGTGCAGGTAAGGCATCCCTTGTGTGCTCCTGGGATGGTGGGGGCAGAGTTTGGTGCCTGCTTGCAGGTCTCATAGCAGTGGGGGCCTGTGCCTGCCTCTGGAGCCCACAATGGCGGCAGTGACTGCACCCACCTCTGGAACTCCTGTAGGCAGTGTCCTGTTGCCTAGGAGTGCTCACAGGGAAAGAAGCTCTTATGGTGTTCCCACCACTCTCTTCATGCATCCCCCCCAATAGTGGCACCTTTCCTCTCTGTGGCACAGTGCAGCCTCTTCAGGTTGTCTCTGTGCAGGCAACCCTGGTCCTCTCCCTGGGTTTGACCTCTGAAGCCTAAGCTTCAGCACCCAACCCCCACCTGCACCAATGGACAAGCATCTCAGGCTGCAGAGTGCAGGACAGTTATGCTGACCTTCTGTGTAGGTTACTCTTCATTTCACCTTCTGCAAATTGGTTGCTGCGCTCTCCTCCTAGACTCCAAAGCTCCCCCTCCATCCAGGCTGATCTCCCTGCTGGTGAGGGGACTTCCCAGGGTGCAGGGACTTTTCCTCCTTTACAGTACCCTCCCTGGAGTGCAGGCCCCATCCCAATTCCTCTCTTTTTCTTTTTCCTTTTGTCCTACCTGCTTACATGGAGGTTTTCTTGCCCTTTCAGAAGTCTCAGGTCTTTTGCTGGTGCTCAGTAGATGTTCTGTGTGAATCATTCCACTTGTAGATGTACTTTTTTTCTTTTTGGCTGTACACGGGCCTCTCACTGTTGTTGCGTGCAGGCTCCAGACGCTCAGGCTCAGCGGCCATGGCTTACGGGCCCAGCTGCTCCGCGGCATGTGGGATCTTCCCGGACCAGGGCACGAACCCGTGTCCCCTGCATCGGCAGGCGGACTCTCAACCACTGCACCACCAGGGAAGCCCTGTAGATGTACTTTTAATGTTTCTGTAGGAGAATGTGAGCTCCTTTGTCCTCCTTGGCCATCTTGGTCCTCCTGCCCCTAAAAGTGGCCTTCAATCAAGCTGACTGAGTGACGTTCTTACCCTGTGGAGTAAAACAAGAATCTTTGTTTTGTGAAATGGGCATGGGTTACACAGACAGGATGTTTCATCCCCCTGACTCCATGGAGTAACAGGGAAAAATAACTGCATTGGAAATGTGGCATAGCAAGATGTTATATGTAGCACTGTAGCTGGAGATCTCTTTTTAATGGGAAGGAATAAAGTTAAAACAACCTGGACATGAAGACAATGTATATCATATCCCAGGGAAAATTCTTGCTAGTTTGTAAGCCTACTCTAGTGTCAATCTAATAAGTACTCTAGAAATAATGATAAACATTTCATTTGAAGACAATAAAGGTAATAAAAAAGGTTAAAAAAGTCAATGTAAATATATTACATGGAAAAAGAAAAGGGCAAGATGGATAAAGAAAACTCACCCCCAAAACTTGTCAATGATCAGATAACTGATTTAAAACACCAGCATGGATGAGCACAACTTAATAAAACAAGCATGAACTCATGGCTGAGAAATAAATGTTCAAGAGTATAGGGTGAGACCACAGATGCAGAAGTAGCATGAAAAACAGAAGCCAGGGAATACTTAGAAGATAAAAAAATTACAGAAATAAAGTTACCACTGGCAGTTGCATATACAAAGACAAATATTTGTGGAAAATACAATAAAAGTCATGAAGGACAGGATATGAAAATGAAGAAGTAATTTTTTTAACATCTTTATTGGAGTAAAATTGCTTTACAATGGTGTCTTAGTTTCTGCTTTATAACAAAGTGAATCAGCTGTACATATATACATATTTCCTCCCACTAGCATCTCCCTCCCACCCTCCCTATCCCACCCCGCTAGGTGGTCACAAAGCACCAAGTTGATCTCCCTGTGCTATGTGGCTGCTTCCCACTAGCTAGCTATTTTATATTTGGTAGTGTATAGACGTCCATGCCACTTTCTCACTTTGTCACAGCTTACACTTCCCCCCCAGCGTGTCCTCAAGTGCATTCTCTATATCTGCACCTTTATTCCTGTCCTGACCCTAGGTTCTTCAGAACCATATTTTTACTTTTATATATTTTTTAGATTCCATATATATGTGTTAGCATACGGTATTTTTCTCTTTTTCACTTCACTCTGTATGACAGACTCTAGGTCCATCCACCTCACTACAAATAACTATATTTTGTGTCTTTTTAAGGCTGAGTAATATTCCATTGTATATATGTGCCACATTTTTATCCATTCATCTGTTGATGGGCACTTATGTTGCTTCCACATCCTGGCTACTGTAAATAGAGCTGCAATGAATATTTTGGTACATGACTCTTTTTGAATTATGGTTTTCTCAGGGTATATGCTCAGTAGTGGGATTGCTGGGTCATATGGTAGTCCTATTTTCAGTTTTTTAAGGAACCTCCATACTGTTCTCCATAGTGGCTGTATCAATTTACATTCCCACCAACACAGCAAGAGGGTTCCCTTTTGTCCACACCCTTTCCAGCATTTATTGTTTGTAGATTTTTTGATGATGGCCATTCTGACTGGTGTGAGGTGATACCTCATTGTAGTTTTGATTTGCATTTCTCTAAAATTAAGTGATGTTGAGCATCCTTTCATGTGTTTGTTGGCAATCTGTATATCTTCTTTGGAGAAATGTCTATTTAGGGCTTCTGCCCATTTTTGGATTGGGTGGGGTTTTTTTGATATTGAGCTGCTTGTAAATTTTGGAGATTAATCCATTGTCAGTTGCTTCATTTGCAAATATTTTCTCCCATTCTGGTGGTTGTCTTTTCATCTTGTTTATGTTTTCCTTTGTTGTGCAAAAGCTTTTAAGTTTCATTAGGTCCCACTTGTTTATTTTTGTTTTTATTTCCATTTCCCTAGGAGGTGAGTCAAAAAGGATCTTGCTATGATTTATGTCATAGAATGTTCTGCTATGTTTTCCTCTAAGAATTTTATAGTGTCTGGCCTAACATTTAGGTCTTTAATCCACTTTGAATTTATTTATGTGTATGGTGTTAGGGAGTGTTCTAATTTCATTCTTTTACATGTGGCTGTCCAGTTTTCCCAGCACCACTTATTGAACAGGCTGTCTTTTCTCCATTTTATATTCTTGCCTCCTTTATCAAAAATAAGGTGACCATATGTGTGTGGGTTTATCTCTGGGCTTTCTATTCTATTCCATTCATCTGTATTTCTGTTTTTGTGCCAGTACCATACTATCTTGATTACTGGAGCTTTGTAGTATAGTCTGAAGTTGGGGAGCCTGATTCCTCCAGCTCCGTTTTTTTTCCCTCAGGACTGTTTTGGCTGTTTGGAGTCTTTTGTGTCTCCACACAAATTTTAAGATTTGTTTGTTCTAGTTCTGTAAAAAATACCATTGGTAATTTGATAGGGATTGCACTGAATCTGTAGATTGCTTTGGGTAGTATAGTCATTTTCACAGTGTTGATTCTTCCAATCAAAGAACATGGTATATCTCTCCATTTGTGTGTATCATCTTTAATTTCTCTCATTAGTGTCTTATAGTTTTCTGCATACAGGTCTTTTTTCTCCTTAGGTAGGTTTATTCCTAGGTATTTTATTCTTTTTGTTGCCATAGTAAGTGGTAGTGTTTTCTTAATTTCACTTTCTGATTTTTCATCATTAGTGTATAGGAATGCAACAGATTTCTGTGCATTAATTTTGTATCTGCAACTTTACCAAATTCATTGATTAGCTCTAGTAGTTTTCTGGTAGCATCTTTAGGATTCTCTATGTATAGTATCATGTCATCTGCAAAGAGTGAAAGCTTTACTTCTTCTCTTCTGATTCAGATTGCTTTTATTTCTTTTTCTTTTCTGATTGCTGTGGCCAAAACTCCCAAAATTATGTTGAATAATAGTGGTGAGAGTGCACAACCTTGTCTTGTTCCTGATCTTGGAGGAAATAGTTTCAGTTTTTCACCATAGATAACGATGTTGGCTGTGGTTCTGTCATATATGGCTTTTATTATGTTGAGGTAAGTTCCCTCTATGCCTACTTTTTGGAGAGTTTTTATCATAAATGGGTGTTGAGTTTTCTTGAAATCTTTTTCTGCATCTGTTGAGATGATCATATGGTTTTTCTCCTTCAATTTGTTAATATGGTGTATCACATTGATTGATTTGCGTATATTGAAGAATCCTTGCATTCCTGGGATAAACCCCACTTGATCATGGTGTATGATCCTTTTAATGTGCTGTTGGATTCTGTTTGCTAGTATTTTGTTGAGGATTTTTGCATGTATGTTCATCATGTTACTGGGCTGTAGTTTTCTTTCTTTGTGACATCTTTGTCTGGTTTTGGTATCAGGGTGATGGTGGCCTCATAGAATGAGTTTGGGAGTGTTCCTCCCTCTGCTATAGTTTGGAAGCATTTGAGAAGGGTAAGTGTTAGCTCTTCTCTAAATGTTTGATAGAGTTTGCCTGTGAAGCCACCTGGTCCTGAGCTTTTATTTGTTGGAAGATTGTTAATCACAGTCTCAATTTCAGTGCTTGTGACTGGTCTGTTTATATTTTCTGTTTTTCCTGGTTCAGTCGGAAGGTTGTCCATTTCTAAGAATTTGTCCATTTCTTCCAGGTTGTCCATTTTATTGGCATATAGTTGCTTGTAGTAATCTCTCATGATCCTTTGTATTTCTGCAGTGTCAGTGGTTACTTCTCCTTTTTCATTTCTAATTCTATTGATTTGAGTCTTCTCCCTTTTTTCTTGATGAGTCTGGCTAATGGTTTATCAATTTTATCTTTTCAAAGAACCAGCTTTTAGTTTTATTGATCTTTGCTATCATTTCCTTCATTTCTTTTTCATTTATTTCTGATCTGATCTTCATGATTTCTTTCTTTCTGCTATCTTTGGGGATTTTTTGTTCTTCTTTCTCTAATTGCTTTAGGTGTAAGGTTAGGTTGTTTATTTGAGATGTTTCTTGTTTCTTAAGGTAGGATTGTATTGCTATAAACTGCACTCTTAGAACTGCTTTTCCTGCATCCCATAGGTTTTAGGTCATCCTGTTTTCATTGTCATTTTTATCTAGGTATTTATTTTTTGCTTTCCTCTGTGATTTCTTGGTTATTTATTGTTTAGCTTCCATGTGTTTGTATTTTTTACAGTTTTTTCCTGTAATTGGTATCTAGTCTCATAGCACTGTGGTCAGAAAAGATACTTGATACAATTTCAATTTTCTTAAATTTACCGGGGCTTGATTTGTGACCCAAGATATGATCTATCCTGGAGAACATTCCATGAGCACTTGAGAAGAAAGTGTAATCTGCTGTTGGATGGAATGTTCTATAAATATCAATTAAGTCCATCTTGTTTAATGTATCATTTAAAGCTAGTGTTTCTTTATTTATTTTCACTTTGGACAATCTGTCCGTTGGTGAAAGTGGGGTGTTATAGTCCCCTACTATGATTGTGTTACTGTCGATTTCCCCTCAAGTAATTTTAAGGTTTAGAAGTAAACCAGTGTTGTTGATATAACAAGATCCTACATTAAGCATAATTGGTGTCCCTGATGAAGAAATGAAAAACTAGCAGAGAAAATAAACATTTAATAATAATATTTCCAGTGGAATTTCCACAAATAAAAGAAGATGAATTTTGTAGTTTGAAATGAATACTGTGTCCTGTGGAAAAATTCACACAGAATGAGTAATAGTAAGACAAAGCCTGGTGATGATTTTTTTTAAATATATATAAAAAAATTCTTTTTAGTATCTGAGCAAAGTGATCAAGATACCAATAGGGAAGTGGGAGGTAGAAACTACTGGTTCTAAGATAGGTTCAAGGATGTATTGTACAACATTGGGAATATAGCCAATATTTTACCATAACTGTAAAAATAAAATAGCCTTTAAAATTTGTAAAAAATTTTTTTAAATTTGAAATTTACAATAGTTTTTAAAAATAAAAATGCAAGCTGATCTTTTTAGAAACTTATTCCACACAGGATGTGGACCAGTGCCCATAAATTACTCAGCAAAACATGACCTAGAAATCTGATGCACAGCTAAATCATCATTTAACTCTAGATGATATATGTATATAATTTTCACATGTGCAGGAATTAAATGACAGTTGTCATTGACACTATTTGAAGAAACTGTTCCTCACTCAAAGGAGAGAAAAATGAATAAACAATAATGAAATACTGGTGCTCAATCTTGAACCCATTTCCTGAAAGGGAAGGGATGGAAACAATTGTAGGTTTTTTCATAAAATTGGAAATATATTTATATTGTGTACAGATGATTTGATTGCATGCTAGGAAATTCAGGGAAATCAAACAAAAGTATCAGAGAATTTGGTAGTTACCAAGTTATGAAATTAATGTCAACGGTCTTTCCCTATAAAAATATTTAAAATAATGGGCCATGTGGAAATATTTGCAAGAGCAAAGGAAATGATGAAGTAGCTAGGAATAAAATTAAATATAAGTGTGTAAGATGTATGTGAAGAAAACCTGAATTATTTACTCACAGACATAGAAGAAGTAGTAGGCAGGCATACCTGTTAAGGATAGAAAGATTCAATGGTAAAATGATGTAAATTATTCCTACACTAATCCATAAAAGATACAAATAGAAACTTTTAAAAACCAGGAAAGGCTCAGTATAATATTTGAATGGGAAAACAAACAATATTTTATAAAGAAAAATAAAAAGCAAAACAAGCACTCCTAAAGAAATGAAAACCATATGGTACTCATAAGTGACAAGTTCATCAAAGGAGAAGAATAGAGGGTCTGTAAATAGACTAAAGCCATACAGATACTTACTTTATTATAAAGTCAGTCACGTTAGATATCACCTGAGGCATTAATTTGATCCTTTTCTCACCATTTATGAAAATAAGAATTTCCAGATAAATCTAAAACCCTAAAATTTCTAGGTAATATGATGGGCAATTTTCTCCCATAATTTTAGAGTAGAATGCAGAATTTTTAAATTATTGAATATTTAACTGTTTAATATAAAAGAGGAAAAATTCTGCATGTCAAAATTCTACTTATATTCAAAATATATGACAATCAAAAGGATAACTTCATTTATAGATGAGGAGTTGTTAAATTAGTTAGAAAAAAAAGTAAGAAATTGGAGAAAACACATAGTTCAAAGTAAAAAAAAAATACAAGCACAGGCAACCATCTTTAAAGTCCTTGAAAAAGAGATTTGAAAATTAAAATTATATGAAAATTTTCAATTTTCACTCCAACATACTATATATGTAAGTGACTACTTTACGCTATGTCAGTGAAAATCATGGTTTTCTCTTTCTATAGTGATGAATTGGATTTTTCTGAATCCAACTTCAACTTTTCAGATACTTGGTGTGTGATGCTCAGGTTTATGTATCAACTTGGCTAGACTACACTCTTCAGTTCTTTAATCAAACACTAATCTAGGTGTCATGAAGATATTTTGCAGATGTGATTGAAGTCCATAACTGGTTAACTTTAAGTAGGAAAGATTATCCTAGATAAACTGGGTGGGCCTGATTCAGCCAGTGGAAAGGCCTTAAGAGCAAAGCTGAGGCAAAAGAAATTCCTGCCTGTAGATTGAAGTTTCTCCCTGTGCTGGGGAGTTCCAGCCTGCCCTTCCTGACAGGCTGTCCTAAGGATTTTGTACTAGCCTAGGCAGCCCCACAATTACATAACCCAATTCCTTGCAATAAATCTCTTATTAACAATATATATCTCCTACTGGTTCTGTTTCACTGGTTGAACCCTGACTAATAGACTTGTATGTAATTGGCATAGTTGATTTTTTTCACAGGGAACAATATTCCTTCACATAACAGAGGATTAAGTTCCTGAGCCCTGTTCCAGGTGGGTCTATACTTTAGTTTCTAAGTGTGGAAGGGAGCTTAAATGATGTACCATGAATGATCCTAATTTTGCCTTGGCACATTGATATCAACAGCATGATATTTTAGGTTAAGTATAGAGTACCTAGGAAAACTGAAGTAAATGAAACTCAAAGTGAGATGAGTCCAATTTATCATTCTATATTTATCCACTCTACTGTTGATGGACTTCTGTTTTTCAGATTTTTTTCCCTTATTTTTCTTATAATAAAATAGAAATGTTGCAAGGAGAATTCCTGCTCACAGCTTCCGGTACACATGTATAAGAGTTTCTTAACAGCAACGGTTCTCAACCCTGGCTGTATACAGAAGAAACCTAAAGAGCCTTTTAAAAAAGTAGTGATTTCTGGGTTCCGTCCTCAGAGATTCTGAATTAATTGGTTTAGTGCCTAGGAAAATAGGACTTAAAATCCTTCCCTGATCAGTCTAATGTGACAGAAAGGCTGACAACCTCCCATAACTTGTAGTGAAATTATCTGATTATAAGATGTGAATATGTTTATTTTTAGTAGGTAAAGACAAATTGTTTTCCAAAGTAGTTATATTATCTTTTTTTCTTACCATCCGTGTAAAGGACTTCCCTTTGTTTTCTTAGTCATCTTTGTCTTACTTCTTACCTTTTGCCAGTAAGGTGTTTATAAAGATAACACATTATGATTTATATTTCCCTGATTACAGCTGATTTTATTTATATTTTAATATTTTATAAGGTTTATAAACATTTCAAGCTATCCTTTCTTCTAAATACCAGTTCCTATATTTTGCCTGCTGTTCTTTTGGGTAATTTATATTTTTTATGAATTCACAGGAATTATTAGATATTGTGAATTCTAATTCACTGTCATTTATGCAGATACCTTCCCCAAGTTTGCAGTTTTTTTGTAGTAAAGAGGAAAACTCCTGTTTTGATGTTTTAACCCTAAACAGCTTTCAAGCCATCCCCTCGCTCCTGCCTTACATCCAAGCAAACAAATAAGGAAACCCAAACCTTCCCCTGGTGCTTGTGTGAAGTTGAGACAAGTCCCTGCAACCTTCATCTGGCCCCATTTTCTAGCCACAGTACAATCTAAATCACCAGGTTGCTCTTGCTATCACCTCAGATCAGCCGGTCTCTGCCTTGCTCTCCCTAGAAAGTCCAGTTGTGTAAGTAACAAATCATTTCATATCCTTCTGGTGTTTGCAACAGGTTAAAATGATTAACTATAATTATTAAAAATTATGTTTTTTGTTATAACTGTGTTTAATAAGCCTAAGTTTTTGGTTCAACTGGATAGCTGCATTGCATCCACTGGTTTCCTTACATATTTTAGATTCTTGGTAGTCTGCTCATATTTATTAAGGAGGACCAAGAAGGAAAAGAATTGACAGCTGTAGTAGATATTACCAGCATAAATAAAGTTTCTCCCTACAGTAATGTATGCAGATTATGATCATAGATATCTTCAGTCTGATGACTGGGCAGGAAAAGGTTTGTATGCGATTTTCTGATTGATTGTCAGTTTTCTTTAGAATGTTAAGGCAGTTTGCTTTCTGGGTGTGGAGCCAGACATACTCCACTGTGTCCAGAATTTATCTGACCTACTGCTTGATTTTATCTCCAACAAATTGTTTACTAAACTTCTGTTTCTAATTGCATCTTTACTGACCAAGAGCAAAAGCTATTGGCAGCAATGCTGAGATCTGATATAACCAGTATGTAGTTCTTTCGTTAGTAACCTAATGACAAAATACAAATTCTACTTTTATTTTTGTAACCTGATTACAGTAAGTCCCCTACATACGAACCTTCAAGTTGCAAACTTTCAACGAAGCGAATGTGCGTTTGCATGTCCAATCACATAAGTTAGTTCATGTGTCTGGCGTACACTGTCATGTGCATGCATCCTCTACAAGTGGTTGTGCTTTTGTGTACTTTACTGTACAGTGCTGTATAGAGTTCAGTAGTACAGTATCTTTTTTTAAATTTCAAGCCCAGGATGTCTGGAAGCAAGCATAAAAGCAGTGGTGATGTAGCTGGTACAGTACTAACCAGACATCACTGGATCATTTTTTCAAAAGGGTAGATAGAATTGAATCCAGCAAGGAACCAGAACTTGTGCCATCAATGTGAGGCATGAATGAAACTGCAGCTTGCCCTCTGTCTCCTATTGCTGATGATCCTTCAGCTCTACTACCTCAGCTCTACCACCTCAGCTCTACCACCTTCAGCTCTACCACCTCCCACCTGCCCTTTTACCATGAGTCTTACCTTTCTCCTTTTACTTGCTTTAGGTTCTGTCCTTTAAGTTTGCCTACTTCTAATCTCATGATAATATTTCTGGCTTGCATTTCCTAAGTAGGCTCAATCTCTTCAAGACATATTTCTGCTCATTAGATCTTATGGAACTGTGCTTTATGAAAATATGCATCATAATAACAGTCACAGACCCTATTAATTTCTGCCTACCACTGAATGTGTAGAGATTCAAGACCATCACTGCCATCTCTACCCCTGTACCCCCAAATGAAAACAGTAAAGTTCTAGGAACCTAAGCTACTTTTTTCAGATATCTTTTATGTAATTAGGCTATGGCATCTAGAGTTAAGTTCTTCTTCGGCTTGTTTTAATAATGTCTCATTATTCTGATAAAAGTGACAGTATGCCCTTTGAAGCCTAATAAAAGGGCTGTCCTTCTAATGCCTACCAAAAGCATCGTTGACACAGCCTACATACGATCTGCTCTTATCTCTATTGAGTTTCCTGATCTCCCCATTTGTGAGAACTGATTTCTATTCTGTGGCTCCTTTACTTCTTGATTTTAACTACCTCTCTCTTTGATTTTTGTCCTGTTTGATCTCAAGTGCCCCTGATTTAGAAGCTTGTCTGACTCTTGTAGGGCTGACCTTGACAACACTTCACTCTTGCTTCCTTTCCTCATAATAACCTAGACCACTAACCTGGCTCTTTAATATGTGAAATGGGAGGAAAACATGTTGAATTATAATGGAGAAGTTAATTGTGTAAATGTTAAGTAATTAAGTTTGATAAGAGTTTTTGGAGTATAATGATATAATTCACTGTGGCCAGGGCTATGATTTGCTTGTTTTGCTGCAGTGTTTCAAGTTGAAAACACATTCATTCTCAAAATCTGAGCTTTGTATGTTTAAATACTGCAAGACTAATATTAAATTGATTCAATAATAAGCATCCCTATCTCAACTGGGAGAAAAGACAAAGTTATTCAATACTTGGACACTGGAGGCATGGTATGGCTGATATAGTTTTCCTAATCTATAAAGGTTCAGTAATGCCATTTGCAGCAACATGGATGGACCTGGAAAACATCATACTAAGTGAAGCAAGACAGACACAGAAAGACAAGTATCGTATCAAATCACTTATATGTGGAATAGAAAAAAAAATGATACAAATGAACTTAATTACAAAACAGACTCACAGACTTAGAGAACAAACTTATGGTTACTGGGGGGAAGTGTGGGATTGACATGTGTACACTGCTATGTATAAAATAGATAACCAACAAGGACCTGCTGTATAGCACAGGGAACTCTGCTAAATACTCTGTAATAACTTAAATGGGAAAAAAATTTGAAATAGATACATGTATATGTATGTATAACTGAATCACTTTGCTGTACACCTGAAACTAGCAAAACATTGTTAATCAACTCTACTCCAATATAAAATTAAAAATAGAACTATCAAAAGAAAGAAAAAATAACATTATAGCTGAACTCAGAAAACCCACACTCCAAAATATGCCTTACCTGTTGCCCTCAAAACATGATCTCCCATTTAAATATTCTCTCCCTTTCTCTTTAAATGTATGATGCTGAGTTTGCTAAGGGATTATATAGATATTGACAGACAATTATTCATCATTTACAAAATAGAATATGCAGTATAAGGGGAAATAGCAATTATAAAATAAGTAGTCACAGTTACAGTGAAATTTATAAAGGTTAAAGTAGAATAAATCCTTTGGAAATATGACATTTAAAAAATGTATTTTAATGAAACACACATCTCTTAAGTGATTAATGGAAGGAAAAATCCATTACATTAAATCTTCAGACTGCTGAGAGTAAAGATGGCAGAGTAAAAGGACATGGAGATTGCCTTCACCTACAAACACATCAAAAATACATCTACATGTAAACAGTTCTGACAAAAAGAACTGAAAGATGGCAGATGATCGTTTTTACAACCAAAGCTGAAATAAAGATCCCCACGATAAGTGGGTAGAACAAAAGAAAAGAAAAAGGAATCAAGATGGAACCTGCACCCCTGGGAGGGAGTCATGAAAGAAGAAAAGTTCCCTTGCCCTGGGGACCCCCTTCATGGCTAGGAGGCCCACAGGGGCAGATAGATAGGGAGCTGGAGTGGCCTGGCCATTGCTCAAAAGAAGTATGCAGATGCTGGCTTGCTAACAATCAGGGCAGAGAGACGCTGGCACCGAAGGCCATGTCACCTTAATTCCTAGCCCCAGACACACTCCAACTAGTATGTGCAGTGGCTAGGTACTGAAAATCAGGATTCAGCAGACAGACCCAAGGAGAGGCCTTGGTTTGGCTGTGCTGGGACAGCCCAAAGGTCCTGGAGTGAGGTACCCACTACTGTTGTCACACACAGGACAGGGCAGGGGTCCACAACAGATGCCTCATTGGTGCATGCTGGGTGGGGCATGGGTCCACCATAAGACCCCCGCTATGAGTGTGCTTAGGGTGGGGAATGGCTCTGGTGGCACAGACATGCCAGGGGCAGGACTGACAGCCCACCCAATTGTCATCGATTCCACAGTGGGGACAGGGCTGGGCCAGTAGCAGTGGAATTTGTGAATGCACACAACAGGTGGCAGCCAGCATCACAGGATTGCACATCTCTGGGTGGACAGCACCTGGGGAGGAATATGCAGTGGCTCCCTTCACAGGGGGAGCACACCCGTCCCACCTACCTCACACCACAGCCTAGAACCAGATCTGAGGGCTTCTACTCCAACAACTAGGGAGCAGACCCTGCCCCTGACAGGGCTATGAATAGCTACGGAGCAAAATGGAGGCCCCACCCAACATCCAGTACAGGATCTAGTCACTACAACACCAACACACCCCTATCAAGGGGCAATAGCCAGCAAACTCAAGGAACGATGTGGTAGGCATACATAACAAAAACAGACCTCCTACCAAAAACATTGGATTCATACAGTTTTCACAAGGACACTCCCACTTTAAAAAAGTCCTTCAAGGCCACAGTAGATAACTGTTTCTCCTAAATTTGTAGATTCAGAGAAGTTCAAGTAAAATAAAAAACTACTCCCAATTAAAAGAACAAGAAAAATCCCCTGAAAGAACAATGAAACAGACCTCTCCTATTTACCAGACCCCAAGTTCAAAAAGGAAGTAATAAAAATGCTAAAGGAATTAAGAAAAATTATTGATAGAAGTGCAGATGACTGTAACAAGGAACTAAAACTATAAAGGCAAACCAATCAAAATGAGACAATTGCTGAGATAAAAATCAAGCTAAAGGCAATGAATAGCATACTAAATAATGCAGAAGAATGAGTAAGTGGTCTGCAAGATAGAATAATAGAAAATCACCCAATCAGAACAGCAGAGAGACAAATGAAAAAAAAAAAAAAAGCAACATACATGATCTATGAGATAATATAAAGCATGCCAACCTGTGCATAAAATGGATTCCAGAAGGAGAAGAAAGAGAAAAGGGGATCAAAAATGTATTTGAAGAAATTATGGTTGAACATTTCCCACACCTAAAGAAGGACACAGATATCCAGGTAGAAGAAGCACAGAGGGACCCCAAAAAGATGAAAACAAACAGACCCACAACAAGACAAAGCATGATTAAAATGGCAAAATTTAAAGATAAAGAGAGGACTCTAAAGGCATCAAGAGAAAAACAAAGTGAGTTACAAGGGAACCTCTGTAAGGCTATCAGCTGATTTCTCTACAAAAACTTTGCAGGCCGGAAAGGAATGGCCTGATATTTTCAAAGTCCTGAAAGAGAAAAACCTGCAACCTAGGAAAATCTACCCAGCAATATTATAATTTAGAATAGAAGGAGAAACTAAGAATTTCTCAAAGAAAAACTAAAAAAATACAGCAATATTAAACCTAACCTAAAAGAAATACTGAAAGGTCTTCTCTAAATAGAAAATAAGCAAAAATCTATAGGAAAGGGAAAATGACGAAAGGAAAATATATAAAAGGACTGAAGATCAATTAAATAAGTCAGTACATAAACTAAAAAACAATCCAAAAAATTTGTAAAAGTGATAACGACAATGAAAAGCAAAAGGATAAACATAAAGATATACAACAGGACATAAAAATCACAAAATGTGGGGGAGGAAAGTAAAAAATGTAGATCTTATGGAATGTATTTGAACTTATATGACTATCAGTCTAAAGCAAGTAGATATAGTTATGGGTTAACATACTTGAAAACCAGGGTAACCACAATTCAAAAACATATATTAGAATCACAAATACGAAAAGAAGGAACTCAAGCAAAATATGAAAGAAAACTATCAAACCACAAAAGGAAAAACAAAAGAAAAAGAAAGGAACTACAAAAACAACTGGAAAATAAGGTTTAAAATGGCAATAAATACATACTTATCAACAATTACTTTAAATGTCAATGGACTAAAGGCTCTGGTCAAAAGACATATATTGGCAGATTGGATAACAAAACAGGAACCAACATTAAGCTACCCACAAGAGACTTGCTTTATGGAGAAAGACACACATAGATTAAAAGTGAGAGGATTGAATAGGGTTATTCATGCGAATGGAAATAATGAGAAAGTGAGGGTAGCAATACTCACCTCAGATAAAACACACTTTAAAACAAAGTCCAGAAAGAAAGACAAAGAAGGACACTATATAATGACAAGGGGATCATTACAAGTAGAGGATACTGCATTTGTTAACATATATGCACCCAATATAAGAGTACCTAAATACATTTTAAAAATATTAACAAATACAGAAGGAGAAACTGACAGGAATATGACAATAATAGGAGACTTTAACACCTCACTGACATCAGTGGGCAGATCTTCCAGACAGAAAGTCAATAAGGCAACAGAGATACTAAATGACACAATAGAACAGTTTGATTTAATTGATATCTACAGGACCATACATCCAAACAAACCAGAATACATTCTTTTCAAGTATTCATGGAACATTCTATAGGATAGAACACATACTGGGACACAAAACACACCTCAAAATATTTAAGAGGACAGAAATGCTATCAAGCATCTTTTCTGACCACAATGACATGAAACTGATCACAGAAAGAAAAATGAGAAAAAACTGATTACATTTAGTACAACATGGTACTAAAAAACCAATGGGTCAAGGATGAAATCAAAGAGGAAATCAGAAAATACCTCTACACGAATGACAGTGGAAACACAACCTTACAAAATCTATGGGATACAACGAAAGCAGTTCTAAGAGGGAAGTTCATAGTGATACAGGCCTTCCTCAAGAAATAAGAAAAATCTTAAATAAAAAACCTAACCTATAATCTAAAAGAACTAGAAAAAGAAGAATCAAAACCCAAAGTCAGTAGAAGGAAGATAATAATAAACCTCATAGAGAAAATAAAATATAGATTTAAAAATAGAAAAGATCAATAAAACCAAGAACTGGTGTTTTGAAAGGGCAAAATCAAGAAACATTTGGCCAGGCTCACCAAAAAGAAAAGAGAGAGGAAAATAAACAAAATAAGAAATGAAAGAGAAGAAATAACAACTGATATGGTAGAAATACAAAAAAATTGTAAGAAAATACTATGAACAGTTTTATGCCAACAAACTGGACAACCTAAAAGAAATGGACAAGTTTCTAGAAACATACAGTCCACCAAAACTGAATCAAGAAGAAATAGATGATTTTAACAGAGTGATCACTAGAAGTTAAATAGACTCTCTAATTAAAAACAAACAAGTCTTCCTGTGACAAAAATCCAGGACCAAATGGCTTCACTGAGGAATTCTACCAAACAGATAAAGAAGAACTTATACTGATCCTTCTCAAACTTCCAAAAGAATGAAGATGAGGGAACACTCCCAAAAGCATTCTATGAAGCAAGCCACCATCACCCTGATACAAAAACCAGACAAAGAGACAATCAAAAAATAAAGATTAGAGGCCAATATCTTTGATGAATATACATGCAAAAGTCCTCAACAAATTATTAGCAAACTGAAACCAGCAACACATAAAAAGGATCATACGCCATGATAATGTTGGATTAATTCCAGGGTCACAATATAAGAAATCAATGTGATACACTACATTGATACACTACATGATACACTACATGATCATCTCAATAGATACAGAAAAAGCATTTGATAAAATTCAACATCCATTCATGATAAAAACAAAGTGGGTATAGAAGTAACATATCTCAACATAATAAAAGCTATTTATGATAAACCCACAGCCAATATACTACTCAATGGTGAAAAGAAGAAAGCCTTCCCACTACATTTTTCAAGACAAGGATGCCCATTCTCACCACTTCTATTCAACATAGTATTGGAAGCCCTACCCACAGCAATCAGACAAGACAAAGAAATTAAAGGTATCCAAATTGTAAAGGGAAGAGTTGAAATTGCCATTACATGCAGATGACATGATACTCTATATGGAAAACTGTAAAGACTCTGTAAAGAACTATTTGAACTAATAAATGAAGTCAG
Organism: Phocoena sinus; assembly: GCF_008692025.1. Lineage (NCBI taxonomy): Eukaryota > Metazoa > Chordata > Mammalia > Artiodactyla > Phocoenidae > Phocoena > Phocoena sinus. The sequence goes on along the minus strand of NC_045764.1, from coordinate 118,733,109 downwards.
TAAGGTAGGATAAAAGTTTAACATAGAGAAATCCATTACTTATCATAATTATAATTGAAGGTTATTTATATAATTAATTGTCAGGAATCTGTTTCCCTACGAGATCTCAAGTTTATTAGGCAAGATTCAAGTGTGGTTTGTTCACTGCTATATAATTCAACAACTTAACATGTTGTCTGGCAGATGTTAAGTCTTTGATAAATTTGTATTAAGTAAATGAACAAAATTGTGCCTCACTTAGCAGTGTTTTATCAAAACGAAGTGAATCATGGATATGATGGCAAAAGAAAAAAGAGTAGCCTAGGAAAATGTATTGAAATGAGAGATATTTTTGCTGGATTTTCAATGTATTTAAGGATAATATGAAAGCTTAGGATCATCATTTTAAAGAATTGTTTGAAAATCAGATAACATTTTGTATTAAAATTATAGTCATAAATCTAGATGCAAGAGGAATTGCACATTATCTTGACATTGTCTATCCTCCCCAAAATAAAGCAATAAAATTAGAAAATATATTTTACATCTCCTATCAGTGTACCTGTGTTTTAGGATAAACAATTTAGAAAACTTTAACCAATAAAGTCCTGACATGCCAAAATTCATATCACAAATGTGACAATTTAGGGATGGTAAATGTTTTATAAAATAGAAAGTAAGGTGGCATATTAGTTAAGATATGCTAACTTCTTTTTTAAAAACTAACCTAAAATCTCAGTGGATTGAGACAATAAAAGTGTATGTCTCATTCATGCAAATTATAGAATGGATATTGCTGGCTGACTGGCTCTCCTACTAGCAGTATTTCGGTAATCAAGGGTCCTTACGGTTTATGTTGCTATAGTACCCTAGGGCTATAGAGTCCTATGCTGAATCTTCTTCATCCAGCTGGGACACAAGAGGAAAAAGAATGTAGAAAATCTCGTGGGAGATCTAGGACTACAAATGGTGTTCACCACTTCTGCCAATATTCTATTAGCCATAATCAGTCATATTCTCACCTTGCAACTGCAAGGAAGGCTGGGAAGAGGAAATGGCTATGGTGACCACATGGCCAGTGTTTGCCACAAAGGGATGGTAAAATTTGGGAATAGATAAAGGGTTATTTCAAAATCCTAAAAAAAAAATGTTATGGTGAAGACAAAATGCATGGTTTATAAAGGGCACATATTACAGATAAACCAATAAGCATGGCTGTGAGCTAACTCTTACTCTTTCTATTTTAAAGTTTTCTATCCAAACATTCCTTTAAAGCATAGCATTATTTCAAGATGATTTTATAGTTTTTGATTCAACAAATAGCCTCTTATTAGATAATTTAAATCTGTATTCAAATGAAAAAAAGCAGCAGAGTAACAATGTCATTTTCTAAATATGCAGCTTACCAACAAATTTAAGTGGATTCATTTTAGGATCAAAATACTTTGATCCCAAAATGTTATACAAACATAATTGCCAAGCACCCTGAGACTGAATCCATTACGTTTTGGGTCACCAATCCATATACCAAGGTCATAGCCATCACTTCCAATTCCAATGGTAATGAAATAGCATAAGCATTTTGAGTTATTAATGCTTCAAGGATTGATTGTTGAGCAGGAGATCAATGATGACATGACTTTGCCTTAAAGTTCATCTTAGGAATTTTCTTGCTGTGCGAAAATCATCTAATAAATGCAGCATATTAACAGAGAGTAAATTTCTAGGAAGTATTCCTTCTAGACTTTGTGGGTAAATGGAAAAAGTAATTCATTTTCAATTATTTAACAGAAGCAAAGTTTAAAAATTTATTTGACAATTAGAGTTACAGAAGTTATAGTAAAATATAATCCCATGCGATTATTTAAGAAAAACAAGGGATACTTACATTTAAAAGCTAATATATCATGGCCTTAAAAGTTTATATGATATACAGAAGTTAAGAAGTGATCAAAATATAGCCAAATCATTTCATAATAATGAAAATCTGATTTGCAGCCTGTCCTTCTGAAAGTCTTTAATTATTTTACGATGTTTCAAAAGAATGAGAAAAATATGAGAAGTTTGAAGTTTATTACAGCAGATAGTCTGTGAAAATATTATCTGTTTTTTCTAATTAAGCATTATTAAAAGTTATGGTATAAAATTATAAATTAAAGCTGAAAATAGATAATTTATTCCTTGAAAGAAAATATAAATACTATGTCAATTACACAGTACAATTGGAAGAATTCACAAGACTTTATAGATTACATGCATACATTATACCTTTAACAAAGGTAAAAGATTTGGCACATCAACAGAAAGAAAGCACAGTCAAGACTGGGGAGCCCAAGAGACTTCCAGGCACAGCTCCCTGAGATCCATTCTTATTAGCACAGGATGTGCTGCATGTTATAATTGTGAATCACCAAGATATGTGTGAGGAATCTTGGTTTCAGGAGAGTTTGGACATGTTTTCAGCAGGGTCTTCTAACAAAGCCAGGGTATATGACCTATTAAACCTGGGGTACGCCATTCATCAATACATCCCTAAAAAAAAATGTAAACAAACTAGCTCTGGGTATCTCCAGGAGAGTTTTGAAACTCACTAGCTACCTGCCTCCTCCTTATCTTAGACAAGGGTCTGTATTAGTCATCCATGTTTTCCTGGAGATAAGCATAGAGCTACCTGTCTTAGCTGAGTTGAAAGACAACTCTATCTTGCACAAACAGAAAGTAGATGCTTATACAACACGCTGGCTTCTTGATACGCCACACTTAGACTGTGAAGTAAATAAATTTGAAGAAACATGTAAAGTTTAAACCAGAATTATTAATGTTTGGAAATGTAATAAACTCTGTTAAGCAATAAAGAAGTTTAAAGAAATAGTTCTTTAGACTACTAATTTGTAGGAGATAATCAAAACCCTCATATACATCAAATCACAAGTAGTCTGCATTTGTCAGTCAATGATGAGGTGGTTGTTACACCCCTTGTTCTTGCTCACCCAAATATTATAAGCTTTTACTGGACTTCCTAGACAAAGATAGTAAAATAATATAGTTGAGGGGAAGGGGAAGACAATGTTTCAGATCTCCTTTTCACCCCTTTATTTTTATTCATTCATTTAGTAAATATTTATTACATGTACTTAATCAGGTTCTTGAGATATATTAGTGAAAAATATGTAAATATTTGTACCCTTACAGCACATATATTCCAGCAGGAAGACAGAAAATAAAATAACCAAAACAATGAATAAGTCAGCTGTATAATATATTACAGTGTTTAGGTGCTATAAAAATGACAAAGAATAGCAGAGTAAAGAGAATGAAGATACACCTACATAAAAAGAACAGCTGCAGTATTAAACAGGGTAGGAGAGAAAGTGGCCTCATTGTGGAGGTGAAATCAGAGCTATCACTTGAAAACTGTTAGGGAGTTAGCCATGTGGCTATGTGGAGAAGACAGATGCTGCAGTACAAAAGCAATACAATGGGGGCCTTCCAATAATGTTCAAAGTATGGCAAGGAGACCAATGTGACTGAAGTGTAAACAAACAAAAAAGAGAAGAAGAAAACCAACTGGGGAAGAGATCAGAAACATGACTTGGCTAGGTAGGGGGAAGCAGAGAGAAGAGATAAGGATTCACAGATAATTTTAAGGACTTTGAATAAAATGATAATGATTTGAATAGAGAGGTAATGTGATCTGAGTTGCATTTTTCAGTGGTCAAGGGTAGAAGCAGGACTACCAGTTCGGAGGCTATTATAGAAATTCAGGCAAGAATTTCTGATGAGACATTGCACCAAGTGGTAACACTGGATAGGATGAGAAGCAATCAAGGTCTAGATAGGTTTTAAAGGCAGGAGCGGGAGACTTTCAAGATGGCAGAGGAGTAAGACATGGAGGCCACCTTCCTCCCAAAAAATGCATCAGAAATACATCTCCATGTATTTAGATATGGAACAACTCCTACAGAACACCTACTGAATGCTGGCAGAAGACCTCAGACTTCCCAAAAGACATAAAAGCTATTTCCCATTTTCTCTTTTTGTGAGTGTGTATGTGTGTGCTTCTTTGTGTGATTTTATCTATATAGCTTTGCCTTTACCATTTGTCCTAGGGTTCTGTCTGTATTTTTTCATTTTTTGTATAGTTTTTAGCGCTTGCTATCATTGGTGGATTTGTTTTTTGATTTGATGGCTCTTTTTTCTTTTTTTCTTTTTAATATTTTTTATTTTTAATAATTTTTAAAATTTTTTATTTTAATAACTTAATTTTTTTTCTGTTTTTCTTTCTTTTCCTCTCCCTTTTCCTCTGAGCCATGTGGCTGACAGTGTCTGGGTACTCCGGACGCATGTCAGGCCTGTGCCTCTAAGGATGGAGAGCCGAGATCAGGACACTGATCCACCAGAGACCTCCCGGCTCCACGTAATATCAAATGGAAAAAGCTCTCCCAGAGATCTCCATCTCAACCCTAAGACCCATCTCCACTCAACAACCAGCAAGCTACAGTGCTGGACACCCAAAGCTGAACAACTAGCAAGACAGGAACACACCCCACCCATTAGCAGACAGGGTGCCTAAAATCATAATAAGGTTACAGACACCCAAAAACACACCACTGGATGTGGTTCTGCCCACCAGAAGGACAAGATCCAGCCTCATCCACCAGAACACAGGCACCAGACCCCTGCAGCAGGAAGCCTACACAACCCACTGAACCAAACTTAGCCACTAGGCCAGAAATGAAAAACAATGAGAACTACGAACCTGCAGCCTGTGAAAAGGAGACGCCAAACACAGTAAGTTAAGCAAACTGAGAAGACAAACACACAGCAGATGAAGGAGTAAGGTAAAAACCCACCAGAACAAGCAAATGAAGAGAAAATAGGCAGTCTACCTGAAAAAAAATTCAGAGTAATGATAATAAACATGACCCAAAATCTTGGAAACAGAATCCAGAAAATACAAGAAATGTTTAACAAGGACCTAGAAGAAATAAACAGCAAACAAACAATGATGAAAAACACAATAAATGAAATTTAAAATTCTCTAAAAGGAAACAACAGAAGAATAACTGAGGCAGAAGAACAGATTAGTGAGCTGGAAGGTAAAACAGTGGGAAAAGCTACGGCAGAGCAGAATAAAGAAAAAAGAATGAAAGGAATTCAGGACAGTCTCAGAGACCTCTGAAACAACAATAAACACACCAACATTCAAATTACAGGGCTCCCAGAAGAAAAAGAGAAAAAGAAAGGGACTGAGAATACATTTGAAGAGATTATAGTTGAAAACTTCCCTAATATGGGAAAGGAAATAGTTAATCAAGTCCAGGAAGCACAGAGAGTCCCATACCGGATAAATCCAAGGAGAAACACACCAAGACATATTAATAAAACTATCAAAAATTAAATACAAAGAAAAATTATTAAAAGCAGCAAGGGAAAAACAACAAATAACATACAAGGGAATCCCCATAAAGTTAACAGCTGATTTTTCAGCAGAAATTCTGCAGGCCAGAAGGGAGTGGCAGGAAATATTTAAAGTGATGAAAGGGAAAAACCTACAATCAAGATTACTCTACCCAGGGCTTCCCTGGTGGCGCAGTGGTTGAGAGTCCACCTGCCAATGCAGGGGACACGGGTTCGTGCCTCGGTCCAGGAAGATCCCACATGCCGTGGAGCGGCTGCGCCCGTGAGCCATGGCCTGTGAGCCTGCATGTCCAGAGCCTGTGCTCCGCATTGGGAGAGGCCACAAAAAAAAGTTTACACAGCAAGGATCCCATTCAGATTCGACAGAGAAATTAAAACCTTTACAGAAAAGCAAAAGCTAAGAGAATTCAGCAACACCAAACCAGCTTTACAACAAATGCTAAAGGAACTTCTCTAGGCAGGAAACACAAGAAAAGGAAAAGACCTATAATGACAAACCCCCAAAAATTAAGAAAATGGTAATAGGAACACACATATCAATAACTCCCTTACATGTAAATGGATTAAATGCTCCAACCAAAAGACACAGACTGGCTGAATGGATACAAAAACAAGACCCATATATATGCTGTCTACAAGAGACCCACTTCAGACTTAGGGACACATACAGACTGAAAGTGAGAGGATAAAAAAGATATTCCATGCAAATGGAAATCAAAAGAAAGCTGGAGTAGCAATTCTCATATCAGACAAAATAGACTTTAAAATAAAGACTATTACAAGAGACGGAGAATGACACTACGTAATGATCAAGGGATCAATCCAAGAAGATATAACAATTGTAAATATTTATGCACCCAACATAGGACCACTTCAATACACAAGGCAAATGTTAACAGCCATAAAAGGGGAAATCGACAGTAACACAATCATAGTAGGGGGCTTTAACACCCCACTTTCACCAATAGATAGATCATCCAAAATGAAAATAAGTAAGGAAATACAAGCTTTAAGTGATACATTAAACAAGATGGACTTAACTGATATTTATAGGACATTCCATCAAAAAACAACAGAATACACATTTTCCTCAGGTGCTCATGGAATATTCTCCAGGATAGATCATATCTTGGGTCACAAATCGAGCCTCCGTAAATTTAAGAAAATTGATATCGTATCAAGTATCTTTTCAGACAATGTTATGAGACTAGATATCAATCACAGGAAAAAGAAAGGTAAAACATACAAACACATGGAGGCAAAACAATATACACTACTAAATAACCAAGAGATCACTGAGGAAATAAGAAAATACCTAAAAACAAATGACAATGAAAACATGACAACCCAAAACCTATAGGATGCAGCAAGAGCAGTTTTAAGAGGGAATTTTATAGCAATACAATCCTACTTCAAGAAACAAAAAACATCTCAAATAAACAACCTAACTTTGCACCCAAAACAATCAGAGAAAAAAGAACAAAAAAACCACAAAGTTAGTAGAAGGAAAGAAATCATAAAGCTCAGATCAGAAAGAAATGAAAAAGAAATGAAGTAAACAATAAAAAACATCAATAAAACTAAATGCTGGTTCTTTGAGAAGATAAACAAAATTCATAAACCATTAGCCAGACTCATAAAAATAAAAAGGGAGAAGACCCAAATCAATACAATTAGAAATGAAAAAGGAGAAGTAACAACTGACACTGCAGAAATACAAAAGGTCATGAGAGATTACTACAGGCAACTATATGCCAACAAAGGACAACCTGGAAGAAATGGACAAATTCTCAGAAAACCACAACTTTCTGAGACTGAACCAGGAAGAAATAGAAAATATAAACAGACCAATCACAAGCACTGAAATTCAGATTGTGATTAAAAATCTTCGAACAAACAAAAGCCCAGGGGCAGAGGGCTTCACAGATTAGTTCTATCAAACGTTTAAGGAAGAGCTAACACCTATTCTTCTCAAGCTCTTCCAACTATAGCAGAGGGAGGAACACTCCCAACTCATTCTACTAGGCCACCATCACCCTGATACCAAAACCAGACAAAGATATCACAAAGAAAGAAAACTACAGGTCAATATCACTGATGAACATTGATGCTAAAATCCTCAACAAACTACTAGGAAACAGAATCCAACAGCACATTGAAAGGGTCATACACCATGATCAAGTGGGGTTTATCCCAGGAATGCAAGGCTACTTCAATATACACAAGTCAATGAATGTGATAAACCATATTAAAAAATTGGAGAAAAACCATATGATAATAGATGCAGGAAAAGCTTTTGACAAAATTCAACACAAATTTATGATAAAAAACCCTCCAGAATGTAGGCATAGAGGGAACTTAGCTCAACATAATAAAGACCATAAATGACAAACCCACAGCCAACATCATTCTCAAGGGTGAAAAACTGAAACCATTTCCACCAAGATCAGAAACAAGACAAGGATGCCCACTTCATCAGAAAAGAAGAAGTAAAACTATCACTGTTTGCAGATGACATGATACTATACATAGGGACTCCTAAGATTACCAGAAAACTACTAGAGCTAATCAATGAATTTGGTAAAGTAGCAGGATACAAAATTAATGCTCAGAAATCTCTTGCATTCCTATACACTAATGATGAAAAATCTGAAAGAGAAATTAAGGAAACACTCCCATTTACCATTGCAAAAAAAGAAAAAAATACCTAGGAATAAACCTACCTAAGGAGACAAAAGACCTGTATGCAGAAAACTATAAGACACTGATGAAGGAAATTAAAGATGATACAGACAAATGGAGAGATATACCATGTTCTTTGATTGGAAGAATCAACATTGTGAAAATGACTGTACTACTCAAAGCAATCTACAGATTCAGTGAAATCCCTATCAAACTACCAATGGCATTTTTCACAGAACTAGAACAAAAAATTTCACAATTTGTATGGAAACACAAAAGACCCCGAATAGCTAAAGCAATCTTGAGAAAGAAAAACGGAGCTGGAGGAATCAGGCTCCCTGAATTCAGGCTATACTACAAAGCTACAGTAATGAAGACAGTATGGTACTGGCACAAAAACAGAAATATAGATCAATGGAACAGGATAGAAAGCCCAGAGATAAACCCATGCACCTATGGTCACCTCATTTTTGATAAATGAGGCAAGAATGCACAATGCAGAAAAGACAGCTTCTTCAAAGAGTGATGCTGGGAAATCTGGACAGCTATATGTAAAAGAATGAAATTAGAACACTTGCTAACACCATATACAAAAATAAACTCAAAATGGTTTAAAGACCTAAATAAAGGCCAGACACTCTAAAACTCTTAGAGGAAATCATAGAACACTCTATGACATAAATCACAGCAAGATCCTTTTTGACCCACCTCCTAGAGAAATGGAAATAAAAACAAAAATAAACAAATTGGACCTAGTGAAACTTAACAGCTTTTTCACAGAAAAGGAAAACATAAACAAGAAGAAAACACCCTCAGAATGGGAGAAAATATTTGTAAATGAAGCAACTAACAAAGGATTAATCTCCAAAATTTACAAGCAGCTCATGCAGCTCAATATCAAAAAAACAAACAACCCAACCCAAAAATGGGCAGAAGACCTAAATAGACATTTCTCCAAAGAAGATATACAGATTGCCAACAAACACATGAAAGGATGCTCAACATCACTAATCATTAGAGAGATGAAAATTAAAACTACAATGAGATATCACCTCACACCAGTCAGAATGACTGTCATCAGAAAATCTACAAACAATAAATGCTAGAGAGGGTGTGGAGAAAAGGGAACCCTCTTGCCGTGTTGGTGGGAATGTGAATTGATACAGCCACTATGGAGAACAGTATGGAGGGTCCTTGAAAAACTAAAAGTAGGACTACCATACAACCCAGCAATCCCACTACTGGGCATATACCCTGAGAAAACCATAATTCAAAATGAGTCATGTACCACAATGTTCACTGTAGCTCTATTTACAATAGCCAGGACATGGAAACAACATATGCCCATCAACAGATGAATGGATGAAGAAGATGTGGCTCATGTACACAATGGAATATTACTCAGCCATAAAAAGAAACGAAATTGAGTTATTTGTAGTGAGGTGGATGGACCTAGAGTCTGTCATACCGAGTGAAGTAAGTCAGAAAGAGAAAAACAAATACCGTATGCTAACACATATATATGGAATCTAAAAACAAAAGGTTCTGAAGAACCTTGGGGCAGGGCAGGTATAAAGATGCAGACGTAGAGAGTGGACTTGAGGACACGGGGAGGGGGAAGGGTAAGCTGTGAGGAAGTGAGAGAGTGGCATGGACATATATACACTACCAAATATAAAATAGATAGCTAGTGTGAGGCAGCCATACAGCACAGGGAGATCAGCTTCGTGCTCTGTGACCACCTAGAGGAGTGGGATAGGGAGGGTGGGAAGGACATGCAAGAGGGAGGGTATAAGGTGATATATGTATATGTATAGCTGACTCACTTTGTTATATAGCAGAAACAAACACCATTGTAAAGTAATTATACTCAAATAAAGGTGTTAGAAAGAAAAAAAGGCAGGAGCAACAGGATTTGATATGGGGTATGAGAGAAAGAAAGGAGTCAAGGGTAACACCAAGTTATCCTGAACAACTCGAAGTATAGAGAACAACTAAAATTGGGGGTAGGGGGAGTAATTGGCCAAACATATCTGGTGAGGGAAGATCAGGATATTGAGGTCCAATTATTTTGAATTGGGTGTGTTCAGGAGGGTGTTGGTCTATTATTATCCTAGACTTTGGGAGATGGGTTTGGGCAAAAATGCATATTTAAGAGGCACTGGCATGTGATGATATTAAAAGTCACTGCAAGATATGAGCTCACCAACAGAGTGAGGACACTTAGAGAAAGGGACCAATGATGAGGCCCTGGCACTCACCAATATTAAAAATCCAAGGAGAAAGGAAATAACTATAAAAAGGGACCAATGAGATGGCAGAAGTATATGGAGTACTTGAAGCCAAGTAAAGAAAGAATATCTAAGAGAGGGGAGAAATTAACTCTATAACTATACACAACACTAGTAGTGCAAGTAAAATAAAAATTGAGAATTAACCATTGTATTTACAAAATGGGCAGGGGTGATTTGTAACTTTGAGAAGAACAAATTCAGAGGCATGGTGGGGGCCAAAACCTGAGACTGGGAGAAAAGGATTTAGAGACAAGGAGTAGAGTTAACTCTCCAGGAATTTGGCTATAAAGGAGATTTTTTAAATGGGGCATTTGCTAGAGGAGAAAGAAGAATTAAGAGGAAGTTTAATTTTTAAATAAGAGAGAAAATATGTTTTGTATTAATGGAAATGATCTAATAGAGAATGAAATTTGATGATGCAGAGAGATGTATTAAAGTCATTATCATGCTAACAATCAGCAAAGCCCTCTTATAAATCACTTACAAAAAATAACTTATTTATTCTTCGCAATACTATGATGTATTATTAATATCCTTATATTTAGAAGATGTGAAAATTGAGACAAGACACAGAGAAGGTAACTAAGTTACTCCAGGTCATACAAAGAGTGGCAGAGCTGGGATATAAAATCCAGGCAATCTAGCTGTAGAGTCCATGCTGATACCAGCTGCTCCGTGCTAGTCCTTAGGGGAGACTTGCTGGAATAATGGTTTTGAGTAGGCTACAGTGAATGTGTTCTAGTGCACAAAAGGGGCCATCAGTGTTAGACTGAAACATATATAATAATTTGGAAGTTGTTAGTGTCAATGTTAGAACAGAGTTAGATGTGATGTGATGGTGGGAGTTTTGAAGGTTCTCCCTCTCTTTTTCTCTCTCTCTTCAGAAACACAATCTTGAAACTATCACTAACCACTGATGCCTTCCTTCCAGCTAACAAATTGGGTTTACTACTCATTGCTATGAGGAATAATGTACACCATGGGGATCTGTGTGGACTCTTAGTAGGAAGGTGTTAGAAATTACTTATTGTAGGTTTTGGATTTTAGGGTGATTGGGGGGAAGGTCTAGAAAGCAGAGGTTTCTTTTCAGTGTAAAAGAATACAGAGACAATTCTATGATTTGGTATCTTAATAAATCTTACCTACAGGGAGATCTAGATGATTTTGAGCATCTTTTTATGGGCTTATTCGTCATCAGTATATCTTCTTTTGTTAAGTAAGTGTTGAAATTATGGCACATTTTTATTGGGTTATTTGTCTTATTGAGTCGTAAGAGTTTTTATGTATTCTAGACAAGTCCTTTCTCAGATATATGTTTTACAAATATTTATGCCCAGTCTGGAAATTGTCGTTTCATTTTCAAAATGGTATTTTTTGAGAGCAAAAATTTTTTTTAATGAATTTATTTATTTATTTTTGGCTGCATTAGGTATTCGTTCCTGTGTGCAGTCTTTCTCTAGTTGCAGTGAGCGGGGGCTACTCTTTGTTGCAGTGCGTGGGCTTCTCACTGCCGTGGCTTCTCTTGTTGTGGAGCACCGGCTCTGGGCACACGGGCCTCAGTAGTTGTGGCATGTGAGCTCAGTAGCAGTGGTTCACGGGCTCTAGAGTGCAGGCTCAGTAGTTGTGGCGCACAGGCTTAGTTACTCCACAGCATATGGGATCTTCCCGGACCAGGGCTCGAACCCGTGTCCCCTGCCTTCGCGGGCGGATTCTTAACCACTGCACCACCAGGGAAGCCCAAGAGCAGAAGTTTTTAATGTTGATGAAGGCAAATTTATTGATTTTTTTCTTTAATACCTCATGAGTTTTTGTCATATTTTGGAAATCTGTCATATTTAGGAAATCTTTCTTAAAGTTGCATAGTTTTAACTCTCATATTTAACTCAATGATCCATGGTAAGTTAAAAATGTTATAAGGTATCAGGTAAAGAGATCTTCCTTCTTTTCATTCTTCCCACTTTCCTTTCTTCCTTTGAGTGGCTGGTTAGATGGCTGGCCAGCTAGCTAGCTAGTTTATGGTTCTCCAATATTTTTAGGACTATATGCTGAAAATATTAAAAACCCATCGAATTGCCTTAGCATCTAGATAGGCTGACTAATGACCCCCAGAGATATCCAGATCCTAATCCCTGGGACCTGTGAATGTCACCTTATATGACAAAGGGACTTTTCAGATTAAGAATTTTGAGATGGGAACATTATCTCAGATTATCCAGATGGACTCTAAGTATGATCACAAGAGTTCTTATAAGAAGGGAGGGTGAGATTTTACTACAGAATAAAAGGTGGCCATGTATTGGGGACAAAAAGTAGAGTCCAAAAGAGAAGATGCTAAGCCACTGGCTTTGAATATAGAGGAAAGGACCACAAACCAAGCAATACAGGTAGCCACTGGAAACAGGAGAAGGCAGGGAAACCAATCCTCCTCTAGAGTCCTGGAGATAGTGCAACCCTGGCAACACCCTGATTTTGACCCAGTGAAACCCAGTTTGGACTTCTGGCCTCCAGAACTGTAACAGGATACATTTTTTTAAGCCACAAAGGTTGTGATAATTTGTTACAAGAGCTATAGGAAACTACTATAGAATCTTCATTGAAAACAGATTTACTATGTAACTGAGAGTCTATATCTGGACTCTATTCTGTTCCATTTATCAGTTACCCTATTTTTTTAATCAATATTATACTCTCTTGATTACTGTAACTTTAAACTAACTCTTGAAATTAAGGAGTAGCACATAGAAGTTAAAGACTGTACTAAAAAACAAAGCAAGCAAACAAACAACACCCTCAGACAGTGAAAATAGTCCTACAAGAGAACAGAGTTCCCATACATGGACTCAAAAAATCTATGATTAACATGTCAAGGAATTAAATACCATGAGAGAAATTTTATCCCATAAAAGGAATAAAATGGAAGGTTTTAGAACTGAAAACACAATAATTGAAATAAGACACTCAATAAACTGGAATACACATTTGAGGAGAGAGTTAATGAACTGAAAAATTTGTTTGGAATAAAATATATAGACTAATCACAAAAACCATGGAAAATTCAGAAAAGAGTGACCCAGAAGGACTGAAGGATAAAATAGTGCAAAAACGCTGAATAAAATGTAAACACTGAGAAACTTCCCAAACTGAGTAAAGACATCAAGCCATATATTAAATAAGTTTTTTAAATACCATGTTGGATAAATAGAAATAACAACACACTTAGGCATTTAAGAATAAAGCTGATGAAAAAAACAATGAAAAAGAAAAAATCTTAGAAAGCTGCAAGGAATAAAGTCATTACCTCTAAAGGAATAACAGAAAAACCAACAACACATTACTCAAAAGAAATAAGGAATGTCAAAATAAAATATAATGAAAACTCTAAATGAATGAGAGAAAAAATGTTTCAACATAAAATTCTCTATTAACAAAATATTCTTTAGAAATGAAGGCAACCTAAAGGAATATTCAGACAAACAAAAAGTGAGAGAATTCATTACCAGCAAATCTGCACTGAAGAGAATGCTAATAAGTGTTTCCCAGGCACAAGAAAATCACCCCAGATGAAAGCTAAGAAAGACAACAAAGGAATAAAGGCCAAGAAAAGGGTAGTTGTGTGGGTAAATGTATGAAGTAAAGAAATGCAGAACAAAACTGATTATAAAGGAAAATTGATCACATTTCTTCTGTAAAAGTAATAAAATGAAACTCTTATATAGCATGGCCAGGCAATTTTCTCAAGAAACTTACAAGTACACACTTACTATTATATAAATTACCAAGCTAACCATGTGGTGTTTAATATGTATACAGATTTAAACACACACACACAAAATAAGACCTAACTCAGAAGAGGGAGTTAAAGGGTTGAAAGCCCTTTCATTGTTTAACAAGCTGTAACATTTCAAACAAAATGCCAAGAATTCATATTTTAGTTTCTAGGATGACAAAATAGTAAAATATGGTGTATCTAACAAGTTAATATAGGGTGGAAATAGAATAACACAAAGCACATAACATTAAAAGTAAAGGGAAAATAAATTACAGATTTTGTTCAATTTAACCTATATATTTCAGTAATTTTTAAAATATAAATGGACTAAAATTTTGAACTAAAGAATAAATATAAATGAACAAAAAAAGGAGACACACTCTATGCTACTTATGAGACAAATCTTCAATATAAGGACAGAGTATGGTCAAAAATATGGAAAATATGCACAATAACAATAATGTTAAAAACTTGATATAGCTAAATTACTATCATATACAATAGATTTTAAGACCAAGACATAAAGAAGGTATACCTGAAATCCCTAACCTAGCAAGACTAGGTTACTCAAACCCCACACATTCCAAATAAATTTCTTTTAGAAAATATTTTTCCAAATAAAAGGTCTCCAGGACTGGCTCTTGGACATCCCCTGAAAGATATCCTCTGAGCTGTTGGAATATTCTACCTGATAATGTATTTTTGTATGCCTGGGGCCTTGGGCCATGCTAAGGCTAGTGTTACCAGGTAAGTTTATCCTAACAAAGAGACTTAAGGTGAATATCTGTTTTTGCTCACAGGACTGGATGCTACATGCCTGCATGACTGACCCCTAATAAAAACCTGGACACCAAACTCAGGTGAGCAGCTTCTCTGGTTAGCATTACTTTGTCCTTGTTGTCACACATCACTGATATAAGATTTAATTGTGTCCCTGTGTAACTCCACTGGAAAGAAAAACTTGGAAGCTTGTGTCTGGTTTGCCTTGGACATTGCCCCATGTGTCCTTTCCCATTGCTGATTTTAATACATATCCTTTCACTTTAATAAACCATGACTGAGTATAACAGCTTTTTCTGAGTCCTGTGAGTCATTCTAGTAAATCATCAAACCTGAGGGTAGTCTTGGGTACTCTAACACAAACCCCATCTAAAATTTAAGAATCCCATCTTTCCTAATAAATGCCCTAACACGCTCCTGGCTTGGGATCTCTTCCCTCTGCCAACACAGAACTGCCCCAGAGCCGGAAGGGAGGGCGGCCACACTGAGGCTGCCAGCTCTGGGGGGGCCCCAGCGGCCGAAGCCGCAACACTCCTGCGGATGGAGGGCCGGTATGTAGGGGAAGATGGTGAAATAGTAAGAGGCAGAGATCACCTTCCTCCCCACAGATACATGAGAAATACATCTACATGTGGAACAACTACAGAACACCTACTGAACGCTGGCAGAAGACCTCGGACATCCCAAAAGACAAGAAACTCCTCACGTACCTGGGTAGGGCAAAAGAAAAAAGAATAAACAGAGACAAAAGAATAGGGATGGGACCTGCACCAGTGGGAGGGAGCCATGAAGGACGAAAGGTTTCCACACACTAGAAGCCCCTTCGCAGGCGGAGCCTGCGGGTGGCAGAGGGAGGAAGCTTCGGTGCCACGGAGGAGAGCACAGCCACAGGGTGCAGAGGGCAAAGCGAAGAGATTCCCACACAGAGGATCGTGCTGACCAGCACTCACCAGCCCAAGAGGCTTGTCTGCTCGATGGGAGTAGAGGCTCAGGCTTCGGTCGGAGCGCTGGGAGAGGACTGGGGTTGGCGGCGTGAACACAGCCTTCAGGGGGTTAGTGCGCCACGGCTGGCCGGGAGGGAGTCTGGGAAAAAGTCTGGACCTGCCGAAGAGGGAAGAGACGTTTTCTTCCCTCTTTGTTTCCTGGTGCGCGAGGAGAGGGGATTAAGAGCGCTGCTTAAAGGAGTTCCAGAGACGGGCTTGAGCCACAGCTAACAGCGCGGACCCCAGAGATGGGCATGAGACGCTAAGGCTGTTGCTGCTGCCACCAAGAAGCCCATGTGCGAGCACAGGTCACTCTCCACACCTCACTTCCGGGGAGCCTATGCAGCCCGCCACCGCCAGGGTCCCGGGATCCAGGGACAACTTCCCTGGGAGAATGCACGGGGCGCCTCAGGCTGGTGCAACATCACACCGGCCTCTGCCGCCGCAGGCTCGCCCAGCACTCCATACCCCTCCCTCCACCCCAGGCTGAGTGAGCCAGAGCCCCCGAATCAGCGGCTCCTTTAACCACATCTTCTCTGAGCGAAGAACAGTCACCCTCCGGTGACCTACATGCAGAGGCGGGGCCAAATCCAAAGCTGAACCTCGGGAGCTGTGTCAACAAAGAAGAGAAAGGGAAATCTCTCCCAGCAGCCTCAGGAGCAGCGGATTAAATATCCACAATCAACTTGATGTACCCTGCATCTGTGGAATACCTGAATAGACAATGAATCATCCCAAATTGAGGAGGTGGACTTTGAGAGCAAGATTTATTATTTTTTCCCCTTTTCCTCTTTTTGTGAGTGTGTATGTGTATGCTTCTGTGTGAGATTGTGTCTGTATACTTTGCTTTCACCATTATCCGTCCGTTGTTTTTCTTTTTTCTTACTTTAAAAAAATTGTTTTTTCTTAATAATTATTTTTTTATTTTAATAACTTTATTTTATTTTTCCTTTCTTTTCTTTTATCCTCTTTCTTTCTAATTTTTCTCCCTTTTATTCTGAGCCGTGCGGATGAAAGGCTATTGGTGCTACAGCCAGGAGTCAGTGCTGTGCCACTGAGGTGGGAGAGCCAACTTCAGCACACTGGTCCACAAGAGACCTCCCAGCTCCACATAATATCAAACAGTGAAAATCTCCCAGAGATCTCCATCTCAACACCAACACCCAGCTTCATTCAACGACCGGCAAGCTACAGTGCTGGACACCCTATGCCAAACAACTAACCAGACAGGAACACAACCCCACCCATTAGCAGAGAGGCTGCCTAAAATCATAATAAGTCCACAGACACCCCAAAACACACCACCAGACATGGACCTGCCCACCAGAAAGACAAGATCCAGCCTCATCAACCAGAAAACAGGCACTAGTCCCCTCCACCAGGAAGCGTACACAACCCACTGAACCAACTTTAGCCACTGGGGACAGACACCAAAAAAAATGGGAACTACGAACCTGTAGCCTGCAAAAAGGAGACCCCAAACACAGTAAGATAAGCAAAATTAGAAGACAGAAAAACACACAGCAGATGAAGGGGCAAGATAAAAACCTACCAGACCTAACAAATGAAGAGGAAATAGGCAGTCTACCTGAAAAAGAATTCAGAATAATGATAGTAAAGATGATCCAAAATCTTGGAAATAGAATAGAGAAAATGCAAGAAACCTTTAACTAAAGAGGAAACAAGCAAAGATGGACAACACAATAAATGAAATTAAAAAATACTCTAGAAGGGATCAATAGCAGAATAACTGAGGCAGGAGAATGGATAAGTGACCTGGAAGATAAAATAGTGGAAATAACTACCCCAGAGCTGAATAAAGAAAAAAGAAAGAAAAGAACTGAGGACAGTCTCAGAGACCCCTGGGACAACATTAAACACTCCAACATTCGAATTATAGAGGTTCCAGAAGAAGAAGAGAAAAAGAAAGGGACTGAGAAAATATTTGAAGAGATTATAGTTGAAAACTTCCCTAATATGGGAAAGGAAATAGTTAATCAAGTCCAGGAAGCACAGAGAGTCCCATAAAGGATAAATCCAAGGAGAAACATGCCAAGACACATATTAATCAAACTGTCAAAAATTAAATACAAAGAAAACATATTAAAAGCAGCAAGGGAAAAACAACAAATAACACACAAGGGAATCCCCATAAGGTTAACAGCTGATCTCTCAGTAGAATCTCTGCAAGCCAGAAGGGAGTGGCAGGACATATTTATGGTGATGAAGTAGAAAAACCTACAACCAAGATTACTCTACCCAGCAAGGATCTCATTCAGATTTGGTAGAGAAATTAAAATCTTTAGAGACAAGCAAAAGGTGAGAGAGTTCAGCACCACCAAACCAGCTTTACAACAAATGCTAAAGTATCTTCTCTAGGCAAGAAACAAAAGAGAAAAAAAAAGACCTATAATAACAAACCCAAAACAATTAAGAAAATGGGAATAGGAACATACATATCGATAATTACCTTAAATGTAAATGGATTAAATGCTCCCACCAAATAACACAGACTGGCTAAATGGATACAAAAATAAGACCCATATATATGCTGTCTACAAGAGACCCATTTCAGACCTAGGGACACATACAGACTGAAAGTGAGGGGATGGAAAAAGATATTCCATGCAAATGGAAATCAAAAGAAAGCCAGAGTAGCAATTCTCATATCAGACAAAATACACTTTAAAATAAAGACTATTTCAAGAGACAAAGAAGGCCACTATATAATGATCAAGGGATTGATCGAAGAAGATATAACAATTGTAAATATTTATGCACCCAACATAGGAGCACCTCAATACATAAGGCAAATGCTAACAGCCATAAAAGGGGAAATCAACAATAACACATTCATAGTAGTGGACTTTAACACCCCACTTTCACCAATGGACAGATCATCCAAAATGAAAATAAATAAGGAAACACAAGCTTTAAATGATACATTAAACAAGATGGACTTAATTTATATTATAGGAAATTCCATCCAGAAACAACAGAACACACATTCTTCTCAAGTGCTCATGGAACATTCTCCAGGATAGATCATATTTTGGTTCACAAATCAAGCCTTGGTAAATTTAAGAAATTTGAAATTGTATCAAGTATGTTTTCTGGCCACAATGCTATGAGGCTAGATATAAATTACAGGAAAAGATCTGTAAAAAATACAAACACATGGAGGCTAAAAAGTACATACTTAATAACGAAGTGATAACTAAAGAAATCAAAGAGGAAATCAAAACATACATAGAAACAAATGACAATGGAGACACGATGACCTAAAACCTATGGGATGCAGCAAAAGCAGTTCTAAGAGGGAAGTTTATAGCAATACAATCCTATGTTAAGAAACAGGAAACATCTCGAATAAACAACCTAACCTTGCACCTAAAGCAATTAGAGAAAGAAGAACAAAAACCCCCCAAAGTTAGCAGAATGAAAAAAATCATAAAGATCAGATCAGAAATAAATGAAAAAGAAATGAAGGAAATGATAGCAATGATCAATAAAATTAAAAGCTGGTTTTTTGAGAAGAGAAAAAAAAATTAACAAACCATTAGTGAGACTCATCAAGAAAAAAAGAAGACTCAAATCAATAGAATTAGAAATGAAAAAGGAGAAGTAACAACTGACAATGCAGAAATACAAAAGATCATGAGAGATAACTACAAGGAACTCTATGACAATATAATGGACAACCTAGAAGAAATGAACAAATTCTTAGAAATGCCTAACCTGCCAAGCCTGAACCAGGAAGAAACAGAAAGTATGAAGAGACCAATCACAAGCACTGAAATTGAAACTGTGATTAAAAATCTTCCAAAAAACAAAAGCCCAGGACCAAATGGCTTCACAGGCGAATTCTTTCAAACATTTAGAGACGAGCTAACACCTATCCTTCTCAAACTCTTCCAGAATATAGCAGAGGGAGGAACACTACCAAACTCATTCTACAAGGCCACCATCACCCTGATACCAAAACCAGACAAGGATGTCACAAAGAAAGAAAACCACAGGCCAATATCACTGTTGAATACAGATGCAAAAATCCTAAACAAACTACTAGTAAACAGAATACAACAGCACATTAAAAGAATCATACACCATGATCAAGTGCGGTTTATTCGAGAAATGCAAGGATTCTTCAATATACGCAAATCAATCAATGTGATACACCATATTAACAAATTGAAGGAAAAAAACCATATGGTCATCTCAATAGATGCAGAGAAAGCTTTCGACAAAATTCCACACCCATTTATGATAAAAACCCTGCAGAACTTAGGCATAGAGGGAATTTTTCTCAACATAATAAAGGCCATATATGACAAACCCACAGCCAACATCGTCCTCAATGGTGAAAAACTGAAAGCATTTCCACTAAGATCAGGAACAAGACAAGGTTGCCCACTCTCACCACTATTATTCAACATACTTTTGGAAGATTTAGCCACAGCGATCAGAGGAGAAAAGGAAATAAAAGGAATCCAAATCGGAAAAGAAGAAGTAAAGCTGTCACTGTTTGCAGATGACATGATACTATACATAGAGAATCCTAAAGATGCTACCAGAAAACTATTAGAGCTAATCAATGAATTTGGTAAAGTAGCAGGATACAAAATTAATGCACAGAAATCTCTGGCATTCCTATACACTAATGACGAAATATCTGAAAGTGAAATCAAGAAAACACTCGCATTTACCATTGCAACAAAAGGAATAAAATATTTAGGAATAAACCTACCTAAGGAGACAAAAGCCCTGTATGCAGAAAATTACAAGACACTGATGAAAGAAATTAAAGATGATAAAAATAGATGGAGAGATATACCATGTTCTTGGATTGGAAGAATCAACATTGTGAAAATGACTCTATTACCCAAAGCAATCTACAGATTCAAGGCGATCCCTATCAAACTACCACTGGCACTTTTCACAGAACTAGAACAAAAAATTTCACAATTTGTATGGAAACACAAAAGACCCCGAATAGCCAAAACAATCTTGAGAATGAAAAACGGAGCTGGAGGAATCAGGCTCTCTGAATTCAGGCTATACTACAAAGCTATAGTGGTACTGGCACAAAAACAGAAATATAGATCAATGGAACAGGATAGAAAGCCCAGAGGTAATCCCACGCACATATTGTCACCTTATCTTTGATAAAGGAGGCAGGAATCTACAGTGGAGAAAGGACAGCCTCTTCAATAAGTGGTGCTGTGAAAACTGGACAGGTACATGTAAAAGTATGAGATTAGATCACTCCCTAACTCCATACAGAAAAATAAGCTCAAAATGGATTAAAGACCTCAATGTAAGGCCAGCAACTATCAAACTCTTAGAGGAAAACATAGGCAGGACACTCTATGGCATAAATCACAGCAAGATCCTTTTTGACCCACCTCCTAGAGAAATGGAATTAAAAACAAAAATAAACAAATGGGACCTAATGAAACTTCAAAGCTTTTGCACAGCAAAGGAAACCATAATCAAGACCAAAAGACAACCCTCAGAATGGGAGAAAATATTTGCAAATGAAGCAACTGACAAAGGATTAATCTCCAAAATGTACAAGCAGCTCATGCAGCTCAATAACAAAAAAACAAACAACCCTTTCCAAAAATGGGCAGAAGTCCTAAATAGACATTTCCCCAAAGAAGATATACAGACTGCCAACAAACACGTGAAAGAATGCTCAACACAATCATTAGAGAAATGCAAATCCATACTACAATGAGATATCATCTCACACCAGTCAGAATGGCCATCATCAAAAACTCTAGAAACAATAAATGCTGGAGAAGGTGTGGAGAAAAGGGAACACTCTTGCACTGCTGGTGGGAATGTGAATTGGTACAGCCACTATGGAGAACAGTATGGAGGTTCCTCAAGAAACTACAAATAGAATTACCATATGACCCAGCAATCGCACTACTGGGCATATACCCTGAGAAAACCATAATTCAAAAAGAGTCATGTACCAAAATTTTTATCGCAGCTCTATTTACAATAGCCAGGAGATGAAAACAACCTACGTGTCCATCATCACATGAATCGATAAAGAAGATGTGGCACATATATACAATGGAATATTACTCAGCCATAAAAATAAACGAAATTGAGCTATTTGTAATGAGGTGGATGGACCTAGAATCTGTCATACAGAGTGAAGTAAGTCAGAAAGAGAAAGACAAATACCATAAGCTAACATATATATGGAATTTAAGAAAAAAAAATGTCATGAAGAGCCTAGGGGTAAGACAGGAATAAATACACAGACCTACTAGAAAATGGACTTGAGAATATGGGGAGGGGGAAGGGTAATCTGTGACAACGTGAGAGAGTGGCATGGACATATATACACTACCAAACATAAAAGAGATAGCTAGTGGGAAGCAGCCACATAGAACAGGGAGATTACTCGGTGCTTTGTGACCACCTAGAAGGGTGGGATAGGGAGGGTTGGAGGGAGGGAGATGCAAGAGGGAAGAGATATGGTAACATATGTATATGTATAACTGATTCAGTTTGTTATAAAGCAGAAACTAACACATCATTGTAAAGCAATTATACTCCAATAAAGCTGTAAAAAAAAAAAAAATGCCCTAACAGTATCAAATGGACCCTCTACGTTTAGGGATTCAATTTGCATTGTACATTAGCTATGCAGAGGATTAGGCTTTGTATTTGTTTTTCATAAATCTCTTATTAATTTCCAGCACAGACAAAATTTTCTTTGAAAGAAGGAAAATGTATTTGTGTCATCAGTTAATTCTATCACACATTTAAGGAAGAATTATTACCAATTTTAAACAAGCTTTGAAAACATGGAAAAGGTAATGTTTTTCAACCCATGTTAGAAGGCCAAAATAGCCTAGTCACCTAAGCATACCTAAGAAAGATAAGGGCATTACAAACAGGAAAAAATAAGAATACAACATATCTCATAAGTATAAATACTAAATCCACAGGTATATAGATAAGGACAATTTGGCACTACTAACTTGTCTTTATATTACTTTTACAATGCTTTTTTTATATGAAACTCAAATTATGGAATTCACCACATTTAGAAAATAAGAAAAACTACAAGTTTCTTAATAGACATACAAAAGGCATGTCTTGGAATTCAACATCTAAACTTCCATTCATGAATAAGCTAGAAAGCACAATAGCCAGAACACGGAATCAACCTAAATGTCCAACAATAGATGAATAGATAAAGATGATGTGGTACATATATACAATGGAATATTACTCAGCCATAAAAAGGAATGAAATTGGGTTATTTGTAGAGATGTGGATGGACCTAGAGTCTGTCATGCAGAGTGAAGTAAGCCAGAAAGAGAAAAACAAATGTCGTATATTAACACATATATGTGGAATCTAGAAAAATGGTGCAGATGAACCTATTTGCATGGCAGGAATAGAGACATAGACATAGAGAACAGACATGTGGACATGGTGGGGGGAAGGGGGAGTAGGACAAATTGGGTGATTAGGTTTGACATAAATACACTACCATGTGTAAAATAGATAAGTAGCAGGAAGATTCTGTATAACACAGGGAGCTCACCTCGGTGCTCTGTGATGACCTGGAGGGGTGGGTTGGGGGGAGGCTCAAGAGGGAAGGGATATAGGTATACATATAGCTAATTCACTTCATTGTACTGCAGAAACTAACACATTATTGTAAAGCAATTTTACTCCAATTTAAAAAAAATGAATAAGCTAGAAAGCTAGGAAGAGAGAAAAGTAAAGTTACTAAAAATAGTTGAATTATAATGTTTGAAATGTGTTAACTTTATGATATGTGAAATATACTTCAGTAAGATTGTTTATTTAAAAAGGAAAAAATGTAAACCTAGAAATAGAAGGAAACTTTCTAATATGATAAATGATATCTATTTTAATAACTTACAACAATCATATTTAATGATAAAATATCAAGAATTTGTATTGCCATAATAATGATGCATAACACCCCTCTCCCCAACCTATTGACTTAAAATAACAATTATTTATTTGTATTTGAACAACTGTGGATCATCACCAAAAGAACTTGCCTTCAATCTGGGGTTTTGTCTAGGTCTATTCAACATGACGTACATCCTTCAAAAACCAGGAAGCTGCTTGAGTCATTTTTTTCTCATGATGGTAGAAGTACAAGTGGACAAGTTCCACTGAGAAAGCTCTTCTAAAGCTTTTGCTTGTGTCACATCTACTAGTGTTGCATTTGTCAAAACAATTCATAGGACCAACCACAACATTAATGGAGCAGAAAAGTATAATCAATCCATGGCAGAAAGAGAGTAAAGGTTTGCTTTAAAAAACCCAGTGCTACATGTAATGCTACCTGTTCATAACAGCATTAATCACAATAGCCAAAAAGGTGGAAATAACCAAAGGATCCATCAACGGGTAAGTGGATAAACAAAATGTGCTATATACATACAATGGAATATTATTCAGCCTTTAAAAAGAAGTAAATTCTGACACATGCTACATGCATGCACTTTGAAGACATTAGCTAAATGAAACAAATCAGTCACAAAAAGACAAATACTATTTGATTCCACTTATATAAGTAGGTCAAATTCATAGAGACAGAAAGTAGAATGGTGATTGCCAGGGACTGAAGGGAGGAAGCATGGAGAGTTATTGTTTTGTTTTGTTTTGTTTTTGTTTTTTTGCGGTACGTGGGCCTCTCACTGTTGTGGCCTCTCCCGTTGCGGAGCACAGGCTCCGGACGCGCAGGCTCAATGGCAATGGCTCACGGGCCCAGCCGCTCCACGGCATGTGGGATCCTCCCGGACCGGGGCACGAACCTGCGTCCCCTGCATCGGCAGGCTGACTCTCAACCACTGCGCCACCAGGGAAGCCCGAGAGTTATTGTTTAATGGGTACCGAATTTCAGTTTTGCAAGATGAAATTGTTCTGAAGATTGATGGTGGCGATGGCTGCACAACTTAAATGCATTTATCACTACTGTACACTTCAAAAATTATTAATATGGGGCTTCCCTGGTGGCGCAGTGGTTGAGAGTCTGCCTGCCAATGCAGGGGACAAGGGTTCGTGCCCCGGTCCGGGAGGATCCCACATGCCGTGGAGCGGCTGGGCCCGTGAGCCATGGCCACTGAGCCTGCGCGTCCGGAGCCTGTGCTCCGCAGCAGGAGAGGCCACAACAGCGAGAGGCCCGTGTACCGCAAAAATATATATATATATATATATATATATTATTAATATGGTAAATTTTATGTTATGCATATTTCACTACAGTTTTAAAAAACACCCAAGCTATCACAATCCATCTTCGCTACTTCTATTTAGGTACTACAGGTCTTTGCTAATGCAAACAGGCAAGAAAAACAGATTAAAGCCAAACAGATAGGAAAAGAAGTCATAAAAACGTTACTGTAAGTAGATCATATGATTTATTCATATAGAAAGTCCAAAAGAATCTATAGATAAACATTAGAATTAGAGTGGATATTGGAAGATTGTTGAATCAAAGGTTGATATACAAAAACCAAATGAATTTCTATAATCACAAAAGAAGGTAAAAATATACCATTAAAATAGCATCAATAAATAACATATGTAGGAATATAGCTAATAAGAGGTATATAAGACTTTTACATGGAAAATTATTAAGTGAGAGAAAAGTATAAAAAATCTAAATGAATGGATAAACTATTTTTATGGATTGAAGTCTCATTACTGTAAAGATGTCAATTCTCCCCCAAATAATTTATAAATTCAGTGCAACCCCCTGCCAAATGCTAACAGTGTTTGTGTGTATATTTTTATGCATACATGTGTATGGAAATGGATAATCTGATTCTAAAATTCATATAGAAATGCAAAGCACCACAAAGAGAAAAACAAACTTTGTTTGGATAAGAACAAAGTTAGGAGATCTGTCATATCACAAAACAAAATTTACTACAAAAGAACAATGATTAAGACTGTGATGTAGCCAAGGATAGAAATGAACAGAACAGAGAAGAGCATTCAGAAACAGACCCAAATCCATATATTCCCTTCAACTATAATAAAAGGGGTATGATAGAGGAAGTGGAAGAAGTGCAGGTTTTTTTCAAGAATTGGTGCTGAATCAATTTGAGGTCCACATAGGAAAAATGAAACTTTACTGCTACTTAATTTCATACAAAAATTAATTCCAGGTGGATTACAAATCCAAATGTAAAAGGTAAAATGTACAGACTTTAAAAGTTAACACTGGAGAATAACTTCATGACCTTAGAGTAGTAAAAGATTTATTAAACAGAACACAGGAAGCACTAAACAAAATGAAAAATATTAATGAATTAGAATATATTAAAATTTTGAACTTTCTGTGACTGACCTCTTTATAAAGAGAATGAAAAGGCAAGGATAAGTTTTTTAGAATAAATGTAACTGCCAAAGGGTTTATATCAAGAATTTACAGCAAATTTTTTCAAATCGGTATGAAGGTGACAACCCAATAGAAAAATGACAAGAAAATTGAATAGAAACGTTTTAAAATTGTATGAACAGGTGACCACAAATTATGTAACTCATAAATTACATAATCCACTCTGATCAACCAACACTAATACAGCTATGGAAGGACAAATTCATGAGATACAATAGGTTTTACTCAGAACCCAAACCTCAAGAAAGAATACAAGACAACATGTACAGTAACAACATACAGGAGGCTAACAACTCCCAGGTATGATTCTTAAGGTCCCACTCCCCATTTGGGTTTCATGTAGTCAAGGGAGAAGAACAACTGGGCCTAGAGTACTTGTAAAGGTATCATTTCTAGACACATTGCTGTCCCTCTAGCCCCTTTAGGAGTATATGACTAGCTGCCATTTTCCAGTTTTTCTGTACCTCATCAATTACATGTCACTTGTCAGTAATCTATTATTCAATGAACAGTCTCAACAATGAGGTACAGGTTGGTACATAATATTTATATTGGATGCTATATACACTCCCATAAACTCACTGAGTTCATGATGCAAGGAGGATTCAATGAATAGTCAAATCCTCAGGTTATCCTTGAGGTGAGAGGAAAGGCTGTTAACATCACATTCCATTCGTTATTAGGAAATGTAATTTAAACTACAATAAGATACTCTTACACACCCTTCAGAAGAGGTAATTACAAAGTGTTGGAAGATAAAAAACAAGGTCCTACTGTGTAGTAGAAGGAACTATATTCAATATCCTGTGAAAAACCATAATGGAAAAGAATATGAAAAAGAACATATATATGTATAACTGAATCACTCTGCTGTACAGCAGAAATTAACACAACATTGTAAATCAACTATACTTCAATAAAAAATTTTTTTAAAGTGTTGGAGAGGATATGGTACAACTGGAACTCTAACTACCAGTGGGATTTTAATTTGTACAAACATTTTGGAAAACTGTTTGGCAGTGTTCACTGAAATTAAGCACACACATTCTCTATGAGACCTTATTTCCACTTCTAAAATATATTATTCAACAGAAATACATACCTAAGTATATGAGTGTTTATGTGAAATGGTACAGGTCTGGCATAATTGTGACAGAGGAGCTAAAAAAAGATACTGGCAGTCAGACTACAGAGCCATCCTTTTACTTATATATCCATGGTTATATAACCAACATATTCTGAAGAATCCTTAATCAACTGAAATTGGTTTCTTTGGTTATCATTTCAATGTCTAAAGACAGAAAAACATAACTGATCTCTTTACCCACTGCCGGATAAATCAGCATCTTACTGAAGGAAAGGAAAATAAATGAAGTGTGCTATTTTAATTGTAGTTTTTCCTTCTTCATTTCTCTTCTTTCTTATATATAAATTGTTTTTGCATTTATTAGGAAAAACCAGTCCATAATTGTTTTTCTTGAATTAAAGGAAATAGCATGTAAATAATATATATGTATATCTTTGAGTTATTTGCTGACATAAACCAACAGACGTATACAGGAGGCAAAATTCAGGAGAGGTTTCTTCTGGGAAGAGGATCAGAATTTATAATTTTGAAGAAACACATGGGATGCCTATGGGTGGTAGTAATGTTCTTTTTTTTTTGACCTGAGTAAAGATTACAAGAGTGTCAGTGTAGTGATAAATTATGGAGTTGTACATGCTTCTTTATATGTATGTTATATTAAAACTAAAAAATTATGAATACAGAAAAATGTTTTAAAAGATCAAGGAACTTTGTGGATATATTCATCATCTTAGAATGTTACAAAATTCAAGAAGTGTTTATCTTTTGAAAATGTGTTCCTTATACTTTTTCCTTCTCTTGCTAGAGAAAATTACCTCATTTACTAAATAAGTAGGCAGATTTTGGTATGCCTAATTCTAATATTAAAGGGTAACATTGACTATCAAAGGGATGCTTTTTAAAATGTGTTTTTAGAAACAACTGGAAACTATAGATTCCATGCAATCCCCTATCAAACTACCAATGGCATTCTTCACATAATTAGAACAAAACATTTTACAATTCGTATGGAAACACAAAAGACCCCAAATAGCCAAAGCAATCTTAAGAAAGAAAAACGGAGCTAGAGGAATCAGGCTCCCCAACTTCAAAATATACTACAAAGCTACAGTAATCAAGACAGTATTGTACAGGCACAAAAACAGAAATACAGATCAATGGTACAGGATAGAAAACCCACAATTAAACCCATGCACATTTAGTCACCTAATTTATGACAAAGGAGGCAAGAATATACAATGGAGAAAAGACAGCCTCTTCAATAAGTGGTGCTGGGAAAACTGGACACCTACATCTAAAAGAATGAAATTAGAAACTCCCTAAGACCATACACAAAAATAAACTCAAAATGAATTAAAGACCTAAATGTAAGACCAGACACTATAAAACTCTTAGAGGAAAGCATAGGAAAAACACTCTTTGACATAAACAAGAGCAAGATCTTTTTTGACTCACCTCATAAAGTAATGAAAATAAAAAGAAAAATAAACAAATGGGACCCAATGAAACTTAAAAGCTTTTGCACAGCAAAGGAAACCATAAACAAGACGAAAAGACAACCCTCAGAATGGGAGAAAATATTTGCAAATGAAATAATGGACAAAGGATTAATCCCCCAAATGTACAAACAGCTTATAGAGCTCAATATCAAAAAAAAAAACAATCCAATTAAAAAATGGGTGGAAGAGCTAAATAGACATTTCACCAAAGAAGACATATAGATGGCCAAGAGGTACATGAAAAGATGCTCAACATCACTAATTATTGGAGAAATGCAAATCATAACTACAATGAGGTATCACCTCACACCAGTCAGAATGGCCATTATCAAAAAATCTAGAAACAATAAATGCTGGAAAGTGAGTGGTGAAAAGGGAACCCTCCTGCACTGTTGGTGGGAATGTAAGTTGATACAACCACTTTGGAGAACAGTATGGAGGTTCCTTAAAAAACTAAAAATAGAACTACCATATGACCCAGCAATCCCACTATTGGGCATATACCCTAAGAAAACCATAATTCAAAAAGAGACATGTATCACAATGTTCACTGCAGCACTATTTACAATAGCCAGGACATGGAAGCAACATAAGTGTCCACTGACAGATGAATGGATAAAGAAGATGCGGCACATGTATACAATAGAATATTATGCAGCCACAAAAAGAAACGAAATTTAGTTAGTTGTAGTGAGGTGGATGGACCTAGAGTCTGTAATACAGAGTGAAGTAAGTCAGAAAGAGAAAAACAAATACCGTGTGCTAACGTATATATATATATATGGAATCTAAAAAAAAAAGAAATGGTACTGATGAACCTAATGGCAGGGCAGGAATAAAGATGTAGACATAGAGAATGGACTTGAGGACATAGAGAGGGAGAGGGAAGCTTGGGTGAAGTGAAAGTAGCATCGACATATATACACTACCAAATGTAAATATTTAGTGGGAAGCAGCAGCATAGCACAAGGAGATGAGCTCAGTGCTTTGTGACGACCTAGAGGGGTGGGATTGGGAGGGTGGCAGGAGGCTCAAGAGGGAGGGGATATGGGGATATATGTATGCATGTGGCTGATTCATTTTGTTGTACAACAGAAACCAACACAGCATTGTGAAGCAATTATACTCCAATAAAGATGTATTAAAAAAATAAACTGGAAAAATACAAATACATTCTTGATAGAAATAATGGTTTGAGATGAGTGTTAAATAATTGGATTTACAGACAGAGAAATAAAGAAAGAAGTATTTTCTTACACTTGAAGATTATTAAAATGCGAAGAACAAAATTCATGCAATGTTAATAACGATAGGTTTCACACCTTCTATATTTTAGACACACATTTATCTGATACAAATGAAATATCCATGTTCTGCATGCCTTGTTTGACTGCTTTTCATTACAAGTCCTTCACTTGTACAGAAACTTTGACTGCACAATTATATGGCTCAGTGGTGTAATGAAATGCTGTTACAGTACTATAGGAGCTGTATCACAATTTCATAGGTTATACTACAACTGAAGAAATTTATAACGATACACTTAATGGGCATAAAGTATGATATATCTTACTTGTAATTATTGTCAGCTAATACCTTTCTCTAACTTAACACATATATAGCCATGCTGTATACCTGAGAAGATTTTTCTGTAAGATTTTTACATGTTACTGTTTGACAAGTAATGATGTATTCAATAAATACCCCTAACATAGTTTTACAATACTGAGGAAATAATACATTTTTAAAAATCAGCATCTTTAAAATCCTGAAATAAAGTGATAAAATATCCCAGACATAAATATATGTATCTCTCTATATAAATATAGACTTTTTCAAGTTATGTTTCCCCGAAAAATATACATGGAATTAATGCATAGATTTTTTTCATATCACATTTTCCAGAAAACTTTGTATACTCTAAAAGAGTGGTTTTCGCACTTTAATGTGCATAAGAATCTTTTGATGTTGCTTATTATAACACATATTCTTATGTCCTGCATGCAGAAATTCTCTTTCAGTTCATCAGCAGTTGGATCTAGAACTCTACCCTTTAATAAGCAGCTTAGGTGGTTGTGAACCATATTTTGAGAAACACTGTTCTAAGGATTCAGCCTGTATTCACAAGGAACAATGTCTCTTCAAAATATAATCCTAAAAATAAGAAGAAAACTTGAATTCTCATTAGCGTTTAGAAGAAGTGAAACAATATCACAAAAAGAAGCTCATTTTTCATTGGCCAGATTATCAACCTGTGAAGCCAAATTAGAATTGGTTCATAATCATATATCCCTAAGAAAGATTCAAATAATTCTATGTAAATAAAAATACAGTTTACAAGAAAGTAAAGAGTTTTCAAAAGTAAAGATTTAAATAAAACAGGATCATTTATGGAGCATTCTAATTTTTAAACTTGTCTTCAGTTAGCTCTTTGACTCAAAAGGAACATATAAATGACATAGAAATGAACAAAAAGGTATTTCTTCTTAGCTCTTCATTAGTTTTCCTTATGACTTTTAGAATATTCCTTACTGTATCGGGCTATTCTTAAAAAGCAAAACAAACAAACAAACAAAACAAAACAAAAACACAACAAAACAAAAAAACAACCATCACCACCTATGTCACTAGGATGCTAAAAGGCTTACCTAAGTTTTATATAGCCAAAAACCTTGCAACTTATAACGTATCATAAATGATAATCAAAAAGACATGTTTCACTAACCTTATGATATGATCTATCTACTGCAACTAACAGAGGTCCTTCTCTTGACTCTCATCCATTATTCTGGGTATTCAGTTCAGTAAGGCTAGCACCTTATTCACCTAAGTTCAGGAGTTTAGAAGCATTGTTAATTTTATTTCACTTTATCTGCATATTTGGAAACTATCGCCTGCTTCTTTCAATTATATGTATAGGTTCATCCAGTGCAACTCCTGCGGGTCGTGTAACGCTGACAAGACTGCAAGAGTGCTAACTTCAGGTCCATACAGGAACTGTGATTATAGGCCATGACTGTTAAATAATATTTAGAAAATATATACATTGGTCTTTGCCCCTAGTTCCTGGCACAGAAATCCTAAAACCTGTGTAATTTCCTAAGTGATAAGAGCGCTCAGAGCATCTTTTGTTCTAAAATTGGTCTTTGTCCCCAGGTGCTGACACAGAGCTCCTAAATTCCTCGGAATTTCCTGGGTAATAAGAGTGTGTTTTGTTCTAAAGAGGTGGTATGGGCTCCTGGATGGAACCAGAAATACCAAACTATGATTAGAAGCTTGGAACTTTCAAGCCCTACTCCCCATTCTCCAGGAAAGGGAGAGCTGGAAATTGAGTTAATGATGGATCATGCCTACATGATGAAGCCTCCACAAAAATTCCAATAGTATTGGAGTTTGTTGAGTCTCCAGGTTGGGGAATACATTCAAGTGCCAGGAGAGTGGTATACCTCAACTCCACGGGGACAGAAGCTCCTGTGCTTGGGACCCTCCCAGAACTCACCCTATGTAACTCTTCATCTGACTTTTCATCTGTATTCTTGATCATACCCTTTATTATATAATAAATTGGTAAACATTAAGTGTTTCCCTGAGTTCATGAGCCATTATAGCAAATAATCAAATCTAAGGGGGAGGAGGTCATAGAAACTTCTGATTTATAGCCAAGTTGGAAGGCTGTGGGTAACCTGGGGATCTACTACTTGTAATTGGCATATGAAGTGGGAAGCAGTCTTGGGAGACTGAGCCCTTAACCTGTGGGATCTGACACTATCTACCTGGAGACAGTGTCAGAATTTAGTTAAATTGTAGGACACCCTGCTGGTATCAAAGAGAACTGCTTGACGTGGGGAAAAAATCCTAGGCATTTGGTGTCAGAAGTGTTGTGAGTGTGGTAACAGCGTTAGAATAAAGGAGAGACAAACAGGAGAAGTGGGGTTTTCCTACTTAATAACCTACATAAATATGCTATAAACTTAACAAGTCATATAACATGATTTGCAGCCTCTCAGCTTCTGCAAGTATTTATATACCATAACCACTTCAGATAAAGCTTTTAATATTACAGTAAGTAGCTACAAAATCAATTCTGATATTGTACTATAGATTTAGTCTACAAGAGAAAAGTACGGTCATGTTAAAAGCAGTAAGAAATGCTTACAAGAAAATAAAGGTTTTATTTCCATAAGTTTCCATAAAGTCTCTTTTAGACACCCCTTGTATTCTGAGTATTGATTTCTGGCCTGGCAATCTCCAAAATGAAAATACACCACCAAGAATAAAAGAATTTTAGGATTAACTCAAATACATATGTCAATTTATAAATCATTTACGTAATACTACATTAATATATTAAGCTTATTTTAAAACATTCAAAGGTATTTTAATGATATGTTAAAAACACAGGCGGTTCTAATACTCCTCCAGCACAATATGCATCAGCACAGGCAAGAGCCACACCACTTTGGTGATCACCATTGTCACTACCATAAAGCTTCCTATTGAGCTTCCCAGGTTTTTCTTTCTTGCTGTCCTAATCTAACTCTAAGAGATATCTTCTTGAAGCTCAAAGCTTTAAAAATTATTCCCACACTTCAGCATTGTCTATACTAGATGGTTCATGACAAACACTATGCATTTGGAAATATAAAATATTTCATGAATTTTAACATGCATTTATTGACCCTTCTCCAGTAATATTTAAGGTATATAATTTTTTGAAGTTTTTTCTAATTTAAGAGAGGGTTTTTTAAAATTATAAGTGTTACATCTCATTGCCTTGTGACTCTTTTAAAGATTGAGTTCTGAAAACTGTAAGTGAATCAAGTAAAGACATGAAAAATAGGACATATAAACGATGCTGAAATAATGACAGTAAGTTTCCTTTGGAAAAATAAAGAGAAGAATACATATAAACCCATTTAATATTGGGACCTCTGTGAACATACAAATGGAACAAGGAAAAATGATACAGCACTACATCCCATCCAGTGGAATCCCATCTCATACAGGGTAAATGTTCTAAAATCAGTTAATTCCTAAGTCGTATGTAATCAAATCATACACAAGGGAGTAATCGCTTTGACCATCCCATGAAAATTTTGTAATAAGAGATCATACTGCAATAATGCTACCAAAGCTAGCTTTTCCTCTAACAGGATCAGACAGATGTTTTGTCAGCTGGCAACAGATGGAAGTTTTGACTGGCACTTAGAGTCATTAGTATCTCAATTTTGAGTCCTCAAACACTAAAATTACACTCAGGCTACAAGACACTTAAACAATGAGAGGGCTTCTGAAACTGACATTAAGCCCACACTCATCCCAGCCCTCATCCTCAACAGCAAAAACCTCACTTTCTTCCTTAGGATCACCTTGGGGCATAAGGGCCTTGAGTACAAAAGCAGTTGAATTTCTTTCATTATTTAATTTTCTCCACAACCTCTTCCCCTTCTCTTTCTCTCCCTCCAAGAACACATTGTTCATTCTGAAATTCAAAGAATGTAAATACATGCATGATGTAATTTCACACTCCACTGTGAGGTATGCAAAAGACAAGTGTTCCAGGGCAGATTTGGAATGGAAACTATAGAAATGATGAAATACAAGAAAGTATTTAATGATTACAATCTGTTGGGCATTCTGCTTATATTTCTTAGGGATGCCTAAATGTAGGTATATTTTTAAAATCTCTAAACAGCATTTAAATTTTTTATTTAATGAAGTTATTAATGCTAAAATCTTCACAATAATGTACACAGACCTGATTTTTTTTCAGTCACTTGCCTCCCTCTTCTGTACTTTAGTCCCTACAGCTTTTCATTTGTATAATGCATATAATTAGGGTATCAAGTTAGAATATTCAAATTTCGAGCATGATGCACCAGTTTCTAACAAAACCCACTCTTTTTAGATGTTAACTTATTAAAGGAAAGAAGACTACCTCTTGTTTTATGCAACTTCAGGAATTCAGGGTGAATCATAACTATAATGACTAGTAATTTTGTATACCTAGTGTCACTAGAAGAATTCAAATGGATGTTCAAGGGAAAATAATTGTCATACTTGTGTCACAGGATGAGGGAGACATTTATGTTTCTTTTGCTATTTTTTTACAGTTCAAATTTTATTTTGTTTCCATATACATGGAAACAAATAAGAAAAACTTTGTATGTGTATGATTTTCATCTTCTGCTCAGGTTATTTACTTGTCTTATATGTTTGTGTAGGAGGGATGGGGGAGTGGGGAGCAAGATAAGAGAGCAGAGATAAAACTGGAAAAATGTTTTGATCTTTTTCTCCCACTTTAATGAATGAGGAAAATGCAAGTTTTTGATCAGCTACAAAGATTCCTGTCCCCTTATTTGCTATTAGTATTTTAGGAGTTATTTTTGGAAAATAGACCTCTATTAAATTAAAATTTTCTCCATATTAGGAATAGCAAATATCAATGTAAATTTGTTATTCATATTTGTCTTTATGCAAAGCATGTTTTTTCTCAGTTCTGTCATAAACTGGATTTCTCTTATTTATTAAAAGATGTTCAGAGAAATCTAGCAATATGCTTTATATCTACTTTGTTCATCATTTACAGAACTTAAACACTTAATAAATGCTAATTTCTCAAACTTCCAACACCAAAAATAAATGAAGATTACTTCCAAAAGGTTTATTTCACCATACTCCTATGTAGAAAAAAATTATTATTTTCATACTGTATTCAATCAGTGTGTGAACTAGAATTAGGTAGTTTTAAAGCCCATAAGAGTTTACATTAGAAAATGTGGCAGAAACCTGCAAACTGTCTGTCTAACCTCTTATTTCCAGGCCCACATCTAGACTAAATTTCCCCAACTCCTTTATAGTTAGCTGAGTTCAGGTCAACCATACAACAAAGCACTAGCCAACAAAATGTGAGAACAAATAATGTATACCATTGCCTAAATAGTACCATTAAAATCTCCTTGATCTATGCTGCATGACCTTGACCTTCTGGCTAGCTTAATGATGACCAAAGTAATTTCAGAAGCTGCATGTTGATTGACAGATCCACAAGAGCTCAGGAGCCTGGATCCCTGAATTACTGCATGGACTTTTCACAAATTAGAAATAAACTGTTGTTTTTTTCCCCCCAGCTTCATTGGGAAATAATAGACAATACAATTGTATTTAAAGTGTACAACATGATATGATATGATACAATATACATTGTGGAATGATTACCAAGATCAAGATAATTAATACATTCATCACCACCACACCACACACAGTTAATTCTTTTTATGTGTGTGGTGAGAACACTTAAGGTTTATTCTCAGCAAATTTCAAGTATACAATACCATATTGTTAATCATTTTCACCATGCTATACATTAGAATCTCAGAACTTATTTATCTTACAACTGACAGTATGTACACTTTGATGTACATCTCCCTATTTCCCACTCTTCCCAGCCCCAGGCAACCACTCTTCTATTCACTATTTCTACAAAATCAGCTTTTCTTTTTTTTTTTAAAGATTTTACATGTAGGTGATACCAGTCAGTATTTCCTCTTCTCTATCTGGCTGATTTCACTTAGCATAATGCCCTCCAGCTTCATCCACGTTGTTGCAAGTGGCAGGATTTCCTTCCTTTTTATGGCTGAATAATATTCTATTATTCTATTTTATATAAAAATTATATATATAAAATTATATATATATATCACATTTTCTTTACCCATTCATCCTTTAAAGGACATTTAAGTTGTTTCCATATCTTGGATATTGTGAATAATGCTGCAATTATCATGGGAGTGCAGATATTTCTTAGAGATACTTATTTCATTTCTTTTAGATTTATAACCAGGAGTGGGATTGCTGGGTCATATGGTAGTTCTATTTTTAATTTTTTGAGGAATTTACACATTGCTTTCCATAGTGGCTGCACCAACTTACATTCCCACCAACAATACACAGGCTTTCCTTTTCTCTACAATCTCATCAGCATTTATTATCTCTTATCTTTTGATAATAGACATTGTAACAAATATGAGGTGATATCTTGCATTTCCCTGATGATGAGTAGTGTTGAGCAACATTTCAGGTAACTACTGGCCATTCATATGTCTTCTTTGGAAAAATGTCTATTCAGGTCCTTTGCCCATTTTTAATTGAACTAGTTGCTTTTTTTCCATTTAGTTGTATACGTTTTGTTTATATATTTTGGATATTAACCCCTTCTAAGATATACGGTATACAAATAATTTCTCCTATTCTGTAGGCTGCCTTTTCAATTTATTGTTTCCTATGCAGAAGCTCTTTAGTTTGATGTAGTCCTAACTTACTTGTTTTAGCATTGGTTGCCTGTGCCTTTGGCATCTTAGCCAAGAAATTATTGCAAAGACCAATGTCAAGGGGCTTTTTCCCTGTGATTTCTTCTACGAGTTTTATGGTTTTAGGTCCTACATTTAAAACTTTATATAATTTTTTGTGAGTGGTGTAAGATAGTGGTCTTGTTTCATTCTTTTGCATGTGGATATCCAGTTTTCTAAACATAATTTATTAGAGACTATCATTAGCCTATCATATATTCTTGGTCCCTTGTTGAAAAGTAGTTGATTGTTAATATGTCAGTTTACTTCTGGGCTCTCTATTCTGTTCCTAAGTATCTTAGTCTATGTGAATGTTTGTATGCCTGTAGCATATGGTTATGATAGCTTTGTAATGTAGTTTGGAGTCAGAAGTGTGATGCCTCCAACTTTGTTCTTCTTGCTAAGGATTACTTTAGCTAGTAAGCATCTTCTGTGGTTCCACTTGAATTGTAGAGTTGTTTTTTCTATTTATGTGAGAAATGCCATTAGAATTTCAGTAGGGAATGCATTGAATCTATAGATCACTTTGAGTAGTATAGACATTAATTATTCTAATCCAAGAACATGGAGGGCTATCTTTCCATTTATCTGTATCCTCAATTTCTTCTATCAATATCTTATCAGTGTACAGGTCTTTCACCTCCTTGTTTAAATTTATTGCTAAGTATTTTGTTGTTTGCATTGCTATTATAAATAGAACTGATTTCTTGATTTTCCTTTCAGATAGTTTGTTGTCAGTATATAAAAGTGCAATATATTTTTATGCTGATTTCTTACCTACAACTTTACTGAAATAATTTGTCAGTTATAACCGTTTTTTAGTGGAGTCACTACAGTTTTCCACATATAAGATGATGTCATCTACAAATAATCTTTCATCTTCCTTTCCAATTTGGATGCTTTTCTTTTTCTTGCTTAATCACTGTGGCTACCACTTCCAGTACTATGTTGAATAGAAGTAGTGAGAATGGGCATTCTTATCTTATTCCCAATCTTAGAGAAAAGGTATACACTTTTTCATCAAGTGTGATGTTAGCTGTGGGCTTATCATATATGGCCTTTGTTATATTGAGGTACATTCCTTCCACACCTAATTTGTTGAGAGTTTCTATCATGAAAGTATGTTGAATTTTGTTAAATGCTTCTCCACATCTATTGAGATGATTCTATGATTTTTATCTTTCATTCTGTTAATGTGGTGTATCATATTGATTGACTTATGGATTTTGAAACATCCTTGCATCCCAGGAATAAATCCCACTGAATCATTGTGTATGATTCTGTTAATTTGCTCTTGAATTTGGTTTGCTGGTATTTTTTATTTTTTTGAGGATTTTCACATCAATGTTCATCAAAACTATTGTCCTAGAATTTTCTTTTCTTGTAGTGTCCTTATTTGGCTTTGGTATTGGGGTAACACTGGCCTCATAAAATGAGTTTGGGAGTATTCCTTTCTAAGTTTTAAGAAAATTTTGAGAAGGATTGGTATTACCACAGGGGCAGTAAATCTATCTGGTATAGGGCTTTTATTTGTCAGGAGATTTTTGATTACTGATTCAATCCCCTTGCTTGCTATTGCTGTGTCCAGATTGTCTATTAATTCATGATTCAGTCTTGGTAAGTTGTAAATGATTAAGAATTTATCCATTGCTTCTTTTTTTTAAAATTTTTATTAGAGTTGATTTACCATGTTGTGTTAGTTTCTGCTGTACAGCAAAGTGAATCTGTTATATATATATATATATATATATATATATATATATATATATATATATATATAATCTCCACTCTTTTTTAGATTCTTTTCCTAAATAGGCCATTTCAGAGTACTGAGTAGAGGTCCCTGTGCTATACAGTAGGTTCTTATTAGTTATCTATTTTATATATAGTAGTGTGTATATGTCAATCCCAATCTCCCATTTTATCCCCCTCCCGCTTATCCCCTGGTAATCATAAGTTTGTTTTCTACATCTGTTACTCTACTTCTGTTGTGTAAATAAGTTTATTTGTACCCTATTTTTAGATTCCACATATAAGCAATATCATATGATATTTGTCTTTGTCTGACTTACTTCACTCAGTATAACAATCTCTAGATCCATCCATGTTGCTGCAAATGGCAGTATTTTGTTCTTTTTTATGGCTCAGTAATATTCCATGTATATATGTACCACATCTTCTTTATCCATTCCTCTGTTGGTGGACATTTAGTTTGCTTCCATGTCCTGGCTATTGTAAGTAGTGCTGCAGTGAACACTGGGGTGCATGTATCATTTTGAATTATGGTTTTCTCCAGGAATATGCCTAGGAGTGGGATTGCTGGGTCATATGGTAGGTCTATTTTTAGTTTTTTAAGGAACCTCCATACTCTTCTGCATAGTGGCTGTACCAATTAACATTCCCACCAACAGTGTAGGAGGGTTCCCTTTTCTACACACCTTCACCAGCATTTATATTTTGCAGATTTTTTGATGATGGCCATTCTGACCATCAATTTCTTCTAAGTTATCTAGTTTGTTGGTATATAATTGTTTATAGTTGTCTGTTAGTATCCTTTGTGTTTCTGTGGTATCAGTTTACTGTCTCCTCTTTCATTTCTGGGTTGTTTTTTGTTGTTGTTGTTGTTGTTTTTGATTCATCATTCTTTTCTCCTTAGTCTAGCTAAAGCTTTGCCCATTTTATCTTTAAAAATGCAACTCTTAATTTTATTAATTATTTCTATTGTCATTCTAGCCTCTGTTTTATTTCTGCTCCAGTCTTTATTATTTTCTTTCTTCTGTTAAATTTTGACTTAGTTTATTCTTTTTCTAGTTCCTTGAGGTTTAATGTTAGATTGTTTATTTGAAGTCTTTATTTTTTTATGTAGGGCTTTATCATTATAAACTACCCTCCTAGAACTGTTTGTGTTTCATGCCATAAATTTTGGTTTCAATTTTTGTCTAAAAATATTTTTTATTTCTTCTTTGACTCTATTCATGAGTGTATTGTTTAATTTCTATATATTTGTGACTTTTCCAATCTTCCTGCTGTTATGACTTCTGGTTTCATACCAATGTATTTGAAAATGATACTTAATAAAATTTTAATCATCATAAATTTGTTAAGACTTATTTTGTGAACTAACATATGATTTATCCTGGGAAACATTCCATGTACACTTGAGAAGAATGTGTATTCTGTTGAGGTTGGATGGAATGTTCTATATGTCTGTTAGATCCAATTGGTCTAAGTTATAGCTTAATTTCATTATTTACTTATTGATTTTCTACCTGTATGATCTTTCCATTGTTAATAGTGGGATAGTATAGTCCCCTACTATTATTGCATTGCTGTATATTTTTGCCTTAAGATCTGTTAATAATTGTTTAGTATATTAAGATGCTTTGGGTACATATATAATTTTATATCCTCTTGATGAATTGACCTCTTTATAATTATATAATGACCTTCTTTGTCGTTTGTTACCCTCCTTTTGACTTAAAGTATATTCTGTCTGACTTAAGTGTAGCTACCCCTCTCCTTTTCTGGCCTCCAGTTGCATGAAATATCTTTTTCCATCCCTTCACTTTCAGTCTGTGAGTATCCTTAAACCTTAAATGAGTCTCTGTGTGTAGCATATAGTTGAGTCTTTTTTCAATCCATTTACACTATATGTCTTCTAATTGGAGAATTTAAACTCTATTTACATTTAGAGTATTTATTAATATGTAAAGGCTTGCTATTTTGATTTTAAAAATTGTTTTCTGATTGTTTTCTAGTTTCTTTGTTCCTTTCTTCCTCTCTTGTTGTCTTTCTTTGTCAACTGATGATTTTGAAGTGGTATGCTTTGAATTTTTCTCTTTATCATTTGTGTATCTATTATAGGATTTTGCTTTGTGATTACAATGAGGCTTTCATAATATATCTTATAGTTATAACAGTCTCTTTTAAGCTGGTAACAACTTAATTGAAAGTGCACATAAATCTTCTACACTTCTACTTGCCCCACACACATATTTTATGTTGCTGATGTCACAATTTATGTATGTTTATACTGTGTATCCATTAACAAAATATTGTAACTATAGTTATTTTTAACACTTTTATCAAGATTCAAACATATATACATTCAATTACCTAAAGTTTATCCCTATTTAGATATCCTACAAACACCTTAAACTCAAACCATTCATTTTAGAAAGGCATTAGTCAGAAGTGGGTGGTATAATGGCCTTTCTCAATGTTCTCAGCGTTCTAGAGCTATACCTATAGCAGGATAGAGCAAATGCATAGTTCCTCAGTAATCTTATTTTCCTTAACTACTGGCCTGAACAAGTCAGTGAAAATTATACTCTCCAAAGCCATATTGTCTTTGAATGACTTACATCTCTTTCCAGATGCCATGTACCTGCTTATCTAATATTGTTATATGTGGTATAAAGACCCTAACACCAACAGATCTTGCAAAGTTGGCATTTTCTTCACTTTTTAGAGTTTGATGATGGATGCTGAAGGTAAGATGACAAGACTTACCAAAAGAAAATAGGAATGAAATCCAAGCATAAACAGCAAATAGTTATCCTTTCTCTCTAGTGAATCATCCCTCTACATCCCTTGTCACACAACATTGGTGGACTCAATATATGTTATACACAGCTAAATTTGGGAGGGAACATTATGTAATGTGGTATTAGGAGAGAAATGGTATAATGAGCTATGTAAATCCTGGTAAAAAATAGAGATGTTTTGTAAAGTCTTGAAATTCAAAGTATTAGCTAATGAGATTAATAAAAACTCACCAATCACTATCTGCCAAATTAATCTTTGCATTATTTAAACTCACACCATAATCCCAATCAATGCATCTACTCAAAAAACAAAATCAGAAATAAATGGGTGCCATGTTGGACATAAAAATCTAAAGTGTAAGTCACCGTCTCCTCACACAAATATATCCCTTGCATCTGTGCCCTTATGGATAGACATCATCATCATTAACACATTTATTTGAGCTATTCTTTGATAGGAACCACTAGGAAACTTTTACACTAGATTATTATTATACCCAATATGGTATAATCTGCTGTATTAGTCTAACAAACAATGAATATTTCCTAATTATTGATACTATCAGAAAAGTCTTACTAGAGTAGCAATAAAAACAAAAAAAGAATGACCACTTTCCTATATTTTTAATATAGTTGAAAAAGTATTTGATGTATGGAGATAGTTTATAAATAAGACTTTATGAAAAGCATAAAATGAATAGCAGAGACTATAAACCATATGTGAGTTCAGAAGAGGGAAGGAGTCAAAATACAATATCATAAAGGTGATATTTGAGTTGAATACAAAAAATGCTCGAGATTTATGTCAGATGAGAGGAAAAGAAAGAATTTTCCAAGTAAGTAATAGAAGTCAAGTCATAAATAATGGATATGTAAGATTAAT
Source organism: Phocoena sinus (assembly GCF_008692025.1). Classification (NCBI taxonomy): domain Eukaryota; kingdom Metazoa; phylum Chordata; class Mammalia; order Artiodactyla; family Phocoenidae; genus Phocoena; species Phocoena sinus. The sequence continues at coordinate 118,690,414 of NC_045764.1, read as the reverse complement.
TGCTTAGAGGAAAGGTTAATTTCAAATTAGGACACAGTTGTGAAGGATTATGAACGAACAATGAAGGTGTTTGGATTATATCTAAGGCATAGTTTTAAAAAAAATCACTCAAGGTTTTTGATCAGAGGAATTATATTAGAAAAGGAGCAGTTTAAAAGATACAATTTTGGGAAAGGTTTACAAGTCATATAAAGAGGGACTATGATCCCTATATACATACTTTAGTCCATTACCTTAGAACAGAATGAGGATCCCCAGATGGTAAGATATTTTCAACAAACAAGGGCAGCGAGCCATGTACAAACTTAACCAAGAAAAAAAAGTGTAACTAATTCAATTTACTATGCTATTTTCCATAACCATCTAAAAATAGGAAATCCTGAAGGAATAAATGGAGAGCAAAAAATAAAAAACAAAGTACAGAATAATAGATGGGAATTTAGTCAATTAACCAGAATAAAAAGAAGCAAAAAATGCTCTGAAAGGACACAAAATGTAAAAAGAATTTAAGTCACATGATAAGGCAAGGTAAGCCAGTGAAGGTGAGAACAACTGTGTTTAACAATTAAGTAAAATTCAGTTTCACCTTTTTTTTTTTTTTTAATTCACTAACTGTAAACATGCTTGTATCTCTGGGCATTAGTATTTGTTGTTCCTTTCCAGGTAGATGAGTTATTTATAAATGCATTCATTCTTAGGCATTTCTGTCAAGAATCTACTCTGGCTGATGCCAAAATATCACTGCTGCTAAAACGTTTTTGGTAGGCATGGCCAGAGCAGCTGAAGGATCAATGTGTTATTAAAAATATTAGAGTACCAGTTATATAACTGTGGCTCAGCAATAATTGCCTTATTTGGTGGTGGATAGAGCCTAGAGTAATTGGCATATGCCCTTACTATCCATATAAAGGGCAAGAAGTTTCTGGTTTCTTTCTACCTACAATTTAAGTCTTTTTTTTTTTCCTTTCTAGGAACAGGCTGCAGTAGTTTTCTGATTAAGAACAACAGCACCTCCAAGAAGAACTAGGGAACATAAAGAGTAACAAAAGAATGCAGGAGAGGTCAATCATTTTGTGTCTGCTCATTTATTGTTATGCAGTATGTACCTTTTATTCTGAGTATTTGCTTCCCATAGTAACCCAAAGGAAAATAAATCTTAAAAAGAGACAAGTCGGGCTTCCCTGGTGGCACAGTGGTTGAGAGTCTGCCTGCCGATGCAGGGGACAAGGGTTCGTGCCCCGGTCCAGGAAGATCCTACATGCCGCGGAGGGGCTGGGCCCGTGAGCCATGGCCGCTGAGCCTGCGCATCCGGAGCCTGTGCTCCGCAACGGGAGAGGCCACAACAGTGAGAGGCCCGCATACCGCAAAAAAAAAAAAAGAGACAAGTCATCTTTCTTGCAAAACTGCAGTCAGACCAGGGCTTTGTGGTCTGACCTAGCCCATCTATATGTTCTACTCTGTCAGAGTGAAAGGAAGCACAGAGGAAGTCCAGAGTGATTTTCATTGCCAGTAAGTAGAACACAAACTGGAGATTATCTAACAGCTGAATTGTTGCTGCCCTACTCATCTGCCTCTCAAAATAACTTCCTTACCAAATAGATTGGGCAAGATGCACTGGAATTGGTCATGACATAATCCACCAAGGTAAGAGTTAGCTTCAGCTAGCTTCAAAAATTTGTTAGGCTTTTGAAACAAAGAAAAGATGAGAATGAACCAAAGAACATTACACATCAAAGATCACCAAAGGCTAGCGAGACCTGTTTCCTGAGAAGGGTGGTAGTATATAGGACTAAAATATAAACATTATATATATAAACATAGTGTGAGAACCTTAGAATGTGAAGAGATCAATTTAGCTGCTTTATATGTAGTGCAAACTCTTCACTAAATCCTATGTGACTTGTGCAGATTAGGAAAGAAAAATGTATCCATAAAGCCTATTTCCCATCACCTACAGTACAATAAATCTTGGTACCCTATTTAATACTGATCTATTTTTAATCTTATTGAGTCTTTAAGAGGTTTCGTATTTTATCATACATTTCAAAGAAGGAAATAAACTGGTGCTAGCTCTTTAGAAGAAAGGAATTAAATGTTGTGATGTATGAAAGAAGCAATTTATGTAACTACTGTAAAAGCACCCATATGAGGTTCCCGGACATCTGCTGTACCTGTTTTAACTCATACTTTGGGGGGACTCTTTTCTCTTACTCCCCCATTCCATTTCCCTCTAAATTACCATATCAAACAAGTTGTAATTGGGGTAATTTAGCACCCTGTAGTAATATTGTTCACTTGGGAAAAGTAAAAGCCACTTTCAACTTCATTATTTAGTAGAGTTAGTGAATAAATCATTTGGAGATTCTATTATTATAGGATTTTAAGCATTTTCTATCTTCTATTTTATCTGATCTCTATTATATATGTTATTTTAAATATGACTCTACTGATATATATTGATACATGCTAATATTTTTTTTAAATCCCCTGATGTTATGCCTAGCTAGTCAAATGACTACCTGTCAATATAACATGTTGATTTTCTCAAGGTCAAGGACAAATGGGCAATCATATATTTCACATTTAACAAAAGCCACCCTCCCATTTAGTGTTCACTTCTTTAGAATATCTCTGAGGGACCGATCTCTATTTAAGTGAATTGCTTAAATACGTTTCATTCAGGGCTGGAGACTCACATCTCGTAGTTCCAAAAACTTCTTTTAACAGTTCTTTCTGCAAATAACATCTTAGTTCCACTGGGTTTTTGGTAGAGCTACACAGTATGTAAGAGAAAACACATGATGTCAAGGGATTGTCAACCTAAAGGAAAAAAACCAAACTGGAAAGTTACGGATCAACTAAATATACTCTTTGATAAAGGCAAGTGGATATTTAACTAAAAATCTGAGCCTGGGGAACAAAAATCAGGCAGGTTCTTGAGGTACTGAAAGGTTAGGTGGCATAGAAGGTTAGGCTGAAACAGCTTTGTGTGATGGAAAGTTTCACAATAAAGTGGATTTGGAAAGTGACTAGGTTCAATATTAGTATATCTGGAGGAGAAATATATATTCCCCATGTCCCTGTTGACACAGTTCTCTCAGCCCCTACTTATAATTTGTAGTCTTTTCTAAAAATGTAATAATCTTGATAAGTACTTTAGAAATGTTTTAGAATCTCAGATTTGTTTCTAATGAAACATGTGTAATTTATTAGGAGGATATCAATAAATTATACACATATCTCTATATTGTCACTTCTCCTCCCCACAAAACATCATGTCAATGTTAAAAAAGGACAATATCTCAATTCCAGTTTGAATGATCATTCATGTTATTCTTTCCTTTCTGCTTCAAATGAGCCCTTGAATCAGCTGTTAGCCATTTGACTTTACACAAATAAATGTTTTTCTCTTCTCAATTACTAAAATACAAAGCTCCAATCTGAAGACAGACTGTAAAATGTTATGTATTATTTGTTGTTTAAAAATATTTCTAGAACTCTCTAAATTAAATTGGAAGAGTTTTTAGTTTATGAATTTGATTCCTTTTTTTCACTTTTCAAAAAGGCAAAGGAATTTTAATATCTTATAAAGCCACTATTTTTGTTTTGTTTTGTTTTGTTGTGGAATGAGGGATGCATACTAAGGAAATGAAGCGTTTGCTGGTTGATCTGCTCTGCTTAGGTTATAGGAGTTATTTATTTCAAGAAAAGAAAGATATTGTTTCTTGCCTTGCATTCAACTTCAGGATGAAAAACTGCCCTCCATATAGTAATAACACCTACCTTTCCAACTTTAGCATGTTTCCTTTATTTAAATTCTACCATTAGGCTTCGGATATGTGAGAAACTTCTCTCAGATCTATGATGTCCTATTGTACAATTTATTAGCAGTACTTATCTTGGCTCTCAGAATGGGTCTCTTCATGTTAACTTGGAAGAACAGAAAGTCATTGAAAAGACAGAGAAGATGTGTCCATCTGAGGAAGTAACTAGCTCCAGCAAATAACACATTTTGAAGTTTTTAGAAAGGTCCCCTTTCTATCAGATACTTATAAAATTTTCTTTGAAAATTACAAGAAAAATTCTGTGGTTTTTTTTTTCCCTAGATTTGACCCAGACCCAAGGCACTAATGTGGATTTATATTTCTTTAGGTTTTAACTTTCTGCAAAATGAAAGTAATAAATAAAATGAAATCTGTTTTATTTGTCAAAGAATTCTTGGGACAAGAGATGCCTTAAAATTGTTCTCCTTCACTCTATTTTCCCATAGTAGAAAGAGGATAGGCTTGGCACCAGGCAGAACTTTATTTTCACTAAACCAATAACTATCCTAGTTACATAATCTTAGGCCAATTGTTTAAACTTGATGAGACTCATTCTTCTGAGCTTTAAAAACTACCATCATGACAGCTATTGCGGAGACTTCTTGTGACAATCGAGTAATATATTGGAAAGCACCTGTCTCTGAATCTAGCCTGAGGGGAGATAAAATGCCCCTACATTTCTCAGGGCTGTTGTGACAAGCCCTGACTTCCTGAGACATTGAAATGTATATAAGATAGGGAATGTGTGCTTTCAATTCCCCTAGAAGCATTTTATTCTTAACACACCATAAGAATTAGTTCTGCAGCCATTTGTGTAGTTAATTGCTTTGCTCCAAAAGTGCCAGATGCTCTGGACTAGGTCCTTAGGTTAAGCCCCAAGGTGCCAGAAAGACAGAAGCACTATCTCTCTAGGTATTTACATTTCAAGAGGTATGAAACCTACAACTTGGTGATACCTTTAGGTCTTAAAAGTAGAAGACCCATGGTTTATATGACTCTTAGAAAGACGCATTTATGGTTCAAAGATTAGAATGAAAACCTAAGATTCTTTCCATCTCATCTCAGGTTAAAGAAAGGATCAGTTGTCTCTTTCCCATACATAAATGGAGAAAATCCAATGTTCTCTGTTCCTCAGCTATGATATACTTTGAAATTTGTAGGCATAGATGTTTGACCTGTCTACATAGAGTTGCCCCTGGGGTAAGTACAAGAGTGTGGGGAACAACATGATAATCATTTACTTTTTAAATAGATAATAATGTGACTCTGGTTCTGAATGCCTTGTGTGTGCACTCAACATAAAATTAATAAAAAATGAGTTTAAAAATCCAACAATGTTAATATCAGGGTTTCAAAACATTTTGCTTTAAAATGATTGGATTCAATCACCAGGTTGAGAGAAGTTCTCAAGCGAGGTTTGCAGTCATGTGTTCCTAGTGGGGAGGAACCACATTTCTATTTCTAAAATGTCTACAATATTGAGCAGGTGATGAGCAGAGAACACAGGTTTCAACATCGTTACCACCAACACACATATACACAGAGATACAATAGGTCAATAATATTACCTGGGTGGAGAAAAAACCACTTAATTAGATGCAAGATAATCAATATTAATTGATTTGACTTAGAGTGCCTAGTAAATGAAAGTCACATCTATCTATCCATAGGTTTCTGTCACCTAGATATAGTTTTCAAACCATCAGTATTATACAGTGATGCACAATGTCACTGGCATCACTTCTTCTATGCTTCAGGAGGTGGTTGAATAGGGGATATTATTTCCCAAGGTCATAAAGTCTCACTGCTTTAAAAACTTAAGCAGTCTAGGAGGTGACATCATGATGTAGAATCATATTACCAGAAGCCTTAAAAATGCAAATTGTGGGGCGTTGTAGTGACCTTTCAGCTACACCTGTAACTTCCACGATACTGACTGGGAAACAGACAAGCAGCATGTTTAGTCTGCTGCTGACCTTGAGCTATTTACTCATTCACCAAAGCTCTATTTGAATTCAGTGTTGGCATTCATACTTGAACTTAGAGTAGGAAGAGAAACACTGCATGCATATAAAAATGATTCATTTCTGAATTCAATTAACTAATAAACTGTTTCATTGTTCTTTTAGGTGTTTTTCTGTCTCTGGTTTCACAATTAAATCCTTTTAAAATAATTTTTACTAAAATTGCTTAAATCAACCTTCTAAGAGAATTTTTCCTAATGGTATCTGTTTTTCTTAGCTTATAGCAAATTTCTGCTTATCCATTCAAAAAAATATATATTGACTACATTTTGTGTTTATAACATGCTAGACACTGGTGGGAACAAGAAGGGAGAAAAACTGTTGAGAATTTTATAATTTCATTGGGAAAGAAAGTCAGTGCCAAAAGGGTGTGGTTCTGAGTACAAATTCTATAGTTTCAGAAAAGGTGAGATGATTATGGACTTCCATTGTCCTGGAAGTGTTCATACTAATGCAGAAAAATATTCCAAGCATGTGGAAATGGATTAAAAAAACAAAGGGACTGCCACAGTGGGGGTGGGGTGGGGGAGTGAGATGGGTGAAGGGGGTCAAAAGGTACAAAATTCCAGTTATAAGATAATCATGTGGATGTAATGTCCAGGATGGTGACTTTACTTAATAATACTGTCTCGCATATTTGAAAGTTGCTAAGATATCAACACAGACCAAGGCAGGACCTGTTGCCTCACAAGGCCCTGAGAGAAGGCCCTGTCAATTCATGGTACCACTCACATTAAGAGTAGCCTAACTTCTGGGGCCAGACTGTACAAACATAAGAAATGTACTGACCTTTTCAAAACACGCTGAAAACTATGCTCTAACATTTGAAACATGAAATTGTTTCCTCAATTAAGACACTGCATTGTAATGAAAGTGTACCATTCAGCTTTATATTAAGCCTATAGGTAACAGAATTTCTTGTTCCTTGATCACATAATGATCAAGGGATCAATCCAAGAAGATATAACAATTGTAAATATGTATGCACCCAACATAGGAGCACTTTAATACGTAAGGCAAATGCTAACAGCCATAAAAGGGGAAACTGACAGTAACACAATCATAGTAGGGGGCTTTAACACCCCACTTTCACCAATGGACAGATCATCCAAAATGAAAATAAATAAGGAAACACAAGCTTTGAATGATACATTCAAACAAGATGGACTTAATTGATATTTGAAGGACATTCCATCCAAAAACAACAGAATACACATTTTCCTCAAGTGCTCATGGAACATCCTCCAGGATAGATCATATCTTGGGTCACAAATCAAGCCTTGGTAAATTTAAGAAAATTGAAATTGTATCAAGTATCCTTTCTGACCACAATGCTATGAGACTAGATATCAATTACAGGAAAAGATCTGTAAAAAATACGAACACATGGAGGCTAAACAATACACTACTTAATAACGAAGTGATCACTGAAGAAATCAAAGAGGAAATCAAAAAATACCTAGAAACAAATGACAATGGAGACATGATGACCCAAAATCTATGTGATGCAGCAAAAGCAGTTCTAAGAGGAAAGTATATAGGAATACAATCCTACCTTAAGAAACAAGAAACATCTGAAATAAACAACCTAATCTTAAACCTAAAGCAATTAGAAAAAGAAGAACAAAAAATACCCACAAAAGTTAGCAGAAGAAAAGAAATCATAAAGATCAGATCACAAATAAATGAAAAAGAAATGAAGGAAATGATAACAAAGATCAATAAAATTAATAGAATGGTTCTTTGAGAAGATAAACAAAATTGATAAACCATTAGCCAGACTCATCAAGAAAAAAAGGGAGAAGACTCAAATCAATAGACCTAGAAATGAAAAAGGAGAAGTAACAACTGACACTGCAGAAATACAAAAGATCATGAGAGATTACTACAAGCAACTCTATGCCAATAAAATGGACAACCTGGAAGAAATGGACAAATTCTTAGAAATGCACAACCTGCCAAGACTGAACTGGGAAGAAATAGAAAATATGAACAGACCAATCACAAGCACTGAAATTGAAACTGTGATTAAAAATCTTCCAACAAACAAAAGACCAGGACCAGATGGCTTCACAGGCGAATTCTATCAGACATTTAGAGAAGAGTTAACACCTATCCTTCTAAAACTCTTCCAAAATATAGCAGAGAGTGGAACACTCCCAAACTCATTCTATGAGGCCAACATCATCCTGATACGAAAACCAGACAAAGATGTCACAAAGAAAGAAAACTACAGCCCAGTAACATAATGAACACACATGCAAAAACATCAACAAAATACTAGCAAACAGAATATAACAGCACATTAAAAGGATCATACACCATGATCAAGTACGGTTTATTCCAGGAATGCAAGGATTCTTCAATATTTGCAAATCTATCAATGTGATACACCATATTAACAAACTGAAGGAGAAAAACCATATGATAATCTCAATAGATGCAGAGAAAGCTTTCAACAAAATTCAACAGCCCTTTATGATAAAAGCCCTGCAGAACGTAGGCATAGAGGGAACTTTCTTCAACATAATAAAGGTCATATATGACAAACCCACAACCAACATCATCCTCAATGGTGAAAAACTGAAAGCATTTCCACTAAGATCAGGAACAAGACAAGATTGCCCATTCTCACCACTCTTATTCAACACAGTTTTGGAAGTTTTAGCCACAGCAATCAGAGAAGAAAATGAAATAAAAGGAATACAAATCAGAAAAGAAGAAGTAAAGCTGTCACTGTTTGCAGATGACATGATACTATACATAGAGAATCCTAAAGATGCTACCAGAAAACTAATAGAGCTAATCAATGAATTTGGTAAAGTAGAAGGATACAAAATTAATCCACACAAATCTCTGGCATTCTTATACACTAATGATGAAAAATCTTAAAGTGAAATTAAGAAAACACTCGCATTTACCATTGCAACAAAAGGAATAAAATATCTAGGAATAAACCTACCTAAGGAGACAAAAGACCTGTATGCAGAAAATTATAAGACACTGATGAAAGAAACTAAAGATGATACAAATAGATGGAGAGATGTACCATGTTTTTGGATTGGAAGAATCAACATTGTGGAAATGACTCTACTACCCAAAGCAATCTACAGATTCAACGTAATCCCTATCAAATTATCACTGGCATTTTTCACAGGACTAGAACAAAAAATGTCACAATTTGTATGGAAACACAAAAGACCCCTAATAGCCAAAGCAATCTTAAGAACGAAAAATGGAGCTGGAGGAATCAGGCTCCCTGACTTCAGACAATACTACAAAGCTACAGTAATCAAGATAGTATGGTACTGGCACAAAAACAGAAACATAGATCAAAGGAACAGGATAGAAAGCCCAGAGATAAACCCACGCACATTTGGTCACCTTATCTTTGATAAAGGAAGCAAGAATATGCAGTGGAGAAAAGACAGCCTCTTCAATAAGTGATGCTGGGAAAACTGGACAGATACATATAAAAGTATGAAATTAGAACACTCCCTAACACCATACACAAAAATAAACTAAAATTGGATTTAAAACCTAAATGTAAGGCCAGAAACTATCAAACTCTTAGAGGAAAACATAGGAAGAACACTCTATGACATAAATCACAGCAAGATCCGTTTTGACCCATCTCCTAGAGAAATGGAAATAAAAACAAAAATAAACAAATGGGACCTAATGAAACTTAAAAGGTTTTGCACAGCAAAGGAAACCATAAACAAGACTGAAAGAAAACCCTCAGAATGGGAGAAAATATTTGCAAATGAAGCAAATGACAAAGGATTAATCTCCTAAATTTACAAGCATCTCATGCAGGTTAATAACAAAAAAACAAACAACCGAATCCAAAAATGGGCAGAAGACCTAAATAGACATTTCTCCAAAGAAGATACACAGATTGCCATCAAACACATGAAAGAATGCTCAACATCATTAATCATTAGAGAATGCAAATCAAAACTACAGTGAGATATCATCTCACACCAGTCAGAATGGCCATCATCAAGAAATCTAGAAACAATAAATGTTGGGGAAGACGTGGAGAAAAGGGATCACTTTCACTGTTGGTGGGAATGTAAATTGATACAGCACTATGGATAACAGTATGGAGGTTCCTTAAAAAACTACAATTAAGGGCTTCCCTGGTGGTGCGGTGGTTGAGAATCCGCCTGCCGATGCAGGGGATACAGGTTCGTGCCCCGGTCCGGGAAGATCCCACATGTCGTGGAGCGGCTGGGCCCATGGGCCATGGACTCTGAGCCTGCACGTCCGGAGCCAGTGCTCTGCAACGGGAGAGGCCACAACAGTGAGAGGCCCGCATACCGCAAAAAAAAAAACAAAACTACAAATAGAACTACCATACGACCCAGCAATTCCACTACTGGGCATATACCCTGAGAAAACCATAATTCAAAAAGAGTCATGTATCAAAATGTTCATTGCAACTCTATTTACAATAGCCAGGACATGGAAGCAACCTAAGTGTCCATCAACTGATGAATGGATAAAGAAGATGTGGCACATATATACCATGGAATATTACACAGCCATAAAAGGAAATGAAATTGGGTTATTTGTAGTGAGGTGGATGGACCTAGAGTCTGTCATACAGAGTGAAGTAAGTCAGAAAGAGAAAAACAAATACCGTACGCTAACACATATATATGGAATCTAAGAGAAAAAAAAAATGTCATGAAGAACCTAGGGGTAAGACAGGAATAAAGACACAGACCTACTAGAGAATTGACTTGAGGATATGGGGAGGAGGAAGGGTAAGCTGTGATAAAGTGAGTGAGTGCCATGCACGTATATACACTACCAAAGGTAAAATAGATAGCTAGTGGGAAGCAGCTGCATAGCAGAGGGAGATCAGCTCGGTGGCTTGTGACCACCTAGAGGGGTGGGAGGGAGGGAGACGCAAGAAGGAAGAGATATGGGAACATATGTGTATGTATAACTGATTCACTTTGTTATAAAGCAGAAACTAACACACCATTGTAAAGCACATATACTCCAATAAAGATGTTAAAAAATAAATAAACAGGAAAGTGATATTTGAAGAATATGAAATTAGAGGCTTCATAGCTTTGGGCAGAAACACTTGGAAGCAAGCCTGAGGAATTAAATGCCTGGACAGTCTATATGAGAATAGAGAGAAGGTAAACTGATATATCCAGTCATTAAATCAGTCATTCATTCAAAAAGCATATGACAAACACCCACATGCTAGGCACTGAATAGGTAGGGTTACAGAAAGTATGAGGTTTGGAGGAGAATAACAGTGTCTGTGATGTCACATATTTTGACAAAAATAAGAAATGAAGACAAGCAAGCTAGCTGAAAAGTAAAGTCAACAGTTCTCCTTTAAGTATTTAAATTGAGCTAAGAATGATTTATATAGAATGTGCATTTGTCAACTCAATGCTGAAGTTCAGAAGTTATGTCTAGAAATAAATGATTGAGAAATTGGCATTGTAATGTCATTTAAAATCATTACTATAAAGCCAGTCACAAAGGACACCATATTGTGTGATCAATTAAAAGAAATTCCCAGAATAGGCAAATATAGAGAAACAAACTAGATTAGTGTTGCGTCTAGGACTGGGGGAAAGGAGGTGGGAAGATTGAAGGGTGATGGCCAAGGTGTACAGGGTTTCTTTACTGGGGAATGAAAATCTTATTAAAATAATTGTGGTGATAGATATATACTCTGTGACTATACTAAAAGCCATTGAATTGTACACGTTATTTTTTTTTCTTTTGAACTGTACACTTTAAATGGGTGAATTGTATGGCATGTGAATTATATCTTAATAAAGCAGCTAAAAACAAAAGCGTAACTATAGTTGAGTTACCAGAGGGATAAGAAAGAAAGAAAATTCAAAGGACAAAAGAGACTGACTTTCAAGGAACAGTTATAATTAAAGGGCAAGAGGAAGAAGAATTAAAGGGCAAGTGATAGATAAGAAGGCAACAAATATATTCAAAAATCTCATTGAGCAAATGTGCTAGATTTGAAAGCTCAAACATTATTGAGATAATTGATAGTGCCCATAAGAACACTTGTAGTGTCAGAAGCTAAAAGTTTCAGGCAAATAAGGCATAAAGGGGAAGTAAGTAAACTGAGTAAAAGGCATGTATTCAAGAATTTCCTAAAGGAAACAGAGAATGACAGTTCTAAGTAGGAACAAGGATCTGCCCAAATTCTGGAATTTTGGTGGACTGGGTGAACTATCGAGTCTACAAGTTCTCAGAATAGAGTATCAGAGGGAAAATCCAAATCAAGTCCTTAGAAGAGTGCACAGAGTCAAGAACCAGCGAGAACAGAAGAAAAAGCCATGACCAAAGGGTCAAAAGCAGGATCATAACAGATGAATGGAGTCAAGAGCTACAAACTCTCCAGAAAGCAGCTGAAAACTAATGCAAGGAAGCATTTATTAAGTCACAATAAATAATTGCTTGACCATTAATTATATAATGATAAAGAACAAAAATCTTAATGTCTCTTTATTGAGCTGATAGTTGAGTAGCAAAGGTAGATATTTAATAATCACTAATAAAAATGCAAAGTTCTAACCAGAGGAAGTGCTAAAAACAAGAGTTATCAGGCTCCTGAAAGACTATCATGGGGTGAATGATTCTAATATGGAGATAGGAAAGGCTACCTTAAGAAAGCAGTGCTTGAATTGCAATTTGAAATTAAAGAGTTAAATAAAGAGGTATTTGGGGAAAGTATTTTGGATACAAAGGATTGAAGAGTACAGTGTGATGGGAGTAAATAAACCAAGAGTTTCTCTGGTGGTTACAGACCATGTAAGATCTTACAGGTCATATCAAAGGAATCATCTTTAGCCGGAGAACAATGAGAAATTATCAAAGGATTTTAAGGACGGGAGGCATAGTAACATGATCAAATTAACGTTTGCAATACAGAGAACTAATTAAAGAAAGGCTGAGTGAATACATATAAACAGGACACTGGTATCATCCAGGGAACATATCTTAATAGCTTGAATAAGAGTGGTGGAGACTGTAGTGGAGGCAAAGAATAAAGGGACAAGTTCAAGTACTATTTAAGAGGAAATTCTGGCAGGATTTGTTAAAGCACTAAATAAGGATGAGAAGGGAAAGAGAAAAGGATGTCAGGCTTGTTCCTGTGCTTTTGCAACTGGATGGTGACATTTTTTAGTTAAGTAACAATAGGAGGGGTAGGATTGGAAGAGAAAGATAATGAATCCAGTCTTCATCTCCATATAGGTGGGTAATCAGAGCACTGGATATGTATCAAATCAACAAGGGAATAGTGAGTGAAGAATGAGAAAGTAAGAAACCCCAGAACTGTGCCTTGAGATAACATGCAAAGAAGAAAGAGAAGGAATGGATACAGATTCAGATGAAAAGGTGGAGGGGAAGAAAAGTGTTTTCGCATGGAAACTCGGAAAAGGTAGTTTTCAAGAAGGGTGGTGATCAGTTTCACATGATTCTGAAATGATGAATGAGATGTTACTGTAAATAGACCTCAGGATAGGTAGCAGGTCATTGGTGAACTTACTGAGTACTGTACCAGGACAGCGAATGGGCAGGAAGCTAGACTGCAATGAGGTAGGAGTCAGATATAATGAATAATGAAATTCTGAGAAAATATAAATAATAATGTTTTTTTTCTTGTGGTAAAAACCTTTTTTTTTTTACCCTTCTGGCAAATTTAATCAAGAAAATAAGATAATACGGAGAATAATAAAACCATCTCTGCTCATTTAAAAACAAAAACAACTAGATAAAATAATTTCTAGGAATAAAGACAAAATTAATTCAACATGAAGCAGAAGATATATACAAAACAATGACAATAAGAAGACACTAGAAAAGTCACAGACATAAATTCATTGAAAGACATTAATGAGTGATTTATAGGCGATTTCTTTCAAATTTACAAGGAAGATACACTTTTCATGATATCTAAACCACTCAGGAGTGTAGAAAATGAAAGAAATCTAATATCTCCTATTAGCTTTTTTTTTCTTATACTGGAGTATAATTGCTTTACACTGTTGTGTGAGTTTCTGCTGTATAACAAAGTGAATCAGATATACGTATACATATATCCCCATATGCCCTCCCTCTTGTGTCTCCTTCCCACCCTCTCTATCCCACCCTTCCTTGGTCACAAAGCACCAAGCTGATCTCCCTGTGCTATGCAGCTGCTTCCCACTAGCTATCTATTTTACACTTGGTAGGGTATATGTGTCAATGCCACTCTCTCACTTTGTCCCAGCTTACACTTTCCCCGCCCCATGTCCTCAAGTCCATCCTCTACATCTGCGTCATTATTGCTGTCCTGCTGCTAGATTCTTCAGAACCACTTTTTGACTTTTTTAGATTCCATATATATGTGTTAGCATATGGTATTTCTTTTTCTCTTTCTGACTTACTTCACTCTGTATGGCAGACTCTAGGTCCATCCGCCTCACTACAAATAACTCAATTTTGTTTCTTTTTATGGCTGAGTAATATTCCATTGTACATAAGTGCCACATCTTCTTTATCCATTCATCTGTTGACGGACACTTACAATGCTTCCATGTCATGGCTATTGTAACTAGTGCTGCAATGAACATTGTGGCACATGTCTCTTTTTAAATTATGGTTTTCTCAGGGTATATGCCCAGTAATGGGATTGCTGGGTCATATGATAGTTCTATTTTTAGTTTTTTAAGGAACCTCCATACTGTTCTCCATAGTGGCTGTATCAAGTTACATTCCCACCAACAGTGCAAGAAGGTTCCCTTTTCTCCACACCTTCTCCAGCATGTACTGTTTGTATATTTTTTGATGATGGCCATTCTGACTGGTGTGAGGTGATACTTCATTGTAGTTTTACATGTAGTTTTACATGTAGTTTTTGGCAGGTCCAGATTTTTCCTGGACTCCCTCCCGGCTAGCTGTGGCCCACTATCCCCCTTCAGTCTGTGTTCACGCAGCCAACCCCAGTCCTCTCTCTGGGATCTGACCTTTGAAGTCCGAGCTTTAGCTCCCCACCCCCACCTACCCCAGCGGGTGAGCAGACAAGCCTCTCAGGCTGGTGAGTGTTGGTTGGCACTGATCCTGTGTACAGTAATCTCTCTGCTTCACCCTCTGCACCCCTGTTGCTGTGCTCTCCTCCGTGGCTCTGAAACATCCCCGCACCCTCCATCCACCCCGTCTCCACCAGTGAAGGGGCTTCCTAGTGTGTGGAAACTTTTCCTCCTTCACAGCTCCCTCCCAGAGGGGCAGGTGCCATCCTTATTCTTTTTTCTGTTTTTTCTTTTGCCCTACCCATGAACATGGTGAGTTTCTTGCCTTTTGGGAGGTCTGAGGTCTTCTGCCAGCATGCAGTAAGGGTTCTGTAGGAGTTGTTCCACATGTAGGTGTATTTTTGATGTATTTGTGGGGAGGAAGGTGACCTCCACATCTTACTCCTCTGCCATCTTGAAGCTGAAACCTCCTTGTGGTAAAAACTTTTAAGATCTACTCTCTCAGCAACTTTCAAATATGCTATACAGTATTATCAACTATAGTTGCCATGCTGTGCTTTAATTCTCCATGACTTTATTTTGTAACTGGAAGTTTGTACCTTTTGACTCCCTGCACCCATTTGGCCCACCCTCCAACCCCTGTCTCTGGCAACCACAAAACTGTTCTCTGTATCTATGGGCTTCGCTTTGTTGTTGTTGTTTTATTTGTTTGTTTTTTAGATTCCACATATAAGTGAGGTGTTACAAGATTTGTCTTTCTCTGGCTTGTTTCATTTACATAATACCTGCAAGGTCCATCCATGCTACCTCAGATGGCATGTTCTCATTCTTTTTATGGCTGATTAATATTCCACAGTATATACATACACCACGTCTTCTTTATCCATTCATCCATTGATGGACACTTAGGTTGTTTCCATATCTTGGTAATTGTAAATAAGGTTGCAATGACTCTGAGTGTCCATATACACTTTTGAATTAGTGTTTCCATTTTCTTCAAATAAGTGTCCAGAAGTGGAATTGCTGGATCATATGGTAGCTGTATTTTTAATTTTTTGAGTTACTTCCATATTTTTTTCCACAGTGGTTGCACCAATTTACATTCCCCCCCAAGAGTGTACAAGGGTTCCCTCTTCTATACATACTCTCCAACACTTGTCATTTCTTGTGTTTTTGATAGTAGCCATTCTGACAGGTGAGAGGTGATATCTCACTGTGGTTTTGATTTGCATTTCCTTGATGATTAGTGATCTTTTTGGCCACCTGTATGTCTTCTGTGGAAAATGTCTATTCAGATTCTCTGTTCACTTTTTTTTTTTTGCGGTACGCAGACCTCTCACTGTTGTGGCCTTTCCTGTTGCGGAGCACAGGCTCCGGACACTCAGGCTTAGCGGCCATGGCTCACAGGCGCAGCCGCTCTGCGGCACGTGGGATCTTCCTGGGCCAGGGCACGAACCCGTGTCCCCTGCATCGGCAGGCGGACTCTCAACCACTGCGCCACCAGGGAAGCCCTCTGCTCACTTTTTAATTAAATTGTGTGTGGGTTTTTTTGTGGTTTTTTTGCTATTCAGTCGTATGAATTATTTATATATTTTGGACATTAACCTCTTATCAGATATATAATTTGCAAATATTTTCTCTTATTTGGGGTTGTCTTTTCATTTTGTTGATGATTTCCTTTGCTATACGGAAGCTTTTTAGTTCAACGTAGTCTCACTTGTTTATTTTTACTTTTGCTGCATTTGCTTTTGGTGTCAAATGCAAAAATGCCATCACCAAATCTTATGTCAAGGAGCTTACAACCTATAATTTATGGTTTCAGGTCTTACATTTAAATCATTAATGCCTTTTGAGTCAATTTTTGTATATGGCGTAAGAGAGTATTCCACTTTCATCCTGTTGCTGTGATTTGTGTGTCCAGTTTTCCCAGTGTGATTTATTAATGAGACAAAAATGATAATTCTCAAAACATATTTGATTCTTAAAGGAAGGAGATGATATAGTAGCTAGTAGTGATAGGGGGTTGGTAGTAAACTAAGGGAATTTTATTCATGTATAATTTGATTTTTTTTATTAAAGTACAGTTGATTTACAATACTGGATTAGTTTCAGGTGTATGACATAGTAAGTCAATATTTTTATTGAATATACTCCATTTAAAGTTATTATAAAATATTGGCTATATTCCCTGTGCTGTACAATATATCCTGGTAGCTTATTTATATGTAATACTTTGTATCTCTTCATCCCCTATTCCAGTTGGGGAGAGGGCTGGGGGGAGGAGCACAATAGGGAAAGGGATTAAGATGTGTTGTTTGATTTTTAATGGGCACAAACATGAAAAAAAATTTTTAACTAGTGGGGGTAAAATTCCACTTGAAAAAAAAAAAAGGGATTTGAGTACATAAGACAGAGAAAAGATAGTGACAATTCCTGAATGTGAAGATGGAAAATGAGATCCAAAACACAGATGCAGGGCTTGACACTGGTTATTTAGCTTTGAATAGCCAGGGCTGTTTAAGACATTTATGAACCTGGGGGTGTGTGGTATATGAATGTAAAGGTCTCATTTAATGACAGAGGCTGTGATAGGCAAGATCAGGTAAAAGTTTCCTCATTTAAGATAAAGGATGTCTCTGAATGTTTGTAAGCAGGGGAAATGAATCAACCACAGAGAAAGGATGGAGGAGGTATGCAATATCTGTAATTGCTACTCTGTGGAATAAGGTAAGCAATAAAGAAGAGAAGAAAGGGGAAAGGACTACTGAGCTGCATAAACTAATTGAAGTTCTTTTCTATTATTTTGGGGTTTTATATGTCTCACCTACCAAGTCCACAACTTTCTACACTTGTCTAGTTCGCAATTTGTTAAATAAGTATAGGAAACTGATATCCCCAGATTAAGGTTTACTTACTTTGAAAAGTAAACATTAACAAGAATATTCAATTCATAATCCTAATTCAGATGTTTTTTTTTTTTCCATAGAACTTAGAATAAAATCCTGGAAACCTAGACATATGGTGCTAGAAGATCATTTTTCACAATCCTTTATAATTTCTTTCCTGACCAAAATGTAGTAAAATTATATACTTCTAGTAACTGAACTGCTGCTTTATTACAAATCTCTTCAGTATTCCACATAAAATCATTTAGATACAGTAGTTGTACAATGACCTTCTTATAATATTATATTGTGCAAGAATGAGGCATTTTCCCATTTGCTGTAATATGGATGGACCTAGAGATTGTGATACTGATTGAAGTCACACAGAGAAACACAAATATCATATGATATTTCCTATATGTGGAATCTAAAATTACGGTACAAATGAACTTATTTACATAACAGAAATAGAGTCACAGAGGTAGAAAACAAACCTATGGTTACCACGATGGAAAGGTGGGGGAGGGATAAATTGGGAGATTGGGATTGACATATACACACTACTATATATAAAATAGATAAATAACAAGGACCTACTGTATAGCACAGGGAACTCCACTCAATACTTTGTAATGACCTATATGGTAAAAGAATCTAAAAAAGAGTGGATATATGTATATGTATAACTGATTCACTTTGCTATACACGTGAAACTAACACAATGTTGTAAATCAACTACACTCCAATAAAAATTTTTTAAAAAAAGAATGAAGCATTTTCATTCTCTATGAAAAATGGGTAAAATAACATAATTATGTGATTATACTATTTATTTTCTAAAGTTAAATTGATCTTTTTTGATAGTCAGACATAAAATACTTTGTGGCATTTACATTGGACTCTGAGGTATAAACAGGAATATGAAATACATTAGAATTAATGAATTACAAATAAGAGTAAAGAAATATAAATCTCTCTTGAACCTAATTCTCAAAATCTTTTATAATGTGTCTTAGTCTGTTCAGGCTGCTATATCAAAATACTACATACTGCATTGCCTATAAACAATAGAAATTTATTTCTCACAGTTCTGAAAGCAGGTGGATTCAGAGATCAGGGTGCCAGCATGGTCAGGTGAGTTCCCTCTTCCAGGTCACAGACTTCTCATTGCATCTTCACACAGCAGAAGTGGCAAAGTAGTTGGCTCTCTGGACCTCTTTTATAAGGGCACTAATCCCACTCATGAGAGTTCTGCCTTAATGACCTAATCACCTCCCAAAGACCCCACCTCCTAATACTATTGCACTGGCAGTAGCTTTTCAACATATGAATTTGGGGGGATACAAACATCTAGTCCATAGCACACTATAACATGTCTTCACCTATACAAGTTCAAATGTAAAAGGCAGCTTCATTTCTTTATGCCAAATAAATAAATTTGTATATACTGAACTATACTATTTGCAAGAAACAGCAAAGCTGATGGAGCATCTATTGTGCTAATTAGCTGGCAGACCTTCTCTTCTCTAATGGCATATCTTTCTCCATTCAATATAACCAAAACAAGATAGAAGTTAATCACATCTGTCAACTGTTAAGACTGTCATAATATTCTGGCTAAAAATGGCTTCACAAGTGTTATTATATTCCCTGGACAGTTTAGAAAGGCAGAGACATGATATTTTCCTATCTAGTAGCTTTAAATTCTTTCATAACTGACCAAAAAAATGCATGAGCCAATATGTACATACTGCATCTCTGTTATAATTGGTCAAATAAGATGGAGGTTTAAATGTAATATACTCCTTTCTTCCTTCTTAGAAATGGTACACCCAATTACTCCAGCAAGTTGTTTCAACTAGCTTTGATGCTCTCTATAAATTGTAAGGGTCTTTTGGAAACTGTATAAACTAAGGTAACTTCTAATATCACATATAATTTCTATTGCAATTTCTGGATGTAAACCTTTGTATAGAATATTTTTGAAGTTCAACTATATAAAACTACTAGTAAAAATTTCTGAGATTTTTTTGAAGGTGATAATGACTTGCCTTTTCCTACATAAACATCCTGAATTGTCCCTTAGACAGCAAGGAGAGGTGAAAAAACTATGGGAAGAATGAGACCTGAAATTTAACCCCCACTCAACCATTAACCTACTTACAGAACTGGTCTAGTGGACAGTGGACTTCAATGATGAGAGCTATCCTTAAATATCTGACAGGATGTCTTATGCAAAAGATATTAATCTATGTGCTTCCAAAGGTCTTTTAATTCAAGATGAAGATGCTTTCTAGATATCAAGCCTAAAATGGCTTTTTAAAAGGTAGTGAAATCTTTAATACTCAAAGAATGTCACATGAGGGTTCTGGTGACATAAACCAGGAGAGGAGTAGTCTAGATGACCACTGTATTCTATTCCAAATATGAGATTCTATGATTCTGTGAGGTTCTCTGAGCCTCAATTCCTCATGTGAGAAAGAAGTCATTTTAGTTAAGGAGTAAGACAGTCAAGTTTCAAATTGAGATAAGGAGATGAAGAGAGAAAAAATATGAGCTCTGTCCAAGAAGCCCTACCAGGTACATGTACTATAAAACTTAATCTTCAAGTTTAACTATTGCTAACTCATGCTTCCCTTACTCTAGTAGCAAAAGGTACCTGGGCTCATTTCTGCAGAACTGTTAAATTAAAGAGGGGAAAGCACAATAATAATTTATTTCTTTTGGCTTGGTATCTGAATATTATTGTCATATGTCAGGAATTTGTTAAAATTTTCATCACTGAATTTTTTCTTGCTGTGTCTTTTCTACAGATTTTACATTTAAATGATTCACAGTGCAATAAGAAATAGATGTATTTCAGGACTTCTCTGGTGGCTCAGTGGTTAAGAATCCTCCTGCCAACACAGGAGACACAGGTTTGAGCCCTGGCCCAGGAAGATCCCACATGCTGCGGAGCAACTAAGCCCAGGTGCCTCAACTACTGAGCCTGCACTGTGGAGCCTGTGAGCTACAACTACTGAAGCCTGCACACGTAGAGCCCATGCTCCACAACAGGAGAAGCCACCACAATGAGAAGCCCATGCACCGCAACAAAGAGTATCCCCCATTCACCACAACTAGAGAAAGCCTCTACACAGCAATGAAGACCCAATGCAGCCAAAAATAAAATAAATTAATTTTAAAAAAGAAATAGAAGTATTTCAAACTTCCTGTTTAATCTGAAATGACTTTCTTATGCATTATGATTAAATAATGAATTCCCTTATAATTGATATGAAATGTGCAAATGTAGAATAATCTTACTATGGGTTATGATATGTTTTTAAAAATTTTTATTTTATACTGGAGTATAGTTGATTAACAATGTTCTGTTAGTTTCAGGTACATAGCAGAGTGATTCAGTTGCACATATACACGTATCTATTCTTTTTCAAATTCTTTTTCCATTTAGGTTATTACAGAATATTGAGCAGAGTTCATTGTGCTATACAGTAGGTTCTTGTTATTTATCTATTTGACATAAAGCAATATGAATATGTCAATCCCAAACTCCCAATTTATCCCTCCCCCCACAAATATGATATGATACCCACTTCCACATACAAATATGATATCAAAACTAGCAATCGTGAGAATAGGAGAGTATGAGTGCAGGATATTGGAAATGCATTTGAAATTTAAAAAACAGCAAAGTAAAACAATCTCATTTATATCTAGACTGCTATAGCAAAACCTCACATTAACCACAAACCAAAAATCTACAATAGACACACACACAAAAGAAAAAGAAATCTCAACACAGCACTAATGACAGTCATCAAGTCACAAGAGAAGAGAACAAAAGAGGAAAGGAAGAAAAAAGACCTATAAAAGCAAATCTAAAACAATTAACAAAATGACAATAAGAACATACATATTGATGATTACATTAAATGTAAATGGATTAAATGCTCCAACCAAAAGACATAGACTGGCTGAATGGACACAAAAACAATACCCATCTATATGCTGTCTAAAAGAGGTCAACGTCAGATCTAGAGACACATACAGACTGGAAATGAGGGGATGGAAAAAGGTATTACATGCAAATAGAAATCAAAAGAAAGCTAGAGTAACAATACTCATATCAGACAAAATAGACTTTAAAATAAATACTGTTAGACAAGGAAGGACACTACATAATGATCAAGGGATCAATCCAAGAAGAAAATATAACACTTGTAAATATATATGCACCCAACATAGAAGCACCTCAACAAATAAGGCAAATACTAACAGCCATAAAGGGAGAAACTGACAGTAACACAATAATAGTGGGGGACTTTAACATCCCACTTTCATCAATGGACAGATCACCCAGACAGAAAATCAATAAAGAAACACAGGCCTTAAATGACACATTAGACCAGATGGACTTAATTGATATTTATAGAACAGTCCATCCCAAAGCAGCAGAATACACATTATTTTCAAGTGCACATGGAGCATTCTCCAGGATTGATCACATTGGGGGCCAGAAAACGAGACATGATAAATTTGAGAAAATTGAAATCATATCAAGCATCTTTTCTCACCACAACCCTATGAGATTAGAAATCAATTATAAGAAAAAAACTGTAAAAAACACAAACACGTGGAGACTAAACAATATGTTGCTAAATGATCAATGGATCACTAAAGAAATCAAAGATGAAATCAAAAAATACTTAAGAGACAAATGAAAATGAAAGCAAGATGATCCAAAACCTATGGGATGCAGCAAAGGCAGTCCTAAGAGGGAAGTTTATAGCAATACTATCTTACTTCAGGAAATAAGAAAAGTCCAAATAAACAACCTAAACTTCCACCTAAAGGAACTAGAGAAAGAAGAACAAACAAAACCCAAAAAGTTAGTAGAAGGAAAGAAATCATAAAGATCAGAGCAGATATCAAGGAAATAGAAAGGAAGAAAACAATAGAAAATATCAATGAATCTAAAATCTGGTTCTTTGAAAAGATAAACAAAATTGATAAACCTTTAGCCAGACTCATCAAGAAAAAAATGGGAAAGGGCTCAAATCAATAAAACTAGAAATGAGAAAGGAGAAGTTACAACTGACACCACAGAAATGCAAAGGATCATAAGAGACTGCTACAAGAAACTGTATGCCAATACAATCAACAACCTAGAAGAAATGGACAAATTCTTAGAAAGGTACAACCTCCTAAGACTGAACCAGGGAGAAATAGAAAATACAAACAGACCAATCACAAGTACTGAAATTGAAAATGTGATTTAAAAACTCACAATGAAAAAAAGTCCAGGACCAGATGGCTTCACAGGTGAATTCTATAATTTAGAGAAGAGTTAACACCTATCCTTCTGAAACGATTCCAAAAAACTGCAGAGAAACACTCCCAAGCTCATTCTATGAGGCCACCATTACCCTGATACCAAAACCAGACAAAGATACCACCAAAAAAAAGAAAATTACAGGCCAATATCACTGAGGAACATAGACGCAAAAATCCTCAACAAAATACTAGTAATAATATATTAAAAGGATCATACACCACCACAATCAAGTGGGATTTATCCCAGGAATGCAAGGATGTTTCAATATCCACAAATCAATCAGTGTGATACACCACATCAACAAATTAAAGAATAGAAACTATATGATCATCTCAATAGGTGCAGAAAAAAAGCTTTTGACAAAATTCAACACTCATTTATGATGAAAACGCTCCAGAAAGTGGGCATAGAGGGAATATACCTCAACATAATAAAAGCCATATATGACAAAGCTACAGCCAACATCACACTCAACAGCTGAAAAGCTGAAAGCATTTCCTCTAAGATCAGGAAGAAGACAAGTATGTCCACTCTCACCACGTTTGTTCAACATAGATTTGGAAGTCCTAACCACAGCAATAAGAGAATATAAAGAAGTAAAAGGAATCCAAACAGGAAAAAGAAGTAAAACTGTCACTGTTTGCAGATGACATGATACTATACATACGTACCAGAAAACTACTAGAGCTCATCAAAGAATTTGGTAAAGTTGCAGGATACAAAATACACAGAAACCTGTTGCATTTCTAGACACTAATAACAAAAGATCAGAAAGAGAAATTAAGGAAACAATGCCATTTACCATCACATCACAAAGAATAAAATACCTAGGAATAAAACTACCTATGGAGGCAAAAGACCTGTACTCAGAAAACTATAAGACACTGATGAAAGAAATAGAAGATGACACAAACAGATGGAAAGATATACCATGTTCTTGGATTAGAATAATCAATATTGTCAAAATGACTATACTACCCAAGGCAATCTACATAGCCAATGCAATCCCCATCAAGTTACCACTGGCATTTTTCACAGAATTAGAACAAAAAAATCTTAAAATTTTTATGGAGACACAAAAGACCCTGAATAGCCAAAGCAATCTGGAGAAAGAAAAACAGAGCTGGAGGAATCAGGCTCCCTGGCTTCAGACTATACTACAAAGCTACAGTCATCAAAACAGTATGGTAGTGGCACAAAAACAGAAATATATATCAATGGAACAGGATAGAAATCCTAGAAATAAACCCACGCACATATGGTCAGTTAATCTATGACAAAGGAGTCAAGAGTATGCATTGGGGAAAAGATAGTCTCTTCAATAAATGGTGCTGGGAAAACTGGGCAGCTACATGTAAAAGAATGAAATTAGATCATTCTTTAACACCATACACAAAAATAAACTCAAAATAGATTAAAGGCCTAAATGTAAGACCTGATACTATAAAACTCTTCACGGTAAACTGGCAGAACCCTCTCTGACATAAATTTCAACAATATCTTTTTCGATCCAGCTCCTAGAATAATGGAAATAAAAGCAAAAATAAACAAATGGACCTAATTAAACTCAAAAGCTTTTGCACAGCAAAGAACACCACAAACAAAACCAAAAGACAACCCACAGAATGGGAGAAAATATTTGCAAACAATGTGACCATAAAGAGATTAATGTCCAAAATTTACAAACAGTTCATGGGGCTCAATATTTAAAAAACAAACAACCCAATCAAAATACAGTATGTTTAAATAGACTATGTATAATTTAATATTGACAACATAAAACATTTTAAACATAAAGCAGTATATCCTATGCCATTAATCTCATGATTTCTTATAAAACTTTTTAACGGTACAGCATATATATCTATATAAAATATGCAGCCCTTTAAAGTTGGATATAAATATCATTTGTATGAAGACCGTTCTCATAGCTGAGAAAATATTTATTATTTCTATTTCCAAATCCTTTAACCTGTCCAGCTTGACACTTTAGGTGATATTAACTGATAAGAAAGTCCAGAAACACAGAGATGGATTTTAATCTTTCCAAACGCTTTTTTTTTTCCTGAAAGGTATCCACATTTTGAAAAGAAATTATTTTTATCCATAAAATCAAACAAAATATTGTATCCTCTAAAATTAGACTCTTTGTGGTAAAGGTAACTATACATTAAGATCACCTTAATGCTCAGTGTGTTTCTTCTCCATAATCCCAAGCATTTAACTTTTGCTCAGGAGAACAACTCATGCTGTTCATCCTAGAATGTCCTTCCCTCCTTTGTCAGCTTGGCCAGCTGTTACTCATCCTTCAAAGCCTAGTTCAAATGTCAACATGATGCAGCTTGCCTCAAATCTTCGAGAATAAGCAATTGCTTCATCATCTGTGTTTTCAAAGATCATTATATTTATCCCTAAGAGTACTTTTGTTCTACTTTAGAAACATTTAGCACTTAAATAGTGGGTAACTATTTATGTGATAGTGCAATGAATTTTATAGTATACCATCATTCCACATTTCTTAACCATCATCCCATACAAAACCATAGCATAACAAAATATAAACCAAATGTATTTTTCTATTGATGTGTACCAAATTAAACAAATTCAGTGGCTTGAAAAAACACCCACTTGTTATCTCACAATATCTGTATGTCAGGCTTTCTTTTCAGGTGTCACCAAGCTTAAATCACACGGCTCTCAAAGGCAATTCTCAGCAGGAATGTATTTCTTCAAGGTGAGCAGAATTGCATCTCAGACTTCTGTCCAATTTCTAGATCCACTTTTCCTGTTTTAGGAGCTCATGTGATTAGATCAGCCCCATTCAGGATATTACCTCTTTGAATAACTCAACTGATTAGAGACCTTAATTATATCTGCAAAATCCCTTTTACCATATAACGTAATCATGGGAGTAATGGAGTAGAATGCCCCAGCAGAGAAGCATTTTCTCAGTGACACTGTTTACAATTGCCACTCAATGGTGATTAAACAGAGAATAAATTTTAGCTAGTTTCAGTATTATTTTTAAATTCTCCATAGACAATGTACTCCCTCATTGCCTACACTCTGGGTAGACGATTCTACTCCCCCCTTGGTACATTACTTGGTACTTTTGGTATCAAAAATTTACCTAATAAGATATTTGATATAGCTCAGGAGATTTTTTTTTTTTTTTTTCTGGCAGAATATCACAAGTTTATCAACTGGTTTATTTTATTTTAGCTGCATATTATTGGGGAGGAAGAAATTGTCCTCTACTCTTCTAAGTTCTTCTGGCTGGTCTAAGAATTAAATTGACATGAGACAGAATAACAGGACAATATCAAACAAAAGTTTAATGACATATATATGGTTGACCCTTGAACAATGCAGGGGTTAGGGGTGCCGACCTTCCACAAAATCGCAAATCTGCATACAATTTATAGTTGGCCCTCTGTATATGCGGTTCCTTTATATGCGATTCCTCTGCATCCATGGTTGTACATCCATGGATTCAAACAACCACATATGGTGTAGTACTATAGTATTCTCTATTGAAAAAAATCTATGTATAAGTGGACACACACAATTCAAACCTGTGTTGTTCAAGGGTCAGCTGTACATGGGAGAGATTTAGGAAAACTGAGTAACTCACCAAAATGGTCAAAGCCCTCACCTTAAATATCATCTTCAGCTAAAGACAAAAGAGGATATTGGGGTAGTGGTTTGGGACCTCAGAGAGGGGGAAAGCAATTAACATAGAGATGGAAAAGCAAATGTTTGGTAAAGAACTGTTTGCTAGGCCATACAAAAACGGTGAGACACAGAGAGAAATTTTAACAGACTTTTCTGGGCTCCTTCCTGTTTATCACACCTAGTTCATATTTTACTAATACTTATCTATGGTGATAGCTCCCTTCCTGGAACAGGTCCTCTATCTAAATTCTTTTAGACGGTTGGAGGAGAGTCAAATGTTCTTCCTGAGTCCTTTGGGCTTTAATTGTTTTCAGGTTGAAATAATCCACATGCCAAAGAGACATATTCCCGGATGGCAAATTTTACTCTCCTACAATATGAAAAAATAGAGAAAATGGAGCTTCAGAAGGCACTGTTAAATTTTTTATCAGAATTTAAAGGAAGTATAAGAAACAAGAACTTGCTTGCTTAAAATATAAAACTGTTTCTCAAACCTAGTCTTTCGAGACAGCAGAAGTTTCTCAAAGTAAGTAATGGCATCTGGGTAAAGATCAAATTCAGGGCTCTTTTTGTAAAATGTGGCCTCAGGATAAATTTAAGACTGAGAGAGCATCTGTAAGACCCTTTGTTGAGACTTCAGAAAGATTTAAGGCAGTTCCTTGTAGACCTTCTCAACTAGAAAAAATAGGACTTCTAAGAATAATAAGGGCATGCCTTCTAGACCCTCTCAGCTAGCTAAAATGTTTTCCAAAGATCTTAAGGGTATGCTTCCTAGATTTTTCTTGCCTAGGAAAAAAGATCTGCTATGAATCTGAGAGACTTGTCTTTTAGACCCTCTTAGTAGACAGGGACTCTTAAAAATCATGAGGGTGATGCAGGATAGAGAAGAAACTATCTCCAAAAGAAATGTGGGTGTGAGTCCATCTAATGGAGCCAACTTATAAAAGTACATAATACTATGATGTATAAAAACAAAATATTAACATAATTGTACCAACTTTTACTGAAAGAGACAGTCAAAATGAAAAGATGTCTCAGGCCCTTCAAATTTCTATGAGCAGTAAGAAGACTGTGAAAGCTACTCAGCTAAGAGCCTGGGGCATGTCTTATGAAAAAGAAGGAATGACTCAGTTTGAAGCCAAGAGCCCAGAGCATAAAGCCAAAACCAGAGGTAAATAAATCCCAGGGAGCATAACTGGGCCTTAATCAGCCTATGTTACCTACATCCAACGTAGGGTGAATTATCACCTGAGCCCAGCTGGATTTCAGAATTGCTGTACAACAATAACTTCTATGTGCTTTCTATTTACTGTTTTAGATGGATATGCCTGTGGCATTAATCATGTCCCCCTATTCTGTGCTGGGTGTGTGGGAGGCAGATAAATTGTATCTGATTTACAGACCTTCAGATTAAGAAGCATCTTATTGGACCAGTCTCATTCATACCTGGACCTGATGTAGATAATGAAATTCTAGACTTTAAACCTGATCCTGATAACCTGATAAGATAAAACTTTGGGAGTCTTGGGAAGGGCTGAGTATATTTTGCACTTGCAAAGGAAGAGCATCATTGGGATTCAAAGGGAGGCATATGAAAGTTAATCTCCAAGAAAGCCAGCCCCCCCAGTAAACCACACTTCCCAGTACATTCCCTACCCAATGTGATAGATAACTCCTACATTGGATTTTAGCTGATGCTATATATTCAATACATTGCAGCAGATATTACACTCCATGACTTCCAAAACAACCTTGCAGCTTCTGCATAGACCTCTTAGAATATTTAAAAATGGGATGCTCCACTTAAGAATTCAGATGCCATGTTGTAAGAATATGAAGTACAAGCCACATAGAAAGGCCAAGTGTAAGTTTCTGTGTTCCCAGGTGACAGCACACATCATCTGAATGAACAGTCAGTCAAGGTCGAGCATGTAGCCCCAGTCAGGAGCTGACTGTTGCTACATGAAAGACTCAAAGCAAGAATCACTTATCTGAACTGTGAGAAGTAATAATAAATGTTGCTTAAGCCAGGAGACAAAACTTTTTTTTCTTTAAGAGGCCTATAATAAATATTTTAGTCTTTGCAAGTTACATACAGTCTGTCACATATTCTTCTTTCCTTTTTTTAAAATAAACAATTATTTAAATGTAAAGATGGTTCTTAACTCACAGGTCATACAAAAACAAGCCAGGGACCAGATGTGACCTATGGGTTATCATTTATGAACCCTGCTTTAATCTAATATTACAGAGTGTTTTATTACACAGCAAGAAATAAATGGATATTAAATGGTATGCTAAATTAGCCCATATGTTTTTCTATAGAGTCAGCTTCAGGGAGATAGGTATGATGTCTTAAATATCTATACAATCCCATTGTTCAAAACAGGGTATACTATGAATATTTGTTACCTATAATTCCTTTTAATTATTAAGCATGACTCAGTTGTAGTTCAAAATCCTCTTAAATATTTTCAAAGGTATTCTCTAAAATATTTCATATTCATAAAATAAATCTTCATGTAGTACATGTATAATGTTTTGAAAATAAATTGACAAAAATATCCTCCTACTGGTAACTATTAATTTTAGGTTGATTTAGAATGTACAGTAGAGCAATTAAAAGGAACAGACTATCAATTATGCTACCATATGGATAAACCTCAAAAATACCATACTAAATGAAAGAATTCAAATGTAGATGATTACATATTTTATGTTTTTATCTTTATGGAATTTCCAGAAAAGTCAAATCTAGAGATAGAAACTAGATTAAGGGTTACCCAAGACTGGGGATGAGAGTAGAGTTAACTGCAGACTGGCATGAGAGAATTTAGAGGATAATGAAAGTGTTCTAAAATTAGAATGTAATGATGATTGCACAACTCTATAAAGTTAGTAAAAATCGGTAAATTGGTCAATTAAAATGCATGAATTTTATGGTATGTAAATCAAGTTATGCCTCAATAAATGTGTCAAAATATACAAAAGATCCATATTTTAATTTCAGCAATACAGTTAAAAAGGCCAAATTCCTTTGTGTCAACTTGAGAATAAAAAAAGGTTTTAAGAAAGATATTTTTAGTACAAAGACATGTTCTGTGAAACTCTGCCAAAATAGATTTAATATTCTTCACTGCAACCATTTTTTCAGTTAACAAATTACTTCCTTTAAATTGATATGACATTCACGCTAACAAATATCACCACTATATCATCATTACTAGAGGAAAAGCATATTGCAGAAATTGTTCTTTCTAGTTACCTCTCCCTGAATAATACTGAGATTTCAGAGAAGTAACAGAAACTTTTGATGAGGCTTGAGAATCCTAGTGAAAACTACAATTTCTAGTTATTTCTTTCCAGGCATTATTCCAAATCATTCTTTAAAATAATAGCAGGGATTCCATTCTAATGGAAGTTAAAAAAAAAACCTGTCATTTTCTCTGAAGCCTTGAGTAAGATTAACAGGCCCTGAAAGCTGCAAATCATTTCTTTGTAATTACAAATTCTAAATATATAGAATATTTTTCAAACAGTCAAGCAGAGTAGAAAAGGAAAAGATAAAGTAAAATCAATAAATTCATTAAAAAAATTTTTAGTAGTTCCTTCAGGTCAGAAATATGTGCATAAAAATAGCTAGGTTATAATCTATAATCTCATTTGCAATTCCTAAAACATTTTTTATATCATTGGGTCCTGTACCACTACAGAAAAGTATAGAATATACATACACAAAATGTTCCATCAATTTGCAAGGTTCCAATTTGCAAGTAGCCCCAAAGGCATCAATTTGCAAGCAGCCCCAAAATGCATCCATGGACCACGTCCAGACTAAGAATCCATGGACTGTGTCCAGAATAAAAACCACTGACAAAATGTGAGTTGATGCTTGATTATTTTAAAAAGGTCAACACTATGCATCAAGAGAGGTGCATAGCACTAAGTAAGGCATAAATATTGAAACCAAAGACTTTTTCCTTTAAACATATTCAGGCAGGGAAAAAAATAGCCTTTGACTTTTTTAAATTGCTTAACCTCAGTAAGAACATATATAGAATTATGATGTCAGTCCTTGAAAGAGTCTCTGATAATAATCTGATATAAGTGTTTTCACTTGAGTTGTTCAGAATTTTCATTATTTTTCAAAATTAATAATCCTTTACCCCTGATACCATGATCTTTTTGGATATACAGCCTAGATCCTAGAAAGCAAAAAACACGCCATTAATTAAATAAGAAGAAAAACTAAGAACTGAATAGACTGTGAATTATCAATCATAGAAAATTTTAAACAGAGAATTATGACATAAGAAGGATTAAAGAAAAATGAAAGTTAATAGTAGAATTCAAATGGCTTTTGGAGGACTTTTGCTTCCAACAAACTTGGAGGGACAGAAATTGGATTTACATTCCTACCTTAGACAGCTAGAAAACTGGACAAATATATAAAACAATGATTTTCAAACATTAGACAATAAGCAATTAAGGAGTGTTCTCCCTGTGAGAAGGAAAATCAATAAGATAAGACCTAAAATTATACCAGTTTATTGCCCAGAGTTACTTTCCAGTCCTCAACAAAGGGAGGAAGAAACTAACATAGAGCCTGAGGTCTCATTGAGTGGAGGGGACAAAGATCTGATTTTGAGAGGTCAAACTACTTAGAATATGTGGTGCAGAGCACCAAAGAATAGGGAACTAGCTTCATAGAGTTCTGGAAATCTTCAGTCCACTCAAATCTTTGGCTGAGTACAAATCTGCACATTCATAAGTGGAAACTACATAATCTGAGAAACAACCAAAATGAGGAGACAAAATTCTCAGAGCTCACATAAAGCTGGGAGTAGTTTGCTTTCTTATAAGCCAGAATAGTGGGGCTTAAGACATAAGACATGGGGCATCAAGTTAAGTTCACAGAAGGCTATTTCTTTGTAGTGGAGTTTAATGACACCACAAGCCAAGAGTAAAGTCTTCAAAGCAGACCACAACTGACCCAAGTAACTGCATGCCAGAACAATATCCAACATTACTTAAACATAACAAAATCCCTAACACACAATACAAAAATTCCAACACCTTGGATCTGAGCAAATATTTTGAAACATGCAAGGAAGCAGAAAATATAATCCATAACCAGGAGATAAGTCAAGAAATAGAAACAGAGACACAAACGACTGAGGTAATGGTATTAGCAGGTAAGGATATTAAAACAACTATTACAAATATTCTTCACATGTTTAAGAATGTAGTATAGAAATGACCATGATGAAGAGAAAAATGGAAGATATTTAAAGAGACCCAAATATAATCTAGGGATTTAAAAAATCAGTACCTGAGATGAAAATACACTGGATGGGTTTAACCACAGATTGAAAGCTGTGGAAGAAAAAAATCAGTGAAGCAACAGAAATAGAAACTATACAAAATAAAATATGGACAGTAAAAACACCAAAACAAGAAAAAACAGAGGCTAAGTAGACAATATCAAGCAGTCAACAAACTTACAATTTTAGTCCTGGAGAAATGGAAGGCAGATAAAAAATGAAGAAATAAAGGCCCCAAACTCCAAAAGTGTGAAAACTATAAGCCCATAGATCCCAAAGCAGGATAAACACAAAATAAAATATAATAAGGCTCACCATAATCAGAATGCTAAAAAACAGAGATAAAGAAAAAATTCCTCAGAGTAGACAGGGAAAATATATTACATAGAACGGAACAAAGATAAGAATGATTACAGGATTTTCAGGAAACTCACACTAAAAGGCAATGAATGCTACCTTTAATGTGCTAAATTTTCTTAATAAACCTGTTTGCTCAGAATTTTATATTCAGAGAAAAAAATCTTACAAAAATGAACATGAAAAATAATTTCAGGAAAAAAAATTTAAGCTGAAACTATTTGTTTCCAGAAGACCTGCACTGCAATACATGTTTAAAAAAGCTTTTAAGGCAGAAGAAAATGGATATTAGATGAAAATTTGGATTTATCCAAGGAAATAGAAAGCACAGGATACTGTAAATATTATATGCTAGTAGATGTAAATGTTTTCTCACATTAAAATTATTTAAAAGATAACTGACATCTTGAAGCAAAAATAATAACAGTGAATTGTGTAGTTTGTAACATGTAAAAGAAAAATGTATGACAGCAAAAGCACAAGTATGAGGAGAGGTATAGGATATTACTGTAAGGTTCCTGTAACACACAAAGTTGTATTATATTATCTCAAGGTAGACTGCAATAAGTTAAAAAATGATAGTGTAAACTTTTAGAACAAACTCCAAAAACAAAGTTATTAAATAATAGATATAAAATGTAACATGAAATAATATTAAACTAATCAAAAGGAAGGCAGGAAACCCAATCACATCAATAATTACATTAAATGTAAATGATCCAAACACTCCCAAAAATGGCAGCAATTGTCAGACCTGATAAAAAGCAGAACCCAGATACATGCATTATATAAATAACTCACTTTAAAGTCAAAGAAAGAAAAAAATAAATGGATGGAAAAAGATGTACCAGACTAAGTAAAAGGAAGTTGAAATGACTATTTTACTATCTAGTAAAATAGATTTCAGCAAAGAATATTAACAGGGATAATGAAGGAAATTAGTTAATGATAACAGAGTAAATTCATTAAGAAGACATGGCAATATTAAATGTGTATGCAGCCAATATCCGAGCTTCAAAATACATGAAGCAAAAATGGACAGACTTTAATGAAGAAAAACATAAAATTATAGTTGAAGATTTCAACACTGCTCTCTCCATAACTGATAGAAGTAGACAAAAAAATAGTGAGGATGTGGAATAAATAAACAACACTATATTAACAAACTTATCCTGACGTTTACAGAACACACCAGTAAAGCACACTTACCAAGCAAAGCATAGTAAACTTTCAAGTACACATGAACATTCACAAATATTGACCATATTTTGAGCCATAACATAAAACTACATAATTTGAAAGAACTGAAGTCATAAAAAGTATAAAAATAAACATAAAAACATAAGTATAAAAACACAAAATTTTTGGAATGAAGCCAAAGCAGTCTTCAGAGTGAAATTTGTAACATTCAATGCTTATATCACAAAATGAATAAGGCTCACAAATCAAAGATCTACATGTCCACCTTAAGAAATTAGTAAGTGAAAAGCAAACTAAACCCACTAGGAAGAAGAAATTAATAAAGGTAGACATAGAAATCAATAAATTAAAAAGATGAAACGTCAATATAAATCCTACTGACATAAAAGGGACAACAAGAGAATGTTATATACAACCTAATTCAGTAATTCAACAACTTAGATGAATGGAAAAACAACCCAAAACATGAAAATTACCAAAGAAAGTGTATCCACTGTCCTATTCCTTATGAAATACAAAGTAAACATAGATGTGGAATACTGTGTCCAGAAACTCCCTATCTGAAGGTATGCATTTGGGTTGAAATATCAAAGCTGTTTCTCTATGTCAAAGTGACTTAGAGGCTCCTGGCAAGAATGATATGTTTCCTTCATATTGATGTCATTTCAAACAGCAAAGTTTCTAACAGCTTAGGATTTTGGAGAACGACAGTTCTCAGTAAGAGTAATAGTCATTCAAAAAAGGAGTAGTTATGATACTTAATAGCTCTAGCATGTTCTTGGGAGAAATTGTCTCATACTAACTTTGCAGCCGGCTTTATCTATGTGTATTACTCCAGCTTGTCAATAGGAAAGTTGATTTTTAGTTTCTCAGTTCCCCCCTTTGAGCCAGCAGTATATAAATTCCACTATTCAGTCTATTATCCTGGCAGAGATAAAATAATTAAAGTCCAGCATTCATGAGAAAACTTTAAAGCCATAAGTCAATGATTTTTCTAATGTTATGTCCTGCACTCCAATTGCCTAATCCTCTCAAGACTAAAGATGGGACAGAAACTGGAGCCCAACCTAAAGCTTCCTTTAAACATCTTCAAATGGATTTGACCTTAGTAATAGAACATAAATATGTTTGAACATTGTATGTCAATTTTCAGGATGGATTAAAGCTTGGGGTAAAAAAAGTTGCTTCACTTTGTGTTTCACATCTGAGTTATCCCTAACTGTCTACCTAGTGATGAAGAAGATTACTCCATAAAATTGTTACTAAGGAGATTTGTAAAATACTACTCATTATTCAAAATGTCTATTGCCCATATTATTCTCAGTCTTCAGGTAAAATAAAAAGGACAAATAGAACTTTCAAGCTCAAGTCACCTGAACTTATACATGGAAGGTCCTGGAGCTCTGTTAATTCCCCCCACTGTTCAAACTGTACTCTTACTCCCAGGATAATGTTTTGCACTCTATCCTCACCAAAACTGAGCACTGCCATTTTTTTTTAAATCTCTGCCAATAGATCAAAAATGTACTTACTTTCCATATTTCTAACCAGTGAGGCCGAATTTTCATTTTCATTTTATCTTTTGTGAATAGCCTATTTGTGATTTTTCCAATTTTACTATTGGTGAGTTGATTTCTATAATTTTAACATATTATAGATATTAAAACTTTCTTCAAAGGCATTTTAACAAATTTTACTATTTTTACCAACATATAATAAAATCTCAAAATACAAATAGTTTAAAATGGATACAACAATAACACTTCAGGTATTAAAATGAATTAAGTTTTAAGCACTGGGATGTTTCTGCCTGATTATTTCCAACCAGAGTTACCGTAAAAATCAATAATGATAAGCAATTACAAAAAACATAGTGCTGGATTTTATTTTACCTCTCAAATATGTTGAAACAGAACAGTTATTACTAGAGGCATGAAAAGGAAAAGTAACCCCACCTATGTCTTGCTGACTGACCATTTCTAACTAAACATTCACAGCATTGAACACAACAAATAAAAATTCCCTAAAATTTTCTTCTTCGCTTTACCTCAAATTCCTAGAAATCTGAATCTACCCTTTATTCTTTTCCTCCAGGCTCAGGAGAAATTGGATGTCCTGCCTCAGACCGCTCCCCCATCCCCATCTCTACCCCAAAATAGCCTCTATCCAGACATTTTTTCTTCCTTGTCTTCTCCTGGATTTGTTCATATTTCCCTCCTGGTGTTCAATCACTCCCTTTTCACTGGGTTCTTAGGCCTTACCTCCTAATTCTCATATTCACCCGTTATCCCCCAAATTACTGAACCTGCTCAAAATCCTGTCCATTCCCTTTCATTTTCCTCAACACAAAACTTACTGACAGTGCACACTGCATTTATAACTTCTGCTTCTTCTATTTCTCTTCTCTCTTCCACTCATGAAGTTGAGTTCTGATCATACCTCTCTAAAAGTATTACCTCACCTCTACAGCATCACATACCTTCAGCAACCACACATCATATTTCCCTTTTCTCTACGCTTTTCTGAGTCATGGTTATCTTTCTTTAAATCTGGTTGCTTTTGCACAGACCTTTGTCCTGGCTCCTCCTACTCTGCTCATCATTTTCTTTTTTCTTCCCCCTTTCTTATATTGAGGTACAGTTGATGTACATGCTCATCCTCTTCCTAATCTTAACAATCAGATCTCTCTTTTCTTTCACCACTTAACTCCTTGCAAAATCACCAATCAGATGCAAGTTCTGTATGACTGCTTCCCTCATTTTATATTTTTACCACTATCTTCTTTTCTGAGCTCTTAGTTTCTGGTTACATAATACTCTCAAATCTACTCAATACATTATTGTCAGAGCTATGTTCCTTATGCATATAGCATGAAGTTCAGACTCTCTTCCTGGTATTCAAAGTTATTTTTAGTGGAGGTATCTACATGCTTCATTAATATTCCCTAACTCTCATCCCTTCTTCTCTATACAGTTATTCCCACAATAGATGTAGTGATCTTCAAGGTTTTGGTTTTGTTCACAGTCTGTTGCTTTAAAGTTTTCCATAACATCCACCTCTCATCCTCTTATCTGTCAGTCAGTTCTTCAAAACTCAACCATAAATTTCTTTCTCTAAGATGTCTATCTAGTTTTCCCTAGTCAATTATAAAATGCTCCTTTCAAAATACTCTGTTAGTACTCTTTTTTATATCTGTGGAAACACCTGGTATTTCATTGTACTTGAATTCTGTCTTAAAAGGTTTATTTCCTCTTTGATTTTAGCTCCCTGAAAGGCCAGTTCATGATGAACTGTTTATTTTTCCAAATTCCTGGATATGTTCTTTTGCATCATACAAGCACAATCAAATTTTAAATGAGTTGAGTACTAATGCTGAAAATGTTGCTAAATGATCTTTTTTTTATGTCATTTGGATGACCCTGGAAGTTATAACTAAATAATCATTTGAAGCAATTAAAGGTATCTAAAATGTAATCATTTATTAGAAAATCTGCAAAATCAGTGTGATTCTAGAAATAATAATAAAGATTTCAACTAGGGCAAATGTCTATAGAATTTGCTGGAAAATATATTTACATATTTTAAGAACTGAAAAAAAAAATCAAATCACAGGAATAATTTATATGAGTCTATGGGTAGACAAAAGAATTATGTAATTAATCTGCAACTTGAATGCAAATATGTAACCACCTGCATCTGGAAGTTGTAGAGTAACTTTAATAAGCATCCAGTCTTTGTCCTTGAATTTGCATTATCTCCAGAAAATTGATAGGTTACCCCCAAAATTATATAGGAGGTACTCCCAACATTGGTTGAAATGATATATATATTGTCTATAGTAGTTAAGCATCCAAAGGAAGATTTATAATTAATTAACTATAAAATCAAAGCAATAATATTAATATTTGGGTAAAGAAATATATGAATATTTTGGTTTGTATATTTATAGTTTAAGAGAATTTTTAATATTAATCATTTTAGTAACTATAAGTTAAAATGCGTAATTGAATTATTACTTTAAAATTGTGATTTTAAGTTGAAATTGAACCCATTATAGCTATTAGGATACTAAGTGAATTTTACCATATCTATAGGTTCTATATATTAGTTATAAGAATTATTTAGTGCTTTAGAGTTTATCAGTCAGAAAATTGAAATATTTAAAAGAGAAATTCAATATACTATATTTATATATGATATTTAAATTATTTGAAATTTTAAGGAACTAAGTTTTTGAGTGGAACCAAATATTATTCAGTCAACTTTGGCAGTGGTTACTAGGATATGCTTCATTTTAGAAGTAGAATAATAAAAATTTTATCCAGTGGGAATGTAAATGGATGCAGCCACTATGGAGAACTGTATGGAGGTTCCTTAAAAAAACTAAAAATAGAGCTACCATATGATCCTACAATCCCACTCCTGGGCATATATCCAGAAAAGCCAAAAACTCTAATTTGAAAAGATACATGCACCCCAATGTTCATAGCAACACTATGTATAATAACCAAGACACAGAAGCAACATAAATGTCCATCGATAGATGAATGGATAAAGAAGATGTGGTATATATATATATGTAAAATATATAATGGAATACTACTCAGCCATAAAAAAGACTGAAATAATGCCACTTGCAGCAACATGGATGGACCTATAGATTACCATACTAAGTGAAGTAAGTCAGACAGAGAAAGACAAATATCATATGATATCACTTATATATGGAATCTAAAAAAACAATGCAAATTAACATTTAGAAAACAGAAACAGACTCACAGACTTAGAAAACAAACATGGTTACAAAAGAGGAAAGTGGGGAGAGGAAGGGATAAATTAAGAGTATGCAATTAACAGATATACACTACTATATATAAAATAAACAACAAGGACTTACTCTATAGTACAGGGAACTATATTCAATATCTTGTAATAAACTATAATGGAAAAGAATCTGAAAAAGTATATATATATATATATATGCATGTATAACTGAATCGCTCTGCTGTGTACCTGAAACTAATATATTATAAATCAAGTATACTTCAATTAAAAAAGTTATCTTAAACAAAAATTTTGTCCAAACTAGTTTAAGAATTAGCTTTTTGTTTAGAACTTCAATAATTGAAGATTGATTTATTAAACCAAAATCAATTCCTACTTAGTAATTTTTACATGCAAGACCACCCTCAAGGACACATACACATACACACAGGGCTTCACAATTAATATTTTACTGAAGATTTGAAAATACAGGCCACTAATATGAAAAGATTTATTCCAGGTCACTCAAGCATCAGAGTCAAAAGTGGTACTTAGACGTAAGGAAGTCTATGTCAATATTAAAGTGAACTAATTTACAAAAGTTCTAAGTAACATGTATAGCAATTTAAATGAGTTACCTCATTAATGAGAGAAACATCTCTAAGTGAGGTTACAGAATGAGGAACTGAAATTATTTATGATTTCATACACCTAACTTAGTGGACAAACACCTCCTCAGCTTCTGTGCATTATACCTCTTTTTGCCTTGTTTCAAATAGGGTGACCTGTTCTTGGGGAAAAGCAGTTGTTGTATTAAAGAAAATTTTTTCAGAACAAGAGGCACCACTTGAATGAATTATTTAATATATACTGACTGAAACCACATAGTGCTACTTCATAAAAAAATGGTCAGCATGACAGAATCATTTCACCTGAAGGAAAGAAGAACTGTCCGCAAGTACCTGAAGAGTAATTTCAAGGGGACTCTGCTGCTATTTCCTAGACCCATAAAGCTCAGAGTTAAAGGAAAACAGTTTAGCCTAAAACATAGATTTTTTAAATATCAGATGCAAAGATGAAAATATACATACCTCACACATAAGGGTGATTAAGGTAATGAAATTACTATTGAAAATGATTATATATAAAATTTCTGTCCTAGAGATCTTGAAGGGAAAACAGTCATCTGTTTTGGAAATTGAATGTAAAACCCTCCTTATCTGCATAAGGGTGAATTAGATGACATTTCATGTCAGAGTGTTTTTTCTTCTGTATGAAAGAAATGGGGTACAGAGAAATTAAAGGACTCACAAAAGCTTACAAAGAATGCTAATGAATGTATGGGGATATTTGGGAATGGCATGAGAAACAGGACATTTTCACCTTGATCAAATTAAGTTGCTACTTTTAAATAGGAGAGACCTCAGATCTTATATATGACAAATACAATGCAAATCACTTTCATTTATACACATTTTTTAATAAAATGTGTGACAAATTTTTCTTACTTTAATAATTTAGATTACCTCTAATTGGTTACTCATTCATATTTTTTCATAGCAAATGTATAGCTTCCTGAGAAAACCAATGAGTATATAGATGTTTTTGTTTTATGCCTTTAAAAACTATCTTGCCAATAAAAATGGATTGTGATTTCGTCCACTGTGTTTTCACCTTTTCATTTCAGCTAAAATTGTTTCTTATCAAAATTTCATTAAACATCATCATGAAAGGCAGACATTTCCCTGTGACTGACCATATATATTTTCAGTGAATTCTTCCAAGTCCTTCCATTCAGAGCACTAAATACTTTGGGTGCTTATCATGAAAAGACTTTCTTCTACAAAGTGAGAGACAGATTACTCCAGCATCTTTCAGGAGAACAGACACCCTTCTACCTGTCTACTAGAATTCTGTTTGTTTGTCTAGTTGGAAATTTATATATGCATCTAAAATACAGCTGGCATTGGCTAGGTGTTAAATCTAAGGTGTTAAATCTAACACTGTGAACAATTACATACTAAAATATCCAGAAAATATCAGATAAAATGGTCAATTTATACCATTTGAGAAATTAAACTATTTCCAAGTTATCTATTGGGCTTAAGCACGCTTTACAGTAATTACAATTCAAAGAACTTGCATCAAAAATCTTCTTAATTATCCAGAAAAGTTTAAAAAGCTACATATATCAATCTAAATAATAATTTTATTCAGAGCTGCAAGACTTTTAAGTCTCTCTTTTTTCAATCATAAAGTTGCCAATCTAACAGTTGGTAACTTTTGAATGTAATGTTGAGTCTCAATTTGTATCTGCCTGCAATCACAGCGTACTGCAGTGTAGCTTAGTAAAAAATCCTTTCGTGGCTCATATTCTTTCCTCTCTAACTCTTATTACATCGTTTGACACTAATAGTCTTGGTTTTTTAGTCTATTTTTCTCTGAATTATACTTATATCTCATTAAGAAGCAGTTGGGAGCCTATGAGTGAATGGACTATAATACCAGCAGAACAAACTTATACCTCTCAAAAATGCTTACTTTTGACTCTAGAATATGGTAAATAAATGCTACAGACATTCAGACCTTATATACTTTTAATATAGACTGAATGACTATTTAAATCTGTCCTGTTACCTTTAATGAAGTCTATTTCTGACATCAAACTTAAAACCCACTGTAAATTTCACTTACTGCTCTTTTAGCTTCTCAACAAATATTTCCTTTATATGAAGCATGGACTTAACTCTGAGCCAAAGGAAACAAGGAAAAGCATACGTGTGAAATGAAGAGGCTCAGGAAACAACATTAGGAAGAGAAAACAAAAATACATTCATTAGCGATGTTAAACAGGAGAGATTTATATTAGGCTGTTTATTACAATAGCACTCTAAGCTCTTCTCATTCTATGTGCAGTTAATTAGACAAACAGTGTATAGCAGTCAAGACATTAATGATGAGTAGAGCAAAAGCCCTCTTTTCTTTGTTAAGAAATATCAAAAAGTTATTCAAAGGATGGAGGGTGAGAATAAACAGAGATCATCACTGTTTCAATCAAGAAGTTACGAGAAGATGAGAAAAAAGCTGCTCCGAAAAAATATTAATTGCATATAAAATAACTGTATTTCTCATGTACGTGGATTGCACAGCCTGCTACCATAGTTTCATGACTTTTTCATTGCTCTGTTTAATTCATGTAAATATGCTTTGTCTCACAACTAGATTGTATGCTTTATGAGGGATAGCAGAACCAATTATAAATTTGAACTTAATTTCATTTCTCCCAAGATGTAGTAAAAGAGATACTTAAGTAATATTTCTGAATGAAAAAAACATTCTGCATATTAAGTAGTAAATCCTTCTAAAATATCAATTGACTGTTTTGTATACAGGCCAAGTAACAACTTGCAGATGTGCCAGATTCTAAACTTCCCTGAACAGTAGGAACTAGATTACATTAACTTCTACTAGTACATTCTGTCCTTCTAAATTTTTATAACTAGTTTCCTTAAAATACCAGTATTGTCAAAAATCACATTTAAAAACAATTATTTCAAATCATTTGTTTCAAAAGCAACATTAGCTCTGAGCTAACTCAGTATTTATAATTGATATAATTTTTTTCAGGAAAGAATAACATGTTTACTATCACTGCAAGGACACCCCCTGTATACCTTTACAACCTCTAGTTGTTCTAAACAAAGCACAAAGCTACTCAAACAAGTGGCTGGGTTGTGAGAGCACCAGCATTTTTCATAAGAGGTGC
Organism: Phocoena sinus; assembly: GCF_008692025.1. Lineage (NCBI taxonomy): Eukaryota > Metazoa > Chordata > Mammalia > Artiodactyla > Phocoenidae > Phocoena > Phocoena sinus. The sequence goes on along the minus strand of NC_045764.1, from coordinate 118,648,240 downwards.
TATTTCTAGATTGCCAAAATTGTAGCCTACATGGAATAAATGCTGTATCTCAATCATCAATTGTCCTATATATTGCTTTCTTGCTTCATGGAAATTCACTCTGCCAAACGTCTATAATCCTTCTGACCTAAAAATATCACAATTTACACATCAGACAACAGCATTCACAAAGTTAGCCTCCTTCCCCTCACTCTCTTCCATGAGATTAAAGTTAACCAAAAGAAAAAGAAAACGAAATTAGATGTCTCAACATTGATCTTTAGCAAGATTACTTAAGATGGAAGTTTCTTAATTTTTGCTAATTCTCTTGAAATGCAATCACGGTATCAGATATGGGAGGCATTGCTTTCCTGTCCTTTCCTGCCTTATTAAATTCCTCCAAAGTACCACATCATATTGTTACATATTTCCCACCACCTATATATACATGCTCTATCAGAACTGACTGTCTGTAGCTCTGTGCTCCAGGCAATACCATGACCCCAAGTGGCAGATGCAATAATGCAAAGTGTTCATTGAGGGGGCAGAACCCAGAACATTGCAAATTTGGCATCTCCAAAAGGTCCAGATGCAGGTGCAGTGTGTTGACATTCTCCACTCACCCGTTAGCAGTCTATCATCATAACTCGTGAATGATTAGCAGTGTTATTTTCCAAAACTTACTTTATAAAAAAGCCAAATTTTCTCAGACAAAGCGATTAAGTGAACCTACATTTGCACATAAATTGGCATGTTCATATGGATCTCCAAAAAGCATATACACCTGTTTCTCAGTGTGTGAGACAAATAATTACCTTTGTTTGCAAATCATTTTAATGAATTTTATGAGAAGAAAACTCATAACATAGTTTATTTTCTTTGGAAAGTTCTAGATTATCAAGGCACTGACTTTCACTTAATATGTCAGATGTGTTTAATTTTTAAAAAGGCCTTCAATGTAATTGAAATCTCACTGACTTCTAGACCAGGGAAGAGGAAATGGAGAAAGAGGAACAACAGGGAGAAGGAGGTAATATTTTACATCAAGAGAGGACTTCCAAAACTATGTCAAAAAGCTTTCTGAGAAAGTGGATGTGAATTTACTGCCTGAATGAGTCTGATGCCATCCATCACTGTCCAATGAATGACAGATTGTTCAATACAAGATGTTTGCTTTTTCTATGTTCCCATATTTTATACTTAAAGGAGACAGAAAAACACAGAAACCCTTCAAAGACTAACCTTTTACTACAGCAATTGCTTCTGAAACATGAGTGGCAGAAAGAAAGCTTAGAAGACTATTTTCTGAAAAACGTGTGGCATTTTATAAGGAAACTAGAGCATAAGGTGTTTCACGTAGATAAATTATAAATCATTGGTACCATCTATACAACACACTGATTTAAATAACACAAATTACACTTTAAAAGTCATTGACAAGAAGTAACACTTAAAAATGTCTATAGGAAGTTACTTTTTGTAATATCAGTGAGGTGGTCAAATAAATATCGATGCAATTATACAAATTCAATGGGATTGGCATATATAATTTTTCCAGATAGAATGGTGGCTTCATAAATATACTTAGTACTATTAAATTAAAATTTGGCCTTTGATACTTTAACTCTGCAATTTAGTTTCTATAATAGATGTTTCCAATGAGACTCAGTAGTTGAATTTCCTCCAGATTTTATGCCATATTTTAAGCATGTTTTGCTCTTTTTTTAATGAAGTATCTGAGGATTCTCATCTGGTAGTAAAATACAAGAAAGGTTATTTTTTGCTAGAGATCCAGCAGATTCCAACAGGAATGCAGTGTAAAATTGTTACTAAAAATTCAGTGTGTAAAGCCGTTATCTTAGTTTGAATTCCTCTGATAACAAAACCTGAGACAAGGACCGGGATGCAGGTGATTTCATTGAGAGATAATCTCAGAAAGCAAGAGTAAAGGTGTGGGAAGAGTGAGACAGGGAAACAAGAAAAATGAACAGTCCCTTATTAAGCTGGTTACCTGTGTAAACTGCTGGGTCTCAATACCCCAGGGCCTTCTGAGGAACCATGGGGAAGGTGACCCAGAGCTGTCCCTCCAAGGAGAGAAGACTGGGGCCTTTATCCACCAGCCTACATCCTCCACTGGGTAAGGGTTACTTCAGAGCGTGTTATAACCCCCACAAACTCACTTCAACTGAGAAAATCCCCATGGCTTCAGGGAAAGCCCAGAGGCAGAAAAACATGGAATGTTGTTTGTGCTTGAAGTGCACTGGGGCTGGGCATCCAACTGCAGCTGAAATCAGAAGTGGTGAAGAGATGTGATGCAGGCCTCAAAGGGCATCAGTTAACAACCATTAAATTTCTTACATCTCCTTATATATGTATTTATGCAGCAGTAAGGAGCTAGTAAAGGAATCTGGGATAAAACTTATTATGAGCTTTGAAATCAGACCTGTATGTGAAAGCAGTCTCTACATGATTAGATGTTCAACATTGGGAAAATCCATCAGTCTTCCTAGGGGATGCTAGTACCCATCTTCTCAGGCTATGGTCATGATTAAATGAACTAAGGTATAAGAAACGTCTGACAGGGCTTCCCTGGTGGCGCAGTGGTTGAGAGTCCGCCTGCTGATGCTGGGGACACGGGTTCATGCCCCGGTCCGGGAGGAACCCACATGCCGTGGAGCGGCTGGGCCCGTGAGCCATGGCCGCTGAGCCTGCGCGTCCGGAGCCTGTGCTCCGCAATGGGAGAGGCCACAACAGTGAGAGGCCCGCGTACCGCAAAAGAAAAAAAAGAAAGAAAGAAAGAAACGTCTGACACACTGCAGATGTTCATGAGTGATAGTTCCTATTGAGTTGCCCCACCTATTAGTGATAACATCACACTCATTTCATGATTTATTGTTTATTCATCGGATTATCAGGTTTTTAAGATTCAGTTTAACTACTAGTTATTCAGGAAAGATTTCCTTAACTCAGTACACTAGGTTAAGCATCTTAAAAGAGACTACTGAATTTCTCCATAAACCTTCTTTTGTAACCCGTAAGGCACTTGTTACTAATTATATGTATTTATGCTAAACTGTTAGCTCCACGATGGAGGGAAATGTCCGCCTTGTTTTCTAGGGCTATCAACTAATATTTGTTGAATTGCATTAATCTCTCTTAATAATATACTAAGGTAATTCAATAAAGTTTTTAGCCCTCAGCTTTATCTGATTGCAGAGATCATATGGAATCTTGGCTACTAATAACACTTACAATATCATACATGTTAGCAATACAGTCTTTGTATTTTGGCAACAATACAATCTTGGCTGCCAAAAATAGATCTTGTTGCAATTTTTATTTTGACTCTAGAGCACACAGTTGAAATTAAGCCTGAGATAATCCTTATTATTCTTCCATAAGCATCTGTCTATCTCACCACAGAGCCACTGCCCCTCTCCACTTCCGTAGATAAAGATAAGAAAAACTGGTCAAGAGCCCAAGTGAGGACAAGCACCAAAACATAGGTGGAGAAGGGCTGGGGGGTGGGAATTTCTGCCCTGCATTCTCTAGAAGTATCTTTATCCACACCCCCAAATGAACTGGAGCAGATGGGACAAACCTCAGTTCTTTTATGCTTAGATGATGGAATGGGTACAAACTTAGAGATTGCTTTTCTCAGGGGCCCATTTTCAGAAAGGAAAAACATCATATGTATCAGTCTTGAATCTAAACTTCCTAAGAAATCCCTGAAGCCTGACATTTCTTTGCATTAATTTCTAAATGAAAACAAGAGTAAACACTAATGTTTTCTCCCACTCTAGGTCCCTCCTCTATCATTCAAACTACCACATTAACTTTTGCTGATGTTGTTCTTGTCTCTAATGTTTATCTGGATTTTCTGATTTGGTTTCCCAGTCCTAACGTGGGTTCATGTCTTTATTCACTTGTTTATATTTACCAAATATCAAGTATGGTTTGATTTAGTTTTCATTCACTGGACCTTCTCCTTATCTGCATCATGACACGTGACCCCATTCTAGTTCCCTCCACACCTGGACTCACTTAAGCACTCACCTCGCTGACACTGGATTTATCTTTTAAGTTCTCTCCTGGGTTTTGGAAATGATGATCTTGGCTTAGATAAACGATTTTCTGTTTGGTTTTGATCTCTTAGTTTCTAATTCATTGGGAATTAATCTATAACTGGTGAAATTATTGGCGTAACTCCTCTGTCAGGATCTGACCCTGTCAAAACCACATGTCTGACTTGCCTTATTCATCAAAAGGGGAATTGATGTGGAATTAGAGTGACTAGGCTGTCAGCATTACTGATCCTCTCCCAATTACACTCATTTAATTATCTTCACTCATTGCTTGTTATGGCTTGGATGAATGTTCACTACACAGAATTACAGTGGTATTGAAAAAAAACATCCTGCTGGGTGTGCCATAAATGCTATGCTGATTAAACTTCGAGACTGTTATTTTTGTTCCAGGGATTATTAGCATGAAACAAATGATTTTGCATTCAATAGTGCTCAATAAATATTTGTTGAGTCAAATCAAGTGTTTTCTAAATGTTCAGCTTTTGACAAGTCTAAAGTACAATACATGGTGGCATTATTTGGCATTTCATTTGGAACCAGCCTTTCCGTAGCCTGTAACCTTTTATGTAGGCTGTAATCACACTTATTCTATTTTGAAACTTGGACAATCACAAAGCTGGAGCTCACTTTGAAATCAACCAGCTTTTCGCACAGCTGCCTTACCGTCTTGTGCAATATTTCAGACACAGAGAATATTCTGTTGGAAAAAGCCAAATGATGTAATGAGAATTCAGATAGTCCCAAACAGGGTTAGCAGAAAAAGTTTCACATTTGCAAAGTATTTTGATCACATCACAGTGACTGAAAATACCTACAGTGGTTGGCAAAAAAAATTACAGTAGTTTCAGACCATTAGAATCCATAAGGAAAGTACTCTGGTATAAATAAAGTAGTTTCTCAGAATAACTCACTTTAAGGTAGCATTAGAAGATCCTGTGAACTATCAGCTGATATGTATTTCTAAAGGGAAAAAAAACATTGAAATATGTGTCTCAGTAGAAGGAATGAATGACTGTTAAGGCACTGTGTGAAATGAAGATGGTCTTGGCTGGTACACTGTCACTCACTGTACATGGTGTCAACCCGTGAAGACCATTACCTAAAGCCAGGGTCACTGTCGTTGACATCATTTTCTGGGAACGATAAGTCACATCAGGATTTGCTGTTCATGGAGATACCTCTAAAATATTTCTCAAAGGAAAGGTGCCAAAGAAAAACAAATAAAAGGTTCTGTAAACAAAGTATTTTGGAGAATACGGGCTTCTGTATCCATTCCTTGGTGAATCACAACACACATTAAAGCCTGGGAGAAACCCTGCAGTAAAGAAATCATTTTAACGTTATTTCACCTAGTAGGTTCTTCTTGTTTCTTTTCAGTTAACCTTGTCAATATCTCATGAACATAATCTTCTTTATACACTTTGGGAGACGCTTCTCTGGAATGTAATCCATAAATGTTTCAGAGGATTCCTTAAACATTTCAAGTGATTCTCCCCTTTCCACTGACAAGAAAAATACTGAAAGGCCCAAGAGTGCCTTTATCATATGCCTCAGAATTTGCAAACAACTGGTTTAATCAAGTAATCTATTATGGGCTCTGCTCTGATTGTAATTCTATAGCTACTGAAGTGCCACTTTCTTGCTGAACACAGAGCTCCAAGGATTCTCTGACTTGGGTTTTACAATTAAATATTTGGCCTGTCAACTCTTTTTTACCTGGAGGAGAGAACAACTCTTACTTCTGTGTCTCCAAATAAAATTTATTAGTAGTATTTAGGCAATGTGATCACTTAGTTTCAGGGTTATTTTAATGTATATTATTCAAATGATTACTATGTTACAGTAGACATACTATACACTGGAGAATATAAAGATGATCATGTCACAGACCTTGACCCAGAAGAATTCAGAATGTAAAGAAGAAAGTTAAACAACCAAGCACATCAGCATTCTGATACTTTGTAGGTCACTGCAAAATACTACAACACATAGATGTTATTAGTTCTGCTTTGAAGGACTTGGGAATAATCCAAGAGGTTGATAAACAAAAGATGACTGTGCATTCCCCATGTCAAAAATTCATCTGTTTTTAATTAATATTTAAAATATTTACTGAGCACCTATTTTGTGCCATACACCATTCTACACATTAGGGGTGCACAACGAACAAAAGGGACAAACACATCTGCCTCACAGAGCTTATTTTCTAGATATAAATTATGCATGAGAAAATCAATATATAAACAAAAATAAATAAAGCACATATTCATTTAGAAAAGGATAATTACTAGAAAATAAGGCAAGGCAAGAAAAGTAACATGAAGAATCTGTGGCAGCAGACAAGGGTGAAATTGTAGATAAGATGGCCAGGGAAATCCTCACTGAGGTGACTTTTTAGTAAAGACCTGAAAAAAGTGAGAGGGCAAGCCCAGGGAACATCTGGACACAGTTATCCGGGTAGTGGGAGTTGTGAGGGCTAAAACTACAAGCTGTGCAAATGCCTGGCATGTGTGAGGAAGTGAAGAGGCCAGTGTGGCTGCAGCAAAGGAGAGGGAGAGAGTAAAAGGAGATAAGGTCAAGAACTAAGGGGTCCAGGTCAAGGAGGCCTTGTGGGCTGCAGTAATGACTCTGGCTTTTACTTAAGTAAGATGACGAGCCATGGGTGCTGAGCAGCGCGGCACCATGATCCAAGTTACATATAACTGAATGTTAAATATAGCACTCATATTGGCATGTTGAGAGTAGATAAAAGGGAAGTAAAAGCAAAATAAGAGAAATACACTAGGACGTTATTAAAATAATATAAATGAAAGTTGATGGAAACTCAGGTCACAATAACAGAGTGGGATGGGAAGAAGTATTTGGAGTCTGAGTATATTTTGAAGGATTTACTAGTGTATATAGAGCCTGAATAAAAAAATTAAGTCAAAACCACTCCACATTTCTTAATGGAGTTGTCATCAACTGAGTTATAGAAGACCCAGGATGAATCAGGTTTCTTAGAAGAGAAAATTTTCCTTGACGTTTTATGGCCCCTTATTTGCATGGGCCCCTTCCAAGGCCTGGGAGAGGGCCTGAAAATATGCTACATCAATCATATCTTTCTGTAAAATTTGCCAAAGTAAGATATTTTATCCCACTGCGATTTTTCTTTACTTTGTATTCCTCTTTATCATAATCCTCCTCCTATCTGGTAGTGCTGGAATGGCCACAGGTACTTTTGGGATCTAAATGAAGATAATTTCAGAATATTATTAGATTGCATTTAATGGAATATATGTATCACTTTTGTGTATAGTAGTTATTGCTAGCCATTCTCCTATACTCCCACTACTGATGTGATGATTCATCTGGCTTCATGACATAAAGGTATAAGGCCAGAATTTGCAAATGAACATAGTCTATGGCATAGGAATAAAACTATAGGTAATAGAGAAGAAACAAGGGTTGAAATGTACTGAACAAGATTTAGTCTGTGGAAAATATTTCTAGTAGTCATGTATATAAGACTGTAGGCAGAAGATTCCATACTTATTGCCACCTAGTCAAAAGAGAAGTTCCCTTCTATTCTGATTATACTCAGTGATGCAGCTTATACAATTATGACCACAGAAAAATATTTTATGAGAATCATACAAAATAGAATTTATCAGAATTTCTGTATCTGTAGAAGTACTACTATAAAGATGGAGTGTATCTACTACGTGTGAGGTCACACATTTTATGCATTCTAATTATCAGATCATATCTCAATATATATGTTTCATCTTATTCTCATGACGCTTGGTGGTTCCTTAAAATGGTTCACAAAAGTGCCACCTTGAAACTAAACCTGAAAAATATGTGCTCCAATGACAAAGCTCCTATATATATTCATCACTAAATTAGTGGTTGTTGTATTGACTAGGTTCTTCTATTTTTGATTGACCAATTCATGAAGAGAAGTGAAATCATATTAACATAAGGGAAATATATTTAACTTTACTTCTCAGTTAACACAAAATAGTGACATTAACAACAACAAATCCTCATAATATAGAACTGTTATAAAGATCAGTGACAAACTGATTAATGTCCGTGAACAATTCAAATAGTATTTAAGATTGGAGAATACTCAAGAAAACTGTGTGTTCCTTGAAATCTTACAATTCAGATAAGAAAATACTTTAAAAGGATTTTAACCAAATTTTACAATAATTCTAAAATTTTACATGGCATTTCCAATAAACAGGTTTTGAAGCAAAAAGAACATTTCTAGCATATCCAAATAAGAAAAAAAATCATTTATGTTAGAGGAATAACCAAATTATCTTTTTCTTCTAATAAAATTGATATTATAAAATTATTGGAACATGATGAGGTAATCAAAGAATAGAGGAGGGAAAGGATTATAGAGGTTTTTCAGGCAGTTTATTAATAAAAAATAGTATGCTAGTTTTCTGGATTTTGAAAAGCTTAAAGTATTCATAAGTTTATAAAATTTATAATTTGTTAATATTTCTTTTCTCATCTATTTGTCATGAGAAGCATGACAGAAAATGCCTGGATTGCTTTGAATAGACTATTGGAAGAAATATGGATGTTAATGACTCTGTTACTGAAGACTCAGAATAAAGTGAGGAGCTTGGTAAAGAAAATCTAAATTGCCTCAGAAAATATATGAATCGTCATGAATAAACTGTTAGCAATATGGATGTGAAAGATACTGCCAATGAGAAACATCAGCGGAAACTGGAGGAAAGCTGATCCTTTGTTAGTGGCAGTAAGCTTAGTGGAAGTGTGTCCTGCAGTTATGTGGAAATCAGAATTTGTAAGTGATGAACTTGAATATTTAGGTGAGGAGATTTTCCAAGCAAAATGTCAAAAATACAGAAAAACTTGCATATTTATTTGGGGAAAGTGTTAAATGAACTTCTTGATGTTTATAATAAAATTTGAGAAGAAAGAGATAAATTTAGGGGAAAATTGTTAAATGAACAGGAACCAGGACTTGAGGATTTGAGAAATTTTCAAGTTATCCAGATTGCAAAAGTTGCTAAAATTAAGAGAAAGTATGCTTTAGATGGAAAACCCAGAGCATGGTTGTGTAATTTTTGCCTATGCCTCAGAAAGATCAGAAGGTCAGAGTATTCAGACATTATGTCACATAAAAGGCTCTTTAAAGAGACTAAGGAGTATGGATCACAGATATCAGTTAAACCTAAAAGGATCTAGGAAGCTTAAGGGCATTGTCCCCCAGTCATGTGAGCAAGGCACAAGTGGGGATGGGATTATCCAGGAAAGATCTATGGACAAGTCTCTTCCTATTGACAGGAATCTCTGTGACATACATAGGAGATTCACAAGGTTTTAAGTCCTTTATACAGCAGAAACAACACCAGCTTGGACTGAAAAGGACAAAGAGAGTACAAAATGAAAGAAGTCTGTAGCTGTGCACCCTCCTGTGCTCCAAATACTAATGGCAGGAAACAGGCTGATATAAAACTACTCAGCTGCAAACACTTGATACTTTTCATGAGAAAAGGATGACTCGGATGGGAGATGCTAGAGCCTAGAGGGTAGAACCATTAACCATAGAGGATCATCCCCAAGTCTTGAAATCTAATGGAGTTTGCCAGACTGAGTTTCAAAAGTTCTTGGGACTGGTGACTACTCTTTTCCTTTCATTTTATCCATTTCTGAACTGTATGTCTGTAAATATTATCCTATGCCTGTCCCATATGTATTATGGGTGCAGATAATCTGTTCTTTAGTTTCACATGTCCATAGATGGAGAGGAAATATGCCAAGAATAGATTACCAGAGAATCTCAAATATACCTAATTTAGATGATACAAATGATGATATTTGGGATTTTTCACCTTATGAGATTTAGATGAGACTTTGGACTTTGAGTTGATGCAGTAATGGGTTAAAACTTTGTGGGATATTGGGATGTATTGTATGTATTTTATATGTGGGAAATGTGGATCTTTTGCAGCCAGAGGGTGGACTGTAGTAAGTACAATAGAATAACGGTCCCTCGAGATGTCCATGTTCTAATGCCTGGAGCTTGTGAATATGTTACTCTATATGGCAATAGAGAGTTTACAAACGTGATCAAGAATATGGACTCTGAGATGGAGAAATTAACCTGTATTATATGTATATATAATCATATGAGGCTTTAAAAGTGAGGAATCTTTCCTGGCTGTGGTCAAAGACAGACGTGATGATGGAAGAGGACTCAGAAAGATGACATATGACAAAGACTTGACCTGCCATTGCTGGCTTTGAAGAGGAATGAAGGGGAACATTAACCAAAGTATTCTGTGGCCTGTAGAAGCTGAGAATGACTCTTAGTTTATAACCAGTAAGAAAACAGGGACCTCAGTCCTGAAATTACAAGGGACTAAATTCTCCCAACAACTCAAATGAGCAAGTAAATATATCATTGCCTCAGAGATGACAGAAAGGAGAAGAGCCCTACTGACATTTTTATTTAAGTGCAGTGTTACCTGGAGCAGACTTGTAACCTACAGAATTGTAATATAAAAATTTTATGTTGATTAAGCCATTAAGTTTTTCATAATTTGTTATGGCAATGACATAAAATTAATACAGATGTTATTGAAAACTATAAGCTTGCTATTTATAAAATAGCATGAAATTCAGTGTGGCTGTAGCACAGAGTATTTAGTTAAGATTGGCTAGTAAGGTGATGAAGCTACCAAGAAGGATGGGGCCAGATTATGCAAAGATTTTCATCTAATGGGATTCTTGGTTATATTAAATGAAGACCAACTATAGCCACTTTAGGTAAAAAGAAGAAAGATTGGTGTTTCTATTACATAAAAAAATTTAAAAATAGGAAAGAAAAAATCAATAACCTGGTATAAAAGTATGCAAGAGGTGTAAACATACAGTTCTCAATAAAATGAAATGTAGATAGCCCTTAAACATATTAAAGGATGACCAACTTTTCTCTCTATCAGAGAAATGTACAAACCTACCATAAGATATAAATTCCTACTTACACATTCAAACATCCAGAAATTTGACAACACGCTCTACTGGTGTGGCTGAGGAGAAACAGACACTCTCAAAGACTGCTGGTAAGAATGTAAAATTGTGCAACCCCTATTGACAGAAATTTATCAATATCTAGAAGTATATATATATTTACCCTTTTCCAGCATTTGCATTTCTAAGATTCTTCCCCAAATGAGAAGATACAAAATGACAAAAAATATACTTTTGCATAGGTCTAGTCAACAAAATGACAAAAGATATACTTTCACATAGGTCTAGTCAACATGTTCTTTAATGCTATTAACAAGTTGTTTATTTTTTATTGAAGTATAGTTGATTTACAAAATTGTGTTAGTTTCAGGTATACAGCAAAGTGATTCAGCTATATGTATATTTATTTTTTTCAGATTATTTTCTATTATAGGTTATTACAAGATACTGAATATTGTTCCTTGTACTATACAGTAAATCCGTATTGCCCATCTATTTTATGTATAGTAGTTTGTACCTGTCAATCCCATACTCCTAATTTATCCCTCCCCCTCTTTCTCCTTTGGTAACCATAAGATTGTTTTCTATGTCTGTGAGCCTATTTCTGTTTTTTCTCTTTTTGTTTTTTTATTTTTATTGGAGCGTAGTTGTTTTGCAATGTTGTGTTAGTTTCTACTGCACAGCAAAGTGAATTAACTATATGTACACATATATCCCCTCTTTTTGGATTCCTGTTTCTGCTTTGTAAATAAATTTATCTATATTTTTTTGGATTCCACATATAAGTGATATCATATAATATTTGTATTTTGCTAACTTACTTCACTTACTATGATAATCTTTGTGTCCATCCATGTTGCTGCAAATGGCATTATTTTGTTCTTTTTTATGGCTGAGTAATAGTCCATTGCATGAATGTAGATAGGTAGATGATACATAGATAGATAGATAGATAGATAAATAGATATAGATACTACATATTCTTAAACCAATCATCTGTTGATGGATGTTTAGGTTGTTTCCATGTCTTGGATATTATAAATAGTGCTACTATGAAATTAGGGATGTGTGTGTCCTTTTTTATTTTATTTTATTTTATTTTATTTATTTATTTTTCTGGCTGCACTGGGTCTCTGTTGCTGTACCCGGGCTTTTCTCTAGTTGAGGCGAGCAGGGGCTACTCTTTGCTGTGGTGCACTGGCTTCTCATTGCGGTGGCCTCCCTTGTTGTGGAGCGCCGGCTCTAGAGCACAGGCTCAGTGGTTGTGGCGCATGGGCTTAGTTGCTCTGTGGCATGTAGGATCTTCCCAGACCAGGGCTCGAACCAATGTCCCCTGCATTGGCAGGCGGATTCTTAACCACTGCGCCACCAGGGAAGCCCATGTGTGTCTTTTTGAATTATAGTTTTGTCCCGATATATGCCCAGGAGTGGGATTGCTGGATCACATGGTAGCTCTATTTTTAGTCTTTTAGGAACCTCCATACTGTTCTCCATAGTGGTTGTACCAATTTACATTCCCACCCAGTGTAGGAGGGTTCCCTTTTCTCCCTATCCTCTTCAAATTTATTGTTTATAGACTTTTTGATGATGGCCATTCTGACAGGTGTGAGGTGATACCTCATTATGGTTTTGATTTGCATTTCTCTAATAATTAGTGATGTTGAGCATCTTTTCACATGCCTGTGGGCCATCTGTTTGTCTTCTTTGGAGAAATGTCTGTTTAGGTCTTCTGCCCATTTTTCAATTGGGTGATTTGCTTTTTTGATATTGAGTTGTATGAGCTATTTGTATATTTTGGATATTAACCCCTTGTTGGTACCATTGTCTGCAAATATTTTCTTGCATTCTATAGGTTGTCTTTTCATTTTGTTGATGGTTTCCTTTGCTGTGCAAAAACTTCTAAGTTTGATTAGGTCCCATCTGTTTATTTTTGCCTTTGTTTGTTTTTTTTGGTCTCGGGAGAGAGATCTAAGAAAATATTGCTATGATTTATGTCCAAGAATATTTTGCCTATGTTCTCTTGTAGGAGTCTTATGCTGTCATGCCTTAAATTTAGGTCTTTAATCCATTTTTTAGTTTATTTTTGTATATGGTATGAAGGAGTGTTCTAATTTAATTGAGTTACATGTAGCTGTCCAGCTTTCCCAACACCACTTGCTGGAGAGACAATTTTTAATCCATTGTATATTCCTGCCTCCTTTGTCATAGATTAATTAATCATAGGTGTGTGTGTTTATTAATAAATTGTTTTTGACACACCTCACAGTGACTGAGACACTGTAGTGCTTAAAGATCCTATAGTTTTAAGTGTTGGCTTTCTGATTGTTCTGGCTTCTGCATTAATCTCCAAACTTGCTTAAAATGCCACTATCTCTTTTCCTTCTTTTCTTGTCTACCTTGCTTTCTGTCTCACTTCAACTTGGCTTGTTCCTAGAGTAAAAAATATGTGTATTTTCAATTACTTCCCTGAATCTTTATTCAATTTTACTCCTATTCCTAAGTGTTGCTTCTATGACTTTGTTTTGACTACATAATTTGTCGTTCCTTCATTCTCGTTTTCACTTTTAAATATTCTTTCATAATCTACTAGGATCAATGCCTGCTTCTTCTAGAGATGAAAATGGGTTAAGTTGATCTTTTTGATCTGATGTTTCCTAGAAAAGAATCACTTCTAAGTAACATAGGAAAATGGAGACTTTCCTCTCTCTGAACACACAAGACACCTTCCTATTAGAAACCATTTACTATGGACTTCCAGACAACTTTTCTTTCCACTATTACCTTTTATTGTAATTATTATAACAATCTCTCATTTTTCTATATTACATAAAATCAAATGTAAACTCAACCTTTGAGATATGAAACTCTTTCCTCCAGCATGGTTGGGATCAAAATTTATTTTTGTAATATTTAATTTTTAATTTAATTTTTAATGCTGACAACTTAGAAATGTTTCCACTTCATAGTTTATTAATGATAATAATATTTAAATATTTATGATTGTTGTCAAATTTGAGAAACCCTCTCTCAACTTTCTTTCATATATAAATTGTACAATTTTACAGTATTTCAAGTTTTATTGTACAGGGGCTAATCTTAAATATTCTTTCAATTGAAAACACTTATTAGCCAGTGTGCCAATAATTGGAAATGGTTATACAAATTAACTTTGCCGCCATATAGCTCAAACATGCTTTCTCTTCCACTGTTCATATACTTTCATTGTCCAGGGCTATAGAACATATTCATATTGCAATGAGATTTCTGGCCCTAAACTTCAGGCTCACAAGTCAGGCAAATCAGCACAGTGGGTGTGAAGGGTGATCCTGGACACCATTCCTTCACCAGGATAGCAAGCAATAAATGAACTGTAAATGAAAATGATCATAAACCATAAAATGATCATAAACCATAAATATATCCCACTAAGCTCATCTTCTGCTTGGCTGCAACCCAAACATCCCATTCCAATACCACCAAAGTAAAGAAAAAGTATAATAAGCAGGAAGTAAGTGTGATAAAAGATGGTGGGTCCTAACTAATTGTACTTAAAATACTTTACTTTTAAAGAACATATATATATATATATATATATATATATATATATATATATAAAATTGAATCAATTTGCTCAAAGTACCCCTGAAGCTAACATAACATTGTAAATTAACTATACTTCAATTTTAAAATATGGTTATTGAAAACAATAAAACAAAATACTTTATTTCTAAAAGTTTATAAAATTGTTCAACCATGTGAATATATTACTAGGACCTCTCCCAGGGGAAGAAAAGGAATCTGAAGCTTAAGCTTTTTATTAACTTCACAATAAATCCACCTATGAATAAAATGCATAGTTTTATGAATAGGAATCACAACTTCTAATTCTATTTATCAATTTTATGCTCATGAAAATTCTCCAGAAGATAATGGAATATAATGCAATGAGATAATTCAATGTAATGCCCAATTAAAAATTTGTACAAGGCCATCATATGGGAGCAGGGCCAGGGTGTAGGGGTGGTATTGATGAAAAGAAATGCAGCTAATAGAGAAGATAAATGAATCCAGCCTGGTGATTCCAATACTCAAAAAGTTACAATAGTTCAGACCTAGTCATTTCTTCAGAGTTTACCCTAAAGCAGGCCTGTTTACCTTCTTACACTGTAAAGTGGGTAGAGGCAAAAACTGCTCAATTTATGTGAACCTGAGATCATCAAATCATTTATTAGCTCACTCCACTATGAATTGTGACAGTATTAAAGTGTGTGTTCTAGGCCTTAAGATATTGAAAAATCCATTCCAATAGCCCTCACTTGGAACACAATTTCTAATGTTAAAAAGAATCTCTTGTATGAAATTTTTAAAAATGTGTCTGTGAAACCTGGATAATTTATAGTTCTCTTTTTTTCTCTAGTCTAACGAAGTGAGCAAGAGGGCTGAGAATAATTTTCTGTTTTAAATACTGTAAGTATAAATTGTCCTCAACTAAATCATCCAATAAATGAACATCTTAAGCTTATAATATTATATTTTCCTGAATAAAAGCTCTGGACAGGAAACAATAAAATATTACAAAATCTAATTAATACATATAAGCTTATAGCACTTTTACAGAGAAAGAGGGAGAGGTTTCATTTTATTCTCAGGAATAAAACACTACTGCAGAAGCTCGGTGGAAGATGGCAGAAGAGTAAGACGTGTAGATCACCTTCCTCCCCACAGATACACCAGAAATACATCTACACATGGAACAACTCCTCCAGAACACCTACTGAACGCTGGCAGAAAACCTCAGACCTCCCAAAAGGCAAGAAAGTCCCCACGTACCTGGGTAGGGCAAAAGAAAAAAGAATAAATAGAGACAAAAGAATAGGGATGGGACCTACACCAGTGGGAGGGAGCTTTGAAGGAGGAAAGGTTTCCACACACTAGGAAGCCCCTTCGCGGGCACAGACGGCGGGTGGCGGAGGGGGGAAGCTTCGGAGCCACGAAGGAAACCGCAGCCACAGGTGTGCGGAGGGCAAAGTGGAGAGATTCCTGCACAGAGGATCGGTGCCAACCAGCACTCAACAGTACGAGAGGCTTGTCTGCTCACCCGCTGGGACGGGCGGGGCTGGGAGCTGAGGCTCGGGCTTCGGTCGGAGCACCGAGAGAGGACTGGGGTTGGCGGCGTGAACACAGCCTGCAGGGGGCTGGTTCACCACGGCTAGCTGGAGGGAGTCTGGGAAAAAATCTGGACCTGCAGAAGAGGCTAGAGACATTTTCTTCCCTCTGTTTCCTGGTGCATGAGGAGAGGGGATTAAAAGCGCTGCTTAAAGGAGCTCCAGAGACAGGCGCGAGCAGTGGATAACAGCGCGGACCCCAGAGACTGGCATGAGACTCTAAGGCTGCTGCTGCAACCACCAAGAAGCCTGTGTGCAAACACAGGTCACTGTCCACACCTCTCCTCCCTGGAGCCTGTGCAGCCCGCCACTGCCAGGGTCGCGGGATCCAGGGACAACTTCCCCAGGAGAACGCACAGCGCTCCTCAGGCTGCTGCAACGTCATGCTGGCCTCTGCCGCCGCAGAGGGAGCCAGAGTCCCCGAAGCAGCTACTCCTTTAACCCCATCCTGTCTGAGCGAAGAACAGACGCCCTCAGGCGACCTACACGCAGAGGCGGGGCCAAATGCAAAGCTGAACCCTGGGAGCTGTGCGAACAAAGAAGAGAAAGGGAAATTTCTCCCTGCAGCCTCAGGAGCAGCAGATTAAAGCTCCACGATCAACTTGATGTACTCTGCATCTGTGGAATAACTGAATAGGCAAAGAATCATCCCAAATTGAGGAGGTGAACTTTGAGAACAAGATAGATTATTTTTTCCCCTTTTCCTCTTTTTGTGAGTATGTATGTGTAGGCTCTGTGTGAGATTTTGTCTGTATAGATTTGCTTTCACCATTTGTCCTAGGGTTCTGTCCGTCCGCTTTTTTGTTTTTGTTTTTTTTTCTTTAAAATTTTTTTTCTTAATACCTATTTTCAATTTTAATAACTTTATTTTTTTATCTTACTTTATTTTATTTTATTTTACCCTCTTTCTTTCTTTCTACATTTTCTCCCTTTTATTCTGAGCCATGTGGATGAAAGGCTCTTGGTGCTCCAGCCAGGAGTCAGTGCTGTGACTCTGAGGTGGGAGAGCCAACTTCAGCACACTGGTCCACAAGAGACCTCCCAGCTCCACATAATATCAAATGTTGAAAATCTCCCAAAGATCTCCATCTCAACGCCAAGACCCAGCTTCACTCAACGACCAGCAAGCTACAGTGCTGGACGCCCTATGACAAACAACTAGCAAGACAGGAACACAGCCCCATCCATTAGCAGAGAGGCTACCTAAAATCATAATAAGGCCACAGACACACCAAAACACACCACCAGACGTGGACCTGCCCACCAGAAAGACAAGATCAAGCCTCATCCACCAGAACACAGGCACTAGCCTCCGAAAGGAAGCCTACACAACACACTGAACCAACCTTAGCCACTGGTGACAGACACCAAAAACAACGGGAACTACGAACTTGCAGCCTGCAAAAAGGAGACCCCAAACACATTACGATAAGCAAAATGAGAACACAGAAAAACACACATCAGATGAACGAGCAAGATAAAACCCCAACAGACCTAACAAATGAGGAGGAAATAGGCAGTCATCTGAAAAAGAATTCAGAATAATGACAGTAAAGATGATCCAAAATCTTGGAAATAGAATACAGAAAATGCGAGAAACATTTAAGAAGAACCTAGAAGAACTAAAGAGGGAACAAGCAATGATGACCAACACAATAAATGAAATTTAAAATACTCTAGAAGGGATCAATAGCAGAATAACTGAGGAAGAAGAACGGATAAGTGTCTTCAAGAATAAAATAGTGGAAATAACTACTGCAGAGCAGAATAAAGAAAAAAGAATGAAAAGAACTGAGGACAGTCTCAGAGACCTCTGGGACAACATTAAATGCACCAACATTCACATTATAGGGGTCCCAGAAGAAGAAGAGAAAAAGAAAGGGACTGAGAAAATATTTGAAGAGACTATAGTTGAAAACTTCCCTAATATGGGAAAGGAAATAGTTATTCAAGTCCAGGAAGCACAGAGAGTCCCATAAAGGATAAATCCAAGGAGAAACATGCCAAGACACGTATTCATCAAACTATCAAAAATTAAATACAAAGAAAACATATTAAAAGCAGCAAGGGAAAAACAACAAATAACACACAAGGGAATCCCCATAAGGTTAACAGCTGATCTTTCAGCAGAAACTCTGCAAGCCAGAAGGGACTGGCAGGACATATATAAAGTGATGAAGGAGAAAAACCTACAACCCAGATTACTCTACCCAGCAAGGATCTCATTCAGATTTGATGGAGAAATTAAAGCCTTTACAGACAGGCAAAAGCTGAGAGAGTTCAGCATCACCAAACCAGTTTTACAACAAATGCTAAAGAAACTTCACTAGGCAAGAAACACAACAGAAGGAAAAGACCTACAATAACAAACCCAAAACAATTAAGAAAATGGGAATAGGAACATACATATCGATAATTACCTTAAATGTAAATGGATTAAATGCACCCATCAAAAGACACAGACTGGCTGAATGGATACAAAAACAAGACCCATATATATGCTGTCTACAAGAGACCCATTTCAGACCTAGGGACACATACAGACTGAAAGTGAGGGGATGGAAAAAGATATTCCATGCAAATGGAAATCAAATGAAAGCTGGAGTAGCAATTCTCATATCATATAAAATAGAATTTAAAATAAAGACTATTACAAGAGACAAAGAAGGACACTACATAATGATCAAGGGATTGATCCAACAAGAAGCTGTAACAATTGTAAATATTTATGCACCCAACACTGGAGCACCTCAATACATAAGGCAAATACTAACAGCCATAAAAGGGGAAACTGACAGTAACACATTCATAGTAGGGGACTTTAATACTCTGCTTTCACCAATGGACAGATCATCCAAAATGAAAATAAATAAGGAAATACAATCTTTAAATGATACATTAAACAAGATGGGCTTAATTGATATTATAGGACATTCCATCCAAAAACAACAGAATACACATTTCTCTCAAGTGCTCATGGAACATTCTTCAGGATAGATCATATCTTGCGTCACAAATCAAGCCTTGCTAAATTTAAGAAAATTGAAATTATATCAAGTATCTTTTCCGACCACAATGCTATGAGACTAGATATCAATTACAGGGAAAGATTTGTAAAAAATACAAACACGTGGAGGCTAAACAATACACTACTTAATAACGAAGTGATCACTAAAGAAATCAAAGAGGAAATCAAAAAATACATAGAAAAAAAGGACAATGGAGACACAATTGCCCAAAACCTATGGGATGCAGCAAAAGCAGTTCAAAGAGGGAAGTTTATAGCAATACAATCCTACCTTAAGAAACAAGAAAAATCTTGAAAAAACAACCTAATCTTGCACCTAAAGCAATTAGAGAAAGAAGAACAAAAGAACCCCAAAGTTAGCAGAAGGAAAGAAATCATAAAGGTCAGATCAGAAAAAATGAAAAAGAAATGAAGGAAATGACAGCAAAGATCAATAAAGCTAAAATCTGGTTCTTTGAGAAGATAAACAATATTGATAAACCATTAGCCAGACTCATCAAGAAAAAAAAGGAGAAGACTCAAATCAATAGAATTAGAAAGGAAAAAGAAGTGAAAACTGACACTGCAGAAAAACAAAAGATCATGAGAGATTACTACAAGCAACTCTATGCCAATAAAATGGACAACCTGGAAGTAATGGACAAACTCTTAGAAATGCACAACGTGCCAAGCCTGAATCAGGAAGAAATAGAAAATATAAACAGACCAATCACAAGCATTGAAATTGAAATTATGATTAAAAATCTTTCAACAAACAAAAGCCCAGGACCAGATGACTTCACAGGCGAATTCTACCAAACATTTAGAGAAGAGCTAACACCTATTCTTCTCAAACTCTTCCAAAATATAGCAGATGGAGGAACACTCCCAAACTCATTCTATGAGGCCACCATCACCCTGATACCAAAACCACACAAAGATGTCACAAAGAAAGAAAACTACAGGCCAATATCACTGATGAACATAGATGCAAAAATCCTCAACAAAATACTAGCAAACAGAATCCAACAGCACATTAATAGGATCATACACCATGATCAAGTGCGGTTTACTCCAGGAATGCAAGGATTCTTCAATATACGCAAATCAAACAACATGATACACCATATTAACAAATTGAAGGAGAAAAACCATATGATCATCTCAATAGATGCAGAGAAAGCTTTTGATAAAACTCAACACCCATTTATGATAAAAAGCCTGCAGAAAGTAGGCATAGAGGAACTTTCCTCAACATACTAAAGGCCATATATGACAAGCCCACAGCCAACAATGTCCTCAATGGTGAAAAACTGAAAGCATTCCCGCTAAGATCAGGAACAAGACAACGTTGCCCACTCTCACCACTCTTACTCAACATAGTTTTGGAAGTTTTAGCCACAGCAATCAGAGAAGAAAAGGAAATAAAAGGAATCCAAATCAGAAAAGAGGTAAAGCTGTCACTGTTTGCAGATGACATGATACTATACATAGAGAATCCTAAAGATGCTACCAGAAAACTACTAGAGGTAATTAATGTATTTGGTAAAGTAGCAGGGTACAAAATTAATGCACAGAAAACTCTGGCATTCCTATACACTAATGATGAAAAATCTGAAAGTGAAATCAAGAAAACACTCCCTTTTACCACTGCAACAAAAAGAATAAAATATCTAGGGATAAACCTACTGAAGGAGACAAAAGACCTGTATGCCGAAAATTATAAGACACCAATGAAAGAAATTAAAGATGATACAAATAGATGGAAAGATATACCATGTTCCTGGATTGGAAGAATCAACATTGTGAAAATGACTCTATTACCTAAAGCAATCTACAGATTCAATGCAATCCCTATCAAACTACCACTGGCATTTTTCACAGAAATAAAACAAAAAATTTCACAATTTGTATAGAAACACAAAAGACCCCGAATAGCCAAAGCAATCTTGAGAATGAAAAACGGAGCTGGAGGAATCAGGCTCCCTGTCTTCAGACTATACTACAAAGCTACAGTAATCAAGAGAGTATGGTACTGGCACAAAAACAGAAATATAGATCAATGGAACAGGATAGAAAGCCCAGAGATAAACCCACGCACATTTGGTCATCTTATCTTTGATAAAGGAGGCAGGAATGTACAGTGGAGAAAAGACAGCCTCTTCAATAAGTGGTGCTGGGAAAACTGGACAGCTACACGTAAAAGTATGAGATTAGAAAACTCCCTAACACCATACACAAAAATAAGCTCAAAATGCATTAAAAATCTAAATGTAAGGCCAGAAACTATCAAAGTCTTAGAGGAAAACATAGGCAGAACACTTAATGACATAAATCACAGCAAGATACTTTTTGACCCACCTCCTAGAGAAATGGAAATAAAAACAAAAATAAACAAATGGGACCTAATGAAACTTCAAAGATTTTACACAGCAAAGGAAACCATAAACAAGAACAAAAGACAACCCTCAGAATGGGAGAAAATATTTGCAAATGAAGCAACTGGCAAAGGATTAATCTCCAAAATTTACAAGCAGCTCATGCAGCTCAATAACAGAAAAACAAACAACCCAATCCAAACATCAGCAGAAGACCTAAATAGACATTTCTCCAAAGAAGATATACAGATTGCCAACAAACACATGAAAGAATGCTCAACATCATTAATCATTAGAGAAATGCAAATCAGAACTACAATGAGATATCATCTCACACAGGTCAGAATGGCCCTCATCAAAAAATCTAGAAACAATAAATGCTGGAGAGGGTATGGAGAAAAGGGAACCCTTTTTCACTGTTGGTGGGAATGTAAATTGATACAGCCACTATAGAGAACAGTATGGAGCTTCCTTAAAAAACTACAAATAGAACTACCATATGACCCAGCAGTCCCACTACTGGGCATATACCCTGTGAAAACCATAATTCAAAAAGAGTCATTTTCATTGCAGCTCTATTTACAAAAGCCAGGAAATGGAAGCAACCTAAGTGTCCATAATGGGATGAATCGCTAAAGAAGATGTGGCACATATATACAATGGAATATTACTCATCTGTAAAAAGAAATGAAATTGAGTTATTTGTAGTGAGGTGGATGGACTTAGAGTCTGTCATACAGAGTGAAGTATGTCAGAAAGAGAAAGACAAATACCGTATGCTAACACATATATATGGAGTCTAAGAAAAAAAAAAAAGTCATGAAGAACCTAGGGGTAAGACGGGAATAAAGACACAGACCTACTAGAGAATGGACTTGAGGATATGGGGAGGGGAAGGGTAAGCTGTGACAAAGTGCGAGAGTGGTATGGACATATATACAATACCAAATGTGAAATAGATAGCTAGTGGGAAGCAGCCGCAAAGCACAGGGAGATCAGCTTGGTGGTTTGTGACCACCTAGATGGGTGGAATAGGGAGGGTGGGAGGGAGGGAGACGCAAGAGGGAAGAGATATGGGAACATATGTATATGTATAACTGATTCACTTTGTTTTAAAGCAGAAACTAACACAACATTGTAAAGCAATTATACTTCAATAAAGATGTTAGAAAAAAAAAACATTATTGCAGATCTCTTTGTGTAAGTTAACGTCTAAAGCTTCAATAACATGGTCATTTAAGGCACATACAGAGTTAAGAAACAATCTAGTATACCAGACCCATTTACATAACAGTTTTCTACTGGTTCCATAGATAGTGAAAATTTCCTATTATACTCACGCTGGTCTTTATTACATGCCTTTTTATGAACACAATCATTTCATAGTCCATTTGGTTTGATTCTTGTCAGGAGACCAATAACAATTGGCTCTTTATTCCCAGAAACATCTCCATCCTTAATTCAAATGAAGAGCTCATGTTCCCAAGTACTTAGAGCAAAATTACTGGAGATACAGGAGCTTGTGGTTTCAACTTCTGACTGTGAGACCTTAGAAAATATTTTATTGAGTTGTGCTTCAATCACTACAGTTTTTAAAATCAAAATGTGAGTGATGAAAGAAATAAAAATAAAACCCTAGATTATATTCAGGTGCCAAAGCTGAATTTTGAAAATCAGAAAACGCCATAAGTGCAAATACTCTATACTTACACTATATTTACATACTCCCTTACAGACTACAATTTTGCCTCCCTAAAGAGTCTATACCTACTTGGTGGCTAACTTTCCTCCTTGCTCCTGACCCCTCATGATAATAATTTACTAAAACTTAGGAAATTCCCTCAGTTTTTCCCATCCATACTTCCAGACTCATCTTGTTTTTTTCTCCTTGTTGAATACTGAGAATAACTTAGGGAATAAATGTCTATGGTCTGCCCCTACTTTACACTCTTTCCAGTGCTTTAATATACCCATAATGTTAATATTTATATCCACAGGGTATTCCCTGTCTATGGATTTCATATTTCATTCTGTGCTAATATGCAGATAGTTTATCTTCTTTCCCATTATGTGAAACCTGGAATCACTATCTCGACATACATCCGTGGCTACTCTAAAAATCTACATTTAACTTGGCTCACAGAGTTTAAAAGAAGTGTAGACTCCCCCATCCCAAGCTTACCCTCTGCCTTAGATAATTTCAACAAGTTATAAAAGAATGAAAAGGGATGACTATGAATTCTCAAATCAACGGTTTAAAGGCAGCCAATAAAATCTATAAAAATGCATCAGGATTCTATGCCACAGAACTGCGGACTAGAAATCACAAATAAATGTGCTTGCCTTTGTCATAGTTTTACGGGCTTTCAACATCTTATCTGGAATCACGTTACTCTACCCAGTGAAGTGCTGAGATACCCCCAATCTTTCTCAAAGTGGCTTTCTCCCCCATTCCACTAAATCCATATGAATGTCCATTCAATCTTTCTATCTGGTGGGACTGTCTGAGCTGAGATCTTTTATGAGACCCTTAGAAAAGAAAAACAAGCTACCCTTCCTTGAAAGTTAACAATTCAGGCGTTTCACTGTATTTTCATTTGAGAAAAGTGCAGCAAAACTGCTCAGGCCTGGGGGACACGAATAATATCTCATATCTCTTTGATGTCCTAACAGAATGTAATACCATGCCAGCATGCAGTGTTCACTCAAAAATACTAGTGGTGTACAAACTACTCGATAGCATAAATCTAAACTATGTGGCATTTCGTTATTGCCATGGTCTCTAATGCCTCCTGTGTTGTGGTGGCCAGAGCCCCTCCATGCCACAGAGGGAAAAAAATCAGTTAAAAAATGAAACAATTATTTACATTTTAAATTTCATATCAGGAATGCACATTTAAGATAAATCATAAATGGGTTCAGAATTTTTCTTTAACAGATTAAAAAATTTTCATTCCTTTCCACATAGACGTGCACACACCTACACAACATAGGCTGACAAAATGTAAGCAGACAGCTCTAGCAGAAAGTAAAACAAATCATCTCCCATGATATAACATCCTCAATAATTTCTATTTTGAGAGACTTTATATAAAAGCTAGATGTCTTGTACAAGTTCATCTTGTCTGTAAGGATTCTGTGATGTATTTTATTTTTACAGTGTTTTTGAATGTCTACTCAATATATTATTGTGTTAGGATGTCAATCACAAAGGAACAAAGTTAATGTAACAATGTATGGGAAACTCTGGCATGTTGAAAGTCAAGGGTCTGGCATTGAAAAACTTTTGCCCTTGTAGAAAACAATTTTTTACTGGGTCTAAACCATTCAGTTAAAATTTGTCACCAGTTAGCCTGACTACACAATAATTTTCTACATGCACACTCTTTCACACCCACTCCTGCCATTACCCCTCTTTTTATCTGCCTAGTTTACCAATATAAAGAAATTGCCTAATTCAAGTACAATAACACATTTATTATTTCCTTATATGGTACCTCACATTGTTACGGTTCAATTATCTTATTGAAAATATGATGAACACTCACAACTACATCATTAATAAATTCTATTAAAGTTGCAGCTACCTATACTGTGTGGTTTTGGTGAGATCTGGTTTCCTAATGCCACTCTGGTCATAGGCAGATTTTGCCCTTAGCTCACTCAACACTTAGTCAATGCCCTTGCCTTTGTCTTGTAATTCTAGTACATAAAATGCAATTATAGATAAAATCCCTCTTGAGACTAGTTTTTCATTGTCTTTCCAAAGTAAATTTCCTTTATGCATTAAATCATATCCCAGGACATTCCACAACACCAGCTGCCACTTGGATTCTTGCTCTCTCTGTATCAAAGTGGTCAATTTATATTCTTACCCTAATACTTCTGAGTTCTAGTCAATTTCCCTCATATATTTGTAGTTACCATTTAAAAAAAAATAGGGTTCTTGATGTGTTCAAAGGTAATCAATAATTTACTTTAAGTAAAAATTTGAATAAAATAGATTTGGAAAATGAATAAATTGTAGACTATTTTTGGTATCCTAAACTTTCAACATTTAAAAAAGTATTTTTCCCCTCTATGTATTGCTGCTATCAATTCTGTGGCTTTTGGCTATAATGGTGTGTTGATTTTCATCTAATCCCTGTAACAACTATTTTATCTTTCTTGTTATAAGCCATATAGCCTTTGAATTTTTAGTTATCATTGCATATTATGGGCCTCACTCAATACTCCCAAATGACACTTTACTTTGTTTGTGGTGCATTTGTTTTTCCCCTCAGTAAAATAATTATTTTAACAGAAACAGGTGGATCAAAATTGTGATCTTTATCTTTTGTATTAAAATTATATTTAAATCTTCTGCAGGTAAAAGAGCTATGTTACAAATTTCAAAAATCTAGTTAGCTTTAGTTTATAAATGTTATCACATTTTTAAAAGCTTCTAAAATCTTTCCCCCTTCTCTTTTCCTCTCTCCCTCTCTCCTTCTTTTCATCCCCTCCTTCCTTCTTCCTGCCAATAAATATTTACTGAACACTTATTTTGTACCAATAACACAGTAGATACTGATGTTATGGCTGGAATTAAGACAAGCACCCTCACTGGCCTTACAAGCTACTGAAATATGTTGACATATTTTAAGTGTTAGGGTATAATTTTGGAATGCTTTGTAATTTCTTATAAATCCATTAGCTTAAACTAAAGCTAAATGTATCATAAGAGATTAAAATCCCAATCAGATCATGTTGGAATCCTACTTTTTTTTTTTAAGTTGTGGGTGGTTCTTTATTTTTTCCCAGTAATCTCTGTCTCTGTTAGTCATTCTGAGTTGGCTGCCATTTCCTTTCAGTCTCTGTCATCTTTTTGGTACAGCAGGGTTTCTGATCCAATTTTTTTCAGTTTTTTTTTTTTTAAGAAGATGTTGGGGGTAGGAGTTTATTAATTAATTAATTAATTTTTGCTGTGTTGGGTCTTCGTTTCTGTGCAAGGACTTTCTCTATTTGTGGCAAGCGGGGGCCACTCTTCATTGCAGTGCGCGGGCCTCTCACTATCGCGGCCTCTCTTGTTGCGGAGCGCAGGCTCAGTAGTTGTGGCTCACGGGCCTAGTTGCTCCGCGGCATGTGGGATCTTCCCAGACCAGGGCTCGAACCCGTGTCCCCTGCAATAGCAGGCAGATTCTCAACCACTGTGCCACCAGGGAAGCCCCAGTTTTACTGAGAAATAATTGACACAGATCATGTAAAAGCCTAGGGCATACAGCATGATGGTTTTACTTGCATATTTTGTGAAATGATTATCACTGTAGGTTCAGCTAAAAACAATCATCTCATACAGATACAATAAAAAGAAAAGGAAGAAGAATAAAGAAAAAAATTTTTTTCCTTGTTATCCTTTTTAGGGTCTACTCTCTTAACAACTTTCCTACATATCATGCAGCAGTGTTATGATGTTATCGAGTCATCATGTTGTACAGTACATCTCTAGTATTTGTCCTGTAATGGGAAGTTTGTAACTTTTGAACACCTTCCTCCAGTTCCCCCTCCCACAACCCCTGGCTCTGGTAATAAGTTTGGCTTTTTTTTGCTATGAGTTTTGTTGTTGTTTTCTAGATAGAATTCTATTTCTTATATACACCTGATGTTTTGGATCTACATTATTTGGAGGGGAACCACATACACTGATGGGCTTACTCTTCTGATATTTAAAGGTGGATGTCTGAGTAATTATCATGAGAATAAATCTGGATAAATAAGACACAAAAAATATAACTGTCACCTCTATCTTTCCTATGAAAGAAATTCATCTGAGCCCTAAAGGTCCCTGAGATCCAGGGTCAGCATATACAATAGTTACAAGGGTGAGTGGAGTGTGCAAGGCTATGTCTCTCCACCTGCAGGATGAGGCACATATTGTTTCATACAAAAATGATATCAGATGGCCCAGCCTTGCTCCTAAGAGCCTATAACTTCCAAGAAAGGGACTCCTTTTATTTGCTCTCCGGTAACCTGCAGGCTAATGGTGTCCTTGGTTATATCTCTGAAAGTTTATCTTCCTTTCTTCAACTCGCAAATCAACCGTAACTGCCATCTTAAGGTTTTCTTTACAACAGTAAAAATGGAATGACTATGTGCTTCTTTTCTCTCTGCAAAGGCTGGAAGCCAGAAGAAAGGCAGGAGCTCAAAATATTGTGGATTGTTTTGGCAGGCCAAGCAGCCAGCTGTTAACTGGAGTTCCATAGGACTAGCCAGGGATGTCAGTAGTTGACTCTGGCATCCATGTTATGAATGACATCTTGGGATAAAATCCCCCTTCTAGTTTCTTGGCAGCTTAAGAATCTCAGATGGAGATAGAAACATGGCTCTCAATGCCTCGATGAGTGGCTGGAATATTCTGGACCTGCTTGAGCCAGTATGAGATTTGTGCACATTTCTGATTTTCAACCCAGTTTTGAATTGATATTCAACACCCAAGAAGTAGAGACTTACAATGAAAAACATCTTTAATTGGTTCAAAGCTTCAAAGTTCCATTACTGTGAAGAAAGAATACCTGTACAGGTTTTTCTGATCTTTCATCTGCTCATGATTGCTTTTCCTAATCAAAAGTAGCAAGGTAGAGTCTTTCTTATTTGCTGTTTGAAATACAGTAATAATCTTTGTAGACAAGCAGAAGGAAATTATTCTTTTCACTAGCAATAGCTGTTTAAATTTCAAAGATAGCAATAGCTGTTTAAATTTCAAAGATTATATTAAAAGGTGTGTCCTCATTCTGTTTGCAGTATTCGAATCCTTTCCAGTAGCAGCTTGGATATTATATCACAGTGGGTTTTTGTTTTTAGAAAAAAGCAGAAATGTAGACTCAGGATGCTCAGTGTGTAAGATGGGGAAACAATGATTGCTATTAGGACATGTCTGAAAATGGGGCAGGAGATGAATAGGTGAATTAAGCCACCATATGCCCAGCCAATTAAGTTAAATCCTGTCACATTAGAAAATGCTAATGTGATTTAAATAGGAAATGTTTTGCCTAAGAACACAAAGAAATGAAAATAGACATCAATCATATATTGCTGACTAGTTACAGCCTAAATGCTTTACAACTATGGAATAAAAACATTATTTTAGGAAAAGCAAACTAATTCACAATTACTTCAGAAAATTTCTTCTTACATCGAGGCCTTGTTGAAAACCTCACCTACCCACCCACGCACACACATATACATACATGTGTGTGTTATATATATATGTGTGTATATATACACGTGTATATATGTATATGATTACTAGTAAATACTTCATTAGTAACGTACAAAGTCCCCAGAAGGAATAGACAATGTGTTTGGAAAAACCATGATAAAATGAAGAGTGCCTTCTACAATATTCTGCATTTGTAGTTGAAATTGTATATCTTAAGGAAAACAGTTAAAGGATGATTTTTTTTGGTCTGGAAAACTCTGTAGATCTTCCCTTACATCAGTTTTATGAGGAAAACAGCATTTAAAGATTTTAAAATATTTGTTGTTTCACTCGACGGGATTCTGTGGGAGTAATTACATAGCCATATGGTGATGGCTTAAGAAATTACATTTTGTCTGTAATGTCTGAGATTCTATTTTTAGTCTCAGTTTGCTTGACTTCAATTATTACATTACATACATTTTAAATAACAATTTGTTGAGCACTTATTATTTTAGGCATTGTGCTAAGGAATTTATAACATTGTCTTATTTCAACCTCACAACAATCCTGTCGTGTACTATGAGTATCTTACTTGACAGATGGTAAAATAATCTTAAAAAGTTATATAATCAGCCCAAAGCTATACAGCTAGCTCTCTAATGCCTTAATTAACTCCTAATCCCATGCTATTGAAAAATTACTGTATATATATATTCCTCATAATTTTCATTCATTCTCAAAATTTTCTGGTAATAAGTAGACAAATATCACTGAGGTTTTATTTACATGAAAGACAGCTAGGTCCACTACAAGGCTTACTCTCATGACCGATGACTGCTGTGTAGAAGTAAGATGACTTATGCCTTGTTTGTTTATTTAGGAATGAGAAGTATAGGACCTACATATGTCTGGAATAGAGCAAACTGAGAGCAAACAACTTAGTAATGTCTTTGTTTAATAATCTGCACTGTCAACTGTTCAGTGAGGACTGCGTAGCCACAATAGCCAGTGATGAGGAAAGGGAGATGGAAATGCAGGGATCCATTTTGAGATCACATCCTTCCAATTGGTCATCATCAACCCGCTCTCCTCTCCTGGATTACCCTCTATCCACACTTGATTCAGTGCAAAACAAATACCCTCTGACCAGCTATACTTACAGTAGAATTAATAGAGGGCAGATTCATAACCCCAATTAACATTGGCTTAAGTGTCAGCCTGACTAATAAAAGATAAATAATCTAAAGTGCTAACTTAAAATATGAAGCAAT
Source organism: Phocoena sinus (assembly GCF_008692025.1). Taxonomy (NCBI): domain Eukaryota; kingdom Metazoa; phylum Chordata; class Mammalia; order Artiodactyla; family Phocoenidae; genus Phocoena; species Phocoena sinus. Next base: position 118,618,173 of record NC_045764.1, on the reverse strand, counting down.
ACATTTTTATGTTTTATTTTTATATGATGTATCACAATTTTTATGTTTTATTTTGTTATATGAGACTTCTAAATATCATAATAGTATGTTATTAATTTTCAATGATTTTCAAACTAGTGTTGAAACATCTTTAGTCAGTCAAGATGATGCTCCAAGATTTATTACCCATTCTTGTATATAAATAATGTCCATATCTATTTTAACATGAGCTAAAGGTGTTTACAGTTTGGAAGAAAGCCCCAATCTTTGGAGGCAGACAGAAAATTACCCTTTTCTTTAGCAATTTTATGTATATTTGATGTTTACATTAGTCATTTTTTATATATTATCTTCTCTCCCAGATTAAAGATACATCATATTTGACAGTTTTCATTAATCTCCCTCAAATTTCATTATGACTGCAGAATTCTAATGAAGGTGTATATTCACTTCTCTTTTCCGATAACCTAAAAAATGTCATTTCATTTTTGGATATAAAATAGGGAAAATTTACTTTCCGGGTTAGTAAATATCCTGACCTAGATATTAAACCTTCTGAAGTACATAGGATAAGAAACAAAGTGAAAAGTTGTCCCTAGGGATGTTTATACTAGATGATAAGATTTCATTAGAATGACTGGCAAGTTTCAGCAATTTTCTAGACATACGCCAAAAAGACTTTTCCCTCAATCTCAACATAGCATAAAATTCCAAAGATATATTGTTTAATCAAATAATGAGATTTGCATATCCACTTTAAAGATAGTTCACCCAGTTTTCCAATTGGATTGTTATTGCCATCCTCACCACAATTGAATTTAGACACACTGGAGTGGAATATTTAAAATTAGAGTTAACAGCAAAGAAGTAATGGATGATTTGGTTATTTTTCAAATAATTGAAGAATGACTTTCCCTATATTCACTACTGATAAAGAAAAATATTCTGCAAAGTGCCCCTGCAAATGAAGTACCTTAAATGTTGAGCTCTAATCACCCATTTCTCCAGTCTGTCAGTCTTAAAATATTGCAGAGCTGACTTCCCAGATGCCAGCTGGCAGCCCAATTTAAAGAGGCAGCAGCCTAGAGAAGTATACAAAAGAGCTTAAAAGCTATCTCCATGCTGCATGTCATGAAGTCTGCTGCCATCTTATGCACAATCACAAAGAACACAATGCAATGAAAGAGTTAGTTAGGAACTTAGACAAAACTCATGGCGTGTGGCTAACTTCCTTTTTAACCCTATTTGTTGTAATATTTGTAATATGATGTTTGTGCTTTCAGACTGCATAATAAATTCATTTGAGGATTTTCTGAATATATTCATATCCTTCAACTAGATGAACAATTGAAAAAGTTATTCCTCTAAGAACACATTTCATCAAAAACACCATTGCAATTTCAAAGCCATTGTTTGAAGCAATCAGTTAAATATCTGGCTTTTATAGAGGCTTCTCACTTTTTGGTTGCCCAAGGGAAGTCTGGCTACAGTATCCTACTACTTTGAAATCAACAGAAGCAAGGAAATATAAAGGTAATTTAAATAAACCTATTGCTCAGTGATGCTCAGCAGACATAAATGAATACATTTTTTAGAAGCTATGAATACTTTATCATAACCATTGTTCTTTTTAACGTATTTCAGAGGCATTGCAGGTATTATAATTCCAAGTGATTTCCACTTAAAGTCCTCACTGCACATGGCTTGCACTTAAACTGAAATCCCAAGGAAAGGTCAAGATGAGCATGATCACCACTACACTGGTAAGCAGAATAATAAAGGGCCTAGATGTGCAATTTATAAGCATGCAAACTGCAATATACATGCTAAAAGAATGTAGGATTAACTATATGACCAGAAAAGTTTAAGTATTTAGGGTTATTAGGTTTATTAAATAAGCATGTTTCTTTTTTAACACCTCTTCCTTCTGATTCTCTGGTTGCCCAACTTCGAGATGTTTAATTACACGTAACTTGTTCAACAAAGGAGAAGAAAAAGGAGAGACATCTCAGTACTGCTGTAGCCTTATTCATCTTACAGCAGATCTATTTTTAGATTGGTGCCAATGGTCAAAATTCTATTTGAGGCATTTTAAGGTTCAAGTCAAAGTTAATCCGGAAGCACCATTCATCTGTCCATTCATTTGTTCATGAGGAACAGCACAGCAGATTGGTTAGAGGGGAGAGCATTTATTTGACCAAATCCTAGCTCTACCACTTACTTACCCTGTGTCCTTTGATAATATGTTTAACTTTCCCCTCTACGCTTCAGGTCATCATCTTAAAAATGGGGACAATTACAGAACCTCCCACTTAAGGTTTATAAGAGAATTAAATGAGAATTCCATTTAGGTAGTACTCAGTTTAGACATGACACAGAGAAAGGCCCTCAAAAACTATTACCTTTAATTGCAAAACCCTTGTTTTATACTTATTATAGAACAGTGCTATGCTAGAAGCTGGAAACAAAATAATGTATGATACAGCCCTCCACTCAATAGATACAGCTTAGTCAAGGAAACAAAAGCAAATGATCATAAAGAGTAGAATATTTGTGGTAAAAAATATGCAGAGATTTATAAAGGTACTTCATATAGTCAGGGGGTTAAAGGAAACAAATCCCAGAAGATGCCATCTGGGTCTATTCTTAAAGCATAAATAAATAATTTCTGCAAAGTTTCAAACTATTTATATTTAATTAGATCCTTTCTTGCTTCTAGAAGATTTGGTCCTTTTTCCAACTTCTTTCCTATCCTCTAATCTTTTACTCATCTGTATTAGCAGGTAGCCGAAATAATATAATGTGAAACAGAGAGATACAAAGATGTTAACAAAGAAAATCGATGAAAATTGGTCTTGGATAATAGCTTGCATCCCCCTTTGATATAATCTCCATGATGTTCTAGTGATAGGATTTCCTAGGCTTAAAACAGCTAAATGTAGTAAGTTCTAGAATTACACGAAAAGTGACCCAATATAACTTTTTAATAAAGCTAAGGGGGAAAAATCCATTTGGTAAAGAATTTTCTATTGTATGCCAAAAACTCCGACAAACAGGAAGGATTTGAAGGGAAGACTCAGGAAAAATAACTGTTTTAAGTATAGGAGAAATCCATGAAGTCACAGATCCCCTGATTCCTAGGGTCCCAAGAAGTCTGACTCTTTAAGTACACTTAGTTGAAGTTCTAAAAGTCCCTAAGCCAATAAAATCATCAATCACAAAAATTAAGGAAGTAATCACAATTGTCATGTCCTGTGTTAAGATTAAGCCTGGACAAATTAACTAACTATATCAAGAGAGGACAAATAGGGACCAGAGAAAATGGTATGAAACTTGCCCTCATGTTGGAACAGGTACTCTCTCTTGGAAAATTTTTGGGTTAATGTTTAGGAAGGGATTGATCAGAACGCTGTGGTAAAGGACAGGGAGAGACAGTATATAAGCGATGACTATGTCTTGCTTTAACTTGCCCTTTTGGTTCAGCACAAGACTCAGTCTTTTAAAAGTCGGAAAGTTTTTATTTTTTTTTAAAGCAATTATATTTTTTTGAATTTTATTTTATTTATTTGTTTATACAGCAGGTTCTTATTAGTCATCCATTTCATAAACATCAGTGTATACGTGCCAATCCCAATCTCCCAATTCATCATACCACCAACCCCACCCCCCGCTGCTCTCCCTGCTTGGTGTCCACATGTTTCTTTTCTACATCTGTGTCTCTATTTCTGCCCTGCAAACCGGTTCATCTGTACCATTTTTCTACGTTCCACATACATGCATTAATATAGGATATTTGTTTTTCTCTGTCTGACGTACTTCACTCTGTATGACACTCTATAGATTCACCCACGTCTCTACAAATGACCCAATTTCGTACTTTTTATGACTGAGTAATATTCCATTGCATATATGTACCACATCTTCTTTAACCATTCATCCGTCGATGGGCATTTAGGTGGCTTCCATGACCTGGCTATTGTAAATAGCACACCAGTGAACATTGGAGTGCATGTGTCTTTTTGAATTATGGTTTTCTCCAGGTATATGCCCAATAGTGGGATTGCTGGGTCATATGGTAATTCTATTTTTAGTTTTCTAAGGAACCTCCATACTGTTCTCCATCCATAGTGGCTGTATCAATTTACATTCCCACCAACAGTGCAAGAGGGTTCCCTTTTCTCCACAACCTCTCCAGCATTTGTTGTTTGTAGATTTTCTGATGATGCCCATTCTAACTGGTGTGAGGTGATACCTCATTGTAGTTTTGATTTGCATTTCTCTAATAATTAGTAATGTTGGGAAGCTTTTCATGTGCTTCTTGGCCATCTGTATGCCCCCTTTGGAGAAATGTCTATGTCTTCTACCCATTTTATGACTGGGTTGTTTTTTTGAATATTGAGCTGCATGAGCTGTTTATATATTTTGGAGATTAATCCTTTGTCCATTGATTTGTTTGCAAATATTTTCTCCCATTCTGAGGGCTGTCTTTTCATCTTGTTTGTAGTTTCCTTTGCTTTGCAAAAGTTTTTAAGTTTCATTAGGTCCCATTTCTTATTTTAGTTTTTATTTCCATTACTCAAGGAGGTGGATCAAAAAGGTTCTTGCTGCAATTTATATCAAAGAGTGTTCTTCCTATGTTTTCTGCTAAGAGTTTCATAGTGTCTGGTCTTACATATAGGTCTCTAATCCATTTTGAGTTTGTGTATGGTATTAGGGAGTGTTCTAATTTCATTCTTTTACATGTAGCTCTCCAGTTTTCCCAGCACCACTTTTTGAAGAGACTGTCTTTTCTCCATTGTATACCCTTGCCTCCTTTGTCATAGGGTAGTTGACCATAGGTGCGTGGGTTTATTTCTGGGCTTTCTATCCTATTCCATTGATCTATATTTCTGTTTTTGTGCCAGTACCATATTGTCTTCATTACTGTAGCTATATAGTATAGTCTGAAGTCAGGGAGTCGGATTCCTCCAGCTGTTTTTTTCCCTTAAGACTGCTTTGGCTATTTGGGGTCTTTTGTGTCTCCATAGAAATTTTAAGATTTTTCTGTTCTAGTTCTGTCGAAAATGCCACTGGTAATTTGATAGGGATTGCATTGAACCTGTAGATTGCTTTCGGTAGTATAGTCATTTTCACAATATTGATTCTTCCAATCCAAGAACATGGTATATCTCTCCACCTGTTTGTATCATCTTTAATTTCTTTCATCAGTGTCTTATAGTTTTCGGCATACAGGTCTTTTGTCTCCCTAAGTAGGTTTATTCCTGGGTATATTATTCTTTTTCTGCAGTGGTAAATGGGAGTGTTTCCTTAATTTCTCTTTCAGATTTTTCATCATTAGTGATAGGAATGCAAGAGATTTCTGTGCATTAATTTTATATCCTGCAACTTTACCAAATTCATTGATTAGCTCTAGTAGTTTTCTGGTAGCATCTTTACGATTCTCTATGTATAGTATCATGTCATCTGCAAACAGTGACAGTTTTACTTCTTCTTTTCCAATTTGTATTCCTTTTTTTTTTTTTTTTTTTTTTAAACATCTTTATTGGGGTATAATTGCTTTACAATGGTGTGTTAGTTTCTGCTTTACAACAAAGTGAATCAGCTATACATATACATATGTTCCCATATGTCTTCCCTCTTGCGTCTCCCTCCCTCCCACTCTCCCCATCCCACCCTTCCAGGCTGTCACAAAGCACCGAGCTAATATCCCTGTGCCTTGCGGCTGCTTCCCCCCAGCTATCTACCTTACTACGTTTGTTAGTGTGTATATGTCCATGACTCTCTCTCGCCCTGTCAAAACTCACCCTTCCCCCTGCCCATATCCTTAAGTCCGTTCTCCAGTAGGTCTGCGTCTTTATTCCTATCTTACCCCTAGGTTCTTCATGACATTTTTTTCCCTTAAATTCCATATATATGTGTTAGCATACGGTATTTGTCTTTTTCTTTCTGACTTACTTCACTCTGTATGACAGATTCTAGGTCTATCCATCTCATTACAAATAGCTCAATTTCATTTCTTTTTAAGGCTGAGTAATATTCCATTGTGTATATGTGCCACATCTTCTTTATCCATTCATCCGATGATGGGCGCTTAGGTTGTTTCCATGTCCTGGCTATTGTAAATAGAGCTGCAATGAACATTTTGGTACATGACTCTCTTTGAATTTTGGTTTTCTCAGGGTATATGCCAAGTAGTGGGATTGCTGGGTCATATGGTAATTCTATTTGTAGTTTTTTAAGGAACCTCCATACTGTTCTCCAGAGTGGCTGAACCAATTCACATTCCCACCAGCAGTGCAAGAGTGTCCCCTTTTCTCCACACCCTCTCCAGCATTTATTGTTTCTTGATTTTTTGATGATGGCCATTCTGACTGGTGTGAGATGATATCTCATTGTAGTTTTGATTTGCATTTCTCTAATGATTAATGATGTTGAGCATTCTTTCATGTGTTTGTTGGCATTCTGTATATCTTCTTTGGAGAAATGTCTATTTAGGTCTTCTGCCCATTTTTGGATGGGGTTGTTTGTTTTTTTGTTATTGAGCTGCATGAGCTGCTTGTAAATTTTGGAGATTAATCCTTTGTCAGTTGCTTCATTTGCAAATGTTTTCTCCCATTCTGAGGGTTGTCTTTTGGTCTTGGTTATGGTTTCCTTTGCTGTGCAAAAGCTTTGAAGTTTCATTAGGTCCCATTTGTTTATTTTTGTTTTTATTTCCATTACTCTAGGAGGTGGGTCAGAAAGGATCTTGCTGTGATTTATGTCATAGAGTGTTCCTCCTATGTTTTCTTCTAAGAGTTTGATAGTTTCTGGCCTTACATTTAGGTCTTTAATCCATTTTGAGCTTGTTTTTGTGTATGGTGTTAGGGAGTGATCTAATCTCATACTTTTACATGTACCTGTCCAGTTTTCCCAGCACCATTTATTGAAGAGGCTGTCCTTTCTCCACTGTACATTCCTGCCTCCTTTATCAAAGATAAGGTGTCCATATGTGCGTGGGTTTATCTCTGGGCTTTCTATCCTGTTCCACTGATCTGTCTTTCTGTTTTTGTGCCAGTACCATACTGTCTTGATTACTGTTGCTTTGTAATATAGTCTGAAGTCAGGGAGCCTTATTCCTCCAGCTCCTTTTTTCGTTCTAAAGATTGCTTTGGCTATTCGGGGTCTTTTGTGTTTCCATACAAATTGCGAAATTTTTTGTTCTAGTTCTGTGAATAATGCCAGTGGTAGTTTGATAGGGATTGCATTGAATCTGTAGATTGCTTTGGGTAGTAGAGTCATTTTCACAATGTTGATTCTTCCCATCCAAGAACATGGTATATCTCTCCATCTATTTGTATCATCTTTAATTTCTTTCATCAGTGTCTTATAATTTTCTGCATACAGGTCTTTCGTATCCTTAGGTAGGTTTATTCCTAGATATTTTATTCTTTTTGTTGCAATGGTAAATGGGAGTGTTTTCTTGATTTCACTTTCAGATTTTTCATCATTAGTATATAGGAATGCCAGAGATTTCTGTGCATTAATTTTGTATCCTGCTACTTTACCAAATTCATTGATTAGCTCTAGTAGTTTTCTGGTAGCATCTTTAGGATTCTCTATGTATAGTATCATGTCATCTGCAAACAGTGACAGCTTTACTTCTTCTTTTCCGATTTGGATTCCTTTTATTTCCTTTTCTTCTCTGATTGCTGTGGCTAAAACTTCCAAAACTATGTTGAATAAGAGTGGTGAGAGTGGGCAACCTTGTCTTGTTCCTGATCTTAGTGGAAATGCTTTCAGTTTTTCACCATTGAGGATGATGTTTGCTGTGGGCTTGTCATATATGGCTTTTATTATGTTTAGGAAAGTTCCCTCTATGCCTACTTTCTGGAGGGTTTTTATCATAAATGGGTGTTGAATTTTGTCGAAAGCTTTCTCTGCATCTATTGAGATGATCATATGGTTTTTCTCCTTCAATTTGTTAATATGGTTTATCACATTGATAGATTTGCGTATATTGAAGAATCCTTGCATTCCTGGAATAAACCCCACTTGATCATGGTGTATGATCCTTTTAATGTGCTGTTGGATTCTGTTTGCTAGTATTTTGTTGAGGATTTTTGCATCTATGTTCATCAGTGATATTGGCCTGTAGTTTTCTTTCTTTGTGACATCCTTGTCTGGTTTTGGTATCAAGGTGATGGTGGCTTCGTAGAAGGAATTTGGGAGTGTTCCTCCCTCTGCTATATTTTGGAAGAGTTTGAGAAGGATAGGTGTTAGCTCTTCTCTAAACGTTTGATAGAATTCACCTGTGAAGCCATCTGGTCCTGGGCTTTTGTTTGTTGGAAGGTTTTTAATCACAGTTTCAATTTCAGTGCTTGTGATTGGTCTGTTCATATTTTCTATTTCTTCCTGATTCAGTCTTGGCAGGTTGTGCATTTCTAAGAATTTGTCCATTTCTTCCAGATTGTCCATTTTATTGGCATAGAGTTGCTTGTAGTAATCTCTCATTTTTTTTTATTTCTGCAGTGTCAGTTGTTACTTCTCCTTTTTCATTTCTAATTCTATTGATTTGAGTCTTCTCCCTTTTTTTCTTGATGAGTCTGGCTAGTGGTTTATCTATTTTGTTTATCTTCTCAAAGAACCAGCTTTTAGTTTTATTGATCTTTGCTATTGTTTCCTTCATTTCTTTTTCATTTATTTCTGATCTGATTTTTATGATTTCTTTCCTTCTGCTAGCTTTGGGGTTTTTTTGTTCTTCTTTCTCTAATTGCTTGAGGTGCAAGGTTAGGTTGTTTATTCGAGATGTTTCCTGCTTCTTAAGGTGGGCTTGTATTGCTATAAACTTCCCCCTTAGAACTGCTTTTGCTGCATCCCATAGGTTTTGGGTCGTTGTGTCTCCATTGTCATTTGTTTCTAGGTATTTTTTTATTTCCTCTTTGATTTCTTCAGTGATCACTTCATTATTAAGTAGTGTATTGTTTAGCCTCCATGTGTTTGTATTTTTTACAGATCTTTTCCTGTAATTGATATCTAGTCTCATGGCGTTGTGGTCGGAAAAGATACTTGATACAATTTCAGTTTTCTTAAATTTACCAAGGCTTGATTTGTGACCCAAGATATGATCTATCCTGGAGAATGTTCCATGAGCACTTGAGAAAAATGTGTATTCTGTTGTTTTTGGATGGAGTGTCCTATAAACATCAATTAAGTCCATCTTGTTTAATGTATCATTTAAAGCTTGTGTTTCCTTATTTATTTTCATTTTGGATGATCTGTCCATGGGTGAAAGTGGGGTGTTAAAGTCCCCTACTATGAATGTGTTACTGTTGATCTCCCCTTTTATGGTTGTTAGTATTTGCCTTATGTATTGAGGTGCTCCTATGTTGGGTGCATAAATATTTACAATTGTTATATCTTCTTCTTGGATCGATCCCTTGATCATTATGTAGTGTCCTTCTTTGTCCCTTTTAATAGTCCTTATTTTAAAGTCTATTTTGTCTGATATGAGAATTGCTACTCCAGCTTTCTTTTGGTTTCCATTTGCATGGAATATCTTTTTCCATCCCCTTACTTTCAGTCTGTATGTGTCTCTAGTTCTGAAGTGGGTCTCTTGTAGACAGCATATATAAGGGTCTTGTTTTTGTATCCATTCAGCCAATCTGTGTCTTTTGGTGGGAGCATTTAGTCCATTTACATTTAAGGTAATTATCGATATGTATGTTCCTATTTCCATTTTATATATTGTTTTGGGTTCGCTACTATAGGTCATTTCCTTCTCTTGTGTTTCGTGTCTAGAGAAGTTCCTTTAGCATTTGTTGTAAAGCTGGTTTGGTGGTGCTGAACTCTCTCAGCTTTTGCTTGTCTGTAAAGGTTTTAATTTCTCCATCAAATGTGAATGAGATCCTTGCTGGGTAGAGTAGTCTTGGTTTCAGGCTATTCTCCTTCATCACTTTCAGTATGTCCTGCCACTCCCTTCTGGCTTGTAGGGTTTCTGCTGAGAGATCAGCTGTTAACCTTATGGGGATTCCCTTGTGTGTTATTTGTTGTTTTTCCCTTGCTGCTTTTAATATGCTTTCTTTGTATTTAATTTTTGACAGTTTGATTAATATGTGTCTTGGCGTGTTTCTCCTTGTATTTATCCTGTATGGGACCCTCTGTGCTTCCTGGACTTGATTAACTATTTCCTTTCCCATATTAGGGAAGTTTTCAACTATAATCTCTTCAAATATTTTCTCAGTCCCTTTCTTTCTTTCTTCTTCTTCTGGAACCCCTATAATTCGAATGTTGGTGCGTTTCATGTTGTCCCAGAGGTCTCTGAGACTGTCCTCAGTTCTTTTCATTCTTTTTTCTTTATTCTGCTCTGCAGTAGTTATTTCTACTACTTTATCTTCCAGGTCACTTATCCGTTCTTCTGCCTCAGTTATTCTGCTATTGATCCTATCTAGAGTGATTTTAATTTCATTTATTGCATTGTTCATCGTTGCTTGTTTCATCTTTAGTTCTTGTAGGTCCTTGTTAACTGTTTCTTGCATTTTGTCCATTCTACTTCCAAGATTTCGGATCATCCTTACTATCATTATTCTGAATTCTTTTTCAGGTAGATTGCCTATTTCCTCTTCATTTGTTAGGTCTGGTGGGTTTTTATCTTGCTCCTTCATCTGCTGTGTGTTTTTCTGTCTTCTCATTTTGCTTATCTTACTGTGTTTGGGGTCTCCTTTTTGCAGGCTGCAGGTTCGTAGTTCCCGTTGTTTTTGATGTCTGTCTCCAGTGGCTAAGGTTGTTTCAGTGGGTTGTGTAGGCTTCCTGGTGGAGGGGACTAGTGCCTGTGTTGTGGTGGATGAGGCTGGATCTTGTCTCTCTAGTGGGCAGGTTCACGTCTGGTGGTGTGTTTTGGGGTGTCTGTGGCCTTATTATGATTTTAGGCAGGCTCTCTGCTAATGGGTGGGGTTGTGTTCCTGTTTTGCTAGTTGTTTGGCATAGGTTGTCCAGCACTGTGGCTTGCTGGTCGTTGAGTGAAGCTGGGTGCTGGTGTTAAGATGGAGGTCTCTGGGAGATTTCCGCCGTTTAATATTATGTGGAGCTGGGAGGTCTCTTGTTGACCAGTGACCTGAAGTTGGCTCTCCTACCTCAGAGGCAGAGCCCTGACTCCTGGCTGGAGCACCAAGAGCCTTTCATCCACACGGCTCAGAATAAAAGGGAGAAAAAGTAGAGAGAATTAGTAGAAGTATGAGGAAAGAAAGAAGGAAAGGAGGAAAGGAAGGAAGGAAGAAAGAAGCAAAGAAGGAAAGAAAGGAGGGAGGGAGGAAGGAAGGAAGGAAGGAGGGAAAGAAGGAAAAAAAGACAGAAAGAAAGATGATACAGTAAAAATAAAATAAAGTATAATATAGTTATTGAATTAAAAAATATTTAGAAAAAAAAAAAAGGGACGGATAGAACCTTAGGACAAATGTTGGAAGCAAAGCTATACAGAGAAAATCTTACACAGAAGCATACACATACACCTTCACAAAAAGAGGTAAAGGGGGAAAAATCATAAATCCTGCTCCCTGAGACCACCTCCTCAATTTGGGGTGATTCGTTGTCTAAAGGAGGGAGGGAAGGAAGGAAAGAAAGAACGAAGGTAAAGTATAATAAAGTTATTACAATTAAACTTAATTATTAAGAAAAAGAATTTTTAAAAAAAAGTCATGGACGGATAGAGCCCTAGGACAAATGGTGGAAGCTAGAGTATACAGACTAGATGTCACACAGGAGCATACACGTACACCTTCACAAAAAGAGGAAAAGGGAAAAAAATCATAGATTTCGCTCCTAAATTCCACCTCTTCAATTTGGGATCATTCCTTGTCTATTCAGGTATTCCACAGATGCAGGGTATATCAAGTTGATTGTGGAGCTTTAATCCGCTGCTTCTGTGGCTGCTGGGAGAGATTTCCCTTTCTCTTCTTTGTTTTCACAGCTCACAGGAGCTCAGCTTTGGATTTGGCCCTGCCTCTGCGTGTAGGTCGCTGGAGGGCGTCTGTTTTTTCGCTCAGACAGGACGGGGTTAAAGGAGCCGCTGATTCGGGGCCTCCGGCTCACTCAGGCCGGGGGTTGGGGGATGGGGGAAGGAGGGGCACTGCGTGCGGGGCCGGCCTGCGGCGGCAGAGGCAGCGTGACGTTGCGGCAGAGGCCGGCGTGACGTTGCACCAGCCTGAGGCCCGCCGTGCGCTGTCCCGGGGAAGTTGTCCCTGGATCCCGGGAACCTGGCAGTGGCGGGCTGCACAGGCTCCGCGGAAGAGGGGTGTGGAGAGTGACCTGTGCTCGCACACAGGCCCCTTGGTGGCGGCAGCAGCAACCTTAGCGTCTCCCGCCCGTCTCTGGGGTCCGCGGTTTTAGCCGCGGCTCGCGCCCGTCTCGGGGGCTCGCGCCCGTCTCTGGGGTTTGCGCTTTCAGCCGCGGCTCGCGCCCGTCTCGGGGGCTCGCGCCCTCAGCCGCGGCTCGCGCCCGTCTCTGGGGTTTGCGCTTTCAGCCGCGGCTCGCGCCCGTCTCGGGGGCTCGCGCCCTCAGCCGCGGCTCGCGCCCGTCTCTGGGGTTCGCGCTTTTAGCCGCGGCTCGCGCCCATCTCTGGAGTTCCTTTAAGCAGCGCTCTTAGACCCCTCTCCTCGCGCACCAGGAGACAAAGAGGGAAGAAAAAGTCTCTTGCCTCTTCGGCCGGTGCAGGCTTTTCCCCGAACTCCCTCCCGGCTAGTCGTGGTGCACTAACCCCTTCAGGCTATGTTCAAGCCGCCAACCCCAGTCCTCTCCCTGAGCTCCGTCCAAAACCAAAACCCGAGCCTGAGCTCGCAGCCCCGCCCGCCCCGGCGGGTGAGCAGACAAGCCTCTCGGGTTGGTGAGTGCTGGTCGGCACCGATCGTCTGTGCAGGAATCTCCCCGCTTTGCCCTCCGCACCCGTCGCTGTGCACTACTCCACGGTCCCGAAACTCCCCCCTCTGCCTCCCGCAGTCTCCGCCCGCGGAGGGGCTTCCTAGTGTGTGGAAACTTTTCCTCCTTCACAGCTCCCTCCCACTGGTGCAGGTGCCGTCCTTATTCTTTTGTCTCTGTTTTTTCTTTTGCCCTACCCAGTTACGTGGGGAGTTTCTTGCCTTTTGGGAGGTCTGAGGTCTTCTGCCAGCCTTCAGTAGGAGTTCTGTAGGAGTTGTTCCACGTGTGGATGTATTTCTGGTGTATCCGTGGGGAGGAAGGCGATCTCCGCGTCTTACTCTTCCGCCATCTTCAAGGTCCCCCCCTTGTATTCCTTTTATTTCTTTTTCTTCTCTGATTGCCGTGGCTAGGACTTCCAAAACGATGTTGAAAAACAGTGGTGCAAATGGACATCCTTGTCTTGTTCCTGATCTTAGAGGAAATGTTTTCTGTTTCTCACCATTGAGAATGATGTTGGCTGTGGGTTTGTCATATATGGCCTTTATTATGTTGAGGTAGGTTCCCTCTGTGTTCACTTTCTGGGGAGTTTTTATCACAAATAGGTGTTGAATTTTGTCAAAAGCTTTTTCTGCATCTGTTGAGATGATCATATGGTTTTTATTCTTCAATTTTTTAATATGGTGTATCACATTGATTGATTTGCATATATTGAAGAATCCTTGCATACCTGGGATAAATCCCACTTGATCATGGTGTATGATCCTTTTAATGTGCTGTTGGATTCTGTTTGCTAGTATTTTGATGAGGATTTTTCCCTCTATATTAATCAGAGATATTGGCCTCTAATTTCCTTTTTCTGTAGTATCTTTTCCTGGTTTTTGTGTCAGGGTGATGGTGGCCTCATAGAATGAGTTTGGCAGTGTTCCTTCCTCTGAAATTTTTAGAAGGCTTTGAGAAGGATGGGTGTTAACTTTTCTCTAAATGTTTGATAGAATTCACCTGTTAAGCCATCTGGTCCTGGACTTTTGTTTCTTGGAAGATTTTTAATCGAAGTTTCAATTTCATTACTTGTGATTAGTCTGTTCATATTTTCTATGTCTTCCTGGTTCAGTCTTGGAAGGTTATACCTTTCTAAGTATTTGTCCATTTCTTCCAGGTTGCCCATTTTATTGGCATAGAGCTGCTTGTAGTAGTCGCGAGATGCTTTGTGTTTCTGCGGTGTCTGTTGTAGCTTCTCCTTTTTCATTTCTAATTTTATTGATTTGGTTCCTCTCCCTCTTTTGCTTGATGAGTCTGGCTAATGGTTTATCAATTTTGTTTATCTTCTCAAAGAACCAGCTTTTAATTTCATTGATCTTTGCTATAGTTTTCTTTGTTTCTATTTCATTTATTTCTGCTCTAATCTTTATCTTTCCTTCTGCTAACTTTGGGTTTTGTTTGTTCTTCTTTCTCTAGTTCCTTTAGGTGTAAGTTTAGATTGTTTATTTGAGATTTTTCTTGTTTCTTGAGGTAGGCTTTTATTGCTATAAACTTCCCTCTTAGAACTGCTTTTTCTGCATCCCATAGGCTTTGGATCATTGTGTTTTCATTGTCACTTGTCTCTAGCTATTTTTTGATTTCCTGTTTGATTTCCTCAGTGATCTCTTGGTTATTTAGTAACGTATTGTTTAGCCTCCATGTGTTTGTGCTTTTTACATTTTCCCCCATGTAATTGATTTCTAATCTCATAGCATTGTGGTCAGAAAAGATGCTTGATATGATTTCAATTTTCTTAAATTTACTGAGGCTTGATTTGTGACCCAATATGTGATCTATCCTGGAGAATGTTCTGTGTGCACTTGAGAAGAAAGTGTAATCTGTGGGCTTCAGATGGAATGTCCTATAAATATCAATTAAATCTACCTGGTCTATTTTGTCATTTAAAGCTTGTGTTTCCTTATTAATTTTCTGTTGGCATGATCTGTCCATTGGTGTAAGTGAGGTGTTAAAGTCCCCCACTATTATTGTGTTACTGTCGATTTCCTTTTTTAGAGCTGTTAGCAGTTGCCTTATGTATTGAGGTGCTCCTATGTTGGGTGCATATATAATTGTTATATCTTCTTCTTGGACTGATCTCTTGATCATTATGTAGTGTCCTTCCTTGTCTCTTGTAACATTCTTTATTTTGAAGTCTATTTTATCTAATATGAGTATCGCTACTCCAGCTTTCGTTTGATTTCCATTTGCATGGAATATCTTTTTCCATCCCCTCACTACAGTCTGAAGTGGGTCTCCTGTAGACAGCATATATATGGGTCTTGTTTTTGTATACATTCAGCAAGCCTGTGTCTTTTGGTTGGAGCATTTCATCCATTCACGTTTAAGATAATTATCGATATGTATATTCTTATTACCATTTTCTTAATTGTTTTGGGTTTGTTTTTGTAGGTCCTTTTCTTCTCTTGGTTTCCCACTTAGAGAAGTTCCCTTAACATTTGTTGTGGAGCTGGTTTGGTGGTGCTGAATTCTCTTAGCTTTTGCTTCCTGTAAAGCTTTTGATTTCTCCATTGAATCTGAATGAGATCCTTGCCAGGTACAGTAATCTTGGTTGTAGGTTCTTCTCTTTCATCACTTTAAGTATATCATGCCACTCCCTTCTGGCTTGCAGAGTTTCTGTTGAGAAATCAGCTGTTAACCTTTTGGGAGTTCCCTTGTGTGTTATTTGTCATTTTTCCCTTGCTGCTTTCAATAATTTTTCTTTGTCTTTAATTTTTGCCAATTTGATTACTATGTGTCTTGGCGTGTTTCTCCTTGGGTTTATCCTGTATGGGACTCTCTGCGCTTCCTGGACTTGGGTGGCTATTTCCTTTCCCATGTTGGTGAAGTTTTCGGCTATAATCTCTTCAAATATTTTCTCGGGTCCTTTCTCTCTCTCTTCTCCTTCTGGGACCCCTATAATGCGAATGTTCTTGCATTTAGTATTGTCCCAGAGGTCTCTTAGACTATCTTCATTTCTTTTCATTCTTTTTTCTTTATTCTGTTCCACAGCAGTGAATTCCTCCATTCTGTCTTCCAGGTCACTTATCTATTCTGCCTCAGTTATTCTACTACTGATTCCTAGAAGGAATGTGTATGTTTTCATTTCAGTTATTGTGTTGCTCATCTCTGTTTGTTTGTTCTTTAATTCTTCTAGACCTTTGTTAAACATTTCTTGCATCTTCTGGATCTTTGCCTCCATTCTTTTTCCGGGATCCTGGATCATCTTCACTATTGTTATTCTGAATTCTTTTTCTGGAAGGTTGCCTATCTCTACTTCATTTTGCTGTTTTTCTGGGGTTTTATCTTGTTCCTTCATCTGGTACATAGCCCTCTGCCTTTTCATGTTGTCTATCTTTCTGTGAATGTGGTTTTTGTTCCACAGGCTGCAGGACTGTAGTTCTTCTTGCTTCTGCTGTCTGCCCTCTGGTGGATGAGGCTATCTAAGAGGTCTGTCCAAGTTTCCTGATGGGAGGGTCTGGTGTTGGGTAGAGCTGGCTGTTGCTTTGGTGGGCATAGCTCAGTAAAACTTTAATCTCGTGACTGCTGATGGCTGGGGCTGGGTTTCTTGCCTGTTGGTTGTTTGGCCTGAGGCAACCCAACACTGGAGACTACCTGGGCTCTTTGGTGGGGCTAATGGCAGACTCTGACAGGGCTCACACCATGGAGTCCTTCCCAGAACTTCTGCTGCCAGTGTCCTTGTCCCCACAGTGAGCCACATCCACCCCCTACCTCTGCAGAAGACCCTCCAGCACTAGCAGGTAGGTCTGGTTCAGTCTCCTATGGGGTCATTGCTCCTTCCCCTGGGTCCCGATGAGCATACTACTTTGTGTGTGTGCTCCAAGAGTGGGGTCTCTGTTTTCCCCAGTCCTGTCAAAGTCCTGCAGTCAAATCTCACTATTCTTCAAAGTCTGATTCTCTAGGAATTCCTCCTGCCATTGCCGGACCCCCAGATTGGGAAGCCTGACGTGGGACTCATAACCTTCACTCCAGTGTGGACTTCTGTGTTATAAGTGTTCTCCATTTTGTGAGTCACCCACCCAGCAGTTATGGAATTTGATTTTATCGTGATTGCACCCCACCTACCATCTCATTGTGGCTACTTCTTTGTCTTTGGATGTGGGGTATATTTTTTGGTGAGTTCCAGTGTCTTCCTGTTGATGACTGTTCAGCAGTTAGTTGCAAAAGCCAGAAGATTTAACTTGCTGTGTCACATTTACAAAATATCTTGTGGATACAGAAGATTTGCCACAGCTCAGACAATATCTGAAAATAATACTACAGTTTCTAAAGCTAAATCTAGTCTTTATATAGAACATCCATAAGACCTAGTATGATATTCGTTTTCATTTTATAAACAGCTCTTCTAAAATATGTTTAAATAGCATTCTGCTTCAAGACAGTGAGTAAGGACCTTTTGAGAGTCTATGAATTATTCCTCACTAGTCAAGTACATAGGGTGGTGAGGGAAGGCAAAAATAAATATTAAGGAGAATTTCATAAGACTTCAAAATCCATATGGGAATGGGGTAAGAGAAGCAGGTATTTATATGCAACATGAAAGACCTAAAAGAACTAGCTCTGAGAAAAGCTTTTTGAGCACAAATTTTTATTTGTATGGACAATAAAGAAGAATCAGCCGATCCAGCAATCTAGTTCAGTCTTTTTGCTAAAGGACTAAAACAAAATCCTATTGCAGCACATATGCTCTTAAGAAACAGCTTGAATTAACATTACTTATGTTCTTAGAACTTTTCAAAAGGATATTTTAGAGTGAGGACCAAAATATACCATGTTTCTTGAACAAGGGTTAGAGGAGGATGGAGACTTTGGCACATGTAGACTGAAGTTTAAAGGAAATGACCACATTTACAGTGGTGATGGGCCTTTGGGGAAAAATATGCATGGATGGCAGGTGGCTAATTGGGAGAATAAGCTATTTCTACAATTGGCTGAAGAAAAAAATGAAATGCAAAGGGTTGGAAAAGTCATGGGTGTAGAGCACAATAGAAAGGTAAGAATCAGCAATTTCTCTTTTAATTTCAAATGTCAAACATGGTTTAAGAAAAAAATGTGTTGCCTGAGGACGTCGGCACTCAAGGTGGTTCTCTAGGTGAATTCACCACTGTGCAGGGCTTCAGGTTCAGAAAGCAGGTTTTTTCAGCACTAAGAGAGGAGTTTGTATACAAATTAATCAAGTTTACAGAAATTGATTTTTGAAACTCAGAGCACCTGAGCAAAGAACAGTAGTCAGCAATTCACAAAATATAAGTAAAAATGACAAACATCTGAAAATATATTTAGCTTCACAAGTCATCAACAGATTAATATTAAAACCAAGTTGGTAATTTGCTCATTTAAAAAAATATAATTAATGGTAAAGCCAAATTGTTGTCAAGTATGTTACAAAATGAGCATTCCCAGCTAGTCCTTTTGGGTATATAAACTGATACACATGTTCTACAGAGAAATTTAACAAAATTACCAAAATCCTTTTAGGAATATTTATGGGCCTAAATCTAGGAAATTATCTTGTTACAATTAGTTGGAAAGTACATAAAGCTATATATACAAGGATGATCTTCAAAGCATTGCTGAAAAAAGAAAGGAATGGAAACAACCCAAACTTGAAAACATTGGTTTGGATATAAGCTCAGGGAAGTAGAACTGGGAGAACTCTGTTTTACTAGGAAGCTCAATTTATTTTAACTCCTCTGGAAAGAGACTTACTTTATGAACAAAAGGCAGATGGTCTGCCATGGAAATGTAGGGAAAGGAGATCCATTATCAAAGACTCTTGGCTAAAGAAGGCAAAGTTGAACATTACGGCTATGTCTGAAATATCAACTGAGGAAAGACGGTCTTAGGAAAATTTATCTCAGAGTCACTTCTTAATATCATCTTACATTTTTGTTCTAATCACATGTCTACCAGAAAAATTCCTGATAATACAGTTGTCTATTTTTTTTTTAAACAGGAAGAGATTGTATGATTGGCTCTCCAGAGAATTATGGTCTACTTGCTAATTGGATTTATCCTTGAAATTTAATTAAATAATATTCTTTTTATTAAGCCACCTTTGCTGTAATGTTAAAAATTTAAGTAAGCTTTTAATTTTAGAATAGTTTCAGATTAACAGAAAGGTTACCAAGTTGGTATAGTTCCCATATATCCCTCACCAAATTTCCACTATTATTAACATCTTACATATGAATATATTACGTTACTATCTTACATTACTATATTACGTTTGTCACAACTAAGGAATCAACACTTACACATTATTATTAACTAAATTACACACTTTATTCATGCTTTGACTTCTTCATTAAATTTATTTAAGAAGGAAATGACGTGCTTAATCTTTCCATGTTATTTGGTCAATATGCTAAATGTAAAGTTTTAATAAATACTTATTCATTCTTCCTGTCTAAAAAAAATAAAAAACTCAATTTTTTTCTTTATTTCCTAAAATATACATAAATGTATGTACTAAGTACCTCCATATTGTAATATTTAAAAACTTTCCCAAATCCCTGCAGAGAGGAATAATTCTGCTCTGCAAATCAGGCAGTGATTTAAATAAAATAATTTTAATAAAATAAGATTTACTTTAAAGAATTGGCTCACAGAGTAGTGGGGGCTGACAAGTTTAAAATTCATAGGGCAGGCTGGCAGGACTTAGTCAGGAGTTGACTCCAAAGACTTGAGGCAGAATTTTTTTTCTCTGGGAAACTGAGTTTTTGTTCCTAAGATCTTCACCTGATTGGATTAGATCTCCCCACAGTTTGAGGGCAATCCTCTTTACTTAAGCCAACTGATTACAGTTGTTAACCACACATGCAAAATACCTTTACAAACACATCTAGATTAGTATTTGATTAAAGTATTAGATACTATAGCCTAGCCAAGTTGGCACATAAAACTAAACATCACTGCAGGACACATAACTTCTGACCACATCCTGCTGGCCATAACTCAGTTAAAAGTCACTAGAAAGATGATAGATAGTAGAAAGATGGATGAAGGGAAGGAGAGAAGGAGGAAGAAATCACTGTCTCTCAGTATTTTAATTTTAAAAAGAATGGTGGTTATCAATTAAAGCAGCTTTATTTTCTCATAAAGCTAAACTTTTACTAACTTTCCATAGGAATTATTAAATTTAATTACTTAGAATAAATGTTTATATAATAATCAGCATTCTTCTTAGCAGTATTCTTTAATTATTGCAGAAGATTTTTCATCTGTATAGATCAAGGATTCTTGGTCCTTGAACAACAGTCCTTTGTTGGAGCAAATCTACAAGAAAATACTTTATCATAAGTCCTTGTCACACAGCAAAATGAACATAAAGTAATGAAAGTTTATTCTATGACACATATACCTTGGTTTATATAACACCTACTTCAGCACCTTCATGACAGTTGTCCTATATGTCATCAAATACCTTGTACTTTAGGGGACTCAACACCTAATTTTTAAAATGTAAACAAAGAAGAGAGAGCACATCTCATCTCTACAGAGAAATAAGTCAGAGCAAAATCTCTTTTATATTTATTTCCATTATTCTGGCACTCTCACATCTATGATAGGTATGGGAATTAAAATTAGAGTTAATATTTTAAAGTTTTTCTTAAAAAATAAAAATTTTAAAGTATTCAGTTGTCAGGCTAGTTTTTAAAATAAAAACTAGCAATAGTATCCTTATACAGCCAAAATAAGCAGCAAAATAAATATCTAGAGACATTCTGTTGAAATGTCTCTAGGGTTGAAAATCAAATACTTGAACAGATTCTGATACTGAATGAAGATTTATCAGGTAGGGAAAGGAAGTAAAGAATAACATAAAGTGTAACTCCATGATCTTGCTAAGTTACTCTAGCACTAAATGGCTCAAATGTTCAAAGAGAAATCATTGCCAAACTCATGTTCTTAGCTTTTCCTCAGGCGGACAACTTCACAGGGTTTTCACAGACTCCTTGGGTGAACCACTCAAAGATAATTCACTTGTCAAAAACTGACATATTAAAAGAGTGGGGGAAAAAATGAGACAAGATTTTTTTATAAAACCCAACTAGGTTTTCCCTTTTTGGGAGAGGATAATCTGAATTCTTCAGCACCTTGGTGACCAGCAGAGTTTCTTGATGCATATTAGAATTACTTAGGGAGCTTTAAAAAATATTGATTCTAACTTAAACACTTGGGGTTAGGGTGGTGTTTGGCATTGATAATTTTAAAGCTCTTCCGATTGTTTCAATGGGCAGCCATGGTTGAAAGTTCTGAGGCAGTAGAAAAACAAATGAACCTGCAGTTAGAAACCTAACTGAACATATATGTTTGCCCCCACTTGTTGCTCCTCTGAGTCCCAGCGACTGGATAAATGTGTCCATCTGGCTCCTGACAAGGACTTCACTCTTTGCAAACATATTACCTAAGCCTTTATTCTCTTAATTGTCCTTTTTAAAAGCCTTTTATTTGATTTGTTTAACTACTCAGAATTCTCATGAATGAGTTGGGGGATAGTCCTGAGATTCTCAGGGCCTGAATGTTTTGTCCTATTGTCATTTGAAAATGGGTAATTTCTAGTCATTCAATGAACCTGTGTGTCACTGTCCAGTTTTCCTATGTGTACAAAGGTCAGTGGGACCAAATAGCACCAAATACTTGGAAACTGTGGTAGGATTTCCCCCAAGACCAATTTAGAATTCCAGTGGACACCCTAGAAAACATAAGATACACATACAATAACCCACTGTGCTATGTCTTAGAATCAAAGAGCTCATAGACTCCAAATATTCCATTATCAGCATTTTAAAAATTGGTATGGGAGATATTCAAGATGGCAGAGGAGTAGGTGGATGTGGAGTTCATCTCTCTCCTCAGAGCATCAAGAATACATCTACAGATGCAACAATTCTCAAAGAACACTGGCTGAAAACTAGCAGAAGAGCCTGGACACAAGAAAGGACTATAAAGATCTCGTCCTAACTGGTATCAAGAGATCAAGTTTCAACTTCTCAGATTCTTTATTTTGCTTATAAAGCCTGCTGTAGAAAATCATTCTTCGAGGACCTTCAAAATGGCAGAGGATAAAGACATGGAGATCACCTTTCTCCCAAAAAATACAACAAAAATACATCTACATGTGGAGCAACTTCTACAGAACACATACTGAATGCTGGCAGAAGACCTCAGACTTCCCAAAAGGCAAGAAACTCCCCACGTACCTGAGTAGGGCAAAAGAAAAAACAGAGACAAAGAATAGGGACAGGACCGACACCTCTGGGAGGGAGCTGTGAAGAAGGAAGAGTTTCCACACACTAGGAAGCCCCTTCACTGGTGGAGACAGGGGTGGGCCAGTGGCGGAAAGCTGTGGAGCCACAGAGGAGAGCGCAGCAACAGGGCTGCAGAGGGCAAAGCAGAAAGATTCCTGCACAGGGATTGGTGCCAACCAGCTCTCACCAGCCTGAGAGGCGTGTCTCCTCACCTGCCAGGGCTGGTGGGGGCTGGGAGCTGAGGCTCAGGCTTCTTCGGGATTCAGATCCCAGGGAGAGGACTGGGGTTGATTGCATGAACACAGCCTGAAGGGGGCTAGTGCGCCAGAGCTAACTGGGAGGGAGTCCGGGAAAAAGTCTAGAACTACCTGAGTCAAGAGACCATTGTTTTGGGGTGTGCAAGAAGAGGAGATTCAGAACACCACCTAAACGAGCTTCAGAGGAGGGTGCAAGATGCAGGTATCAGCACGGACACCATAGACAGGCATGAAACGCTAAGGCTGCTGCTGCAGCCACCAAAAAGCCTGTGTACAAGCAAAGGTCACTATCCACACCCCTCCTGGGAGACTGTGCAGCCTGCCACTGCCAGAGTCCCATGTTCCAGGGACAACTTCCCCAGGAGAACACAGGGCATGCCTTAGTCTGTTGCAACGTCACTCTGGCCTCTGCTGCTGCAGGCTCTCTCTGCATTCCGTACCCATCCTTCCCCACAGGCGGAGTGAGCCAGAGCCCTCTAATCAGCTGCACCTTTAACGCCCTCTGGGCAAAGAATACATGCCAGAAGTTGACCTACATGCAGAGGTGGAGCCAAATCCAAAGCTGGGCCTGAGGAGCTGTGCAAAAAAAGAAGAGAATGGGAAATTTCTCCATGCAGCCACAGGAGCAGCAGATTAAATCTGCAAAATCAATTTGATGTACCTTGCATCTGTGGAATACAGGAATACACAACAACTCATCCCAAAATTAAGGCACTGGACTTTGGGAGTAACTGTAGACTTGGAGTTTTCTGTATGTGACTGACTAGTTTCTGATTTTTATGTTTATCTTAGTATAGTTTTTAGTGCTTGCTATCATTGGTGGATTTGTTTACTGCTTTGGTTGCTCTCTTCTTTTATTTTTATTATTTTAAAAACTTTTTTATTTTAATACTTTAAAATTTTTTTTATTTAAATAACTTTACTTCATTTTATTTTATTTTTCTTACTTTCTTTTTTTTCTCCCTTTCTTCTGAGCCATGTGGCTGACAGGGTCATGGTGCTCCAGCGGGGTATTAAGCCTGAGCCTCAGAGGTGGGAGAGCCGAGTTCAGGACACTGGACCACCAGGGGCCTCTCGGCCCCACATAATATCAATTAGTGATAGCTCTCCCAGAGGTCGATTTCAAAGCTAAGACCAAGCTCCACTCAACGACCAGCAAGCTACAGTACTGGACACCCTATGAGAAACAACTAACAAGAAAGGAACAAAGCCCCACTCATTAGCAGAGAGGCTGCCTAAAATCATAAGGTCACAGACACTCCAAACACAAAACCAGAGGCAGTCTGGTCTACCAGAAAGACAAGATCCAGCCTCATCCACCAGAACACAGGCACCATTCCCCTCCACCACAGAGCCTACACAACCACTGAACCAACCTCACCAACTGGGGGCAGACACCAAAAACAATGGGAACTAAGAACTTTCAACCTGGGAAAAGGAGACCCCAGACACAGTAAGTTAAGCAAAATGAGAAGACAGAGAAATACGCAGCAGATGAAGGAACTAAGTAAAAACCCACCAGACCAAACAAATGAAGATGAAATAGGCAGTCTACCTGAAAAAGAATTCAGAGGAATGATAGGAATGATGATCCAAATCCCGGAAATAAAATGGAGAAAATACAAGAAACATTTAACAAGGACCTAGAAGAACTAAAGAGCAAACCAACAATGATGAGCAACACAATAAATGAAATTTAAAGTTCTCTAGAACGAATCCATACCAGAATAACTGGAGCAGAAGAACGGACAAGTGAGCTGGAAGATCAAATACTGGAAATAACTACTGAAGACCAGAATAAAGAAAAAATAACGAAAAGAACTGAGGACAGTCTCAGAGACATCTGACACAAAATTAAAGGCACCAACATTCAAATTATAAGGGTCCCAAAAGAAGAAGGGAAAAAGAAAGGGACTGAGAAAACATTTGAAGAGGTTATAGTTGAGAACTTCCCTAATATAGGAAAGGAAATAGTCAATCATTTTCAGGAAGCAAAGAAAGTCGCATACAGGATAAATCCAAGGAGAAACATGCCAAGACACATATTAATCAAACAACCAAAAATTAAATACAAAGAAAAAATATTAAAAGCAGCAAGAGAAAAGCAACAAATAACATACAAGAGAATCTCCATAAGGTTAACAGCTGATCTTTTAGCAGAAACTCTGCAAGCCAGAAGGGAGTGGCAGGACATATTTAAAGTGATTAAAGGGGAAAACCTACAACCAAGATTGCTCTACCCAGCAAGGATCTCATTCAGACTCAACAGAGAAATTAAAAACTTTACAGACAAGCAAAAGCTAAGAGAATTCAGCACCACCAAACCAGGTTTACAACAAATGCTAAAGGAACATCTCTGGCAGGAAACACAAGAGAAGGAAAAGACCTAAAATAACAAACCCAATACAATTAAGAAAATGGTAATAGGAACATACCTATCGATAATTACCTTAAATGTAAATGGTTTAAACGCTCCAACCAAAAGACAAAGACTGGCTGAATGGATAGAAAAACAGGACCTGTATATGTGCTGTCTACAAGAGACCCGTTTCAGACCCAGGGACACATACAGACTGAAAGTGAGGGGACAGAAAAAGATATTCCATGCAAATGGAAACCAAAAGAAAGCTGGAGTAGCAATTCTCATATAAGACAAAATAGATTTTAAAACAAACACTATTATTAGAGACAAAGAAGACACTACATAATGATCAAGGGATCAATCCAATACCAAGATATAACAATTATAAATATTTATGAACCCAACATAGAAGCACCTCAATACATAAAGCAAGTGCTAACAGCCATAAAAGGGGAAATTGACAGTAACACAATAATAGTAGGGGACTTAAATACTCCACTTTCACCAATGGACATATCATCCAAAATGAAAATAAATAAGAAAACACAAGCTTTAAATGATGCATTAAACAAGATGGACTTAATTGATATTTCTAGGGCATTCCGTCCTAAAACAACAGTATACACTTTGTTCTCAAGTGATCATGGAACATTCTCCAGTATAGATTACACCTTGGGTGACAAATCAAGCCCTGATAAATTTAAGAAAATTCAAATCGTATCACGTATGTTTTCCAACTACAACACTATGAGAGTAGATATCAATTAAAGGGAAAAAAACTGTGAAAAAAATACAAACACAAGGAGGCTAAACAATACACTATGAAATAACCAAGAGGTCATTAAAGAAACCAAAGAGGAAATAAAAAAATGAAAACACGACAGCCCAAAACCTACGGGATGCAGCAAAAGCAGTTCTAAGAGGGAAGTTTATAACAATACAATCCTACCTCAAGAAACAAGAAACATCTCAAATAAAGAACCTAATCTTAAACCTAAAGCAATTAGAGAAAGAAAAACAAAAGAAACCAAAAGTTAGCAAAAGGAAAGAAATCATAAAGATCAGATCAGAAATAAATGAAAAAGAAATGAAGGAAATGATAGCAAAGATCAATAAAAATAAAAGCTGGTTCTTTGAGAAGATAAACAAAATTGATAAACCATTAGGCAGACTCATCAACAAAAAAAATAGAGAAGACTCATATCAACAGAATTAGAAATGAAAAAGGAGAAGTAACTGACACTGCAGAAATACAAAGGGTCATGAGAGATTACTAGAAGCAACTATATGCCAATACAGTGGACAATCTGGAAGAAATGGACTAATTCTTAGAAAAACACAACCTTCCGAGACTGAACCAGGAAGAAATCGAAAATATAAACAGACCAATCACAAGCACTGAAATTGAGACTGTGCTTAAAAATCTTCCAACAAACAAAAGCCCAGGACCAGATGGCTTCACAGGCAAATTCTACCAAACATTTAGAGAAGAGCTAATGCATATCCTTCTCAAACTCTTCCAAAATACATCAGAGGGAGGAACACACCCAAACTCATTCTACAAGGCCACCACCACCCTGATGCCAAAACCAGACAAGGATGTCACCAAAAAAGAAAACTACAGGCCAATATCACTGATGAACATAGATGCAAAAGTCCTCAATAAAATATTTGCAAACAGAATCCAACAGCACATAAAAAGGATCATACACCATGATCTAGTGGGGTTTCTCCCAGGAATGCAAGGATTCGTCAATACACGGAAATCAATCAATGTGATACACCATATTGACAAGCTGAAGGATAAAAACCATATGATAAACTCAATAGATGCAGAAAAAACTTTCAACAAAATTCAACACCCATTTATGATAAAAACCCTCCAGAATGCAGGCATAGAAGGAACTTACCTGAACATAATAAAGGCCATATATGACAAACCCGCAGCCATCATTCTCAATGGGGAAAATCTGAAACTATATCCACTAAGATCATGAACAAGAAAAGTTTGCCCACTCTCACCACTATTATTCAACATAGTTTTGGCAGCTTTAGCCACAGAAATCAGAGATGAAAAGGAAAGAAAAGGAATCCAAATTGGAAAAAAGAAGTAAAACTGTCACTGTTTGCAGATGACATGATACTATACATAGAGAATCACAGAGAATCATAGAGAATCTACGAGCAAACTAATCAATGAATTTGGTAAAGTAGCAGGATAGAAAATTAATGCACAGAAATCTCTTGCATTCCTATACACTAATAATGAAAAATATGAAAGAGAAATTAAGGAAATACTCCCATTTACCATTGCAACAAAAA
The DNA here is from genome assembly GCF_008692025.1 of Phocoena sinus. Taxonomy (NCBI): domain Eukaryota; kingdom Metazoa; phylum Chordata; class Mammalia; order Artiodactyla; family Phocoenidae; genus Phocoena; species Phocoena sinus. The sequence goes on along the minus strand of NC_045764.1, from coordinate 118,591,078 downwards.
GAATAAAATACCTAGGAATAATGCTACCTAAGGAGACAAAAGACCTGCATTCAAATAATTTATAAGACATTGATGAAAGAAAGTAAAGATGATACAAACAGATGGAGAGATAGACCATGTTCTTGGATTGGAAGAATCAACATTGTGAAAATGACTGCACTACCCAAAGCAATCTACAGATTCAATGCAATACCTATCAAACTACCAATGGCATTTTTCACAGAACTAGAACAAACAGTTTCACAATTTGTATGGAAACAGAAAAGACCCCGAATAGCCAAGGCATTTTTGAGAAAGAAAAACGGAGCTGGAGAGGAATCAGGCTCCCTGGCTTCAGACTATATTACAAAACTACAGTAATCAAGACAGTAAGGTACTGGCACAAAAATAGAAATATAGATCAACAGAACAGGATAGAAAGCCCAGAGATAAACCCACGCACATATGGTCAACTTATCTTTGATAAAGAAGGCAAGAATATATAGTGGAGAAAAGACAGCCTCTTCAATAAGTGGTGCTGGGAAAACTAGACAGCTACATGTAAAAGAATGAAATTAGAACACTCCCTAACACCATAAACAAAAATAAACTCAAAATGGATTAAAGACCTAAATGTAAGGCCAGACGCTATCAAACTCTTAGAGGAAAACATAGGCAGAACACTCTATGACATAAATCACAGCAAGATCTCCTTTGGCCCACCTCCTAGAGAAATGGAAATAGAAAGAAAAATAAACAAATGGGACCTAATGACACTTAAAAGCTTTTGCACAGCAAAGGAAACCATAAACAAGATGAAAAGACAACCCTCAGAATCTGAGAAAATATTTACAAATGAAGCAACTGACAAAGGATTAATCTCCAAAATATACAAGCAGCTCATGCAGCTCAATATCAAAAAAGCAAACAACCAAATCCAAAAATGGGCAGAAGACCAAATAGACATTTCTCCAAAGAAGATATACAGGTTGCCAACACACAAATCAAAGTATGCTCAACATCACTAATCATTAGAGAAATGCAAATCAAAACTACAATGAGGTATCACCTCACACCAGTCAGAATGGCCATTATCAAAAATTGTACAAACAATAAATGATGGAGAGGGTGTGGAGAAAAAGGAACCCTCTTTCACTGTTGGTGGGAATGTAAATTGATACAGCCACTACGCAGAACTGTATGGGGTTTCCTTAAAAAACTAAAGATAGAACTACCATATGACCCAGCAATCCCACTACTGGGCATATACCCTGAGAAAACCAAAATTCAAAAAGAATCATGTACCACAATGTTCACTGCAGCACTATTTACAATAGCCAGGACATGGAAGCAACCTAAGTGTCCATCAACAGATGAATGGATATAGAAGATGTGGCATATATATACAATGGAATATTACTCAGCCATAAAAAGAAATGAAATTGAGTTATTTTTAGCAAGGTGGATGGACCTAGAGTCTGTCATACAGAGTGAAGTATGTCAGAAAGATAAAAATAAATACCGTATGGTAACTTATATATATGGAATCTAAAAAAAAAGGTTCTGAAGAACCTAGGGGCAGGACAGGAATAAAGACGCATACATAGAGAATGGACTTAAGGATATAGGGAGGGGGAATGGTAAGCTGGGACAAAGTTAGAGAGTGGCATAGACATATATACACTACCAAATGTAAAATAGATAGCTAGTGGGAAGCAGCCACGTAGCACAGGGAGATCAGCTCAGTGCTTTGTGACCACCTAGAGGGGTGGGATAGGGAGAGAGATGCAAGAGGGAGGGGATAAGGTGATATATGTATATGTATAGCTGATTCACCTTGTTATACAGCAGAAACTAACACAACATTGTAAAGCAATTATACTCCAATAAAGATGTTTTTTAAAATGGTATGAAGAATATTTTAAAAGATAGGGAAAATTTAAATTTCTTCCCATAGGGAGTCCTTTAAAAGGACTAATAAGAACACTGAGGATCTAAAATCCAAACTTGAAGTATCCCCTCCTTCTGACCCAACTCAGGGTTGTCCTGCCTCCTGGCTCCCTGTACACTGATTATCTTCTCCTTTGTGATCAGTGCCTCTTGCTGCACTTCCACTGAACCCTTTTCTCTTCCCTCTACGACCCCTTCCTAAACATAGTCCTCTCACTGGAAGATAACTCCTCACAGTGTCTTCTAATGTAAGTGAGGAAGAACACACAGACTCCAGTAGAATTATACCTTCAAACATTTTTCAAAAAATTAAAAAAAGAACATTTTTCAAACTCAGACCTAAAATCAGCTTTCTTAATTCTCAGACTGAAAAACAAAAATTTAATGAAGAACTGAGAATTGCCCTTAGGTCATATAGTATGAGACTTCCTGACCTTTAACAATTAATATATCTTCTTATGAGACCCAGAGATACAAAAATCTGATTTTATTTTTTTTAAGTAGAATAGATTGATTACAAAATTATATCAAACCTATGGATCAGCATTCAAAATGGGTATAAAACAGTGCAAGATCTTTTTTTTTTTTTTTTTTTTTTTTGCGGTACGCGGGCCTCTCATTGTTGTGGCCTCTCCCATTGTGGAGCACAGGCTCCGGACGCGCAGGCTAAGCGGCCATGGCTCACGGGCCCAGCCGCTCCGCGACATGTGGGATCTTCCCGGACCGGGGCACGAACCCGCGTCCCCTGCATCGGCAGGCGGACTCTCAACCACTGCGCCACCAGGGAAGCCCTGCAAGATCTCTTAACTGCTATCTCTGATGTCTTTTCTATGAAAGCTGTTCAGTCAAAAATTCAGTCCTGTAAACAGGGAAAAATCAAAATTACTCCAGACATTAAAGGCATAGCACTACTACCTTTTGACATTATACCAATCTCAACAGAGGGAATATTATATCTACCCTATGTAGCTTCTTTGTTCATGATTTTAAAACTAAGATGGCCAATGTAGTAAGAAAAAAATATAAGATGTACTATTTGCCTCCTGTCTGAATTACAAGAGCTGGCAAAAAGAACAAAGCAAAACAAAAAATATTTTGAAGAAATTTTGACTATAAAAATAGAAAATATGCAGACCCAATTAATACCTCTTCAGATTAAGCAACAAGGGTGCTTTCATGTCTAATCTACACAAACATATTCATATTATAAGAAAAAGGGACACTGGAAGAACATTAGCTCTGCCTTTACTCAGAAGATATCAAAAGACAAAGGACAAATTTGTCTAACAGAATAACATCCTACAAGAATGTAGCATCTCTATTCTGCCCCAAAATGCCCTTACCACAAAAAGGAGACATTTCCATGCAACTGGCAAAAACTCTATATTCCAAACCTAGCTGACCGTATGACCTTTTTATTATTCCTTCCTTGGAGCAACAAAAATATTTCATGGTAAGAATCTCAAATACCCCTCACACTTCTGTCTTCATCTCAACTACTTCCTGTCTCAACTAATTCCTGTCTGTCTGAGACATGGCAACATAATCAACATGCTTTTCTGCTTAGGGATTTCACTCTAGTGAATCTGCTGGGACAAAACCTACTTTAGAAATGGGATGGCCCTATTATATTTGGATTAGACAGCCACTTTCTAGACAAATATTCTCAGTGTGTAGTTTGATGAAAGCATAGTTGTTACTTGAAACCTCTTCTATTAATACCTCAAGATCTGAATCTGTCTCCAAGAGCTTCTAGGCTAGAAACAGTTCAGATGAAGGACACATAAATAAGGCTGAACTCTGAATGGCCTCAATCGATCTGGCTGAGCCCTTGAAATTAGCCCAAGACCCACTAAAATGAGTGACTGCTCTAAAAAGAGCTGTGGCCCATTATATTTGTGTACCTTCTGAAACAACTCATTAGTCCTTGTATTAGACCTCGCACAACTCCTGTTCTGCCCACAAAAAGACAAGTAGATGCAGCTACTGATATGCAGAAGTTTTAAAAGTCATTAAAAGATTGTGCTTCTCTGCTTCCCTGTGTTCCCCAACCTCAATATCATCTTTTCCTTGATCACTCACAGAGCTATTTACTTTATGGTGTTAGATCTACACCCAATATTTTTCAGTATACACTTATACCCAGACTTACGGTATCTAGTATTTGCATTCACTTGGGAAAAATCAATAATATACTTGAATAGTTAGGCCCCAGGGTTTACAGAAGTACCCTCTTACTCCTTGCTTAATACTTAATCATAAACTTAGAGACGTTCTGTTCCCAGGAATCCACTCATATACAATATGTTGATGATCTTCTATTATGTTCTCTGAGAGTCTTATAGAATTAATTCACTTCACTTAAGAATAGCATTACCATAAAAGAAAGACAAAGTGCCTACCAGTGACCTCCCATTTTGTCAGACCTAAGTGCATTATGTAGGCTATAACATCAGATAAAATGGGAAGTCTCTTTCTTCTCAAATACTGGAAACTATTCATGACTTTTCCTGGGTAATTACTAAAAGGATTTCTTGGTCCCATAGGCTACGTGCATATCGAATTCCTAACTTTTCTGATATGATAAATGCTGACACACATAAGCCTTTTCCTTGGATAGACACTAGGTTGTCTTTAATAATTTAAATAACTCACATAGAAAGCTTCCTTCTTTAGACTCCCCAATTACTACAAATCTTTTTGTCTAATTGAACCTGGAAGATCAGGTCAAGTTTGAGGTGCACATACAATGGATATGAGAAACCTATTACTTATCACAGCCTCTCATTGACCTCGGAGCAAAAGCTAGTCCTCTCGTTCCTGTGCTGTGGTAGCAGCAGAGTTAACTGGGACCTCTGCTGACTTAGTTTTAGAATATCTATTTTATCTCATGATTCTTCAGGCTACTCATACCTTACTCTTGACTAAAAACACACACCATTTTTCTTCTAGATTGACCTTGCATTTAGGAACCAGACAAAGAGGCTCTTAACTTGGATATAAATCTAATCTACTCAGTCCTGCTCAAATCTAACCCTCTCCCAGAAGCCAAAACTGCACAAATAGCTGAAACTGTAGCCCTTACTTGGCCCTTCCAGTAAATGGAAATAATAGAGCAAATGTGTATAAAGACTGTACAGATACGATTCTGAGGTGAATCATAATTTTTGTATGTTTTTTCCAGCTTCTAGAAGCCACCCATTTTCCTTGGCTCATGGCCTCCTTCCACCATCTTCAAAGCTAGCAACATTGCATACCTTTGATCATTCTTCCATAGTCACACTCAGCCTCTGACCATAGCCTGGAAAAGTTCTTCCCTTTTAAGGAAGAATAAGATTAGGTTGAGCCCATGCAGATAATCTCATCTCATGATCTTAACCTTAATCACATCTGTAAAGTCCCCAAATCCACTTTGTCGTGTAAGGTAACATATTCACATGTTCTGGGACATCTTTGAGGGACCATTATTCTGCTTACCACAACTGGAAATAACCCACATATTAATGTGGTAGTTTGCGTTATGTCAATTTAGTTAAATTGGAAACTATGTTTTCTAGAATTCTCTTCCCAGCACAGTTCCATGTAAGAAGAGTTGGCTAAAAGAAGGACTTCTCTGAGATTTGGAAGGAGTAAACAAAGCAGCTGTCATTATTCTCAGACTGTTATGGTCAAGTAGATAGACCAAAAAAAAAAAAAAAAAACTGTCTACTTGCTGGCCTTGTTGATCAAAGTTGGCTCCTGGACCACCACAAATCGCTTGGTCTGTACTGACAAAAATACCTCTCCACAGGTCCCGTCCACTTTGGTAGTTGGATATGTTTGGCTTTTTGGTTCTACCTGAAAGTTTTGACTTGCATTATCATGCTCTTCCAGGAGGAACCTGGTTAGTGACTCTCTCTCTCTCTCTCTCTCTCTGACTCCTGAATTCTCCCTTCCAGAACTTTACTTTCCCAGCTACTCTCAAATTTGTGTGAAGTCTATTACTATACTATTTTATTTTTATAATAATCATAGTTGTCCTGTTCCCCTAAAAGAATCCTGATGAATACAGCCAATAAAAAGTGAAATGGATTATTAAACTATGATATATCTGTATGTAGAACATATCTCAAAATGAAAGAAAGAAAGGAAAGAAGGAAGGAAGGAAGAAAGGAAAGAAAGAAAATATCAGTGCATGAAATGAGTACCTGCTGCTCCAAATACATTACAAAACTTTAGTTTGAGTCTCAACCTGAGGGAAGACTTCTTTGCCTCTCTTTCACAGTGCTAATCCCTTGACAAAACCCAGCAGGTGAGTAACCTTAGTAAGAAGTAAGCATTTGCACCAGCACAAACTTTTCCCCCTAAGTAAACAAATTCTCCACCTGATAGGGTTTTCCTTACAAATAAAAACACCCCAGGATGAAGAAAGGGAAGGAAATTCTTTAAAAATGGATTTTATACCAAGAGTTTTCTCAGAACACAGAGCAGTGTCACTCTTACAAATGTTTCCCATTTATTGAGCTCTTACCAGGGCCCAGCCTTGTGCTTAAGCATCATTTCAATCCTCACAAAAACCCAATGGAAAGCAGACCTAGCTCCTCATTTTACATATGAAGAGACTGAAGTTCTAAGAGTTTAAGTAGCTTTCCACAGGTCACACAGTGAGTGTTAGATCTGAGAAGGAAAGCTAGATCAGATCTTGCTAACTCTAAAGTCAGCGTCTAGGGCTTCCCTGGTGGCGCAGTGGTTGAGAGTCCACCTGCCGATGCAGGGGACGAGGGTTTGTCCCCCGGTCTGGGAAGATCCCACATGCCGCGGAGTAGCTGGGCCCGTGAGCCATGGCCGCTGAGCCTGCGCGTCCACAGCCTGTGCTCCGCAACGGGAGAGGCCACAACAGTGAGAGGCCCGCGTACCGCAAAAAAAATAAAAAATAAATAAAAAATAAAGTCTGCGTCTAACTAATATGGGATCTAAGGAAAAAACAAAAAACATATATTTGAAATAACTACAGTTTGCCTGGCTCCACAGTTAAGCTCTGAATTGTGTTCCATGACACCTGGCATTTGCTGCTTGCACAGTATTTATCATTCTCACTTTGTTCAAAGAAACCAGCCTCCCACCCTTGGGAATAAATTAATAAGAGGTATGGAAGGAGGAGTCAGGTCATGTGGAATAAAGCATAATGTACAGAGAGGTAGTGAATCACAGAGGTTTGGTCCCCCGGCTCTGGAGCTAAGATGTATCTGAGTCTTCATCCCAGCTCTGCAGAAAGAGAAATGGAAGGAACAGGAGGAAAGAAATCTTTGACAGCTTTGGTGTTTTATTATTACATCCACAATGCAACGAGATGAGTTGATCTCAAAAATATTAAATTTCATATTTTTTTTTCTCACTGCCTATCACTGAGTAGTATTTTGTTTTCAACTTTTTAGTTCATGTACTCTTACAACAAACATTCTTTTTATAAACAAGGTCAAACTGCTTTCTTCTAGTCCAGACTGGATATAAACACATCACATTAAGCTATGGCTTGGGTCACACTGAAAAGCTCAGGTCATGGGAGAACAACTGTGTGATCAATGGCTTTGGATGGTAATGGGACATATCAAGAAAGAAAAAGAATAGCTTAGCCCAGGACTAGACTAAGTAAAATGTTACATCATATAATTAAAGCCATGGGTTAATACCAGGCTGAATACTTGGAGATAAACACATTCAGGAAAGTTGAATGCCAGGAATTGCATATATTTGGGTGGGAAGACCATTAACAGTAATTTCATACTGAAACAAAAATCAGAATGTATCTTAAAATAGCAACAGAGCAGTCAGCTGGCAGGGGTCCAAGTACGGGCAGTATGAAGACTGCAGGCAGATGGGCACTGCAGAAGACTGCTATTATTTCACCAAAGGAATTTTGTTAGAGCAAAGGTTAATCTGAAATACTCTGTAACATATCCACTTTACACTCAAGGACTAAAATGTCACTGTCTATGATATTTCCCATCCTTAATTTTACATCCACCACATTGTGTCATAGAGCCTAGTAGGGGTTCTGCAGAGAGATCACATGACAATATTAAGAGATTCCAATAGTAAAATATCACCATTATTAAGGTTGCAGGATACAAATTAATGCACAGAAATCTATGGCATTTTTATACACCAACAATCAAAAATCAGAAAGAGAAATTAAGGAAACACTCCCGTTTACCATTGCAACAAAAAGAATAAAATACCTAGGAATAAACCTGCCTAAGGAGGTGAAAGACTTGTACTCAGAAAACTATAAAAAACTGATGTAAGAAATCAAAGATGACATAAACAGATGGAGAAATATACCATTTTCTTGGATCAGAAGAATCAACATTGTGAAAATGATGATACTTCCTAAAGCAATCTACAGATTCAATACAATCCCTATCAAGCTACCAATGGCATTCTTCACAGAATTAGAACAAAAACTTTTACAATTGGTATGGAAACAGAAAAGACCCTGAATAGCCAAAGCAATCTTGAGAAAGAAAAACAGAGTTGGAGGAAACAGGCTCCATAACTTCAAACTATACCACAAAGCTACAGTAATCAAGACAGTATGGTACTGGCACAAAAACAGAAATATAGATCAATGGTATAGGATAGGATGCCCAGAGATAAACTCATGCCCACATGGGCATCTAATTTACGACAAAGGAGGCAAGAGCATACAATGGAGAAAAGACAGCCTATTCAATAAGTGGTGCTGGGAAAACTGGACAGCTACATGTTAAAGAATGAAATTAGAACACTCCTTAACACCATACACAAAAATAAACTCCAAATGGATTAAAGACTTAAATGTAAGACCAGACACTGTAAAACTCTTAGAGAAAAACATAGGAAAAACACTCTATGACATAAACCACAGCAAGATCTTTTTTGACCCACCTCCTAGAGTAATGGAAATAAAAAACAAAAATAAATAAATGGCACTTAAGTAAACTTAAAAGCTTTTGTACAGCAAAGGAAACCATGAACAAGACAAAAAGACAACCTTCAGAATGGGAGAGAATATTTGCAAATGAAACAACAGATCAAGGATTAATTTCCAAAATATACAAACAGCTCATGGAGCTCAATATCAAAAAAACAAACAAGCCAGTTAAAAAAATGGGCGGAAGACCTAAATAGACATTTCACCAAGGAAGACATACAGATGGCCAAGAGGTACATGAAAAGATCCTTGACATCACTAATTGTAGAGAAATGCAAATCAAAACTACAATGAGGTATCACCTCACGCCGGTCAGAATGGCCATTATCAAAAAATCTAGAAACAATAAATGCTGGAAAGGGTGTGGTGAAATGGGAACCCTCCTGCACTGTTAGTGGGAATGTAAATTGATACAACAACTATGGAAAACAGTATGGAGGTTCCTTAAAAAACTAAAAATAGAACTACCATATGACCCAGCAATCCCACTACTGGGCATATACCCTGAGAAAACCATAATTCAAAAAGAGACACATGCCACAATGTTTGTTGCAGCACTATTTACAATAGCCAGGACATGGAAGCAACCTAAGTGTCCATCGACAGATGAATGGATAAAGAAGATGTGGCACATATATAGGAATGAAATTGAGTTATTTTTAGTGAGGTGGATGGACCTAGATTCTGTTATACAGAGTGAAGTAAGTCAGAAAGAGAAAAACAAATACCATATGCTAATGCATATATATGGAATCTAAAGAAAAAAAAATGGACTGATGAACCTAGTTGCAGGGCAGGAATAAAGAGGTAGACATAGAGAATGGACTTGAGGACATGGGGTGGGAGGGGGAAACTGGGGCAAAGTGAGAGTAGCATCGACATATATACACTACCAAATGTAAAATAGTTGGCTGGTGGGAAGCAGCAGCATAGCACAAGGAGATTGGCTCCGTGCTTTGTGATGGCCTAGAGGGGTGGCATAGGGAGGACGGGAGGGAGATGCAAGGGGGAGGGGATATGGGGACATGTGTGTGCATATGGCTGATTCACTTTGTTGTGCAACAGAAACTAACACAGTATTGTGAAGCAATTATACTCCAATAAAGATCTATTTAAAAAACACACACAAAAAAGAAAAATAACAGTAAAAACAAAACAAAACACCATTATAAGAGAGGCCGCACATTTGAATATAAAATCCCTTCCACTGTAAAATTTTCTGTGAAAAACTAAATCTAAAAATTAAATCTTTTCACAAGTTAAAAATCCAAATTTAAAGTCTCGAACAAAGGCCATACTCAAAATATCTTGCTTTTGTGAATTAATTAACATTCAATAATTGTCCCCCTCCCAGCCCTCTAATTCTGCTCTGTCTCAGCTGTTATAGTTAGGCTTCTTTTAGCAGCTGAAGCCTTGGCTTTTCACTGGAATCAGTGTAGTCTTTTAGGAATTAACTTGTTGAATTATTCAATAATAAGTTTCTCCTGAGCCTTACTTTGCAGAATTCAGTGTTAGTAAGACACAAGATTTTCATAGCTCTGGCCCTATACCCTCCAAATTTAGAAAATAAGCAATTCCCCGCCCATAGAACCATTATCATAGGTTACAGTTCATAGAAACCAAGGCTTAGAACCTCAAAAGTAAGTGAGAAAGTAGTTGAAGTCAGCCTACAACTGTTTTTATCCAAAAGTTAGAATCCAAAAGTTATGAACATAAACTCAAACGGAAGACTTAGCCCATAAAGATCTTAATTATGCTAGTCTGTTTACCTTATCTTAGAAGGGGTAGAAATCCACCAACACAAATGATTTATTCTCCTAGAGAATTGCATTGGAAAAATCACTGTCTTTTCTCAATCTATAGAAAATTTATAATGGTGATACGTGGCACTCACTAATTATAATTTGAAATGTCTTTCTTTCTCAAGTAGTACATTTCCCTCTGGTACTGAATTAAGTGGGGGACCCACATGGAAACATTGTGTCCACTCTCATACCAGGCAGGCATTTTCAGTTCTGTATCACAAGAGCTATTTCCCCTGCCTCTTGTAAAATTGTTCAGGACTCTCTCACCTGCATTCTAAGGAGCGTATCTTCTTCACGCATCTTTCCCTGTGTCATAACACACTGCTGTGTCATGAATGGGCTACTCATTACTGAGCACTCGTGTCCTCCAGGCAAGTCACAGCCTGGTACATTTACTCCAATGAACAGCAAATATATTATCATGTGCAATATGTGCAATGGCATGAAAAAGGCTGGGAAGCTCTGAAACCAATCCAGAACCAAATTACAAACACCTAGTGAGGTATCTCTTGAGCCTGCAGACAGCAATATGAGTACAAGATTATTTCCCTTCCTGACCTCACTGCCATACACGGTGAAATGCAGTTTGGAACAGGCCATCTCACTGTACCTGACCAGACCTGTCACTATCAGCTTATGTTTGGAACTTCACCAGATCTCTAAAGCCTTCACAGGACTCAGCTGCTTCGCAAGTCAGAAGCAGCAAATACTCTCTTGTACTTTATATAAGCAGAACAGCTTCCCTATAACTGAGTCCTTGCCCCTTGTTTCAAACCCATAAGATTGCTGATAGGGTGACCATATAATTTATTATACATTTTGGGTCATAAAATGGAGCACTAAAAAGCATTACCTGAGACTTTCTTGATCAAACTGGGACGTATAGTCACCCTAGTCACTGAGGAGCAAATCAACAATCAGGAAATAAGTTAATAAGGTTAAATAAGATCCTGAGAATAGGAATTACTGACCCAGAAATAGGATTGTTTCCTCGACACTGAGTCACGGCTCCACCAACAGATGGAAGTTGAGAGGCCCAAGTTGGGAAGATTATATTACATTAGAAAAAGAGGTATTTTACTAATGGTTAGTCCTCCATCTTTATCTTCTACTTCTCAACAACTTTTGGCCTGTTTGATTCTTGTTTCTTTATTGACAATCTTTATGTACTACTAGATAATCACACTTAACAGATTTTCCCATCAATTCCCGGCTTACACATTCTCAGCTGCCTGTATTGCCTCCTCCTCCCCTGTCAAACTTCTAAATGTCGGACTTTCCCTGAGGACTCTCCTTGACCCTTTACTTGGTGTTCTCTCTCTTTAGGTGACTTTTACCAAATGGTTATAAATTACACTTATGCTGATGACCCCCTAAGTTACATCTCCAGACTGGTCAATTCACCTTTGCTCTAAATTCATAAATAACTACTTACTTGTCATCACCATTCCAACCTAATAAAGCCCAAGTAAAACATAAATTCTACCCTGGGAAATGCACTTAGCTTCAGACCTTCTATTTCTCAATAAATAGCACACCATTCATCTGGTATCTCAAATGCAAAAACTTGGTTTGATCCTTGAGTACTCTATTTTTTTCTCACACTCATCAACTAATCAATCACTAATTCTTCCTGTCTCTACTTCAAATATACCTCCCCAATTGGGTCATTTCTCATCTTTTTTAATTGCTACAACCTAGTCCAAATCATCATCATCTCTCACCTGGAATAATACATTAGCTTCCTAAGAGACTTCCTTGTCTCCCACTCTTAATCCACAGTGATCCATCCTCCCCAGTGTTTTTCTGGGCTTATATCATTACTTCCTCCCTTTCTAAAAACTTACCAATAGCATCCCATGGTAACCAGAATAAAACTTTACCACAGCTTCTAAGATCCTATAAAATCTGGCCCTTGCCTACCTCTCTGACCTAATCTCCCTTCACATTCACCACACTTCAGCCACACTCTCCTTATTTCTGTTTCTTTAAGAGGCAAAGATCATTCCCATCACTGAGGCCTTTGATCTTGCTATTTTTTCTGTTATGGATGCTATTCTCCAGAATTTTTGCACAACTGACTCCACATTACCCAAGTCAACATTCTCAGAGATACCTTTCTTCATGATGCTAGCTAAAGCTCTCCCCTCCCCTTGTGTCTGTCCTATCTTATTTTATATGTCACTTATCAACACCAGAAAACCGAAGCCAGAATAACCTCCTGCATGTGGGAACTCTGAATTATTCACTGCTTAAAACAGTGCCTGCCACCTAGTAAATACTCATTAAATAGTTTTTGACTGGCAAAAATGGAAAATTCTGTCATTCTGCAAAGTATAACAAAAATATCATTGAAACCACATCTCAAAACTGTAGCCTTTATATATATTCCCCCAGATCTTTATTTTCACAAGCAATCTCAATTCCAAACCTTTTGTTCATTCCCGTTCATGTTTTCATCTTCTCACAGAAGTCTTATACAGCTTGCTTTATTTCAATAGCCCCAAAATCTACCATAATGGACCAATATTGTTTATAAGTTGGTAAATTTATAATATGCTTCCTTTACATATTATCACACTTAAAAATGTTTATGCAGTTGTTGGTCCCTCTTTCTCCATCATTTATTTGCTTGGCAGTTGAACGTAGCTATCGGTCCTTCAGGTCTCCTTCTCTAAATACAACTTCTTTGTCTTGCTCCAGCCATAACCACATGCCACCCCCCACCCCTTGCCTCTACACCACCCACCACTTCCAACATCTGGAAGTTATAGAAATCAAGAAAAAAGGAAAAATAATTCCTTTCCTATTGTGCACCTGCACTTGTTCATTCCCTGCCTACGTCAAAGAATGCCTGGATCTCAAGGATACCAACGCCTACACTCCCCTCCCAGCTCTCACTAACACTTGATGTTTTTACCCACAGTTTCATAAATATATGCAGGCACCTTGAAAAGCTAATACTATATCATCGATTTAAAATTATATTCCTTAAATATGTTTCAAATTTTTAGAGGGTGAAAGAAGACTGATTTTTGCATTGACAAAAACAGTATACAAAAACAACTTTGCTTCCTAGGTCTTATCCCCTGATTAAGTAGAATCCATGTTATGAAAAAAATGCTACAAAGAGTTTCTTAACTTTCCTGTTGTTCTTATTGTCTTTTCAGTTTTCCTTTGCAGAGGTATGAACCAGACTGCTTCCTGAGAAGCATATTAGAGGAATTAAATTTAGATTAAATTAAATTTTATGAAAATCACTCATTCCAGGTAAACCGCAGTAGACCCAGGCATTATTCCAGCTCAGATTTTACAGACTATAGCATCTGACTGTGGAAAAAAGCATTTAGCCTATGCATCAGCACTGTGAGAATGCTTTAGTTTATTCTCTTCCTTTTCATTCAAGGGCACTGTCTACTTTGGCAGAAGTGTGGCCAATTTACATTTTTTCCAGTTATGTAAGGAGTTATGTGTGGAAACTTGGCTTAAACAGCTCTTTCATTTTAGTGATATTTCAGCTTCTCTTCTAGATGGTGCCCTGAACAATTGCTACTTGGCTGTCCTATCTCCAGATCTAACTCAGGTTTTATCATCTTGCCCAGTCTTTCTTCTTCCATCACAAACTGTACCAGTTGCACTAACACCTTTGGGCTGGCAGTACACAGCCAACCATCCCCAGTGCTGGCTTTTCTACTGTCCTAACCCCAACTCACAGAACACATTTTATGCCTACTTGATATATTGGATTTAGAGTTGAGAGCAGGTAGATCTATACTCAGGAACCTCACAGGACAGAAGAGACAGGAAGGCCAGTAAGGGAGGAACACAGTCTCAAAAGGAGAGAAGAAACAGACATGAGAGTGGAAAACCATGGTACCAAAGAGACACAGAGAATAGAGACAGAGATGGAAAGAGAAGTTGATTAGCATTACATTGAACCAGGCAAAAAAAATTAACATAGCATCGTTTTTAGATGTAAATGACCTGGATCATAGAAAAGTAGAATTCTAAATTGACTCAGATGTTTAAACCTAATGTTAATCAAGTCATATTCTTAAACCATATACTATTTATGTCTAATTACTCTGCAGGAAAGTATTACATATTGTTAAATGTCAAAGAAACCTGAGTGAGTTTTAGATGATGATAACAATAAATCCATTCTCTCTGTGCTCTCTTCAGGGCTCCAGTGTTAGCTTCTGTGAACTAGCTCACAAAGTAGGACTGCACCTGAGAAATGAGATTTCACAAAACCACAGGAAGAGTACCAATTCAGAGATTAAGAACTTTTTTTATAATAATCCAGTTGATAAAAGCAGAATGCAAAATATTTCAAGTACAAAAAGGGAATTGTTGGGCCAAAAAAAAAAAAAAAGAGGGAAAGCACGACAGATTTGTTTCAGCTTTAGTTCAAGTTTGCAAATCGTAGAACTTATTAGTAATTTGAGGTATTTGGTTTTTATAAATATCAAATCCTTTTATTTCAATTTGCTTCCATATAGACACCTATAATAAAAGGATTTGATAATCCATTTTAATGCCACACTACAATAACAGGTATTTTTTAACCCAGCAACCAACGGGAAAAAATATATTATAAAAAATCAGAAATACATATAGCTGAGAAAGAGGTAGATGATAAATAACAAAAGAGAAAAACTGTTTGAAAATACTTCTTATCTATACTTTTTATCCTCTCAGCTATAAGAAAGCCTGTATTTTCTATCCCCTCTCTTACTAAGTTATGCTCACTTCTTTCTAGTCATTCCCACCCTCTAATGGCCACCATTTCATTTGTTAAGAAAACAAAAATATATGATTAAGTAACACATACAAAGGTTTTCATAAATGTAAAATCCCATTAATCCAAGACTATAAGAAAATAAATATATTACATTTCATGTTATAGTAAATGCTTTTAAGATTGCTGTGCCTTCTTAATTCTTGTTATATCTTGGTACTCCTTGCATGCATGTGTAGTTACATGTGTATATGTGTGTATCTGTATCATATTTTAATTTTATTCTTCAAAGCATAAGTTGATGTAAAATAATCTTAAATAGCTCATTGAAAGAAAACATGTATTGTATATGGTTGAAAATAACAATGAACATGGGCATGTAATGTAGCAAATATAAGTATTAGGCATTACTAATGCATTGGATGCTTTATAAATATAACCAAGGCAGCAAAACATAAATTATGCTTATCAAAAAACCCATCCTGACCCAAATTTCTGAATTTATAAAATTAGAATATATGCTTCCCTTCTCTGTGACCCTAAAGGCATTAGGAACCACTAAAATAATAGAACTAAAAGGAGTGGACACTGTTTTCCTACCTGCCCTGGAGAAGAAAGCATCAGAAGCATGAGTGGAATTTGGAACAGCACCTGAACATCATATCCAGAACCTGCATGAAAATCTTGAGCCTGAAAATATGCATCAGCATCCTTCATCCTCACTGAGGGCTCCTCAGTACTCATTTGGTTGCCTTCCAGCATTCTTCCTTTCCTGATTTTATCAAGAATCCATTCATCTCTAGCATAGCCCAGGTATGGTGCCTCAGTAAATCTTACCCACCCAGTTTCAAAGGTAGCCTTAATTTATTTCAAAGAATTTCCATTGACTCCCACTTGCCAGAGACTGGTCCAGGATAATCATGTGTGGCAAGCCATGGTCAAGCCTATCAAACTAAACCTGGCGTAGGCCAGATGATTAGTAGTAAATGCAGCATGGAACAATATACTTAAATTCCCTTAGATGGTAACAGGTGGAAACAACTGGTACATACTCCACCCTGACCCAAAATACAATAAAAGGCAACAAATTCAGCTGGCGTGGCAGATGCATCACTTTTCACAAGCTTCAGAGACCACCAAACTCTGGTATACAGTCTTCAAGAAGAGCAAGGAGAAATATTGAGACCTTATGCTCCTGAAGTACACTTTGAGTATTTTCTCCATTGCCTATTTCCAGATACAAGAGTAAACCAAACAAACAGTGACATAAACCAAGCCCTGTATTTTGTTGTCACCATTTCTCAAACACAAAACTGATGATTTAATCTGGCCCTGCTCTTGGATGAGTCAACAGATTGGTAAGTACAGACAAGAAAGGACTGAAATAAGGATGAGGTCACCAGGCTATATGGCTACCCTACTACCACTGGGATCAGAGTCGCTTGATCTGTGGAACCTGAGGGAAAGTTTCTGGAAAGATACAGGTTATTTAATGACACAAGATTTGCTAGCTCTGCCAAATCCCTTCCTTAAGCCATGACCCATCATGCCAATGCTACTAAGTTATGGGCCTCTTGAGGGAAATTTAGGAATGTGTAATTGTGAAACACCCAAACCTAAGCAAGCTGGTTATTAAGGCTTGGAACCAGAGTCTGGATTCAGGGTCTGGAGCTGGGTCTTTCTCATAGAATTTTTCAGCTGTGGTGGGATTTATACAAATGCCCATGGACCTGGGAGCCCAGAGGCCAGGGCTTCTGGCTACAGGCTTACTATCCTTTTTACTTTCTGGCTTCTCCTCTTGGAGGGTTCTGGATGGGGGTTCCCAGCAACAGTGGCAATCTTCCTTCCAGGGTCACCCTTGGGCCACAGTTTCAAATCATATCTCATTCCTGTTGGACCTAATAGGTAATTCAAACTAATGTGGGTTCCTGTTCAAGATGGCAATGTAGGAGGATACTGAACTCACCTCTTCCCATAAACACACTGAAACTACAGCTACATAAGAAACAATTTCCTCTCAAAGAAACCCCCAGAATAGCTGAGCAACTCCTATACATCAGGAAAACAAGAAAAAACCCACATCAAAATGGGTAGGAGAGGCTGAGACACAATCTGGCCATAAACCCTACCCTTGGCACAGCAAGAAAAGATGCAAAAGGGACTCACAACCCTGAGCTTCTCCCTGAATAGCAAAGGGTTTGAACCCCACATCTGGTACCCCAACTTTTAAGGCCTGCACCTGAGGGATGAACACTCAAAACATCTAGCTCTAAAAGCCAACAGGGCCTTCATCCATAAGACTATAGTGATCTAAGAAACACTTCTTAACGGGCTCTTGTGGATTCACCTGACTACCTTCCTCCCACTCCATGCCCAGAGCCTGTGCAGAGGCATCCAACTGAAATGCACAGTCTTCTGTGAAAGAGACCTAGTTGCTTATCTTAAAGCTTGGACTTGAGGGGCAGGCACATCTAATTTAACACAAATCTAGGGGCCTGTGGAAATGCTCTCCAAAGATGGAGGCTGGTGGGTGCCATCTTTGCACTCTCCCTCTGTCTTGTTCCAGATCACCAGTATCTTCCAGAAAGGAGTTTGTGCAAACTTCTGGTGCTCCAGTTTTCGCAGGTGCCACCCAAGGGACACCTCTTGATCACCTGGCTCTGATAGCCAGTGAGGTTTACATTTCTTAGGTCCCACAGAGCTGTAACAAACAGAAAGAATTCTTAACAGCCACCTCCCAGGGCAGAAGACTGAAATGCTCAGTGTCTGTGGAAGAGGCCTATTATCTTCATAGCTGCAGCCTGAGGGACAGGCTTCTAATTAAACACACGTCTAAGGGCTGACTGTAATCCTCTCCACAGACCTCAGAGGGCAGGTGCTATCTTTGTGCTCTCCCTGTGCCTCCATCCTTTACATTGGTCTTAGTGATGATTGTTTGGATTTGACCCCAAAGCAGAGGCAACGGAAGCAAAAATAAACAAGTGGGACTACATCAAACTAAAAAGATTCTGCACAGCAAAGGAATTAATCAACAAAAAGACAATACACCAAATAGGAGAAAATATTTGGAAATCATAAATCTAATAAGGGGTTAATATGCAAAATATATAAAGAACCCCTACAACTCAATAACAACAACAAAAAATCTGATTTAAAAATGGGCTGAAGATCTGAGGAGACATTTTTCCAGAGAAGACATACAGATGACCAACAGGTACATGAAAACTGCTCAACATCACTAATCCTCAGGGAAGTACAAATCAAAACCACACTGAGATATCAGCTAACACCTGTTGTATGGCTATTATCAAAAAGATAAGAAAGAACAAGTGTTGGTGAGGATGTGGAGAGAAGGGAACCCTTGTGTACTGTTGGTGGGAAAAGCTAGAATCAAATAAATCTAAAGAATTAACCTGAAGAATTCTATACAAATACTTTACAAACAAAGGAAGTCTATCTAGTTTGCTAAAAAGTAACTTATATCGTATGTATTTTTTCTATGAAACAAGCAAAGATAAAATAATTTCTCATGGATTTTTAACCTATCAACAAATTCATAAATACTTAAGCATAATATATCTTTGTATAAGCATGAATTATTATTGTACTTCATTCCAGTAAGAACCCAATTTTAAAAAGCATTAGCAAAAAAAAAAGCATTAGCAAAAATCACATTATTTTATATTTAATTTAAAATAATGGTAGGAGATAAAAACAAATGAAAAATAATGTTTATTTGATCAGCTCTATCTAAATGAATGAAAATCCCTTATGAAGAGACCAAGAGGTCATACTCCCACGTAAAATTCTTAGAGCTTTAAAAGAAATGTTTTATTCTATCTGTGAAGCACATTAAATTATCTCTCCCTTAGTACTGTATCCAGTGAAGCAATTCTGACTTTTTGTACATTTTCCTATTAACAATGTGCATAGTATTCTGAAATAAACTGACAAACTTTACAGAGGAACAGTCGTCAATTCACTAGTTGATGAGCAGGCAAATATAAAGGCTTTCCATACTTAGTGTTTCCAAGGAAATCCCCTTTCAGTATACACTCGTTCAACATGCAAGCTTCAAAGGAACTGTATAGTCTCTGTGCATGTGAGAGGAAAGCAAAATAAAGGTGTAAGTTAAAATCTCTAGAATGAAACATTAGTTCCATGACAATGAAGAGTATTACAAGAATCAGCTAACCATATTGATTTGATTGAACATAAGCAAGATGATGTTTGAAAAAAGAGGAAACTAGAAGAAATAAATATGCCCTAGGGAACCTTGTTAGTGAAATATTTCAAAAGGAAATGCCATTGTAAACAATACCAGAATGACAATACAAAGAGGGATGAGACAAGAAAGTGAAATAAAGCAAGAGCAACAAATAAACTGAAACTAAAGAAAAATAAAGAAATGAAGAAAGGAAACAAATCTGTATATTTGAGCTTATCAATGTTTATTTATAGCAACACTAATATAAAGAAAATTGACCAATGAGGTCAATTCCAAAAATCAATGCAGCTGTAAAACTTTAAATTAGTCAGAACAGTAGGTTGCAACCTTACACTGAAAGTGTTTGATGTCTGAACTCTTTGGTGTACTCAGTAAGCATCCACTATCATCATTCACTTATGAAAATTATGAAGGCTTATGAAATACTAAGATATGCATAAGTATGAGAATACTTCTATAATATGCTAATAATTTCATTAGGATGCTTTATTGTGCTTTCATGTGTGTAATGTTATTATTTAATATTAACATTTTCAATACAGACAGTCCCTGACATAACGGTTCAACGTAAGATTTTTTGACATTACATGTTTGAAAGCAGTACTCATTCAGTAGAAATTGTACTTCAAATTTTGAATTTTGATCTTTTCCTGGGCTAGCGATATGTGGTAGGATACTGTCCCCTGATGCTGGGCAGCAGCCGTGAGCCACGGCTCCCAGTCAGCCACACCATGTCACAAGGTAAACAACTGATACACTTACCACCATTCTGTTGTATAGTATAGCATTCAATAAATTACATGAGATATTCAACACTTTATTATAAAATAGGCTTTTTGTTAGATGATTTTGCCCACTGTACACCAATGTAATGATTCTGAGCGTGTGTAAGGTAGGCTAGGCTAAGCTATGACATTCAGTAGGTGAGGTGTATTAAATGCATTTTCTACTTATGATTTTTTTCAACTTACAGTGGGTTTATTGGGAAGTAACCCCATCGTAAGTTGAGGAAGATCTGTACCTAATTAACATGTTTCATGTTCAATGAAATGTATATGTATATACACAATTTTTTGGTTGTTGTTGAACAGCTGAGATTATACACACACACACACACACACACACACACACACACACACACACATGCATACCACTTGAAAATGCCACAGCTCTAACATGCCTAACCCTCCAAGGAACTCTACAGAATAAAGTGATTAGCCTTCATACCTCCTGCATCATCACAGCAACATGCTAGTACCTAATACACTTCCAGTCACTGCGTACTTTGTCTTCTTTCAGAAGTATGTAAATTATGGATAGGATGTAGATGCATCTTCATCATAAAGTAGCTCTATTAGCAAAGTCCATGTCAAGACTTCAAATGAAATTTGTGCTGACTTATTTTCAGAGAAAACCAACCTGCTTGCTTCCTTTTATATCTGTGGCATGGTCATATGAATGTTCATGTTTTCTTCCTAGACTGATAAAGCTTGCAATGCACACACTGATGGATTAAGTGTTACTGTGTCAATGGCTTTAGGCCAATATATTATTACCCTTTCCACAGTGAGGATCTAAGAATTTGTGTATGTTGGATCTATGATGTGCAATGATATTTGAATTCAAAATAACGCTGTCTGCTATGGGTAGATATATGTGCTATGACTTGGGCCATCTATAACATGACCTCATTACTGCAATTCAAAGACAATTGTAAAATGAAGAGCTAGTATACTAGGGTTTGAAATGACAAACTGTCATTACTTAGAATAAAAAAGATGATTCAGTTAAAAAGTGATAGTACCAAGATTCAAACAAATTAAGAGAAATTGATATCTCTGTTTTACCAGTATGATGAGTAGTGTACATCATTTTGGCAATTCAATGTTACATTTCTCCTTAAAAAAGATTTAAAAGTTCCCTGTTTAACAGCAATGGCACTAACATCTGCATTTTGTCTTATTTTAACAAAAACACTTTCATAACTGTCTAGGTCAGAGTTACAAATGGGGAAGCTAAAAAGTGACAGTCTGAGATTCAAATTTGGATCTATATCACTGGACTCGAGGCATTAGCCAGCATCTAAATCCATAACCATTTGTTGCTCATGTGCTTATATGCTGGAGTTTAACTTTTCTAGGCTTCAGTGTCCTTATAAATAAAATTTAAAAATTGAATTAAGTGATCATTAAGCTCCATTACAGTCTTTTAGAATTAGGCAGAATGTATATTTAAGTCTATGATTAGACAGAATCACAAAAAGGAGAGATTGATGCAATATGAAATTATGTGTTCTAAATGGAGCCTAGTGATTTGCAAAACATGGCTTTGCCTACAGCACTAAGTAAATTTTGCATTATGACAGGTAAACCATCTTGTGCGTGGTTTTTTGTTTTTTGTTTTTTCAAAAAACATGCTCTCCTAACTCATAGGCCCACTAGAAGGATCAATATCAAAATGAAAAAGAAATATAAATACATTTTGTAAACTCTTCCAAAAAAAGCATAATATGTAATTTTATTCTGTTTTGTTTGATAACCTTTGTTTTTTGTTGTATAATGTTTTACAACAGATTTATTGAGATATAATTCCTATTACACAAAATTCACACTTTTAATGTGTATAATTCAATGGTTTTTAGCAGATTCACAGGGTTTTGTAATCATTAAAATTAATTTTAGAATATTTTTGTCACCTGCAAAACAACCCATTTACCTATTAACAGCCACTCCGATTCTCACCTCCCCCAGCCCCTGACAACACTAATGTACCTTTAGTTTCTATGAATTACCTTCCCTGGACATTTCATATCAATGGAATCATACAATCTGTGTCCTTTCGTGACTGTCTTCTTTCACTTAGTATAATGTTTTCAAGGTTCATCCATGTTATGGCATACACCAGTGTGACTGCTTTTTATTATCTAATAATATTCCGTTGTACGGATATACCAGATTTTATTAATCCACTCATCAGTCGGTGGACATTTAGGTTGTTTCTACTTTTTGGCTATTATGAATAATGCTTCTGTGAACACTCATTCAAGTTTTTGAATGGAGATATGTTTTATTACTCTCGAATATATACCGAGGAGTAGAATTGCTGGATTGATGATAAGTCTAGGTTTAATATTTTCAGGAACTTCCAAACTCTTTTCCAAAGTGGCAGTAGCCATTTTACAATCCTAGCAACAATGTATGAGGGTTCTAGTTTCTCCACATCCTTGTCAACATTTATCATTACCAGCCTTTATTTTAGTAATCCTAGTAGGTTTGAAATAGTATTTCATTGCAGTTTAAATTTGTTTTTCCCTAATAACTAATGATGTTGAGCATCTTTTCAAATGTTTGTGAGTCATTTGTATATTTTCTTCAAAGTAGTATCTATAAAAGTTCTTTGCCCATTTTTTAATTGGGTTTTTTGTTTGCTTGTTTTTACTGTTGAGTTGTAAGAGTTCTTTATATGTTCTGGATACTAGACCTCTGAAAATGATTTCCAGATATTTTCTTCCATTCTGTGTGTATTTTCACTTTATTGGGTGGCATCACTAGAAGCATATATACATATATATGATTTTAATAAAATATATATAAATATGATTTTGATAAAGCCCAATTTGTCTGTTGATTTCATTGCTCATGTTTCTGGTATCATATCTAAAACACCACAGTCTAACTCAAAGTCATGAAAGTTTACTTACATTTTCTTCTAAGAGTTATAGACCATTATAGTAAGTTTTAAAATTTGGAAGTTTGAATCATCCAACTTTTTTTACTCCAACTGTTCTTCTTTTTCAAGATTATCTGGCTATTCCGAGCCTCTTACATTCCTATATGAATTTTAGGGTCAGTTAAAATTTGAGGGACTCTGGAGTGACAAAACAACTTTGTTATTCTGTTCCTTAAAATTCCCCATATGTATTCAGGGTCATGTCAAAGTTCTACATGCCATAATCCACTGAAAACTGAAAAAATTAGGCCACAAGTGAGTCCTATGAGTGACACCAACTGAACGGTCTTCCTTTGTATTTATCTTTTCATACCTTTTCCATAAGCCTTTGTGATGACTGAAAATGATGAGAGAGAGAGTGAAAGCGAATGTCAGCCAAAAGAGAGTTAAGTGAAATGTTCTTTTCTAAAAGACCTTTAAAGCACAGCACTTACAAGTAGTGAGGGATGAGTTATGTCAGGATTGTGCTCTGAATCTAATAAAATTTTGAACATATTTATAAACAATGAAGAAAAAGGAGGTTCAATAAAGACTATCAAATACCTGATAGTTTTGCTGTTTTTCTCTGTCTTTTAGTCTTTTACAGTTTTCCTAAATAAACCAAAGAAGTAAAGGAGATACATGTACATATACATAGATATATAGATATCTTACATCTATTATCTCAACCCATCATGGATTGCTTTGTATTTCTGTGTTTTACTACTAACTATATTTTCCTAAATCTTTCAGTAAAATTGATTCTCTAGGTAGATATACAAATTTCATCCTGGAGTTTCTATAATTCCTTGGCACATTATTATGGATCCAATAAAGTATAAGAACCCCAAGTAGATATGGTATTGCACATCCATCCCTGTGTCTTGAATCCAAGTTCCTAATGTACCTCGCTTTTTTCATTTACAGTTTTTGTAGTTAATGAATGCTGAACCACTTTGAATAGTTTCTGGCTGAGTTTACTATGCTCTTCTCCTTTAACTGTCATTTGTGGGACTGGTAGAAATGTACATGAGTAATTGAACCCATAATTACCAAAATCCACACATAGCTGGGCATTCAAAAGGAATCTGAAAGCTTTGTATCTTTTACACCACTTGCTTTTTCAACCTTTAATTTATCCTGTATTATGCATGTAAGCCTAGAAAATACTTTTTAAAAAAACAACAAAAAAGACTAATTCAGGGTTAATGACTTTCCAGTTAATATAGAGAGCAAGACAGTAGGAGAGATCTTTTTTTATTCTTCTAGTTAATCTTTATTCAGCCTCCAAAACTCAGTTAATGTTATCTTACCAAATAAAAGCTTTCTAGGATATCGTCCTATGTGCCACTCCCTGTCTAGACGAGGTACTGCTTTAAGCTCTCAGTATACTTTCTACTTATTTCTATCATAACATTTATCACATGTTTATAAGGTAAATCTCTCTTTGCAGATCTACTCCCTAGAGAGTGAGCTTTCTTAATTCTGGACCATGTCTATCACTTCTGAAACTCTAATGTCCTACCCTGTGTTTAACGTATGTTTGGTAAATAATAATTAAGGACTTGATACATTTAAAACCATCAATTCTCTGTCCTTCATTCCATTTTTATTCCTTTTGATCATTTTAAATGGATTTGGACCCGAACCCCATTTCAAAGTACTGTTTTTATTCTCAGCGAGGTTTCTCATTTGGCCTTTACTGGTGGGTTTTACTAGATTTCCATTCATCTCCCAGGTTAAGGATGTTCTCCACAGACAAAATTGTCTTTAGATTCAGAGCAATATCTCTGTTTATTATGCAGCGATCCATTCAAATTGTAATTCAGGAAGAGAGGCTACATCTCACATAGGATGAAGTTCATCTCTGATAGATGACTTTAGGCAGCTGAGGAAGGATCCCTATCAGAATCTGCTTCCTGTGAGTCCAACACTGGCCAGTCCAGTTTTTGGTTTTAAACACTGAACTTGAGATATCTAACCCATTGTCAGCTATTAGTAATGGAATCTTGGTGTGAATTTATTTTACTGCTTTTTTCTAACATCTAGCTGAAATCAACTATCTTAAAGAGTAAGGTTTTACTAGAACAGAAATAAAGGATAAAGGGTTCATTCAGGAGCCTGTGACACACTTCCTGGGAGAGAAGACCAGGGACAGTACCTCATTAGCAGCCTGTACAAGGACAGAGAATAAAAGATGCCACTGGACCTAAGAGGTAACAATGGAAATACCTATTGCTTGTAGGCAACTGCACTGAGGCATTAAGCGAACATGGAGCGGGTGCAGGGACAGAAGACAAATTTCATCAAGTCTAAAATGTGTGTGGCCTGTGCGATACCTCTTTTTAAAGAAAGTGACAGAGGAGACAGAAACAAGTGGCTAATTTCACTCTCCCGACTCTAACCCTATTCTTCTCTGGGATTCTGTAAGTACTTCTGCAGTACAGTATTTTGGCAACATGTCTTCACATAGAGTAGATGTGCAATCACTCGAGGAATGAATGCAATCATTTTCATTGGATTGGATTGGATTCATGCAAAGTGAAAGGAAATTTTGCATTACAGAATTAATCCTTCATATAGAATATCCTCATAAGGATGCTTCAGACTTAAAGTTCACCCTCTTACCCTACCAGAGTGTACCAAAAACTAAATAGTGTCAGTATATCCTTTCAGCTAGAATCACTTATACAAATACCTAACCAGCATTCTGCTGCTGATGCTATTATTTCACTTTAAACTGACAATAAAAATCTTGCTGGACAGTTTACAATATGCAATCAAATCAATGTCACCAGAAGGATGAGGAACACTGTGTAACTCAGATTCTAGGAAAGTCATGGGCTTTTTCTGGGTTATAGAGGGCTCTAAAGGAAACGCTGTTGATATTAAACATACAAAGAAGGACTACCAATAACTAATACAAAATCCCTTCCTTCTAGACTCTAACAAAAACAAAAAAATTTCACAACTTAATTACTTATTTGGGTCTCACAACTACCTTGAAAAGTAATCTTAATTGTATTTATCTTAATTGCACAAGGCTGAGACAAATGTTGCATAACTAGTTATTAGGAATGCTGCCACTGCCATTACTTTTCCTATATTTTAGTCCATCGTTCTTTCACCATAACCAGTTTCACCAGAATCCTTCAACCCTTTCATTTGGTGGTCTTGTAATACACAAGCACTCTAGATCATAAGTTTCCAAAACTGTAGAAATCACAGACCAGTAAAAAATAAAAAAGAAATGAAAAAGAATGGAGAGTCTAACATACAGTTTCTAAAGCTTTGTTCTTCTAACAAGCAAGCATTTCCCACCACCATAAAAGGAAAAATTTTATTTTTCAAAAGGTAGGAAGTGCTGCAACCCAAAATAAAAGGCTTTCCTTTAAATTGAATAAGTTTTGCTTTGTGGAAAACTCACTAGCTAACCTTTATTTTCTCATTTTGCCACATACAAGTGAAAACTCCTTCGTGACCAAGTGCACTGGAAATCCTTTTTGAGATAACATCAGCTCATTTTTGGTAAAGCCTTGACCATGGCTAAAAGGAGTTCATTCGTTTTAATCCCATAATCATGTATGGACTACCTATTATGTTCAAGGCATTGATCTAGAGCCTAAATAATATAAGAATCAGAACAGTCTAATCCCTGCCTTCAAACAGCTTATGATCTAATAAAGAAGAAACAGCCAACATAAGAAAAGACTGAGAGAAATGAAATGGGCTTAAAGGATAGGTGGTACCTCAAGAGCCAGAGGGTGTGTGTGTGTGTGTGTGTGTGTGTGTGTGTGTGTGTGTGCTGGAGGTGAAAGAATGGGAAAAGAGCATTCCAGAAAATAACAGGAGAAAGGCATGGCTACAAAGTTCACGCCACATCTCATCAATAGTCAACGTGTAATTATTAAAGGTTTTGAGAGAAAAATATTATAGAGCAAGACTTCTTTCAGGAGAACCAATTTTAAGTTTTTTATTTCAGACAGTTATTGAGGTATATATGTTATTTCAAGTGCAAGGTTCACTGATTTTTAAATGCCAACCACTGGATTTATAATCCAAGAGGCTAAAAGAAAAAAAAATTCCACTGAATGAAAAACTTATTACAAGAGTTTCTTTGCATTTTGATGATCCAAAGATGTGTCCCTGACATTGGCTTCCAGGATGAAGTAAGAATAAATCACCACTCAGCACTGGCCACAGGGCATATGGGAATAAAAGGAAAATAATCTGGAAGAGATGGGCTTCCCTGGTGGCGCAGTGGTTGAGAGTCCGCCTGCCGATGCAGGGGACGCGGGTTCGTGCCCCGGTCCGGGAGGATCCCACATGCCGCGGAGCGGCTGGGCCCGTGACCCATGGCCGCTGGGCCTGCGCGTCCGGAGCCTGTGCTCCGCAACGGGAGAGGCCGCAGCAGTGAGAGGCCTGCGTACCACAAAAAAAAAAAAAAAAAAAAAAAAACTGGAAGAGAAAGCAGACTTGTGAGGACAAGCTGCTATAAAGCTGAGGAAGGACCAGGGCAGGAGATGGGGGGAGGGGTTCCAAAATAGAATTGCTTCTGATCAAGTAACTCACTTCATAGCAAATGACATCTGACAATGGACACATTCCCATGCAATTCACTGGTCGTACCATGTTCCCCACCATCCTGAAGCAACTGACGGTAGAATGGTGGAACGGCCTTTTGAAGACTCCATTACAGTGTCACCTAGATACTGATACCTTGCAGGGCTGGGGCAAGATTCTCCAGGAGGCTGTACATGTTCTGAATCTGTGTTTAATACATGGTGCTGTTTCTCTCATACCCAGGATTCACAGGTCCAGGAATCAAGAGGTGGAAACAGAAGTGGTACCCCTCACAGTTATTCCTAGTGACCCACTAGCAAAATTGTTGCTTCCTATCCCCAAGACCTCATGCTCTGCTAATCTAGAGGTCAGTTCCAAAGGGAGGAATGCATCCACCAGCAAACACAACAATGATTCCATTAAACTAGAAGTTAAGACAGCCACCTGGCCACTTTGGGTTCCTCATGCCTCTGAATCAACAGGCAAAAAAGGGAGTTACTGTGCTGGCTGAGGTGACTGATCCTGATTACCAAGAAGGAATTGGACAACTACTTTACAATGGAGGTAAGGAAAAGTATGTCTGAAATACAGGAGATCCCTTAGGGCATCTCTTAGTATTACTATGATCTGTGATTAAAGTCAATAAGAACCACCAACAATCCAATCTAAGCAGTACTACTAATGGCCTAGACTTTCAGGAGTGAAGGTTTGGGTTACCCCACCAGGTGAAGAACCTTGACCAGGTGAGGTGCTATCTGAGGGCAAAGGGAATACCAAATGGGTAGTGGAAGAAGATTGTTATAAATACTATGACCATGTGACTAGTTACAGAAATGAAAACTATAATTGTCATGAGTATTTCTGCCTTATTTTGTTATTAATATGACTGTGTGTTACACAAATTCTTTGTTTTCCTCTCTTATACCCTTGTAACATAAAATATACTGACCTTATATTGTACTATTTAAGTATCATTACTTTACATCTTAATGTTTAAACTATGGGATAGCAAGGAGAAGAGTAAACATCACCCAAGGACTTTGCATCCTCTTCTGGAGAAAGGGTAAGTTTTCAGTTGTATGTAGGATAGTTATATCATGTTAGGCAGAAGTATGACCCTGTTATTGTCTTTATTTGGAGATTAAGTATAGTTTAAGGAGATGTGTATGAGTGTCAAGTTGATAAGGGGTGAACTTGTGATGCTTAATTTTATATGTCAACTTGGCTGGGCCACGGTGCCCAGATATTTGATCAAATATTATGCTGGATGTTTCTGTGAGGGTGGTTTTTGGATGAGATTAACATTTAAATTGATTAACTTTGAATAAATTAGATTGCCCTCATCCAATCAGTTAAATGCCTTAATAGAACAAAGAATGACCTCTGCTAAGCAAGAATGAATTCTGCTATCAGACTGCCTTTTGAACTTGAATTGTCACTCTCCCCTGAGTCTCCAGCATGCCAGCCTACCCCCATAAGCTTTTGGACCTGGCAATCTCCACATTCAAATGAGCCAATTCCTTAAAGTAAATTAATCAATCCATCTCTATCTCTCTCTGTAGACCTATGACAGGAGAGACAGACAGAGAGATACACATACCCTGTATATATAAATGCATACATATACACATACATATCCTACTGGCCTTGCTTCTCTGGAGAACTCTAATACAGATGCCTTTGAGCTGTACATACACAGAGATATAGGCATTCTGTGGCTATAAAGATATATATTAGGTTTAACAAACTTAGCAGCTTTAAAGAACACATATTTATTCCTTTTCTGTGAAGCAAGGTGTAGGCATGTCTCCCATGTCTCCCATGTCTCCCATGTGTAGAGTCTCATCAGTTGCAATCAAGGTATTGACAGGTATTGTGGTGCCCCCTGGTATTTTGTGGTTGTAGGGTTGAAGGCTTCAGTCTTTCGGGCTGTTGTCTAGAAGTCATTCTCAGCTTCTAAAAGCCACCCTCAGTTCCTTCCCACATGGGTCTTCCAACACAGGCCATCCACAACATGGCAACTTTCTTCTTCATAGTCAACAAAGGAGTGAGAGACTCCAGGAAGGCACTACATCTTATGTAATATAATCAAATAATCACATATACACTATCACATATAGCCCATCACCTTTGCATATGCTATTGATTAGAAGCAAGTCAAAGGTGCAACCCACACTCAAGGGGAGGGAATTACACAAAGATATGAACTCTAGGAGTGGGGATCATGGGGGTAACCTTAGATCCTATCTGCTATAATATATATTTTTCTATAGACTAAACAATTATAAATAAGAGTTGCCACATTTTTCAGTCAACTTGTTCTTTCTCTTTGTTTCTTGAATATGATGAAACCGAAGGTCTGTTCACATGGAAGGCTGACTATAAATTGTATCTGCAGTTTTGCATCCACAGATTCAACCAACCACAGATCATGTAGTACTGTAGTATTTACTATCGAAAAAATACATGTATAAGTGGACCCATGCAGTTGAAACCCATGTTGCTCAAAGGGTCAACTGTATTTTCTTTTCCTGAATACTCCCTGAATGGAGTAGGTTTAAATTAATGTGATTTGACCTTAACTTTTAGAATAATGCTATTAATGTCATATGGGGTATGTTGATAATTAGGAAATATTTCTTAGACTCCTATTGTAATTATAACAACTCACTTTATAATAAAATAACAAAGGTGGGCAGGCGATCTCCAGACTTTATGAGTTGCCTGTCGCTTGCATTTCTCTACCAAAATATTCATTTAACCAAAGTCACTGTTTCCCTTGTAGCCTCTTAGATGGTGACTGCCCAATCACAGTACCCAAGGTACCACGAGGCTGAGGTACTGTGTATAACTGTATATCCACACAACACAGGTTCCAAACCATTATTCTTCCATTGTTATGCAAAGCATATTCTGCTTTCCTGAGGGGTGCAGAGTGGAGATTAGGGGTTTGAGTGCTATCACTCACCCCACCCCATGAGGAATCCAATCCTAAACCTGTGTTCACAGAGAACAACACTGGAACAGAAAACAAAATACCATTTCATTAACAACTGAATATGCATCCAGTGTCCCTTGTGTGGCCTTAGAGAACAAGACAAGAGAGGCTTTCTGCATCCATAACCTTGAATCTGTGCTTCACGTACAGGTCATGGAACTGGAAATATAGTTAGTCAGGGGTACCCCAAAGAAACCACTGCTGCTTATCTGCTTCATTTATAGGGACAAATAACACAAGAGAAGGCATCATGCATGTGTACTGACCACTAATGCACAGTACCATCATCCACTTGTGAAGCAGTAAAAATTGCCCAACAAATGTTCCAGATTCAGACCTTTGTTTCAAAGGAAAGTCAGGCCACTGGAAAGAATGATGATCATAAATTTCTCCTCATTCATACTCCTTCACACCCTTATGCTTATTACCATTGTAACACTTTCAGGTGTCCAACTCCTGGCCAAAAACCTATGTGTGATCTTTCAGGTCTGACCGTAGGAAATTACAAAGAGTTTACCAAGCAGGTCTCACAGGGGAAAACTGCTCTCCCCACATCAGACCTGATGAATAGCCAGTGTATCATAGTCTATGAAGGGAGTTACAGTAAAGGGCCCAAGCCCCGCAGATCAGGCATGTTCCTACACATGGCTGCATTCCCAGCCCAGCTGCCTCCATTCAGAGTTGTCTTATCTGGGGCCTTCCATTGACATCTTCCTCAGGCACTTTTCTTTATGGCCGAAAACTATTTATGAGGGGAGGAGGGAAACTTGAAGATACTTTTTCCCCTACTCTGACTCAGTACTTTTTTACTCCTAGCCCTTTCCTTTCTCCCTCCTGGCAGCCACCAGGTCCATAAAACTGCAGGATCCTTTTGCTTGAGGCAGTGAGACCAGCCCCATATCTGTGCTCTTCACCTGACCCTTAGCTGGTGCTAGTCCATGAAGAAAAGAAAAGGGGACAGAGGAAAGTCAGAGCTAAAGACAGCTGAGCTGCTAGGTGTTGAAGCAGCCAATAAAGGCAAGTCAAAATTAAAGTTAACAGTCAAGCCTTTAATCACTTAGACCATCTAAGCTCTTGACACACATGAATGTAAGATTTTGACAATATGTTTGTCTCTTGCCCATCCCAGTGCTTGGTAGCCCACATCACAACACACATACACACATGCACACATACGCACATGCACGCACACACACACACCCATATCCTTCCTGAGGGCAGTAATGTTCTCTTATTCATTCTGAATCCTTATCACCTAGTTTAAGCTTTGGCACATATTTGGTACTTAGTATATTTTTATAGAACTAAACGGAGGTTTCTTTTCCAATATATGTAGTATTCGTTGTCTCTACATCTGCCCTCAATGAAAGATGCATTTATAGAGTAATGAGATGTGGGGACTTCCCCGGTGGCCCAGTAGTAAGAATCTGCCTTCCAATGCAGGGAACGTGGGTTTGAGCCCTGGTCGGGGAACTAAGATCCCAATTCCACAGGGCAACTAAGCCCTCGTACCTCAACTAGAGAGCCCACGTGCTGCAAACTACAGAGCCCCTGCGCTCTGGAGGCTGAGTGCCACAACTAGAGAGAGAAAACCCGCATGCCACAACTAGAGAGAAACCCACGTGCTGCAACGAAAGATCTTACATGCTGCAACGAAGATCCTGCATGCTGCCACTAAGACCTAACACTGCCAAAAAATTTTTAAAATATATTTTTTAAAAGTGATGAGATGTGAGCATCTTTTTAAAAGTCACTGAAGAATGTATAAATATAAATGAGTATTACCCTTTAGAGACAATGTTAGGAAAATACTTATGATATAACAAACACTTGACAAACTGTGAGCTCTTCTAGTGGATCATCTATGAATATCCAAATTGCCAGAGACGCATAACACCAAAATATCCAATAATGTGGGTAATAGTTGGAATGCCAAGGGATAAAGGCACTGAGGAGGTGTAGGGAGTTGTAATTAAATGGATAACATTAACATCAAAAGAGAAAAGGGTTTTGCCTAAAGATTTTTTTTAAAGTACTGAGTTAGGAGGAGCAAAGTGGAGTTAAAACAGTGCTAACACCACAGAACAATCAGAGGGAACCTCAGAAAGGCAGAGTGTGGGAGGTCTCCACTCACAATGGCTACATAAATACAGGTCCAAAAAAGAACCAGGAGGAGAAGAAGGAACTGCATCATACAATGAGAACGCAGGAAATTTCATTCACAATGGAATCAAAAATCTATATGAGAATAGTGAAAAGTGATGGACAAGAATCCAGTAACAGAAAAAGTAGCAGGTCAAAAAATGTAGCTAGATTAGATCAGAATCAATCAGGGTGTTTTAGGGTTTAGCTAATGATAAGGTCACCAATGACCTCCATGTTGTAGAATATAATGTTTAGTCCCTGACCCTCAGCTTAGTTGGCCTATCAGCATTTCACTCCCTCCTTTTAATTAATCCAACTGCATTTCTACCATTCCATTTGAATGTCAGTGAAATTCACAAACATGACACATGTCAAATTGAACTTCTGATCTTCCCCTGCTCACACTCTCTCATTTCCTTCTCAGTTTCACCACTCTTCAGTTGCTCAAAACCTTGGAGTCATCTTTGGCTCCTGTCTCACATACCTTAAAACTGAGCATCTGGGGGGACCCTGAAGATGGCGGAAGAGTAAGACGCGGAGATTGCCTACCTCCCCACGGATACACCAGAAATACATCCACACGTGGAACAACTCCTACAGAACTCCTATTGAAGGCTGGCAGAAGACCTCAGACCTCCCAAAAGGCAAGAAACTCCCCACGTACCTGGGTAGGGCAAAAGAAAAAAAAGAAAAAACAGAGACAAAAGAATAAGAACGGCACCTGCACCAGTGGGAGGGAGCTGTGAAGGAGGAAAAGTTTCCACACACTAGGAAGCCCCTCCGCGGGCGGAGACTGCGGGAGGCGGAGGGGGGAGTTTCGGGACCGCGGAGTAGTGCACAGCGACGGGTGCGGAGGGCAAAGCGGGGAGATTCCTGCACAGACAATCGGTGCCGACCAGCACTCACCAACCCGAGAGGCTTGTCTGCTCACCCGCCGGGGCGGGCGGGGCTGCGAGCTGAGGCTCGGGTTTTGGTTTTGGACGGAGCTCAGGGAGAGGACTGGGGTTGGCGGCTTGAACATAGCCTGAAGGGGTTAGTGCACCACGACTAGCCGGGAGGGAGTTCGGGGAAAAGCCTGCACCTGCCGAAGAGGAAAGAGACTTTTTCTTCCCTCTTTGTTTCCTGGTGCGCGAGGAGAGGGGTTTAAGAGCGCTGCTTAAAGGAACTCCAGAGACGGGCGCGAGCCGCGGCTAAAAGCGCGAACCCCAGAGACGGGCGCGAGCCGCGGCTGAGGGCGCGAGCCCCCGAGACGGGCGCGAACCGCGGCGGGAAGCGCGAACCCCAGAGACGGGCGCGAGCCGCAGCTAAAACCGCGGTCCCCAGAGACGGGCAGGAGACGCTGGGGCTGCTGCTGCCGCCACCAGGGGAGCTGTGTGCGAGCACAGGTCACTCTCCGCGCCCCTCTTCCGCGGAGCCTGTGCAGCCCGCCACTGCCAGGTTCCCGGGATCCAGGGACAACTTTCCCGGGAGTACGCACGGCGGGCCTCAGGCTGGTGCAATGTCACGCCGGCCTCTGCCGCAGCGTCACGCCGCCTCTGCCGCCGCAGGCCCGCCCCGCACGCAGTGCCCCTCCTTCCCCCATCCCCCAACCCCCGGCCTGAGTGAGCCGGAGGCCCCGAATCAGCGGCTCCTTTAACCCCGTCCTGTCTGAGCAAAAAACAGACGCCCTCCAGCGACCAGCGCGCAGGGGCAGGGCCAAATCCAAAGCTGAGCTCCTGTGAGCTGTGAGAGCAGGGAGGAGAGGGGGAGGTCTTTCCCGGCAGCCGTGGAGGCAGCGGATTGAAGCTCCACAATCAACTTGATGTGCCCTGCATTGTGGAATACCTGAATAGACAAGGAATGATCCCAAATTGAAGAGGGGGAATTTAGGAGCGAGATCTATGATTTTTTTTCCCTTTTCCTCTTTTTGTGAAGGTGTACGTGTATGCTTCTGTGTGGGATCTTGTCTGTATACTCCTGCTTCCACCATTTGTCCTAGGGCTCTATCCGTCCATGATTTTTTTTTAAAAAATTCTTTTTCTTAATAATTAAGTTTAATTGTAATAACTTTATTATACTTTACCTTCGTTCTTTCTTTCTTTCCTTCCTTCCTTCCCTCCTTTAGACAACGAATCACCCCAAATTGAGGAGGTGGTCTCTGAGAGCAAGATTTATGATTTTTCCCCCTTTACCTCTTTTTGTGAAGGTGTATGTGTATGCTTCTGTGTAAGATTTTCTCTGTATAGCTTTGCTTCCAACATTTGTCCTAAGGTTCTATCCGTCCCTTTTTTTTTTTTTTTTCTAAATATTTTTCAGTTCAATAACTATATTATACTTTATTTTATTTTTACTGTATCATCTTTCTTTCTGTCTTTTATCCTTCTTTCCCTCCTTCCTTCCTTCCTCCCTCCCTCCCTCCCTCCTTTCTTTCCTTCTTTGCTTCTTTCTTCCTTCCTTCCTTTCCACCTTTCCTTCTTTCTTTACTCATACTTCTACTAATTCTCTCTACTTTTTCTCCCTTTTATTCTGAGCTGTGTGGATGAAAGGCTCTTGGTGCTCCAACCAGGAGTCAGGGCTCTGCCTCTGAGGTAGGAGAGCCAACTTCAGGACACTGGTCAACAAGAGACCTCCCAGCTCCACATAATATTAAACGGTGGAAATCTCCCAGAGACCTCCATCTTAACACCAGCACCCAGCTTCACTCAACGACCAGCAAGCCACAGTGCTGGACAACCTATGCCAAACAACTAGCAAAACAGGAACACAACCCCACCCATTAGCAGAGAGGCTGCCTAAAATCATAATAAGGCCACAGACACCCCAAAACGCACCACCAGACGTGAACCTGCCCACTAGAAAGACAAGATCCAGCCTCATCCAGCACAACACAGGCACTAGTCCCCTCCACCAGGAAGCCTACACAACCCACTGAAACAACCTTAGCCACTGGAGACAGACATCAAAAACAACGGGAACTACGAAAGTGCAGCCTGCAAAAAGGAGACCCCAAACACAGTAAGATAAGCAAAATGAGAAGACAGAAAAACACACAGCAGATGAAGGAGCAAGATAAAAACCCACCAGACCTAACAAATGAAGAGGAAATAGGCAATCTACCTGAAAAAGAATTCAGAATAATGATAGTAAGGATGATCCGAAATCTTGGAAGTAGAATGGACAAAATGCAAGAAACAGTTAACAAGGACCTACAAGAACTAAAGATGAAACAAGCAACGATGAACAATGCAATAAATGAAATTAAAATCACTCTAGATAGGATCAATAGCAGAATAACTGAGGCAGAAGAATGGATAAGTGACCTGGAAG
The DNA here is from genome assembly GCF_008692025.1 of Phocoena sinus. Classification (NCBI taxonomy): domain Eukaryota; kingdom Metazoa; phylum Chordata; class Mammalia; order Artiodactyla; family Phocoenidae; genus Phocoena; species Phocoena sinus. Next base: position 118,554,703 of record NC_045764.1, on the reverse strand, counting down.
ATAAAGTAGTGGAAATAACTACTGCAGAGCAGAATAAAGAAAAAAGAATGAAAAGAACTGAGGACAGTCTCAGAGACCTCTGGGACAACATGAAACGCACCAACATTCGAATTATAGGGGTTCCAGAAGAAGAAGAAAGAAAGAAAGGGTCTGAGAAAATATTTGAAGAGATTATAGTTGAAAACTTCCCTAATATGGGAAAGGAAATAGTTAATCAAGTCCAGGAAGCACAGAGAGTCCCATACAGAATAAACACAAGGAGAAACACGCCAAGACACATATTAATCAAACATATTAATCATACAAAGAAAGCATATTAAAAGCAGCAAGGGAAAAACAACAAATAACACACAAGGGAATCCCCATAAGGTTAACAGCTGATCTCTCCGCAGAAACCCTACAAGCCAGAAGGGAGTGGCAGGACATACTGAAAGTGATGAAGGAGAAAAGCCTGCAACCAAGACTACTCTACCCAGCAAGGATCTCATTCAGATTTGATGGAGAAATTAAAACCTTTACAGACAAGCAAAAGCTGAGAGAGTTCAGCACCACCAAACCAGCTTTACAACAAATGCTAAAGGAACTTCTCTAGACACGAAACACAAGAGAAGGAAACGACCTATAGTAGCGAACCCAAAACAATATAGAAAATGGGAATAGAAACATACATATCGATAATTACCTTAAATGTAAATGGACTAAATGCTCCCACCAAAAGACATAGATTGGCTGAATGGATACAAAAACAAGACCCTTATATATGCTGTCTACAAGAGACCCACTTCAGACCTAGAGACACATACAGACTGAAAGTAAGGGGATGGAAAAAGATATTCCATGCAAATGGAAACCAAAAGAAAGCTGGAGTAGCAATTCTCATATCAGACAAAATAGACTTTAAAATATGGACTATTAAAAGGGACAAAGAAGGACACTACATAATGATCAAGGGATCGATCCAAGAAGAAGATATAACAATTGTAAATATTTATGCACCCAACATAGGAGCACCTCAATACATAAGGCAAATACTAACAACCATAAAAGGGGAGATCAACAGTAACACATTCATAGTAGGGGACTTTAACACCCCACTTTCACCCATGGACAGATCATCCAAAATGAAAATAAATAAGGAAACACAAGCTTTAAATGATACATTAAACAAGATGGACTTAATTGATATTTATAGGACACTCCATCCAAAAACAACAGAATACACATTTTTCTCAAGTGCTCATGGAACATTCTCCAGGATAGATCATATCTTGGATCACAAATCAAGCCTTGGTAAATTTAAGAAAACTGAAACTGTATCAAGTATCTTTTCTGACCACAACGCCATGAGACTAGATATCAATTACAGGAAAAGATCTGTAAAAAATACAAACACATGGAGGCTAAACAATACACTACTTAATAATGAAGTGATCACTGAAGAAATCAAAGAGGAAATTAAAAAATACCTAGAAATAAATGACAATAGAGACACAACGACCCAAAACCTATGGGATGCAGCAAAAGCAGTTCTAAGGGGGAAGTTTATAGCAATACAAGCCCACCTTAAGAAGCAAGAAACATCTCGAATAAACAACCTAACTTTGCACCTCAAGCAATTAGAGAAAGAAGAACAAAAAAACCCCAAAGCTAGCAGAAGGAAAGAAATCATAAAAATCAGATCAGAAATAAATGAAAAAGAAATGAAGGAGACGATAGCAAAGATCAATAAAACTAAAAGCTGGTTCTTTGAGAAGATAAACAAAATAGATAAACCGCTAACCAGACTCATCAAGAAAAAAAGGGAGAAGACTCAAATCAATAGAATTAGAAATGAAAAAGGAGAAGTAACAACTGACACTGCAGAAATAAAAAAAATCATGAGAGATTACTACAAGCAACTCTATGCCAATAAAATGGACAATCTGGAAGAAATGGACAAATTCTTAGAAATGCACAACCTGCCAAGACTGAATCAGGAAGAAATAGAAAATATGAACAGACCAATCACAAGCACTGAAATTGAAACTGTGATTAAAAACCTTCCAACAAACAAAAGCCCAGGACCAGATGGCTTCACAGGTGAATTCTATCAAACGTTTAGAGAAGAGCTAACACCTATCCTTCTCAAACTCTTCCAAAATATAGCAGAGGGAGGAACACTCCCAAATTCCTTCTACGAAGCCACCATCACCTTGATACCAAAACCAGACAAGGATGTCACAAAGAAAGAAAACTACAGGCCAATATCACTGATGAACATAGATGCAAAAATCCTCAACAAAATACTAGCAAACAGAATCCAACAGCACATTAAAAGGATCATACACCATGATCAAGTGGGGTTTATTCCAGGAATGCAAGGATTCTTCAATATACGCAAATCTATCAATGTGATAAACTATATTAACAAATTGAAGGAGAAAAACCATATGATCATCTCAATAGATGCAGAGAAAGCTTTCGACAAAATTCAACACCCATTTATGATAAAAACCCTCCAGAAAGTAGGCATAGAGGGAACTTTCCTAAACATAATAAAAGCCATATATGACAAGCCCACAGCAAACATCATCCTCAATGGTGAAAAACTGAAAGCATTTCCACTAAAATCAGGAACAAGACAAGGTTGCCCACTCTCACCACTCTTATTCAACATAGTTTTGGAAGTTTTAGCCACAGCAATCAGAGAAGAAAAGGAAATAAAAGGAATCCAAATCGGAAAAGAAGAAGTAAAGCTGTCACTGTTTGCAGATGACATGATACTATACATAGAGAATCCTAAAGATGCTACCAGAAAACTACTAGAGCTAATCAATGAATTTGGTAAAGTAGCAGGATACAAAATTAATGCACGGAAATCTCTGGCATTCCTATATACTAATGATGAAAAATCTGAAAGTGAAATCAAGAAAACACTCCCATTTACCATTGCAACAAAAAGAATAAAATATCTAGGAATAAACCTACCTAAGGATACGAAAGACCTGTATGCAGAAAATTATAAGACACTGATGAAAGAAATTAAAGATGATACAAATAGATGGAGAGATATACCATGTTCTTGGATGGGAAGAATCAACATTGTGAAAATGACTCTACTACCCAAAGCAATCTACAGATTCAATGCAATCCCTATCAAACTACCACTGGCATTTTTCACAGAACTAGAACAAAAAATTTCGCAATTTGTATGGAAACACAAAAGACCCCGAATAGCCAAAGCAATCTTTAGAACGAAAAAAGGAGCTGGAGGAATCAGGCTCCCTGACTTCAGACTATATTACAAAGCAACAGTAATCAAGACAGTATGGTACTGGCACAAAAACAGAAAGATAGATCAGTGGAACAGGATAGAAAGCCCAGAGATAAACCCACGCACATATGGACACCTTATCTTTGATAAAGGAGGCAGGAATGTACAGTGGAGAAAGGACAGCCTCTTCAATAAATGGTGCTGGGAAAACTGGACAGGTACATGTAAAAGTATGAGATTAGATCACTCCCTAACACCATACACAAAAATAAGCTCAAAATGGATTAAAGACCTAAATGTAAGGCCAGAAACTATCAAACTCTTAGAGGAAAACATAGGAAGAACACTCTATGACATAAATCACAGCAAGATCCTTTCTGACCCACCTCCTAGAGTAATGGAAATAAAAACAAAAATAAACAAATGGGACCTAATGAAACTTCAAAGCTTTTGCACAGCAAAGGAAACCATAACCAAGACCAAAAGACAACCCTCAGAATGGGAGAAAACATTTGCAAATGAAGCAACTGACAAAGGATTAATCTCCAAAATTTACAAGCAGCTCATGCAGCTCAATAACAAAAATACAAACAACCCCATCCAAAAATGGGCAGAAGACCTAAATAGAAATTTCTCCAAAGAAGATATACAGAATGCCAACAAACACATGAAAGAATGCTCAACATCATTAATCATTAGAGAAATGCAAATCAAAACTACAATGAGATATCATCTCACACCAGTCAGAATGGCCATCATCAAAAAATCAAGAAACAATAAATGCTGGAGAGGGTGTGGAGAAAAGGGGACACTCTTGCACTGCTGGTGGGAATGTGAATTGGTTCAGCCACTGTGGAGAACAGTATGGAGGTTCCTTAAAAAACTACAAATAGAATTACCATATGACCCAGCAATCCCACTACTTGGCATATACCCTGAGAAAACCAAAATTCAAAGAGAGTCATGTACCAAAATGTTCATTGCAGCTCTATTTACAATAGCCAGGACATGGAAACAACCTAAGCGCCCATCATCGGATGAATGGATAAAGAAGATGTGGCACATATACACAATGGAATATTACTCAGCCTTAAAAAGAAATGAAATTGAGCTATTTGTAATGAGATGGATAGACCTAGAATCTGTCATACAGAGTGAAGTAAGTCAGAAAGAAAAAGACAAATACCGTATGCTAACACATATATATGGAATTTAAGGGAAAAAAATGTCATGAAGAACCTAGGGGTAAGATAGGAATAAAGACGCAGACCTACTGGAGAACGGACTTAAGGATATGGGCAGGGGGAAGGGTGAGTTTTGACAGGGCGAGAGAGAGTCATGGACATATACACACTAACAAACGTAGTAAGGTAGATAGCTGGGGGGAAGCAGCCGCAAGGCACAGGGATATTAGCTCGGTGCTTTGTGACAGCCTGGAAGGGTGGGATGGGGAGAGTGGGAGGGAGGGAGACGCAAGAGGGAAGACATATGGGAACATATGTATATGTATAGCTGATTCACTTTGTTGTAAATCAGAAACTAACACACCATTGTAAAGCAATTATACCCCAATAAAGATGTTTAAAAAATAAAAAAAAAAAAAAAAAAAAAGAAATTACAGAGATGTGTCAATAAACACTTTAAAATTCTTCAAATATAAAAAAAAAAAAAAAAAAAAAAAACACCTTCCAACAAACAAAAGCCCAGGACCAGATGGCTTCACAGGTGAATTCTATCAAACGTTTAGAGAAGAGCTAACACCTATCCTTCTCAAACTCTTCCAAAATATAGCAGAGGGAGGAACACTCCCAAATTCCTTCTACGAGGCCACCATCACCTTGATACCAAAACCAGACAAGGATGTCACAAAGAAAGAAAACTACAGGCCAATAACACTGATGAACATAGATGCAAAAATCCTCAACAAAATACTAGCAAACAGAATCCAACAGCACATTAAAAGGATCATACACCATGATCAAGTGGGGTTTATTCCAGGAATGCAAGGATTCTTCAATATACGCAAATCTATCAATGTGATAAACCATATTAACAAATTGAAGGAGAAAAACCATATGATCATCTCAATAGATGCAGAGAAAGCTTTCGACAAAATTCAACACCCATTTATGATAAAAACCCTCCAGAAAGTAGGCATAGAGGGAACTTTCCTCAACATAATAAAGGCCATATATGACAAGCCCACAGCAAACATCATCCTCAATGGTGAAAAACTGAAAGCATTTCCACTAAGATCAGGAACAAGACAAGGTTGCCCACTCTCACCACTCTTATTCAACATAGTTTTGGAAGTTTTAGCCACAGCAATCAGAGAAGAAAAGGAAATAAAAGGAATCCAAATCGGAAAAGAAGAAGTAAAGCTGTCACTGTTTGCAGATGACATGATACTATACATAGAGAATCCTAAAGATGCTACCAGAAAACTACTAGAGCTAATCAATGAATTTGGTAAAGTAGCAGGATACAAAATTAATGCACAGAAATCTCTGGCATTCCTATATACTAATGATGAAAAATCTGAAAGTGAAATCAAGAAAACACTCCCATTTACCATTGCAACAAAAAGAATAAAATATCTAGGAATAAACCTACCTAAGGATACGAAAGACCTGTATGCAGAAAATTATAAGACACTGATGAAAGAAATTAAAGATGATACAAATAGATGGAGAGATATACCATGTTCTTGGATGGGAAGAATCAACATTGTGAAAATGACTCTACTACCCAAAGCAATCTACAGATTCAATGCAATCCCTTTCAAACTACCACTGGCATTTTTCACAGAACTAGAACAAAAAATTTCGCAATTTTTATGGAAACACAAAAGACCCCGAATAGCCAAAGCAATCTTGAGAACGAAAAAAGGAGCTGGAGGAATCAGGCTCCCTGACTTCAGACTATATTACAAAGCAACAGTAATCAAGACAGTATGGTACTGGCACAAAAAGAGACAGATAGATCAGTGGAACAGGATAGAAAGCCCAGAGATAAACCCACGCACATATGGACACCTTATCTTTGATAAAGGAGGCAGGAATGTACAGTGGAGAAAGGACAGCCTCTTCAATAAATGGTGCTGGGAAAACTGGACAGGTACATGTAAAAGTATGAGATTAGATCACTCCCTAACACCATACACAAAAATAAGCTCAAAATGGATTAAAGACCTAAATGTAAGGCCAGAAACTATCAAACTCTTAGAAGAAAACATAGGAAGAACACTCTATGACATAAATCACAGCAAGATCCTTTCTGACCCACCTCCTAGAGTAATGGAAATAAAAACAAAAATAAACAAATGGGACCTAATGAAACTTCAAAGCTTTTGCACAGCAAAGGAAACCATAACCAAGACCAAAAGACAACCCTCAGATTGGGAGAAAACATTTGCAAATGAAGCAACTGACAAAGGATTAATCTCCAAAATTTACAAGCAGCTCATGCAGCTCAATAACAAAAAAACAAACAACCCCATCCAAAAATGGGCAGAAGACCTAAATAGACATTTCTCCAAAGAAGATATACAGAATGCCAACAAACACATGAAAGAATGCTCAACATCATTAATCATTAGAGAAATGCAAATCAAAACTACAATGAGATATCATCTCATACCAGTCAGAATGGCCATCATCAAAAAAATCTAGAAACAATAAATGCTGGAGAGGGTGTGGAGAAAAGGGGACACTCTTGCACTGCTGGTGGGAATGTGAAATGGTTCAGCCACTATGGAGAACAGTATGGAGGTTCCTTAAAAAACTACAAATAGAATTACCATATGACCCAGCAATCCCACTACTGGGCATATACCCTGAGAAAACCAAAATTCAAAAAGAGTCATGTACCAAAATGTTCATTGCAGCTCTATTTACAATAGCCCGGAGATGGAAAGAACCTAAGCGCCCATCATTGGATGAATGGATAAAGAAGATGTGGCACATATACACAATGGAATATTACTCAGCCTTAAAAAGAAATGAAATTGAGCTATTTGTAATGAGATGGATAGACCTAGAGTCTGTCATACAGAGTGAAGTAAGTCAGAAAGAAAAAGACAAATACCGTATGCTAACACATATATATGGAATTTAAGGGAAAAAAATGTCATGAAGAACCTAGGGGTAAGACAGGGATAAAGACGCAGACCTACTGGAGAACGGACTTGAGGATATGGGGAGGGGGAAGGGTGAGTTTTGACAGGGCGAGAGAGAGTCATGGACATATACACACTAACAAATGTAGTAAGGTAGATAGCTGGGGGGAAGCAGCCGCAAGGCACAGGGATATTAGCTCGGTGCTTTGTGACAGCCTGGAAGGGTGGGATGGGGAGAGTGGGAGGGAGGGAGACGCAAGAGGGAAGACATATGGGAACATATGTATATGTATAGCTGATTCACTTTGTTATAAAGCAGAAACTAACACACCATTGTAAAGCAATTATACCCCAATAAAGATGTTTAAAAAAATTAAAAAAAAAAAAAACTGAGCATCTAACAAAACCTGCTGTCTTAACATTCAATTTATATCGATTATCCATCCATAGCTCATGACCTCCACTGCCATCACCATTTCCAAGCCACCATCTCTCACCTAGATTGACAACAGTCCTCCAACCCATCTCCCTTCAGACTGGTCCCAAGAGAGCAGCCAGAGTGCTAAATCATATGTCAGATTATGTCACACCTCTACTCAAAACCCTCCAATGTCTTCCCAATCTCTCAAAGAAAAAGTCAAAGTCCTTAAAGTCTCCTTCCAGGCCCACACAATCTGGTTCCCATTACTTCTCTTGTATCGCCTTTTACTTTTCTCCTCCTTGCCTACTCCTCATAGACTCCTTATTGTTCCCACCTCAGGGCCTTTGCACCTGGTCAGTCCCTGCCTTTGGAATAGTCTTCTCCCAGATATCTGATAGCTTATTCCCCCACCTCCTTCATGTCACTGAAACGTCATCATTTCAGTGAGGCCTTCTCTGGCAAACTACTCAAAATTACATCCTCTACCTCAGTGTTCTTCCTAGTTCTCTTCTCTGCCCTATTTCTCTCCTAGTACTTACCACTCTCTAACCTACCATTTATTTTACTTATTTATCTTTGTTACTTATCTACTTTTTACTTTCCCGTTCATCTGCTTTGCTCATTGCTATATCCCCAGCCCTTAGAATACTGCCTGGCATATATAAATGTTGAATAAAAATTGTAGGAGGAAGGAAAAAAGGAAGATTTCATAATAACCAATATTTAGTGAATGCCTACTTTTAAGAATTATGCTAGTCTTAATGCAGAGGTTATTTTTATTAACTTCCCACAAGTAGCCTGAGAAATATGCTATTATAGTACACCTTTAACAGATGTGAAACAGGCTTACAAGTTCTAAGTAACATGTCCAAGGATCACACAGCTAACGATTCATAATGAATTACCACTTTCTTTTGATACATATTTCATAAGATTAAGCTACCACTAAAGAGGGACCTTTTGTATGAATAATCCCCATGTCTGTGAAATGTGTGAGGTCAATTGTACACTCCTTAAAAAGTTACACATCGTGAATATGTACACATTTATGAACACTTGTCATAACAAAATTCTCATGGAAAAGTAAAGGTAATACTCATATTTAGACTAGTCTAAATGATATAACTCCCATGGGGAACTATTTTGAGGCACAGTAAATAATTTTAAACTCTTACCACAGCATTTCTTTTTCTTCTTGTCTCCCATTAATACTGGTTTACAGTTGTTCTTTCCATTTTTATAACTCACTAGACTATGAAAATCACTTTGGTATTTTAAAATTGGAGGATGGCAGAACTATTTTGTCAAGTTTATACTGTTGAACACTTGGACCTTCCTAATCTTGAAATGAACGTGGGCATATTTTGTTGAATGAGGTTTCAAAAGCAAACTAGTTTACGTCTTTTTAGAATGAAGGAAGACAGAATCTAGCATTAGTCAAAAAAGATACTGAAATTGTTTTTGAAACTTCTATCTTTTTTATATACTTTATATTTTCAGCTAATTTGATAAACTTGAACAACTGAACTATCAGATTTTACTGGGTATTCTTTTGTAATTATAATTTTATCTCAAGAAATTAATTAATAATATTGTTATTTTCTATTTTTCATCAAAATGTAATGTGTGATAAAAGGTATCCTCAAAACCAGTATTAAACAATTTAGTAACCATGCATTACTAATTAGTATTTAGAAAAGGTTCCACTTTTCTAAATAACATCAAATTTAGTTCATATTTGACATTGTGCTTAATCTCTCCTCATGGATACTATTGGAACAGTTTGAAATGTGGTTAAATTAGCATTATCTGTAACTAACTTAAAATTTATCTTTACACTATCTTCCAAATTCTTGGGCTTGATTATTAAGTTCAAATTGAGAAAAAGTTATAAAAGTAAATCTATAACCAGACCTACTTAAGACCTGATAATACATTCCTAAGCAGAACTAAAAACATGCATTAAAAAACACAGCTAAAGATTAGAGAAGTTTAGGGAAAAAAATCTGAAGAAAAATTATAAGGATCTGAAAAAGTTGATAAAGTAACATGTTGCCTAAAAAATAAATTGGTTTACAATCCATATATAATGGCTCCAATAAAGTTTTATTAAATAGTATATTTTTCTCCTTCATTTAATTCATTTTTATTCATTACAAACTTTCAAATTTATATGTTGCCAGGTTCAAATGCAAATGTTTCATCACTGTTGTCAGCCTAAAAAGAAAGGATTTTATAAATTCAAGGTGCAATTATTTGATTGTTCCTGGGAACTTAAGCTTTATTCTCTCTGTCTCAAACATCTGAAAAATAGATAATACACACATAAAAAAGATCAAGCTGAGGTTATTTTGACCTAAGTAATGAATAAAACCGTAAGCTAAACCAAGAATATCTCTAAAGGAATTTATTCTCTTCTTCACATAGTGCTCTTTAATCTGTTACTAACATTGAAAAGGCATATAAAAATAATTCATTGGAGTCAAAGCATAATATTTCTGAATTACAAAATAAGGCAGCTATAATACAATAATAGTCCCTAAAAGTAGGGCCTGTAATACCTATCAATATATTCTTTGGCTGATAAATATGACATAAAAAGTTAACTATTTTAAACTAATGTAAGAAAAATATATTACTTCTGAGTTTTTCAGGTTTTTAAACAGAATTAAATTTCAAAACTATCAATATCTCAGATTTATTCAACTTTATAGAGTTCATTTCAAATTTGACAACTGCATTTAATTTCTAAATGTTTAAAGAAACATCTAATTACATAAAATTAAGAAGCCTAAAATATCTTAAAAATTAGAAAATACCTGGAACTGATTTTCAGTATATATTTTTGTCAAGTGAAATTCAGAGAAAGTGATACCCTTGGGCAATTTCTATCACACTATCCTCTCTCCCTCCTTCACTCTCCAGCAGTTTGTAATCGTCATCACCAAATAAAGTGAGAGGGGTTTATTTGGTGAACTCTCCACTGAACCAGCTGAACCCCTTAGTATCTTTTCATTTTTTCCTCATTTTTTATTACATAAAAAATTTCGAAGGGGTTGCCTAATTTTAATCAAATGTGGACATTATTAACTGAAATTATAAACATTAGCATAAATTTGAGTTGCAAACTGGGATACTGTTTTTTAATTCAATTCACCAAATAATTATTAAAGACCTCCAATGCATAAACCATCAGTCACAGAGGTGGGGAGTAAAACTATAAACTCTCTGTGAGGCAGTCAACCTCCTGATATCTATGCCTTTCTGTAATTCATTCTCCTTAAGTATGGGCTGAACTTAGAGATATCATTCTAACAAACAAAACATGGCAAAAGGGATGAGATGTCCCTTCCAAGATTAGGTTATAAAAGACTGTGTCTTCCCTTTCTGTCTCTCCCTTCTTCCCTTCCTCTCTCTCTCCCTCCCTCTTTCTTGCTCACTTTGATAAAACAAACTGTCTTGTTTTAATCTCACCTATAGACAAGCCCATATGGCAAGTAACTGAGGGCAGTCTTTGGCCAATGGCAAGTGTGAAATTGAGTCCCTCAGTGGAACAACTTGGAAGGAACTGAATCTTGCAACAAATATTGAGTGAGTTCAGAAGCAGATCCTCCCCCAGATGAACCTTGAGGTGCCTGTAGCCCCAGCTGAGTCCTTGACTGTAGCCTTATAAGAGACCCTGAGCTGGAGGACCCAGTTAAGCTGCCCCTGGATTCCTGACCCAATGATGGTGAGATAATAAATGTGTGTTATTTCAAGTTGCTAAGTGTGGAGGTAATTTGTTACACAGCAAGCAAGAGGTAACTAAATACACTCTGTCATCTAAAAACATATAATCTATTAAAAGAATAAAGTTTAATATAAGATATGATGCACCAAGAGTTTTTTTTTTTAAAAAACATGGTGGCACTAAGAATGATGATTTCTTATTCTATGAATTATGCCAGTAAAAATTTGACATCAAAATTATAATTCCAGATAAGTAGACTTATTATGCTGATCATTTCACAGTATATACAAATATCAAATCATTATGTTGCACACCTGAAGCTGGTATAATATGTCAATTATGCCTCAATAAAAATGTTTTTAAATTAAAACAAGAATGATGATTTTTGACAAGGAATATTCATTAGGACAGAGATTGCAAAAAGAAGAGGGGAAAGTGAAGGACTATTTATTTATTTTTTTTAGAAAGGATTCCATGGGCCCTGAATGTGGCCCTAAGGAATCTGTACTTTATCCCATATGTGAGGAATCATTAAAGATTTTTGAGAGGAATTATGTGATGAGATCCATATTTTTGGAAGAAAATTCTTGTGCCATTAGGTACCCTGGATTAGAAATGAAAGAGAAAATAACTAGGCCATTGAAAAGCCATTGCAAAAGTCCAGATGAGAAGGAATGGGAGTCTGAACCATGGAGAAGTGGTGGTAGGAACAGAAATGGGGAAATGGGTGGGAGGTGGTTGGGAACATTAGTGAGACTGGCAAAGAAAGGACTGAGGGGACATTGAAATAAAGAGGGAAACTGAAGATGGCACTGAGATGTTCAGCCTAGCTGACTTGGAGAAATGGTGTCATGAAACAAGAAAGGGTGCACAAATGGAGGAACAATTTAAAGGGGCAGAACTCACCTTGATTGAGTAACAGCTGGATAATAATGTCAGCAGTTTTAAATACATTGCGAACCCTAAGAACAACGTTAGAATTGCAGGTAAGGATTTGGGAATGATTAATTTAGGGATCCTGGTTAAAGCCATGAAAAGAAATGAGATTGCCCAATGAGTGCTTAGAAACCTCATATTGCTCTCCACTACCCACAGGATAAAATATATAATAATTAGTTACCCACTCATCCAGCCTCAGATGCTGCACACTCTAACCTACCCTCTATATTCCAAATGCAGAAAATGACAAACAGGTCTCCCAAGACACACTGCATGTTCACACCCCACGCCTGAGCCCTTGAAGCTCCCATTCCTGAAATGTTCTCTTTCCCAACACTCATTTAGCCTCTATGGAACTTCAAATGTCACCTTTGTGTTTCCAGAGCACATATCCTTTATCACATTATATTATCATAAGTTTTCTTAACCTTCTGTCCAACACATTAACACTAAGGCAGAGATCATGACTTATTGTTTATACCCAGTGGTACCTTGAATATATAGCATAAACTCAATGTTTAAAGCCAAAGTAATTACTAGAAAAGAAAGAGGAAAGTATGAAGATGGAGACACCACAAAGAAAAAATGGGGCTTATCGACTTTTAAGAGGCAGACCAAATAAAAAGAAATGAGGGGTCTAAGGAAGTAAAATTTTTTGTTATGTAAAAAGGTTGATATCTCCTAATATTGAATTGAGAGTTCTCCTCAGTCACCATCTTCTTATTGATTAAACATGTGTCAAGGGACTTCCCTGGTGGTCCAGTGCTAAAGAATCCACCTTCCAATGCAGGGGATGTGGACTTGATCCGTGGTCCAGGAAGATCCCACATGCCTTGGGGCAACTAAGCCCGGGTACCACAACTACTGAACTTGCGTGCCACAACTAGAGAGAGAAAAATCCACACACCACAACTAGAGAGAAAAGAAGCCCGAGGGCCACAACTAGAGAGAAACCCATGCACCACAGCGAAGAGCCTGCACTGCCATGAAAGATCCCGCACACCTCAGCGAAGACACCGCATGCCGCAACTAAGACCCAAAGCAGCCAAAAAAAAAAAAAAAAAGCAAGTTTAATTTTTAAAAAAATACAACAAAATTATTTTGTGACATTTGGAATATTTTTTTGATAAAAATCAGAGCACTTTATCAAATCTACCAGGAATTGGCACTATCCCTTAAAACATACTCTGTTCTGGGGAGACCTTCAAGATGGTGGAGGATAAAGACATGGAGATCACGTTCCTCCCAACAAATACATCAGAAATATGTATACATGTGGAACAACTACTACAGAGCACCTACTGAACACTGGCAGAAGACCTCAGGCTTCCCAAAGGCGAGAAACTCCCTACGTACATGGGTAGGGCAAAAGAGAAAAGAAAAAACAGAGACAAAGAATAGGGACAGGACCTGCTCCTCTGGGAGGAAGTTGTGAAGGAGGAAAAGTTTCCACACACTAGGAAGCCCCTTTGCGGGCGGAAACTGCGGGTGGCGGAGGGGGCAAGCTTCGGAGCCATGGAGGAGAGCACAGCAACAGGGGTGCGGAGGACAAAGCAGAGACATTCCTGCACAGAGGATCGGTGCCAACCAGCACTCACCATCCTGAGAGGCTTGTCTGCTCACCCTCCGAGACGGGTGGGGGCTGGGAGCTGAGGCATTGCTTCGGAGGTCAGATAGATCCCAAGGAGAGGACTGGGATTGGCTGCGTGAACACAGCCTGAAGGGGGCTAGTGCACCACAGCTAGCCGGAAGGGAGTCCGGGAAAAAGTCTGGAAATGACTAAGAGGCAAGAGACCATTGTTTCAGGGAGCGCGAAGAGGGGATTCACAGCATCGCTTAACGTGCTCCAGAGATGGGCGCGAGCCGTGGCTATCATCGCAGACCCCAGAGACGGGCGCGAAACACTAAGGCTGCCACTGCAAACACCAAGAAGCCTGTGTGCGAGCACAGGTCACTATCCACACCTCCCATCCCGGGAGCCTGTGCAGCCCGCCACTGCCAGGGTCCCAGGATCCATGGACAAATTCCCCGGAGAACACACGGAGCACCTCAAGCTGTTGCAACGTCACACTGGCCTCTGTCGTCACAGGTTGTCCCCGCATACCGTACCCCTCCCTCCCCCCTGGGCTGAGTGAGCCAGAGCCCCTTAATCAGCTGCTCCTTTAACCCCGTCTGCCTGGGAGGGAGCAGACGCCCTCAGGCGACCAACACACTGGGGCCGGGCCAATCCAAAGATGAACCCCAGGAGCTGTGTGAACAAAGAACAGAAAGGGAAATTTCTCCCAGAAGCCACAGGAGCAGCGGATTAAATCTCCACAATCAACTTGATATACCCTGCATCTCTGGAATAACTGAATAGACAACAAGTCATCCCAAATTTGAGGTGGTGGAGTTTGGGAACAACAGTAGACTTGGGGTTTGCTTTCTGTATCTAATTGGTTTCTGATTTTACGTGTATCCTAGTTTACTATTTAGAGTTTATAATCACCAGTAGATTTGTTTATTGATTTGGTTGCTCTCTTCCTTTTTTTGTATATATATATATATTTTTTTCTCCATTCCATCTTTTTATGAGTGTGTATGCATAGGCTTTGTGTAATTTTGTCTGTATAGCTTTGCTTTTACCATTTGTCCTAGGGTTCTCTCTGTGTGTATTTTTCTTTTTTAGTATGGTTTTTAGGGCTTGTTATCATTGGTGGATTTGTTTTTTGGTTTCCTTGCTCTCTTCTGTATTTTTTTTAAATTACTTTTTTATTTTTAATATTTTGTTATTTTTTATTTTAATAACCTTCCTTCCTTTCTTTCTTTATCTTTCTTTCCTTCTTTCTTTCCTCCTTCCTTCTTTCTTTCTTTCTTCCCTCCCTCCCTCCCTTCTCTTCCTTCCTTCCTTCCTTCCTTCCTTCTTTCCTTCCTTCCTTCCTTCCTTTCTTCCTTTCTTTCTTTCTTTCTTTCTTTCCTTCTCCATTTCCTTCAGAGCCGTGTGGCTGACAGTGTTTTGGTGCTCTGACTGGGTGTCAGGCCTATGCCTCTGAGGTGGGAGAGCAGAGTTCAGGACGTTGGTCTACCAGAGATGTCCCGGCTCCATGTAATATCAAATGGTGAAAACTCTCCCAGAGATCTCCATCTCAACACTAAGACCCAGCTCCACTCAATGACCAGCAAGGTACAGTGCTGGACACCCTATGCTAAACAACTAGCCAGACAGGAACATAACCCAACTCATTAGCAGAGAGGCTGCCTAAAATCATAATAAGGTTACAGACGCCACAAAACAAACCACTGGAGGCAGTCCTGCCCACCAGAAGGACTAGATCCAGACTCATCCACCAGACACAGGAACTAGTCCCCTCCACCAGGAAGCCTACACAACCCACTGAACCAACCTCAGCCACTGGGGACAGACACCAAAAACAATGGGAACTACAAACCTGCAGCCTGAAAAAAGGAGAGCCCAAAGAGAGCAAGTTAAGCAAAATGAGAAGACAGAAAAACACACAGCAGATGAGGGAACAAGGTAAAAACCCACCAGAACAGACAAATGAAGAGGAAATAGACAGTCTACCTGAAAAGGAATTTAGAGTAATGATAGTAAAGATGATCCAAAATCTTGGAAATAGAATGGAGAAAATACAAGAAATGTTTAACAAGGACCTAGAAGAACTAAAGAGCAAACAAACAATGATGAACAACACAATAAATGAAATTAAAAATTCTCTAGAAGGAATCAATAGCAGAATGACTGAGGCAGAAGGATGGATAAGGGACCTGGAAGATAAAATAGTGGAAATAACAACCGCAGAGCAGAATAAAGAAAAAAGAATGAAAAGCATTGAGGACAGTCTTAGAGACCTCTGGGACAACATTAAATGCACCAACATTCGAATTATAGGGGTCCCAGAAGAAGAAGAGAAAGAGAAAGGGATTGAGAAAATATATGAAGAGGTTACAGTTGAAAACTTCCCTAATATGTGAAAGGAAATTGTAAATCAAGTCCAAGAAGTGCAGAGTTCCATACAGGAGAAATCCAAGGAGAAACACACCAAGACACATATTAATCAACTACCAAAAGTTAAATAAGAGAAAAAATATTAAAAGCAGAAAGGAAAAACAACAAATAACATACAAGGGAATCCCCATAAGGTTAACAGCTGATCTTTCAGCAGAAATTTGCCAAGCCAGAAGGGAGTGGCAAGACATATTTAAAGGGATGAAAGGGAAAAACCGACAACCAAGATTACTGTACGTAGCAAGGATCTCATTCATATTTGATGGAGAAATCAAAGGCTTTACAGACAAGCAAAAGCTAAGAGAATTCAGCACCACCAAACAAGCTCTACAACAAATGCTAAAGGAATTTCTCTAGGCAGCAAACACAAGAGAAGGAAAAGACCTACAATAACAAACCCAAAACAATTAAGAAAATGGTAAAAGGAACATACATATCAATAATTAACTTAAATGTAAATGGATTAAATGCTCCCACCAAAAGACACAGACTGGCTGAATGGACACAAAAACAAGACCCGCATATATGCTGTCTACAAGAGACTGACTTCAGAACTAGGGACACATACAGACTGAAAGTGAGGGGATGGAAAAAGATATCCCATGCAAATGGAAATAAAAGAAAACTGGAGTAGCAATTCTCATATCAGACAAAATAGACTTAAAAAAAAAGACTATTACAAGAGACAAAGAAGGACACTACATAATGATCAAGAGATCAATCCAAGAAGAAGATGTAGCAATTGTAAATATTTATGCACCCAACATAGGAGCAACTCAATACATAAGGCAAATGCTAACAACCATAAAAGGGGAAATCAACAGTAACACAATCATAGTAAGGGACTTTGACATCCCACTTTCACAAATGGACAGATCATCCAAAATGAAAATAAGGAAACACAAGCTCTAAATGATACATTAAACAAGATGAACTTAACTGATATTTATAGGACATTCCATCCCAAAACAACAGTATACACTTTCTTCTCATGTGCTCATGGAACATTCTCCAGGATACATCATATCTTGGGTCACAAATCAAGCCTTGGTAAATTTAAGAAAATTGAAATTGTATCAAGTATCTTTTCTGACCACAATGCTATGAGACTACATATTTATCAATAAAAGGAAAAATTATGTAAAAAAATACAAACACATGGAGGCTAAACAATACATTACTTAATAACAAAGAGCTCATTGAAGAAATCAAAGAGGAAAGCAAAAAAATACCTATAACCAAATGTCAATGAAAACACGATGACCCAAAACCTATGGCATGCAGCCAAAGCAATTCTAAGAGGTAAGTATAGAGCAATACAATCATACCTCAAGAAACAGGAAACATCTCAAGTAAACAACCTAACTTTACAACTAAAGCAATTAGAGAAAAAACAAAAAAACACCCAAAGTGAGCAGAAAGAAATCATAAAGAGCACATCAGAAATGAAGGAAACAATAGCAAAGATCAATAAAATGAAAAGCTGGTTCTTTGATAAGATAAACAAAATTGATAAACCATTAGCCAGACTCATTAAGAAAAAAAGGGAGAAGACTCAAATCAATAGAATTAGAAATAAAAAAGGAAACGTAACAACTGACACTGCAGCAATACAAAGGAACCTGAAAGTTTACTACAAGCATCTATATGCCAATAAAATGGACAACGTGGAAAAAATGGACAAATTCTTAGAAAAGCACAACCTTCTGAGACTGAACCAGGAAGAAATAGAAAATATAAACAGACCAATCACAAGCAATGAAATTGAAACTGTGATTGAAAATCTTCCAACAAACAAAACCCCAGACCAGAAGGCTTCACAGGTGAATTCTATCAAATATTTAGAGGAGATAACACTTATCCTTCTCAAACTCCTCCAAAATATAGTAGAGGGAGGAACACTCCCTAACTCATTCTATGAGGCCACCATCACCCTGATACCAAAACCAGATAAAGAGGTCACAAAAAAAAAAAACTACAGGCCAATATCACTGATGAACATAGATGCAAAAATCCTCAACAAAATAGTAGCAAACAGAATCCAACAGTACATTAAAAGGATCATACACCATGATCAAGTGGGTTTATCTCAGGAATGCAAGGATTCTTCAATATATGTAAATCAATGAATGTGATAAACCATCTTAACAAACTGAAGGAGAAAAACCATATGATCATGTCAATACATGCATAAAAAGCTTTTGACAAAATTCTACACCCATTTATGATAAAAACCCTCCAGAAAGTTGGCATAGAAGGAACTTATCTCAACATAGTAAACGTCATATATGACAAACCCACAGCCAACATTGTTCTCAATGGTGAAAAATTGAAACCATTTCCTCTAAGATCAGGAACAAGACAAGGTTGTTCACTCTCACCACTATTATTCAACATAGTTTTGGAAGTTTCAGCCACAGCAGTCAGAGAAGAAAAGGAAATAAAAGGAATCCAAATCGGAAAAGAAGAAGTAAAGCTGTCACTGTTTGCAGATGACATGATACTATACATAGAGAATCCTAAAGATGCTACCAGAAAACTACTAGAGCTAATCAATGAATTTGGTAAAGTAGCAGGATACAAAATTAATGCACAGAAGTCTCTTGCCTTCCTATATACTAATGATGAAAAATCTGAAAGAGAAATTAAGGAAACACTCCCATTTACCACTGCAACAAAAATAATAAAATACCTAGGAATAAACCTACCTAAGGAGACAAAAGACTTGTATGCAGAAAATTATAAGTCACTGATGAAAGAAATTAAAGATGATACCAACAGATGGAGAGATATACCATGTTCTTGGATGGGAGGAATCAACATTGTGAAAATGACTATATTACACAAAGCAATCTACAGATTCAATTCAATCCCTATCAAACTACCAAAGGCACTTTTCACAGAACTAGAACAAATAATTTCACAATTTGTATGGAAACACAAAAGACCCCAAATAGCTAAAGCAACCTTGAGAAGAAAAATGGAGCTGGAGGTATCATGCTCCCTGACTTCAGACTATACTACAAAGCTGCAGTAATCAAGACAGTATGGTACTGGCACAAAAACAGAAATATAGATCAACGGAACAAGATAGAAAGCCCGGAGATAAACTCATGCACATATGGTCACCTTATTTTTGATAAAGGGGGCAAGAATATACAATGGAGAAAAGACAGCCTCTTCAGTACGTGGAGCTGGGAAAACTGGACAGCTACATGTAAAAGAATGAAATTAGAACATTCCCTAACACCATAAACAAAAATAAACTCAAAATGGATTAAAGACCTACATGTAAGGCCAGACACTATAAAGCTCTTAGAGGAAAACATACACAGAACACTGTATGACATAAATCACAGCAAGATCCTTTTTGACCCACCTCCTAGAGAAATGGAAATAAAAACAAAAATAAACAAATGGGACCTAATGAAGCAAAAGCTTTCGCACAGCAAAGGAAACCATAAACAAGACAAAAAGACAACACTCCAAATGGCAGAAAATATTTTCAAGTGAGGCAACTGACAAAGAATTAATCTCCAAAATATACAAGCAGTTCATGCAGCTCCATATCAAAAAAACAAACAACCCAATCCAAAAATGGGCAGAAGACCTAAAGGAGACATACAAATTGCCAACACACACATGGAAAGATGCTCAACATCACCAATCATTAGTGACATGCAAATCAAAACTACAATGAGGTATCACCTCACACTGGTCAGAATGGCCATCATCAAAAAATCTACAAACAATAAATGCTGGAGAGGGTGTGGAGAAAAGGGAACCCTCTTGCACTGTTGGTGGGAATGCAAGTTGAATCAGCCATTATGGAGAACAGTACAGATGTTCCTCTAAAAAACTAAAACCAGAACTAACATACAACCCATCAGTACGTCTACTGGGCATATCCCCTGAGAAAACCGTAATTCAAAATGAGTCATGTACCATAATGTTCATTGCAGATCTATTTACAATAGCCAGGACATGAAAGCAACCTAAGTGTCTAGCGACAGATGAATGGATAAAGAAGATGTGACACATATACACAATGGAATATTACTCAGCCATAAAAATAAATAAAATTGGCTTATTTGTAGTTAGGTGGACGGCCTAGTGTCTGTCATACAGAGTGAAGTAAGTCAGAAAGAGAAAAGCTAATACCGTATGCTAACACATATATATGGAACCTAAAAAAGAAATCATTCTGAAGAACCTAGGGGCAGGACAAGAATAAAGATGCAGATGTAGAGAATGGACTTGACATGAGAAGCGGGAAGTGTAAGCTGGGACGAAGTAAGAGAATGGCATGGACTTATATACACCACCAAATGTAAAATAGATAGCTAGTGGGCAGCAGCCGCATAGCACAGGGAGATCACCTCGGTGCTTTGTGACCACCTAGAGGGGTGGGATAGGGAGGGTGGGAGGGAGACACAAGAGGGAGGAGATATGGGGATATATGTATATATATACCTGATTCACTTCATTATACAGCAGAAACCAACACACCATTGTAAAGCAATTATATTCCAATAAAGATGTTAAAAAAAAAACCAAACATACTCTGCTCTACTTGGTAGAGCTGTTAACTAATAATTTAACTGCATTCTTTCCTTAATGCTTCCCATGACATGTAAGAGCACCATTATTTCACATGATTCTTCAAGACTCGATTGGCCTCACTTTATTCCTTAGTACACACTTGTGCAGATTCTCGTGGCAACGCAAATAATTGTCTTCAAATATTGTCAATACGTCCTCTTAGTCAAACAAGACCTTTCTAACTCCAACCTTCCTCACATCTAAGACATTTCCCCAAGCACAGCTGCTTTTTTGCTCTCCAGCAATTTCATAAGACTGGACAGTTGAAATACTACCCTGCACACAGACCACCGCCTTTACCGCAGCCATTACTTGCCACAATTGGCAGTATATGAAATAGGCCTGATCTGTACCCTTCAGCCAGTACAGGCCAGGTTTTTTTTGCTTGAATTCATTTGCTAGTTTTCAATATTTTATCTGTGAGGGAATATAAAATAACTGGCTGTTACTCTGAATGCTGTCTTCCCTAAGGTCCCTATTACTCCACCTCTGTTAAAAGATGTACCAAAAAGATGTTAATTCATGTTTGTTTGAACACTGTATATACATACCACAGTAGAATTCTGGAAAAACTGGAAACATTGAATGTAACACTTTTCCAGTATAGAAAACTGTCAACTCTTCTTTACAAGATAAATTTTAAAAATTTTTAAATAAATAAATCATGCTATTCATCACCTGACAATGCATTCCCAAGACAACTTCCCTAAATGTTTGCCCAAAAAAGACTGACAGCACAGGGTAATTTTTATTATTTAGGGACTAGATTTGCCTTAAAATCAGTGGCAGCATAATACAATAAAAATAATACTGTATTTATAAATAGTATCTGTTGAGTACTTAGTAGGTGCCAGACAATGAAAT
Organism: Phocoena sinus; assembly: GCF_008692025.1. NCBI lineage: Eukaryota > Metazoa > Chordata > Mammalia > Artiodactyla > Phocoenidae > Phocoena > Phocoena sinus. The sequence continues at coordinate 118,532,771 of NC_045764.1, read as the reverse complement.
AACTGGGCCTCAGATGGGTTAAATGACATGCCCCAAACTGTACAATTAATACATGGCAGAAACAAGACTTAAATCCAGGACCTTGAATCCAGGATCTTAACTACTACTTTATAATATGCAAGATCTGAAGTTATATAACACCTTACAATTTACAATGGGACTTTAATATTTTATGGCCTTCAAAACAACACCAGTAGGATGTCAGGGTAGACACTGCTAATTAACTAGTGGTGAAGTCATATTTGCTGATTTTAAGAAACATTTTTTATTAACTTTTCTCCATGAACATGTTTTGAAAGTGATTATCACGGAAATCTTTTAAAATTATAATTAAAATATAATTATTAGGGTGTGCAACAAGAATATATAACTCCTTTACCACTGTTTACTTCTCATAAAAATAAATATCTATTTTGGCAGGATTCATTGCTAAGAGCCCTCAGAGCTGGTACAAAGGTCCCACCTGAGGTGATGAACTGTCTACCCACAAACAGAAGGTATTTCCTCAGATTCAATATCTCAGTTGTTCGCTTCAGCCAAGGGCCACGTCAGTCCCCAAATCCTCCTTTCCAATGCTTTGCCTGTCTTCCTCTTCCTTCAAGGTCTAGTTCCCTAAGTCTCTAGAGAAAAAAAAAGAAATCTCTCCATTTCATATGTATGGAACACTTTCTCTGTCAGGCAAGAGTATAAAAAGTTGATGATATTTGGACTTCTCTTGTGGCGCAGTGGTTAAGAATCTGCCTGCCAATGAAGGGGACATGGGTTTGAGCTCTGGTCCAGGAAGATCCCACATGCCGCAGAGCAACAAAGTCCGTGCACCACAATACTGAGCTTGCGCTCTAGAGCCTGAGAGCCACAACAACTGAAGCCCACGTACCTAGATCCTGTCTTCTGCAACAAGAGAAGCCACTGCAATAAGAAGGATGTGTACCGCAACGAAGAGTAGCCCCTGCTCGCGGCAACTGGAGAAAGCCCACACGCAGCAACAAAGACCCAATGCAGCCAAAAATAACTAAATTAAATAAATTTTTTAAAAAAGTTGATGATGTGTATTCTCAAGGGGAATATTTCAGAGGGGGGAATAGTCCAAAAAGTACCACTATGCACCTTCTAGCATTTCTGTACATAAAAGGTGTTTAATAAAAGTTGATTGATTAAAAGTGGGACTAGATATTTTTCCTAGGGCAACCACACCTCTTCTAGCTCTTTCTTGGTGCTTAAGATAGCTGTGTGAAAATTCTGTTTAAAAAAAAAAAAATCAAGAAGTCAAATTCTGGACTATAGTTTTTAATAATGAAAACTAATTGAAAAAACCACAGGCTAACACAAAGATGACATATATTGCACAATTCTCCAGTGGGAGAAATCAGCAGGAGGTTTGGCTAAGAATATCTGCTTCCTTTAGGGGCCTGTGGAATGGGCTGAATGCTGAGTTTCAGCTGAGAACTTTCTTTGCTGGTGACTGAGCAGAAAATAACCACCCCAGGTCCTATTTGACACACACTCTTCTCTTCAAACCACGGAGATGTGAGAAATCTCTAAGGACTCTGTGTCTGCAGCTACCGCCATAAATTTGTAGATGCCTCTATTGAGAGTTCTACTGGCTTCCTTAAGAAGTTGCCTATAGTCACAAGGCAGCTGAGCCGTTTCCACCCATATCATGGTGAAGTAGACTTCTATGAGGGGGTTGCCTTTAGGGGTCAACAGGTCTCTGTTTTTGCTGCAGTTCTGCAGCCTCACTGTCTGCTCAAGGAACACGGGTGACTCTAGATGAGAGAGCTCACCTCAGCCCAGGAGGAAGGAGCAGAAACAGCAACCGACATTTTTAATAGTTGTTTCCTCCTTTTTCCATCAAAGACATCTAACTGCTAATCAGAGCTTCTGATCGGCATGCGATACCATTACAGAATTATCAACTGAGTGGATATAATTCGGTTACAGAGGAGATATTTGACAGATTAGTTAGCTCATGACACTTTATCATGAGAAGGTAATTATTTTTTTTTTGCTATTTAATTTTTGTTAGACTTTTTAATTTTTGAAATGTCTCAAAGATTTCCTACTATATTCCCAAACTCCAAGGAGCCCAGGAATGCCGAGCTGCCTCCACCAACAGAGTTAGAACAAATTCCTCAACATTTAAAATTGCTGTTTAAGCTTTTTGAATATAAAAGAAGGGATTTGTGTGTGGAAATTCACAGACAACCAAGGCAAGTATAATCCAGATGTCAGCCGGGGTCAGGCTCTGCTTTATGATTTTCTCTAACCCGTATCTCATGTCCAGGGAAAAGCCAATCCCTTAGAGAAAATCTTGCCAAAACTTGGAAGCTTGCATTTTGTCACCTCTAATTCTCATCTCCTCTCTTGCTAAATTCTCACCATTACTTGTTTGACCCAACGTATTTCTTCTCTTCTCTCTGCTCAGCAAGATCTCAGAAATGCAGCCCTTTTCTTTGATTTATCCTAACACTATTCAGTCAAGAAATTTGTATATATAACAGGCACTACTGAAGGTGTGTGTGATAGAGCAAGATACGGATGATTATAGCTCCTGATAAGAAAAAGCAAAAACCGGGTATAGACAGTCTTTTAATCATCCATCTGCCAGGAATCTCACTCGGTATTTCTCTACTCTCCCCCACTTGCTATTGTGTTTCTGACCCTCTCTTTTTCTCTCCTGAGTTCACTCCTACCTTCAAGTAACCATTTATTTCTGATGCTGAGCAGTCCAGCCGTCAGTCTCATTCAAAACCATACCCTGGAGGTCTCTTGCTTTCCAACATAAAGAGGTCTTTCATGGTGTCTTGTTAAAAAATGTCCATCTACTTTAAGAGAGAAATCATGCCACTCCCTTAGAGGTAGAGCAGTGCCCTTCAGTTGTGTTTTTTAAATAGCTCTGTTTTTTACTGTCTCTGAAAAGGTTTTATCATCCAAACAAAATGCTTATATTAACAAAAAGTTAACTAAAAGTTTTGATATAATTCCTTGACAGCTGTACTACTGCAGTGTCTGCCTCAGGAAGTATAATGTAAGCAACAACTGAAATTATCTATCCACTTACAATAATATTATAAAGCACAATTAAAGAAGAAATGTGACCTGCCTATTCACTTACATCTTTAAGTCTCTACTCTTTTCAACCTTAAAACAAATGGTACATTTATCATAACCTTAATCAAACACAGATATACATATTCAGTATTCAGGTTAAACGTGGGATTTAAGCTAGAGGTTAACTATAGGAAACCTCTTTATTTCATTATAATTGTCATTACTTAACTAAACCACATTATACAATGACTCCAAAAGTAATAGCTATATTGAGTTTGATTCCACTAGCTGACAATATGGCTAAATATTATGGGCTTGTGTGCGTGCATTTACGTGTATGCACGTGTACATTGAGCTCATTTGGTTATACACTGCAGTAATTTAGACTGTTAGGCAAAAGAGGATTTTAACACTCTTTCTTTTATTTTAGTAAAATAAAAAGACTATTTTGCGAAGTTTTGCTTATCACCTCTGTTTTGCTCAAGACAACATCCTCCTTTAGTAAAGATGCCATTAAAAGATAATTGGACAGTTAAGGGCTTCCCGGGTGGCGCAGTGGTTGAGAGTCCGCCTGCGGATGCAGGGGACACGGGTTTGTGCCCCGGTCTGGGAAGATCCCACATGCCGCGGAGCAGCTGGGCTCGTGGGCCATGGCCACTGAACCTGCGCGTCCGGAGCCTGTTTTCCGCAACAGGAGAGGCCACAACAGTGAGAGGCCTGCGTACCGCAAAAAAAAAAAAAAAAAAAAAAAAAAAAAAGATAATTGGACAGTTAAATATGGTGCCCATATCTAATCTAAACAGAAGAGCATTCTAGAGCTATCTGTTTAGGAGAAATTTTTTTTTAAATAAATAAATTTATTTATTTTTGTCTGAGTTGGGTCTTTGTTGCTACACGTGGGCTTTCTCTAGTTGCAGCGAATGGGGGCTTCTCATTGCGGTGGCTTCTCTTGTTGCGGAGCACAGGCTGTAGGCATGTGGGCTTCAGTAGTTGTGGCTCGCGGGCTCTAGAGCACAGGCTCAGTAGTTGTGGTGCACGGGCTTAGTTGCTCCGCAGCATGTGGGATCTTCCCGGACCAGGGCTCAAACCTGTGTCCCCTGCAATGGCAGTCAGGCTCTTAACCGCTGTGCCACCAGGGAAGCCCGGAGAATTTAAATTTGACAAATAAAATCAGCATTGTTGCGGAACTGCAATATTTGCTCAAGCCATGTAAATTGTAATTTTCTTGTACCAGTTTGTATTTCAATCAATACTTATGGAGTTCTCCAAATGTGCCTCCTAACTAAACCAAAGTTTTCATTCATAATGGCCTTTTACAACTGGCTTGGCCAAAAATAATGCAATACTATGTGTCTCAGAATTTAAACATATTAACTTAAAATGACTATAGTTTATAACATGCAGACAGACAAAGTGTAACAACTAGACCAGCACAACCCAGAGAGTGTATCAAGATAGTTATTCGGATATTCAGCGATTTGAAGCACAGAATCTATGTAAGGGAGAAACAACTGGAGAGTGTACTCCATTCAAAACCATTGGAAAAAGTACAGGTAGAATTCCTATCACCTCACGAGGGTTCTTTCTTATTTACATACCATGAACCCCATCAGATGCATTGTATTTACAGGGTCTAGTGACTTAAACACAGCAATAACTGCAGTAACAATGAGCATAAATTTTAGGGGGGAGGTGAATCTGAATTTAACATTTTAACATTGGATTAAAATACCTTGCGAAATATTTTTTCATAAGGTCCTTTGCCAAACGTTTAGTGTGGCTGACTACTATACAAGATTGCACTATCACAAAGGAATTACTGTAGACTCTATATTCCTAATACATCCAACAGCCATCCATTTCTCACCACTTCACTGGTACCACCCTGGGCTAAATCACCTGTATTTAACCTTTTCTTATGTCTCCTATTTCTACTCTTGCACATCACAGAGTAGAAGTAATCCCAAAAAGAGTCTACAAACAATAACAAAAATGTCTATTATCAGTGGAGTAGTCAGAGGGAAAAGACAAGTCAGACCAGGTCACTCCGTTGATCAAACCTGTAAATCATTCCCCTTCTCACTGTTAGTAAGAATAAGACAAAGCCCTGCACAATCTACCCTACTTTGCTCTTCCTTGCTTACTCTGCTCGCATCCACAGTAGGCTTCCTTTTGGATCCTGACATTATGCTGACATGCTCCCAATTTTGAGCATTTGCTATACCTTTTCTTCTGCATGGAACACTCTTTTCCCAGACAAACACTTGGCTAATTCCCTCACCTTTTAAAAATATATTTGAGGGCTTCCCTGGTGGCGCAGTGGTTGAGAGTCCGCCTGCCAATGTGGGGGACGCGGGTTCGTGTCCCAGTCCGGGAAGATCCCGCGGCAGCTGGGCCCGTGAGCCATGGCCGCTGAGCCTGCGTGTCCAGAGCCTGTGCTCTGCAACGGGAGAGGCCACAACGGTGAGAGGCCCAGGTACCGCAAGAAAAAAAAAAAAAAAAAATATATATATATATTTGATCAACCTCACTTTATCCATGAGGTCCCCATATTATTTAATATAGTAACCTACCCAGCCTCAAACCTCTTTCCCCCACTATATTCCTGATCCTTGTTGTCCCATTTTCGTTTTTTCATAGCACTTATCACCCTTTATAAAAGTATGTGTTATGTCAATTTCTTGTTCTGTTTCTTGAATGTTAGATTCTCAAGGGCAAGTGCCTTTGCCTTTCCAGTTCACTAATATATCCCATCTCTAATATAGGGCGGGCACTCCAAAAATATTTGAGTGTTAAATGAATGCAAATATGATACAAATGTAACACAAGGAAACTTCCAGTCACCAACATAGATAGTATAAAAGCCTCATGGAAAAGACTTGGTTTATGTCACTAAGTATTCCAACCTAAGAAATCAATATTACTAAATGACTCCTCCATAAGCACCAACAGATGTCCTGAAGTATTCTTCCAGGAACTGAGAATATTTACTCTCAATGTGCAATTCCTGTTGGCCTTAGAATTTTATATTTTATCATAGAAACCCAGATCCTTGCATATTATCATTTTTATGAGTTCTCTATCATTTCATTATCTTTTCATTCTCTTCTTACTTCTTTTTGGTTTCTTTTACTCTGCTCTCCTCCTTTTCCTTCAACTTAAATGTTAGTGTGACCTTAAGTTTCCAACCTTGATTGTATTCCCTTCTCATTTTGTATTTCCTCTGAGCTATCTATTCTATACCTATAAAGCCAATTGCCAATTAACTGGATGTTAAAGCTTCCAGCTCCAGTCTTTCCCCTAATTTCCCTCCCTATAGCCTAACTGCCCATGACAGAGTTTACTTGGATATGCTACAGGCATGTCGAATGCAAAATATCAAAGACAGAACAAATGATCTCACCACCACTGTAACCTAAAGAATTCTCTACTTGAGTTCTTTACCATGGTTAATAGCTTCATTATCAACCTGGTCGCCTAAACCAGGAACTAGGGATTCCTCTCAGCTATTTCTTTTCTCACCTGCTTTCACCTCCTGTTACATCTGTTCAGTTCCTAAGTATTGTTAATTCCATCATATAATTATGTCTCAAATAATTTTCTTATTCTATTTCCCAAGCCACTGTGATAGCTTCTTACCAGGATTATTGCAACAGCTTCTTATTTGAGCTCCAATGCCTGTTCCTCTCTCCACCACAATCCCTCCCCTCCAATTTGTTTGTCCGACAAAATCCTATTAAACTTTCAAAGTTCAGCAATGTTTTCCTTACCTCCTCTGGTGCTCTTTTATGCTCCAAATAATGCTTATCAAATTGCATTTTTAATTCTTTGGTAATGTCAGTGAGTCTGTTTGCTGGCTTCAGGCCGTGGAATCACTCAGCCTGCACAGAGGTAGAGCAAGGGGCCAAGGGTGACCCGCCCCCGCAGAAGACCACAAAAATCTGGGAATGTGAACAAGATGTATCTGATACACAGTCAGCCACTGAAAATAGTTTTTCTAAGTTACTCAGAGGACAATTCAAGATTTGCCAAACCTTTTTTCCTTCCAGACATCCTTGCCTATGTTTCTCCTTTGCTCATTTTTACAACAGTAATATAATATTTTCTGTTTTCCATAGAATAAATACAAGTTTATTTACAATAAATACAAAGTAGGCAAATACAAGGCAAGGTATTTGCCTACCTTATAAGACACAGGCCACCAACTGCACCTAATTTTCCCTAGTAAGCAACCCAGAAGCCCTCACCATAAAAGAGCTAGGGCATAGATGAACCAAGTGATACCATACATTTCTTCAGTTGTAAACATATTTCTCTCAGGATATAGAACCATTTGTTGCAAGGCCCCCCAGAATTACCTCATATTTGTTTTTCACCTAAATTCCTCACACATACTAGATTCACACAGTACAAAAGTTTATTAAAAGAGTGTGATAGCTAGAATGATATATACCAAAATATTAGCAGGAACATTTTTTTATCCTCTGTGTTTTGTATTTTCCAAAGTTTTTACATTGAGCATATATTCTTCTTATACTAGGAAAAAAATTTAAATTGTAACATGATTATAGGAAGAAAAGGCTGAATTCTAGAGTTCTAAAAGTTCAAAATGGTATTTCTTTAGTTTATTGCTATTGGTTTTTAGGTTCTTTAAGCTCCTGAAGTTATATGTAGCAATAATTTAGAACACAGTTAACCAGAGTTCTTCCAGAAAGAAAAATGACTAGTCCTTAGAAACCCTAGTCAACCCTTCCCAGTATATGGTTGCTCATTATGGCAACCTTGCCTGTTCCCAGTCCTGGGCCAAAGTATCCTGGAAACTGAAATAAAAAGAATACGGTTTAAAGCAAACTTGGTTTTAAGATAATGCATTAATCTATTTTTATTTAATCCCATCTTGCTAATTAAGAATAGAGTTAAACTTAAAATATTGTTCCAATTTTAAAAAAATATTGTCCCAATTTTAGACTGCTAATTATTATGCTAGCAGAGAACTCATGAATAATTTTTAGTTTGTATTGCTGAAAATGAATTTGCTCTCCATGGCAAAAAGAGGATCAAGAATAAAAACTGTTTTGTGACTCTGTGAATCATTTATAAATTTTCTTTCTAATTGAGATCATATCAGCACATTTTTTTTCCTTTCAAATAATTTACTCTTCTTTTACTCTAGAACCCCACTAAAGATACATGTAAGGCACTGAAAGGACATTCATTTTAGTGGAGTTCAAAAAAGGTTCTGCTTAAAAGCAAAACAGCCATAAACAAAAACATAAAAGCAAACAAATAGAAAGACATCCTAGATTTGTCATGACCCTGATGGTAAGAAAGAAAGGTCAAGCAGGATATGTGCAGCACAAGCTCTGAAAGATATCCATGAGCATCCACGCTACTGCCCTCACCACAGGTACACTGTGCTGAGCTTGCAGGAATTTTTTTTTTTACATCTTTATTGGAGTATAATTGCTTTACAATGGTGTGCTAGTTTCTGCTTTATAACAAAGTGAATCAGTTATACATATACATATGTTCCCATATCTCTTCCCTCTTGCGTCTCCCTCCCTCCCACCCGCCCTATCCCACCCCTCCAGGAGGTCACAAAGCACCGAGCTGATCTCCATGTGCTATGTTTTAACCTAAAGGGCACTGAGTCGATCCCTTGTGCTCAGAGACCTTCAAGTACTGGCAGGTGGCATTTCTCATAATCAAAAACACTGTAACACAGGAGTGCACTTCTACAGTGAAAAGGATCCACTTTCAGAGTCAATGTCACCTCCGCTTCCATCGCCATGAATAATCATTAATGATTCCATGGAACTCTCAGCAGGATTGCAGGTGTGCCTCCGTTTGCTAGTCAGAGTGTCATATAATCAAAAAACTGAAAAGGACCTTTAGGAGTAGGTAATACGGTACTTCACTTTGCACTACACCCAGGGAGATAAGTACCTTGTTTTTCAAATGTTCTGTACAGAGAATCATTATCAGCACATTAAGGTAGTTTGCCTCTTGAAAGAATTCCATATGTAATTGTTTTATAACCGAAAAGTGTTAACAAACCTCACACAGATGATGCATATATAATTTTCTCAAAGCTAACTCAAATTTAACATAGCAATTTCAACTCCAAAACCAATGCATATATTTGAAAACTAAATAAACTGCTTCGTGGAAGTGAAGGCCTACATTATCAATCAATTTGAGAGCTAACTCATTTTTATACCAAGGAAAATCCCCTCTCCCCCAGACGTTCATCTTCCTTATTTTGGTGTCAAATTTTAGATTGCAGACAGACAAGAAGCATCTGTCCACACAGTATCCAATTCCATTTAGTGTACCAAATAAGAATGTCACAGATTGGCCAGGTTTGACATGAGCAATTAATAAACTGGTATGAGAAGAGAAAAGTGACTTTTTTCTCAACTTGTTTTTGCCAATAATCAATGCTAAAATGGGTGTGGTATTTCCATAACACCCTTTGTAGAGCAAAAGCCTGGGGACAGTGTAACAAGCTAGAACTTGGTTCCAATGAAGCACCTTTTTTTTTTTTTTTTTTTTTTTTTCCTGCGGTATGCGGGCCTCTCACTGTTGTGGCCTCTCCCGCTGCGGAGCACAGGCTCCGGACGCGCAGCCTCAGCAGCCATGGCCCACGGGCCCAGCCGCTCTGCGGCATGTGGGATCTTCCCAGACCGGGGCACGAACCCGTGTCCCCTGCATCAGTAGGCGGACTCTCAACCACTGCGCCACCAGGGAAGCCCGAAGCATCTTTTAATTGAACTACAGATGGAGGATAAAAAGTAAACAGGCTTTGCAAAAAAGACAGACTTGGGCCCTAGCACTTACTAGATTTGTGACCCTAAGGAAAGTAGTTAACCCCTAACACAATACTTCCTTATCTATAAAATGACAAGGATAATAATATGACAAAGATGGTCTTTTTTTTTTTTTTTCTTTTTGCGGTACACGGGCCTCTCACTGTTGTGGCTTCTCCCACTGCGGAGCGCAGGCTCAGTGGCCATGGCTCACGGGCCCAGCCGCTCCGCGGCATGTGGGATCTTCCCAGACCGGGGCACGAACCCGTATCCCCTGCATCGGCAGGCGGACTCTCAACCATCGCGCCACCAGGGAAACCCAAGATGGTCGTTTTAAATGAGATTTTTTTTCTAAAGTCCTTGACCCCAAAAAGTTACTTGTAGATATCCTGCCTACATACTCCAAATGATAGGGACATTTGTCCCAGTTTGAAAACACAAAATGCATTTGTGTTATATATTTTTATAAGCTTTATTGAGCTATAATTCACACATCATAAAGTTCACTCTTTTAAAGTGGGTTTCAGTATATTCACAGAATTGTGAATCATCACCACAATTATACTTTTAAAGTATTTTCATCACCCTGTAAAGAAATCCCATCCCCATTAGCAGTCACTCCCATTCTCTGTCCCCACCCATCAGGCCTAGGCATCAACTAATCTTTCTGGATCTATAGATTTGCCTATTCTAGACATAATATACCAATGGAATTATACAAAAATGTTGTCTTCTGTTGGCTTCTTTCACTTAACATGTTTTCAAATTTCATCCATGCTGTACCATGTATCAGTACTTCATTCCTTTTATTGCCAAATAATATTTCACAGCATTGATATACAACATTTAATTATCCATTCATTACTTGATGGGCATTTGGGTTGTTTCAACTTGGAGTATTGTGAATAACGCTGCTGAAACATCAGTGTACAGGGTTTTATACTGGCATGTGTTTTTATTTTTTTGGTTATATATCTAGGAGTGAAACTGCAGAATCCACTTTGGGTAACAATGACTGACACTTGGATATACATCAATGAGTGAAATTTCTGAATCCAATAATGGTAACTCTATATTTACTATGTACAAGAACTGTCAAACAGTTTGCCAAAGTGGTTGCCCCATAAACAATTCCAGCAGCACTGTATGAGGATATTAATTTCTCCACATTCCAACACTTGTTATTGCCTGTTTTTGTTAATTTTAATTTAAAAAATTATCAGCAGGTGTTATATAGTATCTCATTGGGTTTCTGATTTGTATTACTCTAATAAACAATGATGTTGGCAACTTATCATGTGTGCATAGGTCATCTCTGTTTCTTCTTTAAGGAAATATCTGTTCAAATCATTTGCCCATCTTTAATTGGGGTGTCTTTTAATTATTGAGTTGTAAGAGTTTTATCTTCTGGACATAAATTTGTAAATCAGATGTACGATTTGCAAATATTTTCACCTGTTCTGTACACTGTCTTTCCACTTTCTTGATGGTGCCTGAAACACAAGTTTTTCTTAATTTTAATGAAGTCCAGTGGATCTAATCTTTCATCTCTAGTGCTCTTGATATATCTAACAAACTATTGCCTAAACCAGGGTCCTGAAGAATTACTCCTAGGTTTATTCTAAAAGCTATATAGTTTTAGCTGTTGCATTTATGACTTTGATCATAAATTAATTATAAAAGTTTGTTAATTTTTATATGGTGTGACATGGGGTCCAACTTCATCCTTTTACATATGAATATTCAGTTGTCTCAGCAGCATTTGTTGAAAACACTATCATTTACACATTGAGTTGTCTTGACACCCGTGTCATAAATCAATTGACATAGGAAAGGTTTTATTTCTAGAATATTCTATTCCATTTATCATGTGTCAGTTAGCACACAGTTTTGATTTTTGTAGCTTTGTAGAAAGTTTTTGAAATTGAGAAGTGTGAATCCTCCAACTTTGTTCTTTTCCAAGATCGTTTTGGTGATTCTTGGTTCCTTGCATTTCCATATAACTTTTAAAACCAGTTTTCAAAAAAGACAGGTGGGAGTTTGATAGGATTGCCTTTACTCTGTAGATCAATTTTAGATGTACTGCCATCTTAACAATAATAAATTTTCTGATCTATGAACATGAATTGCATGTTGAATCATTCTGGGTAATTTGTACCTTGCTAGGAACTTGTTCCTTCACCTACATTATGCATTTTGTTGGCACAGTTGTTCACAGTATTTCCTTATAAATCTTTTTGTATATGTGTAACATTGGTAGTGATGTACCCTCTTTCACCCTGATGTTAGTAATAAGTCTAGCTCTTTTATTTCTTGCTTATTCTGGCTAATGATTTCCCAGTTTTGTTGATCTTTTCAAGACTCAATATTTTACTTTATTGGATTCTTTTATTTTTAAATTCACATCTATTTCTTCTCTAATCTATATTACATTCTTATTTCCTTCCTTCTTTTTAGTGTGGGCTAGTTTATGTGTATGTGTGTACATATATATTTCCATAGATATCTCTTAGGTCTAGGTGGTTTATAGTGTCATCCAAGTCTTCTCTTGTTAGCTGTTAATCTTATGGAGGATATCTTGTTGATAAATCATTTATTTTCTTCCTAATTTCAAGGTTATTCTTTGTCTTTAGCTTCTACAGTTTGACTATTAATTTGTCTAGATGTGAAATTTTTCGTGTTTATTTTACTTGGAGTTTCTTGAGATCCTTTAATGTGTAGACTGATATTTTTCATCAAATTTGGGAAGCTTTCAGCATTTATATCTTCAAATATTCTTCCTGCCTCTTTCTTTCCTTTTCTTCTGGGACTCACATTATGTACTTGTTGCTATTCTTAATGGTATTTCATGGGTCACTGAAGCTCTCTTCTGTCAATTCAAGCCTACTGTTGAACACTTCTAGTAAATGTTATCTTATTGTACTTTTTTTTTTTTTTTTTTTTTGCTGTACGCAGGCCTCTCACTGTTGTGGCCTCTCCCGTTGTGGAGCACAGGCTCCGGACGCACAGGCTCAGCGGTCATGGCTCACAGGCCCAGCCGTTCCGCGGCATGTGGGATCTTCCCGGACCGGGGCATGAACCGGTGTCCCCTGCTTCAGCAGGCGGACTCTCAACCACTGCGCCACCAGGGAAGCCCAATTATTGTACTTTTTAACACTAAAATTTCTATTGCCTGCTGTTGAACACTTCTAGTAAATGTTATCTTAATTATTGTACTTTTTAACACTAAAATTTCTATTTGGGTATTTTAACAATTTCTATTGCATTACTGATAGTCTCGCAAGACATCATTATTATACTTTCCTTTAATTTTTAAGATATTGTTTCCTTTAGGTCTTTAAACTTATTCATAACAGCTTTTTTAAAGTTCAATCTCTATTAAGTTCAACATCTGGGCTTCCTCAGACACAGTTTTCATTGATTGATTTTACCCCCCTTTGTATGGACCATATTTCCCTGCTTCTTTGCTTACCTTATTTTTTTATCAAAAACTGGTGTTATAATATTATAATGTGGCAACTCAAAGTGAGATTTCCCCCTCCCAGGGTTTTTTTTCATGACTGTTTTTGTTGTTGTTGTAGCAGTTACTGTTTTCTTGTGATTTTCCTGGACTGATTCTTTACAGTCTTTATTTCTGTGTGCATTTCCATTAAAGTTTCTGTTTGGTTAGCTTAATGGTAGGCTAATGATTAGACAGAGATTTCCTAAAATACCTTGAACCAATAAAGCTCCTGCTCTTTGCTGAGGATCTCTGTGTGTATCAGGACAAAACAATGCTTTGGAAGTTTACTACTCTACCTTAGCCTTTGCTTCCAGCTTTTGTACAGCTTTACATTCAGCCAGAGGTTAGAAATCATGGCTTTCCCAGGTCCCTCCAGAGCACACTTACAGCCCTGCACATGCACATGGACTTTAAGATCCCCCGTAATATGTTCAAGCTTCTAAAAGCCTCCCATAAATGTACTATCTCCTTGATTTTTCATTTAAGTTTTGCATCCAGCCTCATTTTCCCCAACTGCTATCATTTTTCTCAGGTAGCTGTGATGGTAAAAAATTGATACTGATGTTTTTATGACAGATGGCAGGGGAAAGGGCTTCTCCCACTGAGTGAGCTGTGAGTCAAGTTAAATATAAACAACTTGTCCTGGGCTTTTCTAAGGATCTAGCCAGATAGGTCAAATATTGACAATTCCCTTGAGATGGGGCATTTTGGAGATATTCAAACCCATTCTTCTCCTCCAATGATCTCTAAGTTACTGAAATTCACAACAATTGTGGCTGCAAGGTTGCTGGCTTTCAAAGCTACCATGGTGCTGGGGAGAAGGGAATGGGAAAAGAACAAATTACAATGCCATAGATATTACTGTTCTTACCAACATTCAGTAATTTTTCCTTATAAAAACACTTCCCAGATTCTTGCAACCTTGGGTTAATTCCTAGAGTTCTGAAAACATTGATTTTACAATTTTTTTTTTTGCTAGTGTTTCCATTGCTTTTATACAAGAGTGGATTTTCAGAGGTCCTTGGCTCCATTATTCCAGAAATACTTCTCTGCATTTTTTGAAGTTAAGAATATTTCATTAAAAAAAAAAAAAAAACTTTAAACTTTTTTTCCTCAGAAAAAATTTTGGAAGGTATCAACTTCTTCATTTGAAATTGTTCCTATGTAATGAATATTTTCATTGGAATACCATAGATTCTAAACACAACAGCTACCCAGGCTCCTGAATCAGCCAGATCTAGATTATAATCACAAGTCTGTCACTTATTTCCTTGGTGAATACCAAGTTTCTTAACTTCTTTCAGCCTGTTTATTTATTCTTAAAATAACACCCACCTGCAAGGATCACCATGAGCATTAAGTATAATTACATGTATATTCCATATATAAAAGGACCACCACCTAAAGACTTCAATAAGTTATATTTCCTTTCCCTCTTCCCTTCCTTTCTAAAAAGTGCATTTACTGAAAGACACTTGACTTTACTGCTTGATTTTTTAGGGTAATAATGCCATCTGCTGGAAATGCCAACATTATGACCAACAAAGAAAATGAATCTTGTTAACAGACACTACATTTGATGTTCCATTATTGCTGCCCTATTGAAAAACAGGTCAAAGTCCTGACATTTTCTCAATATATTTATTTTTAAAGGTGCCTCAGACCCCCCAACACACACACACACACACACACACACACACACACTCACACACACACACACACATGTTATTTAAATGGATTATAATTACAGTAAGTCCTGTTTTTTCAATATCTTGAAGGGGAAAATTACCAGTACAGTCAAGTTACCATTAGTTAAACTTATTCTTGCTCTCAAATGTTTGTTATAGATCTGTGAATTTAGCCATAAAATGTAGATGTTTTTAATCATATGGGGCCTAGCTACTAACAAAAGAAATTTTAAAAACTATTAGATCTCAAGTTTCTATTTAACAAGAAAATGACTCAAACAAGTCAACTATTATTGTTAAAAGTAAATATAAAATGTTCTTTTATAAAGTAAACTAGTCCTTGAAAACTTTCTAATTGTGCAACAATAAATGAGTGATTACATAAATTAACCATAGCACATACTTATTATAGAATATCACATAGTCAAAAATCAAGTCTTCAAAAACATTTAATAACATGGCAGAATCATTGTGAATTATTATATATTTAAATAATTGAGTTATAAAATGATTAATACAATTTGATCAAAATTTTGTTCAGATAAGTAAACAGAAAAATTACAGATAGGTTGGTAGACCCAAATGATCACCAAAATGTTTTATATCTTCACTGTGAGATTGATATATTTTTAGTTTCTTTTTTATGTGTCTAGGAACATAAGTTTTTTAATTTTCTATAATGAAACATTCTAGACATTATACACATTTTCTTACAATATTTTCTTCTTGCTTATAGAAACATATTGGTGTGAGTCCTGATCTTTTTTCTCGATATGTTTTCTGGTTATTGTTGGCAAAATTTTGGTTGATTACTTCTGTCTAAAACATCCTTCCCATTTCCTAGAGGATGCTTGGATGAAAAATAATGATTCTTCACAGCCTTCTTTCATTTACAGTAACCCAAGATTTGATCTGACATAAATTTTTAAGAATTCCTAAAAGCTCAAAGTAGAAATTTGTATAGTTAAGAAATGTTGACCATCATAAAGAAGTGTTACAATCTTCAATGCTATAATAACTCCTTATGTTTATGTACTGGAAAGGCTGAGGCACAATCTTAACACAGTAGGTAAAACAAAGAAAGCTGAACACTACTCAGCATAATGACATACAGAGGCATTTTCTCCCATTTGTTCAAGGGAAGTTCTGCAGGATTATAATCGCAGTGAGGAAAATGTTTCTATTTGTAACATGGATTTTGGCTTTACCATTTGTATTTGTGCATGTGTGTGTAACTCATTGGACACTGAAAAATAATGGAGAGGGATAGGTGTGATTCACTGGAGAGAATACTCCCAGAAAACTGAATTTGGAGGGGACAGCCTTACCTCACAGCCTGCTGGGAAATTTTTATGTCACATAATAGGAGCAAGGACAGGAGTGGGGTTTCCTAAAGGGGCATGGAGATTTACATGCAGAAACGTTGAAGAATGAAAACACTTTGAAGCAGTCCTGAAAGCAGAAGAGTAAGGCTCTCAGGTACACCCATGAGATCTGAAATAGATATAACCTTTTTGTTCTCTTGCCATGGTTTATGAGTACCATGACATTTCAAAGTTTGATTTAAAATGTATTTTTGTGTCTCACACAAAATTTCTATTAGACATATCAATTCCCCAGTAAAATCTGTTATAGCTATCTAGAATTTGTAAATGGTAAGTTAGAATTAGGAAAGATAACATAGAATGGGGCTTTCCTACACTTATTTCATTAAAATCTAATGTGGTAACAGCTCCATGAAAGGAAAGATGCTGAAGAGGATGTGGAAAAAAAAGGAAGCCTCCTACACTGTTGGTGGGAATGTAAATTGGTGCAGCCACTATGGAGAACAGTATGAAGTTTCCTTTAAAACAAAAATATACCTACTCTGTGACCCTGCAATCCCACTCCTGGACATATATCCAGAGAACACCATAATTCGAAATGATACATGCACCCCAATGTTCACTGCAGCACTATTTACAGTAGCCAGGACGTGGAAGCAACCTAAATGTCCACTGACAGAGGAATGGATAAAAAGATGTGGTACATATACACTATGGAATATTACTCAGCCATAAAAAAAAAAAATGAAATAATGCCATTTGCGCAACATGGATGGACTTAGAGATTGTCATACTGAGTGAAGTCAGTCAGAAAAAGACAGATATCATATGATATCGCTTATATGTGGAATCTAAAAAAAATGGCACAAATGAACTATCTACAAAACAGAAATAGAGTCACAGACGTAGAATACAAACTTATGGTTACCAGGGGAGAAAGCGGGGTGGGGGTGAGGTGAAGGGATAAATTGGGAAACTAGGATTGACACATACACACTACTATATATAAAACAGATAACTAATAAGGACCTACTTGTATAGCACAGGGAACTCTTTTCAATACTCTGTAATGACCTATATGGGAAAAGAATCCAAAAAGTGTGGACATGTTTATATGCATAACTGATACACTTTGCTGTACAGCAGAAACTAATGCAACACTGTAAATCAATTATACTCTAATAAAATTTTTTTTTAAAAAGATCTAATGTGGTAACAGCTCCATGAAAGGAAAGATGGTAGTAAAGGAATTCTGAGAAGTCTCCAACATTAATCCAGGTTTTTAGTCTGGGTCAGATCAAAGCACAGCATGGAAACTCAACTATAGCACAGAACTAACTTAGAACTGGATGTGCTACAAGCCAAGTTTTTTCCCTGAATACCCGAGTGAGAAGTTATCTTTGAAGGGCTAGAGTAGGAGGGAGAAATGCTAAAATCAGGGTCACACATACACATTTGCAGGCTAAGTGATCACTTGAAATTCACGTCAGCAGAAACATAATTGAATTTCTTCAAGTGGTGAAAAGCACTGTGTTTGTAAATGAGAGGAAATTCCTACCCAAGTCGAAAAATAGGTCAGTTAAGCTCTTTGACATAAATCACCCAGATCATAGCAAAGTCATAAAGCTGAAGAGACTAGGGGCCTGATTTCAACTTGGGCAGCCAAAATTGTTTACTTTATTACTATTTTATGGTAATTAACAACTCAATAGTTACCACCCTTATTACATGCTTTTAACAAAAAATATCACAGAGAAATAGGTTATTTCCATTTGACAGAAGGAAGCAGGGATCATAGAGATTAAGAAACATGGTCTCAATTGCAAAGCTTGTAAATGACAGAAGTAGGTTTTAAAGCAGGTCTGCGTGACTCCAGATTTTCAAACATTTATCAAAGTTTTGTTCTTTGTTTTTACTAATGTGATACATTTTGGATGTAAGAGCATAGGTAAATTGACTTTAATTTTTTTTTATGTAAATCAAGGACAAAGAGAAAGAAACATACAAAGTTTCCTTTCTAGTCTGATGTCACATACTATCTACACTGCCCAAGGAAATATATATATGTAGATAGGTGTCACAGAGTCAAAATATAAACCAACCCTACAAAAATCTTCAGGAGCCAATCAAAAACATTATTGGGTACTATCAATGAGTACTCATTAAGTAAATAAAAATAACATTAAAAACTGCAAGAACAAGTGTAATTAATCACTAAATTGGTATTAGAGATAAAAGTAGGGCAGAGGTCCAAAGGAAGGGGATAGTAACAACTGGGTCAGAGAATGAAACTTAGACCTAGAAGAAATTATGTAAGTAGAAAGGGCATGGAGGAACACAGAAGGTGAGAACTTACAGATAATATTACCATGAGCAAAGGAACTAGAATAAGAAGGCTATTAAACTGATAGGCCAGCTAGGAAACTGTCCTGGTGTCTGTCTACAAAAGGCACTAAGTTATCAACAGGATAGATCATAAATATGATGCTAAGAGCTCAGTTCACAACTTTGTGAATACTCAACAACATGTAGGCCAATTCTACTCCCACTGAAGAAGAAAATACCTAGCTGGAATAAAAATTAAAATAAGTGAAAATCTTTGTTGTTGCAGACGCCACCCCCAATAATGTTGAACAAATACTTCAAGAATGTTGGATTCATGGGTTGCTAAATTACTAGCCTGGTTTGGGAGGTTCAGTAATCAGCTTATATAAGAAAACTAAATGCTTCCATTCAGCCTGACCCGTGAGAAAGAGTGAACAAATATGGCTGGAATAAAGAAAGTACTTAGAGTTTAGAGTCAATTTGTAAAGGTTCTTAAATGACTGTCTAGTATCTTTAAACCAACAGTCCTTACCTGTACCTATTACCCCAACTACTCAGAGACAGACTTCCAAAGTATGTCTACAGATGTTATCTCCACCGTATCTTCTTGTGTTCACTCCTCAATCCATTCCACTCTGGCCTCTGGCCCTCACAGACATGGAATTATTCTTATTAAGGTCATTGATGGCCTCCATGTTGCCATGTTAATGGATCTATCTTTCTGTCCTCACTGTATTTCTTGGCAGTACCTGACAGAGTTAGCTCTCTCCCTCATGAAACACTGCAGGACTTTGGCCACCCCCATTCAGTCTTCCTTTCCTCTGGGAAGGGCTCCCTGCCATCCCCAGAGATCCAAATGACAGAGTTCCTCAAGATGTTACACAAACATCCTTCTTTTCTCCCTCTACACATTCTGTCTGGTTAATCTCATCTTTCCCATGGCTTAAATATGGTCCATATGATGCTATCTCTCCAATTTACATCTCTGGCTTAGACCTACCCTTTGTATTCCAGTCTTTTCTATTAAATATTTTATTTGTCATCTTCACTTGGATGTCTCACAAGAGGCCAAAGTTAGCTTGTCTGATACTGAATTCTTATTTTACCTCAAAATATGTTCCTTACCTACTCTCCTTCTTCAATAAGAGGTAGGCTAAGAACCTAGAGAATGTCTTTATATTTCCCTCTCCTTCACCTCCCAAACCAGTCTATTAATTCCTGTTAATTTTACATCCAAATTATATCTTGTCTCTGTTTCTCTCCAATTCCAGGACCACCACTATAGTCTAAGACAGCTCTTTCTCATACAATGCCTCCTAACCAGTCTCCTCTTTGTTTCTCTCTTCTAATCCATTCTACACAGAGCAGCAAACTCCTAAAAATTAAAAATGTAAACCAAATCTTGTTCACATCTGCTTAATACCCTGCAGAGTTTCTCATTTTAATTGGAATGAAATCCAAAGGCTTTACATGCCTTAGCCTCTGATTATATCTTCTCTTAGACCCCTCTCCCCCTGTTCACCATACACCAGCTGCACTGGCCTTCTTTCAGTTCCTAGAACAGGCCAACCTCTGTGCTTGAGAGGCTTTTCTCAAGAGTATTTACATGGCTAGCTGCTTTTAATCCTAGTGGGTTTGGCTTAAACTACACTAGCTCAGAAAGTCCTTTCTGACCACTGAGTAGAATTCTTTCTCCACATTACCACAATTATTTTCTGTGATAGCATATGACTGGTTTCCTTCATAGCACTTTATAATTTCAAATGCATCTTCACATTCAGAACTTTTAACTGGTTCATTTTCCTAATCTCTTTATTCTTTTTTCTTAGAAGTGATTACTTCCTTTTATCTCTTAAAGGAACCTCACCATTTGTATTGTATTTTATTTTTTAGTCTGTGTGAAGCCTTCTCGTTCTTTTAAACTCCCTTTCCTCCTTCCCCAAGTCCATCTCCTTTCACTGCTCCACGACCAACCATTCTAATGTTTTAGGTATCTCTTTAATTGTACATGTCCTTTTAAATATGCAGTGCTAATTTCCTGGGCATGGATGTGTAATTTACATAAATCCTACTGGTTTGTAGAGTTCATTCTATTTCTTGCTGTTTTTACTCAGCTACATGTTTTAGAAATCTGTTGTTCTATGTCCATTTAGCCATAGTTTCTAAGTGCTACATACTATTCCATTGTATTCGATCTCTTTGTTGCCTCAAGCTCCCCACTACCACTAACAAGCCTACAACAAATATCTTTGCAAACATTCTTTATGGAACTGATGCTCTGGGGGGAAAAAAAATCCAGGCATTTACAGACCATAGCAAATGTCAGTATTTAATTTGACTAAATGCTGCACAATTGCCCTCCAGAATGCCTGCTCCAATCTACATTCCTACCAGGGTTCCTAAAGTCTCATATCCCAACTGATATTTGGTATTTATCTTATTTTCTAATTTTTTGGCTAATTAGGTAAGTATAAAGTGATATTCCATTGTGTTTTTTAATATGCATTTTTCCAATTAACACGTGTTTGAGCATCACCTTCTATATCTGTTAGCTATATGGAATTTCCTTTCTATTCCTAATCCTTATTCATTTTTTAACTGAATTTCAAAAATAGGTTCTGGACTTTTTGTTTTCTTAGTCCCATGATCTTCTATTTTTAGATTCTGTAATGTACATTTTGGCATCAATCTTCTTTATTTCTTTGATGATTTGGGGTCCTGAACTCATTTTCCACAATGGAATTTTCCTGAGTATTCTAAGCGTTGGTGTCTCACCACAAAGCTTGGTGGCCTTGGTTCTCCATGGAGATTTCTGAGGTGTTGTCCTTAGATTACTGATGAAGTCTCCTGCCTGCTTTATTCCACATGGGCTGCTTCACAGGATTCAGTGCAAGGAAAATTCACTTTCTCATTTTGGAGAGTGATTATGTATTAATTAACTTTCTAAGAATATTGTTACTATAAGAAGAATCCTTTCAAGCATGTACTCACTCCAATCTCTCATAACTAGCCTTCTATGGGGGAAGGGCTTTTTGTTTGTTTACTTACACATTGTCTCTCATCTACTAAAGTATTAGCTCTGTGAAGGCAGAACTTATGTATGTTTCACAAAGCACATCCTAGTATCATTAGTACCTAGCCTCTGATAGTTACTAAAAATATATTTCTGAATGAAAAAAACATGTAGCCCCGTGTTTCCTCCACAGTTCGGATCTCGATAAATGTTAAATCCTTGATTTTCCCTCTTCTCCCTGATATTTAGTAAAATTACTACAGTGATACACAGAATGTATTAGAGGTGTGAAAAACAAAAAGGAAGACAAAAAAAGTAAAAATTGCCTTCAAAATAGAAAGGCAGCAATGCAAATACATAAAAGTTTTTTATTGAAATTTGTTGAAAATGAGGGCACAAAATTTAAGATTATGAAAGAAGAAGTGGTGTCAGGGGAAAGAAAAGAAAAACCCAAAAATAACTGTAGGATGATTAGCTTGAATAATAGATTGCCTGAAAAAGAAATAAGATAGGAAGTGTTATACATGTTGAATCTGACCTACTAAGAGGATACACAAGCTAGTAGTTGTTAAGCAGGCTTTGTATATGTAGGTAAGAGTGGTTATAAATGTATACCTATAAATTCCAGAGTTATCTGCCTATTGTACATAATTGAAATCATGAAGGTACCAACAGTTTCCTCAAGAAAAAGGTATATGTAGACTAAACTAGGTGGCTGATAATCAAATCCAGTAAACCACCACGTGGAGAAGGCAGGATTACAAAGATAATTAAAAGGGAACACACCACCAAAATTGGTCATACAGGTACATTTTGTCAAAGGAGAGAAATTCTAGGAGTGAAGATCTACAAGGCCAAAATAATATCTTACATTTATCAAGCATTATAAATGTACCACATACTGTTCTGTTTTAGGTTTGACCGTCTAAGACTGGTCCAGAATGGCCTCAGATGAAAAAATTGAATTTTCCTCCACATGCTTTTTATTATTAAGACTACTTTGGGAACGGGGTGTCTGTGAGCGGGGGGAACGTTTTAGGTTCACAGCAAAATTAAGAGAAAGGACAGAGATTTCCCATATATTCCCTGCCACTACACATGCATATACTCTCCATTATCAACTTCCACTGCCAGAGTAGTACCTTTGTTCTAATTGATGAACCTACATTGATGCATCATCATTACCCAAAGTCCATGGTTTACGTTACGGTCCACACTGGGTATCATACATTCTACAGGTTTGAACAAATGGATAATGACATGTATGCACTATTGTAGTACCACACAGTATTTTCACTTCCCTAAAAATCCTCTGTGTTCCACCTATTCATCTCCCCCCACCTTCCTGGAAACCACTGATCTTTTTATTATCTCTATAGGTTTACCTCTTCAGAATATCCTTTAGTTGGAATCATACAGTATGTAGTCTTTTCAGATTGGCCTCTTTCACTTGGTAATAAGCATTTAAGTTTCTTCCATGTCTTTTCATTGCTTGATAGCTCATTTCTTTTTACCACTACTAATAACCCATTGTCTGGATATATCATGGTTTATTTATCCATTCATCTAGTGAAGGACATCCTCATTGCTTCCATATTTTGGCAATTATGAATAAAGATGCTATAAACATCCATGTGTATTTTTCTGTGTGGATATAAGTTTTCAACTCCTTTGGGTAAATACAAAAGTACATGACTGCTGGATGGTATAATAAGAGTATGTTTAGCTTTGCAAGAAACTACCAAACTGTCTTCCAAAGCAGCTATACCATTTTGCAGTCCCAACAGCAACGAATGATATTCTACATCCTTGCTAGCATTTGGTGTTGTCAGCATTCTGGATTTGGCCATTTTAATAGGTGTGTAGTAGTATTTCATTGTTATATTCATTTGCATTTCCCTGATAACATATGATGTGAACATCTTTTCTTATGCTTATTTACCATCTGTATATCTTCTTTGGTGAAGTGTCTTTTAAGGTTTTTGACCCGTTTTTAATTGGGGTTTTTTTTGTTTTGTTTTTTTTTTTGCCGTACACGGGCCTCTCATTGTTGTGGCCTCTCCGGTTGCGGAGCACAGGCTCCAGACGTGCAGGCTCAGTGGCCACGGCTCAAGGGCCTAGCCGCTCTGCGGCATGTGGGATTTTCCTGGACCGGGGCACGAACCCGTGTCCCCTGCATTGGCAGGCGGACTCTCCTCTCAACCACTGCGCCACCAGGGAAGCCCTGGGTTGTTTTCTTATTGTTGAGTTTTAAGAGTTCTTTGTATATTCTGGGTAAACGGTCCTTTATCAGATGTGTCTTTTGCAAATATTTTCATGCAGTCTGTGGCTTTTCTTCTCATTCTCTTGACATCTGTCTTTCAGTTTTTAATTTTAATGAAGTCCAGATTTTTAATAATTTCTTTCATGGATTGTGCTTTTGGTGATGTATCTAAGAAGTCATCACCATACTTAAAGTCATCTAGATTTTCTCCTATGTTATATTCTAGGAGTTTTTTGACTTTGTGTTTTATATTTAGATCTGTGATCCGTTTTGAGGTAAATTTTGTGAGGAAAATGAGGTCTGTGTGTACATTCGTATTTTTGCATGTGGATGTCCAGTTGTTCCAGCATCATTTGTTGAAATGACCATCTTTGCTACATTGTTCCTCATCTAAGAACGGTCAACTGTATTTATAGGCAACTGCTTCTGGGCTCTCTATTCCATTTCATTGATCTATTTGTCTATTCTCTCGCCAATACCACACTTATCTTGATTACTGTTGTTTGGTAGAAAGTCTTGGTGCTGAGCAGTTAGTCCTCTGACTTTGTTCTCCTTTAACACTGTGTTGGCAATTCTGGGTTTTTTGCCTTTCCATATAAACTTTAGAATCAGTTTGTCAGTATCCACAAAATAATTTGCTAGGATTTTGACCGGTATTGCATTGAATCTATAGGTCAAGGTGGGAGGGATTTAAAAATATTTATTCTTTCTATCCATGAACATGGAATATTTCTCCATTTATTTAGTTCTTTTATTTCATTCACAAGAATCCTGTAGTTTTTCTCATATAGATCTTGTACATATTTTGTTAGATTTATACCTAAGTATTTCATTTGTGGAGTGTTAATATAAATAGTAGTGGGTTTTTAATCTCAAATTTCACTTGTTCATTTCTGATGTACAGGAAAGTGACTGGCTTTCGTATATTACCTGTATCCTACAATCTTGCTATAATCACCTATTAATCTTGCTGTAATCACCTATTAATTCCAGGAGGGTTTATATCTATGTAGGGTTTATATCTATGTAGAAAATCTTTCAGATTTTCTACATAGATGTTCATGTACTCTGTGAACAAAGAGCATTTTATTTCTTCTTTCCCAATCTCTATACTTTTTCTTTTCTTTTCTTATTGCACTAGCTAGAATTTCTATTATGATGTTGAAAGGAAGTAGTGAGAGGGCTCCACATGAGAGATCATCCTATATCAGACCAGCCCAGGCTTGTTCATACTAGGTTCAGGGTTCCAGGAAAGAGCAGAAGAGTGCAAGGTTTTTTGAGACCTAGGATCCAAACTGGCACAACACCTCTATTCCCCATTCTATCATCTAAAGAAAATTACTAAGGTGGTCCAATTTCAAGAATAATTAAATATATCCACTTCCCAAGGGGAGAAGTTTGCATAGTCACATTGCAGAGGACAAGACTGAAAGGAAGCCATCAGTTGGGGCTATCAATCTACCTCAAAGGTAAAAAGAACTTTCTAAGTCAAAAATCCTTTTGCAAGAAAGGTTGAAGACTCAACAGAAAGAGGATATTTTATTCTGGGTTTATTTTCTTGACATTAGAACTTGTGCATCAGTGTAGGAGTTCACTCCTTACTGAGTGCAGACTACCTATGCAGTACTTTGCAACATGCTGGAGACTTGGGATAAGGAGACAGCAGCCCTATCCCCAAGATCTAGGAAAGTATACAGACAAGCCAATAAATGTTTATAATAAAGTATGGTAAACTTATGATGAAGAAGCCACAGAGTCAATGGGATCAGGGAAAGCAAAGCTTGTAACATAAGTAGGTATGAGAAGGAAGTCTGGAAAGGAAAAATTGAACATGTAGGATAATTATGTAGATCTTTTTTCTTTTGTTCTATTCTAATGATAAAGGGCATATCTGGGACCAAATTTCATCAAGATTAAATGTTATCACCTCTCTTTTGACTTTCTTGTGGTCTCTGTTCCAACCTGTTTTCCCATATCCTGGTCACCACGACACTAACTATATCCCCCATAACTCTTATTGAGTACATACCAACTAATTTGCCCTCTAACCACTTCATTTCTCTCTATTCTTCTGCTTCTAGGATTCACTGGGATACTTACATCTCCCTCTCCTGTGTCTATGCTTCATCTCCAACACCTTAGGCTTCATAGAGAGAACAGACTTTTACTTTCATTTTTGTTATTAATAAGGACAGTCCACAGTAATTTGTCTAACTTCAAATTCTCACATAGTCTGACTTCAAATTCTCACAACTACTGTGATGATCCCACCAAAAAGAAAAAACAAAAATTTTAGAAACTAATGCAAAATTAATGCTAGAAAAATGCCATAGGATACAATTAATTTTGCTACTCTTTAAATGAAAGGATTAGTAAAAGGGACCATAGCCAAATGGCCTTTGATGACAAAAAATAAAACAAAGCATGTAAATACATGGCATGAAAATACTTGTAGGTGTCTCTAATAACACTTCTTTGATCTGTAAAGTTGCAGAATGAAACACAAACTCTCTGCTAATTCCATTAGGGATCTAATAAGCTAGCAGGACTCTAACACACAAATGGAATAATTGTCTTCATCCGCAGCAGGACAATTTACCAGAAGAAGAAACCATTTAGATGACACAATTAAATTATATTTCTTCTCTTTTTACTCCGGAAAAACTAAGAAGATAAACATTAATGTTATTTATGAGTTTATTTCAGAGTTCTCCCTTATTTTCCCTTCTTGCCTAGTTTTACCATCATTTACCGTCAAGCTACTTCTATGTACATCAGACACTCTTGGTTTCCTATCCAACAGTCATTGCCCCTCTCTTCCTTCCTCATGAACATCGGTCCCAGTCCTAGCCTAGATGTGGAGCCTTAAATATCCTAGCCCATCAGAGTAGTTCCAGTCCTCACAACAATCTGTATTGTGATTTTGTCCAGCGAAACAGAAGTGCAAATATACTGGGAGGCTTCTGGAATAAGTTTCTATTGTCATAAAAAGAGACAAGGAAAAATGGTTACACTTTTGCTGGATGTCATCGTATCTCCATGTGATACCTAGGACTGTAGCAACCATCTTGTCTCCACATGGGAAAGAAGCCTCCATAACGAAAATAGCAGAGAGACAAGATAGAAGGAACCTCTATCCTTGATGACTTCACTATATCCCCTAATTAACCAACCTTGGAGCAGCCCTATTCTACATGACAAAATAAATTTTTTATATGTAAACTTTTGAGGGTTTGGGTTTTTCTGTTACATATAGCAAAAAGTATTCCAACCAAATAATCTACACTAAATACAATTTTTTATTGTGAAATCTTGTAGGACATAATTTGGGCAGAGTGGTTATACATCAAACTGCTCAGTATTTATTTAATAGAAGGACCTCAGCACCATGGAATGATGAGACCTCTATAACTAA
This sequence comes from Phocoena sinus, assembly GCF_008692025.1. Taxonomy (NCBI): domain Eukaryota; kingdom Metazoa; phylum Chordata; class Mammalia; order Artiodactyla; family Phocoenidae; genus Phocoena; species Phocoena sinus. Next base: position 118,505,380 of record NC_045764.1, on the reverse strand, counting down.
ATTAGCTTTGTAGTTATCATGAAGCAATCCAGACAAACCAAAATCATAAGACAGAGGTGTAAACTTGTCTTCAAAATACTGTTATTACTATATTGAAATGTTTCAAATTTTGTGACTACAGAGACAAAATAATGATGCAAAGTTGTAATAAATTAATGATTTCTAGAGCCAATAAAAGTATTTTTCTTTTTAAAATGGAAACAAATGTTTCTTTATCGATATTGTACATAAAAATTTACAGATGACATGTAAAGAGTAAAACACATGTTTCACTAGCCTCATATCAGAGGCAATGTACTTTAGTAGTCACGCTAAGGAATCTGGACCCATTCCCCAGTCCCTAAAGTTGCCGTTGATTATAGGAGCGACCTTTGAGACCAATATGGATCAAATTCCCGAGATTCACTGAAAGAAACTGAGCAGCAAAGACAGTTCCTCTTTGAAATTCTCACCTGTTCTTGCTGCTTATGACCAAAAATGTTGCAGCCATGGCTATTGCCATTTATAAGGTAATCATGAAATACCAGCACTGTCTATGATGACAAAATATGGGATTCTGAGTTGCCTGCAGAAATTCTTCAGAATAATACAGCAAACACCATGAGTAGTGACCTAAGTGAGAATTAGCAATGCTCTGCCATCCAACTGTGTGACCTTGGGCACATCCCACCTCTGATCTTCCTATAAAACAAAGGAATTGGGACAGATGACCCTCACAGTCCTTTTCACTTCTCACATTTCATCGCTATTATCACCACCACAGATTTAGGATAGACTGCACGTTTTGATTACATCCTAGGAATTGGGCTAAGTGCATTACATGCTAGGTCTCATTTAATTATCTCAGTAGCCCTATGAAGCAAGTACCCACTTTCCATTCTAAAAATTAGAAAACTCAGGCTCAGAGAGATTAAGTGATTTTCTCAGCACACAGGCTGAAATGTCTATTTCCTACTCTAGATTGCTTATTTCGATTCATTAACAAATGACTAAGTATAGAACAAGTCTGAAACATATTATGATGCACCCCTGGTGTGGTACTTTGCTCTCAAAACTAGACATCTGAACCATGTTAACACATTTTAAAAGGAAATAAAAACTAGAAAAATAACCTCATTAGTAGAAAGTGGTAAGATCAATTTTAAATATCTTTTTTTATCAATATGTACAATTTGCCTACCTAAAGAGAAATCTTTGTAATTTTTTCCATTATACTTTAAATGTGCATCTGTCTTTCTAAACAGTCTCGTCATATACTCCATGTATTGCTCTTTATGGTCAACAACAAAAAAAAACTTTTGAAATAAGTAATATATCATTTTATTTTCTGTCATATTTTTGTTTCTTTAGTTTCCAGTTCAATTAACAATTGGACATCCAACACAAGTACCATTTTATTTTGAAAAATGAGAGTCTGCTCTAGATACCACCCACTTGCCATTGTAATAGATAGAATTACTGATTATATATAACCTTCTCAAAAGCAAGAGAGGATACACAATTGCCTCCCACCATTGTGATAGTACATGGCAATTACAATTAGCACCTAGAGAAACAGTACATAAATGCCATCCACTAAACTAACAGAGAGAGAGAGATTAGAGGCATAATAGCCAAAGCAGTAGAGAGAATGAACAACCCTCAGTCCTTATTCTGAGCAGAAAAGAAGGCAATCTACACTCAGAAGCACCATCTCAAGAGAAATCTTTTGTTGAAGGATGACTCATATTATGTCTTTTACAAGATCCTTTTGCTCACTTTCCAGAAGAAACAGGAAAAGGTGAATATAAAATTGAAAAACAAAAGGGGTTTAGCCAGCCCACAGGTTCCAAGAAAACAAAATATGATGACTTCACCAGTGACAATTATGACTTTATATACAGTGAAGTTTTAGAAAGCAAGACATGAAATTGATATCTCCTTTGGAAGTTTATCTTTTCCTAGGAAATCAGATTTATACCCATAGTCAGTTATCACATGTTGGTGGGGATTACAAAACATAGATGTTCTCATAATAATACAGGCATTGGGCTACAAGCTATTTCAACGTACAGATTTTAAGACACTCTTCATCTTCACGTCTTGCTAATTTTTTTTTATGTTTAATACAATGTTTCACCAGGCATATAATTCCTTCCTCCAAATGTGTCAGTACTTTAGAAGAAAAGGAGGGCTGATTTTTCTATTTTTACTAATAGAAATTTATGGCGATAAAAATGTGTGCTCTTAAAGAGACAGATTAAGACTGATTCCTGCACTGCTGATTGACAGCTATGGGCTTGGCTGGGCTGGGTTTAAATAGATGCTTCTTATAAAAACAAATAAATACCCACATTTGCTATGCTAGTTTCTATTTTTGAAACAAACAACCCCCCAAAATCTTCTGAGTCCCTGCAACACAAAACCCAGCCAATGCAGGAGCAGAATTTGTATTAGTGTCATGGAACCATGGAATGTTCCACATATGTGCTTCTCATGTTTAACCACATATGTGCTTCTCAGCGATATAATCCATAAAGCATACAGTCTGCACAACCTGCAGAAGCATGAATTGTGCTATAAGGAAACAATATTTTTGAAGTTACAATGTTGTGATGTTTGTAGCAGGGCTGGTAGGTTGAAAAGCCCGTGAAGAGACAGTAATGTTTCTTTTTCACAAAGAAATCTACTGAAAGAGACTGTGGCATGTGGCAGCATAATGCATAATACTACATCATTTTTTTTTTTTTTTTTTTTTTTTTGGCTGCATGGCTTGCAGGATCTCAATTCCCCGACCAGGGATTGAATCTTGGCCACAGCAGTGAAAGTGCGGAGTCCTGACCACTAGACCACCAGAGAACTCCCTCAAATTCTTAAAACACCAATGACTATCCTTATCATAGACTGAACAAGTATCTTTGACACATTTTTATCCCTGCCTTTGTTTCATATGTTTACAGAAAATAAACATACTGAGGGTTCACTCTTCTTACTGAAAGTAAAGATCTTTATATACCCAGGAGAAAGAAAACCAACAGAAAATAAATAGAATAAGATTACAAAGCATTTAATTGTTAAGGTCATCATCCCATATTCTGACAGTTCCTTCACTGGAAAGGCTTGGTGTCAGAATCTGAAAATACAATATTCTGCACCATTCAAGTTTCCAAAGGAACCCATAATTTCCCCAGTGAGCCAGTTAAAATAGTAACAATAACCATCAACAATATTTATAAAGTACCTAATATGGAGTGGGCACTATTCTAGAACTACATGTGTGTACCTCTCACCTAATCCTCACAATAACCCTTTAAAGAGAAATTGTTACTTACCACATATCATGCTGATTTTCAAAGTAACCCATTTAGGGAAGAAATGAGATCTCAGGATTATTAAAGCAAATCTGGGCTATGTGTGGCATTTCTCAACATGGTCATTTATATGGTTGCCAAGCAATAATTATACAGCATCATTTGCATCTATAAACCAATATATTGACAGGAAAATCAGAGTAGGTTAATGGCATCACATCCCTGTCAACTCTTCTACCATGATATATTTTTCAGTTCTTATCCAAAATAAATAAAAACAATAGCAATATATTTAAACATTTTACATCATAAAAGTGTTATCTAAGATATGAACCATTGTCTTTGAATGTCCCTTAGACTAAGACTCATACAATCAATTCCTTCTATATGGAGAAGAAGTGTTAACTCTGAACAACTACAAATGGGTCCTTTATTAAACACTGAAAGCTGTGTTATAAAATCTGTTTCCCTCTTTGCTTGGCTACTGGGAAGATAAAAATTAAGGTCCTTAATTCAACTATGTCCGCTTCTTCAGTTTAGGTTTTCTAGTATAATATTTTCCTCCTATTATGAGATTATGAGCTTGTAATGAGCTAATAGGCTGTTCATTTATCTTCACTAGGCTTCCCTCTAGCCCACTGGTTAAAAACTACTATGTACCAAATACTGTACCAAATACTGACATAAGTTTGGGGTGGACACTGAGGAGTTATAGTTTCTAAAAGCTTCTGGGTGAGTCTAATGTTCAGCCAGGACCTAGAACTATTAACACAGCCCTCTCAGCTCAGATCAAGAGTTAAATGGAATGCTGCAGGATTGCTGTGGAATAGTTTCAACTGGGAAAAAAAAAAAAAAAAAGATTAAAAAGAAAAAATTAAAAGCCCACTATGTAGCAAACCATCTTGCCTTGCTAAAAAAAAGAAGGTGTTCCAGAAAATTCAAAAGATCAGTCTACGCATCACCATCCTCTTATATACAGCGTCTAGACAGCATCAGGGACATTCACTCCCTTTTGGTGAAGCAGAGTGTAAAGCATCATTAACTGCCCCTAATACTCATCTTGCTACGGAGGAGGAGTCGGAGTCGTCATTCAATTCACTCCCTCAGCGAGGGGCACAGTAGAGGCCCTTGCACGCTTCCCTCCTATCTACTATGAAGGAAATGGTGGCATTTTTCTTGATTTGCTAAGTCATTTGCTGAGTCACTAAAGTTGCCAGGAGCAGGGAACCACACAAGTGAAAGCAAGCAAAGCTGAGAGCAGGCATGGCTAAGATTCGAGAGTCTCTTCAATCAAGAGGAAGTGTGTGGGTGCTCAACAGCGCATGAGGACCCTAGAAGCAAAAGGTCTCATCTTTCTAATCTTTGGTAGCAAGATAACTGAACTGTGCACACAGAGCTGAGCAGAGGCCCCAGAGGATAAATTACTACACTGCAGCTGAGAATCAGAACACAGGCTCTGGTCACTCAGAGAATCAATAACCAGTTTCACACGAGTGCAGCAGTGACCAAGAGGGATTGAATAGCAAACTCACCTCCTACAGATTTGTGGCCACACGTATGCAGATATCCCCAGCCGGCACCCCAACTGTGGATAGTCACAGACTAGTCATACGATCACACATCAACAGTCCAAGGCAAGGATGGGAAAGCAGGCCCAGGAGGAAGGGAGAGTATGAGAAAGTAAGTTTGAACCTTGCAGGTTTACACTTTCCAGAAACTCCCCCTTACATCCAACTAGACTAGGTGGAAGTTGAGACCGATCTTATAAATTGGGAAATGGCTACGGTTTGGCTATCGAAAAAAAAAAAAAAAAATCACAGGATTGGGCTTATATTTAAACTGAAATGAAATAATATGCAAACTGTCTTCTTAAGGAAGCTTAGGTACTTCAAGGCCAAGTACTACAGCTTGGGGAGAGTTTCAGATAAGAATACTCACATTTGCGCATATCTAGGTGGTAACTATTTAACCAAGATTCACCATAACTGTAACATTCTCCATTTCCATTTGTGTTTGTTAAAAGGTAAACTGAGGCATATTAAAAAACTTAAGAATGTATTTGAGCACAAATGGATTTGACCAGGGCTGCTATAGCAGATCCTCAAGTGAACAGGCATCTAGGCTTTTTTGATTTCTCTGCTCCAACCTCCTTTGAACATGGCTGCCAACCTCAAGGTCATAAGATGCTACAGGATGCTTCCAAATTCCAGGAAGAAAGAAGGCAAAAGAGAAAAAGTCCAAATGTGCTCACCCTTGTTGTTTCAGTCCCTGTTAGAGAGATGTCCTGAAGTCTGCCCATGGCTGTCCACCTGCCTCATCATGGCCACATCTAGATGCAAACCAGGCTGGAAATGCAGCCTTTTAGCTGGGCATGTCACCAGTCCAAATAAATCCAGGGCTCTGTTACTAAAGAAGAGGAGAATAGATATTGCAGAGACAACGAGCAGTTTCTGGTACTTTTCCTAGGTCATGCATTTAGTTGCCATGGGAACAACAAGAAAGTAAGGTTGCTAGACCTGAGCTGAACCTTCTAGTGCCCAGACCAAGTTCCAGTCTTTGCGAGACCTGCTAAGTGTCGAGATTTCCATCTTCCTTATCTCACCTTAAAATAAAATCTTTTTTTTTAACTAAAAAAAATGGATTTGAATCAGGTAGCATCGATCTAGCAGATAGGAGAACTGCACAAAATGAAAGACTTTTATAGGCAGAAAGGAGCAGGAACAAGGAAGTTATACTAGGCCAAAAAGCAGGTTGGTTATCACAAACTTACTTTCCTTTAGGGGATGGCCGGGACTATCAGGCAGATTATTACTGCTGATCTGGTAATTCCTAATTGACTGGTTTAAGGTTCCATTTCTGGAAGAGCCAAAACTGTAATTAAGTCTCATTTTGGTGATGTGGGGCTTAACATAAGCAACTCCATTTTGGACCTATTGTCTTGTTCTTAACATGCTTTAAAATTTGGAGCTGTTGGGGCTTCCCTGGTGGCGCAGCGGTTGGGAGTCCGCCTCCCGATGCAGGGGACACGGGTTCGTGCCCTGGTCCGGGAGGATCCCATATGCCGCGGAGCGGCTGGGCCCGTGGGCCATGGCCGCTGAGCCTGCGCGTCCGGAGCTTGTGCTCCGCGACGGGAGAGGCCACAACAGTGAGAGGCCCGCGTACCGCAAAAAAAAAAAAAAAAAAAAATTTGGAGCTGTTTTCTTATTACTCATGTTTCAGGAGTTTAGATTTAGTTTTTAATTACCTTTTAGCTGAAAGCTGTTTCAAATGACTTTCAAAGGTTATGATATACAAATAACATTCTGACATTTATTTTGGTCAGCAATGATTAATATAGTATATGACCAGAAAGTATCTATTGAACATATCTACATACTACAAAGATGCACTATTTTGCTATAACTTGGGGTCTTACATGTAATAAGACACTGTATTGATCTTTGAAGTCTTGAGTTATTGTGCTCTTTTAAGTAGTTAAGAACTCATTCTCTGTATTCAGACATATCTAGATTCAAATACATGTCCTACATCAAACTAGTTGTGTATTTTGAGGTAGGATATTTAACCTAAGATTTAGTTTCTTCATCTGTACTCAGGAATCTGATAGGCACCTAATAAGGCTACTGTAAAGATAATACATGATAATGAATGAGAAGTCTAGCACTCTGGACAGTAGTAAGTGCTCAATGAAGTCAGCTGTGAGTTACTATTATTTCTGCCATTGAGACAAATGGGAGAAAAGAGGTTGAAAAAACTTCCTGTTCAGGCTTTAACAGTAGATAACATAAAATCTAAAACACAAGCAGAAGACAGGAAATAGCTCGGGTCCCCCAGTCCATACTGTGGTTCTCTAAGCCACGGGAGTTTGTTCGGATCTCTTATTATCTTTGGTCCTGGGTTTGCAAACTGGGGGTGAAACAAAGATTATTGTGAGGATTAAATTGATATCTATAAGATGATTATCCTGATGCTAGGCACACAATAGGTGCCCAGAACATGACAGCTACAATTGTTACCTGTCAGGAAAGATGTCTTTCCTCTAAAAGTTAGGGGGAATAGGGCTAGAAAATACCTAGAATAAAATGTAAATGTGAGGCCTTAATTATTTAAATGTTGAGTGGAAGTCAATTACATTTCCATTAAAATGCAAACGTGCATTGGAATTCCTGCAGGGGTACATTACAGAGAGGAATGGGCTGCAGAGTGCAGAGAGCAGCAGTAGGATCCTTGTGATGAGATGACAGGCATGAGGATAAAGAGTAGGAGTGGGTGCTGTACTAAGCTGGTGTGTGCTTTGAGAAGAAACGAAAAGTGAAAGTAGAAGCTACCAAAGATGTGCTCCAGCACCTTGGGGACTGACAGGGGACACAGAGGCTGAGAAAATTAGTCCTCCTATAGGAAATTAGCTCCTCTGGGGATGCCAGGAGATGCTGGCTGACTTTGGAGGGGAGGCCAAGAACTCAGTCTGGTTGTCACCATAATCCAAAGGGATAAATTAGAACCACAACCAAGAAAGCTTCAGTTCACTAGAGAGACAGTAGTTTGAAAGTGAAACATTATTAGTTTCTTAGGGATGCCATAACAAATTACCACAAACTTGGAGACTTAAAACAAGAGAAATGTATTCTCACTGTTCTGGAGGTGTCCAAAATCAAGGTGTCCCCAGGGCTGCACGACCTCTGGAGACTCTAGGGGAGAATCCTTCCTTGCCTCTTTCAGCTTCTGGTGGATGTTGACATTTGTTGGCTTCTGGCCACAGTACTCCAAACTCTGCTTCTGTCTTTACATTGCTTTCTCCTCTATGCCTGTCTTCTCTTCTGTCTCTTATAAAGAGCCTTGTAATTGGATTTAGGGTCCATCTGAGTAATGCAGGATAATATCATCTCAAGATCCTTCAAAGACCCTTTTTCAAAATAAAGGAATATTCACAGGTTCCAGGGATTTGGATATTGACATATCTTTTGGAGAGCCAGAACTTAAACCACTACGGTCCATCCTCTGAACCCCAAATTCATTTCTGTCCCATGCAAAAAATGTATTCAATTCATCTCAAGATTCCCCCCCAAGACACCAAATGTGAACCTATTACAGCATCAACTGTAAGTACAAAATTACATCTAAATATCACTAGTTCAAAAGTCCCAAATCTCATCATCTAAATCAGGTACAAGTGAGACTCTATGTGTGATTCATCCTGGGGCAGAATCCTCCATCTGTGGACCTGTGAAACTTAAAAGCAAGTTACCTGCTCTCAAAATACAATGATAGAAAAGGCATAGGTTAAAAATGCTAGACATTTCCATTCTAATAGGGAGAAACTGGAAGGAATAAAGGGGTTACCTATCTCCAAAAAAGTTTGAAATGCAGCAAGGGAAATTTCGTGAGGTTTCAAGGCTTGAGAATAATCCTCTGTGACTCAAGGCTACTTGGCATCCATTCAAGGCCTGCAGTTCTGTCCTTTGGGCCCACAGCTTCTAGATAGGCCTCTGTAGCAGCTTTGTAGGCCTCTCAGCCTAAAGCTTATGCCTCTGCCTGTGGGATCACTGCTCTGCCCTTGGAGTCATCCTCCTTTTTCTTGAAGGGTACCACCTGTTTGCAGGCAAGTAGCTCTATCAACCTGTTCCCTGCCTATAGATTCCTGGGAGTCCAATGGCCTTCTTTCATTTTATCCTGTCTCTGTCCCTTTTAGTCCAGGCTTACAATGTATCTGCTGATATATTATTCTTACAAACCTGGTGGGTCTCCTGTGTATATCAAGGGGATTCATGTCATTAGGAGTGGGTCCTCCACAGATCTTTCCTGGATAACTCCTTCTCTATTCCTGGCTTCTGCTGAGATTGTTATGTGAATCCATGATTTACACATGTAATCTCTTCAAGCAAAATGTGGTCTAGCCCCACCACTGGCTTCTCTCCAGAGAATGCTTTCCTAACAGTGCATCTCCTAACATTAGCACTTTTTGCAATCTGGATAGGCTGTAAATTTCTCAAACCATCAAGTGCTGGTTTCTTTTGCCTTAACAGTTCTTTCCTCAGTTTATCTCTTTCCTCTTGCATTTTACTGTAGTCAGAAAAAAAGAAACCAGGCCACATATTCAACACTTTACTTGGAAATCTCCTCAGCTAAATATCCAAGGCCTTCACTTCTAAGTTTATTTTCCACCTATACAGCAAGAAGCACGTTTGCTCTATTTTAGAATAAAATGTTCTTCATTTCCTTCTGAGTCCTCACAAGAAACACCCTTAGCATTCATATCTCTATGAACACTCCTCACTTCCTTCTGAGCACTCATGAGAATCCAGGCTTTTTCTATCACGCACCTCAAAATTCACCCAGCCTCTAGCCATCATCTAACTCTAAAACCTCTTCCACACTTTTAGGCATTTGTTGCAGCAACACTCCCTTCCCAGTACCAAAATCTGTATTAGTTTCCTATGGATGCTACAACAAATTATCACCAATTTGATGGATTAAAGCAACGTAATTGTATTCTCTCTCAGTTTTGGAGGCCGAAGTCCAAAGTTAAGTTTACAGCACAGGCACACTCCCTCTGGAAGTGCTATGGGAGGATACTTCTTGCCTTGTCCAGCTTATTGTGGCTTTCAGAATCCTTGGCTTCCTTGACTTGTGGCCACATTACTCTTATCTTTGTGCCATCTTCACATTGCCTCTTCCTCTTCTGTCAGTTGAATCTCCCTTGTGTGTCTGTAGTAAGTATACTTATATACATATAAGTGTACTGATTGGAACACCCAGAAAAACCACAACCCTAAGGTTAGGTCCAAAAAAAAAAAGAGGGGAGGGAGTGGGACTTGTAAATGAAGCAACAAATGCCTTGCTAAGACTGGTCAGTGTTCAGCTACCTAGACACATGAGCAGAAGGAAAGAGTACTTGTGCTTTAATTTATCCTGTCTTCATTTGATCACTGCTGGTACCACAGACCACAGCAATATTCAGTTGTGCACTTCAGCTAACAGGTATGTCTGACATGTGGACATCTAGAAAGGGTGAGAGGGAAAAGAGGACCACAAAGAGGTGAGACTGAACTGAAGAAAGGTCTAGAACTTGGAGGAATGCATACAATGAGGTAATGCACTCCCTAGCCTCATGCCCTGGAACAGTGGCAAAAAAAAAAAAAAAAAAAGAAAAGAAAAGGTGACAGGAGATTTTCAAAGAGGTAAAGAAGGGAATCCACCTGTATTGACATTATGTTCTATTTTCATAGCTGAGCAAGTTTCAGAATTTTCACTTAAACCTCTCTGAACTAGAACTGTGCCCAAGCACATTATCTGCCCCATGAAATCCCCACCTCCTGGCAGGTTGCTGTACTGCTCAGTTTCTCAAGCCACTGCTTCTCTCCAGGGTTTCTAAAATCAGATTTTTGTGATTCTTATGCTATATCCCATGCCTATCTAACCTATGACCTACGTTCCTTTACTGAAAGTTGGAAAATATTATTTTCTGAAGAGGAAAACCAATGAACTAGAAGAGTTAACAAGAAAATTAATACTTAAATGACCTTGAATCTTATAAATAAATGTCCTTTTAAATAAAATAGTTTTCTTCTAGGTCCCTGAAATTTCAGTCTAGTGTAGGTTTTTATGGTCAATTTATAAAGCTCCTAAAATAGAATTTACCGAGAAAGGAATAGAACACAAACTCATTTAAGGAAACAGTCATCTCCCTTAGTATGTAAAGCAAGTACATCAAAAAGCAACTCTATAGCAAGATGTAGGAGCAAGGTCATATCTTTCTAAGGCTAAATTAAGATAAATTTCAAATCTCTCTCCTTAACACCTTGCTAAAGAAAATTGCATTTCTTTCTACTATACTTACTAAAGTTTCTGTGCTTCCTGTCTTTAATGACCAACGTCTTTGACCAGCCTCTGCTGAAATCTCATAAAGATGAACTCCAGTTACAAGCATAGCACAGCGCTGAGGTTGCATAAGCTGACTGCAAACAGCTGTTTGGGGCCCAATGCCTAGATGAGGGAGCCACCTCTCTATTTTAGCTCTGTTTTAGAACTGCCCTTGATTAAACTGACCAAAGAGTATTATTTTCTTTAACATTCTTCTTTTCATCATCAATATCTTTTTTTTCAAAGCATACAGAAAGATCAAAAGAGCTGAGGCTTCTAGTCTGTCTGAATTACCCCGAGCACATTGAATGACCTTGACTAATTGGTTTCTAATGTTTCTGCTGGCTTAGCACAAAACAGGCACTTCGCCTCTGTAGAAGCAATCCCAAAGCACCTGAGGAAAGTGAGTGGATGTCCTGGTGGGTATTTTATCACCTGAAAACTTAACAAGATTCATCAGTTTTCAAGGATCATATGTGCAACACAAGGTTAAGATAGATGTCATTAGAGAAGTAGACTCAGATTCCAAAAAGTCTCTGAGTACAGAATCAGAAGACTTTGAGTCCTTATACTTAAACAAACACACACCCTGAGGCAATAAGTATGCCTAAAAACTGTCAAATATTTGCTATCAGTTTAAATCTGCTGGATTATTTCAAATATCTCCCAGCATTGCTTGCCTGTTGTTGAACTGGTATTTCAGACTTATCTTCCTTATTCTCACCTATTGCTCTATTTCAGTAGCCGCTGGAATACAGCAGATCTTACCAATCCCTTCCATTAATTTCTTCACATTGTTCATTTTTAAAGCCACTCAAGTAAAAATAACAGTGAGCACAATGCTATCACCAGTGAATAAAACAATAATAAAATTATAAAGAGTGACAAGGTAATAAAGACACTTAGAATATCCATTTTTAAATCTCCTTAGACACCATTTTTAATATCTTTTTTTAAAAATTTAGTTACCATAACTAAATTTTCTATTAGTCTGCAGCAGAATAAGTTTTCAAAGTGTCCTGCTGTCAGCCTGTCTTCTCATATCAACCCATGTCTCTTCTGGTGCTGCTTCCTCTGAACACCACTCCACATACAAAAACACATTTAAGGTGCTTTCTTTTTTTAAGTGTTCCTTTACTGTAGAAAAAAAAAATTATAATGAACTACTCAGATTTTCCAAATATATTTAATAAAATGTTGGCTAAATGGATGCATTAGAGTTATGCCATTGTCAGCCAAGATAAGAACAGCTTTGTTTTAGTGAACAGATACTGAAGAGATAGTAAAGGACTGAATTTAGATGAGAAAAGAAGGATGTTTCTGTACCCCTGTCCTTTTACCTTCCTTGCTCTTAAATAATTTGAGAATCTTGTTAAGATACTGTGAAGTATAAGACTGTCTTAAGCTGAAATGTGGGTGACTGTTGAAATAGAAAGAGTTGAAGAAACACGTAGACTCATCATTATTTGATGGCAGAACAAAACATTATGGAGAACGTCATAAAGCTCAGTTTATCTCCTTTCTTCCTGTGACTGGATTTAAATGAGTACAAGTATTTTCAGTAGAGTGTGACTGTACTACACACGGAAATCAGAGCATTTATTTTATACAACTGTTCGTCAGAGTAATCGCTGTAACCCAATAACTAGAGGAATTTCCTTGACCTATGCAGAGAACATGGCCACATATTTATAATTCTGAATTCATCTTGGTAATAAGACTCCAGTGATAGTCAACACATATTTCCAACACAATCTTACACAAAATGCAGTATCATCTAAACTCCAAGTTAGATTTCATTGGCTCACAAGAAGAACATACCCTTTGAATCCATATTTAAGCACAGGACTGTATATTTAATCAACTTTTGAGCAACAGTGAAGTTGGGAATGGAACCTTAGACTCTAGGCCACAATTTGTACTTTGAAGATCAACCTGACAATAATTACCAAGCGTGACCAACTAGTCCTTGTAAACTTTGTGGAGATAAAGATAATATCTAACATATTTGGCCTCTAGCAAATTGCTGAGACAAACAACTAAGAGTTTTATTTTTCCCTCTAAAGCAGAATTCATATTCTACTCCCAGGTTTCTTCTGTGCCTACACAACAAAGTATCTACTGTGGCCTCCTAGAAAGTCACATACTGTTTCTACAAGGGCTAAAAGAATTTTTCTGAGCTGGTCCGGGAAACTCAATGGTACAGTAATCCATTTACTTCTCCCAAAGTCACAGCCTAAGAATCCTCATACCTTCTTAACTGATGTTTTTACCTCTAAGTTTCTGGATAAAATACAAATGTCTTACAAAAAATTGAACTGCAAATCTGAAACATAAAATCTCAAGCGTTACTGGTTTCTAAGTATTTAACTAATTTGTTGTAAATGTAGACAAGAGGAAAACGGAAGATTAATTACATTTCCATTACACAAAAGTCTTGAGAATATTCAACATTTAAAACAAAGTATAAGGCTAAATAAATTACCATAAGATAGAGTATAATGTACTTCACAGGCAAGGCATGGAAGATATAGAATATTTTGGATAAATATGTTTTGGACCAGACAACATGACTAGGCAGTCCAATATGTGATTTAATATCAATGGTGCTTTTTTTGTTTGTTTTTCAATTCTATACTTCTTCACCGAGAGAGATTTTAAATGTATAAATATATCAATCAAGGAAGGAGTCAGAATGCCTAATCTCTTATTCAAAAGAAGACGCATTTGCACAAAGATGACATTTCATGCTTTCCTAAGAAATGTCCATTGAATTTATATTTTTAAATACTGATTTTTTCCTGTATTAAACAGTAATGCAATGTTCTAATTAACTTTGAGCCCAAAATAGGAAAATAGGAGGAAAGGGGTAGTGAATGAAAATAACCAGCTGTCTTCCAATTCAAGCAAGGGTCTAACGTGAGAGACCATTACATTGTCTAAGATCTTCCAGGGAAGTATTAAGAGAAGGTTGTGCAATCCAATGGTGACCAAACAGACTCCAATCTAAACGTAATAGTGACTGTAAACAAAGGTTACTATGAATGGAAAATGATGGAAATGTCATTCCAAAGAGAAAGTATATAATTTCATCTCAATTGTGAAAATCCCAGAGTAGCTCAGAGGAAACAGCTTAAGCCTGCAAACCTCTAATGGTTATGATAAATTAAATTTATTCTTAAAATTTAATAATATTACATAATTTGCTTTTTCCAATTTACTTGAACCACCTCTTTATTAATCTAGTTTTATTTTTATTTAATTGCACAGAGAAGCTTTATGTTGAAGAAAAAGGAGTAATCATTACAAACAGAAGAGTTAGTTTTAATTTCAGAGTTATTCTTAAGTTGTCACAGAAAAAAATGCATATTCAACGTTTTGTCATACGTTTATCGTCCAATTGCATAATGCCTCTTGTACATTTCATCAAAAGATGAGCATTTAATGATATATATGTCAAAGACAAATTCCTTCAGCTTCGAGTTAGTTAAAACTCCATCATAGCTACAATGATGCCACCAAGTGGCAAAAAAAATGTCATCTCTTAAAACCTGACATTCTGAGTAGCATATCCTAAAAGCTACAGTAAGAAAATTTACAATTTAAAGGCCAAATTTAATAAGGTAGATCCTGTTATTTATACAAGCTTATTGCCATCCTGTGCTTCATTTTATGACTTCTTGTTTAATTCACAAGTCTTCTACAAATTCACTTGCAATGTGTCTTTTCCTCATTCATTCAACATATATTAAACACTCAACTCTGCTAGTAACAGCAACTAAGGTCTAGAAACACAGGAATTCACAGGACAAACATTGTCTCTACTTTCATTATGCTTAGAGTCTCACAAATTTTCCACCAAATATTCTGACTTATAGCTTAAATTTCTTTTTTTTAATTCTTTTTAAAGCTACAAAACCCAGTTTTGTGAAAGATTAAGGAATCAAAAGTATCTTTGCACTCAGTTCAAGCATTCATATGTATTAAAGAACTTCTAGCTGTGATCTGCAACCTCCTGGAGAACTGCATAGCAGTTCTTTTGTCAATACTAATTAACCATTATGTATTTTTGTATCACTATTAGGCAGTTAAAGGTGCACAGAATGATGTGCTTTTTTAAAATGGTCTGTTGCCACCTAAATGACATTTCAAAGTGGTATTGATTTCAGGAGAGTAGCAAAAACAGGTCATTTTAGCAAAGGAAATTCTGCCATAAGTGGTTCTCACTGAACACAGACCTATTATCCTACATATCAAAATAACCAAATTCAGGCCCTCAATGAATCTTTTTCATTAAAGTAATTCAAAACTCTGCTATTATTAGAGTGTCATTATAGGAAACTTTAATTATCACCATTAATCATCTGAAGTTCAGAAAAATGCTAGCAACAAAATAGAATCAAGGATCAAGCCAACACTATAAAGCTATAGTCATGAAAACAATGCAGCACTGACATAAAAACAGACAAATAGACCAATGGAACAGAATTGAGAGCCCAGAAATAAATCCAAGAATATACAGTCAACTAATATTTCACAAGTGAGCCAAGAATATGCAATGGAGAAAAGACAGTCCTTTTCAATAAATGGTGCTGGGATAACCAGATGTTCACATGTAAAGAATGAAACTGGACTGATATCTTATACCATCAGAAAAATTAACTCAAAATGGATTAAAGGCTTGAACATAAGACCTGAAACCATAAAACTCCAAGAAGAAACCATAGGCAGTAAACTCCTTGACATTAGTCTTGGTGATGTTGTTTTTGCATCTGACTCCAGAAGCAAAGACAACAAAAGCAAAATTAAACAAACAGGACAACATCAAACTAAAAAGCTTCTACATAACAAAGGAAATCATCAAAATGAAAAGGCAACCTACTGATTGGAAGAAAATATTTGCAAACCGTGTGTCTGATAAGGGGTTAATATCCAAAATATATAAAGAATTTGTACAACTCAACAGCAAAATATAATAACAATTAAAGAATGGGCAAAGAACTTGAATAGACTTTTTTTTCAAAGAAGATATGCAAAAGGCCAATAGGTACATGAAAAGATGCTAAGCATCACTGATCATTAGGGAAATGCAAATTAAAACTACAATGAGAGATCACTTCACTCCTGTTAGAATGGCTATCATCAAAAAGACAAAAGATAACTAACACTGGTGTGGATGTGGAGAAAAGGAAATCTTTGTACACTGTTGGTGGGATCATTAATTATCATTAAAAATGAAAATAATCATTAAAATTATATCATTAAAAATTAAAAATAATCATTAAAAATACAGCCACTATGGAAGATGATATGGAGGATCCTCAAAAAATTAAAAATTAAAAAAATTAAAAAATTAAAAATAAAACTACATATGGTCCAGCAATTCCACTTCTGGGACTATATCTAAAGGAAACAAAAACACTTACTCGAAAATATATCTGAACCTCCATGTTCATAGTAGCATTACTTACAGTAGCCAAGATATGGAAACAACCTAAGTGTCCATTGATGGATGAATGGACACACACACACACACACACACACACACACAATGGAATATTATTCAGCCATTAAAAAAACCAAAAAATCATCCTATTTGTGACAACATAGGTAGACACTGAAGGCATTATGCTAAATGAAAAAAGTCAGACAAAGAAAGACAAATACCATATAATCTCACTTATATATGGAATGAAAAAAAGACTTATAGAAAAAGAGATCAGACAGACTTGTGGTTACCAGATGCAAGGCCAAGCCAGAATGTAGAGGGAGAGGAAATTGGTGGAAGGTGGTCAAAATGTATAAACTTCCAGTTATAAGATAAATAAGTACTAGGGATGTAATATACAATACGATGTGTATAGCTAACACTGCTATATGATATATATGAACGTTAAGAGAATAAATCCTAGGAGTTCTCATCACAAGTAGAAAATTTTCTCCCTTTTTTTCCTTTTGTTTTTCTTTTTATTGTTTCTATTGAGAAGATGGATGTTAGCTGAACTTGTGGTAATCATTTCAAAATATATATAAATCAAACCATCATGCCGTACACCTTAAACTTATAGAGTATATAACAATTATTTCTCAAGCCAAAACACCTTCACCTTAAAACTCACAACCTTGAGACACATGGGTGGAGTACTCCCTGCCAATTAATTCTTAGAAATCTTTCTGAAAAGAATTTATTTTTAAATTAATGCCCCATTAACAAAATGGTTAGAGAAGAAGCCAAAAAACACAAAATCACTGCATGACAATGACAAAATTAAATGCTATGGCTAAACATAAAGATACTAGGACAAGAAACTTATCACTTCATTTTCTAAGATACTCCCTACTTTATATGGTAGGAAAACTTGTCTTCTTATGAAGACACCATGGACTATATATTTCAGGAGGATAGAAGTAGATGTTAGAGAGAAAAGACATCCCTAAACAACTGAGGCTTTACTAAATCTATATGCAAATTAAGTTATACAAACAACAAACATATGTATACCTTTGCATAATCAGATAACTAAATAATGAAACAGCCTCCTTTCCATCTCACTTTTTTGCATCATTATTGCAACAATTCTTTTGGTCATTTAGGATAAAAACCAGGGAACCAGCCTTGACTTCTGCTTCTTTATCATTTAGATTTAATCTGATTTCTTTTTATTTACCCTGGAATTGCTTGCGAAGTAGCTGGTAAAATCATAAGCTATGGAGCCACACTACTCAGATTCAAATTCTATCCCCACTGCTTTTACTTGTGTACCTTGAGTGACTTACTGTATGTTTCAGTCTCCTCATCTATAAAATGAGGATAGGAGTACTCACCTCACAGAGTTGAGAGGATTCAATGAAGGAATATGACAGAAGTGTTCAGAACAGTGTCTACCACACAATAAGATCTGTAAAAACATTGGCTCGAATGATTATTCCTTAGGTTTCTTCTTCTTAATCTTGATCACCACCTCCACCCCAAGTCCACTCTTCATCACCTCAAGTTTACGATTGTCTGCAATTTGTTCCTCTCTAACCCCAGTGTCTTCTTCTTCCATTAGATCCTGAATGGGCCCTAGTGTCAGGTGACTCTAGCTAAATTATCATTTTGCTTGAAGCTCTCAATGGTATTTCCATATAGTCCTTATTTTTCCAAACTGTCTATCATCTTACAGTACATGGTGAAATCCAACTTAGCCTTTAATGCAGTAATTCCAAAATGAGGAAAAGAATGTCAAAACAGAAACTCCAGGAAACTTCTGTTAAACTATACAGACCACTCTCTTCTGCTTTGATTAGGAAATCGAAGCGTGTGATCAACAGCTCATGAGCTGCCTTGGTGTGGACCCAGAGTTCAAGCACAGACAAAGATCAGACACTGATTTCACACTTTTGATAGAAAAATGAAGAATTTGGAACCTCACAGTAAACTCAAGACAAGCTTCAAAAAGAGGAATAAAAATTCAAAGACCTTGGAACAGAATTCCAGGATGAAACCCAAGAGCTTGGACTCACAAGTTGCTCATAAATTCCAGGACCACCTCCACTACATCCACAGGTAGATGGAGGGCCAACCCCACCACCAGCTCTACCAGTGCCACCTCTACCCACAGGACTTGCTCCTCTCCTCCAACTCCTTTACCTCTACTAAATGGTATACCATATCCAACACCCAACTGAACAGCACCCCTTGTTCAATTTTTAATTCATATTTTTCCATGTCAAATTTTTCCTGTATATACATTTATCTCCCCCCCCGCTCCAAGCCTGTGAGTTCTTCAGTAGCAGAACCTTCTGCTTTTGCAACTTCTCCCACAACAATTAGCAGAATCCTAAGTAAGTAACAGACCTGGAATTCATTGAGTATGTAGCAAAATGGAATACTAAATGTGATGCACATTAATATCACACAAAGTATATGGTTAAATTTTTGATAATCAATTAATGCTATTGCTATTTTTCCCTCAGAATATTTCTGCTCCTGCTTCCTTGCTCTTGCCTTCAAGCATGGAGAACTGAAAAACTGCTTAACAGGTTTTCTAGATTTTATTTGCCAGACACATTTAACCCTTAAATGAATTTAGAGGTTTCAAGAGTTTGGGTTGCAGATATATCTGGAATGTGGAAATATATTTATTTTGTACAAAACAAACTTGGGTAAGACCTTCCCAACCCTATGGGACTTGAAGAAGAAACATCTCTAGCTCTTCTGAGAGAAAGGTGGAGGAAAGGAGATAAGGTCAGAGAAGGCTGTGGGTCCACAAAAGGAGCCTTTTGCTGAGAGAGCCAAGGAGGACCTCAAGGCTAGACCAAGAGGGAAAATGGCTATTTGAATCACAGGCAGATGGAACCACTGACACATTCGCAGTGTCCTTGTCCTATGACCTGCATAGGAGTTGCTGAGATAGTGACTGAACGTAAAGGGCCAAAGCAAGCAGAGTGATGGTAACCTGGGTGGATATGGGAGCTAATGATCAAGAAGTGTCCTCCTATAGTCTTGACACTGCTAATGCCATTTAGACTCCAGCGGGCAAGGAATGAAAATCCAGAGTAGGAGATCTTCTACCCTGGTAAAAAGACGGCTGTAGTTAGATTTCAGGGGTTTTTTTTGTTTTTTTCTGTTTTTTTTTAGAAAAAATGAAATTATATTTCTTGCATCTCTGAATTTGGGAGCTGAGAGTCAATCCCACTCCATAAGATTTATAGCTGTGGTTGTGAAACATGTTTTACCATTATTTGCCATGACACTGGGTAAGTGTCAAGCAAGTTATGAACATTATCCCATTTGATTCCTACAGAAGACTATGAAGAAATTGTTATTTTGCCATTTTACAAGAAAAATTAAGAAATTAAGTAACATACCTATTATTATTTTTAAATAGCAGAGCTTGGATACAAAACTGTGTCTGCTTTACTCCAGAATCTAAGCTCTTCACCACCATCCCTCTCTACCTCAGATTCCATTATCTGTTATTGATGAAAATGAAAGATTTCTCCATTGTTCACCTAGACACATTCGTTAATCCTCACCTATAATGAATAGCCTACATTTATGGAAGTACCATGACTGTTATTAGTGGATTTGTGTCTGGAAGACAGACTATTCTGGTGGGAAGTTACAGTCAAAAAGATATAATAAAACCCTAAACATCCATGTAAATGTGTTCCAAAGAACTTGATATAAATAACAGGCTTAAATTGGCTCCTTAGGTTGATGTAATGTTAAATGCTCTTTATAAAATATTTTAAAATTACTATTTAAAGCTAAAAATCATTTTTGTTTGGAAGTGTATACTAAGAAGCTATCGTATAATTCACTCCTTGTAACAATATTATGGGGTGGGTATTACTGTCCACAGTTTATACAGTTACCTTGAAATGAGGGTCAAATGAGGATCAGAAAGGATAAATGAATCCTTATATTAGTACTATATTCGAGCAGAATTTTGTAATGGCTACAATTAATGTAAGTATTAAGTATCTAAATAACAAAATAAATAGTTTAACAGTAAAGGGAAAATGTATCAAACACGCAGCCTCTCCTATAGAGCATTCTTCTTGTCCAAACTTCAAAAAAGTAATGTAAAGCAGATGTTTACATTTTATTAAAGCATAAAAACATTTAAACTACTGTACTTAGAAAAACCCAAGTTGTTGCTGTTTTTTGGTCTCATTATTCTCATATTCTTAACTGATATTGTAATCAGAGATTCTTACTACAGGCCAAACAGGCCATGGAATGGCATTCCACAGTTAAGATGGCTTTTACCCTTTTTCATGAGCCAATTGTGATTTTTTTTTTTAAGGGTTAATTCATAGAGAAATGTAGGTATGTTAGTTTAACTCACCTTATCTCCACAAATGCCTACCTGAAGTATTCAGTGAAATGGCATTCTTTGAATTGTAAATCAAATCAAATTAAACCACTTGTACTCTTCCTCCCTAAGGAGCCCCACCTAATCAGATGAGATGATTCGATAATGAACTAGTCTCTCTTCCTTTATGAGGCAAGAATTCCCTCCTATAATATTCTTAACAAAGTTTAATTCATTCTCTTCAAAAATACTGCCTGTGATGGGAGCTCAGAGCCCTATCAGGTTGCAAAAATTATTCCTTCTTCTTCCTATTGTAAAGAGACTCACCTTACCCTAACTTCCAGGTACAGTGAGCACACTAGAAAGCAGGGCGTGGTTTGACGTCCACAGCACCTCACTCAGAGAAGGCACTCGATAAATATTTATTGGACAAAAGGACAAACAAACAGCAACAGGCCCCTTTCTCTTCTCTAGAGCCACACAGAATAAACTTATTATTCTTCTACCTAATCATCCTTTACATCACTTAAATGTTCACCCTCTCCTTTAAATCTCGTTAGACTTCATTGGGGAATGACTGTCAACACTTCAAAGTTAAGTTTTCTTGGAGGGCTCCTTCTCCTTCTAAGCATCAATGTTAAAGAGCTAATGATCTGTGGACAAACAATTCAGTGCCCTTCAAGAAATATGTTTACCTTAAATATTTTTTCTACAATGAATGACTATACCTCTCTTCAATTTGTCCTTTATACTAATTCAGTGAGTTATCAATTCAGATTTTTATATATCATATAGAGTGGAGAAGCAAAAAACATATGTTTATATGCAAAAAATACAAATAAAAATATATAAATATACAAATCTCTTACATATTATATACATATATACTAAATATATATTACATATTACATACTAAGTTGTATTATATAGTACCTATAAATCTATAAAATTATAAAATGTAAGTTATCCAAATGAAATATTTTGACAAAAAATAAAAATTTTGAATGACTGAAAGTCAGATTCCAAATAATTACAGTAACCTCTAACCTTCCAGTATCTTTAACTGATGATGAATATATCAAGTCAGATCATTTTCAAACTAAAGTGAACCTTAGAATTATTTAAGTTATTGATTTTATAGACAAAAACATGGCTCACAGAGGCTCACTGAACCAAGTATTACAAATACTTAGTAACAGAACAGGAGCTCAGCTCCAAGTCTCCTGACTCCCTGGCCATTAGCATCCCTGCTTGAATATTAAATACTTAACTGGAACACAAACATATTTGTAGAATAAAATTCAGTAAGTTGAAAATGTGGCATGCCAGATGACTAGTTGCAAGAGGAATGAGCGACTGAAGAATGTTATTTATTCATCCTATTTAATGCCGAAATCAAGGAAACAGCAGATAGTGTAGTGTGGCATTTACAGTGATCATCTCTAAAAAGTCCTCATTTGTCTTACCAAAGTAAGTCGAAGCACTTTACACAATCATACTACAGTAAGAAGAATTTCTCACCTGCAGATGATAATACAAGGACAGCGATAACAGAAGAGATATTTTGTGAACATCTGTAAGAGGAAAATATGCAGTAGCAGAGCATTAATCAATACCAATTGGACACTGCAAGCCCGCAATGCATATTTTATTTAACCACTTAACATTTGACTCCAACCACATAGATTCTTACTGTTAAATAAACTTGGAACACTGCACAGCTCATAAATATAATATTTCCTTGCATGTGTATTAACTTAAAACAGTCTATGTTTTAAGTTAATACATTTGCAAGCAACAATCCTTCACATTTTGCTATTGCTTGTTACAAGCCAATTCCATGGCATCCATATTCAGTAGTTAAAAGGGAGAACAAAATATGGGCAATTCTAATACCACTCAAGACAGTCAAACAAATGTCAGTGCTTATTTGTAAATGAGATGACAGGAAGTTTGCCTGAACTGCTGATTGTGTCATTTTACAGTTTAAGATGCAAAAAAGGAGCCCCATTCGCATTCCTGGGTAAGTAAGTATAAGTCCCAACGTCCTCCCCTTTATATATCCAGGGATTCCTTGCTAACTTAGTAGAACTTTAAGTGAGGGGGTGGGGGGGGGATGGAGAAGAGGCGGGCATGCCATGGGGAAAGGAAACAGTTTAGAGCACTGCATGCATTGGAGGGGAATGGCTGCTAAGCAGCAGCTTTTGTTTTGGGTTATGTCTGAAGTGTGATCACTAAACAAAGTATTCTAGGAGTGAGGGTAATCACACTTCACGTCCTCTAGTTAATGGAAAGCTCTCCTTCAAAACTTTGACCCTTGGGGTAGAAACACTTTTTGATTTCTGGATTATGCCACCTTGTGTGAAGTTGCCCCAGGGCAGGGGTCAGAATAAGTTTCTGTTTCCAGACTGCTAGCTTGGCGAAGAGATGGTACCATGAACTGAACCAAGTGAGGTAAAGGTCAGGGAGAAGCAGCAGGGGTTGATTCTTCTCCCGGAGAAGCAGGGGCTGTGGAAAGATGGCACCACTCTTACGGGTAAAACTAACTCTGAAATCTCTGTGACCTAAAGACTGAGCCCATCATTTATCATTGCTGATATGGAGAATATTTCTAGATACAACAGCTCTTCAGAGAAGGTTATATAGTCATTAGCATAGTTTGCCAAATCATTCTGGTCCTGCTGCCTTCTGAGTACGTGGTAGGATTATATTTCCTGGCCCCCTTGTTGTTTGGAGGTATCACAAGACGAGTTTGGGTCCGTGGGTTGGGAGCAGTTCTAAGGAAGAGCATTTAATTGCCAGTGTGACACCCTCAGAGCTCTATTTCTCTCTTTCAGGATGACCAGTAATGCCAATGAGTAGGTAGACATGTAAGGAGAATAAGCAGGAAATTTTATTTTATTGTTTTGAGACTTGGGGGCTGTCTGTTACTGCTGTGTGGCTTAACTTTCCTTACTGATCCAGAGGGCAATCTTTCTATATTAAACTCAGTTGAGGGTGTTCCATACCTTAGGATACCTGTGCCCCAAGAGACCAGTTCTTTCAATTTACACATTCAGTCGCTTCCTAGGTTGAAGGCAATGTTTAGAGGACTGAGTCAGAGTAGGTTTTTAGCATCCACCGCCTCACACACTTAAGGCCACCTACTCATCCTCGTCCTAATTCTGGGCTTAGCCAGCA
The DNA here is from genome assembly GCF_008692025.1 of Phocoena sinus. Lineage (NCBI taxonomy): Eukaryota > Metazoa > Chordata > Mammalia > Artiodactyla > Phocoenidae > Phocoena > Phocoena sinus. The sequence continues at coordinate 118,481,244 of NC_045764.1, read as the reverse complement.
CTAGCCCACTAGCCTAGTCAGGACTAGGTCCAGTGTTTTTCTTTGCTCACAGTAACATCATCAGAGACCCCATCTGGCTCCCGCACACTGGGGTTTGTTCAGAGACTCCCTAAAACGTCTTGATGGATCTTCTTACCCACTCCTCCCAGAACTCTGATAAGACATTATCAGAGGAGCTGTTTTCCATGATATAGAAAGAAGTCTCCTCTCCCCAAGATAGAGTCCCTACCGGATATATGTTGGCATAATTAAGAGAGATTAGCTCCAAAGAAAAGTCCTAATAGTACAATCATCTTTGTTTTCTCTATCCATTCAAGAATAGTTCCTTTGGTTCAAGAAGGAAAAGAAATTTAATCTATAATAGAATACCCACTAAACTTTTGATTATATTTGACCCTGCTTTTTTCCATTCATTTCCATGCACAATTTTCAACCCTCACTTGATAGGCAATAATATTAAAGTATTTTGTGTATGTGTGTACACATCCGCGTGGGTGTGTATATGTGTGTGTTTTCTGGCTCTTGTTCTTCCCTATACAATGATACCGTGCACAATTCCAAAATCAAAAAGGCTCTAGAAACTGATCATTTTTTGTAACTCAAGAGGTGGCAAAAATCTGATATGAACAGACGTAAGGCTATTTATGGTCTTTATCTCACTTAGTATGAATATTCATGATTCACTGCAGAAATAGGAATTAACCTAGTTACAGACCCCACTGGGAACATTATGTAATATACAGTTATAAACCACATTACCTTTCACAAATCTGAGACACAACTGGCCCTAAGAGTTCCAGATAATGGGTTGTGGACCTGTGTCCCCTCTAAAAACTCTCACCTATCAGGCCCAGTTGTCACATCAGCAGTAGTTCTCCACTAAATTAGAGACACATATCAAATCTGACTACAATTGCATACAAATGTTCCATAGTTACGACCTTCAAAATTTCAGAGACAGTTAACCCACTCTATGTGGGCTCTGATAGATCCATTCCACAATCAGAAGGTCTTCCAATTGTGTGCATGTTGTATGCAGAATAATGATCCCCTCAAAATATCCACGTCCTAACACCTAGAACCTGTAAATATGTTACAGATTGCCTTAAATGGCAAAAGAGACTTTGCATATGTGATTAAGTAAAGGATCCTGAGATGAAAGATTATCTTGCCTTATCCATTGGGTCCAATGTAATAACAAGGGTCCTTATAAGAGAAAGGCAAGAGTCAGAGAAAGAGATGGGATGACAGAAGCAGAGGCGAGGGAGGGAGGGGGGAGGGGGAGGGAGGGAGAGAGAGAGAGAGAGAGAGATTTGAAGATGCTACACTGCTGGCTTTAAAGTTGCAGGAAGGACCCACAAGCCAAGGAATATAGGCAGCCTCTGGAAGCTGGAAAAGGCAAAGAAATTAAATCTCCCCTAGAGCATCTAGAAAGAATGCAGACTGATAGACACCTTCATTTTAACTCAGCGATACCAATTTTAGACTTCTGACCCCCAGAACTGTAAAAGAATAAATTTGTGTTGTTTTAAGCCACTGAGTTTGTGGTAATTTATTACAGCAGCAATGGAAAATTAATACAGTGGGGAAGGCAATTAGGATAGAAATGCCAACGTTAACCACTGATGTTTAACTAGCCTAAGCCAATAACAGACTTTTTCCTTACAGCATGTTTCCCTCTGGAACTTGGAGGTCCTTTTCCTGATATGAAGTTGGGGAGACAAAGTAATATATCACAAAGGATATGTGATTTTTTTTCTACATCATTTCTTTCTTTCCTTTGATTGGCACAAGCAAAAAAAGAAATTAAACTATTGGTAAATTTAAAATCCAGGTTTGTATGAAAACAGAAATGTTTTAAAATTTTGTTATTTAATAATTCAGTCTATATAATAATTCAGAGATCTAAAAATTCATAGGCTCAAGGAGAATTATATTAGAATGCAGAGAAGCCATAAAAATATTATAGAATACAATAAAATATCTTCTAATAACTGTAAGTGGTGTAGACTTGTCTCACATAATATTTTCCTGGGAACAAAATAAAAACATATTTCCTTTTGTCTTAAACTCTCCCCCAGTTCTAAGGATATTAATATTTAAATAGCATTAATTAACCTTATAGTTTCAGCCAGGGGGTATAAGTGTCTAGATCGTATGATCATCTATGTGTGTCTCTGCTGTTGCCAGGACCATTGTTTTGTTTCAGCAGCTGGCTTCTAAAAATATCTGCTAAAGGAAAAGCTGACTTCTCAGAATTATAACAGTTGATAAGAAACTATTTTCCCAGAATTTAAAAGCAGTTTTGCTTTAAAAAAAAAAAAAAAATCACACAGATTTTCAACAACTGTCTCTGAAACTACACAAGGGGAGAATGATTTGGTCAGTACAATTCACTTTAATCCTCTAGCTTTCCTTTCTTTCGCAGCTCAGTTTATAATTGGTAATTAGAGGGGAATTACCTTCTTTATTAACTAATAAAATAGAACCCCCATGGCTAGTGAGCAACAGCAACAAGACACAGGTCACACACTTTACCTGCCCCTTGGTATTCTTTCCCATTGATTATCGTGCCCTGGGTTGTCCCGCTCCTACGTTCAAGCCTTTCCCAAGAAGGGGTGAAAAATCCAGTCTGTGGGTTCCCTTCAGCACTGATGAACCCAGCTAATGCTTCAAAGAGATGCTTTATTAGACGCTATATTACTTTCTAGGGCTGCTATAACAAAGTACCACAGACTGGGTAGCTTAAACAGAAGAAATTTATTTCTCACAGTTCTGGAGGTTAGTAATGCAAGATGAACAGGTTGAGTCTCTTCTGAGGTCTCTCTCCTTAGCTCACAGATGACCACCTTCACTCTGTGCCCCGGCATGGTCTTTCCTCTGTGCGCACACATCCCTGAGTCCCTGGCGTCCCTTTGTGTGTCTGAATTTCCTCTTCTTACAAGGATAGTAGTCAGATTAATTAGGTCCCCCTCTAATGGCCTCTTTTTAATTCAGTCACCTTTTTAAAGGCCCCATCTCCAAATGTGGTCACACTCTGAGGCACTGGGGGCTTTGGGGGGAAATACAGAAATCTGGAGCGGGGAGCAAAATTCAGACCCTAACAGATGCTGAGGAGGAATGGGAGGAGATAAGCAAAAGTCTGTCACACACATAAAACAGTTCAGTTTAGGGAAGTGTAAGTTACTGCCGTTGTTGTTGTTGAATTCTGCTTTAGCTAGCATGCTCTTAAAACCCAGCCCCTTCCATATTCCTAACCCAGAGAAAAGAGAATATCCAGCTCTTAGTCTCAAAGGGCTGGTTCAGAGCCACAAACTCCACACCATATTTCTTTCTTCCCAGATCCCAGGCTGCCTCATGGGGAGGATACTTCTAGGACCCAGCAGCCTTTCAATCACCCTGATGCCTCCATGGTCCAAGCAAGATTCTAACTCTACTATGGAAGCAGTGCCCTCCTATTTCTTTCTAGTTTCTGGTCTGAGGGACAAGCCTCTCTCCTAAGCAAACAGCAGACCATGAGGACCTTATCCTCAGTGGAAGGCTCGGCCTGCCCTGTGGAGGGATGGGTCTCACTGTAATCCCAGGCTGAACAATATGGCAAAAATCCCTTTGTCATAAAAAAGTATGCATATCAAAGAAACTATACAAGGCAGGAGTTTGATTATCACAATAATTCAAGGTGTGGCCAACACAGTATGGTTTTTGTTTCAATTTTCTCAAATGATATTTCACATGGCCCATAAATAATGTAAAACCTGAATTTTGAAAGCAACATGTGCTTTAGTTCTGACTTCTTTACAACATCAAAAGAATCAAAATACCAATATTAAGCAATGTTCTCCTTTTCTTTTCTCTTTAGCACATTCTAAAGAAGCAAGAAGAAAAAAACATTTTTAAATTATCATAAAGACTCTCCTAAAGCATCAAGTATAAAACTATAAACAACATAATAAGCAAAATTCTATACGTATTAAGGTCTATTTTTAAAATCCCATACACTAGTTGAAAGATTAACATGGATTTCTGGAACTAGGGGGATATCTAAATGGGACCTAACAAATGTGTCTAAATGTTATGACTCTTTCAAAATGACAAATGATTCTCTTAGACTCAGCCTATGTGTAGGCCATATGATTACTGAATCCCAGAACTGGAAAGCAACTTAACTGTTCAGTTCAATATCCAACACACTATGAAAATCCCTGCTGTGGAATACCTGACACACTGAATTCAGCAGCTACCTGAGTGTCACCGACGCTGGAGAGCTTGCTCATTCATAAGCAGCCTGCAGCATCACTGGAAGGGAAACAGAAGGAAACAAAGCATTTTTGTTGAACACTTACTATGTGCTAGAGGGGATTTCAAGCAGATGTCAGCTTTGCAGCCCCAAAAGATATACTTGATGTCAACATGGGAGATGAATTAGAGAAATAAGGACTTTCAGGCCAGTTAAGAGACTGATACCACAGCACAGGTGGTGATGAAGGTTAGAACTAAGCACATGAACGGTGGAGATGAAAAGTTTGGAGTGGAAGTGGCAGACAGTTTAAATTCAGCTAACAGGGCTTGGTGGGGTTTCCATTCAGCACAAGATGTATGATAACTCTGAGCCATTTTATTTCTAAAAAAACCATGAGTAACAGATGAATTGTTCTGGCCCCACTATACTAACTCCAGCCCAGAATACAAGTTAATAGCAACGACAATAAATATAATAGCTAACATTTATTAAGTGCCTAGTATATGCCAAGCACTCTTCTAAGCACTTTGTATGTATTTTCTAATTGAATCCTCCCAACAACCCTGTGCTATGGGTCTATTATTGTGCCATTCTATGACACAGGAACTGATACACAGGCACATAAATAACTTGCAAGATTACTCTTGTAATTAAATGGCAATTCAAGATTCAAAGCCAGGTGGTCTAAATATAGAGACTAAGTTATAGTTCAGCTCAGGACCAGAGTGAAGGAGGCTATTTCAGACAAAGACAGGGATAAAAAATAAAAATCATACGGAAGACTATGTCATTCATTTCTCAGTTCCCCTTTCCTCTATATTCTTCTTCCTCTCCAGTTCACTGTCTATCAGGATACAGAAAGACAGTTATATTAGGCAACTGAATGATTGCGTTTATTTCTAAGGACTTTTCTTTAAGGATGAATGTCTTAAAAGAAATACTGATGTTTATCTTCATTAGAATGTAGCAGGCATACGTGATTATTTGGTGTGAAGGTTTTCAATAACATTTCAAAGCAAGGTGTTACCACGGAAATGAAATTTTTAAAAAATATTGCCAGTCATTAAAATTGAAGCAAGAGGATTTGCAGTGTCCCAATTGTTTCCAATGTATTCATTATGATCTATAAACACAAGTTATTTAGGTTTGGGTTTTGAAGACATACTTCTTTCTAAAGAGACTGCACTTATTCTAAGCAATATATCCAATATTCAGAGGGTACTTCATAAAAGTCAAAGAATTATCAAAATATAAATGATCTTATAGATTATTAAGTGTTCCCTAGTTATGTAGTAGACAAAGAGCAGCCATATAAGGGTTTTGTGCAGGTTTACAGAGAATGACAGATGTGGGTCAAGCAGCTAGACTCTGGAATCACCATCCTAGATTGAGAAATGACCTTACGACATCATCTCTAACATTCTTTGCCAGCATCTCTTCCTGCCCATGCTTTATCATCTCTACTTAGGAGTTTAATCACCTCTCATCAGAGTAGAGTGCCTGCAAATGATAGAGGCTTCCAGTGTGCCTTTCTGACTTCCCTAGCAAACTACACCTTTTTATCTCTGATTGTTCAACAAACACTTACTAGATACCTATAAAAATAATAGGAATGCAGACGGATGAAAACAGTGCTCCTGCTTTGGGTATTTATTTTCTACTGGAGATGAAACAGATGACAAATGTGGTGTGGAAAGTGCTATGCTAGGTCCATGTAACAATCACTGCGGCCATGCAGTATTGATTATAGACTTAGAAAGTCCTCCCAGTGCATTGGGATAATACTTGAGACTCCTTTTTCTTCATCCTCCTTGTTTATTTCTTCTTATTTAAGGGGTTGGTCTTAGCTCAGGCTGTGTGTATGACTTGGGTGGGTAGGACTGAGGAATGCTCTTTAAGTCAGAGCAGATGAGATGACATCCGATGTTTCCCAAATTATCTCGGAGTAAAGAAAAGTCAAGATCTTCCCCCAGAGTAACTGAACTTCCATTTCAGTCCCACTCTTTAAGATCTCTTTCATCTTCAATCTATTACTGATAAAAGGAAACCTTGAATGAAAGCTGGCTGTTAATGTACAATCTCTGATTTCATAAAATACAACACTAAAACAAACTTCAGGGAAATAAAAAAAACATTATAAGTCACAGATGTTGTCTATATGTATTGGCAAAAGGTCGACCAGTAGAGGAGATTCAGAAATGAACATATGTTTATATTTCATATTAGCAGACTCAGGCAATAGACTGCCTACTACTAAAAATGCTTTGCCATATGCTGTAATGTAAAAAGTAAAATATTTGAAGTTAGATGAGCTGAATTTTAATCCCCTACCTACTCTTTCTATGACCTTGAGCTATTTTTTTAAAATCTACAAGCCCCAAGTTTTAGTCTTCACTGTAAAATAGAAATAATGTTATCAAACCAGCAAACTGTTTGAAGATTAAAATAAATTATGCATGTAAAGTTGCTGACAGTAGGGTGGCAAATCAAAATTATTTCACTGTTCTTTCCCAACCTTCATTCCCTTGCTCTAATGGTGAGAGATTTTACTTTCCCTTGCTTTCATTGACTTATCTCATTCTACATAGAGGATAACTCTATCCCTAGGAAAGTACCCCAGCACACAACCTTCTGGGCTAAGATGCAACCTGAGGACTCTACTTCCCAGCAACATTCTAAGCAGAAGCTGCTCCTTCCATATCCACGTCCCTGTGTTTGGGAGAGTTTCCTTTATCTCTACCTGGGCTCCTAAGCAGGCCCACACAGGATGTACAACCCTGAGAGGGTCATTTAATCTTGGTAAGCCTCAGTTTCAGCATTTATGAAGTAGAAATGATAATAGTCATTACCTCTTAGATTGCTGTCAAAAATAAGATAATATATATAAAGCACTTTGAACTATGGATGATATTTAGTAAGTACTCAATAAATTATAGTTATTATTCTCACCACCTGCATCATCTTTGCCACTGTAATTACCATTTAATCTCTGCTTTTAAAAGGTACAGTTTTAACATAGCCACATGTTTGTATATCTCTGAATTCCCCAGGGGATAATACTTAACTTGTCGTAAGAATGGAACCATTTAATTTCCTTATAAAAGTCACTGGAATCTTTAAGAAGTTCCACAGTATTTTCTCAAAACACTGTAAACTTTATTCATGAAAGGAGGAAAATAACATGTTCCAGTTGGGTTAAAAGTGTTTATTAAAAGAGAATACATGTGGGAGAGGAAAACATAATTCCCTTTCCAGGGGTTAAATTTACTTTGACCTTATAAAGCCGAGAGACAAGCATTTTAGCAAACTGATGACAAGCATAACCTACACTTTCATTTATATTCTAAGATGCAATCCGCACATGAAAAATAAACCATGGAACAATAATACCGGCAGCACTTAACAGCACAGTGAGTGCTCTGAGAACAATCAAGCAAACAAACCAGTGTCCACAGAGCAGGGGGTTTTGTTTCATCCTCATGGTCACATCCCATGCCATCATGTCCAGCTGAAACGTTCTCACAGGATTCACCCCAAAGACCATACATGCAGCTGCTACTATGTTTGTATGTGCGTTATTTCTTCCAAACTCAACATTTTATAAGTAATCTTATCTAATATAACTATTTCCTTGATCATGTCATTCATCATGCTTAAGTGGATGAAGCTCTAAAAATAAGCTAGCAAAAAGGCTGCCAGAATATCTTATGCAGAATAAAAATTCACTGAAACAAAACAGCTAAAAAAAAGATAACACTGAACTTAAACCTGATCTGGAAAACTACAAGTCAGTGAAATGAATTCACTGAGACTATGAGGTAACTAAGTGGAAAGACAAGACATAAATAAAATGGTTATAGTCTACTTGGCTATTCAACAGGCATCAACGGAAAAATGTCAAGGGGAAAGACATTATTTTAAAACATCAATAGTCAGCTTTGTGCAATTTTATACTTAGTCTAAGTTTTATGCATTATGCATCTTCATTTGGTTTATTTCAGAATTGCCTTTTAAATGTTCAACTAATCTAAGTTATAAACGTCTTGAAGGTAAGGTCTTAGTTATCCTCAGCACTAGGCCCTGCACAAAAAAAAGCACATTAGGGCTTCCCTGGTGGCGCAGTGGTTGAGAGTCCGCCTGCCGATGCAGGGGACACGGGTTCGTGCCCCAGTTCAGGAAAATCCCACATGCCGCAGAGCGGCTGGGCCCGTGAGCCATGGCCGCTGGGCCTGTGCATCCAGAGCCTGTGCTCTGCAACGGGAGAGGCCACAACAGTGAGAAGCCCGCGTACCAAAAAAAAAAAAAAGCACATTAAAAAAAAAAAGTACTCCCTCCCTTTATTTCATACAGTCAGTCAACAGAGAAGGAAAGAAAAGGTGGGGAAGGTGGGGGAGAAATATAATACATGGGACTTCTCACAGCGATTCTCATGGCTAATTATGCATTATAACATACACTGAAAAGTCTCACATCCCAGGAAAGCCCTCACTTCTAACCCAATCAAACTGAGATTGTTATCTATAATGAGATACATATTATTATTCAACACTCTGTTAATTGCTAACTTATCTTTTTTAAGATTCTTGATTACTCTTAAGCACCTAGTCTTGTTATTTTGTTTCCTGTAAATTAATTTAAGGCATCTAATATTCTGAGAAAGGATAATTGTACTTGTGCTTAACCCCTGATGGAATTCTGCCATGTTCAAAATGTCCAATTTTATTTCAGATCAAGCCTTGCTTGTAAATAGACTTCTCTGATCCCATTATTTTGCTCTGCAGAATTTTGGAGCTCTGAAAAGGAAACTAAGAAGTTCCATCATCATTTTGTGTTGAGTTTAAGTCTTCATATAACATGGAATACGTTTCAAGAATGTGCCAAGATCTGCCTTTCTCATAAAGGACTTCAAGCTTTGAGGTACTCACTTCCAAAATGACATTAACCACCGCATTTGCTAAGATGGATCTATTTCCAATCTTCTCCAGAAAGAAGATGGAGAGGTTTATGTTGAATATCCCCCTATTATCTGACAGCATGAGGCCAGAACAAATGTTTGATCGACAAGTATGCAAGCAATATTTATTTCCACGTTGTTACAGAATTACAAAGAACATATGGTCACTGCCAATAGAATTTTTTTTTCTAATTTTGACACTGTAACTTGATCATCCAGTTCCTTCATTAAATTTAAGAGTTTTGGTAGCAGATATAAAATCATTAAAATATAGGGAAGTGACTAATTCTAAAGTATTTCATCCAAAATACTCAAAATTGAATATCTGCCATTTTGCTGATAATTTTCTCCCAAAGAGCCCTGGAAAAATAATAAGATTCAACATCCTAGGCATCTTAAGACTTGGCTTACCAACCTCTGAGTATATTTTATCACCTGCCAATATTCTGCCCTTTTACTATGTCAATAAAATGATCTTTGCCAGTAACTGAAGATGAATTTTAGTAGCTCCAGTGATTTGAAAGGGAAATTATGACCAATGAGCATCCTAATTAGGTCCATCTTTAGAGTTATAATATTAGTAATTGATCAATATAAATGGTTATGAATCCAGGCTCTAAAACCTGATTGCCTGGGTTGGAATCTTGCTTTTATTAACTACCCCCTGTGTGACACTGGAAAGTTAATTAAACTCTACCAATTTTTCTTATCAATAAGATAGGGATAATAATAGTACCTATGGAGTACTGTGAAGCATAATTGCATTAATACATGTAAAACTCTTAGAAGAATATGCAACACATAGTAGGCTCTCAATAAACATTTTGTTACTATTTCTATGGAATATTTAATGTTTTGCCATACTGATTATATTTTCTTAGTAGTCAAAAGAAAGTAGTTTAAAAATATTAGTTAAAATAAAAACAAAATTTTCAATGTCTTTTCTTTAGGAAAAAATACAAGCTTCAGATAGAGTAAGGATTAAATACGTGAATGACAATGCACCTTACACTGGGAATTAGGAAAAAAAGGTCACTGCATTATTAAAAATCAGCTAGTACAGTTAGCTAGCTTAAAGGTAAAAGATTTTAAAATTCCACTGTGGGTAGACATTTAATTTACAGAAACAAAATTGTGAAGTCAATTTAAAATTCACCTCTCCTCACCCTCACAGAGAAATTCATGTTTTACAAAGTTTTTCAATTCAGAATCAGTCTTCTAAAACAAGTGAGCAAACAAACACATCAGCATATCAAACAGTGGTTTTAAGTTCAAATATGTACAAAGGATCCACATTTTGGATAGGCCTTACAGATTATACTGTACAGTTTTGCTCACCACCCTTTCCTACAGAAAAAATTGCTTCTTAGAGTGGTATAAAAATGTGAAAATATCTTCTGGGTATAAATTATTTGGAGGAAAGATTGTTTGGTGGATGTTCCAAGAAAACAATAAATTTCTCAGGTGTTTTACCAAAATATGTGGGCTGACTGGTCCTTTTCTCCAAAAAGCATGCACATGAGCTGATCACATTTGGGATTTACAGAGTGAATAAGCGTGTTTGTGTTTTAATGAAATCTTTCAGAAATAGCAAGAGGAATAACTAAAGGGGAGTTAAACTAAAACCTTTTTTCCCTAGTGTTTCTGCCAGGTGAACTGCGACAGAGTACCCTTAAGAACAAAACCACAGGCTAAACACATTACAATGAAAAATTCGTATTAATAAGTATTAATGCTCAGGGATAATGTTAAAGATTTTGAAAGGAAATTACACACACACACACACACACGCACACACTTTGAAAATTGCTATAATATGCTGCAAAAAAGGCCACCCAATACTCAATGGCTTACAACCACAGGGTTTATTACCAACTGCATAGATCTGAGGGTCAGCTGTGGTTCCATTGACTTGGGCTGGGCCCTGCTGGCTGAGCAGCTCTGTTCAGGCAGTGGGTCCGTTAGCCTTAGCCACAGGCTGTGGGTTGAAATCAGATTTCCACTACCTATGTTCAATGTGAGGTCCAGGCTAATGGATCTAGCACTACCTGGGGACCTGATAGGGGATCAGTAGAGTACAAAATGGGGCCAGAACTTGAAAGCCTCTGCTTGTGTCATGTCTGCTAATATTTCATTAGCCAAAGTGAGTCATATGACCAACCCCAACTTTAATGGGGCAGGTAAACATACTCAACTCACATTTGGCTGAGTCCCTGACCCCCTACCTGGATCTTATCAGCTCCCCTTACTCTAAGGCATGGTCCATGATTATCATATTTTTGACAAATGGCTGGAAATCCCTGGAATCATGGTATTGACTTCTGCCCTAGGTTAAGAGTCCTACAGCCTCATCCTTTTTTTTTTAAATTAATTTTTATTGAAGTATGGTTGCTTTACAATGTTGTGTTAGTTTCTGCTGTATAGCAAAGTGAATCAGCTATACATACACATATGGCCCTTCTTTTTTGGATTTCCTTCCCATTTAGGTCATCACAGAGCACTGAGTAGAGTTCCCTGTACTATACAGTAGGTTCTCATTCGTTATCTATTTTATACATAGTATCGCAGCCTCATCCTTTTGATAGTAATGATAATAACCTGGTTCAAAACTAGGCCTCCTCTACAATTTGCCAACCTTAAGCTTGTGATTCCAACTGATGGCAACTCCTGGAAGAGCTAGCCCCAGAGCTGGGTTATGACAAACCTCTTCCCTTCCCCTCCCCTCCTTGCTATTTATCTTCTCTCAATAGGGCTGCTGCTGAATTTGCAGATTGCATTGTGACCAAGACCTTCTGGTTTAGGAGACTATTACAAATTTGGTACAAGGCACACCTGAAAATATACCACTTTCTTAGGCACTTTCTTAGCCCCTTTGAATTTCACTTCTTTTACATGTACCTAATTTAATAAAGAATACCTCTTCTTATAGTAAATTTAATTATAAAATTATGTTACTTTGTCTTTGTAATATTTGGATTAAGGTGAGTATGTAGGCAGCTGAGAGAGTTTAGGTTTTAAGCCGCTGGCCCAAGATCCCAAAAGAAAGATGAAGTGAAGCCAAGTTCTTTCCACTCTCATTTCATTGAGCATCTATCTCTGACTCTCCCTACAAGTCTGTTTAGTCTGGTATAGTTAAACCTGAAAAGTTGCCTGGTTTTCCCTCAAATGTTATTTATTTAGCCTATCCATGAACTATAAGAGATTAAAGGCTTGTTTATCAACTTTTTTATCATCTAATAAAATGTACAGTCTTTAATATGAATCTGATCATATTCATTAATGTGCATTGGAATAAAACTAAGCATTTAATCTTGGACTTCTTTAATTCCTTCCTATATCATGAATTTTTATCTTCACTGACTTGCTTCCACAAATATAATAAATGCTTTCATGCCTATGAAGATTTTCTAATTTTTAAAAAGGTTAATCATTGTATTTAAAAGTCCATGCTTTGATATATTTCATCTGCTAACTTATTCATGCAACAATTACTGGTTGAGTACCTTTGGTGAATAAGCCTTTGCTGAGCACTAGGGTTACAACATCAAACACAGAAATATGGTTTTTAGCTTTATGAGCAGAATCTCATCTACTACCTAATACATCCTCAGCATTGATACAATTTTGAAAGACTTGGAATACTACTAATTTTGTAACATTTTAACCTCTGGACATTCTATTTGTCTACTGCTGCTTTACTGACATTCAGTATGCCCCACAGATGTTCTGTTATTGCCCTGGTCAAGTTTTGTTTCAACTATATTAGAAGGAGAGCAACTCATATCACTTCTTACCTTTCCATTGTCTTCTTATTTAAATATTAACCTTATCTAAGGTATCTTTCATGAAACTAAAGGATTGTTGATACGTGAAAAAAAATATGCTTATAAATACATTAATCACAACATTTTATTTTGAATGCTTAACCTACATTTTCACCCATGGAATATCAGAAACTATTATTATTGCCCCCTTAAATTTAGAAGATTTATATATATATATGTATATATATGTAAAATTTGTGTGTATGTATGTGTGCATATATAAAGTAATAGTCTTTGAAAACTACCGTTCCTCTGGAATTCACCAAAATTCAATATGTAGCATATTAGGAAAAAGTATGAAAAACAAATGACAGTTTCAACCTATATATCTTTGTAACAGAAACATTTGATATAGATCAACATTTCTTTCAATTTATTTTCCACCTTTATAAAATCGAAACATTATAATTTTAGAACTTTATATTCCTCCCTTACAATAATATTATTTCTCATAATACTTAATAAATCTTTGCTGGCGCTAAACTCACATACATCTGTAGAACAGCAATTGCATTGTAAACTACAGAAGTATTTCTCTTATTCTTATTTTCATTAAGTTCCTAAAGCAAACAACATTTCATTAAGTTCCTAAAGCAAACAACATTAAGTTCCTAAAGCAAACAAGTTCCTAAAGCCTCTGCATCCTGAGTTATTATATAATATGAAATGAAATCATATGAAATTATTTATATTTGACCAGTCTTGGTCTAGAAAAATGGCAATTTTCACGCTCCAACCTAACAGTTTGTCTGGATCTCTTCCTAGAACATGAGTTCTTCATGGCCAGGGACTGTACCTTATTCCTATTTATATAAGTTATATGCCCATAAGGTCTCTCTACACCTGAAGTATATAGGTTTGGCTCAACAAATCTTTCCACCCTGAAGAAAAGGTCAGTGTTCTTTACAATATTATAACTATCCAGAATGGATCACTCTAGCTCAGACTTCAGGTTGCTCTTAAAGATTTATTACAAGGAATAATGAGAAAATATATGAAATCTGGAATGCAATGCCTGGCACATAGTAAGTCTGCAGTATTTTAGTAGTAGCTATTATTATTACTGCTGTAATAGGGGCATGTACAAGATATATGCAGAATTCTACCACGGGTATAAGAGGAGTGTATCAGCTAAGGCTTATCTCAAGAGGTATCTCAAAAGATTGGTTAGGAATTTTCACAGATTATGTGGGGTGGGAATTGGTGAAGAAGAGCCATGGCAAATAGCTAATATGGTTAGAATCCAGGGAGGGGCTCTGTAGATGATGTTGAAAGGATCAATTCAGATTTTTTAAGTAGCCTATCCTATTGATACAACACATTCAAAACTTTTGACAGGGCTTCCCTGATGGCACAGTGGTTAAGAATCCGCCTGCCAATGCAGGGGACACGGGTTCGAGCCCTGGTCTGGGAAGATCCCACATGCTGTGGAGCAACTAAGCCTGTGCGCCACAACTACTGAGCCTGTGCTCTAGAGCCCGCTAACCACAACTACTGAGCTCATGTGCCACAACTACTGAGCTTGTGTGCCACAACTACTGAAGCCTGCACACCGCAACAAGAGAAGCCACCGCAATGAGAAGCCTGCACACCACAATGAGGAGTAGGCCCCACTCGCCGCAACTAGAGAAAAACCCATGCATGACAACAAAGACCCAACACAGCCAAAAATAAATAATAATAAAATAAATATTAAAAAAAAACTTTCAACAGTTCTTAATGCATTTAGAATGAAACATCTATATATCTTGTGTGATCATTCTTTCTCTTTAATAAACACAGTTGTGTTAGGATTCACTGAAATGCCCTTGTCCTTTGATCCAGCACCACATGCTTCCAGAGACATTTCATACTTTGGTCTTTTAAGAATTCAAATCTTTGTTAAGATTCCCATACAACTTAAAAATCATACAGTGTAAATTATAGGCGAGGTGAAAAGTTCATTCAACATTACATTTTCAATAAATGTTTCTGTGTTTCATACTTTTATGCCATTTTCTTTGATGTCCTCTAAATTGGTCTTAAGAGTGAAGAATTAAAAATAATTTCTGAGAAGGACCCTTCAATAATTGAAACTTTGCATGTTACATTTTTTAAATATAAAAAGAGAATCATTTTTTAAATGTTAAAACAAAATAATCTTTAAAATGAACTTTCCCAGCACTTACTATGTGCCAGGGACTGTGCCAAGCACCTTTTCCACATAATCTTATCAAACTCTCACACCCACTTTTCGAGTTATTATCCCATTCTACAGATATAGAAACAGAGGACTACCAAGTTAGACAATCTGTCCAATGCCCAACTGTAAGTGGAAGAGCCATATTTAATCCTAGGTATGTCTGACTCCAGAATCTGGGCTTGAGCAATTGATACTGTGAGCAGCTGGGAGCTGAGTGTTACCCACCCGTAAGTAGCTGTTAACAAAGGCATAGCTGTATAAGCATTCAAAATTTCCCCATTTATCCTCACCAAAGAAGATATACAGATGGTAAATAAGCATATGAAAAGACATTCCACATCATATGTCATCAGGAAAATGCAAATGAAGACGAGATCCCACTACATACCTATTAAAATGGCCCAAATCCAGAACACCGACAACATCAAGTGCTGACAAGGATGCAGAGCAACAGGAATTCTCGTTCATTGCCAGTGGGAATGCAAAATGATACAGTCACTTTGGAAAACACTTTGGCAGTTTCTTACAAAACTAATCGTACTTTTATCATACAATCCAGCAATCACACTTTGGTATTTACCCAAAGGAGTTGAAAACTTATGTCCACATAAAAACCTACACATGGATATTTAGAGCAGCTTAATTCATAATTTCCAAAACTTGGAAGCAATGAAGACATTCTTCATAGGTGAATGCTTACATGGTGAATAGTGAACCAGACAATGGAATATTATTCAGAGATAAAAGAAAGAGCTACTGAGCCGTGAAAACACATGGAAGAAACTTAAATGTACAGTACTAAGTGAAAGAAGCCAATTCTGAAAAGGTGACTGTATAATCCTGTATAATTACAACTACATGACATTCTGGAAAAGGCAAAACTATGGAGACAGCAAAAAGATCAGTCATCGCCAGGAACTGGGAGGAGGAATGGATGAATAGGCATAGCACAGAATATTTTTAGGGCAGTACTGCATGATACCATAATGGTAGATATATGTCATTATTCATTTGTCCAAACCCACAGAATGTGCAACACCAAGAGTGAAACCTAAAGTAAACTGTGGACTCTGGGTGATAATGACGTGTCAATATAGGTTCACCAGTTGTAATAAATGTGCCAATCTGGTTGGGTATGTTGAAAATGGGGGAGGCTATGCATGTGTGGGGGGAGGGGTATATGGTAAATCTCTGTACCTTCTGTTAAATTTTGCCGTGAAAATTTTTCTGCTCTAAAAAATAGACTATTAAAAATATTTCCCAATTCATCACTCTATTTTGAAGAATAAGAAGTGCTAGTTTTATTTGCACATTTGCCCTTTTTAAATGTGCCATGGTGAAAAGAGAAATAACACTGGGTCATTTCCAGGAAATGTAAGACTGTATAATTACATATCTATCTATTTTATAGCTAGGCAGTGGTAACTGATAAAGACATTTTTCATTTAAACAAACATATCCTAGTTTTCAGTAAAATCTGAACAAAATCCAAATTATGGATTTTTGCTAATAGTTGTAATTGGCTCCTTGAAGGGAGAGGCTACTTCTCTTCACCTTGTATCCCACACACCTAGCACAAGCCTTGAGGGATGGCACTTGATAAAGGTCATTAAGTTTAATTTATTTAAAGGAACACTGAAGAGACATGCATAAAATGTGGGCACCCAAGTTCTACAAGCTTGAGCAAAATATGCCACAATAAATGGATTTGCCGGAGGTAGTTAAAAGATGTAGACGTTGAAGCTGTGTTTTTAAATATGCCACAATTATTAGTCTACTTGATTAGAAATAATAACAGATGAGTTTGTGCTAGGGTATATGCTAAAAGTTTGATATGGACTATCTATCTCACTTATCAATGAAATGAGAATGACAGTTAAGAGAGGGAAAGTTCAGAGAGTTTAAGTAACATGACCAGTACGTAGCAAAGCCAGGATTTCATTATTTATTGTTATTTACTACTCTAAACCTACACTATACAGCCTCTTAAGAAAGAAGCACTTATAATCTATATGTTTTCTCATTTATAAAATTATATAGTGCTGTAATATAGTTCTGTTTATCCATAGCTAAAATCTGTATTTGTTTGGCATCATACATACATTATCTGACTGTCACAAAGGATGTGTCTTAAAGTCTCATCCTTAAATGGTTATATATTTAACTTCTTTTTCTATTTCTCTATTTACGTATTTTAATAATATAGAAGGGAAAAGGAATGGAGTGAGGAAATTTTTTTATTATCAAAGAGTTTTTTCAGTTACCAGCTTTCTTCTTCACAACTACGTAAATAAAGACATTTTAATACCCTAATTAATATCCATTTTTAACTCTATGCCATGTTTTTATTACCATCCTCTCATTAAAACTCTAATGAGCATTAGCATACTGACAAGGATAATAAATGCCAACAATTTATATCCAGTTATTAAAGCTAATGGTTTTCCCATTGGAATGTAATATATGTTTCAGCTTTTTTGCCAAAAGCTCAACGATACTTTTATCTCCAGTCGACCAATTGCACATTTAATTTAATACCTATTAAATGCAAACAGCCACCCAGAAACTACATTAGAGTTGTTACTGGAGCCATCAAGAGCCAGCAACTAGAAAGTGAAGATTAGGTAAAGGACTAATGCTAGTCGCAGTGTGGAAATGATAAGCAGACAAACGCCTGCCTCAGCAAAGTGCCTTATTTGAGCAGTCAAACCAAGTCATCATCTGACAGGCTCTGTGCCCAACGGCAGGACACATGCTACTGCTTCTCACAAAAAGCTGAGAGAAATAGCATTCTAAACACTCTTGTTTCTAAGAACCCTTCCAATAGGCAAATCTCAGATCTCAACATTTTCTTGTGTAGTTTTCCAACAGCAAAACATTTTTTCTTGGCTATGCTGGTTCTGAGTTGCTAAAGTGATACTTTCAAAAGAAAGGGAATAGTTGTGTATGTGTGGTGTATGTTTTTAATAAGATAAATTAGAAAAGCTGCATACATTTGGCACATCTTGCTGGGTTATGCCAAGCCCCTGACCACCCTTTCACCCAACCCATTACTCAGAGTTGTTGCAGAGCTGGTAACTTTGAAAAACCCTGAGAATTTTTAAGAAGCCTGAATGATGTTGTACCTGTGAAGTCTCTAGCACAAAGAAAGCTCAGCAAAGGTTTGTGTTTCCTTAAGTATTGCCACATAAAGGAATATTTAAAAACAGATCAAAAGAATGTTAAGTTTATTCCAGGCATTTCACATTCCCCATGTGTATGTAAGTCTACTTTGCAGTCCTTAGAAAATTTTGGTAGAAATCTAATACTGCATCACATTATACCACTAGACTGAATTCTACTTGATCTCATTATATTTCTTTAAAAAGCAGCTAAATTCTAAACTTCAAAGTTGCTAAGATACTAGATCTTAACTGTTCTCAACACAAAAATGAACTAATATGACATGATAAAGGTGTTAGCTAACTCTACAGTAGTAGTCATATTGCGATATATAAATGCATCAAATCAACACCTTGGACACCTTAAACTTACACCATGTTATATGTCAATTATGTCAATTAAAAAATATATACAGCTAAATTCTATTTGAATTCTATTCAAATAATTTTAACATTTGTATCTATAGTCATAATTTATAACAGTATGTAGTTTTCTGTTTTCTGCTTAGATTTCATAAAATAAATTGGAGATTTTACATCATTTCCATATATTTTAGAAGACTTTGGTAAAAACTGGAATTACTTCCTTAAAATGTATATTGGGGAAATTCTAATCTTTAAGTCTTTGAGATGAGAATTTTTAAAAGGGACAGTTCTTCGACAAATTTCTCAAGCTCCTTCACTGTTACTGCTTTAGTCTGGATTCCTGTAGGGACAGATAGTGTCCGTTGTTTCACCCACATTCCCTTTCTCACTATCACTACAGAGACTGAAAAGGTGATACATTTGCTTTCTAGCCTCTCTTGCAGTTCAGTGGAACCATGTTGTCCCAAGAAAGGCAAGCCCAGTATTTATTATGGAAGATGGAAAGTAGCTGGGGGAAAAGATCCTCTCTCTAGCCCCAGCCATACATTCCTACCTTCGTTGCCAAATAAGCCTTCAGGGTAAGCACTGCCCCCACCTCCCACCACAAGCCAGGCTCTGGTAAAGTCCCCAGAGTCTTAGGTTTGCTGCCTGCTTCCCCAACTCCATACTCCCAGCCTTTGCTAGTATGACTTTAGTCATTCACTGCACTCTCTCTCGAAGCCCACTTGCTTTGACTGTTTTTTTCCCTTTACCTCAATTGAATCATAGGCTAAACAGTACTTTTTTCAGCCCAAGGTCTTCTTCACTATACTTTCCACTAATTCCTCAAAATAACTTCTATTACAGCACCTTTTTATACAGTTTTAACACACACGAGTATATAGGTACACACATACATGCACACATATGAATTTCAATTAGGGGGAAAATAAACAACTGCAAATAATTAGACTGAAACAAAGATGTCCTCCATATATTCAGGTTCAGAAAGATTAAAGAGGCCAATGACAACCTGGAGTAGAGGAAACTGCTAGAAAACTATTACAGAGATTCACACATGAGCAACTTTTGTGAAACTGAGGAGAAACTTCTGTGAAACGGTGGATATCTCTGATGAGAAAGATATACTGTGGAAGAAGTTTCAGGAGCCATTAGATCAATGAAGTGGATAGAAGGAATGGAGAAAGAAAACAAGGGACTTCCCCGGCAGTCAAGTGGTTAGGACTCCACAGTTCCAATGCCAGGTGCGAGGGTTTATCCCTGGTCGGGGAATGGGGATCCCACATGCCGTGTGGTGTGGCCAAAAATTTAAAAAGAAAGAAAGAAATCAAAAATATGTTTAAGATTTCAATCCTGTTGGACAATTTAGAGAAATAGGTAAGTTTGTGCTGGTAGTGGTTGGGGGCAGGGACCCTTAGTGTGAAATAGAAGGTAAGTATTAAGGGGTTTAAGAGTTGCAGGTTTGATATGAAGAAGAATCCTAAAAGAGAAAACACCCTGTTAGTTAATGGAGATATACAACCAACTCTTAATGGCGATATACAACCAAACTCTTGGCCTGGCATTGCAGATCTGAGAGCAAGTCATCAAACCTGGGTATGTTTCTCCGAAGCCCCCAGAGTACATGGCTCTTCCAGCACAGGCAAGGGGAGAGGGCACAGGACGAAGACCTGAGTTCCCAGTTGGAATCACAAGGAAGAAGATGAAGCATAAAAGAAGAAGCCTGGGCTGTTTCAAGTACTGGTTTCTACTTTTCTTTAAACTATCATTTGTGGTCATAACTGATATTTTATCCTCTTCATTTTTTCTTTTTTTTGCGGTAAGCGGGCGTCTCACTGTTGTGGTCTCTCCCGTTGCGGAGCACAGGCTACGGACGCGCAGGCTCAGAGGCCATGGCTCACGGGCCCAGCCGCTCCGCGGCATGTGGGATCTTCCCGGACCGGGGCACGAACCCGTGTCCCCTGCATCGGCAGGCGGACTCTCAACCACTGCGCCACCAGGGAAGCCCTATCCTCTTCATTTTAATTCCATTTTTTCCAAATTGACTCTCTTTGTTGTATGTAAACATATTTATAACTGTACACAAAAACTTTATAAGATCAAGACTTTCATGATACTTCTATTGTTATTCAATTATATATAAACTGAAATTTTCATCGATTATTTCCAGTTCCATGACATTCATTTAAAAAAGCTATGAAAAATCCAAAGTTGAGCATTTCTACTAACTACAATCTAAGCTACCTAATTCAGCCTGTAATATATATTATTATTATCTGGTATGTGACATTTAGGTCCGTTTTCAATCTAATTATTGGTGTTTCTAGCCAAGTTAATTTAATTAATTTAGCAAATAAAATTTCATAAGATCATCTACCAGCTACTTTACTGAAAATCAGTACTCCCAAGAGCATCTTCTTCATTCACCAGTTTTTGTATTCTGTCATCCAAATAATCTGGTTTAAATGCTGGTTTACTCTTTTCAGCCTCCTTTTTTTCCCAACTCTTCTGACATTGTAAGAGGCAGTAATCGAAAGATTTTGAATATAACAATGTCCTATTAAAGGAGAAATCAGAGAGAAGTAATAAACCTTAAAAACAGAATATACACTGAGAAAAAAATGAAAATAAGTTAGCAATACAATTTAAACAGAACAAGATAAGAGTTGTATCAGGAAAAAATTAAGACAGTAGCAAAGAAGATCCTGTTTTATTAATCCAGAATAATCATATCTCAAGTACATCCCAGAGAATACTTGCTTGGATGATTGTGTTCAAAGACCCAATATATTTGTAAAAGCTGTAGGCCTTCAGCAAGAAAAGAACAGAACAGAGAAAAGATAAGGCATTAAAGAATAGCTAAAGCATTCTAAGGTTATACTGCTAAGTCCAGTGCATAACATTAAAACTCTCTACTTGAAATCTCAAAATCAACCTGTTGCCTTAGAGCAACAGGTTCAAAAGACATCATTCAGCAGGGAAACACAAGATAAATCTCCCCAAAGGCAGGCTGGGATTAAAACAGAAGTACTGAAAAAGTAAGAAATTCAATTCCACCAGCCAGGAGGCAAAAAAATCCATGCCTCCTAAAACAAGGAAGAGAATATACCAGTGTACTAAACTTAAGAAAACAAAAATGTGTTTTACATCAGTAACATGGAAAAGTTTTTTTTTTTTTAATACAATTAGATGGATACTTTCTGTTGTGTGGATCTTAGGGAAATAAATCTATAAGCAAACAGACTATGCTGAAGATATATGATAATCTACTCTTAATCCTACAAGCCGTTGACATGTATATAGTCATTAGAGGGAATTGAGACTTTTCATTTGAAGTAGAAATGTGCCCAGCACTGTGCTACGCACTGGGCCACAATGATACCTTGAGTGTGGAGTCCAGAGAAAGCAATGGCTAAGCAGCAGAATGTGGTAAAATAATGTGAGAGTGATACGAGGTGTTACAGAAATCATTAGAAGGGATGCCTCATGCAGAGACATGAGGTCAGGAAAGACTTTTTAATTGGGAAGTAGAAGCTAAGGTGAGAAAGAATAGTTAGAGTGTAGCCAGGTGAAAGGGGTAATTAGTCAAGAAAGAGGGCATAACCCGTGAAGGCCCAGAAGTGAGAGAGCACAGAGGGCTCAAGGGAGTGAAAAGAGTTCAGCATTTCCAGGAGTAGCAAGCATATTGTTGGGGAGAAGCATGAAAAATCCTCTGGAAATTGGCATTCCTGTTTTTTTGTAGATTTTTTGAACTGCATCACTTTGCTATCGATAAAAATGCAGTTGCTTTTTTTTTAAATTGGGACCTCTTAGAATATATTCTGCAAACAGACATTCAAGTCGACCTGAAAATGCTTGATGCAGACAAAAAAATAATAAAGCATTAAATGAAGAAAAAGAGCAAAATGGATGTCGGCTATAAACACAGTTAATCAAAAGAACCAAAAACAAAAACAAAAAACTACACACCCACACAAGTCCCATCAAGGAACAAGAGAGTGAGGAAACACAAATCTACAAATTAAATTTGAATAGTTGATTTTGTAAAATTTAGATTGGAAAGGAAAAATTTCATAATTTAAATACGATTTGAATTACTTTATATATAAAAAGAAATCATACGGATAGACACAAAAGTGCCACAGGAAAAGAAAAAAAAGTAGAGATATAGATTAAAAAAGTGGGTGCAGGGTTGTGGGAGGGAAGCACCAAGAGGGACAGAGAATACATAAATATGTTCTCCAGGTTAGTATTCGCAATGGGTGAGTCATCACCTACCAATGCAGATCAGATAATTATCATCTCATTCCCTGTGCTTTTACTATGCCTAATACTTTTCCTTCACAAACTAATTTAATTTTTGAAAGAACTCTGAAATAGGAGTTACTATTCCAGTTTTATAGATAAAAATCTTAGAGAATGTATAAAATTAGCCGCAGGTTGCCCTGGTGTTTATTTTTCATTAGGTATAATTGACGTATAACATTTTATTAGTTTCAAGTGTATAACGTAACAGCTAACATCATATTCAATGGTGAAAAGCTGAAAGCTTTTCCTCTAAGATCAGAAACAAGACAAGGATGCCCACTCTTTTTTTTTTTTTTTTTCCCAACAGAGCATTGGGGGTTCTAGTTGGAGCAATTAGGCCAGAAAAAAATTAAAGGCATCCAAACTGGAAAGGGAAAAGTAAGTAAAGCTGTCACTATTTGCAGATGAGCTGATTTTATACATAGAAAACCCTAAAGACTCTACCAAAATAACTGTTAGGATAAACAAACTCAGTAAAGTTGCTGGATACAAAATCGATATACAAATATCTGTTGCATTTTTCTCAGTTTTGTTTTTTGGGGTTTTTTTTGCGTTACGCGGGCTTCTCACTGTTGTGGCCTCTCCCATTGCAGAGCACAGGCTCCAGACGCGCAGACTCAGCGGCCATTCTGTTGCATTTTTATACACTAACAACCAACTATCAGAAAGAGAAATTAAGAAAACAATCCCATTTACAACTGCATCAAAAAGAATAGAATACCTAGGAATAAATTTAAGCAAAAAGATGAAAGATCTGTACACTGAAAACTATAAGAC
This sequence comes from Phocoena sinus, assembly GCF_008692025.1. Lineage (NCBI taxonomy): Eukaryota > Metazoa > Chordata > Mammalia > Artiodactyla > Phocoenidae > Phocoena > Phocoena sinus. The sequence continues at coordinate 118,457,432 of NC_045764.1, read as the reverse complement.
ATTGATGAATGAAACTGAAGATGACACAAATAAATGGAAGGATATTCTGCACTCACAGATGGGAAGAATTAATATTGTTAAAATGTCCATATTCTCCAAAGCGATCTACAGATTCAATTCAATCCCTAACAAAATTTCAATGTAATTATTCACAGAAATGGAACAAACAATCCTAAAATTTGTATGGAAACACAAAAGGTCCCAAATAGCCAAAGCAATCTTGAGAAAGAAGTAGCATTGCAGATATCACACGTCCTGATTTCAAACTATACTACAAAACAGTGTGGTATTGGCATTAAAAACAGACAGATAGATCAACAGAACTGAATAGAGAGCCCAGAAATAAATCCATGTATATATGGTCAATTAATTTACAACAAAGGAGGTAAGAATATACAATAGGGAAAGGACATCCCAGGTATTTAACACCTAAAGCCCTGTAAGGAACTTACTCCTGCTGAAGGAGAATATATATGACTGAGAAGAGAGACTAATGTGATTATCTGAAGATTTGGCCTAAATAGTCCTCTAAAACATACCAAATAGGGATGAGAACATGGATTTTCAGAAAATCTTTTAGGGACATCCGTAAGTGACTGGCTCATTTTAGCATTCCTTGATAAGACAAGAAAAGATCTAGATTTAAGTTTTGCTCAGTCCAATTGTCTTCATGGTTCATGGATTCTAACCCTGGTCAGCTGTATTGCACATATACCCTGATATTCACAAGGAAATTTGGGTGAGAGTGAATGCTAACAAAAAGTTTCCTCATGTCAGTTCAAAGCCTCCTGAGGGAGGTCAAAAGCTTCTTTCTGTGTATAGAAGTAACTGTGGAGACCATGGTCACCAGTCTACCTCAGACTATGCATCCAAGTCCTTAGTTCTAAATCCTGTGTATTAAAATCACCTGGGGGCTTTTAAAAACTACTGATGCCTAGGACACACTTCCAGAGATTCTGAATCAATTAATCTTGGTGTGGTCCAAGCACTGATACTTTTCAAACCTCCTCATGTGCTAAAGAACATCCAGGGTTGAGAACCACTGAGCCAACCCAATCAAGATAACCGCATTGCCATAGCCAGTGATTGCTTTAGGAACGGGCATGAGACCTAACACTGGCCAGTGAAACATGGAGAAAATATTTTGGAGCAATTCTGGGAAATTCTTCCCAGATCTTAAAAATAGAAACAAGGAAAGACACAGTTCCTCTTATTTTGGATATCATGTCATGTCTGGACTTGATACATAGAACTACAGCAAGCATCTTGCTTCCTAAGAAAAACCAGTTGTAAGACAATGTGAAAGACAAGAGAATGAGAAGATTAAAGGAAATAAGGTCTTGATATTATTGATGTATGGGATCCATCTTGACTCTGGATTTCCAGGTATGAGAAATATTAGAAATTTTATAATAAGGAAATTATTATATAAGGAAATTATTTCCTTATTGCTCCTTATTTGAGTCAGGTTACTTGTTACTTACACTCAAAATCATCCTCACTGATCTAGCTAACTATAGCTAGATCTATAACTATACCTCATATTTGTGTGTCCAAATAATCTTGGCAGTACATTAAAAAGTTACCTCAGTTTTATTATTGCTCATGATTAATTATGTCATTGCTACCAACACAGTCCAGACCATTCAAGTTTAAAAATGTGTGAGAATGTATTCTATTTAGAACTTTCCTTCCAATTCAGGATCTAGAAATTAGAAATAAGCCTTTTTTTTTGAGTTTATTCTACTATGCTCATCTAGCTTAGCCCAATTCCTAATCCTATAACAAGTATAGGTAGTTCCAAGAACCTACTAACATTAAGTAATCTTGCTTCCTTGTCATTCATTTGTGCAGATAGTCAGCAAACACTTACTGAGCTTTTTCTATGGACCAGACATCATGCTTGTGTTGGGATATAAAGATTTTAAAACATGTTACCTGCTCTTAAGAAGGTCACAGTCTATTAAGAGAAGCATATATGAACAGATAATTACAATATCATGTGATTAATTTACGATGGAGACTAATAAGATAATTTTTGCAAAATAGCCAAGGCAGGTTTGCAAGCAAGCAATAAAAGTCTTATTAATTCATACTTTTATTGAAAGCTCCAAATATCTCTTAGAAATAACTTCAATACCTCCTAGGGAAATAGGAAAACAAATAAAAAATGAAATCCCAGTGGTCAACATGAATAAAGGACAGAAATGAGATACCTCAATTGTAGAATTAGGAGTCTAATTTCAAAACAATATAAAAGTACCACAACGTTGACAGATGGATTTCTTTTAAACATCAGGGGAAGTTGTTCTCAAAACTGAATGCTTTGCACAACTGTTTTATTTGAAGCAGAAGGGCACTAATGAAATTGCCTATTCTGAAAGTCATAAATAAAAGCAAAATATCCCTATAACTTTAGGTATCAATTTTCCACATCATTCAACACTGTTTTGCTAGAAAACTAGTATTGCTCTAGAGTGTTTTTCCCATTCCTCAGAAATCTTGGTTTTGCATAATATAACTTCAGAAACAACTGTCAAAAGTACAACTGATTTGATTATACCCAAGGTTTCTAAGACTGAATAAACAAGCACTTTATAGAAATAGTTCATTTTATAAAGTTTCAATTTTTTCTTCTGTTCTTCTTCTTACTCATAATAGGAAAAATATTGACCATAGGAAAGAAATAATAGACTACATTGGGTTCTCAGATGCAGGTGCTCTTTGATACAATTTTAAATCCTAATATATAAATCCAAAATCCTCTTTTGTCAGTTCATAAAAATATTTGATCAGACACTTGAGGCTAAGTAATAAAATGGCTCAGCCTTAATATTTAGAATATTAACTGCTGTTTTAACAGCAGTTAATATTCTAAATACCCTACCCAATTTTAAAGTTTTTCATGATTAAGATGATAGTGTCTTGAGTATGCATGTATTTGGTTATCCTATTCTTGAAAAACACTAAAAAATAAACTAAAATTATTGGTTGTCATTTCAAAAAATGATTATGTTGTATCTGCAGAATGGTTTTTGCCTAAGGAGTATGTGTCCTAATAGTAAATTTGATTCTTAAATGGTATCTGATACTCTTTCAGCAAAAAAATAAAAATGGTTAGAGAATTTGATCCTCCAGCTACAAATTCTTTTACTGAAATCCTTTTCCTCCCTAAAATCATAAGTCTGAACCTTTAGAAAGACCAAAAAGGATTTATACTTTGGACCTGATAAGGATGATTTGCAATTATCCCAGCCCATCTTCTGAGTGCCCAGATTGATATGAAGGTCTTGAGGAATCCAGCAAGTCTACAGACTATACTCTTGAAGTTGTCCTCAATTTCTTTTATCTGGAAGATTCAATTAAGGTTTATGACAAATCCATTAAATGTAGGAAACAAATTCCATTCTGGAGCTGTCAAAAAAGAAGCAGAGGATAATCTAGGTAAGGGAGCCTTAAACATGCCTGACACTAGTCAGATATCATTGTCAGGTGATAGTCCTAGGAGTTGTATGGACTCAACAACTGACTGACAGCCCACTGGTAGACCTTTCAGCGTGGGAATAGTACAATACTAGAGCTCCAGGGATGATGGATATAACTATCATCAACTCACTACTCGTTTGATATAGTTCTGTATATTTTCAACTCTTCAAACTAAGTATCACCTAGTGGTTTCCCTCATATTGCACAGAGACTGTGTGTGCTATTAACTTTCGTGATAGAGAGACAATAGGATTTGCCCTGTGTTGGCCTTTAAAGATTCTTGATGTCAACTAATTTATTATTTAAAAGCTTTTGACGCTTAAGTATATCTCCAAATAACTATTTTTTGATGAAACCAACATTTTGATATAATTTGAGTATTACTTTAAAAGTTCTGTTTAATAGCCCATGCATCTTTATCTCTGATGTATAAACCATTTGAAGTAGAGAACCATATTTTGAAGTACTAAAGATAGCTCAAACATTACCTCTTCACACACACACACATATACACACACACACACACACACACACACACACACACACACACACACTCCTGTTGCCAAGGAGCCCTAAGAGTCCAGATTAAGAGCCAGGCATCTAACAGATCTTCAAATGTCCCCTTTGAACACTGAAACTGGCCAAAGAACATATTTTTCATATTATATTGTGTATGTATTCATATTTATATAGAACAATTTTGCCAAAAACTCTAAGTAGTTTCATACTTTATTACACTTATGAAGATAGTGAGGTTGGTAGAATCAGTTTATAGGAAGGGAATTATGTTCAAAACATGGTCTTAAAGTTTAGATTTTTCAGGAAAGACTTTTTTTTTTTTTAATTTGGCAGCATCATGCTGCATGTGGGATCTCAGTTCCCTGACCAGGGATGGAACCCACGCCCCCTGCACTGGAAACACAGAGTCTTAGCCACTGGACCACCAGGGAAGTCCCTCAGGAAAGACTATTTGGCACTCATAACCCAGGCAGAGAAGAGATTCCCAGTAATTTTCCAGGTACATTTCACTGCTGGGATCTCATTTCTACTCTGCCTTCTTCAGGCAGAAGGCCCTGTGTCCTGTCCCCAGGTCTCCCCATAGAGCAGACTTAGCCCTAGTTCACACATTCTGATCTGGTTTTCTCTGTATTTATGGCAGCCGGGGATTTCTTTCTTGAATGCTCAGCTATGAATTTAAGAAAATCTTTAGAGTGTTTTATTCAGCATTTCTAAGCCATGAATCTGGAACATCTTTGTATTATTTTTGTTATGTCAATTTGAACCTAGAAAAGCCTGTGTTTTAATATTTTAATGTTTTACCATGTTCATGTATTACTTTCAAATTAAAAAATGATTTTACTAAAAAAAAGGGGAATATGTTTCAATATGTTGTCTGCTTTTTCCCTGATATTTTCCCATTTAAGCTTAAACTTAGATCGGTTGAAAAAACAAAACATTAAAATATTTGATCATTTAATACTAAAAAGTACTAATATTTTTAAACACACATAAAAACGTAGAAACAATGTAAAAATCTAAAAAAACACATTTATCAATTGTTTCGTTATTTTTCAGCTGGAATGGCCCATCTAACCTCCTGATCCTGCATTCTTCCAATACTGCTCTGACTTCATGTAGCTGTCACCCATCACACCAAAACCTCTACATATTCTTGGGGATTCTTTTCCAAGCTGAGGGTCTCAACTCTGGTAAATTTCAACACTGGTCCCTCTCGTGACCTTCTCTCCCCTATTCCTGATTCCCACTGCACTGTCTGAGTCCCACTGGCCATACCCCAGGGTATACTTCTAAACATAGTATCTGTAACTAGATCACACCTGCCATCAGATGTCCCAGATACAATACTTCATCCCAATCCCCATGCCTACAGATGATCTTAACTCATTCATGCTGGACCATTATTTCTGAAATGTTCCTTAGCTATAGGCTATAAAGGCTTCATCCTTAGAGAACCTGGCATGCCTCATACACCTGACCAAACTCCCTGTGCAGCCTACCTGGTCAGGCTCAACTCATGGCCTCCATAACCTAAGCAGTGACATCCACTTCCTCAGGCAAACATCATGACATCACTTCAAGTAGGCCACAATTTCTGCACCTGAAGTACATGACATTCCAAAGCTAGCATTGTTATACAAATATACTTCACAATAAAGTAAAAGGACACTGTGAAAGGGAAAGGCAATTTTTTCCAACTGAAGGGAAAGTCCCTTCTCACTGATAAAATTGCTGACATCTAAAACCATTAGGTCAAAGAAAGAAAAAGAATTAAAGTCCGGCTGAAAAGAATGAGGGTTTGGTCCTGGATCTGCCCCTTGCTAGCCATGAAACTTCAGGCAATCATCAAACTGAGTCTCAGTTTCATTATCTGCTTAAGAGGTCAGCTGGGAGAATTTTTAAATAAGATAATGTGTATGGAAATATATGTATAAAAGTTAATGTGCCAGGGCTTTCCTGGTGGCGCAGCGGTTGAGAGTCCGCCTGCCGATGCAGGGGACACGGGTTCGTGCCCCGGTCCAGGAAGATCCCACATGCCGCAGAGCGGCTGGGCCCGTGAGCCATGGCCGCTGAGCCTGCGCGTCTGGAGCCTGTGCTCCGCAACGGGAGAGGCCACAACAGTGAGAGGCCCGCGTACCAGGGGGAAAAAAAAAAAAAAAAAAAGTCAGTGTGCCAAATTAATGTAAAATGTGATATCATTAACACAGGTATTATTAGACCTCTTGGTCATGGAAGAAAAATCATGAAGGATGCAAAATTTGCTCCCAGAATTCAAAAAACTGGCCATATTCAACAAAGAATAGTCTCACCCCTTTAATTACTGATGATAAATCTACATACTTTAAAACTTAGGTAAAGTGGAATGAGTTTATAAATCAAAGAGTCCCACACCTATTGCCCATCTAAAATTAGAATAACATTTATCCCAAAATATACATTTCTTCCTACTATACCTTCAACCTATCCCCAGCATAAGGTATGAAATATCAGATGGTTAAAGTATGCAATACTCTATGTTTAGTTCATATTTTAGAACAGATGATTGGAAAAGGTATTACAGGTAATTTGATCCACTAATGCAAGTTACCTTTAAATCTCCTATACAGTTTCAAAATGGTCATTTAGTCTGAACTTGAACACAGTATAGTAACAAGGAACTCATTACTGTAACAAGAGCCACTCCAGGTTTTCATTAATTTCTCAATGTGTGTGTTGGGGGGCAGAGGGGAGCAAGAGGAGAGAATGGGGAAACCAGTAATAACATACACATTTAAACTATATGGATGTGTCCATGAAAACAACCCCAACCAGGTATTGTAGAGGCTCAGAAAAATGACACCATCATGGGAATACACAGGTGACGAATATCCTTGTGAAGAGACTCAACAGTGTGCTACAGGGAGGACCTTCAATATGGTGGAGGAGTAAGATGTGGAGATCACCTTCCTCCCCAGGAATACATCAAAAATACATCTACATGTGGAACAACTCCTACAGAACACCTACTGAATGCTGGCAGAAGACCTCAGACTTCCCAAAAGGCAAGAAACTCCCCACGTACCTGGCCGTGTGGCTGACAGGGTCTTGGTACTCCAGCCGGGGGTCAGGCCTGAGCTCTGAGGTGGGAGAGCTAACTGCAGAACACTGGACCACCAGAGACCTCCCGGCCCCACAAAATATCAATTGGCGAGAGCTCTCCCAGAGATCTCAATCTCAGTGCTAAGACCCAGCTCCACTCAATGACCAGCAAGCTCCAGTGCTGGACACCCCATGCAAAACAACTAGCAAAACAGGAACACAGAGCTTCCAGGTACCTGCTCCTCTGCTGAGACGGGGCCGAGAGACGCTCTACTCAGCTCCTTGCCTGGGTGGGCAAGTCAGGCTCAGGGGCTGGCAGAAATCCTCGTTTAAGGGTTCCACCGAGTTCCACGGTCAGAGTGCTGCAGCTGAGCAGAGCGACTGCTTTGGACTACTGCTCAGGTGCTGCAGAAAGCCTTCTTGGAATCTGAAATCTTATCACTTTGGGACCTTTGGCCAGCTGCTCCTGACTTGGCCACATGAAGGCACAGACTGTTCCAGTATCTGAACTGAAGAGAACCAACACTATTAGCATACCTCTCATCACAATGAATGCAAGATATTTCAATGAAGAGTATCAGGAGGACAGAGGACATCTACAAATCCCAGACTGGCATGTGCAAGTTCTGAGGAAGGGTGGAATGACCCCATGTATCTGGGTGACCTTTGGAGATAGCTGAGACACAGCTACAAGAGGGCAGTGGCTGACACGCAACTCATAGCCCACCTTCTCCAGCCATGTGGCTGACAGGGTATTGGTGCTCCGGTCAGCTATCAGTCCTGAGCCTCTGAGGTGGGAGACCGAATTCATGACACTGGTCCACCACAGACCTCCCGGCCCAACGTAATGTCAATTGGCGAGAGCTCTCCCAGAGATCTAAGTCTCAATGCTAAGAACCAGCTCCACTCAACAACCAGCAAGCTCCACTGCTGGACACTCCATGCCAAACAACTAGCAAGACAGGAACACAACCCCACCCATGAGCAGAGAGGCTGCCTAAGATCATATTAAGCTCACAGACACCCCAAAACACACCACTGGATGTGGACCTGCCCAGCAGAAAGACAACATTCAGGCTCATCCACAAGAACACAGGCACCAGTCCTGTCCAAAAGGAAGCTTACACAGCCCACTGAACCAACCTTACTCACTGGGGGCAGACACCAAAAACAATGGGAACTATGAACATGTGGCTGAGAAAAGGAGACCCCAAACACAGTAAGTTAAGCAACATGAGATGACAGAGAAATACACAGCAGATGAAGGAGCAAGGTAAAAACCCAACAGGCCAAACAAATGAAGAGGAAATAAGCAGTCTACCTGAAAAAGAATTCAGAGTACTGATAGTAAAGATGATCCAAAATCTTGGAAATAGAATGGAGAAAATACAAGAAACATTTATCAAGGAACTAGAAAAACTAAAGAGCAAACAAACAATGATGCACAACACAATAAATGAAATAAAAAATTCTCTACAAGGAATAAATAGCAGAATAATTGAGGCAGAAGAGATAAGTGAAGTGGACGATAAAAGAGTGAAAATAACTACCACAGAGCAGAATAAAGAAGAAAGAATGAAAAGAATTGAGGACAGTCTCTGACACCTCTGGGACAACATTAAATGCACCAACATTCAAAATACAGGGGTCCTAGAAGAAGAGAAAAAGAAAGGGTCTGAGAAAATATTTGAAGAGATTATGGTTGAAAACTTCCCTAATATATGAATGGAAATAGTCCATCAAGTCCAGGAAGCTCAGAGAGTGCCATACAGGATAAATCCAAGGAGAAACACACCAAGACAAATATTAATCAAACTATCAAAAATTAAATACAAAGAAAAAATATTAAAAGCAGCAAGGGAAAAGCAACAAATAACATATAAGAGAATCTCCATAAGGTTAACAGCTAATCTTTCAACAGAAACTCTGCAAGCCACAAGGGAGTGGCAGGACACATTTAAAGTGATGAAAGGGAAAAACCTACAACCAAGATTACCCTACCCAGCAAGGATCTCATTCAGATTTGACAGAGAAATTAAAACCTTTAGAGGCAAGCAAAAGCTGAGAGAAATCAGCACCACGAAACCAGCTTCACAGCAAACGCTAAAGGAATTTCTCTAGGCAGTAAACACGAGAGAAGTAAAAGACCTAGAATAACAAACCAAAAACAATGAATAAAATGGTAATAGGAACATACATATCTATAATTACCTTAAATGTAAATGGTTTAAATGCTCCAACCAAAAGACACAGGCTTGCTGAATGGATATGAAAACAAGACCCATATATATGCTGTCTAACAAGAGACCCACTTCAGACCTAGGGACATGTACAAACTGAAAGTGAGGGGATGGAAAAAGATATTCCATGCAAATGGAAATCAAAAGAAAGCTGGAGTAGCAATTCTCATATCAGACAAAATAGACTTTAAAATAAAGACTATTACAAGAGACAAAGAAGGGCACTATATAATGATCAAGGGATCAACCCAAGAAAAATATATAACAGTTGTAAATATTTATGTACCCAACGTAGGAGCACTTCAATACAAAAGGCAAATGGTAACAGCCATAAAAGGGGAAATCGACAGTAACACAATCATATTAGGGGACTTTAACACCCCACTTTCACCAATGGACAGATCATCCACATTTAAAATACATAAGGAAACACAGGCTTTAAATGACATATTAAACAAGATGGACTTAACTGATATTTATAGGACATTCCACCCCAAAACAACAGAATAAAATTTCTTCTCAAGTGCTCATGGAACATTCGCTAGGATAGATCATATCTTGGGTCACAAATCAAGCCATGGTAAATTTAAGAAAATTGAAATCATATGGAGTATCTTTTCTGACCACAATGCTATAAGACTAGATATCAATTACAGGAAAAACATGTAAAATATACAAACACATGGAGGCTAAACAATACGCTACTAAATAACCAAGAGATGGCTGCAGAAATCAAAATGGAGATCAAAAAATACCTAGAAAAAAAGGACAATGAAAACACGATGACCCCAAACCTATGGGACACAGCAAAAGCAGTTCTAAGAGGGAAATTTATAGCAATAGAATCCTACCTCAAGAAACAAGAAACATCTCAAATAAACAACGTAAACTTACACCTAAAGCAATTAGAGAAAGAGGAACAAAAAAAACCCCAAAATTAGCAGAAGGAAAGAAAACATAAAAATCAGGTCAGAAATAAATAAAAAATAAATGAAGGAAATGATAGAAAAGATCAATAAAAATGAAAAGCTGGTTCTTTGAGAAGATAAAGAAAATTGACAAACCATTAGCCAGACTCATGAAGAAAAAAAGGGAGAAGACTCAGATCAACAGAATTAGAATCGAAAAAGGAGAAGTAACAACTAACACTGCAGAAATACAAAGTATCATGAGAGATTACTACAAGCAACTATATCCCAATAAAATGGACAACCTGGAAGAAATAGACAAATTCTTAAAAAAGCACAACCTTCCAAGGCTCAACCAGGAAGAAATAGAAAATATAAACAGACCAAGCACAAGCACTGAACTTGAAACTGTGATTAAAAATCTTCCAACAGAAAAAAGCCCAGGACCAGATGGCTTCACAGGTGAATCCTATCAAACATTTACAGAAGAGCAAACACCTAACCTTCTCAAACTCCTCCAAAATACAGCAGAGGGAGGAACACTCCCCAAATCATTCTAGGAGGCCACGATCACCCTGATACCAAAACCAGACAAAGATGTCACACAAAAAAAGAAAACTACAGGCCAATACCACTGATGAACACAGATGCAAAAATCCTCAACAAAATACTAGCAAACAGAATCCAACAACACATTAAAAGGATCATACACCCTGATCAAGTGGGGTTTATCCCAGGAATGCAAGGATTCTTCAATATATGCAAATCAATCAATGTGATAAACCATAATAACCAACTGAAGGATAAAAACCATAAAATCATTTCAATAGATGCAGAAAAAGCTGTTGATGAAATTCAACAGGAGTTTATGATACAAACTCTCCAGAAAGTAGCCATAGAGGGAACTTACCTCAACATAATAAAGGCCATATATGACAAATTTACAGCCAACATCATTCTCAAAACTGAAAGCATTTCCACAAAGATCAGGAACAAGACAAGGTTGTCCACTCTCACTACTATTATTAAACACAGTGTTGGAAATTTCAGCCACAGCAATCAGAGAAGAAAAAGAAATAAAAGGAATACAAATCAGAAAAGAATAAGTAAAACTGTCACTGTTTGCAGATGACATGATACTATACATAGATCATCTGAAATATGCTAACAGAAAACTACTAGAGCTAATCAATGAATCTGGTAAAGTAGCAGGATACAAAGTTAATGCACAGGATACAAAGTTAATGCAAAGTTGATGCACAGAAATCTCTTGCCTTCCTATACACAAATGATGAAAAATCTGAAGGAAAAATTAAGGAAACACTCCCATTTACCATTGCAACAAAAAGAGTAAAATCCCTAGGAATAAACCTACCTAAGGAGACAAAAGACCTGTATGCAGAAAACTATAAGACACTGATGAAAGAAATTAAAGATGATACAAACAGATGGAGATATACCATGTTCTTGGATTGGAAGAATCAACATTGTGAAAATGACTCTACTACCCAAAGCAATCTACAACTTCAATGCAATCCCTATCAAGCTACCAATGGCATTTTCCACAGAACTAGAACAAAAAATTTCACTATTTATAAGGAAACACAAAATACCCCGGATAGCCAAAGCAGTCTTGAGAAAGAAAAACGGAGCTGGAGGAATCAGGCGCCCTGACTTCAGACTACAATCCAAAGCTACAGTAATCAAGACAGTATGGTATGGGCACAAAAACAGAAATGTAGATCAATGGAACAGGATAGAAAGCCCAGAGATAAACCCACACACATATGGTCACCTTATCTTTGATAAAGGAGGCAAGAATGTATAATGGAGAAAAGACAGCCTCTTCAATAAGTGGCGCTGGGAAAACTGGACAAGTACATGTAAGAGTATGAAATTAGAGCACTCACTAACACCATACACAAAAATAAACTCAAAATGGATTAAATACCTAAATGTAGGGCCCGACACTATCAAACTCTTAGAGGAAAACATAGGCAGAACACTCTATGACATAAATCACAGCAAGATCCTTTTTGACCCACCTCCTAGAGAAAGGAAAATAAAAACAAAAATAAACAAATGGGACCTAATGAAACTCTAAAGGTTTTGCACAGCAAAGGAGACCATAAACAAGACAAAAAGACAACCCTCAGAATGGGAGAAAATATTTTCAAACGAAGCAATGGACAAAGGATTAATCTCCAAAATATACAAGCAGTTCATGCAGCTCAATATCAAAAAAACTACAACCCAATCCAAAAATAGGCAGAAGACCTAAATAGACCTTTATCCAAAGAAGATATACAGATTGCCAACAAACATGTGAAAGGATGCTCAACATCACTAATCATTAGAGAAATGCAAATCAAAACTACAAGGAGGTATCACCTCACACTGGTCAGAATGTCCATCATCAAAATATCTACAGACAATAAATACTGGAGAGGGTGTGGAGAAAAGGGAACCCTCTTGCACTGTTGGTGGGAATGTAAATTGATACAGCCACTATGGAGAACAGTATGGAAGTTCCTTAAAAAACTAAACATAGAACTACCATATGACCCAGCAATCCCACTACTGGGTATATACCCTGAGGAAACCATAATTCAAAACGAGTCATGTACCACAATGTTCATTGCAACACTACTTACAATAGCCAGGACATGGAAGCAACCTAAGTGTCCATCGACGAATGGATAAGGAAGATGTGGCACATACATACAATGGAATATTACTCAGCCATTAAAAGAAACGAAATTGAGTTACGCGTATTGAGGTGGATGGACGTAGAGTCTGTCATACAGAGTGAAGTAAGTCAGAAATAAAAACAAATACTGTATGCTAAAACATATATATGGAATCTAAAAAAAAAAATGGTTCTGAAGAACCTAGGGGCAGGACAGGAATAATGACGCAGACATAGAGAATGTACTTGAGGACACGGGGAGGGGGGAAGGGTAAGCTGGGATGAAGTGAGAGAGTGGCATGGACATATATACACTACCAAATATAAAATAGATAGCTAGCGGGGAGCAGCCACATAGCACAGGGAGATCAGCTTGGTGCTTTGTGACCACCTAGAGGGGTGGGAAAAGGAGAGTAGGAGGGAGATGCAAGAGGAGGCGATACGGGGATATATGTGTACATATAGCTGATTCACTTTGTTATACAGCAGAAACTAAGACAACATTGTAAAGCAATTATACTCCAATAAAGATGTTAAAAAAAGAAAAAAGAATGGATAAACAAAAAGGTCCTATTGTATAGCACAGGGAACTTTATATATTATATATATAGTGTTACAAATGTGATATTTAACCCTGAACTGAGTGTACTGGGGATTACTTTATTAAGAACTTCCATTGAATCAATAAATTAACAGTTTTGAAAAATGCCAGCGTAAGCATCCATGTCTCCTTATCTCCAAGTTAGAATCCTTTAATTTCAAATATTCCTTTTGTGGCATAGTTTTGAGTTCTTTTGCCATCTCTGCCACTATTCTTTGAACACACTCCAGATTATCTGTCAGTTAAATTGTGGTGCTCAAGAATGAAACAAAACAGTTTGAGAGTTGTAACTAGTGACCTTTGTATTTTCATTTCTAGGTAGCAACTTGTGTTAATACTGGTTTTATTTATATTATTGTTCATTTATTTGTGATTACATCATGCTCCTCACTCATATTGAGCTTTCTGATAATTAAAGCTCTTCGTTCTTTCTTGCATATCCTTTTTTATATATCCTACATACATACTTGGTCGTTTGAGTTTTGGGATATGCATTCAGGGCCTTAAATGAATTCCTGATAATACTCCGCACTGTTAAATGTCACCCACATGGATACTGGAATTTAAGGAAAGGGGGCAAGGGTATAAGTGTGGCCATCTGCCACCAGTCAAGATCCTGTCATGCAGTAGCTCGTCTCTTTCTTCTAGCTTATTCTACTCACAGGTTTGATGACTCAGAGTTCTGTACCCATATCCAAGTAGTTAACAGCAATAACTAACATTTTTGAGCATTTACCACGCATTAGTGCTTTGATACTCCTTCACATTATTTATCCCACTTAAACTTCACAGGAGCTCAATGAGGCAGACACTATTACCATCACCATTTTAAAGATGAAGAAACTGGGGCTTACAAAGATTCAGCAACTTGCCCAAGATCGCATTCTAAGAAGTGGTGGAAGCAGGATTTCATCTCACTCTGAGCCCTAATCACTGTAACTGGCAGTCATTAAAAAATGAACATAATAGGGTTAAGAACAGAATCACAAAATATGCCTTTATGAAAATTGCCTAATGACCCTGTTGCACTAAATAATCATCTCTGGATAGAGCCTTTCAAGTATTCACCTAATATCATTAACACTCAGCTAATCATCCACCATATTAACCCAAAGGTATCTTGAAAGACTTGGCCAATGTCTTGCTTTAGCTCAAATACACTGTTTTGTGCATTCCCCTAACCTACTGATTTAGTAACCCTACAAAGAAGTAAACTGGGTTAATTTGATAATGTTTCTTCTGAATATTGAATCATTGCTTCCTTTAATGGCTATTCACCAACCATTTCTTTGATCATTAATTCTAAAATCCTACCTAGAATTATTTGCCCAGACTATAATTTATGGAAAACTTTTCCCTTAAGAAAAATTGAAGAGCATTTACGTGTCTTCATTCTTCTAATGTTACTCCCATGCTTCACAGAAAAGACCTCTGAAGAAGAGACCAGAAAACCTAACCAGTCTGTCTCAAATTCATTGTGCTTTAGAGCACTAGGCAACTGGGAGTATAGCTAATTTTATGTCAGCAGCATATAAAATGTGTTTTGAAGCAATAAAAAGATGGCAATGAAAACTATAAAGTTCATGTTTATAAAATAAAGTAATGAAAAGTAAATTGTTCCTTCATCTGAAGTAAATTCATGTAACTCCTTTCAGTAAAACCTGTGCTTGAATGTAAGTGCTTATGGCATACTCAAACTACTGATTTCTGCAAGTTAATAATTTCTACCAGTGTATACAATCCCAAGGTGGCTGGGAAAACATCTGTCAGCCTGTGTCATGTTCCAAAAAGTCAGTCAATGGGGCAATAAAATTTGTGAGTGTCTTTGGTGCGGGGACCATTCTAGAAGATGCAGTGGGGAAATGTAAAGTAATGTATAAATTGATTCAGGGACCAATGAATCTCAAGGACATCTCTCTGGATAAGAAAACAAAGTAAAATTTAAGGCAATTTAATGCTCCTCTCTGAACAGACAAAAACTTTTCCTGAAATGACAAGTTACTTTTAATCTATATATTTTCACTTATATTCTCCTTGGTAATGGAAAAGCATGTTTTAAAGATGTTAGATTTTACCGTAGTGATACATCCCATAACCTTTTGAGCTTTAAGCTCTCTCTTCGGGCATGAGGATGTTTACTGAATAACACAGGGAGTGGCAAGATGCCCCTGAAGCCTCAGAATGGAGTGGACCTGACCCTTCATGTCATCCCAGGCAGAGAAGAGAGTGTGGGAAGTACAGCCAGGGGAATACACCAGGCACTCGGCTCAAAGGCAGAGGTAGGAAGAACAAAAAAGGCCACTCTTAAGTAACCGTTTGGTAGCAGGATCCTGAGAACCCAAAGGACCATGATCATGTTTAAAGACAACTCTCAGTAAACACAGAAACAAAGAATGAGACTAAAATCTCCAGGATGTTATATCCCTGTGCAAGCTTGTGTAAAACAAGAAATGCAAAATTAACAGCATTTGAACAAAGCCAGGAGAGAAAGCCAGATCTAAATACAGCAGACTGTTCTCTGAGTCAGAGCTGCAGAAGTGGTCTGATTAAGATTATTCTGAATGTAACAGATTATTCTCTTAACAGAGCTTTGAGAAGGAAAAATTGATATGAGTCATCAGAACCCTATTCATAAAGTTATTTAAATATAGCTTTTAGTTGTCTTCATTTAGGAAAAATCCTCCAGATACAATATAAAAAGACATATGAATCAGGTGGCTACGACTGATATTGCTATCAATACTCTGGGTTCTAACAGAATGCTGTTGACTTGAAATAACTTTTTTCTCTCACTATGGAGATTACAGACCCAAAACACCAAGAGAGGAGCATTTAAATATCACCCGTCTAACATTTGCATCCCATATGCTTACTGCATAGAACCTCAGTAATATTTAATTAATAAATAAATGGTCAGATAAAGTATGAAAATACTTCCATCTTGTTAACTCAACCCTATGTGACCTCCATTTCAAAATCTTCCAGAGGAACCTGTTAAAAATGCAGAACTACCGAAACAGAATCTCCAGGGATAGAGCCCAGGTATCTACACTTGAAATCTCTGGAGTCAGGTGAGGCTCTGCTCTTTACTGGCCCTGTGTCCTTTGTGAGTCTCATTCCCTCGCTAAGTAGCTCTCTCATTCACAAAGCAACGAGTAAGTAGAGTAGGACCCCCTCCTAAAGTTGCTGTGAAGATCACAGGCCATAATGCTCATAAAGCCCGCGGCACCATGCCTGTCACCTGCTTGGTGCGAAGGAAATGGGAGAGTTACAATTAGCAAATGCCACATGGAGTTAATGACAGAGGACAGAACATTTTGGTTCTTTTTTCCCCACCAAGAAATAATAATCATCACTCACAATCATAAACGGTTAGACCTTATTAAATGTGTTAAACAGAGTCCAAAATAGGCACTTTAGATGCTCTAATATGTTCACAGTAAACTCAACATAATATCTATTGCACAAAAACAAGATTCCCAAGGTAGAGAATGCCAGACATGAGGCTCAAAATCAATAACCTGCCTCTGAATCCCAAAGATGTGTTTGCATCTCAAACTTCTACTACATAAAAAAATCCAAAAAAATAAAATACATTTTCCTTCTAAAGAAAAAAAGGGTGTTCACTCTTAAAACTCAAGGATGAGACTTTTTAGTGTGTTACAACCAATATAAAAATGCGTATTTATCGTCTTTTCATACTCTTATTTATAGCCCATGAGAACATCCTGAACAGGAAGTTTACTATAAAGACTGCCTTGATCAAGATCTCATGAACTATTCCAGATAAAAACACTGTTAACTACTGAAATTCATTATCTGGGAATTTCCTTTTCAGGCTATTTTTATAAACGAGATCATCGGGACAATAAACCAGTCAATAATATTTATTGAACACCTGCTAAATGGATGAGTCTGGGAGGGCATGTTTGCTCAGTACTTGGAGTTAGACTTTTCAGTCCTGGCAATCTAGCCAAAAAAAAAAACCAAAAACAAAGCACCAACCACCACCACCAATGACAACAAAAACAACCTTTTCCAACTCAATAACTTAACGGTTGTTAATAAAACTTCTAAGTCCTATAGTCTATCTACACTTTATTTTTGTGACTAACTGCTGTTTTCTCTTTTCATCCATGAGGCAGTGAGTTCCACTTTACAATATTCCAGTTTCCTGTAGCATTCAGAAAAAAAGTTCAATACCTTTTTTATCATTACAATTTTTTGTTGTTGTTCTTGTTGTTTTGGTTTAGAATTCAAAATATCTAAAGAACAATAAAATACAATACCCTTGCTAGCAAATGAAGGCTACCAATCTAAACAAGTAACTTCATATGGCAGCCCTCTCCAGGATAAGGTGAGAATCACTTCAGGCAATTTCAGATTTGAATCACTTCTATATGCATTTGAAAGCTCTCAATATTTTACTTAGCTTCTAATCTCTTATTTGTCATAAAAACTCTGGTTGAATGACTCCTTGGGTAAAGGCAAGTTCTATTTTACGTCTCCCATTCATTTAATTGGTTCTGAGAAAGATACTAAATATTTACCAGGTTTGGAATTAGCTAGAATGTACGAGTTGGCATCAAGGGCATCACTCACAGTGGAGTCCCTAGGTGGGAATGTCATTAGCAGGCAGCATGACATAAGTTGACTGAAGGTGGCACAAAAAAGTTCAGAATGAAAGTTGACGCTGTTTCCCTTTGTGACATCTTCACACAGCCTTCCTCACCAGGCACAATGCAGTCGTTGGAGCCTTTTCTCATTGAAGGCACAGCTGAAGAGCAGGGCTGATAGTGTTACCGCACAGACCTGCTGTTCTGGAGCCCCGAGGTTTCCCTTTAGCTTTCAATTTCTTTCATATTAGATGCCAATGCTGAAGAAACAACTCAGGAGCTACGGCACTCATTAGAATGTGCCAAAGAGCAGTGGTTAAAAAAGAGAGAGAGAGAGCTTTCATTTGAACTGCTGACCTGAAAAATCTAATTTACAAAACAAGTGAACCTAAAGGAATGTAGTCTCACTGATCAGAGTGAACGTTCCACCCATGTCATTATCCCAGGTTACAGCCTGACAGCCCATGAAAGGCTTAACAAGGCAAACTAACCTTCAGTAATCAGTTTATATTCTGAAGGTACTTCTGCCAAAGAGGCTTGCTCTGAAAAAACACATGGTGTTTCACTAACTCAAACGTCTCATTCATTCATGCCACAAGTATTTATTGAGAACCTATACTATATCAAGGAGAGGGCTGTGTAAAGCACTGCAAGACAGGAGGTGGGTGAATCTCACGGTAAAAGATAGTCATGAAATGTTGAGTTTGAGATGCCACTGGGACAACAAATGGAGAAATTCAGTGAGCAGTAAGTTATACATGCCTGGAGGGAGCCCAAAAAACAGTCCTGAGCTAGAGATCTAGTATTGGGAGTCACCAATTACATGTAAACTGAAACCATGGGAGTGGATATAATTGCCCATAGACAAGAGATAGAGGAGGAGAAAAAAGGACATGCCACCTTCTCATTTGAGCTGAAACTGACTCTCCATGAAGGCAGTAACTTTCCCCTGTAGTGAAAGAGATGCCAAGGGTTTTGCTGTAGATTCAGCTGTGGACAAATGATAAAGTTGATAAACAACCACCAAGGGGAGACTGTTTACCCTCACACATCCCTTGTACCTTAAAATCCAGCAGTGATTCAGAGTCATCAATGTTCCTTATTTTCACTTCTAGACTATTGCTTTTATTAAAACTCCTGCTCCTCTGAGGCTCACATTTTTTGACTAAACCATGCGCCTGTCTTCCTCTTTGCTGCCATCTACCTACCACCAAGCCGTTTCCCCTCATTTACTGACACGTTTTCAGTTAAATCTTATCTCGCAATCCTCATTTTCAGCCCAATTTTTAAATTATCCTGGGAGACTTTAAGGTACAACACCATGACCACTTGGTTTCTTGACTACTCCATCTTTAATGACACCTCTGCCACTCATTCCCATAAGCACACTGTGAATCTGGTTATCACCTGCAAAATCGTGGATTCAAGTGTTCCACTCTCCAGCTACAGTTTTCCACATTTCTTTCTGCCTAGCTACTCTCCCTCTTGAATCACAGTAGGGCTTCCTCTTTCTTCTTGTCCTTCTGCCTACTCTGCTTTTCACTCCACCCCTTATCCTGCTGATAGAACATCATTTCAACACCTTAAACTCAACCTTATATTCTTGCCTCAAACCTGCATGAACCCAAATATGCAGCTCTGACTGCCTGCCCCCAGGGACCTGAGTGCTGCTAGAGGAAATCACACAACAGACGATGGGCCAGATTGATGTCACTACAAATACATGGTCCTCAGCTCACCTGAGCCCTCAACACCACCTTTAAACAGGACTACCTTTCTTTGGGTAACATTTTCCCCATCATCCTAATGATATTTCAAACTCTCTCCAGTGTCTTGCAATCTCAAGTTTTCCTACCTCTCCCTTTAGTCTCATCAAATGGTCTCTCGCTCTACCTCACAGAGAAAATACACACTGCCATGTAGATACTCCCTCAACTTCACATGAAACAGAAAATCTAAGAGCATCATCCACAGTGACCTGAGGAGAGGTTCTGTTCCTCCCAGCTAAGACTCAACCCTCCACATGTGCTCTATAACCTTGCTCCTCCAACCTTTACCAGAACTTATACTAAAAATAATTCCTTTGGTATTCTGTATCTGCCATCGGTACCTCTTTAATGAATCCTTGTCAGGAGCTTTAAACATCCTTAAGCTTCTCACATCTTAAGAAAAAAAAGAAGCTTCCTCTTCTTAAATAATCACTTTATCTCTCTTCATTTCTAATTTAAAAAACATTGTAATAAAACTGTTTAGGGCTACTGTATCCATTTCCTATTAACTTCTAACCCACTAACCCCTAACTCACAACCTGGCTTATGTCCTGAATACTCCACAATCCCTTTATGAACACTTGTTGCCCTCCACATGGGCATAGTATCTCCAAACTTGAGATCCTTTGATGTGATTGCTTTTGTCATTGTATCCATTTTCATCTTATTTTGGTTTTCACTGACTTTAATTACCTCTTTAACTTTTGTTTATTTAGTGATCATAGGAATATAGGGTTATCCAGGCCTAAAACAAAGTTAAATGCATTTTTTCAGTTGGTGCTACAATTCCCCATACCAGGCCCCTGCACTAGATATCCAGGTAAAACCCTGAATGGTAATGTCAGCCAATTAAAAAGGTACCAGTTAAGCTAAAAACCACTGAGCTGCGTAATTCAGAAGAACCAGAAACCCAATCCACCTTTCACAGAGTAGTAGCAAACAGCTCAGTCTAAGGTCAAATCAAGCCTTTATTTTCTCTGGTTTCAATAGGTCTTTCTGAAGACAGGTATCTTTTACTATTTAGTCCTAAATTTGCCAACCATTTAAAATTAACCCATGACCTAAAAGAAAGAAGCAGGAGGAAATTTCACCTAGGCAGAAGGATAAAACACCTGGATAAAACATCTCAGGGCAAATGCTACAATCATTCCTCTTTCGTGATTCTTAACCAAGGATATATTGAGAATTTCCTGAGGAAGTTTTTAAAATATGAATAACCAGGCCCCGTATCTAGATATTGTATTTCAGTAGATCTGGGGTGAATCTTGAGTTATAGGGATGCTACAAAGCTCCCCAAGGGATTTTGTTATAAGCATTAGAAGTTTTCATTTGAATGCTTCACATATGCCAGGTACAGTGTGAAAAGCTTTACACACGTTGCCTTATTTATTCTTCATAGCTGACAATGTTGATTTGACTGGTGTTATGTGCCAGCACCAGATGTGGGGTGAGAGAAAAATCAGCTAAGAGGCTTGAGGTAAAAGGGTCTCCACTCCTAAGAGAGAAACATAAATATAGGTGACTTCTTCCCCCTCTGGGGGTTATCATGTCTATAACTCCTGCAGCAGTTACAGCTATCATGAAGTCAAAAGGAATCCTTGCCTAAAGTCAAATCTGACACAATAAGGATGGCAGAGCAGAAAAGTATACAGTAACCAGGTTCTTAGTTTCAAGGCTCACAAACCAATAAGCCAACTCAGGCTGACTTAAGGACAAAGATAATTTGTCAAAATCATTCAGTCTGGAAAATTAGGCTCAAAGCTATATAGCTAACAACAAAACTCCCAGTTGTACAGCAGACCTGGTGCAGTGAGTGAACTGCTGCCATCACAGAGAAACTCAGACTTGCCCCAGCTACCTCTGCTGCCATTGCTGGGAACTCCATTTACAGCTGTCATCCCTGTGGCTGATTCTAAAGAATGGCACAGTGCATCTGCTTGGCAGAGTCTAGGGCTTAGGTCCAGTAGCCAGGAATCTTTGGAAGGCAAGTACCTGGGACCTTCAGCCTAGGAGGTAGGCTCTACCCCTACCAAGAATACATAAGATGATAAATTCTTCAAAACATAGCAAGGAAGTTCAGATGCTGGGAAGCCAAAATATAAACAAACAAATAAATAATAAAATGATGAATACTCACCACAAATGAAGAGAGGTTGGGTCCTAGGGGATGTTTTTAAATCACAGCAGAAGATGTCATTATACTATTCTGTTTTGGTATGTTTAAAAGATTTTTTTTAATTAAGTGACTATATCTGTGGAAACTAACCAACGTTGATCTCATTCTCTGGTGTATTAGTTTCCTATTACTGCTAAAACAAATTACCACAAACTAACTGGATTAAAACAACACACATGTATTATCTTACAGTTCTGTAGGTCAGAAGCTCTAAAATCAAGCTGTCAGCATTTCTTCTGTAGGGTCTAGGGGGGAATCCATTTCCAGCTTCTAGAAACTGCCCTGTGTTCTTTGGCTCATGCTCTACTTCCTGCAATGGCATCACCCCATCCTCTGCTTCTGTTGCCAGATCACCTGCTCAAACTCTAATCCTCTTGCTTCCCTCTTATAAGAACACTTTGTGATTACATTGGACCCACCTGGAGAATTCAGGATAATCTTCCCATCTCAAGGTAATTAGCTTAATCACACTTTAAAGTCTCTTACCATATAAGATAACATTCACAGGTTCTAGGGATTAGTACCAAACATCTTTGAGTTCCATCTTCAGCCTACTACATCTGGTAATACCACTAACTCTCCCTCGTGGTATGATTTTTACTCACACATCTCATTGGAGAATCTGGACCCTGTGAGTAAACGTCATCCTTTCTCAATCTCACTTTGTCCAATATCAGTATCAGCAGAACACAGGACACACTCAAATAGAGAAATTTGAGGAAAGTTTAATAAAGTGACTATTTATGAAGATATGGGCATCGTATAGAGAACTACAGGAGTGAATGCAGTGCCCACTGACTGGTACGGCAGGTTGCTGTTGACCCTCTAAGCCTGAAGGTGACCAGTAATCAGAACTGAAGCACAGACAAGCTCATGGAAGAGCTATTGAGCTAATGTTGAGTGCTGCAGCCAGTGTCTTTGATCTAATTGGCCAAGGGAAAGGACTTCAACGTCACTTGGTCCCAGGAGACCTGGATACTAGAAAATGTCAGAGACTTTAGGTTCTCTTCCCCACTGGCCATTTGTTTCATTTACTGTTGACTTTTGGACTTTCTTCTCTCTTAGGTGACCTGAGAGGAGTCCAGAGGTCAGCAGTTTCCCAATACACTGTTTCACCCTCATTTCAACTCATCATTCACAAAAAGAAACAATGAAATCCTTAAAGACAGGTAGGTATTACGCCTGGCAGTTTGGATACAGTTGACATATATTACATAACATTATTCAAAACCCATCACTGGTAATCTCATTCTGGCTTATCTAGGAACCAAAGAAATTTAGAGCCAGAAGCAAGCTAAGACATCGTGTTGAGCAATGCACTATTTTAGACCTCAATAATCAATGACCTAAGAGTATATGGTTATTTGGCACATGAATATGCTTCCTAACACTCTGTTCTTCCCATTGTACCTAAACAATGTCAAGACTGTCTCACCACTGTGAACATATTTGTATTTTATCACCAGTTTACACTGAAGGCTGAGAAAGGTATTGAATATAACGCCATGCAAAAAATCACTGACAATACCACAGCTTTTGACATCAACATATAACAAGCAGAAGGCCACATTTTACTCACTGCATATCCATGATTACACTGGAAGAGAAGAGTGAACTTGCTGGCTTATCGCTGAATACCTTAGTCGAGATTTGCCATTTTATTTGCACCTTGCAGAGCGATTCTCAGAAGACATGTAGAATGCAGTTTCACACCCTCTTGAGTGGTTCTTTTAAAATCTTGAATATCTTCTGTTCATAAGCCCTGCTGAATACAAGCACACTTACATAATGCTTTAAACTCCTTTTCCCCAGAACGCTTTATCAAATGAAATATTAAGCAAATCAAGAGAGAGATCTAGATGGAAGTAACAGAGCCTCATCTAAATAAACACTGCCCTTCTCTGGCCCCTCAGCGTACTCTGAACACTCTGATTTACAGAGCCGTATTTTCAAAAAAGTATAGACTTATTGCTTTACAGAAAATCTCCCTACAGCATGACCCATGAACACCTTAGAATTTAAGAAGCAAATTATAATCACATGGTTTTGTTTCAACTACTTTGCCATTTGCTTATTGCTGTCTTTCTAATTTGTTTATTGAATCAATATGAACTAGGAGTAGATGGACTTTTTCAGTAAGTAAAAATAATTTTGTGGTTTAATAAAGAAGCTAATCATTACTTGTTTCATCAATCTACAGTCTATAATTTGATTACTCAGATTAATGAGGGAACACAGAAATTGATTATAACAATCATATAATTAGCAAAATGTGAAAATGGACATCAGCGTATTTATGTATTCTTCTAAACAACTAAATAATCTGAATTCATTATCCTGGCATACAAATGTTTAATAAACACAGATAAGTAATTCTTCAAAACCACAAAAAAACCCCACAATTACATAAGATGCATAAGCATGACATAACTAAAATGGTTTCACAATTTGATTTCCCGTACTTGTGACAGGTGTATTGAATCTCAGTTAATTTTTTTCTCCTTTGGAAATTTGAAGGGGGTGCCACAGCTCACCCTTTATTCCCACTCCCTCCCTTATGTATCCATATTCACCCCTGCATACACTCTACAGTTATGGAAATACAAATTATTCTGTACAAAGAAGGAAGAGCTTTCATTCAACATTTACTTAGTAAAATATCATTAGCCAAACATTAATGGTACTGACGACTTAGAAGTAATATGACATGATTCCTGCGCTATTATTACAAAACCTCATTCAAAGGTGCAACTGAAGAGATCAGGTTATGAAGGCACTTCAGGATCAGCTTTCGGTATATATGGACTCATCCACATGTCATGAATTGGAAAATTTTAAAAGATCCCATTTATTTCCCACAACTTTCCTATTAGAGCTGCTTCCTAAAAGACTTACATAACATCCATAGAGATTTTACTAATGTTAATTTTTGTTCCTCTAGAGAATATCTTTATGAATTTTATCTCATTAATCCCCATATCTAGTATGTTAATTAGATTTACATTTGGAGATAAGCAAATGGAGAATCAAAAAAATGAAGTGACCTCAAGTCACATAGCTAATAGCACAGCTAGGTCTCCAAGCAAATCTTATTAATCTGGTGATGCCCATACCAGCATCTCACCAACACACCTGGGAAAGACAGGTCTGCGTGTGGACATTGAGAGGAGCACTGACAGCCAGCCAGGAAGTCTTAGACTTAGTTTAGAAAGGTGATGTTTACATTAGGGTTAAGACTTAATAATAGTTCTCATGTCAGCTTTGTTTTTTTGCTTTTTCTTTTTAACATCTTTATTGGAGTATAATTGCTTTACAATGGTGTGTTAGCTTCTGCTTTATAACAAAGTGAATCACCTATACATATACATATATCCCCATATCTCCTCCCTCTTGTGTCTCCCTCCCACCCCTCTAAGTGGCCACAAAGCACCGAGCTGATCTCCCTGTGCTATGCGGCTGCTTCCATTAGCTATCTATTTTACATTTGGTGGTGTATATATGTCCCTGCCACTCTCTCACTTCGTCCCAGCTTCCTCTTCCCCCTCCCCGTGTCCTCAAGTCCATTCTCTATGTCTGCATCTTTATTCCTGTCCTGCCTCTAGGTTCTTCAGAACTTTTTTTTTTTTTTTAGATTCCATATATATGTGTTAGCACACGGTATTTGTTTTTCTCTTTCTGACTTACTTCACTCTGTATGGCAGTCTCTAGGTCCATCCACCTCACTACAAATAACTCAATTTCATTTCTTTTTATGGCTGAGTAATATTCCATTGTATATATGTGCCACATCTTCTTTATCCATTCATCTGTCTATGGACACTTAGGTTGCTTCCACGTCCTGGCTATCGTAAATAGTGCTGCAATGCGCATTGTGGTACATGACTCATTTTGAATTATGGTTTTCTCAGGGTATATGCCCCGCAGTGGGATTGCTGGGTCATATGGTAGTTCTATTTTTAGTTTTTTAAGGAACCTCCATACTGTTCTCCATAGCAGCTGTACCAATTTACATTCCCACCAGCAGTGCAAGAGGATTCCCTTTTCTCCACACCCTCTCCATCAGCCTCGTTTTTAAGATGTAAACAAGCATATTTTTTTCAACGGTCTATTTCAGGTGCTTTCATGATATGCAAATTCTGATACATTCAGAACAGCTTATAAAATGTGATCATATATGCACTTTCCAGAAAAAGAGTTTTGGTTTTGCTTTTTAAGAAAGCCATTTACTTTTTGGAAGTTCTACGGGAGCAGAGACATTTCTGTGGCATGTATTCCTGTATTCTAAGCATCTCCAGTGCTTAGAATATTGGCACTCATTGAATGAATGAAATCAATTCTATATAATAACTCAAGGATGGAGAAACAAAAATAATTGCAAAAAGGAGAAAAATAATAGAGTATAAACTACTAGATATCTAATGAGGCAGGCAGTCATTTAACAATCCATAAGTTTACTGTAAGAATAGAGCAAATCCAGCATCTTTTCAATGCAGAAAATAAAATGGTCAAGTTCAAGATAAGTGACAATTATAAAAATACATGCTTCTTGAGTGGCATCAAATTATGATAGTTCCACAGATAAAAACATGCCTTTAATATAGGGCTCCTTGAAGAAGTGATTGATTCCACTGCTGGGGTAGGGAAAAATACAAAAGGGACCTGGAGCATCTTGTGATACTTAAACATAGGTAAATGCTTAAAGGAAAGAGAAAAAATGTGGGGAAATGTTAAAGGGGCATGGGAATTGATGTGAAAGCTCACAATGGCCAAAGCTGGAACAATTTGAGCAAAAATATAAATAATGATAGTAATAAATTCTAAGCCAAAGAATAAAATAAGTAGCCATGAGTCCAAATTGACACAAATGATTGAATAAATAAACATAACAAGGGACAAATATTCCTTCAGAACAATCCAATTAATAAATGTAGAAAAAAATAAGAGAAATTAAAAATCACCACTACACCACCACAGTAAAAATTGCTGCATGCAAGATCCACTGAAGAACACTAAATTTAGTTGATGAAAGATTAAGGAGAAGCTGGGTATATCTGCATAGCCTTAAAGTATCTCACCCCAAATAGTTATTAAAAAGTCAGACACAGTAACTTTACAGTGGAGGAACATGACAGGCACCACCTTGACCAAATGATCAAGGTTAACTCCCCAGTAATAAGACTTATGGATATCATGTATCCCCGGATATGATGCATTGAGAAGTACATCTCATTTCTGTGTCATTCTTCCCCAATATCCATAATGTCAACTTAATTATGGGAAAACAGAGAAATCCAATTGAGGAACATCCTGCCAAAGCACCTAAACAGTACTGCTGTAAAGTGTCAAGATCAGGAAAGATAAGGAGAGACCAGAACTGTCACAGATCAAAGACAGCTAAAGAGTTATGACAACTAAATGCAATATGCCATCCTGGATTGGATACTGGAACAAAATAAAGACAGTAGTGGAAAAACTGGTGAAATACAACAATATAGTCTGTAGTTTAGTGGCATATCAATATTAATTTCTCATTTAATTAATTTAATTGGTTATATACAATGCTAATATTGGAAGCTTGGTAAAAGGCAAGTGAAAAATCTGTTCTTCGCGCAACTCTTAGGTAAGTCTAGAATTCAAAATAACAAGTTTGTAAAAGTAGTGCCACAAAGGACCTAATTTAGGTAGGACCATTAGGGTGGGGAAGACCTCCCCCAGACAATGGTGTTTAAACAGAGACATGAAGCATAAGGAAGTATCACCTTCTCTAATCCAAACTATTCATAATGTAATATTTCTTATATAATTCCAAAAAATAATTTGTATTAAAAATATTTTATATTAACATTTTAAGTTTCAGAGATTATTCCAATAGTTGTATTAAGACTTGTAGTGACAATATAATGGATTAGAAGTAATGCATCTAGAAGACTATGATCTTGTGTGTATGAATGAGATGTTAACTTTTCATGCAATGTAAAAACCTTGAGAATTGTTTTTTAGCTTTATATTCAATGATGGTATTCAAAACCATATATTACTTGATCCTAAACTCTAGTTAGTAACAAGTAACAGGCATATCATGGGAATTTTAGTTTATGAAATGTAAGAAAAGAAGACAAACCCTTCTCTACTGCTCTCTCACCTCACCTGATTCCAGGTCATTTCCTCATCATTCTTTTGGTCCCTTCCATGAAGTTATCTTTCCCACTAAAACAAGATGAATAAATCTAGACATACACTGATTAGAAAGCATGTACCATAGTCAGATTATTTAGGGACACAGGTTGATAATGAAAGCAATTTTGAAGATCATCTAATCCAGTGGTTCTCAACTCCATCAGACCCAACGCCTCTTTTTATATCAAATGTTTAATCATGGGCCCTTTATTTTCCTGAAATTGAAATTCAAAGATAATATAGCCAACCTGCACACAATTTCAAATACGTGTATATAATCCCATACTGTAATAAAAAGGAGAATGACAAGGAAATTAATTTAAAATAAATAATATGCATTCCAAACTATAGATGCTTGGGCAAAACTACACTAGGAAACATGAAGTAGTCAGACACAAGCTCTACATAAATCACTGTGACTGTCACTGCTACAAATGCAGACTGACGTAAGAGTATTAGCAACTCAAATTCCATGAGAAACATGCTGCCGGAACATCATTTCCTCGATAGTAAACAACTCTTTGAAAATCCCAAAGAAAACAAAATTTTCTTCCAATATACACCTACCGATTCTGGTAAAATACAACATCTGTTAAATTTTGAACCTATATTTCTTAAAGCCATGCAGAAAATACTTTGTTATATGTGTAAAATGATTTTGTTTCTCAGAAAATTATAAACAGGTTTTGTTTGCCTATATGAATGCTCCCTGGGACAAATAAAAGTCTCACTGGATGCAGGACTATTTTTTGTTGTGTTGGACTCTTTTACCCCTTTCAGGACATTAGGTATTTCTGATTTCCACCCAATAAATGTGAATTGAGTTCCCCAAATCATTTTGACAATTATAAACATCCCCACAGATTTCCTAGCTACCCCTAGGACATTAAGACCACCACATAGACCAGCAATCATTTAACAGACAAGGAAGTTGAGGCTCAGAGTGTGCATTTTCCCATGATTACTAGGTAGTTAAAGATCAAACTAAGGCTAGAATGACATAAGGCTCTTCTTACTATGCTGTGCTGCATCTCTTCCATTCCTTCAGTACTTGGTATTCAATATGTAAATTAGAACTTTCCCATGCTCCATCAACACTAAATAACAAAACTGCTGCCTCTCTTGAAAACTTTATCTTCTCCCTTGAGATCCATTAGTTGCAAGAGCCAAAGCCATCCTTTCTAGCATTCCCTGTGAATCAGCTTTCAGGCCCACTCTCCTATTCTCTCCCTCCTGGATATTAGCCCCAAGCCAAGCCTACTGAAATACTCAGGGATTCTCACCTCAAACTAGGAAGAAATTATGACTATATTACACCAAATATCTCTTTCATCCAACACAATGCAGAATTAGTTCTAAATCTGGTAGAAAGTTGAAAAGAAAGGAGGATCAAGAGGAGGTGTGCTATTATCAACTGTGAGGCAATCTTCACAAGTTGTAATATCTCTTCACTGTAGACATGCATGTGGTTTTAGTAAGCAGCCATCTGAGCCACTAAGTACATACTGCATTTCTGATAACTGGTAATACCACAATGTTTTAATATCATATTAGGTAATTAGTTATCCAACTAACTTCACATTGAGGAAATGTTTCCCAAAGGAAAACAAGCTTTTGTTATACCAAACATCTTTTATATATGTCCTATCATTGGATAAGATAAAGTTATTGTACATATCAGTTTCTTTCTACTACTTTTGGGTATTAAATCATAGTCCTTTATGAAGGAATAGATTCTGGGGAAATGTTCTTAATATTAGCATTCTTTGCATTGACAGAATCCCTAAAACGACCTGTCAAAATGAGAAAGGCCTTTATCCCCAATGATTCTGTAGACATCCTCAGACAAATGAGACACAAATCCTATCTCACAGAAGGGATAATTAAAAATAACTAATTGAAGGTTCATGAAGTTATTTCTGAAGTAATGTCTCATCAAGTGAAATGTAATATGTTTCTCAGAGAAATATTTGTCATACATTTAAAGTCCATCAAGGTTTTGACTTGTTAGGGATTTCAGTTAAATGATGCTTAACAAAAGGTAAATTCCTATTTTAAGAAGAATTAACATTCAGTGAAAAGATTCCAAAGGCATTTTGTTCAAAGAATAAGTGCTTCAGAAGGTATTAGAAAACAAGAATTTGGAAAATCCCTTTAAAATAATGGACTTATGAACTAAACGATGAACACCGAATTCTATCTTGAAAGAGTATGTTTGTTCATTTATCAATCTGCAAATTAGGAGAAAATGTTTTTTTAAACATACGCAACATCTTTTCCTTTTTTATTTTGTTTTTCATGCTTCTACTACACACACACACACACACACACACACACACACACACACCTGAAACAAGCATAGTATGAGCCCAACCCAATCCTTTACCTCCAAAACAAAAATTCATTAAAGCATTTCCCTAATAGATGGAAGTATTTTCTAGGAATTTAAGAAAGATACACTTGGCTACATTCAGCTCTATTCAAGAGATATGTGCTGGGCATTTGGAGTAATAAGATATAAAATTCCTGTCCTAGGTAAAATTCAAAGATAACCAAGATGATGATAAATGAAGATATAGTATTCTAAGTTAGGTTCCCGATTAACATTTATTTTCATTGAGTAATTTCATCTAACCCCACCCATGGCCATTTCCACCAGACCTCCAACAGGCACACATAAATCATAGCCTCACCTTTGGTAAAAATCTGGGCTTTCTCCTATATTCCAATCTAGATCCATCACAGCAGTAGCTTTTCAGTCACCAACCTGGGGTCCATTTTAAAGCCTGTGCATGCAAGCTCACTCCCTTCCTCCCAAGGGTCTGGAAAGGCAAAGGAAATACAGCCAAGGACCAAAGGAAGTCCTAATACCACAGAGATCCTCACCTGTTCAGAGGAGTTTATTATTTAATTACTAGGGGGACTTATGGAAAAAATGAGGAGGGTTAGCACCAAAAACAACTTTAAACTAGAGGCTTTTATCCCTATAAATAGCTTTTATTCTTTTTTCTTTTTTTTTTTTTTTTCTTGCGGTACGCAGGCCTCTCACTGTTGTGGCCTCTCCCGTTGCGGAGCACAGGCTCCGGACGCGCAGGCTCAGCGGCCATGGCTAATGGGCACAGCCGCTCCGGAGCATGTGGGATCTTCCCGAACCGGGGCACGAACCCGCGTCCCCTGCATCGGCAGGCGGACTCTTAACCACTGCGCCACCAGGGAAGCCCTATTCTTTAATAGATCTTTCAAAGTGACATGTAAATTAACCAGATTTTCAGTATGGTCATCTGAGATTAATAGGTTTTTCATGGTTTACCATGAACACATATGGTGCCACTGCTGCTACTCTAACCAATGCCACTTTGGGTGAAGGCCCAGGAACAGTTCATATCCTATCTTGCGACTTATCTGCACTGCTCAAGAGAATGAATGCCTACCTTTCTCTAATGAAAAAAAACTCACTCTCCCAGTATGCTGGCCCAAAGTGTCTTTCCACCACTGATGAAGTCCAGGAGGAATCATACCATGACACTCTGGCCCTAAGGTTGATCTGTTAGCAATTACTTGATTCTCTGATGCATCATTTGGCAGGGTTCTTTATGTACCATGCTTGAGGATATGCTGCTAATGACATGCACCCTGTTGTAAAATATCAGAATTAGGAAGCCCAACCACTAATTTTATTAATTAGCTATGTCTACAAAACTTGTAGGTACATACAAACTATGAAATTCCAAGCTCAGCTGATTAGGAAGAAACTATCCTTTAAGACAAGAGGAGACAAGAAGAAAGAAATTTCCATAAAGCAGCATTTAGAATAGAAAGCACAACTTGCTTAACTAGAAAACAGATGTCACTTATAATCATGAAAATACATTATTGATCTTTCAAAACTAATAAAGTACAACATGTCTCCTGAAAAGTGATTTTTGAAAGCATATTGCTAAACTGCATTGTGCTGTTAAATAAGCATTTGTACACCAACTCTGTGTCGAGTAACTGTAACAGTGTAAAATCAGTTAATGAAGCTTCAAAAAATTGATCTGGGAATACTACAGGAAGCAAAGAAAACAAGCTGTTTTTCATCTACTTGAGCAATTCAGTTGACTGCATCTTGATTACCAAGTCAAAGTTAGTACAGCATTTCCCTAGAATCTGATTAGCCTGGAGCTCTTTTGGTAAAAACATGGAATGTCTTTTCATTGTTGTTATCAAAATGTTATGGGACAGCTAATAAGAGAAACTCCACTCTGCATTTTAATGGAAAAGGTGACCTTGGTTTACCAAAATAAAATAAAAATTAGAAGAGATACCAATCTGATCTTTCTGTGAAAGTGATCAGATTCTATTGACAGTACTTCAGATACCTCCCTGTCCCACAGCTCTAAGGTGAGAAATCTACTCCTCTAACATTTTCTTCTAAGGTTTGTGTGTTTATTTGCTGTTTGTTTTCTGACCTACCCACCTCATCACTCCAAGATCAAAAATCATCTACTCATAGCCATTTTTAATCTTAAGGTTGGTTTATTTACTTGTTTTGTAACTTTTCCATCTCATACATTCCCTCTTCATCTTTTTGGTTCTCTAAATGAATTCCGCCAGTATTCTACCAATCATTTCCTGGGAGTTGAAGAAATAATGCTATTATAGCAGCCACCAATATGCCTGAGCAGTTTCCTATAAGAAGACACTCAGAAGAATATGTTTCATAGATGTGTAAAATCTCAGAAATAAAAGGAACTTAAAGATTATTTAATCCAACCACTCTATTAATCCTCGCCAAGTGGCTAACCTTAAAACATCTGCAATGACATTTAGCTTACTACTTCTCAATTATAGCCCATTCAACTTTTAGCTGATTCTAACGACCAGGACAAAATATAATTCCCAAATCTTCTACCCAGTGATCCTAGTTCTATACCTTAGAGCATGCCTCCAAAGAGCGGCAGGGGGTAGAAATCAACTGGTTCTTTCTCATCAGACCTTTACAGATTTGAAGACAGCAATCTTATCTGTATTTATTTTTCCTTCCATTTTGCTAATTATGTCCATTTCCTTCCATTTTTCTTATTTGATGTGATTTTGAGCACCTGTATCTAACCACACTCCTCTTTTGGAACCAAGTAGAATTTAGAATCTGGACTGAGCCAGGGGACAGTAACCTACCCTAGGTGGCTATTAGGTAGGGAAGTTCTGAGCCAAATCCTTGAAGGAGAGCTAAGAATTTAAACCCGTGACAACCAATACCAATGATAACTCTAGAACTGCAGAAACAGAATTAATAGCAAGAATCATAGCCTAGAGTCTACGGCTAGGCAGACGCAGGAGTAGACTGGAGACACCCAGGAGGATGATCTGGAGTGCATTAGAGTATGGCTGGCTCATCTTTATCAGCTACTTGTTGTGTGTGCCTGTGAAGAGCTGGATCAAAACCTCCACATAAAGATGGAGAGGTCCACATCCCAGGGCACTCCTACAAGGTTATAAAGGGCCCATTCACAACTAATGGCCCAATATCCCAAAGGTGACAAATATGTATTATAACTGTCTGGACTGCAATGGGATATGAAACATGACAGCACATGAGTAAACAAAATAAGCCATTTACATGATGAACATTAAATCCAGTTTCTTTTCTGTGACAATGTAAAAAACTGCAATGTTTTTAAACAAAATAAAAGCTTCAAACAAAGAAAAATTAGAATGCATCTCAAAGAGAGCATCACCTTTACCTCAGACTGTGCCATAACAACTTTACCTGTAATAGCCAAAAACTGGAAACAACCCACGTAGCCATAAACAGGAATGGATAAACAAATTGTGGTATAACCATACAATGTAGCACTATTCATTAAAAAAAAGGGAATGAATTAATGTGGTTGAATCCCAAAAATATTATGTTCAGCAAAAGAAGATATAAAAGAGTACATACTGTATGACTTCAGTTTTAGGAAATTACAGACAAAGCTAATCTAAACTATAGTGTCAGAAAGTAGATCATTCGTTGCCTAGATCTAGGGGTGGGGAAGTGAGTTAACTTCACCAGGGCATGAGGGAATTTTTTAGGGTGATGAAAATGTTCTATGTATTGATTATTATAGACATTACATGAGTGGACCTATTTGTCAAAACTCATTGAACTATACACTTAAAATAGGTACATTTAATCAAATATAAATTATACCTCATTAAAGTAGATTTTTATAGAAATGTATTTGAAAACATTAGACTTAGCTCTTAAACCCCTTACCCACATTCAGGGTATAAAAGATCAAGAGTGAAGATAGTTTCAACAAAAAAAAATTTTCTGATGGAGCTATTTGGATCCTGAGGACTCCAGCCTTTCTAAAAATCGAGGGAAGATTTGTCTTTTCTTGCCTTAAATCTAGTGAAAAAGCTTCAACAGGAGTGCTCAGAAAGCCTAATAACTGCTATTTCAGAGTGGGAGAGAGACTGAATTAATGCCTGACTCACACTTGAGAAACCTAAATCCAGAAGCATTGATGGCAGAACAAAAGTGAGATAGCAGTTTGGTGATTTATCCTGCCCACATAGATGCATCAGAACGAAAGATTCTAGAGGCTTTTCTGGGAGCCATGTGCAAGAGAACACTAGAGTGGGGTCATTTTAGGTCTTGTCTAAGAGATGGGCTAGACGGATAATGAGTCTTCAGCATAAAGTAGCTGTATGTAAACGGTTGAATTCTCAGGGGCTGAAGAAGCTGTAAGAGACAAGGTACAATAAAGGGGCAGCTTCCCTTGTCAAGGTAGCTCTAGATAAGAGGTCTCCAGAAAATGGAGCACCTCTAAAGAAGCCACAAATAAGTCCCACAGCAGAGAGTCATACTTAAGCACCCACCAAGCTCCAGAGAACACAAGGGCAGTTTTTGTAGCACCAATAAAGAATAAAACTTCCCTGCCCTTTTTACATCTTCACCATACCCACCACCCCTCTCAAATCCCAGAGGAGTCAGAAATCATGGTTATCAGGCAGAGAGAAAAGTAAACATACAAGGCATGGAATGAAAGAAGCTGTCAGTACACTCCCTTTCTAACTGCATGCAGTAGCCCAAGGAAAGTTCAAGCTCAGGGACAGAATTTTTCACTTTAAATCAAGTTTGAAATTTTGACAATCCTAAGGAATTAGGCAATTTAATTTCTGGACCAATTTGTATTATATATGAATAATCAGAAAAGTTCCTGACTTTTTGGACAGTTGCAGGAAAAGAAATATTTCCAATGAATGGATTCTAAAGGAATACTGAAGACAAAAGTAAATTTGCTCCTATACCCTCGCTCTTTGTGTCCCTCACTTCCCTGGAAATTCACACGTTGAAAACTAACCCCCAATGTGATGTCATTAGGAGGTGGGCGCCTTTGAGATGTGATTAGGTCATAAAGGTAGAGCCCTCATGAATGGGATTAGTGGCCTTATAAAAGAAGCCCCAGAAAGATACTTTGCCCCTTCTACCATTTGTTACCTTCTACCACTTCTCATCAGACACCAAATTTCCCAGCACCTTAATCTTGTACGTCCCATCCTCCAGAACTCTGAGAAATAAATTTGTTTTTTATAAGCCACCTAGTCGGATATAACAGCCCAGACAAAGACAATTGCTTTCTGATTCTATCCCATGATTTGTACTTGTCCAAAATAACAGCTACGCTAATAAGTAGATTCCATGGGTGAGCAGAGGCTGTGCTAGGTAGAACCACCACACAACAGAACTTTAGGAGGGGATATGCACAGAGACATGGCGTGAAAGCCACCCCTGGTGTTGGGCAGCACAGCAGCCCTGATACCAGGAGCTTTGCAGGTATAATTTCTTAACAACAAGGAAAGGGTTAATCACACAGCTCTGCCCTTATTTAGCCAGTCACAAGGTCAAGATTAAGCACTGGGTTTCCCACTTCTTAGATGAACATTCTGTCAAACTAGTTTAACCTGGTCATTTCTACTTTCTAAAGGCCAAAAGGCTTTTGTTTTCTGCACAGAATATTCAGTAACTGTTGAATAAAGCAACGAGTGAATCAGTTTAATCAGTCAAATGGTACCCAGCTCTAATGCCACCATTCAGCTGAGATTTTCTAGCTCTTGTAATTTTTATTCAACGTGATTGTTTTACTGCTAAATCTTAGTATATGATTAGATAAAACAGAATCATATTTGCCACCCACTAAGCAATGTTTTTACAGAAGTCATTTTATCTGTTAAAAAAAACCCAAAAACCTGTCCTCTTTCACCAATCAAAAACAAATAAACAGAAATGATCAGGAATGTAGATGTATTCATTTAGCAATCAGGTATTAGATTACATTTGCCCAACACAGTGGCTTCAGCCAAAAGTGAAATTGTTGACTTAAACGACTGAAGCAGCCCGGATTAGAAGAGCTTTCAGTCCTAACTTATTAAAACCACTGGGACCAGGTTTTTCTTCCCCTCTTGCCAACCTCTATTTCATTTGGATAGGATTAGGATGGATTGAATTAGGACCTAATTCAATGGATTAGGTCCATTCTCAGACAGCCTCTTCTCTGGCGACAGTGATGTGGCTACAGAAATTGCCTGTGATATATCCTCTCAGGTCAAAGTCTAACAGCAAGGATAGAGCCTGATTCCCTGATACGTATTTTATAGTCCTTGAATTTAGTACCTATGGATAAAGGGTTAACAAAATCATTTCCCCCTCTGGGTGAGAATCTGACTTTGGGTCAACTGTCTAGCTCTCTTCTCCTAGACATCTGATAAGAGTCAAGAGTCAACTACATTGTTAGACAACATTTCTTACAATAAAAATGATGCTTGATTAGTAATCTGAACCAGGACTTGGAGGAACTATAAGTCAACTAAACAGCTGATGAGGTTGCCATGCTTTGGGCTCCCCTGAGTTCAGTGACTGATAACTGATACTTCCCTTACAGAGAACCTGGAAGCTAGGCCTATGGATTTTTTACAGAAGATATTGGCTCTTATAGGACATGTCTTTCTCACCTGTGCAATATGGATCTTGTTTTCTTGCCCCTGAGCTATATTGCTATGCTGGACCGCTAACAGGTCTCTTGCAGAGAAAGCATGTCTAATGCCACAGGCAAGCGTTTTCTCTCCTATAACCTTCTGAGTAGACTAGTACAGGGTAACATATGGAAGTGAGTTTAAATGTCTAGTGTAGCTGTGAAGACCCCTCTGGTAGGTGTTGCAGTGCTCATCTCTGAGCCAATAACCATAATGAGGAGAACAGAAGTAACTGATTGGAATAACCTGAGGTTACATGTTCTACCCCAGGAACAGAGGAATTTGAGCTGCTTCACTGAAAGTACAGGGAACAAGAGTGCGGCAGGAGTGGCTCTGTTGAAGCTCAATCAGAGTTCCTTACCAAGAAGAATTAAATGCCCAGCAGCCAAAAGAGTAAATATTTACTATGCAATCGACTCTTTCCTACACACCACAAAGTACATAGAATTCAAATTCATGCCTCAACCAAATGACTAATAATTACGTATCAGAAACCTATGAGAGTATGCCTGCAAATAATCAAAAAAGCTGCAAATACTAAAACTTCAAATGCTAAAAATCAGTAAGTCATTGCTAGTAACTCTCTAGAAACGATCATCTACAACTAAATTTTGGCCTACTTATTAGGGCTCCCATCAAAGGATTCAAGAATTCGTTGTTAAAATTTTATTGCTTTCGTTCCAAACTGTTTAATGTGAAAAAAATGAAATTAATTTAAATCCCCAAGGCAATTAAACAGTTAAGAGCAGAGACTTTAAATGTAGAATATGTGGGTTTGAAGCCTACTGCCTCTAACTAGCTGTTGATTTTGTGCAAAGTTAAATTAAATCTATGATTTTCAGTTTGCTCATATGGAAAATGAGGATGATACCTACCCTCACTGGGTTATTTTGAGAAGTAAACAAGTAAAAATACATGTAAAGCAACAGTGCCTGGCACAAAGGAAGAAGCAGCAAGCATTACTAATAATAG
Organism: Phocoena sinus; assembly: GCF_008692025.1. Taxonomy (NCBI): domain Eukaryota; kingdom Metazoa; phylum Chordata; class Mammalia; order Artiodactyla; family Phocoenidae; genus Phocoena; species Phocoena sinus. The sequence continues at coordinate 118,419,195 of NC_045764.1, read as the reverse complement.
CATTATCATCCCAAGAATTTAAAAATCTGATGTATATAATCTGCATCTCAACCTGACATTTTTTTTCATACCTGTAGTTACTCTCAAAGTAATAAAATTTTGTGACTTTGGGGATAAGAGGCATCAATTAAGAGAGAAAGCTTTATTTAATCAAATTTGAAAAGATGGTTAAGTTGTAGCACAAAATAAACAAAAATATGATTCTGAAGAAAGTCAATTATTTGTGCAGATATTCCTATGCTTTGAAATTTAGGGGTTTGATGGGGGTCTCAGGGATCTATCCCTGGTAAATATATCACAGATCTGCAAAACTAGGTCTGCAATAAAGAACCAGGGCTACACAGGGTAAGTTCCATGTCATTTCAGGAAACAACACTGCTGGGCTCATCATGTGCTAGGCAGCGTTCTTGTAAAACTCACAGCCTAGTGGGTGAGAAAGACCCATGAATAAGTAAAAGCAATGTGATGTGCTAAGTGCTGTGTGGGGACATGCACTGGGTGTTCTCTTCCCACAAAGGAGGGACTGAAAACCCAAGATGCCTTTTAGTCAGATTAAATTCATTCCATTCCACTTTGGTACCTCCTCTTTGCCTGTCTGTAAGAACACTAATGGTAACATACCAGCCATTCCCACTTCTCAGACAGGCCTGTGTGAGCCGTGAATTAATGTACATTACATCATTCAGCTTTTCTGAAATAAGTTACTGCAGGAAAACCCAAGAGACTGTCACTGAGATGATCACAGCTTCCTGCAATCTACTTTTATCTTTATCAAAGGAAACTGCGTGAGCACAAACATGGTTTTGCCATTATTTCAGGAGCATAAAGAAGGTGAATACCACACAAATACATAATAGCCCACAAAATGAGAACCTAAAATCTATTCTGATAAAAGAGAGACTTTCTACTTTTTTTCCCCTAAGGCCAGCAGGAAGAAAAGAGAATTGCTTCTGAAGAATTCTGTAAGGTCTTCATGTTTCTAAAAAGGGAAGAGAATAGGAATAGGGATAGGAATACAAAAGAATTTTAGAACTGGAAGTGAGTTTAAAGATTATCAAATCCGCCTTCTTTACTTCAAGCATACCCACAAAGCTTAAGCAGCTCACCTAAACTAATGCAGGGGCCAGGGGTAGCAGTCAGGCCTTAAAAGCTCCCCCAATTATGGAAAGCAGCACTCACAGTTATCAATATTTTAAGGTCTCTCAATGAATTGACACTATTGTATTGTTTATGGTTCAGATTCACAGCAAGTTAAATAGGCTTTCGTTTCCAAGACTAGAAATCTACTATATTTAACATTGCTTCTATAGAAAAAAAGAAGAAAAAAAGAAAAATTTCAAGAAAACTTAACAAATAAAACCTCCCTAACACAACCCATTTTTAGGTCCATTCTTATGTATTAATCACACAGGTTTTCTTATGTTCGTTCTGGCTGGGGACTTCCTTTTTTTGCCCCAGTTTGACACATTTCCTATTTTATTACCTTTCAATTTTTTGCTCAATAATTATCCTGAATGTAAATATTGGAAGCCTACTAGATAGTGTCTATTTGATTTTGAGTAAGAAATTTGATGCTGTACAGATTTGATGTTAAGAACTGCCCGCAGGAAGAGACGACATAAAGAATGTCAAAATGCTTATCCATTGTACAGTTTCAGGTCTTCCTCCTAAAACCCACCATACTCTACACTTTCACGAATTGACATAAAATGTGACTCTTCTCTTTAAAACAGAAGTTTAGTTTCCTAAACTTCACCCCCACTAAAAAAATGCTGAAGGATTTCACTGTAGAGAGGCACAGCTTGAAATGCATCATAAACTAAAACAATCATCAGGGTATTCACTGTCATATTTTCTTCACCCACCTTAATGGCAAAAGCTCTTGACACTCAGAATGTGTTTAGCTGTCTAATGGAAAATAACACAAAAAACAGTAAAATTTGCAAGTCACCTTGCAAAGTTGCTTCCCTGAACTTGGACTGAAATTGAGCAAAGATAACCAAAATATAGATCAAGTATGTTATTTGGGGCTACATTTTTTTTTTCAACATTTAGCTTTTTTTTAAGTTATTTTTAACATTCAGGATTTCTTTCTTTAAAATTTTATTTATTTATTTATTTTTGGCTGTGTTGGGTCTTCGTTTCTGTGCAAGGGCTTTCTCTAGTTGCTGCAAGTGGGGGCCACTCCTCATTGCGGTGTGCAGGTCCCTCACTGTCACGGCCTCTCTGTTGCAGAGCACAAGCTCCAGACGCGCAGGCTCAGTAGTTGTGGCCCACGGGTCTAGTTGCTCCGCAGCATGTGGGATCCTCCCAGACCAGGGCTCAAACCCAAACCCGTGTCCCCTGCATTGGCAGGCAGATTCTCAACCACTGCACCACCAGGGAAGCCCTGGGGCTACATTTTAATCTACCTTCAAGAAAGGATTGTTTTCACTTTAGTAAACTTAAAATACTTTTGGTCCATTACACAGGTAGACGTAAGACTGAAAAGTGCCGCATATTTATTGCTAGCATTATAATAAACATTTTATTGTGCCCATTATCTGAGGCCTATTCCAGGTTTCATTGCTGTGGTGTTTACCATCTCTCCAAAACATTTTACAAGTTAGAAGTCGAACTAGGAAGATGGACTGAAGCTGCTGAAATTAGAAATCATCGTTTTAGATGCTTTTGTTGACAAGGTCAATTTTCTCCACATTTGTTTGAAAGCTTGGCCTCAGAAACAGAGAAAGGAAGTGGTAGGTAATCCAGAGTTGTAAAAGTGGCAAAACGAGTGTAACAGAAGGAAGAGGGGCAAAGGCACTGAGGACTCTGGTGAGAAAGAGTAATTGGGGCTTAGGCTGAGAAGGGAAAGGGGTGAAACCAGGAAGGGAAGACAGACTAGGAAAATAAGGGGTGGCTGATGGGATGGAAAGCCTGATAAAATTTCAGAATGTTTAGTCTTGTTGAGGAAGAAAGAGGTGGGGAGATTCTGGTCAGAGATTGACATTAAAGAGTTTTAAGTTTTTACAGAAAGAGAACTTTTCTAGATGAGACCAAAGTCAAGTGGAGAGTTGTAAGGAGAGGGAGGTGAAACAAAAGGGAGGTGAAGTTCACTGATGTCAACAGGTCATGGAACTGTGAAACTCTGTATGGATGACTGTTGTTGGGAAACAATTCTCCATAGGTCTCTGACTTTTTTGCACACATTGTAAGCTATGAATTATTCTTTACTCTGGACTATCTTTGAGCATTTTTACATCATGAACAGCCTTGAAAGACAGAGACAGTGTCTTCCTCTGGAGCAGAAGGCAAGTATGTTAATTTCCCATTATAAAAGATTCAGGATTCACCTTAAGCTCAGGATTTCTTTCCTAAAATGCAACCTACTGCATGTTCAGGTATCATCTGCCTCTCTTCACTATGGGAATTAGGAGAAATGCTGATATTCTGGCTACTGCTATTACTGAGAGTAATAAAAATCCTTTATCTCTGACTCAGTAGTTTCATGTCTTCTACGAGGAGCCATGAAACTGTGCCATGTTAACTTGTTAGCTTGCAAGTAGGGTAAAATCTCAAACCTTTTATATTCTTGATAATTTTGAAAATAAGGATGGGGTGCTAACATACACAGGTTTTTAGAAGAGAAAGGATAAGGGTGTTTAACAAAATATGAGGGAAGTCTATGGGAATTGGTAGTGAACATACTAATCAAATTGCATGGGCTAGGGACAATAAATAGTCCTCCAAAGCATTGCTTACTAAGGAGGAAAACATGGGGAATGGGTTCGAATACAGCTGCATAAACAGTGCCTAGATTGTTGCTGACTCTCATTTGAGTAGGATGACTTCCTCACCAATCAGCCTGAGTTCTGCCTCATTTTAACAGCTAGTGTCAAGATCAATCCTAAAGCCTTAAGGAACCTGAATCTTATAATAGGCAGTAAGCATGCTGTGTTACATCCTTGAAAAGATGACTTGGAACAAAGAAGCTTGATGTTTCACTCTTAATACATGCTGAAATACAAGACATACATGAACAATTATCTTACAAGTCTCTACTCTCTACTCATTTCTGTTGGCTTCTGGTGAACTGCCCCATTAGTACACCACTCTGTCAGTCACTACTTAGTGGCTGGGAACAAGTCCATTCAATTTGTCTAACACAGCATTTAATTAAGGCTACTGTCAACAGAACTTCAAGCAGTACTGCTTTTGATCATGCCCCCCTTAGAGTCCCAGACCCAGTCAGACAAACGACTCTGATAAACCACCAGAGTTTACATTAGATAGCCACGTAACTTTCTGTCTCATTAAGTCTCTGTATTGCCCTTTCTGCTTTTCCTAAAGCATTAATCCATATATAGCAGGATGTACTAGTGACTGCACAGACTCTGCCTTGGCCCACAAGGAAGAAAGCAAGGCCAATTTCATCATCCAAAACAACCCAGGCCAGTGAGTTCAAGCTGGCCTGAATGCATTCCAAGGCTGAAGTGGTGTCATGGATCACTTCAGCTAATGCTGGAGCAAATTTCCTACTGGCTTTTCTAATTAGATAACTCAAGTTGCAGGGAGAATTTCCCACAGAGTGGACATAAATAATAAGTCATTCATTCCTCCACCAAAAAGCTCCCTAGAGAAACCAAGGTCTCTTAAAGAGACACCTTCACAGTTGTCTACATGATACACAGGTGTTTCCTTAAACAATTGCAGGTCTCGCATTAACACCCCTGAGAAGCAGGTCACTGTGTTTGGGGGAGGGAAGCACCAACACAGATTTATTCTGCTTGTCCTAGAACATCATATAATGTAATCAAGCAATATGTACTCTTGTGTAAAGCTTCTTTCACTCAGCATGATGTGTGAGATTTACCTGTGTTGTCACATATAACAGTAACTTTTTCCTTCTTATTGCTAAGTAGCATTCTGTTATGACTATACTTCAGTTTGTTCATCTAGTCTCTATTCATGAACACTTATGCTTTTTCCAGTTTGCGGCCATTATGGATAAAGCAGCTATGAATATTTTTATAAAGTCTTTTTCTGGACATAAGTTTCTATTTATCTCAGGTAAATACACAGGATTAGGATTGCCAGGTCAAAGGGTAGGTATATATTTAGATTTAAGAGAAACTATCAGACCTTATTCCAAAACAGTTGTACCATTTCCACTCCCACGAACGATGTGTGAGAGTTCTGGTTACTCCACATCCTTGCCAACATTTGGTATTGTCAGTCTTTCTAGTTTGTAGCTAATCTGGTAATCGTGCAGTAGCATCTCATTAGTACTTTTGCTTATTTATGTTTTATTAATGTTTATTTATTTTCTCATTAGTTATCCATTTTATACAAATCAGTGTATACATGTCAATCCCAATCTCCCCATTCATCCCACCACCACCCCCTGCCACCACCACTGTCCTCCCTTGGTGTCCATACATTTGTTATCCACTTCTGTGTCTCAATTTGTGCTCTGCAAATCAGTTCATCTGTACCATTTTCTAGGTTCCACATGTGCATTAATATTTAATATTTGTTTTTCTCTTTCTGACTTACTTCACTCTGTATGACAGACTCTAGATGCAACCACGTCTCTACAAATGACCCACTTTAGTTCCTTTTCATGGCTCAGTAATATTCCATTGTATATATGTACCACATCTTCTTTATCCATTTATCTGTCGATGGGCATTTAGGTTGCTTCCATGACCTCGTTACTGTAAATAGTGCTGCAATAAACATTGGGGTGCATGTGTCTTTTTGAATTATGGTTTTCTCTGGGTATATGCCCAGTAGTGGGATTGCTGGGTCATATGGTAATTCTATTTTTAGTTTTTAAGGAACCTCCATACTGTTCTCCATAGTGGCTGTATCAATTTACATTCCCACCAACAGTGCAAGAGGGTTCCCTTTTCTCCACACCCTCTGAGGCATTTGATATTTGTAGATTTTCTGATGATGCCCATTCTAACTGGTGTGAGGTGATACCTCACTGTAGTTTGATTTGCATTTCTCTAATAATTAGTGATGTTGAGCAACTTTTCATGTGCTTCTTGGCCATCTGTATGGCTTCTTTGGAGAAATGTCTATTTAGGTCTTCTGCCCATTTGTGGATTGGGTTATTTTTTTAATATTGAGTTGCATGAGCTGTTTATATATTTTGGAGGTTAATCCTTTGTCCAATGATTCATTTGCAAATATTTTCTCCCATTCTGAAGGTCGTCTTTTCATCTTGTTTATGGTTTCCTTTGCTGTGCAAAAGCTTTGAAGTCCCATTAGGTCCCATTTGTTTATTTTTGTTTTTATCTCCATTACTCTGGGAGTGGATCAAAAAATATCTTGCTGTGATTTATGTCAAAGAGTGTTCTTCCTATGTTCTCCTCTATGAGTTTTATAGTCCTCGGTCTTACATTTAGGTCTCTAATGCATTTTAAGTTTATTTTTCTGTATGGTATTAGGGAATGTTCTAATTTCATTCTTTTACATGCAGCTGTCCAGTTTTTCTAGCACCACTTATTGAAGAGACTGTCTTTTCTCCATTGTATATCCTTGCCTCCTTTGTCATAGATTAGTTGACATAGGGCTGTGGGTTTATCTCTGGGCTTTCTATCCTGGTCCATTGATCCATATTGCTGTTCTTGTGCCAGTATCATATTGTCTTGATTACTGTAGCTTTGTAGTATAGTCTGAAGTCAGGGAGTCTGATTCCTCCAGCTCCATTTGTTTCCCTCAAGACTGCTTTGGCTATGGGGTCTTTTGTGTCTCCATACAAATTTTTAGATTTTTTTGTTCTAGTTGTGTAAAAAATGCCATGGTAATTTGACAAGGATTGCATTGAATCTGTAGACTGCCTTGGGTAGTATAGTCATTTTCACAATATTGATTCTTCCAATCCAAGAACATGGTATATCTCTCCATCTGTTGATATCATCTTTAATTTCTTTCATCAGTGCATTATAGTTTTCTGCACACAGGTCTTTTGTCTCCCTAGGTAGGTTTATTTCTAGGTATTTTATTCTTTTTGTTGCAATGGTAAATGGGAGTGTTTACTTAATTTCTCTTTCAGATTTTTCATCATTAATGTATAGGAATGCAAGAGATATCTGTGCATTAATTTCCTATCCTGCAACTTCACCAAATTCATTGATGAGCTCTAGTAGTTTTCTGGTGGCATCTTTAGGATTCTCTATATATAGTATCATGTCATCTGCAAACAGTGACAGTTTTACTTCTTCTTTTCCAATTTGTATACCTTTTATTTCATTTTTTTCTCTGATTGCCATGGCTAGAACTTCCAAAACTATGTTGAATAATAGTGGTGAGAGTGGACATCCTTGTCTTGTTCCTGATCTTAGAGGAAATGCTTTTCAGTTTCACCATTGAGAATGATGTTTGCTGTGGGTTTGTCATATATGACCTTTACTATGTTGAGGTAGGTTCCCTCTATGCCCACTTTCTGGAGAGTTTTTATCATAAATGGGTGTTGAATTTTGTCAAAAGCTTTTTCTGCATCTATTGAGATGATCATATGGTTTTTATTCTTCAGTTTTTTAATATGATGTATCACATTGTTTGATTTGCGTATATTGAAGAATTGTTGCATCCCTGGGATAAATCCCACAGGATCATGGTGTATGATCCTTTTAATGTGTTGTTGGATGCTGTTTGCTACTATTTTGTTGAGGATTTTTGCACCTATATTCATCAGTGATATTGGTCTGTAATTTCTGTTTTTTGTAGTATCTTTGTCTGGCTTTGGTATCAGGGTGATGGTGGCCTCATAGAATGAGGTTGGGAGTGTTCCTTTCTCTGCAATTTTTTGGAATAGTTTGAGAAGGATGGGTGTTAGCTCTTCTCTAAATGTTTGATAGAATTCACCTGTGAAGCCATCTGGTCCTGGATATTTGTTTGTTGGAAAATTTTTAATCACAGTTTCCATTTCATTACTTGTGATTGATCTTTTCATATTTTCTATTACTTCCTGGTTCAGTCTTGGAAGGTTATACCTTTCTAAGTATTTGTCTATTTCTTCCAGTTTTTCCATGTTAATGGCATAGAGTTGATTGTAGTAGTCTCTTAGGATGCTTTGTATTTCTGCAGTGTACGTTGTAACTTCTCCTTTTTCATTTCTAATTTTCTTGATTTGAGTCCTCTCCCTCTTCTTCTTGATGAGTCTGGCTAATGGTTTACCAATTTTGTTTATCTTCTCAAAGAACCAGCTTTTAGTTTTATTGATCTTTGCTATTGTTTTCTTTGTTTCTATTTCATTTATTTCTGCTCTGATCTTTATAATTTCTTTCCTTCTGCTAACTTTGGGTTTTGTTTGTTCTTCTTTCTATAGTTCCTTTAGGTGTAAGGTTAGATTGTTTATTTGAAATATTTCTTGTTTCTTGAGGTAGGCTTGTATAGGTATAAAATTCCCTCTTAGAACTGCTTTTGCTGCATCCCATAGGTGTTGGATCATTGTGTTTTCATTGTCATTTGTCTCTAGGTATTTTTGGATTTCCTCTTTGATCTCTTCAGTGATCTCTTGGTTATTTAGTAACATATTGTTTAGCCTTCATGTGTTTGTGTTTTTTACGTTTTTTTCCCCTGTAATTGATTTCTAATCTCATAGCACTGTGGTCAGAAAAGATGCTTGATATGATTTCAATTTTATTAAATTTACCAAGGCTTGATTTGTGACCCAAGATGTGATCTATTCTGGAGAATGTTCCATGCGCATTTGTGAAGAAAGTGTAATCTGCTGTTTTGGGAGGGAATGTTCTATAAATATCAATTAAATCTATCTGGTCTATTTTGTCATTTAAAGCTTGTGTTTCCTTATTAATTTTCTGTTTGGATGATCTGTCCATTGGTGTAAGTGAGGTGTTAAAATTCCTCCACTATTATTGTGTTACTGTCAATTTCCTCTTTTAGAGCTGTTAGCAGTTGCCTTATGTATTGAGGTGCTCCTATGTTAGGTACATATATATTTATAATTGTTTTATCTCCTTCTTGGATTGATCCCTTGATCATTACATTGTGTCCTTCCTTGTCTCTTATAACAGTCTTTATTTTAACTTCTATTTTATCTGATATGAGTATTGCTACTCCAGCTTCCTTTTGATTTCCATTTGCATGGAATATTTTTTTCCATCCCCTCACTTTCAGTCTGTATGTGTCCCTAGGTCTGAAGTGGGTCTCTTGTAGACAGCATATATATGGCTCTTGTTTTTGTATCCATTCAGCAAGCCTGTGTCTTTTGGTTGGAGCATTTAATCCATTTACTTTTAAGGTAATTATCAATATGTATGTTCCTATGACCATTTTCTTAATTGTTTTGGGATTGTTTTTGTAGGTCCTTTTCTTCTCTTGTGCTTCCCACTTAGAGAAGTGCCTTTAGCATTTGTTGTAGAGCTTGTCTGGTGGTGCTGAATTCTCTTAGCTTTTGCTTGTCTGTAAAGCTTTTGATTTCTCCATTGAATCTGAATGAGATCCTTGCCGGGTACAGTAATCTTGGTTGTAGGTTCTTCTCTTTCATCACTTTAAGTATATCAAGCCACTCTCTTCTGGCTTATAGAATTTCTGCTGAGAAATCAGCTGTTAAGTTTATGGAAGTTCCCTTGTATGTTATTTGTCATTTTTCCCTTGCTGCTTCAATATTTTTTCTTTGTCTTTAATTTTTGCCAATTTGATTACTATGTGTCTCAGCATGTTTCTCCTTGGGTTTATCCTGTATGGGACTCTCTGAGCTTCCTGGACTTGGGTGGCTATTGCCTTTTCCATGTGAGGGAAGTTTTCAACTATAATCTCTTCAAATATTTTCTCGGGTCCTTTCTCTCTCTCTTCTCCTTCTGGGACCCCTATAATGTGAATGTTGTTGCATTTAATGTTGTCCCAGAGGTCTCTTAGGCTGTCTTCATTTCTTTTCATTCTTCTTTCTTTATTCTGTTCAGCAGCAGTGAATTCCACCATTCTGTCTTCCAGGTCACTTATCCGTTCTTCTGCCTCAGTTATTCTGCTACTGATTCCTTCTAGTGTAGTTTTCATTTCAGTTACTGTATTGTTCATCTCTGTTTGTTCTTTAATTCTTCTATGTCTTTGTTAAACATTTCTTGCATCTTCTCGATCTTTGCTTCCATTCTTTTTCCGAGGTCCTGGATCATCTTCACTATCATTACTCTGAATTCTTTTTCTGGAAGATTGCCTACCTCCATTTCATTTAGTTGTTTTTCTGGGGTTTTATCTTGTTCCTTCATCTGATACATAGCCCTCTGCCTTTTCATGTTGTCTATCTTTCTGTGAATGTGGTTTTTGTTCCACAGGCTGCAGGGTTGTAGTTCTTCTTGCTTCTGTTCTCTGCCCTCTGACTATTTTTGCTTATTTATTTTTAAGTTTGTTTCTTTCAACCGTCACTTGACTGTTAAGTAAATATAGATTTTAGAAGAAGAGAGAATAGAAAACTAATGGAAAAGCATTGTTTACATACATAAACCCTTTCCTCAAACATGTAATCCCACATGATATACAGAGAAGCAAGGTGATGGACCTGTGGAGTCTGGGGAGAACAACATTAAAGACTCAGCTTTGTGACTTAGTAACTTGAGAATCTTTAACATTTTATAAAAACCCTCTGATTCTCAATTTCCTGATAAAACTGTGGGAAAAAGTTATCTAACAACTATGTAAAGCATTAAATATAAAATTGTAGTTAAAGTATATTATTTTGATATGAGACAGACTGAGCTCATTAGCTGTGACCTTGTAAATTTCACTTAACTTTTCAAAGTATCTGTTTCTTCATACAAAATGGGAAATGAGTTCCTTCATACAGTGTGCTTGATATGTTCTCAAGAACATATAATAGTAGACCAAATTTCTAGAAAATTTACTCTGCACTACACTTAGCAAGTTACATGGATGATTTCATTCAAACCTTACCACAAGTTCCATAAGCTTTTGAGGTAGGTACATTATTATTTTCATTTTACAAGGGCTTTGAAGGATCTTGTTAATTGCCTCAGCTTTCACAGCAAGTAGCAGGACTCTGGATCCTGTGAATACACTGCTTTCACCAAAAAAAAGAAAGAAAGAAAGCCAAACTTTGTTCATTATTTGTTATATTGCTAATCTCTGTCTCCCTTCACTACCCAATTTTTTCCTTCCTCATACATTTTAGGAAGCTGTAAGAGTGTTAAATTTTGAATTCAAAGACTGGCTCCATAGAAGAGAATCAGATCAAATCAAATATTTTATATATTTACTATATATATATATATATATATATATATATGAAATTTTATCTTTTATGGCAACAAGATAAAAGGTTGTAAGTTGTTTTCTGCACATAGTTTTAAGATATTGGACTCAGATTATCATCAATCCTGTGTTAGACAAACTTCTAACAGTAGCTTTGCCCTAACAGACTGGCCAAAAAACATAAAGCAAAAAACTGTCAATAAGATGAGTTGGTGAAACAAAAAGGTGCAGAGCTTGCCCTAGCTTGGCTGGTAGACATCAATACAGCCTGAGAGGGTCTCTACATAATTCCATGGACCTGCAAACAGGACAATTAAAGGACGAAAGGGCCTGGAGTTACTTCTTAACTGAGTTCTTCAGCCTTCCTTTTAGAAATACATACATTACTACCAGACCATCAGCTCCTATCCCATGTCCATCATTACTGGAAAAGAATATCATTTTTACCAGAAGGTACCAGCCACCATATGCAGCTCATCTAGGGGATTTCCAATTACATCCCATAAAATTAATCACCAAACAGCACCTAAGGAAGAGTGAAACAAGGGGCAAAATGCATAATTTGCCACAGTGGAAAGTCATCTAATCCCTCCAGAAAATAATTGTCAGGTCATTGCTTGTTCTGTAATCCATCAGCAAGGTCTGCAAACCATTTAAGCTCAGTCATGCACAGGTGATTACAGCAATAGCTATACACAAAATAGGCTTTCATATTAAAAGGCTACCGAGAAGTTATGTCCCAGCTATCTTCCTGCTTTTTAAAAAGGAAAAACGGTCACATGAAACATCAATCAACAGCTTGAGCCAAATAAAAGAATTTGAAATAAACCATTTATAAATAAATGAATTGAACTAGCTGAAGATGAAGTAACTTATTTAAAGTTTCAAGGTCTTTACATATGAGAGCCTGATCATGCTGTGGCCAATGATATGAAAGGATTCGCAGACTGTATATTATCATAGAAATGAAGATGTCACTCCAAGGTTAACCCCATTTGAATTTATTGATGATAGTCTTTAATGTCCAAGGCTAAAGTGCTTGAATACTTTTGAGTTAGGAACTTACTAGTAAAACACACATGATGAAACACTGAATAGGGAAAACTGTAACAAGAAAAGGAGAGCAGCTGCTAACTTGCCTTGTCTTTTGTAAAAAAAAAAATCCACTGTTCAAAGAGCCTTAGAAACATCTTTCACTGAACTTTAGTAACTTGGAGAACACTCCCTCCTCCATGATTAAAGCTTCAGATCAAAGCACATACGGAAAGTCATTTGGGAAATATTTTCCATTTTAGCTTCCTTGGGAAGAATCACAGGTGGCATGCCCTAGTATGCCTTGCCTTCAAAGGTTCAACAGACTCACGCTCTCAGGTTAACAGGTAAGAACTGCTATGTTTCATTCAAAATGACTCTTCTGTTTCCCATCAAGCTCTTTTTCTTTTTTTATAAATTTATTTATTTTATTTTTGGCTGTGTTGGGTTTTCATTGCTGCCTGCAGCTTTCTCTAGTTGTGGCGAGCGGGAGCTACACTTTGTTGTGGCACACAGACTTCTCATTGCAGTGGCTTCTCTTGTTGTGGAGCACAGGCTCTAGGCGCGTGGGCTTCAGTAGCTGTAGCATGAGGGCTCAGTATTTGTGGCTTGTGGGCTGTAAAGCACAGGCTCAGTAGTTGTGGCGCAGGGGGCTTAGTGGCTCTGCGGCATGTGGGATCTTCCTAGACCAGCGCTCGAACCTGTGTCCCCTGCATTGACAGGCAGATTCTTAACCACTGCGCCACCAGAGAAGCCCTCCCATCAAGCTCTTAACACACTTCACCCAGGAGCCTCCATCAGCATTCCAGGACAGTGCTTCCATAGTTCAGATGGTCCAAATTATATCAAAGAAATGTTTAAAGTAATACCTTCTAATGCCAAAACAAAGTGTCAATGTCTGGGGTTAGGTGTAAAAGTCTTTTTTTTTCCTTTTTGGAAGCGTGTTCTACAATACAGATGTGTGTCTGTATCTCTGCTGAGAAAATATGCTAGTTATTTATCAATGAGACATTTTCTTTAAAGTTTGGCTGTAAGCAATCTTATATTGCTCAGAAACATCTCTAAAGGCTGCCCCGTTTATATCAGGGATGGATGTCATACAGGATCTCCCTACATTTTCCTCTATAATGTGAGGATGTGATAAGAAATTAAGTTATTGCAGGAAATGTGAAGTATTTCTCATTAGCTTAGGCTGAGAAAGATGCCACTTGGCTCTCGACTCAGATTTGGGTTTGGAGTCTGCTAGCTGTGTGACTGTGAGCAAGTTACCTATTTTATGCCTCAATTTCCTCATCTATAAAATGAAGATAAGTAAAAAATACCAACTTCTTTGGTAAACTGTGAAGATTAAATGATTAAAAGCAGTTAGGACAGTGGCTGGCACATAGAATGCACTCAATAAATCTTAACTACTATTATCATCATGATCATCGTTTAGTATTGTTATTATTAATTGGGAAAGGAAAAGAGAACTTTTTCATAAAAATGAAATCTGCCAGCTAGACAGAAGGTTCTTAAAGAGACATGAGATTTCTTGAAATGAAAGTCATTTCTTGTCTTTCACGACAGACCAAAATCCTGAAAATTGTATCTTTTTTATTACAATAGTTATCAAATTTTAATGTTTAATAGAATCACCCTGGGATTCTGTTAAAATGCAGGTCCTGATTCAGTAGATCTAGGTGAGGCCTGAGATTCTATATTTCTAATGAACTCCCTGGTAACACCAACACTGCTGGGCCACACTTGGAGTAGCAGGGTTCTATAAGGCAAGGTCTCTCCTCTCTCCTTTACATATCATTACATGTCTAATAAGGGCTAGACATGTAGACCAGAATCCAGGTCTTCTATCTCTAGGCTGGCAGCTCTTCAATGTATAGCTGAGTAGACCAAGATTTCTGCTGTTTTCTTGTAGATCCTTTCTAAATGCCATGTTTTGATGGAGAACTACTCAAAATTTCTTCTCCCTTGCCCTGTTAAAAATGTGCCCTGGGCTTCCCTGGTGGCGCAGTGGTTGAGGGTCCGCCTGCCGATGCAGGGGATACCGGTTCGTGCCCCGGTCCGGGAGGATCCCGCATGCCGCGGGGTGGCTGGGCCCGTGAACCATGGCCGCTGGGCCTGCGCGTCTGGAGCCTGTGCTCCGCAATGGGAGAGGCCACAGCAGTGAGAGGCCCGCATACCGCAAAAAAAAAAAAAAAAAAAAAATTGTAAAAAAATGTGCCCTTACGTTTACAAGTTTAACCACTAGACTATACTGCCTCCTAAAGGAACTGTTTTCCAAAATAATTGATGGCACAGAAAGTAGCCAACTCTCAGAACAACGAAACTGGGTTTTTGGTTTCCAGTTAAATGGCACAGCTATTAACCAATCTCCTTACCTACTGCTCTAAACCTAAATACGGATAATTAACCTGCCAGCTTCTTCTTGAATCATTTTATGAAAGAAAACAGCTCTTTTCAAAGTAACAATACAGTATGCATAACCATATAGATAGTGATGTAAGCTATTACTGACCAGTCTAACATACAAACAGAAGTAGGTAACTTACTGAGAGACAGTATAGCTTAGAGATTAAGAGTATGAACTCTTGGGGCTTCCCTGGTGGCGCAGTGGTTGAGAGTCCACCTGCCGATGCAGGGGACACGGGTTCGTGCCCCGGTCCGGGAAGATCCCACATGCTGCAGAGCGGCTGGGCCCATGAGCCATGGCCGCTGAGCCTGCACGTGTGGAGCCTGTGCTCCGCAACGTGAGAGGCCACAACAGTGAGAGGCTCACGTACCACAAAAAAAAAAAAAAAAAAAGAGTATGAACTCTAGGGCAAGGCCACCTGGATTCAAATTTTTAGTTATACTACTGGCTTAGTCCATTCAGGCTGCTATCACAAAAATACCACAGGCTGTGTAGCTTATAAACAACAGAAATTTCTCACAGCTCTAGAGGCTGGTAGTCAAAGATCAGGGTGCCAGAATGGTCTGTTGAGGGCCCTCTTCTTGATTGCAAACTCCTTCTCGTATCCACACACGGTGGAAGGGGCTAGGGAGATCGATGGCATCTCTTTTATAAAAGCACTAATACCACTCATGACAGCTCCACCCTTATTACCTAATCACCTCCCAAAGTCCCCACCTAATAATATCACCTTTGGGGGTTAGGATTTCGACATATGAATTTTGGGGAACACAAACATTCAGATCATAAATAGTAACTACCCATCATAAATATGACACTGACCAAGCTACCTCACCTCTCTGTGCCTCGGTTTCCCCAACTGTAAACAAGGGATAGTAATAATACAGGTTAGAGTTGTTATAAGGATTAAATCAGTTTATATACACATATATTCACACACACGAAGTGCACAGTACACTACTTGATTAATAGTAAGTGCTTAATGTGTTAAGTAACTATTTTAATTGTGACAGTGTTTTAGAAAATAGCATATACTTAGTAAAGTTTTCAATAGAACATAAACCTACACCAGTTAATGATCTTACTCACTGCAAACTCTATAGTTTCCAACCTTAAGACTTTTCTTTTGGCTTTTACCAGTATCTCAGGAGCTTACTTTCCTGTATTTTCCCTTAGCTTTCAGATTTCCAAGTTAAAATGCTTTTAAATTTAAAATTCCAGCTCATACAGTCTCAACAGGATAAAGATTTTGTTAAACAGAAGGCAGAGAAGTTACTTACTGTTTCAGGTCCCTAATAATACTGAATGCAGTCATGGGCTTTAACCATGCTTTGTGAACAAGCATTTAAGAGCTCAACAAAGTAGAATGAA
Source organism: Phocoena sinus (assembly GCF_008692025.1). Lineage (NCBI taxonomy): Eukaryota > Metazoa > Chordata > Mammalia > Artiodactyla > Phocoenidae > Phocoena > Phocoena sinus. The sequence goes on along the minus strand of NC_045764.1, from coordinate 118,403,162 downwards.
TCACTTTTTAAGTGTACAGTAAGTTCTTCAAAAGTTCAAGTGTATCATCAGAAAATTCCCACCAAATTGGAGCTCCACAGAAAGAAATAAAGTTATTTAAATGAGGTTATTTTTCTCTTCCCAATGCGCATGAAGATTATCGTCCTTCAATATGTTATTGTGAGTGAGTAAGACCTCCGTTTTCAGGTAGAAACTTTTGGAAGTTCTAGAGAATACAGGAAAGACAGGACCATTTTGACTGACCTACATTTAGAAGATTGTACTAATATGCATTCTGTACATTCCTATGCAAAGTTATGGAGGACTCCAAACATCTATAAAAGGTGTACATCTAGGCTACATTATATTGGAGGAAGAAGTTCTCCCATTAAGAAGTTTCAAAATCCTCTTCATGTTTTAGTCCTCTAATCCCTTCACCCTAAAATTCATACTATGACAACTATCCAGGACATTATCAAGAGTATTGCAAGAAAATATCTTCCCTTTTCCCAGGCCACTCTAGCTTGGAAGACTCCCAGTTTGCCTTCTAATGAGTTTTCAATATCTTGTAGCATCTAGCACTTATTTGTGAACAAAGAGCAGAGTCCAGATAGACAAAAGCTTTACTTGACATCTTGGAACCAACAATATTATTTATCTTTCCCATTTCTGCTACCGAAAGACAACATGTCGGAATTTGGAAAAGATAAAGACTCCAAGATTCCAAGACAGAGGAAGCACAATTTCTCTCTCAGTAGCCCTATTTAATAGTTAGGGAAATGAAGGCTGAGAAAGAATGATAATAGTCTAATCTGTGAAAATAAAAAGGAAGAAATTCTAATCCAGGCATATTTGACTTCAGAGACCCTGATATTTAAGAAATGAGCTCTGATTTAAGCCCTACTAAACAATTACCCCATTTTTGTTCAGTTGTTGTAAGTTCACACTTTTTTACATGCTGTCAATTTCCTTTACATTGAAACCCACCAGATTACTGCAAGAAATTAGAGTTTCTTTCTTTGTTTTGTGTGTTTTGCTCAGGGATGAATGAATCCCAAGTGCCTAGAGCATTGTCTGGCTCTAAAAGATATTTAACAAAGGTGAAAAATGAGTGAATCTTACTTCTTCTGTGTTTAGGGGGAAAATCGATGTGGCTTACAAATATTCAAGAGTTCGGAGATAAAGCACATGGCGTAGTATGAACATAGGGATCAAACAGTATTCTCCCTGACTTTTGACAAAATCATCTTGAAGTGGCTTCAGGGAACACAGGTACAGCTGATTTTTTTTTTTTTTTTTTTTTTTTTTACTGATAACAAATTCTATATCTAGTGGGTCACCTCACCTTCCCTTATGAGAGTCCGGTTAATATCATGTTACTGCATATTGGTTCTGGAATCACACAAGAGGTTGAATTCTGGCCTTACTACTCATGAACTATGTGACCTTAAGCAAAATAACTACCCTCTATAAAACCTAATTTCTGCATCTGTGGTATAGAGATAATGTTAATTCCCATCTTACAGGACTATGATGGGGATTAGACAAGCTAACATAAACCAAACTCTTGGTGCCTATATATAGAAAGCCCTAAATAAACATTAGCTCTAATTAATATTAGCTCCCCAGGAGCTAGATTAAGTGGACCCAAAATATGCAATAAGGGTCTCTCTACACTTAGACTTAGAAATGGGGAAAAGAAGAGTAAGGAAAAGACTATACTTTGAGGTATTATGAAATTATAATTACATTTAAAATAAGGCCACTTTTTCAACATGTACAACCAAACAAAAATAAAGTAAATATAACTACTCCCTGGTGTACATGTATAGAGATTTTACAGGGGAAATTTTCTCACATATATAAAATAGTACAGAGAGTCACTTTAGACATAATACAATTAATGACAGTAGTTACACAACATTGACAACTTTGAATTGTCTCACTAAATTTGTGCCTACGTGGATCATCAATTACATTATCCTCAGTTTTGTACATTATCTTGTATCACAGTCTAATGTGATATTTTCTATCTTATTCATTGGGTCTGTGCCATACCTGGGATCTCTTTATGGCTGTTCACTAATGATCTATCTTTAACTTAAATTCATGTATCAACTATCACCATTTCTGTTATCTCAGTATTTCATCATCCTATGTTCTTTATTCAGGCCTATAAAGATATATCAAAATGTTGGCATATTTGATAACTATCTCTAACCAGGAGTGATTCTTTGGGCAGTATCTGCTAATTTGATAAATTAAAACCCTATCTGCATTCCTAGGTGGCTCACTCTCCCCAGCACTCCTTTCTAACCTCCCTCACTAATCTCTTACTGTATACATTGTCTCTTTGTGTTTCCCCCATGAAGGGATACCACTACTACTGCTATTACTTTACTACTTATGAAGCATTTCCATTTATCAGGCACTGAACAAAGGCTTTGTGTTCTTTGCTTTACTTATTGGAATGATCATTTACACTATTTGCCTAAGGGTTACATTGTCAATAAGGACAAAAGCTGAAATTAAATGATTCCAAATATCATACTTTTATCCATAATGTATAGTAAGACAATATTTCCAAAACTTCTATCAAAAAAAAATTCAATCTAGTTTTGTTTGTTTAAAACTAAGTCAATATTTTATTCACTTATAGAATTTTAGAGTTTAGGATCAGTCTAATGAAACAATTTATGTTCCTTACTTGTAGGAAGAAGGCGATATTCAATTCAATGATTATGTTGATTTTCCCCCCAGAAATTTCAATAAAATAATGCTGTCCATTCAACTTGAATGTATAAAATTGATATCCTTTACACAGTAACCTTGAATATCATTATTTGTTTTGAAATTTTATGTAATGAAATTATTTCATGCCATTAAGTGTTACACATATGCACAGAAACAGAAATTTAGAGTAAAATAAAATTTGGATTAAACATTGGAATTTATGATTTATAATACTACTGATTAAATAAAGAACCAAATTTCACTATGCTTTTTCTCTGTTTTCTTTCTTGCTCTTAATATTTCTTGTATTCTACAGCACTAATTCTAAATATCTGGGATCACCACAAACCTCATTTAAATATGAGGAAAGCTATGAACCCTCTCTTTAAAATATACAGAAACAAATACATTACCTATAAACATTTATCACAATGTTTCACACAATTCTAGGGAGAGTTGATAAGAATCCCTTTTCTAGATCATTTTCAATGAGTTTGTAGTGATAGAAATTTGTAGCATCTATATTTCATGGATATTCTAGTTATCCATGCAGAAGACAAATGACACCTGGCTCTAGAGCTTAAGATATGATGTTTAGTATGTAAAAAATATCTAACTTGCAGGCACAAAGTACAAGATTAAAGCCTTATCAACAAGATTACTTCAGCAAAGCAAGTGTCAAGTAAGCTAAACCATCATGTTATCTCTCAGAAAGAAAAGCTTCATTATCTATATCCTTAGGACATGTCCTCAATCTATGACTCCAGAATTGGGCATATAAAAGAGGTAATTTCAAACAAAAATGCTCTTATTTTCCCATGGGAAAGAGATAAGGATGAAGTAGGAAAGGTTCTCCTGTACACAGTTTTTAAACTATTAAATCTGCATATCTGCAAAAGATCCTCCATCCCTAACGCCAGCAATTCTCGGGACTGCAAGAAGATACCTACATAACCCTAGTTAATATTCATTGTGTTTATGTGGAAACAAATATTCAAAGGTTTAAACCCAAGATCACAACTAAATTTCATAGAACTCAAATGTTGTCCTACTATCCATTTTCTCTGTGGTTTCAAACAGCTTCAATAGTTGCTTATGCCAAAGCTACCGTTACAATTACAGAAAATATTTAAAAGGACCCCTAGAACAGATGTGTTTAATCCTTTTACCTCTCATGCCTAAATTCACATTCCAAATTCTCTGTTATTTTCCATTAGTTTAATTTACCGAAAGGTGATTTGGGACAAAGAGACGATTAAACTAATCCAGGTTAAAAGGTGATTTAATTATGAGTCATAGAGTCTCATTCTCACAGAGAAAATTTGAAAGTGGGTGAACAGTTAGATAATTTTATAATAATTATATACTTAGAGCATATAATGTAAAGCTGATTATCTGACCATCAATAGTGAGCAAATTATTAAATTATATATATGCTAACATTTTTTTCGAATGCTAACATTTCTTTTTCTAACCTGAAGTTCTGTTTAACTATTTCCACTGATTGATACTATTCCATCAGTGGGGTATTTAAAAACCTAGCGATTATCTTCAGAGGAAGCAGGAAAGGAGAGGGAAGCAGTCAAATGGAAAGTAAATACTAGATCAATTTTTCATGTTGAGAGAGTATTCTAATGTACTAACAGAGACCTAGGAGCAGTAACCATCAGTTAATAAACAGTTAAGCTTAAAACAAACCATCAGCACAGGTTAAAATATACCCAAATTTTGATAACAGATTTTAGCATAGAGAGGTTTATAATTATTAATCAACCCCAGAAAAAAACACACTATGACCATTACTTATGTACACAGATGCATTAAAAATCTATGGCCCTATACTTTCACCAGTACTGGCAGAATATGTTATTGTTTGTGAAACTGCGTTGTATCTGAGACTGCCAAAGTCACATCATTTCTGATTGCCGAATGTCAGTTATTTGCCTGAAACTTGTTTTCAAATTGCTTTTATATCACATCACCTAAAGCTTCAGTCTCTTCACACTACCTCAGATCATCCTCACTCATCAAAATTCCATGACTTTTACTTCCTCAAATTCATCCTACTCTCCCTAATCTGCTCACCTTTTCTTAAATCTTTCCTTGGCTTCCTATTACCCAGTTAATACTTGACATTGATATGGTATAGTTTTCTCTATTAGTCTTCTCAATATGACATTGTGGTATGAGTGCTCACCTTGTGTTTTAAATATTGTCAGAAGAGCATGTAATGAGAAATTAAGGGCCCACTAATGTTCCATGAAACTGATTATACTGATATGAGGAAGTTCATAAAATTTTGCAAGTTTGAGGACACTGCATTTGGGGGCAATTGCATAGGGTGACTTTGACATAAGACTTGTGTAGAACACATTCTACTGGCCTATAAGGAAAACAGATATATGAACAAAATTGAGATTGGTGCCAGATGTGTACAACTGAATGTATTACCAACTAAATCAGTTCACCTGGAGAAAGTGGCAAGACACATCTGGAATCGGTATACATGTACCTCCTGTCCCTGGGCATCAAAAATACATGTGTAGTATCTTATTAGGGACTAAATAATCCTTCTGAAATACCCAAGCCTCACCCACTTAAAAGGCAGTCACCACATCAAGTGTATTGTGGGAATGTTATCTTTATTTATTCTCTTCCAGAATCTACTTTGTTCACAAGGTAAAATTTCAAAAGCCGGTTGCACAAGGTCATATAGAATGACACTGCATGTTTCTACCCCACCCCACCTCTAGGGCATCCTTATCCATGTTTTCGTTATGTGGTAAGATATGCCAAGAACATGAGGCCAGGGCAAAAGACAAGTGGATCCAGACATGTGTAGGGAATGCCTTCACAATAAGACTACAGGATTCACTTTCACATTTAGAGCCACTTGGACAAGACAAGACTCCTTGGAATGCCAGAGCCTTCTGAAAGCATGAAGAGCCACAAAGCAGTGTCGCCTGGCTAAAAGAAGAACTGTAAGAGGCTCCCCATTTATAAGATTACAGAGAAACTGGAACTTCAGACTAGAGGTAGAGCTCTGGAGATAGAGGGAATTGCCCTGCCAGAAATGACTAATTACAAAACTAGAGTAATCACCAGAAGTGAACAGATGGAAATCTTTACCATATCAGGTGAAAACAAAGCTAGAAATTCTGAAAATCTACAGAGTAAAACCAAGAAGTGGGGACTAAAATCAGAGAATTCACAGTAGAAACCTGCTGCCCTACGGCAGTGTCTTGGGCCTTCAACTGTCTTCAAGGGTAAGAGCATCAGACCCCAGATGGTCTGGAACTTGAGCCTGATGGCAGTGACCTTAAGAGAAGAGCTAAGAATTACCCCTTTTCTGGAAAAGATGGAGATATAAGGCACAACTAATACAAGAGTGAGTGCTAATCCTGGCCGTGAAGAGCCTTAGATGTGCTAAGTGCTCAGAGGAGATGCTTGACACAGGCAATATGTCCAGCAGCAAAGAGGAAAAGCACAGACAGGATGAAAGGAATGGAGAACGGGAAGTGAATGCCACTGGGTTGATCTGTGTGTGCTCTAATGCACTTTAATTTGCCTGAATATAAAAGTACCCGCTTTCACATTATTCCTATTGCCCAAATGATTCCATCCACTCTCATAGTTTTGATTACACACTACAGTGTGCTGAATAGTCCTAATTCTACACGTTCTATGTCTGATTTTCTAACTTGCTTATCCAACTGTCTAAGATTTCCAGTCAGATTTCTCTGTCATATCAGACTTAGTATGTCTGTAATTGATCTCGTTTCATCCCTTTCACCCCACCTATGTCTACACGGATCCTCCAAATTGTCACATTGGGATTAGAGATGAAAGAGCTTTATTAGGAGACACACCTCTGATGGGTAGAGAGCACTGGAATAGGCAGAGAGACCCTTCAGACCACAGTGCAGGTCTGATACCGTGAAAGAGATTGGAGGCAGAATTGGGTAGGAAGAGCCTCAGACTGCAGAGCAGTTCTGAGAGTATTGGCCAGAGCAGTGGAAATGTCTTATACCAGACGGGAATGGCCCAGCTCTGGAATTACCACAGTGATCAGGCATTGGCTAATAGCTCAGCAGTCCTTTGTCACGGCAGATCCAAAGGTGCTACAGTTAGAGTTACCTGTCACTACATTTCCTGTAACAGGTACTCTTGAAAGGACATCTGTGTGACCCATCTCCACTGCACTCACACTGCTCCTTATTTTCTCTCAGTTTATTGTCCTACCATCCTTCCAATTTACCTAAATTAGGAACCAATCATTCTAAACTCCTTTCTCTCCTTCTATCTTCTAAATCCATTAAATTTACTTTCTAAGCATTTCTCAAATCCATCCTCTCCCCTCTGTCCCCTACTCCAGTTGGCCCTGGTCATGCTCCCATCCCCTCCTGCCTACACAACTGCAATAGATTCTAACTCCCTTACTCATTTTATTCCCCTAAAATCCACCCTACACATTGGTCTGCCAGACATACCTATAAACTTAAAACACTTCTATTCCTCCCCATTTCCAACAAAAATATTCATGCACACTCTTACCAGGATGTATGAGATCCCCAGAGAATATGACTCCCGCCTTTCTCTCCAATATTACCTCCATCTCTTCCTCTATGATTCAGAAACATTAAATGCTGTTTTGCACCCCCATGCCTTAGCTCTCACATTCCTTTCTGCCTAGTATTCCTTTTCTCATCTCTCCATGCCTGACTCACTCCCAGGAATGTTCATTCTTTAAGGGTACTTTCCTGGCAGTCCAGTGGTTAAGACTTCACCTTCCAATGCAGGGGGTGCAGGTTCAATCCCTGGTCAGGGAGCTAAGATCCCACATGCCTTGCGGTCAAAAACCCAAAACAGAAAACAGAAATAATGTTGTAACAAATTCAATAAAGACTTTAAAACTGGTCCACATCAAAAAAAAATTTTTTTTTAAAACCCATGTGCTTTCTAGATTACATTATAAATATTTGTATCTCAATCCTCCAAAAGACTGAGTTTCTCCCATTTGGAGCAAAAATTTCAAGGCTTTTTTTTTCATCTGTATCCTCCCCACACTTAGAAAAGTACCTGGTGCTCAATAAATATGGTTAAACAACTTATGGGAAGGACAGAAACTCCCCCCAAAATTATTGAACAACAAATCTGTGTTGAGTGCTATAAATTTTTACCTCCTTTAATTATTGGAACAACCCCATAAAGTTAGGTATTTTATCCCCACTAGGAAACTGAGTCTCTGTGATGTCAGATAAAGTTCTGAGATTTAAAACCAGTCATTTGATTCCAAAGGCTTTGCCATGCTTCCCCAATTCATATTCCAATTTAATTCCAATAAGTAAATTCCATGGTACAGTCAACTCTAATTACACTCAAAGACACAATGTGCCAGGTTGGGGAAAATGAGGGCTTTAGAATTAGTCAGACGTGGATTTGCCACTTGTTAGCAGGGGGCATTGGGAAAATTACATGAACTTCATAATGTTCAGTTGTTTTCTGTTAAAAAAGAAATTGGTATAGCAGTACCTAGTTTGTGGGGATTTTGGTAAGGACTAAAGAGAACAGATATGTACTACTCGCATGATGCCTGGAGAAGATTAAGCATTTAACAGTTGGCAGTGGTGGAATGGATTATTTCATCCAGACACAGCAGAGCTACTAACCATCAGAGAAATGGCCCCCGCATTAATATTCCTCCACTGTCCGACCTCAGAGGTGGTAACATAGCACTATGAACAGTGAGTCAACAGAAAGGAGGAAATTTGAAAAGAAGGACTTTTATAACTGGCAATAGGATAATTAAATATTTGAAAATAAATACATAGTTAAAAACAATTGTCTGAAGATACCAGACAACTATATAATTTATAAACCACTTAATTTCTCTTCTGTGACCCTCTCCCAAGGGAAGAATATCTTTTGATAAAGAAAGGGATCTACCTAGAAGAAATTATTTGATATTTGGAAGTATTAAATATGCTGCAATATGGAAGAATCCTATAGAGTGCTTTTGATTTGCATCATAAACTAGTAATCATTTCAACTGGGTTATCTGCATATTTCCTGAAAGTATAAAGCTTAGAAAATATCTTGTTTCTTGGTGCTTTCTTATTTCTTGCAGCAGCCAGTTGCACTGTGAAAACATGCAGTCTTTTAGCAATTCACTGGGGTGGCTGATGAACTCAGAATTCTTGCTGTACCCCATTTGTTCTTTCATTACCCTATTCATTGGTTCTGTTGGACAAGGAATTGGAAGCCAACTTATACTTCATTTTAATCCAAATCTTGTCACCTTCAAAATTTTACCAGATTTTTCAAAGTAATTTAAAATCAATTTGAGGGCAAGTCTACACAAAAAGAGCAAGTCTGGACCTGCCCAATAATTCAGTGATAGTTCAACAATGGCAAGGCAGGCTGAGGATGTAGACAATTTGTGCAGGTGCAGGAGTATTTGTAATGCTCTGTTTTGTGGCAGAAATAAAGTAGGAATCTGGATCTTTCTGTGAACATTTTAACTGTCCTTTTGTTAATAAAATTGAAGTAAGTTACTTTATCTTTTCTCCTGAAGTATAGTTGGATTTACAATATTATGTTAGTTTCAGGTGTACAGCATAGTGATTCAGTCTTTTGGCAGATATTCCATTATAGATTATTAGAAGATAATGGGTATAATTTCTTGTGCTATACAGTACATCCTTGTTGCTTATCTGTTTTATATATAGTAATTTGTATCTGTTAATCCCATACCCCTAATTTGTTCCACCCCCTTTTCCTTTCCCCTTTGGTAACCACAAGTTTGTTTTCTATACCTGTGAGTCTGTTTCTGTTTTGTATACCCATTCCTTTGTATTACTTTTCAGACTCCATATATAAGTGATATATAGTATTTGTCTTTGTCTGACTTATTTCACTAAGTGTAATATTCTCTAGGTCTGTCCATGATGCTGCGAATGGCAATGTTTCATTCTTTTCTATGGCTGAGTTATAGTCCGTTGCATATGCTTGTACACTGTTGGTGGGGATGTAAATTAGTGCAGCCACTATGGAAAACAGTAAGGAAGTTCCTTAAAAAACTAAAAATAGAACTACCATGTGATCCAGCAGTCCTATTCCTGGGTATATATCCAGGAAAAACTAAACCCCTAATTAGAAAAGATACATGCACCCAGTGCTCATAGCAACACTATTTACAATAGCCAAGACATGGAAGCAACCCAAGTTACCTTAACTTAGTTAAAGGTTAAGAAGAAACTTGAGGATGGTTCATCTACTGTGCTTTTCCTGTTTATAAGATCATAAAATTATCTATCCTGAAGTCTTACTGGAAGCATTAAGAAACAAATTGTTCTAAAAAGTTTCTGTGTATAGAAAATAATAATGAGTGTCCATTTAAATAATTCATGCCATATAAAAAAATTTTAATTATTTGCTAATGTTCTTGGGTGGTAGTGATGGCATGTTCTCTAGGGATCACTGTGGGCCAATTTGTGCTATAAAGACAGAGGCTGTCATTGGTAAAAGAGGGTCAAAACGACATGAATAAAGTGTTGTTGACCATCTAAGAGTTGGACAGTTCTTCCTATTTAGATATTTCAGCATATATCAATTCTCTCAGAGCTTTACTTGCCACTTTGCCATTAAACAAACATATACCACTTCTAAGGTAGGAAAACAGTTTGTTCCATTATAAGACAGGCTTTTCTTTTGAAGTTGATAGAGATTTCTAGCTGGGTGCTAAAAGGATTCCAAAAGTGACTGCTCAGTGGGCATCAAAAGCTTGAGAACTAGTCATCTGTCCACTGATTAAGTCACCTTTCTGTCATAGGTTGATTTATGGACACCAAACAATTTCTAATCATTCTCCAGAGCTATGTCTGATTCAGGTGATTTTATGTACTCTTATTGTCCCATGAGCAAATAACGCTACATTTCCGATCATCTCATTCATCTCTTTATTCGCTTCAGATTAAAAGTGGTCTTCATCAGTTGAGGAACCACACTGCCTATAAATGTCACACTAATGTGTTAATAAGAGCTGATTTGCTGGATTGTATATGTCCATTTATTAATATAAAAGAAGGGTTCTACTTCCAAGGTAAATTATTTTCATATAATAGATTTCAATGAAAATTGGGAACATAGAGTAGTACATTTCCCAACAAAACAAGCATAAGCAATAGAGTTATCAAACATAAGCAAGGAAATTAGGGAGTTCCCACTGAATGAAATCTGCATTTATATGCCCTGATTATGGCATAGTCATGTATAGCAATAAAAGAAGGCTCACTCATGACGGTCATCACTAGTTAACAGAATACTATGATTGTATGTAGATTTTTCTGCTGAAAATAAATTTTTAAATTTACAGCTAGGGTTTAAAATATGGTCCTCTTTTCATTGAGTTATGTGAAGTCAAAAACACAATTTATCAAGGCACAAAAGTCCAAGGTGACTTAACATAAATAAGACAGAATGTCATGGCATGTCAAACCCTTCAGTTTGAGACACAGTGACCAATTTTTAAAACCAGCTTTATTATATCTAGGCAGTAGCATAATATTTTACTATTTTTAAGATGAAGTTTTATCCAATAAAAAGTCAAGATTTTTAACTAAATCAAACCTAAAGTAGTATATGAAACTAAATAATAATAAGCATATTTTGGTGGGTTTTTTAATCTGTTGCCTTTATAGTAATGTATAGTTACAACTTTACTGCTTTCTTTGTACTCAGAAAAGACTGATTTCAATTTATGTTCCTTTTTAAGAGTGATAATCATTGAGTCATTGTAATAAAATCAGATGATCATAAATTCCTTCCAGGAATTGCACTCCTTATATACCGTGGTTTACTTGGAAGCTATTTTATAATATGGTACTAATCAATATTCCACTGTATAAAAGAATTAACTAAAGAACCCAAATTCCCAGGATATAATTATTTAGTTCATAACACAACAAACTTAATAAACACACTTGGAAAGCTGCTTGAAAATAAAACTTTTGTAAAATTAAAAGGACTTATATTATACCGGGACATAGAGAAGTATAATATGTCTGTGTACAAACTTCTATGGCTGAGTCTATTTGAGATGCAGAAAGTTTTTACAATTGCCTTCAAAGTATCACCTGTAACATAGATCCCTTTCAATTCAAGAGAAACATTTGAAATGCTGAGCAATGTAAAAGCAAGCAACAGCAATATTCTTAAACCATGTACCATGCAAACAGCACGTGGGGGTCAGAGGTGCTGTGCACAGCACACTCTATTAGTTTGGTGAATATAAACTCAGAAATTTGGGTAATCACTCTTAGCCAAACAATTGCCAAGGACAAAAATGCCCTCAGACATGCTTGCTATGCCCCTTCCCTTCCCTTTATCTAATTCAACCTCATCTGAAAGATTAAAAAAAAAAAAAAATTCCATCTATATGAAGCAGTATGTTAGCTTCTTAGGAAAATTCAAAGAAACATCAAATATAGTTCCTGACTTCAAATAGGTAAATGGGCAAGAGATTTCACTTCTGGCTGCAACTCTAAGGGAAGTCTTCACAGGTGAGACAGCAACTCTTCAAAGAGTTTAAGCCTCTGGTCCAAAGGATTAAACATTCTCAAATGTCTGTACATTGGAATCATCTGGAGAGCTCCAAAAAAATACTGAGGCCTGGGTTCCATGCCCAGAATTCCTGATTAATTAGTCTAAGGGGTTAGGGAACTTTTAAAAATTGACCAGATTATTTTACTATTCAGACAACTTTAAAAATGATTGCCTTAGTTCCTTTATCTATGTCAGTGGTTCTCAACCAGGGGTGATTTTTCCCCCAGGGTACATTTGGCAACATCTGGAGATATTTTTGGCTGTTACACTGAGTAGAGACCAGAAATGCTGGTGAACAACCTATAATGCACAGGACAGTCCCAACAACAAAGCATTATCACATTGAAAATGTCAATAGTGCCAAGGCTGAGAAACACTCATTCATTCATTCAAGAAATAAGAGCCACAGAACCCGAATCTGTGCCAGACACTGTGCTAGGTTCTGGGAACCCAGACATGAAGGACAAGACTCTGTCCTCCAGAATTACCACCCACAAGCAAGGGCGATAATAACCAAAGGATAGTGTGTATGACATGATAAAAACCCAGCTCAAGGTGATCACAGGGGAATATGTAAAACAAGGCGAGCAATGCCTAAGCTTGTTGGGAGGGTGAAGGAAGTCTTCCCCCTAAAAGGGCATTCCCCCTCAGCATCAGCTATTGGCAGTAACAGTGGCAGTGATGGCTGCACTCAGATATTCTGGTTCAAATCTTAACTTTACCATACAAAATAGCTGTGTCTTCAGACAACTTATAGAACCACTGTGCCTCAGTTTTCTCATTTGTAAAATCTAGACAATAGTACTTGTCTCAAAAATGGGAATTGAATGAGTTACTACATGTCAGGACTTAGAAGGGTGCCCAGTACATACCGTAGGTACTTAATACTTTAGCTATCACTGTTGTAGTTATTATTACATTTTTAATTGAAGGAAGTATAGAAGTTAGTCAAGTGCAAAAGGTAATTCCAGGCAAATGGAATACTGGGGGCAAAAATAAAAGAAAGCAGTGACACTCTATTTTAGAGAACTATACAAAGTTCACTACATTAGATATAATGAGTAGGCTGGTGCTTAGCAAGAATCAAAGACGGGGCTTCCCTGGTGGAGCACTGGTTGAGGATCCACCTGTGGATGCATGGGCCATGGCTGCTGAGCCTGCACGTCCGGAGCCTGTGCTCCGCAGCAGGAGAGGCCGCAGCAGTGAGAGCCTCGTGTACCGCAAAAAAAAAAAAAAAAAGAATCGAAGATGGAGAGGTGGGCAAGTAATAATAGGCTGAAGGCAAAATCTCCCCAGTTTTCACCCTCACCTGTACCCACATCCTTTGCTCCGGAGATTTGTAGTTTCTCCCATCAAAATTCTATTTTCCTACTCCTTGTATCTGAGCTAACTTTATGACTTACTTTGGCCAATGCAATCCAACAGAAGTGACAGTGTGCCAGGACCAAGCCTAGGCCTTAAGAGGTCCGTGAACTTTTACTCCCTCTCCTGGAACCTTGCTCAACAGCCAGAAAACAAGCTCTGGCAAGTCTGCTGGATAAGGAGACTCGTGGCCTAATCGCCTCATCATACCAGCCAAGAGCCAGCCACCAGGCACCTGTCAGCTAACCACAGATGCAAGAGATCTAGGTGAGGTCAGCTAAGCCTGAGCTGGATCAGCAAAACTCCCCAGCTGGCCTGTAGACTCATAAAGGGTAAATGTTTGTTGTTTTAAGCCACTGAGTTTGGGTGTTATTATGCAGCATTCTTGCAGCAATCAATAACTGATACAGAAATATCCAGATTATGGATATATTATACACCATACATTAATGGAGTCTGAATTTTTATCTTGAAGCTAGTGAGGAGCCATTGAATGACATTAGCAGGAGACATTTAGGAACAGTTTTTTTTAATTGAGAAAAATTATTCTGGCAGCAGTGTGACAGAGCGGTCAGAATGGGGCAAGCCTGAAGGTGCAATTGGAGAGATGAAGAGAATAATGTCAGAGATGACACTGGCTATTATTGCTAAATCACAGAGCTAAGAGCTATGAAAAGATTCAAGTTTTAATGGGAAAAAAAGATTTTACAAATTATGATCTAAGGGTAATACTGATATGGCGCCCCCCCAAAAAAATTCCAGAAAACTATTAAATTTCCTAAGACCATTTTATTCCCAATTAACCTTTCATTCTTTCATTTTTGATAGAATTACTAAAATGGTGAAATCAGGGTTGATAACACACATACTGTATCTTGATTCAGGCAGAAGTCAGATGGCCATCTTTTGGAGATGGTATGAAGGTGACTTCTTTAGTGAATGGGAAGATAGCTTCTAAGTTCCATTTCAACTCTTCTGGGGTTCTATTGGGAAGGAGAGCTAGAGTATTTGGAACTGCAGTACAGTGGTTTGTTTATAATTTCCTACCACTACTGCTGACATCAAATTTAGAAGACTACCTTTGTTCTCTGAAACAAGCAGGACATGAATCATGGAAACCAATCTATAAGCCTATGTATACCATAGAGAACAACACTAAGATTTATAGATAAAACACCATTGATCACATATCACAGAAAACTCAGAATATGTGACTCCCAATGAGTCACAATAATAAACAAATAAGAAAACAGAACAAGGTCTTCAGTATGATTTTTTCCCATTAAATATCTATGCCTACTTCTTGCTTCAATACTCTATGCTTAGCTATGTTTTTTGGTTTCTGTTTTTCATTTAAGAAATAATAACTTAGCCTTTACCTAAATTGTAATGAATGCTTTTTAAGCCCTTCCTGTTCTCAGATAGAGACTGAATGAAAAAAGGTCTATTTTACTGTTCTACCCAGCCAATTCTCACTTTAATTTCCTTAGGTTTTCCCCTTCTCTTTATAAGTTTCTCCTGCCTGTATGCCACTCAAGTTGCTCAAAACGTGAATCTCCTCATTTTCCTATCCAATTCCCAAACCTAGTATTCAAAGTCAGTTTTTACATGGAACACAAACCTCAGCCATCTGATTGCCTTTAAAATTTCAGTACGCATTAGAAATAACTTCTCCACACATTTGGTCTGTTTCAGTGCTTCCAAAACGACTGCAATAAATCTGTGAATCATGTCTAGAACACTTTTTTCAGAGCATGTTTTCTTTTATTACTTTCAAAGTCTTGGATAATTTACCACTCATCCCCTTCAAACTACCTGCATCTCTCACGGTAGCAAGTGATACAAACCATACAAGCAGTACAGCACCCATTTCTCCCATGAGGAATGGGCTCCCTTTATGTAAAGTTTCTAATGGATTTATCTTTTTTTTTTTTAAGGATGGAGGTTTTTTATTTCTGTCTCGAAAGGAATAAAAATAGAATTTACAAAGAATTCAGACTTCATTGTCTTCAAAATGTTCCCTACTATAAATTCTCGCTCTCCTTATTTTAGAGTCTATAGAGTAGTTTAAAATAAAAGTTTGCAAGACCCAGAAACATTCTTTGCAAGTTAGTAATACAGTAATTAACCTTATTCACAGTCACTTAAGATCATGAAAATACATAGCAAGGCAGGGATCTGTAATATAAAGAATATAGCATAGTTATTGCCTGCTTTCATTTTTTTAAGTTTACTTTTTATTATGAAAGTAATGTTGTTATATACTCACAATACTGAAAAAAGTTGGAGAAAATGATCAAAATGGCTAATGACGACTTCTAACATGTTAGTAATTATTTTTCTAGTCCTTTTTCAATAAATAGTTACATAATTGATTTTCTATATATCCAGGTCTATAACCTTTTTAATTTAAATTGTAGCATAAGTATTACCCCATTTTGAATGTAATTTTATTAAAATGAAATATTTACAATGTTCCAGGTTCAATGCTAAGAGATTCACATTAGTAGTTCATTTAATCACCACAACCACCTTTTAAGGTAATTATCATCCTAATTTTTAAAAACTAAAGGTAATTATTGTCCTCACTTTAAAAATGTAAGGTAATTATTGACCTAGTTTTACAAATAGAGAAGCTACAGCATAGAGGTATTACCATCCTGCTAATGTTTTTTGAAACACATTCTGTGAAAAAAATTAACTGGGGTGCTTATCAAAAAATGCAAATTTATGTACCTCTATTCCAAACCCTCTGAACCAAAATCTCATAAAATATACAAATTCAGCTACCACCCTAAGTGATTTTTCTGCTCCACCGAAATGTAAGAACTATTGCCTCTTTGGAATACTGCTAGGTTTGCCTCATCTAACTAACCAATAACATATTGACATCATTCCTTTTGTTTTCAGTCACTTTGTACCATGCGTAAGTGCATTAGTCTTACATACGATTAGGTTAAAGAGATCTTCTAATGAAGGTTATCCAATGGGAGAATATGAATTAGTTTACTGCTTCCACCTGATATGCATACAACATGGTCCAATTGTACTGCAATCCTCCTAGCGTAGTCTCCATCACAAGGTCTTTTAGCTCAACTCCCCAAATAGTTTCAAGTTCAGTTGGCTTCTACCTAAGCTCTTTAGTTTTACCTAGTTAGTGTGGCCGCCTGTTTGATTTTTTTTTCTCAAGATTAAAAGTGTTTTACAACCAAAGCAGTGATCACAGAAACTTCCCTCACCAGCCTTTTCTACTACGATTGAATTTCTCAGGAGAGAAGTTGTTTTTATCAAGAACAACATGTTCCTTCTGGAGTACACACACACACACACACACACACACAACACACACACACACACACACACAGTCTCCACCTACTGTAGAAGTGGAGTCTGTATACAAATGTCCTCAAAGTGATTCTATTTTATAATACAGATCTGAAACGAATGGCACACTTAGTTTGGCATCCAAACTAAGTTAGAGGTCTATCAAATACAGACTAATACCCAATACATCTTGTGATAAAACTGAGGCACTGAGCTCAGCTCAGTTTGGAGGCTGCTGCTGAATTTGGTTCACTATCCTAGAAGACAGCCAACTATCTAAGCTCCTTGAGCTTTCCTTTTTCTGCAGAGTTGGGCATGTAATTCCCGATGACACAATCCAAGCCTTGTGATACTGTGGCAGTGCGTCGACACTGACAGTGAACCCCAAGGTAATGGTAAATTCTGTGCTACCTATCTCCTTCTGAAATGCTCAGCCAACTGGGCCAAAATGGCTATTACTGAATACATGCAGTAGAACACTTTTAGTCACAAATTTTAGAGCACTGTTCTCATCTTGATTCTTAATTTTGAGTCATCTCTCACTTGACTGAGAAACTATTCAGGAAATAGTTCTAAGAAAAGTACTTAAGTAATTTTCTTTCCTGAGCCCTTGAATGACTGCATATTAAAAGTCCAAAATTACTAGGATGGAGAAGTCTGAAGCAACCTGATTTTTGTTGCTTGATACACATTTCTTAATACCGATAGTTATAGAATTGCCTCTATAATCTTATATCGTAAGTATTTTGCTATACTAGGTGTCACTTAGATTTTGCCTAAAATATGATGAGCACTTTAATATGCAAGTCAAGTTTGTTTCATTCAACTATTTTTTGGCTGAAAAGTTTTCTTCCTTTATGTTTTCTTCATCGCTTCTATCATATTGTTCTTGCTCTTATATCAGGAACAATGTATAATTCTAGAAAAGATTTTTGTGTTCTTTTCTCTAAGTATCTATCATCTTTTAGCTCTACTATAGCTGACAAACTTTCAAAACAAGTACTTCTTGGACCACCAAAAAAAGGGACCAGTGTTCCTTCTATAACTCCAGTTTTAAAAAATTTAGAAATGTTGTAATATAAGCATTAAAATTTCAAAAGAGTTAAGGTAATGGAAAAGCTTGGACTTGGAATTTCTGAGCACATAGCAAGTTCACTAAGAGTTCATTTAAGTAATGTTGATAAATATGAGATTTACTATTACTTCTCAGTATGTTAAAGTTTCTAAATTAAATGGTTTAACATCACTGTCACTATTAATGGCCACTTAGGTTATCAAACATAGAACAATTTGACACTTTGATCAAAATCTGTAATTTATGATCTAGTTAGGTTTGATAAATCTCTCTTATAAAATAAATTATTTTATCCGTCCTAGAGGAGGTAATTTATTATATAGGTGGATTTTTAATTCCTGCTAAGAAAATCTAAGTAATAAATGTCCTTGCAAATATTGTCAGTCTTGATATATATAGTTATGAGTTCAGCAGTAAAACAAATTAGCAGTCTCTCAAGTTCACATCTGCTAACAAGGAGTTTATAGTACTCAATTTATTTTGCTTTCAAAAAGGAATAACTTATAAGAGACTATATTTATATCCCTATAATTCTTACTGTGATCATTTTCTCTCTGGGCCTTACAGTTATGTAGTAGAAGTAGTTTAAGACATTCTTTAAAACTAAAGACAAAAGCAGATAATTCAGTATCCAACTGGTGATATAAAGTCCCAGAGTTTTACTAGGATAAAATAAATAGTCTTCACAACAAACAGGAAAACTGATAAGGAGTATAAGTTGATATTTTACAACAGTTTGTCCTTGGTGAGTTAAGGCAGCATTTTTTGGAACTTCACTTTGCAAAAAATAAAAACACCTAGGTTTGAAAGACATTAATGGCTATGTTACAAAACAAAATAAGACAAAAATAAAAACACCTAGTTTTGAAAGACATTAATGGCTATGCTCCAAAACAAAATAAGACAACCAAAGAAAACTTCAAAGTGGTAAATGTGTGTGTGTGTGTACATGGAACACTATATGCTATATCTCACACTTAGAACATTAAATAAAGCTCTTCAAAGTACTGTAATACCAAACCAAAAAAAAAATTTTTTTTTTTAACATTCATGATCTTTTGTCTTTATGTCCTAAATCTGTAATGATGTTATTTAACATATTTTCTCTTCACTTCATTTCCATCCTAGGTCTCTGATTCTTTTTTTTTTTAATTCATGTATAGTTGATTTACAATGTTGTGTTAGTTTCTAGTATAGAGAAAAGTGATTCAGTTATACATGTATTTTTTCATATTCTTTTCTATTATAGTTTATTACAAAATATTGAATATAGTTCCCTGTGCTATACAGTAGGACCTTGTTGTTTATTTTATATATAGTAGTTTGTATCTGCTAATCACAAACTCCTAATTTATCCCCCTCCTTTCCCCTGCAGTAACCATTAGTTTGTTCTCTATGTCTGTGAGTCCAAAACAAAACCTATTGAACTCAGTATTTCTTAAACACATAAGTATAGGCACTTTTTGTTTAATCATATACTCAGTCACTAATAACCTGAGAGAAGTTATTCCATGAAACGTTTGTTCTTAAAAATCTGACCTAAAGATTTTTATACTAATAGTCACACTCAAACTGGACAACTGGGGAGGATCTAGTAAAAGGACTATTTACAAAGGTGTAGATAAGATTAAGGAAATACGATGTGGTATATTTTCCAGGGTCTAGCAAACATCAAGGGACCATTACCAGGGACCAAGGAAGGACTGGAAACTGAACACAGAGAGGGTGACTATTATTTGGAGCTGTGACCTCTGGTAGAAGGACCTAGCTAACCTAAAGAGACATAGCAAAGAGGAAGCCAAGGGAACAAATAACCAGCTCCACTTTCTTCTCACCATCTGATAACCTACCATTGGCACCCATTGGTCAAACTCAAATCCAGAGAGCAAGAGAACACATTAATTCTGTATATAAAGCTTGGCCTCCTTGGGCACAGAGCAGGATATAAAAAGGTAAAGAGTGGATCTGGACTGGCAAATACCCGGCACACTAATAATACATCTGAGGCCTATTCAGTAGGATTTTTTTTCTCTCTTAGGTATGGTATATATTAATTTATTCATTCATTTTTTTCCAACAAAGAGATTATTTTGTTGAAATATTTGTATTTATTTGGCTTCTACTACAGTAGGAAAATACAGACACAAGATCCCAAAGGAGCTGACAGACAAGAAGGCACAAGAGAAAGGTAGAAATATAAACTAAAATGCAATTCAATTAGGACTATAATAGAAGGAAAACTATATTGCTGTAAGTTTACAGGGAAGATAAAGTAACTCTGCCTGGGAAAGCCAAATGGCCACTAGAAAAGAAGTGACATTTACTTAAACTGAGTAATGAAGGATGAATACAAGATTTTCCAGGCAGGGTGGCTGATAAAGTCAGGGAATGCATCTCTAGCAGAAGGAATAATATATGCAAAGGCAGGGATGTGTAAAAAACGCATATTTTTTGCAGGGATTGGTAAGAGGTTCTATATTGTTGATTGTGCGGGTCATGTTACGGAGCTGTGGTAGGTAAAACCGGAAGCACTATTAGAGTCTTGTATAATTCTAGGACTCTGGAATTTATTCTATACCTAAAAACATTTTTTAAAATGCTATTTTAAGTAAGAAATTAGAGATCAGTGTCTGCCTGGACAATAGATAGGATAATAATGGCTCTGCGCTCCAATTCCAAATCAATTTTACTTATTCCATCCCACTCTTCTGAGGCTACGTGTTGCTTGATACTGTAGAGGACAACTTTTTTGTTTTCCAGATGATTGCCACATAATCTATTTGATATTAATTTTAGGATGTACTATCTGAAATTGTGGCTATTCAAACAGTATGAGAGCCTGCTAGAAAAGGAGAGCCCAAACAGTTCCATCAGCAGACTTACTTTTTTATTTTTTTTAACATCTTTATTGGAGTATGATTGCTTTACAATGGTGTGTTAGTTTCTGCTGTATAACAAAATGAATCAGCTATACATATACATATATCCCCAATTCCCCTCCCTCTTGCGTCTCCCTCCCACCCTCCCTATCTCACCCCTCTAGGTGGTCACAAAGCACGGAGCTGATCTCCCTGCGCTATGCAGCTGCTTCCCACTAGCTATTTTCCATTTGGTAGTGTATATATGTCCATGCCTCTCTCTCACTTCATCCCAGCTTATCCTTCCCACTCCCTGTGTCCTCAAGTCTTCATCCCAGCTTACCCTTCCCACTCCCCGTGTCAAGTCCATTCTCTACAAGCAGACTTACTTTATGATAAATAGCTATCACTGTGGTTCACTAGAAAATAACTGGCAAGAGCAAAACTATGCAAATGCTGTCCTATATGGTTCACATAAGTCCTGAGTGCCAATTTTCATGGAACCTTAAATTAATTCTTTCTCCAATGCCTTGTCCAACACTGTTCTCCAATTAACTTTGAAACAAAATAAGATTTCCAATAAAAGACTTCAGGGCACAACCTAACTTGGGGTGACATTTATAAATTACTTCCCCTTCCCTGCCCAATTATGATCAGATCAAACTGAATAAACCAGTGTGAATTATTGAATGTAATGAATCAAATAAATAGAAATGTGCGTGTGGGCATAAAAGTTCATTCTCCTGAGCTCCTTCTATATTTCTATCTTGTGTGATCTTTCTCAGATCAATCCTTGAAAGAAAATTTCAAAAATAGTAGCAAATGCTTCAGTCCTTTCCCTAAAATATACTTCCTCCAACCAAGGTGTTTTTTTAAGGCTCCTGTTCATCTCTGTCTTGGCCACAAAATAACAAAGTCTTGGGGCCAACACATAATGTTTTTTGATAAACAATATTTTCAAGAAATATGCACCAGAGCACCCTTCACACTCTTAAAGCTCATTTGCATTGTTTGCTTAGCAGCTTTTCTCTACTCCCCTTTTTTGCTTCCACATAGTGAGATCCTTCTCTTGCTTCAATTCTTGATTTAGATATTACCTGTTTTCCTAGCCCTCCAATCCCACCTCCACCCTGTGTGACTTAGTACCTCTGTCAGTTACAGCACTTAGCACAACAATACTACATTTTTTTTTTTTTTTCTTCTTGTGGTACGTGGGCCTCTCACTGTTGTGGCCTCTCCCGTTGCGGAGCACAGGCTCCGGGGCCGCGCAGTCTCAGTAGCCATGGCTCACGGGCCCAGCCACTCCGCGGCATGTGGGATCTTCCCGGACCGGGGCATGAACCCGTGTCCCCTGCATTGGCAGGCGGACTCTCAACCACTGCGCCACCAGGGAAGCCCACAATACTACATTTATCTATCCACATTTTGCACTCCCTTCCTAGACTGTGACTCCTTAAACTCAGAAACTACTTCTAATGTATCTTTGTAATCCCAGAAAGCAGTAAATGAATATGTATATGATAAATTGAAATGACATTTATCATAAATAGCAACCATTTGAAATAACATGCAACTTATTTTTCTAGTCCTAATCCTACTGTCAAATTCTTACCCCAAGAAGATCAATCAAGAGGAGTACCACTGAAAGAGAACTGGGAGTATGAATCTGATTTGCTCTAAATCATAACATTTCAGAGATTGGAATAAACTTCATCTCAACCCTGAGCTAGTTTCCTGTGTATTGGCCTCAAAACTCTCCTCCAAGTAAACTTGCAGCCTGTCACTCATTTCAACTTTGGTTCTCATTTTGACTGCCACACCGGATTGATCCTTAGAAGTACTGGTATGACCCTAAAACTAAAGGATCTTTTCCTTGTTTTTAAAAGTTACACCTTTCAGTTGGAAGTAAGTCAATGACAACCTATCTATCCACTGATTACAAATATAACCTCTGGACAAAACCTGAGAACTCTGAAAAGCAGGTAAGTTGATTGAAAAGGGTGGTCAAAACTTGAAGTTACCACTTGGTTAATTCCCTGGAGGTTTTTTCCCCCTCATCTGTTACGAGTTGAAGTCTATCCCCCCAAAAGATACGTTGGGGTCCTAATCCCTAGTACCTCAGAATGTGACCGTATTTGGATGAAGTGTCTTTTCAGAGATAATAGAGTAAAATGAGGTCATTAGGGTAGACCCTGATCCAGTAGTACTGATGTTCTTAGAGAAAGGAGAAAATGGGGTCGCAGAGAAACATGTACACAGGAAGAATGCCATGTGAAGATCAGCATTATACTGCCGCAACCAAGGAGCTACCAGAAGCTAGGAGAGAGGCTAGGAACAGATCCTTCCCTGGCACCAGAGGGAGCATGGCCCTGCCAACACCTTAATCTCAAAGTTAAGAGATTAAGTTAAGTTGAAACCTCCAGAACTGTGAAACAATAAATGTGTGTTTTTTAAGGCACTCACTTTGCGGTTAATTTGTTATGGCAGCCCTGCAAACTAAGACGCCATCTTTCCTCTCCTAGTTTTGACTGGAGGATGGCCCAGTTATGAAACTCTGCAGTGGACACAAACAACAAAAATGTCAAAGAGAATTCTTGTCTTTCTGAAAAGAGAACAAGAAAAGGGGAACCTGTAAGTCAAAGACTGTAGGGGGATTCCTATGAAGTAGAGAGATGGAGAAGGGAATTCTCTAATTCTGTCTATGATCCAGCACAATTTTCAGGCTCACCCCTTAACATGTATGTGTTACATGCACAACACAAACCCAGATTAGCAGAGCATAGGCTATAAGAACCAAATAGTACAAAACATGACCCACTTACCAAAATAAGCCATGAGTGGCACATGCACAGAACTTAGTGAAAGCAGCATAGCAAAGGTTTGAAAACTGAACTGATATTGTAAATTCCACCAACTGAAAGTGAGATAAAACTGATGGTCTGAACTTAATCTGGTGTAGGTTGATTGCCTACAGCAGTTAAAGGGTAGGGAGGGGGTACAAAAAAACAACATTATCTGGAGCACTAAGGAAAACATGATGTAACATTTAAAATATTATGATAAATATTACTACAGTCAAAAATTGCTCAACATAAATATAACTACAAAATTGATCAACTCTCAGTGGAAAAGACAATCAACTAATTGCAATCCCAAGATGACTTAGATATTAAAATCATCAGCCCAACACTTTAAAGCACCCACTATAACTGTTCATAAAATGTTATCAGAGAGAAGTTTAGAATTTGAGAAATGAGAGGCAACAGAAATGGTAAATATTTGGGCAATATTTTTATCCTCTTAAGTTCTTTAAAATATGTATTTTTGATAAAAACAAAATTGTAACATTTTCTGGTGGGTTTTCAATATGTAGCTGTAATGTGTATAATTCTAAGAAATGGGGGAGCGTAAAGGGGTCTATATGATTTCAAGCCTTCTACATTAATTTTTAAAATATATTTTTTTTTATTGAAGTATAGTTGATAATTACAATGCTGTGTTAGTTTCAGGTGTACAGCAATGTGTTTCAGATTATATATATGTGTATATATATGTGTATATATATATATATATATAACCTTATTAGTCATCTATTTTATAAATAGTGGTGTGTATATATTAACCCCAACCTCCTAATTTATCTCCCACCTCCTTTCCGCTTTGGTAACCATAAGTTTGTTTTCTATGTCTGTGGATCTATTTATATTTTGTAAATAAGTTCATTTGTATCTTTTTTTTTTTCAGGTCCACATATAAGTGATATCATATGATATTTGTCATTCTCTGGCTTACTTCACTTAGTATGATAATTTCTAGATCCATTAAGCCTTCTACATTTAAATAATAAAATATTAATTCTATGTATACTGTAAAAGATTAGTTGTGTACACTTTATTCCCTAGCACAATCTATTAAAAATATGAAGCAATTAAACCAAAAGGTAGATGAATTAAAATGGTATACCAAAAAACATTGAAATCATCCAAAAGGTGGCAAAAAGGAGGAAGAAAAAACAGAGAAGATGAATAAATATTAAAATGATGCATCTATATACAACCATATCTATAATTACATTGAATAGAAATGATCTTAAACACACCAATTAAAAGATAGCATGTGGGGCTTCCCTGGTGGCACAGTGGTTGAGAGTTCGCCTGCCGGTGCAGGGGACACGGAATCATGCCCCGGTCCGGGAAGATCCCACATGCCGCGGAGCGGCTAGGCCCGTGAGCCATGGCCACTGACACTGCGCGTCCGGAGCCTGTGCTCCACAACGGGAGAGACTGCAACAGTGAGAGGCCCGTGTACAGCAAAAAAAAAAAAAAAAAATAGCATGTGAGACTGAATTTTTTTTAATTATATCTACAAGAAACCCACTCAAATATAATGACATAAATAGGTTTAAAAGTAAAAGAAGGGAAAATACTAGACAAAGTTCATATTAATACTAGACAAAGTAGAGTTCAAAGGAAAGTATATTAGAATAAAGAGGGACTTGATTTGTTTTTTTTTAAAAAAAGGGGTCCCTCAATGTTCATAGCAGTGTTATTTACAATAACCATGACATGGAAACAACACAAGTGCCCATAAACAAACAATTGGTTTAAGAATATGTGGCATATATACACAATGGAATATTACTCAGCCATAAAAATGAATGAAATATTGCCATTTGCAACAACATAGATGTATCTAGAGAATATTATACTAAATCAGACAAAGAAAGATTATATGATATCACTTATATGTAGAATCTAAAAAATATTACAAATAAAACTATATACAAAACAGAAACAGATTCATAAACATAGAAAACAAACTTATGGTTACTAAATGGAAAAAGAATGGAGGGATAAATTAGGAGTATGGAATTAAAGATACAAACCTGTATATATAAAACAGATAAGCAACAAGAATTTATAGCACAGGGAACTATACTCAATATCTTGTAATAACCTATAATGGAAAATAATCTGAAAAAATGTGTGTGTATATATACATATATATATATTATATATATACACATACACCTGTCTATATATTATATATATAATTTGTCGATTTCCTATAAAGTGGTCACATCAGAACTTGTATGCAGAAGCATATTGTAAATTTTTAAAACGTCATATTTTCCTGATGCCTCAACAGCCCCACAAACCCGCTGTGTGAGCACCCGACGCAGGTAACCAGGATGATAAGCCTGTCCTTGCTACTAGGTCCCCTTCTTGCCCTCCATTGACTATGACCTAGTGACATTCAATGCACCAAAGAAACCCCTCACACCTTTTGCTGTGTACTCCACCCTGACCCCCAAAAAAGGCACTTGCCCACAGAACCTCCCTCTCTTGGCTCCCATTTGCTTGGCTAAGCCTTCTCCCTAGGAGCTCCTCCCATATGGCCCCCTGCTTCCCTCTTCTAGCACCTGTGAGTATAATAAATCCTTTAATGTCATATGCCTCAGTGTAAATTCTGCAACCGTGTTGGAGTGATCCTTAAAGTCCCCACAAGGAGAACTTACCCCCACCATTTACAACACAAGAAGTTTATAGAGAATTTCTTCATAATCATTCAAAACTGGGAAAAAAAACACTAATATCTTTCAACCAGTGAATATGACATACTAGCAATAAAAATGAACAAATTATTGCCATACAATAGCATAGAATCTGAAATATATTAAGTGAGAAAAACCAGACTCAAAAAGCTACATACTGTATGATTTCATTTATATGACATTCTGGACAATGTAAAACTATAAAGATAGACAATAGATCGCCGTTGCCAGGGATTAAGGTAGGAGAAAGGATGACTACACAGAGGCAGCATAAGGAAATAATTTTGGGGTGATGGGACTCTTCTATATCTGATGATGGTAGTTGTTATAGGACTGTTCAAAAATTCTTAGAACTGTACACCAATAAGACTGAAGTTTGTGGGTAAATATAAATTTTTAAAACATTTTAAAATTAAAATTTCAGAATTTTCTATTGTTCTCAGAAGATGGGTGACAGATGGAATTATTAGGATACCGACAAAAAATCTCTACAAATACTTATGACCTCAGAACAGGAAAAAATATATTAAGCCCCTTTGAGATTTTTAATTTAAATAAGCTTTTTTATATTAAATGTTGACAGCAAGTCAAATCTATTTTTGTGAATAAGTACTGCTCTTCCCTACCTTAATACTGTTTGAAAAGACAGGTGGCAAATTCTAGAGCTGCAAAACTCTTGTGTTCTTATCCAAAAGCAATAATGAAAACAGAACTATAAAAGTCCCACTCTTTCTAAATGAAAGTTCTTTCTGCTTGTCCCTATTCATTCAAAAGTTCTAAAGAATTTCCCAACTGTTAACTTTCTCTTCTCTCCTAATTAGTAGTTTTAGAAAAAGCACTAAAAAAAGGAATGGTGAGTTCTTCTTGCCCTAAGGATGAGTCTATCTTCTCCCTCTCCTACCCCCTTGACGTGAAAATGACAAAGGAAAAGGGCAAACGGTAGATATACAGGCTCCACATACAAATAAAAACACAAATTCAAGCAGTCGTATTTTAAAGGTTAAAGGAAAATAGCCAATGTTAATCAATTATTTTATTCAGCTCTTTGCAAATGGTTATGTACATAGTTGCAGCCAAAGTGTTTACTACAATGAGTGTTTACTATTGTGTATTATAACTGTTCTCTCATTTGAATAAAAGTATCTCTACTGGGAAAGCAAATTAGGATAATATATTCAGTTGTGATTCTGGCTTTGATATTTGCTGGTTCTCTGATAGTTCAATGCTGATCTAAAGAGCTTTAAATATGATAAGTGAATGTAAATAAGAGAATCATTTGCACTACCTGGAAGTTGAATTCAAGAAGCTCACTCTATAGAGTCTAGAAGAGAGTGGACATATGTATATGTATAGCTAATTCACTTTGCTGTACAGCAGAAACTAAGAACACTGTAAATCAACTATACTCCAACAAAAAAATTAAATTAAAAAAAATCTCATTCTATCACATGAAGATGGAAGAAGGAAAATAGTAAATACCTATATTTGTTTTGGTATCTGATCATAAAGCTCTAGTAATACTGCATTAGGCAAAGCTTACGTTTTTACTTACTATAAAATTGCTTCTTAATGATAATAGACCACATAATTTCAACTGAAAAGCGGCTATATAGTCAGTAGTTATTGAAACTTAATGATTATCGTTGCTATAGAAATGAAACTACTGGTACTCCAGTAAAGCCCTGACATAAGGCTATAAATGGAGTTTAAAAAAAAAAAAAAAAAAAAAAAAAAAAAAAAAAAACAGGGGCTTCCCTGGTGGCGCAGTGGTTGAGAGTCTGCCTGCCGATTCAGGGAACGCAGGTTCGTGCCCCGGTTCGGGAAGATCCCACATGCCGCGGAGCGGCTGGGCCCGTGAGCCATGGCCGCTGAGCCTGCGCGTCCGGAGCCTGTGCTCCACAACGGGAGAGGGCACAACAGTGAGAGGTCCCGCGTAACGCAAAAAAAAAAAGCAAAAACAAAAACTGTGGGTAAAATATAGGTCTCCACCATTGCAAACTTAATCGAAATGAAAGATTTACCCAAATTCACCTGTTTTGGCTGCAGTTTGGCACCTCTTGTAACAATTTCCTGTTCCAATGTAAATATCAAGGAGTTTTTCAGAAACAGAAGCAGGAATTCCAAGAATATGGAAGTTTAGGGACAGGGAGGGGTGGGGGTGGATTTCAAGCCTGAACCGAGGAGGAATGGGTCAGAAGACTACTGGGGAAAAGAGGAACATAGATTCCTAACTTCTACTTTGGTTACTTTTGAGGAAAGGGATAGCCTAATGCCTGAAGATTCCCCACAGGGTCTCACCCTCCTCCATGTTTCCCTAAGCTCACCCACCACCACAGATGAATAATGTTAGCCTATTACCCACACCCACTAACTGCTCTCAAGATCAAGGGCTTGGAAGAAAATTGCAGCCAATTGCCCAACTGTTGTTGGTATTCAAATTCACATTATTGCTGTGTTTCCCTATACTTTGGAAGACTAAAGGAATGCAAGCTTTATTGAGACACACATCTGATAAGGAAAACACATAATACACAGGAGCTAATGTGGATGTCTTAAACTTCCAGGTAAGAGTGTCAAATTTGACGTTTACTACATTTTTAATGAATTACTAAATAAAATATGCAGTGCTTATTGTCTTTCAACTGATTGCCCCTACAAAGTCTACACAAGTGTCCCCAAACACACACATACGTCATACATATCACACACTCCTTAAAAAGTAACTACTTAGGAATGAAGTTTGAAGTCAGTTGTTGGTCAGTGAAGTAGACAACACTCAAAATTTTCTGTTTCTCTTTCCATTGTATAGATATCACCTTAGTGGTTAATCATTAAACGTGCGAAGTGAGCACTTACCGTGCACGAAAGCACTGTACTAAGCACTAGAGGAGTTTCCAACTCTAGCAGAGAAAATCCTCAAATAATTACATACACATCTTATTGAATTATAGCTGTGACAATGTTTAAAGCACTCATGCGTAACGCAAGCTTGGTTTTTTATTCACTGTCCCATCAAAGTGGATTTTTTTTTTCTCATGTATAGTCAATAGATCCACAAAGTATGTGCAGGGGGAAAAAATCCTATGGCTTCAGATATTTTTCCAATACCTATCTTATAGAAGCATAAGTGTCCCATGGGTTCCATAATAGATATAGAACATCCTTCAAGACTCACTTTTATTTGACAGCAGATTGCTGCTGGCGAGCAACTATGGCAAGCGTATGAAAACAAACCCTCCAGCTTTTACGGACTCCTTCTTCTAAGCTTATCTTGGAAATGTCTCTCTGCCCCATATAAAATAGAAATGCAGTCTTCGTTCCAAATAACCGGATTGTAGTAATATAATATTTCTAGATTAAGTTCCTGCTATGGTCTAGTTTGAGAATTCATCCAACCCCTAGACTGAGAAGAAAACCAAAAGTCTGACAGGTGGGACTTCATTTGAGTTTCTGAAAGTGTACCTCATTGCCCAGGGCCCCTCATACATCTACTAGAATATCAATGCAGCCATTAAATCCAAGAGCTAAAAATTCCACATAGCAACACAGAAAAGGAATCTTCCCAAAGAATATAAGCTTCACAAATACGTCTTTGCTAAACTGCTCCATGAGTTTTGCAAATAGGCTCTCCAAACTCCAGAACTTTTTATCATCAGTGTCTATCCGAATTTCTTTCTTTTCCTTCAGGCATACCAACACAGTGGGACTGTGTTACAGTCAATACATCTGTTCAACCAAGGCAGAAGCAGCAATTCAGAGAGAATACCTAACTAAAAGAAACTGCATTTTTACATGATTACCCATGGTTCTGTAATGGTGTAAGTTTTATGATATCCATCTTATAGATTTATATTGCTACATGGGATGTCATGTTGAATTATTGCTAGATTAATAAAACTGCAAGACCAGGTTCAAGTGTAAGGTTTATGAAAAGTGTTTATGACAGGATCAGTCAGGCTTCAGGCAGGATTAGACAAACTTTTTACAGTTTGGGATTGAATTGCTTAATGAACCAGTCAGCACTTGATTTCCTGCCTTCATACATTTTTTAAAATGATTCTCAACTATTAATTGTCAGTTTAGATTCCCATAGGTACTAAATATCAACATGTGTGAAACCTAACCCCTCATGAAGGAATGCTATACCGCGTGATTCAAAGGAAAAAAGATCTGAGAAAAACATCAGCCTAACTCTTCAAACATGTTCATGGGATCAGAAACATCATTTTCTCTATGATAAACTCTTAGGACTAAAAACTCAAGTTTGGTCATGAGAATGTTCAGATCTCCAAACATAAAATTTGAGTTGTTGCTAATGGCTCGTTTTAAGGCAGATCAAAAGCAATTAGCAGGATATTCCCTAACAAGCACTTTTAGAAGTTCTATGACTCTTTCTGGCAACTAAAGTACCCAAATGGCAGAGGGAAATAATACTTTATTACAAGTATTTGAGGACCTAACAAAAATAGTCTTTTGAAAGTACTTAGCATATTGAGTATCAATTAGCTCAGAGAATCCAGAGAAGAGGTGGAATAAGAGAAGTTTTAAAAGATCTTCTAAAGAGCAATACATGGGGTAGGGCAGAACTATAACATGCCTTCTTATTACATGGGTTTGGATAAACAGTAGGATAAATAATGTTCCTTAAAATGTCATGTGCACACTAGAGAAGTATTTTGTGGGAAAACTGTCCTACATGAAAGTGTTTAATGTATCCTACATCAGTTATATGAAACACTTCCTACATATTTTAAATATATAGAAAAATCATGACATTTTTCAAAAATTAGAATTATGTATCAAGCCAACATCTTGTAACCAATGGGATATTGTTCTATTTCTAGAGCAATTTAGTTATATCAGTGCCTTCAATATACTATATAATTTTATCTTCACAACAAGATGAGGGAATTAAACCTCAGCAAGGTCAAGAGACTCATTCAAGGCCCCAAAGATAGTAAACGGCAGAGCTGAGACTTGAGCATATATCTTTGGACTATCAAATCTTGGTGACTATCAATATCTCCTATGGCTTAGAACTTATAGATGTGTTACTTGAGAAGTTATGCTTAGCCTCAGTTGCTAAGTGAATATGGTTTATGTACCTGGATTTTTACATGGTGAAAAGAGGACTGGTTTTGAGAGTCAAAAAAATTAAATTTATACCCTATTACCACCATTTACTACTCATGGGTAACTCACTTTGCCTTTCCAAACTTCTGTTTCTGCATATATAAGAAAAATTCATAAAATGTAATAACTTATAAAATGTACTATGAGTCTAATAAGATAATAACTTAAATATGCTGGAAAAGTGTTAGAAATATTAAACCTACATTATTTGTAATTCATCTCCATATCTTCAAAAGCATCTAATAACATGCTTTGCTTGCAATTATCACTTATTAATGCTTCTAAGTATTCCAGAGTTTTTACACACAAAAGTATCTATGCTATTTTATGCAAACAACTAGTTATTTTGAATAATGGTTAAATTCAATTACAACTTTGCTCTTTGAATGACCAGTATGAATGTACTGACTACAGTCAGTGACGTAGGTTCTAGTAACAATGAAGCTCCTCATTTAAACGTACTAAGAGGTTGAAACGAAAACCTGGGTCATTCAGAAACTTACACAATTTTCTCTATAGGGGCATTTTTTTTAAAGCCTAGAAAGGAGAAAGCCAAAATATGAATTCAAGGTATAAAAACATGAGAACAAAACATAAATTTGAGAAGGTCTAGAAAAGTTAGGAGCAGAAAAAACTGTAATATCCATACTGCAAGTAAACATTTAAGAGTTTGCTTTGTGTAAGTCATCCCACTGAGCCAGTTTCAATCATGATCTCATTTAAATCCCACATAATCCCTGTAGGATAAGTATGATTATAATTCCCATTTCACAGCTGATGCTTCCAGAGGTAAAATGATTTGTTTATACACACACAATAAGAGTGAGCAGAGTGGATACTCTACCTATTTCTATCTATTACACACGAGAGAGGATGGTTTCATTCCCCTGCCATCCCCATCCCTCTCCCTCCAGTCCCTTATTTTCTTCTCTGACCCTGGATTCCTATGGTGTTCTGGCTTTGCACAGTTTCTTCATCCTATCCTCTTCAGAAGTTGTTTTATTACCATGTCCTAGTATTATCTACATTATATACTAAATATATGCCTAGTATAGATCCACATTATATAGTAGATATATAGAGATATACCTAATATATACACACCTAACACGTATCCAGTATTATCGGCATTCTTCATACTTCTTTGTTTCATCCAATTAGGGAGGCACAGAGTGATAAGGAAAATAAAATGCAATTGTCCTTACCCCAGTCTACATAAACATCCTCTTTCCACCATGATTTGAGGGAAGAGTAGATGATGACCCATCATTCTTTCATGAACTGAATACTTAAGTCCCATTTATTAAGCCCGATACAGGCCCAGTCCACCTACAGGGAAAGTCTGCACCAACACATCCATGACCTACACCTGCATTCAGTTCCTCAAACATGCCAACCCCTTTCTTGCCTCGAGACTCTTGTCTGCTAGAAGCCTCTCTTCAACGTCTAGACCTTAGTTTAGAAACTAAACTAGGAAAGGTCTTCCCCAACCTTGCCATGTAAAGAATCTCCCAGTTATTTTCTCTCAAAACAATGTTCTCATTGTAAACTTTCCAAATTTGTAATTGCTTCAAATATTCACCTCTCTGTTATTATAAGAGATCCTGAAGGACTAAAAATTTTCTATTCCACGTGTTGTATAACCACCTCCATCTAGTTCTTAAACAGTTCCAACACTTCACATTAAACCCCTTTCCCATTAAGCAGTTTCTCCTCATTCCTCCTTCCCCCTAGTCCCTGGCAACCACCTATCTTCATTATGTCTCTGCAGATCTATCTATTACCGATAGTTCATATAATTGGAGTCATACAATATGTGACTTTTTATATCTAGCTTCTTTCACTTAGAATGTTTTGGAAGTTCATCCACATTGGGCATGCAGTCTTTGTTGATATTATAAATAATATTCCATTGTATGTATGTGTATACCACAAATTGTTTTTCCATTACTCTATACATGTTCAAGATGGACATTTTACTGTGTCCTTCTGGCTATTGTGAATAGTTATGGTTATGTAATTTTTAAAGAAATATATTAGAGACACATACTGAAGTATTTCGAGGTTAAATGATATCTAGATTTTGCTTTAAAATACCTCGGCCAAAAAAACAAAACTGGATATAGATGAAACAAGACTGAAAACAATTTTGAAAATTACTGAAGCTGGGAGAAGAGTACAGAGGGGTTCATTATGCTAATTTCTCTACTTTTATATATGGTTGAAAAACTCCATAATTGAGTGGGTTTTTTTAAGTTTGGAAAACAGAATCTGAATTAGACTCTTTTGGGGTTTTTTTGTTTTTGTTTTTTTTTTGCAGTACACCGCGGGCCTCTTACTGCTGTGGCCTCTCCCGTCGCGGAGCACAGGCTCCGGACGCGCAGGCTCAGCGGCCATGGCTCATGGGCCTAGCCACTCCGCAGCATGCGGGATCCTCCCAGACCGGGGCACGAACCCACGTCCCCTGCATCGGCAGGCAAACTCTCAACCACTGCGCCACCAGGGAAGCCCAAACTCTTTTGTTTTTATAATATATTCTAAGAGTACTCCCTCTCATCCCCATTCCCCTCAAAAAATGTCACATGCCTAATGAGTGCCATGGCTGGCTAGGGGAGGAAAGTAGTCTGGAAAGTTAATACTGACTAAAGCCCACTGAGAAAATAAGATTAAAAATAATTTCTTCTCCATGCAGAAAAACTCTCCTCAAAGGTAGGAGAAAAAAATTATCATTGAATAAGCATTAAGCCAGAATGTGATGTACATCACAGGCAATCCACTAAGAGATTACAAAGATATATATAAATCTCACCCTTCATATAGTCAAGCAGATATGATTCATACATGCTCAAGAGAAGCAGTAACTAGTCCTCAAGTAAGTTGATTTGACAGCCCCATTGTCACACAATAGTTCATCTCAAATTCACTTGGAAGTTAGGGTGACCATCTGTGTTAGTTAATTGGCTTAATCCAAAAGAAAAGATAACTTCTCATATCTTTATGACAAGAGGAAGTTTTGCCACTTGGAGGAAGAGGCCACCAAAGTTAAGCTCCTACCCTCTCACAGAGACTGGAAGATAGGGTGATATCTTTCTGGATTGTATTTCAAAGATATAGTTCCCAGTCTCTGGTTAGAAGCTTATTTAGCTTTTTTAAAAAAGTTTACATACATTTCAAAGAGATGGAGAATGAAGTTACAAGTTTTCTAAAGTAAATGTTCTAAGAAAAAACTGGGGGTGGGGGGTTACTTCTTTATTTTCAACAGGGAGAATTAAGCCTGTTATTTTTCATTTGTATTTACTACTACAAGCCCTTTGTAGTAGAAAAAGACATTTAAAAAAAGCAGAATATCTCATTATAAGTCACCACTATGTGCTTTATTCCCAAATTATATGTAATATCAGCTTATATAAATGAATATATTCAAATCAAGTAATAAGTCTATAGTTTACATGACATGCAGGTGACAGTGCAATGAAGCAGATCTCAAATGTTAGTATGCACTTGAATCACCTGGAGATTTTGTCAAAACACAGATACTGACTCATTAGGTCTAGGGTGAGCCACAGATTCTACACATTTTTTTTTTATACAGTAGGTTCTTATTAGTTATCTATTTTATATATATTATATATGTCAATCCCAATCTCCCAATCCATCCCACCACCACTTTCCCTCATTAGTGTCCATATGTTTGTTCTCTACATCTGTGTCTCAACTTCTGCCCTGCAAACCAGTTCATCTGTACTATTTTTCTAGATCCCACATATATGGGTTAGTATACGATATTTGTTTTTCTCTGACTTACTTCACTCTGTATGACAGTGTCTAGGTCTATCCACGTCTCTACAAATGACCCAAATTCGTTCCTTTTTATGGCTGAGTAATATTCCATTGTATATATGAACTACATCTTTATCCATTATTCTCTCAATGGGCATTTAGATTGCTTCCATGACCTGGCTATTGTAAACAGTGCTGCAATGAACATTGGGGTGTATATGTCTTTTTGAATTACGGTTTTCTCAGTGTATGCCCAGTAGTGGGATTGCTGGGTCATATGGTAATTCTATTTTTCGTTTTTTAAGCAACCTCCATACTCTATAGTGGCTGTTATCAATTTACATTCCCCCCAACAGTGCAAGAGGGTTCCCTTTTCTCCACACCCTCTGAGGCATTTGATGTTTGTAGACTTTCTGATGATGCCCATTCTAACTGGTGTGAGGTGATACCTCATTGTAGTTTTGATTTGCATTTCTCTAATAATTAGTGATATTGAGCAGCTTTTCATGTGCCTCTTGGCCATTTGTATGTCTTCTTTGAAGAAATGTCTATTTAGGTCTTCTGCTCATTTTTGGATTGGGTTGTTTGTTTTTTTAATACTGAGCTGCATGAGCTGTTTATATATTTTGCAGAGTAATCCTTTGTCCATTGATTCATTTGCAAATATTTTCTCCCTTTCTGAGGGTTGCCTTTTCGTCTTCTTTATGGTTTCCATTGCTGTGCAAAAGCTTTTAAGTTTCATTACGTTCCATTTGTTTATTTTTGGTTTTATTTCCATTACTCTAAGAGGTGGGTCAAAAAAGATCTTGCTGTGATTTATGTCAAAGAGTGTCCTGCCTATGTGTTCTTTCCTCTAAGATTATAGTGTCCAGTCTTACATTTAGGTCTTTAATCCATTTTGAGTTTATTTTTGTGTATGGTGTTAGGGAGTGTTCTAATTTCATTCTTTTACATGTAGCTGTCCAGTTTTCCCAGCACCACTTACTGAAGAGGCTGTCTTTTCTCCATCATATATCCTTGCCTCCTTGGTCATAGTTTAGTTGACCACAGGTGCATGGGTTTATCTCTGGGCTTTCTATCCTGTTCCATTGATCCATATTTCTGTTTTTGTGCCAGTACCACATAGTCTTGATTACTGTAGCTTTGTAGTATAGTGTGAAGTCAGGGAATCTGATTCCTTCAGCTCCATTTTTTTCCCTCAAGACTGTTTTGGCTACTCGGGGTATTTTGTGCCTCCATACAAATTTTAAGATTTTTTTTGTTCTAGGTCTATAAAAAATGCCATGGTAATTTGACAAGGATTGTATTGAATCTGTAGATTGCTTTGGGTAGTACAGTCATTTTCACAATATTGATTGTTCCAACCCAAGAATATGGTATATCTGTCCATCTGTTTGTGTCCTCTTTGATTTCTTTCATCAGTATCTTATAGTTTTCCAAGTACAGGTCTCTGACCTCCTTAGGTAGGCTTATTCCTAGGTGTTTTATTCTTTTTGTTGCAATGGTGAATGGGATTGTTTCCTTAATTTCTCTTTCTGATCTTTCATTGTTAGTGTATAGGAATGCAAGAGATATCTGTGCATTAATTTTGTATCCTGCTACCTTACCAAATTCATTGCTTACCTCTAGTAGTTTTCTGGTGGCATATCTAGGATTATCTGTGTCTATTATCATGTCATCTGCAAACAGTGACAGTTTTACTTCTTTTTTCCAATTTGTATTCCTTTAATTTCTTTTTCTTCTCTGATTGCTGTGGCTAGGACTTCCAAAATTATATTGAATAATAGTGGTGAGAGTGGACATCCTTGTCTTGTTCCTGATCTTAGAGGAAATGCTTTCAGTTTTTGACCATTGAGAATGATGTTTGCTATGGGTTTGTCATATATGGCCTTTATTATGTTGAGGTAGGTTCCCTTTATGCCCACTTACTGGAGACTTTTTACCATAAATTGGTGTTGAATTTTGTTGAAAGCTTTTTCTGCATCTACTGAGATGATCATATGGTTTTTATTCTTCAATTTGTTAATATGGTGTATCATGTTGATTGATCTGCATATACTGAAGAATCCTTTCATCCTTGGGATAAATCCCACTTGGTCATGGTGTATGATCCTTTTAACGTGTTGTTGGATTCTGTTTGCTACTATTTTGTTGAGGATTTTTGCATCTATATTCATCAGTGATATTGGTCTGTAATTTTCTTTTTTTGTAGTATCTTTGTCTGGTTTTGGTATCAGGGTGATGGTGGCCTTGTAGAATGAGTTGGGGAGTGTTCCTTCCTCTGCAAATTTTTGGAAGAGTTTGAGAAGGATGGGTGTTAGCTCTGTCTCTAAATGTTTCATAGAATTCACCTGTGAAGACATCTGGTCCTGGACTTTTGTTTCTTGGAAGATTTTTTATCACAGTTTCAATTTCATTACTTGTCATTGGTCTGTTCATATTTTCTATTTCTTCCTTGTTCAGTCTTGGAAAGTTGTACCTTTTTAAGAATTTGTCCATTTCTTCCAGGTTGTCCATTTTATTGTAATAGAGTTGCTTATAGTAGTCTCTTATGATGCTTTGTATTTCTGTGGTGTCAGTTGTAACTTCTCCTTTTTCATTTCTAATTTTACTGATTTGGGTCCTCTCCCTCTTTTTCTTGATGAATCTAGGTTTATCGGTTTTGTTTATCTTCCCAAAAAAACAGCTTTTAGTTTTATTGATCTTTGCTATTATTTTCTTTGTTTCTATGTCATTTATTTCTGCTCTAATCTTTATGATTTCTTTCCTTCCACTAACTTTGTTCCTCTTTCTCTAGTTCCTTTAGGTTAGATTGTTTATTTGAGATTTTTCTTGACTCTTGAGGTAGGATTGTATTGTTAGAAACTTCCCTCTAAGAACTGCTTTTGCTGCATCCCATACATTTTGGATTATCATGTTTCATTGTCATTTATCTCTAGGTACTTTTTGATTTCCTCTTTGATTTCTTCAGTGATCTCTCGGTTATTTAGTAATGTATTGTTTAGCCTCCATGTGTTTGTGTTTTGTACATTTAATTCCCTGTAATTTATTTCTAATCTCATAGCATTATGGTTGGAAAAGACGCTTGATATGATTTCAATTTTCTTAAATTTACCAAGGCTTGATTTGTGACGCAAGATGTGATCTATCCTGGAGAATGTTCCATGTGCACTTGAGAAGAAAGTGTAATGTGCTGGTCTTGGATGGAATGTCCTATAAATATCAATTAAATCTATCTGGTCTATTGTGTCATTTAAAGCTTGTGTTTCCTTATTAATTTTCCGTCTGGAGGATCTGTCCGTTCATGTAAGTGAGGTGTTAAAGTCCCCCACTATTATCATATTACTGTCTTTTATAGCTGTTAGCAGTTGCCCTATGTATTGAGGTGCTCCTATGTTGGGTGCATATTTATTTATAATTGTTATATCTTCGTCTTGGATTGATACCTTGATCATTACGTAGTGGCCTTCCTTGGCTCTTGTAACATTCTTTATTTTAAATTCTATTTTACCTGATATGAGTATTGCTACTCCAGCTTTCTTTTGATTTCCATTTGCATGGAATATCTTTTTCCATCCCCTCACTTTCAGTCTGTATGTGTCCCTAGGTCTGAAGTGGATCTCTTGTAGACAGCATACATATGTGTCTTGTTTTTGTATCCATTCAGGGAGCCTGTGTCTTTTGGTTGGAGCATTTAATCCATTCACATTTAAGTAATTATAGATATGTATGTTCCTGTTACCATTGTCTTAATTGTTTTGGGTTTGTTTTCGTAGGTCCTTTTCTTCTGTTGTGTTTCCCACTTAGGGAAATTCCTTTAGCATTTGTTGTAGAGCTGGTTTGGTGGTGCTGAATTCTCTTAGCTTTCGCTTGTCTGTAAACCTTTTGATTTCTCTGTCAAGTCTGAATGATATTCTTGCCAGGTAGAGTAATCTTGATTGTACGTTCTTCCCTTCCATCACTTTAAATATATCATGCCACACCCTTCTGGCTTGGGGAGAGTCTACACTTCTAACAAGTTCTGTTAGAAAAGCCCATACTGCTGATCTGCTACCATGGATTGAGTATCAAGGCTCTGTATCAGTTATTCTCAAAGTTAACCCCCCAAACCAGCAGCATCCACTTCACCAGGGAACTTGTTAGAAATGTAAATTCCTAGGCCTAGCCCCAGACTACTGAATCAGAAACTACAGCTGACTCTTGAAAAACATGGGTTTGAACTCTTGGGTCCACTTATACTTGGATTTTTCTTCAATAGAATGTACAATAAGATCTGCAGTTGGTGGAACCGGTGGGTTCCAAGGGCCAGGTATAAATTTTATGTTGATTTTTAACTTCCTGTTGGACTGGCACCCCCGAAACCCAGCCTTATTCAAGGGACACCTGTATTCTGAATTGTAACAAGCCCTTCTGATCAGTATGGCATATGCGATAATGTGATAACTCCTGCTGTAGATTAATGGTTCTCAAATTTAGAATGTACATTGGACTCATCAGAAAACATATGCCTGCATCCACCCCCAGAGATTCTGACTTAATTGGCATGAGCAAAACATAGGAGTTTTAAAGTCTCTCCAGGAGATTATAATATGCAGCAAAGTTTGAGCACCACTGAACTAGAATGTAAGCTCTACAGAAGTAGGAATTTGGTCATTGCTGAATCCCAAGTGCCTAGAAGAATGTCTGGCACTAGTTGACATCTCATTAATATTTACTGAATGAATAATGAATAAAACGATGAGAAGAAAAATAAACCCCTGAGTTACTTTAAAAACAGTCTGCTTTATGATAACAGAGGAAATCTGTCATCTCTCCAATGGGAAATCTGTTTTCAGCTCAGAACACAACGTAGACATGAACTTTTTCACCAAAACCTATTTGAAATACTCCCTCATCATCACAGCAACATTTTGAAGCCAGAAAACATAGACTCAACACTTGAAGATTTAAAAAGAAAGTCAGAATGAAACTAAATATAGCTATTTAATATAACAAAAAACAGAGGAGATGTAATGCTGTAGTATAGAAACAAATAAAAGCTTAGGAGCTGAAACTTTGAATAATTGCTTTGCAGACAAAGTAGGATTCTAGATCAAAGCAAAATAGAAAACATCTTTTGGTCACCCTAGTTAAAAGTTCCTAAGTGAAGGAAAAAATTGATGTGAGAACTCCACAGCATAGTACTCACAGTAGTTGTATGCAAGCATGTACTGAGTTAATGTGTAGCAAAATATGTACTTTTATAGGGAAGACTCAATCATACTCAATTTCAAAACAGAACATTACTGCAACATTAACTTTTCACTGCATTGTGTGAAAGGAATACACATCAGTTTTTGTTGGGATATAGCAACAACAACAACAAAACAGGCAAGGGGTATGCATACTTTATGAGACCTTCATTTGTTAATTTCAAACTTCTCTGCACTAACTCATCACTCTACTGTACTCAGGTCAAACCTCTGCAGAATGTGCAACACTAAATTAAAAGAGTTTCTCTCCCAAATCAGTTTCTCAAGGAATGTCTAATTCAAAATTCAAACCACCAAGGGGTTAACCTGTCTAAGGCTTTCTCCAAGTTCCCACAATACTTACAGAAATTAAGGCAAGGCTGCCAAAATATAGAGAATCAGCTGCTGAGGCCCAAAAAATTAAGTACAGGAACTTAATCCCAGAGAAGTCAGTGACTGGGAAGAGAGATGTGAAACAGGGACTCATTTTTTGAAACAGAGTTTTAAATGGGATATTGTGCATAAAGAAAAAAAAGCCAAGTTCCAGGTTTTAGGATTAAGGTACCAAATCAGAGTAAAATAAGCCAAAAGGATAAATATGTTGAGCTACTTACACTTAAATTTCTTGAGCTTCTCTTTATTAAGGCTCTATTGTTCCCAAGGCTAGAGGCTGTAGAGACTGAAATTTCCATTTAAAGGTAAATGGTCACAGCTGTGAGGGCCATGCAGGAAAGGGAAACCACACAACACATGATTATTTCCATAACTTCAGGGTAATATAAAATAGTCAAAAAAGATTCAAAAAGATCTTCAAGGGAAAATTAAATAGAACAGAAATTGAAGGCTGTAAAATAGTTCACTGTAAATATGTGAGAATTCTCTATACAGAGAGGTAATATCATACATTTTATGTAAGACCTAATATTAGGAAAACCCAAAAAACATAAATCACTTTCAAGCCTTTAAAAAAAATTCCCGGAGTAGAAATATTTGTTATTTTTCTCCATGTATTGTTATCTTTTGCATTGATTTTTTTCTGTTTAACTTTTCTTCTTCATAACTCAATATACAAACACTAAATGTAAAAAGTCACAACTCCTGCATTATCTTGTTATCAAAAACCTATTATTTTCAAGGAGGTAAGACAAGCTCTATGATTCAGAAAGGAAATTCACATCCAAAGGTTTTATAGAGAAAAATAGGGCCAGACAAGCATCTTCCCAATGAGCAGCTATACTTGATGGCTAAGCATCAAACCAGATTAAGAAGGAATAGAATGGATTTCCAAGAGAAGAAGGCAGAGAGCAAGGTCCAAGGTAACATGTAGAAAAAGAGGCTTTCTACACTTGGCCTGATTAGATGTACCCTGTTTGGTGTGGGAGTCCCCGGAAGAAGGGGCCAGCACCCAAAGAATAGTAGTTAAGTGTTCCTTGCAGCATAGGCAGGTTGCTTGATGTTCTACAAAACACCCATAGTTATAACAGTAACTCAGCCAAATATGTAAAACTTGAAAAAATGGAATATTTAAGTTCTTCTTAGAAAAAAGAACACAAATTCATCATTCATCAATGTGGTCCAAAGGTGTATTTTATAGACTTTCAGGAAAGAACATGATATGGGTGTAAGTTCCCATCCTGCCCCAGGTGTCATTGGACCCTGCCCTGGCCCCCACTTCCCATCTCCAGAAATAGACTTAAATATAGAAACAGGTAAAATTATATGTCAACACTGGACTCTAGAGAAAAACACTGTCTACATGCCTCAAACTTCTAAACAGTTCTGCTAAGAAAGTTTCAGATACACCAACACATTTAAGAGCTGTTGCAGACACCATGTTGCCTATTAATTTTTTTCTTCATCTTCACTCTAGATGGCAATGTGGCCAGCTTAAAAAACTGGTCTGGCCTGGAGTATATTTTTGTGACTTTCACTGGGCTCAGCCCAAAAATCTTTGAGTGGCATACCCTACAGAGCTCTTATAAAGTTCCACTTCTTCAAATTATTAGTGCTAAGAAAACATAGGGGAAAAGCTTTATAACATTGGATTTGGCAATGATTTCTTGAATATGACACCAAAAGCACAAAGAAAAGAAAAATAGATAAGTTAGACCATCAAAATTAAGAACTTTTGTGCTTCAAGGGACACTATCAAGGGACTGGAAAGAAAATCCACGGAATAGAAGAAGATATCTGAAAATCATATCTGATAAGGGATTAATATCTGGAATATAGTTGACTGTTGAACAACGTGGGGTTAGGGGTGCCAACCATCCACACAGTCAAAACTCTGCATATAACTTTACAGTTGGCCCTCCATATCCACAGTTCTGCATCCACGATTCAACTAACCATAGATCATATGGTACTATAGTACATATAGTGAAAAAATCGGCAGAT
Organism: Phocoena sinus; assembly: GCF_008692025.1. NCBI lineage: Eukaryota > Metazoa > Chordata > Mammalia > Artiodactyla > Phocoenidae > Phocoena > Phocoena sinus. The sequence goes on along the minus strand of NC_045764.1, from coordinate 118,360,133 downwards.
AAGTGGACCCACACAGTTCAAACCTGTGTTATTCAAGGGTCAACTATATATAAAAAACTCTTACAACTCAATGAAAATAAACTATCAGATTGAAAATGGGCAGAGGACTTGGATAGACATTTCTCCAAAGATAATATCAGTAAGCACATGAGAGATGCTCAACATCACTAATCATTAGTGCAATGAAAATCAAATCAAAACCACAAGCTATCACTTCACACCCATTAGGATAGCTATTATAAACACACACACAAACACATATATATAGAGAGAGAAAATAAGTGTTGGTGAGGATATGGGGAAATTGGAACTCTTCTGCTTTGCTGGTGGGAATGTAAAATAGTCCAGTCACTGTAGAAAACAGTACTGAGGTTCCTCAAAAAAAATAAACATAGAATTACCATATGATCCAGCAATTTCACTTCTGGGTGTATACCTCAAAGAATTGAAGTAGGGATTCAAAAAGATATTTGTATACCACTATTCAGAGAGGCGTTATTCATAATAGCCAGAAGATGGAAACAACCCAATGTCTATCAACGGAATGGACAAACAAAACACGTTATCTATATACAATGGACTATTATTCAGCCTTAAAAGGAAAGAAATTTTAACACCTGCTAAAACATGAACTTTGAAGACATTATGCTTAGTGAAATAAGCCAGACACACAAATATCGTATGAGTCTACTTATATAAGGTACATAGAAGAGTCAAATTCATAAAGTACAATAATGGTTAAAAGGGGCCGGAGGGAGGGGGAAATAGGGAGTTACTGTTTAATGGGCACAGAGTTTTGGTCTGGGATGATGAAAATGTTCTAGAGATGGATAGTGGTGCAATGTGAGTGTACTTAATGCTACTGAATTGTAGAATCAAAATTTATTAAAATGGTAAATTTATTATATATATTTTGACACATTAAATCTTTTTTTAAATTGTGAGTGCTAGACCTTAGTAGGTCACATTAGATGCCCCAAATTTCATTCTTATTTATGCCTTAATCTTTGTGCTGGGCCAACAGAGAGAGCTGTACCAACATTTTCACAAATAAAGGGAACAAATAACTGTGTTATAGCCATAATTTCTTAGGTTAAAAAAAATGCACTTCCTAATCCTTTCTTAAAAGAAAACACACAAGGCTTGTAATTAACTGTGACCATCCACATTTAAGTATTCATTTTAATTTTTCAGGGTGATTGTAGTAATAGATGAATTTTAACAGTATGACCAAAAACTTATTTAGACTTAGGTCTTATAAACTTAATTAAATTGATAAGATACTATACTCTCCATACTAGAAAATGCCAATGATCTGTTTTACTTTCTCATAAAATGTTACCTTGTCTTTGTTTTTCATTTTTAAATTATACTATTAAGAACAAAGAAATCATCCAACACATCTTCTCTGAGAAGTTTGGGTGAAAGCTTAGAACTGTCAGAAACTATTACCACAAATGGAGCCTGGCATTTCAAAAGAAAAAGATTTGATTTAATTTAACTTCAAGAGATAAACTGAAATAGAAACTAAGGAGATGGAAACCTTGTAATCCTACTGAAACAAAGGAAGGGCTTTTCATAGTAATTAGTTTCACTTTTACTGTACTGCATTGTGAAGAGAAACATTATCTGTACACCTAGCAAATGTGAGAGAAGGGAAATCAGTGTGCAAGTTGGAAAGACGTTCGAGAAATTCACATGAGCTATTCGAGAACTGAAAAATTAGGCTTTCTTTGATGTCCCTGAAAATGTAATTCTAAAGAGTAGGCTTCAAATTTTAAAAACTCCTATGTTCATAACCAGCATAAATGCTTACATAAATTCCTCCCAAATTTTCTTCCTTTACTCTTTATTTCTTAGTGATGCTCATTGGGATTTTTTTTTCCTTAAAAGCAACCAAATCCACCGGGGTACTACAGTCACAGTCAAAAGTCAGGGGTATTCCTGGCATGGTTCCTGCTTTAACTTGAAGTGGAGACAATCACATTACGTGAAGCTCTCCACAGTCCTTTCTGCCAGTCCATTTTGGCAGAGGTCTGTCTAAGCAGAAGGAGATCGGAAGGAATCTTTTGTCCAAAAGCAGCATGAGGATGACAATACGAATAAGGGGATTTGTGAGGAAGTGGAAGGATAATTTCATCTGTTACTCTAACACCAAAGATTGAAAGTAGTGAGGGTTGCCGAAATCTGAAGTATATTAGTTTTTTAAATTCCCAAAATATCCACCTTTGAGATGCAATTAAAAGGGAGCTAAAAGCCACCCTATGCCCTAGACCCAGGAAAGCAACTGGAGTTGAAAAAATTGTAGTCATTTTTCAACTGTGTTTTAAAATACTATACTTGTCTTTAGAAACCAAATATTCAGGTTAACTTCTTTAATTTTTTCTTTTCTTCTGCTTACATGGAAAAAGTGATGACACAATTAAAGATCCACAGATAGGAGAACATCCTAATATTTTATTGCATAAGAGACTGAGAGCAAATCGCTTCTTTTAAGAGGGAAAGCACATGGTCTTAATCAAAGTGACCCCCAGGCCATATTATATCAAGTTCTAAAATTAGATAATCTAATGATATCTATAGTTCATAGTGGTTAGTGGGTTTGAAATGGTTCAACAGTAAGACATAGGAAGTATAACAGCATCCAGAAAATGATACAGGCACCCAAGCAAGAAACAGAAGAGGCATGTGGAAGCACACAACAGGGGAAAGACAATTTGAGGATGTGCTGGAGGCAAACAAAAACTTCCACCAAAGGATAACTGTATGAAGACTGTCCTGACAAATGGAAGTGAAATACGTCCCAAAGCAGAACAGAAGAGGGCAGAAACAGTAAGGACAAAGGTGATGATCAGCAAAACATCAAGACGAACGGGGTGGGGACTTCCCTAGTGGTCCAGTGGTTAAGACTCCGCGCTTCCATGGCAGGGGGCATGGGTTACATCCCTGGTCAGGGTTACTAGAATCCCAGATGCTGCACAGTGTGGCCAAAAAAAAAAATGAGTGAATAAAAAAAAAAATGGAGTGTACCCTACCAAACTATTATGATCCATATTCTATGTCCACAATGCGAAAGATCAAGGAGCAGCCGTTAATAATAATAGCCACCATTTAACAAAATGCTTACCATGTGCCCGACACTGTCCTAAGTGCTTTACATACATTTCGTCATTTTATCCTTAAAACTATCCTGCAACAATGGCATTTTTTAGCCCATTTTATAGAAAAGACAGTGAAGTTTTGAAGTACTTAATGAATTTCCTATCAGCTAGTGCTACCACCACTTAGACTCAGCGATCTAACTGACTTCAACATCCCGGATTCTCCCAGGATATCATGCTACTCTTTAGAGACTAACACTAGAGCAATATTTTGCCTGTACAGTAGTGTGACATGTTACATTTCCACATTTTAAAATCCATTAAGTATACTTCTTCTCTTGAATAGAGTAGCTGTGACAAATTAAGGACACCATTGCAAAATGAAAAAATCTTATCTATTTTGAGAATTTTTAAAATTTAATATCCTTCCAATCAAAGGAGAGAAAATCCCTAAGAAGTATTTTAGATGTAGAAAATGGAGAGAAAAATAAATTATTCTACCCCCTTTAAGAAACTTGAAATAATTTTGCTGCTTCTCTTCCTTCCCCCACCCTCTCTGACACTTTTAACAATCAATGTGAGAATTAATTTCATTTTTCATTATAAGTCCTTGGAGATCTTCTTCAACAAAACAAATATTCCACATATTAGAGAAAACAAGTGTTTCCTGATGTTACTTATTAATAGAGAAAAATTTTGAAAACAAGTTTTTTACCTACAGAAACTGAAAAATAGTCATTTTTTTGATAGACATGGGTCAGATTTGATTCATTGGCAGACAACAACTTTCTCAATTAGGTTAATAACAAACATTTTCCATAAATTTTTAATTTAATTTTGTTCATCTAAGGCCAAAATTATATTTAGAGTACATGATATGATAAAAGCATTTTATCAAAAATATGGTAGTGGGAAAGGTGTATTGAAATTAACAATAGTTCCCAATGCTTTTGAACATGTACAATAAACAAGGTACCACTAGTTACAGCTATATTTAATAGCCATTTAATCAGTCTTGATAAATTATATTTTGAAAACCTTGCAGAAACAGAAAATGAATACTCCTAATGACTGAGTGACTAATACTTTTGTATGTCAGTTCTTGGCTTTCAAAATGAAAAAATAAAAAGAACTGAAGCAGAGCCTAATCAAATTGTCAGCCAATTGTCAATTTAAAAATAAATTATAATGATGGATCACTGTGTGATATTTAGCATATAACCAGGAAGGAGTTCAAAGAATTGAATGACCTACTATGTCAGTCAGAGTCCAGTCAAAAAGAAAAACCAAACTAGATATTTCAAATAGGAGATTGGAGATTTAGTACAGGGAATTCGTTTCACTGTTGTCAAAGCTACTAGAAAAAACAAAACAAAACTTGACGTACTCAGAGATAACCGCAGGAAGCAGCTACGACCTCAAGGGCTGGGGGAATAAAGGGGAAGAGGTAGGTTTACCAAACCCCCAAAAGAGGGGACCCATACAGCTGGTGCACAGATCTTTGAGAAAGAAAGGCTACTCTGCAACCACTGTGGAATCTCCAAGGAGGAGAAGGGCACAGCAGGGCTGCTTCTGAGAGGATCAAAAGAAACTAAAAGAACAACCAACTGCAGTTGGAGAATCACTGAGAAGTACAGAGAAAACAAGAAGAAATTACCCTTTTTCCTCTTCCTGCCTTCTAGTCTCCCCCTAGAATCCAGCAGGCAGAAGGGTCTGGGAAATGCAGTACAGTAAGTCCCCTATATATGAACATTCAAGTTGCGAACTTTCAAAGATTTGAATGTGCGTTCGCATGTCCAATCAAGTAGATTAGTTCACATATATGGTGTACATTGTCACGTGCATGCATCCCCTACAAGTGGTTGTGCTTTTGTGTACTTTACTCTACAGTACTGTACAGAGTACAGCAGTACAGTATCTTTATTTCAAGCCCAAGATGTCTGGAAGCAAGTGATTTTCTTTGAGGCGGCACTGTTAGTTTTTGAGGCACAGGACCCGAGTGTAGAATGGAACACGAAGGTTGCAGTAGCTGTTCAGAATGCAATCCAGTGCTACCGTGTCATCTATGACAACAAAAAAAGAGCTATCATTTTTTCAAGAGGGTAGATAGAATTGAATCCAGCAAGGAACCAGAACCTGTGCCATCACCATCAGGCGTGAGTGAGATTGTAGCTTGCCCTCCATCTCCTATTGCTGACTATCCTTCAACTCTACCATCTCCCACCTCCCCTACTTCCTCCAGTCACTAACTCTTCTTGCCTGTTCACTTGATGCCAGCCCCTGTATGCCAGCTGCTGTGCTGTACTACTGTACTTTTCAAGGTACTGTACTGTAAGATTTTAAATATTTTCTTTATTTTGCGTGTGTTTTTATGTATTGGGTCGGCCAAAAAGTTCATTCAGGTTTTTCCATAACAGGTTATGAAAAACCTGAATGAACTTTTTGGCCGACCCAATATTATTTGTGTGAAAAGTTTTATAAACCTATTACAGTACAGTACCATATAGCCGATTGTGTTAGTTGGGTACCTAGGCTAACTTTGTTGGACTTATGAACAAATTGGACTGACAAATGTGCTCTTGGAATGGAACTAGTTCATATGTAGGGGACTTATGTATTCTGAATTGAATCCCCTGCATCCCACAGAAGAACAGAGGAGAGCAAGTTTAGGAATAAGAAACAATAGTAAATAAATAGCACTTGCTGCTATAACAAACCTCTATTCCAGTTTACTTTTTAATATGAACTAGGTTCTCAGTTGTCACATCTACAGAAATAAAAATCAGAAATTAACATTTCTTCTTTTATCAGTAATATTTATTCACAGGTATATGAACTAATTAGGGAAATTAACTCACTAAGAAATGTGTCTCCAATAAATATTTTAGAATAGCAATTATTTACCAAATTGGTCATTTTTTATGCTGCTTTGATCAATTGGGAACTGATAATTTAATGATGACTTCATCCAGAAAAAGAAAATTTAACATTTAGAACCCTATTGCCACTGGAAATTTAATTTCAACTTATATACATTATTTTGTTTGCAGAAAATTATTAAGAGTAATGAATGAAACACTTCCAAGCATAAAAATGTATTACCTTAGGGGGAAAAAAAAACAAAAACTGTGGGACAAATGGAATGGAATACAAGTTCAAAAAAGGAAGAGAAATAAAAAATTGACTATGGAAGTAAAAATGAATGTTTATACATTTTTAAATTATGGTTTATCAATAAGTTACTGTATTTAAATTTATTGGATATATTTATAAACATGTATTGGACACAAATTTTGAGTTTGAATTGACAATTTGGATTGTCAATATTTACAAAATTTGGAAGTTCTATCATTTGCAGCTATGTAAAATTACAATGACAAATTTAGGCATCAACTTAAATTTGGATGGGAGAATACATAGTTTGTTTTTAAATTATTTTAGAAGGTAAACTAGCAAAAAGGTTCAAAAACTACAGAAATAAACAGTGTTTATGTGATTACTCCCTGGTAGTGGTTCTCTTCTCCCTTTCCAACTTATCCTTCACCTCGCATTTTCCCCAGAGACCTTCTTTCCTTTTCTGCTCTAATTTCTCCTACTCTATTTTTGATTTTAAAAAATTCCATATTTTGCCTGCCTTCCTTACTTTTTCCCCAGACAGTGACTCTTTCATGAGTGAGATCTGTCATTTCATCAGTTAAGAAACATCACCTACTTTCCTGGAGTTTCCTCTCGCATTGAAGCTTCTGTCCTTGCTGTTGATATATTATGACTCCACAAGGAAATTTGTCCCAAGATGAGAAAGTAAAATGCTAAAATATAAGTACTATAAATATACGAACAATTCAATGTCCTTGCAAGGACAAGACCTTTTAAACAGCTTCTCCAAAAAATATGAGATAATGAAATTTAATCCTTCAAGAATGGATTAGTGACCACAGGATAATCAGGAGAACAAATTGTTCTATTAAGTAACTTGGCAGTTAATTAGCTTCAGTATATGCCTAATTCCACTCACCAAAACCTGCCAAATGAGAATTGTCTAAAGACGGTAAGAAGTTGCATGATTTCCAGAACTGCCTCACCCAAGAGGCAACTGTACTTCACAACGGGTAAATGCTCTTTATAGTAAGACATTTTTAAGTATTAGTCCTTTATCTCTCATTTTTGTCCAAATGATCTATTTAGTGGAACATCACATAAACACTGATAATAATTATGTTGTGGCAGCCAAATATCAATTTAACTGCTAATTTCCAAAACCACTTAATTGCTGGAATAAGTAAATTTACTCAAAACTACGTACAAGAATGTAAGCATTTACATCTTTCTTCTTAAATTTTCTTCAACCAAGGAAAAAAAAAGGTAGGACTATAGTACGTTAAAAGCCAGGCAGGCAGCTCTTTCTCTGCAGGTAACTGCGCCTTGAAGTAAGCAGGATAACACATCACACTACATCTCACAGAATGTCAGTCTCAAAATTCATCTTGTGATAGCACAACAGGTAATTTCTCAATCAGATTTTCTCCTCGCCTCACCCAAATAGGGAGATTAGAAATAAGCATCAGATGCTTTGATGCTGCAACTATACAATCTTCACCAGGCAGCAAAAGGTAAAGTGGTCTAAAGGTCTGTAATTCATTTTATTATAATTGCATTTTGTTGCCTGTGGCTTCTCCTATAATTAAAAGCACAGTGTCAGTATTAAACAAGAGCTGTGAGAAAATGTCAGATCCCTCACCAAAGAAACATCAAATTAGAGTAGGGAAGACTGTCAAAAGTTTGCTCCCTGAGTGAATACCAGAATATTTGGAGGAAGATATGCACTCTAAAGTTGTAAAATGGAATCATCTGTGCCAAAATTTTCAAATTTTGTTCATCTTAAGTCAAATGGGAATATTAAAAAAAAGACTGCAGGCACATCTTTAGTGTTTCATATTTTAATATTTGTTGAATGAATAAATCAATATAAAAATGCCATAACTTGAGTCAGATTGGTATGCTCTCAGAGGCAAAATACTTCCAAGTATTTGGAATTGAATCCCTTTTCAAGTTAATACCAGCACCTATAAGACTATATTTTGCTCACATTACTTTACCATCAAACTTTACCATTGAACTTCAAACAAGGGAGACACTAATTTTAGAAAACCCAGGGCAGAGATAACCAATAAAGCTTTCTTAGTGGCAGCAAAAGGTTGGCAAATATTCAGAAGACATGCACTAGTCTGAAGAAATGCTAGGCGCTCAAAACACTGGCAGGAATAAAAGTATTTGCTCCAGAAAATATTTAATTAGCAGCTAAACAATATCTATAATAATGAAAATCATTTACTTCTTAAAAATCAAATGTCACCTTGCCAAATATCTTGCAAGCAATACATTCTCTGCCCTATCCATTCTTCATACTCCTTCCCCTCTAATTCATGAAAAGAGAAAGAAGCAAGGGTTGCTTATGTTTGTATCTCACGGAATTTAATAATAAATGGCTAGTCTGTATATCTCTGGACTACTGAAGTGAGTTTTTTTCTTACCTGACCTCTCTGCAAACCTCTCTGCAAACCTCTCTTAAACCATGTTCCACATTGAAGTCAGTTGGTTTAGACTCATTTTAACCAGTGTTCTCCAACACAGTGAACAGGTAAACTCTAGGGTCAGTGGTTATATTCTTTAAACAATTTTCATTTAATTACTTTAAACTATTGCATTTCCTCACTTAAATTGTACATGAAACAATTAGGTTTAGGCTTTAATTAGGTTTCCAAGAGGCAATACAATAATTATATTAAATGCTCCCATCTTGGTGCTAAGCACCTCAAGTAACCTATGCTCTCTATGTACCAGCTGTACCATCATCACATTTTACTTAAAAATTAATAAGTGGCATTGCCCACCTGTTTTTGAAGGCCGAAACAGATGCTATGCTGTGTTGCACAATCCCCCTACCCTTAACAATCAATGCACTTATTTACCCAGATGCTGGGATTTGTTCTATTGACTGTTTATAGCTCACAGCCAAGTCTTTACCTAGACATTACCCTCATCCAAAAGGTGCCTCCTTGCCCAAGGTCATGCCCCCTCCCTGAGATAAATTTGCATCCACAGGTCACCAAAGCAGCTGCCATTTACTCAGCCTCTTATTTCAGGATTCTATTATCTCCACTGTTGTCAAGAAGCCCAGTTCTATAAACAGCATTGCCTACCAATAGTTCTGGCCCACAGAGAAGAAAGATTCCAAGGGATGCTGGCACCCTTCTCACCAGAATATTCCCAATTGCTTTGGTGAATGAAGTGTCTTCTGGAGGCTCTTGCAGGAACATAGTTGGCTGGTGACTTTTTTTTTAACTTTCTGTAGTATATTCACACCTGCATGCCCACTTTCTCTGAGCCTTTTCTATCATCTACCATGGTGATGCTAGGGTTTCTAGCCTGGTCCACTGACACATTATGCCATATAACCACCTCAGACCAAGGAACCCACTTTGTGGAAAAAGAATGGAGGCAGTGGACATATGGCCAAGAAATCTCCTGATCCTATCATATACTCTACCACCCAGAAACTACTGGCTTGATAATATAACTAAAGAGCCTTTTGAAGGAATACCTGTGGTACCATCTTAAAGATGATATCCTAGAAGACATAGATCCATCATCTAAGATGCAAGCATACCATAAATAAATGACCGTTATGGTGCTGTGTTCCCAGCTCTTAGAAAACGTGGTTCAGAGGAACAAGGGATAAAAACAGAAGTGGCCCACTTACCCTCATTCCCAGGGATTTACTTGGGAAAATGTGTGTTTCCCGTGCTACAACTCCAGATTCTGTGCATTTATAGGTCTTGCTTCCACCAGGGGATATAACAAGAATTCCACTAAATTTTAAGCTACATATTCTGCCTAGTCTTTGGGGTTTCTTGTGCCAAAAAGACTAACAGGCAAGGAGAAGAGTCACTAGCCTGGTGGGATAATTTATTCTGATCATCAAGGTTAGTTACAGAATAATAGAGGCAGAGAAGAACACATTTGGCATGCAAAAATCCACTAGGATGCTTGTCAGTACTCCCTTGCCCAATTTTGACAAGTAAATGGAAAAGTGAAGGAGGCACTCTGAGAAAACAACCCCCAGGGATGGACTGGGTGACTTTACTGTGTAAGCCAACTTACCAGAAAGGGTGTTAGCTGAAAATACAAAGAATCTAGAATGACTAGTGGAAAAGGAGGATCTTGGTGTGGTGGGGTTTTGTTTTGTTTTGTTTGCTTGTTTGCATAGAACTGAGAGGAGCTGCAGTAGCTGGGGCTATATAGTACATCTCTAAACTTCCTTTTGTCAATTTCTCCCAGTAAAAGAGACCAAATAGAACTCTGGAGGAGCTTTTCTCAGATGGTGTGAACTTATTATACGGGTCAAATGGATTTGAGTGGTGCACCATGATGGATGCTATGGTACGCCATCAAGATACTCCCTCAGGACCCAGTCACTCATTTCCCCAGCAGCTAGTAATGCTTCCCACTGAGGGTTCACAGATGAGTCCTTCCCTAGGAATTTTTATCTACTCATAGGAACTGCCTCATCCAAGATTATCCCATCACACAGGGCAGCCAACATCTAATGATATGTAGATTCAGAGGTTCAAGAGTCTGGCCCCCTTGCCTCATTTCAGGACTCTGAAAGAAATTCAATGCTCCCTTGTAATTGGCTGAGGTCTTGTCTGCAACTGTATCATTGTTTAATTTCTTCCTCTGCTCAATCATCGCTTTTTCCCTTCTCTCATAGAACCTGTTGCCAAAAGCACTCCACAACAAACTCTCTGCACACAAGGGTCTGTTTTGCAGAGAGCTCTGTTTCTTGAGGAATCCAACAAAGGCAACGATGTGATGACCACAGTACCATACAGTTTGTATTTTATAGTTTACAGAGCATTTGTTATTTCATGACATTCTCATCACAATTCCAGGAGGTAGGATGAGAAGCTACTGTTATTCCCACTTTGTAAATGATAAAACTCAGTTTCAAAGAGTTTATATTAGTAATTTCCCAAGCACACAGAAACACTTATTTATATTCTATCTCATTTCAGAAAAAGAGTTAAGTGACCCAGATTTATGTAAGAATAGTCAGGACTAAAGTATGGGTCATCTGAGGGCAAGTATTCTTATTTCTACTTCAGTGAACCAAAAAATAGTAATATGACTTATACAACAGAAGTGACCACTTATTCATTCAGAATGACCAGTAATTCATTCCAAATAATTACATAATAACCAAAATCAACATCACTTAGAATTGTTAATCCTTTTTTCAAAAAGGAGCAGATAAATCAAAATGAGTTGGCCCTGAACTAAATTTGAGAATCTTTGAAACTGACTTTCCTGCATTGCTCTGGGTAGCATTAAACATTCTTAAAGATATAAATCACCCCTAAGCACAACACAAGGTTGCATATATGTGAGGCCAGATGATCATCATCCATCTGGACAACGTCTGCCCATCTCTCAGAGGCACCCCTGCCCAATGTTGGCCAGAGCGCACTCTCTATATATCTATTCAGTATTTTGAGTCAGACCACTTTCAGCATAATATCTAATGTGGTGAAAACATTTAGTCTTTTTATGTAATGAAATGATAAATAGACAGACGGTAAATTAATTTTAATTTATATAGATGCCCTCTTTAAAGGAGAACTTTCTGGACCTCTGTCATTATCTATAAGCATCACATTTTTGCTTGACAAGCATCTGGAAAATATGCCTGCAGCAGTGCTGTGCCTCTCGCTGTTTGGCTGTAGAAAGCTACATTCCTTCCAGTGCCTCTGATATAGCAAAAACTGGTATAGAATGGAACTACTCCTCCTAGAATGGGTTCAGAACTCAAAGCACATTTCTTAAGGTTATAGCATACTTTTAATTGGCATTTTTGTGATGAATCTCAATCCTATATTGTATTTGATTTTTAAAAACAGACAAAAGATACTTTGAGCCAAGCCCATTGAATAAGGCAAGGGTACTAATATAATCTGCCAAGGTCCTATGAGGAACTTCTCAAAACTGTTAATTCTGTGAGTAGCATAGGAATAGAAGTCACAGGTCTAGAAGTCCTCAGAAAGGAAAACTGTCCCCTTAATGAAAATGGACCCCTTACTAGTCTGCTTAATAATGTGTTCAAAGGAAAGCTCATCTCTTTTCTCCCTGCCTGGATCCCCAGTGGTATTGACCGTTAAGTCAGGGGAACTGGAGTAAAAGTTATTTAGTCCCCTCACTCACGTATAAATAAAAGAGTAGCCATTCAATAGGATTTCTAGTTACTATTTTATAATGGATTCATAAGGACTTTGAAAAATTCTGGAACATTTGTCACTTCTCCCTTTTTATTTCTATTACTTTCTGCTTTCCTAAAGCAAGGGGAATAGCAGTAGGAGAATAGCAAAGGGTAGCAAGGTTTGTGGGAAAAAAAGGAAATCCAAGGATTATACCCAGGTGAAAGCAGCAACCAAAAGATGGGCCAACAGGTTTACTCCCGAGCCTGGTAGAAAGAAAGCAAGCAAGCAGGTGGGGAGAGGGGAAAGGAAGGAGCATGGGAGGGATGGAAACATTTTTGAAAACAAGGTCTCTATCTACTAATTCTCAATGATCTTCCATTTACACTCAGCAGCATGCTCTGCAAATACTGGGTGCTTGATATGTTTTCCTGTGACTTAAAATTTAATGCTAGAAAGTGTATTCACTGTCTCTAAAACGATCACGATCTATATAGCTAATGTAAAAGGTCTTCATCAGAACACATTTTTCACAAATTTCCACAGTCTTTTTCTGTAGCTCATCTATTAGAAGATAGCATGAAACCACTCTGATCAACTTTGATCAACCTGTGTTCTTTCTTCTGCGCTGTAGCAAATCATTCAGTTGATGAGTTAGGGAGTCAACCAAGCACTTGGTTGTAACATATCTTAAAAGTAACTTGGGCAAGACCTTCAAGATGGTGGAGGAGTAAGACATGGAGATCACGTTCCTCCCCACAAATACATCTACATGTGGAACAAATCCTACAGAACACCTACTGAATGCTGGAAGAAGACCTCAGACCTCCCAAAAGGCAAGAAAACTCCCCACGTACCTGGGTAGGGCAAAAGAAAAAAGGAAAAACAGAGACAAAAGAATAGGGACAGGACCTGCATCTCTGGAAGGGAGCCATGAAGGAGGAAAGGTTTCCACACACTAGGAAGCCCCTTCGTGGGTGGAGACTGGGGGCGGGGGAAGCTTCTGAGACACAGAGGAGAGAGCAGCAACAGGGTTGCAGAGGGCAAAGCAGAAAGATTCCCGCACAGGGATAGGTGCCGACCAGCACTCACCAGCACGAGAGGCTTGTCTGCTCACCCGCCAGGACGGGCGGGGGCTGGAAGCTGATGCTCGGGCTTCGGTGGGATCCCAGGGAGAGGACTGGGGTTGGCTGCGTGAACACAGCCTGAAGGGGGCTAGTACGCCACAGCTAGCCGGGAAGGGGTCCAAGAAAAAGTCTGGAACTGCCTAAGAGGCAAGAGACCATTGTTTCAGGGTGCGCGAAGAGAGGGGATAGAGCACCACCTAAACGAGCTGCAGGGACAGGCGCAAGCCGTGGCTATCAGCGCACATTCGACTCCATGGCTGCTGCTGCAGCCACCAAGAAGCCTGTGTGCGAGCACAGGTCACTATCCACACCTCCCCTCCCGGGAGCCTGTGCAGCCCGCCACTGCCATGGTCCCAGGATCCAGGGACAACTTCTCCGGGAGAACTCACGGCGCGCATCAGGCTGGTGCAACGTCACACCGGCTTCTGCCACCGCAGGCTTGCCCCGCACTCCGTATCCCTCCCTCCCCCCGGAATGAGTGACCCAGAGCCCCTGAATCAGCTGCTCCTTTAACCCCGTCCTCTCTGAGCGAAGAACAGACGCCCTCAGGCGACTTACAACACAGAGGCAGGGCCAAATCCAAAGCTGAACCCCAGGAGCTGTGCAACAAAGAAGAGAAAAGGAAATCTCTCCCAGCAGCCTCAGGAGCAGTGGATTAAACCTCCACAGTCAACTTGATGTACCCTGCATCTGTGGAATACCTGAATACACAACAAATCATCCCAAAACTGAGGCGGTGGACTTTGGGAGCAAATGTAGACCTGGGGTTTGCTTTCTGCATCTAATTTATTTCTGGTCTTATGTTTATCTTAGTTTAGCATTTAGAGTTTACTGTCATTGGTAGATTTGTTAATTGATTTGGTTGCTCTTTTTTTTTTAATATAGAGATATATATTTTTTTCCTTTTTCTCTTTTTGTGAGTGTGTATGTGTATGCTTCTTTGTGTGATTTTGTCTGCACAGCTTTGCTTTTACCATTTCTCCTAGGGTTCTGTCTGCCCAGTTTTTTTGTTTGTTTGTTTTTTAAGTATAGTTTTTAGCACTTGTTATCATAGGTGGATTTGTTTTTTGGATTGGATGCTCTCTTCTTTATTTTTTTAATTCTTTTTTATTTTCAATTTTTAAATTTTTAATTATTTTAATTTTATTTTTTTCCTGCTTTTTTTCTCACTTTTCTTCTGTGCCATGTGGCTGACAGTGTCTTCATGCTCCAACTGGATGTCAGGCCTGTGCCTATGAGGTTGGAGAGCAGAGTTCAGGACACTGGTCCACCACAGACATCACAGCTCCACATAATATCAAATGGCGAAAGCTCTCCCAGAGATCTGCACCTCAATGCTAAGACGCATCTCCATTCAATGATCAGCAAGCCACACTGCTGGATACCTCATGCCAAACAACAAGCAAGACAGGAACACAACTCCTCCGATTAGCAGAGAGGCTCCCTAAAATAATAATAAGGTCATAGACACCCCAAAACACACCACCAGACACAATCCTGCCCACCAGAAAGACAAGATCCAGCCACATACACCAGAACACAGGCACCAGTCCCCTCCACCAGGAAGCCTACACAAACTACTGACCAACTTAGCCACTGTGGGCAGACACCAAAAACAATGGGGACTACAAACGTGCAGCCTGCATAAAGGAGATCCCAAACACAGTAAGTTAAGCAAAATGAGAAGACAGAGAAACACACAGGAAATGAAGGAGCAAGGTAGAAACCCACCAGACCAAACAAATGAAGAGGAAATAGGCAGTCTGCCTGAAAAAGAATTCAGAGTAATGAGAGGAAACATGATCCAAACTCCTGGAAATATAATGGAGAAAACACAAGAAATGTTTAATAAGAACCTAGAAGAACTAAAGAGCGAACAAACAATGATGAACATAATAAATGAAATTAAAAATTCTCTAGAAGGAATCAATAGCAGAATAACTGAGGCAGAAGAGCAGATAAGTGACCTGGAAGATAAAATAGTGGAAATAAATACAGCAGAGCAGAATAAAGAAAAAAGAATGAAAAGAAGTGAGGACAGTCTCAGAGGCCTCTGGGACAACATTAAACACACCAACATTTGAATTATAGGGGTTCCAGAAGAAGAAGAGAAAAAGAAAGGGTCTGAGAAAATATTTGAAGAGATTTTTCCTTTCCCTAATATGGGAAAGGAAATATGCAATCAAGTCCAGGAAGAACAGAGAGTCCCATACAGGATAAATCCCAGGAGAAAAATGACAACACACATATTAATCAAACTATCAAAAATTAAATAAAAGGAAAAAATATTAAAAGCAGCAAGGGAAAAACAACAAATAACACACAAGGGAATCCCCATAAGGTTAACAGCTGATCTTTCAGCAGAAACTCTGCAAGTCAGAAGGGAGTGTAAGGACATATTTAAAGTGATGAGAGGGAAAAACCTACAACCAAGATTACTCTACACAGCAAGGATCTAATTCAGATTTGATGGAGAAATTAAAACCTTTACAGACAAGCAAAAGCTAAGAGAATTCAGCACCACCAAACCAGCTTTACAACAAACGCTAAAGGAATGTCTCTAGGCAGGAAACACAAAAGAAGGAAAAGATCTCCAATAACAAATGCAAAACAATTAAGAAAATGGTAACAGGAACATACATATTGAAAACTACCTTAAATGTAAATGGATTAAATGCTCCAATAAAAAGAAACAGACTGGCTGAATGGATACAAAAACAAGACCCGTATATATGCTGTCTACAAGAGACCCACTTCAGACCTAGGGACACATACAGACTGAATGTGAGGGAATGGAAAAAGATATTCCATGCAAATGGAAATCAAAAGAAAGCTGGATTAGCAATTCTTATATCAGACAAAATAGAATTTAAAATAAAGACTAATACAAGAGACAAAGAAGGACACTACATAATGATCAAGGGATTGATCCAAGAAGAAGATATAACAATTGTAAATATTTATGCACCCAACATAGGAGCACCTCAATACATAAGGCAAATGCTAACAGCCATAAAAGGGGAAATCAACAATAACACAATCATAGTAGGAGATTTTAACACCCCACTTTCACCAATGGACAGATCATCCAAAATGAAAATGAATAAGGAAACACAAGCTTTAAATGATACATTAAATAAGATTGACTTAATTGATATTTATAGGACATTCCATCCAAAAACAACAGAATACACTTTCTTTTTTTTTTTTTTAGTACGCGGGCCTCTCACTGTTGTGGCCTCTCCCGTTGCAGCACACAGGCTCCAGACGCACAGGCTCTGCAGCCATGGCTCACGGGCCCAGCCGCTCCACGGCATGTGGGATCTTCCCAGACCAGGGCACGAACCCGTGTCCCCTGCATCGGCAGGTGGACTCTCAACCACTGCGCCACCAGGGAAGCCCCAGAATACACTTTCTTTGCGCCACCAGGGAAGCCCCAGAATACACTTTCTTATCAAGTGCCCATGAAACATTCTCCAGGATAGATCATATCTTGGGTCACAAATCAAGCCTTTGTAAATTTAAGAAAATTGAAATTGTATCAAGTACCTTTTGTGACCCCCAACGCCACGAGACTAGATATCAATTACAGGAAAAAATCTGTAAAAAAGAAAAGTACATGGAGGCTAAACAATACACAACTAAATAACCAAGAGCTCACTGAAGAAATCAAAGAGGAAATCAAAAAATACCTAGAAACAAATGACAACGAAACAAAACAGCCCAAAACCTATGGGACGCAGCATCCGCAGTTCAAAGAGGGAACTTTACAGCAATACAATCCTACTTAAAGAAACAAGAAACGTCTCAAATAAACAACCTAACCTTCCACCTAAAGCAATTAGAGAAAGAAGAACAAAAAACCATGAAGTTAGCAGAAAAAAAGAAATCTTAAAGATCAGATCAGAAATAAATGAAAAAGAAATGAAGGAAACAATAGCAACAATCAATAAAACTAAAAGCTGGTTCTCTGAGAAGATAAACAAAATTAATAAACCATTAGCCAGACTCATGAAGAAAAAATGGGAGAAGACTCAAATCAACAGAATTAGAAAAGAAAAAGGAGAAGTAACAACTGACACTGCAGAAATACAAAGGATCATGAGAGATTGCTAAAAGCAACTATATGCTAATAAAATGGACAACCTGGAAGAAATGGACAAATTCTTAGAAAAGCACAACATTCCAAGACTCAACCAGGAAGAAATAGAAAATATAAACAGACCAATCACAAGCACTGAAATTGAAACTGTGATTAAAATTCTTCCAACAAACAAAAGTGGAAGACCAGAGGGCTTCACAGGTGAATTCTATCAAACATTTAGAGAAGAGCTAACTCCTACCTTCTCAAACTCTTCCAAAATATAGCACAGGGAGGAACACTCCCCAACTCATTCTACAAGGCCACCATCACCCTGATACCAAAACCAGACCAAGATGTCACAAACAAAGAAAACTACAGGCCAATAGCAGAGATGAATATAATAAAGGCCATATATGACAAACCCACAGCCAACAGAGTACTCAATGGTGAAAAACTGAAACCATTTCCTCTAATATCAGGAACAAGACAAGGTCGTCCACTCTCAGCACTATTATTCAACATAGTTTTGGAAGTTTTAGCCACAGCACTCAGAGAAGAAAAACAAATAAAAGGAATCCAAATCATAAAAGAAGAAGTAAAGCTGTCACTGTTTGCAGATGACATGATACTATACATAGAGAATCCTAAATATGCTACCAGAAAACTACTAGAGCTAATCAATGAATTTGGTAAAGTAGCAGGATACAAAATTCATGCACAGAAATCTCTTGCATTCTTATACACTAATGATGAAAAATCTGAAAGAGAAATTAAGGAAACACTCCCATTTACCATGAGAACAGAAAGAATAAAACACTTAGGAATAAACCTACCTAAGGAGACAAAAGACCTGTATGCAGAAAAGTGTAAGACACTGATGAAAGAAATTAAAGATAATACAAACAGATGGAGAGATATACCATGTTCTTGGATTGGAAGAATCAACACTGTGAAAATGACTATACTACCCAAAGCAACTTACAGATTCAGTGCAATCCCTATCACACTACCAATGGCATTTTTCATAGAACTATAACAAAAAATTTCACAATTTTTATGGAAACATGAAAGACCCGGAATTGCCAAAGTGATCTTGAGAAAGAAAAACGGGGTTGGAGGAATCAGGCTCCTGTACTTCAGACTACACTACAAAGCTACAGTAATCAAGAGAGTATGGTACTGGCACAAAAACAGAAACATAGATCAATGGAACAGTATAGAAAGCCCAGAAATAAAGCCATGCACCTATGGTCACCTAATTTTTGATAAAGAAGGCAAGAATATACAGTGGAGAAAAGACAGCCTCTTCAATAAGTGGTGCTGGGAAAACTGGACACCTACATGTAAAAGAATGAAATTAGAACACTCCCTAACACCATACACAAAAATAAACTCAAAATGGATTAAAGACCTAAACGTAAGGCCAGACACTATAAAATTCTGAAAGGAAAACATAGGCAGAGCTCTCTATGACATAAATCACAGCAACATCCTTTTTGACCCACCTCCTAGAGAAAGGGAAATAAAAACAAAAATAAACAAATGGGACCTAATGAAACTTAAAAGCACTTGCACAGCAAAGGAAACCATTAACAGGACGATAACACAACCCTCAGAATGGGAGAAAATATTTGCAAATGAAGAAACTGACAAAGGGTTAATCTCCAAAATATACAAGCAGCCCATGCAGTTCAATATCAAAAAAACAAACAACCCCATCCAAAAATGGGCAGAAGACCTAAATAGACATTTCTCCAAAGAAGATATACATATCGCCAACAAACACATGAAAGGATGCTCAACATCACTAATCATTAGAAAAATGCAAATCAAAACTACAATGAGGTATCACCTCACACCACTCAGCAAGGCCATCATCAAAAAATATACAAACAGTACATGCTGGAGAGGGTGTGGAGAAAAGGGAACCTTCTTGCACTGTTGGTGGGAATGCAAATTGGTACAGCCACTATGGAGAACAGTATGGAGGTTCCTTAAAAAACTAAAAGTAGAACTATCATACTACCCAGCAACCCCACTACTGGGAATATACCCTTAGAAAACCATAATTCAAAGAGTCATGTATCACAATGTTCATTGCAGCTCTATTTACAATAGCCAGGACATGGAAGCAACCTAAGTGTCCATTGACTGATGAATGGAGAAAGAAGATGTGGCACGTATATACAATGGAATATTACTCAGCCATAAAAAGAAACAAAATTGAGTTATTTGTAGTGAGGTGGATGGACCTAGAGTCTGTCATACAGACTTAAGTAAGTCAAAAGGAGAAAAACAAATACTGTATGCTAACACATATATATGGAATCTAACAAAAGAAAAAAAATGGTTCTGAGGAACCTAGGGGCAGGAAAGGAATAGAGACACAGATGTAGAGAATGGACTTGAGGTCACGGGGAGCGGGAAGGGTAAGCTTGGACGAATGGAGATAGTGGCACGGACAAATATACACTACCAAATGTAAAACAGATGGCTAGTGGGAAGCAGCTGCATAGCACAGGGAGATCAGCTTAGTGCTTTGTGACACCTAGATGGGTAGAATAGGGAGGATGGGAGGGAGATGCAAGAGGGAGGAGATATGGGGATATATGTATATGTATAGCTGATTCACTTTGTTATACAGCAGAAGGCAACACACCATTGTAAAGCAATTATACTCTAATAAAGATGTTTAAAAAAAAACTTAGGCATATCAATGCACGCTCATGAAAATTACTTATAGTTCTATTCCATAAAATTTCTAGATATTAAACTATTAAACAGTTGTACATTAGAGATGAGGTGGGGAACAGATGTGCATGTTCACCAGAGGTTGATGCAAAAGGATAATGGTTCTTGTATTGACGTGCAGCTAAGCTTCCAGTTGCTAAATTAGCTGCTTCACATATTTCTAACTTGCTATGTCAGGGTTAGTGGGCAAAGACACAGCATGTCCATACACTTCTTCTCTGATCCAATTCTGTCTTTACTTCATAATTTTGTTTTGAAAGAAACAGAAACTAACAGTTACTGCCAAAGTTAAGGGCAAAAAATTTACTAAGTTTTGAATTATTACTTATTACTTCTTGAAATAAATCTCCAAGGAAGGTAGCTCAGTCACCTACATCAGTTTCATTTTCAGATGCTTATTTTACTAATTTTGGCAGTTCATATTCAAATTTTTCTTCCAAGATTCCAGAAGAAAAAACAAAAACCTCAAGAAACAATGATGACACTAACTTACAAACTTACAGTAGACAGGGTGAAACTTTCTTAATACAGTACATTATTTTTAAACAATATTGGAACCAAATGGAGGTACACAAATAGTTTCAAATTATCTCAATAAACATTAATATTTTGTCAAAGTTTCTAAATTCCTAGAACATGAAACATGTTTGTTTTGTATTAGATTTTTCAATGCACAGAAAAATATGTAGCACTTAATTAAATCTTAATTCTTAGGTGCTTTCAGGAAATTTTGTTGAAGTAAGTTAGAAAGATTTTAGATAGTTACTGGTTGAATTCTATAGGATTTGGGAATATCACTGAACCCTGTTCATTGAAACCCAAACTGTTCTAATTCTACTTCATCCCAAAGGCTCAAGTTTTACAAAATCACATTTATATTTGGATATTTAATTTTTCATATTAGCTTACTTATCCTCTAAATAAGTATTCTAATCCAGTTAATACAGTTAGTCTGTATAAATGAAATTATTACACTTCAGATTTCAAATATATTTACAGATATTTCCCTTAGTCTTTAAGATGAATATCATCTAAGGAGAGACAACACAAACCTCTTTCCTATTTGTGGAGAATACTCAGTTGGTTATAATACCGGTAGGATAGAGTATCCCAGCACTAACATGGGAGCTTAAGGAAGGAGGCAGATTCTATCCCTGGGATCCAGGACAAAATCCTGGGAAGTAGGCTCAGCTACTTCGATATCTGATATTCTTAAGAGTTTGGATCTTGGGAGAAGAATATGAAGACATTGGACAAGTTTAGAGATCAGTCCTATGAGGTGACCCAGGTTGTGGTTTCTGCTATCTGTGGTCACTGCCTGTTTTCTAAGCCAGGCTCTCTACCCTTGTCTGAAACTGTGAGTTATCTAACGTTTATAAATTTCCTTTCAACTTAAATTATCCAGTTGATTTTTATTACTAGCAACCAAGAGCACTGACTGACATAGGCTTAGAAAATGACCCAGTTTTTTGAAAAAATCATCTTTCATACTGTTTTCTTTTTTACATGTTGGAATAGTATTAAAGTGGTCCTCAAGCATCTTCCTTTGACCACTTGGGAATTACAGGCTCTACTCCATTGGACTTGGTAGATAAAAATTGAACATCCAGAGCTCAACTTAAGTACTCACTTATCTCTTCAGTTCATTAGTTTTTATTTTCTAAATGTGGTGTTTTTATATACTGCATATAAGAAGCCTATGTATATCAGAAGCTTATATGGTTTTTTTTTCCTATTTTAACAGAAAAGTATTTAAGATTGTCCACCTTTTCTCCTGTAGATTTTGTGTTACTTTGATAATAATGAAGTTTCTACATTCTGCCTTTACTCCCTGGTTCGTTCCCTCAGTATTTTTTCATAAATTTTGCAATGTATTTCTGCTTCATTGCTCTTAAAGATCTTTATTTCACTTCTCCATTAATTGCCATTAAAATAACATTTCCTAAGTCATGTTCCAAAGAAGTTTCCATAAATAAGTGTACTCAACACTGAGTTAACCAAAGTTAAACAAATCGTTCTCTGCAACCCTTCTCAGAGCCTTAGTACACTAAAATGTGCTTTGTGAATCTCTAAGAAGATACAAATTGAAGTGTTTCCTAAGATTGCTTGCTCTTGGGACCCATTTTGCCCAGAGCAACTTCCAATATGATTCCGCAGAGTATGGTTTTTAAAAATGCCATACTGGAGAAACCTTTCCAGAATACAGATAGAATCATATATTCTTCTGGATTAAAATTCTTCAGTGGTGTTTCATCACCTACTGTAGTAGGGGGTCAGCAAACTACAGCCTGTGGGTTAAATCCGAAATAGAGTCTGTTTTTGTACAATGTGTCAGCTAAGAATAGTTTTTACATTTTTTTAATGTTTGGAAAAAAGCAGTTATATTTCATGACATGTAGAAATTATGCAAAATTCAAATTTCAGTGTTCAGTTTTTAAAGTGCATCTATGTTCATTCACATATGGTCCATGGCTGTTTTAATGGTACAATGACAAAGTTGTCCTTGTTATAGAGACTGTATGGCCTACAAAACTAAAATATTTACTACCTGGCTTATTGCAGAAAAAGTATGCTGACCCCTATACTATAGGATAAAGTATAAACCCCTTACTAAATAAAAGGCCCTTTAAAATCCAGCCCATGCCTACCTACTCAGACTAATCTCCCACACTCCTCTACCTATGTTTGAAACCCCAAAGAACTGCTTGAAGTTACACTATCTCACGTTTCCAAGTTTTTACATCTGGTGCTCCCTTTTCCCAAATCCCCATCCACCCCCTCCCCAAACCCTTGACAAGTTTATACCCCTCTTTCAAAGTGTTCCAGCTTCAGACTGTGTTATCCTAAGTAAGAGAATTGCCTTAACACCTTTCACTCTCTTCTCCTTGATTTCTATGTACTGTCAAGTACTTATGTTGATTTATAAATACCTGATTAGTACTTTTTCATTGGATCACGAGTTCCTGGAGGACAGAAATATTATCTTTTCACCTGGGTATCCCCAGCACCTAACATAATCATTGACACAAATAACTGTGACGGGGAAAAGGAAAAAGGGAAGGAGAGAAAGGGAGGAAGGGAGAAAAAAGGAAAAGGTGAAAGGAAGAAGAAAGGGCAAAGGGAACAAGAGAGAAAATGGAAAAAAAAGATGAAGGAGCAGAGTTTTTTGCTTCTGAGTATAGTTAATTTGCTAGTGCAGAAATTTACTTATCCAGAATTTAATTCTGCCCCTGAATAGTTTATAATTAGAAAATTTGAAGGGGGTTATTTTAGATACTAAAGGATATATATATGTATATATATTTTTTTTTTTTTTTTTTTTTTTTTTGCAGTACGCGGGCCTCTCTCAGCGCTGTGGCCCCTCCCATTGCAGAGCACAGGCTCCGGGACGCACAGGCTCAGCGGCCATGGCTCACGGGCCCAGCTGCTCTGCGGCATGTGGGATCTTCCCGGACCGGGGCACAAACCCATGTCTCCTGCATCGGCAGGCAGACGCTCAACCACTGCGCCACCAGGGAAGCCCAAGGATATTAAATATAGATATACTTATCTATTGACAATATACATATTTACTATGCAACATTAATGACCATTTTTTATTTTTCTTTACATATGAAGACTTTTTATCCGTTTTTTAAAAACCTCATATTTTGGGACTTCCCTGGCGGTCCAGTGGTTAGGACTCCACACTCCCACCTCAGGTGGCACAGGTTCGGTCCCTGGTCAGGGAACTAAGATGCCACATGCCAAGCAGTGATGCAAAAAATGTAAAACAAAAGAAAAAACCAAAAGACCCCTCATATTTTGTCTCTAATCTTGTGAAACATAAAGGAGTCTTCTGGATTAACATTTAATCATGCTTATTAGTTTAGATTATACATAATCCTTAAAATTTTCATAGAGCTTTTGACACGGATTGAAACAGAGTGTTAACCAGTTTTTAACAAATTCACAAAAAGTTTTTTTTAAAAGAGATACTGGGTACTTAAAGAACAAAATTTGGAAGGCATGTTTTTCCTGTAACAACAAAAACATTTTAATTTCATATCAAAAGGAGATTTCTCATAGTTTACCAGCCTCAAATCACTATATTTTGGCTTTTCTCAAAAAAACCATTTCACCAGATGTTTCTAGGTTGTTTTTTCTTAAAATAAAATTTATTCATTGAATTTATTTTTTTTTGGCTGCATTGGGTCTTTGTTGCTGCATGCGGGCTTTCTCTAGTTGCGGCGAGCGAAGGCTATTCGTTGTGGTGCGCAGGCTTCTCATTGCCGTGGCTTCTCTTGCTGCGGAGCACGGGCTCTAGGCACACGGGCTTCCGTAGTTGCAGCAGGCGGGCTCAGTAGCTGTGGCTCGCGGGCTCTAGAGAGCAGGCTCAGTAGTTGTGGCATGTGGGCTTAGTTGCTCCACATGTGGGGTCTTCTCGGACCAGGGCTTGAACCCGTGACCCCTGCATTGGCAGGCAGATTCTTAACCACTGTGCCACCAGGGAAGCCTGTTTCTAGGTTCTTATGTACACATTTGTGCCTTCATAGATAAGTTTACTGACTACATTTACTGGAAAATAGCCCTTCCAAAAAGGGAATGTAAATTTCATGCTGAAAAGTTTCATACATTTTTAAAGGAATTTCAGTACAGAATTCTTTAAATTATTGATTTAAGTGGCCAAGCTTTTTAAAATAAAGTTTCCAAATATCCTGTAACTAAAAGATTATTTTGATACGGAATTAGAAATTTTAGGCGAAGAATAGCAATGCCCCAAACTGCACATACATAAGAAGAAACTATTCAGCATTTCTGCATGACTATGCATGACCTACCTTGGTATGCATTGCTCCATAGAAGCATCTTAAGACTCAAAGGCTCTTGGCCCAGTGGCAGCCTCTGTGTACCATATTTTTCAGACCTTGGGAATGAGCAGTAATACTTACAGGCACGTCAGAGCATAGCATGGTAATAAGACATGTTCAATGAGAAAACACCAGAACTTTATGCATCTGGCATTTTCTCAACATGTTTTCCTGACAGAAGCTCAAATACAGTATTTTTCAGTTAAATCAGATACTTGGAAATCCCAAGTTTATTTATAAACTAAAATGTCAGTTTTCTAATAGGATTTATTGAAATGTCAAAATGTTTCTTCCCACAGTTAAATTATACCTTCCCTAAACTAGGAAGTAATACTCCTGGATGTGTTCATGAGGGCATATAGAAAATGAAGCAAAGCACAAAAGTCCATCACTTCTGATAATTATGTACATGAAAACACTTGTAAACTAGCTTGCTCTTAACTCAGACAAAAAATATACTCCTTAGCATTTCTCGTATCATTGAGGCTTCTCACATAAAGGTTATGGTAATGAAATTCTGTAAGACAGAATTTTCAAAGAAGGTACTATGGCATAGACCAACTTCTAGAGGATGCTTAACAAAGGTGGGGGAGTGTAGTGTGAATGTAGTTGTGTCCCTTTCTTTCCAGATTGGACATCTGTCATGGTCACATTGTATCTTTATGCCATTCTTGTCACATGCCCTGAATTCCCCTGCTCTCAGAAATGATAAACCATACGTCTATGTGGTTGTAACCAATCCTAATGCTTGCTGTTTCATTCATTTGTTCAACAGATATATTTGAATCCTTTCAAAAAATATTAGGCCGGGCTTCCCTGGTGGCACAGTGGTTGAGAGTCCGCCTGCTGATGCAGGTGACACGCGTTCATGCCCGGGTCCGGGAAGATCCCACATGCCGCGGAGCGGTTAGGCCCGTGAGCCATGGCCAAGCCTGTGCGTCTGGAGCCTGTGCTCCACGGTGGGAGAGGCCACAAGAGTGAGAGGCCCGCGTACCTCAAAAAAAAATAATAATACTAGGCTGAGTCACTTCCAGGACCTGCAAATTGTACTCCTTGTAGAAGATATTTATCCAGAACCTTTAAAAAGTACTATAAATAAGTAGATGTATCCATATTTTACACCCAGAGACAAGGGGGAAAAAAATAGTTCTAGTAAACTTTCAGGAAACAGCTAATCATATTTCTTCCAACAGTCTCCAGTTAGGCTGACAAGATAAAGCACATGGCCCATCCCACTGTTTGAAAGTATTTCTTCATTAGTGATGATGGCATGAGCAATGGAGCATGTACAGTTAGATGCCAGTGCAATAATGAAAAACAATGAATCATCACTGGAACTTTGCAAAGAAGCATATTTTGCAATTAAACCTATTTTGTTGAAGAGGAAATATCAGGATAAAGTTGTTCTGCTTTAGCATATATGCAGAATAGTCTTCTGTGATATAAAATTACAAAACAGAATACATTACAAAGAAGGCTTCCATATAACAAATTATTATGTATTCACATACTAATAGCTCATTTATTTAGTCAATAAATGCTTATTGGGTACTATCCTGTACAGGCATTGTTCAGTGGATACAATCACACTCTAATTCCTTCAAGGAGTCACAGTCTAGAAAAATGTAATGTGGCACAGTAGAGCTATGGGTAAAAATCACTGATATTAGGAAGAAAAGGAAATGAGCGTATCAGAGAAGAGAAAATAAAGGTAAAATGAAAGAAAAGACATAAATAATATCTTGTAATACAAACTTGAGGTCTCAAGGCTTAACTGAATTCCTGGGGCACTCAAATGACAGTAGGAAGAAAGAGAGAGAAAGAGTGAGAGACAGAGGGAGAGAGATTCTTTCCCCTTACTATTCTCCTATCACTTTCTCAAATTTGTCTAATTCTCTACAGAGAACCTGACAAATTTAATCTATCCACATTTCCTTTAGACAGGCAATATGATTTCTAGCAGCATATTCAAATATAACAAATTCACCTACAAGGAAAACCATCAGTTTGTCATCAAGAGATTTTAGTTTTACGTGAAAAGCATTTCAGTAAAATGAACTTGATAGCTCTCGGCCACCAAGAGAATAGTTTAATTCACTTAAGCTTAAAATCACGTATTATATACTTTTGCTCTAATTTTAAAACAGAAGTTTTCCTGTTTATTCATTCAGTCTAACTTCAAAACACATCTTCCAAAGTTTAGAATATAGTCATCAAGCAGATAATTATCCATTAAGACCTAACAATGCACAAAGAAGCTGTGTTCAGACTACAAAATTAGCCTCATAAGGAATTTAAATCTAAAGCAGTTATCTATTTCTCACATCAAGTCATCTTATCTAGAATCTACCTTTCAGCAAACTATTAAGATTCTTCCACCTGAATTCTCTATGCCCAGCAAACCAACTTGGTAATTAAATCATTTATTTAGGGCATGTTCAGAGTCTAACAGAACTTTGACTTTGGTTACCTTTAAATGCTAGAGTTTATGTGCTTAGTTCTTTAAATTATGCTCTATCTCCATAAAGATTTTTTAATAAATTTATTTATTGATGCGTTGGGTCTTCGTTGCTGCGCACGGGCTTTCTCTAGTTGCGGCAAGCAGGGCCTACTCTTCCTTGTGGTACGCAGGCTTCTCATTGCAGTGGCTTCTCTTGTTGCAGAGCACAGGCTCTAGGCGTGTGGGCTTCAGTAGTTGTGGCACATGGGTTCAGTAGTTGTGGCTCGTGGGCTCTAGAGCACAGACTCAGTAGTTGTGACACACGGGCTTAGTTGCTCTGCAGCATGTGGGATCTTCCCGGATCAGGGCTCAAACCCGTGTCCCCTGCATTGGCAGGCAGATTCTTAACCACTGCGTCATCAGGAAAGCCCTCCGTAAAGACTTCTAAAGCCATTTAAGAGCTCCTCAACAGCCAGGATACAGCTAAGCTAACTGACCATGAAATACCTATGACTACACTTCACAGACAATATTATTCCATTTCCAGATAGATGTCTTTGCCACAGTAAGAATGGGGCTGAGCAAAGTATCTGAGCTGCAAAAGATCTATTCGCTTGTTTATTGAGCCTGGAAGGAAAATTTTTCTAGTGGGGTGTCATCTTCAAATTCACCAGATGCAAATGCTCGGTTTCAGACACTTGGAATTTGAAATCTCTCCCTACAGCATCACTTTTTAACTAATAGTACATCAACCAGCAGAAAGAGCATCTGTGCAAAAGAGCAGCACTGGAGGCAATGCTTCAATCCTGCAACAGCTCCCTGCTGGAGAAGATGCTGGAGCTGTTGGAATCCAAGGAGGCCCAGTCAACGCCATCCTACTCCCCTCAGTTCTGAGCCATTGAAAGATAAGACAAGCGTACAAAGTAAATGGAAATCCAGAATACCATCCTTGTCACTAAGTGTGAGAACCAACTAGGCTCGAAAGCTCGCTGCCCTCCAAATCCAGCTCTAGGAACAGACTCCCCACAGGAAAGTTTCAGTCTGTAGAGCAAAACATTTACACAAGTCACTGTTTTCTCTCCTCCAGAGTAGAGGAAAGGGGAAAGAAACCCCAAATGCCTTTCATTTAAGACTATTGATAGCTTAGCTCCTGACAACTGGTAAATGTAGATCAATGCCGTTTCCTACCAGCCAGATAATTCAATCACCCATGACTAGTGTGGAGTAAAAGACCTGGCATGTTTAGGGGAAATTTCTCCTCTGAGAAACTGGAAGAGTGAAGTAGTGTCTCATGTCACAACTGACAAGAACCAATATACAGTGGATTTCTGTCCTGTAAGGTGGCTCCTTCCATTTTACAGAATCGCACAGGCTTTACTGAGGAAGCTTAGAAGATGAGGGTCTGAAAAGAGAGGACCTCAGTCCCCCATCCTATGACCATCCCACAGAGAAGTGACTGAGGACCAGGGTGCTTTGATGCACATGCAACACGTATTCACATTCCAGGGGAAGGACCCCGCCACAACCCACCATGACTTCTCTCCTTAGAGGGAAAACACTAGATCTTTGGGGGGGGGGCAGCTATTTACAGGAGTTGTATGGGGAAAGCAAGCTGCCCACCACCTGGAGACCATGTTTTCAGGTACAGCTTCTAGTGACAAAGGAAAGGAGACCACCAGTCCCCTGGGATACTAATTTTTTTTTTTTTTGCATTACGCGGGCCTCTCCCATTGCGGAGCACAGGCTCCGGACACGCAGGCTCAGCGGCCACGGCTCACGGGTCCAGCCGCTCTGCGGCATGTGGGATCTGCCCGGACCAGGGCACGAACCCGCGTCTCCTGCATCGGCAGCCGGACTCTCAACCACTGTGCCACCAGAGAAGCCCTGGGATACTAAATTTCAGTGTAGCCCCTCCTGTTGGGTGATGGGGGAACCTGGCTCATTGTCCAGACTACCCAAAGTGAGCTCACAGCGTCATTGTTTAAGAATTCCACTTGTCGTACCACAACTTCCCTT
Organism: Phocoena sinus; assembly: GCF_008692025.1. Lineage (NCBI taxonomy): Eukaryota > Metazoa > Chordata > Mammalia > Artiodactyla > Phocoenidae > Phocoena > Phocoena sinus. Next base: position 118,330,513 of record NC_045764.1, on the reverse strand, counting down.
ATTAAGGGGTATGTAAAAGAGAGAAAGTTACCAAGTCCTCCTACTATAACTTCCAGATATTCTGAAATAGAGGTGAGCTCATATGAATGTTTAAAACATACTCAATGGAACAGCACTTAACAGGAATACTTATTCCTCTAACAACTACAGGAAGGAAAGATAATGCCTTCTTACCAATAGAAACTGATTTCCAAGTTTTTTTTAATAAGGAGTTGTTCTACACACATGAAGAAACTTAATGGCAGTGAATTGGTAGATTCAACTCAGCTGTAACTGAATCAGTTGATGACTTACTGAGGGAAAACGAGATACTAGAATACTCAAAGGAGAAGAAAGCAAACTTAAAATGGGAGATCTTGACCCTCCTTTCATAACAACCTCTCCTTCAGTGGAAAGATAAAAAATTGGCACCTCTTCAAATAAAGCTCTAATATGTGGTCTAATAGAGATGTGTTTCAAAAAGCAATACCTATAATACTACGAGAGAAATTTCCCATTAGCGAATGGTGGATGGTCAATGACTAACAATGAATTCTCATTATTATGCTATTAAAGTGTATTTCCACCAAGCAGTAATAATCTCTTCAATTAATTAATTCTGCAGTCATTTATCACAGTGTAACAGCTGCCAAAGCAGGCTAACAGTTTAGTAAAATGCAGTGCTCGTTCACCTTCACACAACAGTGAGCTGCTTAGACTGTTATATAATCATAGTAACGCCATTCATACATCCTTTCAGTTACATCCATTCAGTTGTGCAAACCAGAAACCACAGAGCTGGGTCGCCCAGAAGTGCCAGTTCCACAGAGAGAAATTCAAAGCAATTTCCAATGTCATTCTACCATCCTTGATTGATTTTCTGTTATTATTTAACCCAATTTTTGACTTTTTCTTATTCATTGAACTTTCATTGCCATCCTTTTTCCTCCATTTTGTTTTATTTTCCCTCTTACTATTCATTATATCTGTCAAGGGTTCCAAAAGCACTGCTTGTTACATGATGAAATAACAAGAAAAAGCCCCTTATTACAACAGAAAAGAAGGCCCATCTAGGAGAGAACAGGTGAAATCTGTTACAAAAGGGAGGTTATGTTGATACAGCCACTATGGAGAACAGTATGGAGGTTCCTTAAAAAACTAAAAATAGAATTACCATATGATCCAGCAATCCCACTACTGGGCATATACCCAGAGAAAACCATAATTCAAAAAGACACATGCACCCCAATGTTCACTGCAGCACTATTTACAACAGCCAGGTCATGGAAGCAACCTAAATGCCCATCGACAGACCAATGGATAAAGATGTGGTACATATATACAATGGAACTTTACTCAGCCATAAAAAGGAAAGAAATTGGGTCATTTGTAGAGACGTGGATGGGTCTAGAGACTGTCATACAGAGTGAAGTAAGTCAAAAAGAGAAAAACAAATATCATATATTAACGCATATATGTGGAACCTAGAAAATGGTACAGATGAACCGGTTTGCAGGGCAGAAATAAAGACACAGATGTAGAGAATAAACGTATGGACACCAAGCGGGGAAAGTGGGTGGGGGGGATGTATTGGGAGATCGGGATTGACATATATACACTAATATGAATAAAATGGATAATTAATAAGAACTGTATAACAAAAATTTTTTAAGTAAAAAGAAACCAGAGCTACCTTTCCCGTAAAACACATTCATCAAATTGAGGCCATTTGCAAAAAAAAAAAAAGGGAAGTTATGGAAAAGAAGCCTCAAAGGGGTAGAGGAAGAAACTGTGTACATGCTGCGTCAGACCCTTCACTTCTACCGGCAGAGCTGAAGACAGAAAGCAAAAATTACTAAGCCAGGAATGCATAAAAGGGTCCCAGTCCTGCTGCACATCAAACAAATATTGTATAAACATTTTTAGAGCAGCCTTCCCTTGCTCCAAACAAGCAAAAACCTAGGACTCAAAAGTATTCTGTGGCTCTGCCTAGCTCTGCTCCAGGAACACTGGCCTGCTGTAGAGGACTTTTGGAAATTCTGGGAATATGGACAAAAATCCCAAAATGTGACCAATAATTACTTTCTTATGTCCTTGAAAAGTGGGGGCTAAATGTCTGAATTAATTTGACTTTAAAACATGAGTGGTGTGATAATCCTTAAAGAATTATGAGTAAAACTTATCCTCCTCATTTCAGATAGCTGTCAGTACTAAAGAAGTTGTTAAACGCTTCTTTGTGTGTTAAGAATTATAAAGCCAATCATCTCTGTCCTGAGAGTTAACTCAATTAAGACTATTAAAAAATATCATGTGGTTTCTAACCATAAATGTATCAGGCATACCAAAGGATAAATAAAATTAGCAGCCTATACAAAGCCTATAGTATCAACAGTATTTTATAGCACACAAGTGTTGATAGATTAATTGAACAATCTGAATTCAGCAGAGTCCAAACATAGGATGGTTTTGTCTTTAATAATCATTTGAATCTCCCTTTCTTACCTCTTAAAAAAATCTGAGCCGGAGTCTACAATTTTCCAAACCTGCCCAAATTTAAGACTTCAATTTCACATCCAATAAACATTCCCCTCTCCTAACCCAGGCTCTTTGTACTTCCCCTTCTTGCCTCCCATTTCTGGCTTTAGCTTTTCCTTTGTTGAAGCAGAAAGAAGAGTTTAAAGAAACGTGCCAAAAACATTCCTACCTGCCTTGCAGTTGCAGTCCTCTCGCAGCCAAAAACTTTCTCTCTGTGGTAGGTGTTGAACCGCTTCTTTTATTGAGGAGAACGCACGTGGATTCTATTGGGTGTCTCTTGGAGGATACCTCCCCACTGCATAGCCTTCTAATGTGAAACACCTGCACTGGCTCAGTGCTTCCAACCTTGCATCAAATACCATCACTGGTGATCAAGTACACGTGGTTCCTTCACAGTAGGTAGCCCCCTATGTAAAATTCTACCTCTTGGTGTCCTAAACAATGGATGCACGAGCTTCTCACCTGCTGCTCCCTCTCTACCTTGTAGTTGCTCTGAGTTTGCCCCACCACGGCTTACATAATTGTGGAGCAGATCTGCAAGCCTGCCATGGGAACAGACATCTAATCCATGACTGAGACACCAATGCCATCCTCTTCCAAGCACCCCCAATTCCTGTGAGGTATTCTCCTCAACCCCTTTTATCTTGGTTTGTGAATATCCTTGAAGCCCGTAACTTTTGTTGATATCTACTGGGAATGATAGTTGGAGTAGCAAGGCCAATTCAACTGTCTCTTTTCATGTGATGTGTTCTTTTTAAGTTAAGGTTAATTGAAATATGACAGTATGTTAATTTCTGGTGTACAGCATAATGAGTCAATATGTGTATTATTGCAAAATGATCACCACAATGTCTAATTAACATCTATCACCATATGTAGTTAAAAAAATTTTTTCCTGTGATGAGAACTTCTAAGATCTCTCTTAGCAACTTTCAGATATGCAATACAACATTATTAACTATAGTTGCCATGCTTTACATTACATCCCCATGACATTTATAACTAGAACTTTATACCTTTTGCCCCCTTCACCCATTTCATGCTATTTCATATTTGTTTTATTCTTTGTGCCTTTAAAAAATGTTTTTTAGGGGCTTCCCTGGTGGCGCAGTGGTTAAGAATCCGCCTGCCAATGCAGGGGACTCGGGTTCGAGCCCTGGTACTGGAATATCCCATATGCCGCAGAGCAACTAAGCCCGTGCACCACAACTACTGAGCCTGCGCTCCAGAGCTCGTGAGCCACAACTACTGAGTCCGCGAGCCACAACTACTGAAGCCCACGTGCCTAGAGCCTGTGCTCTGCAACAAGAGAAGCCACTGCAATGAGAGTCCCATGCACCGCAACGAAGAGTAGCCCCCACTCGCCACAACTAGAGAAAACCCACACACAGCAACAAAGACCCAATGCAGCCAAAAATAAATAAAATAAATTTTTTTTTAAATTTGTTTTTTAAATGTTTTTTAGTCCATGCTATCTCTTACTAGGATACCAAAGGGAGATACTCAGGGCTTACTGATGGCTTTCTGCAGAACATGGAAACACTCGTTAGTTTTCTACAGTTTGGGGTTTTAGCAAAAATTCCAAAATAAGAAGAGTCTCATTCACCATCCTGTTACACATTGTTAACCAAAATTTGGGGAAGACGAGAATTTTTTCAGGCTGCACTAATCCCAGAATTACTATTTTCCCTTATATAACCAGGGATATTTATAAAACAATTTCATCACTGTATTGAAAAAGACATTTCTAGAGGCCCTTGGCAGTTAGGAGTCACTTCAGTGAAGACCCACACCTTCATCTTTTCCATCTTGTTCCATTCTTGGTAAAAGCAAATGGAAATGATTATGTGACGATAGAATCTCCCTCTTCTTTGGAAGGAAAACCAAGAAATCAAAATGATGAGCTCTTCTTTGAGAAGTCATTGTGATTGCTTTTTCTCTTTAGTCATTTTCTCTTGCATTCACTATATTTATCTCAAACCTTTACTCCATCTCTCATATTCAGTTTTAAGTTTTCCATTCCTTTCTGCTTCTAAGTTACTTATTGTATTTGTAATAGTATTGTTTTGGTTCTCAATTTGTATTCTTATTTCAGCAATTCCTTTTTATCCCATTCTGGTCTTTAACCATCTTATCTTTGAGCCCTGGTTTTAATAAATTCATATTTTCAGTACACTTCTCTGAAGAGTGAATCAACAGGAACGTGCTTTCTGGATAATGTTTCCTTTTAGACTCCGTTTTTTTCTGTGCTTTGTATACTAGTTTCCTTCTCTCTTTACCCCTTGGAATGTATGCATAGGTTTTTATATGTTTGTTTTTGGTTGTTTGCCATAGTTACCGTTCTTTTTGTTGTTTTTGTTGCTTGTTTTGTTTTAATAGTGCTTAATGTGGGAAGCTCTGTCCAGAACACATTTCCTCTGACATTGCGTGTATTGAAATTTCCTGATTTTCCTTCAACCATATCTGGGACTGTGTGTCTTGCAGGCTCTATCCACTTCTCTACTGCCTAAAATCATGGGGCTGAAGGAGGGGTTGTCTTCACCAGAACAAAGTGCAGTCCTTGCTGGGAGACCCGAGGCTCTGATCAGTCTGATATCTAGTACTAGGGCTCACTCCACTCACCCATGGGTTTCCCACTCCTCAGGCTTGGTTTTGTTACCCCAACTCAGCACAGCTCTCTAAAACGGAAAGAACTACAGCTGTCCCTGCCTCTCCAGAGATACTATAATGCCAGGTAGGGGCTTCTTCCATCAAGGATTTTTTCTTCACTTCCCCCAGGGAAGATCTTGAGTGTAACTATTTGAGATACACCGTCCCTAATACAGAATTTCTTTCCTGGTGCCCAAATTCTGGCCCTTCTCCTCTGCCCACAGTTGCAGACTCATGACCTCCACTACAAGTCATTCTCACCCCAAATTCGAGCACCAGTTCTACCAGCAGAATGGAGAAAGAAAAAGGATTCAAAAATACGTTAAGAACTTGTAGTGTACCAGGTGCTTTGTATAGTAGTTAACTTAATTTTCACAACGCTCTTATTTGTTTTAGGTTGAGAAAACCAGAAAATTTAAGGAAGTTTAATAACTTTCCAGAAAAAGAAAGAGAAGTAGAATTTTATCCTAGGTCTGATCAACCTCAAAGCTGTGTTCTCTCTGCTACACCCAATGGTGTGATGTTAAATGTTTAACAACCAGTGGAGGGGTGTGGGGAGAGAGCTGGTTTATCACATTTGCAATTCCATGATGTAATACTCCACCATGATCAATTCAGGCTAACTGTAATACAGACAAGGCTGGCTGTAACATCACAGTTGGCCTACCATATTTGTGATTCCATCTGTGGTTGGTTGAACCCACTGATACTACGCCACTTTATATAAAGAACTGGTGCATCTGTGGATTTTGGTATTCAGGGGAATCCTGGAACCAATCCCCTGCAGATACTGCGGGACAACTGTATTAACATTTACCTATTTTTACCAATGAAATAATGTTGATATTATTTCAACAATATTAACAGACAGTTAATATTATACATTAGCCTGACAGATTGTCATTGTGTAAAGTAAACCAAAATACTAAGAAAATCCAGTTTGAGATGTGAAAACTTATACAACAGCTTTTTAAGAAATATTAATCATAAAGGACTTAATGGTAAAGATTGTTCAGAGTGATTCAGGGTCTTGAAGCTCTGTAAGTGTTTCTGACATTACCAAATAGATTAAACTGATGTTACAAACATTCAGCTATGAGGGCAATCCCCATTAAGAGGGTTTCTTAAGAAAAATTACTTAACTAATTTCTCCCATCCCAGGCACCAGAATTTTGACTGTAATATTCCAACGGGGTCTACCCAAATCATTCACAAATAAATAACAACGCTTAGAGGGTTCATTTACCAAGGGACTATGAAAGTGACAAACATGCTTGCTTGCAAACAATTGAATACAATCTCTAAAACAGAAGCGAATTCATAATACAATGGCTTTAACTAAGTTATAAATACATACATAAGCATAGCTGATTCTCCATAGTGGAGGTCTAATATCAAGTTCTGAATGCTCTAAGGAATTAAGAATCTTAGCCAGTGAGACCCATCCTAGAAGGCCTAGATCCCTCTCCTGCCTTACATTTGTCATGATATCCCATAATGGTGACACATTAGGCATCCTCTGATGGCATCCAGCTCGATATTACTCTGTAATCACTTTACAACCATTTTCACTGCACTCCATGAAGTTGTCATCACCCATCAATTACCTGCTGCTGGCTCAGGAAGTCAATGACAAGAGATGGGAGCTCCCCCATCTCTAATAATATTTATTTCCATAAAACTTCAGTAGAGCAACAGAAGTGTAATTTCCCATAGAGGTCCCAATTGGAGATTTGACTTGTTATGTGGTTATTTAGATATGAATTATTAACCTTGCTACTTTTGCCTGACCCCTTGCTGCTGTCACTGTTGCTGTTGCTGTTCCTCCTTCCTTCTCTCCCTTTTGGTCATTTTACTGGCATCATTTGCACTTTCCCCAACAGGTAAGGAGGAGAAAATACATGTCGTAAAACCCAAACAAATATATTCATCAAAATTTAAGGTAAACAGGGGCTTCCCTGATGGCGCAGTGGTTGAGAGTCCGCCTGCCGATTCAGGGGACATGGGTTCGTGCCTCCGTCCGGGAGGATCCCATATGCCGCAGAGCGGCTGGACTCGTGAGCCATGGCCACTGATCCTGCGTGTCCAGAGCCTGTGCTCTGCAGCGGGAGAGGCCACAACAGTGAGAGGGCCGTGTACCGTAAAAAAAAATTAAATTAAAAAAAATAAGGTAAACATTTCTACTGAAGAGAAAAATTAACATATAACTGGATAATATAAAACTTGTTATTGGGCTTCCCTGGTGGGACCGTGGTTAAGAATCTGCCTGCCAATGCAGGGGACTCGGGTTTGAGCCCTGGTACTGGAAGATACCAAATGCCACAGAGCAACTAAGCCTGTGCACCACAACTACTGAGCCTGTGCTCTAGAGCCCATGTGCCACAACTACTGAGCCCACATGCCACAACTACTGAAGCCCGTGCACCTAGAGCCTGTGCTCTGCAACAAGAGAAGCCACTGCAATGAGAAGCCCATGCACCGCAACAAAGTGTAGTCCCCACTCACCGCAACTACAGAAAGCCCGCTGACAATGAAAACCCAATGCACCCAAAAATAAAATAAATAAAAAATAAATGTATTTTAAAAATTTGTCATTGAATTAATATTTTTAATTTTCTAAACCTAAGTAAAAAGACTTGGGTTTCCCTGGTGGCGCAGTGGTTGAGAGTCCGCCTGCCGATTCAGGGGATGCGGGTTCGTGCCCCGGTCTGGGAGGATCCCATGTGCCGCGGAGCGGATGGGCCCGTGACCCATGGCCACTGAGCCTGCATGTCCAGAGCCTGTGCTCTGCAACGGGAGAGGCCACAGCAGTGAGAGGCCCGCATACCACAAAAAAAAAAAAAAAAAAAGACTTAAACCTAAGTCCCTCCCTTGTAAACCTAAGTAAAAAGAACTACACATATTACGTTTTTGGGACTTCCCTGGCGGTCAGGTGTTTAAGACTTCACCTTCCAATGCAGGGGGTGCAAGTTCAATCTCTGGTCAGGGAGCTAAGATTCCACATGTCTTGCGGCCAAAAAACCAAAACATAAAACAGAAGCAATACTGTAACAAATTCAATAAAGACCTTAAAAATGGTCCACATCAAAACAAAAATTACATTTTTATGTGAAATGAATTTTCCAATTGTAAATCTGCTAAATAAAAAGTAATTTAAGCAGCAATACTGTAAAGCTGTTACCACAAAAAAAATTTGTCATAACCAATGATTCTAATTCTCTTAAAAATGTGCACCACGACAATAAGTATAATGATCTCATTTGACTATATTATAAATATGATATGTAATTTTTGAATAGCCAGACTTTCAGATTCCTATAACTTCCCAGAGGGATTACTACAAGAAAAGTAAAGTCAGGATAGGATCAACTAGTCTGGCATTTATTATCTCTTGAATAACAAAATGTCTTAAGAGAACCACAGAAAATACCTAAGAGAAATTACCACAGGGCACATCTCCTTCCTCTCTTTTCACTCCTAGCTGTTTAAAATGCAAACCAACTCGCCAGGGTCCTGACTTATTCTCTCCAATTTCTGAATGTCAAACACAGACAGCAATTGTTGGCTGTCAGGGTATGAAGTCTGTGGAAGCAGAGAAACTGGACATCTGGCATTTCAACATTCTGGAGCAAGTGATATAATTATTTAATTAGTGTAAGAGAAAAGCATCTACACAAAGATCCAGGCATCCACTCTGTCATCAAAAATGTCTCTAAAATAGCAAACACATATTAAGGGACTGAGAAAAGGAATAATATTGTACAAACTAGATTAACATTTCAATGATAAAAGGAAATCTAAAGTAACAAAAATAGGATTTAATTATCATAAGTAAATCCATAAAATTGCTGTTTGCTGAAGAATACTTTTTATACATTTATGAAGTTACTGAAAGTTTACATTTTCTATTGCTCAAAACTAAAAAAGTTATCTCAGTTTCGAGAGAAGATGGCAGAGGAGTAAGAAGCGATCACCTTCCTCCCCACAGATACATCAGAAATACATCTACACGTGGAACTGCTCTTATAGAACACACACTGAAAGCTGGCAGAAGACCTCAGACCTCCCAAAAGGCAAGAAACTCCCCACGTACCTGGGTAGGGCAAAAGAAAAAAGAAAAAAAAAAGAGACAAAAGAATAGGGATGGGACCTGCTCCTCTGGGAGGGAGCCGTGAAGGAGGAAAGGTTTCCACACACTAGGAACCCTTCGGGGGCTGAAACTGCGGGTGGCAGAGGGGGAAGCTTCGGAGCCACGGAGGAGAGCACAGCAAGAGGGTTGCAGGGGGCAAAGCGGAGAGATTCCCGCACAGAGGCTCGGTGCCGACCAGCACTCACCAGCCCGAGAGGCGTTTCTGCTCATGCACCGGAACGGGCGGGGCTGGGAGCTGAGGCTAGGGCTTCAGTTGGATCCCAGGGAGACGACTGGGGTTGGCAGCGTGAACACAGCCTGAAGGGGTTAGTGCACCACGGCTAGCCGGGACGGAGTCCGGGAGAAGTCTGGAGCTGCTGAAGAGGCAAGAGAATTTTTCTTCCTTCTTTGTTTCCTGGTGCATGAGAGGGGATTAAGCGCGCCACTTAAAGGAGCTCCAGAGACGGGCGCGAGCCACGGCTATCAGCGTGGACCCCAGAGACGGGCATGAGACGCTAAGACCGCTGCTACCGCCACCGAGAAGCCTGTGGGTGAGCACAGGTCACTATCCACACCTCCCCTCCCGGGAGCCTGTGCAGCCTGCAACTGCCAGGGTCCCGAGATCCAGGGACAACTTCCCCAGGAGAACGCACGGCACGCCTCAGGCTGCTGCAACGTCATGCTGGCCTCTGCTGCCACAGGCTCGCCCCGCATCCGTACCCCTCCCTTCCCCCAGCCTGAGTGAGCCAGAGCCCCCGAATCAGCTGCTCCTTTAACCCCGTCCTGTCTGAGCGAAGAACAGACGCCCTCAGGCGACCTACACGCAGAGGCGGGGCCAAATCCAAAGCTGAACCCTGGGAGCTGTGCGAACAAAGAAGAGAAAGAGAAATCTCTCCTAGCAGCCTCAGAAGCAGGGGATTAAAGCTACACGATCAACTTGATGTACCCTGCATGTGTGGAACACATGAATAGACAACGAATCATCCCAAATTGAGGAGGTGGACTTTGGGAGCAAGATATATTATTTTTGCCCCCTTTCCTCTTTTTGTGAGTGTGTATGTGTATGCTTCTGTGTGAGATTTTGTCTGTATAGCTTTGCTTTCACCATTTGTCCTAGGGTTCTGACAGTCCGTTTTTTTTTTCTTTTTCTCTTTTTACTTTTAAAAATTTATTTTTCTTAATAATAATTTTTTATTTTAATAACTTTGTTTTTATCTTACTTTATTTTATTTTACTCTCTTTCTTTCTTTCTAATTTTTCTCCTTTTTACTCTGAGCCGTGTGGATGAAAGGCTCTTGGTGCTGCAGCCAGGAGTCAGCGCCGTGCCTCTGAGGTGGGAGAGTCAACTTCAGGACACTGGTCCACAAGAGACCTCCCAGCTCCACATAATATAAAACGGCGAAAATCTCCCAGGGATCTCCATCTCAACACCAAGAGCCAGCTTCACTCTACGACCAGCAAGCTACAGTGCTGGACAACCTATGCCAAACAACTAGCAAGACAGGAACACAGCCCCATCCATTAGCTGAGAGGCTGCCTAAAATCATAATAAGGCTACAGACACCCCAAAACACACCACCAGACGTGGACCTCCCCACCAGAAAGACAAGATACAGCCTCATGCACCAGACACAGGCACTATTACCCTCCACCAGGAAACCTACACAACCCACTGAACCAACCTTAGCCTCTAGGGACAGACACCAAAAACAACAGGAACTACGAACCTGCAGCCTGCAAAAAGGAGACCCCAAACACAGTAAGATAAGCAAAATGAAAAGACAGCAGATGAAGGAGCAAGGTAAAAACCCACCAGACCTAACAAATGAAGAGGAAATAGGCAGTCTATCTGAAAAAGAATTCAGAATAATGATAGTAAAGATGATCCAAAATCTTGGAAATAGAATACACAAAATGCAAGAAACATTTAACAAGGACGTAGAAGAACTAAAGATGAAACAAACAATGATGAACAACACAATAAGTGAAATGAAAAATACTCTAGATGGGATCAATAGCAGAATAACTGAGGCAGAAGAACAGATAAGTGACCTGGAAGATAAAATAGTGGAAATAACTACTGCAGAGCAGAATAAAGAAAAAAGAATGAAAAGAACTGAGGACAGCCTCAGAGACCTCTGGGACAACATTAAACACACCAACATTCGAATTATAGGGGCCCCAGAAGAAGAAGAGAAAAAGAAAGGGACTGAGAAAATATTTGAAGAGATTATAGTTGAAAACTTCCCTAATATGGGAAAGGAAATATTTAATCAAGGCCAGGAAGCACAGAGAGTCCCATACAGGATAAATCCAAGGAGAAACATGCCGAGACACATATTAAACTATCAAAACTTAAACACATAGAAAACATATTAAAAGCAGCAAGGGGAAAACAACAAATAACACACAAGGGAATTCCCGTAAGGTTAACAGCTGATCTTTCAGCAGAAACTCTACAAGCCAGAAGGGACTGGCAGGACATATTTAAAGTGATGAAGGAGAAAAACCTACAACTAAGATTACTCTACACAGCAAGGATCTCATTAAGATTTGATGGAGAAATTAAAACCTTTACAGACAAGCAAAAGCTGAGAGAGTTCAGCACCACCAAACCAGCTTTAAAACAAATGCTAAAGGAACTTCTCTAGGCAAGGAATACAAGAGAAGGAAAAGACCTACAATAACAAATCCAAAACAAGTAAATGGGAATAGGAACATACATATCAATAATTACCTTAAATGTAAATGGATTAAATGCTCCCACCAAAAGACACAGACTGGGTGAATGGATACAAAAACAAGACCCGTATATATGCTGTCTACAAGAGACCCACTTCAGACCTAGGGACACATACAGATGGAAAGTGAGGGCATGGGAAAAGATATTCCATGCAAATGAAAATCAGAAGAAAGCTGGAGTAGCAATTCTCATATCAGACAAAATAGACTTAAAGACTATTACAAGAGACAAAGGAGGGCACTACATAATGGTCAAGGCCGATCCAAGAAGAAGATATAACAATTGTAAATATTTATGCACCCAGGGCTTCCCTGGTGGCGCAGTGGTTGAGAGTCTGCCTGCCGACGCAGGAGACACTGGTTCGTGCTCCAATCCGGGAAGATCCTACATGCCACGGAGCAGCTCGGCCCGTGAGTCATGGCCGCTGAGCCTGCGCATCCAGAGCCTGTGCTCCGCAACGGGAGAGGCCACAACAGTGAGAGGCCCGCATACCACACACACACACACACACACAAATATATATATATATATTTATGCACCCAACATAGGATCACCTCAACACATAAGGCAAATACTAACAGCCATAAAAGGGGAAATTGACAGTAACACAATCATAGGAGGGGACTTTAACACCCCACTTTCACAAATGGACAGATCATCCAAAATGAAAATAAATAAGGAAACACAAGCTTTAAATGATACATTAAACAAGATGGACTTAATTGATATTTATAGGACATTCCATCCAAACACAACAGAATACATATTTTTCTCAAGTGCTCACGGAAAATTCTCCAGGATAGATCATATCTTGGGTCACAAATCTAGCCTTGGTAAATTTAAGAAAATTGGAATCACATCAAGTATCTTTTCCGACCACAACGCTATGAGAATACATATCAATTACAGGAAAAGATCTGTAAAAAATACAAACACATGGAAGCTAAACAATACACTACTTAATAACGAAGCGGCCACTGAAGAAATCAAAGAGGAAATCAAAAACTACCTAAAAACAAATGACAATGGAGACACGATGACCCAAAACCTATGGGATGCAGCAAAAGCAGTTCAAAGAGGGAATTTTATAGCAATTCAATCCTATATTAAGAAACAGGAAACATTTCAAATAAACAATCTAACCTTGCACCTAAAGCAATTAGAGAAAGAAGAACAAAAAAAATCCCAAATCTGGCAGAGGGAAAGAAATCATAAAGATCAGATCAGAAATAAATAAAAAAGAAATGAAGGAAGAGATAACAAAGATCAATAAAACTAAAAGCTGGTTCTTTGAGAAGATAAACCATTAGGCAAACTCATCAAGTAAAAAAGGGAGAAGACTCAAATCAATAGAATTAGAAATGAAACAGGAGAAGTAACAACTGACACTGCAGAAATACAAAAGATCATGAGAGATTACTACAAGCAACTCTATGCCAATAAAATGGACAACCTGGAAGAAACAGACAAATTGTTAGAAATGCACAACCTGCCGAGACTGAACCAGGAAGAAATAGAAAATATGAACAGACCAATCACAAGCCCTGAAATTGAAACTATGATTTAAAATCTTCCAACAAACAAAAGCCCATGACCAGATGGCTTCACAGGCAAATTCTATCTAACATTTAGAGAAGAGGTAACACCTATCCTTCTCAAACTCTTCCAAAATATAGCAGAGGGAGGAATACTCCCAAACTCATTCTACAAGGTCACCATCACCCTGATAACAAAACCAAAGATGTCACAAAGAAAGGAAACTACAAGCCAGTATCACTGATGAACATAGATGCAAAAATCCTCAACAAAATACTAGCAAACAGAATCCAACAGCACATTAAACGGATCATACACCATGATCAAGTGGGGTTTATTTAGAAATGCAAGGATTCTTCAATATACACAAATCAACCAATGTGATACACCATATTAACAAATTGAAGGAGAAAAACCATATGATCATCTCAGTAGATGCAGAGAAAGCTTTCGACAAAATTCAACACCAATTTATGATAACTCTTTAGAAAGTAGGCATAGAGGGAACTTTCTTCAACATAATAAAGGCCATATTTGACAAACCCACAGCCAACGTCGTCCTCAATCGTGAAAAACTGAAACCATTTCCACTAAGATCAGGAACAAGACAAGGTTGCCCACTCTCACCCCTCTTATTCAACATAGTTTAGGAAGTTTTAGCCATAGCAATCAGAGAAGAAAAAGAAATAAAAGGAATCCAAATCAGAAAAGAAGTAAAGCTGTCACTGTTTGCAGATGACATGATACTATACATAGAAAATCCTAAAGATGCTACCAGAAAACTACTAGAGCTAATCAATGAATTTGGTAAAGTAGCAGGATAACAAAATTAATGAACAGAAATCTCTGGCATTCTTATACACTAATGATGAAAAATCTGAAAGTGAAATTAAGAAAACACTCCCATTTACCATTGCAACAAAAAGAATAAAAAATCTAGGAATAAACCTACCTAAGGAGACAAAAGACCTATATGCAGAATATTATAACCCACTGATGAAAGAAATTAAAGATGACACAAATAGATGGAGAGATATACCATGTTCTTGGACTGGAAGAATCAACATTGTGAAAATGACTCTACTACCCAAAGCAATCTATAGATTCAATGCAATCCCTATCAAACTACCACTGGCATTTTTTTACAGAACTAGAACAAAAAATTTTCACAATTTGTATGGAAACACAAAAGACCTCGAATAGCCAAAGCAATCTTGAGAACGAAAAATGGAGCTGGAGGAATCAGGCTCCCTGACTTCAGACTATACTACAAAGCTACAGTAATCATGACAGTATGATACTGGCACAGAAACAGAAATATAGGTCAATGGAACAGGATAGAAAGCCCAGTGGTAAACCCCTGCACATATGGTCACCTTATCTTTGATAAAGGAGGCAAGAATATACAGTGGAGAAAAGACAGCCTCTTCAATAAGTGGTGCTGGGAAAACTGGACAGGTACATGTAAAAGTATGAAATTAGAACACTCCCTAACACCATACACAAAAATAAACTCAAAATGGATTAAAGACCTAAATGTAAGGCCAGACACTATCAAACTCTTAGAGGAAAACATAGGCAGAACACTCTATGACATAAATCACAGCAAGATCCTTTTTGACCCACCTACTAGAGAAAGGGTAGTAAAAACAAAAATAATCAAATGGGACCTAATGAAACTTGAAAGCTTTTGCACAGCAAAGGAAACCATAAACAAGACCAAAAGACAACCCTCAGAATGGGAGAAAATATTTGCAAATGAAGCAACTGGCAAAGGATTAATCTCCAAAATTTACAAGCAGCTGATGCAGCTCAATAACAAAACAAACAACCCAATCCAAAAATGGGCAGAAGCCCTAAATAGACATTTCTCCAAAGAAGATATACAGATTGCAATCAAATACATGAAAGAATGCTCAACATCATTAATCATTAGAGAAATGCAAATCAAAACTATAATGAGATATCATCTTACACCAGTCAGAATGGCCATCATCAAAATATCTAGAAACAATAAATGCTGGAGAGGGTGTGGAGAAAAGGGAATACTCTTGCACTGCTGGTGGGAATGTAAATTGATACGGCCACTATGGAGAACAGTATGGAGGTTCCTTAAAAAACTATAAATAGAACTACCATATGACCCAGCAATCCCACTACTGGGCATATACCCTGGGAAGACCATAATTCAAAAACAGTCATGTACCAAAATGTTCATTGCAGCTCTATTTACAATAGCCAGGACATGGAAGCAACCTAAGTGTCCATCAGCAGATGAATGGATAAAGAAGATGTGGCACATATATACAATGGAACATTACTGAGCTATAAAAAGAAACGAAATTGAGTTATTTGTAGTGAGGTGGATGGACCTGGAGTCTGTCATACAGAGTGAAGTAAGTCAGAAGGAGAAAAACATATACCGTATGCTAACACATATATATGGAATCTAAGGAAAAAAATGTCATGAAGAGCTTAGGGATAGGACGGGAATAAAGACACAGACCTACTAGAGCATGGACTTGAGGATATGGGGAGGGGGAAGGGTAAGCTGTGACAAACTGAGAAAGTGGCATGGACATATATACACTACCAAACATAGGGTGGATCACTAGTGGGAAGCAGCCGCGTGGTACAGGGAGATCAGCTAGGTGGTTTGTGACCACCTAGAGGAGTGGGATAGGGAGGGAGATGCAAGAGGGAAGAGATATAGAAACATATGTATATGTATAACTGATTCACTTTGTTGTAAAGCAGAAACTAACACAGCATTGTAAAGCAATTATACTCCAATAAAGATGTTAAAGAAAAAAAAGCAATCTCAGTTTGATCTTGTTTTAAAATTTATATAATTAAAATTCATTATTTCTTTCATTAGTCTTCAAATGCTCATTAAATGTTTTCTCCATAATTTATCATTTAGTGCTATCTTCAATACATAAATAATGATAAATTTGAACATTAATTGGAAAAAGTGTCCATTAAAGTTTTCCTTCGAATATCATTTCATCTGATATTATTTCAATTTAAAAATGAGACTTGAACAACATATATCAATAGCAGTGTGTGAATAGGTCAGCATTTCCCAAAGTGTGTTCCTTGGGAGGCTAGATCTAAGAATCTTTTTTAAAATAAATTCTTGTTTTGATATAAATGCCTTTTTAAGCATACTTTTTAGTATATCAAACACTCAGAAAAATACTCAAATTTTAAGTACATTGCTCAATGTATTTTCACAAAGTGAAACCAACACCCTGACCAAACCATTTCCAGCACCCCAGAAGCCCCTTTAAGTCCCCTTCCAGAGTAAACACTGTCCTTATATCTAATAGCATAAATTCATTTTGCCTGTCTAAAACTTGATATAAATAAATCATCCAGTATGTACTTTTTTGTGTCTGCCTGTTATAGCTCAAAATTATATTTGTGATATTTACCCATGTTATTCTTTGTAGTTATAGTTTGTTTATTCTCATCGCTATTACATTTCACTGTGTGAATTTATCACACTTTATTCATTCTACTGTTGATAACATTTGAGTTGTTTCCAGTTTGCAGATCCTAACAAGGAGTACTGCTATGAATATGTCCGTGTCTTTAGCACCTGCCTTTTGCTGAACGTATATATGCGCTTTTGTTGGATAGACTAAGAGTAGAATTGCTGGGGCATAAGGTAAGCATCTGTTTAGCTTTAATAATATTGCCAACCAGTTTTCCGAAGTGGTTACACTAATTTACACTTCTACCAACAGTGGATGAGCACTGCCATTGGTCTACATCCTTGACAATACTTAAAATTTTGTTTTTATTTTAGCCATTCCTTTGTAACCACATTTTGGTTTTACTTGCCTTTTCCTGTTGACTAGTGAATTTGAGTACTTTTCCATATCTCTGTTAGTGCTTTAAATATCTTCTCTGTTCAAATATTTTGTCCACTTTTTCTATTGGATTGTCTGTCTTTTTGACACTGCTTTACAACAGCAACAGCAGTTTTTAAAACCTTTTGTCAGATTTATATAGTACAAATATGTTGTCCCAGTCTTCAGCAGAATTCTTAATTTAAATGCAGGCAATTTACCATTCTTTTTCCTTTATGTTTCCCATTAAGAAAATATTAACCTCCATGTCGTGAAGATATTCTTTGTCCTCCATGTCATAATGACAGCCTCCTATATTTTCTCCTAAAAGCCATAGTTTCATCTCTCATATTTAGATATGAGGAAAGGATCTTTTTTTTCCTC
This sequence comes from Phocoena sinus, assembly GCF_008692025.1. Lineage (NCBI taxonomy): Eukaryota > Metazoa > Chordata > Mammalia > Artiodactyla > Phocoenidae > Phocoena > Phocoena sinus. Next base: position 118,312,701 of record NC_045764.1, on the reverse strand, counting down.
CTGTGGACATCTAATTGACCCAGTACCTTTCACTGAAAAGACGATACTTTATCCACTGTACTGCAGTTTCACCTTCATCATTAATTACTGTGAGGGTCTGTTATTAGACTCTGTATTCTATACCATTGGTCTGTTTGTCTACCTTTATACGAAAAACATACTGCCTTAATTACTAGTTCTACGAAATCTTAATAGGAGAGATCCCATTGGGATGACTATTCAATAAAGTTAAACCGTTTTTTTTTTTTTTGCTTTTGTTTTTCAAATTAAAAACAAACTATTTGAATTATCAGAAATCTTATTTAATATGATAAAATGTATTATAATTTTCTAACAGGAAGATATATCTCCTACAGTGTTTCCCAAACAAATTTAACTATGGAAATTTTTTTTCCTACAAATGTCTTATAGGGCTAGTGCTCTAAGTAATGCACTTTGGGAAATAAATAGATGTATGTTTTCAGGTTTTAAGAGCTGACCCCCAGGCCAGGTCCAAGTTATTGATGAAACATAGCTCTCAGCATGACATAGGTTTCCAATTTTCATCACAACCTGTATGAGGTCAATTACATTAAGCTCTCAACATCCAGGTGCTTAAAAGCAGACAGATATCTATGTATTGGAATACACTGGGCAAAATAAAAAATCCTCTTTCAGACCTTTCCTTGCACTCCTAGATCCAAGAGGCTTTTGGTGCCTCATCCTTGATTTAGAATCAGAAGGTATAATAAAATGAGGGTTTTTTTTAACACAATCTTAACTACCTGTCCTTTCTGGCTACCTATAGATACTTACTCACTTGAGGCATATTAAAGTAAGCTCAGAAGAACTCATCACAGCAGGGCTACCTGCCTGGCTTCCCACGGATCTCTAAGCTTTGAAGCTCTACTTCTTGTTATCAAAAATGGCAAAGAGTTCTAGAGCTGGAAAGAGTTCATATCTGTAAATCATGTGACCCTCTACTTCAAGTTTGTCTTATTTAAACCATAGTCAAGACTTTGAGAGCTTTTATCACCTAACACAAAGGCTGCTCCCTTGCCAAGTCAACATCATCCTGATGTCTGGTTAGAAAGGGATCCTTAAACACATTTTTCCATCACAGGATATTCCAAGTCATAAGGATACCATAAATAGAGTTCTAAAATTTCACAGTTTTTTCTTACATTCAAAACACTCAGGATTTCAATTTATGAAAAGAAACCAGTGTTATTCTGTCTATATTTAGCTACTGTAATGAGTCACTAAAAAATTAAATTTATGTATTTTACTCTAAAAGTACTGAATATTTTAACAGTGTCTTTAAATCAGTCATATATAGTAAATTAACATATCAAATGTGCTAGTTAAGGTGAGATTTATGAATATTACAAGACTCTTACATAACACCGATATCCAGCCCCTACTAAGCAGCATTTTAGCACTCCTACTAGGGTTCAGGGTCTTTTAAAGACTAAAGAATTCAGTGAGGCATGGTGGGAGGAACCCAAGCCAACAGACCTGAATTCAAACACTTACCCACCACTTATGGTCTATGTAACACTAAGAAAGTTATTTAGACTTTTGGAACTCCACCATCCTGATTTAAAACTTAATATAATAATACCCACGCCTAAAGTTTTATTATGAATATTATATATTTGTGAAAAGCACTTAACAGATCACCCATCAAACAGCAAATGTTCAATAAATATTCATTCCCTTTCTTCACCCCCTCGACTATCACCAGATGCTTGAAGATGTTACCAAATGATCGTTACATCTTAATGGTTATGTCAAGTTGATTACCTTCAGCTTGGAAATTCTGTACACCTTTGGACTTCTCAATACTTCATAATGACCTGGATTTCTAAGATGACAAATATAGCACTATAGTATCAACAGCAGAAGAACTGGGAATGATTTCCAGAAGAACAACATTCAGGTATCCACGTGATAAGAGCAAAATACCAAATTGACATTTCAGTGCCACAATTTTAGGGGTACTGCAACTGCTGAAATGCATCTTGGGGGGCTCTGAGGAGCTCCAATTCTTTATGTCTCAGGGCAGAAAGAATTCAGTGAGAGGCAAAGTGATATATGAGAAGTGATTTATTAGAATAGGATGCTTGTGAGGCTTAAAAGCGGGCAGGCGAGAGGGTGCCATGCCCCAAGAACTTAGTGGGCTACAGTTTTATAATCAAAGGAAAAGTGGGGAAGGGGAGAAAACCACCCTCTTCCTCATTCTTGAGTAGACATCATGCTTTCATCATCAATTCCTCCTCCATTTCAGGCAGGGAAGTTTTCTTGTCCCTACATGGTCAATCCAGGACTGTCATGGTGCGATGGAAATGAGCAAAACAGTGGTAACATATGCTAAAAATGGTAAATCATCTCAGGTTTTAGTATAATGTCACCTTTTCCTTATATTTCCATTTTTAATGTGCACAGAGGAGTGTGTCTTAGGAATTATTAACTTACTGACATCACTGGGCAGGATGTGGGTCTCATTCCATCATGGCTTTGTTGTATGGGGGCATGTCTCATGCTTCTGTTGCATGGTTTTGTTGCTAAGCAAACCTGCTTTCTTGAATGATCATTAGCTTACAGGGGTCTCCCATACTTTTTTCTTTACTTACAATCCCCTAGTGGGATTAACTATTTAATCACCTACTTTGTCCCTTTGTCCCTTTACTCTGTCCCTATCAGTACCAGAATTTCTCCATGCAGGAATATACACATGCCATCTATAACATATGCTACTCTAAGAGCAAAGCAGGTATTTCATTCTTTCTTTAGACTACTTAAGTTTGTATCACTTTCTTTTCTTCAGCCAAAGGCAGGCATGGCTGAGTTACTTTATGCTAGAAAATAGAATCATAAGACACTTCCAAAATGGGAAGCAGTTAAAGGTTTCTGTTCTCAAGCTATGACATTATGATGAATGCAAATCACAATCTTATCAGAAATATTTCAAGTTTAATGTTAGAACTGTTCTTAGCTATAAAAGTCTAAAGTGTGAGGGAATGGACATTGCTCAAGAATTATGTCACCTAAGGATCAGACTCCAGCAAAAACTGACAATGGAACACCTACTGTTACTACAGGAGTCAAGAAGTCCCACAACTACTTCTGCTGCTAACTACTTAAAATTTGTGCTAATCACAAGCTTATTATGGACCTTCTTTCTCATAATCTCTGCTCACATTCTTAATTATGTCATTAGGTAGGCCATGCTGGAGTCTTCTGCTCAAATATTACTGCTACATATTTGTCTATCATCCTAAAAGCAATACTGAATATAAAATTCCTGAACTATATGCCACTGAAATTCCCAGATTACATCATTTCCTATATTGGAAGCATTAAAGTTAGGAAAAAAGGGATGGGGGAACAACCTTCTGACGCACATCTTCAGACTGATGAAACAGAAAAATTAACCTACTTTTCAGATAAGCTTGCATTTAAACTAGAGATGGAGAAACTTCCCTCATGGTCCAGTGGTAAAGAATCTGCCTTCCAATGCAGGGAACACAGGTTCAATCCCTGGTCAGGGAACTAAGATCCCACATGCCGCAAGGCAACTAAGCCCTCACGCCACAACTACTGAGCTCGTGTGCCTTAACTAGAGAACGTGCATGCTGCAAACTACAGAGCCCATGTGCCCTGGAACCTGTGCACCGCAGCTAGAGCAGACAAAAAAAAAACCCTGCACACCACAACTAGAGAGAAGCCTGCATACCACAACTAGCGAGAGAAAACCCACACGCTACAACTAGAGAGAAGCCCATGCACCACAACAAAAGATCCCACATGCCTCAACGAAGATCCTGCATGCTGCAACTAAGACCTGATGCAGCCAAAAATAAATAAATAAATAAATAATCTTTTTTTAAAAAACAAAAAACTAGAGATGGAGAGGTGGGAAATACCAAATATTGGGCTGTCCCCTTAAACAGCAACTGAAATATGCCCATGGGAGTGGGATCAAAGACTTTTGAAAAAGTACTACAGCAGCAAAGAGCTGCCTTCAACTTATCCCAGACCTTCTGCTTTCTAGTTTCCCACACCCTGCTGTATGTTGCCTCTTAGATGCAGTGACTCCTTCACTGGACTCAGTTTTCTTCACATCCAATATCCATATTACTATACTCCATTTGGTGGAGCAACCTCACTAATACCAATCATCACCATTACATCTGCTATTCTCTCTCTTGAATGCTCTATTTCCTATTTTCTGTTACCAATTCAGTGCTGACAAACTGACAGGTTTTTACCTCCCCCAAAATACCAGTAGGGAAACTACTTAGGGAATTCAAGCTATTCGCAAATAATTATCACCAGGAGTGGTTTACCATTAAAGACAGTGTCTATGAGCAAATTCCAGCATTGAAATATCTTAGTCTTATTGCATGTATAATTAATCTAAGAATTATTACCAAGAGATTTATGGCATTGGCTATAAACTACATCTTGAAGGCAAAATGATTGGGATTACAAAAAACACTGTGAAGGCTTCTTCCATTTTCCCAAATAAAATGAATAAGAAAGTTAGGTTTAAAATCTACATTAATTAGTAAAAACCAAAGCCCAGAAATAATGCATATTTCCACCAATAAGAGACTAGAAAAAAAAAAACATGGTAAGTTCATACAAGGTAAAACTATGCAGTCTTAAAAAGGAATAAGGAAAATCTTTATATACTGCTGGGAATTATTATAAGAATATATAATTAAGTAAGTGAAAAAGGGCAAGATGCAGAAGAGTATTTGTAGTATGTTAACTTTTGTGTAAGAAGTGAAGGAAGAAAGAATGCAAATATAAATACTTATTTTAATATTAAAAAATGAAAGGATAATAAAAAACTAAAAATATGGTTACCTCCGAGGGAGAAAAAAAAAGGGATAGAAACTTGACATCTGTTATTAAGTGTTCATATTTTTGTTAAGTGTTCATCTTGTTCATAGTTTTGGCTTTGGAACCACATAATGTTTTACACAAGTAAAAATGAAATGAAATTTTAGTAATTCAGGTTCCAGTTGAGATAGAATAAACATGCTTCATCCTTTTCCTCACACTGAATATAACTATAAAACCTGGACAGAATGCACAGGCACATATTTGAAGGCTTTGTAAATAACAGCAAGTGTTACCAGAATTCAAAGAATCAATTGTGAGTTTACCCATTTTCTGGTATAGCCTTTATTGAGTTCACCACAGCCAGAAACCCAGAGGTGAGCACTGTGATACAGACGGAGAAGCCCATAGGCTCTCCCTTGAGGGTCAGAAAAAGGTACTCGTGATGCTCAAAGGAAATGTAAAAATCCCCTGGTTTTTTCCCCCTTTCTTTTCTAGCTCCCCAGTCACCAGGCTATCCTGTGGTGGGAAGTCACTGACAGCTACAGGAACCCACAAGAACCACAAGAGCCACAAGAACCCACAAGGGCTAAGGAGGCCACCCTCCTCTCTGGTAGGTGGAGCTGCAGTTCTAAAGTGTGAGGCAAGCCCCTATGGATTCTCTCTCTCCCCCTCAACCCTCTCTCCCCCTCTCTGCTTGAGGCAGAAAACAGACTCAGTCACAGAGGTGAGCGATAGAACACAACAAAGCAGGGTAACTAGAGCCCTAAGTTTCTGGCCAGACGATAAAAAGGAGAGTCCCAGAAATCAGAAAGTACTGGGGGGAGATTAAAGATGCATGGATCTAATCCTAATTACCATGGCAGCAATGTTGAGAAAGAAACAAATAGATATACCAATGCCCAGGTTATAGACTGACTGCTGGATGGCACACACCCAAGACAGATCCAAAGAGCACTACAAAGGCTTTAAAAAGTGACCTGACAGGGCTTCCCTGGTGGCGCAGTGGTTGAAAGTCTGCCTGCCAACGCAGGGGACGCAGGTTCGTGCCCCCGGTCCGGGAAGATCCCACATGCCGCAGAGCTGCTGGGCCCGTGAGCCATGGCCGCTGAGCCTGCGCGTCCGGAGCCTGTGCTCCGCAACGGGAGAGGCCACAGCAGTGAGAGGCCCGCGTACTGCAAAAAAAAAAAAAAAGTGACCTGACTTTGGAATTATCACCCATAAAACTCAAGTTGGAACTTGCAGCCTGAAACTAACCAGGTCTGTTGCCTGCTAAAACAAAAATGTCAACATTCTCCACAGAATTTAAAACGAGACACAGAGTCTCACGGCATAATGTTCAAAGTATTTAGGGAACAATCCAAAATTACTCAGCATATGAAGACCCCAAAAAATTTCAAGTCACATGGTAAAAAACAATCAACAGATACCAACGGACACACTATTAACATAGATGCTGGAATTACCTGCCAAAGACTTTAAAGTACGCTGGAACAAGCAATTGCAAACATTCTTGCAACATGTTAGAATAAAAGTTTCCGCAAAGAAAGAGAAAACATAAAGAAGAACCAAATAGAAATGGAAAGAACCACGTGGGAATTGTAGAACTGAAAAATATGATAACCAAAATAAAAATCTAATTGGATGGACTCAATAGCAGATGGATATGACAGAGGAAAGAGATTATAAACTTGAAGACAAGATAGATCATTAAAAATGATCCAACAGGAATAACAGAAAGAATAAAGATTGAAAACAATTATCAGCCTTAGGGACCACTGAGACAATAACAGAAGGTCTAACATTCATGTTTTCAGAGACTCAGAAGGAATGGTTAAAGAATGAAATGCTGAAAAAAATCTTTGAAGAATGGCTTTATAACTTCCCAATCTTGGTGAAGGACAAATGTACAGTTTTAAAATGAATCCCAAAGAAGATAAGTTCAAACAAACCCATGCCCAGACCATAATTAACTGTAGGAAAACAAGAACAAATAACGTTAAAGCAGTCAGAGGAAAACGATACACAGTTTGAATGATTGAATTTCTAATCAGAAACCATACAGGGACCAGAAGTAAGTGGCACAATATTTTTAAAGTGCTAAAAGGAAATAACTGTCAACACAAATCTATATCCAGCAAGAATATCCTTCAGGAATAAAGGCAAAATAAAGACATGCTCAGATGAAACTAACAGAATTCATATCAGGTAGACCTGCTCTAAACATTGCTGAAGAAGCTTTTCAGACAGAAGGGAAACTTGGGCTTTCAGGAATGAAGAAAACACAATAGAAAAGGTATCTGGGTAAATATAATAGACCGGGGGTCCCCAACCCCCGGGCCACGGACTGGTACCAGTCCGTGGCCTGTTAGGAACCAGGGCTGCACAGCAGGAGGTGAGCGGCAGGCGAGTGAGGGAAGCTTCATCTGTATTTACAGCCGCTCCCCATCGCTCACATTACCTCCTGAGCTCCATCTCCTGTCAGCATTATGGTGAGTTGTGTAATTATTTCATTATATATTACAATGTAATAATAATAGAAATAAAGTACACAATAAACGTAATGCACTTGAATCATCCCGAAACCACACACACTCCCCGACTGCTGGCCCCTGGAAAAAACTGTCTTCCACAAAACCGGTCCCTGGTGCCAAAAAGGTTAGGGACCTCTGTAACAGACCATTTTCCTTCTATTTAGCACTTTAAACTGACAGTTGAAACTTTAAACTTGATAGTTGAAAGCAAAAACTATAGCATTGTTGTGATGCTTTATGTTTATAGATATAATATATAACACAACTGTAGCATAAAAGAAGGAATGCAAAAGGGATCATTATAGATCTATAATGTTTGTAGATATGTATAATGTTTGTAGGTATAATATACAACACAAATGTAGCATAAAGGGAGAGGCAAAAGGGATCTACATTCTAATTTAAGTTGTAAATTATTGATTCCAAGTAGACTGTGAAAATTATTTTTAAGCCCTAGAAACTACTAAAAACACTGTACAAAGAGATAGTCAAAATCACAATAGATAAATTAAAATGGAATACTAAAAAATATTGAATAAATGTGAATTTGAGATATTAGTATACTCATAATTTATTTTTCTCTTCACAAAATATACCTATTTCCTAGCTCTGTCCACTAAAGGGGCCAAAAAATGACAACCCAATCGCAATAAAAACCCTCAGTGTCCAGACTGTGGTCTCTAAACACAATTACCCACTAAAAAAAACCCAGAGCATTTGGAGAAATCACTGATTTCAGTCTGGAATAAAAAAATATACAAAATAAGCCTATAGTACCTTACTTGTACCTGACAGTAAAGAGATGATGAAAAACAACTGGGCTCATATTTAAAGAACTTGAGTGGTCATTCCCCCTGGCCAAAGATGGGACAATTTGAACAGTGAAAAAAAAATGATGACTCCAGTAGATTCATGACTCCAGCACTATTGAAGTGTATGTTTTTTAAAAAGGAACTTAATGAAACCTCTAAATATAACCTCATTTATAGAAAATTCAGGGAATATAGGAACAGGAACATGTTAAACAACATCAGAAGAAACAATAAGCTAAATCCAAAACTTGAGAAATTCTACAGGACAAATGACCCAATTTGCTCAACAAGTTAATGGAAGGAAGAAAAAAGAGAAATTACAGATTAAAAGAAAGTAAAAAGGAGAGGAAACTTAAGAGAAATAACCACCAAATGCAATGTGTGTGTCTTGTCCAGATCTTGATTCCAACAAAGTACAAAAAGATATTTTTGAGACAATGAGGGAAAATAGAACATGCACTAGGTGTTAGATGATATTGAGAAATAAATGTTAAATATGTTGGGTATGTTAACATTGTTTATGTTTTTTTTAAGGTCTCATGTTAGAGAAACATTTAAATATTTGTGTGTGAAATTATTTAATGTCTGGGATTTTCTATAAAATCCTCTAGATGTATTTAGGCGTTGCCTATGCACTCAATTACATTACAAACTAAGTAAAAATTTTAAATCCATATTGATTTTACAGCACCATGCAAGAGAAAGAACCGTTTGATTGGAGTAAATAAGTAGCTCATGATACTCCATGTTTCACACCAAATTTCAACTGGCTACAACTAGTTCTGCACTAGTTGCGTGTAATGCATGGCCTGAACTATTAAGTTCTGTCTGAACTATCACCACTGTACCCCATCCTTTTCTTGTAGGTGGTCAGGCTGAAATGGTACAGACCCCTAGAGAGACTCTTGTTTGGGATACTGAAAGCAACCCTCTCACTAATTTTCCCATTATTCACCACATCAATCTTTGTGATCAGCAGAGTTCAATCATGCTGAATTGCTTACATTTTGTCATTTAACTTTTCTCCACGTAAGGTTCGGAGAGCATATGGATCAGTGTGTCACTAACAGATTAATCCAGTCTTCCCTCCAAAGCAATTTGAGCACCACTGAACCACTAAGACTCCCTCATAGCATCACAGCCTACATGTTTTAGGCCAACATCCCAAGATTACCACAAAATGAAGAAAGTAATCCCCACCTTCTGGTGACTGTAACTATGGATATGGTCTCCTAGTGTTTCCAAACTGCTAGAATAAGAATCTACAGTACCTGCTATGTTGAAGAGCAATCTGGTTAAGACTAGCTCATTTCTTGTCTGTTTTTGTTCTTCTGCCCAGGACAACTGTTTGCTTTTCACGCATATCTCATATGAGTTGGCAGGTGAATGATTAAAACAATCATTGGATCCTTCTTTTTCTGAAGAGGCTATCTCACAAGTTAGTAAAGTACTTCTCAGGTTGTTCCATACCTTTTCTGTGATAGGTTTGTATACCTTTGTTTAAACTCTATATAATAAGGCCTGAAATAATAATGTAATTGAAAGCTTGGTTTTGTTTCCAAAATCATTTACAAAATCATTAAGAGCCCAAACCCACTCACAGCAAAGCAATTTAGAATAATATTAACTACCTCCACTTGAAAAAATCATTACTGTTTAATTACTGATCCTCTACTCTGCATTGATTAAATTTGAAGTCACAGTTTCAGGAACTGAAAATCGATTGCATCCAATTGACTGGATATTCTAATACAAATCATATTTCAAAATATACCTGCCCTTGGTGATTTCAGAGCAAAATTCAGAGAGAATACTTCTGGTGCATAGTGACCTGCTGAGGCAAAAATCAGAACAATTTTTATTTTTCTTTAACAGTTTTAAAATGTTGACTGTAGTAAGGTTCATAGTTTTGACAGGGCATGTATTCCCTGAACAGAAGAAGACCCAGGTCTTTGTAAATATCTCTTGGTTTGTTTATTTAGAAGTGTTATATTCACTCCAAAATCAATCTTACCATCCCACCAAAACAGTTCTGTGAATGTGAGAACACTTGGCCAGGTAAGCTTTAGCGATTATTTTTATGTGGAAGCAATAATGGAAGCAGTGTTTGGAAACCAATCTATGTGAATTCTTTCCAATCTTCTATGATTCTATGTGTTATTTGTGCCTTTCCAAGAAGAGATGGCTACCTATCCAGTCCATGAAAGAAACTAAAAAAACAGCCATAAGATGTATCCCATCTTTCTAGCTCTTCAGTTTCCAATACCTTAACTGAATATGAGTCCAGTGAAAAATTAAATTGGCTTTTCTAAAATACTAATCTTAAAGATACAAATTCCTTTGCAAGAGCTGACATCATTGATAAACACAGGTTTTACTGCAGAGTAACCAAGCTTGGTCTCTGTTTACTTTTCTCTCCCTTTTCCATACCATTCATCACTTTTCTCCAATTCAGAGACTAAATCTTTATCTTATTCAACCTTTAATCATGAATAAAAAAACAACAGCAATTCCTATAGTAGCAATATTAAAACAGCCATATTACCAAGAACTGATAATGAAATTACTTCTCAAATACAAATCTAGGTGTCATTCTGAATCTTTTTAAAAGATAGGTGTCACTCTGAATCATCGGGTCTTAGTTGCAGCATGCAGGATCTTTGTTGAGGCATGTGGGATCTTTCGTTGTGGTGCGTGGTCTCTTCGTTGTGGCGCTTGGGCTTCTCTCTAGTTGCGGTATGCAGGGATTTTTTTCCCCTTCTCTCTCTAGTTGTGGGGCACGGGTTTCAGGGTGCATGGGCTCTAGTTTGCAGCATGCAGGCTCTCTCGTTGAGGCGCATGAGCTCAGTAGTTGTGGCATTTGGGCTTAGTTGCCCCACAGCATGTGGGATCTTAGTTCCCCAACCAGGGATCGAACCTGCATCTCCGGAATTAGAAGGCAGATTCTTTACCACTGGACCACCAGTCTCACTCTGAATCTTTTTATGACTTTCTCTTACATCATTTTTCTGTCTCTGCCTGTCTCTGTCAATATTTATTTTTCCTGTCTCTTCTATTTTCTTTCCCTGCATTTTCATCTCCTTTTTCCATTCTTGCCCTATTCTTTAACTAGTCATTTATAACAGAGAATGCATTATTTCTCCTCCCTGAAACTTCTCTTATCCTGCATTCCTGTTTCAAGTAGTTTTAAGTATGTCACCATATAGAAATCCAGATCAGAAATCCAGGATTCTTCATAGACTCCCACCTCTCTCACATACAACGTCCAGATCTATTCAGTGAGTCCTATTTATTCTGCCTTCTAAATAATGCAAACATCCTCCCGAAGTATCCTCTCCATTCCCATTGTGCATTATTCATCAACTCTTGCCTAGACGACTGCAATACTCCATCATTCTGTGTCCATTCTGTGGGGTAACATGTGCAATCTAATCCATATCCACCCCCTCCAACAGGAGTCATTTCTCTAAAACACATGTAAGATCAAGTCTCTGTCATGTTTTTTGAAAACCATTTTTTAATTGAAGTATAGTTAATTTACAATGTTGTGTTAGTTTCAGGTGTACAGCAAGTGATTAGATAGATAGAGAGATAGATGATAGATAGATGATAGATAGATAAATAGATGATAAATGATAGATTAGTTTTTTCAGATTCTTTTTCATTATAGGTTATTACGAGATATTGAATATAGTTCCCTGTGCTATACAGTAGGACCTTGTTGTTTATCTATGTTATATATAGTAGTGTGTATATGTTGATCCCAAACTCCTAATTTATCTCTCCTCCCTCCCTGCCATCGCTATCCCCTTGGTAACCATAAGTTTGTTTTCTATGTCTGTGAGTCTATTTCTGTTTTATAAATAAGTTCATTTATATCATTTTCTTAGATTCCACATATAAGTAATATCATGATATTTGTCTTTCTCTGTCTGAGTTACTTCCCTTAATATGTTTTAAATCTTCCAGATATTCTAAATTGTGAAGTTCTTTAGCATGGAATACGGTATTTGTATTTGACCCATGTCCACCTTTCAACCTGCATTCCACACCATTACCTTCACCCCCTCCTCTCCACCATAAACATACCTCAACACTCCAGAAATCTGAAGTCATAGTTTCCTCTTTCATACCTCTTTTTCTTTGTGCATATGTGTTATAATGTTATCACTGTGCTTCACATATCCTGCTATTACATAACTTACCACAATGTATTATAATTATCCATTAATATGCATCTGTCTGTTAGACTGGATTACTTGAAGATGAAGACTGTAACTTAAATATCTTTGTATATCTGGCTAATATTATGCCTGTCCCATTGTAGACACCTGATAGATACTTGTTGAATGCCCTCAAGTTAAACAGCTGATCTAAACATTTTGTTACTTATTAAATTCTTTATATAATGGAACTCTCAACTTGAGTTTAGGCTGTGCCCACTGTGGGAATTCAGACTTTAGTTGTTAAGACAGATTTGAGAGAAGCCTAGTTGCAAGGGAGCTAAGAGACTCTTAGGAAACAACACAAGTTATTCCTCTGCTGAATCTGAGACATATCTGGAAATGTCTGGTAAACTTGGGGGCTGGCCTGACAAGCGTCTATTTGCAGGGTACCTAGGAGGGAACTAATTAAAAGGAAGATTGACTCTAAGTGCCAGAGGGAAGCAGTGATTGTGGGTACACTGTAGTGCACTTTGTCCCCAACAAAGTCCTTAGACACGCCATAGAAACAGACACCAAGCAAAACTTAAAACACAAATTCACTAAAAACACTACAAATCATAGAACCACACTGCTTTAAAACCCTCTAAGAGAGCATAAGACAAAGGGGAAATAACATGTCTCTCCCACTTCTCTGATCCGAAGGTCAGCTTTGGTCCAGTCAAAGTCAAGGAACCATCAGGGATTGCTTGACCAGCACCGTGGTGCTGCATCTGTATCAGCAAGCAGCATACCAGTCTGTGCTACAGGACACCACTGCCTGCCCAATGCCATGACACCATGGTTTCTATCAGGCGACAGTAGCACCTGGCAGAGATACACACCTCATGGAATAGTGGTGGGCTCTGGCAGAAAATGCAGAGTTTTAGCAGGACCCTGGGAATATCGACTTACAGCAGTGTTTATAAGACATGACCAGGGAAATCCTAAATATGCTTGGAGGAAGGGTATTTATCATCCAAATAGGGACACAACTGAGAGTGAAAGGGACTGTTAAAAATAACCAAAATCACATCATTTTAAACTTTTGTTTATTGACTAATAAATTGGCTTTGTCATAGTGTTGTTCTTATAAAATAATTCTATTAAAAAACTATTTTCAAAAAGAAAATTTTTCTTAGAAAATAAAATAACATTTATCCAGGTACATTAAAGCAAAGTAAAAGTACTTCTTTATAATTATTATCTGAACATTAAAAATAATGTAAGCAGAACAATCATTTTTTGAATATATTCACAATCTTTTTAGCTGTATCTATTTATTTATTTATTTTTAATATTTATTTATTTATTTTTGGCTGCCCTGGGTCTTCGTTGCTGCGCACAGGCTTTCTCTAGTTGCGGGAAGAGGGGGCTACTCTTCACGCTGGTGCGCAGGCTTCTCATTGCGGTGGCTTCTCTTGTTGCAGAGCACAGGCTCTAGGCGCACGGGCTTGAGTAGTTGTGGCACTCAGGCTCAGTATTTGTGGCACTCAGGCTCAGTATTTGTGGCTCACAGGCTCTACAGCGCAGGCTCAGTAGCTGTGGTGCATGGGCTTAGTTGCTCTGCGGCATGTGGGATCTTCCCAGACCAGGGCTCGAAACCATGTCCCCTGCATTGGCAGGCAGATTCTTAACCACTGCGCCACCAGGGAAGCCCCTGTATCTATTTATTATACCATGTCAATGGTATATTTTATTTGGAAGAATATATGTTTTCAGAATGGTCCTATTATGTTTTATTACGTAAAATTGTATGTAATCCTCTTAAAATTGAATTTTATAATTAGAAAACCTGAAACTGTTAGACTTAAAATTGATTCTTTTCTGTAGACAATAATATATTAATTAGGAAGATATTCTCTAGACAGATGTTGACATACCTAGAAGACTCAGAGAAAAAAATTCTCCTAGATAGAGAATATTCTCAATTCTAATTTTTCTGTTGAAATTTCAGTGTTTAAATATCTTGCCCCAACTATTTCTACTGTCTTTTTGCCTCCAGACGCTTTTTCTCATAAAAATATTTTACAAGAAAAAGCTTTTCTCTATTATTCTTTTGAACATTACATCAGAAATGTATGCAGCAAAATTCATTCCATAAAGAATATACATTTATTCAATTAAAAATCATAGTTCCATCAAAATATTCTTCCTGTAAGTTGACTCCAAAGTTTAATTATAGAATTTCAGAATTAAATAATGTACACCATTTGATCTGTGATGTAGTTTGTTCAGTTTCTTCCTTGCTTACACAGGATAAATTTTGGAGTCTTCCTGTTTGGAAAAAAAACAAATTGTACAGGCAAGGAGGGATCAGGTTGACAATCAAGTGGCCAGCAGCACCAAATATTTTTCCCACCACCAACCCAAGAAGAAAATAGGCACTCCTGTCCACATATACTTGGTTTTATCAGCTCTGGATGCTGCCCTTGTTAGTTACATTGAGCCTGGAAAGGGTTGTAAAAGAGATATGAGTTGTCACTGGTCATAATTCCAGATGTAAACGTGTATTAAAGTGAGAACCGGGCTTCCCTGGTGGCGCAGTGGTTGAGAATCTGCCTGCCGATGCAGGGGACATGGGTTTGAGCTCTGGTCTGGGAAGAGCCCACATGCCGCGGAGCAACTAGGCCCGTGAGCCATAACTACTGAGCCTGCGCATCTGGAGCCTGTGCTCCGCAACAAGAGAGGCCACGATAGTGAGAGGCCCGCACACCACGATGAAGAGTGGCCCCCACTTACCACAACTAGAGAAAGCCCTAGCACAGAAACGAAGACCCAACACAGCAAAAATAAATTAATTAATAAACTCCTACCCCCAACATCGTCTTAAAAAAAAAAAAAGTGAGAACCCTATTCACTGCATGTGGATTTCACACAACACTAGAAGAGACCAAGGCAGAATAGACATACAAAGGGGGTGTCTACCAAATCCATATAGCTGTATCTAAGCAAGTAGTAACAATACTTTGTTTAAAAAAATAAGAAATCCAGGGCAAATTCTAAACAAGACAAGACACCAGTATAACAAGCATAAACTTAGACATTTCCCATTACCCATGATAGTCATCCTACTCAGAGGTGAACTTTTAGAAAACTGGAAGCCCTAAATCAGTAAGTGAGAGTGATGGGAATAGAGCCAGAAATGTTTGAAGGATTGTTGTTCTCCTCTGTATCTGTGAGTGGCATAGCCAGGAGCAACTAGAATTGAACAGTGTATTACTGAAATATTTTCTAGTTCCTCCTGAAAATTAAGCACTAAATTAATGTACTTTTTAAAAATTCTGCCTAAAGATAGCAGCTCTCAGAAGAAGCAAGTTTTCTAATCCAGAGTTTGCAGACTTGTTATATGATGAGTGTAACTAGGGTAACAGTTTAAAATTCCCAAATACTATATTAATTAAGATTTCTACAAGTCCTCCTCTCCCTAAGGACAGATATAAGCTGAAATCTTTTCCACCGTCTCAGAGAAAAGAATGCAAATCCAACAGAGAGAAGCAGCTATTGCCCTAGAATCAGAAAATATAACTTTGGGGACTATTGCCTCTTATCCTAACCCACTTGGCTTCTCTTGCCTTTGGTAATTCTCCAGAATTTAGGGTGTGCAAGCAAGGACCTCTACTCAGAGTTCCTACGTACTCCTAACCACCTACCAACAGACATTTATTTCCCAAAGACACAATCTTGCTCTTTCCCACATACTTAACAACTTACTCATCTTAAAATGTTGCTTTGAAAGATGAGAATATCTGTTAGATGCTCTTGCTTTATCAAACTCCCTGTTCTGCCCCTCCCGGGGACTCTGGACCACAGCCAGCCATATCACCAGTTGGCATCATATCCTCTGCACAACTAGTCTATAAAGTCTTATAAGTAGTAACAATGTCTTCTACTCTGTCCTCTCTTATGTCACCAGTCTTTTTACCTTGAACAAAGTGAGTGCTCAATAAATATTCTTGAGTGGAATGAATCATTTGAAGAATTCTGGTAAAGAACTGAAGCTTCATCTCATTTTAAAAAAAGAATGAAATTAATTTCATGGCATATTCCTGACATCATAGAGGAAAATAACCCCACATAATAATAATAAATTCAAATTAAAATAACCCTGCCTTGTGTATTTTTCTGGATAGGAACAAGAAAAGATTCCCTGTGGTAGGAAGTCTAGAATAAGTAGAGTGCGAAAATCCATAATCTCTTCAAATATATTTTCCTTCTTATGTTAACTGGAACCTCGTCTATTGTATCACTAATTCACACAGCATTTAAATTTTTTGTTTATTTACTTTTTAAGAGTCCACATATAAGAAAGATCATATAGTATTTGCCTTTCTCTGTCTGACTTATTTCACTTAGTGTAATGCCTTTGAAGTCCACCCATGTTGTCACAGGTGGCAAGATTTCATTCTTTTTTTATGACTGTGTAATATTCCATTGTGTACACATACCACAATTTTTTTATCCATTCATCCATGGATGGACACATAAATTGTTTCCATATCTTGGCTATTGTAAACAACAAGGCAGTGATTTGAGTGCATGTATCTTTTTGAGTTAGTGCTTTTGTTTTCTTCAGATAAATACTCAGAAGTGGAATTGCTGGGATTGTGTGGTAGTCCTATTTTTAATTTTTTGAGGAACCTCCATACTGTTTTTCATAGTGGCTGCACCAATTTACATTCCCACCAACAGTACCAAGAACTCCCCTTTCCTCCACATTCCTCATCAACACTTGTTATTTCTTGTGTTTTTTCCCCTCAGTGGTAAACCAGTTTATTCACTACTCCCACAATTTATAATCTGATGCAAGTCACAGACAACAAAAAGCAAACATTATAATAAATAAATAATCTCACATAATGATAAATCATATGAAGAAAATAAAACTAGTTGATGAAGTAGAGAGTGGTAAGTGGGTCCACAGGGGGCCAGGAATAAAGAATCTAATTTATTTTTTTATTTTTAAAATAAAACTTGTAGATTTTTTAATATACACTACTATGTATAAACCAGATAACTAATGAGAACCTACTGGATAGCACAGGGAACTTTACTTAGTACTCTGTGGTGACCTAAATGGGAAGGAAATCCAAAAAAGAGGAGATATATATACACATATAGCTGATTCACTTTGCTGTACAGGAGAAACTAAGACAACATTGAAAAACAACTATACTCCAATAAAAACTAATAATAAAAAAACTACATCTTGTCTTTTTGATAATAACCATTCTAACACGTAAGAGATGATATCTCATTGTGGTTTTTACTTGCATTTTCCTGGTGATTAGTGATGCTGAACACCTTTTCATGTATCTGTTGTTCATCTGTATGTCTTCTTTGGGAAAATGTTTATTGAGATCCTCTGCCAATTTTTTAATCTGTTTATTTGGGGTTTTTTGTTTCGTTTTGTTTGCTTTTGAGTTGTAGAAGTTCTTTATATATTTTGGATTTTAACCTCTTGTCAGATATACAGTTTGCAAATATTTTCTCCCATTCAGCAGATTGCCTTTTCATTTTGCTGATGGTTTCCTTTCCTGTGCTTTTTAGTTTGATGTAGTCCCACTTGCATATTTTTTTGCTTTTGTTGCTTTTACTTTTGGCATGAGATTTAAAAAATCATCACCAAGACCTGTGTCAAGGAGTTTGCTGCCTATGTTTTTTTCTAGGAGTTTTATGGTTTCAGGCCTTACTTTCAAGTCTTTAATCCATTTTGAGTAAATTTTTGTGTATGGTATAAGGTAACAGTAGAATTATATTCTTTTTGCATGTGGCTGTCCAATTTTGCCAACACCATTAACTGAAGAGAAGGTTCTTTCTCCATTGTATAGTCTTGGCTCCTCTGTTGTAAATTAATTTACCACATGTGTGAGGTTTATTTCTGGGCTCTGTATTCTGTTCCATTGAGCTGTGTCCCTGTTTTTATACCAATACTATACTGTTTTGATTACTTAGCTTTCTTATATATTTTAAAAGCAGGGAGCATGATGGCTCCAGCTTTGCTCTTCTTTTTCAAGATTGCTTTGGCTGTTTGGGGTCTTTTGTGATTCCATATAACTTTTAAGATTATTTGTTCTATTTTTGTAAAAAAATTCCACTGGAATTTTTATAGAAATAACATTGAATCTGTAGCTTACTTTGAGTAGTATGGACTTTTGTCTGTGTGTGTGGTACGCGGGCCTCTCAGCGCTGTGGCCTCTCCCGTTGCAGAGCACAGGCTCTGGACGTGCAGGCTCAGTGGCCACGGCTCACGGGCCCAGCCGCTCCACGGCATGTGGGATCTTCCCGGACCGGGACACAAACCCATGTCCCCTGCATTGGCAGGCGGACTCTCAACCACTGCGCCACCAGGGAAGCCCCAGTAGCATGGACTTTTTAACAATATTAACTCTTCCAAAACATGAGCATGGAAAAATCTTTCCATTTATTTCTGTCTTCTTCAATTTATTTCATTAATGTCTTGTAGTTTTAAGCATATAGATCTTTCACATCTTTGGTAAAATTTATTCCTAGGTATCTTATTCTTTTTGATGCAACTGTAAGTTGGATTGTTTCTTTAATTTCTCTTCCTGATAGTTAATTATTAGTGTATATAAAATACAATGTATTGAGAGATGAGGGGAAGATGGCGGAAGAGTAAGATGCAAAGATCACCTTCCTCCCCACAGATACACCAGAAATACATATACACATGGAACAACTCCTACAGAACACCTACTGAATGCTGGCAGAAGACCTCAGACCTCGCAAAAGGCAAGAAACTCCCCACATACCTGGGTAGGGCAAAAGAAAAACAGAAAAAACAGAGACAAAAGGATAGGGACGGGACCTGCACCAGTGGGAGGGAGCTGTGAAGGAGGAAAGGTTTCCACATACTAGGAAGCCCCTTCGCGGGCAGAAACTGTGGGTGGACGAGGGGGGCAGCTTCGGAGCCGTGGAGGAGAGCGCTGCAACAGGCGTGCGGAGGGCAAAGCGGGGAGATTCCAGCACAGAGGATCAGTGCTGACCGGCACTCACCAGCCCGAGAGGCTTGTCTGCTCACCCACTGGGGCAGGCGGGGCTGGAAGTTGAGGCTTGGGCTTTGGTCGGAGCGCAGCGAGAGGACTGGCCTTGGCTGCGTGAACACAGCCTGAAGGGGTTAGTGCACCACGGCTAGCGGGGAGGGAGTCCGGGAAAAGGTCTGGAGCTGCCGAGGAGGCAAGAGACTTTTTCTTCCCTCTTTGTTTCCTGGTGCGCAAGGAGAGGGGATTAAGAGCAATGCTTAAAGGAGCTCCAGAGACAGGCGCGAGCCACGGATAAAAGCGCGGACCCCAGAGACGGGCAGGAGACACTAAGGCTGCTGCTGTTGCCACCAAGAAGCCTGTGGGCGAGCACAGGTCACTAACCACACCCCTTTTCCAGGGAGCCTGTGCAGCCCGCCACTGCCAGGTTCCCGGGATCCAGGGACAACTTCCCCGGGAGAACGAACGGCGAGCCTCAGGCTGGTGCATCGTCACGCCGGCCTCTGCCACCGCAGGCTCGCCCCGTACTCCGTGCCGCTCCCTCCCCCCAGCCTGAGTGAGCCAGAGCCCCCAAATCAGCTGCTCCTTTAACCCCGTCCTGTCTGAGCCAAAAACAGACGCCCTCTAGCGACCTACACGCAGAGGCGGGGCCAAATCCAAAGCTGAGCCCCTGGGAACTGTGAGAACAAAGAAGAGAAAGGGAAATCTCTCCCAGCAGCCTCAGAAACAGCGTATTAAAGCTCCACAATCAACTTGATGTACCCTGCATCTGTGGAATACATGAATAGACAACGAATCACCCCAAATTGAGGAAGTGGACTTTGAGAGCAAGATTTATGATTTTTTCCCCTTTTCCTCTTTTTGTGTGTATGTGTATGCTTCTGTGTGAGATTTTGCCTGTATAGCTTTGCTTCCACCATTGGTACTAAGGTTCTATCGGTCCGTTTTTTTTTTTTTAATTTTTTTCTTAATAATTATTTTTTAATTTAATAATTTTGCTATGTATTACTTTATTTTACTTTACCTTTATTTCTTTCTTTCTTCGTTCCTTCCCTCCTTTCCTTCGTTCTTTCTTCCTACTTCTACTAATTCTTTCTCTCTACTTTTTCTCCCTTTTATTCTGAGCCATGTTGATGAAAGGCACTTGGTGCTGCAGCCAGGAGTCAGTGCTGTTCCTCTGAGGTGGGACAGCCAACTTCAGGTCACTGGTCCACAAGAGACCTCCCAGCTCCACGTAATATCAAAAGGCAAAAATCTCCCAGGGATCTCCATCTCAACACCAGCACCCAGCTTCACTCAACGACCAGCAAGCTGCAGTGCTGGACAACCTATGCCAAACAACTAGCAAGATAGGAACACAACCCCTCCCATTAGCAGAGAGTCTGCCTAAAATCATAATAAGTCCACAGACACCCCAAAACACACCAGCAGACGTGGACCTGGCCACCAGAAAGGCAAGATCCAGCCTCATCCACCAGAACACAGGCACTAGTCCCCTCCACCAGGAAGCCTACACAACCCACTAAAACAACTTTAGCCACTGGGGACAGACACCAAAAACAACGGGAACTACAAACCTGCAGCCTGCAAAATGGAGACCCCAAACACAGTAAGATAAGCAAAATGAGAAGACAGAAAAACACACCACAGATGAAGGAGCAAGATAAAACCCCACAATACCTAACAAATGAAGAGGAAATATGTAGTCTGCCTGAAAAAGAATTCAGAATAACTATAATAAAGATGATCCAAAATCTTGGAAATAGAATACACAAAAAGCAAGAAACATTTAACAAGGACCTAGAAGAACTAAAGATGAAACAAGCAATGATGAACAACACAATAAATGAAATGAAAAATAATCTAGATGGGATCAATAGCAGAATAACTGAGGCAGAAGAACAGATAAGTGACCTGGAAGATAAAATAGTGGAAATAACTACTTCAGAGCAAAATAAAGAAAAAAGATTAAGAGAACTGAGGACAGTCTCAGAGACCTCTGGGACGACATTAAACGCAACAACATTCGAAATATAGGGGTTCCAGAAGACGAAGAGAAAAAGAAAGGGACTGAGAAAATATTTGAAGAGATTATAGTTGAAAACTTCCCTAATATGGGAAAGGAAATAGTTAATCAAGTCCAGGAAGCACAGAGAGTCCCATATAGGATAAATCCAAGGAGAAATATGCCATGACACATATTAATCAAACTGTCAAAAATTAAATACAAAGAAAGCATATTAAAAGCAGCAAGGGAAAAACAACAAATAACACAAAAGGGAATTCCCATAAGGTTAACAGCTGATCTTTCAGCACAAACTCTGCAAGCCAGAAGGGAGTGGCAGGACATATTTAAAGTGATGAAGAACAAAAACCTGCAACCAAGATTACTCTACCCAGCAAGGATCTCATTCAGATTTGATGGAGAAATTAAAACCTTTACAGACAAGCAAAAGCTGAGAGAGTTCAGCACCATCAATCCAGCTTTAGAACAAATGCTAAAGGAACTTCTGTAGGCAAGAAACACAAGAGAAGGAAAAGACCTACAATAAAGAACCAAAACATTTACAAAATGGGAATAGGAACATACATATCGATAATTACCTTAAATGTAAATGGACTAAAGGCTCCCACCAAAAGACACAGATTGGCTGAATGGATCCAAAAACAAGACCCATATATATGCTGTCTACAAGAGACCCACTTCAGACCTAGAGACACATACAGACTGAAAGTAAGGGGATGGAAAAAGATATTCCATGCAAATGGAAACCAAAAGAAAGCTGGAGTGGCAATTCTCATATCAAAGTAGACTTTAAAATAAAGACTATTAGAAGGGACAAAGAAGGACACTACATAATGATCAAGGGATCCATCCAAGAAGAAGATATAAAAATTGTAAATATTTATGCACCCAACATAGGAGCACCTCAATACATAAGGCAAATACTAACAGCCATAAAAGGGGAAATCGATAGTAACACATTCATAGTAGGGGACTTTAACATCCCACCTTCACCAACGGACAGATCATCCAAAATGAAAATAAATAAGGAAACACAAGCTTTAAATGATACGTTAAACAAGATGGACTTAATTGATATTTATAGGACACTCCATCCAAAAACAACAGAATACACATTTTTCTCAAGTGCTCATGGAACATTCTCCAGGATAGATCATATCTTGAGTCACAAATCAAGCCTTGGTAAATTTAAGAAAACTGAAATTCTATCAAGTATCTTTTCCAACCACAACGCTATGAGACTAGATATCAATTACAGGAAAAGATATGTAAAAAATACAAACACATGGAGGCTAAACAATACTTAATAATGAAGTGATCACTGAAGAAATCAAAGAGGAAATAAAAAATACCTAGAAACAAATGACAATGGAGACACAATGACCCAAAACCTATGGGATGCAGCAAAAGCAGTTCTAAGAGGGAAGTTTATAGCAATACAATCCTACCTTAAGAAACAGGAAACATCTCGAATAAACAACCTAACCTTGCACCTAAAGCACTTAGAGAAAGAAGAACAAAAAAAACCCAAAGTTAGCAGAAGGAAAGAAATCATAAAAATCAGATCAGAAATAAATGAAAAAGAAATGAAGGAAACAATAGCAAAGATCAATAAAACTAAAAGCTGCTTCTTTGAGAAGATAAACAAAATAGATAAACCATTAGCCAGACTCATCAAGAAAAAAAGGGAGAAGACTCAAATCAATAGAATTAGAAATGAAAAAGGAGAAGTAAAAACCGACACTGCAGAAATACAAAAGATCATGAGAGGGGCTTCCCTGGTGGCGCAGTGGTTGAGAGTCCGCCTGCCAATGCAGGGGACACGGGTTCGTGCCCCGGTCCGGGAAGATCCCACATACCGCAGAGCGGCTGGGCCCGTGAGCCATGGCTGCTGAGCCTGTGTGTCCGGAGCCTGTGCTCTGCAACGGGAGAGGCCACAACAGTGAGAGGCCCGCGTACCGCAAAAAAAAAAAAAAAAAAAAAAAAAAAAAAAAAAAAAAAAAAGATCATGAGAGATTACTACAAGCAACTCTACGCCAATAAAATGCACAACCTGGAAGAAATGGACAAATTCTTAGAAATGCACAACCTACCAATACAGAATCAGGAAGAAATAGAAAACATGAACACACCAATCACAAGCACTGAAATTGAAACTGTGATTAAAAATATTCCAACAAACAAAAGCCCAGGAACAGATGGCTTCAC
This sequence comes from Phocoena sinus, assembly GCF_008692025.1. NCBI lineage: Eukaryota > Metazoa > Chordata > Mammalia > Artiodactyla > Phocoenidae > Phocoena > Phocoena sinus. The sequence goes on along the minus strand of NC_045764.1, from coordinate 118,289,085 downwards.
AGACGAATTCTACCAAACATTTAGAGAAGAGCTAATACCTATCCTTCTCAAACTCTTCCAAAACATAGCAGAGGGAAAAACACTCCCAAATTCATTCTACAAGGCCACCATCACCTTGATACCAAAACCAGACAAAGATGTCACCAAGAAAGAAAACTACACGCCAATATTACTGATGAACATAGATGCAAAAATCCTCAACAAAATACTAGCAAGCAGAATCCAACAGCACATTAAAAGGATCATACATCATGATCAAGTGGGGTTTATTCCAGGAATGCAAGGATTCTTCAGTATAAGCAAATCAATCAATGTGATAAACCATATTAACAAATTGAAGGAGAAAAACCATATGATCATCTCAATAGATGCAGAGAAAGCTTTCGACAAAATTCAACACCCATTTACAATAAAAACCCTGCAGAAAGTAGGCATAGAGGGAAATTTCCTCAACATAATACAGGCCATATATGACAAGCCCACAGCCAACATCATCCTCAATGGTGAAAAACTGAAAGCATTTCCACTAAGATCAGGAACAAGACAAGGTTGCCCACTCTCACCACTCTTATTCAACATAGTTTTGGAAGTTTTAGTTTTTAGTTTTAGTTTTAGTTTTAGCCACAGCAATCAGAGAAGAAAAGGAAATAAAAGGAATCCAAATCGGAAAAGAAGTAAATTTGTCACTGTTTGCAGATGACATGATACTCTACATAGAGAATCCTAAAGATGCTACCAGAAAACTACTAGAGAGAATCAATGAATTTGGTAAAGCTGCAGGATACAAAATTAATGCACAGAAATCTCTTGCATTCCTATACACTAATGATGAAAAATCTGAAAGTGAAATCAAGAAAGCACTCCCATTTACCACTGCAACAAAAAGAATAAAATATCTGGGAATAAACCTACCTAAGGAGACAAAAGACCTGTATGCAGAAAATTATAAGACACTGATGAAAGAAATTAAAGATGATACAAATAGATGGAGAGATATACCATGTTCTTTGATGGGAAGAATCAACATTGTGAAAATGACTCTACTACCCAAAGCAATCCACAGATTCAATGCAATCCCTATCAAACTACCACTGGCATTTTTCACAGAACTAGAACAAAAAATTTCGCAATTTGTATGGAAACACAAAAGACCCCGAATAGCCAAAGCAATCTTGAGAACGAAAAAAGGAGCTGGAGGAATCAGGCTCCCTGACTTCAGACTATACTACAAAGCAACAGTAATCAAGACAGTATGGTACTGGCACAAAAACAGAAAGATAGATCAGTGGAACAGGATAGAAAGCCCAGAGATAAACCCACGCACATATGGACACCTTATCTTTGATAGAGGAGGCAGGAATGTACAGTGGAGAAAGGACAGCCTCTTCAATAAATGGTGCTGGGAAAACTGGACAGGTACATGTAAAAGTATGAGATTAGATCACTCCCTAACACCATACACAAAAATAAGCTCAAAATGGATTAAAGACCTAAATGTAAGGCCAGAAACTATCAAACTCTTAGAGGAAAACATAGGAAGAACACTCTATGACATAAATCACAGCAAGATCCTTTCTGACCCACCTCCTAGAGTAATGGAAATAAAAACAAAAATAAACAAATGGGACCTAATGAAACTTCAAAGCTTTTGCACAGCAAAGGAAACCATAATCAAGACCAAAAGACAACCCTCAGAATGGGAGAAAACATTTGCAAATGAAGCAACTGACAAAGGATTAATCTCCAAAATTTACAAGCAGCTCATGCAGCTCAATAACAAAAAAACAAACAACCCCATCCAAAAATGGGCAGAAGACCTAAACAGACATTTCTCCAAAGAAGATATACAGAATGCCAACAAACACATGAAAGAATGCTCAACATCATTAATCATTAGAGAAATGCAAATCAAAACTACAATGAGATATCATCTCACACCAGTCAGAATGGCCATCATCAAAAAATCTAGAAACAATAAATGCTGGAGAGGGTGTGGAGAAAAGGGGACACTCTTGCACTGCTGGTGGGACTGTGAATTGGTTCAGCCACTATGGAGAACAGTATGGAGGTTCCTTAAAAAACTACAAATAGAATTACCATATGACCCAGCAATCCCACTACTGGGCATATACCCTGAGAAAACCAAAATTCAAAAAGAGTCATGTACCAAAATGTTCATTGCAGCTCTATTTACAATAGCCCGGAGATGGAAAGAACCTAAGCGCCCATCGTCGGACGAATGGATAAAGAAGATGTGGCACATATACACAATGGAATATTACTCAGCCTTAAAAAGAAATGAAATTGAGATATTTGTAATGAGATGGATAGACCTAGAGTCTGTCATACAGAGTGAAGTAAGTCAGAAAGACAAAGACAAATACCGTATGCTAACACATATATATGGAATTTAAGGGGAAAAAATGTCATGAAGAACCTAGGGATAAGACAGGAATAGAGGTGCAGACCTACTGGAGAACGGACTTGAGGATATGGGGAGGGGGAAGGGTGAGTTTTGACAGGGCGAGAGAGAGTCATGGACATATACACACTAACAAACGTAGTAAGGTAGATAGCTAGGGGGAAGCAGCCGCAAGGCACAGGGATATTAGCTCGGGGCTTTGGGACAGCCTGGAGGGGTGGGAGGGGGAGAGTGGGAGGGAGGGAGACGCAAGAGGGAAGACACATGGGAGCACATGTATATGTATAGCTGATTCACTTTGTTATAAATCAGAAACTAACACACCATTGTAAAGCAATTATACCCCAATAAAGATGTTAAAAAAAAAAAAAAAAAAAAAAACAAATAGATGGAGAGATATACCATGTTCTTGGATTGGAAGAATCAGTATTGTGAAAATGACTCTACTACCCAAAGCAATTTACAGATTCAATGCAATCTCTATCAAACTACCACTGGCATTTTTCACAGAAATAAAACAAAAAATTTCACAATTTGTATGGAAACACAAAAGACCCCAAATAGCCAAAGCAATCTTGAGAACGAAAAATGGAGCTGGAGGAATCAGGCTCCTTCACTTCAGACTATACTACAAAGCTACAGTAATCAAGACAGTATAGTACTGGCACAAAAACAGAAAGATAGATCAATGGAACAGGATAGAAAGCCCAGAGATAAATCCATGCACATATGGTCACCTTATCTTTGATAAAGGAGGCAGGAATGTACGGTGGAGAAAGGACAGCCTCTTCAATAAGTGGTGCTGGGAAAACTGGACAGCTACATATAGAAGTATGAAATTAGATAACTCCCTAACACCATACACAAAAATAAGCTCAAAATGGATTAAAGACCTAAATGTAAGGCCAGAAACTATCAAACTCTTAGAGGAAAACATAGGCAGAACACTCTATGACATAAATCACAGCAAGATCCTTTTTGACTCAACTCCTAGAGAAATGGAAATAAAAATAAACAAATGGGACCTAATGAAACTTGAAAGCTTTTGCACAGCAAAGTAAACCATACACAAGACCAAAAGACAACCCTCAGAATGGGAGAAAATATTTGCAAATGAAGCAACTGACAAAGGATTAATTTCCAAAATTTACAAGCAGCTCATGCAGCTCAATAACAAAAAAACAAACAACCCAATCCAAAAATGGGCAGAATATTTAAATAGACATTTCTCCAAAGAAGATATACAGAATGCCAACAAACACATGAAAGAATGCTCAACATCATTATTCATTAGAGAAGTGCAAATCAAAACTACAATGAGATATCATCTCACACCAGTCATAACGGCCATTCTCAAAAAATCTAGAAACAATAAATGCTGGAGAGGGTGTGGAGAAAAGGGAACACTCCTGCACTGCTGGTGGGAATGTGAATTGGTACAGCCACTATGGAGAACAGTATGGGGGTTCCTTAAAAAACTACAAATAGAACTACCATATGACCCAGCAATCCCACTACTGGGCATATACCCTGAGAAAACCATAATTCAGAAAGAGTCATGGGGCTTCCCTGGTGGTGCAGTGGTTAAGAGTCCGCCTGCTGAGGCAGGGGACAAAGGTTCGTGCCCCGGTCCGGGAGGATCCCACATGCCGCGGAGCTGCTGGGCCCGTGAGCCATGGCTGCTGAGCCTGCACGTCCGGACCCTGTGCTCTGCAACGGGAGAGGCCACAACAGTGAGAGGCCCATGTACCGCAAAAAAAAAAAAAAAGAGTCATGTACGAAAATGTTCATTGCAGCTCTATTTACAACAGCCCAGAGATGGAAACAACCTAAGTGCCCATCATCGGATGAATGGATAAAGAAGATGTGGCACATATATACAATGGAATATTACTCAGCCATAAAAAGAAACGAAATTGAGCTATTTGTAATGAGGTGGATATACCTAGAGTCTGTCATACAGAGTGAAGTAATTCAGAAAGAGGAAGACAAATACCATATGCTAACACATATATATGGAATTTAAGAAAACAAAATGTCATGAAGAGCCTAGGCATAAGACAGGAATAAAGACACAGACCTACTAGAGAATGGACTTGAGGATATGGGGAGGGGGAAGGGTGAGCTGTGACAAAGCGAGAGAGAGACATGGACATATATACACTACCAAACGTAAGGTAGATAGCTAGTGGGAAGCAGCCGCATAGCACAGGGATATCAGCTCGGTGCTTTGTGACCACCTGGAGGGGTGGGATAGGGAGGGTGGGAGGGAGGGAGATGCAAGAGGGAAGAAATATGGGAACATATGTATATGTATAACTGATTCACTTTGTTATAAAGCAGAAACTAACACACCATTGTAAAGCAATTATACCCCAATAAAGGTGTTAAAAAAAAAACAATGTATTTATGTGATCACGAATTATTTGTACTGATTATTTGTAAGTCTGCTCTCCAGTTCTACACATTTCCTGCTTGTCTACTGTCAAACAGTATTATTGAGAAAGGAAGTTTTTGCTGTGAGGGTTTCTTGCTAGGAAAGCTCTTCTGTGGATAATGAATAATCAGTATGAGCACAGCTTCAGACAGTGTTAGCACCTTAGAGATCCTTGATGCTAATTTTCTCTACTTGTTCACTCATTTATTTAAAACTTATATATCTAGTTTAAGTAAGCAAATGACTTAATCTTAGATTTTTCATCTGGGTTATTTATAATCCAGTTTGATGAAAAGTAGATATAAGTAGATAATATTAATACTACCATAAATTTTAAAGTGATAATTATGAATTTAACACTTTGGGCAAAAATACCAGTCTTTGCTAAATTACATTTCATTTAAATAGTTCCTCTCAAAGCAGTCAATCATTCCTCACATTTCTGCTATTATTCCTATAGTACAATTTCAGAGATTGGTCTCAGTAGCATCAAAATCATAATTTAAGAGACTGGTCTCAGCAGCATCAAAATTTAACAAGAGAATTGTATAATGTTCTATTATTATGGATGGAATGCAGTGAGCTCAGTGTAAGTTGCACTCTGCCAGATCTGGGACCACTGTGCTTGGTAATAATTTCAGAAATCAGGTAAGATATTCATTATAATGATTTCCTTTGTTATGTTTTTTTGACTTTGACCTTTTGGCAAAACAAAAAAAATGACTCAGTTTAAGAGTTCAGAGTAATGGATAGGCCATAGACATTGGTCTTAAAAGTTCAAATGAGGAATAGTGTCAAAACCAGCTACATTTAATTATTTTTTTCTTTAAGCAAATAATATATATTACATTTCTTTATTAAGAAAAATTGAAATAATATAGTTAGATCTAAATTCCTTTTCACCAGTAACCCAAATATAGTTCTTATCCCTTACCCCTGAAATGTAACAGTGGTTATCTATCAGTTACATCACTCTAGCCACTTCACCATCATTATTGCATGTCTATAAATCAGAAAAATAAAAACATTGCTCATCACTTTAGGAATGGAAAAACAAAATGAAATACCCATCTTGAGCATACTCTACAGCAATGACATTGAATAAGAGAGGTCTGTGTTGACCAATATGGAAAAAAAAATCTCTAAGTTGTATTATGGAATAAAAAGGAAAAAGTTGCATGTCACATACTGTAATAGGATGAATAATGGTCCCAAAGATTTCAGGTCCTAATCCTTGGAATCTGTAAATATTACCTTATTTGGAAAAACAGTCTTTACAGATGAGATTAAATTAAGGATCTTTAGATCGGGTGATTATCCTGGATTATCTAGGTGGACTCTAAAGACAGTCACAAGTGAGAGGAGAGGGAGCTTTGACACAGACACACATACAGCGGAAAAGGCAATGTGCAAATGGAGCAGAATGAGATTTGACAGTGCTGGCCCTGAAGATTGGAGTAATGTAGCCACAAGCTGAGGAATGCTGGCAGCCACAAGAAGCTGGAAGAGGCTGGAAGAGGCAAGGAACATATTCCCTTTCAGAGCCTTTGGATGGAACACAGCCCTGCTGACACTTTGTTTTCAGCCTAGTGATACTGCTTTTGGACTTCTGGCCTCCAGATGTGAGAGGGAATAAATTTCTGTTTTCTTTTTAAACATCTTTATTGGAGTATAATTGCTTTACAATGTTGCATTAGTTTGTGCTGTATAACAAAGTGAATCAGCTATACATATACATATATCCCCAAATCCCCTCCCTCTTGCATCTCCCTCCCACCCTCCCTATCCCACCCCTCTAGGTGGTCACAAAGCATGGAGCTGATTTCCCTGTGCTATGCGGCTGCTTCCCACTAGCTAACTATTTTACATTTGGTAGTGTATATATGTCAATGCCACTCTCTCACTTCGTCCCAGCTTACACTCCGCCCTCCCTGTGTCCTCAGGTCCATTCTCTATGTCTGAGTCTTTTTTTTTTTTTTCTGTTTTTGGCGGTATGCGGGCCTCTCACTGCTGTGGCCTCTCCCACTGTGGAGCACAGGCTCCGGATGCGCAGGCCCAGCAGCCACGGCTCACGGGCCCAGCAGCTCCGTGGCATGCGGGATCCTCCCGGACTGGGGCACGAACCCGCGCCCCCTGCATCGGCAGGTGGACTCTCAACCACTGCGTCACCAGGGAAGCCCCTCGTCTGAGTCTTTATTCCTGTCCTCCCCCTAGGTTCTTCAGAACCTTTTTCTTTTTCTTTTTTTAGATTCCATATATATGTATTAGCATACGGTATTTGTTTTTCTCTTTCTGACTTACTTCACTCTGTATGACAGACTCTAGGTGTATCCACCTAACTACAAATAACTCAATTTTGTTTCTTTTTAATTTGTGGTAATTTGTTACAGAACTCATAGGAAACTAATAAGGTACATATGATACCATTTATATTAAAAGATATGCAAAAACTAATACTGTATATTTTCTACAGAGCTACGAAATTTAAATTTCAAAAAGTTTAAACTTCAAAAGGTTAGGGAGTTGTATGCAAAAGAATGAAATTAGAACACTCTCTAACACCATATACAAAGATAAACTCAAAATGGATTAAAGACCTAAAGGTAAGACCAGAAACCATAAAACTCCTAGAGGAAAACATAGGCAGAACACTCTTTGACATAAATCGTAGCAATATTTTTTTTGGATCTGTCTCCTAAAGCAAAGGAAATGAAAGCAAATATAAACAAATAGGACCTAATTAAACTTAAAAGCTTTTGCACAGCAAAGGAAACCATCCACAAAATGAAAAGACAACCTACTGAATGGGATAAAATATTTGCAAATGATATGCTTAATAAGGGATTAATATCAAACATATATAAACAGTTCATACAACTCAATACCAAAAAAATAAAAACCTAATTAAAAAATGGGCAGAAGACCTAAATGTACATTTTTCAAAGAGGAAATGCAGGTGGCCAACAGGCACATGAAAAGATGTTCAACACCACTAATCACCAGGGAAACGTAAATCAAAACCACAATGAGATATCACCTAACATCTGTCAGAATGGCTATCATCAAAAAGAACACAAACAACAAATGTTGGCAAGGATGTAGAGAAAAGGGAAACCTCGTACAATGTTGGTGGCAATGTACACTGTTGCAGCTGCTGTGGAAAACAGTATGGAGCTTTCTCAAAAAACTAAAAATGGAAATAGTATATGACCCAGCAACTCCGCTCCTGGGTATATATCAAAAAAAACAAAAATACTAATTCAAAAAGATACATGCACCCCAATGTTCACAGCAGCATTATTTACAATTGCCAAGATATGGAAAATACCTAAGTGCCCATCAACAGATGAATGGATAAAGATGTGGTACATATGTATATACAATAGAACATTACTCAGCCATAAAAAAGAATGAAATTTTGCCATTTGCAACAACATGGATGGACTTGGAGGGTATTATACTAAGTGAAAAAAGCCAGACAGAAAGACAAATACTGTATGATGTCACTTATATGTGGAATCTAAAAATACAACAAAGGGCTTCCCTGGTGGCGCAGTGGTTGAGAGTCCGCCTGCCAATGCAGGGGACACGGGTTCGTGCCCCGATCTGGGAAGATCCCACATGCTGTGGAGCGGCTGGGCCCGTGAGCCATGGCCGCTGAGCCTGCGCATCTGGAGCCTGTGCTTCACAACGGGAGAGGCCACAACAGTGAGAGGCCCGCGTACCACAAAAAAAATAAAATAAATTAAAAAATTAAAATATGACAAACTATTGAATATAACAAAAAAGAAGCAGACTCACAGATACAGAGAACAAATTAGTGGCTACCAGTGGGGAGATGGAATGGGGGAGGGGTGATATAAGGGTAGGGATTTAAGAGGTACAAACTATTACATATAAAATAAGCTACAAAGATATATTTTACAATACAGGGAATATAGCCAATATTTTATAACTATAAATGGAGTATAACCTTTAAAAATCATGAATTGCTATATTGTACACCTGTGATACGTAATATTGTACATCAACTACACTCCAATTTTTAAAAAACTCTGAAAAAACCTTAGGGAGTTATTAGGCTGTGTTCTATTATGAAAGTTGGAAATATTTCATATTAAAAAAATAAAAATATGTGGCCATAATTGCTCAGATTATTTTTATTCGAGAAATAAAATGCTATAGAGAGGGTTGAAGCTTTCTATATAACCACCTCAATCCCATTCTCTTCTCTTCTCCCTGCACCAAAGCTAGTAACTACTATCTTCAAGTGGATGGGTATTACTCCTACACATAATTTTATCCAGAAATATATAGGATTTTGTGTAAATGTATTATTCTACATATTTCATTCTGGAACTTGTATTTTTCCTTGATATTGACTTTGAGGATTATTCATGTCAATTTGTGTAGCTTTAGTTCATTCATTTTTTACTTCTCTATGGTATTTTATTGTATAAATACTCTATAACGTATTCATTCATTCATTCTCTTTTCCCCCAACAGCTATTAGTAACAACGTTACAATGAATAAATATGTGGCACATGTCTCCTGATGCATAGGTCTAAGACTTTCCCTAGGGTATATATATTTGGAAGTGGAATGTCTGGGTCCTAGATTGTATGCATCTTTAAGCTTACTAGATATTGCCAAATTATTCTTCAAAGTGACCAAAATGGCCTTAACATTCCCCTCAGCTTGATGGAATTTTAAACAGGTCTCTTCCTGACTCTAGGCCACTGACCTCCCTTTTCTTAATATTAACTTTAGAAAGCTTGTAATTGCAAATTCTTTCTCCTCCCCACCAGTCATCCCTTAGAGATATAAATCTTCTTAAAAGCTTCTTGTGGTTTTACAACCCAGGAATGCTTTCTCAAGGACCTGGGGGCCATACTTTTTTTTTAATGTAATCCTCAAGGAAGTAGTGCTCCTGTTTCCCAGTTTCTGTGAGAGGGTAGTAGCCTAATTTAGATTAGCAAAAACAGATGCCTAATCAGATGGACCAACCTTGCCCCTAACATCCTCCAGAACTTTTTCTACTAGCTCACTACAGAACTTAAAACTCCCCCCACCTTTAATTTTAGCAGAGTTAAGTTCAATCTCTCTCCTCTATTGCAATAGTCTTGAATAAAGACTTCCTTGGCTAATTTATCCAAAGCAATTTTTCTTTGACAAATATACTCCAATTATTATTATTACTCATTTTGCATAGTTTTTAATAGAATCTTAAATCTTTGAAAAGGCTAAATAAAATAGATTTTCTTTAAAAATTCAGAATTTATTTTTCAACACTCCAAGTAAAAAGACCATGAATTTGTTATCTTGCAAAGTTAATATAATTTTCATCAGTTGAGGCACAGTTCAATTTCTAAACCTTGAAAATAGATGAAATGATAAAGAAATGAAACACCAAATCAATCTGCTTAGTCATGGGAATTCATCAGATTGTATAGTTTTGTTCTTTGACATTTACCTTTATTGTTTTGGCCATTTTAACAAGTCAGTTCCTACTCTCAAACCTTCAGTTTTATGCTTCACTGTTTCTGGGATTAAATTTCTTTAAAGTCTTAATATTAGGCATTTTCTTAGTGTTTGCTCTAGGGGGAAAAAGTCTATATTATAACCATCTTATCCTAAAAATTATTCTTTTAGGAAATCATTGAAAAGATCTTTTGAAAAATCTGAACCTCTAAACATGTCCTTAATACTAAATTTCTTGAGAGGTAAAAGTTGGGCCAAAAATTCCCCCCAATAGAATATTTACTCTTTGTTTACATAAGGAAATGTCTCCCTAGTTTAGCAGGAAGACTGTTCTCAAAGTATCTATAAATTTAGGTCATCAATGAGAATATGAACAAACAACAAAAGAATGCAAAGGTTACTGAGCCAAATTCTTATTTCTTCATATACATTATATGATAAAAATTTGAAAACTTTGTTTTGTGGGTTTTCTGCCATTAGAATTCAGTTTTACAATATCTTGAAAAATTAATAACTTGGTATTTCTAAAGCTTTTATCTTGATATTCTGAAGATTAATGATTGTTTATACAGACAGCCTTGTAAAACTAAAAAATATTCCATTAGATCAACAGCCATTGTGTTAACTACCATTATTCTTTAATACGAAGGGTAATAAACTACAGATTTAAGAATATTACATTGTAGCTGAGAGGAAAGTTAGCAGCTCTGTCTTAAAAAAAAAAAGTAAAGAATTAAATTGCATCAGACAGTAAAACTTCCAACACTATTGTTCATAACATATTTCTAGAATAACCTACTGGTCGTGAGGTATAAGAATTTATAGCATTTTCTCTAAACCCAGGTATCTTCTATTTACATGAATATCTTCTGTTTATTTTCTCATGAACACCACAGACCACATTAAACTCGTTCGTGTCACAAGAACTCTTCGCCACTTACATAGAGAAGAGATTTTTTGATTATTTAAGTCAGGACTCACTTATAGTATTCTCACTTGGTCTAGCAACCATTTAAATATTCAACGTTATGTTCCTACTGTAACCACTTGTGGTAGCTATCAATAGCACAGCATGGAAAAGCGTTCTAAGGAAGAACCCAGGCTTAATGGATTAGTACTTGATACTTAGCAACTTTTATCATGACTGCAAGAGGATCACTGGAGGCATGCCTGCTACAAATCTGCTGCAAAAATCAATGCCAAAGTATCAAATATGTTACCTTGTTCCTAACAGTAAGGAAATATGATACACTTCGCTTAATGATAACACTAATATAAAAATATTTCATTTAAAAATAAGTTAAATTCCATTAGCTCTACCCCATAATTGATAAAATAATTAGATATGCATTTGTCCACACATAAATCTATTTTATCAAATGTTTGAGTGAAAATTGTATGTAAGGCACTGTGCTAGTACTATAGAGAGTATAGGTAGTGGAAACAATCCTGTGCTCAAGTACAGAAAGTAAACCTGAAGATATGGCAGACACTGTATTGTGTTATATTCATATACTCAGATAGGACAAACATACAACCACATGAGACAGAAACTAAAAAACACTATAGCTGAAAAAAATTATTACAGGAGTTTGGAGTAAGAAAATTTAGAATAGTGTTGAATAAAATATTCAGACATAATAGTTAAAATAAATGAGTTTACCTAATATAGGAATGAGAGTGTGAGGGGGCACAATATGGAAAACCACCTGAAGCCTGAGGAGAAACGTGTCAATAATGTCATGAATAGGAACACAGAGAGCAGATTAAGTAGACGAAAGCATGAAGCATTCCACAGGCACGTGGAATGAGGAAGGGCAGCATGCCCAGTTTGATGCTGAGATGTGTCTAGCTGTGCATCTTGAAGAAAGCTAATAGGGGGTTAAAGAGGAGTTTCTGGGAGAGGACAGCATGGGACACAGTGGCTTTCACTGCTGCTGAGAGATCTTAAGTGAATAGAGCCAAGTGGAACTGGGTGTCCAGCTTCCAGGAGGTGAATTTCAAACTTCTCAACTGAACTGAAGAGTGAGCCATGGGTCCCCAACATACAGAGATACGATGAGCAAAAGCAAACGTTCTTGTGGTCAGAGGACCAAAGGCGGCTGGTACCTGTAAATGTTCCACTTAAGGAGAAACTGGATGTATCCAATATGTAAGTACGCAAATGACAAATATGCAAATGTTTATGAATGCTAACAAAATGTTACTTATTGGAATTTGGAGTCCCAGAAATTGATTCTTCAAAGGTTTCAAAATGATCATAATGCACTTTTTGGTTTTTCTGGGTTTTTTTGTTTAGTTTTCATCACTGTATTAGTTTTCTATTGCTATTGTAACAAATGGCCACAAACTTAGTAGCTTCAAACAATACAAATTTATTCTCTTACAGTTCTGCAAGTCAGAAGTCCAAAATCAGTCTCAATGGACTGAAGGCAAGCTGAAGGCAGGGCTGGTTCCTTCTAGAGAGTCAAGGAGAAAATCCATTTCCTTGCCTTTTCCCACTTCTAGAAGCCACCTACATTCCTTGGCAGGTGGTCCCTCCTCCATCATCAAAACCAGCACCTAGTGTCTGGCTTCTGTCATCACAGTACCGTAATAATGCACTCTTGCTTTTAGTTCACATTTAACTAAAATCTTTATCAGTTGGGAAAAATAACTACCTACGTAACAGAGCGTATCCAACTTAAGAAAACCAGAAAAGATTTCACAGAGACTTCTCTCCTATATTCTCCATCCTAAGAAACTGCTCTGATGCTTTTCTCATTTTCTCCCCAAATATAAATATCCTCTGAATCACCCACTCGCTTCTGAGCTGCAACTCAAATGTCTTGAAACCCTCCACCTGTGGGTAAAGATGTGGAAAGATCTAGCCAGACCTTCTCCTCCTGCTACACTCCACATATGAGCTAATGACATCACTTCTCTGCTGCCATTTTTAAATCACAGGGCTCTCCCTCGGCCTCTCAAAACCCACTGTCACTGTACCTCCATTTCGTCCCCTAGCTACAAATGCCCTTGCCAATAAACTGCTTCCCCTGTACTCCTTACATAAAGCATTCTCTCCAGCTTCACACATTTCAGAGTATACGTGAACCCCTTAGTTCATGTCCCTGTCTCCTTCATTCCCCAAAGTCCCTTCCCAGTAATTACCACTCCCATTCAAGTGAAAAAGTCTCTACCTCTCTAAGTGTGGTCCCATTTTTCTGTACATTCTCTAGAGGGCATTTGTGAGTGGTTTACACAGGATTTATTCCCCCTCTGCCCTTGCTAATTATATCCCAATTTTTTTAATAGACACCTATGTTTCACTTATGCTACCTGTCTTTTGAAAAACTGACATTAGCTCTACCTCCAGAATTAGTGCATGCATTTACCTGGCCACAGTGACTGATTCAGGAATAATCCTATCAGAGCAAATCCCAGAACTTAGATTCAGTGGTTCTGGGAAATGGGTACTTTTTCTCCCACTAGAGACAAACTAGAAATTATGGATTCTTCATTACTGCTGATAGCTACCTTGCAACCATGAGACAAATCAGCCTAAAGAAAAGGCTAACATATAAACAGAACATATAAACATATAAAGAGAAGAGCCAAAGAAATACAAAAAAAAAAAAAAAAAGTGGAGACAGCCCTGATCAAGCAGTTTCAGAAGCAACCCTACTTCTGGAATTTTGTTTGTTTTTTAAACAATTTGAGATGGGTTTCCTGTTACATTCATGGATTTTGTCACCACTAGAAATTGCTGATTCTCAAATTGCTACTTTAGGAAGCCTGTCCTCAGATGTTAGCCTTCTAGCCTTTCAGTTTCTTCATTTATACTTACAATATCTGATCAAAATATTAAATCCACTGACCACATTTACTACACCTTCTCCTTCCTGTCTTCAGATATATGTTTTGTTTAGCTATGGCCAACCACAGTGAGCAATCAATACATCAGTAAACAATCAATACATTATGTGGAATGCTTGACTGAATGACTGGTCTCCCTACCTTTGGTCTCACCCCTTCCCAAGTATGTATCATCTAGCAATTATTCTTTTTGTTTTTTCCAGAGTTCATAACATAAATGTGTCCTTATCATTCTCCCATTGAAAATCTTCAATTACTCCCATTTTGTCCAGAGTTAGACCTTAGATATGGTCCACATTAAGCTCCTGATATTGTTGCTCCCCAAAGATTACCAGCTTCCAGTGGGGATAGAGGAGGGCCATACCCTTCCTGACCCAAACCCACTGCTGGGACCTAACTAAAAATGTCAGCCCTACCTAAATATGGTCTAAACTAATGTACCTATACTAAATAACCATTATTCTCCATCATCAAAAGTCTTAGAAAAGCCAAGTAATGATCTCCCCCTGCAACATCTAATCTGCTAAGAATTGTATTCAGTTCTAGACATTAAAACTGAAAGGGACGGGACTTCCCTGGTGGCGCAGTGGTTGAGAGTCCGCCTGCCAATGCAGGGCACACGAGTTCGTGCCCCGGTGCGGGAAGATCCCACATGCCGCGGAGCAGCTGGGTCCGTGAGCCATGGCCGCTGAGACTGCACATCCGGAGCCTGTGCTCCGCAAAGGGAGAGGCCACAACAGTGAGAGGCCTGCGTACCGCAAAAAAAAAAAAAAAAAACTGAAAGGGACATTAGCAAAACAAATGTTATACAGAGAGTAACCAGGATGGTGAAAAGTCAAGAAACCATGTGTCAAAGGAAAAAGAGTTTCTGTGCAGGGAGAGGACTTATGGGGAACATAATTGTTGTGTTCTGATATGTGGAAGAACAAAAGCTGCAAATCTCTTCTTCTTTGGAGGGCATAAAAAGGTTAAATATTTACTCTTTTTGCAGTTTCTTTTTCTAACCATTTACTCTTATATGGAGTCACATCTTAGCTTCACATGAGACAAAACAATAATAATGTTTATCCAGACTCAGAAGAGGCTTATGGGGCTTCCCTGGTGGCGCAGTGGATAAGAATCTGCCTGCCAATGCAGGGGACACAGGTTCGATCCCTGGTCCAGGAAGATCCCACATGCCGCGGAGCAACTAAGCTCGTGTGCCACAACTACTGAGCCCACGTGCCACAACTACTGAAGCCCACGTGCCTAGAGCCCGTGCTCCACAACAAGAGAAGCCACTGCAATAAAAAGCCCACACACCGCAACAAAGAGTAGCCCCCACTCGCCGCAACTAGAGAAAGCCCGCGTACATCAATGAAGACCCAACACAGACAGATAAATAAATAAATAAATAAATAAATAAATAAATAAATAAATAAAAATTAAATATATATTAAAAAAAGAAGAGGCTTATGTAAAAGCAAAGTTTTGTAAAGTATTGACTAAGCTAGTCTAGTTTGTGCTACAGCAACAAAGAACCCCTAAATTTCAATAGCATATCACACAAAACTTTATTTCTTATTCATATAACATATCCAACACAGGTCACCAGGGGGCCTGCTCATTGTAGCACTCAGAGACCAACGATGACAGAGGGTCCACTATCCCATGACACTGCCATCCAAACACCAGTCACTGCGGGTCATTCTGGTAAGGAAACAGGGCTTGAATCATAAATTGGCTCCTAAATGCTTCTGCCTAGAAGTGATTCACATCATTTCCACTTAAATTTTATTGGCCAAAGCAATTCTATGGCCATGTCTAATTTTAAGGAAATGGGGGCATAACACCCCCAAGTGACTAGAAGGAAAAGAATGTCAGAAGTTTTTTTGTTTTAGGGTTTTTTTTTTTTACAATTTAATCCTCACATCCACAGTAGCACTGGTACTTTTGTTTTTTTAATTAATTAATTTATTTTTGCTGTGTTGGGTCTTCGCTTCTGTGCGAGGGCTTTCTCTAGTTGTGGCAAGCGGGGGTCACTCTTCATCGCACTGCATGGGCCTCTCACTATCACAGCCTCTCTCGTTGCGGAGCACAGGCTCCAGACGCACAGGCTCAGTAGTTGTGGCTCACGGGCCTAGTTGCTCCGCGGCATGTGGGATCTTCCCAGACCAGGGCTTGAACCCGTGTCCCCTGCATTAGCAGGCAGATTCTCAACCACTGTGCCACCAGGGAGGCCCTGTCAGAAGTTTTGATAAGCACTTGCAACACTGACCATAACTCTAAGTAGGACTTAATCAGAGATCCAATCATCATTAAGAATATTATGGAAAAGGTTAGCTATCTAAGCTCCTGGAAACTAGGATTCTAGATTCCAAATTTCCCAGGAAGTCCCTTTAAGACCACGGATTTTGTTTCCTAGGGTCAAATAAATAACCCTGGATGCTGAAATTCCCCTAAAGTAAGAAAATCAGGATTGGTTCAAGATGGCGGAGAAGAAGGACGTGTGATCATTCACTCTTGCAAAAGCACGGGAATCACAACTAACTGCTGAACAATCATCGACAGGAAGATACTGGCACTCACCAAAAAAGATACCCCACATCCAAAGACAAAGGAGAAGCCACAATGAGACGGTAGGAGGGGCACAATCACAATAAAATCAAATCCCATAACCGCTGGGTAGATGACTCACAAACTGGAGAACAATTATACCACAGAAGTCCAACCACTGGAGTGAAGGTTCTGAGCCCCATATCAGGCTTCTGAACCTGGGGATTCCGGCAACAGGTAGAGGAATTTCCAGAGAATCAGACTTTGAAGGTTAGTGGGATTTGATTGCAGAACGTCGAGAGGACTGGCGAAAACAGAGACTCCACTCTTGGAGGGCACACACAGAGTAGTGTGCGCATCAGGACCCAGAAGGAAAGAGCAGTGACCTCATAGGAGACTGAACCAGACGTGCCTGCTAGTGTTGGAGGATCTCCTGCAGAGGCGGGGGACAGCTGTGGCTCACCACAGGGAAAAGGACACTGGCAGCAGAAGTACTGGGAAGTATTCCTTGTTGTGAGCCCTCCCAGAGTCTGCCATTAGCCCCACCAAAGAGCCTGTAGCATCCAGTGCTGGGTCATCTCAGGCCAAACAACCAACAGACAGGGAACTCAGCCCCACTCATCAGCAGACAGGTGGATTAAACTTTTACTGAGCTCTGCCTACCAGAGCAACACCCAGCTCTTCCCACTACCAGTTGCTCCCATCAGGAAGCTTGCACAAGCCTCTTAGATAGCTTCATCCAGCAGAGGGCAGACAGCAGAAGAAAGAACTACAATCCTGCCACCTGTGGAAAGAAAACCACATTCACAGAAAGCTAGACAAAATGAAAATGCAGAGGACTATGTACCAGATGAAGGAACAATATAAAACCCCAGAAAAACAACTAAATGAAGTACAGATAGGCAACATTCCAGAAAAAGAATTCGGAATAATGATAGTGAAGATGATCCAAGACCTCAGAGAAAGAATGGAGGCAAAGTTTGAGAAGATGCAAGAAATGTTTAATAAAGACCTAGGAGAATTAAAGAACAAACAAACAGAGAAGAACAATACAATAACTGAAATGAAACACACACTAGAAGGAATCAAGAGCAAAATGACTGAGGAAGAAGAATGGATAAGTGACCTGGAAGACAAAATGGTAGAATTCACTTCCGCAGAACAGGATAAAGAAAAAAAGAATGAAAAGAAATGAAAACAGTCAACAGACCTCTGGGACAACACTAAATGCACCAACATTTGCATTATAGGGGTCCCAGAAGGAGAAGAGAGAGGAAGGACCTGAGAAAATATTTGAAGAGATTATAGTCAAAAACTTCCCTAAAATGGGAAAGGAAACAGCCACCCAAGTCCAGAAAGTGCAGAGAATCCCAGGCACAATAAGCCCAAGGAGAAACACACCGAGACATGTAGTAATCAAATTGAAAAATTTAAATACAAAGAAAAATTATTAAAAGCAACAAGGGGAAAATGACACATAACACACAAGGGAACTCCCATAAGGTTAACAGCTGATTTCTCAGCAGAAACTCTACGAGCCAGAAGAGAGTGGCATAATATACTTAAAGTGATGAAAGGGACAAACCTACAACCAAGATTACTGTACCCGGCAAGGATCTCATTCAGATTCGATGGAGAAATCAAAAGCTTTACAGGCAAGCAAAAGCTAAGAGAATTCAGCACCACCAAACCAGCTCTACAACAAATGCTAAAGGAACTTCTATAAGTGGGAAACAAAAGAGAAGAAAGGACCTATAAAAACAAATCCAAAACAATTAAGAAAATGGTAAAAGGAACATACATATTGATAATTACCTTAAATGTGAATGGATTAAATGCTCCAACCAAAAGACACAGGCTCGCTGAGTGGATACAAAAACAAGACCCAGGGGCTTCCCTGGTGGTGCAGTGGTTGAGAGTCCGCCTGCCGATGCAGGGGACACGGGTTCGTGCCCCGGTCCGGGAAGATCCCACATGCCACGCGGCTGGGCCTGTGAGCCATGGCCGCTGAGCCTGCGCGTCCGGAGCCTGTGCTCCGCAACGGCAGAGGCCACAATAGTGAGGCCCGTGTACAGCAAAAAAAAAAAAAAAAAAAAAACAAGACCCATATGTATGCTGTATACATGAGACCCACTTTAGACCTAGGGACACATACAGACTGAAAGTGAGGGGATGGAAAAAGATATTCATACAAATAGAAATCAAAAGAAAGCTAGAGCAGTGATACTCATATCAGATAAAATAGACGTTAAAATAAACAAAGTTACAAGAGACAAGGAAGGACACTACATAATGATCAAGGGATCATCCAAGAAGAAGATATAACAATTATAAATATATATGCACCTAACATAGGAGAACCCCAATACATAAGGCAAATGATAACAGCTATAAAAGAGGAAACCAACAGTAACACAATAATAGTGGGGGACTTTAACACCTCACCTACACCAATGGACAAATCATCCAGACAGAAAATTAATAAGAAAACACAAGCTTTAAATGACACAATAGACCTGATAGATTTAATTGATATTTATAGAACGTTCCACCCAAAAGTGGCAGAATACACTTTCTTCTCAAGTGCACGCGGAACATTCTCCAGGATAGATCACATCTTGGGTCACAAATCAAGCCTCGGTTAATTTAAGAAAATTGAAATCATATCAAGCATCTTTTCCAACCATAATGCTATGACATTAGAAATAAGTTACAGGGAAATAAATGTAAAAAACATAAAGACATGGAGGCTAAACAATACCTTACTAAATAACCAAGAGATCACTGAAGAAATCAAAGAGGAAATCACAAAGTACCTAGAGACAAATGACAATGAAAACACAGTGATCCAAAACCTATGGGATGAAGCAAAAGCAGTTCTAAGAGGGAAGTTTATAGCAATACAATCCTACCTCAAGAAACAAGAAAAATCTCAAATAAACAATCTAAACTTACACCTAGAGAAAAAACAACAAACAAAACCCAAAGTTAGTAGAATGAAAGAAATCATCATAAAGATCAGAGCAGAAATAAATGGAAACAAAACAATAGCAAAGATCAATAAAACTAAAAGCTGGTTCTTTGGAAGATAAACCTGATAAACTTTAGCCAGACTCATCAAGAATATGAGGGAGAAGACTCAAATCAATAAAATTAGAAATGAAAATGGAGAAGTTACAATGGACACCACAGGAATACAAAACATCATAAGAGACTACTACAAGCAATTCTATGCCAATAAAATGGATGACCTGGAAGAAATGGACAAATTCTTAGAAAGGTAGAACCTTCTGAGACTGAACCAGGAGTAAATAGAAAACATGAACAGATCAATCACAAGTAATGAAATTAAAACTGTGATTAAAAATCTTCCAAGAAACAAAAGTCCAGGACCAGATGGCTTCACAGGTGAATTATGCAGATTTAGAGAAGAGCTAACACCCATCCTTCTCAAACTCTTCCAAAAAATTGCAGAAGAAGGAACACTCCCAAACTCATTCTACGAGGCCACCATCACCCTGATACCAAAATCAGGCAAAGATACTACAAAAAAAGAAAATTACAGACCAATATCACTGATGAATATAGATGCAAAAATCCTCAACAAAATAGTAGCAAACAGAATCCAACAACACAGTAAAAGGATCATACGGGCTTCCCTGGTGGTGCAGTGGTTGAGAGTCCACCTGCCGATTCAGGGGACACGGGTTCGTGCCCCGGTCCGGGGGGTCCCATATGCCATGGAGCGGCTGGGCCCATGAGCCATGGACGCTGGGCCTGTGCATCTGGAGCCAGTGCTCTGCAATGGGAGAGGCCACAACAGTGAGAGGCCCGCGTACAGCAAAAAAAAAAAAGATCATACACCATGATCAACTGGGATTTATCCCAGGGATGCAAGGATTCTTCAATATATGCAAATCAATCAAAGTGATACACCATATTAACAAATTGAAGGACAAAAACCATATGATCATCTCCATAGATGCAGAAAAAGCTTTCAAAAAATTCAACACCCATTAATGATAAAAACTCTCCAGAAAATCGGCAGAGAGGGAACCTACCTCAACATAATAAAGGCCATATACGACAAACCCACACCAACATCGTTCCCAATGGTGAAAAACTGGGAGCATTTCCTCTAAGATCAGGAATAAGACAAGGATGTCCACTCTCACCACTATTATTCAACATAGTTTTGGAAGTCCTACCCACCCCAATCAGAGAAGAAAAAGAAATAAGAGGAATACAAATTGGAAAAGAAGAAGTAAAATTGTCACTGTTTGCAGATGACATGATACTACAGATACAGAATCCAAAAGGTGCCACCAGAGAACTACTAGAGCTAATCAATGAATTTGGTAAAGTTGCAGGATACAAAATTAATGCACAGAAATCTCTGGCATTTCTATACACTAATGATGAAAAATCTAAAAGAGAAATTAAGGAAACACTCCCATTTACCATTGCAACATAAAGAATAAAATACCTAGGAATAAATTTACCTAAGGAGGTCAAAACCTGTACTTAGAAAACTGTAAGACAGTGATGAAAGAAATCAAAGATGACACAAACAGATGGACAGATATACCATGTTCTTGGATTGGAAGAATCAACATTGTGAAAATGATTATACTACCCAAAGAAATCTACAGATTCAATGCAATCCCTATCAAACTACCAATGGCATTTTTTACAGAACTGGAACAAAAAAATCTTGAAATGTGTATGGAGACACAAAAGACCCCAAATAGCCAAAGCCATCTTGTGGGAAAAAAATGGAGCTGAAGGAATCAGATTCCTTGACTTCAGACTATGTTACAGTGCTACAGTAATCAAGACTATATGGTACTGGCACAGAAATAGAAATATAGATCAACGGAACAGGATAGAAAGCCCAGAGATAAACTCACGCCCGTATGGTCAACTAATCTATGGCAAAGGAGGCAAGAATATACAATGGAGAAAAGACAGCCTCTTCAATAAGTCGTGCTGGAAAAACTGGACAGCTACATGTAAAAGAATGAAATCAGAACACTCCCTAATACCATACACAAAAATAAACTCAAAATGCATTAAAGATCTAAATGTAAGGCAGGACACTATAAAACTCTTAGAGCAAAGAACACATAGGAAGAACACTCTTTGACATAAATCACAGCAAGATCTTTTTTGACCCACCTCCTAGAGTAATGGAAATAGAAACAAAAATTAAAAAGTGGGACCTAATGAAACTTAAAAGCTTTGGCACAGCAAAGGAAACGGTAAACAAAACAAAAAGACAACTCTCAGAATGGGAGAAAATATTTGCAAATGAATCAACAGACAAAGGATTAATCTCCAAAATATACAGGCAGCTCATGCAGCTCAATATCAAAAAACAAACAACCCAATCCAAAAATGGGCAGAAGACCTAAATAAACATTTCTCCAATGAAGACATACAGATGGCCAAAGGCACATGAAAAGCTGCTCAACATCACTAATTATTAGAGAAGTGCAAATCAAAACTACAATGAGGTATCACCTCACACTGGTCAGAAAGGCCATTATCAGAAAACCTACAAAGTAAAAATGCTGGAGAGGGTGTAGAGTAAAGGGAGCCCTCTTGCACTGTTGGTGGGAATGTAAATTGATACAGCCACTATGGAGAACAGTATGGAGGTTCCTTAAAAAATGAAAAATAGAACTACCATATGACTCAGCAATCCCACTACTGGGCATATACCCAGAGAAAACCATAATTCAAAAAGACACATGCACCCCAATGTTCATTGCAGCACTATTCACAATAGCCAGGTCATGGAAGCAACCTAAATGCCCATCGACAGATAAAAGGATAAAGAAGATTTGGTACATATATACAATGGAATATTACTCAGCCATAAAAAGAAACAAAACTGGGTCATTTGCAGAGAAGTGGATGGACCTAGAGACTGTCATACAGAGTGAAGTAAGTCAGAAAAAGAAAAACAATATCGTATTTTAACACATGTATGTAGAATCTCAAAAAATGGTACAGATGAACTGGTTTGCAAGGCAGAAACAGAGACACAGATGTAGAGAACAAACGTATGGACACCAAGGAGGGAAAGCAGGGCAGTGGGTGATGGGATGAATTGGGAAATTGGGTTTGGCATATATATGCTAATATGTATAGTAGAGAACCTGCTGTATAAAAATAAATAAATAAATTTTTTTAAAAAGAGAAAATCACTATGCTCAGTATTTAAATATACTGAGCTGAGCTTACAAAGACTTGGTTTTGAAGGGCTAAATATTGACAGGTCAACAGCTCTAACTCTGTTTTATAAGCTTGTTACGTTTCTTTTTTTTCAAACATTGCTGCAAACATTTACATGTGACTTCTGCATAGGAGTTGTTGACTTTCAGTAGAGGTGGAAAAGAATGATGGCCGATAACTGTTCTTTGTGTTCTATACAATTTATTTCCAATGTTTTGAGCTATTTTCCGTATTGCTCTATAAAGTTGTAAACTTAGGGGGTGGGAGGAAGGCGCAAGAGGGAGGGGATATGGGGATATATGGATACAAATAGCTGATTCACTTT
The DNA here is from genome assembly GCF_008692025.1 of Phocoena sinus. Classification (NCBI taxonomy): domain Eukaryota; kingdom Metazoa; phylum Chordata; class Mammalia; order Artiodactyla; family Phocoenidae; genus Phocoena; species Phocoena sinus. The sequence goes on along the minus strand of NC_045764.1, from coordinate 118,265,789 downwards.
GTTATACAGCAGAAACTAACACAACATTGTAAAGCAATTCTACTCCAATAAAGATGTAAAAAAAAAAGTGTAAACTTAGCTAAATAGGTGGCATTAAATGTTGTCAGCTCTATTCTAGAGGCTTGTGTCTTTCACCGTGTAAGAGCCCCTTCTTACAGGTTACGTTATATACATTACAATCTTACTCGATTCATTTTCCTGAAGACATAGCTTAAATTGAGAATAATTACCCAGCTCATTTTCAAGCTGCTGTGTCCTCAGTTTTTCTTTAAATTATGGATCAAATACAGAAAGCTAAATATTTTCAGTATCATTAATCTGGATCTGTAGCTCTGGAAGGTACCTTAAAGATCACCTAGTTAACTCCCTTGTTTTACATACAAAAAATTAATAACACCTAACATTTATTGAGAGTTTACCATGTTCTAGGCACTGGGCTAATGATTTCATATGTATTCTCTCAATGAATCTTAACAATAGCCCAATGAGATGAGCACTGTTATTATTCCCATTTTACAGATGCGTAAACTAAGATTAAGTATTGATCCACAGTTACTAGTTAGAAAAGGGTACTTTTTTGTTTTCATTAAAACTCCTACCTGTCCACCCTCCCAGAGACTTTTCACTATTGGATTGGGGAGTGGGGGGGACCCACAGGTACAACTCTAGATGTCCAGTTACTACATGGGATTCCCCATCACTTCAGGAACTTTATAATTATGCTGATTAAATAGAAATTCCCTCCCTTACAATGTGTATACATGTACAAACACATACACACACCCTTGCCAATGATGCCCATCATGAATTAAACCTCAACAGTACTTAGACCATCCACTGTTACGTGCATACCCTTAGTTTTCAAATCTCAACTCTTGTTCATACCTCTCACCCAGGCATGTGTCCTGTAAACACACATGGAACATGTGGAAAAAATACTTTTTCCATATTTCCAATGTAAATATGGAAAAAATATCAACCTTAATTATAAATTCAATTAGAAATAACAATGAGAAATATTTTCCCCTTATCAGATGGGCCACTACAGAAAAAAAATATTGGCAAATCCTACCATTGGCAAGCACATGGATAAATAAGAATATGCCCTCCTTCACTGTTCAGTATTTTGTGAATTTAGCTCAGACTTTTTGACATTGAATCTTCCTCCATTGTTCCATAGTACTTACAGATCAATTTGAGAAAAGGTGACAAGACAATAACAAAGTCCAGAAAAGAAATTAGATGATCCAAGGTATTAGATAATAAAGTGAAGGCTGGAGATATTCTGTAACATTACCTAATCTGGAAAAATGATAGGGAAGAGATACTAAAATTATTAGTCATTGAGGATTGGACCTCAGGCTCCCTTATTGAGAAGTATATGGAGTCGTTTGTAAAGTCGCTTTTGAAATAGTTTCCCCAATACTGATTGAAACCTTTAAACTAATAATGCTTATCTCTAGATGAAAGGGATTTGTGTGACTTTTACATTTTTCTTTGTAGTTTTCAATATTGTTTAATTTTCCATTTCCATGACAGTACATTTTATAAAATCAACAAGGAGACTTAAGTACATGCAACCAGTTTATTGAATAAGCTGAACTCCACAGGGAGAAAGCAAAAGAGCAACTTTGTTCTTTCTTACCACTGTACCTGCAAATCTGTTCTGTGGATCTCATTTAAGGAGGTGTTACACACCTTGCATGGTTGGGACTCTCCTCCCATTGCTAGAGGTCTACCGCTTTAAGAACTGTCTGCCTTTATCAACACAGGCTTTGACCCAGTCCTTCAGCATCCCCTCCTCAAACTCACTCCCACAAAGTTTCAATCTCTGTCCTGCATAGGCACCTGTGTCAGGGCTCTCTCCAGTGATTCTGCATCAAATGCCCTCAGGTGCCCTTGTGGGAGACTCTCTCCACCCAGCCACACCAGAGCTACCCTCCACCGTCTAAAGCTGGAAAAGTTCTCCACTCTCAGCAGTGGTGCTGAAGTGGAAGAAGGTAGGGCACAGGAAAATATGCTCCCTGCATTCCAAATTAGAGCCCTGAACTAACTCTCCAGTAGAAATTAATGGCGAAAGATTCTGTATCACTGAACTACAGACGCATCATAGGTTAAAGGCTTTGGCAGGCTGGGCTGGATGCAGAACCTTTATTCACCACGCTATTTATTACTATGGGAAAATGTGTGAAGTTCAAAACAACTGACCTACAAATGATCCTTAGGAACATAACTCACCTGGAAACTGCAGACTGCTCTTACAACTATCTCCAGCCTGTCAGGTCCAATAGATTAGAGCCAAGATAGCAGCACTGATTTAGTCTTGGCCCTTTCGCTGAACCACTTCCTAATTCATGGTTTTAGTCTTAAAATGAGAGGCATAATGTGTCTGCTCCAACTACAAGGTTGTTGAGATAATAAGTACAGCTATTTCTGAGCAAATATGTCACAAAATTGACAATACTTGTGTGTTTACTATTTTTCCATATTATACATTATGGAATGTGCAACACATGTAATCAGTTATAGGGAAGTCGTTTCCGAGATTAATAGGGGTACCCCAAAAGTATCATGATAAGCTCCTCTTTTTGCCTTTTCCTAATTTTTTTCTTAGTGAAATGTGTCTTTATCTCTCTTAACCTATGTAGTATATTATTTTTAGAGTCTTGGCATTACCCAAAGCCTGTCTAAGTTTAGGAGCGCTAATTGAGTGTATGATGACACATGTACAGCTTACGCATTTTAGAAAGCCTTAGAACTTGTCATTTCCCATGGTTTTCACAGTTCCGGAGGCTGGGGAAGCCCAAGATCAAAGTGCTAGCAGATTCAACGTCTGGTGAGAGCCCCCTTCCCGGTTCATAGTCGGCTGTCTTCCGGCTGTGACCTTCCATGGTGGAAGGGCTAGGAAGGTCTCTGAGGTCTTTTTTATAAAACCACTAATCCCATTCATACAGACTTCACCCTCATGACCTAAGCACCCCCCAAAGGCCCTACTTCCTAATGCCATCACATTGAGCATTAGGATTTCAACATACGAATTTGACAAGAAGACACAAACATTCAGCGCATAGCAAAAAGATAATCCTAAAGTTTGCTGTTTTGTTGCCCTGTGGGCCAGTAACAATTTTATATCTAACCCAGCTATCTTATTCCAACATTCTTTCACTTTTTAATAGCTTCCCTGATGGACCATATACATCCTTGTTCCATAAATGCTCTTGGAATCAGTTTTACCCTCATATTGGTTCTCTCATTAAATAATGAGTTGGGTAAAATCTCTGACAAGTAGTCTCTCATATGTGCATGAAAGCCATGTCTTTAACTCACTGAAAATTATACTTTGATAAAAGTGAGAGAGGAAAAAAGTAAGCTTAGGCCTGAACACCTTATAAGCTTCAGGAAAAATTAACACTGGATATTTGCAATTGTCCTTCACTTCTGACCCAATAATTACTGCCTTTTATCACAGAGGAATATGACAGGCTTCCTACGCTCAAACACATCCCTTTTAGTTGCCATTGATTGGTTTATTTGTATGTTCCAAATGCTGTGTGAGGTATTCTGCTCTTAATATTTCTTTGAATAGTGTTTGGCACGTGGTAGGCACTCAGTAAATATTTGTTAAATAAAAGAACCAGTTATCTCTAAAACTTATAACAGCCTGCAAAGTAGATTCTGTTATTCTAATTTTACAAATGAGCCTTCCCTGGTGGCGCAGTGGTTGAGAGTCCACCTGCCGTTGCAGGGGACACGGGTTCGTGCCCCGGTCCGGGAAGATCCCACATGCCGCGGAGCGGCTGCGCCCGTGAGCCATGGCCGCTGAGCCTGCGTGTCCGGAGCCTGTGCTCCGCAACGGGAGAGGCCCGCGTACCGCAAAAAAAATAAATAAATAAATCTAATTTTACAAATGAGAAATCTGATCACAGAAAGGATAACTGGCTTGCCTGGAGGCACAGTGAGTAAGTGGTAGAGCAAGGATTCAAATCCAGGTGTGTTGGGCTCCAAAGCCCACTCTCTTTACACTGTGCCTGATGGAAACACAAGCCCCAAATGTGCCCTAATATTTCCATTTTCAATAAAGATCAACACAGATTCTCTGAATGTCAAAGCAGACAAACAAAACAATACTAAACATAAGCCATTAAAAGTACAGGTTTTGAAACTAGGAGATCTCAGTCTCCTTGACCGCTTTCTCACATCCTCCCACCTTCATTCTTCATCTTGACCTAGCTTCTACATGATAGTCCAATGGTCTTCAGACTGAAGTATGGACACAAAGACTTTCTAGAGTATAAATAGGCTTAGATAGCAATAGGGTAAAAATATCCAGATCTAAACTTCCAAAAACTCATTCCTAAAGCTGACCTGCCTGCCAGCTCTAATATCTAACAATTATTCCTCCCTTTCTCGCCTTTCCCATTGCCCTTCTCCACCTTAAAAAAGAAAGTCATGCTCTCCCTTATCCTGAATTGTATTTTGGTTCCAGGGTGCAAAACTGTTCAAGGCATCAAAAATAGGAACCAATTAGAATGACACTTTCCTGAGGGAAAGACTCTTGAAAGTAAAGCCAAAAACCTTCAGAAAGATATTCAGGGGGACCTTGTTTCATCCAGGAGACGAACCCAAGACAAGTATCCATCTATTCATCCATGACTTGTTTTATCCATCTATCCACCCACCTACCTACATAGCAATCAATCACTCATCTATCAATTAAACTATCTCAGAATACAGAGGTGAGAAGAGTGTTAGATTCATAACCTATGAATTCTAAAATAAAATCAAACCTTTTCTGATGAAAAGTAACTCTGATTTGGCTGATCAGTTTCATAATGATACCTGATTATCTGAAGGACATGCTCTATAAATTGAATAAGCTAAATCTACAGCTCTAAGATTTGGATAAAAATACATTTAATGTATGTATATTACATAAAATAAACCATAAAAAACAACTTTTGCAACTATTTAATTTTATGATATTTAAATTTGTGTTAACATTTTTTAGATTTCCACTTTAAAAAGTGTCTGAGTAGCCACTTTTTCAAAATTCTTTTGGGAACATGAGAACAAAAAAGCTTGGAGACAAGTGTCTAGTTCATTGCTTCAGATGCTTGCTTATAAATGTCCCATTTACCTTGTCCCATTGCATTTCACTCACACCCAGTTAGAAAACACCCACAATGTCTGCTCTCTCCTTGCCAAAGCTCAGGACTTGAGCATTGCTGGAGAAAAAAAAAAATCACATAATCATATTGGTGTCACCATAGTTTCATGGCATTCAACTTGTACTAGGTCCTCTATGCTGTCTGGCAACTTATCTGTGTTTTTTTAGCTTTCTTTTATTTCCCACAGCTACCATCAGAAACATTTTTCAAGCTCCTCAAACTTCCAACTCCCACCACCTCCTACCATCACTGTCAGCCTGCCAATGTGCTGTTTCTTGCCTAAACCCAGCCCCACCCTGACCCTGGTACAGCTACCCTGGGACTCTGTCCTCTCTTGCCTCTTCAGGGATCTTTTTTTCTTTCAATTATCCAACCACAAACCTGCTCCTCTTACTTCATCTTTAAGTTCTTCTTTTCATCTGTATTTGAACATACTCTGATCTCACTCATTAAAACAAACTGACAAAAAAAAAACCATAGACCTTTCCCTAGATCCCTTAGCTATCTAGCATTAATTACTACTATCTTGTTCGGCTTTCTTCACATTCAAACTTCCCTAAAGCAGTGTGTACACTCTTGCTCTCTTTCTCCACATGCTCACCACCCACATACTTCTTACCTGTGAAGTGATTTCTGCCCTCCCCCTACAAGGAAGCTGGCAAGATACTGACAACCACCTTATTACTGAGTCTTGTCTTCAACTCACCACAGCACGGCCTCTGCTGAGCATTTCCTTCTCGAAATATTTCCTTTCCTTAGCTTGACACCACACTCTCTTGATGTACCTCTTAACTATCTGTTCACTTGTTCTCAGTCTCCCTGGCCAATTCCTCTTCCTCTGTCCATTTGTTAAAAACTTGTGTCTCTAAGGGTCATGCTATAAGACTCTGCATGTTCACCATCAGCAACTGGATCAATTTCCAGGGTTTCTTTTCCACCCTTAGGCTGATGATCCTCAAATGTGTGTCTTTCATTCAGATCTTTTTCTATAGTTTTAGTCTTACCTATGTAACTAGCTTCTACTCAGGTACCTAAAACTTAACATGCCTGAAACTGAACTTATATTTCTGTCTCATTTTGATCCTCCTTCCTCAGAAAATGGTACCATATAGCACTTTGTGACTCAAACCTGGCAGTCACCCTGAACTCCTTGGTCTTTCACGTACATCATGCCCAACTGATCACCAAGATCTGGACGTTCTTTCTCATAACAATCTTCTAAATCTGCCCATATCACGCAATCCCCATGGCCACCTCTCTGCTTCAGGTTATGATTGCCTCTCACTAGGCTGCTACAATCAGCCTTGAGTCCTCTCCATCTGTTTTTCACCCTACAACCAGTGAGTGTTCTAACGCAAGTCTAATTATGTAGTTCCTTTCCTTAAAAGCTTTCAATGGCTTCTCAACATCCTTGGCTCTTACTAGTCACCTACTCAATTACTATTTTAATTAAACTCTAAGGACACATTCTGAACTCCTTGCCATGGCTTCAAGGCCCTTCTGAAGTTGGCTTCTGCTTACCAATGGCAGCTTCAGTTCACTCCACTCTTCACTCTGAAGGGTGACTAAAGTGCTTCCAGTTCCTAAATTTCACCAAGCTCTCCTGCCTCAAACACTCTTTCTGCCTCCCTCTGCTAGCAGGCTCCTATTTTAAATTAAGGTTTCAGCTGAGATGTTCTTCCTCTAGAAGGTGTTTCCTAATCCCACAAATCTGGGTTTGATCCTTATCTTACATGCTTCTGTGATGTACTATTCTTCATCCATTACAGAACTTATTCTATATTGATTTTTAACTGCTTACATCTATTTCTCCAAGAGCAGAGGGACATATGTATTATATAAGGCTAGGGTACTAGCCACTGCCAGGCATATAGTAGGCACTCAACAAACATTTACTTACTGAGTGAATGCATGAAACTACCAAACCTTTGCCCCCAAAACAAATCACATTACTTTTATGAATGGCTTATAAACCTGTTTAGTAACCAAATGTAAAGTACTCATCAAGTTCCCATGAAATTGTTGACCAGAGAGAACCCACAAGCTTCATGGGGAAAAATGCCAAGGTCCATCTCTCCAGCAATGGTAGCAAAACCTATATCCTTATCCATATCTAAATAACTTGTCTGAGATCTGAAGGAGTCAAAGAAACTTAAATTTTCACTCTTTTATTAATTCATTCAGCAATCAATGGTCACCTAACCCTGTCCTCATAAATCTTCAGTCTAGCACTTGCTCCATGAAATTCACTGAATCCTGGACAAAAGCTGGGCCATTTCCAGCTTTTCAAATTTTATTATTTTGCACCATCTAGGAGCAGCTGCTTTTATCCAAGTAGGAATATTTTTTAAATAGCATTTTTTCCTTGTATGTCAGAAAACCAAAGTTGAAAATAAAATTACATTTCTTAAAACTTCCATGATCCTGATCTTTTTCTCCTTTTCAGTTGAGCCAGAGGCATGAACCTTTATACCCCAAGCTCCAGTTAGGAAGATGATTTATTAAACAGACTTAAATGAAAGATGGCTTGGTGTGGATACACTTGGATTCACAGTCCATGCCTTGGGGCAGTTTTAGTACCAACTCTCTAACTAATTCAGAAAGCAAAAACTTCTCTCATTATTTCAAGATAAATGCTTCAACCTTCAAGCTCTTGTCAGCCTACCATAAAAATATCAAAAACTAAACCTGGAGATTCTGTTGTTCACATTTTCCTCTAGACCCTACAATGTTTGGAAAATGAACCAGTTACAAACTACCAACTAATGGTGTCCTTTTAGCACTTCTAGGTGTCACTGTATCAAACTCTTTCCTTTCTTTATACTGATCCCTGTACAATATTATCACTCAGAAGGTATGCTAGAGAAGTTATTTTCAATTTTTTCATTAGGTTCATAAAATCTACTCAGAACAAGTTGAAAAGCCATAATAAAAAGATATATATTTCAATTTGATTTATAAAAAGTCCTAAGCTTGTGCTTCTGCACAGAGAACAGAAAAATTACGTGACTAGTTTTCTCAGTTTAGTCTCAGAATTTGCATATATTTATTTCATTTCCTTGATTTGACCCTAATTAAAGAGGTCAGCCTGGGACTTCCCTGGTGGTGCAGTGGTTAAGAATCCACCCACCACCGCAAGGGACACGGGTTCGAGCCCTGGTCCTGGAAGATCCCACATGCCATGGAGCAACTAAGCCTGTGTGCCACAACTACTGAGCCTGTGCTCTAGATCCTGTGAGCCACAGCTACTGAGCCCATGCACCACAACTACTGAAGCTCACGCACCTAGAATCCATGCTCTGCAACAAGAGAAACCACCGCAATAAGAAGCCTGTGCACCACAACAAAGAGTAGCCCCCGCTCACCACAACTAGAGAAAGCCCACGCACAACAATGAAGACCCAATGCAGCCCAAAATAAATAAATAAATGTATTTTAAAAAAAAGAAAAAAGAGGTCAGCCTGAAGAGTCAGCAATGCTAATATGTTGGGTCTTAAAGGGAACATATGCATATAATTGAAAGAAACAGGATGTCATTTTCTCATCATTGATGTGAATAGAGAAGATATTTCTCAATGACAGGGATCCCTTATAATGGGAAATAATTTGTACTGAACTCAGAAACTGTAGTGTTTTGCTTGGCTTCATTGATTGCATAAAGAAGCTCTTTATTCAGAACAAGTAGAGTTCAATGAATTGATATAGTCCAGAAACACATGAATATCTTTGCTCTGGTGAAAAGTAAATTTAAATTGTGAGAAAATTAGTTCCTTTCTGAGAATACCCCAAATTCTTGTTCCTGATCAATTCAAAATCCATGTAGGTTTGGTCTTCTGATTTATTTCACAGAAAATGTAAACAATACTCTTCTTTTTATGTTACAAAAGAACAACATCCCAAATATCTAGATAGGGATATGTTTAAGTATACGTCACTTGTCCCTTTGTGTCTAAGAGAAATCATGTAAACATTAAATAGCATATAAGTAATAAGCTCATCACCTATAGAAATGTCTTACACGCTGGAATTTAGAGAGCTTGGTAACTATACAGTCTTAATTACTGAAGATCACCAGTATTCTTTCAAACCAAAAGCTTTTATCTCAAAAACATGTTGCTAGAATTAAATATCTAGTTTATACATAAACAGAAAAAAATAGGATAAACATACTTTAAAGCACAGAAAGACTCTGGCAGAAGTACAATTTATAGGTTCATATCAAAACTAAAATGAGAAGGGAGCAATTATGAATCATTTATACAATTTATAGTAAATCACAAAAATGGTAAAAAGAAGTGGCAAATAAAAATAAAATGAGGGCTTCCCCGGTGGCGCAGTGGTTGGGAGTCCGCCTGCTGATGCAGGGGACGTGGGTTCGTGCCCTGGTCCGGGAGGGTCCCACATGCCGCGGAGCGGCTGGGCCCGTGAGCCATGGCCGCTGAGCCTGCGTGTCCGGAGCCTGTGCTCCGCAACAGGAGAGGCCACAACAGTGAGAAGCCCACGTACAGCAAAATAAATAAATAAATAAATAAATAAAATGATTAATAAGTAAAATGTTTTCTCAGAGTAGTTCTGTTTTTTACATTGCTCTGTTATATCTCTAATGGCATGAAAATAGTTAGATATTTTGCAAAGGAAAAAGGAAGAAAACAGATCCAATATAAATAATTTAAATAAAGGGAGAATAAGGTGGTCAGCAGTCTTATTTTTTCCAAAGTTATTTAGATATCAAAGCAATTTAATTGTGGTTTAAATGTGCTTTAACTACAAAAAGCCAACAAGCAAGTATATTTTACATAATTATTCAGAGTCAGCAGAGACCAGGCAGCCAGAGACAAATGTAAAAACCACAGGAGCAACTAAATGGAACAGGGGAGCTTCCTCCTATTGAGTGGAGAGTGGCTTGGCTGCAGGGTTGCAAACATCAAAAGAAAAAGAGGTAAGTATTCAGGAGACGCATAATAATGGGCCCCCAAAGATATCTACAGCCTAATCCTCAGAACCTGTGAATATGTTGCCAATTGTATGGCAAAGGGGGATTAAGGTTGCAGAAGAAGGCAGAAGAGGGGTTGTTCTGGAGTAATTTGATATGACAAAGACTTGACCATAGTTGCTGCCTTTGAAGATGGAGGAAACGAGCCAAGGAGTGCAGATGGCTTTTGGAAACTGGAAAAGGCAAGAAAATGAATTCTCCCCCAAGAGCCTCCAGAAAGGAATGCAGAATTGCCAACACCTTGATTTTTAACTAAGAATCACTTCAGACTGCTGACTTCCAGCACTGTAAGGTAATAAATTCATGTTGCTTTGTGCCACTAAATTTACGGTCATTTCTTAGCACACCAACAGAAAACTAATACAGTACTTCACAGTAAAAACTATGATGGAAAGGATTCCCAAAAGGCAAAGAGGGATACGTTCAAAATGCCATAGTAGAATAAAGATGAAGACAAGAAGTTTAGGAAATAGTAGATAGAGGGCCAAAACAAAAGAATTTATGAATATCAACAAAACTAACTTCTACCTGCAATAGCTAGAATAACAAAGGGCTGACTACAGTACTAAGGCCAAGTTCTTCAGAGTAAAGAAGTAAAGTGGAAGATATTATACAATGTCCTTCACATGGCAAGCTTCAAGAGATATTTACTGATACACTGCTCTTGGAAAATAAGGAAAGCAAAGAGAAAGAAAGAAGTGAAACTAGAAATGGATAACATAAAGAAAATCATAAAGCAAATAGGTATATACACACACACACATAGGGCACTGGGTTTTTTATGATGTCTTCACTTAATTGGATAAAAAAATGGCCAGAGTAACATTAAAAGTTATGGACAAATCATATCCAAATCATTCAAATTAGCATATAATTCTACATTATTTGAAAGAAGAGTTATTATATATACCATAACTTCTGAAAATGACTTCACACAGTTTTCAGTCATACCAGATGACTGAATGTAGGTTTTCTTGTACTTGTCCCTGCAGAGTCACATACTATCACATGACATAATGAAAAATTTTGTGTGAATTGTTGATGAGAAAACATAAACCACCTTTGAGGATGTGACTTTTCTTCAGTTGAATATGGATTTTGAACCTCTCCTAATGCTGTGCTCAATAAGTCCTAGCCAGAGTTGTTTTATGATTTCCAGAAGTCAGCCAATTAATGTTTGGAGAATTCTAAGTCATTCTTTCTCTATTTCTCACATCAAATACATTAGCTTATGACTGAAGATAAATAAGAAATTCCATAGGAAATATTGAAGGATATGATGGGAGGTTTATGATGCTATTAAAAAGTAAAGTTCAAAATGTAATATGCAGAGCTGTTTTGGAACTGACCCCCCTATCCCAACTCCAGTCATGATGGTAACTTTTAAGAATACTGAATAAACAAAAGTGTGTTCCTATTGATTCTGTTTTCCATAAGTTTAAGAAAAGGATTTGAAAGTAATGCTAAAGCACACACTGATCTGCTTTTTTTAGACATGTTTATTAAAAGATTAAGCCATCAAGAAGATATTTTCTATCTAATTCTTCTTTTATTATCTAACATTTCTTTCTCAAACAAAATAGAAACAGGAAAAAAATGGTTTCTTTTTTTTTTGCAGTAAGCGGGCCTCTCACTGTTGTGGCCTCTCCCGTTGCGGAGCACAGGCTCCGGACACGCAGGCTCAGCGGCCATGGCTCACGGGCCCAGCCGCTCCACGGCATGTGAGATCTTCCCGGACCGGGGCACGAACCCGTGTCCCCTGCATCGGCAGGCGAACTCTCAACCACTGCGCCACCAGGGAAGCCCCAAAATGGCTTCTTTAGCTTCTGCATTATTATTATTTCTGAGAGAACAGTGAGGTCTTAAGAAGACATCCAATAAAGTGTGACTTGAAAAAGAATAACCCATACAATCACAGATTAATGCTAGGAGATACCAGTAAGTACTCCTCTGTAATCACAAAATCCAAGCATCTCAGAGAGGGAAGAGCCCTTTGAAGTCCCTAGATCAAGTTCCAATGTAAAGCAAGAAATCCCACCACCACTTGCCAGACAGGCTGTCATCTGGCTCTCTAGCTGAACATCTTCAGTGAGACGAAGTTTGCCATCTCCCAAGCACCTACTATTCAACTGTTTGTTCCAGTTTAACTTCCACTCATACTCTCAGTTTTGTTTTCTAGTTGCCAAACCCATGTCTAATCCTATTTTCCAAATTATGTCTTCAAATACTAGACACCGATATGATATGTCCCTCTTTAGTCATCTCCTCTCTAAAGCCAAGATATATAGGGCAAGCATATGTATACATATCTATTATGTTGGACCCTCTTATATAATCTGATGGTTACTTAGTACAATAACTCGTTAATGCATTCATCAAACGTGTGCTGAGTGACTACCAGCTTCCTGGCAAGGAAGAAAGACCAGATCCCTGTCCTCAAGAAGCCTAAATTCTAGTAAGTCAGACAATGAACAAATGAACAGGTAAATAAATAAGATTTAAAATAGCAGAAAGTGAATATATATTGATTAGGGAGATGATTTTTAAGATAAGACCTGAAGGATGAAAAAGAACTAGGCATGCACAGAGCCAGGGAGGAGAACTTAATACCCTGAATTCTTAAAAAAAGAATTCAGTCTCTTCTAGATGCTCCATGTCAGCACATCTAGAACATTAGTAGAAGAGAAGTTGAAGTGACAGAAACCAAAACTGGAGAAGCAGACCCAGACCATAGTATGGAGTTCGTATTTTATTCCATGTGCAATAGGAAGCTAGGTAAGAATTGTAAGCAGGAAAGATACGTAATCAATTTGTTATTTAAAATACCACTCTGGTGGCCTTGTGGAAAATGGATGAGGGCAGGGCAAGGGTAGAAACAGAAAGATGACTTAGGAGGCTCTTGAAATGTGAAATTATGGAGACATACCTAAACATGGCAGCAGTAGAGAATGAGAGGTGTAGAAAGGTTTGAAGCATATGATTGGAGAAAGTACAGACGGATGTTTCTGATGGCGGACACAGATGATGAAGGAAGATGGAAAATAAAGGATGACTCCTGGGTTTCTAGTTTGAGTGACTCTGGATGGCAGATGAGAAGAGATATCCAGGAAAAGGTTTCAAATTGGCAACTTGGTGTGTAGATCTAGAGCTCAGAGGAAATGTCTGGCCTGAAGGTGTAAAAGATGGGAGTTACCAACATATGGATGGTATTTAAGATCACAGAAATGAATCAGAAAACCCAGAAAGTTTACAGAGAAGAATAGGAGAGCTCAAGACCTAGTCCTGAAGAATTCCAACACTTAGAGTAAAGAAAGATTACAAAGAAGCCAATAAGAAAAAAGGAGAACCAGAATATTGTTTGAAAAAGGAAGAAGGGGTCAACTTCATCAGTGGTTTTTGAGAAGTGGAGCAAAATGAGAGTAAAGTGACCATCAAGTGTAGCACCAGGAAGGCAGCTGGAGATCATGACAAAAGCAGTGTCTGTGGAATAGCAGAGCTAAAAGTAGATGAGTAGTTTTAGGAGTGAATTAAAGGTGAGAAAGTGAGGCAAGGTATGTACAAGTTTTGCTGGGGGAAGGAGTGAAGAAAGGAGGATAGTAGCAAGAAGGGATATGGAGTCAAGATAGGATTTTGTCTTTTTTTTTTCCCTTCAGATGCACACTTACATGCCAAAAAAAACAAAATTCAGTTATTAAAGAAAGCTTGACATACCCATGTTCTAGGCCAGTGATTTTCAAACTGTTTCAACAAAAGGCTGGATTTCTGAGACGGTACCCTGTGGCTGCCGCAAAAAGCAAGGCAGGTCTCCATCCTTATAAAAATAGTAACTCAAATTTAATCCATTTTATGTATGGGGATTTAGAATAAGATGTCAGTTGAAAAATTACTGATCTGAGAAGAGCATAAGGTCGCCAAAACATCTCACCATATTACTTGATTAATCCATATATGGTATGTATTCTTAATTGTGTCACATAATGGCTCTTCAGGCAAAACATGATGATAAATTGTATCTGAAGCACAAATTCAGGATACTAAACAAGTTTGTCATTGTTTCACAACCTCTTGGCAAAGATAAATTAAGTAGCTTCTTTTACACTAAACTCTTTGGGAACATCAGTATTCTCAAAACTTGATTTTCAGTCATTTTAATTAATATAGTCCACAGTCAATAGGTTTGATAAACTTGAGACATCTCAAACCTGTTTTAATAAAATTGACTTACAAAGTAGAAAGAAAATTGTACATAGATCTTGACAGCTGTGCAGACAACCTCTTTATGTACTCAGTAAATACAATAAATATTTTCACAAAGAGATTTCCTGAGTTTTAGATATGCAGAATAAGACTTGAGCAAAGACTTTTGAATTAAAAAATGTAATACAAGGGCACAGCTTTTTTTTTAACCATATGAGATAAAAATAAGTGGGACAAGAGGGAAAAGGAATAGACTCATGAGAAATTTGTTACTAAATTAATCAAACAAGCTGTTTTTGTAAAGGATATTTATGATGTTTATGACCTTCAGTAAACCTCTCTTAAAAGAATTCATTACAGTGATTATTAAGATTTTGCACTGATTTTGATATTATAAAACTATAGCTCTATTTCCCTACAACAGCATTTCTCAACCTCAGCACTATTAACATTTTGGGCCAAATAAATCTTTGTTTGGGGGGATTATCTTCTGCACTAAAGCATGTTTAACAGAATCCCTGGCCTATAATCACTAGATGCTAATAGTATTCCCCTCCCCCCAAGTTGGAACAGTCAAAAATGTCTCCAGACATTGCCAAATATCCCCTGAGAGTCAAAATCACTCCCAGCTGAGATTTTGTTCTACAAGATAATGTGATCTCTTATTCTGGAGTTAAGCTACTATTTTCATAATTCTTAGGACTATATTTGGGCTCTAACTGAACAGAATAAGGATGACATTCAGACTCAGCTGTTCATGTACCTGTAACAGAGAAAGGGAAATACATACATCCCAGATGTGACTAAACAGCATGACAATCGGCTCAACAACACATGCAGAAAAGTAAAAATCTAGACAAGGCTGATGCTTTATACTACAGCTCCATCATAAAAGATCTGGTTACTGACCTTCGTATAAGGAAAATGGTGAATGAGAGCACTTTTGGAAGACTGTATATCTATGTTTCTCAACTAAAATCAGCAGTGTACTGCATGAAAAACCTTGTCAAGACATTAAAAGCAGGCAGATCATGTTTGGCTGTATTCATTTTACATATTGTTGTGCATTATGTTACCCGTTTTTAAATAAAATGCCAGTGAGAAAAATACTAAAAGGGAAATTTTTAAAGGTGGAGCTAAGCTGCCACCTAGAGAATATAAAAATGAGAGCATCTTAGCCTTCTACATTTACTGCAAGAATAATATTGTTGGGTGAGAGAGAGACGCAAGAGGGAGGAGATATGGGGATATATGTATAGGTATAGCTGACTCACTTTGTTATAAAGCAGAGACTAACACACCACTGTAAAGCAATTATACTCCAATAAAGATGTTTTAAAAAAAGAATAATATTGTCCTATTAACTAAAAACAAATCAAATTTAAAATCTCAGAAGCAATGTGAAATTCTAATGCCATGATTTTTAAATTAATTATATGATATCAAATTTAATTTTTTTAGTTGTGTTTTAAAATTTCATAGAGAGTGAATTAACAGAGACAATCTTTTAAAAGTTCAAAATAATTCTGAAGTAGTCATTTCTGAATAATAGCAGAATATCTAGACAGAGAATGCTGTACTATTAATGCTGCAATAAAACCTTAGTCAAAAATTTAGTGTTTTTTAAATTTCCAAGAAGAACACATTATTGAAAAGGAATTGGAAGAATAATGAATGAAACCAAGTGGCAAGACCTTTCAATGTTTATCACCTTTCCTAATAATCATTCTTTCAAGTGAAGCCCACTAGGGAAACAATTATGGTAACTAAAATCCAATAGAATCATTAGCTGGAGGTAAGGGAATGCTATTTAAGCAACCTAACAGAAGCAAAATATAAGAGAGGAAAAAGCCCAGTGGGAATAAGAAGACTAAAAATAACCTAACAACTCTAACAGAGATAAAGCATAAAGCAGAGCTACAATTTCTGGGGAAATACCAGTCTCCTTTTCTAAATATAATATTGTAATTGAATACTCATTAGGTTCTCCAGACAATAAACCATCGCCTGGTTAAGGTAGGCATTTGGGAAGCTGCATGAACTCTTTTGGGCCATGAGGGTCCCATTTAGTAAATTACTACTTCAATGTACTGAATGATACTCTTGTGGCCTGGTAGTGGGTTCCAAAAGCCCTTAATTTACACACTGGGAGAATCTGGTGCTCATTAGGAAATGAGAAGTATGCCGGCTCACACAGCCACACAGAACAGAAACTACTATACTCATCTAAATGGAGAGTATTGAAGTGTGCCCTAGAGATTCAAGTGTCAGATTACCACGCAATGGTATACCCACATGACCTGGTCTACAATTACTTAACACTTATGATGAGATTTTTTCCCCTTTACAACCTGAGTTTTTTTGTTGTTGTTGTTGTTTTTTAATCTTATGTACATTTCTAATATCACTGTATTTGTAGCTTTGCAAGAAGAATCCTAGTTGCAGCCTTCCTGGAAGATTTTAGAGCAGCATGGATACTTTTCAGAGATGCTTACCAGACAGTCCACCATGCCTGGTATTCACCTGTACAAGTCAGTTAGTAAAATCCAATTGTTTAGAGGTGAAGTTGCTCAACCCTTTTGTCATATAACATGAACTAATGTTAGGTTTTACAGAATTTTTTTTTAGTTTTGAACTTTATCACAGTCTAGGAAAAAACCCCAAGGTTTCTTTTGTCCTGAGAATTCTCTTTAAGTACCTAAGGGATTTGAATTATGTATGTGAATGGCATTCTGCAACATTTTACCTAAAACTAAGCATTTATACAAGTAGTAATTTTATGATTAAAGTCTCTCTTATTCCCGTATCAGACCAGTAAAGTAATATTTTACATATCTCTCTTAAAACTCAGACTTCTAGGGCTTCCCTGGTGGCGCAGTGGTTGAGAGTCTACCTGCCGATGCAGGGGACAGGGGTTCGTGCCCCGGTCCGGGAAGATCCCACATGCTGCGGAGTGGCTGGGTCCGTGAGCCGTGGCTGCTGAGCCTGCGCGTCTGGAGCCTGTGCTCAGCAACGGGAGAGGCCACAGCAGTGAGAGGCCCGTGAACCACAAAAACAAAACAAAACAAACAAAAAAACAACACAGGCTTCTAATAATAACTCATACATACATGAGTAGCTTGGATTCCATTATAAATCTCAAATGATAGCTATTCATATCACACAACTGAGTCATCTGACAAAGTTATGCATTTGCCTATTTTTAAATAATGTGAAACAGAACCACCTTTTATGTGGTAAATATATCAAATCTCTCCAATGTGCCTTTCGACTGAGAAAATATATTTTTATGTAAGGCTTCAAAAAAGGCCTTTGTCAGTGAGAATCAATTTCTATGCATTTCAGAAATCTAGACCAATAATATACAGGAAATATACACTCCAAAAAAATTCTGAAGATCATTATAGAAATGGTAACACCCCTTTATTATCAATATTCTAATTAAAAAGGCAACATTAAAATCACTGTATTTAAAAGCATGGGGCCATGACATGTTGAACAATAAAAGCATTTAGGGGAATTCCCAATCTAGAATTCCCAATCTAGGAAGAGATTACACTAATCTCTTGGTTTCTAAAGTTAGAGAAATTAACTTCCATCCAATGAGCATCTTACATGCCAGGCATACACATACACACACACACACACACACACACACACACACACACACACACCCCTATACATTCACACAACCTATTGGTTCTGTTTCTCTGGAGAACCCTGGGAGTGGGTCCCAGCAATAGGTTTTTAACAAACCACCCACAAGTGACTGTGATTCAGACTTAAGCTTAAGAAACTCTGTTCCCCCACAAACCGAGATGGCAGAGTAGAAGGATGTGCTCTCACTCTGTCTTGTGAGACACTAGAATCAAAACTAACTGCTGAACAATGATCGACAGAAAGACACTGGCACTCACTAAAAATGATACCCCACATCCAAAGAAAAGGGAGAAGCCACAATGAGACGGTAGGAGGGGCGCAATCACAATAAAATCAAATACCATAACTGCTGGGTGGGTGAATCACAGAACGGAGAACACTTATACCAAAGAAGTTCACCCACTGGAGTGGAGGTTCTGAGCCACATGTCAGGCTCCCCAACCTGCGGTCCAGCAATGGGAGGAAGAATTCCCAGAGAATCAGACTTTGAAGCCTAGCAGGATTTGACTGCAGGACTCTGACAAGACCAGGGGAAAGAGACACTCCACTCTTGGAGGGCACGCACAAAGCAGTGTGCACATTGGGACACAGGGGAAGGAGCAGTGACCCAAGGGGAGACTTACCAGACCTACTTGCTCACCGTGGCTCACCATGAGGACAAGGACACTGGCAGAAGAAGCTCTGGGAAGTATTCCTTGGTGTGGGCCCTCCCAGAGTCTGCCATTAGCTCCACCAAAGAGCCAGGTAGGCTCCAGTATTCGGTCGCCTCAGGCCAAGCAACCAACAGGGGTGAACCCAGAACCATCCATCAGCAGACAAGCATTTTAAAGTTTTACTGACCTCTGTCCACCAGAGCAACACCCAGCTATGCCCACCACCAGCCCCTAATATCAGGAAACTTCCTCAAGCCTCTTAGATAGCCACATCCACCAGAGGACAAAGAGCAGAAACAAGAAGAACTACAACCCTGCAGCCTATGGAACAAAAACCACATTCACAGAAAGATAGACAAGATGAAAAGGCAGATGGCTATGTACCAGATGAAGGAACAAGATAAAACCCCAGAAAAACAACTAAATGAAGTGAACATAGGCAAACTTCCAGAAAAAGAATTCAGAATAATAATAGTGAAGATGATCCAGGACCTCAGAAAAAGAATGTAGGCAAAGATGGAGAAGATGCAAGAAATGTTTAACAAAGAACTACAAGAATTAAAGAACAAACAAACAGAGATGAACAATACAATAACTGAAATGAAAACTACATTAGGAGTCAATAGCAGAATAACTGAGGCAGAAGAACAGATAAGGGACCTGGAAGACAAAATGGTGGAATTCACAGCTGAGAAAAAGAATAAACAAAAAAAAAAATGAAAAGCAATGAAGACAGCCTAAGAGACCTCTAGGACAATATTAAATGCAATGACATTCATATTATAGGGGTCCCAGAAGGAGAAGAGAGAAAGGACCAGAGAAAATATGTGAAGAGATTATAGTTGAAAACTTCCCTAACATGGAAAAGGAAATAGCCACCCAAGTCCAAGAAGTGCAGAGAATCCCATACAGGAAAAACCCAAGGAGAAACACACTGAGAGACATAGTAATCAAACTGGCAAAAATTAAAGACAAAGAATAATTATTGAAAAAAGTAAGGGAAAAATCACAAATAACATACAAGGGAACTCGCATAAGGTTAACAGCTGATTTCTCAGCAGAAACTGTACAGGCCTGAGGCGGATGGCATAATATACTTAAAGTGATGAAAGGGAAGAACCTACAACCAAGATTACTGTACCCGGCAAGGATCTCATTCACATTCGATGGAGAAATCCAAAGCATGGGGGACCTTGAAGATGGCGGAAGAGTAAGACGCGGAGATCGCCTTCCTCCCCACGGATACACCAGAAATACATCCACACGTGGAACAACTCCTACAGAACGCCTACTGAAGGCTGGCAGAAGACCTCAGACCTCCCAAAAGGCAAGAAACTCCCCACGTAACTGGGTAGGGCAAAAGAAAAAACAGAGACAAAAGAATAAGGACGGCACCTGCACCAGTGGGAGGGAGCTGTGAAGGAGGAAAAGTTTCCACACACTAGGAAGCCCCTCCGCGGGCGGAGACTGCGGGAGGCAGAGGGGGGAGTATCGGGACCGCGGAGTAGTGCACAGCGACGGGTGCGGAGGGCAAAGCGGGGAGATTCCTGCACAGACGATCGGTGCTGACCGGCACTCACCAGCCCGAGTGGCTTGTCTGCTCACCCGCCGGGGCGGGCGGGGCTGCGAGCTGAGGCTCGGGTTTTGGTTTTGGACGGAGCTCAGGGAGAGGACTGGGGTTGGCGGCTTGAACATAGCCTGAAGGGGTTAGTGCACCACGACTAGCCGGGAGGGAGTTCGGGGAAAAGCCTGCACCGGCCGAAGAGGCAAGAGACTTTTTCTTCCCTCTTTGTTTCCTGGTGCGCGAGGAGAGGGGTTTAAGAGCGCTGCTTAAAGGAACTCCAGAGACGGGCGTGAGCCGCGGCTAAAAGCGCGAACCCCAGAGACGGGCGCGAGCCGCGGCTGAGGGCGCGAGCCCCCCGAGACGGGCGCGAGCCGCGGCTGAAAGCGCAAACCCCAGAGACGGGCGCGAGCCGCGGCTAAAACCGCGGACCCCAGAGACGGGCGGGAGACGCTAAGGCTGCTGCTGCCGCCACCAAGGGGCCTGTGTGCGAGCACAGGTCACTCTCCACACCCCTCTTCCGCGGAGCCTGTGCAACCCGCCACTGCCAGGTTCCCGGGATCCAGGGACAACTTCCCAGGGAGTACGCACGGCGGGTCTCAGGCTGGTGCAACATCACGCCGGCCTCTGCCGCAACGTCACGCTGCCTCTGCAGCCGCAGGCCCGCCCCGCACGTAGTGCCCCTCCTACCCCCATCCCCCAACCCCCGGCCTGAGTGAGCCGGAGGCCCCGAATCAGCGGCTCCTTTAACCCCGTCCTGTCTGAGCGAAAAAACAGACGCCCTCCAGCGACCTACACGCAGAGGCAGGGCCAAATCCAAAGCTGAGCTCCTGTGAGCTGTGAGAACAAAGAAGAGAAAGGGAAATCTCTCCCAGCAGCCACAGAAGCAGCGGATTAAAGCTCCACAATCAACTTGATATACCCTGCATCTGTGGAATACCTGAATAGACAAGGAATGATCCCAAATTGAAGAGGTGGAATTTAGGAGCGAGATCTATGATTTTTTTCCCTTTTCCTCTTTTTGTGAATGTGTACGTGTATGCTTCTGTGTGAGATCCTGTCTGTATACTCTTGCTTCCACCATTTGTCCTAGGGCTCTATCCGTCCATGACTTTTTTTTAAAAATTCTTTTTCTTAATAATTAAGTTTAATTGTAATAACTTTATTATACTTTACCTTCGTTCTTTCTTTCTTTCCTTCCTTCCTTCCCTCCTTTAGACAACGAATCACCCCAAATTGAGGAGGTGGTCTCAGGGAGCAGGATTTATGATTTTTCCCCCTTTACCTCTTTTTGTGAAGGTGTATGTGTATGCTTCTGTGTAAGATTTTCTCTGTATAGCTTTGCTTCCAACATTTGTCCTAAGGTTCTATCCGTCCCTTTTTTTTTTTTTTCTAAACATTTTTTAATTCAATAACTATATTATACTTTATTTTATTTTTACTGTATCATCTTTCTTTCTGTCTTTTTTCCTTCTTTCCCTCCTTCCTTCCTTCCTCCCTCCCTCCCTCCCTCCTTTCTTTCCTTCTTTGCTTCTTTCTTCCTTCCTTCCTTTCCTCCTTTCCTTCTTTCTTTACTCATACTTCTAATTCTCCCTACTTTTTCTCCCTTTTATTCTGAGCTGTGTGGATGAAAGGCACTTGGTGCTCCAGCCAGGAGTCAGGGCTCTGCCTCTGAGGTAGGAGAGCCAACTTCAGGACACTGGTCAACAAGAGACCTCCCAGCTCCCCATAATATTAAACGGTGGAAATATCCCAGAGACCTCCATCTTAACACCAGCACCCAGCTTCACTCAACGACCAGCAAGCCACAGTGCTGGACAACCTATGCCAAACAACTAGCAAAACAGGAACACAACCCCACCCATTAGCAGAGAGGCTGCCTAAAATCATAATAAGGCCACAGACACCCCAAAACACACCACCAGACGTGAACCTGCCCACTAGAGAGACAAGATCCAGCCTCATCCAGCACAACACAGGCACTAGTCCCCTCCACCAGGAAGCCTACACAACCCACTGAAACAACCTTAGCCACTGGAGACAGACATCAAAAACAACGGGAACGGCTTCCCTGGTGGCGCAGTGGTTGAGAGTCCGCCTGCCGATGCAGGGGACACGGGTTCGTGCCTCGGTCCGGGAAGATCCCACATGCCGCGGAGCGGCCGGGCCCGTGAGCCATGACCGCTGAGCCTGCGCGTCCAGAGCATGTGCTCCGCCACGGGACAGGCCACAACAGTGAGAGGCCCGCGTACCGAAAAAAAAAAAAGAGAGAGAGAGAGAAAAACAACGGGAACTACGAAAGTGCAGCCTGCAAAAAGGAGACCCCAAACACAGTAAGATAAGCAAAATGAGAAGACAGAAAAACACACAGCAGATGAAGGAGCAAGATAAAAACCCACCAGACCTAACAAATGAAGAGGAAATAGGCAATCTACCTGAAAAAGAATTCAGAATAATGATAGTAAGGATGATCCGAAATCTTGGAAGTAGAATGGACAAAATGCAAGAAACAGTTAACAAGGACCTACAAGAACTAAAGATGAAACAAGCAACGATGAACAATGCAATAAATGAAATTAAAATCACTCTAGATAGGATCAATAGCAGAATAACTGAGGCAGAAGAATGGATAAGTGACCTGGAAGATAAAGTAGTGGAAATAACTACTGCAGAGCAGAATAAAGAAAAAAGAATGAAAAGAACTGAGGACAGTCTCAGAGACCTCTGGGACAACATGAAACGCACCAACATTCGAATTATAGGGGTTCCAGAAGAAGAAGAAAGAAAGAAAGGGACTGAGAAAATATTTGAAGAGATTATAGTTGAAAACTTCCCTAATATGGGAAAGGAAATAGTTAATCAAGTCCAGGAAGCACAGAGGGTCCCATACAGGATAAATACAAGGAGAAACATGCCAAGACACATATTAATCAAACTATCAAAAATTAAATACAAAGAAAGCATATTAAAAGCAGCAAGGGAAAAACAACAAATAACACACAAGGGAATCCCCATAAGGTTAACAGCTGATCTCTCAGCAGAAACCCTACAAGCCAGAAGGGAGTGGCAGGACATACTGAAAGTGCTGAAGGAGAATAGCCTGCAACCAAGACTACTCTACCCAGCAAGGATCTCATTCACATTTGATGGAGAAATTAAAACCTTTACAGACAAGCAAAAGCTGAGAGAGTTCAGCACCACCAAACCAGCTTTACAACAAATGCTAAAGGAACTTCTCTAGACACGAAACACAAGAGAAGGAAATGACCTATAGTAGCGAACCCAAAACAATATATAAAATGGAAATAGGAACATACATATCGATAATTACCTTAAATGTAAATGGACTAAATGCTCCCACCAAAAGACACAGATTGGCTGATTGGATACAAAAACAAGACCCTTATATATGCTGTCTACAAGAGACCCACTTCAGAACTAGAGACACATACAGACTGAAAGTAAGGGGATGGAAAAAGATATTCCATGCAAATGGAAACCAAAAGAAAGCTGGAGTAGCAATTCTCATATCAGACAAAATAGACTTTAAAATAAGGACTATTAAAAGGGACAAAGAAGGACACTACATAATGATCAAGGGATCGATCCAAGAAGAAGATATAACAATTGTAAATATTTATGCACCCAACATAGGAGCACCTCAATACATAAGGCAAATACTAACAACCATAAAAGAGGAGATCAACAGTAACACATTCATAGTAGGGGACTTTAACACCCCACTTTCACCCATGGACAGATCATCCAAAATGAAAATAAATAAGGAAACACAAGCTTTAAATGATACATTAAACAAGATGGACTTAATTGATATTTATAGGACACTCCATCCAAAAACAACAGAATACACATTTTTCTCAAGTGCTCATGGAACATTCTCCAGGACAGATCATATCTTGGGTCACAAATCAAGCCTTGGTAAATTTAAGAAAACTGAAATTGTATCAAGTATCTTTTCCGACCACAACGCCATGAGACTAGATATCAATTACAGGAAAAGATCTTTAAAAAATACAAACACATGGAGGCTAAACAATACACTACTTAATAATGAAGTGATCACTGAAGAAATCAAAGAGGAAATAAAAAAATACCTAGAAACAAGTGACAATGGAGACACAACGACCCAAAACCTATGGGATGCAGCAAAAGCAGTTCTAAGGGGGAAGTTTATAGCAATACAAGCCCACCTTAAGAAGCAGGAAACATCTCGAATAAACAACCTAACCTTGCACCTCAAGCAATTAGAGAAAGAAGAACAAAAAAACCCCAAAGCTAGCAGAAGGAAAGAAATCATAAAAATCAGATCAGAAATAAATGAAAAAGAAATGAAGGAAACAATAGCAAAGATCAATAAAACTAAAAGCTGGTTCTTTGAGAAGATAAACAAAATAGATAAACCACTAGCCAGACTCATCAAGAAAAAAAGGGAGAAGACTCAAATCAATAGAATTAGAAATGAAAAAGGAGAAGTAACAACTGACACTGCAGAAATAAAAAAAATCATGAGAGATTACTACAAGCAACTCTATGCCAATAAAATGGACAATCTGGAAGAAATGGACAAATTCTTAGAAATGCACAACCTGCCAAGACTGAATCAGGAAGAAATAGAAAATATGAACAGACCAATCACAAGCACTGAAATTGAAACTGTGATTAAAAACCTTCCAACAAACAAAAGCCCAGGACCAGATGGCTTCACAGGTGAATTCTATCAAACGTTTAGAGAAGAGCTAACACCTATCCTTCTCAAACTCTTCCAAAATATAGCAGAGGGAGGAACACTCCCAAATTCCTTCTACGAAGCCACCATCACCTTGATACCAAAACCAGACAAGGATGTCACAAAGAAAGAAAACTACAGGCCAATATCACTGATGAACATAGATGCAAAAATCCTCAACAAAATACTAGCAAACAGAATCCAACAGCACATTAAAAGGATCATACACCATGATCAAGTGGGGTTTATTCCAGGAATGCAAGGATTCTTCAATATACGCAAATCTATCAATGTGATAAACCATATTAACAAATTGAAGGAGAAAAACCATATGATCATCTCAATAGATGCAGAGAAAGCTTTCGACAAAATTCAACACCCATTTATGATAAAAACCCTCCAGAAAGTAGGCATAGAGGGAACTTTCCTAAACATAATAAAAGCCATATATGACAAGCCCACAGCAAACATCATCCTCAATGGTGAAAAACTGAAAGCATTTCCACTAAGATCAGGAACAAGACAAGGTTGCCCACTCTCACCACTCTTATTCAACATAGTTTTGGAAGTTTTAGCCACAGCAATCAGAGAAGAAAAGGAAATAAAAGGAATCCAAATCGGAAAAGAAGAAGTAAAGCTGTCACTGTTTGCAGATGACATGATACTATACATAGAGAATCCTAAAGATGCTACCAGAAAACTACTAGAGCTAATCAATGAATTTGGTAAAGTAGCAGGATACAAAATTAATGCACAGAAATCTCTGGCATTCCTATATACTAATGATGAAAAATCTGAAAGTGAAATCAAGAAAACACTCCCATTTACCATTGCAACAAAAAGAATAAAATATCTAGGAATAAACCTACCTAAGGATACGAAAGACCTGTATGCAGAAAATTATAAGACACTGATGAAAGAAATTAAAGATGATACAAATAGATGGAGAGATATACCATGTTCTTGGATGGGAAGAATCAACATTGTGAAAATGACTCTACTACCCAAAGCAATCTACAGATTCAATGCAATCCCTATCAAACTACCACTGGCATTTTTCACAGAACTAGAACAAAAAATTTCGCAATTTGTATGGAAACACAAAAGACCCCGAATAGCCAAAGCAATCTTGAGAACGAAAAAAGGAGCTGGAGGAATAAGGCTCCCTGACTTCAGACTATATTACAAAGCAACAGTAATCAAGACAGTATGGTACTGGCACAAAAACAGAAAGATGGATCAGTGGAACAGGATAGAAAGCCCAGAGATAAACCCACGCACATATGGACACCTTATCTTTGATAAAGGAGGCAGGAATGTACAGTGGAGAAAGGACAGCCTCTTCAATAAATGGTGCTGGGAAAACTGGACAGGTACATGTAAAAGTATGAGATTAGATCACTCCCTAACACCATACACAAAAATAAGCTCAAAATGGATTAAAGACCTAAATGTAAGGCCAGAAACTATCAAACTCTTAGAAGAAAACATAGGAAGAACACTCTATGACATAAATCACAGCAAGATCCTTTCTGACCCACCTCCTAGAGTAATGGAAATAAAAACAAAAATAAACAAATGGGACCTAATGAAACTTCAAAGCTTTTGCACAGCAAAGGAAACCATAACCAAGACCAAAAGACAACCCTCAGAATGGGAGAAAACATTTGCAAATGAAGCAACTGACAAAGGATTAATCTCCAAAATTTACAAGCAGCTCATGCAGCTCAATAACAAAAAAACAAACAACCCCATCCAAAAATGGGCAGAAGACCTAAATAGACATTTCTCCAAAGAAGATATACAGAATGCCAACAAACACATGAAAGAATGCTCAACATCATTAATCATTAGAGAAATGCAAATCAAAACTACAATGAGATATCATCTCACACCAGTCAGAATGGCCATCATCAAAAAATCTAGAAACAATAAATGCTGGAGAGGGTGTGGAGAAAAGGGGACACTCTTGCACTGCTGGTGGGAATGTGAATTGGTTCAGCCACTGTGGAGAACAGTATGGAGGTTCCTTAAAAAACTACAAATAGAATTACCATATGACCCAGCAATCCCACTACTTGGCATATACCCTGAGAAAACCAAAATTCAAAAAGAGTCAGGTACCAAAATGTTCATTGCAGCTCTATTTACAATAGCCAGGACATGGAAACAACCTAAGCGCCCATCATCGGATGAATGGATAAAGAAGATGTGGCACATATACACAATGGAATATTACTCAGCCTTAAAAAGAAATGAAATTGAGCTGTTTGTAATGAGATGGATAGACCTAGAGTCTGTCATACAGAGTGAAGTAAGTCAGAAAGAAAAAGACAAATACCGTATGCTAACACATATATATGGAATTTAAGGGGAAAAAATGTCATGAAGAACCTAGGGGTAAGATAGGAATAAAGACGCAGACCTACTGGAGAACGGACTTGAGGGTATGGGGAGGGGGAGGGGTGAGTTTTGACAGGGCGAGAGAGAGTCATGGACATATACACACTAACAAACGTAGTAAGGTAGATAGCTGGGGGGAAGCAGCCGCAAGGCACAGGGATATTAGCTCGGTGCTTTGTGACAGCCTGGAAGGGTGGGATGGGGAGAGTGGGAGGGAGGGAGACGCAAGAGGGAAGACATATGGGAACATATGTATATGTATAGCTGATTCACTTTGTTATAAAGCAGAAACTAACACACCATTGTAAAGCAATTATACCCCAATAAAGATGTTTAAAAAAAAAAAAAAGAAATCCAAAGCTTTACAGACAAGCAAAACCTAAGAGAATTCAGCACCACCAAACCAGCTCTACAACAAATGCTAAAGGAACTTCTATAAGTGGGAAACAAAAGAGAAGAAAGGACCTACAGAAACAAACCCAAAAATATTAAGAAAATGGTAATAGGAACATACATGTCAATAATTACCTTAAACGTGAATGGATTAAATGCTCCAACCAAAAATACAGGCTTGCTGAATGGATACGTAAACAAGACCCATATATATGCTGTCTACATGAGACCCACTTTAGACCTAGGGACACATACAAACTGAAAGTGAGGGCATGGAAAATGATATCCCATGCTAATGGAAATCAAAAGAAAGCTGGAGTAGCAATACCCATATCAGATAAAATAGACGTTAAAATAAAGAACGCTACAAGAGACAAGGAAGGACACTACATAATGATCGAGGGATCAATCCAAGATATAACAATTATAAATATATATGCACCCAACATAGGAGCATCTCAATACATAAGGCAACTGCTAACAGCTATAAAAGAGGAAATTGACAGTAACACAATAATAGTGTGGGACTTTAACACCTCACTTACACCAGTGGACAGACCATCCAAAATGAAAATAAATAAGGAAACAGAAGCTTTAAATGACATATTAGACCAGATAGATTGAATTGATATTTACAGGACATTCCATCCAAAAACAGCAGATTACACTTTCTTCTCAAGTGCGCATGGAACATTCTCCAGGATAGATCACATCTTGGAACAAAAATCAAGCCTAGGTAAATTTAAGAAAACTGAAATCATATCAAGCGTCTTTTCTGACCACAATGCTATGAGATTAGAAATGAATTACAGGCAAAAACCGTAAAAAACACAAACACATGGAGGCTAAACAATATGTAACTAAATAATCAAGAGCTCATTGAAGAAATCAAAGAGGATTTCAAAAAATACCTAGAGACAAATGACAATGAGAACCCAACGATCCAAAACCTATGGGATGCAGCAAAAGCAGTTTTAAGAGAGAAGTTTATAGCTATACAAGCCTACCTCAAGAAACAAGAAAAATCTCAAACAAACAATCTAACCTTACACCTAAAGGAACTAGGAAAAAACAAACAAAACCCAAAGTTAGCAGAAGGAAAGAAATCATAAACATCAGAACAGAAGTAAATGAAATAGAAACGAAGAAAACAACAGCAAGATCAATAAAATTAAAAGCTGCTTCATTGAGAAGATAAACAAAATTGATAAAACATTAGACAGACGCATCAAGAACAAGAGGAAAAGAACTCAAATCAATAAAATTAGAAATGAAAAAGGAGAAGTTACAACAGACACCGCAGAAATACAAAGCATCCTAAGAGACTACTACAAGCAACTCTATGCCAATAAAATGGACAACCTGGAAGAAATGGACAAATTCTTAGAAAGGTATAACCTTCCAAGACTGAACCAGGAAGAAACAGAAAAAATGAACAGACCAATCACAAGTAATGAAATTGAAACTGTGATTAAAAATCTTCCAACAAAC
Organism: Phocoena sinus; assembly: GCF_008692025.1. Classification (NCBI taxonomy): domain Eukaryota; kingdom Metazoa; phylum Chordata; class Mammalia; order Artiodactyla; family Phocoenidae; genus Phocoena; species Phocoena sinus. The sequence continues at coordinate 118,236,523 of NC_045764.1, read as the reverse complement.
AAAAGTCCAGGACAAGATGGCTTCACAGATGAATTCTACCAAACATTTAGAGAAGAGCTAACACCCATCCTTCTCAAACTCTTCCAAAAAATTGCAGAGGAAGGAACACTCCCAAACTCATTCTATGAGGCCACCATCACCCTGATACCAAATCCAGACAAAGATGCTACAAAAAAAGAAAATTACAGACCAATATCACTGATGAATATAGAGGCAAAAATCCTCAACAAAATACTAGCAAACAGAATCTAACAACACATTAAAAGGATCATACACCATGATCAAGTGGGATTTATCCCAGGGATGCAAGGATTCTTCAATATATGCAAATCAATCAATGTGATACACCATATTAAAAAACTGAAGAAGAAAAACCATATGATCATTTCAAGAGATGCAGAAAAAGCTTTTGACAAAATTCAACACCAATTTATGATAAAAACTCTCCAGAAAGTGGGCATATAGGGAACCTACCTTAACATAATAAAGGCCATATACAAAAAACCCACAGCCAACATCATTCCCAATGGTGAAAAACTGAGAGCATTCCTCTAAGATCATGAATAAGAAAAGGACATCAACTCTCACCACTATTATTCAACATAGTTTTGGAAGTCCTAGCCATGGCAATCAGAGAAGAAAAAGAAATAAAAGGAATACAAATTGGAAAAGAAGTAAAGTTGTCACTGTTTGCAGATGACATGATACTCTACATACAGAATCCGAAAGGTGCCACTAGAGAACTACTAGAGCTAATCAATGAATTTGGTAAAGTTGCAGGATACAAAATTAATGCACAGAAATCTCTTGCATTCCTATACACCAATGATGAAAAATCTGAAAGAGAAATTAAGGAAACACTCCCACTTACCACTGCAACAAAAAGAATAAAATACCTAGAAATAAACCTACCTAGGGAGACAAAGGACCTGTATGCAGAAAACTATAAGACACTGATGAAAGAAATTAAAGATGATACCAACAGATGGAGAAATATACCATGTTCTTGGATTAGAAGAATCATTATTGTAAAAATGACTGTAATACCCAAAGCAATCTAGATTCAGTGGGATCCCTATCAAATTACCCATGGCATTTTTTACAGAACTAAAACAAAAAATCTTAAAGTTTGTATGGAGACACAAAAGACCCAAATAGCCAAAGCAGTCCTGAGGGAAAAAAACGGAGCTGGAGGAATCAGGCTCCCTAACTTCCAACTATACTACAAAGCTACAATAATCAAGACAATATGGTACTGACACAAAAACAGAGACATAGATTAACGGAACAAGATAGAAAGCCCAGAGACAAACCCATGCACCTATGGTCAACTAATCTATGACAAAGGAAGCAAGGATATACAATGGAGAAAAGACAGCCTCTTCAATAAGTGGTGCTGGGAAAACTGGACAGCTACATGTAAAAGAATGAAATTAGAACACTCCCTAACACCATACACAGAAATAAACTCAAAATGGATTAGAGACCTAAATGTAAGACCAGACACTATAAAACTCTTAGAGGAAAACAGGAAGAACACTCTTTGACATAAATCACAGCAAGATGTTTTTTGATCCACCTCCTACAGTAATGGAAATAAAAATAAACAAATGGGACCTAATGAAACTTCAAACCTTTGCACAGCAAAGGAAACCATAAACAAGACGAAAAGACAACCTTCAGAATGGGAGAAAATATTTGCAAATGAATCAAGGGACAAAGGATTAATCTCCAAAATATATAAACAGCTCATGCAGCTCAATATTAAAAAAACAAACAACCCAATCCAAAAATGGGCAGAAGACCTAAATAGACATTTCTCCAAAGAAGTCATACAGATGGCCAAGAGGCATATGAAAAGCTGCTCAACATCACTAATTATTAGAAAATGCAATTCAAAACTACAGTGAGGTATCACCTGACACCAGTTAGAATGGACATTATCAGAAAACCTACAAGCAACAAATGCTGGAGAGGGTGTGGAGAAAAGGGAACACTCTTGCACTGTTGGTGGGAATGTAAATTGATACAGTCACTATGGAGAACAGTATGGAGGTTCCTTAAAAAACTAAAAATAGTATTACCATATAACCCAGCAATCCCACTACTGGGCATATACCCAAAGAAAACCACAATTCAAACAGAGACATGCACCCCAATGTTCACTGCAGCAGTATTTACAATAGCCAGGTCATGGAAGCAACCAAAATGCCCATCAACAGATGAATGGATAAAGAAGATGTGGTACGCAAGGCCACCTAGAGGGATGGGATAGGGAGGGTGGGAGGGAGGGTGACACAAGAGGGAAGAGATATGGGAACATATGTATATGTATAACTGATTCACTTTGTTATAAAGCAGAAACTAATACACCACTGTAAAGCAATTATACTCCAATAAAGATGTTAAAAAAAAAAAAAAGAAGATGTGGTACATGTATACAATAGAATATTACTCAGCCATAAAAAAGAAAGAAATTGGGTCATTTGTTGAGATGTGGATGGATCTAGAGACTGTCATACAGAGTGAACAAGTCAGAAAGAGAAAAACAAATATCGTATATTAACGCATATATGTGGAACCTAGAAAAATGGTACAGATGAACCGGTTTGCAGGGCAGAAATTGATACACACATGTAGAGAACAAACGTATGGACACCAAGGGGGGAAAGCGGCGGTGGGGTGGGAGGGTGGTGTGATGAATTGGGAGATTGGGATTGACATGTATACACTGATGTGTATAAAACTGATGACTAATAAGAACCTGATGTATAAAAACGTTTAAAAAAAATAAATAAACCACTGTTCCAGGACAAGGTTCTTCTGTAGGCAGGAGGGATTAAGACTTTTCAGACGGAAGGCTTGCCTTATACATGAGGAATTACTTTTTCCACTAGAAGGGGAGCAAAGAAGGGAGGGAACGGGGCTGGTAGATGAAGGTAAATTTGAGATTTGGTGGTGGGAATTTGAGGCAGTTCTTGTCCTGGCTTCTATTTTTTTTTGTAGAGCAGAAAATATTGTGATTTTCTAAGAGAAAGTAAGGATGTGGTAGGTGGAGAGAACTGAGAAGAGTAGGGAACAAAGTCTTGAAGTGATCATCGCAGAAAGTATGCAATTTTGAGGGCCCATCGGGTTCAGAGGGTAACCATACCACACTAGCTGGTTGCAAGATTTTCCCAGATTTGGTCAGTAGTCTCAGTATGCAGGTAAGGATGATAACTGCATTCATCCAGGATTTGGATTTTCCCAGGTCAACAGAAGGACGATGGAAAAGAGAAATCGATGTGGTAATGAGAATAGAATCACTGCTATTGAATCCAAGCAGAGTAGGACAGGAGTGAAGAATAGAGGGGCTGGGAAGAACAGAAAACAGAGAATAAGCCTAACGATACCCGACACCAGTTCTCTGCCATTCAGGGACACCTCTGCCATCCCTGATGCAAAGTGTTCCAATAGCTTCACCAGATATGATGAAATAACAGGGGAAAGATTCTCCCATTGGAGGATATCTGGGAAGGCCTAGATGAAACGAGAAGGTGGAACATAAACAGCCTTAAAGAATCTAGATATGCAAGTTTGGGATAGAGTTAATAGCATAGAGAGAGTCTGTAGGAAGCAAGTTGAAGAATAGAAAATATTGTTTCAAATACAACAAGGATTTAAGTTTAATAGATATAGGAAAAGCCCAGGAAGGGATGAAGAATACTAATAGAAAGGGATATAGTGCATTAAGGGAAAAGACGAAAAGACACACTGCATTTATATTTTGGAGCGCTTTTGATTTAACTGTGTGCTAGAGAGCTATTAAAGACTTTTGACAAGCAGCATGACGCGATCATTGCAACCTTCACTTTTCCATCAAAATATTTGTAAAGATGGTGAAGATTGTTTGAACTGTTTAACTGATAGACAGACTAGATGCATTCCTAGAAGTTGTCCTCTAAAATTAAATTTAGTACATGAGCTAATACTTTACCTTTAAATATTAGCATTCCTGATATGAAAAATATTAAAGTCTTCATAAGCAAATGGACAATTAAAGGAACAGGAATAAACAATTTATAAAACAGAAATGTAACTGGAAAAGAAAATAAATCTTTATGTCAAATTAATATTTCTATGCCAAAAATGAATCAGCCTTAGGATTTTTTAAAAAAACATCACTCATTGTTGCCCTAAAATTTTATTTCTACAATATCCTTTAGATCTATCTTTCTCCAAAAGATGGTGTAACCCACCTCTGATTATTTCCACTTCAGGGGGTAGGTGGGCATTTCCTCCTCTCTATTAGTGCCTCAAATGTGCCATATATATATATATAGTTGGATATCAATAAATGACTGTGGATGATGACTCCATTTTCTCCCTGAATTCTCTGTGACTGGTAAGACAATTTCCCAGCAGCACACATACAGAATAGTGTTTCCTTTTCTCCTGATTTCTCCAAATCTGAGATTGCTCTTTGTCATACCAAAACATTCTCAAACTGTATCTGTGCCCCAGAGAGGACACATAATTGAACTTCCACTTTAGTGGATCTTTGCCATCAGGCATGAGGAATGTCTAGGTAAAAGAATGGTCAGCACACCACAGGGCCATTTCACCAATAGAAAAATTTGAGAGGAGGTTCTCTTTCTCCAGACTGAAAGGGTCTTAAAACTGTATAAATTTTTTGTTAACTTGGAATGAATGTTTTCCTTGTTTCAGAACTCTCATTTTGACCAAACTCTTCATTGTGATGCTAGTGTTCAACACACAAAATATAAGAATTAAAAATACAGCAAAAGGGCTTCCCTGGTGGTGCAGTGGTTGAGAGTCCACCTGCCGATGCAGGGGACACGGGTTCGTGCCCCGGTCTGGGAAGATCCCACATGCCCCGGAGCGGCTGGGCCCGTGAGCCATGGCCGCTGAGCCTGCGCGTCCGGAGCCTGTGCTCCGCAACGGGAGAGGCCACAACAGTGAGAGGCCCACGTACCGCAAATAAAAAAAAAATACAGCAAAAACTTCAGCGTTCTTCTCCAATGGTTGGATTCCTTTAATCAAGCTTGATAGATGAGAAAGAGCAATGTTTGAAACTGCCCTGATAGATGGCACTTAATGATTTCCTCTTACTTCAACTTACAAGCAAGGTTTTCAATTAACATTCTAAAAATAAATTGGCAGACACATAAACTTATTTAGCAAAGAAACTGTGATTAAATAATATTATCTACTGAGTTGCCTATATCTACTAAGTTTACTTCAGAAAGCAATCAACTTTATCATATTCTATCTCCACTATCCCCCAGAAGGTTATAGATGCTCTCAATTTATACTATTATTTTATTATCCTTTATATGAAAGGATGATAATATTACGGTTTTCTTTTTAATAATTCATAAATAAGGGGGAAGTTTATAGCAATACAAGCCCACCTTAAGAAGCAGGAAACATCTCGAATAAACAACCTAACCTTGCACCTCAAGCAATTAGAGAAAGAAGAACAAAAAAACCCCAAAGCTAGCAGAAGGAAAGAAATCATAAAAATCAGATCAGAAATAAATGAAAAAGAAATGAAGGAAACAATAGCAAAGATCAATAAAACTAAAAGCTGGTTCTTTGAGAAGATAAACAAAATAGATAAACCACTAGCCAGACTCATCAAGAAAAAAAGGGAGAAGACTCAAATCAATAGAATTAGAAATGAAAAAGGAGAAGTAACAACTGACACTGCAGAAATAAAAAAAATCATGAGAGATTACTACAAGCAACTCTATGCCAATAAAATGGACAATCTGGAAGAAATGGACAAATTCTTAGAAATGCACAACCTGCCAAGACTGAATCAGGAAGAAATAGAAAATATGAACAGACCAATCACAAGCACTGAAATTGAAACTGTGATTAAAAACCTTCCAACAAACAAAAGCCCAGGACCAGATGGCTTCACAGGTGAATTCTATCAAACGTTTAGAGAAGAGCTAACACCTATCCTTCTCAAACTCTTCCAAAATATAGCAGAGGGAGGAACACTCCCAAATTCCTTCTACGAAGCCACCATCACCTTGATACCAAAACCAGACAAGGATGTCACAAAGAAAGAAAACTACAGGCCAATATCACTGATGAACATAGATGCAAAAATCCTCAACAAAATACTAGCAAACAGAATCCAACAGCACATTAAAAGGATCATACACCATGATCAAGTGGGGTTTATTCCAGGAATGCAAGGATTCTTCAATATACGCAAATCTATCAATGTGATAAACCATATTAACAAATTGAAGGAGAAAAACCATATGATCATCTCAATAGATGCAGAGAAAGCTTTCGACAAAATTCAACACCCATTTATGATAAAAACCCTCCAGAAAGTAGGCATAGAGGGAACTTTCCTAAACATAATAAAAGCCATATATGACAAGCCCACAGCAAACATCATCCTCAATGGTGAAAAACTGAAAGCATTTCCACTAAGATCAGGAACAAGACAAGGTTGCCCACTCTCACCACTCTTATTCAACATAGTTTTGGAAGTTTTAGCCACAGCAATCAGAGAAGAAAAGGAAATAAAAGGAATCCAAATCAGAAAAGAAGAAGTAAAGCTGTCACTGTTTGCAGATGACATGATACTATACATAGAGAATCCTAAAGATGCTACCAGAAAACTACTAGAGCTAATCAATGAATTTGGTAAAGTAGCAGGATACAAAATTAATGCACAGAAATCTCTGGCATTCCTATATACTAATGATGAAAAATCTGAAAGTGAAATCAAGAAAACACTCCCATTTACCATTGCAACAAAAAGAATAAAATATCTAGGAATAAACCTACCTAAGGATACGAAAGACCTGTATGCAGAAAATTATAAGACACTGATGAAAGAAATTAAAGATGATACAAATAGATGGAGAGATATACCATGTTCTTGGATGGGAAGAATCAACATTGTGAAAATGACTCTACTACCCAAAGCAATCTACAGATTCAATGCAATCCCTATCAAACTACCACTGGCATTTTTCACAGAACTAGAACAAAAAATTTCGCAATTTGTATGGAAACACAAAAGACCCCGAATAGCCAAAGCAATCTTGAGAACGAAAAAAGGAGCTGGAGGAATAAGGCTCCCTGACTTCAGACTATATTACAAAGCAACAGTAATCAAGACAGTATGGTACTGGCACAAAAACAGAAAGATAGATCAGTGGAACAGGATAGAAAGCCCAGAGATAAACCCACGCACATATGGACACCTTATCTTTGATAAAGGAGGCAAGAATGTACAGTGGAGAAAGGACAGCCTCTTCAATAAATGGTGCTGGGAAAACTGGACAGGTACATGTAAAAGTATGAGATTAGATCACTCCCTAACACCATACACAAAAATAAGCTCAAAATGGATTAAAGACCTAAATGTAAGGCCAGAAACTATCAAACTCTTAGAAGAAAACATAGGAAGAACACTCTATGACATAAATCACAGCAAGATCCTTTCTGACCCACCTCCTAGAGTAATGGAAATAAAAACAAAAATAAACAAATGGGACCTAATGAAACTTCAAAGCTTTTGCACAGCAAAGGAAACCATAACCAAGACCAAAAGACAACCCTCAGAATGGGAGAAAACATTTGCAAATGAAGCAACTGACAAAGGATTAATCTCCAAAATTTACAAGCAGCTCATGCAGCTCAATAACAAAAAAACAAACAACCCCATCCAAAAATGGGCAGAAGACCTAAACAGACATTTCTCCAAAGAAGATATACAGAATGCCAACAAACACATGAAAGAATGCTCAACATCATTAATCATTAGAGAAATGCAAATCAAAACTACAATGAGATATCATCTCACACCAGTCAGAATGGCCATCATCAAAAAATCTAGAAACAATAAATGCTGGAGAGGGTGTGGAGAAAAGGGGACACTCTTGCACTGCTGGTGGGAATGTGAATTGGTTCAGCCACTGTGGAGAACAGTATGGAGGTTCCTTAAAAAACTACAAATAGAATTACCATATGACCCAGCAATCCCACTACTTGGCATATACCCTGAGAAAACCAAAATTCAAAAAGAGTCAGGTACCAAAATGTTCATTGCAGCTCTATTTACAATAGCCAGGACATGGAAACAACCTAAGCGCCCATCATCGGATGAATGGATAAAGAAGATGTGGCACATATACACAATGGAATATTACTCAGCCTTAAAAAGAAATGAAATTGAGCTATTTGTAATGAGATGGATAGACCTAGAGTCTGTCATACAGAGTGAAGTAAGTCAGAAAGAAAAAGACAAATACCGTATGCTAACACATATATATGGAATTTAAGGGAAAAAAATGTCATGAAGAACCTAGGGGTAAGATAGGAATAAAGACGCAGACCTACTGGAGAACGGACTTGAGGGTATGGGGAGGGGGAGGGGTGAGTTTTGACAGGGCGAGAGAGAGTCATGGACATATACACACTAACAAACGTAGTAAGGTAGATAGCTGGGGGGAAGCAGCCGCAAGGCACAGGGATATTAGCTCGGTGCTTTGTGACAGCCTGGAAGGGTGGGATGGGGAGAATGGGAGGGAGGGAGACGCAAGAGGGAAGACATATGGGAACATATGTATATGTATAGCTGATTCACTTTGTTATAAAGCAGAAACTAACACACCATTGTAAAGCAATTATACCCCAATAAAGATGTTTAAAAAAAAAAAAAAAAGAAAAAAAAAATAATTCATAAAGATCTCATGATATGTTTCAGGACACTTCCATCTTTTTTCTCAGCATTGGCTTTGAGTACACTACTTAAATATGTCTCTTTATGTTTTACCCTCCTCCTTCTCCCTATTTATCTTAAACTACACCCAGCAAATCCTGCCAGCAATTATCCCATGGCTATGATATTTCACTTGCTTAAACAGAAACATTATCAGCAAATAATAGCTGTTTTTATTCTGCACAACTCATCATGTAGCAGTCACTGAATTCATTTGTAATTTCTAGCAACAGATACTAGATGAAACCACCCATTAATATTGTTACTGAACCCAGGTCTGGCTGCTCGCTGCTTGAAAGCCAGTTCTCGAGAGACAAGTGTTGGTAGGAAAGGAAATGTTGCTTTATTTCGGAGGCCGGCAACTGGGGGTGTGGGCATACTCCTGTCCCAAGGCCAACTCCCACCCTGACAATCAGGGGGCAAGAGCTTTGATAGACAGAGACGGGGGGCTACATGCAGAAACAATACAGTCAGCTCTGACAGTCATCTTGAAATTGGTCATCGGTGGTCTGACCAGCATCATCTCGATTGTTTTAGGTACAGTTAATCTTCATTTCCATGGTCGGTTTGTTTCTATTTCTTTGAGGCCAATTCCTGGAATTGTGGCAGCTTATGTCATGGCTACAGCCTGATCATCATGTAGTTAACTTCTTCCACCTGGTGGGGGTTTCAGTACCTATAAGACAGCTCACAGGATATGGCTCATAATATTATCTATAGCCCTTAAGGAGGAACTAAAGGTCCCTGACTATGTTTAATGACTAAACTATTATTATTTGGTCTCCTTTGACTGTCTTCCTCTGTTTCTGCATTTTCTCACTTCTCTGATTAAACTTATTCTTTGGCTAAATTTTTTCCACAGACAAAATGCAGGCTGAGGACATGGTGGGGGCAGGGAGAAACATAGGGTCCTACTCTGTTTCAATATGATTTTCATATGTCACCCTAATGTCTTTGATTACTAGATAAGATGCGTGACTGGTAAAAAAAAATTTAGGCTTGTGTATGTAGTTTCTTGGGTCGATGGCATTATGATATGAACACATCATATGGTTAATTCTACCTCTAACACGATATTGTGTAAAAGCAACAGGTAATTTCCTGCTGCAACAATTTTACCAGGAAGCTTTAGGCCAAATAAAATCAGAGTTGAAACAATCAGATATTTCCAAATCAAGTAGATGGGAGAGCAGAGACAGAAGTAGAAATTGAGAAAAATAACTCTGCCTATTCAACAAGAAATTTTTATAAGTTGGGGAAACGAATGAACAAGAAGAAAAGTAATAAGAAGAAATTACACTGGAATGGAATAAAGAAAGAAATGGCACAGATCAATAGATACTATTACATCAACCTTTGGTTCTTCTAATACCCTAAAAAAATATTTGGAAGTTTTTAGTATCTCTTTTTTATTTGTCAAGTACTAAAAAGACAACAACAACAACAAAAAACTATCAGGTTCCTCCCCTTAGATATCTTCAGAACCCCAAAGTGTGGAATATTTCTATACTTTATCATGATGTTAAGTCTAATATGTATGCCTTTTACTCCTATTTTCCTTTTCATGTCTTAAAAATATATATATTTCCCCAACACATAAGAGAAAATGTCACTTTCCCAGTATATTGGGTCTATGGAAATATCAGTCTTTTTAGTAGGCAACAAGGAATATATGAGGACAAGGCAGACCAAAAGCAATCTGAAATGGGCACAGGACCAGCCAGCCAAGTTGGCATCAAATTCTGCATCATCATTCCACATCAAAAGACAGACTAGGTAAAGAATTTGATGATTCCAGAGCTAACTCCCAAAGATACAGTCAAAGCAATGGGCTCAGATACAGCAAAAGTCAAATATACAAACATATAAATATATCAATATGTGTTCAAAACCCTGCATTCAAACCAGCCATGAGGGACCCTGTAGATGATAAATAACTAAGTAGAAGAGCAAGAAAAGAATACCAGTAGCTAGTGTGATAAACGTTCACTTCAAGAACTATATGAGCACCCACTATGAGGCAGACAGTATTCTAGGAGTAAGCAGCAGTAAATAAAATGGACAAAAATCCCTAACTTTCTAGTGTCCATCCAGAGTAGGAGACACATACTAAACAAGATAAATGCAGAGTGATAACAGCTTAAAAGAAAATAAAATCAGGAAGAAGGGATATAGTGTATAGCTCCCAAAGATGACCACACCCCACTGCTCCTCTCTCTGTATTCACATCTCACTCCTCTCTGTAACAGATGGAGGATCTATCTTCCCTCTCCTTGAATCCTAGTTGGCTTTAGGACTAGCTTTGACTAATAGAATAGGCAGGAGCTCCAGCTCCAGGCCTAGCCCTTAAGAAACCTGGCAGCTTCTGTTTAGGTTCTCTTGGAACCCAGCCGCCATGCTGTTAGGAAGTCCCAACTATCTTCTGGAGAGAGAGGCCACATGGAGAGGCCCTGGATGATGAGGCCAACGTGGAGAAGGTGAAAAAACGGGAGAGAACCTAGGTGCACCTTCTGAGCCCCCACCTGCATGCCGACACACTTGAGACCCCTGCTGACCCCATATGAAGAGAATAAAAGCCCAGAAATTAGTAAGAAATGATGAATCATTATTTAAATCATTAAATTTGGGAGTGTTTACACTGTATACACAGTTATACTGAAATAGATAACTGAAACATGGGAGGGTTGGGTAAAGAGGAAATTGGTAATTATCAAAGTGAAGAACTACAATGCAACAATCAGATTATCTATGTCATTTCTAAGAACAGAGCAAAAAGAAAATATTTAAATTACCTAAGAAGAGAAAGAATTAACATAAGCATACTAAATTCTATTGACCACTGGAAAGGAAGACAGACACATGTTGCATTTCTAAGCTAGGGGCTGAGAGGCAAAGAATGATCTTGCTGACTCAGTTATAGACAGCTACACCTGAGGAGCCACATTTAAGGAGTAGCACCTAAGGAATTGCACCCACACACCTCAGTCACACCTGGACATGATCTAAATGGTAGGATCCTGACCTGAAGCCTAAGCTGGAGGCCTTAATGGGATGAGACCTTGAGGGGTCTTGGGGGATGGTGAGTGTATTTTACAGGTGGGAGGGATGTGAATTGCTTAGGTCAGAGGGCAGAATGGGGTAGACTGTTAGGTTGGTAACCTCCAATGAATGATACCTCCAGGTCTTCACACTCAGTGTAATCTCCTTCCACATTGACTTTGGGCTTGGCCATGGACTGGCTTTGGCCAGTGGAACATTAGCAAGTGGGATGCGAACAGAGGCTTGATAAGCCGGTCACCTTGGGGTCTGTCCTCCTGGAGTACTGCTACTGGGAAGCAAGCTTCCATGATTTAAGCAAGGGCTGACTATTCTGCTGGAGACAGAGCCACATGGAGAGGATCTGGAAGATGAATCATCAAGTAGAAAGAGCCACGTGAAGGAGACCCAAGACATACCAGCTGAACACAGTCACTCCTGGGGTAGGAAGGGGGGTGGTAGAGAAGCATCCACTCCACCTGCAAAATTGTCTTAACAAACCATTGCTGTTTAAGCCACTAACTTTTAGAGTGGCTCATTATGTAACAATAGATAGACATCTGAAATAGGGGATAAGGAATAGGGAGACTTCATTGAGAAGACTTAGAGGTGATAAAGAAGACATGTTGATATCTAGGGAAAAAAGCACTCCAGGCAGAGGGGTGAGCAAGCACAAAGGCCCTGAAGAGGAGTAGGCCTGGCTTATGTGAGGAACTGCAAGGAGACCAGTATAGGTGGAACAGAATGAGGAAGTGGGGGTGGGGGACACATTAAGAAATGAGCTAGGGCTTCCCTGGTGGCGCAGTGCTTGATTGAGAGTTTGCCTGCTGATTCAGGGGACACGGGTTCGTGCCCCGGTCAGGGAAGATCCCACATACCGCAGAGCGGCTGGGCCCGTGAGCCATGGCCGCTGAGCCTGCGCGTCTGGAGCCTGTGCTCCACAACGGGAGAGGCCACAGCAGTGAGAGGCCCGTGTACCGGGAAAAAAAAAAAAAAGAAATGAGCTAGAACCGGATCAACCCAGGCACTGTAGGTCATTATAAAGACTTTGACTTTTATCCAGAGGTTGATAGAAAGCCATTGGAAATTTAACGCATTCATCAGTTCATTTAAAACTATCTGTTCAACCTGACTGTATGCCAGTTTCATAGTACTGGGCATGCAACAATGAATAGGACTTTGCGTGTGTTGGGACACGGGAAGGAGGAAGGGTTTTAAGAGGGTAGAAGAAGAGGAGTGAGATCACAAAAAAGCTGGACCAGATGGGAGAAAGACTGCTTTCTGTTGGCTCAGTCCAACCTGAAGGATAGAGATCCCTTCAACCAGCACCCTTCTTTGCTTTCCTCAAAGTCTCTCTTCAGGATAATTTGCTACAGTTTTACATTAGGGTACATTATACCCGCACAAGAAAGCTCATGTCTCTTTTAACACAATTTAATTTCCTAAAAGCTTTTTCCAAACAAATGGTGGCATTTCATCAGCCATGCACAAGTATTCTCAAAAGATCTTGCCAGGCTCCAGCATTCTATGCTCTAAGTGAGTATCAATACATTTACCAAAAAAAGGCTTTGTTAAACTTAAAAAGATTCTCTTCAAAAGACACTATAGTGGTTGAGAGTCCGCCTGCCGATGCAGGGGACACAGGTTCATGCCCCGGTCTGGGAAGACCCCACATGCCGCGGAGCAGCTGGGCCCGTGAGCCATGGCTGCTGAGCCTGCGCGTCCGGAGCCTGTGCTCTGCAACGGGAGAGGTCGCAACAGTGAGAGGCCTGCGTACCGCAAAAAAAAAAAAAAAAAAAAAAGACTGTATGTACTTTCCAAAAGGTACTTTACGAATATAGTGCTTTACAGATTGTGGTGAGGTTTCAGAGCATTTGACTCACCACTGCATCATATTCTTGTAACCAAACTAAATGGCAAAGTAACAAGCAAAGAAGGCATAGAGCTAACATTATTATAGCTTTAAATAAAAGTTCATGAAGCAATTTTCCTTAAGTGTGGTGCCACACACATCAAAGTATATTTGGTAGCACTGAAGGTGACAGAGTAACAGGAGGACTTTGTTGGGCCTTGACATGAGTAGTTCCTGGAGAAAAGTGTGAAGATCTGGTCGGGGGTGGAATAAATTGTATTCTTCCAGCTGGTCAACGCGTCAGTTTACACTGAATCTGAATGATCTCCCAGTTCAGGTCGTACTATATTTAGAATAATATTTTCATAGAACTTCTTGTCAAACACACATTCTTTGTGGGAAGGAAGCAGAAGTGCTCCCTTCAACAGAATAAAATCCTTCTACTTATGCTATACTTTCCTGGGTTTATAAAGACAAGAAATCCCAAAATACTTCACTGCTTTAGAAGAGATCTTTGTTCAGCTAACTAATTTCTCCCAAAAACGCGACTAAATGGTCTTCCTTACCTTGTTATTTCTTAGATTCTAATTAATGACAAGATTTTAGTTTCTAGCTACCTAATATCTAATGACTTCACTGAGCATTTGTTCCCTACCAACATCTTCTATTTTTCTGACTTAAGCCCAGGAAGATACACAGGAAGACTATATTTTGTACATTTTCTCAGGGAATTCACAGAAGCTTTGAAGCCTAACAGTGGACCCTTTCCCCAGTGTGTCTGGACCCCTTCTTTTTTTTTTTTTTTTTGTCCTCTCCCCTCGCCCGCCCTCCCTCCCTCCCTCCGGCCCGCGCTGCGCGCTCCGCGCTCTCTGGACCCCTTCTTTAATAACCTTCTCTTTGACATCAGGGAAAACAGTGTGGGTAATACTTGGCACTGGCTGTGCTCTGTTCTGTTGAAGAGAGCCATTGACAATTACCATCCTTTACCTCTGCCTCAAAATGAAGTGTGCTTCTTATCCAATTCACACAAGTATTGTGAAGCTGAAATTGTTTTAAGAGCTTTAGAGGAAAGGTACCATATAAATGCAAATAACAGAAGATTTGATAAGAAGAATTGTCATATCCAGGTGCACAATGGCTGCCCTATCCAAATGAACAGTTTGCAGTTTCACTGCTATTGTCATTCAATATACATCAGAGAATAAAGACTATAAAGTGAGTCTTCTAGAATTCTTTCTACTTGAATTGCAGGCACATTTTTCTCATACTATAATATTATATGCCACCTAGAGAACTGAAAGATGAAAGAAGACACCCTGGACCACAAGTCCTACAGACTTGCTACTACCACCCCAAGAGGATAAAAGGATACTGGGGCCCTATCACTGATGGGAAATGCTCTACAACTTCCCATTCATAGAAACTCAGGGAGCTCTGAAGAGAATACTCAGATCAAACTATCTCCCTGTGGCAAGACATATTTTTAACACTTAGCGCAAACATCCATCCACACATTATAGAATCTGGCATTTACCAGTTCAATTGCTCAGGTCAGCATGTCTACCATGCCCCCCATCCATCAAGCTTGTTTTTGTAACCAGGACAACAGTGCTGGTGTTCAGCCTAAGGGGATACTGGGAGCTAATTCAACATAAAAAAAATAATAAAGAAAAAGGATTTTTTTTAAACACTCCTGCTCTTTGAACGATATATCAGCAACTGTTCCCAGACTTCCTCTGAAACTTTCTCTGAAACTGCTTACAATTTAGCCAATAGCGGACCACAGCATTCCTTCCTTGGTTGCTACAAATTGGGTGAGCAGCTAGATAAAATGCTTACATTAGCCAATGAGTGAGCGGCCAAGGACATTTTGCATGGCATCTTTCTAATTCCAAATAAGATGTTTTAAACAAAACCTAGGGAGAATAATAAAGGACGGGAAAGTAACCTCTACACAGATCTTTTTGGTCTGAGCTCCAGAGTTCACATGTTAGATCCTCAACAACTGTACATGGCAGAAAAGGAGAAACTAATACTCTATCATGCCTGAGGCACCTCGGACCTTATCTTTGCTTGATAATATTCTTTTTGTAATTGCAGGCATACCTCATTTTATTGTGCTTCACATTATTGCCCTTCACAGATACTGTGTTTTTTTACAAATTGAAGGTTTGTGGCAATGAGCAAGTCTATCGACGCCATTTTTCCAACAGCATTTGCTCACTTCTTGTCTCTGTATCAGATTTTGGTAATTCTCACAATATTTCAAATGTTTTCATTATTGTTATCTTTGTTATGGTAATCTGTGGTCTGTGATCTTTGCTGTTACTATTGCAATTGTTTTGGGGTGCCATGAGCTGTGCTCATATAAGACAGAGAAATTAATTGATAAATGCTGTGTGTGTTCTGACTGCTCCACTGACTGGCCATTCCCTGTCTCTCTCCCGTTCCTTGACCTCCCTGTTCCTTGAGACACAACAATAGTGAAATTAGGCCAATTAATAACTGTACAATTTCCTCTAAGCATACCAGTGAAAGGAGGAGTCAGTCAATGTGGCAAACTTCATTGTCTTAGTTTAAGAAATTGACACAGCCACGCCAATCTTCAGCAACCACCACCCTCATCAGTCAACAGCCATCAACACTGAGATAAGACCCTCCACCAGCAAAGAGGTTATGACTTGCTAAACGTTCAGGTGATGGTTAGCATTTTTTAACAATAAAATATTTTTAAATTAAGGTACGCACATTTTAAGAAATACTGCTACGTCACACTTTAAAGACTACAGTATACTATAAACATAACTTTTATATGCACTGGAAAACCAAAAACTTCATATGACTTGCTTTATTGCGATATTCACTTTATTGCAATGGCCTCGAATCTGCAATATCTCCAAGGTATGCCTGTGGTGTCCTTTTATAGTAAAGTATTAATTATCCTCTTGTTTGAAGAAACAGTTGGGATTGTTACTTTTCAGCAAACCCATAAAGAAAAACAATCTATCCCCACGGACTTAAAGAGCGGAATTTGATCAAATACAAAAGTCGAGGAGACCTTCAAGATGGCAGAGGAGTGAGACATGAAGATCACCTTCCTCCCCACAAATACATCATAAATACATCTATAGGTGGAATGACTCCTACAGAACACTTACTGAACACTAGCAGAAGACCTCAGACTTCCCAAAAGGCAAGAAACTCCCCACGTACTTGGGTAGGGCAAAGGAAAAAAGGAAACACAGAGACAAAAGAATAGGGATGGGACTTGCACCTCTGGGAGGCAGCTGTGAAGGAGGAAAAGTTTCCACATACTAGGAAGCCCCTTCACTGGCGGAGACGTAGGGGGGCGGGGAGGGGCAAGCTTTGGAGCCACGGAGGAGAGCGCAGCAACAGGGGTGCAGAGGGTAAAGCTGAGAGATTTCCGCACAGAGGATCGGTGCCGACCAGCACTCACCAGCCTGAGAGGCTTGTCTGCTCACCCGCCGGGGCAGGTGGGGCTGGGAGCTGAGGCTCGGGCTTTGGTCAGATCCCAAGGAGACGACTGGGGTTGGCTGTGTGAACACAGCCTGAAGGGGTCTAGTGTGCCACAGCTAGCCAGGAGGGAGTCAGGGAAACAGTTTGCACCTGTCTAAGAGTCAAGAGACCACTGTTTCATGGTGCGCGAGGAGAGGGGATTCAGAGCACCACCTAAACGAGCAACAGAGACGGGAGCGAGCCACAGCTATCAGAGTGGACACCAGAGATGGGCATGAAATACTAAGGCTCTTGCTGCAGCCAAGAAGCCTGTGTGCAAGCACAGGTCACTATCCACACCACCCCTCCTGGGAGCCTGTGCAGCCCGCCACTGCCAGGGTCCTGTAATCCAGGGACAACTTCCCTGGGAGAACACACAGCGTGCTTCAGGCTGTTGTGACATCACGTCACACCAGCCTCTGCCGCTGCAGGCTCGCCCCGCATTCCGTACCCCTCCCTCCCTCCAGCCTGAGTGAGCCAGAGCCCCCTAATCAGCTGCTTCTTTAACCCCGTCCTGTCTGGGTGGGAAACAGATGCCCTCAGGCGACCTACATGCAGGGGCAGGGCCAAATCCAAAACTGAAACCCAGGAGCTGTGCGAACAAAGAAGACAAAGGGAAATCTCTCCCAGCAGCCTCAGGAGCAGCGGATTAAATCTCCACAATCAACTTAATGTACCCTGCATCTCTAGAATACCTGAATAAATAACAAATCATCCCAAAATTGAGGCAGTGGACTTTGGGAGCAACGATATATATATTTTTTTTTCTTCTTCTCTTTTCGTGAGTGTGTATGTGTATGCTTCTTTGTGTGATTTTGTCTGCATAACTTTGCTTTTACCATTTGTCCTAGGGTTCTGTCAGGCTGGCATTTTTTGTTGTTGTTTTTTCGGGTTATTTTACTATAGTTTTTAGCACTTGTTATCATTGGTGTATTTGCTTTCTGGTTTTGTTGCTCTCTTCTTTCTATACTTTTTTTTCTTTTTTTTTTTTTTTTGGCTGTGTTGGGTCTTCATATCTGTGCAAGGGCTTTCTCTACTTCCAGCAAGCAGGGGCCACTCTTCATCGCAGCATGCGGGCCTCTCACTATCGCGGCCTCTCTTGTTGAGGAGCACAGGCTCCAGATGCGCAGGCTCAGTAGTTGTGGCTCACGGGCCTCGTTGCTCCATGGCATGTGGGATCTTCCCAGACCAGGGCTCAAACCCATGTCCCCTGCATCGGCAGGCAGATTCTCAACCACTGCGCCACCAGGGAAGCCCCTGCTATTACTTTTTAATTCTTTTATTTTTAATAATTATTTTTTATTTTAATGTCTTTCTTTCTTTCTTTTTTTCTCCCTTTTCTCTGAGCCATGTGTCTGACATGGTCTTGGTGCTCTGGCCAGGTGTCAGGCCTGTGCCTCTGAGGTGGGAGAGCCGAGTTCAGGACATTGAACCACCAGAGACCTCCCAGCTCCACATAATATGAAACAGTGAAAGATCTCCTAGAGATCTCCAACTCAATGCAAAGACCCAGCTACACTCAATGACCAGCAAGCTACAATGCTGGACACCCTATGCCAAACAACTAGCAAGACAGGAGCACAACCTCACCCATTAGCAGAGAGGCTGCCTAAAATCATAATAAGGTCAGAGACACCACAAAACACACCACTGACACTGTCTTCCCCACCAGAAAGACAAGATCGAGCCTCATCCTCTAGAACACAGGCACCAGTCCCCTCCACCACGAAGCCTACACAACCCACTGAACCAACCTTGGGCTCTGGGGGCAGACACCAAAACAACAGGAAATATGAACTTGCAGCTTGCAAAAAGGAGACCCCAAACACAGTAAGTTAAGCAAATGAGAAACATACAGCAGATGAAGGAGTAAGATAAAAACCAACCAGACCAAACAAATGAAGAGGAAATAGGCAGTCTACCTGAAAAAGAATTCAGAGTGATGATAGTAAAGATGATCCAAAATCTTGGAAATAGAATGGAGAAAATACAAGAAACATTTAACAAGGACCTAGATGAACTAAAGAGCAAACAAACAATGATGAACAACACAATAAATGAAATTAAAAATTCTCTAGAAGAAATCAATAGCAGAAAAACTGAGGCAGAAGAATGGATAAGTGACCTGGAAGATAAATGAGTGGAAATAACTATGGCAGAGAAGAATAAAAAAAAAGAATGAAAAGAATTGAAGACAGTCTCAGAGACCTCTGAGACAACATTAAATGCACCAACATTCAAATTTTAGGGGTGCCAGAAGAAGAAGAGAAAAAGAAAGGGACTGAGAAAATATTTGAAGACATTATAGTTGAAAAATTCCCTAATATGGGAAAGGAAATGGTTAATCAAGTCCAGGAAGAACAGAGAGTCTCATACAGGATAAATCCAAGGAGAAACACTCCAAGACACATTTTAATCAAGCTATCAAAAATTAAATACAAAGAAAGAAATATTAAAAGCAGCAAGGAAAAAACAACAAATAACATACAAGGGAATCCCCATAATGGTAACAGCTGATCCTTTGGCAGACATTCTGCAAGCCAGAAGGGAGTGACAGGACATATTTAAAGTGATAAACCGAAGAATCTACAGCCAAGACTACTCTACCCAGCAAGGATCTCATTCAGATTCAACAAAGAAATTAAAAACTTTACAGACAAGCAAAAGCTAAGAGAATTCAGCACTGCCAAACCAGCTTTACAATAAATGCTAAAGTAATTTCTCTAGGCAGGAAACAAGAGAAGGAAAAGAGGTACAATAACAAACCCCAAACAATTAAGAAAATGGGAATAGGAACATACATATTAATAATTACCTTAAATGTAAATGGATTAAATGCTCCAACCAAAAGACACAGGTTGCTGAATGCATATGAAAACAATATACATATGCTGTCTACAAGAGACCCATTTCAGACCTAGGGACACATACAGACTGAAATTGAGGGCATGGAAAAAGATATTCCACGCAAATGGAAATCAAAAGAAAGCTGGAGTAGCAATTCTCACATCAGACAAAATAGACTTTAAAATAAAGACTGTTACAAGAAACAAAGAAGGACACTACATAATGATCAAGGGGATCAATCCAAGAAGAAGATATAACAATTGTAAATATTTATGCACCAACATTGGAGCACCTCAATACATACGGCAAATGTTAAAAGCCATAAAAGGGGAAATCAACAGTAAAATAGTAATAGTAGGGGACTTTAACACCTCACTTTCACCAATACACAGATCATCCAAAATGAAAATAAATAAGGAAACACAAGCTTTAAATGACACATAAAACGACATGGACCTAATTGACATTTATAGGACATTTCATCCAAAAACAACAGATTACACTTTCTTCTCAAGTGCTCATGGAACATTCTCCAGGATAGATCATATCCTGCGGCACAAATCAAGCCTTGGTAAATTTAAGAAAACTGAAATCATATCAAGTATCTTTTCCAACCACAATACTATGAGACTAGATAATGATTACAGGAAAAAATCTGTAAAGGATACAAACACATGGAGGCTAAACAATACACTACTTAATAACCAAGAGATCACTGAAGAAATCAAAGAGGAAATCAAAAAATACCTAGAAAAAAATGACAGTGAAAACATGAGGACCCAAAACCTATGGGATGCAGCAAAAGCAGTTATAAGAGGGAAGTTTATAGCAATATAATCCTACCTCAAGAAACAAGAAACATCTCAAATAAACAACGTAAAGTTACACCTAAAGCAATTAGAGAAAGAAGAACAAAAAAATCCCAAAGTTAGCAGAAAGTAAGAAATCATAAATATCAGAGCAGAAATAAATGAAAAAGAAATGAAGGACACAAGAGCAAAGATCAGTAAAACTAAAAGCTGGTTCCTTGAGAAGATAACAAAATTGATAAACCATTAGCCAGATTCATCAAGAAAAAAAGGGAGAAGACTCAAATCAAGAGAATTAGTAATGAAAATGGAGAAGTAACAAGTAATACTGCAGAAATACAAAGGATCATGAGAGATTACTACAAGCAAGTATATGCCAATAAATGGACAACCAGGAAGAAATGGACAAATTCTTAGAAAAGCACAACCTTCCAAGACTGAACCAGGAAAAAATAGAAAATAGAAATAGACTAATCACAAGCACTGAAATTGAGACTGCGATTAAAAATCTTCCAACAGGGCTTCCCTGGTGGCGCAGTGGTTGAGAGCCCGCCTGCCGATGCAGGGGACACGGGTTTGTGACCCTGTCCGGGAGGATCCCACATGCCGCGGAGTGGCTGGGCCCGTGAGCCATGGCCACTGAGCCTGCGTGTCCGGAGCCTGTGCTCCGCAACGGGAGAAGCCACAACAGTGAGCGGCCGGCATAACACACACACACACACACACACACACACACACACACACACACACACACACATCTTCCAACAAACAAAAGCCCAGGATCAGAAGGCTTCACAGGTTTGAATTCTATCAAACATTTAGAGAAGAGCTAACACCTACCCTTCTCAAACTCTTCCAAAATATAGCAGAGGGAGGAACACTCCTCAACTCATTCTATGAGGTCACCATCACCCTGATACCAAAACCAGACAAAGATGTCACAAAGAAAGAAAACTACAGGCCAAGATCACTGATGAACATAGATGCAAAAATCCTCAACAAAATACTAGCAAACAGAATCCAACAGCACATTAAAAGGATCATACACCATGATCAAGTGGAGTTTATCCCAGGAAGGCAAGGATTCTTCAACATAGACAAATCAATCAATGTGATAAACCATATTAACAAATTGAAGGAGAAAAACCATAGGATCATCTCAATAGACGCAGAAAAAGATTTTGACAAAATTCAACACCCATTTATGATAAAAACCCTTCAGAGGGAACTTACTTCAACATAATAAAGGCCATATATGACAAACCCACAGCCAACATCATTCCCAATGGTGAACAACTGAAACCATTTCCTCTAAGATAAGGAACAAGACAAGGCTGCCCACTGTCACCACTATTATTCAACATTGCTTTGGAAGTTTTAACCACAGCACTCAGAGATGAAAAAGAGATAAAAGGAATCCAAATTGGAAAAGAAGAAGTAAAGCTGTCACTGTTTGCAGATGACATGATACTATATAAAGAGGATCCTAAAGATACTACCAGAAAACTACTAGAGCTAATCAATGAATTTGGTAAAGTTGCAGGATACAAAATTAATGCACAGAAGTCTCTTGCATTCCTATATACTAATGATGTAAAATTTGAAAGAGAAATTAAGGAAACACTCTTATTTACCACTGCAACAAAAAGAATAAAATACCTAAGGAATAAACCTACCTAAGGAGACAAAAGACCTGTATGCAGAAAACTATAAGACACTAATGAAAGAAATGAATCATGATACAAACAGATGGAGAGATATACCAAGTTCTTGGATTGGAAGAATCAACATTGTGAAAATGACTATACTACCCAAAGCAATCTACAGATTCAGTGAAATCCCTATCAAATTACCAATGGCTTTTGTCACAGAACTAGAACAAAAAATTTCACAATTTGTATGGAAACACAAAAGACCCCGAAGAGCCAAAGAAATCTTGAGAAAGAAAAACGGAGCTGGAGGAATGAGGCTCCCTGACTTCAGACTATACTACCAAGCTACAGTAATCAAGACAGTATGGTACTGGCACAAAAACAGAAATATAGATCAATGGAACAGGATAGATAGCCCAGAGATAAACCCACGCACATATGGTCACCTTATTTTTGATAAAGGAGGCAAGAATATACAATGGAGAAGATAGCCTCTTCAATAAGTGGTGCTGGGATACTGGACAACTACATGTAAAAGAATGTAATTAGAACACTCCCTAATGCCATAAACAAAAATAAACTCAAAATGGATTAAAGACCTAAATGTAAGGCCAGACACTATAAAACTCTTAGCAGAAAACAGAGGCAGACCAATCTATGACATCAATCACAGCAAAATCATTTTTGACCCACCTCCTAGAAAAATGGAAATAAAGACAAAAATAAACAAATGGGATCTAATGAAACTTAAAAAGGAAACCATAAACAAGACAAAAAGACAATCCTCAGAATGGGAGAAAATATTTGCAAACGAAGCAACTGACAAAGGTTTAATCTCCAAAATATACAAGCAGCTCATGCAGCTCAATATCAAAAAAACCAACAACCCAATCCAACAATGGGCAGAAGACTTAAATAGACATTTCTCCAAAGATATACAGATTACCCACAAACACATGAAAGGATGTTCAACATTACTAATTATTAGAGAAATGCAAATCAAAACGCAGTGAGGTATCACCTCACACCAGTCTGAATGGCCATCATCAAAAAATCTACAAACAATAAATGCTGGAGAGGGTGTGGAGAAAACGGAACCCTCTTGCACTGTTGGTGGGAATGTAAATTGATACATCCACTATGGAGAACAGTATGGAGGCTCCTCAAAAAACTAAAATAGAATAACCATACGATCTGGCCATCCCACTACTGGGCATATACCCTGAGAAACCATAACTCAAAAAGAGTCATGTACCACAATGTTCATTGCAGCACTATTTACAATAGCCAGGATATGGAAGCAACCTAGGTGTCCATCAACAGATGAATGGATAAAGAAGATGTGGCACATATATATAATGGAATATTACTCAGCCATAAAAAAAACGAAATTGAGTTATTTGTGGTGAGGTGGATGGATCTAGAATCTATCATACAGACTGAAGTAAGTCAGAAAGAGAACAACAAATACTGTATGCTAACACATATATATGGAATCTAAAAAAAAAATTGGTTATGAAGCACCTACGGGCAGGACAGGAATAAAGACACAGATGTAGAGGATGTACTTGAGGACACAGGGAAGGGGAAGCTGGGACGAAGTGAGAGAGTGGCATGGACATATATACACTACCAAATGTAAAATAGCTAGTGGGAAGCAGCGCATAGCACAGGGAGATCAGCTCAGTGCTTTGTGACCACCTAGAGGGGTGGGATAGGGACAGTGGGAGGGAGATGCAAGAGGGAGGGTATATAGGGATATATGTATAGCTGATTCACTTTATTATAAAGCAGAAACTAACACACCATTGTAAAGCAATTATACTCCAATAAAGATGTTTAAAAAAAGAAAAAATTGAGACCCAATCCAGGAACTACCTGATGAGAGATGGGAGATAGGAAAGAAAACTCCCATTTTTTGGATAGTGTCTTTAGTTGCTCTAAACCCAAACTAGTACATCATCTTGCTTTCTTCCCACAGCTCCCCTATAGGAAGCAGCACAAAACTGAACAGAACAGCCTAAATGGCCCAAGATCAAGTCCCAATTCTAAATGCCTCCATGTATAATTAGTAGGCCTTAAGGAGAGAGCAACTTAATGCTTAAAAACAAAGATCATTTTGTATCTAGCATCTCTTTCTGTCACTTAAGGTAAAATAAATATTGTAACACATATCAAAACCAAAGATCCCATAACCACAGCAGGAGATGCTATCTAAAGAAGAAAGCTGAAGATTCCTACTTGAACAACTTTTCTTTCACCTCAGATCACAAACTTTGAACCTACAGAGCGTTTATGATATATCGTTCGGTGAAAGGATTCACAGGGCTAAGCAGTTCTAATTTTTTAGTGATATGGAATAAAGCCACTATCAATAAGACTGGAAATGTTATCAAAAACCTCCATTCTATTGGTTACATCAATAGAATTCTTCCATCATAATTCTAGTGAAAATAATACATCTGCATAAGACATTTGGACTGAATGTTAAATCTTTCTTTGAAATTGCGTATTATCTTGCCTTTTTAAAACATAATATATTCCTGCCACAGACTGGGTATACTATGTTATGACAAGGTCAGAAAAGTCCCACTCATGATAGAACTATTGTATCACTCTCTTTCATGTCCAAAGTGTTTCCAGCGTTATTGTGCATGCATGCAAATGGGGCTAAAAAAGAGAGCAGCAGTTTCTCCTCCACTTGATACACGTAAAATCCATTTTTCATCAGCAGCTCTTTGAAGAACCTGCCACTGATTGCAGCACTGCTTTTCTCATCACAGTCTGATGGATGTTTTTGCTCAAAATAAGCCACCCTTTGCTGATTGCTGCAGGCTGCTTGGTCTGTCAATTGTGAAAATACAGCATTCTTCAGCTAGGCCACATTGCTTATTGTAATCAAAGAGTCAGATGCAAACATTCATTCCAATGATTCCTTGGCTCTGATCTCTGCTTTCTCGACTACAGTGTTCATTTTAGTTGTGAGATACACTCAGAACAAAAATGCCACAGGTTAGAGATCAAATCACTCACCTCAGCTGATTACAACCAGGTGGAAGCTGCCATTTTTTACGAGGATTCAGGGAACTAGAGGATGTAGGAACTAGAGACTAAAGATTTGCATCCCTGACAGCAACTCTGAATGTCATAAGTTGAATACCCACCATTCAAAAGAATGTCTGTTAAAAGTACATTTGTGTATGTCCACAACACTATTGGGAATGAAGTGGTTAAACAGAAAGGCCCTGAGCTACTTCCTAAGTACTGCTGCTAGAAGGGAGATGTGGAGTTTAATGGTGTTACTTTAAAAATAACTACATTATATTCATATTTATATACACAGAACATCCATTTTAAATGCTTATTCCAAGTAGGAAATGACTTTCCCTGTCAAAAGGGGTTAGCATTCATATCAGTTAGGACTAGGTTCAGCTACATGTAACAAATATCTAACAAGAGAACAGCTTAAAGTCTTAGAAGAGTGAAAGAATTTGTCTCTTACACTAAGAAATCTGAAGTTAAAACAATCCAGGGATGGAACAATGGGCCACAGCATCATCTCCTATTCAAGCACTCCTCTTTCTTCCCCCATCCTGGTGCATGATTTTCATTCTCGAAATCATCTTATGGTCTAGGTGGTTGCATGAGAGCTCCAGCCATTACATCACATTCCAGACAGCAGGATGGAAGAAACAAGGAGGAAAATTGCATTGCCTCTTCTTTAGAGACTTCCCAGCAGTCCCATGCCCCACTTCTACTCACATCTCATTGGTGAGAACTTGGTCACTTGGCTATACTTAGTTCCACTGGACACAGACAAATAGTTATATTTGAGGCCACAGCAAACTCAGCTGAACCTTAGGGTTCTCTTATTAAAGAAGAAGAGAGAATGGCTATTTAACAGAAAATTAGTGATACCTGTTACAGCACTCACTCTTCACCACCATCTCTGCCATCAGATATCATATGACCTTGGGCAAGCCAGTTAAATCTCTATGTACTTCAATTTCCTCAACTCTAAAATATCTACCTTGTACATTTGTTTGAAACTTAAATGAGATGATGTGTAAAGGGCCTAGGGCATATAGAACCTCCGTAAACATCAGCCTTCTTCCACATGTCAACAGGAGCCAGATTGAACCCAATCCAGCAAACTCCTTAGAGCCTGTAATTGGGACCATTGTCCCCTCCCTCAGGGACCACACTAGGTGACTTCTCCTGGTATTTGGTCCAATGCTGGCTTCCTCTTCTTTCTTGTATTATACCCCATACCCAGCTTGTGCCATAGAAGCCTAGGCAGGCCAGGTAACTGGACCCACAGAGGCTGTGGCAACTGAAAGACTCATTGTACAGGAAGAACTGGAGAAAGGAAAGAGGGTGAGCATGAAGGAGCCCTCAGGAAAAATGGAAGAAATACATTTTCAACTAAGACTTCATATGCCAGAAGGACTCTAAATCAACTTTTAAATATTTTGGCAAGGACAACAAACCATTCAAATTTCTAGCAGTTTCTACTGTCTGTTCAGAAGAAAGTGCTTCCAGGTTACCCACCTTTGAATTTTATTCCTCAAGTCATTCCTTTCACAGAGACTGCATGACTGGGAGAACCTATCACCACTAAGAAACAAACACTACGAAGTACACATCCTCCTGATAGTTCCATCCCTTTTATGGGGAAGCCAGGACAGGCCAGGTTCTCTGGAAGCAGATTCTGAGATGGAGCTTGGGATGTAAGCTCGATGTTTTGATGTTTATAAGGAATCAATCCTGCGAACACAAGGAGTAGAAGCAACATCGGGCAGCAAGAAAAGTTAAATTGCAATGCAGGCTCCACAAAGCTGGCAGAGAACCCTGGAGCAAGTATTGTCCCACATCAGGATGCAATGGTTTGGTCTCTATTACCATCACCACTACCCCCATCTCTCACAATCATCACTTATGAGATGTCCTCAAAGGGCACAACCTCAGCTGAGGCCAACCCTAAAGAAGCTGACATCTTCAGGCTGTCTGCTGACTTTATTCCCCACAGCTGGGTAGCAAGACCCTCCTGGGAAGGAGGATGGAGCAGCACAAGTCTACCCTGCCATAGAAAGTATTATCAACCACAAAAGGATTTTAAGGTTTTCCTGGCTCTGCTGTTCATATAGATTTCTTATCAAAAACGGAGTTGACACAAAAATCACTTTTTCACTCCTCAACTCACACATCACAGAGTATATGTTTAATTGATAGCAGGCTTGAAATGCTATATAAGCAACTCAATTAAGATTAGGAAGATTGGAAAGTCAGGCTTATTCTATCAGCCTTCTTGGTTTAATGATCAATAAATATAAATAAGGATCTTTCAATTTAAAAAAAGATTTGAATGTACTTTGTAATCAATAGCAAGAACCCTAAAGATGAAAACTATGGAGGAAAATGATGCTTTAGCAGATTTCCAATATTTTCTACATCTTGCTTTACCAGGAAGCAAATTGTTTTAGTACTTATTTTCCAATTTTCAGTTCTACTGAGATGCAATGGATGCTTTCGTTTTCTACTTAAAATGTTCAGGGATAAACTGAATTTTCCCAATTCTCAGGGTAATTTTCAATCACTCTCTGTGTCTTTCCATGGGGATTCCATCTAAGAAAATGCTGGGGACCCTTCCTTATTTCACAAAACTACGAAACTCTCAAAGAAGCAAAACAAACCAAAAGGATCTTGTCACACTGGAATCAAAATCACTCCTTGTTTCACAAATAAAACCTAGTTTGTCATATTATTAAGTGTAACTCCATCTGTCTGAAATACAACTCAAGCTCACTTTGTAATAAATCATTTTGAATTTTTTTTGGGGGGGAAGGAGATGGGAAACATTTAAGAAACCAGAGTTGTAACAGACCAGATCACCAAAACACTGGATTTCACATTGACGTACTTCAGTTAACCACCAGCTTCCCATATTAGCCTTCCTATGGAGATGCTATTACAACAACTATTAAAAATATTTCTTGCCCAGAGAATTCTACTAGAGAATGTATCAGAGAATGTACCAGAAGGAGGAGAATAAGAAAGGAATAAGGAAGATGTACAAGAGCATTCAACTGTGTGGAGCTAAGTGTTTAATGAAGAAAGGACCAAAGCTGAGGGTTTTTGAAAATACACCAAACCAAGACAGGTGACTCTAGATCAAGGATCAACAAACCAGAGCCCATGAGCCAAATCCAACCCACCTTTTGTTTTGTAAATAAAGCTTTATTGGAACACAGCGACATCCATTTGTTTACATATTGTCTATGGCTGCTTTGGTGCTACAACAGATGGCAGAATTGAGTAGTTACAGCAGAGATTACATGGTTTACAAAGCCCAAAATATTTACTATCTGTCCCTTTAGAGAAGAATTTTGCTCATCTCTGCTCTAGATGGTTACAAGAGCTGAGTCACAGAGAGCACCAGGTCAGCAGCTGTGATAAAGACTCAACTGGAGAATAAAGCTTCTTTGGGCAAAGAGAGAGCTGAGGTGGGGTCTTCATAACAATCAATGCTCTCTTGTAACTCCTATGCACCAAGGCAGCCAAGATATGTCTACCTTCAAATAATGATCCTGTCTGGGAGTCCCTTGACATATTTTTAGTGGCTCTTCCACATCTACTTTCCCCTTATATGGTGGTAGCCTCCAAGGTTCTTGCCTTGGACCTCCTCTTTTCTAACTCACACTCCTGGGGCATTTTCATCAATCTTCTTAGCTTCAAGTAATTTGTATAGGCTGATGACCCCCAATTCCACATCTCCTAAACCTGAGATCTGCATACCCACTGCCTTTGGAACAACTCTACTCCTCAAATGCAATGCATATATGAACTCAACCCCTCTTTTTGTAAATGAAATTATCAATTAGTTCAGACTGCTTTAGTTAGGTTCCTAGCACCACCCTTACTAGCTACTAGTAACCCTTGGGCAGGTTACTTAAACTCTCAAATACTTGGGTTTCCTCGTGAATAAAGTGGAGATAATAATAGTGCCTACTACACAATGTGGTGACAAGGATTAAATGAGACAGTGTATGTAAAGGACTTAACACAGTGCTTGACACAAAGGAATAATAGCTCAATAAATATTAGGAGTAGTGAAATTATCAATAGACTATTTTATGTCCAATATTAGTAAGGAGCACTTCCATTAAATGTCACTGTAAGAGATACTAGATGAGACTTAAAGAGGGACTTTTAAACCAAATCAGTGGGAGGGAGGATGAAAGGAAAAGAAGAATTTCAGAAAAGTTTAAAAGAAAGAATCAATAAAACTTGTCGATGATTAGATGTCAGGGGTGAGAGTAAATCATCCATTTTACCTCCCACCATCCACAAGTTTATCCCCTCTTCATCAAATAAGAATATTCTGCAACAGAGCAAAGAGTGCTGTTCTGAGCTAGGACTGGTAATAAGAGTGAGAATTAGATGCTTCTTCAGATTTCCTCTCTGTCCAGCTTTCATGTATTTGTCCTCACCTAGTTTCTTCATCAGTTTTCTTATTCATCAACTAGTTTAGCAAAAAGGATGAGAGCACAGGCTTTGAAGCCAGGCAAACCTGGACTTGTGTTTCAGCTCCTCCTTGATAAATGTGGACCACAGTTACCTAACTCCTCCAAATCTCAGCTTCCTCATCTTTAAAATAGGAGTGATGATTGTATATAACTTGTTGGTTTGTGCAAAACTTAAGTAGACAATGTATGCAGAGCTCTGGGCACAGCACCTGGAAAATAGCAAATGTTGCATATATGCTATTTTTATCTTATAAATAAACATAATAAAATAGATAATCTTTGAAACCCACAAATATAAAAATGTCGAGAGGGGACCTTCAAGGTGGTGGAAGAGTAAGACGTGGAGATCACCTTCCTCCCCACAAATACATCAAAAATACATCTACATGTGGAACAACTCCTACAGAACACCAACTGACTGCTGGCAGAAGACCTCAGACTTCCAGAAGGGCAAGAAAATAATCACGAACCTGAGTAGGGCAAAAGAAAAAACAGAGACAAAAGAATAGGGACAGAACCAGCAACTCTGGGAGGGAGCTGTGAAGGAGGAAAAGATTCCACAAACTAGGAAGCCCCTTCACGGGCAGAGACATGGGGAGGGGGTGGGCAAGGGGAAGGCTTCAGAACAACGGACAAGAGCTCAACAACAGGGGTGCGGAGGGCAAAGCAGAGAGATTCCCACACAGAAGATGGTGCCGACCAGCACTCACCAGTCTGAGAGGCTTCTCTGTTCACTAATCAGGGCAGGTGGGGGCTGGGAGCTGAGGCTTGGGCTTCGGAGGTCAGATCCCAGGGAGAGGACTGGGGTTGGCTGCGTGAACACAGCCTGAAGGGGCTAGTGTGCCACAGCTAGCCAGGAAGGAGTCTGGGAAAAAGTCTGGAACTGCCTAAGAGGCAAGAGACCATTATTTCGGGTTGCATGAGGAGAGGGGATTCAGAGCACCATCTACATGAGCTCCAGAGATGGACATGAGCCGCAGCTATCAGTGTGGACCCCAGAGACAGGCATGAGATGCTAAGGCTGCTACTGCAGCCACCAAGAAACCTGTGTGCAAGCTCAGGTCACTATCCACACCTCCCCTCCAGGAAGTCTATGGAGCCTGCCACGGCCAGGGACCCATGATACAGGGACAACTTCTCCGGGAGCTAACACCTACCCATCTCAAACTTTTCCAAAATATAGCAGAGGGAGGAACACTCCCAAACTCATTCTACGAGGCCACCATCACCCTGATACCAAAACCAGACAAAGATGTCACCAAAAAAGAAAACTACAGGCCAATATCATTGATGAACATAGATGCAAAAATCCTCTACAAAATACTAGTGAACAGAATCCAACAGCACATTAAAAGGATCATACACCATGATCAAGTGGGGTTTATCCCAG
Source organism: Phocoena sinus (assembly GCF_008692025.1). Taxonomy (NCBI): domain Eukaryota; kingdom Metazoa; phylum Chordata; class Mammalia; order Artiodactyla; family Phocoenidae; genus Phocoena; species Phocoena sinus. The sequence goes on along the minus strand of NC_045764.1, from coordinate 118,205,134 downwards.
GAATGCAAGGATTCTTCAATATATGCAAATCAATCAATGTGACACACCATATTAACAAACTGAAGGAGAAAAACCATATGATCATCTCAATAGATGCAGAAAAAGCTTTCAACAAAATTCAACACCCATTTATGATAAAAATCCTCCAGAGGGAACTTTCCTCAACATAATAAAGGCCATAAATGACAAACCCACAGCCAACATCATTCTCAATGGTGAAAAACTGAAACCATTTCCACTAAGATCAGGAAAAAGACAAGGTTGCCCATTCTCACCACTATTATTTAACAGAGTTTTGGAAGTTTTAGCCACAGCAATCAGAGATGAAAAAGAAATGAACAGAATCCAAAACAGAAAAGAAGAAGTAAAAGTGTCACTGTTTGCAGATGACATGATACTATACATAGATAACCCTAAAGATGCTACCAGAAAAAGACTAATCAATGAATTTGGTAAAGTAGCAGGATACAAAATTAATGCACCAAAATCTCTTGATTTCCTATACACCAATGATGAAAAATATGAAAGAGAAATTAAGGAAACACTCTCATTTACCAGTGCAACACAAAGAATAAATTACCTAGGAATAATCCGACCTAAGGAGAGAAAAGACCTGTATGCAGAAAACTATAAGATGCTGATGAAAGAAATTAAAGATGGTACAAATGGATGGAGAGATATACCGTGTCTTTGATTGGAAGAAACAACATTGTGAAAATGACTATACTACCTAAATCAATGTACAGATTCAGTGCAATCCCTATCCAACTACCAATGGCTTTTTTTCACATAACTAGAACAAGAACAAGAAACTAGAACAAGTTTCACATAACTAGCACAATTTGTATGGAAACACAAAAGATCCCGAAGAGCCAAAGCAATCTTGAGAATGAAAAATGGAGCTGGAGGAATCAGGCTCCTGGACTTCAGACTATACTACAAAGCTACAGTAATCAAGACAATATGGTACTGGCACAAAAACAGAAACATAGATCAATGGAACAAGATAGATATCCCAGAGATAAACCCATGCACCTACGGTCAACTAATCTATGACAAAGGAGGCAAAGATATACAATGGAGAAAAGACAGTCTCTTCAATAAGTGGTGCTGGGAAAACTGAACAGCTACATCTAAAAGAATGAAATTAGAACACTCCCTAACACCATACACAAAAATAAACTCAAAATGGATTAGAGACCTAAATGTAACACCAGACACTATAAAACTCTTAGAGCATAGAACACATAGGAAGAACAATCTTTGACATAAATCACAGCAAGATCTTTTTTGATCCACCTCCTAGAGTATGGAAAATAAAAGCAAAAATAAACAAATGGGACCTAATGAAACTTCAAAGCTTTTGCACAGCAAAGGAAACCATAAACAAGACGAAAAGACAACCCTCAGAATGGGAGAAATTATTTGCAAACAAATCAACAGACAAAGGATTAATCTCCAAAATATATAAATAGCTCATGCACCTCAATATTAAAAAATCAAACAACCCAATCCAAAAACGGGCAGAAGACCTAAATAGACATTTCTCCAAAGAAGACACACAGAATGCCAAAAAGCACATGAAAAGCTGCTCAACATCACTAATTATTAGAGAAATGCAAATCAAAACTACAATGAAGTATCACCTCACACCAGTTAGAATGGGCGGCATCAGAAAATCTACAAACAACAAATGCTGGAGACAGTGTGGAGAAAAGGGAACCCTCTTGCACTGTTGGTGGGAATGTAAATTGATACAGCCACTATGGAGAACAGTATGGAGGTTCCTTAAAAAATGAAAAATAGAATTACCATATGATCCAGCAATCCCACTACTGGGCATATACCCAGAGAAAACCATAATTCAAAAAGACACATGCACCCCAATGTTTATTGCAGGACTATTTACAATAGCCAGGTCATGGAAGCAACCTAAATGCCCATCGACGACGAATGGATAAAGAAGATTTGGTACATATATACAATGGAATATTACTCAGCCATAAAAAGGAAAGAAATTCGGTCATCTGTTGAGATGTGGATGGATCTAGAGACTGTCATACAGAGTGAAGTAATTCAGAAATAGAAAAACAAATATCGTATATTAACACATGTATGTGGAGCCTAGAAAAATGGTACAGATAAACCAGTTTGCAGGGCAGAATTTGAGACACAGATGTAGAGAACAAACATATGGACACCAAGGGGGAAAAACCATGAGGGGTGGGGATGGTGGTGCGCTGAATTGGGCGATTGGGATTGACATGTATACGCTGATGTGTATAAAATTGATGACTAATAAGAACCTGCAGTATAAAAAAACAAACAAACAAAAAACAACTAATACTAAACTTTTGGGGGGTTATTTGTATGGAAATATGTTAATATAAATGTTTCAGACATTACATGAAATTTCTAAAAATCTTGTATGTTCTGGTACAATGTTATAAGTCATAATTCTAGGTATTACTTTAAAATGTATATCTCAGAAATAATTAAATTTCCTTGTCAATTGCATTATTATGAACTTTCATCAAATCTTTAACCGTGGTCATTTTAAGTCTTTTGTCATTTCCAGACAGTTCTGGGTGTACTCTGATGCTTTCGCAAAAATGTTCCTATAAAACGGTTTCATATTCAAGGAATTCATGGAAAAGCCTCTGACAAGTACAGGTTTCTGGTAACTGACTATACTTCTGAACTGAATGAATAAGCATTTTCAGAACTCTTATGGAAAACTAATGAATTCATAAAACTGCTAACAAAAGTCAAGATGAAAAAAATTAATTACATGGGACTGAGTGAACTGATGAGGATGATTATAATTTTTGTGACTTTCTGTTTGAATAAAAGAAAACAAAAAAAGTCCCATAAGGACTCAGAGGCAAAAAATATACAAATCAATTTTCACTGAAAAGTAAAGGAGCTGTTACAGTGGAGGATTACTGGACTGAATGTCAAAATTATGACATAGTATGAGTGTGTTTCTCATTTGGTAATTGTAATCATTGTTGCTTTTGTTGTGGTCATACATTTACAATGCTTGGTGTCAGTTTATTTATCTCTTGTAAAAATAAAATACAGTGTGTGTGTGTGAGTTGTGAAAAAAGAAATGTACGCTTAAAATGGGTGAGTTTTATATAAATTATACCTCAATAATTCTTTAAAAAACTAAATGAAAAAAAAAAAAACTACAATGAGGTATCACCTCACACTGGTCAGAATGGCCATCATCAGAAAACCTACAAACAATAAATGCTGGAGAGGGTGTGGAGAAAAGGGAACCCTCTTGCACTGTTGGTAGGAATTTAAATCGATACAGCCACTATGGAGCACAGTATGAAGGTTCCTTTAAAAATAGAACTCCCATACGACCCAGCAATCCCACTACTGGGCATATATCTTGAGAAAACCATAATTCAAAAAGAGTCATGTACCACCATGTTCACTGCAGCTCTATTTACAATAGCCAGGACATGGAAGCAACCTAAATGTCCATCGATAGATGAATGGATAAAGAAGATGTGGCACATATATACAATGGAATATTACTCAGCCATAAAAAGAAATGAAACTGGGTTATTTGTAGTGAGGCAGATGGTCCTAGAAACTGTCATACAGAGTGAAGTAAGTCAGGAAGAGAAAAACAAATACCGTACACTAACACATATATATGGAATTAAAAAAAAAAAAGGTTCTGCAGAACCTAGGGGCAGGACAGGAATAAAGACACAGACATAGAGAATGGACTTGAGGACACAGGGAGGGGGAAGGGTAAGCTGGGACGACGTGAGAGTGGCATGGACATATATACACTACCAAATGTAAAATAGATAGCTAGTGGGAAGCAGCCGCATAGCACAGGGAGATCAGCTCGTTGCTTTGTGACCACCTAGAGGGGTGGGGTGGAGCGGGGTGGGAGGGAGACGCAAGAGGAAGGGAATAGGGATATATGTATAGCTGATTCACTTTGTTATACAGCAGAAACTAACACACCATTGTATAGCAATTATACTCCAATAAAGATGTTAAAAAATTAATAATAAAAACATTAAAACGTCATTTCACAGAGCTACAGGTATCACACATCATAAAATATAATCATATCTCTAGTGTGGAATTAAGTAAGAAAGTAGGTATTGAATACCCATGAGGCCAAAACATAAAATCTCATCCTATAAAATCTCATAAAATCCTAATCTCATTCGGCTAGTGGTGAAAGATATCATTAGGGACAGGATTAAAAGAAAAGAAAGTTAACCCTCTGAAGTCATTTGACCTCACTAATTTGTTTCATAATAATAAGAATCTGTACTTTTGTTTGAAGAATAAATGGTGAATTCCTAATCTAAACTCTATCATATCACTACTCAAATTCCTTTACCTGTCAGTTATGAATTAATTGATCATCAAGGCTTTAAATTTCTACATTCTTGTTAAGTACAGAAAAAGCAAAGACAGCTAACACATTTAATAATTTCTTCCTGTTAGCAAATAGAAAGTAAATGTTCTTAGTAGCATATTTTAGTGCTATAGTCAATTTAGAAATGATTGGTTTACAGTTTTTAGTATTTGTTTTTGCTAAAGCAAACTATCAAATCTAGATGGAATATCAAGATCCTAATTGGAAAGTATTTTATTTACACAAGTGACTAATATGACACTGACAGTAGTTGGTTGGCCCTTAGTTTTCTCATCATATCAGTCATCACATTACTGCCAGTATAGTGCCTTAAGAAGAGAAGTGACTTCTAAAATAAAAGCTACAAAAACCTAAGGGTACGTTCTCCCTAACTCTACTCACCCTCCAGCCCCATCACTGCTACTTCTGGGGCACAAACCTGCATGATATTGCAACTTAACAGGTTAAAAAGACAAGGGCAAGTTTTCTAAGCAAAATTAAAAAGACCTGCAGCTGAAAATTTATTATCTTCAGGTAGAAGGATTTTGTGGACATCACAAATACTACTTTCAAAATCAGACTGAAGGTAGGTGAAATGAAACCCATTCCAGATGGGGTTTTGATCCTCTGTGTAGCTTCAATCAAGTCAGTTCTTTCTGTACCTCTTTTTCTCTATTTCTGAAGCAATAATTGCCATTTCTCTATCTTGAAAGTGTGATTTAAGAACTAAATTCTAGGAATTTCCCCTGGCCTCATTTTGCCATTTGAAAAATAATGGAATTTTTTAGAAAATTTTATAACTTTTCTTTTAGCTTTAAAACACTATGACTCCAATAGGTCATAGGTTATTTCCATTAAACTTAAAGACATTTTATCCAAAAGGTCCCTGGCCAAGTACAGCTATGTTATCTATACAGAATAAACATTTCAGTATTAACAAGAACAGCGTATCAGTATGGATTTCTTCAGGTCCCTAAGGAAACAGAACATCTGACTAGCAAATTTTGATGGAAATTTGGGAAATGGAAAGACCAGGACCACGAAGACCTATCTAGAGGGAGGTGAGCCATGTAGAGGTCAAGCCAAGAGGTCAAGGTTGATAGTGCTTTCTTTGTGGTAGATGCTCAACAGTGATGGTAAACTTTCTTGGAAAGCAGGAGTGGAGATCACCAGTGCAAAGAAGGGGGAGACTCAAAAGGGGAAATTTGTGGAACAGTAAAAACTATTTATCATGTTGAGTTATTTTGTCTCAAGATATCATCATTTCAATGATGATAAGAGTTTTATAAGAGTATCTCCTCAAAAATGAAAGTTGTAATCACATGTAAGAACTCTCACCATATGAACAAATATATTATATAGGTTAAAGTTGCTGTTAAAAATATTCTTATACTCATGACTTGTTCTAACTTCCAAACCTTCCTTTAGAACACCACTTAGAAGCAAGGTGCAGTAGAATGAGCATGGGTTTTTAAGTCAGGCAACATAGGTACAAATCATGGCACCCTGTGTACGTGGGGAAATTACATACTTGCCAAGCCTTGACACCTAAAACTGCTGTGAAGTTTAGAAATGATAATATATTTAACACACCGACAGAGTTCCTGGCTTGAGTGAATGCAAGATAGGAGATTGCTCTTCTCCTTGTTTCCAGAATGGAGAGTCCCCCAGTGGAGTACCAGCATGATTGAAAAATCATCTGATAACTTAATTTCCAGTGGATATTAATAACTAGTGGGAGTTTAATGAGCTATCACTTCCTTAGTCACACAACAAAAATAAATTCTCAGAGACCCCATGCAGTAAGTCCCCCACATACGAACCTTCAAGTTGTGAACTTTCAAAGATGCGAACGTCAGTTTGCATGTCCAATCATGTAAGTTAGTTCACATGTCTGGCATACTGTCACGTGCGTGCATCCTCTACAAGTGGTTGTGCTTTTCTGTACTTTACACTACTGTATAGAGTACAGTAGTACAGTATCTTTATTTCAAGCCCAGGATGCCCAGAAGCAAGCATAAAAGTGGTGATGTAGCTGGTAATGCTAAGAAGTGCCAAGTGATAACAATGGAAACAAAAGTGAAAATAATTGAGAGTGGAGCAACCAGAGGAAGAAGAAGTCACTAAAGAACCAAAGAGATTCACAACACAGGAAATGGCAAGAGGATTTTCTTTATTTGAGGAGGCACTGTTAGTTTTTGAGGCACAGGATCCGAACATAGAATGGTACACGAAGGTTGCAGCAGCCATTCAGAATGAAATCCAGTGCTACTGTGTCATCTATGACAAGAAAAAAAGGAGCTACTACGCAGACATGGCTGGATCGTTTTTTCAAGAGGGTAAATAGAATTGAATCCATCAAGGAACCAGAATCTGTGCTTCAACATCAGGCGTGAGTGAGATTGCAGCTTGCCCTCCATCTCCTATTGTTGATGATCCTTCAGCTCTACCATCTCCCACCTCCTCTCCCTCCTCCAGTCACTAACTCTTCTTGCCTGTTCACTTGATGCCAGCCCCTGTATGCCAGCTGCTGTACTGTACTACTGTACTTTTCAAGGTACTGTACTGTAAGATTAACAATGTTTTCTTTATTTTTTTGTGTTTGTTTGTTTTTTATGTATTATTTGTGTGAAAAGTATTATAAACCTATTATAACACAGTACTATATAGCCAATTGTGTTAGTTGGGTACATAGGCTAACTTTGTTGGACTTACAAACAAATTGGACTTATGAACAAATTGGACTTAAGAACGTGCTCTCGGAACAGAACTCGTTCCTATGTCAGGGACTTACTGTGCTTTAAACACACAAGAAAGAAAATAGAATTTCTAGTTGGGTGGCAGGTAAACAGTAAAGTTGAATCTTTAGGTGTGCAGATAAATAGAAAAGTTGAATTTTTAGGTTTTCTGTCGCACAGGTTATATATTTTCCAGAAAACTTTGCATGGTATCTCTTTTGCTAGTGCTTAAGAAACCAAGTTTGCATTGTCCATGAGAAAGTTGAAAAGTTTTCAGCTAAGAAATAAAAGTTACTCAGCACGTACAACTCAATAACAAAAAAAACAACCCTACCAAAAAATGGGCAGAAGACCTAAATAGACATTTCTCCAAAGAAGACATACAGATGGCCAACGGGCACATGAAAAGATGCTCAACATCACTAATTATTAGATAAATGCAAATCAAAACTACAATGAGGTAACACCTCACACCAGTCAAAATGGCCATCATTAAAAAGTATACAAATAACAAATGCTAGAGGGGGTATGGAGAAATAGAACCCTCCTACACTGTTGGTGGGAATGTAAGTTGGTACAGCTACTATGGAAAACAGAATTGAAGGTCCTCAAAAAACTAAAAATAGGGACTTCCTTGGGGGTCCAGTGGTTAAGACACTGTGCTCCCAATGCAGGGGCCATGAGTTCAATCCCTGGTTGGGGAACTAAGATCCTGCAGGCTACATGGTGAAGCCAAAAAAGAAAAACAAAAAAAAAACTAACTAAAACTAGAGTTGCTATATGATCCAGCAATCCCACTCCTGGGCATATATCTCAACATAACTTAACTATAATTCAAAAAGATACATGCACCCCTATTTTCATAGCGGCACTATAGCCAAGGCATGGAAACAACCTAAATGTCCAATGACAGATGAATGGATAAAGAAGACGTGGTATAGTTATACAATAGAATACTACTCAGCCATAAGAAGAATGAAACAATGGTGCTTGCAGCAACATGGTTGGACCTAGAGATTATCATACTAAGTGAAGTAAGTCAGAAAGAGAAAGACAAATACCATATGATATCACTTATATGTGGAATCTAAAATAGGACACAAGTGAACTTATCTATGAAACAGAAACAGACTCACAGACATACAGAACAGACTTGTGGTTGCCAAGGGGGAGTGGGGTGGGGGAGAGTGAGATTGGGAGCTTGTGGTTAGCAGACACAAACTATTATATATAGAACGGATAAACAATAAGGTCCTACTGTATTATACTGGGAACTATATTCAATATCCTGTAATAAACTATAATGGAAAAGAAAAAGAACTAAAAATTTCTAATCTGACAGAACAAAAAGTAAGAGAAGCCAAAGAAACTTGTTTCAGAGGCAGTTCTAAAGTACCAAGATTTTCTTGATAGTTTAAAGAGGTCTTTCTATTCTTATGTAGAAGAGAGATATTATATGAGAAAACCTGTTACTTGTCTTTGTGGGAAATGATAAGTGAAACTGAGGCCCACAAAATATCCTGACCATAGGGTATCAAGAATAAGACTTAATGGCACTGGTGATTTTATAATACCTTCCTTGCTGTGAGAGTATGATGATTCATTTTTTAAAAAATACTGTGGAAAAGAGAAAATAAAAAAGGTGAATCACGACCCAAAGAAAATTTCATTTATATCATAGAGTACTCATTTGTATGGATGGAATCATTCTTCCCAAAGTTTAAGTTAGTCATAATTAATCTATGACTATAGGGTAATTCTATAAGTTTCCATTGAAATGGGAGTTGGTGTAATTATCCAAGAAATTCAGGAATATTTTAAAAACCACAATTTTGGCCTAAATTACCCAGATAAGACATTGACTGCTCAGCTTGCTCTGCGGGGGAAGTGCGTTAAGTACCACCATATGGAAGCTGGCATTATCCCTGGAGCTTCTTTAAATGTTTCTGAACATCTGATTACTCATAGTCTATGACTCACAAATTATATAAATCATTGGAGAATTGAGAGTCAGTGCTTTCTTTTCATTCCCATTATATTAGAAAGTAATAACACTATCTCTGAAAGAAATTAGAGGACCACAGCTAATATTTACTGTTGACAATCTTACTCAGAGTAATCCTCATTAAATGTCAATTGTATGCACAGTCTACTAATCAGAGACAACAGCAGCCCTGAAAGGGAATTATGACCCAGCAGACTTCAGTCTATATGCCTGTCCTAGAGGGAAACACTCAGTGATTTCCCTAAGACTAGAACCTGGTTTCTCAACTTCAGGCAGGGCTCTTGCCCTTGTTCCATATTTCTACACTAGGAAGCAGGTTGCAGTATAAATACTTTGACCTTTGGGTTAGATTTGCCACTTTCCAGCAATGTGACCATGGAAAAAAAAGACTGAACCCCTATGACACTCTAATTTCCTCATCTGTGAAATAAAAACATTATATCTAGCTTATATGATGGCCATGAAGCTTAAGTATATAGAGATAAAACTTTCTTAAGGTTATATTGCATCAGACAACCTCAACATCTAAATGGCTTCCAAGAACAAATATTTATTTCTTGCTTTCCTCACTCAGCTGGTGCTCTGTGTGTGTTATTATTCTGGAATCCAAGCCGAATCCTGGGTTCCAGAATAATAGTTCCAGGATGGAAGTAAGAGGTTGACTGAATACCCACAAACTCTCTTAAAATTTCAGATCACCAAATGCTTTTATTTCTGCCCATATTCCAATGACCAAAGCACCTCATGTGGCCAAGCCCAAAGTCAACAGGGAAGAATATACTACCTGTCAAGAATAAACAAATAATTGAGAATGATAAACCAATCACCAGAGTACATAAAACATCAAATATAATCAGTGCTTCCTAAATATTGATTCTACACCCTACTACCTCTCTAAGCCTGTATCCCCAAGTTTGTAGATTATAGGCGTTCACTAGTGAATTACTGATTCATTAAATGGCTGGCTAATAATTATCATCATACAAGTAGTAGAAATAATAACACAGGTTTTATCTGCAAATATAAGCAATTTTCTTTTGGACACTTTAATCACACAGTTTAATCACATGGATTTTAAACTGTATTATTTTTTCCAGTTTTCTATTTTTTAGTTTTAAATGTTTTCTAAGGCTTTAGAACTTACTCTATGCTGTCCAGTGCAGATTCTCAATATATTAGTAAAAGGTTGAAATCACTAATATCTCCAGCAATGACTTCTTAATTACATTAAGTTATAGTTTAATAACAAAGTTAAAGTCTTTAAAATAATAATTGTCATAAATTGGATAGCTGTAGTAAACTACTATAGTCTTAACCTACCTTCACAGATAATATAGATTGAAATAACTTTAGGAGTAGCTTTGCAGTGGTCACAATTATAAAAATCTTGAAAAACAACTCCAAAGGGGAAGGATGCCTCACAAGAATTTGTTTAATATCACACAATATTAACTTTCACCACCAGCATCTTGTGTCAGAACTCGTAGGACTACAGGAAAAATGCAGTTACTATGATTAAGAAACAGGAGTTCTCACTTTCATCCAAAATTGCCATTTGCATGAAGGTGACTTTGTATAAATTATATTCATCTTTGTTCAGAATCCTTGACTATATATCACAATGAAATATTAAGTTGTGTACTCACAGAATGCCTGGTTAAGAAGAATATTCTCTTGGACTGATTTCAGTGATGAATGTGGAGTTACTGTCTCTCTCTGTGAGAGTCTATATTGTATAGGACAGCTTCATTTATAAAATGCCTCATTATTAAAGTGACCCTGAAACAATAAAAGATGGACATGTAATACATGAAAAGGTCTGTTTGGAATGAATTTATGTATGTGCCATTTATCAAAAGGGATTAGCTATTCTCCAGATTAGTGCTATGCCATCATTACTGCCCTGTATGGATAAGACTTTCACAGTGATTTTCCATTTTCACTGATCTTTTGAATTAAATTGATTTTTAGTCTATAAGAGAAGGAAACAATTTCCCAAGGGAATCAGTTTCAGTCTAAGGACTGCTCTTCAAGCCACACTCTCAGATCCAGGGCTTTATGCATTCACTCTCCTTTGATTATCAGGAGCACATTGATTTCAAGTTTGAGAAATATTGCATGGGAAATTCCTTAGGCAGGAAACATTACAGAATTTATTTAAGGGAACAGAATGTTTAGGGGAATTTGCAAGAATGGGCTTAAATACAAGAAAACAGGCAGCCGAAATATTTGTAGGAGTTTAGACAAACCAATATACATCTCTTGCCCAGCCCTCCAAAATCTGTCCCACCTAGTTGTTAAAACTTAAAATGTCTTTCACACTAGACTCTTCAACCCATATACAGCAGTAAGGCTTAAAGTACATATAAACTTGAGAATGACAGCACAATATATTCCCAACATATATACAAGTAATTGAAATTAAATTTTCCCTGAAAGCAGGTTTTAATTGAGGGAAAGAGCAAGCAAGTTTGGGGTACATGAAGTACAGAAGAACAAGAAGGGAATCCATGCAATAGAAAAAGGAACCAGAAAAAGCAAGCTAAGAATATCAAAACAAGCTTCACCTACTTCAAAATTTTCCCTAGAGTTGCAATGAGCGGTTGACTTACATTTCTTTATCCAGCCTCTGAATTCTTCCCTCCTAGACCTTCGACTTGCTATCCTGAGGGAAGACTAAGCTATTCCAGCTGGCCACATACATGATGGTGTCACCTGCTGCAATCCAAACCAAACTTAATACTATTTTGGTAGAAAGACGATTTAAGTTGTGCGTATGAGATTTACTGGGCTCCAACCCTAAGAAGAGAGCAATCTCATTGTATACACTAGTTTAAAATGGGTAAATTGAATAGTGAATTCTCATGAAATGATATCGTAGGCAGAGCTGTCCTGAAAAAGAGATAGTATAGGAAGGACATGACAAAACAATGCAAAAGGAGTTAAACTAAGCCACCAATGATAGTGAAGCACACTTGGTTTCAGTATAAGAAAGAATTTCCTAAAAATTGGAGTGGTCCAAATGAAAAGGGCTGCCCTTCAAGTACTCTTTGGTACTTAAATGTTCAGTTAAGGGCAATGAAGAAAGGATGCCTGAATAGTGGATGTGGAAGGAGTTTGTACCAACAACTAAAACAAAATTTAATGCTAAATACCTCTAATTTTCTATAGAAAACGTAACTTCTAAGGCCATAAAGAAAGGTAGTTTGGGAGACATTAATATAATAACCCAGTTTGCAACAGCCAAGACATGAAAGCTACCTAAGTGTCCACCAATAGGTGAATGCATATAAGAAAATGTGTTTTATACATATATATATATAATGAAATATTTTCCAGCTATTAAAAAAAAGAAGGAAATTTTGCTATTTGTGATAACATGGATGGAACTTGAGGCTATTATGCTAAGTTAAATAAGTCAGACAAAGACAAACACCATATGACCTCACTTACATGTGGTAAATAAATAAATCATAGATACAGAGTACAGACTGATGGTTCAGAGGCAGGAGGTAGGGCGTGGGTAAAATACGTGAAGGGGGTCAAAAGGTACAGACTTCCAGCTATAAAATAAGTGCGTCATGGGAATGTAATGGACAGCATGGTGACTACAGTTAATACTCTACTATATATTTGAAAGTTGCTAACACAATAGATCTTAAAAGTTCTCATCATAAGAAAATAAAACTGTAACTGTGTGGTGACAGATATTAACTAGACTTATTATTGGTGATCATTTCACAATACATACAATTAGCAAATCATTATGCTGTACACCTGAAACTAATAGAATATTATATGTCAATTATATCTCAATTAAAAAAGAAGTATGACAGAAGTATATATCTAATAACCCAGAAAATAAGGGGTTAGAGAATGAACCACATTTCCTAAAAATGAAAAAAAATTAAATGTTACCATTAAATCTGGAGGCCAGAAAGGACATGAACAAAGACATCACTGGCAGTGACAAGAAAGGACAGGAAGCAGAACGTGTGGGAATAAGACAATCAGGTAGAATTAAGAAAAAACTAGGATGGGGAAATTGATGCTACTTTACCAGAGCTGAGGACACTTGGAATAAAGACACAGGGATATGCAAATCAGGAGAATGAGAAATTAGCCTGAAGTGGAGTTTCCCAAAGTGGGGGGAGGTTTTAATATGTGTTTCAGGGTAGGAGGAATTTCTAATGTCAAATATGTTTGGAAATACTGAGTTAAACACCATTAAACAGATTTTCATAGAGGCTTAGCTATTTATCACAATTCTAAGTCTCCAAGAGATGGGGATAACATGTAGTGCCCCCATTAAATAAGTTATTTACAGAAATCTTTGAGAGCTAGCATCCTAAATAATACATAATGAAAAAGAAATACTAGACTTAGGTGTCTGGAATTAGTATCTGCTGGTTAGGGCAAGTTTGGACATATAAAAAGGACTTTGGACTTATACGTAAAGGCTAGTCATAATGAACCTAGCTAATTCAAAGACAACAGAGTCCTTAGCCAATCTGGGGAGAAAGGAGAGTCTCAAAAACTTTCCTCATGCTTTAAACCCTATTTTAGTATGTGCCCCAACCTGTAAATTATTTTGCCCTGTAGTTTGAGAGCCCTACACTGCACCAGATCTGTATTCCATTGCTGGCCACAGAAATAGGATTTGGATAGTTCATTTAGAAGTAAGGTAAGAAACATGAGTTGGGGATACCTCAGAGGGCCCATTTTCACTATTTAAAGAAAATAATCATCATCAGGAAACTTGCATAAGCCTCTTAGATAGCCTCATCCACCAAAGGGCAGACAGCAGAAGCAAGAAGAACAACAATCCTGCAGCCTGTGGAACAAAAATCACATTCAGAGAAAGAGAGACAAGATGAAAAGGAAGAGGACTATGTACCAGATGAAGGAACAAGATAAAACCCCAGAAAAACAACTAAATGAAGTGGAGATAGGCAACCTTCCAGAAAAAGAATTCAGAATACTGATAGTGAAGATTATCCAGGACCTCGGAAAAGAATGGAGGCAAAGATCGAGAAGATGCAAGAAATGTTTAACAAAGAACTAGAAGAATTAAAGAACAAACAAACAGAGATGAACAATACAATAACTGAAATGAAAACTACACTAGAAGGAATCAATAGTAGAATAATTGAGGCAGAAGAATGGATAGGTGACTTGGAAGACAGAAAGGTGGAATTCACTGCTGCTGAACAGAGTAAAGAAAAAAGAATGAAAAGAAATGAACACAGCCTAAGAGACCTCTGGGACAACATTAAACGCAAACACATTCGCATTATAGGGGTCCCAGAAGGAGAAGAGAGAGAGAAAGGACCAGAGAAAATATGTGAAGAGATTATAGTCAAAAACTTCCCTAACATGGGAAAGGAAATAACCACCCAAGTCCAGGAAGCTCAGAGAGTCCCAGGCAGGATAAACCCAAGGAGAAACACACCGAGACACATAGTAATCAAATAGGCAATAATTATAGAAAGGAGCAAGAAAAAAATGACAAATAACCCACAAGTGAACTCCCGTAAGGTTAACAGCTGATTTCTCAGCACAACTCTACAAGCCAGAAGGGAGTGGCATGATATACTTAAAGTGATGAAAGGGAAGAACTTACAACCAAGATTACTCTACCCAGCAAGGATCTCATTCAGATGCGATGGAGAAATCAAAAGCTTTACCGAGAAGCAAAAGCTAAGAGAATTCAGCACCACCAAACCAGCTCTACAATGAATGCTAAAGGAACTTCTCTAACTGGGAAACACAAGAGAAGAAAAGGACCTACAAAAACAAACCCAAAACAATTAAGAAAATGGTCATAAAACATACATATCGATAATTACCTTAATCGGGAATGGATTAAATGCCCCAACCAAAAGACATAGACTTGCTGAATGGATACAAAAACAAGACCCACATATATACACTTCAGACCTAGAGACACATACAAACTGTAACTGAGGGCATGGAAAATGATATTCCATGCAAATGGAAATCAAAAGAAAGGTGGAGTAGCAATACTCATATCAGATAAAATAGACTTTAAAATAAAAAATGTTCCAAGAGACAAGGAAGGACACTACATAATGATTAAGGGATCAATCCAAGAAGAAAATATAAAAATTATAAATATATATGCATCCAACATAGGAGCACCTCAACACACACGGCAACTGCTAACAGCTATAAAAGAGGAAGTCGACAGTAATACAATAATAGTGAGGGACTTTAACACCTCACTTACACCAATGGACAGAACATCCAAACAGAAAACAAATAAGGAAACAGCAGCTTTAAATGACACAATAGATCAGATATATTTAATTGATATTTATAGGATATTCCATCCAAAAACAGCAGATTACACTTTCTTCTCAAGTGAGCACGGAACATTCTCCAGGATAGATCACATCTTGGAACACAAATCAAGCCTCAGTAAATTTAAGAAAACTGAAATCATATCAAGCTTCTTTACTGACCACTAAGTTATGAGATTAGAAATGAATTCCAGGGAAAAAAACGTAAGAAAACAAACACATGGAGGCTAAACAATATGTAACTAAATAACCAAAAGATCACTGAAGAAATCAAAGAGGAAATTAAAAAATACACAGAGACAAATAACAATGAAAATACGATGATCCAAAACTTATGGGATGCAGCAAAAGCAGTTCTAAGAGAGAAGTTTATAGCTACACAAGCCTACCTCAAGAAACAAGAAAACTCTCAGATAAACAATCTAACGTTACACCTAAAGGAACTAGAGAAAGAAGAACAAACAAAACCCAAAGTTAGCAGAAGGAAAGAAATCATAAAGATCAGAGCAGAAATAAATGAAATAGAAAAAAAGAAAACAGTAGCAAAGATCAATGAAACTAAAATCTGTTTCTTTGAGAAGGTAAACAAAATTGATAAAACATTAGCCAGACTCATCAAGAAAAAGAGATAAAGGAACCAAATCAATAAAATTATACATGAAAAAGGAGAAGTTACAACAGACACCACAGAAATACAAAGCATCCTACGAGATTACTACAAGCAACTCTACACCAATAATATGGAAAACATGGAAGAACTGGACAAATTCTTAGAAAGGTATAACCTTCCAAGACTGAACCAGGAAGAAATAGAAAATATGAACAGACCAATCACAAGTTATAAAATTGAAACTGTGATTAAAAACCTTCCAACAAACCAAAGTCCAGAACCAGATGGCTTCACAGGGGAATCCTATCAAACATTTAGAGAAGAGCTAACACCCATCCTTCTCAAACTCTTGCAAAAATTGCAGAGGAAGGAACACTCCCAAACTCATTCTATGAGGCCACCATCACTCTGATACCAAAACCAGACAAAGATACTACAAGAAAAGAAACTAACAGACCAATATCACTGATGAATATAGAGGCAAAAATCCTCAACAAAACAGTAGCAAACAGAATCCAACAACACAGTAAAAGGATCACACACCATGATCAAGTGGGATTTATCCCAGGGATGCAAGGATTCTTCAATATATGCAAATCAATCAATGTGATACACCATATTAACAAACTGAAGGAGAAAAACCATATGATCATCTCAATAGATGCAGAAAAAGCTTCTGACAAAATTCAACACCCATTTATGAAAAAAACTCTCCAGAAAGTGGGCATAGAGGGAACCTACCTCAACATAATAAAGGCCATATATGACAAACCCATAGCAAACATCATTCTCAATGGTGAAAAACTGAAAGCATTTCCTCTAAGATCAGGAACAAGACAAGGATGTCCACTCTCACCACTATTATTCAACGTAGTTTTGGAAGTCCTAGCCACAGCAATCAGAGAAGAAAAAGAAATAAAAGGAATACAAATTGGAAAAGAAGAAGTAAAACTGTCACTGTTTACAGATGACATGATACTATACATAGAGAACCCACCAGAAAACTACTAGAGCTAATCAATGAATTTGGTAAAGTTGCAGGGTACAAAACTAATGCACAGAAATCTCTTGCATTCCTATACACTAATGATGAATAATCTGAAAGAGAAACTATGGAAACACTCCCATTTACCATTGCAACAAAAAGAATAAAATACCTAGGAATAAACCTACCTAAGGAGATAAAAGACCTGTATGCAGAAAACTATAAGACACTGATGAAAGAAATTAAAGATGATACCAACAGATGGAGAGATATACCATGTTCTTGTATTGGAAGAATCAATATTGTGAAAATGACTATTCTACCCAAAGCAATCTACAGATTCAACGCAATCCCTATCAAATTATGAATGGCATTTTTTACGGGACTAGAACAAAAAATCTTAAAATTTGTATGGAGACATAAAAGACCCCAAATAGCCACAGCTGTCTTGAGGGAAAAAAACAGAGCTGGACGAATCTGACTCCCTGACTTCAGACTATACTATAAAGCTACAGTAATCATGACAATATGGTACTGGCACAAAAACAGAAACATGGATCAATGGAACAGGATAGAAAGCCCAGAGATAAACCCACACACCTATGATCAACTAATCTATGACAAAGGAGGCAAGGATATACAATGGAGAAAAAACAGTCTCTTCAATAAGTGGTGCTGGGAAAACTGAACAGCTACATCTAAAAGAATGAAATTAGAACACTCCCTAACACCATACCCCCCAAAAAACTCAAAATGGATTAGAAACCTAAATGTAAGACCAGACACTATAAAACTCTTAGAGGAAAATATAGGAAGAACACTCTTTGACATAAATCACCGCAAGATCTTTTTGCTCCATCTCCTAGAGTAAAGAAAATAAAAACAAAAATAAAGTGGGACCTAATGAAACTTCAAAGCTTTTGCACAGCAAAGGAAACTGTAAACAAGACGAGAAGACAACCCTCAGAATGGGAGAAAATATTTGCAAATGAATCAACGGACAAAGGATTTGTCTCCAAAACATATAGACAGCTCAGGCAGCTCAATATTAAAAAATCAAACAACCCAATCAAAAAATGGGCAGAAGACCTAAATAGACATTTCTCCAAGGAAGACATACAGACGGCCAAGAAGCACATGAAAAGCTGCTCAACATCACTAATTATTAGAGAAGTGCAAATCAAAACTACAGTGAAGTATCACCTCACACCAGTAAGAATGGGCATCGTCAGAAAATCTACAAACAACAAATGCTGGAGACAGTGTGGAGAAAAGGAGCCCTCTTGCACTGTTGGTGGGAATGTAAATTGATACAGCCACTATGGAGAACAGTATGGAGGTTCCTTAAAAAACTAAAATAGAATTACCATATGATCCAGTAATCCCACTACTGGGCATATACCTAGAGAAAACTATAATTCAAAAAGACACATGCACCCCAATGTTCATTGCAGCACTATTTACAGTAGCCAGGTCATGGAAGCAACCTAAATGCCCATCTACAGACAAATGGATAAAGAAGATGTGGTACATATATACAATGCAATATTACTCAGCCATAAAAAGGAAAGAAATTGGGTCATTTGTTGAGACGTGGATGAATCTAGAGGCTGTCATACAGAGTGAAGTAAGTCAGAAAGAGAAAAAGAAATATCGTATATTAACGCATATATGTGGAACCTAGAAGAATGGTACAGATGAACTGTTTTGCAGGGCAGAAATTGAGACACAGATGTAGAGAACAAACGTATGGACACCAAGGGGGGAAAGCGGCGGGGGGTGGGGTGGGGGTGTGATATGATGAATTGGGCAATTGGGATTGACATGTATACACTGATGTGTATAAAATTGATGACTAATAAGAACCTGCTGTATAAAAAAATAAAATTAAATTAAAAAAAATTTTAAATAAAATAAAATAAATTTAAGACCACAAATCTGAAAAAGAAAAAAAAATCATAGCCATCATGTTTCAAATACAAGCAGTTTCCAGACAATTTAATCCTCAACAATGTTCCCACTTTAAAGGTGAGGACATTGGAGATCAGGAAAAGTAATTAACGCTTCCAAGATATCTTTGCTAGTGAGCTGTAGAGCCAGGATTCAAACAGGCCTGGCAACTCCAAATCCAGAACTCATAACAACTGCTGCTATTCAGTGATGCAGGAAGCATTAGAGAAACAGCAATTTAGAGTGGGAGATGAGAATAATGATTTTACATGTAGACTTGTTACATTACATATACCATAACACTGGAAGCCATTCTCTCTCTCACTCATACTGCTCCAGCCACAATTATTCTGACATTTTCTAGGTCATGCCATGCTCTTCCTTGCCTCGGGCCTTTGCACTTGCTGTTCTCAGTGACTGAAACAGTTTCTTCCCCCATCTTTCACATCTTATCCCTCCAGTCTCAGCTTAAACGTCATTTCTTCAAAGAGTTCTTGTTTTCCACTGCATCTAAAATAGCTAACCCTCTCCTCTCCCATCACACACTCCCATTATTATTATCACAGCAGTATATTTTTTATTATACTTACTGCAAGCTATACAAATTTTCTTTCTTCATTTATTTATTTTCCTCCTGCTTCATTAAATTTCAATCTCCATGAGGGCAGGAGGCCTGTCTTCTTTACCCAGAGTAGTCTAAGGCCTGGTTCCTAGTGCCTACTCAGTAAATAGCAGTAGGATAAAATAAATTTCAAATAGGTATTATGCACTGGGGTCTGAAGAACAGAAATCAAGACTTACTTATATATTTGAGAGTAATGGCCTTAAAGGTGGCATGTGAAACTATGGATATGGATGGGTTTGTCCATAGAAAATGTGCGTAGTGACAAAAAAAAAGCAAAAACCTTGACATGGTAACCATCACCCAAGGTAGTCCACATGATTCTCAGCTCCTAGTACTCTAGCACTTGGGTGGTCCCCTCCCAAATTGAATAGGACTGACCTGTATGACTAATAAGATGCTGTAGAAGTGGCAGTGTTTGACTTACAAGGCTAGGTCATAAAAGATATTGTGGGTTCCTCCTTGAGCTATCTTGGAGAGAGTCAAATGCCATGTTATAAAACACTGAAGTAGCTCTAGGGAGAGATCTGTATAGCATGGAATTGATGTCTCCTAATAACAGCCAGCACCAACTTGCCAGCACATGTGTGAACCACTGTAAGCAAACCCCCCAACCCCAGTCAAACTTTCAGATGGCTGCAGCCCTGGCTGACATCTTATCTACAATCTCATAAGAGACTCAAGTCAGAAACATCCAACTCAGTTGCTCCTAAATTTGTGACCCACAGAAACTGAGTGAGATAATAAATATTTGTTGTTTTAGACACTAAGTTTTGGGATAATTTGTTATACATCAGTAGATAACTAATACATGCAAGGAACAACAATATACTCTTAAAAATTTCTCCAACAAAAAAATACTGATAATTCATTTTATGAATTTTATAAAATGTCATGCCACAACTCATCTTTTCAGACATTTTCTTAGAAAAAATTATTCATCACATATAGCCTGGCTTGCATTTTTATTGAGTGATTCCTTATTATTTAAACAAACCAAAAAAAAAAAAGGCAATCTGTTCTTTGCTACATTTATTTGAGACAAACGTCTGTTCTTAGCCTTTTTTTTAATGGCTCTGTTAAATATAACGGACACACAGTAAACTGCACATACTTAAAGAACCAATATAAGTTCTGAAATATGCATATACCCATAGAACTGCCAACACAATCAAGAAAAGGAACATATCCATCACTTTCAAGTGTTTTAATGCCTCATTCATAAACCCCCTTTTTTTCCCCACATTCCACCCCTCCACATCCCCAGGTGACCACTGATACGCTTTCTATTGTTATAGATGTGTTTGCATTTTTCTAGAAATTTATATAAATGGATTCATACAGTGAGGACTCTTTTATCTGGCTTCTTTCACTCAATGTAATTATTCTGAGAGTAATTCATGCTTTTGTGGGTATCAATAGTTTATTACTTTGTTTTGCTGAGTAGTGTTTCACTGTATGAGTATACCACAGTATGTTTATTCATTCACCTGTTGATGGGTGCTCAAGGTTGTTACAATTCTATTAAAAATAAAGATGCTATGATGATCCATGTACAAAAAAAAAAAGGCAAATTTGACAATATAAGAAACCAGGCAAAAAAAAAAAAAAGAAACCAGGCAGCCAGTAGTTATCAAACATACATACATATCAGAAGAAATATGATATATTTAATAACAATCAATTAGTGTAAGACATTTAAGATTTCAGAAACTTTTGTAGAAATAGCAAAGTATTTTGTGAAATTCTATGATCAAAATTTTACATTTCAAGCAATTAGTCTGGGTTGCTTCTCAAGAAAAAAAAGAACAACAACTTTTGTTGAGTATCTGCTAAATTCAGACCCCAAACTATGGGCTTTACATGTGAGGTAAATATTATTGGTCCCATTTTGACTTGCCCATCAGGACTTCCTCAGCTCAGCTTCTAGTTTTTTGTTTGTGGCTTTAGATTTAGGTTGGAGAATTGTCATCAATTGGAAAGCATCAGATAGAGACCAGGTGAGCTTTACTTTTAACTTTTCTTAGGAATGAAATACTCTCTACAAACGAAAGAACATTCAAATAATGAAGGGAGGAGTCCTCGGGGAGGGGCAATGAATATTTGGATTTTCAAATGGAGCAGCTAAAGTTTTAAAGTCATGAATAATATATTAGAGCTGAAAGAACCTGAGAGAACATTTATCCAAGCCCTCTCATTTTACAGATGAGGAAATGGGACTCATTAACACAGAATAACTTGTTAAATACCCCACAGTGAATTAGTAGCTCAAGCAGTGCGAGAAACAGCAAAGCTGCCTCCATTAGAGCTACACCTGTGCCTGGAATTTAGTAGACGCTCAGTAAATTAGATTAGTCTGTGATACATCATCCTAGAACAAGTACAGTTCCACCAATATTTAGTGAGAACTGGGAGCCTCCCTTGGAAACCTGGTGTGTTCACTTTCTTCCTTTACGAGCCAGTAGTATCAAGGGTTGAGATTTAAAATAGTACCTAGCTTTTGCTGTGCAGTAGAGAAGGGAGCTAGGAACATTACCATTTCCTTAGAGCATGTTCCAGTTATTTACTGTTGTGTAAAAAAATCACCTCAAAACTTAGTGGCTTAAAAACAGCAATAATCATTTGGTTTGCTTATAAATCTGTAATTTGAGCAGGGATCAACAGAGATATCTAATCTGTGTTCCACACAGCATCATCAAGGGCAACTCCCTGAGGGCTGGAGGACCCACTTTCAAGATGGCTCTCTCATGGCTGGCAAGTTCAAACTGCCCATAATCTGGAAGTTTAGCTAGAGCTGTGCGCTGGATACCCCTTGAGGGCTGCTGCACTGGCTGCTTAGGCTTTCTCATGGCATAGTGGCTGGGTTCCAAGAATAGGCATCCCAAGAGACAAGAAGTAGGAGCTGCTAGCTTCTAGAAGCCTGGGCCAGGGATTAGCACAGTGTGACTTCCAGTGCTATTGATCAAGCAGTCACAGAGCCCTGATTCAAGGAAAGAGGACAAAAATCCATCCTCTTAATGAAGGAGTGTCAGAAATTGGCTGACCATGTTTTAAAGCCATCAGAGAAGTTATCTTTTTACTGCAAATAAGATTCAATTATTTTGATAATGGTAAAGAATTGATCATTATTGGACATGAGTCATAGATAAAAAAATTATAATCTATTCAGTTAGTAATCTCTTCATAATATGCTAATCAGCCTAGGCAGAAAACAGACCTACTAGTAATGCTCAATCTTTGCTTCCATTTACTCTTCCACATAAGGGGATAATAATATGCTCTTAAAGGAAATGGGAAGGTTTATTTGTAGCTATAAAAGCAGAGTGTACTTTTAATTGCCTTAATAAATGCCTATTAATGGGGAGCTATCTATAAAATGTCCTCACAGGTTAAAGGTATAATCATTATGTGCTTTAAAAATTTTACAGCATGAAGCCTTTGCAGGTTCCTTGGACAACTGTCCATCCCTGAACTGCAGAAGCCTCCAATTAATTAATTTTGCTGAACATGCACTTAAATATCAAATCCTACTTTTTTAAAGGATAGTTATTGTACAATCCTCTTAAGTACTTGATTATATGACAAGAAAAAAGATTTATGGGTTTTTACTTTTGACAAAAGAAGCAACACCTGATGGATACCACAGAATTTTGCAAATAAATCTTGTTTTCACAATATATGCTTAAGTCAAGATACAACATATTCAGTCAAATCTCCCAGCAACAGCCGTATTCAGGAATTGAACTATATCCAAAAGCAGACTCTTTTTAATAATATTTTAAAACAGCTGAATTGAATTGCCTTCCTTGCTATAACAAATAGGAAATTTTCAAGTTTAAGTGAACGCCTGTGAGTGAAGATCTTAAAACTAGTTCTTGTGAGGAGGAGCCAGTCAGCACCTTATTTAGTCCACAGGCATGGTAAACAGTTGGGATTGTCCCACAAGGGTCCTAGGATTTAGGTTAAATTATTTTCTAACAGGCAATTGAGACCACAGAAAGCAATAACTTCCTCAACTCAGCCACTTCTGGAAAGAATGGTTAAATAAGATGAGACTTGTCCTAGCTAAAAATGGGGCCTGCAGCTGGGAGGTTGGTTTCTCAGGGACTCTGGAAGAGAGAGCTCTATTATATAGTGAAGCTTTCTTAGTGCCAGAAAACGGTGAGTATTATCCCGGAATAACGCCCAGCCAGCCACTGGACCTTAATAGTGCATGTGAATTTTATGCGCACACAGAGATTTAAAAGGCAATGTTAGTGTTAATATGACCCACTTTACTCATTTATATTTGTTACACACATCTCCTACAGGGTTTTAAGTTTGTGGTCTAGAGAATTACCTGGATTAATACAAATTTATATTCAAGGATTTCTCAAAGAGTACATTTGGTGTAAGTCTTTTTTAAGCCAGCTGAAAGATGACACCATATGCCCTACATCAGAATCTGTGTGAGAGAGAATCCAAGTGGATGAGGATAGAGACCCCAGAAGCACGGCTTCTACCAGAACATAAGACAATAATGTCTATACTGGATCTTTCCTGGCCCACTGACACCTGCTCTGGCTTGTTTCTTGCCATCTTTTACTCACTATGATTTAGGAGATGTTGGTGAAATGCTGAGATTGGCCCTTAAAAAATGGAAAACAAGGGCTTCCCTGGTGGCGCAGTGGTTGAGAGTCCGCCTGCCGATGCAGGGGACACGGGTTCGTGCCCCGGTCCGGGAGGATCCCACATGTCGCGGAGCGGCTGGGCCCGTGACCCATGGCCGCTGGGTCTGCGCATCCGGAGCCTGTGCCCCGCAACAGGAGAGGCCGCAACAGTGAGAGGCCTGCATACCACAAAAAAAAAAAAAAAAAAAAAAAAAAATGGAAAACAAGAAGTTAAAGTTCAAAAATGATAATAGACTCAAAAATATAAATAGATATTCAAAAAAAGTTTAGGTGACTCTGGGTAAGACAAAAAAAGGCCGGGGTTGGGGGGCATTCTTAACACAGAAAGCAGATAACCACTCTAATGTAAATACAAGACTGACCCAAAATGATCTCAGTTACCCATAAAATTTCAACAAAACTGGCCTGGGTGTCAAACAGCCCTGCTATTTGATTACGACTATCTGCTCGGTACAAGTGGCCAAAACAGAAAGCCGTACTCATGGTTTGAACTACTTAAGGTATATAAAACATTTCATTTTGCTAATGTCATTTTGCTTCATTTGCTAATGTCAAAATATTCTGTCATTTGTTAAATTATAAATTAGGAGGCAATTTTTTAGCATGTCCTCACTAAGATTTAGAGAATAGAACAGATGTGAAGGGATTGAGAAACATGCATCGACTGTAGATTTCTCCAAAATCCATCCATAAAACAGTGAAAGGTTTTCTTTTTAATAAATTCCCCCAGAAAATCACATACTGTACTCACTGAAGCAAGAAGTAAAAAGAAATGATTGAGCAATATTAAAAGGTGGAAAGTCAGACCCTTTTCTCTATAGTGTTTTAATGTTGAAATAAAAGGCACTGAGTAACCGGTGGCTCCTCCAGCTGAGACACCAGCGCCCTACGCCTCTTCATGCTGCCAGGGCAAAGAGTCACTGGAGGGCCCATTTCCTCTCCATATTAAGACAATTTTTAAAGGCAAAACTTCCAAGTGGACTTTCCAATCTCAGATGATGTGGTTGGCTTGTCTACTAAAAAGGTTAGAGAAGCAGATTTTGTTTCAGAATTGTACTGAAGTTACTACTGCCTTAATCCATTTCAGGTTGGATGGGAGAGGGTTATTTTCTTCAACAACATGTTATTTTCCTACAATCCAGTGTTATTCAAATATTTTAAAAGTCTAGGCTGGACTTTGAAAGAGATAATGGTGTTGCAAAATACCCTGGATTCTCTGTAATTGTTGGACTCACAGTAAGATTTCCACACATCCCCCTCCACTGGGTATATTGTAGTCTCCCACCCTTTCAGTGTAAAGAGCACATAGGGACTTACAAATAAGCCCCACTGTCTGTATAAAGCATAATCAGTATCAGCAGGAAGCAGAGTATCTTCATACACTTGAGGTTTAAATTTTTCCAGTGGGAATCCTATCTGCCTGACTCCTGTCTGCCTCCTTTCCCCTCCACCACCACCACTAATAGATCACAAAAGAGGACCTGTGGCCAACTGCATTTCCAAAATTTTATATATTTTATATTTAGAGGATCTATGCAGCTCGTTAGGAACAGATACATTTAAATACATGCCAAATATATCTAACACTAACATATTATGCTTTTTTTCCCCTGTCTACGCTTTGTTTCTATACAGAACAAATTGTTTCCCCAAGCATAGTTGAAAATTGTCACCTGTCATGTGTTATACAGGTGCCTGTGCACACTCTCTTTTTCAGGTATCTTTATACAAAGACTTTTCTAATCACAACACAAGTTATTTTTAAACTGTCTTGTTCCTCAGGCAAAGAGAACGATTCTTTAGCAATGTAATGCACATAATATCTACAAACAGTAGGAAGATATAATTTAAAATAAAAAAGTATCTTTTTTCAGTACTTTTAGTGTAATTTTCAGAGTTCAAACGCTGGAGTTGCCAGTGAATAACAGAGATGAGTCTGAGGGTATATACAAGAAAAGTATGATAAAATGGATTGTTTTATTCCTGTCGACCTTAAATACAGTTCCATGCAGCTCTTAGAAGTGTCTGCCTGGGTCAGACATGCTGCCATGGTCAGCATGCTCTAAAATCCTCACAAGCTTTCCTTTTCTTTTCTTCCTTTCAACAATCTGAGAATCTTTCTCCTTTCATATCTATTATAGTATCTTCTGCTATTGAACTATTTCTTACAGCATGTTCTTTCTTTGTTCAGCTGGGTTCCTTTTAATATCAGAAAAAGTGATAGCCTTATTTTATTTATATTATGAAGACAGATTCTGGATTCAGACCTCCTGATTTAGAGTCCCAGTTCCAACATTTATTAGTTGTATGACCTTGGGCAAGTCACTCCAACTTTTTGTGCCTCAGTTTCCTCATAATAGGAATAAAAAGAGAACCTAACTCAGAAGGTTGCTGAAAAGATTCAATTTTAAAAAGTAAGCAAAGCACTTAAGAAGATACATTGCACTTAATAGATGCTTTATAAATATTTATAAATAATTAGAAATCATTTTTGGAAAACTAGTAGGATTGTTTTTGGCTGATGCTATTTTCTTAGTTACACTGCTCACACACCCTTTCTAAACTTCTACCCTTTAGATTTCTTCCACGTTTTAATTTTTAACTTCAATTTACCTGCATTGTTTCAATAATTTAATTATTTAAAATCTTATCTCTTACTTGTGGTCTCAGAGCTGCAGCTTTCCTATTTGCAACAAGAAGAAACCTGGACAGACAGCAAATTAATGACTTTTCATGAAGACACCAGAGGATTAAAGTCACAGGACAGTCACCCTCAAATCTGGAGAGATGTGGGATGTCCATGTAAAAATAAGAGGGGTGTGCTGGGCACAGGGATCCTAAAAGCAACCAGTCCTTCTGCTGAACTACTTTTGTAGCAGTGAGTGATTCAAAAATAGTCTTGGTCCTTTTTTTTCCCATGCACACTCTGTCTTCTCTTCTCCATGCCATTGGAAGAAGAATAGAAAGGAGAGAATCATTAAGAAGATGCTGGATGAGGGGCAGCCGAACCACTGATAATAAAGGTTTGCTCCCTCCAAACCAGACCTAATACTCAGACTCAGGTGTTGTTAATCTAGAGTTTGGAAGTTATTTTGTGACAAAACAGCAAATAGAAGAACCAAAGGCAAATGTGCAAGGGGAATCAAACAACCTACACTCTTTCCTGCTTTATCCCATCCCTTGGGCCTCCAGAGCCCCCCTGTGACATATACAATGATCCAAACTGTCATCCCATCCATATCTGCTTTCCCAAAATGTACCTCTCCATGCTTTAACTCCCTATTGTAACTACCAAAGTTTCTCTTCCCTCCTGGTGTTGGGCTGCACCACACAGGCCTACAAGGCCTGTGCTTGCCCAGTTTCAAGACCAAAGAAAGAGCCTGACGTCAGCAAGAAAGACGTCAGTGGTTTAATGGATGGGGGAAGCTTACAAGTCTGAAGTAAGGTCCTGGAGCGACAACTCACCGTGTAAGGTGGTCTGCAGGCAGGACATGCTGGTAGTCTTCGCTCTCCGCGGAAGTGGTGGCTGCGGGGAAGAGTACAAGTTAAAGGGGAATTGACTTCACCTGGGCTCATTAGTTACCAGGGAAACCAGTAGAGAGGCACGCCCCTCACTGCCTCTTGGATAAGAACAATCACCAGCTGGGGCCTGGGGCAAGTAACTAGCAAGGTCAGTCCTGCACGTAAGGTTTAAGTGAAGCAGGCACTGGCTGGGCAGGGGATGTACAAGAGAGCAAGGGAACAGCCATCTTGAGCGGCCTGACTATTCAGGTGGCTTCTTACCTCAATGAGAGGACTAATTATCTATTTTTAAAAAGTATTCTTAGTTATAAGTTATTGATAGAATAAGGGCTCACCACTTAGGGGGACAACTAGTTCTCTGTGACCACACCACGAAAGTAGTATCCTTCTCCCCAGCTTTTCTACCAGAGCTATAAAGCTGCACTTTCTAGGATAAAGTAGAACACTACTATTCCTGGACCATCACCACCACGTTTTTATTTAACTTTTTATTTAAAAAGCAAAGAAAAAGTAAAAATTACCCACAATCCCATGTTTTTATGATTATATAAGAAATAAAACCATCCCTCATCTTATCCAATTCCTAGAATTAACTACTGTTAATACTTTGGACTATAGCCTTCCCAGGTTTTCCAATATACATGCATATATGTCTCTATCTACATATCTGCATGTAGGTATATATAGAAATGTAAGTATCTGGATCTTTACAATAATATATTTGTACTTGCATTTATTTACTCACATCTATTTTCGTATTGGTCTGAAACATTTTTTACTTATCATGTATATATTACCGTGTTCACATTTATAAACCTGCCTTTAAACAAGCACTTAAAATTGTGTCTGGAACATAGTAAGCGCTCAATAAATCTTAGCTTTGTTTTATTACTATTTCCTCATTCTTCTAATATATGCATACTATTCAATTTTATGGCTATGTTTTTCCCTTATTGAGAGATTAAATTGCTTCTAATTTTTTACTCTTACAAACAGTGCTGCAACGAGCCTCCCTGTCCTTTCTAGGAGATTGATTCCAAGAAATGGAGTAGCCAAGTTAAAATATATTGACATTTTGACATTTTAAAAATACATGCCACAAAGGGTTATACTACCTTACCCACAAAGGATTATACCATTATACTCTTCACCAACAGTGAGGAATGTCCATTTCCCCCACTCTGTCAGCACTGAGATTTTACATCTTTTCATATGTTCATTGGCTGGGGGTGGAGGGAGTGTGGGTATGGGTATGTGAGTGCAAAATGCTTGTTCATATCCTTAGCCCATTTTTCTGACTGTATTTCTTCTTATTAGTTTATGTGATCCCTCTGTATAGTAGTTATATAAATCCTTTGTCTATTTTTATTCCTTGCAAATATTTTTCCCAAAATGTCATTTGGTTTAAATATTTTTGTGTTAATTTTTACTATAATTACACAACAAACATGTACTTCTATACCAACCAAATAAAAATAAATCCATGAATACCATAGTCACTAATAATATATATTTAACATATATGTGAAATAAAAAGCTAGAAGGAACTTGATATATCAAATCATTTTACAGATAAGGAAATTGAAAATCAGAAAAGTTTTGTTCTATCCATGATCATAGTGCACAATATATGAAACTACAGTAAGATCATAAGCTATAAAAACTAGATGATATAATCCTCCAAGAAGATAAGGTTCAAAATATAAAAGAAAAACAAGAACAGTTTCTGATGGGTCATAAGATCCAGACTGAATATGGCAAAAATATAATTTCAAGGTTAATATTTTAGCAAAATTCAAGCATACTAAGGTAAAGATAGTAGAAAAACATGAAACTAAAAAGTCCAAATCATAAATGAAACAATATACCATGTACCAACATAGGAGTTTCAGGTGGTCACTAACGTTATTCACAAATATCTCTGGGTTTTTCTCTTTCTGGCATATGGTAGGATTGTAATTTCTTCCCCCCACTGAGATCCTATGATGCTATAGGACTTGCTCTGATGAATGAAATATGAGCAGCAGTGACAGCTGTGCAGGAGACTTATGGATCATCTTGCTCTCCTTTCCCCTCTGGCATAGTGACAGATAATACTCCAAATGGTGGCTACTCCATTAACTTGGATCCAGGAGTAAAGATGACACAGAGCAGAACCTCTAGCAGAACCACAATGAACAACTATCATAAGCAAGAAATAAACTGTTGTGGTTCTAAGACATTGGTATGTGGGGGTTGTTCATTACTGCAGCAAAATACAAAGTAATTTATTCGTAAATATTTATTGAGCACATTCTTTGTGCCAGGCACTATCCTAGGTGGTAGGACTATAATAATATTTAAGAATCAGTCCATGATGTTAGATTTACAATCTAGCAGGTGGGAAAGAAAAGTGGTAAAATGTATAATTATAACATTGTATGATAAAGTGTTGTAATTAGGATAAGCACTATAATGCAAAGGATCCCAAATAATGGGTATATGGGCATGCCTTTTAGAGAATGTTACTTCTAAGTTGAGAAGTATCAGACAAATGGGGATTTTTTTCAAAACTGTTGGTACCTCTCCAAATTAAGCTAAAATATGGAAAATATAATGCTGTTTTAGAAAAAGAGAATAATATATATGTAAATAAAATGACAATAAGGAATCAACAGGTACTCTTCAACTGGTCAAAATTCAAGAGACATTGCAGAGAATTGCCAAATTGTACTAGTTTACAAGGGATGTGATAACAAAGTACACAGATGGGGTAATTAAACAACAGAAATTTATTTCCTCACAGTTCTGGAGGCTCAAAGTCCAAGATCAAGGTGTAAGCAGGGTTAGTTTCTTCTGAGGGTCTCTCTCCTTGGCTTGTGGATGGCCATCTTCCCCCTGTGTCTTTACATGGATGTCCCTCTGTACATGTCTGTGTCCTAATTTTCTCTTCTTATAAAACACTAATCATATTGGATTAGGCCCACCCTAATGACCTCATTTAACCTTAATTACCTCTTAAGGAGCCTATCTTCAAATATAGTCACATTCTGCAATACTTAGGGTTAGGATTTCAATATATGAATCTGAGGAGGGATACAATCTAGCCCATGACACGAAGTAATTTCTGGCTGCTATAATAAGACACCATAGAGTGGGAGGCTTAAATGCTTGTTTCTCACAGTTCTGAAGGCTGGAAGTCTGAGATCAGGGTGCCAGCATGACTTCTTGCTGTATCCTTACATGGCTGAGAGATTATCTCTCTGGTTTCTCTTCTTTTAAGGGCACTAATCCCATTCATGAGGGCTCTGTCCTCATGACCTAATTACCTCCCAAAGGCTCCACCTCCAAATATCATCATATCTTGGATTAGGGATTCAGCATATGAAGTTTGGGGAGACACAAACATTCAGTCCACAGGATTGGTAACTAATTGAATGACGGATGCAAAGAAGGAAAGCAGCACAAAATCACACAAAAGTGTAACTCTGAGACCCTGTAAAGATGGTGACCCTGGGCAGTTAGACAGGGGTACCTATTTATTTAGGAAGAAGAACTCTATTCTCAACCTACAAAAACTCAGTTGAGAATAGGACATTTAACTGGAGATATCCTGAGGGCACATAGAGAGGATGCAAAGCCTAGGGTGAAAATATCCTAAATATGGAGGCCATTTATTTTAGAACTAATAATACCAATAAAAGTTAATTAACATCCTGAGGGAAAGAAAATAGTATTAGACGCTTAGAAAATAGTCAATATATTTTCTTAAACTGCACACAAATATCATAGTTGAAGAACCAAAATCAATTTATGATAAACAATTAGCCTAGATACTGAACAGCACAGGAATAACCTTGCAATAAAAAGAAATGAAATGAGCAATACTAAAAAACAAAGGGGCAGTTTGAATCCATAGAGACAATTATTTTGTGATGAATACAAATTTCAGAACAAGAGTCTCACATGAAAATCATACCTAAACTAAGTTTACCTTCAAAATAAACTCAACAAAGAAAGAAAAGAATATTTCCCTGAATATAAAAATCGTATCCACATTTTAGAAGCAACACAACAAGTAGAAATCCATAAAGTGACTCCGTCTTGTGAGAGCACCAGAATCACAACTAACTGCTGAACAGTCACCTACAGGAAGATACTGGAACTCACCAAAAAAGATACCCCACATCCGAAGACAAAGAAGAAGCCACAATGAGATGGTAGAGGGGCACAATCACAATAAAATCAAATCACATAACCACTGGGTGGGTAACTCACAAACTGGAGAACAATTATACCACAGAATTCCACCAACTGGAATGAAGGTTCTCAGCCCCACATCAGGCTTCCCAACCTTGGGGTCCAGCAATGGGGCGGGGGGAATTCCAAGAGAGTCAACTTTGAAGTCTAGTGGGTTTTTATGGCAGGACTTCGACAGGATGGGGAAAACAAAGACTCAACTCTTGGAGGGCACACACAGACTGGTGTGTGCATCAGGACCCAAGGGGGAGGAGCAGTGACCACATGCGAGACTGAATCAGACATGCCTGCTAGTGTTGGAGGGTCTCCTGCAGAGGCAGGGGGTAGCTGTGATTCACTGCAGGGAGAAGGACACTGACATCAGAAGTTCTGGGAAGTATTCCATGGCATAAGCCCTCCCGGAGTCCACCATTAGCCCCACCAAAGAGCCTGTAGCCTTCAGTGCTGGGTCGCCTCAGGCCAAACAACCAACAGGGAGGGAACACAGTCCCACCCATCAGCAGACAGGGGATTAAAGTTTGACTGAGCTCTGCCCACCACCATTCCCTCCCATCAGGAAGCTTGCACAAGCCTCTTAGATAGGCTCATCCACCACAGGACAGACAGCAGAAGCAAGAAGAACTACAAACCTGCAGCCTGTGGAATGAAAAACACATTCACAGAAAGATAGACAAATTAAAAGGCAGAGGACTATGTTCCAGGTGAAGGAACAAGATAACACCCCAGAAAAACAACTAAATGAAGTGGAGACAGGCAACCTTCCAGAAAAAGAATTCAGAAAAATGAGAGTGAAAATGATCCAGGACCTCAGAAAAATAAAGGAGGCAAAGATTGAGAATGCAAGAACTGTTTAACAAAGAACTAGAAGAATTAAAGAACAAACACCTAGAACAACTAAAGAACAAACAGAGATGAAAAATACAATAACTGAAATAAAATATATACTGGAAGGAATCAATAGCAGAATAACTGATGCAGAAGAATGGATAAGTGACCTGGAAGACAGAATGGTGGAATTCACTGCTGTGGAACAGAATAAAGAAAAAGAATGAAAAGAAATGAAGACAGCTTAAGAGACCTCTGGGACAACATTAAACACACCAACATTTGCATTAAAGGGGACCCAGAAGGAGAAGAGAGAGAGAAACGACCTGAGAAAACATTTGAAGTGATTATAGTTGAAAATTTCCCTAACATGGGAAAGGAAATAACCACCAAGTCCAGGAAGCGCAGAGAGTCCCAGGCAGGATAAACCCAAGGAGAAACACACTGAGAGACACAGTAAGCAAATTGACAAAAATTAAAGACAAAGAAAAATTATTAAAAGCAACAAGGGAAAAATGACAAATAACATACAAGGGAATGCCCATAAGGTTAACGTCTCATTTCTCAGCAGAAACTCTACAAGCCAAAAGGGAGTGGCATGATATATTTAAAGTGATGAAAGGGAAGAACCTACAACCAAGATTAATCTACCCAACAAGTATCTCAATCAGATCAAGGGAGAAGTCAAAAGCTTTACAGACAAGCAAAAGCTAAGAGAATTCAGCACCACCAAACCAGCTCTACAACAAATGCTAAAGGAATTTCTCTAACTGGGAAACACAAGAGAAGGAAAGGACATACAAAAACAAACCCAAAACACTTAAGAAAATAGTAATAGGAATGTATATACCAATAATTACCTTAAATGTGAACGGATTAAATGCCCCAACCAAAAGACACAGCTCACTGAATGGATACAAAAACAAGACCCATATGTATGCTGTCTCCAAGAGACCCTCTTCAGGGATAAATACAGACTGAAAGTGAGGGGATAGAAAAAGATTTTCCATGCAAATGGAAATCAAAAGAAAACTGAAGGACCAATAATCATATAAAATAAAATTTAAAATAAAGAATGTTACAAGAGACAAGGAAGGACACTATATAATGATCGAGGGATCAATCCAAGAAGAAGATATAACAATTATAAATATACATGCACTCAACATAGGAGCACCTCAATACATAAGGCAAATGCTAACAGCTATAAAAGAGGAAATTGACAGTAACACAGTAATAGTGTGGGATTCTAATACCTCACTTACACCAATGGACAGACCACCTAGACAGAAAATTAATAAGGAAACACAAGCTTTAAATGACACAATCGATCAGATAGATTTAATTGATAACTGTAGGACATTCCATCCAAAAACAACAGATTACACTTTCTTTTCAAGAGCACCTGGAACATTCTCCAGGATAGATTACATCTTACGTACATATCAAGCCACAGTAAATTTCAGAAAATTGAAATCATATCAAGCATCTTTTCCGACCACAATGCTTTGAGATTACAAATAAATTACAGGGGAAAAACATAAAAAACACAAACACATGGAGGCTCCACAATACGTTAGTAAATGACCAAGAGATCACTGAAGAAATCAAAGAGGAAATCAAAAAGTACCTAGAGACAAATGATAACAAAAACACGTTGATCCAAAACCTATGGGATGCAGCAAAAGCAGTTCTAAGAGGAAAGTTTATAGCAATACAAGCCTACCTCAAGAAACAAAAAAATTCTCAAATAAACAATCTAACCTTACACCTAAATGAACTAGAGAAAGAACAAACAAAACCCAAAATTAGTAGAAGGAAAGAAATCATAAAGATCAGAGCAGAAATAAATGAAGTAGAAACAAAGAAAGCAAGAGCAAAGATCAATAAAACTTGGTTCTTTGAGAAGATAAAATTGGTAAACCTTTATCCAGACTCAACAAGAAAAATAGGGAGAGGACTCAAATCAATATGATTAGAAATGAAAAAGGAGAAGTTACAATGAACACCACAGAAATCCAAAACATCATGAGAGACTACTACAAGCAACTCTATGCCAATAAAATGGACAACCTGGAAGAAATGGACAAATTCTTAGAAAGGTATAACCTTCTGAGACTGAAACAGGAGGAAATAGAAAATATGAACAGACCAATCACAAGTAATGAAATTGAAACTGTGACTAAAAATCTTCCAATAAACAGAAGTCCAAGATCAGATGGTTTCACAGGTAAATTCTCTCCACATTTAAAGACCTAACACCCATCCTTCTCAAACTCTTCCAAAAAATTGCAAAGGAAGGAACACTTCCAAACTCATTCTATGAGGCCACCATTACCCTGATAACAAAACCAGAGAGAGATACTCAAAAAAAGAAAATTACAGACCAATATCACTGATGAATATAAATGCAAAATCCTCAACAAAGTAGTAGCAAATAGAATCCAACAGCACATTAAAAGGATCATACAACATGATCAAGTGGGATTTATCCAAGGGATGCAAGGATTCTTCAATATATGCAAATCAATCAATGTGATACACCATATTAACAAATTGAAGGATAAAAACCATATGATCATCTCAATAGATGCAGAAAAAGCTTTTGACAAAATTCAACACCCATTTATGATAAGAACTCTCCAGAAAGTAGGCATAAAGGGAACCTACCTCAACAAAATAAAGGCCATATATGACAAAGCCACAGCCAACATCGTTCTCAATGGTGAAAATCTGAAACCATTTCCTCTAAGATCAGGCACAAGACAAGGAAGTCCACTCTCGCCACTATTATTCAATATAGTTTTGCAAGTCCTAGCCACAGCAATCAAAGAATAAAAAGGAATAAAAGGAATACAAATTGGAGAAGTAAAAGTGTCACTGTCTGCAGATGACATGATACTATACATAGAAAATCCTAAAGATGCCACCAGAAAACTACTAGAGCTAATCAATTAATTTGGTAAAGTTGCAAGATACAAAATTAATGCACAGAAATCTCTTGCATTCCTATACACTAACAATGAAAGATCAGAAAGAGAAATTAAGGAAACAACTGTATTCACCATTGCAATAAAAAGAATAAAATACCTAGGAATAAACTTACCTATGGAGGTCAAAGACCTGTACTCAGAAAACTATAAGACAGTGATGAAAGAAATCAAAGATGACACAAACAGATGGAGAGATATACCATGTTCTTGGATTGGAAGAATCAATATTGTGAAAATGACTATACTACCCAAAGCAATCTACAGATTCAATGTGATCCCTATCACATTACCAATGGCATTTTTTAAAGAACTAGAACAAAAAATCTTAAAATGTGTATGGAGACCCCAAAGACCCTGAATAGAAAAAGCAATCTTGAGGGAAAAATGTGGAGGTGGAGGAATCAGATTCCCTGACTTCAGACTATACTACAAAGCTACAGTAATCAAGTCAATATGGTACTGGCACAAAAACAGAAATATAGATCAATGGAACGGAATAGAAAGCCCAGAGAGAAACCCATGCACCTATGGTCAACTAATCTATGACAAAGGAAGTAAGGATATACAATGGAGAAAAGACAGTCTTTTCAATAAGTGGTGCTGGGAAAACTGGACAGCTACATGTAAAAGAATGAAATTAGAACACTCCCTAACACCATACACAAAAATAAACTCAAAATGGATCAAAGACCTAAATGTAAGACCAGACACTATAAAACTCTTAGAGCATAGAACACATAGGAAGAACACTCTTTGACATAAATCACAGCAAGATCTTTTTCACCCACCTCCTAGAGTAATGGAAATAAAAGCAAAAATAAACAAATGGGACCTAATGAAACTTCAAAGCTTTTGCACAGCAAAGGAAACTGTAAACAAGACGAGAAGACAACCCTCAGAATGGGAGAAAATATTTGCAAATGAATCAACGGACAAAGGATTTGTCTCCAAAACATATAGACAGCTCAGGCAGCTCAATATTAAAAAATCAAACAACCCAATCAAAAAATGGGCAGAAGACCTAAATAGACATTTCTCCAAGGAAGACATACAGACGGCCAAGAAGCACATGAAAAGCTGCTCAACATCACTAATTATTAGAGAAGTGCAAATCAAAACTACAGTGAAGTATCACCTCACACCAGTAAGAATGGGCATCGTCAGAAAATCTACAAACAACAAATGCTGGAGACAGTGTGGAGAAAAGGAGCCCTCTTGCACTGTTGGTGGGAATGTAAATTGATACAGCCACTATGGAGAACAGTATGGAGGTTCCTTAAAAAACTAAAATAGAATTACCATATGATCCAGTAATCCCACTACTGGGCATATACCTAGAGAAAACTATAATTCAAAAAGACACATGCACCCCAATGTTCATTGCAGCACTATTTACAATGATCATGGAATCAACCTAAATGCCTATCAACAGACAAATGGATAAAGAAGATGTGGTACATATATACAATGGAATATTACTCAGGCATAAGAAGGAATGAAATTGGTCATTTGCAGAGATGTGGATGGATCTAAAGACTGTCATGCAGAGTGAAGTAAGTCAGAAAGAGAAAAACAAATATCATATATTAACGCATATATGTGAAACCTAGAAAAATGGTACAGATGAACCGGTTTGCAAGGCAGAAATAGAGACACAGATGTAGAGAACATACCTATGGACACCAAAGGGGGAAAGTGGTGGGGGGGGCGGGGGAGGCTGGTGTGATGAATTGGGAGACTGGGATTGAAATATATACACTAATATGTATTAAATGGATAACGAATAAGTACCTGCTGTATAAAAAAATAAATAAAACTTTAAAAAAAATATATCCATACAAGGACATTCTTTTTTAAGGCACAAAACTCTCAGCCTTAAAATCAAGACTCTGTTACGCAATTGAATAGATCCAGAGCTAATGTCCAAGAAAAGTCTTGTCCTGTCTCCTGAGACCAAGTACAAGCAAAGTTGCGTGGCCCTCAACTAAGCCTGGAATACAAAGTAGGCTCCTATCAGCACCTTCACCATCTATGCTACTGTTATCTAGAACATACTGATATTCTTTCAGTCAACAGCAGAGAGCGTCTTCCTGTCAGACACTGACTACCCATCTCAATGGAGAATTATCTGTCTCATGGCTCCGATCCAAAGCCTAGTGGGGACTATTGATATTCTACAGGGAAAATCTAAATAAATGGATTTCAAATTATTCTAGCTATGCAACCCTGTCAATTAAAATTATCCACTCAATTCTAATATACAAAATAATATTTATTTAAATTTAGTTTAGTTCAAATTTATAGAAAATGAAGTTGCTCAGTTGAACCCCAAAGATTTTAAATTGGTGGTTATGGATGTCAACAGTAGCTTCACCAGCCTCAGAATCCAATTTTTGTTTTTGTTTTTGTTTTAATTAAGTTATTTAATTTTATTTTTGGCTGTGTTGGGTCTTTGTTGCTGTGCGTGGGCTTTCTCTAGTTGTGGCAAGCAGGGGCTATTCTTTGGTGCAGTGTGCAGGCTTCTCATTGCAGTGGCTTCTCTTGTTGTGGAGCACGGGCTCTAGGCACGTGGACTTCAGTAGTTGTGGCATGCGAGCTCAGTAGTTTGGCACGCAGACTCAGTAGTTGTGGCCTGGGGGCTCTAGAGTGCAGGCTCAGTAGTTGTGGTGCAGTGTCTTAGTTGCTCCACAGCGTGAGGGATCTTCCAGGACCAGGGCTCGAACCCATGTCCCCTGCATTGGCAGGAGGCTTCTTAACCACTGCACCACCAGGGAAGTCCTCCAATTTGTTTTTGTATATTGAGACAATCTAAATCAGACAAGAAATTAATTTCAAATGGTAAAAGTTTTGTAATAGCTCACTCTGCACTCTCAGAACTCTCTTCACTAAAATAGAGATCTCAGGAAAATATGTTATAACAACTGCTTTTTACCAGTGGTTAAAACATATTTTTAAACATTTCACACAAATTCAAATCAAACAGTTGTAGATTCCCTCCTCTGTCCTGCCATTTATAGAACACAGTTGGAAACATTGATCTAAGATATATTAACCTCCTTTAGCTTGTGTTATCCTGTATCAAGCCAGTTCATCAGAAAGCTATACACAGAGAACACATTATTAAGCAAAAGATAATAAAATAAATGCTATATGTAAAATTTATTTTTATAAAATTTATATTAAAGATATAATCCTTATATAGACATTTGAACAACTACAAAAAGGTCATCATCATAAATTCTCTGAGTTCAGGATCGCAAAAAAGTCTCTCTCTCCTTATAAACTGGTATATTTCTTTCAGCACTTAGAAAAAATATCTTAACACATAGTTCCTTTAGCTTTTTAAACTCTTGAATGTCTTAAATAAACATTTATTTCCCTTTAGCTCTCCTTTACTATGTTACTTTGTCTTTTTATTATTTCTTATCTTATTCGTATTTCATCTGGGTATATGTATGTATGAATGCTTCAATTGTCCAGATGTCAAACAGGGTTTGCATTTCATTAGGAATTAAACTGAGGTTTCACAGAAACCCCCAAAACAGGGGGGTTCAAACAAGATAGAATTATCTCTTATGGAATAGCCAGGGCCTTAACTCCAATACATACATCACTTTTGCTCATATCCCATTGGCCAGAACTTAAAGACATATCATCCAACATCGCAAGAAGACTGAAAAATGTAGTGTCTAGTTGGGTTGTGTGACTGCAGCTAAAACTCAGGCAGTTCTATTTCTAAATAGAGCAAAGGGAGATTAACTATTGGAAAGCAATTAGCAATCTCTACCATAAGGTCAATTTTCCCCTAAAATTCGCCAATTGTCCCCAAAAATGACATTTACAGCTGGTTTCACTAAACAAAGATCTAATCCAGGATCTTGCATTGTTATATTTACTTTAAGGTTGAGTCCTTATGCAGGTTTAACAGTCACCTCATTCGTGATACATGAGTTTTTTCTGACTTTAGTTTTTTTATTTCTAATATTATTATGAACTCAAGATTTTTACATATTTAATGTGTTTTACTATACTACAATCATTATTCTTTTTTTTTTTTTTTTTTTTTTTTTTTTTGCGGTACGCGGGCCTCTCACTGTTGTCGCCTCTCCCGTTGCAGAGCACAGGCTCCGGACGCGCAGGCTCAGCGGCCATGGCTCACGGGCCCAGCTGCTCCGCGGCATGTGGGATCTTCCCGGACTGGGGCACGAACCCGTGTCCCCTACATCAGCAGGTGGACTCTCAACCACTGCGCCACCAGGGAAGCCCTCCTGTGTCCTTTTTTATTAGTTGTGGTAAAATATATATAACATAAAATTTACCTTTTTAACTATTTTTAAGTGTGTAATTAAGTGGTATTAATTACATTCACATTGATGTGCAACCATCACCATTATCCATCTCCAGAACTTTATGTCCTTTTAAGACAACCTCATTATTCCTTGAAGGATTCCTTTCTGATATGAGATATCCAAGATTCACCTGTTACCTTCTTTGCCAAGGGTCTTCAAATCAGCCATTTGAAGAAAAGAAGTCCTGATGCCTTTTAATGAGAAATGGTATTAGACACTGTATCAGTCAAATTGTCATGATAATGCTGTTAAACAAATCGAAACACTTCAAAAGCATAAAATAAAAGCATTTATTGCTGATTCATTTAGAGTCAGCTAGGAGTAGATGAGATGGCTCTGCTGATCTTAGCCCAGCACTCTCATATGTTTGGGGGTTGGATGGTTGCCTGGTGGTTGAGGATTGCTTTGGCTGGGACAACTGGGGTGACTCAGTTCTGTTCCACTTATCTTCCCAATGGCTAGCCTGAGCATGTTCTCATGGATAAGGCATAGGAGCAAGCAAATCCAGTTGCGCATTGCTTGTCTTCACTGTAGTAAAATATATGTAACATAAAATTCATGGTTTCAAGTGTTTTAAAGTATACAACTTAGCGACATGTAGTTATAGAACAATGTTGGACAACCATTACCACCTCTAGTTCCAGAACATTTTCATTACCCCAAAAGGAAATCTTATACCCATTAAGCACTGACTGCCCATTTCTCCGTTCTCCCCAGTCCCTGGCAATCACTCACCTGCTTTCTGTCTACTCTAAATAAAAGTGAAAACTATGCAATATGTGGCCTTTTGTGTCTTAGCATAATGTTTTCAAGGTTCATCCATGTGTAGCATGTACTAAGATTTATGACTGATCAGTAAATTCCATTGTTTACATCTACAATGTTTTGTTTATCCGTTAATCAGTTGATGGAAATTTGGGTTGTTTCTACCTTTCAGCTGTTGTAAACAGTACTGTACCTTGTGTACAAGTTTTTGTTTCTATAACTGTTTTCAACTCTTTGGGGTATATACCTAGAAGTAGAACTGCTGGGTCATATGGTAATTCTATTTTTAACATTCTGAGGAAATGCAAAACTGTTTTCCACAGCAACCACACCATTTACATTTGCAACAGTCATGTATGAGGTTTCTAAATTCACCATATCCTCACCAACACTTGTTATGTGGTGTGTGAAGTGATATCTCATTGTGCTTTTAATTTGCATTTCCCTGATGACTAATGATGTTGAGTGTCTTCTCGTGTTTATCAGCCATTTGTGTATCATCTTTGGAGAATGTCTATCTGAGTCCTTCCGCCATTTTTTAATCGGGTTGTCTGTCTTTTTGTTAAGATGTAAGAGTTCTTTATATATTCTTTATATAAAGAATAAAGAGCTCTTTATATATTCTAGATTTGCAAATATTTCCTCCCATCTTGTCTTTTCACCCTCTTGATAGTGTCCTTTGATGCACAAGTTTTTAAACTTGATGAAGTCTAATTTATCCATTTTTTTCTTTTGCTGCTCATGCTTTATGCTGTCATATCTAAGAAACCATTGCTTACCCCTCCAAAAATTGAAAATCATATAGCTGATGAGGGACTTCTATCTAGACTAGCATTTGCCACAGTGTGGTAGAAGTGATGCTGTGCCAGTTAGAAGCCTAGTATTCAATACATACTACTTGAACAGAAAGTTAACCTGGAAGATAAAATAGTCACCCAACAAACAGTCAATACTGAGATCCCAAATATGTGCCAGAAGACTTCCTGGACCTTGCAGGCTAGACCACCTGCCAACTGAACAAACATACATGAGGAACCCTAGCCAACGCCATATATAGCAGAACCATCCAGACAGCCCAGAAATAAAACGTCATTGTTGTTTTAAGTCAAGTAGTGTAAATTAAATATTAGCAAGTTCTACCATTAAGAAAGTAACATTAGATACGTATACCGCCCACTTGGATATTGACATAAGTTCCAGAAAGGGAAAGTCTTATGACATTCCTAAAGAAATGGCAAACGTACCTTGACGTTTTGACTTTCTTGAGTTCTACATGCATAAGAGGGGAAAAGATACAGGGAAATACTTTCCCCAAAAGCTATTTGGCTCAGTTAATGAGAAAACTCAGTTACTTTAAGAAAATTAACTGTAAACAACAAAGTTCTATCGAAATAAAGTTTTTTTAAAAACAAACTTTAATTTGAATTGACTTAAAAATGCAGTCAAATATGAAATCCACAGATACAAAAAAATTAAAATGGATTAGAAAATTTATGACTTTATGGAAGTCTCATTAAGAGACTGCTACAAAGCATATAATGATAAAAGTAACAGAAATGTCCAACATGGTTTTCAGGAAGAGGATTATTTAAAACTGTTAATATTAATCTTTAAGGCTCTAAAATACCAAGTTATTTTGACTTATAAGGAGCAAGCTAAAAGCATGAATGTGCCTAAGGAAAGTCAAAAACTTTAGCACAGAAGTCTTCCCCCCCGCAAAAAATTGAGCCATTATAAGGTTTCCCAACAGAATTTTATGTGAAAGTTAATGTCACTTCAAAATCATTTCTCTGAATGACTGAAAAGGTTGCTCTTCAACTTTTAACCTTCAATTAAAGGTTGTTAACATTCTTCAAAGCATTGTTTTAAATGTTATTTGGCTGTGCTAAGAAAGACAATTAACATTAAGCCACAGTTAAGTGTTATATTCCAATTGGACAGCTTTGTTACTTACAAAGTGTCAAAGAGAAAGAGAAAAAGGGCTGTTGAAATCTAATGAAGAAGTGTAATGCTTAATAGTAATAGGATTTTTCAAAATGTTACTGGTAAGCCCACAAGCTGGAATGTCCCTGTAGAGATTTTTATTTAGTTCTTAAATTACTTTTAAACTCCATGCTTAAGAAGAAATAGAATCAAATCCCAAATTTTCAAACCTTTCACAAAATATCAGTGAATATCTTCATACAGCATCCTTCAAGGATTCCACATTCCATAAATTGCATTTTCAAAAAGTCAAGTAAATAATAAGCACATTCATTAAAATAGCTTAAAAGAAAGCGTGTGCTAGTGTTTCTTAACATGGAGTTCACTGTTAACTTACTGTACCAGATACCACCTAACAGACCTCCAGGAAAGAATCCCAAGATGTTATTACATGCCTCAGTATCAACCTATTATTATGAGATCTCTTTTATAACAATCTATCTCCAAATCAAAAGAAAAACACAAAGCAAAAAAATAATTTAAACTATTTAATATAATGTCAGTTCCTTCAACAGCTTTGTCAGCAGTTAAATATAACTGGAGTTACTTTTAATACAAAATATTATGTTATTAAATGTTCAGCATTTTCAAGTATTATATTGCTTTTTAAACAAGTAAATAATTTAATGTGATTAATAAATTAATTAAATGTTACCTTAATATCAATAAAAATTAATTATGTAAATTTAGCATTTTATTAACTGATAAAAAGAATGAGTCAAAGTTTTAATATTTAAGTAACTTAGCTATGAATAGATTGCTCCCTCAAAAGCTGTAAAATACTTCAATGTCATTGATTTGAGAAGTTAATTTATAAATATTTTCATAAATATATGTTTCTGAGTAAAAATAAGAAAGCATAGGTTATAATTTTTAAATGAAAGATATTCAAGTATATAAAACATTTTCCTAGAAATATGGAACAGACTGAAGTAGGCTGCATCTTCAAAATCTATGATCTCCCTCCCTATTGACTATGCCAACACATCCATTTTTTTCTATTCCATATTACATACCAAAAATATTAAAAATCCATTTGTTCAAAGCAGTCTCCTAAACAGAGAAGGAAAAAACAGTTATCTCCAAATAAAAGTTAAAGAACATTTAAGATACTAATGGATAAATAATTTCATTTCTATGTTAGTAATATAAAAGGAATGTGAAACCCATGGACGGGTGCTAAAGATTATACATAGGCTAACGTTCATTCATTGGGCAATTTGGAATAAGAAAAGGAGTGCGGCATTTAGAGTCACTAACTCTGGGCTCAAGTCTTGGCTCTGCTACTTAATAACAATGTGACCTGGGGCAAGGATAG
This sequence comes from Phocoena sinus, assembly GCF_008692025.1. Classification (NCBI taxonomy): domain Eukaryota; kingdom Metazoa; phylum Chordata; class Mammalia; order Artiodactyla; family Phocoenidae; genus Phocoena; species Phocoena sinus. The sequence continues at coordinate 118,160,835 of NC_045764.1, read as the reverse complement.
TTAACCTCTCTACGCCTCAGTTTCCTTATTTTTAAAATGAAGTAATACTACTACAGATTTTATAGGGCTTTCTGAGGATTTGTTATTAGCACAAAGCTTTACACAGGCTCTAAATAGTAGTTATTTATTGCACAATTTCTTCTCAACTCAAGACTGCCATTCCCTTCCTCCCAGAGATATCAACAACTAGCTGTGTTCTCAACCCCACCTCCATCAGCCCCCACCTTTGCCCAAATAAAAAGCCCACATACACCCAAATGTAAGCACACATTCACCTTTCACCCTACACTGTACACAACCCAAAAGTCACACAAACATATCACACACACAAACACTCACATGGAGCTTAGAAGATAGGAGTTTGGAAATTAGGGGGACAGCTTTGAAAGGTTGATTGCCACATCCAAAATACAGTGGTCTTCAAAATAATCAAGCAACATCAATTATACAATATAACATTTCTTAATATATGAATCTAAATGTGAAATATATTAGTTCACGTGCAAACGTTAAAACTGGCCAAAACATCCAAAATTTAGCTTTCTTACATGTAAGAAAAATTATTTAAAAGTTTTAAAAGAATTAAGAATTTTTATCAACCTCCACTTAAAACACACTGACTATAACAACAAATAACCTAAGACTTCTGCTTCTAGCATTAAGTTGAACAAGATACTCTGAAAGATGTCCCCACTGAAAAAAACAACTATATCTCAGGAAAACGGACTTTAAATTCATTTGGGTGTTCCAATTAAGCAAAGGAACTCTCTGAGAGACACTCTCCTTGATTTAGGAAAAAAAAAAAAAACCTGAAACTAAAGCAGTGAGCCAAGAGCAGCAAGCAAACACCTAAGGACACATGCCAATACAGGCACTATGGCATGACAATACACTTTGGACTAATGACAACATTGGAGTACTTAGCTTGCACTTTCTACATTAAGAAGTATCCCAGAAGGTGGTTATCATCGCCCCAGATCAATAGTAACCCTGGTTCTCAAAAGAATACACAAACTCTCTTTGGAGGAAAGCATCTATGTAAGCTTCCTGGATTCCCAATATTTGAGAATAATACTGGCTCACAATCAATACCGTTATGAAATACAAGGGGAAATAAGCAATCACAACTGAAAGCCAGAACAAATAATGGATTTACAACATCAGGGACTTCAAAACTGGTATTATCATATAACAAAATATAAAATTACTATGCACAGAATGTTTGAGTTAATAAACAAATGAGTACAAAAATGAGCAAATACAAAGATCATTAAAAATCACCAGGTGGATTTAGAAAAGAGCCAAGTAGAACATCTAAAAAACTTTTTTAAATTATTAAAATAAAAAACTGGGGCTTCCCTGGTGGTGCAGTGGTTGAGAGTCCGCCTGCCAATGCAGGGGACACGGGTTCGTGCCCTGGTCCGGGAAGATCCCACATGCCGCGGAGCAGCTGGGCCCGTGAGCCAAAAAAATTATGTGTAAGTTTTGCTAACCTTAAAAAAAGCAGGTTATAAAAGTGTGTGATCCCATTTTATAAATTAGTTAATATAATATGTGTGCGACTGCACACATATATAATTGAATACATATACATATATACAAAGGACAGAATGAACAGTGACTCCCTCTGGTTTTTTGGAACTATAAGTGATTCTGAGTCTTTTTTAATGTATTTTCTAAAGTATATGTAATAAAAAATAAAGACATTTTAAATTTAATCAAAATACCTCTATACATTAAGAGTGACCCAAAATAAAATGGAGAGCTGGAAGAAGTTTTTGGTGTTCACCAGGTTTCATTTTGAAAGTAGGTTAAGCTCATAATAAAAGAACACTTAAAGACTTCCTTTCAAGTTATTTCAAGACTTAGTCTGCTTTGTTGAAATTTGCATTTATTTATATTGATATGTAAATGTGCCACTCAATTGTTCCAAAGCATAACCTAAATCTAAAGTTTCTTGAAGCCAGTGGCTAGGTTGCATATCTTCAATGTTTTCCTGCATAGCATTTTCAACACTGCAAGCACTCAATGAATATACATGACATATATGCCATTGGTAAATTCAGCCCCAAGTCACCATTGTCCTGTAGCTCACTTAAAGAAGGAACATAGGGCTTCCCTGGTGGCGCAGTGGTTGAGAGTCTGCCTGCCGATGCAGGGGACACGGATTCGTGCCCCGGTCCGGGAAGATCCTACATGCCGCGGAGCGGCTGGGCCCGTGAGCCATGGCCGCTGAGCCTGCGCGTCCAGAGCCTATGCTCCGCCACGGGAGAGGCCACAACAGTGAGAGGCCCGCGTACTGCAAAAAAAATAAAGAAGGAACATATACTGTGTTCCATAAGCCCTTTAAGCGACCTCTGTGAAATTCACAGAAATAGCATCTGATTGTGTATTCTGAGGAAAACTGGCACATTAGCTAAGAATAGTACTGCATAAATATTTTACTATAGTGTTTTTGGCAGCACATGGGCTTACTCATCTGTCTTAGTGCATTCCTGAAAAATAAAACTTAGAAGCTACTAACTTAAAGTGTTGCGTTCTTATAGTTTGATCATTAAAATGTTAAGAATGAAGAAATCTTAGAATTTCTGCTCTTTAATCTGTAACGTGAAGTTTAACAGCAATCATTTACAGGCAGCAGTAAATTAAAGGTACCTTTAATATTTCAACTTCTTCATGCTGAGATCTTTAAGACCCATCCACTTTGCAGAACTGCTTTCTCATTAAATATCAACCTTACTGACTATTAAGCAATAACTCATCTCCCCTACCTGGAAATTGTGGAGGTGGAGAAGAAACCTCAATAGATTTTGAACAATGAACTATTAAAATATTTAGTTGTCGTGAAATCTTTTTTCTTAAAAAGGACACATGGAAAAGTTAGAATAAATGCATTTTCTGTTTTCTGTTGCTCGGCACACATGTCATTTAGATGTTGTTTCTCATCTTGCTCCACAGCCCACAGCGTCCACTATTTAGTCAGGGGGTGCTCTGTGGTTAGACCAGCTTCACAGGAGACAGAAAAAGTTATGATCCTTTGATGCCTTAAAGATAAAATACTGTACAATTCAAAAAATAGCATAAAAGAAATGGAAGATGGTAGTGATAAGATAGTTTTCTTTGCTGTGCCACCTTCTTCTATTTGAATTAGGGGATAATGATGTTTCGTAACCTTAAGTACTAAATAATCCATATGCATTCTTCATATTTATTTCTTCTTGCCTTGTTGAGGCAACAGTAGCTTTATTTCAACCCTTTGTGACTTCATGCTAGCTATCCCTGGATTTTCACTACACAAACAGAAAGAGGAGTACAAAGCTGGTTTGGCAACCATAACTTCCTTGTCCTCAGTGTAACACCTTTCATCAATCAGATTCCTCCATCAATCAATGAAAAAAAATAATTGACATCTATATGTCATAAGTTTCCTTTATAAACTTATCACTCTGCCTGGCATGGTGACTGCTTAGTAGAATTTTATGGAATAAAGGAATGACATCTAATACACAACGTTGGTAGCCTCCCATAATGTACCATTTCACTCTGCATGTGTAAGGTACCTTGGACTAAGAATGCCGCCCTGCCATGTTGGTAAACAAAAGATGTTGTGGCCATCAAGCTGTCAGCCACTGCAGCCACCCCCAGTAGTGCACCCTGAGGGGACTCAGGATGGGAAAGAGCAGGATACTGGTCCCAGAAAGCTAAGATGCCTATCAAAGGAATGACTTCAATGAGCCCAGACTCCTGCATCTTTCCGTACACAGAAAAGTGCTAAATTCATTAAATTGAGATATTTGGTTTTCTTTAATTAACAGTAATCTTTTGATGTTCAGACTACCTGGTTTTTGTTACAAAACTCCTACATACCCTGGCTCCTCCCTTACCTCTTCGGAGCTGCCTATGGGCTTGAAGTTCTCAGAAAGTTTGCTGAATAAAACATGATTCTCAACTTTTAGGTTGCGCAATTTTTTTTTTAGTCAACAGTACATATGACACTATTCCTGCTTTCTACAGACTAGAGAGAGAAGTAGAAAAGGAGAGAAATGAATGAGACAAAGTGGTGGCCTAAAAGCGTATTGCTGACTTAGAAAAAGTGCACAACATGAGAGCTGCGAGTTAAGTTTTATTTGGGGCAAAATGAGGACTGCCGCCCGGGAGACAGCATTTCAGGCAGCTCTAAGAAACTGCTCTGAGAACGTGAGGGGGGAACTAGGATATATAGGAGTTTTACAACAAAGGTCAGGTAGTCAGGAACATCAAAAGATTCCTGTTAATTAAGGAAACCAGGTATGTCAAGTTAAGGAATTTAGCACTTTTTTATGTATGGGAAGATGCAAGAGTCTGGGCTCACTGAAATCATTCCTTTGATATGTACCTCAGCTATCTGGGGCCAGGATCCTCTGTTTTTACATCCTGAGTTTCCTCAGGGCTTATCATAGGGAGTGGCTGCAATCTGATGGCTGCTAGATGGCAGGTCTTCTTTTCCTTCCTGAGTTCCCTCAGGGCTCACCAGCTCACCATTGGCAGTGGCTGTAACCGCTGATGACTGTGACATCCTTTGTTTACTGATCTGGCAGGCAATATTCCATTTATCAGTCTCTCCTCTTGGTCGGAAATTCAACCAATGTTTGGGAGACATTTCATGACCAATTTTTGTCCCATGGTGCTGGGAGGTTAGTCCCAGATCAGGTGAAAATTGTTGTTGATATTCCATTCCAGGTGCTAATTTTCAGTTAGGCCCTGTTGACAATTAAAGATTCTATGGATCCTCTGTCTTACTAGTCTATTATGATCCAGGAGATAGTTTCCCTTATTGCTTCTTCCCATACCTAGAATCACACTATTACAATTATTGTATAAGAGTCATAAATGTGATCTATTTTGTTTTCAAGATGTTTAGCCATCATCAATTTTGTTGGAGGCCTGGTTACACATTGAGCACTGTAAGAGACAACAATCTTATAAAATAGGCAGGATATAAGTAATGCAGCTAGTAATATTGACAAAGTCATAGTGCAGCAGAGACACAAATCATAAACGATTTGGAAACAAAGAACAATATTGAAACTATCATTAGTATAACTAGCTGTAATCCAGCTGCAATAAACCATCAAATCCACAGGAGAGCCAGCTGGAGAAGCCAAATTCTGGAAGGACCAGGTAAAGAGAAAAAGATAAATGTTTCATCTTTGTTTACAGAGGTATACTTTATCAACTTGTTGTAGGTCATAGCATAAGAGAAAAGGTTTTTCTGAAACACAAGATTAAACCTAGTATATTTCCAAATTCATAAAGTTATAAATCATATTCATCAGTTCATTCATTCCCATGTAATTAATTCTGCTGATCTGGATGAACTAATCAGGTTTTCCATTAGAATTTTATTATTTGTTACATAGCTCAGTGGTATTACCTAAATGCTATATCAGAAACTTATATTTGTTTAAAAAAGAAAGTTCTTTTTATGAGTCTTCTTGATAATCTTCATTCTGTAAAAGCATCAGGACAAAACTTAAAATAGCATGGTTAAAGATTTGAGTATAATGCAATTAGTAGGAAGCTTGGATATTTCTGTGACATATAACATTTTAGGATAATAACTAGAATCATGACTGATAACATTATATCAGAGCATATCAGATGTTAGGAATTCCATATAAATTTTGGAATATCTATATTGATAACATTTATACATACACTGTAACATAAGGTTCATCTCCAATCACTTGACAATGTTTCTGAAGTAATTAAACATACCAAATAAACTTAGTTAGCTTAACATTCTTCTCTGAGATGTCTCAGAGATGTTCCTTCAAAACATCCAGAGTCAGCTGGAAGCTAAGAGAACTTTAGTTAGATTTTGACATTTGGGAAGTTTGTTAAAAACATCAAAAAAGTTTTAAAACACAAAGGATCATAGCTCATTGTGAAATAATACTTATCCATTTAACCAAAGTACCAAAATGATTAAAAGAAAACAACAAATGTAGATCACTTAAGGGCGCAGAAGCTCACACAATCTGTTATCAAAAAGGAGCACTCTTTTTTTTTTTTAATTAATTAATTTATATTTGCTGTGTTGTGTCTTTCTTGCTGCACAGGCTTTCTCTAGCTGCGGAGAGCGGGGTCTACTCTTCATTGTGGTTCGTGGGCTTCTCATTGCGGTGGCTTCTCTTGTTGTGGCGCACGGACTTAGTTGCTCTGCGGCATGTGGGATTTTCCCGGACCAGGGCCCGAACCCGTGTCCCCTACTTTGGCAGGCGGACTCTCAACCACTGCGTCACCAGGGAAGCCCAAAGGAGCACTCTTACAGAGAGAGAAATCAAATTCCAGTCTTATATTAGCTTACTTAACAAAATCCATTTACTTAACTTCAGTCTAAATTTAGTTAATCCTGACCATGTATAAACTTTTTTTTTCTCAATTCCTTTCCACAGCCTTTCATTGCTTTCTGTATCCGTATCAGCCTGTCCCTTTTTTCCATCCAAATAAAACCAACTAGTTCTAAGACATACTTTCTTTCTTTTCCCTCAATAAAATGTAATTCCATTCCTCATACCTTCTTTACTGAAAACACATTCTACTTTCCTACTGTACACTGAAATGTTTCCGTATTATTCCGATTAGCTTTAATTACATGTTTAAATTAGAATCCTCAGCTCTTAAAAACCTTAATTTGTAGTGAAAGTTAAGACGTAAGCAATTATGTACCGTCTTTTACATTAGCATTCTGTAGATTGGTGAACATAAATACAAGTGATAATTTCTAAAAACATTTGTTTTCTTATAGAGAGCATCTCAGGGTGGCACCAAACATTTTCATTGATAGTCCTAAATGCTGTTAGTTTCTCTATTTAGTAATTGATGTCTCAGTGTCTTTTTTGGGGGGTGTGGGGGGGAATTATCTAGCTATTCAAAAAACTTCCATCACTTAAAATTAGCACAATTCCAGAACTTTAAGTTACCAAATATCTGGAAAGCTCATTTTAAGTAGACATTTCTAAAATATATTTTTAAAGAGTTTACCTAAAATCTCTTATCTCATTTACATTTACTTTATAAAGTCTCATCATATCATTTTCCTTGCAACAGATATAATAAGGTCTTATTTGACTTCTATTAAACCTAGGTACAATAAAGTATTATACTTAATATTGATGACTCTAAAGATATGTCTATATTAATTAGATTAACAAACTTAAACTTTAATACCAGGTATCAACTTAACATTGAATATTTCCCAGTTCATGTGAACCTGAAAGTCATTTTAGCTGGTTTCTTTATTTGTAAGTGCTTTCTTTTAAATTAAATAGAGCTCTTTATAAATTCATTTTTGATATTATTCTCCAGAGGTAGAGATATCTCATATGTATAAATCTGTACACAGACATGAACAGGCAAAACAAGAGATTTCATGGCTTCACTTAAAAACTTAGCTATGACTCAGTTATTACAATATAAACTTACTATTTTACAAACAGTTGATATATGTTAAAGTTGCTTGCTCAGGTGACTAAGGTTTTACTGTTTGTAAAGTTTGGCTGAGGGAGCATTCCCAGCGGTTTGAATTTTAAAATTGCCACTTTGTCATTTTTTTTCTCTTGATTTCAGGTCTTGCCTGATTGAGCTAATTAGGCTCAGTCTCAGGTCCTTGTGGCCTGTATTTACATTTCTGGTTTGTAGAGATTTGCAAGAGAAAAACAGTTGCTTTTAGTTCCCCAAAGAACAGGTCTGTCACCTAAACAATACAAAAAGATTTTATCAGTGACAAGAATTCTAACTAAACTGAAATTTATTTTACAAGTTCTATGTTCTAGAACTTTAGAATTTAATTTATCATGCCTTCAAAGTTTGTATAAGGCATTCAGCAAAGATCTTCATTTTGAGTTCACAAGTTAAGCCCAGAGCAAAATCACTCTTTTTATTTATATTAGCCCTTGAATGTTAGTTCCCAGCTTTTACTTATTTGTATGGCTCAAGTAACCCTATTGGTTTCCTTTAGTATGTTTAATACTTCCTAAGGGGCAATCTGTATGCCTTGTCTTAGAACACCACGCAGGGGAAGTATTTCCCAGTGAAATATGTCTATCCCACGATATAATTAAATAAAAGAGATGGAATCATCTTATATAAAGCCCATTTAAATATACCAGTTTTATATACTTTCATCTCAATTCCATCAACTTTATACCTTTAACTTTACTTTTCATTAGGATCCAATCAACAAGATTTGATCTTACAGGAGGAGTTCTAGAAGTTTTTCTTCATTTTGTTCCCTGTCCATTTTATCTATTTTTATATAAAAGGCTCTGGGATGCCTATGACGCAGGAGGTAGATGCCCCACCACCACCACCACCACCACCCAGGGTAAGCAATTGGTTCCCTGTGGACCGATACTCCAAGATGACAATAGCAGGACAATTGAGAGAGGAGGCTGGGCCCTGCCCAGATAGAAGATAAGAGACCACATATTTCTCATTCTTAAAGTCAAGGAGAACTTCCCAACTAGAAAGCTCCTTGGAGGTCAAAGGGGAATGATGTTAAGCTACCCATAGGCCTCTTCAGTGGACTCCATCTTGGCTGAGAGATGTGCACGCACACACGGAAAGATCCTGAGATATACCAAATATGGATTCTGAACCAGGCAAATCAAAATGATTGGCCATAGGAAACCTGGAAGAAATGCCCCATATAAGTGATTTAAACTACCATGAGGGTGCGACTCTCTCTCTGTGAGTCCGCCTGTGTATCTAGCCACATGTTCTGTACTTTTTTCCGCCTAATAAACGCTTTACTTTTTTCACTACTTTTGTCTTTGTGGGAATTCTCTTCTGCAAAGCCGAAGGGCCAGGGCCTTGTCACTGGTCACTGGTCACTGGTCCCTGGAGGTCTAGTGGCTAGGATTCTCACTGCCATGACCTGACCTCAATCTCTGGCCGGGAACCGACACCCTGCTTCAAGTTGTGGCAGGCCGAGGCCACCCGAGATCACCCAGAGCGGGGTTGAGCCAAGGAACTCAGACCCTTTGGCCTAACTGTTGCCCCAACTAATTGTTGGTCAGGTAACTCAGTGTACATTTTTTTTCTAGTCCCTTAAATATATATTTTAAAACTGGGCTAAATAGAACAGACACATTTGGCTTTTAATGTTGGGGACAATTGGGGGTCCCTTTTGGCCCATTTAACCTTAGGTAGTGTAGGAATATCAAAACCTTGTGTTTTAATGACATAAATGTCCATTTTATTTATTCCATTTTAAATAACTATCTAAAGATTTCTTTATTCATTTGAGATAATTCAATTTAAAATTTCTACCTTGTTGGAAATAGTATCTAGACTTTCCTTACAGGATTATTCCTGTTAACATTAATTATTCTAATGCTTTTATTAGCATATGTTAAGACTTGTTGAGGGGAAGGAAAGACTACAAATAAAGCTTCCCAAACCAGTTTTTCTTACTTGTTTTAAACTAAAGAAGTTCTTAGATTAATCATTAGATATATTTTTTCCACCTTAAATTTGATTTTTGTTCCTATAGGTACAAATAAAACAGCTGTTTATAATGAGAGTGCTCTAGATTCCCAATTTGTTACTTTCTCCAATTTTAAAACATCCATCATTTGGCCATAAATAAAAAATATATAATAGTGATTCAAACCACTAAGACACAAGAGGCTTCCCCATAAGACAGTGGGGGAGGATGCAACCTAAGTAAAATCCAGAGAGTTTATTCTCAAAAATAACACATACACACACACACATACACACACACAACGTCCTAGGAAGATCAGGTAGAACGTTTACATCTCAAAGACACAGAGAAATGCAAGTTTCCCCCAGAAGGCCTCTGTTTAAAGTCAGAATTCTGAAAAGATATTTTTACCAAGTCGGCTTTTTCAACTTAATTTAACTTAACTGTGTACACCATAAAAGAGCCCCCTCATTTTTAGGGTGAGATTTCCTTAATTCCCAATTAAGTAAGTACTTGTAAGTTTCGCACGTACATAAACCTGGCTGGGGTATTAGTTGGAGGCTGGCAATCTGTCGTTTCTTTTTAAAGTTGAACTTGTCAGGGATAAAATTTACTAGTGAAATTGTATGGAGGGCCAATGTGCTGCTTGTGAGCTTAACTCCTCCAGGCGTTACCCTAGAGCTGTTTCAGCCCTCTTACGTGTCTCAGTTTCTCCCTTCAGTGGTTTAAGACCACTGCGGGTGCTCGATCGCTGAATGGCCAATTCTTATTTGTGACCCCCGGACAAGCAAGTTTTTAAATTAATGACTAGGTTTCCCTATGGGACCACTGCACATTATAAGGCCTCTGCGTCCATCACTCTTGTAAATTTCTCAGTAGCCTGAGAAAGCCTTAATGGTCCAGGAGGAGTCTTGTCCCTTTTCTTCAGAGCAAAGCTCTCATGTAATATCTTCACTTTTATCCCAATAAATTCTATTAAGGCAGCCAAACTGAGGAAAAGCGTCAGATCAGCCTCTTACCTAACCATTCAGCGCAGACCACTCAGTCTTCTGCAACTGAGCAAACCCTGGTAACTTTCACCTGGGTGGGTATTTACCTGGTATCTTTCAACCAGGAGAGACTCACCCAAATTCGTCTGGACTTCCTGATGAGGCAGATCCGCACAAGAGGCCTCTGCTGGTACCAAGGTTACGGATACTTATAGAGTTCAGGAGAAGGAGAGGAATCTGCTCTGGTCCCTACATCAGTCGCCATTACTGTTGACTTAGAAAACATGCACAATGTGAGAGTTGCAAGTTAAGTCTTATTTGGGGCAAAAAGAGGACTGCAGCCAGGGAGACAGCATTTCGGATAGCTCTAAGAAACAGCTCCAAGGAGGCAAGGGGGGAGCTAGGATATACAGGAGTTTTGCAACAAAGGGCAGGTAATCAGGAACATCAAAAGATTCCTGTTAATTAAGGAAACCAGGTATGTCAAGTTAAGGAATTTAGCACTTTTTTATGTATGGGAAGATGCAAGAGTCTGGGGTCACTGAAATCATTCCTTTGATACGCACCTCAGCTATCTGGGGCCAGGATCCTCTGTTTTTACATCCTGAGTTTCCTCAGGGCTCACCACAGGGAGTGGCTGCAGTCTGATGGCTGCTAGATGGCAGGTATTCTTTTCCTTCCTGAGTTCCCTCCAGGCTCACTAGCTCACCATTGACAGTGGCTGTAACTGCTGATGACTGTGACATCCTTTGTTTACTGATCTGGCAGGCAATATTCCACTTATCAGTATAATCAACTCTCCAGAAGCTTCCATAGGGGAGGTAGAGCTTGGGTTATGACTTGAAAGATGAGAAAGAGTTGACCAAGCAAAAGGGTCAGAATAACCTGCCAGGCAGAAAAAAAACAGCACGTTCAAAAAGCATGGAGCCAGGGATTGGAAACAAGATGGCAGAGTAGAAGGACGGGCTCTCACTCGCTCTTGTGAGAACATCATAATCACAACTAGCTGCTGGACAATCATTGACAGGAAGAAACTGAAACTCACCATAAAAGATACCCCACATCCAAAGATAAAGGAGAAGCCACAATGAGATGGTAGGGGCGCAATCACAGTAAAATCAAATCCCATAACTGCGGGGTGGGTGACTCACAGACTGGAGAACACTTATACCACAGAAGTCCACCCACTGGAGTGAAGGTTCTGAGCTCCACATCAGGCTTCCCAACCTGGGGATCCAGCAATGGGAGGAGGAATTCCTAGAGAATCAGACTTTGAGGCTACTGGGATTTGATTGCAGGACTTTCACAGAAGTGGGGGAAACAGAGACTCCACTCTTGGAGGGCAAACACAAAGTAGTGTACACATTGGGACCCAGGGGAAGGAGCAGTGACCCCAGGGAAGACCGAACCAAACCTACCTGCTAGGGTTGGATGGTCTCCTGCAGAGGCAGGGGGTGGCTGTGGCTCACTCTGGGGACAAGGAAACCAGGAGCAGAAGCTCTGGGAAGTACTCCTTGGCGTGAGCCCTCCCAGAGTCCGCCATTAGCCCCACCAAAGAGCCCAGGTAGGCTCCAGTGTTGGGTTGCCTCAGGCCAAAAAAACAACAGGGAGGGAACCCAACTCCACCCATCAGCAGGCAAGCAGATTAAAGTTTTAATGAGCTCTGCCCACCAGAGCAACACCCAGAACTACCCACCACCAGTCCCTCCCATCAGGAAACTTCCTCAAGCCTCTTAGATAGCCACATCCACCAGAAGACAAAGAGCAGAAGCAAGAAGAACTACAATCCTGCAGCCTGTGGAACAAAAACCACATTCACATAAAGATAGACAAAAAGCAGAGGGCTATGTACCAGATGAACAAGATAAAACCCCAGAAAAACAACTAAATGAAGTGGAGATAGGCAACCTTCCAGAAAAAGAATTCAGAATAATAATAGTGAAGATGATCCAGGACCTTGGGAAAAGAATGGAGGCAAAGATCGAGAAGATGCAAGAAATGTTTAACAAAGACCTAGAAGAATTAAAGAACAAACAAACAGAGATGAACAATACAATAACTGAAATGAAAACTATACTAGAAGGAATCAATAGCAGAATAACTGAGGCAGAAGAACAGATAAGTGACCTGGAAGACAGAAAGGTGGAATTCACTGCTGCAGAACAAAATAAAGAAAAAAGAATGAAAAGAAATGAACACAGCCTAAGAGACCTCTGGGACAACATTAAACACAACCACATTCGCATGATAGGGGTCCCAGAAGGAGAAGAGAGAGAGAAAGGACCCGAGAAAATATTTGAAGAGATTATAGACGAAAATTTCCCTAACATAGGAAAGGAAATAGCCACCCAAATCCAGGAAGCACAGAGAGTCCCATACAGGATAAACCCAAGGAGAAACACGCCGAGACACATAGGAATCGAATTGGCAAAAATTAAAGACAAAGAAAAATTATTAAAAGCAGCAAGGGAAAAATGACAAATAATGTACAAGGGAACTCCCATAAAGTTAACAGATGATTTCTCAGCAGAAACTCTACAAGCCAGAAGGGAGTGGCATGATATACTTAAAGTGATGAAAGGGAAGAACCTACAACCAAGATTACTCTACCCGGCAAGGATTTCATTCAGATTCGATGGATAAATCAAAAGCTTTACCGAGAAGCAAAAGCTAAGGGAATTCAGTACCACCAAACCAGCTCTACAACAAATGCTAAAGGAAATTCTCTAGGCAAGAAACACAAGAGAATGAAAGGACCTACAAAAACAAACTCAAAACAATTAAGAAAATGGTAATAGGAACATACATATCGATAATTACCTTAAACGTGTATGGATTAAATGCCCCAACCAAAAGACACAGGCTTGCTGAATAGATACAAAAACAAGACCCATATATATGCTGTCTACAGGAGACCCACTTCAGACCTGCGGACACATTCAGACTGAAACTGAGGGGATGGAAAAAGATATTCCATGCAAATGGAAATCAAAAGAAAGCTGAAGTGGTAATACTCATATCAAATAAAATAGACTTTAAAATAAAGAATGTTCCAAGAGACAAGGAAGGACACTATGTAATGATAAGGGGATCAATCCAAGAAGAAGATAAAAAAATTATAAATATATATGCACCCAACATAGGAGCACCTCAATATATAAGGCAACTGCTAACAGCTATAAAAGAGGAAATCGACAGTAGCACAATAGTAGTGGGGGACTTTAACACTTCACTTACACCAATGGATAGATCATCCAAAATGAAAGTAAATAAGGAAACAGAAGCTTTAAATGACACAATAGACCAGACAGATTTAATTGATATTTATAGGACATTCCATCCAAAATCAACAGAATACACTTTGTTCTCAAGTACGCAAGGAACATTCTCCAGGATAGATCGCATCCTGGGTCACAAATCAAGCCTCAGTAAATTTAAGAAAACTGAAATCATACCAAGCATCTTTTCTGACCACAACGCTATGAGATTAGAAATGAATTACAGGGGAAAAAATGTAAAAAACAAAAACACATGGAGGCTAAACAATACATTCCTAAATAACCAAGAGATCACTGAAAAAATCAAAGAGGAAATTAAAAAATACCTAGAGACAAATGACAATGAAACACGATGATCCAAAACATATGGGATGCAGCAAAAGCAGTTCTAAGAGGGAAGTTTATAGCTATAAAAGCCTACCACAACAAGAAAAATCTAAAATAAACAATCTAAGCTTACACCTAAAGGAATTAGAGAAAGAAGAACAAACAAAACCCAAAGTTAGCAGAACAAAAGAAATCATAAAGATCAGAGCAGAAATAAATGAAATAGAAAAAAAGAAAACAATAGCAAAGACCAATAAAATTAAAATCTGTTTCTTTGAGAAGATAAACAAAATTGATAAAACATTAGCCAGACTTATAAAGATAAACAGGCAGATGACTCAAATCAATAAGACTAGAAATGAAAAAGGAGAAGTTACAACATACACCGCAGAAATACAAAGCATCCTAAGAGACTACTACAAGCAACTCTATGTGAATAAAATGGACAACCTGGAAGAAATGGACAAATTCTTAGAAAGGTATAAACTTCCAAGACTGAACCAGGAAGAAATAGAAAACATGAACAGACCAATCACAAGTAATGAAATTGAAACTGTGACTAAAAATCTTCCACCAAACAAAAGTCCAGAACCAGATGGCTTCACAGATGAATTCTATCAAACATTTAGAGAAGAGCTAACACCCATCCTTCTCAAACTCTTTCAAAAAATTTCAGAGTAAGGAACACTCCCAAACTCATTCTATGAGGCCACCATCACCTGATATCAAAACCAGACAAAGATACTACAAAAAAAAGAAAATTATAGACCAATATCACTGATGAATATAGAGGCAAAAATCCTCAGCAAAATAGTAGCAAACAGAACCCAACAACACATTAAAAGGATCATACACCATGATCAAGTGGGATTAAACCCAGGGATGCAAGGATTCTTCAATATATACAAATCAATCGATGTGATATACCATATTAACAAATTGAAGAATAAAAACCATATGATCATCTCAACAGCTGCAGAAAGAGCTTTTGACAAAATTCAACACCCATTTATGATAAAAAACTCTCCAGAAGGTGGGCATAGAGGGAACCTACCGCAACATAATAAAGGTCATATACTACAAACCCACAGCAAACATCATTCTCAACGGTGAAAAACTGAAAGCATTTCCTCTAAGATCAGGAAGAAGACAAGGATGTCCACTCCCGCCACTATTATTCAACATAGTTTTGGAAGTCCTAGCCATGGCAATCAGAGAAGAAAAAGAAATAAAAGGAATACAAATTGGAAAAGAAAAAGTAAAACTGTCACTGTTTGCAGATGACATGATACTATACATAGAGAATCCTAAAGATGCCACCAAAAAACTACTAGAGCTAACCAGTGAATTTGGTAAAGTTGCAGGATACAAAATTAATGCACAGAAATCTCTTGCACTCCTATACACTAATGATGAAAAATCTGAAAGAGAAATTAAGGAAACACTCCCATTTACCATTGCAACAAAAAGAATAAAAAACCTAGGAATAAACCTACCTAGGGAGACAAAAGACCTGTATGTAGAAAACTATAAGACACTGGTGAAAGAAATTAAAGGTGATACTAAGAGATGGAGAGATATACTATGTTCTTGGATTGGAAGAATCAATATTGTGAAAATGAGTATACTACCCAAAGCAATCTACAGATTCAATGCAATCCCTATCAAATTACCAATGGCATTTTTTACGGAACTAGTACAAAAAATGTTAAAATTTGTATGGAGACACAAAAGACCGTGAACAGCCAAAGCAGTCTTGAGGGACAAAAACGGAGCTGGAGGAATCAGACTCCCTGACTTCAGACTATACTGTAAAGCTACAGTAATCAAGAAAATATGGTACTGGAACAAAAACAGAAATATAGATCAATGGAACAAGATAGAAAGCCCAGAGATAAACTCATGCACCTATGGTCAACTAATCTATGAGAAAGGAGGCAAGGATATACAATGGAGAAAAGACAGTCTCTTCAATAAGTAGTTCTCGGAATACTGGACATCTACATGTAAAAGAATGAAATTAGAACACTCCCTAACACCATACACAAAAATAAACTCAAAATGGATTAGAAACCTAAATGTAAGACCAGACACTATAAAACTCTTAGAGGAAAACATAGGAAGAACACTCTTTGACATAAATCACAGCCACATCTTTTTTGATCCACCTCCTAGAGTAATGGAAATAAAAACAAAAATAAAGAAGTGGGACCTAATGAAACTTCAAAGCTTTTGCACCACAAAGGAAACCATAAACAAGACAAAAAGATAACCCTCAGAATGAGAGAATATACTTGCAAACGAATCAATGGACAAATGATTAATCTCCAAAATATATTTCTCCAAATATATTTGGAGAAATATATTTCTCCAAAAACAGCTCATGCAGCTCAATATTTAAAAAACAAACAACCCAGTCTAAAAATGGGCAGAAGACCTAAATAGACATTTCTCCAAAGAAGACATACAGATGGCCAGGAAGCACATGAAAAGCTGCTCAACATCACTAATCATTAGAGAAATGCAAATCAAAACTACAATGAGGTATTACCTCACACCAGTTAAAATGAGCATCATCAGAAAAGCTACAAACAACTAATGCTGGAGAGGGTGTGGAGAAAAGGGAACTCTCTTGCACTGTTGGTGGGAATGTAAATTGATACAGCCACTATGGAGAACAGTATGGAGGTTCCTTAAAAAACTAAAAATAGAATTACCATATGATCCAGCAATCCCACTACTGGGCATATACCCAGAGAAAACCATAATTCAAAAAGACACATGCACCGCAATGTTCATTGCAACATTATTTACAATAGCCAGATCATGGAAGCAACCTAAATGCCCATCAACAGACGAATAGATAAAGAAGATGTGGTACATATATACAATGACATATTACTCAGCCATAAACAGGAACAAGATTGGGTCATTTGTTGAGACGTGGATGGATCTAGAGAAAGAGAAAAACAAATATCGTATATTAACGCATGTATGTGGAACCTAGAAAACTGGTACAGATGAACCGGTTTGCAGGGCAGAAACTGAGATACAGATGTAGAGAAGAAATGTATGCACACCAAGTGGGGAAAGCGGCGTGGGGTGGGGGTGGGGGTGTGATGAATTGGGAGATTGGGATTGACATGTATACACTGATGTGTATAAAATTGATGACTATAATCTGCTGTATAAAAAAAAATAAATTTTTAAAATTAAAAAAAAAAAAGAAAGGGTAAGTGGCAATCCAAGTTGTGATTTAAGATGTTTGATCTGAGGGCCAGGGAGTTTAGGAGGGAGGTTCCTAATCTAAGTGTCCTCGTTCTGTGAGATAGACAGGGTATTGTGAAATTATACTTTTTGTGCTCAGAGCATAGGCCAGGGCCATCAGCTGAGCTCTGCAATAACCTGCAGCTCAGAGGTTTCAACAAAGAGGCAATAGGGAAGAAAAAAAAAAAGCATGGAGCCTGGAGGTGCAAACATTTTGGCAAACTATTTGGCAGTTTCCTGTATAGTTAAGCATACACTCTGTCTACAACCCAGCAATCCTACCCCTAGGTATTTTCCCAAGAGAAATAAAAAGACAGGCCCACAAAAGATTCCTGAATAAGAGTGCTTATGGAAATTCTATTTATAATAGACAAAAACTGGAAATACCCCAATGTCATCACATAAAAATAAGACAAAATTACTGAGCAACATTCATGCAATGGAAACTACTACACAAGAAAGAATAAACTACTGACTCACTCAACGACATACATGAATTTCAAAAATATTATGTTGAGCTAAAGAAGCCAGGAACAAAAGAGTACATACTGTATGATTCCACTTTTATGAAGTTCAAGTACAGGCAAAACTAATCAATGATGACAGAAATCAAAACAGTAGTTGCTATGAGAGGAGGGGGGAATTGACTAGAAGAGGGCACAAAAGGAACATCTTGGTTTGATAGAAATGTTTTAAATCTTGACTGGGGTGGTGTTACACAGGTACTTACATTTATCAGAACTTACCAGATTGTAAACTTAAAATCAGTGCAATTCACTCTATGTAAATTTTTCCTCAATAGAAATAACGGGTCAAAAAATTAATGAGGCAATATTGAAACAAATAAACAAAGGCCTGAGGACAAAAACAGCATAGTACTGTATAGAAAACTGCTACTAGTACAGCAGCTGTGAAGCACAGTGAGCAAGGAAGCAAGAGCGCATAAGCCTGGAAAGGTAAGCAGCATGAAACCAGAGTGAAGATATTTTTATGTTTCTCACCAAAGATAATTGGAACCTGGGTTAAAAGATAAACCTTGGAAGTTAAAGAGTGATTGAATAGCTAGAGACCTCCAATTAGTTTAGAGACTTATTTCTCTGTTTCCTTATCTAAGGGTGATGAAACCCTGAGCCCCTCTCTCTCTCTCTCTCCAGCGGTGAGGGAGGTAGCATATAGACTATGTAAGTTCCCGGATTCATAATTTCAGGGTTCCTCTCCTGCGGTGTAGACTCTCCCATCCCCCAGCATACAGGAGAACACCTGGCTCTCATTGCATCACTTGTGAATTACTGAGTATGGGAAAATGAGTGCAGTCATTGCTGTAGTAACTCTCATTTCTGCCCCCCAAAACCTTGTGTTTGCTTTCAAGATAAATAGATATCAGACAGGAGCCAGATCATGAGAGCTTCCTGTAACATACAAAGAGTTTATTTTGTTGCCAGAGGGAAGGCAGATTTAGAAGGGTTTTAAAGACACAGAAAATATCATATCTGAGTATAGAATGATCACTTGGGCAGCACTATGGAGAACAGATCCAAGATGGTCAAGGCTGAAGGCAGCAAGATGATTTACAGGACAACTGCAATAGCCCTGGTAGGAGATGATGCATTAATAATGGGGAAACAGCAGAGGGAATAGATATGAGCAATGTCATAAAGGTAGGATTGAAAGGATTTTAGACTCCTACCAAATGTGGATTTGGGGAAGGGATTTTCATAATTCCCCCACAGTGGCTTGTGGATGCCACCAAAGACATCTGTGCAAAACACCTGAGACATCAACTTCTTGCATTTCTCTGAACTACACTTTGCCTTGTACTTGCTGGTTTTTAATGCCCTTCCTACTCATCCATCTTGTATTAATCTTCCACCGGTGTTTGTCTTCTACTGGGAAGACTCCTGAAGCCCTTAACCCACAAAGTTAACTAGGGTCCTGATGTTGGGCACTCCCACATTTGAGATACTACAATATTCAGCAGTGTCCCTACTTCAGCACTTACGTCTTTGGATTGTGATTGTGTTTTCGTGCCTGGCTTCCTCATTAGGCTATGATCTCAGGGACAGACCATATCTTGCTCATCACTGTATCTCCAGCACAGAGCAGGGGTTGGCCCAAAGTAGGAACTCAATAAATATTTGTTACTAAAATAATAACCATTGCTCTAACTCAAATGTATACAAGATCAAAAACCAGAATGTGTTACTTCATTTCCCAGACTTCCTACAGGACTCAAAGGACATTCTGTCCTCAATAAATTCAAACAAATCATTTGAGCCTCTCTTCTTTACTTCTCATTTTTTGGGTAATATGATATAAACTTTATAAGACTTTAATAAAGATAAAATAAAGAATGAACCTTAAACATATGAGTTTTTCAAGACATGTGGCTGATCAATCTGTTGCTCTCTTAGAGGGACCTAAATTTGGTATCTGGAAATTCTAAAGATACCTAATAGAGAGGTACCATCACCTTGATGCCATCATACAGGTGTTTATTTTCATAGTGCCTTTACTTTGGCATGGTGACATTACATGAGATAATATAGGTAAAATACAGTAACACACATACACAATATGCAGATAATAAGTGCAATTTCCACCTTTCCCACCATTCACATTTTTTATACTTTATCACCCTGCCCTAACTTTCACTTACAGGTGAATCTATGCAAACTGATGAAATTTTCACAGCCTCATTGAAAGTCACAAACATGGTCTGTTTCCTCAAATTAATGGGCACAAAAATTCATGACACAATTAAAATGTGCTTATACAACACAGAAAATAAGACAATGGCGGAAGGGAAAAAATGTCTTCCTCCTCTCAGGAAAATAGAAACATAAAATATATACTCGGTGCACATCTAGCCACTCTAATGATTTCAGTAAATAAGGTAAAAGATAAAAACTGTATGACAAGAACATACAAAATGAATAGTTCGTGATTCTAAATAAGGGAATGAGATAGAAAACATGTAGACTTTACCACCTATATCCAGTTCCAAAAGTTGAGGACATTATATGTATTTTCCATTGAGCACCTACCACTAACAATAAAGATAGAACTGTCGAACTTCATTCAGTACTCAAAAGCAGAGGCTAGAATTGGAGTTATGCAGAGAGTAGCACTGCATTCTAATGGTGTCAAGTGTTGTAACTTGAAACAATCTTCAAGTATAAAGCATAAATATGAGAGAAGCTGTTGATCTACACTGCTGTTTTCTTCAACTGCACAAGAATTTTATCAAAGCTCATATCCAACTAACAATGAGGCCAGCAAACCAGGACTTGTGAGACTAGACTACATATTGGAACTCTAGTTTCAGTCATTCAGGATGAAGGATGTCTTGGGAAAATTTGTCCCTAGAATAGAAAAATGCCTGAGAGGAGGGACTGTGGCAACAGAGGCAAGAGGTTGCACATGGAAAAGTCAATGTCAAAAGATTGTACAGTCTGTATATGATGTCCCATGAGTTCATAACCTCCAGCTCATAAAGGGACACTTAGCTTTCAGGGCTCAACACTTACTTAGTACCTACTCTGTGCCAGGATCTTTATTAGAATATTCCACTTCTTTTAGTTCATTGAAATTTCTTGCTAAACCAAAGATTTCTTATTATCTCCATGTTACAGATAAGGTAACTGAGGCCTAGAGAGTTAAAGGGATCCAAAATCATATAGTGAGGAAATAAAAAAGCTAGGCTTTAACTCTTTTACCTCTGTGAGCAATATTATATTCACAGTACCACAGTAGCATCACTCCAAAAAGTCAGGATATTCAAAGAGCCTTCCTCTAGGGAGGGAGAAGGAGAGTAGTAGTGCCTGTAGTGACTGGAAAGGGGAACAGCGGCGGGTGGTGCGGGGGGAGTGCTCCTGGAGTGCTAGTTATATTTTCTGCCTGGACCTGTGAGCTGATTACAGGGGTGTGTTCACTTCGTAAAAAATCATCAGGCTGTACACTCATGATATGTGCACTTTTCTGTGTGCACATATGCATGATATGTGCACTTTTTCCTGGATAAGCCTGATAGAATCAGTTGAAAGGCCTTACAAGTAGAGCTGAGGCTTCCGAAGAAGAATAAATTCTACGTGAAACAAGAACTTCAGCTCCTGCCCTTCTTGACAGCCTGCCCTATGAATTTCAGATTTGGCTAGGCTAGCCCACACATTGCATAAACCAGTTCCTTGTGGTAAATCTCTAATATATATCTCCTACTGGTCTGCTTCTCTGGTTGAACTCTGACTGATACAGATTGACTTAAGGTGCATTATCTTGGGCTCCCACCCTAAAAGATCCTGAGTCTAAACATATCCTTGGTTATATGTTTCCTCAATAAATAAAAAATGGTTTGGGGTTGGGGACATGGGAGGTGGGTTACATTTATTGAGGGTGTCTCAGGACCCAGTATTTCCACATGCCTTGTCTGTACTCATCCTTACCAAAATCCATGCAAGTTCACTATTAGTATCCCCACTGTACTTACAAAGAGGCTGAAACCCACAGAAATCGTGTAACTTGCTTAAGGTCACCCAGTTAATATGCAACAAAAGCAGGGTTGGAATGTGGATCCATTTAAGCCCAAAGGCAAAGATGACCAGCTGCTTCCCTAGGAAGATAAACATTTTATAATCTTGTCAGTTTATACTATAAAGTTTGCAACTAAGACACTACTATAGCACTAGAAAGTAAAGCGTAAATCAGTAAATAATCCAATTTAGCTAAAGGATTGGGAAATATCTGGAGGATAATCAAATTTTTCCTTAGGCTTTGACAGAAACATATAAAACTCAATTTATAACAGACTGTTGAATTTCTCAGAGGGATGCTGAAATAGATGCCTATGTGAACCAGAGGGTTAATTTAAGTATCTCCATTATAGGATTTGGGCTTCAATTTAAAGGGGAAAAAAAGTGACTCACATTAAACCAAACAAATCGGGGTCTGAAATGTAGCCGTATGCCAATCTGCCACTTAGTGGCTCATCCAGAAATACTTCACAGTTACTTTTCTATCCTCAGACTCCCTTCCTTTAAGAAATCCACCTTGATTATTCTGTGTCTTTAAAGTACTGAAATTGAACAGTCAAAAATCCCAGTTCCATTTAAGCCTGCTTCCCTTGGAGCCCAGGGCAACCTGTTATTTAAATAAAATGGATGAATTTTACTGTATTTCAATGATTTGGGTGACATTTCCTTGACATTCACAATATGTCTATAAATTAGAAGTGCTGTAGTTTTAACACAATATGAATAAAATGATCAAAAGAATCCTCCTTACTGCCTACCCTGGAGGAGGGAAGCCAATCTGCTATTCTCTGCATAGATCAAGCTACACACTGAGGCATGGGAAAAGCACTAATAAATTGCCTTTTCTCATTATATTTTGGTTTACTTTTATGTTTTGTAATTCATGTAATTACTCATTGTCTTCTATTGTAGCATATTATAGAAAACCTTGATTAATCCACTGAAACCCTCAATTTACAATAATTTAGTAACCAGAAATTTTTTCAGCTATAGAGAAGCAAATGACAACAACCTATATCAGGGTTCTTTTGTGTTTCTTTCTTTTCTTTTCTTTTTTCTTCTTTTATTATGTTTTTAAGCACACTATCTCTTATAGTGGCACATATAAACCCAGTCTAAGAACATTCATACATAAAAGGGCCAGACAATACCAAACTCTCTTTGTCTCTTCCAAAACTCGAGATTGAGGATTATGCTCTCCAAGGGAAATCTCCATCCTCTCTTGCTATAGTATGGACCCAAAATTCATATGCTAAAACCCTACCACCCCAAGTGATGGTATTAGGAGGTGGGACCTTTGGGAGGTAATAAGGTTTAGATAAGGTCATGAGGGTGGAGCCCATGATGGGATTAGTTTCCTTATAAGAAAAGGAAGAGCCTAGAGCCATCTTTCTTTTCACCATGTAAAGATAGAGCAAGAAGGCAACAAACCAGGAAGAGAACCCTCACCAATCCCCAACCATGCTGGCACCCTGATCTTGGGCTTCAGCCTCCAGAACTGTGAAAATAAATTTCTGTTGTTGAAGCCACCTGGTTTGTGGTGCTCTGTTATAGCAGCCCAAACTAAGACATCTCCCATGGCACAGGAGAAGAAGACACATTCTGGGGCCTAACCTCAAATAAAGGTATAGGGTGAGAACAATCACAGCAAGCATATGCATGGAGTATACTTTGCACTAGGCCCTGATCTAAGTACTTTAGAGATACAAAGTGCAACCCTATAACGTAAGAATTAATGTTATCTCTGTTTTACAGCAGAGGAAATTGAGACACAAATACATTTAGTTCTTACTCAAGGTCATACAGTTAGCCAGTAGCAGAGCCAGGATTCAAACCCAGGCAGTTAGCTTTTCAGCAGTACATGTCTCTCCCCTTATTGGGTTGTAAATTACTTATACATTTTAGCAACTTCAGAATCCAACCTACATCAAGTACCTGAGGGTGTAAAAATAGATTAAGAATAAAATAACATATTATATAAAATTGACAGGGTGGTGGAGAGAGGATGCCTGAGAACATATTGAACAGACCAATCACAAGGTCTAGAACAGGAAAAAGCAACCACCAGCCATGCTCTCCTGTGCACAGCCCCAAGGAAAATATCAAGAAAACAACTGCCTCCCTACCTTCAACAGGAATAGAGTCCACACTCAAACTCAACTTTTACACCAATAGGAAAATCACCAAATTAATAAAATGTGGCAACACATTTCTAAAACTCTGTGGTAACAAAAATTCAAATAAAAGGGTATTCTATTTAGCCACCTAATAAATAAGAAGAGAATTTAGTTACCCAGAACACCTGGTTCCATTAGCCTTGCATTGAATCAAGGTTTTGACTAAATCTACTTAGCTCTTGGATGTTGGGTATGACAGTTGCAGTGTTTGCTTCGGGAGCTGACATGTAGGGGCATCTGTAGATGCCTCATGCCTTTGTGAGTCAATGTCATAATGTAATCTTGTCGTTTTCACTTGGGAATTTTTATCTACTACTTCAAGTTAAAGAGGAAAGGCCTGAAATGTGTGTTTTTAAAATATATACAAGACAACACTTCTATTTTGGAACTCTTCACTGGTTAAATTAAAAAACCCACCAACAGCTGCTAGATAGGAGAGGAATACCAATCATTTCAGAAGCTGAGATATATATGACAAGCTACCACTTCAGTTCTTGAAAAATAAGCCCATTGAAAACTATCTAGGGCTGTGATACACCGAATGAAATGTTAAACCTAAGCTGTATTTCTTGTCATCGGTAAGAAAGAATGTGTAGAATGCCTCAAAGGATACAGTTTTCCTTGAATGTTATTATGAAATGCTTTCATTTTTGAGGGAAAGATTTCTTCTTGCTTACATAATATCTGTAGTCTCATTTTGGTGCAATGCCTTCTCAAGTTCCCTGGAATGATTATAACATTGTACCTCTACAAGCTCTTTTACACAGTGTACATGCCAGAGAAATCAGATATAGTGTTAAAATTCATAACGCACAATCTATGAAACAGGGGCTGTGCAACCATATCAGCACATGTTACAAGATATATTTCCATTTTTTTCATGTCCCTCTGAATTTATTTGACAGAATTTCAGAAGGGAAAATGTGTTTGCCGGAAGGCAGGTTGTTTTTGCTTCTTGGAGTCAGCAAAGATGCTGAGAGCCTTTCAACTTTATTTGCCATTATTTAAACCTCATCATCTCACACATCTAGCCATGATCTGCATGCAGCAGCAGTGGGGATTCTTTCCTAAATCATCCTTTGTCTCAAGTGTTTCTCAAGGCACTTCTAGGCAGGTTTAGACATTTCAAAGTCACAGCTAGTTTTAAAACACTCTTAAACCAACACCCAAAAAGGAAGCAAAATAAATTTTTTTTAACCTAGCTCAATAGCCACCAGACCACATTCTTGCGCTGTCCTAAAATATCAAGTTTCTTCTATTATTTTTAAAAGTCCAGTTCTGAGACTCTTTGGCCCCTTGAGCTACAAATATCTCTTTTTTCTTGCCTTCAAGGGAAGGTTCAAATCATAATGAGCATTTGATGACTTTACTTCCTCACTTCCCATTCAATCCTCAACCCACTGTAATCTTATTCCGCTTTTACCATTTCAATAAAATTGTGGCTGCTCTTCTCTTGGCCTGTGATGACTTAATCCAGTGTCATTTTCAAACTTGGTCAACAGAGCATTTGATCCTACTACCCAGTACCTCCTTCTTGGAATTATCCACTCCCCTGGCATCACTTCCTCCTGATTTTTCTTTAATTTCTCCCATAATTCCTTCTCAGCTCTACCACTCCTCTCTTTACCACCTTAATTATTAGAAATGCCTGGGTTGGCCTTTGCTCCTCTCCTCTGATTTGACACACTCTTCCTGAGAAATCTTATTCACATTCATGGCTCCAAAAATTTCTACACACTGATGATTCTAAAATTTGTTATCTTTAAACTGGATCTTCTCCTCTTGAACTTCAAGCTTATTTTACCAACTGCTTCATGGTCATCTCCACTCAGTTTTTCAATGGAACCTCAAACTTAAGGTGTCCAAAACTGAATCCATCTTTCCCTTCCCAAAAGCTGGCTCTTCTCTTTTGATTAATGAAACAATGATCCATAAAGTCAGAAAGCTGAAAGGAATCCCATCATGTTCCTCTGCCCAGACCCCCATCATTTCTCATCAAAATGACTATGATATGTTTCTAACTGGCAGATCCAGAATCTGCCATAACCCACCCCCTCTACACTCCATTCAACATCCTTGTGAAATCAAACCCATCAAAGGCCCCCAAAGTCTACAGGTTGAAGTCTGAACTCCAGAGTAGGGTATACAAGTTTTTTTCAGTATTTCTGCTCCTATCCACCTTTAAAAATTATATCTGCACACACCTTGGTCTCCTGGCTGCTTCACATCTTTCTGCTTTTCTCATATGTTTTCTATAATACCCTGAAAAACTAATTCATTCTTCAAGAATCTACTCAAATGCTACCCTCTTTGAAAAGCCTTTTCTAGCCTCTCCTAGAAAAGTGAAGTGCTTCCTCTCTTGTGCCTTCTCAGCATCTTGTTTATTCCTCTATTGTAGCATTAATCACTTTGCTGTAACTGTTCTTACAGTGGAGGGGAGGAATGATGGTTTATTTGTCTTTGTATCTCTAATGCTCAGAACCATGTCTCACATATAATAAGAGCTTTGTAAATGCTTTGAGAATAGAATGATGCAAGGGTCCTTTATAATTCTCTACGTTTCAGAAAATATGCATGTCTATGAATTTATGTGCAGTTTCCATCTGGAATCCCCATTTTAATCCTAAATAGAGATAAAGCCAAGTGCTCCTTATTTTAATGATTTTTCTCACACTCACCGTCTGGTTGTTTCAGGCACATTTTGGAGAAATGAGAACTTTTAGACTGTCCAGTGTCACCTTCCTTCAGCCAGTCAGAAATCATATGCTGGAGGACACTTTCAAAGTTGAATCTTACATATACCAGGGGAAAACAGAGGTTGAGAGCCTTTTCTTTCCCAGCCTGTTGAACAGATGATATCAGATTATAGGTTATCAGAATACAAGGTTATATCAGATTCTGTTGCTGTCAGAACATCTTCACATAGAATTTCCCTAGTCAGAAGTCCAATCTCATGGAAGTTCTCCTAGGGTGTGGCATTTGCTTTTCAATGTTATGTACCCCACACAAGGTTAACCTCCAGGAATATCACCAATGAGTGTTTCAACATGTTAAATAAATTTCCAATACCCTCTCTACCTAATCAATTATCAAGAGGCTCTACAGGTCTCTCAATGACATAACCATACCCTAAAGTATCCAGCCTATTACCCATGAATCAAACCCACCACTCCACCAGAAGAACGAAGCTCCTTATCATCTTGAAGGATTTAATCAATCTGCATTAATACCATGACAGTAAGAATTTTCACATATTTGCCTTTCCGCTTAAGGGTACACAGTAGGTGGCACAGTAGCTGGCACAAGCAGCTTCTCACTATTTGCATGGTTTGAATGGAATGAATTTTAAAGATCCATTACACTATAATATAAGTGCATTTGTAACGCATTCTCACCTACCCCCATTCATAACACCACCCCATATTTACATACCCACTTTCTTTCCCACATGCATCATTTTATATGGTTAGGTTGCTTGCTGTTAGGGAGGTTTAACTACCTATCAGGTCTAATCAAGAGGGAAGGGTAGGCTATTTGTTACCCCAGAAAACAAGTCCAAACCATGTAGTTTAGAGTGGGCTCACCCTTGAGTTAAATCCAGAGTTGACCCTGATACCTAGCAACATAAAATCTTTATCTGCAAAAATACTGTGACGTTTATATTTATGTAAGTTGCTAGACATGTCTCCAAAACAAAACAAACTTACTAATTTTTGTTGATGTCCTAAATTTCTGGCTTTTGGTTATGCTTATTAGCAAAATATAATATTTGTTAATTGGTATAGGTATCCTTTTATATTAATATTTTATGTTTGGGGTGTTTTTGCTTGATTTCTATGTATACTCTATATTCTCTGAGAACTTGTCATACATTTGGAATATGTTACTTAAGAAATAATTTATACTCTGCCTTGAGGTTACACCTATTCAGTGATAATCCAAAAATAAGAAAGACCAAAGGCCAGTATATTAAAAACCCAGAAAATGATCTGTAGTGCAAAAGCAAGAATTCATTCTAGTTGAACAGAGAGAAACTTAATGCCCATTACTGACAGGAAGCAGGGAAACTGGCTAATGAATGTGGTTGTACTTACAACAGACTTCACACTCTCTGATGAACAATTATCTCTTATAGCTCACTAGACAAGAAGCTCCCTTTGCCTCCCAGTTCAACTCCTCCACAGAAGAGTACATTTGTTTTTCTGTCCTTACCCTTTTAAGCCAATTGGATATTAAAGCATTTTAATGCTCTCTCTGAAATCAGGCACATTAATGTTGTAACAAAACATCTGGGCATTAGTCGTTGTCCTCAAAGATTGTTCCAAATTTTTCTCCTTGCTTTATATCTAATACTTGCTAATGAGTGTGTGAAAGAAATCCCTCTTTAAAATGACATTCAGAGCTTACACATACTGACCAGTTTAAACGGATACAATAATAACTGCAAACCTCAAATCTTCACTAAGGGAGAAATAAAAGGAGAGAAGATTGGATAGGAGGTGTTTTAGCTGTTTAAAAAAATAGAAGATATTCGAAGGAAATATGTGAAATGTTAACGTCTGTTAAATATGATTGGGAATAGGTGGTTGCTATTACATTATTTTCTGGGGTTTTTTTTCTGTATGTTTAGAATAGTTCATAAGTTAAGACTGAAAAAAATTGTCTCCAGCTAGAAAAGCCAAATTGCAGTAGTAGTAAGATTTAGGATTTCCCACCCTCTAAATATCCATTGTTCTTGCTTTGCCAATCCCCATCTCTGATTAAACTCCACATTTTTTTTTCTAGTCCTACCTCCAGATTGACCGATATTGCTGCACAACACCTTGAAACTGTTCATTGATCCTGCTACAGATTCATTCCAATGGGTCTAAATTAGACACTCACTGTTACTTAGCAATTTTGTTTTATCCCTCCACTTCAATCAACTATTATCATGTTACCCACTTGAACTATTCCAAACTCTTTGTACTTTGCTCTGACCACAACAACCTTATCTAATTTCCTGAAAGATCTTTGCAAAGTTTGTTGACCTTTCCTAAGCTTCTTAGCTTCAAGGGTGCTTTTAAAGGTAAATGCCCTACTTTCATGTTTTCTATCGTTGTGATATCTTTCCAAGAATTCCAGGTGTGGTACCATATTTTGATATCTTGCTCATAGAATTAACAAGATTAAGGTTATGGAAGAGTTTAGTATGTCTTATAACATTAAGTCAAGCATCTGGGCATGGCAAACAGACCCTAACACGATCCTTCTCCCCAAAGAGTGCCCACTTCCTAGTATTCACAACTTTGCATAATCCCCTCCTCTTTAGTGCAAGAGACCTATGACTTGCTTCTAACAAACAGAACATGGAAAAGGTGATGGGATATCATGCCCATGTTTACATTACATCACATAAGATTCCATCTTAGCAGATTTGGGCCCTCAGTAATACATCCTCAAGGACATGAATGAACTTGAATGAACCTGGAAGCAAATTCTTCCCCAACTGAAATCTCCAGCCCAGCCAATACCTTGGTTGCAGTCTTGTGAAACCCTGAGCAGAAGGCCCAGCTAAGCTATGTCTAAACTCCTGATTCATTGAAACTGTGAGATAACAAATGTGTATCATTTTAAGCTGAGTTTGTGTAATTTTATTATGCAACAAAAGAAAAATACACTGGGCTAGAGAAAGAAACAAAAAAGGAAAGAAAAGGGAAATGAAGGGTGAAAGATGTGGAATTGTATCTTACTGGGGATCTAAAAGCAGGAGAAATGTAGAATCTTCTGTAAGAGAAGCAATAACTGGCACAAATATTGAACATCAATAGTTGAAGAGGAATTCCCTCTCAGCTGCTGCCGCTGGAAAAGGGGAGGTTTAATGATATAACATGGGCAGTATCGTGGAATTTTGTTTCCACTTAACAGTGGGGAGTAAATACATATTTTGTTTAGGACTCAAGCAGTAAACATTAATAATGATGAAACCCTTACTGTCTGCCAGTGCTGTGCTGAGCACTCTGCATGTATTGTCTCATGTAATCCTCATAACTTATGAGGTAGGTATCATTATGACTCCATTTCAGAGATGAGAAAATTAAAGCATATCAATGCCAAATGATTTGTCCAAGACCACACAGCAAGTAGCAGACAGTGCTAAAAGTAAATTCCAGCCTGTCTCATTCCTAAGTCTTAGCTATTAACCATCACCACAGTGAGGATAATGCAGATCAGGACAGAGAGTGCTGGGTGGGAAAGGTGAGCAAGGACCACGAGGATAGAGATAAATGACAACGCATAGACAGACACAGGGCAACAACAACCAGCCATTTCAGAGGTAAGAATAAAGCAGGCAGCAGCATTTTGCAGAACAAAATGAATTAAACAGTTTTCACAGTATCAATGGAAAAAAATCATTCTAAAAATGACCTTTAAGTAAAGAAGCTATATCCTTGGGCAGAAGACAGTGGGCAAAAATAATATGTAACATACAGAAGAGGATCAGAGGAAGGTCAACTAAACTTGGCCAATGTGAGAAAATTCAAACCAGACAAGAACAAAAACTATTTCTCTGGTGAAGTGTTTTCACCAAGAAACTGGAAATTTATATCAAAAGCCACTGTCCAGTTTTATACTTTGCGGTATTAAACTGTATGAATTAAAATAGCTCTCCTTCCAGACTTGGGAATCAGACATTGCCCAGAAATTCTTTTGTTGCTTAATAAAGTTCTAAATTAGAGAGCTTCTCATATTGTTATAGATAGACAACTGGATTGAGAGAGCCTCAAGATTCTTAGCCAACACGCTGGTGATCAGAGTGGGCAAAACCCTTTACTTGAGTCTGCAGTAACAAGGTGTATTTCTGCCCAGGTAAGTTTATTTTATAAGACATGGTATCATCCAAGAAGGTGAACAAGAGTCAGCTGTCAGTATTTCACAGGAAAACACAATAAGCCCAGATCGCAGAAGATCCAGTAATATAGCCAAGAGGAAAGCTGAAGATCAGTAACCAGAGAAAGTGGGTGCTTAAGGGAAGCAAGTCGGTAAGAAGCAGAGTCAAATGTGAACCAAGTACAGAGTTAGTCTGCTTGCCTTTGCTCCAGAGCTACTTTTATCAGGTTAAGCAAGTCCCTGACCAGAGAACAGCCTACCCAGCTGGACATCCACACACAGCAGCCTTGTCTACTAAATTAGCTACCTCAGCAATGCTGCTAGATTAGTATCCCTCAAAACGTGGCCATGGGCTTCCCTGGTGGCGCAGTGGTTGAGAGTCTGCCTGCGGATGCAGGGGACACGGGTTTGTGCTCCGGTCTGGGAAGATCCCACATGCCGCGGAGCGGCTGGGCCCGTGAGCCATGGCCGCTGAGCCTGCGCGTCTGGAGCCCGTGCTCCACAACGGGAGAGGCCACAACAGTGAGAGGCCCACGTATCGCAAAAAAAAAAAAAAAGTGGCCATGATATCCTTGGCATGCACACCCTGAAAACAAAGCAAAAGCTTCAACCCTTCTCTGTGCATGCAGTTTACAACCATGTTTTTCTTTCACAAAAGACAAACATTGCTGAGGCATTTAAGTACTTCCAGTGGCACTGGATCCATCACCAAAAGGATGCTTTCCAGATTGTCAAGCACTTATTGATTCCTGGGTCTGTGTAGTATATGATAAAGGACTCTTCTTCCCACGGACGCTTTTCCTTACTGTGTTGGAACAGTTCTGACTATTTAATGCCAGAAGAACAGTTGCATGTAACTGGTTAGGATTTCTGATTTGCAGCCTGGATATGAAGAGGTTAGTCAGCAGAAGACATGCCTCAGAAATGTGGTGTGAGAAGTTGTATAATGGCTTTAAGGCATCCTAACTAAAGCCATGCCAGCTACAACCCTATCATATTCCAATAGAATCTTTCTGAGCCTTGTATTTGTTCCCTCCCTGCTCCTGTCTGGGATCACCTGCTCTTCATTTTGGCCCCCAACCCAGATTTGCTCCCAAGACTTTTGATCTGTTCTCATCTTACTATTTCATGTTTTGTTCCTAACTCAGCTATCCCCCTTATAATTGGACACAATTCTGTCCCAAACTCAGCCCTGCCCATACTGCTCTACTGCAACTGCTCAGGTCAAAGGTCCCTGACTATCTTTACGGCAAATACAATAAAAATTTCTCTGTGGTTCTTAGGATACCTGATTGAAGGTTTGATACTAATGGCAGTTCCTGCTTCTTTAAACTCTTTCTTTGTTTCCATTACATTGCTCCTCTCTGGTTTTTCTCCTTATTACACCTCTTGTTTCTCTCTCTCCTTTATGTGTTCCTCTGATTACCGATTGTCTTCCCAAGAACTCTACCCTCAGTCCTTACCCCATTACCCTAAGGGTTCGACATCCATGCCTACGGCATCAGCTCATAGGATGACTCTGTAGTTTTTATTTCTTGCTCAAAACGTATGATTTCACTTATATGTGGAATCTAAAAAACAAATGAACAAACAAAACAGGAAGTGCCCTAGATACAGAAAACAAACAGGTGGTTGCCAGAGGTAAGGGTGGTAGGGAGATGAGTGAAGTAAGAGACAAATTAAGAGAAGCAAACTTCCAGTTACAAAAATAAATGAGTCATGGGGATGGAATGTATAGCATGGGGAATATAGTCAATAATAACGTAATATCTTTGTATGGTGACAGACGGTAACTAGACTTATTGTAGTAATCATTTTGTAGTATATAGAAGTACTGAATCACTATGCTATGCACCAGGAACTAACATAGTGTTGTAGGTCAATTATACTTCAAAAAAACCCAACCCATATTTATTTACCTCCTGCATACTTCTTTAACTCCATCTCCTAGAATTCCTCAAATACACTGCCTTTTTTCCAGCTATACAGACTACTTGTAAATCTCTGAATATGTCTTTAAACCTCTACCTAAAATGGGCTCTTCCATCCCACAACTCCATTTTTTGTCTAGCTACTTCCTATTTATCTTCAAAACTCTGTTCAGATGTCACCACTTCCAGAAAACCATTTCTAATTTACCCCGCTACTTGCAGGTCTGATTTAGTTTCCATTTTTGTGTTCCTCTAGCAGAGCATTTATAATCCCACCCCACTAGACTATGAGATCCCTAAAAACAGAAAATTATCCATCAGTCTATTCCTAGCATTCAACAGGCATTTAATAAATATATTTTTTAAAATAAAGAGGAAAAGGAGAGAAAGGGAGGAGAGGTAGGTAGATTTGAAAAACTTATCTTAGAAATTAAATTTCAGTTTGGTTATTGGAAGACAAATGTAGCTGGAGAGTTAATGGCCTAACAACTGTGCCCCACCTAAGTTAAGCAAATTCTAGTTCTTGTGGATATCAATTAATAAAATGAAACCTAACTTTTAGAAGATTCATCTGCATCCTTCAAGCACCAATTGATAAAAATAGCTCCAAGATAGCACAAATCCTGTTCTAGCCACATCTCCTTACAGGAGATTGTTAACAATAAGAAAATTAATCAACCAAAGGGGCCTGAGGAAGGGTCTTGGACTTTAAAAAAAAACGAAGCAGCACTATTATGGAACTTCCTGGAGTCATTTTATTCAAATCAATTCTGAAGTTAAAGCCGTCTCATTCTTTGCTAATGACAGAGATAGCCACTCTAAATTCATTATGGTAATTATTAGGAGCTATCTACACAAGGATATTTGTGTGAGTGTATATGTTTCTGTGTCTCTTTTTATTATTACAGTATGTCTATTTATTAATTATAGAGTCATTTGGGATCTATGATTAATAGATGTGTTGAAAATTTAATAATGTTCCCTTTTGTACTTTGTCCTAAACCTTCCTCACCAAGGTTTTGCATGTATAGAAATAATATCACCCTTTTTATTTTATTCCCAATTTCCAGTCTAATAGATTGCCCTGAATTCCATTCCATTAACACAACACAACCAAAAATAAACTCATCTTTCTTGTCTTCCTTAAATACACTTCACCAACTAATTCCTCTAATTCTATTATGATCTTAACCCTCTTATAATCCCCTATGCTCCAAACTAAAATTATCTTTAAGCTCACCCTCTCCAACACTATTAATACATACATACACATTCAATCAATTACCAAGCCCTATCAAATATAATTCTAAAATTCATCTTAAATTTATCTCTAATTCTTTATTACCATTGAGGTCATCATACTTCAGGTCCTTGTTTCCAATCCATACAGTTTTTTCTAATCTACACAATGCTTTTTTTCTAATCTATACTATTTTCCAATAGTATAATCTATACCATTTTCTAACCTATACTATTATAACAGCCTTCTAACTTCTAACCTTCAATCCTTTTCCACTTCATCCAATACTACACATCGCTGCCAAAATAATCTTCTTAAATCTGTGCCTACAAAGCACAGTTCTAATTGTGTCACTCTGTGACACTTGTAAGAATATCAAATGAAGGTAAGATGTCACAATTCAAAATATTTTTGAAACTCACAATTGCTTACTGAATAAAGCTCAACTGCCTTGTCACAGCATTCAGAGAATTATAGGATCATAAAATTGTTAAAAAGGAACTTACATATCATCTGGTTCAAGTCTCCCCAGACTCTATCCCCAAGTATCCTTTCCTGTCTTATCTTTTTCATTACCTTTAACATGCCCTATACGCTAGTCAGATTAAACTTATTATCATTTATTTGACACTTATGCCTAAGTGACTATTCTCAAGCTGTTTCCTCTGCCTGGAGTCCCTTCCCCTGAAATCCATCTGTCAAAATGTACTCATCCTTCTAAATTCCAGGTCAAATGTCCCCTCTTTCATTAATACTTCCCTGATCCCTGCAAATTAAAAGTCATCTCTTCTCTAAACTTTTAGAACTCTGTTTGAATATTTTCTTAAGGCACTAGAACATTCTACCCTATATTATAAATACCATAAATATCTCTCATCACTGCCACTTGGCTATGAACTCCCAAAGGATACAGACCTCAGTGTATTTATTTGCATCCCCTCTAAATAGTTTCCCCTACCCTTTAGGAAAATAAATCACTATTTGTAAGCTGTTTTTTGTTTAAAAAGAATTGATAAAAGTGAGAATTATAACTTTGCAACTGAGATTTCACATTTTAATTACCAGCCCCTAGCATTATTTTGGGAAAGAATAATTCTGAACCCTAGATCTATACCAAGTAGTAAACAATGTCAGATTCTTGAACAATTATATTCAATAAATATTTACAAAGCGTCTACTACATGCAAGAGGCTCTGTGCCAGGTGCTTAGAAAATACAAAGATACAACCCTATCATTAAGAAGAACATAGACTAATGAGATAAAACTAAATTTGTCATAACTGCAACAACAGTGTAAATGCCATATGAGGAACAAACTGCTGTAAACATTTAAACAAGTGCAAAACTCAAGGAGAAATCCCTAGAGGAGTAAGAAGCATATGGACTTAGAAGTCATTCAGGCTGTTTTGATCCTGGATGACTTCTTGTAAGTGGTACAGCCACGGGCAAAACATTTAACTATGCCAGGTCTCGGATTTCTCATCTGTAAAATGGGAATAATACCTACATTTGGGTAATATTCCTAAAATATACTAAGTGATCAAAAAATAAGACCTTTCCTCTTTCATTTCCTACTGGTCTAAAAAAAAAAGATCAAAGAAATAAGCCGCAGCTCTGGATTAACTTTAGTTCAAAGTGTCAAATTTGGGATGATTTGAATCCTCTCACCACACTTCAAAATGACATCCCGAGGAGAAGGTAAAATGAAGTCAGCAGTAATTAAAAGCCACAGTTCTGGGGCTGTAACAGAGCCAGGGCTGAATCACTGAAAAGACTGAAAATCTCTTTGTAGATGATGATTTCAGTTTGGGGTAGTAAAATCAAATGTCATTAATCTAGTATATCAGAGTCAGTTCTCTTCGGTTTCTCATGATGATTAGTAATTGAGGCCATATCTCACAATTACAAATATGCTTCAGCCCTGAAATGTTCCCAATAAATTTACCATCTTTCTCAAATGAATGTTTTACTGGCAGAACACAGTTTCTTATTCCTGTTATATTGGCATTGAGCAATACAAGTTTAAACAAGTCCAATGAAAGCACCAAAATAGCTGTTTTATAAGGTTTCGACATGCCATCATTAGGAAAGCCCAATTTTTTTTTTTTTTTGCGGTACGCGGGCCTCTCACTGTTGTGGCCTCTCCCGTTGTGGAGCACAGGCTCCGGACGCGCAGGCTCAGCGGCCATGGCTCACGGGCCCAGCCGCTCCGCGGCATTGTGGGATCTTCCCGGACCGGGGCACGAATCCGTGTCCCCTGCATCGGCAGGCAGACTCTCAACCACTGCGCCACCAGGGAAGCCCAGGAAAGCCCAATTTTAAGAAGAAGTTTAAGTCTTCCTGCTCCCAGCTTCCCAGCTCCTCTGGACCCTTTTTAGCAGCACAAACTTCTCCAAGTGCAGGAGAACCAGGCATTGCCCCAGACTGCTTTCATTACAAACCCAAGGTGACACCAAACTCAATTACAAACCTAACTACCTTTTTCAAGTCTGTTGTTTCTCTCAATTCCATGGCCTTATGATCTATGGCTACCCAAAACCAGGCCGGATTCTGGGTGAGGCTCAAAGTGCCATCAGAATCCACTGTTTACCGGAAATCGGGATTCTAGATCTTATTCAGCTCTCGACTGCCTGATTACTCACTCTCAAATGTACCAACTCAGTTTGATTCAACACATTTATCAAACGCGTGTATGTGCCAGACATTCAGCTAAGCATTAAGTATAAAAACACAAATAAGATAAAGTATGACTTTTAAGTGCTTATGAAACTGAAATGCTTGCTTACAAAATGGAAGCAGGCAAGTTATGTTTACAGGCATGTATTTTCTTAAAAGTAAAATAAAATAAGACTTCATATCAAAGTGAAGAATAGCTTCAAAGGGGTTGTCAAGGAAAAAACCCTGAGAAAGATGGCACATGTTCTCCAGCCCACGATGTCCAGACCGAGGAACGAGGTCACCCACATGAGCTCATCACTATCCCTTATTATCTGGGCAGCTCTCTCCTGTGCTTTGCTCTGAACATAATATAACAACGTGGTTCCTGCCCTCGAGGCTAACAATTCGGGCTGAAGAGACAGCTTGTTCTGACACACTCCTAAATAAGCTTCAAATGTACCAGAGAAAAGCCAGATCAAATCTAAAGAAGCAGCTCAGAAATACAGTAAATCTATGATGACTAACTGACCTAACTTATGACCTATAAAAATCATTTTTCTTCCAAAGACAGCCAACGCACTCATAGTCACTACGGTGCCAAAACAAGCAGCCTGATAAGTCAACTTACTCTGAACTGATATATGGTCCAAACATAATATGGTTTTAAATAACTTCGAAAATATTTCTAGTCTCTGAGAGAATTTGCATATTTTTGATTTTGATGAGACTTGCACAGCATCTTAAAAATACTTCATTCGGGCTTCCCTGGTGGCACAGTTGTTGGGAGTCCGCCTGCAGATGCAGGGGACACGGGTTCGTGCCCTGGTCCAGGAGGATCCCACATGCCACGGAGCGGCTGGGCCTGTGAGCCATGGCCGCTG
Organism: Phocoena sinus; assembly: GCF_008692025.1. NCBI lineage: Eukaryota > Metazoa > Chordata > Mammalia > Artiodactyla > Phocoenidae > Phocoena > Phocoena sinus. Next base: position 118,123,219 of record NC_045764.1, on the reverse strand, counting down.
AGCCTGCATGTCCAGAGCCTGTGCTCCGCAACGGGAGGGGCCACGGCAGTGAGAGGCCCGTGTACCGCAAAAAAAATAAAAATAAAAATAAAAATAAAAATACTTCATTAATTCAACAAATAACTATTGAGCTCCCGGTACATGCATGACACTGTGCAAGGTATTAGCAGGCATAAAAAAGAAAGCTCTGCCCCTGAGGCATTTACTATCAAAAATAAAATTTACAAAGTTAGAACCTAATATCTGTTATGTGCTTCTGATTGCATGTATTTATCTTAATTACATAATTAGATACAATCATCCTGAAAACAAAAGGGAGACTGAATTTTATTTTAAGAAAATCCTCAAGGCACAAGATTAAAAAAAACAAAAAAACTCAACAACAACAGTATGTAAGCCAAATGCCAGAAGCCAAAAATTAAATCTAAACTATCAATACCAAAAAGACTACAAAAGACAATAATAAAAGTTTATGTCCGGGGTAAAAAGAAGTGGTAACCACAGACTACACAGAAAAAAAACCCATAGTGTGTGGAGTACTCCAAAACTCTAGGTACGGAAGAAACCTAAAGGATTACCTAATACAACTCCATAATTTTATGGATTAAAAAAAAAGATATCTTGCTAATTAGTGTCAAAGGAGACTCTGGTCTCTTGTCACATAACTAAGTATTTGTTCTCTCCACCATATATGCCAAAAATACTCACATTTTAAAGCCTCAAAGTATTATAGCTTCTCTTTATACTCTCTGAACCCCCTTAATTCGAATTACTAAAATACTCGAAATACTCTGTTTGCCAACGCACTGGCTGGTGAGATGTCACAAAATTAGCCATTGCCATAGGGTAGCAGGTATATCTCTAAAGTACATCAATGAAATTAGGGGCTGGGGAGAGTGATCATGGTGCAAAGACCAGTCCACTGTCTGATTCACTGAAACCCTTATATACCCATGCAATTCCCTTCCTCCTGTTCTAGGAGGTAGAAATGGTGTGATCCTTAGCTTAACGGTCCCTTGGATTAAAGCACTAATACAAGGGCCTCTCAAACTGCTGTCATTTTCTCATGCACTTGAAATGAGCCCTCTGGCGATGCCAACCACACCCAATTAGTCTGGGAAGCCAGCCTGGATGCTGCAGCTTGATGCCCATGGCTTCTGTGACATCTCCAATGCCCTCCTGCCTCACAGCTACATGGCTGTCTCCATGAGGGCTAGTTCTTCTATAACGCAGACATCCTGGTTCTTTTCTTTTAAATGCATAGCAAAAGTCCTTCTCCAGTTATCCCTAGCTGCCATACCAGAAGACATCGTGCTGCTGCTTTGAGACACTGGGATGGTTCTTTTATTGCAGATGGCACTGATTCTAAAGAGGAAGATTTCTGTCTTCCTTTGCCTCTCATATTTCAGCCTCCTCTCCCTGCTCTACCCCCAACAATTTGCCCATCAGCCCAGATATCTGTTGTTGTAAAAACCAGTCTTTCCCTCTTAGTATTTGTGCCAGTGTCCTCATCCAGCCTGTTCAACTTCAGTCTTGTCTTTCTCTTCCATTTTTATAAAGCATCTATTCACACTTGGCATTATGGAAGATAGGTACATAGCAAAGTAAGCAAAAATATTCTCTGCATTCTTACATAGTTATTAAATCTTTGTGGAATTATATCACAGCCATAACCCTCACACCCACCCACCAAAAAGTGTCATCATATGTATCATATGCATTTTATATAATAGTAGGAACTTTTTAATCTTATAATTTCATGACATTCAATGAGGACATCAGAATCTCCCCAAGTGTTACAGAAAAAAAGGAGCCATTGCTTTGGGACTTTAGTTAAAAGTAAACAATAGTGTGGATTACTCCCAATGTTTATGACACACATAAACTGAATTTTTATGTGAGTCAGAAACTTGAACAAGAGAAAGAATTTCAGGTTTGACTTGTAGTTTCCTAGTCTTCAATGCAGTTTATAATGCTTGATAGTATCAATTCATTTTCCAACCAGAGGTTAGATTACAACAAAAGCATTCATCCAAAATATGGAACCATACTGGGGCTATTGTATCATCATTACAAGTTGCTCAAAGGTGCTTCTTGATCCGCAAGATTATGTGGATCACAATTATGCACTGAGGAAAAAAATTTTCTGGCTCTGAAAGCCTGGCATATTCCTGTGGAAGTCAGCTTTTCCATTCCACTTTCTTCCAGCAGTTCTAAATAACAAAACCAAATCTTCCCAGAAGACTGGTGGTATAAGCACTAAGGGTGTAGACTCTGCACCCAGAAGACTTGGGTTGTAGCCCCAACCATGCCACTTCCTAGCCATGAGACCTTGGGCCACAGGGAGGACTAGCTATAGGACTTGACTCTATGTGCCTTAGTTTTCTCATCCCCAAAACAATAATAGTACTCATCTACATTGTCATAAAAAATATGTATGTTGTTATATTTAAATCACTTAAATCAGTATTTAGAACACTGTAAATGCTCAGTAAATTTGCTGCAAACATCAGTATTACAGTTGGGAGTGATTTGGCGGAATAGTTCCATATTTCAGCCATTCCCTATCTCACAAACACACAATACTTGATAATGACTTTACCTCCATTTCAGCACTGCTAAAAAAAACATTTAAGAGTATGCGTTATCATTGCAGCAAAAACAATAAAATACCTAGGAATAAATGTACCTAAGGAGACAAAAGACCTGTATGCAAAAAACTATAAGACCCTGATGAAAGAAATTAAAAATGATACAAACAGATGGAGAGATATACCATGTTCTTGGACTGGAAGAATCAACATTGTGAAAATGACTATACTACCCAAAGCAATCTACAGATTCAATGCAATCCCTATCAAACTACCAATGGCATTTTTCACAGAACTACAACAAAAAATTTCACAATTTGTATGGAAACACAAAAGACCCCGAATAGCCAAAATAATCTTGAGAAAGAAAAACAGAGTTGGAGGAATCAGGCTCCCTTACTTCAGACTATACTACAAAGCTACAGTAATCAAGAGAGTATGGTACTGGCACAAAAACAGAAATATAGATCAATGGAACAGGATAGAAAGCCCAGAGATAAAGCCATGCACATATGGTCACCTTATTTTTGATAAAGGAGACAAGAATATACAATGGAGAAAAGACAGCCTCTTCAATAAGTGGTGCTGGAAAAACTGGACAGCTACATGTAAAAGAATGAAATTAGAACACTCCCTAACACCATACACAAAAATAAACTCAAAATGGATTAAAGACCTAAATGTAAGGCTGGAAAAACTCTTAGAAGAAAACATAGGCAGACCACTCTATGACATAAATCACAGCAAGATCCTTTTTGACCCACATCCTAGAGAAATGGAAGTAAAAACAAAAATAAACAAATGGGACCTAATGAAACTTCAAAGCTTTTGCACAGCAAAGGAAAACAGAAACAAGATGAAAAGACAACCTTCAAAAGGGCAGAAAATATTTGCAAATGAAGCAATTGACAAAGGATTAATCTCCAAAATTTACAAACAGCTCATGCAGCTCAATATCAAAAGAAACAAACAAACCAATCCAAAAATGGACAGAAGACCTAAATAGACATTTCTCCACAGAAGATATACAGACTGCCAACAAACACATGAAAGGATGCTCAACATGACTATTCATTAGAGAAATGCAAATCAGAACTACAATGAGGTATCACCTGACACCAGTCAGAATGGCCATCCTCAAAAAATCTACAAACAATAAATGCTGGAGAGGGTGTGGAAAAAAGGGAACCCTCTTGCACTGCTAGTGAGAATGTAAATTGATAAAGCCACTATGGAGAACAGTATGGAGGGTCCTTAAAAAACTAGAAATAGAACTACCATACGATCCAGCAATCCCACTACTGGGCATATACCCTGAGAAAACCATAATTCAAAAAGAGTCATGTACCACAATGTTCACTGCACCTCTATTTATAATAGCCAGGACATGGAAGCAACCTAAGTGTCCATCGACAGATGAATGGATAAAGAAGATGTGGCACCTATATACAATGGAATATTACTCAGCCATAAAAAGAAACAAAGTTGAATTATTTGTAGTGAGGTGGATGGACCTAGAGTCTGTCATACAGAGTGAAATAAGTCAGAAAGAGAAAAACAAATACCATATGCTAACACATATATATGGAATCTAAAAAAAAAAAGTAGTTCTGAAGAACCTAGGGGCAGGACAGGAATAAAGATGCAGATGTAGAGAATGGACTTGTGGATATGGGGAGGGCAAAGGGTAAGCTGGGACAAAGTGAGAGAGTGGCATGGACATATATATACTACCAAATGTAAAATTGATAGCTAGTGGGAAGCAGCCACAAAGCACAGGGAGATCAGCTCGGTGCTTTGTGACCACCTAGAGGGGTGGGATAGGGAGGGTGGGAGGGAGACACAAGAGGGAGGAGATATGGAGATATATGTATATGTATAGTTGATTCACTTTGTTATAAAGCAGAAACTAACACACCATTGTAAAGCAATTATACTCCAATAAAGATGTTAAAAAAAAGAGTATGGGTTATTATTTAGGATATTATTCATACCAATGAAAATATATTGTAGAACATAACGTATACATATATGGCCATACATGATAATTTCATTTCTGAATTCTAAGATGACAGCAGAGAGTGTATTAGCCAAAACTGTGAAGGAGTTGGGAGGCACAGATAGAACCAAAGGTCAATCATCTGTAGTAGCATTGGAGGCCCAAGGAACAGAGAAGGTGTGATGATGCCACAGGACCAATGAGGAGCCTATCCACTCTCATCGAAGAGTCTGACAGCTGGGATTCATATTCTAAACTTATGACTATTGACCTCCTACATTTTTACATGAATAAAGCTGTAAGGAAGTCATTCCAAGATGTACCAAGTGTACAGTCCACTTCCTATTTGGTATTTCATGAGGTGCACCTACCATCCACTCACCTGGGCTGCTTCACACCCCAACCATATATTCAGTACAGAGGAAGTTAACCCTGAAATTCCATCATATCCTCCATCACTTGAGTATCAAGGACAAAAGATGAAAAGGGAGTGGGGTAGTAAAAAAGGTCATTCAATTTTACTAGCCTGGTTGGTAGAAGAGTGGGAATAGTCAGGGAGTTGCAATTAACAGAAACTTAATAAGGATTTGAAATTCAAATCTAATACAAATTAAAAAAAATTTTAAGATATAGGTAAAGAATTACTCTACCAATTAGTGAGCATATTACTTCAGCATTGCTTCCGAGTGTGGGAACCACAACCCCTACCCTACAAGACAGAATGTCTTGTACTCAATAGGCCATTGAGAAATATTTGCTATTAATGCTTATGATGATATATATGTATGAATAATTTATGGTACACCTTACACATATATTGGTATTTGAGTACTTTAAATGTATCAACCCTGATCTTCACAAAAACCCTGAAAAATATAGATAGCATTATTCTCTTTCTATAAGGAAACTGCATAAACGAGAGGCTAAATTTCTTGACCAAAATGACAGAGATTAAAAGTGGCAAAGTCAAGTTTCAAATCAAGGTCTATATTGAAGATACGATGTGTTCAAAACATAATATCCTGGAATAGGCAACGGTAATAATGCTTCTCTAAGCACCTAAGTTCCTACCAGTGAATAAAATGCTCTGTTTTCTGAATTCCTCTTCAGAACACTTGCTGAGTTAAATAATAAATAAATCAGACACAGAGAACCATATTCCATTTCATTGGTGATGAAAATTATTTATTCCAGCAATTCTGAATATATTCCTTATAGTTAATTTGAACATGGCACCAGTTTGCAGTGCTAACTCATTAGAACTCAGAACAGTGTTCTGATGGCCTACCTCTTTCCTTTCCCAACCCAGGTCAATATTACCATTGATCACATTCTCAACAAAGAATCAAGATAACAAATTCCAAAATATAAACTGCTTTTTATCATTTGTTATAACAGTCCCATCATATACCCATTCACAGACTTATTCTCAAATTTGTAGATTAATGTCATTAAATTCTTTGAATTGTTAATCAGTTATAGCAGATTCTAAGTAAAGGGTGAACCACATTTCATTACTGTACTGACTATAAAAATCTTAATTTCCCAATAAGTGCCCAGTATATAATTTCATTTTAGTTCTAGAAAATAGTAATCTGTGATGGAACATACATGCAAACCATAAATGCTACCACAATTACCTACTGATAAGATTTTTCCAAGAAAAATAAAAAGTAATGCTAAGTATCATTTTTTAGTGCTTCTTATTGTATCACTGAATTTTATTAATGGAAAGAATATTAGAAATAGTTTATCCAAGTTTCTCATTTTTAAAAAAATAAACAGGCTCAACATGTGTAAGAATATAATGATAAAGCTTCAGCTTTCTGCATAAAAGATGACAATAAGATTAGATTTTGTAAAAAGGAAATCTTCCTAAGTTTTTTTTTTTTTTTTTTTCTTCCTAAGTTTTAATTGTACTACTACTACTTCTTGCTTGATGCCTCTCATATTAAAACCAGGGTTGCATCAGTTCTTTCTCACGAAACAATGGAACTCAATTAAAACTGAAAAATTATCCAAGGTCTTACAAAAACATATGTGTGTGTCACATATTTCAGATATGTACTATGAAGTTTAAAGTTTGTGATGTAAAGAAGGGGGTTGATTTTATTTTATTTTAACAACTTTATTGGCATATAATTGCTTTCCAATATTGTGTTACTTTCTGCTGTATAACAAAGTGAATCAGTTATAGGTATACATATATCCCCATATCCCCTCCCTCTTGCATCTCCCTCCCACCCTCCCTATCCCACCCCTCTATGTGGTCACAAAGCACCGAACTAATCTCCCTGTGCAATGGAGCTGTTACCCACTAGCTATCTATTTTACATTTGGTAGAGTATATATATGTCAATGCTACTCTCACTTCATCCCAGCTTACCCTTCCCCCTCCCAGTGTCCTCAAGTGCACTCTCTACATCTGCATCTTAATTCCTGGCGTGACCCTAGGTTTGTCAGAAACTTTTTTGTTTGTTTGTTAGATTCCATATATATGTGTTAGCATACGATATTTGTTTTCCTTTTTCTGACTTACTTCACTCTGTATGACAAACTCTAGGTCCATTCACCTCACTACAAATAACTCGATTTCGTTCATTTTTATGGCTGAATAATATTCCATTGTATATAGGTGCCACATCATCTATAGCCATTCATCTGTTGATGGACACCTAGGTTGCTTCCATGCCCTGGCTTTTGTAAATAGTGCTGCAATGAACATTGTGGTACATGACTCTTATTGAATAATGGTTTTCTCAGGGTATATGCACAGTAGTGGGATTGCTGGGTCATATGGTAGTTCTATTTTTAGTTTTTTAAGGACCCTCCATACTGTTCTCCACAGTGGCTGTATCAATTTACAATCCCGCCAGCAGTGCAAGAGGGTTCCCTTTTCTCCACACCCTCTCCAGCATTTATTGTTTGTAGATTTTTTGATGATGGCCATTCTGACCAGTGTGAGGTGATACCTCATTGTAGTTTTCATTTGCATTTCTCTAATGAATAGTGATGTGGAGCATCCTTTCATGTGTTTGTTGGCAGTCTGTATATCTTCTGTGGAGAAACGTCTATTTAGGTCTTCTGACCATTTTAGGATTGGGCGGTTTTTGGTTTTTTTTGTTTTTTGATATTGAGCTGCATGAATTGCTTGTATGTTTTGGAGATAAATCCCTTGTCAGTTGCTTCATTGGCAAATATTTTCCCCCATTCTGAGGATTGGCTTTTCGTCTTGTTTATGGTTTCCTTTACTGTGCAAGTGCTTTCAAGTTTCATTAGGTCCCATTTGTTTATTTTTGTTTTTACCTCCATTTATCTAGGAGGTCGGTCAAAAAGGATTTTGTGGGCTCCCCGGGTGGCGCAGTGGTTGAGAGTCCCCCCGCCGATGCAGGGGACGCAGGTTCGTGCCCTGGTCTGGGAAGATACCACATGCCGTGGAGCGGTTGGGCCCGTGAGCCATGGCCGCTGAGCCTGCACATCCAGAGCCTGTGCTCCGCAACAGGAGAGGCCACAACAGGCCTGTGTATCACAAAAAAAAAAAGGATCTTGCTGTGACTTTTGTCAAAGAGTGTTCTGCCTAGGTTTTCCTCTAAGAGTTTTATAGTGTCTGGCCTTACATTTAGGTCTTTAATCCATTTTGAGTTTATTTTTTGTGTATGGTGTTAGGGAGTGCTCTACTTTCATTATTTTACATGTAGCTGTCCAGTTTTCCCAGCACCACTTATTGAAGAGTCTGTCTTTTCTACCTCGTATATTCTTGCCTCCTTTATCAAAGATAAGGTGATCATATGTGTGTGGGTTTATCTCTGGGCTTTCTATCCTGTTCCATTGATCTAGATTTCTGTTTTTGTGTCAGTATCATATTGTCTTGATTACTGTAGCTTTGTAATAGAGTCTGAAATCACAGAGCCTGATTCCTATAGCTCCGTTTTGCTTTCTCAAGATTGCTTTGGCTCTTCGGGGTCTTTTGTGCTTCCATACAAATTGTGAAGTGTTTTGTTCTAGCTCTGTGAAAAATGCCATTGGTAATTTGATAGGGATTGCATTGAATTTGTAGATTGCTTTGGGTAGAATAGTCATTTTCACAATGTTGATTCTTCCAATCTAAGAACATGGTATATCTTTCCATCTGTTTGTATCATCTTTAATTTCTTTCATTAGTGACTTAGCATTTTCTGAATACAGGTCTTTTTTCTCCTTAGGTAGGTTTATTCCTAGGTATTTTATTCTTTTTGTTGCAATGGTAAATGGGAGTGTTTCCTTAATTTCTCTTTCAGATTTTTCATCATTAGTGTATAGGAATGCAAGAGATTTCTGTGCATTAATTTTGTATCCTGCTACTTTACCAAATTCATTGACTAGCTCTAGTAGTTTTCTGGTAACATCTTTAGGATTCTCTATGTATAATATCATGTCATCTGCAAACACTAACAGCTTTACTTCTTTTCTGATTTGGATTCCTTTCATTTCTTTTTCTTCTATGATTGCTGTGGCTAAAACTTCCAAAACTATGTTGAATAAGAGTGGTGAGAGTGGACAACCTTGTCCTGTTCCTGATCTTAGTGGAAATGGTTTCAGTTTTTCACCATTGAGAACGATGTTCGCTGTGGGTTTGTCATATATGGCCTTTATTATGTTGAGGTAAATTCCCTCCATGCCTACTTTCTGGAGGGTTTTTAATCATAAATGGGTGTTGAATTTTGTCAAAAGCTTTTTCTGCATCTATTGAGATGATCCTATGGTTTTTCTCCTTCAATTTATTAATATGGTGTATCACATTGATTGATTTGTGTATATTGAAGAATCCTTGTATTCCTGGGATAAACCCCACTTGATCATGGTGTATGGTCCTTTTAACGTGCTGTTGGATTCTGTTCACTAGTATTTTGTAGAGGATTTTTGCATCTATGTTCATCAATGATATTGGCCTGTAGTTTTCTTTTTTGGTGACATCTTTGCCTGGTTTTGGTATCAGGGTGATGGTGGCCTCATAGAATGAGTTTGGGAGTGTTCCTCCCTCTGCTATATTTTGGAAGAGTTTGAGAAGGATAGGTGTTAGCTCTTCTCTAAATGTTAGATAGAATTTACCTGTGAAGCCATCTGGTCGTGGGCTTTTGTTTGTTGGAAGATTTTTAATCACAGTTTCAATTTCAGTGCTTGTGATTGGTCTGTTTATATTTTCTGTTTCTTCCTGGTTCAGTCTCAGAAGGTTGTGTTTTTCTAATAATTTGTCTATTTCTTCCAGGTTATCCATTTTATTGGCATGTACTTGCTTGTAGTAATCTCTCATGTTTCTTTGTTTTTCTGCAGTGTCAATGGTTACTTCTCCTTTTTCATTTCTAATTCTGTTGATCTGAGTCTTTTCCTTTTTTTCTTGATGAGTCTGACTAATGGTTTATCAATTTTGTTTATCTTCTCAAAGAACCAGCTTTTAGTTTTATTGATCTTTGTTATCATTTCCTTCATTTCTTTTTCATTTATTTCTTACCTGATCTTTATGATTTCTTTCCTTCTGATAACTTTGGCTTTTGTTTGTTCTTCTTTCTCTAATTGCTTTAGGTGTAAGGTTAGGTTGGTTATTTGATATTTTTCCTTTTTCCTGACGTCTGATTGTATTGCTATAAACTTCCCTCTTAGAACTACTTTTGCTGCATCCATAGGTTTTGGGTCATCGTGTTTTCAATATCATCTGTTTCTAGGTTCTTTTTGACTTCCCCTTTGATTTCTTCAGTGAACTCTTGGTTATTTAGTAGCGTATTGTTTAGCCTTCATGTGTTTGTATTTTTTAGTTTTTTCCTGTAATTGATATCTAGTCTCAAAGCATTGTGGTTGGAGAAGATACTTGGTACGATTTCAAGTTTCTTAAATTTAACAAGACTTCTTTTGTGACCCAAGATATGATCTATCCTGGAGAATGTTCCATGAGCACTTGAGAAGAAAGTGTATTCTGTTGTTTTCAGATGGAATACCCTGTAAATATCAATTAAGTCCGTATTGTTTAATTTTTCATTTAAAGTTTGTGTTTCCTTACTTATTTTCATTTTGGATGATCTTTCCATTGGTAAAAGTGGGGTGTTAAAGTCTCCTACTATTACTGTGTTACTGTCGATTCTCTCTTTTATGCCTGTTAGCATTTGCCTTATGTATTGAGGTGCTCCAATGTTGGGTGCATAAATATTTACAATTGTTATATCTTCTTCTTGGATTGATCCCTTGATCATTATGTAGTGTCCTTCTTTGTCTCTTGTCATAGTCTTTATTTTCAAGTCTACTTTTTCTGATATGAGAATTGCTACACCAGCTTACTTTTGATTTCCATTTGCATGGAATATCTTTTTCCATCCCCTTACTTTTAGTCTCTATGTGTTCCTAGGTCTGAAGTGGGTCTCTTGTAGACTGCATATATACAGGTCTTGTTTTTGTATCCATTCAGCCAGTCTATGTCTTTTGGTTGGAGCATTTAATCCATTTACATTTAAGGTAATTATCGATATGTATGTTCCTATTACCATTTTCTTAATAGTTTTCGGTTTGTTATTTTAGGTCTTTTCCTTCTCTTGTGTTTCCTGCCTAGATAAGTTCCTTAGCATTTGTTGTAAAGCTGGTTTGGTGGTGCTGAATTCTCTCAACTTTTGCTTGTCTGTTGAGGTTTTAATTTCTCCATTGAATCTGAACGAGATCCTTGCTGGATAGAGTAATGTTGGTTGTAGGTTTTTCCCTTTCATCACTTTAAATATATCCTGCCACTCCCTTCTGGCTTGCAAAGTTTCTGCTGAAAAATCAGCTGTTAACCTTATGGGGATTCCCTTGTGTGTTATTTGTTGCTTTTCCCTTTCTGCTTTTAATATTTTTTCTTTGTATTTAATTTTTGTTAGTTTGATTAATATTTGTCTTGGTGTGTTTTTCCTAGGGTTTATCCTGTATGGGACTCTCTGTGCTTCGTGGACTTTGGTGTCTGTTTCCTTTCCCATGTTAGGGAAGTTTTCAGCTATAATCTCTTCAAATATTTTCCCAGACACTTTCTTTTTCACTTCTTCTTCTGGCACCCCTAAAATTCGAATGTTGGTGCATTTAATGTTGTGCCAGAGGTCTCTGAGACTGTCCTCAATTCTTTTCATTCTTTTTTCTTTATTCTGCTCTGTGGTAGTTATTTCCACTATTTTATCTTCCAGGTCACTTATCCTTTCTTCTGCCTCATATATTCTGCTATTGATTCCTTCTAGAGAATTTTTAATTTCATGTATTGTGTTGCTTATCATTGTTTGTTTGCTCTTTAGTTCTTCCAGGTCCTTGTTAAACATTTGTTTCTTGTATTTTCTCCATTCTATTTCCAAGATTTTGGATCATCTTTACTATCATTACTCTGAATTCTTTTTCAGGTAGACTGCCTATTTCCTCTTCATTTATTTGGTCTGGTGGGTTTTTACCTTGCTCCTTCATCTGCTACATATTTCTCTGTCTTCTCATTTTGTTTAACTTACTGTGTTTGTGGTCTCCTTTTCGCAGGTTGCAGGTTCATAGTTCCTGTTGTTTTTGGTGTCTGCCCCCAGTGGGTGAGGTTGGTTCAGTGGCTTGTGTAGGTCTTCTGCTGGAGGGGACTGGTGCCTGTGTTCTGATGGGTGGGGCTGGATCTGGTCTTTCTGGTGGGCAAAGCCACATCCAGTTGTGTGTTTTGGGGTCTCTGTGAACTTAGTATGATTTTAGGCAGCCTCTTTGCTAATGGCTGGGGTTGTGTTCCTGTCTTGCTAGTTGTTTGGCATGGGGCATCTAGCACTGGAGCTTGCTGGCCGCTGGGTGGAGTTGGGTCTTAACATTGAGGCAGAGATCTTTGGGAGAGCTCTCACCGATTGATATTACATGAGGCCAGGAGGTCTCTGGTGGTCCAATGTTCTGAACTCGGCTCTCACGACTCAGAGGCTCAGGCCTGACACCAGGCAGGAGCACTAAGACCCTGTCAGCCACACTGATCTGGGAATTTAGGTAAAGTCACCAGGAATCAGCTCCAAAAAACAGGGGTTGATTTTAGAAATATACAGAAGGTAGAATCAACAAGATCTGGTAACTGACTAGACGGGGGAGATGAGAAATTGAGGTTTGTACATCCTAGACAATAGCTTGAAGAGGAAACACTGTAATAGGAAACTAGAGTTGTATTGATGAAGGAGAAAATATGGGATGGGGAAAATATTCATATTTTAGAAGCTGATGTGGAACATTTTCCCTGAATATTTTCTGAATGCAACTGGCTAGATGTGTTGACATGGTAAAAATTCTCTTAAATCATCATCACAGACAGGATTTAATGACACATGCTTGAGTACTTACATAAAGAGAACAAATGATATGATTGGTCATTTAAAATAAGATCAGGACAAGCTTATCTTGGAGATGGATAACGTCTCATTTTAATAGGAATCCATTCTGAATCAGATGATAATTATAAAATGAATTATTTTATCTATTTATAATATTGAGTTAACCTACACATATAAAATGTATTAAGTATCTTTTCTATAAATTATATATACAAGATTTACAGTTATAACCTTAATAAATATAAAATTTAAAACAGAAATTTAGCATAGGTTTACTTGTTTAACCTATTAGAGTTCTCAAATGAGAGGGAAAATGTCATTAACTAGGAACAAAACCAATAACAAGGTTAAGAGAAATGGAAAAACAACAGTGACATCTGCTGTCTATTTTTATAGTTTCCTTAGAATTATCCTTGCACTTCAAATCTTTTCCTTCAATTTTCCTCTATATTTATCAGTGTCATGTCTATAACATGAAATGCTTTGCTGACTAGTCACATTCTGTCTACTTCATTGACTTGTTCTCATAAAATAATCTGAAACAAACTGTTTTTTGTTTTGCAGTACGCGGGCCTCTCACTGTTGTGGCCTCTCCCGTTGCGGAGCACAGGCTCCGGCCGCTCAGGCCCAGCGGCCATGACTCATGGGCCCAGCCGCTCCGCGGCATGTGGGATCTTCCCGGACTGGGGCACAAACCCACGTCCCCTGCATTGGTAGGCAAACTCTCAACCACTGTGCCACCAGGGAAGCCCCAAACTGTTTTTAAATACATGATCTGTATCATGGATCTTTAAATAAGCACACCTTTAAATACTCTGATCAGAGATTTCACCAAAATTTAAAATGTATAATAATATTATCTCCAAACTATTGAGAAGTTAATAGTCTTACTGCTGCTGTTCTTTACGTTCCATCAATAATATTTTTATGAAAAATAAATAAAATGACTTTACCTCTAATTTCTATGATATTATTGGGTTGGCCAAAAAGTTCATTCGGGTTTGTCTGTAACATCTTACGAAAACCTGAACGAACTTTTTGGCCAAACCGATATATGAAGCACAATGCAATTACTATGACATAACAGCATTTAGATTCCTCCACAGAAGAACAGAAATGCACAGCTTTAGGACTGGAAAACCTCAGGTTGCTTTCACCACCACTAGGACCAATCTTACAAACAGGAGGGGTAGGCAGAAGTGAAAACATCTCTCCCAGATGTGCAATATCCCAGCAACCCACCTCACGATTGCTAAAATACCACAATCATAGAGTCACTTCCTTGCGTAATGAATTTGTCATGAAGTTCTTACCTATTCCACAATATTCATTTTCATCTTAGAAGAATAAGACATCGGGCCATTAGTGATCAGTAGCTCCCCAGGGGGAGTTAATCAAATTGATTTTCTGTTTGAAGCCACCTAATGAAGGTTTTAGTTGGAGGAGAAAGGAGGATGGTTTTGTTGTTGGAACACTGGCCCAAGAAGGTAGGAAAGTTATGGGGAAAACTGAGAATCAGAGTGTAGGGACACTAAGAAGTTGGTCAAGGGTAGGAAGGAAGGAAAATTTCACAGAAGAGAGAGGTAGAATAACACACAGACAGACATGAACTGCATTACAATTTTGTTCAATTCCCAAAATGCCCATAAAACAATCTTTACATGAATATTGAGTAAGTAGTAACAAAGACCTGTGAAACAATAAAAAATAAAGCACCAGGAAGATTCCTTAACTCTTAAACCAGTGAGGCAAGACCAAAAAACAACAGGAAAGAATGTGTCCCAAGTACATTTATCTTATTTGGGTAGAGAGGCACTTGTTTTTCTTATTTGGTGTAAGAAGGAAGGGATGTTATTCAGTCTAAGATGTGACAAATGACATCCTTCCACTGACAGCACTCACCACAAAACATAATCTGTGGAAGCTGATCTCACAGTTCCACATAAGACAAAACAATGCATATATAAAAATTATTGGTTTGATAAAAGAAAATTCATTTTTAAGGTGACAGTATAAAAAAATCCTCTATTGGGAAGAAGCAGTTTTCATTCTAGGGAAAAGAGAAATTCAAAAGCTCATATGGGAGAAAGAGATCATTTGCTTTGTTTATTTTTTTTTATTTATTTATTTATTTATTTATTTATTTTTGCGATACGCGGGCCTCTCACTGTTGTGGCCTCTCCCGTTGCGGAGCACAGGCTCCGGACGTGCAGGCTCAGCGGCCATGGCTCACCGGCCCAGCCACTCCGCGGCATGTGGGATCTTCCTAGACCGGGGCACGAACCTGTGTCCCCTGCATTGGCAGGCGGACTCTCAACCACTGCACCACCGGGGAAGCCCTGCTTTGTTTATTTTTAAAAATTTTTTTTTGTGGCTGAGCTGGGTCTTCACTGCAGCCCGTGGGCTTCTCTCTAGTTGCAGTGTGCAGACTTCTCTAGTTGTAGTGTGCAGGCTCCAGAGCACATGGGCTCAGTAGTTGCAGCACATGGGTTTCTCTCTACTTGCGGTGCATGGGCTTAATTGCCCTGAGGCATGTGGGATCTTAGTTTCCCGACCAAGGATGGAACCCACATCCACTGCATTGGAAGGCAGACTCTCAACCACTGGACCACCAGGGAAGTCTCTGCTTTGTTTATTCTTGCTTGAACAGACACATTCTAAACTGATCATCAGTGAAGAATAGGATAAACATTCAGGAGCAAATATGTCTATTCTCTTAATCCTGATATTTGAAGAAAATTTATAAAGAACCTTTATATAAAATAAATCTCAGATATTCAATAAAGGCAGTATAATTCAGGAGTCTAAGGTCATGATGAATACCCCAAGCTAATGAAGTAATGTTTTTCAATGAAATCATTATTTGATCATTTAACCTCTAAAAACAGCATCATCAAGCAGATGATGAAAACTGTCACTTGAGAGTACACTGGATATACAAAGATGAGTAAGTCATGGACTCTGACCCATAGAGTTTTCAATAGACAAATAGGATATAAACATATGCAAAACAAAAAAAAATTATTCTTGCCTGTGATTTTCTGGTCCTGCATCACTGGTTTAAGGAATCTTCTTGGTTCTTTGCTTTTCATTGGTCCATTCTTTGTCACTATTTACTCAATGTCCATGTAGAACTTGTTTCATGGGCATTTTGAGTACAGGGTAGGCACCAAGTCAGTTTTCTATAGGGAAATAAGGAAAGGCTCTATTCAGAAGGGAAGTGGGATACACCTTTGAAAATCAGAAGGCATTCAAAATGTGGGCACAAAGGAGACTGGCATCTTATACAGAGAAAGAGATGAGAGGAAGAGATATAAAACAACATGGCATATTAAGAAAACCCAGCTCAGTATGGCTAAGCATGGGACATGAGGAAGGGAGGGGTGAGAGACGGGGCTGAGGGGGAGGCAGGACTCAAGATCCTGGAACTGTTGGTGTGACATGGTTCAATTAAGCTCAACATCCACTTTATACCTACTTTTTGTTTTGTTTCGTTTTTTAGGTATGAGACTGGAGAAACCTTTTCAATCATGTTTACTCTTAAGTAAAGGGCTGCAGATTTCCCCCACTGATTTGGGAAAAGAGGACAATAAGTAATAATAATTTAAAAAACCCAGAATCTTCAAGGGGGGGCAGTTCAAAATTGGCATCATAGGAAGATCCTGACCTCATCTCCCCCATGGACACAACCAAACCTACAGCTACATATAGAACAATTCCCTCTAAAAAAGACCTGAAAACTAGCTGAATGTCTGCTCCATAACAAAGGATAAAAGGGAGACATCCAGATGGGTAGGAGAGGCAGAGACATGGTGTTGCCAAAAACCCTACCCCTGGTGTGGTGACCCATGATCAGGAGGGATCTCACAAATAAAAAGATTCTCCCTGAAGAGCAAGGGGTTTGTGCCCCACATCAGTTCCCCAACATTTGGAACCTGCACCAGAGAGACTAGCCCCAGAAATGTTGGGCTTTGAAAACAACTGGGGCGTACACCCAGGAGATCCAAAGGGCTGTAGGGAACTGAGATTCTGCTCTTAAAGGGCTAGCACACAGACTCATTCATCCTGGGACCCAGCACAAAAGCAGCAGTTTGAAAACCACCTAGACTGGGGTTCCCAACCCCTGGGCCATGGACCACTAATGTTAGGAACCAGGCTGCACAGCAGGAGGTGAGCAGTGGGCAAGCGAGCGAAGCTTCATCTGTATTTACAGTCACTCCCCTTCACTCGCATTACTGCCTGAGCTCTGCCTCCTGTCAGATCAGCGGCGGCATTAGATTCTCATAGGAGCGCGAACCCTACGGTGAACTGTGCATGCGAGGGATCTAGGTTGCACACTCCTTATGAGAATCTAATGCCTGATGATCTGAGGTAGAGCTGAGGCAGTGATGCTAGCACTGGGGAGCGGCTGCAAATACAGATTATCATTAGCAGATAACTTTGCACAGAGACCATAATAAATCAATTGCTTGCAGACTCATATCAAAGCCCTATCGGTGAGTGGCAAGTGACAATTAAGCTGCATCTTATGGACTAGACTGGACATAAGCAACACACTTCGGGTGTCACTGTCTCCTATCAGCCCCAGATAGGACCAGCTAGTTGCAGGAAAACAAGCTCAGGGCTCCCACTGATTCTGCATTGTGCTGAGTTGTTTAATTATTTCATTATATATTACAATGTAAAAATAATAAAGTGCACAATAAACGTAATGCGCTTGAATCATCCCGAAACCGTCCCCTGCCCCGCCCCCGGTCTGTGGAAAAATTGTCTTCCACGAAACCAGTCCCTGGTGCCAAAATGGTTGGGGACCGCTGACCTAGACCACATGTGAAGGAAATTTATTTGCTAACGTTAAAGCATCTGCTGCATGGACAGGTACCTGTTAGGACACTTTTGGAAATGGAGGTGCTGTTAGGCACCATTTTTGTGCTCTTCCTCTACCCTGCCAGTGCCAGCAGGTACACGAAGTCACTGTATTCTCCCACTGCCCTGCTAAAGCCCACAAGCATGCCCTGCCCATGTGCTACCACCCCATCTGAAACCAGTATGGGCTCCCAGCCCAGCATTCTCCAGCTGCCCTGCTAAAACCAGCAAGGGTTCCCTGCACACACATTCTCCTGCTGCCTAGATAAAGCTGGCAGGTGCATGTAGCCCACACAGGGGACACCCTTTGAGCACCCGGCTCTAGTGGCCAGGAGGGCTTGCATTTCTGTACCACATGGGACTGAACATTCAGAGAAACAGTACTTGGCAGGCTACCATCCCCAGGGCACTGCACAGACAGCAAACGAAAACACATCCCGTCTTCCTGAGAAAAAGGCCTATTTACTTGTCTTGGAGCTTCAGTCTAAGGGGTTTGCCACACACCTAGAGGCTGCAGAGATGCTCTCAGGGAATGCAGACCAAGGGACATCATCTTAATTCTCCCCCTTGGCCTTGCTAGAGCTCACCAGTACCTTCCAGAAAGGAGCTTATACCCTCATCTGTAGCCCTGCTTTTGTTGTCAACAAGACACCTCCAGACCTGGACTGAAGGTAACTAGGTTTTATATTTGCGGTCCCACAGGACTGTATACATTTGCATACTTTAAAAGCAGCTTCCTGAGGGTCTGGTTTCCAATCAGCCTGAAACTAGGTGGTGACTGAGATCCCTCCCTTTGGAACACTGACAGGTCCTGGCACACCCTCAACAACTGGGACATAACTACAATAAATCAGCCTTCTTAGACAATCACATTTGAGAGACAACAAAGCTAGCACAAGGTTGAACAATAAGGTGCATCTTCTATATAAGGCCACTCAAGAAGACTAGGAGAAGTAGCTATTTTGCCTAGTATATAGAAATAAACACAGAGAATCAAGAAAAATAAGAAAACAGAGGAATATGTTCCAACAAAAGAACAAACTAAAACCCCATAAAAAACCTTAATGAAACAAAGATAAATAATTTGCCTGATAAAGAGTTCAAAGTAATGGTCATAAAGATGCTAACCAAACTTGGCAGAAGAATGGAGGAACACAGTGAGAACTTCAACAAAGAGACAGAAAAAAGATTTTTGAAGAACCAATCAGAACTGAAGAATACAATAACTGAAATGGAAAATACATTAGAATGAATCAACAGCAGGTTAGAGGATGCAGAAGAATGGATCAGTGATTTGAAAGACAGGGCAGTGGAACTCACCCAAACAGAGTAGAAAAAAGAAAAACAAAACTAAGTAAATATAGCTTAAGGGACATTTGGGACAACATCAAGTGGAATAACATTCACATTTTAGGTGTCCCAGAAGGAGAAGAGAGAGAGAAAGGAGCAGAAAACTTATTTGAATAAATAATAGCTGAAAATTTCCCTAACCTGGAGAAGGAAACAGATACCCAGAGCCAGGAGCCCAGAGAGTTCCAGAGAAGATGAACCCAAAGATCCACACCAAGACACATTATAGTTAAAATGCCAAAAGCTAAAGATAAAGAAAGAATCTTAAAAGCAGTAAGAGAATAACAATTTGTTGTATACAAGGGAACCCTCATTAGACTATCAGCAGATTTTTCAGTAGAAACTCTGCAGGCCAGAAGGGAGTGCACGATATAGTCACAGTGCTGAAAGGAAAAAACTTCCAACCAAAAATGCTCTACCAGAAAAGCTGTCATTCAGAATTTAAGGACAGATAAAGAGTTTTCCAGACAAGCAAAAGCTAAATGAATTCATCACCACTAAAGTGGTCTTATAAGAAAAGTTAAAGGAATTTCTTTAAGCTGAAACAAAGGGCACTAATTAGCAACAACAAAAAAAATATGAAAGTAAAAATCTCACTAACAAAGGTAAGTGTAGAGTAAAGGTAGTGAATTAATCACTTATAAAGCTAGGATAAAGGTTAAAAGACAAAAGTAGTAAAAAATTAACTACAACCACAAAAAGTAACTATAATTAGTTATGGGATACACAAAATAAAAAGATGTAAAATGTGACATAAAAACATAAAACATGAAAGGGAGGTAAAAATGCAGACTTTTAGAATGCATTTAAACTTAATTTGCTATCAACGTAAAGTAGACTGTTATATATACAGGCTATTATGTGAACTTCATGGTAAATAGAAAGCAAAAACCTATAGTAGTTACACAGAAAATAATGAGAAAGAAATCTAAGCATAACACTAAAGTCATCAAACATCAAGGGTAAGGAGTAAGAGAAGAAAGGAACAGAGAGAAACTACAAAACACTCAGAACACAATTAATAAAATGGCAATTAAGTACCTACACATCAATTTAAATATAAATGGGATAAATTCTCCAATCAAAAAAATACAGATTGGCTGAATAAATGAAAAAAGAAGGCCCATCTATATTCTGCCTTCAAGAGAATTACTTCAGATGCAAGGATACACACAGACTGAAAGTGAAGGGCTGGAAAAAGACGTTTCATGCAAATGAAACCCAAAATAAGCTGGGGTAGCTATACTTATATAAGACAAAATATACTTTAAAATAAAGACTGTAATAAAAGACAAAGATGGGCATTACATAAAGACAAAGGGGTCAATGCAACAAGAATATATAACATGTGTAAATACTTATGCACCTAACATAGGAGTGCCTAAATATATAAAGCAAGTATTAACCTAAAGGAAGAAATTGACAGCAATACAATAATAGTAGGGGAATTTAGTACCCCACTTACATCAATGGGCAGATCATCCAGACAGAAAATCCATAAGGAAACATCTGCCTTAAAAAACAGATTAGCTCATGTGGACTTAATAGATACACACAGAATATTCCATCCACCTTCTCAAGTGTGCATGGAACATTCTCCAGGGTAGATCACATGTAAGGTCACAAAGCAAGTCTCAATAAATTGAAAAAGACTGAAATCATATCAAGCATTTTTTCCAACCACAATGGTATGAAACTGGAAATCAATTACAGGAAGAAAACTGCACATTTTTCAAATATGTGGAGATTAAACAACATGCTACTAAACAACCAAGTGGATCAACAAAAAGAATCAAAGGAGAAATCAAAAACACCTTGAGACAAAAGAAAAATGGAAATATAATATGCCAAAATCTGTGGGATGCAGCAAAAGCAGTTCTAGGAGAAAAGCTCAGAGTGATGCAGGCCTACCTAAAGAAACAAGAAAAATCTCACATAAACAATCGAACTTTACACCTAAAGGAACTAGAAAAAGAACAATTGAAGCTCACAGTAAGTAGAAGGAAGGAAAATAGAAGATCAGAGTGGATATAAATAGAGACTAAAAAGACAACAGAAAAGTTCAATGAAACTAATAGCTGGTTCATTGAAAATATATATAAAATTGACAAAGCTTTAGCTAGACTCACTAAGAAAATAAGAGAGGGGGTTCAAAAAAACAAAATCAGAAATGGATTAAAGACTTGAACATAAGACCTGAAATCATAAATCTCCTAGAAGAAAACCTAGGCACTAAACTCCTTGACATCAGTCTTGCCAATGTTTTTTTTTTGCATCTGAATCCAAAAGCAAAGGTAACAAAAGTAAAAATAAATAAGTGGGACTACATCAAACTAAAAAGCTTCTGCACAGCAAAGGAAATCAGCAACAAAATGCAAAGGCAACCTGCTGAATGGGAGAAAACATTCACAAATCATCTCTCTGATAAATGGGTAATATCCAAAATATATAAAGAACTCATACAACTCAATAACAAAAACAAAAAATCTGATTTTAAAAATGGGCAGAGGAACTGAATAGCCATTTTTCTAAAG
Organism: Phocoena sinus; assembly: GCF_008692025.1. NCBI lineage: Eukaryota > Metazoa > Chordata > Mammalia > Artiodactyla > Phocoenidae > Phocoena > Phocoena sinus. Next base: position 118,101,564 of record NC_045764.1, on the reverse strand, counting down.
AAGACAGACAGATGGCCAACAGACACATGAAAAGAAGCTCAATGTCACTAATCATCAGGGAAATGCAAATCAAACCACATGAGATATCACCTCACACCTGGCTATTATCAAAAAGACAACAAATAACATGTGCTGGCGAGGATGTGGAGAAAAGGGAACACTCATGTACTGTTGGTGGGGATGTCAACTGGTGCAGTCACTATGGAAAACAGTATGGAGGTTCCACAAAAAATTTAAAATAGAACTACTGTATGATGCAGCAGTTCCACTTCTGGGTACATATCTGAAGAAAATGAAAATATAAATAGGAAAAGATATAAGCACCCTTATGTTCATTGCAGCATTATTTGCAACAGCCAAGATATGGAAACAACCTAAGTGTCCATCAGTGGATGAATATATAAAGATGTGGTGTATATATATCCAATGGAATATACTCAGCAATAAAAAAGAATGAAATTTGCCATTTGAGGGGCTTCCCTGGTGGCACAGTGGATAAGAATCTGCCTGCCAATGCAGGGGACACAGGTTCAATCCCTGGTCTGGGAAGATCCCACATGCCACGGGGCAACTAAGCCCGTGTGTCACAACTACTGAGCCTGTGCTCTACAGCCCGTGAGCCACAACTAATGAAGCCCGCATGCCTAGAGCCCGTGCTCCACAACAAGAGAAGCCACCACAATAGGAAGCTTACGCACCGCAACAAAGAGTAGCCCCTGCTTGACACAACTAGAGAAAAGTCCGTGTGCAGCTACAAAGATCTAACATAGACAAAAAAAAAAAGAAAGAAATTTGCCATTTGAGACAATGTGTTTAGACCTTAAGGGTATCATGTTAAGGGAAATGAGTCAGACAGCAAAGGACAAATACTGCATGATTTCATTTATATGTGAAATTTAAAAAACAAAGCAAAACAAAACAAAACTCATAAATGTGGAGAATAGATTGGTGGTTGCCAGAGGGGAGAAGTTGGGGGTGGAGAGAAATGGTGAAGGGTGTCAAGAAGTAAAACTTCTTGTCATAAAACAAATAAGTTATGGGGATGTAATATACAGAATGGTGACTATTGGTAATAATATTGTATTGCATATTTGAAAATTGCTAAGAAAATAAATCTTACAAGTTCTCATCACAAGAAAAAACCTTGTAACTTTGTATGGTGACAGATGATAACTAGACTTACTGTGATGATCATTTCACAATGCATATAAATATCAAATCAGTATGTTATAAACCTGAAACTAATGTATTATATGTTAATTATCCCTTAATTTTATGTTATTTTTTTTAAATAAATTTATTTATTTTATTTATTTTTATCTTCGGCGGTGTTGTGTCTTCATTGCGGCGCGTGGGCTTCTCATTGCAGTGGCTTCTCTTGTGCAGCATGGGCTCTAGGCGCACAGGCTTCAGTAGTTGTGGAACGTCGGCTCAGTAGTTGTGGCTCACGGGCTGTAGAGCGCAGGCTCAGTGGTTGTGGCACACGGGCTTAGTTGCTCGGCGGCATGTGGGATCTTCCCGGACCAGGGCTCGAACCCATGTCCCCTGCATTGGCAGGCAGATTCCCAACCACTGTGCCACCAGGGAAGCTCCTATCCCTTAATTTTAAAGAATAAATAAAATTTTAAAGTTTTTTAAAAAGTAAGTCTTTATACATTTTTCCAAAAAATGTAATAGAAAAATAAATGAGAACATGAAAATGAGGACAATGTCCTAATAAATGGTAAAGGTTTATCATTTTAAATGCCTTCTTTGCATACTTAGTGCCTGAGAAGTTTTTATCACTAAGTTACAGACTTAAGAACAACTGGAACAATAAACCATTCAGAGATACCAGTTGTCTTCATTAAACATTCTTTCTGGGCACACAGCTAGAAATTTTCCATTCATTCAGCATTTTTTCATGGGTAAAATAATCTTAGACCTTTCCCAAGGGCATATGTCCCAGGACTTAATGGGTCTGGACAGATATCTGGCTAGGGCTATGAGAGCCACCTGAATTCCAGAAAGCTTTTTGGTTCCAGCAAGGAAATCTTATGGGTGTTTTTCTTTTTTTCACCACTGCATCTGCAACAGGTAGGTGGCTTCTGAAATGAGAATTTAAGTGATCTTTGCAAAGAAAGCCCACACCTGGAGTCATGACAAATAAGGACAAAGAAGGTAAGACACTGATCCAAGTCAGTGATTGCTCTGATTGACTTATCTTTTAGGAACAATATGTCTTACAAACTCTATAATTCTACTTGGAATATCAAAACTTGGATCAATAAAGAGCACACTAAATACGAAGGAGATAGCGTGAGGAAACTTGGGCTCATAGCTAGGTCCTTAGTATTCATTAGTGTCTTTCACTTCTATAAGTATACATATATGATTCTTTATAATGTAATTAAAAGGAGATAACAGAAGGAACATATATTAGAAACACTTAGTTGAATATCTCTTCTACATTTTACTCTTGCACAGACAAACAAATATTTCTTTTAGGACACAAAAACCTCTCCTATACAATAACATGTAAGACTTCACACAGAAAACTCCTCAGTTTCCTACATTTGCTTTTCCTATTTCATTCTTTCATAAACAAATCCATTTCTAACAAGTTCGCAGGTGATGTCAGTGGTGCTGGTTCATGGAACATACTTGGAATATGAAGTCTTTCAAGCATAATGAGCATAACTCACCTGTCTAAGAAAGACTTTCCTAATTCCTGCACAGAAGGGATCCACCCAGGAGACTCATTAGTTCCTAGCCCGTGACTCCCCTATGGAGCACTCACATTGGTTCTCTGGCTTTCTTTGGTAAATATGCATCCTCTGTCTTAACTTCCTCATCAAATTCTATGCAATTTTGAGCAGAGCAACTAAATCTACATTCAGTGATGAGAGGTGGTGATAATAATGGCAAAATGAATCTACAGTCAGACAGCTATAGGTCCAAATCGTACTCCTGCCTACCTAGCCAAGTGACCTTGGGAAAGTAGTCTAACCAGTCTAAACCTTAATTTCCTCATCTGTAAAACAGAGATGCCAATAATAAGTACTTCAAAAGTTTATTCTGAAGTTTACATAAAATAATCCATGTAGCATCACCTGGTGAGCACTCAACAAATGCTAGTTATTAATATAATCACAATGCCACAGTATCTACATCTCTATTGATGATAGCATTTGAAACTCACAAGTTGATTTAGCCTAGCAGAATATGTTACTCTCACAACCACCAGCAATGCACAGCCTCTAGGTATATTAATCAATTTTTTCTTACAAATACTAAGTGAAGATCAACACCTGAAATCTTTGCATGTATATTCCAGCATATGGAGTATTTATAATTTTGTATTTATCATTGCAGCTTTCAAATATGCAATACAATATTAGTAACCTGCCACCTGAAACTCTATTAATTAGGGCTTTTACTTGCAAACAATAGAATTGAATGAGCTAGTTTTAGCATAAACAGATCTATAGAAGAATATTAGCTACCTCACAGAATCCCTGAAAAGGTCAAAGAACAAGGCTTGGAGGCTCACGGAGTCAGTGAGCCAAGAACAACACAGTGAGAAGAAAAGCATAGCTACACTGTGTGTCTGTCCTAAGAAACTCTATTGACATCCTCACTCACAAGCTAGTACGCTTGGTTCTGAATGCCCGAAGTCCTCACAGCCACGCTGACAAATTCATCACCTTCACAACCATGCTTATGGAAGGTCCAGTCTCCCTGCATATAAAAAACATCTCACATGACTTGGTTTTATATCGCAATCTTGTACATGTGCTTTATAGTGACAGTGGAGCCTGGGAATGTAATCCATTGCTTTCCAGACAAAGACTATCTAGAGGAGGGTTGGAATGGTTGTTGAGCGAGCCAACCTATAGTATTTGCTACAACCTTATGAGTATTGGTAGGTGGCAGAGCCTGCTATGCACTATAGAAAAGAAAATGTCAAATAATCACCTTCTTAGTGGCCCTCACAGCTGGAAAATGGGCCCATGACCTAAGTTCCATCAGTCTTAGATGTATCCATTCTAGTTTTAATTGTGAACAGTGACACAAAAGAGAGGAGAATGTGAGCAATTTACTCTTACAATGACAAGAGATAGAGCATGATAATATGGCTATTGCAGCAGTGCTAGTGGCCTCAATCCAAAGTCCACTATTACTGCTGTCTGTGTTGCAAAGTACAGCACTCAGTCTCAGCAGCAGTGGTATCCTTAGAGGACATGATTTGGAGCACTGTTCCTAGCTCTATATCCCTGGAGATTCTGTGTAATTAAATGTCCTAAAAAATAATTCATTTTCTGCTTACATTATATAGAGTTGCTTTAAGAACTCTAACAAGTAAATTGGTACCAGTTATAGCTGCAGCCAATAGTCCCTCAAAAAAATGGAATTGGATATCTGGCCTGGTTGAAAATAAAAACAATGAAAATCCAGCCAGTATTAAGAGATGGGAATGTGCAAGCCCATGGGACAAATTATCAAATTATCACCTTAAAGAAGTCCTCATTGAACAAGGAGCACATAACCCATTGCCACAGAAGTATATGACAGATGTGAGGAATTCAAGAACTATGGAGCATGGAGGTTGCTTCTAACAGTGCTATACTGCTTAAAAGAAAAGAATGACAAGCTGAAATCACAAATTCTTGTCTAGAGGCATGACGTGAAATCCCAAATTTCTCTGACTGATAAAAGAATCTCTTATCGCTTTCAGCCTCAGGGCTGAGATAACTGAAAACCAAACTGAAACTTTGATCCTGCAAGTTTCTAAATTATAATGTCAGCTGAATTCACAACCCACTGAGATCACTTATATGAAAGTAAAAGCACTGATCAGAATAGAACAAAACTGAGATATGGAATGGGGGAAATGGATGAATTTGGATGTCATAAATTCCCCAAACTCACCAAATCCCAGGACAAGCCGTTGCTGGGAAAGTCAGTCTCATTTACCTTGTCAGGTAAGGCACAGGAGGAATAAATTATCTATGGAAATGGAGGGGGCTGTCACAAAAATCAAGTTCTTTAGGTAGCACAGATAGCAGAGCTGATGGCAGCTTCCAGAATCCACTGCTAGGTATGCCAACGGTGCAAGCTGTAGTTCTTAGCAGCAGTGACAGCAATGTCCCCACTGAGCTAGTTCTGCAGCGTGATTTGGACTGTTGTTCCCATCTGCATAGTCCCAAGACTGGTTCTCTAGCTCAGTGTCCTTTGAATAAATAATTTTCTTCTTAAATCAGCCAAAATTGGTTTCAATTGCTTACGACTGAGAACTATTATGCTTAAATTTTAAAATAATGTCTTATTTTACCCTTGACCCTCCCGCCCCACCAAAAAAATGGCGTCAAGATGTAAAACATTTCAACTCTGTTTGAGGCTTTAGAACAATAAGTCCATAACTAGTCTAAATTTTTCTTATAATAAGAACTCATGCTTAGAGTGACAGGCTCCCTGCCTGGAAAATTTAATAACAGATTCATGGCTCTTTGCTACTTACAGAGAAAATTTATTCCCTTACACCTTTATTCATCCTTGTCTCTTTTATATGCAGTATTATTATTTACAGTTTTCCAGTGGATTATCAAAGAAAAGGCAAAAACAAACTACTCCCTATGTAGCAGCAGTCATCTAATTTATCAAATCATAACCTACAAATTCCAACATGAGCAATTGCCTGGTCAATCTAACACCATGACAAACTAAATGCCTGATAAACAGTCACAATCCCTTAGAAAATTTATGGCAAAGACTTTCAAAACCTCCAGCAAAGGGCATTATTGGTGTGATAGTGAAAAACCATAGATCAAGCACAAGCCTATACACTGTTGATAAGGCTATTTAAGTACTTAAAAACTGGACAATTAATATATACATTTGGGAGGTTTTTTTAGCTGTAAAGAAAGTCATTTTGCTGCATGAGACCCATAATAGGTCACTAGTCTCATGGTTACTCAATTGGGCTATTTATGCACCTTTCCAGATTTGCTCCAGCCCACCATCTCCTGGGCCTTGGATGCTTATTCAAGGAGAACCCAGCCATCCCAGCTGTCCCCTGTCTCCTCATCTCCTAACACCACTTCAAGCAAGCTTCAGCATGGCTTTCATCAGAGATATCACAGCAGTGGCCACAGTGGCTCCTCCCACCACTTCTAGGTTCAGATGAAGCTAGGCTGGGTCCTTGTCATTCAAGTGTCAAAACATTCATTCATTTCCTCTCTCTTTCTCTCTCTCTCCTCTCTCTTTATTATCATCATAATACTTGCCACTAATTGATTATTCTTGTTCATGTGAGCTCCATGACACCAGGAATTTTATCATCTCTCTCGTTCAACACTGTATCCCAGTACCTCTAGAATAGTGCTCAGGATGCAATAGGAGTTCTACTAAGTTTCTGTGAATAAATGAAGATTGAAATTTTCCTACTGGGTTTAGTTACAAAGAGATGATGAGTGACCTTTCCCATTTCAACAGAGTTCTGACAGAGAAGCCTAATTGGAGAGGATGGGAAATGAGAAAATCAATACAGAGGGTGTAGTTCTTCAGAGAAGTGTAATTGTGGATGGGGGCTTGCTGGTAGGGTGAGGTAGACATAGGAAGGCTTTTTAAAGATAAGCAGATGAGGATATTTAAATGCTAATGGGAGGGGAAGAACTCTGGATTCACTGCTGTTATTCTTATCTCATCCATTCACTCACTCACTCTCTTGGGTTTAGGAAACCCAAGATGATAATAAAATGACTAGCATACACTTTTCAGGAAAAGTATATGCTGTGGGAAATAGTTTCAGTAACCAACATATTTGTGTGACAGCACCATTTATGAATGCAGTGAAGTGAAAAAACAAGCTGAACTTTTTGTCACTAACCTTCAGTAGGATAGCACTTTTCCAGACAAATTCAATCTTTTCTGACTCTGAAAGAACAATTTTATGTTGAAAGGACTCTATGTTCAAGGAAGAGACTTTTAGTATTAAACCTTAGGACTGAGAAGATTACAATGGCTAATGTAATGAATAAAAATAAATAATAATTGTTTCCTCATAAAATACCTACTTTAGGTAGTGGGTTTAAAAACAGTTAAAGGTGAAAGCCTTTCAATGTTGATTATTTTCAAATCTTTCATCAACTCCATAAAATATCATTTTTAAGTGGTCAGCTTTTGCCCTTTTATTCTTTCAAAGGAAACTCGACTTATCCCGATAAAGTTTCTTGAGATAAAATTTTCATAGTATAACACAGTCATCTTAGGTGAGCTCGATACATGATTATCCCAGAGGAAATAGTAGAAATAAGTGATATAATAGTAAAAGCACTTTAGTCCTATCTTTAAATTTATGATTCTGTTTATAAAAGTAATACATATTAGAAGGCAAACTAAGAATATGCCCCAATTCCTATTCCTGCCTAAAATATACTTAGAATTAATTTTAATATTTTATTTTTACCCTTTTTTTTTTTTTTTTTTTGCGGTACGTGGGCCTCTCACTGTTGTGGCCTCTCCCGTTGCGGAGCATAGGCTCCGGACGTGCAGGCTCAGCGGCCATGGCTCACGGGCCCAGCCGCCCTGCGGCATGTGGGATCTTCCCGGACCGGGGCACGAACCCGTGTCCCCTGCATTGGCAGGCGGACTCTCAACCACCGCGCCACCAGGGAAGCCCAATATTTTATTTTTAAAAAAGAAAAAATCCATATGAACTCTAGAGAATAAGAACAAAGGCCCTCAGCATATTCTAAGTAACAAAGAAACCCTAAAAATCAGAAGGCAGATGGAGTTGGAAATATGAAGGAAAGCATAGTCCAAGCACAGAAAAGACAGAAACTATGAGATGGAGATATGCCAGGAGTACTCCAGGCGCTGAAGTGGCAAAAACTGGTGGGAGGCGAGGGTCTGGAAAACTGCTCAGATCATTGTTAGGAGAACCACATTTAGTGCATCCAGGTGGGTCAGCAACTCTGGGGCAAATTGTTAGGATTATCACCAATCTTTCCCTTCCCACATTCACACCCTTGCAGTGTGATATCGCAGCTCCTCCCAACAAGAAGTGGAATCTATTTCCCCACACTCTGAATCTGAGTTGACCATTTGACTTGCTTCAGTCAATGGACACTAGCAAATATGATACAAGCAAACGTGATTGAAAATCTTGTTTTCTTATACTTAGAACCCTGAGACAACCATGTGAACAAGCCCCAGCTGACCTTCTAAAGGATGAGCCCTCATGGAGTAGACTCAAGGTGTTCAGCCAACTGCCAGACATGTGAGTGAGACCATTTGAGACCAGTTCTGCAACCAACCTACCAACTGACAGGAGAATAGTAAAGCCACAGAACCTCTTGCTGGTCACAGAAGTGTGAACAAGATCAGCAGAGAAAAGCAGAGCAGCCTAGACCAGATGCACCACCCATCAGACCCACAAAACTGTCAGCTAAATAACTGTGCTATTGTATTAAGCCACTAAGTTCTGGAGAGGTTTTTCTGTTGATGTTACAACCACAGATAATTGACATAACCTCCCCTTCTACTACTGGACCAATCAATCCATAACAAAGTCAGCTGTCTCTGGGAAGAGTAGTTAGTATGAATGCATACCTCGCCAAGGAAAGTCAAGGTTTCTGGTGGCTGGCACCATCTAGGAGAAATAAGAAATATCCAGAAACAGAATACTGGCTCACCCTTCCCCACAATAACTGAACCAAGCTGTGGTAAACAGAAACAACATTCACTGGCTGATCACAGGGACTCTCAAATACAAAGATGAACACACAACCAAAAATCACCGAAATATTTAAGGAAAACAATACAATAAAAGAGAAGAATTAAACAGAAGAAATGAGAACACATGAACTAAGCAAGAATAAATATTAGAGGAAACAAAGTAAATTTAAAATAAATTTAATTAATAACCTTAATGAAATAAGAAAGGACAAACTATGATGAAACAAGAGTCAGGCTATAAAAAGAATCAGAGATCTTACAAATGAAAAATGCAATTGTCAAAATAAAAACTCAATATATGGGCTAGAAAAAAAAAGAATGAACACAGCTAAAAATTAAAGATACCCACACTATATTACAAATAGAACAAAAAGATGAAATATATTAAAACATTTTTAATTAGCTAGTACTAGTATATTAATATTAAATTTTCCTGATTTTAATTCATTATAATATGGTTATAAAAGAGAACACCCTTGTGCTCTTAGGAATTACACACTAAAGTGTTTAGGGGTAATAGGATACTAACTCTGTGACTTTCAAATGGTTCTAGAAAAAAAAATTATATACATACAAAGAGAAAGAATGATAAAGCAAATGGGGCAAGTGGTCAACAGCTTCTAAATCTGGTGGGAGGCTATGCAGAAGTACTTTGTACTTTTCCTGCATTGTTCCTGTAAGTTTGAAATTATTTCCAAATAAATGGTATAAAAATTGTAAACTACATGGAGGATAAATCCAGAAGATCCAGCCTTCATCTATCAAAGTTCCAAAAGAAATGACCAGAGAAAAATGGAGCAGGGAAAATAAAGAAAAATAATGGAAGACACACTCCTGTAATTGAAGAAAGACTCTGGTCTTGAAATTGAAGGAATGAGGAGGATGAACATAAAAGGACTCGCATCTGGACACATTTTTTATATAAAGTCAAAATAGTAAAAGCTTTGAGAAAAAGATGGGGGTTATTTACCAAAAAAAAAAAAAAAAAACAATCTGACTGGTATCACATCACATCAACTCTAGATGCAAGAAGACATGAGAAATATCTTCAAAGCTCTGAATGAAAATTATTTTGAATCTAAAATTTTCTATATTCAATCAAAATGTTATTTGAATATGAAAGCAAAGTAAATATATTTTCAGATCCCCAAGGATAAAGAAATGTTATTTCCTATAAACCCTCTGGAAACAATATGTGGCATATCAAAACACCAAACTGTACATCTTAAATATATACAACTTTTGTCAATTATGCCTCAATAAAGCTGGGGGTGGGGTAGGAGAATCAAGCAAATAAAACAAGCAAATAAACCAGAAAAAACAAGCAAATAAAGAGACTCTAAGAAATAAAGAAGAAACAATAACTAGCAATGAAACCAATAAAACCTTAGCTAAGCAAATTTTAATATTAAATAATAATGATCTGTAACTATTATCTCTGATGATCTCAATATGGGAGCAAGAGGCTGAAAGAAGGCAGAATAAAGTAAAAACTACTGAGGTTCCTGCTTTGTTTAGCAAGGATAAATTTACTGATTTCTTTTGGATACTGACAGAAAAATATGTTTAAATGTATGTCTTAAAAAATAAAGGTTACCTTCTGGAGTCTAGAGGAATAGGATGTATAATTTCCTAACAATAAGAAGGAAAAACCAGAACACAAATATTTTGATCAAAACCAGAGCAGAGGGCTTCCCTGGTGGCACAGTGGTTGAGAGTCCGCCTGCCGATGCAGGGGACACGGGTTCGTGCCCCGGTCCGGGAGGATCCCACATGCTGCGGAGCAGCTGGGCCTGTGAGCCATGGGCACTGACCCTGCGCATCCGGAGCCTGTGCTCCGCAACGGGAGAGGCCACAACAGTGAGAGGCCCGCGTACCGCAAAAAAAAAAAAAAAAACCAGAGCAGAAAATTAGGAAGATGAAAGGAATAAATAATTTTAAAGTATATAAAATAGATACTACAAATTAACATGTCAAAAATGATTTCCAGACATATCAGCAATGGCAACAAATGGCAAGTTACATAAAGTCCTCTATTAAAAGTAGAAAATCATGTTGCATTATTGAACTCAGCTATAAGCTATCTATCCAGGACACATCCAAAACAAAATAACACAGAATAAAAATATAGAGACGTTAAGAGAATTTTTAAAGTAAAGTAAGTATAGTAAATCGAAGTATAATTAAAGGTCAAAATAAACAGTAGATATGTATATATATAGTTAGGTGTTTCACATGATAAACACATGGTCAAGAAATATGAAATTCTAAGCATAGTCTTAAAATATGTAAAATCTGGGCTTCCCAGGTGGCGCAGTGGTTGAGTCTGCCTGCCGATGCAGGGGACGCGGGTTCGTGCCCCGGTCCGGGAAGATCCCACATGCCGCGGAGCGGCTGGGCCCGTGAGCCATGGCCGCTGAGCCTGCGCATCCGGAGCCTGTGCTCTGCAACGGGAGAGGCCACAACAATGAGAGGCCCGCATACCGCAAAAAAAAAAGTAAAATCTGATAGAAATGCAAAAATAAAACTACAATCACAGTAGGGGACTATAATATTCTCTCAGTTCATGACAAATAAAGTACTCAAATACAAACAGGGATATAGAAATTTTAAACAAAACAACTACGGTTTGATCTAGTTTACATGCAGAAAAGGAATATAGAATAATCTGCTTACTTAATCATGCTGACCAGAATTTCAACAATGATCTTAGAGTTCACATAATTCTTCTCCAAATTTATTTCTGACATTGAAGTTTGTTCCAAACCAATCCTCATATCATTACTGGCCAAATACTATAAAACAACTCCACAATGTGAGGTCTTAGTGATAGCACCTCCTGAAAGTTAACAAACACATCAGAAAAGAAGGAAAGCCTGGGTTTGAAGGAATGCTATAAAACAGTGGCAGATGGTAAAGCCATTCTTTGACATGGAAAATTGGGAAACCAATGCATTTAGAGTAGAAAGTATAGCACATATCCTGTATTTATTACTGAGTTTAAAAGGTGTAACTATAAAATGGTATATGACCTTTTAAAGTCATGGGTTCATTGAAAACTTTGACATTTGTAAGCACAGCATCTGTTATATGCCATTCATTCTTCTTTCCCTTACTGTTGTGCACACAAATAACTGTATTATCTTGCTCAGCAAATTTGATTTAACCCAAAGTTGAGTGAGTTAAAGTGATAGTGATTCACGCTGCAAAATAATATCTTAAGGAAAAAGCCTGATTTGACCAGTAAAATCCTTTTAAGACAGAAAAAAATTTTCAATAGAATTAGACATGTTGAAATTGCTAGTCTTTCTTATTTGACCGTAATCGTTTACCTTCCAAAATTGTCCTTTACAAAATTATGAGATTGAGTCCTACCCAAACATCTCTTAAGGGAAAAGCAAAGATGATGGTAACTCTAAAAGATTTCACAAAATTTATCAATTCATTCTACCAAATATTGTACTGCAAATCACAAAAGAACCTTGCATATCTGCATGCCAACACAATACATATTAAAACATTTGAATGAGGTAAGAGTAGAGAAATTTTAGGTTGAAAGGATGACTCTCCAGCATTATGTTGAAAGGTGGAGATATCTAATTCATATCCTCCAAACTGTGATAGAACTTTGAGACTAAAAAACGAAGCAGGAAACTCCATAAAATGGAACTATGAAATTTGTTGTGGGTAACTTACATACAGGCAGGATTGGGCAGATGATGATCAAGAGGCAATGCAGCCGTGCTCTGCCAACATAAGGGGTACAAGGAGATCTAAAGAGGCCAAGGCTAAAAACAGAATCTGACTACAAAGTGAGAAGCACTTCTGCACCCATGAGAATCGAGAACAGGGAGGTGGCGGGCGGTTACTCCTCCCAGGGATCTCATGACCATTAACCATCTGTGTCAGCAAAAGGCATTCTTCCAGTTTTCATATCAGTTGAAGACAAGAGTAAAAGCTGATAGGGAGGGCTTCCCTGGTGGCGCAGTGGTTTAGAGTCCGCCTGCCAATGCAAGGGACAGGGGTTCGATCCCTGGCCTGGGAAGATCCCACATGCCATGGAGCAACTAAGCCCGTGCGCCACAGCTATTGAGCCTGCGCTCTAGAACCCATGTGCCACAACTACTGAAGCCCGCGTGCCAAGAGCCTTTGTTCTGCAGCAGGAGAGGCCACGACAATGAGAGGCCCGTGCACTGCAGCGAAGAGTGGCTCCTGCCGCAGCTAGAGAAAGCCCAAGCACAGCAACAAAGACCCAACACAGCCAAAAATAAAAACAAACAACAAACAAACAAAACAAAACAAAAAGCTGATAGGGAACTTATCTGGCTTGGGCACATTTCTTGTGAGTAGGTGAAAGCTCAGTCACACAGAAAGGGGAGGGGATAGGACTGAAGGCCTTAGATGGAGCTGACAAAATGGAGTGTGTGGTTCAGCCACACATACTGACACGTGATAATATATAAACATATAGGATGTGTTTACAGTAATGGATATTGAACATCTTTGATAATCATTTATAAAGATTTTAGGAAAAAAAATCTGCAACATAATATAAGAGGTTACCGTATTAGTTTCCTGGACCTGCTTTAACAAAATACCACAAAAAAAGGTATCAAACAACAGCAATTTATTGTCTCACAATTCTGGAAGCAAGAAGTCTAAGATCAGGTGCTGGCAGAGCCAGTGCCTTCTGAAAACTTTGAAGGAAAAATCTGTTTCATGCCTCTCTTCCAGTTTCTGGTGGTTTGCTGACAATCTTTGGTGTTTCTTGGCTTGTAGAGACATCACCCCAATCTCTGCCTTCATTTTCATATGGCATTCTCCCTGTGTACATGTCTATCTCTGTGTCCAAATTTCCCTTTTATATAAGGATACCAGTCACACTGGATTAGGTCCAACCCTAATGACTTCATTTTAATTTGATTACCTCTGTAAAGACCCTATCTCCAAATAAGGTCACAGTCAGAGGTACTAGAGGTTAGGACTCCAACATATCTTTTTGAGGGTGACACAATTCAACCCATAATCGTTACCTTAAGGTAAGTAGTAGATACAAATTTACTAGCATAATCACACAATGACCTTTGACAGTGGGAAACAGTAGCAATCAATAACCATTTGTAGTTTACTAAAGCCAATGGATCATTCCCTATAAAATGACCCCTTTCCTGATTTCAGTACATCCGTAAATGAATTCCAACTAACACAGATATCCTATTTCCCACTATTCTCAAAGGAAGGCATCCTACTTCTGATAAGTATGGAGAAAAGACACCAGCTCTTCCCATGGTTTCCTTGATACACATACACACACACACACACACACACACACACACACACACAGAGCAAATCTAGTCAGTAGCCTGTTATCCTTAACAAAAAATAATCTCCTTTTTAAAAAAAAAATTTAAGCATACAAAAATATGAGGTTGGAAATATATAAGCCAATAGTTAACTTGACTTTAAGAAACTCAAAAATGAGACTGTCTTCCCCTAGGATAAATTGATATAGCAATAGTACAGGTCAGGATAAACTGAACAGGAAAATAAATGAATTTCAAAATATTTCATTTCATAATAGAATAGAATAAGAGATCATTATTTACAGACAGTACTATACCCTAAAAATGCTTTTCCTTTAAAATGTTATTTCTAGAAAGACAGTAGACTATGAAGGTACAGACTTTCTTTCTTTCACAGAGATTCTGAATTAACAACAATATATGAACCAGAATACCTCTGTGAGAACTCTAGAGACCAGTTGAGAAACTACAGCCATTGTACAGCCAATAAGAGATTCCAGTGAAAGGGGTAGAAAAATATGTAGCACTTGGCACACCTGTTCATGTCCCTCACCCTATGCAGCATAGTACGGAGTATCCAGGAGCAAAATCCATACCAGGGATCTTCCCTCAGCATGGAAACAAAAAGTGGACTTTGGCATCCAATTTACTGGCTTGTATAGAGGCCGCCCAAGGGACAGATTTCTGTCTTGCCAGACTTGGTCTTGCTTGACTCTTATACTAAGTGCTGACAGTACCAGTGCCAGAGTTTGGAACCACTGAAAAGAGGCAAGCAGCACATTAGAGCTGTAGTTCCACAGAGAGACACCAAGGAGAGCAAGAGATCAGAAAATTTTGAAAGGTCCTAGAACTGCTAACCAGGCTGATTGGTAAAGGGCTACCCCTGCACAAACCCAGTACACAAAGACTGGGAGTGGTGGTTGGTTCTTCACAAGTCTAAATCCAACAAGAAATTACAAGGCATACAAAGAAACAGAGGAACATGGCACAATCTAAGGTAGGAAATTATACACCAGAAACCAACCCTATAGAATTGCAGATCTATGAGCTGCCTGACAAGGAATTTAAAGTAACTATAGAAAAGATGTTCAATCAGCTAAAAGAGAACACAGACAGACCACTAAATGAAATCAGGAAAATGATGCATTAACAAAATGAGAATACAAATAAAGAGATAGAAACTATCTTTTTAAAAAAAAAGAACCAAACACAAATTCTAGAGCTCAAAAATAAAATAACTAAATTGCAATATTTATTATAGGGCTTCAACAGCAGATTTGGTCAAGTAAAAGAAAGAATCAGAGAACTTAGACCTGTTATTTGAATTCATGGATTCAGAGGAACAAAAAGAAAAAGAGTGAAAAAAGTTAAAAGAGCCTAAAAGATGTAAGCATACAAACAAGTAGACAAATAGATACATTATGGAACTCTCTGAAGAAGAAAGAGAGAAAAGGGAAGAGAGCTTATATGAAAAAATAAGGGCCCAAAATTTCCCAAATCTGAGGAAAGAAATGGATATACAAATTTTAAAAGCTCAAACAATTCTAACTACGATAAATCCATAGAAAACCAAACAGAGACACATTATAACCAAACTGCCTAAAGTAAAAGACAAAGAGAGAATCTTGGAAGCAGCAAGAGAAAAGCAATTCATCACATACAAGGGAGCTTCTGTAAGATTATCAGTGGATTTCTCGGTATAAATTTAGCAGGACAGAAGGCAATGAGATAATATATTCCAAGTGCTAGGGTAAAAAAAAAAAAAACAAACAAAAAACTGTCAATCAAAATACTATATCCAGTAAAACTGTCTTTCAAAATGAAGGAGCAATTAAGACTTT
Organism: Phocoena sinus; assembly: GCF_008692025.1. NCBI lineage: Eukaryota > Metazoa > Chordata > Mammalia > Artiodactyla > Phocoenidae > Phocoena > Phocoena sinus. The sequence continues at coordinate 118,085,702 of NC_045764.1, read as the reverse complement.
CCTAGACAAACAAAAGCCAAGGGAATTCATTAACAGTTAACCTGCTCCACAAGAAATGCTAAAGGGATTCCTTCAAGTTGAAATGAAAGGACAGTATACAACAATACAAAGCCAAATGAAAATATAAGGTTCTCCAGTGAAGGTAAATACATGAACTAACATAGCCTTACTACTGTAAACTGGAGCATAGAACTTAAAGTATGAAAACATTTTTAAAAGCAAAAATCTATGTTAATGGGTATATAATATTTAAAGATGTAATTTGTGACAATACCATAAAAGTGGGGGGAGGGGGTGGAGCAGTAGGGTTTTTTAATGCAACCAAAGTTAAGTTATTATAAGATTAAAACAGAAACTACAACTTTAAGTTAACTTACATAATTGGAATGGTGACCACACACAAAAAAAAATATATAGAATATACAGAAAATAAAATGAAAAGAGAATCAAAGCACATCACTGCAAAACATCAATGGAATGGGAGACCTTCAAGATGGCAGAAGAGTAAGATGTGGAGATAAGCTTCCTCCCAACAAATACATCAGAAATACATCTACATGTGGGACAACTCCTACAGAACATCTACTGAATGCTGGCAGAAGACCTCAGACCTCCCAAAAGGCAAGAAACTCCCCATATACCAGGGTAGGGCAAAAGAAAAAACAGAGACAAAAGAATAGGGATGGGACCAGCACTTCTGGGAGGGAGCTGTGAAGGAGGAAGTTTCCACACACTAGGAAGCCCCTTCACTGGCAGAGACGGGGGGCTGGCGGGGAGAAATTTTCGGAGCCATGGAGGACAGCGCAGCAACAGGGGTGCAGAGGGCAAAGCAGAGAGATGCCCACACAGAGGATCAGTGCCGACCAGCACTCAAAAGCCTGCTCACCCGCCAGTACGGGTTGGGGCTGGGAGCTGAGGCCCCAGCTTCGGAGGTCAGATCCCAAGGAGAGGACTAGGGTTGGCTGTCTGAGCACAGCCTGAAGGGGTCGCCACAGCTAGCCAGGAGGGACTCCAGGAAAAAGTCTGGAACTGCTGAAGAGGCAAGAGACTTTTTCTCGCCTCTTTGTTTCGCAGTGCATGAGGAGAAGGGATTAAGAGCACCGCCTAAACGAGCTCCAGAGATGGGCGTGAGCCGCGGCTAACAGCGCGGACCCCAGAGACAGGCATGAGACGCTAAGGCTACTGCTGCAGCCACCAAGAAGCCTGTGTGCAAGCACAGGTCACTATCCACACCTCGCCTCCCAGGAGTCTGTGCAGCCCACCACTACCAGCGTCCCGCGATCCAGGGACAACTTCCCCAGGAGAACACACGGCGTGCCTCAGGCTCTTGCAATGTGAGGCCAGCCTCTGCTGCCGCAGGCTCACCCCACATTCCGTACCCCTCCCTCCCCGTGGCCTGAGTGAGCCAGAGCCCCTGAATCAGCTGCTCTTTTAACCCCATCCTGTCTGAGCGAAGAACAGACGCCCTCAGGCGACCTACATGCAGAGGTGGGGCCAAATCCAAAGCTGAACCCCAGGGGCTGTGCGAACAAAGAAGAAAAAGGGAAATCTCTCCCAGCAAGCTCAGGAGCCACAGTCAATTTGATGTACCCTGCATCTGTGGAACACCTGAATAGAGAACAAATCATCCCAAATTGAGGGGATGGACTTTGGGAGCAATGATATATATATTTTTTTCCTTTTCCTCTTTTTGTGAGTGTGTATGTGTATGCTTCTGTGTGTGATTTTGTCTGTATAGCTTTGCTTCTACCATTTCTCCTAGGATTCTTTCTGTCTGTTTCTTTCTTTCTTTTAAGTATAGTTTTTAGTGCTTGTTATCATTGGTGGATTTGTTTTTTGGTTTGGTTGCTCTTTCTTTCTTTTTTATTACTTTTAACTTTTTTAATAATTATTTTTATTTTAATAACTATTTTACTTTATTATTATTTTCTTTCTTTCTTTTTTCTCCCTTTTATTCTGAGCCGCATGAATAACTGGGTCTTGGTGCTCTGGCTGGGTGTCAGGCCTGTGCCTCTGAGGTGGGAGAGCCGAGTTCACCACCAGAGACCTCTGAGGTCCACATATCAAACAGCGAAAATCTCCCAGATGTCTCCGTCTCAACGCCAAGACCCAGCTCCACTCAACGACCAGCAACCTACAGTGCTGGACACCCTATGCCAAACAACTAGCAAGACAGGAACACAACCATACCCACTAGCAGAAAGGCTGCCTAAAATATTAATAAGGTCACAGACACCCCAAAAGACACCACTAGATGCGGACCTGCCCACCAGAAAGACAGGATCCAGCCTCATCCACTAGAACACAGGCACTAGTCCCCTACACCAGGAAGCCTACACAACCCCTGAACCAACTTTAGCCCCTGGGGGCAGACACCAAAAACAACGGGAACTACGAACATGCAGCCTGAGAAAAGGAGACCCCAAACACAGTAAGTTAAGCAAAATGAGAAGACAGAGAAACACACAGCAGATGAAGGAGCAAGGTAAAAACCCACCAGACCAAACAAATGAAGAGGAAATAGGCAGTCTACCTGAAAAAGAATTCAGGGTAATGATAGTAAAGATGATCCAAAATCTTGGAAATAGAATGGAGAAAATACAAGAAACGTTTAACAAGGACCTAGAAGAACTAAAGAGCAAACAAACAATGATGAGCAACACAATAAATGAAATTAAAAATTCTCTAGAAGGAATCAATAACAGAATAACTAAGGCAGAAGAACAGATAAGGGACTGGGAAGATAAAATAGTAGAAATAACTACTGCAGAGCAGAATAAAGAAAAAAGAATGAAAAGAATTGAGGACAGTCTCAGAGACCTCTGGGACAACATTAAACACACCAACATTCAAATTACAGGGGTCCCAGAAGAAGAAGAGAAAAAGAAAGGGACTGAGGAAATATTTGAAGAGATCATAGTTGAGAACTTCCTTAACATGGGAAAGGAAATAGTTAATCAAGTCCAGGAAGAACAGAGAGTCCCATACAGGATAAATCCAAGGAAAAACATGCCAAGACACATATTAATCAAACTATCAAAAATTAAATACAAAGAAAAACTATTAAAAGCAGCAAGGGAAAAACAACAAATAACATACAAGGGAATCCCCATAAGGGTAACAGCTGATCTTTCAGCAGAAACTCTGCAAGACAGAAAGGAGTGGCAGGACATATTTAAAGTGATGAAAGGGAAAAGCCTACAACCAACATTACTCTATCCAGCAAGGATCTCATTCAGATTCGACAGAGAAATTAAAACCTTTAGAGACAAGCAAAAGCTAAGAGAACTCAGCACCACCAAACCAGCTTTACAACAAATGCTAAAGCAACTTCTCTAGGCAGGAAACACAAGAGAAGGAAAAGACCTACAATAACAAACCCAAAACGATTAAGAAAATGGTAATAGGAGCATACATATTGATAATTACCTTAAATGTAAATGGATTAAATGCTGCAACCAAAAGACATAGACTGGCTGAATGGATACAAAAGCAAGATGCATATATATGCTGTCTACATGAGACCCACTTCAGACCTAGTGACACATAGAGACTAAAAGTGAGGGGATGGAAAAAGATATTCCATGCAAATGGAAATCAAAAGAAAGCTGGAGGGCTTCCCTGGTGGCACAGTGGTTGAGGGTCCGCCTGCCGATGCAGGGGACGCGGGTTCATGCCCCAGTCCGGGAGGATCCCGCGTGCCACGGAGCAGCTGGGCCCGTGAGCCGTGGCCCCTGGGCCTGCGCATCCAGAGCCTGTGCTCCGCAATGGGAGGGGCCACAGCAGTGAGAGGCCCGCGTACCACACACACACAAAAAAAACAAAGCTGGAGTAGCAGTTCTCATATCACACAAAATAGACTTTAAAACAGACTATTAGAAGAGACAAAGAAGGACACTACATAATGATCAAGGGATCAATCCAAGAAGAAGATATAACAATTGTAAATATTTATGCACCCAACATAGGAGCACCCCAATCCATAAGGCAAATGCTAACAACCATAAAAGGGGAAATCAACAGTAACACAATCATAGTAGCAGACTTTAACACCCCACTTTCACCAATGGACAGATCATCCAAAATGAAAATAAATAAGGAAACACAAACTTTAAATGATACGTTAAACAAGATGGTCTTAATTGATATTTATAGTACATTACATCCCAAAACAACAGAATACACTTTCTTCTCAAGTGCTCAGGGAATATTCTCCAGGATAGATCATATCTTTAGTCAGAAATCAACCTTTTGTAAATTTAAGAAAATTGAAATCGTATCAAGTATCTTTTCCGATCACAACATTATGAGACTAGATATCAACTACAGGAAAAAATCTGTAAAAAATACAAACACATGGAGGCTAAACAATACATTACTTAATAACAAAGAGATCACTGAAGACATCAAAGAGGAAATCAAAAAATACCTAGAAACAAATGACAAAGAAAACATGAGGACCCAAAACCTATGGGATACAGGAAAAGCAGTTCTAACAGGGAAGTTTATAGCAATACAATCGTACCTTAAGAAACAAGAAACATCTCAAATAAACAATCTAACCTTACACCTAAAGGATTTAGAGAAAGAAGAACAAAACACCCCAAAGTTAGCAAAAGGAAAGAAATCATAAAGGTCAGATCAGAAATTAATGAAAAAGAAATGAATGAAACAATAGCAAAGATCAATAAAGCTAAAAGTTGGTTCATTGAGAAGATAAACAAAATTGATAAACCTTTAGCCAGACTCATCAAGAAAAAAAGGGAGAAGACTCAAATCAATAGAATTAGAAATGAAAAAGGAGAAGTTAACAACTGACACTGCAGAAATACAAAGGATCATGAGAGATTACTACAAGCAACTATGTTTCAATAAAATGGACAACCTGGAAGAAATGGAAAATTGTTAGAAAAGTACAACCTTCTGAGACTGAACCAGGAAGAAATAGAAAATATAAACAGACCAATCACAAGCACTGAAATTGAAACTGTGATTAAAACTCTTCCAACAAACAAAAGCCCAGGACCAGATGGCTTCACAGGTGAATTCTATCAAACATTTAGAGAAGAGCTAACACCTATCCTTCTCAAACTCTTCCAAAATATAGCAGACGGAGGAACACTCCCAAACTCATTCTATGAGTTCACCATCACCCTGATACCAAAACCAGACAACGATGTCACAAAGAAAGAAAACTACAGGCCAATATCACTGATGAACATAGATGCAAAAATCCTCAACAAAATACTAGCAAACAGAATCCAACAAAACATTAAAAGGATCATACACCATGATCAAGTGGGGTTTATTCCAGGAATGCAAGGATTCTTCAATATACGCAAATCAATCAATGTGATACACCATATTAACAAACTGAAGAATAAAAACCATATGATCATCTCAATAGATGCAGAAAAAGCTTTTGACAAAATTCAACACCGATTTATGATAAAAACCCTCCAGAAAGCAGGCATAGAGGGCACTTACCTCAACATAATACAGGTAATATATGACAAACGCACAGCCAACATCATCCTCAATGGTGGAAAACTGAAACCATTTCCACTAAGATCGGGAAAAAGAAAAGGTTGCCCACTCTCTCCACTATTATTCAACATTGTGTTGGAAGTTTTAGTCACAGAAATCAGAGAAGAAAAAGAAATAAAAGGACTCAAGTCAGAAAAGAAGTAATTTGTCACTGTTTGCAGATGACATGATACTATACATAGAGAATCCTAAAGATGCTACCAGAAAACTACTAGAGCTAATCAATGAATTTGGTAAAGTAGCAGGATACAAAATAAATGCACAGAAATCTCTTGCATTCCTATACACTAGTGACGAAAAATCTGAAAGAGAAATTAAGGAATCACTCCCATTTACCATTGCAACAAAAAGAATGAAATACCTAGGAATAAACCTAAGGAGAAAAAAGACCTGTATGCAGAAAACTATAAGACATTGATGAAAGAAATTAAAGATGATACAAACAGATGCAGAGATATACCACGTTCTTGCATTGGAAGAATCAACATTGTGAAAATGACTATACTACCCAAAGCAATCTACAGATTCATTGTAATTCCTATCAAACTATCACTGGCATTTTTCAGAGAACTAGAACAAAAAATTTCACAATTTGTATGGAAGCACAAAAGACCCCGAATAGCCAAAGCAATCTTGAGAAAGGAAAACGGAGCTGAAGGAATCAGGCTTCCAGACTTCAGACTATGTTACAAAGCTACAGTAATCAAGACAATATGATACTGACACAAAAACAGAAATCTAGATCAATGGAACAGGATAGAAAGCCCAGAGATAAACCCATGCACATATGGTCACCTTATTTTTGATAAAGGAGGCAGGAATATACAATGTAGAAAAGACAGCCTCTTCAATAAGTGGTGCTGGGAAAACTGGACAGCTACATGTAAAAGAATGAAATTAGAACACTCCCTAACACCATACACAAAAATAAACTCAAAATGGATTAAAGACCTAAATGTAAGGCCAGACAGTATAAAACTCTTTGAGGATAACATAGGCAGAATACTCTATGACATCAATCACAGCAAGTTCTTTTTTGACCCACCTCCTAGAGAAATGGAAATAAAAACAAAAATAAACAAATGGTACCTAATGAAACTGAAAATCTTTTGCACAGCAAAGGAAACCATAAACAAGACGAAACAACAACCCTCAGAATGGGAAAAAATATTTGCAAATGAAGCAACTGACAAAGGATTAATCTCCAAAATTTACAAGCACCTCATGCAGTTCAATATCAAAAAAGCAAACAACCCAATCCAAAAATGGGCAGAATACCTAAATAGACATTTCTCCAAAGAAGATATACAGATTGCCAACAAACACATGAAAGAATGCTCAACATCTTTAATCATTAGAGAAATGCAAATCAAAACTACAACCAGGTATCACCTCACACCAGTCAAAATGGCCATGATCAAAATCTGCAAACAATAAATGCTGGAGAGGGTGTGGAAAAAGGGAACCCTCTTGCACTGTTGGTGGGAATGTAAATTGATACAGCCACTATGGAGAACAGTATGGAGGTTCCTTAAAAATCTAAAAATAGAACTATCATACGACCCAGCAATCCCACTACGGGGCATATACCCTGAGAAAACCATAATTCAAAAAGAGTCATGTACCACAATGTTCATTGCAGCTCTATTTACAATAGCCAGGACATGGAGGCAACCTAAGTATCCATCGACAGATGAATGGATAAAGAAGATGTGGCACATATATACAATGGGAGATTACCCAACCATAAAAAATGAAATTGAGTTATTTGTAGTGAGGTGGATGGACCTAGAGTCTGTCATACAGAGTGAAGTAAGTCAGAAAGAGAAAAACAAATAACGTATGCTAACACATATATATGGAATCTAAAAAAAAAAAAATGGTCATGAAGAACCTAGGGGTAGGACAGGAATAAAGTTGCAGACCTACTAGAGAATGGACTTGAGGATATGGGGAGGGGGAAAGGTAAGCTGGGACAAAGTGAGAGAGTGGCATGGACATATATACACGACCAAATCTAAAATCGATAGCTAGTGGGAAGCAGTCACATAGTACAGCGAGATCAGCTTGGTGCTTTGTGACCACCTAGAGGGTTGGGATAGGGAGGGTGGGAGGGAGGGAGACGCAGAAAGGAAGAGATATGGGGATATATGTATAGGTATAGGTGATTCACTTTGTTATAAAGCAGAAACTAACACACCACTGTAAAGCAATTATACACCAATAAAGATGTTAAAAAAAAAAGTCAGTGGAACACAAAGGAAGACGGTAAGAAAGGAAACGAGGGACAAAAAAGCTACAAGATACACAGAACACAAGTAACAAAACTGGCAATAGTAAGTCCTTCCCCATCAGTAACTAATGTAAATACAAATGGTTTAAACTCCCATCAAATGACATAGATTGTCTGAACGGATTTTTAAAAGAGTCCAATTATACACTGACTACAAGAGACTCAGATGTAAGGACACACATAAGCTGAAAGTGGAAGGAGTAAAAAATATATTCCATGCAAACAACAACTAAAAGAAAGTAGAAGGGACTACAATAATTTCAGTCATGCTTGTCTCCAAAAGAGATAATGCAAGTCTGAACTTGGGCAGTGGAAAAGTAGAGAATGGGATGGATTCCAGAAATATTTATGACACAGGAGTTGATCACTGAGGAAGATGAGGCAAAAAGGAAAATCAAGGATGACCTTCAGGTTTCTCTAAAGGGAAAAGAAAATATTGACTTAGAAGGAGAAAGGCAAAAAAATGAGAGAAACCTACCAAAGAAGGAATGGATTCTCTTGTCTTATCCCTAAGAGAACTTTTTGTTTTCCTTAACTCATTGAAACAGTTTCTACATAGGCACCTTAAATTGAACTATAAAGCAGAAAAACCAAGAATGCTAAAATGTAATCAGATATAACTTTACTAAGCTTTTACTTATTTTTAAATGAGCACAGCGAGATGAAACTATATTTAGTCTTACATCTCTAGGCTTATGTGTGCCTAAAGGAATCATACAGGCTTTATTTTTCATGAGCAATTGGAAGATGTTTCAATTTTTTTTTTTTTTTAATTTTTGGCCACACTACAAGGCATGTGAGATCTTAGTTCCCCCACCAGGGATCAAATCTGCGCCCCCTGCACTGGAAGGCAGAGTCTTAACCACTGGACCACCAGGGAAGTTCTCAACTTTTTAATGGGAAGAAAAATCTAATTTGACAATACTTTCTTTTCTCAAATTGTAGTTGACTACATAATTAATTTTTAATTAACTTTTATTGGAGTATAGTTGCTTCAGTAATATTGTGTTAGTTTCTACTGTACAGCAAAATGAATCAGCCATACATATACATATATCCCCTCCATTTTGGACTTCCTTCCCATTCAGGTCACCACAGTGCATTAAGCAGAGTGCCCTGTGCTACAAATTATGTTCTCATTAGTTATCTATTCTGTACATAGTATCAATAGTGTATATGGATACCAAGGGGGAAAGGGGTGGGTGAGAGGAATTGGGAGACTGGGATTGACAGATAATTAACTTTTAAAGTGATGGTAGAAAAGTCAATTGCATTATCCTTATAGTAATCATTTTTCAGGTCTTACAACACAACTACATCCTGACTAGATGTTCACAATCTCTGAAAAGAAGCTGCCCTCTTCAGTATCTACCTTCCTTCAAAAGAACCTTACAAAAAAAAAAAAAAAAAAAAAAAAAGAACCTTACATAAAAGGCCTGACAGGCTGAGTGAGGAGAAGAACAAATACAGCTATTCAAATTACAGCGAAGTAATCTACTTTCATGTAACTGAGGCAAGAGGACTTTCCTATTGAAGTATCAAGATAATTACCAATTCTCAGCTTTAATTGTCCCAGGGAAAAACTAGTCTGAAAAAACAAAAAGACAGCTCTAAGAAATTCAGAAAGTAGTTTCCTGAACACTTTGTAACTTGAAGAAAAGGACTTTGCAATCTGAGTAGTACTTTCTGCAAACCCTAAAACAGAGAAGTACAAGAAAGTTAGGAGGAACAGTACAATGGCAAATAGTTAGGGCAATCTGCCCTCTGCATGGTTTCTGGTCAGAGAGCAATCAGTAATAAAACAGAATGCGTCCCACACTTTATTTAATTGGAGGTAGACAATATCATAGACAAGATTTATTATGTAGGCACAAGTTAAGAGAAATCATATTTTAATAATATTGTGGACACTGAATCTGAAATTAATCAGACAAGTTGGAGAAAACTTTGCAGGCAAGCAAAAACACTTGAAATCTTCCATCTCCCTTCACTACTTGGGATATTTTAAAACAGAAAGGTCTAAATTCCCAGATTTAGAGATACTTTTTTGTTCTAGCTTAGTGAATGGGAACATTGCTTTTTTTCAGTCTAGCTTGATGTTTAATGGTATCCCTGCTTTTCCCCCATATCCCTTTTCAGTTTAGCCCGGTGTAGCCCTGAAAAGGATACAGGTTTCCCTCAGATTATAAATGCTAGTCAGCCTGTAATCCTCAGCACTTTTTTTTCTCACTGCCTGGCATCCAGGTATCCTTCCCAACAATTACTCCGTTTGACTCTTTCTCTTTCATAGGGTACAGTCTTGGTGCAACTGCAATCCAGGTGTCCTGCCCTCAACCCTTGATGAAAGTCAAAGAGGTCCCTGAACAGTCCCTCTGAGAGTTCAGATTCTACCTCCCAGGGCCTGGAGGTAGGACCTATCAGATTCCCTATCCTAGGATTTAAATCTACCATATATTTAAATGTTTTAGTGATAGCACAATGTTTCTGAACGTGATTTTCTATACTTTCCATCAATTCCAGAGACTCCCTGAGATCCTCCCACCAAAAAAAACCTTTTGCTTAAGTTAACTAAAGTTGGTTTCTTCTACCTGTAACTCAAGAACAGTGACACTATCATATCATTGTAAATACTGTTTACTATTTTTCAACTTTGAGAATCAACCTAAACCAAACCCAGAGAATACAATTTTGGTTATAGAGGAGACTTTTCATGGTCGTGACTTGGAATATATAGCAGGTGGTGTTGCAGGACATTATTACCACACTTCCAAAGATCTCTGTAAAATGTGGCTTCTTTAAGCAGCAAAGAATTCAAGCAGATTGAAGAGGAACAGAAAATCCAATTATGCTGGGGGTTCCCAATTAGATGGAGCTGTTGCTTATCTTCAGTGTTAAATTACACTCCACTAAGTCTCTCATCATCAGATAAACTTAAATTATCCTTTAGCCTCCAAGGCAGAGCTCCTAGACTTAAATTCCCTTAGCCTTTTCCTGGCAGCTTTTACTTGTCTTCCCTGTGCATCTCAGGGGATGGTTTCATAGGCAGGGCAGAGCATGCCTGAAAGGTCCAGCTGAGTTTTATCAATTTGCAAGTGCATACACCCTATTTCAATTAACTCACATTGCTTATGGACTTTTATCTAATAATAATTCACCCTGAGCAGGTCCTGTGTTTTTATTACACAATATTCTTATCATTGTGCAGCTTCCCCAGACTGAAGCCAGGTTTCTCCTCCCACCAGCAGGCCTCACTATGTCTCACTCCAGGTGAAAAGTATAAATTAACAGAAAAAAAGGGCAGAATTGTTAATATCCTTCTTTCACATTAATAGGAATCAAGATACTAACTAAAGTTTAAAAGAACAAGAAATAGGAGCAAAAAAAGGAATTAAACAAACAAAATTAAGTACTTAAAAAACTAAAATTAATGTAATATTTAAACAATGAGTAGAGATAAAGTAAATAAATTATATCTATCTTATTTGCAGTTAAAAGTTGGATTAGTTTTCTAATTCTGCATAACAAATTATTATGAGTTTATCAGCATAAAACAAAACAAATTTATCATCTCACAGTTTTCTGTGGGTCAATGTCCAGGTTAGCTGGATCTTCTGCTCAGGATCTCACCAAGCTGAAATCAAGGTGTCAGCCAAGACTGCAGTCACACCTGAGGCTTGTAGAATTCATCACCTTGTAGTTATATGACTGAAGTCCCTGATTTCGTGCTGCTGTCAGGAAGGGATCACCCTCCAGAACTGGAAGCCACCCTCAGGTCCTAGCCATATGGCTCTCTTTTCTCAAAATATGGCAGCTTTCTCTTCAAGGCTGTAGGAGTACCTTTTTTGGAAAGGCCCAACCCCTCTACTAAGGGCTCATCTGAATAGGTCAGGTCCACCCAAGATAATCTCCATTGCATTAACTAAAAGTCAATTGATTAATAAACTAATTATTAGAGTTATGGCCCATAATATTCACAGGTCTCACCAACCCTCAAAGAGAGAAGATTACATAGGGCATGCACACCACAAGGAGGGAATGAATCTTAGTGGCCATCTCATTAGACTTCCAAATAGCACATAGTCATGATCTAAAGTAGGTAAATCAAAAATCAGAGGAACAGGGCTTCCCTGGTGGTGCAGTGGTTGAGAGTCCACCTGCCGATGCAGGGGACACGGGTTCATGCCGCGGAGCGTCTGAGCCCGCGAGCCACGGCCACTGAGCCTGCGCATCCAGAGCCTGTGCTCTGCAACAGGAGAGGCCACAACAGTGAGAGGCCCGCGTACCGCAAAAAAATAAATAAATAAAAAAATCAGAGGAACAAGCATACTATTCGAACTTAAATTTAGACTTTTAACAACCAAAACATAGAATTAAACACATATTGGTTTTGAGGAATGGACCTGGGCAGGGAGAGAGACTGTTACTTTTCATCATATGTTTTTATGTACTATTTCAGTGTTATTTTATATTACACAAGAAATTATGTTACAGTAGAAAAATTAGAAACCACAGACAGGGGTGGTGGAAAACTCTCACCTTCACAGGCTCACTTTATCTTCTCTTAAGTGTTCAAGTTACTTTGAATTGATTCTTTGGACTTATTCTCTTCTTTCTCTACCTACTCTCCCTGGATGATTTCACCCATTCCTGTGGCTTCAACTATCTTCTATATGCTGTTGGTTCTTGAATATATATTTACAGCCCTGACCTCTCTTTTGAGTTCCACACACATGTCTTTAATTCTTCCTACATATCTCCAACTACTTAACCAACCAACATCTCAAACCTAGTAAGTCCAAATTTTAATTTATTATTTGCTACCACCATACCTTCTCCTTCTTTTATTTCCTATATCAGCTGATAACATAACTATTCACTCAGTCTCTCAAACTATAAATTTTGGAATCATCTGTCACACCTGCCTATCATTCATGGTCACCAAGTCCTCTTGGGTATAATCAGACTAGTTCCACATCCAACACTATCTCACCATCACCACTGCCACACCAAGCCCAAGTCTCATTTCTTTTAACTGATTTCCATCTACCAACCTTCCACCTACTAATCTATCCTCCAAACTCCTAAGGATCATCTTCCTAAAAAACAAATGTGATTACACCACTCCCTGCTTGAAAACTCTCCTTCTCGCCAGTTTCCTTAGGGATAAGCCCAACCCAAATCTCATCCTCATCTCCATTTGCTTCTCATCCCTCCTGTTATTCCTTCTCATCTCTCTGCCATGCAAACACAGTCTATCTTCCAGCCATACTGAATTTCTCACCGTTTGATAAATATGCTGTGTTCCTTTATAATTACTGAATTTTACACACACAGTCCTCTCTTCCTAAAATGTTCTAGCCTCATACCCATCCACTCTTTTTTTTTTTTTTTTTTTTTTTTTTTTTGCGGTATGTGGGCCTCTCACTGCTGTGGCCTCTCCCGTTGCGGAGCACAGGTTCTGGACGCCCAGGCTCAGAGGCCATGGCTTACGGGTGCAGCTGCTCCGCGACATGTGGGATCTTCCTGGACCGGGGCACGAACCCGCGTCCCCTGCATCGGCAGGCAGACTCTAAACCACTGCGCTACCAGGGAAGCCCTCCTATTCACTTTTAAAGATCCAATTCAAATGTTGCTTTCTCTAGCAGAGGCTTCCTCATCTCCTCACAAAGAGTTCATTCCTTTTCCTCACAACATATAGCTCTTCTGCATTTTTCATTACCATCTCACTTATTATCTTCCCCACTCAAGGGCGTTTTCAGGAGGGAATCTCTATTATTTGTATCTATATCATTAGTACCAAACACAATTCCTGGTGCATACTACATGCTCAATAAATGTTTTATAAAACAAGATTAACTTGCACATATATGGCCACTTGACTTATGAAAAACACAAAATTATAACGCATATCTATACGGAAAAGTGAATTTTGTCCTTACCTCACACCATATGCAAACATTTATTCCAGATAAATTATAAAGATAAATGTGATTTTAAAATAAAGCTTCTAGGGACCTCCCTGGCGGTCCAGTGGATGGGACTTTGCCTTCCAACGCAGGGGCTGTGGGTTTGATTCTTGGTCGGGGAGATAAGGTTCCACATGCCTCATGGTCAAAAAACCAAAACATAAAAAAGCCAGAAGCAATATTGTAACAAACTCAATAAAGACTTTAAAAATTGTCCACATCAAAAAAATAATAACTTAAAAAAAAATAAAGCTTCTAGAAGATAAATTTGGAAAATATCTTTATGACTTATGACCTCAGAGCAGGCAAAGATATCTTAAGCAGGACACAAATGTGCTAATCATAAAAGAAAAGATTGATAAGTTAAACTACATTGAAATAAAGAACTTCTGGCCATTAAAAGACACAACTAAAAAAACAAAAAGGCAAGTCACAGAATGGAAAAGATACTGGCAATGCATCCATTCAACAAAGAACTTGCACCAACTACAAATAAATTTTTCTAAAAATAAAAAACAGACAACCCAATAGAAAAAATATGGACAAATGACTCACAAAAGAATATATCTAAATAACCTATATGGATATAAAGATGTAGTCAGTTTCATTAGTCATCAGAAAAATGCAAATCAAACTGACAAATGAGATATCAAAACCTACTCATCAGATTGGCTAAAATTAAAAAGACTGACAGTATCAAATGCTGATGAGATTGTGGAACAACAGGAATGCTCATGCACTACTGGTGACAGTTTAAAATGGTACAAACTCTATATAACTATTTGACAGTCTCTACTAAAATCATATACACTACACCCCTTGACCCAGCAGTTCCACTTCTAGGTATATACCCACAGATATCCTTACATATGAATACCAAAGAGAATTAACAAGAATGTTCACAGAAGCACTATTTGTAATAGCCCCAAATGGAAACAACATAAATGTCATTCATCAATAAAATAAATTGTGGTATATTTATCAAATAGAAATTACACACTAACAAAAATGAAAGAACTACCACTATATGCAAAAACATTGGTAAAGTCACAAAATGTTGAACAAAAGAAGCTAGACACAAAAGAGGACATACTACATGATTCTACTTACATAAGCTTCAAGAAACAGGTAAAACTTCCCTGTGGCAACAGAAGTCAGAGTTGGGTGTAATGGTTGGGAGGGGGCACAAGGCAGACCTCTTAGACCTCTAGTAATATTATATTCCTATCTGGGTACTGTTTACATGGGTTTGCTGATTTTGTGAAAATTCATCAAGTTGCACATTTATGAGTTTTGCAGTCTCCTCTATGCATGTTATACTTCAATAAAAAATTTACTTAAAAAATTAACTTGCACTGCTCTTACATTCTGCAGCATTAATGACTGCTGGTTGGACTGTAATTTCTATAATCAATAAGGAAGTGAATAGCATGTTACCATGTTATTATTTCCTAGAGTCAGTTTCTGAACTGAGATCATTATCCCAGCATGTTAAATCATTTAAAAGCATTATAAAAGCCTATTACAATTGAATATCCACTTAACCTGTAAATTCTTCTTTTTATTATTATTATTATTTATTTATTTATTTTTGGCTGTGTTGGGTCTTCATTGCTGCACACGGGTTTTCTCTAGGTGCGGTGAGCAGGGGCTACTCTTCGTTGCAGTGTGTGGGCTCCTCGTTGCAGTGGCTTCTCTTGTTGTGGAGCACAGACTCTAGGTGCTCTGGTTTCAGTAGTTGTGGCACGCGGGCTCAATAGTTGTAGCTCACGGGCTCTAGAGCGCAGGCTCAGTAGCTGTGGCACACAGGCTCAGTAGTTGTGGTGCACGGGTTTAGTTGCTCCACAGCATGTGGGATTTTCCCAGGGAACACAGGGCTGGAACCTGTGTTCCCTGCACTGGCAGGTGGATTCTTAACCACTGCGCCACCAGGGAAGTCCCAACCTGTTAATTTTTCAAAGAACAGAAGTTTGAAGAGAATAATTTCACAATGTGTTTACAGTTAATTGGCTAATAACATTTAAGAAGAGCATCAAAGGGTTAAACTAAGTCATTCTGCCCATTTCTAAGAGGTTCCACTAGGAAGATTTCAAATGAAAACTCTGTTATTGTCAAAAAATCAGGCTATTCCTTATCTTCCTTTAGAAGGCTGTGTTAGGTTATTATGGTAGGCTGACAATGGTTCCCCAAATATATCAGGTTGTAAATCCAGGAACTTGTAAATGTTACCTTATAAGCAAAAAGGTCTTCACAGATGTGATAAAGTTAAGGGTCTTGAGATGGAGAGATCATCCTCAATTAATTAGGTGGACCTTAAATGTAATTATATGTATATTTAGAAGAAGGAGATTTAACTACATGTAGAAGAAAAAGTGATATAAAGACAGAGCAGAGAGAGATTTAAAGATGCTGGTTTTTAAAGATTGGAGTGATGTGGCCAGAAGCCAAGGAATGCTGGCAACCACCAAAAGCTAGAGAGGCAAGGAATGCATTCTCCCCTAGAGCCTCCAGAGGGAATGTCACCCTGCCAACACCTTGATTTCAGGGTAGTGATAAAGGTTCTGTACTTCTGGCCTCCAGAAGTGTAAGAGAGTAAATTTCTGATGTTTCAAGACACCAAGCTTGTGGTAATTTGTTATAGCAGTTACAGGAAAACAATACAGGTGCTAAATATCAACACTGAAAATTGTATAATATCTCTAAAAATAATATCCTTTTTTCAAACTTGTATGTTTATTTTCCCAATTGATATTATGGATTGTGGCATTTTATAGGACACAGAAGTATTCACAGAAAGTAGAAAGATAAAACAAATACTAGAACATAATTTATATTGTTCATCATAGGGACCTTAAAAAATAGAAGTTTGTGATTTTCTACTCTCAAGTTATCTTTTGTCTGCTAAGGGCTTGACTTTAATATTCACTAGTTCTTAAAACTTCAAGTGGTGTTAAAAATGGAATGTATGCCTTCTAACTCAAAAACTCAAATAAAGAGTATAAAAAGCATTTATTTTATTCATTAAGGATTATTTAAAATGAAAATATATAGGGATATATTGAGATTTCAGAGGGTTCTCAAATAAAACCTAAGTGCCTTATGGTAGGTAATTCATTAATCCACTTATCCTCAGTGAATGCTTGAGCTAATTTTAGCATATTGTATTCTCAATGAATATGTCCCAATTCACCCAAAAGGTTAATAGTTTATGCAATGCATTCTTATCAGGTACAGATACACAAAGCAATGTGCTAGTTGCTGATGTTGGGAGGTGGAGGAGTGAGCCACAGAAAGCAAAAACTTTTCAGTGCTGATTTCTGCTGTATGGGACCTGCAGCAATAAGATACAGACCTACAGAAAGATAAAATGAACACAGATAGCTATATTACAAGATTGTTTCTCTAAGTGTTATATGAGAGTTATAGGTAAAAAGTTAGAGTTCAGAAAAAGGAGAAATTTCCATAGAACTAGGGTGGGAAGAGGGCGAAGACAATGAAAATAGTCCATGGAGAAGGTGGACCTTGAATTATCTAATGTGCCAATTACCTAATTATCTAATGAACAGTCCAGGTGATGAAGTATCATGTGTCCAAGTTACTGTACAGAGATGACTTTGGCTGGTGTTTACAACTGATTGGAAACAACTCAGTAAAAGTCAGGCTAGGGAGGTTGGACTTGTCTATAAGCCATGAAAACCCACAAGAAGTTCTAAAGCAAAGGAGTGATAAGATTGAGAAATTAATCAAGCAAGGTATAATAGGAAATGGGGCTAGGGAGAGAAGATGGGCAAAAGTGAATCAGGTTCTAGCTCTGCTACTTGCACTAATCTCAGGCAAATTACTTGTCTTCCTGTATCTCAGACTCTCTTTTTGTAAATGAAGTTAACTGAAATGACCTCATAAGATTGCTGTGAGGGTCAAAAATAAATAAGGAACATAATAATATTACAGAACTTTTAAAACAGGATAAGTAAAAGGTATAAAATACAAAGTATGCACTTAACATTCATAATCCAGGCAAGATTTAAGGAGGGCCTGAAGAATCAACTGGGAATCTGAATCAAAAAACAGATACCAGAGATATTTCAGTGGTAGACCTGACAGACTCAGCAATTGATATAATGGGGATGGAGATGCAGGGAACAAGGACCAAGAGATTTTAACTTTAGATGACAACAACAATGAGAACATAAAAAGAAGAGTAGGTTTATGGCTCACTAGATCTCTCCTTGACTCAAGTAATCATTATGTGCAGGTACCATTCTAAGTTCTGGGACTGCTGCAGAAATAAAGTAGACAAAGAGCTGCCACACAGAGCTTGTATTCTATGGAGGGACACAGGCAATTAAAGATAAATAAACACATGGTATGTCACTATATTAATCATGTTTTTTATTATCTGTATTTTATGATATTTTGACAACTCCTTTTATGAGACGCCTGCAATCTGGTATACTATCTCCCAGGCCTAAATCACCCCAGGACCAGGTACCAGACAACTAGGAACCACCCTTATATCTCAGAGCCTGCAGAAATTACTCAAACTAAACTTGTTCAGCTACTTACTCTGCCTTTCCCAATCCTTCCCCCAAGAACCACAATAAAGGCCCTGGCCCATGCTTTCCCCTCACTCCTTCTGCATCCTGACCTACCCCTGTGCTTCCCCATCTGGTCCTGCATGGCATGGCATGCCTCCTCCTCTTGCAAACTATAACAAACTATCTTTTCAATGGCAATCATCTTTTACCATCTATTAACCAAAAGAATACCCTATCATGGCAGTTAACTGAGGTTTTACTTCACATAGTCAGATTAATTTTTAGAGTACTAAATGGCTTTTGTCATGTCCTCCAACATACCAGAATGGTATTATACTTGGAAGTAATTCTCTAATATGTTTCACTATATTTTTTCCACTATAGTTATTTTCATAATTGAAATGCATATGAATAATTGAACATTTTACAATTTACAATAATCTTCTTCCCCAAAGTATCTCTTTTCTCTCATCTATACTGCCTATCTAAAAAGAGGATTCATATAATATAATATTTCATATTTTTCAAGCATATAATATAGTTCAATAAATATTAACATGTTATTAATATTTTATAATCAAAATAAACCTTTACATGAATTTCCACACTTACAGTTATTTCAAAATGCCATTTAAGACAAACAGTACCATTATTCAAAAACTTTATGTTGGTATAAATATTGGAAACATTGGAAATTTAAAAAATTTTTAAACCTTGAGATTATACACATTAAAGAGGTTTTACATGTTGCTATTTTGGGCTACCTAAAACTAACTAAAATTACTTTCACCAGCGTGTTTTGAAGAATCTTACTCATTGCTGCAGATTCCCTAAGTAAGGTAAATATAACTATTAATGTCAAAAGATAGGCAATATATAGATACAAAGTATCATAATCCAAATAAACTAACATAAATGTCTCCAGAAAAGATTTGTGATAATTTTGACTTGAAAGCTTATTTATTATCAATTGTTTAGAACGACTCATAGTTATTTTTTATAAGATGCACTTGAATCCATAATGAAGCCACAATTATTTAAAGCCTCAAGTTGGCAAATCAGTTATCCCATAATGAATGGCAAGTGATATCAGTTGTAAATGTGCATCACAAGGATCATGTACCATTTTAGTAGAAATACTGAAAAAAAACCCTGAACAGCATCTTATTACCATGCTAATGCAAAACAAGTTTGTGGCAACTATATAGGATCCAGAAAATAATGTCTAAATACCCAAGAAGTACATTTAGAATTTCTATGAACACTAATGTCTTCAAACAACTGTTTACATTACACTAAACCAGCAGTACTCAAACTTTTTGGTCTCAGGATCCCTTTAAACATTATGGAGGGCTCCAAAGAGCTTTTGTTTATGTGGGTTCAGTCAATCGTTTATTACCATATAATAAGTTAAAACTGAGAAAATATTTAAATATGTATTTACTTATTTAGTAAAAATTTTTTAAAAATCATAATAAACTCACCACATATTAATATCAGAGCAACTATACTATCATGTGCTGTAGCCTCTGGAAGAAAAAGGGAGAAATAAAAGTCTGAGTATTATTATGGAAACAGTTTTGACGTTGCAGACTCCCTGAAGAAGAGAACTGCTTTGAGAACTGCTGCTCTAAACCTTTCATTTTTCAGTAGGAAAAGTTGAATTTGTCTACTAGGTCACAAGAAAATGCAGTTTTCAGAAGGGAGAACTAACAGTAACCAAGCCAGTTCTTAGAGTTTTAGGAAACAGCCCAAGCCCAATGACTAAGATAAGGGCTATAACTTCCAGCTTTACACAGAGTTCAAGTTCAGAGCCTGAGCCAACAACAGCATAGCCTGGATACACTCATAGACAGGAGTAATGTTTGTGAAATGCAAATGGTCATCAGCAGTTAGTTTACTGTGACAATGCTCTTAGTTAAAAAAAATCAACTTAATGATTTCTTTATGACTGTTGAATCCATTAGAGTTAATTACATATCAATATTGCAATTAACTGATAAACTGTGCTTCTGTTCATCTTGTGTTGTCTAAAACACCTTCTGTGTGCTAAAATTCCTAAGGATAGATAAATAAGTCCTTGAGCTGGATCTGGCAAAATAGCTAATGAAGAACATTTGTACAATATAGTGCATGTGTGAGTAGCAAATGTTTATATTTATTTGGCATATATAAACATGCATGTATATTCACAAATTTCCTAGTCTCCTTAATTTACTATATTAATTTCCTTTTTTAAGAAAAAACAAAATATGAACATTGTTCTACAACTCAATGAATTCCAAGACAAAATTACAAAGATTTTAATTTTTTGATGTCTATATAGTAGACATTTTGTTTGTCCACTATTAGTACCTTAAATGATCCTGATTGTTACAATCTGGCTTCAAACTGATTAAAAGCCAACAGAATATAGAGTGGAAAAAAGACAATCTCTTCAGCAAGTGGTGTTGGGAAAGTCAGACAGCCACATGTAAATCAGTGAAGTTAGAACAAACCCTCATACCATACCAAAAATAAACTCAAAATGGCTTAAAGACTTAAATTAAGACATGACACCATAAAACTCCTAGAAAAGAACATAGGCAAAACATTCCCTGACACAAATCGTAACAATGTTTTCTTAGGTCAGTCTCCCAAGGCAATAGAAATAAAAGCAAAAACAAACAAATGGGGCCTAATTAAACTTATAAGCTTTTATACAGCAAAGGAAACCATAAACAAAATGAAAAGACAACCTATGGACTGGGAGAAAATATTTGCAAATGATGCAACCAACAAGGGCCTAATATCCAAAATATACAAACAACTCATACAACTCAACCACAAAAAACCCCAAACAATCCAATTATAAGCTACCTACATCTCTTCTCTTCATCGTCAAATTACTCAAAAGGATATCCTTGAGGGGTAGGAAGCAATATCTTAAGAATGAAGTATATGACAAATAACTGGTGAGCACAAAGAAATAATCACTGTGATGCCACCAAATGAAATGCCCGTGAGCCACTGAGCTGCACATTGGTCCCTCCTCTTCCTGGGGCTACCTGCTTCTCCGGATGTGAAGGAAGACCAAGGTTCAGAGAAAGCACCCCCAGAAATGATGTGTGCTCAGGGGATGTGATTCAACACACTCAAACTGTATACACCAGTTGACACCAACCTCAGTTCACTTTCCCTTTACTACCAGATAGCTAAAGGCCTTAACAAAGATTACAAGCTATGTTTCCAGGCCTCCAACTCAAAACCAGCTCTATTTCTAGGAGTACAACTGAGAAAGTACCAGGTTAGAGTAGGAAGTCAAGTCAAGGAGAGTACACCCATAATTCTCTAGGTAAGCAGTCCTCTATAGATGAATAATAAACAGAAAGACTTGAATACAGGGCCTGTGCAAAACTATTACAAAATGAACTAAATAATTCTGTGTATGGTATAATACAGGGACCCAGTTCATTCTTCTGCATGTGGATATCCAGTACTCCCAACATTTACTGAAGAGACTATCCTTTCCCCATTGCATATTCTTGCCTCTTTTGTCAAAAATTAACTGACCTTATATACATGGGTTTATTTCTGTACTTCTTGTTCTGTTCCATTGATCTACATGTCTGTTTTTATACCAATACCATACTGTTTTGATTACTAGAGATTTGTAATATAGTTTGAAGTTAGGAAGTGTGATGCCTCCAGCTTTGTTCTTCTTACTCAAGATTGATTTCACTTTTGGGGGACTTTTATGGTTCAATACAAATTTTAGGATTGTTTGTTCTATTTCTATGAAAAATGCCGTTGGAATTTTGATAGAGATGACATTGAATGGACACTTCAACAATATTAATTCTTTTAATCCATGACCATGGAATATCTTTCCATTTATTTGTGTCTTCATTTCTATTATCAATGTCTTATAGTTTTCAGTGTACAGATCTCTCACCTCCTTGGTTATATTTGTTCCTAAGTATTTTATTGTTTTTGATGCAATTACAAATGAGATTGTCAACTTCTCTTTCTGATAGTTCACTGTTAATGTATAAAAACGCAACTAATTTTTGTATATTGATTTTGTAACCTGAAATTTTACTGAATTTTTATTAGTCCTAACAGTTTTATAGT
Organism: Phocoena sinus; assembly: GCF_008692025.1. Lineage (NCBI taxonomy): Eukaryota > Metazoa > Chordata > Mammalia > Artiodactyla > Phocoenidae > Phocoena > Phocoena sinus. The sequence goes on along the minus strand of NC_045764.1, from coordinate 118,063,245 downwards.
GGAGTCCTTATGGTTTTCTATATATAATATCATGTCATCTGCAAAAAGAGACTTTTATTTATTCCTTTTTGATTTGGATTATTTTATTTATTTTTCTTGTCTAATTGTTCTGGCTACAACTTACGGTACTATGCTGAATAAAAGTGACAAAAGTGGCACCTTTGCCTTGTTCCTAATGTTAGAGGTAGTTTTTAGCCTTTCACCATTAAGTATGATGTTAGCTGTAGGCTACGTGTCTTGGAAATCCATCCCTCATGGGGGAGTCAAAAATTGGGGTGCTAGATGTGCAGTCCAAACTCTGTTCCTCAGAGAGAAGCTGGGAGTTGGAGTTCCCTCTCAATAGTATGACACTGCTGGGGGCGGAGTTTATGGTGAGTGTGTGTCTCAGCCTTTCCTACCCATTTTGTATTTTCTCATATGCCTGATACGTAGGAGTTGCTTAGCTAGTTTCTCGATTTTTTTCAGAGGGAATTTCTTAGAATGCAGCTACACACTTGTTGCATCCATGGGAGGAAGAATGTTTGGAGCCTCCTATGTTGCCATCTTGATAAACTCTCCAAATATTAGCTATTTCTAGAAGACACTGAAATGGCTCACTCAGTACATGTTTTAACTCCTTCTTCTAATATGCTGAAGCTAAACAGCTGAAAACTATTTCTCAATCCCTTTGTACCTAGGGTTCTAGGTTTTAGTCAAGTTCCTATGATCAGATGTTAATCTCGACTTTGGTATTCACTTTTGTTGGTGTGGCTTGGAACAGCAGTGGCACACTCTGGGACAGCAGATGTAACAGCAGCTTCCTAAATTGGCAGACTATTTTCTGCTCGTAGCAGAGGCTCAGGAGCTGATAGTTTTGGTGGTGTCTTTCTGATACTATAGTATCCTGCTTGGGGTAAAAGCAACAAACCCTTGCCAGCCAGTGTGAGTTGGGAACCATTCCTGGAAGCTCAACCTAAAATCTGTGAGCCATTTAATATTCCATGATAAATCTCTTTGTGCTTAAACCCGTTAGAGTGAGTTTTATTCTCCAAAACTGAACACAGGACAAAATACTACTATTATTTCTTCTGGAGAAAATTTCCATCTGTGAACAAAAAGATCTGTGACCAAGATAGCAATTGAGAGACAGATTTCACTCTGCATATTTGACTTTAAGTCAGTGAAGCGGGAACCAACTCAAAAACAAAGTATGGCAATTACAAGATATTGAATATAGTTCCCTGTGCTATAGTAGGTCCTCGTTGTCTATCTACTTTATATATAATAGTGTGTATCTGTTAATCCCAAGCTCCTGATTTATCCCTCCCCGCCCCTTTTCCCTTTGGTAACCATAAATTTGTTTTCTATGTCTGTGGGTCTGTTTCTGTTTTGTAAATAAGTTCATTTGTATCATTTTTTTAGATTCCACATATAAGTGATATTCAGTATCTTGTAATAACCTATAATGGAAAATAATCTGAAAAATAGTACATATATTTACATAAATATATATTAAACTGAATTACTTTGCTGTATACCAGAAACTAACACAACATTGCTAATCAACTATATAACTATATTTCGATTAAAAAAAAAAAGAATGACAAGCAATGGTTTGTAATGGGCCTCAGTGGACATTTGGGTTGTTGGAATTTGGATGCAGCATTTAAAAAGATATCCTAGGGCTTCCCTGGTGGCGCAGTGGTTGAGAGTCCGCCTGCCGATGCAGGGGACACGGATTCGTGCCCCGGTCCGGGAGGGTCCCACATGCCGCGGAGCGGCTGGGCCCGTGAGCCATGGCCGCTGAGCCTGCGCGTCCGGAGCCTGTGCTCTGCAATGGGAGAGGCCATGGCAGTGAGAGGCCCGCGTACCGCAAAAAAAAAAAAAAAAAAAAGATATCCGAATTTCTTGACTATAACTTAGTTTAATAAAGTAACATGCCACTGTTTTGCTATATATTTCTTTCTGTAAGCATGTATCAGGACTCTTCCATACAAACACCTTCAAGAAGCAGTAACTACTCATCTGCATGAACCTACAGGCCCTGGGAAGCCCAAGCACTGGATGTGAACTCCAACAGGAAGCATAAAAGAACTCAGAATCTAGGTCTCCTGGAACCTCAGTGCTGTTCTGTCTGAATTTAGCTATCATTCTTTCTTTACCTCTGGGCCCTTGAGAAGCTCTATAACTTTACCCTATACCTTTAACCCTACTTCAAGTACTGCCTGATGAACAGCTGAGAAGGATGTGTGACACTCTCCATGGCTTTGACTTCTATAGTCCCATGACTATTTTTTAGGTACACAAACAATAGCCATAAAATAGACCTAGTAAATTTTTGTAGCAGATAGTATGGCAATAAGAAATATTTATCGAGTGCCAAAGGTATAAAGCATTCCAGGTAGTTGAGATACAGATCAAAAAGTAGACCTAGTTCCTGCTCTTAATTCACAGGCACTGACCATTTTGCTTGAGTGTTTCTGCTTACTTGTAAAGTCACTGAGCTCAAACTGAAACAATAGCAAAAAGCACAAATGCAGACCTTAATCTGTGTTTCTGTACTTATAAATAAAACTCACTTAAAATCCCTTATACTATAATAAGTAATTTCTCACCAATAGCGTACTCAGACCTGGAAATGTCTAGAATTTAACCATTTTACACTCCCTGTGTGTGGAAAAACTAACAAACAAATAAATCCTCTATGTACATTTTCTGTATCTTGATAGGGGTTTAGATAACCCAGGCTTTTGCATTGCTCAAAACTTATCTAATGGTATGCTTAAGATTTGAATATCACTGTTACATAAATTTTACCTCAAAAAAAAAAACCTGAAAATAAATATTAAACTCTAGTTAGTTACATGCATGCTAAAATGTCTAGGAGTGAAATGTACTTATGCCTGCAACTTAGTTTGAAATGCATCAAAAAATTAGATGGACAGAAGGCAAATATAACAAAATGTTAACAGTCATAGACTCTAGGTGATAGATTCAATAATATTTCCAAATATTCTTTATATTGAATATTTCCATAATAAAATATTTAGGGGAAAAAATGGTCCCCTATAGCAGAGCAATCACCAATTTCCTAATTGGCCCTAATTCTGGGACCACATTGACTTGCACAGATAAAGAACCCTATGGAAAGAAAAAATCAAGAGCAAATAACGCAAATATGATAGATCATGGAAGAAACTAGGCACATTTTCTAGGCACATGGAAGATGGAGAGAGGTGCAGAGGACCCTAACAAGCTCACTTAATATCACCCTGCTAAAGAAAAACCTGCAAACACTAGCTGAAAACCATGATCACAGGTGGTGTTTTTTTTTTAATATCTGCAGGGCATGGTTTTTAAAGTATTTTTATTACACTGAAAACAGAAAAATTGTTCTGTTTTCTGTTTCAAGGTAATAAACTGCTACTACTGCCTTCAAGGAAGGAGGGAATCACACAGAGTGAAGGGCCCTCTACCGTAGAGCACCTTAGTGGGTTTGGAGGTGGGAGACCAGGAGAGAGAAAAAGGGAGAAGGAGAAGAAGAGGCAGGGAGAGGGGACAGGGAAATTGGGAGGAGATGGAGAGAGGGGGAGAGGGAGAGAAGGAGAATTTGAAGTTCCAGGGCCAAGAAGGGGAAAAGAGGAGCCAACAGATAAAGAAGGGCTGAAACAAAAGAATTCTGTGAAATTCCATGATGGTGGGTGGCCAAAGGACATTCTGAGACCTGGGAGGCTAATTCATTTGTGCTTGTTTGCATTGCTGCTGTGTAAACTCTGCTGTTATCCTTTCCCCAAAACTTCACTAAAGTCTCTTAAATTCATGAATATTTTATGCAGACTGGCTTTTAGTGGACATCAGGCAGGAAGCTCAGTTTTGTTTCTGGGTCAATGTAGTGCAGAAGTCTTGAAAAGGGCTTCAGACTCCCACAGGCCTTTGAATGAGAGGCGTCCAAGTCCATTTTATGGAGATCTCTGGGGCTCAGAATGAATGGGAAGGGGGGATTGTGGAGTTCAGACATTGGCTTATTCAAGGAAAAGCTGGCCTGCCAAGAAAAAAATTGTGAAACTCACTTTTTCTCATCCATTTTTAACCCAGAACACCCTCATTACCAGATTTGGAAATTCTGGAAAGTCATTTTCAGCTTTTGGCGATCATTCTTTTTTTATGGGATAATATTGCCACCTGCTGGTATTTGAAAAAAAATACCTTTATAATATTAAGTTTTAAACTTGAAATTGTTTGGAAACCTTAGAGACTCATTGGCAAATGTTTCCTTTGTGCCAGAATACAAACTTGTATAGATGAAGTTCTTTGGCCTCAAAGACTTCATGTTATCTAATGTCAAACTTAACAAAAACACTTTATTACCTTTCAAGATTCAGTCACCATTTCATCAGTAAAACCTTTCTTGACAGCAGGTTCCCATACTTCTGAGGCAGAAATTGACTACTCCCTCCCTTGGGCCCTAGTCCATCCTGTATATATTTCTTTCTTAGCACATACAATATACTACAGTACTTGGTTTATTACAATACCTGTCTCCTATAACCAGACCATAAACTCCCTAAAATTCAGGGACTGTATCTTTTGTGCATTTATATTCCCAGCACCTGGAACAGAACCTACATATTGTAGCAAATATATGGCAAATGAATAAATGAATGACAGTCAAAAAGCATAGGCAAAGCAAATATCACTACATATAAACTTTTAATTCAAAATAATTTTAAATAAATATTTTGGCTCCAGATATGCACATTATATACTTCCTTATATATGTGTTATCTTTTACCTCATGCAAAAACCCCACATTTTACAAAATTCATATATATGAAATCAGTAGAATAAAGAATAAATATGAAGTTACCTCAGCAGGTAATTTTCCCATCAGCATATAATCCATAAATTCTTCACTTTCATAGGGTAATCTAAAACAAGATACTGATGGATTCTCTTATCAATTAAGAGGACCAACTAAGAGGCAACATTCAGAGTAAATAAATTTTATTTATTTGATAATGAGTCAGCATTGTTGAGGTACAAAGGAATCTGAAAGTTGCATTATTTGAATTATCCATATTAGTTACAAAACCCAGGATCACAAACATGAGTTTGAGATCTCTTGAGATCCTCATATGAATTCTGTGGAACTCCAGGGCACCCAAGTCTCCTATCTGAGTTTGAACGAGAACTAATGAGCTCTCTCCTTCAGAACTCTTTGGAAAGGCACTTCCAGGGAGCATGGCTGCTTACTCTCAGTCAAGAAAGGGTCAAAGAATGTGCAAAAGAAGTGTGGTGGGTAGAGGACCAATTTTCACAGGGTTCTGTACACATGCACTCTTAGCAGATAATCTGGACACCTATTTCACTAAGCAAAATCTGATGGAAATTCCTTCATGTTCTTCCCATTTGCCTCAGATCTTCTATTTTCCATTCATTCCTCTTTCCTTCTTGCCTTCCATTCTAAGGTTGATCTCATCCTTTCCCAGTTAAGTTCTGAAACCTTAATTTATAAACCGTCTATTTCTTCCGTCTTCCTCCTCTTTCCCTCCACTAGTTCCTCCCTACATATCAAAACACCATTTTGATGTGTTTTGGGCCTCTTTAACTTCACTGAAAAGATTACCAAGTCTCTTAACTGATTTTCCTGGGAACAGTGCATGAGGATAGGCCTGTGGGAGTGGACATAAAATACGAGAATCTTTGTATCACATATTAATACCCATCAGAAGACACTCCACCACGGAAGAAGCACTAAATAACTAAGTATACAGAATACTAACCAGCTGACATCATCCAGCTTGTCATTGACCCCCTTAGTGCTGGCATAATGGACATAGTAGCCATGGTGCCATGGACAGAGACTATGCATGGGCCCAATAGTATGGCTCCCTCTCACCAAGGTTGATCTAGCTAACTGCTACAACAGATCATCCAATCTGCCGGTAACAGAGACCAAAGCTGAACCCCCAATATGGCACATTACCTCCAAGAGATCATCAGACAGTGTAAACTGATTACATTGGACCCTTTCCACTCTGGAAGGGGCATCGATTCACCTTGACCAGAATCAGCACATATTACAGGTATGGATTTGCCTTTCCTGACCATAAGGTAGTAACCAGCACCTGAGACCTACCAATGTTTCTGGTTCACTTTATATCCTGCTTAACTTTGCTACAGACCAAGGGATCTTCTTTATAGAGAACGAGATATGAGCACAGACCATTGGGCCCACTGGTCGTACCACATACCGCAACATTCAGAAGCTGCCAGTCTGAGAGAGCAATGGAAGAGCATTCTGAAGGCATGGTTGAGGAGATGATACCATGTGAAGATACGACACCCTCCTCCAGGATGCAGTTATACCCTAAATCAGTAATAATTATGGTATGGTAATAAGTAACACACATGCAAGCAAGAAACAAAGGGGAGGAAGCAGGAATGGCCTCATCATTCCCAGTGACCCACTTTGAAATTTATATTTCCCTTCCCTGCAATGCTAGGTTCTATGAACCTAAAGGTCTTGTTCTTACCAAGGGACATAGCCCATTAAACTTTAAGTTACAACTGCTACCTGGTCACTTCAACTACCTTGGGCCAAGAAACCAAAGGGCAAGGAAAGGAGTCACCAATCTGGAAGAAGTAATTGACCTTGGTCATCAGAAAGAGGTAAGACTTCTGTCACACAAATGCAGGAAAGAGTATTTTTTATCACCCAGATGACAAACATGTTAGTCATATGAAGGGTATATATGGAAGGTATCTATCTCTTCATACTCCTTTGCCCAATTTTGACAACAAATGGACAAATACAACAGCCATAGCTGGACCATCTCAGGTCCAGAGCTCACAATGCAGAAGATGAACTGCATCACAGGTGAACTTTCCCCTCTTCCAATCCTGCTTTGTTCACTCCCTTACAGGTGTTTTTCCAAAATGTACTCCCCAGTAAATCATCTGTGCGCACTCTCTGCCCTTTTGACAGGTCCCCATTCATCATGGCACATTTCCTTACTTTCTGTTATGTTAAAACAATGCAGGCTCACCTTCTATTTTTCGTGCCCTACAATCAGCCATTTCTAAAGAATTAGAAGTGATATACTACAAGAGAAATTGGTAAATCTAGGTAAAAGTCTTTCAAATTTTTATTTTGAAAATTTTCAAGCTGAAAGGTAGAGAAAAAAGAATACTTCTTTAGAACTTACAGTAAGCATTTTCCAACAATTGGAAACAGCTTCATTAACCACTGAAATTGGACCATGTGTATACTGACAGCTTCATTGCTTACCACTATTTCCTCTTTTATCTTCCCCTATCCTACAGTCACTGTTCAAACACTTTTGTTGGTTAGTATACCTTCTCAAGACTTCTCTAATCTCTGACTCCTCAAACATCTGCAAATCTCTCTCTCCTTGACAGATGACTGATAGCTTAGCCTAGTACAGGATTCATGGGGCGTAGTTCTCTCACTAGTCCACTGACATTATCCTACCATCTTCTAGTCTCCAAACTTGGATGCAGGAAATTCAATCTCAGTCTGATTTTTTTTCCTTCACAAGTAACTTGTTTTTTCTATCTGGAACCCAGCAAGATTTTATTGTTTTCCCTGGATTTTGAAAATTTTATAGGGATATGCCTATTATCAGTTGTTCTCATCAATGCTAACTGAAACTTGGGTCAGGGTGAGGGAATGGGGTATCCCTCAAGATGCAGACTTAGGTCTTTCTTCTAATATGAGTTCTTGTTATTTTCTCTCTCTGTTTTTTTTTAACCTTGTAGAACTCCTCCTTATACATCTCCTGGATCTATTAAGTCTCTGTTGTCTTTCGTTATTCCACTTTATTTTTAATTTAGGTTTGGGGGGGTTATTTTTGGCAAAATCTCACATGTACATCATTTAAAACTTTATAAGACTTGTTATGAAAAACATCAGGCCCCACATATTTCAAATTTCTCACCCTGGGAGGCAACTGCTTCAGCTCTTCCTGTTGGTTTTTGATATTTACTCCCAATCTCTAAACATTCTTACAGTCTTACGTTCTTCCTTTCAGTTATAGGCATTACTATCTACTGATAATATCTATTACAGAAGATGAGAATTTAGCTCTCTTTCACATATAACCACCATTCTCACCACACACAAACACACACACATGCATGCACGCGCACACACAAACACTTGGGTTCCCTTGTTCTTCCCAAATCTTATAAAGTTATGATAGATCAATATCCATTTTTTTCCTAGTCTCTCTCCTCCATACTACCCCGCTAGCCAGCCCTTCTAAAAGCCTCTGGTATCAATACCACAGGATCATACTACAGGATCCATATCTATTGCTTAGATTAATATCCAATGTTTATGTTGACCATGTAAATACTATGATAGCTGAATCATGTTTACTATGATTATTTTCCCTAATTAAGAATTATTTTTTCCATTTTTTACTTTTCTATGCTTTTAACATTAATTTTTCCCCCCATATTCTCCAGAGCTTGTATAAATCTCTTCTCAATAGACTCAGACCCATTAGGTATTTTATTAATTTCATCTTTTTTTTTTTTACATCTTTATTGGAGTATAATTGCTTTACAATGGTGTGTTAGTTTCTGCTTTATAACAAAGTGAATCAGTTATACATATACATATGTTCCCATATCTCTTCCCTCTTGCGTCTCCCTCCCTCCCACCCTCCCTATCCCACCCCTCCAGGCGGTCACAGAGCTGATGTCCCTGTGCTATGCGGCTGCTTCCCACTAGCTATCTACCTTTCGTTTGGTAGTGTATATATGTCCATGCCTCTCTCTCGCTTTGAATTTCATCTTCTTGAAGAAGTCTCTCCTTGAGCCTTCTGACCTGTTCAAATCTAGATTGATTCATTTTAGGCCTGCTGTACAGCTGTCATTTGGTGTGTCTCTTCACCAACACTCAGTAAATTCCTTTGCCTCTCTTTTGTGTTGGATCCTGTTCCCTCAATTTTGTTTACACCTTCCTTGATTTATACACCATTATTTTGATGATGAACAGGCTCCAATAATGTCGGTAGAAATGGTGTGTGGAAAATGAATCTTTAACCAAATGTCTTTGTTATAATTTATCTCTCTGTATGTATTTGTTCTTAGTTTTCAGATATTTCTTCCTCTTGAGTTTTCCAATGCACTAATTCAGGCAGATCTCCAGAGTGACTCTCCTTAAATTCATCTTCTAAAGTTTTATTTCAGTGATTTTTTTCTATGTTTATACGTATGATGGTTAATTTTATGTGTAAACTTGATTGGCCATGGGGTACTCACATTAAACATTATTTCTGGGATGTCTATGACGGTATTTCTGGATGAGATTAGCATTTGAATTGGTGGACTCACTGGATTGCCTTCCCCAGTGTGGAAGGGCATCATCCAATCTGTTGAGGGCCTAAATAGAACAAAAGGTGGAGGAAGGAGGAATTTGCTCCTTTTTTTCTAGCTTCACTGTTTGAGCTGAGACATCTCATCTCATTTTCTGCCCTTGAAGTGGAATTTACATCACTGGCTCCTCTGGTTCTCAGGCATTCAAACTCTGACTGGATTATACCACTGGCCTTCTTAGGTCTCCAGCTTGCAGATGGCAGAATGTGTGACTTCTCAGCCTCCAGATGTTATGTTTCTCTGAAGAACCTTGACTGCTACAGATTTGGGTACTGAGAGTGGGATGCTGCCATGACAAATAACTTAAAAAGTTGAAGTGACTTTGCAACTGGTTATTGATAGCAGCTGTAAGGGTTTAGAGGTACATGATAGAAATATGAGCATTAATGGTAATTATGGTGAGGGTTCGAAAGAAAAGAGGAGAACTGGAGAGAAAACCTCAATCTTCTTAGAGAATATTTAAGTAATCCTGAGCAGAATGTTGGTAGAAATATGGACCATAAAGGCCGTTATGATGAGGTCTCAGGTGGAAATGAGGAACATGTTATTGGAAACTGGAGAAAAGGTGATCCTTATTACAAAGTGGCAAAGAACTTGACTGAATTGAGTTCATGTTCTGGTGTTCTGTGGAATGTAGAACTTGCAAGCAACAAAATTGGATATTTAGCTGAGGAGACCTCTATGCAAAGTATTGAAGGAGTGGCCTGGTTCCTCTGGACTGCTTATGGTAAACTGTGAGAAGAGAGAAATGATATGAAGATGGAACTGTTAAGCAAAAAAGAACTAGAACTTAAAGATCTGGAAAATTCTCAGCCTATCTATATTGCAAAATAAGAAAGCATTCCTGGAAAAGAATACTAAAGGTACAGTAAAGTGACTGTTTGATAAGAAGATTAATATGGATATAAACCACAGCCCTCAACAACCATCTCAACAGAAGCCAGATGTTATTCTTCAAGACAAGAAAAGAATAACACCACTCCCCTTCTCCCCCTACTTCCAAGGCACTTCAGGTATTATCAGGGCTGCCACTGCCATCACAGGTCCAGGGTAGGGGTAAGCAGAATGGTTTCAAAGGGTGAGGCCCCCTCTCTGGTTCAGATAGGCCAGCATGCCCCTGCCCAGTGCCTTAGTAGCAGGACCCTGACAGAGAGCTGCAGCATGGGCAGGGCCACTACACAGAGCCATGGTGTGGGCAGCATACCACCAAGCCATGATGGTGACATCGCCACCCCAGTGAGTCTGGAAGGCAAAGCATCAGGCCAAAGAAGATTATTCTCAAGCCTTAAGGTTTAATAGAATTTGCTGCATTAGGTTTTGTACTTACTTGGAAACTGTCACTCCTTTCTTTTTTTCGACTTCCCCCTTTTGGAATGGGAATGTCTATCCTTTACCTGTCCCACCACTGTATTTTGGAAGCACATAACTTGTTTGCTTTCACAGGTTCATAGCTGGAGAAGAATTCTGCCCCTGAATAAATCATACCTCAGTCTCACTCATAATCTGATTTAGATGATATTTACAGAGACTTCGAACTTCAAACTTTAGAGATGATGATGAAAATGAGTTAAAACTTTTGGGGCTGTTGGAATGGATGGATGTATTTTGCATGTGAGAAGAATATGAGTTTTGGAAGGTCAGGGGCAGGATGTTATAGACTGTATGTTTGTGCTCCTCCAAAATTCATATGTTGAAATCCTAAATCCCAATGTGATGGTATTGGGAGGTGAGGCCTTTGGGAGTGAGGATGGAGCCCTAATGAATGGGATTAGTGCCCTAATAAAAGATATCCCAGAGAGCTCTCTTGCCCCTTCTGCCATGTGAGGACACAGCAAGAAGATAGCCTTCTGTGAACCAGGAAGCAGGTTCTCATCAGACAGGTGCCTTGCTCTTGGACTTTCTAGCCTCTAAACTACAAGAAATAAGTTTTTGTTGTTTAAGCTACCCAGCCAGCCTATGATATTTTTATTAAAGCAGCCTGAACTAAGACAGTATGGAATCTTACTTCACTCAGTGAGACAATTTACACTTTAATTTGCTCACAGATTTATAAAAATTTCCACAAAGCAAACCATAAGAAATATTTAAAAGTAAATATATTATAAGTCACAGTCACTGATAATTCAATAATATAAGAAATAATTTTTAAATGGTTTGAAATATCTTAATGATTTGAAAATTAACTCCTGATCAATGAGAAAAATCACACTCTAGAAATTAATGAAAATGTAAATACATAAAAATTTATGGAACACAGAAAAAGCCATAATTAGATAAAAATTTATGTCCCTAAATCCTTTCATTATGAAGACAAATGAATAAAAGTCCAGAAACATTATGTTTATCCTAAGTTTTGGGGTTTTTTTTTTTTAAAAAAAAGCACAAAATTAACTGAAAGAAAATTTGAGGAGTGAATGGATAAAAATAACAGATATAATCTACCTATAATCTATACCAGATACAGGAAAATAGTAGAAGAATTGATAAATAATTCCAAAAGATGTTGTTTTAAAGACTAACAAGATACAAACAGACACACACACACACACACACACACACACACACACACACACACAACGCTTTATGATCCTGCTTAAAAATGTAAGACAAAACAAATATTAGCAAGACTAGGAATAGAAGAAATGTATGATTTCCTAGAAAATACAAATAAACCAAAGTAAACCAAGTAGAAAACCCAAACTGACTACTTACCAAAGAAGGGATTGGAAAGTTGACTATTACTTTAGATAATAAGACAAACAAAAAACCTTTCAATTTGAGTCCACCTAACTGTTAAGGAACAAATAATTACACTATTATTTAAACTATTCCATACAAAACAAAAAGATAAAATGTGTCTCATTTCATGAAGGCAGCATAACTTTATTACCAAAACTTAATTAAAAAATAAACCCGGGTTTCCCTGGTGGCACAGCGGTTGAGAGTCCGCCTACCAATGCAGGGGACACGGGTTCGTGCCCCGGTCCGGGAAGATCCCACATGCCGCAGAGCGGCTGGACCCGTGAGCCATGGCCGCTGAGCCTGCGCGTCCGGAGCCTGTGCTCTGCAACGGGAGAGGCCACAACAGTGAGAGGCCCGCGTACCACACACACACACAAAAAATACAAAATAAAAAAATAAATAAACCCCAAACTATAAACCATTCTAATTACTTCAGTTACTAAGACTATATTTAAAAATTACCCTAAATCTTGTTGACCTAAAGCAACAATATTTTTTTGTTCATGAACCTGCAATTTGGACAGGGCTTGGACAGGACTGCTCATCTCTGCTCCACTCAGCAACAGCTGGAAGGGCTCAAAGGCTGGGGACTGCAATTATATAAAGCCTCATTCACTAATCTGGTGGTTGATGCTGTCAGATGAGAATCTGGTGCCAGAATACCTACACATGGCTTCAATATGTGGCCTAGGCTTCCTCACATCACAGTGGGTGGCTAGATTCTAAAGGTAAGCATCCTGAGAGAGGCAGGCAGAAGCAGTACCATCTTTTAGAACCTAGCCTTGGAAGTCATACAGTATCACTTCCCCCAATTCTACTAATCCATGCAAAGTCCAGCCCAAGTTCAAGGACAGGGGAAGTAAACTCAGTCTCTTGATGGGAAGTGGCAAGTTTCTAAAACAGCATGTGGGACCAAAAATATTGCTGAGACCAGTCGTCAAAAATATAACATACCACAGTCCACCTTCTGGCCACAGCAGTTCACATCCCTCCTACATGCAAAATATACTCATTCCCTCCCACCGATACCCATAACATCAGGCTGAGGTTTGAGGTCCAGGTATTGATGAACTTCTTGAGTATAGTGCCTTAAATATAGCCCCTTGAGAAGAGTTCCTCTTGATCTGAAGAGCTGTAAACAAAAAAAGATAAGTTATCTGCCTCCACAAACACGAATACACAAAGGTAGAGCAGTCATAGGATAACACCTACAGACACTCCCATTCAAAAAGGGGGTAAGGAGACAGCAGTCACTGGTCAATTAAACCCAGCTGGGCACATGCTGCTAGTTCCTCTATTACAGCTTAGTTGTACTGCTCAGGAATGATTCACTGTGGCTCATGGCTTCCCAGCTCTGGGTTGTTGGTTCATGTTAAGTAGCCATGTTCTTAGCATGCTTCCTGTCTATAGAAGGCTGGGATCCAAAGCCCTCTTTTCATTTTGTACTGTCTCTGTGCCTTTCAATCCAAGCTGATATAATCATTTTAAAAACTATGTGGATCAAGAGACTGAGAAGACAAGCCACAGACCAGGGAAAATATTTGTAAAAAACATATCTGATAAAAGATTGTTACCTAAAATATACAAAGAATTCTTTTTTTCTTTTTAAAATGTTATTGGAAAAGCTATCCTTCTGAAAAAGACTTCTTGAAAATAACTATTATTTTTCTTCTCAATGGTATTGTAACTAAGTTATTTCCTCTTCCTTTTCCTCACCTTTGGAAAGAAACCACAGAGCAGAGCCTTTGAGAAGAGAGCAACAGGTGGGCTGCCCATCATGTTGGGAGGGGTTCAATCAAAATATACAAAAAATTCTGAAAACTTAACAGTAAGAAAATGAACAACCCAATTTAAAAATGGGCAGAAGATCTGAACAGACACCTACCAAAGTAGATATACAGACAGCAAATAAGCATATGAAAAGATGTTCAACAGCATACTTTATTAGGGAAATGCAAATTAAAACGAGACACCACTACACACCTACGAGAATGGCCAAAATCCAGAAAACTGACACCACCAAATACTGGTGAGGCTATGGAGTAACACAAGCTCTCATTCATAGATGGTGGGAATGCAAAACAGTGTAGCCACTTTGGAAGACAATTGGCAGTTTCTCACAAAATTATACATATTCTTACAATATGATCCACCCTCCCTAGTATTAACCCAAAGAAGCTGAAGACTTACGTCCTCACAAAAACCTGCATACAGATGTTTATAGCAGCTTTATTCATAACTGCCAAACTTTGGAAATAACCAAGATATCCTTCAGTAGGTGAATGGATAAACCACTCACACAATGGAATATTATTCGGCGCTAAAAAGAAATGAGCTATCAAGCCATAAAAAGACATGGAGGAAACTTAAATGCATAAGTGAAAGAAGCCAGTCTGAAAAGGTTACACACTGTATGACTCCAACTATATGACCTTCTGGAAAAGGCAAAATTATGGAGGCAGTAAAAAGATGAATGGTTGTTAGGAGTTGGGGGAAGGATGGAGGAATAGGCAGAGCACAAAGGATTTTTAAGGCCTATAATAGTGGATATATGTCATTACACATTTGTCCAAACCTATAGAATATATACCAAAAGTGAACCCTAATGTAAACTATGAACCAGGCATGATAATGATGCATCAATGTAGGTTCATCAATTTTACCAAAGGTACTACTCTGGTGTCCGAGAGGGACAAGGGGCTATGTGGGAACTCTCTGTGCTTTCTGTTGCATTTTGTTGTGAACCCAAAACTGCTCTAAAAAATAAAGTCTTTTTTTAACTGTGTAGATTTCTTGTGAATCAATTTATAATCCACCCCATTAGACAAAAATCACACCCATAAATTTCGGTATAGGTCCTTGAGCTCCTATAAGGGTCCTGAGGGACAATTCTCTTAAAATTCTTAGAGGACCTTTTCGTTTAATAGAGAAGATCTGTGAGTCATCTGTGAGAACAGGCATGGCACGTTCTCAAGATCGTTAGAGGGACTATTTGCCTTTGTGAGGCACGACATTAAATCTCCTGCAGCCTTAACTAGGAGTTTTATAATCATTCCCTTGGCTTTGTAGTTAAACCATGTTTTCTCACAATACTCTAGATTTGATCTCTTTCCATAAGACTTTTCTTAACTTGAAAATTGTCTGCCATCTGGAGAAACTGGAAAAATGAGTTTTATTTTCAAACTCAGTAAGTTCTGCTTCCTCTATATTTAACAATTCTTTCCTTAGCTTCTCTTTCTTAGTCCAGTTGGACTGCTATTAACGAAATGCCAAAGTTGGTGGCTTATAAACCACAAAAATGTATTTCTCACAGTTCTGAAGGCTGGAAGTCCAAGATCAGTGTGCCAGCATGGTTAGGTTCTGGTGAAAGCCCTCTTCCAGGTTACAGACTGCCAACTTCTCACTGTGTTCTCTCATGGTGGAAAGGGTTAGGGAGCTCTGCGGGGTCTCTTTTATAAAAGCAGCAATCCCATTCATGAGGGCTCCACCATTATGACCTAAGCGCCTCCCAAAGGCCCCATCTCCTAGTACCATCACATTCGGCATTAACACTTGAATTTTGGGGGATACAAGCCTTCATACCACAGCACTGTGTCCTATCAATTTTACTATAGGCAGCAAGTAATAGCCAGAAAACACCTTCAAATTCATGCAATTCATTATAACCGTTTTCTACTTTCCACGTTACCATAAGTACAATGTTGCTAAACTTTCTGCTATTACATAACAAGGATCTTTTCTCCAGCTCCCAATGATACTTTTTCACTTTCCTTTAAACATTCACATCCTCCTTGAGAGCCATTAGGTTTCCACTAACAATCTCTTCAAGGTCCTCCACCGTCTGCCCACTGTCTAGTCCTGTCTAGTTTAGCTTCAGTCACTGCTGCATTTTGAGGTTTCTGTTACATGGCACCCCACCTCCAAACACCAAAATCTAACTCAGTTTCTATGACTGCATAACAAACTACTCCAAAATTTAGTGGCTTAAAAGAGCAACAATATTTATTTTGCTCAAGAATTTGCAATTTGGGCAGGCCTTGGTGGGGATAACTCATTTCTGCTCCATTCAAGGGAGACATAAGCAACAAAGAATTATAGATGTGATGATAGATGTTTAGAGTACAGATGAGGGGCAAAAAGGAGACAGTGGTTAATTCCACCTGGGAAATCAGAAAAAGTAACCTTTGAACCGAAGTTGGGGGCTGACACGAAGAGGAGCAGGTATCGAACAGTGGGTTATATTTGGAAAACCACAACTATATTGGTATGAATAAGTCCACTGAGGTGGGAAAGCAGGCAGGAAGTGACTGGTGAGAGCTGAGGTGAAAAGCAAGGCTGAGATCAGATGATGTTGCTACAGGAGAAAGCAGGGGGCCTGGGGTCAAATCCGCTTAACACTGCTACAGGGAATGGCTGCAGCTGAGAACTGCTAGGGACCGTGAAGAACTACAGCCGCTGAAGAGAGGCCCCTACGATAAGAGTCAATCAGAAGAAGCGAGACCAAGAGGTGCTGTCACAGAGACAGGTTGTCGGAGGGTGCCACTTCAGTGCTACCTGAGAGAAAAGCTACCAGAAAGAAAAGCAAGAAAAGCCCTCAAAGGGAGCAGCCAGTAGGTCAGGCTGGGGTTCCCTGCACATTCTGTATTTCTAATTTACCTTTACCTTGGAGAGAGAGGTTTTCCCCAGTATCTACTTAACAGGCAGAGATGGTAATGATCATGAGAATTTCAATACAATTTATCTCCAGAACATCTACAGAAACTCAGTGAGGCCTGCAGTTATTTACACAGGCCAGACTGTTTTCTCAGGTTCATGGTGGAGAAAGTATAAACCTGGAAAAGAGATCTGTATTCCCTCACAGTCATATTCTCTCTCTCTCTCTCTCTCTCTCTCTCTCTGCTCCGCTCTCCAGTTTAACCTACTAGATTTCTATATAACTACACATTAATCTCTTATTTCAAGCCCACTAGAAGCCAACAGGATGAACTCTCTATGGAATCCTGACTGTGTATTACATGTTTTCTCCTTGAAATGAAGTTTTATTTAGCAGTGACACTTTCTGGAATAGAATTGAGAACAACATTCAGAGAAAAGATTATTACTCTGTAAAATAAACACTATCTTACCAAGCCTTCCTTTCCTGACAGCCTAACTGCACTCCCGGTGCCTAGGTGCCTAAGGAGTCATGACGACAACTGAAGACACTGTCAGTTCTTACAGCTCAAGTGGACAGGAATTATAGTGGAAATTTCAAAGAGAATCACTAGTGCAACAACTATAGCCACTCAGATAAGTAGATATGTATGAAGAATGGAAGTAGAAAAAAATGCCTCTTGTAAACTGACAAACCATGAGCACAATTCCCTGTAGCCTAAATGTCACTTATGCTTGAAAACAAGCTTACATGAAACTTAAATAGAACCTGATCAGATAAAAAAAAATTTTTTTTTAATATTTAGATTCAGGCAGCTCTAGCAGGAGTTGGTGGATCTCTATTTTATTGTTTCAACACTGACATGACTCAGTTATTTACCTGTGTTTTCTGATTCTTGCTCCTATAACCAACTGCCTATATCACTGTAACTTCTGTTTAAAAAAAATCAAAGAAAGAAAGAATCTTATTGACCAGCAAATGACCATTTCCATTATGCAGGCAGTGCATTCATGGCAGCATCTTGTAGGCCCTGGCTGGCTACAGACGGAGGGATGGACTACTGAGTCCAACAATCACCAATCAGCTGTAGATGAACTGGCAGAGTCACGTGGCACTGCAAAGAGCCACCATTTGCAAGGAACTGCCTAGAGCTGCTTTCCTAGCAGGGACTGTGGCCATAACAAGTTCTACACAGATCGGATAGTATCCTCCTTGAGAATCTCCAGGCACTGATGTGCTCTGTTCTCAGCTCTGAGACCTCAGCCCAAAATCAGAGGGAAGAGGAAAAGTCCCATTTATCAACTTACTACATTAGTCTACTTTGAAATTTACATTATCTTTTAATTACTTATTTTAGTAGCTCTATTTAATAGCCTTTTTAAAATGGAAATCTTTAGGTAAAATCTTATAGACAGTTGGGTAGCAGAAATCCTTACATTCTTTTGATGTATGCAGTAGTTTCTTTATCCCAAAATTGTCCCCAGAGAAATCCCAATACCCCCAAAAGACTCCACAAAAAAATAAACAAAAATTTCCCCATTCTATCCAAAAGAAAATAAGTCAAGATAATTTTCCTTTGTTCAGAAAATATTTGAAGGCCTTCTAGTTACAACAGGTACCATTTGGACAAGTAGATTAGAATCTTGTGTAATCTATTCTCGGGAGTGAGCAAATATATTTTGGCTATTGCCAAAAGAACAGACACGCAGAAAAATAAATGCAATTGTGTTTGGGTAGTGATCTGGGTAGGAGAGGTTGGGGGAAAGGAAGAGAACATTGCAAACTATGATGCCAGCAACCTGCTATAAAGCCTACTCTCCATCATACCGTTTAAAGATTCTTCAAAACGAATCTATTTTCTGCAAAACCTCCCTACGACAGCTTACAGAATTGCAACATTCATTTTGGAGGCAAGTGGTCTAGTGACAAAAAAGGATGTTAAACTTAAGACCTGAAACTATACAACTCCTAGAAGAAAACATAGGGGGAAAGCTCCTTGACATTGGATATGACAATGATTTTATGATTTTATGGAAAGGACACCAAAAGCATAAGCAACAAAAGCAAAAATAAATAAATGGAACTATACCAAACTAAACAGCTTCTGCACAGTGAAAGAAAAAAATCAACAGAATGAAAAGGCAATCTTCTTTTGCAATTCTATGGAATGCAAGAAAATATTTGCAAACCACATATCCAATAAAGGGTTACTATCCAAACTATACAAGTAACTCATACAACTCAGCAGCAAAAAAAACCCCCAAACAATCCAATTTTAAAATCGGCAGAGAGGGGCTTCCCTGGTGGCGCAGTGGTTGGAAGTCCTTCTGCCGATACAGGGGGCGGGTGTTCGTGCCCCGGTCTGGGAGGATCCCACGTGCCGCGGAGCGGCTGGGCCCGGGAGCCATGGCGGCTGAGCCTGCACATCCGGAGCCTGTGCTCCGCAGCGGGAGAGGCCACGGCAGTGAGAGGCCCGCGGACCGCAAAAAAAAAAAAAAAAAATCGGCAGAGAAAGTGAACAGACATTTTTCAAAAGAAGATATATAAATGGCTAACAGGTACATGAAAGATGCTCAACATCACTAATCATCAGGGAAATTAAGACGAGATATCACCTCACATCTGTTAGAATGACTATTATCAAAGAGGCAACAAATAACAAGTGTTGGCAAGGATGTGGAGAAAGGGAATCCTCGTGCACTGTTGGAGGGAACATAAACTGGTACATTCACTTTGGAAAACAGTAGGTAGGTTCCTCAAAAAATTGAAACTAGAACCACCATACAATCCAGCAATCACACTTCTGGGTATATATCCAAAGGAAATGAAATCAGGAACCCAAAGAGATACCTGTAAACCCATGTTCATTGCAGCCTTATTCACAAAAGCCAAGATACAGGAACAACCTAAGTGTTCATCAATGGATGAATAAAGAAAATGTTAAACACACACACATATATTATTCAGCCATGAGAAAGAAGGAAATCCTGCCATTTGCTACAAAATGGATGGATCTTGATGGCATTATGTTAAGTGACGTAAGTCAGACACAGAGAGACAAATACTGTATGACCTCACTTATATGTGGAATCTGAAAAAAGCCGAACTAACAGAAACAGAGTAGAACAGTGGTTGCCAAGAGCTTAGAGGTGGGGGAAATGGGGAGATGTTGGTAAAAAGTATAAACTTCCAGTTTCAAGATGAATAAGTTCAGGGGATCTAATATACAGCATGGTGACTCTAGCTAACAATACTGTATTATATACTTGAAAGCTATTAAAAGAGTAGATCTTAAACATTCTCACGACACACACACAAAAATAATGTGATAAAGGTGTTTAGTAACCCTATTGTGGTAGTCACTTCACAATATATATGTGTATCAAATCATCACACTGTATACCTTAACCTTACACAGTGTTATACATCAACTGTATCTCAATAACGCTGGAAGAAAAAAAAGGATGAACATAGAAAAACAGGTGTTTATAATACACAAATAATGAGCAATTTAAAATGTCTACAAATTTATCAATCTAAGTTAAACCTGTTTACCTCATTAACTAAACATCAATCCATGAGAGTACCATCTTGACTGTAGGTCCTTAAATGTATAAATTCAAAAATATGCCATATTAGAAAGTGCCTGGCTATTCCACACATTGATACATTTCTCAAGCCTCAACATTAAGTATTTATTGTAAGTTATGGTAAGAATTGTGATCTTCATCTTAAGAGCCACAAAAAGTTACTGATACTTTTTAAGTAGAAGAGGATGTGACCAGATTTACATTACAAAAGGAAGCCTCCAGTTGTAGTATGGAGAATGAATTTCTGATGTGTTGGAGGTGGGGAGGTTGAAAAAGGTGGATGTGTGATGCTACTGTAAAATATTATTGCAGTGGTACATATGAATAGAATCTTTGACAGTAATCTATGCCCAGATTATGGACTAGTGTGGTAGCAGCAGAAAGAAAACAGGATGAATTGCCGAGATAAATTGACAGAACTTGACTTTGCATAGCATACGGGGAGCGAGAGTAAGGGAGCTCCTAAAGACAGGTAGTTTCTGGTTAGAAGAAAAAAATATATGGTGATTCCACTTACTAAGAAAAGGGACGCCAGAACAGAACCAGGTTTTAGAACAGATGACTCTGATCTGAGGCATACGGAGTTTGAGAGGGAGCTCAAAGGAGTGTTTGGCACATACTAAAGGAGCAGATATTATTATTATCATAATCATCCTTAATCTCCCACTTTTTGTCACATGTAGGGTCGTATACAAATACTCCTTGTCTTGAGATAGATATGGCTGATGGGGATGTTGTGGCATTGTCTCCTCATAAATTATGGGTCAGATATGAGGATCCCTGAATTTCTTGCCTTGGGGTAAGCTGAAGGAATACGGCTGTATCTCCGAGCACCATCTATCCATGTTGGAGGTAAGAGAATCCAATACCCCTAGATGAGGGCTTAGACTTCTTACAACAGTGCTCCCCATTCCACAGCTCTGAGACTTTAGAGTAAAGCCTGCATCTCACCAGACTGTCTTTCCCAAGATTTGGCATCAAAAGTAGAGGATTATCACTTTTTTGCCAGCTCCCTCCCAAAACCCAGCAAGACAAGTAGAGAATCTAGTTACTATTCAAATGTTTTATCTTACTAAGGGAGGGAAAAAGGTTGGCAAAAAAAAAAAAAAATTATAGAAATCAAAATGTCCTTCTAACTAGGCCTCACTGACCATTTATCATATATCTGAAACAAAAATATACTATCTAAATTCTAAATATAGTATTTTTTCCTTCATTTTTTTCCAAAGGAAGGAAATCATAATAGCCTGTAGGAAATTTTCCAACACACAAGCTGTACACATATTTGTCATTTCTTCATCAAGCTGAAATCTTCACAATAGAATCTTAAGAAATCTTTTAAATATTGAGAAATTCACAGAGTTTTTGGCATATATATACACAAATATATACATTGACAAAGACTCTCACATTGACCAAATTTTAATCAATCTCCTCTGAACCCTCTTCTCAACTAGGCCTCAACCTTTGGCCTTCCACATTAATCTCTGTATCACCCAGTTTTAGCAAGAATCCTGCTAAGTCAGTTTAGCATGAATCTCCCACCTTGGGTATCTAATCACTCTGGCCTGCCTCCAGCAAGAATCCTGTCAGTTTGTTTAACCAGGATCCACCTATCCCTGATGTTTCCTCTTAGTAATTTTCCATCCACTGATCTCCATCCTGCTCCTTGGCTATAAATGCCCACTTGTCCATGCTGTATTCAGAACTGAGCACAGTTCTATACTTAGGTCTTTTTTCCCCTACAGCAATGGCTCCTGAATAAAATCCATTTTTACCAAGTTCACACATGTGCAGCTCTGGTTTCTTTGACAATATGAAGCTCTATATACAGTCTATATAGACACACACACAGACACACATATAAAGGAAATCATAAAACTTTATTTATAAAAGTAAAAGAATATTTAAGTAAATAGTGTATCATATCAAACCCCAGAGAGGATGGCTAAACAGAATTTCCTACCCCTTTTTAAATTAATACCCTTTGCAATATGACTTTGTGGCCCTTCCCATCAAAAGGGTGTATCATATCAAACCCCAGAGAGGATACCTAAACATAATTTCCTACTCCTTTTTGAATTAATACCCATTGCAGCAATATGACTTTGTAGCCCTTCCCATCAAAAGGTGTAGTCTATTCTCCTATTCCTTGAACCTGGGCTGGCTTTATGACTTGTTTTGCCCAAAAGCATCCAACAGAAGGGATGTTGTTAAGCTCTAAGCCAATCCTAAGTCTGTACTTCAAAAGTCCTTGCAATTCTGCTTACCTTGCTTAAGTCCCAGCAACTGTCATGTGAAGAAGTCTAGGTTAGCCTGCTGCGGGATGAGAGAGACACAAGGCTCATTGCCCCCACTGCCTCAGCCAAGAGCTCATCACCCTCATAAAGAATGCTGAAAACATTTTTCAAAAGAAGGACTAGAAAATTAAGGCAGGGGTATTTCCTAGAACATACAGCAAAAAGAAAGAGGAAAATATGGAACAAACAATATAAGAAATGGAATATAAACCTAAAAGATTCAACATCTGAATAACAGATATTCCAGACAGAAAAAATCAAGAAAATACAGGAGAGGAAATAATCAAATAAATAACAGAAGAAAATTTCAGAGAACTGAAGTAAAATGCAAGTCTTCATATTGAAAAACTATATACCAAGCACTAATCAGATGAATAAAAATAAGATCCTTATCTAGGTACATTCTTGAGACTTTTGAGCATGAGGTGTATATGAAAAATATTTTAGGGACTTCACTGGTGGTCCAGTGGTTAAGAATCCGTCTTGCAATGCAGGGGATGCTAGTTCAACCCCTGGTCAGGGAACTAAGATCCCACATGCTGCGGGGCAACTAAGCCCGCACGCTGCAACTACTGAGCCTGTGTGCCACAACTAGAGAGCCCACACACCACAACTATAGAGCCCACATGCTCTGGAGCCCACATGCCACAACTAGAGAGCCTGCATGCTGCAACCAGAGTGCCCATGCACTGCAACTAATGAGCCCACATGCCACAACTAGAGAGAACCCCATGCACTGCAATGAAGAGCCTGTTCACCAGAATGAAAGATCCCACGTGCTGCAATGAAAGATCCCATGTGCTGCAACTAAGACCCAACACAGCCAAAAAATAAATAAATAAGTATTTTAAAAAAGAGAAAGAAAAATATTTCAAAAGTTTACAGAAAGGCAAGAAATAAGCAGGTATCAGGCTTCTCAGTAACAACACAAAATGCTAGAAGGCAATGTGCCTTGCCTTCAAATTCTGAGGAAAAAATGTTTATAATTTTGAAATTAAAACTCTATACCCACAGCTCCATCAACAATAAAGGTCAAGCAAAAACATTCTCAGACACACAACAGCCCTAAAATTTGTTGTTAAGCAATGTTACAAAGACATCAAGGATGTCGTTCAGTGAAATGAAGTGAGAGACAAAGAAAACATAGGATCTAAGAAACAGAATATCTAATCCAGTAACACAGCAAAGGAAAGATCCAGAATGACAACCATGCAGCAGACCTAGACAGTAACAAATCCCACACTGACAAAAGGCTCTAAAAAACTGTCTCCAAGGGCTTCCCTGGTGGCGCAGTGGTTGAGAGTCCGCCTGCCGATGCAGGGGACATGGGTTCATGCCCCGGTCCAGGAGGATCCCACATGTCGCAGAGTGGCTGGGCCCGTGAGCCATGGCCGCTAAGCCTGCGCGCCCGGAGCCTGTGCTCTGCAACGGGAGAGGCCACAACAGTGATAGGCCCGTGTACTGCAAAATAAAAAAAAAATTAAAAAGAAAAAAACTGTCTCGAAGAAGAAAGTGGATTCTTAAAACTGAGTGTGACAGACAGGCCAGATAATTTTTAGGATAAAATGGTGTCTTATTCTTTTGTCAGTCAGAAGAAAAAAACAGTAATTCTAAACTAGAGAAAAAAAAAAGCTATATATGAAAGTCAAGATTCAATTATAAAGAAAATTATAGTATATAATTTTGAGAAATGTATGTAGAAGAAAAGACAACCCTCAGAATGGGGGAAAATATTTGCAAATGAAGCAACTGACAAAGGATTAATCTCCAAAATTTACAAGCAGCTCATGAAGCTCAATATCAAACAACCCAATCCAAAAATGGGCAGGAGACCTAAATAGACATTTCTCCAAAGAAGATATACAGATTGCCAACAAACACATGAAAGGATGCTCAACATGACTAATCGTTAGAGAAATGCAAATCAAAACTACAATGAGGTATCACCTCACACCAGTCAGAATGGCCATCATCAAAAAATCTACAAACAATAAATGCTGGAGAGGGTGTGGAGAAAAGGGAACCCTCCTGCATTGTTGGAGGGAATGTAAATTGATACAGCCACTATGGAGAACAGTATGGAGGGTCCTTAAAAAACTAAAAATAGAACTACCATACGACCCAGCAATCCCACTACTGGGCATATAACATGAGAAAACTGTAATTCAAAAAGAGCCATGTGGGCTTCCCTGGTGGCGCAGTGGTTGAGAGTCCACCTGCCGATGCAGGGAACACGGGTTTGTGCCCCGGTCCGGGATGATCCCACATGGCACGGAGCGGCTAGGCCCATGAGCCATGGCCGCTAAGCCTGCGTGTCCAGAGCCTGTGCTCCACAACAGGAGAGGCCACAACAGTGAGAGGCCCATGTACCGCTAAAAAAAAAAAAAAAAAAAAGAGCCATGTACCACAATGTTCACTGCAGCTCTATTTACAATAGCCAGGACGTGGAAGCAACCTAAGTGTCCATCAACAGATGAATGGATAAAGACGTGGCACATATATACAATGGAATATTACTCAGCCATAAAAAAAACAAAATTGAGATATTTGCAGTGAGATGGATGGAACTAGAGTCTGTCATACAGAGTGAAGTAAGTCAGAAAGAGAAAAACAAATACCGTATGCCAGCGCATATATATGGAATCTAAAAAAAAAAAACAAACTGGTTCTGAAGAACCTAGGGGCAGGACAGGAATAAAGACACAGAGGCAGAGAATGGACTTGAGGACACGGGGAGGGGGAAGGGTAAGCTGGGACGAAGTGAGAGAGTGGCATGGACATATATACACTACCGAACATAAAATAGATAGCTAGTGGGAAGCATCTGCGTAGCACAGGGAGATCAGCTTTGTGACCACCTAGAGGGGTGGGATAGGGAGGGTGGGAGGGAGATGCAAGAAGGAGGAGATATGGGGATACATGTATACGTATAGCTGATTCACTTGGTTATGCAGCAGAAACTAACACACCCTTGTAAAGCAACTATACTCCAATAAAGATGTTTAAAAAAAAATCTATTTGAACTTGATCCTAGAAACGTTCTCCTTAGGGTCATGACTTTGGATACAAAGAAACGTAATCACAGCATAAACTATTTGGTTCCCTATTATATAATCATAAATTAGTTAAATGTTGTTTACTGAGGTTTTTTAATTTAAACAAACTTTTTTAGAACAGCTTGATATATAGAAAAGTTACCAAGATAGTGCTGAGAGTTCCCATATACCAGTTTCCCCTATTATTAACATCTTACGCTATATGACATGGTTGTCACAACTAGGGAATGAACACTGGTACTTTAGTATTAACTAAACTACACATTTAACTTGGATTTCACTAATTTCTCCCTGATGTCCTTTCTGTTCCAGATCCCATTCAGGATACTATATCATACTTAGTGATCACGTTGTCTTAGCTTTTTCTGGTGACAGTTTCTAAGGACCTTATTTTTGATGACCTTAACAGTTTCAAGGAGTACTGGTCAGTTACTATGTTCGTTCTAGCCTTCCCCCCCGCATGCTTATCTCCAATCTCCCTTTCCAATAGTGAGAAACCTGGCCCCTAGCAGCTACCACACTTTTACATATTTGTTCATTCTCAGTACACATGTAGTTTCAGAATTGTTAACCTGTACCCGTGAGACACAACTTTATCAGAGTATAGTGTTTATGTATACCTTTATCTTTAGTCTTACAGTTTCCGAGTCAAAGCATTCTTTTCCAAAGTTATTCAAGTCAAGCATCTTTTTACCCATTCCTTCAGTGAGGCTATGCCATATACATTTCTAATACATTGGTTAGATTCTTTTATCAGTCTGCATTCCATCTTGGAAACCCTCAAACTCCTGGTTGATTTTTTTTAATATGCATACATTAACCTTTTTATGCTATAAAGTTCTATGGATTTTAAAGAATGCATAGCATCATATGTCCACAACAGTTTAGTTCATCACCCTAAAAACTTCCATGTGCTTGCCCAAGTCAAACACTCCCCCTTCCTCAAACCCCAACAACCACTGATCTGCTTTCCATCCCTATAGTTTTGCACTTTCTAGAAGACCATATGAATCATTTAGTATGTAGTCTTTTCAATCTGGCTTCCTTAACTTAGCATCCATGTTGTAGCATTAATTAATAATTCATTCCTGCTTTTTGCTGATTAATAACCCATTGTATGGCTGTACCATCATCTATTGAAGAACTTCTTGTTGCATCCAGTTTTTTGATGATTATGAATAAAGCTAGCAGTTGTGAATAAAGCACACATAGGTTTTTGTGTAAGCATACATTTTCAAATCAATTTGGTAAGTACCTAGGAGTGCAATTGCTGGTTCATATGGTAAGTCTGTGTTTTGTTTTTGTTTTTTTAAACGTCCTTACTGGAGTGTAATTGCTTTACAACGGTGTGTTAGTTTCTGCTGTATAACAAAGTGAATCAGTTATATGTATACATATATCCCCATATCCCCTGCCTCTTGCGCCTCCCTTGCACCCTCTCTATCCCACCCCTCTAGGCGGTCACAAAGCACCAAGCTGATCTCCCTGTGCGATGCAGCTTCTTCCCACTAGCTATTGATTTTACTTTTGTTAGTGTACATATGTCAATGCTACTCTCTCACTTCCTCCCAGCTTACCCTTCCCCCTCCCCGTGTCCTCAAGTCCATTCTCTACCTCTGCATCTTTATTCTTGTCCTGCCCTTAGCTTCATCAGAACCATTTTTTTTTTTTAGATTCCATACATATGTGTTAGCATACGGTCTTTGTTTTTTCTCTTTCTGATGGTAAGTCTGTGTGTAACTTTTTAAGAAATTGCTAAACTGTCTCCCAAAGTGGCTCCACCATTTTGCATTCCCACCAGCAAGTATGAGATCACCAGCATTTGGTATTGCCAATATTTTGGATCTTAACCATTCTAATAAATGTGTAGTAGCTCCTCACTGAGTAGCTCCTCATTATTTGTCATTAGGGAAGTAATTTTCACTTCCCTAATGACAAATAATGTTGAGTATCTTTTCACATGGTTATTTGGCATCCATAAATCTTCTTTGAAGTGTCTATTCAGATCTTTGTCCATTTTTTTAATCAGTTGGTTGTTTTCTTATTGTTGAGCTTTAAAAATTTGTTATATAGTCAGGATATATGTTCTTTACCAGATATGTGATTTGCAAACATTTTCTCCCAGGTATAACCTGGCTTTTCACTGTCTTAACAGTATCTCTTGTAGAGCAAAAGTTTTTAATTTTGGTGAAGTCCAATTTATCAATTTTATCTTTCATAGATTGTGAAAGGACCATCTCCAAGAAGGAAGTGAGTTCTTATAACCAAGTATAACACAGAAGCCAGGTAATTCTGAGAATATGATCAAAGTATCTTATTTTTTGTCAATAAGAAGGAAAAAAGTAATTCCAAACTCTGGCGGGGTGGGGTAGGGCTCTATAAGAAAGTCATTATCCACTTATAAATAAAATTAAAATATTACATATTTTAAAAAATATATGGAGTAAAAAATATATGGAGAAGAAAATATAACCCATTTGACTTTGGTCCTAGAAACCTATTGCTAAGTTTATGATTCTGGACCCCAAAATAAAGAAATATAATCACAATGTACTATTTGTTTCTGCACTGTGATCATAATAAGTTAAACAGTTAAATGTTGTTTATTAACTTTTAGAATAAATTGAAAGCACGGAAGAGTTAATTATGATTACAGAATAATTATGATAACACTAATAGCAATCATTCATATAGTACTTAGTATGTACCAGGCCTTGTTTTAAATGCTTTACATACAATAAGTCACTTAATTATGACAATAATCCTGTGAAATAAGTACCATTATTATCCCCACTTTACAGTTGAGGAAAGTGAGGCACAGAGAGATTAAATAACTTGCCAACTTCACAAAGTTAGCATGTGGTAGAGCTTGGATTTGAATCCAGTCAACCTGGCTCCAACGTCTACATTCTTAACCACAATGTTATATTGCCTTCTTTAAATAGAATATAAATATTATCAACTTTGATAATTTTAAAATAAGTAAATATTTGACAGAAGTTAAAAGACAGGACTTCCCTGGTGGCGCAGTGGTTAAGAATACACCTGCCAATGCGGGGGACACGGGTTTGAGCCCTGGTCCAGGAAGATCCCACATGCAGTGGAGCAACTAAGCCGTTGCACCACAACTACTGAGCCTGTGCTCTAGAGCCCGGGAGCCACAACTACTGAGCCCGCGTGCCACAACTACTGAAGCCCATGCACCTAGAGCCCGTGCTCCACAACAGAAGAAGCCACTGCAATGAAGCCCACACACGACAACAAAGAATATCCCCCACTTGCCGCAACTAGAGAAAGCCCGTGCACAGCAACAAAGACCCAATGCAGCCAGAAATAAATAAATAAATAAAAATTTTAAAATAAATAAAATAAAAGACAGGAAAAAAGGTAAAAGAGTTGAAGTAAAGGATATGAGTGATAATATCCTCACTTTATAAAAAGGGAAATAAGAGATACTGCTCAAAATTAATGGAACATGAAATAGGGGCTTAGTTATGCTGGAGTTGCAAAAATAGAGGAAATAACATCAACAATATATAACCATATAAAATCTGAAGGAGAGTAGAGTAGCACAAGAATAGTATAAATGAACTAAAGCCTCATCTTTCTTTTTTTTTTCGTTTATGCCGCACAGCTTCTGGAATCTAGTTCCCAGACCAGGGATCAAACCCAGGCTCCCTGCAGTGGAAGCAGGGGAATCCTAACCACTGGACCACCAGGGAATTCCATAAAGCCTCATCTTTAATGGCAGGTCATCAATGGTATTGCCTTAGATGATAAATCAAGAAATAGTGGTATATTATTTTAAATTACAGAGGCACCTATTAGAAGACAAAAAGAAATAATTAAAATTGGCTTGCAGTATTTCAGACAGGCTAGTACAGTAGAGCAGTTAAAAATAAAAGCTCTGGATCAAAACTTCCTGGGATCAAACCCCATTCCTCCACTTAGTATTAATAGTGCTATTAAAGAAAGTTACTTGGTCTTCTTTTTCTCAAGTTCCTTATCTAAAAATGGCTATATGCTGAAAATAGCTAATTTACATGATGTTATGAAGATAAAGAGAGTTAATACCAGTACAGCATTAGAACTAACTGGCCCATAGTAGGTAAACTCTAAATAAATGTTAGCTATCAGCTATGAATTAGAGAGAACACACACACACACACACACACACACAAAATAAGTTTACATTTAGTTCCTGATTTAACCAAGGATCCAAATCTTATCAGCAGTCAGATTCCCACTAAGAGCAGGGACAGATGTAGTATATCTCAGCATAGCTTCCACTAGCCTCTAAAGTCATGCACTACCAGTGAAAGGACAAGGTAGGGTCTTGCAATATTTGGCAAGATCAATTCTTATGGTTCCACTTCTCTTTTATGCTTAGGGCTTACATTACCATTTTGGTAAAAACAAGCTCTAAGAATTTATGCCCTTTAACAGGAAAAAATTATAAACATCTGGGCTCCTGCTGGTTCGTGAGCCAAACTCATTGCTAATAAGGCCACAACTTTTTATCTAATGGGAGAAAGCAGAATCAATGTCCAGATGTTCCTGAACAGCCTTGCTTCCTCCAGGTTTCCAGTGTTTGTAAAGACTGTTTCTCCACAAATATACCCTGAGGAGTAGAACTGGGGTTCTGATCACTGCAGAAGACATTAAAAATCATGGTCCCTGCCACAGATTTCATTACATCATTAGGGAAAAAAAGGACACATATAAAAAATATGCTGAACTTCACAATACAGACAAGATAAGGGGGGAGTGGAATAAAGATGCAGACTTTTCACAAAATGAAAAAAGTGGAGTTTGAAAAAGAAATAGATCATTCAGTGGTGATAAGATAAAGATGCTTGGGGCTTCCCTGGTGGCGCAGTGGTTGAGAGTCTGCCTGCCGATGCAGGGGATGCGGGTTCGTGCCCCGGTCCGGGAAGATCCCACATGCCGCGGAGCGGCTGGGCCCGTGAGCCATGGCCGCTGAGCCTGTGCGTCTGGAGCCTGTGCTCCGTAACGGCAGAGGCCACAACAGTGAGAGGCCTGCGTACCAAAAAAAAAAAAAAAAAAAAAAAAAGATAAAGATGCTTGGAAAAAACTAGATTTCAGTTGGGTAGAAAGAAGAAAGCATTCTAAGTAAAAGGAAAAGGATGAGCAAAAATAGGAAGGCGGCAATGCAAAAGGAGAACTTAGGAAACATAAGTATCCAATGTGACTGACATAAGAGATTTGTACAAGACTACACTGTGAAAGGCCATGGAGAACCTGGAGCCTTTCAAGGTATGTACTAAGCAGAGATATGGGGTAAGGTGTTTCAAAAAGTTTAATCTTTTCTTTCTACATTCATTCTCCCGATGACTCAGTCTCATAGTTTTAGACACTATCTCAATACTGATGACTCCCAGATCTCGTTCCTGAACTTCAGTCTAATATACCCACATGAACCTAGACAATCTTGCTCTCCTTGGATGTCAAGCAGGAATCACAAACTTAGCATGTCCAAAGCTTAACTCCTAACAAACCCACTACCAAACCTGCTCCTCTCAGAGGCACCTCTATCTCAGTTGGCAAACCCATTCTTCAGCTGTTCAGGCCAAAGACCTTCAGATAATCCATGACTCTTCATTTCCCCTCATGCTTCACATCCAACCCATCAGAAAATTCTGTTGGCTCTACTTCAACTACATCTCAAACCAGAATACCTCTCACTACTCCCACTGCTATCACTGAGGTCTGAGCCACTATTATCTCTGACCAAGATTTCTGTCAAAGCTCATAACTGATCTTCCTGCTTCCTCTCTCTTCTCAATTATAGTTACCATAATGATTCCATTAACAAGAAGGATCATGTCACTTGTAAGTTCAAAATCCTCCCAAGGCTAAACATTTCATTCAGAGAAAAAAACCACACTCCTCATCGTGTCCTACAAGGCACTACTCAATCTGTATTTTCCCACTCTATACCTCTCCTCCTAATACACACTCTTGCTTCCTACTACACATCTTTCAGCTCACTCTATTGCTCTCCAATACTCGAACATGCCAGGTACGCTTGCACTCGAGGTCCTTTGCACTTGCCGCTCCCTTTGCCTGGAACCTTATTTCCCCAGATATTTGCTGCCTTCCCCACTCACTTCCTTTAGTCTTTACTCAAGTGCCACCTTTGCAAAAGGGCCTTCCTGGCCACCTTATCCAAAATATCAATCTTTCACCCTCGATACTCCCTATCTCCCCCCTTCATTTATCTTTTTCTCCTTTTCAGTTATCACCATCTAAGACATTATGTATTTTCCTACTTTGTCATTGTTCTACCTCACTAGAATATAAGCTACCAGTCATAAGTTTTTGTTTGATTGTTGATTACTATATGATTACTATACCCTTAGCAGCTACAAGTCCTTGGCACAAAATAAGCACTCAATAAATATTTGTTAAATGAATGAAAGAACATGGCAATGCTGTACAAAATACATTAGAAGAAGAAGAAATTATAACTAGAATACCATATTCTCAAAAACATTTATTGAGTACCAACTATGATGTAAGGCTTCTGGGAAGTACAAAGATGAAAAAGACAATGGTGAGACATAGTTAACTATAATCCAAAATAGATATTCACAACTTTCACATGAGAGTTACAAAAAAAAAGTGGTATAAGGGACTCAAGAGAAAAACTCTATTGGCACAGGACTACTGCAGTAACCTAGGCATCAGCTGATCAGGCCCTATACTGGATAGAGTGCAATAAGAATGCAAAGGGTCATATGTGACAATGATCATAATAACAGACAAAAATAGTTGGTAGGATCTAGTAACTAGCTGAATTCGGAGAGAAAGAGCAAACCACTGCTAAACGTCAAGCTTAGGTAATGACAAAAATAGTAGTGCTATTAAAAAAAAGAGAGAAAAAAGGAGGAGGTTTAAAGTGGATGAAAAAATGTTAAGTCCAACATTAGACATGTTTGTTTGAGGTAACACCAGATCACATAAGAGAAAATTTCAGGACAGTTCTAGACTGAGAACTATGACTCAAGGTTAAGAATATAGTTGACCCTTGGACAACACGGGGTTAGAGGTGCCAATCCTCCACCCAGTCAAAAACTCATGTATAACTTTATAGTCAGCCCTCTGTATCCACGGTTTTGCACCTGTGGATTCAACCAGCCACAAACTGTGTAGTACTATTTAAAAACCCACATATAAGTGGACCCACACAGTTTGAACACATATTGTTCAAGTGTCAACTATATAGACTTAGGAGTTATTTTCTCACAGAGAGATAACCGAACTGACAAAGGTGAGATTTCTAAGCAAAAAACTAAAGGCAAAAACCATGAGAAATAGATAACCTACAGGGCAGGGGAAGGAAGATGTGCAACTGAACATAACAAAGAAAAAGAAGTTAGAGAGGAAGAAATAAAACAATGACACCTCAAAAGATATATATATAGCTATTAAAAATTTCTCCAGGCTTTAAAAAAATAACCAAGCTACCATCCACTTTTATATTTAGTAATTTTGCAAATATGTTCATTTAGGTACTCAAAATATCTGATAAAATCAAAGCAATAATTCAGCTCAATCTGGACTTTGAATTGTCAGACTGGTGAAATTAGGCATTTTCCTGGTAATCTCTGAAACAAAAAGCAGCTTGTGTACTTTTGCACATTTAATGGATTGGAGTGTGCATGTAAGATAAAGAAAATGAAACAAGACTCTGTCACCCAGGATACCACCTAATGGCAAATTGCTCAGCCTTCTTTTTAAATGTAACTCAACCCTGGTCAGCATCTGGCCCAGTTCCACATATATAAGGAGTATTCAATATGTATTCATTTATAATGATAGCAAACAGAACAAGTAAGAAGACACAAAAATAGGTAAATTTAAAATAATTAGTTCAGGGCAGAGATGGAAAATGAGGAGTTATTTTTTAATGGGTATAAAATTTTAGTTTGAAAAAGTTCTGGAGATGGATGGTGGTTAACAATCGCACAATAATGTGAATATATTTAATGCCACTGAACTGTATGCTTAAAATGGTAAATTTTATGTTATGTATATTTTACTATAATAAAAAAAAACTAGTTCAGCTCATATTTTGTTTTATAAGCTAAATGTTAATTCTTCAGGAGCAATGTTTACCTCAATATTCTTTTTAATCCCAGATCTCTAAATTAATGACTGTAATTCAGAAGGAAGAAAAGCTTTAATCTAAGATAAAACTGACAAAGGAAAATAGAGAACAAGATAAAAACAAGTTTTTTTAATTTAAAATAATTTTTATCAGATTGGATCTAGATCAAGATGGCAGACAGAATAGGAAGATCCCAAGCTCACCTCCTCCCATGGACACACATAGAACTACACATAGAACAACTATCTCTGAAAATGTCTAAAGACTAGCAGAACAGATTTTCTACAACTAAGGATATAAAGAAAAGGCCACATCAAGATGGGTAGCAGGGCCAGAGAACCCACACCCCAGTGCAGCGACCCACAACTAGGAGGGATATCACAACTGCAGGCATTCCCCCTGAGGAGTAAGGGGTCTGAGTCCCATGCCAGGCTCCCCAGCCTGGGGGACCAGAACTGGGAAGACAAGCCCCCATAACATGGATGGACCTACAGAGTATTATGCTAAGTGAAGTAAGTCAGAGAAACACAAATACCACATGATTTCACTTATACATGGAATCTAAAAACAAACCAAATGAGGAAAACAAAACAGAAACAGAGGCATAGATACAGAAAACAAACTGGAGGACACCAGAGGGGAAGTAGGTGGGGGTTAGGTAAAATAGGTGAAGGGGATTAAGAGGTACAGACCTCCAGTTATAAAATAAATGAGTAACCAAGACGTAATGTTCAGCACAGGGAATATAGTCAATAATATTGTAATACATTTGTATGGTGACATTTGGTTAATAAACTTATAGTGGTGATCAATTCATAATGTATATAAATGTCAAATCACTATGTTTACACTAAAAACTAAGATAATATTGTATTCAACTATACTTCAACAAAATAATAATAAGTAAATATTTTAAAAGAACCAACCCAAATTACAAAAGTAGGAAAATATAAAGTGAAAAACAGTCAGTGTTAAAATTAGGGAATAAAGCCAAACACCTAACTGCAAACTTGGAGGAAATCATGAAATTCCTGACAAAGGAATTGTGTGGTAAAAGACAGAAGGATCCTTTCATATCCCAATCTTGAGGAGCAAGAGCTGAAGGCAAAGTCAAAGTAGAACAGTAGAAAAAACAGATGATTTTAATAGTTTGGCAAAACCGAAGCTACAGACAACTATGTGTAGGTAGCTATGAGCGAGTTCAGAATACATAGGGAAACAGACATACATAGTATGGAGAGTAGATTTTTTTAATTGATATTTTTTAATTGATATTTTCACCATTGTGTTTACTGTGTTCACTCAAAATTAGAGCTGGCAAGCAACTTCCATGACAGGAAGATCACCAACTGAATGGGATACTTCACTCCTCCGGTGTAGCAGAATTTTCAATGCATCTTCATGGTAGTCCTGAAATATAATGAGACCAGAGTCAAGTAAGATACTAAAGCTTCTCTTCAGATGCAGCAATTTCTACCAAAAGAATAAGTACAAATTCCCCTACCGAAGCTGTGAGTTCCAAACCCACCACCTTAGGATTCTGAGTGATTAAAACTATAAGAAAAACTAGCCTCAAATTCCCCCTTTTCATGGGCAGAACTGTTTCCCCCAAATTTCATATACTGAAATTCTAACGCCCAGTACCTCAGAATGTGACTATATATATTTGAAGACAGGAGACATTATATAGGTGATTATGGTTAAATGAGGTCATTAAGGTGGTCCCAATCCAGTATGACTGATGTCCCTATAAAAAGAGGCAATCAGGACACAGCCACAGAGAGGAAAGACCATGTGAAGAAGGAGTGAGAAGGACATCTACAATCCAAGGAGAGATGCTTCAGAAGGAATCAAGTCTGCAGACACCTTTAACTCAGACTTCTAGCTTCCAGAACTGTGAGAAAATAAATTTATATTGTTTAGGCTTTAAAAATAATTTATAATTTTTATCAATTATTCTTTTAGTTTATATTTTACTTATTTACTTATTCATATTAAATCTACAATAAATTCAACAACAACTAAAGTATCAATAAGCCAACCATAAAAGCTACATTAAAAAGAAATGTTTCAAACAGGCAAAATGTAAAATGTACTCACTACTACTAGTCCCATGGAAAATCAGCAACAGACACATGGGAATGAAAGGTCTTCATCATGCAGTAGCTCAAGCAGTTACCAAATAAACGCTCCGGTAACTGGTCAGCTCTCTGTGGACTTAATTTTTTTTTTTAATTTTATTTATTTATTTATTTTTGGCTGCATTGGGTCTTCATTGCTGCGCGAGGGCTTTTTTCTAGTTGCGGCGAGTGGGGGCTACCCTTCGTTGCAGTGCGCGGGCTTCTCACTGCGGTGGCTTCTCTTGTTGCGGAGCACAGGCCCTAAGCGCATGGGCTTCAGTAGTTGTGGCTCACGGGCTCTAGAGCACAGGCTCAGTAGTTGTGGCACACGGGCTTAGTTGCTCCGCGGCATGTGGGATCTTCCCGGACCAGGGCTCGAAGCCATGTCCCCTGCACTGGCAGGCGGATTCTTAACCACTGCGCCACCAGGAAAGCGCTGTGGACTTAATTTTTAACTCTGCTAGGATTCTTTTCTCTCCAGATCATATTAGCACAACTCTCCTCCATTTGTAATCCAAAACCCTGTTATCCCTACTGGAAATGCCACAGTGCTTTCCAACCATCCAAATCCTATGCACCCTTCAAGAAGAGCTCTCATCTCCTTTGTGAAATCCTCTTCTACTGGTCCAAAACATACTGATCTCTTCACTGCTAAATACTCATATGCTTTGTAGTCTAAATTAGTGCTTCTTGGAAATTCCCTGGTTGTCCAGTGGTTAGGACTCAGCACTCTCACTGCTGTGGCCTGGGTTCAATCCCTGGTTGGGGAACTAAGATCCCGCAAGCCACAAGGTTCGGCTTAAATAAATAAATAAACAAACAAACAAGTGCTTCTTGAACTGTGGTGAGATGTCTTTTTTTTTTAATTTTCTAATCCTTTGTGGACAGAGCCCTTTATAAAATGAAATTTAAATGAATTACCAGAATTTTTTTAAACATGTAAAATAGAAACCAAATTTTATTATAAATTTGACAGACATATAATTTCTCTGTCAAATTTCTATAAAAGTTTCTAAAGCTTATTCTCAATTTCCGTACTTATATTCCAGCATAGTGGTTAACAGTTCATGCTCCAGTATCAGTCTGCAGACTGCACTTTGGTTTTTTTTTTGTTTTTAAATTTTTATTTTATATTGGAGCATAGTTGATTAACAGTGTCGTGTTAGTTTCAGGTGTATGGCAAAGTGATTCCATTATTCTGCTCAATTTAGGTAATAACCTAAATGGGAAAAGAACAGACTGCACTTTGAATAGCACTGGTCTAAACGACTTAAAGCTTCAATCAATGAATATTTATTTAGAAAAAAAAGTGAAATTTGAATTCAGCATTTGTATCTAAGCAGGACTCAGATACGAAAGGGACAGTAACTCCAGAAAGTAGAGACTACATGTACAAAGGCACAGAGGTGAGAAATGACATGGCATGTTGATGACACAATGAACTGAATAGTTCTCACTTGAGGGGCATGTACTGTTAGAGAGGGAATTGAAAACCAGGGAGGGTTTACAGAGGAAAAGATGAGCAAGGAAAAAGCACCAAACATTTCTAAAGAAGTACCATGATAGAATCAGTTGTCTGAAAAAGTAAGCCGGTAGTAGAATCAAAGTTGGGACAGAGTGAGTGTGGATTCTACACTTACAGGGATTATATATTATACCTTTTTACATGTCCTCCAGAGCTTGGAGAAAGTGCTCGGCACATGGTAGACAGTAAAGCATCTTCATTAAGCAGCAGGTATTAAAAAATAATTGAAATTCTGTTAGAGGTACTAATTGAAGATATTCTATATTTATTTCAACTGACTCCTAAAACTTAAACAAAAAACAATGTACAGATACTTAGGCCTGTATAACAGTGAAGAAAACTCAGCTTGGAAAGAGCTGATCATTGGCCAGCAAGAGATTTCAACAAATTTCTGAAAGACAAAAATAGAAGTGTATTGACAACTTAAACAGAACAGACTACACTAGGAGGAAGGTGCAATTGAGATGAAAGCTGATCTGCCCACTGGAACCCTAGAGGGATTCTAGGCTCAGGGATACCTGAGGAACTGTCTTAAAGGGGCATTAAGAAAGGAAGTAGCTAAGGACAGAGATGAACTGAAGATCTGAATATAGAAAAACTGTACCAAGTCAAATATTCCATGTCTACCTTCCTCTTCCACCTCTGCTCACAAAGCACACAAGGAGCCTAATATTTACCCCCAGCCAAAAACAACAAGAGGGTAACTCTCCTTTGTGGCAAAAATGGCCAAATGTTGACCAAAATTCATACACTTCCTCCTATAACATAGAGCTGTCCCTAAGAAATAACTACTTAGCCAAAAACATCATTTCTTAGACCCCTCTTGTATCTAGGCACGACCATATGACTAGTTTTAGCCAATGGAATGTAAATAAAAGTAATGTGTCATTTCCCTGCCAAGGCAATTAAGAAGTGCCTTCTCTGCTCTCTTCCCCTTCCGCTAGGAGGAGACAGAGAATCACAAGGAATTTTAAGGATGGCAGAATCACAAGACAGAAGAAATTCAGTGCACTAAATCCCACGAAGGAAAGTTGCCTGCTGAGAGGAAGACCTTCATTGGACTAATAAAGAAGTAAAAAAAAAATGCTATTTTGTTTAGTCATTGAAATTTTCAGGTTTACTGGTTTCAGCAAATAGCATCCTTATTAATTATAGCCCCTTTTTAAAAAGGAAATAAGAAAGAGAGGGAGGGGAAAACATCACCAGAAAAATTAACTTTAAGCTATGGTTTTAGTGACCCAGAGCCAGGCCTTCCTCTTTGTGGCATTTGGAAGACCAGCAGCCTGATAGTCGGCTATCAACCCACGCTAAAGGAAAGCCTGACAGCTGGCATGTTCCATCACACATACATATGAAGATGAAGAACTACGTCATTGGAACAAAAGGGACATGAATGATTATCACCAAGAGATCAGATGTGGTAGATTGAATTATGCTTGTAGTACCTTATCCTATGCTGCTAACAGCAACTAGCTCATGCTTTCATCTTGAAAGTTCCTTGCCAAATACTGCAACTTAAACTGTCTTCCATGTTACCACAGACAAGTTTTATCAAACATTTTGCTACTACATAACACAGCCATTTCTCCAGCCTCCTATAATAGTTTCCTTGCTAACCACCACCCAGTTCCAAAGCCAATGGGCATGCAGTTTTAGTTTTCATTATAGCAGCACCCCACTCCTAGGTACCCATTTTTAAATTGATCAACCTTTTCCTGCAAAACAAGCAAACACAAAAATCTCAGTAACATACGAAAAATAAGCATATATTTCTCACTTAGAAATAAGTTCTTTAGGTCAATTGGGGCATCTCTGTTTCAGGCTGTAGATCAAGTTGACATCTTTTCTATGTTTCTCCATCTGGGGCTCTACAGTGGCCAGCAGATGCCTGGGACCTGTTTTATTATGCAAAGATTGGAAACTCCCAGAGTCCCAAGTAGAAACATTTAATACCTCTTAAGGCCTAGGCTCAGAACTGGTATACTGTCACTTCTGCCCAAGTTCTTCCGGCCAAAGCAAGTCGCAAGACCAAGGAGTAAACATCTGCTGAAAGTTACCTAATCTGTCATAATCCACTCTCTTGTACACAGAAGATTGTGACTGCTATGCAGTAAAAGCTGATTAATATAAGAACCAAGACATAAAAAAAGATTAAATTTTGCCATCTGGTACAACATGGATGGAACCTGAGGGTATTATGCCAAGTGAACAGGTCAGTCAGAGAAAGACAAATACTGTATGATTCCACTCACATGTGGAATATTTAAAAAATAACAAACAAAACAAAACAAAAAGCACACACACATAGATACAGAGAACAGACTGGTGGTTACCAGAGGTAAGCGGTGGTGGGGAGACAAAATGGATAAAGAAGATCAAGTGTATGGTGATGGACAGAAACTAGACTTTCAGTGGTAAGCACTTTGTTGTGCATAAAGTCGACAAATTATAATGCTGCACACATGAGATTTATGTAATGTTATAAACCAATGTTACATCAATAAATACACATACACACACACCAAGAGAAAAACGTAAAATTACAATTAACTATCAAATATTGGTAGGAATTTGGGGGAGGGAAGGGGAAGTAACTGAATTAAATCTTCATCTTTTATAAAAGGAAGGAAATAGGGTTTAATCAATCAAGGAGTGTAGGTAAAAGCATATAAAGTTACCTAAAGAGTAAACAACAAAAGAGTTCAAATGTTTGTTTCTGGGGGCAGGCCTAACAATGGGAGGCAAGGAATGAAAAACTGTTGCTTTTCATCAAAAGTACTTTTGTACTACATTTTTTTTGTTGCCATGTTCATGTAATACTCTAAGAAAATAAAGTAATGAATTTCTACTAGATGCTTCTTGCTTAAAGGCTAGATTTTAGAGAGAATATTCCTGTATATAAACTGAATACCATGGGGAAAAAAACCCTGTATCCTTCAAGTGAAGGGAAATTTTGTTGTATTTTCCTTGTGGGGCAAAAGCATATGAGTTCCCCCTTAATATTCAATATAAGTGAAGAAGTAGTTCACATTCTTAGAGAATGCAGTCAGGAGCTGATAAATATTAATATTTAGAAATTTACTTAACATCACTTTGGCTTTAAAAAATTCTTAATATGGAAAAACTTACTTATAAAACTTGAGTTATCTGCTGTTACTCACAATATAAGGAATTGATATGAATACTACCCATTGAAAAGTATATAGGTACAACAAAATGAAGGTAGAAAGCAAACACTAATATATTATTTAAACAATAATTACAGACTACAGATAGAAAATACAGGTCATTCAGGTCAACAATTCTTTCCAACCACAGCAGACATCACAAATCAAACATGGCACTCTTCCCAGCAGAACAAGAGAACAATCTCAAATTCCAAAATCCTTCCCAACACAGTACTACTTAGCCTCCAGAACTGTTTAGAGTTGGCATATCAAGTGAAATTTTCTTGCCCTAGAGCAAAGCAACACTCCAACTAATGTTTGCTGTATGAAAATATTCACTTCATTTCACCTTTTTGGCACTTAAAAGGCTTAAGAGATTTTTCCAAAGGATTAAATATTAAATTCTGCAATTAGAACATTGTGGTAATTGACCATGAAGAATATATCTCTTCATGACAGTCTCATGGCTATTCAACTAGGACAACCTGGAAGTCTGATGAGTACTCCAGGAGTAAGGGAAGCCAAACAGACTGTCTGAACACTATTCAACAACTATTTAAAAGATCAGTTGACAGCTTAGGCCATTTTTGTTCTATACAGAGCTCTAGGCATCTCTGGATAAAAAGTTACTGAGCCATGGTATCTAGTAGATAGATTTCAGAGTGGTCGCTGGCTCACACCCTGTTTGGAACAAAGCTCCTTCCTCTCTTCATCCAAATCCCTACATCCATCTGTCCAAAGCATTCAGCACATTACTCCATTCTCCCAAATTCAGCTAACTGGACTAGGGCAGGACTCTTTACCTTAAAGCAGCCAATCAACAGGAATACCATCAACTTTTTTTGTTGCCTATCTCCCAAAAATAACCCAGTCAGATCCTCACAAGAATTTCAACAGGAGACAAAGATCAAATTTACAAATGATACTGGATACTTGAACTAGAAGACCATGTAGACTAGTAAGGGCCAGCAGTTGGGCCCTATGCAAAATGAAAAAGCAAAGGAAGCCTACTGAAAAGGAGAGACAGACTATGGAACAATTAGTTCCTGTTTTTAGTTCCCCATGTAGTCCCTGTGAGGATCAGGTGTGCTCTAATGCATGTGTATGGATGTCCTCAAAACTCTCTAAAGTAACCAGGAAAAAAGAAAAAAAAAATCCCCTCATTACTTAAGCTAGTTAAGAAACTAAAGGAATCCAGTTAAAGTGACTGCTTAGAGACAGTACCCTTGGAGTAACAGTCCTATGAGCCCCACTGTGGGATACTGCCTATATGTAATATAAGCTGTACAACTCAAACCAAGATCATTAAAATCAGCCAATTACTGATT
The DNA here is from genome assembly GCF_008692025.1 of Phocoena sinus. Classification (NCBI taxonomy): domain Eukaryota; kingdom Metazoa; phylum Chordata; class Mammalia; order Artiodactyla; family Phocoenidae; genus Phocoena; species Phocoena sinus. Next base: position 118,021,242 of record NC_045764.1, on the reverse strand, counting down.
TTGACCAGAAGTCAAGGAACACTATTGGCTGTATCAGCTGCATTAAAGATAGTGATATTCAGTTTTTAATAACAAAAGGTACCCCTAAAAATACCCATCCTCTTGAATAAAAGGCAAGAAAACAGTAATGCTATAAAATAGACATTCAAGTTAAACCTCTTTTTCTTTCTTTTTCTTTAAACTCTGAAAGGAATAAATGAAAAAAATAGCTCTGGGAGTGGACTTAAAACACAGGAATTAGCTAGCAGGCCTAGCTCTTGGAACACAAAGTGGCCCCAGCCCACATGTATGAGAGCTCTTTGGTTAAAAAGTTGTAACCAGGCATCCTGCAGACTAATCTGGTTTTGTTTGAATCTGGTTTTGTTTGCCCACGGAATATTTTTAATGTGAAAGCTAGCAATCAGGACATTTCATCTTTTAAAAAATTAGTATTTTAGTTTCTCTTGAAAAACTAGGAAATCTGGAAACACAGAGCCCAGTTTCCCACTGGGAAAAGCATCCTCTGGTAAGCCGCAGTCCTCCCCACTACCTATCATATTGCTTAGGACCCAATTCTTCTCTTATTGCTCCTGTCTCCTTTAGGATATGAGCTATCAATCCCTGCTTTATTGATATAGATCCTCCAGTCCACAAATTTGCACAACCAACTTGTGAGTGGCTTGCTTAAGATCAGTTCTGACATCAACAACATGGTGCAACTAGGAAAAAAGCAACAACAGACTTGGTCCTTTGTCCTGCATCCAGCTCACCAGTGCAGACTTTCCCTACCCTAAAGACAAATGCCTTTCAATCCTTCATTTCTTATTCCTATAATATGACCTCACTAGGAACCATTCCAATCTGTCAGACAAGGGTGGAGAGAAAGAATCAAGTTCCCAGTTCTATTCTCCTAGGAGGCTCCTGTGCCTCTAAGTAACTTTATGGGTGCAGATAATAGATAATTGGAAGGACATCATCTCTACCTGCCGAAAGTGTCTGAAACTCACACCCTCCTCAGAAAAAAAAAAACCATTCTTTCAAAAAATGTTTGAATTTAGGCAGTTTGCATGTCTATTGGTAGCCCTGAACATCTTTTCATGATGTAGCTAAAATAAAATCTGTATCACAGGTTTTTTTCTGTTACGAAATGTCAAGTGATCCAGCATAATAAAAGTTATATTTTTATAACTATTGTTTGGCAATGGAGAGAAAGCTACAGTAAAAATATATTTAATATCCTAATAACAAAACTGGAAAAAGCACTAAGCTTAGTATGTTAGAAAAGGAAGAAAATAAGAATATTGAATGTTTAATTTCTCTCCAGAAAAATACATTAACAGGAATTAAGGTATCTCTATAAAAGAATCAATCATAATAAACATAACAAGAAAAACGGAACGAACACTTGACCATCAACAGGCACGCATATCAACCCACCAGGGTACATATCCGTCTTGATGTTATACTCTTTTCCACCATTCGTTGCCTGGGTTTCAAATCCAAATAAGCATGGGTAGTTGCTATAGTGACAATGTGCCACTTTTGGAACCAGAAGCTTAGTACTACTGAGTACTTATGGGCTTCATAACGTCAGTACTTCCTCCCACACTTTGAATCATAGCTCAGACATTATAACTTCACAAAATGTGATTTCATTCTGTCCTTTAAAGAAGTCAATTTTGTTACTTTATCAAAAAGTTTACCAAAAATAATTTATAATTTACATAGTATAATAAACGTCAAGAGAAATAACCTAACTCACTTAACATGCTAAGAATATACATACTCAATAAGTACTTAATAGAATAATATTAAAGATGTTGGCTTAATAAAATAAATTGTATGCCATCATTGAAATGTACTGTGTTTTAACTGTAACTGAGCAAGATCATAACTTATTAATTCAAGTCTTAGCTCATTGTTATTAATAGCAGTATTCCCACCATCCTTCATTTAATGTGAAAATTAAATGAAGTTTTAAAAATTCAAAAACAACACTAAGAAGCTTAATTTTATTTTATAGCAGATTGATATAGAGGTCCTTCCTGACTTATAATGAGGTTATGTTCCAGTAAATCCATCATAAATTGAAAATGTCAAAAATGCATTTAATACACCTAACCTACCAAACATCATAGCTTGGCCTAACCTACCTTAAACACGCTCAGAACACATTAGTCTACAGTTGGCTAATCATCTAACACAAAGCCTCTTTTATAATAAAGTGCTGAATAGCTCATTTAATTTATTATATACTGTTCTGAAGTGAAAAACAGAACAGTTTTTTAGTCTATTGGTTGTTTACCCTCAATATCATGGGGACAACTGGGAGCTGTGGCTCACTGCCACTCCCCAGCATCATGAGAGAGTATCTTACCACGTATCACTAGCTCGGGAAAAGATCAAAATTCTAAGTATGGTTTCTACTGAATGCATATTGCTTTTGCACCACTGTAAAGTTGAAAAATCATAAGTAGAACCATCTACTTTGGAGACTATCTGTATTTTTATTTCCTTTAGGAACTACTCCTAATACTTAAAGATTAATTATTAATGGTATCCAAGGAGAAGGTAGTTTGTTGCTAGTAAAACACTAACAATAAGGAAAAATATCGGTCTCAAATCAGAGAAAATCTCCAAATCATCAAAGAGTCAGAGACTAGGAACCCTCATACATTGCTGTTAGGACTGGAAAATGATACAATCACTTTAGAAAACAGTTTGGAAGTTTCTCCAAAAGTTACACATAGAACTATCAAGCAACCTATCATTTTCACTTCTAGGTATCTACCCAAGAGAAATGAAAACATATGTTCACAAAAGACTTGGACATGAATATTTACAGAAATGGCATTCATAATAGCCAAAAACTAGAAACCTAAATGTTAATCAGGGAATTCCCTGGTGGTCCAGTGGTTAGGACTTGCACTTTCATTGCCAGGGCCTCGGTTCAATCCCTGATCAGGGAACTAAGCACGGCCAAAAAATAATAATAATAAATGTTAATCAACTGGTAAATAGACCAAAAATAAATAAATAAATAAAATGAAATTCTATTCAGCAATAAAAAGGAATGAATTAATGACACATGCTACATCATGGATGAATCTCAAAAATATTATTGTAAGTGAAAGAAGCCAGACACAAGAGATCATATATTGTATGATTCCATTTATATCAAATGTTCAGAAAAGGCAAATTTATAGAGATGGAAAGTGCATTAGTGGCTGCCTGGAGGAAGAAGTGAGGATTAGCTGTAAATGGATATGTGGAATCTTATTAAAGGGATGAAAATGTTCTAAAACCGATTTACAGTGTTGGTTGTATCATTTGATAAAATTACTAAATTGTTAAGGTGTATACTTGAAATGAATGAATTATATATCTCAGTAAAATAGGTTTTTTTTAAAAAAGTCAGAGAACACCAGAGTTGCAGGGAACCTTGCCAAAACTCTCTACTTATACAGATGAAGAAAGTGGGGCCTCAAAGGGTTAAGCAACTTGTTTTAATGTCACCCAGCTAGATCACGACAAAAGTAAAAATGAAAAAAGACCAAAATCCAGCCTCACGTTCCCACCCAGTCCAGTGTTACCTCTACTAAAAATGCTCAATGAATTTTTAAAAAATTATAATAATAATTACATAGATTTCTTTGTGAAGAGTTCTAGAAGTATCAAAATCTGAGAACTGAAAAGAATGATTGATTAAAAAAAAAAGAATGATTGATTAAAACATAACAAAAATGTTATGAGAATGTGATGTTCAGAAAAAATAAAAGCTAGAAAAACTCGTTTGTCACTCTTTGAAGCCATATAACTTAGTTTCAAAACTGGTAATAAAAGAAAAAGAATTAAGCATTTTTTTCTGCCTTTTCAATAGGAGCTGTATTTCAGGGTAACTAAATGTTGCCAGTTTGTGAAAGAAAGCTTCTCCTATACAGAAGAATGCAAATTAATAAATGTAGATGGAATGAAAGAATTAGAAATTATCATTTTGGAACCCATAATACAATTAAGATTCAGGCAAGAATTATCAATTATTGTTAAGGCCATTAAGTGAATGGTTGATGGAGAAGTTGGACATTTGTAAAAAATAACATCTCATAGATTTTGTTTTAAGGTTTAACAAAACACAGAACTTTATATGGAGGAAGATCAAAATTAACCTAATCAAGCCTTTAGCATTAATGTCCCGGTTTATTAGAAATTCAGGTACTAGAATAGTAAGCTAAACACCAAGAGAAAGTAGTCAAACAATTACAGAAAGGGAGATATTCTACAGGACAATAAGCCTCCTCTCTTTAGCTAATCAGAGAGACAAAAAAAAGAAAAAACTGTGTGTTGGGCGGTGACTATTCTAGATTAAAAGAAACTTGAAATACAAACAAAAACAAGTGTGGTCCTTAATCGGATCCTGGTTTGGACAAAACAGCTATAAAGAACATTTGGGAGATAACTAGATAAATTTGAAGATGGGTTATTAGATAACAGAAGTTATTTAAGTGTAATAATATTATTTTTGTTATATAGTAATATGCTTTTAGAGATGCATACTGAAGTACTTATAAGTGGGAGATCCAGATGTCCATGGTTCACTTCAAAATATTTCATGAGTTTAAAATATAAAAAATTTAAATCCAAGTCTCAACTTCCTAATTCACTGCTGTTTCTATTAGTGCTCATTCATAAAGATATAATAATTACATAGAAGAATCTCTTGCAGACAAGAGGTTCAGAGAAGTGAGCTACCATGAAGGCTAGCTTTTTTCTTCTTTTTTCTACTGGTACCAAAATGAAGATAACACATCACTGGCAACGTGGTATGTGCAAGACACCAAAAGTCATCAAAGCAACATGAATGGAGAGTTTTGCCTTCAAAGAGCTAAAAATATCTAGTAGAAAGCTTACTGGAGTTAATCACTAGAAAACTAGGCTGTTCCAAGATCATAGTTAAGGCTTTGAAGCGGCAGCCTCACTGAAGCAATCCTCAATTATTACATAAAATCACTTACTCCTTTTCTGACTTCCCTGACCCTTACAATCAGTTAACTACTTCCCAAGTTGCGATTAAGTTAAGATACACTCTTTCGAAAGTCCCTCTCTCAAATTAGGGGCGCCAAGCTAAAGAAAACCTTTACCCTAACAATCAGCTTCTTTACACCTAGGGCCTCAAAATCGGGAACTCGGAGCCTCCCTCAAACCGCGGAGAAGAGGCCGATTATCAACCAACAAACCTAACTCATTCGCCTTTTTTTCTCCTCTCCCTCTAAATCCAAAGGGTGGCGCTGTCCCCACTCCTTCCCCACACACCAGGTGTACGCACAAGCCCACTTTGAGGTCCGAACAAGGAGGTGTCCACTCGCGACCTCTGTCCGGCCTCCAGCCGCCCCGCCCCGCGCTTCTCCTCTACGCGACCCAGCTCCTCCGGGGAAGCCCGCGACTGCGCCCGCCCCCCATCCTTAGCGGCTCTCTCTCAGAAACTCCCAACAATACTCCGGGCAGGTGGAACGGCTGAGAAAGACCCAAGCCACCACTCTGGCTCTTGAGTCCTCAGCCCAGCAACAGAGAAACGTATAACGAGAAGCGTCACGAGCCCTTGCACCAACGCCGAGTTCCGCCACCTCCACCGCCTGAGCGCCCAAGTTAACCGACTTACAGACTTGACGGAACTCGGCGGCCTCTGTGAGACGGGAGGGGGCGCCCATCGCTGGCACCACCAGCGCTTCCCGCCCCGCCCCGCCGGTCTGCCTGCCTGCGTCAGGGATCACATGCTGCGTCTCCCTTCCCTACCGTCAATCTGGCGCTCCCTTCTTCCGGAAGTCGCGCCCAGTCACGCAGGGCTCCTCCCACCACCGGTGACGTCAAACTCAGCTCCTACCACTGCTCTGCCTCCGCCTCCAGGCGCGGGGAGGGCTGCCGTTTCCTTACAATAAATCCTGCCGCTTCCGGGCCCCTAACCAGTCCAAGCGAGGGTTTTGAAGTTCTTGAGTGTGCAGGCCTCGGATGCGCATGAGTAGAGGTTGAAAGGCCAGAGCCTGGCTATCTGGAGGCCACCCCCGCAGAGGCCATTACCCCTCTCCGCAACTTGTGCTGCACTTGGTTCCGCCGAGACCCACGACGGTTCCGCCCCCTTCTTCCTTGTCATTGATGTTGTTGTTCTTGTCAGTGCCGCAGCCCCGACCACCGGGAGCCCGAACCCGAGCCGGGGCCGCCCGGGTGGCGCGGTGGCGGCGGCAGCGGCTGCGGCTGCAGCAGCTGCGACGGCTGCGGGGGCTGCTCCGGGGACTGCGGGGGCGGCCGAGGACCGGCAGCCTGCGGCGGGGCCGAATGGCTCTGTGCGGACAAGCGGCAGGCGCCGCGTCGCTGCCCAGCGAGCTAATCGTGCACATCTTCTCCTTCCTGTCCGCTTCCGACCGGCTACGGGCCTCGGCCTCCTGTTCGCACTGGCGCGAGTGCCTCTTCTACCCGGCTCTCTGGCCCCAGCTCCGCATCTGCCTCCGCGTCTCGCCCTCGGAGCAGCCACGGCTCGAATTCCTCATGCGCAAGTGCGGCTGGTTTGTTCGAGAGCTGCGCGTTGAATTCGCCGCGGAGAATTACCTGAGCGGCGGAGGCGGCCCGGGCGATGGAGGCCGCGTCGACACCAGGACTGGCGGGGAAGAAGTCGAAGCCCTGCAGCTCTCAACCCGTTGGCTGGAAGTGCTACGCACCTACTTAGAGCTGGTGCTGTGCGTGCTGGTCAGCATCCGGAACAACAGGTAGGCTCTTCGCGGCCCCTGCGTTCAACCTTCTCTCCCCGTTCCTCCTCTCCGGGGCGCAGGGTTGCCTCCTTCCTCACACCTCGAAACAGATTCAGTGCGGATACGCCCCGCCCGCTTCAGCGTTGTTCGTTGCTCTTTTCAGTGACTGGGGGGTGTCAGTTCTAATCCGGCGATTCCTTTGAGGTGGGAGGGCGTAATGGGACTCATAATACTTTATAAACAGTGAAGAACTTAGTGTTTATCAGACAGCACTCCTGGCGCCTTCCAGGCACTGTCTCATCCATCCTTTCGGTAGCAGTAGGATGGAGTTGACAGGCGCCGTCATTCGTCATTTTACAGATGGGAGAGCTGAAGCTTGGAGGGTGAGGCCCAGAGTGAGTCTTGGGAGAAACAAACCATAATCCGTTTTTTTTGTTTCTGAATCTATCCATTCAGAATAGTTCGTGGTGGAGGAAGGAGTAGGTATGCTACTGGTTTCTCATAGTTACAAGACTCTCCTTGCAAAAAATCTTTGACAGCCATTTTCTTACCGGGAATAGTTTTGATTAACTAGGCCAGGCACAAAGAGTAGGAGGAGTGTTTGTTAAAGGGATTGGGGAACAGCCTGATCATCAGGACTGGAAGTCCCTCCCCGTTTTACCTCCAGACTCAGCTTATCCCCAGTGATTCACCTAAAAGTAGCACAGTACAGCTTGGTGTTTGTGTGTGTTGGGGGAACTGGCCAGTGTCTGCAAAGAGTAAGCCCTAACGGTAGTGGTTTTGCATCAAGACTTTACTGTAATTCTGGGGCTAACTTCCTATGTTCTGGCCCATTGTCCTAATCAGTATTTTCCATTATTTATCTACCGCCCTCTCCAAAATCCTATTAATGTAGATTTTCTGTATCTGGATATTCTAACCAACCTTGCAATTAAACTATGAGGTAGAGGAAAGCTCAGAAGTTCAAAAAAGGAGCAACTTAGCAATAATAGTTTAGCAGTTTGCAAGTACCTTCACATTCACTATCTTATTTGATCCTTTCAATGACCCTGTGAGTTCGTCGGGACAACTGTTATTATCCCTATTTTATAGAAAGGAAACTGAAACAAGTGATGTGCACATTGTCATACAGCATTGTTTTTCTCTAAGAGCAGTGTTCTTCCTTTTGCAATAAATACATTATGTTGAACAGGGTGGAGTGAAGGTCCTGGTTTAATGCTAGGTGAGATAGATATTCTTAATTCTGTGTTTGAATCACAAGGGTGGGAGATAAGCATATAGCTCCAAGTTGTATCTGGAGCATGGCTCCATCATTCCAGTGGGCTGTGTATTACCCCAGCTTTTCACACCAAGCCATTTCATTTTATTACTTTGATTTTATGTGGTAAAAGAGGCTGTTCAAGGCTGTAAGTTGGTCTTGATCAGGTTGGAGACTCTTTGTCAGAGTTGAATGTATGGCTCGAGGCCCAACTGACCTAGAAGTTAGAAAGATTCAGTCAGGGAGCATTTACTACTGATGAGACCAATGTGGGGGTGGGGGGTGTGGTTTGAATTCAGCAAGTATCAATTAGATTTTTCTTGAGATCAGATAGCAGTTCTGAGCAGCCATCTAAAAATGCGTGTCTTTTGTCCAAGTAAGAACAAGTCTTGCAAAGGGCCTGGTTCCTTTTAAGTGTTTTAATAACTGGATGGATAGGTTATATAGGCAAAATAGTGGTACACCACATCAACATTTAACATTGTTCTTTACATTTCCAAGTTAAATTTACAGTGGTTTTTCTTTATGATTTCTACCATTTTACCATTTTTACCATTTCTACCATTTGTAGGTAGAAATGGGGGATATGAAACCTACCAAGTCACAAGCTTTATGTTTCCAGGCTTTGTGTTGAATTTCTTTAAACAATTCATACAATTCAGACTGTTATTTTGTTGTATTCAGTTATTTTCATGTCTTTAAAGAAAAGAACTAAAACCATAACCTTGAATTGTGGGAACTTTTCAAGGGTACTGTTCTGAGAGGATAATTGGCATTTTGTTTTGCTTGATTCCTGGGTTTCATATACACATGTACTCTCAAGAGTGACTATAGCCACCTTACCAATATCTTAGGTGTTGGGAACAAATGATGAGTATCAAAGAGGTACAAAAATGCCTCACAGAGGGTAAAATACAGTCCTCTACCTTCAGAGCTCACTTCTCTACAGGGGGCTAGGATACCTACTTTCTTGATCAACAGTAAGAGCAGAAATAAAATAAGTACTCATTCAACTGTATTAGAGGTTAAATCGGCTGAGTTTCTTCTGTAATTGTTCTACAGGAAATTGTACTTCGAAGTTCAAAACAACAGATTTAAATATGCATTTTTAGGATTTAACCTGTCAAGTTGAGTACTGCCTATTAAAATGCTGTATTTCAGACTCCTTAGGAAAAATGAGACTTCATGGACAATAAGATTTATGATAATAATAGCTAATAGACTCAGTCACTAAAAATACTTATTCTTAAACAGTAGGCATAGGTACATTGTCATCATCTGGTTTATGCTTTCCTGGACTATATAAATATTTTGCATAAACCTTTTTTGGATGAAATACTATTTGGGGGGCAGTACTTTTTTAAAAGATGCAGGCTAGAGAGATTTTGTATAAGGGTGATTTTCTTGTTACAACTCTAACTACATGTATCTAGATTGACCAATTTTATGACTGCCTGCTATATCACCTCTTAGTAGTAGAAGGTCTATTAATAATTAGACCTTAATAATTAGAAGGTCTATTAATAATTAGGTCTATTAATAATTCTTAGATTTGTTTTGCTGATTTGGCACCTGCAGTGACGGAGAGTCTTACCTTTGTATTGTTTTTTCAACATCAGTCTACTAAGACCCAATGGCTGATAAGGCAATTTAAAAATACATCTTAAAATAGATTAAAAATTATTTGGACATTTCATATTACTACCTAAGAAGGTAGGAAATGTCTTGAAGGTATTATCTCCAGCAACCCTGAGCCTTATTTTTCTTGAAATACTTTTCCCCATCATGGGGTAATAAATACATGTGATAATAACATTTCACTTTTGAGAGCTTACTTTTATTATTTGCTTTAAAAAGCCCATTTACAGAATATGTATACTAAAACATATTGGGATTCTGACCCGTCCTCGCGCCCCGAGAAATGGTTGCCTTTAGAGAAGAGATACCATACCCAACAGACTCCTTACCTTAAAACTGACAAATTTAAAGTGGCTCCATGGGGACAGCTTCAAGGTCATTGAGAAGGAAGGAGACTAACCTACTGAAGAAACTAATCTCCTCTGAGGGCTGCTGAGAGGAATTAGGGCTCTTTTTAGTCTATAGGTCCATTCTTACCATGACTGAGAACTAATAGAGGATAGGAAGATAAAACTCAACAAAAGATTGTCAAAGTAAAATATTTTTGTGTTAAAAGAAGCTGTTGAGCAGCTTTTGAATGAAGGGATTAAATTATTTCCATTTTAATGTGTTAGTTCTGAGGCAACCTTGAAAGAGTTCACCCAGTTTGATCAATTTATGTATGACCTAAGATGATAGTTATAAAAAAGTCTGGTTTTTTTCCCTCCAAATATTGAGAGCTTACTATGTGCCAAAGCAGTGAAGACAAGCTCCCTGTTTCCATGGATTCAACATTCCAGAGGGAAAAGATAGGCAGAAACAAGTAAACAAAGATTATTTCGGTTGTGAAAGTAAAAGAAAATCTGAAAATAAAAGAGGACTATGTAATAGTGACTAGGTGGCAAAATGAGATAGAGTGGTGAGGGAAAAACCTCTTCTGAAAAGGACATTTGAGCTGCAGCCTGAATGACAAGAGTCACTTATCTGAAGATCTGAGAAAATAGCATTCCAAGCAGAAAAAAACAGCACCAGCGCCTTAGGCCAAATTTTGGGCGTGTTGGAGCACTAGGAAAGAAAGTATGGCAGGACCATGTGAAGGGTGAAAAGTGGTGTCACAGTGAGCTCTAAGATGTAGCAGGAGGAAGGAATGGTGCTGGTTAGGTGGGCTTGTGGAATAAAGTTTGGACTATATCCTAAGAATAGAAGAAGTCATTGAAAAATTTTTAAGGACGAGCATAAGGTGATCTAATTTGCATTTTAAGACAATCACTCTGGTTGCTGTGTAATGAATGAATTTTAAGAATGAACAGGAAGCAGGGAGACTAAAGGGAAGCTGTTGCAATAATCTAGGCAAGAGATGATGGTAGCCTGGAGTATGGTGGAGGAAAAGAAGATTTTAAAAAGTGAATGGATTTGGAATATATTTTGGAAGTAGAGCCAAGAAGACTTGCTGCTGGGATGTAGATAGAGGAAGGGAAGAATCAAATATTTTTCATCATTTCTCTGTAAAACGCACTCAGTTTTGTTGTCCTTAGTACTGTTAAAATTATCTTTTAATAATATGTTAAATAACAATTTTAAATGTCAGTCTTATTTAAATAAACCTTTTTTTAATAACATCTGGGATTTGAGGATGATGATAATTCTTAGATGGTAATTGAGTAAGTGAATTTGTAAAGCAAATTCTGGGAAATTACTTTTAATTAATGGATCCTAAGAAAGCTAATAAGGAATACTATTATAGGCCCGTGACTGATTTCTGGAATCTCTAAAGCTGTGCCACTAGCCACATATAGCTATTTAAATTTTAATTACTTGAATAAAATTAAAGATTCAGTTAGTTGTACTTGCCACATTTCAAGTGCTCCATAGCCATATGTGGCTAGTGGCTGCCATTTTGGACAGCATAGAATAGAGAATTTCCAGCATGGCAGAAAGTTCTGTTGGACAGCACTTCTCTAAAGTGTTTGTTTTCTTTGTTTGATTTGGCTGTGGTCATTCATTAACGTTTCTGAGAGGAGGAAATATGTTATCAAAAAGTGTTATGTGACTGTAAACACATTTGATATTGAACATAGACTAAGAAAATTAGAAGTGATCTGAAAGAATTTCATGCAATGCTGTAGATTATTTTAGTTTTTTTCAGTTTAGAAAAGGAAAAAATTGCATTCTGTGAGCTCCTTTACATCACTGAGAAAGACTTCAACCGTTTTAAGCGCATCTTTTTAAAGTACCAATTTCTTATATTATTCTCCTTTTCCGTAGTTAATTAAACTTAGCTGTATTAACTCTAATTTAAGGTGGCTGTGTTTCACATTTTTACACTGATACTACTTATTACATCAAATAAATAATTTTGGATCCCCTGAAATGAAAGGAAACATACTAGAGTTTCTGCCACGGATAAAGTTTGCCAATTCTGAACCACAGAAGAGAGAAGAGGTCTTCATGACCAAGACATCAGAAGCCTTTGGGTCTCAGTTGTACTAAACAGTCCAATAGAAATCCCAGAGAAAGATGAAGAGTGTTCAGCACTCTGCAGTTAGACCTTGAGGAATCTTTCTTAAGCTCATAGGATGTTAATATTGTTTTCAAAGAATAGTTCAGTCTAACACATTGAATCTATATGTTGTAGGTTTTTGTAAAAGGCTGTCAGAAATTGTGTTGGTTGTTTGATTCACAGGGAAATTCTTACACTAGAAAGAGAATAAGATATCTCTTTTCAGTGATTTTTTAAAAAAAGTTTTATTGGAGTTTAGTTGATTTACAATGTTGTGTTAGTTTTAGGTATACAGCAAAGTGAATCAGTTATACATATATCCACTCTTTTTTAGATTCTTTTTCCCATATAGGCCATTACAGAATATTGAGTAGAGTTCCCTGTGCTATACAGTAGGTCCTTATTAGTTATCTATTTTACTGAATATATATAGTAGTGTGTATATGTCAATCCCAGTCTTCCAATTTATCCCTGCCCCCCCAATCCCCTGGTAACCATAAGTTTGTTTTCTACATCTGTAACTCTATATCTGTTTTGTAGATAAGTTCATTTGTACCCTTTTTTTTAGATTCCATTATATAAGCAGTATCATATGAAATTTATATATATATATTGAAGTGGTGTGTGTTTTTTTATTTTTTAAATTTTTTTATTGAAGTATAGTTGGTTTATAATATTGTTAGTTTCAGGTGTGCAGCAAAGTGATTTACTTGTATATTTTTTCAGATTATTTTCCGTTATAGGTTTTTACAAGATATTGAATATAGTTCCCTGTGCTGTACAGTAACTCCTTGTTGCCTATCTTTTTTTTTTTTTTTTTTTTGCCTATCTATTTTATGTATAGTAGTTTGTATCTGTTAATCCCATACCCCTAATTTATCCCTCCCCGGTACGCGGGCCTCTCACTGTTGTGGCCTCTCCCGTTGCGGAGCACAGGCTCCGGACGCGCAGGCTCAGCGGCCATGGCTTACAGGCCCAGCCACTCCGCGGCATGTGGGATCTTCCCGGACCGGGGCACGAACGCGTGTCCCCTGCATTGGCAGGCGGACTCTCAACCACTGTGCCACCAGGGAAGCCCTGTTTCTGTTTTATATATAGATACATTTGTATTATTTTTTTAGAATCCACATGTAAGTGATAACATATAATATTTGTCTTTCTCTGTCTGAATTACTATAATATTCTCTAGGTCCATCCACGTTGCTGCAAATGGCAATATTTCATTGTTTTCTATGGATGAGTAATATTCCATTGTGTATGTATGCCACATCTTCTTAAACCAATTATCTGTTGATGGGCACTTGGGTGGTTTCCATGTCTTGGCTTTTATAAATAGTGCTGCTATGAACATTGGGGTGCTTGTATCTTTTCAAATTGGAGTTTTCACTTTTCCAGACATATGCCTAAGAGTGAGATTGCTGGATCATATGGTAGATCTATTTTTAGTTTTTTTTTGTTTTTTTTTTTTGTGGTACGTGAGCCTCTCACTGTTGTGGCCTCTCCCGTTGCAGAGCACAGCTCCGGACGCGCAGGCTCAGTGGCCATGGCTCACGGGCCTAGCTGCTCCACGGCATGTGGGATCTTCCCGGACCGGGGCACAAACCCATGTCCCCTGCATCGGCAGGTGGACTCTCAACCACTGCGCCACCAGGGAAGCCCCTATTTTTAGTTTTTTAAGGAACCTCCCATACTGTTCTCCATAGTGGCTGTACCAATTTACATTCCCACCGACAGGGCAGGAGGGTTCCCTTTTCTCCATACCCTCTCCAGCATTTATTGTTTGTAGACTTTTTGATGATGGCCATTCTGACTGGTGTGAGGTGATATCTTATTGTAGTTTTGATTTGATTTCCCTAATAATTAGTGATGTTGAACATCTTTTCATGTGCCTCTTGGCCATCTGGATGTCTTCTTAGGTCTAAGAAGACCTCTACCGAACTGTCTGTTTAGGTCTTCTGCCCATTTTTTGATTGGGTTGTTTGGTTTTTTTGATATTGAGTTGTATGAGCTGTTTGTATACTTTGGAGATTAACCCCTTGTCAGTCACATCGTTTACAAATATTTTCCCCCATTCCACAGGTTGTCTTTTGGTTTTGTTTATGGTTTCCTTTGCTGTGCAAACGCTTTTAAGTTTGATTAGGTCCCATTTGTTTATTTTCGCTTTTATTTCTTTGCCTTGGGAGACTGATCTGAGAAAATATTGCTACAGTTTATGTCCGAGAATATTTTGCCACAGTTTATGTCCGAGAATATTTTGCCTGTGTTCTCTTCTAAGAGTTATATGGTGTCATGTCTTATACTTATGTCTTTAAACCATTTTGAGTTTATTTTTGTGTATGGTGTGAGGGAGTTTTCTAACTTCACTGATTTACATGTAGCTGTCCAGCTTTCCCAACACCACTCGTTGAAGAGTCTATCTTTTCTCCACTGTATATTCTTGCCTTCTTTGTCGTAGATTAATTGACCATAGGTGCGTGGGTTTATTTCTGGGCTCTCTATTCTGTTCCATTGATCTATATGTCTGTTTTCATGTCACTACCATTGTGTTTTGATTACTGTAGCTTTGTGGTATTGTCTGAAGTCTGGAAGGGTTATCCCTCCAGCTTTGTTCTGTTTCCTCAGGATTGCTTTGGCAATTCTGGGTCTTCTGTAGTTCCATAAAAATTTTAGGATTATTTGTTCTAGTTCTGTGAAAAATGTCATGGGTATTTTGATAGGAATCACATTAAATCTGTAGATTGCTTTGGATAGTGTGGCCATTTTAACAATATTAAGTCTTCCAACCCAAGAGCATGAGATACCTTTCCATTTCTTTTAAGCAACTTCAGTTTCCTTTATCAGTGTTTTGTAGTTTTCAGTGTATAAGTCTTTCACCTCCTTGATTAGGCTTATTCCTAGATTTTTTTTTTGGTTACAATTTTAAATGGGATTTTTTTTACTTTCTCTTTCTGATATTTCATTGTGTAAAGGAATGCAACAGATTTCTGTAAATTAATCTTGTATCCTGCTACCTTGATGAATTCACTTATTCTAATAGTTCTTGTATGGAGACTTTAGGGTTCTCTATGTAGAGTATCTTATCACCTGCAAATAGTGACAGTTTTACCTCTTCTCTTCCAGTTTGGATACCTTTTGTTTCTTTTTCCTGTCTGACTTCTGTCACTAAGACTTCTAGTACAACATTAAATAGAAATGGTGAGAGTGGGCATCCTTGTCTTATTCTTGAATTTAGTGGAAAGGCTTTCAGCTTTTCACTGTCGAGTATTATGTTGGCTGTGGGTTTGTTGTAAATGGCATTTTTATGTTGAGATAAGTTCCCTGTATACCCATTTTGGTGCGAGTTTTTATCATGAATGTGTGTTGAATTTTGTCAAATGCTTTTTCTGCATCTATTGAGATGATCATGTAGTTTTTGTCTTTCCTTTTGCTAATGCGGTGTATCACGTTGACAGATGTGTATACATTGAACCATCCTTGTGACCCTGGAATGAATCCAACTTGATCATGGTGTATGATCCTTTTTATGTGTTGTTGGATTTGGTTTGCTAATTTTTTTTTGAGAATTTTTGCATCTATATTCATCAAAGATACTGGCCTGTAATCTTTTTTAGTAGTGTCTTTGTTTGGTTTTGGTATCAGGGTGATGATGGTGGCTTCATAGAATGAACTTGGGAGTGTTCCCTCCTCCTCAACCTTGTGAAATAGTTTGAGAAGGACAGGTATAAGTTCTTATTTGTATGTTTGGTAGAATTCTCCAGTGAAGCTGTCTGGTCCTGGACTTTTGTTTGCAGGGAGTTTTTTTTTTTATTACAGGTTCTGTGTTCACTTTTAGTGACCAGTCTGTTCAAATTATGTTTCTTCTTGGCTCAATTTTGGCGGGCTCTGTGTTTCTAGAAACTTACCCATTTCTTCTAGGTTGTCCAGTTTTTTAAGTTGTATGTTTTTCGTACAACTTAAGTATGTATATTAATATACTATGTGTATAAAAACTGTGGTTGAAAAGATAAGTGCAAATCACAGGTCTTGAGAAGAGAATTTTCACTTTTCTGAGCAAATATGTTATTTTAGAGGTATTCCTAGTATATAATGTACCTGAAAACTGATCTACACTATAAATCCATGATGTGTGAGGTATAGATAAAAAGCCCCTAGTTTTTGTCATGAATTAAGGTAAATAAACTATTCAACATATTTGTTGAATGCCAGGCCTTGTTCTAGTGACTGGGGATACAGCATTAATTAAAAAGCTGTGCCATAATACAGCTTATTCTAGTGGGAAAACAAGACAAATAAAATATATAGTATTACAGTTGGTAATACATGCTATGACACAAAATGAACCAGTGAAGGGAGATGGGAATGGTGGAGGTGGGAAGGAGGGTTGCTGTGTAAAATGGGGAATTTAAGGAAGGTCTTAACTGCTGAAGTAGTATTTGAAGGAAGGGAGGGACTAAGCCATGTGTGTGTCTCTCTCTGGAAAGTGATTCCTAGGAGAAGTAGCAGTAAGTGGAGGAGTGGCTCTGCAGTGGAACTATGACTGGCATGGTTAAGTAAAACAGCATAGAACCAATGAGATGTAGAAAAGATCAGCCAAGTAAGAGGGAGAGGTGATATGGAAATCAGTAGGCCTTTATTGGGCTTTTATAAAGACTTTGACTCTAACTGACATGAGGAGCCATGAAAGGGTTTTGTGACAAGGAGTGACATGACCTAATAGTTCAAAAGGAATATTCTAGCTGCTGTTTTGGGAATAGTTTGTAGCAGGACAAGGGTAGAAGCAGTGAGCTGGTTATGAGGCTATTGCAGTAACCCAGACAAGACATGATGGTGGCATGGACCAGGGTGGGAGCAGTGGAAGTGATAAGTAGTCTGATTATTTATTTTTATCTGGAGGCCTTCTAGAAGTAGAATGTAAGTATGAAAAATTAGATACAATTGTTCAGCTAACATTACAGTGCTCTTTTAATTGCTACTCCCTAAATATATCTATAAAGATATTTCCTTTGGCTGTTTTTATTCATTTTGTTTTCCTTTTGTGTCTAAAAAAAAAAGAAGAAGAAAAGAAAAAAAGGAAATACCTAGGCTTTGGACACAGTTTATTTTCTGAAAGCATGGCTTATCTTTGATATTTAGCTCCTTTACCACCAAATACTTTCAAGCAGGGCCCAGTTCATATAGGCCTACGTAAATTAGAATCCGTTTGTCGAATTTCCTCAGAAACTTCTTGGCCTTCCTTACTGCAGTCATTTGGATTTTTTTTTTTTTTCTCCTCTTCTCCTCCCTCACTTTCCTGCTTCATGTGAACCCATTACTCCTTGGAATTTGCCTAAGTCTGGCCCACATATGGGCTGTGGGTTCAAGATGGTAGGACTAAGTGGAAAAGAATAAGTAAGTGGTACTCTGCACAAGGCTTCTTCCCTTCCTTTGTCCCAAATCACTGGTCTTATCACTGTTAATGCTTCGTCAGGTAAATCTGTTTTTCTATCGAGAAACTCATCATGTGTACTCTTCTATTACATCTCTTAAGTGGACAAGGAAAAAGCAGGAAACAGGGGCCACACTTGAGCTACCTTTTAACCTGGTTTGTTACTCAGATGTTGCTGGTAACTTCCAAAAAGAATCTCATTCTTAGAAACCTCAAAAAAGCAACTTTGGTTCAAGGCAAAGAAGAAAGGCTTCACCTGAGGCAAGAGACTTTGATCTTATGTATCTTAGATTCACCTTCTCAAGCCACACACCTTCTCCGTAACAAAGTCCTAGTAGAGTCACCACCATGTTTGTGGGGCAGGATAAGGTCCAGTCATATTGCCAGCACTGCAGAGAGCTGAGTGGATGTGTTCTTGATGGTCCTTAAAATCCTAAACTAGTTCTCCCAGAGAAACAGCAGTACTGAAAAACCAACCATATGAGGTAGGCAGCAGTATTATCTCTATTTTAAGGATGGTGAAACTGAGACACAGAGTAGTTAAGTGAGCTTGCCATTTACACAATTAGAGAAATGACTGCCTTTTTTTTCTAATTTTTTAGTGAAATTTTTGAACACATGCAAAAACTAGACAAAGAACCTATCATCCAGATTCAGTATTTAAAGATTTTTGCCACGTTTGCTTTCTTTTATCTGTACTGAAGTATTTGAAAGGAAATCCAAGATATAGATGTCATTTTATACTGCACACTTCAATACAAAATTCTGAAAATTATGGACATTTTTATATATAACCACAGTGGCATTAATACACTTAACAAAGTTGTCGATAATTCTTTAGTCTCACCTGATTTTTTTTTAGTCTTTTTAAAACCTTTATTTCCACTCCAAGAGTCTAAACTCATAGACATTTGTAATTTAATCACAATAACTTTTCATAGAATTGGCACACAATGCATATTTTGACAACTGAATGAGCAAAGAGTAGGAGAGCAGTCTGTAGACTAAGTTTCTAAATTATAAGTACTTAACAATCTGACTTCACTCTGAATCTGAAACTGATGACTTTTAAAAATAGGATTAAAGAAGAATGCAATTAGGTTGAAGAAATTCATTCTCTTTTTGCAATAGTATTAGAAAGATTGATTATCAAACACTTTATGATTTTGTGCTCTTTCACAGCACATCTTAGGATTTGCAAAGGGACTATTAAGTAGGTTGTATCCTATTAATATTACCATAGGAACAGAGCTAAGTTGATTTGAAGAATTAAGATGAAAGCAAATATTTCTAACCAACTGAACTGTTTTCCCAGTATGTTTTTGTTACCTGCCTTTTGAGCAAAGGCATGTTGTGGACATTGTGCAGGAAAGAACTCAGTATTGTATACCTGGAACTAAAACAGAGATCTTCCAGACAGTCTCCTTATATTAACTTGTTAAATTTTACTAACATGCAGGGCGTTAATTTTTTTTTTAAGATTTTGATGTGAATTAAGCTTTTATGAAGGTGAAAGCTATGTAAAGCTAATCTAAAGTAAAAATTCACCAGAGGTAATTCTAGTAAAATGTGAAACACCCTTTTACAAAATTGGAATAATAATATATATGTGGTTTTGAATAAACCTTTAGCCAGACTCATCAAGAAAAATCTCAAACAACCTAAACTTACACCCAAAGAAACTAGAAAAAGAAGAAAACAAAACCTAAAGTTAGTAAAAGGAAATAAATAATAAAGGTCAGAGCAGAAATAAATGAAATAGAGACTAAGAAAACAATATAAAAGATCAATGAAACTAAGAGCTGGTTCTTTGAAAAGATAAATAAAATTGATAAACCTTTAGCCAGACTCAGCAAGAAAAAAGAGAGAGGGCCCAAATCAATAAAATCAGAAATGAAAAAGAAGTTACAACCAAACACTACAGAAATACAAGGATCCTAAGAGATTACTACAAACAACTATACACCAACAAAGTGGACAAGCTAGAAGAAAAGGACAAATTCCTATATATGTGCACTCTCCCAAAACTGAACCAGGAAGAAATAGAAAATATGAACAGACCAATGACTAGTAGTGAAACTGAATTTCATTTTTTTAAAAAACAGCCAATAAACAAAAGTCCAGGACCAGATGACTTCACAGGTGAATTCTACCAAATGTTTAGAAAAGAGTTAACACCTGTGCTCTCAAACTGTTCCAAAAAGTTGCAGAGGAAGGAACACTTCCAAACCCATTCTATGAGGGCAGCAGCATCCTGATACCAAAGTCAGAAAAAGACACCACCCTGATACCAAAACCAGAAAATGACACCACAAGAAAAGAAAATTACAGGCAACAGTAATTTTCAAATTTCTGTGTTGATCACTGATCAACATAGATGCAAAAGTCCACAACAAAATATTAGAAAACTGAATTCAGCAATACATTAAAAGGATCATACACCATGATCAAGTGGGATTTATCCTAGGGATGCAAGAATGGTTCATTATCCATATATCAATCAATGTGATACAACGCATTAACAAATTGAAGAATAAAAATCGTGTGATCATCTCAATAGATGCAGAAAATGCTTTTGACAAAATTTAATATCCACTTATGGTAAAAAACTCTCCACAAAGTGGGTATAGAAGGAACAAAGTAAAGGCCATATATGACAAGCCCACAGCTTATCATCAGACAGTGAAAAGCTGAAAGCATTTCCTCTAAGATCAGGAATAAGACAAGGATGCCCACTTTCACCACTTTTATTCAGCATAATATTCAAAGTCCTAGCCACAGCAGTCAGACAAGAAAAAGAAATGAAAGGAATCCAAGCTGGAAAAGAAGAAGTAAAACTGGCACTGTTTGCAGATGACACGATACTATATATAGAAAATCCTAAAGACACCACCAAAACCTATTAGAACTCATCAATGAATTCAGTAAAGTTGCAGGATACAAAATTAATGTGTAGAAATATGTTACTTTTTTATATACCAACAATGAACTATCAGAAAGTGAAATTAAGAGAACAATCCCATTTACCATCACATCAGAAAAAATGAAATAACTGGGAATAAATCTAACTAAGCAGGTGAAAGACGTGTATTCCAAAAACTATAAGACATTGATGAAAAACATTGAAAAATGACACAAAGAGAAAAATATACCATGCTCATAGATTGGAAGAATCAGTATTGTTACCATGCTACCCAAAGCAATTTACAGATTCAGTGCAATCATTATCAAAATACCAATTACATTTTTCACAGAACTAGAATAAATAGTTCTAAAATTTGTATGGAAACACAAAAGACACTGAATAGCCAAGGCATTCTTGAGAAAGAAGAACAAAGCTGGAAGTATCACACTCTTTGATTTCAAACTATACTACAAAGCTACAGTACTCAAAACAGTATGGTACTGGCACAAAAACAGACATATAGATCAATGGAACAAAACAGAAAGCTCAGAAATGAGCCCACACTTATATGATCAACTAACCCACAACAAAGAAGCTTAAGAATATACAATGGGAAGATGTATAAAGGCAGCCTTTTCAGTGTTGGGAAAACTGGACAGCAACATGCAAAAGAATCAAACTGAACTATTTTTTCACACCATATACGAAAGTAAACTGAAAATGGATTAAAGACTTAACTGTAAGACCTGAAACCATAAAAAGTCTAGAAGAAAACATAGGCAGTATGCTCTTTGATATCAATCTTAACAATATTTTTTTGCATGTTTCCTTAGGCAAGGGAAACAAAAGCAGAAATAAACAAATGGGACTACATCAAACTAAAAAGCTTTTGCACAGTGTAGGAAACTATCAACAAAACAAAAAGGCTGCCAACTAAATAGGAGAAGATATTCACAAATGAGATATCCCATATGGGGTTTATATCCAAAATATACAAAGAATTCATAAAACTCAACATCAGAAAAACAAAAAACCCAATTATAAAATGGGCAGAGGAGCAGAACAGACATTTTTCCAAAGAAGACGTACAGATGACCAACAGGTACATGAAAAATGTTCAGTGTCACTAATCATCCGGTAAATGCAAATCAAAACCACAATGAGATATCACCTCACACTTGTCAAAATGGCTCTTATCAAAAAGGCAACAATAACAAGTATTGGCAAGGATATGGAGAAAAGGGAACCCTCCATGCACTGTTGGTGGGATTGTAAATTGATGGGGCCACTATGGAAAACAGTATGGAGGTTCCTCAAAAAATTAAAAATAGAACTATGATATGATCCAGCAATTTCATTCCTGGGTAACATGGTAAAGAAAAAAATTTTAAGGGTCGTATATATGTTGTATACATACATATGTGTGTATATATGACAACTTATTTTAAAGTTTATAAGAAGAAGCAAAAGATCTAGAATAGCCAAGACAATATTGAAGAAGAAGAACAAAGTCAGAGGACTGAGACTACCTGACTTGAAGACTTACTGTAAACTATACTAATCAAGACTGTGGAATTGATGAAAGTCTAGATAAATAGGTAGAACAGAATAGAAAGCCCAGAAATAGACACACATAAAGTCAACTCATCTTTGACAAAGGAGCAAAGGTAATATAATAGAGAAATATAGTCTTTTCAACAAATAGTGTTGGAACAACTGGACATCCACATTGGGGGGATAAAAGAGAATCAAGACACAGACTTTATACGTTTCACGATAATTAGCTCAACTTAGGATCACAGACCTAAGTGTAAAACACAAAACAACTCCTAGAAGATAACAGGAGAAAACTTAGATGATCTAGGGTTTGGTGATAACTTTTTTGATACAATATCAAAGGGATGATCCATGAAAAGAAGAATTGATAAGCTGGACTTCATTAAAATTAAAAATTTCAGTCTGTGAAAGACACTGTCAATGGAATGAAAACCCACAGACTGGGAGAAAATAGTCATAAAAGACATCTGTTAAAGGCCTATTGTCCAAAATATACAAACAGCTCCTAAAGTTCAATAATAATAAAGCAAACAACCCTATTAAAAAGTGGGCCAAAGACCTTAATAGACATCTCATCAAAGAAGATATATAATTGGCAAATAAGCATGTGAAAAGGTGCTCCACATCATATGTCAAATTAAAACGAGACGCCACTACACACTTATTAGAATGACCAAAATCCAGAACACTGACAACACCAAATGCTGATGAGGATGTGGAGCAACAGGAACTCTCATTCACTGTTTGTGGGAATACAAAATGGTACAGCCACTTTGAAAGACAGTTTGGCAGTTTCTTACACCACTAATTCTCCTCCTACCATATGATCCAAATATCATGCTCCTACCCAAAGGAGTTAAAAACTTTTTTGTCCACACAAAACCCAGCACACAGGTGTTTATAGCAGCTTTGTTTCTAATTGCCAAAACTTGGAAACATCCAAGATGCCCTTAAGTAGGTGAATGGATAAATAATCTGGTATGTCCAGACAATGAAATAATATTCAGCACTAGAAAAAAAAAATGACCTATCAAGCTGTGAAAAGACATGGAGGAAACTTAAATGCATATTGGCAAGTGAAAGAAGCCAGTCTAAAAAGGATATATACTGAATGGTTCCAACTATATAACATTCTGGCAAAGACAAAACTATGGAGACAGTAAAAATATCAGTAGTTGCCAAGGGCTAGAGGGAATAGAGGGAGGACTAGGTGGAGCACAGAGGAATTTTTAGGGTGGTGAAGCTTTTCTGAATGATACTGTAGTGATGTATACATGTCATTTTGCATTTGTCCAAACTCATAGAAGGTACAGCATGGAGAGTGAACTGTAATGTGACCTATGGGCTTTGGATAATATTGATGTTTAAATGTAAATTCATCAGTTGTAACAAATATACCACTTTGGTGGGGGATGTTGATGATGGGAGGTTATGTGTGTATGGAAGTAGGGGGTATAAACGTGAGACATCTGTACTTTCTGATCAATTTTGCCATGAATCTAAAATTACTTTAAAAATAAAAAAAGATGTGTATGTATGTTTAAAATTCTTCTCTAAAAGATGATTAGACCAATAAAGCATCTTCTGATAGTTTGTTTTCAGAGAATTAAACTTAGTATACCAAAGCATGATTAGCCTTGATATTGTTTATATCGCAGTCAACTTTGTGTATTAGTCCATGACATGAGAATTATCTTGGTTTTATCTGAAGAAACTACAGGATTTTAAAATACCAGGATTTAACTAGCCTGCGTTCTTAATAGACAAAAGAAATTTATAAATTCCATATGCTTTTCACCCACTTCCCCACTTGAATCTGAAACAAATTACCCTCTATTTCAGCAGTACTCCTTTGCATTTATAATTATTTTCATATGCGAAGGGCTTCTGACTCAGAAGCAAGAAGATTCTGCATTAAAAAGAAAATAGGGGGACTTCCCTGGCGGTCCAGTGGTTAGGACTTCACCTTCCAATTCAGGGGGTGAGGGTTCAATCCCTGGTGGGGGAGCTAAGATCCCACATGCCTCACAGCCAAAAAACCAAAACATAAAACAGAAGCAATATTGTAACAAATTCAATAAAGACTTTTAAAATGGTCCACTTCAAAAAAAATCTTAAAAAATAAAGAAAAGAAAATAGGAAACAATTAAGGCTTCCATTATTATATTTATCTTATACCAGGTTATCTGTGAAAGAATCCAACAAAGTAAATGAAATTTGCTTAGAGTTTTACTTGGTATTTATGTAGGTTTTACAGGAAAATACAGCCTAGAAATATAAATTATCCTTAGAGAATCCTAAATTGAAATCACCCTGGGAGCTAGTATGAACAGTACCAAAAAAAAAGTGCCAAATTTGAGGCCTTTTTATTTATTTATTTGGTCTTTGTTGCTGCTCATCAGCTTTCTCTAGTTGTGGTGAGCAGGGGCTACTCTTTGTTGCGGTACGTGGGCTTCTCATTGCAGTGGCTTCTTGTTGCAGAGCACAGGCTCTAGGCGCATGGGCTTCAGTAGTTGTGGCATGCGGGCTCACTAGTTGTGGCTCGCAGCCTCTAGAGTGCAGGCTCAGTGGTTGTGGCGCACAGGCTTAGTTGCTCCGCAGCGTGTGGGATCTTTCTGGACCAGGGCTGTGAACCCGTTTTCCCCTGCATTGGCAGGCAGACTCTTAACCACTGCGCCAGCAGGGAAGTAACTAAGAGACCTTATTTTCTTTGAGAGGTTAACTGAGCAGACAGTCTAGCACTTTTCTAAAGAAAAGGTTGGGCTAGAATTTTTTGAGGATGATTAAACACTATATATATGACAAAGTTCTTTAAGAATTTCCAAAGTAAAGCATTTTAACTTTCACCAGAAACGGGGAAACTCCATGTAATTTATGGGTTTTTGTTTTGGTTTTGGTTTCGGTTTTGGTTTTTGACAGCTTTGACTTAGGTTGATTAAAAAGTAGCATTTCTGATAAAAAAAAAGTCTTTTTCTTAGAATTTGAAGGTTTGCCAACAAAATTGACAAACACTCAACACTCTAGGCCCAAAATAAATTAGGTATTGGTCCTAACATAAATGTACTTAAATTTTGCTTCTCCTTTTACTACTTTTGTGTTAATCTTTATAGTAATCTCTGTCATTAGCCGATGGCTGCTTGTTCTTTCTTAACTTACAGAGAGAAGTAGCTCTTAGAACTTGGCAGTTGTGAGAAGGGGTATACATTCGTAAATGTGGTTAGTATTACATTTTAAGTGTGGACGGGTCATGTATGTAAGTCTAGAGTTTTTGTTGTTTTTGTTGTTTTACTGTTGTATTTTTTAACATCCCCATAGGACTCTAGGCCTAGGTCAATGGTTCCTGATCTTTTTTGGTTAATCTTTGAGGAGCTGATGAAAGCTAGTGATCCTTCTCCAGAAAGTGCACATAAACACAATGTTTTGTCAACAGTTTCTAGGATGGACTTCAGCTTAAGAGCCTATAAATCCTTGTTTTTGTATCATTTGGATGTATTTATTTATGTAATATTGGGGGGGTATTTTTTATATTTCTTAAAAATTTTTATCACAGTGTAGTTGATTTACAATGTTCTGTTAATTTCAGGTGTACAGCAAAGTGATTCAGCTACATATATACATATATTCATTTCAGATTCTTATATAGGTTATTACAGGATATTGAGTAGAGTCTCCTATACTATACAATAGGTCTTTATTGGTTATCTATTTTGTATATAATTGTGTATGTTAATCCCAAGCCCCTAATTTATCCTTCCACCCGATGTTTCCCCTTTGGTAACCATAAGTTTGGTTTCAAATCTGAGCCTTTTTCTGTTCTGTAAATAAGTTCTTTTGTATCATTTTTTAATTGGATTCCACATATGAGTGATATCATCATACTTCATTTCGTATAATAATCTTTAGGTCCATCCATGTTGCTGCAAATGGCATTATTTCATTCTTTTTTATGCCTGAGTAATACTCCATTTTATATATGTACTACATCTTCTTTATCTATTTATCTGTCAATGGACATTTAGATTTCTCCCATGTCTTGACTATTGTAAATAGTGCTGCAGTGAACACTTGGGGTGCATGTATCTTTTCGAAGTAAGGTTTTTCTCTGGATATATGCCCAGGAGTGGGATTGCTGGATCATATGGTAGCTCTATTTTTAGTTTTTTAAAGTAATCTCCATACTGTTCTCCATAGTGGTTGTACCTATTTACATTCCCACCAACAGTGTAGGAGGGTTCCTTTTTCTTGACACCCTCTCCAGCATTTATTATTTGTAGATTTTTTAATGATGGCCATTCTGGCTGGTGTGAGGTGGTACCTCATTGTAGTTTTGATTTGCATTTCTCTAATAATTAGCGATGTTGAGCATCTTTTCATGTGCCCCTTAGCCATCTGTATGTCTTCTTTGGAGAAATGTCTATTTAGGTCTTCTGCCCATTTTTTGATTGGATTGTTGCCTTTTTGATATTGAACTGTATGAGCTGTTTGCATATTTTGGAAATTAAACCCTCATGGGTCGCATTATTTGCAAAAATTTTCTCCCATTCCGTGGGTTGTCTTTTCATTTTATTTATAGTTTCCTTTGCTGTGCAAAAGCTTTCGAGTTTAATTAGGTCCCATTTGTTTATTTTTGTTTTTATTTCCATTATTCTAGGAGATGGATCCAAAAAATATTGCTGCAATTTATGTCAAAGAGTGTTCTGCCTATGTTCTCCTCTAAGAGTTTTATAGTATCCAGTCTTACATGTAGGTCTTTAATCCATTTTGAGTTTATTTTTGTATAAGGTATTAGAGAATGATCTAATTTCATTCTTTTACATGTAACTGTCCATTTTTCCCAGCACCACTTACTGAAAAGACTTTTCTCCATTGTATATCCTTGCCTCCTTTGTCATCAATTAGGTGACCATAGGGGTGTGGGTTTATCTATGGACTGTCTGTCATGTTCCATTGATCTATATTTCTGTTTTTGTGCCAGTACCATACTGTTTTGTTTACTGTAACTTTGTAGTATAGTCTGAAGTCAGGGAGCCTGATTCCTCCAGCCCTGTTCTTCTTCCTCAAGATTGCTTTGGCTATTCAGGGTCTTTTGTGTTTCCATAGAAATTTTAAAATTTTTTGTTCTAGTTCTGTGAAAAATGCCATGAGTTGTTTCACACGGATTGCATTGAATCTATAGATTGCCTTGGGTAGTATGATCATTTTAGCCATGTTAATTCTTCCAATCCAGGGCCACAGTATATCTTTCCATCTGTTTGTATCATCTTCAGTTTCTTTCAACAGCTCCTTATAGTTTTCAGAGTACAGGCCTTTTGACTCCTTAGGTAGGTTTATTCCTAAGTTGTTTTTTTGTGTGTGTGATGGTAAATGGGACTGTTTCCTTAATTTCTCTTTCTGCTATTTCATTGTTAGTGTATAGAAATGCATCAGATTTCTGTATATTAATTTTGTATTGTACAACTTTACTGAATTCATTAATTATTAGAAAGGTACAATCTCCTGACTGAACCAGGAAGAAATAGAAAATATGAACAGACCAGTTACCAGTATTGAAACTGATTCAGTAATTTAAAGACCCTCAACAAACAAAAGTCCAGGACCAGATGGCCTCAAAAGTGCATTCTACCAAACATTTAGAGAAGAGTTAACACCGATCCTCTGAAATTATTACAAAAAATTGCAGAGGAAGGAACTCTTCCAAACTCATTCTATGAGGCCACCATCACCATAATACCAAAATCAGACAGAGGTATCAGACAAGAAAAGAGAACTACAGGTCAATATCACTGATGAGCATAGATGCAAAAATCCTCAACAAAACACTCAACAAAAAGTATCATACACCAATCCTCAACAAAAAGTATCATACACCATGATCAAGTGGGATTTGTCCCAGGGATGCAAGGATTTTTCAATATCCACAAATCAATCGGTGTCATACACATTAACAAATTGAAGAATAAAAACCATATGATCATCTCAATAGATGCAGGAAAAAGTTTTGATAAAATTCAGCATTCATTTATGGAAAAAAAAAAAGCTCTCCAGAAAGTGGGCATAGAGGGAACATACCTCAACACAATAAAGGCCATATATGACAGAGCCACAGCAGCTTGGAAACCCTTTCCAGGCCATTATCTGAAGCAGTCATAGTGCTCATCTCATTTTATTCCATCCTTCAGTGATCACAGTCCTATATTGTTTATCGTCCAGTGTGTGAAAACTGTTGTCTCACATATTTTGTCCACTTTTCTTGTTGTTTACAGTGGGAAGGCAGTTCTTGTAGCTGTTTAATCCTTTGTGGAAGAAAAGCTTCTCACACATGTGTTTTAGTACCACAAAGGACAGTGTTATGGTTATACAGTGATAATTAATGGAAACTGGGTTGGAAGGAGAAAAATACTAAGATTGTGTGACTTGTTTAGGGCTCTCTGAATATTATTAGAAATCGAATGTGATATCTTTATTTTCTACTTTATATAAAAACTTGTTCTCTGAAAATAAATATTCTTTTAGATACAAGGTCTTAAATTTTCCTTTCTAGAAGAGGTTATCAACATCTGCTCTGAGAAGCAGATCAACCTCTTTATAATTCATGGATGTGGTGGCAACTTCAGAATAAAGAAAGGGTAAAAGGGAAAATACTTTAAAAGCAGTCATAATTATATATATAGCAGTGTACTTTGGAGTCTGATATGGTAGCCATGCTCTCAGGAACAGTTTTATAACCTTTTTTTTTTTTTTTTTTTTTTTTTAATTAATTAATTAATTTTATATTTATTTTTGGCTGCGTTGGGTCTTCGTTTCTGTGCGAGGGCTTTCTCCAGTTGCGGAGATTATAACCTTTTTTTAAATGGGAAAAAAGATTTAAGTAGGTGTCTTCCTTTGAAATTTTTTTTTTTTTTTTTTTTTTTAACATCTTTATTGGGGTATAATTGCTTTACAATGGTGTGTTAGTTTCTGCTTTATAACAAAGTGAATCAGCTATACATATACATATGTTCCCATATGTCTTCCCTCTTGCGTCTCCCTCCCTCCCACTCTCCCCATCCCACCCTTCCAGGCTGTCACAAAGCACCGAGCTAATATCCCTGTGCCTTGCGGCTGCTTCCCCCCAGCTATCTACCTTACTACGTTTGTTAGTGTGTATATGTCCATGACTCTCTCTCGCCCTGTCAAAACTCACCCCTCCCCCTCCCCATACCCTCAAGTCCGTTCTCCAGTAGGTCTGCGTCTTTATTCCTATCTTACCCCTAGGTTCTTCATGACATTTTTTTCCCTTAAATTCCATATATATGTGTTAGCATACGGTATTTGTCTTTTTCTTTCTGACTTACTTCACTCTGTATGACAGACTCTAGGTCTATCCATCTCATTACAAATAGCTCAATTTCATTTCTTTTTAAGGCTGAGTCATATTCCATTGTGTATATGTGCCACATCTTCTTTATCCATTCATCCGATGATGGGCGCTTAGGTTGTTTCCATGTCCTGGCTATTGTAAATAGAGCTGCAATGAACATTTTGGTACATGACTCTTTTTGAATTTTGGTTTCTCAGGGTATATGCCAAGTAGTGGGATTGCTGGGTCATATGGTAATTCTATTTGTAGTTTTTTAAGGAACCTCCATACTGTTCTCCACAGTGGCTGAACCAATTCACATTCCCACCAGCAGTGCAAGAGTGTCCCCTTTTCTCCACACCCTCTCCAGCATTTATTGTTTCTAGATTTTTTGATGATGGCCATTCTGACTGGTGTGAGATGATATCTCATTGTAGTTTTGATTTGCATTTCTCTAATGATTAATGATGTTGAGCATTCTTTCATGTGTTTGTTGGCATTCTGTATATCTTCTTTGGAGAAATGTCTATTTAGGTCTTCTGCCCATTTTTGGATGGGGTTGTTTGTTTTTTTGTTATTGAGCTGCATGAGCTGCTTGTAAATTTTGGAGATTAATCCTTTGTCAGTTGCTTCATTTGCAAATGTTTTCTCCCATTCTGAGGGTTGTCTTTTGGTCTTGGTTATGGTTTCCTTTGCTGTGCAAAAGCTTTGAAGTTTCATTAGGTCCCATTTGTTTATATTTGTTTTTATTTCCATTACTCTAGGAGGTGGGTCAGAAAGGATCTTGCTGTGATTTATGTCATAGAGTGTTCTTCCTATGTTTTCTTCTAAGAGTTTGATAGTTTCTGGCCTTACATTTAGGTCTTTAATCCATTTTGAGCTTATTTTTGTGTATGGTGTTAGGGAGTGATCTAATCTCATACTTTTACATGTACCTGTCCAGTTTTCCCAGCACCATTTATTGAAGAGGCTGTCCTTTCTCCACTGTACATTCCTGCCTCCTTTATCAAAGATAAGGTGTCCATATGTGCGTGGGTTTATCTCTGGGCTTTCTATCCTGTTCCACTGATCTATCTTTCTGTTTTTGTGCCAGTACCATACTGTCTTGATTACTGTTGCTTTGTAATATAGTCTGAAGTCAGGGAGCCTTATTCCTCCAGCTCCTTTTTTCGTTCTCAAGATTGCTTTGGCTATTCGGGGTCTTTTGTGTTTCCATACAAATTGCGAAATTTTTTGTTCTAGTTCTGTGAAAAATGCCAGTGGTAGTTTGATAGGGATTGCATTGAATCTGTAGATTGCTTTGGGTAGTAGAGTCATTTTCACAATGTTGATTCTTCCCATCCAAGAACATGGTATATCTCTCCATCTATTTGTATCATCTTTAATTTCTTTCATCAGTGTCTTATAATTTTCTGCATACAGGTCTTTCGTATCCTTAGGTAGGTTTATTCCTAGATATTTTATTCTTTTTGTTGCAATGGTAAATGGGAGTGTTTTCTTGATTTCACTTTCA
This sequence comes from Phocoena sinus, assembly GCF_008692025.1. Lineage (NCBI taxonomy): Eukaryota > Metazoa > Chordata > Mammalia > Artiodactyla > Phocoenidae > Phocoena > Phocoena sinus. Next base: position 117,990,412 of record NC_045764.1, on the reverse strand, counting down.
GATTTTTCATCATTAGTATATAGGAATGCCAGAGATTTCTGTGCATTAATTTTGTATCCTGCTACTTTACCAAATTCATTGATTAGCTCTAGTAGTTTTCTGGTAGCATCTTTAGGATTCTCTATGTATAGTATCATGTCATCTGCAAACAGTGACAGCTTTACTTCTTCTTTTCCGATTTGGATTCCTTTTATTTCCTTTTCTTCTCTGATTGCTGTGGCTAAAACTTCCAAAACTATGTTGAATAAGAGTGGTGAGAGTGGGCAACCTTGTCTTGTTCCTGATCTTAGTGGAAATGCTTTCAGTTTTTCACCATTGAGGATGATGTTTGCTGTGGGCTTGTCATATATGGCTTTTATTATGTTTAGGAAAGTTCCCTCTATGCCTACTTTCTGGAGGGTTTTTATCATAAATGGGTGTTGAATTTTGTCGAAAGCTTTCTCTGCATCTATTGAGATGATCATATGGTTTTTCTCCTTCAAGTTGTTAATATGGTTTATCACATTGATAGATTTGCGTATATTGAAGAATCCTTGCATTCCTGGAATAAACCCCACTTGATCATGGTGTATGATCCTTTTAATGTGCTGTTGGATTCTGTTTGCTAGTATTTTGTTGAGGATTTTTGCATCTATGTTCATCAGTGATATTGGCCTGTAGTTTTCTTTCTTTGTGACATCCTTGTCTGGTTTTGGTATCAAGGTGATGGTGGCTTCGTAGAAGGAATTTGGGAGTGTTCCTCCCTCTGCTATATTTTGGAAGAGTTTGAGAAGGATAGGTGTTAGCTCTTCTCTAAACGTTTGATAGAATTCACCTGTGAAGCCATCTGGTCCTGGGCTTTTGTTTGTTGGAAGGTTTTTAATCACAGTTTCAATTTCAGTGCTTGTGATTGGTCTGTTCATATTTTCTATTTCTTCCTGATTCAGTCTTGGCAGTTTGTGCATTTCTAAGAATTTGTCCATTTCTTCCAGATTGTCCATTTTATTGGCATAGAGTTGCTTGTAGTAATCTCTCATGATTTTTTTTATTTCTGCAGTGTCAGTTGTTACTTCTCCTTTTTCATTTCTAATTCTATTGATTTGAGTCTTCTCCCTTTTTTTCTTGATGAGTCTGGCTAGTGGTTTATCTATTTTGTTTATCTTCTCAAAGAACCAGCTTTTAGTTTTATTGATCTTTGCTATCGTTTCCTGCATTTCTTTTTCATTTATTTCTGATCTGATTTTTATGATTTCTTTCCTTCTGCTAGCTTTGGGGTTTTTTTGTTCTTCTTTCTCTAATTGCTTGTGGTGCAAGGTTAGGTTGTTTATTCGAGATGTTTCCTGCTTCTTAAGGTGGGCTTGTATTGCTATAAACTTCCCCCTTAGAACTGCTTTTGCTGCATCCCATAGGTTTTGGGTCGTTGTGTCTCCATTGTCATTTGTTTCTAGGTATTTTTTTATTTCCTCTTTGATTTCTTCAGTGATCACTTCATTATTAAGTAGTGTATTGTTTAGCCTCCATGTGTTTGTATTTTTTAAAGATCTTTTCCTGTAATTGATATCTAGTCTCATGGCGTTGTGGTCGGAAAAGATACTTGATACAATTTCAGTTTTCTTAAATTTACCAAGGCTTGATTTGTGACCCAAGATATGATCTATCCTGGAGAATGTTCCATGAGCACTTGAGAAAAATGTGTATTCTGTTGTTTTTGGATGGAGTGTCCTATAAATATCAATTAAGTCCATCTTGTTTAATGTATCATTTAAAGCTTGTGTTTCCTTATTTATTTTCATTTTGGATGATCTGTCCATGGGTGAAAGTGGGGTGTTAAAGTCCCCTACTATGAATGTGTTACTGTTGATCTCCCCTTTTATGGTTGTTAGTATTTGCCTTATGTATTGAGGTGCTCCTATGTTGGGTGCATAAATATTTACAATTGTTATATCTTCTTCTTGGATCGATCCCTTGATCATTATGTAGTGTCCTTCTTTGTCCCTTTTAATAGTCCTTATTTTAAAGTCTATTTTGTCTGATATGAGAATTGCTACTCCAGCTTTCTTTTGGTTTCCATTTGCATGGAATATCTTTTTCCATCCCCTTACTTTCAGTCTGTATGTGTCTCTAGTTCTGAAGTGGGTCTCTTGTAGACAGCATATATAAGGGTCTTGTTTTTGTATCCATTCAGCCAATCTGTGTCTTTTGGTGGGAGCATTTAGTCCATTTACATTTAAGGTAATTATCGATATGTATGTTCCTATTTCCATTTTATATATTGTTTTGGGTTCGCTACTATAGGTCATTTCCTTCTCTTGTGTTTCGTGTCTAGAGAAGTTCCTTTAGCATTTGTTGTAAAGCTGGTTTGGTGGTGCTGAACTCTCTCAGCTTTTGCTTGTCTGTAAAGGTTTTAATTTCTCCATCAAATGTGAATGAGATCCTTGCTGGGTAGAGTAGTCTTGGTTGCAGGCTATTCTCCTTCATCACTTTCAGTATGTCCTGCCACTCCCTTCTGGCTTGTAGGGTTTCTGCTGAGAGATCAGCTGTTAACCTTATGGGGATTCCCTTGTGTGTTATTTGTTGTTTTTCCCTTGCTGCTTTTAATATGCTTTCTTTGTATTTAATTTTTGACAGTTTGATTAATATGTGTCTTGGCGTGTTTCTCCTTGTATTTATCCTGTATGGGACCCTCTGTGCTTCCTGGACTTGATTAACTATTTCCTTTCCCATATTAGGGAAGTTTTCAACTATAATCTCTTCAAATATTTTCTCAGTCCCTTTCTTTCTTTCTTCTTCTTCTGGAACCCCTATAATTCGAATGTTGGTGCGTTTCATGTTGTCCCAGAGGTCTCTGAGACTGTCCTCAGTTCTTTTCATTCTTTTTTCTTTATTCTGCTCTGCAGTAGTTATTTCCACTACTTTATCTTCCAGGTCACTTATCCGTTCTTCTGCCTCAGTTATTCTGCTATTGATCCTATCTAGAGTGATTTTAATTTCATTTATTGCATTGTTCATCGTTGCTTGTTTCATCTTTAGTTCTTGTAGGTCCTTGTTAACTGTTTCTTGCATTTTGTCCATTCTACTTCCAAGATTTCGGATCATCCTTACTATCATTATTCTGAATTCTTTTTCAGGTAGATTGCCTATTTCCTCTTCATTTGTTAGGTCTGGTGGGTTTTTATCTTGCTCCTTCATCTGCTGTGTGTTTTTCTGTCTTCTCATTTTGCTTATCTTACTGTGTTTGGGGTCTCCTTTTTGCAGGCTGCACTTTCGTAGTTCCCGTTGTTTTTGATGTCTGTCTCCAGTGGCTAAGGTTGTTTCAGTGGGTTGTGTAGGCTTCCTGGTGGAGGGGACTAGTGCCTGTGTTGTGCTGGATGAGGCTGGATCTTGTCTCTTGAAATGTTTTTAAGAATACAGTTTCTTTGGTAATCACATGGAAAGTTCATTAGGTATTTTAGAGTGATTAAATTTTTTTTAAGTCAAGAAAATATTAGATTTTTTCCATTAGCAATCCTAATATATTCCTTGACATGTTCTACATTGGTTATTTTATAACCTTTTCCCATTTACCAGTATGATTCTTAATGCTTTTGTTCTTGATTTATGTGGAGTCCTCTTATATCTTAAATAATGACTGTAGCATTTGTTACAAATTTTTTTCTCATTATGTTGGTTTGCCATTTTTAGTATACTATTAAATACCAAGGTTTTTATTTATATATAGTCAAAATTTTACCTCTTCCTTTCTGATTTATTCTGTTATTTCTAGGCTTAGAAAGCCTTATCTCAGAAATTAGATTAAAATTCATTACATTTTCATGTACTTTTCATGTACGGTTTTACCTTGACTTTTTAGTATGTAATAATATCTCTGCAAATTATTTTGGTCTATTGAGTCAGAATTGGCTCTAATTTGATTTTTCTCCAAAACTGCTAATCACTTATCCCAATGCCATTTATTAAATATGCCTTTCCCTATTGATTTGTAATATCTTCTTTATCATTTATTAAAGTCTTTCATGTAACAGGGTCTACTTTTAGCTATCTGTTCTATTCCATTGACTTGTCTTCTTGTTTTTCTGCTAATACCAGTACTGATTTTGATATTGTTGGCCACATAGTACGCTTCACTATCTGGTATGAAAGTCCTTCATCCTTCCTTATCTTGCTAATCAAGATACCTTTACCTCTACCTTTACCTCTCATCTGGAGGCTTTTATGTATTCTCTAGTCCCTTCTGTTACTCCTTTTCATAGCATATTTTTAAAAATATTTTTGTATCCACTATCTCTATTTCTAAACATCCAATCTGACCTCTTCTCATCACACTGTACAAAACAACTTCCATTCTGATCACCATGTTTCTAAGCCAAAGGGACATACATGTCTAGTCCTCATCTTATGAGACCTCATGACTCTGATGTTGATCACTTTATTCTCTGTAAAATACTTATCCCTTGGTTTCTGTGACTTCCGTATTTCTGGCTTTTCTCCAACTTCTGACCCCTTCTTTTGAGCCTCGTCCTTCTCTAATTATTGGAATTCCTCATAACTTAAATTTTTGCCTGCTTTTCTTCTCATTTCTGCTCTTTTCCTAAGCCCCATTCCCCCCATCCATGACTTCAATTATCATCCAGATAACTGCTCAGCTCTAGAACTGGAATAGCCTAATTGACATCTTAATTTGACTATCTTAAAGGCACTCAAGCTCAACATGTGCAAAATAGAGCTCATAATCTAACTATTCTACCACCTCACCTCCACCCCGTAAGCCCCCCAAAACCCTAATTAATTTCTGATTCATTTCTATGAATCCTTGTCTGAATGAAAAGCTCTACCAGCTATGCAGTTCCATAACCTCAAAAATTTAGGAGTTATTCTTGACTTCTCTCTCCCTCACCCCTTTATAGCTAATCCAGGACCTTTTCCTGTTCATTTTAGTAACTAAATATAGTTTTGAGACTGTCTTTTTTCCTTCACCTCTACCACTAAAAATCCAGTTCAGGATACCATTTTTTAATCTCTGTTACTAAAATACTCTCTTAACCAGTCTCCCCACTTAGACTCTGCCTCCTGCCAGGCTATACCAATGCTACAGCAATATTTTCCAGACACAAATTTAATCATTATTATTTCCTGCTTAAAATCATTTGGGGGCATCTCATTATTTTGAAGGCAAAAACCAGAAATTTTTATTTAGCATATAACTCAGTCTACCTCTACAACCTCATTTCACTTTTATGTTCACACTCTCTGTATTCTAGATTCCTTTCCTTGAGTGTCTCAAGCTCACTTTGTTCCTTTCAACTTCAGGGGCTCTGCATATGCTTTTCCTTTTCCCTACAACAGCCTCTCCTCATGCTCCTTCTCCTGGTTAGCTCCCACATTTCCTTCAGGTGCCGTTTTTCATCAGTTTATTTAGGGAAGCCTTTTCTGACTTACAGAGTGTCAGATACCCCCATTAAGATGTGACACCATGTGCTTGTCCTTCACAGCGCTTGATCCCTGTCATGTCTCTGATGGAGCACACAGTGCCTGGTATTTAGTAGGCCCTCAGAGAAAATTTGGTTGAATGAATAAATGAATTAATGATTATTCTTCAAGCTAAGTTTTGGAATCATCAGGTTTTTTAGTGAAACTAAGGCTTAATTTGGGAAAATGTGACATACTATCAAGAAGTGTTATCTTTCGTTTACTTAAATCTTCTTTTGTCACTCTTGTGATTATACATTTCTTATTAAAGTTATCCCAAACTTCTGTGTTACAGATGTAATCTCTAGTGCTTATGTTAAAAAGGAAACAGCAGACCCAAAATGGAGTCACTTATGCTAAACCCTGTGTCACCAAACTAAGACTTAATACCTAGGGCAATTGCAGTTTCAGTCTACCCCAGGAATGTAATCAGTCAACCTAGTCAGCATTAGTAAGGTAATCTGCCCTATAGGCCCTTCAGTTCCCTTTAGGAGGGTGACCATTGCCTGCAACAATGCATTATTTGCTAATAATTTACATTTTCTGCCCCCTTTCCACCTTTAAAAGCCTTTCCTTTTCTACAGCTCTGCAGAGCTCCTTTCTATTTGCTACATAGGATGCTGCCCGATTCATGAATCTTTTTTTTTTTTTTTTTTTTGCGGTGCACGGGCCTCTTACTGTTGTGGCCTCTCCCGTTGCGGAGCACAGGCTCCGGACACGCAGGCTCAGCGGCCATGGCTCACGGGCCCAGCCGCTCTGTGGCATGTGGGATCTTCCCAGACTGGGGCACGAACCCATGTCGCCTGCATCGGCAGGCGAACTCTCAACCACTGCGCCACCAGGGAAGCCCCATGAATCTTTTAATAACCAAGTTGATCTTTAAATTTACTCAATTGAATTTTTGTTGTTTAACCATTATTATTAGCATTTAGGAATTTTTAATCTTTATCCTGTAATCAACTTTCTCCTACTTTATTTAGAATTTTACTGTTAGAAAAATATGTTTTGTAGCTAAAGTTACTAAAATTGAAAGATTTTTACATTTTTTTTTGATAAGCTGTACATTTGGTCATAAAACTGGGGAAGGTTCTCTAGATTTTAGTTAAAGAATATTTCTTACTGAGACGATATCTCCGGGGCAGTGCCCCACCCTTGAGCATTTAACACACTAAGTTAACTGGTTTGGGGAAATTTTATATTACAGTTAACATATATATAAAACTTAGATCTTAAATAGTTCTTTCATGTGTCATTTTGTTATTTATTCATCCCTAAACCTTTAAGGTAGCTATTATTATTACTGATAAAGAATTGAGTCCCAGAGACTTTAAGAAGACTTTTCCCTGGTCACTAAAACATTGAGTTTCTGAACTAATTGTTATGCCTCATTCTTTAACGCTTATGCTATTTCTCTTGTATCACATTGCTTTTCATTGTATGTTAAAAGCAATCTGAAAGTACTTAATTGGATTCTAAATTATAAGATAGAAACATCTCTAGAATATTGGATTCTAAGTTATAAGATAGAAACATCTCTAGAATATCCCTTCTGCATATTTTTATTTTTAACATTTATATTTTTATGTTAATTATTTAGACAATTACTTTAAATTACTTCTCTTGTAGGAACCTCCAGAAGTTTAGCCTTTTTGGAGATATAAGCATTCTACAGCAGCAAGGAAGTTTGTCAAATACATACCTCAGCAAGGTGGACCCTGATGGCAAAAAAATTAAACAGTAAGTTATATAGTTAGTGGAAAGGGACTCATATTAATAACAATTTCAGTTTTTTTCTGAAAAATTAGAAGATACAATTAGAAGAGTAATGATACTTGTTTCTGAAAAGAACATCTACCCTGGAAATGTCTTAACTATGAAATACAGTGATCAATACATGCCATTCCATGTCATAAATCTTTCAGACATGTCAAAGAATTTACTGGGTAATTATTGCTATTTAAGACTGTTATTACTCTACTTGTCTTTGCTATAACATAAATTGTAAATCATCAGTCTTTTCTGACGTACTGGTGTAAAATGCTCCTTTACCTGAAGAACATATTTCTATATGTTTAATATATCTATTTGTTTAATACTTCTTATTCATTATATTTTATAACTTTTTTTTTTTTTGCGGTACACGGGCCTCCCGCCGCTGCGGCCTCTCCCACCGCGGAGCACAGGCTCCAGACGCGCAGGCTCAGCCGTCACGGCTCATGGGCCCAGCCGCTCCGCGGCACATGGGACCCTCCTGGACCGGGGCACGAACCCGTGTCCCCTGCATCGGCAGGCAGACTCGCAACCACTGCGCCACCAGGGAAGCCCCCCATTATATTTTTATGTGAAATTTAATGATAATATTACTTGTAGGTTGAACAGAAATTAACTAATGAGAGCAAATGGATCTCAACATTGTATGCCATTTAATTCCCTATTTTCAAAAATCAGTGTTAAAAAAAAAGTCAGTGTTAAAGATTAGAGCTAAGTCTTAACAGGATCGTGTGGCATGTGTTTTCCTTACAGAATTCAGCAGCTGTTTGAAGAAATACTTAGTAATAGTAGGCAACTGAAGTGGCTGTCTTGTGGGTTTATGCTGGAAATAGTAACCCCAACATCACTGTCATCTCTCTCAAACTCTATTGCCAACACCATGGAGCACCTGAGTTTACTGGACAACAATATTCCTGGTAACAGCACCCTTATCACCGCAGTAGAACTGGAGCAATTCGTGAATCTACGCTCACTTGCCCTGGATTTCTGTGACTTTACAGCTGAGATGGCAAGAGTCTTAACCGATAACAACCATGTGCCTTTGCAGCGACTTTCTCTCCTGGTCCACAATGTTTCCGTGATGCACAAGTCTCTGGACAACATGCCAAATGATGAGCATTGGAAAGCCTTGTCAAGAAAGAGCACCAACCTCCGAGTCTATATAATGGCTTTTGATATCAAGAGTGAAGATATGTTAAAGATTCTGAAACCCAGTATACCACTAGAGAGGATTCATTTTGACAGCTACATCACTTGTGTTTCAGGAGCTATTGTTGATCTTATATCTAGGCAGTATGACAAGTTCCTCACTCATTTTATATTAATGAATGATGTGATTGACACATCTGGTTTTCCAGATCTTAGTGACAACCGAAACGAAGATCCGTTGGTTTTATTAGCATGGAGGTGCACAAAGCTCTCTCTTCTGGCAGTTCATGGTAGGTGATTTTTGTTCACTATAATTTGTTATTGATATTACACCTAAAACATTTTATACCAGTAAAAAGATAGCACTGGCATTTATACTGTCAAGAACTCTTATTAACAAGTTGATATACAGATTTTTATACTTTTTAACGTGTATAAGATATACCACTTTTACAAGTGGAAAGTCATATTTTACCCTAAATGTAGTGTTTCGTTCCAGCTCTCATGTTACTTTTTTCTTTTACCATGTGATTGATGGTATTCACAAAAATGGCATTTGAAATTATCTAAGAAAATATACATACATATCCACCTGCAGTAGATATATTTCTTTCTCTAATCATAAGAGCTCTTAAAAATATAACACAGAAGGAAGAAGAAAGTATGATTTCTTTCATGCTCACTGCCTAATCTTCTAGATTCTAGGTATCAACATGTTAATTTGTACAGTATTTTTTAAATGATGGTTCTCTTGGCTGGGATATGTTCTTTTCTTACTGGCGGGCCTGTCATCTTGCTGTGAACTGTTTTCATTTGGAGAGCATTCCTCTTCTTACAAGTTAGAAGAACATATTACTTCCTTTCTGTAACTTATAAGACATTTAAAGAATACAAAATAGGAAGTCTCTATGAACATCTTAAACATACTTTATTATCTCTGTTTCATTATTTTTGAATTAATCTTTTAGCTGCATTTGAGCGGGAGTATATTTTGCTTTTCAAGTTTTGCTTTATAATTTGGCCAGTCATCAGAGGTAATAGCAAAGAATAGATCAGTATTGAAGGTAATAAATAAATAAGGATTTTTTTAATAGGATGAAGAAATGGCAGGTTATTGAAAATTAATTTAAGCCAGTCTTTTTAAACCTTTTTTTTTGGGGGGGGGGCGCTGTGCCACGAGGCTTGCGGGATCTTAGTTCCCCAACCAGGGATTGAACCCGGACTCTGGCAGTGAAAGTGCCAAGTCCTAACCACTGCACCACCAGAGAATTCCCTAAAGCTTTTTTCTTTTCTTTTTTTTTTTTAACAGGCTATTTTAATATTTTTATTAAGGGCTATAAAAATATCCAGAAAGATAAATAAATGTGATACAATGATATATGTCCTAATATGAAGAACTTTCTTTCACTGCATTGTTTTCCTTCACAATGGCCTTCAAATCACAGGAGGCAGTGATTCCATGCCATTTCCTCTTCTTTCATTACACGCTGCAGAATTTCTGAATCAGGATCCCGCCCTCAGTCTTCTCATTTATAAAGCAAATTCATTTTCAATCCATTGTTTAGAGGGAGTGTATTTTTTTCTGTTCCACAAAGAGGACTTTTTTTTTCACTAGTGGATCATAATGCAAGACAGTCAGTTTCTCCCACAGTCGGCTTCTCTTAGTGTTGAAGGAAAAACCTCTTCCAGCTTGGCTCAACATTTTCACCAGAATTGTTTTTGACTTGGTCTTGACAAAGGTGACCGCGGACAGGAACATGGTGACAGCAGCCTCGGTAACAGGTCCAAATTCCTAAAGCTTTTTTCTTTTATTAAGAAGTAAAATGTAGCTACAGCTAAAGCTCCTCCATTTATTCAACTTTATTCCTTTCCAGAGGTAACCACTATTCTAAAGTTAGTACCTATCATTCCCATATCTGTTTTATACTTTACATATTTGCTACTGACAATTAACAGTTTATCTTTAAAGTATCACTTTATAACTTTGGACTGTGAAGCACCATAGGAGATGACTTTTACTAATGAAAAATACCAGTTTACTATGCATTGTTTTGTTTTTTAATTTTTATATATTTTATTTATTTATTTTTGGCTGCATTGGGTCTTCGTTGCTGTGCATGGGCTTTCTCTAGTTGCAGCGAGCAGGGGCTACTCTTTGTTGCGGTGCACGGTCTTCTCATTGCATTGGCTTCTCTTGTTGCTAAGCACGGACTCTAGGCACGCGAGCTCAGTAGCTGTGGCTCGTGGGCTCAGTAGTTGTGGCGCACGGGCTTAGCTGCTCTGCGGCATTTGGGATCCTCCTGGACCAGGGCTTCAACCCATGTCCCCAGCATTGGCAGGCGGATTCTCAACCACTACGCCACCAGGGAAGTCCCCTATGTATTGTTAATAGATACATACATATGAAATAAAACTTTTTTTTTGATACAACACTGTCAGAAGCTATAAAATGATACTTTAAACTTTAAATGTCTTCAGTTTGACTAACTGAAATGATATCAGAATACGATTACAGCACCTATCTGTTCACCAGTCACAGTAATATTCTTGGAGACAGTATCAAGTTTCTAGTCTTTTTTTCCCTGAGCTAAGCAATCATACTTCCTTTCAAATTTCAGCATATTTTTAAAGGCAAAGGACCCCCAAAGTGCTAAGTGAGATACAAATTTGTGGAAAAGACTAACTTATAAAACAGACAAAATAAAATGCAAGGAAATGACTGCTTCTCTTTTGCTTATTTTTAAGGTTACACAGTGTGGGCACACAACCTCATTGCCATTGCTCGTCTTCGTGGCTCTGATCTAAAAGTACTTGAAGTCACCGAAGAAAGCATTGATTTTGACCAAGGTGAACTGGCCGACCAGGATGTGGATCCAGTACATAACCTTATTGAGCAGGTATCCCTGGGCCTAGGTCAACCTTGGCACGCGATCATGGACATCGAATCACTCAGTGTCTTCACTGAACCAAATCGTCATTTTTACAGAGAGATGCAAAGCTTCAGCGAAGACATTTAGCTTTTTTTAAATGTACAATTCCTGTGGTTACATATGCAAGTAGGGTCCTATTACGTTTTTTTTTTTTCAGTAGTGTGAATTAATCCCTTTGTGCTGTGTTTAATCAGTATTAGCTTTATAGAATTATATATGTATATTCTACTTCTTGATCAAAGAACGTAGTCAGGTATTGGTTTAGAAGTTCAAAGTGACAATGTATAGGGCTTTCACGGTTAATGGACTTGTTACCAAACCTTAAGAATATACAACCGAAGGTTGTCTGAGGTTGCTGGCTAACTTTATTTTTTCACTGAGTTACTCTGCCTTTTGATGTTTTTATTCTTTGTGTGTCAGAGCTCAGGAGCCAAAATATTTTTATACATATATAGATATATATCCATAGCCTGGTGGATTTGTATGCAATGCACTGCATTCATTCATTGTGTGATAGCATTTCATTAATTTTTCTTTGAAATGGAAGGAGGGAGGATAATACAATCCCAAATGAGTTATCTTTAACAGAAAAGCCAAGCCTTTAACTTTCATTACATATATAATAGTTGATATCACCAATTACCATTCTCAATTTTGTATAGTACTAGGTTAGAACACTGCTGAATCCTTTTTTAAATGCATTTACATCGATACAAATACTCAAATTATTGGATTTTTTTAAACTATGTCTGACATAATTTAATTCATCAATTACATCATACATTCAAGTTAGATTTTTAGCCAAGATTTCAAATAGTGGAGGAAGAAAGAAACAATATTCCAGGGTAAAACCTCCTAAATGAATATCAAAACACAGTTTGTAAACACACATGCTTGCAAACAAACATTAGTCGTGAAATCCCTAGCAACAAGTCACTGGATTTTTCTCTGTCAGCGCGCGTGTCAGCTGCCAAAGAATAGATTTAACTGAAGAAGTGCCCACATGCTGGCAGGGGCTGGCCCACTCTGGCCAGCCAGATACTGCTAGATTGTAATATTTAAGGTCGAATTTCGACCTGTGGTACACAGCTGTGCTGTGGCTCAGTCAGCAACCTCAGAACTCTGAAAAACAAAACAAAAAAAACAAAACAAAAAAAAAAGAAAAAAAAACCATGCACCTGTTTCACTGTGAATAGTGAATGTAAAGGAAAGAAAGGAAAAACTGAAAGCTTGTTCTATCACAGGTATGAGCTGCTATGATACATGAAGAACATTCCATGAAGTATGTTTTAAAACCTTGTTATATCTGAGAGGCTTTAAAAGCCGACTTAACTGTTTCAGGGCAACCGCGGTACAGACGTGGTCTCTGTGAGACTTCCACCTGACCCCAGTTTTAAGTGGTACGAATGTTGTGCATTTAATGTTAAAGGACAGTCTGCAATAATAAAGTAAGTAGCCAACGTGGGTGCCCAGCAGTGCTGAGACCTGGCTGCTCTAGTGTAAGCTTTGGAAACACAATTTATGCAACAAATGTCCAGATATGATTCTATTTATGGAAAAAGTTTATATGTATTTTACAAATGGTTTTACCATCTTATATTAAAATGACCTTTTGACAGGTGTGCACTGTTTTGTCTCCAGTGAGCACATACCATGCGGATTTTATATGTACATCAGTAGTGTGAATCCACTGGCACAGTGTGTGTAAATGCCAGATGTGGTGAGATTTTATCTTATAAATGTGATCAGATAAAATAACTCCTGACAGAAACTGTAAGGAAACCAGCTGAATGTTTGACCTGATGACTGATGTTGTTGTATGGTTTATGTTAAATGTATATTCTTTTAATCAATGAATAAAGCATTAAAAAGTGATCACTGTAACATTTTATTGTTCATGAAGCATGAAAACCTTTAGTGTTAAATAAACTGCAGTAATCCTTATAATGTGTATAATCATGTTAGCTCCTACTGTATTCTGATGCAGCAAAGCTTAAATTTGAGAATATATCATAAAACCTATAGGCAGAATAATTTGGAGGGTTTTAATTTTTTTTAACTCACTATGGCAAAACATAAGCTTAAAAGCAAACAACAGACTGTTTAGCACAAAATCCAAGTGTATTATGCATTTAGAGTACATTATTTATATTGTAAAACTTAATTTATAGACTATAGGAACTTCTTCTTTTTAAAAATTCCTCTACTGGGCGAAGAAAGTACTTCAGTATGCCAGTACTAAATAGTTCTTAAACCCTCATACTGCTTTAGTTTGGCTTTGTCATCTCCATTCTTGGTTGCTGAGGCAAACTGCTGTGGTAGATGAGAAAGAAAATGGCTGCTTTTCTTTCTTCCTTCTCTTCCTCCCTAATCGTTCCAGACACTGCCTCTTCACTGCCTCATCATGGAATAATCTGGTGTTCACAAAGAACTGTCATTATACCTATTGCTCCCTTATTTCATGGACATATCTAACCCCTTTGGATGAATCAACATGTCAGTGTATTTAAGGACTTCCCAGGTGGCTCAGTGGTTAAGAATCCGCCTGCCAGTGCAGGGACACGGGTTCGAGCCCTGGTCCGGGAAGATCCCATATGCCGCGGAGCAGCTAAGCCCTTGCACCACAACTACTGAGCCTGCGCTCTACAGTCCGCGAGCCACAACTATTGAGTCCACGTGCCATAACTACTGAAGCCCACGCGCCTAGAGACTGTGCTCTGCAACAAGAAGCCACCGCAGTGAGAAGCCCACGCACAGCCACAAAGAGTAGCCCCCCGCTCGCTGCAACTAGAGAAAACCCGCGCGCAGCAACAAAGACCCAATGCAGCCAAAAATAAATTAATTTTAAAAAAAAGTCTGTGTATTTAAAATACCAAAACAGTACCCAAAACATATGAAAAAAGAAAGTCTATTTATATATATATATGTAGTATACAAGTGAAGTTGCATAGAGTAAAGCATTATACTGGGAGTGTCGACCTCTGTTTTCTCCACTAAGCTCTGACTCTAATGCTACATGAGCACAGACTCTTCCTTGAGCCTCACTCTCCTCATCTGTGAAATGAAGGATTCACCTTGGTTACCTAAAACTGATTCTTTATCGAAAGTTTCAGCTGTTAGTCTGACAGCTTATAGAAATGTACAAGGTCATCTTTGAACAAACGTATTAAATATTTTCAAAATACAGCTTACTATATGAAATTTATATATCTAAAATTACTTTCCCATTTCCTCCACCACCCTGGGAATAAAGAAGTTAGGGAGCTGGTAGGGTGGGGCTTGGGAAGGACAGTGTGCTTATGACTGAACACACAGATTCAGCAACTAACTTGCTTGAGGCTTATACAATAGCATGAACCAAACTGGATTGTTATGAAGCCAGTAGTATTAAATGGTGCTGATGGAGTAATAGACAGCAGGTGTGAATAATACCCAAGAGTCACACCACATTGTCTGTATCAATGCTTCCTAAGCTTTTTCATGTCCTGACACATAGAAAATATTATGCAGCGTACTCGTTTAAACTAGAAGGAATTGAAGCAAAAAAAACCCCAAAAACCATTGTTTTCTTTATTATATAATTGATGAGAAAAATTAAATGCAGAGGCTTGGAGGAAATAATTGCTGAATTTGTATAAAACTTTCAAATAAAATCTTGTCAAATGTTTTAACTTATAACCTATTAAAAATTTTAACATTCCTACCAAGAGAAACACCCCACAAATGGGTGATCATTTTTAAATCTTTCTGTCCACAACATTCAAAAATTTATGCAGCTGAAATTATACTTATGAAATCTCACAGCTTTAAATGTAATGGTAAGTGTAATGTTGAGATTTCTTACGTAATGTAAATTAATTTCAAATTCAAGTGATTTTTTTCACTACAAGTATTTCAAAATAATGATGAAGCTCTAATTTTTACATACATAACCCTGCTGCTAGTTTAGCCACCGTTGAGAACACACATCAGCCACCAACATGCAGAAGTATCTGATTTATATGCAAGCAATTCAAGGCCTGCAGGGAGCCCTCCTCCCCCCTCCAGCTCGCGACCCCCTCACACCCACCAGCTCCATCTGGAGCTTCACACCTGGGCTTCCTACCTGCTCTTCAAACATTTGCAGCATACTTCTCTCACAGCTTCATAGACCCCCGTTGTCCACGATGGACAGTGGAACACTGCATCTGGCAAGGGAGAAGTGAGTGCCTGGGTACAATTACAAGTACACATCACTCTGGTACACTTATGATTACATTGCCATAGTCATTCCATACTTACTACCATTCATCTATTTTAAAGATGCCCTAAGCTCCTGATCATCTATTTTAAAGATGCAATAAGTTCCTGATCATTTGGAAATTTTATATCATTTTCCTCCTTAAACCCATATATTGTATCAATTATTAATTTACTGCCTCAGCTCTGAAGTCACCCTTCAATATATTCCCTCCAATAATGGAACTCCTTTAAGTAACAGACCTTTAAAGTCAGCACAATGTTAACTTTTTTCAATAAGGGCCATGGGGGATATGGTAGAAGGCAGAGGTTCTCCTGTAGTTCCCAGGGCAGGCCAAGGTAGGCCAGGGTAGGCAGCCTGGATATAAGACTTGCGGTGGAGCCTCCCCCAGCCATGGTCCCTCTGCCACCTTGCAGCCTCAGCCTGACCTTCCTTCACACAGAAACTAGAGCTGCTATATAGCTCATATGCTTTGAAGGCCTCCTGCCTGCACTGGACTCCCATTCCCTGCCCTGAGCAGCCTGCATGTCATGTGTGGCCCACCCACTGGCTCTGAAGACCTCCCCATCCCTGGTATCCACACTCCCACTGCACACCCAGTGCCAACGGTTGCTGTTCACCTGCTCCCCACGTGCACCCTGGCCAGTGCCTATTGCTTGCTCAGCATCTCCAGACCAGCTCAGGCCTTGTGGAACCAGCGATCTTCTCTGCTATCCTGGGAGTTGAAGTACACCTTCACCAAAGAGGGCTGAACCCCTTCCAAGTTTGTCCTACCATGAGTGACCTCCCTCAGCTCTAGGGGGTTATATACAGTTTCCTCACATTTTGTAATTATTCTTACCACAATTAATAATTCTTTATATTAAACTTTCCCAGTTTGAACTACTGTGTGCTTTGTCTCCTGATTTGACCCAGACTGCTACATATATCCTTTCCAACTATCCCACAGCTTTTTATGCAAATGTAATGCTTTTTGTTAGTCTTTCATTGAATACTTACATATTTTCTGCAAAAAAACCCCATAGAATTTAAAATGTGTGATTATTTTCTTAAAAGCCATGTTAAATTTTTTCTCCTAGACTTTATACATATTAAATATAATTGATCAAAAATATAAATATTATAAATTTAAATTAGTATAAAGAAACTTATTAGAACTGCATTTCTTAATGAAATGGATAAGGCTGGGTCTTTTTGTTTTACCCAAATAGTTCATATTCCATGGATGAATATTACTTGTTCCTGACATGAGTCAGGTCCATCATTCATTCTATTCCTATTTTCATTTTTATAAAAACAAGTGCTAAAATTCTTTTTCACATAAAGTAGATGAGAAGAGAAAGTTTTGTTACAGCAATGTCACCCATTCTTCAAACTTCTGAGCTTTTAGGACCAAAAAAAGCACTGGTCTATTACCAAAAATTATTTTAGATAAGTCAGCTGGTTGAAAGCAATCACTAGAGTTATTCACTTTCTCAGCACTGACACCAACATTTCATATTGTCTCTTGAGCTCCAGAGGTTTACACACCTTAGTATGATGCATCATCATAAGAAGACTAGGACCAGGTTAAAGGTGTGTGCTCATTTTATACATGCGAGAAGGGTAACTGCAAAATGAACAGTAGGAAAGGAGAATCTGCACCTTGTTCACAAGTTCTTCCTTAGGCAGAACAACTTTGAAGAAGAATATACATGGAAGGTGAAATTCTGTGAATCTTCCTAGAAGCATACCTGTATACTGCTCGGAAATTCTTTGCATACTCTGAGGGGGTGTACCCCAGTTTGAAAACTACAGCTCTAGAAAACTGCTTCTGTGACAAAGAAATATTAAAAGGCTTATTTCCACATTATTTATAACGAAAAGTCAGCAGCAACCTAATGACCATTAATAACAGAATAAAGTTATTGTGGCAAAGCCACACAGTGGAATACCACACAGTGGTCAGAATGAACTAACTTGACATACATTTCTGAACTTTGATGGATCTCAAAAAAATGTTGAGTAAAAAAAGCTGACTTCTAAAGGATATATATATATATATATATAATGAGGCTATTGATGTACATTTTTAAAAGGCAAGAAAAATAAACCTACATACTATACATAAACTCATTTAACTGGAAAAACAAAAAATATTCACATCGTTTTCACAAGAGTACTTACCTCTGCAGCATGAGGACAACTATCTGTAATGTTTTTTCTTGAAAAAAAATAAGGCAAATGTTAAATTTGCTCTCTAGGTAATAAGTAAAAGAGTATTCTTTATATTATTTTGTTACAGAAAAAAACCTCAGCTATTTGGGGTGTGGCCAAGAATACACAAGTAAGTAAAAAAGGCTTGTGGAACCAGATTATTCCCTGCATTAATGCTTAAAAGGCATCAAATTCAGAAAAGCCACTTGTTTCCTTTTAGCTCATTTATTCTTATGTTCAGCATAATTCTAATAAGCCTGTTCGTCTTGTTTCTCAGTCTCCAGTAGATTAGAAATGGAGAGAGGTGACTGTGAAAGGCATAGAAGTTTACAATCCTAAAAAGAGAACATAACTAATCTTAAGCTATTTGTAAAGGAACTTGAAACAGAATTAAATACCCCTATAACAAGCTTGAAATACACAGCAATGATAAATGTTTGTAATGACCCTGAATCAATAGGAAAGTATATTCAAAATATCTCTGCAGTGAGTTAATAGAGCATTTAATACATCTTAGAAATCTTTTCACACAAGATGGTTAAAATAAATATTTGTGTTTAAAAGAATGGATTTTAGTTAATCAAGAAACATTCATTTAAGTGAAATTTTCTGAGAAAACACAGATAAATTAGCTAAGAAATGTCATGACTGACAGAGAATATTTACTGTGTGCCAAGCATGATTTTAACCAGGTAATTAACACATTATCAGTTCACTGATTTGATCATGTTTTCCACTAAATTAATAAAATCAACGGAGTATTTGGACATTTTGTAATCCAAGGGGTCAACAAATTCAGATCCAAATTTTTCAGACCTAGGTAATTACCTGACTCCTTTCACCAAAAAAAGAAAATTAAGTTCTCTTTTTATCATAGTGCATTCTTTGATAATACTTCCTATTATACTAATAACTTTATGAAAGTATCAGTTAAGTGAGACTTTAAGATTTCTTTATATAAGTTTAAAGACTAAAATAAAACAGACTCTGAGGGCAAACTATTTCAAAATATAAAGTTAACATAAATATCTAGCAATTTGAAAAACTATCAAAAAGGACTTGAACTTAAGTTGAGAGAAAATCAGTTAACTTTGGTTGAAATAACCATAATTCAAAATGACAAGTTCCAACAAAGAAGTGGTAATAAAACTTTTAGAACATCATTTATATCATTTCTAAATAAAGGATAATCAATATAATTATAGGTTAATAAAAGAACATATGCCAAAAATTGGAACAACCAAGCAAAACTAGAGGGAATGTACCTCAACTTTAAAATACCCATACATGACAAGCCCACAGCTAACATCACACTCGACAGTGAAAAGTGGAAATCCTTTCCTCTAAGATCAGAAACATGACAATGGTGCCCACTCTTACCACTTCCATTCAACATAGTACTGGAAGTCCTAGCCAGAGCAATTAGGCAAGAAAAAGAAATAAAGGATATCCAAATCAGAAAGGAAGAATACTCTGCATTGACATGACATTATATATAGGCACACCTTGTTTTATTCACTTCACTTTGTTGAGCTTTATAGGCACTGCAGTTTTTACAAATTGAAGGTTTGTGGCAACCCTGTGCCATTTTTCCAACGTTTGCTCACTTTGTATCTCTGTGTCACATTTTGGTAATTGTCACAATATTTCAAACGTTTTCATTATTATATTTGTATGGTGATGTGCAATCAGTGATCTTTGGTGTTACTATTGAAATTGTTTTGGGGTGCCATGAACTGGGCCCATAAAAGATGGCAAACTTAATTGATAAATGTGTGTTCTGACTTCCACAGACCAGCTATTCCCCTATCTCTCTCCCTCTCCTCAGACCTTCCTATTACCTGAGACACAACAATACTGAAATTAGGACAATTAATAGGCCTCAAAGTCCTCTAAGTGTTCCAGTGAAAGGGAGAGTCATTTATCTCTCACTTTAAATCAAACATGTCGAAAGATGAGATAGGCCAAAAGCTAGGCCTCCTGGGACCAAACAGTTAGCCAAGTTGTGAAGGCAAAAGAAAAGTTCTTGAAGGAAATTGAAATTGCTGCTCCAGTGAATACACAAATGATAAGAAAGCTAACAGCCTGATTGCTGTAATAGAGAGTGTTTTAGTGCTCTGGAAAGAAGATCAAACCAGCTACATCATTCCTTTAAGCCAAAGCCTAATCCACAGCAAGACCCTAACTAATTTCAATTCTAGGAAGTCTGAGAGAGGCAAGGAAGCTGCAGAAGAAAGTGTGAAACTAGCAGAGGTTGGTTCATAACGTTTAAGGAAAGAAGCCGTCTCCATAACATAAAAGTACAAGGTGAAGCAGCAAGTGCTGATATAGAAGCTGCAGCAAGTTATCCAGAAGATCTAGCTAAGACAATTAATGAAGGTGACTGCACTAAACAAAGGATTTTTAATGTAGATGAAACAGCCTTCTATTGGAAGATGCTGCCATAGAGGACTTTCATACCTATAGAGAAATCAATGCCCGGCTTCAAAGCTTCAGAGGACAGGCTGACTCTCTTGCTAGAGGCTAAACGCAGTTGGGGACTTTTAAGTTGAAGCCAACGCTCATTTACCATTCTGAAAATCCTAGGGTCCTGAGGTAGATTATGCTAAATCTACTCTGCTTATGCTCTATAAATGGAACAAAAAAGCCTGCATGACAGCACTTCTGTTTACAGCATGGTTTACTGACTATTTTAAGCCCACTGTTGAGACCTACTGCTCAGAAAAAAAAGATTCCTTTCAAAATATTCCTGCTCATTGACAATACACCTGGTCACCTAAGAACTCTGATGGAGATGGACAATGAGATTAATGTGTTTTCATGCCTGCTAACACAACATCCATTCTGCAGCCCATGGATCAAGGAGTAATTTCAACGTTTAAGTCCTACTATTTAAGAAGAACATTTTGTAAGGTAGAGCTGCCATAGAAAGCAATTCCTTTGATGAATCTGTGCAAAGTAAAGCGAAAACCTTCTGGAAAGGATTCTTCATTCTAGATGTCCTTAAGAACATTCTCATGATTCATGGGAAGAGGTCAAAATACCAACATTAGGACCTCCCTGGTTGCCCAGTGGTTAAGAATCCGCCTGCCAATGCAGGGGACACGGGTTCGAGCCCTGGTCCAGGAAGATCCCATATGCCATGGAGCAACTATGCCTGTGCGCCACAACTACTGAGCCTGCGCACCTAGAGCCCGTGCTCTGCAACAAGAGAAGTCACCGCAATAAGAGGACCACGCACCATAAGGAAGAGTAGCACCCGCTCGCCGCAACTAGAGAAATCCTGCACGCAGCAATGAAGACCCAAAGCAGTCAAAAATAAACACATAAATAAATAAAAATTATTTTTTTAAAAAAATATATATATAAGAATTACATGAAAAGGGTTCAAATTCCCTAAGGTCAATTACTTTAAAAATTGAGATATTTAGGAAAGAAAGAAATTTTTTAAAAGAATCAACATTAACAGGAGTTTGGAAGAAGTTGATTCCAACCTTCATGGATGACTGTGAGGGGTTGAAGACTACAATGGAAGAAGTCACTGCAGATGTAGTGGAAACAGCTCGAGAACTAGAATTAGAAGTGGAGCCTGAAGATGTGACTGAATTGCTACAATCTCATGATAAAACTTCAACAGATGAGGAGTTGCTTCTTATGGATGAGCAAAGAAAGTGGAGATGGAATCTACTCCTATGAAGATTGCTGAAATGACAACAAAGGATTTAGAATATTACAGCAGAGTTTGAGAGGACTGACTCTAATTTTGAAAGGAGTTCTACTGTGGGTAAAATGCTATCAGACAGTGTTGCATGGCTAGAGAGAAAACATTCATGAAAGGAAGAGTCAATTGATGTGGTAAACTTCATTGTTGCCTTATTTTAAGAAATTTCCAGTCATACCAACCTTCAGCAACCACCACCCTGATCAGCCAATAGCCATCAACATAGAGGCAAGGCCCTCCACCAGCAAAAATTTATGATTTATTGAAGGCTCAGGTGATGGTTAGCATTTTTTAGTAATTAAGTATTTTTTCATTATGGTGTGTACTTTTTTTTTAGACATAATGCTATTCCACACTTAATAGACTACACTATAATAGAAACAACTTCTATATGCACTGGGAAACAAAAAAAATCATGTGACTCTATTGTGATACTCACTTCACTACAGAGGTCTGGAACCAAACCCGCAACATCTGCAAGGTATGCCTGTATAGTATACCTTAAAGACTGAACCAAAAAACTGTTACAACTAAAAAAAAAAATTTAGTAAAGTTACAGGACACAAAATTAATATACAAAAATCAGTTGTACTTCTAAACATTAACAATGACCTATCTGAAAAGGAAATTAAGAAAGCATTAAGAAAACAATCCCATTTACAACATCAGAAACAATAAAATACTTAGGAATAAACTTATCCAAGGAAATGAAAGATCTGTGCACCAAAAACTATCAGACACTGATGAAAAAACTGAGGAAGACACAAATAAATGGAAAGATAGTCCATGTTCATGGGTTGAAAGAATTAGTACTGTTAAAATGTACATACTACCCAAAGAGATCTACATATTTAATGCAATTCCTATTCAAAATTCCAATGACATTTTCCATAGACGCAGAAAAAAAAAAAACACTAAAATTTCTATGGAACCACAAAAGACTCCAAATAGTCAAAGCAATATTGAGAAAGAGGAGCAAAGCTGGAGGCATCATATTTCCAGATTTCAAACTGCATTACCAAGCTATAGTAATCAAATCAGTATGGTATGGGCAAAAAAACAAAAACATAGTCTGATAGAATAGAATAGAGGACCCAGAAAAATAAGCCCATGCATATATGGCCAATTAATTTTTGACAAGGCACCAAGTATACACAACAGGGAAAGGATAATCTCTTCAATAAATGGTGTTGGGGAAACTGGATATTCATATGCAAGCAAATAAAACTGGAACCCTGTTTTACACCACACATAAAAATCAACTCAAAATGGATTAAAGACGAACATAAACCTAGAGCCATAAAGCTAGAAGAAAACACAGGTGGTAAACTTCTTGACGTTGGTCCTCAGAATGATTTTTTGGATTTGACACCAAAAGCAAAGACAAGCAAAATAAAAAATAAACAAGTGGGGGCTTCCCTGGTGGTGCGGTGGGTGGGAGTCCGCCTGCCGATGCAGGGACGGGTTCGTGTCCCGGTCCGGGAAGATCCCACATGCCGCGGAGCAGCTGGGCCCGTGAGCCATGGCCGCTGGGCCTGCGCGTCCGGAGCCTGTGCTCCGCAACGGGAGAGGCCACAACAGTGAGAGGCCCGCGTACGGCAAAAAAAAAAAAAAAATTTTTTAAATAAAATAAGTGGCATTACATCAAACTGAAAAGCTTCTGCACAGCAAAGGAAACCATCAACAAAATAAAAAGGCAACCTATGACATGGGAGAAAATATTTGCAAACCATATATCTGATATGGAGTTAATATAAAAAATACACAAGGAACTCATACAACTTAATAGCAAAAAAACAAATAACCCAATTTGAAAAGTGGGCAGAGGACCTGAACAAGCGTTGTTCCAGACATACAAATGGCCAACTGATACATAAAAAGATGCTCAGTATCACTAATCATCAAGGAAATGCAAATCAAAACCACAATGAGATACCACCTCACACCTGTTAGGCTATCTATTATGAAGAAGTCAAAAGATAACAAATGCTGGTGAGGATGTGGAGAAAAGGAAACCGTGTACACTGCTGGTGGGACTATAAACTGGTACAGCTACTATGGAAGAATTATGAGGAAGTCCCTCAAAAAATTAAAAGTAGAATTGCTATATGATCCAGCAATCCCCACATCATGGTATATACCCAAAGAAAATGAAATCAGTATCTTGAAGAGATTTTAGTACCACCATGTTCATGCAGTATTATTTACAATAGCCTATATATGGAACAACCTAAGTGTCCATAGACAGATGAATGAATATACAATATATATAATATATAGAGAAACAGTTATCAGAGAGCTCTCATGTTCCATGAAAAAACCCACCATCTCTTTTGTAGCACTTGTATCAAATTCTGTCAAAGTAGCTGCTACTTCAAAAGAAACAGGAGATTTAATTTGAAAAGGTTATCAAGCTAGATGCTTATTTAAGTAAACTCATAATGAACCCTGAACCACACCTGCAGAAACAGACTAAAAATCACCAACTATACTCATAAAATAATTTTATAGCATCTAACCACATCTACAAATTGTCTGGGTTTAAAAAAAAAAAAAGTCAAAATTTTTTTCAACCAAGCTGGTTCCAAAGAATGTGATCCTTCCTCTTAACTATCCTCTTTCCCCTGCCCCAAATACTGGTCCCAGAATATATTTTAAAAATATATCCCTAAAGAATTATCCTAAATCCAGGGCGGGGGGCGTGGGTAGAGTGTATATACTTCTTAGATGTTATACTATCATATATAATTCTTTAAAAATTCTAAAGAGAAAAAGAAAGAAAACAGCTTTAGTGCTCAGCAAGAAAAGTCAAGTAAACTATATTCACAAAACGGAAACTTAGACAACCATTAAAAATGAGCTTTACCATGACTATGTAAAAATTATTTATATTAGGAGATTACATTTAAGAATATAAAATTATAGACATAATTACAACAATACAAAAGATACTTGAAGGATAAAAGGCCTGACAAACTACAACATAAATGCAAAAAGTGATTTTGTTTTGGTGATGACCCTGGATGATTGTTTTTTCTTCGGCTTTTGAACATTTTCTAACTTTTCTTATAGGACCACATTTTACTTTTCTATTTAAAATATTATACAGAGGGGAAAGTTATCCAGCCAGGACCAAGAAGCATTCTTTCTTGAAATGTCCAAGCCTATTGCATATCAGTCCAAAATAATGCTCCGTTCAATATCTTGAATGTTGCCTTATCCCTTTAACTATCCCTTCAGATGCTGTCCTGATGTTATCAGGGGCTGGGAGTCAGTCTGCCTGATAGAACCTGAAGCTGGGCTCAGAGCCAGTCCATATACTATGTATAGAACCAAGGTATGAGTGTGAAAACAGGGAGATTAGCTGAAAATCTGTATACAGATAACTAATAGTTGCTACCGCCATTCCCCTGACACAACCCCAAGCACAAGGTAGTAAGCCAAGATTTGGCTCCAGCTAAAATAATGTATAGATATTCCCTAAAGATACTAAACTGTCTGGAACAAGCAAAAGCGTCTAGTGTGAATGGCGGTGTCCTAGATGAAGCCCTTCTAATTCTGGTATCTGGAGGGCCTACACACAGTCAGCCAGATCCCTATCTGCTCATCCTAAGACAAAGCTCGTCAGTCACAGATGCCCTGTCTCCACTCCTGCCTGCCTCCACACAAAGATCTCCCAGTCTGAATCCTCACTCAAGAAAGAGATCTAACAAGAAAACCGTCTTTCTTACATACAAAAAGGTTTAAACTACAATCAGCTGATCAGTTCATCTTTATTAAACGTGGACGACTTTATGAGGCATATAAGGAGAGAAAGGCCAAGATAAGCAAACAAAATTATTAACGTCAGAGAAAACGGATAATTCAGAAGAGCGCTTTTAGAAACCTCTAATTTACTATGGAGAAATTCAAGGTATTAGATCCTTACAAAAAAGACAGAATCTAAGAAAAAGGAAAGAGGTATAATAAAAAATGCTCTTAAAGATTAAACATCATTGATGGAAACAAAAATTTTAAATGAGTGGAATGCACAGTTAAGAAAATTTTCCAGAACAAAAAAAAAGGAAAGAGAGAGAGGAAAATTATGAGAGAAAAGGAATTTACCAAAGATAAAGAATTTTCCAGGGTTTTAGGATGTGAGACATGAGTCTTCAGAGTTTACGTGCCTAACAATGTGGGAGCCAGGAGTGCACAAGTCAAATATGCCCCCAGGAGAGAGATTGCTGTGAGGAGTCTAGTTAGCTGACAGCCTCTGGCCAATGCAGCTTCAGCATTCATGCCAAGACCAGGTCCTCCCTGGTGTCTGCTTCTGGCAAGGAAGAACACGCAGGGGTACTAGAGCAGACCATTCCTACCCAATGAGGAACCCTTCTAATAGGCCGTCTCTGCCCTGGGGACTGCCACTGCCCCAGCTCGGGCTTTCTCGGAGCGGCACTGTCATCTGAGGCTCTTCCTACCCAACCTTCCTTCCTGCCCTTCTCTCTTTTCACAGATGTCGATCTGAACCACAGTTTGAAGGTTTTCTCCACCTCATTCTGCATTCTCACCCCTTAATCCTTCACAGGTGTTCTCCCTAAATAAATCTCTTTATGTCTAATTACATCTTAGAATCTG
Source organism: Phocoena sinus (assembly GCF_008692025.1). Lineage (NCBI taxonomy): Eukaryota > Metazoa > Chordata > Mammalia > Artiodactyla > Phocoenidae > Phocoena > Phocoena sinus. The sequence continues at coordinate 117,964,347 of NC_045764.1, read as the reverse complement.
CTTCTCAGAGGACCCGAACACAAAAATGAGTGAAAAAAGTCTCACTTGTAGATGCATCAAACTGTGATTTTTTAGAATACCAAGGATAAAGAAAAAAATCCTAAAAGTTTCCACAGGAAAAAGGTCACCAACAAAGAGAGAAGAATCAAATTCCCTTCAAACTTCTCATCAGCAACAACAGATATTACAATATACTGATGCTAATTAACTGATATTAAAAGAACAATACATTCAAAATTCTGACACAGAATTCTATACCCATATAAACTAACCCCAAAAAAGGGGTTGGAGGGCTGAATTTTCAGACATGCAAGGATTCACAAATTTTACATTCCCTACATCCTTTCCTAGGAAATTACTTGTGAACTCCAGCAAAACAAAAGACTTAAATTTAAAAAACGGCAAGATAGAGGGTTTATAAAACGGGAGCAACCCCAAGAAATCAGTTAAAACGCAGGCTCTATTCCCAGGCCTAGAGAGCACCAGTGTGGTTTGCAGCAGGAGGACAAAAGCCTGCAAAATAAAAGTCTTTAACAAATGCATATGGAATAATATATCCAACAGAAAAGATATGAAAGGGAATTTTTTTAATTAGGGTATGATAATGGCAAATAATATGAGGGGGAAAAAAACTACATTAGGAAAGTGGGCAGGGGGATTGTATTCTTGGCCCAAGTATAAAACTAACCAAAATATGTCATTATTTTAGGATATTATTGGTAAACGGGGGAAGAGAGAATAGGTAAGAAAAAATTACTCATTTGACCCTGATGTTTAAAAAACAGGCTCTTCAGAGTGGCCCAGAAATTATGATACTGGCATTCATAGAGAAGGAAATGCAAACTTTGTACAGTTGACCCTTAAACAATGTGGGTGGCAGGGGTGGGGGGCAGTTAAGGGTGCCGACCTTCCATGCAGTTGAAAATCTATGTATAACCTATAGTCAGCACTCCTTATCCGCAGTTCCTCCATATTCAAGGTTCCTCCATATCCGAGGTTCTGCATCTGCAAATTGCAACCAGCCATGGATTGTGTAATACCGTAGTATTTACTATTAAAAAACATCTGGGTATAAGTGGACCTGCACAGTTCAAACCTATGTTGTTCAAGGGTTAACTGTATATGATTTGGCCTGCTGGTGAACAACATTTAATGATGATAATGTTATAAATGCTACTTACGATTTTCAAATTTTATTTTATTTTTTGAAAGATTTATTTATTATTTATTTATTTATTTTTGGCTGCGTCAGATCTTACTTGCAGCACACGGGACCTTCATTGAGGCATGCAGATCTTTCATTGCAGCGCGCAGTCTTCTCTCTAGTTGTGGCGTGCAGGTTTTCTCTTCTCTGGTTGTGGCGCACAGGCTCCAGGGCGCGTGGGCTCTGTAGTTTGAGGCACTCGGGCTCTCTAGTTGAGGCGCACGAGCTCAGTAGTTGCAGTGCGTGGGCTTATTTGCCCCACAGCATGTGGGATCCTAGTTTCCTGACCAAGGATCGAACTGGCGTCCCCTGTATTGCAAGGCAGATTCTTTACCACTGGACCACCAGAGAAGTCCCTGATTTTCAAATTTTAGATCAACTGTGCGCCACGTACAGAAAGTAGGTTATGCTTGTAAATCAACTATACTTCAGTTTAAAAAAAAAAAGAAGACAGGTTATGCTTGTAGGCATAATATAATTATTAGCAACCTTGAAAATATAAATGTATAGCTAAGAGAAAATAGGATTTTGGCCAGGGTAGGGGAAGAAGGGAAGTGGAATAAAGAGAAGGGATACTAATAGGGTTTAAATATATTAAAAATTACAAAGGCAACAATAGAAAACTTTAATTTGGATAAACATCAAACATGAAGAGGAAAGGAAAATGTGGATGGTAATAATACAAGTGCATTAAGTCCCAATTTTTCATCTCAAGGAATCAATATACAAACTGATAAATTTAATAAATTAAGTTGATAAATCAGAGATTAGAGGTATAAGATATCTTCTAAAATTCTAAAATCATCAGAATTGAAAAGGAAAATAAGAATTAAAAAGAGAAACTGACTAGGATGTATAAATGGGGATAAAGAGTAAATAGAGAAAACTTGCTATTCATTCTAAAATACTATCATTTGATTTATTCCCATTTGTTTATATTACTTTAATAAAATATACTTTAAAACTAATTATGTTCCTTTATTCTGGAATCCCAAAGTATTTTAGACCAGTCAGCCCATATCAAGTCTTCTTGCCTTCCACCATGCTCTCATCCAATGCTCTCCTTGCCTCCTCTACGATTCTGCCTCTCAGTTTATTACCACTCTCTCTACTAATGTTTGTTTGCCTTCCCCTCTCTCCTTCTCTTCTGTCTTAACCCAAGACAAGTCTCCCCTATCCCAGGGCAAACAAAAAAATTTTACTTGATTGGAGCATTCTACATCACTCCTCTTTCATTGCTCTTCTTTCTTTCACTTTCCAACTTGAAAAAATAGTCTATTTCCCCCTGAAATCTGGCTTTTAACACCAAATGTAATGATGTTTTTATAATCCTCATTCTACTCGTTATTTTACCCAGGCATTTCACACAGATCCTTTCTTTTTAGCCTTTTTTCTAAGCCTATTTAGCCAATTTTCTGTACATAAATAGTATAATATTTATTACCTATACTTAATTGCCTTTCCTTTCATAATCATACTAATGTGCCAGATGACTAATAATAGAACACAAACATGAGTTAGAGAGACATTCTAAAGATACTGAGTCCAAAGCTCAAAATGACACACTGCCTCAATACAGTTACCTTATAGTAAATCTCAACATTCCCCACTAAAAACAGTAAATATCTTACAAATGAAGAGAAAAACAAGAAGAAAAAGAAAACGGCATAGGAAATCAGTGAATGAACTAAGAAGATTCAAATTCTGAAATTTGCCATTAGACAATATCCTGGTTTTCTTTAAAATACAGTGAACTTTGACTTTTAAGAGTATTAATTTGTTGCTTTGGGTCGTTCATGTCTATTTGCAAGAAAGAGAACACATTTTTGGTTAAGATAACTGAATGGGAAAGACCTATATAAAGCATTAGTTTTGAGCCTCAAAGCTATCGGCAGAAGTAAAGAAACTAACTAATGGAGCCATATTTATAAAAAAAACTAGCTGATTTTATTATTATCAATGCCAAACAAGTCTTTAAATCAATTAATATTTATTTAATTAAGCATAAAGTTACTTTCACATTTGTCTACAACCATAGTAAATACAGTTCTTGGAATAAAGACACAGCCTTTGGAGTTCAAATTATCCCCAACTGCAAGATTACATATATAAAACTCTCATTATTGTTTATGTGATAGTGGATGTGTTAAATTAAAATAATTATACTATCTAGAATAAAATAAGATGGAAATAATTTACTCATAAGATTCATATTTAAATCATCTTTATTTACAAAATACTATCCTGAGAATTATAATTCCAATAAGCTTCAATTTGAGCAAAAATATAATCACTTAAGTAACAGCAGTTACTTAAACTGAAAATGAGAGAGAAGTCAAAATTACTTTTGAGGAAAGACCCAACAATATTGTCAAGTTTCTTGCTGTGGTTCTGGATGTTCAGTAGTAGGCTCATTTGAGGGTGGAATCAGCCCTGATGGGAACTCACTTCTACTTTCAGGATGCGGGGGTGGAGGGAAAAATCCAGCTCTTGGGGGAAGATAATGAGGAAAACCTCTTGGTGGATAGACATTTCTCACTGTTCAAAGAGATTGGTAAAAGACATTTTTTAACTTTCAGCACCTGTACTGCAGCCCCAGTACTGCAGCCCCAGTAAATCATTAGCTTATAACTGCTAGTACCTATCTTTATTTTCAAAAGTTGACACCAGAATAATTACCTGATCTAACAAATGAATTTTTACAACATTGAGCAACACATATTCTCTTCAACTACATGCGATTAAAGGGAATGTCATTAATCTAGGTGCAACTTTTTTGTCCTATGAAAATCTAACATCTTAACACTTTTTGAAAAGGAGAACAATTATTTCAAAATCTAGTAAAACTTACTCTAAAAAAAGCTTTCATGTAATATAATTTTCACGAGACTTAAAACTCAAGTCTAATTTGATACTATCCTAAAATATTTCCAGTTATGTCAAAAACTGTCTTTAAATTTCCCAATTAAAATTCATTTTAATTCACCTTAAACTTTAAAAATAGAGGCGGAATGAGGGAAGGAATGACTATATTAGGCAAATGATAGGCTTTTTCCTAGTGCTTGGTAACCCTGTACTTATTCTGCTGAAACCTATAGTTCTAAATGGCAATGCATAGACATAAAAGCACTATTCCGTTTTTCGTATGTGAGGCTATAAGGAATTTCAATAAATTCAACAATTAGTCCAAACACGATAAACACATTTTAGGTTTTAAACAAATAAGACTGCATGGGAGCTACTTATGAAAAAAGATTTAAAAAAATACTTTATCCAGTGATTTTAATGCAAAAATATAAATTGAAATTACTTTTACTAATTGACAGAGTACCCAATTTCTATCAAATAAGATATAAACAATTTTAGTCTTAACATAAGACTGCTGCAAAGAGCCAATGATTTTCTTGATTACTGAATCATAGAAATAATTCCACATTATTAAGACGAATCAAGTTGAAGCCTCATTATTGATGAGGCCTCATTACTGATGGCTGGCTATCTTCCCAATCTGGAAAAGTAACGGCACACTCACAGAAGCTGAGAAAAATTTTCCTCCACTGTATTACTACATGAATAGAAAGTAAAATTAATATTTCTGATCTACTCTATAAGACATATTAAGCTTAAAAAAAAAAGCATACTTGCAAATAGAGGAGGTGCTGGGCCAGGGAAATCCCTTGGTGGAAAATAATCGCGGGAAGCGCCGTACATGCTCCCTGGAGGAGGTGGAGGAAAAGGAGGACCCCTTCTAATGAAAGGGCCCCTTGTACCCATTGGAAACAATGGGCCTCTGATTGGAGGGTGAGGTGGAGGAACCAAGCCAGGGCCAGGTGCTTCATTTTCAATGGGATGAGATGAATCAGGCACGTTTAAATTCTACAGCAAATTGACAAATGGCAGTCATTAAACAACAGCAAAATTTGCAATAGTTTTCCTGAAAAGCTTAGGCTTAGAAGAAAGCATCTAGGCACCTAGGCAGAAAGCAGTCTATGATATCCTAAAAGGCTCCAGAGAAATATTCGGTTTTCTACATCAGATGAATTTTAGCTATCATGAATATTTTATTAACTCAACAGAAAACAGTTTTAACCAACAAAGTAATAATCTGGCTAAAGATAAAACATAAGAATAGTCCAAGAGTACCAAAATATACATTTCTTTTATCAAGCATATACTGAGAAAAAGAGATGATGCTTATGTTAATATTTCCAAGGTGACCAAAAACCAAGACTGTAAGCGCAGTAAACAGAAAACATACTTTAAAACATTAAAATAAAAATCCAAGGGGGAAAATTCAAGTTCTTGTTTAACTATATAAACTAAATCAAACCTCAAGTCTGTACCTTGTACTTTATCACCATAGGGTACAATCCAGAAAGGAAATAGCTATAATGTTAAGTACGAAGTATATTTGTGGAAAAGAAAAAAGCAGCTTTTAATCAAAAACTAGATGGCTAGCTAAATTTCTATTCTAGTAAACCAAGAGATTAAAGATCCTGAATACATGGATAAAATTCCACTTTCAATACTTACTCCAAGATCATCTTTGCTATCATTTCTACTGGATTCCATTTCTGAAGACACTGGCCCATCTAGACATAAAAGTTAAACCGTGAAAACACATGATTTATCGCTCCATTCTTAGATCAAGAGATCACAAAGGACACTGACAACCAGCTTGACACCAGCATCCTGTATTAGGGCCACAAGAACAGCTTGAGGTCCCTGGAAATTTTGGCAGACTCACGAGTTCTGCAAAGGCATGTGACTGTGGTTTCCCTATCCTGTGCCTAGGCAATCCTGAAAGGAGCATCATTAAGGAAGCTTCCAGGAGGTAGCATCCCTCTCCCTCCCACCTTCCTTCATATTTCTCCTGCCTTCCTTGTTTCCTTTCTTCCTTCATTTTCCTCCCGCCTTACTTCTTTCCTTTCCTTTCTTCCTCCCTTCTTCCCTCTCATCTTTCCTTCCTTATTCCTCCATCATGTAACACAGACTAACAATTGGATTAGCCACTGTTTCAAAATAAATGTTTCTGGACTTTATCATCAAGAACTGCTCAGGCTCTAAGAACAGAAATTCAAATAACCCTCTCTCTGACCACGACCACCTACCTCTCCTAGCCTTCTCATTTAGTTACTCCCACTATACCTGTCCTTGGATTTCACTGAAGCTTCCAGTCCTCTGATCTCTCAGTTTCCTCCTTTCTTCATTTCCTTCCCTAATTAACAGACTTCAAACTCCATCACTAACAGCCCGTCACTAGTGTCCTTATCCTATTGGCCATTTTTCACATGTGCTTGACAACATTCAGCCCTGGATTAATTCAACTCTCTACTTCCACTCTGCCTATACCTGAGCCACTTAGCACTTGTGGGGGGTAAACTACACCACAGAGCCATGTAGACTGTCTCCACTCCAGGCTGGCAGACCTCCAGCCATATTTCCAGCTGCCTATTGCCTAGCCTTCCTTCTGCATCTTCTAAGCCAGTTTTCCCTTCAATTTGAAACCTCCATTCTCCTCAAACCTACTACACCAGTCACTTAGAAACTCCCTTAACTTTTTGTAGTCAAACATATCAATGTATCAGCCACTATATTCCTATGATCTTACTTCCTATTATCATGGGAAAGGATTCTTCTAGACAATCTAAGACCCTGATTCTGTACTGAGTCGCCCTCCTCCAGCTTCCCCAGGGATCTTCCTCTCTCTGTTGCCTCCCTCCACCCTTTCGGCTAGACCCATCCTATCAGCAGGTCTCTCCCAACTACTATTTTAAAATAAGACAGAAAAAGAGAAGCACCCCCTTACAGCTAGCTCTCCCCTTCACAGTGAAAAACTGTTCTATATATATTATTCAGAATGCCTCCCATTTTGTCCTCACCGTAGTGCAATCTAGGTGCAACATCCACTGCTCCACTGAAGTTACCTCCCCCAAGATAGAAAAGTCTCTTTTTTTGCTAAATTAAAATAGAACTTTTAGTCCTCATTTAATTTGTTTGTTTGTTTGTTTGCTCTACGCGGGCCTCTCACTGTTGTGGCCTCTCCTGTTGCGGAGCACAGGCTCCGGACGTGCAGGCTCAGCGGCCATGGCTCACGGGCCCAGCCGCTCCGCGGCATGTGGGATCTTCCCGGACCGGGGCACGAACCCGTGTCCCCTGCATCGGCAGGTGGACTCTCAACCACTGCGCCACCAGGGAAGCCCCCTCATTTAATTTTATTTCTCACCATCGTTGACTACTCCCTCCCTCTTTAAGTCCTCTCAGCCTTCAACTACTGGGATGGCACCCTCTCTACCTCTCCTTTCTAGCTGCTCCTTCTCAGTCCCCTCGGTGAGCTCCACTACTCCTCAGTGGTGTCTCCTCAGAGTTCCACCCTCAGCCCTACTCTCTTCTCATTCTTGCCTTGAGAAATCTCATCCACTCCTACAGCTTTAATTTGATGTATATCACTACAGACTTCCAGATGTATAATTCAGATCTAGATATTTCCCCCAGGACTTCAGAGCTTGAAATGCCTACTTGAATAGTAGTGCAGGTGTATCACAGGTGCAGCTAAGTCTGTAAGTTCAAAATGTAACTTATAATCTTTCCTGTCAAATGTTCTGCTGCTCCTTGTTCCTTGTCTCCGAACAATGAATGGTCCAAGTGCCCTAGCCAAGAACCTGAGCATCAGCCAAGACTCCTCCTCCTCCCTCACTACCACATGCCTTCAATCTTAAGTCCTCCCAATTCTATCTTTTCTGTGTCTGTTCACATCTATCTGCTCTGCTAAGTCACCACCATCAACCCTGTAGACTTGTCACAGTCCCCTAAAAAGTTACCCTCCTGGGCTTCCCTGGTGGTGCAGTGGTTGAGAGTCCGCCTGCCGATGCAGGGGACACGGGTTCGTTCCCCGGTCCGGGAGGATCCTGCATGCCGCAGAGCGGCTGGGCCCGTGAGCCATGGCCGCTGAGCCTGCGCGTCCGGAGCCTGTGGTCCGCAACGGGAGAGGCCACAGCAGTGAGAGGCCCGCGTGCCGAGCAAAAAAAAAAAAAAAAAGTTACCCTCCTTCCAACCTTTAACCGCACCCTCCAATCTATTCCCCATAATGTAACCAGAGCAATTTCTCTAAATGCAGATCTGATCTGATTATTTCTCTGTTTAAAGTCCTTTAATGTGTTCCTATTATCCTGCAAATAAGTCCAATATTTCTGAACAGGTTTGCAGGTCCTTGAAAACTTTATGCACTGCTTACCTCTTCACTACTTGTTTCAATATTTCCTGACGTGCACCTTCCACTCCATGTTGCAGCCATAATTTAAGAGGCATTCTTAATTCTAAGTCTTTAAAGATGCTATTCTTTTCTCCCAAAACATTATCAACATCACTTTGGCCCAGCTAATTTCTCCTTTAATTCTCAGCTTATACGTCACTTCCTCCAAAAAGATTTTCTTGACAATCCCACATTCAAAATACCGCCACCTAGGGCTTCCCTGGTGGTGCAGCGGTTGAGAATCCGCCTGCCAATGCAGGAGACATGGGTTCAATCCCTGGTCTGGGAAGATCCCACATGCCGCGGAGCAACTAAGCCCGTGTGCCACAACTACTGAGCCTGTGCTCTAGAGTCCGTGAGCCACAACTACTGAGCCTACGTGCCACAACTACTGAAGCCCACACGCCTAGAGCCCACGCTCTGCAACAAGAAGCCACCACAATGAGAAGCCCACACACTGCAACGAAAAGTAGCCCCCGCTCGCGCAACTAGAGAAAAGCCCGTGTGCAGCAGCGAAGACCCAACACAGCCAAAAAATAAATAAAATAAATTTACAAAAAAAGAAAAATACCACTACCTCCCATCTGGGTTACTGGCTAGTGGCCCATATGCTCCCATAACATTTTGCACTCATTACTTTTGTCACTATATAGTGCAACTGCCTACAGACCTTTACTAGACCTCAAGGTATAAGGAATGCTGACCTATTCACCACTGAAATATAGCAGCTACCATACTGCCTATCATACAGTAAGCATTCTATAGGTATTTAGTGCATCAATGGCAGGGTTGGTGCACTAAATTGATCCACTACCCTCTCATTTCAGTACAGGGATCAAGACAATGGCTCTGGAGTCATACAGACATGGGATCAAATCCTGGCTCTAATACCTCCTACCTGAGACCGTGAGCACCTTTTTGAGCTTTGGTTTCTTCATCTGTAAAATCAGAATAATAGCATCTACTTTATAGGTTCATTGTGAAGATTAAATGAGATAATTCATTTCATTCAATAAACATTTACTGAGCACTAGTGCTAAGTTAATGTATCAACCTATCTCTCACCACTCTCCTTCATGTAAATACCATAAATTGATAAACCAATAATAACATATACAGAAATTTTTCTATTTACAAAATACTTCCACACACATTAACTCATTTAACCCTCTTAAGATCTTGTATCAGGGGATTAATAGCTCAGTTTTACAGCCATTCTCCATCAATAACTCATGCTCTTTTGTTTTTGCTTATACTGTTCATTATTACTAGCACAGACCCTTACCTCTTAACTAATTTTTCAAATTCCCTCAAAAGCAGCTCAGATGCCACCTCCTTCATGGAGTTTTCCTTTATCCTTCAACTATATGGGAGCTCTCCCTTTCTGTGAACATAACATATTCTCTCATAGGACTTACTATTCTAACCAGTATTAGTTAAGCATATATATTTGTCCTTCTCTCCTATTTAATTATTAGCTTCTTACAGCTAAAAACTATACTTTACTGTAATTATATTACCTACCACGTCATGCAGGCTACCTTCCAAACAGAAAGCACTTTAAAATTATTTGCTAAATTGGATACTGTTCTATTACAAAAAAAAATGGACATGTGAAAAATTTTAAATAGCATTAGTTTAGAAACAGATGTTCAATCATACATGTACTTTCATTCCATTAAGCTTGAATTAACGAGGGAAAACAATTTCAAAAGCCAAACAATTAGAAATAATTAACTTAATTATAATAACAGAAAAACAGGCCACAGGTCTGCTTTTTTGCCTTATTATTCAGAGAAGAATGAGTTTCTAAAATAATACATGTTTCAACTGGATAAATGCCTCCCCTAAAATATATACCCTTTCCTGAAGAAACCTTCAACTCATAAATTTTAATTTTCCACTTACTTTTAATCTTTTTATTTCCTTAATGTTATGTACTTCTAATAGATTCACTGGATATATATATTTCCCAACTTCAATGGGTTGCTGTGAAGTGGTTTAAGAAAAAGAGCCCCTGACAAATAGTTGATTGCTCAGTAAAATTTAAATCTACCTAAGCATGAAAGGTTTAAACAAGGTAATTGATTAACCCATCAACAGAGTATGCACTCAAATTATTTTTCTGGTAGACTGTAACATATCCATTCACACCAGCCTAATTTCCCTAATTACTAAACAGGATATATGTCAGTGGACTGGAAAAACTAGAAAATTAATCACGGAACACAGTAAAATTTACCATCTTGGGTTCATATAGTAAACTCATTACAGTGGTGCCCAAACCAACCACCAACATATGTGCAGACGCCATGGATGTGTACAAAATAACAAGAAACATAAAACCAGGAAGTTCTCAGGAAAGAGACTGTGGCCTTAAGAGCTAAGCAGAGATCACAATTATATTAGTCCTTTATGCAGCTTCCCATTCTTTAGTATGCCACCATTATTAAAAAACACATACACACAAGTATTTCTTACCCATTTTATCCAAAGATGGCATATAAAAACTTCTGAGTTCTGCTGGTCCAGAAAGTCTACCAGAATTAGAATAAAATCTGTCTTGCCTTTGTGGAGGAAGAACTGGATCAGGATACGGTTGGCCTAGAAAACACGTTTTTAAAATACCTTCATTACGATAAAAATAAATCGAGTTTCCTTAAGTTTCATATAATGAATGTAGATATTTTTCTTGCTTTCTAAAAGACTGACACAGGGACTTCCCTGGTGGTGTAATGGTTAAGAATCCGCCTGCCAATGCCCGGGACACGGGCTTGAGCCCTGGTCTGGGAAGATCCCACATGCCGCGGAGCAACTAAGCCCGTGAGCCACAACTACTGAGGCCTGCACGCCTAGAGCCCGTGCTCTGCAATGAGAGAAGCCACAGCAATGAGAAGCCCACGCACCGCAACCAAGAGTAGCCCCCACTCGCCACAACTAGAGAAAGCCAGCGTGCAGCAACAAGGACCCAACGCAGCCAAAAATAAATAAATTTTAAAATAAATAAAAGACTGACATATATTCTGGGTAGATAACAGTGGACAATTTTAGGAAAATTACACACTTTACTAAAGGCAATAACTTTGCTTTTGCAGTAAACACAAGTATAAATGCTACCCTGGAGTTTGATAGATTCCATTACTATGTGTAAATTAGAATACATGAATAGAATTTAGTTACATATATTAACTTTCAATTTTAATAACAGTGGAAGGAAGCAGATACATCAATATATCAAAAAAGGCTTTGAGAAGCTAGCTACTAGCAAAGAAAGAAAAAACAGAATATGCTGTAAACATAGCAAGAAATTTAGCAGAACTGACAACGATAAAAGAAATGGTCACCAAAGCAGAAAGAGTTATCATTGAGGTCATCAAGTAATCAAATTTTCAGTAACTTCAACATTTTGGAATTTAGCATCCCTCCAAGACTAAAGGGAAAGATCTCTGACTCAAAAGAGGAATGGAAGGTTCACAATACTCAGATTAAGGATATCTGGAGAGACACAAATTTAGGCACAGACTCTGAGGTGCTTCTACAGCCAGCCTCCTTTGTCATTTACAATGACAAAATGGTAATAATTCATGGGTCTTTGTGGAACTCATCATTCTTGAAAAAATATAGGTAGTCTATCTCATCTCCGATAGGTGATGGTAGACTTTGATAGATTAAGTAGGCATTTGCCAATCTCCAAAAATATGGCAAAGGACAAAGGGGATAAACTGTGTGACTCTCCCCCACCCTAATAGATACAGACAAATGGCCTCAAACTACCTTCCATGACTGTCTCAGGCTGTGGTTCATAATGTGAACTCCATACAATGTTGGATATGTCACTTGTCATCTGACTCAGCCACATGGGACCTTATTGACACATCTTTCCAACACAAAGCGAAGGATACCACCTGGCAACAACTAGAGTCAATGAAGAGAATTATATTTAATGAGCTCTCAAGGGTCAAGGGATGTGACTTAGAAGAGCAAGATCCAGATAGTCTTGAAGGCTCATTTCCTCCCCCTTTCAGAGCTGTCTCAATGGTCTGAATGAATTAGCCCAGTGGAAGAAAAGGCCAATAACAACCACTGAGATCTAAACTGAATTTTCCCTTTCTACTTTAAACATGGGATTAATTAAATGGCAGAGCTGGGCAAGGGGATAAGGATAAGATGGGGAAACCTGAAAACTTCCCAACTCTTTCTCAATCAGCTCTCAAGATACCATATCATTATTTTGCTTCTAAAATACATCCCCACAATATCAATAACCTCAGAAATACAAAATTTTGCTACAAGTATTCTATTTTATCAATCATATGTCCACATTGCCCTCCTCTGGGATAATTAAATCTACCAGCTCCTGTTATGTGCCAGGCATTAGTGATACAAAGTTGGTTTTGATACAGTCTGTGCCCTTACGGTGACAGAAACAAATAAATTAATGCCTTAAATAAAAGGGCATACAAATAATATGAGAGATGGCCTATCTAATTCTGATTAGAGGAGTCAGAAATGATATCACAGAGGAGGTAAAGCTTGCCCTGAAAGAAAAATAAGGAAGGATGAACAAGTAAACAATGGTATTCTGGTCAAATTCAAATACATATATACATGTATATGTACATGTACACACACACACACACACATTTAATGTAATAAGATAAAACTATGTAGAAAGCATATGACTAATCAAAGACTAAAATACAAATAAGGACATGAATGGTTCCCTTCTTTTTTGCCTTTTTACCTTTGTTTCCTACCACCCTTCTAAGAAAAGAGCTGATTAAAAAGAAATAATGGGAGAAGGAAAAGAATCAGAGAAAAAATGAATAAAAGAGTGGGAAGGAATGTACAGTGCATTGTGAAGCAATTTCGTAAACTAAAAATCAGAAAAAAATTCAAGATGTCTAGTTCAAACAAAAGTGTTATTCATCTCTTTTCATTCCAAAACAAGTCCTGGATTGCAATAGTTCTCTGGGTAACAATTTAATAATTTGGGGGTCTATCACATAACAAGAACATCAGCATGGTTGAGAAGAGAATTATAAAGATGGATAAAGGGTTTGAATTTTTTTTTAATTCAATACTGTTTGCTAATCAAGTACAATAAGCATCTTCACATAGAATGTGAAGAAATAGTTTAATTTAATGATTAAGGAATTTAAAAGGAATGGAAAGCAAAATTTCCAGGAAGTAGTTGATAAAAGCATTGATATGGATAGGTTATGGCTCTGGAATAAAGAGACCGATGGTACAGAGAAAATGTCTAAGAAACAGACCTATGCAAATATGGACATTTAAGATAAAAGTGATATTTCAAATTGATATACCAATATACAGTATTAAAACAACTGTCTATCCAATGGGGAAAAAAATAACTCCCCAACTAAACATTAAAACAAAAATAAAATCCAGACTAAAGGCTTAAAAATCAAAAGAAAATTTTAAATATCTAGAAGAAAACAGAGAATATTTTTTTAATCTAAAGATAAGTCTTAAAGAAAACAAAAATTCCATAAAAATAAATTAACTTACCTATAACAAAATTTGAAAACTGTTTTTTGATGTATAACAATAACATACATAATAATAAACTAAGAAAATATTTGCAAAATATAAAAGATTAGTATCCAAAGGATACTAAGAATTCCTATTAAGCAAGAGGGAAATGGATCAGGCAATTTACGAGAGGAAATACAAATGATCAATAAATATGAAAAGAGGCTCAAGCTTACTACTAATAAAAGAACTACAAAAAATAATCAAAGAAAGAAAAATGAGAAAACTTTTAATTCATGTGGCTGGAAATATTCAAAAAAGTTTTACATCAGGTATTGAAGAAATAGCTACTCTCAAATTCTTCACACATAACTACTCTTGAGGCCAAAGGGCAACATTTATTAAAACCGAAACTACACATATCTTACTTCCCAGCAATTTCATTAACTGGACTCATCTCTAAAGAACACATGTGTAAAACAAAAAGTGTTAATTGCAGCATTGTTAGTAATGGTGAAACACTGGAAACACCGTATATGTTCATCAGAGGAGACTGGATAAGACTGGATAAATATAATGTGGTATATTCATATATTTATTTATACAGCAACTAAAATAATAAACTTTATATTAAAATGGAAAGAATTCAAGAATATATGCTGATAAAAACTTGATAAAATAGAAAAATACTTTTTAAAAAAATCATATATAGACTGTAACTTTACACACATTAAACTCATGAGTGGTTGCCTCTGGGAAAGAAGGAACGTAATGACCTTCGGAAAGGAAACAGAATAGATTTCAACTGATATAGTGTGCTATTTAATTTTATGTTTTATGTACCCATTCTCTCTCTCCCCCCTCCCTCCCTCTCTCTCTCTCTCTCACACACACACACACACACACACACACACACACACACACACAGCTACACACACACACACACACATATATATATATGAAACATATTAATATGTAAATTCTGGGAGGTGATATACAGTATTTTGCTATATTATCTATGTTTTTGTTTCTTAATCTGTAAAATGGGAATAACACTCTTAAGATTCTTCAAATGATTAATATAAAGCACTTAACATAACATCTGGCACAAAGTAAGCACCCCAAAGTAACTGTAATGATAAATTAAATTTTTTATGATTATAAACTATATTAAAACATAGTATTGACTACTCTCTTTCAAATCTAGGACCATAAGCTTCAAGTAGATATTCAACATTGCCCTGTAATCATACCACATTTCACTGACATTTAAGCAGCTTCACTCTCCTAAATGGCTACTCTGTACCTTTTTCTCCCTCCAAATCTCTGACAATCCCCTCCTCTCCTATCCCAAGTTAATGATCTTGCACATCAAGAAACTTGATGCAGGGACTTCCCTGGTGGCGCAGTGGTTAAGAATCCGCCTGCCAATGCAGGGGACACGGGTTCAATCCCTGGACCAGGAAGATACCACATACCGCAGAGCAACTAAGCTCGTACGCCACAACTACTGAGCCCACGTGCCACAACTACTGAAGCCTATGCGGCTAGAGCCTGTGCTCCTCAACAAGAAAAGCCACCGCAGTGAGAAGGCCACGCACTGCAACGAACAGTAGCCCCCGCTGGCCACAACTAGAGAAAGCCCACATGCAACAATGAAGACCCAATGCAGCCAAAAATAAATAAGTTTATTTATTTATTTATTAAAAAAAAAGTACAAGGAGGGGAAGTGACATAATTCACCTTTAATGCATATCTCTCTACATTAAGTAGCACAAGATCTGCTGAGAATTAAGATTCTCATTCTTCTCTATTAATTCTCTATTCCTAGAAAAGGAGGCTGTGAGGCTAGATAGAGGAACAGAAGGACACTAAAGTCAGAGCACTGAAAGATCAAGAGGGGCACTGAGAGGTCAAGAATACCAAAGGGTGAAAAAATGATAAAAACTGAAACTTTTTTCATTAAAGTATCTGTGGTTTTCTTACTTTTTTTAAACTTAAAATTCTAACAAAATATTTACATGAACTTAGACACAATTACTACCTTTCTTGTTAGATTCATGAATATATTACTCTGATTAATACCCGCACTACATATTATTTGTAGATATAATTCTCAAGAATCAGTTAAAAGACTAAAAGCCAAGAATCCTGCAGATTCATACCCTGACAGTCAAAAAACTATCCTTTAAATTCTAGCATTACTTTTCTTATTTGAATTATTTGTTACTAGTATTGTTGAAACATAGTTACTAATTACAGTTTATAAAAAGCATAAGAATATTTTGATATGCATGCCTCTTAAAATGTATTAGTAACTACTAAATATGGGAGTTAAGAGATCGTATTTTAAGACTTTCTAAAAACTTGCTTAAATTATTACTCTTCAAGATTGCTTACTATGCACAGCTTTGTAAATAAGAGCAAGTACAAAGAAAACAAGGCAATTACTTAAGTGGAACTAAACAGAAAAATCATATATTCCTTTCTTCCAAAAGGTAATTTTTAAATCTAAGAAATTATGTTACCCCAATATATTTTTTAAAAGATAGTTATATAATAAGTGAAAACACATTATAAAAGTATAACCCCTCTGGGTAGACTGCATTCATGACCTCAATTCTTCACCCTTCCTTGTATCCTTGTCCTTAAGAGGTAGAATATATATCCTGCCCAATGGTTCCAAATTCTGTCATGTGACTTGCTTTGCCAATCAAATGTTAGCTACTGTGATTCAAAGAGAGGTTTTAAAAAGCACTTTCATGTGTTTGCTTTTCTACTCCTGAACTTCAACAGGATGAGAACCGCACAGAATAAAGTTCCACTTCTTACGGAATGAAACACTGAGCAAGGTAAGTCACACTGATTAATTTTTTGTTGCAGTCCAATATTTATTAAGAATTTATAATGGGCTTGTTATTTCCAGAACATTTTCCTGTTAAAATTCTAATTCTGATTACTTATGATATGTGAATATTAACTTATTTATATTATTTATCAAGAACTTTTTTTCTGCTTTAATTGTAAAGATTTCTATCTAAATTCATAAGATGAATAAAAATAATCAGAAAACTGTCCCTTAATCTGAATGCTGGTTTATGGGTGTGCTCAAATTGTGAAATAATCATCAGGTTAATATGCTTTAAAACACCTGCACTTTACTCTATGTGTACTGTATCCAGATAAGAAGGGTTTTTTTTAACTTTTGATTTTAAAATAAAGATTCCCAGAGAGCTGCAAAAATAATACAAAAAGTTCCTGCATACCCTTTACCCAGTTTCCCCAAATGTTTACATCTTTCACAAACATAGAGCAATATAATAACCAGGAAACTAACATTGGTCCTATGACTAACGTGTATAGTTCTTGCCATTTTATCACGTGTAGATTTGTGAAACCACCACCACACTCAAGATAACAGAACTATTCCATTACCAAAAAGATCTCTCCATGCTACCCTTTAGTCACATCCACTCTCCTCCCCCTTCCATCCCTAACTCATGGCATCCACTAATCTGTTTTCTAGTTCTATGATTTTGTCATTTCAAGGATGTTATATACATGAAATCATATAATATGTGACCTTCTGAAATTTTTCTTTTAGTCAACATAATGCCCTTGAGATCTATTCAAATTATTGCATGTATCAATAGTTCATTTCTAGCTTGATTCCACCAATGTCAGAGAACACACTATATGATTTCAATTCTTTTAAATTTGTTAAGGTTTGTTTCATGGCACAGGATATGATCAATGTTGGGAAATGTTCCCTTGGGGCGTGAAAAGCATGTCTATTCTGATGATGATTTATCTGATCCATAGTATTTTTGAGGATTTTTTTGGTGGTTGCTCTAGGTATTAACATAACTTATCACTGCTTACTGGTGTCAACATTTACCAATTTGATTAAATTGTAGCTTGACCTAGAACAGGAAATCTCCCAATAAGAATTTTTTAAGAACTGAAAAAGGTGTGTTCATCAATTAGGTTTAGAAAAGAATGTGTAAATAGTCTTTGGTTTTACTAACATTGCATATTACAATACGCTGTTTGGTCTACCAACTAGATTGAACATTATCTAACAAATTCAGCATTAACCATTAATACCTAACTAAATTTTCTTTTTTTTTTTCGGTACGTGGGCCTCTCACTGTTGTGGCCTCTCCCGTTTCAGAGCACGCACAGGCTCAGCGGCCATGGCTCGCGGGGCTAGCCGCTCCGCGGCATGTGGGATCTTCCTGGACCGGGGCACGAACCCGTGTCCCCTGCATCGGCAGGCGGACTCTCAACCACTGTGCCACCAGGGAAGCCCTACCTAACTAAATTTTCTACTACTCAGATAAACAGATTACACAGATCACTCAGTTCATCTCTCTCACTGTATATAAGGACTGAGGTCCAAAGAGATAAAACAAGTTTCAAAACACATAAAACGATTAAAAAGAGTGAAGATTAGAAACCAAATTTCTTAATTTCCAGTCCAAATACTTTTTCACCTGAACCATTCTTGCTCTACAACATGCACTCTAAATTATAAACACATAAAAGAATGTTAGATGAACATATACATTACACTGCAGAATTTTGGAAGAAAAGATGATTAAAACCTATATTGGTCTATTAAAAGATTGATTTGCAGCTAAAAATAGTGAAAATAAAATGTTGATCACTTGAAGAAACTAGATCTATACTGTTAACAAAACCTCTAAGTAATAAAAATATCTGAAATATAATATACAGGAAAAAGACAAGTTAGAGTATATCTTTTTTGACTATATAAGGTAAGAACATTCCCCCCACCCCGAAGTATTTAACAGTGCAAAAACAAATGATTCCTTGGAATTATAGCATCATTTAAAATTATTTCTGCTTACTCATCTTAAGTAAAGAAAAAATTTTTTAATTTTGGCCAGGTACTAACATGTTAAGGGAATATATGAATTTTACAAAGTATGCTTAATAGGACTAAATTACAGAAAATCTGAAACAACTACGGAGGCCACGTCATTCATAAATTTAGTTATCCTCGTTGTCATTATTTTTTAACACAAGTGTTTTAAACTAAAATATTTTAAAATTTAAGAAAAATCTTAAAGACACAATTATTACTGGAAAGCAGGACTCTTCATGAGTCCTGATAATTCAACATAATATAAAATGTAGGTAGGGGGAGATTAGATTATTGCCATCTCTTATTTTATGCAAGTCTACATTTTAGAGCTGAGAAAACAGTGAGAGATAAAAAGAAAAACTCAAGATTATACAAAAAATTAACATCAGTGTTACGATAAAAACCTAGGTCTCCTCCTTCCTTATTCAGTGTTCTAATTTACCAATTAGCTAAGAGTAATACAAAATAAAAGAATCAACCCAGAAACCTGTTCAGTGACTATTTAGATGAAATAGGGATGTACTGAGGGCAAACACAGAATATTTTTATAATTTTACTCTAGGTGAAAACAGGGCTAATAGCTAAATACATTTATCAGCATTGCTCCAATTCAAGTAGAGTCTTAGGAGTCATTTAACCCCACTCATTCATAAAGTATAGGACAGTCTCTAAAATTCCTTTACCCTTTCTGTAGAGTTATCCTATTTCATTAAGATTAGCACTGGCACAGGTGCCCCTGTGTTAAACCAAATGGATCAGTTACATTATTTGGAAACACTCTCTATAGAATGGATATATATCTCTTCTATGAAGACGTTAATTCAGAAGCTCACGATTTTGAATTTTCAGTTAGACTTTGAAAATAATGGACACCAGGTTCCACTTCTAGCATGGCAGATTCAGAAGCTCACAATTTTGAATTTTCAGTTAGACTCTGAAAATAATGGATACCAGGTTCCATTTCTAGCATGGCAGAGTAAGCTCATAACAGACTGACCCTCCTACATATAATAAGTCCAGACAATTTACAAAAAATAACTACCTGTAGTGTAGTTACTATAGAAAACAGTATCAAAGTTCCTCAAAAAATTAAAAACAGAACTACCATATGATCCAGGAATTCCACTTCTGGGTATTTATCCCAAAAAAACCCAAAAACACTAACTTGAAAAGATATCTGCATCCCCATATTCACTGCAGCATTATTTACAATAGCCAAGACATGGAAACAACCTAAGAATTCATTGATGGATGAATGGATAAAGAAAATGTATATACACATACAAACAATGGAATATTATTCAGCCATAAAAAAGAAGGAAATCTTGCCATATGTGAAAACATGAATAGACCTCGAGGGCATTATGCTACGTGAAATACAAATCCTGCATGATCACACTTACACGTGGAATCTGAAAAACCAAAAACCAAACTCATAGAAAAAGAGATTCGATTTGTGGTTACCGGAGGTGGGGGGAGAGAGAAGGGAAACTGGGTGAAGGGGATCAAAAGGTACAAACCACCAGTCATAAAATAAATAAGTACTGGGGATGTAATGTACAACATGATGACCGTAGTTAACACTGCTGTATGATACATAGGAAAATTGTTAAGACAATAAATACTAAGAGTTCCCAACACAAGGGAAAAAGAAATGTTTTCCTTTTTTTTGGCTGAGTCACGGGGCTTGTGGTATCTTAGTTCCCCGACCAGGGATCAAACCCAGGCCCCGGGAATGAAACCACCAAGTCCTAACCACTGGACCGCCAGGGAATTCCCAAACTTTTTTTCTTTTATTTTGTATCTATATGAGATGATGGATGTCACTAAACTTATTATGGTAGGTAATCATTTCACGATCTGTGTAAGGCAACTCATTGTGCCGTACACCTTAAACTTACACAGTGCTGTGTGTCAATTATATATCTCAATAAAACTGGAAAAAATCAAAAAATTTGAAAATAATGAAATAAATAGCTGAAGACTCAGGACCATGAACAAAAGTAGACAGATTTGGGAAAGGAGTGGGAACTTGAAAGAAGGGACCCATATGGGGTGAGTTTTCCTTTATAGTTTAGCCTGAAAGCAGACCACAGTCAAACTATAGCACAGAACAGTCAAAATTCACAGAACTTTCTGGCTTGAAAAACCAAAGGACAGAGCTCATGAGAGCCAGAGAAGTGGAACCTAAAATTCTGAGTTTTCTGCCCGAGTCTATTGCTGACCCCTGAACCACACACATGTGAGGCAAACTTAAGCAGTTTTCAGCAAAGGCTAAAAACTGAACTGATATTTCAGCTGCTACCCACCACAGGAGAGAATAAGTCTACAGTTTCACCAACTTAATTGTCTTGTAACACAAAACAAACAACAGTCTTCAGAGAAATACGGTAGAATCCAGAACCTCCACAATGTCTATAATACAATCCAAAATTAATATACAAAGAAACAGAAAAATGTGACCCATTCTTAAAGGGAAAATACAATCAATAGAGGCCATCCTCAAGATGACCTTGATGTTAGAATGACCATACAAGGACTTTAAAGCAGATATTGGGGTTTAAAAAATACTTACAGTGATTTTTAAAAAGTAAGAAATTTCAGCAAAGAAATCAAAACTTAAAAAAAAAAAGGAAATTCTAGAACTGAAAAATACAATATCTAAAATAAAATTGTACTGGATGGGCTTAACAGCAGAATGGAAGTGACAGAGGGAAGAGTCACTAAACTTGAAGACAGGTCAAAAGAAATTATTCAACTGAAAAAAGAAGGGAAAAAAATTGGAAACAAAATGAAAAGAGACTCAGACCTGGGACAACACTGAAATGTCTGAAAAATTACAGGTTTCAGGCAGTTTTTAAAGGGCATGTAAAATTTGTTCCAATTTTATGAATAACAGTCACTACTATTTGAGTTCTAGTCTCAGCTCCTCACCTGGCTGTTTTAACCTAAGATTGTTAGCTAATCTCTTCAGGGACTCAATGCCCTTCTCCATTTAGTAAGGGCACTGAATAGATAAGTGGTTCTTAAAGTTAACTAATCCTCAGAAGCTCCTAAGGAGTTTTTTAGAAATACAGAGCTTACACCTCAATACATAAGGCAAATACTAACAGCCATAAAAGGGGAGATCGACAGTAACACATTCATAGTAGGGGACTTTAATACCCCACTTTCACCCATGGACAGATCATCCAAAATGAAAATAAATAAGGAAACACAAGCTTTAAATGATACATTAAACAAGATGGACTTAATTGATATTTATAGGACACTCCATCCAAAAACAACAGAATACACATTTTTCTCAAGTGCTCATGGAACATTCTCCAGGATAGATCATATCTTGGGTCACAAATCAAGCCTTGGTAAATTTAAGAAAACTGAAATTGTATCAAGTATCTTTTCTGACCACAACGCCATGAGACTAGATATCAATTACAGGAAAAGATCTGTAAAAAATACAAATACATGGAGGCTAAACAATACACTACTTAATAATGAAGTGATCACTGAAGAAATCAAAGAGGAAATAAAAAAATACCTAGAAACAAATGACAATGGAGACACAACGACCCAAAACCTATGGGATGCAGCAAAAGCAGTTCTAAGGGGGAAGTTTATAGCAATACAAGCCCACCTTAAGAAGCAGGAAACATCTCGAATAAACAACCTAACCTTGCACCACAAGCAATTAGAGAAAGAAGAACAAAAAAACCCCAAAGCTAGCAGAAGGAAAGAAATCATAAAAATCAGATCAGAAATAAATGAAAAAGAAATGAAGGAAACGATAGCAAAGATCAATAAAACTAAAAGCTGGTTCTTTGAGAAGATAAACAAAATAGATAAACCACTAGCCAGACTCATCAAGAAAAAAAGGGAGAAGACTCAAATCAATAGAATTAGAAATGAAAAAGGAGAAGTAACAACTGACACTGCAGAAATAAAAAAATCATGAGAGATTACTACAAGCAACTCTACGCCAATAAAATAGACCATCTGGAAGAAATGGACAAATTCTTAGAAATGCACAACCTGCCAAGCCTGAATCAGGAAGAAATAGAAAAAATGAACAGACCAATCACAAGCACTGAAATTGAAACTGTGATTAAAAATCTTCCAACAAACAAAAGCCCAGGACCAGATGGCTTCACAGGTGAATTCTATCAAACGTTTAGAGAAGAGCTAACACCTATCCTTCTCAAACTCTTCCAAAATATAGCAGAGGGAGGAACACTCCCAAATTCCTTCTACGAGGCCACCATCACCTTGATACCAAAACCAGACAAGGATGTCACAAAGAAAGAAAACTACAGGCCAATATCACTGATGAACATAGATGCAAAAATCTTCAACAAAATACTAGCAAACAGAATCCAACACCACATTAAAAGGATCATACACCATGATCAAGTGGGGTTTATTCCAGGAATGCAACGATTCTTCAATATACGCAAATCTATCAATGTGATAAACCATATTAACAAATTGAAGGAGAAAAACCATATGATCATCTCAATAGATGCAGAGAAAGCTTTTGACAAAATTCAACACCCATTTATGATAAAAACCCTCCAGAAAGTAGGCATAGAGGGAACTTTCCTCAACATAATAAAGGCCATATATGACAAGCCCACAGCCAACATCATCCTCAATGGTGAAACACTGAAAGCATTTCCACTAAGATCAGGAACAAGACAAGGTTTCCCACTCTCACCACTCTTATTCAACATAGTTTTGGAAGTTTTAGCCACAGCAATCAGAGAAGAAAAGGAAATAAAAGGAATCCAAATCGGAAAAGAAGAAGTAAAGCTGTCACTGTTTGCAGATGACATGATACTATACACAGAGAATCCTAAAGATGCTACCAGAAAACTACTAGAGCTAATCAATGAATTTGGTAAAGTAGCAGGATACAAAATTAATGCACAGAAATCTCTGGCATTCCTATATACTAATGATGAAAAATCTGAAAGTGAAATCAAGAAAACACTCCCATTTACCATTGCAACAAAAAGAATAAAATATCTAGGAATAAACCTACCTAAGGAGACGAAAGACCTGTATGCAGAAAATTATAAGACACTGATGAAAGAAATTAAAGATGATACAAATAGATGGAGAGATATACCATGTTCTTGGATGGGAAGAATCAACATTGTGAAAATGACTCTACTACCCAAAGCAATCTACAGATTCAATGCAATCCCTATCAAACTACCACTGGCATTTTTCACAGAACTAGAACAAAAAATTTCGCAATTTGTATGGAAACACAAAAGACCCTGAATAGCCAAAGCAATCTTGAGAACGAAAAAAGGAGCTGGAGGAATCAGGCTCCCTGACTTCAGACTATACTACAAAGCTACAGTAATCAAGACAGTATGGTACTGGCACAAAAACAGAAAGATGGATCAGTGGAACAGGATAGAAAGCCCAGAGATAAACCCACGCACATATGGACACCTTATCTTTGATAAAGGAGGCAGGAATGTACAGTGGAGAAAGGACAGCCTCTTCAATAAATGGTGCTGGGAAAACTGGACAGGTACAGGTAAAAGTATGAGATTAGATCACTCCCTAACACCATACACAAAAATAAACTCAAAATGGATTAAAGAACTAAATGTAAGGCCAGAAACTATAAAACTCTTAGAGGAAAACATAGGAAGAACACTCTATGACATAAATCACAGCAAGATCCTTTCTGACCCACCTCCTAGAGTAATGGAAATAAAAACAAAAATAAACAAATGGGACCTAATGAAACTTCAAAGCTTTTGCACAGCAAAGGAAACCATAAGCAAGACCAAAAGACAACCCTCAGAATGGGAGAAAACATTTGCAAATGAAGCAACTGACAAAGGATTAATCTCCAAAATTTACAAGCAGCTCATGCAGCTCAATAACAAAAAAACAACCCCATCCAAAAATGGGCAGAAGACCTAAATAGACATTTCTCCAAAGAACATATACAGAATGCCAACAAACACATGAAAGAATGCTCAACATCATTAATCATTAGAGAAATGCAAATCAAAACTACAATGAGATATCATCTCACACCAGTCAGAATGGCCATCATCAAAAAATCTAGAAACAATAAATGCTGGAGAGGGTGTGGAGAAAAGGGGACACTCTTGCACTGCTGGTGGGAATGTGAATTGGTTCACCCACTATGGAGAACAGTATGGAGGTTCCTTAAAAAACTACAAATAGAATTACCATATGACCCAGCAATCCCACTACTGGGCATATACCCTGAGAAAACCATAATTCAAAAAGAGTCATGTACCACAATATTCATTGCAGCTCTATTTACAATAGCCCGGAGATGGAAACAACCTAAGCGCCCATCATCAGATGAATGGATAAAGAAGATGTGGCACCTATACACAATGGAATATTACTCAACCTTAAAAAGAAATGAAATTGAGCTATTTGTAATGAGATGGATAGACCTAGAGTCTGTCATACAGAGTGAAGTAAGTCAGAAAGAAAAAGACAAATACCGTATGCTAACACATATATATGGAATTTAAGGGAAAAAAAATGTCATGAAGAACCTAGGGGTAAGATAGGAATAAAGACGCAGACCTACTGGAGAACGGACTTGAGGATATGGGGAGGGGGAAGGGTGAGTTTTGACAGGGCGAGAGAGAGTCATGGACATATACACACTAACAAACGTAGTAAGGTAGATAGCTAGGGGGAAGCAGCCGCAAGGCACAGGGATATTAGCTCGGTGCTTTGTGACAGCCTGGAGGGGTGGGATGGGGAGAGTGGGAGGGAGGGAGACGCAAGAGGGAAGACATATGGGAACATATGTATATGTATAGCTGATTCACTTTGTTATAAAGCAGAAACTAACACACCATTGTAAAGCAATTATACCCCAATAAAGATGTTTAAAAAAAAAAAAAAAGAAATACAGAGCTTACCTCCAGAGTTCATGTTCAGAAGGTGTAATATAAATCAACATTGTAAATCAACTATACTTCAATAAAATTTACCCAAAAAAAGGTGTAATGAGGTGAAACCCAAGTATTTGCATTTTTTTTTGAAGTTCCCTAGATTATTTCTGATGATAAGCCAAGTTTGAGAATCACTACACTGGATAGTACTTGGGGAGGTAGGCAGAGCATGTGACAGGGACTCTTGGTACTGACAGCTTGTAAATTCTCAAAAGGAATGTCCTCTACAAAGATATACAGAAATATGATATGCAACAAAACCCTGAAATCACGTTCCTTAAGAAAGGGGCTGTAGTTTATTAATCTTTATTTTTATCACAGCTAAACTTTAAAATGAAAGTTACTCAAGAAAAAGTCCTTGAAAAAAGGATGTTCTATGCCACCTGCTAACAGATTCTTAAGTTTCTAAGTCACAGCATATATATTTCTAAATATAAAAACAATACGAAAAAATATTCAGCTTTCTGTGAATTATTGGGGTATTCATTCATTCAACAAATATTTACTGGGCAAGTACTACAGGTCCAGCATTGTTCTAGGTGCTGGAGATACAGCAGTGAACTAAAGTGACACAAATCTCTGTCTTTATGAAGCTGATATTCGAGTGATATCAAGCCGAGGAAAGTGATATCAAACCAAAGGAGGTACCACTTCATAGAACATACACACTATCAAAGCAAAGGCTAATTCTTGGAATTAAAGGTTTTTTTATCACAGTATTCTTACCTCCAACTCCTCAGGAAGCAATCTGAACTAGTATATTTTTTTAATTGTAACTAATTTATACAAAGCAGGCATAGTTCATTTTACATAACAGTGTCCGTGAAACACTATGCATAAATAAAAGTTTAGCAAGCTGAATAATTTAAAATACATCCCTTGAGAAAGTAGGGGAGATTTTAGTTCTATCAGGAGAACAGCAGTTATTGCCTTACTTCAGGATGTTCTACTGTGAGTCTTCTAGTAAATATATTTATTTTGGCAATTAATCTAAGATATACCGTTCAAGGTAAAAAGACAATTACAGGCTTCCCTGGTGGCGCAGTGGTTGACAATCTGCCTGCCAACGCAGGGGACATGGGTTCGAGCCCTGGTCTGGGAAGATCCCACATGCCGCGGAGCAACTAGGCCCGTGAGCCACAACTACTGAGCCTGCACGTCTGGAGCTTGTGCTCCACACAAGAGAGGCCGTGACAGTGAAAGGCCCGCGCACCATGGTGAAGAGTGGTCCCCGCTCGCCGCAACTAGAGAAAGCCCTCACACAGAAACGAAGACCCACACAGCCAAAAATAAACAAATAAATAAATTTTTTTTTTAAAAAAAAAAGACAATTACAAGAAGGTGAATAGTATAACTGCACAGAAGTGATGAAGGAATTGGTATACCTAGGTTTATGAATGCATACCAAAAAGGAACTCCCTAAAAGATATAAAACTAAATTCTGAGAAGGGCATGCTTAAGATGATGAGGGGGATTTTTTTCACTTTCCTAATTATACATTTCTCCATTGTTTGGATTTTCTAACATAAATATAAACATGTATCACTTCTATGAGCAACAAAAACAATAAAGACATTCCATGGGGCGGCGGGGGGGATGGGGGTGGTGCAGAGAGGACAGCCTTCTGTAATGTGAACAATTATCCCTAATTATTCTATTTGGAAATGTGTGTATTGTTGTTTTCTAATACATATCATGGCTTTTCTTAAGACAGGGCACACACGTTCTCCTCTTTTCTTCCATTCCTATATGTTGCACATACTGCTTGCCTTTCAAATAAACATACTAACATACTCTTTCCATACCTGATGAAGGAATCATCATCCTACGATCTTGTTCCCAGGGAGGTGAAAGGGACCCAGTGTCAGAAGATGCTCTATGAGGATCAGTTAACCTATCAGAGCTTGATTCTCCTCTTTCATTGGTAATCTGATGGTCCAGAGGATTCCCTGGGCCTCTTGAGCCTAATTAAAGAAGAAAAATACAGCTATGTTTTATCTAAAAAAGTATTACAAGATCCATCATCAAATAAAATCCAGACCTTTTTAAAAAGGAAAAACAATCAGATTCCAACAAAGTTTCCCTAAGACACATTAGACTGTAACTCTATCCTACCAAAGCCATTTCTAAGACAAAAAGGAAAAAATAATTGTCATGTACATAAGCAAACACTTGCCTATAAAATATTTTTAAATGTTATCACCATCATTATTTACACATAAAATCAGTGGTTAAATTGAAAATTATAACCACTAAGTCTGAAAAATAAGGGTAGAAAGTAAATTGCAAAGCAATAGATGTCTATACCAGATGTAATAATTACAAAATCAGGTTTTTGTTGCTTAAACTAATATGCCAATAGTCAAAAAGCACATGATGCCTTTAAAACAGTCATCTTAGAGGCTAATATACCTATTTCAATATTTCTGAAACGACTCGAAGTTTGTTTGTTTTTTTTTTTTTTGCGGTACGCGGGGCCTCTCACTGTTGTGGCCTCTCCCGCTGCGGAGCACAGGCTCCGGACACACAGGCTCAGCGGCCATGGCTCACGGGCCCAACCGTTCTGCGGCATGTGGGATCCTCCCGGACCAGGGCACGAACCCGCGTCCCCTGCATAGGCAGGCGGATTCTCAACCACTGCGCCACCAGGGAAGCCCTCGAAGTATTTTTTTAGAACAACTCTTTTAGAAATGTACTCAGATTAACTTAAGAGCCACTCAAAAAACTGGATCTTAATGTTGTAACATGACTCTCTACTTCTGCCCAAAAATGATTTTAACCAGTCTGATTACAAACTTTATATCTGCCAAATAAATCTGGCTTTAAATGGCTTCTAGCAATTTCTAAATATCAAATTCACCTTCAAAGACAGCTCACAACTCTGAAGGCGAGTCTAAAACAAGAGTTTCAAAAACAACAGCACTGTCGAAATAAACACTTTGAACAAGGTAACACTCATTTGGATAAGAAAAACTGACATGCTAACATTAATAAAGAAGGGGAATCATTTTAAAGTTCCTTTCCTATGATCACAGAAAGAATGGTACCTCAATTAATAACCCATATTCAATTAAAATGAAAAATATTAAAAAAATTTTAACATTAAATAACAAAATAATACTTCATC
This sequence comes from Phocoena sinus, assembly GCF_008692025.1. Lineage (NCBI taxonomy): Eukaryota > Metazoa > Chordata > Mammalia > Artiodactyla > Phocoenidae > Phocoena > Phocoena sinus. The sequence goes on along the minus strand of NC_045764.1, from coordinate 117,935,406 downwards.
TGTCATTGAAGGGGGAATGAGTTCAAAAAAGTTTTTAAAAAATTGCTTTAATAGAAATCTTTCTACAATGCTTCCCACATTTCAGTACCTCCTTTAAAAGAAGAGACTAAAGCAGAAACTAACACACCACTGTAAAGCAATTATACTCTAATAAAGATGTAAAAAATAAATAACTAAAATATAAATCTTAAAAAAAAAGAGAGAGACTAAAACTAATATGACCTTTTCATGGTAACTTGTACAAGTAAGTATAACCATTTTTTTTTTAATATGTAGTAATCTTTAAAATTGTCCTATCTACTCTCTTTTGTAGAGTCAGGCCAACTGACTTTTATATCAGAACGTCAACTTTTCCTTATTCCTTCTAGCATGTTCATCTTTCTAATCAGTTCATTAGAAGAAAAAGGCTGGGAAAGCAGAAAATTAAATCAATGAGACATGCGCAAGAGTCCATTAGGCTGTTTGTCTAGAGTGAAGGACAGATCTTTAAAGGAGACATTCAAAGGCTTTCTCCTGATTGTTTACTTCCAGAGAACAAAGTACAGGCCAAGTGACTACCAGGTGAAAAACTGCAAACATGAAAACTCTAAAGGTTAAGATTTTTCATTCAGTCCAAAAGTTACATACAATTTACTCTAAAAAGAAATTATTTTCCTATACTCAACCTTATTCAAACATATATCTCATCCAAACTTTCAAAAAAAAAAATGATAACAAGAGGAAGGAAAGGAAAGGAAAGGTCATTCTTCTCGGGTGGGTCACAGAAACTTTTAATTCAAAACAACTCTTTTTAAGACCTGCTGATAACTTACCTAAAACTTCTGTAGCTTTTCTAATGAATAGTAAAACACACTTGCAAATGCTAACCACACTGTATCTTGAAAGTAATTTTAAAAGAAAGGAAAGTAATTTAGATAGGAGAGGAGAAATCAAAGGTAATTTTTACTGTTATTCCAAATATTCAATTGACTACAAGCAATCCTTGACTTATGTCATTCAACTTCCAGTGATTCACATTTGCAGTTTTGCCAATTATATACCCTTATTTCTAGGGCACTGTTTTTCAGACTGCTGGCTACAACCCACTGTGGTACATGAAATTAACTTAATCTTAACTAGCATTCTTTTTTAATGAAATGGAATAGAACTGACTAGAAGATATCAGAAAGCATCAAAAATAGTAAGGGTAGTGCTATTTCATGTGACTGGTTTCAATTATATTTATGTTGGTGTGTGTAATATGACATGATATAAACACAGATTTGGTGCTAAAAACCTAAGACTCTTGATTTTGTAATACATAGGTTTGAATTTTGCTACAACTCAAGGGAAAATTTTAAAGTAATTTGACAAAGTAAACAAAATATAGTTGAGAGATCAAAAGAGTAAAACTCCAGATACACAGGTAACATCAGGGTAAGCGCTGATGAGGTAAATGCAGAAAGATCAATAGCTAATGCTTGGGCTTGAAGTGGCTCTGGAAATTCTCAAAAACACATAAGAAGGTAACAAAGCAGACAATTTGGGGTCAGTTTCTCAAAGTATTAACAAATGATTTAGGTCTCTTTTAGGTTCCCATCAAAACTCTGCCTTCAAGAGAACACTTCTGAATTCCTTTTTTTTTTTAAAAAAAAAAAGGATCTTTCACTTGTTGATTTTCTACCATGAAAAAGACCATGATAATAAGGTAAAAAAGATTTTTAAAATTCTATATTCCAATAATGTTTCATTAAAATACAATCATATGTATCCTTTATAAAGTGATATATAGTATAATACAGTTTTTAAGAAGTTAAAATATGATTTTAAAAGATATATATCAAGTCCTTGAACAAAATGTAATCCATTATAACAGTGTTTCTAAGGGAAAAATATATTCAAATTAGATGTCACAGAGCTCCTTTTCCAAACAAAAGTAACCCAGAATAAGTGCAAGGAATGCCTGTATTTTGCAAAGGTTTATTTTAAAGATCATTTTAAAGATAAGTTGAGATGAAAATATAAAGTAAGGAAGAAATCTAGAGTAATAAAGATGTTTAAACAATATACCTCTTCCTCCTCCCCCTGGAAGCAAAGGTGAGAGTCTGAGTGGACCCTCCAACAAAGTTGGAGGGGAGAGAAAAGCTCTCATTTCAGGTGAAGGTCGACCCAATGGTGAGGGACCATATGGGGAATGCTCTGGAATAATTAAAACAGCATATTTAAATTCATAGTTTCAATTACCTACACTACAGATTAGAATCCCATTTCAACAATTACCTTCAGGTTATTCTATTGCCAATTTAAGTTTAATCCCTGTCTTAAATACTAATCATGCCTTGGGTTTTGCTGATATGGGATAGAATTAAATATTGAACCCTCTGTTTTTAAAGTCTATCTACCAAATGGATACTTCAGTCAATAAAAACATCATCTCCTTGGTAACTAATACACTTGAATAACCATACAATATTAAGCAAAGGACATCATATTTTAGAGTAGTAAGAGGACTTGAGGGGCATGAAGTTTGTTTGGTTTTGTTTTGTTTTTAATGGCAGTATGTTTCCAGATATTTAAGCTGGTGAAGGTTGTAACATGGAAGGGCTCTGTTTAAATCAGGGCCAGCCCCAGATAGGCTGTGTTGGGCCATGAATTACTTGAGAAAAGCTCACATTTTGAAAAGTAGGAAAAAAAAACCCCACAAAATACTCTGAAACATCAGAAATTACTTTTGATTCATCACCAGTGAAAATTCAGTTTACATAAAATAATTCATTAAATAAATCACTTTATCTATAAACCATATAACCAAGAAGAGCCTTATCATTTTACAAACTTCACCATTCTCAAATAATGGTTATACTTCCAAAGATCAAAAATCAACAACATCAAAAAACAAACAAACTTAAATGCCACCAAAATAACACTTTTCAAAACATGTTAAATTTTATTATGTAGCTTATATAATATTCAAATATAGTTACAACAAAAGATCAAAGCATAATTTACCCTGAGACTTTTTTGCTTTAGATTCAGATAAAAATTCCTTCTGAATAATTCCCCCCACTCCAGATTTTGTTCCTATTTGAAATCCATAACAATCTTCTATTTTTTAATGTAGAAATACTTTCATTTTAATGAAACTGGACTCTCAAAAGTGATTTTTATAACTTTTCAACAGTTATTAAAAGGGGAATCTACCTATATAAAAATAAGTTTGTTTTCACTGCCCTAGAAGCTTAATTCCAATTCAACCAAAATTATTTGGAAAAATTTTAACTATTTGGAATAGTATGAGATCATAAAGATGCTAACTCATTAATGAATGGACAGAAATATTAAATACATCTTACAAAGAACTGTTTCTTTTAGGGATAATTAAAGAAATCAAAACTCATATTATTAAGGTTTTCCCAACTTTTTAATGAATACTTTTAAATAATTTAAAACCAGTTGTTTTAATCTTATTTTTATAATTCAAGCAAATTCCAAAGAATAGTTAATATATAAACAGTCACAATGCTATTCCATTTAAGCAATCCTTATTCATTCCCCAAAAAAATAACTAATGAGTACCTTACTATGTACAAAGCACTTTGCTTCTCAAGGAGCTCAAGGTACTAAACATACTTTATCTTACCAAATGCCACTGAGAAAAGGAGGCAGCCATTATTTACATTATTGCGAGAGAACAAAACTCAGAAAATTGGGAGACCATGAGAGAACTCAGATTAGAACCCTAGCTCCAAAATCTAAAATATTTATTAGCAGTGTTAATTCACACTAATATAAACTATATATGCAATATGTATAAAAACACATGCATTTTAAATGAGGGATTAAAAAAAAAAAACTACCTCTGCCAAATGCTGTATTTGGAGCATCAAGTGCGTAAGGATCTTTTTCTAAAAGTTCAAATTTAAACTCTGTTTCAGTTAACCTGCAAATAAAGAACAAACATCTCTAAGTTACTCATCCAAGAGAAGCACCCACATTTCAAGAAACTGCCACTATTAAGTACAAGCTACTCTTCACTATCTCAATATCTACATAAGAGAAACAGATCCTTTAAAATTATTCTGACCAAAATACCTTTCCATATCCCCCACTATTTATTTTGGGGTAACAGGTTCCTTTTTGCCTAGTAATAGTGATGTTTTGTTGAGGCTTGGAATTGTTTTGTTTTGTTTCTTCAAAAACAGAGTATAAACAGTACTATATCACAGAATCCAAATTTTAGAAAGATCCTGAAGGGTCCTCCAAGGTCAACCAGTTCAAGTCTATTATTTTACAACTAAGGAAAGTGAAGCTAGCAGTTTAAATGATTTATGCAAAATGAAAGTACCAGGATTAAAACACAGGGCTCCCAGCTCTGAGTCCCATATGCTTTCCATTATAATGTTATCCATATGATTCCAATCATAACATAAAATTGGAATCTGATTAACTCATCCCACTATTTTACTCCTAAATTTTTTTATCTGAAAAATATGACATTTTAAAAGAATCTTATTTCTAGTTCTTGACCATCAGATCTGAAATGATACATTTAATCATTCAGTTTTCATTTGTGAGTAGAAAAGACAAGAAGACTAAAACTAATACTGGATAATGTTAATAGTACATTCTGTCAAGAAATTATAACACTATGAGAAGACTTTCACAATCTTCATAGAAAAGCGTTTACTCTTCCCTTCGATTGTACACTGTACCCTTTTATCCTCCTATTCATTTTGTTATTGTAAAGCAATGCCACCCAATGCAATAAAACCAGGGAAAAAGAGAAATAATAAACATTCTATCCACTTATTCATTAAAAGATGCTAATACTCTGAGAAGTACTGTATCAGAGAGATTCATCCTGTCTATCTCCATCTCTGGTAATCTCCTGCTACCTACACTGGTTTAAAAAAAAAATTTTTTTTAAAGTTACTTTTTACAAAAGAATCTGTGAAAAGTTTCCTTCTGTTAGAGTAACCTCTCCAAGGCAAGTGTTTCAAACAAAAATCTAGTAACTCCTAGTAAAACTAATAGATACTTTACCACTAGATATGTTGGGTTCACTGAAAGCTTTCTTGTTTATCCTTATAAACTTTATCCTTATAAAGTTATCCTTATAAAGTTATCCTTATAACTAATTACTAAAATAACAACTAAGAATAAAAGTCATAACTAAAGTTGTTAAAGTATTCCCACTAAGATACTTACTTTTGTCTGTTGTGAGCATTTTCTTTCCTTAAATCATTGAGGTTTCTTTCAGTAGTTCGAGCTGCCAACTTAAGGAAAATAATGTATCTTTAAAAACATTTATGAAAACTTAAAATGAAAGATAAGCATACATATCTCAATAATGGCATACAAATATCCCAGTCACTTAAGTAACTAAGTATCCATTTCAGTAAACTCAATGTAAAAAAATTCTAATTCAGAAAATTATTTTAAAAGGGAATGAGTTTCATATAACCAGAAGACATGAGCCTAAGGCTGCAGTTTAATCATATACTTGCAAGAAATGCTTTTAGCTAGATGTGAAGTCAAGGATTAGCATTATTTGGTGTTGTAAATATCCAAATAAAATGACAAGAGCAATGTAACAGGACCCAAGCTTAGGAATTGAGACTCAGGATCATTATGCATGGCTGCATTGGCTATGGAACAAAGTAACCGTCTCTGGAAAGAAATCACTATAATTCTGTGAACCTATAAAGGTCTAAAACAGTTTCAGAGCTGGTAAAGGCCATTTTTTTTAATGGCTGAATATAATCAAAGCATGCTGTGTGTTTATTAAGTACACAGCACCGTACAGATACATTCCTTTAGTCTTTTACATTTGCTTAGAGACACTTTCATTTAATAAAAATCAGAGTATATATGTTTTAGAAAAAAAAGCTTACACTTATACCAAGAACATGCAATATACCCAAATAGTTGTGGGCAAAATTAAGCTTGTATAGAATACTGCATGTTTCCCAGTTATTCTGTGGATTCTCCAGATTACAAGCAACAGGGTGTAGAACATCAGACCTGCCAGATTAATGCAATCCACTAGAGCAAATGTAACGATCACAAAAAGGTAGGTAAATTAACGCAGTCTGTAACTTTTTACAAGTAAAAAGAACTATATTATCAAACGTGTTCCCTTAAAATGGTGAACTGCACCTGAGAATTGACTTTAACTGGGCAAATATTCACCAAAAATGTAGCTTAACCACATTTTAGCACTCAATATCAAAAAAATTCTATGTGTAAATCTTTTTCTGATATATAATTATATAATCAATTTTGTACTAACAAAAAAGAATACTACACCATAACAATTTTAGTTAACAAAATACCAATTCATTTCACTTTTAATAATGCAGAACTAAAATCATTTCTAAATGTTGTCTATAGTGTAACATATCTACTATTAAGCATATGGCAAAAAAAATGCATAGTTAAGTCAAAAGTAAGTTCTACTCTGATTATAGTATCGTATATATTAAAGATATACCTACAACAGAGAAATACAAAAATAAACTGATGGCAATGATTCATACTTGAAAAGTTTATACCCAAAGGTCAGCAAAAACTGTAATTACAGTGAATAACTGCACTGTATTCCAAAACATTCGTATTCAGATATTAAATATGTACAATATGCAAAAAAGATTCTATTAGGAACAGGTGTTATGGAAAATGAAACAGTCCCTATAAGCTTAAATCTGTGGTAAGGACAAATATAAATGACCATAGTACCTGCCACAGGATACAAAAAAGCAAAGTACTATGACAGTTTGAAGGAAGAAAAGATTAAATCTAACAGGATGGAGCAAAGAAATGCTCAATAGAGAAAGTAACATCTGAAATTATGAAATTATTTATAACAGTAAAATAATGGAAACAAACTAAAAGTTTATAAAATGAGAAAGGTTTATATAAATTATAAAACATTCATAAAAAATATCTATGATACATTAAGGAAGCAGGGTATAAAACGTTAATATATGATTTTGTTTTCTTAAACATATATATATATGCTTTATGTCTAAATGTATCAGAAAAGTATGGAATAAATTAAAGTAATACTGCTGATTACTTCTTTGTACTTTTCTACATGGTATGAACTTTTGTTCAATAAGTATATATTATTTTTATAAAATCTGAAAAATATCTTTTCAATTTGAGACATGAAGGGCATATTTTCTGCATGTTTTAATTTAAAATCAATGTCATTATTTACTAAACAAGAGATTCAATGTATTGAAAAGAAAAAGTACAAGACTTATGAATCTGAAAGGTCAATTTTTCAATTTCCAATCTTCCCTCTCTAATCATGTGACCTTGGGCTATTTCCTCACCAGTAAGACCTGAATAATAATACCTATTTTACAGAGTTTCAGTATGGATTGAATGAGTAATATATGTAAAATGCCTTTAAGTGCAGTGCCTAGAACATGAGATATTAATTAACATCAGTTCCTCTCCATCTTGAAAAAGTAATTTGCATCTGAGTATTTAGAAACTGGTGAGAGGGCTTCCCCGGTGGCACAGTGGCTGAGAATCCGCCAATGCAGGGGACACAGGTTCGATCCCTGGCCCGGGAAGATCCCACATACCACAGAGCAACTAAGCTCGTGTGCCACAACTACTGAGCCTGTGCTCTAGAGCCCGTGAGCCACAACTACTGAGCCTGCGTGCCGCAACTACTGAAGCCCATGCGCCTAGAGCCCGTGCTCCACAATGAGAGAAGCCACTGCAATGAGAAGCCCGCGCACCGCAATGAAGAGCAGCCCCCGCTCACCGCAACTAGAGAAAGCCTGTGTGCAGCAATGAAGACCCAACACAGCCAAAAATAAATAAATAAATAAATAAAATTTTTTAAAAAAAGGTGAGGAGTGGTAAAGAAGACTAAATTCATTTCCAAGCCCAGCTTATTAATTCAAAAACAAATCTTCACTTGACCACTCAATACAGAAGCATACAAAAATCTCAAAATTGGGAAGGACCTTGATATTCAACACATATAATCTCTCACTGTAAGTTGAAATCTCCATTCCAAGAAATATCCATGCCTAAAAACAAAAATACCTTCCAAGCTTCAGTATAACAACAGTGATAATTTAACAGTTAATATCTACTGAGTGCTTACTATATGTCAGGTACCTGGCTAACAGAATTATCTTATTTAACCATCACAATAACTCTATGAAATAGGTACTAATGATATCCCTGTCTTTAGGTAAGGAAACTGGTGGTAGACGATAGAGTCAGAATATCAACCAAGACAGGTTGACTCCAGACCCCATATTCACCCACTATGCAAACTGCTTCCCCTTGAAGACTGCAAGGGACAAGTCTTCCAAAGGCCAGCTATTAACAATAGTTCTTCATTTTAGAGGGATCATCCTGATCACTAGTCAAAAACTACATGCTTATCACTTCCTCATACAGTTCCTCTGGAGCACTGACATGTCATTTCTCATGATGGTCTTTTTCCTAATGTGTAACAAGTAATTCAACAATGAGAATCAGACACCTGAACTGTATAACTTTTAGAATTAGGAGGGGCTCTAGATTATTACTGAGTACAGTCCCATTGTTTTACAGATGAGTAAACAGGCCCAGAGAATTTTAAGTAATTTGTCCACAAGTAATTAGTTGACAATCCAGTGCCTGAAACAAGTCCATGAACACTACCTCACCTCCCTCAAAGAGTATAAGCTCCTTGCAAAGAAGCAATGTGCTGAAAGCGGAGAAGGAAAGGTCACATTTTGTACATAACTGTATCATAACAAAGTATGTTCATAAGGAACATAATTTCACTACTGGTGAAATTAAAAGAAACTGATTTCTTTAAACACCACCTTTTTTCTCAGTTTTAAAAGTGTACTTTTTACACTGCTCATTTAAATTAGGAAAAAGAACAATTTGATGAAAAAGCCTAAGAAAATTTAATACTTACCCAATTATCATGTGCTTTTTTCTCATGAGAAATAATCTGAAAAAGAAAGTCATTAAAATAGTACTGACAACAATTTTTTTCAGTAAAAAACATTCACACCTACCACTATGATTTAGTACGCAACTCATAAACTCAAAAATAACTCAAGCATCTCTAAAAAGTCAGCAAGTAACATTTTAAAGCAAATTTTCATATACATATGATCTACTCTATTATACTTTTAAACAAAAACTGAATGTAAAGACAACTAAAATTTTTGTCTAGTAACATTTCTATTTTACATAATTATCAACTACAATAGGAGGTGCCAATTAAGAGACAACTAGCCAGACTAAACAAAGGCCCCAATGCTGATATATGTTTATTTATTTATGCAACCCAAATTCCCAAATCAGCATCAGTTCACATGGCAACTTTAAACAATATCTTTTGTTCCAGAATCTCTGCCTACCTAGAAATGTTCCACAGCCATGTGCAAAACCTTAAGAGAGTAACTATACTCCTGCATCAAAACAGATACCAATTCAAACAAATCACAACTGTTTTAAGTCACACACACACACACACACATGCACGCACATACCTACCTGTCCTTGATAAGAATGAATGGTTCTCTCCAATTCTTCTTCTAGATCTTTGGCTCGCTTTCTATAAAGAACAAATAATCATTCTACTATTAACATATACTAAGAAATTATAGAACACACTATCTCTACTGAAAATATTAATTAAAACACCTAGAGTGCTTTGTTTCATTTAACTCTAGAACTCCACATGTTAATTACCTTTACGAGGTTCTAAAGTATATTTTTTCCTGATATAATTTCAATATTAATTAAGCTTTAGGAGTACTACTACTTGGGTTTACCTAAATCAAGATCATGAAAAGATTAGATGGTATACTGGCTTATTTTTATTTTTAAGAAGCATAGTATTGGGAGATTTATTCAGACTTCATATAATCTTAATAGAACTCTAGGAAATTAATGATCTATAAGAAATAAATTGTTATTTATTACCTTTATAAGACTAAAAAGACAATTGCTTCTTTTGGATAAAATTCAAGCTTACTCTTCCCAATGTAAAATGAAGTATCACAACTATTTGGAATACTGTTGAATCTTGCCACTTATTTTCTCTGGGTTTTTATTATATCTATTATTTTACCTTAGCTCAGTGAGGATTGAGCTAAGGTAAAAACTAGACGTACGGTCTTATAAACACTTCTTCATAACTTTAATTAAGGCTTACTCTCCTTTTGGTGGCATACTTCTCAAATTGATTAACATTATATACATTCTTCCCCATGTTTAAGGTCTTTAAGGAAAGACCTTAAAATTAATCACATTCATAAAGTTCTTAACATTAACATAAAATAGGATCGCTCATATTCAAATCCAACTAACGTGAGCGATTTAAAATCGCACACACTGAAAGTGCGATTCCTTTCTATATTTTCTGTGTAATTACATAATAGCAAGACATCTAAGGGAAAAATAATGAATCAAAAATATGTGGGGTTTTTTTGGTTGCTTTATTATTTTTTCTGGTATTGGGCTTTTGGATACTCTTCCCACCTCAAAAGAAAGGGGTAAAATATATTCAATACCTATAGGTCTCCAGCTCTTCAGCTGCATGGCTGATCTTTTCATCTGCTTTGGAAAGTTTCTCCTCTTTCTCTAACCGGTAGTTTTCCTCTGCTGTTAACTTCCTTAAAACAAAAAGTGTTTTATTTCTTTTACTATATGTCATAAAATAATCAATAATCAATTACTGCTTCCCATAAAGCAATCTGCAAATACCAGTAAAAACATCACATGCAAGAAAAAAATGTACCTGAGTGTGGAATTTAATATTATAAACTCAAATTGTAAAGCATCTTGTCTAATACAGTACTAGTAATACAGAAGTTTCAAGAGTTTTCTATAAGAATTTATCACAGAAATAAGATTATCAAAGGTAAATATTAATAAAAAATATTATGACTATATTATTTACCAAGCTTTCTAGTATAAAGTATTACATTTATTAGACAAGAAGTCACCAACTAATGAACTATGTTTCAATAATTTTTAAATTGATTGTTAGTTGTTAAAATAGTGATTGGGCTTCCAGGCCAGGACACACGCACATGCACACACACACACACACACACACATACACACACACAAATGAACCCAAAGTAAATAAAATTTAGTGTCCAACTTACTACTTCTACTTAACCATAATAGCTAATTTAATGAGCCCTTGAGCATGTGCCAGAAACTCTTCTTTCACCTCTATATATATTATCTTATTTAATTATCACAATAGCTCTATAAGAAGGGTACTGTTGGGCTTCCCTGGTGGCGCAGTGGTTGAGAGTCCACCTGCCGATGGAGGGGACACGGGTTCGTGCCCCGGTCCGGGAAGATCCCACATGCCGCGGAGTGGCTGGGCCCGTGAGCCATGGCCGCTGAGCCTGCGCGTCCGGGGCCTGTGCTCCGCAACAGGAGAGGCCACAACAGTGAGAGGCCCGCGTACCGCAAAAAAAAAAAAAAAGAAGGGTACTGTTTACAAAAAGAAAAATGAAGCCCAGAGAAACTAAATAACTAGACCAAGGCATACAGTCAGCAGTTAGTGACTCCATTATACTACATCACCCATGTTGTTTCATACAGTATCATTAATAACACTGGTCCCTCAAGATATACTTGTTGAAGGCCACAGGAAAACATATTTGGAGTCCTACCTATGGATGCCTCACCTTTTTCATGAGCTTTGGGGAAGAACATGACAAACCACTGAAGAAATTTTACATGTCAACAATAAATGTTTTATATTCCACATACTACATTACCTATTGCTTAGGAAGCACTCCCCAACTCAATCGTTTCACAGGTGTTATAAGAAAATAAGTCATCTCCTTAGGAAAAGCATTAAAGTGTAGTGGGCTTGGAGATGGAAGAGAGGTGTGTTCTTACTGTATAGACTGTATGATTTAAAATGGCCAGAAATTTATGACACCCCTCCAATTGAAAGGTAAACTCTATGAACCCTCCTCTTGAATTTGGGTAGGCTTATAAAGGATGGAAATTGAGAACTGAAAACATTTCAAACTAATAAATGAAATCGCAATGTGAATAACAAACAGGCATACAGCTAGGATTCCTGCTCAGCTTCCCATCCTTGCTTTGAGTATCTACAGAGAATACTTCTTTTCTTTGAAAGTTTAAACATCACTCATTAAATTTCCATAATCAAACATATATTTTTTTGTTCAGAAGATACACTCAAAAGTATTCCTTTCACCTCAAATAATCCGTTATGTCCAAAATTTACTCACAGTATCTTTCATCCTAACCTAAAAAGAAGGACTCATTCCTAGGTTTACTGACAGAAACCATGAGGCTACCCTCATTGTAGCTCTTCCATTTTGTCAAGTTTATTTCTCTTTTATGCCTGGAGCAGTCCCCAATGGCCCAGAAGTCCATGATGAATAGAAAGTTGTAAATTCTGAACTGAATCCAAAGCATGATTGAAGTACACAGCTTGGTAGTCAAAGAGCCTAACAAATCACCTAGCATCCTGATGTCAGTGAAGTTTTAATATTCTCTACCAGTTTCCGAACACATACAATAGAATCTCATTATTCTCGCTAGTTATGGTCTATAAAGTCACCACAAATCCTAAATTAGCAAATACTACTCCTAGGGGAAATACAGGGTTAGATTCCTATGAGCTCTGATCACAGCACTTTTATCATTAATACATAACCCTGTTGTATGTGTTTCTGGTTAAAGACACCTTATTTAATATATACTGCTGATTCATAACAAGGAACTCATGGCCCACAGCATTATAACTCATGCCTGAACAAAGTTTATCTGCACATGTATTTTCTCTAGAAGGCGCACCCCTGCCTTCCTGCACTTAGCAACGCTAGACAGCACTTCAGTACTACACTTGGGGGCCATTTTAAACAGCTAAATCACCAAAAAAATAAAAAATTAAGATGTGGCCCTAAATAAAGAACACTTGTTTACAGAATGAGAGCTGAAACAAGAAGGCAGAGTTCTTGTTCGACCTCAACTGGGAACATGCACACTGGGCAATTCAAATTTTCTGCCATTCTGTGCAAGTTTGCAAATGACCACTAAAGCTTTGCAAGTATTGATTTTTTTAAGATATTTTTATATACGTGTTTATTTATATTTATTTATTTTTGGCTGTGCTGGGTCTTCATTGCTGCGCGTGGGCTTTCTCTAGTTGCGGCAAGTGGGAGCTACTCTTTTGTTGTGGTGCGCGGGCTTCTCACTGCGGTGGCTTCTCTTGTTGCAGAGCATGGGCTCTAGGCATGTAGGCTTCAGTAGATGCAGCAAGCGGGCTCAGCAGTTGTGGCTCGCGGGCTCTAGAGCACAGGCTCAGTAGTTGTGACGCACGGGCATAGTTGCTCCACGGCATGTGGGATCTTCCCGGCCCAGGGCTTGAACCCGTGTGCCCTGCACTGGCAGGAGGATTCTAACCGCTGTGCCACCAGGGAAGTCCCACTAGTATTGATTTGGGGTTACAAATAAATTTTCACAAGTAGGTGAATTTACAAATACAGAATCCTCGAATAATGAGGATCAACTGTAAAAACTTGCATTAAGTTATAAAGAGGCTTGAAAGTCTGTTACATTTTATTTCCTTTAATGACAAAAAAAATGTGATATAGTGTTATTTGGAAATCTGGTGTCTCCAGATATTTTATTTCCTTTAATGATGAAAAACATGTGATATAGTAGTATTTGAAAATCTGGTGTCTCCAGATAGATATCTCAAGGGTCTTCTGTGTATCTATGCATTCAAGCATCAGCATACATACACATACATACACATACACACACACACACACACACACACACACACACACACACACACAAACACAATCTTTCACTACAATATATAAAAGCACTAAACATATTTATTCATATATTCAACAAATACTTATTGAATAACTACCATGTGCATAGTTTCAGGCACTGGGAATACAGACGAGAAGAGAATGAAGTAATTATCTCATGGAGTTTACATTTAATGTGGGGAAGATTTTTTTTAAAAAAAGATAATCAATCATCAGAGGATAATGAAGAAAAATAAAGCAAGATACAAGATAAAGGGATAGGAAGGGGCAGGTATTATTTTAGTTACAGTAGCCAGGGAAAGATTCTTTGAGGTAAGACTTGAACCTAGACTCAAGTGAAATGAAGGATTGAACCTTACACAGGGGAATAACCACTCCAGGCAGAAGGAACAAGTGCAAAAGGCCCTGAGCTACAGATGTGCTTGGCATGCTAAAGATCATCAAAAAGGCCAGCATGGCTGGAAGATAGTGAGGGAAAAAGAAAATGAATAAGCTAAAATTAAAGAGGTAGCAACAGGCCAGATCTTATAGGGTCTTGGAGGCCATGATAAAAGCTGTGGATTAAATTCTGAGTGTGATGTGCAGGCACTTGGAATTTCCAAGCAAAAGGGTGACAATACCCATAATTTATGTTTTAGAGGGCTATGCTACTGAAAACACATGCAGGAAGTTAAGAGTGGAAAGATGGAGACTACTCATGAGGCTACTGCAATAAACCAGGTACTAACAGATGATGGCTGGGATCAGAATAGCAGTGTGGAAGGTGGTGGAAAGTGGTCAGATTCAAGACATAGGAAAGCTGACAGAATCTGACAATTGAATGAATGAAAGAGAGAAGGCAAGGATGGCTTAAGCACCTGCTCTGAACAATTCAGCAAATAACACTGCCTTTTACTGAGACAAGGAACACTGGGCTGCAGCAATTTACACAGGAGAGAGGAATCAGTTTTATATATATCCGAGATGGAATTAATGGATAGTTCAATTAGTAAGATGTCCACCCAGATTCCCAAACCTAGCTTGCAATATTGGGAAGTTTAATTAGCAATAATTTGCTGACTACTTATTAGAAGTTAAAGAGGATTTTGTGAACCAGCCTGGAAAGTCTACTATCATTTATATTTTCTTCCTTGAAGAAAAATGTGTCAAAATCAAATAACTTTCTTAAAAATAAATTGATGAAAAGCAACCCAGTCATAAACTGAGAACTGTGAATAAGCCACATGCATATGCAACATTTTTAAGCTACTTTACTTCCCACTCAGTGGAGTTACCAACATAATTTTTATTACCTGTGAAGTGTCATTTCATTTTCTTGATACAGTTCAGTCATCACTTTAAGTTTCTGCTGAAGCTTTTGAGTCTCACTTTCAAACTGTGTATTTTCTGACTGTAAAGATGCTTGCTCAGTCTGGAGGTTTTTAATACACTCTACAGAAAAAGTTTTTAAATCACAATTTAAAGGAGCAAATATTCTAAGTTGCACAGTAACATTTCATAAAAATAAAAATTACCAAAAGTAATTAATAAACTAAATTCTTTGCAACAGAAAATTTATAAGGTATTTTATTCACCTAAATACCTTTTAACATTTTAAAGAGCTATATAAATTATTATAAATTTTTTTATTATTTAAAGATTTACTTTAAAAAAAAATTTCCTAAAACCTTCAATATTCTAATTCTAGCATCTCATTTTCAGTTTAGGAGACAAAAGCCACTAAAATTCTCAAAATTTTGGTGATGAGGGTTTTGAAGGCAAATATTTTAGTTCAATATTTTCCATGAAACTACTTCCACATGATGAATAATGCATGTTTTTTATCTAGTAAAAACTTTATCCATTAATACTTAACTTCAACTCAGCCTCTTTTTAAGCCAAAATTTTGATATGTGTTATAAATCAAGCCAGAAATTTGGATCTTCTGATAACAAATGCTCTAAAGTCTTGCTAGTTTAAACCATATCAAGACTGGAAAGAAAAATACCAATTTTAGCTTTGTTTCAACCTAAAAGAATTATCTATGGAACTAAAATTAACAATTCTAATTAATTATGAATATTTTATAATTAGTGCAACCACTGTTTTTAAAACCTTATTACTCTTCCAACATAACTTAACTCCTCTAAGACTGAGGTGATATCTCCCCAAAAGTGTGTACGAATCACCACTATACCATATATCTTAAAACAAGGCAAAACACTCTGCCTAAAGAGGGCAGTTTCAAAATCATAACAACAAGCATTAAAATTTTATTTACATGTAATAGTATATAATTATTCTAAAACATCTATTAATTAAAAGTACACACCAAAATGATAGTTTAAGTAAATACCTTAACATTGAATGATTAAATGTGCAAGAAATTGTTCACCTCTGTCTTTCCACAGAAATTTTAAAATCTATATCAGTTAAAAAGTCTGTTGAGCTACGCTTTAAGCCATTGCCACTGTTAAGTCTTAACAATTCTTAACAAGCCACTGTTAAGTCATTTAACTGAAATTAATGTTGGATATTATCTCTATTAAAATTGGATCATCCCTACTTTTTTTTAAAAAAATTACACCAACAGTTAAATCTTCATTATATTTTTGTACTTCTACCTTAACTATTTTGTTTCAAATCCTCTGTATCTTAAAAGAGGACTGTAAATGATTACTGAAAAAGGTAAGATCAGAGGAGAAACAGTTTAGAAGAAAACTTTCCTGTTATGAATAGAAGATCAATTATAGAAATTTATCTTTCATGACCCATTAAAAAAAAGAAAGATTTGGAAGAAGCATACAAATACAAAGTCTCCAAATACTACCTTTAGAAAATAATAATTTGCCAAGAAATTTTATTAAGTGATGGGGTAACTGATGAGCAAATTCCTTGCTTTTCTAGCACTTACTACAGTTCCTCACTGAGAGCCTGTTAATGTATTAAAATATGGCTTCCTTGAAAGTAGGCTCCATATCTTTTCCTCCTGTAACTCTCCCATGGCTTTTAGCACTATGCTTTACATATAGCAAAACGTTATTTTTAAGTTAATATTAATGTTTTTCAAAATTCAAAAATAATCCAACTACCAGTATCGTGTGAATAGGGCAATGATAATTTTTTAAATAATCTGTATCTCTGGTGGTTCAACCTTTTCAAAAAGTGTCTTATTATAAATACAGTTCACTTATTTTAGAAATTATTGAAAATACAGATAAGTACAAAGAAAATAGAAATCTGTCCCATATTCAAAGAGAATCATGGTTGACATTTGAGAATGTCCTTCCATTATTTTTTTATGCTAACAGTTACGGTGAATTTTTTTTTTTTTTTTTTTTTTACAAAATGGAATGTTACTTATATCAACTTAAAAAAATTTCAAACATAACTAACTGTATTTGTTTACTTTAGGGAAAAAACACTATCAGCAAAATAAATAAAAATCTTTTCAATAAAAAATACTTCAGTTCTACAGGTCTAACATCATTCCTGTATGTGCTAATATGGTATGCATGCACATTAAAGGAAAAAACTATTCTGTAAAAAGTTCTGTAAAATACAGCAGTACCACTACTAAAAATCAATTTTGCAATTAACAAAGATTTTTTTTAAACATCTCTGAGTATAACTGCTTTACAATGTTGTTAGTTTCTGCTGTATAACAAAGTGAATCATCTATACGTATATATACATCCCCATATCCCCTCTCTCTTGCACCGCCCTCCCACCCTTCCTATCCCACCCCTTTATTAATATTTTTAATTTGCTACTTTTTAACAACTAAAACCATACCACGCGTGTGACACTGAAATTCAAAGGTAAGTAGTTTACATGTTTTTTAAAATAATGCCATTAATTTTATATAAATATGGAGAAAATGATATGGCTTTACCAACAATAAAACCTCATGACTAACTTTTCAGATAACCGACAAAAGTAAAAGTAAAAAAAAAATCAAATTGTATCGCCCCATAATTGATTCAATTAATGTACCATTCTCTATAAGATGTATTTATTTAGAAAAACTTTATAAGTATGTAGATTACCTACCTGTAAGCTCTTCTTTTGTTTTATCAGCTTCGGATAATTGAGCGTAAATTTGGTTTCTTTCTCCTTCTAGGGTTTTTAAAGAAGCTCTTAACTTCAAAGAATGGGAGAAGGAGAAGGAAGAAAAGCAACATTAATCAATTATACCAAAAAAACAAAACAATCTCAATACACCATCCCAATCCCTTGAAGCTCTTTTACACTCTGATGAAATTATTGCCTAGACTACACAAACCAACAATGTAGCTTCCATCCTGGAAAGTTAGCAAAGTCATCAATAGCTGTAAATCTCCAAAAAGGAACAGAGAAGATCAGGGACAGATGCTTGAATAGTGGCTATCTGCTTTCAGCACGTAAGATTTTTTTTTCGTTTTTTGTATTTTTGTGGTTTTTTTTCCCCTGCAGTAGAAGCTTTGGAGTCTTAATGACTGGACCGCCAGGGAAGTCCCAGCACATAAGTGTTGATTAAAGCAACCTTCAAACTACATTACCAAGACTTCACATAGATCAATAAAGATCAGGATACCACTACTAGGATGAAAAAGGTTAGGGATAAACCACAAGAAAATGAATCTAATACCTACTTCTCAAAATAAGATATTAGGCAATAGAGGATCAGAAAATACTGAGACCAGAGGATGAAGAATGCACAAAGAGGGAAGTATGGGAGAATATATAGTAAACATTCTTAATATATTCCTTATCCAAAGAAATGAGTGTATACCTTGAAAAATTTTATGATAAATTCTAAAAATTAACAATATGAATTTTATAATAACAATAGTTACTATAAAAAAGAAAAAAGCAATTGAAGAAAATTCTGATCACTTCTAAAAATTCTATCACTTCATGGTAACTATAAAATGGACTTTTAAAAGTTACTAGGACATATGGATGTTTATTTCTTTGTCTATATTCTTTACATTTCTGTAGTAATGCAAACCTTAGCAGCATGAATCAGTTTCTTCAAAGCTCCTTTTGGTTGATTATCTATAGTGAAAAACAAAAACATAATAATAAATTGAGAAAACAGTGCAATGCCACAACAGACATTCAAATGATTTCATTAGTTCACTCAACTAGAGCCTTATAATCCCTCTTCTTGCTACAATAAAGAATTTAATATAAGGCAGAACAGCCTCGAACCTGCTCCCAGGAAGCTAAACTAAAAAAGCACTGGAAGTACCATAGTATCATCTAACAAGGTTCTTCACCACTAACTCCAAGAACAGAGTTATAACAGGGATTTGGTATTCACCTAAATCCAGCCCACCGTCTCAATTATTCTTAGAATCCTTCAGCATACAAAATATGAGTGGAATTGTACTCCAAATTAAAATAACATTAAAAAGCATGAGTTTTCTCATTAGAAAAAGAATTGTTTCTTACAAGATAAAGCAGAAGTGAAAAAGTATAAACAGAACTATACGTATTTACTTTGAAATGTACTTTTCTTCCAACACATTAATGCTATCATCAAAGAAAATCTTTTAAAAAAATCACACCTTCTCCTTAATATTTGTTAATTATACAGGGGATGGAGGGAGAGAAATGAGAAAGGGCACAAAAGTCAGAAGAACTATCATTGGGGGAAACTGGATGAAGATACATGAGACTTCTCTGTACTGCTTTTACAACTTTCTGTGAGTCTATAATTATGTCAAAACAAAATGTTCTTTTTTTAAGTCAAAGGAATTGGTTTGAAAATACACTAAGTGGCTACAGTGAACCTAACTTTTGCTGAGTTTCCAGACTGCAACCGGCAATGGCAATAAGAATTTGAGATGGCCAAGACTAAAGTACTGTAAACATCTGAACCATCTAAAAAAAGAGGTATCCTGAGGCATTCATTTATATAACACTCGTTTTTCAAACTACTCACCCAGCCATTTGATCAGTTTACAGTACAGGGAAAAACAGGCATGGAAATGATTATGACGCAATGTGAAGAGTGCTGTATGTACAACATATAAAAAGAACAGAGAGGAAGAAGACTGAAGGTCTATCTGAGGGGCTGAAAAAAGATTTACTGAAAAGGTGTTATCCCAGCCGAAACAACCATAAGGGATAGTGAGAGAGGGACAGAATATTACACAAGTATATAAAGAACATGGTGCACATGGGGAACTAAAAGGAAATACAAGAGCCAGTCATCGTTTTCGGTAAAAGAGGGTAAGTCATGACTTAATACCTAAGTGCGCACCATTCCCTGAATCACTCTTCATTTCCAATTCCAAGTTATCATCATCTGTTATGTCTTCTCCAAGCACAGCAGCCCAGTCTTTCATCTTTTGTAAGCGCTCAGTCAGAGACTTGACATTTAGCAACAGGGGAAAAAAAGAGAGAGGGTAATACCTTATGCTAACAGCTTTACAACTTCTGAATGCATAGTTGTAGTCTAAAAATCAATCCACACAGATGACAGTACAGGAGCTCTTATTCTCCACCTGGCATAAAATATGTAAACACTCTCAAAAACTAACATTTATTTACTATTAAACTCTGCAAGTTAAAAATCAAAACTGGTTATTCCTAAATCAAATACAATACTTGATAATGGCCCATTTTTGCTAAAAGTATCACATGACTATAAAGCAACAAAACATTTCTTACGTGATGTTTCTCACTTGCCATAGTAAGAGTGGTCATTAACATGAGAGTCAATTTTGTGTGAAGTCAAACAAATCCTCAAGTGAGGTACATGATATATAAAAAAATCACAGATTTCACAGATTCAATTTATTCAAGTAAACAACTAGCTGAGGAGCTCAACTGACATAAAGAAAAGGAAATTATAAAAGAGAATCTGAATTGGAACATTAGAGGTTTTCCAACAGTACTTTTTTGAATTTTCTTAAATAAAGGAAGATTTTCTTAAACCATAGAGAATAAAATAGACTGTCCCACATATTTCTGTGGAAGGACCCACCTAAAAAAACCCATTCTGCTCTACAATTTCCACCCTTCGATCTCCTCCCTCTTGAGTTCCAGGCACAAATATCATGGCCTACAACTTTGAGTAGAGCTTGAGATTAGCATCTCATTCTTGTTCTGTTAGGAAGAGTCCCAAGTTCTTTAGTAGAGTAAGTTTAGGGAAAAAAACAAAAAAAATAAAACAAATTATGAATACAAATCCTAAAGATGGAATCTTAAAAACATCCTTAGTAGCAACGTAAATAGCATAAATGTATAGCTTCCAAGATGAAAACATCCACTCCATTGTGCAGATTACAGAATGCTAATTGTACATCTTATTACTTAGTATTTACACTTGAGTATCTGTTTGCAGTTTGAAAGTATAAGATTTAAAAGGGTAGGCAGATGGACATATATACACTACCAAATGTAAAATAGATAGCTAGTGGGAAGCAGCCGCATAGCACAGGGAGATCAGCTCGGTGCTTTGTGACCACCTAGAGGGGTGGGATAGGGAGGATGGGAGGGAGATGCAAGAGGGAGGAGATATGGGGATATATGTATATGTATAGCTGATTCACCTATAATGCAGAAACTAACACACCATTGTAAAGCAACTATACTCCAATAAAGATGTTAAAAAAATAATTAATTAATTAAATTTAATTAAATAAAAGGGTAGGCAGGAAAAAGTGGTAGGAGGGAGAGACGGGGTGTAGGAAAAAAAAAAAATCAACAAATCCGAATAGTAATATCAACTAGTTTATTCCTATTGGAGTCAAATTTCAATTAGATTTACTTAAAGTATTCCTCTCTGTAAAAGTACATGTATCAGTTAATCTAGTATTAAAGACATTCATCTAATACACATAACCTCATTTGTCCAGTTTATAAAATTCTTTCCAACCTCTTCTTATCAACAAAAAAAGATGACAATCTTAAGATAAAAGGTAAAATCCAATATCCTTTGTCTTTCTTCACTAAATACCTAGGCTAAAATACAGAGGAGAGAAGAAAAAAGGACACAGGGAATATAGATGTATATATACTACAAATCTACAAAGTCTTCAAGGAACATTAGGCAGCAAGGATATCAACACTGGTACAAATTGGAATGTATGCCCAAAAGTACACTTCCTCAAATTTGGCCAAATAAATTATCAAAATAAAAGCTGCTAAAAACAAAAATTTTCAAATTCCATAAATTAGTATAAAATTCTAGCTTAACTCATTCACTAAACCAGCAGGGTCATTTACCTTCATCTGATTTTCTTTATCACATAGAACTTGTTCCACATGTACTTTGGAGTCTTCAAATGTTATTTTCTGTTTATTAAGTTCATTCACTTGCTCTCTCCATTCTTCAGCTTCTTGTAAAAGCTAAAATTCAAACCCCAAATAAAAAGAAAAGCAACTCATATTATCTCATCATACTTATGTGTAGGTACACTTATTTATATATCTAAGGTGTATATTAATAGAACCTCACAAAAAGGAAAAGTACCTCATTATCTTATCATATGTAGGTGTAGATGCACTTATTTATATACCTAGGTGTACCACTAATAAATATACAACACAATGTGTTACTGAGAAGGGAGAGAGAAAGGGAGGGGGGGAAGGAGAGAGGAAGGAAAGGAGGAATGGAATGAGGAAAGAAGGGAAGGAAGGAAAGCGGGAAGGAAGGAAGGGCTCCTGTTTTCAAAGAACTTTCAAAACAGGGGTAAGGCAAAATAAGACACTTAAACATTCTTCAACTGATTTACATAATAAACTTATATCAAATAAAAAGGTTTCTAAGACAAGCATATTTGTTAGATTTGGCCATTCCTTATATCCCATATAACATGCCATACCTTACTTGTATTAAAATTTATTTTTTTAATCATGTGCCATTTTGTGGTTAATTAACCTTCAGAATACCATTAATCTAGAACAGGTCAAATTCTGCATAAATAATCTTTTACTGTATATACTTTTACAGGAGAGGAAAGATTTTCTCAACATGAATAAAAGATAAAGATTGTTATAAAAGATAAACTTAACTACATACTGCTTAAAAGCTTTGCAAATCAAAAAATAACAGAAATAAAATTTAAAAACAAGTAACGAGAAAGAAATTCTTATATATACCAAAGCGTTAACAACCTTAACATGCAAAGAGCTCTTAGAAGTCATTAAGAAAAATAGCCCACCCCAAAAAAAATAGAATCAGCAAGCAATTTACAAAAGAATCAGCCCATATATATATATAAAAGGCCAATTTTATTTAGTCTTTAAAACTCTATTCTATCAAATAGTAATTACTGGGTTTCTCTGAAAAACTAAGGCTTCATTAGCATATTCCCTAGCACAAGAAAAACCAATCCTTCTCCATGCATGTGTAATAGAATAAGACAACACTGACAGATTAAAAATAAATAAGAATTGAAGAATGAAAGATTTGGTGATTGGCTGGTCTCTAGTGATTTACTAAAGACACTGCATACACAGCATGCAGTCTTATAAGGTTAAAGAAGGAATGTGTTAGAACATGGAATCAGTGAATACAGAATAGTTTATTTCAAGAACTCTGGTGATTAAAAAGGAATTAGATGAAAGCAGCTATAAAGAGTAAGACAATCTAGGTGAAATTTTTTTTCAAGGTACAAAAGGTCACTTTTGATTATATTGATAACATAGCAAAATTAACACAGGGTGTACTTTCTCCTGAAATCTACTAAGATGACAGTAAAGAGGTTTAAGGGAAAAAAAGCATAAACCCTCAAGGAAAAAGAGAAAACGTGATGAGGAAAAAGATAATTCTAGAAGAGGAAAGTGGAAAGAGATGGAAGCACAGTAAAAGACCAGACAGAAGTGAAATCTAAGGCAGAAGATGGGAGACTCTAAAAGCAGGTTGACTTGATACAACTCAGAATGGCTTATGATTTGGAGGTACAAGTACTACGGTATACGTGGAATGAAAAGAGGAGGACTACTCAAAAGTCTTTATGAAAAGCAGTTAGAAAATCCCCTAAGTTCTCCCCGCACACATATACACACACTCTAATGCTCAATCCATCCCTCTCCCCCACACATACCACTGTCTTTCACATGCATGCACACATGTACGTGCACAGGCACACTCACACACATACACACACACCTGGCAAGAACCTGGAAGGTTATTCTCTGGAGAGCTAGAATCTGAAACTCTGGGACACCTGACCCAGGTAAAGGTGTGAGTAACAAGCTGAAAACATAAAAGCATTAAGCAAAAGTTGACTTACTGAAATGAAGAGTGAGATACCAGCCCTCCTTACCTCACTAAGCTGCTTACCTCACTGCTGGCAAACAGGCTTATACCTCCCAAATGGGAACTATGGAGGAGTCATCCCTGTGGAAAATGGTCTTTGAATACCAACAATCAGGGATCCTCCAATGAAATACCCTAGCCAGATTACCCTATGGAGGGGTCCACAAAAAACACACACAGGGCTTCCAATTAGATTTGGAGAGCTTCACTATTAAATGAGCAGACACCCAAGAACCATCAAATACCTGAAAAAAGAAACTCTTAGATAAAAGACATAGACTAAAACAGAAAATAAAGGAGCTCAAAGGAAACAAGGCAACTCAGGGAAAAACTTGTCAAAAAAGAGAAAAAAAAAACCATAATATCCTCAGCAAAGTAAGACACTGCATCCATGAAACCAGAAAAAGGCATAAGCAAAACAAAGAACTCTTAAAAGTGAAAAATATCAGAGAATAAGTGAATGAAAGTTCCACAGACACAAAGAAACCAAAATAGACATTTTCAATAATTTCATATATCATACAAAATACACCCCAAAAAGTATGAAATAATTTAAGTAAATTTCCCAGAACTGAATCAAGAGCAAGTTTCCAGACTGAGAGTATCCAAATGTATAGAAAAAGACCCACACTAAGGCACACCATCATGAAATTTTAGAGAACTGGAAACAATGAAAGATATTAAAATTTTCTACCGGAGAAAAGAGTAGGTCACAAAAAAGGTTCAGTAATCCAAATAGCATTTGACTTCTCAAAAGTAATACTGGAAAATGAAGACAATAGAGCAATCATGTCAAAATATCAAGAAAAAAAAATTTCAACCCAGAAGATACCCAACCAAAATGTTAACAGTATGAAAGAAGAAGACAGTCTAAGTCATGAAAGTTTTTTAAAAGTTACCTCCTATACCTTTTCTCAGGAAGCTAATCAAGGGAATTCACCACATAAAAGCACAGGTAGGACACAGGAAATAAAAGATCTAACACAAAAGAAAGACAAGGGAAAGGATGGGGGTGAAGTGAAACCTCAGAACAGCAGAAGTATAACAGACCTAGAGAACAAGTTCCTACTAGACCAGGAGGATGGAAGACCCCAGGAAGGACTGCTTCAAGGAAAAAATGAAATTAATAGATTAACCAAAGCGTTTGAACACATATTTACATAATCTCTAAAAGAGATATATATGATTGAACTACAGATGAATTACAGATAGGTATAAAAAGAAGACAATTAACTCTAGGGCAAATAAAATGTTGAGTGAAACGGAATATGTAATCAGAGCACACCATGTGTCTCAGCTGTAATATTTAGAAAATCATAAATAATGTAATCATTAAAAAATTTTCCCACTGAAAAGTTATAACTGTATCGGGAGAACAGTTGGAGAGGAAATATATTTGGGTATGTGGCAGTGTACACATATGTGGGGAGGAAGAAGGTAAAAGTTAAATCCTCATTAGATCTGCCACAACAACTGCTTCTGTCTTCAGGGCCCAGACACACAGCTGCAATAACTCTCACGGTATTCTCTGCCCTCCTTCAGTCTGGCTTTGAAGATTTGTGCTAAATGTTATTTGTTATTATTATTATTAAAATGCTGAGTGCCCGGGCTTACTTTCACTCCTGGGGGAAGAGGGTTCCAGGAATACAGACCTCTGTATCCTATATAAAAGAGACACCATAGGATACATAGGAGATTGTCCTGATCTTGTGGTATCCAGAAAGAGCCTACTTTTGCCCCTAGCATGGGTCAGTCATGACTATGCCCAGAACGTTTATAATTACATACTCACAAGCTGGAGTCCCTTTACAGTACAAACCTGTTTCTGGCTTTCCTGAAGTTGAGAATTTTCACTCAAAGCCTCTTTTATAGCTACCTTAAGTCTTTCTTCATTCATCTGAAATATTTTGAAGGTTGTTTTGGCCTAAGTAAAATACAACATATTGAGATTATAAGAATTAGTTTAATACAATAGCTCTTTTTTACACACACTCCCTGAAACATGGAATTAAAGTCAAAAACATGCCAATATTAATAGGAGAGGCAGCATGCTGTAGCAGAAAAAAAGTCTGGCCTAGACTCAAGGTCTAGTCACTCAAGGTCTAGTTGCTCCACCACTAACTTGCCACATGACCTTGGACAAATGATTTAACCTCCTGTAACCTTCTATGTACTACGCGGCAAATTCTGTTAACTTTCTACTCTCTGTCTCTCTTACCAGAATTTAAAATCCACAAGAGCCTTTCTATTTTGTCTACTAATATTAAGTGCCAATCACCTTCAGCAGTGACCAGTACATAGCAATGGCTCAATAAATACTGTCCAATGGAAAAAATGAACTTTCCTCAGATACCCTGTATTTTTAAAATATATCTGAATTCTATCATTATAGCTTATTCTTTAATTATAAAAGTAATAGTAAAATGTAAGTGATTTTCAAAAGCAACAGAGCTATTAAAGTAATTCAACTTACTTCAGATACTTGTGATTTGAGGGACTTTGATTCATCTTCTAGGGACTGTATCCTTTTTGAAATATCCACCAACTAAAAAGGCAGTATAAATCAATAAACAAGTATATACTAAACTCCTCCAGTTTCCAAGATGCCATATATATTAACTATATTATTAACCTAACACTTTTGCTCCACAAGTGAGGGTTCAAATTAAGAAACATTCTCAGCCATATGCTTAAAGGGATTTCATACAAAAGTTACATAACAGTATTTCAACTCATCTTTAATATTTCGTAACACTTAAGTTATATAGGCACAAAAGAAGTCCACTAGCATCATATCTTACTAAATAATCTCACACACATCAAGATCCTCCTTAAGACAGATTTTAAAGTAGAAAGACAAATAAAGGAAAGTTAAAGTTCTTAATACAAGTTTTGAGTAATTTTAAAAAATCCACTATGTATGTGACTGTTCAACTTAAATTATTTGTGTGAGCTACTTCCATAGTGCAAATAGAAAATTTCTATAAGAATATGAAAGAAATGTAACATAATAATGGTAACCTCTAACAAATGAAAAGAGCTAGTGGATCTGGAAATTTTTATTCTCCAATTTACAGCCTTCTGTACTCTTTGGATTTCTTTTTTTTTTTTTTTTTTTACAGTGCATGTAATACTTTAACCAATATCATATCATTTTTTTAAACTCAATAACTTTCTTTTTCCTACAGTTTCCTAAAACACAAAAATCTTACCAATTTATCTTGTTCTGAATGTTTAGATTTCTCTTCTTCTAACTCTTTTTCTAGAATGAGTATTTCATCCTCAAGTTCAGATGTGGACCTAGTCAGCTTTTCGCAGACTGCCTAAAAGAGGAAGCCAACTTTATAAGACTGACATGAGAATTTTTGGTCAAGATAAATCAGATGAGTGTAATCAAATGCATATACTATAAGTTAAATAAGTCTAGTTTATATATTTGTTCATTTTTATAACACTGAAATAACAGCAATACTAGCAGGTATCGCAAATTTTTTCTATAAAGAGACAGAAAGTAAATATTTTAGGCTTGAAGGCCACATAGTTTCTGTCCCAGCTATTCAAGTGATATGCATATGTAGTGAGAAAGCAAAGGCTATATGTAAATGAATGAGCATGGCTGTGTTTCAATAAAATTTTATTTACAATAACAGGTGGAGAGCTCAGAGTGTAGTTTGCCAACTTCTGCTCTAAAGCATTGTAAAAGAAACCATAAGAAAAAAACCAAATTTAATATAAATACATAAAATAAAAAATAAATTCAAAAAACAATCAAAATAATATTCTACACTGAATTAAGACATATCTTCTGTGACCTTTTTAATTTAAAATGATTAGTTGGATTATTCCAATTGGATTTTAAATACTGTAATAAACATACCTCTGATATTTGTGATCCTTCAACAAACTTGTTAAAAAAAAACCAAAAGAATCAAAGAATTTAATGTAGGCCAAAATAAAAGTAGCACAAGTACATACGATATCATACTGGTTAAAAAACTCATTTACATATATATATATATATATATATATATATATATATATATTTCCCCAAATTTGACTATCTGAATATGAATATATGAATTCTATGAATTCTCTGACTTGAATCAAAATTACTCTATTGTTTTGATTTTATCTATAGATTCAAACATCAATTTTTGTAATTATATCACATTATAGTTTATATTCAACTATGTTTACCAATCTTGAAAATAAACACTATATGTTTAAAAAAATTACTAAAATTAGAGGAAAACTTCCAAAATATTCATTATAAAGTAAAAATTTAGCTAATTTTATGGCCAGATTACATAAATTCAATGCCTGAGAATAAATTGGTGTGTTTTTTTTTTTTTTTTTTTTTTTTTTTTTTTTTTTTTGCGGTACACGGGCCTCTCACTGTTGTGGCCTCTCCCGTCGCGGAGCACAGGCTCCGGACGCGCAGGCTCAGCGGCCATGGCTCACAGGCCTAGCTGCTCCGCGGCATGTGGGATCTTCCCGGACCGGGGCACGAACCCGTGTCCCCTGCATCGGCAGGCGGACTCTCAACCACTGCGCCACCAGGGAAGCCCGGTGTGTTTTATTTTATCCACAACATGACAAAGCTTGAGTAAATATTTTTGCTTTCCAGTTTTTGCTGGTTTGTCAGCATGCTAAATTCCTTATAAAATTATCTTTTAATCAATCTAATAAATTACTACCATAACAGCAGTTAAAACAGAGGGTCAACAAATAAAATACAACAATTTCAACAAGTTCTTAAGAATATTAATAGGTAACAAATGAAGAAAGAAAAGGTTAAGAAATTAATTTCATTTGGAATTCAATTTATAATTTCCTTTGGACTCTACTAAGAAATTCTGATTCATGATACATATGCTTTCTGATGATTACAGACATCAGTGACTGAGAACCGCCAAGCTGAACTGACTGAACTCGTACAACAACGGTACAAAGTCCATTGTTTTCTACTTTAATATTAGTATGCTTTTTACATTTCCATCTCTAAAGAAATTGCTATTACTTACCCTAATCTGTCATAGCTTAGCTAAATGACAAATTATCACAGTTTCCTTCCTTACTATTACCTAAATCATGCCTCACTCAGGAGAGCTGACTCTTTATCTCTTCCAAACTCCACATTCAGTGGCATCATGTTGGTACCTTGAAATTGGTCAAGGTGGGAGTATTTACACAACAGAACCCAGCAAATGCTACAAACAAAAGCTCCTGCTTTCTAAAGAGCCAGTTGTTAAACATTTACCAGCACACCACTGTGTATAACATAAATCTTTGGTCTAATTCTAGTCAGCTCCTAATACATTGGTATGAGGTAAAGGCAAGTACTGCCTCAAGTTACATAATTTTTCATTACCAACTATTCCTAAATTTATGAAAATAAATCCTATTTTTCCTTCCTAGAGCAAACTGAGTCAAAAAAGAAATGGTTACCTTAATACGCTTCCCAGGAATGAAGAATCAAGAGCTTCTATATAGCTCTAGGTTACATTGAACTGAGTATGCTTCACTCAAAACAAGTTATCAACAAGAGCTTAAATTTTTAAAATACCTTATGCTACTTACTAATATTCTGTTTCCTATATTTAACTTCTTAAGTTTTAACATCTAGAGATACTCTTTCACATTTCCTTTGAAATGTGAGTTTTGAGAAGATACATGACTTTCAAAATTTATGTTATTTAGTAAGAATCTTCCCCCTAACTTTTATAATTATACTATTTGTTTTTACCTCCAAACTTTGTGCTTCTGTTGACTCCTTCTCAAAGCTGGCATCCTTTAAAGATGACTCTAAGCCTTCATACTGAAAGAAAGCAACACTGTAAGTAAAAGGGCCGTAAATTTTATTCCAAACTACACCTGCCCTATGACCCACCAATTCCATGAGAAGGAAGAGTAAATCCTCACTGCAGAAAGATAACATTGCCCCCAGTTTCAAATTTACCACTATAATTTCTGTTATACTATTACTGATACTCAACATAAAATAATCTGGCATTCAAGAAAACAAGAGCTGACTGAGAACCAAGAGAAAAAAATGAGCAAGAGAGCAGACTCTTGGAGGATTCAGGTAATACAGTTCTCCTTCAGACATTAAAATAAGTAAGCTTGATATGTAAGGGGAACCAAAATAATTAAACCAGAAAAAAAGAACTACAAAAACGCCACACAAACTTTAGAACTGAAAAAGGAAATAAATGAAATTAAGATGGTTTAAAAGATGATTAGACACAGATGAAGACAATTAGTGAAATGGAAGCTAGATTAGAAGAAAACATCTAGACTGAAGTGTGAACAAAGAGATAAGAAACCCAGAAAAGAACATAAGAGATACATGGGATATAGTAAAAAACTAAAATACAAATATTTAAAATTACAGGAAGAGAAAAAAAAGAAAGCAATAACAATATTTGAAAAGGTTATGATCAAGAGTGTTACAAAACTAAAGAAAGTCATTAAGCCACAGATTCTAGAACATCATGAAGCCCACGGATGATAAATAGAAGAAACCACATCTAGACAACTAGTAACGCTGCTGAAAATCAAAGATAAAGAGAAAATCATAAAAGTAGCCAGATAGTTTCTTATAAAGTTATACAATACCTGCCCTATGACCTACCAATTCTAATACTAGATATTTACAAAAGAGAAATGAAAATATATACCCCCCACACACACACACACAAAAAGATAGAATGATCATAGCAACTTTATTCATAATAGCCAAAAGCTAGAAATAACCACATTAAGTGGTAAGTGGATAAAAAGAATTGTGATATGTTGATGTAATGCAAATTTACTTGCAAGTTAAAATAAAAAAACTACTAGTATATGCAACAACATAGTGAATCTCAAAAATACAATGCTAACTGAAAAAAGGCAGAAACAAAAGAGTATGATTTCATTTATACAAACTCTGAAACAGACAAAAACTAATTTATGGTGATAGAAATAAAAACAGTGGTTGCTGGCAGGGGTAGGGGACTGAGTGAAAATGAGCACAAGGGAAATATAAGGGTGATAGAAATGTTTTATGTATTGATGGAAGTGGTAGCTTCATGGGTGAATATACCTGTCGAAATTCACAGAACTGCATATTTAAGAATGTCTTTTTTATTATATGAAAATTATACCTCAATTTTTAAAATTGAAAGAGAAAAAATACAAAACAAGATCACCAAATTGCAATAAAACTTATAGCTGACTTTGACCCACAAACAACATGCCAAGGAAAAAAATCAGTAAAATGAGATGTCCAAAGTGCTTAAAGAAAATAACTGCAACTGCCAACTCAGACTTCTATAAACAGCATTATACAAAATGGAGAAATAAAGACGTAATCAGACAAACAAAAACTAAGAGAATTTATCAACAGTATATTCCAGAAAAGAAAAGACCAGGAAGTTTCTCTATCCTTCAGGAGGAAGGAAAATCATCCCAGATAGAAGGTGGAAACGAAAGAAAGAATAAAGAACAATGGAAAGAATAAATGTGTGGATAAATCCAAATGAATCTTGACTGTTTCAAAGAATAATAAAACGATTTGGAGGTTTATATAAATATAAAGTCAAAATACAGTGCAACAGGGCTTCCCTGGTGGCGCAGTGGTTAAGAATCTGCCTGCCAATGCAGGGGACATGGGTTTGAGCCCTGATCTGGGAAGATCCCACATGCCACGGAGCAACTAAGCCCGTGTGCCACAACTACTGAGCCTGCGCTCTACAGCCAGTGAGGCACAACTACTGAAGCCCATGTGCCTAGAGCCCATGCTCCGCAACAAGAGAAGCCACCACAATGAGAAGCCTGCGCACCGCAATGAAGAGTAGCCCCCACTTGCCAAAACCAGAGAAAGCCCGCGTGTAGCAACAAAGACACAACGCAGCCAAAAATGAAAATAAATTAATAATGAGAAGAAAAATACATAAATAAAAGGGGGCAAGTGGAATTAAAGCATTCTAAGATCTTTGCATTATCCAGTAAGTAGCAACAGCACAAATTTATATTAGAATTTAATAAATTAAGGATACATGTTGCAATCTCTAAGGTAACCATTAAAAAAATAAAATCTATAACAAATGCATTGATGTAGAAAATACTGAATTAATAAATGACTATTTCAATCCAGAAGAAAACAAGAGAAGAGAAAAAGCCACATGGGACAAGTGGGTCAAATAGAAAATAAACAGTTAAGATGGTAGATTTGACCCCTAATAAATTAGAATTACATTAAATGCAAATGAACTAAATAATCTAATTAAAAGATGTTTTTAGACTGATTAACAAAAGCAAAACCCATCTGTAGGTTGTTTCCAAAAGAGACAGCTTAAATAAAAGTATATAATAAGGTTGAAAGTAAAATAATGGGAAAAGATCTACCATGCAAATGTTCACCAAGTGAAAATTGGGATTGTTACACTGTATATCAGACAAAGTCAATTACAACAAATACAAAACAAAAAATGACAACCATCAGAATGTGAGAAAATATCTGCAAACAAAGCAACTAACAAGGGATTAATCTCCAAAATATACAAACAGCTCATGTAGTTCAATTATCAAAAAAACCCAAATAACCCAATCAAAAAATGGGCAGAAGATCTAAATAGACATTTCTCCAAAAAAAGACATACAGATGGCCAAAAAGCACATAAAAAGATTCTCAACATCACTAATTATCAGAGAAATGCAAATCAAAACCAGAATGAGGTATCACCTCACACTGGTCAGAATGGCCACCATCAAAAAATCTACAAACAATAAATGCTGGAGAGGGTATGGAGAAAAGGGAACCCTCTACACTGTTGGTGGGAATATAAATTGGTACAGCCACTATGGAGAACAGTAGGGAGGTTCTTTAAAAAACTAAAAATAGAACTACGATATGACCCAGCAATCTTACTCCTAGGCATGTACCCAGAGAAAACCGTATTTCAAAAAGATACATGCACCCCAATGTTCATTGCAGCACTGTTTACAATACAATAGCCAGGACATGGAAGTAACCTAAATGTCCATCAACAGAGGAATGGATAAAGAAGATGTGGTACATATATACAATGGAATATTACTCAGTCATTAAAAAGAATGAAATAATGCCATTTGCAGCAACATGGATCGACCTAGAGATTGTCATACTGAGTGAAGTAAGTCAGACACAGAAAGACAAATATCATATGATATTGCTTATATGTGGAATCTAAAAAAAGGGGTACAGGGGCTTCCCTGGTGGCGCAGTGGTTCAGAGTCCGCCTGCTGATGCAGGGGACACAGGTTCGTGCCCCGGTCCGGGAGGATCCCACATGCCGCAGAGCAGCTAGGCCCGTGAGCCATGGCCGCTGGGCCTGCATGCCCGGAGCCTGTGCTCCGTAACGGGAGAGGCCACAACAGTGAGAGGCTCGCGTACCGCAAAAAAAAAAAAAAAAAAGGGTACAAATGAACTTATTTACAAAACAGAAGTAGAGTCACAGATATAGAAAACAAACTTATGGTTACCAGGGGATAAGGAGAAGGAGGGATAAATTGGAGACTGGGGTTGACACATACACACTACTATATATAAAATAGATAACTAGTAAGAACCTGCTGTATAGGACAGGGAACTCTACTCAGTACTCTGTAATGGCCTATATGGGAAAAGAATCTAAAAAAGAGTGGATATATGTATATGTATAACTGATTCACTTTGGTGTACACCTGAAATTAACATTACATTGTAATAAATCAAATATACTCCAATAAAATTTTTTTAAAAAGGAATTACTACAAATAAAACAGGGGTATTCATAATGATAAAACGGTCAATCTAACTAAGAAAATAAATAATTTTAAACCTATATGCATCTAACATAGCCTCAATATACATAAAAATAATAAAACTAAGAGAAAAACAAATCTACAATATTAATGGGAAATTTTAACATATTTCTCTCAATAACCAATAGACGATATGAATAAAAAATTAACAAGTGACAATTTTTATATTTATATACCAATAAACTAGTAAATAAAATGGTATGGTATTGACACAAGGATAATAATATATATGTATGTATATTGTATACAAAACATTTACCAAAATCAATCTTATGCAAAGCCAGAAATTAAGAATCAACAAATAAAGGAGCGAAATCATACAAAGGATATTCTCTGAATTAAATATAATTAGGTAGAATTAGGCTAAAACTTAATAACAAATAAACTATTGGGAAATCCCCATATGTTAGGAAAGTAATAAATATCCTAACAAATAACCAATGTTTCAAAGAAAATATCACAATAAAATTTTTAAAATATTTTACACTGAATGATCAGGAAATCATGACATATCAAAACGAACAAGATGCTTTAATAAAAGCCAAACTTGCCAAGTAAATTATAACTTTAATGCAGAAATTATGAAAGAAGGCTAAAAACTCAATGATTTTAGTATCCATCCCAAGAAGTGATAAAAAAGAAAAGCAAGTAAACCAAAGAAAAGTTAAAAATGAAGTAATAAAGATAGTAATGAATTAGAAAGCAAATAAAGTAAAAAGAATCAACTGAGCCAAAAGATTGTTTTTTGGAAACACTAAAAAAGTTGCTAAACCACAGTCAAAGATAAGGTGACAGAGAGAAAGACAGACAATCAACCTACTGTCAGAAATAAAAGAGCAGACCTCTCTGAAGGTCCCACAAATGTTTAGAAAATAACAAGAGAATAAACACTATACCAGCAATGAGCAAATAAAAGATAATTTTTCAAAAATTCCATTTGCAGTAACATCAAAAAGAAAAAATACTTAGAAATAAATTTAGCAAAAGAAGTGTAAACCTAATACTCTGTGAACTACAAAATATTACAGAAATAAAGAAGACCTAAATAAATGGAAAGGCATCCCATATTCATGGATCAGAAGACATAATACTGCTAAGATGGCAATAACCCCAAACTGATCTACTGATTCAACATAAGCCCTATCAAAATCCCAGCTAATTTATTTGCAGAAATTGCAAGCTGATCCTAAAATTCATAGAAAATGCAAAAGGCTCAGAATGATCTTGCTTGAAAAGTTGGAGGACTTATACTTCCCAGTTTCAAACCTTACTGCAAAGCTACACGAATCAAGACAGTGTGAAACTGGCATTAAGGATAGACATATAAATCAATGAAATACAACTGAGAGCCCAGAAATGCACCCTCACAATTATGGTCAACTGATTTTCAACAAGGATGCCACAACAATTCAATGGGGAAAGATTAGTCATTTCAACAACAGTGCTAAGACAACTGGATATCCACATGCCAAAAATAAAGCTGGACCCCTACCTAATACAATATACAAAAATTAATTCAAAATAGATCAAAGATCTAAACATAAGAGCTAATCACATAAAACTTTTAGAAGGAAACACAGATGTAAATCTTTGTGACCTTGTTTTAAGCAACAGTTTCTTAGAAATGACACCAAAAGCATAACCAACAAAAGAAAAAACAGATAAACTGAGCATCACCAAAATTAAAAAGTTCTATGCTTCAAAGATACCACCAAGAAAGTGAGGAGAACATGCCACAGAATAAGAGAAAATATTTGCAAATTACATATCTGATAAGGGGCTCATATCTATAATATATAAAGTTAGAACTCAATAACAAAGACAAATAACCCTATTTAAAAATAGGCAAAGGGGGCTTCCCTGGTGGCACAGTGGTTAAGAATCCGCCTGCCAATGCAGTGGACATGGTTTTGAGCTCTGGGCGGGGAAGATCCCATATGCCACGGAGCAACTAAGCCCATGTGCCACAAATACTGAGCCTGCACTCTAGAACCCACAAGCCACAACTACGGAGGCCGCATGCCACAACTACTGAAGTCCGCATGCCTAGAGCCTGCGCTCTACAACAAAGAGAAGCCACCACAATGAGAAGCCTACACACCGCAACGAAGAGTAGCCCCCATGCACCGCAACTACAGAAAGCCTGTGCGCCACAACAAAGACCCAACGCAGCCAAAAATTAATTAATTAATTAATTTTTAAAAATTAAAAATAGGCAAAGGAACTGAGTAGACATTTCTCCAAAGAAAATATATAAATGCCAATAAGCAAATGAAAAGATGTTCAACATCACTAGCCATCAGGGAAACACAAATTAAAACCTCGCTGACACAACACTGTAAACCAACTATACTTCAATAAAATCAAAAAAAAAAAAAAGAAACACCTCATTGAGACACACTTCACATCAACTAGGATGGCTATAATCAAAAAGACATAATAACAAGTGTTGGGAGGGAATTCCTGAGGGGTCCAGTGGTTAGGACTCCACGCTTCCACTGCAGGGAGCACGGGTTCGATCGCTGGTTGGGGAACTAAGGTCTCACATGCTGCAAGGCGTGGCCAAAAAAAAAAACAAATGTTGGGAAAGATGTGGAGAAAACACAACATTCACAAACTGCTGGTGGAAATATAAACTAGCACAGCCACTGTGAAACACAATCTCGCAGTTCTTCAAAAAGTTACATATAGATCCAGCAATTCTACTCCTAGGTATATGCCTCAAAGAATTTAAAACATATATCCACACAAAAACTTGTACAAGAATGTCCACAACAGCATCATCTATAACAGCCAGAAAGTACAATAACCCAAATGTCCACCACCTGAAAAATGGATATATCAGTTGTGGTAGGGAATATTATTTGGCAAAAAAAGATATTAAGTATTGATACATAGTACAACTTGGATGAATCTTGAAAACATTATGCTAGGCTTAAAAAGCTAGTCACAAGGAAGCACATGTTGTATCATTCCATTTATGTAAAATGGAATCTAGAGTAGGCAAGTTTATAGAGACAGAAAGTAGATAAGCTGTCTAGGGCTTACAAGTAGGGGAGACTGGGTGAAGGGTGACAGCTTAAGAGATACAGGGTTTCTTTGGGGTGTAAAAAATATGTTTGAAAATATTTTGTGGTGGACATACAACTCTGTGAATATACTAAAAGCCATTCATTTGTACACTTTAAATAAATAGTATAGTATGTGGATCATACCCCCAAAAAGCTGTTAAAAATACTATACTATTTATAATAGTTTCAAAACTCATCAGATACCGGGGAATAAATCTAAGAAAAGATGTACAAGACCTCAACACAAAAATGTATGAACAATACTGAGAGAATTTTAAAAAGACATAAATAGAGGGATATACCACAGCCCACGGATAAACACTCAACACTGTAAAAAGGTAAATTCTCTCCAAATTAATCTATATATTCAATGCAATCCCAAACTCCTAAGAGGCTATGTGTATGTGTGCATGTGTAAACTGATGAAGTGATTTAAAATTTACACGAAAAGACAAAGTGCCAAGATGGCCAAGACAATCTTGAAAAACAAACCTGGAGGTTTATATTGTCAGACATCAAGATGTGCTAGGTAGACTTTAAAAAGCATGATATTCCAATAAAGATGTTAAAAAAATTTAAAAATTAAAAAAAAATAAAAATCATGGTATTGGTGCAAGGATATATTTTTTTTAAAAAAACAGACCAACAGAATAGAAAATATTATAGAAACAGACTCAGATATATACAGTCACATAACTTAAGACTACGACACTACAGAACAAAAGGAAAAGATGGTCTTTTAATAAATGGTACTGGTAAATTCAATAGCCACATGAAAAATATTGAATACTGGGCTTCCCTGGTGGCACAGTGGTTGAGTCCGCCTGCCAATGCAGGGGACATGGGTTCGTGCCCCGGTCCGGGAAGATCCCACATGCCACGGAGCGGCTGGGCCTGTGAGCCATGGCCGCTGAGCCTGCATGTCCGGAGCCTGTGCTCCACAACGGGAGAGGCCACAACAGTGAGAGGCCCGCATACCGCAAAAAAAAAAAATATTGACCACTGACCACCAATCACACCATCACAGATTCAATTCTAGATGGATTAAAGACTGATTAATTTAGGGCTGAACTGTTTCCCCTCAGAATGTGTATGTTGAAGCCCCAATACCTCAAAATGTGACTGTATTTGGAGACAGGCCCTTTAAAGGTCATTAAGTTAGGACTTCCCCAGAGGCGTAGTGGTTAAGAATCCACCTGCCAATTCAGGGGACACGGGTTCAAGCCCTGGTCTGGGAAGATCCCACATGCCGCAGAGCAACTAAGCCCATGTGCCACAACTACTGAGCCTGCGCTCTAGAGCCCGCGAGCCACAACTACTGAGCCCACATGCTACAACTACTGAAGCCCACGCACCTAGAGGCCGTGCTCCGCAACAAGAGAAGCCACCGCAATGAGAAGCCAGCGCACCGCAACAAAGAGCAGCCCCTGCTTGCCGCAACTAGAGAAAGCCTGCGGGTAGCAACAAAGACCCAACACAGCCAAAAATAAATAAAATTTAAAAAAAATAAAGTTTGTTAAGTTAAAATGAGCCCCTTGGATTAAGATAGGCCCTAATCCATCTTACTGTTGCCCTTACAAGAAGAGGAAATTTGGACACACTGAGAGACATCAGAAACGTGCACCTGCACAGAGAAAAGACAATGTGAGGACAGGGCAAGAAGATGACCAGTTATGTCAAAATGATAAGCCTCAGAAGAAACCAAACCTGCCAACACCTTGATTCTGGACCTCTAGCCTCCTAAACTGTGAAAAAAAATTAATTTCTATGTAAGTCATCCAGTCTGTAGTATTGTGTTATGGCAGTCCTAGCAAACTAGTACAAAGACTAAATGAGTAAAAAAATTAAGTTTCTAAAAGATAACACAGAAGAATATCTTCATACTCTTGAGTACACAAAAAAATTTAAGTAGGAAACAAATAACAGTCATCATAAAGAAAAGACTGAAAAATTAGACCAAGACACCATTTGAAATAAAAAGGCAAACCACAGAGTGCAAGAAGATATTTGCAATACGTATATCTGACAAAGGACTTGTATCCAAAATATACAAAAAAAATCCTACATATCAAAAGGAAAAAGAGAGATAAGCATACTTTTTAAAATGTGAAAAAAAAAAAACTAGGCAACATGACAAAAAGGATATCCAAATGGCCAATAATCATGAAAAGGTGATTAACCTCATCAGTCAGGGAAATGAAAACTGAAACTACAATGAGACATCACTATGCACCTACCACAATGGTTAAAATTTAGACTGGTAATATGAAAGCCACTGAAGTCTCACACTTTGCAAACCAAGCATGAGTGATCTTCAACTTACACAGAAGTAGCTGCATTGAAAAGTATCAAGTCTTCTGATTCTAACATGAATGTCAAAATTTTCAAAAACATCTTACCTCCTTTTGAACAACACTAAACTTTTCAAGTAGTTTACATTTTTCTTTGATCAGTGTAGAAAGTTCTGCAGCAAGCTTTTTCTCTCTTCCTAAAAACAGAGTTAATGCTATCATGTTTTTAAGTTGATTTAATTGTAAACAACAATGATGAGATCTAAAATAGAAAAAAGAGCTTACCCACATAAAGCCGGCTTCTAACCTGAAACAAATTTTTAACAAAAATTACATTAAAACACACACACATGCAAGCACATATAATTTATTTAACTTCTACTGCCAACTTAAAAACAAAAGGTTTGTTATTTCCTTAGTATAAATGTAAGTTCGCCAAAAAGTGTTCTATTTCCAATGAGAAAAATACATATGAAAGTCGTCCTTCTGAAGTCACATTGTGTATTAGCATATTAAAGCCTCTGAAAATAAGTCTACCTTAAAGATATCTGTTTCATTTCATTTAGCCAACTGCTCCTCAAACATATTTGACCCTAAAACAAACTACTTAAGGAAGCCCCTATATCATCTCCCCAGTAATGATATCCAAAATAACAGTTTGAAAAATGTTACCATGAGGCCATAGATCTGCTGACTATAAAGTAAAAAAACTTTTTTCTTCTTTAACCTCTCTCTCAAACAATGAAGGAAAAATTCCATTTATAAGGGAATCAGGTTTAGGACTAAGGTAATCTAAGTAGAGAAAACAGTGGGGACTTAAATGATCTACAGAAGATATACAGGAATAAAATTAAATAAAACAAGATTTAAAAGTCAAAGTACAGGGTTTATGTGGTGGTGCAGTGGCTAGGAATCTGCCTGCCAATGCAGAGGACACGGGTTCAAGCCCTAGTCTGGCAGGATCCCACATGCCGCGGAGCAGCTAGGCCCGTGTGCCATGGCTGCTGAGCCTGCGCTCTGGAGCCCATGAGCCACAACTACTAAGCCCGCGAGCCACAACTGCTAAGCCCGCGAGCCACAACTGCTGAGGCCTGCGTGCCTAGAGCCTGTGCTCCGCGGCAGGAGAGGCCACCGCAATGAGAAGCCTGCGTACCAAAGCAAAGAGTCGCCCCCACTCGCCACAACTAGAGAAAGCCCACGCACAGCAATGAAGACCCAATGCAGCCAAAAATAAAATAAAAATAAAATAAATTAATTAAAAAAGAAAGTCAAGGTACAATATAGTAGGTATAGATGAGGAACAATTAGTGAACTGAAACATCAGATTCAGAAACTATCTCAAAAGGTAACAGTAAACCATTAAAAAAAACAGGAAAAAAAAGTTAAGAGGGAAGTGAGAAGTAGAAGAGCCAACATCTTAAAAAAATAATAGTTCCAAAGAGGAAAAAAAAATGTAAAATGCAGAAGAAACTTCCCAGAATTAAAAAAGATAAAAGATTTCATATTTAAATATTCAAGAGAATTTAAAGAAATAAGAGAAAAATCAAACCTGAACATATTATATTGAAATAAGGATATCAAATTAAAAGCCTCCACAGAGAACAGATCACTTACAAATGAATAAGAATCACATTGACACTAGACCTTTCAAAAAGTAACATTAGATGTAAAAAGACAAGGAAGTAAAAGGATAGAACTTTGGACACAGAATGCTTGTATCAAACAAATTATCATTTCAGTGTGAAGACTTAATTCAAACATCCTCAAGCATACAAAAGGTTTGCCACACAAAGACCAACACTGAAAACAATCTAGAAAGAAGTATTCAAATATGGGAAGAATTAAATTCAGGAGCCCCTGCAAGAGATATGTCAATTATGGGTGATCAAATATCTTGGTAATATTTGTTGTTGTCTTGAGGACTGGAGAAGGGGTGGAGGAGAAAATAAAAAACAAAGAAACGGAAAAGGAAATATTTTTAGAACTAAAATTCTAGATTATACCAATATGAAAGGGGGTTGGAAAGTGAAAGAGACCAAGGGATGTGAGAGTATGCTAAATAAGGGTTTTGTTTTCTCAGAAGGAAGATTTACTTACAAATGTAGAAAAGAAACATTAAAAGTGGAACAAATTAATAAAGTATGCTAGAAGAAACTGGTCCAAATACATCAGTAATCAATAATCATAATATATGTAGATACACTAAACTCAGTGGAAAAACAGAGATTTTCAGATTATATAAAAGAAATTCATACAGAACTGAATTACTTTGCTGTACACCCAAAACTAATACATTGTAAATTAACTATACTCCAACAAAATAAAAATAAAAAAAGAAATTCATACAGGACATACATTAAGTAAAAGACCACAGAAAGACTGGAAAATATAAGGATGGAAAAAGACACATGAAATATTACCAAAAAGAAAACTGGTCTCGCTATACTAACATCAGATAAGAGACTTTAAGACAAAAGCATCGGAAGAGTTATAGAGGGTCACTAGTTATTGATAAAAGATTCAATCCACCAAGAAGAGATGTAGCAATTCTAAACATGTATCCACCTAACAAAATATCCTCAAAATATGTAAAGCAAGAATTGACAAAACTACAGAAAGTAACTGATAAATCCATCATGACAGTGGAATTCAGCCAACTTCACTCTTGACAGATGAAGGAAACAACAAAAAAAGAGCAAGAATATGTAATACACGAACCCCACAAATTAGATAATTAGCAAGCTTGACCTAATAATGGATGGATATAGAATGATATACATGTATCTGCTTTCAATAATAATCAGGAGCATAAAGAGCACAGAAAA
Organism: Phocoena sinus; assembly: GCF_008692025.1. Classification (NCBI taxonomy): domain Eukaryota; kingdom Metazoa; phylum Chordata; class Mammalia; order Artiodactyla; family Phocoenidae; genus Phocoena; species Phocoena sinus. The sequence continues at coordinate 117,893,343 of NC_045764.1, read as the reverse complement.
AGTCTACATGTATGTGGAACACTCATATGTAGCATGGCAGATGAATGGGAAGAAGGGAGACTATCCAACAAAGCTGGGAAAAAGGTTATATTGTGGGGGAAGGGGGGTGGGGAATTACACCAACTCCTTACCCCACACTAAACAAAAAATCAACTCAAGATGGATCAAGCAATTCTGTGTTAAAAGAAAACTGTTTTAATTAAGAATTTCTACTCATCACAAAACATCTTAAGAAAAATGAAAAGATGTTTCATACTGGGACATATGCAATATAGACAATCAACAAGGATATCATCAAGAATATATAAAGAACTCCTACAAATAAAAAATAAAACAACAAACTACTCAAAAGAAAAATGGGTATAAGACATAAATATTTCTCTGAAGAAAAAATACATATGGACAATAAATTTACTGAGTTTTCAATCTCACTAGTGATCAAGGAATACAAATCAGAACCATGGTTAAGATACCATTTAAGTGGCAAAAATAAAGAATTTCAACAATAACAGGTGTTGGAGATGACAGATCAAATGGATCTCTAGGACCTCTTATATACTACTGTTGGGAGTATAAATTGGTACAGACAATTTGGAAAAGAATTTGGTATTACGTTTTAAAAGCAGAACTTCCAATATACTATATAACCCAGTAATCTCACACCTAGTATATTCCCAAGAGAAACTTACAAATATACAACAGGAGACAAGTATAAGAAACTACCCAGCAGCATTATTTGTAATAGAAAAAAACCTGGAAACAACTCAAAGGCCCAAGACCATAAAATATATAAATTAATTGTAATATATTCTTACAATATAATATTCTTAAAACAATCAAAATGGGTCAAAAATATGGATGAATCTTAGCAATATAAGATGGAGTTAAAAAGTTCCAAAACATGACATATGGCATGAGACTAAGCAAAATTACTACACTTCTGAAGGATTTGTGTACATATGACCAAAAAAAAATTTTTTAAGGCATGGGAATAATTAACACAGGATCCAGAACAGGATTACCTCTAGTACAGGGAGGCAGGGGGATGAAATGAGGGAGGATCACCTAAATATAGGTGACAGTCAATATCTTTGATTCCAGGTTGGGTGGTATATTCACAGATGTATAGTATACTGTTAATAATAAACACAGACCCCAAATAATAAGCAAGTAAGAAATAAAGGTAGGTTTTGCTGTACACCTGAAACTTACACAACATTATAAATCAACAATACTCCAATAAAAAGTAAAAAAAAAAAAAAAAAAAGAAATAGAGGTAGGGTTTTAGTATTAGTGTGGAATACTCCTACAGAGAATTTTTTTAATTTTTATACTTTAAAAAATTCCTCTAAATCCATATTCAGTTTCTAGCAGCCACACATTAACATGAGTAGCACACATAACAATAACCTGTTTCCTTAAAACAAAAGATATGTTTCTCATATTACTTGTTCAACATGAAGACAGAACGAACATTCTCTTAGTATACAGAGCACTGGTTACTTACCGATCGAAAACTTCTCCACAAAAACAAAAGAATAGCAAAAAATCCAACAACAGTTGCACATATCACTAATTCCCATGGAAAACCATAGAAGTTAGAACCTGGTCTCATATCTTCAGGCAATGCTGCCACAACCTTCAAGACAAAGAAAATTAACCTCTTAGAAATACACTTTTGATAAAAACTGTTGATTACAAACTGCTAAACACTCAATTTTTCTGTGTCCTCCTGCAATCCCAAAATTCTTATGTTGAAACCTAATCCCCAGTGTGATGGTATCTGGAAGTAGGGCCCTTTGGAGGTGATTAGGTCATAAGAGTGCAGCCCTCAGAAATGGGATTAGTGACCTTAGAAAAGAGGCTCCAAGCTCCCTTGACACTTCTACCACGTGAGGTTATAATGAGAAGACTATGAACCAGAAGTGTGCCCTCACCACACACCAGATCCGTGGCATCTTTATCTTGGTGTTCCCAGCCTCCAGAACTGTGAGAAAAATGTTTGCTGTTTAAGCCACCCAGTCTATGGTATTTTGTTATGGCAGCCCCAACAGATTAAGACACAAACGTAAGTACAAGTTTACATGTAAATACTATTAACACCCTTTTCATGAAATGGGTACCAGACTATCACCAAACAGCAGGTATCAGAGGGTATTTTTCTGGCAATTTTCAACCACTATCACCAAGTGATGAAGGAAAGTAGTATGGTGAAATTTAATGATTTTCCGACCAGAGTTCTACAGAGATGCCTCAGAGCTTCTGAAAATGAGAGTAAGAGGAAAGAAGGCCAAAGAAAGAAGCTGAATCAGGTGGTCTTACCCTGATTCAACCAGTTTAGGCTTTTTCCATAGAGTATATGGGGTTCCATATAAGATTTCCCTATGGGGGGAAAAAATGGATCTGCTGCTTTATTAAAGTTTGAAAACCACTGATGAAACCTTGGGTTTAGAATTTGAATCCCTCTACCCTACCTCAGTGGCTCCCTTCTCTTACCTGTAATGGGAATAATGCTGTATGAATATGGAGTGCAGGTACTCAATAAAGGTAGCTGTTTCTATTAGTCCTTCTCCAAAGACCATGATCCTATAACCACAGCCTTTCCACATTATTTCTCTCCCTAACAAGTTTTCAGCACAAAACAGCTTAAGGCTTTTGCAGTTGCTTTTTTATTTCATGTTTCTCTGGGTCAGTTCATTATTCACTGTAATCCAATGAGGTTATTTTTTCTTTGTTACCAGGCCCCACATATTATTCAATCACATAAAAAGGTGAAAAGTAGGGGGGAAAAATACCCTTTTTTAAGAACAACCTCAAGTCTGATCAGGTTTGATTCTTTCCAGGGTTCAACCCAAAACCTCTATGGCAAATCTTCCCTTTTTAGGCCCCTTCTATCTAGAAAAACACCTTTTAATATCTATTCTCTTCTCCAAAATCTTTTTTGTAACTCTGACCCATATATGCTATCAACAGTTCATTAACCTGTATTAAATAAACCTGATTATACCTTTTCTAAAAAAAAAAAAATACCCCTTTACCCTGATCTCTGCCTCTGCCTCTCCCTACATTACCCTTGTTACCAGCTCACAGAATTGTGACATCGCTAGAAACAACCAGTGATTTAAAAAAAAAAAAAATCTATTTCTGCCTCTGAGTAAAAGAGGCATTTGACACACAATACTGGGAAGAAAAGATGCTTTCTTTACAGTTTACATATTCTCCAACCATCTTACTTTCAGCTAACTATGTCAAAACATAGAATGCACATCACTTCAAAAACCTAATGATCGGAATGATTTCTTTACAACACTACAACACTTTAAGAGATAATTCTAAAAGCATCTCTCAGATTAAACATGTAATTATCTTTAGTATAGTGATACTTCTTAAATCCAATAACATTTTATCAGTCCTTCTATTCTGAAAGGAGATGGTAAATTCTAGGTTAAAGCCTTGAGCTGGTGGAATCTGGTGGGATCTGGTGGACTGAGGAATAGCAAAGAATCTGAGTCTCAAGAATGCATCTCAAATCCATTGCTCAGGTCTTAATTATGCTGGTTTTCTCATGGAGATTTTTCACCCTTAAATTTTAACTAAAATATAGAACCCTATCTCACAAAAGCATAGAAAGAATAACCAAATTTATCAAACATCAATAAATATAATGCAATACACAATTACACATGATTTGATAAACTGGTCCTAAATTTTAGAAGTAATAGGTAACCCTCCATACAACATGGTAGTGATTAATCACAGAACACGTAAAACCTATTCCACTCCTAAACGTGAGTATTAAAGGAATTCTAGACCACGTAACTTAAAAGAAGCAATTAATCAAGTTGACAAAATACAGTGAGGTTAAATTAAAATTATTTTTCATTTTACCTCAAATAAATATTATATTAATAAAAACAACATAATAAGATGTCAATATACAGGCCCTGATAATACTTGACTGTAATGCAAAGTTTTATGAACCTACAATCTCCAATACATAAAACTTAAAATATAATTTCCACTTTACATAAAGAGATTTTTTCCTGTAATTAGTGATAAACCACCAAAAAGTTTAAAAGGGGCACTGATTCACTCATTATTCATAATCAAGTTTGATAAAAACTATTTTTAGTATATCCCTTTCTTAAATTTTTTTTCTTTACAAAAAATGTAAACTTGTAATCATTAATAATTCTCCCTTTAAAAGGCTATCAAAAGAGCTTTAGAATCAAAAAGAGCTAAGGCAGAATAAGAGTTCAACCCAAACAAGATGAAACACGATCTGTAAAATTAATAATTACCTCACAAGAAGCAGTTAACATTCATTCAGTCATTCATCCATCTACCCAGCAACTAATTCCACATTTATTAACAAGTTACATTCCAGACACTTTTAAAAACATACTATTTTCATTTTATCCATTTCCATTGTTTTAACGGAAACTAAACACTAAAACCACTATGCTAATAACTCACAAATCTGTGACTCCAACTCTGAGTTTTATAATACCAGTTTATTGGACAAATCTACATGGATGTCCTGGAGGGGGTCACTGTACAGAAAGATCGTCTGATACAGTCTATGTTCTACTGAAACGGGAAAGCTTCCTGCAAATAGTTATGATATCATCCTTAATGTGGTGAGGGAAGTGATCATTCCCAAAGCCAACCATACAGATAAAGGGAGAGGACCTCTAAAAGGAAACCAGTATCTGATCTTAAGCTGGTAAAACAACTATTTCTACTTCGGTCATTCTCTCTTAGGACCTGGACATTGAGGAAGGTAGGGGTAAGGATGGATGCTAAAATGGTACCTAGCCCATAAAAATATGCCAGGTCCTGGGACTTCCCTGGTGGTCCAATGGTTAAGAATCTGCCTTCCAACGTAGGGAACACAGGTTCGATCCCTAGTCAAGTAACTAAGAGCCCACATGCCACGGGGCAACTAAGCACACACACTCTAGAGCCCATGCACCACAACTAGAGAGCCTGTGTGCCACAACTAGAGAGTCCGTGTGCTTCAACAAAGAGCCCATGTGCTGCAATGAAAGATCCGACACAGCCAAATAAATAAATAAATATTAAAATATAAATATATGCCAGGTCCTAAAATGGGACACAGGCTGGAGAGGACGGTATATTATTAAGACTAAACTGTCTGATTCTTATTCTTCTCCTTTCTTTTTTTTTTACCCTCAGTATACAACCACTTAGTAAAGGTTTACTTAAATGTTTCAGTCTTGTTTCAGCCTTGTTTCAGCAGCCTTATCAGATATTAGGCTTAGCCTAACGTTCTAAATAAAGGCAGGGCAGGGTTATAAACACATTTTTGTTTATAACTCCCTTTTTCTCTATCTAATTTAAAACACAATTGCATAATGCAATAATTAGAAATTTATTTTGTTGGATGTAAAATACATAAAGATGTAAATTGTAACAAAAACAGCATACAGAATGCAAGGATGGAACTATATAGGAGAAAAGTTGTTGACATTAGGTGGATTAACCCAAAGTAAATCATTATAAATCAAACACATACAGTTAAGGGGTGGGGAGGGGGAACACTAAAATGGCACAGTATAAAACATCTATATAACACAAAAGAAACGGAGGAACTAAGAAACAAAAAAGACCTAAGAAATATAGAAAATAGCAAAATGGCAGAAGTATCACTAATTATATTAAATGTAAATGGGCTATACTGTCCAACTAAATGGCAGAGATTGGCAGAACGGACAAAAAAAAAACATGTTCCAACTATATGCCATCTACAAGACACATACTTTAGGTTAAAACACATAAACAGGTTGAAAGATGGAAGAAGAGGCAAGACTAGTTCAAGATGGCGGAGTACAAGGACGTGTTCTCACTCCCTCTGGTGAGAGCACCGGAATCACAACTAACTGCTGAACAATCATCAACAGGAAAACACTGGAACTCATCAAAAAAGATACCCCAAATCCAAAGACAAAGGAGAAGCCACAATAAGACGGTACGAGGGCGCAATCACAATAAAATCAAATCCCATAAATGCTGGGTGGGTGACTCACAAACTGGAGAACAATTATACCACAGAAGTCCACCCACTGGAGTGAAGGTTGTGAGCCCCACATCAGGCTTCCCAATCTGGGGGTCTGGCAATGGGAGGAGAAATTCCTAGAGAATCAGACTTTGAAGACTAGTAGGATGTGATTGCAGGACTTCGACAGGACTGGGAGAAACAGAGACTCCACTCTTGGAGGGCACACACAAAGTAGTGTGCACATCGGGACCCAGAGGAAGGAGCAGTGACCCCAGAGGAGAATAAACCAGACCTACCTGCTAGTGCTGCAGGGTCTCCTGCAGAGGTGGGGGGTGGCTGTGTCTCACTGTGAGAACAAGGACACTGGCAGCAGAAGTTCTGGGAAGTACTCCTTGGCGTGAGACCTCCCATAGTACACCATTAGCCCCACCAAAAAGCCTGGGTAGGCTCCAGTGTTGGGTTGCCTCAGGCCAAACAACCAACAGGGAGGAAACCCAGCCCCACCCATCACAGACAAGCAGATTAAAGTTTTACTGAGCTCTGCCCTATAGAGCAACAGCCAGCTCTACCCACAACCAGTCCCTCCCATCAGGAAGCTTTCACAAGCCTCTTAGATAGCCTAATCCACCAGAAGGCAGACAGCAGAAGCAAGAACAACTACAATCCTGCAGCCTGTGAAACAAAACCACATTCACAGAAAGAGAGACAAGATAAAAAGGCAGAGGGCTATGTACCAGATGGTGGAACAAGATAAAACCCCATAAAAACAACTAAATGAAGTGGGGATAGGTAACCTTCCAGAAAAACAATTCAGAATAGCAAAAGTGGGAGAAGGGGAAGAAGGCGGAATAGTAAGATGCGGAGATCACCTTCCTCCCCACAGATACATCAGAAATACATCTACACGTGGAACAACTCCTACAGAACACCTACTGAACGCTGGCAGAAGACCTCAAACCTCCCAAAAGGCAAGAAACTCCCCACGTACCTGGGTAGGGCAAAAGAAAAAACAATAAAGAGAGACAAAAGAATAGGGGCAGGACCTGCACCAGTGGGAGGGAGCTGTGAAGGAGGAAAGGTTTCCACACACTACGAAGCCCCTTCGCGGGCAGACACTGCGGGTGGCGGAGGGGGTAAGCTTCGGAGCCGCGGAGGAGAGCACAGCAACAGGGGTGCGGAGGGCAAAGCGGAGAGATTCCCGCACAAAGGATTGGTGCCAACCGGCACTCACCAGCCTGAGAGGCTTGTCTGCTCACCTGCCAGGGCGGGCAAGGCTGGGAGCTGATGCTCGGGTTCGGTCGGGGCACAGGGAGAGGACTGGGGTTGGCAGTGTGAACAGAGCCTGAAGGGGTTAGTGCACGATGGCTAGCCACGGGGGAGTCCGGGGAAAAGTCTGGACCAGCCGAAGAGGCAAGAGACTTTTACTTCCCTCTTTGTTTCCTGGTGCTCAAGGAGAGGGGATTAAGAGCGCTGCTTAAAGGAGCTCCAGAAAGGGGCGCGAGCCGCGGCTAACAGCACAGACCCCAGAGACGGGCATGAGACGCTAAGGCTGCTGCTGCCGCCACCAAAAAGCCTGTGTGTGAGCACAGGTCACTATCCACAACTCCCTTCCAAGGAGCCTGTGCAGCCCGCCACTGCCAAGGTCCCAGGATCCAGGGACAACTTCCTCCGGAGAACGCACGGCGCGCCTCAGGCTGGTGCAATGTCATGCTGGCCTCTGCCGCCGCAGGCTCGCCCCGCACTCTGTACCCCTCCCTCACCCCGGCCTGAGTGAGCCAGAGCCCCCGAGTCAGCTGCTCCTTTAACTCCATCCTGTCTGAGCGAAGAACAGATGCCCTCTGGCGACCTACACGCAGAGACAGGGCCAAATCCAAAGCTGAGTCCCGGGAGCTGTGCGAACAAAGAAGAGAAAGGGAAATTTCTCCCAGCAGCCTCAGGACCAGCGAATTAAATCTCCACAATCAACTTCACATACACTGCATCTGGGGAATACCTGAATAGACAATGAATCATCCCAAATTGAGGAGGTGGACTTTAAAAGCAACATTTATTATTTTTTCCCCTTTTCCTCTTTTTGTGAGTGTGTATGCATATGCTTCTGTGTGAGATTTTGTCTGTAGAGCTTTGCTTTCACCATTTGCCCTAGGGTTCTATTTGTTTTTTGCTTTTTTTTTTACTTAAAAAAAATTTTTTTTCTTAATAATTATTTTATATTTTACTAACTTTATTTTATTTTTTTCTTACTTTTATTTTCTTTTATCCTCTTTCTTTCTTTCTACTTCTTCTCCCTTTTATTCTGAGCCATGTGGATGAAAGGCTCTTGGTGCTGCAGCCAGGAGTCAGTGCTGTGCCTCTGAGGGGGGAGAGCCAACTTCAGGACACTGGTCCACAAGAGACCTCCCAGCTCCACATTAATATCAAACGGCGAAAATCTCACAGAGATCTCCATCTCAACACCAACACCCAGCTTCACTGAACGACCAGCAAGCTACAGTGCTGGATACCCTATGCCAAACAACTAGCCAGAAAGAAACACAACCCCACCCATTAGCAGAGAGGTTGCCTAAAATCATAACAAGTCCACAGACACCCCAAAACACACCACCAGACGTGGACCTGCCCACCAGAAAGACAAGATCCAGCCTCATCCACCAGAACACAGGAACTAGTCCCCTCCACCAGGAAGCCTACACAACCTACTGAAGCAACTTTAGGCACTGGGGACAAACACCAAAAACAACAGGAACTATGAAACTGCAGCCTGCGAAAAGGAGACGCCAAGCACAGTAAGTTACGCAAAATGAGAAGGCAGAAAAACACACAGCAAATGAAGGAGCAAGATAAAAACAAACCTGACCTAACAAATGAAGAGGAAATAAGCAGTCTACCTGAAAAAGAATTCAGAATAATGATAGTAAAGATGATCCAAAATCTTGGAAATAGAACAGAGAAAAAAGCAAGAAACATTTAACAAGGACCTAGAAGAACTAAAGATGAAACAAGCAATGATGAACAACACAATAAATGAAATTAAAAATACTCTAGAAGGGATCAATAGAAGAATAACTGAGGCAGAAGAACGGATAAGTGACCTGGAAGATAAAATAGTGGAAATAACTACTGCAGAGCAGAATAAAGAAAAAATGAAAAGAATTGAGGACAGTCTCAGAGACTTCTGGGACAACACTAAATGCACCAACGTTTGAATCATAGGGGTTCCAGAAGAAGAAGAGAAAAAGAAAGGGACTGAGAAAATATTTGAAGAGATTAAAGTTGAAAACTTCCCTAATATAGGAAAGGAAATAGTTAATGAAGTCCAGGAAGCAGAGTCCCATACAGGATAAATCCAAGTAGAAACACTCCAAGACACATATTAATCAAACTGTCAAAAATTAAATACAAAGAAAACATATTTAAAAGCAGCAAGGGAAAAACAACAAATAACACACAAGGGAATCCCCATAAGGTTAACAGCTGATCTTTCAGCAGAAACTCTGCAAGTCAGAAGGGACTGGCAGGACATATTTAAAGTGATAAAGGAGAAAAACCTACAACCAAGATTACTCTACCAAGCAAGGATCTCATTCAGATTTGATGGAGAAATTAAAACCTTTACAGACAAGCAAAAGCTGAGAGAGTTCAGCACCACCAAACCAGCTTTACAACAAATGCTAAAGGATCTTCTCTAGGCAAGAAACACAAGAGAGAAGAAAAGACCTACAATAACTAACCCAAAACAATTAAGAAAGTGGTAATAGGAACATACATATCGATAATTACCTTAAATGTAAACGAATTAAATTCTACCACCAAAAGACACAGATAGGCTGAATGGATACAAAAACAGGACCCATATATATGCTGTCATATATATATACAAGACACCCACTTCAGACGTAGAGACACATACAGACTGAAAGTAAAGGGATGGAAAAAGATATTCCATGCAAATGGAAACCAAAAGAAAGCTAGAGTAGCAATTCCCATATCAGACAAAATAGACTTTAAAATAAAGACTATTATAAGAGACAAAGAAGGACACTACATAATGATCAAGGGATCGACCCAAGAAGAAGATATAACAATTGTAAATATTTATGCACCCAACATAGGAGCACCTCAATACATAAGGCAAATACTAAGAGCCATAAAAGGGGAAATCGACAGTAACACATTCATAGTAGGGGACTTTAACACCCCACATTCACCAATGGACAGATTATTGAAAATGAAAATAAATAAGGAAACAGAAGCTTTAAGTGATACATTAAACAAGATGGACTTAATTGATATTTATAGGACATTCAATCCAAAAACAACAGAATACACATTTTTCTCAGTGCTCATGGAACATTCTCCATAGATCATCTCTTGGGTCACAAATCAAGCCTTGGTAAATTTAAGAAAACTGAAATTGTATCAAGTACTTTTCCGACACAACGCTATGAGACTACATATCAATTACAGGAAAAGATCTGTAAAAAATACAAACACATGGAGGCTAAACAATACACTATTTAATAACGAACTAATCACTGAACAAATCAAAGAGAAAATCAAAACATACTAAGAAACAAATGACAATGGAGACACGACAACCCAAAACCTGTGGGATGCAGCAAAAGCAGTTATAAGAGGGAAGTTTATAGCAATACATTCCTATCTTAAGAAACAGGAAACACCTCAAATAAACAACCTAACCTTGCACCTAAAGCAATTAGAGAAAGAAGAACAAAAAAAACCCAAAGTTAGCAGAAGGAAAGAAATCATAAAAATCAGATCAGAAATAAATGAAAAAGAAATGAAGGAAACAATAGCAAAGATCAATAAAACTAAAAGCTGGTTCTGTGAGAAGATAAAAAAAATAGATAAACCATTAGCCAGACTCATCAAGAAAAAAAGGGAGAAGACTCAAATCAATAGAATTAGAAATGAAAAAGGAGTAGTAACAACTGACACTGCAGAAATACAAAAGATCATGAGAGATTACTACAAGCAACTCTATGCCAATAAAATGGACAACCTGGAAGAAATGGACAAATTCTTAGAAATGCACAACCTGCCAAGCCTGAATCAGGAAGAAACAGAAAATATGAACAGACCAGTCACAAGCACTGAAATTGAAAATGTAACTAAAAATCTTCCAACAAACAAAAGCCCAGGACCAGATGGCTTCACAGGTGAATTCTATCAAACATTTAGAGAAGAGCTAACACCTATCCTTCTCAAACTCTTCCAAAATATAGCAGAGGGAGGAACACTCCCAAACTCATTCTTCGAGGCCACCATCACCCTGATACCAAAACCAGACAAAGATGTCACAAAGAATGAAAACTACAGGCCAACATCACTGATGAACATAGATGCAAAAATGCTCAACAAAATACTAGCAAACAGAATCCAACAGCACATTAAAAGGATCACACACCATGATCAAGTGGGGTTTATTCCAGGAATGCAAGGATTCTTCAATATACACAAATCTATCAATGTGATAAACCATATTAACAAATTGAAGGAGAAAAACCATATGATCATCTCAATAGATGTAGAGAAAGCTTTCGACAAAATTCAACACCCATTTATGATAAAAACCCTCCAGAAAGTAGGTATAGAGGGAACTTTCCTCAACATAATAAAGGCCATATATGACAAGCCCACAGCAAACATCATCCTCAATGGTGAAAAACTGAAAGCATTTCCAATAAGATCAGGAACAAGACAAGGTTGCCCACTCTCACCACTCTTATTCAACATAGTTTTGGAAGTTTTAGCCACAGCACTCAGAGAAGAAAAGGAAATAAAAGGAATAGAAATCAGAAAAGAAGAAGTAAAGCTGTCACTGTTTGCAGATGACATGATATTATACATAGAGAATCCTAAAGATGCTACCAGAAAACTACTAGAGCTAATCAATGAATTTGGTAAAGTAGCAGGATACAAAATTAATGCACAGAAATCTCTGGCATTCCTATACACTAACGATGAAAAATCTGAACGTGAAATCAAGAAAACACTCCCATTTACCATTGCAACAAAAAGAATAAAATATCTAGGAATAAACCTACCTAAGGAGACAAAAGACCTGTATGCAGAAAATTATAAGACACTGATGAAAGAAATTAAAGATGATACAGATAGATGGAGAGATATACCATGTTCTTGGATTGGAAGAATCAACATTGTGAAAATCACTCTACTACCCAAAGCAATCTACAGATTCAATGCAATCCCTATCAAACTACCACTGGCATTTTTCACAGAACTAGAACAAAAAAATTCACAATTTGTATGGAAACACAAAAGACCCCGAATAGCCAAAGCAATCTTGAGAACGAAAAACGGAGCTGGAGGAATCAGGCTCCCTGACTTCAGACTATACTACAAAGCTACAGTAATCAAGACAGTATGGTACTGGCACAAAAACAGAAAGATAGATCAATGGAACAGGAGAGAAAGCCCAGAGATAAACCCACGCACATATGGTCACCTTATCTTTGATAAAGGAGGCAGGAATGTACAGTGGAGAAAGGACAGCCTCTTTAATAAGTGGTGCTGGGAAACGTGGGCAGGTACATATAAAAGTATGAGATTAGAACACTCCCTAACACCATACACAAAAATAAGCTCAAAATGCATTAAAGGCCTAAATGTAAGGCCAGAAACTATCAAACTCTTAGAGGAAAACATAGGCAGAACACTCTATGACATAAATCACAGCAATATCCTTTTTGACCCACCTCCTAGAGAAGTGGAAATAAAAACAAAAATAATCAAATGGGACCTAATGAAACTTCAAAGCTTTTGCACAGCAAAGGATACCATAATCAAGACCAAAAGACAACCCTCAGAATGGGAGAAAATATTTGCAAATGAAGCAACTGACAAAGGATTAATCTCCAAAATTTACAAGCAGCTCATGCAACTCAATAACAAATAAACAACCCAATCCAAAAATGGGCAGAAGACCTAAATAGACATTTCTCCAAAGAAGATATACAGACTGCCAACAAACACCAGAAACAATGCTCAACATCATTCATCCTTAGACAAATGCAAATCAAAACTACAATGAGATATCATCTCACACCAGTCAGAATGGCTATCATCAAAAAATCTAGAAACAATAAATGCTGGAGAGGGTGTGGAGAAAAGGGGACACTCTTGCACTGCTGGTGGGAATGTGAAGTGGTACAGCCACTATGTAGGACAGTATGGAGGTTCCTTAAAAAACTACAAATAGAACTACCATATGACCCAGCAATCCAACTACTGGGCATATACCCTGAGAAAACCATAATTCAAAAAGAGTCATGTACCAAAATGTTCATTGCAGCTCTATTTACAATACCCAGGAGATGGAAACAACCTAAGTGTCCATCATCAGATGAATGGATAAAGAAGATGTGGCACATACATACAATGGAATATTACTCAGCCATAAAAAGAAACGAAATGGAGTTATTTGTAGTGAGGTGGATGGACCTAGAGTCTGTCATACAGAGTGAAATAAGTCAGAAAGAGAAAGACAAATACCATATTCTAACACATATATATGGAATCTAAGGGGAAAAAAATGCCATGAAGAACCCAGGGGTAAGACAGGAATAAAGACACAGACCTACTAGAGAATGGACTTGAGGATATGGGGAGGGGGAAGGGTAAGCTGTGACAAAGTGAGAGAGTGGCATGAACATATATACACTACCAAACGTAAAACAGATAGCTAGTGGGAAGCAGCTGCATAGCACAGGGAGATCGGCTCAGTGCTTTGTGACCACTTAGAGGGGTGGGATAGGAAGGGTGGGAGCGAGGGGTAAGTGATATGGGAAAATATGTGTGTGTGTGACTGATTCACTTTGTTATGAAGCAGAAACTAGCACACCATTGTAAAGCAATTATACTCCAATAAATATGTAAATATATATATATATATATTAAAAAAAGAATAACAATAGTGAAGATGATCCAGGACCTCGGAAAAAGAATGGAGGCAAAGATCGAGAAGATTCAGGAAATGTTTAACAAAGACCTAGAAGAATTAAAGAACAAACAAACAGAGATGAACAACACAATAACTGAAATGTAAACTACACTAGAAGGAATCAATAGCAGAATAACTGAGGCAGAAGAACAGATAAGTGACCCGGAAGACCGAATGGTGGAATTCACTGCTGCAGCACAGAAGAAAAAGGAATGAAAAGAAATGAAGACAGCCTAAGAGACCGCTGAGACAACATTAAATGCAACAACATTTGCATTCTCCTTCTGGGGTCCCAGAAGGAGAAGAAAGAGGAAAAGGACCCGAGAAAATATTTGAAAAGATTATAGTCGAAAACTTCCCTAACATGGGAAAGGAAACAGTCTCCCAAGTCCAGGAAGTGCAGAGAGTCCCAGGCAGGATAAACCCAAGGAGGAACACACCAAGACACACAGTAATCAAATTAACAAAAATTAAAGACAAAGAAAAATTATTGAAAGCAGTAAGGGAAAAATGACAAATAACATACAAGGGAACTCCCATAAGGTTAACAGCTGATTTCTCAGCAAAAACTCTACAAGGCAGAAGGGAGTGGCATGACATATTTAAAGTGATGAAAGGGAAGAACCTATAACCAAGATTACTCTACCTGGCAAGGATCTCATTCAGATTCAATGGACAAATCAAAAGCTTTACAGACAAGCAAAAAGCTAAGAGAATTCAGCACCACCAAACCAGCCCTACATCAAATGCTAAAGAAACTTCTCTAAGTGGGAAACACATGAGAAGAAAAGGACCTACAAAAACAAACCCAAAACAATTAAGAAAATGGTAATAGGAACATACATATCAATAATTACCTTAAACGTGAATGGATTAAATGCCCAACCAAAAGACACAGGCTTGCTGAATGTATACAAAAACAAGACCCATATATTTGCTGTCTACAAGAGACCCACTTCAGACCTAGGGACACATACAGACTGAAAGTGAAGGGATGGAAAAAGATATTTCATGCAAATGGAAAACAAAAGAAAGCTGGAGCAGCAATACTCATATCACATAAAATAGACTTTAAAATAAAGAATGTTACAAGAGACAAGGAAGGACACTACATAATGATTAAGGGATCAAACCAAGAAGAAGATATAACAATTATAAATATATATGCATATATATGCACACAACATAGGAAAACCTCAATACATAAGGCAACTGCTACCAGCTATAAAAGAGGAAATCGACAGTGACACAGTAATAGTAAGGGACTTTAACACCTCACTTACACAAACGGACAGATCATGCAAACAGAAAATTAAGAAGGAAACACAAGCTTTAAATGACACAATAGGGCCTTCCCTGGTGGCGCAGTGGTTGAGAGTCCGCCTGCCTATGCAGGGGACACGGGTTCGTGCCCCGGTCCGGGAGGATCACACAAGCTGCGGAGCGGCTGGGCCCGTGAGCCATGGCCACTGAGCCTGCGCATCCGGAGCCTGTGCTCCGCAATGGGAGAGGCCACAACAGTGAGAGGCCCGTGTATCGCAAAAAAAAAAAAAAAAAAAATGACACAATAGACCAGATAGATTTAATTGACATTTATAGGACATTCCATCCAAAAACAGCAGATTACACATTCTTCTCAAGTGCGCATGGAACATTCTCCAGGATAGATCACATCATGGGTCACAAATCAAGCCTCAGTAAATTTAAGGAAACTGAAATCATATCAAGCATCTTTTCCAACCACAATGCTATGAGATTAGGAATCAATTACAAGGAAAAGAACGAAAAAACACAAACATATGTAGGCTAAACAATACGTTATTAAATAACCAAGAGATCAGTGAAGAAATCAAAGAGGAAATCAAAAAATACCTAGAGAAAAATGACAATGAAAACACGATGACCCAAAACCTATGGGATGCAGCAAAAGCAGTTCTAAGAGGGAAGTTTATAGCAATAAAATCCTACCTTAAGAAACAAGAAACATCTCAAATAAACAACCTAACCTTACACCTAAAGCAATTAGAGAAAGAAGAACAAAAAAACCCCAAAGTTAGCAGAAGGAAAGAAATCATGAAGATCAGAGCACAAATAAATGAAATAGAAACAAAGAAAACAATAGCAAAGATCAATAAAACTAAAAGCTGGTTCTTTCAGAAGATAAACAAAATTGATAAACCATTAGCCAGACTCATCAAGAAAAACAGGGAGAGGACTCAAATCAATAAAATTAGAAATGAAAAAGGAGAAGTTACAACAGACACTGCAGAAATACAAAGCATCCTAAGAGACTACTACAAGCAACTCTATGCCAATAAAATGGACAACCTAGAAGAAATGGACAAATTCTTAGGAAGGTATAACCTTCCAAGACTGAAGCAGGCAGTAATAGAAAATATGAACAGGCCAATCTCAAGTAATGAAATTGAAACTGTGATTAAAAGTCTTCCAACAAACAAAAGTTCAGGACCAGATGGCTTCACAGGTGCCTTCTATCAAACATTTAGAGAAGAGCTAACACCCATCCTTCTCAAACTCTTACAAAGGCTCAAGAGGGAGGGGATATGGGGATATATGTATACATATAGCTGATTCACTTTGTTTTACAGCAGAAACTTACACAACACTATAAAGCAAAAATACTCCAATAAAGATAAAAACAAACAAACATTGGTTTTGGGGGGGGAAGAAAATCAACAAAATCTAGCAACAAAATTGACAAATCTGTAGCTAGATTAACCAAGAAAAAGAGAAGACTCAAATTACTAAAACCAGTAAGTAAAGTATTACTAGCAATCTTACAGAAATGAAAAAGATCTTAAGAACAATAGTATGTCAACAAACTACATAACCTAGGTGAAAATGACAAATTACTAAAAACACATAAACTATTAAACCTAACTCAAGAAGAAATAGAAAATCTGATTAGACCTAAAACGAATAAACAGACTGAGTTAGTACAGTTGTCCCTTCATATCCATGGGTTCTACAGCCACAGATTCAACTAACTGTAGATTAAAAAAAAAAAATTTTTTTTCATTTCCAGAAAGTTCCAAAAAGGAAAACTTAAATTTGCCACACACTGGCAACTACTTACACAGCATTTACATTTTATTCAGTATTATAAGGAATCTAGAGATTATTTAAAATATACAGGAGAAAGGATGTGCATACGTTATTTACAAATACTATGCCATTTTATGAAAGGGACTTGAGCATCCTCCGATTTTGGTATTCATGGGGATCCTGGAACCAATTCCCTGTGGATACCAAAAAGAATAACCCAGGGCCAGTTGGATTCAGTAGTGAATTATACCAAAAGTTTACTGAAGAATTAACACCAATCATTCTCAAACTCTTCCAGAAAATAAAAGAGGAGGAACTCTTCCTAACTCATTCATTCTATGAAGCCAGTATTACCCTGATATGATAGTCAGACAAATACATCACAAGAAAAGAAAACCACACATCAATATTTGTTATAAATATAGATGCAAAATCCTCAACAAAATACTAGCAAAGCAAATCCAGCAGCATGTAGAAACAATTATATATCATGACAGTGGAATTTATTCCAAGAATACAAGGTTGGTTCAACATACAAAACTAAACCAATAAACACAATATTAAAAGAATAAAGAAGGAAAAAACCCATGATCACTCAACAGACAAAGAAAAGAGATTTAAAAAAATCCAACACCCTTTCAGGATCAAAGCACTCAACAAACTAGGACTGAAGGGAACTTCCTCAACCTTATAAGGGGCATCTATGAAAAACTCACAGCTCACATACTTAACAGTGAAAGGCTGAAAGCTTTCACCTTAAGACCAGTAACAAGACAGGGATGTTCACTCTGTCCACATTGATTCAACATCGTACTAGAGATTCTAACCAGGCAATTAGGCAAGAAAAAAATAAAAGGCACCAGACTGGGGGGAAAAAAAAAGTAAAACTATCTCCATTTGAAGATGATATAATCTTACACATAAAAAAAAAAATCCTAAACCATACATACACACACACACACACACACACACACACACACACACAAACTATTAGAGCTAACAAGCTCAGGAAAGCTGTAGGATACAAAATCAAAAGAGAAAAATCAGTCATATTTCTATACAACAGCAATGAGACACCTGAAAATAAAATTAAGAAAACATTTCCATTTACAATAGAAAAAAAAAGAATAAAATACTTAGGAATAAATTTAACAAAGTTAAGTGGAAATCTTATACTCTGAAAACTACAAAACACTGTTGAAAGAAAGTAAATAAGATCTAAATAAATGGAAACACATCACATGTTCATAAATTGGAAGACTTAATATTGTCAAAATGGCATACTCTCCAAATTTATGTAGAGTCAATGTAATCCCCATCAAAATTCCAAATGCCTCTTTCGTAAAAACAGACAAGCAGATCCTAAAATTCATATGGAAATGCAAGGGATAGCATTTCCTTTTACAGAGATATATAGTCATAGATACATACAAACATACATACGTATGGCTGTCTATCTATCTATCTACACACATATTAACCAAAACAATATTGAAAATGAAGAACAATGTTGGAGTATTCATACTTCCCTATTTCAAAACTTACTACAAGGTTACAATAATAGAGACAGCTTGGTAATAGCCTAAGGAAAGACATATAGACCAATGGAGTAGAAATGAGTATCCAGAAATAAACTTTTAGACTTACCGTCAATTATGATGGAAAGTTATACCATGTTCATGGACTGGAGGAATTAATATCGTTAAAATAGCTATATTGCCCAAGGCAATCTACAGATTCAATGCAATCTCTATCAAATTACCAAGGGCATTTTTCACAGAACTAGAACAAATAATTTTAAAATTTGTATGGAAACATAAAAAAACCCGTATAGCCGAAACAATCTTGAGAAAGATGAACAGAGCCAGAAGAATCATGCTCCCTAACCTCAGACTATACTACAAAGCTATAATAATCAAGCCAGCATGGTACTGGCACAAAAACAGATACATAGATCAATGGAACAGAACAGAGAGCCCAGAAATAAATCCACACACTTATGGTCAATTAATCTATGACAAAGGAGGCAAGAATATACAACTGGGAAAAGACAGTCTCTTCAATACGTGCTGCTGGGAAAACTGGACAGCTACATGTAAAAGAATGAAATTAGAATATTTTCTCACACCATATACAAAAATAAACTCAAAGTGGATTAAAGACCTAAATGTAAATCAGAAACCATAAAAACTCCTGGAAGGGGGCTTCCCTGGTGGCTCAGTGGTTAAGAATTCACCTGCCAATGCAGGGGACATGGGTTCGAGTCCTGGTCCAGGAAGATCCCACATGCCATGGAGCAACTATGCCCGTGCGCCACAACTACTGAGCCTGCTCTAGAGCCCGTGAGCCACAACTACTGAACCTGCGTGCCACAACTACTGAAGCCCATGTGCCTAGAGCCCATGCTCCACAACAAGAGAAGCCACTGCAATAATAAGCCCGTGCACCACAATGAAGAGGAGCCCCCACTCACTGCAACTAGAGAAAGCCTAAATGCAGCAACGAGGACCCAACACAGTCAAAAAATAAATAAATAAATAAATTTTAAAAAAGAAAAAAAAACAACTCCTGGAAGAAAACATAGGCAGAACACTTTTTGACAAAAATTATAGCAATATTTTTTTGGATCTGTTACCTAAGGCAAAGGAAACAAAAGTAAAAGTAAACAAATAAGGCCTAATTAAACTTAAAAGCCTTTGCACAGCAAGTGAAACCATCTACAAAATGAAAAGACAACCTAATGAATGGGAGAAAATATTTGCAAATGACCTGACCAATAAAGGGTTAATATCCAAAATATATAAACAGTTCATACAATTCTATGTCAAAAACACACACAACCCAATTTAAAAATGAGTGAAAGACCTGAAAAGACATTTTTCCAAAGAAGACAAACAGATGGCCAACAGGCACATAAAAAGATGATCAACATCACTAATCTTCAAAGAAATGCAAATCAAAACCACAATGAGATATCACCTCATACCTGTCAGAAAGGTTATTATCAAAAAGACCACAAACCACAAATGCTGGCAAGGATGTGGAGAAAAGGGAACCCTCGGACACTGTTGGTGGGAATGTAAACTGGTGCAGCCACTGTGGAAAACATTATGGAGGTTTCTCAAAAAACTAAAAATAGAGCTACCATATGATCCAGCAATTCCACTCCTGGGCATACATCCGAAGAATACAAAGATTAATTTGAAAAGATACACGCACCACAATGTTCATTGCAGCATTATTTACAATTGCCAATATATGGAAGCAACCTAAGTGTCCATCAACAGATGAATGGATAAAGAAGATGTGATAGATAAATATAGATACAATGGAATGTTACTCAGTCATAAAAAAGAATAAAATTTTTCCATTTGCAACAACACAGGAACCTGGAGGGTATTATGCTTAGTGAAATGACTGAGACAGAGAAAGACAGATACTGTATGTTATCACTGTGTGTGGGATCTAAAAAAATAAAACAAGTGAATACAACAAAACAGAAACTGACTCACAGATATAATGAACAAGCTAGTAGTTACCAGTGGGGAGGGGGGAGAGAAAGAAAAAAGGGAGGGGGTTAAGATGTACAAACTACTATGCATAAAGTAAATAAGCTACAAGGATATATTGTACAGCACAGGGAATATTGCCAATATTTTATAATAACTCTAAATGGAGGATAATCTATAGAAGTTCTGAATCACTATGTTGTACACCTGAAACTAATATAACATTGTAAATGAACTATATCAATAAAAAAAATTATGGTCAATTGATTTTTAACAGCAGTACCAATACAAAATTAATGAGGAAAGAGGAGTCTTTTCAACAAATGGTATTGGGACAAGTGAATATCTACCCGCTAACAAATGAATCTGGACCCATACTTTATACCATATATAAAAATTAATTTTAAATGGATCACAGATCTTAATGTAAGAGCTAAAACTCTTAGAAGGAAGCACAGATGTAAATATTTGTGACCTTATTTTAAACACTGGTTTCGTAGATATAACACCAAAAGCATACGCAACCAAAGGAAAAAAAAGGATAAACTAGATTTCATCAAAATTAAAAACCCTGGTGCTTCAAAGGTCACCATCAAGAAAGTAAAAAGACAATCCACAGGAGAAATTATTTGCAAATCATATACCTGATAAGGGTCTAATTTCGTTCATGTATAAAGAACTCTTATGACTTCAACAGTAAAAAGACAAATAATCCAATTTTTTAAATGGTAAAAGAACTGAAGAGATAGTTCTCCAAAGAAGACAACACAAATGGCCAATAAGCACATGTGAGGTTGCTCAACATCATTAGTCATCAGGGGACTGCAAATCAAAACCACAACGAGATATACCACTTTACACTCATCATTAGAGTGACTATTTAGAAAAAAAAAGTATCAGAGAGGATGTGGGAAATTCGACCCTCATAAACTGCTCGTGGGGGTGTAAAATGGTACAGCATCTGTGGAAAACCATTTGGCAGTTCTTCCAAAAGTTAAACATACAGTAAATATGATCCAGTAATTCCACTCCTAGGTATATACCCAAGAGAACTTTAAATATTCATAAAAAAATGTGTACATGAATGTCCATAGCAGCATTCATCATAGTGGTCAAAAAGTACAAACAACCCAAATATCCATTAAACTATGAATGAATATTCAAAATATAGTATATCTAGACAATGAAATATTTTTCAGCCATAAAAAGGAATGAAGTACTGTTACATGGTACAACACGAAAGACTCTTGAAAGTGTGCTAAGTAGATGAAGCCAGACACAAAAGGCCACATATCGTATGATCCATTTACATGAAATGCCCAGAATAGACAAATTCATAGAGACAGAAAGTAGATTAGTGGTGGCCAAGGGATGGAGTGAGGTGAGAACTGGAAATGTACTAAAAAGGACAGGGTTTCTTTTTAGGGTGATAAAAATATTCCAAAATTGTGGTGATAGCTGCACAATATGATGAACATAAAAAATAATCACTGAATTCGATACTTTAAAAGGGTAAATTTTATGTTATATGATTATACCTCAATAAAAAATTATTTTTTAACTTAAAAAAAAAATTAAAAACAGCAGTGTTGTGCTATCCTAGGCCCCAGGCCAGTGTTGTGAGCATAGTGCATCTAGCCAAAAAAATCATCCAGATGAAGATATCGTTCACAGAGTTGTTCTTCGTGAAGAAAGGGAAATATGTGCAATCTGAAATTCTCTCTCATCCCACAAATCCTTATCTTTCTATATATTCTATCTCTTTGAGTAAGTTGCCATAATCAGAAACTGGGAGTCATTCTAGATTCCTTTTCTCTCTCTGATCCTTTGCATACAATCATTAAATTCCTACCCACTATAGTTCTTAGCTACTAAATATTTCCCATTCAGTACCCTCTTCTCTACCCCTACTTGACGACTCTGTCACCTCTCCCTTATACCCTGCTTCTAGTTTTGTTGTCCTTACACCTAACCTACATACTACTATCAGGAAGATCTATTTAAACCAAAAGTCTAACCACTGCAATACTTCAAGGGCTCTCCAGCACCTACATCACTTGGAACAAACTTACGTCTCCAACAAGCATCATTGCACATCACTCCCTGAGCCCACTTTACACTCTAGTAATACTGCTCCCAGTCTGCTGTACACAAGAAACCGATCATCATAACTGCCCCAATGTTTAAACGGGCTTTTGACATTTTTAATGCAAATAGTTTTTTTAAAATACGGCGACATAAATGCCCCTAAACATGTCAACAAAGACACCTGTAAACACTTAGTGAGAAAAATCCCTGCAACCTGATTATAAACTGAACCTAAAAAAAAAAAAAAAGGAAATTGTGAACACCGGGAGCTCAGTATCTCCAGATTTTACATTAACACGACCTCTCACATTAACAAGACACAGAAAGAAACGAAGAACAATCTCAAAGCATCTCAAAAAAGCATTCTTTATTAAAAGAAAACGCAGAATTAGAATACCGATTCCCTACCCAGGCTTAGGTGTCTTTTCAAGCAACCTGAAGTTTCAGTACTACAAGGAACTTATTTCAGAGGATCTGTCCGCAAGTTTCTCGCTGTCGGGGAAACCACGTGTTACTGACCTCTGTTCAAAATAAATAACACGACCGAAAGGCTAATTCATTTTAGGAATCGGGAAACACACCGTTGTAAAGTCCTGCTAAGCTAATATGCTCTGTTCACCTTTCTGATCTCCAGGTCCCCTTACACCACACAAAAAAACCGCCCAGGCATCCTAGGAACCTGGCTACTGTCTCGGACACAGGCCGTAGCCCGGCGACAGGTGAGAACTGGCTTCAGGACCTCCGACCACCGCCGCTGAGACCCCAAAGCCAAAGTCGGCTGCTACCTTCCCCGGGCGTCTCCCGCGACCCCTGAGCCAAGTGACCCGGATCGCGCCTGGACTCACCCGGCGAAGCTTTCCCAGGACCAGCCCCAAGTGCGGCTGAGAGACAGTCCCGGGGCCCTCCATGGCGTCAAGGCTGCCCTGGCAGTCGGCGCCGTAACCAGGGCCTGGCCGAGCCACCACCAGCAGCACCGGACACGCAGCGTTCGGTCCGGAACCCAAATCCGCACCCGGCAACCGGAGCAGACCACTGCGAAGCCGGCTGCGGGGAGGTGCCAGAGATGAACGGCGCCTACGGGCCTCAAGTGTCCACGCTGCCCAGCCGGGGAGCTTCGGCCCCTAGGTTACGCTTTGCGTCCTAAAGATCCGAAGGTCCAAGCCCGCCCGCACAAGCCTGCGACCTGCACTCTCCTCGCCGCCCTACCCCTCGGTTTGGTTTCGGCCAGACCTCCGCACGGAGGCGGGGTCGCGGGGACTCCGTTAATTTCCCCTCCTACTTCGCGCGAGGTTAGTAGACGTGTCCCGGTCGTTCTCTCTTAAAGGGGCCGGGGCTCTACCTGGCGGAGCTACCCAGCCTTGGAAATCGAGAGGCTTGGGGCTGAGAGAATGGGATTCGACCTCCGGGCCTGCTCTGTGGTGTGGGCCGCACCATCCCGAACGTCAGGACTAGGTCTCAGGAGTCCCCACCTCGGGTGCCGCCGGCGAGGCTTCTCCCGGAAGCCCCTCGGCGTAACCCGGCGGGGTGAGCGCGACGCGCCCCCTCGGCCCGGGTGCTGGCGCCTGGCCCAGCCCCAGCCCCCATCAATTTCCTCTCGCAGCCCCGCTAGAGCCTGCTGTCGGCACCCCACGGAAGCCCTGACGGCGTCGTACCCTGGGGGGAGCCCGCTGGCCCAGGGAAACCGGCCAACGTCTTCATTCCTGTCAGAAAATGGCTTGCAGGGCCTGCGCCTCCTGCCAACCGTGTCCGGACTTTGGACAGGAAGGCGTCTCGGGTCAGCCGTGGTCTGGGCAAAGTTTAACCTCTCCCACGCAAGAGGACATCGATCGGGCCTCCTCTGCCCAGCGAAGGGTTCGAGGGCTTTACTCACTTTTACCTGAGTTACCTGGGAACTTGCTGGGCAAAACTCTTTAAACTCCATGAGCTCCTAGTTACCCAAATGCTAAATCAAACCTGTATGGACCTTAGCTGGGCGCGTGCTGTTCTCCTCTGAGGAAGGGAAGCTAAAAGTAGCATCTTGCCCTCTAAATTTAGGACCCTATATTTAGGTCTGTTGAATAAAATACCCAGGGCTGGATCTGTTCTTGGGGATGGGTTTTAGCTAACACAGGTGTAAAGGATCACCCATCTCTGAGTCTTCTAATTGAAGTCCTTAATGAAGCAACCCAAAAAGCCACAGATACTTCTTCCTAAACAAATCACCGGAGAGAACTCAATAATTGAACATAAGCTTAGTTCCTTAGGAAACTTCCCTAATGTTAAGTTCTAGCAGCAACAGAACTATTGTGCCAAAAAGAATCCAGAAATGGCCCAAGTTCACGGCAAGTGATTTTCAGGACCAAAATGCAGGCTAGTTTTTTGGAACTCAAAGTGCTCTCTCTCATTTGCCACATCAGCTTAAGGAGTTTCAGGAACTTTCACAAGTAGCAAAGAGTAGCAGAAATTGCTTAATGATTCTCCATTTTTAAGGTATTACACAACCTTCATATGTGTTGGACAGTGTGTGCTGAAGCTAAACTATGTGAATAGCTTACTAAAATCAGAAGAGAAGGGGCTTCCCTGGTGGCGCAGTGGTTGAGAGTCCACCTGCCGATGCAGGGGACGCGGGTTCGTGCCCCGGTCTGGGAGGATCCCACATGCCGCGGAGCGGCTGCACCCGTGAGCCATGGCCGCTGAGCCTGCGCGTCCGGAGCCTGTGCCCCGCAACGGGAGAGGCCACAGCAGTGACGAGGCCCGCGTACCAAAAAAAAAAAAAAAAGCCGCCTGCCAGTGTAGGGGACGTGGGTTCGAGCCCTGATCCGGGAGGATCCCACATGCCGCAAAGCAACCAAGCCCGTGCACCACAATTACTGAGCCCGTGCTCTGCAGCCCACGAG
Source organism: Phocoena sinus (assembly GCF_008692025.1). NCBI lineage: Eukaryota > Metazoa > Chordata > Mammalia > Artiodactyla > Phocoenidae > Phocoena > Phocoena sinus. The sequence goes on along the minus strand of NC_045764.1, from coordinate 117,867,798 downwards.
CCACAACTACCGAGCCTGTGCTCTAGAGCCCATGCTCCGCGACAAGAGAAGCCACTGCAATGAGAAGCCCGCGCACTGCAACGAAGAGTGGCCCCCGCTGTCTCCAACTAGAGAAAGCCCGCATGCAGCTACGAAGACCCAATGCAGCCAAAAATAAATAATTAATTAATTTAAAAAATCTAAACAGAAGCATAACCAAAAGTTAGAATTTCAGAGGATCTTAGAACAACAACATATGCCTCAATTAAAACACTGTATTACTGAATGAAAATTCTTCAGTTAGTCTGAACATTTTCAGGGAACTCCAGAATTGTTAGCTTTCAGGATCTATTTACAATGTAAAACATTTTTTTAAAAATCCCTTTGCCCTCCCTGAGACAGTCTGTGTCCTTTTATAGTTTTTCAATAATTACCATTCCAAATATTAAAAACAGAGCAGGGACAAAAGGATAAATGAAATTTAAAAGAAAAATCTACAAGTTTCCCATAACAAAAACAGTAAAACTTAAACTCAATGCCAGGTTCAAACCTAATTTCTTTTCTGCACACTTAATAGTCATATAGAAACTTACCTCTTCCTCTAGATGTTTCAATCCCATTTTTTAAAAGGTTCATGTTAATATATTCTAATATATAAATAAAGTTCTACTAAGCTCCTCATATCCTTGAGAAAGATTTCAGATTCTAATACATCATCCTGCACTCTTGTGTTTCCACACTGTGATCCTGCTTTAACACTTGTGTGGCAAAGGGGCGCTATTAGGTGGAGTTGTGACTACCAACCCATAATCTAATTTCATGGACATAACTCCTGATTAATTCTTCCTTAAATGTCATGCATAGTACTACCCCCTTAAAATCTACAATTGAAAAGAGAAATACTAAATTAGGTAACTGATAAAAATAAAATTGAATGTTTTATTCTATATTCATATAGAGTACATGATCTTTACCATGTGAAAGATATCAAAGTTTGTCCTCCTTAAGTAGATATGGGATTTTGCCATCTTATATAAGCTTACTTTAAAGGAAATGGAGAACAAATGCTGTTAGTGTTTGTGACAGCTGCTAGAAAGCATACAAGAACATTAGAAACATGCTAACCAGTAAACCTTGTCCACAACCTAGAAACTGATTTCCCTTATGAAGGGCCCTGTTGCTAAACTGTAAACACTAGTTACTCCCATTTAATTAAACAGTCAGTGTCACAGGCTGTACGATCTAGTCCTTCAAAAGAAAGTCAAACATGCTGAGCCACATCTTCATTCTCTGCACTAGTGATGTAAGAGCTGTTCTCAGAACATACTAAATCAGGAGCTACCTGTTGAACAAGAGCTGGGTAATTTCCATTGTTTATTCCACGTATAAATGAATATATTTATATATATTTTTTATTCTAGTTAAGAATATATAAAGGTTAGAACCCAAAGAGTCTCCTCAATTATAAAATAAAGTAGATTAAAAAGTGGTGTTGATTCCTATTACTTAAACAATTCAAAAAAAGCATTTTGTATACAAAATCTAACTAAAATTATCAGCGAATAGAAACAATTACCTGAAGCATTTAGGCAAGAAGAAAAGGAAACACTTTTGCCTAAATTTAACTGGAAAATTGCTCAAATTTTCCATTTACTGCAGCTATTATGGATGCTTAATAGACCCACTAAGACTTAGAATTCCTGACCTGGCAGAAACTCTTCAGAGCATTTAGCCCAAACATTATGAACTTAAAGCTGTATAGAGGCCAAACAGTTGAAATAAGTATAGGGAAATGAAAACCGCACGTCTATTCAATGCAAGAGCTTCTTGTTGCCACAGAAGAACGGAAGACTATGTATTACAGTGTTCTACTTTTTTAAGAGAACGCAGAAATCCAGATTTTTATATGAACTAACCTTTGAAATGTAGTCAGCTGGTTCATAATTTTTAAACAATGCTCAAGCCAGCCAGTGACCAGTCTGTCATCTAGTCTCTGCTACTGGTATTACAGTTTTAAACCGAGACTTCCCCAGAGAAAAAGTGACTCTCCAAGGTCACAAGATAATTAACAAATTTAAATTCAATATTTTCATGTCTGAAGAATTTCAACCAAAATGGTTCAAGTAAAATGTATTTGATGATATTTAATGAGTCCACAAAAGTAAGCTTACTTAGCATAGCCTGTATTAAGTAAGCACTTTATATGAAAGGTGAATATGGTGTACTAATAAATTAGTTTTTAATTTAGTAACTTCACTGGTATAATTTATGGGAGAGGGGGATGACAAGTGAGGGCTATGTCAGTTGGACATAGTAATAAGTAGAATTAATTAAATAGGTAGTTGAAAGTTTTATTATGACTATTTTTATAAATTACATCATTATTATTAGTTTTCCTTTTCTCCTATGCTAGAGCAGGTTTTTAATCAACATCTTCAACACCAAATCATACAGAGTAAATTAATCACGTCTCTGAACTTATTTACCAAGTAATGTCAACTCTCTAGAAACCAGCAAAGAAATAAAGTAAGGAAGAAGCCTCTGAAAACAAAACAATATGTGTCATTAAGCCTAGTTTTCACAAATACTCTTACAGTCAGTGGCACCTGGTCACCATAACTAAAAATCTGGTAAATTATCCTCACTTTTCCATTTTCTTCTCCTTGCTACGTTCGATCAATCATTAAACCCAATGAATTCTATCTACAAAAATCTACCTAGTTTGTCCTTCCAATCATTTTAACAACCACTATCAGATATTAGACCAAAGGTTAAAAAATGTGGCTAGTGGGCCAGACCCAACCCACAGAATGCTTTGTCCGAACTGCATGATATTTTTTCTAATCTAAATATTTGCCAGCATTAAAAATTGGGAGATTTCACACAGAAGAACCCAGATTTCCAACTTTTCTTGAAATATCAGAAGATCTGGCAAAAACTAGGCTGAAGGTAAGTAGCAGCTACATGTTTCAGAGAAAGCATACACTCTCCAGTTGGTTACAGCTCTCACCTTTACCTGTGCTGCACTCATTTCATTTGAGTTTATAAATCCTGTTTTAGACCTTCACCATTTATTTCCTGAACTAAAGTGATAACTTCTTGATTGGCCTCCCTGCCTCTGGTCTTTATCCGGTTCAATTCTTATTTGACAATGTTGACAGATAGACTTTAAAAATGAAACTTTTTCAGTTCACTCCCTACTTAAAATTCCTCAGGGCTTCCCTGGTGGCGCAGTGGTTGAGAATACTCCTGCCAATGCAGGGAACACAGGTTCATGCCCCGGTCCGGGAAGATCCCACGTGCCGTGGAGCGGCTGCACCCGTGAGCCATGGCCGCTGAGCCTGCGCGTCCGGAGCCCGTGCTCCGCAACGGGAGAGGCCACAACAGTCAGAGGCCCGCGTACCGCAAAAAAATAAAATAAAATAAAATTCCTCAATAGTGCCCCATCATTTAAAAGATAGAGTTCAACTTCCTATCATAACGTGCAAAGCTATTTTTTACATAATCCCAGTATACAACTTCAGTCCCACTCTGTATTCAGTCAGACTGAATTGCTTATAGACCTCCAAAAATGCCAAGCTCTCTCCCACTTCTGTACTTTTAAAAATGCCCTCTCCTCAACCTAGAATGTTTATCCTTTCTTGCCTGGCTAACTCCTACTCTTTCTTCAATATCAGCTCAAGTAAGATCTCTTCTGGGACATTTTCCCAGGCTCCTCCTCCCCACCCTCTCTACCTACCACTTCCAATCAGTCTACTAGGCAGCTCCTCCTGTATATCAGTAGCATCCTGTGGCTATTACAGCACCATATTATAATTATTGCATTTTTTTTTTCTGGTGTCCTCCAACTATAGTGAACTCCTTGAAGGCAACGACTGTTAAATTTCATCTTAAAATGTAAATGAGAAGACAAAAGTGCTTCCTCAATTATTTATTTGGTAGCAGTAGATGAGAAAAGGAACAAACATTTGTAAAAGGCCTCATGTGCCAAGTACTACAGCTAGGTCCTTTTGCAATATTTCATTTACAATAAATGAGATAGAATTTAATAGGATTTACAATAAATGAAAAAGGGGACAGATTTTAGAATTTCAGTTATGACTTGGTTAAATTTTGAGGTACTAGTTGCTTTTGCAAGATTCTCACATTACACCATTCTGAGGTCACAGCTGTCATTCAAATACTAATAATTTGCTTAAGATTAATTTTCAGTTCATATTATTTCTGAGTTAACTCTTAGTGTAATTTCCCCTGATTTGAAAAAAAGGGGAAGGAAAAAACTCAAATGCTCAAGATCAACAAAGCTTAAGGAAAGTTTTAGAAAAAATCCTTAACAACATCCATGCAACAAAACATTCATGTAAGGAGAAAGCTTACATGTAAAATCTTATGTAAAGAGAAATATTATGTAACACTCACATAGGAAGGATTCACTCAAACATAATTTTCAGCTGTTCCTATACTTAGTAAAATAGGTAAAATTATTGAAAACATCTAAAACGTCAACTTACCCTTTCTGTAAGAACTACAATTGGTGAAAACGCAGAATTCAGGAAATCATAAACATCAATTTGAAATAAATATTTCAGAATCTGACACTCAGAAGCATCTTCTGTCAATTTATAAATAAAAATATGTTAACACTTGATGCGATGTAATTTTGAATCTAATTTTTTCTTTACTTGCTGCATTGAAGAACAAATAGCTTGTTTCTTACCTTTTTGAGCAACATAATTTTGAGAAGACAAAGAGTAATCAGTTGAAAAGAGCTGACTGTTTGACAGGGTATTTTCCACAAATGTGTCTATTTCCACTTGAGTAGGTCTTTCAGTGTCTAGTGATGTTTCTGATTTTTCATCATTATTTTCAGAAGATAGAGTTTTGAAATGTACTTCTTCGTGAATTCTCATAGATAACTCTATTTTAGAGACCATATCTGTAAATAAATAAGGAGAAATGTTTGGGATTTATTTTTTACATGCTTGCTTTGTTGTGGGCTTCCTATTTTTTTTCTAGGCAGGTCATTCTTTGAATCTTGTGGGCATTGTGATACTTCATTATGGAAAGAATTCATTAAAACATAAATTTGTAGCCTCTATTAGTTGCTACTTCTGATGTAATAAATTACCAGACACTTAGTGGCTTAAAGGATACAAATATATTCTCTTAGAGTTCTGGAAATCAGAAATCCTACAACCAAGGTTTTGGCAGGGCTGTGTGTTCCTTCTGGAGGCTCTCGAGGAGAACCCATTTCATTGCCTTTTCTACCTTCTGGAGGGCATCTGCATCCTTTGACTCATGGCCCTGTATATATGAAGATATATATGTACATCTCAAGAATTTTCATTTAAAAAGGATTACCAGGCTTCCCTGGTGGCGCAGTGGTTAAGAATCCGCCTGCCAATCCAGGGGACACGGGTTCAAGCCCTGGTCCAGGAAGATCACACATGCCGCGGAGCAACTAAGACCGTGTGCCACAACTACTAAGCCTGCGCTCTAGAGCCTGCGAGTCACAACTACTGAGCCCGCGGGCCTAGAGCTCATGCTCCACAGCAAGAGAAGCCTGCACATTGCAACGAAGAGTAGACTCTGCTTGCCACAACTAGAGAAAGCCCGTGTGCAGCAACAAAGACCCAATGCAGCCAAAAATAAATTAAAAATAAATAAATTTATTATAAAATTTATAAAAATAATAAAAATAAAAAGGATCACCCTTCCCCAAAATAAAGAAAAAAAAGTAACTTGCAACATATATGTCATAATTTTACACATTTGTAATGTTGCATCATATGCATACCATGTCATCACATGCGTACATGTGCATACCATGTCAAATAGCCATCAATTTAAGACAATTCAATTTCCAAACATAGTTTAAACTGATCACCTGATTCAATGAACTAATCAAACAGGATTTAAAAAAAAAAAGTTCTAACTAGTCCTAACCTGAGCTATAGTATTCAAGTAAATTGTGGGATTTATTCCTCAGTTACTTTTTAAGACAAGGATAGAAAAGTATCAGTGCAGCCCTGAAAAACAATATTAAAGAGTAGTCCTGGGCTTCCCTGGTGGCACAGTGGTTGAGAGTCCACCTGCCAATGCAAGGGACATGGGTTCGTGCTCCGGTCCGGGAAGATCCCACATGCCGCAGAGTGGCTGGGCCCGTGAGCCATGGCCGCTGAGCCTGCACGTCCGGAGCCTGTGCATCCGGAGCCTGTACTCCGCAACGGGAAAGGCCACAACAGTGAGAGGTCCGCGTACCGCAACAACAACAACAACAAAATATATATATATATACAATAAAAATTAAAAAAGAATAGTCCTAACTGAATTATTCAATGTCTAACTTTGCTCTTTGAGTTATGAATTTAACACATGGCTTTGATGCTGTCACTTACTTAGCATTGTTTAAAAGATGAAAGTCCCAAGTAAGCAAACACACATCTGTAATTTACTCATGCCACCTGTGGACATTAAACTTAAAAATGAACAATCAACTCAGGAGTCTGAATACAATAGGACTGTTGTAAATACAGGACTCAAACAGTGATCTACAATTATGTTTAATGGCATTAGGGGAAAAAAAGGCTTATTGACAATTAATTACACCAAATTTATATGTGCCTAAATTGGTTTATTTTAAATATTGTTTTACACTGCATTTGAAATAAATATATGTGAAGAAAATGAAAATTTCCTATAATAATTTCATATTTGATTATACTTTTTTTTTTTTTTTTTTGCAGTACACGGGCCTCTCACTGTTGTGGCCTTTCCCGTTGCGGGGCACAGGCTCCGGACGCGCAGGCTCAGCGGCCACGGCTCACAGGCCCAGCTGCTCCGCGGCACGTGGGATCTTTCCAGACCGGGGCACGAACCCGCATCCCCTGCATCGGCAGGAGGACTCTCAACCACTGCGCCACCAGGGAAGCCCTGATTATACTGTTGAGGTACTATTTTCACATTACTTAAATCTAAGCTATAAGATTTACATTAGGGGCTTCCCTGGTGGCGCAGTGGTTGAGAGTCCGCCTGCCGATGCAGGGGACACGGGTTCGTGCCCCGGTCCGGGAAGATCCCACATGCCGTGGAGCGGCTGGGCCCGTGAGCCATGGCTGCTGAGCCTGCGCATCCGGAGCCTGTGCTCCGCAACGGGAGAGGCCACAACAGTGAGAGGCTCGTGTAGCGCAAAAAAAAAAAAAAAAAAAAAAAAAAAGATTTACATTAGAAGCCAAAACAATCTGAAAAAGAAGAGCTGGAGGAATCAAGTTCCCTGACTTCAGACTATACTACAAAGCTACAGTCATCAAAATAGTATGGTACTGGAACAAAGACACATGGATCAGTGGAACAGGATAGAGAGCCTAGAAATAGACCCATGCACTTATGGTTAATTAATCTAGAACAAAGGAGGTGAGAATATACAATGGAGAAAAGACGGTATCTTCTATAAACGGTGCTGGGAAAACTGGACAGCTACATGTAAAAGAATGAAATTGGAACATTCTCTAATACTGTATACAAAAATAAACTCAAAATGGATTAAAGACCTAAATGTAAGACTGGATACTATAAAACTCCTAGAGGAAAACATAGGCAGAACACTCTTTGACATAAATTGCAACAGTATTTTGGGGGATCTGTTTCCTAGGGATGGAAATGGAACAAAACCAAAAATAAACAAATGGGACCTAATTAAGCTAAAATGCTTTGCACAGCAAAGGAAACCATAAGCAAAACAAAAAGACAACCTATGGAATGGGAGAAAATATTTGTGGATGATGCAACTGACAAGGGACTGAGTTCCAAAATATACAAACAGCTCATACAGCTCAATATCAAAGAAGCAAACAACCCAATCAAAAAAATGAGTGGAAGACCTAAATAGGCATTTCTCCAAAGAAGACATCTGGATGGCCAAGAAGCACATGAAAAGATGTTCAATGTTGCTAATTATTAGAGAAATTCAAATCAAAAGTACAATGAGGTATCACCTCACACCAGTCAGAATGGTTATCATCAAAAAATCTACAAACAATAAATGCTGGAGAGAGTGTGGAGAAAAGGGAACCCTCTTATACTGTTGGTAGAAATGTAAACTGATACAGCCACTATGGAGAACAGTATGGAGGTTTCTTAAAAAACTAAAAATAGAACTACCATATGATCCAACAATCCCATTCCTGGGCATATATCAGGAGAAAACTATAATTTGAAAAGTTACAGGCACCCCAATGTTCATAGCAGCAATATTTACAAATAGCCAAGACATAAAAGCAACCTAAATGTCCATTGACAGATGAGCAGATAAAGAAGATGGTATGCATATATAATGGACTATTACTCAGCCATAAAAAAGAATGAAATAATGCCATTTGCAGCAACATTGATGGACCTAGAGATTATCATATTAAATGAAGTAAGTCAGAGAAAGACAAATATCATATGATATCACTTATATGTGGAGTCCAAAATATGATACAAATGAACTTATTTACAAAACAGAAATAGACTCAGACATAGAAAACAAATTTATGGTTACCAAAGGGGAAAGTGGGGGAGAGATAAATTAGGAATTTGGGATTAACAGTTATACACTACTGTATATAAAATGGATAAACAACAAGGTCCTAATGTATAGCACAGGGAACTATATTCAATACCTTATAATAACCTAATATAGAAAAGAATCTGAAAAAGAATATACATATATTCTTATACATATATATTCAGTTATATATGTATAAGTGAATCACTTTGCTGTACACCTGAAACATTGTAAATCAACAATACTTCAATTTAAAAAAGTACATTAGATACAGATATGACTTTCTTACAATTGTTAATAAATTAATAAACAATTTTAATCCAAATAAAATAATGAATAGTTTTCATATTTAACTGTACTTGGGAAATTCATTATTTAAATAAGCTCAGTTTGGAGTCCTTTTGTAAAATAGAGTTCTAATATCCTAATATTCCCTTAGGATCTATTAATATTGTAATATAAGAAATTGTTCCCTAATTTATCTGTTTTGTAAATTCTTATCTCAAGATATTAGCTTTTTATAAATGTGGTTATCTCAAACCTCAGCTTTTCACAAATACTTTTACAAGATCAGTGATTCATTTTCCTTATGCACTCTTTCTACATAGGACAAGCTTTCATTTGTTATTCCCTAAAAGAGTTGTTGAAATTATCTGAAAATATTGGCTATTTTAGCTATTTCTCCAATATTGAGAAAATAGAGTCTGTGGTTTTATCTGAATCCCTCTTTCAGCATTCTTTTTTTTTTTTTTAAATATTTATTTATTTGGCTGTGTCGGGTCTTAGTTGTAGCACTCGGGATCTTTGTTGCGTCATGAGGGGTCTTCCGTTGCCATGTCCCGGCTCTTCGTTGGGGCTCTCAGGCTCTAGAGCACGCGGGCTTAGTTGTCCTGCAGCATGTGAGATCTTAGTTCCCCAACCAGGGATCAAACCCGCGTCCCTCTGCATTGGAAGGTGGATTCTTAAACACTGGACCACCAGGGAAGTCCCTAGTATTCTTTTTTTAAAACAACTTTGCATGATCCCAGCTTGTTTTTCATTTAATTAATAGTGAAATATTTTGAAGTATTTATATAGTAAGACATCATTTTTCTGAAACTTAAAGGAATTTCTTAACATTTTTATAAAAGTCCCTCAAAACTAGTTATAATTGCATAAATGCCCTGTTCTCATTTGACTATCTACCAAGTTATTCATATTTAGAAATTCTCCCAGCATCACTATATGAAATGATAAATTCTACTAAAATGATATTCAGAATGCCCTGAAGTTTCTATATATAAGCTCTAAAATATTTTTATATATCTATATTTTGAATACTGTATTTCTGGGCCCAATATTGTTTTCTTTTAGTCTCTCTTCTTTCCAATTACTCATCTGCTTTTTCACAAATACTCCCTTAGGATCTAACAAGCTTAGAACAAAGTAATTTCCTCTAGCCTTTGAAAATCTAGGTCTCTAATGTTTTCAGTCATGAAAATCATCACACCACCTTATTTAGAAAAGGGTTAGAATCTAAAGTCTATATTCTGGTTGAGGATGTTGATCAAGTAAAGAACTCATATTTTGTAGAATATTAAGAAATAACATATAGTTCTTCTGGAAATTCAAGATAATCAACCAGCACCAGTGAAATGTGTTTCCTTCTGAGTTTGCAACATTGTTGATCTCTTCTTGTGAAAATGTTTCTGTCATTCTAGGATTCGACTGTTTCTATATTATTGGCCAATATTTGTTGAGTTTCTAATCTGTCCATCATAGAGACATCAGAGTGGAGATGTGGGAAAGTCATGTTATATAATTCTTTACTTAAAATACTATCCACTTGTTTTTAATCGTAGGAGTTGCTAGATACCTGGACATCTAGATCTAGAAGTATCCTCTGATACTCTGCTCTCTTCTGTTGCCCTCTGTTGATCTCCCAGAATTGAGAGGCTTGAGGAAGAAAGCTGAAAACTTTTTACATTGTTTTTGCTTGAGTTTCCTTATTATCTTGTACACTTAAAGAAAACCCTTGTTATCATAGATCTTCTTGGGGGGAGGAGCTATAGATCTAGAATAAAATATCATTCAGGAATCAAGACAATTTTAAATTACCTTAGCTTAGGTTTCTAAGAACACCATTCAGATATAGCTATATTGGGAAGGTGTAAATGAGCTAAAAAGTGAGTGCAAATAAGAAAAAATTCTCACCTAACAGAACAGGAAGTCAATGAACATCATCTAAAATAGGTTACTCAAAGAAGAATATGAATATTTTATTTAGAAAATAGAGATAAACACTAAAAGAAATTTTCTTAAAAAAATAAAGGAGGGCTTCCCTGGTGGCGCAGTGGTTGAGAGTCCGCCTGCCGATGCAGGGGACACAGGTTCGTGCCCCGGTCCGGGAAGATCCCACATGCCGCGGAGCGGCTGGGCCCGTGAGCCATGCCCGCTGAGCCTGCGCGTCCAGAGCCTGCGCGTCCGGAGCCTGTGCTCCGCAACAGGAGAGGCCGCAACAGTGAGAGGCCCGCGTACCGCAAAAAAATAAAATAAAAAATAAAGGAAATTATTATCCCTGGGACAGAAGTAGAAGTAGAAATGGACAGAGGGAACAGAAATTGCTTTTGTTAAAAAAAAAAAAAAAAAAAGCCTTAGCACTATTTATATTTTTAACCTGTTTACGTATAATAGTTTGATTAAAGCTTATTGTAAAAGACCTTGAGATCTCCTTGAAACATCCATGTATAGTCAATCATTCTTTGTCCCTTGGGATTTTATTTTATGATATTAAGATCTACTAAATCCCAGAGTAAACCAGAAATTGATACAAGGGTGATTGATAAAGTTGTTGTTGATTATTGAGTATTTTGAGAAATATGGATTCCTGGATGCTTCATGTGATTTTCACTTTTTAAAATAGATTATATTTAATGTATGGACACCAGGCGGGGAAAGGGGGGGGAGGGGTGGTGGTGTGATGAATTGGGAGATTGGGATTGATGTATATACACTAATATGTATAAAATAGATAACTAATAAGAACCTGCTGTATAAAAATTTAAAAAAATAGATTATATTTTAAAAAGAAATCATATTATAGATATTTTTATACTAACCTGGCTGACTGTATCCATTTTTCAACATCATATCTTCCGTATTATCTGTGGGGTAATACTCAACTGAAAATTCTCTTTTATCATTTTCACCTGCATTATTTTCATCCAGTGTCTCTTTGGGAAATGGCAATTCTGTCTCCTTTGGAATGTTCTGGAAGTTCCAGGGGTTGTCAAAAGTATACAAGAACTTTTTAAAATATGGTAAAGTATCAGAATCGTCTGTTTTCTCTAAGACGCTTTTCTTGCCTATTTGATTTTCAGTTTCCATAATTTGTATTATTTTTATTTCTTGTTCCTTATCAGGGTCAAATTCACTTGTTGAAGGATGTCCATGTTTATCTCCCCCACCTTCTTCTTCATTTTTTCCATCATCTGATATAATTTTATCTTCATTAGCATATGAAAATCCTAGCATAGCAAAACCAAAATCAAACCAACTTGGCTTGAGAATTGAGCTATCATTGGTGATTGTGTCTTCTTTTTCTGTTAATATTTCTGTACATGGAATGGTGGGTTCTTCCTCAGAGGATATGGAACTAGGAACATCTTGTAATGGTGGGTTGCTTTCTTTGGACAGTAATTCAAGCCCTGTATCCTCACCCCCAAAACCAAAATAACTTGTAAATCCACCACCAAACCAACCAGTGCCTTGAGGATTGAGGATGTGCTCTGACTCAGACACTAGTTCAGACTGTTTCTTTGGCACTGAATCAAATTCTGATTCAAGTTCTTGCTTATGTTCTCTTTGGGGCTCACCATTGTTTAATCCCTCTGGGTCATTCTCATCTTCCACTGTTATTTTTCTACTTCGAAATGAGCTTTCTTCTAGAGGTTCAGTAACTGATTCAAAAGTCTTTTCTCCAGCTTGGTCCTTTCCAAATCCAAACCATCCTTTCACTTCAGGAATAGCTGAGGATGGTAGGACATGATCCCCTTCTGAAATAGGATACTCTTCCACATTTCCAGCTTCTACTGCTTCCCAATCTTTTGATTCACTAGTACTTCTGATGTCTTCAGGAGCCTCTGATGCTGGAAATTGGTCTTCAAACAAAGTACTTTCAGAAGTTGAATAAAAGCCAAGGTCTATCTGAAAATCACTTTCATATACTCTAGATTTGGGCTCCTTGCCTTCTTCATATGGATATATATTTTCACCATTACCACTGTTTAACTCACTATCTTCATTTTCAAATGTGTAGCTTATTCCAAGAAGACAGAGAAAGTCAGATTCCTGAAAGAAAAAAAGTTACGACTGACATTAATATATAAAAACTCCTTGTTTCTCTGAAATCATTTAAAATGGATGAGTATGATTTTCCCAAGGCCACACAACTAGCTCAACAGCAGAGCAAAAACTCCTAATCTCAAACACTTGTATCATAACTGACTTTTCAGGGTTAATGATATAAACCTAAATGAAAATCCTCTTGCATTAGGATTTATTTATTATCAAATAATTGTAGAAATTCAGAAGCAGAGGCAATCAAGTAGTGAGTATATTCTGCAAATAAACTCTAGTGAACAGGTGTACATGGCCACAAAATCTTGCTCCTGGTAAGGGTACACTGAATGGACATATGCAGCTGTGCAGCGCTTTCAGGGAGGGGAATGTACAGCACATGGTCACAGCTCAGACAAACCAAAGACTCTAAAGCATGAAGGCCTGGTTAGAAGTTGCACTAAAAAAACTTCCTTTTTTTGGCTGCGTTGGGGTGTAGCTGCGGCACATGAGCTTCGCTCTACTTGTGGTATGCGGGCCCCAGGGCACATGCGCTCTGTAGCTCGTGGCAGGCAGGTTGAGCCGCGCGAGCTCAGCGGTTGTAGTGTGCGGGGCTCAGTTGCCCCGTGGCATGTGGGATCTTAATTCCCCGACCAGGGATCGGACTTGTGTCCCCTGCATTGGAAGGCAGATTCTTTACCACTGGACCACTGGGGAAGTCCCCACTTAGACTTCTTTTATTGAGATATTGCATGTAGCCGATGGAAGCAGTGATCTCCTTGCTCATCTCACAAAACAACCAAATCATCAAGAAGAAAAATGGTGAAGCTATTTTTTTTTATCTGAAGGTATGAAACAGTGATATACACTGCTCTTTGGATATCACCATTATGAAATGAGAATAAAGGTCAGAATTTTACAAAAAGAAACTTCAGAATTGCAATTTTACAGTATTTTTTGGCATTGCAACATAGTAGGTGATTAACAACAGACGCTGGAGCCAAACACTCTGGGTTCAAATCCTAATCCTGCCGTTTACTAGCTCTGTGACCTTGGGCGAATAGGATGACCTTTCTATGCCTCAGTCTCCTCAACTGTAAAATGAGAATAATGACAGTACCTACCTTATAGGGGTGTTGTGAGGATTAAATGAATCAAGTAATTAAAATAGCAACTGTCTCTAGTAAATACTAGCCTAACCTAGCCCAAGGTTACACTACCCCAGATGAACCAGTCATGCAAGGATAAAAAGGCCCAACTCCTTGCCTCTATTCAGGACAACCCTGAAAGCCCATTCCAGCTTCAAAGCTCCTTATGGAATCACCTGAAACCTTTGTTGCAACCGGATCACAGTTCAACTTCTCTGTCTGCCCAATCCTGCTTTTTCTTGTATTCCCTCACAGGTGCTATTCCCAAGAGTACTCCCTAGTAAACCTCTTGGATGCAAAGATCCATCTCGGATTCTATTTCCCAGGGAACTTGACCTAAGAATTTGGGCCTTCTAGGGTCTTCCCTGGGGGTTCAGTGGGTAAGACTCCATGCTCCCAATGCAGGGGGCCTGGGTTCGATCCCTGGTCGGGGAACTAGATCCCACATGCATGTCGTAACTAAGACCCGGTGCAGCCTAAATAAATACATGTTTTTTAAAAAATAAAGAATTTGGACTTTCTATATGCTTACTATGTGCTCTGCACTGTGCCAGGTGCTGAAATTCTACAGTAAACAATAGAAAAACATAATTATAAATTGTGATAAGTGCTATGTAGGAAGTAAACAGGAAGCTCTGATTAAGAAGCAGTAATTCCTTTAGAATCATCATGGAAGAGCTCTCTGAGGCACTGATGTTTCAGCTGTGACCTAAAGGATAAGAAGGAACTAACCAGGTGAAGAACTTAGGGGAAGCATTCCAAACAGAGGGAACAGCCGTTTGGGTTTCTGGGCTGGGAAAGAGCTTGGCATGTTCTAAGAACTATCAATAGGCCAGTGTGGCCAGGAGCATAGTGAGTGCGGGGAGAGTGGCACGTGACAGGGTCAGCAGCGGGAGCAGCAGCAGATCATGTAGAGCCAGGGTAAGGAGTCAGGGCTTGATTCCAGGTTCAATGCAAAGCCATAAAAAGGCTTTAAACCAAGCAAATGACATGATCTAACTTCTTTGTTTTTGTATCTATAAGATCCATTGCTGTCTGGAGAATGAATTGGAAGAGGGCAAAAGTAGGGGCAAGGAGACCAGTTAGAAACCTACTGCAGTGTTCTACTCAAGAGACAGTGATGCTTTGAATCAGGGCTATGGGGAGAGTAAAAATGAAGAGAAGACAGATATATTTTGGAGACAGAACTGACAGGACTAGTAGTTATACAGTGAATAGACATTTAATCCCAGAATTTGTGCTGGAAAAGAGCCAGATAATAGTTTACTTAACTAGGCAGACTGACTTCACACTGACCTCATGTAAGGTAAATAGGCTTAACCTGGAATGTGAATTAAATGGGCTTATCAAATTCACGTATTGAAGAGTCACCTTCTGATTTCCATTCTCATTATCAAGCCCAGCATTATCAAGCTCATTTAAAACTCCAACAGCAAAAGAGGTTTACAGATATGAGACCTAGAGAGTGTGATGGGAAATAAACTCTGTCCCAGTAGGACAATAACATTAGTAATAATAACTAACACTTACATAGCACTTACTAAGTGCTGTTCTATGTACTTTACATATGCTAATTTTTTTGTTGTTGTTTGTTTTTGTTTGGTATGCGGGCCTCTCACCGCTGCGGCCTCACCCGTCGCGGAGCACAGGCTCCGGACGCGCAGGCCCAGCGGCCATGGCTCACGGGCCCAACCGCTCCGCGGCATGCGGGATCCTCCCGGACCAGGGCACGAACTCGCGTCCCCTGCATCGGCAGGGGGACTCTCAACCACTGCACCACCAGGGAAGCCCAATATGCTCATTTTTTGCTCAATAAATTTGTTAAGGTAGCACTATATTATAATCATCATCTTCATTTTACAGATGAGAAAAAAGGCACACAAGACCACGTGGGAACTAAGTGGCTGAGTCAGGCTTTGAACCCAGTCCACCTCCAGAATCCATGCTCTTAACCACTATACTTTACTGCCTGTTAATTTTTCAGTAAGCAAAATCCTTGTCATCAATCTTGTCTTACCTGATTTTACTCACATACTCAAACTATTCCTAGAGTGAGTTTTCAGACTATTTTATATATCCACTATATAAGATGTATAACTGATGGGCACTTATACCACAGAAAACTGTTTTAGCCAAAAGTTTTTAAATTCAGTTAATAACCGATAAAGCAACTATACTCCAATATCAATTAATAAAAATAAATAAAGTAATACATTCATTAAAAAAGAAGAAGAAAAAAATTATTGGTAATTGGAAAAGAGAATTCTTGGGTGTTTACAACTATTTCTTTTGTTAGAGAAAATAAAATACAAATTTTCTTTAATAAATAAATAAATAAATTCAATTAATAACCGAAATGAGTTTACTCACTTTTGTTGATATTTCAACTTCCTCAGATATGAACACCTCTTCAATCTGGACTGCATCTCTGGGAAAATACCCAAAGTCCTTTCCTTTCTATCAAAATGAAGAATGAAGATTAGCAAGGAAGAGTTATCAGAGCAATAATGGCCATTGAGCTTAATTTTGTTTCATGTCCTTGGCTTTCATCTATTTCAAATTACAAACATCAACGGCTTTCATTTACCATCTAAAAGAAAGTCAGTGAAATCATATTCCTTTTGCTACTCGACAGAACAGCATAAATCTGAGGGAAAAAAGGGCCAAGCTATAAAATGCCACTTTTTCAGATTTCAGAGGGAAAACCACACATTTTCTTTCTTTTTCTGTTCTTAATGACCTTTCTTGCCCAGGTGGACCACAGATTTACACTAGTAAACCTGGAATATCAAAAGGCAAAAGAATTGTGACTGTAGCCAAGCAAGATGGAGCTGTGACATATGCAGCATTTTCAGGATGTCAAAATTGGGTAAGATGTTTAAACTCTGAAGGGCTGAGGTGGATTCATCAAGATAGTAAAGATCTATGAGTCTTCCAGGGTGCATTTGGTTCCATACAACTTTTCTGAGGGTGCCTTGGTAACAGAGATCCTCTCAATCGGTTTAAGTGCATACAAGATGTCCCCTGAGAGTGAAGGCTTCACATAACCACTCTCGGCCCATTTCCCACCCCTGTCAAAGTTTAAAAAGCATATTTCTTTTGGCCCTTTGATTCAGCACCATTATCTCTCAACTGTGATTCTTCCAGCTCTCCAGTTGCTGCAATTATTTGGAAACTGATGGAATGAACTCCACAGCGTGGCTTCTTTTTCTTGGCCATGCCAGTGGGGCTTGCGGGATCTTAGTTCCCTGACCAGGGATTGAACCCGGGCCCTCTGGCAATGAAAGCCCAGAGTCCCAACCACACAGTGTGGCTTCTTAAACAGTTATCTGCCTGGACTAGACACCTAAGGCACACAACCAAGTGTGCTTGAAACGTCACCCTGGCTCCACACATTACATGCTGCTTTTGTGTGGAACTATCATTTTCACACATAGTAAACAAGAAAGAATGCTTTCTTTTCCTCTTATGATACTGTGTCATTTTCCTTATAGTTGCACTGGATACCTCCCATGCATTCAGGACAGAGAAATGGCATGTTTAAGGCACCATAAGCAGTAAGAAGTCTTGGGAGCTGCAAAGTCCAGGTGAAGAATTCTGGTCAACAAGAGTCTGAGGTTCAGTCATGTAGTCCCTCATGCTAAAAAGCAGGATAGACCCAAATAGAATCTGCTCCTTCAAATAAAGATCACAGAGGCTACACAGGGAAGAGATCTTATGCATACACAATATGGAAATGATGTATGTATCAGGTTGGTCATGCTTGTTCAGCTTGGGAGTAAAGTCACTTGTCATGGTATCTTTTCATTCTGAGGCATGATATAATCTAAGATACAGACCTATATTCAACTGAAAATATTAATCATTAATTTTTCTATCTGTATATTCAGAGAGGTGATTGAGGCATCTAGGCATTTCAGTGTAATAGGACTTTGGGCCAAACAGCGGTCTCTCTCAGTTATTCTTTTTCTCCACGAAAAATTCAGGTACCTCGCTTCCCTAGGTTACTGATCTTTCTAAGGATCTCTTCAATAGCAACTCAGTCTTTTATTTGCTCAGAAAGACATGTCATTTTTTGGCCAAGTGGGATCTTAGTTCCCCAACCAGGGAATGAAACTGTGCCCTCGGCAATGAAAGCGCAGAGTCCTAACCATTGGACCACCAGGGAATTCCCAAGACATGTCATTTAATCTGATTAACTAAAACTTCCCGGTCTCTCTTAAACTTGGCCATTGGTAGCACCAAGGGATGGCTGGGGTTACCTAGTCATTCCATAATCTCCATTGGCACCTCTAAAAGTCTCTCCAAATAAATATAAAACCTAAGTTCAAACACTATGCATGCTGTGTAAAAGTAATTTCAAGGCACTCTTAAGCCTTCATCCCAACCAGACTGGCTTCCCCAAAGCTACTTTTTATAGAAATTCTGGAACCAACACTGAACATGACCATTTTTTTGTTTGTTTGTTTAAATATGTTAAGGGTTTTTAATAGATATATAAAGTACTTTGAAATTCTTAAAGTTCCTTTAGAGATGAACACCAGGCATCCTTGTGCAAGCTAGTCATTTATTCTGTATTCAATTTGTAAGATTAGATACTTACACTTCCTGCCCACAAATCTTCACTTTCTCCTGCAAGTTTAACATAAACAGATATCTCTTCTCCCTTAGTGAAGTTCAGGTATCGACAGTCAGGTCCTCTGTAATCTCTTATGGCTAAGACTCTGCTTATTAAAGCTATGTAAACATGCAGAGAAAAACACACAGTAGAGAAGGGAAGGAAAAGATAATTAGTTTTCTTCTGGCACCTACTATACTCCAAGCATCATGATAAGCTCTTTCATACCTTTTATTACTGCTATTATTAAATCCTCAGAACAGACTTATGAGATAAATAATCTCATCTCAGACTAAAAAATGAGCCTTTAATTAAGTATCAAAGAGTTGGTCACACACCTGATAAATGGTGGAGCCAGATTTGAACTGAAGTTCTTTTCACTGCAACATCCGCCTTCTGTATTCTGAGTTTTCTTTCTGTTTTTTCCTAAGCCTTTCTAAAAACCCATCAGTCTCTCTTCATGGACAACTCATATCCTACTTCCGCTATAAGACATCCCTAATTGGTCCATCCTACTCTGCCGCTTCTCTGAATTTCAATATTATCTATTATCCTTATGTTGTATTACTATTTACTGTTTCATATTGACCTGTCTTGTCATCATTCACTAGAATGAAAATCCCTGGAGGACAAGAAACTTACCTTACACTTCATTTTATCCCTCTTAGATACACACCCCTCATCCCCCAGACCCAGCACATAATAGGCCCTTAATGACTATGAAAGACCATAACCACATATGCTAGATTTAGCCCTTCAGCACATAAAGTAATATACATACCTTATTAACGATTATAATTATACTGGCATATGTAAAACATTTTCATTAAGTCGTGCAATTAAAGTTAAAATAACTTTTATCAATTACTATGAATGTTCTCTTTTCATGTTATGTGCCTAGCCCTAAGGAAACTAAAATGAGGTTGTAAAGAAGGAAAGAAAAGTTGTTATAATAATATTATTATAAAACATCATCTAGTAAACATTCTCTATATATTAAATTATGTATCCAAATGATTAAGGAAAATGTTTACACATAAAAAATTTACTTTTAAATCATTTATGTTCATACTAATAATATTTTGCATTTTTAATTACATGTTGCAAATTCGAAGTAATTCTCACATACTGGAGGGATAGAACAATATAAAGCAATTCTAATATACTGGGATGCTATTCATTTTGTACCATAATGCCAATTTCAGAAAATAAGTTCTTAAGCAATAAAATGAAAATTAATTTCTCTTTGTAGAAGAAGGAAGTTTAATATTCAAAGATATAAATAAAATTATGTATTCCTAACACTGATTTCAGTATTTTTTCATAATAAGGGAACACAGAAATAATTAATGTTTGATAAAGTTTACACAATAGATCATGATGGTTTGAAATAAAAACAGTCTTAGAAAACTCATGAGAATCAGAAACTTCTGATTGTGAAATAGAAACTAAAAAATGTAAGGGCTTCATAAAAATAACTATCAAATGGCTTGATATCTTTTTTAATACAAATCAATCACATTTATCTTAAAAAATAGTAAAAGTGCTAATTAGTTTATTTTTGAGATCTGGATTAATATCCTTAAAATTTCTTATATATTTATATATCAGGCTGATCTTTGCCCCTTTGTATATTTACATTAAAAACGATCACAAAATACTTTGCTTCCAGCATTTCTCTTTTATAGTGTACTATACCTTATAAATATTTCTCAATGACATTAGCGTTCATTTTTATCATACATGTCCACAATAACATTTTACATCATTTCAGAGCCTCATTTTAAGAGGAAAAGAAGGGAAAAAAAGAAAAGCGACTTACTTTCACATTCCAAGTCACCACATTTTTTTAAGTCTGCCAGCAGTTTTGTGCCCTCCAGACATTTTGTCAGAGAAATAACCAGAAGGAGGATTCTGTGAACTCCAAGATCCTCCATGCTAAAACAAGCAGGAATCCCAAACAAGGTTTAAACTAGTTGTTTAGGCGCTAGATATGCCAGCCAAAACAGGAGATACCCCACACTCTTTACTAAATATAAGAGGAAAAATTTTGGGGTTTTTAAATCCCTCGATAACTACCTTTTTCTACTGGTGTTTAGGCTTAACTTGAGGGACAAAAACTCTCTGTTCTCAATCTGCAGTATCAGCAGTGTCAGGTATCCAGATTATACATAAGTGTTTAATAATTAACAGGGATTTTTAGTTGGAGTCATGTTTTATAAAGCCAGTGCAGTAAAACTCTCTTGCTTAAAGGCATCTTGCATTCCACAGAACAATTCTTAAAGAGGCCTTCATAAAAAGGTAGTTCATCTCCTTCTGTTAAAGTCTTCAGGTAGATCAGTCAATAAGTTCATAGTATTTGCTGCATGCAAATACCAGCGTCAGTGGAGATATAGTTATATGTAGAAGCAATAATAATTTATGTTAAGAGCATGGTTTGGGATTATCATGATGAAAGTTATTTGAAAAAAATATCCCACGTTCGTATTTTAACAACCTTCAGTGTTACTATGAAGTTGAAACTTATATTTAGTTAAGATAGTTAAAATGTATTAAGTACTTATTATGTTGCAGGTACTGTCAAACAATTATGTGATCTGATTTTACTCTCACATCAACTCTCTGAGGTAGGTAATATTATCATCCCCATTTTTGCATTATGAGGAAACCGAGGTACATAGAGATGGGTTAAATCACTTGCCCGATGTCACATAGTGAGTGGAGAAGAAATTAAAACCTAGGCTCTGTGACTCCTCCTACCCACAACCACTATGCTTTACCACCAAGAGTCAAGTCATCTGCCACAGAAAGATGTCTACTCCGTCTGCAACAATACCATTCCGGAAACAGAAGGTACAATATCATTTTATGTATTTAAATTCATATGCATATTTCTGTATATATAGAGAGAAAGAGAGAGATGTCTGAAAGAATCCTCCCCCATATGGTGGGAATATATCATGTGAGTTCCAGTTGTGTTCACTTTCTTCTTTGTATTTTTCTCTATTGTTTGACTTTCTTTTAAAAAATCAGTGAGCATATATAATTTTTAAATAACAATAAGGTTTTGAAAATCAAATTATTTGAAAGATATTGTCACTAAAAAGGGATCAAATCCCTATATTGGGAATTTTGGTGTAAAACACTAGATCACAGTAGATTTTTGGAAACCAAAGTTGTTCTATTTTAATCTCAGGAAAATATTTTTCTAAGCCCTTCTTTGCTGTACCTTTTCCCAGTGTCTGGGCATGCCAGGGTATACATACTTTGCAGAATGCAGCACTTAATGACACCATGCTCCCTTCTAGCGCCTGAGCAAGCTAATATGAAAGACTGTTCCTTTCAAAGTCCTAAAAAAAAAGACGTGTGTTTTCTATTTGTTTGCTTTCCAGAACCAATAATTAGTAGGAAGCCTGCTCTCTGAGATCAAAGATTTTTTTTTTTGCAGTACGCGGGCCTCTCACTATTGTGGCCTCTCCCGTTGCGGAGCACAGGCTCCAGACGCGCAGGCTCAGCGGCCACGGCTCACGGGTCCAGCCGCCCCGTGGCATGTGGGATCTTCCTGGACCAGGGCACGAACCCGTGTCCCCTGCATCGGCAGGCGGACTCTCAACAACTGCGCCACCAGGGAAGCCCAAGAAATCAAAGATTTTTACATCCTCAGAAAGAATCTGATAGAGCATGGGTTTGAGGATCCTTTGGTTTACAATCAGAGCGCTGCATAGCTGTACACGTGCACACTCAAAAAGGTGTAGGTTGAATACTTTTGCAAATCTATAAACTATGTTGTCAAGGACGTTAAAGAACAATTAGCTCTTCAGCTTCAAATTTTGGCACATAATTGTTTACATAATCTATAATATCAAATCAAGAATATTTAATAACTGGGACTTCCCTGGTGGCTCAATGGTTAAGACTCTGAGCTCCCAATGCAGGGGGCCCGGGTTCAATCCCTGGTCAGGGAACTAGATCCCACAGGCATGCCGCAACTAAGGAGCCCACAGTCCGAAACTAAGGAGCCTGCCTGCTGCAACTAAGACCCGGTGTAACCAAATAAATACATATTTTTTAAGAATATTTAATAATTAAAAAAAAAAGAATATTTAATAATTAATGTACGTCATCATTTTTGTATTCAATACTAAAGATGTTATGGCTAAATTCTGAACTAGTTAATTTAATTGTGTTCTAAGTTAAGATAGAGAAGAACCCAGATAAATTTAAATTTGCCTGTTCATTTGAGTCCAGAAAAACAAGAGGACAATCCTTGCTTAAGATACCAGCTTGAAGAGATTTGCTCCTGCTAGAAATGTTCCCACTTTCTTGCTACTTAATGCACTCAAATGATCTCATTTTATGTCCAGATCATCACTTAAATATATTTTAATAGGATATCTGAAAATGTGGTAGCACAATGTCAACTATCTCTAACAGATCCAGATGAAGAGGTGGTACATGAAAGGGATAAGAACATTTAGTTTAAAGAAACCAAAGCATCAGGAATTCCCTGGTGGTCCAGTTGTTAGAACTCTGCGCTTCCATTGCAGGGAGCGTGGGTTTGATTCCTGGTCAGGGAACTAAGATCCTGCAGGTTGCTGCAGTGTGGCCATAAAAAACCCAAAGTATCAATTTTCACCATAAAAACAGTCATATTGACTTAGCCAGACATTATATAATGGCTGATGCATTTTGCAACTCAAGTGTTGTGTCAATATTAAAATATACTACTACTGCTAAGGAATGGTAAGAGTCAGGAATACGGATTTGGAAAGCCTATAGCTTTCTTCAGAAACCACATAGAAGGTAAGAGTACCTACTGCACAGAGCTAAAGAATTAATTGTCAAAGCCACACATGTTCAGTGTCTTAGAGGTAATATCACAAAGCAACCCTTTCCGTGAGTATATACAGACAGAAGCATGAATACTGCACTTCTATTACTTGGTGATGTTATTTCTGATACTATATAGTACTATCTTTTCTCTTAGTACCTCAGATTTCCTAAAGTGGGAACATATTTCTTCAATCAGCTGCCTGTTACTTTGGCAGTTTATAAGATAGAGAAACTTGATTACAGTGGTGCCATCTTATCCATGGTTTCACTTTCCATGCTTTCTGGTACCTGAGGTCTGAAAACATTAAATTGAAAATTCCGGAAATAAATGAGTCACAAGTTTTAAATTGTGCACCGTTCTGAGTGGTGTTGATGAAATCTCATGCTGTCCTGCTCCCCGCTGCTTGGTCATGAATTATCCCTCTGTCCAGCATGCCCCGCCCATCAGTCACTTAGTAGCCGCCTTGGTTACTAGATCGGCTGTCCAGTTATCACAGTGCTTGTGTTCAAATAGCCCTTGGTTTACTTTTTTTTTTTTTGGAGTATAGTTGATTTACAATGTTGTGTTAATTTCAGGTGTACAGCAAAGTGAATCAGTTATACATAAACAGATATCCACTCTTTTTTTAGATTCTTTTTCCTTACAGGCCATTACAGAATATTGAGTAGAGTTCCCTGTGCTATCCAGCAGGTTCTTACTAGTTATCTATTTTATATATAGTAGTGTGTATATGTCAATCTCAGTCTCCAATTTATCCCTCCTTCTCCTTATCCCCTGGTAACCATAGTTTGTTTTCTACATCTGTGACTCTACTTCTGTTTTGTAAATAAGTTCATTTGTACCCCTTTTTTTTAGATTCCACATATAAGCAATATCATATGATATTTGTCTTTCTGTGTCTGACTTACTTCACTCAGTATGACAATCTCTAGGTCCATCCATGTTGCTGCAAATGGCATTATTTCATTCTTTTTAATGGCTGAGTAATATTCCATTGAATATACGTACCACATCTTTTTATCCATTCCTCTGTTGATGGACATTTAGGTTACTTCCATGTCCTGGCTATTGTATTGTAAATAGAGCTGCAATGATCATTGGGGTGCATGTATCTTTTCAAATTATGGTTTTCTCTAGGTACATGCCTAGGAGTAGGATTGCTGGGTCATATGGTAGTTTTATTTTTAGTTTTTTAAGGACCCTCCATACTGTTCTCCATAGTGGCTGTACCAATTTACATTCCCAACCAACAGTGCAAGAGGGTTCCTTTTTCTCCACACCCTCTCCAGCATTTATTGTTTATATATTTTTTGAAGGTGGCCATTCTGACTGGTGTGAGATGATACCTCACTGTAGTTTTGATTTGCATTTCTCTTATAATTCGTGATGTTTAACATCTTTTCATGTGCTTTTTGGCCCCAAAGTTCAAGAGTAGTGATGCTGGCAATTAGGATACGCCAAAGAGAAGCCGTTAGGTGCTTCCTTTAAGTGAAAGGGGGAAAGTTTTCTACTTAATAAGGGAAGAAAAAACATCATACGCTGAAGTTGTTAAGATCTAAGGTAAGAATGAATCTTTTATCTGTGAAATTGTGAAAAAGGAAAAAGAAATTTGTGCTAGTTTTGCTATCACACCTCAAACTGCAAAAGTTACACCCACAATGTCTGATAAATGCTTAGTTAAGATGAAAAAGGCATTAAATTTGTACAATAATATTGAGAGAGAGACCACATGACTTTTATTACATTGTATTGTTATAATTGTTCTATTTTATTATTAGTTATTGTTGTTAATCTCTTACTGTGCCTACTTTATAAATTAAACTTTATCATAAGTATGTATGTATAGGAAAAAACATAGTATATATAAGATTCAGTACTATCCGTGGTTTCAGGCATCCACTGGGGGTCTTGGAATGTATCCCCCATGGAGAAGCGGGGAGTATTGTAGAAAGTACTTAGGATAAGTTGAACTAATTAAGCTGGGGTGTTTCTTACTAGGGAGGAGGCATTAGAATGGAGCCTTTGGAAACAGTTCCTGTGGTAGACAGGCACACAGTGAGAGACTGGGATCAAACTGGTGTGGAAGATGTGGGGATGGCACCCCACATCCCATCTTCAAGGTAAGACTTTCTGCCCAGCTGCAGGGAGTGCAGTGAGCTGGCAGCCTCCGGCTGGCACCTACTTCCATGTCTGCCTCAGCTACAGAAAGCCACTTTACCCAAGATCACCCTTCCTCGGTGATCTAGTGAATCTAGTTAATAAATGACGAGCGAGTACAAAGGTAGGATCATCTCGGCCTAATGTGGGACACTCTGACAGGCATTCCTCACTCTAGAGCTCCCTGTTGGGTTGACTGAAGTTTTGTAAAGCCTGAATTGGAGTTTGACTTCCCCCTTTTCCTAGCCCTGCCTTCTCCCCATTCCTTTCATAGGTGTTGATCCCTTGAACCCAAAATTCCGTCTCAGTATTTACTTCTAGAGGACCCAACCTCAGATGCTAGTGATCCACAGATGCAGAAAGAGGAGATGGCAGAACTTGCACATTTTGGCACTAGTCACTCTATGGCTCTTCTTACTTTTGTTGCTTTTCTGTTGCTAAAGGCCATGTTTTAATTCTGCCCACTTTTTCTCATTCTATCAGTCAGAGTTCTACCAGGAAACAGATGGGTATTCCATTTTGAGGGAGGCACTCTTCAATGACTGAGGAGTTTCTAATGGACTGTTAACAAAGGTGTGGGCAGGGTTAAGGAAGACCAGCAGGGGATGTAACACCTCCAGGCATGAAGGAACAGTAACCACAGCCCGGAGAGAACTCTAGGAAAGGACTGCCCAACAGAAACTTGAAGCCTTCAGGGAATTCCCTGGTGGTCCAGTGGTTAGGACTCCACGCTCCCACTGCAGGGGGCATGGCCCTGGTCAGGAAACTAAGATCCCACAAGCTGCGCAGGTAGCCAAAAAAAATTCCTTAAAACTAATCCAGAACATAAAAAAATAAAGTTTCCCAATTCTCAAAAAAAAAAAAGAAAAAGAAACTTGAAGCCTTCAGTAAAGGAACTGAGTCAAGAGAATATCACTCTTTTTTCTGATCTCCTGTACCATACCCAGTCAGATGCCAGAGAATAAGGGAACCCTTCAAAGCAGTTCTAGAGGTCTGTGCTCTAGGGACACAGAGCAAAGTGGCAAAGAGTGGACCGAGAGGAGCAGAAAAAGAACACCCCACACGTTGTCTTTATTCCTTTACTCTGTGTTTTTGAATAATATTATGCAATATTCTCTATATCCAAGATGGTATGTGTGTGATATTTGTTGATCAGGGGACTGAACTGATGAGTCTCATCAGTGTGTAGGAAAGGAATTTAATGTTTGTTGAGTACCAACTTTGTATCAGTGAGCTTAATATTTCACATGCAAATCCCATCTTCCAGGATAGGTATTATTTATTGAATGCCCATGTTGTGTCAGACACTATTCTAGGAGCTAGAGGTACGGGAGTGAACCGGACAAAGTCCTGCATTCATGGACTTTGTATGCTAGTGAAGGGAGACAGAGAAGAATAAACAAGCAAATAAATGAATAAGAGGACTGCAGTGATAAGTTATGGAAAAGTTCGTCATCTGCTTAGATAAAGCTGTCAGGAAAGGCATCTCTGGACAGTGACATTTGATTTAAGATTGGGGAGTAGGAAAGCAGAACATTCTGTGCAGAGGGAAGAATTCACGAGAAAGTCGTACTTCATTGTCTGAAGTTTGATTACCAAAGATTTAAAGACAAAAACGAAAGAGGCATATTGAATGCATTCTAGTATGTCAGAAACAAGGCTCTAAGGTGGAAACTAACTTGGCATATGTAAACAAGAAACACAGAGGCAGGTGGAGAGTGGTCAGAGATAAAGTAGAAGACACAGACAGAGGTCCAATCATGCAGGGACTTTTGGCTGTGGAAATGAATGTGAGCTTTATTCTAAGTATAGTGGGAAGCCATAGGAAGTTTTAAGGAAGAGAATGATGTTATTTGTGTTTTTTTATCATATAACTTCACTTTTTTGCTTTACTAACTCATTATTCAGGTCTCTTAGGTTAAATCAATTAATGAATACATCACTCAACTTTTTATTGAATGAATAAATGAATGCATTCATGATGATTAAATGAATCGATTTCTTTTCAAGGGCAAGATTCTTCATGCCCCATTACTAAACAAAGTTCTATCTTCAGCTGTGTAGCTCAACGGCTTCTCTTTCTCTCATTTCAAAAAGAAAGTCAAGTAATCCTTTTGATTAAATTTTCTCTTTGGTAAAAAAATTTTTTTGAGAAAAAGAACTGGATCTCCTATTTATCTTTGTCATTGGGTTGATATTAGTAGCAGCAGTAAAAGTCTAAATATCCAGCAAGCAAAGCTATGAAAAGCCTTTGGATTCCCAGATAGCGTAGAGGATGCTTGACAAGTTGCAATACATGAGTAGGTTAATGAGCAACGGTATGAAAATATTTAGTATCCTACTAATTTCCAATCATCAATAGCCTGAATGTCTTTTAAGAACCCATATGGGCCAATTTTATGTACTCTTACACCATCTCCTCCAAAATCATCCTCCTTCACTCCCTGTTGCCATCCTCTCCCCATTTATGTACTCTTTCCTTCTTGCCTCTTTTAGTGTCCATGTCCCTAAGAACGTCATGAGCTCAAGTTTCTTTAAGAAAAAAAAATAGGGAATTCCCTAGAGGTCCAGTGGTTAGGATTCCACGCTCTCACTGTTGCGGGCCTGCATTCAATGCCTGGTCAGGGAACTAAGATCCTGCAAGCTGCACAACACGGCCAAAAAAAAAAAGAAAAAAAAAACTAACTCACAAAAACTCAGCAACTTCATGTTCCCCCAAATAATTAAATTTTAAAAGAAATTATAGAATAAAATTTCTACATAGGAATGAATAGACAGATTCTTTATGATCATTATTTATTATTTACTTTATCCTCTTCTTTCAAAGATGTATAGAATAATGGGCCTGATGCTATAATTTTCCTTATTTTTTCTCTCCTCCTTCTTCCAGATTCTCTAGGACATAGAAATAAATGCCCCCTCTGCCAGGACTTGGCAAACTACTTAGCCTCTTGAAGCCTCAAAGTTTTTGTTCATGGAATGAGAGACTTGCACTAATGACTTTCACAAGTCTTTCCAGCTCACATGACTCCTTCCATCAGAACATCAGATTGGACTTAATGAAACTTCTGTTAATGAGGAGGCCACACTCGATTTCTAAAACTCAATTATCACAGATTAAAAATAAATAAATAAAGGAGATATATGGATGCATCCCACTATGGTAGATACAAGGGGATGTGAAAATACCATTAAATAGCAATGTACAATAAAATATGCATTCATTCTCTCATTTAGCAAATAGCTTTTGAGTGCTTGCTATGCACCAGGCACTGTGCTAGGCACGTGGAACACATGGGGAACAAGGAAGACAGTGTCTTGCCCCCAGGGAGATTATAATCCATGGGGAAAGACAAAAAAGACAACTGAATTCAAGAATATGAAGGAGAAAAAAAAAAAAAAAAGAATATGAAGGAGATATTCAGGATAGTTGATCAATTCATTGGGAAGTGAGGGAGAAGGAAAAGGAAAGGATGACTCTCAATTTCCTAGCTGGACAACTGAGAGAGAACGTGGTAGTGCCATTTACCGAGACAGGAACACAGCAGAGGAGCAGGTTTGGAAGAGAGGAAGAAGACAATCTGTTTGGTTTAGGACGTGTTGAGTGAATAAAAGTAAAGCAATGCAAATTATTTGCAGAAAATAATAAAAATTCAATGGTCTTGGAAAATTGTATGTAAGCCTGTTTTCAGAAGGCTTATGTTGAAATAAGTTTAAGATCTTCAGAAAAGCTGCAAATATAGAATTACTGTATACCCTTCACCTAGCTTCCCCTAATGTCAACATCTAATATAACTGTATTACAAAGATCAAAAATATGAAACTAGGGCTTCCCTGGTGGCACAGTGGTTGAGAGTCCGCCTGCCGATGCAGGGGACGTGGGTTTGTGCCCCAGTCCAGGAGGATCCCACATGCCGCGGAGCGGCTGGGCCCGTGAGCCATGGCTGCTGAGCCTGCGCGTCTGGAGCCTGTGCTCCGCAACGGGAGAGGTCACAGCAGTGAGAGGCCCGCGTACCACAAAAAAAAAAAAAAATATATATATATATATATATATACATAAAATTAACATTAGCACAAAACATTAAACTATAGACCTTATTGGGATTTCCCTTTTTTTGTCCAGGGATCAAATCTAGTATACTACGTGGTATTTAGTTGTCATGTCTCCTCAATCTTCTATGACAATCTTCTGTGACAGTCTCTTATTCTTTCCTTGCGTTTCATGACCTGGACACTTTCAAATATCCTTAGTTTGAGTTTGTCTGATGCTTTCTCATGTTTAGACCGTGGTTGTAGATTTGGGGGGAAGAATATCACAGAGTAGTGTGCCCTTCTCATCATAGTCTATCAGAGGGCACACATAATATCAATCTGTCTAGTTACTGGTATTGTTAACTCTGATTATTTGGATAAGGTGATATCTACCAGGTGTCTCCAATGTAAAGTTACTGTTTTTCTCTTCCATACTCTATTCATTTGAAGGGAGTTACTAAGTCTAGCCTACTTTCAAGAGAGGGGAATTTAGCTCTACCTCCTGGAGAGAGGAGTATCAAAGAACTCAACAGTAAGTTCAACAGTAAGAACCTCATTATCTGCAATATATTTACTTACATGTTCGATCCTAGTATATATGCAAAGTAGTTCTAAAATTAGTAATCCATACCCTGTGATAAATGAATTTACCAATCAGACTTAGATGTTTGTGTACAAGTCTTTTTGTCTATGGCTTTACAGTATCTAATCAAAACACTTTTTTCAAAGTTATTTAGGTGAGCTCCTTTCTTCCCCATCCCCATCAGTATGGTTATGTTATACATTTGCAATACAGTTAGATTTATTTGCCATAGCCTACATTCCATCTTGGGCTCGTCTGACATTCAAGCTGATTTTTTAAAATTTGCATGCAGTAAAATTAATTATTTGTGGCATACTGTTCTATGGGTTTTGACAAATGCATAGTCATGTATCCACTACCACTGTATCATACAGAACAGTTCAAAATCATATTAAAGTTAACATTTAAGCCAAAAACTTATTTTGTCTGAATTATGTGGAGAATTCTTTTTTTTTTTTAATTTTATTTATTTTTGGCCATGCCAAGTGGCTTGTGGGATCTTAGTTCCCTGGCCAGGGATTGAACCCACACCCTCGGCAGTGAAAGTGTGGAGTCCTAACCACTGGACCACCAGAGAATTCCCTATGTGTAGAATTCTTAACTTTACCAATTCCATTCATAAGGCTTATTAATCTTTTAGCAAACTAGAAAGATACTGAAATATATAAGACCATTGAAAGCAAAATAAACATCTTTTAATCTTTGCAAAACAAAACTCCAATAAAGATTACCTTTGAGACTTTCTACAAGTTCAAAGTTAAGAATGTTTAAACAGATGTATCCCTTGTGACTTTTTTTCTTTAGTCAGGGATTAAATCGATCACACAACTCTGACATGGAGTATACAAAAAGAAATGCAGAATCAAAATGAATTATAAGACTCATCAAATTTAATTAAAATACATTTGAAAACAAAGTAACTGAATTTTAAAATATTGTTTCTCACAGAAGTAATTTCCATGACCCATTCTAGCTCAAATACACTGCCAAACAACCTCACCTGCTTTTACATAACTGTCCTTCAACTAGGCTTGTCTCCTGATGAAGTGGTGGCATAAAGTTGCAGGAGGGAAGGAAGAGAGAAACAACAGGAAGGTTAAGAAGTGGGGGTTGGGATTTCCCTGGTGGCACAGTGTTTAAGAACCCGTCAGCCAATGAAGGGGACACGGGTTTGAGCCCTGGTCCAGGAAGATCCCACATGCAGCGGAGCAACTAAGCCCGTGCGCCACAACTACTGAAGCCCTCGTGCCTAAAGCCTGTGCTCCGCAACAAGAGAAGCTACCACAATGAGAAGCCTGCGCACCGCAATGAAGAGTAGCCCCTGCTCGCAGCAACTAGAGAAAAGCCCGCGCACAGCAACGAAGACCCAATGCAGCCAAAAATAAAGTAAATAAATTAAAAAAAAGAAGTGGGGGAAAAGCAGAAGCGTCAGTCTCTGCAGCTTCAGGTGAGGGCTGAATGAGGTGAAGTGGGTGTAGCCTGGTTCTGGGCCATGAATACTGGCCTCACCTGCCCAGTTACCT
The DNA here is from genome assembly GCF_008692025.1 of Phocoena sinus. Lineage (NCBI taxonomy): Eukaryota > Metazoa > Chordata > Mammalia > Artiodactyla > Phocoenidae > Phocoena > Phocoena sinus. Next base: position 117,836,059 of record NC_045764.1, on the reverse strand, counting down.
CACGGAGCAGAAGGACTAGAGATGGAATGGATCCAACAGGCGGTACCCTAATTCAAGCACACGTCTATTCTTCTACTAAGTCTGTATCTACAGGATAACACTCAATGACTCACCACACACAAGCCTACTGTTTAGTTTAAAAAACAACAGCACAGACTTACCTGGTGGTCCAGTGGTTAGGACTCTGAGCTCCCACTGCAGTGGGCACAGGTTCGATCCCTGGTTGGGGATCCTGCAAGCTGTGTGGCCAAAAAAATAAAGAATGAACAAGAACAAGAACAACCACAAACATGTACAGTCTAACCTCAAGAATAAGCAGATGGTACCATTTTAACTTATCAAACTCTACTAACAATGTACAGCTGCTGATGAAGACAACAAGAAACCATTTGAGGAGGTTCTTTCCAAGACTTTGCCCACCAACCAGAATTAATCCACTAAATCCACTACAATTCTACTACTAAATATACCCATCCTTTTAGCCTCAGGAGTCACCATGACTTGAGCTCACCTTAGCTTCATGGAAAGCAGCCACATAACAAATGCCTCAAACTTTTTTTCTTTTGCGGTATGCGGGCCTCTCACTGCTGTGGCCTCTCCCTCCGCGGAGCACAGGCTCACGGGTCCAGCCGCTCCGCGGCACGTGGGATTCTCCCGAACCGGGGCACGAACTCACGCCGCCTGCATCGGCAGGCGGACCCCGAACCACAGTGCCACCAGGGAAGCCCTCAAACATTTTGTATTACTATCACCTTAGAAGTTTAGTTTACATTTCCTAAAGACAAAATATTTTCAAACACTATTTACCATCTATGATTTTTATATGAGTCTACATTTTTCATTACAGCAGGATTTCACAGAACAACCTTCTTAAGTATATGTTTCCTCCACCAAATAATATTTTACTTTACATCAAATCAATAGGATCCAGGGCAATTTTTACCGATTTATAAAGCTTTTGTGGGGCAAGGTTGCTAGTTGAGATCCCAGAAATATGTGGCATGATGTCATCCAGGCCAGTGAGTCTGAGAAGCCTGATAACTTGTGATTTTTTCCTGGATCATGTGGGATTATGTTTTGTTTGTTTCTTTATCTCCTACAATGTGATGAAAGAGATACTGGGAATTCATCTTCACATGTCACTCTATTTTGGAAGTTTCTGGAATTATTTGAATGTTGTGATTATTATGGTTGGTTTAGAATGACAAATTTTCTTTCTAGTTATAAAATTTTAAAGCGTGTTAATTATGTCCTTGTTCACGTCACAACATTGTACATCTTGATACCTCTGAAGGAAACTCCAAAGGGTCTCCACTATTATATCAACTTTACTGTTCTTAATAATTGTTTCATTCTACCTGAGTTACCCCTCTGGACTAACCAGTCTTCTATAACTGGAGGAACATCTGATATCAACTCTCGGTCAACTTCATTAACAATGAGAATAATTGAGTAATAGATATTTGTATTTGGAACTTATTATGAGATCCTGGGAAATAACTGTCATCACTTTTCTAGGGACATTTTTCTTGAACTTATATTAAAATGAATTTATATTCCTTTACACATGTGTGAACTGATGGCAAAAAGAACTATCTTGAAAGTAATTTTGGGGGCAAGCAAAATTTGGCTGGGATATTAAGTTTCCTGCAAATAACCACAAAAGTAGAAATTCACTTTACAACCATTAGGTACTATGACTAACCTTGACTCTATTTTAACTTCTAATATTTTCAAGATCTCATACCTATGCCATCTTAAATATCTCTTTTTTTTCTTTTATTCTTGCCATCTAAAATATCTCATTCCCAAAGGCAGCAGTGCAGAAATTTTGCACCTTTACACATTTCAGCATTAGAAGTCCTTGTGACCCTTGAACTTTTAAGCATGTGCATTTTTAGAAACAACATTATGGGAGACCATGACATTGTCACTAATGTAACTATGAGGTGTGTGATTCTGTGTCTCAGCTGGACAAGACAAAGTGTAAAGATATCCCTCTGAACTCTTGGGAGAGTAATGAATCACTCTACAAATGTCTTCTGTTTGATTATCATTCTTCATGGCCTTTATCCCTCCTCTTACCCTCACCCCACTTCCTCCTTCAAAAAAGTACAACTTTGGCTTTGTGACTCACTCACTGGTAGCCTTGATAGGAATCTAGAATTCAAGACCAAATGTCATTTCTCACTACAATTGGGTGATTAAAATTCAAAAAATGGTTTTTGTTTGTGTGTTTATATAGGATTTTTTAAAAGAATAGCAGCTAACCAGTGGCTACACCATCTGGAATATGAGATATCCAAGGCCGCAGTAACGGGAGAAAAGAGCTGGAGAACTACATTCGATGCTGTCAAAGACCAGGTCTGGAAGTGGTTTATATTATTCCTATTTACATTTTTTTTGGCCAGAACTAACTACATGGCTCCACCTAAAGGCAAGTGGGAGGAGGGGGGTAAAATTTCATCTACCTGTCTGCTCAGGGATAATGATTACACAGCATTGCCTCTGACAGAGAGAGAGAGAGCTTCTCACACACCAAAGTTGCTAGACAGGGACATGGACTGCTGGGTGATAACCTTACAGAGTCTGAATTCTGCCAGGCTCATGAAGCTTTCTTTACCATTCTCAAGGGGCAGTTTTTACTATCCTGGCCCCTTCTCACTTGACTATTTTTCTAATGTGTACTAATTTTTCATTTTATTTTCAATTGAAAATATGGGTCAGAGGTTAAAAACCATTCATTTAAACCTACAGAAACAAGGAAAATACTGAGGGAACAAACTGAAATCATAAAGATTTGTGATGGTTAAGGTAGTGTTCCCTTAAGCCCTCCAGCCCAGTGCCTACAATAGTTATGTTTACTTTATACTGTAGTCTACTAAGTGTGCGATAGCATATTATGTCTAAAAACAATGTACATACCTTAACTAAAACTACTTTATTGCTAGAAAATGCTAACCATCATCTGAGCCTTCAGCAAGTCATAATCTTTTTGCTGGTAAAGGGTCTTATCTCAGTGTTGATGGCTGCTGACTGATCAGGGTGATGGTTGCTGAAGGTTGTGGGTGCCTGGGGCAATTTCTTAAAAATAAGAAAACAGTGAAGTTTGCTGCATCAAATGAATTTTCCTTAAGATTTCTCTGTAGTATGCAATGCTGTTTGATAGCATTTTACCCACAGTCGAACTTCCTTTAAAATTGGAGTCAATCCTCTCAAACTCTGCTGCTGCTTAATCAACTAAGTTTATGTAATATTCTAAATCCTTTGTTGTCATTTCAACAATCTTCACAGCATCTTTGCCAGCAATAGACTCCATCTCAAGAAATCAATTTCTTTGCTTATCCGTAAGAACCAAGACCTCATCCATTCAAGTTTTATCATGAGATTGCAGCAATTCAATCACATCTTCAGGCTCCACTTCTAATTCTAGTTCTCGAGCTGTCTCCACTACATCTGCAGTGACTTCTTCCACTGAAGTCTTCAACCCCTCCCAGTCACCCATGAGGGTTGGAATCAACTTCTTCCACACTCCTGTTAAGGTTGATATTTTTATGTCTTCCCATGAGTCACGCATGTTCTTAATGGCATCTAGAACGGTGAAGGTTTTCAATTTATTTTGCCCAGATTCATCAGAGGAATCACTATCTATGGCAGCTATGGCCTTACTAAATGTATTTCTTTAATAATAAGACTTGATGGGAAATTCCCTGGCAGTCCAGTGGTTAGGGCTCTGCTCTTTCACTGTCGAGGGCCCAGGTTCAATCCCTGGTGGGGGAACTAAGATCCCACAAGCTGTGCTGCGCAGCCAAAAAAAAAAGACTTGAAAGTTGAAGTTACCCTTTTTTTGGTGGGGGGGGGCCGTGCCATGTGGCATGTGGGATCTTAGTTCCCCGACCAGGGATCGAACCCCCGCCCCCTGCATTGGAAGCGTAGAGTCTTAAACACTGGACTGCCAAGGAAGTCCCTGAAATTATCCCTTGATTCATGGGCTGCAGAATGGATGTTGTGTTAGCAGGGATGAAAACAACATGAATTTCATTGTCCATCTCCATCAGAGCTCTTGGGTGATCAGGTGCATTTTCAAAGAGCGGTAATATATTGAAAGGACTCTTTTTCTAAGCAGTAGGTCTCAACAATGGGCTTAAAATATTCAGTAAGCCATGTGGTAAACAGATGTGCTGTCATCCAGGCTGTGTAGTTCCACTTATAGAGCACAGGCAGAGTGGATTTAGCATAATTCTTAAGGACCCTAGGATTTTCATAATGGTAAATGAGCATTAGTGTCAAATTAAAGTCACCAGCTGCTTTAGCCCCTAACAAGAAAGTCAGCCTGTCCTTTGAAGTTTTGAAGCCAGGTATTGAATTCTCCTCTCTACCTATGAAAGTCCTTGATAGCATCTTCTTCCAAGAGAAGGTTGTTTCATCTACACTGAAAATCTGTTGTTTAATGTAGCCACCTTCATTAATTATCCTAGCTAGATCTTCTAGTGCTTCTACGTCAGCACTCGCTGCTTAACCCTGCATTTTGATGTTATGGAGACAGGTTCTTTCCTTAAACCACACGAACCAACTTCTGCTGGCTTCAAACTTTTTTTCTTCTTCACCTCTCTCAGCCTTCCTAGAATTGAAGAAAGTTAGGACCTTGCTCTGGATTAGGCTTTGGCTTAAGGAAATGTTGTAGCAGGTTTGATCTTCTGTCCAGACCACTAAAACTCTCTCCATTACAACAGTCAGGCTGTTTTGCTTTCTTATCATTCTTGTGTTCCCTGGAGTAGCACTTTTAATTTCCTTCAAGAACTTTTCCTTTGCCTTCACAGCTTGGCTAACTGTTTGTTGTCAAGACACCTAGCTTTTGGCCTGTCTTGGCTTTTGACATGTCTTCCTCACAAAGCTTTTGATTTAAAGTGAGAGATGTAGGACTCTTCCTTTCACTTGAAGACTCAGAGACCGTTGTAGGGCTTTTAACTGGCCTAATTTCAATATTGTTGTGTCTCTGGGAATAGGAAGGTCTGAGAAGGAGAGAGACAGGGGAATGACCAGCAGGTGGAGCAGTCAGAACACACACATTTATTGGTTAAGTCACCATCTTAAATGGGCACGGGTTCGTGGTGCCCCAAAACAATTACAATAGTAACATCAAAGATCACAGATCACCACAACAAATATAATAATATTGAAAAAGTTTGAATTATTGTGAGAATTACCTAAACGTGACACAGGGACATGGAGTGAGCAAATGCTGTTGGAAAAATTGTTCAAATAGAATTACTTGAGGCAGGGTTGCCACAAACCTTCAATTTGTAAAAAGCACAGTATCTGCAAAGCACAATTAAGCAAAGCACAATAAAATGAGGTATGCCTGTATATGTTATGCTTTATACATTGCAGTATTCAAGGCTCAAATTGTCCCAAATTTGGCCAATGTGAACTCCTTGAAGTTGACCCCTATATCCACACAATCTCAGTGGTATTTTTTTTTTTTTTTTTTTTTTTTTTATGCGTTACGCGGGCCTCTCACTGTTGTGGCCTCTCCCGTTGCGGAGGACAGGCTCCGGACGCGCAGGCTCAGCGGCCATGGCTCACGGGCCCAGCCGCTCCGCGGCATGTGGGATCCTCCCAGACCGGGGCACGAACCCGCGTCCCCTGCATCGGCAGGCGGACTCTCAACCACTGCGCCACCAGGGAAGCCCCTCTCAGTGGTATTGATAGCATTCCTGCTTTCTGGCATAGCAAGAGGTATCAAGCTCACCTGGTACATTTCCTGCCCCAGACCTAGAATCAGCCATTTTTTTCAAGGAACCCTTCTTCCTTTTGTTGAGAAATGGCTTTTAGAGACTATGATCAGCACTGGGGATGCTCACTTCTACCAGACTGTCATTATTTCTATGCCCTCTCAGTAAATAAAACTAGGAAATATGTGAATTTCAGAAAGAAAAATAAATCATGCATTAATATGGATATTTCCAATTCAAGTGAAAAATTAAATCATTGATTATTATATTTGTATCTCTTTGCTTTCACACTGAAAATCTTGGTTTTAATGACATTAACATGATTACATATTTGATTATGCATATACATAACGTATACATATATAACGTATATTATGCGTAAAATAGTTTCAAAGCAACAATACTAGCATTACTACTAACAATAGAACTAATACTAACAATAGAACTATCAATTGTGGGAATTCCCTGGTGGTCCAGTGGTTAGGGCTCCAAGCTTTCACTTGCACAAGCTGTGTGGTCAAAAAAAAAAAAAAGAACTACGAATTGCAACTAAATATTTCATTGTGGTTCTTTTTGCTCTCTAGGATATAACTCACCATGGAGCTACATTAAAAGTTTGAGTTTTAATGTCATTTGAAATAATTTTTTTTTCTGTGTGGTTTATACTGTCAATTTTATATACTCCTAGGTTCATTTGTATCCATTTGTTTCAGATTTGTAGGAGTATTTTTTTCCTTTTTGATCCAAGTTTTTAACTTATATGAAATGTTCACATGGTTCCAAAATCAAAACTATAAAACAAGGTGCAGTCAGAGAAGCTTTTAAAACACTTTTTGTCCCTCTTTTTCACAATAAAGGTGTTTTTTAAGGCTATGAAATTGGACTGAATTGTTAAAGAGAACCTGATACCAGAGGGAGATTCAACAGAGTGCATTGTTATAACAGTTACAGGGGGGAAATTACATGTTAATGAAATAAGCCTTATTCAAATCAGTAAACATATTATAGATCCAAAATAAATTTTACACAAAAATAAATTTTCTTGTCTTCCTGGTGAAGTGCCTTTCCTGATCTTTTCAGCTAGGATCCAATCAACTATGGGGTGGGGGAGGGACTGGGGGTGTGTGTGGACAGAGACACAGAAGTCTCTACTTCAACCAGAGGAAAACAAAAGAGCTTCTTGCAAATTGGAAAAAAAATTCCAAAGTTTCCTGTATATAAACAACTAAGTGGAAATACAGAAAAGGGAAAAATTCTTATTAAAAAGATACCTGCACACAAACCCTGTGGCTAAACCTAATAAATATGTGCAGGACCTGTATAAAAAAAACTATAAAATTTTACTAAAATAGATGACAGAATAAATGGAGAGGCATACTAGTTTCTATTTAGACAGATCAATATTCCAAAATTGTTGATTATTCCTAAATTATAAAGTCAGTGCAATCACAATCAAATTACAACTTTGGCGGGAACTTGAAAAGTGATTCTAAAGTTTCAATTAAAAATAAATATATATTTTGGGAAATTTGGAAAAGCATAATTGGGGGCACCCCATGTGTGTCCCTAATCCCAGCTGGTCTGCCTGAGACCCCCTGAGCGCCAGACCTGGTCCCCCCACAGGGCCCCATTTCCACTCCCTCAAGATGAAAGAAACTATCATGAACCAGAAGAAGCTCACCGAACTGGAGGCACAAGTGAACATTGGTGAGAAAGGAACTGCTCACAGAAAGAAGTTGGTTCATAGAACAGCTACAACAGATGATTTAAAACAAACACACAGACTTCTCCTTAAAGAACTTAAAGAAACTTAGGGGTAAACAACACCTCTGGTATTGAAAAGTTAATGTGATGCACATTAACCCTAAATTTCAAGCATCTCTGGCAGCCAACACTTTCACTGTTATTGGCCATGCTGAAGCAAAGCAGCTGACAGAAATGTTACCTGGCATCTTAAACCAGCTTGGTGCAGACAGTCTGACTAGTTTAAAACAACTGGCTGAAGCGCTGCCAAAATAACCTGTGGATGGAAAAGCACTGCTTGCCACTGGAGAGGATGGTGATGATGAAATTCCAGATCTTACGGAGAATTTTGCTGAGGCTTTCAAGAATGAGACAAACTGAATTGAGTCAACTTCTGAAGATGAAACTTGAAGTTACTGGGTGCTCCTATTTTATATTAAGACTACTTTTTAAAACTTTGTCCCTGTGTCTGATAAAATATACATTTCTAATATTTTAAAGCCCAAGCCCCTTGGACACTGAAGCTCTTTTCAGTTTTTGCTTATACACAATTCATTCTTTGCAGCTAATTAAGCTGTAGAAGCCTGGTAATAAAGTTTGAAACAAAAGTTAATAAAGTTTTTCGGGTTTTTTTTTTTTTTTTTTTTTTGCCGTACGCGGGCCTCTCACTGTTGTGGCCTCTTCCGTCGTTGAGCACAGGCTCCGGACGCACAGGCTCAGCGGCCATGGCTCACGCGCCTAGCCACTCTGCGGCAATGTGGGATCTTCCCGGAACCGGGCACGAACCCCTGTCCCCTGTATCGGCAGGCGGACTTTCAACCACTGCGCCACCAGGGAAGCCCATCTTCACTTAGTTTTTAAAAAGTGCATAATTGGGGGAGGATTTAGCATAGATAAAAAATAGATATTAAAACCTACTATAAAATAACGTTAAGTAATACAATACAGCACTCAGTTGAATAGACTAGGGTCCATAAATAGATCCAGGAACACACGGTAATTTGCTATATGAGTGCATTTCAATATAGGGAAGACAAAGGTTATCCAATCAATTATACTGGTACAACTAACAGAAACTTGGGGAAAAAAGAAGCTGATCCCTACCTGTTTTTTTGTGTGTGTGTGTGGTACGCGGGCCTCTCACTGTTGTGGCCTCTCCCGTTGCAGAGCACAGGCTCCGGACGTGCAGGCTCAGCGGCCATGGCTCATGGGCCCAGCCGCTCCGTGGCATGTGGGATCTTCCCGGACTGGGGCATGAACCAGTGTCCCCTGAATTGGCAGGCAGACTCTCAACCACTGTGCCACCAGGGAAGCCCCCCTACCTGTTTTTTTTAACAACTAAATAAATTTCAGATAAATTAAAAGTTAAATGTAATATATACAGTGGAATATTACTCAGCCATAAAAAAGAATGAAATAATGTCATTTGCAGCAACATGGATGGACCTAGAGATTATCATACTAACTGAAGTAAGCCAGACAGAGAAAGACAAATATCACATGATATCACTTACATGTGGAATCTAAAAAAAATGATACAGGAAGTTCCCTGGTTGCCTAGTGGTTAGGATTCCAGGCTTTCACTTCCATGGCCTGGGTTCAATCCCTGGTTGGGGAACTGAGATTCTGCAAGCCATGTGGCATGGCCAAAAAAACCTAAAAATTAAAAATTTAAAAATAAACAAAACAATACAAATGAACTTATTTACAAAACAGAAATAGACCCACAAACATAGAAAACAAACTTATGGTTACTAAAGGTGGGAGGATAAATTAGGAGTTTAGGATTAAAATATACACACTACTATATATAAAACAGATAACCAACAAGGACTTACTGCATAGCACACGGAACTATACTCAATATCTTGCAATAACCTATAATAGAAGAGAATGTTAAAACAGTATATATTTATATATATTGATAACTGAATCACTTTGCTGTACACCTGAAACTAACACAACATTGTAAATCAACTATATTTCAATAAAAATTTTTAAAAATTACAAACAGAACTACCATATGAAAAAATATTAAATGTTAAAAAATATCCCCAAATTATAAATGTACTAGAAAATATGTTTCATTCTTTATTAAAGAAATACAAATCAGTACAAGGTTTTTATTAATGAGATTGCCAAAAAAAAAGAATATAGTTGACAAAACTCAGAATTGATAAGGATATAAGGAGAAAAACAATTTCATATGTAGTTGGTAGGAGTATAAATTTGTATAATTTTCCAATATGCTTCAAAGTTCTCATTGACCCATCAATTTTATGTATATGAATTTACTTAAGGCCAGTTTTGACACTGCCTGAGAATAAAGGTGAGACTCACATAATAATGGAGAAAATTTGTTTAATCATTAAGATGAATTAATTTGGGGTCACTAAATGACAGGCAAACTGAGAAGGTGCCCTTGTTAAAAGACATTATAAAGTGATGAATCTTAACATGCTCAAAAAGTATATTTAAAAAACTTAGTAAAAAACTTAAAACTTGACTCTTGGTAGTGGGGGAAGGGAAATTAGGAACACATTTTTTTATTAGCTAGCTAATAAGTTCACAGGTGTTTGCTATGATTTTGGCTATTTTTTAAATGTCTGAAACATCATTACATAGTAAAAGGTATTTTAACTGGATGAGAGACAGGGATTAAGTGAATTCTTCTTTTTGGATAAAATTACACACTGTATTGACTTTTTGATTATTTATTCCTTGTTTGCCATATTTGATTTGATGATATCTGAGAAGACATTTATTTTCAAAGTGAAGAAACTTTTAACAAGATATATGAAAATTTTGTGAACTTGGAGTCAACCAGAAAAAAATGCATAGTTATAGCCAAACCTACTACAAGCAAAACTTCAGTAGTAGCTGGCAATGAGGCTGCTATGCACTTGTCACACAAGCATATGCAGCTTATGTAACATTCTCTAGGAATACTTCTTATCGTGAGTGAGAATGCATATTCATACATCATTTAAATATTTTAAATTGGATTTTTAACTGATAGATTATAGATATATGTGTGTGTTTGCACAATGTGCACATATATATGTACATACATAAACAAAATAATAGTGATTTGAACACTTGTATTTATAAAAGTTGATTCACTGAGGGGGAAAACATGTGTGATTCCATTACATGAATTAATGCACTAGAAGATTTATCTGAAGAAATTATCCATAATTTAGGATGGAGACACAGAGATGCAAAAGGTAGGTTCAAAGATACTGAGGAAAGACTGAGGTCTAACATACATTTAAGCTGAACACAAGGAGAAAAGGGAGAAAAGGACAGAAGGAATATTTGTAGAGATATTGGTTAGGAATGTAGGCCCCATGAAGGTAGAGATTTTGTCTGTTTTTTTCAGTACCATATCCCTAAACCTAGAAGACAGCCTGATATATAGTAAGTGATTAGTAAATGTATGTTAAATGCTATTGAATTCTACTTCCAGTAGTATGGAAAGGTAAACACCTAGGTCAACCATCCCACTGAAAGCCTTCAAAATGCCTGGGTAAAATATCAAATCTTAAAAGTATTTATGAGATCCCAAGGGACTTTTTGTTAAATGAGAGGCAGAAGATGAAAGAGTTTTTGCAGGGACAAATACCAAACAACTCAAACGTTACATTTGAGAAAGGAACCAAGGAAAAAGAAATGAGGTCCAGAAAAATACCCCTTAGGAGAAATAAGCATTATATACATGATAGAGTTGATGGTTTGTTGGACCAGTAGAGTTGATGAACTGTTGGACCAGAAGAGGAAGAAGTCACCAGCACAGCACTTTCCATTTTAACTTAAAGATCAGGTGGCTTATATACACCACAAGAAATGTGAACATACGTTTATCAAAAGACATGAACAAGTATGTCATTAACAGCACTGTTCATACTGACCTCAAACTGTGTGGAAACCACACAAATGCCCATCAACAATAGAATGGATGCACATATTATGGGATATTCATTCATGCAATGGAATAATACACAGCAATAAAAAAAGCTACAGTTACAAGCAACAAAATTAACAAACATCACAAACCTAATATTGAACAAGTATAAAATAATCCATTTATATAAAACACAAAACAGGCAATAACCATTATCCTGATTTCTAACAATGTGTCCTATTCATGGATTGGAAGACAGTATTTTATAGGAACCAAATTGACCTATAGATTCAAAGCAGTTCAAATCAAAATCCCAGCAAGTTTTTTGTGGATATTCAGACTGACTCTAAGATTTATATGAAAATGCAGGTGGGCAGGAGAGTCAATTAAAACATGGTGGGAGAATCTGCTCTACCTGATATGAAGTATTAACATGAAGCTATGGTATTAAGACAGTGGTACTGGCTCAAAGATAGAATCATAGACCAATGCATGAAGAACCTAGGAGCAGGGCAGGAGTAAAGATGCAGACGTAGAGAATGGACTTGAGGACACGGGGAAGAGGAAGGGTAAGCTGGGACGAAGTGAGAGAGTGGCATGGACATATATACACTACCAAATGTAAAACCGGGGCTTCCCTGGTGGCGCAGTGGTTGAGAGTCCACCTGCCGATGCAGGGGACAAGGGTTCGTGTCCCGGTCCGGGAAGATCCCACATGCCGCGGAGCGGCTGGGCCTGTGAGCCATGGCCGCTGAGCCTGCACATCCGGAGCCTGTGCTCCGCAACGGGAGAGGCCACAACAGTGAGAGGCCCGCGTACCGCAAAAAAAAAAAAAAAAAAAAGTAAAACCGATAGCTAGTGGGAAGCAGCCGCATAGCACAAGGAGATCAGCTCAGTGCTTTGTATCCCACCCCACCTAGAGGGGTGGGATAGGGAGGGTGGGAGGGTGGGAGGGAGGGAGACCCAAGAGGGAAAAGCTATGGCGATATATGTATATGTATAGCTGATTCACTTAGTTATAAAGCAGAAACTATCACACCATTGTAAAGCAATTATACTCCAATAAAGATGTTAAAAAAAAAAAGCATCATAGACCAATGAAATAGAGAGCCTAGAAAGAGAAACATGCATATATGGATATGTGATATAGGAGAAAGGTGGTACTGCAGAGCAGTGTGGAAGGCACGGACTTTTCAATAATTGAAGTTGGGCAATTTGACATTCACAAGGAAAAAAGAAATGAGACTTAACCCCAACTCACACCATACACAAGAACCAGTTCCAGGAAAATGATACAATTATATATGAAAAGTAAGATAATAAAGTTTTAGAAAGTTAAAATAGGAGACTATTTTCTTGATCTTGAAATAGGGAGATACATTTTAAATAGGACACATAAAGTATCAACCACAAATATTGATAAACTAAACATTATAATCAAGAAATTCTTAATACCATTTAAAAAGTGAGAATCCCAGCTACAAGGTGGGAGATGTTTGCAATGCATACAGTTGTTCCTTGGTATCCCCAGGGGATTGGCTCCAGGACTCCTTTCAAATATCAAAATCCACAGAAATGCAAGTTCTTCATACAAAATGGTGTAGTATTTGTATATAACCTACACACATCCTCTGGTATATTTTAAATCATCTCTAGATTACTTATAATACCTAATACAATGTAAATAGTTATAAATACAACGTAAATGCTATGTAAGTAGTTGTCAGCATGTGGCAAATTCAAGTTTTGCATTTTGGATCTTTCTGGAATTTTTTCCCCCAAATATATTCTATCAGTGTTTGGTTGAATCCATGGATGCAGAACCTGTGAATACGGAGTGCTGACTGTATACTCAACAAAGGATTCATTTCCAGAGTATATACAGAACTTGTAAAATCAAGAAAAGAAAGTCCCCAAAGAGGATATCCAAAAGGTTTAAAAAAAATAGGAAAACATACTCAACCACAACAGCCATCTAGAAAATGCAAATTAAAACCACAATGAGATACCACTACGCACCAACCACAATGGCTAAAGTTAGAAGACTGACAATACCAAATGTTAGCAGGTATATGGAGCAATGGGAACTTTTATATACTGCTCGTGATACAATGTCTTCAAAGAACTGTTAGGTGTTACCTACTAAAGTGTGTGCTCTGTGTGTGTGTGTGTGTGTGTGCACACATATTTGTGTATAACTTACAACCTAGCAATTTCATTCCTAAGTATATATCTGTGCACATGTTTACCAAAAGACAAGAAAGTTCTATAGCAGAATTACTTGTAAAACCCCCAAATTGAAAAGAATCTCAATATCCACATACTGGTGATAGTTATCTACAGTGACATACAAGAATATGAATGAGTCACAGGAACATAATGTTGGGCAAAAGAAGTCAAACACAAAAAAATATATACATTATGATTTTATTTATGTGAAGATTAAAAAACAGGAGAAAAAATAATAATGTTTAGGATACATTCATCACTTTTAAAATGATGAAGGAAATCAAGAAAGCAATTACCAGAAAGTCAAAATAGTGGTGTTAAAAGATAAACTGAGGAACATCAAAATTTTGAAAAGTGTATTTGAGCAAACATTGATTCCAATAAGAGCAACACCAAACTGAAAATGGTTCGGTGCGCTCCTGTCAGGAGTTAGGGGAAAGGCTTTTTTTATAGGTCAGATAGGAAACAAAGCAAGGAAATTATTTGATTGGCTATAGCTTGAGCAATTGCCTTATTTGGGAAGGCCTAGTTGGCTGTTTGTGACTGGTTGTTCTTAGATTTCAATTTCTTCCTTCAATGCATTTATGGGACTCTGCCTGAGGTTTCAGTTTGCTTTCTTAGGCTGACAAGCATTAGGGCCACTGTCTAATGACTTCTTTATTACTTTAACAGTGGTTACTTCTGAGGGTGGGAGAGGGAGGGAGAAATCATTGGAAGGGGATATGAGAGGGGCTTCTTGGGTCCTGGCAATGTTGTAGTTTACCTGGGTGATTGCATAGGTGTTAGCACTGTGATAATTCATTAAGTTGAATATGGTCTGTTTTGTATACTTTTCTGTGTGCTCTTCACAATGAAAGAGTAATCTATTTATCCACGTATGAGTCAGGTAGCTAGGAATAAGTCTTACGAAAGATGAATAAGACGTTTTTGGGAAAGGCATTAAAGGAAATTTGAATAAATGGAGATATGCCAATTTCATAGTTTGGAATACTCAATATTGTAAAGGTGTCGATGTTTCTCAAATTAATCTGTAGCAGTGCTGTCCAATAGAAACATAATGTGAACCACAATTGTAATCAAATTTAATTTTGTTAATTAGCCATATTAACAAAAAGAGACAGGTAAAATTAATTTTAATAATGTATTTTACTTAATCCAATATATCCAAAATATTATTTTAAAATGTAATCAGTATGAAAATTATTAATGAAATATTTTATTCTTTTTGTCATATTAAGTCTTTGGAATCTGGTGTGTATCTCATGCTTACAGCACATCTCAATTCAGACTAGTCACCACCTCAAGTGCTCAACAACCACAGGGACAGCATAGATCTATCTAGACAATGCAATCTGAATCAAAGTCCCAACAGATTACCTTGTGGCATTTAACAAGCTGAACTTAAAATTATATGGCAGTTCAAAAGCCAAAAATAGCCAAGTACCTACTGTAAAAGAAGATGCAGATGTTTCCCTACCAGATATCATTTATTAAAAAGATTAAGTAATTAAATCGGTGTAGTACTGGTTACAGACAGAGACAAATAGACTCAGGGAACTGAATAGAGCCAACAAAAAGACCCAATTAAAAAGGTCTTTCAATAAATGGTGCTGGGGTAACTGATAATCCATTTGTTTAAAAAAAGAAAAAAGGAAAGAAACTGGATTCCTTATACCATACTTAAAATTCAAACTTAAGGATTTAAAGACTTAAATGTGAAATGCAAATATAAAAAGCTCTGAGAATGAAGTATAGGCAAGTATGTACACAAATTCAGGGCAGGAAATGACTTCTTAAGATGTAAATGATTTATAGCTTTGACATATTAAAATTAAGAACTTCTGGGAGAAAATATTTGTGATGAACATAGCCAACAAAGGACTAGTGTCTGGAATATATATGCAACTCCTACTACTAAAGACAAACAAACAAACACACAATCCAACAGAAAAAGGGGCAAGAAATAGGCACTTCATAAAAGTTCAAATTGCCAAGCAAAAGCATATGAAAATATGCTTGAATGCTTTACAAGATACTAATAAAAAAGTAAAAAGCAGAGTAACAGGAACATCCATGCATTGATGGTTGAAATGTAAATGGACACAATCACATTGGAAATCAGTTTGGCACTATCTAGTAAAGGGGAACATATCTAATAACCTAACAATGTCACTCCTAGGTTACTTACCCTAGAGAAACTCTTGCACCTATGCAGCAAGAGATATACAATATTTATAAACAATATTTTTTGTAACAGCCACAAACTGGAAAGAACTCAAAGGATCATCACCATAAATAAAAAGAATATATTATTTCTATGTAATGGAACACTATACAGCGATGGAAAGGATTAACTACAACAGATGATTCTTAGGAACATAATTAAATGAAACAAGCAAGTCACAAACAAGTACAGTATGGTTTCATTTATAGAAAATACAAAGTCAGGCAAAATTAAGTGATTTTATTTTTAAATTATTTATTTTTGGCTGTGTTGGGTCTTTGTTGCTGTGCACGGGCTTTCTCTAGTTGCAGTGAGCAGGGGCTACTCTTCGTTGTGGTGCATGGGCTTCTCATTGTCATGGTTCCTCTTGTTGTGGAGCACGGGCTCTAGGTGCACAGTCTTCAGTAGTTGTGGCACATGGGCTCAGTAGTTGTGGCTTGTGGGGTCTAGAGCTCAGGCTCAGTAGTTGTGGCACATGGGCTTAGTTGCTCTGCAGCATGTGGGATCTTTCTGGGCCAGGGCTCGAACCCCTGTCCCCTGCAATGGCAGGTGGATTCTTAACCACTGCGCCACCAGGGAAGCCCTGATATTTTAAAGATACATTTTTAGGGATGCCATGCATAGGTTTTATAAATTTTATTTATTTTTAAAATAAATTTATTTATTTTGGCTGTGTTGGGTCTTCATCGCTGTGCACGTGCTTTTTCTCTAGTTGCGGCAAGCAGGGGCTACTCTTCGTTGTGGTGCGCGGGCTTCTCATTGCAGTGGCTTCTCTTGCTGCGGAGCACGGGCTCTAGGTGCATGGGCTTCAGTAGTTGTGGCTCGTGGGCTCTAGAGCACAGGCTCAGTAATTGTGGTGCACAGGCTTAGTTGCTCCGCAGCATGAGGGATCTTCCCAGACCAGGACTTGAACCCGTGTCCCCTGCACTGGCAGGCAGATTCTTAACCACTGCACTACCAGGGAAGCCCACAGGCTTTAAAATTATAAAGAAAAGCAATGATTATCACAAGTCAGAATAATGACACTCCTTGGGTGGAGGACCCAATAAAGAAAGGATGGACATAAAAAATGTTGCTAAACCATGGTCGATGTTCTGTATCTTAATTCATGTGGTAGTGACATGGATGCTCACCATATTCACACTTCCATAGTTATATTTCACAGTGTATTAACATAAAATAAAAATATCATATTAAATTTTTAAACCCTGGATAAAGTGAGTGATAAAGAGTATCTCAGAGTGTTGGTTTGTTTAGTGGACAGTTTTTCAAGGTGTTATAATCTAAATCAACAAATGCAAGGAAAAACTGAATGTTTTAGTGCATATGAAAAGATTGCGCCTGTAAAAATGAAGTCTGCATTTGGAATGAAGAGTCAACTTTCCTCTAGGGTCATTTAAAACTGTTAGTTCATTTAATATGTGAAGGAAATCACACTGCTGAGAAACTACAAGAAAATGATAAAAAAAATTACAGCATGTGAACTTATATTAAAGGAATATCATCATCAGTCATCTTTCTTCTTTCAGAAAGTTCTTTCAGGATTTCCCAGATTAGAGTGAAAGAAACCAGCAGGTCAAAATTTCTTTCAATAGTTAACACTTGTCTTCTCACCAGAAGGATACACTTATTGAACAGCTGCATGAGAACCACACACTGTAATATTGCGTTGGCCAGTAATATTACAAAAAGTTCATTTGGGTTTTCCTGTAACATCTTATGGAAAAACCCGAACTTTTTCCATATGTTCATTTTCAAAAATGAACTTTTTGGCCAACCCAATATATTTTTAGCTTTTTTTTCTTTTAAAGTTCTGTCTCTTCATTTATAACATTTGTTGGTAAGATAGGAAGAAATTACCAGGGAGTAAATTGCTATTGGGTGAACCTATCACACACATTTTGTCCCAAAATTGATAACTTTTCATTGTAATTGATAAATGTTAAAAAGGAAACTTTTTGCTTTGTGCTCATCCTATGTTCCATTTGGGGGCATTTTTTTTTTTTTCTCTTCTACAAATAGGAGGTATTCTGGAGAATAAATTTAAGCAGCACTGGCATAGAATGTAGTTTGTTAAGATCTTTCACTTGAAACACTATATTCCTACTCTAGTACATTCTTTTACCTCTTCCTGATAAATAAAAACTACAGTAACAGAAAAAGGGGGTAACTAGAAGAAAAATTTTTTTATTGAAGAACATACAAATTTACATTTTAAAATACGAATTTTATTTTATTTATTCCTAATCTAAAACCTAACTTAAAAACTTCTAATAGCTTTACATTTAAATGAGAAAATAATTCCACAGTCAAATCAATTTAGAACACAAAATTAATTTGAGTTGCTAAGGAATTTCTCAAAGTCTTTAATATGCTGATATACATTATAAATCTCTAAGGAAGGGATACACAGCTGTAATTTCCTAAACTTATTTAACCAAACCTTTTGTAGTTTTAAAACTGAGGTTACTTTGAAAACTCATGTAGTATAAACTCCATAGGCTGTTTGGACATTCTGGACCACCTACACTATAACCTCAAACCTTTCCAAACCAAAACCAACTAAATATGATCTATTAATTGTGCCTAAAACACTGTGTGTTGCTAACATACGTTTTCCTGACTCCCTCAGAGCCAATGAATATTTGCTTTGTATATATATATATATATATATATATATATATATATATACAATATATATATATATATATAGTCTTTGCACTGGCACTTGGAGCCATTTGACCTTGCATACCTTGGCTGGAAACATAAAATGCCATTTCCAGGTTTAGCTCATATCCTTAGGATTCCTAAGTTTTCCACATTCTGAAGATATATAGAGATTTTCCTTGGCTTACAACAAGGTTACATCCTGATAAACCCATTGTAAATTGAAAATATCATAAGTCAAAAATGCATTTAATACAGCTAACCTATCAAACATCATAGTTTAGCCTCGCCTACCTTACACGTGCTCAGAACTCTTACATTAGCTTACAGTTGGACCAACTCCTCTAACACAAAGTTTATTTTATAATAAAGTGTTGAATATCTCATATAATTTATTGAATACTGTACTGAAATTGAAAAACAGAAGCGTTGTATGGGTATAGAATGGTTGTAAGTATATTTGCTGTTTACCCTCATGATCTCAAGTCTGACAGGGAGCTGTGGCTCGGGCCACTGCCCAGCATCACGAGAGTATCCCACAACATATTATTAGCCTGGGAAATTATCAAAATTTAAAGTACAGTTTGGAAGTAAAAATTCGAAGTACAGTTTCTACTGAATCCTACATACTGCTTTCCCACCACAGTAAAGTCAAAAAATCATTAAATCGAACCTCGTAAGTCAGGGACCACCTGTACAACTTTTTTTTTCTTGTACCACCTATCTCCCAGTTAATTTCTTCCAAAAGGAAAAAAAATCTTAGACTTTTCCAAAAATTGCTCAGCATACAATAATATTTCTCATTGTAAGTACTTTTGTTCCTTAAATGAACACTGTTATCACCTCAAAGGAAACTGATTCCATGATGTAACCATTAGAGTCTTAGTTTTGCTAAGTATTCTTGCGGGAAGATTGTGAAAAATCTGTAGAAGCTAAACCACAGTGCATTGTAAACGTCTGAATCTTGACTATTCTCTAGGAAGCAGTGAGGTCTATGTGAATGCGCTCCATTTCCAGCACCAGGTGTTGAATAGATGCTCAATAAATGTAGAAAGACTATTATTAGTCCTTAAGAGAGTAAAAGAAATCAGCTTAAAGTTCTTCTCTTAGTAATGAAAGGCAAGGACTACCACTCAATCTCTAATGCCCCAAATGTCTTCCCTTTACTTAATAAATAGGCTTTCAGGGACTTCCCTGGCGTTCCAGTGGTTGGGACTCCACGCTCCCAATGCAGGGGGCACAGGTTCGATCCCTGGTCGGGGAACTAGGATTCCGTATGCCGCATGGCATGGCCATAAATAAATAAAGATAAAGAGATAAATAAAGAAACAGGCTTTCAATAAATGTTTCCTAAATTGAATAACTCAAAAGACAAACTGAGATTGTTAACATTGATATGTTGAGAGACTAACTTGTTTGGGTTGATTTAGAAGTAGTAATGCACTTCCCTAGTGGCGCAGTGGTTAAGAATCTGTCTGCCAATGCAGGGGGCATGGGTTCGATCCCTGGTCCGGGAAGATCCCCTATGCCTCGGAGCAACAAAGCCCATGCACCACAACTACTGAGCATGCACTCTAGAGCCCACGAGCCACAACTACTGAAGCCTGTGTGCTCTAGGGCCCACATGCCGCAACTACTGAGCCCACATGCTGCAACTACTAAGCCCATGTGCTGAAACTACTGAAGCCCAACACAGCCAAAAATAATAATAATAAAAGTAGTAATAATTTATAAGCATCGTTGAGATGGTTTTAAGTATAACAAAGGTACAGAAAAGTGCACAAGTCGTAAGTATACAGTTCAGTGGATTCCCACAAATATAACCATTACCCAGGTGAAGAAAGAACTTTACCAGCAACTTAGAAGTTTCCTTCAAGCCCCCTTTCAATCTTTAACCTCTCTATTCTCCCTGAAGACAGCACTATCCTGATTTATAACACCATAATTTCTAAAACCATAGATTAGTTTTTGAAATTTGTGTCAATGGGATATTGGATTGGCCAAAAAGTTCATTCGGTTTTTCTGTAAGATGTTATGGAAAAACTCGAACAAACTTTTTGGCCACCTCAATGACATGTATTTTTCCCTGGCTTCTTTTGCTCAGTATTGTAGTTGTAGGAGGTATCATGTCGATGATGTAGCTGTGGTTCATTTATTTTAATTGCTGAACAGCATTCCATGGTATGAATATGCCACAATTTGTTTATTCCACTGTTGAGAGAATTTGGGTTTTTACAGATTGAGCCATCTATAAATAACACTGCTAGAGACATTATGTACATCTGTTGGTGAAGAGTGCATACTTTTCTATTGGATTTATACCTAGTGATAAAATTGCTTGGATATAGGATATGCAGAAAAATGTACTTCAGCAGATATTGCCAGCTTTCTAAGGTGGTTTTACAAATTTACTTTCTCACCAGCAATATACGAAATTTCTCTTTGCTCCATAACCTTACCAACAATTGGCATTGTCACTCTTTAATTTTAGCTGTTGTGGTGAGCATCTATTTCTGGACTCTATTTCATTTGTCTGTTTTATACTTTCACTAGTATCACAGTCTTAGTTACTTTAGTTTATAAAATAAGTCTTCACTTTGTTTTTCGTCAAGGATTTAGTTCTGTACATTTTCTATTTCCATATACATTTTAGAGACACTTGTCAATTCTTCTACACCCCACCTCTCCCTTCCCACACACACTTGTGGAATCTATACTGGAATTGCACTGAATCTATAGATCAACTGGATGGAAACTGACATTTTTATAATAGTATTTTAATGATTGAATCTGGTACATTCTTTCACTTAATTCTTCTAAAATCTCTCTCAATAATCTTTTATAGTTATGTGTAGTTTTTTTTTCCTGTCCAATTTTCCTACCATTTATTTTTTCTTCTTGCCTTATTGCACTAGAGTTGTCTATTCAGCAAAATATTGAATAAAGGCAGAGAGAGTGATTATCCTGTTTTGTTCCTAATCTCAAGGGGAAAGTGCTCAACATTTTACCATTGTGTATCATTTTTATACATTGCTTGATTTGATCTTTCAATAGTTTAAGGTTTTACATTTATGTTTGTGAATGAATTGCACTGTAATTTTCCCTTTCTTCTAATATTCTTGTGTCATATTGCTATCAGGGTTATATAGGCCTCATTAAATGAGCTAAGAAATGTTCCCTCTTCTGCTCTCTGGAAGGGTTTGTGTAAAATTGATAGATCCACTGATGAAATAATTGGGGCCTGGAATTGTTTCCTCTGCTCCCTGTTTCCTCCTCCCCTCAGGGGGAAAGTTCTGAATTATCTTCAAAGGAGCAAAAATAAGGCCATCATTTGACTTCTCAACAGAAACAATGACAACAGAAGACAATAAAACAATGTCTTCACAGTACAGAAAGAAAATACCCACCAACCTAGACTTCTACACTGAGCGAATAAATCCTTCAAAAATGAAGATGAAATAAAGGAATTTTAGGATAAATAAAAACAGAGAACTCATCACTGCAAGACCCACATTAAAGGAAATACTAAAGCATGTTTAGGCAGAAGGAAAATGATCCCGGATAAAAACTTGAAGGTGCAGGAAGGTATAAAAAGCAATGGAAAATGTAAATGAATACTGAAAGTATGAATCCATAACAACGTGTTGTGAGGCTTAAAAAATATATAGACAAACTATATAAAAAATTAGCATATAAATGGAGTAAAATTTTCTAAGGGTCTTACATCATGCATGGATGCATGTTGTAAGTTCTAAGAAAACCTCTTAAGAAACAGTAAAAGAATGTACCAATAGAGGGGGATAATAAAATATTAACAATTATTCATTCAGTTCAAAAGAAGTCAAGAAAGAAAAAGAAACATAAGAATAGGCAAGAAAAATAGAAGGCAATTAGTAAAATGGTGAGATTTAAATCTAAATATGTCAACAATTAAACTTAGGCAGACTGCTCCAAATAAAAGACAAAGGTTACCATATTGGTTTTAAAAAAATATCTTGCTTATAAAACACATCTGTAATATAAGGATCATGGAAAGCTTGAAAGTAAAAGTGTGGAAAAGAAATTATGCCAACACTATCCCAAATAAAGCTGGAGTAGCTATACCAGTATCAGGTATAGTAGACTTTAAGACAAAAATATTGTTAGAAACAGAGACGTGAAAATTCTAAAAGGGTCAATTCACAAAGAAGATGAAGCAATTTTAAATTTATATGCACTACATCAGCCTCAAAAATACATAAAATAAAACTGAAAGGAGAAAGACAAATCCATGAACTTAGTGGGAAATTATAACATGCCTCTTGTAACTGATAGTCAATAAAGAAGCAATAAGGATATAAAAGATTTAAGCAATACAACCAATAAAAAGGACCTAATTGACACAAACTGCAAATAGCTACAGAATCAATACTTTGTTCAAGGCCATATATAATAGTTACCAAACTAATCACATGCAAGGCCTAACATAATAGCAATTCTCAACAAAATTTAAACAATTGAAATTATACAGAATATGCTCTTTAACGGCAGTGGAATTAAACTACAATCAGGGGACTTCCCAAGTGGTCCAGTGGTTAAGACTCTGTGCTTCCACTGCAGGGGGCATGGGTTTGATCCCTGGTCAGGGAACTAAAGATCCCACAGGCCACGCAATACAGCCATAAATAAATAAACTACAAATCAATAATAAAAAGGTAACTAGAAAATTCCCATACATTTGGAATTTGTATTTGGTTCTTCAGAAGTTTTACCATGCTCAAGTGGTTTTATTTATCCCACTTGAGGTTCAAGACTATGGCCTTATTGTGTTCCTTCAGTTGTGCAAGATCCTCAGCCATTATTCACTGACCATCTCTGATCTACCGTTAAATTTGGCCACTGAATTCTTAATTTCAAAGTGTTTCTCAGTTCTAGAATTTCCATTTGGCTCTTTTTTAAAACTAGTTTTCCATTCTCTGTTTAATTTCTATTCCTTGTATATATTAAAGTTATTTTTAAAAAGTCCAGGATTGATAACACCATTATCAGGATTCCCTTTGGCTCTGTCATCTTTGTATCTGTTGTCTTTCGACTACAAGGTCTTATCTCCTTTTCTTCTTAGTTATGTTTGATCATATACGAAAAATTGCATGCAAACTTGAAACACTGGTGATGTCATCTTCATACAAAATTTAACTTTGCTCCTGCAAATCCCAGATAACAATCCAACAGGTTCATTCAGTCCCTTTGAAGACTGGTCTATTTCTGGTTCATCTTATTCCTAGAGTATAGCACTTTGGGGTTCCAACCCAAAGCCTGCGGTGTGGGAGGCTTAAAAGGGCTCCCCTTTTTAATGGCTGTTGAACTCAAAATTTTGTCTGCCTGGCACCTTGATTCTGTACAAAGATCTGTTTTCAGCATCTTGGCAGCCTCTTCCATAACAGGATCTAGGGGAAAAATAACCCCGAACACCAGGCACCTGTTTGGGTTTCCTCCTTTCTCAGATTTTGGCCCTATAATTCTATAGTACCTTAATGGTTTTCTGAAGGTTTCAGATTTTCATATCTATACTTCTACACACACACACACACACACACACACCACAGCTTTTCTAGTTCTCAGTGGGAGGATTGGTCCAATTTAACTACCTTAACTGGAAGTGATACATATCTCCAACTCTCTTCAATCATCTTACCCCCATCACTCTCCTGAAACTACTTTTTTTAAAAAAAGTTATGTTATTCAAGTATAGTTGATTTAGGGACTTCCCTGGTGGCGCAGTGGTTAAGAATATGCTTGCCAATGAAGGCGACATGGGTTCAATCCCTGGTCCAGGAAGATCCCACATGCCGCGGAGCAACTAAGCCCATGGGCCACAACTAATGAGCCTGTGTGCCAAAACTACTGAAGCCTGCGTGCCTAGAGCCCATGCTCCACAACAAAAGAAGCCACTGCAATGAGAAGCCCGCACACCGCAATGAAGAGTAGCCCCTGCTCGCTACAACTAAAGCCCATGCACAGCAATGAAGACCCAATGCAGCCAAAAATAAATATTTTTTTAAATTATAAGTACAGTTGATTTACAATTGTGTTAATTTTTGCTGTTCAGCAGTGCTTCAGTTATACGTATATATACACTTGCATATTCTTTTCCATTATAGTTTATCACAAGACATTGAATATAGTTCCCTGTGCTATACAGTAGGACCTTGTTTATGAAACTTTTTCTGAAGGTCAGTAATGACCTGTTGCTAAATTCAGTGATTCTTACTCTTCATTTTCATTAACCCATCAGCATCACTTCACATTATATACTGCTGCCTCCTTGAAACACTTCCTTCCCTTCCCTTCAAAAACACCACTCTCTTCTATTTCCTTATTTCTCTGGCTTCTGCTCTTTTGCTGGTTCCTCTTCAGCTCCCCATCCTCTTAAAAGCAGAAGTGCCCAGGGCTGTCATTACAACTCTTTATACTTACTCCTTCATGATCTTACCACTGATACACTTAGAACTCTCAAATTTACATTTCCAGTAAAGTGCCTCCTGAAACTAAATATGTCTAGTTTCTTCTACTTCGCATCTTCACTTCGATGTCTAATAGGAATCTCAAACTAAGCCCTTGACCCACTCACCTTCACTATCCTCAAACCTGTTCGTTTATCCTGGTCTTTCCCATTTCAGCTAATGGCAATTCACTTCTAGCTGCTCAGGTAAAATCTTTAGTCATCCCTGACTTCTCACACAACATAGTCCACCAGAAGATTCCTTGGGGACTATCTTAATATATCCAGAATCTGATAACCACTTCTACTGCTACCACCCCGGCCTAAGTTACTACATTTTGCCTAATTATTGCAATAGCTCCTTAACTATTTGTTTCTGCTCTTGGTCCCATTTAGTCTTTCCTCAGCACAGCCCAGAGTAGTACTGTTAAATTCTATCATTTAACTCCCCTGTTCAAAACCCTCTAATGGGGAATTCTCTGGTGGCAAGAGTGGATAGGAGTTTGTCTGCCAATGCAGGGGACACGGGTTTGATCCATGGTCCAGGAGGATCCCGCATGCCATGGAGCAACTAAGCCTGTGCACAACTACTGAGTCTGCGCTCTAGAGCCCGTGAGCAACAACTACTGAAGCCCATGCACCTAGAGCCCGTGCTCCACAATAAGAGAAGCCACTGCAATGAGAAGCCCCTGCACCGCAAAGAAGACTAGTCCCCCGCTCGCCACAACTAGAGAAAGCCCACATGCAGCAGTGAAGATCCAACGCAGCCAAAAATAAATAAAATTAAAATAACAAAAAACAAAAACAACCTCTAATGACTTGCCATAAATAAAAGCAAAAGGACTTAAAATTGCCTGTAAGGCCCTGTACAAGCTGGGCCTATTATCTCTCTTAACTACTGTACTTTTCTCTCTGCTTACTCTGTTCCAGGCACATCTCCTTGGCTCCAGCCAATGGCTCAGTTCATTGTTTCAAAGCATTATCTGGATGTGATGGAAGAGGCAGCTTAAGTTGGAAAGACAATCAGAGATCAAATCACACAAACCACATGAATGGCCCATCAGTTTATTCATGATATTGCCTATATCGCACAAGGCCCTATCCTAGGTATTTGAATTACAGCAATGGGATTAAAAAAGAAATCACTCTCATGGAGCTTGAATTCTAGTGGGAAGTACACAATGAATCAAAGTACAATATAGCTACATAATGCTGTGCTATGAAAGCAAATAAGGCAAGGAAAGGGGACAGCGAGGGGAAGTGTTATAAATTTAAATAGGGTACTGAAATGGCAATGGGAAGCAGAGTTGTAGGCATCTGAACATCATGCCAAGCGAGAAGAGAATAGTGTAAGAAATTTTCAGATACTTGAGGTTTATTTTTGCCAACCTGCAATGTTCCCCACTGATTTCTTAGAGAAAGAAAGTCCAACCATGTAAATAGGCTACAGGTTTTCTGGGCTAAGCGCTTTTACAGCAGTATCTCAAGGGAAACTAGTTAAGACTTTTATTCAATGATTTCAAAAAAGATTTTTTAAAAATTCATGTTAAGAAATTAAACCCCAAAACATTTTAGTGACTTGTTATTCTGAGGGCATTGGCCCACATTACTATGCCATGTAATCATTTCTTTGTTAACTCATTAGTTTACAAACGCATTCAATTGCTACTTTAGTGGGTTTTGCTTGGCCCAAATTACTAGAGTATTCATGTGTATAGTTAACAGAGGTCTAGACAGTGCATAGACAAGCCCTAGCCTGGATACAGCTCATTGAAGATCATACTATTTTCTAATTTCTGTGGCCACACCAACCTTGGAATCTCAGAGCAAATGAAGTGTTTCCTAAGCAGCCTCTTAAATGTCTCTAATTAACAGAGCTCCAAACTAATTTCAGTCCTTAGTCACTAGCTGTATCCCTATTCAGCTTCTAAATTTTCCATAAAAATAATTTCTAACAGGACCCCTGTATGTCTTTTTCTCCTAAGAAAGTTTCATTACTTTTAAATTCTAACATTCCTTGTATCTTCGCAAGGAACCAATTACACGATTCTCTGAACATACATTCCTTAAAATATCATTTCCGTTGGCTGGTGGGAAGCAGCAGCACAGCACAGAGAGATCGGCTCCGTGCTTTGCGATAACCTAGAGGGGTGGGACAGAGAGGAAGGGAGGGAGGCTCAAGAGGGAGAGGATATGGGGACATGTGTATGCATATGGCTGATTTGCTTTGTTGTGCAACAGAAACTAACAGTATTGTGAAGCAGTTATACTCCAATAAAGATTTTTAAAAAAAACCGGATCATTTCCAAAGATAAAGCAAAACTCAATTTTAAAAATGAAACTTTCCAATTTATAAATGCATACCACTAAAGTCAGTAAAATTCAAGTTATTAGAATTTTTTCTATATACTTCATCAGCAGAGCTTAACTAAAATAACTGAAAATTGTTCTGCATATTCCGAAGATGTTTTCCTTTTTTCTCCTCAAGCATTATAAGCCCAAAATAGTCTTTTGTATAAGCATCATGACAACTGTTGACATTTTCTGGATAAAAATGAACAAAACTTAATTTGTACAAGATCTTAACACATACAATTATTTTAGATTCATCAAATAAGGACTTTTTAAAAAAGAACCAGGTTTTACAGTCATCCCTTTTAAGTGTTTAACAACCTTTTCCCCATAATTGCACACAGGAAAATAAAATTTGTTACTGCATGCTGGAAAGTATTAAAATTCCTGGGTGAAGTGACCCTTGATATAAACAACTGGCCCAGGGATGCAGGTAGCTAGCTCTGCAGCCTGAGAACTTGTACTCCTTTACTATTTAATAATTGCTCCAAGAAAGGATTTTTAAAAAAGATTTCTTTTAACATGTTCACTTACATTTGTACAATGCTGAAAATGTATGTTGACATTTTTACTCTTACCGTTTACTTGTCAAGGGAAGGCATAATGAATATTCAAAGTCAAGCCTAAAGCTGTAGTCACAACGTTAAATTATGAACTCGAAAAAGGCCGTTTGCAATTTAAGTGCTCTCTTGTACAAAGCATCAAAAAGTTAAATACAAGTACTAGTCTTAAGCAGTCACACAAGTCTAAGCCACATTTATTTGCACATGTATAGTAATGGGCAACAGATACTCCAAATTCATACAAATTTATAAAACAACAAAGGTAATAATCATTTGGTACCACTTGCGTGTTATCTTGCTTACAGATTCAAGTGTAGATGAACTTCCTTCATTTTGTAAACTTTCATACAATACTTACTAAAACAAAAATTCTTGAAAACACATTGGCATGTTTCAGTTACGGCCAACACAAAAGTTAAGACAAGACCACAAACTCAAAATCCAAGCTTAGAATATACTTTTCTACCTCTCTCCCCTAGAAAGTGACTTTTTTTCTTTAATAGATGTATATGCTATATCACACAAGTAACCAAGGAGACAAAAAATGATGCTCCCATAATTGTAAAGAAAACTCCAACCAAATCATACTGTTTTAAGTTATCTACCAAAAATATGGTTTAAGTATGAGAAATGGGGAAATGCTTAGATTAAAATAACAAGGGAAATTAGAAAAAAATGGTGATTTTAAGGAGAACAAACTATGTTCCCAACAAATCTGCAAAGATCTGACTTTGACAACTCAAAATAATTGTCTAAGGCAAATAAATGTGAGGAAACCTTCAAAAACATTCTAATCACGTTCAATATCTAGTGATAAAAGCTGAAAATGATATCAAGAGAATACTTATTATACAAGCGTCAACAAGGACATCCCAAAACTAATGAAAGAAATGCACATTTATTTCTACAAAAGCAATGTATGATACAGAAGGGAACAGACTTAAAGATTTACCTATTAAAATATACAGATTCTTACTGAAGAGTATAGGACATTTAAAAAAGATGACAAGGGATGTTAATTTTTTTATTATTATTGTTTTTACATATTTTGGAACCTCACATAATTTTGATAAATAACTCTTACAAAATTATGCAAAAGTACAAGAATGTCTGGTAAACAAACAGTCTGTATTTTCCAAAAAAATTTTTACAACATGCAATTCTTAAGGCAGCATTCTCCTTACAAGGAAAGGTAATCCTTTTACTCATCAAGAAATCTTCTGCTGCAAAGAATAGGCTAAGAAAGCCTGGTTTCTTCCATTAACGCCTTTTGTCTTTCCTGTCTGATTTTCGGTCTCTTTCACTTCTTGAAGATCTTTTGCCTGATCGACTACTCTCTGATATAGACCTCTTTCTGTCAGATCGGGAATTCTTATCCTTTGATCCTTTTGTATCTCTACTACTACCTCCTTTTGAAGATTTGTGACTTCTTTCTAGTCCTGAAGCATCCCTTCGCTTCCGATCCACACTCCTTCTGTGCTTTCTATCTCTGTTATGTCCCCGTCCCCTACTCCGACTTCTACTCTCACTACTACTAGTAGTGCTGCTGCTACTGTCTCTACTGCTGCTGCCACTTGTACTGGAGCTGCTACTGGAACTACTTCGACTACTGCTACTGCCACTGCTGGAACTGCTTCCGCTGCTGCTACTGGTTGAACTGCTACTAGAACTACTACTGCTACTGCTTCGACTTCTACTCTTGCTGGTTTTATTTCTAGCTCGACCTCTACTTCTGCTCCTCGTTTTGGTTTTGCTCTTGCTCTCTGAATGTACTGTCAAGACTGGTTCTACTATCACCTCAGTGAGTTTTACAGATTCTACAGGAAACTCCTTCCTCTCAGGTGGTAAATGCCCTTGCTCCTGAATAACCTGAGGTGGTGGCTGTGAAACAGCTAGTGGCAAAGTCTCAGGCTGAGAGAGAGGCTGGGGCTGGAGTACTGGCTGGGGGTGGGAGTGGGAGTGGGAGTGGGAGTGGGAATGAGAGTGGGAGTGGGAGTGGGAGTGGGGCTGGGGCTGGGGCTGGGGCTGGGGCTGGGGCTGAGGCTGAGGCTGAGGCAGGGATTGAGGCTGAGGCAGGGATTGAGGCTGAGGCAGGGATTGAGGCTGAGCCACAGGCTCAGGCTGGGGCTCAGATTCTTTTTCTTCCTTTTCCTCAGGCTCATTTTCGATTTCTAGAACACTAGCATTCTCTTTTGCAGGAGAAAGAGATTTACATTCTTTATCTGGCTCAACTTCAAATTCCATCTCTGGCTCCAATTCCTTGCTAGTTTCATTTTCTGAAGGTTCTATGCTTTCAACTTGGTTGATTTCCATTACCTCCTGCTCAGCAATTACATTTTTGACACTCTCGACCATCTCCAGCACATCCATAACTTCTTCAGGCTGACTATCCTGCTGCTTCTCACTTTCCCTTACCTCAGTTTCCTCCTCCAGCTTAACTTCCATTTCCTGCTTCTGTTCCTCCTCCTCCTGTTCTTTCTCTGCATCACTATGAACTACACCTATTTCCTTTTCCTCTTCCTCTCCTGCTTCCTCTATTTCTACATCATTGTGCTGATTACCTGTCTCCTCCAACTCTTCCTCTCGCTGAGCCACCTTACCCTCTTCTTGTTCCGACTTCTGTTCTTCATTACGCACCACTTGATGCTCTTTTTCCTTCATTGATTGTCTTCTAGGCCTAGCCTCCATTTTATTTATTTGTTCTGCAAATTCGATGCGTCTACCTTCAAATAAAGCTAAAGGATAAAAATTTACACATGTAAAATATACTATGATTTAGAAAATTCAAAATCACAATTTGACACCTGGTCACAAATGGTTATCGAGCTTATCTAAATGTCTTTTTTGTAAAGAGACGACAAAAGACTGATTACAGCATGTAATTACAAACTGATATAAGATGACAAAAGCAAAGATCCACTGGAAACCTATACACTAAGAAATTAGCAAAACCACACCACATTATCTGATGGAAAAACAGGATAATCTTTTGCTATTTTACTTCATACTAAATGAAGAAAATAAAGCTTCTTTCAAACAATCAGTTTGATGGTATCATATCATGCATTAATTTTTTTGATCCCAAGGAGACACAAATCATCTAATCACCATCTTAGTAGTGTCTACCCTTCCATGTGTGCTTCCTCTATGGACTACATCAATGTTGACTTTTTCTTGATTCATCAGCATTTTTATCTGGCTACTAAGAGTATCAAGCAAAAGAGAAAGCTCACTCAAATGCTTAAGAAATAAACATGCATTAAGCACCATCACCTAATATCCAAGTTTCCAGTTAATATCTATCATGAAACAAATGCTCCTCTACTCCAAACACATCAGCATCTTAGAATATCTTTCTAAAAAGTTAACTATTGAATCACAGATGTCACAGGAAACAAACATGTATGTATTTGTGTGTTACCTTACCCATTAAGGAAATTTCAAGGGACCTCTTCATTTATACTTACCATTCATTTTTCTCTGTGACTCTTCTATTAGTTTTTGGGTAGCTGGACACATTCTTCCAGGAATATAGAACAAATGGGGCTTTGTTTTAGTTCTTATATATTTAATTATCTTGGCATTATGCTCATTCCATTCTTCTTGCTAAAGAAAAGGTAAAAAGGTCAGCGCTTTTGTCAACATGAAGGATTACCAATCTTAGAATTTCAAAATATACTCACCAGCTGCGCAAGCTCAACCTTCTGTTCCAAAAGCCGCAGTTCTGTCTGTTTAGCACGCCTCTCTTCAAACAGTTCTCTCCTCTCATTTTCAACCTGCTTTCTTTCTTCTTCTGCCTGCACTTCAAGTTTCTGTTCAATTTCCTGGCGTCTCTTTTGCTAAAGATAAACAATAATCTTTGAAAGCTTATTATACATCCTGATTATGTGAAGTATCACAATTTTACTGTTGTCTGCAAACATGTTTCACATCTGCAATTCAGGACACCAGCTAATTCAAACTTGGCGTTTGAGGTGGACTGCAATTTCCCTTCCAGGAAATGGGGACTGAAGCCTTTTCATGTATAAATCTAAAGTTTAAAGCCATTAGCTATAATATCAGTAAGTGTTTTATTCCAACATAATTTATGAAAGAACCTTACCTAAAAGTTAACCTGAAAAAGAAGAGTACTGTCTTTATAGGTTATCTTCAGTTATTCTTTCCAAAGCAAAGAATTTGAGACAAGTGATGTCCTAGTGAACAAAGTAACTAACAAACTAGTCAACTGTTTTTAAAAATCTACGAAAAAAAATCTACATTCTTCAAACGTTGATGCTTTAAGTTTTTATATTTTCTAATAAAGTTAACATATGAAAGATGAAATAAAATAACTGAATTGTTATCTTTCACTACAGTTCTCCCGAGAAGCAACATGTTTGTGTTCAACTCTAAGGACACAATTTTGTAGCTTTAGTAAAACAAAAACTTCCAGGAAAATGACACAGTTAAATAAACTCTGGAGGGCAGGGAATATAATTTATGCTGTTGCTTCTGGAGTGCCTCTGAGTGTGTAAGTCTTAGAAATTATAATTATTTAATAAATTATGATGATTAGTAAGTTCAACTTCCTGTTTGAAAGAAAGCACTCTAAGGCCTAAAGAAATGAACAGACATGTCCAAGACCACAAAATGAGATTGTTATAGAGCTGAAACCAGAATCCAGGTTCTCCTGAATCAGACTAGGCTCTTTGAACCACAAAGCAAAGTTCACTAAGTTACTTTAACAGCACCTCAAAAAGAACCAGTCAACAGTATAACAACTTGAGAAAGTTTTAAACGTTTCTGCTTGGCTTCATTTTAGGCTAGCAATTAAATCTTTTTCTTCTCTCTTTTTTTTTTCCTTAGGAAATATTAGTAACGTGCTTTATGAAGTTTACAGTTAAATCTTGAGAACTTTTCAGTGTTTAAGAAATATGTCATCAACTACTTTGATAGCTTAAATAAAGGAAGCAAAGGAAAAATTGCATAAATACCCTTTCGGTAGCAACAGTGGATTCTTGTTTAAATTTCTGAAGGGTGCCCATCAACAAGCCAAATATTCGTCGGTTCCTAAAGAACAGAAAAAAAATCCAATTACAAAAGGTTCCACTTCATTTAAGCCTGCCATTTCCTAAAAGAAGCATAGCATAGACACTTGAACAATTCCTTAAATTTTCTTAAAATTGCATTATTTGACAAGAGTTGTTTTCCTCCAGAAAGATACTTAAGATACCTTTGCTTTCCCTTTTCATCCATATTTTGATCCTGGATAAGGTCTCTCCGTGTGCGCTCTTTGGAGGTAGCTACAACTGAAGACTGCAAAGCTGGCTACAGGAGAAAAGAAACTTCAGTTATTTAACTAGCATACAGTGGCACTCCTTTAAATGTACTAAGGTGAAAATACTATATTCACCCTCTATGAAGTTCTTTTAATCTCAATTACCTTCTTAACATCATCGTCCTCTGGGTCGCTTTCTTGGCGTGATTCTCTCCGAGTCCGACGCTCCCCGCCCAGCCTGACAAAGGAAAATGAATTTAAAAGGACCAATTCAAACTCTGATCTCCTATACCTCTCAAGCTGGTTAAGTTTTTGTAGTACAAGTCAGAAAAGTAACCCAAATTATTTTCTCAATATTATTCTTCTCATGACCTTTACTTTGGTAAAGTTTCTGTTATTGTTAGTGAAGAATTGAGTTTTGAGGGATACTGGCTGTCTCAGTTCAAATACCAAGGAAACAGACTCAGGGTAAGTGCTATACTACTCAATTCTAATACAACTTAATTCAACAATATTTATTAAAATTTTATATTTGTATGCTACCTCAGAAAATGGAACATACAACTACGCCTTCAGAAACTTGTCCTCTAACATACCTACTGACTGCCCCTTCAAGGTCTCTCTGTTTGGCTGGGGGTCCTCCTCCAATATCTGAGAATCCACGCCTGCAAAAAAAAAAGGCCAACATAAAGTAAAGCACTTGGAATTTGAGAAAAATGGTATTTCCATTTAAGGAAGATAATTTAGTTGCAATTAAAAAAAAGACTTCCAGTTAAAGTAACCTTAAATTGGCATTTACTTCAAGATGCTTTTGTAGCATTTCTTTTAAAACTATGAGAATAAGTTAAGTGTGCACATAACTGGTATAGTTACTATATTCTTCAATGTCTAGTTTTGAATGCAAATGAAATTCCAGGATAACTCTACAGAAAGCTACAGCTGATCACAGCTTCAAACAAACCAAACATTTCTAACATTGGTTCGACCAAGAAATTTGTTTAAACCGTTTCGTTAATTTAGTGTAGTAAGTAGCAATGAGTTAAAATCCTAATGAAATCTTACCTCAGCAATAAACTACCACGTCCTCTACCTCCACCAGGACCAGAAAGGGCCAGCAATCTGGCTTGGATGGGCCTACAAGATATTTACAAATCAGTACAAAAATCGTTTCTTATAGCACCAAATACTTTAACGGGTGCGGTTCATCATCAAAAATTAACCAGAAAAGTTCGAAGATGATGGTTTCAAAACCCACGTGTTTGAAACAGGACACTAAGCACTTTGCTAACTTCCTGATTTTTTTCCAAGACCAGTATCACAGAAATTATATTTACCTCGATGCCACTACACATTAACAAGCTTGAATCAGGTCCGGATTTCGCCAACCCAAAGGAAGTTGCACGTGGGCAAGAGCCGGGGGGCGAGGCGGCCGGACCGCGTCCCGGAAGCGTCTCCGGGCCAGCCCCGAATCGGGTGGCCCCGGGAGAAGGAAGGCTTTGTGCTGCAGTTCCGGGCCTGCAGGGCCGAGGGCGGGAATCGGCAGTCTGGGCCTTCCCGCAGGTGGGGAAGCCATCCTGGCGCACCCAGGCCCCGCTCTCCTTCCTCACGCACCTGAGCTCCAGGACTTACGGTGGGAGCCCTGGAAATTCCCACCTCACCGAGGACGGGGTTCCACGGCTGCCCCGGTAACAGGCCTCGATGTTCGAGTCCTCTCAGGACTGTCCGCCCTCCCCGCCCCAACTCACCCCGGCTTCGTGGCTGCCTCTCGGAGCCGGCATTTCCCATCCGCCCCTCACCTCACGTCATTCGGATCCCGCCCGGTGAGCTTGCGAATATTCTCATCCACATTCTTTAAGCTCTCTTTGGCCTTTTCTAGCTGCTCCTGCAAAGTTCTCACTGCGACCGCCATCTTCTCCCTGCAGCAGGCTCCGAGACTGCTCTCCAGGCCACGCCTGCTTGTGTCGCGCCGCGAGACGCGAGAAGACTGACTGCTGGACTCAGCCAATGGAGAGAGGAGTTGTATTTCGGCCTCAACCACTCAGCAACCGGAAGGGGGAGAAGCTGCCAGCCTTTGTGACTCTGGGCCAATGAAAAGTCCGCCAGACGGTCGCTTCCCTCCCCGATTAGCTGCGGGTGGCTGCGCTCCGCTTCTAGCGCAGAGTCGGGGCGGATTTGAGAGTCTCTGGGTTCTCCAAGACGTGAGTTTGCCGACCGGCTCTTCTGGCGGGGAGAGTGGAGTTTTCCAGCCCTTTTAACCTGTATATGACGGCCTCTTATCGTTTTACCATCTGTTCCCCTCAGAGTAGGGTGCAGGCGAGTCTTTTTTTCCCTTTTTCCCGGGTAAATGATTTGATTAGGACAGGGTGCGGCCGTTCTGTTGGTGCGCATGCCCAGAGAGGCAGTGGGAGGGGCGCAGGCTTCTCTTGACTAGGTTAAGCTCAAATGAGCAGAGGGAAGCGAAAAGTGAAGGAAGAGGAAAAGTCATTCATCATAATAGCTAACAATTGCTTTGTGTTGTACTCTGTGAAACATTTCACGTGCCTTATCCCCCACAAACCAAAAGCGTGAATAAACTGCCTGTTGTTACTGATAAGGAAATACCGTAACTGTCCCCAGGTCACGCCGGCCCAGAATCATCATACGATCGATCAGACTATGTGCAAGGCTTTACTACAATTAAAAAAGCGACGGTGAGACAGAAGAGACGTGCATTAGCCTCTACACTGGTCTAGAGCTGGTTGGTTTAAAATAGGATCTGGGGGAGCAGCGCTACTGTTAGCTGTGTGTGTGTCGTCCACCTTCTGGTTCTGCTCTACACGCACTGCCAAAGTGAGAACCGGCTTTGTTCCAGAAATGTATTTGTAAATTGTAGATCAGTAAGCATTTTCCCACAGAAACAATATTATCAGTAATCCTTGTGTTCTCATCCTCCATCTGCAGCCAGGCATCCTTGCATCAAGCATTAGCAGGCCAACTGTATTTAATCCGAGTTACCATTTTAATTCATCCAACAATCCTTAAAAGCTCTTACTGTGTTAAGCTAGACTCTGGAAAAAAGCCTAGAATAAGATAACTGTGGTTCCTGCTGCCATGTAGTCTGTAGGCTCCTCAGGGAGCAAAGATCATTCATGTACTTATTCATTCAACAAATATTTATGGAACGCCTACTTTTTGCCAGGCACTATTCTAGGCCCTTGGATAGTCAGTGTACAGTAAAGATATCTGCCCACAAGGAGCTTGGCGGCAGGAAGAGTGAGGAGACAGACGATAAGCGTAAGTAAATTACATAGCATGGTAGAAGTGGGTTAAGTGCTATACAAAAAAGAAAAAGTAAAACTGGATAAGAAGGATGAGTGTTGATAAATAATTATATGACTCTGGGACTTCCCTGGTAGTCCAGCGGTTAAGACTCCGTGCTTCCACTGCAGGGGGCTCTGGTTCGACCCCTGGTCTGGGAACTAAAATCCTGCATGCAGCGTGGTGTGGGGAAAAAAAAAAAAATTACATGATTCTGATTGTGAGCACACTTTGTCTCATTGATCCTTATTACAATCCTGTGTAGTAGGCAGTACATGAAACCTGAGAATGTGGTAATGGTACCACGAAGTGTAACAATGTTTCCATGGGAGATGCTTCTAGAGTTAGCCAAAAACGTAGGATCTATTCTTACTTCCGTAGACTCTATTACTAAGATCCTGGGAAATTTAACATAGTCTAATTTATGGGGGATAATCAGTAGGATGCCATGTTCAACATTTAGTAATGCTCAATAAATATTAGTTTCCCCTTTAGTCTCCAGAATATGCAAAGAACACCATGTTACTGTGGTTTGAGAAATTGACCTTGGTAAGTGGCCAGTGTTTTGCTTAATCCTTGACCTTGATGGTGGTGATGAGGGAGAATGCAGTTGGGACATAAAGGACCTGATTTCACATATGGGAAATTTTAGTGCTGGAAAAAAAGATTAAGATTGCAAAATACTCTTCAAAATTAGTGTTTCTTTTCAAAGGGTTAGGTGAAACTTACATGCTTGATTTTATGAGGTGATGGAAAAAACGGATCCAAACATTAGAAGGGGATATGAAAGGGTATGAAGAGTTGAGAGGTTATTGTTAACAATTTGAGAAGACTCGACATATTACTTCGGGGGAAGCAATGAATTAATTGGGGAAAAAATCTGCTTTGTAAATTACTAAGAAAAGATCTAATTATAGGCTAAGCATCACGTTTAAGACAAAGTTTGCCAAATTTAAGACGTGCATATGATCTAACATATGTATTCGCATGTCTGTAGGGGTTAAGTCCCACATCCACCATAGATTCTTATATGAACCCCGTCCCAAAGTGACGTCGCATTTCTGATGTCTTTAATTTGTATTTTCTGATTCAAATTACCTTGTGCTTTGCTTACTCCATCCTTCTTGTCCCTTGTACCCTACTCCCAGTAAACCTCCTGGTGGCCAAAACGGCTCTAAATCTTTTTGTACACCCAGGCTTAATCCAAAATGGATTGGGATAATCTCTCAATATACCTAAAGTATATAGCCTGAAAAATGACGATTTATTCACTTAAAAAAATTGTATTTATTTAGGCTGCACCAGGTCTTAGTTTCTGCATGCGGGATCTTTAGTTCCGGCATCCAGACTTAGCTGCGGCATGCATGCGGGGATCTAGTTCCCCGACTAGGGATGGTACCCCGGACCCCTCCATTGGGAGCGCGGAGTCTTACCCACTGGACTACTAGGGTAGTCCCAATATTCGCTTTTTTTTTTTTTTTTTACAACTTTTCATATTAAGCAACATATGGCAGAAGTGGAAGCTTTTGATGAAGCTAATAGAAATTCTTGTCAGTTCTCACATAGCTAATTAACACAGAGATGGCAGCGGGAGGTCCCGTCTTATTTTACCACCTCCCCCGCCCGCCGCCTTCCATGTCGTAGGGGGAAGAAACCTTCCTCCTCTCTGGGCGTCAGCGGTTCACCCCGCGGAAGGAACTCTATGACCATAGAGCTGGCGAATGCCGGGGTAGAGGAGACCGGAAGTTGTTTTTTCGCCTCCCCCGCCCAAGGGCCGGATCGGGTCTCCGGGAGCTGGGTTTGGTTCCCGCTGCTGTCAGACCCTTTCGTTTTGCCCAAGGACTTAATGGTCCTGGGGTGGGCGCGCCGCGGCCCTCGGCTCACTCCAGTATCAGCCTTCGGGAAGCTGAGTGAATTCCTTGGTCTCCTAGCAACGAGGGACGGGCTGCGGACTGAACGAGCGGCGGCGGCTCAGCCCAAGCTGCCCAGGCGCTAGCCGGAACCCCGAGCCCGGCCCAAACGGGAGCCTAAACCCGGAGCTTGGGAGAATAAGCAGGAAATGGCGGACGAGGCGTTGTTTTTGCTTCTGCATAACGAGATGGTGTCTGGAGTGTACAAGTCCGCGGAGCAGGGGGAGGTGGTGAGTGCTGCCACACGCCCTTGAGGTCCTTTTGCGGTGACACTCCTTGTTTCCACTCAGTTTTCTTTTACCCCCGTCCCATCACCACTCATCGCTTCCCGAAGTGTAGGCAGATTGGTCCACCTTCAGGTATCCTAAGCCTTAGAACCTGTCAGCTGTCTTAAGTCTTTCATCCTTGTCTCTTTCGTATCTTTTACTATTTGATACCTTTTTGTCCAGTCCCATATCTGTGTGTGGCACGCCACAGATTTTTTGTTTTGTCCCTTCCATGTGTTGTCCCTACCATGATTTGCGTCAGTTAACTGCTGATTTTGGCACCCCTACTTAATTCGGCTGTCACTTCTAGCACTTCCCAGTCGTCCACTGGACAGACCTCTCCCAGCCTGAGAATCCTGTCCCTCCCTCCCCATCCCTAACCCTCAGTAACACTCCAGGCAACTCAAAGAAAGAGGGCTAATGAGATAATTTTTAAAAATATTTAGTGTCCATTATATGTCAGAGCTAGTTTTTAGGAATATAGTAATGAGCCAAACAATGGTCCCATCCTCCTGGAGGTTACTTCTAATGTGTGGTAGTCTTCATTCGCTAATTGATTCATTCAGAAAATATATTAAGCGTGTATGTGTATTGTGGGCCTGACATTGTTAGATGAATAAGATAAAGTCCCTGCCTAACAGT
Source organism: Phocoena sinus (assembly GCF_008692025.1). NCBI lineage: Eukaryota > Metazoa > Chordata > Mammalia > Artiodactyla > Phocoenidae > Phocoena > Phocoena sinus. The sequence goes on along the minus strand of NC_045764.1, from coordinate 117,796,789 downwards.
CGTTGAGGAATAAGGGTTCAATGAATAATTAACGTATTGGGTGGTAATTAGATATGGAATCATGGAGTTGTAGGATTTTATAAATGAAATATTACAAATTCATGCTCAAGTCAGAAGCTCTAGTTTCTATAATGCTATTGATAAAGAGGGGTGGAAAGTGAGGGCAGGAAAAGCATCCTAGGCAAAGGTAAAGTCATAGAGGTATGAAAAAGTGCAGTGCATTTAAATATGCTTGAGTATTTCACTGTGACTAGATTGAATAGGTGGAGAGTGAGAAGTTTTGAAAGCTGAAGCTAGAAAGAGGTCTGTATGATTAAAACACATGGACCTTCTCAGTGGAGGATTTTTAAGGAGGAGAATTACATGCTCCATTTGCATTTCAGAAAGATAAACCATTATTTGGGCTGGAGAGGGAAGGTCCTTGTAGTCAGAAGACCCATTATTGGAGGAGTCCAAGCAGGAGATAATGAAGATCTGGATAACGAGAAGAGGAGAGAAAGTTTGAGAGATAGGAGTAAGAATCTCTAGAACTTGATTAGGTATAGGAATGAGAGTTGAAAAATTATCCCCAGGTTTTTAGCTTGAGCCACTGGGTTGGATGGAGAGGGAATAAAGAAGAAAGAGGTGATGATAATGAATTATTTTGAACAGGTTGAATTTATGGCACCTGTAGGACATCGAGGAAGAGGTACTGTCAGTTTGTAAACTATAAGAAGGATATTGGCTGTTTTGGGTACTATAACAAGAATGCCACAGACTGAGTGGCTTATAAACAACAGAAATTTATTTCTCACAGTTATGAAGGCTGAGAAGTCCAAGATCAAGGCACCAGCAGATTCAGTGTCTGGTGGAAGCCTCCTCCTGGTTCATTTATGGATGTGTTTTGGCTGTGTGCTCACATGGTGGAAGGGGCTAGCTAGCTCTCTGGGATCTCTTTTATAATAAGGGCACTAATGCTATCCTTAAGGGCTCCATCCTCATAACAGAATCACCTCCCAAGGGCCCTACCTCCTAATACTATCTGGGAGTTAGGATTTCAGCACGCTAATTTTAGGGAGATATTAGTAGGAAGACATCAGGAAGAGTATTGGAAATGAAGCAAATTCTATTCCTTTTTTTTTTTCCGGCTGCGCCTTGCTGCATGTGAGATTTAAATTCCCTGACCAGGGATTGAACCACTGGACCACCAGGGAACTCCCCCAAATTCTATTCTCATTCAGATCCATCTGTAATAGAGATTTTTTCCAAGTTACAAACTTTTGACTTTATCATCATCCATAAGCAATGGTTAATGTTTTGCATCTGTGCTAAGTGCTGAGTAGCAGACATTTGCTGTTTGTGCAAAGTCAGCTTTTTTTTTTTTCTTTGCGGTACGCGGGCCTCTCCACTGTTGTGGCCTCTCCCATTGCGGAGCACAGGCTCCGGACGCCTAGGCTCAGCGGCCATGGCTCACGGGCCTAGCAGCTCCGTGGCACGTGGGATCTTCCTGGACCGGGGCACGGACCCGTGTCCCCTGCATCAGCAGGCAGACTCTCAACCACTGCGCCACCAGGGAAGCCCCAACACACCTTTTTTTATCACAAAACGTCTGCTCCCCATCCCACCATGTGTGCAATCAATTCTCTTCATTCTACTCTTTCTACTTTCTTTTCCTGTTCCAACTCTTGCCCAGGAAAACCTTTTTTAAAAATCCCTCTCTTTTTTCCCCCAGTGGATTAGCTAAAATAAAACAGCTGTTCTAATCATGACTGATAATTCTGAGACATGTGCTAGTCCTATAAGAGAAAGGAAATCCATAAGTTTTGAATCATTTAAACTAAAAACAACTTTCTTTTCCTATTGCAATTTGTATATGGTGGGGAAAAAATTTTAAGTCCATATAAGAAAAAGGGATTTTTAAAAAGTTATATGGTAGTCCACAGGGCAAGACAGGAATAAAGACACACCTACTAGAGAATGGACTTGAGTTTACCAGGAGGGGGAAAGGTAAGCTGGGACAAAGTGGGAGAGTGGCATGGACATACATACACTACCAAATGTAAAACAGATAGCTAGTGGGAAGCAGCCACATAGCACAGGGAGATCAGCTCGGTGCTTTGTGACCACCTAGAGGGGTGGGATAGGGAAGGTGGGAGGGAGGGAGACGCAAGAGGGAAGAGATATGGGGATACAAGCATAACTGATTGACTTTGTTATAAAGCAGAAACTAACACACCATTGTAAAGGAATTATACTCCAATAAAGATGTTAAAAAAAACAAAACAAATAAGTTATGTGGTAGTCTTGATGAGTAGAATCCATATTGGAGTCTAGGTGTATGAGGGTTTGTTAGTGTCTCTACTTCGAGTGTGCTTCAAATTTTTCATAGTAAAAAAATGTAAAAAAGACATAATCCTATCATCCAGAAATGGTTTTTATATATCTTTTTAGACATAAAGTCATAAGTGTAAGTGAAATAAAGGAAAAATCCCAATGTTCTCACCTTCCCAATCAATGATTTTCAAACTGTGCTTGAAGAGGAATTAAGTCTAAAAACTGAATAATTGGACATTTACCAATTTATGGAGAATAGTGGTTTTTTTTAAGGTTAATGGATAAAATATTCTTAAGTTTTTCTTAAAAATTTGATACTTTACTAGTGAGCACTCACAGATGCCAAAGTGAATGAACAAGTGCAGCATCAGAAGGTTTTTCCTGGGGCTTAATTCAAAAGCTCATGTGATCAATAGCTAAGATTTGAGAATGTCTGCATATAAGCAGATTTCCTGCTTATCAGTATGTTCCTGGGTTCCTGTTCCACAAAGAGCATCATGACTTACAGTTACTCATTCTACCTAAGCAAGTTTGGGAATGGGTGTGGAAATTAACAGAATGGTGCTGAGTGGTCCAGTAGAGAAACAACATGATTTGGGTTTTACAAAGTCTATACCAGAAATACAGAAGATAATCAAAGGAAGAAAAAAAACTAGAGATGAGATCACTTGGAAGGCTCTAACTGAAGACCAGGAGAGAAATGAATGCTAAGAGCTACTTAAGCAGTCAGGAGAGAGAAGATGGATTTTGAAAAGCATGTAGATAATAGGCTCCGCAGGACTGCAGTGTGTGTGAATGGCTGGGAGCAAGGAGGTAAAGAAAATGGAAGTTTTCTGGTTGTGGTAACTAGATAGATGGTGGTGCCATTGATGAAGTTAAAGAATTTTGGAGGCAGAGCAAGCTGAGAATGTTAATATCATTTGAATACACCTAATTTGAGGGGCCTGTGGGACCTCTGGATGGCTGTGTCCACTAAAGTCTGTACTAGAAATACAGGTTAATAGTCAGCCCCATTAGTAGCATACATGGTTCCTTAGAATAGAGTTCAGCAAATAATGAGGCCTATGGTGGTAGCGGGAGGCAAAGGCTTCAGAATACATAAAAATTCTTGCCCTTTTGGAGCTGTATTCTAGGAGAGGGTGGGGATGAAGGGACATGAGCAATACAAAATTAGTAAAATGTACATTAGGTTAAATGGTGAAAGAAGTTCCTTGGAGACAAGCAGGGAAATGAGATAGAGCATCAGAATCACTTTAGGAGGGGTTCTTAAAACACAGCTCGCTGACGCACACCTACAGTTTCTGATTCACTAAATTGGGGGTGGGATTACAGAATTTGCAGTTTTGACAAGTTCCCATGTGATGCTGATGTTGCTAGTCTTGGGACAGAATTTGAGAATTACAAAGATAGAAAGTTTCTGAAGTGGAATGATACTGTATTTTAAAAGGTTGAAATGAGCCTCATTGAGATGGTGACATGTGAGTGAAGACTTAAAGTGAGTGAGTTGGTCATGTGAATATCTGGAGGAAGAGCTGCCTATGCAAGAGCGCTGAGATTGGAGCCTGCCTGGCATGACTGAGAACAGCAAGGAGATCAGTGGAGCTGGATGGAGTGAGTGAAGAAGAGTAGAAGGTTGAGGCCAGAGAGGCACAGGAGTCTGGATTGTATAGGGCTTTGTAGTTCATCCAGAGAATTTTGAGTCTTCGACTTAGGGGTGGTATTTAAAGCCTTAAGAGTGGATGAGATTGTCAAAGGAAGAGTGAAGCAACTGCATGATTCCAGGCATAGGAAGGTGGGGTCATCAACTAAGACATGCTGAGAAATGGAAAGCTTGGATGACTCTAACAGACATTTTGAAGCAAGGGACGATAGAACTTAGTGAAGGCACAAAGGGAATGACTGACAGAAAAGTCCAAAGCGATACCATGACCTCAGTTTTATAACTGAGGAGAGAAGAGGAGTTGAAAATGGAAAAAGCCAGGGAAGGTGAGAAGAGTAATTGGGAAGGGGCTTTGGCATTTCTGAAAAGTAATAACAGTTCCCTGTTTATCCTATTGCCTTATGAAAATGATTAGTACTAAGAAAATTCAAGTATGACTTGTAATTCACTTTTTCTTACAATGTTTCAGTGAAAAAAGTATAAATATTTACATTCTAGCATTCTAAATTTATTCAAAACTGTTTTTAAATAGGAAAATGGACGCTGTATAACTAAGCTGGAAAACATGGGGTTTCGAGTGGGACAAGGATTGATAGAAAGGTGAGCAGTATGGATTTGAAAATTTTCTTCCAGGTAGGTTATGAACAAAGATGATCCATTTCAAAAGACTGAATAAAACTTGAGACAATTTAATTTTAATTCCCAAACTTTATTTATTCTCTGTTCTTTAATTCACAGATTGAAATTTCTTTTTAGGTCTGATGCTATTTTAACTCAGTTATCCAACTTTCATGTTTTAATATTTGAAGAAAATATGTATCTTCTATGTTTTAGACGTTTTTCCTGAAAACTTTGGTATGCTGAAACAACCATCTAAAATCTTACTGCATTTCCTACTTAAGATCTAATATGTTCTTTAACCTAAATGGAATTTTGTTTAAATGCATACCTTAGAGTCTCTGTCTATGCATGTAATAATCTTTCAATTTATAGATCAATTTTTTTAGTATTCCTTTCTCACTATCTGAAATAGTTGAACTCTGATTATATTTTATATAACAGTACCATGATTATGCTCAGCTTTTTTTTCTTAATGTGCTAATTGTACCTAAAATTGCTGCGTACTGTTAGACTAATACACCTTTAGACTAATTTTAGCCCCCAAATTATATAACAGAATGTGAATCCATTGAGATGGGATCTACTTTGCTTGGTGCTTATCACTTTATGACTGTCAGTAAATGTTCAGTGCTGTTGTGGCATTTGAAAATTAGTTAATAATCTGCCCCTCCTGCTTTCTTTGGAGGAAAAGTACTGTATTACTTCTAGTTGATCTTTTTAGGTTTACAAAAGATACTGCAAGGTTCAAGGATGAGTTAGATATCATGAAGTTCATCTGTAAAGATTTTTGGACTACAGTATTCAAGAAACAAATCGACAATCTAAGGACAAATCATCAGGTATTTAGATAAATTAAGGCCTATTTTTTAAGTCCTTTAACTTAATATAAATGTATTTTAGTGATTTACTTATTATGTAAAACTTAATTTCTCGTCAACTTTGGAATGCTTCTCTTACATGTTATTAATACATCATTACTTTTTTTCTCTAATAGGGTATAGTGAATAAAGACCAAGAGACAATTATCAGTAGTTATAGCTGTCCCTTTCCCTCAATTAAATTTTAAGTTTTAAAAAGTATCAGGTATCAGAATGATAAAGGTTTTATTATTTCATTATTATTACTTATAATATGCAGAACCAGAAATATATCACATTTTTCTGAAGGCTAATTTAGAGAGCATATTTAACTCTTAACTAACTCTTGCCTGTTTAGTTGCTGTCGTATTTCTTATTCTTAAAATATTTTGTTAAAATAAAAATAGGTTGCATGGAAAATCATGCATAAAATAGATTTTATAAAACTCAAGGAAATACTTGGAGTATATTTGGCATTTTAATAAGGTATAAAAATGAAAATAATGTATCTTGTAGCTACCAATAGAATTCATTTTTTCAGATAACAGTATCAACCTTAGCTTATAAATACCTGAAATGCTAATAGGAAGAAGTGACTATGATTTTTGGCTTTCTAGGTATGAGTTAATAACATATAGCTGCTAATTTCACCCAGACATGTATTTCTGATTCTTTCGCACTAGACTGTGTTCTTTAAGGACAGGAACTGTCTTAGGTATCTTTGTATCTTCAGTATCTTAAAGCATTCAGTAAATATTAGTGTTATAAAATGCTGAACTCTTCAGCTTGAACATTACAAAACTTCTTCATATAAAGAAATTTTGACCAACAGAAAGGTGAGTTTTAATAACTTTAAATATTTCTTAAATTGTTTTGAAGGGAAGAGTACAGATTACATTGACTTTGGATGTTTTTCTATTTTTGGAACAGGGCATCTACGTACTTCAGGACAACAAATTTCGCCTGCTTACTCAAATGTCTGCAGGAAAACAGTATTTAGAACATGCATCAAAGGTATTTAATGGAATAGAAGATCGGGGTTTTTTTATTATGAAAAAAGTAGAACCATAGGGAAAAGTACAATGCCAATCACAACAGACTTTTGAATTCAAAATATGTTTTTAAATTGTTCCTTTTGTTTAAACACTTTTCAGTGAAACAGCAGGTGTTCATTATATTGAAACAACTAACATTAACCTGTAGCTAAGTAGGCTTATGATGACCCATTAAAGAAACACTGTAGTTTAAATGCCATTAAAAATGTAGATTAATGGTAGATTCTCGAATACAGTATGGATACATCAGAAAAGATACTCAAGCTTAAAAAAACTGGTATTAGCTATGCAGAATTATTCACCTCAGAGTTCATATTTACAATCTCCATCAGTAAATTTAAAAAATGTTTTAAATATAGTTAACATTTGTTTCTAAGAATACATGTTTTGTGTTAAGTATATCTGTGTTTCTGGGTTTCATGTATTTTTTTTCAGTCTCAGGTAGGAATCAATAAATAGACCAGATGTATTAAAGAAAAGCTGACAAGTTTTAATATAAGGGTTCCTTTGAAGTGGTTAAAATATCTTGGGCAAGCATAGCTCCAGTGGCGCAATCGGTTACTGTGTGGTACTTATAAAATACCTTGGGCAGTATGTATAAGCTGCTGTTTATCTGTAAAATCTGTCCATATCTAAATTATCTAACACAAAGGCAGTTTGGTGTAGTGGAAGGAGTATGCACTTGGGACCAAATAAATCTAGATTTTAAGCTAACTCCACAACTTACAGGTTTGTGACATTGGGTAAGTTACATAACCCCTCTGGACCTTCCTTAGTATCCTTATTAATAAAATTGATTATAATAATACCTATATTATAAAGAATCTCTAGGTTCTCTCCCAGCTTACAATTTCATGACTCCATATCTGATTATCAGTACCCATTTATTTATATTAATTATAAAATAATATTCTATATTATTCATAGATACATAGTAGTGTTGTTGAATATCATGCAAAATGTAGATAATAAAAAATTTCTTGGATTATTTGATTTTTGGTTCTCATTTTTGTCCTGGCTGTCTCTGCTGTGGCATAGTCCCATTTCCCTTCCTTGTTTCCATATGACAGGGTTTCTCAACATTGGCGCTTTGATAGTTTAAACTAGGTAAGTCTTTGTTTTGGCAGGCTATAAGTCTTGAACAAGTCAGGATTCTTGGTTGTAGAAAGCAGAAACCAATTTTGATTGAATGGAATAATAATTAGTTAGCTTACAGAACTGATGGGAAGGCTCAGAAAACAGGCAAGAACCATGGGAGCAGGAGTTCCCTCGTGGTCTAGTGGTTAGGATTTGGGGCTTTCACTGCTATGGCCCAGGTTCAATCCCTGGTCGAGAACTGTGATCCCTTAAGCAGAGCATCATGGTATAGCCAAAATTAAAAAGAACCATGGGAGGTTAAAGCAGCCAGAAAGCCCAAATCACTCCACAAGGAGGGTCTATTTAGAACCCTTCAGGCAGCACTGAAGGTAGACACAAATCACCTCTGCTGCCTCTGGAACTAATTCTAACGGGTTTCCAGCTTGGCTTTGTCACAATCATGATTTTCAATGATTTGAAAAATTCTTCCACAACCCTTCCTTAAACAGCAATGACTTATTAATATCAAGGTTTAACTATCATTTATCAATAGCTTTACTATCTTAGTAAATCCTTAATATATTTTACAATTTTTTTTCTTTTTAGTACTTAGCATTTACATGTGGCTTAATCAGAGGTGGCTTATCAAACTTGGGGATAAAAAGTATTGTGACAGCTGAAGTATCTTCAATGCCTGCCTGTAAGTTGAATTCACATTTTTTACAAATGTTTTTAGCAATTATTTTTCAGGTCTGGTGTTTTTTTGTTTGTTTCTTGTTTTTGTTACTTAGAGAACATCTAAAATGCTAAAACCATTTCATTTTACTTTTATCAAATTTTAACATTTAATGTAGTAACATACTTATATTCATAGTCAATGATTTTTTAATTCATAATAGTGATTTAAGAAAATGTGCTAAGGAAATCCAAATTTATAAGACAACTTAAGGAATGATTCTTAACTCTTAAAGGACAATTTTCTGCAGTATTCTTTTAAGATAGCAACTTTCTTTATAGTGTTGAAAAATTTTTTAAACAGTTTTCTAGAAAATATCTATTATATAAAGCTAAATAAAGCCAACTAGTCTTTTATTGCTAAACTCCTTTCCAAATATCTTTCCACCAGAGCTACCAACCAAGCATAAAATTGGCTTTGAGCATCACTGTATTTCCTTTCTATTCACAATAATTAGCAATGAAATACCTAAAATGTAGGAATCACAGAGAAACAAAAGCAGTCATTCACAAACCAGATAATCATCTGATAAAAACGAAATTGACTTTATCAAATATCGTGAAGAGTGTGAAAAGTTGTTTGATATAGCAAGTTTCTTGATTGAAACTACTTACTAAATGAAGCAGGAAACTGATGTTCAGGCCTGTTTTCCTTGTACCTAAAATCAAAGAATGATTTTTCATGTTTTCTTTTTTAGGTAAATTTCAAGTGATGATACAGAAGCTATAGAAACTACTGAAATGCAAGGCTTCAGTAGTGTAAAGAGATAAATTATTCCTGTATAAAGTATTTCAAGCAGCAATGATTTAATTACATTGTTGGACATTTGTATTGATATAAGCTATTTGCTAACTTATATAATGAAAGATGCACTCTTAAGCAGGAGTAAGGGTGTATTTCATCAATTTAACACAGACCTTAAAACAGGTAAAGAGACATTCTACTGTAACATACACTTTACTGAAACTATTCAGAATGAAAACCTAATTTCAAATAAGTAAACAACAATGCAGGACCCTTATTTAAACATTCTTATTTGCTTAGAGTGATATGTATTTAACCAGAGATGAAGAAATAAAACTCAGGGTTTGGTAAATTAGCATAAAGAAAGTATGTACCAATCAGAATCTTTTCAGTAAGAATGAACAAATTTTGGTTTTGTTTTATGAATTTGTTTTAGTTATTTAAAAAAAGCAAAGAATACATTAAAATTTAAACTTTATTATTATTTTATTGCTTATAATTTATTTCTATTAAGAATCTTTATGCTTGTATAAGGATTTCATTATATACATTGTGTGTGTGTTGTGTATGATATATATATCATATTTAACTGCCTAAATTGCTTAAAAACTTTATTTCACTTTAATAGAATTCAGTTCTTGAGAGCTCCATTAATGTAATGAAGTGAAATATAGATCTAGATAAAGTGAGATATAGATGTGAATTCAGTGACTCCAGGGCCAAAGAATATTAGGTATTTGAGGAAGGCATTTTTATACTTCCTGTTATCAGTCTTGACTTTCAGTTTCTCTCTCCATGTGTGGAAGTGCTGGTGAAGATTCTAACATCTTTATCTTTTTTCCCCCTTATTTAATCTTCCCCAAGGGCATAGGGGTGGATTATTGGATTAGTCACACCAACATTCATGGGACCATATCTTCTCAGTGGTTTGGGGTCAGTGCTCATCTAGTGTATCTCTCACCTCCTCTCCCATCTGATGACCATGAAAGGGACAAGCATGGAGATGAAAGATATCATACTGAGGATAGCAGGGTACACAGAAAGTACCTGAATTGTGCTTCTGAATTAACCAATCCTGGATTTGCTTCACCTCTGGACTTTTTGTTATGTGAGATAATAAATTACTTACATTGTTCAATCTACGTTTTGGTTGTGTATTTTGTTACTTGTAGCCAAAAAGAAGTCTCTCTTAGTAGAGACGAGGGGAAAGTTAGGTTATACAAAACACAGTATGGGAATACTGAATTTCCTTTTTTCTGTAGGGGAAGGGGAAGACATTTAAAGGTTTTTACATTTAAAACAGTAAAACCATAAAGTGCTAAAGAAAATATGAGGTTAGTTTTATGACCCTGTAGTAGAGAAGGCCTTTTCAAGACATGCAGAAAATCATAAAGGAAAATAGTAGAAAAAATAACATATCTTCAACAAATGGTACTGGGAAAACTGAATATCCACATGCAAAAGAATAGAACTGGACCCTTACACCATACACAAAAATCAACTTAAAAGTGCATTTAAGACTTAAGACATGCAGAAAATCATAAAGAAAAATAGTAGAAAAAAAATAACATATCTTCAACAAATGGTACTGGGAAAACTGAATATACACATGCAAAAGAATGGAACTGGACCCTTACACCATACACAAAAATCAACTAAAAGTGCGTTTAAGACTTAAGACCAGAAACTTTAAAACTCCAAGAAGAAAATAGGAGAAAAGCCTTTATAATATTGGTCTTAGCAATGATTTCTTGGATTTGACACCAAAAGCACAGGCAACAAAAGCAAAAATAGACAAGTAGGACTATGTCAAACTAAAAAGCTGCATAGCAAAGGAAACAACAGAGTGTAAAGGTAGCCTATGGAATGGGGAAAATAGTTGCAAACCGTGTATCTGCTAAGGGGTTAATACCTAAAGTACACAAGGAACTAAAACTCTAGCAAAACCCCCAAATAACCTAATTAAAAAATGAACAAAGCACTGAAATAGACATTTCTCTGAAGAATACATACAGATGGCCAACAGGTATACGAAAAGATGCTCAGTATCATCACTAATGAGGGAAATGCAAATCAAAACCACCATTAGTTACCACACCACACCCATTAGGATAGCCATTAAAAAACAAACAAAAAACCCCCCCAAAACCCAGAAAATAAGTGTTGACAAGGATGTGAAGAAACTGGAACCCTTGTGCATTCTTAGTGGGAATGTAAAATGATATAGCCACTAGGGAAAAGAGTATAAAGATTCCACAAAAAATTAAAACTAGAACTACCGTATGATCCAGCAATCCCACTTGAGAGTATACAAAAGAATTGAAATCAGGATCTTGAAGGGTTATTTGCACTCCCATGTCCACTGCAGCATTATTAACAATAGCCAAGAAGTGTAAGCAACCTAACTGTCTGTTGTATAAGGATTTGCACTATTTGGTTGTGCTCACTGATGACACTTGATTTGTACTGGCGTGCAAGGAAATACTGTGCAGCCAGTAAAAAGGATGAAATAGATCTACATGTATTTGCTTACATGGAATGATGTTAATTGGTATTAAGAGAAAACAGTTTGTTACAGGACACTGCACATGCAATATATAAAATATACATTATGGGGACTTCCCTAGTGGTCCAGTGGTTAAGACTCCGTGCTCCCAATGCAGGGGGCACGGGTTCGATCCCGGATCAGGGCACTAAGGTCCCACATGCTGCAGTGAGGCCAAAATATATAATATTTATATACATTATGAATATAAATACGATTGTGAGCATATCAAAAAAACTTGCAAGTTACAAGTAAATTGTGCATTAGATTATTTTAAATTAATCCCATAATAAAGATATTTTTATTTGGGTATCTTTTTGTACAACTTTATATCTTAATTATAGTCATCAACAGCCCTAAGTGAATAGTAAACTTGTGTTGAAGAGCAGATGTATGTTTCAAAAGTAAAAACTACACTGTACGAATGACAAACTATGAGGACAGCATTTATAAACTAGTCAGTGGCCTATGCTAACCATAATGACATAGTTCAGTCCCCTGTGTCTACCAGTCAAACCTCATTAAGGGAATTTAAGCCTGGAGATGTCATCAGAACCTGCCTTGGTCCATTTGGGCTGCTATAACAGAATACCACAGATTGGTCAGTTTATGAAACACAGAAATGTATTTCTCACAGTTCTGGAGGCTGGGAAGTCCAAGATCAAGGTGCCTGTAGATTTGTTGTCTGGTGAGGGCCTGCTTCTTGGTTCACAGACAGATTGTCTTTTGACTGTGTCCTCACTTCGCAGAACGGAACTAGCTAACTCTCTGAGGTCTCTTTACAAAGGCAGGAGGGCTCTGCCCTCATGACTGAATAATCACTTCCCAAAGGCTCTGCCTCCTAATACTATCACCTTGAGGGTTAGGATATGAATATATGCATTTTGGGGGGACACAAATATTTAGTCCACAGCAGAACCCAACATACAGTGACTAAAGGGAAACAAAATCCTAGAGCCAAGGTTACATGGTGAATTGTTTTCCGAGTCCTACTAGAATATAGCTGTAGGATGGGAGTTCAACTCAGGCCTGGGTAAGCACCAAACTGATTACGGAAACTGGGATTGGCACAAATTTTGGGGTCAGCAAAGTTAAGAAAGAAACTGGATAGAACCTACTAAAGTTTTTCAAAGTGCTCTTTGAAAAATGAGTACTGTGATCAGATATATTTTATTCATCCTCTTTTGTCAACTTTATTTGATGCACATGAATGGCATGTTACAAGATCTGAAAAATCAATAATCAGCTTAATTTTGTTTAGTATTTGATTAAAGTACCATTTTTTTCAAGAAACACTAAATAAATTCACATAAATAAATATTGTAAGGCATATTATTTAGGAAACATTTTAAAAAATCTGGTGGGAATTTGGTAATATGTATAAGAAAATATCATCTTAAAATGGACACAGGTCAACTTGATCTTTCTCAATAATTTCTAACACGTTTTTATATCTTTGTCCCCAGGTGGCGAAACTGATAACCTGAACCACTTTTCATCTAATTTGGCCTCTAACTGGCTTATTCTGCTAAGAGACACAGATGAAATAATCTTATTTTAAAAAGGAGAAATTAATACAACTTTAATAAAAGTATTACTGCAAGTTAATAAATGCATAATGTCCTCCTGCCAAAAAGAAGTAATGAATCTTTTACATGAAAACAAATACAGGTGCAATCTAATTTACTTGGTCCACGTTCGCACAGACCTGATTAAACTACCATTTGGTAGCTATTATTTTCAAAATAACTACCTCTAAATTCTGTATTTAAAATGTGTAATTTCTCAATGAACTTAAAGTTTTCTACCTGTGATAAGAGTTGGAAAGATTTTCCTCTTCAATTTCTCATTAAAATCAGAAGATACTTTTAATTGTGAAAGGCTCGATCAACCCTAAAGCTACTGATAGCTACTGATATATTGGTAGTCTGCATATTTACGATTACATTAGTGGTTTCTAATATCTTTTATTTGTTTCTACATTCCTGAAAAATATCCTTATGCCAAGTTGAGCTACTAGAAAAATAAGTTCTCAGTTAAATATTAGAGATCCTACAGCTAGCTGGAAAATAAAGATGTAACTGCATTCAAATAATTTCTTATACCACTGGTCTTCTGTACATGCAAAATTGCCTTCTTTTTTATATTTCTCGTCCTCAGGAATGTTAATTCTTCTGTGTGAGTAGTGAACATGCTCAGCCACTAGCTATGGAAGAGTTATACATAAGTTAAGACAAATTGACACTTAACCTTTATTAAATCAGTCCCTAGCCCCACCCCCTAAAGATCAAATCAGCAAAGAATATGAGGCTATAACAAGGCTACTTGTGGTATTGGTTGGAGATCTAAACTCTTTATGGTAGACACTGCTGGCTGCCTACCCAACAGCCCCTCTGCCCTGTTTTCTAACAGAACCATCTTTGGTAGGAGTGCTCACCTAAAAAATTACATTTTCCAGCTTTCTTTATAAGTAGAAAATGTCATAACTCTGGTAAATGAAATATAAGTTGAGGGTTTCTTGTAATACTTTTCTCCCCTGTTAGGACAACAAGAAGTGGTGGTACCTTTTTATCCTCCCTGGAACGTAGATTCGAAGTAAGAGATAAAGCAACCAGATCATGACTAAAAAGATGAAAGCTATACAGTAACATTGATGAAGGAGAAATCTGGATGCAGCCTAGGATATTTAAGGTATTGGACAGCTGCTGCACCAGCCCTGAATTTCTCAAACCAGAATCAGTTTATGAGAAACAAAAATAAATCCCTAATTTTTAAAACCTCACTTAAGTTTCAAATGCAATATTAACTGATAGACTCATCACTTGCAACCCAACTCCTGGGAACTTACGGTCAAAGTAAGGAAAGAGTTATGTACGTACAGGTACTCACGGTAGTGTTTTCTATATTGAATTAACACTGAAATCATCTTTTTGAAGACATTGTAGTAGAAAAGATTCAAATATAAAATTACATCTGTTCCTTTCATAAATAGCAGAAAAACTATTGGTTGCCTGATCAACAGTTATTCCCAACCCCCTTTTCCTTTTCCATCTCCCACTAGAAAGACTGGAAAAGCTTACAATTTCATTTCCCCACTTTTCTTGGGGCTAGAGGTAATAATTTTATATACTCATGGCCAACAGGTGAACACAAATCCACTGTGGATATCTGGAGAAGGTTTTGCTTTTATGAGAAAAGGAACAGACGTGGAAGGCTCTGCCTCCTTCCCCCCTTTTCCTGTCTTGAATACAGACACATTGCTGCTCTGCACTGCAGTGGCCATCTTACCATGAGGGAAAAGCTAAAAGACTTTCAGAGACCTTGGTATCGTGGAGTCACTGAACCAACGCCAGCTCCTCTAGACTTCTTGTTATGAGAGAAAAATAAATCCCTATTTGAAAAATCATTGCTACTTGGATCTTCTGTTGCTTAAAGTAGGAAACATTCCTACCTGATATAGAAATAGGTAAACTGGGACTTCCCTGGTGGCGCAGTGGTTAGGAATCCATTTGTCAATGTAGGAGACACGGGCTTGATCCCTGAACCGGAAAGATCCCACATGCTGCGGAGCAACTAAGCCCATGTGCCACAACTACTGAGCCTGTGCTCTAGAGCCTGCGGTCCACAACTACTGAAGCATGCTCACCCTACAGCCCATGCGCTGCAACTACTGAGCCCACATGCTGCAACTACTAAAGCCTGCGCGCTCTAGGGCCCATGTGCCTCAACTACTGAGCCTGTGTACTGCAACTACTGAAGCTGTGCATCTAGAGCCCATGCTCCGCAACAAGAGAAGCCATTGCAACGAGAAGCCTGGACACCACAGGGAAGAGTAGCTCCCGCTCGCCACAACTAGAGAAAGCCTGCACGCAACAATGAAAACCCAACGCAGCCAAAAAAAAAAAAGAAAGGAATAGATAAATTGTAAGTGATATGAATAAAAGACGTGACAGGAAAATTAAAACAGTCAACCTTTTAGGGTACTACTGAAAATTACTTGTAAAGAAAAAGTTTTGTTTATACAAGAAAACATTTAGGGGCTTCCCTGGCGGTGCAGTGGTTAAGAATCCGCCTGCCTATGCAGGGGACAGGGGTTCAAGCCCTGGTCCGGGAAGATCCCACATACAGTGGAGCAACTAAGCCCATGCGCCACAACTACTTAGCCCACACTCTAGAGCCCGCGAGCCACAACTACTGAAGCCTGCATGCCTAGAGCCTGTGCTCCACAACAAAAGAAGCCACTGCAATGAGAAGCCTGCGCACCACAATGAAGAGTAGCCCCCACTCGCCGCAACTAGAGAAAGCCCACGTGCAGCAATGAAGACCCAACGCAGCCAAAAATAAACAAAAAATTTATAAAAAAAAAAAAAAGAAAGCATTTAAAAATAAAAGTATAGAGCTTAAAGGGAAAATGTTAGACTAATTTTGTTGCTGACTATGAATACACGTGCCATATAATCTAGATTATCTTAATTCTAATACTAAGGACATTTATCCATTGTCTTTTGTTTTGTTAAATAGTCAAACGAAATTTAGTAACCAAAACACATTTTCAATAAAATTTTATATGTGTATATGTGAATAAACAATGAAACAGCACCAACGACCTCTGTACAATTTTGTCATACAGTTTCTGTGCAGGATGCTTCACCAATAAATCATTCAATTTGTTTTAAAAGCATGTGATTACAGAAAACTATTTAAACTGTTCAGCAAAAACTGGGTAACATCTTTCAAAGATACCTCAGATACTCATACCAACACAATCTATCTTCTGAATATCAACTTGAGTTGCACAGGTTAAGATGAAGACACTTCACATAGTGCTGAAGATGTGATGCAATCAGTACTTGAACTGGCATTGCACTTCCTCAGACTCGGGCTGTCTTCATTACAAATATCTTCTATCCCTGAGAGATCAGCTATTATCAGGATGGCTCATCAGCTAAGTCACGTTGGTCAAAGTACCTGGTGAAAAACAGAATTTACACAGCAAAGGAAACGATAAGCAAAACAAAAAACCTATGGAGTGGGAGAAAATATTTGCAAATGATATGACCAACAAGGGTTTAATTTCCAAAACATACAAACAGTTCATACAAGTCAATAACAAAAAAACAAACAACCCAATCAAAACATGAGCAGAAAACCTATATAGACATTTCTCCAAAGAATACATACTGATGGCCAAAAGACACATGAAAAGATGCTCAACATTGTTAATTATTAGAGAAATGCAAATCACAACTACAATGTGGTATCACCTCACACCGATCAGAATAACCATCATCAAAAAGTCTACAAATAACAAATGCTGGAGAGGGTGTGGAGAAAAGGGAACCCTCCTTCAGCGTTGGTGGGAATGTAAATTGGTGCAGCCACTACGGAAAACAGTATGGAGGTTTCTTTAAAAACTAAAAATAGAATTACCATATGATCTAGCAATCCTGCTCCTGGGCACATATCCAGAGAAGACTCTAATTTGAAAAGATACACATACCCCAGTGTTCATAGCAGCACTATTTACAATAACCAAGACATGGAAGCTAGCTAAATGTCCATCAACAGATGAATGGATAAAGAAGATGTCGTGTACACACACACACACACACACACACACACACACACACATAAATGGAATATTAGCCATAAAAAAGAATGAAATATTGCCATTCACAGCAACATGGATGTACCTAGAGATCATCATACTAGGTGAAGTCAGACAGAGAAAGACAAATACCATATGATATCACTTATATGTGGAATCTAAAAAATGATACAGGGCTTCCCTGGTGGCACAGTGGTTAAGAATCCACCTGTCAATGCAGGGGACACGGGTTTGAGCCCTGGTCCGGGAAGATCCCACATGACGCAGAGCAACTAAGCCCATGCGCCACAGCTACAGAGCCTGTGTGCTAGAGCCCATGAGCCACAACTACTGAAGCCCGCACACCTAGAGCCCATGCTCTGCAACAAGAGAAGCCACTGCAATGAGAAGCCTGCGCACCGCAACGAAGAGTAGTCCCCGCTCGCCGCAGCTAGAGGAAAGCCCGTGCACAGCAATGAAGACCCAACGCAGCCAAAAATAATAAATAAATTAATTATAAAAAAATGATACAAATGAACTTATTTACAAAACAGAAACAGACTCACAAATACAGAAAACAAACATAGCTACCAAAGAGGAAAGGCGGGGGAGAATAAACTAGGAGTTTGGGATTAGCAGATACCAACTACTATATACAACATAGATAAACAAGGTCCTACTGTATAGCACTGTGAACTATATTCAATATCCTGTAATAAACTATAGGGGAAAAAAATCTGAAAAAGAATATATATATGGATAACTGAATCATGCTGTTGTACACCAGAAACTAACACAACATTGTAAATCAACTATACTCCAATTAAAAAAAAATTAATGTATACTTAACAATATTAACTGTAGCACTACTTGTAATAGTAAAAGACCACAAACAACCCAAATATTCATCAATAAATGGACTGACTGAATGAACTAGGATACATCTACACAGTGGAAGACTATGAGGCTTTTATAAAAAACAAAAAAAAAAATGAGGGAAATA
The DNA here is from genome assembly GCF_008692025.1 of Phocoena sinus. NCBI lineage: Eukaryota > Metazoa > Chordata > Mammalia > Artiodactyla > Phocoenidae > Phocoena > Phocoena sinus. The sequence goes on along the minus strand of NC_045764.1, from coordinate 117,778,591 downwards.
TCTGCACTGCTACCATGTGACTTCCAGGATCTATTAAGTGAAGAAACAAGGTACAGAATGGAATGCTTAGTATGTTATGTTTTGTAAGCATGTGCAGAAATGCAGATATATTTATATATATTTGCTTATATTTTTTAAAGGAACAGTGAATGGAAGGATAAATCAAAAATTAACAATAAAATGGATAACTACAGAAGGGAGAAAAGATGCTACAGAGGATAAAGGTGGATTCTAAAACGCTCCAAAATGTACCTTGAATTATAATTTTAACTTTGGAACAATGTAAATATTTTATGAAATTATAAAAGATTAAATAAAAACAGAAAATGACCAAATGAACCTTCTCCTATACTAGGTTGGTGGCATAACCACACAGAGGAGAATAATTTCAAGTGATCTTAAACATGATGTTCTGATATCCCTAGTGAGACATACCAGTGACAAACAGAACTGCAAAGAATTTTTTAAGTGTACAGAGTGAAGTCAGAAAAACAAATATCATATATTGATGCATATATGTGGAATCTGAAAAAATGGGTATAGATGATCTTATTTACAAAGCAGAAATAGAGACACAGACGTAGAGAACAAACGTATGGATACCAAGGGGGAAAGGGGGGTGGGATGAACTGGGAGATTGGGATTCATATATATACACTATTGATACTATGTATAAAATAGATAACTAATGAGAACCTACTGTATAGCACAGGGAACTCTACTCAGTGCTCTGTGGTGACCTAAATGGAAAGGAAATCCAAAAAAAAGAGGGGAGATATATATATATATATATATATATATATATATATATATATATACACACACACACACATATAGCCGATTCATTTTGTTGTACAATAGAAACTAACACAACATTGTAAAGCAACCAAGAAAAAAAAGAATTCTTAAACTGATTTCAATAGTTTTATTATCAGTAATATTGTTAGTATTATTCTGAAACTATTATGTGACTATTACAGGATAAAGCCAAAAATTATGTTAATATTATTAGAAACCAGAATTTTGAGCATAGAAGAACAGAAATAAAACATTAAATAAAAATCAAGTAGTCGGGCTTCCCTGGTGGCGCAGTGGTTCAGAGTCCGCCTGCCGATGCAGGGGACACAGGTTTGTGCCCCAGCCCAGGAAGATCCCACATGCCGTGGAGTGGCTAGGCCCATGAGCCATGGAGTGGCTAGGCCCATGAGCCATGGAGTGGCTAGGCCCATGAGCCATGGCCACTGAGCCTGCGCGTCCGGAGCCTGTGCTCCGCAACAGGAGAGGTCACAACAGTGAGAGGCCCGTGTACCGCCAAAAAAAAAAAAAATCAAGTAGTCTTAACTTAGAACTGAAATATTAATTTGAACTCATGATTTTATTTTTCTCTTTCTAAAAACTACATAACTTCCTAGCTCTGTTCAGTCTAAATGCAATGACCAAATGAATAACAACTAGCTTCCCTAATGTCCAAATTGTGGACGCTAGACACCATTTTCTACTTTAAAACAGGAACCAGCACTCCCAGGAGAAAAGAAAAGACTGATTCCAGATCTGGAGCCAAGTGTCCAAGATACATCTGAGTCATTTTGGCATACTAGAAAGGAAGAAAGCCGTAAAATAAAAAAGACCACTAAGGTTATATAACAAAAAGCATAGGAATTGATCTGAGGGGCTCCCACTGTCCAAAGATGGAACAATTTGAGCATCAAAAAGAATATTGACTGCAATATCCCTTTACCTGAATGCGATGGTCAACTTTATCACCACTAAAAGTGGGACAACTAGACATTATATGCTTCCTGATGTGACACAGTAGCACACATAGTCTTGTCAAACAAACAAACATACACATTACATATAATCAAGCCTCTAGACCTACCTACCAGTATGGAGGATAGATGAACCATTAAATACCATCATGAAGTTAGCTGTCAAAACCAAAATGTGGGAAATTTTACAAGTCAAAGGACACGGTTTCTTCAACAAGAAAATGGCAAGAAAAACCCAAGAGGTTGATGGGGATACTTAAGAGACATACTAGACAAATGTAATGAGTGCATTGCACTTGGATCCTGATTTGAACAATTCGAATGTAAAAAGACATTCTTGGGACAATTAGGGAACATGAAACATGGACTGGACATCAGACAATACTATGGAGTTATTCTGAAATTTATTAGTTATTCAATAAATTTGTGATACAAATACTACAGTCATGTGTTTTAAAAGCCCTTATCAGTTAGATACACTAAAACAGGAGAAATGACATGTCCGAGATTTGTTTAAAATACAATCACAAAACAGTTGAAGCTGGGTTATGGATTTATCTTGGGGGTTTACTCTACAACATTTTTATGGTTTAAACAACTCCATAATAAGAAGCTTTAAAAAATAATTACCATTGGTAAAACAATTAAGGCAGCTAACAGTTACTGGATCCTTTTTGAATGGGATCCCACTCACATAACGAGGTATTTCTATGAATTAGCAGTTCTTGCCTTAAAGATACCCAAACAAACAAAACCAACAGTAAAACACCCTCTTGGGTTTTCTGTCATAACAATGACAGATACTTACATTGAAGCTGTTACTGCAAAGAGTCGAGGCCTATGTTATCTTTTTTCCAAGCTTGCTATAACCTTCTATAAGTTTTCCTAAGTGAAGTCTATAGAACTGTCCTAGAACTTTTCTGTCCTAGAATTTTTCCATTTTTACCTAACTTTCTGAGGGGAAAAAAAAAAAATCATGACCCAATACACTTGGACATTTCTTCTCTCATAATTGTATATTATAAAATATCAGTCAGATGATATATTTAAGTTTCTGGTTCCATTAAGTACTAGCTTACTGAACCATCAATTATCGATACTTAATCTTTATGAACTGGTGTCCCATATGTAAAGGAAAAAAAACCCTGAGTTGGTTTAAGAATTAGAGATACAGTATATTTGTGCCTAGGGCATCCTCTCATTTAATTCTTACTACCAACAGGTGAGGTAGGTATTAATTTTGTTTGTGATCAGCATAGTTAAGGGCTTAGTTCTGGAGTTTGGATCTTAGCTCTGCCATTTACTAGTTCTGTGATGGTAAGAAAGTAATTTAACCTCCCTCTGCCATGGTTTCCTCATCTGTAAACTGATAATAGTACCTACCTTCTAAGGATTAAATGAGTTCCTATTTTGAAGCACTAAGAAAAATGCCTGGCACAAATTGCCAAGTAAGTGTTATTTATCATCATTAGCATAATTACTGTAGACAAAGAAATTACATGCTGAAAAGCAGTTCTAAGGGGGAAGTTTATAGCAATACAAGCCCACCTTAAGAAGCAGGAAATATCTCGAATAAACAACCTAACCTTGTACCTAAGCAATTAGAGAAAGAAGAACAAAAAAAACCCAAAGCTAGCAGAAGGAAACAAATCATAAAAATCAGATCAGAAATAAATGAAAAAGAAATGAAGGAAACAATAGCAAAGATCAATAAAACTAAAAGCTGGTTCTTTGAGAGGATAAACAAAATAGATAAACCACTAGCCAGACTCATCAAGAAAAAAAGGGAGAAGACTCAAATCAACAGAATTAGAAATGAAAAAGGAGAAGTAACAACTGACACTGCAGAAATAAAAAAGATCATGAGAGATACAAGCAACTCTATGCCAATAAAATGGACAATCTGGAAAATATGGACAAATTCTTAGAAATGCACAACCTGCCAAGACTGAATCAGGAAGAAATAGAAAATATGAACAGACCAATCACAAGCACTGAAATTGAAACTGTGATTAAAAATCTTCCAACAAACAAAAGCCCAGGACCAGATGGCTTCACAGGCAAATTCTATCAAACATTTAGAGAAGAGCTAACACCTATCCTTCTCAAACTCTTCCAAAATACAGCAGAGGGAGGAACACTCCCAAATTCCTTCTACGAGGCCACCATCACCTTGATACCAAAACCAGACAAGGATGTCACAAAGAAAGAAAACTACAGGCCAATATCACTGATGAACATAGATGCAAAAATCCTCAACAAAATACTAGCAAACAGAATCCAACAGCACATTAAAAGGATCATACACCATGATCAAGTGGGGTTTATTCCAGGAATGCAACGATTCTTCAATATACACAAATCTATCAATGTGATAAACCATATTAACAAACTGAAGGAGAAAAACCATATGATCATCTCAATAGATGCAGAGAAAGCTTTTGACAAAATTCAACACCCATTTATGATAAAAACCCTGCAGAAAGTAGGCACAGAAGGAACTTTCCTCAACATAATACAGGGCATATATGACAAGCCCACAGCCAACATCATCCTCAATGGTGAAAAACTGAAAGCATTTCCACTAAGATCAGGAACAAGACAAGGTTTCCCACTCTCACCACTCTTATTCAACATAGTTTTGGAAGTTTTAGCCACAGCACTCAGAGAAGAAAAGGAAATAAAAGGAATACAAATCGAAAAAGAAGAAGTAAAGCTGTCACTGTTTGCAGATGACATGATACTATACATAGAGAATCCTAAAGATGCTACCAGAAAACTACTAGAGCTAATCAATGAATTTGGTAAAGTAGCAGAATACAAAATTAATGCACAGAAATCTCTGGCATTCCTATATACTAATGATGAAAAATCTGAATGTGAAATCAAGAAAACACTCCCATTTACCACTGCAACAAAAAGAATAAAATATCTAGGAATAAACCTACCTAAGGAGACAAAAGACCTGTATGCAGAAAATTATGAGATAGTGATGAAAGAAATTAAAGATGACACAAATAGATGGAGAGATATACCATGTTCTTGGATGGGAAGAATCAACATTGTGAAAATGACTCTACTACCCAAAGCAATCTACAGATTCAATGCAATCCCTATCAAACTACCACTGGCATTTTTCACAGAACTAGAACAAAAAATTTCACAATTTTTCTGGAAACACAAAAGACCCCGAATAGCCAAAGCAATCTTAAGAACGAAAAACGGAGCTGGAGGAATCAGGCTCCCTGACTTCAGACTATACTACAAAGCTACAGTAATCAAGACAGTATGGTACTGGCACAAAAACAGAAAGATAGATCAATGGAACAGGATAGAAAGCCCAGAGATAAACCCACACACATATGGTCACCTTATCTTTGATAAAGGTGGCAGGAATGTACAGTGGAGAAAGGACAGCCTCTTCAATAAGTGGTGCTGGGAAAACTGGACAGGTACATGTAAAATTATGAGATTAGATCACTCCCTAACACCATACACAAAAATAAGCTCAAAATGGATTAAAGACCTAAATGTAAGGCTAGAAACTATCAAACTCTTAGAGGAAAACATAGGCAGAATACTCTATGACATAATCACAGCAAGATCCTTTCTGACCCACCTCCTAGAGAAATGGAAATAAAAACAAAAATAAACAAATGGGACCTAATGAAACTTCAAAGCTTTTGCACAGTAAAGGAAATCATAAGCAAGACCAAAAGACAACCCTCAGAATGGGAGAAAATATTTGCAAATGAAGCAACTGACAAAGGATTAATCTCCAAAATTTACAAGCAGCTCATGCAGCTCAATAACAAAAAAGCAAACAACCCCATCCAAAAATGGGCAGAAGACCTAAATAGACATTTCTCCAAAGAAGATATACAGACTGCCAACAAACACATGAAAGAATGCTCAACATCATTAATCATTAGAGAAATGCAAATCAAAACTACAATGAGATATCATCTCACACCAGTCAGAATGGCCATCATCAAAAAATCTAGAAACAATAAATGCTGGAGAGGGTGTGGAGAAAAGGGAACCCTCTTGCACTGCTGGTGGGAATGTGAATTGGTTCAGCCACTATGGAGAACAGTATGGAGGTTCCTTAAAAAACTACAAATAGAACTACCATATGACCCAGCAATCCCACTACTGGGCATTTACCCTGAGAAAAACAAAATTTAAAAAGAGTCATGTACCAAAATGTTCATTGCAGCTTTATTTACAATAGCCCGGAGATGGAAACAACCTAAGTGCCCATCATCAGATGAATGGATAAAGAAGATGTGGCACATATATACAATGGAATATTACTCAGCCATAAAAAGAAACAAAATTGAGCTATTTGTAATGAGGTGGGTAGACCTAGAGTCTGTCATACAGAGTGAAGTAAGTCAGAAAGAAAAAGACAAATACTGTATGCTAACACATATATATGGAATTTAAGAAAAAAAAATGTCATGAAGAACCTAGGGGTAAGACAGGAATAAAGACACAGACCTACTGGAGAACGGACTTGAGGATATGGGGAGGGGGAAGGGTGAACTGTGACAGGGCGAGAGAAAGTCATGGACATATATACACTAACAAATGTAAGGCAGATAGCTAGTGGGAAGCAGCCACATGGCACAGGGATATCGGCTCGGTGCTTTGTGACCGCCTGGAGAGGTGGGATAGGGAGGGTGGGAGGGAGGGAGATGCAAGAGGGAAGAGATATGTGAACATATGTATATGTATAACTGATTCACTTTGTTATAAAGCAGAAACTAACACACCATTGTAAAGCAATTATACCCCAATAATGGTGTTTAAGAAAAAAAAAGAAAGAAATTACATGCTGAATGTGTGTACACTCTAAAAAAAGTATCTTGTCTGGGGGAGGGAAAAATGAACATAGGATTACTTACCCTCCCTATATTAAAAATACTATAAAGCTTTGAAAGGTTATTGGTATTGGAATAAAAACACTGACCCATGAAGAAAAATATAAAGTCCAGAAAGAGACCTAAAATAAATGTGTGTGTATATATACACACACACACAAGAATTTAGAATATGAAGATATTTTCAAATAAATTCCAGGTGAAATTTTAATGTAAGCAATAAAATCAAATGTATACTAAATAAAAACATGCCCTGACTGAAAATGAACAAAGGACAGTAGCAATTAAAAAAAACTACAATAAAACATATTCTACCCTTACTGATAATCACACAAAAGCAAATAAAAATAATTTGTATTTTTATTATCAGAATGGAAATATTTATATCAACTGAAAACGCCTAGTGCTGAACAGGAAACGGGCACTCTCATTGACACTTTAGTGGGAACAGAGTGGTATGATCTTTCTGGAAGGCAAACTGGCAATAAATATATCGGTTTTAGAAATACATGCAAGCCCTTGGGACTTCCCTGGTGGCACAGTGGTTAAGAATCTGCCTGCCAATGCAGGGCACACGGGTTCGAGCTCTGTTCTTGGAGGATCCCACATGTGGTGGAGCAACTAGGCCCATGTGCCACAACTACTGAGCCTGCGCTCTAGAGCCCGCAAGCGACAACAACTGAGCCCGTGTGCCGCAACTACTGAAGCCCGTGCGCCTAGAGCCCATGCTCCACAACAAAGAGTAGCCCCCCCTTGCCGCAACTAGAGAAAGCCCTCGTGCAGCAATGAAGACCCAACACAGCCAAAAATGAATAAATAAATAAAAATTAAAAAAAAAAAAAAGAAGTACATGCAAGCCCTTTAACTTATTTCTAGGAATTTATCCTTTGGAAAATATAGAGCTGTATGTACAAGGATCTTCAATGCAGCATTATTTATAGAAAAAAACCAGAAATAAAGGGAATTGTGAAAACACAATACTGTTTCCTTATACCTCAACTTCCTCATTGTAAAATGGAAACAATACTCTCTACCACCATTAATAATGCTATCATAAAGCAAGAAGCCAAGGATTACTTACCTGCTAACCAAGCAGATTAACAAATTCAAAGCAGGAACCCTCTCATCATCTTTGCTGTCCTAAAAAAAAGAAAAAGAAAAAGTTTAAAATGTAGTCTGTTATCCCTTAATATTTTTGAAACAAGTTTCAAGATGGAAAACATGAGCATTTTATTAGAGGATAGAAATAATCACAGGGAAATAGAAAATGTCAAAGAAAAAGGAGAAACTGTAGAGTTAATGATTCCTTGGGAAACATCTAAGATCATCTTTTAAAGAAAGGTCCTGAATAGGTCCTGAAAAGAAATAAGAGTTGAGGGCTCTAAGGAGGGTAACTTGGGAGAGATCTTCTTCCTGGTTCCAAGTAAAGGAGCAAAAAAACCCTGTGTCCTAACTGGGCACGAAGGGAAAAAAATTATATAAAAATACTTCAAAGAAAATATTCCAGAACAGAGTTCTCAATTACGATGGAAGTAGTTCATGAACTATACATTTTATAAAGTTCACTTTAAATATCTGTTAAAATGACAGACCTAAGACACATGGAAGGTAGTCTTACAGAGTATGAAATTTATTTTTATACATTTCAAGGAATAGTCACAATAACTCACTGAGTAATGTTATAACAGACATGTCATACATTATTCAAACTTGGGACACACTCCAATGATGTCAGCATATTCAATTCCTTTATATGCCAAGAACTTAACAAGATGAATAAGACATACTTCCTGCTGATAGCACAGAAGAGGAAATATCCATATCAGCTTTAATTAAAGGAAAAATATGTTAAGTGTCATAAAAAAGATACAAAGCATACTGGAAAAACAGATCATTGAAGAGATTATTTTTAATTGTGAGGATTAGGGAAAGTATCACAGAAAGTGATAGGATATGAGCCAGACTGTGAAAAGTAAATGGTATATAGATGCAGATTAGAAGAGAGTGAAAAGGCACTTCTGGAGAGGGAGTAAAGTCTAGGAACACAGCTTAGGGAATATTTAATGAGTGACAAGTACATTTTGCTCAGAGTACAGGCCATATAAGTTAGTTTGTGCCATATCATGGATATTTAATGAAAATATTTTGGAGTAGTCAATGAACAAGTATACATTTTGTGGAGGAGTAAAAAGGAATAAAAAAAAATCAGAAGTGGACTTAGTCTGGCATCAAATTAATTTATATTGTAATGCTGCAGGTATGAGTTAGAGGAAGGGTCTGATTGGAGAAATTCAAAACAATTATTATGCCAGACTGTTAGTTGACCACTCTGGCTTCTTGACTCCCCTTATTATTTAGCAAATGAATCTCATTTTTAGCTGGGCACACTGTCACCCAACTAAACATTTCCCATAGTTCCTTATGGCCATGTGACTAAATTCTGGCCAATGAGCTATTTTGGCCAGATGTGTTTGTAGAACCTCTGGGAAGGCTCTTTGGAGGGGATGACCTTCTTCTCTTCCTTCCAGCTTCCTATAGTGAAATAAAATGGCTGAAGCTCCAGCAGCCATCCTGGATTATGAGGTGAGCTTGCGGATGGAAGTCACATGTGGCAGAACTCAAAGGCCTGGGGCGCTGCCACCTTAGATCTAATCTGCCTACCTTCAGACTCCCTTTGTCTGAGAAAAGCACTTACATTTTATTTAAGCTACTGTTATTTTGGACTCTTCTATTATGTAACTAAATCTAATCCTGACTAATCAAATACTCCATGTTTTCCTGTTTCAGTGAAATCGTTCTTTACCACCACATAAATTGGTGAGTGCTTCTGATTTGAAATATTAAGTTTGAACTTACCACTAAAAGCCTCACTTCAGAGCACCTTCTTGCAAGCTGCCGAATCAGTGAATGAGCCTCCGGTAATAAAGGTTTTTCAAGACAAGCCAATAAAGCATAAAGCCATCTTCCCTATATAGAATTTTAAAAAGTAATAAGTAAGCAAACTGCACCATAAATTTAACTTATAATCACTGAATTGTACCTCAGAAAGGTCATATCAAATTATGTTTCCACCAGCAGTATATATGACTGAGTTTATTCTGAGCAACACATCACTTTAGGGGAAACCTGAAGAATATTAGAACAAAGTTTAAATAGCAATTTGTGTAACACACTAAGTTAGCTCCTCAAGCAACCCTAAATCAATAAGACTTTTTCTTAAACAAAAAGATTGACATCTGGGGGTGGGTGGGATAAATTGGAAGATTGGGATTGACATATATATATATATATATATATATATATATATATATATATATATATATACTATTGATACTATGTATAAAACAGATAATGAGAACCTACTGTATAGCACAGGGAACTCTACTCAATGCTCTGTGGTGACGTAAATGGGAAGGAAATCCAAAAAACTAACACAATATTGTAAAGCAACTATACTCCAATAAAAATTAATAAAAAAAATAAAATAACATTAAAAAAAAGATTCACATCCAGGTTTCTTTTATAAAGAGTGAGTGGGACTCTCTTCTACACGAAAAAAGCTGGTATACATTTAAACTTGACTCAAACTTTCTGGGATAAATTTACAATATAAAGCTGGCATTCAGGTATTCAAATGGCCTCTACACTGAGAAGGTGCCTAAATCTCTACTGATGTCTAAGATGTATCTATACCAAAAGATTCCTTTTCTCAAAGTCAGTGAGCACACTGTGACAATACTAAAAAATAAAAGCAAAACTAAATAGCTGAAAACCTTCTTTAATAACATCACACTTAGTCGGCAAAATAAGGTGGTATTTCTCAAAAAATATTAGACAAGTAATCCCAAGAAATAATTAAAAGGTCCCTTTTTCTTTTTGCTAGTTTATGATAAGCAAACTTCCTGTGACACAAGGTTTTTTTTTAAACATTGGTATTCTCAGTACTAGAGTTCTAATGGTATGGTTACTTAGAGGAATTGAACACTGTTGATTTAAAAGACAGATTACTCAAAATAAAACTCAAAGGATTAATCAGATTAAAATTTAGTAAATCAGCTATCACTGGTTCAGAAACACTTTAATGGTTCCTCTGGCAAATATAGCCACACTTTTCGGTAATACATTTTCATTAAATTAACAGGAAAAGCCAAAATTATCACCTCTTGAGTGGGTAATCTTTAAAAGCTAAAAAAAGAAAGTTCCAAAAATCTTACAATAGAGTTAAAAAAATAAAGACTAAAGGAAGAGAAGGAAAATACGTCAGATAAATAATACTGCTAAAAGGTCGCTGCTATCAGACAGGAAGAACTGATATAGAATTTAAAGCTCAATATCTAGATTCCAATGAAAAAGTAGCCTAAGAATATGAGCCAAGTTATCTATTGAAGATGTAGCTAATATATAAACCCATGGAAAAAGTTTTGCTTCACTGATAACGAAAGAAACATAAATTATATTTACTTTGAAGTACTACTACATATTTACTAAATTTGAAAAACCAAAACAAATTATAAAGTGATAGCTTGAACCATATGGAATTGTTGAAAATCAAATGTTTTTAACCTACAAAAAGGGTAATTTCATAAGGTTCAACTTAAAGTAGGGTTGTAGGGAAGAGAAATTTAAGGATCCATTGCTGATGTCATTATATACGGGTTCAATTCTTCTGTAAAGCAAGCAGGATGTAACAAAAGTTTACAAAACCTTGATCCAATAATTCTATTCTAGAAATATCCTGAGAAATAATAAAAAAGAAAATCAGTACAAATGTTTATAATTTAGTCATGATTGTAAAATATAAGGAAGAATCCAAATGGTCAATAATGAGAATCAAAGTAAACCACAGACATTTAGACAACGGCAATTATGTGAATTACATTATCATATAGAAATATATATGTGAAATGTGAGCTAAAAAAACAGAATATATACATTAGTAACAACTATGTAAAAGACATGTCTGACCACTCAATTGAAACAGTGATTTAAGCATGGATTTTTTTCCCCTTCAAAATTACATGTTATATGGTAGAGATTTAAAAGAATGAAAATATAAAAATAAAAAATGAAAATCCAGTGATAAAGAATATAATCATTACACTTATGGAAGAGACTTATCTAAGCCACCTGGCTGAATAGCAGGCTGGGAAACTTATACACTGTACTGTAATGTTGCTTTATCTGTCTCTCCCAGCAGACTATAAGCTTCTGGAGGGCAAATATTATATCATCTATTTTGACAGGAAGTTTTGGAGCCTCAGATACACTCTTTTGCAAATATCCTCAATTGTGAAAAATATTTGTTTTTTAAATTATAACTCCAAAGGATAATAAAATTTCTTATTAGAGGATTAAGTGGGTAATTCATTTATATAATGTCTACCAAATTTACCCAATTTTGAAGGGGAAAAGTAAGCTGTGAGTGTAAAGCAATAAAATAGAGGGGTAATACAGCACAGTTGTTGAGAGTATAGCCTGACTGCCAGGGCATGAGTCTCAGTTCTGCCAGCTATAATCGGTGTGACCTCAAGCAAGTTACTGAATTCCCATGTGCTCCAGTTTCCTCATCTGTAAAATGGAAATAATAGCTCATAGGTTATCAAAGGATTCAAGGAGTTATTATATATAAAATCCTTAGAACAATGCCTGGCACGTATATTTGCCATTATTGGTATTTCTGATATGCTTTTGTGAACTGGATTTCAAAGCCATTTTAGAAAATGCATTTCAAAGTTCTTTAGGTCAGTGTTATTTGAAATGGGGTCTGCAGACTGGCCAGTCTGTTTGTTACTGATCTGTGACAAGATAAGCAGCTTCTCCCAGGATATAAATCAACTATTTAGTTGACTTTTTTTCCCCAATGCAAGACTATCTCAATGAAGGAAGTAGTATGTTGATTTACATTCTAGTGTAATTTCCTTATTTTACTGCAAACAACCATTGCTTGCATTACACATATAGTTGTATGTATATGACATATATATAAATAATGTAAAGCCATATCTTATATATAAGTATATAAATTTTGTCTGCATTATGAAAAGAAAAAAATGCAGTATTACCAATTCTGGAGTAAAGTCTCTTTCTCCAAACCAATTACTCAGATATTCCAAGACACTAGTTACTGTTGCCTAAAAAGGAGGGGGGAAAGAGATGAAAGAACAGTATTAGTAATACAACACTAACAAGTTCAACCTGAGTTTCATTAAGTTCAGTTAGAAAGCAACTCTTATGTTTAAAATGGCCTCATTCTTTAGGCTTCCAGAGAAACCTGTGACTCTATTTAGTAATTTGATTAGATGGCACACTCAGTGAGAAGAGGCTTTGTAGACAAATATTCTTATATACTTTCAATTATCAATACCTTGGTTTAAATCCTAGGATTTAGTTTGTAACTACTAATTTAGTTCGGAACTACTTAAAAAAAAATTCCATATACTCTTAAAAAAAAACCTTTGCATAAATACCTTCAGCTTATTTTCATTAAAGCAGAGTACAAATCTAAAGACTAAGTTAGCTAGAGAAAGATCAGTTTTAAGCTATATAGATAGAATTATCAAACTGTTGAAAATATTCGCGGGCTTACGCAAATATAGATGGACACTTACAAAAATCACTCTCAACAAATTTAGTATAACTACTACAGTACCTTAGTGTAAATGATCAAGTAAGTAAAACTGTCAGCCAGTGTATGATTTACAACAGAGTATGACTGTTATCTTCCAAGGGTACCCAATGCTATGTGAATGCAAAATAATCAAAGTTTTTATTTGCTCTTTAAATGGATAACAGAGTTCCTAGTTCTGAAAGACTGAAGAACCAAAATCCATATTTCTCCCCTTTTGATCCAAGAAATTCAAATTTCATTCTTAATGAAGTGTGTAGGACATCTGGAACTAGAAATAGCAATCTAACCTTAGTATTTATTTCAAACCCCAGAATCTAAGACTTATAACTGAAATGTATACATGTGAATATTTTAGCACCATGATCAAGAGCATGAGTCCTGAAATTAGATCAACCTGGGATTGAATTCTAGTGTTGCCATTAAAACTTGCTGAAAAACCAACTGCAAGTAACTTAATCTCCAATTTTGTTTCCTCCTCTATTTAAAAAAGGATATTAATAATAATTTCCCATATAGGGTTGTAGTGAAGATTAAATAAGAACTGTTAAAGAGTTTAGGACAGGGTCTTGCATACTGTAAATATTCAGTAAATGTATTCAAATACCTTAACAAACATTGCAAACAAAAGAATGCATAAATTCTTATTAGATTTTACCTGATTCATTCTGCTAACAATACTAAGCAAGGGAGGAAAACCAATCTGAAAGAAAAATGAGACTGAAATTTACTAAATGGTATTATGGAGGCAGGGGGTACATTTTTTCAAACTGGTGAATTTCTCAACACCCTGTTTTTTAAAAACAAAAAATAGATAAAAGTAAATTCTTTCATTGTCCATTACAATAAAACATTCCATGAACTATTATGTTGGTAATGCCCAAGAAAATAATGTCTTGATATTTGAATATGTAAATTTTAAAATAATGATTTTAGTAATTAGGATGTTAAAGCATGAAATTGAAAAAAATGATACTATGATATTAATATGTTGTACACACTTAAAATCTTTAGCTAAAGCTAACATTTTCAGGAATTAAGGGCACTTGAATGAGTTCTTTCAAACCTAATCTGCTTCAATTAAAAAGTACTTTGGAGTTTAATGTTGGGAGCCTTGATTATGAAAACAGTACTGACCTGTGAGAAATTTAAGAGGACATGCATTAAACTCTTGTGTCCTTAAATGGTTCTTTCATGTGGTATATATTTCACTTGTATGTATTTTGTAATAACAAACTAAATAAATATATATTAATTCTTTGTAAAATTGAAACATTTGGAAATGTAACATACGTTAGGGATATTATACAAAAGAACATATATTGTATAAGAAATAGTGTTAAATTAGCTCCCTCAGAGATCTGAATCTGTTTACACTCCCACCACCATGTGTAAGAGGACCCGTTTTCCCAGCCCTTGTTAATACAGTGTGTCAAACTTTCTTTACCAGTATGTTATCTGAAAAATGCCAGCTCAGTGGAGTTACAAGCAATATTTTTATTATAAGTGAGTTTGGGAATCTTCTCATATAAGAACAATTTGTATTTCCTTCTTGTGAGATGTCTCTTTATATCCATTGCCTTTTTTTTTTTAAACTGGGGTCTTGGTCTTTTTTAGTGATTTTTGGAGGTTTTACATTTGCAGGATAAACTAATTTTAAATGGGAAAAACACAACGTAGCACCACATAGAAAACAATAAATACCTACTCAACAGAACAGAACAACATAGTATAGGGAGTTACCAGTAATGCAGATGTGTGCAGTGGGTTCCATAAGAACATCTGCAAACTTGAGGGCAGGTGAATCCTGAAGGACAAGAAGCAGCTGGCCACATAATTTATGATTAAAATAAAGCCATGTGAAATTTAAATATACCCTCAGCATTTTACCTCCAGAATATGCAATTTACTAAGCATTTTTAAATACCTAATTGTGTCATATGTTTTCCTTTGTTTCCCTGACTACTCATAACTCATTGTTTGACCCACGTCTAATCATTAAAAAAAAAAAATCCTAACTCACAAAATTATTAAACAGCTAAAACATGCATTGTTTTAGAAACTAGGCTGCCAATTTTTAAGTCAAAAATACAATAAACTAAGAGAAAATACTGGCAAATATTTTCTGTAGAGAGCCAGAAAGTATTTTAGGCTTTGCAGGGTACACACTGTCTCAGTCACATATTATTTATTTATTTATTTTTAACAACCTTTTAAAAACATAAAAACCATTATGTTTTTATGTTTAGCTCATGACTATACAAAAAAAATCTGCAGACTCGATTTGCCCCAGGTTGTAGTTTGCTGAGTCTTTATACTAAAACATGAACCAAAATTATGACCTTTTTCTGTTTGTTTAGCCACATTATCACCTACTTGTACATAATCGATTCCAGGACTTTCACTTGCAGCTGGTCCAACAGCCCCTTCAGCATATAACCTCTCACCCAGACAAAATTTTTTCCAGCCTTCTTCATCTTCAGATTTTGGCTAAAAGAAAAGAGAAAACAACTTACTTACTCCTATGTATATTTTTTTTATACTGAGCAGTGAAAAAAGAAGTGAGGATTCCTCCATATTCCCACCACCTCAACACAAAGATATAGTGCCTGTTATGGACTGAACCGTGTGCCCCCAAAATCTGTACGTTGAAGCCCTAATCTCCAGAATGGGATTATTAGGAGACTGGGCCTTTATAGCAGAGATTAAGTTAAAATGAGGTGGTTAGGGTGGGTCCGAAGCCAATCTGGCCAGCATCCCTGTAAGAAGAGGAAGTCTGGACACAGAGACATCAGGGATGGGCGTGCATACAGAAGACCACGTGAGGGCACAGCAAGGAGACAGCCACCTGCAAGCCAAAGAGAGAGGCCTTGAGAGAGACCCACTGACACCTTGATCTTAGACTTCTAGCCCACAAAGCAGTGAGAAAATAAATTACTGTTTGTTAAGCCACCCAGTCTGTGGTGTTTTGTTATGGCAGCCCTAGCGAACCAATACAGCACCCAAGTGGTCACACCATAGATGGGACATGTTTAGTTTGGATCATACTTTAATGAACACTGACAAGCAAGAATGTGTTCAAAGGAGGGTGATAAAGATGGAAATTGGTATGGAAAAAAAATACACTAAGAATGCTTATAAGAATGAAGGATGTTCATCCCGTGGAAGGAGACATGATTACATACCCCACATACTGAAAGGGCTGTCCAATTAAAGAACGAGTAGATTTATTCTACATTGTCAGATGAAAAAAAGTAGGACCATTCAGTTCAATATGGCTACCTTAACAGAACAATTAAAAATTCTTTTTCCTAAAAAATGTATTTATTTATTTATTTAAGTATAGTTAATTTACAATATTGTGTTAGTTTCAGGTGTACAGCAAAGTGATTCAGTTAACAGAACAATAGGTTTATCTGGGCACATCACCTTGCAAATTATTTTACATATATGTGCAGCTTTTCCCCCACCCCGAGGATAAACCACTTTCATTAGATTCTCAGAATGAATATGAGACCCCTAAAACATAAAAACCCATTGTCCTGGAACAATTCATCTTTTCCCATCACTCCACTGGTCAGAGACTGTTTCTGCTCCAGGTAGCATTGAAAATCCTAATTATTAAATATTGTGGGTGCTTAATAAATGATTGGATCAATTGATCAATCAATGTTCATATTTACATAGTTGCTATCAGAGCATGCTTTAAAAATTCATTTTATTATTTACATAATGTTTACATCTGCCATGATGAACATATGTTATTGCTATGTAATAGTCTACTGTTTTGATGGATGATCTTCATTTATTGAATCAATTATGTTCAGTCATTTCTTTCTTGACAAAATTATTTTGTCATAATGTTACTAATGAGCTTCTTTTTGAATTAGTAAGTATGTACCCAAAAGTCCTTAGACTGAGCAAGAAAAAATATTATCTACCTACCTACTGCCCTCTCTCTCTTCTTACTAGGAGGCCTCACAGCACAGTGAAAGGCTTTAGAGTCAGACAAAGTTCAGTCTGAATCTCAGTTATACCTTTTATGAGTTAAATGATCTTGGGCAAGTGATGTTAGTGTCTACCACACTTTTCCTAGAGCAGAGCTTCCAACTGGTATACAGAAGCATATAGAGAGGTTACACTGAATCTCTTAGCTTTCAGCTGGTAGTTTAGGCTATGGGAGCAGCCTCCTCCATTTATCCCAATGTGTCATCGCGTAAAAGATGTCAGGAAGCACTGCCTAGAAGAAGCTTCTAAAATCTGAAATCTATGAACCACCTGAAACTGTGAGCAAAATTGTATGCATAGGTACATTTTTTCCCTCTGAAAATAAATACCTTTCATTTGATTCTCAGGAAAACTAAGACTCCCTAAAAGGTTAAAAGGACTGTCCTGGGGCTTCCCTGGTTGCGCAGTGGTTCAGAATCTACCTGCTGATGCAGGGGACACGGGTTCGTGCCCCAGTCCGGGAAGATCCCACATGCCGCAGAGCGGCTGGGCCCGTGAGCCATGGTCGCTGGGCCTGCGCGTCCAGAGCCTGTGCTCCGCAATGGGAGAGGCCACAACAGTGAGAGGCCCGCGTACCAGAAAAAAAAAAAAAAAAAAAAAAAAAGGATTGTCCTGGAACAATGTATCCACCTCTTCCCCAACACCCTTTTTTATCCAGTAGTCCACATATAGCATATTTACTAAAAAGCTTAAAATTATATCTAGGATAAAGTAAGAAATACTACTTTCCAGTAAGCATGACCAGCTTTACTAAAATGTCACTCACTGATACTGGCACCATTACCTCGTGAGGAAAATCCCAACAAGCCTTTATTCAATCTTTTTGTAAATGCCAAAAATGCATTCAATTTCCCAAAAAGCAAATGTCTAGAAGAACCTTTAAAAACTTGTAAAGACCAATCCAAAGTCTCTCAAGATGTAGCTTAAAACTGTCATAAAAATAACTTGCCTTACTGACTCTATCCTTTTCAGGCTATTAAGATAATGGAACTGTTACTATTAATGATAGATGGGAGAGAATGAAAATAATATGGATTAAACAAGTGAATCTTTAAGAACTGGAAGTAAATATGGACTATATTAGTTATACACTGTACAATCTAAACAGAGAAACTTACATACCATGGTCACATTACTATCCAACTGCTGTGATTTCCAGTGACTTCTATGTCTGTTCACACTCTAAAGGAAGATAAGGTAGACAAATGATCTTCAAAGAATGGATAACTCAAAAGAAAACAATTGCTGCACAACATTCTAACAATTCTAAAACTTGGAAAATATGTTCAACTGTATTATGTCTAATGATTATAATAATTTGGTAATTGATTCATGAATATTCTTATCTTTATACACTAGAAACCCCAATTTTTCCAACTACAGCCTAAGAACAGAAGTAAGTCCGAGGGAGGGAGGGGTTTAATTTGATTAAATGATTAAAGTACACCTACCTGCCGAACAGTTGAAAACTGTGCCACTTGCTGCTGTTGCCACTGAAGAGTGGGGGAATATCCTTCAGGAGCAGGTTGGCATCCTGAAAGCTAGAGATCAGTTCATAAATGTTAGAATCAATGTTAGTGTTATAACTAGAATCTCATACCTCTGCAAAGTAAAAGCAGAATCAAGATGAAAAGTGAATAATAAAGCAAATAAGACGATACAAGAAAGACAGTATTTTTTGCAGATGTAAAAAAGGAGGCAACTCACTTTACTATTTACGTCTGAGTTTAAAACATTAGGAAAAGACTCTTATATAGTCACTTTAGTAAAAGCAATCTGGAATGGTTTATAGTTGGAGTTTCTAAGAAATCCACATGACATGAGACTCGAAGATATAATCTAGTCCTACCTTTCTACTGAATATAATAGCAAAACAGTTTGAAACAAAGAGAGATATAAACCAAATAAAGAATTTTGGTATGAGCAGAATGTACTCAAATAATTTCAGATGCTTGACTTTATAAGGGCTACTTCTACCTTCCAAAACAGCACAGAGGTCACAACTGATCACATACTGCCTTGAAATAAAACTTAATGTGGTCACTTTTTTTTTTTTTTTTTTTCGGTACGCGGGCCTCTCACTGTTGTGGCCTCTCCCGCTGCGGAGCACAGGCTCCGGACGCACAGGCTCAGCGGCCATGGCTCACGGGTCCAGCCGCTCCGCGGCATGTGGGATCTTCCCGGACCGGGGCACGAACCTGTGTCCCCTGCATCGGCAGGCGGACTCTCAACCACTGCGCCACCAGGGAAGCCCAATGTGGTCACTTTTTAAAAGCCAGGTATACAAGATATCATCTTCCATCAACTAAAAACTTCTGAAAAGGAATTATATGAAACGTTACAGTGTCTGAATTTAAATCTCCTGATTATAAACATCAGATAAAGGAATTACTTAAAACATAAAAGAAAAAGGAATTACCACAATTTAAAAACTGCTGCTCTCCTACCTTTGGTTAAATAGCACCTCCTAAAACAGACCTTCTGTGGCTACTCTATCTAAAGTAGTTCTCCCAGTTACTTATTGGTCATTATATGTTACTTTTTTTCACAACAATGGTCGCAGTATGTAATTAATTTGGTTTTTTTTTACTGTCTTCCTCAGGAGAATGTAAACTCTACAAGGGTAGGGACATTTTCTGTCTCATCCTCTGTTGTATTCCTAGTGCCTGGCACAATATTGTTGTTTAGTAAAATATGTGTTGGATAAATAAATGAATGAAAAGGTTCACAGTGGGCAAGTAGGTAGAAAAGTGTGATATTTGGGTTTCTGTTTTTTTAAAAACAAAACCCAGTCCAATTCAAAACATGCAAACTACACTAAGATTAAAGATCAGCCTGATAACAATTATGAACTGGAAAAAGGTACCTTAAAAGTAAAGGATAGCATAAGTAACCTATTGAAAGACTCCTTCAGGATTGGATCATGTTCCTGAAGTATTATGAGCAAATCTCCACGAATGCCAGGGTTACTGAAAGCCTCTCTGGAGGCAGTAAATGCCAGCTGTCCGTTTGGGGGGAAAAGTACAACTTAGTACGGAGTAGTCAAATCTTACCTACATCGTAACTGATAACTGTCTGACACTATAGGAGAGCCTTGGTCTTTTAATTTGTGGGAGGGAAAAAAAATCCCCTGACGGGTAATAAAACTCACAGAAACATTCACACTTTGCTTCCTTTTCAACTTCTTTGGGTCAATTTGAGCTACCACAACATCTGGACAGTGAGCTGCTTCGATCCTACAAATAAGAAATAAGTACAAAAACGTGATTACTATTGTTCATGTGTAGTAAAGCAAGCGATCCACTTCTATGGTTCATTATAAAATCAGAAAAAAAGTTCAGAATTGCAATCGAGGTACTAAACAATGTATTTCTGAAATTATGTTGACTGAAAGCAAAATTTCTTATGTGGAAGAAATCTAAGAGCACCTATATTGTCACAAGTAATCAGGTTTAACAAAATTAAACTCATAGAAACTCGCTCACGCAAAGACGTAATCAAGGAATGCTGTTCCGACAGTGGATGGGGGACGGGAACAGAGGTGGGGCTTTATCACACTTAAGGGTCAAGCGGGGCACTGGGCGCTGTGCCCAGGGGCGGAAGGACAACCAGCCCACCCGCACAGGGTCAAATCACTCACTGGACCCGCCTTAGGTATTCTTGGGGAGTCCTCGGAGGTACGTTGGGATCAAAACTGTCTGTCAAGTCGCAGGGCTCCACTGGCAACAGCCGGGGCATCAACTCTTCCACTGCAGACTCCGCCTGTACCCACGCCATAGTTTTCAATGCGACCTGTCCCACCCAGCGCATGCGCCAGGTCTGGGTCACAGCGCAGGCGCACATGTTGTCACCTTTGGCGCGGAGTTGAGCAAGAGGCTGGGCTTGGGGGCGTAACTGCGCATGAGCGAACCTGCTGATTGTTGTAAGGTTAAGGCTCCGGTGGAGTAATGAAGACTGCGAGGCTGGTTCCTAGTAAAAGTAGTTCGGAAGTTTTTCTGGGTATTACGCTCTATACTCTTCTAAGACTGAGGGTTATTAACTTTTATGCATCCCTAGTAGTGAGGGAACTTTAAATGTTTTTTAAATTAATGACCAGGTTACTGTGATTATCATTTATTGAGCTCTAAATTCTTAAACCGCTGGTAGATGCATCACATGCATTTCCTCATTTAAGTTTTACAACCTTTTGACGTAAGTGGTATTATCCAGGTTTTGTAGGGGAGGAAATCGACCGAAAGAGGGGTTAAGTACTACAATCGTAACTTTCTCCGAAAAAGGAAAACCATTTCCAACCCAGATTTATCTGACGCCAAATGAATGTAAAATTAATTTCCCAGAGGAATTTCTTGTGCTTGGCTGCGCCAAAGATCACTTTATATTTATCTGAAGTGAATATTACTTTTATTCACTTTTTCAGAAATATCTCTTTCCTTAGATAATGCAAAGAATAAAGTTAATGCCAACACCTAGAAGTTATCATTATTAATCTTAGGGCCAATCTTGTGAGGGGGTACTTTATTTCCATTTTGCAGGTGAGGAAACAAGGCAGAAATGGATTAAGTTAACTTGTGCTGGGTCACAAATTGCAAGAAACAAAGTACTATATCTGTTTTTCTAAACAAGCTGTGAGTGAATACAATTGACTTGTTTTCTAAGGTTTGTTTGTTTTTCAGGCTTTTTTTCTTCTTTTTCTTAAAGCACTGTCTTTAGCTTGCAAACAATTGATTTCAAAACCAGAATGTAACTTTCTAAATTGGAGACAAACTAAGGACAGTCCTTAGGTTAAGAGCTAAAGAATTAGTGCTTTTGAATGGTAACTAAACAATTGGGAGACTTGGAAAGAAACTGTTTGGCTGCAGTCAAACTAGAAAATTATTTGGTTAAAAATTTTACTGATTTTGGGAGAAACAAACTTATAAGAAATATGGAGAAATGCTTCTGTCACCAAACGTTTTGGTAATGATTAAGAACAAATGGAACAAATTAGAAAAAGTAAACTGTGTCATTTCTGGATTTTCCTACAAATACATTTTTTTTAAACTAGCTTATTAGCAATTTATCCCCATTTTTCTGGAGAAAAGAACCTAGTAGACCAACCACAAGGGAACAATTCTTAATACTGGACTTCATGTATAAGTGCGTGGCAGAACTACACAGGGATGAAGGGAACAAGGGGAGGAATAGCAGAATGGAACAAAGGTTGTCCTGGGAAATATTAAGAAAATTGTTTTTCAAAAGAAAATGTGAGTTATAAAGTACATCAGTGATTCTGAAATGGTGCTAAAAATTTAAATACACAGGAATAAATTCATTCAAGAGAAAGGAAAGTAAAAATTTATAAGGGTTACTTTCTACTCTTTAAAACTAATCTGACTTAAAAGAATTAAGGAATAAACATTGGAACACATTTTAAATATGGTTATAAATTGGAAATTGCACTAAGTAGTTTTGAATGTTTCAGTGAGATATGGGACAGTTGAGAAGAAACTATTTGGTTGATGAAGTTATTCTGAAAAAAACTTAATTTTTAGAAAGCTGAACTTCTAAAACTATAATAACCATTTCATTTAGCCTCTTTCTAGGAAGAACTATTCCTAAGATACCAAACTGCTTCCGGTGCCCCGTTTTCAAAGATTTCCAGTCACTTCTCAGTTTACAGTGGAAAGACTTTTCTGTTTCAGTGTTTCTCACATTGGTGGTTGGCTGTAGGAGTAGTATGAAGGTTATGAGAACAGAGCTCAATGGCTGTTTATTGACGATGATGGCATCTGCTAAGTCAAAATTACAGAGCTAAATGCAAAATTTGTCCCTGTATTTTATATCCCTTTAAGCAGCTCAGTTATTTTCAAATGTTTGTGTATATAAGAATTATCTGGAAGAAATTATTTAAAATACAGACTCCTGTGTCCTATAACTCTCTTCCTCCAGAGTTTGAGTCTGTTTATTGGTTGTAGGACTCTGAAACTGAGATTTTTAAGAAGCATTCCAAGTGAGAAACATAACTTAGTCCATCCATTTAATCTTTTCCCTCTCTATTCTTTAAGATTTACTACCCTAGAATTTCTCCTACATTACCATACTTTGTCAGTTCTTTTCTCCTTGGCTACAGTCTAAAATTTAACTTGCCTCTTTATGCCGTTGAACTTTAATAAATTCAGTTATCCAATTAATGTTTATCAGTTTTCTATTATGTGTCAGGCACTGTGGTAAGCATTGGGCTTTATTAGGTGATCTGGGGACAGTGGAGCTTTGCTGTCAAGAAATGGGGATAATTCTGAGGAGTCCAGCTCCTGGTTAAAAACCTATGTGTGATTTTTTTTTAGGCCTGATTATACGCCAGTTACAAAGGCTTTACCTGGCAGGCTTCACAGGGAAACCTGCCCTCTCCACACCAGACTTGATGCTCCCATTCAATGCACTGCAGTCTCTGAAGGGAATTGCAGTCAACAACAGCCCTCCCTAGCCAGGCATTCTAATGCACTGCTGCATTCCTAGCTCAGGTGTTTCCACTTGGAGGTCTCCTTCATGGGAAACGTCACCTCTCTGAGTCAGTACTCAGTAGTTTTCCACTCCTAAGGCTGCCCCCATCCCCACCCCCAGTTCCATAAATCTGCAGGAGTCTTTTGTTTGGGACCCCCTCAACAGTGAGATGACCCTCAACCAGTCATGCCATTCCATGGGGGTAATGGAACAGGGGGAGTCTGTGCTTTCACCAGGTTTAGACTCTTGCTTATGCAATCACAGTAAGTGATTACGGGCTTCACTTTTGCATTCATTTTGGCTCATTGTTGCTTTGATTGGCTCCTCTGACACCTGGGAGCTGAGTTCTCTCTTCAGCTCATCTGAACACTTGACAAATTCTGTGATTAGGTATTTTAATCACTCTTATCTAGAAAGTAGAAGAAAGAAGGGAAGCTAATGGTGTAATTGGTAAAGAAGCAGCAGTCACTCATATTAGCCAGGTTAGGGAGGTATTCGGTCATTTTGTGGTTTGGACAATCTTCTTGAATTTGTCATACTTCAGAGACACGATTACAGAGTGGTCTTGTTTTGGTCATGATCCTTCAGGGTTCCTGAGTGTTCTTGTCTGATGTTGGTGTGCTGTGATATGGTTTAGGTTCAACAAAAGAATAGTGTGGCCTGGCTGTGAGTGCCCGGGCAGCTCCTAACAACAGCTGGGGCCAACTGATAGAGCCAGGCCAATTTCAGGCTCTCAGAAGATGCTTTTTTCTTTCTTAGGGCTATATGGGGCCAAATGTTTTATATAGATTATCACATTCAGTCCTCACAATGTGTTGTTATTCTAAGTGGTAAGTATGATTGTTATCTTTATTTTCAGATGAAGAAACTGGCTCAGAAAATGTTACATACCATGCCCAGGTCATACAAGTAAGAAGTAGATGGAGCTGAGATTCTATCTTGGGTGGTCAGACTTATGAACCATTGCTCTAAAACTTACTATGCTCCACAAGATACAGCTCAGCACAAATGAGAGGCTTTATGACCCACTCGTTGTAGATTAGAGAGAGGCAATTAAGTTAGATGCAAGGGGATCCAGGTCTTGGGTCACACCCTCTGGGCATGAGCAGAGTCAGTCTCTTTATCTCTGTCTGAGAATGCTGTTCTTAGGCTTTGGAGTCCAGATCCAACAAAGCTCACTGATGCCAGAAAATTAAGGTGAAGTCTAGTTTAGTTATGGAACACAAAACCCAAAACTTTACTCCTCTTTTAAAGTAAAAATACAAATCTAGCTCCTTCCTTTTAAAGTAGGAGTTCCCTTCTTTGCTACGTGGTTTTAATAATTCTTATGTTCTTTACAAATCAAAGAAACATTAGATAAAAAGAAAAGGAAAAAACCGTTAGTAGATAACCATGTTTTGTTTCTTTAGCTATAAATGGTTTGAGAGCAGATCATAGGCTTTCATTTGTTTAGTTCAATTAAATGAACTTAGTAATAATTCTGGAGTTGGTCAGAGTGGCAGAATGAAATTGTACTGGAGTGTAATACTGGTGGGGCACTCTGTGGAATAGAAGCAATTGCTGTTTGAACAAGAGCTAGAAATTTTAAAAAATTTATTTATTTTATTTATTTTTATTTTTGGCTGTGTTGGGTCTTTGTTGCTGTGCGCGGGCTTTCTCTAGTTGCCGCAAGTGGGGGCTACTCTTCATTGCGTTGCACAGGCTTCTCATTGCGTTGGCTTCTCTTGTTGTGGAGCATGGGCTCTAGGCATGCAGAATTCAGTAGCTGTGGCACGCGGGCACAGTAGTTGTGGAGCGCGGGCTCTAGAGCACAGGCTCAGTAGTTGTGGCGCATGGGCTTCGTTGCTCCGCGGCATGTGGGATCTTCCCGGACCAGGGCTCGAACCAGTGTCCCCTGCGTTGGCAAGCGGATTCTTAACATCTGCGCCACCAGGGAAGTCCCTATATTATTTATTTCTGGCTGTGTTGGGTCTTCTTTGCTGCGCGCGGGCTTTCTTTAGTTGTGGCGAGCGGGGGCTGCTCTTCGTTGTGGTGCATGGGCTTTTCATTGCGGTGGCTTCTCTTGTTGTGGAGCACGGGCTCTAGGCACATGGGATTGGTAGTTGTGGCGCATGGGATTAGTTGCTCCATGGCATGTGGGATCTTCCCAGAGCAGGGCTTGAACCAGTGTCCCCTGCATTGGCAGGCGGATTCTTTTTTTAGGCTCAGCGGCCATGGCTCACGGGCCCAGCCGCTCCGCGGCATGTGGGATCTTCCCGGACCGGGGCACGAACCCGTGTCCCCTGCATCGGCAGGCGGACTCTCAACTACTGCGCCACAAGGGAAGCCTGGCAGGCGGATTCTTAACCACTGCACCACCAGGGAAGTCCCTTCTGCCCATTTTTTGATTGGGTTTTTTGTTGTTGTTGTTGAATTTATGTGTAATTTATTAGTCTTATTTACTATTATTATACCTGATACGATTGTAGTCATTGTGTGTGCAGACTACACCACCAGACAGATATCATATATATGGACTTGACACTCTGCTGATGCTGAGTATTACTCTTTGTAGTGAGTAGTCCAAAAATAGTTGGCTAGTGCCTTATAATGTCACTATCTGAACAAATGGAAAAGAATCCATATTAGAAAAAACTGCAAATGCTTTATTTATTCCCTGGTGGTCTAGTGGTTAGGATTTGGCGCTTTCACTGTCATGGCAGGGGGTCAGTCCCTGGGCGGGGACAAAAACAAAAGCAAACAAACAAAAAATACCCAAACCAGACACTGGATTAAACCAAAAAGTAGAGGCAAAAGCTCCATCTGGTGTTGACCATATAAAATTCCAAGGAATTTGCATTATCATACTTCACCTGACTGTGTAATACTAGAACCTCCAGTTTAGAAACATCTGTGGGTTGAAAAGTAGGAAGGAAAATACTGGCTGTTACACATTAACTAGTGATTAAGATGATTAATGACTGAAGAAAAAGTCATAGGTTGTTTAGAATACTTGCCCCCAGATAGTCCCTGAAAAAAAGTTCCAAGGTCAAATATCTTTGGGAAATGTATGCAAATGCCACTCTTAAATATTCACAATGAATATTAGCATATTAAAATTCTTGACAAGTCAAGAGTCCTATTTTACATAATTTAACTGGTATTTGAACACAGGACCTCTCCCTCTCTCTCTCTTTTTAATATTCTCTGGCATTTTCAAGAATACCAGTTTGAAAAAGTAATTATCTTAGGAGTATTTGCTTTAAAAAAAAAAGACTTTTTCGGGGGGGGGGAACTTATGTCAGATTTTATAGCTTTACCATCCAAATACATAAAAATGATGATGATAAAAACAATGTTTGGGCTTCCCTGGTGGCGCAGTGGTTAAGAGTCCGCCTGCCGATGCAGGGGACGCGGGTTCGTGCCCCGGTCCGGGATGATTCCACATGCTGCAGAGCGGCTGGGCCTGTGAGCCATGGCCGCTGAGCCTGCGCATCCGGAGCCTGTGCTCCGCAACGGGAGAGGCCACAACAGTGAGGCCCGCGTACCACAAAAAACAAAACAAAACAAAAAAGATACAAAAAACACACAATATTTTATAATTGTTTAGGTTTTCATGCTCAATTCAAGAATACTTAGGGAACGATCATTTTGTGCCAGGACCTGCACAAGGTGGTGTAACTGACAGCAAACAATTATAATCAGTTGCATGTTGGCAAATGTTTAACAAGAATCCTTCAGGTTCACAGATTGATCTAAAATGCCTTGGTCCAGGGATGTCTATAATTTAGAAAGCCAGTAAAGGGACTTCCCTGGTGGTCCAACGGTTAAGACTCTGTGCTCCCAATTCAGGGGGCCTGGGTTCGATCCCTGGTCAAGGAACTAGATCCCACATGCTGCAACTAAAGATCCCACACAAGGCAACTAAGATCCCGTGTGCCTCAACTAAGACCAGGCACAGCCAAATAAATAAATAAATAAATATTTTAAAAATGAAAGCCAATAGATACTGTTTTTGGAGGTTCTCCCTTTTTCCAATTCATAGTCTGACTCCTTTCTCAGGAGCTCAATAAATTTTCCATTCTCTAAAATGGCCATACTACCTAAAGCAATCTACAGATTTAATGCAATACCTGTCAAATTACCAGTTACATTTTCCACAGAACTACAACAAATAATTCTAAAATTTATATGGAACCATAAAAGACCAGCAATCCTGGCAAAAGAACAAAGCTGCAGGCATAACCCTCTCAGACTTCAGACAATACTGCAAAGCTATAGTAATCAAAACAGTGTGGTAGTAGCACAAAAACAGACATGTGGATCAATGGAACAGAATAGAGAGCCCAGAAATAAACCCACACATCTATGGTTAATTGATCTTTGACAAAGGAGGCAAGACTATACAATGGGGAAAAGACAGTCTCTTAAGCAAGTGGTATTGGGAAGGCTGGACAGCAGCATGTAAATCAATGAAGTTAGAACACACCCTCACACCATACACAAAAATAAACTCAAAATGGCTTCAAGACTTAAATATAAGACAAGACACCATTAAAATCCTTGAAGAGAACATAGGCAAAACATTCTCTGACATAAATCTTACCAATTTTTTCTTAGGTCAGACTGACCTAGTCAAAAGAATACATATACATATATATGGTATATATTGTATATATTATATATATATGTGAATCACTTTGCTTGACAACAAACCAGGAACTAACATAACATTGTAAATCAACTATATTTCAGTTAAAAAAAAAAAGAAATTTTCCATTCTCTCTCTATTCTTCCTCAGATGAAAACCTCTTAACTTTCAGTATATTTGAAAAACTAGTCTTTACCATTTACCATCTGGGTCCAATGGATCCTTTCTAATTTTTATATCTTTAAGTCATTTCATGAATAATTTATACACATTAGAGTAAAGGGATATTCAATAAAGCTGTTATAAAAAAGAGTAAAGGGATAATGAAAAACAACTTTATTGGACATTTAAGTATCTAAACATAGAAAACCCTAGTTTTTATTCCATATTTTCCTGGTTTTGAGGATATATCCAAAATGGGCAATGTCCCTAAATGCAACTACCTACACATTATCCATGATGCTGAGTCTGGAGCATACTCATCTTGTAAATAGTGACTACAGATTCCAAATACATCACTACTGCATACTAGCTTATTGTTGCTTCTGATTCTTTTTGCAGTTGCATTATCAAAATGCAAGACCTGTAGAATTTTTTGAAACATTTAAAGGCTCATCATTTTGTTGAAGAGAGGACAGCCATCTTCTTTGCTACTTAGCTGCAAAACATTTGTATTTTTAGTTTTATAAATGAGCAACTCAAAGAATTTTTAATTTCTAGATTATCTATTTCCTTCTTATCATCTTTGTATACACAACTGCCACTAGCATTTGTGCACTTAAGAATCATATCAAGTAAATGTATCCATATAAACATCATAAAAGGTGAAAGAATACTATCATATGTACTCTTAACAAAATGAAATTATCCAGATGTTTGCTGCAAAATCTTGTGGAATGGAGTTATTCCTTTTGAATGAGTAAGTAGATGAGAATACCACATTTTCTTTTTGTCCTTAGAAATATATTTTTTACTAATTAATTCTTGAGTTTGAAAAATTCAGTTAGGTGGTGGTCATCTAAAGATTCCTAGTTTAAGGTTATTAGGGTCTAGAGTGCTGTTCTCTATCTCAGCATTAATCTTCTGAATTCTGAATTCTCAACTATATTCAATGAGAGCTAAAGCATAGTACAAAGATCTAGAAAGATGATGTAGTACTTTGAGCATTGCAAAAAGAAAACTGAAGGATAATGCAATAGTGATGACTTACTTCACTATTCTATCATCTTAGGTAATTTTATCATTTTCCATTTTCTTATTATTTTAGTATATTTTGAAGCATGATTTGGAACAATTAATGAGTAATGATGAAATAGTTCCATGGATGATGAAGTAGGAGAATGTTGCAGGACATAGGAAAAATAAGATCAGTAAGATTCCATGATGTATCCTAGATTTACAAGAGTCCAAATGACCCATATGACCACTGCAAATAGAGAAAGTTTTATCCTATTTTTTAAAAAAATAAGTTTTCTCTTTGTTTTTTGGAAGACCTTTAAGAAAGAATAAAAGTCATGAAAAAAATCAATCCTTACAAATAGTACTCCCAAAAGAGGAAATCTCAGAAAACTAAAGTTTGGGTCTAATAGATCCTGATGATATGTACAAAGGTTAAATTCTTAAACTCATTCACCTTTAAGCACATAAAGACAGATATGAATGAATTTGTTACCCATCATAACATTTATTTCATTGTAATAGGAAACAAAAGCCTTTTGTTCAGCTGAATACATAGGCATTATGACTTCTTAGACTTCATTGAGCTGGATGGCAAAGATCCCTTTCTGGGGACCATAAAATCATGAAATTACCGAAGGTGCTATACTTTGGTGTATTCCTCACTGAATTCCAGGATCCTGGTGGATCCTCTCACCTATGTCTATTTACCCTACTCATTCCTAGATCTTGTTTCTTTTTGCGAATGTCCTTATTCCACCTTTATATCATTGTCTACAGCTATTTACTTGCTGTACTTTCAGCCAAGGATCCTTGTTAAGGTAGTATCCTGAGCCCACTTTATTTGCAGGCCTATACAGAATTTTGGCTTCTGATTCCCATTTCCTCTTCAGGATTGTATTAAAATTTGATAAGCAAACTAATACTCTTTTACCTTACAAAACAATCTTAGAGGAAGTAAAATATATGTTTGCTGCATATCTTATTTCTTGTGAATATAAGCTTGAAAGAACAAAAAATTGATCTTTTTCTCTATTCCATAAAATGCTTATAGGGCTAAGCTTTGCAGGATTTTAGGTGTTGACCTATCTGGAAATAATTCCGTGAGCAACCCCTCACTGAAGGGTGGGGTTGCCTGAGACCAACAAGCTCGAATGCCTTTCCAACCAGTTTGTCTGTCCCATTTTGCTCAGTTCTTTTCTTGGAAAGAGAAGCAGAAAACACATCAAGATTAATCAGCCAAAGATTGTAGTGTGTGTGTATGTGTGTGTGTGTGTGTGTGTGTGTGTGTGTGTACAGGGGGAGAGGTGGCAGAGGCAGCGTAGGAGGAAAGAGGTAAACTGACTAGGAATACATGAATAATACAGGAATAAATAGTATATAAATTCTTCCAGACCAGACATTTGGCTGTTTTGCCTACATCATATCACAGCATCGCTACTGTGCCTGGCACAAAGTAGATAGATGTTCAGTAAATGTTTGTTGCACTAAGTGAAAGAACGAACTTCTCACTTTGCTTTTTCAGCGGCGATGCAGCCTGTGTTTCTTGGAATCAACCCGGGTCCTAGAGGAGAGGATGTCCTAGAGCAGGGGTCCCCAAGCCCCCACCCTCACCTGTCTGCGGCCCGTTAGGAACCCGGCTGCACAGCAGGAGGTGAGCAGCGCAGAGTAATGGACGCTTAATCTGACGCTCCCCATCGCTCACATTACTGCCTGAACCATTCCCCCTCCACCCCTGAAAAATTATCTTCCACAAAACCGGTCCCTGGTGCCAGAAAGTTTGGGGACCACTCTCCTAGAGGACACCTCCATTTCTCTCAGCAAGCTGAGGGGTCTGGCGACAGAAGGTCACACATCATGAGACCCGCGGGGAGTGGGAGCCGCCATGGCTCCGGGGAGAGGGGACCGGAGGGCCATGGCGCACCCCACCCTCGCGCTCCAGTTCCACCAGGTCCCGTTCCCCTCCCCGCCCCTCCTGAGTACCCCTGTTAGGTTCGGCATTGTCACCCCGCCCCTCCAGCTCTGGTCCCCTCCTCTTCCCCTCCCTTTTCCTCTCCCTATTCCCTCCCCCCGCCCCACCCTGGTCCCGCACCCTCCACTTCAGTTCCCTGGCCCGGTCGCCCCGCCCCCAGAACCGTCCCCTCCCCCTCACGCCCCTTCACGCCCCGCCCCGCCTCCCCCTTTGACGTGGCAGAAGCGGCACCAGCCATGTTAGTCCCGCAGAGTTCTGCGCCGAGGCCGGGGGCGGGGCGGTGCCGTCCCTGATTGCGGTGCCACGGCTTCTCTGGGTCGGCGGAGAGGGCGGATTTTGTAAGGCCGAGGCTGCGACAGGCGCGGATCTCGTACGTGGTGGCACTGTGGTAAGGATCCACTTCAGGGCTGCCTCTTCTCGGCTCCCTTGGGGGTCCGCGGGCGCTCAGTGGGAAGCGGGGGAGGGGCGGCTTGCGGCGGCGGGTCCGCGGGCAGGGGTCTCAAGGGTGGTGCCTGCTCTGCCGTCTTGGTGCCCCGGGGCAGGCGGGGTGAGCCGGGGCTGCGAGCCGGCCCGGCGGGGCTGCCTGGAACCCTGAACTTGTCACCCTCTCACCCACCACCCTCTGCTTAGTTCTCTCTGGGCCTGGGAACCTGGCCCCCTCACCCACCTGCCTTGTATCAGGTGCGAAAGATGGGAGTCGGGTGAAAAACAGCAGTTTGGGCATCTCCCCCAGCACCCCACCCTCCGCTCCCGGCCGATCTGCCTTCCCCACCCCACCCCATCACCGCTTCTAGGTACTTTGACTTCTTGGTTCATTCCCTGCCTGAGCTGAAGAGCCCTAGACTTTGAACCGAGGTGACTTCGTCACCCGTAGTTCGGCCTTGGGAGTTAAAGGGGATAAGGAGAAAAGTGCCAGGTATAGCTAACACCTTGGGCCTTGATTACAAATAGACTTCAGTTATCAGATTAGACCAATTGTACCTACTTCATTCAGCCCTAAGTGTTTTCCCGTTCTGGTGGGAAGGGAAAAGTCATAGTTAAATCTGCATGTAATCACTGGATTGAGTAAGTTGAATTCGTGTTTTCACGTGAACTTACTCAAGTTACACCCCTCAAAGTCGTGGATAACTAGCCAAGTTAACTTGGTTAAAAGAAGTTTTAGATTTAAATATAAATGCGTGTTAAGTCTTCCTTCTCTCCCTTCTCCAGTAGTCTAATGGACATCATTTTGGAATTCCAGTTATTTTTAATAGGCTCAGAATTTTAGATTTAGAAGGGGTCTTGTAGTTTTCTAACCCAAACCCCTGATCTTACAGATGAGAAATTGAGGATCAGAGGGGTCAAGCTATTTTTCCAATATAATAAATCTAGTCATGGGAAGTAGTTGAAGACACTTCATTGAAGATTTTAGGACAGAAAAGTGGGAGAGGCACATATAATTGTTAACAAATATATCTGATTGGAAGAAACTCAAATTTTACTTGCAATTTACAATATTTTGCACTTAGTTATCTGTAAATGGGCTAAAATCAGAATATTTAAAAACTTTTAATTATTATTGAATAGGTAAAGCCTTTTAAAATACTGTGGGCACATATCTGATGTTCTAGGTTAAAGTGACTTAATGCTTCTTTCCTTTTAGTTATACCATAAGTATTTAACTAAGGTAACTCCCAATGATTATAAGTTGTGCTGAAAAATGAGACATTTCTTTAGAATGGTCTTTTGTGTTTGTGCCACTTAAAAATAAATATAACACCTAGTATATTAAGTCTGCATCCTAATATAGTGTTTGAATTGTATTTATTTAGTTTTATGCTTTTAGACAAACATAATATCAGGGGAGAGAATGCTTATCAAATAATGCCATTTTATAAAAAGCTGGTTTGTAACAGGACTTTATTTCAGATATGCTATTGTTGACTATTGGACCAAACCTGGCAAAATTTGTACTAGAATGAGTGATTTTAAGATTGAGTAATTTCTCCCTTGGAAAGGTGAGGGAAGTTGGGGGGGTGTTTTGCATGCCTATGTAATTGGACCAGTTAAGAAGAAACAGGTGGGACTTTTTCAAACCACTGCTGGAAAGTGAGAAGGTAAGAAATAAGTGTGATTTAGTGAACAAATATAATCTTAGAGCAGAGAGACTGAGAGGAAAAAGAGTGAGGAAGAGGAGGGGAATTGTACTCAAATATAACTCAGGTGATATTTAGTATGTCTCAATAAAAAGTAAGGATGTGGAGTTACAATCCAGGTTTGTTACCTGTTGTAGAAACTTAAATCTGGCTATTGCCTGTGTGTAGATGTCTTCATGCTAAGTTTCATAGAGCCTTTCTCTACTAGGCTCCCAGATTTTGAATTAAGCCCCAGAGTCCTAAGGAGGTGATTCTCAAGACCTCATTATACCCTTTTTTTTTTTTTTTAAAGAATGGATGCACTTATAAATTTATTTATTTATTTTTGGCTGTGTTGGGTCTTAGTTGCTGTGCGGGCTTTCTCTAGTTGCGGCGAGCGGGGGCTGCTGCTCTTCGTTGCGGTGCACAGGCTTCTTATCGCAGTGGCTTCTCTTGTTGTGGAGCACGGGCTCTAAGCGCATGGGCTTCAGTAGTTGCAGCACGCGGTCTCAGTAATTGTGGCTCACGGGCATGGCCTGTGGGACCTTCCTGGACCAGGGCTTGAACCCGTGTCCCCTGCATTGGCAGGAGGATTCTTAACCACTGCACCACCAGGGAAGTCCCAAGACCTCTTTATACTCTTAAGAATTATAAAGCATATAATACTTAAGGGTATTATAGGATGCAGAAAAAAAAGAAAAACCTGGCTTAATAGAAGACAGGTAGATTTTTATATCTACTGCTTTGCAGTCTATTGTAATATGTTGTTTTGGTTGAATTGTGTGAAGGAAGTC
Source organism: Phocoena sinus (assembly GCF_008692025.1). Classification (NCBI taxonomy): domain Eukaryota; kingdom Metazoa; phylum Chordata; class Mammalia; order Artiodactyla; family Phocoenidae; genus Phocoena; species Phocoena sinus. The sequence goes on along the minus strand of NC_045764.1, from coordinate 117,744,137 downwards.
TGGCTTCACATAGGTACGTAGTTGGAAAAAGGAGAGATAATATTAATAGCTTTTTCGTATTAAAAAATGTGCATATTCTTTGATACTATACCCAAACTCGACAGTTTTAATTAAGAAATCAAGGGTTAATTGCAGTGTGGAGTCTGAAACCTTAAAAATGAACTTTTTGTACTTATTGCGTTATAACCCATTGGTCTGTCCTACACTTTGAATGGATCATTTACCCATGCATGATTTTGTAACATCATGAAAAGATCATTTGGGAGCTCTTGCTTCACTGAATAATGTGTATCTTCCAAATGTTGGCATGTTTCATTATATAATATATTAAAAATCATATTATTATCACTACTGGTCTCATCAGCAGAATCTTTACATATTAGGAAGTTGTGAAGCTCATGGTATTAGATACAAGTTTTAAAAAATTTTAATGTTTTAATTTAAATTTGAGAAAGCTCAGATTTTATCATTGGCAACAAATACTGTGAATGGTTTTGCAGGTGACAGGCTCACTTCATCCATTTTTAAGAAAATATATGACAAATATGACAAAGTACTAGTTATATACTATTCTTGGAGAATTGAGAAAATAGTCACTTAAAACATTTTTTGTGTCTTGTCGTTCAAATGAACAACGCTGATTGATTGAGTATATTTTAATAGTCTTTTGATGCTTTTTGGTGATGCATTTTAGATGTATCTCAAATTATAGATGCAATTAAGTAATAAACAGAAAACTTCATTTGCTTTATGTTCTGTAGAAATAATGGGAGGGATTGCATACTCCTAGAATTTATACTCACATCTGTAGCATGGAAGCTGTTGCTAAAAACCATTTCTCTCCCAGAGGAGGTTGTTTCTCCTCTTATTGTTGCCTGTGTTAAAACTGAGGTTGGGGGGCTTCCCTGGTGGCGCAGTGGTTGAGAGTCCGCCTGCCGATGCAGGGGACACGGGTTCGTGCCCCAGTCTGGGAAGATCCCACATGCCGCGGAGCGGCTGGGCCCGTGAGCCATGGCCGCTGAGCCTGTGCGTCCGGAGCCTGTGCTCCACAACGGGAGAGGCCACAACAGTGAGAGGCCCGCGTACCGCAAAAAAAACACAAAAACTGAGGTTGGCATCTTCTAACTACTCTCTGATTATCCCAGACCTTTGTTTTATCATTATCTTTCAACAGCCACTTTTTCTTGAAAGCTCATATTATCTTTCTCAAAGCTGTCTCCTGTATTTAGCTTTAACATAATCTTTTCTAAACAAATCTAGATATCTTAGGATTTCTCCCTACCCTTTATCAATCTTTGAAAAATACATGATCGCTTTTGAATAGCATAAAATTCCTTAGCTGTCTCTGAAATTCTGATGGGAGGAAATACAGTGTTTAATTTTTATTTTATTATTTTTTAATTGAGATATATTTGGCATATATCATCTCTTTTATAGAAGGGAAAGGTCTTAGCTGCTTAAGATACTTCAGATTTGTTAAGCTTCGCTTTCTGTAATTTGTATTACTAAAATATATTTGGACATTTTTCTAAAATTAAAATTGTTATTATATCTAATAATACCTTTTTTTCCCTTACTTACATTTTAAAATCAGCTCCTCATCCCATTGTTGTTCTTAGCTACTTCAGCATCCATGTTGCCTCTGTTGGCACCCTACCTTCATAATTCTTCGGTTCTTGATGCCATTCATCTCTCCCACAAGTCTTTTAGCCAGCCACATAGTACTTGAAATTCTATCTTCTCAGACCTTTAAATTTTACAGTTTCCTTCCATCACTAACCACTGTTGCATTTTGAGAGCATGAGATAGATAGAACTGCTTCCCAGGTAGGAGAGCTGGCATCCTAGTCAGGAAGCTAAAGAATAACAAGATGGAGATGTCTCTTGATACTGGGCACTAACCAGAGTGGCATCTCCCTCTTCCAGTGGTAAAGTTAAATGATTATATTGAAATTATATATCTCAAATTAGAGTTTAAAATGCTCTCTTAAGTTGGAATGTTAAAAGTATTCTGAATTAAGTTTCTGCAAGAGAGGTTAAATGATGCATGATAAAAAATTACCTGTCTAAAATAGAAGTACCTAGTTTTAGAAAAATATTTTTGTTTTGCACCCTTAAATATTCTCTTCTAGCAAGTTTAGTGGAAACTTACTACTTTCTGGGTAGAAAAGCATGTGAGTTTTAGAATTTAATGTTTTTGACAATCTATGTATTAGAATAATGTAACTCACAAGGCTGATACGGAAAACTTAGGATCTAGATTTTCCCCCATTTTTGCCTTAAATCAATAGGACATCTATTTTATTATTTTTTGCCATAGTTTTGTTTGGGAGTGAATAAAAAGCGATAAAATACCTCTCATTGGGCCTAATATGCATTGGGTTCTGTAGAGCCGTTCATTATTTTTATAATTGTGGTCATTGTTGTTTGCTAATTTTTTTTTGAGATAAATATTTTCATTTGGTTATGATTTCTAATGGATTAATATTGCTGGAAGTGGGAGAAACATACTTATTTTGAATTTTCTTAAGAGGATTTAAAAATATCCTTTAATTTTGTTACAGAAATAAGAATCAAGCTCTACGATGACAACCTATTTGGAATTCATCCAACAAAATGAAGAACGAGATGGAGTCCGATTTAGTTGGAATGTTTGGCCATCAAGTCGACTGGAAGCTACAAGAATGGTCGTTCCAGTAGCAGCCTTATTTACACCACTGAAGGAGAGACCAGATTTGCCACCCATTCAATATGAACCTGTTCTGTGTAGTAGGACCACTTGCCGTGCAGTTTTGAATCCTTTATGGTAATTAAAGTATATGGAAAAAACTAATGTCACTATGATTTTAAAAAAATGTAGTTTCTTTCTTGCTCATTTATATAAGAATATCTTTGTTTTTGATTAGAGTTATTTTTTCAAATTAAGGTAGTCAGATCCAAAGAGCTATAAAATCTTAGGATCATTCTAGTTGTAGAGAGTTGTTAAGAAACCAAAATGCAAAGTTGTCACTGTGTAAACTGTTAGATTCTATCAGTATTCTCTAGATACTGATGCTGGCAATCAACCCATCTTGTGTCATTTGAAAGGTCATAATTGAGTGGTATGGTGTTTGAAAAATGTTGATTTCTTGTTATGTAAGCCAGACTCTCAAGAATTAACTTTTATTCCTCTTTCTGCTCCCTCTCTCTCCACTCAGTCCACTAGCAAATCTGGTCGATTCCATCTCCAGAACAATCAGGATTCTGTCTCTTACTCTCTGCTAGAACATGGTACTTCAAAATATACCATCTTTTTCCTGGATGGTTTCATTATCCTCCTAACTGGTCTTCCTGTTTCCGTTCTTGCTTTTTAGCAGTCACTTCTCCACTCAGAAGCTAGAGTTTTACAAATGGATATCAGATTATTAAAATTGTTCAATAGATACTTATTACACTTGGAATGAAAAATCCATAGCCCTTATCAAGACCTATAAGACCCTATATGATCTATCCTTTGTGTATTTCTGCCTTCATCTTGTATCATCCATTTTCTTTATTTTCATCTGCATTATACCTTACCCTCTCTCTTATCCTTGGATATACCTAACTTACTTCTACCACAGACTTTGTGCAATAGCTATATGTGCTGCCTGGATTGCTTTGCCCCCAGATTTTCCTGTGACTGGTTTCTTTTCATTCTGATTACCTGTCAGTTGTTTATTTTTTTATTTTTATTTTTTTTGGCTGCATTTGGGTCTTTGTTGCTGTGCGCAGACTTTCTCTAGTTGCGGCGAGAGGGCTTTTCGTTGCGTTGTGCGGGCTTCTCATTATTGTGGCTTCTCTTGTGGCACGTGGGCCCTGGGGCATGCGGGCTTTAGTAGTTGTGGCTCACGGGCTCTAGAGCACAGGCTCAGTAGCTGTGGCGCACAGGCTTAGTTGCTCTGTAGCATGTGGGATCTTCCTGGACCAGGGATCAAACCCGTGACCTCTGCATTGGCAGGCAGGTTCTTAACCACTGTGCCACCAGGGAAGCCCTTCGGTTGTTTATTAATGAAGGCTTTCCTTTAAAGTAGCCCTTCCAAATACATTCTCATGTCCTGCTTTGTTATCTTTAATCTTTATTATCACTATCTAAAAGTATCTTCTGTGTTTATGCGTTTACTTGTTTATTGTCTTTCTCTTCTACAATATAAACTCTGTGATAACAGGGACCTATGATCTTGTTTACTTCTTTATCAGCACCTAGAATAATGGCATTCAATAAATATATTTTTATTGAATAAATGCTTTCTAGATCTGAGTTTAGAAGTTACTGAGCCATTTGGAGAAAAAAAAACACCTAAAAATACATGGCTTTTAAAGATTGCTTTGATATCAATTTGAATGTATTCATTTTCAGAAAGAAATTAATTTTATTGAAATTAGGATTATTGTACAATTTAACTGAACCATGAGCTATTGTATCTTTTCTTAAAACAGTCAAGTGGATTATCGAGCAAAACTCTGGGCTTGCAACTTTTGTTATCAAAGGAATCAGGTAAGAAAACCCCTGTTGCAGATGTTAATGCTATAATACTGCTCTAAATATGCAGAAAGATGCATATTTAAAAATAAAGATGAAATAACTTTATATATGATGAAACTATCTTTTTTAATAATTAAATGATCAGGAAATAATTATTTTCAGTTTAAAATTTCACACAATTTATTAAAAGAAATTTTTTTTTCTACCTGCAGTTTCCACCTACTTACGCTGGTATATCTGAACTGAATCAACCTGCTGAACTTTTACCTCAGTTTTCTAGCATTGAATATGTAGTTCTGGTAAGAACATAAGAGTAACTCTTTAAGAAATTTAAAATATCCAGTAATTTATACCAAAATAACTGTTAAATTGAGCTGATTTAAAAGGCATCATTTTTTTTTTAAAGAAGATGTTGGGGGTAGGAGTTTAGTAATTAATTAATTTTTGCTGTGTTGGGTCTTCATTTCTGTGCGAGGGCTTTCTCTAGTTGTGGCAAGTGGGGGCCACTCTTCATCGCAGTGCACGGGCCTCTCACTATTGCGGCCTCTCTTGTTGCGGAGCACAGGCTCCAGACGCGCAGGCTCAGTAGTTGTGGCTCACAGGCCTAGTTGCTCCGCGGCATGTGGGATCCTCCCAGACCAGGGCTCGAACCCGTGTCCCCTGCATTAGCAGGCAGATTCTCAACCACTGCGCTACCAGGGAAGCCCAAAAGGCATCATTCTTGATTCTCACATTGAATTGATTGAGAATTTCAAAGGTAAGAACTGTCAAGGTCAGTTTGAGAAAGGTAATTTCTGTTGTAGTTATTTGAAAGGTGGCCAAGGTATTGGGTGGGGTGGTGTGGTTTGCTATACCAAATAGATCAATAAACAGTAAAATACCAATTTTGCTTTGTAGTTGGAAGGTCAATTACAAATACTTGGTCAGTATGACGCTCGAGGCTAATGATATATTCCCAAGTCTAATAATGAAATTACTCTTGCATTGGCCCTTGTTAGGAAAATCATTTTTCTTCCCTTTCTGAACAGCTTTACATAGTTACTTACATATTTAAGTATTAAGGTAATATTTTTTATGAATGTTGTAGAGAAACCAGAATATGGTTCACTGAGCCAGTCAGTAATTTGTCCACTCTGGCTAGTTTCCAGTTCTCTTATAATCCAATTCAGGGTTAGATAATTATTTTATAAAAATCACCTAATTTTGCTTTTAAGCTTTATAGTTACTATTTTCTTATTTTAAAAGAAATAAGTGCTTATTATAAGAAATGAAACCTCATGCAGTTAAGTAAAATTGAAAGTGAAAATCTCCTTCATGTAACTATAAATAATGTTTTTAAACTGAATTTTTCACTTGATGATGTCTTGGATATTTCTCCATGCATATATAACCTGTTTCATTTCTGAAATGGCTTTATTAGGATTCCATTGTGTAAATGTATTGTAAATTATTTAATTAGTCCTCTATTGATTATCCTATGTATTGTGCTGAAGTGTTAATACTTTTAAAACATTCTTTTTTTAATCGCAACATTTTTTAAAAGCGTGGTCCTCAGATGCCTTTGATATTCCTCTATGTGGTTGATACTTGCATGGAAGATGAAGACTTACAAGCCCTGAAAGAATCTATGCAGATGTCATTAAGTCTTTTACCACCTACAGCTTTGGTTGGCCTAATTACTTTTGGGAGAATGGTGCAGGTTCATGAACTTGGATGTGAGGGCATTTCAAAAAGCTATGTCTTCAGAGGAACAAAAGATCTGTCTGCCAAACAACTGCAGGTAAACAACAAGAATGGTAGTTTTAGCCTGTTTGTGCACATCACTCTACGTATGTCTATAAATGCCTTCTAGATATACGTTTCTAGAAAATATTATGAATGACTAATATAATTGTATTATAACAAAGCCTTTAAATTTAGTGTTGGCCTCAGCGTTCTTTCATTTGCCTTAAATTGTTATCGTAGAGATTGAAGACCCTTCACTTTTGAAGTATCTTTAAAATTTAGAGTGAGACTGAAGCTATTTTACTAGGTTTGAAAGGTTTATAGAAGAGTCATGCTCAAGACTGAGAGAAGGTAACCACAGAATTTTAGCTTTTGTTTCTTTACATCTCACTTAGGAAAAAAACACTTTTGGCAAGGGTACATATTTTAAGGCTTGAGAGTTAATAGGTGAACCACGAGTATATATATCTTTTCACACACTAGGACATTTTTATCTTTGCGGCAAATTGAAGCTTTGTCTTCCAAGGCAGGGAGTTATGTGTAACATACTAGGATCATCTTGGTGTATTTTTCAAAATCTTTTTCTGTCCAGAGATTTTGATAGATCATAAGAAAGTGAGTGAATATGTGCTTCAACTGGAAGATAGTTGAGAGGGTAGAGATTGTTCATGTAAGTGTTTTGAAAAACTTTCTAAGTGATTCTTTTTTAAAATTAATTAATTAATTAATTTTTGGCCACACTGGGTCTTCGTTGCTGCGTACAGACTTTCTCTAGTTGCGGCGAGTGGGGGCTACTCTTTGCTGCGGTGCATGGGCTTCTTATTCAGTGGCTTCTCTTGCTGCCGAGCACGGGCTCTAGGCTGACGGGCTTCAGTAGTTGTGGCACGTGGGCTCAGTAGTTGTGGCTCGTGGGCTCTAGAGTACAGGCTCAGTAGTTGTGGCACACGGGCTTAGTTGTTCTGAGGCATGTGGGATCATCCCGGACCAGGGATCGAGCCCATGTTCCCTGCATTGGCAGGCGGATTCTTTTTTTTTTTTTTTTAATAAATTTATGTATTTATTTATGGCTGTGTTGAGTCTTCATTGCAGTGCGCAGGCTTCTCATTGCATTGGCTTCTCTTGTTGTGGAGCACGGGCTCTAGGCCTGCGGGCTCAGCAGTTGTGGCTCGTGACTCTATAGCACAGGCTCAGTAGTTGTGGCGCACAGGTTTAGTTGCTCCACAGCATGTGGGATCTTCCCGGACCAGGGCTCAAACCTGTGTCCCCTGCATTGGCAGGTGGATTCTTAACCACTGTGCCACCAGGGAAGTTCCTCTAAGTGATTCTTATACAACCCCCAGTTGAGAAATTACCCTGATTGATAAGCCTGGTATAAAGTAGACAGATATGAAATCAGACTTTGGAGGCATCCAGGTAGCCCAAAATGAAAAAAAAAAAAAGATTTTGAGGATGACTAATTTGAAGCTTAGCAGACTAGGATAGTGGTGCTGCAGTTAACCGAGACAGAAAATACTGGAGGAATATGCAGGTTTGGAGGGGGAGGATAAATGAACAGTGAATATGGTAGTGAATCATAGTAGTGATTAAGATTTGAGGAAGTGGGGAAAATTAGAGTCTGTGTTCTTTCAAGAGGTTTGTTGTTGAAAGTAGGGAAGGAGATAGTGTGAAAGTTTGAGAGGGAGAGGACTGAGTTAAAGAGGTTTACTTTAGGAGGGACACTTGAATGTGTTTATACACAAAAAGAAAGAGACTAAAGATGGTGAGTGAAAGGAAGAGTGAGATGAGGAGAGTGAGGTTTCACAAAACATGACAGGGATTCCTTCAAGAGCATAAGAAGCAGAGTACCTTGAAGGGGAGGATCACTTGTTTCCATGAGACAAGAGAGGGTGGGCAAGTTTTAACCTCTATGTACCTTAGTTTTGTTTTTGTTTTTTTTTGCGGTACGTGGGCCTCTCACTGTTGTGGCCTCTCCCGTTGCGGAGCACGGGCTCCAGACACGCAGGCTCAGCGGCCATGGCTCACGGGCCCAGCCGCTCCGTGGCACGTGGGATCTTCCCGGACCGGGACACGAACCCGTGTCCCCTGCATCGGCAGGCGGACTCTCAACCACTGTGCCACCAGGGAAGCCCATACCTTAGTTTTTTCATGTGTAAAGGGAGATAATAATGGTATGTATCTTACAGGGCAGTCATGAAAATTAAATGGATTGTGCTTTTAGATGTTTGCTATTACTGTTATTTTTAAACTGTAAATTTATTTAAAGTAGTTTATTTCTAGTTCTGATTGTAGAATACATTTTACTTAAATTATGTAATATATATGTAATACATAAAACATCTGCCTTTTTGAAACAATGAATGCATGCAAACTAAATTTTTTCCTCCATCAAAATGTTTTTATCTTCCTTCTCTACCCATCTTGTTGAAGAGAGCCTGGTCTTGGTTCCCCAAATAGTTCTGGATTCAAATCTTAAACTCTTCTAGTTGTTTGATCTTGGGCTGATCTCTTTGCTTGTTTTCTCCTCTTCTATGGAAAGGAATAAACAATACCTATTTTACCAGATTATTTTATTTTAATACTAAATGAAATAATGTAAGTGAGAACACTCAGTGTAGTGTAAACTCTTTCAGGGCTTCATAGCAAAATCTAGACTAATATCTTGCTTTGCTACTTACTAGTTTTGTAACCTTAGGCAAGTTACTTAGCCCTTCTGAGTGTCAGTTTTCATTTGCAAGGCAGGAATTTAAAAATCTACTTCATTATATTTTGTGAGGAAATAGTATATACAAAGAGTTTAGCACAGAATCTGGCACATAAGTCCTCAGTAAAAAGTTGCTGTTCATTCTAGCAGTGTAGGAAATACTGCAGGATTGGTTCAATATATTTTTTTTTTTTTTTTGCAAATCTTTAGACTTTCTGATTTTCTGTTATATACTTTTATTCTATTACTTTATGATTAAGCATTTCTAGATTCAAGAAAATTTTAGTAAAATAACATTATTTTCATGTGTCTAGAGAGGAATTCTGCATACATCTAAAATTCAGAACAAAACTGGCAGTTTGGTTAGGCATTAAGTCAGAAAATTAAGAAGAATAGACGTACAAGGTGTGTGTACCTTATAAACCCCATTAATACAATTCCTTGTATCTCTCCTTTATATTTATTACAGTTGCAATTTTACACTTATTTAGCTAATGATTTAACTCTTGTCTGTTTCACCAGATATAAATTTCCATACGGTCAGGGACTATATATTTTTTTCAACATTAGATACCTGGCACATTGAGATATAGTTGCTGAAAGGAATGAATGAAGATAAGAAATATAGACATTCAAGTTACACAGTAACTTATTTTTACTTAATTAGAAATAAAGTATTTCTGAGCTAGTATCCCTCTTTTTTGCTCACATAGCACCTTGTACTTTGCTGTCGTATGATGATCATTTCATTGTATTACTGTTTACCTAACAGTCTCCCCAACTAGAACTTTTGCTTTCTGAGGGAAGAGACTTTGTGTTCTTTATTTTTGTGTTCCTGTTGCCTACAGAAGCACCTTGCATGTCATAAATATCTGATACATCTTTGTAGGAGTAATTAAATGGATATCACAAAAATAATCTCTTTACAGGAAATGCTGGGGCTCTCTAAAGTACCAGTTACTCAAGCAACACGTGGTCCTCAGGTACAGCAGCCACCTCCTTCCAATAGGTAATAAATACGGCAAAGAGAATTTTACAATTCATGTGGCTATTTTAAGCATCCTATATCCTTAACTTGAATGTAGGGATTCAGTGATACTATATTGTTAAACATTTTTAGGAATATAAATATTGCATTAGTATACTTTTTAAAGAGTTGAGGTAGAATCACATCGCTGAAAAGGTTGGTTTTTCATTATTACAGTGTAAGGAGTTTCTTTAGTTTTGATATATTCTTGATTTTCTAAGTTCAGAAACACTTAATTTTTGTGGTTGAAGGCAGCCAAACAAAAATAGTGCCCCACAAACTTTTCATTTTGCCTCCTTAGCCTTGGAGTAGCTTTTTCCTCTAAACTTACTAATCAGAGGTGGTCTTACTAAAACTGAGTTGATGTATCTTCTCATAATTAATTCAGTAACCTTAAAACTTACTCGATTGGTAAAAGGAAGATGCAGTCTCAAAGTAATACTTGGTTTGAGTGTTTTATTTATAGTAGTTGTACTCAGTGTGGTTCTTCACCAGTGGGCAGCATCACCTGGGAACTTATTTGAAAGGTAAATTTTTGGTCATCACCCCAGACTTACTGAAACAAAACTTTGGAACCAGCAATCTATGTTAAAACAAACCCTCCCACCAATTTTGATGTACACAAAAGTTTGCGAACCATTGTTCTACTGTGTATTCAAATTATTTTTCTCTATTTTTAAGAAAGTGGACAATTTGTTTCTTAAACCCTCACCCACAAACATTTATAAATGGATTTTTATTTAATTTTGTTTTGCAGGTTCTTACAGCCAGTACAGAAAATAGACATGAATCTCACAGATCTTCTGGGAGAACTGCAGCGAGACCCGTGGCCTGTACCACAGGGAAAGAGACCTTTGCGTTCCTCTGGGGTGGCACTTTCCATAGCTGTAGGACTACTTGAGGTAGTGACAATAGCTTTGTTTTGGAATGTAAATGTGTATGTGTGTGTATGGAATGATATGTACAAGATAATGTTGGGTGGAAAAATCAGGTCATAGGACAGCGCATATGTGATTTTATTTAAAGTTTGATCTGTGGTATATCCTTTTGTGTATAGAGAGGCTTCTGGAGGGATATTTACCGAATTGTTAACAGTGGTGGGTTAAGGAGAGTTTTACTTTTAAGTAGAATTTGAAAATTTTACACTTGACATATATTAGCTTTGTAATTAGAAGTTTTTTAAAAAATGTTTTTTAAAATTTGAAATGTTATTAAATGTATAGAAAAGCTGCAAAGGACTTTTTTTCTGAACTATTTGAAATTAAGTTGCTGAAGTGATGTTACCAACCCCTTGAATACTTTAGTTGTATTTCCTATAAACCAGGATATTCTCCTACATAACTATAATACAACTTTCAAAGTCAGGTTTTGAAATATATGATACATACACTGATGTATTATACAATACATAACACTGATACATTGCTACCATCTAATTCTCAAAACTCATTCAAGTTTCACTGGTTATCTCAATAATTTCTTTTACTGAAAGGATTTAATTCAGAGGCATGTATGTAGTGGTTATGTCTGTTTAGTCTCCTTTAGTCTGGTATAGATCCTCAGCCTTTCCTTGACTTTCATGACCTTGGCACTTTGGAAGATTCAGGCCAGTATATAGAATGTCTCTCAAATTAGGTTTGTCTTGATGTAGCGTCACAGTTAGATTGAGGTATTGCATCATTGGAAGGAATATCACAGAAGTAATGGTCTGTTCTTACTGTATCCTGTCAGGTGGCACCTGATTTTCATTTGCCCATTATTGATGATTATGACTTTGATCACTCATTAAGGTGTGTCTGCCAGGTTTCTCCACTGTAAAATTACTCTTATTTCCCCTCCTTTTGTAATTAATAAACATTAGATGGTGAGGATCTTTGAAACCATGCAAATATCCTATTCTTCATCAAACTTTCAATTCATTTATTAATATCACTGTGGATTCGTGGTTTCCTATTTTTTACAGTGAGTTATCTGTTACTATCATTTTTTATTCTTTTAACTTTCTACTTTGACATAATTCCAAACATATGGAAAAGTTACAAGAATGGTTCAAAGAATTCCTTTAAACCTTTCACCCAGATTCCTCAGATGTTAACATTTTATTACATTTGCTTTATCCTTTTCTCTCCAGATATTTATATAGTGTGCTCTCTCTATAACTATAGATGTAGCTATATATAGGTATCTATTTATATGTTACACACATATAAATATTAAAAAACCATTTGAAAGTCAGTTACAAATGTGATGTCCCTTTACTTCTAAGTTCTTTAGTGTGCATTTCTTAATTACATAAGAACATTCCTTTGTATAACCGCAGTTCATTTAACAATCATGAAATTAACATTGATATAACACTATTTTCTAATCTTTAAACTTTATTCAGATTTCACCAGTTATCCTAAAAATACTGTATATTGTATTCACTTGTCACGTCTCTTTGGTGTCCTTTATTCTGGAACAGTTCCACAGTTTTTCTTTGTGTTTCATGACGATACTTTTTAGGAGTATAGGCTAGTTATTTTGTAGAAGGACTCTCAATTTGGGTTTATCTGATCTTTAATCATGAGTAGATTGAGCTTATGCAATTATGCCAGCCTAATTCTCTTGCCCTTGTAAATTACTTGATCATTTGCTTGGAGTATTACTCGTATGTCCTGTGGGTTAATTTTCTCTAGTGCCTGGTGATCCTTTTCTATATGTGTATTCAAGTATTTTGTTTCTATAAAGTTTTCTTGTATTACAGTTTTAAATGTTAGTTTTTTCATTGTTTTGTTTATCTTCTTTAAGAACTCCAATTATACATAAATTGGATCTTTGCTTGTTTTCTATTTCAACCACTTTATCTCTGATCTTTTATTCTTATTTATTTCATTTTCATGCTCTTGATTATTTTCTTGCTGTTCTTTAGTGCCCCTTAATAAGTTTTCATTTGAATCTGGCAGTTGTTCTATGCTGGCTGCTAGCTTCCTTCTTTCTTCCTTGTACTTTTCCCCAAACTGCCCTTGCTTGTGTGAAGGCTTGCATGGGAGATAGCTCACTGGGACTTAGTGTTTATTTATTTATTTTTTACTTATAAGTAACTTGAAGTTTGAATGCTTTTTGAGTTCTAGGTATAAAGGTGTGTGGTTTGTATACTTCAATTTGTTCTTGTTCTTTACTGATGTTTCAGCTTTACATGACTGCTGTTACCTCAGCAGGATGATACCCAGTATGAAAACAGTATTTTTATTTATTTATTAATCTAGTTTAAGAATGTTATAGAAGTAATAAGTATATCTAATAAAAACATTCAAATATGCAAGGATGTATAAAAATGAAAAGTAAAAGGCAGTTTTCCTTGCTCTTGCCTAGATTTGTTAATCATGAATTTTTAAAATTATCATCAAAGTATATATCATTGACATTCTTTTCTGAAGCTATAATGTAGCTTGAAAATGCACTGTGTATTTTTGTTCAATAACTGCTTATAGAAATTAGAAATATAAGCATTTCAAATATGATATATAAATATTGTTAATTGTGGAATAGAGTGGTTATACACATAGAGAAGGAGATGTAATTCTTTGTAATTGCAGTTTTGCTGCTTGCTGGGGAATCTTTCATGTATTAAAGTCTTAGGATACCTTTAAATTTTTTTTTTTCTAGATTCCCTGTTTCTTTTGGATTGTACTCAGTTCTTTTGTTTATTATAAATTTTCTGAGTTCTTGCATGTCTAAAAATGTTTTTTAATTTTTCCCTCTCACTTCATTTGTACTTTGGGTCCCTGTCTTCAATAGGATCTTTGAGCCATTCCTCGCTAGTATTCTAACAGATAGTTTATTGGATAATTTGATGTAGTCTCATTCTTAGTCCTTTTCAGGAAACTTATTTTTCCCACTGAACATTTTTAGAATGTTCTCTTTAATATTAGAGTTCTGAAATTTCATTAGGTTGTGTTTAGGTTTGATTATTTTTTCATTAATTATGTTTGGTTGTTGGTAGGTCCTTTCATTAAGACTCCTGTCATTCTTCAGCTTACTTTCTTTTTTTCTTTTTTATTCTATATTCATTAGATTGATGCTGGACTTCTGCATTTCTTCATATCTTTATTTTTTTTCCTCATGTTTTCCTTCTTTGCTCCTATTTCTTAGAGGTTTCTTCAAGTTTATTTTCCATATCTCTAACTTGGTCTTCAGACATGCTTTTTAGCCCATTCCTTGAGGTATTTTTACTTTTGCCATGATTTTAATTCTAGAATCTCTCGAGAGTTGTCATATTTGTTTTGATATTCATTGTAACATGTGTTCTGTATCTTTCAGCCACCAATTTCTATGCTGAGAACCTTCTCTGGGAAGATTGCCTACTTTTCTCAGAGAGCTCTTCTTAGGAATTGCTAAAATCTGTTGTCATTAGCTGCTGTTTCTGGAGCTGACTGCACTTCTTTGGCCCATTGCTGCTTTTTGTGTTTTTTTGACTCTAAATGTAGAGTTTTTAAGATTTTCCCTTGGGAAGATCTGGCTTACTTTTGGTATATATATATGTACATATATATATTTTAAATTATACATAATATATATAGTTAAAATTCTTTCGTCAATCCAGTACAATCTGTTGTTTGGAT